>NC_135618.1:39917882-44917882 GCF_053574225.1 Canis aureus
AAGAGCCTGCTCCGCCCTCTGTCTGTGTCTCTGCCTCTCTCTCTCAGTCTGTGTCTTTCATGACTAAAGAAATAAATCTTAAAAAAAAAAATAGAATAGAAAAACATACCTCTACTAAAAATATTAATTAAAAAATAGCTGTGATTGAGTTGGCCTAGGCATCTACTTTTTGAGAGTAAACATTAACACCTGCATTTGGAGATCATCTCCAATGTATCGATTCATTGAGTCATTCAGTCATTCACCTTAGATGAACAGACCCACAAAAACATGGCAAATTGATTTTTATGGGCAACTTTATGGTAGATGACATCACATTAAATAAAATTATTTTTTAAAAGGATTTTATTTAGGGATGCCTGGGTCGGTCAGTGGTTTAGGGCTTGCCTTGGCCCAGGGCATGATCCTGGGTTCTTGGGATCGAGACCTGCATCAGGCTCCCTGCATGAAGCCTGCATCTCCCTCTGCCTGTGTCTCTGCCTCTCTCTCTCTCTCTGTGTGTGTGTCTCTCATGAATAAATAAAATATTTTTTAAAAATAAAAAATACAGTATTTATTTATTCATGAGAGACACAGAGACATAGGCAGAGGGACAAGCAGGCCTCCTGCAGGGAGCCCAATGTGGGACTCAATCCCCAGACTGGGATCATGCCCTGAGCCAAAGGCAGATGCTCAACCACTGAGCCACTCAGGTGTCCCAAAAGTATTTTAAAATGAATACATTAGTGGCATTCAAATACTCACAATGTTTTGCAACCACCACCTCTATATAGTTCAAAAACATTTTAATCACCCCCAAAGAAAACCCTACATCCATTAGTTAGTTATTCCCCATTCCCTACTCCCCACAATCCTGGCAATCATAAACTTGCTTTTTACACACCTGGGTGGCTCAGTGGTTAAGCGTCTGCCTTCAGCCCAGGGCGTCATCCTGGAGATCCGGGATCGAGTCCCATATCAGGCTCCCTGCATGAAGCCTGCTTCTCCCTCTGCTTCTGCCTGTGTCTCTGCCTCTCTCTCTGTGTGTCTCTCACGAATAAATAAACAAACAAAATCTTAAAAAAAAAGAAAGAAAATCAGTTGATCAGGGGTACCTGGGTGACTAGTCAGTTAAGCATCCAACCATTGACCTCAGCTCAAATCTTGATCTCAGAGTTGTCAGTGCAAGCCCTGCACTGGGCTCCACACTGGGCATGGAGTCTACAAAAAAAATTTCAGTTAACCATAGATATATGGGTTGATTTCTGGAGTCTCAGTTCTATTCTAAATCTATGCTTATGTCAGTACCACATAATTTTGATTACTGTAGATTTGTTGGGTTTTTTTTGAAATGGAGAACTTGAATTTTCCAACTTTGTTCTTTTTTTAACAGTGTTATGGATAATCAAGATCCCTTGCAATCCCATATGAATTTGAGGACTGGCTTCTCTTTTTCTTGCAAATAGACCATTAGAATTTTGATAGGGTTGCACTGAATCTATAGATAGCTTTGGGATATGGCAATATGGCAAACTGCCATATTAACGATGGTAAGTCTTCCAATCCATGAACACAGGGTGCCTTTTGTTTTATTTGTGTTTCCCTTATTTTATCAATGTTTTGTAGTTTTCAGCATAGAAGTCTTTCATCTCTGGTTAAATTTTACTCTTTCGCATATTTTTTGGATGCTATCACAAATGGAATTGTTTTCTTAATTTCCTTCTAATGTTGTTCAGTGCTGGTGTATACAAACAACTAATTTTTGTATATTGATTTGTATCCAGCATCCCTTCTGAATTCATTTAACTTATAATAGCTTCTATGTAGATTCTTTGGGCTTTTCTGTAGATAAGAGCATTATCACCTATGAATAGAGAAAGATTTATTTCTTCCCTTCCAATTTGAATGACTTTTATTTTATTTTATTTTATTTTATTTTATTTTATTATTTATTCATGAGAGACACAGAGGGAGAGTCAGAGACAGAAGCAGGCTCCATGCAGGCAGCACAATGAGGGACTCAATCCCAGGACTCCAGGATCACAACCTTAGCTAAAGGCAGATGCTCAACTGCTGAGCCACCTAGGCATCCCGCTTTTCTTCTTATTCTTGCCTATTTACTTACCATAGAACTGTCTGTAAAATGCTAAGTATTAGCGGTGAAATTAGACATTTTGTTTCTGATTAGGCAGAAAGCTCTTAATCATTTACCATTTAGTATAATGTTGGCTGTGGGGAATTATTATTATTATTATTATTATTATTAATAAATGCCCTTTATCATGTCGAGGAAGTTCCCTTCTGTTTCTAGTTTGTTGAGTGTGTTTATCATGTAAATGTGTTGGATTTTGTCAAATGGTTTTGCTGCATCATTTTTTCCCCTTCACTTTATAATGGTGGTATATTACATTCGTTGGTCTTATGTTGGATCATCCTTGCATTCGTGGGATAAATTCCAATTAGTCATGCTATATAATCTTCTTATATGCTGTTGGATTCAGTTTGCTCTCATTTTGTTGAGTATCTTTTGCATCTATATGCATAAGGGATATTTATTGGTATGTAGTTTGATTTTCCTGGGATATCCCTGTCTCTGGCCAATTTATTTTTGACAAAGGTACAAAAACAATTTAGTAGATAAAGGACAATCTTTTCAATGGATGATGTAGAAAGGTTGGACATTCATATGAAAAAAAAAAGAACCTTCATGTAAACGTCACACCTTATGGAAAAATTAACCTTAAATCAGTTACAGTCGTACATGTAAAACATAAAACTCTACAAATTCTAGAACATCATAAGAAATCTTGTGATTTTGGAGTTAAGTAGAGTTGATAGACATGACTTGGAGCACCATCCATAAAAGAAAAAACAAATACATTGGACTCTTAAAACTTTTTACATTTTGGGGCACTGGGGTGGTTCAGTGGCTGACTGCCTTTGGCTCAGGTCATGATCATGTCACACTGGGATCGAGTCCTCATCTGGCTCCCCCCAGGGAGAGCTTCTCTTTCTGCCTATATCTTTGCCTCTTTCTGTGTCTCTCATGAATAAATAAATACAGAAAATCTTATTTTTTTTTTTTACATTTCACATGAAAGGCACTGTTAAAAAAATGAGAAGACTGCTTTGAAAAAGACACTGGTAGTTCCTCAGAAAATTAAACATCTATATGACCCTACAGTTCCAAAACTAGGTATGTATCCAAAAGAAATGAAAACATGTCCACAAAAACCTGCTCACAAATGTTCATAGCAGCACTATTCACAATAGCTTTAAAGTCCATCAGAAATAAAAGGAATGAAGTACAGATGTATGCCATACATGCGTAAACCATGGAAAACGATGCCAATTGAAAGAAACCAGTCAAAAAAGGGCCACATATTATATGAGTCCCTTTACATGGAATTTCAGAGTAAGTAAATCTGTACAGACATAAAGTAGACTGGTTGTTGCCTTGGGTGCAGGTAGGAAGGTTGGGTCAAAATGGCAATAGGTATGAAGTTTCTTTTACTGACTATAAAAATGTTCTAAAATTGATTATGAACATGGATTGCACAACTCTATGAATATACCAAAATCTATCAATTGCACACTTTAAATAGGTGAGTTATATGGGATGGTAAGCTGGTACAGTCACTCTGGGAAACAGTGTGGAGGTTCCTCAAGAGGTGAAAAATAGAGCTACCCTATGACCCAGCAATTGCACTGCTTCGCATTTACCCCAAAGATATAGATGTAGTGAAATGCCAGGACACCTGCACCCCAATGTCAGAGCAGCAATGTCCACAACAGCCAAACTTGATGTCTTCTGACAGATGAATGGATAAAGTTATATATATTTACACAAAAGGACTACTACTCAGCCATCAGAAAGGACGAATACTCACCATTTGCTTTGACCTGGTTGGAACTGGAGGGTATTAGGCTGAGTGAAATAAGTCAGTCGGAGGACAATCATCATATAGGTTCATTATATGCAGAATATAATAAATAGTGAAAGGGACTATAAGGGAAAGGAGGTAAACTTGAGCAGGGAAAAATTAGAGAGGGAGAAAAACCATGAGAGACTCCTTAACTCTGGGAAACAAAAGGTTACAGAAGGGGAGGAGGGTGATGGGATGGAGTGACTGGGTGACAGGCACTAAGGAGTGAACTTGATGAGAGGAGCACTGGGTGTTATAAGTTTGCAAATTGAATTTAATTTTTTTAAAAAAGGAAGAAAAATTTAAATATAAATAGGTGAATTATATCATATGTTAATTATATCAATAAAATTGTTATAAAGAATAATAATAAAAAGCTATTGATTAGACAGAATGTTTGCAAATCACTATTTGACAAAGAACTTGTACCTAGAATATATAAGTCTCAAAACTGAAAAATAAGTAAGCAATTCAACTTTTTTTTTTTTTTAAATATTTTATTTATTTATTCATGAGAGACACAGAGAGAGAGAGAGGCAGAGACGCAGGCAGAGGGAGAAGCAGGCTCCAGGCAGGGACCCTGACTTGGGCCTCAATCCCACGTCTCCAGGATCAGGCCCTGGGCTGAAGGTGGTGCTAAACCGCTGAGCCACCCGGGCTGCCCAACAATTCAGTTTTAAAGTGGGCAAAAGACATAAACAATAATTTCAACACAGAGATATACAGATGTTGAATTAGCAAATCAAGATGTTCAACATTAGTAGCCATCAGGGAAATGAAATTAAAACTACAATGAGGTATCACTACTTACATTTAAGAATGGCCAAAATGAGAAGTAGTGACAACACCAACTGATAGCAAGAATGTGGAGCAACAAGATCACACACATTGCTGAAGGTCATATAAAGTGATACACTCCAGAAAACAGTTGTGTGGTTTTTTCTAAAACTTCTAAAAAATGCAATTACTGTAAGAACCAGCAACTGGGGGCACCTGGGTGGTTCAGTGGTTGAGCGTGTGATGGTAGCTCAGGTCATGATCCCGGGATCCTGGCATCAAGTCCCACATCAGGCTCCCCACAGGAAGCCTGCTTCCCCCTCTGCCTATGTCTCTGCCTATGTCTCTCTATGTCTCTCACGAATAAATAAACTCTTAAAGAAAAAGAGACCCAGAAATTGTAATCTTGGGCATTTATCCTGGAGAATAAGAAGTTAGCGGCCTAAGGTGATCTCTGAAAACGGTTCGCTATTCACTTGCCCAGAAAACCCTATAAAATCATGCAAATCAAGAGGTTCAAATCTTCAGATTCACTTGAAGAACACAAGTAAAACTGCCCAGGCCATCAAGGATATGCATATCTGAAAAGCCACCAAGGATCTGAAAGATGCCACTTTGCAGAAGCAATATGTGCCATTCCCTCGCTACGATGGTGGAGTTGGTAGGTGTATGCCCAGGCCAAACAGTGGGGCTGGACACAAGGGCCAGTGGCCTAAGAAGAGTACTAAATTTTTACTGCACATCCTTAAAATGCAGAGAGTAATGCTGAACTTAAGTGTTTAGATGTAGATTTCCTGGCCATTGAACACATCCAGATGAGCAAAGCCCCCAAGATGTGGCATACAACTTAGAGGGCTCATGGTTGAATTAACCCATACATGAGTTCTCCCTGGTGCACTGAGATGATTCTTACTGAAAAAGAGCAGATTGTTTCTAAACCAGAAGAGGAGGTTGCTCAGAAGAAAAAGAGATCCCGGAAGAAACTGAAGACACAAAAACTTTTGTCCCGGGAAACAAATTCTACATAAAATAAATGCAAGTAAAAGTTAAAAACAAAACAAAACCAAAAAACCTCACGCAAATATTCATAACAGCTATATTCATATAGCCCCGAACTAGGAACAACCCAGATGCTTTCAATGGGTAAATAAGTAACCTGTGATAAACTATTTAAATTCCATGGAATAATACTCAGCAGTACAAAGGAATGAGCTATCAATACGTGCAAACATGCAACAAGTTGGATGAATCTCCAATGAGTTATGCTGACTAGTGAAAGCCAATCCCCAAAGGCTCCATATTATATGGCTCCATCTATGTGATATTATCTATTATATATTCTATTTTTGAAATGGCTAAATTTTACAAATGGTGAACAAATTGATGGTTACTAGGGGTTAAGGTGGAGGCAGGAGGTAGGTGGGTGTGCTTATAAAAAGGCAACCTGAGGAATCCTTATGTTGATGAACTGTTCCTTAACTTGGCTGTAGTGGAGGATACACTAACCTACACGTGATAAAACTGTAGAGAACTACATACACATGTACACACATGCATAACATGCACAAATAATTGCAAGTAAAATGGGAAAACTCTAAGACTGGTGGATTGTATCACAATTTATGGCTTCTGAGAATATATAGTTCTGCATACTGTTATGACTGGGGGAATCTAGGTAAAGAATACCTGGGTCTCTCTGTATGATTTCTTATAACTGCAGGTGAATCTACAATTAGGTCACCATAAACTGAATTTAAAAATGAGCAAAACCATGAACAGACACTTCACCAAAAAATATAAGAACAGGTGACTCACCGGTTTAGCGCCACCTTTGGCCCAGGGTGTGACCCCGGGGTCCTGGGATCGAGTCCCACATCGGGCTCCCTGCAGGGAGCCTGCTTCTCCCTCTGCCTGTGTGTCTCTGCCTCTCTCTCTCTGTGTGTCTCTCATGAATAAATAAAATCTTTAAAAAAAAAGAAAAAATTATAGGAACAGCAAGTAATAAAGAAAGGATTTTTTACATCATTAGCTATTAGAGACACGCAAATTAAAACTAGGATAAGGGGCACCTGGGTGGTCCAGTTGGTTGAACATCTGACTCTTGGTTTCAGCTTAAGTCATGATTTCAGGGTTGTGCTCTCTGGATCATGGGGTGTACCTTGTAGGGCTCCATGCTCAGCGGGGAGTCTGCTTGAGATTCTCTCTCTCTCCATCTGCCTCTGCCCTCCCTCTGCGCATTTGCGCGCGCTCTCTCTCTCTCTCTCAAATAAATAAATAAATAAATAAATGAATGAATAAATAAATAAATAAATAAATAAAATGAATCTTAAAACTGAGATATCACTACACACCTATTAGAACAGCTAAATAAAATTAAAACACCAAACAGTAGCAAACATGCAGAACAACTGGAAATGTCATACATTGTTGCTAGGAATGCAAAACCATATAAACATTCTGGATTTGTTTTTTCAGTAGGCTGCACACCCAGCATGGAGACCAACACAGGGCTCAAACCTACTCTCAGATCACCACCTGGGCTGAGATCTGTGGAGGCCGAGAAAATTAAGGCCACTCCACCTCAAGTTTAGCATTAACACAAGTACAGCCATCACAGGCCCCTGTGAATAAGAGCTGAAACTTTACAGGAAAAACACAGAACGCCCTTGACAGAGAGTCCCGTATCAGAATGAAAACAGAGCTCAGAACGCTCCTGATGGAGACAGAAAGTCCAGTATTGGAATGAAAACAGATCTTAAGAAACTCCCCCACCCTTTCCCCCATATCGGAATGAAAAAATTCCTCCACCTCTTCTGAAAATCCCCTAGACCTGCCCATAAACTCCCAGCTGTAACCCACCCACCTCGGGGTCCAAGTCCCTGCTCCGCTGTGTTGGTATACTTGGACCCAGGCTCGAGCTTGTTAATAAACCCTTGTGTATTGGCATCGGTGGCGGCTCCTTGGTGGTTTCTCAGATTTGCAATCTTGGGCATAACAAGATCAAGAGTCAGATGCTTAACCAACTGAACCACCCAGAACTCCAATACAACCCTCCTGGAACATCACTTGGCAATTTACTTACAGTATGATCCAGAAACCCCACTCCCATGTATCTTCCCTAGAGGATATAAAGACATGCTCCCACAAAAACCGAAACACAAATATTTATAGAAGCTCCCTTCATAATCACCATAAACTGGAAACAACAACAGATGAATGACAAACTGTGGCACCTTCATATAACAGAGTATTACTCAGGAATAAAAAGGAACGAACTTTTGGTACACACAGCAACTTGGATGAATCTCAAAAGCATGATAGTAGTTCAAATGGTTATATACAATATGATTCCACTTACATGGTATTATCAGAAAACCAATTTATATGATATTTTCATCCCTATAGGGATGGAGAGCAGATCAGCAGTGGCCTGGATTAATGGATTGTTGGGGTGAGTACAAAGGAATAGCAGGAAGTCGATTGGATGGGGGTGATTAAACGATTCTCTGTCCTGAGTATGGCAATTATTACACATATCTATACATGTGTTAAAATTCTTAAAAGAAAAAAATCACCTTTACTGGAAATACAAATAAATTTATTATTATTCACACACTGTGTAACTGCCTACAGTTATACAGAGAATCCAAGAGAATAAATAACTAAGTTTAGTATCTTGCTGGATAGGAGATCAATGTATAAATCAATTACATTCCTATATACCAACAAAATTAGAACATGTAATTTATAAAGTTATACCCCCAAAGTAAGTTATTCAATGATTCATCTAACAAAAGATGTGTAGGATCTTTACAGAAAAAAAGATGTCCTAATTAAAAGACATTAAAGAAGACTTAAATAACAGCTTTCGTCGTGGGTAGGATAACTTAAATTCACAGAGACAATTCTTCTCGGTTAATTTACAAATTCAATGCAGTTCTATTCACAATAATGACAAGATTTATTTTGAAATGTGAAAAGGCTGATTTAAAAATTTAAGTGAAAGAGCAAACGGTCAAGAATAGCCAAGAGAGTCTTGAAGGACAGCAAATGAGGGAATTGAAAGCCTAGAGTTGTTTTGGGAGGAAATTACCATTTACTCGGTCAACTTCTTCAGCGGTTATCAGTCTGTCTATTTTCTGTCATGTCCCGATTTTGATGGTTTAGCTTTCTCGAGAAACTTAATAACTTCGAGATTTTCATATTTATTGCTCTTGTTGCTTACACTATTTCTACAGTATCTCTTTCATTTTTCTTCTTGAATTTGTATTTTATATTTTTTGTATTTCACTTTTCATTCTGAGCCATGCCAGGGCTTAGTTTCTGTCTTGTGTCTCTATTTCCAACTGCTTGCAGGAGATACTTAACTGTTTCCTCATAAATTTTAAACTCTGAAATAAAAGAATATACATTAAAAAAGAAAAAAAAACCTGAGTATACTAATACAATGAACACCTGTGCAACTACTACCCAATTTAAATACAATCTAACAAGTGCAATTGAAGATCATGGGTGCCATTTCCCATTCTTATTCCTTTCCTTTCTTCTCCAGAGTTTTTTTTTTAATATTTTATTTTTTTATTTATTTATGATAGTCACACAGAGAGAGAGAGGCAGAGACACAGGCAGAGGGAGAAGCAGGCTCCATGCACCGGGAGCCCGACATGGGATTCGATCCCGGGTCTCCAGGATCGCGCCCTGGGCCAAAGGCAGGCGCCAAACCGCTGCGCCACCCAGGGATCCCTCCAGAGTTAAACACTATCATGAGTTTGGTATTCATTATGATTTTTTTGGTAGTTCAGAGCAGGGACTCAGGAACTCAGGAATTCGATCACCTGTGTTCATAATCCACCTCCACTTCTTACTACCTCTGCGGCCTTGAGCAATTTACTTAATGTCTAGATTTCTGTTTTCAGTTTTGTAAAATGAAAGTAAAAGAAAGCCCACCTTGTGAGGTTTTTAAGGAAATTAAATAATTAAAGCGTAATATGCCCAGAAATCCTGGTTTTATTAAAGCATTATGTAACTGCATGCAAGTATCACTAACGATATACAGTGTTATTTTGCATATTTAAATTTTATGTAAATATTGTCCTACCATAGAATTTTTCTTTAATTAGTTTTGGTCATTTCCCAATTGGAAAGGAAGATGCAAACCAATCTCTTATTCACAGATGACATGATCTTATATAGAGAAAATTCTAAAGAATCGCTACAAAGAGGCAACTATTAACGTTAATAAACAATTCAACAAAGTTGCAGGACATGGGGACCCATGGGTGGCTCAGTGGCTGAGCGTCTGCCTTTGGCTCAGGGCGTGATACAAGGGTCTTGGGATCCAGTCCCCCATCAGACTCCCCACAACGAGCCTGCTTCTCCCTCTGCCTATGTCTCTGCCCCTCTCTCTCTGTCTCTCATGAATAAGTAAATAAAATCTTTTAAAAATGTTGCAGGATGTAAGATCAAGGTACAAAATCAGCTGTGTTTCTGTATCTTAGCAATGAACAATCTGAAAAGGAAATGAGGAAAACAATTCCATTTATAATATTTCAAAAAGAAAATATTCAGAGAAAAATTTCACCAAGATGATGCAATAGTTATACACTAACAAGGTAAATATGGCTAAAAGCAGTTAAAGAAGACCAAGATATACAGAAGGACATCCTACGTTCATGGAATGTAAGACTTAATATTTTTAAAGTGACCATGCTCCCCAAAGCAATTGACAGATTTAACGCAATCCCTGTCAAAATACCAACTGCCTCTTTATAGAAATGGAAAAGTGCATCCTAAAATTAATATGGAATTGCAAAGGACCGTGAGTGGCTGAGACAATCTCAAAAAAGAACACAGTTGGAGGACTATTTTCAGTTTCAAAAATGACTACAAAGGTATACTAACGAAAACATTGTGGTACTGGCACAAAAATAAACATACATGTATCAGTTGAGAGTAAAATGAGAGTCCAGGAATATGCTATACACCTATGGTGAATTGATTTTTGACAATTGTGCCAAGACCATTCAATGGAGAAAGAATAGCATTGACAACAAATGGTCCTGAGAAAACAGTACGTGGACATGACAGTCAGACTGTGTACTTCACACTATATACAAATATTAACTCAAACTGAATAAGAGACCTAAATATAAGAGCTGGCTCTATACAACTCTTAAAATATGAGGGTAAGTCTTCATGACCTTGGATTTGGCAATGGATTCTTAGATATGAAACCAAAACCGAAGGCAGCAAAAGAAAAAAATAAATTGAATTTATCAAAATAAAATCTCTTGTGCTTCAAAGGACACTATTTAAGAAGTGAAATGAAATCCACAAAATGAAAAAAAAATCCACAAAATGAGAGAAAATTTCACTGAATCATATGTGTGATAAGGATCTAGTGTCCAAAACATATAAAGAACTCTTACGCGCAGGGTTTCAGACTGGATAAAAAAGCAGGACCCATCTATTTGCTGTCTACAAGAGACTCATTTTAGACAGAAGGACACCTACAGCCTGAAAATAAAAGGTTGGAGAACCTTTTACCATTCAAATGGTCCTCAAAAGAAAGCAGGGGTAGCCATCCTTATATTAGATAAACTAAAATTTACCCCAAAGACTGTAGTAAGATATGAAGAGGGACACTATATCATACTTAAAGGATCTATCCAACAAGAGGACTTAACAATCATCAATATATATGCCCCGAATGTGGGAGCTGCCAAATATATCACTCAATTAATAACCAAAGTGAAGAAGTACTTAGATAATAATACACTTATACTTGGTAACTTCAATCTAGCGCTTTCTACACTCCATAGGTCTTCTAAACACAACATCTCCAAAAAAAACGAGAGCTTTAACTGATACACTGGACCAGATGGATTTCACAGATATCTACAGATATCCACAGAACTTTACATCCAAACTCAATCAATGTGATTCATCATATCAGCAAGAGAAAAACCAAGAACCATATGATGCACTCATTGGATGCAGAGAAAGCATTTGACAAAATACAGCATCCATTCCTGATCAAAACTCTTCAGAGTGTAGGGATAGAGGGAACATTCCTCAACATCTTAAAAGCCATCTACAAAAAGCCCACAGAAAATATCATTCTCAATGGGGAAGCACTGGGAGCCTTTCCCCTAAGATCAGGACCAAGACAGGGATGTCCACTCTCACCACTGCTATTCAACATAGTACTGGATGTCCTAGCCTCAGCAATCAGAAAGACAACAAAAAGACATTAAAGGCATTCGAATTGGCAAAGAAGAAGTCAAACTCTCCCTCTTTGCCGATGACATGATACTCTACATAGAAAACCTAAAAGCCTCCACCCCAAGATTGCTAGAACCCATACAGCAATTTGGCAGCGTGGCAGGATACAAAATCAATGCCCAGAAGTCAGTGGCATTCCTATACACTAACAATGAGACTGAAGAAAGAGAAATTAAGGAGTCAATCCCATTTACAATTAAACCCAAAAGCATAAGATACCCAGGAATAAACCTAACCAAAGAGGTAAAGGATCTATACCCTAAAAACTATAGAACACTTCTGAAAGAAATTGAGGAAGACACAAAGAGATGGAAAAACATTCCATGCTCATGGATTGGCAGAATTAATATTGTGAAAATGTCAATGTTACCCAGGGCAATATACACGTTTAATGCAATCCCTATCAAAACACCATGGACTAGGGATCCCTGGGTGGCACAGCGGTTTAGCGCCTGCCTTTGGCCCAGGGCGCGATCCTGGAGACCCGGGATCGAATCCCACGTCGGACTCCCGGTGCATGGAGCCTGCTTCTACCTCTGCCTGTGTCTCTGCACTCCCCCCCTCTCTCTCTGTGACTATCATAAATAAATTTTAAAAATTTAAAAAAATGGATGAAAGCTCTAAATGTGAGACAAGATTCCATCAAAATCCTAGAGGAGAACACAGGCGACAACCTTTTTGAACTTGGCCACAGTAACTTCTTGCAAGATACATCCACAAAGGCAAAAGAAACAAAAGCAAAAATGAACTATTGGGACTTCATCAAGATAAGAAGCTTTTGCACAGCAAAGGATACAGTCAACAAAACTAAAAGACAACCTACAGAATGGGAGAAGATATTTGCAGACGACGTATCAGATAAAGGGCTATTTTCCAAAATCCATAAAGAATTTATCAAACTCAACACCAAGGAAACAAACAATCCAATCATTAAATGGGCAAAAGACATGAAGAGAAATCTCACAGAGGAAGACATAGACATGGCCAACATGCACATGAGAAAATGCTCTGCATCACTTGCCATCAGGGAAATACAAATCCAAACCACAATAAGATACCACCTCACACCAGTGAGAATGGGGAAAATTAACAAGGCAGGAAACCACAAATGTTGGAGAGGATGCGGAGAAAAGGGAACCCTCTTACACTGTTGGTGGGAATGTGAACTGGTGCAGCCACTCTGGAAAACTGTGTGGAGGTTCCTCAAAATGTTAAAAATAGATCTGCCTTACAACCCAGCAATTGCACTGTTGGGGATTTACCCCAAAGATACAGATGCAATGAAACGCCGGGACACCTGCACTCCGATGTTTC
Organism: Canis aureus; assembly: GCF_053574225.1. Classification (NCBI taxonomy): domain Eukaryota; kingdom Metazoa; phylum Chordata; class Mammalia; order Carnivora; family Canidae; genus Canis; species Canis aureus. The sequence continues at coordinate 39,931,163 of NC_135618.1, forward strand.
TAGCAGCAATGTCCACAATAGCCAAACTGTGGAAGGAGCCTCAGTGTCCATCGAAAGATGAATGGATAAAGAAGATGTGGTTTATGTATACAATGGAATATTACTCAGCCATTATAAATGACAAATACCCACCATTTGCTTCAATGTGGATGGAACTGGAGGGTATTATGCTGAGTGAAATAAGTCAATCAGAGAAGGACAAACATTATATGGTCTCATTCATTTGGGGAATATAAATAATAGTGAAAGGGAATAGAAGGGAAGGGAGAAGAAATGGGTAGGAAATATCAGAAAGGGAGACGGAACATAAAGACTCCTAACTCTGGGAAACGAACTAGGGGTGGTGGAGGGGGAGGAGGGTGGGGGGTGGGGGTGAATGGGTGATGGGCAATGAGGAGGGCACTTGACGGGATGAGCATTGGGTGTTATTCTGTATGTTGGCAAATTGAACACCAATAAAAAATAAATTATTTTAAAAAAGAACTCTTACAACTCAACCACAAAAAGACAACCCACTTTATTTTTTTTTTTAATTTTATTTATTTATGATAGTCACACAGAGAGAGAGAGAGAGGCAGAGACACAGGCAGAGGGAGAAGCAGGCTCCATGCACCGGGAGCCTGACGTGGGATTCGATCCTGGGTCTCCAGGATCACGCCCTGGGCCAAAGGCAGGCGCCAAACCGCTGCGCCACCCAGGGATCCCCGACAACCCACTTTAAAAATAGACAAAGGACTTGACTAGACATTTCTCCAAAGAAGATACATGTATGGTCAATAAGAACATGAACTGATGCCTCCATATCATTAAACATGGTTGAAATGAAAATCAAAACCACAATGCAATACCGCACCTCACCCACTATATTTGCTATGTTTTTTAAGGGAAAATAACAAGTATTGGCCAAATATGGAGAAACTGGAATCCTGACGCATTTCTGGTTGGACTCTAAAAAGGTACAACCTCTATGGAAATTACCACATGAGCCAATTATTCTACCCCTGTTATACCTAAAGGAATTAGAAACATGTTTCCAAACGAAAACTCATACATGAATGTTCATAACAGCACTATTTATTTTTTTAAAGATTTATTTATTTATTCAGAGAGAGAGAGAGGCAGAAACACAGGCAGAGGCAGAAGCAGGCTCCATGCAGGAAGCCAGATGTGGGACTCAATCCCGGGTCTCCAGGATCACACCCCAGGCTGCAGGCAGCGCTAAACCACCAGGGCTGCCCATAACAGCACTATTATAATAGCTAAAAGGTATATCCCACCCAAGTGTTCATCAATTGATGAATGGATAAACAAGATGCAGTATATTTATACATTGGAATATTATTAATCCATAAAAAGGAATTTAGTACTGATACATACAACATGGATGAACGTTATGCTGAATGAAAGAAGCCAGACCCAAAAGGACATATAGTATATGATTCCTTATATATAAAATATCTGTAATAGGCAATTCCATATAGAAAGGAGATAAGTGAATGGAAGAGGATGGGGGCGAAGGTAGAATGGGGAATAACTACTTTTGGGATACTCTTTTGGGATGATGAAAATATTCTGAAACTAGACAGTGGCAATGATTGTAAACCTGTGAATATAATAAAAGTCACTGGATTTAACCCTTAAGATGATTAAACTTGTGAATTTTATCTCAGTAAAAACTTGAAAGACACTCAAAGTCCTTTTAATTTGGATATTTTTAATTGTAAAGGAATTCATTCTTGTTGTATTTATCCAAGCAATAGAGAAGGCCATTTGAGAGCAAGTTAGTAATCTTTTTTGTGGCAGGGACTACCACTTGACTACTTAATATCCACTCCCCATTTTTTAGTATTACAAAACTTACATTGTTGAGACTGCCTAATGTAGTATGATGTGATGGTGATGTGATGTTTGTGTCCAGATAAAGACTACATTTCCCAGCCTCCTGTGCAATTAGATGTTCTTATATCTAAATCCTCATCAATAAGATGTAAGGAAAGCTATTTGATAGAACTTCTAGGACAGCTTCCCAAAAGAGGCAAAAAAAAAAAAAAAAAAAAAAAAGGAAGCAGCAGCAAAAACATCTTCCACCTTCCTTGTAGCAGTGTGGACAAGATGACTGGAGCACCTGCCACCATCTTAGACTATAGATGGCCTGGAGGATAGAAGTCACTGATGAGGATGGTGGAGTGGGAAGGTAGAAGGAACTGGAGTTGGTGATTGTTGACCTGATACCACACTAGATCCTGATTGTCTATCTCTGAATTTGTTTTGTGTGAAGGAAATTAACCTCCTTTTAAAAAAATACAATAATTTAGATTACTACCTCATACAATGATGAAATCCCAAAGAATTAAAAACGTAAATGTGAAAGATAAAACTATCTGAAGGGAATAAAAGAGGATGTTTGTAATATTAGAGTTTGGAAGAATTTTTAAAAGCATAAATCAACCTTAAGGCAGAAAATGTATTAACTGGATTATATCAAAATTAAGGATTTTTGTTCAAAGGAAGTCAGCATAGATTACAGGGGAATATTATAATGTCTAAAACTGGCAAAGTTTATCTAGAATAGACTAAGAACTACTGCAAATAAACCAACATGCAGAAAAACTAAAAGCAGGCAGAGGATATGAAAATACAACTTACAGAATAAGAATTTTATTGTATTTATTTATTTATTTTAAATTTTTATTTATTTATGATAGTCACACACAGAGAGAGAGAGAGAGAGAGAGAGAGGCAGAGACACAGGCAGAGGGAGAAGCAGGCTCCATGCACCAGGAGGCCGACGTGGGATTCGATCCCGGGTCTCCAGGATCACACCCTGGGCCAAAGGCAGGCGCCAAACCGCTGTGCCACCCAGGGATCTCCAGAATAAGAATTTTAAAAAGCAAATATATCTGTGAAAATGTTTAACCTCACTAGTAATCACAAAAATGCAGACTACACTGAGATACCATTTTATACCCATCAAATTGGCATACGTTAGAAGATGTGATTATACTAGGTGTGGGCTAGGATGAGGGGAAATCAGAAACCTTCATTTCTAGCTGTTGGGAGCTGTAAATTGCATCAACCCATTGGCAGAATCAGAGGGGAAATCAGAAACCTTCATTTCTAGCTGTTGGGAGTTGTAAATTGCATCAACCCATTGGCAGAATCAGAGAGTGCTCATATGTATATCCCATTTGCCCAGAAATCTCCAGCTAGAACATACCTACATTCATACATACATACATATCTGTGATAGACCCTAATGCAGTCCGTAAGGGGAAATGTTACGTGAATGATCATTTCCGCATTGTTTGTGGTAGTGGGAAATTAAGAAAGGCTATATATTCATCCCTATGAATGAAAAAACATGATAGATGTGTATTCAGTATGAAAATACTAAAGCAAGTGGGTACATAGCAACATGGTTGTGTCTTTTTCTTTTAAGATTTTATTTATTTATTCATGAGAGACTCAGAGAGAGAGGAAGAGACATAGGCAGAGGGAGAACCAGGCTCCCTATCTTTCTAAACATCAACAAGGGACGCCTGGGTGGGCTCAGTAGTTGAGCATCTGCCTTTGGCTCACGGCGTGATCCCAGAGTCCCTAGATGGGGTCTCACGTTGGATTCCCTTCAAGAAGCCTGCTTCTCCCTCTGTCTGTGTCTCTGCCTCTGTCTGTGTCTCTCCAGAATAAATACATAAAATCTAAAAATATACATACATAATAAAAAGTACAACATAAATGAAACACCTGAAAAAAAAGAGGTTAAAATGTAAGTATAATGAAGTCTATAGCAAATACCATGGATGTCAATTTAAAACATTTACCTGTATAAGATACATGATGTTTTACACGGGTACAATTAGACCCACTCACTTAAACATGTCAACCACAGGAGACACAGTAGGTGTCTATGGGCGTGGAGCAGAATGAGAGGGGGGATGGGGAATAAACTGGAAAAGTAAATAAAATAAGATTCAATTAAATCAAAACGAGAAGTATTATAGAGTCCAAAGACAGCTTGGGTAGTGTTCCACAGACGTGCCATCATTTACTGAATTCCCCATTTGTGTTCATTGAGATAATTTGATTTTTCTACCATATCCTAGCTCTTTGCCTTGGACGAGTTATGTAATGACTCCGAGCCTTAGTTTCATGTACAGCAGGAATAATACCTACCTGATGAGGTCGTCGTGATGTTTGTAAACTGCCGAGCACAGCGTCTGGCACAAGCCAGCAAGGAGAGCTAATGACTATGAGACATTTACAGACAGACCTACAGGGAGGGAAGCCCCAGTCAACAGGGCCCATGCCGATATTGCTTCTGGTCGGACCCCACCATCACCCGGCACACGATGTCCCCTCAGTAACAAGTCCTTTGAATGACAAGGTTTGTAACTCAGCAGGTTTTTTTTTGGGGGGGGAGGGGTAATTTATCTCCATAACATATAATTGCCTGATGACATCGCCAGTCGCCTTTTATGTAGTTATTTGGTAGCATTTGTAAGTGATTGCTCTTCACACAGCATGGTGTCAGTGTCTAAGGCTCACGCCCCCATTCCTGGTTTATGTTACAGCCAGAGTTAGTGGGAATTCCTTCTCCTCCTTCCCTCCCGCAAAACTCTCAAGGATGACATCTCCCAGAGGATGAGTCAAAAATATTCACTGCTTCTGCACAGGGTGGCTGATTTATGCCCAGTGAGGAAACAAACACTGGGCTGACTGCTGTTTAACACTAAGCATGTCATATAACCACTTCATGCTCAGTTTACCCAACTACATAGTGAGGATAAGACCACTGCTTCAACTGCCATAGAAAGCATTTTAAAGATTTTCTTGGGATCCCTGGGTGGCGCAGCGGTTTGGCGCCTGCCTTTGGCCCAGGGCGCGATCCTGGAGACCCGGGATCGAATCCCACATTGGGCTTCCGGTGCATGGAGCCTGCTTCTCCCTCTGCCTCTCTCTCTTTCTCTCTCTGTGACTATCATAAATAAATAAAAATAAAAAAAAAAAGATTTTCTTTTTAAGCAATCTCTACACCCAAAGTGGGACTCTTGAACACACAACCCTGAGACCAGGAGTCCTATGCTCCAACTGAGCCAGCCGGGTGCCCCAGAAAGCATTTTAAGAACTGAGTTAGATCATATGGATGTACCTTGAGCAGGATAAAAATATGTATCACTAGTAATGAGTTAAGGAATGTGGTTATTCTTACTACTATTCAATTAGTAGTGTGTCTTTGGGGCGGGACTGAGGTGAAAGATGGAGTGGGTTCTTCGGGGACAGCCTTTTCCCCATGTGGTGGCCACACAAATGCTTTGTGCCAATTATCTATGGGGAACCAGTGTGACCCCTTGGGCTTTGTAGAATGAGCCAGAGCCAGTCGGGCTTCCAGGAGGCAGATCCAGTGCTCCTCAGATGGCCAGCGCCAGCCCCAGAGATAAAAGCCTGTGCTCCCAACTAGTGGGCTGAGGAGACACTGCACAGTTCAGTCTCCTCACTAATTCCTCTCTCTCTCCTTCGTGGTCCACCAGGGATGGTGTGATGGATTCAGCAGCTTCCTGAAGCCAAAGGTATATTTCCTCGAACAATCTGAACACTTTCGTTAATAGAGACTTCAGGTATATGAGAGGCAAAGGGGGAACAAACATGGGGAAAGGAGAGAGAAAAGAGAGTGTGAAATGTAAGGCTTTTTAGAGGTGATTTTGCAATCTTCCCGCAGAAGAAGGGTTGGAGGTGACATGGCCTTAGAGCCCCAAGCCCATCTGTGACCTTCTCCATCAGCTGTGAGCAGAGACAGGAAGCAAACCTATTTGAACTATGAAGAGAAATTGTAAAGCTACAAATGACGGACTCTTTAACAAAGTCATTTGTATGATGATCCAGGAGAGGAGCTGGGAAAGTCTTAGTCTGATGAGAATAAAGAAACAAAATTCTTTAGCATGCACTCCAGTCCTAGGAACAGTGTCCTCAATAGAAGGAGGTCTGGGAAGACTTGGGTATAGCCCTCAGGCACACAAATTTCTAGGCACACCTTCCTCTCAATTACCCGTGTTTTATCGTGCTGAAATCTCAAAATGTGCAGTCATAATTTCCCTTGCTTTTAACTTAAGCCCATTTTGCTTTTCGAGAGCACCTGCTGTGCATGGACACATCTTTAAAATCCCCTCAGTAGTCGGGCTCCTGGCATGGAGCCTGCTTCTCCCTCTGCCTGTGTCTCTGCCTCTCTCTCTCTCTCTCTGTCTATCATGAATAAATAAATAAATATTTAAAAAAATAAAAAATAAAATCCCCTCAGGATTGTGAAGACCTTAACTGGAAGAGAAAACAAAACCACACCTGCTTTAATCATTTGTTAAAAGAAGGAATGTATGGCCATTCTCCATGGGAACTATTTCATCCTGCTCCCTTCTCTGTAAAAATCAGCACATGTTCCATGTCTCTTAAGCCATCAGGAAAATGAGGTAAGACCTTCCACTAGGAAACTGCCTGGGCACTGCATGGCAGAGAGCGGCCCTCCTGGCCCTCATGTCAAGCACTCTGCTTTCCCTTGGTGACACCCATGGCAAACTGCTGTCAGCTTGCAGAGAGATGTAGCCTGGAGAGCTACTCCTGGAACACCATGCTATCCAGCCATTTCCATTCTGAGTTTGTGGTGTTCAGTTTGTATACCTATGTGATATGCCACCATACATTTAGCCCTTGATGAGATCCTATGCTCATTACAACTGCTGCCACTTGAGCCACGCTCAGGTCCATGCAGCCAGGATTTTTGTTCTAACAGTAGCATCAGAAACAAATTTTAAGGGAGTGTGATTGTCTTCCCTGACTTTAACTTCAAAAGTTGAAGTCCCCTCCAGACAACATTTATTCCCTTAATTTCTCTTTATAAGTTTATCTTAAATGTTTTAAAAAGAGTTTATTTATTTATGAAACACAGAGAGAGAGAGAGAGGCAGAGACACAGGCAGAGGGAGAAGCAGACTCTGTGCAAGGAGCCCGATGTAGGATTCAATCCTGGAATCACCTCCTGAGCCAATGCCAAATGCTCAAATGCTGAGCCACCCAGGCGTTTCTTAAATTTAAGTATTTTTTTCTTAGCTGTGATGCCTCTTTGGTGTAACTATTTCCGAAACTTTAGTTTGAACTCTGTTACCATTTGGTTTACTGGTCCTATTTTACCTCTTTTAAGATTCAAACTCGTTTATCTCTGAATCTCGAATTCTGAGCTTTGGGGATACAATTCCTATTCACCTGATTAAATACCTTAAACTTTCCGACTGGAGAGATTTTGTCCGTATTTCACCTCAGACTCTTTCATCTACACAGTTTGTGTTGTGTTGTGGTTCTCGTCTGCCATACTGCCTCGATCTTACTCTCCACTGAAAACCCCATTTCCCATTCTGACCATGAGCTCAAGAAAGATTAACTTTGAACTTCCGTGCAGAGTCCGGCACAAACTGAGCTCTCTAGTATATCACTGCCAACCATCTCCCAGATAAATGAAATATTTAAAACATATCTCAAAACTTCTCTACCAGGATTGGGAATTTAGAATTGGGCTTGTTTCCTTGCTTTTGATGATTCCCTTCCCCTTTAATTTCCTCAGGCTATTATTAAAGCAAGGCTTGGATGCTGAGAACTGGGAGCTCAGGGGCAATTTTGATGATAGGAGGCGGCCCAGCCCAAGTCCAGCTGTGACACCTAATCCATGAGTAGTCAGTTCACAGTTGTGATATTGAGAGGAGAAACAGGCAGAAAACTGGGTGAAGGTGGACAATTACGATATTCGGGATTCTTATTGGGACACAAGTCGTGGCTGCTTTTCTCAATATCCTGAACATTCAAACCAAATTCACAGCCAGGCCAAGATGGAAACCATCTACCCGTCATCATATGAGCCATTCCTGAAACTCATTCTGTACCCAAACAGCCCCTATCTCGGCATGCCCCTGGCAAAATTGCCCCGTAAGTGGCGTGCCCTTTGCATTCCATATTCTCTCTAGGTTCCTCTTAAAATGCAAGTAGTGCTGCATCAATTTAACATTCCCAAATTATGGGAGAAGTAAGAACCAAGGGAAGAGACCCTTTGAGGGAGGAAAACACCCTGAAGAGCAGCTGAGTTGCTGAATATAACCCTGAGGCTACAGTCCTGCTGCCTTGGGGAGTTTGTCAAGCTCAGGCCAAGAATCTGGCTGTTCTGGCATTTCCTTCTGAACCGTCTGGTGACCAAAGTTGATAGCTTCCCACTCTAGGTACCGCTTTTTCCTTTTCTGTTTTGGTTGGTTTGTTCCTGGGGTAAAACCCATTCCATATGCATAGAGCACCGTCTGAAAGACATTCTGGCATCCCTGACCTGCCACAATGCATCAAGAACCCATTTACCAGACAGTTAATGGAAGAATATGGGTGGTGTGATCCTGGACTCCCAGGATCAAGTCCCACATCAGGCTCCCTCCAAGGAGCCTGCTTCACTCTCTGCCTATGACTGCCTCTCTCTCTCTGTGTCTCTCATGAATAAATAAATAAAATATTAAAAAAGGAAGGGGGGGACGCCTGGGTGGCTCAGCGGATAAGCACCTGCCTTCAGCCCAGGGTGTGATCCTGGAGTCCTAGGATCGAGTCCCACATCAGGCTCCCTCCATGGAGCATGCTTCTCTCTCTGCGTATGTCTCAGACTTCTCTGTGTCTCTCACGAATAAATAAAACCAAAAAAAAAAGGGGGGCGGGGGTGATGGGCAGTGTCTGCCTGTTTCTTCCTCCTACGTGGATACAAGAGGCAAAACACTTCTACTACTGGAGGTATGAGATGGATTTCAGAAAAACCTTCTGAACTGAAATATGGGCTCACTATCAGATGGTAGCTCAGTTCCTCAGCTCCATTAAGTTTTAAATGAAAAGGATAAAGCTAATTCCACTTGAGGTATAAGGCAGAGGTTGAAGGAAGGTTGAAACATCCTGTGAAATCCTTATCATCCCTGACCTGGATTGATAGAAGGATGCTATTGGCCCTAATTAACAAGAACTAATATTTGTGAGATGTTAGAATTACTCTACAGTTTATGCTGGGGATGGTGGTCGTATAACTCAAAGCATCAAGGATCCCTCTGAAATCATCCAGTCTTTTACTAATAATTGGTACCCATTAAGCTTTTTAACCCCCTTTGGATAACTGCTATTTATTTCTTTAGCCTGTTCCAACTAAACTTAATAGGTTTATGTGAAGTTTTATTTATCCTTATTTTACCTCATCTTATTTTTTTTTTACCTCGTCTTAACTTACATGTTTGTATCTTCTGTAGTTGATAAGTATATATTCTCTCTTTTCACTTTTTGCCATAATTTAATTGACTCATCATATTCTTCCATAATCCCATCTTTGTAGATCACTAGTTTTCACCTGGGAGGGGAGGGATTTGGCAGAGATGGGGAAATGTTTATCAGAAACTTCTGGAGAGCTTTTCCAAATATAGTGGGTCTACTTCCACCCATGAACATATCAAAACTTTGGCTTGGTAAATGTGTACTTTAAGACTTTCTACGTGTAATTCCAATGGTCAACTCCCTCTACCCTGTTGTAACCACTTTGCTGAACTGAAGATCCCTAATCCTTTTGTTCTTCATAAGGCACTTCTTTCATTGCAGCAACAGCTCACAGTTCACACTGGAAGGGGTAAAGTTTCCACTCATGTGAGACAGTGGTCAGGGATTGCAGTCAATATTTGTAGTCACAAACATTAAATTGGTACCTAAATATGATGCCCAGAAAACTATCAGACCCTCTCTGATGCCGAGCAGCCTTATCTAATACTTTCTTACTTGCTTTTTCTCAGTGGTTTTCCCTGGACAGATTCTTCAAGTGAAAGAGCACAGTCAGAATGCCAGAGGCCAACGACAGCTTCCTGGAGGGCTTCATTCTGATGGGTATATCTGACCATCCCCAGCTGGAGATAATCTTTTTCATGGTCATTCTCTTCTCTTACTTACTGACTCTGCTTGGGAACTCAACCATTATCCTGCTTTCCTGGCTGGATGCCCGGCTCCATACTCCCATGTACTTCTTCCTCAGCAACCTCTCCACCCTGGACCTTGCTTTTACTACTAGCTCAGTCCCCCAAATGCTGATCAACTTATGGGGACCAGATAAGACCATAAGCTATGGTGGCTGTGTGACCCAGCTCTATGTTTTCCTCTGGCTAGGGGCCACTGAGTGTATCCTGCTTGTGGTGATGGCGTTTGACCGCTATGTGGCAGTTTGCCGGCCCCTGCACTACACCACCATCATGAACCCTCGGCTCTGCTGGCTGCTGGCTGCCATTGCATGGCTGGGTGGCTTGAGCAACTCTGTGATCCAGTCAACCTTCACTCTGCAGCTCCCCTTATGTGGGCACCGGAGGGTGGACAACTTCCTGTGTGAGGTACCTGCCATGATCAAACTGGCCTGTGGAGACACGAGTCTCAATGAGGTTGTGCTCAATGGTGTCTGCACCTTCTTCACTGCTGTCCCACTAAGTGTCATCCTGATCTCCTACTGCTACATAGCTCAGGCAGTGCTGAAGATCCACTCAGTCGAGGGACAGAGAAAGGCCTTTAATACGTGCCTCTCACATCTGGTGGTGGTGTTGCTCTTCTATGGCTCAGCTATCTATGGGTATCTCCTTCCAGCTAAGACCAGCAACCAGGACCAGGGCAAATTCATTTCCCTCTTCTACTCTGTGGTCACACCAACGGTGAACCCTCTCATCTACACTCTGAGAAATAGGGAAGTAAAGGGAGCACTAAGGAGGCTGCTAGGAAAGGGAAGATCACTTGGCTGAGAGAAGGGAAACTCCATCATCACTTATATTCTCATCTACTTTTACTCATTCTCACTCTGGCCAAATGAACATGAGGAGTACCAACCCTCATAAACCCAAGACATGTTCCCAACAACCCTAACTTTTAATACATGGCTAGTGTTATTTCTAATATCCTATGCTATTTACGAAAAATCCCGTGGACTACAGATAAGAGTGTATCTGATCAACGGTCAGAGGCTGTTGACTTAGTACAAACCTAATTCAACGCACCGTTTGTCGTCCACATGTTATTTATTTAGTGTAATAAGTGTTACATGTCTTTGTATTTCTAGAGAATTCTGTACTTTAAAAAGCAGTTCTTGTGGATCCCTGGGTGGCGCAGCGGTTTGGCACCTGCCTTTGGCCCAGGGTATGATCCTGAAGACCCAGGATCGAATCCCACGTTGGGCTCCCTGTGTGGAGCCTGCTTCTCCCTCTGCCTGTGTCTCTGCCTCTCTCTCTCTCTCTGTCTATCGTGATTAAATAGATAAAATCTTAAAAAATAATTATAAAAAAGATAAAATAAAAAGCAGTTCTGTGTGCAATAACTTTATATAGTGATGCTATTATTCCAGAAAATCAAACCAGGTATGATTAATCCCCAATGAAAACTCACACAATTCATCTTTGTACCCTTTCCATTCCCTTTCTCCATCTCAGTCTCTTCTCAGTATTTCAGCCTGTCTACCATACTTCCTATCCTCTGTCATCTTGTTTACCCTGTCCTTTATGTCTACATGCCACTTTCTGCTTCATCCACTATTTAACGAGAAAAAAAGAATTTTATTTTCCTTTGAATCAAAACTATTTATTGAACTTACCTCCTCCCAAGTCCCACCCATGAAATTTGTTACCAGCATTTAAATATATTATTAGTATGATTACTGAATTATGGGATGCTCTGAGATTCCTTAAGCAAGTTTAAGAGCATAAAAGCTATCCATAAAGGATGTCCCCTGCCTCCAGATCTATTTTCTCAGGCTTAACGTTCCTGGAAGTCAGCCAGCACACCATGAGTCACTTTGAGGAACTCAGGTATTGGAATCAGAATGCCCATATGCGATACAGCATGTTACTAGACTTGCCATGGGAATGAATACACACCTACTACCAGAGCCATGACCTATTTTCTCAGTTTTCCACTCAGTAATACTTCAAGTGTGTTTCCAGGACTACCCAAGTACTGGTATTATCTTGGTGCATTTATCAAAGTCCATGGACTTGCTGGTTCAGAATTTTTATTGGTCAGCACACTTAGAGTAGATGAAGTTCTCAGACAGCAGGATTGCAAAGACTAATAAGCTCCTAAGTTAATATATGAAACCAGAACGACGGCAGCCCTGGTGGCTCAGCGGTTTAGCACCGCCTTCAGTCCAGGGCGTGGTCCTGGAGACCTGGGTCGAGTCCCACATCAGGCTCCCTGCATGGAGCCTGCTTCTCCCTCTGCCTGTATCTCTGCCTGTCTGTCTGTCTCTCATGAATAAATTAATAAAAACTTTTTAAAAATATACAAATAAATAAAACGAGAACGACACTGGATTCATTGATGAGAAATATAACTACCAAGGAGACTGAGCAGTCATATTGTCTCGCCAAACCAGTTACATTAATAAATAACTTGGGAGGAAATAAGAGGAAAATAGGGAATCTTTAAACACTTTGCAGTAATGAAGATCTCCCTATTGAAACACAGAATACTTTAAATCTAACTTGGCATTAGGGGCACAGTAAAACATACTGGGCTTCTTCTACAATCACACTCTGCTCACTCCCGTACACACACGCTCTCTCTTTCCTAACCATGTAGCTGTCTGGTTACATTGGTCTCTGACTAGGGAGACAGCAGAGAACTTAGACAATTTATGGCATGAGGAGCTAAGAGGCATTCTGAGTACTCTGGAAGAAAATGGGATATGGTAACTAGTGGATCTGAGCTCTTCAGCCCTCCTTTTCATTACCTGTAAAATGAATAGAATGCCAGGCAGGAACACTGTAAAATCATATAGGTTATGTGTGGGGGAGTGCTTTGTGGAAACTGTTCCCGTGTTATATATAACCAAGATGAAGGGGATCTCTGGGTGGCTCCAAGGTTTAGCGCCTGCCTTCCGCCAAGGGCATGATCCTGGAGCCCTGGGATGGAGTTCCCGGATCGAGTCCCCCATAGAGCTCCCTGCATGGAGTGGGCTTCTCCATGTGACTGTGTCTCTGCCTCTCTCTCTTTCTCTCTGTGTCTCTCATGAATAAATAACTAAAATTTTAAAAAAATAATAATAATCAAAGTGGAGGCTTTCGGAGGGAGGTTAATCAGTCTATTTCACTTCCCACCTCCCTCTATTTATACCCTGATCCAGTATACTCCTTCACTGGACAACCAGTGTCTTCATAAATGATGGATGAATGAACAATCCAGGATAAGGGCAGAGAGACCACAGAGAAGTCTCCACTGTTATGCCCCTCAAATTCCACATCCCAATCTATCAGCTCCCTCTTCAAAATATATTCAGAATATCCCAAATCAAGGATGGGACAGCCACATAAAATTAGAAAAGTATTTCAATGTCCACCAAAATGGAAATGATTGATTGGATATATTGCGGTACATGACTACACGAAACAACCTCAGGTTAAAAGGTGTGGTCGTAATATTGAAATAGAAAACCTTCAAGAGGGCAGCCCGGGTGGCTCAGCGGTTTAGCGCTGCCTTCAGCCCAGGGCGTGGTCCTGGAGACCCCGGATAGAGTCCGACGTTGGGCTCCCTGCGTGGGGCCTGCTTCTCCCTCTGCCTGTGTCTCTGTCTCTCTCTCTCAGGAATAAATAAATAAAATATTAAAAAATAAAAAAAATAAAAAAACAAAGAAAACCTTCAAGATTTGGCAAAACTGCACAGGAAGGTACAGAAAGATATACAGACAAGTAACAGTCATTTCCTCTGGCGAAAGACTGTAGTTCGGAAATAAGGAACGGGGAGACTTTTTCACCTAAGAAGGGCTTGCGGTACTCACGAGTATTAAGAACGACAGGAGGAAGAAAACACCGGGTTGGAAAGCTTACTTTCGTCACGGTAGTCACGGAGAAAGTCTTCGTTTCCTCTTCTGGAGGATGACAACGGCAATACTACTGACTTCAGAGGACCGTGGTGAGGATTACGCAGAGTGAACGCGCCCCCACTGTGCTAGCCCTGCGCCCAGCACACCAACAGCACGTGACGGCCTTGGACTACGTTTGCTGCGACGCCTGTACCTGAGGTGAAGGAAAACCGCCGAAGCCAAGCAGCGGAAGCGCCGGCCAACAGATAGAGCAGTGAGCAACAGGGAGCGGACAAACGCCAAGGGCGCCGCCCAAGTTCCCCCGCAGTCTGACTGAGGACAGGACGCCAGCGGCTACCACGCGCGGATTCCTCGGGAAGAATGGCGGTTGGTTAGCGGAAGGGCGGAAACCAGACGACGCTCCTTAGCTCGCGCCTGCGTCCTCCGCGCCGCTCCTTGAGGCCTTTCTGGTGCGCATGCGCCGGGCTTTCCGAGCATTCCGGCATGCCGCGCGGCCGCTTCCGGTGCAGCGCGCTGGCTAAGATGGCGCGGCTGGTGAATGGACTGTGTGAAGCTGACTTCTGCTGGGAAGGCCCCGAGCGCTGCGGCTCCTCCTTCTCCCCTGCAGCTGTGGCCTCCCATCCCCGAACTCAAAGACCACGAGTGGCCGCAAGCTGGGCCTCGCCCCTCTGGGGAGCCAGAGGGAGTAGGTGGCCGGCGCGCCACCCCGTCTCCCCTTGGGGCACCGGTCCAGCATATCCTGGAAGATTTTTTTTTTCAGCCCTTCCCATGTAATCAAGTATCTCTTGAAGGAGGGAGTAAAGGAATATGTTCTCCAGCTCCTACCTGTCTCCTCTAGACTATTTGGGGCAGTTGACAGGCAGGAGTTAGGAGCTCTGGTACGGACTTCTCTTGTCTGCACAGCTGACTGGAGCATGAAATGAGTGGAGGGGGCAGCCCCCTCCTTCCACAGGGTGGCAGGCAGCAGTTGCCCCCAACTCCCTGCCCACAATACCCTGGGAGTGGGAGGAGCCTTCTAGAGCAGTCTCATTCGCATCTGCATTCCTTGTTCTTTCTATTGACCTCCATTTCCTCATTCAGAAAAACTAGCTCTTGGAGGAGGCCTCCAAAGCCTTCCCTAATTGATCCATTCTGGGCTGTCTCTCTGTTCCCACCCTGATGTTCAGTGAAGCCCATCTGTTTGCCTTCCCCTAGGCTCTGGAAAAGTATTCTTTTTACCACTCTGTGTAGAGAATGAAGCCTGGGACTCTGGGAACTGCGCTGAACAGGCTGTCGTGAGGGCCGTGCTGGGGACAGTGTGTGCAGGGAAATGTGGGGGGCCCAGGTAAGGCTCTACTGTAGGAAACACTGACATGTATTCCTAGGACTTGCCTTACTTCGCTTTGCTTCCCCAAATTAAATTTTTTGAAGGGAAGGGGGTTTGGAGGTAGAATATTGTTCTTTGCTCTTATTAAATCCTCAAAAAGACTGCGGCAGAAACCATGACACTCGCTCTCACCATACCTGGACAAGGTACTAACATCTGGGTTGCACAGGCCAGGAACTGAGACAACATGCTCACCTTTTACCAGGTTTTATGCATTGAATTTCAGAGAAGGAAATATCTAAGTCTCTTCAGAATCAGTGAGTTATAGATTGTTTCTTAGTACTCATCAACCCCCTTCCTTCCTCTTGGGTCTTCTTACACTTGTGGTGTCCCCTCTCAGCATGGGACAGCCACCGACCCCCAAAAAGCTGCTGCTTCTCTGAATATCCTACTGAGCTGAGGAAGGGTCTACCCTTGGATCCTTCAAGATCTCTGTGCCTCTATGTGAGGATTAAATTTCCTTTTTTTTTTTTTTTTAAGATTTTATTCATTTCAGAGTGAGCTCAAGGGAACACGTGGTGGGAGAGGCAGAGTCAAAGGGAGAACAGACTCATGGCTGAGCAGGAAGCCCATTGCAGGGCTCGATCCCAAGACCCCAGGGTGATAAGCTGAGTTGAAGTCAGAGTCAACTGACTGAGCTACCTATGCACCCTGAAGATAAAGTTTCTTTTTTTTTTTTAAGATTTATTTATTTATTTATTTATTTATTTAAGATAGGCAGAGACAGAGAGAGAGAGGGAGGGAGACACAGGCAGAGGGAGAAGCAGGCTCCATGCTGGGAGCCCAATGTGGGACTCAACCCCTGAACTCCAGGATCGCACCCTGGGCCAAAGGCTGGCGCTAAACCACTGAGACACCCAGGGATCCCCAAAGATAAAGTTTCTAACACAGAAAATTAGCGCCAAAGGTTAAGAGAGTGGAAGGGGGAACACCTTTATTTTCATTAGAAATAGTAATGCATATAAACCTGTAGAAACCATTAAATATAACTGACAAGGAAGCAGGAACCTGGATGGGGGTGATGTAGATGAGAAATCTTAGAAAGAGGAACCCAGATACCATGCTTGCTCTGAGAGTAAGTCACTTAGAGTAGCTGTCCCCTGTGGCTTAACCCATCCTTCCTGCTTTCCTCTTCTGTGAGTGGCTGGGATACAAAGCAGGACCTCTTCTCAGGTAGAAAGACCTAGAGCAGCTGCTAGTTGTCTGTATTGGTTTAGGATACTTGTAGGCCCCATCCAGAAACCAATGGAAGTTCCAGGAGAGACTCAAACTACAGAACTGATCTGTTGGCTTTCCTACACCCTCATAGCCCGTGTCCCTTCTTGGGGTGTGAGTGTGTCTTCTCTGTGTGCCCCCTGCTGGCGGATGAGGACAGGGTTCTTGGGGAAGCTTTTCTCACACCCAGAGCACGTGGAGGGCTTCTCCCCAGCGTGTCTTCTGCTGGGCACTGGAACGGGAGCTGATCTTGAAGCTTT
The DNA here is from genome assembly GCF_053574225.1 of Canis aureus. Classification (NCBI taxonomy): domain Eukaryota; kingdom Metazoa; phylum Chordata; class Mammalia; order Carnivora; family Canidae; genus Canis; species Canis aureus. The sequence continues at coordinate 39,947,882 of NC_135618.1, forward strand.
TCCCACACTGTGCACATGGGTGGGGGCCCTGCCCTGTGTGGCCTCGCCGGTGAGCACTGAACTGGGAGCTGTTGTTGAATCTCTTCCCACAGGTGGTGCACTGGTAAGGCTTCTCCCCAGTGTGGGTCCTGGAGCTCTGGTTGAAGATGTACAATGAGACTGGAGCTCTGGTTGAAGCTTTTCCCACACTCCCCACAGTGGTAGGGTCGCTCCCCCGTGTGTGTCCTTAGGTGGGCAGTGAGATTGGAGCGCTCGCTGAAGCCTTTCCCACATTCCCTGCACCTGTGAGGCTTCTCTCCTGTGTGGATTCTCTGGTGCCGAACGAGGTAAGAACCTCAACTAAAGCTTTTCCCACACTGCTGGCACTTCGATGATTTCTCCACTTGAGCGACTGGCTGGTGGAGACAGGGAGAGCCCCAAGAGCCATCTCCCAGGCTTAGGACATGGGCACAGGCCTTCTCCCCAGCACGGAGTATCTGCTGACTCCACCTCTCCTGGGATGGGGGTCTCCCCTCTTGCTCCCCTGCAGGGCATCTCCACTGCCCTCTTAACAGAGGCTCGCCTTTCTGGCCTCTCTTGGGCTCAGGGCGCCAAAACGTCTCACTAGACTTTCTCCATAGGGTCTTCTTCGCTTCTGCTTGCCCCAAACCATCCCATTTCTGATTCTCCTTTTTAGTTTTGTTCTTGATCTCAAGACCTGAGGGAACAAAGACACTGGACTGTGGAGAAGGAACAGAGCATTGAGGAAAGTTAGAGTTAAAGCAGCATAAAGGAAATACCTAAAAGGAATCTTTTTTTTAAGGTTTTATTTATTCATTCATTCATTCATTCATTCATTCGAGAGAGAGAGGCAGAGTCATAGGCAGAGGGAGAAGCAGGCTCCATGCAGGGAGCCTGACATGGGACTCGATCCCAGGACTCCAGAATCATGCCCTGGGACAAAGGCAGGTACTAAACCACTAAGCCATTCAGGGATCCTGAGTCTTTTTTTTTTTTTTTTTAAATACAAAGATTTTATTGATTTATTTGAGAGAGAAAGAGAGAGGCAGTATGAGCAGGGCGAGGTGGGGACCAGGAGAGGCAGAAGGAGAGGAGGGAGCTGACTCCCCACGGAGGAAACTTGAAGTGGGGATCAATCTGAAGACCCGGAGATCATGACCTTTGACGAAGGCAGGTGCTTTACCAATGGAGCCACCCAGGGGCCCCCGGGATGGAATTCTTCACAGTATTCAGCCTTCTGCTAAGGGATAGCCTAGTTTCTTTTCCAGCTGTAGTATTTTCAAGCTCCAAACCCTGTGGTCACGGGGAAACACCCCTAGATTCCACCTACTGTCCCACACTGTGGTCTTTTTGGATGTTCGAACACAGTGACACATGCAAGGCAGAGAGATCAGCTCTGTCACCTGCCAGTCTGTCAGCCTGCCAGCCAGGCTCCACCTGGAATCCTTACAGCTGCACCAGAGTAACAACAGGCTGCCTGAACTCAGGTGAAACGAGCAGAAAGTGTGTTGCCAGGACACGGCCGGCCCACACTCAGCTCAAGAAAGGAGGGTGATGCTGGAGGAGAAGGGGACAGAGTCCAGGCTGGAGGCCTGTGGCAGTCTGAGAAAACCGAGGATAGGAGCTGCACAGGAAAAACACCATGTACTCCGTGGAAGAGGTGGTGGAGGCGGACTGTCACTGGAGGGCAAGGGAACAAGGGCCGGCCAGCAGGGCACTGAGCATGGCAGCAGCAGAGGCAGCTCCCTCTCGAGTGCTGGCCTGAGGGACTCTGGGTGGACTTCCCAGCTGTGCCTTGGCGGTCAGAGCCAGCACTGCTACCCATGTGTGTGGGAACAGGACTGGCAGGTGAGGCCTCCTTCCCGGTCAGGATCCTGGAAGTCTTTCCATCCCTGGCCGCACCATCTGTCCAGGCCCCTTCTCCAGCCTCCATGGGCTCGCCCTCCTGCTGGCTCAGCTCTCCAGCCTCTGTTGCCCTTCCCTCCTGGCCAGGAACAGCACAGCTTGCCTCCTTGGGTGCAGAGGCCCAGGAGCTTGAGAGGGCATGCACTTCTCAGAAAGGACACAGGGCTCGGGCACACGGCCTCCCCTCCCCTTGCGGTATCTCAACCCCAGGCCATGGAACTTGGTGTGAGACTGCCCTGGGGCCCGCAGAAGCCCCTGCTCCCTGAGTCGTTCTGCCACCACCCTGTCGGGCTGGCTGTGCTGAGGAGTCTGGAGTTCCTCATGATGTTGAGCATTCCAGACGATGGCCAAGACTGGCTTGGGTGCATCGCCGCAGGGCCCGCCTGCTGTACAAAGACAGGGGACACAATGACATACAGGGGCCTGCATCCCACACGGTAAGTAAGGTTAGCAGCCCAGGAGGTGACACATGGTTTGTGCAGCTCTGCCACGACTGAGCTGCCATCCCTGGGAAGCCAGCACAGTGGGCTCCTCTCCTGAAACACAGACGTTCAGCAGAGTGGAAAGGCCATCCTCTGATGATAAGGGGTTGTGGAGTATTTACCAGAGCCGCCCTTTTGTTTCTCTTTCTCCTGAATCCCCTCCCCCCCATTTCTCGTGAGGTGACCTGTGTGACCTGTGGTGCTCGCCCATGTCCACAGTTGGGGTAATTCCTGAGGGCGTGTGGCTCTCCTGGTGTGACACCCTGCAAGGGCTGGCTGCCTCCTGAAGGTCTGGGCCTAGTAGCACAGCAGCACAGCTCAGGTGCATGCCAGGCTCACCCCTGCCCATCGGGAATGCTCTCCGAGGTGTGTGAGCGCACGTTCACTCGCGTCGCTGTGGTGTCCCTCGGATGGTGTGCCTCGTTTGTCCCAGCTACACGCGGCCCCAGGCTTTACCTCCGCACTCAGTCCCCATTGCTTCCTGCATCCTGCCCCCGCCTTGTTCCCGCTCGCTGTCACAGGTGCTGTCCGCCCTGTCCTCACCCCTCTGGCGCCTAGCTTTACCTTTCCTGCAGTCTGCGTGTCCTTCCTATGCTCAGACTCTCCCTGTTTGTCTCCTGCTTCCCTCGCCCCAACAGTCTCCACACTCCTGTCTGTGGCCTTCTTTCTTGCATCTTCTGGTCTATGTCTCTCTCTTAGCAAATGAACACAGCCAGCCTGGACCTGTGGGACGGGACCTCCTTACCCAGAGAGTTCTTTCTGTCCTTCTTCCATGTCACCCCCTTGTAGAGGGCCCTCTGTGCAAAGCCCACGTGCGTCTGTCCTTCCTGACAGAGGGATCCGGCTCTGTCCTCACATGGGACCGGTCCCTGTAACAACATGGGGGGCCGCTGCTACCCATAAAACAGCACTGCTGTTGCCTGGCATGGGGCAGAGATGGGACCACAGGCTTCCTCCCTGGGAAGCACCAGGGGGAGCAAAGGGCCACGTGGAGACATCAGATGGATAGACAGCAAGCAAAGGTGTGCCAATGTGTGGACCTCATGATCTTTCTAACATCTTGGGGAGGAAGGGGCTTGGGCTTAGAGTGAAATGGGAACCTCAGGAGACAACATGCATCAAACACACCTCACCTGGGCCCCAGAGATGACCCTAGTACTCAAAATAGCACAGTAACTCAAGCCTTTTATTTTTTTCACACTAGCATATATATTCTGTTCTTGAAATCCCTCTTTAAGAATCTAGTAAGGAAAAAAAAAAAAAAAAAAAAAAAAAAAAAAAAAAAAAGAATCTAGTAAGGAGGGATCCCTGGGTGGCGCAGCGGTTTGGCGCCTGCCTTTGGCCCAGGGCACGATCCTGGAGACCCGGGATTGAATCCCACATCGGGCTCCCGGTGCATGGAGCCTGCTTCTCCCTCTGCCTGTGTCTCTGCCTCTCTGTCTCTCTGTCTCTCTCTCTCTCTCTCTGTGACTATCATAAATCAATAAAAATTTTAAAAAAAATTTTAAGAATCTAGTAAGGAAATGGTTGTTTTGTTGACTTATTAATGGAGCCTCAGAGGACACCACAAGATGTGATCCTGAGGAGGTTACAGTACTTGGGATCTGAGCAGCCTGAAGGCAGGGTGAGCAGTAAAAATGGAATCAGGCACATGGTTAGTCCTGCCCCCCTTCAAACTCAACCCCAAAGTCTCAGAAGCCACACACCAGAGGGTGGCAATGTTTCCAAGAATTAAAAAAAAAAAATGCTAGGATTTATACTGATACTCATTGTTTCATCTGCTTAGAAAACACTATAACAAATAGACCTGTTAGACACTTTTCCATTTCATAAACGGAAGGTAGACAATTCACAAACGGAAGGTAGACAACACAAACAGTGTGAATATGTAATGTTTTCCTCTAGGATTTAGATTAAGTAAAGACAACTTACTGAATAGGCGTACCGCCTGACTGACTCAGTCAGAAGAGCATGTGACTATCTTGAAGTTGGAGTTTGAGCCCCAGGTTGGGTGTAGAAATTACTTAGATAAGTAAAATTTTAAAAATAAGTTACTGATCACTCTATAATGGAAGCTTACAAGGCAGCAGTGGTTGTGGGTGGTCTTGAAACATGTACAACCACAGTGCTTCACTGGAAGAGATGTAGAAAGACAGAACCTTGGTCTGACCCCCTAATGGAGTATTATTCAGCCTTGAAATGAGCAAAGTAGTGATGCAGGCTTGACATCTGCTCAGTGAGGGAGAGCAGGCAGGGAAGGTCACTTGTTGTAGGATACTCTTTTTAGAAATTTCAGAATGAGCAAATCCACAGAATAAAGAATAACTTCCCCAATGGGTCCAGGGTTTCCTTTTGGGGGGCTGAAAATGTTTTGGAACTGGATAGAGGTGGTGATTTTATCACCTTGTGAATGTGTGTGCTGAATGCTCCTGGACTGTTCACTTGAAAATGGTTAATTTTGTTATATGAATTTCACTCCAGTTAAAAAATGTTTTGAATTTTTTTCTAGGAGCCTGGGTAGCTTCGTCTGTTAAGTATCTGTCTTTGGCTCTGGTCATGATCTGAAGGTCCTGGGATCAAGCCCCACATCCGTGTTTGCACTCAGCTGGGAAACTGCTTGCGATTCTCTTTCTCCCTCTGACTGACTCACCAAAAATTAAGCTGGATGAGAAAGGGGTTTTGTCTCAAGTACATGAAAAGCTGGTGTGTGTGTGAGGGTAATTGTACAGATGTGAATATACCTGGTTTAGAAGTAATAGAATTAAATTGTAGTGAAGGAGAATTAGGGTGACACATAAGAAATCACCCTAAGTGCTATTACCCTCAGGTAGCATTTCAAATTTTGTTTTGTGACTATTTTAAAAGCATTGAATCTAGAACCCCGCACCTTACTCAAGCTTAGACCTGCATTCCTCCCTAGCCCCCAATGAGGGCAGAGACTTCTGCTTACCTTCTGACTGTTCCCCTGCTCTTTGTTGTGAGCTCCATGACCCTTCCAAGGTGCTTTCCTCTGGATGAACCTATTTCAGGTGGGATCTCTGGGACTCTCTAGCTGCTCCCAACAGGGTTGTCTCTTCGTTCAGCACTTTCCAGTCCTCAGAATCTAAGACCTGAGAACAGAACCCATCACCTGTCACTATAAATCCCTGCCTCATGGACTGTAAAGCCCTTATGAGTGGCATTAGGAAACGACATGGGACATAAGCAGAAGAGAAATACTCTCAGGGCCCTTGTAACTTAAAAAAGAATAATAATAAAGAATAGAATTTGGTCTCATTCACCTTGTCTCTAGTGACTAAGACCATTACCTGAAAGCACCGAGCAGAGTAGTGGCATGGCCAAGAGCTGATCAGGGAGCACATCTGCTGCAGGTGAGCACGTCAGCCTCCTGTATGGCACACTGCTGCCACCACTGCGTGTGGGGCCTCTCCCCCGACGTGCAGGGCCTCACTAAATCTGCTCAGTTGGCTCAGCAGAAGAGAAAGCCCTCCCCTGGGCCCTGTCTGAACCCCACAGCCTGCTCCAGGACTCTGCTGCTAGACTGTCATCCACCCTCTGCCTACACAGAATCTAATAGGTCTTGTTAAAGCTCAGCTCATACTGTCCCTGTTGACATTGCCTTCTGCCCTACACCTCTTCTCCTGGATCCCAAAGCCAACCCTCACTTCCCTGCCAAGCGTGCCAAATGTTCTGCCCCCTGAGGCTCCTGAGACAGCTGCTCCTTCCCTCAGCTCAGCTCCAGTGTTCCCTTGGAGATGCCACACCCACTCCTGTCAGCCGCGCCCCCCCCCCCCCCCCCCCAGTCATTCTCCAGCACAGCAGCTGGCTCGGTCCCATAGAGCACTTCTCTGAAAGTATCTGCCTTCCTTTGCTTGTTGTCTCTTTCCCCCATGGAGTGCGGGCTCCTGCAGGCCAGGGACCACGCCTGCCCTGTTCACTGGGAAATCCCCAATACGTGACACACTGCAGGTACCTCAATGCTCCCTGGGTCACTCAGAGCCACCTGCATCCCTTACGTCCCAAGCTTACAACTGTCCTTCAAGTGACTGAGGGGTGGTACACAGCGGCAGCTGGCGTCCTGGCAAGTGCTGCCAACCTCCCCTGCTCCCTCTCACCTCCACTTCTTGCTCACCTGTTTCATGCTCTGCCTTTCACATCCCAGATAGATTTCAGGTCACTCTTTAACCCTTACATTCCTATACCGTTTGCTCCCATAAACAGCTTGGCTGTGAAATGTGGGTGTCACAGGAGAGACCGTCACCACAGAGAGAGGGCGAGGAGATCTGGAGCAGGATGACTATCAGCATGCAGGGGCTCCCGCTCCTCACCTCTCCAAACTGCCTCCACGCATGTGCTACTGCTTGCCCGGCTCCCCTCCCTCCCAGGTGTTACTAACTATCCCAATCCCATGGATCCTTCGTGAACTTCCTCAGTTCCGACCCTAATGTGTCCCCACCACACGGCTCTGCCTTCTCCACATTATGTCAGCACCACTCTTCCTCCCACAGCCCAAGGACAGGTCTCCCTTGTCCCTGAGGATGGAAGCCAGCACCTCCCGTTGCAGCCATGCAGTCTCTGCACCCAGCGAGCTACTTCCTGGTGACCAGAGGCTCTCAGGCTACAGTGTCCCTCTGACCCACACTTCTCATTACTATGTGCCTCTCTCAGACTCTGGGATCTCACTTGTCTTCTGCCCACAAATCCCACAACCAAAGCCATGTTCCTTTTGTCCTTCTGTGCCTTTCTCACCTCCCTTCTCCTAAAAGGACAATATGGTTACGCTGACTGGATGTCAGACCTAGTCTCTTTTTGACAAGTGCATACTTTGTGAAAGCATCACCTGCCCCATACTGACCCCTGAAACCCGGCAGCAGGAGCAGCTCTGATACAACTTCTTAACTGTTGAACACATGGCATCTGCACTCAGGGAACCTCTCAGCAGGAGACTCTGGGTTTTAATTCACCAACTCATTCCCCTAATCCTGAGTGAGGGATAGTTGGCCATTCCCTGGCCTTCTGTTGGAGCTATCTGAGCTTTTACATCTGTATTAGGGACCCTAAACATTCACTGAATTTATCAGTGTCTACATTATTGCAGCGAATGAGAAATTCTCCCCACAGATACAGAACACGGGACAACCCTAGGTAACGCATAGTTTCTGGTGGGTGGCTACTGTGCATTTCTCCACTGGGCTCTCTCTCCACTAACCAGATTCCTGTGTTTCTCACTCAATTCTTCATTACTGAACTCACCAGGTTCTGAATGTCTCTTTTCACTTGTTGTCCAGACCCAGTCTGTATATCCTCAACCAGAGCCATAGCTTATTCACCATTTTCTGGATGTTGCTCCTTCACCCAGGTCTGGATCTCCTCCAGCAAGATGGTCAGAAACTGCTCCAAAACCAGCAGCTCCAGCATTTGCTCTTTTGAATGTATCTTAGGCCTTAGCCACTGACAACAGAGTTCCCAGAGCTTGCTGAAAGCTTCATGGGGGCCAGCTACCTCCTGGTAGCAGAACTGCCTGAAGTGCTGGCGGGAAGCTTCGGGGTAGGGGTTGTTGCTGTGAAAGGTTGATTTCTGTCCCTGTGAGCAGTTCTTGCATGGGAATGGGTATGCCTGGGGACTCCTTGGTGCAGCCATGATTTGCTTCAGCAAACTGGCTGACTGGTAGCCACTTCTACCCTGGAGATCAGATTCCATTTCTTCTCACATCATGGGGAAGCCAGTCTCCTGGACACCGGTGAAAGTCTTTCTAGAATCAGACAGACATAAGAATAGCTTAGTGGTGCACAATCACAGTTGGAAAAGACTCAACTTGGAAGGGAGGCTGCAGAAAATGGAAAAGGCATAAAGTTATCTCCCATTCCTTCCCTCTACTTCTCGTGATGTACCTTCTGTCCTCTTCCTTTGCTCCCTCTACAATCTGAGGATCTAAAGCACTGGAAATATCCAAACAGCTTTCTCTATAGCCGGACTGGTGTGTGCTCATGAATTTCCCAAACTACTTTCACAGTGTAGTCCAGCTGTTCTTTCTCGTGTTCACCATATGCCAGGGTCTTGTTCCTCGCCCTCCCTCCCCTCAAGAATCAGGAGCCACCTTCCCGGTAGGTACCTCTGGATTAACCCCTTCATCATTTACACCCTCCTCCCTACCACCACCAGGATACATAGTGTGGAGGAGAATTGACTGGCTTGATGTATGCTTTTAGTTTCCAGTATTTCTTCTGAATGCATCTTTTTCCTTTGTGATCTAGCCCCTCTAAACTCCTCCAGCTCCGGTGCAGCTATTCATTACAAGACCCCCCTCCCCACACAACCCCCACCCCAGGAGTGGCATCTGACGTCAACTGAGCCTGTCAAAAGTCTCTGAGGTTTTACCTACAGGTGGAGTGGGAGAAGTTCCAAATTTCCTAGGAATTGCTGAATCTGGAGGATGTAATTGTGTGACTCAATACTCCAGTACTCCACCAAAGGAGTGAACCTGTTCACAGGAAGAAAAAAAAAAAAAAAAACTTAAAAAAAAATGGATCAAGGTTGCTCTTCTTCCAAAGAACTTGAACTCCCTTCACTTATAATCTTTTTTACACATACTGCGCCCCAAGAGGCTGTAGATAGAGAAGTGGAAGGCGCTACTAGTAGCATTTAGGAGCCTCACAAGGCACAGCTCCTCGGCAGCCAAGTCCAGCCCCCGAAGATGTTGCCATGCCGCAGATTTTCTCCGTCCCGCACCCTATCCTGATGACTAACTCAGTAAATGCTATCGTAATTCCCTGCGAAGACGGAGCCTGTGCTCCTCTTGACCCCTAACGTGTCGTCTGTAGTTGGTTTGAGAACGCTGCTCTGGTGTTTCACTCTAGCGAAGACCCGGGCGCTCGGTGGAAAGCAGGACGAGGTGGGAGCCGCCTGGTGCGCGTCTCGCTCGGCGTTAATGCCCTGATCGTCCGGGGCGCGAGGGTCGGGAGACTCCGCGGCGGCGTGAAGAAGCCACCTCAGAAAAAAATAATAATAAATAAATAAAATAAAATAAAATAAATAAATAAAAAATAAATAAAAAAAAAAGCCACCTCAGGTCACAGCCCGCAGGGAGTCCCGCTGGCCGGCTCGAGGGAGGGGTGCTGTCCGGGCCTGTGCCCACAGCCCTGAAAAGACTCGCAGTGGCGAGGGGCTGGCAGGCTGACGTCGGACCTCGTTTTGAGCCCGCGGCCACGAGGAAGCAAATCACTCACCAAGTCGCTCAGCCGCGGGTCCGGAAGTCAATGCCTGGATCCCCCGGCGCCCGTCCACCCGGTGCGCATGCTCGTGAGCAGAGCCATTGGACTACAGCTCCCGGCGTGCCCTACGAAGGCCGGTCGCCGTTCCTGCTAGCTCGAAGAGACTCAGCAGCAAATAGACGCGAAAGGCCGCCCTCTGGGAGCCAATCCCCCAGGGGAGGGGGCGGGCCCTCCGTAGTACTTCTCGCGTCATTCCTCCTCAGCCAGTGGGAGTGTCCGCGACGAGCGGCCTCGGCCCCGCCCCCAGCCCTGGCACCTGGGTGCCGCATCCCGGGTCCCCTGAGAGGTGAGTCGGCGGCGGGTGGGCGTGGGGTGCAGGCAGTCAGGGACGCTGTCGCCTCAGGCGCCACCCCGGGCTCGCACGCAGCCACGAAGTTGAGCCGCGGGCCTCAGAGCCGTAGCGTCTCCCATCTCGGGGGCTGCCCGGGCGCCCTCGGAGGCCGGCGCGGAGGGCCTGCCGGCTGTCGGGAGCGAGCAAACGCGGCGCTCCGCCTGCCCTGCGGGGAGCCGGGCCCTCCGCGCGCTCCGCGCCCCTGCCCCCCAGCTCCCGGCGAGATGCTCGAGGCCCGCGCCGCCCGGCTGCCGGGGAGGTGGCGCAGGCCACCTGTGTGACAACTCCAACTTTTCCTGGGGTTTCCCGACCGCCAGTAACGGCAGGTTGCGCAATTCCTCTGAGACCTTGTGCGCTTGTCGATGAAATAAAAGAAGGATTTCCCCCCAGTTCCCTGCAGGACGTTATGACTTTCCTCTATTTCAAGGCAGTTGAGGAAAGTGCCAGGGGGACAGACTGTCCCCACCCTCAGGCCCTGTGGTGCACTCAGGAGCTTGGGGCCTGGCCTTGTCACGCCCTCCCCAGCACCTGGCTAACACTGGGACAGACTTGTACGGAACCATGAGCCCAAAGGCCTGAGCCTCTTCAAGGAGAGAGAGCCCGGCGCCCCGAGATGGCGGCCAAGATGGAGATCACTCTGAGCTCGCAGTCCCACATTCAGACTTCTTCCAAGCCAGAAAGACACATTATAGCAAAGCTGGAAGACAAACGGGAACCCACTCTGCAAAAAGACCGCCCCGATCCTGAGCTCTCCCGCCAGAGCTTCCGACGGTTCTGTTACCAAGAGGTGTCCGGACCCCAGGAGGCCCTCTCCAGGCTCCAGCAGCTCTGCCGTCAGTGGCTGCAGCCCGAGCTGCACACCAAGGAGCAGATTCTGGAGCTGCTGGTGCTGGAGCAGTTCCTGAACATCCTGCCTCCGGAGATCCAGGCTCGGGTCAGGCATCGATGTCCAATGAGCAGCAAGGAGATTGTGACCCTGGTGGAAGATTTTCAAAGAGCAGCCAAGAGACCAAAGCAGTGGGTAAGGAGGGCCCTCTCTCATGGTCCCAGGATTTCTTTGTCACCTGGATAGTATCTGCTCTCTGGATCCCTCCCTAGCCAGAGTCCAGAAATGGCTTCAGATGTGGCTTCTGACCTCTATTTGGGAACACCCCCTGGGAAAAATAACAGGTTTTCAGAAAACCCAGGCACTGGCACTCCAGTGAGGAAGCAGAGGGTCAAGTAAGGTCCTTGCATTGTTGCCCACACATTTCCCCACACCCATTCCTTCTGAAGTTTTCCTAGGGTCAGGATTCTTAGCAGCAGGGTCATGTAGGGTAGGAATTTGACTTGGGTGGAACTTCATGGTAGACCTTGCTTTGGTGAAGTGTCTTCCCTTCAGATCAGGAAGCTGCAGCTCACTTGGTGGGTATTTCTTCCAACCCCTATCTACAGGTCAGACCCCAGTCAGGGCCTAGGCAGAAAGCAAACTACCACGTGCTTTGAGGAATGGAGGCAGTCGGAAACAGGGTGGGTAGTCCTCTCAGAGCCCTGCTACCACTGGGATCTCCTTACCAGAGAAGCCTTGGGCAGGACGATTTACTAGTTTTTTTTAATGGCCTGATCATATTCCTTCCTGATCCAGTGGGGCCTATTTTCAATAGAAGTAAGGAGGCGGATGGACATAGGGTGAGATACTGCTGTGCCAGTGTCATGACTGACCTTGTTATCTGTGCTTTCTCTTATGACTTTGAGGCTCTAAGAAAGACCCTCGTTTAGGGGCACCCACTCAGGAAGTCTCAGCTGGTTTGAAGCAGCCTCCACGGGTTAGGATTAATCTCCCTAGTCATTCTGCATGTCTTTCCTTATGCTACCTTTGAGAGTTTCCACAGTCTCTCAAAGTTGGCCTCCAGGCTGTTATGGGTAATTCCCAGGGCAAAGGGATCATTACAGAGCAGTGAGAGGTCAAGCTGTCCCCAGTCAGTCCTTGAGCTGTGCTCTAATGCATAGGGCTTGTTCCTAGGTGGCCGTTTGTATGCAAGGGCAGAAGGTGCTCTTGGAGAAGACTGGATCTCAGCTTGGAGAACAGGAACTCCCAGACTTTCAACTGCAAACTCCTAGGAGGTATCCCAGAGAGAGTTCTGTGGAGGAGCCTTCCCAGGCGGGATCTCAGGATCAGCTGAGCTCTCATCATTGGGAAAAATCCCCGCCCCTTCAGGAACCAGGCCCCAAATTGGCTGAGACAGGTAAACACTCCATGCTTCTTCTCTCCCTCTCCAAAATTCTTTACCTCCATCAGAACATCTTGTGGTTCTGAAACCCCATAGACCGCACCTTGGTTTTTCAAATGTTTTATGTTACTGTAGGTCTTTATTCCCTAATGAATTTCATTGATTAGAATGGCAGTGATAGTATATATAAGAAGTGTGGTTCTGTCATTTTCTATTAATGACTCTTTGACAGTCCAGTGCACAACAGGATTATCTACTCTGTCCCCTTCAGAACTGCTTATAATGAAGACAGATCCACATATGACCTTTGATGAACATCCATACAAATGTGGCCGAGTTCCAGCCCTTAAAATGTTCCCATGTTGAGAAGGGGTCTAAAGAATGTTATGCTCATTAGAGGAAAAGACCTGGTCCATATTGTTTTCTGCCTCTTCCTCCTCCTGTGACATTGTCTGTGCTTTAAATCCTTGTGTCCATTTCCCTATCTGTCCATGGTACAATGCCAGTGATTGCTGGCCCTGCTGTACTCAGTACTGTGATCTCAGACTGAGTTACGGAGACACTTTGGTCAGTCTTAGTGATGTGAATAGAGGGGACAGTCAGCAGGTTAAAGAAGATTTCCAAAAGGTTGGATAACCTTGGTTCCCTAAGATTTGCTACATGCAGTGAAACACCTTGGATTGGTTATTCTTGGAACATAGGAATAAAGAAGACCTGGGGCATCCAACAGAAAAGAACTGTGACCCTGGCTGAGGTCCTGCCCTATAACCGATGGGCTTCATGCCCCTGAGCACACACATTCCCTTCTCCTGCCTCATTGCAGGCATCTCAGTGCGCTTGTGGGCCCTGTCTCCTTTTTATTTGATCCCCGAAGGTGGATTATCATGTTCCTCACCTCCAAGATCCAGTAATGCCTCCCTTCAGAGCTGCACTGCCCAGTAAGTTGCCTCTAGCCACATGTGACTATGTAAATTTTATTAAGGAGATACAGTATAAAATTCACCCCTTTGAAGTATGCATTTCAGTGTTGTTTAGTACATTCACACACGTTTGCGACCTTCCCCATTTATCCAATTCTTGAAAATTTTCATGACCTCAAAAAGAAACCCAGACTCCTCGGCAGTCACTTTCTAGCACCCACTCTCTGGCCCCTGGCAACCACCATCTCCTTTGTCTCTGGATTTGCTTATTGTGGATATTTCAGGATGATATATGTTGTGCTCTTCTGTGACTGGCTTCTTTCACTGAGCACATTTTCAGTTATCCATGTTGTAACATGCGTCACCACTTCATTTGTTTTTATGGCTAATATTCCATTATATGGACGTTTTGTTTATTCATCAGTTGATGGTCATTTGGAAGGTGTTTCCACTTTTTGGCTATCATGAATAGTGCTGCTATGAACTTTTGTGGATGAGTTTTTGTGTGGACATTGTTTTCATTTCTCTTGGCTATATACCTAGGAGTGGAATTGCTGGGTCAGACAGTAGCTCTATGTTTAATCTTTTGAGGAAACGCCAGACTCTTTTCCAAAGCAGCTGTGCCATATTACATTTCCGCCAGCAGTCCCTGTAAGAATTCTAATTTCTCCACATCCTTGTCAACACTTGTCGTGTTTCGGTTATAGCAGTCTCGTTAGGTAAAAACCGGTATCTCATGGAGGCTTTACTTCCCTGATGGTAAATGATGTTGAACATCTTTTCATGTGCTTATTGGTCAATTGTATATCTTCTTTGGAGAAATATCCATTCAGATCCTTTGCCCATCTATTAATTGGGTCAGTATTTTGTTGTTGTAAGAGTACTTTATAGGGGCGCTTGGGTGGCTCAGTGGTTGAGCATCTTCTTCAGCTCAGGGTGTAATCTGGGGTCCAGGATTGAGTCCTGCATTGGGCTCCTCACAGGGAGCCTGCTTCTCCCTCTGCCTATGTCTCTGCCTCTCTTTGTCTCTGTGTCTCTTGTGAATAAATAAATAAAAAATCTTAAAAAAAAAAATCTTTATATACCCTGGATACTCAACACCTGTTTTCTCTCCATGTGAGTTGTTATTTCACTTCCTTGATAGTATCCTTTGAAGCACAGATGTTTCTAATTTTGATCAACTCCAATTTATCTGTTTTTCTCTTCTTTGCTTGTGTTTTTGGTGACATATCTAAAATACCATTGCCTAATCTGAAATTACAAAGATTTAAACCTATGTTTTGCTCAAAGAAACATTGGTTTAGCTCTTCTATTTAGGTCTTTGATTCATTTTGAGTTATTATTTGTGTGTTGTGAGTCAGGGGTCCAACCTCATTCTTTTGCATGTGAAAATCCAGTTGTCCCAGCACCCCTTTTTTTTTTTTAAAGATTTTATTTATTTATTCACGAGAGAGAGAGAGAGAGAGGCAGAGACACAAGCAGAGAGAGAAGCAGGCTCCACACACAGAGCCCGACGTGGGACTCGATCCTGGGACTCCAGGATCACACCCTGGGCCAAAGGCAGGCGCCAAACCGCTGAGCCACCCAGGGATCCCCTTTAAACTTTCCTCTCTCTTTTGTTTTTTTTTTAGATTTTATTTATTGAGAGAGAGAGAGAATGGCTTGGACACAGGCAGAGGGAGAAGCAGGCTCCATGCAGGGAACCTGACTTGGGACTCGATCAGGGATCTCCAGGATCACACCCCAGGCTGCAGGCAGTGCTAAACCGCAGTGCTAAACCGCCGCGCCACCGCCACCGCCACTGCCACCGCCACCACCACCGCCACCGGGGCTGCCCCCAGCACCCTTTACTGAGAGACTATTCTTTCCCCAATTAATTGCCATGACAACCTTGTTGAAAAGCAGATGAGGGGCAGCCCCGGTGGCTCAGCAGTTTAGCGCCACCTTGGCCCAGGGTGGGATCCTGGAGACCTGGGATCCAGTCCCAGTCGGACTTCCTGCATGAAACCTGCTTCTCCCTCTGCCTGTGTCTCTGCCTCTCTCTCTCTCTCTCTCTCTCTCTCTCTCATGAATAAATACAATCTTTTAAAAAAAGAAAAGAAAAGCAGTTGACCATAATTGCATAGGGTGCTTAGGGTGCTTATTTAAGTTTGAATTAAAATTAGGTAAAATTAGATAAAATTAAAAATTCTGTTTCTCAGTCATGCTAGCTACATTTCAAGGACTCAGTAGCCACATGTAGCTAGTGGCTGCCATATTGAATTGCATGTGCACATGTGCACATACACACATACTTCCCATCTGTCAGAAATCCTGTGGGATAACACAGCTGTAGATCCTCCAACTTGCCCACAGACATTCCATCAGGATCCATCCTGATCCTCAATCCTGATGGTCAGAAATTGCAGAGTTTCTGAAGTTAGGATACATGTCTAACCCGTATTGCAGTTCGTAACCCTAATGCTGTCACTTTGTAATGAAGAAACACTCCACATTTGCTGGATTTCCGTTATTTCAAGATATAGTGGTGATCATTCAGTGTCCATGTTAGTATATTTGCAGTTTTGAAAGTTCAACTCTCTCATTTGTTAATTGGTGCTCAAGTCTGATGGGTTTGCTTTTCCATATTTCTTCTTTCCCTAACGTTTCCCTAAAGGTAGGTAAGAGAGATGGGGTTGGAGAACTTGGTTCTTAACTTTGATATAAATAACAATCACCCCAGGAGCCTGTTACTCCTATAGATTTCCAGGTCCCAACCCCCACTCTACCCCCCAGAGATTCTGACTCAGCAGCCACGGGGATGCAGGGGCAGCCTGCTTGTGTAACAAGTGCCACATATGAGTTGAATGGAAGTCGCCAGTGGAGGACCACACTTAGAGAATATTTCTTAGCTCTTTTGCTGAGATTTCTTCAAAGCCCAGAAAATGAAACATATTCTTTCTAATTATAGAGACTCCCAGAATGAAAAGTGACAACAAGGAAAATCCGCAGCCAGAGGGGGCTAAAGGAGGAAAGCCATGTGCAGTGTCCCCTGGCAGATCCAAAGGGAATAGTCTGCAGAGTCCTGAGACGAGAGGGGCGAATATGAATGAATCCCGGTTGTCACGGAAGCAGGTCAGTCCCCCGAATGCTCAGAAGCCATTCGCTCACTACCAGAGACATTGCAGAGAACTGGAATACATCAGCAGCCCCTTGAAAAGCCACCCACTGAGAGAGCTGAAGAAAAGCAAAGGAAGCAAAAGGAGCCTGAGCAGTCGTTTGCAACGTCTTGGTCACCAGCTAACCCATTCAGCAAAGAAGCCGTACAAATGTGATGACTGTGGGAAAAGCTTCACATGGAATTCGGAGCTGAAAAGACACAAGCGCGTACACACAGGGGAGAGGCCCTACACATGCGGAGAATGTGGGAACTGCTTTGGGCGCCAGTCTACCCTAAAGCTGCACCAGAGAATCCACACCGGAGAGAAGCCATACCAGTGCAGCCAATGTGGGAAAAGTTTTCGCCAGAGCTCAAACCTCCACCAGCACCACAGACTCCACCACGGGGACTGAGAGCAAGCCTCATTCTCCCTGTTCAGAAGGAAAGCATCTATAAGGCTTCTGTGTTTCTCCTTCCCCTGACTTGCATGTAAATCACAGACTGTGTGTGTGACTTACAGGGAAAGCAAGAAGTCCTCAAGGAATGCCAGTGCATATTTGGCTGCTGAGGAGTCCCAGAAGACATCAAGGGGGATGTGACCCTGTCAGTGACAGAGTGAAGAGATGTCAGGTGTGGGTGTTAGGTGAGAGAGAACTGAGGTCTCTGCTTTCCAGCAGAGAGTAACTGCTAAGACAATCTGGCTGATCCTGCAGGTGCCCCTGTCCCTTTATTTATTCTCTAAATATGTTCAAGGGTAAATCACACATATAGTTAATGTACTGTCATACCAGACAATCTTTATCACATACACACTTCTTTAATAAAGATCAGTGACCCACTAGAATTTCAAGGCAAAAGTTCATTGGAATATAAATCCCCTAATATTCTTACTGCAATTCCTGGCTATTCTTAACAAAGGGCACATGGAGTGAGACTTTGAACATGTTTGTATGAGGAGAGGATTTCCAAGTAAATAGTGCTTTTACATGTGCACGCACACATTTATATGAAAGCACCTTTGATTGGGAAAAATCTACACAGCTGCCATAGCCCCCACCCAGGTGACAGGGGAAAGCTACAACAGGAAAGAAGCACATAGCGCGTGTAGACAGCTAAGGACATACCAAAGGGAACCCTTACTGTTCTCCTTCCTCACTTAGGCCAGCAGCCTTAAGAATAACAAAATGATTGGAGTGAGGAAGTGTTATTTATAAATAAGTGGATTATCTCAGCACATTTACTAAAACCCATTAAAATTGATTACTTTTTTGATACATTGTATCTAAATGAATTTTCTAAAAACACACAAAATATATTTGTATAGAATGTAAAAGTTCTGGAATGAGGCCAGAGAATTGATCTAATTCCATCCTTTCACTATCTCAAAGTAAGAATCCAAAGAATCCAAACCCAATCAGTATAGTGTTTAGTCACCCAGAGCAAGCCAGCTGACCTCTGAGTTCAGAGAAGACTGTTGGTAGAGTGGTGCACTGCCTCAAGCAGGAAACAGGTAGATGACATTCTTGCAAAAGCATCTGTATCTTCTAGTCACTGCCAGTCACCTCCGGGCTGTGTCCTTTGCTGCATCTTCACCCCCTAGGCCTCTGCACATGCTTCTCCTTTGATTTTAGGACCTGGCACCTCCCTCCACTACTTCCTCCACCTCCCATCTCACAGGAACATCCTACTCAGCAAAACCTTCTCTGACTGGTTCCAGGCAGATTTTATTGTGTTTATTGTGACCACCACTGGTCAACCTGGGAGCAGTTTTACCCCCCGCCCCCAGAGGACATTTGGTCATGTGTGGAAATGTTGGTTGTTATGACTCAGGGAGAGGGAGGGTAGTTCTAGTTCCTGGCCTCTCATGGGTAGAGACCGGGGATGCAGCTAAATGTCCCACAGTGGACAGGACAGCCCCACAACACAGTCCAGTCTCCTGGCCCAAAATATCAGTAGTGCCAAAGTTGGGGAACTGTACCATACACAGTAAAAGCTCTTTAAGGACAAGAACCTTATTTTTCTATCATTTTAGTTTTAGACTAAGCCCACACCCAGCCAAGAGAAATAGCTGTTCAGCAGGGCCCTGTCCTGCCTGAATCAGAGATCCTGGTGACAGTGTGTTGAATGCAGTTGACAAAGCCTCTTGCCTTTTGGGCAGAGAGAGACTTAATGGAAGCTCAGTGGCTTTTAGACTATGCTGCAGTCCCCTTCCTGGCAACCATGTTAAATGTTAGAGGAGCTTGTCTTCATTACTACACCTGCGCCTTACCTTGCCCCCATCTCTAGCCTCTCACCAGTAGAGCCTCTTGATTCCTCACTGGCTCCCACCTCATCCATCTTTTTGTAGCACAGTTTTGCTGTCACAAGGCCCTCCTAATCATAGTTTACATGTGTCAGTTTCCTGTTGGCTCTATAACATGACCACAAACTTAGTGGCTTCAAACAACACAAACATAATCTCTTAGAGTTGCAAATCTTGAAGTCCAAAATCAGTTTCACAGAATCAAAATTCAGGTGTCCAAGGCTGAATCTGTTTCCTCAACTTTCTCAGCTAGTGGCTGCTCGTGTTCTGTGGCTTGTGGCCTCTCCATCCTCAAAGTGCACGCCTCCACCTGTCACCACATGACCTTGTCCTCTTGCTCTGACCCACCAGCACCCTCTTGAAAGGGCCATCATGATTATATTGGGCCCACCCAGATAATCCAAGATAACCCCCCCATCTCAAGTTTCGTAATCACATCTGCACAGTCCCTTTTGCCATATAAGGTAACATTTACAGGTTTTAGGGATTAGGATGTAGACATACTTGGGGGGCCAGATTCAGCCCACCACACCTGTCTGTTAAATCAACTTTGTTAGTCAATGATGTCACCTAAAAGCAAATGAACTTCGATTTCCACTCTTAATTAAGAGGGTTGCAATAGGACCTCTTCCTTAAAGGAAAGCTTTGTTTGTTTGCTATGTTTTGAAGAACCTGTATGTGTTTTTTCTCTTCTGAACAAAATAAAAGCTGAATCTTAAAGTCTTTGGGTATTTGTTCAACTGTGGTCCTTGAATAAATGTGACAAAATTACCAATATGAATATCACTCATTCCCGAAAGGTTTTCAAGCCTCTGATGCTACGTTGGCTCTTCCAGTCTGGTTTTCCTCTGGCAGATAAGGCTCAACTCCAGGTGAGTAGAGTCTGAAGGCTGGAGAAAGGCACCCAGCCATATTTGAGGGTGTACTCAGTTCCTCAGATGTAGTATCCTCCCTGTCCCCATTGCCCTCATGGTTCCACCAGAGAACTTGAGCATAGACTACTTACTTGCAGGCTTGCAATTACCTACTCCATATAAGAAGTACTTTCTCTTCACCCATGAGCAACCTGTAAGGTTACCATATTTTCTGAGTTTGGTCTGTGTTTAACCATGGAGGGGGATGACTCCCACCTAAGTCATTTGGTCTCCTGGTGACCTCCATCAAGACAGGGGGAGAAGGAAGCATCTGTGCGCAGTGGGGAATCTGGACCTTGCAGATATCCCGGAAAAGCATTTTCCATCTACAGCAGATAAGGACTTGTAAACCTTTCCCATAATACTGCTTCTGACAACAACTCCCAAATACCATCCAATACACGCTGTTGAAATTATCTCCAAAGTTTCCAAAAGAAAAATGCTACTTTTACAGCTTTACTGAGGTCCATTCCTCATGTAACCTTCATCCCTTTATATAGTTCAGTAATTACATTATAGTCACAGAATTATGCAACCGTCACCACAATCTAATTTGAGAACATTTTCACAGCTAAGAAAGAAACCCCATGATGCTTAGCATCACTCCTCATCCCTGTGCCCCCTTGAACCCCCTCTTCACTCAGCACAATGTCTGCAAGCTTCTGTTGTGTCGTAGCAGGTATTAGTACCCTATCCTTTCCGTGACTGAATAATATTCCACTGTGTGGATGGACCACTTTTGTTTATCTATTCATCCCATAGACATTTGGTTGTTTCCACTTTGGGGCTCCTGTGAATAGTGCTGCTATGAATGCGTGTACAAGTTTTTCTGTGAATGGGCACCCGTGTGGGTCAGTCAGTTAGGCAGCTGCCTTCGGCTCAGGTCATGATCCCAGGGTTCCTGGATTGAGCCCTGCATTGGCCTCCCTGCTCAATGGGGAGTCTGCTTTTTCCTCTCCCTGCGTCTCTCCTCCCTGCTCTTGCTCTCTCTCAAATAAATAAAATAAAATAAAAATTTTAGGTTTTTCCCTGAATATGTATTTTCATTTCTCTTGGGTAAATACCAGGAGTAGAATTGCTGGGTCATATGGTAACTTTATGTTGAGCTGTTTCTGAGGAGCTGCCAGGGTCTGCACCCCAGTTCCCCACCTGTACTGTATGAGGATCTCAGTTTCTCCACGTCCTTGTTAGCACTTGCTATCATCAACTGGTTATAACCACGCTAGTCTGTATGAAGTGCTATCTCACTGTGGTTTGTGTTTGTGTTTTTTTTTAAGATTGTATTTATTTATTCATGAGAGACATAGAGACAGAGGCAGAGACACAGGCAGAGGGAGAAGCAGGCTCCCTGCGGGGAGCCCAATGTGGGACTCGATTCTGGATCCCAGGATCATGACCTGAGCCACAGGCAGACGCTCAACCGCTGAGCCACTCAGGCATCCCTTGGTTTGCATTTGTTGATATTGGGCATCTTTTCATATGTTTACTGGCCATTTGTGTATCTTCTTTAGAGAAATGGCTATTCAAAACCTCTGCTTTTTAAAATTGGGTTGTTTTTTCATTGTTAAATTGTAAGAGTCCTTTATAGATCCTGGAATCAAGTCCTTATCAGCTATAAGACTTGCAAATATTTTCTCTCCTTTTGTAATGTTTTTGTGCAATTGCAATCCATCTTTTAATGCAGCTGTCACCTGCCAATATACAAAAGTGGCCAGTATGGTCACAATTCCTGAGTTGTCAGTGAAACAGAAGTATGAGGCAACCCTCTCCAAATGTCACTCTCTAGAATGGCTCTAGAAATTTGTCTTGGACAAGATAAGGGCAGAGCCAGCTAGATGAACCCCAAGAACCTACCTTGTCTTGGGAGTGATTTGGCCGTAGTGAGATCTGAGGCAGCTCATTAAAACGGAAGAGTCAACTTCATGCCAGGCTAAGACAGGCATGACTTTGCACCTGGCTGTGTCATTCTCCAGCCCAGTGACCTGGATGCATCATTTAAAACATCAAGGCCTGGGGATCCCTGGGTGGCTCAGTGGTCCAGCACCTGCCTTTGGCCCGGGGCGTGATCCTGGAGTCCTGGGATTGAGTCCCACGTCGGGCTCCCTGCTTGGAGCCTGCTTCTCCCTCTGCCTGTGTCTCTGCCTCTCTATGTCTATCATGAATAAATAAACAAAATCTTTAAAAAAATAAAATAAAAAATAAAACATCAAGGCCTACTCTACACTGAGCAAAAACACTAGAAGGAAAACCTCACCTCAAAAGAAAGAATCAGAAACAGTCCTCTCTCCCACAGAGTTACAAAATCTGGATTACAATTCAATGTCAGAAAGCGAATTCAGAAGCACTATTATAAAGCTACTGGTGGCTCTAGAAAAAAGCATAAAGGACTCAAGAGGCTTTATGACTGCAGAATTTAGATCTAATCAGGCAGAAATTAAAAATCAATTGAATGGGATGCAATCCAAACTAGAAGTCCTAACGACAAGGGTTAACGAGGTGGAAAAATGAGTGAGTGACATAGAAGACAAGTTGATGGCAAAGAGGGAAACTGAGGGAAAAAGAGACAATTAAAAGACCATGAGGATAGATTAAGGGAAATAAATGACAGCCTGAGGAAGAAAAACCTACGTTTAATTGGGGTTCCCGAGGGCCCCGAAAGGGACAGAGGGCCAGAATATGTATTTGAACAAATCATAGCTGAAAACTTTCCTAATCTGGGAAGGGAAACAGGCATTCAGAACCGGAAAATAGAGAGATCCCCTCCCTAAAATCGAAAAAACCGTTCAACACCTCGACATTTAATAGTGAAGCTTGTAAATTCCAAAAATAAAGAGAAGATCCTTAAAGCAGCAAGAGACAAGAAATCCCTGACTTTTATGGGGAAGAGTATTAGGGTAACAGCAGACCTCTCCACAGAGACCTGGATGGCCAGAAAGGGCTGGCAGGATATATTCAGGGTCCTAAATGAGAAAAACATGCAACCAAGAATACTTTATCCAGCAAGGCTCTCATTCAGAATGGAAGGAGAGATAAAGAGCTTCCAAGACAGGCAGGAACTGAAAGAATATGTGACCTCCAAACCAGCTCTGCAAGAAATTTTAAGGGGGACTCTCAAAATTCCCCTTTAAGAAGAAGTCCAATGGAACAATCCACAAAAGTAGGGACTGAATAGGTATCATGATGACACTAAACTCATATCTTTCAATAGTAACTCTGAACGTGAACGGGCTTAATGACCCCATCAAAAGGCACAGGGTATCAGACTGGATAAAAAAGCAGGACCCATCTATTTGCTGTCTACAAGAGACTCACTTTAGACAGAAGGACACCTACAGCCTGAAAATAAAAGGTTGGAGAACCTTTTACCATTCAAATGGTGCTCAAAAGAAAGCAGGGGTAGCCATCCTTATATCAGATAAACTAAAATTTACCCCAAAGGCTGTAGTGAGAGATGAAGAGGGACACTATATCATACTTAAAGGATCTATCCAACAAGAGGACTTAACAATCATCAATATATATGCCCCGAATGTGGGAGCTGACAAATATATCAATCAATTAATAACCAAAGTGAAGAAGTACTTAGATAATAATACACTTATACTTGGTGACTTTAATCTAGCGCTTTCTACACGACATAGGTCTTCTAAACACAACATCTCCAAAGAAATGAGAGCTTTAAATGATACACTGGACCAGATGGATTTCACAGATATCTACAGAACTTTACATCCAAACTCAACTGAATACACATTCTTCTCAAGTGCACATGGAACTTTCTCCAGAATAGACCACATACTGGGTCACAAATCGGGTCTGAACCGATACCAGAAGATTGGGATCATCCCCTGCATATTCTCAGACCATAATGCCTTGAAATTAGAACTAAAGCACAACAGGAAGTTTGGAAGGACTTCAAACACATGGAGGTTAAGGACCATCCTGCTAAAAGATGAAAGGGTCAACCAGGAAATTAAGGAAGAATTAAAAAGATTCATGGAAACTAATGAGAATGAAGATACAAACGTTCAAAATCTTTGGGATGCAGCAAAAGCAGTCCTGAGGGGGAAATACATCGCAATACAAGCATCCATCCAAAAACTGGAAAGAACTCAAATACAAAAGCTAACCTTACACCTAAAGGAGCTAGAGATAAAACAGCAAATAGATCCTACGCCCAGCAGAAGAAGAGAGTTAATAAAGATTCGAGCAGAACTCAACGAAATCGAGACCAGAAGAACTGTGGAACATATCAACAAAACCAGGAGTTGGTTCTTTGAAAGAATTAGTAAGATAGATAAACCATTAGCAAGCCTTATTACAAAGAAGAGAGAGAAGACTCAAATTAATAAAATCATGAATGAGAAAGGAGAGATCACTACCAAAACCAAGGAAATACAAACGATTTTAAAAACATATTATGAACAGCTATACACCAATAAATTAGGCAATCTAGAAGAAATGGACGCACTTCTGGAAAGCCACAAACTACCAAAACTGGAACAGAAAGAAATAGAAAACCTGAACAGGCCAATAAACAGAGAGGAAATTGAAGCAGTCATCAAAAGCCTCCCAAGACACAAAAGTCCAGGGCCAGATGGCTTCCCAGGGGAATTCTATCAAACGTTTAAAGAAGAAACCATACCTATTCTACTAAAGCTGTTTGGAAAGACAGAAAGAGATGGAGTACTTCCAAATTCGTTCTATGAGGCCAGCATCACCTTGATTCCAAAACCAGACAAAGACCCCACCAAAAAGGAGAATTATAGACCAATATCCCTGATGAACATGGATGCAAAAATTCTCAACAAGATACTAGCCAATAGGATCCAACAGTACATTAAGAAAATTATTCACCATGACCAAGTAGGATTTGTTCCCGGGACACAAGGCTGGTTCAACACTCGTAAAACAATCAGTGTGATTCATCATATCACCAAGAGAAAAACCAAGAACCATATGATCCTCTCAATAGATGCAGAAAAAGCATTTGACAAACTACAGCATCCATTCCTGATCAAAACTCTTCAGAGTGTAGGGATAGAGGGAACATTCCTCAACATCTTAAAAGCCATCTACGAAAAACCCACAGCAAATATCATTCTCAGTGGGGAAGCACTGGGAGCCTTTCCCCTAGATCAGGACCAAGACAGGGATGTCCACTCTCACCACTGCTATTCAACATAGTACTGGACGTCCTAGCCTCAGCAATCAGACAACAAAAAGACATTAAAGGCATTCGAATTGGCAAAGAAGAAGTCAAACTCTCCCTCTTCGCTGATGACATGATACTCTACATAGAAAACCTAAAAGCCTCCACCCCAAGATTGCTAGAACTCATACAGCAATTTGGTAGCGTGGCAGGATACAAAATCAATGCCCAGAAGTCAGCGGCATTCCTATACACTAACAATGAGACTGAAGAAAGAGAAATTAAGGAGTCAATCCCATTTACAATTGCACCCAAAAGCATAAGATACCCAGGAATAAACCTAACCAAAGAGGTAAAGGATCTATACCCTAAAAACTATAGAACACTGCTGAAAGAAATTGAGGAAGACACAAAGAGATGGAAAAATATTCCATGCTCATGGATCGGCAGAATTAATATTGTGAAAATGTCAATGTTACCCAGGGCAATTTACACGTTTAATGCAATCCCTATCAAGATACCATGGACTTTCTTCAGAGAGTTAGAACAAATTATTTTAAGATTTGTGTGGAATCAGAAAAGACCCCGAATAGCCAGGGGAATTTTAAAAAAGAAAACCGTATCTGGGGGCATCACAATGCCAGATTTCAGGTTGTACTACAAAGCTGTGGTCATCAAGACAGTGTGGTACTGGCACAAAAACAGACACATAGATCAATGGAACAGAATAGAGAATCCAGACGTGGACCCTCAAGTTTATGGTCAACTAATATTCGATAAAGGAGGAAAGACTATCCACTGGAAGAAAGACAGTCTCTTCAATAAATGGTGCTGGGAAAATTGGACACCCACATGCAGAAGAAGGAAACTAGACCACTCTCTTGCACCATACACAAAGATAAACTAAAAATGGATGAAAGATCTAAATGTGAGACAAGATTGCATCAAAATCCTAGAGGAGAACACGGGCGAAACCCTTTTTAACTCGGCCACAGTAACTTCTTGCAAGATACATCCACGAAGGCAAAAGAAACAAAAGCAAAAATGAACTATTGGGACTTCATCAAGATAAGAAGCTTTTGCACAGCAAAGGATACAGTCAACAAAACTAAAAGACAACCTACAGAATGGGAGAAGATATTTGCAAATGACGTATCAGATAAAGGGCTCGTTTCCAAGATCTATAAAGAACTTATTAAACTCAACACCAAAGAAACAAACAATCCAATCATGAAATGGGCAAAAGACATGAACAGAAATCTCACAGAGGAAGACATAGACATGGCCAACACGCACATGAGAAAATGCTCTGTATCACTTGCCATCAGGGAAATACAAATCCAAACCACAATGAGATACCACCTCACACCAGTGAGAATGGGGAAAATTAACAAGGCAGGAAACCACAAATGTTGGAGAGGATGCGGAGAAAAGGGAACCCTCTGGCACTGTTGGTGGGAATGTGAACTGGTGTAGCCACTCTGGAAAACTGTGTGGAGGTTCCTCAAAGAGTTAAAAATAGACCTGCCCTACAACCCAGCAATTGCACTGCTGGGGATTTACCCCAAAGATACAGATGCAATGAAACGCCGGGACACCTACACCCCGATGTTTCTAGCAGCAATGTCCACAATAGACAAACTGTTGAAGGAGCCTCAGTGACCATCGAAAGATGAATAGATAGGGATCCCTGGGTGGCGCAGCGGTTTGGCACCTGCCTTTGTCCCAGGGCGCGAACCTGGAGACCCGGGATCGAATCCCACATGGGGCTCCTGGTGCATGGAGCCTGCTTCTCCCGCTGCCTATGTCTCTGCCTCTCTCTCTCTCTCTCTCTCTCTCTCTCTCTCTCTCTATCATAAATAAATAAAAATTAAAAAAAAAAAGAAAGATGAATGGATAAAGAAGATGTGGTTTATGTATACAACGGAATACTACTCAGCCATTAGAAATGACAAATAGGGATCCCTGGGTGGCGCAGCGGTTTAGCGCCTGCCTTTGGCCCAGGGCGCGATCCTGGAGACCCAGGATCGAATCCCACGTCGGGCTCCTGGTGCATGGAGCCTGCTTCTCCCTCTGCCTATGTCTCTGCCTCTCTCTCTCTCTGTGTGACTATCATAAATAAATAAAAATTAAAAAAAAAAAGAAATGACAAATACCCACCATTTGCTTCAACGTGGATGGAACTGGAGGTTTTTATGCTGAGTGAAATAAGTCAATCAGAGAAGGACAAACATTATATGGTCTCATTCATTTGGGGAATATAAATAATAGTGAAAGGGAATAGAAGGGAAGGGAGAAGAAATGGGTAGGAAATATCAGAAAGGGAGACGGAACATAAAGACTCCTAACTCTGGGAAATGAACTAGGGGTGGTGGAGGGGGAGGAGGGTGGGGGGTGGGGGTGAATTGGTGACGGGTACTGAGGGGTGCACTTGATGGGATGAGCACTGGGTGTTATTCTGTATGTTGGCAAATTGAACACCAATAAAAAATAAATTTATTATTAAAAAAAAAAAAACATCAAGGCCTGTTTCCACCACTGGAAATGGGAGAACCTGCCCTGCTTCCCTCACATGATCAGTGAAGTGAACATGTGTATATGAAAGCATTTTGTCTCCTGGACAGCATCATATGAAAGGCAGGTAAATTATGCCTTAAGTTAAACACAGCTGCTTGCATTCTCCCCTTAGCCCTTCAGATATTGGAATGAGCAAAGAGGTTGCAGGAATTTAAGGGAGGAGAGGTCCAATTTCCTGGATTTGGCATTTTTTTTACACCACAGTCAGAAGAGAGAATGTTCTGAGAGGAAGAAGAATTTCTCCAAAAGGCTGCTTGTGAATAAAATCAGGTATCCTAGAGAGAGGGGCCCCGAAGCAGAGGGGTCTCCTTTCCAGCATGGCCCATCATGCTGCTCTTTACTTTTTCTATTGTAAAATAGACATAAAATTTACAATTTTAACCATTTCTGATGGTACAGTTTAGTGGCAGTGATCAGTCACACTGTTGTGCAGCCCCCACCACTGGCCTCTCCAGGACCACTTCTTTCCAAACTAACACTCTCCCCATTAAACACTCCTCATTCCCTTCCCACTGCACCCACCCTTCCACCCTCTGTTTCTCTAGGGACCTAATATATGTGAAACCACACAGTAGTTGTCCTTTGTGACTAACTTCCTTCATTCAGCATTACATCTTCCAGGTTCCTCCATGCTGTAGCGGGCATCAGAATGCCCTTCCTTTTTATGACTGAATGATATTCCACTAGATGGAGGGACCACATTTCGTGTATCCATTCTTCCGTGGGTGGACATTGGTGGTGTTTCCGTCTCTTGGCTATTGTGAATAGTGTGTTCCTTACTTTTTGCAAATACATAATTTTCACAAACCCAATGAAAAATTTGCCACAGGGCCACAGAGCCTTGTGAGAGCAGCACCCTGCATTCATGTTCCGTGAGTACCTGCAAGCAGGAACAGGGCTGAGGGCTAGGGATGGGCTGGCTTGAGAAGGTGGAGCAGAGGGTTAAGGGCAAGGACAGAGACCGGAGTGGCAGAGGGAGGGTGTCCCTTATAGGAGCAGCTTTTTAACCTGAAAACAAAGGTTAAAAATTAGGGACTACTTGGGCCCCACACTGAGGTGTGAGGATATGTCTGGGGGAATAGGGGACAGGCCACCTATCCTGGGGACTTGGCTTTGTCAGGAGAGGACAGGAGCTGTGTGCTTTCACCAGCCTGGGGGGATGGGGAGACCTGAGCTGATGGATCCTGAGACTGACAGTCTTGGAAAATGGCAAAGCCCAGGAGGTAACACTGCAGAGAAGTAGGTTCATGAGTAGCATGGGCGTTCAGGCCAAAGACAGTGTCCAGAGAAGGAGTCTAAGGCACTCGCTTTACTTTTTGGAAAACTTTAAGAAATGATGGGAGACAGTTCAGGGTAGCCACATGTTTCAGACTGTTGGACTGCTGTAACTCAGTCCCAGACCCAGTGGCTTACAAACAGCAGGCATTCTCTCTCACAGTTCTGGAGGGTGCAAGTCTGAGATCCAGGCGCCAGCACCACCAGGTCATGCTCCCGTGAGAGCCCTCTTCCTGGTTCAGTGGGCCATCCTGTGACTTCACGTGGTGGCAGGAGTGAGGAAGCTCTCTGGGGTCTCTTTTTTTTTTTGGGGGGGGGTGTCTCTTTTATAAGAACAATAATCCTGTTCATGAGGCTCCACCCTCACGACCTAAGAACCTCCCAAAGGCCCCACTTCCTAATACCATTGTCTCGAGGGGTTCAGGTTTCAACATTACGAATTTTGGGGAAGCCTCAAACATTCAGACCACAGCACCAAGTGTGCATGAACTTTGGCTTTGGACGGAGCTAGTTCCAATCCTGACTCTAGATCCCCTTTCAAATATGTTTCTTCAGCTTTGTAAGGTTTCAATGAGAGGATCCAAGCTGGGTGCCTCAAGGCTGTCCTAGTTGTCTTAGGTTCTAAGATGTTGCTAGACTCTGAGCTATGCAGGCCTTTACCCCTTGAGTCCTGGTGGCTTCTGTGAATACCCTGGAGAGGGGATGGGCAGGTACAGGGGACCAGGGATGAGAAGGATCATGCTCTAGCCTCTAGAAAGCCTCACACAAAGGCTTTGTAAATACCTGTCCATCTGAACTCTTCTGAATGCAGGGAAGGAGCCCACTGGGATGTTTTCAGGGTGAAGGTAAAGGAAAGCATTTGAGGACATAGCTACCTCTGGAGAGTATACACCTGTATGTGCACTTCTGGGGCATATATGGCACCAAGCAGATGCTTCCCTGGGAAGGAGGTACTATTCCAGAAGAGGACAGGAAGAGTCCTGTCTGATCCAGGATTTGAAGGAATCAGGTCATAGATGACACCAGAATCAGAGGCCTGCCTCAGGATGAAATCGGAGCTAAGGAGGATGTTCTCTCTGATAGAGAAGTTTGCTCCTAGAGAGTAAGGGGCTTCCTGAGGCAGGCGGAGGGGATGGGGCCTACTTATATCCCAGAGGACTACCTACCCTTGCAGGGGCTGAGACCAAGTGGGAAGTGCCACTCCCAAGGACAACCCACACCTGATCTCTTTTCATCTTGATTTTCCACTCAGGGCCAAGCTTTTCCTCCATGCCTCAGAGAAAACCGTTCCAGGCTGTTCTTTGAAATTATGTGACCTATTTTCCATTTGTAACAGGTAGATTCTGTGGAAGGAAACAGTGCCTAAACCAGGACACCCATCTTTTCTATTGTTTATTTACCTTACTGGGAACTGCATTCTTACATTAACATCCAGCTTATTTGATTTTTACTTTATAGTAGTGAACAAATTTTAATACATAGATTAGTTGCAAATGTTGAGTTTTTAACAGCTCATCTTACAAGGGACTCTACTCTGCACAGAGACAACAAAAGCAACTTTATTATCAGGTCTGCACACAAATAAGCTGGTAGCAGTAATTATTTTCATGTCTTTGATATGTTACTTTGTATATTGCATTTCAATGTATCCCCGTTGTAACATATATTATCTCAACTTGTTTTACTTCAAAGTTAATTTTTTAAATTGAGATTCAAGTCAATACTCTACAATTCATCCTTTTAAAGTATATAGGTCAGTGGTTTTTATTATAGTCACAAGGTTATGACAAGATACATATCTTTTTGAGAAATAAGTTACTACTTCACAAGGAGCTAGGTGATCACACAGCTAGCGTGCTGCTGCGCTACAGCTGACCAGGAGACAGCTTGGACCAGGGAAAAGGTGATGAGCCAGGAGCCTGAGGACCTGCTTCCATTTCTAGGTGCAGCTGGCCACTTACTAAGCTCTCAGTAAAATCAGGGACTTAGACAAAATGATCTCTAGTTTTCTTTTCAGAAACTCTGAGCTGCCCATCTATACCTAGAAACTTTGGTTCTGTCACAGTAAACGTGACCTTCAGAACTCCATAGTGAGGATTGGTGCTGGATACCGTGGAGATAGGGCCCCCAGGGGAAGAGGAAGCAGAGGGGTAGCATCTGTTCAGGGTACATCCCACCCCCCAACGGTGCCCCCAAGGAGAGGAGCTTATCATCCATCACATGTTTACTTTCTAGGTCTCTTCTGGCCCTTCCCATCCAGCATCCTGGCTTCCTAGGCTCTCTCTGCAAATCCTCCATCAGGGTTACCACCTCTTATCAGCCTCTGGGCGCTCATGCTGAACCCAGTGTGGATCTCTCAGACAAGCACTCCAGCAGCTTCAGGATCTGCTCGTTGAGGGGCATTTCTGGCCTTAGCCACTGATGGCACAATCCCCAAGAGCTCCTCTGGCCCAGCTACCTTCTCATAGCAGAGGGTCTGATGCACTGACAGCCATGTTTCAGGACCAGATTCCCACCCCCACATGGCATCTTTTATCAGGCTTTCTAATCCTAGGGGATGAGGAGGTCCATGGTACCCAAGTTTGCAGCCATCTTATGGCTCATACAAACTAGGACTGGACCTGGGAATATCGCACCCGGTCTCTGTAGGGTGTGGTCAGGCATCTGCATTCTCGTTTCTGGCTGTTTTTTTTTTTTTTTTTTCCCCTGGAAAGAGTACGGATGAGCAGGAAAGGCTTGTTATGGGTGGGGCCCGCTGACACATCAGAAGCCTAGGTAAGGTTCTCCATCAGAGACAGCAGGCCCCGGCCCTGCGTCCTTTTCAGAGGTCTCCAACCAGTGAACTTCCAGCTGAGAACTTCTGAGAGCTTTGTTCAGCTCTCAGAACAAAGTGGGCTCCCTGAGCTTCCTGGCGAGGGGGAAATACCTCTCCCCCTCAGCACTGCACACCACTCCAGTGTCCCTCGTGATTAACCCCCTCCCTATAAAATTTAGAAAAACCGTAGATTCATGAGAAGGCAGGACATGCTCTCTCCACAGACCTGCTGCTAGCCAGTCGCCTAACCCAGAAACTTCGAAGTTCTCCGACTCCCAGCGACCTCCCCCGCAAAGTCGTTCCTTCTCCCTTCTGCATCTGGCTTGAAGCCACCCCTCTAACTCATTCCCAGACCTCCACCTACTCCAGGCCCTCCTCTTTCACTCGCTCCACTGCAACCCTCTGACCCAGCCTGCACCACAAAGCAGGGCACCATGCCCGACCTTCCCGCCGCAGCACCGCGCCAGGGCGCCCCTCACCCGCAGCGGCGCGCGGGGTTGGGGGATGCAGGAGGCGGCCCGGGGAGCCGGAAGCAGTGTCTCTTCCGCTGGCGACTGGGACTTGCTCGGAGGAAGGGGTGGTCCCCAGCTCCCCAGGGAGCGCGTGCACAGGGCCCTCCCGCGGAGCGAAGCCAGCCAGAGCAGACCCATTGGACGCTGGCAACCCCGGGAGAGGCGGGCGATGAGGGGCGGGGCTCCGGCAGGAAGTACCTTGTCAGTTCCCCTCTGATCCCGCCGCCCGGCACCCGGCCCTAGAAAGCCCCGCCTCCTATTGCCTGTCGCAGCTGTTCGTGTAAAGAGGGGTCGGGCCTCCGTGGAGCCCTCTGAGAAAGGTAGTTCTGGCTGGCCCCGCCTCCAGGGTGGGTCGGGATCTGGTGGGATCCTGAGCCTCAAGCTGAAGGGCTGTCCAGGAGGCTCATTCATTAAGCTTCTTTGTTTCTGTAACAAATATTTATGGAAGGTCTACTACATGCCAGACACCATCAGGTGCTGAGGGTACTTTGGTGAATCCAGGCCATGTGCATGCTTAGAAATCCCCGTGTCAGAGGGGGAAACGTATAAATCAGAAAATTGCACAAATGTAAAACTGCAACCGTAACTGCTAAGGAAAAAAACTTAAACAGGAATCACGTGGTGGCAAATGACTGGGGAAGGCTCTGCTTGAGAGGAAGGTCAGTCTCCCAGGTTTCTCCTGTCAGGACAACCATTTGATGCCTGTAATGATTCCTCAGAGATGTGCCTCACAGCATCTCCCTTAACCCTCACATACTTGAAGGTAGACTTTGTGATTATTCTCTGGGTTGTCGAGGAGACTGAGACTCAAACATTTTCTGAAGGTAGCACAACTCACAGATATTGGGCTTTAACAGTACACCTACAACAATGAACCTGAGACTTCCACCTTGTCTCCTCCTTCAGAACTCATCCTACAATCCAGCCCTGTTTTCTACATATGGGAAATGTGGATGATAACAATGGTGAACTCATCCAGGAAAAGTGCTCAGCACAGGAGGGCCAGGGCACAAAACAATCCCTTGGTTAGTGTTGGCCATCTCCATTACTACTCTAATTGACTGTCTGACTTACCTGTTACTTTTGACCCGAGCCCCCATCCTCTCTTCTTTCTGCAGTATCCTAAGTATCCTTTAAAGTCATCTCTTTTCTCCCACTCTGTACATGTAATTTTTGTGGGGCTGACCCCAGACACAGCTCCAGGAGAGTGCATGAGAATCAGGTCCGGCCAGTCTACTTCATCCTCCCAGCCACAGTGGTTATCTCAGAGATGGGCTCATAAACCACATCACTCAAATGAAACTTAACTTCTAGGAGGAATGTGGAACTGCTGGCCAAGTTCCCTTTCATTCCAGAATATTCAGAGTGACAACAGTTCCCCTTGTAATTTCCTGGGCAGCCTAGCCTGCAAGTGTAGGGCCATTCTGCCTACTTTGGGTGCTTACCCGTCCCCCATGTAGGGGATCTTCTAGGGCGGGAACAGCACAGGCAATAATGTCAGGCTAGCTATTCTCCACCAGTGATCTGAGCTATTTTAATCACTAACGCTTTACTCACAGAAGGTTCAAGGCAGTAGAATGTAGAACAAATTCTTTAATGTCTCCTCTGTTGTATTAGCTCAGCATATTTCTATTTGAGATACAAACCACATTTGCCTCACTTCCTTCAAATGTGGCTTGTAGCAATTGTGCCTCTTTGCTAAATTAGTCCTTCCAAGCGATAGAAAATCATAACATTTTTATCCTAAGAACTTAGTCAAGCTTTTTGCTAAATTCCTTACAGCTTTTCTGGGCCACTGTTAAAGTCCTGTCTACTTGTAACTGACAGCACAAATTCTTATCCTTTCCTCCTGACAGTCTTGTATCTGTATCCAACAGTACAAAAGTGACAAAGCCATAGATATTTCATTCTTTAAATGCACAATTTTAAGCACTTGCCATGTGTCTGTCCCTGCCCCCAGAGACATTAAACCACTAGTCATATAATTACTATTCAGTTTTGTAATGATAGGTAGGGATGGAGTGGATGTCTCAGGTAAAAAGAAAAGTATGTTCACAATTCCTTTTTTTTTTTTTTTTTTAAGATTTACTTAAGAGAGTGAATGACAGTGCAAGAGCAGGGAGAGGGAGAAGCTGACTCCCTGCTAAGCATGAAGCCTGACCTGGGCATTACATGGGGCTCAATTCCAGGATGCTGGGATCATGACCTGAGCAGAAGGCAGACATTTAACCAACTGAGCCACCAGGCGTCCCTATGTTCACAATTCTTGAGGAAGTAAAGAGCTTGGTACATTTGATAAACTGAAAGAAAGTGGAGCTTGAGAGAGAGAGAATAGAGAATAGCTGGAGTTGACAGGGAAGTAATAGGATGGTCATGCTGAATATTTTGGATGCTATTCTAAGGACAACAGAAAGCTAGTGGAAGATGTCAAGTTGGTGACATGATCAGATGTGTTGGCAGTGAACTGGAGTGATTTAAGTCGACCCCTAGGAGTACTGTTAAGGGTGGTGACAATGGAGACACAGAGAATCAGTGGAGACACAGGCAACCAGTCAGGTCTGAGAGATATATTTGAGGCCGAATGCACAGGACTTGATGATAGAATGGATGAGTAGAGGGAGTGTGCTGGTAGCATGAGCAATTGTGTGTATGTGGCGCAACTTACTGGAGGTAAACAGATCAAGAGCTAAAAGCTTGAGTTCTGTGTAGGGCTTTTGTTTTGATGCCTCAGGACATTCCAAGGAAGACACGTGAATATAGGGATCTGGAATGCAGGGAGAGACACAGTGGAAAATCTGGGCGAGACACAGTGAGGTCTTTGTAGTCATGGAAGTGGTGAAGCTCGTTTGGGGGGCCCCTGTACTCAGGAGAGCCCCGGGTACAGTACGGAACAGAAAGAAGCATGTTAGAATCCGGCCGCAAGGCACAGCCGCAGAGGAGACTGGCGCTGGGTCTAGACAGGTGACACACCACGCAGAGCACGTCGGAAGCACAGCGTGTCCCTTTCAACAAGCCAAAGGCACACAAGCTGGCCGAGCCGGCAGCTTCGCGTTGCCAAAGCGGGGTTCGTACCCGGGAGGGAGCGCGGTCAGTGCCTGGGGTCCAGGAACGGAGATTCGTCTGCCTCCCCGACGGTCACACAAGGGGCAGAGGACGAGACTTGAGGGACCTGTCGGCAGACACTGTCGGCCCCGCCGCCCAGTTTCTGTGGAGACCGCCCCGCAGTGGGTTGGGGGGGGGGTCGACTGACCCCGTCTAACCCGCCGACAGGTGCCCACTACCAGGCGCCCGCCACTCACGGTACCTTAGCCTACCAGACGGCGCGCAGCCAAGCGGCCTGAAGAGGACGCCGGAAGTGGGCGCGCCATTTCCGGTTCCCAGCCGGGCGAGCGGCTCGCGTGCATCATCTCGCTGGTGTTCCCGCCGGCCTCCGCGGCGGGCTGGGGGGGCGCTCCGTGGCCGCGCAGAGCCTCTTGGGAGCGGTATGGCGCGTGAGCTCTCCCCGCGCTGTGCGGCCGCGGGTGTCGGGCTCCCAGTACTGCGGTGGCAGGGCCGCGGCTGCCTCAGTTTCCTCTGCGTTCCGGGGAGCTAACGATTTGCACCTCCATGAGGAAATGGTTCGAAGTCACGCATTCACATTCCAAACCCACAATCCCGCCAGTCTTCACAACTCGGTGCGGTCCAGAACCACTGACGTGTAGAACAATGTCACGCCATCGACATCCTCAGAGAATAGCATTTATTAAATGCCAAATCGCACATCAGATCCTGGTGGAAGCGTGCATTCCAGAGCTAAGAGTGTTCAGAATACACCGAAATTGGTAAAATCAAAATATTAGACAATACAAGTGCACATGACAAACATACTTCCGAGTTATCCAAACGAACTAGAGCTTGCCGCATATTCTTAGTTATATAAATGTGCATTTATGTTATATCCCCAGCCTCTCCAGGCTGTTAATGCAAGGAGGGATGTCAAAAAATAAAAGAT
Source organism: Canis aureus (assembly GCF_053574225.1). Classification (NCBI taxonomy): domain Eukaryota; kingdom Metazoa; phylum Chordata; class Mammalia; order Carnivora; family Canidae; genus Canis; species Canis aureus. The sequence goes on from NC_135618.1 coordinate 39,983,678, forward strand.
GAAAACCCTGTAGTAGTCAGATGGGCCGTGAAAAGATGGGTAATGATCATTCTGACATCGGATCGATAGCGTGCTCAATCTACAAAACTAAAACAGATGAATATACATGCTTCAAATGAGAATCACTTAGTTACATTTTTAACAGATGGTCAAAGCAAAAACACTTTATTACTGAAATCATATAAAGATAATTCAAAATAGATTAATTATATATAAGCTATTAACTGCCTTGTACACATACTCAGTAAATAGGCAGATTACTTTGAGAAGAATCTGGTATCAGATTGTGTAACATTCTACAGACATCAGAACAATGACAATTATATGGAATCTCAGAAGTCAAAAACTCAAAACACGATTAACTGTGAAGTATCACTTATTTTAATTCCCTCTATACTGGATTAGTCATTTTCTGTGTTAAATGGGGAGATGTGAATAGCCAATTATTTTGAGTCCAACTCCTTTGAGATTAACAACTAAATCCTACATCTTCCTTAGTTATAAACTGTTGACATCCGAACTCTACTGAAATAATGCTGTTTGTTTCAATGATGGCTGTTAATACACTCTGATATTCAGGCGATCACATTAAGGACTTGTTTGATACACCTTTTCATCTGTGCATCAACAACAGAAACCACGTTTGTTCAAGAGTCAATTTCTTCAGTACAAAGTTCTCACCCCGCACACTATGTCAACATCCATGCTGCAACAAGTAGTGAACCAACGTTCGTAACAATAAATTTCAGCATTTCTCATCCCTATATTAACTTTGTTAATACTGACATACTAAGCTAATATCTCTGAGTTCATGACAAACTGTGAAATCGATCTCTATCAGTCGACGCTATCAACAGAAAGGTGAAAAAGCCATCATCATAAAAACAGCATGGATCTCACTGGTGGACTGACCAACATTTTAGGCTCAGAGCAGCTTGAATTACACCCAGCAAATGTTTTTTTTTTTTTTTCCAGCAAATGTATTTAAGTGCAAGTGCACAATAAGGCAACACCTGAAAATATGCCTCTTTCACAGTAACTGACACTCAAAGTTGTTTTTTTTTTTTAATTTTTAAATTCTTTTGCATCCCAGTCAACAATGAGTATTACACCAAAAGGCATTTTAATTACACTCATGTGTATGTTAATATTTTTATAAAAGTACTATTTTTCTCATCTCTTGTGGAGGTTTGGCATAACCTTACAAAATCTGGAAAGTAAAAATGTAAAACATGAATTTAATTGTGAAGGAAGCCTCATCTGGAAAGGTGACTTCTCATACTGAGATACAAAACAGCATTTATGGCATAAATTCTCACCTTCCCCCATACTGTTGTAGGAGCAAAGGAAAGCATGGCAGCTTCCGTCTTTTATGTCAGCCCTATTCTGTCCAAGTCCTTCTAAGCCTTCCCTACTTTCTGCAGCAACTGCGCAAGTAGGGGCCTCTTTCCCAATTTCATCTCCTGCCCTGCAACCCTGTTCAGTCAGCTGAAACAAGAGAACTAATAATGTGATGACACAGAAGCAGGAAAGCTGGTGGGTAGTGCTTTCTGGAATTTAGCACAGATTATTATATCCCAAAGTTGCCTAATAAGAAATTGAACTGGAGGGACGCCTGGGTGGCTCAGCGGTTGGGCGTCTGCCTTCGGCTCAAGGCGTGATCCCGGGATCCGGGATCGAGTCCCATATGGGACTCTCTGCGAAGAGCCTGCTTCTCCCTCTGCCTATGTCTCTGCCAATCTCTCTCTGTCTCCCATGAAAAATAAATAAATAAATAAATAAATAAATAAATAAATAAATAAATAAATAAAAAGAAATCAAACTGGAGACCATCTTTCTACATACAATTCTAAGCTCTCCAGAGACTTGCTGAAGAAGAACCTACAGATGACCTTACTTTTTAAGACCCTAAAGCCCCAACAGACTGGTGTCTCATATTGAATGCAGACATCAGAAACAGAGAGTTAATTGTGACCTTGACATTCAGAGCACAGGGTCTCAACTGGAGATCTGCAAACAAGAAACAAGAAAAACAAAAAGGGGGATAGGAGTTGATGAGCTGGGTTAGGGTCTCCATTTCCCTCACTCACCAGGAGTATTTTCTTACCTCTAAATGATGTTAAGAGCCTACAGCAGTAGCCATTATCTTTTTGTATACTCAGTTCCCAATCTGCTGTTCTGTAGAAAGACCACATCTTCCAGGTACTACTCTCCTAAAGAGGTCTATTATTGATCACCAGGTTCCCCAGTGATAACTCCACTTTAGTCAATGGTGTGTACTTCTAAACTACTTCAGTAGAATAAGACCATTCTCGCATCCTGATCAAAAGTTCCTTAAAAACCAGTTTTGCTGATGGAAACACAATTTTTAAAGAGACACTGTATGAATGTATATTTGCAAGATTCCCTGTTTTTTTAACATTAGTGACCATTCCATTCAATATTTTGCTCCTATATTTATATGTAAAGCAGTATCTAAAGACCTATGTATTGTCAAATAGTTCGGTTAAACTCTTAGCCACTTCCCATATGTATTTTTCTTTGGAGAGGAGGAGGGCATGTTTTTTTAACCAAAATCCAACTAAAACCATAAAGACTGTACTCTGTAGAGTTGCAATCTCTGATCTGATCATAGGGATAGGAGTTTGAACTGGAAGTCCTAGGGAATCTTTCTGTTGCTTTATTACCATACATGTTAAGTCAGGCTCAGGCTTGGAATAAAGCACAAAGGTAGTTAAAAGGTTCTAGGATGCATGTGCACAGGGTAGCCTCCACGATGACCATTCTTAACCACCCATCTCAACCTTCCTGGCTGCTGGCAGTCCTAACACAAATACCAACACATAACAGGGTTAAGAATGTCAATCTTTAGCACCAGAGAGACCCAAGGTTAAATGCCAGCTTCAGCACACAGCCATTTTTATCTAGGCAAGATACTGACTTTACCTCTGTGGGCTTCAGTTTCCTCGTTTATGAAACAAGGATAGCCCTTCCTCTGTCAGATTTATCCTGAAGATCAAATTAGGTAATACATCTAAATCATCTAGCATGTTCATTAAATAGTTACTATTATTCACAGAAAGGCAGGTAGTGTGCTTTGGTAGAGACTTAGAGGTAAATCCTTTCAAAGAGGAGAAAGTATCTTTCCCTTGATCAAGTCCTGGCAACAAAAGGCTACAGTCAGAGAGCCAAAATTCCTTGTAAATGAGTCACAAAGGCCAGTAGCATCAGATCTGAGAATGGAAACTCTACAGATACTAATAGCCATCATAGTAGCAACTTGTCCATGTATTTGGGAACTTTTCATCTCAGGTATAAAAGCTTCTAAACCACATCAGAAATTCACGAGTGATATGCCATTCCTTACAAATGTTACATTCCAATAATTACAGACCAAAAAGTGTAAGACAGATATCAGCGGATTACTTTCCCAGATAATAAATCTGCAGACCTGGCAAAAAAAAAAAAAAGAGAGAGAGAGAAAGAAAATTCTCTTTCTTCTAAAACTTACTTAGAAACCATGTAACAAAATTAAAGGAACTTCTAGCAAAACTTTCATTTTAATGAAAACTGATATAAAAAAAATTCATTATCATTCTCTAGTTCATACAAATGGAATGTGAACAGTGAGTGAGTTACTGAGTTAGAATCCTGGCTTCATTCACTAGCTGTGTCGTTGATTATGCTTCCTCAGTTATAAAATAGAAATTATATAGTACCTAAAGCAAGGTTGTGCTGGAGACAAAGTGACATGTGATATAGAATGCATGTAAAATCCCTAGCACATAAAGAGTAACTGGTCCCCAGTTTTCAGTATACATACTGAAAAGTACAGCATTAACAACAACTTAGTTTATTTACATGGTGGTTTTTTTATGTTTTTGCTGATGAACAATGAGATGCATATACAACTTGAAACTTTTCCCACACATGGTACATTTAAAAGGTTCCTCTCCTGTGTGGCTCTTCTGGTGGCATGCAAGCTCTGAATCCAAAATAAAACTTTTTGCACATGTTTTGCATTTGTGGGGTTTTTCCCCTCTATGAATGCTCTGATGGGAAATTAGCTCAGAGACACGAAGGAAGGTCATCGTACACTCAGGACATTTTAAGGGTTTGAATTTTGAGAACAAAAGCATATTTTCCCCACAGTCGCTGCAGTGTTCAGAGTCATCTTCATGTCCCTGCTCAGGAAGGATAAGGAGCGAGGGCTTCCCAAAGCACTTCATACACTGAGTGCAGTCATACTGGGTGGCTAATGTGTGTGTTTTCTCATGCAGAGCAAGATTTGTTTTCTGACCATATTTACTGCAGTCAGTACATTCACAGGCTTTTTTAGTAGTGTGGATTTTCTGATGCTGTGACAATCCTAGGAGCCACAAAAAACCTCTCCCACAAATGCCACACGTGTAGGGTTTCTCCTTTACGTGGACATTCATGTGCCGAGACAAATGTGAGTGCTGGCGGAAGCTGCTGCCACACTCAGCACACTTATAAGGCTTCTCGCCAGTATGGATTCTCCTGTGTGTCCTCAGGTTGGCTCTATGATTGAAAATTTTCCCACAGTCACCACATTTATGTTTTTTCTCCCCTGAATGAGTTTGCTGATGCAAAACAAGGTATGAATTATCACTGAAGCTTTCGTCACATTCAGGACACTTGTACAAATTTTTGGCTTCTTCCCCAGGAAATTCAAGAATTTCAGAAAGTGCTTTGGTTCCTAAACATTGAGATAGTTCTAGTAATGGGGTTTGGTTTTCAATGGTAACTAATAGGCTTCTAAACCTCTTCTTGCAAGCAGGAGCTCCACCTGATACTTTTCTTTCTGGGTCTCCAACTCCAGTTTCAGATTTTTCTGGGTAATAGACAAGGGGCACAGCGATGGAGTTTTCTGGGGAAAGTTCTTCAAATCCCGTAGACTCTAGATTTAACTGCTGTGGAATCTCAGTCTTGCCTTCCCCTCCTGTTGATAAAAACAAAACAAAGCAAAACATAGACCTCAAGAGGTGCTGGGGAAAGAACATGCTAGTTACACAGGGACCAAGAATCTGTAGATGGCTTATCCTAGAACCCAGGCACCAATTCTATACAAAATCAGGCCAGCAGGCTCTACTGACTTTCCAGAGGTGATCCTGTGATGGAGGAAGTGGAAAAGAGTTGCAACTAAGTCAGGGTCCAGTGGGATAGGAACAAAGGCAATCTTGGTAGCCATTGTTTAGAGGAGGTTTCCAGTTAGTCTCCTGAGTCTCAAAAACCTTTCATCATTTAAGTAATCTGAAGTGACCACTGAGCAAACACAATTGGAATATGAGACGGGAAGTCATATTTAAGAGAGAAAGAGAGCAAGTGGCTATTTTCTACCTAGCAGATAAACACTCTGGTTATTAGAAATAGTGTTATTGTCACCCGGAGAGTTCTTCAAAATTTCTTTACCTGTCCTGGAGGAGAGATCAAGGTAGAGCTACCATGCATACAACAGCCAAATGGTAACTGGTCTCACTGCTAGGATGGCTGACAAAACTTGGGCCTGCCAAAAAGCATTCTTCTGTAGTATCTGTCCAAATATTCTTAATTTATAAGGCTACATATCAATATAAAAGGGGTCTCTCCTTACAAAGAAACAGCCCTAGGACTGCCCCAGTGCACTGCCTAGAAAGGATTTCTGGGCTGCAGTGTAGTGTGGATATCCAAATGATAGCCAGTAGTTTTGCTGATTTGAGGAGAGCAAATTCAGGGATTACAAGATGGCTAGAATTTGACAACAAAATACTGGGGATGAGGCAGGTGCCCAGGCGCCATCTAGGTAGGGCACCATTAAGACCTGGGATGAGTATTAACCTGTAAGTGCACATGAGGAAACTATCCCAGACTGGGAAAAGAACCATCAAAAGGAACAGACAATCTTTAGAGTTCACATCATACATAGTTCAATAGTTATGTTCCTGCCAGCCAAGGTGGAACACACAAGGCATTAGGCAGTATCCTCAGAAAGACAATGGTTCAGCAGCAGGTTAAACTGGCCCTAGACTAAAGGCTGCTCTGTATACACCCTAACAAAGCAAAAAGCAAGCCCTGAAAGGATCTTACTGATCCCAAGTAACTTAAATGCAAAGTCCAAAAATATTTTAAAAACAACAAAAGCCAACTATGCAACAACATAAAACTCACAATGTCCAGCACCCAATCAAAAATGATCAGACATGTGAAGAAGCAGAAAAATATGACCCATAACTAGGAGCATAATCAATGAACAGAAACAGACTCAGAAATGACACAGGTGATAAAACTAGTAGAAACAATGTTAAAATAGCTATACCTACACTTCTTATGTTCAAAAAGGTAGAGGGAAAGGCACATGAGGAAGAGAGAGGTGGAAAATATAAAACATAAGTTATGATGTCATTCCAAGAGCCAACCCTAGACAGAGGCAAACTCTATGTGGCATCGTTTCTGCATATAGTTTCCCTTATGTGAAAATGGCACAGAACCCCCTTAAGAGTAAATCAATTTTGAATCTTTAGCAAATGATAGTAACCTATCCTTATGAGGTTTTGAAAGTAAAATTGTTACAGTCACTATAACAAGTACTATAACAAATACTTGGGAAGATTACCAGATACCATCAGGTCTCATGCAAAAACCAGTCACTGTACTCAGTAGGATTTTTTTGTCTTAAGAGATCATTTCATCGTTTGAAAACCTCATTGTCCAGCAAGTTCTTGTCATATCCACATAGATCACCCAGAGATAGGTCCCATGCCCCCATACCAACATGGGAATGAGACATGAAATCCTGTCCTAAAACTGACCAAAGTTCCAAAATGCAGGAAAAACAACTGCCTTACCCATCAAGGCCATGTCCTCGAAACACTCCAGTGTAGTGTCTCTGCTGAGGGACCTCTGGGCAGGATACAGACTCACACACTCCTCTTGAGAAAAATATACAGCCAGGTCCTCAAACAGCAATGGCCCCTGAAACAACATGAGAGCCCAACTCAGGACAAGAGGCCCCAAGACCACCTCCTTACTCGGTTTGAGAAGACACCAGAGCTAGAAACATTAGAACCCAGGGAGAAAGGGGCATGGCACTAAAAGGTTCCTGAGTGCTGGGGATGGTGTATAAATGGGTTCTAAGGGTGATGGTGGAAATTGGGAAGGAGTAAAAAAGGGACATAATTTTTGAGGCAGTGGTATAAGGGCCAAGACGGTAAACTGTAAAAAGTTCTAGAAGAGACTTCTAGAAAAGATGAGGGACCTCTCGGGAAGGGAAACCATCACATATGACGCTCTAAGGGAAAGAAGACTGAGCAGCCCAGGAAGAAGCATGAAAAGGGACAGGGGTTCCAGTGTTCTCCCAACATCCTTCTGCTTGCTAGTCTCTCCTTCTTGCACATGACACTCACTGCTAAGCTCTCTTTAGAATCACATCCAGGCCTAGTCCTGCTTCCCTATTTTAACAGTCTTACAAACCAATAGAACCTCCACGATTAAGAATCTCCTGGGATGGACAGCTCAGGTGGCTCAGCGGTTTGGCGCCACCTTCGGCCCAGGGCCTGACACAGAAAACCCAGGATCGAGTCCCGCGTCGGACTCTCTGCATGGAGTCGGCTTCTCCCTCTGCCTCTGTGTGTGTGTGTCTCACGAATGAATAAATAAATAAAAATCTTAAAAAAAAAAAAAAAAAAAAAAAAAAAGAATAGCCTGGGGTTGGGAATCCCTGGGTGACTCAGCGGTTTAGCGCCTGCCTTCCGCCCAGGACGTGATTCTGGAGTCCCGGGATTGCGTCCCACATCGGGCTCCCTGCATGGAGCCTGCTTCTCCCTCTGCCTGTGTCTCTGCCTCTCTGTGTCTCTCGTGAATAAATAAATAAAATATTTTTTTTAAAAAAGGAATTGCCTGGGGGTTTTGTTTGTTTCTGTGTTTATTCAAAAGATATGGGATGACCCTAGAATTCTGCACGTTTGAGCAGGATTCCAGAAAATGACTTTGAGGTCCTCTGATAGCTTTCTCCAATGGGCCCTGCTCCCGGTTGGCGGTTCTGAAAGGAAACGGAGGGATACACCGTTTCTCCCACATGCCTGGTCTAGGAGAAAAGACAGCTTGGTCAAAGGGCTACTGGGACTGGGAGCCCTCCCACCGAGACGGGCATTCCCAACCCTCTTCAAAGGAGGGCAGGCAGAGGCCGGACAGTAGCAGCAGGAACAGGGACCTGGTCTTACCTGGGCCCCGGTTGCTGGGAGCGCGGACGCCATCCCCGTGGGGTGGGAGTGCCTTCCTCAAGTGGCTACACTGACTTCAGGATAGATCTGGGAGGGGAGAGAATGATCCTCAGAAGGGCCAACGTGGCTGCAAAGCCCCTCATGCACTCCCAAGGCTTCCTCGCTTTCCCAACCCCTTTAAGACCTGAGCCGACCGCTCCTCTCCGCAGCCCAGCCTCGGAGGGCATGACTCCCAGGCGGGCCAGGTCCCACCTTCCGCTCCGACACTGGTGATCTTAGAAAGCCTCCCGCCACCCCTGCCAGAAATAGCACATGGCTACGCCCAACCCACACTCCTGACGGAAAACCGGGACCACTGCGAAGCTCCCACGCTCCTCGACGCTGGAGCTGCTGGGAAAACCGCCGGAAACGGCCCGCCCCCATGTTTTTTACGAAACTCTACCCTGTGATTGGTTAGCGGTACTCCGAAGGGGGCAGTCTTTCTCGTGTGTTGACCAATCAAGTCCGTTAGCGGAGGACCGATGACTCACGGGACATGCTGGGAGATGTAGTTTTCCGCCCGTCTCTCGAAGTAAGTATTTCCGGTTCCTGTGCCTGGGTCTCCCGCGTGAGCTCCTGCCGGCTTAACCTGCAGCTAGTAGGGAGGAGGTTAAGAGGTCGGGTGACCTCTAAGCGACGTAATGTTGCAGGGAAGAAGAAAAGCAAGAAGACAGGGAGACTCCAGAACTCGAAAGACTATTGGCACCGAAATGTGGGTCCACCCAGGGTGAGGTGAGTGGGCAGGAGTGCAAGTCCTAGCCTTGGCCTGAGCAGTCTTCTGTGTCTTGGGCTGACTCTGAGGCTGTGTAGTGAAAAGGAGTGTGTTCTGCGTCGACAAAGTTCAGATCAGCTTCTGCCAGGTTGCTAGTCTCCGACCCAGTGCATTGTGGGGGCATTGTGCCCCGCGACTGCACCCCCGCCGAGCCAGGTCAGGCTCAGAGCCACAGCCGATCTCAACCCGGAGTAGAGCCGTAGGCTTGCTTCTCAAGACTCTGTATGCCTTCTGATACCTCACATTCGACCTGTACTATGGCCGCATATTTTACACCTCGCTGTGCCGTGGTGTAGGGATTTGGAATTTTAAATTGGGCTCCTTCCCAAGCTATGCCACTGATTGCTTGGGTCATCTTGGCCAATATACAACTTTGCTTTCCTTAATGCAAAGACTTCCAAATGCTTCTCCTCAGAGAGTAATTTCAAATAAGTTGTCAGCTTACAAAGCTAAAAAAGCAAGGATGATAGGTACCTTAATAGAAAATTCTGGGTAAGTCTCTCTCTCTCTCTCTCTCTCTCTCTCTCTCTCTCTCTATATATATATATATATATATATATATATATATAAAGATTTTTATTTTATTATTTATTCATGAGAGACAAAGAGAGAGAGAGAGAGAGTCCGAGTCACAGGCAGAGGGAGAAGCAGGCTCCATGCAGGGAGCCTGACGTGGGACTCCATCCGGGATCTCCAGGATCAGGCCCTGGGCGGAAGGCAGGCACTAAACCGCTGAGCCACCCGGGCTGCCCCTATTTTCTTATTCTAGTGCCAAACATGTGCCAAGATCTAAAAGATTACTCAATAAATGATTGCATGATTATTGAAACAATATTATCAGAATTGACAAAATAAGGAGTGGGAAGAGGTGGACTATCAGGACAGTTTCATCTGCAAATAACAGAAAACCTAACAGAATTACGTTCAAAAGTAGGGCAGGTACAGGCTGGTTAATTCAGTGGCTCAATGACACCAGCAAGGTCCCAATATTTCCCTGTTTCTTCTCTGTCTCCATAGTATATTGGTGAAAGTGAAAATGAAATCCACATAATAAATGCAGACATGCATTAGGCCAGGTATCCATCCTAAATTAACTATTATCAAGGGTAAGAAGACTATACCTACCTTCATTGGTTTGGACCAACCATAGTTCATTCCCTGGAACTGGGGGAAGGACCCAGCCTCCCCTGGCCAACTACCTGCACAATATTAGGGCTCTGTTGGAAAAGAAAAAGAAGGAAGCAGAACAGATGTCAGATAGGTACTAAGAGTGTCTGCCACAAGTGACATTGACATAAAAGAGCTAGGCCTTCTGGGAATGGGTCACAAAAGAGGTATCTGGGGGTCCCAGGGGGAAGGAAAAAGCTGGTGGAAGGACAGGTGGAAGAATGATAAGGAAAAACTTCCCTACGGGCATATAATTCAGTCTTACTCTTTCAGTCTTGGTCTCTCTTAACACTTAGCAAGATTAATCTTTCAAGCTCCTTTCTTGATCTACCTGTTTAGTTTTGGTAGTTAGAGGGTCTAGGGAAGATTTTGTTTCCTCTCCCATTTCAAAGATAACCCTCTCTCTCTGGTTATCCAATGAGTTAATACCACAAGCTTCACTTCTGATCATTGGAAACTGTGTTTATTTCTTTGTAATGAGGTCAAAGTTCAAAGGTAAGAGCCACGGGGCACCTGCGTGGCTCAGTGGTTGAGCCTCCGCTTTTTCCTCAGGTTGTGACCCCGGGGTCCTGGGATGGAGTCCCGCATGGGTTTCCCTGCAGGGAGCCTGCTTCTCCCTCAGTCTGTGTCTCTGCCTCAATCTCTGTGTCTCTCATGAATAAATAAATAAAATATTAAAAAAAAAAAAAAAAGGTAAGAGCCACAGGAGCCTCTTGTTCTTGGTGAAAGGGCCAAAAATCAAAATAAGGAGAATCTAAGCCCTAGATGAGATATCCCTGACATAAGAATAGCATTAAATACAAGCACAAAGGGAGAGGGGGAAAGATGACTACTTGAACACTACCATGATTCTATGAAGAATATGCTTTCAGGTTAGACCATGTACCAGGCTGTTAGCTCTTCTTTAACGTTTATGCTTTGGATGGTCTAGCCTGTAGGGAAGTGACCCAGGCAGACGTTCAACCACGGAGCCACCCAGGTGTCCCACAGCCTTTGTATTCTTTGTGAGATGTAAATACTACCTGGGAAATTGGCAGGGCCATATCAGAATGTACCAGAAGAATGTAAATAAGGAACATCAGCTTTTTCTCCCAACTTCAGCAAGAGGCTTTTCTCGCAGAAATCCAAAAGGCCTGACTGGGCAGTTAGAAACCTGAACTCACTAGTATCCAGTTGCTAATAAAGGGAATGATGGATGCTGATCATGCCTGCAGGATTTACCGTCACCAAGAGCTAGAGGCTCGGGGCGCCTGGGTGGCTCAGATGGTTAAGCATCTGCCTTTAGCTCAGGTTCTGATCCCAGTGTCCTGGGATTGAGCCCACAGCGGGCTCCTTGCTCAGCCAGGGAGTCGGCTTCTTCTGCCCCTCCCCCTACTTGTGCTCTCTTGCTCTCTATTGAATGAATGAATGAATAAAATCTTTTTTTTTAAAAAAAAGGAAAAGCAAGAGACTTTCATGACTTTGGGGCTAGGATTATTTCTAGCTGGGCAGGAATTCCTTCATTAGAAAGAGGCTCAAAAAGAAAATAAAAAAAATAAAAAAAGAAAGAGGCTCAAAAAAGAAAAAGAAAGGAGCACCTGGGTGGCTCAGTCGGTTCACTGTCTGCCTTAGGCTCAGGTCATGATCTCATGGTCCTGGGACTGAACCTGCATCGGGCTCCCTGCTCAATGGGGAGCCTGCTATTCCCTTTGTCCCTCCCCCTGCTCATGCTCTTTCTCTCTTTCTCATTCTCAAATAAATGAAATCTTTTAAGAAAAAAGAGAGAAGGGAGGAAGGAGGAAAAAAGAGAAAGAGCAAGGAAGGAGAGAGGGGAAGAAGGAAGGAAGCAAGCTCTACGCTCTAAGTTGTGCTTCCAATATACTAATTCTATTACCAGAAAGTGGTTTTACTCTGTGTCGATTCTAACAGAATTCTTTCTGTCACTGAGGCTAGAAATGCTTCCAAAGGAAGATTCTGGACCTACAGATACTGATTGATTCTTGCAAATAGAAGCTGTAAGCAGAGACTCTTGGAAGATAATGAGATCTATAGAGCATGCAGGTTAGGCATGCTCAGTGAGGACGGAGAAGGAACAATGGGTGGGGAATAGATGAGAAGACTCCATGCTTAGACAATTCCCCCCCAAAGGACCCTTCAGATGGAGCGTTCTGAAATCATGGGTTTAATTGTCTGAGACACTTGGCTCAGGAGTGAACAAAGATAGCATGGCATGGCCAGTAGCGAAGTAATGGCCTTGCCTCTTTGTCCCCTGGAGCAGACAGAAAGGCTGTACATGAGGAACAAGACAGAGAGCCAGCCAGAGTGGGAAGAGTTCCAGAGAGTGAGCTAAAGCCCACTGTGTCTTGATGTGGATGGTGCACTCCAAGTCAGAGGAAACCTACTCAAATGAAACTCATTTTATTAGTCAATATTTCTAAAATTATCAATACTGAATGATAGAGGGGGCTAGTAAAACATATACTTTTGCTTTGCTTTTACATGCTCCATAAAAGGAGCATATTATTTTATAGAGTAATTTGTCCCTAGTATGTGGATTATGAGGTTTAAAACTTTTCATACCAGGGACACCTGGGTGGCTCAGCAGTTGAGCGTTAGTTGAGCGTCTGCCTTTGGCTCAGTGCGTGATCCCATCCCAGGGTCCCAGGATTGGGTCCCCGCATCGGGCTTCCTGCATGGAGCCTGCTTCTCCCTCTGCCTATGTCTCTGTCTCTCTGTGTGTGTGTGTGTGTGTGTGTGTGTCTCTCATGAATAAATAAAATCTAAAAAAAAAGACAAAATAAAAAACTTCAAACCATTCGACCTTGTAAATCTAATTGTAAATTTCTATCTGTATTAATTGGGCATCTGATTTCATTAACTATACACAGACACCCAGAGTAACGTTGGCTTAAACAAATGGAAATATATTTTCCTCTCTAATTCAAGCCAGTATGACAGCTGTGCCCTGGAAAGCTTCTAGGGGCCCAGACTCCCTCTGCTTTGCGCTTCGCTTCCTGTAGGGTATTTTCTGTCATGACTCTCAGACTCCCAGTCCAGCTTGGCTCACCAGCACGTCTCAGTTGCAGCCAGCAGGAAGAGGAAAAGCAGGGCATGTCCCTTTCTTTACGGGGCAGAACTGGAAGGTTGTACCTGCCACTTTGATTCACATCCCATTAGCTAGAACTTAGTTACATGGTCAGAGAAACACGCCTCAGTCAACAGAGGCTAGGAAACATAATATTTATGCTGGATAGCCCATGCCCATCTAAAAAGCACAAGTTAAATCAAGATGAGAAAGAAGCACAAAGTAGACATTAGGGGCAACTGGCAAAAAGTGCCATGTTCTCCTAAGGAAATGTGTTGGAAATGGAAAATCACAAAGGTGTTTACTGCAGAATTATGTAGAGTGGAGAAAAATTAGAAATGACCTAACGTGTAAGTAGTAGTTTTCCTCTTAGGAGGAAATACTGCAGCCAATTAACGTGTTACTTATAAGGAATTTTAAGTAATATGGAGAAATTCTAACATTAATTTTTTAAAAAGGAACGCATAACTAGATGTAAAATACTATCATTATTAAAAATGTACTGAAAAAAAAATGTACTGAAGAACAGCAATAAGGAGACATGCAAATGCTGAATGATCCTCTCAGGTTGGTTTCCATAGCTGCAAAATAGGAACATGAGTGTAACTATTTCTTGTGTTTTTGCAGTGATTAAATGAGATACTACGTGACACAACACTCTAGCATAAGAGAAGTGCTCAACAGTGTGAGCTTTATTATTGAAAAGATTTTTAGGGGCGCTAGGTGGTTCAGTTGTTTGGGCATCCAACCCTTGATGTCAGCTCAGCTCTTGATCTAAGGGTCAGTGAATTCAAGCCCTGTGTTGGGCTCCATGCTGGACATGCAGCCTACTTTTTAAAAAAGATTTTTTTTTTAAATTTTTATTTATTTATGATAGTCACAGAGAGAGAGAGAGGCAGAGACACAGGCAGACGGAGAAGCAGGCTCCATGCACCAGGAGCCCGATGTGGGATTCGATCCTGGGTCTCCAGAATCGCGCCCTGGGCCAAAGGCAGGCGCCAAACCACTGCGCCACCCAGGGATCCCTTAAAAAAGATTTTAAATAAAGTTGTGATATATTGGTCCTTTAGCAATCAGACACATCAACATAGTCCACATGGAGCTTCCTGTAATGACATGTTTCCCAGGAACTTGGAAGAAGGAGAATAAGGCTGAACTCATAATTAAGCTGAGAAAACCAAGATGAAGTCAACTTTTGTAGAAATAAGAAATAACTTTAAGCAAAGCCTGGGAAGTTAATGAGGTTGTGATGTGTGGGTCTAAAAAGGAATGTGTGTTTACAGAAGGGCCTCATCTCAATGGGACCCTGGCATCCTCCTGACGCTGCTCAAGGCAATATTGACCGTATAGGACAAGTGTTCCTGACACTAGAGAAGGGCCTGCTGTGTTGGACCATGGCCTGAGTAAAAAATCTCCCTTAAGACTGTTTCCCGGGGGAACCTGGGTGGCTCAGTGTTTGGGTGTCTGCCTTCGGCTCAGGGCGTGATCCTGGGATCAAGTCCCGCATTGGGCTCCCTGCATAGAGCCTGCTTCTCCCTCTGCCTGTGTCTCTGCCTCTCTCTCTGTGTCTCTCATGAATAAATAAATAAAATCTTAAAAAAAAAAAAAAAAAAAAAAGACTCTCTGTTTCCCTTTCTCGTATACCCTACTCACCAAGAACTTCCTGATTAGCAATCTAGCTTCCCAGGAACCGTAATAGAAGAAGAGGCACCTGGAGCAGGAATAGGGGTATTCCAGTGACCCTTTACCTTAAAAAAGGTAACCCAGCATTTAGCTTAAGCCTCACTCTTTTGCAAGTCTGAGCAGTAAACCCAGTCTCAGGGTGCATTGACAACCGAACTGGAGAACCAGACCCTCCCAATATGCTGGCCTGACCCTTCAAGACCGGGCTAAGCGTCCAGATGGTTGTCCTCTGCTACTTCTGTCTTGGTTCCATTGTAGCAAGCAGGATCATCCTTGGTGATCTACTTGCAGCATTTTACACCAAAAGGGAATTTCTTTGGAAGCAAGATATTTGGTTCTTGGTTGTAGTGGCTTCGAGTCGGACTTCAGGATCATGACCTGAACCAAAAGCAGATGCTTAACTGACTGAGCCACTCAGCGCCCGGGTGTGCATACTTCTAAAAAAAAAAAAAAGCTTTTTCAAAGGAGCCTGGGTGGCTTACTCGATGAAGCATCTGACTCTTGATCTTGGCTCAGGTCTTGATCTCTGGGTCGTGAGTTCAAGCCTCACATCGGGCTCCACACTGGTTATGGGGCCTGATGTGGGAAACAAAGGCGAAATGAAAACTTAGATTTCCTTGCTGCTTACAGCCCACTGACAAGTCCTTGAAACAGGCAGAGTGACCATCTTCTAGAAACTCAACTGCCTCGATGTTGACACCTTGGTAAAGGCAAAAAACAATCTTAGCCAGGCCTCCCTCCTCCTCCAGGATCCTGTAAGTCTACTTTAGAAATTCCTTTAGAAATTTCTTTTATTTCTACCCTCCAAGATTTATGTTAGCAATCATCCCCCAAGCATATGACCCACTGATATACATCTGAGGGGTCTCACGATTCAGGTTTTATTAGATAGTAATAAATGACTTTGACCTAAAAATAGCAAGCCCCCTTAAGATCCTGGAAGCCTTGTTTCCAAAATTCTTTGGAGGCTTGTGCTGTCCTTAACCCCCTCCCAACTTGAAACCAACTTGTGATCCCAGTGTCCCTCTTCCTGCCCACAGGTCCTATGCCCCTGCTTTAAGAAAACCACCTTTTTGCCCCAGAGGCATCTCAATTCTTGGCCATTGGCTCTGAACCCCACCACTTCAAACCATATCAAAACCTACTTTAAGATTTTATTTATTCATGAGAGAGAGAGAGAGGCAGAGACACAGGAGGAGGGAGAAGCAGGCTCCATGAAGGAAGCCTGACGTGGGACTTGATCCCGGGACTCCAGGATCATGCCCTGGGCCGAAGGCAGGTGCCAAACTGCTGAGCCACCGAGGGATCCCCTAAATAAAATCTTTAAAAGAAAATTTTCAACCCTGAATATTTGAAAGAATAATGCAACAAACACTTATGTACCTGCCAACTTAGCTTCACCAGTTGGTGACATTTATGAAATTTGCTTTTCAGGACACAACACAGAAGTTGCCTGCATCACATTCACTCTTGTCCATTGGCACTAAATTTGGCCTTCAGCCTTTCCTTGCTGCAAGGGAGCCTGGGAAATACTCTGACAGCTATTTGCTTGCTGTAGGGGGTGGGGTTCTGTTACTACAAGAAAATGTAATAAAGCAGTTATTGGAGGAGAAGAAGAATACAACAGAGATTAGATGACAGTTAGCCACCTCTGATACATTGAGTCCTCACATCTTGTAGCCAGTAGTTCTTTCAGAAGTGGGTTCTGGAAAGATCCAGGCTAAATTGTAGCCCATCTCTAGAAAGTATATAGGACTTCAAAATGGATTGTACACACCCGGCTCATTCTTGATGGCTGTCCTGCCCTCATTTTTCTTGATGTACTGCGTGGACCTTTCTAATCAATCTTACAACTTTTTTTATTTTTTTTGCAACAAATTTAATTTCTAAATAATTAATGACACACTAAATATAATTGTGTGGAGTGCTCAAAATGTTCTGAATGGGACAACAGAGTTCACCACAGCATCTTTGTTTCCAATAGCATGTTTGCAGTGCTTAAGCCTGTAACTGTGGAGAGCTGTAGAGTATGATATTCATTTTCATTTTGTCGAACTGTTATTTTAGCTTTCTTTAAAAACCCGGGAACTGACAGAAACTGCTACAAAAAGGAAATATAAGTACAGGTTGCTTTATATAAATCTAGATTCCATCAGCCACTACACAATAAATTATTCCTTGTTTTTTTGATGGGGGGGGGGGGGCAGAGACACAGGCAGAGGGAGAAGCAGGCTCCATGCACCCGGAGCCCGACGTGGGATTCAATCCCAGGTCTCCAGGATCGCACCCTGGGCCAAAGGCAGGCGCCAAACCGCTGCACCACCCAGGGATCCCTCCTTGTTGTTTTATATTGCCTGTTACACTGCTCTTGGTCTATTTATACCAGTTACCTTTAAAAACTTTTCATCTCATTAGATACTTTTTCCTTTTCAAAATGTAAAAAAGAATATGTCTTTAGTTTGTCTAAAATAGTGTTAATTAAAATAAAATAAAATAGTGTTTATTTATACTTTTGATATGTGGTAACGTTTATTTTCTTGGATGTGAATTAAATCCTTTTAGGGTGGATCATTGTAGCCTTTGGCTGTAAGCAGGGCCTTTTTATTCCATGCTTTGGCTGTGTGGTCCACTTTTATTCGAAGGCAAAGAATAAACTGCTTTAAAGTTACTATCAGATGTTGCTCAACACGAGTTCCTAGTAACAGAGCTGGAGTTCGATCCTGTACCTTGAGCGCAACCGACCCCAGCCCACTGGCACGGCGACAGCCCTCAACAGCCCGTGCGCGGAGACGGCCTGGCCGGCGGCCGCGTCGCCGGGCGCCAGGGGAGGTGCTGCCCGCCAACCGGGTCCAGGCCACCACGCTTCCCCGGCTGGACGCGCCGCCGGGCTCCGGGGATGGAAAAGCCCGAGCCCAACCGAGCAGAGCGTCAGCCCGGGGCTGGACGGCGGGGAGCAATCTTCTCCTCGGGCGCCCCCGGGGCTCCTCCACAAGGCCCGACCCGGCCGGCTTCCACCGGGGCGGCGACACCCGCGTCCTCGCCCGCCCGCTCGCAGGGTCGCCCGCCTAGTCCGCGCCGCGGTCGCCGCGGTCGCCGCCGCCGGCCGCCTGCCCTCGCCGGAGGCCTGCCCGTACCTAAGATGGCAGCGGCGGCGTCGGCGTCCCACGTGGGGGCCGGCGGCCAATGGGCTTCCGGCCTGCGCCGCCGGCCCGGCGCGGGAGGCGGAAGTGCCGCGGGCCGCCGCCTCCGTCCCGGCTGCGGCCCCTGCCGGTTACATAACTCGTTTAGGGCTCCGCGCGGCCCCGCGTCTCGGCTGCCTGCGACCCCAGGATGCGCTGAGCCCCACGACGGCGTCCGCTGCCGCCGGCTCCCGCCCGAGGTGAGGTTCCCCCGGCTCGGGCCTGCGGTGGGACAGGGGTCGTGAGGGAGGCGAGGAGCCGCCGGGACCCGGGCGGCGGGGGCCCGAGTCGGCCGCGGCGGGGCGCGGGATGGCCTGGGCGAGCGGCCCGCCCCTTGGAGTGCCCAGACGAGTCCGTGGGGGGCCGAGGGGGCGCGAGCTCGCTCCGGCCACGGCTGAGGAGGCCCGCGGGGTGCGCAGGGCGGCCGCGGGGCGAGGACCGACGCGCTTCCGGCGGCCCCCCTCGCCCGGGCGCCCCCCGGCCAGGCCCCAAGACGAGTGGGGGGCGGACATCTGGGGCCAGAGGTCGAACGGGCCCCCGTTTCCCGCCAGGTCCCCCTCCTGCCGAAGGGCCTGGCCTTCTCACAGGTCAGCAGTTCGCCTGGCCCGACCTTTGCTTTGGTACTTGTTGCGCCGATTGTACTTCTTGCCGACCCGTTTGCCCCGCTGTGGACTCGTGACAGCCTGGGGCTCCGTCTTCGTCGCCGCCGACCCTCTCCTCAGCTGTACCTTCTGGTCTTAAGACACGTCGATTCCTTACGTGTCTGGTAGTTTACAGCCGGCGGTGCAGACCCTACGGCAGCCCTGACCTCTCCTCCACCAGATCGGGCACCTGTCAGGGAAGACCGGGAGCCCGGAGCACCTGTGTGCGTCCCCGTGGGAAAATCGGGAGGGAGGCTGTGGGCCTCCTCGGGACCACCGACAGCACAGGACCCGGACTTGCTCCGCAGTGAACGTGGGCATTGTCAGCTTCGTTGATCTGTTTCACTCTGCCAAGTCCGGAGCGCTAAAATCTTGTTACGCAGTTCTTCTGAGGCGAGATTGCCGCCCCACACGATGGCTCCCTGCGGTGCCCGGGCAGTGGTTAATCCGAGTGTCAGAACTGGAGAGGACATTGCTAGTTGCAGAAGTTTCTCCAGAGCACTGAAGGCAGAAAACTTCTGGTTAATGAGTAACCCAGGAAAGGTAGGTGACTCCAGGTAATCTACAGAAATACCACAATTGTGGTGACCTCTTATGATGTAGATATAGGTGTGAAAAGTTATTTGTTTGGCCGGAGAGGGAGAAAGAAGAGGAGTCTTGAGCATCATTGAATTAAAAGGACTGGAGCAAAAACAAATTCTCTCTCACAAAAATCTTTGAATTGACTTAAGTTTGGAGAAGAAGGGATTAAACACAAGGAGAGACTCGGGTGGCTGAAATATAAGTCCCGGCCATCTCTCCAAATGGACAGATCATCAGTCATGGCAGTGCACATAGGTCTGCAGTTAACCCTGTTTCAGGATTTTGTGTAGATCACAACCGTTGTGCACTTAGGCCCTGAGAAGGCAGTGTGCCTGAGCTCCTCCTCCCTTGGGCCACCGTTTGCTGCAATTCCATATCACTGAGCTTGCAGACAGGCTGGGATTCTATGAAGACAGTTAAAACCTGTACAAAACAAAGTCAAGGCACGGTGTGGTGTTGACAGGCCAGAATAAAAAGTACAGGCATGTTTTTTAAAAGGTCTGTCCCTCTCTGTAACTTACAGCGGCTTTGTCACCTGTTTATTTTAACCACACCCACACACAGACTTCAGATGTGACTTGAAGTTGCTTAGCAACAACATGCCTCAGCCTGAGATGGAAGAAAATTCCTGGATGTTAAAAGATATGAGAGATAAAAGATACTTACACCTGAATTGGGGTGATGCTGTCATTGCTGACTGGGTACTTGGCCCCAGAACAGTCTGAGTCTCAATGTAGTATTAGCAGCATTTTGATTTCTAGCAACCTGAGGTGCATTTAGACCAGATGGACACAGCATCCTCACACTGCAGCAGCCACAGGTAACACAGGGTAGAGAAGAATCCTGAGAGCTCTGAATTTAGGGTGGCATGTGTCTTTGCATTGCTGAAATGGCCCAGAGGTCTCAGCTGTTGGTGACAGCTCTCCTACCTGAATAGAGAGCTGGCTACCTATCAGGCAATGTCTTCTCTTAAATGGTGGCTGCTCAACATCTAAGTTTTATCTCCATTATCTTCCCTCAACATCTTTCTGGAAGAAATCCACAAAAGCCCTCATGATTTTTCCATCTCCATTCGTTGTTTGCAAAAAGCAAGCTTGGGGTTTAGACTCTGTGTCAGAGCTGGTCTTGCTCATGTCCATGTGCACTGCTTTCAAGTGATGCTGATCTGCAAAATAATGCTGGACCTCATTCATGGGTCTCTTTCTGGCTAAGTTCAAATGCTGATTTTTTTTTTTTTTTCCAGCAAATATCTCTAAGTGTTTTTGATAACTTCAAGATCAGGCTTCCTTCCCTAAATATCATTCTTTTTAGCATGGCCTCTGATAGGAGCTAGCTGGTAGGCCAGCTCTGGGTTAGGTGAAGTCTTTACACCACTGACTAAAGAGAGACCCATGCATTAGAAAACCCAATGAGCAAATCGTCAGTTAGTATTCTGGTGTGAGCCTTAAGGCAGTTGCTCGGTGTTCCTGGAATGATAGGAAGGGGGTCAGAACAGGGAGCCAGCACTTTCTGCAGGAAGTAGCTTGGGGCCCAGGTCAGCAGTTGAACTTCCTGGAGCCTGAGTGCCCCACCGCAGAGAGGCCGGCATGCATGTGACAGTCAGCCAAGGTGGCCAGGTCCCGGAGCCGAGGTAGATGGTCAGGGAGAGAAGGAGTGACGGTGAGTGAGCGCTGATCCCTTGTTTGTCCTGTCAGCATCTCAAACTGCCCATCTCTTCACCTGAGACTGACTTCCCTCACAGGGAGGGCCCATGTGGCAGGTAGCAGGGGGCGAAATGACCCGTGAATGTGACAATGTAGAGATTTTTAAATGTCTCTTCAAATTGTAAGAATGGTTACCCCTTGTGCCTCAAAATGGACTCTTAGTGCCAACTTTTAACCCCACGGCCTTGGGACAGCATGGCATTTTGTGTCCTGGTGCAGCAAGTAAACTTTCTGAAGACAGAGTGATGGTTGTAACAAGCAGAGAGGAGGTACTTGTGGAAGGGGATGCAGAACGACAGCTGAGAAAGTCTTTGTTCCCTGTGCTTCCACGGGCATGCCAGAGAAAAGTATTGTCATCTTTTACAGACCACGTTAAAAAAAAAAATCTTGGGATCCCTGGGTGGCGCAGCGGTTTGGCGCCTGCCTTTGGCCCAGGGCGCGATCCTGGAGACCCGGGATCGAATCCCACGTCGGGCTCCCGGTGCATGGAGCCTGCTTCTCCCTCTGCCTGTGTCTCTGCCTCTCTCTCTCTCTCTCTCTCTCTCTGTGACTATCATAAATAAATAAAAATTTAAAAAAAAACACTAGTCCTTTAAAAAAAAATCTTGCAGTTCTATTTCTTGCTAAATACTGTTGTTCAAAATCAAATTGTGTTCCTCTTTTCTGCTTCCTGAATTCCTGAAATAAGACCTGTTTGGGCAGTGAAGTATTGGAAATTTGAGCCCATCTTGAAAATGACTGAGAAGAATTAGAAGAAAGCAGTTTCATTATATAATAGAGTCTGTGGGTAATTGTCCCTTAGGTACTGAAAAGAATTCTTACCTGAAAAATGTTGATGGATAATATTTACACCTTTTTTTATAGTATTTATGGGAATGCTGGTGGGTGCTTACTTCAATTTTGTTTTTTTCCAACCATCCTTCTCTCTTTAAACTCTTCAGAAGGGCTTGTTGGTCAGACTGTTGCTGCTTTCTAGTCTTGGTTTCAGGTTACTTTGTTTCTCCTCTGGCCTCCCTTTTTTAACACCATTTCACTGTGCCCACAGGGCTGCCTGGGTAGCTCCATGGTTGAGCGTCTGCCTTTGGCTCAGGGCATGATCCCCGGGTCAGGGATGGAGTCCCGCATTGGGCTCCTTGTGGGGAGCCTGCTTCTCCCTGTCTGTGTCTCTGTGCCTCTCTCTCTCTCTCAGTCTCTCATGAATGGATAAATAAAATCTTAAAAAAAAAAAAAAAAAAAAGTGTGCCTATAGGAAAGTACACTACAAATGGTCCTGGCATGAGTATACTTGTATACCCACCACCCCAAACAGCCCCTCAGCCCCTTACCAGCCAAGCCCTCTCCTATTTAAAAAAAAAGCAAAAAATCATTTTTAAAAGAGTTTGTTTATTTATTTATTTATTTATTTGAGAAAGAGCGTAAACCAAGGTGGGGGACAGAGGAAGATAGAAGAATGTGAGGCTCCATCCCAAGACCTTGGGATTGTGACCTGAGCCAAAGGCAAATGCTTAACCAACTGAGCCACCCAGGTGCCCCCAAAAAATCATTTTCTTGTAGGAAACACCAGAAACGTTAACAGTCATTTTATTGGTGATGGGGTGAATAGGGGAGTCCTAGTTTTGCTTTATATTGCATATGAATTATTTTACTCTGTGTTCAGAGTAAAATGAAAAGGTTTACAAGAGCATTTACCTCCTTCAAGAAAAGGGAAATGTTATTGTCTTATTTTAATTTCACTTTAAGTAATCTCTGTACCCAAGGTGGAGCTCAAACCCACAACCCTGAGATTGGGAGTCACAGGCTCTTTGGACTGAGCTAGCCAGGTGCCCCAGGACTGTTTTAAAACCTTTTAAAAAGTGGTCATCTAAAACTTGTAAATATTTTAAATTGGATTTTTTTTTTTTAATTTTTATTTATTCATGATAGGCACACAGTGAGAGAGAGAGAGGCAGAGACACAGGCAGAGGGAGAAGCAGGCTCCATGCACCGGGAGCCCGACATGGGATTCGATCCCGGATCTCCAGGATCGCGCCCTGGGCCAAAGGCAGGCGCCAAACCACTGCGCCACCCAGGGATCCCTAAATTGGATTTTTTTTTAAGATTTTTTTAAAAAAATTTTTATATTCCATACCCCAAAAAAAAAAAAATTTTATATTCATGATAGGGGGACGGGGGGAGAGGCAGAGACACAGGCAGAGGTAGAAGCAGGCTCCATGCCAGGAGCCCGACCTGGGACTCGATCCCTGGACTCCAGGACCACGCCCAGGCCCAAAGGCAAGCGCTAAACCGCTGAGCCACCCAGGGATCCCCTATATTGGATTTTATAAAACCACGAAAATTGTTTAAGAATTACATAGGAACCCTTTATGTTTACAAGTGCGGTTAGCGTCCTTATCTACAACTACCTCCTTTTTGCTTCATTACAACTTTTTTTTTTTAATTTTTATTTATTTATGATAGTCACAGAGAGAGAGAGAGAGAGAGAGAGAGAGAGGGAGGGAGGCAGAGACACAGGCAGAGGGAGAAGCAGGCTCCATGCACCGGGAGCCCGATGTGGGACTCGATCCGGGGTCTCCAGGATCGCGCCCCGGGCCAAAGGCAGGCGCCAAACCGCTGTGCCACCCAGGGATCCCTTCATTACAACTTTGAATCTGTATTTAGAACATTTATTTCTGGTATCAGTGCACAAAATGCTACACTATTCCAGGGGTCCAAGATCTAAAAGTTGGCACTAGGAGAGACTATTTCAGGGCAAAATGGGTAATCATTCTACTTAGAATTTGCAGAGACACTATAAAACTTCCAAGTTGTTGCTAATTAAAAACAGCTCATGAGATAATTTTAATAAGAATATATTCATGATTTTCTCATATCACCTGAAAGTCTTTTTTTTCTGAAAACAAAAACAACTCAAGCTGTTGAAGAAGAAAAAAAAAAGCTCAAATACAGAAATGAGTGATGAAGAACATAGACGATCTGCTGTAATTCCAGAGGCAAATGCTGGCAGGAGGTAAAATTACTTTTTAAAAATAATATGTTAACCTCATGATCAAGTGTTAATTTATACCAAATTTGGCCCACTTTCATAATGAACATCTCTTTGATTCTGAAGGATCTTAAACGCAAAGGTAGAGAGGCAGAGTAAAAACCCATCCAATGATAAAACCCAGCAGAGATGGAAACACGGAGGCGGGCAGCCTGGCCTGCCGGGGGGCGGGGGGCAGGCAGGCGGGGTCTCCAAAACCCGAGTCCCCTATTGCTGTGCTTTCTCCTTTCAAAGGGACTAGCTGACTGCTCCCCCCCCCACACACACACACACAAACACACACACACCCACGTACACTCTCTCGCAGTGCTGAGGGCTGCTGGCAGCCGCTGGAGTTCCCTGTGGGAGAACACGTACTCCTGGCTGAATTTGAGCCCTAGACAGGGTCCAGTCGTGGCTGTTGGTCAGGAATGCAGATTATTACATATATTTTTATTCCCAGACCCTAAAACTCCAGTTATTTACAGGTGGCTTGTTGTTACACGGGACCTGAAGTGGGAACGCTATTCTGGGGTTCTAGTGCCCTGTCGGGCAGCCCGCTGCCAGGATCTCAGAAAGCAGAGGGGCTGAAGCACTTCTTCACCAGGGGTCCTCGGCCTGTCTGGCCCACACACCTGCGGTCCCCACACCCTTGTGCTCTCGCTGTTTCCCTGCTAGTGTGTGAGCTGGCAGCAGAGGCTCGTCTGCGCCCTCATGTTCTATTCCGGGAACATGAGACACGTCTGGAACTTTCTGACAAGGGGACCATGGGGGCTGCTCATGGCTCCACATCTCTGGCCCCTGGCTCCGGTGTCCTCCTTTGTCCTAGCTCATATTCTTTTTTTTTTTTTTTTTTAAGATTTATTTATTTATTCGTGATAGACATAGAGAGAGAGAGACAGAGGCAGAGACACAGAAGGAGGGAGAAGCAGGTTCCATGCCAGGAGCCTGACATGGGACTCGATCCCGAGACTCCAGGATCGCACCCTGGGCCAAAGGCAGGCGCTAAACCACTGGGCCACCCAGGGATCCCCTCCAGGTCATATTCTTTCTCATCTTCCTCTTCATCCTTGTCTCACCCCAGACCTGGGCTTTCCTTCTCCAGTTTTGACACTGGCCTAGTAAGGCCACAAAAGGCAAAGAGCTCTTTGGCCACCTGCCTACAGTCCAGTCCTCTGTCTGGAAATTCGCTGGTGCTGAGGCCATGACACGGTCCTTAGAACAAGCAGAGGATTCTGTTCGACTGTCATGACCAGCCTTAATCCCAATGCCTTTCCGAGGAGCGTCAGGGGCTTGCAGGTGGCAGACATGCGCAGTGCTCTCAACGTATGCCCTCCGCATCTGGTCATTTGGCCTTGGACGGGAGGTAAAACAAAATGGAAAAATAATTTTTTTTAAGATTTTATTTATTCATGAGAGACACACACACACACAGAGGCAGAGACACAGGCAGAGGGAGAAGCAGGCTCCATGCAGGGAGCCCGACATGGGACTTGATCCTGGGTCACCAGGATCACGCCCTGAGCCAAAGGCAGATGCCCAACCACTGAGCCACCCAGGTGTCCTGGAAAAATAAATTTAAACAAAATAAGACCTATGTCATCTTGAGACACAGTGTGATGGTTAAGAGCAGAGCTCCAAAATCCCAGATGTCCTCCCCTGAACTGCACGGAGGCCTTTGTCTTTGCATTCTCACCCTCAAGATTCTGAAGGAGGACCCAGCCATCGAGTGCAGGCACCCCGAGTTCGCTGGCCTCTGGCAGAGAGCTTGGCCCCTGAGTAGTGTTTGCCCTGTGGCCAGCAGCTCAGATCCGAACATCACCATCGTCCCAGCAGGTTGCCTTCTGCCCCTTCTTGGTGTCCATTGCCACATCTGCTTTCTGATTTCTGTCACCATCGATTTCTTTAGCCAGGAAACCCAGGCAGAAATTCTCATTGAAGCCTGAACCTTTGCAGCTTCGTGTTTTAACTTCCAAGCCCAAAAGAACTTTGGGTTCCCTGTACAACATGCCCCTGCCTTTGTATCGATGCATCTGGGTCTTTGTAGGGAAGTGTATGGAAATGTCCCAAAAGGTGGCCTGCATGTCTGAGGCTTTGGTGCTACGTCCCACCAGCACCTGAAGGCTCAGAACTGAGCCCTGACTTGGTGGGCCTGTGCTCTGGCTTCACCCACTGGCCCCTGTTGTCTGGTGAATCATTCATCAGGAGCCTTGTCCCATAAGCCCTAAGAGTAGCCCATAGCAATAGGAGACTGCTACATGGCAGACAGTTCTGGATGGGTAAATGGTGAGTTCCTACCAGTTCCTACCAAGGTGTCAGAGGTGGATTGCCTGGACTGCTCCCTATCTAAACCAGCCTCTTGCCACACCAGCATCTCATATGCTCCGCCACCCTCTCTGTAAACTTGACCTCTGATGACAGTGCTTCCTGGGACCACACCAGGCTTCCCCTGGAGTCCCCCTTTCCCTGCCTTCCTGAACTTTCTCCGCCTGCTGGAGCTGGGCTGGGACAGCCTGGGCACTATAAATGCTGCATTTTTCCCTTAGTTAAAAGTTTCTTTTTTCTATTTTTAAGTCAAGGCTTTTGAAAACATGGAAGTACTTTTTAATAGGAGTGTGAGAGTCCACGAATAGCTGTGCATCTTGGAGCCCAGTTTTTTTTCAAACAGAGCAAATCCTGTCCTTTTAGTCAAGAGCCTTGTCCCAAGGATACTAGGGAAAAATTTATTTATAAGTCCGAGGACATGAAATGCTCATTTATTATGGATCTCTCCCTTTGCTATCAGACTTCAACATAGAGGGTTTTTTTTTTTCATAGAGAGTTTTTTAAAAATCTTTAAAATCAACTTTATAGAAGTTTAGTATACATAGGGCAAGATGCACCAAGTGAGTTTTAACACATGCGTATATGTGTGTGTCTGTGTAACCACCACCACCATCTGCGTACAGAACTTCCAGTCCCCTCAGAAAGCGTCCCACCCCCATCCTCTTGCTCCCCTGTCACAGGCAGCCTTACAGGTCAAGGCCTCACTTCCTGGCACTTACTTTGCTGCAGCAGCTCTTGTTCCTCGGATGCCTCGGGTCTGTCTGACCACCCAAACCCTGACTGCTGGCTGATGTTGCCGGGTGCCCGTACTCATTCCGTCCCCTGTGCTGGAGGGTCTAGTGGGAGCATGCTGTTGGTGTCCTGTCATGCTCTTCCTTTCCATGGGAGCTCAAGAGCACAGTAGAGCACAACCAGTGAGACACCTGGAGTTCTGCCAAGAACAGCGAGGGCAGGCAGTCATGGCACCCCACTTCTCGGACTGGCTCGAGCCGGGCTCTCACCAGATGAACAGTCTACAGAGCTGTTCCTGGAAAGAGGAGGACCTGGAGATTCCTGGCACAGACCAAACATTGGAGCCAAAAGTTGATTTCAGATTCATCTGGTGATTTGTGGTTTGTGTTGCTTTCTCAGCTGGAGCTGGGGGGAATCTGAGCGTGATCTTTTCTTTCTCAAAAGCATTTAAGTTGCTACCCTGTGAAAACTCCTAGCACGGACATTCTTGTCTGACACTCGATAACTTCCTCTGATCACTTCTTACACAGTGACAGATTTTTTTCTTTGAGTATGAAATAATTAAAATTGGCCCAGATCTGGAGTAAGCTACCAGGTGGACCTTGGTGAGCGGGCGATTCTTCCTCGGCTCTGAATCCATGTCTCCTGCCAGGCTCCCTAGCCCTGTTGGGGCTGGCACAGATGTGTGTGCATGCATGCACGTGCGTGTGCACATAACCCCACACCTCAGGTGGCAGGTCCAGGCCAGCCCCCCATGGGCACCCGCACGAGTCCCTGCAGTTTGACTTGCAGGCTAGAAAGCTTCTGATTCTTTCTGGAATCTACTGTGACTGTCTTCAGAAAGAATTTTTGCATCCGTTTGTTCACCAAAGAAACATTCACTCTCAGGATTACTTTTGTTTTTAACAGCTTTGTTGAGATACAGCCCACATGCTATACAATTGACCCACACAGGGTGTACCATTCAGCATTTTTAGTGTATTCACAGAGTTGTGCATCCATCACATTTGGTTTCAGGATATTTTTACTGCTCCCAAAAGAAACCCCACAGCCATCGTCATCCCCACCCCCATCCCAATCCTGCTGGCCTCTAGCAACCATTCACCTACTGTCTGGATTTGCTTGTTCTAGACATTTCACATGACTAGAATCATAAATGTGGCCTTTAGTGTCTGGCTTCTTTCACTCAACACGTTTTCAGCATTCATCCACGTTGTAGCAGGTGTCGGGTTAAGTGTCCACTGCATTTTGTCGATGCAGTCATCCACTGACAGTCCATAGTGGACTCCCACTCCCACTCCCTCCTTGCTTGATTTAGAGGAGAGATTGTGGCCTTGCAGGGGTGTTGAGAAAGATTTTTATAGACCATCCTGTTTGGCTACATGGATTGGCAGATGGCGATGTGTTGGAGCTTGTCCACCAGGATTTTCCCTGAAGATTGTTGGAATAGGGAGAAGAGGACCCCCTTGTCCCTGGAGCCTTCTCTGGAAAGACTGCACTGAGGGACAGGCCTTGGCCTTGGCCTCGGCCTCAGCCTTGGATGATGTGGGGTTGTTGACTTTGACCCAGAGGCTCCAGGTTTAGGCAGGGACTCCTGTACTTACTTTTCTTGGCCCTGAGGGGAAGGGGAAGGGCCTTACCCTAAACTGGCCCTGTGGTTGGGTTGCCTGTGTGGCTCAGTGGTTAAGTGTCTGTCTTTGGCTCAGGGTGTGATCTCAGGGTCCGAGATTGAGTCCCACGTGAGGCTCCTTGCAGGAGGTCTGGTTCTCCCTCTGCCTATGTCTCTGACTCTCTCTCTGTGTCTCATGAATAAATACATTAAAAATCTTAATAAGAAATAAACTGGCCCTGTTTGATACTGAGCATCTTGGACAGCTTCAGGCTACTTCCTAAAACTGTGCCCTGTGTGCTGTCGATCCTAAAAACATCAGTGGAGTTTGAGATTTGGTTGACTTGGGTGCTGACCAGTGTTCCCTGAGCCCGTTAACCCTCTGAACTAGGCCTGTAACCCAGCTGGGATCCAGAGTGCATGTCAGTGAACGAGCCATGGTTTGCTGAGAACTCCGTCTTCTAGTGATGAGGTGCACAGAGACTGTGGTGGTTGCTGCAGCATGTGGTGCTGCTTTCCCGAGTTTGGGGTGCAGGGTGCCAGAGGCATTTAAATGGGTCACCTGGCAAACCTCCCATCTATATCCAAAACTCAGCGTCTGTGGAAAAGTTTCGTTGGTTGCTTGCTTTATTAATTGGGACATTTTCAAACATCCACTTGACATACCTGCCATTCATCCAGGTCAACAGTTATTAACATTTAGCCACCTTTGCTCCAACTAAATTAAATTACAGGACATCCTGTCATTTTGTCTCTGTGTATCCATTGTACATCTCTTTAAAGAGCATGAGCATTTTCTACACAACCACAATGCTGTTCTCTTACCTTACAAGATTAATGAAACCTTTGATTGTTGCATTTAGTAATTTTTTGTACATGTGTTCAGCCAGAGAACTGTTTTTTAACATGTCAGAGGTACTGTGTGTGGATCCAGAATTCAGCTAAAAGGGTTGGGGGGCAAAGCCTCTTTCCAGTGGAGGTGAGTCTGAACTGAACTCCCAACACTGAACCAGCAGCTAACAACCACCCAAGTTAGGAATCGGAGCAAAACTACTTAGGACATCAGTGTTAAAATTCAAGACTGTGCGGTCAGCAGCTGGCAGGCACCAGCAGCCCACGTTGACGGGCATTTCTTCTTTGGTTCCCAGCCCTTTGCCATCAGCAGCTCATTGCAGCCTCAGTGCTGTCCTGAGGGACCTAACCCTGGATATTCTAGAGGGGACTCCGAGAGACTGGCTGGCTAAGGGCAAGACAGAGACAAGGCCAGGCTCAGTGTTTGATTCCACCCCTTTTGTGGAAGAAGGGAGGGTTACCCTCGCTTTGGGGGTTGTGCAGAAACCTCCTCGAGAGCAGCACTTTGTACCCGAATGTGAAGTGCCAGAGTCCATCCTGCTCTTGGTGGGCAGACCCCTCTAACCCATGCACTCATGTTCTATGGGACAAAACAGCCCTTGGCTTGGGATGACTGGGGAACCACATCCTATCCAGTGACTGCTAGGATGTATCTTGGACAGGGGTGATTCATAAAACTCAGGAATTGCCATTTTTGGTTGTCCAGTCCCATTTCCCAAGAGGTGGCTGGCCACTGGAGAGGCGTGAGATCCTTGAGGTCACACCAGAATGTTTTGGGCCACAGGCCATGTCCTGGATACCAACAGGGATGTGTGCTGGAGTGAGCAGCTGTAGATGTGGGTGCTGAGCCCTGGAACTGCCCCACTGTTCAGGAACCAAGTTAGTGAAGCTGTTGTTTACCTAGAGATCAGGCTGGTTTGGGTCTTGATTTTGAAGGTGCATCTCAAGAAAGAAGAAACACCAAGTGACACGGGAAGGTCAGATGTGCCTAGTCTGAGGATAGTCTTTGTTGTTTGGTTGGTGTTCCGGTTTTGTTTTGTGTTTAGAACTAAGAACTCAAATACAGCCCAGCAGCTGGGGCTTGCCATATCCCAGCAGCCTCTCACTTTAACTTTTGTGAGGGCTTGTGTCCCCCCACCTTTTTTTTTAAATTTTATTTATTTATTCATGAGAGATAGAGAGAGAGAGAGAGGCAGAGACATAGGCAAGAGGGAGAAGCAGGCTCCATGCAGGGAGCCCGACGTGGGACTCGATCCCAGATCTCCAGGATCACACCCTGGGCTGAAGGCGGTGCTAAACCGCTGGGCCACCAGGGCTGCCCGTGTCCCTTGTTTTGTCAACACTGCAGACTGTCTCTGTCCTGCCCAGAAAGAGGCTTTTGTCTGGGTCAGCTTAGCTTTCAGGGGTTCCATCAAGATCTTGAATCCAAGACCAGCTCTGTCCTCTTCTAAGTGACAGGTCTTCTAGCAGGGCTCCTGCCAGGGATGCCACTTCTTCCTTAGGTGGAGGCGGTACCTCCGCTGCTGCCTGACCCCGGACCTGTTGGGCTTCACCAGGCTTTGAGCAGGAATAGACCCATGTCTCTATGAACATCCCATTCTGTCCCACTCAGAGCCCTGGATGAGGGCACCTTGTGTTGCCAGGAGGGCCACGGGAGGGGTCCCCCCCTTGCAGACCCCACATAGGCAGTGTGCAGGCACTGGCTGAAAACACGGAGGGAGGAGGAGAAAGCAGGTCCCCTCTCATTTCAGCTGTTGAGCCAGTATTTGACCTGGCTTGCAAGCTCAGGTCACAAATTCAAGCTGCACGTTTTGTGTGGAGGTTGTTGAAAGACAAGAATGTGGGATCCTTTGTTATGTATTCACAAATTATTAAATATAAGTAAATAGGTAAATAAGTAAAATAAGTAAATATATATAATTTTATTTATTTATTTTAAATAAAAGAGTTGTTGGCAACTCCTGACTCCTACTTTGACCTCTGGCATATCTCCCAGTCTCTCTTCCTGCCCAAGAGTCTGTAGCATGGTCCCCACCTCTGGGATTTTGGCATGCGCTGCAAAGACAGAACCCAGTGTGGCCACAGAGCCACAGAGCTCCTGTAGTACTTCCCCTTTCTCCTGCCCTCAGCCAGCCCTCAGGTGACCCTTGGCCTGACTGCTCAGCAGCACATGGTCCTAGGGGGACGCCAGCCCCCGACTGGCCCTCAGAGGAGCCCTTCCTGCTGAGTAGAGCATGCTGGGGTTGTGTCCAGGGCTTAGAGGGTGAGCAGCTGCACCACCATCTCAGTGGTCAAGCCTCGGGGTCACTTTCAGCCCCTGGCAGCTGGCACATTAGGACAGGTCCTCCCTGGAGACCGGGAATACCTGAAATCTCATGGGAACCAGGCACCAAGGACGTCAGGGCAGCCAGAGCAGGTGACCTTGAAGGATTGTCGCAGGCACTTGCTTGGGCTGGCTGAGTGCTGAGGGCTGAGGTCCAGGTCCCCGGGACCTTTGGGCATCCCTGGCACTGTCTTGGTGCACACTCACAGAACCAGTTTCTAGAGCAAGCTCAGGTGGTTGGTGATGACTGTCCTCTCAGGGTCCTGCCACTACCACCATTTGTTATGAAAATGTTTGGGCGTGTAGAGAAATTGAACGTGTGGGCAGTAAGTTCCTGTATTGTCTTATCTAACACCTGGATCCAGTGGTTCATAGTGTTGTGTCGTGTTTGCTTCCTCAGTAGTTAGAATCTCTTGAAACACTAAAAGTTAGTTTCCGATCTCACGGTGCCTCACTCCCAAGACTTCCTGCGTGATCACACCCTTCCTTTTCCAAGACTGTCAGTAACAGCTTCAGAGCATCAGCTGCTGTCCCGCCTGTGTTTACATTTCCCCAGAGGGTTATTTTCACTTGTTCTTTTTCCCAGTAGGGATTTACACATTATATTTGGTGGTAGGTCTCCTCGCCTCATGAGGTTTACTTTTTTTTTTTTTAATAACCTTCATCTTGTGAAGATACCAGGCCAGTTGTCTGGAATACCCCTCATTCTGTGTTTCTTAGACATCTTGGCACCCTCGACCTACAATTAGGCCTGGGGGCTCGATTGGGTCCGGGCCCAGCATTTTAGGTGGAACCCTGAGGTGGTTAGTGTATTTCATATCGAGGTTAGAGGCTGGGGGTCTGTCCTTGGGGGACCAGGGGCTGCTGGACCTGGGTTGGCAGGGTTGCCTTTCTCTGCACACTCAGTCAATCCTGGGGGTCCAGGTGTTGTGTCGCAGCCTGGACTGAATATACTCTCCTGACTTAGAAGAGTTGTTAGCAGGGCGCACACCTGGCTTGCAAGCTCAGGTCACAAATTCAAGCTGCATGTTTTGTGTGGAGGTTGTTGAAAGACAAGAATGTGGGATCCTTTGTTATGTATTCATAGATTATTAAATATAAGTAAATAGGTAAATAAGTAAAATAAGTAAATATATATAATTTTATTTATTTTAAATAAAAGAGTTGTTGGCAACTCCTGACTCCTACTTTGACCTCTGGCATGTCTCCCAGTCTCTCTTCCTGCCCAAGAGTCTGTCTGCCTGGTCAGTGAGGAGAAGTGGCCCATCCAGCAGGTGCCACTTCCACCAAAGTGCAGGCCATCCATGGCCTCCAGCAGGCCGGCCGCCCCAGATGGGACCCAGGTGGGAAGAAGTCAGGGTGTAGGGCTGGAGGCTCTCTGTGGCAGCAGAAACAGCAACAGAATGTTGACGTGAGACCAGCCAGGGAGGAGCCGGGATGGGCCGGGGCAGCCAGTTTCCTCCTCTACAGTGGGGGCGACTGTGCCACCTGTGCTTGGGGCTGAGAGACAGCACACTCCGTGCAGCTGCTGAAGACACGTCCATCCACGGGGGACAATACTAGCTTCCCTGTCTTGCTTGCTTCACAGGTTAGCATGAGGAGGAGGAGGAAGTAGCATGCAGTGACAGTGCCTGGTTGGTGGGCCGTGAGGGGGCGTGGCCGCCCTCCTGACGCCACTTCCCTCCCTGCAGGTGTGAATGACAGAGGTGGTGCCGTCCAGCGCCCTCAGTGAGGTCAGCCTGCGCCTCCTCTGCCACGATGACATAGACACCGTGAAGCATCTCTGCGGCGACTGGTTCCCCATCGAGTAAGTTGAATGGCGCCCACTGTCCCCAGCTGCAGCTGGGAGGGGTGGGGGAGGGGAACCAGAGCTGGGAGACTTGCTGTGATGGCCAGCATGACCTGGAGTTGCCGTGGTGGCCCAGGATCACCTTGCCTGTCTTGGACCCCAGGCCTGGCTCCCTGACTGCCCTCAGCCTCTTTCCACCTCACTGTGACCCTCCTGCAGAGAGTCCCCAGAAGGCCTTTCCTGAGATTCTTTAGTTAAAAAGATGTCAGGGATCCCTGGGTGGCGCAGCGGTTTGGCGCCTGCCTTTGGCCCAGGGCGCGATCCTGGAGACCCGGGATCGAATCCCACGTCGGGCTCCCGGTGCATGGAGCCTGCTTCTCCCTCTGCCTGTGTCTCTGCTTCTCTCTCTCTCTCTGTGACTATCATAAATAAATAAAAATTAAAAAAAAAAAAGATGTCAGTGCAGTGCTATTGACAATTCAGAAAAATGAGAATCAGTTTAAATACCATAATGGTGAGGACTGGGTTACACATGTTGGGGTTTGTGCCTACAAGTGCTTGTTACTCAGCCAGGGGAAGTCTGCTGAAGAGGTATATTTGTTGATAAGAATTTTTTTAATGAGATAATACATGAAAAAGGAAACTAGAAAACAGTGTGTATCCCAATCCTGCATTTATTTAAAAACATGTACAAGATAAAAAAGCTTATGAGGCTATAAACCGTGTAGCAGGGTATTTTCAGTAGTTTGTGGTGAGCAGAGTATCGGCAGCTGCGGTTCTGTCTGTTGCTAATGTGCATGCACAGCGCTCACAGTGGGAAAACTAGGTGCAGGCTTTTTTTTTTTTTTTAAACATTTATTTATTTATTCATGAGAGACACAGAGAGAAAGGCAGAGATACAGCAGAGGGAGAGGGAGAAGCAGGCTCCCTGCAGGGAGCCTGATGTGGGACTCGATCCTGGGTTTCCAGGATCAGGCCCTGGGCCAAAGGCAGGCAGTAAACCACTGAGCCACCCAGGGATCCCAGGTGCAGGCTTTTTATTTCACAAACTGGCAGCTAGAAGATCAAGCCCTAGGAGTGTAAGGTGCAGCATGCCGACGTGGTGAATGCTTCTGTATATACGTATGTGTAGAAGCTGCGCAGATGGTAAGGCTTGAGCTCTCATCACAAGAATTTATTATTTTCAAAAAAAAACAAAACAAAACCACACCCTGTTAAAAGTGAACTAGACTCTGCCAAGGATCGTGTTTCCGCACATCCTCGCCGCAGACTGGTGGATTAGCCTGCTGCAGGTGGAGGCGACCAGCGAACCTCCTGTCTCTGCTGGGATGTGAGTCGCCTCAGCCCCTGGGACGTGGGCCAGCAGCGGCTTGACGGGCCACGGAGGGTGCTCTGCTTCTGCCAGCAGTGCCGCCGCCGCCGCCTCGCAGCCCAGAACTTGCTTGGATTCAAGCCCACTGAACGTGCTGGGCTGTAACCTCCGCCTCCAGGGGCGCCCGACCTGCCTGCCTCTTCTCACAGCCTGCACCCAGGCTTCAGGTTCCAAGGATGGTGGGGTGAACTGTAGCGCCATGGGCTGCGTGCTGGCCACTCCGAGTCCTGGCTGCTGTGCTGGCCGGACACTCTGGGGGCAGAAGGATGAGTGTGAGGAGGATCAGGGAGGGAGTACAAGTGATGCTCAGGCCCCATAGAACCTTCCAGTGGGTGGTCAGTGGCCTCTGTGGAGCAGAGCCGAGTAGAGGACCTGTCTGCTCTGTCACCTTGAGGGTATGGCATCCTTCCCCAGCTCTTGGTCTCAAGAAAGGGCATCTCAGGCCAACCTATTACATCTACGCCAAGTTAAAAATCAAACCCACACACCCCTAGGCCCTGAGGGCCCCTGCCTTCCTGACCGTGTCTCCTCGCTGTGGCTGAGTCTGCCTTTTCGTTACTGTCCAGGGGCTTTGCACTAAATGTTCCCTTCCCTGCTCCCTTGGGTAGGGGTCTGGGTGAGTAGCCCCTAACAACCCTGGCCACACCCTGCCCGGAGGGCTTGTCCCCATCCCTGCCCAGGGAGGCTCCGGGAACTCAGATGCCGCTCAGCTGCGACTTGGCCTTCCCCACACTCCCAGTCTTCAAAAAGACTCAACAGAATTTGTGGGAATCTCCTAGGTGTCTGTGGGCCAGCAAGGGCCATCAGTCCTAACCCATCCAGCAGCCCCTGCACATTCTGGTCTCATGGAGAGATTGTCATCAGAGGGTTTTTTTTTCCCTCTCATCTCTAATGATAGTAGAATCATTCCCTCTCATCTCTAATGATAGTAGAATCATTCCCTCTCATCTCTAATGATAGTAGAATCATTCCCTCTCATCTCTAATGATAGTAGAATCATTTTTCCCATCAGAAATTCCCAGTCCCGCCTTGGCGCAGTTAAGTGTCTGACTCTTGGTTTTGGCTCAGGTTGTCATCTCAGTCATGAAATCGAGCCCTGTGTTGGGCTCTGGGCTCAGCCTGGCGTCCACTTGAGTTTCTCCCATTCCCTCTGCCCCCCACCCCATAAGCCTTTAAAAAAATTTTTTTAAAGAAATTCCCAGTTGCGTCTAGACAGATTACTGCTTTAAGAAGACCCTTTGGTATAGGCTGAACGGAGGACACGCTCCTTATCAGCCGTGGAGCAGTGGGCAGAGCAGCCCAGGGTCCCCTGTGGCTCCACTGTGTGAAGCCCCGCATTAGTTGAGCTTGAACTTTGCAAACAACTTGCGTTTGTTCTCCTCCTCAGGTACCCAGACTCATGGTATCGTGATATCACCTCCAACAAGAAGTTCTTTTCCCTCGCCGCGACCTACAGGGGTGCCATCGTGGGAATGATAGTAGCTGAAATAAAAAGTAGGGCCAAGATACATAAGGAAGTGAGTATGTGTGGCGAGGAGTTGGTGGTCTTGTCACTGCGCGGGCTTGTGACCGAATCACTGCCTGCTCTGTGGCCCTTTCTCCTTGGAGCCCACACCGAGTAGGAGACTCCCGCCTATTTGGTTCTTCCTGTGCGTATGTGATACACACGTTCGGCGAGAGACCTAGCCGCAGGCCTCATAACCACTGCTGTTTCACAGTAGGGAAGGGTGAAAAAAATCCCAGAAAACAAAATAGAGAGGAGTGTAAATGATACTCTGAGAACCCCCAAAGTTGTCAGGGGCTCTGGGAAGATCGGTGGTTTGTAGAAACAGCTAATTGTGCTGTGATTGGCTGAAGGACATGCTAGTTCTGGTTAGAGGCTTGTGAGGATAGAGGAATATGTCATTTCTTCTTCGGCTTCACCGAGCTCTCCAAGGTCTCTGTAAGGACTCCTGAGGTCTGTGGGGCCCCCATCAGCAAGCTCTGCCCTGAGTGTAGAGCTCGAGACCACAGCCACAAACATGTTGCACGTGATCGTCCTGGGCCAAGACGCTGCCTAATTATTTTGGTCTTCGAGACTGAGCAGCGTCGACCATGTGGGTGTTTACTCCAAGGACAGGGAAAAATGCACGACAGCTGGTTCTGTCTGTTGAGCTTCAGATTATTATTATTATTATTATTTTTATTTATGATAGTCACACAGGGAGAGAGAGAGAGAGGCAGAGACATAGGCAGAGGGAGAAGCAGGCTCCATGCACCGGGAGCCTGACGTGGGATTCGATCCCAGGTCTCCAGGATCACGCCCTGGGCCAAAGGCAGGCGCCAAACCGCTGCGCCACCCAGGGTTCCCTTAAAGATTTTATTTATTTATTCATGAGTATACACAGAGAGGAGAGAGAGGCAGAGACACAGACAGAGGGAGAAGCAGGCTTCACGCAGGGAGCCTGACGTGGGACTCGATCCAGGGTCTCCAGGATCACACCCCGGGCTGCAGGCGGCACTAAACCACTGAGCCACCGGGGCTGCCCTTATTTCTTTAAAGTACAAGGACGTCTGCCTTTGAAAGACCCGACCTGCTCACGTATACCCCATTTTGCTCGTGACTGGATTCGGGCAAAGGTAGTTCTTTCAAGTCCCAGCTTCCTCCTGAGCTTTTTTCTTCTCCTTCGTCTCGCACGGTGGTCAGATTCGCCGTCAGGCCAGAATTCCGTCTCCGGAACCAGGATGCAATGATGGGGTGGTGTGCTGGGGTGCTGCTCTGCCCACTGTGGGCAGCACAGGGCATGGAGGGGCCGCTCGAGCCCCCACTCCCTTTACTCAGAGACCATGTAGGGGGGCAGCGTAGGGTCCTGGAGGCAAACTTTTTCAAACTTTGTCTTGTCCTGAGTGCCCAGGACGTGCCCATGTGGCACAGTCACCTCCCCATTACCGCTGTACTCTTGCCCCTTGTCAGGTCCACAACACATCCTCAGGAGGAGGGACGGTCTGTGTGTGTCCTTAGTTTAACCATGTGCTGCAAGGACCTGCACCCTCTCGTTTCTGCGTGTGCGTGTGTGTGTGTGGTGGGGGGATGACTCTTAAACTCTGCCCCTCCAGTCCCCGCACCCCGCCCCCAGAGGTCAAGGCTGGGGAATCAGCATGTGAGATGTGCCTCAGCCATTAACCGGTCTTTATATCTGACTTTTCCCTCAGGACGGGGATATTCTAGCCTCCACCTTCTCTGTTGACACACAGGTTGCATACATTCTAAGTCTGGGAGTAGTGAAGGAGTTCAGGAAGCACGGCATAGGTAAGGGGCGCGAGCTCGCAGTGTGTGGCACGTATGCTCCAGCCACCATGTCCGGTCCTTTCCCATGTGCTGGTGACTTGCCCATAATGTCCTTTATCCCCCTGCCCTGGCGGACATTCCTCGCCCGCCCCTGCCCGCAGGTCCGCCTGCCCTATCTCCGCTCCGCTGGCCTTCAGCCTGTGCTCTTTGCACCTGTCGCCTGGTCTCTGGGCAATGGCCTCGTTCTCAGATCTGATTCGATCAGATGCGTAATGCGCCCAAATGTCCTCGTCAGGGAACGGGCACCTCTTACCACACCGGCCACCACACACGTGGCTTATGTCTGGTCAAAAGGTGTTCTTGATTAAGAGTAGAAAACATAATTAAAAAGCAGTCCCAGCTGCCATTTATTGGATGCCCTCATGCACAGGGAATGTGCCCCAGGCCTGTCTCCAAACTCCCCCCTCTGCCACACAGCCAGCGGGCAGCAGCCTTCCTGTGTGACCCAGGCCTGTCTGACCTACCTTCTCCTGGGCTCCTATTTGCACTTTCTGTTGTCTGAAAGGTTAGTGAGTCTCCACCACAGGCCTAGCCCCTGTGAGGGAGCTACCTGGCCCCCATCTATGGTTCCAGACACCCGGTGGTCTGTAGCTGATGACCTCCATCTGGCTGCGGGATTTTAGGGGCTTTGACAGGGTGGTTATAGGAGTTCCATCTTTGATACAATGGCAGGGAGATCTGTGAGATGTTGGCAAGGTTATCTCCTTGTCTGCTTCACATTCCTTGCCTGCCTGCCTGCCCTGCTGTGTGACTGTCACCCCTTCTCTGCAGGTTCCCTTTTACTTGAGAGTTTAAAGGATCACATATCAACCACCGCCCAGGACCACTGCAAAGCCATCTACCTGCATGTCCTCACCACCAACAACACAGCAATAAACTTCTACGAAAACAGAGACTTTAAGCAACATCATTATCTCCCCTATTACTACTCCATCCGAGGGGTCCTCAAAGATGGCTTCACCTATGTCCTCTACATCAACGGCGGCCACCCTCCCTGGACAATCCTATATCCTTTACTTTTCAAGGGTGAGGGATGTGGCTTCCCAGCCACAAGGGTGGCTCGTGGGGACAGGGCCCATGTGCAGAGTCACGTTGCCTTCATGTGATTCACAAGGCCAAGCTCACGGGGCCGTTTTTCCTGAGCAGATGGTGTTGTGGGTAGATCTGGTTGTACTCAGTGTTCCTCAGACTTCACCTGGCACAAGATAGAGGTTTTAACCCTCTTGGCCAATGATCCACCCATCCAACAAATACTGATGGAGAGCCTCCCATTTCCGGTGCCCAGAACAGATAACTGTGAACTGGTCAGACGGGAGGCCCCTGCCATCCAAGGGCCTCATGCTGGCTGCGCAGAAGACACACAAGCAGGGCGAAAACAGTCGCTGGCTCTTGGCAGCGCCTGGGTCCAGACCTCCCTTTCCTAAGGCGTGTGACCCAGAGCTGCGTCCCTCCCCTGCTCCCTCATCTTTAACCCTCTCTGGTCCAAGAGCGGAAGGAGGGAGGCCAGGAGACAGGAGACATCCTGATAGAGGCTGTGGCCCCAGATACCCTGAGGGCAACCGAGCAAGGAGTGAACTAAGTGAGGATAGAATTTACCCATGTATCCAAGGTTGGCCCCGTGGATCCTCCTCCTTTTCACAGGGATGAGGCTCTGCTGTCTAATGACTGAGGATGGGAGTGGACTGAGAACGCTTGTTCTTCCACCAGGCCTGGCGCCTGCCACCCAGTCCCTGTCCAGCAGCTTTGGTCTGGGTGTCCATGTGTCTGCGGCCTCTCCCAGCAGGTCCTGTTGTATTCAGATGCCACTCTTTGTTATTTTGCACAGTGGAGGCCTCTCTGGCTGACAAGGCTTTCCAGCACCCCACAAAGGCTTAGCAGGCTCTGGGTCTCCGTCTGCATGCAGTCCTGCAGATCACCACGTGGGCCCCTGCTGACGGCCACCCAGAGTGTGGGGCAGGTGAGGCAGTTGGAATCTTCCTTAACAGAGCCCCACGGACTACATTCAGCACCTGGGCTCCGCACTAGCAAACCTGAGCCCTTGCTCCATCCCGCATAGGATCTACCGCCAGGCCCACAGCCTGCTCTGCAGCTTCCTGCCGTGGTCCAGCATCTCCACCAAGGGTGGCATCGAGTACAGCCGGACCATGTGATGCCCGCTGGGCAGCCTCCATCAGGCCCCACCCTTCGGCACCCTGCAGAACCCACCTACCTGGCCATCTGGCTTCTGTCCTCTGCAAAGGAGCTGGTGGCCCCTTGCCGGGCCCATTGGTCTGCCCCAGCTGCAGGCCCGGTGCTACGCGGGCTCAGAGCAGAGCGTCGCGGGGCACACCTGGTCTCTGCCAGGTACACTGGAGCAGGTGGTGGGGAAGAGGGGAGCAGAGCCCAGTGGGATGATGGTACCAGGAAATTAAGCCCATGACACACACAGCAATAAAAACAGAAGGGCGGCCTGCATGGGGGCTTGCTGCACAGGGATGTCGGGAAGTAGTACCAGGAGCTGAGTAGCCTGACTGACGTCCAGAAACTGCCGGAAGGAAAGCAGAGTCTTTGAGCCCTTGGCCAGCACTTCTGTCTTTTCACTTCCTGAACTACATTTTTAAAAAGAATGCATCCACAAGGTTCAAAAAATGAGAAAGAACCAGAAGATGAAGCCACTCCTACCGCCACACCCAACCACTCAGCCCCCCTCCTGAGGGGTGTCTGATGCTTCTGTGTCATGGCCATGTTCCCAGGTCCCCTCTTACAGCAGCGGCTTACAGCGGGTGCCCGGTAGACCAGAGCTCTGCTCAGATGCAGCCACTTCTGAGGGCCATAAATGCCAGCAGGGAGCTGGCCTCAGACCTTAGGGCCAGAAGGGGTCATGGGGACTGCAAGGCTGTCCCCTTGTGCACGGACACAGCCCAGAGCAGTTTGGTGGTTGGGGCTGACTCACGCAGCGTGCTCCACGACC
Organism: Canis aureus; assembly: GCF_053574225.1. Lineage (NCBI taxonomy): Eukaryota > Metazoa > Chordata > Mammalia > Carnivora > Canidae > Canis > Canis aureus. Next base: position 40,025,029 of record NC_135618.1, read on the forward strand.
CCCTGGGCTGGAAGCCCCATCTGCGCCTTGATTTGTGTGGGAACTGGGAGGGACTCAGGCCACAGAGAGCTTGTGCTTCGGGGCAGTCAGGGCCCCTTATGGGCTAGCACAGGACATCTCCCGGGGCCTTCACCCCTGCTCCCCTCTTCTTTCCCACAGGCTCTTCCAGCCCTCCTTCCTTTACTGGTAACCTCGGGAAACCACCACCTCTGCCTGCGCCCTGGTTCCGCCTTCACGAGCGTGCACCAGCCCCACTGGCTGGCTGGGGTGTGGCGGCCTTCACTGTGGTCTGTTTCTTTCTCCATCCTCTTCCCCTCCACTGCCATTCCTTCCAGCTCCTTCCTTCAAAGCCAGAGTGAACTTCTGCTGGAAGGAAGGAACCCAACTGTTATGGACAGACCTGACCCTAAAGACAGAGGAGCCTTGGAACAACAAAGGAGTGAAATCAAGGGAATGCCAGATCTTTATCCAAAACCAGCCTACAGAAGCCTCGGATGTGGGGAACAGCCCCTGTCTCTCCATGAGGGGCTGGCTCCTTGCGGGCAGAACCAGAAGGCTTTTCACCCAAGCACAGGGCTCTGATGCGGGAGGTCAGATCATGGAACAGTTCTCCACCCTGCGGTGGCCTCCTGCCCAGGGCTTCACATGGTCCCGGCGAGCACGGAACTGTCCATCACATGGTGGATGTTGGCTGGGCTGGGCTGCCCCCGGGAGCTGGGCTGAGGATAGGTGCCAGTGAGGTTCCTCCCGGGCCCCTCCCCACCCCCCCAAATCCATGAGCTGAAGCTCTAAGATGCAGACAGGAGAAAGCTGAGACTGGTGTCGATAGTGGGGCCTGCCTTCGGGGCTGGGGGCTGTTACGTGCCTTGTGGCCCCTCAGTCCCTGGGGGCCGAGACAAAAGAGGCTGTCAGTGCCAGGAAGTGTGCGTGTGAACATCACTTGCTTCTGGCATCACCCTCACCTCCATCCCCCAAAGCTGCTTGCTGCCCGCCCTGCCCTCCAGAGTAGAGGGGGTGGCAGAGTCACGCCCAGTGTTGCTGCAGTGTCCTGGAGGCATGGCCACCGGGCGCCAGCCTGAGAGCAGGAGGAGAAGGGAGAGCAACAGGCAGGGGGCCTGGGTGCTGTCATGCTCCCCTCCCTCAGAACTGCACAGCCTGGGGCCGCCTCCACCCTCAAAGTGGGAGAACGGTGTTCTCGAGATGAGGACGAGGGCGAGCCCTGGGCAAGAGAAGCACTCTTTCTCCTTCGACCTCCTGACTGGCGGTGCCTCTTGGGGAGAGGTCCATGTTGCGGTGACTTGTCCCCACCTCTGCGCTGACCTTGGCGTCATGCTGAGGCTCAGCTTGGTGTTCTAATCTGAATCAGTGGTGATTGTGTGATTTTTATTTCTGCCCCGAGGGGTAAGGAAGAGTCTTCTGGAAGGTTTTGCCTTGGACATTATTCATAATCGAGCTCAGAGGCCTCGCCCTGCCCCTCCATCCCTGCCCCCAATCACTGCAGTGTCCAGCCCATTGTTGAATAGATTGTAGTGTTTTGTCTCATTAGAAATAAACAGCCTTTAATTGGTCACATCTTGTCTTTCCAGTGCTTGCTCACTGCCCTCTGGGCCCCACCCCTGTAGACGCAGCCCCCATGGCTGAGGGCGGCAGCTCAGGAACTGCTTGTCCACTGCCAAGTTCCAAGGATGGCTTCCAGCTGAAAGGGCTGATTGTTTTGTCTTGTTTTGCCAAAGAATGCAGCCGTGGGGAAGAGATTCTAGAGCCAACCAGCACAACCAGGTTCTGAGATCAGCAGGTCCTTAGCAGCCGCCTGATGTTTGGGGGGTGGGCCTGGCAGCTCTTGGCTTTAGCTAGGGCCTGGTCCAGTCAGGAGGCTCTGTCCTGGCTCAGAGAAGGTTCCACAGGTGACTCAACACAGTTGTCCGATGGGGACTCTGAGCCAGTGGACCCCATCACAGGAGCCTGGGGAGACCCTTGGGCCAAGACACCCCACCTTAGGAGCCTGAGACAGGGCACCAGTGTGTTCCAGCCCCTGGCTTCCACCAGCCTCTCTTTGGAGCTTCTGGCCACTCTGGGGGAAGGGAGTCAAGTTTGTCACTCCATTGGACAGATGAGGAAAACTGGTTCAGGGACTGAGTTACCCCATGGCTGCTCAGCACGTGAACGGTCGCCAGAGAGCCCAAACCAGGTCTGAAATGAACTCCAGAGCCCGTGTGTGTTGCTCCCCAAGGGTCAGGCTTCATCCAGACAGGCCTCGGGGACAGGGCCTGAGGTACCTGCAGAGCTGGGTGTGTGGGAGCCCCTGGGGTTGGGACGGAGGTTGATACTCCTACAGTGAGTGCCGAGCAGGGTCCCAGGTGCTGGCAAGTCCCACTTGGGTTATTTACACTGCTGCTGGGGCAGCTTCAGGAGGAAGTAGGTGACTCCCTGGGGCCCTTGCTCAATTGTGTGGCCAAATATCAGTTTGCCCCCTGAGACGTTGGGGCTTCTGGTTGGGCTTTGCCCTGAAGGCCACTCTGCTTTCCTGGGTCGGCCTCCCCTCAGCGGGCTCCAAGGACACAGCATCCCAAGGGCTGAAACAGACTCCTGGAGGCCTGGTGCAGTCCCCTCCAGCTGTTCAGAAGGTAGGTGGGGGCACCCCAGGGGTCAGTGCACACCTCCATGAGTGTCTCCTTCCCATCAGTCCCCAGGACACTAGAACTGTGGCTTTGCTCTCAGCCTCTTCTGAGTGTTTTTCAAGAAAGTCCTGGGAGGTTGAGGGGAGAACTGTTCAGAGGTCAGCCTAGCAGGTGTTCTTTGGGTCTAACTTGTCCGCTGCAGCAAATGTCTCTCCCAGGGAAGAGCTGGGGCCGCGGATCATCTGCCCTCCGTGACATCAAGTGAGGTGGCTCCATGGGGGCTAAGGGATCTGCTCCAAGAGGGCCCAGAGCTTGGCTGCGGCTGTGGCTCCGGTTCCCTCCACGTGGCCTCCCCTGGGCTGACTTGGTTTCCCATCATGTGCAGGGCTCCTTTCAATGGATTGGCCTCCCTCAGCGCACACACCCTGGAAACTGCCAGGCCTCCTTCAGGCCAGAGGTGACACCGTGTCACTTCTGCCACGTTCTGTAGGTCAAGCAAGGCCCTGAGCTAATCCCAGTTCAAGGTTGGGGTCCTACACGAGCCAGAATACCGGGCCCCACGCATTGGAGGCCGCCGCAGCCACTGACGGCAGCCTGGGAATCCTGAGACCTGGACTCGAGCAGTCTGTGCTCCCCCGTGAGCCTCACGGCTTCACCCAAAAGTGAGGGGATTGGCCCTCAATCTACAGAGACTGTGTAGTGTGGCTTCTGGCAAGGTCCGTCTTCTGCCCAGTGCCCAGGACAGCCTCCCTAACGTCTGTCCTCATCCCGGCCTTGGCCTTCTGGGCCAGTAGTAGGAGAAGACACCCTTTTTGTCCCCCCAGTGGCTCATCTGGGGGACTTGCTGGGAGGCTATGTCCCTGCCCAGGTCCCAGCTGGAGCACTCAGCCACCTCTCGTCAGTCCTCCTTGGGCAGCTCTCTGGGTGCTCCAACTCAGGCTCCCACCACCCAAGGCCACACCCACACTTGTGGGACATGAAAACCACGCAGGAACCAAAGTTTCCAGAATCTGCTGTCCCAGGGACCTATAAAGTGTCCAAGGGTGGGACCAGGGTATGAGGGCAGGGAGGGGGCTGGAGGGATTATTCCCCTATATCTGAAAGGACCCCGGGAGTCCAGAGCGTCCTTGACATCATCACATTTGATCTGCCAGGAGCCCCTGGTGGAGCCAGCTCAGCCCCAGCCTGACCTGGGCCACCGGGACTGGGAGTTGGTCACACCGGTGGGGCGGGGGGGGCGTGGCAGGGATCAAGACAAACCCAGGTTGTCCCATTCTGTCCCCACTGGACTGAGGTCTAGAGGGTTTCAACCACAGTGATACTGCGCGCACACACACACACACACACACACACACACACACACACACACCCAGAGGACATTGGACGCTGTCTGTAGACACTTAGTTGTCTCACTGGAAGGAGAATGCTATGGGAATCCAGTGAGTGGAGGCCAGAGATGCTGGTAGACATCCTAAGATGCACAGAATGGCAGCCACAACAAAGGAATATCCAGGCCCAGATGTCAACAGAGCCAAGGTTGAGACACCATGGGACAGAGGACTCCAAGCTGACTGTGCCTGGAGTCCAGCCCAGCTAGGAGAAGGACTGTGCCCATCCTGCCTGGAGGGACAGGACAGCCAGGGAGCAGCGAACTCAATCAAGGCCTGAGTGAGCATGGGCATGGGGTTCAAGCCAGCATTTCTGCCCAGGTTGAGAGCCTGCTCTCTTCCCTGGCACTCTTCCTACACCTGGCCTGCTTTGTTTGTCCTCTGTTGCCTTGGCTAGAATGCCATGCCTTGCTTATTAGGTCTGTTGAGACCTTGTCCATCCAGGAAGGCTTCCAGAGTCCTACCAGAGGGAGGATGTTCACTCCTCAACCGACGCTGGGAGCACCTTGGATCCTCCTTGGCATCAACCTGGAACTTTGCTCTCAACGCAGGTGGCAGGTGCTCTGAGAGGCCCCTCCTCTGCATTGACCTCATCACAGAGAGACCCAGGGACAAGAAGGTACAGGCCTTGGCTTTTATTGGAATCGGACCTGTGGGCTCCCCGGCCTCTCGGAGCCCAAATCTCCGCTCAGTCTGTCCTCCCAGGTACAAGTGGCTGACCTGAGTTGGAGCAGGCTGCAAGGGCTTCTATTTCTTCTCTTCTACCCATGGGACCTACCCCTTCCTCCCCCCCTTGAGCCTTCCTGAGGCTGGCCCAGTCTCTGGTGCTGGGCAGCTGCTGGGGTGTCTCAGTGTGGGGGCGACTGCTGGTAGGGGCTGAGCCCTTCCTGTCTGGACCTGCCTCCTCCTCCTGAGCCATCCTTTTCCCTCCTGTCCCCATGGGGACAGCCAGCCCTTGGCACTCATATCCTTATGGTCTCTCCAGAGCCCCAGAGCGGGTTCTTTTGCACAAAGGACATATAGACTCCTCTGAGGCCCCCCAGGACCTCTTGGGCCTGAGCCCCAAGCCTTCAGAGGGACTGGGCTGGAAGGGGGCACCCTTGGTTGGGTCCACACTGGAACTGGAAGCTAAGAAAAGTAGGGAAAGACAATCACTCAGAGGAACCCAAGTGGAGGCTGCCAGCCCATCCTATGACACACCCCCAAATCAGAGCCTGTCATTCTTCAGAATAGGAAGGGGCAGAAGGGAGGGGCAGTTCTCTTGAAAGAGAGCCCATGAGGGAGGAGGAAGAAGGAAACATGGTTCAAGCCGGAAGGACCTTTCTGTGATTTGACCTTCTCATTTTATAAATGGGCACAGTGGAACTAGGGAGGGTAGGGGTGATGGTGGGGAGCTGTCCAAGGTCCCTCACTGAGTGCAGACCTGGGACAGGAACCCAGGAACTTTGGGAAGGAAAAGGACCCCATTCTTGGTCCAGCTGAGTCCCCAGCCAACTCTTCCCTGGGTCTTTCCCTCCTGTCCCCAGCCCTGCCTCACCTGGACAGGTGCTCACCTGTATTTCCCAGGCTGTCCCTGGGTATTGGAGCTTCCAGGAGGGCCAAGCAGTGGCTGTTACCTGGGCTCAGAGTCCCCTGTGGCAGGTCTAGGGGCCAGGCCATGACCTCAGGACGTGAGAGGCAGCCCTTAGCCATGAGCCGGCCCAGCCAGTGGCTCTCACACTGGCCGGCAGGTTGCATGTGGCCTGGCAGGTAGAGAGCCAGGCCCCGGAGGTGGCGCAGTCGGAAGTTCTTAGGCTTTCTTCCCTGGGCACTGGGACACTGCTGCTGCTGGGCCCCCAGTCCCCCTTCGTAGATGTTGGGTGGTATGTTGGGGTGGCTGGGATGTCCTCGGGCCCAGCTCACTGCATCTGCAGAGGGGAGAGCAGGAGGGTGGTGGCTGGCAGGCTGCAGCAGCCAAGAGAGGAGAATACAATCACGTGCTCTAAGACCAGCTCATTAGATGGGCTCCACTGTGGCTTGCTGAGCACCGGCCTATCTTTCCATCAAATGGTCTCAGTCCCCTGCCTCCCACCAACCCCCACCCAACATATTACTCCTCTTCCCTTTCCCAATCACAGTGGCTTCTCACTTTCCCAATCAATAGGAAGGTGTGAGAAGTCTGAGAGCGTGATGCAAAGATCTCTCAGGATTTCAAGCCCTTTCTACCACCCCTTTTTGCCCCCTATCCTAGAAAGAGCATTCCAGTGTCAGTATAGAAATTGCACAGTGGGTCCAGGATCACATAGTCTAGGGTCACACAGCCTAGACCACTAGTGGCCATTCCCCTCTCCCAAGGATGCATGTCTCTGAGGCCACTCTGGTGGCTTTGGGCCCAGGTCAGGACAGGAGGGCAACTCTCCTCCTGCCACTCCTCCCTGCAGCCTGGCACCTTCTCCTATGCGCAGCTCAGAGAACGCACAGACCAAGGCTTCCATGGAGGGCCAGAATGGTGGGGGAGGAGCAGCTGGGCCTCCTGTGCAGCAGGGCTCTGTTCTCCCCCCCTGGATCTGCAGGGCTCCCATGGCAACCAGCTCTGTGATGTCAAACGGAAGACTCTCAGTCTTCCTGGACCTTCAAGTTTGGGAGAGGATGAAGCCCAGGGATGGGGCAGAGTGGGGCAAGGCCAAAAGAAGGAAATGGAACTCTAGAGGAGGTCCTTGATCCTCTGGGTTAGGACAGGCCACACAAAACAGCTCTTGCAGGCTGCAAAGTCACCCCTGGGTGACCTCTGGGGGTCTCAGTTTGCTCATCCCATAAAAATGAGGCCCCAGGGGCACAGACTTGGTGAGGTCTGAGCCAGCGCTTTGAGCCTGCTGAGAAGGTGGTTCTGAGTGGCTGAGCAAGTTACTTAATTTTCCTAATTGTGCATTGTCCTATAAGTAGATGATGGGTATCATGTGGGTCATACGAGTGGAAGAACTGGAGCTCTCATTTACTGCTGGGGAGGAATGTAAAGTGGTACCACTGTTTTTTTTTTTTTTTAAGAGACCATGGATCTCTTTATTTTTTTTTAATTTTTTATTTATTTATGAGAGAGAGAGAGAGAGAGAGAGGCAGAGGGAGGCAGAGGGAGGATCAGGCTCCATGCACCGGGAGCCCGGCGTGGGATTCGATCCCGGGTCTCCAGGATCGCGCCCTGGGCCAAAGGCAGGCGCTAAACCACTGTGCCACCCAGGGATCCCCTGGTACCACTGTTTTGGGAGACAGTTTCTTCGAAAATTAAACCACCTCTCATTCACAGATGATGTGCTCTCATACAGGCAAAACATTAATTCACATGTAAAAACAAAACCTATTTGAGCTGACAAAACCAATAGAGATAGTAAGGTTCAGCTCATTAGTTACAGGATACAAGATAAACACACAAAAATTTAATTTATATACTAGCAAAGAACTAAAAGAATAAAACTGGAATAAATTTAACCAAGGAGGTACAAGACAACACTGAAAACTATGAAACTACAAGGAAAAAAAGAAATTTAAAAATCCACTGCCCTGCAAAATATCCTTGTTCATGGATTGAAGGCTTAATTAACATTGTTTAGACAGCAACACTCCCCAAAATGATCTACAAATTCAATGTAATCCATATCAGAATCCCAATAGCTGTTTAGGCAGAAACAGGAAAGCTGATCTTAAAATTCACGTGGAATTACAAGCCAAATAACCAAAAGCAATTTTAAAAAAGAAAAAGTTTGAAGATTCTTTTTCTCTGATTGCAAAACTTACTATAATGCTACAGTAACAAAAACAGTGTGGAACTGGCATAAGGCTAGATATCTCAACTAATGTAGTAGAAAAGAGAGTCCAGAAATAAAGTCATGCATCTATGGTCAATTGATTTTCAACAAGGGTACCAAGACCATTCAATGGGGTAAAAAGAATCTCTTCAGGGCAGCCTGAGTGGCTCAGCGGTTTAGCGCCGCCTGCAGCCCAGGGCGTGATCCTGGAGACCCGGGATCTAGTCCCACGCCGGGCTCCCTGCATGGAGCCTGCTTCTCCCTCTGCCTGTGTCTCTGCCTCTCTCTCTCTGTGTCTCTATGAATAAATAAATAAATAATCTTTAAAAAAATCTCTTCAACAAGTAGTGCTGGGACAACTGGATAGCCACATACAAAAGAATGAAGTTGGATGGACCCCTACTTCACACCATATACAAACATTAACTCAAAATACAACAAAGACCTAAATGTAGGAGCTAAAACTATTAAACTACTTAAAAGGAAATGTGGGGGTAAATCATCATGACTTTGGATTTGGCAGTGGTTCCTTAGATATGAAACAGAAGCATAAACAACAAAAGGAAAAATAGATCAATTGGACCTCGTCAAAATGGAAAACTTGTGTGCTATGAAAGATACTATCAGGAAGTGAAAGGACAGCCTACAGAATGGGATAAAATATTTGTAAATTATATATCTGATAAGTACAGTGTCCAGAATATATAAAGGATACCTGTAAACTCAACAAAAAGGTGACCCAATTTAAAAACAAATGAAAAACTTGAATAGACATTTCACAAAAGGAGATATGCAAATAATTAACAAGCATATGAAAAGATGTTCAACATCATTAGTCATTAGGGAAATACAAATTTATTTTATTTTTTTTTAAGATTTTTTTTTTTTATTTATTCATGAGACAGAGAGAGAGAAAGGCAGAGACACAGGCAGAGGGAGAAGCAGGCTCCATGCAGGGAGCCTGATGTGGGACTCAATCCCGGGTCCCCAGGATCAGGCCCTGGGCTGAAGGCAGCACTAAACCGCTGAGCCACCCAGGCTGCCTGGGAAATACAAATTTAAACACAGTGAGGGATCCCTGGGTGGCGCAGCAGTTTAGCGCCTGCCTTTGGCCCAGGGCCTGATCCTGGGGACCCGGGATCGAGTCCCACATCAGGCTCCCTGCATGGAGCCTGCTCCTCCCTCTGCCTGTGTCTCTGCCTCTCTCTCTCTCTCTCTGTGCGACTATCATTAAAAAAAAAAATTTAAACACAGTGAGATAATACTTCACACCCACAAGGATGGCTATGTTAAAAAGGGGGGAGGAAATGATAAATATCAATGTGGGGGAAACTGGAACTCTTGGACTTTACTGGTGGGGATGTAAAATGGTGCAGTCACTGTGGAAAACAGTCTGGCTTTTCCTCAACTAGTTAAACACAGAATTACCATAAGACACAGTGATTTCACTATATATACGTATATACCAAAAAAAAATGAGAACAGATAATTAAACAAATACTTGTACACAAATATTAATAGTAGTATTATTCATAGTAGCCAAAAAATAGAAGCAACCTAAATACTCATAAAATAATGACTGGGTAGGGGCACCTACCTGGGTGGCTCAGTGGTTGAGATCTGCCTTTGGCTCAGGGTGTGATCCTGGGGTCCTGGGATTGAGTTCCGCATTGGGCTCCCCTTGGGGAGCCTGCTTCTTTGCCTATGTGTCTACCTCTCTCTGTGTCTCTCATGAATAAATAAATAAAATCTTCAAAAAAATTATGATTGGATAAACAGTTTATGGTATGTCTATGCAAGGAAATATTATTCAGCCATAAAAGTCACTGAGACATGATGCAACATGGATGAATCTCAGAAATATGAAGCTCAGTGAAAGAAGCCAGATGTAAAAGGTCCCATATTCTATTATTCCATTTATATGGAATGTCAAAAATATGTAAATCCATAGAAACAGCCAGATTAGTGATTATCAGGGAGTGGGCAGGAAGAAATGGGGAGTGACTGCTTACTTGATGTGAGCTTTCCCTTTGGGGTGAAGGAAATGTTTTGGAACAAAATAGAAGTGATGAGTGAAGAACATTGTGAATGAACTTAATGCTATTAAATTGTACACTTAAAAGGATAAATTTTATGTATATTTTACCACAATAAAAATAAGTAACTGACCAGCACTACTCTGAAAACTGTCTAGGTCATAAAAAAGAAAAGGAAAAAAAAAAAAAAGGAAAGCTTAAGAAACTGTCACAGTCCAGAGGAACCTTTTTTTTTTTTTTTTTTTTTTAATTTATGATAGTCACAGAGAGAGAGAGAGAGAGGCAGAGACACAGGCAGAGGGAGAAGCAGGCTCCATGCACCGGGAGCCCGATGTGGGATTCAATCCCGGGTCTCCAGGATCGCGCCCTGGGCCAAAGGCAGGCGCCAAACCGCTGTGCCACCCAGGGATCCCCCAAGTCCAGAGGAATCTAAGGAGACATGACAAGACATTAAATGGAACATGGGGGCAGCCCCGGTGGTCCAGCAGTTTAGCACCACCTTCTGCCCAGGGTGTGATCCTGGAGACCCGGGATCGAGTTCCACATCGGGCTCCCTGCATGGAGCCTGCTTCTCCCTCTGCCTGTGTCTCTGCCCCTCTCTCTCTCTCTGTCTGTTATAAATAAATAAAATCTTTATTTTTTTAATTTTTATTTATTTATGATAGTCACACAGAGAGAGAGAGAGAGAGGCAGAGACATAGGCAGAGGGAGAAGCAGGCTCCATGCACCGGGAGCCCGACGTGGGATTCGATCCCGGATCTCCAGGATCGCGCCCTGGGCCAAAGGCAGGCGCTAAACTGCTGCAGCACCCAGGGATCCCTAAATAAAATCTTAAAAAAAAATAAATGGAATATGGTGTCGCGAATAGTATCATGGAACAGAAAAAGGATGTTAAGTAAACAGTAAATCTGGACTTTAGTTAATAATAATGTATTAATATTAGCTCATTAATGGGCGCCTGGGTGGCTCAGTCACTTAACAAGCTGCCTTCGGGTCAGGTCATGATCCCAGCGTCCTGGGATCGAGTCCTGCATCGGGGCTCTCTCTCCTTTTGCCCCTCCCTCCTGCTCATGTGCTCTCTTTCTCAAATAAATAAAAGCTTTTAAAAAATATTGGCTCAGGGCAGCCCAGGTGGCTCATCGGCTTGGCACTGCCTTTGGCCCAGGGCATGATCCTGGAGACCCGGGATCGAGTCCCACATCAGGCTCCCTGCATGGAGCCTGCTTCTCCCTCTGCCTGTGTCTCTGCCTCTCTCTCTGTGTCTCTCATGAATAAATAAATAAAATCTTAAAAAAATAGATTGGCTCATTGGCTCTGACAAATGTATCATACGAATGTAAGATGTTAACAGAGTTAAAGGAGGGGTGATAAGGAATAGATGGAGTATACAGGAACTCTGTAGTATCTTTGCAACTACTTTGTAAATCTAAAATTGTAAGAGCATTGAAAAGGGGCACCCAGGTGGCTCAGTGATTGAGCGTCTGCCTTTGGCTCAGGCATGATCCCGGGGTCCTGGGATCGAGTCCTGCATCAGGCTCCCCAGGGGGGAACTGCTTCTGCCTCTGACTGTGTCTCTGTCTCTTTCTCTGTGTCTCTCATGAATAAATAAATAAAATCTTAAAAAAAGTGTATTGAAAAGAAAAGTTAAACATTCACTCGCCTTATGACTCTGACACAAAACATGTTTATATAAGATTTCTACATGAACACTCACCCCAGCTTTATTTGTACTAGCCCCCAGATGGGAAATGTCCATTAACAGGTGGTGAGCAAATAAAGTGTGGTATGCCCACATAATAGATACACTGCTCAACAGTAAAAAGTTGACGAATTACTGATACATGCTGCAACACAGATGAATCTCAAAATAATTATACTGAGTAAAAGAAGCCAGACAAAAAAGAGCATATATTGCATGATTCCATTTTTATAAAACTCTAAAAATAAGCAAATGTACAATGAGAGAAAGAGCAATGTCCCCCTGGAGTAGGAGGAAGGGTAGGAGGGAGATATTACAAAGGAGTGGGGCACAAAAAAACAGGGGTGACAGATTTGTTTCTGTCTTGATTGCACTTTCTTGCATGTATATACTTATCAAAACATATTAAATTGCACACTTTAAATATGTGCCTTTTTCGTATGTCAATAAAGCTGTTAAATAATTACGATCCGGGGTGCCCAGCTGGCTCAGTTGGAAGAGCATGCAGCTCTTGATCTCAGGGTCATGAGTTCCAGCACCACGTTGGGTGTAGAGATTACATAAATAAATTAAAGAACTTAAATAAATTAAAAACCAAGGGAGGAGGCTCTGGCTCCTTCTCATTGCTTTGTTTGTGCTCTGCCGACTATAGCGGATGCTGAGTACAGCACAGGGTCAGCGGACTGCTACCCTGTAGGGACAGAGCTGAGACTTTGGCCCAGCTTGGAGCAGAACTGGTGGGCTTTCCAATGGCCTGTTGTGAACACACAAGTCTGGAGCTAACCAGCACCTGGGCCACAGCCCGAACTGGGCATCCTAGCCAGCACAGAGCATGGGGGGAAGGCTGGGAGGACAGGGTGTACAGACTGTATGGCCTTCCCTCAAAGACCTTTCACCAAAGTGAGGCGACTCACTCATTCATTCAGCCAGCCAGTCTGCCAGGTGTTAAACAGATGTGTTCTGAGGACCTAGAGAGTGCCGAATACTGTTCCAGAGCTGCGAGCGCCCAGAGTAGGACAAAATAGGCATCTGCTTTCATGGAGCCTACACGTTCAGACCAGAGACACAGAAGACAAGCAAACGAGCTGTTCCCAGATCACGTTGTGAGGAATGTAAAGCAGGGTAATGTGACAGGGAGGACATGGAAAGCGCCCGCTTTGGTGTTGGTCGTCCAGAGGCCTTGTCACGAAGATCTGAAGAAGCTGGGAAGAGCACTCCAGGCCATGGGAACTGCGCATGCAAAGGCCTGAGGCATGAAGATGGTAGGCGTGTTTCGTGTTTCGGGGAAAGCAGGCCAGAGCAGATGGAGGGAAGGGAGTAAGAGAAACAGAGGAGACACAGCTAAGGGTTTTGAGTTTTACTTGGACTGCAATGGAAAGCCATTAGATAGTTTTGCCTTTTTTTTTTTAAGATTTTATTTATTTATTCACGATAGACATAGAGAGAGAGAGAGGCAGAGACACAGGCAGAGGGAGAAGCAGGCTCCATGCCAGGAGCCCGACGCGGGACTCGATCCCGGGACTCCAGGATCATGCCCTGGGCCAAAGGCAGGCGCCAAACTGCTGAGCCACCCAGGGATCCCCAATAGTTTTGCTTTTAAAATTTTTTTAAAAATTCTTTTGTCTTTAATCTTATTATTTTTTTGGCTCTCATTTATAAATCCTGTGTCGGGGTGCCTGGGGGGCTCAATTGGTTAAGCATCTGCCTTCAGCTCAGATCATAATCCCTGGGATAGAGCTCCGCATCGAACCCCACATCAAGCTCCTGGCTCAGCGGAGTGTCTGCTTCTCCATCTGCCCTTCCCCCCACTCATGCGTGCATGCGCTCTCTCTCTCAAATAAATAACTAAAATCTTAATAAAAAAAACAAAACAAAACCCTTGTGTCAGTAGTTTTGCTTTTTTAAGGCTTTTTTGTTGTTGTTTTTAGTCCTGCTTATTGAGATGGTTTCAGATATGGTAAAACTGACTTTTTTTTAGTGCCTAGTTTGATACGTTTTGGCAAACACCTACTGTCATGTAGTCAGCACCACGATCAAGATACAGAACAGTCAAAAATTCTTTTGCACCTAACTCCTCCTGGCACCTACTGATTTGTTTTCTGTATTTATATTTTCATCTTATCCAGACTGTCATCAACAGAATCATATCGTACATACCCTTTTGAGTCTGGCTTCTTCCACTTAGTGTAACACATTGAACTTTGACTGTTGTTCTCCTACATATCAGCAGTTTCTTTTTTTCCTCCTGAGGGGTAATCCATTATATGGATGTACCGCAATTTGCTTATCCATTCATAATTTTTTTAAAAAGATTTTATTGATTTATTCATGAGAGACACACACACTCAGACACACACAGAGGCAGAGACACAGGCAGAGGGAGAAGCAGGCTCCCTGCAAGGAGCCCAATGTGGGACCCGATCCTGATTTCCGGGATCATGCCCTGAACTGAATGAAGGCAGACACTCAAAGGCTGAGCCACCCAGGCATCCCTGTATCTTTAATTTTATTAAAAAGTTACCAGTTTTCCAAAGTGGCTGCACTGTTTGGCATACCAAAAGTTCAAATTGCTCTACATCCTGTCAAACCCTTGGCACTGTTAGGGTTTTTGCTGGCGTTTTTTTTTTGTTGTTGTTGCTTTAACAATTCTAAAAACAAAACAAAACAAAAAAAACCAAAACAATTCTAATGACTGCCTAGTGATACCTCATCGTCCTTACTTAATATGTATTTCCCTAATGACAAATAATCTTTTATTTGCTTATTACTTGCTACATATCTTCTATCGTGAAGTACCTTTTTATTTTTTTGGCCCACTTTTTAATGGGTTTTGAGAGTTTATGATTTATTCTGGATACAAGTCTTCCTATCACATGTGTCTTGTGATAGGAGTAGATGGTGGGGTACCTTTTCTTGTTTTTCTTTATTAAAGATTTTATTTATTCAGTTTATGAGAGACACAGAGAGAAGCAGAGGGAGAAGCAGGCTCCTGGCCAGGAGCCTGATGTCAGGACCTGGGTCTGCCTGATCCCTACTGTTTCTTTCTTTATTTTAAGATTTTATTTATTTATCAGAGACAGAGAGAGAGAAAAGCAGAGACACAGGCATAATCTGAAGTAGGCTCCATGCGGACAGCCCGACGTGGGACTCGATCCCAGGTCTCCAGGATTACGCCAAACCACCGGGGCTGCCCACTTTTTTTTTTTTTTAATGTCTTTATGAGCAGTTTTACGTTTTGCAGAATACCAATTTAAAAAAAATTTTATAAAGCATCATACTTGTGGTGTATTTAGGAAATCTTGCTTAACATAGTCACAAAACGTTTCTCCGAAGCTTTCTTCTTAAAAGCTACAATTTTTAAACTCGTACATTTAGGAAGGGTCGGTTCCTTTCTTTGCATATGGATTTCCAACTGTTCCCAAACTATTTGTTGCAAGACTATTCTTTCTCCGCTGAAGCGCGCTGCCACCTCGTCACACTCACCAGGGGCGTGTGACTCTATTTCGGGGCTCTCCTTGAGGCCCCAGCCCGCTTGTGGTACCCTTGGCCACGGGAGTCCCAGGGGAGCCCCAGCGGAGCCCCCAGCTGAGCAGGATCCGGGGGCGCTCAGCTCCGCCCTCCGCAGCCACGCCCCCCACAGCCACGCCCCTCGTCAACGCGCGCTCGACCACGCCCCGCCCCAAGAACTTCGGTTGCCAAGACAATCGCCGGGGAAACGAGGACTGGTCTGATTTCCGGCCTGTCGTGAAGCTCCGAGCGAGCTGCGCATGGGCAGTCGCGGCGGGATGGCCTGTTGCCACCTTGCGGTCAACTTGGGTCTTCGCCCCTCCTGTCCTGGGCCTCTGGGCCTCGCCTCTTCGTGCCTTTGCCGCTTCTCAGGGGCTTCGGTCGCCAGCGAAGCCAAGTTTACCCAGGCCGGAGACAAACGTGCTGGGCAGAGGACCCAGGAGGAGACCTGGCTTTGCTTACAGTATCATACATTCTGTGGTGCCCAAGATTAGGTATCTGAGAAACCACCAAGGAGCCGACACCGATGCAAACACACGAGGATTTATTTACAAGCTCGAGCTTGGGCCCAAGTATACCCAACATAGCAGAGCGGGGACTTGGACCCCGAGGTGGGTTCCAGCTTAGTTTTATGGACTGGTATAGGGGACCTCCAGAAGGGGTGGAGGAATTTCTCAAGTTCTGTTCACATTCTGATATAGGGCTTTCAAGGGTAATGAGCTCAGTTCTTATTCTGATATGGGACTTTTTACCATGGGCGTTGAGCTCTGTTCTCATTCTAATATGAGGCTTTCTAGGGCGTTAAGCTGTGAGCTGTTTTTTTCCTGTAACTGAAGCAAGGTAAATTTCAGCTCTTATTCACAGGGGCCTGAGATGGCTGTACTTGTGCTAAGGCTGAACTTAAGGTGGAAAGGCCTTAATTTTCTCGGCCTCCACACATTCTAGGGAATTGAGGAAGAAATGACAAGCAAGACGTAGACCGCCTAGCAGGTGTCAGGGACATACATAGTTGGTGCTCAGAGTGTGTCCGCAAGTGCCAGACGTGCGTTTGGAAAAGTGTGTGAAGGGGACCCAGACGCCCCGCGGCCCGCAGCCCTGCCCTGCGGTCAGGATCCCTAGGCTTTGCCTGGACTCTCGCTGCCGGTTGTCCCTGCGCATGCGCACGCGGGGCGGCCGTACAGCTTCGCTTCGCGTCCTGTTTGGCTCCGGCTGCGCGCCGTCCAGGGCCCCGCGCGTTGCCATAGAGACCCGGGAGCGCGGAGGGGCGAGCTTGCCCTTACGCCGAGCTGCAGGGGTCCAGATCGCCATGTCTTTCCGCGACCTCCGCAGTAAGGCTGCCCTGCTCGTGTCCCCTGCGGCGCCGCGGCCGAGTCTCCTCCCATCCCCCGCCGCCCCGCGCGTGGTTTCACTTACCCCCCTGAACCACTGTGTGCTTTCCGGGCAGGGAGGGCAGGCAGCTCGGCGGGGGGAGCTGGCGCCGGAGTTGGCAGTGGGGTTCTGACTTCACGGCCTGCACGCTTCCTAAAGGGGCTGCCGAGGAGAAGCCCAGTGCCTTTGCAGGGAGGGGGGAGGGGTGGAATGAGGATAAGCGAATTAGTGCTACTTTGGGGGCGCCTGTTTAGAATATCACATTTTCGTCCCCACTTGCACAGTGAATTGGGTTGTGTGATCCCTGCATGAACTACTTGGAGGTAGAGAGAGGTCAAGTAGCTTGCTTTAGGTCACCCAGCTAGAACTGGGTGGAAGCTCGCATGGAGCAATGGGACTCTGTGAGTCAACATCCCTTGCACCCCTGCTTTTTTTTTTTTTTTTTTCAATATTTTACTTATTAATGAGAGAGAGAAGCAGGCTCCCCGTGGGGAGCCAGAGGCGGGATTCAGTCCCAGGACCCTGGGATCAAGACCTGAGCCAAAGGCAGATGCTCGACCACGTAGTCATCCAGGCGTCCCACATCTCTTGCCTTTTATGCACCATCATTCTCTGAATCAGAAGGTATTAGGCCAGCTGGCTCCACCTGCATAGGTGTAGCAGGTGATCGCCAATTTGGTGTGATCTGGGTACATCTTTTCTGACGAATTGCTGGACCTTTCACCATTAATGATTACTCCTTTCAGTTAGGAATCGCTCTTTTTCTACCATGTGAATATAGGGGAAGAGGCATCACATTTCATTGACATACCTAGTAGCGTCATGGTGTCAATTACACGCCCTCTGGGATTTGAAGGTTCTTGGTGACTGTGTGTCACAGAGACAGGTTTCTCCTCCCTCGCAGGCGGAGGCCAGTGTTCTGCTAGGGGACACCAAATGGAGTTGTGCCGGGAGAAGGGTGTAAAGAAGGGATTTCTGAACGTTTTGGCCTTAAATAAATGCCATACATTTGTGCAATTTATAATAAGAAGCATAGTCAAATTGCTGCCATTTTGCAGAATTAACAGCACTTGACTATTGCTTACTGGGAAGAAGTATTTAGGCAATGTGGGAAGACTGCTGCTTTGTTGACCATCACTCTGTTCACATTTCCCCCCAAACAGTGACAGAGCTCTTTGTGCTGTTGCACCTGCCTTTTCTTGTACCTTCTGGTCTATTGGCTGGTGAGATCCAGCCTAACCTCCAGTACCCAGGTGGCCTCTTTGTGAATGATGTTGAGATATTTTGAACCTTCAGGAAGAGCAAGGACAGGCATTACGCAGAGCCAGAAGCACACCGAACATAGATCTTGGCATGTTGTGGAAATCCAGAAAATGTTTGTTGTGTTCATTTTTGCATTCTGCTTAAAGCTTAATGACAGCAACCTCTGGTTTCCAAGTCTTAGTATTATTGTTTCTTGTTCTGGCTTATTAAAAAAAAATCTAAATATTACTGTATTGTTCAACCAGTCTCTTTAAGATTTCTTTAAATACAATGCAGTTAACCTTTAAAACTTTTATTATTAAGGTCCCATATGCTCACTAAAAAAAAAAAAAAGATAAAAAGACAACTCCAGAATAATTCAGAAAGGTGAATTTTGCCCTACCACCATCACTCCTAAACATAACCACTGTTAACACTTAACATATTTTTCTTTTTTTTTTTTAAGATTTATTTATTTATTCATGAGAGACATAGAGAGAGAGAGAGAGAGAGTCAGAGACACAGGCAGAGGGAGAAGCAGGTTCCATGCAGGGAGCGGATGTGGAACTCGATCCCGGGACTCCAGGATCACACCCTGGGCTGAAGGCAGACGCTCAACCACTGAGTCACCCAGGGATCCTGCATATTTTTCTTTTTAAGATTGATTTACTTATTTGAGAGAGAACATGCCCATGCACCAATGTGCCCGTATGTGAGCAGGGGGTGCTGGGCAGAGAGGGAGAGAAGCAGACTCCCGGCTAAGTGCGGTGCCCTCACGGCTTGATCTCGTGACCCTGAGATAACGACCTGAGCCAAAATCAAGAGTCGAGTACTCAACCGACTGAGCCACCCGGGCACCCCAACATAATTTTTCTCTATGACATTTTATAAAACCAGATATTTCTGATTTTGAGGGTAAAGAGAAAGGTATCCGAGAGAGAAATGACATATCAGAGAAATTCTATTGACAGCCAACCTCTAAACCCTATTATAATGTACAGCTTCCACTTTTTCTTCCCATTGAATGTAAATGTTTTTCAAGAAGCACATTATGTATTTTAACTTTCATCTCCTTTTTACTTTCCTTCTTAGAGACTTTTTTTTTTTATGATAGTCACACAGAGAAAGAGAGAGAGGCAGAGACAGGCAGAGGGAGAAGCAGGCTCCATGCACTGGGAGCCCGACGTGGGATTTGATCCCGGGTCTCCAGGATCGCGCCCTGGCCAAAGGCAGGCGCTAAACCACTGTGCCACCCAGGGATCCCCCTTCTTAGAGACTTGATAAATAGTCCCTAAAACTGTCTTATACATTGGGAACTTGTGCATTGGGAATAAAAAGGGGAAGCAAGGAAAGCATCTGAGTAAATAAGTGGCTGCTTTTTGATGGGGAACTGACCGAATTGTATTTTACCTTTGGACAGATTTTACAGAGATGATGAGAGCCTTGGGATACCCTCGACATATCTCTATGGAAAACTTCCGCACACCGAACTTTGGACTTGTGTCTGAAGTGCTTCTCTGGCTTGTGAGACGGTTAGAATTGTACTTTATTAAGGTCTAAGAGTGAATACTATATTTTATTCAGTACCCACCTAGAGTACTGTTTGTAAAATACAGGATTCAGTAAATTTTGAGTTTGACAGACTCAATTATAACCTGTTAAAAAATCAGTTGCATATAAAGAATGATGTGGGAGAAGGGAATGTACTGGGCAGTGGTAAAAGATTTCTCAGTAGGAAGCAGACACTGGGCACTGGTCCACGCTCCTCTTCATGTTTTCACTTTCCTCGGGGTGACAGGGATCTCCACATGCTCTAGTGAGTATATTGGAGTAGAAATCATTTAGATTCAGATTTCATTTTGTGTGAAAAAAAAAAATTTTAAGCTTTATTTATTCACGAGAGACACAGAGAGGCAGACACAGGTAGAGGGAGAAGCAGGCTCCCCACACCTGATGTGGGACTCGATCCTGGGACTCCAGGCTCACGACCTGAGCCAAAGGGAGACACTCAACCATTGAGCCACCCATGTGCCCCTTGGGTGAAAAATCTAATTCAGGGTTGGCAAACTTTTTTAAGGAGATCGTAAATATTTTAGGTGTTTTTTTTTTTTTAATTTTTATTTATTTATGATAGGCACACAGTGAGAGAGAGAGAGAGAGAGAGGCAGAAACACAGGCAGAGGGAGAAGCAGGCTCCATGCACCGGGAGCCCGACGTGGGAATCGATCCCGGGTCTCCAGGATCGCGCCCTGGGCCAAAGGCAGGCGCCAAACCGCTGCGCCACCCAGGGATCCCAATATTTTAGGTGTTAAGGCTACATAAAATCTTTCTACCCTATTCTTTACATCTCATAATCCTTTAGAGATGTAAAAACCCTCTTAGCATGCAGGCTGTACAGAGACACAGGGCAGCAGTCTGCTGACCGCTGGTGGGTCATCAGTAACTCGAAGAATTCCAGTAACTGCAGTTTGTCAAGCTAACTAGTTAGCCCTGGGTCAAGGGCTGTCAGCCAGAGTAATAGTTGTAATTATTTTAATTAAAATTTGAGGTCTGAGATAGATTTAATTTTGGAAGCTGAGCCCCAGATTTGATTTTTGAAGTTACTTAAGTCTGTTTTTATATGAGTATTCACTCCCCTTGGTGTTTGGTATTTTATGATGCTTTTGAAGTCTTTCTTAATCTTTCTCCCTTAACCGGGCACTCAGAGAGCCTGCTATTACAGATCGTCTCAGCTGCCCACTTTGTCTTTTGTGGACTTGGTGCTTAATTAACTTGTCTTTCTCTCCATGAAAGGTACGAACCTCAGACCGACATCCCTTCTGATGTTGAGACTGAACAAGACCGAGTTTTCTTCATTAAGGCAATTGCCCAGTTCCTGGTTAGTTGACAGTTACTTGTTGGAGTTGGACTATTAAGTACATTACAGATAAGTTTTTCTTTCCTACAGAAAGCAGCTACGGCTACTTTCACCTTTCTAAGCCCATCTGATCACCAGGTTCCTGTGGAGGCATTTCGCCGTACAGGCTTTTCGGTTTTTTGGTTTCGATTCATTATTTGTTAAGAATTCTATTTAGTTAGTTTTGTGGGGCTTTTTTTAAATGTTTTATTTATTTATTTTATTTTATTTTATTTTTAAAGATTTTATTTATTTATGAGAGACACAGAGAGAGAGACAGAGACACAGGCAAAGGGAGAAGCAGGCTCCATGCAGGGAGCCTGACGTGGGACTTGATCCCAGGTCTCCAGGATCAGTCCCTGGGCTGAAGGCGGCTCTAAGCTGTTGAGCCACCTGGGCTGCCCCTATTTTTTATTTTTTAAAGATTTTTATTTATTTATCCATGAGACACACACACACAGAGGCAGAGACACAAGCAGGCTCCACGCAGGGAGCCCAACGTGGGACTCCATCCCGGGTCTCCAGGATCATGACCTGGGCCAAAGGCGGTACTAAACTGCTGAGCTACCTGAGCTGCCCCTATTTAGTTAGTTTTGAATAGGTAAAGTGCATCATAGTTAAAAAAAAATTTTTTTTTAAGATTTTATTTAAGAGAGAGCACGCATGAGCAGGAGGAAAGGTAGAGGGAGAAAGAGAGGGAGAAGCAGACTCCTTGCTGAGCAGGGAGCCTGACTGAGGGCTCAGTTTCAGGACCCTGGGATCATGACCTGAGCTGAAGGTAGATGCCTCACTGACTGAGCCACCCAGGTGTCCCTGAGATTTTTTTCTTAATTGTGAAACAATATAGAATAAAATTACTTTTTGTCATGTCTGCCATTGACCCAGTTCATCCCCAGTTCCATCCTCCAGTGATTCTTTATGGGTATATAAGCAAACACAGTATACATTCTTTTCCCTTCTTTTTACATGAATGGTAGCATATGGTACACCACTGCTTAGAATCTTGCTTTCTTCACTTAATGGTAGTACGTTTTGGAGAACTTTCCAAATCCATATCTAGTTTCCTCATTCTCTTATACCTGGATAGCATTGCTTTCAAGGATATACCATGATTTATATAATTTATATATAGATCAGCATTTAGATTGTTTGTTAACTTTTGCTTTTTGAAACTGTGCTATAGTGATAACCAATACGTATCATTTTGCTTGTGGCTGTATCCTTAGGATAAGTTCTTAAGATTGGAATTGCTGGGTCAAAGATGCATGCATCTGTAATTTTATTGTTATTTACCAAATTGCTCTCTATCAAGATTGTATCAGTTTACACACCCACTTGCAGCGCTTGAGTCCCTTGGAAGTTTAACTCAGCACAATCAGGTTATTAAAGAGAGGTTTTCAAATTACCTACATGGGATTCAATTTAGATTTTATGTATGAAAGGGCCTTAAACTTTTTTTTTTTTTTTTGTCTAAAACTAGGCCACCAAGGCACATATAAAACTCAATACCAAGAAGCTTTATCAGGCAGATGGATATGCAGTGAAAGAACTTTTGAAGATCACCTCTGTCCTTTATAATGCTATGAAGACCAAAGGGATGGAGGGTTCTCAGATAGGAGAGGAGGACATCAGCAAATTCAAGTTTGATCTTGGCTCAAAGGTAAGGACAATGAGAGGCTCTCAGTGACACAGGACAGAATGTGTACTTCTTAAACTCTGAAGGGGAACATGTCAGGTACTTTCCATAGTCCTTGACTGAGAGCAGTTTGTCAGTTCTGTGCTCACAGCATTTGGTTACAAAGAGAAGGCACAAGAAATGAATCCAGCTGCGTATCGAAAGCCCACTGTATGCCAGGCCCAGTTGAGATGCTGGGGATACAGGCGTGAACAACAAGGACAGAAATCCTGTTCCTGTGGCTCCAGGGGGGAGTCAGACTAAGCCACAAAGCAGAAGGAACGGCAGGTCAGAGGTGATCAGTGTGTGGGGAAGTCAAAGCAGGGCAGGGCCTGGGGTAGGCGAGGCGGGTATGCTCAGTAGGGAGATGGGACTGGTGAGTCTTCAGAGCTCTGAAGGAGGGAGGAGCAAGCCATGCAGCAGAGGAGGAAAGGTAGCCTCTGATGAAAGTATGCTTTGTGCGTTTGAGGACACGGGGCCATTCAGGGAGAGACGGAGCTGGGAACCCCTGCGTGGTGCCTGCACAGCCACGGTAAAGACTTTTGACTCTGAGCTGGGAAATCACTGCGCTTAGAGCAGAGAAGTACATGATTCAAAGGATCACTTTGGGTGCTGGGTTTTTTTTTTTTTTTCTTTTTTTTTTTTAAATTTATTTTTTGTTGGTGTTCAATTTACTAACATACAGAATAACCCCCAGTGCCCGTCACCCATTCACTCCCACCCCCCGCCCTTCTCCCCTTCCACCACCCCTAGTTCGTTTCCCAGAGTTAGCAGTCTTTACGTTCTGTCTCCCTTTCTGATATTTCCCACACATTTCTTCTCCCTTCCCTTATATTCCCTTTCACTATTATTTATATTCCCCAAATGAATGAGAACATATAATGTTTGTCCTTCACCGACTGATTTACTTCACTCAGCATAATACCCTCCAGTTCCATCCACGCTGAAGCAAATGGTGGGTATTTGTCATTTCTAATAGCTGAGTAATAGTGCTGGGTTGAGATCAGACTGAAGGAGGTGAGGGTCGAAGCAGACCTGTTAGAGAGCAAGAGATGACCGTGACCTTGAACAGGGCAGTGATGTCAGGAGCTCAGCTGAGATGGGAGAGAGCTGAGCTGTCAGGCGTTGGAGGACTTGGTGAAAGCAGCAAGCCAAAAATGAAAGTTAAATCTTTAACCCCCTACTGTGATGGTTTGGGCCAGGGGCTAAAAGCAGAGGAAGCATCACCCCTCTCTCCTGCCAGGCTGTTCTGTTTTTTCCCAGGAGAAGACACACCCTTCAAGGGGTTGTCTCCTGAGGGAGCTCTCAACAGAAGGCTCCGGCGGGTGGGGAGGACTAGGAAGAGTGGTGTGTCTTGAGTCAGTGGGAAGAGTGGCCTCAGGTTTTCTCCCCAGCTCCCCCACAAGGAGGCAGAGGCAGAGGTGCTGAAGAGAACCTCAACCCACCCTGAAGACCTGGGAGTGAAGGCTCCCAGGCTAGGGGTGCAGATGGAAGGTGGGGGTCAGAGGGCCTGAATCCTTGACTGCCACTCCTTTCAGAGCCTGCACTGCCTTGCTGGGCCTTGGCTGGTGTGAGCCTGGGCACAAGTCCTCGCTGACTGCATGAGGCCTGCCAGGGGAAGCCTTTGTGATCACCTGTGGTCAGGCCGGAGAAATCATACCTAAGTGTTTTTTGTTTTTTTTTTTTTAAGATTTTATTTACTTATTCATGAGAGACACATAGAGAAGGAGAGGCAGAGACACAGGCAAAGGGAGAAGCAGGCTCCATGCAGGGAGCCTGACATGGGACTCGATCCCAGGACTCCAGGATCATGCCCTGGGCTGAAGGCGATGCTAAACTCCTGAGTCACCCGGGCTACCCCACATTTAGGTTTGTAACTAGGAGCCAGACTGCTCAGTGGAAAGAAGTGGCCAGAAGTTAGAACCTAATTTAAATGTGGATCTTGTGGGTTTGGATGTGAGTTGAGAGAAAACCGACCATGCAGAGAAGATCCTACAGCCACACTGTCTACTGGAAGTTTCTGTGATGATAAATGTTCTGTATCTATGCCATACTGTAGCAGCCACTAATCCTGTGTAGCTAGCACAACCGAATGACCAGGTTCCAAATTTTATTTAAATTTAAATAATTTAACATTGAAAATTGGCCACACAGTTTAGCCATCAGAGCTCTGAAGTATTTGGTCTGAGTACCTGCAGGGGTGAAGTTGCATTTACTGAAATGGAGGGGATTGTGGAAGGAGCAGGCCTGGTGGGAAAGGTGGGGAGTTTGGGTGGGAGCACATTGAGTATGGGGGCGTCCAGCCTCCGGTCATAGGAGGTGTTGCCGCCTGAGCTTAGGATGGAGAGGGGGTAGAGAAGAGTTCAGGGACTGAATTCTGATGGCCTCCAGGGCTGGGAAGTGGGAAGCTGGGGAGATGATGAGACAAAGGGAATGGGACATTCGCTGCAATGAGGTTGTGTGTGTGGGGTAGCTGGAGGAAGCAGAACCCTGGGGGACTAAGGAAAGGGGAAGAAAGTCAGTGGCTATGAACGCAGAGGGAGACTTGCTGTCCGTGGCTTGGGAATAAAAGTGAGGTGGGACTTCATTGGGGAGCGAGGAAGAGTGAGCAGAGTAAGGAAATGTTTGGGTTCTCTGGAAAAGTTAGCATGAACAAGGAAGTGTTGGGGGGACCTGTGAACCCTAAGAAAGAAGCTTGTGCTTGGGGCTAGAGGCTGGCATCTTCCCAGCAGTAGCTCCACCCTTGTAGGAGCCGGCTACTGCTATGCACATGTTAACTCACGGGACCTTGGGACCCTCGGCAGCCCTGCACCCTGCTGTGAGGAGGCAGAGAGCTGGAAGCAGCAGGGTTGAGCACAGGACAGCAGGATTCTGCAGCAGGAAACGTGTCTCTGAGGTTCCCCTCTGGGGAACAGCTCATGCACAGGATGGAAATATGTGTCTTGTGGAAAACGTGTTTAGCAGTCAGGTATCCTGACTGGCGGCAGGAATTGTTATTAACAAACTGGTTGTTTCTGAATGTCTATTAAAAACCTGTCACTGAGGTTTCTGTTTTTGATATTTTCCCTCCAGATTGCCGATTTGAAAGCAGCCAGGCAGCTTGCTTCTGAAATCACCTCCAAAGGAGCATCTCTGTATGACCTGCTGGGCAAGGAAGTAGAGTTGAGGGTGAGCTGAGTTCAGATACTTAAATACTTAGCTGAGCATTTTTCAAGGTTTTCTTGCCGATTCTGTGATTTCCCTGTCCTCGTTTCATCACACTGAACCTGATTAAATGAGGAATGTGCAGGGAGGTCATAGTATGAACTGCTAATCCTGATTCTAGTGGCTGCTGCTCTGTTCTTAATAGCTTTGACTTTTAGTTCAGGAATGGCAGTTATGTGGCATGCTTCTGGCACTTGCCTCCTTGTGCCCATGGCAGACTTTGCTGGTCATGGTGTTTTTCCTTGGGAACTCAGCATTTGTGTCTACAAAGTGCTCTTCTGAGCCCATGGTTCCCAGACCTTGCTCCCAAGAGGAGTCCCGTGGGGACCTATAAAAACTACTGATACTTGGCTTCCGTGCCAGTGTCATTGGCTTGGAGTAGACATGGACACTGGGGCTTGTTAAGTCTTAGCTAATCTAATGTGCAGCAGATTTGGGCAGCCTGTGACCTAGCCAGTTACTACCCCTCAGCTGAAGTTGATGTTACCATTAAAATTTATTTGCACTCCTTGTTCTAGACAATGCCAACCAAGGATAATGCTTCATCCACTACGTTTACAGAGCTGTTTAATAAGAGTGTGGCTCCTATAGTCCTTTTAAATGTCCAAGTTGTCCTCCATACCAGTGAATTAGAATGTCTGGGGGTGAGAGCCAGCCATCCAGCCCCCCCCCCTTTTTAAGATTTATGTATTTGTGGGGGCGGGGTGGGGGAGAGGTGCCAGTGGGAGGGACAGACAGAGAGGAAGAGAGAATGTCAAGCAGACACTGCACTGAGTGTGGAGCCCAACTTGAGGCTCTATCTCAAAACCCTGAAATCACAACCTGAGCCAAAACCAAGAGTTGATCACTTAACCAACTGTGCCCTCCAGGCACCCCACTCAGGGGCCGCCCAGACATCCAGCTTTTAAAGAACTCCAAGTGATTCCATTGTGCAGTAAAAGTTTGGGACCTACTGGTTTAAGAAGAAATGGAGTTTTGTTTAATTTTTATCTGTAAGGATTTATGGCATTTGAAGCATGCATGCTCACCTCTAATGTTTTTAAATTAAGTGCATTTAATTAATTTTGTTCCAGTCGGTAAGTCAGCCATGACCTCTCTCACTGCCTGGCCTGTGTTCTGGAATCACTGCTGTAGTGTAATGGTATTTTTCCTCTCGCTTTTCATTTCTGTCCCTGGAAGCAGGGGACTTGGGTGCCAGCTCACTATCCTGCTCTTGATATATTAACCTAGCAGTTGCCACCTGGTGAAGGGCAGTTTACAGAATAAAACTGCCACTCTTATCTAATAGCTAATTTAGATAACTAACAAGACAGCTCCAGGCCTTCTATGTTTTCTCTTTATAGTGCATGTGGGTGTGTATCTGCATGCATTTCTAACATACCTAGAGACAAGAGCTCATCACTTGATAATTGCCACAGAGCTGTGGCTTCATTGTATGACTTCAATTAGGATTCCTACTAGGGATTCTTAGCACCATCCTATAATGAATTGAAATAATCAGTGGCTGAACAATTGCCATGGGAGCCAAGAATATGGTACTTCTCACATTCTGTATATAGCTGTAATCTGAGGAAGATCCCCTACCCAGTATTTGTTTTTCATACACTCAACAAACATTCCTTGAGGACTAGCACCCACCACAGGCAAGGCACTGTGCCTTGTGTCCTTGAGTAGGTCATAATCCCTGCCCTCCATAGTTTCCATCAGTTGGGGATATGAGGAGTACCATGGAATAAAGGAAGCCAAGGCTGAGTTTGCTGCAGGAACCTTATAACTGCATTGGCGTTGAAATCCCATGTGTCAGAAGTTCCTAGCACTGTTGTGATAGGCACGGATGCCTCCCTTGATTGGTTCATGGTTAATGCCAGGGGCAGGGCCATGGTGACTCCTCTCATTATGGTTGGTATCAGTTATCAACAACAAGCAACTTAGAGGGAATCAATCATAGGAAAGATCATAGAAGCTGGCAGAGGATTCATACAGCAAGTTGAGCAACACTTGGTTTTGGATTCACCTGAACAAATGTAGGGAAAGGAGTAAATTTGGGAGAAAAGATGATGGAGGTAAGCTCAGTTTTGCCCGTGGTGTCTTGGCGATGTGGGGGCTGTAGTTGGGGACGGCCCAGGGCATTAGAGGGAGGATAGGTTGGCAGTAGGATTAGAAAGATGTGGAACCACCTGGCTGGCTCAGTTGGTGGAGCATACGACTCTTGATCTCAGGGTTGTGAGTTCAGGCCTCACGTTGGAAGTAGATATGACTTTTTAAAAAAAAGACGTTTGGAAGAGGTGCTGGAAGAAAATTTTACATCAGAGATGTACCCTGTAATAGAACTTTGGAAAACTAATCTATAAGCCATATCCAGATCTGGGGAATAGTTTTGAGAATTCATTTTCTGAAAATACTTGTAATTTCATTTCATTGTTTCTCATAGGAACTGAGAACAGAAGCAATTGCCAGACCTCTGGAAATAAATGAGACTGAAAAAGTGATGAGAATTGCAATAAAAGATATTTTGGTAAGATTATTTGCTTTTATGTAATGTTTTTGTGCCTAGGACTTGAAAATACTGATTTATTCCCTGACTTCTTAAGACAGAATAACCCTAGGCCTAGTGACAGAGAAAGGGGTATGATTGTGGGGAAATGGAAAATGCAGAGGACAGTCTAGGATACCTAGGTTATTTACTTCTATTTTTTTCCCGTTGTTATAAATATGAACAACTTCTCCCCCCAAGTTTGTCAGTTTTAATAACAATTCCCTTAAATTCTTCAATAATTTTCATAAGTAATGCTCTATTGTATGGACTTTCATTACTTTATTTAACTACTTCCTTACTATTGGGCATTTAAGTCATTTTCAGGTTTACTTTTTTTTTTTTTTTAAATGTTCCTCATACCTGGGCATGGAGATTTTTTCTCTCTCTCCTTAATTTTTATTTTAAAAAATGTTATGTATTTCAGAGAGGAAGTCAGCATGAGTTGGGGGATGGAGGGACAGAAGAGGGAGAAGCAGACCCTCACTGAGCAAGGAACCTGATGCGGGCTCAATTCCAGGACCCTGAGATCGTGACCTGAGTTGAAGGTAGACACTAGACCCACCAAGCCACCCAGGTGTCCCATCTCTCTCTCTTTTTTTAAATATTTATTTATTTCAGGGCAGCCGGGGTGGCTCAGCGGTTTAGCGCTGCCTTCAGCCCAGGGCCAGATCCTGGAGACCTGGGATCGAGTCCCACGTCGGGCTCCCTGCATGGAGCCTGCTTCTCCCTCTGCCTTGTGTCTCTGCCTCTCTCTCTGTGTGTCTCTCATGAATAAATAAATAAACTCTTAAAAAAAAAGACTTAAAAAAAAGATTTATTTATTTCAGAAAGAGAGTGAACACATGAGCTAGCTGAGTGAGGGACAGAAGGAGAAGGAGAGAGAATCTCAAGCAAACTTCCTGCTGATTGTGGAGCCTGACACAGGGCTCGATCTCACAATCCTGAGACCACGACTTGAGCCAAAACCAAGAGTCAGACACTGTAACCAGCTGCACCACCCTGGTGCCTCTGGGCACAGGGTTTCTAACTAGCGCTATAAAGAATAGAATGACCGCCATCCTTTACTGCTTACCTACAGTCAAGTATTTGCTCATCTTACCTGATGCATTCATTTGGAGGGCAGTAGTGAGGGAGACTCTAGACTCAGACTACTTGGGTTTGAATCCCACTGTCTGATCTTAAGTAAGTTACTTAACCACCCTGTGCCTCACTTTGCTCATCCATAAAGTGAGGAGAATGGTACTGTCTGCCACATAGGGTCATTACGTACATTCATTATGACAGTGCACGGTATTTGTAGTCTCCAGCACATGTAGGTATTCAGTCATTACTAGGGATTTATTTTATTTTATTTTATTTTATTTTATTTTATTTTATTTTATTTTATTTTATATTTAATTTAATTTAATTAATTTATTTTGGGGGGGGATTCATTTTATTCAATAGACATAGGAGAGGGGATCCCTGGGTGCCTCAGCGGCGCCTGCCTTTGGTCCGGGGCACGATCCTGGAGACCTGGGATCGAGTCCCACATCTGGCTCCTGGTGTGGAGCCTGCTTCTCTCTCTGCCTGTGTCTCTGCCTCTCTCTCTCCCTCTGTGTCTATCATAAATAAATAAATCTTTAAAAAAAATAGACATAGGAGAGCCTTATGTAAACTAGGAGTAGCATAAAACAAGAATTTGCTGAGAGTTGTAAATTCTAAAATTTTTTTATTCTTTTTTTTTATTCTTTTTTTTTTTTTATTCGTTTTTTTTTTTTTTTTTTATGAGCTGAGATGGGACATCAGTTATATGCAGGCAGACAGATCCAAGAGGTAAATATGTTAAAGATAATGGAAGTCAAGGTTTTCACGGTTGGAAAACAGTTACGGATATGAAAAACTTAGAATGAACCCTGAAATTGGAGGTGTTGGCTAAGTGCATAGTTTTCATTGGATAGACAGGTAACTGGCTAGCTCTAGGAATGCATTTGGTTAAAAAAAAAAAAAAAAAAAAAAAAAAAAAAAAAAAAAGGAATGCATTTGGTACGCATGTATGTTTGTACACATGAGTGTATGTCATATATTTATGTACATGCCCAAGTACGCCCACATACACATTCATACATTTCCTAGCTCTGAGCAAACCTACCATCAGATCTTGGCTTCTCAATGCCATTCTCCACTAAAAGGAACCAGGGCTCTTGGGGAGAAGCATCTGAGTCCAGAGGCTGGAACAGGAAAGTACAAGATCCCGTCGTGCCCAGAGAATGAAAGGGATCTATCAAAATCCTTTGCAAAATAGATAGCAAACCAGGGACAATTTAAGCTTCAAAATCAATAAATTATAGTAATGGATCATAGAGCATTGAATGAAATGGGAGGCCATGAGTTCTCACTGATATAAAAAATAAAGGACTATATTGAAAGCTGATGAAGAGAAAGTCTTTATTTCTTATAGTTTCAAAGTAGTTCATCTCAAGAGTACTTAGTAATTACAAAGGAGAAAACAGTGACTCCACTTGAGAATCCTGGCAGACACCTGCTTAATCAGGTGATCAAAGTGTAGGTCGCTGGTAGTGGGACAAATAAAAATCCTGCACACCCTATAGGACTCAGTGATAGCTGTGCTGTTTCTGCTAAAAGGTGCGTAATCTGAAGCTTATCAGACAAAGGCAGATTGAAGGACATTTTCCAAGCTGCTTGGCCCTTTTCTCCAGCAGTGGAAGGACATGGAAGTCCAGGAAGGGCCAAGAAGCCAAGGAAATGTGATGACCGAATTCCAGGGTGACCTCCGCCTGGTGTTACGGACGCCACGGCACAAGTGGGGATATCTGAGAGAGTCTGAGGACTGCAGGGTGGTGGTGCACCTGCGTTCATTTCATGTTTCAGTGATTATATCATGGTTGTGAAGGAAAGAGAAAGTCCTTGTTCATGGGAAATACAAATGTTGAGAGGTGATGGGACCTCAAGCCAGCAACCCACTCTGACCTGGGTCAGGAAAAAATGCTTTGTATTCTACTCTAGCTGTTTGTAAGTTTGTGATTGTTTCTCAATGTAAGTTTTTAAACTGCTAATACTCTTGTGCTTGTCAGTGTTCTGGCTGGATCAGGTTAACATGGCATGAATGTGCCTTAAGCACTAAGTATACATTAGAATAGTGAAAGGAGGGCACTGTTCATTTCTTGGGGGAACCTCCTTATGTATGTATGTATTATTTCCTTTTTTATTTTTTTAAAATATTTTATTTTTTTTATTAATGAGAGACAGAGAGAGAGAGAGAGAGAGAGGCAGAGACACAGGCAGAGGGAGAAACAGGCTGGCTCCATGTAGGGAGCCCGAAATGGGACTCCATCCGGGGTCTCCAGGATCACGCCCCAGGCCAAAGGTGGCGCTAAACCACTGAGCCACCTGGGCTGCCCTATTTCCTTTTTTAAATTGAAATATAGTTGACATGCAATGTTAACATTTTTTTTTTAAGATTTTATTTATCTATTCATGAGAGGCACAGAGAGAGAGAGAGGCAGAGACATGGGCAGAGAGAGAAGCAGGCTCCATGCAGGGAGCCTGATGCGGGACTCGATTCCAGGACTCCAGGATCACGCCCTCTTTCGAAGGCAGACGCTAAACCACTGAGCCACCCAGGGATCCTCTCAAGGTTAACATTAGTTTCAGGTGTACAACATAGTTGGTGAAGGCCTTTTAATGTATCTGTTAGTTGCTACAAAATATCCATGATGTTTGATAATTCTAAAAGCAAAACTAAAACAACAGCATGGATACTGAAAAGGGGTTATGATATATAGTTGTTTCAGAAAGCTAGGGGAAATTGTGTTTATCACACTGATAGTTATTTTTTTTAACATCTTTTTTTAAAAAGATTTTTTTTAAGATTTTATTTATTTATTCATGAGAAACACAGAGGCAGAGACATAGGCAGAGGGAGAAGCAGGCTCTGTGGGGAGCCTGATATGGGACTCGTTCCCAGGACCCCAGGGTCATGCCCTGAGCCAAAGGCGGATGTTCAACCACTGAGCCACCCAGGCATCCCTAAAAAGATCTATTTATCTATTTGAGAGAGCGAGCATGTACCTGCATGGTTGAGGAGAGGCAGAGTGAGAGGAAGAATCTTTTTTTTTTTTTAATTTTTTAAATTTTTATTTATTTATGATAGTCAGAGAGAGAGAGAGAGGCAGAGACACAGGCAGAGGGAGAAGCAGGCTCCATGCACCAGGAGCCCGACATGGGATTCGATCCCCGGTCTCCAGGATCGCGCCCTGGGCCAAAGGCAGGCGCCAAATCGCTGCGCCACCCAGGGATCCCGAGAGGAAGAATCTTAAGCGGAATCCCCGCTGAGTGCAGAGCCCAACATGGGGCTTGATCCCACGTTCCTGAGATCATGACCTGAGCGAAAACCAAGAGTTGGACGGATGCTTAACTGACTGAGCCACTGGGGGCCCCAGTGTTATTTCATGTTTGAGGAGTGCATACCTTTAAAAAAATTACTTTTATTTTTGAAATCAGATAAATTCACTAGGTTTAATCTGACTTTGATTCAGAGAAATAGTTGCTGTCTACATGAGTTGTTCAGAAACTCACCTTGTCTTCTGTTGTGAGAGTGAATTTATATCTCTTGTGGATTTTTTATTATTTTTATTTGAAAGGTTTTATTTATTTATTCATGAGAGATAGAGAGAGAGAGAGGGAGAGACACAGGCAGAGGGAGAAAGAAGCAGGCTCCATACAGGGAGCCCGATGTGGGACTCGATCCCGGGTCTCCAGGATCATGCTCTGGGCTGAAGGTGGCGCTAAACCGCTGAGCCACCTGAGCTGGCCCTTCTTGTGGAGTTTTTAAAGCACTTGCAGCAAATGGATAGTGATATGATTATTTTCATGAGAATATCTTAGAAACGATTAGTGTACTTCTTTGAAAAAACTCAACCATAAATAAACAATAAAAGTGGTTGCTTCCAAATATCCAATTAGAGTGTCTGGGCTCCTTCGATGATGACTTGTGGACCCCATAGCATCTCAGAGACCTGCAGGTAAACCCTCAGCCTTTGTGGGGCATAACCCATGTGCAGAGTACTGGAGGGGAGAGCCCCATGTCGGGCATCAGGAACTAAAGGCAGAGTTGGAATGTCAGAATTTGGAAGACAGTTGCATAGTCAGCTGGCTGCGTGCAGACATTGTTCCTAATGCAGCGGATCGGATCGCAACTCTGAGCCACAGGCCTGACCTGGCCGGCTTTCCAGACAAGATGAGTGTGAAGACGGTGCGTTCATTCTGACTACTCCATGTCACATGAACTTGCTCTTGACTGTGTCCCCTGCAGGGAGGTCTGCAGGTTTTGTCTGTGGTCTCTCCTTCCCTCTCTCCTTCCCCTTCTTTCTCTGGCCCTGCTGCCCAGGCTCCCTCCCAAAAGCTGGGTCCACTGAAGGAGCCACTTTCTCACTGACTTCAGTGCAGTAGTTTCTCTGTTTTAGTCTATAGTTGAGGCTTACTTGCCAGTGGGAGGAACTTTCTCAGTCCCAGCAAACAGTGGGTGAGGGCTGGGACCACTGAATGTTTCTTTTTGTCCCTTCCTAAATAAAGCTATACTTGGTGGTGGATATATTCCATGAGTCAGATATTTGTAATAGGGGGGAGGAGGGGAGCGGCTGAACAATGTGAATAAAGGCAGGCTAACAGTCCAGAGTGTATGTAAGCACTGTGAGCTGCATAGGAGCTGCATAGGAGGTCTGGGCCTTGCTCCCCTCTGCTCAGGACACTGTTCTTTCTGTTTTCATTTGTTTTCCTGGGGACAAACATCCTCTTTTCATGGAAAAAGGATCATTTTTTTGTGGACCTATGTGGCCTCCTGCCGAAATGGTTGGTGAACTGAGCGATAGCTTAGGGGAGGGTTTGCTCTGTATGTTTACTTTTGCTTTTCTGTAGTGTGATGTCACTGTGCCTGAGGAGTTGTGCACATCCTCTCTTCCAGGAGTCAGGTTGGAGTTCCTCACTGGCCCATTCATTTCCTATTCAATGCAGGCGCAGGTCCAGAAGACTAAAGATCTGCTCAATAATGTGGCCTCTGATGAAGCTAATTTAGAAGCCAAAATCGAGAAGAGGAAATTAGAACTGGAAAGAAATCGGAAGCGGCTCCAGACTCTGCAGAGCGTCAGGTAGATATGAACACCTGAAGAGTGGGATGAGAGTTGTCTTTGGCAGTTCAAGTAGAGTGAGGACGTGTGGTCAGTGGCTTTGGCCCCTTGGGCATAAGATCATCTGGACTGGTTCGTGTGCGGGCCACATGCATCCTAACAAGTGCTCTGCCAAACTCATTATCTTTACTGCTTTCAATGTGCCTGCGAAACTGCTTAATTCTCGAACCTCCCTTTAGTCCTTTACAGCTTCTTGGAATGCAGGGCAGAGTAAGTGAATCCAGATGGTGAAAGTTACATAAGGCTCCTCTCCTAAGATCTGTGCCTTGCCCTAAACGAGGTAGACACAGAAGCATACGCTCGTTGCTTAGTTTGAATAGATTTTAGACTTTCATATTTCTTGACAGTAATTAATCTTTCTTTTGACTTTCCCTCCCTGAAAATACCTTTTTCCAGGTAATATGAATGGATAGTAGTGGTGCAAAATACCCTCCAGGTCATTAGAGCTTTTGTTTTTCTTTTTTTCTTTTTTTAATTTGTTTATTCATGAGAGACGCAGAGAGAGAGAGGCAGAGACACAGGCAGAGGGAGAAGCAGGCTCCATGCAGGGAGCCCGATGTGGGACTCGATCCCAGGTTTGCAGGATCACACCCCGGGCTGCAGGTGGCCCTAAACTGCTGCACCACGAGGGCTGCCCTCATTAGAGCTTTTCAAGTGTGTTCCTCACATTTTCTTGGAGCCTGTGTGTGCACCCACACGCTCTCTCTCACTCTCGTTTTGCATCTTCTTTCTCTTGCTCTATCATTCTGCTGCACTGTTTCTCTTCCTTTTCATTCTCCCTTTATTTTTCTCTCTTCACTCCGTCTGTGTAGCTGCTGCATCTGTCTGGATGTCTTGCTTTTTGGAGGTACTGGTGACTGGGCCACACCCTGGCTACTGTCCTGGCATCTGTGGAGATACGTATAATCCAGGGAGCACTAGCCACTGGCAAGCCATTTCATCTTTGGAATCTGGGCCACCTTATGCATGTATCTCATTAAAAAATTCTACCTCTCAGGGATAAATTCATTCTTGTTAAGTTTCATGGCCTTTCAATAGAAGAGTTCATATGTTTTCTCTACTCCTAAGGTTATATATTATTATTTAGCTTATCTGTTTATATATATATATTTTTTTTAAAGATTTTATTTATTTATTCATGAGAGACACGGAGAGAGAGAGAGAGAGAGAGAGAGAGAGAGAGGCAGAGACATGGAGAAGGAGAAGCAGGCTCCATGCAGGGAGCCTGACGTGGGACTCAATCTCGGGTCTCCAGGATCACACCCTGGGCTGAAGGTGGCGCTAAACCACTGAGCCACCTGGGCTGCCCCATCTGTTTATGTTTTTAAAAGAAGAGAGTTTTCCCTTTAAGATCAAAAATAAGAGAAAGAAATAGATACAACAAACCAGTTGAAACAGGTTTTTGTGTTATAGTTTTGGTTTTAGACTAGATTGTTAAAAACTTAGCTTTAGGGATGTCTGGGTGGCTCAGTTAAGTGTTGGGACTCTTGGTTTCAGCTCAAGTCATGATCTCAGAGTCATGAGATTGAGCCCCACATTGGGCTCCGCACTCAGCGGGGAGTCTGCTTGAAGATTTTCTCTCTCTCCGTCTGCCCCTCTCTTCCCCACTGCTTGTATGTATATGCTCACTTGCTTTCTCAGATAAAAATAAAAATCGTTTTTAAAAATTAGCTTTAATTTGTAGCAACCTATATTTCCCTTATTAGGGGACAGACTACATTTTGGAGCAT
Source organism: Canis aureus (assembly GCF_053574225.1). Taxonomy (NCBI): domain Eukaryota; kingdom Metazoa; phylum Chordata; class Mammalia; order Carnivora; family Canidae; genus Canis; species Canis aureus. The sequence goes on from NC_135618.1 coordinate 40,060,892, forward strand.
CCAGACAGCAGAATATTATGCTCAAGTAAGATAATGCATATATTTAACTTCTTGATTTTGTGAGGTATTTTTGATATGATATTTTTAAGTCTTTATTAAAATCCAAACCATTGGGCAGCCTGGGTGGCTCAGCGGTTTAGCGCCACCTTTGGCCCGGGGCCTGATCCTGGAGACCCAGGATCGAGTCCCATGTCAGGCTCCCTGCATGGAGCCTGCTTCTCCCTCTGCCTGTGTCTCTGCTTCTCTCTCTGTGTCTCTCATGAATAAATAAAATCTTAAAAAAAAAGATCCAAGGCATTTTAAAAATTAATTTATTTATGATAGACATATAGAGAGAGGCAGAGACACAGGAGGAGGGAGAAGCAGGCTCCATGCCAGGAGCCTGACGCAGGACTCAATCCCGGGACTCCAAGATTGTGCCCTGGGCCAAAGGCGGGCGCCAAACCGCCGAGCCACCCAGGGATCCCCCCAATCCAAGGCATTTTGAGTAAGAAAAAAGACTGCAAAGCTTCATCGAAGATGGTAATATACTTAATGATATTTAAAAATGGATCCCTTAAAAAAAAAATCAAAAAAGAAATGCATTCCTATATGGATCCATGCATAGAAAAGTCTGGAAGGATGCTTACCAAATATTAAGTGCTTATACCTGGTGATAGAATTATGAGTAATTTTTACCCTATTCTTCATACTTTGAGATTATTTCTAATTTTTACAAAGAGCTTTTGATTAGAAAAAATAATAAGTATGTTCATTTTGAAGGGAGGGAGGGAGAAGAAAAGAGAACTGGGCTGTAAGCAGCTATGAGATGAAGAACCCTCTCCAGCTAAGGACTTTTCTACAGCAAACTGTGATGGCACCTGGAACTCAGAGTACTTGTTTCAAACTACTGTTTAGTGATCCATCTTTTACTTTTTATTTCATTCGGTTGTTTCAGGCCAGCTTTTATGGATGAATATGAGAAGATTGAGGAGGAGTTGCAAAAGCAGTATGATGTTTATCTAGAGAAATTTCGAAATTTGGCTTATCTGGAACAGCAACTCGAGGACCATCATAGGATGGAGCAAGAGAGGTTTGAGGTAAGTGCTCAGCCCACATTTCTGTACAGACCATTCCTCCTGGTGTGTTATTTTGTACTTGTTGATGTGTCACTTTGTAAATATTGTAGAAAAAAAAATCTGCGAATGTTTTTTCTCCCTGATCAAGTGTAAGGATTGCTCACGTGACACTTTTGTTTAACTCCTAGTGTCGCTTGAGCACAGGGTTGTCAGCTGTCTGATGGATTTGGTCAGTAGGACTGCAGATGGGGCCGACACATGACCACGTAGTTGCATAAGACATGACTTAGGAGGGCCTGTTCTTACTTTAATGCTGTGCTATCACTGGCTTGAAATTCTTTTTTTTTTTTTTTAAAGATTTTATTCATTTATTCATGAGAGACACACAGAGAGAGGCAGAGACATATCAGAGAGAGAAGCAGGCTCCATGCAGGGACCCCGATGCAGAACTCGATCCAGAGACTCCAGGATCATGCCCTCTGCTGAAGGCAGATGCTCAACTGCTGAGCCACCCAGGGGTCCCTGGCTTGAAATTCTTAATAGTTTTTAAGTGCATTTTTTTTTTTAAAGATTTTATTTATTCATGAGAGAGACAGAGAGAGAATGGAGGCAGAGACATAGACAGGGAGAAGCAGACTCCTTGCAGGGAGCCCGATGTGGGTCTTGATCCCCAGACCTGGGGATCACGTCCTGAGCCGAAGGCAGATGCTTAACCACTAAGCCACCCAGGTGTCCCTTTAAGTGCATTTTAATTTGCACTGAGTCCCACAGAGTCGGTAACTGGTCTTGGATAAAGATCTCAAGACTTGGCCAGTTCATTGAAAGATTTTCAGGGGCCTTGGTTACTTGAATCATTCAAACCAGTTTATCAGCGACTTCTTTATAAAGAGGATGCAGTGTATTGATTATTGTGGAAAATGCATGTGACCCAGAACCAGCCGTCTTACAGGTTCCTCTCATCTCAATACTCACGGCCACTTTGGAAGGAGTGTTTCTGGTCCCAGTGTGAGGTGATAAATATGGAATTCAGAGTAAATGAAATTGGACCAAGTTACTATCACTTTTTGAATTGGCCTTATCCCTTGGAGATATTTCTGCTTAACCTAAGAAGGGTCACTTAGAATCTGCGTTCATGATGATATTGGTCTACAGTCTCCCTTTCTCACACTCTGTGACAGATTTTGGTATAAAGGTTATGCCAGTCTTCCTGCAAACTTGGGTGTTTAAATCAGGTGAAGCTGTTTTGTTGGAGGGGAGGGCTGGTTGGGAGGATTCCTGTGCTCCTGTGGACACGTTTATCTTGACACGGAGCCCGTTGCCACCATTGCTCTGTAGTAGGGGCAGGCTGCAGGGCAGCGAGGGTACAGCACAGGCACGTTTTGAGGGCAGTGCAAAGAGCCTGGAATTCAGGACATTTTAAACGTTGAATGTCTGGGAAAGAACCAAAAAGGGCCAGTGAAGGTAAAGGGAGTGTTTTGTGCTGTCGTGTGTGGTCACCCCTATGTGCAGAGTGTGCCAGAACACATGCCTCAGGATGCGGGTTTTTTCATCCTCTTGTGTTCATGCAGACTCTCTGTGCTTCTAGCACCTGGGCCTGAAGGCCATCTCATGCATGAAACAGAACTTTCATTATAATGTTTAGAACAACAACAAATATTTAAAGGCCAATCTCCTCTCATAGTCTCTTTTTGACAGTAATTAGGGCTACATTTGGTAACTGAGCTGAAGCGTTAGCTTTTGTGCCCCTAAAAACTAGACTCTTCTTTCTTTCTTTCTTTCTTTCTTTCTTTCTTTCTTTCTTTCTTTCTTTCTTTCTTTCTTTCTTTCTTTCTTTCTTTCTTTTTTTTATAATATATTTTTTTAAATTTTTATTTATTTATGATTGTCACAGAGAGAGAGAGAGAGGCAGAGACACAGGCAGAGGGAGAAGCAGGCTCCATGCACCGGGAGCCCGATGTGGGATTCGATCCCGGGTCTCCAGGATCGCGTCCTGGGCCAAAGGCAGGCGCCAAACCGCTGCGCCACCCAGGGATCCTTTCTTTCTTTCTTTCTTTCTTTCTTTCTTTCTTTCTTTCTTTCTTTCTTTCTTTCTTTCTTTCTTTCTTTCTTTCTTTTCTTTCTTCTTTCTTTCTCTCTCTCTCTCTTTCTCTCTTTCCTTTTTCTTTCTTTCTTTCTTTCTTTCTTTCTTTCTTTCTTTCTTTCTTTCTTTCTTTCTTTCTTCCCCTCCCCTCCCCTCCCCTCCCCTCTCCTCTCTTCCTTTTCTTTTCCTTTCCTTTTCTTTTCCTTTTCTTTTCTTTTCTTTTCTTTTCTTTTCTTTTCTTTTCTTTTCTTTTCTTTCTTTTTTCTTTTTTTCTTTTCTTTTCTTTTCTTTTCTTTTCTTTTCTTTTTCTTTTCTTTTCTTTCTTTTCTTTCTTTTTCTTTTCATTGTGATCAGCCCCACCATTTAGCATGTTTTGGGGCTGGAGTGGTGCAGAGCTTTGGTCTTTGGAGCAGGAGCCCTGTACTGTCCCGTAGTTGATGCATCTGCTCCCCTGTTGGCATTGCACGGTGACACACGTGATGGGCATTTCAGTGGATCCTTTCGTGTTCTTTAGGGCTCGGGGGGGAGGTCAGCTGCCCCACTTCTGGCTGCCTACCTTTCTCTGGGCTGCTGGCAGAGAACAGGAGTGCTGGGACCCGGCCCTGCTTGTTGACTGGGCGCTGATCCTTCTCGTGTACTTTAGATCCTGGCTGGTCCTGCAGCACAGATTAGCCCTACGTACCTAGATGCTAAAGAACAATAAAGCAGTCCGGAACAGGGTCCTTTCTTCTGAGTCTTGTGTTTGTTGTTCCCTAGGAAGCTGAAAATACTCTGCGCCTGATGCAGAACAAGCTGAAGGAGGAGGAGAAGCGCCTGCTCAGGAGTGGAAGTAAGGCCACACTCTCAGACAGGGCTGTTTCCTCTGTGCCAGTGTTGGTATTCCTGAAAGAAATCTGTATGTATATATTATTTATTTTCAAAAGGCAGTTTTCTCACATGTTCTATATCCAGTACTCTTTTCGCTCAAGAGCTCAAGAGGTTGGTTCAAATTACATAGTATTTAAAGCACATCTGGTTTTCTTGCCAACTAAAATACTGTTTTCCCATTTCAATGATACTGTTAGTTTGAATTGCATGTAACATATAACCATGAAAGAAAACTGGGTCTTGGGGGTCTGTAGGGTCCTTATTTTAGGGCAGACTGATAGAAAGCAAGTGCCATAGTGCTATGCCCATGAAGCATGAAGGGGTCACTTCCTTAGGGTCCATCCCCCTACCATCATAGCCATCATGTGGCCCCCAGTAATCCAAGATGGTCCAGTGAGGCTGTCAGCTGGTGGGGACTGCTGCTTGTGACTGGTTAGCATGCTTCATCTACGAACTTCACCAAGGTGTCAGGTCAGCCTCAGGAGTCACAGCAGTGCATGGTCTTCATGCTGCATTCACAGCCCTGTCTCAGAGTTCTCCTTCTCTTGAAGGGGACGATATACTTTTTTATGACGATATACTTGATTCTCCTGTGCTTGAGGACTTCAGGCATGTATATAGGACTTCAGGCATGTATACCCACGGTGGCTCTCTCTGTCTTTGTACTTTTCTCCTCTGTACTTGTCCTATGCCTCTTCTAATCTCAGGAAGCTCTGGAAGGACAGTAAGGACTTCGGGGAGATCCTTTAGGGGCAAGTTTAGGGAATTCCCAGGGCCTCTCTAGCCGAAGCAGCCCCTTACCTTTATGGTTCCAGGTGAGCCAGGAGAGCCTGAAGCAGCCCTAAGTGATAAGCCTGCATGGGATTTATCCCCTCTTGAGAGGCCTGGCGCAGGTAAGAGCCCTGGTTGGTTGGCTGCACCCTGCTCTGTCCCCAGACCAGCATGTAAGACTTTCCTCACTGATATTGTTTTATTCTTCTAAACTCACAGTTTAATTTTGTGATCCATAGATTTGGGATCTCTTGAAGGACAAGCATTCATAGGAGCATCTCTGATTTAGCTTTTTTTGGAAAAGTAATTTCCATTTGAAATAAACTGAATGAAGGATAGCACTTAATTAGCTTGGGGTGGGCAAAGAAGTTAGGAAAACATGAAGACTCATTCTCAGTTCTGTTCATCCCAAAGTTCTTAAGATGTTCTGTTTTTCTTTGCTGTGCTATATATGTGGGAGCATTGTTCAGAGAATTGGGATCAGGGGAAGATATATAAAGGAAGACTTTCTGAAAGACTTCTCTGAACAGAAAAACCTAATAGGACATGGACATGATTAAGAGCAAGAATGAGCAAAATTCAGGAGTGATAAGAGATTGAGTGCAACAAATCATTGTTGAAGATCTGTTCTGGATGCGAAGGATTCGCTAGTGGATGAGAGACAGGGATTCTTGCTTTAACCAGTCTGCTTGCCAGTGAGAGGACACAAACACTGAGCAAGCTGAGAGCAGAAGGTGACCCTGGGGTTGGGGGGAAAGTAGAGCAGAGAAAGGATGGAGAGGGTGGGATGGAATTGGATTTTAAATAGGGAGTCAGTGTAGGCTTCGCTTAGGAAGTACTATTTAGGGCAGTCCTGGTGGCGCAGCAGTTTAGCGCCGCCTGCAGCCCAGGGTGTGATCCTGAGATCCGGGATCGAGTCCCACATCGGGCTCCCTGCATGGGGCCTGCTTCTCCCTCTGCCTGTGTCTCTGCCTCTCTCTCTCTCTCTGTATCTCTCATGAATAAATAAATAAAATCTTTAAAAAGAAAAAAAAAAGGAAGTACTATTTAAGCAAAGCTAAAATAAGTGGATCTGGGGAGAAAGGAGCTACCAGTTGAGGAGAGAGAGACCTGAGAGTCTGCAAGAGAGTGGGGACCAGAGCTCAGTGAGGCGATGAGTTTGGAGGAAGGGACTTGAGGAAGAGAAAGTCTGAGTGCTTAGAGACAGGAGAATGCCCTGGGGTTAAAAAGGCCAAGCATTTTGTTCTAGTACCCTGTAATAGAAGTAAGGGCAGCCTTCGTCTTCCCACTATCCTTTTAAACCTCACTGCTGGTGGTAAATCCATAAAATGACCCAGAAGTTTCTAGAAAGCACATTAGTAACCTTGTTGTGGTTTAGTTTTTATAGTATGGTGGAGAGCAGATGTTCCTGCATTTAACACTTAATTTACTGCATGCCTACTGCATGTCAGGCATTTTGCTGGCACTTAGAACATAGTGATGAGTGAAGTGCTCACGGAGCTCAGAGTCTAGAACTGTGCCACCCAGTAACTGGCCATAAACCATGTGTGACTCTTGAGTACTTCCAATGTGGCTGGTCCAAATTGAGGTGTGCTGATTGTGGAAAATATACAATAGGTTTCAATGACTTAGCATGAAAGAAAGTAAAATTATTCATTAATTAGTATTTTATGTTGTTTACTTATTGGAATGATATTTTGGATATATTGGGTTAAGTAAAACAGCACTAAAATTAATTTACCTATTTCTTTTTACTTTAATATAGTTAATAGACAATTTTAAATTATATATCTGCCAGCTGGTATTACATTTCTTTTTTTTTTTTTTAATTTTTTTTTTTTATTTATGATAGTCACACACACACACACACAGAGAGAGAGAGAGAGAGAGAGAGGCAGAGACATAGGCAGAGGGAGAAGCAGGCTCCATGCACCGGGAGCCCGACGTGGGATTCGATCCCGGGTCTCCAGGATCGCGCCCTGGGCCAAAGGCAGGCGCTAAACCACTGCGCCACCCAGGGATCCCTGGTATTACATTTCTTTTGGACTGTGCTGATCTGAAAGGAGACACAAATAGTTAAGTGGGCGTGAAGTATATCTCATTGTGATTTTGATGTGAATTCCTCTGATAGCTAATGAAATGGAGCATCTTTTCATTGCTTAATGGCCATTTGTATAAATCTTTGGAGAGGTTTATTCAAGTCTTTGGACATTTTTAAATTGGGTTATTTTTTATTTAATTATTGAATTGTAAGAGTTCTTCTGTATATTCTGGATACTAGATCCTTATGTGATCTGGGATTTGCAAATACTTTCTCTCATTCTCTGGGCCATCTTTTCAGTTTCTTGCTGATGGCTTTGATGGCTTTGGCTGCATAAAGTTTTAATAAAGTCCACACTATCAGTTTTCCTTTTGTTACTTGTTTTTAGTGTCATACCTAAGAAACCACTGCCTAATTTAAGGTCACTAGGATTTATCCCTGGGTTTTCTTCCAGGACCTTTATAGTATAACTCTTACTTAGGTTTCTGATCCATTTTGAGTTAATTTTTACATATTGTGTAGGTAGGCATCCAACCTCATTGTTGGGCATGTGGCTATCCAGTTGTCTCAGCACCATTTCTTGGAAAGATTATTCTTTTCTCTTTGAATTTTATGGGCACTCTTGTCTGCCATACTTAATTTTAATGCATCACTGATAACTCGGTGATTTCAGTTACAGCATGCATTAATTTAGTGTATTGGTTTGAATTTGTCAGAAGAAATGTTGAGCTTGAGAAACATGTATTGATATTTTAAAATTCATAATACTTGATTTATATTGCATGAGGTAATGATACAATGTCAATATTCCTGGATGAAATAAAAAGTGAACAAAGTTGAATAGTAATTTCATGTTATAGACATTAATTTGTATTAATATTTCATCATATTCTTTGCATAGGCTTTTGTAAGATGGTAGTTTTCAGATAGGTAGTGTTGAGGTTTGTGCAGGATGCTGTTCCCCACACTTGCCCTGACTCCTGGGTTTCCTCCCCAACCCTCACCAAGGGGAAGGGCACAGCTCTTTCTGCAGTGAAGAAAGTGGAGAACTTTCCCCTGCTGCCCTGCTAGATGCAACTGCCATTTCATTACCTGCTTACAGCAGAGGCTAAGCAGAGCCTTTTCATAGACGCACAATTACTGTCCTTCCAAACTTACTTCGACTCAGTGATCAGAACAGCAGCTGCAAACACCTCAACTTCTGTCCTTCTAGAACCAGTGTCTCTCCCTGGTTGCAGGAATCTGGCTGGACAGTGAACAGTGAAAGCTTTTTCTCCCCACTGTGGAAACTCTCTTTCTAGAGGTTCTCTTGAGGAAATGTCCAACCTGCACAAGACTCCAGGAGAGTATTTAAGAAATGAATGTATAAGGCTGTTGCACTGAGAGTTTTCTCTATTTGCCTGTAATGGAATTCTCTCCTGGAAGCAACATCCTGAGCACCTGTTCTCATTGCTGCTCACTAGGCTGCCATCTTTCTCAGGCCAGCCGTGCTTGGCCATTCCCAGCCTGGTCTGTGTCTCGGCTGCTGGCTTGTTTTGGTGCACTCACCTTCTCAGGGGGTTCTGCTTCCCCATCTCTGTTATCTACAAAGAGTTGGGGTAACAGCACCTAACACGGCACAGAAAATGGTTTTCCCCCCAGCTAACCAAGAATTACCTTGATGGCTGGCTGTTCAATTTTAGTTTCACCTGCCAGAATGTTTCGTTTCGTTTCGTTTCGTTTCGTTTCGTTTCTTTTCTTTTCTTTTCTTTTCTTTTCTTTTCTTTTCTTTTCTTTTCTTTTCTTTTCTTTTCTTTTCTTTTCTCTTTTCTTTTCTTTTCTTTTCTTTTCTTTTCTTTTCTTTCTTTTCTTTTCTTTTCTTTTCTTTTCTTTCTTTCTTTCTTTCTTTCTTTCTTTCTTTCTTTCTTTCTTTTTTTTTAAGATTTATGTGTTGGGGGTGGGGGTGACTGGGTGACGGGCACTGAGGTGGGCACTTGATGGGATGAGCACTGGGTATTATTCTCTATGTTGGCAAATTGAACACCAATAAAAAATAAATTCATAAAAAAATAAATTCATAAAAAATATATATATATTTATTTATTCATGAGAGACACACAGAGAGGCAGGGACATAGGCAGAGGGAGAAGCAGCCTCCCCGCAAGGAGCCCAGTGTGGGACTCAATCCCAGACCCCAGGATCACGCCCTGAGCTGAAGGCAGAAGCTCAACCATTGAGCCACCCAGGGGTCCCCAGAATAATGTTTCTTTTCTTTTCTTTTCTTTTCTTTTCTTTTCTTTTCTTTTCTTTTCTTTTCTTTTCTTTTCTTTTCTTTTCTTTTCTTTTCTTTTTTTTCTAAGATTTATTTATTCATTCAGAGAGAGCGAAAGAGAGAGACACAGGCAGAGAGAGAAGCAGGCTCCATGCAGGGAGCCCGACGTGGGACTCGATCCAGGGTCTCCAGGATCACACCCCGGGCTGCAGGCGGCGCTAAACCGCTGCGCCACTGGGGCTGCCCCAGAATAATGTTTCTAATTGATGTATTCTGACCCGTTTTTGTCTTGCTTTGGAAGATTATTTGAAAAAGACAAATAACAACAACAAAAAAAACAGTATCTCATTGTCTGCGTTAACTCCTCACTAAATATTTCCAGGCAAATCCCAAGAGTTTCATAGAATCTAATCACCAAAAGAAAGGCTGAGAAGTACAGATGTTTTTGCACAAGAATCCTGTTGCTAGAAGCTGTTTTAGAGGTAATGATGGAGTCGCCCTTGTGTTTTGTGTACTTGCGTTCCTCCAGGTAATGACGACTCGGACATTGACATCCAGGAAGATGATGAATCTGACAGTGAATTGGAGGAGCGGCAGCTGTCCAAGCCTCGGACAGCCATGGAGGTGCTCATCCAAGGTACGCAGCTGCTGTCACTTGCCCTCCTCCCTGTGCCCTGTCACAGAACAGTTTGGGTGGCTTCTGCTTCGGAGTTCATCCTGCCCTCCTGTTCATGAGGTTTTGGCTCTTAAACTGCTCAGCGCTCACCTTTGCTGCTAATACTCTTACCTGTGGTCCCAGGAAGAGCTGATGCTTCTTTGTGGCCGGGGGTATCTCACAGAGGCCATGGGAGTACACTGCCTCTGCCACTGAGCTGCATTCTACCCTTCTTGGGTCCAGACAGCTCTCAGTGCAGTGACATCCCCTATAATCAGAGAATTAATGCATGCAGGAAGGACTCCCAACCATCTCTGCCTTTTAAAAAATCTTCTAGTTTCTACTTTCTCACTGCTGAAGACTGAAGCAATAAAATCTGTGGAGTAAATGTGGGTGTCCCCCGGCATTTTCTTCATGTGCCACTTGCTACCCTCTAGGGGTCCTGGTTGGTAGCTGGGGGGTGTGTCTTTCAGATTGCCTTTCCACTTATGGATGTGCACACACATACAGCGAAATACACAAAGATCAGCTGATACATTTTGTAACCTAAGTGGAACCAGACTTTGTGTATGGTTCTGCAGCTTGCTTTTTTTAAAAAAAGTTATTATTAAATATATCAGAACTTCTCCCATGTCAGTAAAATAAAATCCACTTCATTCTTTTTGACAGCTGCATAATTTTCCATAGCATGACTGTACCCATAATTTACTTGGGCATTCTCATATTAAAAGATATTTTAAAAATATATATTTAAGTTATTTTTTCCTTTTTTCCTGGTATATACATCTTTCTGCTTATCTGCAGTGTTTGTACTATTAAAAATGGAATTTTTAAAGTTTATGTAGATCTTTGTTTTGATAGACACTACTAGATTGCTCTATACTTGCTTTTATTTATTTATTTATTTTTAATTAATTTATTTATTTATGATAGTCACAGAGAGAGAGAGAGAGAGGCGCAGAGACACAGGCAGAGGGAGAAGCAGGCTCCATGCACCGGGAGCCCGACATGGGACTCGATCCCGGGTCTCCAGGATCGTGCCCTGGGCCAAAGGCAGGCGCCAAACCGCTGCGCCACCCAGGGATCCCCTATACTTGCTTTTAAAAACATCTATGAAAAAAAAAATCTAGGTACTGGGACACCTGGGTGGCTCAGTGGTTGAGCATCTGCCTTTGGCTCAGGGCGTGATCCCGAGATCTGGGATCAAGTCCCGCATTGGGCTCCTTGTGGGGAGCCTGCTTCTCCCTCTGCCTGTGTCCCTGCCTCTCTCTCTCTCAGTGTCTCTCACGAATAAATAAATAAAATCTTAAAAAAATAAATAAATGAAAACGTCTATCTATTATCTGTTAATTTTTGGAGCAGTTTGCATTTTTGTATGCATGGTATATTTCAGAGGTAAATTATCTTCGTTTTATATTAAGTTTTGCTATTAACTGATCTTTTTTTGTTGTTTTTAAAACATTTATTTAATTTAGAGTAAGAGCGCACTCGGATGGGATGGAGGGCAGGGAGAGGAAGAGAGAATCTCAAGCAGACTCCACACGGAGTGCAGAGCCCAATGTGGGTGGGACTCATTCCCATGACCCTGAGATCATGACCTAAGCTGAAATCAAAAGTTGTACGCTCGGCCAGCTGGGCCACTCAGGCACCCCTGTCCTTTTATTTTTTAACAGCTTCATGATATAAATGGAGGTTAGAGGTTATGACTCCCATTGTACAAATGGGAGCTGAGGCTCTGAAAACGTTTGTGATTGGCTCATGAATGCACTGTTGCTCCTAAATTTTACTGCTGAGCACTCAGCCAGCAAAAGTAAAAGCTAAAAAGTATAAGGGCTTTAGAAAACACAAGATTTGCATTTAATCTGATCAAGGAAGGTTTCTGTATTAGCTCCTGGTGGTCACCCAGGCCTGTCGTGAGCAAGTTCCTCTCTCAGCTGCCTCACTGCCTTTGCCCCGAGGCGTGAACCTAGGGTCCCGGGGCTCCTTCCTCAGCCTCCAGGTGGGGGTGCAGCTCTCTGCCTCCAGCAGTGAAGGATGGCTCCTAGGTGTTTGCAGCAGTCACAGCTGGGCATCCATGAGTGAAGAATGTTTTTAAAGATGAACTAATTGTGATCCTCAAAAGTTTTTCTCTTTGGAGCTCAGACATAGATTCAAACACAGGTAATGTTGGTCTGTGTAGGGAGACTGCATTTCTTTTTTCAGTAGATAGCAGAGCTGTTCTACCCCATAGATACTCAGAGTGGGATTCAGTGATTTTTCTCACAACATGTGCAGGATGCGTGTTTAGTTTTCTGATTTCTGCACCATGATCATGTTTTATTGCCCTTTTCTTTTTTTTCAAAGTGGAAATGCAAAAAATCCATTACTTTTCATTGGCAGTTGATTATTTGGGTGCTACTTAAGTAAATTTTTTAGTGTGGTTCTTATGTTTTCCCAGTTTTCTAAAGGAAAACAAATCTTAAATGCCTTTCCTTACCTTTTTTTTTTAAAATAAGATTTTCATAATCTCTTCATGCTTTGGTTCTCCTCAGGAAGACCTGGCAAGCGCATCGTGGGCACCATGCAGGGTGGAGACTCTGATGACGATGTGAGTCCCAGGCAGTTCCCTTTAGCAGCTCTGTTCTTCCCAGTCCCGGGCTGGCCTTGTAGACTCACTGAGCCGACAAGCTGAGTACGAGCTGCTGCCTCGCAGCCTGGCCTGCTGCTGGGTTTGCGCCAGAGTTCGGCCTCCTGAGGAGCTGGACTCTGCTCTGCTTGTTGATGACTCTTTTCTTTTCAAATGAATGTGCTTGCCCCCCCCCCTTTTTTCCTTCTCACTGTTCTTTCCATTCTTGCTTTCCAAAGATGGAAGCAGCACCAGCTCTCTTAGGTAAATGCAAGACTTCCAGCTCCAAGAAGCAGGTTGGTTTTCTTTTTCATCTTGTGTGTGTGTGTGTGTGTGTGTGTGTATGAGAGAGAGAGGGAGGGAGGGATGGAGAGAGAGCCAGCTCAAAGCCACTGGAAAGCCTTCCCCAACAGTGATGCCTGTGTGTCCTGGGCAACAGCCAGGTGCAGAGGATCCACAGTGAACTGCACAGTTGCCTAGAGATGCCCGTGCAGGGGAGGAGGGGTGAGCACTGAACCAAGAGACGAGGAAGGTTGTCAGGCCTTGGAGTGTAGCCTGGAAAAGAAGGGAGTCTGCTAAGGGCCCTCTGTTCACGTCCTCTCTGGTGAGGGAACAGGAAAAGGAGGCTCTCTTGAGATACGGGCCTTAGAGAGGTGGGACAGGAGGCTGCGACATCAGGCTGCTGGCAACTTGATCATCCCTGAGGTAATACTGATTGGGAGACTCACCAGAATGGGGCCCTGCTGCTGGGGCTGCCACGTCGGTCACCCTGGGTGTGTCTTCCTTGTGGCGGTCTCCAGCAAGCCTGTGAGGCCCCGGAGGGAAAGGGTGATGGGGCCCACAGACCATAGAGCTCCTCATCAGGTCAGTTACCACATATGTCTGGAGTGTGGGACTAGTGCCTGCACGGGGACAGAACAGGAGCCTGACCGTCTTGACAGAAGATCCCTTTATTTAGTGCCAACAGTATATATTGTAACCAAAATCCATGGAGGGAGAGGTCACTCAGGTTTGTTGGCCAAGATGCACAGAGAAGATTGAGCCTTGAAATCACAGAAGGTAGTCTTAGAGAAGCAGAGAAACCATCTCGAACATTTTTTAACAGTCAGGGCTGGATGGTTAAGTAGCTTCTGTCCATCAATCTTACACATTTGAGGCAGGACTAAGAAGTCTGGTGGGGGTGCTGGGCATGCCTGGACAGCACCGTCTGGTGCCTCATCCTACCATCTGCTTGGTCATGTGCATAGCTTTCTCTTAGAGCTAATGCCTGAGCCGCAGCTTCCATCTCCCCGTGCCTCGTGTTGCTTGTTTGTTTCTGGGAGCTGCCTCCACGCTCTCCCCAGGCACACGTCTTGTCCGTCAGGGATTCACGCATCTCCTTGAAGATACTTCCAGAGTACCTGTCATGTGAGGTGTGGTCACAGATTATGGGTAATGCGTAATTAAGCAGATACATTGGGTCATAGTGGCAAGAAGAAAAAGCTGTTCAGGGAACAGAGTGACATGGTTGAAGGGGGTGATTGATATATTTTGAACCCTCAGGGAATGTCTCTCAGATCAGGTGACAGGCGAGGCCTGAATGGGAGGAGGGACGTGGTGCAGGGAGGGGCATCTGAGGCACAGGGAATGGGGTTCCTTCATTGGAGGCCTAGAGATGGTGGCATGACTGGGACGGAGTGAGCTGAGGGTAGGAGCAGCAAAAGGCAGCAGGGGCTGTGCAGAACTTTGCAGGACGTGATGAGGACCTGGGGTTCTCTGTGAGTGCCCTGGGAGGGCCCAGAAATCGTGAGCCCAGCAGTGCCCAGAGCTAACGGGTGTTCGAGAGACCCCAGTCAGGTGTTTGCCATAGTCTGGAGGTGCTGGCGGCTCAGCCTCAGGTAGTGGCAGCACAGGTGTTAAGTGGTCAGATTCTGGATGTTTCCAAGGTCAGAACCATGACGTTTTGTTAATTGGACTTAGGGTATTGGAGAGAGAAATGAGGGATGCGTCACTTGGATTGTGGTGGGCTAATAGCATACAGAGAGTTTGCATTTCCCCAAGATGGGGCAGGCTTGAGGAGGGCTTGAAGAGCAGAGCAGGACTTTGGTTTTGGACTCTCTACACATGCGTTGCCTGCCGGCCATCCACATGCTAGGGTTAAGTAGCCAGTTGGAGTTCAAGTCTGGAATGCAAGGGTCAGGTCTGCGCTGGAGTTGAATTTGGAGTTGAATTTGGTCAGGTCTGCGCTGGAGTTGAAGCCCACCTAAATACAATGGTATTTAGGTGGTCCTCAGGCCACACTGACACAACGTGTGATTGTGTGAGGGACAGAGTAGGAAGAAGAGAGGAGGCCCAAGGCTCCGAACTGAGCTGTGTTGCAGGGTCAAGGAGATGGAGCATGTGGGGGCAAGACTTTGAAGATGTCGGGGTGAGGTGGGGCGGGCACCAGAAGAGAAGGGTGCACTGGGGCAGAGTGGCTTTCAAGGAAGGAGCTGCCTGTGCTGGATGCAGCTCGGGGGTCACAAGGCACATGGGACTCACCCATTGGGTTTGAATCCACTGAATGTTTGCATCACTACGAGAGCTGGCCTTCACCCTGCCAAGTGTGTTGAGGAGACAGTGAGAGGGCAACTGGCAGGGGAGTGGGATCAAAACTCCTTCAGGGAGTTTCACTGTTAGAAGGTAGAGGACCAGGGCAGAGCAGCTGGGGAGGAAGGTGGGATTAACTTTGGGGGGTTTGTTTGTTTGTTTGTTTAAAGATTTTATGTATCTATTCATGAGAGACAGAGAGAGCGGCAGAGACACAGGCAGAGGGAGAAGCAGGCCCCATGCAGGGAGCCCAATGTGGGACTCAATCCCGGGTCTCTAGGATCATGCTGTGACCAAAGGTGGCGCTGAACCACTGAGCCAACTGGGCTGCCCTGGTTTTATATTTTTAAGAAGGAAATTGCAGCATGTATATATGCTGGTAGGAATGATCTAGCTAGAATGGCTAGCCATCTTGGGTTTACTTGAGACACAGAACTTGCACTTTAAAACCTAGCCGAGTTGGTCTCCCTAGATCTAGGTGATGGAGAGGCTGTTCCTTTTACTTTGCTCCTTATGCCCATTTCCTGTGTGGCTTTCCATCCCCTATCTGATACAATGCAACAAACAAACAAAAACACCCAACCCTCCTCTTTGCTGTCCCCTGGTGGATGGCTGGGCCCCCAGGGGCAGAGCAGTGGCAGGTGAGCTTTGTTTGGTGCAGATCCAGTGGTGTTGCTGAGACCTCCCTGGGAAAGCCAGCCCCATAGCACCAAGCATGGCTGCACACTGGTGTCCGAAGGTCACTGGTTAGCTGATCCATTTATGATATTTCCACTGGCAGTGTCAGCCATGGGTCCCCTTCTCATGCCCCCACAGCCTGACTGCTGCTCCGCCCAGCTCTCCCTTCACATGAGGACGTTGCTAGTTACTGAGCTGCTGGTGAACAAGGATCTCAGCTCACAAGCTGTGGGTATGAGGCAGGTCCTCAGTTGTCTTTGTGGTCTTCCTACAGGAGGACTCCGAGGACAGTGAGATTGACATGGAGGGTGATGAAGAAGACGATGATTTGGAAGATGAGAGCGTTGCTCTCTCACCAGCTAAGCCCAGTCAAAGGGTCCGGAAGCCTGAGCCCCTGGATGAAAGCGACAATGACTTCTGACCTTCTTGCCCAAGGGACCAGATTGATTAAATCCCTCAGATCTATAGGTAAACGGGAATTGGAAGGTTAGGAAGGAAACCTATCTTGTTCACTAAACCAGCTGGACTTGTTAATGAAGCAACAGCTAATTCTTCTCTAGCCTCCTCTGTGCTATTCCACAGAGCTTCACCAAGAACTAAAGCAAGCCCCAAAGAGGATGTGGGTTTTTTGTTTTTTTTTTTTTGCCTTATTTATCTCCTGAAACTTGGGAAATGTGTATGTTCTTAGAGATGCACATGTGTGGGGCACAGACCTGAGGAGAACTAAGAGCACCATCACGTCTTGATTATTGTTGGGATGTGTTTTCCTCTAAGAGTCGGGGTGAGGGACATGGGCTGGGCACTAGGGCCCGTTTAGAAATTGTGGGGGAGCATTTGACTCCTCCTCACCTGTAGGATTTCGAACATTTACTGTACACTGGCTTTTAATTCTAACTTTTATTTCGTTGTCTTATTTTCTTCTGTATGTTCACAATACCAAGCTTTAACTGTATTTTACTAAAATGTTCTAAATGAAAGTTAGCTAAGTTAGATGAAAACCCACTTTGATTAAAAATCAGGCAACAGAGAGATGCTCCAGAATATAAATACTCATTTTCTTTCAGAAGGGTGACATTCCTCCTTAGGAAAGCAAATTACTGAAGTGTTGGTACACACTTGTGTTTCTGACTCTAAAAAAATGAACCGGGATTGCATTAGGTTGAAGAGCATTAGAATAATTTCCCTGATGTGAAATGAGAAGTGACAGGTGCAGTTGTTTTGTTTTTCTGATATGGAAAACACGGAGCAGTTTTCATTTATTTTTCAGTTATAGAAGTCAGAAGATTTCTGGTTATTTAACTCGTAATAAATGTGTTTAATTCCATGTTTTTATGTTATTAAATAAGTTTTACTTCAAAGTGTAATTATATTGTTTATTTGCACCTATAACATAAATACTTAGGAGAAGTTTACACGTTACTATGGTAGCATATAAATTGTTAGGAGACAGTGTGACAATTATTTCTATCATCTTTGCTTTTTTCTCTGTCTTTTCCTAACTTCTACATAGATTACCCTCTTTTTTAAACATTCAGCATTAAGTTAATTCACCAGCGATTGAGATGTGTCATCATTGAAATGAACTAAAAAGGGAATGGGAGTGTCGGGAGCCATGCCAACCCCCTCAGATGCTGTGGCTTCTGAGGTGCAAGTCACTGTGTCTTCTTGGATGTTCTAGTTTTGGTTTCCCTGAGTCTGACCTGCCTTATATTTTGAAAAACAAAACCAAATCAAAACAAAAAAATGTATTTTTCTTTTCCTCGTGTGATAATTTTCTACTAATGAGCATTAACATGAGAGTGTGGCCCACGCAGCAGGCCACCCCTACACACATACACAGGTGCCCGTGCGATGGGCCATTTATTGTTTCACCTCTTTCTCCATCATCCTTCATCCCTCGATGCTTTGGTTAACTGACTTGGGGCAGTCACTGTGGAATGGCACCTCCTTCCTAGAGCAGCTTCTTTCAACCAAGGAGCTTCAAGAACCTGATCGTAGTTATGAATGTACGTCTGTCACTGTAACAGACCCAGCAGTTGAGTGTGCCAAGTGCCATATGACCTCTTGCCACTGGCTTTGGCCAAGCATCAGAGCCCCAGATAAGACTGTGTGATTAGGTCAGTGAAAAACCAGTATTTAGATCATTTTCGACAGTTGCTATTGTTTGTAACTATATAATTAAAGGACCTCTTAAAATGCTTTACAACGTATATATTGACAGAAAATGTAGAGGAATTTTTCAAGTCCTTAATTTTTATTGGTGGCAGCTGTGAGAACAAAGTCCAGGGACTTCCAATCGGCAGTGTGAGGAACTGTTTCCCTTTTAGCTGGGACAGAAGAAGACCTGCAAGTGCTCTTTCGCTAGCGTTGTAAACTATAATATCAGTGTCCGTCGTCTGGGAGGACCCACTGCATCCGTATCCCAGCTGTCGGATGGGCCCAGGAGACTCAGGTGCTAGAATCCATGACTGGAAGAATTGGAAAGGAACTAAATGTGCCCAGAGAAGAAGCCCTTGCGATGAGAATGTGACTGGAACAGGGGGACACCGAAGTCAGGAAGGGAGCTCATAACAGAATAACAGAAACATGTACCTGATGGGAAACCTGTGTGTCCGAGACACAGTGTTTGACTGTAGACCTCTACCCCTCTGCTGGGCAGTCTGGAAAGGATTAAGCAATAGTGACATAGAAAACTAAGTTTTTAAAAGATGCACTATTCTAAAAAGAACAGGAGAGTGGCTCAGGAGTGATCAATACTAATAAAGGCATAAGATGGAGACTAATGGTTTGAACAAAAATCATGCTCTCTGTTGAGAGGATGGAGAAACAAAAAGTGGGGATGTTAGCTGATATACATCCAAGGGTCCTTTCCCACTTAGAAGTCAAGAGATAATCTCTAAGATGACAAAACAAGAAATAGTACACGTCAGACATTTAGTTTGGGGAGTAGGGGTATTTGGGAAGGGGAGGGACAAAACAGGAGACTGCTGTTTTCCAATATACACCTAATAATTTTTGGCTTTTTAAACTATGTGTATTACTATGAATGTTATTTTGATGAAATGAAATTCTCAAAAGATAAATATATAGACAGGAAAAGGGTAAGGGCTGGAGACAGGTTTGAGGATTATTTTCCTGTGAGATTCCTTGGGGGAGAACACATGGGATGGAAAGAGAGCCAAGGTTGGGAGCCTGAGAAATGCCTGTGTCTCATGGGCAAAGGCCACAAGGAGCCAGAAAAAGAGACTGGGAAAGTATTTTCTAAAGTGACTGTATTTTACTTTAATGATTAGGAAAAAAAATTTTTTTATTTTCCAAAGAGTATTGAAGAGGGGTAACGAGAAGGTGGAGGACTGGACAGTTCTGTTATGGAAGCCAAGGCAGAGGAGAATCTCCAAAGAAGGGAAAGATGAGTAAGTGCTAAATCCTTGTAAATAAGCTTGAGACAGAGGGCACTGAAATTGTCAGTTAGGAAATCTCCGATGACCTTAGCCAAGAGCAGTCAGATAGCCAGTGAATGTGAAGAGAGGTTAGAATTTGAAGTGAACACAGTGAGTGTTGATGAGTGTTCAGATGACTTTTTTTTTTTTTTTAAGATTTTATTTATTTATTCATGACAGAGAGAGAGAGAGAGGCAGAGACACAGGCAGAGGGAGAAGCAGGCTCCATGCAGGGAGCCCGACATGGGACTCGACCCCCGGTCTCCAGAATCACACCCCGGGCCGAAGGCGGCGCTAAACTGCTGGGCCACAGGGGCTGCCCTGTTCAGATGACTTTTTAGCTGGAGGGAACTAGCATGTGGAATGAGAGCGGTTGAATCTATAAGAGAGAGAATGTGTGTAATTAATTGATGAAGCAAAGGCATCATTAGGAGTCATTCTGTTTAAATCCATATTGCCTATTGAAAATAAACACACCAGATAACCAGTTGGCCTGGTAAAAGTAAGATGGCTTTGGTTGATGTCATGATCTTTTACACCTGGATTTCTACAGCATCTGGTGTAGATAAGGACCCAAAAGAGTTTTTTGACTTGGGCATCAGGTGGAGTAAGTACCCAGAATACTGAGACAATGCCTCAGAAGTTAGGCCACGGTAGCCCTAAGATAAGGATGGCTATTCCTGGCTAACAAAACTTAAAACAGCAAGCATTGAAAGTATCCAGCTGTTTCTAAGTAATGTGTCCCAGAATAAAGCTCAAGAATTTTAAGGAATATAAAAATAATCCATACCCAACAAGATAAAATTCCCAATGTCTGGTGTCCAATTAAAAATTATCATAATGAGAAAAATAAACAGACCCAGAAGTGACCCAGAAATAACAGATGATAGAATTAGTTTTTAAAAAAAGGGCATTCAGATAGTTTTTTACTGAGATGATGGAGGGAGGCATGAACATCTTAAGAGGTGATAAGACATAAATCTCAAAGCTTATAGAGATGAAAGAAATGAGACAAAGACTGTGTGAGCTGGGATTGAGGCCCACAGAAGAGAAGATACCGGCCCTGCAGACACAGCAATAGAAATGGTTCAGAATGAAAAACAAAAAGAAGAGTCCCAGCGGGCTGGCTACTGGTGTGTCGCCTCAGCTCCAGATCACCTTTCGGCCCTCCCTGCGATGGTAGAGCTATTCCTTGTAAACCTCTCTGCTTTGCCAGTGGGCAAGAGCATGGGCTGGTCAGTGGGCTGCCAGGGAGACTTTGGAGAAGGAAGGGATGAGGCTTGCTTTACAGGGCCCTGGGGAGCATGATTTTTCTCCACTGCCTTGGCCCTTGAGGTTTCGCTGGTGCTGGATTCCAGCAAGACACGGCTTTCTCTAGCATTTGGCAACTGTGACTCTTGTTCTGTCTTGTTCTCAACTGAATCAGACACTGTGCAAATCAGACAGCAGTATGGCAACATCCTGAAAGTACTAAGGGCCAAATACCAGCCTTTAGGTTCTATACCCCGCAAAAAAAAAATCTTCCAAAACACAGCAATCCAAATAAATATGACACAAGACCTGCGTTTGGATGTTCCCCATTTCCAAGTACTTTTCTTTATAGCTGATTATTTTTTTCAGTAGAAGATCTAATCAGAGAGCCTGCAGTAGGTGGCTATGTTTCTTTAATCTCCTACAATTTAAAATAGTCCCCAGCCTTTTGTATTTTTCATAATATTGACATGTTTTGAAGAGGTTACGCTAGTTTTTGTTGTTATTTTCCAGAATGCCTCTCTGTTTGGATTTTGTCTGATTGTTCCTTCCTGATAAGATTCAAATCAGTATTTTTGGCATGATGTGTCTTCAGTGCATCACATCAGGGGCACAGCATGCCCAGTTGTCCCATTATCGGTGATGTTAGGTTTAATAACTTTGTTAAGAAAACATTTGTAAAATTGTCCATCTTTTGTAACTATCACTCGTGGGGTGATATTTTGAGACTTGGTGGTTATCTTCTTCCTCGATAGGCTTTTATCCATGGCTTTAGCATCCATTGAGGATTTTTGCCTGAATCCTCATTTTTGAAGGCACATTTGGAATAAGTGTGCTTCCTGTTCAAACTTTAAAATGGTAATGACTTTATAATCTTTATAAGCATTTTCCTTGGTTATTTAGTTGATGAGAACTGTGGTGTCCATTGGGGTCTTTTTCCCTTCATCCCAGACACACACCTGAGGCAACTTGGACCATATGGAAGCTCAGCTTGCTGGCCTTCACGGAGAAGCTGCAGGCACAGTCATGGTTTTGGAAGCCCAGTATAGGATAACATTAAGGCATCAGTGTTTAATGTGCCATTGATAACCAGCATGCCAGATCCCCCATAATGTATGCCAGACATAATCCATGCCATTGAGAGATTTCGTAATGGATAAAGGTGGCAAGAACCTTGGAGAACCTCTTTTTGTCTTTGTCTCCAGAATCCAGTAATTAAAGCCTTTATTTCTCTTCAAAAATTATCAATTTTTCCATGTGTTTCTAATGATCGTAGACCTAAAATGTTCTAGTCTTCTTGAGAAAAGAGCGGTCCCTCTGTCACCGATGCCAAGTTGATAACCCTATATAGGCTTGAAGATGGAAGCTCCTTTCAGAGCTTTCAGAGTGGGGAGGAGTGATTTTAACAAGTGGAGAAGGGAAATAATAATAAAAGAGGCACATGAAGACCTCAGGGTATAAATAAGCTTGTACCAGCTTCTTACCTGCTGAGCTTTAAAGCTTGTGTCCTTGGTGGGGACATCCCTTCTCTGCACCAGAGCAGAGAATCCATCTCACCCCTGCTTGGACTGACCGGGGACTGAGAGAGTTGCTCGTGACCTCTTTGGCAGCACCTTTCCTGCCTCCTTGCAGGAGACCAGCTATTGTGTGGGTCAACATCATTCCCAGACCACAGGAAGGAACCCTGGAAAATTGTCTTTCCATTCAAAAGCTTCCAGCTGTTGGTCTGCCTGTCGTCCTGCCAGGTCCACCAGGAACTTGTTTTGCTCACATCTCAACAGTGCATGAAGGAGCATTTGTCTTGATAGCCTCTGAGATCATCCTGGCACCAGATTCCCCAATGTGATTTCCCTGGAGACTAGAAGAGAAACATTAGGACAGGGCTTGAGAGATGGGCTCGAGGCCCAGGGGCCTGCAGGTTCTCGTTAGTAAAGAGCACGAAATGCAGAGCTCCAGCCAACACCTTCATGCTTCCAGGGTCCCTCCCATGGACAGGGCCAGAATGACTCCCCTATATACTGAGTTTCGCTGCAGAACTGCTGGAAGACCCAGGAGCCCGCTGAGAATCGGGCAGAAGGCAGAGCCTGACCTGGGTGCCGCTCCAAGGGAGCAAGAATGGCAGGAAAGGGCAGGTGCCGCCGAGCCCCACTCACTTGATGTGCTGGAGGCCATGGTTTCCAGACAGTGCAGTGGCGACACATATCGCCCCATCCATCCCCAAGGAATTTTCTTGAAGACTAGGCAGAGAAAAGATGGAGACACTACCATGAGCCACTCAGGACAGAAGAACACGCCCCAGAAAGCTGCACCACATTATCTTGGGGGGCAGTGGAAGAAATAGTTCTGGGGCTGATTTGTCCATCAGTGTCCTAGCAACAGCAAGGGGGCATTTACCCCTGAGGCCAGTGTCTACAAGTAGCCAGGTGGTCTCGTCTAAGTGCCATGGAAGACGTAAGACCAAAAATGCAGGCATTAAGTGACTTAGCTCTGATGTAAGCTAGACAGAATGAATGCATCCATCTGCAAGAGGGACTCTAGTAGAGCTCTCGCTATTCGGAAGGAAGCAGCTACAGAGGACCCCAAGAGACGCTCATCTCGAGGGGGAGGTTCCAGCAGAGAAGTCTGCAGCTCAGGGCACAGGTGGGTCTCTACAGCCACTCACTTGAGTCTTCGGAGACTTGAGTTCACCTTCAGGGCATTTGCCAAGGCTTTGGCTCCAGCCACCCCGATGGCATTTCCTCGTAAGCTGTCAGGAGAGATAGGAACCCTAAGGCACAGTGACCGCTGTGGGATGAAAACTGTACCTCTTCAGATGAGCCGGGGCTACTGGGTAGAGGAAGCATGGACTCAGCCACCATGGAGGTGAGGTGGTTCCTCCCTCGCTCCAGGCACAGAACGGAGATCGGCTCTGGGGAGCAGGACACGCGTGGAGGGGTGAAGCTGGCCAACCTGGGTGGTTTGTGGGAGCCCTCACCCTCCTCTATCCACAAGGACGGAGAGCAGGGCTGAGACAAGAGGCAGCATTGAAGCCAGTGGTCCCCGTGTGCTCAGCATCAGGAGCAGAAATGACTGGCACGTGCCTGAGAGCCGCATCCAGGGTAACCCCCGCCCCCAGGGCCTTGGATCCTCTCATAGAGTGAGCTCCACGGCCAGGGACCCCTACGCGGGAACCTCGGGACGTGCGCCGTCTGGCAAGGCAAGGAGAGCGGGTACCTAGGGGGAGGAGGCCCGACAGTAGGGGCTCGCAGGGAGGAGGTATGGTGTGGGAATGGGGAAGCTGCGGCCTGCTTGACCTGAAGGACGGTGTTTGAATGATCTGTGAGTTTCCACATAAATTGACAGTTCTTCCATATCTTCATTCTGAATCAACAGCGTGGTTTCTTTGGGCAACAGACCAGAGCCAGAGACGGGGACACTTACTCAAGAATCTCCAAGGTTCCGTTCACGGCCAGGGCGTCCCCTAGCGCCTGGGCGCCCCGGGCCCCAATGGAGGCCGCCTGCAAGCTGTGGGAGAGGTGCAGTCAGCGCCGGCAGGCGGGGCCCCTGCAGCCTGCGCCCGCCCTGCGCCGCCTAGGACGGGAGCTGCCGCTGCGGGTCCAGGAGGGACACGGGGGCTCCTGGAGAGTTTGAGGGAGAACGCTCCTCGAGCCCCTACTTCCTGCTTTCCAGATGCTCGAGGTCCCACTTGCTAACACTGGGAAAACGAAACACACCTTCCTTGGCTGGAAAGCAGAACTGACGGGGGTGGGGGTGGGGGGGGTGGGGGGGTGGGGAGGGTGGGGGGGTGGGGGGGGGTGCGGGGGGGGGGGGGCCGTGAGAGCCGGGTGCAGGGCTGGCTCCCGGGCAGCGTGCGCGTTAGCACTTACTAGAGAGCAGTGAGGGTCGCGTTGGTCTTGAGCGCGCTGGCCACTGCAGACGCACCCTCGTCCCCGATGGCATTCTCCTGTAAACTGAACACAGAGCGTGGCCCTGGGCTCATGGGGCACGGGGTTGGCAGTCCAGTAGGACTTGCTGAGCTGGGCCCTTCTAGATTTAATTCAGACACAAAGAGAGGGACAATGGAAAAGCGACTAAGGATGTGCTGGCCAGAGAAGTAAGTCAAAGCCCTCCACCGGGCCGTTCTTGCCAGTCAGTGTTTTACATCTTTTTTTTTTTTCCCTCCCTTCCCTTCCACATGAATAAAGTGCTAGGTCTGAGAGCAGTCAGTGGTTAAGAGTTTAGTTAGGGTAGGCACCGGTGTGTTCAGGGGAGCAGTTTGCGTTAAGAATTCTGACAGACATTTGAGTGTGTGTTGTGTCCACAGAGCTGTACAGGCCGAGGTCTGTCTCGGGTGAGGAGTTGTGATTGAATGAGCAGGCCCCAGAGGCCATGTGCCAACTGCTCACAGAAGCTGCCAGAAGAACTAGGTCTAAACTGAAACCTGAAGGACGAGAGATGGGGGAGGGGGCTTGGCACATCCGCATGACACCCAAAGAAACTTAGTCGAGTCGCCACCTCGTGGAATGAGGCTGAGGAGGTACACAGGAAGCAGATTGGGGCGTTCTTTGGAAGCCATGTTAAGGGTTGGCCTTCACTCTGCAGGCACTGGGCAGCATTTAAGCCTTTCACCCAGGACGGGGACAGATTTACGTTTGGGAAAGCTCTTTGGCCAGCTTTGTGAGAAGATGGACTGGATGTAGAGGTGCCCCTGCAGTGACACAGGTGAGTGATGCTGCTGGCCTGCTGGTGGCTGTGGGGGCAAAGGGAAATGGTGGAACGTAGGGAGGACAGCCACAGGTGGGAAGCAAGAGCAGAGGTGGTGTTTCTAGCTCACACGACTGGCTGGTCCTGTTCACGAGGTGGGACCAGAGAAGCAGGCTCCTGGGCAGGTGGTTTGGGCAGTTTGAAGTTCCTTGAGGTCCCCTAGGGGAGATGCTGAGTGGGTATTGGTGACACAGGTCTGGAGCTCAGGAGAGACATCTGGGGGATAGACGTGGGGGCACCAGAGCTTTTTGTTTTTTTTTTTTTTTTTTTTTTTTTTTTTTTTTTTTTTTTTTTTTTTAAATTTTATTTATTTATGATAGTCACACACAGAGAGAGAGGCAGAGACATAGGCAGAGGGAGAAGCAGGCTCCATGCACCGGGAGCCCGATGTGGGATTCGATCCTGGGTCTCCAGGATCGCGCCCTGGGCCAAAGGCAGGCGCTAAACCACTGCGCCACCCAGGGATCCCCACCAGAGCTTTTTGAAGGCAAGGAGCCTGGGAGCGGAGAGCTTCTGGAAAAGAGGTCATTCAAGAGAAGATGGCCTAGGACAGAACCGTAGGGAGCACCAGGATGTCAAACACAAGAACCAGCCAGAGGTGAGACACCCTGGTCAGAAGCCAGTGAGGCTCAAAGGGTTAAACACAGAGTTAGCCCTCGACCCAGCGGTTCCACTAATGGTGTGTAGCCACGAGAAATGGAGGCTCACAAAGGCTCACAGCAGTGTCACGAGAGCCAGATAGTGGGAACAACCCAGTGTCCATCAGTGGACAGTGTGGTCTATGCACACACTGGACTAGGATTCAGCCATAGAAAGGAATGAAGCTCTGATTCATGCCACCACCTGGGTGACCCTTAAAGACATGACACTAAATGAAAGATGTTGGTTGCAAAGGCTGCAGACAGTATGAGTCCATGTATGTAAGACGTCCAGCATGGATGACTCCATAGAGACAGAGCACATGTGTGCTGGCCACAGCTGGGGTTGGGGGCAGTGGGGAGTGACTGCTAATGAGTCTGGGGTATCTTCCCGGGGTGATGGAAATGGTGTCAAATTGATCGTGGTGATGGTTGCACAGCTCAGTGGATGTAGTAGAAACCAGTCAGCTTTGTACTTTATACCGGTAGATTATTGTGGTGCCTGGATTATGCTTCAGTAAAGCTATTAAAGCAGAAAAATGCCTGCTGGCCTTAGGGCAGAGGAGGCCATGTGCCTGGTGGACACCAAGGTTTCAGGAGTCCTTGCTCCCCTGACCCTCCTGCAGCCCCTGCCAAGGCCCCACTTACTCGAGGCTGGTCAGGCTTCTGTTGAGCTGTAGTGCTTGTCCCAGGGCCTTGGCAGCACCAGCCTGGATGAAGTTCCACTGCAGGCTGGACAGAAACAGACACACTTGAGCCCAGGGCGGAGCCCTGCATGTTCTGGAGGTTCCAGAAAGAGGGGACTCTCCCAGGAGAATCTGTAGGCAGGGCAGGAGTCCTTGCGGGATGAGGTCCTCGCCACTGATAGGCTGAACTCCTGGAGCCCACCTCAGGTTTGGTTGAAGAGGGTGAATGAGCACTCTGCTTAAGGGTGGACACAGGAACAGGCTCCAATAGAAACCCCAGATGGCCCCTGCGTGAAGTTTGTGACACTTGGAGGTATGGCATGGGTGCCCACCTCCCTATAGGCCTCTATGCATCCGCCCCAGGAGGCAGAGTAGGACGTAGTGCGCAGCCTACTGGGGGGCCCCAAAGCCGGCCTCGTTCTCCTGGGGAGCTGGTACGATGGTCCTACAGCCCCACAGAGGGGACGGGATGGGATGGGCTGGGGCTGCCGCAGACTCACTGAAGTGACGTGAGGGCCTGGTTTTCTCTCATTGCCACCGCGATGGCCTGGGCGCCCTGGTCATGGAGGAGGTTGGCTGTCAGGCTGGGAGGAGGGGAACACGGCGAGTAAGCAGGAGCTAGATGGCCACAGAGGCCCCATGCTTGCTCAGCCGGGAATCCAGGTCCCCTCCTCCCCGAGGACCGCCCAGCTCACGTTGGGGAAACCTGTGTGTGCCAAGCCCGTGCCTGAGGCTGTTGTACTGAACCCCGACAGCCGCACGGAGAGGGGACCTGGATTCAGCTTAGTGAGGTCCCAGGACAGATCACCCCCTGGGAGCCCACTCCTGGTCCCTGTACTGCACTGCCCCTGACCTGGGCCCTCCCACGTCGCCCTGGGGAGGTGGCTGGGGGAGGGGGCAGCAGGTAACTGAGCACGTGGGGGTGGTGGGGTCGCCACCAGCGGCCAGGCCTCCGGGCAGCCCTCCCCAAGCAGGCCCTTCCCAGCCTGTAGAGCCGCCCTCTGCCCTCCACTCCCCAGGGCGCCAGGTAGGCGAGGGAGGCACAGCCTGCACCCAACTCACGTACTCCAGGTTCTTTAGGGTGCTGTTGCTGCGGAGAGCTCGTGCCAGCTCCCGGGCTCCCTCCGGGCTGATAGAGTTTTCTCGAAGACTGAGGAGAGAGAAGATCCTGACCGGATGTGTGAGGGCTGGGCGCGGGGGGTAGAGGGGGGAGACAGGCCCCGGCACTCCGGCCTTTGGAGACAAAGGAACCTCAGGCAGGACCTGGGCCTCCTGAGCCATCAGGGCTGAGGTAGAAGAGCCTCCAGCAAGCCAGGCTCCCACCGCTAGCTCTCCAGGTGTCTCCCCTGTAGGTCCACACACAGGGGACCCAGCAGGAGGAAGGGGCTCAGGTGACAGGCTCTCAGAGGTGAGGGGCCTGGGGCCAGGCTCAGCTGCCTCAGGGGCTGGTTTGCTGGAAGGGAGCAGCAGAACTGGCCAGCTGAGGCCCCAGGTGCCCCTGTGCCCCACCCCCCCGCCCTCCCTGAGAGAGCAGGAAGTGTGCAGGATGCCAGGCTCCAGAAAAGCCCAACCACAGATCGCTACAGAACAGGCCCGCAGTGGGAGGTGTGGGCTTTCCTTCCAAGTCCCAAAGTCCCCCTTGGCCAAAGGGACACTGACTGGAGAGGGAAGCCAGGACTTACTTGAGGCTGGTGAGGGCCTGGTTGGCACAGAGGGCCCCCATCAGGGCTGCCACTCCCGTGTCACTGATGGAATTGCTCTGCAGGCTGCAAACAGGACAAGATGACGGGACGTACTTGGCATGGCCATCCCGACCCGCAGGGAGCTGCTGCTCCGGTGTCAGGTGCAGCAGAGCTGGGGGACTCGGGCCGTAGGTGTCATCTCACGCTGCCCTTCTCCTCATCCCTCTTTCCTGTCCCTGCCCCCGTGTTCCAGACGCCCTAGGTCCGCGCAGGTGGGTCTAGTACATCAGCCCCACAGCTTAGCCTCTGCCTTATGTGAGTGGCTCCAAATACCCGGGGTAGGAGTGTGTGTTCTGTCTGCATCCCCAGAGAGTAGCACCGCTGCGTCTCCCCGGTGTGGGGGCAGCATCGCGGTCCCCCAACCCCCACCAAGGCCGCCACGGCCAACATCCTTTTCAGTCACCTGTGCCAGCTTTTCAAGGGCACTCGGTGTTTGTCACTCTGAAAACTCCACAGTCAACACCAACCTCCACTGTCTAGGGAAATGGAGCCAGTGGGGCGGGATGGGACGGTGGGGTGGGCGTGGGACAGGTCACAGTATGCCCCAGGCTGCTGCGGTTGGGTTCTGGCGAAGTAGTGGTCCTGACAACCCTCCTCTGGGACCCGCCCGCTTCTAGGTGGGGAAACCAGGGGAGTCACCCTCTGCCCACGGCCACTCCTGGAGGGCAGTCAGGCAGACTCACTCCAGATTCTCCAGGCCCTGGTTCACCCTCAGGGCCTTAGCCAGGGCCTCAGCACCTCCGTCACCGATGCTGTTACTGGAAAATCTGCAAGAGATGGGACCAGGGTGAGTCGGTTTTCAGGAGCAGCCTGGCAGGGTGGGGCCCAGGGACCAGGGTGTGGGGCCATGCTTGCTCTGTGCTGGTAAGGGTGCCCAGTGCACAGCTTGTTTCAGCTTGGGTCTGTGGCTCGCACGTAGCCTCTGCAAGTGACTCCTTATGGCCTGTATACATCAAGGTAGCAAAGTACTTGACTCCCTAGCAGGGGCAGGGCCAACTCTCTAGTGGGAGGTTTTGTGATACTTTATGTGAAGATGGCCAGGCAGTGCTGGGAAGGCAGTAAGTTTAAGTCTGAGGCCCAATCCTGGGAAGCTTGAGTCCAAAGTCAGCTATCTTGCACCCACACATCTGTCCATCTGTCCATCCATCCATTCATCCTCATGCTCACAAATATTTGTAATGGGCTGGGCATTGTGCAGTCAGTGAGGATACATATTCGGCCCTTCTGCATTTCTCACATGAGCTCCTTCAGACTCCTGTTCTGTTTCAGGGTCTCCGCCATCAGCTGGGCTCCCACAGGCCCGACGGTATTCTTCTGTAGGCTGTGGGAGAGAAGGGTCTTTCAGCAAAGCCAGCCATAGCCATTCCCACTGCAGGGATGGTCCGGTTCGAGGGGAGTGCTCAGAGTGCTCGAATGCCCCCTCCATCTATCACAGCATCGGCAGAGAGGTCTCTAGGAAAGGTCTGTGGCTTGGTGCCGAAGTGATGCCAGCAGACTGACATCATTCCATGGGGGGTGTCAGAGGCAAGGACAGCTGGGCCCTCCCTTGTCAGAAGCTGGAAAGCAGTGACCAGAGAACGCACAATATCCAGCAAGCTCTCGAGTGGCGACTCCTGCACGTGAGTCCCACCAACTCCTCACTCAGGCAACCCTCCCAACAACACCCAACCATCTACCTCTTGACCAGCCAGCGGCCTGCCTCCCAGCCCTGCAGTCCTCTGAAGGCCAACCCTCCGTTTAGGCCCTCTTGCAACAGCTACTTCCCTTTATACCAAATCTGGAGGACGGAAATGTTCCCACAAGCCCCGGGCTCATCCTAGGAGGACAGACAAGGCCCGACCTGTGTTGTGTGAGGCGAAATAGGATGTAAACAGAAGGGAATTTCGTTAGGTTCCAAAGGGGACCTTTCCCTGACAGCGTTTCCCTTAGAGCATTTCTTTGAGAAAATTTGCAATGGTAAAGCTGTCCCTTTGAGGAATAAGTCTTTTTAAAAGCTAAATAAACCTCTTGCCAGATTGACAGCCTGTAGGAGTCATGGAGCCATCTCTCTCAAATGTACGTATCAAGAAAGACAGCACGACTCCACTTTGTAAATGCCTGCTTGTCATAAAGATAGGAGAAGTTTGGTTTTTCCTTTGGATAAAGGCAGTTAGTAAACAGATGACTACCCCAGCTACCAGGCAAATTTAGGAAAAGCTATGTGCAACAAATGGTGCTGTCCAGTCCTCTGGAGCACAGATATCAAGAACACACATATCACAGGTTGTGTCTGCTTGGCTGTAGAAAAGGGTGAGATTTCCTTGTCTTTGCCAACTCGTTGTTGGATTGCCAATGACGTGCACTGCTCTCTAGTTGATTGTTCAAATAATTAAACTGTTTCATTCTTTACTACATTTGTGGAGAGGATTTTCTGCATTGGCAGGAGGCTTTAGTTTTGGTCATTTTCCAGCACCTGTTCTGTGGAAAAGTGGTGGACATCAAGATTTCCAGGGGCCAACCAGAGGGGTCAGAAAGCCTCAGGATATCTCCCCAGTCATCCTTCCTTGCAGAAATCAGACAGAGAGGCTCTTGGAGGAGGAGAGGAGAGGAGAAGAGAGGGTCTCTCTGCTGGTCAGCATGTCCACTTACTGCAGCACAGAGAGGGTCCGGTTGGTAGCCAACGCCTCAGCCATGGACCTGGCACCATTATCCCTGATCTCGTTGCTCTGGAGGCTGTGGAGGAGGCGAGAAGATGTGTGTCACCGATGGTGCACATGAGGGTGCCCTCTGGTGGTGGCCTTCACCCTTGCTGCAGTGTTAGCGAGGCCCAAGGGAAGAGGCAGGGGGTGGCAGAGCAGCTGACCGCTACCTGTCCTTACTGCCCACCACACAGGATCTGGGGACAGCCCGGTCTTCCCAGTGCTGCTCTGGCCTTAGGATTCCCTCTGGGTCTCTAAGCATTTGTCTCTTGACTGGAAACAAGGTGCCCATGATATCGGGATAACAACTAGTTTATCAGTGGTCGGAATTACAGCCAAAAGCCACAGCATCCATGTGTTGACAAGGATGTAGAAAAATTGGAACCCTCACCCACTGCTGGTGGGAATGTAAATTGGGGCAGACTTTGTGGAAAGCAGTCCGGCAGTTCTCAAAAGGTCAGAGTTACCATATGACACAGTAAATTCTACTGGTAGGCGTCTACTCAAAAGAATTAAGTATTCAAATGCTTGTATGTGAATGTGTGCAGAAGCATTATTCACAAGAGCCAAAAGGTGGAAACAACCCAAATGTCCCTCAACTGATGAAGGGATGAACTGTGGTCTGTCCAGTGGAGTATGACTCAGTCATAGATGGGGATGAAGCACCAGCTACCATGTGGATGAACCTTGAAAACACAATGTTCAGTGAGAGAAGCCAGATACAGAGGGTTGTGTTGTAGGATTCTGTGTGTGTGTGTGTGTGCGCACGTGAGTGTGTGCGAAATCTGCAGAGTCAGTAAACCTAGAGACAGAGAGCACCAACACTGCTGGCTGCCAGGGGCTGGGAGGAACAGGAGAATGGGGAGTCATTGCTAATGGATACAGGATCTGCTGTCAGGGTGATGGAAATATTTTGGAACCTGATAGAGGTGATGAATGAACAACTGTGAATGTACTAAGTGCCATTGCAATGTATACTTTAAAATGGTGAATTTTACCCCAATAAAAATAAATAAATGAAAAAAACAAATGACAGTACACATTCAACTAAGGACGGATACAACCACAGGCCCCTAAGAGGAAGATAGCAAACCACAGCAAACCATAGGAATATTCTGGAAGATGGGCCCTTCAATGTCCTGGGAAACACCTCAGGGGAATATTCTGACACCATGGTCTTGGGGATTTCCCACTCAATGGAGGAAGAGGTTTTCCTTATGGATTATTTTACTTTTCCACTTCTGTACCACCCCACCTTCCTTCTTTTCCACCCCCTGATTAGGCTGTAAACACAAGAACAATGACTGTGGAAGAGCTGAAACCTGAAACTTGTGTAGGTTACAAGATCATGTGGTATCCACCCAGGTGGGAGCCAGTGTAGCATGCCTGCCATTTTGAATCATCTCCCATTCCATGGTTGGCACCTGGGAGGGGGTTTTCTGGGTCCTCTACTGGTTACGTCGGGACAGGGAGCAGATGGTACATACCTCAGAAAGGCCAGAGTGCGGTTAATCTTCAGAGCATCTGCCAGAGCCTTGGCCCCTTGAGGTCCAATGGAGTTGCTGCGGAGGCTGGTGGAAGGAAGAGAAATAACTGGTTTTTGTTTTGTTTTTAATCCAATTCCCAGAGACAGAAAAACAAAAACAGAAGTTACTTGACCCTTAAATCTATGTTCCTTGAAAATAACATATTGGGCTTTAGGATTTCACGTTTTGCAGAGAAATCCTAATTTAGGTGAACAAGTAAGGACTTTCCCAGTATGGCCCATTTGGTGGGGAGGAGAAAGCAGGATCTGATGGACTTGGCTTGGACCAGGTGTGGAGGGGGGAGAGAAGAATACTATCTTCAGGGCTGAAATTCTGATGCCTCCCTGA
This sequence comes from Canis aureus, assembly GCF_053574225.1. Taxonomy (NCBI): domain Eukaryota; kingdom Metazoa; phylum Chordata; class Mammalia; order Carnivora; family Canidae; genus Canis; species Canis aureus. Next base: position 40,093,518 of record NC_135618.1, read on the forward strand.
GCTGGTCCTAACAGCTGAGGAGCCAGGATTTTGCTCACTTGACTGTCTTTCCAACCCACCCAGGGCAGAGTGTGGTCTATGGGACTTCACGAGATGGCTCGCAAACTGTCCCTGACCCAAGGGTGGAAGGTTGGCCTTTGGTGTCCTACTTACTCCAGAGCAGTCAGACTTCTGTTAACCAGGAGGGATCTGGCCAGAGCTTTGGCACCTTTATTACTGATCTGGTTCTCAGCCAAGCTGCACAAGGAGGAGAGAGGAGTGGTTATTTTAGGTCCATAAGTCTCATGGCCTCTTCCTCAACACCAGGCTTGTGATCCAAACCTCTCAGTTTCACTAGCATCATGGAAGCCTGGATGCAGGTGGAGATGAGGTGGTCCCTGGAGTGAGAGTGACCAGCGCAGGAAAGCCTCTGAGCCAGGTAAGGTAAGGCCAGAGAAAGAGGACAGACCCTCACACTGGCAAAGAGTCCCAGGGCAGAGTTGGGCCAGAATCTGGCACAGCAGCTTCTACACAGACAGTGCAGCAGAGAGCATAGGCAGTTACAGAAGTTGCCCACATAGATCCCACGCAGCGGTGTGCTGCAAAAAATAAAATACAAAAACACTGATGTGTAGTATTGGCCAATTTCCATGGTATAAATACTCCCACCTCAGCCAATTTTTAAAAACATTTTATTTATTCATGAGACACACACACAGAGGCAGAGACACACACAGAGGGAGAAGAAGGTGCCCTGTGGGGAGCCCGATGTGGGACTCGACCCCAGGATCACAACCTGAGCTGAAGGCAGATGCTCAACCACTGAGCCACCCAGGTGCCCCTACCCAGGACTTTTTTTTTTTTTTTTTAAGATTCTATTTATTTATTCATGAGAAACACAGAGAGAGAGGGAGGCAGAGACACAAGTAGAAGGAGAAGCAAGCTCCATGCAGGGAGCCTGATGTGGGACTCGATCCTGGGTCTCCAGGATCATGCCCTGGGCCAAAGGCAGCGCTGAACCACTGAGCCAACCAGGCTGCCCTACCCAAGACTTTTGTAATGTTTTATGAGTAATACTTCACGAGCCATGTGTGTATCCTGAAGGGTGCCTTGGACATTTCAAATGGAGATGTGGCCCCAAAGACCAACTATAGGGAGGTGAAGAAGGGCATGTGGCCATAGAAGAAATTTTTGACTTCTATTCCAAAAATTTCCTGAGCACTCTCCAGACTCCTTCATGCAAAACACTGGAAGTTGACTATTTTGCTGAAGACTTCCCATGAAGGAAAAAATAATGAAAAGTTGTCGTTACTGTGTTTTCTCCAAAGGGGTTGCATTCATATCTCTGGCTAACGAGACAGAGATAATGCTGCTCATAATGGCTGGCCCTTCCTTGTACAGTCCTTCCTCTGTGTCTGGCCTGTCCTCACACTTCCCTTGCGCTGACCTGCTGAAGCTTCTTGACAACCCAAAGAGGTAGTTAGTGTGCAGGAGAGGGTTATTAATCTTGCCCCAGTTCCTGAAAGTTGACCTCTGCTTACCTGGGAGCCTTAGGCGCCCCCCAGTAGCAGCTTGACCTCTGGAAGGGCTTCCCTAGGGGCAGTCAGGTATATCTCCATGCCCAACCTCCGATCACAATTGCACACAAGCCTGGGGAGCCTCCCTGGTGGGAGAGCTTCGTGTGTGCTGTCACACAGGGTCACTGGGAGAGGGAGGCACCGTCTATACGACTGCCCTGGGAAGACAACTGGGAGCTTGCCTGCTCTCCCGGGGACCACCCCATGCATCTTCTCTCTTTGCGGATTTCCATCTGATCCTTTTGATGTAATGAACCACAGCTGCAGTACAATGGCTTTTCTGAGTTCTGTGAGTCCTTCTAGAGAATCATTGAACCCGAGGAAGGGTCGTGGGAAACCCCTGGACCCACAGACCCTGTTTTAACCCCATTTTAACCCTCTTTCGGCACACAGGTAACTGTCCAGGGCCACACAGGGCCCACGGCTCTCACCGCTGTCCTCGATGACTTCTAGTTGTGCCTGACTCATTCCATGTTTGTTTTTGTTTTCTCAGGCAAAGATTATTTCAGAACCCGGAGGGAGGCTTACGTGAGGATGAAGAATTCCTCCCTAGATCCTATGCTCCAACTCATCTCCCTAGTTCTAGCCACCTCCAGGTCACATCAGTTCGGCTCCAAACTGGGTATTAGACTCAGAAACGTTATCACAGGAAGAAATTTCCTAAGCACAAAAATCTCTTCTATCAGCATATAGACTTTCGTCTAATTATAACATTAAAGATGCAATGTTTAAATTGTATTTTTGTACTCATTTAAAAGTTTAAATTCATTTTTTTAATTAAAAATGTTAACATTAAAGAAGCAATCCTGGGATCCCTGGGTGGTGCAGCGGTTTAGCGCCTGCCTTTGGCCCAGGGTGCGATCCTGGAGACCCGGGATCGAATCCCACGTCGGGCTCCCGGTGCATGGAGCCTGCTTCTCCCTCTGCCTGTGTCTCTGCCTCTCTCTCTCTCTCTCACTGTGTGCCTATCATAAATAAATAAATAAATACTTTTTTAAAAAAGCAATCCTATGCCTATGATACTGTTTTGAGGGCAAACTTTGAGAGGTGCGCAGAGAAGACTGGGCCTGGCACCACGTTGGAGCACACAGTATTCAGAGAAATGCCTCCACGTCCGTGATAGCATCTGACCTTCACCCTATCCTTTCCCTCCTCTCACAGTTGAGGTACCTGAGCCTCTGAACTTTCTGGAATGGGCAGAAATAGGCAGCATGCATCCTGAGCCACAGCCTTCAAAGGCACCTCTCCTTGAAAGCACTCCTGGCCAGTTGAGCAGAGAGGAGGATGGGAAAGCAGCCCCAGACCCTGTGCGAGAGCGGGCACCCTGGATGGGGTCTCCTGAGTCAGTGTTACCTGATCCTCTGAATGCGACAGTCCTTCCCACTTAGCACACTGCCCAGCAGCTCCATCACGGGGTCCTGAAACTGGTTGTTGTCCAGCCTGCAGGAGGAAGAGCGATGATGAGCAGGTAATAGGGCCCGTGGGCAGGTGGGGTGAGGTGCTGGTGCAGGGCTGGCGTCAGGACCACAGGGGCACCCAGGCCAACATTTCCATCACGCTGCAACCTCCGTTATGCAGCTCAGGGGTTCGTGCCAGCACCCCACTATGCTCAGAGTTTTCCTGTGAGGGTGGACTGGGAGGCTCAGTGTTGTGAGTTCCAGGATTCCTATTCAGGGGGTGTCTTCCCAGCAGCCTCGCACGCCATGTAAGTCTGGGGAACATGGGTCGCCAGTTCTCCTCCTCTTGAGGACATGGCACCTGCTGCCAGGTCTGAAATGGCCCTGGTCTTACAGCCTTCCTAAGGTCCAGAGCCCTGGGTGGATGCTGGGCTGAGGGTGGAGGGAATCGGTGTGGCCTCTGTCAGGACTGGGATGGTTCACAAGGTGTCAGAGGTTGAATTGTATTTCTCAAAAAAGATATGTTGGTGTTCTGACCCCCACCCCACCCCCACCCCTCACCTGGCCAGTGACTCAAGAATGCGACCTTATTTGGAAATAGAGTCATTGCAGATGTCATTAGTTACAATGATGTCTTTCTGAGCGGGGCGGGCCTATAATCCCATAGGCCTGGTGTTCTTATCAGAGGGAACAAACACTGCCTGAAGACAGGAACATGGAGAAGGAATCCGTGTGACCACAAAGATTAGTGAGGTGTGGACAAGCTGAGGTTGCCAGCAAACAGCACGAGCTAGAGAGGCAGGGAGGATGCTCCCCTACAGGTTCCAAGGGAGCTTGGCCCTGCTAACACCTTGATTTGGAACTCTGGCCAACAGCTGTGAGTTTATGTTGCCTTAAGCCATCTGTGCTGTGGTCCATCTCCAGGCAGCCGGCCCTAGGATTCTGATACAGGGGGGTGTGGTGGTGGTGAGGAAACTTCCTGGGCCTGCCCGCTCCTCCACCCCCACACCTTGCACATCCCGACCCCAGTGCCCACCTGAGGCTCCGGCAGTAGAGCAGCTGGGGCAGCAGGCTCTGCAGGACGCTCCTGCTGAGGCACAGGGACAGGTTGGCCTCCTGGGCGCAGGCATCAGACACCTGCAGGAGATAGGCCAGGGCCGCACGGTGCTGGGGGCCGGTCAGCCCTGCCAGGCCCCCGCTCTCCATGGCCTCCTCCACGCTGCGGGCCAACTCTGTGCACTGCAGCTCGTGCAGGCAGTGTAGGATGTTGACTGCCCGGGCACAGACGGCCACGTTGGGGCGTAGGCAGCCCTGCAGGAGCTCCGCCACCTGGGCCCGGTAGCCCTGGTGCTCACCCTGGGCCAGCAGGGAGCCGGCCAGCAGGGCATTGACCCTTGGGGACAGGAGTCCCGAGAGGAACCTCAGGAACACATCCAGCCGCCCGTCCTCAGCCTGCATGGCCCGCTGGGCCGCACTCCTGAAGTGTGTGAGGAAGCCCAGGCGGGGCCAGGACACGCCACCCTCGGTGAAGAGATCGAAGATGGCCCTCTTGGACGCACTGTAGTAGTACGCAGCTGCCACGTACTCCTGCAGGGACAGGTGGCTGAAGCAGTAGGCTGTGGACGAGGCCAGGGTCTCCTCCCGCTGCAGGAAGCAGCCACACAGGGCGCTCTGCACCAGAGTGAGATCCACGCCGAACGCCTTCAGGTCCTGCTCATAGAACACGTACTTCTTCCTGACCAGCCCGTGAAAGGCCAGCCGCCCCAGGGTCCCCACCATCTTGCGGCTGCTGTGGGCCACCTGCTCGATGCGAGGGCTCGCCTTGCCCTTCTCCTGCCCGTCTCCACCGAGGGCCATCCTGAAGTAGCAGGAGTAGAGCTCGCACAGGGTCCTTGGGGCCCATGGCTCTGCATCCTGGGGCCCCAGCTTGCTGCGGCTCAAGTGAGCCAGTGCCGACGCGGCCAGCCGGCAGAACGCGGGGACCGTGCACATCAGATACAGAGCCCTGTCGGCCTGCACCTGCCTCAGGACCCAGCCTGAGAGGGTGTGGTCCTCGGGGAACATCTCCTCCAGACACGCCTTGATCTCGTCCTCATTAAAGCCCCGGATCTCTGTCATCCGGTCCACCAGGCCACCCGGGATCTGGCCAGCCACGTTAGGGCGAGAAGTGACCCAGACAGACACTTCTGGGAAGAGGTTGCCTCGGATGATGTTGGTGATCAGATGGTCCACCTGGATCTCTTTCTTGGGATCTGTGCAAGCCACAGTGTTGGAGAAGTCCAGAGGCATCTTACACTCATCCAGGCCGTCCAGGATAAGGAGGACTTTGGATGGGGCTGCTGCTGCCAGGCCAGACTCCCCAGTGTGCGGGAAGACCGAGTGGACGAGTCTGTCTGCAGATAGCTTCTCGTGGGTGTTGAGATCTCGGAAAGTCAAAGGTAGCACCAGGGAGAAGTCCTTGCCAACCTGTCCCCGGGCCCAGAGGTAGACAAAGTTCCTCACCAGGGTGGTCTTGCCCACGCCAGCGACCCCGATGGTGATGGAGATTCGGGGAGGGATAGACACCCGCGACAGTGGCAGGAAGAGTCTGTCGAGGGCGATGGTCCTAGCCGGGTGCCAGCCCCCACGTGTGGTTTCCACCTGTGTGAAGTCGTGTTCCTTCAGCTGCAGGTCCGTCAGCCCCTCCACCAGCAGGAGGCTGGTCAGCCTGGATGGGGGGCCGCCCAGCTCCAGGCTGCCTTTCACCCAATTCAGCAGAGCCTCCTGGCACTTCTGTGTCCTTGAGCCTGTGGGACAGAGGCCGAAGGGGAGGGCTGGGAGGGACGGGGACACGGGAGGGGCGGGGGGGGGGGGGCGGGACGCGCTCCCTCTGCCTACCATCGCCGAGTGGTGGCCTGTCCGGGGCCTGCGGGGTCTGGGAGCCCTGGCTGCTCCTCCCGGCCAGCAGGTCCACGAGAGCTTTCACTTGCCCGGCTGGGGAGCCCGAGCCGCACCCCTGGCCTGCCTCTGCGCCCGGCCGCACCTCCTGCTTCCTCATGGGGTCCGGGATTGCCGCCGGGAGCTGGGGAGAGAGCCGTGTCACCCGCCGGGCCTGGGCAGGGAGTGAGCCTAAGGGGCCAGGAAGGGACCCTCGCTGTGCCCTCCCCGGCCTGCTGGTTGTCCTCAGCCCGGCCCGGGAGGGCCCGGACGGGCGAGGGGGGCCTGCCTCTGATGCGGGGGCCGGTGGATCAGAGCCCAGCCTGGGCTCGAACCCGAGCTCTGCCACTTACCGGCTGTGGGACGCTGGGCAGGCCGCCTGAGCTGCGTGCGCTGCGGTGTCCTCATTTGTGACCTGGAGATAGAGACGAGGTTCAGGGCAGGTCCGCTTGCAAGAAGGGGTGAAGGAAGGAAGCCAGTCTGGGAAGTGTTCTGTGATTGCGGCTCTGCGACCTTCTGGAAAAGGCAGAACTCTGGAGATCGTCGCTGGTTGCGAGGGGCGGATGGGGGTCGGGGGGAGCCAGGTGGCCCCCAGGGCGGTGAAGCCACAGTGCGGTCCTACCGTGGGCCCGTGTCATGGTGCTTTGCCCAAGCTCCTACACGTACGGTGTCGTGGTCTTCCTCACTGTTTTCCTGGGGTCTCCTGATGTGCAGGCGCACTGTTTTCTACTGAGCACTTTGGCGGGGAGCCGCTATGAGGCAGAGCTGTGCCCAGGCACCACCTGCCCACCTCCCTTTTCCTCTCTGAGGATTTGAGTGGATCCCGTAGCCAAAGCCGGCCGACCACGTGTCCCTCCCTCAGCTAAGGTGGACACTGGGGGATCCCAAGCCCACCCGCACCTCCTTCCTGTCCTCACCTGTAGCGGGCGGGATGTCCGGCCCATGGCAGCCCCTCCAGCAGGGCCTCAGGAACTCAGGGGGTGCGGGTCGGCAGCCCTCATCCACAGGTCTAGGACAGAAAACAGAACACAGCGCTGGGCAGAGGTCACACCTATTGCCCTGGGCGGCAGGAGCTCACTGAAACGGGTCTGACCCATGCCTCCCAGCCCTGCAGCTCTCTGGGTCTCAGGGATAATCACTTAAGAGGAGTCACTGGCTCCAGCCCCAAGGGGGCCACATACTCCCTGACCTTGTATTTGCATTGGGCCTTCCTGGCATTTTAACTCAGGATGAACCATTTACCTGGAAAATGCTAAAAAGAAGCTTAGCGACAAGTAAAATAGTGTTTTCCAGCCGTTCTGTTCCTAGCGCTATTGAAGCACTAAGTTATGCAATGAATTCAGGGTAGCTGGTTGGCGTCCAACCCACCCGAGGAATCTGGGAGCATTCGTAAAAGGCCAGGAGCATATTCTTCGGATCCTCTCACTGTGCTCAATCCTCGGTTCTTATAAGTGTGAAAACCAAGGTGAGAAGAAACCAGAGGGGATTTGGACTGAAATCTCGTTAATGTGTGTAGACTGGAGTAGGGGTCATTGGTCTTCCTTTAGATCCTGTAGTGACGCTGTGTTTTCCCTCATGTGGATCTTGCCAGTTCCCTATTTGCGTCTAGATACTTTTTTTTTTTTTAGATTTTTATTTATTCCTGAGAATACACAGAGAGGAAAGAGAGAGAGGCAGAGACACAGGCAGAGGGAGAGGGAGAAGCAGGCTCCATGGCTCCATGCACAGAGCCTGACGTGGGACTCGATCCAGGGTCTCCAGGATCACACCCTGGGCTGCAGGCGGTGCTAAACTGCTGAGCCACCAGGGTTGCCTGCGTCTAGATACTTTTAAATGGTTTTTGTTGTTCTTGTGAATTCTGTTGTTATAAAGGAGACAATTTTTGTGTATTTTATCTCCTATCTGATCAACATGTTAGGTATTCACCTTAGTTCTCGTCATTTCATGGTGAATTCTTATCCCAGTATGAATAAGTTCTATTTTCTAAAACCGCCAGACTTATCTTGAACAATTTCCCCACATCAGTCAGACTCCCTGCTTCCCCTACGCGGTGGTGAAGGATGGCAGTCGTGCAAGGGCATCTGCATTTTACTCCCAACCGCCAGGCATGATTCCAGCCCAAGCTGGCAGGCCTGCGTTTGCGACAATGTCTAATTAGTTCTCATCTTGAAAAAGATTCCTTGAGTTCCTTGTCTCCTCTTACCATTCAAATAACATTATGTGATACTCCCTGAAGGCTTACTGTGTTCCAGACATTCTGTTAAGCACTCTTTATTCTACTTCTTGTAGCAACTCTCAATTGCATTATCTTTCCCATTTTATGGATGAGGACATCAAGGCTCAGAGAGGTTAAGTGATTTGCCCAAGGACAACATACAGCTGGGGAGCAGTTGAGTTGGAGAAACCAAGGCTTCGCCAACAGAAGCCTTTGTGCTGGATAATCTACTGCCTCTTAGAGTACATTCCCACATTTTTAATAAATGGGGGGAGGGCTGTTAAATGGGGAAAGGCCTTTTGAGCAATATTGATATAGCTGCATGATTTATTTCCATTCACTCATCCAATCATCAGGTACGTATTGAGGGCCTGTCATCAGGTACGTATTGAGGGCTGTCCTGGACACCAGGGGAAGTCAAGGGAAACAAGCTAGACCAAGTCCTGACCCTGTGAGTGTGGTCGGGGTGGAAGCATCGTGACAGTAGGGAAGAAAAGAAGGAAATGAGCGAGGCGCCTCTGCAGGTGATAAGTGCTGTGAAGGAAACACACATTATGTGTGGCGGAGCCCGTTGATGGTCACGGTGGCCAGGGAAGGCCTCTGTGAGAAGGCTACGTAGGAGCAGTGATCTGAAGGGGGAGAAAGTTAATCATGGCAGGACAGAAAAAAAACATAATTGCTGGAGCATGGTGAATGGGCGAGAGGGCTCACAAGGAGGGTCAGGAGACAAGGTCAGGGGACTGCTGAGACTTGTTCACTGTTGAAAGAGTTTGGGTCTGTTCTAGGTTTGGTGGGAAGCCACCGGAGGGACTGACATGATTGATTCATATCCAGCCTCCTTCAGGCTGCGAGCTACACTAACAGATTTTCTAATATTGAACCAACCTTAGATTCTTGAATACCATCTTCAAGATGGTATATTAGAACATAATATAGAGCCCAGGGACAAATACATAAAGTATTTACATATGAAGGAGTTTGGTAATGTGGGAAGACAATAGCATTCCAAATTAGTGGGAATGTTGTTGGGGCAAACTGGCCGGCCTATGAAACATATTCTTTGAGTTTTAATTCATAATGAGCACAAAATTTGATTTCAGTTTGAATGAAAGTGTTAATATTAAAAACACAAAACCATGAAAACACAGTAAAAAAATATGAGAGTATATTTAAAAATATTCTTTGTGTGAGGAAGGCCATTTTATTTTATTTTTATTTTTTTTTTAAAGCAAGATGTAAAATCTTGGACTCACAAGGGAAAGACTAACAGACTTATTTAAAATTTCCAAAAAAAAAAAAAATTTCCAAATAACAGTAAAAGCCATACACAAAACTGAAAGAAAACCTCAAGCCAGGGGATCCCAGGGATCCCTGGGTGGTGCAGCGGTTTGGTGCCTGCCTTTGGCCCAGGGCGTGATCCTGGAGACCTGGGATCGAATCCCACGTCGGGCTCCCGGTGCATGGAGCCTGCTTCTCTCTCTCTCTCTCTCTCTCTCTCTCTGTGACTATCATAAATAAATAAAAATTAAAAAAAAAAAAAAAAAAAAAACCTCAAGCCAGGAGTCAACCTCTGCAATACACATGAAAGAGCACTAATATCCTTAATATAGAGAGAGCTCTTATAAATCAATTAATTTCTTAATTAATTCTTATAAGAAATTAATGAGAAACCAAATAGAATTCTAGACACAGATAATTATGGACGCAGATAGAAATAGAAAAAAGGATACAGATAACTCATGGAAGTATAAATGACCCAGGCATTAAAAAGATGCTCATTCTCACTAATGATCAAGAAAAAAACAAAACAACGAACTACTGTCTTTCATCTGACAAAGATTATAATGACATAACAGGTTGCGTTGGTAAGAATGTGGGAGTGGTAGGAATTTAACACACAGCTAGTGGGAGGGTAAATTAGTGTGATTCTGGGTCATATTTTGCCATTATCTGTTGCTATTAAATATCTTTTGCCCCAGAAGTTCCACTTCTGAGATTTTATCCCAAAGAAATAACTGGACAAGTGCACAAAGATGGCGCTACAACTGTGATCCCGAAGCATTCTTTGTAACAAGTTGAAGGAGAAAAAACCCTAAATTTCTGTTCAAAGAGGGTTGTTAAATTATTAAGGCCCTGTTATACAGTGGAAAACTCTATGGCCATAAGAAATAAGGTCAAACTGGAAAAATGTCCATAGTGTATTTTTTAGCTGTTTTTTTTTTTAATTTTTATTTATTTATGATAGTCACAGAGAGAGAGAGAGGCAGAGACACAGGCAGCGGGAGAAGCAGGCTCCATGCACTGGGAGCCTGACGTGGGATTCGATCCTGGGTCTCCAGGTTCGCGCCCTGGGCCAAAGGCAGGAGCTAAACCGCTGCACCACCCAGGGATCCCCTTAGCTGTTAATGTCATAAAGGTTTTGTTTTTTTTAATTTTATTTATGATAATCACACAGAGAGAGAGAGAGAGAGAGGCAGAGACATAGGCAGAAGGAGAAGCAGGCTCCATGCACCGGGAGCCCGACGTGGGATTCGATCCCGGGTCTCCAGGATTGCACCCTGGGCCAAAGGCAGGCGCCATACCACTGTGCCACCCAGGGATCCCTGTCGTAAACGTTTTAATCACCTTTTTGAGGTATAATTTATATACAAAAAAATGAACCTGTTTCCAGCATAGAAATGGTTTTGAGATTAGTTCTGACAAATGTATACACCAGTGTAACAACTATCACAGTCAAGACCTTGAACATTTCTTCCTCCAAAAAAATCCCCTCATGCACCTTTGCGGTCTGTCTCACCTATGGCCCTCTGGCCCTGAGCCATTGATCTGCTCTTTTTGTCTAAGATTAGTTTTGCCTTTTCTAGGGTTTCACATAAATAGAATCATACAGATCTCCATGGTTTTTCTTTCTTCATTAAAAAATTGTGGTAAAATAGGGGTGCCTGAATGGCTTAGTCTGTTAAGAGTCCATCTCTTGTTTAGGCTCAGGTCATGATCTCAGGAGCCCTACCTCTGGCTCCGTGCTCCCTCCCCCGTGCACACACAATGAGGGAGAGAATCCTCAAGCAGCCTCCCCACTGAGCGCAGAGCCCCATGTGGGGCTCTGTCTCATGACCCTGAGATCATGACCTGAGCCAAAACCAAGAATCCCCCAGGTCGACCAGCTGAACCACCGAGGTGCCTCCTTGCTTTCAGTTCTTGAGCATATGCCCACAAGTGGTAATTCTGTTTTTAATTTTTTGAGGAACTGCCACACTACTTTCCACAGTAGCTTTACCATTTTACATTCCCAGCAAAACTGCATAAGGGTTCCAATTTTTCAACTTTCTCACCAATGCTTGTTGTTTCCTGTGTTTTTGGTAGTAGCTACCCTAACAGATGTGAGGTGGGATCTCATTGTAGTGTCAATTTGTGTTTCACTAATGATGAATGATGTTGAACATCTTTTCATGTGTTCAGTGCCTAGTTGCATATCTTCTTGGGGAAATATCTATTGAAATCCTTTCCCCGTTTTTATGTCTGGTTGTTTTTTGTTGTTGTTGTTGAATTGTAAGAGTTCTCTGTATATTCCGGTTATTAATCCCTTATCAGATATATAATTTGCAAATATTTTCTCCCATCCTATAGGCTCCCTTTTTCTCTGTAGCCTCTCTGGTGTCTTTGATGCAACAAAATGTTCAATTCTCATGAAGCCCAATTCTGTATTTTTCTCTTCTGTTACCTATACCTTTGGTGTCACATCCAAGAAATCACTGCCAGATCCCATGTCATGGGATTTGTGCTGTTTTCTTCTAAGAACTGTATTGTCTTAGGTCTTATATTTAGATCCTTGATCCTTTTGGAGTTTATTTTTGTATATGGTATTAGGTAGGGATCCAGCTTCATGCTTTGCATGTGCATCTCCAATTTTGACGGCACCATCTGTTGAAAAGACTGTCCTTTGCTCATTGAACAGGCATGGCGCCCTTGTCAAAACTCTTTTTTACCATATAAGTGAGGGCTTGTTTCTGGGCTCTCTGTTCAGTTCTGTTGGTCTGTATGTCTGTCTCTATGCCAATACCACAATGTCTTGATGACAGTAGCTTTGTAGTGATTTTGAAATTAAGAAGGGTGAGTCCTCTAATTTTGTTCTTCTTCAAGACTGTTTTGGCTGTTTGGAATCCCTTAAGATTCTATATGAATTTTAGGATGGATTTTTCTATTTATGCAAAAAATGTCGTTGAGATTTTATTTTTTTTATTTTATTTTTTTAAATTTTTATTTATTTGTGATAGTCACAGAGAGAGAGAGAGAAAATGAGGCAGAGACACAGGCAGAGGGAGAAGCAGGCTCCATGCACCGGGAGCCCGACGTGGGATTCGATCCCGGGTCTCCAGGATCGCGCCCTGGGCCAAAGGCAGGCGCCAAACCGCTGCGCCACCCAGGGATCCCGTCGTTGAGATTTTAATAGAATTGCATTGGATCTGTAGGTAGCTTTAGGTAACATGGACATTTCAATAATATGAAGTCTTCCAACCCATGAACATGGGATGTGTCTCTATTTATTTATTTATTTCAACAATTTTTATCGTTTTCTTTGTGCAAGCCTTTCACCTTTTTGTTTAAGTTAATTCCTAAGTATTTTATTATTTTTGATGCTATTGTGAATGGAATTGTTTTTGTAATTTCCTTTTCAGATTGTTCATTGTTTACGTGTAAAATACAATTTCTATTTGTATGTTGACTTTGTATTCTGCTACTTCACTGAATTAATTTATTAGTTCTAATAATTGTTTTGTAAAAGATCATATCATCTGCAAGCAGAGATCATTTTAATTCTTCCTTTCCAATTTGGATACCTTTTATTTCTTTTCTTGCCTCATTGCTCTAGCTAGAATTTCCACCACTATGTTGGATAGAAGTGACAAAAATGGGTACCTATAGCTTATTCCTGGTCTTAGAAGTGCTTTTAGACTTTCACTATTGAATGATGTTTGCTGTGTTTTTTTTCACATACAGCTTTTATTAGGTGAAAGTAGATTCCTCCTATTACTAGTTTGTTGACTGTTTTGTTTTTTTTTAAGATTTATTTATTTATTTATTTATTTGAGAGAGAGAGAGAGCACGCGCACCAGTGGGCGGAGGGACAGAAGGAGAGGGAGACAAGCCGACCTCCTGCTAAGCAGGGAGCCTGATGCAGGACCCAAGATCATGACGAATTCAAGAGCCAGACACTTAACCAACTGAGCCACTCAGGCACCCTAGAATGTTTTGGGGTTTTTTGTTTATTTATTTATTTAGATAATCTCTATACCTGATGTGGGGCTCAAACTCATGACCCTGAGATCGAGTTGCATGCTTCTCTGACTGAGTCAGCCAGGCACCCCTTGTTGAATGTTTTTATCATCAAAGGATATTCAGGGTCATCTGGGTGGCTCAGTTGGCTGAGTGTCTACCTTCGGCTCAGGTCATGATCCCTGCGTCCTGGGATCGAGTCTGACATCAGGCTTCCTGCTCAGTGAGAAGTCTGCTCTTCCCTCTCTCCTGCTGTGCTTTCTATCTCTCTCAAATATATAAATAAAATCTTTAAGGAAAAGGAATAAAAAGGATATTCAATTTTGTCAAATGCTTTTTCTGCATCAGTTGAGATAACCATGTGGTTTCTTTCCTTTATTCTGTTGATGTACATTGCGTTGATCAGTTTTTCTCTGTTGAATCATTGTAATCTAGGAATAAATTCCTGAGTTTATTAAATGATTAAATTTACTAAATTTCTCAAAGTTATTTTTTGTTGAGGATTTTTGCATTAATGTTCATAGGGAACATTGGTCCATAGTTTTCTTTTCTTGTAATGTCTTTGGTTTTGTTAGACCGACCTGACTTCATAAAATGAGTTAGGAAATGTTCCCTCTTCTTCAATTTTTTGGAAAAATTTGAGAAGGATTGGTATTACTTCTTTTTTAAATGTTTGGTAGAATCCACCAGTGACACCATCAGGCCCAGGGCTTTACTTTGTAAGGAGATTTTTTTTTTTTTTTTAAATACTGACTACTGCTTATGAGTCTCCTTACTTTATAGATCTATTCAAATTTTCTATTTCTTTGTGATTTAGTTTTGGTAGGTTTTGTGGTTCTATGCATTTGTCTATTTGTCTATGCAATTGTCTAAAATTATTACCCAATTTTTTGGTGTATAGTTGTTCCTAGACTCTTAAAATCCTTTAAAAAAATAAAATTGGTAGTAGTATCCCCAATTTTATTTCTGATTTTAGTCATTTGAGTCTTCTTTTTTTCTGAGTCCAAGGTTTGTCAATCTTGTCGATCTTTTTGAAGAACGAGCTTTTGCTGTCATTAATCTTTCTTTGTTGTTTAATTCCTTTTCTTGTTTATCTCCACTCTTTATTATTTCCCTCCTCTGCCTGCTTTGGGTTTACTTTGTTCTTTTCTAGTTCCTTAAGTTGTAAAGTTAGGTTGTTGATTTGAGATCTTTCTTGCTTTTTAATGTTAAGTGTTTGTAGCTATTAACTTCACCCCTTCACAAAAAAATTTCACCCCTTCACTATGCCAATTAGTTTGGTATGTTTTCATTTTCATTTATCTCTTTTTTTTTCTAATTTCCCATGTGATTTCTTCTTTAATACATTAGTTACTTAAAAACGTGTTGTTTAGGGACGCCTGGGTGGCTCAGTGGTTGAGTGTCTGCCTTTGGCTCAGGTCATGATCCGGGGGTCCTGAGATTGAGTGCTTTCCCTCTGCCTATGTCTCTGCCTCTCTCTCTCTGTGTCTCTCATGAATGAATAAATAAAATCTTTTTTAAAAAATGTGTTGTTTAGGAGTGCCTGAGTGGCTCACTCAGTTAAGCAATTGACTCTTGGTTTCAGCTCAGGTCATGATCTCAGGATTGTGGGATCCAGCCCTATGTCAGGCTCTACGCTTAGTGCAGAGTTGGCTTGAGATTATTTCCTCCTTCCTCTCCCTCCTCCCTCTGCTCTATCCTTTTCTCCTCCTCCTGCTCTGTCTCTCAAATAAACAAAATATTTTTAAAATATATACAATGTTCTTCTTTGACCTTTCTTTTTTATTAAAAGATGTATTTATTAGAGAGAGAAAGAGAATGTGTGAGTGAAGGAAGAGGCAGAGGGAGAGAATCTCAGATTCCATGCTGAGTGTGGAGCTCAATGCTGGGCTCGGTCCCAAGAACCTGAGATCATGACCTGAGCTAAAATCAAGAGTCAGCTGGTTAACCATTGAGCCACCCAGGTGCCCTGTGACCTTTCTTGACTTAAAATCTATTTTGTCTTATATCTGTAATGACTGTCCTGCTCTCTTGTGATTACTCTTTTCATGGAATATTTTTTCCAACCTTTTTCTTTCAACCCATTTGTGTCTTTGCATCTTAGGTGAATGAATCTCTTGTAGACAGGATATAATTGGATCATGGGTTTTATCTTAATGAAAATCTCTATTTTTTTAATTGGATAGTTTAATCCATTTACATTTAAAATAATTACTGGTAGGGTTTGAGTAACTGGGTGATGGGCATTAAGGAGGGCACATAATGAGATGAGCACTGGGTGTTATACTATGTTGGCAAATTGAATTTAAATAAACTGTATTTTAAAATTACTGGTAAAGTTATTTTGCTGTTTGTTTTCTTTATGCGTTATAGCTTCTCCCCTTCATTTATTGCATTACTGTCTTTGTGTATAGTTTATTTTTTTGGATTTGTTTTCTGTGTTTTTTCCTTCAAATTTTCATTTAAATTCTGGTAGTTAACATACGTTGCAATATTGGTTTCAGAAGTAGAATTCAGTGGTTCATCACTTACATATAGCACCCAGTGCTCATCATAACAAGTGCCCTTCTGGGGAACCTTGGTGGCTAAGTAAGTTAAGCATCTGCCTTTGGCTCAGATCATGATCCCAGAGTCCTGGGATAAAGCCCTGCATTGGGCTCACTGCTCCATGGGGAGCCTGCTTCTCCCTCTCCCTCTGCCTGACACTCCCCAATAAATAATATCTTTGAAAAAAAAAAAACAATTAAGGAGAGCACTTTTTCCGCATTGCCCGTCTAGCCCATGCCCCATGTCTCTCCCTTCCTCCATCAACTCTGTTCTCTATCATTAAGAGTCTCTTATAGTTTGTTTCCCTCTCTCTCTTTTCCCTCCTTCCCCTATGTTCATCTGTTTTGTTTCTTAAATTCCACAAATAAGTGAAATCATATGTTGTCTTTTTCTAACTGACGTATTTTACTTAGTGTAATACACTCTAGCTCCATCCATCGTGCAAATGGCAAGATTTCATTCTTTTTGATGGCTGAGTAACAGTTCAGTGTATGTATATACCACATCTTCTTTATCTATTCATCAGTCAATGGACATTTGGGCTTTTCCCATAGTTTGGCTGTTGTTGAGAATGCTGCTATAAACATTGGGGTGCATGTACCCCTTTGAATATGTATTTTTTTTATCCTTTGGGTATATACCTAGTTGTGTAATTGCTGAATATAAGATAGTTCTATTTTTAACTTTTTGAGGAACCTCCATATTGTGTTCCAGAGTGGCTGCACCCAGTTTCCTATCAATGCAATGTAAGAGGGTTCCTCATTCTTACATCCTTGCCAACATATTTTATTTCCTTGTTGTTAATTTTAGTCATTCTGACAGGTGTGAAATGATATCTCACTGTGGTTTTGATTTGTATTTCCCTGATGATGAGTGATGTGGTTTTTTTCTAAACATTTTATTTTCGCTTTCTTTCTTTTTTTTTTTTAGATTTTATTTATTTATTTGGCAGAGAAAGAGAGAGAGAGAACAAGCAGGAGGAGTGGAAAGCAGAGGGAGAGGGAGAAGCAGGCTCCCCACTGATCAGGGAACCCTATATGGGGCTTGACCCCAGGACCCTGGGATCATGATCTGAGCTGAAGGCAGATGCTTAACTTACTGAGCCACCCAGGCGCCCATGATGAGTGATGTTGAGCATCTTCTCATGTCTCTGTGAGCCATCTGGATGTCTTCTTTGGAAAAGTGTCTATTCGTGTCTTCTGCCTATTTCTTGACTGAATTATATGTTTTTTGGGCGTTGAGTTTAATAAGTTCTTTATAGATTTTGGATACTATCCTTTATCAGTTATGTCATTTGCAAATATCTTCTTCCATTCCATAGGTTGCCTTTTAGTTTTGTTGATTTCCTCTGCTGTGCAGAAGCTTTTTATCATTTTTTAAAGAAGATTTTTATCTTGATGAAGTCCCAATAGTTCACTTTTGGTTTTGTTTCCCTTGCAACGTGTCTAGTAAGAGGTTGCTATGACCAAAGTCAGTGAGGTTTCTGCCTGTGTTCTTCTCTAAATTTTGATAGTTTCCTATCTCACATTTAGGTGTTTCATCCATTTTGAATTTATTTCTGTGTATGGTGTACAAAAGTGGTCGAGTTTCATTCTTCTCTGCATGTTGCTGTCTAGTTTTCCCAGCACCATTTGTTGAAGAGACTCTTTTTTCCATTGGATAGTCTTTCTTGCTTTGTTGAAGATTAGCTGACCATAGAGTTGTGGGTCCTATCGTTGATTTTTTTGTAGTGAAATCTTTAAATTCCTTTCTCATTGCCTTTTGTGTATATATTATAGCTATTTTCTTTGTGGTTACCATGGGATTACATTTAACATCCTGAAATTCCAACACTAATTTGAATTTAGACCAGCCTAATGCACAACATACAAAAACTTTGCTTGATCCTTTACAACTGCATCTGACTCCTTTTGGTTGTTGATATAAGAATGTTACATCTTTATATGTTGCGTGCCCCCAAACATAAACTAGTGATTTTTTAAAATTGTTTAATTTCTTTAATTTTTTTTAATTTTTAAGTAATCTGTACACTCAGTGTGGGGCTCGCACTCACAACCCCAAGATCAAGAGCCACATGCTCTACCAACTGAGCCAAATTGGCACCCCTTCTTTATTCTCAAATTATGTAGAAACAAAATTTGGAGTTGTAAACCAAAGTTACAGTAGCACTAGCTTGTGCACTAATTTTTTTTTCTGTAAAGTCTGCTAATCTTTACTGATGATCCCTTTACATGATAGTAGACTCTGTCTTGCTGGTTTTAACATTTTCTTTTTGTCTTTGTCTTTTTGAAAGTTTGGTTATACATGTGTCTTAATATGGGTCTCTGAGTTAATCTTACCTGGAGTTTGTTGAGATTCTTGGATATTTTATAGTGTATTTTTATGTGGAAAAAATCAAGGTGTGGAGAATTAGGATACTTTTTTCCCGTAGTGATGGATAATCACATACCATTTTTATCTGGCCATATATAGAAAAGCTGGAAATATAGGACAATGCAATTAAGAAATTGTTTTTTATTTTGTAAATTTGTTTTGTCTTATCTTTTTTTTTTTTTTAAGTAGGCTCCATGCCCAATGTGAGGCTTGAGCTCATGACCTTGAGATCAAGAGTTGCATGCTCTACTGAGACAGCCAGCCCCTATTTTGCAAATTTCAATTGCTTAGGTTTTGCTAACAAACATGTATTGCTTCCCTACCTCATTGAAATATACAAGTAATACATGCTTATTAAAAACACTTAAATAAAAAAAATAAAAACAAATAATATAAAGGCAAGTAAAGTATATACTTCACTTTCATTGTCTAGGAGTAATCTTTTCTGGTTGATGTTTTGTTTCATTCAATCTACAGTTGATTAGAACTTAGCATGAACTTAGCAAGATTTCTGAACACAAAGTCAATACCAAAAAAAGACCATATATATTTCTACTTACTAGCAACAATGAAATTGAAAGTAAAATTTTAAAATATTTAAAAAGCAAGTATTTAAAAATAAATTTAGCAAAAAATCTGCAAGACCTCTACACTGAAAATTACAAAACAATACTAAGAGAAATTAAAGACCTAAAGGAGCAATTTACCATATTCATGGACTGGAAAACAATATTGTTAAAATGTCCGTTCTTCTCAAATTGATCTATAAATCGAATGACTTCCTAATCAAAATTCCAGCAAGCTTTTTTTGGTGAGGAAGGGATGATGGAAATTGGCAAGCTAATTCTAAAAATATATCCATAAAGCAAAAGACTCTGAACTAGCCAAAATTATTTTGAAAAAAAAAAAAAAAGCAAAGCTAGACTTACACTACAGAATTTCAAGGCTTAATAGAGAGCTGTAGGTATTGCCACAAGAGCAGACAAATAGACCAATGCAGTACAATAGAGTGTCCAAACACCACCCCACACATATATGGTCACCAGATTTACAATCAAAGGCTCCACTGCGGTTCAATGGAGAAAAGACGGTCTTTGTATTAAATTGTGCTACTCCAATTGCGATATTCTTACAGGAAAATGGACCTTGACCCCCTCCCTCCCACCATACACAAAAGTTATTCCAAGATGGATCATAGCTCTAAATGTGAATGCTAACACAGCCAGGCCTTTAGAAAAAATACAGAATACTTTCAGAAACTTGAGCTAGGTAAAGACTAGAGGGAGCACAAAAAAAGCAGTAACCATGAAAGACAAGTGTGATATAATGTAATTCATCAAAATTAGGGATATCTGTTCAAGAGAAGAGGGTGAGAAAGCAAAATGTTGACTAGGAGATGTCTCCAATACATTTAAAAATCAGTAAGAGACAGCCCAGCTTAAAGTGAGCCAAAAAAATTGAAGATATGTCACAAAAGATAATTTCCTTAGCCCTCAGAGGGATGCCTGGATGACTCAGTTGGTTAAGCATCAGACTCTTGGTTTCAGTTCAGGTCATGATCTCAGGGTTGTGAGATGGAGCCCTGCGTCAGGCTGTGTGCTACATGTGGACCTGCCTAAGATAAAGAGATCTATCCCTCTTCCTCTGCCCCTACCCCTTAAAAAGGAAATTTAAAAAAATAGTTTAAAATATATATATATCGTTAGTCATCAGAGGAATGCAAATTAAAATCACTTTGGAAAAATGTTTGGTAGTGACAAGACTAAATATTTTGATAAGACATATTTGTGTGATCCACCAATTCCCTGCCTGGGTATATACCCAACAGAAACAACTGTTTATATCCATCAAAGCACTATATCAGAATGTTCTAGCAGCTTTGGTCATAGTGTCCAAAAAAGTAGAAACAACCAATAGCCATCAACAATAGAATGGGATTCCTTTTTCTTTTCTTTTCTTTTCTTTCTTTTTTTTTTTTTGATACATTCATACAATCAAGTCCTGCATAGTAAAGACAAAAAATAAGCTACTCTGCAGTGTGACTGCAGTCCGCACTCTGCAGTGTGACTGCCCCTCACAGACACGAGGAGTGAAAGAAATGTGACACCAAAGAGAAGATACTCTGTGATTCCACTTATGGGGAGTTTTATGTCAAACCAAACCAATCTGAAATGATTGAAGTCAAAATAGTGGCTGCCCTTGGGGGCAGTTTTGACTGGGCGGGCACTGGAAACTTCTGCACATTGATCTGAGTGATCAGTATGATCATTGATTGGTACAGATGCACAAGTATACGTATGTAAGGACCCATCGAGTTCACCTTCCTATCTGGAAGTTATACCTCAATTGAAAAAAAAAAGTTGCGCTAGCAGCTGTCTACAGATCCAAATGTGTCTAAACCCAGATGAAGCAATGTTACTACAGCTTTTTAGCGTATGAGGCCAGGATGCCAGGGCCTCTGTCCTGCCGTTGGATTGGGTGATGTCAGGGCACATCCCAGGATGGACATGGCCTCCTGTCCTTGGGTGTCCAGGTACGCCCATGGTGACACTGCGTTGATGCTGGTGGTGGGCTAGTGGCTGGGAGCATGAGGGGACCATGTTGAAGAAAGACCAGGTTCAGCGCTTCTCAGCTCTGGCCAGACAGGGTCTAGAGCACTATTTTAAAATTTGATTTTTGATTAAAATATGCACAGCGTAAAAATTACCATTGTAACCATTTTTTATGTATAATTCAGTGGTGCTAAGTACATTTACAGAGCTGTGAGACCATCACCTCTATGAACCTCTAGGATTCATCCCCCCAATGGGAAGTCTGCTCCTATTAAGCACCACCTTCCCATTTCCCTCCTCCCAGGCCCTGGCACCCACCATCTACTTTTTATCGCTATGAACTGGACTACTCTGGGGGCCTTATATAAGGGAAATCATAGAGTATCTGTGAAATTTTTGTGTTCGACTTGCTTTCACTGAGCGTAATGTTTTCCAAGTTCATCTTTGTTTTAACATGTATAAAAATTCCCTTCTTTTTAAAAACTAAATAGTGTTCCATTTTGTGGGCACACCATATTTAGTTTATTCATTCATCCATCCATGGACATTTGGGTTGTTTCCACCTTTTTTCTTTTGTGGATAAATGCTGCTGTGAACACGGGTGTGTACAAATCACCGGTTCCAGTCCCTGCTTTCGGTTTTTGGGGTATATATACTCAGAAGTGGAATTGTGCTTCTGTGGAGCACTAATTTTAGAAAGCCACGGCTCAGCCCAACCACCTAGAGATGTGTTTGGTGTGAGGTAGGGCCTCACCATGTGTGTAGTTGAAAGCTACCCAGGCGATCGTCATGAGCAGACAGAACTGAGAAGCACCAGACCAGTGAGCCGGATAAGTGACAGAGGAGGGACAGCAGCAGCAGCAAGAGTGAGGGGAATGAGGCCCCAGTGTGTCTGGGAAGCTGGGGGCGGGTGAAACTCTCCTGCTCGCACCCTGAAGTCCCATCAGCCTGTCTGTGTTGGGAACCACTGCTTCCTCTGAATCAGACACCCATTTTTCTGCCCTTCTGACCTCAGGGCTAGAGTTGCCAGATTTAGCAAATTAAGATACAGAATACCCAGTAAAATT
The DNA here is from genome assembly GCF_053574225.1 of Canis aureus. Taxonomy (NCBI): domain Eukaryota; kingdom Metazoa; phylum Chordata; class Mammalia; order Carnivora; family Canidae; genus Canis; species Canis aureus. The sequence continues at coordinate 40,115,415 of NC_135618.1, forward strand.
TGAATTTCCGATGAACGATGATTCTTTCAGTGTAAGTGTATCCCAAGTGTTACGTGAGATATACTTACACTTTAAAACACAGGGCCAGCATGAGAGGCTGACGACAGAGCTCCCCTCAAGGGACGGCTAGCTGGCCGCCTGTGTGGACAGGCCCTGCAGGGTGGAACTTGCACAGGCCTCTGAGTGGAGTGCGACCTGGGGCCCGCAGGCCGCGAGGGACATCAGGTAGGTCCTGCCCAGTGCAGGCAGCCTCCAGAGAGTGGCAGGAGGCCCTGCCAGCCTAGGGCGCTGGAGACTGAGGGTGAGTGGGCCTCGGGCTGCCTCGGCGGACCTGGAGGCCAGAAGTTGGTCAGTGGGTAGAAAGTGGAGCTGTCATGGGCGGGGCGAGGCCAGGCAGACAGGGGGGCCCGCTGCCCCTCCCTGGAGCAGGCTTCCCTGTGCCCAGCATCCTCCAGAGCGGCATCTGTAGGGGCGGACGCAGCTAAGGCCCTGTGCTCCCTGGTGCTGGTGTCATCAGACCCTGTCTCGTCCCTGAGAAGACACAGGTCCGATTTACTCATGGTCTCTGCCAAAAAGCCCTGTCCTGTCCTCTGCTGCCCTCCCAGGGCCCTCCTCCCAGCCATCGCTTTGTCTGTGCAGGCGGCCAGCCTCTCTCCCCTGCCGCACTTCTTGGCTGTGGGGGCCCCGCAGTGCTGACCTCCGGCCTGGCCTCTGGGATGCTCCTCTCTCCCGACTCCCTGCCCTCATCCCACCTCCCAGCACCATGGGTATGGACTACTTGAAACCCAGTCGCCTTTTCCAGAGGTGGGAGGAAGTGGTACCTTTGCTGCAGGACATGGCCCTCCTGCCATTGCCCTGGGACAGAGGAGGGGCACCCAGCCTGCACCCCCATCTATGATGGCCAAGAGTGAGCCCCCACCTCGGGGAAAGCATGAGCCCATTGAGGAGACCCAGAGGAGCCCTAGGAACCCAGGAGCTTGGCCATAGGGGAGGACCCCATGGCCAGCAGCCACCCCCAGCCCAGCTCAGTGGCACCTCTTCTGAGAAGGCCTCTGGTTACTGTCTCTCTCAGAATGATGAGCCTCATTTCCACCCAAAGATGTGGCTGGAAGAGATCCCTCGGGGCTGCTCACCCAACATGGGGGTGGCGTTCGTGGAGCTGACACTGGTGCTGGGCCCCAGCCTGATTGTACCACCTCCCCTGGCCCTCAGGACCCTGGGGCAGGTCTGGTGGTGTCACCCCCATCCTACAGGTGGAGGGGGTACCAGGAGTGGAGCTCAGGTCTGCTGATCTCAAGTCTCACCCCTGGGCTGCCCTGTTCGGCCTCATGTCTGCCTGCCTGCAGCACTTTCTGTTTACTTCCTGCTCTTCCCTGCCCATCACTGGTACCTGGGGAGCTGGGCTTTGTCCCCTTGGCCCGTCGTGGGCTGTCCGTGGGCATATGTTTCTTCCACGTGGTGAACTAGTCCTGCTCAGCAGCTCCAGCACCACAGGGACACCTGCTCAGCACCACCCAGCCACTGCCCCCTAGAGCAGCTCGGCCTTGAAAGTCACTGATGCAGTCTCTTCTTCCTCCGCCATCTGTGCTGAGGCAGCCTGGACTCACCTTAATTCCCGGACCTCGTCGCCTTAGGGATGCTGAGACTGGGGGGCTGGGGATGCTCCATCCTGGCACTCCCAGGCTCAGCCCTGCTCCAGTGGACGGAGCCAGTTGCGTGGTGGTGGGGACGTCGTGGGAGCCTCAGTGGTCGGAGAGCTGGGCCCCGAGCCCTCGGGATCTGTGTGCAAGGCAGGAGCAAGGCCCAGTCGGGAGGGTGGGGAGGCGCTGGCTGTGCAGGGCAGCGCGGTTGCGGCCCGCCAGCTCCTGCAGTCCCCCAAGCCCACCGCTGTCACGGCAGCTGGGCTCTTCACCTCTTCCTGTGCTGGGCTCCACCTCAACCCTCCTTCCTGTCTCATTTCAAAAGCCAACAGCTTCTCAGACAAATCAATGATCTGCGGCTGCCCAGATCAGCTCTTTTCACTGCTCTGTAAGTCAGAGAGGCAGGGGGTGCTGCCAAGATCTGGATTTGAGGACCCCTGTGGACGTCATGCTCGGGAGAGAGGTCCAGCCAAGGCCGTAGAGGAAAACAGTCTCACCACCAGCAGACCTTTGTTGTTCGGGGGTTAGCTGCAGGGACGTTCAGTGACTTGCCCAAGGCTACATAGTAGGAAGCTGGCCCTGCTGTATCTGGAGCAGAGTCCCCCTGCTTCCAGGCTGGCACTCTATTGTGGCTGTGGTCCTCATCATCCTGCCTACTCCCCCTTGCTTTCCTCCCTCCAGCACCCAGCAGGCACCTGCGACCCAGCTGTACCCCACAGGGGCTCCCCAGAGGCAGGCCAGCTGTACCCCGAAACAGCAGGGTGTGGCAGTTCACTCAGACCCAGAGGTGGGCCTCAGCACGGGGGTGGCACTGAGTGCAAAGGGGGGAGGGGGAAGGCATGCCCAGAGTGGACAGCAGGAGAAACATTACAGTACAGGAAGAGTACGGGACATGGGAGGGACATGTGACAGGGAGGGAGCCTTGGAGAGAAGCAGGGGACGAGGTGGGAGCCGAGCGGTGGGTGCCTCAATTCTCCTAAGCAAGCCACCTGGGAGCCATGGATGGTTGTAGAGCAGGAGGGTGGTGGGTTCAGATGAGGCAGCAGCTTGTGGTTAAAGGGAGGTGGGAGGGGCTGTGTGCTCCTGTCAGCCTAGTCTCAGGAGCGGTGTGCATGTGATGGGGGGCAAGGAGGCGGAGACGGAGGCGGCAGGTTAGAGGTGCACCAGGCAACAACACCCTTCTGTGCCCCCCCCATCCCGGAGATGCATGGGGTCGCCCTCGAGGAGCCCGCTGAGGCTCCTCCCTGGAGCTGGCGCAGTGCTCACTGGGCCTGAGGTGCTGGGAGGGCGTCTGAAACCAGGCCGCCCACAGGATGTTGGAAGCCGCAGGGGCCTGGTGGGTATCCGTCACATGAAAGAGGCCGAGAGGCCCGTTCTGCCCCCTGCACAGCTGGGGCGTCCTGAGCATGGGAGGAAACCCTCCTCCGTGGGAGTCTCGGCACCTGGGCCACAGCTCTGCCCTCTGCCTCACGGGCCGCGGCCGGGCAGGGCTGCCCATGGCTCCGAGCTCCGCGCGCCTGTGTGTGTGTGGGGGGGTGTCTCTCACGGATGTGCCCCCCGTCGGGGCTTTCTGTCCTCCCATAGCCGAGGCAGCCCGAGGCTTCCTGCTCGCCAGAGCTCCACCTGGGCCAGGCCCTCCTTGGCCTGAGTGACCAGGGCCGGGCCAGCCACAGGCAGGGGCAGGCCTGGGAGGTGGCGACATAGCGCCGCAAAACAGGAGTGTCGTGCAGCTCACCAGGCCGGGCAGAGCTTCTGGAAGGGAGCGTCTGTCCACCCCACGGCCAGGCCCTCCTCCAGCCTGCAGCAGGTGCTGGGACAGGGCAGCACTGCCACGCCGTTTCCTTCTCGGCCGTGAGCTGGGCCTCAGGGTGTAGTTGCCCAGCCGGGAGGCCCGGCTTCTGGGAGAAGCCCGGACGCTGCCAGGTCTTGGCTGGGGCAGTTTCTTCACTGCGGTGCTGGTTTTAGCCCCCCGCCTGCCTCTCGCCTGGGCTGGGGCGCTGGCCAGGCCCCTTCGGACCCCCGCTGGCCCCTGGGGGCATGGCGCAGACCTGGCCTGGCAAGGCCCTTGGCCACCAGGGCTCGCTTCCCCCCACCCTTCCCTGGCCTGTGGCTTTTCACCTGTTTTACCGCCTCCGCCAACATCATACCAACCTGCGGCAGGTATGCCTGCGAGGGCTGAGGGTGCCCAGCGCGCCCAGAGCTGCTTGTCCAGTGAAGCCAGGTAAGGACTCCCAGTGGCCTCCCACCTCCCAAGGGCCTGGGTCACCCCTTGCAGTGAAAGGCAAGCACAAAAGCCTCCTGCAGAGAGGGCTCTGGGGGCAGTGCAGGCGCTGTGGGAGGGGGCTCACGGCCAGCTGCCCTCCTTGGCACCCAGAAGACACTTGTAAAGCCTTCCTGTTTTTATTGCACATCATATAAAATGGACTGCACTGTATTTAAAACAGACGGGACATTCACAAGGATGTAGAGACACAAACTTTTTCTCCTCCCTGGTCGTCTCGCACCCCACGCCGCCCCTGAGGCTGGAGACAGCCTTACCACACACCAGCAAAGCCGGTTAACAAACAACATGCGTATTCTGGGCCCTTCAGAGCTGTGCTGGGCCCTCCTGCTATGCCCAGTTTGGAGACTGCTGGTGACAATGACAGATGTCTGGGCAGGAAGGCTGGGCCAGCGGAGCACCTGAGGCAGCGAGAGGCTGGTGGACACCTGGTGTGCTGGTGGAGGCTGAGATTATGGCCCGAGTGCTGGGAAGGAGGATGGAGCAGGGCCCCGCTGGCCCCGGACAGTCATCTCAGGACGAGGACACCCTGGCCACCTGGTGGCCGCCCACAGCCCTTCTCAAGCACCCAGGGGCTTGGCGGGGGTTAAAGGGAGACAAACATGGGTGTTGACTGAGGTGCTAAGCTCCGAACACTATTCCAGGAAATGGAGTTGGGGACAGCTGCCCTAGCTTGGTGCTATGGCCCCTTTCACTGCGGGTGGAGGTGGTCCCCAGGTCCAGAGACGCCCACGGCAGCCTGGCTTGCTGCCGGGGGGCTGCAGACCCTCACAGGCTGCTCACGGCCAGGGGTGGGGAGGGGCGGACCAGCCTGTTGGCTCTGCCCCTCTTCTTCTTGGCTGCAGGCTGCCGCCTCTTCCTCTCGAGCTTCTCCTTCCGGGCCACAGCAGTGGTGAAGGTGATGCAGTGGGCATCCAGGAAGTCCAGCAGCTTCCCGGTGGCCACACGGATGCCCTGCTGCTTCAGCTCGGCCTGCAGCTCTGACAGCTCGAAGGGCTGGTACAGCAGGACCTTGCGGTAGAGGGCCGGCCTGGAGCGGATGTAGTGCCTCACGGCCTCCTCCGTGGCTGCTGCATGCACGGCTGTCTGGGATGCACTCTCCTCCTCTTCACCTTCCTCATCCTCTGCAGACTCAAAGGCCACTCCAAACTCACAGGAAGAACTGAAAAGAACCAGACAAAAACATTCTGTGACACTCCTCTCCAGCACCCTGAGACCAGGAGCCCCTTTGGTTTCTGTGTCCCCTGTGGAGCCTGACACCCGGCATGGACGGCCTCGGGGGGCGAGGTTTGCAGGAAGCTCCAGGCTGCTGTGTCCTTGGTATGCCAGCTGCCAGCCTGAGCAGGATCTGACCCTCGGCCACAGTCGACTACCGCAGCCAGCCCCCCTCCCAAGAGCATCCGGTGGGGTGAGCACATGGTGCTCCAGGTGCTCCAACGGTCTCCTCAGGAGGCTCACAGGGGACTGCCCTGAGCCCCACTGGGTTTTCCTTGGGTTAAATCCAGAAGGCAATGGGCTTTCTCAACGTCGGCATCAGGCCTGGCTTATGCCAACTCATGGATCCCATGGTCAGGGGACCTATGACACCACTGACCCCATCCTCCCATCTTGTTACCTTTGTGAGCTAAAGGAGCTGTCACTGCTGTCCACGGAGGAGGCCACTGATTCCTGGGACACAGGGAGCTGGGTGTCACCATCAGGATCTGGAGACTCCTCCTTTGCCTGTGACAGGTTCATCGGAGGGATGCTTCCACCAGGCTGCTGCTTTTGATTTCGGGGGCCCTTGGTCTTAGTGGACCCCTTGGACCTTTGGGGAAGAGGCCCAGAAGTGGCCCCGAGCTGGGCACGGCCAGCAGCCCTGGAGGTCCTGCTGGTGTGGGTCTGGCTGCACGGAGCCTCTGGGAGCACTTGTGAGGACTGGCTCTCATTCTCAGAGTCTGACTCCAGAGTCTGGTGAGTATACTGGAATATCTCCTTCAGTTTTAGGACCATCTGGCGTTTGGGTAGAGGGCGGACCCCAAACCTGAAATGGGGAAACAGCACAGAGAAGTTATCAGCAAATTAAATAATGACTTTGTGGAACTGAAATCTTAAATGCCTAACTTTTGTGAGCTTTCAGGGGTGTCTATTCTGCATACAACTGAGCTTACTCTGAAGAATATTCCAGAAAGGCCGTTCCCAGGTTTAGCGATGGTGGTAGTGATAACAGCCCTGGTGCCCAAGGTGATGAGCAGTATTGATTGGGATGTGACAGTTTTGATGGTTTTTTAAAAAATCAGATCTTCTTATTCAGGCTCTTAAGGCCAGGGCCCCGTCTCCATCCACATGGCACATGGAGACCTATCAGCTCATGGGGACCTGAAGTCCCATCTCTTAGCTCCTCAGGGAACTGGAGGTTTGGGGAACAGTGTGGGGAAAGCCAGCAGTTGCACACGCTCCCATCCCCCAGCGGCTCCTGCTGCCAGAGCCCCACGGCGGGTCCTTCAGCTCCTGGCCTCAGCCAGGATGGACACATGGGAGGGAGTGGACCACCTGTGGGCAAGTTTTCAGGAACACCACTTACCTATCCAGTTCTTTCTTCAGTACCGGGGTCTCCATGATGGAGTACCTTGGCATTGGGGTGATGGGCACTTTCGGGGGCAAGTTCTTCCGATGAGCACCTTCTAGGTAGAAAAGAAACATGTTTCAGCACGAGGGACCTGGATTTACCTCTTCTGAGCTCAGCAGTATCACCAAGAAAAATACTGCGTTTGAACAAAGCCCAGCCACCGTTCTGCTCCATGAGAGTGGTACCTCCACCGCCCCTTCACCGAGACTCCCGAACTGTCTTCCCATTGGAAGGCATCACACGTGGTTAGGGCCACAGCCTTGTGCAGTGCTGATGCTGTGGAACAGGGCAGAAGCAGATAGATTCATGACTGTTGGGGGCTCAGGAGGAGGGGCACCGAGTGACTGCTAATGGGCAGGGGAAAACATTCTGGGATTAGCTGTGATGGTTGCCCAATACTACTAAGGTAATAAAAAACACTGAACTGTATGGTTTGGTGGTTTTGTGGCTACCATCTGTCACCATGCGCTGCTGTGATACCAACGACTGTAGTCACCGTGCTGCTCCTTCATTTCCGTGATGGACTCCCCACCCCCCCATTGCAGGACAGTGTCCATGTACTAAAAACCACTGAATGGTGTATTTTAAAGGGTGAATTTTATGGTATGTGAATAATAGCTCAACAAGGCTGTTATTTTAAAAAAAGGAATCAATACTTTAAAGACAAATGAAACAACTCAGGAATATATAGAGTTCGGTTCTTATCCTTTTTAGGAGGATGGAGCCCTCTGAGACTCCAATGAGAATAGGCTTTCTCCCGAATAAAGCACAGAACTCTTTACATAATTTGCGAAAATTTGTCACCTCCTGGAAGCCCACCTCAAATTCAGACCAAGGTCCCTGGTCTCACAGCACCACCTGGGAACTGGTTAGAAATCCAAATTCTTGGTCTCTACTCTGGAGAGGCGCCTGGCCACGTGTGTTGCACAAAGCTCTCCAGGCAGTTCTGATCCCCATTCAAGGCTGGGAGTGCTGGTCAGTTATGCCCAGCTGGTTTTGAATTTGGGGAGGAAATCAAACACCAGGATGCAGGCAGATCCTCTGCCTACAGTCCGCTTCCCTGCGACCAGTCACAGCTTCGTGGCGCCCTGCCCCTTCCCAGCTTTCCCAGGGGCTGCCTGGCAGGGGCTGACACAGGGGCTCTGATAGTCTCTTATAATGACATGAGCTGGGAAAGTGCACCCTCCATGGGCATGGGGGTGGCAGATGAGGCAGGGCCGAGGCTCACACAGCAGACGCTTCACACTCACCCCACTGGCTGCTGTTTTAATTGAGAAGAAAATTCACATAAAATTTTAAAGTGAACAATTCAGAGGCACTTAGTATACATTCACAATGCAAGCACCACCTCTAGCTCCAAAGCATTTTCAATTGTCTCCTAAGGCAGTTCTATACCCAGCACCCTCCTCATTCTCCCCTGATCCCTGCTCCTGGCAACTTCTCACCCACTTTGTCTCCACAGACTGGCTCACCCTGGACATTCCCTATAAACACAGTGACACGCTGTGGTCCTTTGTGCCTCTCTGAGCATCGTGTGTTCAAGGTTCACCCAGGAGCTAACACCTGTTTTACAGCTGACGATCCTCCACCATATGTATGGACCACATTTTCTTTATCCGTTTGTCAGCTGATGGACTTGTGGCTACTGTGAGGACTGCTGCTGCGAAGTCTGTGTAAGGGATCAGTCCTGATTTCCCCTCCTCTGGATGAGCTCCCTGGGGTGGGACTGCTGGGCCGTAATGGCAGCGCTCCGTGTAACCCTGTGAGGAACCACACTTGCCCGATTTTAAGGTGTTTGCCGTGGCCTCTCAGAAGCACTGTCCACAGCTGGGGGTTTTTAGCAAGGGCCCAGGCAAGCCATGGGATCCAGGCAGGTTTAGGAACTGGTTAAGCAACATGTCTGATGGCAAGCCTGTTCTCCCTCTGCAGGGGAGGGTGGGGAGGGGGCTCGCCACAGCCCTGCCACCCCCTCCAGCCCCTTAGCATAAAACGGCCTAACAGACAACCACCCTCCCCGCTACTCACTTGGCGTCTCCAACCCTTCTGATTTCTGAGCAGCAGCAGCATCACTCAGTGTCTGGGCGGGAGGAAGGAGCTCTGAAGACTTCTGTTCCTCTCCATCCCAATCGTCCCACAGAGCTGAGTTCAAAAAGCTTGGCCTGCTGCTCGACGGCACGCTGGTCCGAGGGGACCTCTCTCGGGACTTTCTCTGGCTAGTGCAGCTCCCTCGGGCAGGGGGGGTGCCCAGGAGGGCCGGAGAGCTGCAGCCACTGCTGTCTGGAGCCTCCCCTGCCTTACTGCCCGGACTGCTGGTGCTCAGGGGGCCTGTCTGCTCAAGGTTCAAGCGGTCAATGGGAATGGGTGACAGGGGCTCCACATGCCAATGACACTCGTCCACCGGAATTGGAGGGTCGCTGTCCGGCAGGGGGCTGCTGTTGGCCTGACAGGAGGCCACCTCCTGCTCGTCCTCGCTGTCCTCCACCTCCACGACTTCACTTGTGATGACCTGACTCGGTGGGCTGGGCCCTGGCGGCGAACACCTGTGGGGCTGCCCAGTGAAATCGGCCAGATGGGAGATGGGACAGGGAGCCGGAGAGCAGCGCTGGGGGTGCGCAGGGTGGGGCCTGGCAGGGCTCCTGCTGTCGGGGCTGCCTGCACTGACGGAGACCAGGCCTGAGGACGACACGGGGGGCGTGATGACGGAACACTGGCTTGCAGCTTCGGGCACACCCCTATTTTCTAATGGGGTCCAGCGCTTGACCTCAGCCGGCTGATCCACTGGAGCCCGGGACCTGAGGCCTGTTATCTGGGTCTGTGAAGAAGAGTCACGCCTTCTGCTGGCCAGTGGGGTGGCAGGCACGAACCATGACATATCCGTGGTGCTGTCCCCCTCAGGGCCACTGTCAGGGTCACACGGCAGCTGAGGGGTCCCTCTGCTCCCCACAGAGCCCCGGTTCCCTGACAGCCTCCCATCCCCGCACGGCAGTGAAGCCTCTCCTCTAGCTGGACTTTGGAAAGGTTCCTGATCTGCATCAACGTCAATCACAGAAAACAGCTCAGAAGGCTTGGGGCTAACTTCTAGAACTTTCCTTTCTTCCAAGGGACCATTAAAAACTGACTTTATTTTGGTTTGTTCTAGCTCCAGCTCTTCATCTGAATCCAATAAAAGGATAATCTCATCTTCTTTGTTCTTGCTGGATGGAGTATTTTGAGATCTGGAGCTCAAACAGCTAGGTTTTGACTGGGTTAGGTCGATTGAAGGAGATTTTTCTGGGGAGATCAGAATCCCTTTATTTCTGCATTCCAACAGGGAACTATGTTCTTCGCCCTTCTGGACACCTGGATCTTTAAATAATGTGAGGAGGCTCCTGCCCCTCCTCTGCTTCAATGGTGAGTCCTGGGAGGCCGCCCTGGAAGCTCTGCCTTGTGACTGGGGCACTGGCAAGGGTGACTCACCCCTGAGACTCTGGCCCCGAGGGGGCTGTGACAGGGGCGGGTGCCATGGGGGTGCCTGCTGGTGAGTGGGGATACAGGGGCTCTCCGTCCCCTTTCCCGAGATGGTGTCATTGTCTTCCTGGAGATGGCTCATTATCTGGGATGGTCCAGGGCATCTTCTGGGAGTTGATGAAAACATCCGGGCCTCAGGAGCATCAGCTGAGTGCCAGAAAGCACCTTCCTTTCTCCCTGGCCCGCAGCCTCCAGAAGGGCGAGGGGAGCCGGAACGACCCAGCGCTCCCTCCGGGGAGCCTGCTTTCTCTCCCGCGCCCTGGCCCTTGAGCAGCAGGGGCGTGGACTGTCTTGCGATCTTCCTTTTGGCTGGGGCCTCTTCTCTTCCGCTAACCTGGTCACTTCCTAAGATCTGCACGGACACTGGACCATCCTCCCCGAATGGGTCAGTTTTTTCCTTGATCTCTGGAGCCCCTTCCCCCCGGAGCAGCTCTCGCTGAGTGGCTGCAAATTCATAAATTTCTTCCATTTCTGCCTCATTCACTTTTTCTCTGTCTTCTTCACAACCCTCAGGTTTCATCAAAGCCTCTGCTTCTTCCTCTTCACCTGTCCACATGGACCTCAAGAGTTCTTGGAAGTTCTCCGCGCGGCTTTCACAATCCTTGTCTTCCTTCTCCTTCCACGGTGTGTCCTCTGAATCTGTCATGTCAGGTGCTTGTTCGCACAGAAGAACAAGCTCACTAACACCAAACCTGCAAGAGGAAATGCCACGCATCACTACCCTGCAGACGCGGTGGTTGGGCACCCCAGCGTAGGTGAGGACCGTCGGTCCTGACCCCTTCCCTGCTCTCGAGCAGACGGGCCGTGCTCTCAGCCAGCAACACCCCAGCACCTTGAGCTTGAAAAGAGACTCCCGGACCTTTAAGGCAGGGCTCACTGACTCTACTGCCCAAAGGGGCACATCGGGCTGAGCTGAAGACAAGAGAATGGTGCTGCTGCAAGGAGAGCATGCTGCCTTGAAAGGCACTTGAGGCTCTGTGACTGACGCAAACCACGGAGACCAGACCTGTCCCCATCAGCCCGGCCCAATGGGCATGCCAGCCTGCAGCCTCCTTGAAGGCTCCCTGGTCTGACTGCTACATCAGGACCCCAGAGGCTGAGCTCATCCCTTCCCAGGAGAGCACCCAAGGTTATGCCAGGGCCTTGGGCGAATATGGCTTCATCCCAGGGGCCCTCAACCTTGTCAGGAGACAGAACACCTTGTCTGTGGAGCCACCTGCCACCTCTCCTGACGCTGTGCGGATGAGCGGGATACATGCTAACCCATGGCAGTTGCACTAGACACTCTACCCACTTCTGTTTTCTGGGACGTGGGACAGAATAGCCCCCACTGAGCTTCTATGGCTGAACAACGGAAGAGAGGCAGCGTCTGGGGGCAGCTGAGCTGAGGGCCACCCTCTCATCACACCCTCTCATCACAGGGAGCTAAAAGCCACATGACACGGCAGAGGCTGTCCTCAATCCGTGCTGGGCTCTCCTGCCAGTGTCCGCTCCGGCCAGACTGCCAGTCACCATGTCCCAGGCCGAGTCACTGGGGTTAACAGGGCAGGAAGGACGCAGGCCTGACCCTCCTGTGAACCGCCAACCTGCTGATCCTCAGCAGCTAACGTGAGATGCTGTGAAGGTAAATGGCAAAGACACTCGGACCTGTGGGCCAGAGCGCTCAGGTCGGGGGCCAGCTGGGGAGGCACGCCGGGGTCCGCGGTATAGAGGTAGTGCAGGAGCGCATGGATGGCCTCGGTGCTCACGTCACTCAGCAGCACACGCTGACTCCTCAGATCGCCATCCTCCACAGCGAAGAAGCCTTCACTGTTCACCTGAGAATGAAATAAAACATGGGTGTGATGTGGGGCAACACAGAGGGCCCAGGAGGCTCTGTATGTCCCAGCACCGGCACTGGCCAGGTCCCACCAGCCTGCTGGTCAGGAACTCTGCGGTCAGGCCCTCAAACTTCTGTTTGCAAAATCAGACTGTGAAAGACATTCAAACACCCCATTAGTTCCCTCTTGACAGACACATCAGAGGCACTAGAACTTTCTGGTGGAGACCAGCAGCTGGCTTCTGGATTGCCGCAGCACAACATTCAAATCAGATGCATGTCAGTACAGGTCAGCACAGAAAGATCTGTCTGCAGCTCAGCCTTCAAGAGGTCGATGACAACCTCATAATTACAGAAATAGAAGAAAAGGGAACTGTTCTACAGAAAATGGATTTTGATTCAGTCGAGAAATCTGATGTTCCCCAATCCTCCACTCATCTCCTCGGACCACCACCTCACCTGGAATCTGTCTCCCCACTGCCGCAAGTGTAACAGAGGAGGGAGGTGGGTGCACGCGTGGGGGGTGCACAGGGGTGTGGGGGAGGCATGGAAAGAAGGAGCATGGGCCGTACTCACATACTGCATGAGAAGGGGGCACCGGGCATAAAGCACGAACTTGTGTGCGTAGAGCACCTCTCCGCTGTCCGTCTGAAGCTGGATATCGCTCAGGTGTGGGTTATTGACCATGGCCCTGAAGTCCGCCAGCAGCAAACCGAGGGTGAGCTGGAAGGAGGGTGCACACTGGCTCAAGCAAGCTCCCCAACTTCAGGAGCGCCTTGAGCTCCTGTGCACAGGGCTCCCATGCTGGCTCCCACCTCCCGCTGCCCTGAGGCTCTCTGCGGTGCAGAACAGCACCATGCTAGCTTCTTTCCCAAATTCTCCATTATGCCCAGTCCCCTGGCCTCATGTGGGGTAGGGACGAGCAAGTGGAGGCACAATGGCCGCAGTGAGGCCACAGCTGGGCCAAGCATGGTGCACACAGGGCCGAGCGCTTCACAAGCACCGTGTGCAGCCCCGATGCGTCAGGCAGGGACGCTGAGCCCATGATGTTCGGGTACCCGGCTGAGAGGAGTCTCGGTCCCCCTCTGACTACATGCCACAGTCGCCAGGTAGACCGTGATGAGGTAATGTAGCTGATGCCACTACACTAACAGGATGAAAGCCCGACTTCCAGCATGTAAAGCGTTAGTTGGAGGCCACCCAGGGACCTGTACATCAGAGAGGCAGTCCGTCCTGAGCGAATGAGTGAAACTTTGGGGCCACCTCCCAGAGCAATGGGGATCCCTGCCGGCTCTCAGGACCAAACAGGCTCCAAGGGCTTGGCTGAGGTACCCTCAGAATTCAATGACAGAGGGACAAAGCCTCATGGCAGAGCCCTTGAGGGGGATAGGAGGCTCCCACGGGCTCTCGGCTGGTTTCGGTCAAGGGCTGTCTCTGGGGCCAGCAGACTCGTGTGCGGCTCTGGAGGCTGACTGTAAGCGGACTGTGCAAAGCACAGGACCACAAGTGGGGAGCAGGTGCCCCGGTGCTTACTGAAGCCTGGCCGCCCCCCTCCAGGTGCTTCTCAGGTGGCAGGACAAACCCAGTCGGTGGAAGGCCAGTGGACGACACATCCATCCCTGAAAAGAGGATTCAGGTTATCAAAAGAACAATCACCTCCTGGCAACGTCAATCTCTGGGAAACGCCAGTAGGTGTCAGCTGGCCTACCCCAAAGGCTCCCTGAAGATGCTTTTTACCTGATTACTGGCTCTGGAAAGGGCTCTGTCCTTGCTTAAAGTTGGAGAAAATTGTGAAGGACTCACCTGTACGACATCCAAAGCACTTACAGAGACTGTGTTCTCCCCGTTATTTGGGGACAAGCCAGGAGACCTCAGATTGGAGCAGCTGTCCCCACACCACAAGGACTAACCGGTCCCACCACAGCCATAGGGAGGAAGGGTGGGAGGGCAGGGCCAGCCCTGGCGAACCATTTGGGTTCTCACCTGCGGCCACTCCTGAGCTGGCCAAGCCCCCACTGCAGGGCCACGGGGTGGCATTCAGCCCCTCTCCTGCCAGGTCCACAAGGTCCTGCAGGGCCTGGTGCTCTCTCTGGCTGGCAGAGGGTGATGGGTTCTGGGGGCCACAGCCCACAGGCTGGGCACTGTGGCGAGGTGGTGTTCGCACACCCAGCTCTGGCTGGTCAAGCAGCACAGGTGGCAGCGTGGAGTCCTGGGCAAGACCCTGAAAGAAGTCAGGAAGCCAAGTAACCCTGTGGCCACTACAGCAGCCACCAAACAGAGGGGTCCTGAGAATGCCGGCCACACCCAGAGCAACCCTGGGAAGCTTTTCTCCCATCACCGTCTACCAGCAGGCTTCTCTGTCACAGTGAAGGCCATGCCTGTTGCAGCTACATGTACAGTCTCTGAGGGTCCTGTCCCCCTAATGTTATCTAAATGGCCTCAAGCACATAGTGACTCCAGGCCCACCTGCATCAGGGTTGTCTGGCTCCTGGGCCCCACCCCAGGCACGGGGACAACTCCTCAGATTCCAGTATGCCAGCCCCCTGGGGGTGGGGCCCTGGACTGCATTTCAAACAAACTCTCCGGGAACAGGATACATTCGGGAACCAGGGGTCCTCCCATTCTCCCCGGGAGAGCCATCAGTTGCCATACAGACAAACACACTACAGCCGGCACACCTGACTTCCTATCCTTCCTTCCTTTTTGGACTTTCTGTTGATGACCCGTCCTGCTGTCTTGGCTGCCAGCCTCTCCCCAGAGCCCACCGTGCACCCAGAGGGGGGGACACACCTCGGCAGGGGCAGACCGCTGGGGCACCAGGGGAGGGACCAGGCTTGTGGTGTAGAAGGCTTCCAGAGCCCAGGCTCCAGTCAGGGCACTGCCCTCCCACAAAAAGTTCTTCTTCCCTCCAGGCGGCTGCAGACTCTGGCCAGCCTTTTCCAGCTCCCCCTGTAGGATCCTGCTCGCAGGAAGTGGCGGTGTGCTGGACAGCTCCATCTCCTCCGCAAAGAGCTGGGCCACCCGGTCCTCGGTCTGCCTCCCTGTGGTCTCCGGGTCTTGGAGTAACAACAGGGGAGGGCAGGCAGGTGCTTTCCTCTTGCGACTCTTCTTTTCTGGGGTGAACGGAAGCACAGGGTCAGTGACAGAGCTGCCCCACACCCTGAGGCCCAGCAGGAGTGGTGAGGCTGTGCCAGCCTGGCGCCGCACCTACCTGCCCCCAGTCTTATCCTCTCGGAGAAAGCGCTTTCCAGTCTCAGCACGGGGGGCACGGCCTCCTGCTCCATCTCGGACCGGGACAGAGCCATGGCCACCAGCAAGTCTTCAGATGGCACCTCGGGCTCGTTGACCTTCCGCTTCTTCTGCAGCTCCTTCCTATTGGTGGCTCCCTTCCGCTTCAAACCTCCGTGATTGCTGAAGCTTAAAAAGCAGCCAAACAGAAAGGTTAGTGAGGCCAGGGTGTGAGCACTTCCTGTGCCAGGAACATCCCTGCTGGACCAGAGAGGCCCAGACCCCATCTCCTCTGCATTGGGAAGAGAAAAGGGATAAACACAGACCCATTAAACAGAGGCATCAATGGCTCTGGGAGTTCACTGTGCTCATCCTGTTGCCTCATGTTAAGGTCACATGATCCTGGGCCAAGTTCAGTGCGCCCCAGAGAGGGGAGGTCTGGTCCTTCCATGTGACACTACCCTGCTGAGTTCCTGGCAGGTGTATCAAGCTCTGAGTGGTACCTGCACACTCCAGGTGTGGCCAAACCCTTTGGTGGAGTCAGCTTCCTGGATTCCACCAACTTCTGCTCATCAATCCTTCAGGTGCCCCTCAGGCAGTCCTGGCCACACTAGCCATGACAGGATCCCTTTCCTCCTGCAGGGCCTGTGGGCATCGCCTCTGCCCCAGGCCCGAAGGAAAGGCTTCCCAGCTTCCACTACCAACATGGTCAGCCAGCCTGGAGGTCAGTGTATAGCAGCAGCTCATTTGACTTGGAGATTGTCTTAAAGGATTTTCCAGCTGGAGAACCTAGACCACCTGGTGAACCCCAACAGACTGAGCAAGAAATAGGAGGGCAAAGGCGAGAGAGAAATTTGGAGCTCAACCCAGCTGTCAGAATGCTACGAAAAGCACCCTTTATAGAAGCTCATGCTTTCTCCTGGGCCAGGGGTGGCTCAAGAATCTCAGGCATCACCTTGGAAGATCTGAGCAACTCCTAATTCTGTTCCAGTTCCTGGGAACCCCACAGGTTCCCTTCTCTTCCCAGAAGGCAAGGGGTTGTCCCAGCATCTGACTACTCCAGAGTTCCATATACCCCAGGCTTGGCCTTTGGCAGAGGAGGCTCGAAGCCTTGGTGAGGGTATCCATTTGCTATAGTTTTTCTACTTTATCAGCCTTCTAGAAGGACCCACACACATCTTGTTTGTCTTCTCAAAGGTTGTTTTTTTTTTAAGATTCTATCCATTTATTCATGAGAGACACAGAGAGAAAGGCAGAGACACAGGCAGAGTGAGAAGCAGGCTCCTCATAGGGATCTCGATGTATGACTCGATTCCAGGACCCTGGGATCGTGCCCTGAGCTAAAGGCACTCAACCCCTGAGCTACCCAGGTGTCCCTTCTCAGAGGTATTTAAAAAGCAGATATATTTCATCTGAGTAGGTGGTTTCCATCCAGTCCTCGCAGAAGGCAAGTGACGGCTTACGTAATGTCTGTGCTAGGGCCTTAAGGCTTCCGATTCTGAGATGCTAGTGTTGATGTGCTACGATATGGACAGGCTCACCAGCTAAGAACCCACCTGTGTCCACCCCAGTCTCACCATGGGCCTGGCTCAGATGCCCACAACCTGTGTGCAAGGCAGTGGGCAGGACAAACAGGGCCACCACTCTTGGCCTTCCCTTTGCTCTTGAAGAAGTCCCAAACCTACAGAAGTGCAGAGCCTACACTGGTTCCTGTAACGCGGCATCCACAGCACCACGGGCAGTAGGGAGGGGAGCTGAGCTGCTTATGTGCCTGTGGTTTGCACCAGCTAGGAGCAAGGCCTCCTATTGTAACACGTAAGCATTTAGTTCATGCACGTTTAAAAAAAAAAAAAAGGCCTGTGCTTCTGTCTCACCAACTGTGTGAACTCACTGAGTCTTCTTCACCAAATGGTAGGAGACTCGGGCTGCACGGAGGTGGAAGCTGTGGCACACCACATGTGAATGGACACAATCAGGTGTGTTACCAGATTCCTCCCTCCTCCAGACGACACCTGCGTGGACCATTTCAAGGCCTTCGAGGGTACAGAATCTGTCTCCTCCTCAGTCCTGGTGGAGACTCTGCCGGATTTCCTCCTCACATCTCATTTCCAGAATCAAGGAGGGTTCTCAGGCTCTACTGTTCTCTAATAATACAAAAGGCTTTAAAAAGAAACAATCCAAGTATTTCTTTGATTTTCCTCCTTTTCCTCTGACTCACCTTGATGCCTGTGTGCTACAGGCCCCGTCAGGCTGAGCTGTCTGCAGCCGCACGGCCTGGAGCAGGAGCTGGGGGCCGACGTCCATCTTCACTGCACACTGTTTCAAGTGGCTGATTCTGCTCTTTGGGGTGAGAAAGGGTTTGCCACAAATTGGGCATTCGGGGATCCGGGGTATGGAGGGTGTCAGTGCCTTTTCAGCCTCATCCAAGCACCTGGAGGAAGACAGTAAACATAAGAGAACCTTCTCCCCAGTAACGTGCATCCACGTCAGCATAGACAGGCCGTGGGCCCAGCCTGTCCTGCCATAGCCCACTCCTCCACATAGCCTGCAGTCAGCTTCTAATGCTAAATTTAGGTATCTGCTGGCTGAAGTGAGCAAGGACATGGCAAACAGTGGCAATGTATACCCTAAGGAAGTGAGAACAGATACTCTAACATGAGAAACACGTGGTCACAGCAGCTCTATTTACAAAATCCAAAAGTCAGAGACAATCTATACAGATGAACAAGACGTGGTCTGTCCATATGACAGGATATTATTCAGCTGTAAAAAGGAATGAGATTCCAATCCGTGCTCCAACCTGAACTTGAAAGCACTACGCTGAGGGAAGGAAGCCAGACACAAAAGGCTACATCTTACGTGACTCCGCTTATGTCCCCAACGGACAAGTCCGCGGAGACAGTATATTAGCCCCTGCGAGGGGATGGCAGTGGGGGAATGAACAGTGAGCGCTAATGGGGACAGGGTCTCTTTTTGGGGGTAATGAAAATATTCTAAAACTTATTGTGGTAATGGTTGCACAATTCTGTGAATATAATAAATAAAAGCCATTGAATTGTTAACTTTAAAAAGATGACCTGGGACGCCTGGGGGGCTCAGTGGCTGAGCATCCACCTTCGGCCCAGGCCATAACCCTGGGTCCAGGATCGAGTCCCGCATCAGGTCCGCACAGGGAGCCCGCTTCTCCCTCTGCCTGGGTCTCGACCTCTCTGTGTTTTGTGAATAAATAACATCTTTAAAAAATAAATAAAAGGGGATCCCTGGGTGGCGCAGCGGTTTGGCGCCTGCCTTTGGCCCAGGGCGCGATCCTGGAGACCCGGGATCGAATCCCACGTCGGGCTCCCGGTGCATGGAGCCTGCTTCTCCCTCTGCCTGTGTCTCTGCCTCTCTCTCTCTCTCTCTGTGTGACTATCATAAATAAAAAAAAAAAAAAAAAAATTAAAAATAAATAAATAAATAAATAAAAGGATGAGCTGCATAATATGGGAATCGCAGCTCAATAAAGCTGTCCAATGAAATGGCAGGGCTAGGTTGAGGCCTATGCAGAGGTGCTCTGGTCACGGCCGCCCAGTCTGTCTTCCTACCGGTTCACGTGCTGCTCCCTTCGCGTCACATTCATGGCTGAGAGGTTCTTGTGGCAGATCTGGCAGAAGAACAGCCCTGCCTCCTCCAGGCTGCCCTCTGGTGTGGCTGTGGCTGCTCCGTGAGGCCCAAGGCCCTGCTGCAGGGTGCTCTCCAGCACGAGGAGCCCGTAGCCCGGCCCTGGGGGGAGAGGGAGGGGAGTGAGGGCTGGGCCCTGCTGCCCACGCTCCTGCAGCACCAGGCGGACACGCGGCCACCGTCACCCAGCACCGGGCAGCCGCCCGTGAGGCCTCCCGTTGCGCGCTGCTCCCAGGCCCCGTGAGGCGGCAGCGCCTCGGCCACTGTCACAACCAGGCCCTGGCGGACGCACCGTTCCTGTCCCCTCCTGCTTGAGCCTCCACCCATTCCATGGAGCACAGGCTTCCCCTGCAAAGCTCAGCCTTTCCTACTGCTATGACCTTTTGCTAGAGAGGCCCTTGGCACTCACAGACGCGGAAACCTTCCGAAGTCCCCAGTTCTTGAATATTCCTGTGGCCTATCTTCCCACCGAAGCCAGAAAAGCATCGCACCTCATTTTGGTGCCTTATTTTTTTCTCAACAAAGAAATGGTTTCTCTGTCTCGAGCCCTGAGCATTACTGGGAATGCTTTGAAGGTTGATGCAAACAACCGAGTCACACGCAGGGCAAGTGCTGAGCTCGTGTCCTAGCTGAGCAACTCCAACGCACCCCGGTGGAGTCACAGGGGGTGATGCAATGGTGGATGTCCCCTCTGCCCGTGTGAACCTTAGAGGTAGCCTGAGAATCCTCAGTGCTCCCAGGGTGAACTCTGCAAACCCACTACCAGGAGACTATGTGTTTGTAGCTGCAGGTCCATCGATACGGTTTCTTCCTAGTTATTTCTTTTCTGTGTATTTTCACCAGAGAGGAGGGCTCACATTGTTCTGGGGGGAAAGAACAGAACCAGGGGTATGACGTGCCTCCTGGGGTGGTGGAGGGTGCACTGCATGGCACCTGCATGGCACCTGCACGCTTGGTGCCTGCTGCCTTCACCCAAGGCCCCCCAGACCTCTGGTTTACTCACACGTAATATACCACAGGGCTACAGGAAGTGGTTATGTGACACTATGAGGAAACAATCAAACAAATCTAAAAGTGGGAAATTTAAAAAGACAATTGTCCTGGACTCTTCCAAAAGTTGGTATCATGAAAAAAAAAAAAAAAAAACAGGACAAGGGGACTGTTCTAGAATCTAGACTTTAAAAGACTACTGAACTATAGCAGATGCAGTGTGTGGGACTTATGGTTCTGACCAATCCTTGTTCAGAAAAAAAAAGAAACCATCTATAAGGCTGTCTTTGGGACAAGTGGGGAGATTTTAATATGAACTGGACACCAGGCAGTATTATGGAATCAAGTGTGACAACAGCACTGTGATCATGTAGGAGATGTATGAGGGGGAAGCATCATGACATCTAGAACTTACTTTGAAATGGTATAGAAGAATCAGATATACTTAGGAGAAATAAAAAATACATGCCAAAATGTTAATAATTGTTAAATACAGATTGAGGGCATGGGGGTTCATTGTAATATTTTTTTTTTTTTACCTTTCTGTATGGGAAAAATATCATAATAAAAAGTCAAAATAAGAGGAAGAGGTCCTTTGTCAAAGAAGCTAAATGCGAAATGACCCAAGGGACCCTTCATTCTCTGGCTAATACAATGAAGTGGCCAAGGTACGGTGCCAGCCAGAGCACCCACCCCGACCACGCAACTCAAGAATGCGGGTTCCTTCCTGCCCCTCTTTCTCCAGGGTTCAAACTTATCCTTTGAATATATAAAACTCCCATCATACCATGCCCTGCTGTCATCTCCTCTGGAGGGCCCCGTGGGGTGTTTTCTTCAAGCGTCGCCTCCAGGGAGCACCTTTCTGAAGCATGCTGCAAACGCTCAGGGTCTGCCCTTTTGAACTGCTGCATTCGCTGTACAACCAACTCTGCCGTCCGGGCTTTGGAGGGACTTGGCGCTGTCACTGTCAGACAGGAAGGAGGGGGCTGGGAGTTGCTGTCCGGAGCAGCCTCTGGCAAGGAGGAAAATATTCACAGTCATCTGTTCTAGATGGAGAAACAAGGACTCTTCCCCCAGATACAGGTTGAACCCAAGTTTCAAGGGGCTGTTTGCCAACTAGTTTAGGTTTAACTCTCAACAGTGAATAGGACCAACTATTGGTAACTTCACCATTGGAGGTAATATAAATAGACCTGTCATAAATATCTATGACAGAGGGGCACAGCAGTGACTCCTAATGAGCACAGGGTTTATTTTTGGAGTGATAAGAATGTTCTAAAATTAGCTAGTGATAGTGATTACACAATTCTGTGACTACACTAAAACCAGTGAACTGTCCACTTTAAAAAGGTGCATTTTATAGAATGTGAATTCTTTCTATGAAGCTGTTATTAAAGAAATATTAATGACAAACATTTTTATCTTCCGAGGTCAGAAGTCCTCCTGTAACGCAGGGTCCACAGATGGCCTCTGGCAGGGATTCATGAAGCCCTGGCAGTTTTATGCCAGTTTCACAGGTGTGTGGGGGTGTGGTCTTCTGGGGAATCATGTGTAACTTTCACTGCTCCCAAAGAGGCATGAAGGACCAATGACATTTCAGTAACACTACTGAAGCCTTACAACAGTCTCTGTGAGCTAAGTTTTTACCACTACTCCACTGAGACAGCACGTTGACCACACTAATAAAAAATACCATTTAAGATCAGGAAGTGAAGGTGAGAAACATTTAGAAATAGAACCCAGGAGCCCAAAGATCCTATGCAAGGTTGGTTCTCAGTTCTGCTTGAAGAAGTCATGGTAAACATACGGTTCAGTACACCAAGGGCAGCAGGGTAAGAAACCCGCTTCAAACGAACAAAGAAAAAAGAAAAGAACAAAGGTGTTTAGAGGAGAAAGGAAGGACCTGGAGATTCTTCGGGGATTGAGACCTCTCTGGCAGCTTCCTACCGCCTTCTGAGCAGCCTTACCCAACTGGCCTGCACCACCATGACTTACCCACTCTGGACTGAATTCAAGAAAATGAGAGAAGCAGCATTAGTTTTGGTGTTCACATAACTTGCATCAACTACATAATGTAAACATTAATTGGAACTTCTAAAAGAGCAGAGGGCCCCAAACATAATCATGTAGAATATTCACGCAGGGGTTAAATTTTTTATGACCATTGTTTAAAATAGGAGTTGGCAAACTATGGTCCTCAGGCAGGCTGCCTGACTTTGTTAATGAAGTTTTGTTGAAACACAGCCCTTTCATTTGCTTACATATTGTCTAGGGAGTTGAGAAGCTGCAACAAAGACTGGGGCTGCAGAGCCAAAATAATTTACTCTCTGGCTCTTTTCAAAAAGTTTTCGGACCCCTGCTTAAAAACAGTACCACCACCTCTGCAAACATCCTGGCAGTGGTTCTGGCACAGTTACCTGTCTGGGTGGTCTGTGCACCCTTCTGGAGTGGAGTGGAGGCAAGCACACTTCCCTCTCCATTCTTGGGGGGAGCTGGTTCACTCTCCTGCTGCTTGGGGGCCCCTTGCTCTTTAGTCCTTGGGGCCTGGCTGCCAGACCAAGTTTTCTTCTCCCTCGGGCCTGGAAGGGTTTTGCCCCTGGTCCCAGTTGGTTTGGTCCTTTTCGGTTTGCTTATCTGAGTGCTGTTTGAGGCCTTTTGTCCCTTTCTTTCACCCAACACTTCCTTGCTGACATTCTTTTTCACCCTTTGGAGAAAGCTGGCACAGAGTTCCTTAAAATCATCATCTGACTCATCCATCCTCTGACCAGCTTTAAGGCTTGCGGGTGGTCTTCTGAGGTGTGAGGTCTATCTGGGGGGCCGAGAATGAGCCTAGCAGGGCCTCATTCAGACCTGCAGCTCCATTAAGGCTCCTCTTAGCTTCTCACTAGGACACCTGGAGAATTTGCACAACTGAGCAAAAAGTAATGCTTTTCCCTTCATAAGGATTCAAAATGTCTTTGTTCAGATTGAGTCCCTGTTAAAACAGCACGTTCAAAGTTCACATCTGAGAGCTTTTGTGGTCCAACAGATGCCTCTGAGATAGAATACATATGAACTCCATGCTCGGGTGATTCTCCAAGATCTCCATAATGGTAAAGCACATTGGTTTATTTAATGTCACATCTGTGAAAAATCAAAAACATCTAAATGTTATTAGACAGACACTGCATTCTATGCCATTTCTTCCAGGAAGGTACAAGAGGATGTGGAGTATGGGCAAAGTCCTCAGAATAACAATACCTGTGTCAAATACTCAGGTACAGCCTGGTTGACAACAAACTCATGGGGAGTTTATCACAACACAACACAAGAGGAAGGATCTAGTAACCCATCAAGGAACATGAGCATCTTGGAAGAGTATTGTTTTTACTGAAATCTGGTGAATGAGTCCCATGAAGGGCAGTCACCACAGAAACAAGATGATGGCCAAATGCAGAAAAAGTGCAGGGCCGGGGGAGAGGGTGGCCAATGGAGAGAATATGCCCTTGGATACTTGGGAAGAAATGAGATGAACACAGGAGGCTCATCCATCACTGATACCATGTTTTCAAATTTAAAAAGGGCGACTTAAAAAAAAAAAAGGGCCACTTTTCTCCACCCTCTCTCATGCTAGCAAGAACTCTAAACTCAAGTGACTGGAATGGTGACCACCACAAAGCCTGGGTCTTATGGGCATGATTACTCTGGCACAGTTTAGTGGGATTCAAAAATCAAAACTGAGGGGCACCCGGGTGACTAAGTCAGTTAAGCATCTGCCTTCAGCTCAGGTCATGATCCTGGAATCCTGGGATCCCTGAGCAGGAGCATGCTTCTGCTTCTCCCTCTGTTGCTCCCCTTGCTTGTGCTCTTTCTCTCTGGCAAAAATAAAAATAAAAATCTTTTAAAAAAATCAAAACGGAATGACCCAGTGACAGAAAGTACAATCTCCACCATCCGAGTAATCCGTTTAATCACCTATTTTTTCCAGAGTGGGGCAGACAGGCATACCTGTAATCTACTTCCCATGGCTGCCCCATCCTCATCTTTCCGTGTCACCTCGTTAGAGAAGCGTCCCCTCATCCTTTATCCAAGTGGACCCTCTCCAATCCCATTTTTTTTCCATCATCACACTTTACAATCGCATTTATCACAAGTTACCTTCATTTGTAGTAACATTTATTGAATGCTTATGGCATGCCAGGCACGGTTCTAATTGCTTTAGAAGTCTAGCTCATGTAACCCTTACAACGATCCTATTCCGTAGGCTCTACCCTCATCCCTTAACAGCCAGGGGTCCGGCATAAGAATGAAGGACTGACTTAAGCTCACGCAACTTCTGAAGTGGCAGGGCTGGGATCACATCCAAGCGGGTGGTTCTGGGGCATCAGCACGTACACTCTTATGCACTTACTGTCTGTCTCCTCCTAGGCTCAAAACTTCAGGGGGGCACAGACTCACCTATTCTACTCTGGATTCCCTGTGGCTGGTTAGGCACCTGATTTGTAAAGACTTCAGAACAGTGGGAGAGGATACTGCAGGGAGGGAACCGCGTCTGGGCGCCTGACTCGAGCCCTGGAACGTGGGGAGCTAGAGCAGATGCCACCCCCCGCGCCGCGGGGGTGTGCACGGGGCCTGTGACAATTGTCCGACAACGGCCCACGTCCTGTCCGCGCTCCCTCCAAATGTGCCGAAGGAAGCAGCAAGTTTCCGGAGGGCTGGGGACTCGCGTCTACGCCGGCAGACGCGGAATGAATGAGTGGGCACTGCGGGGCGGACCCTCCCGCCCCCCGGGACCCGGTGACACACGGCCAGCGGGCAGGGACTCGGCCTGGGGGCGGCCGCCAACGCCTCTGGCAGCTACCAAGCCGCACGGCAAATTCCGATCGCCAGCCGGACCCCCGGGCCGTCACCCGGTGGGCACCCGATCCCCCCTCGCCCTTCCTCCCTCCAGGCGGCCCCAGGCCCCTCCGCCCGAGCGCGGCTCCTTCCTGCCTCCACACCGCGGGCGAGAAAGGCCCCAGGTGACTGGACGTCCTCTCCAGACTACAGGTTCCTAACCCTAAAACCCGACTCCTCCTACCTCCGGCGCCGCCGAGGAACCTTCTCAACGGAGAGCCTCGCGCCTACGCATGCGCCAACCGGCGCCCCCTGCGGAGGAGAGCGCCTGCGCAGGCGCGGCCCGGCCCGGGAGCCCCGCTTCCCGTCGTCCTCCGCGGCCCGGGCGCGCGGCCGGGAGCGTTTCCGGGCGGCGCGAGCAGGGGCGCGGCTGAGGGCGGCGCTCGAGGCCCGAGTGGCCGCAGGTGTGCGCGGCGCCCCGCGAAGGCTGTGAGGTGCTGAGGAAGAGGCAGCGTGAGCGCAGGGCGCCGCCTCGGTCCGCCGCGGTTCCTACGGGAAATGTTTGCGAAGGCCGGGGCGGCCCCTCGGAGCGCACCTGCCCCAGGGGTGGTGTGGAGACGCACCGAGCGCGGCCCACCGGGCGGATGAGCCTCCCGGCCCAGGTGGTAGCGAGCGGGCGGAGGCCGGGGGCGGGGGGGCTCACGTGCCGCCCGAGGGTGCGCCGCGGGCTCGCGTGTGAGGACCTGCCTTCCACCTGCCGGTGGCGTTCGGAGCCCCAGCCTGGAGGTCCGCGGGAGACCCTGTCGGCGCACGAGGAGGGATCCGGAAAGGCCAGGCCGGAGGCCGGGAGAGGCCCTGGGAGATGCTGGAGTCCGCGGACGTGAGCTTGGCCCCGAGTGGAAGTCGGTGCGGAAAGTGAGAAAGGACCTGGGCGATCCGGTTAACATTTCTAGCTTTCTGGCCTGAGCCTCTGGAGTGGAGTGTGGTTCCGTTTACTGAACTAATGAACACAGGAGGAGGAGCTTTGGACCGACGATAATACGTTTAGCTGGGTTTGCTTTTAAGATGTAACTTACCGTAAAATTTAAAGCGTATAATGAATTTTCACACATTCCCAAGGTCGTGCAGTCATCACCACGTCATTCCGGAACATCTTGTAACCCCAAATAGAAATCCCTCCCCACCCAGGAGCAGGTACTCCCCGTTCCCCTCTGCCCAGCACACCACTGTTCCGGGGGATTGGCCTATTCTGTACATTTTCTATAAATGCTGTTGTGCAATATGCAGCCTTTTTTTTTTTTTTTTTTGTCCAGCTTTTACTTAGCGTAATATTTTTAAGGTCCATCTATGTTGTAGCATGAATTGGTTCTTCAGTTTTCTTATATGTATATTTTATTTATTTGGCAGAGAGCAGAAGCAGGAGAAGCAGCAGAGAGAGAGAGAGGGAGAAGCAGGCTCCCCGCTGAGCAGGGAGCCAGAAGCCAGGCTGGATCACAGCCGGAGCCAAAGGCAGGCGCTCAACAGACAGCCACCCAGACACCCCTGGTTCTTCACTTAGTGGCCGATGAAGCTTCCCTTGTATGGATGGATATTCCACATTCTCCACATCAGTTGGTGGAGTTTTGGCTGTTTTGAATAATGCTGCTGTGAACATTGTGGTAGGAGTTGTGTGTTTTTAGTTCTCTTGAGTATATACCTAAGTCTACAATTGCTGGGTCACACTACGTTTATGTGCTGAGTGTTGAGTTTCAAATGTGAATAGGACTACCAAGACCTTTTTCTGTATGGTTTTGGAAACCGAAGTTACTTTGTAATACGGTTTCTGATTGGGTTAGTTTAATAAATAGCACAAGAAGAGTGGCCGCACAGAGGCATGGTTGGGGTAGACTGTCTCATTTATACTGCAGAGTTTTAATTTATGAGGGTGAGTGGGTGACAACACACAGCGGCCAATGCCATTGGAAGAATTTATTACATTTCCAGTGAAAAGAGGGTATGCCACACTACATGGGACCACAGGGAAGGTTCTGGTCAGGAGACGGGAAAGCCTAGGTCAGAGCCTTTATTCCTTGAGAAAGGCAAGGCAGGCCTGAGAAAACAGTTTAGGACTGGCTAGTTTGAATAATTCTGGTGGGCTTTGGACTATAGGGGTGGTCTCTAGTTGCTTAGTCCCTGACCCTGGGATGATTTAGGGCCAGAGAAATCATTGGTTTGGTCTGTGAGCATTAAAGGAGTTGATTGGTTTGCTTGTGAGAGGCTGCTCCCAATAAGTTGATTATCATTTTTAGGAATTAGCGAGCCCTGGGAAGGGCAGTCCGGTCCCTGTCCCATCCCCACCTCTACCAGCAAGGTTTTTAAGATGTCAAAACATTGTAAGGTACAGAAAAATTTTTTAAATGTAATTAACATACATGGTTGGGTTGATAGGAAGGCCAGTCATAAAGGTGGTGATGATTTTTCTGTAGTCAGATTGGAAGTGCAGGGCCTGAGCCCAGTTTAGGATTCAAATGTCGGGATCCCTGGGTGGCTCAGCAGTTTAGCGCCTGCCTTAGGCCCAGGGCGCAATCCTGGAGACCCGGGGTCAAGTCCCACGTTGGGCTCCCTGCATGGAGCCTGCTTCTCCCTCTGCCTGTGTCTCTGCCTCTCTCTCTCTCTATCATGAATAAATAAATAAAATCTTTTAAAAAAAAAAAAAAAAGGATTCAAATGTCTTGGAGGCCCAGGGAAGAAAACCCTCCCTCATGGAAAAAAAAAAAATCTGGCCATATTATTCTTTTAAGCAAAATTAGTTGAAGTCTAGTTTAGGAAAAAGAGTGTTCTTTAAACCTTGGATTCTCAACTGAATTACCTGTGGAATATGTTAAGCTAGAAATACTTGGATACCACCCTTAGATCTGCTGAGTAGATCTTGGGCAATCCTTCCAACCTGTAGCTTTTGAAAGTTTCACAGGTGATTCTGATAGTCTTTAGATTAGAGACTGATACTTAGGGATCCCTGGGTGGAGCAGTGGTTTGGCGCCTGCCTTTGGCCCAGGGTGCGATCCTGAAGACCCGGGATCGAATCCCACGTCGGGCTCCCGGTGCATATGGAGCCTGCTTCTCCCTCTGCCTGTGTCTGCCTCCCTCTCTCTCTCTCTCTATCATAAATAAATAAAAATTAAAAAAAAAAGAGACTGATACTTATTATATTTAATTGATACCTACTGATCAAATCCTATAGGCTAAGTGTAAAGGAGATACCAAAAGCTGGGTGAGAGGTTATTGGGATTTAGAGTTTGACAGTTTGTCCCTTCAAGGAACAGAGTTCTGGGGCAACTTTGTCTTTGGCCCAGGATGAACCATGGGAGCTCCCATGACCTGGACCCTATTGTGACTTAACTCCAGCAGAAGCTCTGAGGCTCACAGTGTTCCATTGCAATTAGGCAGGAGTAGCTTAATGTGATGAAACTGAGAGACATGACAAAGTTACTACGTCCATGTTATTTCATCGAGGATACTACATGTTAACTGCCAGCCTTCGTGGCAGAATGGCACTGCTAAAACACTCAAGCCAGGGACATGAAGGAACATTTACTATCTGAAAAGGTTAGGGTTGTCCTTATGTTTGGTAAACCTTACAAAGTTTATAAGAAAGAGAAAATGGTTGCAGAAGTGTGTGGAAAATTTTAGACGCAGTGTAAGGAGCATTATTCCAAGTAGAGGCTCTGTTTTCAAAGCCTTTAGGAATAGATCATTTTTGGGTCCAGGGGAAATAAGTAAAAGTTGAATATGCTGATTATCACTTCCTTACTCTCCTGGAATGTTTCCTTTTTGGAAACTTTGGGCATCTTTCACTGAGTTAATGTTTTAAACAGCTCTGTAGAAGAAGTGAAAGGCCCTTGTCCCGGGTCTATGGTTTGGTTATAAATCACAAAACCAAAACCTGGCTAGCTCCCTCTCATTTTTCTTGGCAGGAGTTGGGGAAAGGGCATATTGAACAAGGGGAGAATTGTCTGTCTTCTCAGTTCTTTGGTCATAAAAACTTTTATTTACTGTTGTGTAATCCTGTTTCCTACACTGCTAAAATTGTTGAAGTCAGAATGACTGCTTTACGTTTCAGAGTGTACAGAAATCATTCTGGGTTATGCTGCATTTCTCCCTGTCTACCACTGCTACCTTTTGTGTGATATAGTTCTATTAATTTTGTTAGATGAGTTTAAGGAGAGGTTCCATGCACGTGTACTGGCCTCAACTGCAAAACAGCATTTTTGCCAATTAAGTTGATAATGGCATTTGTAATTCTACTAAAATTAAATCCTCTTTCACTTAATATTGTTAAGATGGCAGTACCTCCCCCAAGTGATCTGTAGATCCAGTGTGATCCTTGTCAAAATCCCAATAGCCCTTTTTTTGTAGAAATGGAAAAACTAATCTTAAAATTCATGTGGAATTGCAAGGAACCCTAAATGGCCAAAACAGTCTTGAAAAAGAACAAGAGGGATCCCTGGGTGGCGCAGCGGTTTGGCGCCTGCCTTTGGGCCAGGGCGCGATCCTGGAGACCCAGGATCGAATCCCACATCGGGCTCCCGGTGCATGGAGCCTGCTTCTCCCTCTGCCTGTGTCTCTGCCTCTCTCTCTCTCTGTGACTACCATAAAAAAAAAAAAAAGAAAAGAAAAAGAACAAGATTGGAAGATGCCCACTTCTGATTTCAAAACTTACTGCAAAGCTGTAGTAATCAAGACTGCAGTACCAGCCATAAGACTAGACCTATTAGAGATCAGTGGAATAGAGTTGAGAGTCCAGAAATAAACCCCCATGTTCATGGACAATTGGTTATTGACAAAAATGTGGAGGGGCACCTAGGTGGCTTAGTCGGTTAAGTGTCTGACTTCTGCTCAAGTCATGATCTAGGGGTCATAGGGTTGAGTCCCACATCAGGCTCTCTGCTCAGTGGAGTCTGCTTCTCCCTCCCCATCTGCCTCTTCCCCTGCTAATGTGTGCTCTCTCTCAAATAAATATCTTTAAAAAAAAAAAGAATGCAAGACTGTTCCTTAGGGAAAAAAAAATAAACCTTTGAATGAATGGTTCTGGGATAACAGAATATCCACGTACAAAAAAAATGAAGTTGGACCCTTTATATCATATACAAAAGTTAATTCAAAATGGATGAAAGACCTAAATGGAAGAACAAAACCATAAAACACTTTGGAGAAAACAAATAAATCATGACCTTGATTTGACTATGAAGTCTTGAGATAACAGAAGCACAAGCAAGGAACAAAAGACAAAAATAGAAGAGTTGGACTTGATAAAAATGTAAAACATTTGTGCATCAAGGACCCTGTCAAGGGATAGGGAGGACAACCCACGGAGTGGGAGAGAACATTAGGAAGTTGTTAAGGACCTTATATTTATATCCACGACGTACAGAGAATTCTCGCAACTCAACAACAAAAATACAACCCACTTTGAAAATGGGCAAAGGACTTGAATACACCTTTCTCTAAAGAAGAGATACAAATGGCCAACAAGCATGTGAAAAGATGTTCAACATCAGCAGTCATTAGAGAAACATAAAACCGCAGTGAGATACCACTTCATAGGACAGCCATAAAAAGAAAATTTAACCCCCCCCCAAAATAAATATTGGGAAGGATGTGGAGAAATCAGAAACTTCATATATTGCTAGAGGTTCATAATGGTGTAGCTGCTGTGGAAAAAGTTTGGTGGTTCCTCAATAGGTTAAACAGAATTACCATATGACTTGGTAATTCTGTTCTTCAATATTTACCCAAAAGAATTGAAAAAAGTTTAAGCAAAAAATTGTACTCTTGCTCTTGATAGCCAAAAGATAAATGCCATCAGTGGATGAATGGATAAACAAAATATGGCATAGACATGTGATTTATCCAGTGGAATACATGTTAGATGTATAAAACTTCTCTTATATGGGATTATGTGTTTGCTTATTTTTAATGATTATACTAATAGGCCTTTTATAAGTTTGCCAGTTCTTTCATGCAGCCAGAATCCTTCTCAGTTCTTAGGAAGAAACTCTCAAGACTGAATGCTGCTGGTTCTTCACTTTATATAGTTTGTTGTGAAATGTTGTATACCAAAGAACGTAAGTAGTGTAAAGAATATTGATAAATGGGGATCCCTGGGTGGCGCAGCGGTTTGGTGCCTGCCTTTGGCCCGGGGCGCAATCCTGGAGACCCGGGATCGAATCCCACATCGGGCTCCAGGTGCATGGAGCCTGCTTCTCCCTCTGCCTGTGTCTCTGCGCCTCTCTCTCTCTCTCTCACTGTGTGCCTATCATAAATAAATAAAATAAAAAATTTAAAAAAAAAGAATATTGATAAATGCAAGTGTACCTACCATCCAGACTAAAAATAGAGCATTATCTTCAGTATTTTAAAAAAAATATTTATTCAAGTAATCTCTACACTCCACGCAGGGCTCTAACTCATGACCCTGAGATCAAGTCACATGCTTTACTGACTGAGCCAGCCAGGCACCCCTATCTGCAGTATTTTTAAATTCAGATATTCCTCTGCTGCTTTGCTTAATATTTCATCGAGTCAGCAGATTGGTTATAAATAAAAGGAAAATTAATAAATGTGTCACATTTATCATGTCATACTCATTTGCACATATCATTACATTATTTAGTTACACTCGTAACAGGGTAAGAGCATTTCAAAGATTAAAAGAGGTTGAAAAGCCTCCATAAAATGAGTAAAAGAAGCTTTTTTTTTTTTTTTTTTTTTTTTAAGATTTACTAGAGAGAACATGTATGTGCATGGGCAGGCAGGGTGGGAAGCAGAGGGAGAGAGAATCCTAAGCAAACTGCTGAGTGTGGAGCCCAATGCGGGGCTCCATCTCCCAACCCTGGAATCATGACCTGAGCTGACCCCAGTCGATGCTTACCGAACTCCACCACTTCAGTGCCCAAGTAAGGGAAACTCGTGGAACCTGAACTTGGCCCCAAATAATACTGGGTTTTACCTCTAGGAAGAAAAGAACATTTATGAGTTATGTCCTAGGCACTTTCTTTGGCTTTTTTCATCCATTATCTCCCTTAATCCTCTGAAAAACCTCTTGGGGTAAATATTATTGTACTAACTTAGAGGAAATTGATTCATGGTAAATAATTTTCCCAAGGTCACAAAGCTAACAAAGCAGATCCAGGACTCAGCCCAGATGTGTCTTAAGTGCAAACTGACCACCTCACCGAATATGCTTCTAAATCTCTTAATCTACATGTTTCCCCTCAATTGCTTTTTTCCTTATATCTGCTGAAGGACATTGGAGGTTGATTTGTAGAGTTTTCCAGTTTGGATTTTGCTTGTTGTACTTGCATTACAGTTTGACATGTTCCTCTGTCCTCTATAATTCCTGTAAATTTTTAAGCTGGACCCAGAGGTTGTATCAGGCTAGGATTTAATCCTTTGGTAAGATTATAGTGTTGTTTGTATTCACTTATTGAGAGGCATATAATGTCTGGGTGTTGGCTTTTTAAAAAAGAACAGCCATTCAGTATCGTAGCCAATGAGGTTTATCCGAGGCGCGATTATTGCTAATTGAAAAAAGAACAGCCATTGATGCTCAATGGCTAGATCTGTTACTTCATTGGAGATTACATGATTAGTGATATTCTAATTATAATTTTGTTCTATTAGTTGGGATTATAAGGACAGAGTTCCCATTACCTACTGGTTGGTTAGTCTTGAGATGTAGGCCATATAGGAAAGGCAGGATAGATCTTTGATTCCTTTATCTAGTTTTCAATGTAGTGAATTGGTTCTCTTTCATTCTCAAAAGATGACCATTTAATTTTCTTTTAATGTATGATTATCAGGGTGCCTGGATCATCCCCTGAGTCAATTGAGCCTCTAACTCTTGATTTTGGCTCAGGTAGTAATCCCAGAGTGATGGGACTGGGCCCGCATCAGGCTCCACACTTGGCAGGGAGTCTGCTTGTCTCTCCTGTGCGCTTACCCCCTGTCTGCTTGCTCTCGCTCTCAAATATTTAAAATATTATCAACTCATCGATTTAAATTATTCATTAGGTTTCAGTTCATTGAAGTTACTGTTCTTACTGAAGCCCAATTAATCCCATCTTTGGTCAGTGAGAGCCTCTAACTTGGCTCCTGAGTCTTTTTGACACAATCCTAGCAGTCATTCAGAGCTACTTTGATACCTGGTATAGGAGAAGCAAAATTTTACCTCTACCTTCTTAGGGTTCTGTTGGCTGGGCCTGAGAATTAAATCAACATAAGACACCTCAGGAGAAAGGCATACACATTTTTGTAACACAAATTTTAAATGACATGGGAGCCTTGACCCAGAGAAATGATGAAACTTACTTGGTTTTGTATTAGATTGAATGAAGAAGCAGTTGTGAAAAAGTGACTAAAGTCTGTGGTGAAGAAGATAAGAATTATTTTTAACAAGGTCTGTCTTTAGAATTCTCTGTCTCAACTTTTCATCCTTGATGATAAGATTGTTACTCTCTATTGAGAAGACTTCTCTTATATGGGAATTTCATCTGTTTTTAAGAAAAAGAAGGAGTGTTTTTTCTTATATTTGCTGTTTTCAAGTGCCTTTTACTCACATAGTCAATATGCCAATACAGCTTATTTTAGGGTGGCACGTTCTGAACTCCTCTACTGGTGTATCAGGATGTTTCAGGCTCATTTCCTGCACCCATACTTGGAATCAGCAATCTCTCCAGGAAACCTGGGTTTCTTTTAGTGGGAAATGGTGTTTCAGGATCACAGTCTTGGTATTAGGGATGCTCTTTGGTGGGTTAGCCATTGTTTCCAGGCCTGCCTTGTCAGTGATGAGAACTAGGAAGTATATATATTTCAGAGAAAATATTATGAGTTCATACTATTTCTACTTTTTAATTTTTTATTTTTTTAAGATTTTATTTATTCATGAGAGGTATATAGAGAGAGGCAGAGACATAGGCAGAGGGAGAAGCAGACTCCCTGTGTGAAGCGTGATGCAGAACTCAATCCCAGGACTCTGGGATCACGCCCTGAGCCCAAGGCAGATACTCCACCACTGAGCCACCCAGACATCCATATTTTATTTTTTTAAAGATTGTATTTATTTGAGAGAGAGTGAGCAGGAGAAAGAATCTGAATCAGACTCCACACTGACTCCAGAGCCTGACATGGAGCTCTATCTCACAGCCCATAAGATCATGACCTGAGCCAAAACCAGGAGTTAGATGCTCAATCAACTGAGCCACCTAGGTGCCCTCTACTATTTATTTATTTTTTATTTTATTATTTTTTAAAAGATTTTATTTATTCATGAGAGAGAGAGAGAGAGGCAGAGACACAGGCAGAGGGAGAAGCAGGCTCCACAAAAGGAGCCGGATGCCCGATATAGGACTTGATCCCTGGACTTCAGGATCATGCCCTGAGCCAAAGGCAGACTCTCAACTCCTGAGCCACCTAGGTGTCCCACTATTTCTATTTAAGTTCAGGACTATAGAGTTTGTTTTTTTAATATTATTAATTAATTTATTTGTTTGAGAGGGCAAGCACAAGCAAGGGGGAAGGACAGAGAGAGAAGGACAAGCAGACTACCTGCTGAGCAGGGAGCCTGCCCTAGGGATTGATCCCAGGACCCTGGGATCATGACCTGAGCAGAGGGCAGCCACTTAACAACTGAGCCACTCAGGCCCATCCCCCCCCCCCCCAGTAGAACATTTTTGTTAAAACCTTCTCTTTTAGGGTGGATCTTCAGCTACCTTTTTTGCATTTTCTATGTAACAGTTGTCTTTTAGCCTTTCTAAACTTTACTGAGGCATCTAGCATTCACCTCCACCAGCCAGTAATTGGGTTCCCTCTCTACATTCAGATCCTGTAATATACTGTTCCTTTATCCTCCAGAGTGAAATCTGATTCTCTTGACACCATCTGCTCCCACGATTCTTACCAGTACTTTACATTCACTTCAGTTTAATACTGTTTTTGCCTTTCCCAAAGATACATTTGACTTGCTCTTATGTAACAGAAGTGACTAATGCTTTTATTTCCCGAATTGCACGTCTTATGAGAGAGTAGAGCTTGCTTTGTACAGAGCCTAGCATAGTCCACAGTTTGTGGCCCCATAAACACTTGAGGTGATGATATGGAATGATGAGAGGGAATGGTTATCCCTCGACCTCCTGCTGCTGCTCCTTTGTGAATGTAATGAGAGAAGAAATGTCGTTATCTCCCTGTGGCCCCATATCCTCAAGTGTTGAAATGAATTTTCACCATTGATGTGTTTTCTGCCCTCAGATTCTCCACTTGTGCTCGCAGAGGTGTCTGGAGCTATGGTCAGAAACAGAATCATCTGCCATTGAGGGGTCTAAGATTGTACAGTAGGTGGTTGATGACTATTTTTGTGACACCTGTTGGGCTAAGCAAGGTCCCTGTTAAGTGTAACACAGAAAAGAAAGGGAAAGAGTAGATGAGAAGGAAAACAAAGGAGCCCCTAAAAGAGGTATGATGTAGGGGTCATCGAGTGCCACTGTCTGTGGCACCTTCAGCGTCCCTTGGTGGACCCTGGGCCATTGTCAGCAATCCTGGGTGTAGCACTCTTCACTTGAAACCTCTGCTCTCACAGAACATAAAGACTCCTAACTCTGGGAAACGAACTAGGGGTGGTGGAAGGGGAGGAGGGCAGGGGGTGGGGGTGAATGGGTGACGGGCACTGAGGGGGGCACTTTTTTTAAATTTATTTTTTATTGGTGTTCAATTTGCCAACATATAGAATAACACCCAGTGCTCATCCCATCAAGTGGCCCCTCAGTGCCCGTCGAAGGGGGGCACTTGACGGGATGAGCACTGGGGTTATTCTGTATGTTGGTAAATTGAACACCAATAAAAAATAAATTTATTATAAAAAAAATAAAAATGAAAATAAAAATAAAAAAAAAAAGAAACTCCTGCTCTCCGCATTTGTTCCATTGAATGGCAGTAAGCGCAAACATGCCCTGTAGCAGAACATACCAGATGAGTTGCTGTCAGCAGGCCAATCACAGTGCTCTTTGGTCGAAGAAGACTCTTCTGCCAAAGCTATCGCTTTGGTTTGGCCAAGGCTGTGTGTGTTCAGAGTCTCAAGCTGTCCCTTAGGCACACAGAATGGGGTGGGGGTGAGGGGTAAATGAATAGTCAGAAATGCTTAGGATATTTGCCAACTATATTTAGTTCTTTCATTGAGAATACTTTTTATAACAAGTGATTTAAAGAAGGGATGGTGTTTTTTTGTGTTTATTCATGCTGGCATGTATTCGTACGTAGAACCCCTATGTTTATGAAAAGATTGAGCCAAATTGGTTTTGGAAGAACTAAAAACAAAGGTTTTATGTTGAATTTTTGCTCTTTGTATTTTATGATAAGCTTGTCCAGAACTATTTAGTGTAGAAATCAGCTGAAAAAAAAAAAAAAAAAAGAAATCAGCTGAAGTTTAGCTAGATCCAGTTCTTCTCAGGCCATTTTCCATAGATCCTGAGGAGGCTTTAACTCAATCTTCCAATAGATGTTATCTTTAATATCAGTATTACCATAGACCTACTTACATGAAGTAGTTGAATCTTACCAAGAACACAAGTGTTACACCATGTTGTAGTATAATAGTGGTACATTTCAGTTTCATCACAGAACAAATCAGTGTGAATTACAGAGGTATTTGCTTTATCTTCCCAACAGAATTGACCCTTGTATATATGCCAGATATTGTCATGAGCAGGCATCATTATAACTGACCGTGACTCGGTTATTCTGGGTTCCATGTTAATTGCGAACAAAACTAGCCATCTCAGCTCATAGGCTTCTACTGAGACTGGTCTCTGTTGTGTGTTATAGAACAGGGCTCATCTCCCTCTACAGGGAAGACCCAAGTGCTGTGTAGAATAGTTCTTAGACCGGCTAGTGGTACTACAGGATATACCTCTTATTCTCACCTATTCTGGGATGAAGGCAGTCACAACACATTGATGTAAATTACAAATGCCCCTAGAGAACTTCCTGGGTTTGGAGGGCCACAGGATTCCCATAGGTGTGCCTCAAGCCTCAGCAGTTAGGATGGAAAGCCATTGCCCCATGGTCTTTGAGCATCCAAGTGTATTAAAATAGTCCAGAGACTTTGTTGGGTCAGAACACAAGCCCCTTTCCAGTGCTGGTCCTTGTGTTAATTCATATTATTTTCTGGGTTGACCTGACCCACTTCAGTAAAGCCTCATCTTTCCAGGCTGACTCCCATCCTTTGCTTTCCTACTACAAGAAAACTTTCTCTAATCTGCCAATAGTTAATAAATTGTTTTCCTCTTATTGCTGCTCCTCATTGAAAATGAATTCAGCTTGTCCCATGATGCCTGGATTGGTGCTTACCTCCGCTAAAGCCTGTTTCTGTCTTGTGGGCCCATGTTGTTTAGTTCATGAGGCATGTTGTTGCTACTGTGTACCAATGGCCTGACTACAGTTAAGATCCATAAATCTCTGTATAAACTAATCCTATTAAATTCTGGCTCCATTGAAGAAATAGTTTCTGAAGTCAGTGTGTGACATTTATTCTGATCCCAGGACAGCTTCTCCCAGCATGTGTTATTTCCCTGTTCTTTCCTGTGAACTTGCTGGCCTGTGGTTTAGCCTGTATCTTGAATCTCCTCCCAACTGCCTTTTACCACAACCTCCACTGTTCTTGAAATCCCCATGGGGCCTGGACATCTTCACCCTCTTATGTAAATGAAGTCAGTTCCTAAGGAGGAATTTAGGAGCTGATGCTTTCTGGTTGGTTTCTATCCTAGATAAAAATCTCCAAGCCAGAACTGTGGAGCTGGGTAGGCCAGTGGTAAGCTTTTCTCTGAAAGACACTCTACTCTCAGTGCTGGGCAGAGGGGAAGGGGAGGCAACAATGAGATCCACTCAGCTTCTGGCATGAATCTACCACATTATAAGCCGAGACAAAGGTGATCAGGGCCCCAGCACTCTCAGATCATCCTGCCCAAGATAGAGCCTCCCTTCCATGAGTTAGGGGCTGGACAGAAGAAGGAAGCCCCCCTCTTTACCACATTCACCTGAGACTTAGCTTCAGGAACAAGCTGCTGAGGGCAGAATAAAATTCTGAAGTCCTAAAAAAAAAAAAAAAAAAAAAAAAAAAAGAAAATCTGAAGTCCTGCTCTTCCAGGGACTAGAGCTCCTCTGGCTGGGTGCTGTGTGCTTGATGGCAGTAGTCTGGAGAGGGAGGAGGTCTCCACTTGCTGAGCTGGGTTTGGGGAGGAAGGGAGCAGTCTTGGCTCAAATACCTCAGACTCATGACTTTCTTATCAAATTCCGAAAAGTCCATGGATGTTCGTAGATGCTGCTTACCCTTAGGACCATTTCCAGACACGTTAGAGAGTTGTGTTTTTATGGCTTTCATCAGTTTTACTGGGGAGCAGGTCAGTATAACTTTTTGTGTTGTCACACCAGAAGTTAATCTTATCCTCATTTTAGTCTTGAAAGATTCATAGACTATATTTTTTACAGCAGATTTAAGTTTATTGAGAAATTGACCTGAAAGCACAGTTTCCAAATACTCCCTCCACTCTCCCCCGCCACATTTTCCTTTAATTTTACTATCCCACGTGTGTGTGCTACTACATTTGTTAGAGTTGATAAGCCAATGCTGATGCATTATTATTAACTAAAGTCCAAGGGGCACTTGGTTGGTTCAGTCGGTAGAGTGTGCAACTCTTGATCTAGGGATTGTGAGTTCAAGCCCTATGTTTGGGGCAGAGATTGCTTAAAAATAAAATCTTAAAAAAGAAGTAAGAGTCCAATAGTTTATGTTAAGGTTCACTCTTGATGTTTTAAATTCTGTGGGTTTTGATAAATGTATAAGTTAAGAGTCCATAGTTTATGTTAGTGTTCACTCTTGGTGTTTTAAATTCTGTGGGTTTTGATAAACGTCATCATTACAGTATCATACAGGGTACTTGACAATGCCCTAAAAAAATAGGGCCCCCCAAATCTCCTATGCTCCACCTGTCCACACATCTCTCCTTCCTTGAGCCATGGCAACTACCAATCTTTTTAGTCTTTATGGTTTTGCCTTTTCCCAAACATAGTTGGGATTCTGTAGAATGTTGCCTTTTCAGATTGGCTTCTTTCACTTAGTAATACACATAAGTTTTCTGAATTCATCTGTTTGTCCCTCCAACGTTTTGGGCAGCAGTTTGGATTGTGTCCTCCCCTCTCATAGATCCAAGAATAACTGATTTTTAGTCAGCTCAGCGTTTCACTACTCATTAGGATGGGGTGGCAAATTCCAAGCTCCTAGCGTGTGGAACTGGAAATCCTATTGCCTAATATACATTGGTCCCCCCTTATCTGTGGGGGACAATTTAAGACCTCCAGTGGGTGTCTGAAATCACACCTAGTACTGAACCCTGTATATGCTGTGTTTTTTCCTCTACAGACATACTGATGATAAAGTATAGAAAACAATTTGACCTTATATGCAAGGGTTTGTTCCTGGACTCTATTCTATTCCATTGGTCTGTGTGCTTGTCTTTAGGCTCGTATTACACGATTTTGATTACTGTAATTTTGTATTAAGCTTCACAGTCAGGAAGTGTCAGACCTTTATCCTTTTTCAAGATTGTTTTTGGCTATCTTGCGGTTCCCTTGAGATTCCATACAAATTTTAAGATAGGTTTTTCTATTCCCGTGAAAGAGATTATTCTTGAGATTTTGGTGGGGATTACATGGATCTGTAGGTCACTTTGGATAGTTGTAACATCTTAAGTTTTCCAGTCTGGGAAGACACAATGTCTTGTGTTTCTGTATGCCTTCTTTAATTCCTTTCTCCAGTGATTTGTACTTGTCAGTGTATGTCTTTTGCCTCCTTAGTTGTTTATTGCCAAGCATATTAATCTTTCTGATGGCTATTTTGAATTGAATATATAAGACTACTGTTTTAAAGTCTTTGTTTAGTATGATGTTTATGCTTCCTTAGGAATGGTTTTGCCAACTTATTTTTCAAATAGGGCATATTTTCTTATTTCTCTGTATACCTTCTTTTGTTGAAAATTAGGTATTTGAAAAAAATAGCCATTTCTACCTGTCCTTGCAGACTCTGTGCTTGGTCAGTCCTTCACTGATTTAATGGATTTGATCTGAGTTTAGGGATCAGCCTAAGGTGAAAGTTTAAGGTAATCTCTGAGGCTGTGTTTTGCCTGAGTCTGTGAGTGACTTTTTCAGTTCCTCCATACAAACAGCTGTTTCTTTTTAAAATATTTTATTTGTTTAAAAAAATATTTTATTTGTTTATTCATTTATTTAGAGAGAGCGTGAGTAGAGGGAGGGGATCAGGGAAAGGGAGAGAGAATCCCAAGCTGACTGCACAATGCAGGGCTCAATCTCGTGACCCCAAGATCATGACCTGAGCCAAAATCAGAAGTCAGAAACTCAACTGACTAAGCCACCCACGTAACGCACAGCTGTTTTTGAATGTCTTACCTTCCCAAAGAGTCTTGTCTCCAGCTTCTCTTTGTGGCCTAAATTGTATATTATGTCTCCACTTACGAAGTGAATAATGTTGAGGAAGTTCCTCACTGTTTCTAGTTGGCTGAAGTTTTTTCTTCTTAATTGAATGGGTATTGAATTTTGTGAATTTGTATTGAATTTTGTGTCTATTAATATGATCACATTTTTTTCTTTGGCCTATTGATATGATGATTTATCTTATTTTTGAATGTTGGACAGACATTTCATACCTGGAATAAATTCCTCTGGCTCATGATATATAATTCTTTTTATACATTATTTGGGTTTGTATTGTTTATATATTGCAGAGGATTTTTTTTATTATTATTATCTATGTCCACAAGAGATCCTAGTGTGCTGTTTACCTTTCTTGCAAAGACTGTCTGGTTTTGGCATTAAGGTAGTGCTGACCTCACAGAATGACTTAGAAAGTATTCCCTCTTCTGAAAGAGACCATAGAGAATTGGTATAATTTCTTCTTAAATGTCTGGCACAATTCTCCAATGAATCCAAATGTGCCTGATAACTTCTGTTTTGGAACGTTTTCATTGATTGAATTTCTTTATTAAATAGAGGACTACTCAGGTTCTCCATTTCTGTGTGAATTTTGGCAGATTGTACTTTTAAGGAATTGGTCCATTTCCTCTAAGTTATCATATTTGTGAGCATAGAGTTGTGCATAATATTCTTTTATTATCCCTTTAATGTTCATGGGATCTGTAGCCATGTCCCCTCTTTCATTTTGCTTATTAGTAATATGTATCATCTGGTTTTCTTCGTTATCTTAGCTAGAGGTGTATAATTCCATTGATCTTTTCATAGAAGCAGCTTCTGTTTCTTGAATTTCTCTCTTGATTTCCTATTTTCAATTTAATTGGTTTCTGCTCTGATTTTAATTATTTTTCTTTTGCTTACTCTGGAATTAATTTGCTCTTTTTTCTTTCTCTAAAGTGGAAGCTTAGATTATTGATTTTTGATCTTTTCAAATACAAGCCTTCAATACTGTAAATTTCCCTTTAAGCACTGCTTTCACACTGCATCTCACAAATTTTGGTAAATTATATTTTCATTTAGTTCAAAATATTTCTTAATTTCTCTTGAAATTTCTATTCTTTAAATAATATAATAATGTATTATTTGGAAGTGTAGATTAATATCCAAGTGTTTGGGGATTTTCCAGCTATTTTTCTGTTGCTCATTTCTGGTTTAATTCTGTTGTGAGCTGAGGGTAGACATTGCATGATTTTTATTCTTTTAAATTTCTTAAGATGTGTTTTATGTCCCAGATGTGGTCTGTGTTGGGGAATATTCTATGTAAGCTGGAGAAGAATGCACATTCTGCTGTTGGTTGAAGTAATCTCTACATGAGTGTTGTTGAGGTGTTGTTGAGGTCAGCTATGTTCTATGTTCTATGTTCTGCCTGTTAGATCTGTCCATTTCTGTTAGAGGGGTAGTGAAGTCTGCAACTGTAGTGGTTTCATTTGTCTTTTCTTAAAGTTCTATCAGTTTTTCCTGCATGTATTTTGAAGCTCCATTGTTAGATGCATACACATGAAGGATTATTATGTCTTCTTAAAGAATTGATCCTTTTATTGTTATGTAATGCAACTATCTCTGATAATTTCCATTGCTCTGAAGTCTGTTCTGTCTGAAATTAATATAACTACTCCAGCTTTATTTTGATTAGTGTCAACATAGTGTTTATTTGTCTATCTTTTTACTTTTAATCAATCTGTATCTCTGTATTTAAAGTGAGTTTCAGGGAGCCTCGGTGACTCGGTTAAGTGTCTGAGTCTTTATTTTGGCTCAGGTCATGATCTCAGTCCTGAGATCTGGCTGCATGTCAGGCTCTGTGCTGAGCATGGAGTTTGTGTGGGATTCTTCGTCTGTCTCCCTCTATCCCTCCCTGCCCCCTGCTCACACTCTCTCTTAAAAAAATAAAGGTAAGGTGTGTTTCTTGAAGACATCACATAGTTGGGTATTGTTTTTTTGATCCACTCTAACAATCTTTTTTTTAAGTTATTTTTTAAAGTTTAATCTCTATGTCCATTGTGGGGCTCAACTCATGACCCCAAGAGTCAAGAGTTGCATACTCTTTTTTTTTTTTTTTAAGAGTTGCATACTCTTCAGACCGAACCAACCAGGTGCCTCTGACAATCTGTCTTTTAAATGGCATAGTTTGGGCAGCCCGGGTGGCTCAGTGGTTTAGCGTCCCCTCAGCCCAGGGTGTGATCCTGGGATCCCAGGATTGAGTCCCGCGTTGGGCTCCTTGCGTGGAGCCTGCTTCTCCCTCTGCCTGTGTCTCTGCCTCTCTCTCTCTCTCTGTGTCTCATGAATAAATAAATAAAACCTTAAAAAAAATAAATGGTGTAGTTAGACCATTGGCTTTTTATATAATTTTTTAAAATATAATTTTTATTTAAATTTTAGGTAGTTAACAGTTGGTACCTACCAGTTTAGGTAGTTAACTCCAGAAATATTGGTTTCTGGAGTGGAATTCAGTGATTCCTCACTTACATACAACACCCAATGCTCATCATAACAAGTGCCCTCCTTAATAGCCATCACCCGTCTAGCCCATCTCCCACCCATCACTCTCCATCACCCCTCAGTTGTTCTCTGTCATTAAGAGTCTGTTATGGCTTGTTTCCTCTCTCTCCTTTTTTTCTTTTTCACCTTCCCATATGTTTGTCTGTTTTCTTTCTTAAATTCCACATATGTATGAGACCAAATGGTATTTCTCTTTCTCTGACTGACCTATTTTACATAGCATAATACACTCTAGGTCCATCTATGTTGTTGCAAATGGCAAGATTTCATTTTTTGATGGCTAAGTAACTTTCCATTATTTATATATATAAATATACCATATTTTCTTTATCCATTCATCAGTTGGTGGGCATTTGGGCTTTCTCCATGCCATTGTTGATAATGGAGCTGTAAACTTTGGGATGTATATACCTCTTCAAATCTTTATTTTCATATCCTTTGGGTACATACCCAGTAGCACAACTGCTGGATCGTAGGGTAGTTCTATTTTTAGCTTTTTGAAGAACCTCCATACTGTTTTCCAGAGTGGTTGTAACAAGTTTACAT
Organism: Canis aureus; assembly: GCF_053574225.1. Taxonomy (NCBI): domain Eukaryota; kingdom Metazoa; phylum Chordata; class Mammalia; order Carnivora; family Canidae; genus Canis; species Canis aureus. The sequence goes on from NC_135618.1 coordinate 40,158,575, forward strand.
TCCCACCAACAGTGCAAGAGGGTTCCCCTTTCTCCACACCCTCGCCAGCACCTGTTGTTTCTTGTGTTGTTAATTTTAGCCATTCTGACAGCTGTGAGGTGGTATCTCATTGTGGTTTTGATTTGTATTTCCCTGATGATGAGTGATATTGGGCACTTTTTCAAGTGTCTGTTAGCTATCCTGTAGAAAAGTCTATTCATGTCTTCTGCCCATTTCTTAACTGGGCTATTGATTTTTTGGGGTGTTGAATTTGATAAGTTCTTTGTAGGTTTTGGATATTTTATCAGGTATGTCATTTGCAAGTATCTTCTCACATTCCATTGGCTGCCTGTTAGTCTTTTTTATTGTTTCCTTTGCCATACAGAAGCTTTTTATCTTGATGAGGTCCCAGTAGTCCATTTTTGCTTTTGTTTCCCTTGCTTTTGGTGATATGTCTAGTAAAAAAATTGCTGTGACTGAGGTTAAAGAGGTTTCTGCTTGTGTTCTCCTCTAGGACTTTGATGGTCTCCTGTCTCATATTAAGGTCTTTCATCCATTTTGAATTCATTTTTATATATGGTGTAAGAAAGTGGTCCAGTGTCATTCCTCTGAATGTTGCTGTCTAGTTTTGCCAACACCATTTGTTGAAAAGACTTTTTTTCCATTGGATATTCTTTCTTGCTTTGTTGAAGATTAGTTGACTGGAGAGTTGTGGGTCCATTTCTGGTCCATTTCTCTGTTCTGTTCCATTGATCTATGTGTCTGTTTTTGAGTCAGTACTATACTGTCTTGATGACTATGGCTTTGTAATACAGCTTTAAATCCAGAATTGTGATGCCTCCAGTTTTGTTTTTTTCTTTTTCAGAATTGCTGGACTAATCAGGTCTTTTGTGGTTCCATTACAAAGTTTAGGATTATTCTAGCTCTGTGAAAAAATGCTGATTGTATTTTTTAAAAAGATTTTATCTATTCTTGAGAGACAGAGACAGAGAGAGAAAGAGAGAGAGAGAGAGGCAGAGACACAGGCAGAGGGAGGAGCAGGCTCCATGCAGGGAGCCCCACATGGGACTTCATCCCGGGACTCCAGGATCATGCCCTGGGCTGAAGGCAGGTGCTAAACCTCTGAGCCACCTGGGCTGCCCCGCTGATTGTATTTTGATCGGGATTGCATTACATATGTCTATTGCTTTGGGTTACAGACTTTTAACAATGTTTGGTCTTCCAGTCCACAAGCATGGAATATTTTCCCATTCCTTTGTGTTTTCTTGATTTCTTTCATAAGCGTTCTGTAGTTTTCAGAGTACACATATTTTATCTCTGTAGTTAGATTTATTCCTAAGTATCTTATTTTTGGTGCAGTTGCAAATGGGATTGATTCCTTGATTTCTTTTTCTGCTTCATTATTGGTGTGTAGAAATGCACATTGATTTTATATCCTATGACTTTGGTGAATTCATATGAGGTCTAGCAATTTTTTGGTGGAGTCTTTAGGATTTTCTACAAAGTGTCATATCTTCAGCAAATAGTGAAAGTTTGACTTCATCCTTGCCAGTTTCAGTGCCTTTTATATCTTTTTATTGTCTGATTGCTGAGGTTAAGACTTCCAGGAGTATGTTAAGTAGTAATAGTGAGAGTGGAAATCCTTGTCTTGTTCCTGACCCAGGGGAAGGGCTCTCAGTTTTTCCCATTGAGAATATTAGCTGTGGATCTTTTGAAAATGGCCTTAATGATGTTGAGGTATGTTCCATCTACCCCTGCTTTGTTGAAAGTTTTTATGGAAAGGATGCTGTATTTTGTCAAATGCTTTTTATGCATCTATTGACAGGATCATATGGTTCTTATCCTTTCTTTTATTAATATGGTATATCACATTGATTGATTTGTGAATATTGAACCACTCCTGCAGTCCAGGAATGAATTCCACTTGATCATAGTGAATAATTCTTTGAACATGCCATTAAACTCAATTTGCTAGTATTGAGAATTTTTGCATCCATGTTCATCTGGGTTATTGGCCTGTAATTCTCCTTTTTAGTGGAGTTTTGATTTTGGAATCAAGGTAATGCTGGCTTTGGAGAATGAGTTTGGATGTTTTCCTTCCATTTCTATTTTTTGGAACAGTTTGAGAAAAGTAGGTATTAACTCTTCTTTAAATGTCTGGTAGGGGGATCCCTGGGTGGCGCAGCGGTTTGGCGCCTGCCTTTGGCCCAGGGCGTGATCCTGGAGACCCGGGATCGAATCCCACATCGGGCTCCCTGCATGGAGCCTGCTTCTCCCTCTGCCTGTGTCTCTGCCTCTCTCTCTCTGTGTGACTATCATAAATAAATAAAATCTTTAAAAAAATAAAAAAAAAAATGTCTGGTAGGGAGGCACCTGGGTGACTCAGTTGGTTAAGTGTTTGTCTCCGTTTGGCTTGGGTCATGGTCCTGAGGTCCTGGGATTGAGCCCTGCCTCAGGCTCCCTGCTCAGTGAGGTGTCTGCTAATCCCTCTCCCTCTGCCTCCCCCCCCCCATACCTTGTGTACTCTTAAATAAATAAATAAATAAATAAATAAATAAATAAATAAATAAATAAATCTTTTAAAAAAAATGTCTAGGGCAGCCCGGGTGGCTTAGCAGTTTGGCGCCACCTTCGGCCTGGGGCCTGGTCCTGGGGACTTGCGATTGAGTCCCACATCCAGCTCCCTGCGTGGGGCCTGCTTCTCCCTCTGCCTGTGTCTCTGCCTCTCTGTGTGTGTGTGTCTCATGAATGGATAAATAAAATCTTTAAAAACTAAAATAAAGGGATCCCAGGGTGGCGCAGCGGTTTGGCGCCTGCCTTTGGCCCAGGGCGCGATCCCGGAGACCCGGGATCGAATCCCACGTCGGGCTCCCGGTGCATGGAGCCTGCTTCTCCCTCTGCCTGTGTCTCTGTCTCTCTCTCTCTCTCTCTCTGTGACTATCATAAATAAATAAATAAAAATTAAAAAAATAAAAATAAAAATAAAAACTAAAATAAAATAAATGTCTAGTAGAATTCTCCAGGGAAGCCATCTGGCCCAGGACTTTTATTTGCTGAGAGATTTTTGATTACTGATACAATTTCTTTGCTGGTTATGGGTCTGCTCAAATTTTCTATTTCTTCTGTTTCAGTTTTGGTGGTTTATAAATTTCTAGGCATTTGTCCATTTCATCTAGGTTTCCCAGTTTGATGGGATATAATTTTTCATAATCTTCTAATTGTATTTCTGTGGTGTTCCTTATGATCTCTCCTCTAGTGATCTTATCTATTTGGGTACTTTCTCATTTCTTTTTGGTAAGTCTGGCTAGGAGGTTATCAATTTTATGAATTCTTTCAAGGAACCAGCTCTTAGTTTTATTGATCTGTTTTGGATTTTTTGTTTGTTTGTTTCTCTATCAATTATTTCTGCTCTAATCTTTATTATTTCCCTTCTTCTGCTGGGCTTAGGCTTTATTTGCTATTCCTTTTCTAGCTCCTTTAGGTATAAGGTTAGGTTGTGTATTTGAGACTTTTCTTGCTTCTTGAGGTAGGCCTGTATTGCAATACTTCCCTCTTAGGATTGCCTTTGCTGCATCCCAAAGGATTTGGATTGTCATGTTTTTATTTTCATTGCTTCCATGTATTTTAAAATTCTTCTTTAATTCCTGGTTAACTCATTCATTCTTAGTAGGATGTTCTTTAACCTCCATGTATTTGAGGGCTTTCCACATTTTTTCTTGTGGTTGACTTACATTTCATAGTGTTGACTTTAATTGAATATTTATAGACTACATTTTTCTACTCTTTTAGCTTATCAATTATACTTTTTAAAAAACTCTTTTTAAGTGCTTGCTCTTGAATTTGCAGTTTATATTTGCAACTAACACAAGTCCACTTTCAAATAATGCTCTACTGTGTTGTGGGTAGTGCAGGTGCATTATAACAGAATATCCCCAGTCCCTTCCTCCTGCCCCCTATGACCTCATTATCATTCACTTCACTTGTAAAGAAACTATAATTACTGCTTACATTGTTGAAATTATTATTTTGAGACAACTGTTATGCATTAGGTCAATGAAGAATAAGAAAAATAAAAATTTTTACCCCTATTTATTCTTTCTCTAACACTCTTCATGTAGATCTGTTTCTGACCTGTGTCAGTTTCCTTCATTCTGAAGAAATCTTGTAACATTTTTTGGTAGTTATGTCTATCCTGTGACAAATTCCCTTAATTTCTGTTCATCTTATAAATTCCTTATTTTTCTTTAGTTTTTTTTCTTCAACACCTTAAATATTTCTCTGCTCTTTTGCTTGAATGGTTTCTGATGACAAGGCACATAAATACACTTCTTATTCTTGCTCCACTATAGCTGAGGTTTGTCCCCTACTGCCTTCTTTTATGATTTTCTCTTTGTCTTTAATTTTGTACAGGTTGAATCTGAGATGGCTAGGTACAGATTTCTTATATTTGTAATTTTTATATATATTTAGTGTTCTGTGAGCTTCTGTGGTTTGCCCTCTACTATTAATTCTGGAAAAATCTCAGTCATTGTTGGGTCACATGTTTCTTCTCCTTTCTCCCTTTCTTCTGTTTCCACCACAGATAGATTACACCTTTTGTAATTATTCCACAATTCTTAGATATTCTGTTCTATCCTTTTCATTCTTTTTTCTTCATTTCAGTTTTGAAAGTTGTATTGGCATTTCCTCCAGCTCATTGATCCTTTTCTTGGTTGTGTCTAGTGTATTGATGAGCCCATCAAAGTGTTCTTTATTTCTGTTACAGGTGTTTGGTTTGGTTTGGTTTGGTTGCCAGCATTTCTTTTTCATTCTTTCTGTCTCCCTGCTTACATTACCTATCTCTCTTTGCATGTTGTCCACTTTTTCCCATTAGAGCTCTAGCATATTAATCATAGTTGCTTTGGTACGCCTGAGTGGCTCAGCGGCTCAGGGCGTGATCCCAGATCTGGAATCGGGGAGCCTGCTTCTCCCTCTACCTATGTCTCTATCTCTCTGTGTGTATCTCACGAATAAATAAATCTTTAAAAAATCATAGTTGTTTTAAATTCCTTGTCTGATAATTCTAGCATCTCTGCCATATCTGAGACTGATTCTCTGCTTGCTTGGTCTCTTCAAAGTATATGTTTGTTATTTTAGTATGCTTTGGAATTTTTTGAAAGCTAGACATGATGTACTGGGTAAAAGAGGCTTAAGATATGTATGCCCTGGGCAGCCCTGGTGGCTCAGCAGTTTAGTGCCGCCTTCATCCCAGGGCGTGATCCTGGAGACTCGGGATCAAGTCCCACATCAGGCTCCCTGCATGAGGTCTGCTTCTCCCTCTGCCTGTGTCTCTGCCCCTCTCTCTCTGTGTGTCTCTCATGAATAAATAAGTAAATAAAAATCTTAAAAAAGATATGTATGCCCTTATTTGAAGTTTTAGTTTACCTAGCTATAAGTTAGGATGTGTTTACTGCTTGCTATATAAGTAGGTATCAGAGCTAAAATTTCCCCTGGTGTCCTTGTTGTCTTTGAGTTTCCCTAAATTATTTATTAGGTAAGGTCTGAGAAGTACAGTTTTTTTAGTTGTATGCCCCTCTTATTACACAGGAGCCCTACTGATGTTGTTAGAGGGATCTGTAGGAGCATCTGGCTTTCTCAGTTGGTAGAGTGTGCAACTCTTGATCTCAGAGTTAGAGGCTTGAGCCCCACGTTGGGTTCAGAGATGATTTAAAAAGAAAATCTTTTTATTTTTTATTTTATTTAAATTCAGTTAACATAAAATGTATCATTGGTTTCAGAGATAGAGGTCAGTGATTAATCAGTCTTCTATCACAGCTCTCATTACATCATGTGCCCATCACTCAGTTACCCTGTCCCCCTACCCCCAGGGACCCTGAGTTTGTTTCCTATGTTTAAGAGTCTCTTATGGCGGGATGCCTGGGTGGCTCAGCGCTTGGGCATCTGCCTTTGGCTCAGGGCGTGATCCTGGAGTCCTGGGATCAAGTCCTGAATCGGGCTTCCTGCATGGAGCCTGCTTCTCCTTTTGCCTGTGTCTTTGTCTCTCTCTCTCTCTCTCTGTGTGTGTGTCTCTCATAAATAAATAAATAAATAAAACTTTATTTTTTTTAAGATGTTATTTATTTATTCATGAGAGACACAGAGACACAGCAGAGGGAGAAGCAGGCTCCACGCAGGGAGCCCGACGTGGGGCTCGATCCTGGGACCCCAGGATCACACCCTGAACCAAAGGCAGACGCTCAACCGCTGAGCCACCTGGGCGTCCTAAATAAAATCTTAAGAAAGAAAAAAAAAGTCTCTTATGGTTTATCTCCTTCTCAGATTTTGTCTTGTTTTATTTTTTCCTCTCTTCCCCTATGATTCTGTTTTGTTTCTTAAATTCCATGTATGAGATCATGTAATTGTCTTTCTCTGACTGACTTATTTCACTTAGTGTAATATCCTCTAGTTCCAACTAGAGTCATTGCAAATGGCAAGATTTCTTTTTTTTTTTTTTTGATGGCTGAGTCATATTCCATTGTTTATAAATAAACCACATCATCTTTATCCGTCATCTGTCAATGGACATCTGGGCTCTTTCCATAGTTAAACTTTTGTGGACATTGCTGCTATAAACACAGGGATGAGGGTGCCCCTTCAGATCACTACATTTGTATCTTTTGGGTAAATACCCAGTAGTACATTTGCTGGGTCATAGGGTAGCTCTATTTTCAATTTTTTGAGGATCCTCCATACTGTTTTCCAGAGTGGCTACACCAGCTTGCATTCCTAGCAACAGTGTATGAGGGTTCCCCTTTCTCCGCATCTACACCAACATTTGTTGTTTCCTGTCTTGTTAATATTAGCCATTCTGACTGGTTTAAGTGGTATCATCCCATTGTGGTTTTGATTTGTATTTCCCCGATGCCGAGTGACTTGGAGCATTTTTTTTTCATGTGTCTGTTGGCCATTTGTATGTCTTCTTTGGAGAAATGTCTGTTTACGTCTTCTGCCTATTTCTTGATTGGATTATTTGTTCTTTGGGTGTTGAATTCGGTAGATTCTTTATAGATTTTGGATACTAACCCTTTATCTAATCTGTCATAAAAATAAAATCTTTAGGGGATCCCTGGGTGGCTCAGTGGTTTAGCACCTGCCTTCGGCCCAGGGTGTGTCCTGGAGTCCTGGAATCGAGTCCTGCATTGGGCTCCTTGCAGGGAGCCTGCTTCTCCCTCTACCTGTGTCTCTGCCCGCCCCCCTCTGTCTCTCATGAATAAATAATCTTTAAAATAAATAAATAAATAAAATCTTTTAAAAAAAGTAATCTCTTGTTCTGTGATTAGGTCTCAGGCTTAGTGAACCTATGCCCCTGACCTGTGACCTTCACGTGACCTTCACAAGTGCTGTTTGGTTTTGGATTTTGCCCCCCTCTAAGGTGAAACAGGAAGGCAGAGGGGGCTAGAGTTAGACATTTTCCTTCCCCTAAGTCAGATAGATTCTGGTGAATCTCAGTAAGCTGGGTTCTGGTAAAACAATTTGCCTTGAGCTCAGGCTTTGTTTAGAACAGAATGTTCTGGGCCTATCTCAAGATGGCTTCTTTTCCCCTTCCCCTGCCTGAAGCCTGAGAGGTTTTGTTCATTGACCTTCACTGTGAGAACTTGGCAGGTAAAACTCACAGAGGTATGTGAGTCCCTCTAAGAATGAGCCTTCCCTAGTTTTATTTATTTGAGCTTGTCCTCATGGGACCTCTAGTGATTCATCAGTTATACTTTGATTTTTCCTGCCCAGGTTTCTCCTCCAAATACAGATTTTCTGTATTTGCCTGTTCTTATCGTTTGGGCAGTGTTTTATCCTGTGAGTTCAGTTCTCTGATGGACCTAAAAAGAGTTGTTTTTCAATTTGTTTTAGCTTTTTTATTATAAAAACAGTAGTGATTGCTTCTAAACTCCTTACATGCCGGACTAGAAAGTGGAAGTTCCTTGCTTTCATTTTTTTGTTTTGTTTTTTGTTTTTAAAAGATTTTATTCATTTGAGGGAGAGAGATAGCACAAGTAGGGGCAGGGAGGCAGAGGGAGGAGAAGCAGACAGGGAGCCAGATGTGGGGCTCGATCCCATGTCCTAGAGATCATGACCTGAGCTGAAGGCAGTTGCTTAACCATCTGAGCCACTCAGGCACCCCCTTGCTTTCATTTTTGAAAGGTGTTTTTGATTAAAAGAATTCCTGGTGACACTTTTTTTTTCCCCTTTCAGTGCTTTAAAGATGTCATTCCATTGTTCCCCAGCTTATAGCAGAAGTCGCTTATCATTCTTATCATATTTATCTATATATAATGTGGGTTTTTTTCATGTTTATAAACAGTTTATTAGGTTTATTACAACGGGCATGTTCCCAGCTGAATGCACAAATACAAGTGAGGTATCCCTGGGTTAATGCAGGAGCCAGTGGGTTACATGGGACTGACTGGGCATCAGGCAAGGAGGGAGCACCAAGGCTTCAGAATCAGACCCGGCAAAAGCCCCTGAGCCAAGGGTGGGCTAATGTCCCAGCACTTCTTTCTTCTCACAGATGAACACCCCACAGGGCATATCTTCAACATCACATCATTTCAGTGATGTTCAGGGAACAGATGCTAAAACTGAGCCAGTGTCCTGGTCACTTGAAATGTTGTTGCCTTTTTTTTTTTTTTTTTTTAAGATTTTATTTATTTGACAGAGAAAGCACAAGAAAGGGGAGCAGCAGAGGGAGAAGCAGGCTCTCTGCTGAGCAGGGAGCCCAATGCAGGGCTTGATCCCAGGATGCTGGGATCATGACCTGAGCCGAAGGCAGACGCTGAATCCACTGAGCCATCCAGGTGCCTATGAGCTATTGTTGCTTTGTAAGTCACATGCTAGCCTGCGAACAAAAATTTTGGAATCCTCCAGTAATAGTGTGTCAGAGTGGCAATACCTCCGTATTTCTCCCTTAGCACCCCGTTGCCTATTTTCATTACTACCTGAATTCCCATCCGTAAGCTACATCCCCTATGATGAAAGTCTCACATACACAACATGTCTTTCAGATGACAAAGCTATTTCCAAAGCAGCATCTTGTGCAGTCTGTGACATTGAGGAAAGTGCCTCTGGTTCCCTGTCTGCTGTGAAGAGAGGCATCCACCCTTGACCAATGCCTAAATGAAAGCATAATTTAGAGGACAGATTTATGAAGTAGAATATGGACAAAAATAGGAAAAAGTTCTACTATCTCAGGTCTCTGTGCCTTTCACAGAACTGCTAGCAGCGCTGTGTGGGGACAGAGCATCTGAGGACGCATAGCCTCTACGGTCTCCTCTTTGCAGGAGACTCTCTGAGGAGGGCCTGGGGGAGACTTTGCCATTTTCAGTGGCTCTTATTAAGTGTGATCATTGTGTACTTTGGATTGGAATTTGCTGCACCTTTTTTTTTATAGTAAGATACCAACTGCTTAAGAAATAAGTATGTTTTAATTAATCCATTAAATAGTTGTGAAAAGGAGCCTTTTAAGAGATGCAATCTCTTTGAACAATCAATCAAACTCTTAAATTCAGCATGCTAAATATGTTTTTAAAATAAACTTATAGCATGTTAAAAAAAAATAGGAAACAAACTCCAGAAAGTTATCATCTCTGGGGACAGGGCCAGTTAATGACCAGTTCACAGAAGGTCTCACCTGAAGGCTACAGAACTGTTGCTCACATAATTATTAGAAACCTACTGGAGTCCACAGCTGACAGTCTGCAAACTATGGGGTAGAACTCAGTCTTGAGGTATGAAATGGCAGAGTCTAGCCTAAACCTTCTCTAACCCCTGGGAGAAGTGCTGAAATCAGAAGGGGAACTGCACCATCGACAGCATTCCACAGGCAAGAAAGGCCTGTTTGTACGTGAGCCTCTACATCCTAACTTATAATTTTAATTCTGAAGGGGACCGTAACTTCCATTTGTCACTTTTTAAAATTTCTCAGTCAGGATCAGAATCAAGGACATCGTACTGGCATTTAGCTTTTTGGGAAAATAGAAACTTTGGTCATAGCCATAGTTCTATAAAAATGTCTTAAAGAGGCTATTTCTGATTAAAGTATTTTTAACAAGTGATAAAACATAACAAGTAAACATCTTCATATCTAATATAAGAGCAAAAACTCTAACAGCATTTTATTATAAATACAGCTCAAGAGTCAGTAGTGCTGGGACACCTGAGCCTTTGGCTCAGTGTGTGATCCGGGGTCCTGGGATCGAGTTCCGCACCGGGCTCCCTGCAGGGAGCCTGCTTCTCGCTCTGCCTGTGTCTCTACGCCTCTCTGTGTGTCTGTCATAAATAAAGAAAATATTTTTCTTTAAAAAAGAGTCAGTAGTGCTTACAAACAGTAGAGAGTTCCCTTATAATAGCAAAATAAGGCACAGCCTGTCATTGTTACAGATTTGTGTTAAGCAATAGTGTTCTTTCTATAAGGCACAAATTGGAAATCTGATTACCTAAACATTTAATATATGGTTCCAAAGATTACCATAAAACAGGGATAGCTAACTTGGAACAAATTCCCTTAACTGGAATTAACGACAGTTAATCAGACAACATTACTTCTAAGATATGACACTCGGGAACTTAAGAGATCCTCTTCATCAGCCATATAGCAGTCTGGGAAGGCGCCGGGCCAGATGTGGACCAGGTGGCTGCACTTCAAGTTTGGAGTGCTTAATGAAAACAAAGACCCGCTTCCTAGAAATTAAACTTTATAGTAACAAACAAAAAACGTAATCACTTTCGATAGAATGACAGGGGAGCTCAAGATTATATCAGGTTCTAAGTCATAAGCCTTGAAAAGGATTTTTGAACAGCAGGCTAGAGTTTCACTGGTTCTTCTCAGGGAAACATCCCACACAAGATGATGATGATGGCCACAACGACAATCCCTATTGCCCACATCTTGGAGTTCTTCCCCGATACTTTCTTGTCAACTTGGCAGCACTTGTTTCAAATTGGGACACTCCTGCCTGAGGCCTATCTGTATGATCATCTAACTCTGAGAGCTGCTGATGCTTTTTTTTTTTTAAAGATTTTATTTATTTATTCATGAGAGATACAGAGAGAGGGGAAGAGACACAGGCAGAGGGAGAAGCAGGCTCCCTGCAAGGGAACCCGATGTGGGACTCGATCCCGGGATCACGCCCTGAGCCAAAGGCAGACACTCAACCACTGAGCCACCAGATGCCCCACTCTGAGAGCTTCTTCTCTTTTCAACACCTTGTATCGACTCTCATGATGTCCACTGTCTCATCTGCTAGATTCTGTGTCTGCTGAAGTCTCCAGTGACTGCCAGAGGCAGCTGCACCTGTAGACATCTTGGCAGCGGTGAGCAGTGGTCTGCAGAGCTGCGCAGCAGGACCCAAGGCCAGGACTGTACATAATGTGCTCTGTAAAAGCCCAGCTTCTTTAACGATTTTTTTTCTTTGACTCTGGTTTCAGCAATTTGATTATGATGTACCTTGGTGGTGGTCTCTTAAGGTTTGTTCCCCTTGGGTTATATTGAGCTCCTTGGATCTGTGAGTTTATAGTTTTGATCATATTTGGGAAATTTTGCTTATTTCTTCTGATATTGTTTCTGTCTCCTTTTTGCTCTTCTTTTGCTAGGATTCCAGTTTATTCACTTTGACCTTCTTGGTAGTGTCTGGTGTTTTGTTTTATCTGTGTGCTTTATTTGTGTGTGTGTGTGTGTGTGTGTGTGTGTGTGTACTTTATTTTGAGTAGTTTCAATTGCTATGTCTTTAAATTCTCTTTTATGGTGTTGATCCAATGCCAAACCTATACTGTATGTTTTTTCATTTTAGATACTATTACTATCTCTAGAAGATCCATTTGGATCTTTTTATAGCTTCCATTTCCCTCCCCATAATGCTCATTTTCCTCTACCTTCCTGAATATATAAAGCATTTTTATAATAATCATTGTCCTTGTCTGCTAGTTCTTATATCTCTGCCTTTGCTAGGTCAGTTTCTGGTGGTTGGTCTTTCTTAAGGTCATAGGTCATATTTCTCTCTCCTGGTACAGCAGTTACCAGTTCATGCTTCGTTGCCTGCTTGTGATGCTGGCATACTTCTCTTTTGCCAGCTAGCCTCATGCTAATCTTTGCTGTTGGGGGTGCTGGAGAAGAAGGGGCCTTTCTTCCCTGTTCTGTGTGTTTGGCTTATTTCCATTCGATGACACAGGCTGGAATGTAGGACATGTGGGAGCTCACGCCAGTAAGTTTCTGTGGCACCTTTTGGGGCAGGTTCTTAGCTGCAGATTCAGCAGCACCCTGTGGTACCAGTGTGATATTCTCTGTATATCTGGAAGGGGGGAAGGCACTGCCAGGCAAGTTCTGTGGGACCCTAGCTGGCCTCCTGGCAGCTTTCTGGTGAGTTCATCAGCACCTCTGCACTGGTGGCTGCCCAGAACTCTGCACCCAGCTTCCCTGCTAATTGTGTTGGCACCCACGTGGGTGGTTGTCGGCCCCCAGCTTTGGCCTGGGGCAGCCAGTGAACTTGCACCATCCAGTGGGCTGTGACTACCCATCTCCCAGGTGTGAATCCTTCCCTTGGGTACTTCCCTTCACCCTAGGGTGTTCTGTAGAGTTCTCTTTTGTTTCCTTTCAGTTAACTCCTTATAAATAGTTAATAATTCTTTATACTAAACTTCCTTTATTTAAAATGCCATGTGTGGGATCCCTGGGTGTTTCAGTGGTTCAGCACCCGCCCTTTGGCCTGGGGTGTGATCCTGGAGTCCCAGGATCGAGTCCCGCATCGGGCTCCCGGCATGGAGCCTGCTTCTCCCTCTGCCTGTGTTTCTGCCTCTCTTTCTGTCTGTGTCTCTCATGAATAAATAAATAAAATCTTTTTAAAAAAAAATATAAATAAGTAAGTAAGTAAATAAATAAATAAATAAATAAATAAATAAATAAATAAATAAAAAAAATGCCATGTGGTTTCTGTCTCCTGGCTGGACTCCAACTGATATACTTGCCCACTTCCCTGTTGGATCCTGGACATTGTGAATTTGTGTTGTTGGTTGCTGGGTTTTGTTATATTCCTTCAAATAGTATTACTCGAGGTCTGGTACACAGTTCAGTTCCTTGGCAACAATCGATCCATTAGCGGCTTGCTCCTGAGCAGCGTTAGGGTGGGTCCAGGACTGCCTTGGTTTGCAGCTGATTTAGCCCCATTATTAGGGGTGATGCCCCTCTGAGGAATCTCCCTGACAGCCTGTGAATTAGGAGGCCTTTCCGCGGTGGCCTGTGGGAACACAAAGTAGTGCCATCCCCGTGTGAGCTCTGGGGGTTGTTCCATCCGCTCCTTTCTAGGGATTCTTGCCTGGAGCTCCTGGAGTGGTTTGTCTTACATGGGTACACATTCTCCCCCAGGTGAAGCCCCATGGGACCCCATGCACGTCCTGGAGCTCTGTCCTCGGTGCAGCCCCTCCTCCCCAGCACTCCGCCCCACACATCCAGCTGCCTCCTTGCCCCTCTGGCTCCTCTGCTGAGGGAGACGGTCACCTGTGCCTGGGTTTCCCCCTCCCTGCACCATAACGTGGATGCCACTGTGTTGGCCATGGCTGGTGCAGTCACAGGCTCCGGCTGTTGGTTTCCCCTTCTTTGCTGGGATCACTGCCGTCTGGTGACTGGAGACCCACTGCATCATCTCTTGTCCAGTTTTCCTGCGTGCAGGGGACCCTGTTACTCTGACTTGAAGGAGTACATAACCAAACAGATGAAACAGCCAGTCGGGAGCTTAATGAAATCAGCACAGGTGGGGCTCTCTGGCTAAGCTGACTGACACTGTTAATGCTTCCTTTCTTCTTTTATTAAACAGTCGCACTACAATTGGGAACAGCAAGATGGTACGGATGGGAAGACAGTGACATGGGGACAGCCTGCGCTTGGTCCCGGGCAGGACCACCTTACCATCTTCCGTGGTTGTATCCTTGCTGGGCTGAGGTGGTTGCGAGGATGAGCGCCTCCTCACAGGAGCTCAAGTGAAGAAAGGAGCTGATCGCCCATGAACTTGAGTCTCTGCCCTGCTTCTGTGGCCCACCACGGCTCAGGCAGTCTTCAGACGATGAGGAACGGGACCGACATTGCCACCTGCCTCCCGGCACTCCGGCCTTGGCCTGGACTCCTCCCTGGCCTCCTGGGGCCACCTCTGCTTCTGCCTGAGGCCCTGGCCTTGGCTGCAACTGGAGTGAGCTGGCCGGTGGTGGCCCGTGCTGCCCTGCTACACTTCCGCTCTGAGGGAGGAGAGCCTGGAAGGCCAGCCTTCCAAGGTGAGTGGATGCGTTTTCTGAAATGGCATAGAAGTGGGGTGAGAACCAGCGCTGCTCCCTGGAGCCCAGAGCCTGCGGTTCCTGAGGAGGCAGAGGTCTGTGCAGCTGCTTTTCCTGTCCTCCCAGAAGCACCTTCCCGTTCCTGTTCCCAAGGCCAGGTCTCTGCCAGCCTCAGACCCTGCCCGGGGCTGTTGGTGCCCAGACCTCTGAGCAGAGAGTGGCGGCAGGGCCCTGGGTCTGCCCGCCTCCAGGAGTCCAGAACAGGCAGCCCTGTGGGGAGCCCCACAGCTCAGTGAGGGTGTGGAACAGGACAAGTGCATCATCCTTCACTTGGCCAGACCCGAGGAGGAGGCTGTCCTGGCGGCCAGCTAAGGGTGAAGGCGGAGATGCTGAGGGAGGACAGTTAGCGGGAGCCCTTCTCCTGTGACTGAGCCCCACAGGCTCTCACTGCATGCATCCCTGCCCCACGGGAAGAGTTCAGTCATGGGAACTTACAGCATGAAGCTCCCTGCGGGGGGGAGCAGGGAACACCAGGGGAGCTTGGGGCCATGGTCTCCTCCACACCAGCAGAGCTGCAGTGTCTTCCCATCCCACAGCCTTAGGCCCAGAGATGCCGAGAGAATGGGTGAAAGGGTCTGGGGACTAGTGGACACAGTGACTAGGGAAGACATGGGTCAGCTCTCCCAGCTGGCCATCCAGGAAGGGCCGGGCAGAGTTAGAAAAGACACTCTGTCACTTGGGACTTAGACTTGAAGGTCAGTGGCGAGGGGGCCTCAGTGGCCACTGTGTTGTGGGGCTGCGCCGTCACGTGGGTGTTGGCTCTCGGGACCACTGGTTCCTGTAGGGTCCCACTGGGACTAGGATGAACTGGTCCCACTGGCTGTGCTTTACCCAAGTACTACTGTGATAGTTCCTTAGCCCACAGGAGCCTCTCCCGCCCATGAAGAGCTGTGACCCTGGTGCCCGCTTATCACCCTTGCTTGTATGTCGCAACCCCACAAGAACTGGGGATGTGGAGGCTGAGAGGCCGGGCCTGGTGACAGAAGCTTGTCCCTTCACTCATTCATCAGAGAGGACTGGGCCAGGCCCCCTTTGTGTGAGATGCTCATGCTTGAACGAGGACGACCAGAGCAGCTGGAGAGGGGTGGGGGCATCCAAAGCCATTGCTCTGTCAAGAAGGCCCCTCTCCGATGTTCATCCTTTCATTCAGCAAGTACTCGGTGCGCACTTGCTATGGGTCCGGCCTTGTTTAGATGCTGTTACATAAGCCCACTCTCACTGCACTGCTTCCAGGGAGACAGAATGTACGCTGTGTGTTAGATGTGGTTGATGGTAAAACAAAAACAAGGCTAGAGGGACAAAGTGTATTGACTTAAGTAGGATGCTATGGTAAGGTGACATCTGGGAAGAGGCTTGAGCGAAGGAGGGGCAAGCTGTGTGCTCCGGAGGCGTAATGCTTAGGTGGAGGGACAGTGCAAAGGCCCTGAGCCAGGAGCCCACTTGGGGAAAATGGTTGAAACTGTCAATGTGTAACAAGCTATCGTGTTTACAGATAAGCTCCATGGCCAGTCCTAGGCAGGAAGCACATCAGTTACTTGCACTTCATATCAAAAACCAGCACTGCCCATCTGGCCAAGAGGGCTGAGTCCCCAGAGAGGAAGCAGGCCTGGGGGTGGCAGTCTGCAAGCCCCAAGGCTCTTTCTCCCAGAGCAAGGTGGTAGACCAAAGCTGAGGACTCCTGCTCCGGCTCTCAGAGAAGTTATAGAATGAGCTTCTAGAATGTAGAATTGCTATGTCCCACTGCCATCTTCTTTGTAGGACTGGGCCGGTAAGGACAGATCCCATAGGGTTCAGACAAGGTTGCAGAGGTCTTCAGCCCCAGAGCCTCTTGGTCGAGCAGAGACATGGCCTGCGTTCCTTCTGGCTGTGTCTCATCACTTGGCATGCCTCTGCATGGACACGTGTAGCTCCGAGATGTCCAAGCAGCCTAAGCTAGCAGGACAAGCTTGCTGAGTTCTCAGCACACATCCTGTCCTCACACTGTCCCCATTTCAGTGACTCATGCCAGGTAGTGAAAACAGACTGCTTCTAGCCATGGAGTAGCTCATGGCCGACCAATATCTGCTGAGGACTCGAGGAAGTGGCTACAATTCAGAAAGAAGCTGCCTGAGGGGCTGAAGCGGTGAGCCTGCTTCTTGCGCTGGCTTTTCTCCTTGGGGCGGGGCAGGGGGAGCTGCTGAGGGCAGAGAAGCCAGAGGAGCTCTGGACAGTCTCACGGGGCTGGCACGACCAAGATGGGGGCTTAGGGCTGTTAAGGCAGCAGGACCTGAGGGCGAGATCCCTGAAAGGAAGGAGGCCAGGGAAGCGAGGGTGATCCCAGCAGCAGTCCCCCCTCGAGGCATTGTGGATGAACTGCTCAGGCAAGAGAACCAGAAAGTGGTGGGAAAGCAGAGCAGGATGGTCAGCAGTTTCGTGGTGCAGGGAAGAGTTCAGAGCCTTTCAGGGAGGAGTGACCCTGAGAAACGCCAGGTTCTTGGCTGGGACCCATGGGGTGCATTCTGGGCGTGGGGGAAAGCCACAGCTAGAGTGGACTTCACTAGGACGGTGGGTGAGCCACGCATCACCTGAGCCCCCGAGTGTCCTGTGGCGGCCTGACCCTCCGCCTTTCTGTCACACACCATGCCTAATACTGACTCCGGTCACCAGGCACCCTGACAAACAGGACCGGGCGGGGTGACAGACCCACCAGCAATTAAGGTATTGAGGTCGCCAGACGCAGACTTTAGCTGATTACATATTCGAGCAAAGAGGTAAGACACAGAGCTTCACGGAGAACTCATAAAGAATTAAACGAAAAATCTGAAATAGCAAAGTATGATGACTAAAATTTAAAGTCCCATAAGTGGACGTCACAGTGGATTGGAGGCAGGTGAAGAAAGAATTGGCGAGCTGGAATGGCTCAGTAGAAGATACCCCTACAAACACCACCACGGGCGGCCTACCCTAGTCTGCGAGCATCCTTGTCCTGTGCTCCTCTCTTCCGCAGACCCCAGCCTGGGGTGTGGAGTGGGGGCTGGGGGCTCCTGTGGAAGAAGGTTCTTGGTGCTTGGAGAGACTGGAGGGTCCTCAGTCGTGGTTCAGTGTGACTTTGTTGGAAATACTCCTGGAATGCTGGGAGCCCAGTCAGTAGAGCTTTGTGGTGCTGATGAAATCTTTAGGAGCCTCAGATTCACCATCAAGAGCACAAGCGCCTTTGTATTTGTGGTCTTGGGCTAAACGTATGCTAATCTCTCAACATACACCTTAGAAACTGCCTATTTTTTATTTATTCACGAGAGACACAGAGGCAGAGACACAGGCAGAGGGAGAAGCAGGCTACATGCAGGGAGCCCGATGTGGGACTCGATCCCAGGACCCTGGGATCACGCCTTGAGCCGAAGGCTCACTCAACCACTGAGCCACTGGGTGCCCCAGAAACTGCCTTTTTAAACAATTGTCTCAAGGCACCTGGGTGGCTCAGTGGGTTAAGCATCTGCCTTCGGCTCAGGTCATGACCTCAGGGTCCTGGGATCAAGCCCCTTCTAGGGCTCCCTGCTCAACAGGGGGGAATCCTGCTTCCCCCTCTCCCTCTGCCACTCCCCCTGCTTGTGTCTGCATGTTAGTGCTCTCTCTGTGTCAAATTAACAAAATCTTTAAAAAATAAAATTGTCTTTTTATTTGCTTCTCCCTCTAAATGCAGAGTGTAGAGAGTTGCACTGACCGGTGGGATTGCGGAAATGGAGGCCCATCTGATTTGCAAGGGGGTGCAAGCACACACTCTTTAGGCCTCCCGTCGCCGGTCTGGAGTGCCGCCTGTTTACTGACGCGATGGGCATGCACAGAGGCAGGGGTGAGGACATGGGGGCCAGGGCTGCTGCTGAGTGTGACTGGCACTGTTTTGGATTGCATGGTGTTCTGAGAAGTTTTCCACCCTGGGTTAATGGTTTCTTTATAATGAAGATAAATAAATTCATGCGGGATGGTGAGGTAAGGCGGGGTCATGGTTCAAGGCTAGCTGAGCTGAGTGATGCCAATGACCCACACAGGTTGTTTGGCATGTGTTAAAGCAGTGTCATGGCAAAGATGTCAGCTCTTTATCTGAAGGAAAGGACGGAAGCCCCTTGTCTTCTGAAATGCTCTGTGGGTCAGTGAACACCCTTCCCAAGGGGAGAGAAGAGCTTCCGGGTGAGTCTGGCCGAGGGGAGGCATGCCCGTGGGGCCCTCACCGCCATGGCTCCTGGGAGGTTGTGGTCAGCTCAAACCCAGCGCCCAGAGGCCACTCGGATGCCTCACAGCATACCCTGTGCTTCAAGACAGGAGGCCGTCCCGGGTTCTCTGGAGGGTCCATGAGGAATAGATATTATCTTAGCCAGGAGGGGGCTGAGGGAGGTGGGGACAGGAGGTGAGCACGTAGCCCCACTGCATTAAGCATTTGTCAGTGGGGCACCTTCTGTGTTCCAGGCACCGGGTTAGGCACAGGGCGGTTTGATGGGCAGGTTAGACCAGGCCCCAGCTCTCGTGGGGTTTGTGTTCTAGTCGGGAGGCCCACCTGAAACAGGTAAGAGCAAACATGTGAGGAAACAAAGAAAACAAGTGATAGAAATCTTGAAAAAAATGACCCTGGGACCACGTCGGTGGTAAGGATTGGTGGGGAGAGGAAAATCTCCCTCAAGAGGTGACGTTTGAGCTGCACCAGAATGACGAGGGAGCCCAGCTCTGCAGGCAGAGCAGAGGCCCGGAGCCAGAGACGCACATGCCTTTGTGGGCTTCAGCTTTCGTCCCGAGGATGAGTTCAAGTGATGACGGGTCTTAAGTGCAGGAGTAACATTCCCCAGAGGTGCCAGGTGCTGTGCGGAGACTTGTCGTGGCACGGCTTTCCAGAAGCAGGGAGCCCGCTGGTAGGCTTTGCATGGGTTTGGGGAGGACTCATGCAGTAGCTGCAGGGCCAGAGTGCGTGCAGACTGGGGCTGCATTTGGGGTGGCGCTGAGGGGAAGCAGGGGCCCAGGGCACTCTGAGCATCTAAACGCAGGGTGGGGGCAGCCCTGGTGGCTCAGCGGTTTAGCACCGCCTTCAGCCCGGGGTGTGATCCTGGAGTCCCGGGATCGAGTCCCACGTCAGGTTCCCCGCATGGAGCCTGCTTCTCCCTCTGCCTGTGTCTCTGCCTCTCTCTCTCTCTCTCTCTCTCTGTCTGTCTCTTAAGAATAAATAAATAAAATCTTTTTAAAAAAAATTAGCAATCTCTCTACCCTACTCTCTGAGCGTGGAGCTCAAACTCAGGACCCTGAGATTAAGAGTCACATGCTCTTCTGACTGAGACAGGCAGGTGCCCCAGCTTCTCATTACTTCATTTTTGGATGATGCATTATATTCACTTAAGGCTTCCAAATGTTTTATTTATTTAAATTATTTATTTAAAAAAATAAAAAAATATATTTATTTTTTAAATTATGGAAAATTTTAACATATTCAAATAGAGACTAGTATCTGAATCCTCGTGTGCCCACCACCCAACCTCGGGGCCACATTTTGAAGCAAATCCCAGACAGCAAGCACATCGTTTCATCCTTAAATATTTCACTCTGACTCTAAAATCCAAAGATTGGCGGCTCTTTCTGCCCATGACTACTGTCCCTTCACTTTAATAAAAACAACTTTTTGCACTGAAAAAATAAAATCTAAAGATCACTAAAAGCATATCTATAATGGCATTTTCACACCTAAACATTTAGTACAGGCCCACCTTGGAGATACTGCGGGTTCAGCTGCAGACACCACCATAATGTGAATATCACAATAAAGTAAGCCAAATGAACTTTTTGGTTTCCTAGTGCATATAAGTTATGTTTACACTATCCTATAGTCTATTAAAATATGCAGTGCCATTATTTCTAAAAAAACAATGCACGAACAAACTTTAATCAAAAGTTACTTTATTTAGGGGTGCATGGGTGGCTCAGTCGGTTAAGTATCTGCCTTGGGATCGGGTCACAATCCCGGGGTGCTGAGATTGAGTACCACATCAGGCTCCTTGTTCAGTTGGGGAGCCTGCTTCTCCCTCTCCCTCTGCCTGCAGCTCCCCCTGCTTGTGCTGTCAAGTAAATAAAATCTTTTAAAAAGTTACTATATATAAAGCTAAAAAACGCTAACCATCAGCTGAGCTCTTTGGAAGTCATAATCTTTTTGCTGGAGGAGGGTCCTGCCTCGATGTTGGTGGCTGCTCACTGATCAGAGTGGTGGCTGCTGAAGGTTGGGGTGACTCTGTCAACTTCTTAAGACCACAGTGGAGTTTTCCATATCGACTGTTCCTTTCACAATTTCTCTGGAGCACATGATGCAGTTTGATAGCATTTTGCCCATGGTAGAAATTCTTTCAAAATGAGTCAGTCCTCTCAAATCCTGCAGCTGCTTCATCAGCTAAGTTTACAAAATATTCTAAATATTTTGTTGTCATTTCAACAATCCTCAGAGTAGATTCTGTCTCGATAAACTACTTTCTTTGCTCATCCATATGAAACAACTCTGCTTAAGGTTTATCATGAGATTGCAGTGACTCGGCCCCATCTTTAGGCTCCACTTCTTTTAATACTTATTTACTTAAGTAACCTCTCTACCCAACGTAGGGCTCCAACTCATGACCCTAAGGTCGAGAGTCACTCCCTCTTCCACCTGAGCCAGCCAGGCGCCCTGAGCTCCACTTCTGATTCTAGTTCTCTTGCTGTTTCCACCACATCTTAGTGACTTCCTCTGCTGAAATCTTGAACCCCATGAGGGGTTGGAATCAACTTCTTCCAGACTCCTGTTAAGGTTGATATTTGCTCTTTTCCCATGAATCAGAAATATTCTTTTTTTTTTTTTTTTTTTTTTTTTTATTCATGATAGGCACACAGTGAGAGAGAGAGAGAGAGGTAGAGACATAGGCAGAGGGAGAAGCAGGCTCCATGCACCGGGAGCCCGACGTGGGATTCGATCCCGGGTCTCCAGGATCGAGCCCTGGGCCAAAGGCAGGCGCCAAACCGCTGCGCCACCCAGGGATCCCCAGAAATATTCTTAATGGTGAAACCTTTCCAGAAGGATTTCTTTTTTTTTTTTTTTTTAATTTATGATAGGCACACAGTGAGAGAGGGAGAGGCAGAGACACAGGCAGAGGGAGAAGCAGGCTCCATGCACCGGGAGCCCGACGTGGGATTCGATCCGGGGTCTCGAGGATCGCGCCCTGGGCCAAAGGCAAGCGCTAAACCGCTGCGCCACCCAGGGATCCCTCCAGAAGGATTTCAATTGACTTTGCCCGGATACATCAGAGCAATCACTGTCTGTGGCAGTTATAGCCTTATAAAATTTATTTCTTTTCTTTTTTTAAATTTTTATTTATTTGAGAGAGATTGAGGAGTGGGGGCAGAGGCAGAAGGAAAAATAGGCACCCCAAAAATGTATTTCTTAAGAAATAAGATATGAAGGGCACCTAGGTGGCTCAAGTTCGTTGAGCATCGGCCTTCATCTCAGGTCAGGATCTCAAGGTCCTGGGATCGAGCCCTGCATCAGGCTCCCTGTTCAGCAGGGGCGGGGGGGTGGGGGCTGCTTCTCCATCTCACTATCCCTCTGTACTCTCTCACTCAAATAAATAAAATCTTTAAAAAATAATAAGATGCAAAAGTCCAGATTACTCCTTGCTCTGTGGGCTGCAGAGTGGATGTTGTGTTGGGCGTGAAAGCCACATTAATCTCATTGTCTGTCTCCATCAGACCTCTGGGGTGACCAGGTGCATTGTCCGTGAGCATTTTGAAAAGAATCCTTTTTTTTCTGAGCAGTAAGTCTCAACAGTGGGCTTAATATTCAGTAGAGCATGTTGTAAACAGATGTGTTGTCATCTAGGCTTTGTTGTTCCATTTAGACAGCGCAGAATAGATTTAGTATAACCTTAAGAAAATGCCCTAGGATTTTCAGAATGACAAATGAACATTGGCTTCAGCCTCAAGTCACCAGCTCTAGTAGCTCCTCACAAGAGGCAGCCTGCCCTTTGAAGCCGGGCACAGACTTCTCCATTGTAGCTGTGACCGTCCTGGACGGCGTCTTCTTATTACAAAGCTGTTTCGTCTATACTGAATATCTGGTGGTCATTGTAGCCAACCTCATTAATGATCTCCTCGTCTCCTGGAGAACTCCCTGCAGCTTCTCTGTCAGTACTTACAGCTTCATCTTGCGCTTTTATGTTACAGCTTCTTTCCTTAAGCCTCGTGAACCACCTTCTGCTACCTTCATACTTTCCTTCTGCAGCTTCCTTACCTCCCTCTGTCCTCACGGAATTGAAGAGAGTACCTGGCTCTAGAATCAGGCTTTCATTTAAGGCAATGTTGTGTCTGGTTTGATTTTCTATCCAGACCATTAAAGCTTTCTATCAGCAGTAAGGCTGTTTTGCCCTCTTATTTTTATTGGTATATTCACTGGAGTAACACTTTTAATTTCTTTCCAGAACTTTTCCTTTGCATTTGGAACTTCTAATTGGTGCAAGAGGCCTAGCTCTTGCTAGGTCAAAGGTCTCTGTTGGCTTTTGACATGCCTTCTTCACAAAGCTCAATCATTTCTTCCCTTTGTGCAAAGTACACTAAAGCAAAGAGCAATAAAACCAGGTGCACTTGGGGATCCCTGGGTGGCTCAGTGGTTTAGCGGTGCCTTTGACCCAGGGCATGATTCTGGAGTCCCAGGATCAAGTCCCACATCAGGCTCCCTGCATGGAGCCTGCTTCTCCCTCTGCCTGTGTTTCTGCCTCTCTCTCTCTCTCTCTCTGTCTCTCATGAATAAATAAATAAAATCTTAAAAAAAAAAACAACAGGTGTGTTTAAAATTTCCTCACTTATCAGTGAGGATTGCCTCTTAAGTGATTTATTAAGCAAATGTTCATTTATTTATTTTTTTAAAAGAGATTTTTATCCTGGGGATCCCTGGGTGGCGCAGCGGTTTGGCGCCTGCCTTTGGCCCAGGGCGCGATCCTGGAGACCCGGGATCGAATCCCACATCGGGCTCCCGGTGCATGGAGCCTGCTTCTCCCTCTGCCTGTGTCTCTGCCTCTCTCTCTCTCACTGTGTGCCTATCATTAAAAAAAAAAAAAAAAAAAAAAGTAATTAAAAAAAAAAAAGAGAGATTTTTATCCTAAAAAAATAAAGATTTTGTTTATTTATTTATGAGAGACACAGAGAAAGAGAGGGAGAGAAGGGCAGAGACACAGGCAGAGGGAGAAGCAGGCTCCATGCAAGGAGCCTGATGTGCGACTCGATCTGGGATCTCCAGGATCATGCCCTGGGATGAAGATGGCGCTAAACCACTGAGCCACCTGGGCTGCCCTAGTTATTTTTTAAGTGGGCTCCACACCCAGCGTGGAGTACAACACATGGCTCAGTCTCATGACCCTGAGATCAAGACCTGAGCTGATACCAGGAGTCGGGCACTTAACCAACTGAGCCACCCAGGTGCCCCAAGCAAATATTCATTTAAGCAATTGAGATTCATTGTTTCATAGGGTCCATATTGCATCAGTGATAGATCTCATATTTCATTTTATTCTGTAAGGTCTTCCCCCTTCTCTTTTTCTTAAAATTTATTGATGAGACTATCCTTTGTCTTGGAGTTTCTCATAGTCTGGATTATTCTGTGTCCCCTTGGTGCTGATGACGGATGTGCGTCTGTCACTTGTAATTTGGTACTGAGATCTAGAAGTTGGATAACATTCGAGTAGCTTTTGCAAGCCATTTCCTAAGTGGTGTTGTGTCCTCTGTTCAGGAGGTGTGGACAGCAGGTTCCTCTCACTAACCATTGGGCAACTCGGTGGTATCATTTACATAGGAAAGGCAGGGTGCTTTCTTGATTTTGGACTGTTGGCCACTTTGCAGAGTAATAGGTCAGCTCCCTACCATCTCCTAAACATGACTGATGAATTTTTTACTTCAGCATGTACTCATACATTTAAACACAGTTGAGATGTTTAATCCATTGCAATCCAATCCAAAATCCAATTTTCTCATTAGCAGTTTACAGAATTGAGAATTTCTTTGTGGGGAGGTAGCTATCCAGTCTATTATGAATGATGAAGGCCAGAAAAGAAGGTATATTCAGTACAGGAAGCTACAGATACAGCAACTCAGGCATATTCATTGTGTGTGAGTTAGACCCAGGGGTTCCCGGTATTCTCAGTTCAGCGCACCTACATAAGCTCCCGTAATTATTCTAAGGGACTCCCTAGGCCAAAAGAAATACCTAACAGTTCCATTCATTAAATAGATTAAGTCTAAGCAACTTAAGTATTTATGTTCCAGCAACTTAAGAGACATTTGGGAAAGTAATATATAGTCCCTGACTTAACAATGTTTCGTCTTACAAGTTTTTGACTTTACGATGGTGCAGAAGGGATATGCATTCATTAGAACCTATACTGCAAATTTTGAACATGGATCTTTTCCCCGGCCAGTGGTCTGCGATAGGATCCTTTCAGGACGCTGGGCAGTGTGGCAGGAGCCCTAGCACCCCAGTCAGACGTGTGGTCATGAGGTTTCCAGACTTGGAACATTCTGTACCTAGGCAGCCATTCTGTTTCTCCTTGTCAG
This sequence comes from Canis aureus, assembly GCF_053574225.1. Taxonomy (NCBI): domain Eukaryota; kingdom Metazoa; phylum Chordata; class Mammalia; order Carnivora; family Canidae; genus Canis; species Canis aureus. The sequence goes on from NC_135618.1 coordinate 40,183,472, forward strand.
TATTCAGCAAATTATATGAGCTGTTGAATGCTTTGTTGCAAAATAGGCTTTGTGTTAGGTGGTTTGGCGCAACCGTAGGCTAATGGAAGTGTTCTGAGCACATTTGAGGTAGGCGAGCCTAAGCTCTGGCGTTTGCTAGGGTATTCGGCACGTTTTGACTTAGCTATTTTTTATTTGGAGTGGGCTTATGGGGACATAACCCTTATTGTGAATTGAGGAAGATCTGTATATATGAATTTGAAGAAAAAATACTTTAAGTCACCAAAATTACTTAGGAATGGAACGTGTGTGCCTCTGGGCGCCTTTACAATCTTGGCACCAGCATGGGTGCTGCCGTGGTTGGTGCCCATTCCACACTGACTTTGGCACAGTGATCACGTTTTCACTGGCCTTGCAGAGACCCGAGGGCCTGGCGAGGAACGTAGCGGGAGGAAACGTCGAAACCATGAGCACCTTCCCCACAGTCTCCAGCCACATGGAGCACCCTGTTCCCTGCAGAGGTTGCGAGCGTCGTGCAGCGCCCTCTGGGTCACTGCGCGGCCACCTGTGCCGTCTGGGAACCACAGCCGCGCGTCCTTCCCTCCCGACCTGGGGCCATCCTCGCCTCCCCCGTCCGGGCTCCATGTTGGTGGGCAGCCCAACCCCCACCGTGTTTGGGAACAGGTCACAGGGTCCCATGGCATTTACTGTGACTTGCAGCCCAACACCCTGAACAGAGGTTAGAGGACTTTTTCCTGATCCTTTGATTTCAGCCACATCAGAGCTCAAGACCTGGCTTTGACTTCAGTAAACCATTGTGAGGTGCAGTTTCCTTTTCCTGTCTCTGGAGTAGGTTCTGTTTAACCAAAGAGTTAAAAAAGTCTGTCAGGGTTGATGTAAAAATAGCTCATCCTGATCAGAGAAGGCAGTCTGCTGGCAGCACTCATTTCCCTGCTGACAAGACTCAATGATGCCAGAAGCACGGGGCTTCCTGCCTTTCCCTGGCGCCCGCTCTGCATTTCCGTTATGGGGCTGGGCATGGGAGGAGGGTACTGCGGAGCCCCCATTGTTGATGTTGGGCTTGGGCACGGTGGGGGCCAAGAGAACACGGTCAGAGGAGGCACTATGCAAATCCTGAGCCGGGGCCTCTGGAGGCATCATGTATTTCTTTTGGCTCTTCTGGAAGTTTCCACCTTCCGCCATGTTAGAAGAGTGTGCCTTGGGTAGCTGCAGGCCTACATGCAAAGGAAAAAATGCATCTGGGTTATACGAGTTTGGGGATTGCTCGTTACAGAACAAGAACTGACTGATACAAATGGAAAGAAGTTAATGAGAAAAAGGTAACAGTGACTGAAGGGCCTGGGGGGGGGTGGGCTTCGTAGGTTAGGCGTCTGCCTGCGGCTCCAGTCATGACCCCAGGGTCCTGGGGTGGGGCCCCATGTGGGGTTCCCTGCTCAGCGGGGAGCCGGCTTTTCCCACCCCCTCACCTGTGCGTGCTAACTCGTTCTTTCTCTCTCTCAAATAATAAAATTTAAAAAGAAATAAGATGAATTTTTAGGGAGATGTGAGAGGAGTCTTCCGTGGGATGTTACCCACACTGATACTTAAACCTAAGGGGAAGGCAGGGACAGTTTTATCCCCATTTTTTTAAAAGGCTTTATTTATTCATGAGACACAGAGGCAGAGCCAGGAGAAGCAGGCTCCACGTGGGGAGCTCGATGCAGGACTGATCCAGGGACCCCGGGGTCACGCCCTGAGCCGAAGGCAGGCGCTCAACCGCCGAACCCCCCAGGCGCCCCAGTTTTATCCCCATTTTGTAGACGAAGACAATGGGTTCAAAACGATGATGCAGTGGGTGAGCCTGGGGTGGGCCCCAGACCCCCCACTCCAGGCTCCTCCTCAGGCTGCGTTGTTTCTCCCCGGGCAGGTGGCGCCCTGAGGGCCGCGCACACGGCAGCCGAGCCTGGGCCCCCTTGCAGGAGCGGGGCCACGGCGCGGGCCTGGCACGGAGGGCAGACTCCGTGGCTGGAGCTCCGCAGGGCACTGGGCTTGGTGTTTGGCCTCCTTCTGCTGGCTCCGGGCTCCCCGGCCACGCCCGGCATGTGCGGCTCCGGGAGGAGTGCGGGGAGCACACCTGCGGCCTCGCTCGCTGGTCGGGATCTGGATTTTGTTGCGACTGAAACCTCAGATTGAAAACGGGGGAAGCTGCAGGCAAACGTCTCTAAGGGCAGCGCTGGGAGTCCCGCAGCCTGGGGGCCAGGCCACCTGCCTGCACGGGAGGGACGTGGGAACTGTGGCCACAGCACTGTCAGCGGGTTCCCATTATCTGGGCTCCTGGGCTCCTGGTTTACCTTCTGACTGGTTTTTCATCTGCGCTCCCATGACGGTTGCCTCGAGGCCACTGAGCTCCTGTCCTGCGCCCTTGCTCGCGCCCTTACACCCGGAGACCCATGCGTCCCCTCCCCCACACGTGGAGTCCCCTCCAGGGGTTGGGAGGCTCTCAGATCCGTGTGCTAGTCCCTGGAACCTGTGACTGCTAACTTCGGTGGCCAAAACAAAGCAAAAAAACCCCAAACTGCAGCTGCCATCAAGTCAAGGATCCCGAGACGGGGAGAAGGTCCTGATGGTCCCAGGAATCTTGTAAGGGGCAGAGAAGTGACAGTGGGGGGCCGTGGCCTCGAGCCCAGCGGGTCTGGGGCCCCCGGGAGCTGGAGATGCAGGGACCTTCCCCGGTGTCTCCGCTGGAGCGCACCCCCCGGACGGCTACGCGGACTGTGCTCTCTGGCCCCTCCGGCTGGGAGAGGATGCATTTCCGTCAACATGAGCCACCAGCTGTTTGTGGACTTGTCTCAACACAGAAAACAAACACAAATGGGACAGTCGGGGATCCCAAAACAAATGACTGGACTCTGGGCCTCAGCTGCTTGGCGGTGTCCCTGTGACCCAGCCACCCAGTGTCCCCTCTGCTTGGAATACACGCCTCCTCTCCCCAAGGCTCTGTGCTGCCTTGTTGGCACCCGAGGGAGCCCCGCCTCCCGCCTCCCCTGGGGCCCATGGCCTGGCGGGCCCCCCGGAAGCAGTGGTGGGGCCACCCAGGGCTTGGCTGGCTCTGACCCGGCTCCAAGGTCACCTCTAGCCTGAGCGCCAGCACCCCCCCCATCCCTGGGAGAGCAGCACGTGTGAAGGACATGGGCACCCTTGGCCCTTTCATTAGACTTTTTAAAACCAAATGCAAATATTATCAGGTGATCTTTTTTAAACCTGTTGAAATACGGGTGGCCAGCCTTCCACGCCCGTGGGAAAGCCACACAGGCAGCACCATTGTTCTCTGTCCCCCCAGGTGATGCCCTGGGAAAGGTCACGGCTGCCTAAACCTTTAAAACTCCAGGGGAAAGTGAATGTTCCCTGTGCTGGGACTCAGCTGCCGCTCTGCGTGGGTCTCTCACGCTCTGCGTGGGTCTCTCACTACGTTAACTCCCTTCCCTTTGTGGATTATTTTTTCTCAAAGCAGCAAAAGGCTAGTGTTGTTACTGATCAGAGGATAGCAGTTCCCGATTCTCATCCCAATCCCTGTCCTCGGAGAAGCTGACCTTCAGGTGAGCATCTTGTGGCCCGAAGGCAGGGCGACATGTGGCTCCGGGAAGGTCACTGCCACCTTCCGGGCCTGGAGCCCCTCGGGGGAGGGTGGGGAGTCGGTGTCCCAGCCCCAGGGGTGTCCTCCGGAGGGTGCAGGAGTCAGGAGACCCCAGGGTCTGCGACTCGGCTCCGTGGCTCCCTGGGCTCTCTGGCCACGGGTGTGGGGTGGGGTGGAGCTCGGAGGCTCGTCGGGCCTGCTCAGCTGTGGGCTCCGGCAGCCGCACCTGTTAGACGGTGCGGGAACACCGGCTCCTAGTCCCAGCCTCACCTGTGAGTGTCCCTCCTGTTCTAGGATGAGGGGCGCCAGGCTGATGGGGGCACTGCTCGCCCTGGCCGGCCTCCTGCAGGGGGCCCTGGCCCTGAGAATGGCGGCCTTCAACATCCGGACCTTTGGGGAGACCAAGATGTCCAATGCCACTCTCTCCAAGTACATCGTGCAGGCAAGTCCAGGCCAGCCTGTCCCCGGGGAACCCCAGAGGTGGCTGTGGCGATGGCTCAAACAGGTGCTGGGAAGAGAGGGGGCAGCAGCCACCGACGGGGGTGCCGCTGTCCCTGGCATGCCGTCCGTGGCTGGCAGTAGCCCCAGAGAAGAGCTCCGGGCCAGACGAGGTGAAGGTGCCCCAGGGAACGGCAGCAGCTCAGGCGCTGTGGGGACCAGCAGCGAGCAGGGCCACCACCCCCGGTGCCCACCCGGCTCAGCACCACTGTGGCCCTGTCCGCAGATCCTGAGTCGCTATGACGTTGCTGTAGTCCAGGAGGTCAGAGACAGCCACCTGACAGCTGTAGGGAAGCTGCTGGACACACTCAATCAGTGCGTGACAGCGGGGGTCGTGGGGAGGGAGGCCCAGGGCACAGTGCACCGCCTGATGTAGATGGGAGGCTCCTGTGGGTCCCTGACAGGGACTTTTGTCTTCTTGACCCAGGGACGACCCCAATGCCTACCATTATGTGGTCAGTGAGCCGCTGGGCCGCAGCAGCTACAAGGAACGCTACCTCTTTCTGTTCAGGTAAGGGCCCGGTGCTGGGAGACGCGCCCTGAGGGTCCGTGCGGTGGGTGGGGAGGAACCCGAGGCCGGAGCACATGGGCCCCCCATGGGCCCCGGGCTGACCCCCTGGCCTCCCGCAGACCTGACCGCGTGTCCGTGCTGGACAGCTACCAGTACGACGACGGCTGCGAGCCCTGCGGGAATGACACCTTCAGCCGCGAGCCTGCCATCGTCAGGTTCCACTCCCCGCTCACGGGTGCGCGGCCCTTCCCGGGGCCCTTGGAAAGCCCTGGTCCCCCCGACCCACCCCCACCCCCTGTGCTCCGGTCTCCCACTGAAGTCACTCAGGAAAATGCCCCTCGGGACTGCCTCATGTCCCCGATCCTGGGGCTCAGCAGCACCGTCTCCACAGAGGTCAAGGAGTTCGCTGTCGTGCCTCTGCATGCAGCCCCGCTGGACGCGGTGGCGGAGATAGACGCGCTCTATGACGTCTACCTGGATGTCCAGCACAAGTGGGACCTGGAGGTGAGTTTGCGCCCCGGGGCCCCGGAGGCACGTGCTGCGGGCCCAGACCAACCGGCCACTGTGTCCTGGCAGGACATCGTGCTCATGGGCGACTTCAACGCCGGCTGCAGCTACGTGGCTGCCTCCCAGTGGTCCTCTATCCGCCTGCGCACAAACCCGGCCTTCCAGTGGCTGATTCCCGACACCGCGGACACCACGTCCACATCCACGCACTGTGCCTATGACAGGTAGGAGGTGGCCTCCGGGAGCAGCCTCCACTCGGTGTCCAGCTTCCCAAAACCTGAGTCTGTCCCCGGCCCACCAGGCCCCAATGGGCTCCATGGCACGGCAGAGCCAGAGAGGCGGCTGCTCAGGGTGACCTTCAGCCCCAGAGCTGTGTTGGTGACCCTGGGGCCGACGGGATCTTCTCATATGGCAGGATCGTGGTGGCAGGAAGTCAGCTGCAGCACGCCGTTGTGCCTGAATCAGCCGCCCCCTTCAACTTCCAGGTGGCCTACGGCCTCAGCAGCCAGCTGGTGGGTGTCCCCTCCCTCTCGGGGCACGGGCGGGGGGCAGTCAGCAAGTACTGTGTGGGTGTGTCCCTGTCCTCCCTCCCACAGGCCCAGGCCATCAGTGACCACTACCCTGTGGAGGTGACGCTCAAGAGGGCCTGAGGGGAATGGGGCTGGCGCCCCCTAGAGCCTCCCTGTCTGCACAGTCAAGCATTGTGGATGAGGTTTTCCTGAGCACCCTCTCCCCGTGGTCCCCTGAAATGTCACCACAACTCAACTCAGCAACTCAACTCAACTCGAGTTTGTGGAAGGAGGGATGGAGACTGGTCACCTCCACTTCCAGTGTGAACACGGGGTGGGGGTGTGGCAAGGGCACGCCCTCCGTACCTTCTCGGGCCAGACAAAAGTTTAACATGGAGATTGACAAATGCCTTTAATTTAAGTAAATAAAGCTCAAAGGGGGAGTTGTCACTGGTGGCATGGAGTCCTCCTTTCTCGCCCTGGCGCATCTCAGGCTGCCTCTCCGGTCACCTCCGCAGGGAGACCTGGGGCCTTCGGGCCGCTGCCCCTCAGTAGCGCTCCAGGGCCTTGGCGAGCAGGTGGTTGAGGTGGCCCACCATGGGGCGGGGGTCGTCGACCAGCCCCGCGGCGATCATGGCGTTCGCGTAGATCTGAAAGGCAGGGCTCACCTCATCAGCAGAGGACAAGGCCCAGCGGGGAGAAGAGGGGGCGTGGTTCCCTTCCCAACAGGGTTTGAGGGGGCCTCAGTCGTGAAGCGTCAGGTCAGGGTCCTGGGGTCCCTGGGGTCGAGGCCTGCGCTGGGCCCCCTGCTCCCCGCTTCTACCCTCTCTCGAGACCTTTTGGAGAAAAGGTAGCTTAGCAGGCGCTGCAGGACACTCACCTGATCAGCCAGAAGCTGGGCTAGTTCAGGCTCGCTGTCCCGCAGTGCACTGAGCTTCTTGATCAGTATGTGTCTGCAGCACAGAAAACACCAGAAGTTAACCCCGTGCCAGGCCTCTATGTTCTCAGGACTTCTCTGCGGGGTCAGGGTCACCCGGACTGTCCAGCGTAGGGAGACAAGGCACATGTCAAGTTCAGATGCTACACGGAGAAAACCAGGATGATTAAGAGGTAAGTACCAGAGTTAACACGCACCCTACTGAGGAAGGGGCACCTTGGGCTCAGGTGTGATCCCGGGGCCCGGATCGAGTCCCGCATCGGGCTCCCACGGAGAGCCTGCTTGTGTCCCTTGTGAGTAAATAAAATCTTTAAGTAAGTTATAATCACAGAAGAACAGCTGGAAGAGCTCTCCCGGTGTCGGAGCAGATTTTAAAGCTCCAGTAATTGGGCCACTGGCCCTAAAAACTGAAAAGCCAACACCTCGGTGCAGCAGAGGCCATGCGAGGAGGGGCCTGGCCAGTCTCTGGGATTCCTCACCACAGGAGCAACAGAGGACACGGAGGAAACGGTTCTTAACTTCACAGGACTTTTGAAGTAAGATACAAAGAGGTCGAAGGGAGAGCGGGAGAACATTGCGCCGTCTGCCTCCCCCACAGGAGAAACACCACAGATATGCCGTCCGACCTTGTTTGTAGGAAACTTACATCAAAATCACGATGTTTTAAGGGGAATGGCCGTAATGGAGAAGCTAGGTCAAACCGTGGGCGTTGGAGAGGTGCGTGTCAGCTGCCACACAGGACAGCGGGAGTCTGTCAACCTGGGCAGGGACGTTGCTCTGGGACATGCAACTCCCTCCCTCACACAGGTACACTTCTCGGCAGGCCGCCGGAGTCTGCTCGCACACGTGCGCACGCCAGCTCTGGGAGGACAGACCTGACGCGGGCCACACAGTTTATGTCCCAGAGAATTCCGAGCCAGAACACAGAACCAATTTTACAAGCAACTAAAATTTAGAAATAGTCTTTGGCAACAAGAACAAGCAGGCCACGCCACTACCTCACAGAACACCCCCTCCCTCCCCACCCCGGCCACCTGAGTGGTGCCGGCCCAAGTCCAGTCTCACCCGCTGCCTTCACGTCTAGTCATTTGACCACGGCGGGGGGGGGGGGGGGGGACCTCATCCCAGTCAGCGGTCTTTTTTTTTTTTTAATTTTTATTTATTTATGATAGTCACACACAGAGAGAGAGAAAGACAGAGACATAGGCAGAGGGAGAAGCAGGCTCCATGCACCGGGAGCCTGACGTGGGACTCGATCCCGGGTCTCCAGGATCGCGCCCTGGGCCAAAGGCAGGTGCTAAACCACTGCGCCACCCAGGGATCCCCCAGTCAGTGGTCTAAACAAAAGTTATGCTTATGAACCAACATGAGAAAAATATTTCCTGGGGCAAAAAAAAAGCATAGAACAATGTAAGACCAAGGTCCAGAAGAAAACCCACAAAATGGACTGTGGTAACTGTGGTAGGGGACAAGTCTAGGAATTTGTTTTTGCTATCTTCTAACGTTTTGGGTAACCTGACATAGTTTGATTTAAAAATTATGGTAAAGGCACCTGGGTGGTGCAGTGGGTTAAGCATCTGACACTTGGTTTTGGCTCAGGTTACGGTCTCGAGGTCCTGGAATCGGGCCCCATATCACGTTCCGAGCTCAGAGCAGGGTCTTAAGATGCTAAAATAAATCCTAAAAAGATCACTACTATATACAAAATCTCCCTCAATGAACAGTCTTCACATACAACAGCAAGTTAGAAAATGACATTTCAAAATATCCAATATATAAGGTACATCAAACAATAAATGTACGAGAACTCTACAGCCACCAAAAAGATTATATAAGACCTAAACAAATGGACAGATCTGGCATGTTCATGGATGAAAGAATTGACATAAAAATGCCAATTCATCCAGCTCAGGGGTTTAGCGCCTGCATGACCCCGGATTCCAGGGATCGAGTCCCACATCGGGCTCCCCGCATGGAGCCTGCTTCTCTCTCTGCCTGTGTCTTTGCCTCCCTCTCTCTCGTGAATAAATAAAATCTTAAAAGCCAATTCATTCAAAATGGCCTCTGCTCAGCAGAGAGTCTGCTGCTCACTCTCACTCTACCAAACCTTAAAAAAAAAAAAAAAAAAAAAAGGTGACAGGACGCCCAGGTGACTCAGTGGTTGAGGGTCTGCCTTTGGCTCAGGGCATGATCCCAGGGTTCTGGGATCGAGTCCTGCTTCAGGCTCCCCGTAGGGAGCCTGCTTCTCGCTCTACCTGTGTCTCTGTGTCTCATGAATAAATTATTCAAAAATGATAAAGGGCAGCCCGGTGGCTCAGCAGTTTAGCGCCATCTTCAGCTCAGGGCATGATCCTGGAGACCTGGGATGGAGTCCCACATATTGGGTTCCCTGCATGGAGCCTGCTTGTCCCTCTGCCTGTGTCTCTCATGAATAAATGGATAAAATCTTTAAAAAAAGAAAACAAAATTGACGTGGGAACCAGTATAATCTCCATCAAAAGCCCAACAGCGTGCGTGCACAGGTGTGTGGTGGGAACCCGTCAGGCGACCTTGTGCCGGTGCAGACCCACAAGGAGGGAAGACCCCTTGAAGGGAACTGCAGGGTAACTCACTGAACACAGCCTTGTGGGGAAGACAGAGCTCCGCGTGCAGGGCCACCTGCTCGGGGATGGAGACATCGTGGCGGATCAGCAAGGACGGGACAAGAGTGACTGCTCCCCTACGCCACGCCCATTAGGGACAGACTAAAACCAGCCGGAAAAGCCAGACTTTTTAAAGCTTTTAGAAAGAAATGTTAGAATACTTCACGAATGCGGTGATGAAGACTTCCACAGGGGCACCTGGGGGACCCTGGGTGAAGCGTCTGCCTGTGTGCAGGTCATTGGGGGCGGGGGGGGGGGGGGGGGGGGCTGCTCAGTGGGGAGTCTGTTCTCCCCTCCCTCGGCCCCTCCCCTCTGCTTGTGCTCACTCTCAAGTAAAAATCTTTAAAAATATTCCTTAAAAAAGCACACGTCTCCCCCCACAGAGGGCACCTGGGCAGGTGAACCTCAAGGAAACACCTGCGGGAACCAGATGGGACAAGTGTTCTGAGCAGCTGTTCCCAGCAGCCCCCAAACGGGAACAACTCACAAGTCCGCCACGACAGACTAAACCATGGCGCTGAGGCAGACTCCTGCCTGCTACCCTGCCATGGGCCTGACGCGGCCACTGTCGGCACAGGGTGAACAAGCACTTCAAAAGCACACGAGGGGACTCATTACAGAAAAATTCAAACAGGCCACACGGAGCTTTCCCTGGACAGACGGTCAGACCAGAGCACGGCGAGGACTGTCTACAGGGAGGGCTAAGGGGCCGTGGAGGAGAGGGACAGGCTCCACCGAGTCCCCGGGGCATCCCGCAGCCAGTCGGGGGTGTCCTAGGACCTCACGTGCAGGGAGCATCACAATTGAACATAGTTTGATCGCCTGAGTGTCGTCTTTATGTTCACCCAACGGCACACAAGCCCTCACGCCTTTCTGTATGTCACAGACACAGGCAGTGCCCATAACCGTCCAGCACAACCAGGCAAGTAAGACGCACGCATGCACGCCCCTGCCCAAGGGGCCGGCCGCCCACCTGGGGTTGATCTCCAGTGTGGGCTGCAGGAGCTGGGCACGCTCCTCCTGCGTCTTGGCCAGCTGCTGCATGCGCAGGAAGTGCCGCGCGGCCCCCATCTCCAGAACGGTGATCATGGCGGGGTGCGTGTCCAGGCGAAGAGTCACCTACAAGCAAGGCCAGGGAGCAGGTGAGGGAGGAGCAGAAGGCGGGGGCCCGGGGCCACAGAGAATGCAGGTCTGCAGGGACGCTCTTCCCGTGCAGCACCGAGAACGGGGCCCGACAGCTGCCACACGCGCTCCTGCAACCACCCTGACAGGCCCCTCCTCTATCCCCGCAGCCAGCGGCGTCTAACACCTCGGTTGCCACCCCTGGTCCATCTTGCCTGGTCACCTACGGGAGTCCACAAGCCCGCCCATCCCAGGGGCCTGAGCCTCCTTCCTGCAGGCGGTGCTGTCACCGCCCCCCCATGGCTCCCACCTGCCCGTATGCCAGCCGGGACACTTCCTCCTGCCAAGTGGTCACGACCCTGCTGCCTGCGTGCGCACACGGAGGAGCGGCAGCAACGTGCTGGTCCCCACTTTAGGGGGGCTTCGCCCGCCGCTGGGAGAAAGCCCATTGAGGCCGGCCACTCAGCCGGTGGCTGCACGGCCATGGGGGCCAGGGCGGCGGGTGGTGGCCCATCTCCAGGCCTCACCTTCACATTGGTGACACGCGACCCCAGCACATTTCTCATCCAAGCCATCAGGTCTTCCGTCTCCTGCTCTGACAGGCGGTCACCAGCTACGGGACAGCAGTAGGCAGTGAGCTCTGCGCTGCTAATGACCCCACGGGACCCACGGGGGCCTGAAACACTAACGGCCCAGCACCGGGTAAGGAGGCTCCCTCCACCCCTGCTGGCCCCCAGCACAGAGGCTTCCCCAAAACGCTCATCACCAAAAAGTAAGCAGATAAAATTGCCCCTGGAAAAGGACATTTTTGGGGGCACCCAACTGGCAGAGCCAGTAGAACATGCAACTCGTGCTCTCAGGGTCATGACCTCAAGGCCGGCGTTGGGTGTAGAGCCCACTTCGGGTGGCCTGAGACCCATGTGATTTAGTGAAGCCTTTAAAAAGACGATCTCTAATCCCGTCAGGAAGCTGGAGGGAGCACTGGAGAGGCCCCGGGATCAAGACGGAAGATGTTCCCAACCGCTGATTTTGTGCAGGTTGGGATCCCAGACACGAACAAGCAAGAGAGACCCCAGATAAAGCCACCACGCAGGGCAGTAGAGGCCCTGCAGCCAACAGCCCCCCAGGCCTGCCGCGGCCTCCCTACGCCCCTGGGCCCAGACAGAAGGGAGGCTGACCTGGGGACCCATCCTCCAACTTCTCCTCCTTGTAGTGATCGACAACGATGTCCGTCTCCACAGAGATCAGCTTCTTCTTGTCAAACTCACGGAGGTGGAGCAGGGTCAGCTCATCAAACTGCTCGTAGCAGAAGAGAACCTGCGAGGGCCCCAGAATGTTGGCATCGGGCCTGGAGATGTCGGCCCGTGACGGGGGAGAGGGGCGCTGAGGTGCGGGCTGCGTCCCACGTCCGCAAAGGCCACGGCGGAGACCCCCACAGGTAAAAGGCTTCACCAGACGGTCCCGGGGGCCCTGGTATGTCGCAGCAGGAGGAACAGTGACCCTACAGAAACCCTGCGTCACCTCCCAGACACAAGCTGCCGGCAGCTCGGCTGGGGCTCTGGGCACCTGCACGTTCCCTCCCGCTGCCTGGCTCTACCCGTGTCCCAGGCCCTCTCAGCCACTGTCCACTAAGCAGAGAGCCTCCTTCAGGGCTTCAGACACCCGATTGTCCCGCCCTGGCCCCAGCCCGTGGCTCACCCACCTCCATGTTTTTCTGCTTCATGGCCTCGTAGTAGGGCGAATGCTCGGCCAGGTGCCGGCTGGGGGCACACAGGTAGTAGATGGTGCGGGTGCCGGCCTGCATGCGGCTGGCGTAGTCGGGGAGGCTGGTCAGCTGCCCGGCGGGCAGCGCCGAGGACTCGTACCGCAGCAGCCTCGCGATGTCCTCCTGCAGACGAAGGGCAGCTCACCCTCGTTCCGCGTCCTCGCTCTCAAAAGCCCCCAACCGCCCAGCACAGACCGATGGCTATGGGAGGCCTGGGCCACAGGGAGGGGGAGGAAAGGGTCTGGCCGGCCTCACCCCTGGCTGCCAGGCCCAGGGATGGTGCTCAGGCTCCGGCGGGGGGAACCTGCGGGTATCCGGCAGGTCACATATCAGAAGTTCGGGGACCGTGGAGAGAACTTTCACCACAGGTGGTCCAGGGCCCTGTGGAGAGGACTTTCTGGTCCTGTCCGAGGAGTGGGCACGGTCTGTGGCAGGGACTTCCCCAGATCCAGCGTCCTCTGTGCATTCCTAGTCACTGACCCTGCCTCTCGGGCGTGAGGACGTGGTGTGGAGGTCACATCCCCACAACAGCAACTAGCCCTGGTTGGTGGGGTACAAATGACACTGAAGGGGGGTCCTGTCAGCTGAAGCCAACCCACCTGCTGGTGTCCTAGCCTCTCACTGTGGGAGCTGCCTGCCAAGGACCAACAAGCAACAAGCTGGGGCCTGGGTGGCTGATGCCACCAGCCCAGGTGTGACTTGAGACAAACTGCCCCTCGTCCCCACACCACAGATTTCTCCTGAGCCAGCACATGTGCAGGGAGAGGGGGACGCAGGAAAGACCAGAGCCTGTCCAGAGATGTCCCGATGAAACGGCACGATGGGGACACATCGCCACCTCGCTGCTGTCGGCTAGAAACACGGAACTGACAGCACGTGGAAACTGAGACAGGCCTGCACGCCAGGAGTCTGGGGCCAGCCAGCAGCAAAGGCGGCCCCAGGCCAGGGCCCTTGGTCTGAACCCCCTGGGGAGCCCCAGACACTCGGTGACGTCCTTCCTCACTGCTGTTCTGGTGCAGAAAATGAAGTCCCAATCCCAGGTTACTGGGCACAGGTGTCTTTCTAGGGGGATGAGAATGTTCTGGAACAGGACAGTCATACTAGTACAACTTGTGAATCCCTATGAAGGGCCACTGAGCTGTTCACTTTAAAAGAGTGAACTTTATGGTATGTGAATTACATGACAATTTAAAACTGGCCAAAAAATGTTTGAGATGATCCTATCATTTTAAAGTAATTGAACTGAACTCCCGCCCCGGGAACAGCACACAGAATTTTCACCCATCACACGGTGAACATGTCCTGACCGCACACAAGTGCACCTGCCCTGCCCTTCCCAAGAGCGAGGCACATTGCCCTGTCCCCCGCCTTCCATCATCTCCAGAGCGCCCTGAATGCCAGAGGGAGGAGACTTGCGCACCCACTGCCTTCTACACCAGGCCAGGAAGAGCTCGGCGCTGTAGGCCATGGTCAGGACGCTCCGGGAAGCGGTACCAGGCCTGCTGCATCCGAGAGGCCTGGAGCAGATGCTGTGTTTCCTGACCCCTGCGCAGTGTCCAGCTGTGCCAGTCACGTCCTGGGAGGCCCAAGTTTCTGGCCCCTACGAGATTCCTCCACAGCCCGTAGCACACCCCAAAAGCCCTAAAACCCAGACCCTCCAGACCCACCTTGACCTCCTGCTCAGCGGTGGTCACAATGCCCTCCCTCATGAACAAGCCGTAATCTTCAAAAAACTTGGCATATTTTTTGGCGTCTTTTTTACTCTGGTCAATGAAGAATTTTATTAGCCTCTGCTGTAGAAGTTCCCGGAGTTTCCTACAGAAGAGAAATGCATTTATCACAAGCAACTTCTGTGAAATACGAAAGGTCAGAAGAGTATGAAAAACATTAATTCCCACTAATAATCAAAAAAAGTGAAAATGACACGCCATTTTAATGAGACGGGCTTGGAACGGAGGCCGTGCCTCCTCGGGCGGCGGGGGGAGAGGGGCAGTTCCAAGGCAGATCACACTCAGGGACACAGGCCTCGGCTTTGGACAGGGACACACAAAGCAGGGCTGTTACAACAGCCCCCACGCTGAATGAGGAAAACCAGGTTGCAGGAGCGGAAAAAGCTACCTGGCCATCAACCACCACGTCAGCTAACAGCCCTTGTGGACAGAAGTCTCGACACGGCTAAGCCGCGGGGTGCGTGCGGCGTGTGCCTAGACTGCCCCTCCACCTGGCTGCACTGCGGGCTCTGTGGGGATCGGCAGTCTACACCAGCGTGCGCTACAGCTGGGGCTGACCCCGCATTCGCAATGGGCACAGTTTTGCAAAACTTGGACTTTTGGGGGATCAAGGTGTTTATTGCATAAAAGTGTGAGCAGCTTCATTATTGGAATTAAGTGTATTCTTAACTTCTTCCTAATATCTTACTTTTCTCTTAAAAAAACAAAATTCCCGTGTGTTTCTATAACAGTGCAGGGCAGGTCTCCCGTTCACCTATGCCCCCCCGCCCCCCCTGCTCCTATCCCAAATGCCTCAGTCCCTCAGCCAGAGGGGCTACGGGGGACACTGAGCCCCAGGAGGGTGACCACACAGCCTGGTTTGGAGGGAAGGTAATAGCCAAGGACCCCTAAGGGCAGTGCCCAGCCTACTGCGTGGCATCAGAGTCCAGGAGGTGCTGGGGGCATCGGCACAAGGGGAGGGCAGTGGCCACGGTGAATGGATTCCACGGCGGGGACTGCCAAAGCTCAGCAGGGTAAGGATGAGGCGCACGGCGCACTGTCAAAGGGAGCACGCACAGAGGGGGCAACCAGGACGCCCTGGGGGTGCTGAGTGGTAACCAGGCCTCGGAGAACACAGAAACAGGTACTGACGTAGATGCACACACATCAGCAGACACCCCTCCTACATCCTCACTCCTAACAGGGTCTGGGAGAAGGGCCACGTAAAGGCCACAGTGTCCTTGGGGCCCAGACCTCGGCTTCCCAGCATCACGCTCCAGTCTGAGGAGGCAGAGCATGTTCACGGAGTGAGTGGTGCCAGGGTCAGGAAAGGTCGGAGGCAAAACAAGGGAGCCTGGAGTGTCGTGCACCCAAAGCGAGGCTGCCCAGGACAAGGCGGGAGCGCGCCAAAGGGCACAGGGGCCCGTCTGGGGGGCCCTCTCCTGCTGGCTCAACTGGAGGCCGTGGGGGCATCAGGTACATAAAGATAGTAACAGATTAGAATCCATGAATAAAATGGGAAATCAGTACCTACAAATAAATGTTTGGTATTAATAAATGAACCCATACTACAATGAACACACTGGAAATGTAATGAAACGGGACGCCCGGGGGGCTCGGCTGGTGAAGCCTCTGCCGTCGGCTCAGGTCATGACCTCAGGGTCCTGGGATCGAGCCCCGTGTCAAGCTCCCTGGTCAGCGAGGAGCCTGCTTCTCCCTCCACCTCTGCTGCTTGCCCTGCTTGTGCGCGCGCGCTCTCAAATAAAATCTTAAGTTTGATGAAGCAGCATGCTGTTCACACAGCCACCCCCCACCCTGCCCCCGCTCCCCGCCGCGTGACACATTAACTACAAGGGGAAAGACTGACTCAATACGGAGAGGACTGGGAGACGCCCCCTTAGTCAAGCGTCTCGCGAACATCCCGGGAACGGGCCGAGTCACAGGTCAGGCCCCACGTGCCAGGCGGCAGTCACGGGGCTGCTCCTGCACGGCAGCACAGGCCAAGCTCGGGCATGCTCACTGGCTGGCACCACCTGTCTGCACCTGCTTGTGCAACCACGACGCGGGGATCTAGTGACGCCCCCTCCAAGGACCACACGGGCTGTGTGGGACAGGCTGCACTCAGCCCTGGGTGGGCGCTGGCACTTGGCAATCGGGCAGGGGCTGAGCAATGCAGCCACTTCAGCCCATAGGGATTCCCAAATGACCTTTTCAAAGGAGGACCACCTTCACGCCATCAGTGACCTCAGGACCAAGGTCAGATCCCTCCTGGGGTCATCGTCCTTTGCCTCCTCACCTCTGTGCCAGCACGCCCGAGTCTCCCTGCACACGGCCTCCCAGGCGGGGTCCTGCCGCAGCCTCACCCCCCTCACCACCCCTTCAGGCTTCCCGGGCCCTCGCCTCCTGCAGGCGCCGCCGGTCCCTTCTCCGCGGCTCACCTGATCAGCGCGCTCTCCTGCAGGAGCTCCCGGCTGAGGTTCAGGGGGATGTCCTCGCTGTCCACCACACCTGAGTGAGACAGGGCCGTCAGGACCCTCGCAGCACCCGTGGCTCTGCCCAGCCTCACTGCACACGCCCCCACCTCCCCACTGGGCCTCTTCTTCCTCCCTGCCCAACACCAAGTTAGACCATGCGTGGGTGACAGCAAACTGGTGAGGACACAGTGGGGAGGCCCCGTGGGGCAACACCACCTGGCACTCCAGGTGCTGCTGATGCCCCAGAGCTCGTCCACACAGCCCAGGTCACAGCAACGTGATCAGAAGAAACGCTGTCGAGGCCAAGGAACTGTGACAAGGGACAGCTGCTGATTCCAGCCTCGGTCTGACACACTGAAACCACTCCCTGGATTTTATGTTCAGAATCACGAATATATCATGGACACCCCCGCACTTTGTAGGCTAAGGTGATATGGAGGCTAAGGTGAATACTTTTTTTTTTTTTTATTCATGAGAGACACAGAGAGAGAGAGAGAGAGAGAAAGAGAGGCAGAGGGAGAAGCAGGCCCATGCAGGGAGCCTGACGTGGGACTTGATCCTGGGTCTCCAGGACCATGCCCCGGGCTGAAGGCGGCGCTAAACCGCTGAGCCACCCAGGCTGCCCAGCGCTGAATACTTTTTAAAGCTATAATCTCACTTAACTTGAAGACAATTCATACATAAACCTGAAACTCACATAAAACAGTTAAACACTTAAAAAGAATTCAATTTAAGCGAGTCCTGTTGCTCGGCCCTGCACCCAGACGAGGCAGCTGGAGGTAGGAAGCTCCCTGGGTGGCACTGAGCAGCTTCATGCGGCGCTCTGAACCCGGCCAGCTTGCCCAGCAAACAGCTGCAGCCGCTCACCCCGACCCTGCACCCACGGCAGACAAGCACCTTCTCCCGGAGTCAGCACCCCTGGCCTCACACGGAGCCACGCAGTCCCAGGGCTGAGGGCTTCGGCCCACAGGGCAGAGCACAGACATCAGTGCTGTACCTCGAATGAAGCGCAGCCACTTGGGCAGGATGTCGGTGGCCTTGGTCTGGATGAGGACCTTGCGGCTGTACAGCGCGATGCTGGAGCCCAACTCCCGGCTCACATCGAACATGGATGGTTTCTGGGGGCAAGGAGAGAGCAGCGTCAGGGAGCTCTGAGGACCACCCCTTCCCACGGAGCCTGTGCCAGAGGAAGAGAGAAGCTCTAAGCCCAGGGAGGAGCCCTACACGCTCTCGGCAGGGGGAGCAGGGTGTGGGCTTTCCCTGGGCTGCTGCAGCCCCCCAACCCATTCCCCCTGCAGGACATTAACAGCTTGCACGTCCCTGTGAACAGAGCCAAACCCACTAGGGGCCAAAGGCCACCAAGTAATAAATAGCCCACAGGCCAAATCCAGCCCATCACCTGGCTGGTACAGCCACTGAATGGCTTATTCGCTTTTATTTTTATTTATCTCTTTTAAAAAATTATTTATAGGAGAGGAGAAAAAGAGAGGGAGATGGAGAAAGAGAATCTCAAGCAGATTCTCTGTTGAGTGCAAAACCTGACATGGAGCTCAATCCCACCACCCTGAGCCAAAACCAAGAGTTGGACGCTTAAGCAACTGAGCCTCTAGGGCGTCCCACGGCTTGTCAACTTCTAAATAGTTGAGAAAGAAAACAAAGACTATTTCATGATATGTGAAAAATACGTGAAATCCAAACTGTAGGGTCTAATGAAGTCTCCTAGCACACAGCCGGGTTCATCTGCAGTTTATGGACTTCCATGCTACAGCAGCAGGGCTCCAGGACGTGTGTGGCCTGAGAAGCCCAAACTAGTCACAACTGCCCCCGAACCCTGCTCTAAACCTGTGGCCCGCATGCACATCACACTGGAATCTGCTGAAATGAAGACTCTGATTCAGGGGCTCTTGAGGATGCTGGGATTCTATCCTTTTTTTTTTTTAACATTTATTTATTTATGTATTTATTTATGATAGACCGAGAGAGAGAGAGAGAGAGACAGAGACACAGGAGGAAGGAGAAGCAGGCTCCATGCCAGGAGCCCAACGTGGGACTCGATCCCGGGACTCCAGGATCGCACCCTGGGCCAAAGGCAGGCGCCAAACCGCTGAGCCACCCAGGGATCCCTGGATTCTGCAATCCTAACAAGTGCCAGGACACACCAGCGCTGCTGGTCTGCAGAACTCAGTAGTGAGGGCTTCACGGCGCTTTCCAAAACGGGAGGCCATGAGGCACTGTGAGGGCGGCAGTCAAAAAAAGCCAGGAACCTCTTCCAAACCCAGAGCAGGTTTCTCTGTCACAGGATTCGTAAGTGTTCGCCACGCTCCTACGAGCCGGGGGTCTCAGGGGCTGAGCACAAGTACGGAGCACCCACCAACTCATCGGAGCCCCGTGGAGCCCATAGCTCAGTGGTGTGTCCGCATGCAAAGGCCACCCTCATGCCGCTCTGAGGGTCTCCGCAGGGGTCCACAAAGCCCGGGGCCACACGGCCAGACATATCTGTTCTACTCCAAGATGGCACATGAAGCCCTCCACCAACTTTAAAACCCTGTGCTCACCTACCCACTGGCATGGACTTTGCTTTGACTCTAAGGCTACTGAATTAATTTTTGTGATGTCTGTGCTCACCTGTCACTGTTCAGGGCAAGTATAGCCAATGCTGGGAAACGCTGCAGCATTGGGGCAAGGCTCCCGCCCCAGGGAGCCCCCACCCTGCACCCAGGGAGCCCCCGCCCTGCACCTGCCAAGCCTCACCATTTCTGGCACATAGAAGATGCTACGGATGTTGAGAGGTGCATCCGTCCTGTAGTGCAGGGTGTAGCGGGGCTTGTCGTGGGCCTGAGCCACATAGCGGTAGAACTCCTCGTGCTGCCACTCTCCCACATCCTTGGGGTCCATCATCCAGACAGCCTAGAAGTGGAAACACGTGGGGATACAGTGAGACATGTCCTCCCAACAACTGTGCAGAGCCGGGCTGCTGGAGCCTGTGGCCCCAGGATGACCCAAGGACCGGCCCTGTGAGACAGACCAGGGTGGTGGGCCCAGGTGCAAGCCCTTGTCTCCATCTCCAGCCCCACCCACTCCAACGTGGGGAGGAGGGTGTCCCACAAAGACACACAAGAGGCTCTAGAACAAGGGTCCCCTCCGCAGTGCAGGACGCCAGGGAACATCAGCACAGAGGATCTGCACCTGCCTGTACAACATCACAAATACATCAAGTGAACAGATGAAGAAACACGGTCTAGCCGCAGGATGTGACTCAGCCATAAAAAGGAACAGAGGGCTGACACCGGCTCCAACATGGATGACCCCAGAACCACTATGGTGAGAAGCTAGACACAGGCCAATGTTTGATTCCACTGACGTGAAGGGTCGAGGGCTATGGGAGGAGATGGGGAGTGACTGCTAATGCAGTCCCCCTTTTGGGGGAGAGAATGTTCTAGAACATACTGTGGTGATGGTGGCCTGACCCCATGAACACACCGAGGACCACTGAACTGCACATGGTGCACATGGACGGGATGGCCCATGCGGGGGCTGTGACCACGCCACCCAGCCCCATCTCTGGCCACCACCCGGTCCCCACACCCATCTGAGGGTCTCACCTGCAAGGTGTTGATGCGCCTTCCGTTAAGGTACAAGGGGAAGCTGACGAAGTTACTGTATTTTGTCACTACATCTTGAAAAGACAAAAACAAACAAAAAAAACCCCACACCAACAATGAATACAGGAAGCTTCAAGATACAAAAGTGGCTGCAGGGCTGATAGAGCACGCTGGGACGACCCCGTGCCAGCTGTTTCACGTGTGGGAAGCCAGGCCACACAGGGACACTGTCCTACATACAGAGTGACCACAACCCCCACGAGAACCAGTTCTCTCGAGGCCCAGGTCACCAAGAGGCCCCCTTCTTGGGGGCACAAATATGGTTTCATGGGTTAATGGTGAACCCTGGAAGCACTCGGCATTCAGTCAGACACCATGAGAAGAGCACCGTGTGGAAGCCCCCGCTCTGGTTTTGGGGAAGCGGGGTTCAGGCCAGGTAGGAAGCACCTCATGGCGGGGGGCGGGGGGGGCACAACAGCAGAAGCACCGCGTGCAGGGACAAGGGCGGAAGGCAGAACAATGCCTGACCGCGCCAGCAGGCCCAGGCGACCAAGCTGAGAAGCGCCCTAAGCCCCAGCACTGACACCCCCAGCGGCCTCGGCTCCCCCTCACCTCGAACCCGGGCCTCGCTGGCAAACTCCCTGCTGTCTGACTTGAGGTGGATGATGATTTTGGTCCCAGTTCTCACTCCTGAGGCTTCAGCGATTTCAAACACCCCAGAGCTAGGAGGTGGGAAAGGGAGAGTGACACACAGCGAAGCCGATGCCTCCCACGCCACCCGTCCGGTCACTCCTCCTGGGACTGTGGCAAGCAGGGCCCAAACCAACACCAAAGACAAGCCTGAGAGCTACCATTTCTGAGCCCTGCTGAGCCCCCAGCCACTGTGTCTCCATCAGGGAGCGTAGCCACCGCATAGCGGGTGGGGTCTCCCTATCACGGGCTCTCGGGTCACCCGAGGTGGCCTTGATGCCATGAAACACCGGGCAGGGGAGCAGATGTGTGGAGGACGCCTCTAACCCGAGCTAGCCCCCCCTCCCCCGTTTCTGGACCTTTGGTGGAGGCCAGGCAGGGACACTGTTTCCAAAGTACCAGAGGGGAGGGATCCCTGGGTGGCGCAGCGGTATGGCGCCTGCCTTTGGCCCAGGGCGCGATCCTGGAGACCTGGGATCGAATCCCACGTCGGGCTCCCGGTGCATGGAGCCTGCTTCTCCCTCTGCCTGTGTGTCTGCCTCTCTCTCCCTCTCTCTGTGTGACTATCATAAATAAATAAAAATTTATAAAAAAAAAAAAAAAAAAAAAACAAAGTACCAGAGGGGGATGTGCCCCCAGAAGGTGCCTTGTCAAACCCTGGCTCATTTCCTGTGAACACCCCCTTCTCTGCATTAAACAGAAAGCGCAGTTCTGACCGAGGGAGCCAGGCTGGGATCCGTCCAGCAGGGCCGCTCGTGTGCACCCCTGGACCTCCACGTAAGACGGGAGACTCCATCGGGAAAGGATTTGGAGATGAAGGTTTGGGACCCACTGTTAAGTACGTGCTTCCGTTTGGCCAAGGTACCATTCTCCTCAAATACAGGCTCGAGAGCCTCCCGAATGTCCCCTAACGAGCCTGTGAGACATGACCCCCACGCAGGCTGCAGAACAAGCACCTTTAAGAGGCAACTGTTGGGGCGGCGCAGCCGAACCCATGAGCCAAACCCAGGAAGTCCCAGATGGGAAGGAATCAGCAGTGAGCTCCCATAGAACAGTCCAGTGAGGCTGCCGCCTGGTGACCGCCTACCCTAAGGTCAGCCATTCACAAAGGAGCCCCGCCTGGCACAGGCCACACTCCAGAGCACACACCACAGGAACAGACCGCACGGGCCACCTGGAGGCTCCCCACAGTGTGAGGTTCAGGCTCCACAGAAAATCCCAGGAGGGCCTTCGGGACACTCGAACTTTCCAAGCGAAGAGGAACACTTCAGCTGACTCCCAAAGCGCACATCAGGTTCGCGTGGCCACGGTGGCCCCGGGGCGCTCCCCGTGTGGGACACGAGGCCCACTCTCACTCACCCGTCGGAGAGCCACTGGTAACCAGGGCTGCCCGGGGCCGCTGAGCGGGAATACACCTCCACTCTGTCAGCCACCATGAAAGCAGAGTAGAAACCCACTCCAAACTGGCCAATGATCTTGCTGCTGGCCTCCGCCTGGTTCTGCAGCGCATCCAGAAAGGCCTGCGGTGGCGAAGGCTGGTCAGAGGGAGGGCGGCCCCTTCCCCAGGGAGAACGGACGTTTGTGATTGCCTGTGTCCGCTCCTCTAGCACAGGTGGAGATCACCCTTAATCCTCAAGATGATCATGGTAAGTGGTTTCTCACGGAGAGCCCCAGCGGGGCAACGTGCAGACTGGGTCTGTATTTGACTCAGAGGCCACAAGCCAGCCTGTCGGCTGCGGGCCTGCTGCGGGCCACACTCCTGGGCGGGGGGCGGGGGGGCACGGGTGTCTGAGCGGGCAGGGCACAGAAAGGACTGACCCCCCAGAGTTGGGGGCAAGGGCTCCTAAATGTGTCTTCTGATGTCTCCTAGACGTGAAGCTTAGTGAGGAAATGGTACATGCCAAATTCAGGTTTGATACCGTTTCAGGAGGCACTTAATTTTTATAACTTATGTTTATCAAAGTTCCTAAGATTAAAAATGAAACAAAATGCACATATTCATTGCTGTGACACCGTCCGCAGTGACAGAAATGTTCTATGTGGCCCAATATGGTGGCCGCGGATTGCACTTGGCTACCGAGCACTTGAACTGGGGCTGGTGTGCCTGAGGAACTTAACTTAAATTCCAACAGGCACACGTGTAGCTGGTGGCTACTCTATGTGACGGCACTGACTTTCCTTAAAAGTAGAATTTCTGCAATCATTCTGGAACAACAATTAGACTATCTCATGCATGTTCGTCAAGTACCGTTTTAGGCACCACTTAGGCCCACAAATCCAAGAACAGGCACACCAGGAGCCGAGGACCAGCAGCCTGCGACTCGGGCTGGCACAGGCGCTACTGGCAGAGGCCCCATGACCACCCCCTTGGGGTCATGGCAGCCACGGCCCCCAGCGTGCCGCCTCCCCACAAAGCCACCCATCTGCAAATGTGACCCATTCTTGTGAACAGTGCTGAGGATGGAGAGGAAGGAGGTTGACCTCTGCCGGGCCCCCTCTGCCTCAAGCCATCACTGAGCGAGGGAGCAACATGGAAGGCAGAAGGGTGCATTCCAGACTCTCCCGGACAGGCTTTGAGCCTAGGGTCGGCTGATTTCTAGCTACGGGCAAAGGACTGATTTCCATCTCTTCGTCTATAGGAAAGAAAAATCACCTCAGAGGTCTTCGTGACGGCCAGGAAACCATGTTGTAAGGCGCTCTCAGCACTAACGAAGCTGATGCCCGAGAACGCTCCTACTGAAGCTGGCAGCAGAGTCGTGGCCCCTCTGGTTGGGGCAGCCTCGAGGAGAGACCCTCGAGCCCCCAGGGGCAGCAGCTGCCGCAGCTGAGGAAGGGGCAGTGGGGGACTTACCTTTGACCCCGACCTGGCGATCGTTCCCAGGTTGGATACCAGCTCTTCTTGTGTCATCCCGATGCCAGTGTCCTGAGGAGAGAGGCAGGCTGAGCTCTGAAGCCAGAACTTGGGGGGATGGGACAGACAGGCGGGTGGACGGCCCCGGGGCACAAGTGGCTATTAGTTACACCTATCAGGTGGGACCCCGAGAAGTCATAGCACAAGTCACTAGAGAGACCGGCTCTAGCCTCGGAGGTCAGGCTGCACAAGAACAAACCCTACTAGCAGGCAGACACAGGAAGAGCCAGGAGACAGAAGAGGGTCCAGAAACAAAGCTGTGCAGACTGCGTCCCCTGAGCTTTGACAAAGGTTCCAGGAAAACTTGACAGAGAAAAGGAAAAGACACAGGGCTAAAACCTCATTCAACCCCAGCCCCCCCAACACACACACCAGGCCCCCAATAGATCAGGCCCAGAGGACGAGCGAGACTGCAGAACCTCTGCAAGAAAATGGGAAAGTCTGACTGTGGGAGGGGCAGAGATATCTCAGGCTGCTAAAAAGAAACAGAGACGGAGCAAGTGATAAAATAAACTAGACATTAATGCAATTAAAACCTTTCTTTTTCAAAAACCACCAAGAAAATAAAAAGGCAAACCAAAGACTGGGGAAAAAAATTGGCAAAGTATATCTAATAAGGAACTTATACCCAAAATATATAATATAAAGACACTCAATAAAAAAAGAGCAACAAACAACTTGATTGAAAATAAACCCCATTAGCAAAAAAAAAAAAAAAAAAAAAAGAAAATAAACCCCAAATCCAGACATTTCACAAGGAAGATACAGAAATGGCAAGCCCACGACAAGATGCTCAGTACCGACCGTTAATCGTTAGGGAAATGCACACTAAACCCACACTGAGACAGGCTGCCCGTCCACTAGAATGGCCCCAATCTCCAAGGCTGACAGTAACCAGTGCTGGCGAGGATGCAGCGGGGGACCTTCCAGATGCGGCCACTGCAGGCAGCCGGGCGGCTCCCAAAGTTACAGACTCTCTCCTTGAGCCAGCAGCCCCACTCCTGGGCATTTACCCGAGGAATGAAAAGACATGTCCCCAACAGCTTTATTCGTAACACCCCAAGCCCGTATCACTTGGCGAGCGGATGACAAAGTGTGCTGTGCACGTACAACAGAATACTTCTCTGGGAGAAACAGAACAAGCTACAGCTACGCGCTGCACCAGAGATGGAATGGATCTCACAGCACTCTGCCAAGTGCGAGAAGTCAAACTCTGTTCCTACAGATTCTAGAAAATACAAACCTGAAAGGGCAGAGAGCACATGAGTGGTTGACAGAGGTTAGGAAGGGATCTGGGGTGAGCAAATCATGTTGGCATCACGTTACCAAGCCGTGTGCACTTGAACCTGAATTTTACTGTATGTAAATCTCACCTCAGTAAAAGCTTCTTAAAATCACTGCATAAAGGCGCACACACACAGACCAGACGGAATGAGTGACAAGAGAGCACAACGGCCCCCCTCTAGCACCGTCCTGGGTGGCCAAACCCAGCTCCCTTGCTGGAGGCAGGAAACTCCAGGTCAGAAACATCTGCTCAGTGACCCCTGAAGCCCATCCTCCCACCTCACCCAGGGCTCTAAAGCAGCTGCTTGGCAACATTGTGTCCCTCAGAACCACTGCTTGGTAAGCCCCCCACATTTGCCTTTCTTTCTGATCTTAATATTTTCAAAAGGTTACAACAGCCGTTAAGTATTGCTTCATCTAAAGCAAGACTATTAATTCAACCAGTGAGCTGTGATTAAAAATTGTACCCCAGGATACTTAATGACACGGGGAAATATGTGTTCTGAGACAATAAATACAGTTAAAAATGTAAAGACAGAATTCTAAAAATAATACATAATTTAACAATGTTTAGATAGGTAAATAAACACACAGAAACCCTATGCTGACACATGTTAGCGTGGTAACAGGTGTTATCCCCAAACAACATGGTGATTTTAAATTTGCTTCTTCTCTGTGTTTTCCAAATTTTCTATATTGAACATTATTATTATTATTATTTAAATAAATGCTATTTTTATAGTAAGTTAAAACCCAAGTCAACAATGAAGTGAAGCTGAGCTGGACACAGTGAAGATGTGTCCAGCTCCCCCGCTCCAGGTGTGAAGAGGGTCGGCGCTTCGAGGCAGGACTCCCAGGAGGGGATACCTGGATGGTGATGGTGCCTTTCTCAGCGTCCGTCTGTAAGTGGATCTCCATTTCCGGCAGTGTCTGGCCTTCAGACAGCAGCTTGTGACGCAGCTTTTCCAAGGCATCACTGGCATTGGAGACCAGCTCCCGTATAAACACCTACAGAAGCGGGAAGATGACGCTAGCACCGTGGGACATACCGGTCAGTAGCACCCGAAGTGTGTGTTAAAAGTTGGGAGACAGGGTAGCCCAGGTGGCTCAGCGGTTTAGCGCCACCTTCAGCCCAGGGCCTGATCCTGGAGACCCGGGATTGAGTCCCACACCGGGCTCCCTGCATGGAGCCTGCTTCTCTCTTTGCCTGTGTCTCTGCCTATCTCTCTCTCTGTGTCTCATGAATAAATGAATAAAATCTTAAAAAAAAAAAGTTGGGAAAGAACTGTCAAAGAATACTGTGGTTTTGTCTTTTTTTTTTTAATACTCAGTGTTTTAACCATTAAAGACCTCCCACTTTCCCAGAGGCTTTCTCTAGCACAGGTCCCAAAATGACTCAAGGCCCAGGCTTCTCCCTGACACAGCTTGAAGGAGTAAACTCTAACCCTGCTGCTCCGTCCTGAAAACGGAGCAGGTGCCAATCTGTTACATCAGCTCGAACTTTAAGATCCTGGTGCCATTGCTTCCGGCTCAACTCTTGGCCAGGGATGTCAGAATATGCCCTAACACTGTTTCTTTTACCTCCTGAAGATGGACTTCATGGCTTCCTGTAGTGAAGGCCTACCATGTGAGGGGAGGAAAGGGCCACAGAGCCCAACTACATATCTGCGTTGGAGAAGCACCTTGACCTCAAACAGACCTTCTACCTCCACATGAGGGAGGAAGTGTGGTGATGTGACCCCAAGAGAACAGAAGCTGAAGATCACCAGGATACTTGAATATGGTATGCAACAGCACAAGCCTTGAAAGTACTTCCTAAAAAGTCCCTTTTAACTTTGGAATATTGTGCTTTACTCTTCCTCAAAACTCCTCTCTGCATTCTAGCAATATCGAGCATGGAAATGGACCACTTATTCTTGACTTCTCCCTCCACCTGTCACTCCTCACCGCCACTACCACAGTAATGAAGCCCAGGACCCCATGCCCATACCTGGGGGGATTCTAAATGATCAACAAAAATTAACTCCTGGAGTCAATCTAGCACAAAGAATCATCTGGGCCTATCTGTCCATGAAACCTAAACAGATTTTAGTAAAATTACTTTCGTTGGTAGCTAAGATCCAGACCTACCCAAATTTAATGTGTTCTCACAGCTTTATACTACCTGGCATTTTCTTAGAAGAGCATAAAAATTATTTTCTCAAAAAGAAACCCCGCTAATACTAGGAATGATTAACAGGTACTGCACCTCTTTTTCTGAGTACAAGGAACGGGCAACAATGTCCAGAAGCTTCTTTGTTTCAGCCTGGAACTCATGTTTGGAAACGGAACCTGGTAATGAATCACAGACACGACCAATAAAGTTCAGTTTCTATTTTCATGGAATATGCTACGCAACATTCAAGAGAATGTTTCAGGTAGTAAGTTTTAAACATTTTTTTCTTTTCTTTTTTTTTTTTAAACATTTTTTTCAAAAGAGTGAACAAAAGGGTGCCTGGCTGGCTGAATGAGTGGAACATTGCACTCTTGATCTTGGGGCCGCAAGTTCAACCCCACATTGGGTGTAGAGATTACTTAAAAATAAAATCTTTTTTTTTTTTAATTTTTATTTATTATTTATTTATGATAGTCACAGAGAGAGAGAGAGAGAGGCAGAGACACAGGCAGAGGGAGAAGCAGGCTCCATGCACCGGGAGCCCGATGTGGGATTCGATCCCGGGTCTCTGGGATCGCGCCCTGGGCCAAAGGCAGACGCCAAACCGCTGCGCCACGCAGAGATCCCTAAAAATAAAATCTTAAAAAAGAAAGTGAACAAAAAAAGGAAGGAACAAAGGCACTGGGGCTCTGAGGCAGGAGGAGGAGAATAAGCCAGTGGTCCCCTCTCTCCACAGTAAGGGGCAAAGGGAGCCTCCTCCGCTTCCCATCGCTGAGACCTGTCGCCTCAGGGGCTACCTCGAGGGCCTGTCCAGGCCAGCACTTCCCAAGGTGCTTGGAGGGGAAAGACGACTGGCTCTAACAACCAGACCCTGGGTTCTAACAACCAGACCCTGGGTTCTATTCTTCAAAACCAAATTTGGTTTTCAAATTATTTAGATAGCAAATGAACAAGAAAACCTCACTTCTTGACCCAAACATCAAAGACTATGTTGTCATCTCCTGTGAAAGCCAGAAATAGACTCACTTGAGGACTGGCTCCAGATTGCTTTTCTAGACTTCTGAGTTGACATACAGCTTGAGAGTGCAGTCCTGCATCGACAGGGCCAATGCTGGGTTTACACCCTGCTTCCCTGATTATTAGCAGATGTGCCATGAATCACGACCACTCAGGGAAGGTGGCTGGCCGCAAGCTCACGGGTGACCACCAGAGGGGGCAAGACGCACCAGGATGGCCGTCAGAAGCTCCCTGCCAAGCAGGAAACGGAGGATGCTTTGTTTTGGGAAACCCTCCCTCCAACTAAGACCTTTCGTCTGAAGCAAGTGGGCGGCTCTATCAATCACTGCTTCTGCCTCAGAAACTTCCCCTTCTAGGCCAGCAGTGGGCCTATGCAGGCTGCACACAGTACCCTGAACGGTCTCGGTGCTGCTGATGATGGAGTGCAAGGGCTCCTCCGTCCGGTCCTCAGCAGCCTGCGAGCTGAAGAGCCGGCCAGCGTGGAAGCTTGACGCAAGGCTTCGCCTGGGGCTCCGGGACTGGGCTGGAGTCCTCCAAGGACAAAGAAAGGGTTTTCCTAGAAAGACAAACATGAAGAACAAACATTTAGTAAGACACTGGAAACAGACGTCTGGTGGGTCCTGCAAACATTAACGTGGCGATCTCTAAGGCAGGCCATTGCTTGAAAGACCCAACATCACCTGAAGAGATGGAAGTGACTGAACGCTGAGCGGCTGGTGGGTACTTCAGACGAGATCGGGCACTCAGGGAGGCAGGGCCATACACGGTGGGTACTGCAGTGTACGTTCTGGTAACATATCCTCACACATATCAAATTCCAAGAATGAACCCCAACTAAGGGGCAGAGGCCTCTGTCACCAGTGCCCATGTGTGGCCCCGGACAGATCCTGCACAAACCAACAGAATTCAAACAGGCCTCGGCACACCCAGCTCCCACCCCTACTCCGAGCCCAAAGCAACACAGGCCAGCCTTCCTTACCCTCTGACAACCATGAACAGGGGAAGGAAAAAAGATACCCTTAAGAGGGATCCACTTTTTATATGAACGCTCCGAAACACTCTCACACGTTCTAACGAGCCCTCAATGACTATCTTCCCTTTTGTCCAAAACTGTCAATTTTTTAAAATTAGTGTATTTAAAAACTGAAAACCAGGGGCACCTGGGTGGCTCAGCAGTTGAGCATCTGCCTTCAGCTCAGGTCATGATCCCGGGGTCCTGGGATCGAGTCCCACATCAGGCTCCCCTTAGGAAGTCTGTTTCTCCCCCCACCTATGTTTCTGCCTCTGTGTGTCTCTCATGTATAAATGAATATTTTAAAAAATTAAAAAATAAAAAATAAAATAAAATAAAAACTGAAAGCCAGCAAATGATCTCCTCTACCTTGTAATCAGGAAAGGGACGCACACTGTCACACTCTGCGTGCAGCACAGCGAACAGAGAACCCAGTGTGAGGGCAGGAGGCAGACGTCCTCGACTTGGCGCGGCCGCCCGCGGCCTGGCGCTGCACAACCATCCTCCGCGGACAGCCGTCGTCCACCCGGCGGGACGGAACCCACACTCTCCAGCAGCCCCTTGGGACAGCATCGCTCACCTGACTCCAAGACTCCCAGGCCAGGACTGGCGCGACGGAGGAGGTACTTACTGCCCAAGGCTTTCAAGGAGACAGACCGGACACCCCAAGCGCCCCCCGCTGTGCCCCACACACGTCACAGTCAGAAAGGAATGATTCAGAGTGTCCAGAAAGGACCTGAGGTTTCAAAACTCAATCAACTTCCACATTCCTATGAGGTATAAAAATTTGCCTTTTCTTTAAGCTTATTCCTGGATTTCCAAATAACATGACCTTTGCACAACACCTTAAAAACATTTAAAGGGATCCCTGGGTGGCGCAGCGGTTTGGCGCCTGCCTTTGGCCCAGGGCGCGATCCTGGAGACCTGGGATCGAATCCCACATCGGGCTCCCTGCATGGAGCCTGCTTCTCCCTCTGCCTGTGTCTCTGCCTCTCTCTCTCTCTCTGTGAGACTATCATAAATAAATAAAAATTAAAAAAAAAAAAACATTTAAATATTCAATTTTGGGATCCCTGGGTGGCGCAGCGGTTTGGCACCTGCCTTTGGCCCAGGGCACGATCCTGGAGACCCGGGATCGAATCCCACGTCGGGCTCCCGGTGCATGGAGCCTGCTTCTCCCTCTGCCTGTGTCTCTGCCTCTCTCTCTCTGTGTGTGACTATCATAAATAAATAAAAATTAAAAAAAAGGGATCCCTGGGTGGCGCAGCGGTTTGGCGCCTGCCTTTGGCCCAGGGCGCGATCCTGGAGACCTGGGATCGAATCCCACGTCGGGCTCCCGGTGCATGGAGCCTGCTTCTCCCTCTGCCTATGTCTCTGCCTCTCTCTCTCTCTGTGACTATCATAAATAAATAAAAATTAAAAAAAAGGGATCCCTGGGTGGCGCAGCGGTTTGGCGCCTGCCTTTGGCCCAGGGCGCGATCCTGGAGACCTGGGATCGAATCCCACGTCGGGCTCCCGGTGCATGGAGCCTGCTTCTCCCTCTGCCTATGTCTCTGCCTCTCTCTCTCTCTGTGACTATCATAAATAAATAAAAATTTAAAAAAATGGGATCCCTGGGTGGCGCAGCGGTTTGGCGCCTGCCTTTGGCCCAGGGCGTGATCCTGGAGACCCAGGATCGAATCCCACATCAGGCTCCTGGTGCATGGAGCCTGCTTCTCCCTCTGCCTGTGTCTCTGCCTCTCTCTCTCTCTGTGTGTGACTATCATAAATAAATAAAAATTAAAAAAAAAAAATTAAAAAAAATTTTAAAAAAAGTCTAAAAAAAAAAAAATTAAAAAAAAAAGAAAAAAATATTCAATTTTCAAACAGCCTAAATATTTAATAATCTTGGCCTAATTGCATTGTTCACTTTATCCACATAGTTGAAAAATATAAAAAAAGAACACACACCTCACAGATTATTTCATTTCTGTCTACAGAGCTCCTTATTCTTTTTAACGAATGGTATTCCACTGTAATGGGTAAGTACTTAGTGTTCAACTGATGGATGTTTAAACTGTTTCTAGTCTTATGCCGTTAAAATAATGCTCCAGGTAGCTCAGTTGAGGAAGCGTCTGCCTTCGGCTCAGGTCAGATCTCAGGATCCTGGGATCAAAGCCCCGCATCAGGCTCTCTGCTCTGCAGGGAGTCTGCTTTTCTCTCGCCCGCTCTCTCCGTTTGTGCTCTCTCTCTCAAATAAAATCTTTAAGATTTTATTTATTTATTCATGAGAGACACAGAGAGAGAGGCAGAGACACAGGCAGAGGGAGAAGCAGGCTCCATGTAGAGAGCCCAATGTGGGACTTTATCCTGGAGTTCCGGGATCACACCCTGAGCCGAAGGCAGACACCAAACCACCAAACCTGAGCCACCCAGGCGTCCCTCAAATAAAATCTTTGAGCCCAGGTGGCTCAAAGGTTTAGCGCCACCTTCAGCCCAGGGCCTGATCCTGGAGTCCTGGGATTGAGTCACACGTCAGGCTCCCTGCACGGGGCCTGCTTCTCCCTCTGCCCATGTCTCTGCCTCTCTATCTCTCTGTGTCTCTCATGAATAAATAAAATCTTTTAAAAAATTTTTAAATAATGCTCTGAAACGTCAAAGAATTATCTACCACATGTCACCCTCCTTTATGGACAAAAAGAGATGATACAAAAAGATATGCATGTTTCCATTCTTCTGTGCAGAAGAAACAGTCAGGATAAACCAGAAACTTGGGAGATCATGTCACAGGGCTGCTGGAAGAAAAGTGGCACACACTGGGTGGCTAAAAGCGGAAACCTAGCCCCTCACAGTTCTGGAGGGCAGAAGTCCAACATCAAGGTGTGAGCAGGGCTGGTTCCTCCCAGAAGCTCTAAGGAAGTTTGGTCTACACCTCTGCCAGCAGCTGCCTGGCTCCGATCTCTGACCCTGTTGTCACATGGTCTCCTCCTCCCCGTGCGCGTCTTCCCTATGTCCAGATCTCCCTGTCAGACACCAGTTACACGGGATTTGGGGCTCCCGCTAATTCGGTACACTCTCATCTTTTTTTGCATCTGCAAAGACCCTATTTCCAGATAGGGTCACATTCACAGGTACCCAGGGGTAGGACCTAAACATATCTTCTGGAGGCACACAATTCAAACCACAAGAAACGGACTATCTAGAAGGGCTGCGAACTGTGTCCGGGGGTCTGTGGCAGAGCATCAAAGACTGGGCAGCGGAAATCACAGAAATTTTCCATCTCAAAGTTCTGGAGCCTAGAATGCCAGCACGGCTGGTTCCTTCTGAGGCTGTGAGGGAGAATCTGCCCTCAGCCCTCTTCGATTCCATAGCCTCAGGTGTCCCTCAGCTTGGATGTGGCATCTTCCCTCTTGCACATCAGACTCTGTATCCAAATTCCACCGTTTTATAAAGACATGGTCATCCTGAACCAGGACCCACCCTAACAGCTTCATCTTAACTTGATGAACTGCAAAGACCTCATTTCCAAATAAGGTCATATTGACAGGTCGTGGAGGTCAGGATTTCAACATCTTTTGGGGAAACAACACCTCAACTCATAGTGGGCACATGGGAACAAAAGAAAGAGTGGGGAGTTGGGGACAGGGGAGCAGAGCCGAGGGGCATGTGACTTTTCTGAGCCCGCCCCTTTGTATATGTGACTCTCAGTACTACAGTTCTCACGCAAGCAGCAAGGAGTACGGAGGGGCACCTGGTGTGCATGGGGGACATTCCATAAGACAGAACCCTAACAAACACGTGTAACTGTGTTATGAACAACAGAAGCACCCTAAAAGCCAAGAATTATCCCAGGTGACTTCAGAAAAAGGTGCTGTGGTTGTGAAGTTAGCCTCAGAAAGCACTGCATATAATCACCGCAGCAGAATCTTAGTGCTTCTGAACCTGCTTCACGCAGACACGGATCTGGCAAGTAAGTACCTGGTGGGGCCCGAGTCAGGAGGAAGCAGGTACCAAAGCGGGGGGGCCAGCTTCATGCGGAAGTGGAGGCACAGTGCGGCCACGAGATTCCTCCTGACTTACGGCAGGGGTGCAGGAACCAGTATGGGGAGCGGGGGTGTGAGTGAGTGAGGCCCGCAGGCGGGAGAGGCCCAGCAGCAACGAGCTAGGGAGGCCCAGGCCTCAGGAAACATCGCAGTCCTGGGCACACTGTGTTGGACAGTCACCCTCCCCAGCATGCAGACCTGGGTCAGGCCTCAGGAAACATCACGGTCCTGGGCACACTGTGTTGGACAGTCACCCTCCCCAGCATGCAGACCTGGGTGCCTAAAGGCCGTTCTCCACAGCCCTTGGAGAACACAAAGATGTGCCAGACGGAAGGAAGGGCCCCCGGGGATTGGGTGCTTCGAACGGGCACAGGCTCCAACTGGAAGGTGCCTCCGAAGGCAAATCCTAGGACTCTGTGAGCGACAAAAGGATGACAGTAACGGACTGCAACCTTATAGCCGGCAAAGGAAGTAAGAATGTCAAAAAAAAAAAAAAAAAAGTTAGTCCATGCTTAAATGACTTATCAATACATGGAGGAGAAAAGACCTCTTCCTCACAGCACAATTACAATGAACAAATAAATGTATTATGAATGGTGGAAACAGTCAGCATCGGGCAAGCACGGTAACAGCTATGACAGGTATACACTGTTGAGGTGTTAAACGTCCACGAGAATATCTGCATAATCTCACAGTATTCCCCAAAGGACACCCAAAACAGTTGTTTGCCATGAAGAAAGTGGAAGATACCTCTTGACCAGGTAACCACAATTGCCGTCACCACGAACAAGACTGGTCAACATCCTGAAATCCTGGTGGGGTGGGAGGGCATAGCCTCCCTTCCCTTGTCTTCTTGCCAAAAATGCATCTCCGCCTTATATTACATGTTGACAAATTGAATTTAAATTTAAAAATGTGAAAAAATATATATTATAAAAATAAAAAACAAGGAGAAAAAAAAAAACACATCTCCACCTAATCATAAAAACACCATCAGACAAACCCAGATCAAGGGATATCCTATGAATTAACAGGCAGTCCTCTTAAAAAAATGTCACAATCCTGAAGGATACACACAGACGGAGGAACCAGGAGAAGGCAGAAAGGAATGAGAAGGCACGCAGACCCCCCTGAGGTATGGGGTCCTGGACAGAGGAGGACACGGATGGGTAACACTGGTTCAATTCGAATAAGATCAGCACATTAGTCAACAGTGCGCCACCACCACTACTTGATTTCCTTTTTTTTTTTTTTTTTTTTTTTTTTAAGATTCCATTCATTCATTCATGAGAGACACAGAGAGAGGGGCAGGCAGAGACACAAGCAGAGGGAGGAGCAGGCTCCATGCAGGGAGCCCAATGTGGGACTCGATCCCAGGACCGTGGGATCACGCCCTGAGCCGAAGGCAGACGCTCAACCGCTGAGCCACCCAGGCGTCCCACTACTTGATTTTCTAGTCACTGTACTGTGGTTACCTAAGATATTAACACTGGGAGAAACTAAGGGAAGGGAAGCCTGTTATTACTTCTGTAACAGCCCTGTCGAGTACAAAATATTCCAAAATAACAAGCTTCAAAAATAAAAAGCAGCACTCTAAAGAATATTCTCGTACACACATCATTTCATTCGTGCCCGGACACACATCTGAGCACACATGTAGATGTTAGGGTCACAGGTCCCAGGTCACATCCAGTTTACACTGTGGTCAATGCTGCAGGTCACCCTCCAGAGACCATCAGCTTACACTCTTGGCAGCAGCATGTGCATGTGTGTCACCTTGCACTCCGGCCAAGACACGTTAGAAAAACTTTGGACTTTGGCCTATTGGTCAAGTAAAAATTTTGCTATAGTTTCTGTTTACATTTCTCTCATTACGAGCAAGACTGAGCACCTATCCATATATTTTTCAAGATAGGATTTTGGAAACTTTTTTTTTTTTTTTAATTTATGATAGTCACATACAGAGAGAGAGAGAGAGAGAGAGGCAGAGACATAGGCAGAGGGAGAAGCAGGCTCCATGTACCGGGAGCCGAGCACAGCCTCAGACTCCATGAAGTTGATGCAGCCATGCTAGGCGAGGTGAGCAGCCTCCCAAAATTTGTCCTACTGATAAAGGCCTTCCTCACTCCAAGATTCAACAGTTTCCCCATGTCTCACTTTCCCTATTCCTGTTGCTTTCCCCACTGAGTAGGATCTTTTTGGAACAATTTGTTATTCACAATAGGAGAAACAGGAGTCCTCCTTGTTAGGGAAAAGAAAAAATTACTAATCCGTATTTCCAACCAGGGCTTTCAGACTTTCCATTATAACTGCACGACAACTGTAACCAACAGCACTATTAAGAGCATATTTGATTGAGAGTTAACTTCCCACAGGGACTGTAAGAATAAACCAACAGTGCAGCCAATCTGCCTGATGCAGATACAAACACACTATCTGCACAGTAGCTGTCCTCATGTTTCCTCTACACCCTGCAGGAAAAACCACAAACCTCAGGGCTGGTGGCAATGCCTGCGTGTTAATCTGTTTGGTGGTTTGGGGTGGCACAAAATGGGAACAATAGTTTGATCTGACATCCCACACAAACCTGCCAGTGCTCATACTGTTTCCTCTGCCTGCAAACACATCCCTCTCTCTGCCCAAACTATTTCAGAGTCCAGTGTGAAGTCCTCCCACCCCCAGCACTTTGGAACCGCTTCTCTCTACTGTGAATTCACAGAACTTATTTCCTATGCCGCTCATTTCAAACTGCTGCTCTAAGCCAGCTTGTGGCATTTCCCCTCCCCTCCCCTCCCCTCCCCTCCCCTTTTCTCTTCTCTTCTCTTCTCTTCTCTTCTCTTCTCTTCTCTTCTCTTCTCTTCTCTTCTCTTCTCTTCTCTTCTCTTCTCTTCTCTTCTCTTCTCTTCTCTTCTCTTTTCTCTTCTCTTTTCTCTTCTCTTCTCTTTTCGGCTCCATGCCCAGCATGGAGCCCAGTGTGGGGCTTGAACTCAACCCTGAGATCCATACCTGAGCTGAGATCAAGAGTTGGATGACTGGGGCACCTGGGTTGTTCAGTTGGTTAAGCAGCCACCTTAGGCTCAGGTCATGATCCCAGGGTCCTGGGATTGAGGCAGCCTGCTTCTCCCTCTCCACCACTTGTGCTCTCTTGCACTCTCTTGAGCTCTCTCTTTCTCAAATAAATAAAATCTTAAAAAAAAAAAAAGAGTTGGACACTTTACCAACTGGGCCACCCAGAAGCCCCTTTTATTACTGGCTTTTTGCTCATGTAGAACATGTCTGTATTTCTTAGTATCAAACAAATGAAGGTGAGAGCACCCGTACTTCTCCATACTCCATGGCCTCTAGTGCAAAAGCAGCTCTCGTTTGCATCACTGCAAACATCACCATGCTCAAGAACAGTCCATCTGGGAGCCTGATCAGCCAAAAGACAGTGTTAGCGGTCTGGCAGGGCCATTTCTGACTAGGAAGCAAGAATTAAAAATGCAACTGCCTACACGGGCAGCCAAGTAAGGTAAAGGAGTCAAAACACACTGGGGACTTTCCTTTTTAAACAGCTTAACGATAACCCACAACCCTCGGACCAACTGGGACTTTCCTTTTTAATCACTCATCTCCCCTCTACATCAGCCATTGTTCTTACTATGGTTTGTCTCTTTAAAAGATTTTATTTATTTATTTATTTATTTATTTATTTATTTATTTATTTATTGAGGCAGAGCACATGTACAAGCGGGGGTGGAGGTGGGGGCGGAAGGAGAAGAAAAGGAAGAAAAGCAGACTGCTGAACAAGAAGCCCACGTGAGGCTCAGATCTCACAACCCTGAGACCATGACCTGAGCTGCAATCAAGAGTTGAACGCTCCGGACACTCGGGTGGCTCAGTGACTGAGCATCTGCCTTTGGCTCAGGGTGTGATCCCAGATTCCTGGGATTGAGTCCCACATCAGGCTCCCCTTGAGGAGCCTACTTCTCCCGCTGCCTAGGTCTCTGCCTCTGTCTCTCTCTTATGAATAAATAAAATTTTTTAAAAAAGAAAAGAATGGGATGCTTAACTGACTGAGCCACCCAGGCACCCCTGTTCTTACTATGGTTTTGCTTCATAATGACATCTTAAGTATAGTACTTTAGATATGGACACACTTAGTATTTTAAGCCATGAGAAATATGTAGACTGTTCAGACTGTTTTCCTGATTACATATCCCAAATGGACAGTCTCCCTTTTAATCACATGTGGAAGAGATAAGAATAATTTAACTTTTTGTCTTTACTAGAGAATGCCACTGCCAGTACAGCAGAGTTACAGCCTCCAACCAAACTTCCTGTGGATAACAAACCTCCTGTGGGTAACAATCATAAACTTAGGAACCACAAAAAAGGACCACCTAAAAGGCTCTGAAGAACTCATCAAAGACAAGCAGGTTCTGGATGAGAGCTGACACTTGGAGGAAGGGAACAACACAGAATGGAGGCAGGTTCAACAAAGGGAGGCTGGCTGACACACACAATGTATATTTTTTTCTGGCCTAAAGAACCAGAGAGATTAGAGTAACCATAAAAGGTGAAAGGTAGGGATCCCTGGGTGGCTCAGCGGGTTAGAGCCTGCCTCTGGCCCAGGGCCTGATCCTGGAGACCCGGGATCGAGTCCCACAATCGGGCTCCCTGCTTCTACGCTCATGTGCTCTCTCTGTCTGTGTGTCTCTCAGGAATAAATAAATAAAGTCTTAAAAAAAAAAAAGGGTGGGGATCCCTGGGTGGCGCAGCGGTTTGGCGCCTGCCTTTGGCCCAGGGCGCGATCCTGGAGACCCGGGATCGAATCCCACGTCGGGCTCCCGGTGCATGGAGCCTGCTTCTCCCTCTGCCTGTGTCTCTGCCTCTCTCTCTCTCTCTCTCTCTCTCTCTATCATAAATAAATAAAAATTTAAAAAAAAAAAAAAAGGGTAAAAGGTATGTGTGGGGTGGGGGGTGTCCCAGAACGGAGAGTCAGAGAAAGGGAGCTCCCAGTTCAGGGAATAAATTCTTCTAAGTCTCGGAACATCTGGGTGGCTCAGCAGTTGAACCACGCATGTGTGGGGCTAACTGCAAACAGCCCATTAAGGATAAAAGAATCGAACTCTTCTGTTTGCAGCTTGAGTCCAACCCGTTTAATAGCCCACTTTAAAACAAGAAATACTCTTCAGAATAATACAAAAGAAGAAACTCCATAAGAGGGCAGCCCGGGAGGCTCAGCGGTTTAGCACCGCCTTTGGCCCAGCGTGTGGTTCTAGAGACTCAAGATTGAGTCTTGCGTCGGGCATGAAGCCTGCTTCTCCCTTTGCCTGTGTCTCTGTTTCTCTCTCTCTCTGTGTCTCTCATGAATAAATAAAATCTTAAAAAAAAAAAAAGAAAAAGAAACTCCACAAGGTAACATCCACAATATCCAGGATGTAATAACAAGTTACTCTATGTACAGAGAAACAGGACAGCGTGACCCCTGCTCAAGAGAAGGGTCAATCCATATAGATCAATGGAACAAAATAGAGAACCCAGAAATAGACCCTCGATTCTATGGTCAACTAATATTCAACAAAGCAGGAAAGACCATCCACTGGAAAAGGGACAGTCTCTTCAATAAAAGGTGTTGGGAAAATTGGACAGCCGCATGCAGAAGAATGAAACTAGACCACTCTCTTGCACCATACACAAAGATAAACTCAAAATGGTGAAAGATCCAAATGTGAGACAAGAATCCATCAGAATCCTAAAGGAGAATGCAGACAACCTTTCTGAACTTGACCACAGCAACTTCTTGCAAGATACATCTATGAAGGCAAGGGAAACAAAAGCAAAAATGAACTATTGGGACTTAATCAAAATAAAAAGCTTCTGCACAGCAAAGGAAACAGTCAACAAAACTAAAAGACAACCTACAGAATGGGAGAAGACATCTGCAAATGACATATCAGATAAAATGCTAGTATCCAAAAAAAAAAAAAAAAAAAAAAAAAATGCTAGTATCCAAGATCTATAAAGAAAGAACTTACCAAACTCAACACCCAAGAAACAAATAATCCAGTCATGAAATGGGCAGTAGAGATAAACAGACATTTCGCCAAAGAAGACATACACATGGCCAACAACCACATGAAAAAATGCTCCACATCACTTGGCATCAGGGAAATATAAATCAAAACACACTGAGATACCACCTCACACCAGTGAGGTGAAATTAACAAGACAGGAAAAAACAAATGTTGGAGAGGACATGGAGAAAGGGGAACCCTCTTGCACCATTGGTGGGAATGCAAACTGGTATTGCCGCTCTGGAGGTTCAAGAAGTTAAAAACAGAGCTACCCTATGATCCAGCAATCACACTACTGGGTATTTACCCCAAAAATACAGATGACACCTGCACCCCAATGTTCATAGCAGCAATGTGTCCACAATAGCCAAATAGTGGAAGGAGACACGATGTCCTTCAACAAATGATGGATAAAGATGTGGTATGTATACACAATGGAATATTACTCAGCCGTCGGAAAAGACAAATACCCATCATTTGCTTCGACATAGATGGAACTAGAAAGTATGGAGGGTATTATACTGAGTGAAATAAGTGGAGAAGGACAATCATCATATGATTTCACTCATACGTGGAATATAAGAAATGGTGAAAGGGATTATAAGGGAAAGGAGGGGAACTGAGTGGAAAAAATTAGAGACGGAGACAAACCATGAGAGACTCCTAGGAAACAAAGGGTTGCAGAAGGGAAGATGGGTGGGGGGATGGGGTAACTGGGTGATGGGGACTGAGGAGGGCACTTGATGAGATGAGCACTGGGTGTTATACTATATGTTGGCAAATTGAATTAAAAAAAAAAAAAAAAAGAGGGGATCCCTGGGTGGCTTAGTGGTTTGGTGACTGCCTTTGGGCCAGGGTGTGATCCTGGAGTCCCAGGATTGAGTCCCGCATCGGGCTCCCTGCATGGAGCCTGCTTCTCCCTCGGCCTGTGTCTCTGCCTCTCTCTCTCTGTGTCTCCCATGAATAAATAAAATCTTTAAAAAATAAATAAACAAAAATGAAAAAATGAAAAAACTAAGAGAGAGAGAGAGAGAAGGGTCAATAAATGGAGACTGGTGCCAAGAAGAATCAGATGTTGGAACAAAAGGTTTCAAAACAGTCTTAAGGAACACCTGGGTGGCTCAGTGGTTGAGCGTCTCGAGTCCCACATCGGGCTCCTCTCAGGGACCCTGCTTCTCCCTCTGCCTCTGTCACTGCCTCTCTGTGTCTCTCATGAATAAATACATAATATCTTAAAAAAAAAAAAAAAAAAGTCCTAAATTAAAGGTGGGAAATTTCAGAGATATATAACCCCTCCCCCTTTTTTAAGATTTTATTTATTTATTCATGAGAGACACACACACACAGAGAGAGGCAGAGACACAGGCAGAGTGAGACGCAGGCTCCGTGCAGGGAGCCCGACATGGGACTCGATCCTGGGCCCCAGGATCATGCCCTGGGTTGAAGGCGGCGCTAAACAGCTGAGCCACCCGGGCTGCCCAAGATATATAAACTCTTAAAAGAAGAACCAAGTAGAAATTCTAGGTGCAAAAATAAAGTAACCGAAATTTAAAAATTAATTAGAAAGCTTATCAATCAAGGGGAGACACCAGAGAAGACTCTGTGAACTTTAAAAAAAGACTGACAGGAATTACTCAGTGTGAAACAGAGGGGAAAAAGATTAAAAACAAATGAACAGGGGATCCCTGGGTGGCTCAGAGGTTAAGCATCTGCTTTCGGCCCAGGGCGTGATCCTGGAGTCCCGGGATCAAGTCCCACATCGGGCTCCCAGCATAGAGCCTGCTTCTCCCTCTGCCTCTCTCGCTGTCTCTCATGAATAAATAAATAAAATCTTTAAAAAAACAAAAAACAAAACAAAAAAACAAATGAACAGGGTCTCAAGCATGTGTGAGACAACAGAAAAAAAAGTTTTACATACATGTAAATGGAGTTCCAAAAGGAGATGGGAAAGAGAATAGGGCAGAAAAAAATATTTGAAGAAATGACTGAAAATTTCCCCCAAAGTTTGTGAAAGACATAAATTTACAGATTCAAAAAGCTCAGTGAACCACTACCAGGATAATTTCAAAGAAAAGCACCCAGGCATATCATAGTCAACTGCTGAAAACCAAATAAAAAGAAAATCATGGAAGTAGCCAGAGAAAAGCAACATATTACATGGAAGAACAATAATCTGAATGACAGCTAACTTTCCAGAAGGCGATGGTACATCTTTAAAGTCTTCAAGAGCAGACAGGCAGGAAAACAAATGCTACAATTCTTCAGGCTGAGTGGAAATGCTCTCAGATGGAAACCTGGATCTTTAAGAAAGAAGGCAGAGAATCAGAAATGGCAACCTGGAGAAATATAAAAGTATTTTCCTCTTAATTAAAAAAAAATTAAAACATCGTCTTATGGAGTTTATAACAGGTGTACATGCTATACATATGACAACTCTAACATAGAGGATGGAATACAGAGAAGAAATGCACTTTAATACAGGTGCAAAGTTTTTACATTTTCTACAAAGTATTGCAGTAATAATTCTAAACAGACTAAGAAAGATGAACACCGCATTCACCAGAGTAACCACTAAAAAAATGACACAACGGATAGCTTAAAAAAGCATTAGATGAACTAAAATGGAATTCTAAAAAATATTTACTGATCCAAAAGAAGGCAAGGAAAGGAGGAGAGAGGGGGAAAAAATGAGAGAAGACAATAAAATAGAGATAAATCCAACTATACCAATTGCATATATATTTTTTAAAGATTTTTCTTATTTGAGAGAAAAAGAGAGAGCAAGCACTAAGTAGATGGAGGGGCAGAGGGAGAAGCAGACTCCCTGCTGAGCAGGGAGCCCGACACAGGGCTCGATCCCAGGACCCTGAGATAATGACCTGAGCTGAAGGCAGACACAACCATCTGAGTCACCCAGGTACCCCTGCATTTTCTGTTAATGGACTAAAACACTCCAATTATAAGGCAAAGATTGTCAGAAATAATAAAAGCAAAACCTAATGATATGCTGCTTACAAAACAAGCACATCAAATATAAAAACATTGAAGAACATGGGGGCTCAGTTGGTTAATCGTGCTACTCTTGATTTCACCTCCGGTTGTGGTCTCAAGCCCTGTGTTGGTCTTGCACTCAGCATGGAGTCTGCTTGGGAAATTCTCTCTCCCCCTCTCTTCCCCCTCTGTGTCTTCTCTTTCTCTCTCTCTCTCACATAAATAAAATCTTAAATTAAGAAAAATACATAAAAACATAAAAATACCGAAATGGAATGGACAGAACATGAGATGCCATGCACAAAGTAAGCCTAATAAGGATGGAGCGGCCATATTATCACACAAAAGACATCAAAACAAGTATTATCTGAGAAAAAAAGATATTTCAGAACAATAAAAGATACAATTTATCAGGAAAGCTTAATCACAAATATATGTCTAA
The DNA here is from genome assembly GCF_053574225.1 of Canis aureus. Taxonomy (NCBI): domain Eukaryota; kingdom Metazoa; phylum Chordata; class Mammalia; order Carnivora; family Canidae; genus Canis; species Canis aureus. The sequence goes on from NC_135618.1 coordinate 40,225,944, forward strand.
TGAAAGAGCTTCGGGCACCTGGGTGGCTCAGCGGTTGAGCGTCAGGTTATGATCTCGGGGTCCTGGGATCAAGTCCCGCATCAGGCTTCCAGTAGGGAGCCTGATTCTCCCTCTGCCTGTGTCTCTGTCTCTGTGTGTCTCATGAATGAATGAATGAATGAATGAATGAATGAATGAATAAATAAATAAATAAATAAATAAAATCTAAAAAAAAAAAAAAGAGCTTCAAAATATGACATTAAAACTTAAAGAATTTGGGGCACCTGGGTGGCTCAGGTCATGATCCCAGGGTCCTGGGTTTGAGCCAGCACCAGGCTCTCTGCTTAGTGGGGAGCCTGCTTCTCCCTCTCCCTACGACTCCCACTGTTCATGCTCTGTCAAATAAATAAAATTTTTTTAAAAATTAAATTAAAGAATTAGGGGCACCTAAGTGGCTCAGTTGGTTGGGCATCCAACTCTTGACTTGGCTCAGATCATTTTGGGGTTGTGGGACTGAACCCTGCTTCAGATTCTGAGCTCAGCGGGGAGTTGGCCTGAGACTGGAGACTCACTCTCCCTCTGCCACTCCCCCTGCTCGTGCCCTCTCTCTCCCTCTAAAATAAATGTAAAAACATTAAAAAATTTAAAAAATAATAAAAACACACTCAAAGAATTAAAAGATAATTCCACAGTCAGAGCTGGACATTTAATATCCCTCTCTCAACAACTGATAGAACAAGCCCAAAAGAAAACAAAAATCAAGACACGGATTGTCTGAACTACAGTATGACTTAATGGATACTCATAGAATGCTTTACCCAACTGCAAAATACAGTTCTTTTTAAAAAGAATAATATTTTTTCAAGTGCACTTGGTATATTTGCTAGGAAAAACCATGAAGTTGGCCACAAGTCTTTTTTTTTTAATTTTTTAAAATTTATTATTTATGATAGACATAGAGAGAGAGAGAGAGAGAGAGAGGCAGAGACACAGGAGGAGGGAGAAGCAGGCTCCATGCCAGGAGCCCGACGCGGGACTCGATCCCGGAACTCCAGGACCACGCCCTGGGCCAAAGGCAGGTGCCAAACCACTGAGCCACCCAGGGATCCCCCACAAGTCTTAATAAATTCAGAAAGACTGAAATCATACCAAATAAGCTCTCTGAATACTACAGAATTAAGTCAGAATCAGTAATAACAAAATATCCAGGAATATCCCAAGTATCTAGGAATTAAACAACATATACTAAATGATCCACAAGTCAAAGAAGAAACCAAGAAATCACTGAACAATAATAAAAACACACTATGGGGCAGCCCTGGTGGCCCAGCGATGTAGTGCCGCCTACAGCCTGGGGTGTGATCCTGGAGATCCGGGATCGAATCCCATGTCAGGTTCCCTGCATGGAGCCTGCTTCTCCCTCTGCCTGTGTCCCAGCCATTCTAAATAAATAAATAAATAAATAGATAGATAGATAGATAGATAGATAGATAGATAGATAGATTAGATAGATAAATAGATAAATGAATGAATGAATGAATGAATAAATAAATAAATAAATAAATAAATAAATAAATAAAATCTAAAAAACATTTAAAACACACACACACACACACACACACACACACACACTATGTTGGGCAGCCTGGGTGGCTCAGCAGTTTAGCGCCTTCAGCCCAGGACGTGATCCTGGAGACCCGGGATCGAGTCCCACGTCGGGCTCCCTGCATGGAGCCTGCTTCTCCCTCTGCCTGTGTCTCCGCCTCTATGTGTGTGTTTCTCCTGAATAAATAAATAAAATCTTAAAAAAAAAAACAACACAGTATGTTAAAAGCTGTGGGGTCACCCTCAGAAGTTCATAGCAGGAAACTTACAGCTTCAAAAGCTTAGGTTAGAAAAGTCTAGGGCAGCCCCGGTGGCGCAGCGGTTTAGCGCCGCCTGCAGCCCAGGGCATGATCCTGGAGACCCTGGATCAAGTCCCACGTCAGGCTCTCTGTATGATGCCTGCTTCTCCCTCTGCCTGTGTCTCTGCCCCCCTCTCTCTCTCTCTCTCTCTCTATGAATAAATAAATAAAATCTAAAAAAAAAAAAAAAAAGAAAGAAAGAAAGAAAGAAAAGTCTAAAATTGATGACTTAAGGTTTCACCTTAGAAAAAAGTACAAATCAACCCAAATAAAACAGAAGGGAGGAAATAACAAGGAGCAAAAGTCTGAAACAAAATGAACACTGAGGAAAATTAACAAAGCCAGAGGTGATTCTTGAAAAAGATCAATAAAAAAAAAAAAAAGAAAAAAAAAAGAAAAAGATCAATAAAAGCGATGGATCAATAAACCCCCAAAATAATCTAGAAGAAAAGAGAGAATACCAATCACTCACATCAGGAAGGAAGGTGGGGTTATATTACAAATTCTACAAAAAGATAATAAGGAAACATTATGAACAAATTCTTGGCAAGAAATTTAACAACTGAGATGAAATGGATAAATTTCTTGAAAAACTGAAATTTATCCAGGCTGACAGAAGATGAAACAGAAATTCCCAACTACTTTATAACTAATCAAAAAACTGAATTTGTCTTCAAAAATATTTCCACAAATGAAATTCGAGGCCCAGAATAACCAGTGAAACATATCAAACATAATGAAGAAGCAATGACACCAATCTTCACAAACTATTTCAGAAAACAGAAAATGAATGAATATTTCCTGACAAGTTTTATGATGACAGCATTACCCTAATTATCAAAGTCTGCCAGAGACATTACACTAAAAAATGAGAGACCAACATCCCTTGTGACCACAAACATGGAGATCCTTAATAAAAAAATTAGCAAATCAAATCCTACAATATGTAAAAATGATACTACATCACGACCAAGCAGGTTGATCTCAGGGATGGAAGGCTGGTTTAGTACTAGAACACCAGTCAATATAATTTACTACATGAACAAATAACTGCACATGCACCAACAGGCCCGGGATGAAGAACAATCTGGGAGTATGGCACTACAGCCAACTGCAGAGGTCAGGCCAGTCTGTAGGAGGCAGCAGCTGCCACTACATTCCAAGAGACTGTTGCCATTGTGGAATACAAGCCAAAATTCCCAGAACTTTTAATTTTTCAAAAGAAATAAGCAACTCAAATATTTATGGAGACCTGACTTCAAATATTTGCGACTACTTTTTTTTTTTTTAATATTTGGGCCAAACACAATTTGTTTATAGCCAGAATTAGCCTGTGATTGCTAGTTTACAAGTCTCTTCTAATCTATCCTGAAAATGAAGCCCATGAGAAAGTTTACCAGCAAAGAGAGAAATGAATAAAAGTTTCAAACAAAGGTTCCTACTCCTGTTTGGTAGAAATGCATCAGGAAACAACTTTCATGGAAGCATGACCTTTATGACCTTGGGGTACACACCAAACATTTCCTGGGAAGGGCAGACAGTAAATATTTTAGGCTTCTGGGCCCTGTGATCTCCGCTCAACTCTGCCCCTGCAGCAGGAAAGGGGCTGCAAACATGTGAAAGCATAAGCATGCTTGGGTCCCAATAAAACTTTATTCTACAAAAACCCAACCCATGGGCCTTAGCTTACAGAACCCCGGGTAAACCACAAAGGAAAAGATTGGTATATCTGACAAAATTAAGATTAAGACCTCCTGTTCATCAAAACAAAAACAAAAACAAAAAAAACAGACACCAGGATGAAAGTGAAGCAGCAAGCCGCACCTGGGAGAACACATTTCCAACAATCATTACTGACAAAGAATAACGTGATAGAAGATTAGTGCCCATAAAGAGTGCATACAAAAATGCATACCAAATCAGCCAATCCAGAAGAAAATACTAGAACAAAAGACATGAATAGCATTTCACGGAAATGGAAACAAATGGCCAATAAACTATGGAAAGAAGATGCTCAACTTATCAGCAATTCATCAAAATGCAACTAAAATCACAACTGAAACATCAGTTTTGTTTTTAAAGACTATCCCTTTGAGAGAAAGCAAGCAAGAGCGCACGAGCATGGGGAGGAGCAGAGGTAGAGAGGGAAGCAGAATTCCTATGGAGCAGGGAGCCTGATGTGGCTCCATCGCAGGACCCTGAGACCATGACCTGAGACAAAGGCAGATGCTTAACTGACTGAGCCACTCAGGCACCCCTGAAACATCATTTTGTAACCATCAAATTCACATTTAAAATGTCTGAAAATGGGGGATCCCTGGGTGGCGCAGCGGTTTGGCGCCTGCCTTTGGCCCAGGGCGCGATCCTGGAGACCCGGGATCGAATCCCACATCGGGCTCCCTGCATGGAGCCTGCTTCTCCCTCTGCCTATGTCTCTTCCTCTCTCTCTCTCTGTGTGACTGTCATGAATAAATAAATAAAATCTTTAAAAAAAAAAAAAAAAAAAAATAAAATAAAATAAAATAAAATAAAATAAAATAAAATGTCTGAAAATGGGATCCCTGGGTGGCTCAGCGGTTTGGCGCCTGCCTTTGGCCCAGGGCGCGATCCTGGAGACCCGGGATCGAATCCCACGTCGGGCTCCCGGTGTATGGAGCCTGCTTCTCCCTCTGCCTGTGTCTCTGCCTCTCTCTCTCTCTGTGTGTGACTGTCATAAATAAATAAAAAAATTAAAAAATAATAATAAAATAAAATAAAATAAATAAAATGTCTGAAAATCCCGAGTCTCGGTGAGGACACTGCACAGGGACAGCTCTCTGAGTTGGTGGAACGAAAATCAGGACCCACACTGGAAAACAGTCATGATTACACAGTAACAACGCATATCCTAAAACCCGCAACCCCACTCCACTCTGGTCACACCCCAGAGAAACTTATGTGTCCAACGCGGCAGGATGCCAACGCAACCAAGCGAGCCATTGCCTCTACGCTGCCCACGGGCCAAGTGTCTGCACCTGGGTGGAGAAAGAGCTGCGGTACATTCTCACGATGGAGCATTACAGTATTGCAGACAACACTGCCCCACTGAGCTGGTTCCCCACAGTTAGTTCATGTATTTCCTGATACATATCTTGTAAGCAGACACACACAAGATAGCATTCAGTACTCTCCAGAGTTGCAAAGATTATAAGTCTGAAAATACCAAGGACTGGAGGGGACTGTGGGAATGCACAGAAGGGGGCTGGTGGAGTATACAGTGACACAACTCTTTTGGGGAAGTAATTTTGCATTACTTAGTAAGCCAGAGCACACCAAGTGATCCAGCAACTCCATTTAAGTACACACCAGCAATTCGACATAAAGAAACGAAGGTATACGAACACAATGGTATTAACAGCAAAAATTAATGAACTACACCATTAGCATGGATAAAACTAAGCCAACAAAATGCTGACCCAAGAACATACACAGTATGTATACACAAGAAAACAGAAAATTCAGGTTAGCAGTTACCTCCAGGAGAAAGAGAAGGACATGCCTCAGGGAAGAGCACACAGGCCTTCAGAGAGTTGGTAATCTCAACTCCTTAAACTGGGTTAACGTGTGTTCATTTTACACTTCTTTTTAAGCTGCACATGCATACTCTACGCGTCTCTCTTTAGATCGAACGTATAAAGGGAGAAGGGGAGGGGTTGAAAGAAAAAGCCGTAACCTCTCTGGGTCACTGAACTTGCCCACAGAGAAGTACACATAGCCTCTTGGAACCCAGCCTGATTTAAGCAGAGGAGCATCCCGTAGTGTCACGTGTGGGACCTGACACGCCCAGGGGACTGGATCTCCCTGAAGCCCACCTGGAATAGGAAGCCCAGGTTAGAGGCCAGCCTGCCTGGGATGGATCAAAGGTAATCAGGCAGGACTGAGGCCTAACAGCTTCATCAACACATACTGATCCGAGGCCCCCACATGGGCACTGTGCCCCAGTTCTAGCCAGTTAACCTTCACCAGCTCCAGTGAAGGGAGAGAAGTCAACACACCTGCACTGTTACTTCAGGGGCAACTCAGAACTTCCAATGGCTTGCTCCAGGCAGCAGGAAATGGCCTGACCCTGTGGAAGGTAACTGGCTACGCTGGTCAAGATGACAAACACAATATACGCTCTAACTTGGCAAATTCCATTTGAGGATTTTCCTCCGTGGATACACTTGAACCCTGCATATAAAGACGAGGCTGAAGGACCATACACTGTAACGCTGAATAAATGGCAAATGCCTGGAAACCACCTCCATGTCGGTGCAGAGAACTAGTAAATCAACTGTGGTGTCTCCCAACACAGAGCTACTCCCAGACTTCTATGAGGCTAAAGAAAAAGAAGAAGAAAAGGAAAGGAAAAGGGAGGGGGAGGAAACAAACTATGGTGCTGTCACAGCAAGCTCTACAAGGTCTCTCAGTGACTAAAATACAGAGAGTACATAAACCCTTGCAGAAGAAGGTGCTTACCTGTTCACACTTTATTCACGTGAACACTAGCAAGATGTTATTAGGAGCTTAGGAGCAGCTCCTAACCGAGATAACCTACAAGGGCAAGGGGCAGGTCACAGAGGAGAATGGGACCGAGCTGAAAGCAGGACTTCTCAATGCACATCTTTTTTTTTTTTTTTTTTTTTTTTTAATTTTTATTTATTTATGATAGTCACAGAGAGAGAGAGAGAGAGAGGCAGAGACACAGGCAGAGGGAGAAGCAGGCTCCACGCACCGGGAGCCCGATGTGGGATTCGATCTGGGGTCTCCAGGATCGCGCCCTGGGCCAAAGGCAGGCGCCAAACCGCTGAGCCACCCAGGGATCCCTCAATGCACATCTTTTTAATCAAATATTTAATTACTTAAAATTAACACTAGAGAGAGAGTACAAGCAAGCATGCACATGAGTGGGGAGGAGCAGCAGAGGGAGAGGGAGAAGCGGGCTCCCTACTGAGCAGAGAGCCAACACAGGGCTCAACCCAGGACCCTGGGATCATGACCTGAGCTGAAAGCAGATGCTTCATCAACCGAGCCACCCAGGTGCCCCATAATTAACAACAAACTTTTTTTTTTTTAAGATTTATTTTTATTTATTTATGAGAGAGAGAGAGAGGCAGAGACACAGGAGGAGGGAGAAGCAGGCTCCATGCCGGGAGCCCGACGCGGGACTCAATCCCGGGACTCCAGGATCGCGCCCTGGGCCAAAGGCAGGCTCGAAACCGCTGAGCCACCCAGGGATCCCCTAACAATAAACTCTTAAATAACGTAGCTGTCACAGAAGAGCGAGCCCCTTCCCATCAACTGTCAATGCTGGGGTCATGCGCAAGCCTGTATAGAGATACCAATTGAGGATCCAGTGTAGATGGATGACCAGGTTGACAGCCATAGAGGAATAGTAAATAAATGCATAGATAATAAATACTGTCACACAGGAAAATGAGACCAGTCTGTGTGCAATGTCCCGATGCTAAGTTTTTTTTTTTTTTTTAAGATTTTATTTATTTATTCATGAGAGACATAGAGAGAGAGAGGCAGAGACACAGGCAGAGAGAGAAGCAGGCTCCATGCAGGAAACCCGATGTGGGACTCGATCCCCGGACTCCAGGATCACGCCCTGGGCCAAAGGCAGGCACTCAACCACTGAGCCACCCAGGCATCCCCCGATGCTAAGTTATCTCTAAGATACATTAAGAAATAAACCTGGAGGATCCCTGGGTGGCTCAGCAGTTTGGCACTTGCCTTCAGCCCAGGGCAAGATCCTGGAGTCCCAGGATCAAATCCCGCATCGGGCTCCCTGCATGGTGCCTGCTTCTCCCTCTGCCTCTCTGTGTCTCTCATGAATAAATAAATAAAATCTTAAAAAAAAGAATAAAATAAAATAAAATAAAATAAAATAAAATAAAATAAAATAAAATAAAATATAAAATAAAATAAAAATAAAATAAAATATAAAATAAAATAAAATAAAATAAAATAAAATATAAAATAAAAAAATAAATAAAATAAAATAAAATAAAATAAAATAAAATAAACCTGGCCCAGACAGTAGTTTGCATATGCTCCCATGATGTTAAAATACATGTGTATGTGTACACATACATGGATGTTATTCTCACAAGTCATGCATATCTTTGCAAGGACTTGGCTAAGGGGGTTGCCCCCAGGAGGGTTACCTGGTGTCTGAGGGTATCCATGACAGAAATATGCTTCTCAGTGCACACACCTTTGCACTTTTGGATGCTGTGGTAGGTTATTTTGTGCTAGGTTATAAATATACATAATCTATAAAAGTTACCTAATTGCCAAACACACTAAAAAAATTTAATAAGGACATAAAACACATTTACAAAGGGATCAAAAAAGCTTGGGGAAATGTCCCTGGATAGGAAGCATAAATATTTATTTTTTTAAAGATTTTATTTTATTCATTCATGAGAGAGAGAGAGTGTGTGAGAGAGAGAGGCAGAGACACAGGCAGAAGGAGAAGCAGGCTCCAAGCAGGGAGCCCGACGTGGGACTTGATCTCAGGTCTCCAGGATCACGCCCTGGGCTGAAGGCAGCGCTAAACCGCTGAGCCACCCGGGCTGCCTGGAAGTGTCAATCCACACACATCCATTCTCTGGGCAGTTGGCTGTCTCAGGTGGTGGAGCACATGACTCTTGATCTCAGAGTTATGAGTTCAAGCCTCATGGTGGGCATAAAGCTTACTTAAAATTAAATAAAGACATCAATTCTCTAAACTAGCCTATATTTTTAACATAAGCCCAAAGAAAATGCAATTTTTTAAACTAACCTAATTCTAAAATTCTATGAAAAACTAAATTTTTGCATAAATGGCCAAGATTTTTGAAAATCACGAGGAAATACTATTAAACATGTTAACGCACATTAATTTAAAGCTACAATACCAAAATTAATTTCTTCTCTCACTTATTAAATGAAAAATTCCAGATGGGCTATAAAGTGCAAATAAAAGCTAAAACTACTGAAGACAACATAAGTATTTTAAGAACACCTTAAGAACATATAATCCACCCAAAGTGTACAAACCAGTGGGCTTTAGCACATTCACAGGGCTGAGTATCCATCACTATCATCTAGTGCCACAGAAGGTCATCACCCCAGAAAGAAACCACAAGCTCATTAGCAGCAACTCCTCACTCCTATCCCCCCAATCCGGCAGTCACTTCCTATCCCTATAGATTGCCCGTCTGAGACATTTCACACAAAGGGAATTATATGTAGTCTTCTGCATCTGGCCTCATTCACTTAACATCATGTTTTCAAGGTTCATCCACATCATAACAAATATCATATCTCGCTCTTTTTTATGGCCAAATAATATTCTTTTAAAAAATATGTATTTATTTATGTAATCCCTACACCCAACATGGGGCTCAAACCCAGGACCCTGAGATCAAGAGCTGCATACTTTTCTGAGCCAGTCAGATACCACACAGTGAATAATATTCCATTATAGGGTCAGACCACACGTTATTTACTTATTCATCAGTTAATAGGCAATTGGGGTGTTTCTGCTTTTTGTCTGTGCCATAAACATTGCTGTACAAGTTTCTGTGTGGATGTATATTTCAGGGTCCCCTGGGTACACACCTAGAAGTGGAAGTGCTGGGTTGAATGGTAACTGTGCTTACTCATTTGAGTGCTTACTCAGTCCACTCAAACTATGGACTGTTTTCCAAAATGATGCCCCATTTTACATTCCTGCCAGCAGTCAGCAAGAGCTCTGATTTCTCTACCTCCTCACCAATGCTACTGGTGTTATTGATGAGGGAGCACAGGGCAAGCTAAGGGCAAAGCACAAACTAACACCCCGCAAACTTCCTCTGGCCACCCCGTGAGATACATGTGACATTCCTCAGGCACTTCTGGCTGCCCTAAAACAAAGGAAAGGGGAAAACAAGTGGTTAATCAATAGAGATCACAGTCATGCAGGACATGGGTTTCCATCAGTTTGCAACTGTCTTAATAATTTACAAGAAAAAAGCCATCTTCAGGGGCACCTGCGTGGCTCAGTAGGTTAAGTATCTGCTCTCGGCTCAGGTCATAATCCCAGGGTCCTGGGATCGAGTCCCATGTCAGGGTTCCTTCTCTGTGGGGAGTCTGCTTCTTCCTCTCCCTCTGCAGTTCCCCCTGCTTGTGCTCTCTGTGTCAATTAAATAAATAAAATCTTAAAAAGGAAGAAGAGGAAAAGGAAGAAAAAAGGAAGAGAGGAAAGAAGGAAGGAAGGAAGGAAGGAAGGAAGGAAGGAAGGAAGGAAGGAAGGAAGGAAGGAAGGAAGGGGAAGGGAAGGAAGGAGGGAGGGAGGGAGGGAGGGACGAATGGAGGGAGGGAGGGGCGAGCAAGCAATCTCCAGAAACCTACAGACTCAACTACTTGGAGCCTAACACCACCCTCCCCTCGACAGGATAGAAACTCTTGCATAATCAGTCACTCCCAATTCAGCTCTGTCTGCCCACAGTCCTGTCCCTGTGCTTTCATAAAACCACCAAAGGTCTTTTGCACCAAAGACCTCTCAAGAATCCTTTCTTGGCCATGGACTCTGGACCCCAACACTCCCAACCACATCATTATCACCTATGGTATACAATTCCTAGTGGCTTTAGCAGCCATACCAGAAACACCCCAAAATCTTTACTAAATACTACAGAATTTCTTGGTGGAGTAAGCAAATAGCAGCTTCCTAGTAAAAGTCAAACCTTCCGGGCAGCCCAGATGGCTCAGTGATTTAGCACCGCCTTCAGCCCAGGACCTGATCCTGGAGACCCAGGATCGAGTCCCACATTGGGCTCCCTGCATGGAGCCTGCGTCTCCCTCTGCCTGTGTCTCTGCCTCTCTGTCTCTCTGTGTGCCTCTCATGAATAAATAAATAAAATCTTAAAAAAAAAAAAAGTCAAGCCTTCCGTTTCCAGACTGGGCAAGATGGTACTTAAGAAAAATTCTAGCTGGCTACACTAAGAGCACCAAAAATCCAATTCAAGAACATCCTCTGGCTTTGAACTAAAATATTTCACTGGAGGGCACCTGGGTGGCTCAGTTAAGCATCTGCCTTCCTTTCAGATCGTGATCCCAGGGTCCTGGGATCGAATTCTACCTGTTTCTCCCTCTCCCTCCCCCTGCTACTTCCCCTGCTTGTGCATGCTCATGTTCTACATCAAATAAATAAGTACTTTAAAAAACAAAAAATTAAACACTTCCTTGGAGTGTGAACTGGATACACTTCGCTGATGCCAAGTCGGTATTTTGGTTTTAGACAGTGACCACCATCACTGCCTTAGTAAGTCTCCCTAATGAAATCATCTTTGTTGGACTTTGGGGGTAGAGGTGAGAAATGTATGCTTTCTCATCACCCCAACTCCCCCCCACACACACACACCGCTTCAAGCAGCATATGTCTCAATGCACAAGGGCAGCAAACACTTGGGAGATTTTTGTTGTTGCCTTAATTCTGGCCAACTATTCAGCTAGTAACCAATAAAGCCTTTGCTAACCTATTACCATCTGGGTTTGGCTGATCTTTTGCAGATAACTTGGTCCCTCTGGTCCTAACCAAGCCCGTCACACCACAGCCCACCTGGTGCCTCTTGGGCAGCCAGCGACACACTTTGCCTATGTGCCTCGCGGTGCTGATCAAGGCCCCAGCACTGTGATTTAAAGTTTTGTTGTTTTTTAAGATTTTAGCTATTCATTCATGAGAGGCACAGAGAGAGAGGCAGTGACACAGGCAGAGGGAGAAACAGGCTCCCTCCAGGGAACCCGATGCAGGACTTGATCCCAGAACCCTGGGATCATGCCCTGAGCCAGAGACGGATGGTCAACCATTGAGCCACCCAGGCGTCCCAGCTCTGTGGTTTATAGAGGTGGCAACACCATTTAGAGTCTAAGCAGTTAAGGATCAAACCTATTATTGTTACATTAGCAACATGAATACGTGTTTCACAGAGAGTGAAATCTGCCCCACAAGTGCTGCTCTACTCATCCTGCAGAGAGCCTGGGAACACATGAGATGTGACTGAATTCTCATTCTCACTCCTGGGCTGCAACACAAGAGCTGTGAGGGCATGAATTAAACAGCACAGGCCCCCAAAGTGAGAGCAGAGGGAAGAAGCAAAATAAATCAACAAAAAGAATAAAAGCAGTAAATGTGGGGCTGTGGCTGCACGGGGTCTAGGCAGGAGTTCCTTTTGGGAAATAAAGCAAACCTGCAATGCTTGAGACCTATAACAAAGTGGGGAAATTCTGCTCTTCTGATGTTTCTGGTACTTGGAGCAGACTCCTCACCCTTCCAAGTCTCACTTCTAAGGCAGAACATTCCAGCAAAGGTTCCAGCTTACAGAGACTGGAAAAGGCAGAGGACACTAACTCGAGCGCAAGCAGTCCTGCGGTGGCTGCCTCATAAGGGGGTCCTGGCAACGCCAACAGTGAGACCCAGAGTGTCCTCGAGATTAGAACACAGGACTCAGGGCTGTGGTGTCATTGCAGTTACCAGCCAAGTGAAATGACCAACCCATTACCCTCTCCACCTTACATCATAATCATCTGCCTCTGGAGATCAAACCTGTTGCTGATTTTTCATGTTCATCGTCTCTTCTTTGGGAACACTTTCTTGATTGTCTACCGGCAAATCCATTACTTCTATTACTCATCAGAACTGGTGGAAGGTTTCATGACAGTTTACATTTTTACTACAAATATTACGTTTTGGGGCAGCCCCGGTGGCGCAGTGGTTTAGTGCCGCCTGCAGCCCAGGGTGTGATGCTGGAGACCCGGGATCGAGTCCCACATCGGGCTCCTTGCGTGGAGCCTGCTTCTCCCTCTGCCTGTGTCTCTGCCTCTCTCTCTGTCTCTGTGTATCTCTCATGAATAAATGAATAAAATCTTAAAAAAAAAAAAAAAAACACAAATATCACGTTTTCCAGGTTACCTAGGTTCTGATATCCCTACTCCTTATAATACCCACCTTTCACCAGGGCAAGAAATTACTCGATGGTTCTAAACACCTAGAAATCAATTTAAGATTCACCTGGAAAAAAAAAAAAAAAAAAAGATTCACCTGGAGCCCACCCACCTGGTCCTGGGGGCATGCAGAAACTCAGGTGTGTGGCCCTCATAGTGCCTGCAGCTGGGTTTTCTAAACACTGGCCCACGCCTGGCACTGTGACCATCCTGATTACAGAAAATGGTCCACAAGTTTACATCTAACAGAAGAGAAAGCACATAATTTTTAGCCTCTTATTCTCATTCCCATATATATTCCCATTTCTTGCCAAACCCAATCATTCAGTAGCACCCCCTTACCCTGCATCTGGTGCTTTCCAGACCGGGCTCATAACCTTCTCTTCTGTGAGATCCACATGAGCAATCATCCACATGTTTCAGTGCTCCCTGACTGGGCACAGAGGCCTCGGAAATGGCCCAGTATACTGCCTGGCAAACACAAGCTCCCACTTAACCCATGACGCCAACAGCAGGGTCACATCATCTCTGAAGTATCAGAGAGCATGCAAAAAAAAAATATATATATATATAATATTATTTTATTTATTTTTTTAGTTTAAGTAATCTCTATGCCTAACATGGGGCTCAAACTCACATCTCCAGGACCAAGAGTTGTAAGCCCTTCTGACTGAGCTAGCCAAGTATCCCTCAAAATATATCTGTTAAATAAGTAATGAGCAAAAATGAAAAATAAAAAGTCCACAAGCCGAGACTGTTCAACACCTCAACGGAGCAGGTGGGAAGAACTGGGATGGTGATAAAGTCTGACTCTAAGATGTGAAGCCAAGCACATGCTAACATTTGGGAACACTTTCCCAGCAACAGAGGAAAAGAAATACAGGAGAATTCTGAATTTTCTGTGGAGGTACTTTCTCTTATTACCCCCGCCCCCAACCCCTTTGTATAAGATAATCATTTTCTAGGCTAAACTCACCCATCACTCAGTCCCTCCAAACAACTAGACCTTCACGACTGCCCATACGGTGGGTATCAAGAACATCTGCAGTACATCCTGCTTCCAAGAACAGGGTCTCAATCTTAGATTCAAACAAAAGATTTCCAAGGAGAACTGCAACAGAAGTTCAGAAGGAGAGGATGCAGATTATTAAAGGAAGGAGTTAAAAAAAAAAACTGGCTGGGCTGAAAACTGGCATGTCTTCCCAGTGGAAGGTTCACTACATGATATGAAGAATGAATTACAACAAACATGATTAGAACATCTGAGAACACAAAAAAGAGAAACTTTAACCTCCAGAGAAAGGTAAAAACAAGTCATCTACAAAAGAAACAATGAAATTGCTAGGACTGCTCATCTGTAACGGGCTCTAGAAAACAGCAGAGCAATATCCTCCTATTTGAAGGAAAATTATTTTGACCTGGAATACCCAGGCAACCTACTACACTAGTAGGGGGATAAAATAAAATCTTTTAGACATGATGGGGATTAGAAAATTTACAACTGGGATCCCTGGGTGGCGCAGCGGTTTGGCGCCTGCCTTTGGCCCAGGGCGTGATCCTGGAGACCCGGGATCGAATCCCACATCGGGCTCCCAGTGCATGGAGCCTGCTTCTCCCTCTGCCTGTGTCTCTGCCCCCCCGCCCCCCTCTCTCTCTCTGTGACTATCATAAAAAAAAAAAAAAAAAAAAAAAAGAAAGAAAATTTACAACCTGGGCAGCCTGGACGGCTCAGCGGTTTAGCGCCTTCAGCCCAGGGCGTGATCCTGGAGACCCAGGATCGAGTCCCAACACGTCTGGCTCCCTGCATGGAGCCTGCTTCTCCCTCTTCCTGTGTCTCTGCCTCTCTCTGTGTGTCTCTCATGACTAAATAAATGAAATCTTAAAAAAAAAGAAAAGAAAAAATTTACAAACTAAAGACTTCTGCAGAACACAAAAGAATACTCTTGCATGACAAGAAATAAACCCAAAAAGGAGGAAGACGGTGGGTACAAGCAAAAGTATAAAACTTACAACTATCTTATCAGTTATTGCATGCTTTTAAAAACTGTTTAAAAGAAAAGAAAAAAAAAAAAAAAAAAGAGGGACACCTGGGTGGCTCAGCAGTTGGGTCTGTGCTTTCGGATCGGGATGTGATCCCGGAATCCTGGCGTTGAGTCCCAAGTCAGGCTCTCTCCATGGAGCCTGCTTCTCCCTCTGTCTCTCATGAACAGATAAATTAAAAAAAAAAAAAGAGAGAGAGAGAGAGAGATAGACAGACAAACACTAGAGGTGCCTGGGTGGCCCGGTTGGTTAAGCATCTGCCTCCGACTCAGGTCATGATCCCAGCGTTCTGGGATCCAGCCTGGAATCAGGCTCTCCACTCAGAGCCTGCTTCTCCCTCTCCCTCTGCCTGCTTGTGCTGTCAAATAAACAGTCTTAAAAGAGAGAGACACTACACCAAAATGTAAAACTCAGATAACGGGAAAAAAATGTAAAAGACATAAAAAATAAAAAAAGACATTCATAGAAAATATACTAACGGCCACTAAGCAAATGAAAACACTTTCTGACTCCTATCCACGGAGGGACTGCCTGGATAGAGGTGGTCTCAGTCCCTGCTAACGGGAATATAAATCGATAAAGACTTTCTGGACAGCAATTTGGCAGTATCAGCTAACGTTTCAAATATGCACAGACTCTGAACCATCAATTCTAAAAGTCGGATTCTGAAATTCTAAATGCCATACACGCGTGCAAATATCTAAGTACTCGCCATTGTACGCAGCAGTGTAATGACAGAAAACCACAGGGCAGCCCGGGTGCCTCAGCGGTTTAGCGCTGCCTTCAGCCCAGAGCGTGATGCTGGAGACCTGGGATCGAGTCCCACGTCGGGCTCCCTGCAGGGAGCCTGCTTCTCCCTCTGCCTGTGTCTCTGCCTCTCTCTGTGTCTCTCATGAATAAACAAAATCTTGAAAAAAAGAAAAAAAAAAAAGAAAACCACAGAATCCTTTATTACGTCCGTTCACGGGACACGGCAGGTAAACGACCGCGCGGCCACTGGAAAGCCAAAGATCGGGGGACAGGGACGGCCCAGGACGCGGAAGCTACGCAGACAACGTTAAATACAACTCCGGAGCAAACCGCATAGACGGTTTAGGTCTTTTCACATAAAAACAGCCCGAGTCCACGTGCGTGTGTAACCGTGTGCAGAGCCTGGACGGAAGGCTAGGATGCTGCCCGCCCCTCGGTTTCTCCCGAACGCGGAGTGGGAAAGCAGAGACTACGGTGACTCTTTTCTTTTTTTCCTCCGCCCCAACACTGATGTGAGCGCCCAGGAATTTCGGGTCCCGGGAATCCGGGGGTGACGAAGCCAGAGGCCACGCGCTGCGGAGGGTCAGGCGGCTGCGCCCGGGTCCCGCCGTGCGCGCTCCCGGGCGGACGGGGCACTCGGTGTGGCGCCGGTCGGCGCGGCGCAGGCGGCTGCTACGGCCCCCGGTGCAACACGGCTCGGGCGGCCACGAGGGGCTCAAGTCCGTTCCCACTCCCCGAACCGCCCTCGGCGGCCGGAGCGAGAGCCCGGACCCCTAGCCTCGAGCCCAGCGCCGGGGCTCGGCGGGGGCGGAACCCGGGCAGTCGGGCGACACGGGCGACACGGGGCGCCCCGCGCGCTCAGCCGAACCTCCGAGCCTCGCAGTGGAGAAAGGCGCGGGCTCAGACCCGGGGCGTCCCGCCCCCCGCCCCCCCTCACCTCTCGGGGCGGCCGCCAGCGCCGGCGCCCGCAGGCTGCGGCCCCACAGCAGCAGCACCCGCAGCTCGCGCGCCATGTCCGTCCTCCGCGGCCGCCGAGCCACACGCGCGGCGAGGGCGGGGCGGGGCGGGGCCTTCCTCGGGCGCGGCGCGGTGACGTCACGCCGAGCGCAGGGCTGCCCGGCCCGCTGCCTGCGCCGGAGAGCGGGCGGGGCCCTGGTGGCCCGCGCCGCGCGGGGAGCGTCGGGCCTGGGGACGGGCCCTCCGTGACCTTGTGTCGCGTTGTCAAGGACGACGGGCGGGTGCGCGGGCCCGGGAGGGCGTGAGAGGGAGGCGGCGGCGATGCGGCGGACGTCCCGGGCCCCGGCGCCACTGGGGAGGGGGAGAAGCGGGGGCAGCCCGGAGGCTGGACGTGTCCTCCTCGCGCTCCTCCTCCCGCCCTGCTGCAGCGGACGAGCCCCGCCGCTCATTCTCTTTTAATTAAGAAGAAAACAAAAATTGTTTTAAGTTGAAATATGGTGGACCCAGAAAGCTACATTAGTTGTAGGTGTAGAGCGCTCCACCCCGGCGGGTGCCGTGGGCCACCACGCCACACGCCTGGCCCGTGGCTGCGGTCAGTCACTGTGCGGTGCTGTGCCTGGCCCCGTCAACGCCCTTTCTCGCCCGGTGCCACAGCGCGCGCGGCGTCGTCCAGGTTTTCTGAGGACCCGGCGGCCCCAGGTGGCTTCTGGGGCTCGCTGGAGGGTCGCTACCGGAGCAAGAAGCTACGAAAACGGAGCTGCAAAGTACGAAAGACAGGAGAGGGTTCACCCCCACCCCCACCCCCGCTTGGACCCAGGGCGCCGTCGGGGCATTGGGAGGGGCGACCCCGGGACCTTCCAGGTGGAAGGTGGGAAGGATGAGCCCCATGTGCCAGGCTCCAGCAGCTGAGCAGCATGTCCCCGAGACGGGCGGACTAGGCTGGGGGCGGGGGGGGGCGGGCAGGAGCCCTTTCTCTGTCGTTGGAGGAAGACCAGCAACCTCCCCACGGGCCCCCGCGGCGCCGCCTCCTCCTCGGGGCTTCACCCCCCCACCCCCCACCACGCCACTTCTAATCCATTCCAGCCCCTGGGCCCCGCCCCTCTCCTTCCCCCACCTCCCTGCAGATACAGGGGCGGGTGGCAGGCCCAGAGTGGCCAAGCTGCAGCTACTCTGGGGCCCTGAGGGGTCTGAGCCTCGCGTTGCATTTGTTCACCCAGGAAGTCCTCCCTTTTGCAAGAGCGGACACACTGGTCTGTGGGGCAGTAGATGTAGGCCCGGGGGGATCCTTTTATTTCAGGAAGAAGTGGTATCTGGCAGAGGGAAACCTATGCTTCACATAAGGGTGGGGGGTGTCAACTATCCTTCAATAAAAGATCAATTTGGGATCCCCGGGTGGCGCAGCGGTTTGGCGCCTGCCTTTGGCCCAGGGCGTGATCCTGGGCTCCCGGTGCATGGAGCCTGCTTCTCCCTCTGCTTGTGTCTCTGCCTCTCTCTCTCTCTGTGACTATCATAAATAAATAAAAATTAAAAAAAAAAAGATCAATTTAAAGTTTTAAAAAATGGGGAATCCCTGGGTGACTCAGTGGTTTAGCGCCTGCCTTTGGCCCAGGGCGCAATCCTGGAGTCCCGGGATCAAGTCCCATGTCGGGCTCCCAGCATGGAGCCTGCTTCTCCCTCTGCCTGTGTCTCTGCCTCTCTGTCTCTCTATCATAAATAAATAAATCTTTTTAAAAAAATCACTAAAGTTTTAAAAAATGATGGACAGGACCCAGGCTCTGTGGAGGACAAAGACACCAGGTTCCAGACACTCCTGTCCTCTCCTGGCCTGTGGACGTCAGACGCCCTCAGCTACAGATGTTCGCGAAACTATCTTCTGGTAGCCCGGGAAACTCTGGCTTTCCAAGATGCCTATAGACCCAAATCAAGTCTTTTTTTTTTTTTTAAGATTATATTTTTTCATGAAAGAGAGAGAGAGGCAGAGACATAGGCAGAGGGAGAAGCAGGCTCCCCAGACTCCGGATGACACCCTGACCTGAAGGCAGTCAGATGCTCAACCACCGAGCTACCCAGGTGTCCCCCAAACCAAGCCTTGAGGGGCCTGGGCAGATTTCAGCCCCTGAGAGTACGAGGAAATTGGAAGAAGGAAGAAAATGATTAGATGCAGATGTACGACTTGGACTGACCGAGACTGCCCGGGATTGCTGGCGGGGCACAGAGAGAAGCAGAGGAGGAGAGGGCCCCTGGGCCTCCTGACTACCGCTGCGGCCTCTATGAGGCTGCCCTTGCTTCTCCAGAGGCCACCGCCTTCGACAGCAGCGGGGGGGGGGGGGGGGGGGGGGGGGCGGCCTGGAGAAACGCGAGCCGTGTCATTCGCGGTGGCCGGAAGGCAGGGCCAACCCGCCCGGCCACGGCTGAAGGGGTCCCCGAAGCACGGAACACACGGACAATGGATGTTCTTCAGCCCGGAGAGGAGGGAATTTCTGATACCTGCTGCAGCGTCAGTGAACCGGGGGGGCCTGATGGTCAAGGACACGAAAAGACAGATACTGTGTGATCCCACTCGCACGAGGCATCGGAACTGTGGAATCCAGACACCGGCAGGGGGAGGGGGGACCTGGGCGGGAGTGGGAGGGCGATGGGGAATCCTGTCTAATGGGGACAGAGTTTCCGTTTTGCAAAATGAGCTCTGGAGACGGTGGCGGTGATGGCCGCGCAGCAGTGGGGATGCATTTAGTGCCACCGAGCTATGCGCTTCAAAACGATGACGGAGGGGTGCCTGCGGGGCTCGGTTAGTGGGCAGCCGCCTCTGGGTCTCGGCTCAGGTCGTGATCTCGGGGTTGTGAGCTCCGGGCCTGGCTTGGGCTCCGAGCTCAGCAGTCAGCTGGTCCCTCTTCCCCTGCCCCGCCCCACTCCACGCACTCGCTCTCAAATAAATAAAAAACCTTTAAAAAATTATTACAACGGGGGCAGTCCCGGTGGCTCAGCGGTTTGGCACCGCCTTCGGCTGGGGTGTGATCCTGGAGACCTGGGATCGAGTCCCACGTTGGGTTCCCTGCATGGAGCCTGCTTCTCTCTCTCTCTCTCCCATGAATAAATAAATAAAATCTTTAAAAAAAATTATTCCAACAGTAATCTTTACGCATATTTTACTGTAATTTCTGTAATGCCCTCTGGAAAGGAAAAACAAATGTGTCTCCCTTTATTTGCCTTTCTTAGTTCAGGCACCACTTGTGGGCGAGCTTCCCGCTTCACTGGGCAGCATCCTGGGAGTTCCCAGAGGAAGGAAAGCTTGGGGCGATAGGATACTTTTTGGCCTGGAAAGGGCCCAGGGGTGATGGGATTTTCTCCCAGTTTCATAAACCCTCTTATAGGGCATCTTCATTTTTGAAGTTCAAAAAATAGGGGTTTGGGGGCACCTGGCTGGCTCAGTTGGTGAAGCAGGACTCTTGGTCTTGGGGTTGTAAGTGTGAGCCCCGTGTGGCTGTAGAGAGGACTTTTTTAGAAGTTAGAGGTGGGGATCCCCGGGTGACTCAGCAGTTGAGCACCTGCCTTCGGCCCAGGGTGTCATCCTGGAGTCCTGGGATCGAGTCCCACATCGGGCTCCCAGCATGGAGCCTGCTTCTCCCTCTGCCTGTGTCTCTGCCTCTCTGCGCTTCTCATGAATAAATAAATAAAATCTTAAAAAAAAAAATAAGAAGAAGTTGGAGGCAGGAGGTGGTGGGAGAGGCCAGGCAGTCGCGGAGGCCGGGTGTCGTCCGAGAGCTGTGCAGCTCCGGAGAGGGAGGCCGCCTCCGCCGGCGCCCCCGGGGCCACACTGAGCTGCGTCTGGAGGCTGTGGCCGCAGCTTCGGAGGCACTGATGCTCCCCGGCTTCAGAGGTGCCAGAACGTTCAAATTCAGAGAAGCAGCTAGTAGCCTGGTGGCACCTGCACTGGGTTTTGTGTGATTCTTCCAGTCCCTGTCTTCCTTTGCAGGACTTTGATGCCAACTCAGCATGTGACCCAGTATTTTGCTGATTCACTCGACAACTATCTCTGTGTCTGACAAACGTCAGCCCCCAGCTGACTTCAGACACCTGCCGACAGCAATACTAGGTCTGGGGGAACCCGGGCCCTGACCCCAACCTGCACACTTGCTGATGGTGGGACCTGGCCAGAAGCCAGATCCGTGGCCCTTCGTGTAGGCAGGTGCAGCGCTTAGGACCTGGCCTGGAACTTACCAGAACATTTCTCATTTCAGTGGAGGACTCTGAGTTTTTTTCTCCGAATGACTCCTCCTGCTTTGACAGTGTCCGCCTTTAATTCCACCATCAAGGACACTGGAAACGTCACAGGTTGATCCCAAACTTTCAGGAGTGATTGGACCCAAGGTCTCTGTCCCTTTTCATGCTCTGTGGCATTGGCACTTGGTCCAGGGCCCTCTCAGGGCTTCCTGGCTTTCCTGAGCAACTCTGGCTCTGGAAAAGGTGGCCACCTCTCCCACCGCATTTATTCCTAGAAACTTCTGGGGGCTACCACTTGGTGAACTAGCCTCGAGGGCGCAGTTTGAAAGATGCCTTCTGTCCTGCCAAAGCACTCGGATCACATCTTTCCCCAAGCCTGCGGATGAGGTCATTCTAGGCATTGGAACAAACGTCCACCAAAACTCAAAATCTACTGCGTCTATGGCTTGCTTGAAGGAAGACACGGAAAAATTAGTTTGGTGTGAGAGACTCTCCAGTGCAGAGAAGCAATTCTGTTCTGTGCGTGGTTGGGTGAGTGTGTGCATGTGGGCTCCGGCAACGCACTTGCCCCACTAGAGCCCCACTCTTAGCCCAACACCCGTAAAGAGCAGAAAGGCCGTCTGGGAGGCTTCACCTGCTGGCATCCCCTTTCCCTGTCCGCATGGCTTCCTGGTGGCTCAGGACCCCTCTCGACGTCTGTCTCCCGTGCCAGTGAAGCCCTGCTTCCCCGAAGGACTGGCTGGCTGCCTGGGTGCCATGGGCCCTTACCCCACCAGCCAGAGGCCCAGTCCAGGTGGCATCTTGCGCAGCACCTGGCGTCAGGCCCCAGCAGGTTGGTGGCTTTCACAGAGCTCCCCTCACCAAGACCACGTCCCTTCGGGTACGAAGAGGGCCCCCTCGCTCAGGATCCTCTGGTCCGATGGGGTATCGGAGGGCAGGGTGGAAATGTCCCCAGGCACAGGGCAGCCGGTGTCTTCCGAGTGGTCCAGGAGACAGGACGGGCCTGACCCCAGCACTTGTGCCACCGGTGCAGAGAACCAGCACAAGCGCTTTCCCATCGCCCAGGGACCCGGCGCTGCTTTTGTGGAAGAGCAAGCACGGTGGGATCCCCATGTCTGTTTTGCCCACGGTCTGCAGGTTTACAAATGTACCTCACAGGACATCTTCCTGAACCTCCCTGTGCCCTGGGTCCTGCCCTAGCTCCTGTCCGTCCAGGGGACCTCGGCTGCCAGTGGGCCTGCCAGGCGCTCATTCAGGGATCAGAGGACAGAAGGGGTTGGAAGGTGCCAGCTCAGAGCGAATGCTGTGAAGGAGGCCACAGAGCCACTTGAGCAAACCCCCTCTCTAAAAACCATCTATCGTGAACATTAGGACTAAGGCAGTTTCGGGGCTCCGTTGGTGGAATATGTGATGCTTGGGGTTGTGGGTTCGAGCCCTACGTTGGGTGTTGAGATTATTTTTCTTTGAGAGATTTGAGAGAGAGAGAGAGAGAGCACGCGCACGCGCGCGAGCGCACACAGAGGCGGAGGCAGAGGGAGCAGCAGACTCTCCGCTGAGCAGGGATTCCTGACACAGGGCTCCATCCCAGGACTCGGATCATGACCTGAGCCAAAGACATGCTTCACCGACTGAGCTATCCAGGTGCCCTGGGTGTTGGGAGTTGAGATTAAAAAAAAAAAAAAAAAAAGACAAGGCAATTTCAAAGTCAAGATGGTTGTTCTTGGCCCCCTTGGGCCTCGCTGCTCCGCGTGTAGACTGAGGCCCGGGCCTCACCTGGGAGCTCCTCAGGAACTCAGCAGCTTGCCCGCCCGCCCGGCGCAGGCCACGATGCCAGGGTGTCGGCAAGATCCCCACTGGGCCGTCCGGAGAGGGTGCCGCCCCGACCCGGAGACACCTCCTCGCTCCCAGCACGAACTGGGATCGGTGCCCCCTTTGAGCCCCGGCACCACGTCGCCCTTCCCCTCCGCTCTCCAAGGGCTGGACGGCGGCGGCTCGGATGTGCTCAGCAGGTGGCTGAGGGAGCAAACTCAGGGCTTGCACCAGGCCTGCTTGTTTCCCCGTCAACTGGATAGCAAGGGTGCGCCCCCGAAATCTCCTGTTCTGGAGGCAAGGGGGCCTCGGCTTGGGACCCACTCACGTCTTTCCTGTCATTTCTCACACTTGCTGACCTCCCCCCCACGAGAGAATCCCTCTTCCTCACCCAGGAAACCAGAGACCAGAACTCAAGTGGCTAGAGGGCGGGAACAGTGAGAACCGGCCTCACCAGAAGCTCAGGGGTCCCCTATGCGGGGACCTGGCCCTCCCAAGGGATGCCAGTTCTGGCAGCCGAACACCAGGCCTCTGGTTGCCTCCTGCGTGGAAGCCAGGCCTCCTCAATGGAACCTGCTGCCTTTCTCTGCACCTCCCAGCTTTGGTCTGGACCCCCGACCGCCCTGCCTCCAGATGCTCAACTCGTGGCAGCACATGAAGCAACGCTTCCCGTTCTGAGGCCCCCAAACCTGTGCCAGATGTGAGGGGTCCTGGGTGGGGTCAGAGACACAGGGTGGGTCCTGGCGCAGGGAACCCTGCCATAGCCCCTCGCCATCCTTCCAAGGATGTCCTCTCTGGAGGTTTCCCTAAAGGACCACCCTCACCTGGAACAGTCTCTACACATCGCTACAGGCCTTGAGGATCTTCAGGCTTGGACTCTGTTGACATACCTCTATAGGACTACTTTAAACATGTTTATTTTTAAAAAATATTTTATTTATTTGAGAGAGAGAGAGCATGAGCAGGGGAGAGAAGAAGTAGGCCCCCAGGAGAGCTTGGAGCCCAATGTGGGGCCCGATCCCAGGACCCTGGGGTACCCAAGCCAAAGGTAGATGCTTACCCGACTGAGCCACCCAGGCAACCTCAGCATCAGTTTGTGAGAGGCTTTCTCATCGCTGGCCCAGAGCCCTGGTCCCGGGCCCAGAGCGTAAGGCCGCTTCAGTAACTGCCCCCTCGAGGCGCTGGGCTGGCGGGCCCCACCCGGACAGGGCCAGTCCCACCCGGACCTGGGAGGCCTTGGACACCGCCTCCTGTGTGCCAGGGGGTGTTTGGCGCCCCGCCCCCCCCCCCCCCCCCCCCCCCCCCCCCGCAATGTAGCCCCAAGGGAGACCAGGCCGGGCCTGCGGAGCCGGGCCGGAGGACAGCGGGCGTGGGCCCCACAGTGCGCAGCGCAGCTCGGGCTGGACGGCCCCCACCTGCCCGGCCAGGTCCCCTCCCCGGCCTCCTGCCTCAGGTCCGAGGCCGCGGCGCCCTGATGCCTTCCAGGGCACCTGGGAGGGCGGGCAGAGCCGAGCTCGCTATGGCCCAGGCTCCTGGGTGCTGCTGCCCCGCCGTGGCCGCGCCAGCCCCCCGGACGCCCCAGGCCTCACGTCCCGCGAGCAGCGTCCCGCCTGCCTCTCAACCCCCGAAAATGGGAGCCCGCGCCCCGGCCCCGTGGCCGGTGTGCCCGGGACCCTAGAGCCTTGGCCGGAGCCCGGGAAATCCCCGAGCGGGCACCGCCTGCTTCTGGTCCACTCAGCGCGGTTCCGTTCTGTCCTTTAGCCCGCGGGCTACGATCACTTACGTTCCACGAGCGACCCGTCACCCTGGCCCCGGCTTGGCACGAGAGGCCACCGGAGGCGGCGCAGTGATACAGGGCGTCCCTGCCGGGGGCTCCTTGGGTGAAGCGCGTCCGCTCCCACACGGGAACACCGGCCTGTGCAGAGCAGCAGGGCGACAAGCACGTTCTGGTTTGGACGGGATCTTTGGTTCCACTTCGGAGCAGTCAGCGACAGGAGGGGAGAGCGCCGTCTTCAGCCTGACATCCCAGAAGCCGAAGGCGCTCCACCGCTTCCGCTGGACATTGCATCCTACCCGTTTTTAACAGGCCGAGTTCTCAGAAACGTAATCGAACACACGGACTAGGCACGCTCAACCGGGACCCTTGGGGCTTGCGAACACTGGCTCGCTAAGCGCATTCTCAGGGTCGTTAGCCAACTGGGACCATCTTTGAATCCAAGCAGTTTTACCAGCTTTTATTATAAACACCAGCACATTTCAAGTTTCCTCTTTTTGATCACAAATATAGGACTTTTTTCTTCTCCTCTTAAGTATACAGCATGAGACGCAGCGCCAGGGCTTCCCAGCTCTTACAGAAATCTCCTTACGCCGAGGGCAGGGTCAGCACCCCCAGACCACACCCTCGGCCGCATCCCTTGGCGGATTACACAGGACATCGACTCCAAAAAGATGAGATCTGTACAGTTTTGGATCCCAGGACGACCTGAGAAAGATGCCCCCCACCGGCCACATGAAATGGCTGCGCCACACGAGTACAGGGCTGGAGCCGCTCCTCCAGGGCCCCAGACACCTCACCCCTTCTGTCTGCACGCGGCCTCGGACTCAGTGGAGAGGGCGATTCGGGAGGGTCCCAGATTCGAGAAGCAAGCAGAGTAAGGACGGCCGGATGGCCACTGGAGGGCCGTGGCCCTGCTTTCCCTTCTGGGGATGTGGTAGAAATGGGAATTGGTTGGCAATGCTAGTGACGGCCTTATTATCTGGCTTCACCTATGTTAAAACTCAATATTTGAAGCTCTGTGCTAGAATCTGTTTTCTTTTTGTTTCTTCAAATTTAGATTCTCAAACCAAGGATTCTGAAATTATCTCTGTGAATACAGGGCCAACAGGGAAACTATTTGGGCCAGGAGTTCTCCATATGCCACCACAACTGCCCCCTGCCCCGCCCCAGGCTGGGGGACCAGGGATACAAGAGTCACTTGTGCTTGTAGGGGAGGGGTGCTGCGGACTAGAGAGCACACTTCCATGCTCCCCAGGGCGGGGTGCTGTGGGACCATGTGGCAATGCGTCCGTCCCTGGAAGCTGGAGGGCTTTCACCACATTGCTGCCCTCACAGGCACCGCCCTGTTTTTAGAGGGTGAAGAATGATGCTGGGCTGGGCATCGGAGGCCCCCAGCAGAACGCCCTGCACTGTGTGTCCTCTCCTATGGAGCACAGGATTTGTGGGGCAATCAGGAAACACCTCCAATCCCTGGAGCACATTTTACACCAATTCTGGGATTTGCGTATAGGTAAGGGGAGGGGATGCTGCTGAAAACAAGTGCAGGAACCATTCCTACTCTGGGTTTTCGAGGCTTAGGGCAGGAGGAGGACAGGAGGCAACGTGCTGCTTCAGACCCATCTGCAGCCCTATCTCTGTGGGTGAAGTTCCCCGCGGAGCACTGAATCTGAGGCCATCAGTGAGCTTGACCATCTCAGTTCCTGGAAAGAGAACCATCCAGGCCTTGGCTGAGCCTGGCCACCACCCACATGGCCACCATGACCGTCGTCCCCGCCTCTCCTCTGTGAGCAATCCACCAGAATCATGTCTTACAAAGAACAGACTCCAAAAATATATATAAATAAATAAAAACCTTAAACATTCTTACAGGGATCTTAAAGAACAGAATACATGTTAAAAACTTCAGTAATTTATATCAATTTTAAGCGGTACTTTATATACAATGGGGGAAAAAACACATGCATAGTCCAAATACAATGTTGAAAACAGCATTTTCATAACAAAAAACCCCGAACACTAAGTGTTAATACCATGTACATGAATTCAAGAAGGACCACCCTTTTTGTCTGTTGCACACAGTTTATTTAACAATATGATATAAGAAATGAGTTGGTACTTTACCATTCTATACAGTGATTGAATCTTCTTGAATTTTCTTATTTATAGTAATTATAGCGCTTGCATGATTTACACTAGAATTGCTTTTCCTCATTTCAAGTTTCACATAGAAGAAAGAAAAGAATGCTTCTTCTCTATTAACATTAGCATGGTCTAAGAGAGTGATCATCCCTATTTTTTGTCTAAAACCAGTTTTATCAGAGAAACAAAGCAACAATTTCTACATCTGCAAGACAAGAGTTTGGCTTAAGCCAGTATGTATAGATAGATGTGTGTGTGGGTGTGTACGTGTGTGCACGCAGGAGCCAATTCCTATCGTCCAGGGGTAATACTTGGAGAACGCCCACAGAGTTCACTATAGAAAAAATCTTCCCGCAACATCAGAAAGTTATCGGGATACATTATAAGCTTGCATTATTTCAAGAATCAGTTTCTGAATATTATTTTTCTTCTCACTTTTAAACATAAATGTTTAAAGTCTTGAAAATACAAATAAAAAATATGAATATAATGAACTTGTTTTTCCCATTAAAAAAAGGCATGAGTCACCAATGACGACAAAAAGAATCAAACAAAACCCCCCTCCCCCCAAAACAAAAAAACAAAAACAAAAAACAAAAACAAAAAGAGAGAGAGAGAGAGACCAGATATTTAAATCAACTGGTTTTTAACAAAAAAATATATTCTTTGTATTGTTTCTTTAAACAGCAATCTACCCTTCCATGGTTTGGAAGTAGCAGTTCCATCTAGGGATAAAAAGAGCCTAGATGTCTGGATTTCAGTACAAAAGGTCCAAGAACATGAAAGGGGGGAAAAAAAAAGCGATGCTCTCACAATGCTACAAACCCTCCACAAACTTTTCTAGGGTGTCTCCTGTAGTGTCGCCGACCAGGGACAGCTCACTGGACAACGCACTCCTGTTGGGGGTGTTCAGCTGTGGGAGCATTGCACTCTGTTCGGGGTTCCCCAAGTGTCCCTGATCTATGGAGCTGGCCATGGTGACTGCGAGTCCTGGGTGGGGGGAACCAGTCTGGGGCGACACATGGTGTGGCGAAGGCTGGGGCTGTATCCGTGGCGACGGGCTGGAATGTGGAGGCTGGGACTGGGGCCGCGGAGACTGGACAGGGGCCGGAGACCGCACCTGGCTACTGAGGGATGTGGCCATCTGCTGGCCGGGGAGGTGCGAGGCCTGCGGCTGTCCTGAGAGCATGTGCTGCTGGGGGCTCATGGGGTTCGGCTGGCCCGGGGACCCGATCTGCTGCTTCATCTGCTGCTGCTGCAGAATCCGCTGCTGCAGGGCCTGCTGGATGTTGGGGGTGCTGTCTGCCCCCAGCCCCGGCTGCCCCATTTGGCTGAGCTGTCCCATCTGAGCCGCCATCTGGCCCATGGAGCTGCCCTGGATGGGGAGGTGCTGCTGCATCCGCTGCTGCTGCATGGCTGGGGGGTAGCCTCCAGGTCCTTGGGGCTGCTGGAACTGGCCATGCCCAGCCATGCCCCCAGCCATGCCCGCACTGCCCTGCTGTTGCTGCTGTTGCTGCTGCTGCTGCTGCTGCTGCTGCTGGAGCAGCTGCCTCCGGAGCATCTCCCTGTACTGTGGGTTCATGCTCGCCATGCTGGGGTTGTGGCCCGGGTTCATGATGTTCAGGGCCTGGCCCTGGGGGTTCAGGCCTCCCATCGCCTGCTGTTGCGGGGGCACGCCGGGCCGGGGCCCGCCGGCTTGAATGGCGTTCAGGTTTTGTAGGCCGGGCTGCTGGTGCAGGCTGGGCTGGGCCTGTAGGCTGGGCTGGGGCTGCAGACCGGGCTGGGGCTGCAGGCCAGGCTGACTGGCCACGTACTTGGCTGTGCGCTGCTTGATAAAGGCCGCCATCAGCTGAGGGTTGGACTTGAGGATGTTGAGCACCTGCTGCTGCTGCTGCGGGGAGCTGGGCGACTTCAGGGTCCGCAGCAGGTCCTGCAGGGCGCCGGGCGAGATGCTCCGAGGCGGTGGCTGCACGCCAGACATCCGTGGCCCGGCGACAGCTGGCTGGGCCTGCATGGACATCACCGGCCGCGGCATGCCTGGCATCGGCTGCTGCTGGGGGATGGGCGCCTGCTGCCACTGCCCGGGCGGCAGATTGGGCATGACAGGCCCGCTGACCTGGTTGGGACGGGGCACATTCAGGCCCACGGGGGCCATCTGGCTCACCGGGGTCACCATGCCTGGGCGCCCTGGGGGCATGCCATTGTTGATGTTCACCCGGTACAGGTGCTGCTGCTGCTGAGCCTCACGCTCAATCTGCCGGGCCGCTTCCACCGCGGCCGGTGGGGGCTGGGCAGGGGGCGGCGGGGCCGGCACCTGGTTGGTGGGCTTCCCGGTGGACACCGTGGTGGGGGGCTGAGTCCGGGCCACACTGGGGAAGCCAGCTGGTGACATGCTCACGGGCGAGGGCTGGGGCTGGGCTGGGGGCTGCGGCGTCTGGGGTGTGCTGGGCTGCTGCGTGGGGGTCCCAGGCGGAGCTGAGGTAGGGGAAGGCAGACTCTGCTGAGGCACATTGCGGGTGTTCATGGTGGCCATCCGCCGGCGCATGAGCTGAGCTTGCTGCAGGCGGTGCTGGATCTGCTGCTGGCGGAGCTTGTGTTTGATGTTGAGGCAGAAGGGCACTGGGCATTTGTTTTCTTGGCAGTGTTTGGCGTGGTAGCAGCAGAGGGCGATGAGCTGCTTGCACACCGGGCAGCCCCCGTTGGTCTTGCGTTTGCAGCCCTTGGTGTGCTGTACCACCCGCTTCATCTTCTGGCAGGACGGCAGCGAGCAGTTGGCGTTGCGGCACTGGCAGGCGTGCACCAGGGACTGGATGCAGCGCTGGATGCTCAGGCGCCGTGACTCCTGGGGGCTCTTGGACTGTGGCTCGCCCTGGCTGCCGCCCTCGTCGTCCAGGCCCAGCCCCCACTTCACCATCTTGTGGGCATGGCTCTTCGTGTTGTAGCAGTTGATGCAAAGGTCGTAGTCCTGTGGACAAGCACAGGGCACAAGCTGTGGTCAGCACACGGGGCCTCGCGTGACCAGATGGCTGGCAGAGGCTGACAGACACCATACAGCTACCCCTGGAGCCTCACACCTCACCCTGCCCCTCCCAGTCCTACAGTCTCACGGGCTCTTGAGCGTGTTGCTTGACATGTGTCCCCTCTCCTTCCTTCCTCTGCTGCTGGGCAATGCCACCCAGACCCACAGGGTCCTGCTCCCATACCTGGCCCGGGAAGCCTGATGGTTGCTCCCAAGCTCACTGAAGTGCCACTGGCTGGGTTTCTAGAAACCGGGCCCTGCTCTCTGGGGCTGCTGGGTGCTCTAGTGCATCCCCAGAACTCTGCAGGGTGGCCCAAAGGCCTTGACCGGAAGACAGTCCCTGGGCTCAAACCACAATGAAAAAATGTGTGTTCACAGGTTTCTTAAAAGTTGCTTGTATCTGGAGACAGACTACTGTGTGCCAGGCCTGGAGAAGGAAACCCTATGACTGGGACCAACTTTTTTTCCAAAAAGACATGAAGATCCCAACAGTGGGAAGTGACAGAGAACAAAAGAAGGCTACAAAAAGTGACAAATAAAGACAAAAGCATTATGAGGCCCTATCTACCCCCTCAACCCAAGATCACAGAGCTGCTCCTATGGACTGTGACTCTGGGAACCATTCTGAATGTGGACTCCAGCAAGGTGAGGACTGGGTGGGGGATGGGAGTGTGTGACTATCTGTAGGGGGAGATGGGGTGCCCACAATAGCCTGCTTCACCCCATGTGAGGGACCCAACTGGGGAAAGGAGAGGCCACACCCCTTCACACAGGGGCCAAGACCTCTGCAGAGGAAGCCAGCGTGTGCAACCATGGGGTCCACCAGAACAGGACATTGTCAGCTTCTCGGCAAGGCTAGAATTTGAGGCAGGAATAAAGGTTAGGATCCTGGTAGAGCTGAAGCACAGGCAGCGCCTCCTTCCTGCTCCTACCCTGGACCATAAGGCCCATGGATGCTCCTGACACACAGCCGGTATTGGCAAAAAAAAAAAAGGAGTAGAATAAAAGTGCTTTGTCATTATATCTTCCTGAAAAAGTCAGGTTAAACACTGCCTCCTCTAGGAAGCCTACCCATTCTTGCTTCCCTGGAAGACCAGCCCTTCCTGCCACACACATTGAGGGCCCCGCTGTCAGGCTTAGTTGGGTTGGGACCATACCATGGCCCCTAAGGGAGAAAGCCTCCTTCCTTCCTATAATGAAGGTGTGCTGTTGAGCCTGCAGCCGGCACAGCCCACATCGACTAGGATTCTCTTATTTGTGAACTAAAAAACACCAGCCTCATGACCAACAATGACCCTAAGAGGACCAGGACGTAGATAAGCCTTCTTCATGTAGTCATTTTGCCCCCCCCTGGAAAATCCCAACCATTTCATGGTTCAATCTGAAATGCTCATGCACTGATGGCAGAGAGGGCTGGAGAGTGACCGGCAGACCCCAATCTTGGGCCATGCCAGCACGGCTAGAAGTTCTGTGAGCCGCAGACACTCCCTGAAGGGAAGGAGAGGGTGCGGGCCTACCTCGCACACGGTGCAGTGCCAGCGTGTCTCCACGTGGTGCTTGCACTCGTTGCAGGTGTAGACAAAGCGGTCCTGGCCCTGGGTGTGCAGCTCCACCAGCATGCACAGTGTAGACCACTTGGACCGACGCAAGGAAGAGAACTCCCAGTGCTTGTCTCTGGCGAGGGTGAGGAAGGCGTCACGCCCATCCATGAGGTCACAGCTGAGCAGGGGGTCAGGGTCAACGATGGGGGGCAGTGTGTTGATGACGGGCCCAGCGTGCAGATGGATGACAAAGAAGACCTGCAGGGGAGAGTGGCGTCAGCCCACAGGGAGAGCAGGGGCAGTGATGTCAACGGGGGGCTGGCCCCGCAGGCCCAGGGCTACCAGGACCCCTGGGGTTGAGCCGGGCCATTGGGGTCAGGCATCTGCATGCAGCCGGGGGGCACCCCCGCATGGACCACTAGCAGCACTCCCTCCTCCCTCCCTCTCACTCCCTCAGCTCTACCTCTTTGTGCTTCTCCATCGTGGCATACAGCTTCTGGGACAAGTCATTGGACACGTTGGGCATGCTGGGCTTCTTCTTGTTGGCTCGACTGATACTGCTTTTGTTCTTATTGGTTTTCTTGTTGTTCTTCTTCTTGGCATTCTTGCTGTCGCCCTGGCTGCCCTAAAACAACATGCCAAGCTGCTAGACGGGCCTGGCCTCCTTTCCTCACTGGATGCTCGGCTGGGGAACCCGCAACAGCTCTAGGAGGCCCAGCCGAGGGCAGGAGGCCGCTGTCAGGAGATGCCCCGGAGGATGCGAGCAGCGCCAGGGCTGCAGCGGGGACACCTGGAGGTCAAGGAAACCCCACCCACGCCGTAACAGCCACACAGCAGGCACCTCTCAGAGGAGAAGACACCCGGTATGCTAGTTTGCGTGCTGACAATAGAGGGGGTACAAACTATTTCTCCTAGTTCCCTGCTCTCTACTGGACCCTGCCGCTCCAGGCCACATCCTGAATGCTCAGTCGCTGATTTTTTGTGCCTTGCAGACGGTTCCAAATATCCACTGTACACAAGAAGGGGAAAGGTGCCAAGAGAAGCTGCTGCGGGGGTAGGAGCAGAGTTTCCAGAATGGCCTATCCATGTCCCAGGCAGAGCTACCCGAGGCGGAGACCTCTCCTTGCCCTTGCTCCCACCCACCCCGAGTGCTGTAGCGGCTCCTGCCCCTCAGTTCAAGCGCTCCTACTCTGGAAAGAACTTGGGCTTGGAGTCATTTAGGTGCCAGGGTAGAAACGTTCACCAGGTCTGGTCAGAAGAACCTGGTTCTCAACAAGAGGAAAGAGAGGGAGAGACAGACACACTCTGGGTGCTGAGAGCTGGGTGGTGCCCAAGGGACCCTGACAACCCCAGAGAGGGGCCAAGGTGAGCAGCAGCGGTCAGTGGGGGGGCGAGCGAGCACAAGCCAGCAGTGGGAGAGACTGGCAGTCTGAGAGCTCCACAGATCTGCTCACATTTTCTGTCCGCCTTTAAACCATTCTAAAAACTATGCTTTTAAAAAGTTGTAAAAGAAATACAATCACTGCACAAAGTTCAGAAGACATAGCCAAATAATTAAAATACATATATATATTTTTTTGCCCCCCCCCCCAGCATTTTGGTTTTTCTTCTAGGAGTTGTACCTATGTGTCCCCACTGCGGTGGTTCTTCCCATGGAGCTGGGGTCACACACGGGACGCTCCAGCCTGTCCCCCCCGCTTCCCCCAGGGACGAACACTTCCAATGGCAAAGCAGGAGTCCGGCCCACATACTGTCCGTAACTCTAGGCCCTGTCTGCCACGGGGTCCCACGGTGTCTCCACGGTGGGACCCGCCTGCTGCCTCTGTGAACTGGACGCCGGAGAATGTCACATCTCTCCACCACAGGCAAATCCCTGATGTGGCAAAGGCTGGCTAAGGGTGCTGCCACCAGGCCAGAGGCAGGCACATCCTCCTAGGACGGGACACCCAGCTGGGGCCTGTGTCCTGCCTCAGAGCCCCTATGGAGGCAGAGCCCGCTCCACCATCCGGACGCAGACCTTCTTCTCCCTCCTGTGATCCCCTGCCCCAGAGCCCCAAGTTCGTGTTCTCACTCAGGCCACCTCCCATCTGAGGCGTAGGCAGCAGTGGACATGGAGACAGACCTGAGCTCACAGCCCAGCTCTGTGCTCTCTCTCTCTCTTCCCCATTTCCACTCAAAATCAGCCCACCCTTCAAAGGTCGGCAAGTAAACAGGATCTCTGGGAGCCTCCCAAAGACCCCAGTGGAACAGTTTTTCAAAACCTAAATCCTCTGACGTTCAGGAGTGTGGTTATCTGCTGTCGGATGACAGATCCTGCCTCTAAGGAGCCCCAGCCAAAGGAAGTGGGCAAAGGACAGCCCTTGGGTTCCTCCAGGGACCCAAGCAAGCTGCAGACCTCTGGCTTTCAGGACCCGACCTGCACAACAGGCATCCCTGCAGCCAGTCCCTGACCCTCACCGTCCTCCTCTCCTGGGTAGAGGCAGCAGCAGTGACTCAGCTCTTAGGCCCCTGGCCCAGCAGGAAGGCCCGATCCAGGACTTTCCTCGCACACTTTAACGATCCACCCCAAGTTCTGCGGCTGTTACTCTCAACATAGCACATACGCCCTGTTGCTCCTGTAGCTGAACCTAACCAAAACCCCCATGCTCTCTTCCTTGGACATCTGAGCAAAACACGCTTGCTCCCAATGTGAGTCCTCACATATTTCCTCCTCCTGCTGGCAGTTCTTCCCCCAGGACTGTCTGGTTCCTTCTCACCAGGTCAGCCTCTGCCACCTCCCCAAACAGGCCCCGCTGGAAGCATGTGCACCCGTCCCTACCAGTGTCCGTTTCCTTACAGCTCCTAGCGCTGTCTCAAGATGCACTTGCTTTTCCTACTAGAACAGGCACCCCATGAGGGTAGGCACGGAGTCTTCTCTAGCTCACCGCCACATTGCTGAGCACAGAGCCCATGCGAGGTGGGACTTGGCGAGCCGGTGGGTGTACCACGGCAATGCCGGATGGAGGGCTGCTGGGTGGGGTGGGCTGGCTTATGACAAAATGAAATTAAGAGGCCTGGCAACTGAGGGTTTTCTTTCTCAGGGAAGATCTATAGTTAGTGGCCTGGCTGCTAACCATGGGCACCCGGCTGTCTGCTCTGGGCTGCCTAGCAGGCTGCCCTCCTCTCTCACCTCTCTGTGCCTCTATCCTGCCTGCCCCACTCAGAGATGCTAGAGCCAGCACCTCCCATCTGCCTTTCCCAGGTGACGTGTCTCTAAGCACCCACATCTCAGCTCAGCCCACACGGAGGAGGTGTAGGCTGTGCCCCAGCTCCAGTCCCGACCTGTACTAGCTGGTGACAAGCGGAGAGCACATATGAAAATACCACCAGACAAAAAAGGCGCGAGTCCATCCCTGGCATGCAGATGGGCCCCCAGTGTCTCTGTACCTCTGTGGTCTCACTGGCCGCAGTGCTCTCCTCCTTCTTCCTTTCCTCCTCTTCTTGCTCCAGCTCCTTAATGCTCTCCTCTAGCACATTAGGCCAGAAGTCACCCTCAAAATAGGGCAGCTCCTTGGCACTGGTGAGCCTGTCTTCAGTTGCCTGTTTGAAAATGTCCTAGAGAGTGAAGGAAGCACAGCAGGTAAGAGGGAAGTGAGTGGTGCTCCGGGAGGGGTGCAGGGGCCGTGCCTGGCTGAGGACAGGGCTACTTTGAGACTGCCAGCTACAAATCTAGGTGGACTGCTGATGAGGTGCTTCTACATCCTTTCTCTTCACACTTATCCTCTTTGCTTTTTACTCATCACAGGTGAATACAGATCTAACGGGCACGAGCGCGAGAGGAAGACAGCCAGCAAGCCGCCACGCCCTGCTTCGACCCCAGGTACCTTGTAGTCATGAATGATCCGTTCTGCAAACGCCTTGTCCAGCATCTTCTTGTACCACTCCTGCAGGCGCTTTGGTTTTGGGATTTTCTGATCAGGGGGGTGGCAATGGAAGATATAGTCGTCTCCTTCACTTGGGGGGCAGGCCCAGATGTGTCCTGTTACATACCTGCAGGATACATAGACACAATTCAGACCAAAGTGCTGATGAAAGCCTCCCTGCTTCCAAAGAGTAAGAGCTGAGGAGCAGGAACCAAAGCAACGACAGAAATAACTAGGAAAAAAAAAAAAAAAAAAAAGAAAACAAAGAAATTACCACGATGTTTGCAACAAAATAGAACATGCTTAGACAAGTTCCAAACCAGCATGGAGGGGAGGGGTGCATGGGGTGGGGGGTGAGGCCGAATCTCCACGTGCAAGGGCACACCCGGATATTGGCCCTAAGATGCTCCCTCCCAGGGTATATGTGCCAGGCAGGGGTCAAGGCTCCAAGGGAACCCTGTCAGCACAGGAAAGAGCCTGGGAGACGTGGCTCTCAGGGGCATGGAATGGCTTATGCCCAGGAACGTGCCTCTTTTCCTAACTACTACTTCCTGGGCAATGGAAAGGCAGCTGGGTATTTATCTCTAAGGAGCTAAAGTCAAAATAAACCTGTCACTCTGTTAGAGATGTGTCAAATACCTCTTAACTTTTTCAAATTTGGGAAAGAATGTGACAGATCTAGAACACTGAAACAGAAAGAAAAGCAGATGCAAAGACCAGTATCTCACAGGATTCCATTCATATGAAATGCCCAGAAGAAGCACATTTATAGAGAGGGAAAGTAGATTAATGGTTGCCAGGGGCAGAGGTGAAACAGGGATTAACAACAAATGGGTGTGGATCCTACTACTGGGGGGTGGGGGGGAGGACAATGCTCCCAGACAGACTTCAGACATGGCCACACTGCTCAGCGAAGTTACTAAAAATCACTGAGGTGTACACTTGAAACAGGAAAATTTTATGGTACATAAAATATGCCTCAATAAACTTTTAAAAAGAAAAAAACCAGAAAGACTAGAATAGGAAAAAAAATGAGAAGAGCAAAGAAGGCAGAGCAAGCATGTGCGCTCTGCTGGGGAGCCTGAGAAAGCATCCAGGAGGGGGCTCGGGAGACCTCTGAATTGATCTGAGGACATCAGAATAAAAACACAAACGACTTAAAAAAACAACAACAACATACTCTGGTTATTTCACAAAATACACAGTGAAAATTAAAAATAGAATTTTTATTAGTTCTGAATAATCTAGATTAAACTCACCCCAATTTCTTCACATACTCTAAGTATCCAATAAGGATCTCGTGGTAAACAGCTGTCCGGAGGCATCGGGGCCGGAAGAAATGAATACTGTCCAGATAAGATATGTACACACGCCTGGAGAAGCAGGTGGGAAGAAATTAATTCAAGTTTGGGGTATCCTCCAAACTTGAAACCAAACATCAACATCCAAAAAACCCTCTAGAAATAAATGGTTTTCGTAGCATTTACACTGCCCATAGACAAGACATAAGAAAACTCTCATCACCAACTGCCAGTGAGCATGAATAAACGATCTCATCCCTGACCAAAAGCAATAGATCGCAAAAAAAAGAAAAAAAAAAAAAAAAAGAAAAAAAAAAAGGATTAGGAGAGAGGAAGGGGAGAGCCATGGAAAGGCCAGGGCCAACTAAGAAAAGCCTCTACCAATTCCCTCTCACCTGGATTCTTGACCAAACTTGAAATAACTCTTGGAAGAGGCACTTCGTTTTTACAACACTTGGGCCCACAGGATGATCCCCAACCCCTTCTCTGTAGGTCTACCTGCCCCGGGTAAGACGGACAACAGCAAGACCAGGACTGGAACCCATGAGTCCTCACAAAACATGCTTTAAACAGTCACCAAAACCCTTCATTACTCACTGGCTTAGTTGAAAACTAAACTAGTCTGGTTGGTTAGGTGTGGCTTATTTGATTTAAACCCAGTTCTGGGGCACACAGGTTCTCTGAGACACTTCAGGGTTTGGTCTGCAGCAACACCACAGGCCCAGTGACATGCACCCGATGGGGGGAGGGGGTAGGCTACCTTGTGTTCGGAGGGGGGCAATCAGAGCCATACTCTTGCACATGCATCCCGAAGAAGCACACATCCACTCCATCAATTTCCTCAAAAGCAAAGAGTGCTTTGGTTCGATATGGGAAAGATTCAGACATTTCCCCAGAATCCACAAACCTGAAATAAAAGTCAGAGCCTGAGGTTTGCACGTGTCATTGTTCTACAA
This sequence comes from Canis aureus, assembly GCF_053574225.1. Classification (NCBI taxonomy): domain Eukaryota; kingdom Metazoa; phylum Chordata; class Mammalia; order Carnivora; family Canidae; genus Canis; species Canis aureus. The sequence continues at coordinate 40,263,234 of NC_135618.1, forward strand.
GGTGCCTGATAAATGAGACCTGCTGCTCTAAACCCACTCAGTACAGAGAAGCTGAAGGCCTGCTCACCTCTGTTGCCTGCTGGCCCAGAGCTCTGCCCACCAGCCTGGCCTTTGGCAGCTTGGGGCTGTGACCCTATTTTTATGACACAGTCTTGCTCAGCCAGGAATTCTACCTCCCCTGATGATTATGGAATACTGAGAGAAGGGCTGACTATACATCACATGCTGAAAAACCTTTAAATTATACAAACTCTAAGCTTATTTTTTTAGTAATCTCTATACCCAATATAGGGCTCGAACTTCCAATCCCAAGATCAAAAGTCACATGTGCTACTGACTGAGCCAGCCAGCTGCCCAGAATTATACAAACTCTAAAGCCTTGCCAGAAAGTGGGCTTTTGTTAACCAGTTACGGGACCCCTCAAAGAGCGCTTCACAAAATAGCATGACATCTGCACACAAACCGTGACTTCATTCCAGGCTTGACCTCCACAGTCTTGTCTGAGCTGGCTACCACACGGACAAACACCTCCCCGGCTTCAGGATGATTCTGTCGTCGCAAAAACTTGTTGACTCGGTCTTCCAAGTGGTTGCCCAATCGTGTGGTCTGTAGTCCTGGAAAGTCCAGAACAAGCAGGTGAAGAGGCTTCAGATGGGCTATGGAGAAGGTGGCTGAGGCCACAGGACCCACCTTTCTCTTTTGGTGCAATCTGATTTTCTAAGGATTAATGTTTTTGAAATCCAGAAGGGACCTCGGTTGTCCTATGAGGTAAGTGTTTTGTAAGGGAAAGGTGGGCTCTGGAATCTCGGGCACCCCACACACTGATGATTGCTGTCATTTAAATGCCCTCATATTTCCACTGTTTTTTAGCTGCAAGGTCAGAAGAGCCACAAAGGCAGACAGAGGGCTGTCGGGTAAAGCGGATGGAGCCAGACACAGGGGCCATGCCGCGACCTGGCCCCAGGCGCCCCCATGTGGCTCCTTGGTGTCACAGCTGTGCTCACAGCCAGAATCCGTGCTGTGGAACTCTCCTTTCCTGCCCAGCTCAGAGGAGTGGGGGCAGGCAGCCTTGGGATCTCATCCCAGGCAAGAACTCATACAGCATCAGAACTCGCTTTAGCCCTGGATCCCCTCTCCCAAGGATCCCCCAAGTGTGGCCCCCCTGACAGGACTTGTCCAGCAAGCTACCCCAAGAGATAAAACATTGGCCACAGAATAAAAACTTCACACAAGGGAAAAAGACTAGAAGGAAAAGCTACAAAAGTTAACAGTGATTATTCACAGTTATGGGGTTTTAAAAGCATTTCCTTCTTTATATTTACTGACTTTTAAATACTACATGAATGAGAAATATTTTAAAAGAGCTATTTGGGATTTCCTTAGATTCCTTAACTGAAGTCAAGGAATACCTGGAAAATGTAGACTTTCTAAATTCTATTTTTCTGCAATTAACATACCAAGAGCAGAGTTTTTTGGTATGTTATACTTGCATACAAGGGACGTCAAAAGAAAACACTACTGTGAAAATGAAATAAACACCCCACAAGAAAATAAAAACTTGAAAAGCTATAAAAATGGGAAAAGTGGATTTATGATGGATTTCACACCTGGATGAAGGTGCATCCTCCACAGGGGCCCATGGGCCATCATGTCCATCTACCCCAGGAGCAGCCCCTGGAGGAGACCCTCACATTCTCACCCCTGTGGGTACCCCCACCTCCACCAATGCCATCGCTGAGCAAGTCTGGGTCTCCTCACAAGGTGGTTTCTGATCCCAAAAGGCAGGATCCAGCTAAGAAGGCCCACCCTGCCATGGTCTACCCTTTTTTTTGTCAACATAGGATCCTACACACTGATTTTCAAATAGAAAACAGAAGTATAAACCTTTAAAATTAGGTCTTTACTTTTTTCTTCAAATCACCTGAATTACTGTACCAAAAACAAAAACAAAAAAACAAAAAAACAAAAACCTTTAAATGAGACCACACGTGACAACCTTGTTTAGGCACTGAACCGAGCGATGTGAAGGGGCGGAAGGGACACCTGGGTGGCTCAGCAGTTGAGTGTCTGCCTTCAGCTCAGGGCGTGATCCCGGAGTTCCGGGATTTTGTCTGTCCTTGGGCTCCCTATGGGGAGCCTGCTTCTCCCTCTGCCTAGGTCTCTGCCTTTCTCTATGTCTCTCATGAATAAATAAATAAAAACTTTAAAAATACGGAAAGAGGAAGGAAGGAAAGAAGGAAGGAAGGAAGGGAGGGAAAGAAGGAGGGAAGGAGGGAGGGAAGGAAGGGAGGGCTGGAGAGGCCCCCCTCCCCGGGGCCCCCAGAAGAGCAGATGCTCAGAGATGCAAGAGTGCAGTTGATCCTGTGGCAAAGAGAATATGCTTGTGCGTAGACATCCCCGCAGAACGATTTCAAAGGGCATCATGCCCCTCATGTCTGTCGCACACAGCTCTGCCTTGTTCTGCTACACTTTCCAGTTTTCCAGAGTGGCCAGCTGCTGGCTCTCACATCCTGTGGCTCCTCCTTATGCGGCAGGGGCTGTCCTTATACACACCTTCACGTGCATATACAGACAATTCTGTGGGACACGTGCACAGAAGTGCAACTGTGAAGTCTTAAGACAAACTCTCTAGTTTGTGGTTCTCCTTCTATCCAAGCTTTCAACGTGTGTTTTCACCCACAGCACATGAGGGGGTCTTTTCTGCCCCTTTATGTGATCAAACCCTGCGGCCTTTTGCTTTCCAAGGGGCTGTCTGTCTCCAGGGAGGCTTCTCACAAGCCAACACGGGGACTCTGACTCTGAAGCCTCTCTCGTGGGCCAATGGACTGGGCCAGGTGCAGGGTGTCAGGCAGGGAGGGGCAGGGGTGGGGGAGACTGTCCTTTGCTGGCTCATCAGCAGTACAGGGCTTGTACAAATGCAAATGAGGTGGTCCGTCCTTTGTGGCCTACAGACTCTGACAAAGGCTGTGCCCACATGACCACACCAATGGTGACGGGTGGCTGGACATTCAAGGTTATCTTCTTCAGTGAGTCTTGTACATCTTCATCCCTAAGGCTCACATCGCAGGCCTGCTCTTGGGTTTTTCTGCCCCCATCCACCACCAGCTGCAACTGCTCTCCTACCTAGACCCACCTCTCCTAGCAACTGTGCCCTGGTCATGAAGCTCTGGCCCAGTAAAGTGCTTCTAGGTTGCTGACTGCTTTAGTGATCTCACCTGGGAGCTACTATGCCCCGCCAGAGGAACATCTGGCAATATGTGGAGACATTTCTGTGGTCACCACTCATGAGAGCAGGGGTAGTATTACTGGTTATTTAGTGGGTAGCAGCCAGAAATGCTCTTAAAATTCTACAAAGCATAGGACCATCCCTAAAACAAAGAATTATCTGGCCCTGAATGTCAATGGTGGCTCAGTTGAGAAACCGCGATCTGAAGAGAAGTATTACGATAGTTCGTGAGTTCATCAGCATTTCAAAAGGTTTTACAAGAGTGAGCTTAAATTATAGGATAACTGGATTTTGGTAACGAAAGTCTGGCCCTGAATTAGCAATAGCTTGGAAGCCCAAAGTGGCTTCCTCCTTGCCTGCTCCCCTCCTTTCCTTGCCTGGTGTGGGAACTCTCTCTCCATCCCATCTCGCTTCTGCTCCCTGCTCCTCACATGGCCTGGTTCCTGCTGGGGACACTTAGAACAGTGAGCTAGTCAACTGTCCTGCTAGCGAGGGTGAGAGCTACAGAAAGCACTGGGCAAGTGAGTTGTAAAGGCTCCACTGTAGGAGGCGCTCTTACTTGGGGTTGCTGTGAACTCAGCCAAGGATAGCTCAGGGACGTCATGCTGCAGAAGGTGGTCCCCTAGTCCCTGAGAACCAAGTTGACAAAGATCATATATTGTACGCATCTGAAAAGAATGCTATCTCTAAAAGAGTCAAGACTACTGAGGATGTGTTACCTGATGTAGCAACAGGCTGCTCTCTACTTGGAACGGACACCAACCAGCAGCCCTAAATGCAGCAGCAACACTCACATGTCCTCGGGCAGACCAGGCTCTGCAGCCCCGGCTGGTGGTGGCCAACTCCCAGCAGGCTGAGGGCCACGCCAGGTGATGGGCAAGCAGCTGCCACACATGTGCACAGGGCTGAACATGCTGGTCAAACAGGATTTCAGAGTGGGGTCTGTGTATTTCTATGTGTGTGTTGGGAGTGTGTGTGTGTCTTTTTTCTGAGCTATTTGAAAAAGATCTGCTGACAAATTTTCTCTCTCAGAATTTACAAAGTTTAACGATGTATCTGAGATTTCTAAACTTTCATCTAAAACATTAACTGATCATAAAGCTAGTTTTCATATAAAGATCAACCCCAATGATTCCACTGGCAAGACTAGACAAGTCCACAGTACTCAAAAATGAACTCACAGTACAGAGCCTCAGGCAAGTGAGCCCCACGGCCGCATGCTGAGAGGAGCACAAGGAAGACCAGGAAGGGGACAGGCCCCTCACATGCACACAGGGAGACAGAAGCCCTTCCACAACTTACTCTTAGCACTGAACTTGTTTTCTTTCCGAGTTCTGCCAGTTTTCTTCAAACAGTTGTCACACACAAAGCTGCAAAAAAAGAATGGGTGCGATCAGATTGTGTAAAATAGTCTGTGTTGCCAAACCAGTGACACGCAGCTCTGAAGCGCTTCACTAGCATCATTCTTTGCAAGTGAAGGGGCAGCCTGCTTGGAGTCTATGATCCCCAAAGCAGGCAAATACTGAGGATGTAAGTAAACAGAGACCCGCTGCCACCTGGCTTCCCTACAGAGCCCTTGCTGACAGCAGGCCCCTCCCTCCACTCCAGGCAGAAATGCTTTCCCTTCCCCAAGATCACAGGAAATCACCAGGAAATTACTCACCCTGAAGGCCAAATGATGTCATAGTGTAGCACACAAATCTGATGCATCTTCCGGCCGCACTCCTTGCAATCGACAAAACTGGAAGACAAAGAGAGTGCGCTCTAACGCACACAGAAGCACACGAGGGGGTCATCTGTAGGAGCTTGTATACTGTGTTCACACCTCGGCCTCTGGATCACTTCCTGTATCTGTGGCGTTAATGCCACATTGGTTTATTCAGCCGCATTTTACCTTATTTTTTCTTCTGAAATAAGCTCTACACCCAACAAGGGGCTTGAATGACTCTGAGATCAAGTCGTGTGCTCTACTGACTGAGTCAGCCAGGCATCCCTTCTTCTACCGGGTCTTTTTTTTTTTTTCTACCGGGTCTTAAAAACACATCAGTATGACACTTTCTGTGAGAAAGCAGACATCCTCCATTTCTCTGTACAAATGCCTATCCCTTGTTTCTCCCAATCTCCTTTACAACCAAAAATGAAACTTCAAAAAATTGCTATGTTAGAAGTATTATTTTACAGGCCAGTATTTCTGATGCTACTACACGTTTTTTAAGGCCAGTGTTTGCTCCAGGTGACTGCACATGCCTAAACTGCCTCAAATAACAGAATAATGCTTCCAGGTGCCAGAAACACTTGCTTGTAAGCCTAGGCACAGGAAGCACCTGTTCTGAGTCAGTTACAAAGGTGGGAAGCATCAAGCTGACCGGTAAATGCGGGTCTTTATTCATGTAAACATCTAGTGGAGAGCAGGGTGTGCAGTGCAGCTCGCCCTCCGTCGCAGCCTGCACTATGTCTCACTTGGGCCTTGTCACCTCTCCCAGGAACCTTAGTTGCCAACATGCATGTATGTCAAAACCTATTTTTTTCAATCACCACCTTAACCAGCACCACAACTTACGTGCCTCACAGAAGGCTTAAGGGACCAGAAAGTAGCATACTTCCCCCAAACTCTGCTGAGTTCTGGCTCTTCCTATCAGCCCCAGTGCTGAGCCCAGTCACCTGACGTACACTCTCGCCACCGCCCTGAGTCCTGTGCCCCCATCTTTCCATTGCCCCTGCTGACAAGCCCTCAACCATAGATCCAGCCAACTCCTGTCCCCCTTCTCTACTATTCCTGTTTGATCAGCAGGGAGAAAGGACACATATGTGCACAACTGTGTACAACAGCAGCACTGCTGCCTAATTCACAGTCCTGCTAGCACTCTCCAGCAGTCCCGTACTGCTGCCCGCTCCCACACCCGCCCCACATGGTGGCTACTCTGCTCGGGACCTTGCTCCTTCCTCTAGTGCTGCTTCACCTCCAACCAGCTCCTCCTCTGAAACCTCAGCAACGGAGCCCATTCTCTGTGTTAGGAATTTAAAGGGTCAGCAGGCAACACCTCCTCCTGTTTCTGTGCCCCCCTCCCATAGATACTCTCAATTCTTTCCTATGTCGAGGAAAAGAACTATCAAAAAAAAAAAAAAAAAGTTCTAGACTAGACTCTATCAATTTTGAATTTCAAACTCTGCTCCCCAAACTTTTATTAACCAAGTGCCCAGCTACCACCCTCATGTCCCCTGTTCTTGCAGGAGTATCTCAGTGGCCACCCAGGTCAGCTCTTTCCTCACCCCACAGTGCAGCTTCCTGTACCAAGAGGCCCTTCTCTATTTAGGTCAAGCTTCTACTTCCTGCTTGAGTTGTTGCTCTGGGTCTCCTAACTAGCTTCCCTACTAGGAATCAAAGATGTTTCTTTGCCTGATAAATCCACCCCAGAGATCTAGGATGATCTTTCCATAACAGAAACCAATGAAGTCCTTCAATACCTCCCCAGACACATAGGAGGAAATCTACATGGCAAAGAGCAGCTTGCATGGCCCTTCCCCCAGGACCCTCTGCTTGCTCATCCCCTGGGGCCCCACCCACGGTCCATGCCCACCAAGCACTCGGGCTGACAGTCCCAACTCCTGCTGCCAGGTGAGTGTCCCCTTCTGCAGGATGCCCCTTGGCACAGGCCAGAGCCCCCCATCTCTGGAACACCTTGCTATGTGTGCTATGATCCATCCATCTCTCCTACTAGAAGACAAATAGAGCCCCCTCATTCATCTGCGTATTCCCTGCTGTGGGCACCTAGTATTTCAACGTACTCTATTTTGAAATTAAAAGGTGAACATAAACTATAATGAAACTGAAAAACTGTGTAGGGGGTATATAATGCAAACAGGGACATGGGACAATCAGGAGAGACAACCCACTGGTCAGGAAAGATGTATGTACCAGGCACACTTTGCTAAGGCCAGAGCTCCCCTAACACCTGGGCACTGAGGCTGGGAAAATCTAAATGAGCTCAAAATGAGGTCCTGGTGGAAAGTCTGTGTCTTCCACTGCAGCATCTAGTCTCCCCAAAGCTGGGGTGCCAGGAGGGCGGGGGAAGGACCTGTTTCTCGGTACCCAAACATCCCATGGTGCTGGAGCCTGTGCTTACCACACCAAAGTGACAGAACACAATGGGCATCTACACACACTGGGGTGTTCTCAGGACTTGGCTTCGGGGCCTGGAGGGACCACCATATGGAGGGAGCTCTGAAACCTCTTTAGGGATGATCTACAAAGCAAACTGCAAACAGTGCATGCTCACTGCTTCCTGTTGTTTATTGTCATAGAATCATTCTCAAGAGGTTTTCTTTGTGAAATTTCCCTTTAAGTGAGATCAGCCCTCCTCCACCAAATAGTTCTACCTTTAATCTCTAAAGAGTCACACTAAATATTAAGCAGTTTCTCAATAACGATGATGACCAATTTATCAGAGAGGTTCTGACAGAACCAGAACATCCACCTAATCGTATCACTATTAAAATTCAGTAACCGGAAAGCATGCTATAGAGACATACATATCTTGAGTTAAAAAAGAACCCGTATCTGAAATAAGTTCATACAGGAAATCCCACCCAGGGCAACATATTTCCAAGGTTCCAAGAGTGCCTTTTCCTGCAGGCTTGTCATAAGGAGGGATTTTCTCCATCAGAAACTAAAATCCAAAAGTCAGAAAGAAATCTCTATCTACTCACGGTTCAGGATCTAAGGTATCATTTTTCTTCTTTTCAAATTGATCCTTTGAAATTGTCCTTGTTTAAAAAATAAAAAAGAAAAGAAAAAATGTTAATTAAATTTATTTGCTGAGTATAAACCACAGGGTCTGTGGGATATTATTTTGTAACTAGTTTTTCAAATAAAAAATAAGTAGTCAGCTGAAATCTCAAGTAGATATAATGATGGCATGAACATATAAAATTTATCTCTACAGGAAGCAGTACCATCTGTTTTTCTCTATCTGATTTGGAATATTTCCTCCCAACTATCACCAGCACTATGAGGTTTAATTAAGACTAGTCAAAATATGATGGCAAAATTGTGTTGAGATCCAAACCTACAAATTTTCAATCAAATCTGTATGGTGAATGGCTCTTGGATCTGACTGATAATTGGTAATACTGTCCTTTTGTTATGATAAAGTGTAAATGTGAATTATTTCTGATTCACAGAACTGAATAATCCAATGATCAATCACACAACTAGACCAAGGAATAAAGATTACAGGGATATAAAAGTAAATTGAGTATGTAGAATTTTAGTCATTTCATTTGTGTCAGGATCCTAAGCTTGTGCTGTGTTTGGAAAAGTAAACTCAGAGTGCAGAGTCCATGTTGTACACTTGGCTCCTGCTCTGGTGGGAAGTCTTCCCGCCTCGTGTGAAGGGACATTCACACCAGAAGGCTTCCCAGCATGGCAGGAAGCATGGCAGAGTCAGGAAAAAAGAGAACCATGAAATGCTGGCAGTCCTGGGTAGACAGAGTGGCTGGCCGGTTTTTGGTATCTCAAGCTTATAAATGAGTTGACCATTCAACTGGTGGATTTGCTTTTTCTGACTATCTGACCATTCAAAAGTGGATTCAGTGAAGGAATGAATGAACCAACTCGTCCTGTGCATGCTGCAATGAGTAAGCAAGAGCCACAGCTCCAGCAACAAAAGAGACAGATTTCCACTTTGGGAGCTCATGGTCTGTGTTCTAGGATAGGCTCTGGCGGCTTAAAGGACAGGGGTTTCAGTAGAAGATTGAATGAATGGTAAAGATGGGGTATGTATACAAGATTCATTTTTTTGCTACCATCAGTTCTGTCAAAAGGGTAAACTAGCTTCTGAAGTGTAACTGGAAATTACAGTTTCCCTAAATGGAGGAGGACCCACCAGGAAAAAGCAAGTGTTTTAAAGGAAGAGACAGAGTAAGGTCGAGAGAGACCAGTGAACTGTAGTGGGGGGTACAGCATCACGGCCTTAAGAGGAGGGAAGAATGTGGAGGTGGCCCTGGTGTTCAGCTAAACAGCTACATTCTGAAGTATGAATGTGGGTGTAGTGAGTATGAAAAAATGTGCTACACAAAAGTCAGAATGGTGGAGGTGCTTCCCTTCTAATCATGGGCAAGAGGAAAAAAACAATTAAGAGTCAACCCCCAGAAAAATGACAGGAATAGTACTTACGTCTGGGGCTGTGAAGGGTCGTCACCCAGGGTAACATTCTCCCCCTGGATCTCTGTGAAACACTTCTCACAGAAATGATACCTGTCAGCAAGAAGGCCATACTTGGGTGAACTGGTCCATCATAACACACAGCCACCCAAGCAACGAAGCCACCAATCAGAGCAGGGCAGATCACCACGACGAAGGGGGGGCGTTGTTGGTTGATTGATGGGTCAGTGAGGACAATGGAAGGAACAGGGGCAGGTGGGGTAGGGCAGGATTAGAGAACAGGGAAGGGAACAGATAGCACAGACATAGAGGTAAGACGCAAACACCGAGACAACACAGAGCAGAAAGCCAAGGCAAAGCTTGATTAGCATTCGGTCTCACTGCACACATCACAGGCCATCATCGCTAACAACGGCTGGGCTCGGGCCAGCTCCGAGATGCAAATGTTTTCAAGGAGTTGTTAATACTATAATCGCAAGGAGCCTCAATTTAGGAGTTTGACTTTTGTTATTAAAGAAAATCAAATATAACTCCAGGGTTTGCGATGGAAAAAATTTACTTTGAATAAAACCGTCTGACAAGGCCTTAAAAAGCAATTATTTTTCAAAACGGAAAATTTATGCTCGACAGCAATTCACAGATTTTATTTCCGGTATTAGGCCAGATCTTAAAGGTACTGAAAATGTTGAGATGTTGAGCACGCAGAACTGGTTTTAATTTTTTCCTGTTATTTTTCTCATGTTAATCACTTAGTTAATTGGGTTATAATACAAATGAAACCAAATCCATATTCTAGACAAACATTTAACAGAAATGCAGTCAGGGTCAAAGACTTTCCAGCCATTTATCAGTACGAATGTATAGAGAAAAAGAACTGTGATATATTGTATAAGCAATACAATATATGTAAATCCATGAACAATCTTAAAGACTTTCAAATTTCAATTCTAAGCTTTGGTTTAAACTTTTTGGTACTGGGACCAATCGTTCACCAATCTGAGATCCTCAGTGATTAACTGCTCTGACTTGGTGACAATCCAAGTTAAGCAAATTTAGAGAGCTGATGTTTTAAAGCACAATCTGCATTTGAGAAATTATCCATCACCCGAATTTCTTGAAAGATAATATGGAGCCTGGGCTCAAGCTATCAAATAAGAATAATTAAAAACTATTAAATGTTTGGAAAGGACACGCATGAGAAATCAACAAAAATGCAGGCTGATGCTGCATAAAACAAGATGGGCACACAGGAATACTGTAAAAATAAACAAGCCGAATGGAGGTGAATTATACAAGCGGAAAGGAGGAGTATAAGGTAGTGGCAGCAGCACAATCAAATGCGGTTTTAGTGCTCAAAACTACATCTACAAGATGCCACGAGGATTAGTGTTAAAGACACTGTGACAAGACTTGGAGCGCCACACCGCATGGACACGCGCAGGGGACGCGGCAGCTTGCAGGGTCACTCACGCACGCGCACACACGGCTGCAAAAGACAGAGGCTCAGGCCCCTGCCTGGTCGGCTATCTCCATCACTGCTAGGTCAGTCCCCCTCAAGTTCTAATCTAGCCTTATATAAACACACTGAGCATTTTGTCTGCTGTACTTCTCTGACTAAACACACAGAGGTGATTAAAAGCACAGAACTTTAAAGCATGCATCCATCTCAAAATGATCCAATCTTATAGTTTGTTGAGGAGGAACATGACAGATTCACTGTGGGTAGCCACTGGATTAATCAAAGTTTATCCCTGGAATCAGTTTATTTAGGACGATTCAATCAATGAATTCTACCAAGATAAAAAACTCTGACCAGGAACAAGCTGATAAACATTACTGTTTAAATATATCTGTATCTATATCTTCTTTTCCTGAATCAACTGGCTATTCACTATTTTGTAAATATTTGTTTGGAGCCTTGAAATCATGTGGTAAAAAGAATTTCCATGTGCAGGAGGGCGTGATCATCACTGGCATGAAAGAATTAAAGTACAGAAACTATAAACCAATAGAGGGGCGACTAGAGCAATATGCAAAAAAGATATCCCCCCTCACCACCAAGTGTTTCCCTTTTGAAAATAAAAATTGGACTTTGAGTGTTCCAATTATTTTATGGCCAAATGTATAGCCACTGCTGGCAAGCAAAAAGCTGAACTCATCTAGAAATGAAATCACCACGATAATTAAATGTGAGGCAAAATGGCTTTAAAATCCTGGACAATCTCTTAGCGTTTATTCAAGCAGGCCATCAAGTCTAGCAACATCCAGGAAACAAGAATCATAAGCCCACCACTTTCTAGTGGAGGATACTGGCCCAGAAAGAAGCACTGATGGCTCAAGGGCAGGCCCTGGAGAGGCAGCAGAAGCCTACGCTCTGCATGTAACCAGCTCTCATCTGCAAAGAACCCCGAGGTCAGAAAGTGGGAGGCAGAGAGAGAGTTAACATGGCTCTAGTGCCTGTCCCAAAGCAAGCCGACATGAGAGAATCGAGAAGGGGAGGGGAAGGCCCAAGCTTCCTTGCAGTGCCCAACTAAGAGGTGGTGCCAGTCTGGAGAAGGGGCACAGCCACCCACTAGTCAAATCTGCTGAAATAGCCCAGATGAGAATGCCAGACTGTCCCCACATTATTACCTAGTCCAAACTTTATTCACCCTAAAAATATGGAATGGTTTAGAAAGTCACTTTTCAATCTTAAGAGCCTTGCTGATATTATGCCTTGGGTGAAAGAAGCAATCTGATGAATATGGAATTGCAAAGGAGAAATACTTCACATAATCCGATGATGGTGTACATCTGGGTACCTAAGTTAGCACGATGTAACTGCATAGTTCAATCTGTAAGGGTAATTTAATATATGGAGTAAATTTTCAAATGCAGATTGTTTTAAGTACCATATCAGTATATACAAATAACTGGGATATCTAAAGATAGTATCTGGAAAATCTATATAACAGTTTCCCAACATGAGTTACTATCAAATTTTCAAAGCAAGGAAACAAGTGAAAATGTACTCATATGCTAGTTTATATATTAGTTTCACTTGTTTAAATGGCCTGTGGGATTTTCTATTGTTTGAAGTGCCCCAAAAGTTTAGGACCATAAGCACCAAAACAGTTATGCATGAGAACACCAGTGTTCCTAAATCAAAGATGCGAATAAAAGTGTAAGCAGTTAGGATGCTCGTTGTACTTAGGCCACTGCTTTCTTAGCATCACAGCACGTTAATCTCTCCAAGTATAGTATTCTAGGAAGCACGTACCTTGAAAGATTCAGCTAAGGGGCAGTATGCTTACATTTTTAAATATGTATCATTAATACAAAAGAATTCCTTTATTGATGTCTCTAATGTAAGAAAAATATATTACTTTTGTTCAGTAAGATAAAATTCTACACAAAATGACAACTGGACATCTCAAAACTTTCAAAACAATCTTTTGTTTGCACTCCAAGAATAACCTGTTAAGAGAGCAGTAGTGTACCCTGATCCTACTCAAGTCAACTGCTCCCCACTTAAAAACGGCCAAAAATCTGTGCAAATCAGCAAAGGCAGGGTCCCAACAGACCCAGGAACAGTGAGACTAACAGTCAGAAAAGGCCCCAAAACTTCAGAAATGCTGGCAAACAACCTGCTCTCTGTTCTTCCTTCTAGACCCAAACCATGCCAGGCATCCAGTAGCAAGGACATTTTTCAGGGAATAGTTAAGTGAAATCTGTTGTCTTGAAATTTCATGACTTCATTTTGCTTGGCACCTAACAGTTTCCAAAGTGAATTCCTGTTCGTTATTTCATGGAAAATGACAACTGAGGTTGTCAGGGAAGGAGTTATTGTGCCCGGATCAAGAACAAGAAGGTTAAACTCGATACCTTATGGGATGGGCTGAACGTCATGGGGAGGGGCTAGAGCCTCCAGAGCAGCACTTGTTATTGCAGGAGTGATTCTATCACAAAGGGATTGTGGTATCATCTTAAACTTTGTCTCTTCAAACACTCCTACTGATGGAAGGGGAAGCTAAGACAGGAACTTAATTCCAGGGGTTAACGTATTTTTAGGACAGGGGTACAGGCCACACTCTCATTCCCTAGAATGAGCAGCAGCATCTCACTCTGCCATGGTGCCAGGACACGTGGGCTGGGCAGGGTTAGAAATCTCTCCTTGAGACATTTTTAGGTCAACAGTTCTTTCTCCCTTTTTTTAAGTAGGATTTTGATGGGAGTTACTAATTATTGTTAGTAACGCTTTAAAAAAAATTCACGTTAAGTTCCAAATTATTCAGGCCTGTGAACAAATAACAAAAAGCCCTTTACTTATCTGTTCTTGAAACAGATTAAACAAGAACTTATTGTTCTTGAAATGTAAGGACAAATGTAATTACTATAAGCAAACAAGATCAAGTAATCAAACCCTAATGCGGACATTTAATACTTGAACGTGAAGATGAAGAACAGGCAGAAAGCAGCACCCTGATCACATACACGCCACTGCCTGTTCATGACACGGAAGCAAAGCAGCTGAACTTGACCAAGATTTACAACCTGTGCTTCCAGGCACGATGCCCTCACACTATGGCAACACAGAGCAGCCACTTGAGGCAACAAATACAACTAAATTTAATTTTCAAAACACCCTCTTTTAAAACTATGGAAGTCCTATTTGTGTGGCAAATTAGCAACAAAAGCATTTTCATTCTCTTCTGCTTAAAACAGGAGATTCAGCTATCTCCACATTGCAAGAGAATGGCAAATATTTCTTGAGGATGCCTCCCACTCACAAAACCCTGAAACTGCTATCCTAGAACAGGGGAGTTAATGTTGAACTCAACAACACTACATCTCATTCTGTGTTGTGGTATTAATTTTAAAAAAATTTAAGTCTAAAGCTTTTAGTACTTTTTAACATAAATTATCACTCATGCAAGTCTTTCCATCAGGCTGTCCAAGCCAAGTTATCTAGGCAAATACTTATACGTGAAATAGTAAAGTACAATGTAGCCACTTTATTAAGAGCTTCAAAAGGTAAGTCAACCTTTATTAGATTTGCTCTCACCTCCAGACTCTTTCCTATAATGGTTACATTTTAGAAAGACCACAGTTTAAGAACCAATGTTCCTGATTCAAGTAGGGCAGCGAGCAGTTTTGAGCTTCAATTTTTATACCATAAAAGCGTGCTCTAATTTGAAGAGACCATAGGCCTGAGCGACTATCCAGCACTGGAACTGTGGCCCACTTCAGTAAAACTTCAGAAAAGAAATCACATACCCAGGCTATAATCAGATGAACACACCTTTCCCTAAGACTGTCCTTTTGTCCCATAAGTGGAGACGGCGGCTCGGTGCTTACCTATTCTGATAGCTGTAGTAGGCAGCATCACGAGGAATTGTACACAGCTGCTTCCCGTAGCAGCACAAAGTCTGTGGGGAAAACTCATACTGCAAAACAAAGCAGAAAATACTAAAGATATATTCCCGTACTGTCACACAATGTTCTAGTTCACTAGAGAGTCAGATTTAGCCAAATATTTCTGTTAGTACACAGGATAGTTTTCTAACAATTTTCACAGCTATTTGAAGACATTTCTGGATTCAATGGGACAGAATCAGTTGCCGAGACATTTGTAAGAGATGCATAGACGGACGCCGGAACAGATGGAAAAGCATAGTCCAGCGTCTTCCTCAGTACCTCCAGCTCTGATTATCTGCCACACGGGTTCACACATACCAGACCCCACCTGGGTCCTTCCTGACTCACAGGTGTGACCACAAGATCACATGTGTCAGGTCATCCTAGCACCCTCTCTGCTGGATTAACCAGGGAAGTTCACGTTCCAGAAACCGTTCACACTGTACCTTGCGTCCGCAGCAATACCCAAGGGACTGCATGACGGGGTCGATTTCTTGCTCGAAGACCTCTGCAAGTTTGCTGCAGAACTTGTAGACCCGGGATGTCTTGCGGTTATAGAGCCAGGCATTGTTGAACATCAGCCAGACGTCGTCCACATACTGCCAGGGCTCCTGGTACTGCCCGGTGTCCAGCTTCCGCTTGATGGTGGAAAGGTCCATGGGATTCTTCACTATGTCAAAGTAATCCTTAAAGACAAAATAGTCTCAGTCTAGTGGATCCCCAACACCCAATGTCAGTCGTGTGTAGCAGGTTTTATCTGCAAAACCCACAAATAATCAGCACCAGAAAAACTTCTGCTTCTAACAGTAGTAAATGGGAACTGAAAAAAGCTTGGACTTCCCTGACTTTATTACCTAAAACTGTAATTAGTATGGTCAAGTGTGACCCAATTATTTCAAAGGCAAAATAATATTATATTAATATATTATCTAATAAAAGAATGGGTAAAAATGTTTTAATATAAAAAATTTAAAATACAGCTTTTAATCCACTGAATTAAAATATAAGCACGTTTATCAGATATGGTGTTTTTTTCTAGAGATTTATCCTTGGTCCTGGCAAACAAGATGAAATTCGAAGACAAACACAAAAACAGAAGCAAAAAGAGTGATACCGCTCAACAGAAACCTGTGGGGTCACTACGGCCCTTATAAGACTCCTCAGAGATCCCAGAATGTGAGGGCCACAGGCTTTTTTTTTTTTTTTTTTTTTTTAAAGACGTTATTTATTTATTCATGAGAGACACAGAGAGGGGCAAAGACAGGCAGAGGGAGAAGCAGGCTCCACGCAGGGAGCTCAATGTGGGACTTGATCCCAGGTCTCCAGGATCATGCCCTGGACCGAAGGCGGCGCTAAACCGCTGGGCCACCCGGGCTGCCCGGCCATGGGCTTTCTAACTAGTGTGCACCTGTTCTTCAAATGCAGCCCTTCAGACAAAAGCTCACACAAAGCTCAGATAGAAGAGCTCCAGAGGTAGTGCGACCCTGCCACAGATCCCGGCGTGGACAGAACACATGGGAAATGCATGTTCCATTCAGTGAGACAAAGGTGTTCTATTGCTTTGACAGAAAAGGTTTTTTTAAAATAAATTTATTTTTAAAGATTTTACTTATTTGAGAGAGACAGCAAGAGAAGAGTACAAGTAGGGGACGGGGAAAGGGAGAAGCAAGCTCCTTGCTGAGCAGGGAGGCCAACACAGGGCTCTATCCCAGGACTTTGGGATCATGACCCAAGCTGAAGGCAGCCACTTAACCTACTGAGCCACCTAGGTGCCCCCCAGAGAGGTTTTTTATAGGACAAAAATCCTCAAAACAAGAATATGTTACACAATTTTCAGAGGTAAAACATGGATACTCTGAGTATTGCTGGTAAGGCTTTTACTATATTAACTTACCGGAATTCCTAGGAGCTGGGGGTCTACAGGCTGCCGGAAAGGTAACGACTCTGGATCCTGTCGATATAGTGCTTCGAGGGTTGGCATCAAAGCCTGGCGTAACTCCTCCGGCTTAAAGACTACAGTTAGAAAACATCAAGGAGTGACACGATTTACAAGGCACCAAGACCCCCATCCCATCACATTTCACATGGAAGTCTGGGCTGCTTTTGAAAGGGTTCCGATCATCTCCACCCCCACAGCCCCCCAAGCCGTGCTCCCAAGGGCTCACGTTCACCATGGAGTCCACGGACGTTCTAAAGCTACAATCTGGGGGCTTCTGAAAACACTGTTTAACGTTACGGTTTTAAAACTCCATCTATGTCACAAGGCTTAATACCACACTGACAAGTTTGCTTCTTCAACAAAAGGGTTTCTGACACTAAAACTGTGTTGGAACAGAAAATGAAGCTAACTCCCAAATCTGCTTCCTTGATCCAATGGGTGGTAATAAAGCCATTTTGCTGGAAGGGCCTCTCTTTCTCTGATGACATTTTTTTGTCCTTGGGTGAAGTAAACTCAGACACCTGGGACAAATGGTTTTATATTACAACCTCACAAACAAATGTACAAAGTAACAGAGCTACAAACTCAAGCATTTTTCCCAAAAGTTCTGGATTGTTCCTACGTACATTTACCAATGCCCATTCACTCCACCACTTAGCCACTCCATTTCCTACTACACTTTCTGTTGTCACCAAAGGATAAACACTAGCTGTCAAATACTTTCAAGACTGTACATTCACACAAAACCCAGTAAGTTTTAATGACCAGGAAAAATGTGTTTAACAACCTATGAAGGCAAGAGGCAGGTTAGTCAGCAGTGCTTGTGTTATGCCACATCCCGCTTTAGAGCGGGGACCACTGGTGGCGTCGAGCATGGAAACTGCCCAATGCAGGCCTCCCCAGCAGGCACCCCACTCCGGGCGCCGGGGCTGGGCCTAGTGTGCAGACGTGCCCCACAGGAGCCTCCTGAAACACATACACAACCTGCTTTCTGTCAGCTCCTCCTCTTCTATTGTTTCTACAGAAACGGAATAGCATTTGTTTTTCTTTGAGTAACTCGTCATGAGAAAACAATTCTTCAGTTAACAGTTTTTTCTTTTTTCTTAGACCAGGGGTCTGGCCAGCCACCTGCCTTTAGTGCAGCTTATCAGCTAAGATTGGTTTCTATGGTTTTTCATGGTTAAGAAAAAAGGAAAATAGTAATACTTCATGACACATGAAATCAGATTTTAATCTCCAAAAATAAAGGTTTGTTAGAATGCAGTTATGCGCATTTGCTTCCATACTGTCTGTGGTGGCTTTCACACTAGGAGTAGCTGCCACAGGGACCTTCTGGAGCATGAAGCCTGAGGGGAACTATCTGGCTCCTCACAGTGTGTGCTGATCCTGCTGCAGGGTCATCATCTTCCAGGGGAAACCTCACACACGTCACTTTGGACAACTGCTCATTTACTCACTACATGTTTGTTGAAAATACCTATGCCAAGGAAAAAGCATCTTCAAACTCCTGTCTTTTGCCACCACCAGTCTGATGTAAAATCACTTCCTCAGTCACACCTGTCACATTTCAAGCGGTCAGGAGCTACACGTGGCTGGTGACAACCACAGAGAGCACAGACATGACATTCCTAGCAGGGCTCTGGGCCCTAAGGGTCTATGGAATCAACTCATTTCATAAAAATGTGTTACTCATGATCACTTCCATAACATAAAACGACTTCCATGTTAATACCAGGCTGCCATTTGCCTGTTGCACTGTGTTGATGTTGGCACAAGTGGGCCATTGGCGTAGCAGCACAACATAGGCAGCGGCACCAGACCCAAGTTAGTCATCATCGTGCTCTTTGCTGCTGCGGTGTGCACAGAGGGGAAACACGCCAGCTGTACCCAACAATGTCCTTCAAGTAGTAAGCGTCGTTACTGTTATGAATCTCAGCCCATGGCTACACGTCTTGATTTCATACAACCCAATGGGAAGCTGGCACCAAGCTATAGGCACGGACTGCCCTGAGAAAGTGCGTGCATGCGCAGAGTAGAAAGCAGAGCTAGTAGTTTCTCTGCACAGAGCATGGAAAACTGGGAAAAAGACTGTTAGACAAGCTATGGTTATTCAGACCTGGGTACGCGGCACAGTTTCCCAAACAGGAACAAAGTGGGCCAGTTACACCAAGGACAACTGATGGTATTTGTTGCCAATGATAACATTTGGACTCATGTCGAAATTAGAATCTGGAGAACTTGTATCTGTCACATGAATTTGACAGCCTCCCAAATTTCCAAGACATTTTTGAGGCAATTCCTAGTGATATTAATAAATGTGATTTAAAAAATATTGTATAGTGATGTATGGTGACATCTGGAAAATCTGCATAACTCAGCAAGCCAAATTCCAAGATGACCAAAGGACTACGTTATTAAAAAAAAAAAAAAAAAAAAAAAAAAATTCACGCAAGGGCAAAAGACTCATTCACAGCACGAAAACAGACTCTTGTCACTGGGCATAAAAATTCAGTGCTATATATCCAGACTTAACACTGCAACTAATCTTAACAAAACTTGTACTTGTTGAGTTTTGGTGTAGTATCAAAAAAGAATACCCACAATTATCTGAAGAAGCTCTTATTCTTTCATCAACCACCTATCTGTGTGGGGCGGGGCTGTCTTCAGGGACTTGAACCAAACAATACAGCACAAAAGAGACAGTAGGTGCAGCAGGAGAATCCAGCCATGTTCGCTAAAATCTCCAAGTCGCAAGATTGTAAAGAAAACACTGTCTACGCTAAGTATGTTTGTTCTGGGAAACTTATTTTTCATAAAAATGTGTTACTCATGGATGCCATGTAACAGATTTGTTAAGTGAATGCTTTTAAAATTTCTATAAGAGTAAATAGCAGCAGATAATCCACATGAACAAGAACTCAAGTGTCCTCAATCTTTAGGAGTATTAACAGGTCTGAGACCAAAAACTTACTCTAGAGTATCAGCCTTGAACAGTTCTTTGTTGACTTTCCCAAATGTGCCACAAGTAGCCCTTAACTTCCTGAACCACATTCCTCATTTACAAGGGTCACCTAACAATGTTCTGACACCCTGCTGACTTCATGCTGGACCTCCAATGGGTTCCCTCTGAGTCCCCCTGCGAGGCTGCCTCACCCCGCAAAGCATCTTCAGTTATCTGCACCCCTCCCACTGCACCAGGCACTGGGTCCTGTTCCACTGCCCATTTACTCTGAGCACACCTTCCCATCTGTAACAGTGCACCCACGTGTAGCCACGGTGATAATTTCCTTAGTGTGGCAGTCAACCTCCTGCTCAAATCTATCCGTGGTCGTCCAGGCCCTACTGAGTAAAGAAAGCCCAAGCTCCTCAGCGGGCACAAGGACTCAGATGCAACTTCTACTTTGGCCCCATGGGGAATGATGGCTCAGAGGAGAGATGTGCTCCTGGGCTGCCCCTCAGAGCTGCGGCTCATTTCTCATTCCCACCATAAACCTCATGGGCCCTCAGGCTGCAGTCTAGCTCTCTGTCATCATTTCTGAAGAAGTAAAACTTGGGGAATGGCAGGCAGAAAAGATATAAGGGGGGGAGACAATTATTTTTCTGCTTTAGCTTTTAACCTGTGGTGTGCAATCCCAACACGATGGAAAAGCAGCACGATAAAACAAGTCCAGGAAACACAACCTACTTTTTTTGCGTGGCTGTGAAGGAGATGTTGACTGAGAGGTGGCCCCATTAGCACTGTTCTCTTCTTCCTCTTTAGCTTCTACTTTGACTTCCGGCTTCTTCTCGTCCACTTCCATCGGTTCTGATTTCTGTTCTGTTGTGTCTGTCTCTTCTTTAACTTGAGAAGATCCTTGTAGATCCTCTTCCATCATCTTGAGAAATACAAAATTACAGGTAATAATGTATGAATAGCAAAGACCTTTATTCTAACTCAGCCTCACTGGAAGTCTCTTAACAATCTATCTGGGCTTATCAAGCTGTACCCTACTCAAGAGTTGCATTTACCATCCCTTCCTTTCCCCCAGGAAGGATTGGAACATCTGGTGTCAGGTGAGTTGCCTTAGGACAGCACCACTGCAATTATAGTCCCAATTTAAAAATTTTATATGCTAGAGTGCTTATAAGACATTGCATATACACACCCCATCACCTGCCCAGTAGTTTTACATGTAGGCATTTCTAGTTTGGAACAAGAATCTTCTTGAAAGTTGGGGCAAGTTTCAAAAACCAAACTGCTCAGAGGGCCAGGCAGGTGAAGTACATGATGCAGCAGGAGGTGTGTGAGCCAGAGTGGGGAGTGGAGACTCCGGCAAATTGGAGCCCAAGCCCCATCTAAAAGCCAGGGCTGAGGCTCCCACCCAGACTGCTGACATAGGAATGTAAGCACAAGGCTGACAGAGCTTCTCATTTTCAAAGAAAAGCCAGAAACCCAGAGTTTTATTTGTAATTCCTCATTTTAAAAAATATTGTGTGGGCCAAACAAAACATGTGGATGGGGGTGGATCCAGCCCATGGCTTGCCAGTCTTTAGCTTTTGCCACAGGTTAATTAATGAATGAGCACACCCTTGTGCAGTCTAACTCTACAGAACTACCTATGAATGAAGAATGACAGTGCAGTCATTGGATGATTCAATCATTTAGAATATAAACCAGTGTCCTCTTCATTTCTGGCAAAATATAGTAAAACCCGTACCTAATACCTAAAAATAACTAATCTATTTTTAACATTTATCCTCTCTGAACCCATCATCAAACAGGACATTAAAACAAAAAGCAGTGTCGTCCATGGAGAACATGCGGTGTCTCGCCTCAGGACGCTTCAGTATGGTGCACACCTGTTCACGCCCCAGGAAGGGCACCTACCGTGGACCCAGGCTCCCCCTTGGCTTCACTGGCATCCGGCTCAGTGTCCTCGGTCTTGACCTCTGCCTTCACTTCCAGCATTGGTACCTCGGGTCCTGTCTGTTGGGAGTTGGTTTCGGCGCTGGCCACCGAGGAAGGAGTGGGGACCCGGTTATCGATGCTGGCGGCTGCCTGGGAAAGCTGTGGAAAAACCAGAATTACATATCTCTGTTAATAAAACAGAAATGATGTTTAATTCTGTTATTCACCGAATACCCAGTTTCTTATGAACATTTCTCAACACTAATCTAATAGACACCCCTATCTGAGAGAACTGAAGAAGAGAAAATTTAAAACAGGAGTCCCAGAGGAAGTCAATGAGGTCGAAACAGAAAGAGCTTCCTACCACGAATGCAGAGATGAAGGTGCAGTGCTTCCTACAGGTTGATATAAAACTATTTTCTGGAAGTAAGTTATTTATTTATTTATTTATTTATTTATTTATTTATTTATTTATTTATTTATTTACGAGAGACAGAGAGAAAGAGAGATAGAGAGGCAGAGACACAGGCAGAGGGAGAAGCAGGCTCCATGCAGCGAGCCTGATGTGGGACTCGATCCCGGGACTCCAGGATCATGCCCTGGGCGGAAGGCAGGTGCTAAACCGTTGAGCCACTCAGGGATCCCCTGGAAGTTTTCTAAGTCACAGAATCTTCTATTTTAAAATTAATTCTTTCCAATAAGGCCATTCAAGTTTACCATAAATGGCTGAAGTGTAGATCTAGAAGTACCCAAGTAGGAAGGGGGATAAAAGGCTGACACGGAACAAGGACAGGTATTTTAGCCTGTGAAGTGCAGGCACAGGGGTGGTGAAGGAGAAGTCAGCAAACAAGGCCAGGAACCACCGTAAGAATTCTCAACTTTCAAAGTCTCACTTATAGTTGTTGTTTGTTTGTTTAGATTTTATTTATCCATTTGACAGAGAAAGAGAGAAAGCAAGAGAGCATGCGTGAGTCAGGGAAGAGCAAAGAGGGAGGGAGGGAGATAAGCAGACTCCATGTCCAGCACAGAGCCTGATGCAGGGCTCAATCCCATGATCCTAAAATCATGACCTGAGCCAAAACCAAGAGTCCGAAGCTTAACCAATTGAGCCACCCAGGTGCCCCTACCTAATAAGAGCTTTAACTGAAGTAAGCAGAAGAGAATATAAAATTACAAAGGAATGTTAGAGATTAGAAATATAAAATAAGGATAAATAATAAGCACAATTCCTAAGAAGAAATATAAACAGTAATGTTATGTTGGGGGTATTTATTTATTTATTTAATATCCTCAGTCTCCAAGAATAAAGTTAATGTATTTCAGGGGGAAAGATGGTTTCTAAGTTAGGCTGATACGAAAATGGATGTGAAGATTTCAGTGATAGGGGCACGTGGGTTGCTCAGTCGGTTAAGCATCAGACTTTGGCTTGGGTCATGGTCCTGGGGTCCTGGGATGGAGCCCCCAGTCGAGCTCCCCGCTCAGCAGGGAGCCTGCTTCTCCCTCTCCCTCTGCAGTTCTCCCTGCTTGTGCTTGCGTGCGTGGGCTCTCTGTCAAATAAATAAGTAAATAAATCTTTTAAGGGGGGGGATAAAAGACTTCAATGGTAACTGGGGCAATGCCAGCAGGTCTGGGAAGGACTGGGCAGAGGTGAGCTACAGGAAGTGCTAACCTGAGTTTGCCATTCTGTCATGAGACGAAAAGTCTCCAGGTCTGAAAACAAGACAGGCAAAGCCAAAGCACATACAATTAGGAAGGAATGTGCCTTGTTTATCATATCCTCATGATGTTAAGAGAAAAATTACTAAAACTCAGAAGACACCTGCCTAGGATAATGGGGGACCAACGGCTCCTATGTACAGACCTATGTTTGATTTCTTTATAACTACTGATTTCTGAAAACTCGTTTAATTAAAAAAGATAATCTTAAGTTACATCCTGCCAGATCCAAACCTGGCCTTTGGAGCCAATGTCGGAAACAAAATATAGCTCCTACAGTTTGATTAGGGTACAGGCACCTTCTGGGGTTGCACCAAGACACAAAGGCAGCTTTGTGACAGGATGTTTTTTATGGGGAAGTCCTCGATTACGAGTCTCAGCCCAAAGACAGATTGCGGGGCTCACCGGTGTGCCAGGAGGCTGGGGGTGCACAGGTGTCGGCTGTTGCTGTGATGACTGCGGGGTAGCCACAGATGGGGGCTGGACTGGGGTTTGAGGCTGTGGGGTCACTTGGGCCGGGGCTGCTGCCTGGACTGTAGGGGTGCTCTGGGTTTGGCTCGCACTGGGCACCGAGCCAGGAGTCGGGGTGGGAGTCTGCCCGGAAGACGACACGGGAGTTGATGGCTGGGTGGGAGCTGCAGGCTGGGGAGGAGTCATCCCGGGTGCCGTCGGGTGCTGGAGAGACGGCATGCCAGCAGCCGTGGAAGCAGGAGGTGGTGTCTGGTGCAATGGTGACTGTGTCACTGGTGGGCAGGGCAGCTGGCTGGCCTGGGGCCCAAGCATGTTCAGAGGGTTAGGAAGAGCAGCACCAGGCACCTGTCCCTAATAGAGAGAACAGAGTATGTTAAAATTATTTCCCCATGTGAAAATGTGACAACAGATTTGAAGAATTAAATGCACGAAAATCTAACCATGGCTTCTTGGTGAGGTCTGCTGGTTTCAAGGGAATGTGCCATTTGTAAAAATTCACCCAGCTGTACACTTACAATAACGTGCACTTTCCAGTGAAGTTAATGCTGTGGAATGCTTTCTTATACTGTGATTTATAGAACTGCTGAAACCTCTGGCTTAAACTAACACATACTCATTCAGCTTACTAGCTTTGTGCTCCAAAACATCTACCCATAGTTTAGATCACTGGAAAAGGTATTTTTCTTTTTATTTATTTATTATTTTTTCTTTTTAAAAAGAAATTATTAAAACACTAAAATGTTTCAGCAAAGTGATTTCCAAATGGAGACTTGCTTCATATTATTTGGACGTTTTAAAAAAGTGATTCCAAATCACTGCGCTAGAGCAGGGGTCTGCAAACTAATGCCCATGGCCCAATCCAGCTAGCTGCCTGTTCTTATAGTAAAGTTTTATTGGAACACAGCCACGCCCATTCATTTATGTGTGAATGACTATGCCTATGGCTGCTTTTCTACCACAACCATGGAGCTGAGTAGTGAAAACAAAGACTCTGTGGCCCACAGAGTTGAAAACATTTACAGAAACAAGTTTGCTATTCTAGAGCAGTAAAGTGCTACAGAAATGAAGAATTAATAAGTATTTAGTGAGTAAATCTAGTGTAGTTAATGACCTTTTTTTTTTTAATACTTCATGTAAAAAATGAAAACATGAATATTATCTTCCAGGGGAAGATTTGGTCTATTCTAAATACATGCACATGTGTACATAGCAACAATCTGATATATCACAATTAATTATCAAAAGAAAAAAGGCACTAAACAGAATGGAAAATAGTTTTCTTCAGCTTTAAACAGAGTACTTAAAAACACGACGAGAACTATTCAATCAATCCAGTTAGCGGACCTCACCCAGGATGACAAGCTCAGAGAGACAAACAATAGGACACACCAACCAAACTGCCAGGCTGAGTTAACAGGCCTGTCCTCACTGTAATATTCAAGGTCTCTCAGGATCACATGTGAATTTAAAACACACAACTAAAAACCAAGAAAATGATAACTAAAAACCCAAAACCCAAAAAACCACAATCCATTCCGTTTGGTATGAAGTTGAATGATGATAAGAGTCATTCTAAAGAAGGTAAAAATAACAAAACTGAATGGGGGTTAAAAAAAAAATCAAGAGATGCTCAAACGTAAAAATAAAACGTGTATTCTGGAATTCTAATCTCATAAGATATGCTTGAGTCAAGAGGAAGCGGGGACCCCATCACTGGTGCACGGTACCTGTGGCACGCCTGTCTGGGCTGCTGGCTGCCCCATGCCTACACTGTTCACACTCATCGCCCCACTGGAGGACTGGAACTGGTTCTGTGGCAGGAACTGGTTCTGTGCAGGTGCCTGGGCCATAATATTGTTGGCATGAGTGCCCATCATGTTCGGAGGCTGAGGCATCCGGGAAGGAGAAATGGCCATCTAAAAGACAAGTATCATCAAGAGATCAGAGGACAAGAGCCAGAGTCTTGAAGATAAACTGGGAGAGACAGAACTCTGAATCCTCCCTTCCCTGTGGAAAGAGAACCATCACTGAGACCTTCTGGCTCCCAGGCACTCCGCATGCTTCCTCATGCAAGGTCTCCAAGGAACCAACTTCAAATTTATCTCTGAATAGAGATCAATAACATGCTATACTTTAAAGGTCAAAATACACCTTTTACGACTTCTCTGAAGCGTTAAGAAAGTAGCCCCAGTAGAGGAAGCCCTAGAAGTCAGGAGACACTGTCAAGGACCTCTCAACGACATATCTGAGATTGCCCACTCCAATCTCAGAACTTGTATCTTCTCATGAAGCCCCAAGTCCCTATGAATTTATTATCCCAATAAAAAACAATGGCCAAATAATTCTCATTTATAGTAATGAAAACCAAAAAGAGAGGGACATATGAAGTAAATAAAGCACAATCAAATCCAGAGGACCAAGCACCACAGGATTCTTGGATCTACAATTTCACTGTGTAGGGAATTTTCCTTATTCAAGCAAGGCCTTCTCAGCACAGCTGAGGCAAAAGGAAGCACTTACCCCTGGAACGGAGCCCATGCTGTTCATCGGGACAGAGTGGTTCATGGGGGATGCTGCACGTGGTCCTATGGGAGCTTGTGGCAACTGTACATTCCCCAAGGACATTGGGGTAAATGAATTCATCCCTGTAAATGCACCCACAATGATTCATTAGAAAAAGTACCCACAGGAAAATAGTTACAACATGCCAAACTCTAAGCAAAATAAGTTAGAATATATATGCAAGATGTACAACAGAAATCACCCAGCAAATCAGAAAAGATGGTGACGTAACACTTATCAAATACAGAAAAATGGCACCAATATGGTGGTGAGAGTGGTTTGGTGGGGTGAGGGCAGGGCAGCACAAGCGGATGAAGGGAGAAAGTCAGGTGAAGCACCAGTGAACAAGGCGGCACCAGGAAGGTGCTCCTACCCTCCAGGGAAGAGGTACTGGCTAAGACCAGGGCACCCATCGGTGCCAATCTCCCTAACACCTGCAAGAGCACATGGCTCCCTTCTCTCTTGTCTGTCCCGTCAGCCCAGGCCTCCTAGCTCTTTGGCTGGGTTTACATTTATTGTTAGAATCTGGGATGAGACTTAAAATATGGTTTTAATTTTATAAGCATGTTCAATGTTTAGAAAGTGCCCAAGGGTCAGCAATTCTCAATCCCAGCCTCCTCTCTCCAGAGTGGGAAGCTCTCCCTTTTGTGGCTACCTTCACCTTCCCAGGGGTATCCACAGTCCACAGGAGTGTCACACTATGAAAGTCACCTCACTGGCTGCTAAATGTCTCCGGACCACAGCGTCTCATTCTTCCTTACTTCCCACAAGCCTGTGAACTCCGCATCTACACGTAAAGCTCTACATCAATGCTGGTTCACGCAAGTCTGAGGACTGATACTGGAAATCTAACAGAATCCTTGAGGTGTTGCTTGAACACTGGCATAGATGTGAGCAGGTCTTAGAGAACATGTGCCTCCCTCAGCGTAACCTTCAAGGACACCTAGAAATGTCACCCTAACAAAATGAGTATCTGCACAGGGCCAAGAAGACTTTCTAGGAATCCTCTCCTTGAGAATTTTATGAACAAGAAAGAGAAAAAGGCAGTACTGAGAAACAGTACCACAAAGAGACCCTCTCCTCACAGGTAAGGGAGGTAGGTGCTTCGCTCTATGACTCCTTCCATATATACTGCTCAACAGCCCTCCTCATATCCCCAATAAGTACAATCTTTCATGTCATCCCTTATGCAGGATTCAGGTACATTCTGAAGGCTCCATTTCCCTGACTTCTTGGTTTCCTTCATTCTTTCACATCTAGTCCCCCGAAACAAGATCCTGAAGTTTCTCCTGAACATCAGTTTACCTACCATGTCTCTTCAGTATGCAATTAAGATTACCACAGCTTTTTAAAAGTTTATTTATCTTTTGAAGTAATCTCTACACTCAATGGGGGGCTCAAACTCACGACCCTCAGATCAAGAGTTGCATGTTCCCCCAACTGAACCAGCCAGGTGCCCCAAGATTACCACAACTTTTTAAATGATCTCTTCTCCCCTCTCAGGACTACTCTGCATATAGCAAGAGAGCAAGGCCTTGCTTTGGAACCTCCTGGATAACATCGCCACCTTATTTTACAACCTATAAAAATGTTCTATTGTTCAAGTCTTGATGTACCAAAAGCTGTAAAAGGCTCAAAATGCTCCTTTCTCAAACTCCAAAGACCATTTCAACCACAAACACCATAGAATCTCAATTTGAGAAAGAACCTTTAAAAGTGATTCAGGCCAGCTGCCAGCACATCCCTGCCTGAGGAGGAGCACAACACTCTTTAGCCAACACCCCCCTCACCGCCTGCACCACGCCCTGCCCCAGGCCAGCTCAAGGTTCTTTTGCAGCCTTCTAACAGGTTTCCTTCCCCTACAACACAGCTTTTCAAGGAAACTCTAACAGTAATATCCTCTCCTGTTCATTAAAAAAAAAAAAAAAAAAAAAAAGCCAAACCCTACTTCTCATCTCCTGGGAGAGCTTTCCTATGGTGTTCTAACTCCCCAATATCACAGATACTCCTATTGCCTGTGGAACTGAATTCTGATCATCAGCAAAAGGAATGGAGTGATTAATAAGGAGCTGTAAAGAAATGCAGAGGGCAAAGAACAACAAATCAACTTTGGCAGCTACTGAATGTTAAACCAAAACATGATTCACAACAATGGTTCAATACCTTGGGACACCTGCACGCGGTTCACTGGCAGGGGCATGGGTCCGTCTGCAATGGCAGAAAAAACCTGCTTATTTAAAATAATCCTTCATTTGGGAATAAGGAATTTTACCTTGAGAACTTCAAACTTAAAGGGAAAACCAGTGAGTAGGTATGAAAGCACTGTGCATTCTGATGCCAGCACACCCTCACAAGGCCTCTCCAAAAATGGGCCAAAGTGGAAGGCCATGGCCACTATCATATAGCTTCCAAAGGGCGAAATCCCCAAGAACATAGTTCTGGAAGCTTAGAAACACACCCCAAACCCAAAAGGGAAAACAAGCCAAGAGACTGAGGGCTGGCAGAAGGAAGTGAAGTCCTTACTTGGAGGCCTCACAGGCTGTGCCTGCGGAATCCCTGGGGGCTGTGCCCCAGGGGCCGGCAGGGCAGGCTGGTTACCCAAGATGCCTTGTTTGTGCAAACGTGACCTCCGTTTCTCTTCTAGTTCTTTTTGTATCTTGTAGATTTTTTCTGCCAGTAAGTGATAGTATTCATCCTAAAAAGCAGTAACATTCAATATTAAACAGCCAAAATTGTAAAAAACACACAAAAAAACCCCCAAAAATCCAAACCCCAACCTGTTTTATATGTTTTAACAGACTAACGCACTTTTAAGTATGTTGTTCTGTTGTGTTTTAAGTAAGCTCTAGACCCAACAGAAGGCTTGAACTCATGACCCTGAGATCAAGAGTCGCATGTTCTACTGGCTGAATCAGCCAGGTACCCCATTATCCAGCACTTCTAACCAAGAAAGCTAAGGCCCAACTTATTGTTGAACACCCAGTGACATTACAGGACTTATCAGACAAGAGGCACTAAATGCACACTGCATTTCATTCCACAGGTCAGTCTTGGATATTGGACACTGGCAGTAACCCAGTATAAGCATTATAAACAGGCCCGCTATAAAGCACATCCGTGGATAAAACACAATTTTACATGCCTTGTTCACCACTGTAATGGTGACATTTGTAGTCAACCAAGAGCTGTGCAGGGGTCTCTCTAGTCAGTGTCCTTGAGGTGATTAGTCTACGTGACTAACAGATCTCCCCGTTTCCAGACATTAAGCCGGATGGATGCAGTTTTTTCTATGGTACGTGTCATGCGGCTCAAACACGTATGGCAACCTACCCTGCTGTTGGCTGACTCGTACATGTCCCCTTCCACTTTCTTAGCGTAGGCCACCAGGTTCTCCATGCGGCGATCCTTTAGGGCTGCTGGGTCAGGGGTTGGAAAGATGGCTTGGACGCTGCAAGGACAACATGCTGTCAACAGACTTTCGAGACACCATCAGTATCCTGCTATTTTATACACGATGACACATACACAGAGAAACAAGACCATCTACTTAAGGGCAGCAACGTACCGCTGAGAGAAATGCCACATCTCTCTTGCCCAGTATACGAACACACAAATGAAGTCACTTTCTGGAGACAATACTGACTTGTCAATTTATCTATACATTAAACATTATTTTGCTATTTACAGTAAGTGCTAGATCATTTCAAGAATAATACAATTTTAAACTAATTTTTAAAGATTTGTTTGAGAGAGAGAGAATGTGAGCAGGGTGAGGAGCAGAGGGAGAGAATCTTAACCAGACTCCCTGCTGAGCGTGGAGCCCAACACAGGGTTTGATTCTTTGATCCTGAGTTCATGACCTGAGCCAAAATTAAGAGGTGGATGCTACCCAGGCACCCTTGAACTCCCTAATTTTTAAACTATTATAAACAATTTTCATTAAGATGGAGGGAAAAAAAAAAACACTCCAAGGAAATTAAACTGATCATTTTCACCTTCAACTTAACTAGCTCGAGAAAGTTAACTGTTGATTTCCTGTCTGTTAACATACTATATGTGGCGCTATCATGCCCTCTGTATTTACTGGGCCCAAATTCACCCAATTCTCATGGGCCTCCACAATTATAATCCTGAGCTCCAAAACAAGGCAAAGCTTCTGAGCTAATAAGCCCAGTGCCCTGTTGCGTGCCAGAGCTCAGAGGATGGAAGGTCTGGCCACACTAGGAGTCTTAACCTTTGTGACAGGGGTCAGAGTTTATGTCCTCCCACAGGGAAGAGCCATGGATGCTCTGACATCTCCTAAATGGGATTCTCTGGCCTGCCAGCAGTGGTTGTGGCTCCATGAACGAGTGTGTGACCACTTCAACTTCTAGGGCACTGTCATCTGGGACTCAGAGGACCATTTAGGAATTAAATCAGACATCAGTTAAACTGCCAAACTGTCCCACTGCTGTCAGCCACAAAGTATCTCCATCATATGTGAGTACAGGAGAGGTAGGCACATACAGTTTATGCACTAGATGGCTCCGCAGGTCCTGAGTGACGTGTTCATGCCAGCCTTTCCGAACACCAGTGCCGGAAGGAGGGGCCGCTGTAGGCAGAGTGCTGAGGGTCCCAATGTTTGCAGGGCTTGAGCCATCGCTCATCAGCGGGCTAGGGGAAAGAACAAGAACATACAGTACACCTACTGCAGTGGAGCAAATGTGCTTCATTTACATGAGGTCTGTCGACCACATCTGACTTTTAAAAATCAGACAGCCAAGGTGTGTGTGTGTGTGTGTGTATATTTGCAGTTTTGTTATACATATGTTATATATATATATAAAACAAAAACAAAACCGTGTTTATTATTTGCTCTACATTTATAATAGTAATAATAAAAAGCCCCCCCCGCCCCCCATTTAAACTATCTTCGCTATCACACATTTAGAAACTATCACAGTTTTGTGATTCCCAACCCACTTTCACATGCTACTGTCACGCAGATAGGAGCGGACTAAAACTTGGGTCTTACTTTGTGGCCCCAAGGGATGTCGGAAGAGCTGATTCTGAAATCAAGTTTGGCGGCTGCTGATCTGTTGTTATTCCTCCTGCTGGAATGTTCATTGGGTTATTTCCTTTAAAGACAGAAAGAAATCAACCAACTCCTAAATTACACTTCAAAGTTTTGATAATATAAACAAGTCACCACAAAAGTAAGTAATTCTTGAGTTATAACCACAGCCACTATAGCAGGAACTCTGCAAACTCTATTTTCAATAATGTAATCAACTTGCACAAACTCAGTTGCAGACTCCTTCTCACTGCATTTTATAACCAAAATCAGGCACTTCTGTGGAGGCTATTTGGTATTATACATGTACTCTGTGGTGGTGCAAAAAACTGTAGCTTCAGACTTATATTCTGGCTTCATTAATATTGTGCTCTCAACAACTACACCGACCTGCCACATATACTTGTGTCAACTTTTCTTTTCCTATCAGAAAATAAAATCATAGAAATTACATGCAAGTGAAAAAATTTGTGTATTCATTTTAAAGTAGGAAAAATTTGAGACCGAGAGAGGCTAACAGTTTTGTCCCAAATTATACCCTCAAATAGGAGTAGTCACCTTACAACTCAGGTCTGAGGGCTCTAACCCAGTCTCATGGCCAGAAGTTAGGTATGCATTAGGGCAGTTTTGTCCAAAGAGCAATAAATGAGATGTTTTTAACTGGTCACTCATAGAAGAGTTATTTTTAAGGTTAAAGTACGTACTCTATTAGGAAAACAACAAAGCTAGCACAACCACCTTGACTTCACTTGACTGATGTAACTGCTTGGCTTAAGCTTAACTTTAAGAGCTCTGTATCAATTTAAAGAAAAATGTTAAAAATAAAACAATATGCAGAGATTGTGGAGATGTGTGAGTGAATGAGCAAACCCTGGCTAATGACGTGCTGAGATGACAGCAGGAAATGCCATGCCAGGGAGAAGGCCGAGGCAGGAGGCATTTCCAGAGACTCCTGCAAGACCACTGCCCCGGCTGGGCTGGTCATCTCCAGCTATGGGTCAGCCCATGACCAAGATGTGCCAGGAAGTGGCAGGCCACCTCCGAGCTCTCCACCAGATCAGTGGTCGACAAGTGGGACAATCGTAATTCTAACTCATGAGATTCTGCATTCTGAGCCATGTGAAATGCCTTTATGAAAACTGTCCAGATAGGAGTGGCATAGCAATCCCATGTTGGTTTGTTTTGCAAATGCTTCTCTTTTCTCAAGCCTGTAACATCTTCCCTGCATGGGCACTGCAGCCTTTCCTGGAAGTTCTTTATTTCAAACATTTAAAAGATATCATCATCATCATCATAACTTATATACATATTACTTTGAATTTACAGTAACAGTAAACAGCTTTGGGTTCCAGAAAGACTTCTCATTCCCACTGCTGCATTGGATAAACAAGTTCTTGAGTGTTCCTTCACCTACCCAGGGGGTTGAGAGTCCTCATCTGCTGGTGAGTTTGAGGCTGTGCTGGTTGCTGGCCGGGAACCTGAGGCTGCAGCTGCGTCTGGGGCTGGTTCAGGTAAGGGAGTCCAAGAGCAGCGTACGCGCGCTGCATGGAGCTGGGGTCTATGGGATTTGGATTACTTAAAGAAGCGGCATTCTGCTGGCCTGTGCCAACAGAACCAATTGTGTTCTGAATCCCACTAGCTGGAGACCCCAGGATGGCTACAACAACAAACAGACAGACAAACGAAAAAGGTAAGTAAAAGGGAGAAGTTCACAAATGATTGACAAGCTACTGAGAAGCAAGTACAATTTCATCAAATCTATCTAAGTATGTCACGAGGCAACAGAACAAGGCTACTGAGAATGGAGCTGCGCAGAGAAAGGGATTCTGGCCTGGTCACCTATTCTGCACAGCAGCGCTTGAGGAGCAAACACTTGAAAATTCAAGTTTTGATCTTACAAGGCAACAGACCACAAAATCAGAGATCACTTAATGAAAATTATGTATTAAATCTAGAGACTCAGAAGTCCATTTCGGAGGAGTGGCAAACACATGACAAGATAAAGTGTTCTCATGGGGCAGGAGGTGGTGTGTCATCTGCCATTACTGACATGAAGTCAGGGGGCCCCCTTGGCAGCTATTTTCCCTGGGGTCCTTCCCTGCTCTCCTGCACAGGTAAGAGGATTAAAGAAGAGGCAGAGGTGACACCCAGCTGGTCAATTTTGTTACTTATTAATAAATCAAGGACATAATCTTTCTAAAGACAAAATTGCAATTCCTCAAAACTTACATGTATAATGGCATTAACATCACACCTGTCCTCCGGTTTCCTAGCAGGAAGGCCCCATGCTAAGCTGTCTGGCTACCTAAAGCCGTTCAAGAAATACTGTACCTGACTGACTGATCTAGCTATAATTAATGGATGGAACGAGGCTTGGTGATTCTGTGTGGATTTTCATTTATTCAGGTATCACTTCAGTACCACTGAGATTCAGGAACTGGCATAACCTCACACAGCCAGCCCCAGCTTCCACCACCCGGCCTTCTGATGGCTTGCAGGGCACTCTACCATCTACCAGGGTGAATCCCAAAAGACCAGAGGAAAATCTGTGGCAACATAAAGAACCCCATTCCTAAGGACTTCAAAGTTAACAGAGATGACCCCAAATTTGCATCTCCTTGGTCACTTCAACTCATCCCTCTGTCCAACCATCCAAATGTCCTCTTTTGGTGACTTACCATAAGGCAGAAGTTTATGTCCTACTATTTATTCTTAAGAGTTCCCTTCTTTCCAACTTCCCCAAACTTTAGAGTCATGTTATAAACAGTGGCTTATAATAAAACTGATACTATAACATATGATCCTTGATACATTAAGCACTAATCACAAAGCTTTCCTTTCATATTCAATTATGTGTAAAGATAATATTCTCACATTCACCCATGCAACCAGAACATAAACACTTCACATACTTATCAGAGAATTTTAATTAAAGTTATGTATATTTAAAAAATCTTGGTAATTACACATTCTACACTATTAACTTTTCTAATAAGGATATTCTGATCTCAAACTCATTAACGCTCATTAGACACAATTACACACACCAAGCACCTCATTATAAAAGAAAAACATTTCCCAAGTACACTTTATGACAAGCATGTAACTTAAGTCATGTATGATTTCTTTTAAAGTTAATACTCCCCACCACACAGACTTTTAACATGTGCCTGCCACATTCCTAAAACTGACAAGGCAAATTTTCTAAAAGAACTCTGATGTTAGGGGCGGCTGAGTGGCTCAGTGGGTTAAGCATCAGAGTCTTGATCTCAGCTCAGGTCTTTCTTTCTTTCTTTTTTTTTTTTTTTTTTAAGATTTTATTATCTATTCATGAGACACACACAGAGAGAGGCAGAGACACAGGCAGAGGGAGGAGCAGGCTCCATGCAGGGAGCCCGACATGGGACTCAATCCAGGGTCTCCAGGATCACGTCCTGGGCTGAAGGCAGCGCTAAACTGCTGAGCCACCAGGGCTGCTGCCCTTAGCTCAGGTCTTGATCTCAGGATAGTGAGTTCAAGCCCTGTGTTGGGCTCCACACTGGGCATGGAGCCTGCTTAAAAAATAAAACAAAACACTGATGTTAAAAAGAAAGTAATAATGGTAGGATGATTTATTTTTCTATCATCTAGTGGTATAAGAAAGAACAGACCTAGACTATATTTGCTATACACAGTGATGAACTGTGGAGAGGAATTTAAAGAAAGAAGGTGTCTATGTGGCCTTCTGTTTCCGGGTAAAAAAATAATAACCTTTCCTACAATATTCCACTTTCATCCACCCAGCCTCAAATGCCATCCTTTCCATCAAAATGCCCCACCTTAGGGTGAATGCCACTCCCAAGCCAAAGGCCATTTATGGGCAAGCCAGTCTCCCATGGAAGCTCTGACACTATCACTGTATTTGTATTTATTAAATGCATGTATTTCTTTCATATAAACATTATGGTGGTTTTTTTTTTTTTTTTTTTTTTTTTTTTAATAAAAACAAAATACACTACCCATCAGGAGACAAGTAAGCATTTGGAACTTGCCAACTCTAACAATTCAGATATACGGAAAACAAAGCACAAAAAGGTAAAATAAGGTCTCTGACATTGGAGCATGGTCCAATTGGAGTCCAAATGCCAAATGCTACTTTTGAGTGACACAAATACCTCAGGGTAGGGGAACGCAGATATCTACTATCGGAGTGACGGCTGGCTCCAAGAGGAGTCATCACGAAAAGTAAACTCTTGTTTAAATTCTGTTCTGCGGGCTCAAGACATTACCCTCCCTCTTAGAAGTTCTCCTGATCTCTTGAGTGGCAGTGAGGCTTCCTATAATTCCCACAACACCTACTGGGCCACTCTGCTTCTCTTTGGGCATTTACACTTCATGTCCTCCCTCCATCCCTCCATAGACGGAGCAAGTACAGGGTTGGCTGGGAGAGAGAACACATTAACCTAATAGCCCCCCTACCCTGGAACATACAACGGCAGCTCTGGACCCCAGAAGGAGAAAACCACACTTATCTCATCACTCCTGTACACTCCCCTCAAGGCAGCACCCAACATGGGGCTCAGCTCCAGGTGCTGCACATGGTGCTGAGCACACAGCCCCGGAGAGCTCCCTACAGAGCTCAGGGCGCCCGAGTGATTGCCCTCCCAGCACACAGCACCACGGGCCTTGGTGGGAAACAAAATCAAGGGGTGCTAAAAGCAGCAACGCTCATTTATCTGGCATCACTGAGAACGAGGCCTTCCACATTAATCACTTTTATACATTGACATTTACCTCTTTAAATGTCAAAACTTCTTGTTCTTTTTCCCATTTTTACATCTTCTTTCCTTTCTCAGAGCCTAATGCTGTATTTCATACATACTATGTCACCTCACACAGCGTGGTTCTTCACCCTCTGTGTCAGTGCCATTCCTGCCAGCAGCAAATCTTCAAAATACCCCCAACATTTCCACTGCCTCACCATTCCCCTTCTGATCAATCGGGAGACTATGACCCTGGAAATAAAGGCCAAGTTTTATAGTGGACTCTCTTCAGGACCCACCTGCCACTTGTCATGTAGGTCAAACACAGTCCTTCCTCCAAGAACAGAGATGCACCACTAACAGGTCTTGCGCATGGGGCACACTGCGGACATTCAAGTCCGCAGTCATTCTCAGTAAAAGTGGACATGACTTCAAAATCCAATGAAAATTGACAAAAACTAAACTTCAAAGCTTTGTCAGCATGGTGGGAGATATACCACAGGGCAGGAGAAGCAGCTACTAACTAGTCACCACTTAGATTTCTACTGGAGAAGTCACGATGGAATGAACTTAGACCTGCAGATGTCTTGGCAGAGTGGCTCCCACGCCCGTGTGCCTCCTGGGTGCTGGGTGTACCAGGATGGGCTTCCTTTCCAGCATCATCTTTTTTTTTTTTTTTTTTAAAGTAATCTTTACATCCCACGTGGGGCTCAAACTCAACCCTGATTTCAAGAGTCGTATGTTCTGCCAACAGAACCAACCAGGCATTCCTCCAGCATCTTCCTAAGCATGGAGCAGGGCAGGACGAGAAAGAACACTCGAGCCCCAGGGCCAGACCTCCAGCACAGCCACTGCCAAACAAGCGCACACAGGCATGCAATAACTTCCCCTCAGAAGCCAAACGACCCAAAAGGGGCCACACTGTGGGACCTAGGAGAGCAGACAGAGAGCTACTCTGATGAAATACATCACCACCGACTGCTAGGGACCTAAATCAGGGCCAGACAAGCCTACTGCTCTCTACTCCTACAGCCGTTCAAGTTCTAGGGTAATCTGCTCCCCATACCAAGCCCAGGCTGTCAAAAGAGGCACCCGAGAGTCCTAGAAGGGCTCTTCAAGGGGAAAAACAAGGGTGTGTTTAACACTTACTGTGCCCCCCGAGTAGGCTGCTCCATGAGCAGAAGCTTTAAGGATGTAGAGCTGGACTCATGTCATGAAGGAAGGTGCTGAAAACCAGAGCAGACAGCCAGACCAGGTAGTGAGGGTCCAGCCCCTGGGGGTATTCAAGTGCCAGAGCAGAGGACTGCTGACTTAGATGCACCACCATCGTGCTGCAGCTTAGCCTGCATCTAATGTGGCTGTGGGCAGTGAGCAGGTTTGGTCTGGCTGGGAGACTGGTCCTGCAGTACCAAGTCTGACAGTCCTTATGGGATTCTGAGTTGGGAAACCTACGATTTCCCCAGAGAGCGACTCAAAACTTCTCAAGAGCTCCAAGACAAACAGCCAGCCCTTCAAGGCATCCAGGGCAGTGCATCTCAGCTGCTACTGTGCATACCGATTACCTGAAGTGCAGATTCTAACAGAAGAGGTCTGGGATGGGGCTTGGGTTTCTGCATTTCTGCCTCGCAGCCTAGTCTGGGGACTATACTTTGTGTAGCAAGAACCTCACTGATGAGGCAACAGGAGTTCAAATAGGGAATCTGGTCTTGTGTGCACGCAGTCCCAGTCCCCCATGTAACCCTGTGCCTGGAAACTGATGGGAAGTTAGATGCCAGGACTCTCATTAGATGTATACCTTGGAAAATCAGAATTATTCAATAAAATCTGATTATGTATATACAGGAGGAATAGTTCAAGATCAGTGATAACACAACCTCTTGAAAACAACTCACGGGAACATCAGACAAAATCTCAACACAGGCCGAAAAAGGTAGCCAATGGCATGGCTTCATTTCACAGATGATGCCGGTAGGTTCTTTCGGCAGAGATGGCCACGGAAGAAGGGAGGCAGTGGTGTGTGAGCATCTGCAGGAAACATGCCTGGAAAGCACAGCACTGGCAGGAATGGCGAGTCTCCTGGCAGCCCTCAGGGGCCCTAACCTCTGGCCACAAACTCTCTCTCCCTGTATCCCCTCGCTTGCACAGGAAGCTCTGAGTCTATGCCGGTTCTGCGGACTCCTGCGGGGTCGTTCTGTGCCGTTTGGAGCATCCTTCCATCATTACTGTACTGGAATTGGGCTCCATCAAGCCCCACCCTCCAGTATATGCTGGCCCTCCCTTTAGGACTCGACTACATCTAGTTGCTGCCCGTGACACGCCTGTCACATTGCTTGATGTATATAGTCTGAGTCGGACCCCTGACCTGAAGCTGTCAGAGGGCTGGACCCGCACGTACTTCCTCCCTATCACCAGCACGGTCTGTTTCGAGAGAGGAATAGCAAACATGTATAGAAAGCACACTGCTGGAACTTTCTCACTCATCAGATCACATCTTCTGCCCTCAGAAAACCACAGTGCTAGAGAGAGCCAGAAGAGTACACTCAGGGCTAAAACATAATTTGAGAAGTATTTAACCATTTCTTACTTAAGTGCTTTCATTTCTTTTGCAAAAAAGTTACCAGAACCTCGTGTAAAGTTAATCTAAATATTCCCAGTGACTTTACGTTATAAAATCACCCTGGTGACAGCTTACATTATGACTAGTGGAAACACTGTGGTTTACCACTTCAGAGCATGTACTGGATCAATTGTCTCAACATTCAGGCAGTTATAAGGATGTTGAAAAAAAAAAAAAAACAACAACACAACAAACCCACATATATTTCTTTTCTTTTTTAAAACAAAAACCACATAGGTGTTTCTTAAAAAGAGAAATCATAAAAGTTTAACATTGTCATGGCAACACATACTAAAACCAAAAGGTCCCAGAAAAGCCACACCCCCAAATGAGCACCCCCAAATGAGAAGTTCAGAATGAAGTCCCAACTTATTATTCATGGAATGAGTATTTTGGCACTTAAAAAGCCTGTTACTGAAATGTGTCCTAAAACACAAGAAAATGTAACCACCATAATATACCAGCTAACTAAAAATAAATAAAATAAAATAAAATAAAATAAAATAAAATAAAATAAAATTAAATTAAATTAAATTAAAATAAAATAAAAAATAAAATAAAATAAAATAAAATAAAATAAAAAATAAAATAAATAAAATAAAATAAAAAAAGTTTTACACTAGCTATGAGGGAAAACAGGCTTATTCCAGTAATACTACTCTCCCAAGTACATGGTTCTGAAAGACCTAGATTCCTAGAATTTCATTTCATGTAAGAGAGGTCCTGGCAAACTGTGTATTAATCCCAATTTTGGTCAATCAAAGAAAAATTTAAGTAATTTAGGAAAGTGCCTTAGAAAGGAAACTTAGCGTGAGTCCTTCTGCAGGGAGGGAAGACGGCGGGCCCACTCAGGAGGGATGCCCATGGTGTCACCGGCGCATCCTCCACAGCACTCGTAGGAACAATGGGCTTCCTGCCGTGCCCTGTGCCCCAAGGAAATGACCAGAGACACAGCTGCATGGGCTCTCCAGGCAGCAGTGGGGTCTTGAGGCAGATGATCAAGAAGGATGAGTGATGAACACGCAACCACAAACAAGATGGTACAGATGAGATGGAGGAAGGTGAGCAAGCCTGTATGGTACTAGAGGTAGCAGGGAGCAGCTCCAGCCAGAGGGGTGATGTGACACTGGAGGGCATGTCCTATCTGTCCACACTGAGGGACACAATCCAAAGACCACAGTTTTACCTCTGAAATTACAGGAAAGGACTTAAAACTGGAAGAGATGCTCATCCTTTCACTGTTCTGATGCCTGCAGAGAGCAGGTGCCCCGGGGAGCCACACTCTGGCCTCCCCTAAACAGGGACCTGGGCTTCGCCGACCAGCTACAGGCTACACAGATGGCTTGAAAGACAATGAAACGATGGGAATGGTCAGGATGTGGCCAGTCCTGGGGCAAAGACTCTCAATCTGTGCTGAATAAATTGTTAATTACACAAACAGGTCTGGAAACTGCCTCTGCTTGGAGGAGGGAAAACCTCCCAGGTGTCTATAGGTGGCATTTTATGCTGACCCTTCCTACCTGACTCTTCTACCACACAGCCCTCTCCAAACTCACTTTAGGATAAGGCATTTCAATTTCAAAGTAAGTGTCCCCTCTATTCCCCGCCCCCTTGAAAGTCACTGCCATTAGAGTGATGCGACATTCAAACCCTCAGATACTAAGCATCTGTCAAGACCTAGGAAGCCTCGTCATGTCTGCTCTGCGGTCACAGCGATCCACTGCTGCTGATTCTACTGTGTGTGTGCAACGGTGGGAGTGGGGCTAATGGGGGGACGAGACTCCCCAGTGGCCCTGTGCCCTGCGCACGCTGAGAATCCATCTCTCACTAAGCTGGGCTTCCCCCTGGTGGCACTGGGCAGCTCCACTTCCACAGCTCTGCTCGCCACTATGCTTTGTGCTAGGGATTTCTGCCCTGCCTCCTACCTCCTCTCCCGCACTCTCTTTAGAAGTATCTGTTCTCACCTCCGAGCTTCTCTACCCACAATGCTCACTTACTTTGTTGGTTTCGCTTGTCACTGGCATTTTTCAAAGGGAGGCAAACAGGACAGTCATGTCGTGTGCAGTTCTTCCAATGAGAGATGATTTGTCGTGAAGATGCACAATGGGCAACTATGACCAGAAAAACAACGAGATGTTATTTTTCTATCCAGATCGTCACACTTTCAATTACACCTAAATTATAATGCCAGATTCCATAAGAAAATGGTAACACGTGTAACCATAACACAGTACAGGCAGTCCTCAACTTACAAACAGGATGCTTTCCAAAACGTTTGTAAGTAGACTGTTGAGAATTCTAAACACAAATTTCCCATAGAAGCAATGTCATGGATG
Source organism: Canis aureus (assembly GCF_053574225.1). NCBI lineage: Eukaryota > Metazoa > Chordata > Mammalia > Carnivora > Canidae > Canis > Canis aureus. Next base: position 40,304,344 of record NC_135618.1, read on the forward strand.
ATGGTGATTAAGGTTCAGCCCACAAAACAAAAACAAAAACTATCTGACTTGAAATACTGAGCAGCTGGAATGAAAGGTAGGACAAATAATAATTATGTCATGTCACTACTGAAAACAAAAATTCTATATATTATGTTGAAGGATGAAACCATCTCAATACTATTATTCAAGAAATACATACAGAGAAGCAAATGAGAAGTCTGGGGGAGATTCTAAAGGGACGCCAGGCACTTTTCTAAGTATGTGAGAGGGTAATTCTGAGTCTTCATTTTCACTCCACACTGAGGCACTGTGATTTCTTTCTAAAGGTCTAGCATGACCCACTTCTGCTTCTCCATTGGAATCAGGGTTATGCTAGGGACTCACAAATGTCACAAAGGGAGAGAGAGGGAGGTTGGGGAGAGACTATCCCCAAGGTTTAGGAGCACAAGTAAGAAGAGGAAAGAGGAGGATAAAGATGAAAGATGGCATAGCTGTTGGTAAGAACCACTTTCTTCTGTAGACTCGAGGTGTTCGCCAGAGAAGAGGGAAAGGGAGCACATGACAGGCGTGATTCATCCCTTCTTAGGGAGAAGGAAGGAGGTGGCAGGGATGACTTGGTGCACACGGTTCCCTGTGTCGTGGACTGTCACCTAGGACAACCTCGCTGGTATCCTGATCGGCCTCAAGACGAAAGGGTGGAGGAGCAAGGCAGGGGCCCAGCAGTCGGAACACATGAAACAGTTGCAAGACAGATGCTCTAGATTCAGGGAGGGGTGTGCACACATGGCCTGTGCCATGCCGCCCAAAAGAAACCCGCGCTCTAGACATTTATGATGAAGACAGTGCTCAAGAAGTAACAAATGTCTTCCATGACAGAGAAAGGAGGAAGAGAACAAAGGCAGGGCACAGCCCTGTCCAGCAGAAGCTCCCAACACATCATGACACCGAACAGCCGCTCTCTGAGCAGGTAAGCATGCCAGTGGCCTGTGCCTGGTTGGTGTGTGGAGACGGAGGTCGCAGTAATCTTATCAACAAGAGAGCCACTGAGGAATACCGAAGACACATTTCATCCTGAGCCACACCACCAGGATTTCAGAAAATGGCACTTACCTTGACAGGCTTTCCCAGCCTGACAATGTGTCATGTGATTCAAAACGTTCTTCATGGTTCGACAATGTGGGAGAGAGCAGGCCCGAACCTCTCCGTTCGCTTGTTCTCGTCTCTGACACTTATGAGCGTGAAGCAGTAGAACCAGCTGCTGCTGTATCAGTTTGCGTTTCTCAGGATCTGCAGTGGGGCCCGCTGCAATCGCCTGCGTGGGCACGATTCCCACTGAAGTTTGCATCTGAGACTAAAATAAAACAAATTAATAAAAATATTTTTTTAAGCTTTCTGAGGGCTAATTCATGCTCCTTATGTTTCCAGCCACCATTCAAGCTGATGGGTAATGTTGGCCACGGTGAGAAGGCAGCCAGTGTGGCTCTCTTTAATTCATCAGCAATTTTAAGGAAGATCCAGAAGCACAGAAATAAACCAACTCAGAAGGCTGATTAAAATCACTTGTGTGTAAGGATCTCGGAGCAAGAAAATGACACTTATTCTTTAACTATATTCTACCCTACACACAAGTGCGGGAGAAGCTGTAGACTGTGTTAGCTCTATTGTATGAAACTGTTGTTTCTATAGGCCCAAGTGGCTACACACTGGCAATTTCATATGGTTCAACCTAATTAAAAAGACCATCAAGGGGCACCTGGGTGGCTCAGTGGTTGAACGTCTCCCTTTGGCTCAGGTCATGATCCCAGGGTCCTGGGATCGAGTCCCATATTGGGCTCCCCGTAGGGAGCCTGCTTCTCCCTCTGCCTATGTCTCTTTCTTCCTCTCTCTCTCTGTGTCTCTCATGAATAAATAAATAAAATCTTAAAAAACAAACATCAAGGCCTTGACCAATCACAACCCATTGCAAATACCCAACACATCAGAAGAACTGGAACCACAGTGAGGACTTCATTATCTCGTGACCAGGACAATGCTTGTTTCACTCACGACTTCTCAAAGAATACTATGATATGCATCCTTAAAATGACAACCACCCCACCCGCACAGCTGTTAATGCTCAGGAATTGCTTTGCCTTCTATCAAAATTTCAACTCTGACATCTGACAATTTTTTCAAAAAGTATTTGATGATCTGCTAAGGTACGGAAATAGAGTTTAATTGCTTTCATCCTTTCAAGCAAGGCTGACCACACCTCCTGACAGCAAAGAGAATGGGAAAGGTGACCTGTGGAGTTGTTTTCTTTACAGACTGCCAATATCTTCAGATAACTTACCAAAGAAACCTACAAAGTGAGAGGAATGTGACATTCCTAATATGCCACAGCACAGTCCACAGTGCAGGGGTGTCTCCCTTCTCTCCTGCTCTGACCCCAGAGCTCCTAGCTCCACTTCACAACACTCACTGCCTCCCCCAAAGTACACCACCTCTGTGACTTTTCATATTAACCATCAAAACTATCTGCTTGCAATTTGGAGGAAAAAAAATAAACATTTCTTAATGGATCAAAGCTCATTTTAAAAAAGTTACACACTTTTGTTTGGATCTTAAGAACTCAGAAATTAAGTATATTAGAAAAGCCACAAAGGTTTCCTCAGGAGCACAACTCCCGGAAGCCTAACTGTGGTCCAAAGCAAAAGCAAAGTCCTAGTGGAGAGGCAGAGCATCCTGACTGGAGAAGCACTTAACTCCCAAGAGAAGAGAACCTTTCCTTCCTTATGCTAATTTCTCCCTGGTTATAAATGTACTATATGCATACTGTAGAAAATCTGAAAAGCAACCGAGCTATGAAGGAAATAATTAACACTTGAAATCCCAACATCCAGGAGTCCAATATTAAAGTGTTGATAGGTTTTTCTTCCTGTAATCTTTTCTTCTATGTACATGCATATGTATGAACCATAATCAATAGTCTACCACTCACTCACTCACTCACGACTTGGTATTTACTCCAGGCTCTGTCCTGTATCATTAAGTTATTTCATACAATTTGACAGCATGATTTGTAATGAGCATAAGGCTATACATATATTTTCCAATCTCCCATTGCTGAGCATAAACTACACTCCCTGCCTCCTTTTCTTGCAACTTAAAATAAAGCCTTCACAAGCAGCCTTTGACTGTGCCCCCAGCAGCATTCACTACCAATGTTCAAAGTCTCCTCTAGATCAGGTTATTTCCCCAGATACAAAGTCCAATCACAAAACAATAGGGATAGAGAAATGGAAGAGGACCCTTGCTCAGGCTTCTCTCTTCTGCATTTACAAAAATATCAAACATACAGAAAAGTAAACAGAAAGAATATTGCTATCATACCTAACAAAATGAACAATTCTTCAGTATCAGTTAATATTCAGTCTATATGCAAATTTTCTCTAGGTGTCCAAAAAAAGTCATTTAGAGTTGGTTTGCATAAATCAGGACTCAATTAAGACCCCACATTTGGGGTCCCCACAGGCGGGACTCAATCCCAAGGACTCTGGGACCATGACCTGAGCCAAAGGCAGATGTTCAACCACTGAGCCACCCAGGTGTTCTCATTTGGGATGTTCTTAATAGCATCTTTTTAACTATACTGACCATATTTTGAAAGCTCAACATGTCAAAAGAGCACAGTTGGAAAGTCTAAGGTACACGTTGATCAGTAGATGCTTCATGAGCTCTACGCACCGTAGACAAGTGTCTTGGACAAAAGGGAACAGAAGACACACCTCATGTGCCTGTGTTTGGCCCTCCCGATGACTCTGCATACCTGTACAGGCCTAATCCACTTAGCAAGGTGCTGACAAATGCAGGGCACAGTTAATTGCCTCCACCATCAAACTGATGTCTAAAGAGATGAAGGAAATGCATGAACTACAAGTGTCCTGCTGAACTCTCACAAAAACTCTTCAGATGCTACCAATTTCCCTGCTCAATGCTCGCTGCCCAGGCAGGCCTGAGAATTGAGGTAAAGTGTTCAGACAAGAACCTCTCTTAAAAAAAAAAAAAAAAAAACAACCCTGCCATGTTGTAACTTTGCTCAAAATAAATGTATACATTTTATGCCACAGCAAAGAAAATTCTGAAAAACATTAAGAATAAAGGGGAACCTATTTTGCCAGATACCAAAACTATGAAGCTATAGATTTCTTTATTTGTAAGTCTGGAAAAAGACCCATGTATATATGAAATTAGAATATCATAAGGTGGTATCTCAAATTGGAGGTTGGTGAGAGCAATCTGTGATCCCTATGTCACCCTAAATATGAAAATAAATTCCAGATGAATTAAAGTGAATAAACATAGATAAAAGATGATTAAAGTACTAAAAAAAAGTATTTTTAGAATGAAGGTACGAAAAACTTAATATAAGAAGTTTAAAAAGTAAAAAAAACTAAGGAAAAATGGCTATTTTTGAGAAGTAGAAATCAAATCAAATGATAGCTCCTAAAATGCTGCCTGTTTTCCAGAAAGGCTGTGGCCATTTGTTATCATATAAAGAGCTCTGAGGAGGAAAAAAACAAAAAACAAAAAAACCACTCCTCCACTAAACAGTGTGTGTGGGAAATGTACAGACACCTCAGCAGAGGAAATACGAGGCTATGACAAACAGGCCTCAGTGCCTGGACCACTTGACAGAGGCAAGAGTCTCTCCGACCACTGGTAGCAAAGGCAGAAGGACGAGATGCTCACCCACAGTGCACGAAGGTGGCCCCTTGCTCACAGCAGACCCAAACAGTAACTCAGAGCAAACCTGGGTCCTAGCAGTGAGCACTGAAACTGTGGAGCTCTCAGAAAAATCACAGGAGTAAATTGTCATGACCTTGGAATAACCATGAGTTCTCTGTCACTAAACAAAGGGCAGCAGCCACAAAGGTAAGCTGGACTTCATTAAAATTAAAAACTGTTTGCTTCAAAGGACATCACTAAGAAAGTAGGGAGAAAGTATCTGCAAACCATAAATGTGACAGGGATCTGCATGTAAAACATACAAAGAACTCTTACACCTCAATGATAAAAAGACAACCTAGTTTAAAAAGGGCAAATTATCTGAGTATTTCCCTAAAGAAGACACACAAATGGTCAATAAACACAAGAAAAGCTGCTCAGGGCAGCCCAGGTGGCTCAGCAGTTGAGCGCCGCCTTCAGCCCAGGGTGTGATCCTGGAGACTAGGGATAGAGTCCCAAGTCAGGCTCCCTGCATGGAGCCTGCTTCTCCCTCTGCCTGTCTCTCTCTGTGTGTGTGTGTGTGTGTGTGTGTCTCTCATGAATAAATAAAAAAAATATTTTTTAAAAATGAAAAGCTGCTCAACACCATGAGCCCTCAAGAAAACACACATGAGAACCACCATGAGGGCAGCCCGGGTGGCTTAGCGGTTTAGTGCCACCTTCAGCCCAGGGCATAATCCCCAAGACTGGGGACCAAGTCCCAAGTCAGGGTCCCTGCATGGGGCCTGCTTCTCCCTCTGCCTGAGTCTCTGCTTCTCTCTCTCTGGGTCTCTCATGAATAAATAAATAAAATCTTAAAAAAAAAAAAAGACAACCACCATGAGAAGCTGCCTCACCTGCACCAGCACGGCCACGTGGAAAGCGACCTCACCAGGGACAATGTCAAATGGAGCAGTCACTTTGGAAAACAGGCTGGCAGCTCCTTAAAAGGTTAAACTTACAGTCACCAGAAGACCCGGCAATTCCCCTCCTAAGTACCTACCCAAGACAAGTGAAAATTATGTTCACACAAATGTCTGTAGCAGCAATGTTCACAACAGCAAAAAAGCAGAAACAACTCAGACACCCACTAAAGGACAAATGGAAAAAAGGAATGCAATCCATCCAAAATGGAATACTATTCTACCTCGAAAAGAAAGCACTGACACGCTACACTATGACTCTGCAAGCATCATGCTCAGTTACAACAATTACAAAAGAGCACACACCATATAATTTCACTTCTTTGAAATGTCCAGAACAGGTAATTTCACAGGGGCAGAAAATACTTTACTGGTTGCTTCTGGCTGGGGGTTCACGGAAAAAGGGGATTAACTACAAAGGGTATAGAGTTTCTTTTCAGGGTAAGAGAACTGTTTTAAAATTGACTGCAGTGCGGGGCACCTGGGGCGGGGGCGGGGGGGGCTTAGTCGGTTAAGAGTCCGATTCTTAATTTCAGCTCAGGTCATGATCTCAGGATCCTGGGATCAAGCCCTGCATCGGGATCCATGCTCAGCATGAAGTCTGCTTGAGGATTCGCTCTCCTGCCCCTCTCACTCATGCTCTCAAATCAATCAATCACTCAATCACTCGATCAATCTTTAAAACTGATTGTGGTGATGGTTACATAATACAACCGTTATGTACTTTAAAGGCAAGAACTGTATGCTATGAGTTATATCTTCATAGTTTTTTTTAAAAAAAAGCTCTATCTCAGTATCAAAAAAAAAAAAGAAATTAAAATAAAAAGGCATTTCCCATCTACCCATCTGACCTAAATAAAAATATAATAACTGGTATTGATAAGGGTGTAGAGAAAGCAATTCTTAGATGCTGTGGTGATAATGTAATTTAGTGTGACTTTGGAAAGCATGTATCAAAAAGAAAAAAATGTGCATTTTTTGATCTAGTAGTTCTACTTCTTATAACTTATTATTACAGAGGTAAGAAACTGGGCTAGTATGCTAAAATGTGCAGACAGGCATCACGCCTGGATTAAATTACATCACCAAAAACCAGAATACCCTTAAATCCTACAGAAGGTGGACTAACTATGGCTACAGACCTAGTGAAATAATACACAGCAATGAAGAATAAGGCAGGCCTCAAATGACCCTAGTCAAAAAGCCACAGGGAGAATGGCCCAGCCACACCTGGCCCAAATCCCTAACTCCCCTCAAAACTGTGAGATGTAATAAAATGAATGTTATACGAGGATGACAATAATATTGTAAACCTTTATGCTTTCATGAAAATGTCTATATAACACGTTAAGCTAAAAAAAAGTTATAATACCATGAAATCAGTTTATCCTTATTTACTTTAGATCTGGTGGCTATCCCTGGGCAGGGGTGGGATCCTGCTTATAATCATGTATTGTGTATTTTACAAGTGTCTACCACTTTTAGAACCAGACAACATTCTACTTTGGAGAAAAAATAAATCAGAGGAATAGAAAACACATAAGAATTAATGCACAAATTAAAACTGTAAAGGTTCTAGAAGGTAATTAAGATAAACATTTTATGAGGCGTCTGGGTGGCTCAGTCATTTAAGCGTCTGGCTTCAGCTCAGGTTGTGATCCTGGGGTCCTGGGATGGAGCCCCACATTGGGCTCCCTGCTCAGCGGGGAGTCTGCTTCTCCTGCTCTCTCTGCTGCTGCCTCTGCTCATGCTCTCTCTCTCTCTCAAATAAATAAAATCTTTTTTTTTTTTTTTTTTTAAAGATGACTGGGACACTTGGGTGGCTCAGTGGTTGAGCATCTGCCTTCAGTTCAGGTTGTGATCCCAGGGTCCTGGGATTGAGTCCCACATGGGGATCCCTGCGGGGAGCCTGCTTCTCCCTCTGCCTATGTCTCTGCCTCTCTCTGTGTTTCCCATGAATAAATAAATAAAATCTTAAAAAAAAAGATTAATATTTTGTAATGCAAAGATGGTAAGGGCTTTTGTCACACACACACACACACACACACACACACACACACACACACACACAAAATACAAAGCAACGGTTCCCAAACAATCCCCAGGAAAACTCCTTCAAGCAGATTCCCCATTCCTCCCTCCGAAAGACCAGCATTCACAGAGCTGGCATGGAGCCAGAAACATTTCCATTTGTTAATGTTCCATGGGGGAGGGGGGTGCTTTATCATTTTAAGCATTATACTTTCCCCCAGATTTTTCCAAAATAAACATGTATGTACTTTCACAGTGAGAAGAAAACAAAACGATGAAAAGAAAAAAGGCACACAAGTGAGCCTGGTACAGGGCAGACGGGTTTGTAAAGTTTGGAAAGTGCCAGAGGCCATACTACAGAAGAAGTTACATTCGCTCCATGACCCAAACTGCTGGGACAAATGCAAAAGCAATCAACAAACTAGGAAAAAAATACTTGAAACACACAAGACAAAGCACAGTCAGGCAGGTCTAATTCCTGCTTCTTCTTTTGGATACCCCTATCCAAACCACCTTGAAAAGCAAACCTTTTATATTCTGGTATTCCTTAATATTTAAAGGAATCTAACATGCACTTTTATTAGGACTGTTATTGTTACACAGGTTTGAAAACACAGCACCAAACCCATTTCTCTATATGCCCTGTATTCTATCCTAAGGATATAATTACAGACGTGCATAAAGAGCACATATAATAAAATTTATCCTGGCATTCTTCCTGGAAAAAAGTTATTTTACACAAAGCATCCAAGAACAGGCTATAACGTCTGCAAAGACTAGGGTAAACAGTATATACAGCAGGAATTGACCAAAGTAGGACTGGAGGTGGAGGTGGGGTGGGGGTGAAAGTGCTTCCTCTTTCTACACAACTACTGCCTCACATCCACATGAGGCTGGGATTTCTGAAGATGGCCCTTCAGATTAATCTGGCCCAAACCTTCCACATCTCCAATGGGGTCCAGACGTACACTCCTCTAACATCCTTCCCTGGCCCACCTGGAAATTTTACTTCTCCCCAACCTCCACTTAAAGTCAGAAAATGACACCAAAGCAAACACCAGGTGGGACACAGAACTGCTCTGCAATATGTGCTTGTTCTGATTCCCCCAGAAGGATCCTAGAACAGCTGGGTATGCAAAGGTTTGGAGTCATAAAATAAAGAAAATGTTCATTAAATGCACACAGCTATCAAACTACGAAGAGGCAATAATCACCTTTGAGATGATAAAGATCAACTGGTAAGAAAAAGAACACAGCTATTTAGATAGACCGAATAACGTTTCTTGCGTTCTCTTCTTTTTGCTTGGTGCCTATTTTAAAAAATAAGATTACATTATAATTTAAGATTTAAATCTTGTAAGACAATAACTTAAAATAAGCAACTGGACAAGAATGATTTTTAAATAATCTTCCATATAAGAAATACGATTAGAACATAAGAAATAATTTTAGAACACAAAACAAATGGTTACATCAAGAAGAAAGCACAGTGGCGGGGAACAGGGTGGCAAAGGTGTGGGTCCGACAACTGGACACACGTCCCCCACTCTCTTCTTGCCCTCAAGGTCACTCCTTCCAAACTGGAGTCTGTCTGCCAAGGAGGAGTGAGTGGTTACCCATTTCTGCACAAACAAACCCTAAAAGGTAGAACTTGCTGGACCTATTCTGATGGCCAAGGTGACAGGCCAACCAGACCAAGGGTTTCAATAGCATCAGGCCCATTCACCAAATTGACCAGATCATGAGAATTATCAATTTATCAAAAAGTTTTAATACATATCCTTCTTGAATATCATCAGTACATATGAATACCTTCCTCTGGAATACTTATCACAGTTAAGTTTTGAGAGTTTGGCAAATTCCTCATGTGACAAAGTGGTATCTGGCAACCCAAGCCTCAGGGCCATTTTGGAGGCCATGGAAAGGGAAGGGAAAGTTGGCTCGTGGCACTTCAGACGCGGTGGTGGATGGTGCGGACTCCTGTGCAAGCTACGACTGTCCCCATCCAGACTGAGTGGGCTCTCTATGGAGTTCTTTGAAGGGTCACTTCACATCTCAGAAATGCCTGGTGAAATGCTCCTCGTGCTGCTGACAGGTAGGCTCAAGGGGCAACAGCTGGAGACCCCCAGAACCTTCTCGCAGTCTCTCTACCTGACAGTGGGCACAAGAGCCCAGTGTCTTTGGTGATAATATGAGTTGCCACCTGGAGGGGTCGCTAAAGAAAGGGTTGTACTAATCAGACTCTGAATTCTAGACTAAAAGTTATTCTTCAAAGGCCCTGCATCCACATTCTCTCAGGGATCTTCAAGATGCAGGTGAAGGATTAAGATGAGAGAAGCAGATATAAACTCTTATAAATACACAAACACCAGAGTTACTAATCATGACACACACTTGCTTCCTAGCCTTTGGCCACGCTTCCTGGTTCAAGTACTGAGGCACCACTTGTAACTATGGAGGGATCTGAGCTGGTGTGACCACTCCCTTGCTGTTCATTTCCCCAGAAAAACGGGAGGGCTCCCCTGGGTCCTGGGGCTGAGGAGACCTACCATGCAACCAGGGATGGTTAAGTTCCTGCTGTGAAGTACAAGGAGCTATGGGAAGGGAGCATCTCTGCACGGAAGCCCTGGGTTCATGAGGCTTTGGTCACTTCAAGTCTGGATCTCTCAGTGACCAGAAATTGGACACAGGAGACAGGAAATGATGAGACTAAAACAAGTGAGGGTCGGTGGAAACCTTCTGATATACTAGAGCGGACAGAAAGACCAACAAATTAAGCCCACTTGACACCAGGACAGCTGGACATCACTTTGCCAACACTATAATGGCCAGAGGCTCTTCAAAATATTATCCTACATCTGAGTCACCAGAGCAGCTTGTTTAAAACTGTAGGTTTCAGTGTTAAGAGAAAGAATGACAAACCCAGCTATTGGGTGATTCTCCTGAACTGCCTTAGAAGGAACTGGGTGGTGTATATTGGAAAACTGAGAGAGAAAAAAATGAATAGTGACCATGAGAGCAGATTTCCTGCCCTTCCTCTAAGAGATTCTGACCAGGAAGACTGGATGGGGCCCAGAAGCCAGTCACTATGACGCAGCTGGTCCATGGACACATCTTGAGAAACAGTTGTCACAGACGGCCCCACAAGGGCCATGGCTGATGGCTCGCCATGCATATGCAGCTAACGGCACAGTCCCAGGTAGGTCGTTCTGGCAGGACTACAGTCTACGACCCTTCTCTGTGTGCACAGGCCTCCATCAGCCATGTTTTCCTCCCATGGACAGACCTGGATCAGCAGTGACCTGGGAGGCTCAGCCCAAGCTTCTACTTCAAACTTCTGTGACACAGAGATCAATGTGAATCCTGATTTCCTGTGTTACAACTTTAAGAATGGGGATGTCTCCATAATACAGTTCTTAGTTTTTCTCAAAAAACAAACAAAACCTCCAAACCAAAGAGAAACAATGACAAAACAACGCCCCCCCCCCCCCCCATACACACACATGAACTTCCCATTACAAAGAACCTTGCAGAAGACTACATCTCTCCACAGGAGATTCCATGTGAGAACCTGAGGAGGCCCCTGTAGTCACCTAACTTTCTCAGATTAGATACACCCAAGATGTGTCCCACTTTTAAACAATGCTCCTTTAAAAACAATCCTGAACCTATTGTGAAGGTCAGCAATGACCTAATTGACAAATCCAGTACCAGATGATGTCTGATGCCCTCACTCCCCTGCTTCATGTGTTAGAGGACTTTTTCAGATGAAAATGGCAGAAAGGACAGTATCACCAGGAGTGAGGGGGCCTCCTCTTTCAGACACTGCCCTGGTACCACGTACCCCCTCTTCCTCACAGATCCTTGTGTATACCCCTCCTCCGAGATGGCCTATGAGGATCTCAATCCTTGTTCACGGAAAGATGACCTAATCTCTATTCCAAGCAAAATCTGCTTTGTTCTTCTGTCAGTAACATTTAAATAATTAAAAAAATCTTTATATCCGTGAAAGTTGTCCTGGAAAACTATACAGTGAATATATATGTTTACCTGTTATGTCACTCCTATTAATTCAAATTACGAACAAGTAAAAGAGCATACCTACTGTGTTTTACTACATTTAAATAAATCTTGATTATTTCTAAAATACACCTGATTTTAGAGATACTACAATCTGAAAAAAAGTGGATCTTAGAACCATGAAATGCAGTAATAATATGGTGAATTTCTTTTTTTTTTAAAGATTTTTAAAATTTATTTATTCATGAGATAGAGAGAGAGAGAGAGAGAGAGAGAGGCAGGCAGAGACACAAGCAGAGGGAGAAGTGGGCTCCATGCAGGGAGCCCGATGTGAGACTTGATCCTGGGACTCCAGGATCATGCTGTGGGCTGAAGGCGGTGCTAAACCGCTGAGCCACCCAGGCTGCCCTTGATTTTCTTTTTTAAAAGATTTTATTTGAGGGCAGCCCCCGTGGCTCAGCGGTTTAGCGCCACTGTCAGCCCAGGGTGTGATCCTGGAGACCCGGGATTGAGTCCCGCATCGGGCTCCCTGCATGGAGCCTGCGTCTCCCTCTGCCTGTGTCTCTGCCTCTCTCTCTCTCTCTCTCTCTCATGAAGAAATAAATAAAATCTAAATAAATAAATAAATAAATGAATAAATGAATTATTTTATTTAAGAGAGAAAGAGAGAGAGAGAGAGAGAGAGAATGAGCAGACAGGAGGAAGAAACAGACTCTCCACCAATCAGGGAGCCCAATGCAGGACTTGATCCCGGTACCCTGGGATCATGACCTGAACTGAAGGCAGGTGCTTAACTGACTGAGCCACCCAGACACTCCTTACGGTGAAATTTCTAACAAACATAAATAATCTAAAAAGTTAAGAAATTACAAATACTATGGCCAAAGACAGAACTGTGATGAGACACATTTGAAAATTTATGAAAATGTGTCAACCTCAACTGCTGTGTGCTACTCAGACCTGCTGGGCCAGTTTGTATTTTGCGATTACTTGTTTTCCATCACCACCGACCAGGTTTCATGAAAGAGGAAGCGAGCTCTATGTCACTCACACTGGCATCCTGGGAGCAAGTGGGCCAGGAGAAGGTATTCAACAAATGGGGTGAATTAAAGAGACAGCCACATTCTCTTCCTTTCTCAACACTACTGGGGGATGCTGGAATCCTCCAGAAACTAGGAGAGGAGAAAAGCAAGCGCCCTGTGACCAATGACTGAGCAGCTTAAAAATCACTCCACGAAGAACTTGACCAGGACATCAGGTGATGTGGCACCAGAGCCCTGACCTGAATTGTTTGGTACACCAGATTCAGTTGGGTTTTAAGAGATTATAACCCAAAGGATGACAAAAAACCACAAAGAAGATCAAGGCCTTATATTATGCCCCCCCCCCCTTTCCACTGAAGATACCTTTTTCCCTCACTGTGCAAAATAAATAAAAATCCATAAATTCCAAGGGGTCAGATAGAATTTAGAAAATTTAAGGAAGACACAAAATGTGCTCAAGGAAGTGACATAAACACAGGCTAGCATTCCCAGTGGACTCGAGGCTGCTAAAACATAATGCCAGGCATTATCAAAAAGAGCTCTGGGCTTTGCAGACAGGAGCTACATAGCCTTGAACAAATGAAAACCTCTCAGACCCTCAACCTCCACATCTGTAAAATGGGACACGTAATAATGTCTTTTAAGAGGCTGTTATAAAAAATAAGGTAAACCACAGGGCATGAGAGCATTTAGAAAAATCTCAGGCAAACCACATGCGCTGGCTGTCCCACATCTCTGCCAGTCTCTTCCGATCCCCATCCCAACAGCACCAAGGGTGCAACTGGGCCTCGCTCCCTCACAGGAGCTTGCAAAGTCTGCCCCATGCTCTCCAGCATTCGAAGTCTGTCCTCCAAAGGCACCTGCTGGGGATCTCTGTCAAAGTCCATGCAGACCCCTGTGGGAAAGCGGCGGCTAGGCAAACAGAGCAGCTCTACAGACCCAAATGTTTCTTAGTTTACCCTGATATTCTGATAAGGCTGTGGGGGAAAGAACTGAGTAAGAAAGAGTGGTCAGAGGGGAGAGAGAGAAAAGACAGGGATGGAGACAGCTAGATGTCACAAACACAGACAGAAGGAGAGAATGGTAGCGCTACTGCCTTCCCAGAGCAGGTATTCTCACCTGGGGTGACTGTGGGGAGCGAGGAAGGGCTGTGAGCACCTGCTGGGTGAGAGGCACAACACACAGGATGGCCCTTACAATGGACAGAGATCCAATCCCAAATGTCAGCAGTACCGAGGGAGAAAGGAGCCCTTCCCCACACCAAAGGGTCATCCCTACCATCCCCACCACCCCTGCAAAGGTGAAGGGAAGCAGAAACTTTTTTACAGTCTAGAATGAACCTGCCCCTGACATGCACACTACTGTCTGGAATTCAGTCCCCAGGAGCAGAGGCAGGCAGGGGAAGTCATGGCAAAGGGACTCTGCCACCAAGCTGTGGGTAAAGGAAAGGATGGGGAAATGGGCTGGGGAAGAAGGCAGGAAAATATAAGGTGGGGTTTCCCAGACTACAAAACACAGAATGTCTGCACAGAAGCACAACTCTCACTCTGTGGCCAAGCTAAGGCGATGATCACCAGCACTGCAGCCCACATAAGGAGACTGGAAAAGGAAGAGCAGAAAAGCCCAGAAAGAGTGTGGGTCCTGGTCCCAGTCTGCTGCTCAGACTCGGAGGAGCCAACCCAAGGAGCAGCAGCTCTGATTCAGGTTCTGGATCTACACAGCTGAGAACAGGACAATCCCGGCAGCAAATGTCACTACAAGGAGAGCAGCAGTACAGGGAGTTTCCAGGGAGATGATCATAAGAAAGAAAGTAGTAAAACTTTAAATAGTTTGAGAAAACACATTTTATTACTTGTAAACTCCCCCCCCCGTTTATTTTAAAGAAGGAAGAATGCAGTAGAGATGACACTTGATCAAGGACACCTTGCTCTTACTTCATTTTCTGAAGTACACTACAGTAATCTACCCACCCCCCAATTCCAAGAGCCTCAAACCTGTAACTACTACTGTATGCAATGTCAATGTCTTAGTTGTGACAACTGTACCAAAGGTTACATTAAATGCTAATACCAGGAGAAGTCAAGTGACAGATATATAGGAATTCTCCATGGTATCTTTATAGATAAAATAAATAAAGAAAAGAAGTTTTAAAGGTTTTATTTATTTATTCATGAGAGACACGCAGAGAAAGGCAGAGACACAGGCAGAGGGAGAAGCAGGCTCCTTGCAGGGAGCCTGATGCAGGACTTGATCCCCCAACCCAGGATCACACCCTGAGCCAAAGGCAGACGTTCATCCGCTGAGCCACCCTGGCGTCCCCAAGAAAAAGTTTTTTCAAATCAAATGACAAAAGAAAGATGATGCTTTTCTGAAAGTAATCCCTGGTTTTCTACTGAGCCTTTCTAATTTCTTTTAATTTTTTAAAAAAGATTTTATTTATTCATTTAAGAGACAGGATACAAACAGGAAACACAATGTGGGGCTCGATCCCAGGACCCGGAGACCCCGACCTGAGCCCAAGGAAGATGCTTAACCCTCTGAACTACCTAGGCGCCCCCTTCTGGACCTTTCTAAATTGCTACTGTACAACTATGTGGATAGCAAGCTGCAAAGGGCAGTTCCCCAGAAGCAAGCCTAGGGAAGATGACAGGTGGCCTTGACCGACCACCACAGGCACATCATATTTAGTCACTAAGTGTGCACAGAGAAATCTGACAAAAGAACACACCTCCCCCCACCTCAGTGTTTGGAATTTTAAGAGATTCCATTTTGCAGGGCAAAAGGAGCTATTTTTCCATCACTATCTTGGTTAGTTAGGCTAGGAGGTTCCAAGGCTAGTTCCTCTTTTTACAAGTGGGAGATCTCAGGAAGAAGAAACCTCTATCAAGGCAGGTATGACACCCTTGTCTCGCAGACGCACTACAGTCCTCGGAGATGAATGCCCTTCATTTATTACACAAATCGATGGGCTTCTTTGAATAGCCTCAACCACTAATAGGAAGCATGAGAAAAGTCCAGCTCTCCACTGCTCCACTACTGAATCAAGACAGTGGCTGTAGTTCATGGCTGTGAACCTCCTCCTGCACAAAGGGAGCCAAGGAGGATTGTCTGAACCATCTCTATCTAGCCTCCGACTGCCAGCTCATCAAAGGAAATATAAACTCACCAAGAGTGCTACTCATAAGTATTTCTCTTTTCCTATCACCCACGACACACATCCAGCTGCAGATCTTCACAGGTAGCATGATACTCCACACGCCAAAGCACCCACTGGAGGCTGCAGCCTAAGAGTCAAGGGTAACTTACCATGTTTGGCACGTTGGTGACTGAAGCATTCTTGATGTCTGTAGGGAAGGGAGGCAAACTATTGACCATGCTCTGTTTGCTGGATAACTGGGGGTTCACGCCAGGGGCTCCCATTTGCTGCCCTCCAGTCTGACTAAAGGGTTGTCCAAATGGACTTGTGTTACCAGTCATTCCCATCTGAAACAGAAAGAGGCAACATGAGCTGTCATGACACAATCACATACAAAAGGAAGGGCCTCAGAAATGAGGCCCACTGAAGCAAAAATCGTTACTTCTTGTGAAACCTTTTCAATTATAAATTGAAGGTTCATTCATTTCCAATTTCATTTGGATTATGAACAGAGCCACTTGCTTCCATGGCTGCACATAAAGGGCAAGGGACAAAATAGCTGCTCCTGACAGCTCCACCTGCCCCTCGTCATAACCATCACCCCAAGAACCAGCGCCTTTTCACCCTCACCCCAGCTGTATCCCTCACCCCAACACCCCCACACCTGACAGTGCAGCAATTAGTTAAGAAAATCATCTGGAAAACAAGAGCTTCCAGAATCACTGACAAAGGGGAACTCCTTAAATTTAATCCTGAACTACTCCCTGAGTAGTTTCTTTCAGGTTCCCCATCAGATTTAAACTTTGTTTCCTTTAATTCAAAATACACAGTGGGCATATTGACTAATAAATGACATAACCTCCGGGATTCACTTTAAAGTAGTCCCAGGAGGCAAGGGGTAGTGGCAAGAGAGAGGCCTAGATGAAAAGCAACCGGCCGTATGTTGCTAACTCCTGAAACAGGTGACAGGTGTGCAGGGGTTGTTCTACTACCTTCTCTAATATCACAAGTGTTCCATTAAGCTTTTTGTTTTCGTTTTTAAATAGTGAAATAAAACATACAGTAGCTAAAGGCCAAGAACAGGAAGAAGGAGCCTGGAGCCATGCCCCTCTCCCACTCTGGCCTGTGCAGGAGTGGCCTGTGCAGGAGTAGCTCTAGCTCGGGAGGCCCGTTGCACACCCCACCCAACCTGCCTCTTTGAAGGTACAGGAACTGGCTTCTTTTGTTGCCTGCCCCTGCTTTTCCTGAAAGTCCTAATATCCTACCTATTGCCTCAGGCTCACTCTACTTTTCTGGTGTTTTGGTGAGTGTGATGTTTGGAAACTGGGGGGCGGAGGGGGGGGCAGGGTCCCCTGAGGGACGGCCCCCTAGGGAAGCACAGTCCCTACAATTGCAATCAAGGACCTGAGGCTCAGCTCTCCCCACTAACCTCACACAGGGACCCTGGCTGCAGCCCGAGGCTGCGGGGCCACCTCCCTTTGTTCCTCCCTCCTATGGACCCCTGACCTCACCTGTCAGAGGAGTGTCTTGAACAAGAAGAATTACATTATTTCTTTCAGCTCCAAGATTTTAGGTGCAAACCAACAATGCTCACCACAGGCTAACCCTTAACAGCTGAAATGTCCACATAAAAACACAATAAAGACAAACTAGTAGAACCCAGATCTCGCTTCTGTGCAGGTTCGTATGTGCAAGTAGCTTCTATGCCTGGCTCTCACATCTGACATTTTCACCTTTTTCAAAGTGAATACATTCGTTGCCACTTTTGCCCTATTTGCTTTCCTTGAGTATATGAAAACAAATTTAAATTCAATTGAACTTCAAATTCAACTCGAGTAACTGAAACAAAAAAAAATTATTCTCAAAGCCCAATAATTAGGCTCAACTTTAAGTTCAGATGATTTAACCAAAGCGACACGGTAGCTCAG
Organism: Canis aureus; assembly: GCF_053574225.1. Taxonomy (NCBI): domain Eukaryota; kingdom Metazoa; phylum Chordata; class Mammalia; order Carnivora; family Canidae; genus Canis; species Canis aureus. Next base: position 40,322,153 of record NC_135618.1, read on the forward strand.
GAAATTTAACATAGCAGGCATTTCTGGTTCTCGACTAGTTTCCTTCAGCTGTTATCTGAAACTCTGAAGAAGTGAAGCAAGAACTATTTTCGAAAAATATGACCCCAAATTAACTCCATGCAATAATTATTTCTCTCAGAATTTGTTTTATTGCGCAAAATCAAACCCTGTTTTTAGCCGCCCAAAAATTTGCAGAAAAAAATATAGCTAGGATTTCTACTTCCTGGATTCCATCTAAAATTTCTCTACTTAGGGACCACCTGTGTCAGAAGGCCTGTGCACCATTCACGCATCTGTGAACTCATGCTGTCCTCGCGGTCAGCCAGGACTTCCTGACTGCCTGCCATGAGTCCTGCCCGGTTCTGAGCATGCGTAGACACAACTCTTCCACCTGTCACAGTATGCTCCTTTAGAGCCACCAAGTTGACAGACAAGAAAATCAATGTTGTGGAAGCTTCTAGCATCGACAAACCAAAGTGGGAAGCATCTAGAGGGCGGGAAGAAGTAACTGTCCTCCTACTCACACTAACCACCTAAGGTCATCACCCCTTTGGTGCAGAGGGAAGTAAACACCAAGAGGCCACTGAACTCCCAAAGGAGTTCGGTGAGGCTCAAAGTTCACCCCACCTGTTCTATGAAATATGAAGCTATTTCTTCTGCAACTGCCTTGCAGGGTGAAATGAGTTGGGTAGGTGGTCCAGTTAGTTGGGCACAATTTGTCTGGTGAGCCTCTGGGCAAAGCACTTTTTCTAGCTGGCTGAACCAAGTGTTTCAGAGTGTCTGATGCACTCTGACACATTTCTTGTCACTTTTTCTTCATGACCATCCAATCAATAATGAAGGAAACTGTCTCAATGTGGTTTTGATCCACAAAAGGTGGGACAAGAACCAAGGTAAAGTCAAAGCCAAAGATCGCAGATGGCAGGTAAGCAATGTCCAGCTCCCTGGGGACTATACATTTAATAAGTAGGAGAAAGTGCCATCCTTAGCCTACGACAACACACACAACTCTAGAGATCAAGTGCAATGAGTCCAGGCTACCTGCGGGAGGCCAGGCTCAGCTCCCTTGGTCCAGAACCAGCCCCAGGCTGACCTTAACCAGTCAGAGTGAACAGGGAGACCAATGGGCCAGTCCTACAAAGGGCTGCCGCCACCTATCTCCCCTGTCGTTGACTATCTCGACAGAACCTAATAGAACTGAAGGCTACTCTCCAGTCCTAGCCTATAGTTTGGGGTAAAAGCTGTTTGCTTCTAGAGATTTGTAAATTTCTGAATTCCTGTTCTATATTTATTCTCCTTTGATCAGACTGCATACATGTGGTCCTGAGTCTAGTGCTAACACATATTTTTAACACCAAGGCTCATAATGAAGTAGTAAAATCGAAGTGTCTAATTCTGATTAATAAACATCTACATATTTGTTCTAATTTCCCAACAGTTACTTGATAATAATTACTTGCAACTGAAGTTTATCAGGATCTGGCTTAAGGCTGTTAGAGAACTATCTTGTAATCTTTTCAATAAAATTCAAAAGGCAGGATAGCAGAAATAGGCAACTGTTGAACTGATGATAAAATCATATAACATGAATAAATTAAAGCCTATGGAATTAATATTTATATTCTGCCTCACTCAGCAACAGCCCACAGAGGCTCACCCTGTTTTTCTGGAGCCCCTTTAAGTACTGAATTCAAGTTCAATCTCAACTAGGAAAAGTGGGCAAGTTAAATACCTAGAAAAAAGAGCTAGCTCTCCCATAATGAAATCTTCTCTTTTTAAGATTTTATTTATGTATTTATTCATGACAGATACAGAGAGAAGGGAGGGGGCAGAGACACAGGCAGAGGGAGAAGCAGGCTCCCTGCAGGGAGGCCGACGCAGAACTCGATCCCGGGACTCCAGGATCACGCCCGGGACTGAGGGGGCGCTAAACCACTGAGCCACCCAGGGATCTCCTCCCATAATGATATCTAAATTAAATAATGCCTTACAGGTCTACCGCATCATTCCATGAGAAAACATTCTTATAACCAGGTGGATCACTCATATGAAACCCTACTCACTCTGTTGTCTGTGGCTCTCACTTCAAGGAGAGAATGAGACATGTAAATGGCAGTCCCTGCACAGGAACGCACAAACTAGGTAAGAAGGAAAGAAAATCCTGGTGCCAGATCCAGAGGCCTACCTGCCTTCAACTGCACAGGGATGCGGATTACATATTTGCCGAAGCAGGGCTCTAAAGCATGAGATCCAAAGACAAAAATCTCTCTTTAGAGTTTAGTTTAAGAAAGCTGAACAATACCTACACTAGCCTTTATTATTGAAACAGTGTCTGAAGCAAATTGTAGTAACAGTGCCTGGCTCGTCAATCAAAACCTGAAGTCCTGAGCTATCTGGCAAGCAGATGAGTGACAGCCATCCTCAGAAGAGGGACAGGGTAGATGTTGCTTCTCTTTCTACTATGACAAACATGTACTACAGATATACTGTGCAAAGTACAGAGCACTACATAAGTCTATGGCATTATCTGTCATAGTAACATTTTTTAATTAATTAATTAATTAATTTATGATAGTCACAGAGAGAGAGAGAGAGAGAGAGAGAGAGAGGGAGGCAGAGACACAGGCAGAGGGAGAAGCAGGCTCCATGCACCGGGAGCCCGATGTGGGATTTGATCCCGGGTCTCCAGGATGGCGCCCTGGGTCAAAGGCAGGCGCTAAACCGCTGCGCCACCCAGGGATCCCCTGTCATAGTAATATTGATGACAGTCTACCCTCAATCTGTCTTTGGCTTAACACTAGGATAAGGCTTGCCTTCCTGGAACATACATCTCTGTGTTCTCAGGCCCTAGCACATAGCGGGTGCTTACTTAGTATTTGGGGAAGGAACCAAATAAATGAATCCTCTAAGAGACTGCTGTATCACACAGCTGCTCAGAACAGAGACCCCAACATCAGCCCTGAAGGCAACTGCAATCAAAGAACTGGAGGCCAGTCACCACTGGCTGGAGGGGCACTGGGAACGGCAGCAGGAACAGTGTCCCCTTCTGTCCTCTAAATACCCACGAGAACCTCAGCTCCTAGCTGGAACAGACAGGCAGCCTGCTGACCCTGCTGAATTTCAGCACGATGAGACCATTCCCTTGGGAGCTGGTTTCAGAGGAGGATGATAGCTCTGGGGGGCATCACAGTATACACAGGAGCCTGGCCTGGCTGTAAAACATGTCCTCTGCACTACATCCACTGAGCCAGCAAAGCCTTGGCTTTGGCACAAGACTCCAGGCCATTTCCCCTTCCCACTGGTGCAACAAGACACTGATCTATCAGCCTCAGTGGTCACCAGTGGCTGCAAACAGCCTCCTCTGCTGACCACAGCATGTGGGGCAAATATTTACATTTTTTACTTGTGTCATGATATGACAACTATCAACATATAGTAATAAAAAAAATAAGCTCTGGGCTCCCAAAAAACAGCAAGATTCTCTCCATTATACTAAGCCTAAGAACATCTTTACTACTCACCTAATCAAGTAAGGCAGTAAACTGAAAATCAAAGAACTAGGGGGGCTAAAAGAAAAATAACTCTGACAGAAATTTCCTCCCCAAAATAGGTTTCTACAGTAGGAGCAAGCCAAGTCTCCATGTTCTTGCTCCCTGGTATCCCCAAAAAGTTAAGAATGCTCGCCCTCAGGGAAGGAAAGTACCAGCTGCCTATCTCTCTCAACTTTCAGGGAAGGGTAAGCTCTCCCCACAACTCACACACCCCTGCCACATACAGGCATTTTCCAGTGGAAAGTCTCCTGTCTAAAGACATCAACCACTCAACCATCCTCACAAATGAACTCTCCCCAATTTTCATCTCCAAATATCCTCTTTCAACATACACTCTCAGGAAGGATCAGATCATAACCATTTATGAGCTAAAAGCTCAATGGGGACTTTGCTGTGTGACCAGCTAAGAATATCTGGAACAGGACAGAAGTGGAGGATGAACAGGGCTGGAGGAAAGTTGCTTCCACTGCATGATTTTACTCAGACTCAGCCAGGCCTTCAGAAATGCTTCAAGTGGCAACAAATGTGGAGTTTGATGTGGTTTCGATGAGACCACTAAACACGTTCTTTTTTTCAAAAGCTGAATTCTTCAGTAGTTTTCCCCGCACCTTGATACACACTTAAAACCACACTACACAGCACAGCAATCAGAGGAAGTACTGCTCTGGGGGGTATTAATGATGCTGCTGAGAAAATACACAGAAGGGAAACCCTCTGTGAGTGTGGCCTTCATCAGTAAGCTTAGAAGGGACAACAGGACAGGTTAGAATTTTCCAGTGCAAGGGCTTCAAAGACCATTTGGTTAGAACTTACCCCTTTGTGGATGAGGATGGGGGCGGGGGGGCACAGAAAGCTGAGGAACATAGCGCATCAGCTAGAGAACTGACTGTGGCGCTCTCCACCACCTCCATGCTTAAACAGAACCGTGACTCCCCCCAGCTACACCTGCACTGGCATGTGACACTGATGGACAAGAAGGCTCAGTCCACAAAGCCAGCCCCATGCCTGTTTTGTGGCAATAAACATTAGCTAAGTTTTATTGGAACACGGGTACCAGTAAGATTTCATTCAGTCAGCCAGCAAGCTGTAGTTCAGTGTATGGACACTGGAGATATTTACCTGGTCTGAGGGTAGCTCTTTGATAAGGGTGAGCTGTGTGATCCCGGGTGATTTACTTACACCTCTCTGTGCCTTGGTTGTATTGTCTCTAAAGCAGACATAACAGCACCTCCTCTTAGAGTTGAGAAAGGTTAAACAAACTCACAGATGTATAACATCTGAATGATACAGTACTGCAGGTGCTGGCTAGGAAGGACACTGCTGTCGCTTGGTTTGGGGAGGAATGGTTTCACAATAGATAGGATTTCTTTCAGAAGTATGCTTAGGGTAATAAAGGAAATGAATATTTTTCAGAGAATGTGTGATGGTAGGGAGTATTCAAACAGGTAGGATCAGAGGGAGAGGCCAGCTGGAGATATTGGCACTGGATTATGAGACATTTTCAGAGAAACATGAAATAAACTTGTGACAAACCCCATCTCATGCATTTGCCAATTGTAGCAATACTCATAATGGGCAACTATTTTCAGGCTGTCCTAGTAAACCACAAATATTTCCAGTTCTCACTTCAGATTGTTTTCTGGTATTAAAAACAATACTCAGAAAGTTCATTTCAATCTTAAGATATATCATGAACAATAACAATTTAACTTCAATGTACCTGAGGCCTAACCTTACTGGGCTGGAATTTAAACCAAAACCTGGAAGAATATGCCCACAAAGGAAAGAAACTGAGGGGCCTCCTGCTTGTAAGCTGGCCATGACACAGCAACAAGTGCTCCATCCTGATGCAGCTTCGACCCAGCCCAACACGTTCACCAGCCTCAAGTGTCTAGCCTGTTCTGCACATGCTGGCAAACACATGAAGCCACAGATTCAGATAGGGTATGTAAGACAACACAATTTCATACACCATGAGCAAAAATTTACCAAATAATTTAAGAACCAGAAGTATTCATTCTTTTCAATGACATAAAGAACCAGAACTAACCCAGAGTATGGCCATATCATCTGCAAAGCCAAAAGCATTTTCTCTTGGCAACCTACCATTGTTGGGAGAAAGCCAAGAAAAGCAGTTTTCATGGAAAGACATGGCTGCATTGCATTCAGTTGTCTTGCTATCACCCGCTTGCTCTTGGAATCCTTCCAGTACCTCAACTTGGCAAATAATGAGTAAGTAGAAATATGCAACAGATCGCAACACCAAAGACACTGCCTGGCTTGTGCAGAGTCACCTGGAGCAAGAGAACTGGGCTGGAGACCCTGGACACACAAGCAGCCTGGCCCACCTCACTGGACTCGACTCTTACAATGCTGCCACCCCGGAAATTATCCAGGGAAATCCACAGCTCCTGAGACTGGACACTTCCCTTAGACCAATAAATCACAAGTGGAAGATCGATAAGAGTATTTAGCAACTCTCGTGGTATCTCACTTAGATGATGTATGACCAGAATGTCACTTAGAAACAATAATGGAAACTGCTAAAAAGAAGGTGATGGGACACCAAATCACTGCCAAGGCTTCAGGCCTGGGGCCTCATCTGTATTCACCGAGATTTCACTCTAGAAGTTTCTAGCAACAAAACCAGTACCTCAACGCAGTTGGGTCTACTTTGGCATGTCACAGCAGATAGACACACCAGTTCTCCAGGGTGTAGTCCCTGGCAAAAGCACCAGGCCAAGGTCAGTGGGAGATTGTCTGCAAATCTGGTTCTGTACTAATTAGCTGTGTGACTAGGACAAACCTCTTGTCCCTCTAAGTCTTAATTCTCCTCGGCAGTAAAACATGAAGCATTCATATGACTAGGTGATCTTTTTTAAAGTTCCTTCTGAGCCTAAATCCAGTGACTTTTTTTTTTAAATTTTTATTTATTTATGATAGGCACACAGTGAGAGAGAGAGGCAGAGACACAGGCAGAGGGAGAAGCAGGCTCCATGCACTGGGAGCCCAACATGGGATTCGATCCCGGGTCTCCAGGATCGCGCCCTGGGCCAAAGGCAGGCGCTAAACCGCTGCGCCACCCAGGGATCCCCAGTGACTTTTTTGATTTAAAAAAATCAGCACTAAAAAAAATAAAAATAAAAATAAAAAATAAAAAAATAAAAAAATCAGCACTTGAATCTCATGAGGTCCACACTCCTAGAAGGCTCAGCTATTTACAGTGAGTGACAATCAGGAGACTCAGACTAACAGAGCCAAACGCCAGGCCCTGGGGCAGGAGGACCTCCCAAGGTAATGTTCCTGTCTTCCAATCCTGTGGAGTGGCCAGTGGCCTGTCCAGAATATTGGGGGTCTCCCATCCACACTGCACAGGGCCCAGGCTTTCCACAGCTCTGTGCCCTTCTCACTATTCCAGAGTATGTCACAGGCTCAACAATCCCAGGTGAGGGCAACGAAACTGCAATCAATTCCTTCCCCTAAACATCTTCTTAGGTAGAAAAGCAGCCTCTTTAGGATTGAGTACTCTTTGCAAGCAAAATAAAGCCCAGGGTAGCCCACAGCAACCATGGAGATAGAAGAGAAAGGAGGATGAGATGATAAAATAAGAAAAGGGGGGGAAAAAAAAGCATTTTGTTTTACAAAGAGCAAACCTTGATGAATTTTAATTTACACTGCGGCTCAGCTGCAGCACAATGGAATAGCGATGCAGGCTTTCAGTAACCCACTAGGTGACCCCGGCCTTTACCCCAAGCCCTCTGCAGGGAGCACTCTCCTGCAGGCATTTACTGTCCCCTCAAAAAGTGAGGAAACAGAACACACAGAGAGAGCAACAGAGGAACAAGGCAATGTCCACACAGGGAAGGACAGGTAAAGATGGGACTGAACACACAAAGGTGGCTTTGGGGAAGCAAGTCCATGATTATTATATTAAAGAAGAAAGAAAGCTGACATTTCAGAAAATTATGTTCCTCTTCTACCTTGGGGCAGGAAAACAACATATTCTTCAAACAGCCAGGGTGGAGGCTAGCTCTCGGAGGCAGATAGAGGACAAAGACCTGGAGCTTCCTGTGGCCTCCTCCTGCTCATCCTATGAAATGCCACAAATCTCAAATCATGAAACACACTCAGAGACACAGTACTGTTTCACACACACACATGTGACTCTACTTCTAACCAAACACTGGGTTGTGAAAATGCTAACAAAATATGCTCAGTATAGTAAAGTGTTTCCAGCCATCCTCACTAGTGATCCTGGTGAGGAGGTGGAGCAGGGCCTTTAAGGACGCCCAGAGTCATCTCTATGCTCCACAGACTGCATCGTGGTCACAAATGAAGTACGTGAAAGCACTTGGAAAAGTATGAAGTAGGTGTAAGGCAGTGGTGCCACTATACGTAAAACTCTTCTTTCACTATAAAAACTCACTCATTTCTGAGGAGAGATAAATGTTCCTTGCATAATACTTCTTAACAAAAGGATACAAAACACATAATCTCTAACAGGTGTGTGTCTGTGTGCTGTGCACAAATACACAGCAAGGAGAACACATTTCTTTTCTTTTCTCTTTTCTTTTCTTTTCTGTGACTCTAGGCCCAGCATGGGCTTAAATTCATGACCCTGAGGATCAAGAGTCACTGGCTCTACCAACTGAGTCAGCCAGGCATCCTGAACACCAACATATTTAATAGTGGTAACTCTAGAGCATTTACAGGTGATTATTTATTTATTTATTTATTTATTTAGACAGAGAGAGCGTGCACGCGTGCAAAAGTATGGGGAGGGGCAGAGGGAGAAGCTCATGCCATGCTGAGCAGGGAGCCAATGTGGGGCTCAATTCCAGGGCCCTGTGATCATGACCTGAGCTGAAGGCAGACAGTTAACCGACTTGAGCCACCCAGATGCCCCAGGTTTACAGGCGACTTTTATAAGTTTTCTTTTAAATGTTTTCTATATTATTCAAATTCTCTACACAAGGCATTATTTTATAGGGAGAAAACTTTTTTACTTTTATATTTTTTAAGATTTAGTTATTTATTGATGAGAGACACAGAGAGGCAGAACACAAGCAGGCTCCCTCCAGGGAGCCTGAAGTGGGACTTGATCCTAGGACCCCTGGATCATGACCCAAGCCAAAGGAAGATGTTCAACCACTGAGCCACTCAGGTGCCCTGAAAAGTTTCTTTTAAAGATTTTATTCATGAGAGATACAGAGAGAGGCAGAGACACAGGCAGAGGGAGAAGCAGGCTCCATGCAGGGAGCCTGATGTGGGACTCGATCCGGGGTCTCCAGGATCCCACCCTGGATTGAAGGCAGCGTACTAAACTGCTGAGCCACCGGGGCTGCCCTGAAAAGTTGTTTTTTAAAGCTATCCTCTACTCAAACATTCTGACTACCCATAATGATAAGATGGCCCACTGTGTGGCTGCACATCTATATTTAAAATATTAATTTAAACTGTCATCAGACACTGAATAAAACTAGGTAGATCAAACTGATTATGACTGCCAGAGATTACTTTTGGGTGGTAATTTAATCAAATTCATCCTGGTTATAACATGGCTATAAGTTGTCACACTCTGCTCTAATGGATTATAGATGTGGCCAGAAAAAGCCTGAACAAGGCGCTTAGCCACTCAGCCATGTCCAACACTCTCTGCAAAGAAGGCTGGAAGAAGGGAAATGAGAAACAAATACAGTCATCATCCCATCAGGATATAAAAAGCTGCAAACAGCTCCAGTGGCTTACATTTATCAACTTGGAAACTGAAGAGTTGACTCTTGGTACAACAAAGGCACAATTATCCTGTTATCTGTACTCTGGTTTTTAATTCAGGCAGTCAGGGATACCGTTCCATTCGAATTTATGTGGTACCTGAGCTTTGGAGAGAAACAGGCAGTATCTACCAGAATGCGTTTGGTTTCCAGATTTAGATAGCAAGGTGCATTTATAAATGGAAGGTACCTACTTAAGGAGGAGACAATCCAGCAGCTATCCTGTCTGCCCACTCCCACTAAAGCCCATCCGCATCCTTACCTCTGAGCAGTGATGCTCTGATCTTTGTGACAGTGGTATCTGAAAAGGCTGTAGCAATATGCATGCTTACTGACCATGAGGGTGATGTTTCTTAAGCATCTTCCAGGAGGAAGACACTATAGGGGCAGTGGAAGTGCACAGGATGCAAGGCCACGTCCTCCCAAGCCCAAGGAGAGACACAAGCTACAAGGAAACCAGATGGGCAGGTAAGCGGCTGGCACTGACATGGAATGCTAGGGTGCAGTGTGAAGAGGGAAAAGAGGTCCTGACCCAGGAGACAGACAAATGGCTCAAGAGGTCACACCTGAGCTGGGCCGTAAGGGGGAACTAAACAGTAACATTGATATCCAAATGTGGGAGCTACTGTTCTGTATTATCATTGTCAACGAGAAAACCTGTCAGCAAGGGGTCTGAGTATCCACAAGGCCTAGAAAAGCTTTCATTCTTGCAGTTTCAAAGTCTACCTCTACTCACACATCCACAACAATAGGACTAGATGACCAGCCATCTGGCTGGGAGTGAACTGACAGATCTAAGGTATTAATTAAAATGAGCATGGGAGACTGGCAAAAGCCGGGGTAAGGTGGTTATTAATGCTGATGATCACTCATCAAAGCTAAGCACTGTCTCAGAAGAGCATCATTCGCAACACCCACAATGGGGGAAGAAATCTGCAGTGATACCTCCAATCAGATCCTTACAGACTCCATCCCAGAGTCACAGCCGGGCATCCTCAGGACACTCCCAGCTCCACACACCTGTCCTTCGAGGAGCCCACAGGAAGCAGAAGCACACCTAGGCACAGCCACACCCTGACAACTTTCAGTACAAAGGCCAAGTGGGCTTGCGCCTATTCCACAGTAAATCTCTAATCAAAATGTGCCAGGTTTTCAGGGGAGAAAGGGTGCCCTGGACCCTCCCCTTGGTCTGTTCCTTAGCTCCCTGTCTGGCTGCTCCCCACTGAGATCACACACCCTTGCAAGAAGCACCCAGGGCTGCTCAGACTTCCTGACTTCCTGTTACTGACTTACGTGGGCAAGCACCTAGGAAGAGGATGTGGAAACCACAAAGCAGTGTGCAACCTGGAGGTGGCTTTAAGATTTCTTCCCAAAACCAGAGCACAGAAAATCTTTAGCATCAGAAGGGATTCTCCACAGTGAACATATTTCCTACAATATTGAATAGACAGGCATGTACGCTAACTGTAACAATTTACCAAGTCAGTAATTTCAAGACTATGTTTGAAATTGGCATTTCCTAGTATTATCTATCTATTGTCTTGTTCCAGGATTTTAACATGGCTTGTTTTCCAGTTCATTCTGCATATACTTGGCAGAAAAACATTGAATGTATTGAATAACACAGCTCACTACTGAGGGCACGAAGTTCCCACTCAGTGATAACACAGCAACCATTGCAATAAGGTCACTTCAGATTACGCGCTGTTTTGAAAAGCCACAAACCAAAGTGCCACAGTCTCATCCTAGAATATACAATAATATGCACAGATGTATACATACAGAACTATGGCCTTGGAATTACAATCCACTAATTATTTACATCTTCTGAATAGACAATGTCAACATTCAATTCAAAGCCCTGATGAGGTGCTGTTTAAAGCACCCTGGACACTTGCCTCGTTAGAACATTCAGGAAAGGTGCGCACTCTTCAGCAGACACCTGCCCCTGTGAAAGAGAACTTCTTCCCACACAAAATATATTATATCAAGCAAATCAAAGATGATCAAAGATGCTTGGGGAAGAACTCCATTTATAACAGAGTACATACTTCCCCTCCCCCACCTGCCAATTATGTCATCTGGCTTTAATTATTTATTGGAAGTACAATTAACATACAATGTTACATTAGTTTCAGGTGTACAACATATTAATTCAACAATTCCATCCATTTTCCTACTCATTCTCTTACGCTCACCTACCATGGTAAGTGCAGTCACCAGCTGGGACTATACAACATTCTGAAGATGTTGCTGACAATATTCCCTATTTATTTTGATTTATTTATTTTATAACTGTATGTTTGTATCTCTTAATCCTCCTTACCTACTTTACCTACCCCCCTACTAACCTCCCCTCTGGCAATCAGCAGTTCATTCTCTATATTTAAGGGTCTGCTTTTGTAGTTTTTTTATATTCCACATATAAGTGACATCACATGGTATTTGCCTTACTCTGATTTGTTTTACTTAGCATAATACCGTCCAGGTCCATCCATGTTGTTGTAAATGGCAAGACTGCATTCTTTTTTATGGTCGAATAATATTTCACTGACCACGTACACATATACATACGCACTCACATTTTTTCTTAACCCATTCATCTATTGATGGGCACCTGGACTTCTTATGATTGAGTACATCTTTATTTAAAAATTACTAAGACAGGGCAGCCTGGATGGCTCAGCGGTTTAGCACCGCCTTCAGCCCAGGGCCTGATCCTGGAGACCCGGGATCGAGTCCCATGTTGGGCTCCCTGCATGGAGTCTGCTTCTCCCTCTGCCTGTGTCTCTGCCTCTCTCTCTGTGTCTCTCATGAATAAATAAAATCTTTAAAAAAAAATTACTAAGACAAAACCTCTGGTTTCTATGGTCCAGTCATGCTCACTAGTTGACTCTCTCACAGGAGGAAGTTTTATGGTTGCATGGACCTTCAGAAGTTTGCATCAACAATACAGAAAAATTGTAGTAGAAAAAAATACAAGGCAGAATTTAAAATCATATGAACAGAAGTTAATAACAATCAGGGCAGCCTGGGTGGCTCAGTGGTTTAGCGCCACCTTCAGCCCAGGGCCTGATCCGGGAGACCCTGGATTGAGTCCCACATCAGGCTCCCTGCATGGAGCCTGCTTCTCCGTCTGCCTCTCTCTTTCTCCGTGTCTCTCATGAATAAATAAATAAAATATTTTTTAAAAAATGAATCAAATCTATATGCATTCATTTTTAATAATACCAAATATTTTTTTAAGTAATGTCTACAACCAACGTGGGACTTGAACTCACAAGCCCAAAATCAAGAGTCACATGCTCTACCGACTGAACTAGTCAGGTAGAGGGGCCTAAGGGCCTAGACAATTAGATTTTTAATGTTAAATTTGATTTTAAAAAACAACGAAAAAGAGACAAATCTCCCATGCAGATGTATTTCAAATACATTATGTAGACACCCCAGCAGAAGGGAGGTAGGCACAATCCCTTCCCCTTAAGTGTGGGCTATGCCCAGTGACTTCCTTCAAAAGAGGGCAGGAAAGAAGGGGGAAGATGGGAGAACGCTACAGAGAGACACCTGGTACACAGGATCTCAGCCAGGTGATCCGGGGCAACACTGGCCATAATGATAATGATAAGCCATGCTGACAGTTCAGTACGCACCCGATAGGATAAAAATAGCACTTTGTCTCTACAGTTCTCCTTCAGTTGCCCCAAAGCCCATAACCTAGTCTTATGGGAAAAGATCAGAAAAACCCCAGTAAAGGAACACCCTAATTGTCAAGGTCATTAAAAACAAGTAAAGTCTGAGAAAATGTCACAGTCAAGAGGAGAGAGCCTAAGAAGACATGACATATGTAATGTGGTGTCCTGGATGGGATCCTAACTAAAATAAAAAGAGGACATTAGGGGAAAATTAAGGAAATCTGTATAGATTTTGGTTAGTAATAGTGATATATCAATACTGGTTCACAACTGTGACAAATACATCATATTCATAGATTTTAATAATGGGGAAACGGTATAATTGGTGGGCAGGAGGAGGAAGATATGGGGATCTTCTGTACTCCTCTAATTTTTCTGTAAAACTGTTCTAAAAAAAATAAGTGTACTTTATAAATGAAGATAGTCTGATAAATACCAACATGTATTAATTCTAATGGAAGCATACGGCAGTGATTACATTATTCTGTGTTCTTTTGTTTTGAAAATTTTAAAAAACCTGAAAGTCACAATTCAAACTTTTCTTTGCTACAGTACTATTGTAAAAAAAAAAAAAAAAAATTAAGAGGCAAGATCACTGTTAAAAATCATGTTTGAAGGAATTAAAATTGTGCTGGCCTCCTGCACGTAAGGTAAACACCACACATTTTCACCAGCCAGAAAAGTTGACTTCTTCCTGGGTCTTGCTTACAAAACTTGCTTGGCTGAGTTATATTTCAGACTGAGAGCCACAGCCCCATCAAAACACAGGCAAGGCTCACAGTATACATGGGTGTGTTTCTAGAAAGTATAAGCAGAAAATCCTTTCAGGACAAAAAAATGCTCCTGGGAAACTAAGACTTTCTCTCCAAGTTCTTTGTTCTACACATTTTATAGACGGGGGAAACCTGATACATATACAGAAAATTAGGTACTACGCACTTCCCCACCAATCTTGAATCTTGCTGTCTTATAGACAAAATGGTACAGTACAGTAACTACAGACTGAAGTCAGACACGAACAAGCTGTACGTCAAAGTCGGCTACTTTCTAGCACGTGTCATCTTGAAAAATTTCCTGGGAGGCAAGAAGGTGGCTCAGAGCATTTTGTTCCATGTGTCAAACAGGTAAGACACCCAGCTCGCAGGGCTATCAAGTGCAAGATGAAGTGAGATCATGCTGTCAACTCCCAGCACAGTGGCCACCCAAGAAGTGTCACACTTTACCTGTTCTCTTACCGTAACTTAACAAGAGTAAATACAGTAATTGTTATCCTTGTTCATAATAGGATCATACTGAAATGTTATGTTATAGTCATTTTATAATTCTAAAAAATGCCAGAAGTATTACATAGTAATCAACATAAAAACCCTAAATGTTTTAACTTGGTGACAGATGGACAGCAAATTACTGTCTACAGTAAATGTGATTCTTTCCAAAATATTGCAGAAACATTTTGAAGAAGTGGATCCTTGAAGTCATGCTTTAGACCCATTTACATAAGGAATGTTAGGTTTAGCACATCCCGACTTTCTACACTGAGTAAAGAAGGAAATGATAGATACCTTTTGAAGTGTGATATGTCTAAGCACCAATTTCTTGTGTGTGTGTGTATGTGTTTTTTAAGTAGGCTCTGTGCCCAGTGTGTAGTCCAGAACGGGGCTTGAACTCTCACGACCCAAAATCAAGACCTGAGCTGAGATTAAGAGTCAGACGCTTGACCCACTGAGTCACCCAGGCACCCCCATTCCAAAATTCTAACGTATGCTCACATCATTGAGGTGGAGAGGTCTCCTAGGGCCACAGTACTAGCCCCTTATAGAGCTGATGACAGACTCACGGGGATCCCTGGGTGGCTCAGCAGTTTAGCGCCTGCCTTCGGCCCAGGGCGTGATCCTGGAGTCCCGGGATCAAGTCCCACACGTCGGGCTCCTTGAATGGAGCCTGCTTCTCCCTCTGCCTGTGTCTCTGCCTGTGTGTGTGTCTCTCATGAATAAATAAATAAAATCTTAAAAAAAAAAAAAAGCAGACTCACAGTGCCCTATACCAGACCTCCAAATTAGAATTTGCATCTTTTTTTTTTTAATTTTTATTTATTTATGATAGTCACAGAGAGAGAGAGAGAGAGAGAGAGGCAGAGAACCTGCAATCTGGACAGGAGCTGGGCAGGGCTGAAGCTGAAGGCAGTGCAAGAGCCCTGAACACCTCAGTGAATAATGTGGGCTCTTTTATTTTTTTACAGGTTGTTTTTTTTTTTTTTTTTTTTAATATTCATAGAGACAGAGAGAGGCAGACACACAGGCAGAGGGAGAAGCAGGCATCATACAGAGAGCCTGATGTGGGACTCGATCCAGGGTCTCCAGGATCACGCCCTGGGCTGCAGGCAGCGCTAAACCGCTGCGCCACTGGGGCTACCCAATAACGTGGGTTCTGAATGTGAATGCTCAGGTGTGCATGACTACCAAGGAATTATGCACTGAACAGATAGCAGAGGCAACATAGTGCTGGAGACACAGAAATTATGACCAGCCAGAACTTTAAGACTTTGCTCGAAATCCCGAATATGAAGCTGAGACCACCACCCACCCCCATGCTGACGGGCCACTAAAGACCATGTCTAAGGAGCAGGGCTCCTCAAGACCTGCCTTAAGAAAGTTTAAAAACAAATCTTGAAAGGTTCAAACTGGTCTGTGAGTACAACATATTCTAGAACAAACTCAAAACTCTCTAAAGGGAGACAACAAAACTCATCAACAACATATTCACAATGTCTACTACATAGTCAAAAATTATTGAACATACAAAGAGGTAGGAAAATGTGACCCACAATCAGACATTATACATACAAACAAACAAAAGACCACAAATGAAAAATCAGCCTTCAAAAGGAGGACAGGAAAGAAAGAAAGAGAAAAAAGGAACAAAACACAGAAGGGACAAATAGTAAACAAATAGTAAGATGGGGACCGAAATCCAACTATATCAACATTTGCTGTAAATAAACCAAACACTGACACACCTGGGTGGCTCAGTGGTTGAGCATCTGCTTTTGGCTCAGGTTGTGATCTCAGGGTCCTGAGACCGAGTCCCGCAAGGGACTCCCTGCAGGGAGCTTAATTCTCTCTCTGCCTGTATGTCTCTGCCTCGCTCTGTGTCTCTCATGAATAAATAAGTAAAATCTTTAAAAAATAAAATTAAAAAAAATAAAAAAATAAAAAATAAAAAATAAAATTAAATAATTTAAAAAATAAACACTCCAAGATTAAGATTGTCAGAATTAAAAAGAGGTTCCAACCATATGCTCCTTACAAGAGATGGACTTTACTATTATTTATTTTATTTACTTTTTAGAGAGAATCTCAAGCAGGCTCCATGCCCAATGCAGAGCCCAATATAGAGCTCAATCTCAAGACCCTGAGTTTATTACCTGAGCTGCAATCAAGAGTCAGATGCTTAACCAATTGAGACACCCAGGTATCCCTTATTTTTTTATTTTAAAGATTTTATTTCTAAGTAATCTCTACACCCAACGTGGAGCTGAAACTCACAATCCTGAGATCAAGAGTCACATACTCCACTGACTGAGTCAGCCAGGTGCCCCGTGGACTTTGTAAGATGTAAGAGTTTAAAAAAAAAAAAACACCTTGCAAATATTAATCATAAAAAAGTAGAAGTGGCTATGTTAATAAGTAGATTTCAAGACAAAGGATATTAACAGAAATAAAGGACATTTAGAATGATAGAAGGCTCAACTTATCAGCTAGACAGAATAATCCAAAATGTATATTCGTTTAATGAAAGGGCTTCAAAATACAGGAAGTAAGCAGTCAGATTTCATTCTAAAGGAAAAATAAACAAATCTATAATCACAACTGGATATTTTAATAATTTCTCAGTAACTAATAAAACCAAAAAAAGAGGGTTCCTGGGTGGCTCATTCAGTCTAGCATCAGCCCTCTGCTCAGGTCATGATCTCGGGGTCCTGGGATAGAGCCCTGCATCCAGCTGGCTCCCTGCTCAATGGGGGAGTCTACTTCTCCCTCTCCCCCACGCTCATGCTCTCTCTCAAATAAAATCTTCTTTTTTTTTTTTTTTTTTTAAGATTTTTAATTTACTCATGAGAGAGAGAGAGAGAGAGAAAGAGATGCAGAGACACAGGCAGAGGGAGAAGCTGGTTCCCTGCAGGGAGCCTGATGCAGGACTTGATCCTGGACCCTGGGAACACACCCTGAGCTGAAGGCAGATGCTCAACCACCAAGTCATTCAGGTGTCCCTCAAATAAATAAAATCTTAAAAAAAAAAAAAAAAAAAAAGGTAAGAATATAGTGATTTGTGAATATGTGTGATTTGAACACAATTCACCAACTTATTTTGACATCACAAAACACATCTCACTCTACACCTGCAGGATGCATGTTCTTTCAGACCACCACATGTAGAACACTCAACCAAGACACACTAGATGCTGGACCATAAAACAGGTCTCAGGAAACTTTAGAGGACAAAAAGCACCAATACTCGTTTTCTGACCACAAATGAATTAGAAATGAAGAACAAAATAGTATCTGCAAAATTCCCAAATATTTGAAAATCAAGCAATGTACTTCTACATAAAAACAAATCAAAGAAGAAATCACAAGTAAAATATAAAAATACTTTGAACTAAACAGCAATGAAAATAAAGCATCACAATTTATGGGATGCAATGTGGAGCAATATTTTGGATGAAATTTACTGCTCAAATGTTATTAGAAAAATCTAAAATTAGTGGTCTAAGGGCCTACCCCAAGAAGCTAGTAAGAGCAAAATAAACCCAAATTTATTGGAAAGAAAGTAACCAAAATGGAACTAATGATACAATAAACAAGAAAGGTGACAAATCAAAAATTGATTGTTTGAAAAGTAGAGTTGACAAACCTCTACCCAGCCTGATCAGGAAGAAACGAGAGAAGTAGAATTATAAATATCAGATTGAAGATGGGTACTAACCATTATTACAGATTCTACAGATATTAGAAGGAAATTGGGGGAATATTAAAAGCACATTTATGCCAAATAAATTTAAGAACTTAGATTAAACGGATAAACTCCTTGAAAAATAAACTGATAAAAAAGGGAACACAAGAAGTGAAAAATCTGAATAGCCTGTATCTGTGAAGTTAGCTGAATAACTAAAAATCTTTCCATCAGAAAAGCTCCAGATGGCTTCACTGGTGAATTTTATGAAACACTTAAGGAGTAAACAGTACTACTCTTAGACAAACTTTCAGGAAAGAAAGGAAAGGGTGACAGTTCCAAAGTAATTCTAAGAAGCCAGGAGGGTCTTAATACCAAAAACAAGTAAGGACATAGTAAGAAAAGCACACACCTATATCCCTCACAAACAACTGCATAAATCCTGGATAACATTTTAATAAATCAGATCATAAACAAAAAAACAAATAAATAAATAAACAAAATCAGATCCAGTAATACATAGAAAATACACCATGATAAAAGGAACTTATCCCAGGAATGCAAGGTTGGTTCAACATTCAGAAAGATGTACTTCACCACATTAGTAAGGAAAATTCTACAATCATCTCAAAAGATGCTGAGAAAGTGATGAAGTGAAATGAAGCAATCATTTATGATCAAAAGCCTCAGTAAAGCAGAACAGTAAGGGCCTTTCTCAGTCAAGGAGATCCTAAAAAGCCTACAACTAACACCACACTTAGTAATAGTGACAGGATGCTTTCCTCCACAGGTCAAGAATAACACAAGGGGTATGTGTAAATCACTCTCATGAAACACTGTACTGGAGATCTCAGGCAGGGCAATAAAGCCAGAAAAATAAAAGTGGAAGAAGTAAACTCTCTATTCAAAGACAACATGACTTAGAAAATTTTAAGGGATCTACCAAATAACAGAACTAGTAACAGAGTTTAGCAAGGTTACAAGATATACCTTTATTTTTTTTTAAATTTTATTTATTTATGATAGTCACACACACACACACAGAGAGAGAGAGAGGCAGAGACACAGGCAGAGGGAGAAGCAGGCTCCATGCAGGGAGCCTGATGTGGGATTCAATCCCGGTTCTCCAGGATCGCGCCCTGGGCCAAAGGCAGGCACTAAACCGCTGCGCCACCCAGGGATCCCAAGATATACCTTTAATATACAAAAGTCAAGTTTTATTTCTCCTTATTAGCAACAAACAAGTCAGCCAATGATATAAAACCTACAAATTAAACAGAAACGAAAATGAGAAACTAAGGAACCTGATTTTAATACTTCCCATAATGCTAAAGAAATGGGGGACAGACGGGGGATCCCTGGGGTGGCTCAGCGGTTTAGCGCCTGCCTTTGGCCCAGGGCGCGATCCTGGAGTCCCAGGATCGAGTCCCACATCGGGTTCCCTGCATGGAGCCTGCTTCTCCCTCTTCCTGTGTCTCTGCCTCTCTCTCTATCATAAATAAATAAATCTTAAAAAAAAAAAAAAAAGGAATCATAAAAAAAAAAAAGAAATGGACACAGATTAATGGAATAGACCAGAACAGAGCTAGCAGACTTCTTTTGTAAAGGAAGAGTTACTAAAGATTTTAGTCTTAGTAGGCAACCTATGGTTTCCATCCCTCATCCTTTCATTTACTTGGTTTTTTAGTTTATTATTTTAACCAACCCTTTAAAAATATAAAAGTCATTCTCAGGTTGTGGGCCATATAAAAATAGTCAACAGGCCAGATCTGGCCCATGGGTTGTAGCTTGCTGACTCCTGGACTAGAGTCTAGAAACAGACCCCCTCCTTATCCAGTCAATTCCATTCCTAGTTATTTATCCAAGAGAAATAAAAATTTATGTCCACACAAAGACTTACACAAAAATGTTCACAGCAGCTTTATTCTTAATAGCTCCAAACTGAAAACCACCAGAACCTCCATGAATAGGAGACTGGATAAGCAAATCACAGTATACTCACACAATGGAATACTATTTGGCAATAAAAAGAACTGAACTCAGGAATTACATGGATGAATCTTAGAAACATGCCATGAGCCTTACAATAAAAGTCCACACCATAGGATTCTGTTTATACAAAGTCTGAGAAGAGGTACAAGGTGAAAGAAATCAGTAGTGACTGCAAGAGTTGGATGGAAGAAGACAGGAGAAGGGAGAAATACAAAGGAACTTTCTGGGGGTAATGAAAACATCCTATATCTTGACAGGGGTGTGGGCTATACCCCCATGAGTTTTGACAAATCAACCAAATTAACACTTAAAATCTATGCATTTCATACTATATAAATTAAATTTCTTTCTTTTCTTTTTTTTTTTTTTTAAGATTTGTTTATTCATGAGAGACACAGAGAGAGAAAGAGAGGCAGAGACACAGGCAGAGGGAGGGTCAGGCTCCATGCAGGGAGCCCGACTCGGGACTCAATCCCAGGTCCCCAGGATCACACCCTGGACTGAAGGTGGTGCTAAACTGCTAAACCACTGGGGCTGCCCTATAAATTATATTTCTAAAGATAATTAAACAATAAAACATTTTACAATTAATACATGTAGGTCTTTAACAGTTGACCTTTATTTGGAAAGTAACAAGGTTGACTGGGTTTCCTTACAAGTATTACTCTTCAAAATAGTCACCCAAGAGACTTATCTAATCAAAGTACTCAATGTTGTTATATCATGCAAAACATTCATTCAGTTTGTCTTACAGAACATAATTAGTTACAAAGTTAACTGCAAAAAAGAAATATGACTCCCACTTTGACTTTAAAAAGATACATAATCATAGATAAAAGACTGGTAAGGAAGACATCAAAAAGGTAACAGTAATTATGAAGTAGGTAATAGCCTTCCTCATGAACAATATTTTCTTCTCTACTTTCAAAATTTTGTACAATAAATAGCAAGTATATCCATTATTAGAATATATTCTCTGAAAACATTAGAAAAGCAGTCTCATTATCACTTCAAATGTTCTGTGGTCATCTCTAATCCTTTCTGTAAGAAAAAGTATGAGCCACCTAATCAATCTTCTCTGAAAGTTTTCCATTAAAGCCAGGCATTGCACTAAGAACTCTGCGCACCCCACCTCCTTCAATCAGCACAACTCTCCAGGACAGATATTAACATCATCACCCCCCTTTAATCTACACAATTCTCAAAGGCAGGTACTATTATTATGCTCGTTTAAAAGACAAAAAAACTAAGACCCAAAGTGATTGCATAATTTTCCCACAGCTGATAATTAGCAGAGCCTAAGTTTGAGCCCGGGCAGCTCACTCCAGAGCCCTGGCTCTGCTCTTCAGCACAGAGCCTTACTGAATCTGGGGAAGGCAGTGGTGGCAGTGGCTGCATCTATTACTCCCCTGAAGAGGAGGAAGAGGAAGATCAAGTACTAGCTGTAGTCAAGCCATTTACTGTACATATACAATCTCATTTAATTAAAAAGTTTGAGAGAGAAATAAATTCATGGATAATTATCATGGGAAGTTAGGCACAGCTGTGAGCATCTTCCATTAAGATCATGGATAGAAATAAATAAAATCTTTAAAAAAAAAAAAAAAAAAAAAAAAAGGGCAGCCCTGGTGGCTCAGCCGTTTAGCACCGCCTTCAGCCCAGGACCTGATCCTGGTAGACCCAGGATTGAGTCCCACGTCAGGCTCCCTGCATGGAGCCTGCTTCTCCCTCTGCCTGTGTCTCTGCCCTTCTCTCTCTCTCTGTGTGTCTCTCATGAATAAATAAATAAAATCTTAAAAAAATAAAAAAAATCAGGTTGCAGATTATTCCTGGGCCTCTAATTCCTTGGAACTTCTTGCTTGTATGCAAACCAAGCAACCTTAAAAAAAAAAAAAAAAAAGAAGATCATGGATAGGATTACTGAGCTGGCTTAGTATTTTTCCCCAAACCTGATGCCTACTGGAGCTACACACAACCCATGGCACACTGCATTCAATCAAAGCTCTCACTCTTCTCATTCCATAAACTGACCACTGATTTTCAGTGACTTTAAAAAAAGGCCAAATTAGGATTTAAAATTCCCTAATCTTCCTTGCATTAAGGATCAGATGACATTACATGAAAACAAGTATCAGACAAATGTACAGTATTATTTCATTTGCTATTAAATGTCAGAAATTTCCTATTATCATTCAAAAATAGAGAAAGTGGATGAGTCATTCATTCCTTTATACTAATTCTTTACGCACTATATTCTCCTCATTCATTCCTTCAGCGCTCAAGTTCTCAGAGGGTGGTCTCAGACTAGTACAAATGGGGTCACATGGGAGCTGGCAAAAAAAAAAAAAAAAAAAAAGCTAATTCTTAGGCTCCACCCCAAAACTGTTGAAATCAGGAACCCTGGGGAGTTGTCTAGGATTCTGTGATAAGAAGCCTGCAGTGATTCTTCTGGATGCTCAAGTCTGAGCACTGCTTCCTCCTATCTGACTGGGTCCACAGGGGTCTCCAGGCAAAAGAAAGCTCTATGTTTTCTGACCATTTTTCAAAAGAGAATAATATTCCAAAAATCCTATTTAAAAAATAAGCCCTCATCTAACCCCTTGTGAAGATGGGTTACCATGCAAACTATTTTTATTCCTTTCAGACTTGTTACTAAGAAAGGACTAATAGGATTTCTAGGGTCAGAAAAGTACATTTTTATCAACCTCAGAATCAGATTCTGGACCCTTGCCAACAAACATCACAACACCATCCTCTTTCTTTTTTTTTTTTTTTAAATTTTTTTTTTTTAATTTTTATTTATTTTATGATAGTCACAGAGAGAGAGAGAGAGAGAGGCAGAGACACAGGCAGAGGGAGAAGCAGGCTCCATGCACCGGGAGCCTGACGTGGGACTCGATCCCGGGTCTCCAGGATCGCGCCCTGGGCCAAAGGCAGGCGCTAAACCACTGCGCCACCCAGGGATCCCCACCATCCTCTTTCTACCAGCTACCTTCTCTGTGCAGAGCAACAACTCTCAACACCTGCAGCCAGGAGACTAACTTTAAGTGTACAGTTTCCAATTTCCACTTGAATTTGTCTTTTTTGCTTTCCCTCTAAAAGACAAGCATTTGGCTTATTTTCAGTGGAAAACTAGAACATCCTACCAAAAAGATAACATATCAGGTTTTGCCACTTTTGAAGTTGAGACTGTTTCCTTTTTTTAAAAGTCATATCATAACTTAACATTATTGCTATGTTGTTGATATAGCTTATATTTTCTATTTTAAATATTTTAAGAACCCCAAAATTAGGAATAAGAAAGTGGAAATAATGACAAACATCGAAAAAGTCTAAAATAAAAAATTTGGCACAACTCTAAGCTAATGAATCTTAAAGCCTGGATGAAAAGAATTTTTTTTAAGATTTTTTTATTTTTTATCTTTTTAAAAGATTTTATTCATTTATTCATGAGAGAAGGAGAAAGAGAGAGAGGCAGAGACACAGGCAGAGAGAAGCAGGCTCCATGCAAGGAGCCCAACGTGGGACTTGATAGGATCACGCCCTGGGCCAAAGGCAGGTGCCAAATCGCTGAGCCACCCAGGGATCCCTGAATTTTTTAAGATTTATTTATCTGAGAGAGACAGAGGGAAAGCGCGCATGTGTGCGTACGCGCGCGCACACACACACACACACACACACACACACTTGGGGAGGGACTGAGGGAGAGAGTCTCAAAGAGACTCCGTTGCAGAGACCAATGTAGGGCTCAATCTCACAATCCAAGCCAAAACCTAGAGTTGGATGCTTAACCAACTGCGCCAGTCAGGTGCCCCAAAAAGAATTTCTATTAACATATAAATTATAAAAATTGACCCAAGAACAGACTGCACAAATCAGTGATGAAGAGACAGACACTTGGCCAGACTGTGTAGAATCTGATCCTGGTTCTGCCACTGGGCTAAGTTAGTAAATTTTTCTTCACTGTCACCTGTGTTCTTCCATTTCTTAATCTGTGACATGGAAATAGTATATACTACCCACTTCATATATTTTTAAGAGAAATAAAAGTTAAATATTTTGAGTTTCCCTCAAAATCAAAGTATATTTAGACTTTTCTTAAAGAAAATTATATTGACCAAAGACCTCAATCATTCAAATGGTCCAAGATCTATAGAAAATAGCAAGAGTGCTGTCAAAGATATTCAGTCACCCTAGGGGAAAAAAAAGCTTCAAGACCTTACAGTTGTACAGGGGATGCCTCTCAATTCTTCAAGAAATGAATCATTCAAATGCTAAACCAAATAGATGTGAAAGGCTTCCAAACTCATTTGACCAAGTTATCAGAACACTGATATCAAAACCTGACAAAACACAAAACAGACTATGGATCAATTCACTACTGATTAGTGAGAAGCAAAAATTCTAAATGAAACATTAGCAAAAAAAAAAAAAAAAAAAAAAAAGAAACATTAGCAAATAAAATTCAGCAATACATTAGCTTTTAATTTCACAATTACAGAGATGGTTCAAAATTAGACCCAGACCCTATATATTTGAAAACTGAATAAAATGTAACAAAAATGTTATGCCACGTTAGTGGGGGGAAAAATGCTGGATCAGCAATATTTAAATAAATGGCACTGGGATGATGACTACAATTTGGAAAAAATATACAGCTAGATCTCTGTATCTCAGGCCAAAATCCATTCTGAGCTAAATACCCAAGATATAAGGGGAAAAATACAGGAGAATATTTCATGATTTTGGAATACAAAAAGCATTCCTAACCATAAAACCCAGAAGCCATAAAAGAAAAAAAATGGATAAAGCTGTTTCTATAAATACAAAACATCCATTTTATTTGAATTTGATAGTTCCAATTTGAACTATCAAATTGTAAACCCAAGTAGCCATACTACCGGTAAAACAGACTTCAAATAAAAAAGAGGAAAAAAGCTTACATTTATTAAAAGGTCTTAACTTTCAATATACAAAGAATATTAAGAATTCAAATCAACAAGAAAAAAAGGAAACATAGCAAAAAAACAGAGAACATGAACAGCACAATATAAATGCCCATGAACTTATGAAAAGACATTTTTGTCTAAGAGACAATTTGCCTAAGAGAATAGCCAATCAGCAAAAAGATGCTATCAGCGTTGGTAAGAACGGGAGGGGGGAGTGGGGGGGCTGGGACAGGGACTCATTCACTTTTTGGTGAGGGTGTAATCTGCGCAATGTTTATAGAGAGTATTTGATAACAGCTATGCTTATTAAAGATGTCAAAATCCTTTAATCCAGAAGTCTCCCTACCAAGATTGATTGATTGATTTCTCTCTTTTCTTTTTGGTGAGTAAAGCAACAGAACTTTATTAGGCAAGGACACACAAAAAGCTCTGTGGAGTAAGAGGGGACCCAAAAGGGTTGCCCCGCTACCAAGATTTATCTAGCAGATACACTCAGCTGTACAAAGATGTGTATATAAATCAAAACCGTTATAGCAGCAAAACACTGGAAACAACCTAAACATAAAGCCATTAGGGCACTAGTCATAAATTAAGATACCCAAATCAGGGACCATTACCATACCATACCATGTAAGAAGGGCTGAGCTGGATTTAACACAGAATTCTCTATTTACATAAAAGTGGCAGGAAGGAGGCATATATACACACACACACATACATGGAAGGGAGAGAGATGTTATACCATACAACTCTATTTAGGGGAGATGGATACACACACACACATACATACACACACACACACACACACACACACACCCACCCTCTCTAGGCCTCTGTATGCACAGATCATTCCCAACAGGAGAGAGAAATAGTTCTCATTTGGGCAGCCCGGGTGGCTCAGCAGTTTAGCGCCGCCTTCAGTCCAGGGCACGATCCCGGAGACCCGGGATCGAGTCCCACGTCAGGTTCCTTGCATGGAGCCTGCTTCTCCCTCTGCCTGTGTCTCTGCCTCTCTCTGTCTCTGTCTCTATGAATAAATCAATAAAATCCTAAAAAAAAAAAAAGAAAAAGAAATAGTTCTCTGTAGTGAGAGAATGAGGGAGAACCAAAGGTCAAAGGTTAAGGGAGATTAACTTTTCAGTTCTTACTTTTAGTGCCTTTTTTCATGCGTGTGGTTTATTGTTAAACCATGTACAAGATTACTTTCTAGAAAGAGAATTTTAACAAAGCCTTTGACCCAACAGCTTCACTTTTCAGAATCTATCCCATGATGCATGTAGATATGCCTAAACTAAAAGATACATTTCATTGCAGCTGTGTTTGTACTAATGAAAAATCCAAAACAATCCAAATGTTCACCATCAGAGTAGATCAATCAATTATGGTACAGCCTACGATGGAAGACTCTGCTATCAGGAAAACAAGGGAAATATCTCTGTGCTGATAAGGAAAGGCAAGTAAGGTATATACTGTTACATAAAACAGCAAGGTGCTTATGTAGTTTGGTTCCATTTCTTATGAACATATTTATATAGAAGTGGCACCTGGGTGGCTCAGTCGGTTAAGCATCCGACTCTTGATCTCAGGGTTGTGAGTTTAAGCCTTGTGTTGGGCTCCACGCTGGGCAAGGAGCCTACTTTAAAACAAAACTGGTCACCTGTAAGGAATGAAGCTGCTCTTTTCTATTGTTTTAATTATTTCATAGGAAATCTGCATTTCCTTTGTGATGGTAATTTTTTTTTTAAATTTTTTTATTTATTTATGATAGTCACACAGAGAGAGAGAGAGAGGCAGAGACATAGGCAGAGGGAGAAGCAGGCTCCATGCACCGGGAGCCCGACGTGGGATTCGATCCCGGGTCTCCAGGATCGCGCCCTGGGCCAAAGGCAGGCGCTAAACCGCTGCACCACCCAGGGATCCCTGTGATGGTAATTTTTAAAACAAAATTATCTTTTAAAAAGTTTCTTCCCTCCCTCACCCCATGCATTTAAAAATCTTATTTGGCTTAAAATGAACTTGTCTCTTGCTCTTACTACTTGTCCATCACTGTTAGTTCTGTTCCACCCAAGGCCATGACAACCATTCCAAAAAGCACCAGTCCCTGTCTTTCCTTTTCCATTAGCCTCTTTGGGATACCTAAAAGGGAACTGAGATGCCTGTCTGCACGACACTAAAGTGGCTTCCTTTCCACGTAGTGAATACTCACAAAGTGTCGTCTGAAAGACAGATCACTCTGTACAAAGGAATGAAAGCCCTGGGCAGCCAGAGGAGCATGAAATGACAGAGATATACCAACAGAGCTCAGACTGCAGGAAACCTGCCAGAACCAATAAACTAAATAAACAAAATCATCAGGTTCTTCAACAAATGAATTGTAAGGATCCTACAGTTAACAGGTTCTTAAAAGCCATATCCACTGAATATAGTTATTCAGATGGGGGGGCGGGAGAAACCTGTAAAAACAAATTAGGACACAGGAGACCACTGGAAATTTGACTTACCTAGTAGACCCACATGACACAAAGAAATCATTTATTTACAAGAGAGAATGGTGCTGGGTTTAGGTATACCAAAGTCTAACTTTTAGGAATACACATAATAGGGGCACCTGGGGGGCCTCAGTTAGTTAAGCATCTGCCTTCGTCCTGGGGTCCTGGGAACAAGCCCTGCATCTGGCTCCCTGCTCAGCAAGGAGACTGCTTCTCCCTCTCCCTCACCCCCCGGGGCTCATGTTTTGTCTCCCTCTCTTAAAAAAAAAAAAAAAAAAGAATACACAGATAGCTTTTGGAGGGGGAGGGGGTCGTGATGTCAAAACTATTTTCATGAAATACTAAGACACTGCCTTCTTTACTCTCATTTCTCACAAAAACACAGGCATTTTCCAGGAGCTCTGTGACATGTGGTATCACTGTGCTTAATGGCTAATGGAATGTGTGCTTGGTTTTCAAAATTCTATTTCAGTATTTAATGTGGCAAATATTGATAGATATAATTGACTTTTTAAACAAAATCTCCTTGGGGCCCTCAAGAGTTAAGATTATTCAGGAGTCTGAAGACCGAAAAGTTTGAGAACCCTTGCATTAAACTATTATGTCTACTTTTTTTTTTTTAATGTCTACTTTTGCACTGGACTTCAATTCTCCAAAATAAAAAGGTTTTTCTAAGAGGGTAGCATGGGTTGATGAGTGAATCGGGAAAAAGCAAACATCAAGCTGACCTTGAGCCCTAAGACCACAGTAGTCTCTCCTCAGCTTACCTTTAGAAAGAATGTATGTATACAGACACACCTCTGCCAATGCCAATTAAAATTTAAGTTCACATTCCCTCCCCTTTAACAACACTTCAAAAGAGATAAATGCAATGTTAATGTCTGAAATTACAGCTGACTGTTGAACAATGTGGGGGTTTGAAGCCCTGACCCCTGCCTGTCCAGTGGAAAACTGGCATAAAACTTGTGACTTCCTAAGAACTTAACAACTAATAGCCTACTACTGACCAGAAGCCTGTCAAAAACATAAACAGTCAACACATATTTTGTACATGTATTATATACTGTTTTCTTACAATAAAGATAAAACATTAAGAAAATCATAAGGAAAACACATTTACAGTCTTGTATTTATCAAAACAAGCAACAACACAAAATCCTGTGTATAAGTAGACTTGAGAAGTTCAAACTCATGCTGTTCAAAGGTCAACTGCACTTCATTTTTATTTAAGTTAAAAAGCCCTGACTCCTTACCTAGGACAGTCCCAGGGCTTCCTATGCACCTCCTGGTGCCCACAGCAGCTTTGGGGGAAGTTGTGTGCTACTCTTACTTGTCCTTTTCCTTCAATGGACTAATCAAATTCAAGAAACAGCCCAAACTGTTCTTTTGTTCTAGAGTTTGCTGTGGCAAATACTGCCTGAAACAGGTGCTTTGTCTTGGAGACACAGTGGCATCTACTCCCACACTGGGGATCCACCTGCACCCCACTTCCGTGCCACCTTCCAGCTTTCCAGTTGTTCCCTCTCTACCCTGGCATCCACCTACCCTGTCCTCCACGTTCAGCTTCTACTCTATGTGCTGGCTGCATGGTCGGTGGCGGAAACCTAGAGTGGAGTTCTCACCCTGCACAGGCCCCGCTGCACCTGGAGGCTTGAGAAAGCCCAGGTTCTGGGTCAGCAGCTCTGCACTTCTAACAAGCTCCCTACTGCTGCTGCTTCTGCTGCTACTGCTGCTGCTACACCCATGGACCTTGCTCTGGGAACCACTGCCACCGAGTTTCTTCTGGGACCTGAGGGCCCGCACTGCCCTGGCTCTGCCGCGTCACCCCAGTGAACCACGGCAGGCAGCTCACCATCACCAGCTCAGGACACGGCTTCTCGGTTGGTCAAACAGTGACTTCACTGGGTGGACGGAAAAAGGCAAGGGTATGAACCGCCTAAGAACTTTGTCAGCTGGGTGAAGGGGAGGGACAGGAGCCTTCACCAGATTCAGCAACGTCACAGAAAGCAAATTCCCAGCAGAAGCAGCCTCTTTCAACCATGTGGTCCTATTTCCACCATTTTCCTCAGAGGCTGAAAAGTGACCATCAATCCAAACACATCTCCTATGTTTTCAACTGCCTGATGTGAGGGCTCTTCTACTGCTGGCTTCTTTAAGAGCTCCCACTTTAAAGATAAGGACAAAGATCTTTATTTCTGGGTTCAAAATACCAAAGCTCCCTCTTCCAAATCCAAGGGGCAGGAAGGAAGGGTGAAGGAGGACAGGATCGTGCCCCATAGTCCCATTGCACTATACCACTTGTTTGGAAGGAAAAAGCT
Organism: Canis aureus; assembly: GCF_053574225.1. Lineage (NCBI taxonomy): Eukaryota > Metazoa > Chordata > Mammalia > Carnivora > Canidae > Canis > Canis aureus. Next base: position 40,351,871 of record NC_135618.1, read on the forward strand.
CCTGCCCCCCCACTAGTAGGATGCATTCACAGCACTGAAGCTCACTTACCTTGGTCATGCCTCCGGCCTGCGCCGTATTCAGTCCGGCGTGACTGGCCATTTGCGGTGAAACCTGTGTTAATGTCTCAGCCAGCACGCTGCTCGTGGCCCCCTGCATGGCCGGAGCAGGGTACGGTATCCCAGCTCCTCTTCCTCTGCCAGCGGCCCCAAGAGATCCGTTCATGACTTGTGCCTGTCCTTGCTGGGCCTGGTTCATTAAACTATGGCCAGAGTTACTATTGAGGAGGCCTGGGTGGGTCTGGTTAAAGTTTGCATTCATGCAGATCCCAGGTCCCGTCTGCGACGTGGCAGGGCTGCTGGTCACCAGCCCCACTTGCTTTTGTGCTTGCGGATTCAGTGCTTGGGAAGCAGGGGGAGTGGGCCCAGAGGTGCTGGCTGCCTGTTTGGGCAGGCTGGGGGCTGAAGAATCTCCCTGGTTCAGAGGGCTCTTGCCCATGGCACCCAAGCTGGCCATGTTTGCACTGTTCGGCTGCCCCTGAGTCTGGCCACTGAGGCCTTGCTGCACGGGGCTGCTGGCGCTAACATTTCCTATTCCTGGGTTGATACTAGAGCCGCTGCCTCCGCGCAGAAGCTCCGACAGTTGTTTATGTTTGGAAGCAGCATCTGGAACAAGGTTCCCACTGTTTAAAAGGCTTAATTCTCCTCCATTGGGGATCAGCTCATCAGGAAGATCATTTTCCAAGTCAAACAATGATCCAAAATCTAGAAATTAAACAGAAATAGAAATGAGAAACTAAGCAACTATAACAGCTTTCCAACTGTCATATGTTACTATGACCTTAACCTCAAGGAGCACTTAACACAGAAAGCCAGCATGTCTTAGAGTTATGTCAAAATGACTTGAAACTTCATTTGGGAAAATTAAACAAGGAAGAATATTTTTCAAATTCTGAAGAAGGAAAAGTTACACAGATGAGAGGAGGGCCAGCCCCACTAGATGTTACCACATATTCTAAAACAACAATTAAATCATGTGACTTAAAGAGAAATGTAGATATACAAATCAAAGGAAATCAAGAGGGAGTTAAACCTTCACTGAATTTATGTTAAAGTTCTTTTAAGAATATCTGAGTGCAAAAAAGTAATTGGGCATTTAGTTAGATGAATACCAATTTGGGGAAATTAAGTAAAGCCTAATTTTAAGTGATTACATATTTAAAAGGTAAATCATTAAAAAACCTACCCCAACCTAAATAGAAAATGAGAGTTCTCCAAGTGTTGAAGCTGCAGAAAATAATGTATAAAGAAACTAAAAATAGTTAAAGGTAAAAGAATATAACAGCCACTTGTCCCACATGAAAGGGGCTAACGTCAGCCACGTAGAAGGATGGGCAGCACACGGACTTCTGAGTAGATACACAAAGGATGCCAGTGGGTAAGCATCAAAAAGGAAGATAAAAAACAGTCAACAGAAGAGACCATCCTTCCTGAAGGGTAATTGATGACAGGTAAAGCAACTTCTTCCTCCTGGTCCCTCTCAAGGTACCATTTCTCTAACACGTGGCTTAAGTGTATCTCTAGTCTCTCACCGACCATGCCTTCTTCAACCCACAACAACCTGGCCACACATGCACAAAGGACAAGATCTGCAGAAAATATAACAAGAGTGGCATGTGTGTAACATGGAGACAAGGCCAAACCATACACATAGGCAGGTCAGCCAACTGCTCAGACTAAGACCCAGGCTGCCTACACCTGAACCCCAGCTCTGCCTCCAGCTCCCTACTTCTTAGCCATGAGTTTCCTGGACTTTCTGTGCCTCAGGTACAGTTTCCATTTGGAAACTGTGAAAACTACCACACCTCATAGGGTTTCATGGGGGCTGACTGAATGAATAAGTGTAAAGCACTTTAACCAACAGTGCCTGTGGGTGGTAAGTGGACCATATTAGCTGTTATTATTACTGTTATCCAGTAATAGAAGGTTTAATGAATTACTATATAATGTTAGAATGGGGCACCTGGGTGGCTCATACGGTTGAAGGTCCAACTCTTCATTTTGGCTCAGGGTCATGAGATCAAGCCCCGTATCAGTCTCTGTGCCCAGTGTGGAGTCTGCTTAAAACTCTTGTCCCTCTCCCTCTGCCCTTCTTCCCTTCACTCACTGTCTAAAGTAAATAAATAAAATCTTTTTAAAAATTACACATCTACTAAAATAATTTTGAAGACTATAAAAATGTAGGAAAATGTATATGTTATGTAAAGACATGCAAATGGAATATGCAAAATGGCTCAGGAAGTAAGATTAGCAGTTTAGTATATGAGCACATGGGCAGTGGTCATAGTGGTAGAAGTGGTGGGGTGATGAGTGCATGTGGCTTTTTGTTGCCGTTGTTTTAAACACAGCCACCCACCCCACCACCACCCACTTTGAAAAAACTGAACTGCCTTCTCCCTAAGACTGCTTCCCCCATAGCACCCCGGGTGGCTGCTCTGAGGTTGCTCTAAGAAGAGCACCACCTTCCCAGCCTTGGGAGAAGTGACTAGTGACCCCCCCCCCCCCAAACCTTCTCCTTGCAGGTGACACAATCCCAGCTAAGGGAGTTGAAGATACATATTTCCACGACAGCATAGAAAAGGTTTTCCTTCCCAAAAGTAAGGGATGCTCAGGAAGAAATCTCCCTTCCCGCATCTCACAGTGGAACTATGGCAGCCACCCTCGGGCAGGAGAGGGCCTCTGACACGCTAGGGATGACTGCTGCAAAAACTATGAAGTGGGGTTTGTGAAGTCGTCCCTGAGCTGCTTTATTCAACCCTGGAGCCTCCCCTACCCTCAGATTTCTCATTATAAGAAAAAAAAAATCCATTTCCTATATTTAAGCCATTCTAGCTAGAGTTTAATGTCATCCAGATGAAGCTCAAAAGCTCCTCCATAAGACATCTGAGGCCATCGGGATGTGGCCCCTGACCAGTTCTCGGCCCTTCTTTCCCCTGGCACCTTCAGATACACCCTACGTTCCAGCCACAACAATGAGCTGTCACCTGCAGCAGAAATCCTTCTCCTGGATGTTCACTCTCTGTCTAGAAAACCAGACCCCTACCTCTCACTGAGATTAATCACAGTGACTATGAAGACTTTCTTTGGGCTATCCCTGAACAGACCAGTGCCTCTTTTTAGCCACCAAAGTTCTCTGTACATATGTGCCTAGTAAACCACCTCTAACTAATACATATATATTTCACCCTACTCGACTATAAGGAATTAGGGATTACTTGCAACTGTACACACACACTCACACATAAGCACACGGGCACACAGAGTTTTGTAGAACCTGCGAGAGTAAGCTGCAGATAGCATGAGCCTTTCCTCCCAAGTCTCTGACCACGGACCTCCTAAGAACACCCTTGTACAAAAACATCACGTTTATCAAATTCAGTAAATTTAACACTGATACAATACTTAATATATTGATTGCCCTAACTCAAATTTAGCCAGTTGTCTCAATAATGCCCTTTATTACATTTATTTTCCTGGCCTAAAATCCAATTCAGGACTCCGGTGCACCTGGTTGTCTTGTCATGTCTCTGTCCTTCCCTTTTGTCTAGAAAGGCTTGTCAGACTTATTCTTTCCTAACTCTGGCATTTTTGAAGAGGATAGGCCAGTTGTTTTGTAGAATGTCCCACAATCTGGGGCTGCTGCCTTGTGACTACAGGACACGTAATAATGAAAAGACACAGGAGTTGACTCCTGGATACAGCAGACAGCTGAGACACAGCCACGAATTGGGGGTTTTTGCTGCCAACTACCCAGCTTCTGCATCTCAACGTGGTTTTGTGGATTCCATTCCATAGCTTTTATGGCACTGTGCTGTCCTGAATCTGGAGGTTCACCAAGGTCTCCATGTAAAAAGAACACATGGGGGGAAGAGCACACAAAAGAAAAAGGAAACAATTCTCCAACATAACTTATGTTTCCGTTGCCTTTTAGACTCTGTCCATATGCACACACATTTTTTTACTCACTCTTCCTTTATTTTTTAAAAGATTTTATTTTTAAGTAATCTCTATACCCAACATGGAGCTCCAATTCATGATCTCAACCAAGATCAAGAGTTGCATGCTCTACTGGCTGAGCCAGCCAGGCGCCCCTACTCAGTATTCTTTAAACAAAATAAAACAAAACAAAAAACCCCAGTGTATATGTGTTTTTTAATGCAATGTTCCTTAGCCTATGAACATGAAAATGAAACTTCATCTAAACCAGCAAGCAGGAGCCACTATGACAGAGAGACCAAGCTTCCTTTCTATTTGCCAGGGAGGGGACGAAGAGTTGGTGTCAAGCACTGTAAATTATTACAAGGAAACGAATTCCAAATATTTAAAAAGTCTGGAATGGCGTGCTGAAGCTCCTTGATTGGCTCTTCCAAGTGTTTCAAAGCACTCTTCCTGAGAGAGGGCGGCTGGCCAGGACAAGAACAGGTAAACCCAAAGGAACAGTTAAACACTGCTGTGTCAGATTCAGGGTCCCTACTCCAGTGGAAACTAGATATGAGGAAGGAAAAGGAACAGCTGGGAATGGAACACATGCGTTCAAATCCCGGCTGAATCAACCAGCTCTGTATCCTTGAGCAAACTGCTCAGTGTCTCTCTCTCTTTCCCAACTGTGATACCCCAGAGTTACATGATGAAAGCTGATCAGGGCACCTGGCACCGTAGATGCTGGTTCTCTTACTCTATCTTGCACAAAAACTTTAAAAATTTCTTACCTTTAAAATTTACCCACTATCCTGCCACTCTCAAATTTACCAGTTTGGCTATTTTTTTACTTGCTTATGGCAAGTTTTACTCCAAATGCACATGCAACTTTTATAGCTGTCACAGGGCAGAATGTCTTGGGCTCAATTTTGGTTTGTGCTGCTCTGCCACATTTTGTCCACCTTGGCCACTTTTCTCATCTTGTTTCAGTCTAAACACATCTCACAGTTGTTTGGTTGTGGAAAGAATAGACTAATCCTACTTACATCCTCACCTACCAGTGCAAACACATATGTACGTGTCCACAAGCAAATACACAAGGAGTATCTTTCTAAGAAGACAAGATGAGCTGTGCAGGGTTTGGGGGGGGGGGGGACAGTGGCATCCCCCTTCTCACTGTTACTGTCTCCATGCACATATTGTCTAGTTCACAAAATTGACAAAGGAGAGTGAAGAAGGAAAGGCAGGATATTGCAACATACACAGTTACACTTTCTACACACCAAAGTGTCCCAACACTGGTTAGGCAATACCAATCTGAATCATCGGAAGTTCTGAAGATTCAAGATTGAGCATCACCACTTCCAATTCTAGGTAATTTCCCTTTCCTCCACCAAGCCCCCAGCAGACCCAGGGAGAAGTGAGGCTGCACGAGACTCGTTGGACCCTGCTTTCTAGGGGTTCACCACTGGCAAGAGACATTGGCATCACAAAACAAACACAGCCTGTCATGTTCCCACAGCCAACAGGAATTCTCTCCCTCTTGGGGCTCTTGGGCTGCCAACTCAGAGTCCATCCCTTTCACGAAGCTGCGCTGGGAAGGTAGCTGTTGGTTTTCCCAGTCTCTGCCACACTCCTACAAGGCTGGGGCACCCACTGCACAGTATCTCCATCAAGCATGATGACAAGGATGTGTCACTTCTGCACCATGCAGAAAAACCTCACTACAGGAAACAATCACCTCTAAACACTGAAAGACAAGCATCCTACACACATTCTAAGATCCATTTTTATCCATCATATTCAGAAGTTCATATTTCACCTTAAATAGGAATGAACTATATTATCAGGGACTCTGAAAAAAGCTCTTCATTTTACAAATCAAATACCAGGTAAGTGGCTGAATCAATCCACCCAGCCTGTAACATTTAAGAGCGGTTTTGTGGGTAGCCTGGGTGGCTCAGCAGTTTAGCGCTGCCTTCAGCCCAGGGTGTGATCTTAGAGACCCTGGATCAAGTCCCACGTCCTGCATGGAGCCTGCTTCTCCCTCTGCCTGTCTCTCTCTCTCTCTGTCTCTCATGAATAAAATTTTAAAAAATAAAATAAAAGCGGTTTTGTTTGAAAATAGTCTGTGTTCAAATGTGGCGAAGCAAATCATCCACAAAACACATCTTTCCTTAGGTTTGCTAACATCTCCCCTTGTGTCATACTTTACGTTTTCCTCTTGAATAGCAAGTGGAGCCTCAAATTCTCTGACCGGCAGAACTGATTTTTCTGTCTAAATGTGTACAAACTAGTTTATCAAATCTTGTATTGGCGCAAAGTAGGAACTCTTCTATATTTTACATACATAATGAATGAGTCTTAAAATCACACTATCAACTCCGAGTTATAACTCACAAGGCTGTAAAGACCACACGAAGGATCAGGCTCTCCACAAATATCTTCATCCTGAACAAATGAATGAATTCTGGAGAAGAGTGCCAAAGTTATAGGACACACAGTAACAGTTTCAACATTTCACTTGTCTAGCCCAAGATATAAAGTAGTAATCCTAACATTCATTACTACTTTTGTAAAACAGAAACAAAGAGAACAAAATTCAATAGTGAATCCTCCTAAAACACTTCCCTATTCTAATCCTCCTCCTTTTTACCCCCCTCTCCTGCAGCCTCTTTATCCTGCGGGAGACCAGTCAGATTACTGCTGGATACACCCCAGCATCCACGCCTCTTCATCCTGTGGCTGGTATATAAATGAAACGGTCTAATACGAAATAAGAGATGTTAATCAGAGAAACAACCCTGAGAGTAAGAGTGGAGGTCCTCGTTCCTGTTCATGGTTCTCTACTTCTGAGCATGAAACCCCTCCTCCTACAGGTGCTCCCTCTCCCCTCCATGCCCATTTCTCGCTGCAGCCCTCATTCTCTGTGGAAAAGGTCTGCTTTTGTTTCTCTTTTCATAATTCTGTTTACATGTTCTTTGGCATTACTTGTACTATATCTCTGATTATTCAAATGCATCTCTTAAACTTTATTTTTTTTAATTTTTTATTTTTTTTTAATTTTTTATTTTTTTATTTATTTACTTATGATAGTCACAGAGAGAGAGAGAGAGGCAGAGACACAGGCAGAGGGAGAAGCAGGCTCCATGCATCGGGAGCCTGATATGGGATTCGATCCTGGGTCTCCAGGATCGCGCCCTGGGCCAAAGGCAGGCGCCAAACCGCTGCGCCACCCAGGGATCCCTCTCTTAAACTTTAGAAAAGCTAGGCATTTTTATTCATCAACCCTGGAAATTTTTACAAAAAGAATTTTTAATTCCTAAGTCAAAACTGGATACAAAAATTAATCCAAAAAGGGCAATGCACTCTGAAAAAGCTCACATCTGAAGAGGAGGAATCCAAAGAATGGTAAACACTTTCATAGGGTTGTAATTCTTAGATGATCTGGAGACCATCTGAAACTGAAGAAAGAATGAAATCATATAGTGTGTACACAGTACTTAGCCTGGCATGCAGTAAGGGCTCAATACTTATCAGTCACTAATTGTCATAGCACCATCTTCCAAGGTTGCTATGAGGGCTGACCCGTACATGCCCATCAAGGACCTGGCACCCCATGCTCAATGACTGTCACTTCTCTAAGGTAAAGTCCTAAGAATCTGTGACAATGCTAAGAAGTAAAGCTTACTCTGCTTTGAAAATCTGTGGGGATTGTGCAAATAAGCAATGGGACAACTCTTCAGAAATGCAGAATGAGGGGATCCCTGGGTGGCCCAGGGTGTGATCCAGGAGTCCCGGGATCGAGTCCCATGTCAGGCTCCCTGCATGGAGCCTGCTTCTCCCTCTGCCTGTGTCTCTGCCTCTCTCTCTCTGTGTGTCTCTCGTGAACAAATAGATAAAATCTTTAAAAAAAAATTTGCAGAATGAAAACATTTTTAAAAGGAAAAGAGGGGCGACGGGGTGGCCCAGTTGGTTCAGTGCCTGCTCAGTCATGATCCCAGGTCCTGGGACAGAGCCCCATCTAGGGCTCCCTGCTCAGTGGGGAGCCTGCTTCTCCCTCTCCCTCTGCTGCGCCCCCTACTCGTACTCCCTCACTTGCTGTCTCTCTCTCAAATAAACAAAAATATTTAAAAAAAGAAAAAGAACACGGTTTTCTTAGCACTTAGGCCATTACAAATAATTGAGGTGGGGCACAGAGGGAGAGAGAGAATCCCAAGCAGACTACATGCCCAGGGCAGAGCCCAACTTGGGGCTTGGTCTCACGTTCCTGAAAACATGACCTGAGCCAAAATCATTGGATTGAGCCACCCAGGCGCCCCACAAATAATTTTTATCTAGGCATTTAAATACATTCCCAAAAGACATCTAACTTTTTTTTTAACAATTACTATTAGAAAATAATTAAAGTAAATTCCTTCTTAAATGTTCTGTGATTCAAGCTTTTCATGCAGACACACCACCCCTAATTAGTACAGAATAATGAGGTTTTACTTCATTCTGAACAGTGATCTTACACTGAACAAAAAGTCCCGCCCCTCCTCAGAATTGCTATCTGCTTAAGAGCCAGAGTGGACCTGGCTGAGCGATCTGCCTCCTCCTCTTAGGCCACATGGCCTCCCTCTGGGAACTTCACTCCTTGAAGGGCTAACTGGGCTTATTTGAGACTCGAATAAAAGTCTGCCTCCCAGAGAATTATAATCTAATTGAGGAAGATAGGCCACAGACACCAAGTCACAAACTGAAACTGGTAACACACAAAGAGCGGATTTTGCAAGCAAGTGGAATAAGGGAATGAACAGAGGCAAGAAAGGCTCCAGATGAATGGCAAACTCAGAGCAGATCTTAAAAGGAAAAGATGCAAGAAACGAACACTGCACATGGGGGGGGGGGGGGTTCAGCAGACAAAACAAGCTGGCCACTTTGCCTACGGTAGGTTTCAACACCAATATGGCAGGCTTCCCTCTGCAGGTGTCTGAGTGTGATTCAGGAGGGAAGGATCCCACCAGAATGCTTTTAAAATGAACAAAGGTGGGCAGCCCGGGTGGCTCAGCGGTTTAGCACCGCCTTCAGCCCAGGGCCTGATCCTGGAGACCCAGGATCAGAGTCCCACATTGGGCTCCCTGCATGGAGCCTGCTTCTCCCTCTGCCTGTGTCTCTGCCTATCTCTCTCTGTATCTCTCACAAATAATCTTTAAAAAATAAAAATAAAAAATAAAATGAACAAAGGCCTTCTTGGGGGAATATCCATTGTTGATATCCACTTAAATAATTGCTCATCATACAGAGCAGAGCATATGACAAAACAAAACCAAACAAAACAAAACAAAGCACCCTGCATTAAAACCCAAATTCTGTTCTTTAATATAAACCCAAGTGTTTTGTTGAGAGTTATAAGGCAATTCAATTTATTAAACCCAAATTTACAGTTAATTTATGGGACAAACATTCCTGTTAGCAAAGGATCTATCCAGGGGGACTCTTTTAGATGGAAACCTGCCAAGTACCCTTAAATATTTAAACACTATGAACTATACTGTCTGAAGTGAGGGGAAGGAAAGCAGGCTGTTGTACTAGATGAAACTGAAATAAAACTATAGTACCTCAGGAACTGTGATATAAGTCAGAAGGGAAAAATCTGGTTTATAAAAAGGCACTCTACACAATTTTTCTTTTTTTTTTCCTACACAATTTTTCAAGAGTAAGTCTACCCAAGAAGGGTAAGTCTACTTTGCATCATCATTTACTATTAAAATTTGAGCATTTTCTTTTCTCATTCACAAATGCATTTCATGGTTTACTCTACTTCAGAGATCAAGAGATCTTGTTTCCCTGAACATCAGCTATTTACCTTTCACTTAAAGAATCCAGGACTCCTGACTGAAAATCCTGTCACCCTGGACCTGAATCACCAGAGCCCTGGAATCACAGCCAGCCTCCTATCCTCACTCCACACACTTACATGTTCCAGGGAAGTGCCATTCCCAGATAGCTAGGACAATTTTAAGTTTCCTAAATGTGGTGGTCTGTGTGCTATCTTCCTCAGACCTGAAGGGTGCAGGATGTGAAGCCTCCATAAAACAAAGGTGGAACAGAAGATGCTGTCACAGCAGCAAGCCACCACCAGACCACCCATAATTCACTCAGCAGCCCTCAAAGGGTAACCAGATGGTCTGGAACAGAAAGGGGTTCACTGTTCACCACCACCATGGCCGAAGGGACCCTGAACCCCAGGTGAGGTGCTGTCATCAGCTGCCTGTCCACTCTGTAACTCAAAAGTCCTAGAAGAGGAAGAATGGTGGAGGCTGAGCTAGGAACAAACAAGGGATGCCCAGAGACTAGGTCCTCTGGCCCAAATGCTGGGGGTTGTGGCTGGTAGATAGCAACACTGTGTCAGGAAAAAAGGGGAAAGACCACTGTCTAGACTGGAGGTGTCCGTGTATGGCATAAAAAGTGGGCTTATATGTGGACCACAGGCGCACTCTTAATGGGAAGTGAATGCATTAAGTCCCAAAAGTATACCAACATCCAAACAATGGAATATTATTCAGCCCTCAAAAGAAATGAGCTATCAGGCCATGAAAAGTCATGGAGGAAAAAAAAAAAAAAAAAAAAGAAAAGTCATGGAGGAACCTTAAATGTGTATTACTAAGTGCAAGAAGCCGAACTGCAAAGGCTACAGACTGCATGGTCCCAACTATAAGACATTCTGGAAAAGGCAAAATTATGGAGACAGTAAAAAGGTCAGCAGCTATGGGCTTGGGGGTGGGCGGACTTGGATGGGAGAGCCCAGAATTTTTTAAAGAGAGTGAACATACTCTGTATGATATAATAATGGATACACGTCATGATACATTTGTCCAAACACAAAGAATGTACAACACCATGAGTGAGTGAACCTAAAGGTAAACTGATGATGTATCCATAGGTTCATCAACTGTAACAAACAGGCTCTAGTGGGAGTGCCCAAGGCTGTGCATGGGGGGCCAGGGGGTGTGTAGGAAATCTCTGTACCCTCCCCTCAATGTTACTGTGAACCTGAAACTGCTCTAAAAAAAAAATAATAATAATAAGTCTTAAAGGGAAAAAACAGCACAGAATTATATATAAGTCACAAGTGACTGAAAGGCACAAAACGATGGAGAATCACAAGCTGAACAATAACTTGAGTGACCATCGACTAGACTGTATTAATAAATAATATACACAAAATATCAGGGATGTCTATGTTGGATATAAGCGTGCTGCTTTTCAAGCTTTAAGAAGGGCTTAAACATATACCCACTTGGGAGGATTATTTGATGATATGATCAAAATTATAAATGCATGGGCAGCCCTCGTGGCCCAGTGATTTAGCGCTGCCTTCAGCCTGATGTGTGATCCTGAAGACCCAGGATCAGGTCCCACATCGGGCTCCCTGCATGGAGCCTGCTTCTCCCTCTGCCTGTGTCTCTGCCTCTCTCTCTGTGTCTGTCATGAATAAGTAAATAAAATCTTAAAAAAAAAAAAAAATTTTAAGTGCATATTCCTTTTAACCATTAATTCCCTTTTTAGGAATCTGTTCTATAGATATATATATGTAACTGTGCAGGACTATTCATTAAGGCACTGTTTGTGACAGAACAGGATCGAAAATAACCTCAATGTCCATCAGTGGGGAGCAGATTAAACCAATTACGGCACATCTCATATAATGGATACCAGCAACTATGCAAAGAGATAATGAGGCTCTCCACATGCTGCCATGTACAGGTGTGCAACAGTGTGTACAGTATGCTACCTCCAATAAGAAAAGGCAGAAAAGAGGCAAGGGAGCCAAGAATAGACAACGTCTGCTTGAAGAGATAAAACCTGGAGGGGCCCACATTCTACTCACAGTGGTTACCTGGGGGCACTACATGGAGGGAGGGAGAGAGGCTTTCACTCTACAGCTTTGTGTCCTCCTCTGATTTTTTAACCCTGTGAATGAATGATTCACTTAAGTAATTAAGGAAATTGATTTTTTTTTTAAAGGCAGCCCCTGGGGTGTCCAGGCCCAGGTGATGAGCTTCATTCAACTCAGATGATAATACCTGGAATACTTCGAGTTGGGAGTATTTGCAGTTTGAAGATGAAATCTGAAACAGGCTCAATATTAGTTTAAAATAGTTTTAGTGTTAACATGAGTTTAAGGAAAAAAGAAAAGAAAAAGTACTTTAAAGAAGGACTTTTCAGGGATCCCTGGGTGGCGCAGCGGTTTGGCGCCTGCCTTTGGCCCAGGGCGCGATCCTGGAGACCCGGGATCGAATCCCACGTCGGGCTCCCGGTGCACGGAGGCTGCTTCTCCCTCTGCCTGTGTCTCTGCCTCTCTCTCTCTCTCTGTGTGACTATCATAAATAAATAAAAATTTAAAAAAAAAAAGGACTTTTCAGAAACTACCATTTTTTTACCTCTAAAAGAATGTAGCAATCTACACATAACATTTTGCGCCCAATGTAATAGGTAAATGTTGTTCACGTTGGGAAAGTGGACAGTAATTCGAAATACTCAAACATTAGGACCTGACATCCTGCGGCTTCCAGGACACCAATGGAGAAACCTCTCATTGAAAGGATTCTGTTAAAATTGGAGCTTGTAACAAAGGAAGTGATAACTGGACATCCCACTAAAACACAACCACATTGTTGTATCTTTGGACAGCACCTCTAAGTTAATTTACACTTGTTCAAATCACTCTTGCTAGAAGAAGACTCAAGATTTTGCAACAGAACTAACCAAACTCCACTTGTCACCATTTAACAGATTCTTCTAACCACATAAAGGAAGATGTTTTGCTTTAGATTTGATTTACTTTCACTAGTTTGCAATGAAAGTACGATGTTTATGGATTTTTTTAAGCATTCAGAAGAATATAAAGTATAAGGTAAAAAAAAAAAAAGTATAAGGCAGAGAGTCCCTCAAACTATCTTCAGTGCCCTACTGCCAAGAAAAACAATTTCTAGAGATTTCCTTCAGGAAATCTATGTACACAAATTTTTCACTCCTAAAAAGGATCTAATTATCATGTATGTTTTCCATCCTTTTTAAATTTAATAACCCTCAGACTTCTCTTCCTTCTGAAAGAGGCTGCTTTCCCTCCACAAACCGGCCACAGCAGGGGACAGAGTCACTCCTCTTCGGAAGGGTCTCCCGGCCACCTTATGTGCATGGAGCACAGCAGGCTTCATGCACCGGGAGCCCGACGTGGGATTCGATCCCAGGTCTCTAGGATCACGCCCTGGGCCAAAGGCAGGCGCCAATTGTTTTTGCAATTTCTAGGTCAATTAACTACATAAAAAGGTCTGTAGTTACTGTGAACATTCTTAGAAGTCCTACCAAACAAGAGACAAGTCTTACCCAACTTACTTTATCTGCTTGGTATACAAGCAGGTTGTTAGGTTTCAGGAATCTTTTCCAGAAACTAGGAAACTATGAACAGACCTTTGGTGCAAACTGGGTGCATGATGTGCAACATGATAGTGGTAACGAAATCTCAACAGTCTTCAAGGTAACACGAATTAGTTTTTTTGAAACTTCAATTCTTCCTATTTATAGTACAGTGAAAGCACTAAAATCATTTTGTGTTAAGTACAGCACCAAAATATTCTACCATAAAAAAAAAGGATTCTTAGAATGAAGCCTGCCTTTCAAATGTTAGTATTTCCAACAGCTCTGAGATAATTATCAGTCAGGAGTACACTTACAGTGGAGCAACACATATGCTGTGCCACTTCTTAAGGAAGAGCAAGAGAGCATACACTTCCACCTGCACAGCGTGCTCTAGAAAGGTGCTCAAGAAAAGCCCAGCCAGAGGGCTCTGGAGGCAGGAGATGGAGGTGCTCCCCTAAACCTTCTTTCATGCTGTTTACAAGTGTGAACACTATGAATGTTACCCATACTCTCAAAACAAATTTTTTTTTGAAAGAAAATTATTTGTACAAAAAGTTTCTAATATCTTAGATAAGTACATGAACCCTGATTCACGGGGCTTTTCCTTTCACAAGCAGGGCTTGGTGGGGAGAGAAGGCAGTTGTCAAGTCTCCCAGCACATAGGAACACGGATGGAAAAATACACCCTGGGAAAAGATGATCCAGATTTCTGGAGAACAAATCACAGCTGCTTCCTCCAATTACCCCGGATGCAAAAGCCCTTGGATGGGTTTCTAAAATTTTGTATTGTTTTTCAAACCCTAAAAAGATGATCTGGACTCCCTAGTCTAACATGGGAAGCTCTCCACAACCTCACCTTGCCTTCTGGTGCCCAGACTGACTCCCCCAGTAGTCCTTCCTCTCAAAAATTTCCCTGATCACCTGGCCCTAAAGCCTCACATCACAGCACTCATCTCAATACACATCAGACAGGTACCGGTGGGCCTGCCGACACCACAAGTCTGTCCAAGAGGACGGAAAGCAGCACTGGGGACCCCCGCAGACTAGCAGTACCCCACACATAACATGAACATATCACTGATGTAAGCATTTAAATCTTCGTTGCCTAAAAGAATGCAGTGGTACAGTTGAGACTGGCCCAAATCTGCCCAACATTCAGCAGTCTCTGCCTCTTGGAAGCAAGACCATGTGGCCCCTAAATGGTAGCCCAGTGAGTATACACCAAAAATAAAACTGGCTCCAGCAAAAACTGTTACACACTTAGGACTTTCTACTTCCAGACCTTCACCATGGCTATTCATGTTGTTCCCCACACCTGAAACAGTACGCACCACTCCCATCTCTCCTAACCATCTGCAGGTCTCCACACAAATGTCACCTCTTCCAAAAGGCCTTATAAGACCTTTCAGAACATACTCTGTCCTGTGCCCCCACCACGCATGGGGACCATCATGCCTAGGGAGCGCCTCTCCAAGATACACCAGACTACAGCTGCCTCCCATGAAGGCAGATACTGGACTTGTGTCACACTAGATTTCCAGGGCTGACATCACAGTATAATAAGTACTCTCTAAATGAGTAAAAAATCCTACATCTAAAGCAACAAATATTTTTGAAAGTGTGTTTAAAAGATGGTCCCTTTGAAGGAACTTTGTCCTTTAGGTCATAAAAATCTGAAAACTACAAACAAATGACGTAAGTGGATATACTCAGAGCTGTGCTGTACATACATACAGCAGCCAGTAACTGTGGCTTTTGACATGTACATAAATTAAAATTAAATATAATTTGAAATTTAGTTCCTGAATCACATTAGTAAAAATTTACGCAATAGCCACAAGTTGCTGGTGTTTCCAGTATTGGGCGAGTGCAAACACAGAAATGGGCACCATCACAAAAGTCCTCCTGGAGAGTGCTCACTCACAGATCACCATGAGAACACTGGTATTTCAAACCAAGGAAATGTCCCAATCTACTCTCATACTGATGGGAAGAAATCAGTTTTTCCTTACACTTTCAAAGACTGAGAAAGTCACCAGTGCAAGCTAAAATAGCCAAATATCTCCCAATAATTGAATGATTCTTTCATAGATTTTTATTTATTTATTCACGAGAGACACAGAGAGAGAGATAGAGAGGCAGAGACACAGGCAGAGGGAGAAGCAGGCTCCATGCAGGGAGCCCAGTGAGGGACTCGATCCTGGGACTCCAGGATCACACCCTGGGCTGAAGGCGGCTCGAAACCACTGAGCCACTCAGGCTGCCCTCTCTCACAGATTTTTATTTTTTATTTTTTTACTTAATTTTTTTTCACCAAAATGTAGCTCCTTTATTTTTTTGTATTTTTTTTATTGCAGTTTGATTTGCCAACCTACAGTATAACACCCAGTGCTCATCCCGTCAAGTGTCCCCCTCAGTGCCTGTCATCCAGTCACCCCATCCCCCCATCCACCTCCCCTTCCACTACTACCTCTTGTTCGTTATTACTCAGCCATCAGAAATGACAAATACCCACCATATGCTTCAACATGGATGGAACTGGAGTGTATTATGCTGAGTGAAGTTAAGTCAGAGAACGACAATCATATGGTTTCACTCACACGGGGAATATAAAAAATAGTGAAAGGGATTACAGGGGTAAGGAGAGAAAATGAATGGGAAATATCAGAGAGGGAGACAGAACATGAGAGACTCCTAACTCTGGGAATCTCACAGATTTTTTAAGAGAAGTTCAACCCTGGGCAGACTGTGCTCTTCAAACAAAACCCAACTCCATTATCAATAGAGGCACAACCAAAATGGCACAGAAAATCTATCAATACTTCTTGCCTTTTTGTCATTTTCAGTGAAAGTTGTTTCACCAAGTATTTAGTTGTTAATTAAATAAAATATAAGACTTAATGTAAAGACACCAACAAATTAGGAAAAGTTCTCTGTCCACCACGCGAGTTTTTACTAGCAAAAACCACAGATCACCATACCCAAAATATCTAGGAGAACAGAAAACAGTAAACTCCATCAAAACAACTTCCTGGGATAGAATCTGTAGGAGAGAAAATCCTCCACAATAAGGTAAAAAACTCACTGTGCTCCTTTCCAGAGCAGCGACAGCTGAACCAAGGGAGAAATTAAACTTTACCGACACTTCTTTCAACCAATCAACTTGACCAAACTGGACAATGATCCCAAGGCCATTTTCTCCCCTAACTCTGTTTTTGAAAAAAGAAATACTGTTTTTATGTTTTCTCCATATTTGCTTTTCCTTTTTCACTAAGTCTTAAACTAAACCAAGTCCTTGCTGAAAAAGTTCCATTTAGACTTCCATTTTCCAATAAAGAATAGTTTTTAACTTCAAACACAGACTGAGTAAAGTGTGTCAAACTATCACCCAATTTGTACGATTCCTGAATCACAGATTCTAAGTCATTCTTTTGCAAACGGGTAGATACTACATGCACACTGGCCCTGGGCAGGGGTGGCATCTTTCTATTTATTCAGTGAGAAAGTTCCATGGATCTGGTTCTGGGTCAGACTCCTCACCTACATCATCCCAATCCCCACTAGCCCAAGAGGAAGAGCACAACACGATTCATGTTTTCCCACACAATTAAACACCAGTAACAGCTGCTACAACCTGCTACATACCCGGAACCAAAGTAGCCTGATATACAAAACGAATCAAAGTAATAACAGAAGGGCAGCCTGGATGGCTCAGCGGTTTAGCGCCGCCTTTGGCCCAGGGTGTGATCCTGGAGACCTAGGGATCGAGTCCCACATCGGGGTCCCTGCATGGAGCCTGCTTCTCCCTCTGCCTGTGTCTGTGCCTCTCTCTCTCTCTCTCTGTCTCTCTCTCTCTCTGTCTCTCTCATGAATGAATAAATAAATAAACTCTTAAAAAAAAAAAAAAGTAGTAACAGAAAAAGGGATTCCCCCGTACCCCCCGCCCAGAAAAAGATCCCCACCCTTACCCACTCAAGCTCAAATGTAGAGTCACTGAACCAAGTCACAGAACTGACAAGCTGGGCGCCAAGATTCAGCGTCCACTCCAAGTGGAGGCCAGAGCTCTTTCCTTACTACCATGCTGCCTGCCTCCCAGTATAAAAAGCTCTGACATTTCCTTCAACTCTGAGTCATGGTTAGAAGGTTCTACTTTTAATCAGGTGACAAATACTCAAAATATTTTAATCCAAAGGAATTGGGTCAAGCTTTTATAGCCCGTAATTGTCAAAGCAAGCCCTAATTATTTGATAGATTTCTATAGTTCCCAGTGTCATCATTTGGTTTGTAATCAACTACCAAAATCTCCTTTATTTAAATATTGCACAAGCCTCTCATAACAGAGGTGTTTTGTTTTGCTATTTCACTGGTTATCCTAACTACAAAGTTAAAACATGTATAAATGGTACAGTTTTGATTTCAAAAATCCAAAATATTTGGGGGGTAGGGCAAGGGGAAGCTTTAGAATAAAAAGAATCTGCTTCACAACAGAACTGTACAACCGAAGGAAAAAAAAAAAAAAAAAAAAAGAACTGTACAACCCCATTAAACAGCTTACCACTGTTAAACTCTTACTGCCTATGCTGTGGTACAGGTGCATTAGAAAGACGGGCAAGTTAAAGACATTCTCAAACAGTAGCAGATGGGGCATCTAGAAATAGGAAAGTCAGATTTAACCAGGTGAAATTTTTTTTCACCCTTAGATTTTACTAGTCTCAGTGATGGTTCCATTAAATATTCCTTTGATTAATGGAAATGAAAACATGGGGGGAAATGTTACATGGGATGATGTCTAAGGGGAAGGTTTAAAAAGAAAGGAGGGGATCCCTGGGTGGCACAGCGGTTTGGCGCCTGCCTTTGGCCCAGGGCACGATCCTGGAGACCCGGGATCGAATCCCACGTAGGGCTCCCGGTGCATGGAGCCTGCTTCTCCCTCTGCCTATGTCTCTGCCTCTCTCTCTCTGTGTGTGTGACTATCATTAAAAAAAATAAAAATAAAAAAATAAAAAGAAAGGAATTCAACTTTTATTATATACAGAGCTCAGAGATAGCATTGCTTCCCAAATTTAGAACCACAAACACCCTGCAGGTAGTTTTCAAAGTCAGCAAGTCATTTCCCATATTGTTTAAAATCCTGGGGGGTGGGGGGGGGGAGGTTAGGATTTTGCTTATTTACAGGTGTCTCCCTGCACTCGCTCCCTGGGTCTAAAGAGCTCTCCCACAGATCCAAGTACAGGCTCCAGCTGGGCCAACTATGCCCATGGGACCCCGCGTGTGGCTCCACCTCAGCACCCCTGACAGCAGAGTACAGCCTCCATGCAAAGCCCAGTGTGCAAAAGCCCCCCAACAGGCCCTGCCACGAGGGCTTAGGTTTCTTTGTCAGTGATGTGCTGCAAGGTGAGGATTTTCCTGAAAGCTAAGTTTCAGACTGAGCTGGCCAAGTATGGCATCCCTTCCCATTAATGCAGGAGCCATGGACAACCACTCCAGCCCTGAAGAGTAGATCAAGCGTCAGACGACATTTCTAAGGAGGGATATACCACTAGGCAAAACCTCAAGAGTGGGCGAGGAATAGCAGGCACATGTGCTGAAAACCTGAAGGGATGGCCAGGATTTGAGAGCTTACGAGAGACCGTCTGGGACAACCAGAGGACTTCAATGTGAGCCATGGGCCACAGATCATACCCACAGGCCGTGCACGATGATACTCACAGAGACAAAAGTGCTGTGAGTGGCCAGAGCGCTTTTCCCAACAGTACAGAAGGCAGGGACAACAGCAGGCTTCCCCAGCTGCCTGGCTCCTTGTTCTCGCTTCATGGGAGAGGCCCGGGAGGTCCACCAGGCTACTTCTGGGGCTTCCCTCAGCCAGGGCTCCCTCGTCTGTCCCCAGGATCCGTTTCAGGTCTAACTCTCACCTGGACATCCAGCCCAGGGCTTCCGCATGCAGGGCCATTCAGTGAACAGCACGTGAATAAATGAAGCCCTCTTCGGGTTCCCCTTTCTGACTCAAGCTTCTGGTACTTGACAGCATTTGATAGTCTTGAATTTTACCTCTAAGTCTTATTTTGTCAACACTGTTCTAAGCTACTTGGAGCCATCAATTAGAATCCTCTGTATACCGCTACTACCCCAGACAGAACTGCTACATATAAAGAACCAGAATCCAAAATAAATAAATTAAAAAAAAAAACAGAATCATATATTCATTTGCTGTTGAGACAGTCCATGAAATATGCTTTTAGTTAAGAATCTTCAGAACATACCACACCACCTAGGTTTCTGCAACTTTAGAATTTCATAGTCTTCCTGTTCCTATTACAAAGACATATAATTGAAAATGGAAGGATCCCTGGGTGGTGCAGTGGTTTGGCGCCTGCCTTTGGCCCAGGGCGCGATCCTGGAGACCCAGGATCGAGTCCCATATCGGGCTCCCGGTGTATGGAGCCTGCTTCTCCCTCTGCCTATGTCTCTGCCCCTCTCTCTCTCTTTCTGTGACTATCATAAATAAAATAAAATAAAATAAAAAAAAAGAAAATGGAGACAATGGGATCCCTGGGTGGCGCAGGGGTTTGGCGCCTGCCTTTGGCCCAGGGCGCGATCCTGGAGACCCGGGATGGAATCCCACATCGGGCTCCCGGTGCATGGAGCCTGCTTCTCCCTCTGCCTATGTCTCTGCCTCTCTCTCTCTCTCTGTGACTGTCATAAATAAATAAAAATTAAAAAAAAAAGATATTTAGAAAATGGAGACAAAAATCAATAGTCTTGACTATACAAGTTTTTGCTAATATCCCCACTGAGTGTTATACCGCAACAGATCTGCCTGCTTGTGGGCCTGCATAGATGCATGCACATGGCTACTGTCACTTACAGATCAGATCCATCGACAAACAGGTCTCTGGTCCAACAAGAGAAATACTTTCAATAAAGTGGGGCTACAGGGAACATCCACTTTTCAGAAGAGAAAACTGAGGATCCTCAGAGCATTAATTCCACATTACATCTGGGTCCCACACTGTGGCCCAAGGGCTGACTTCTGGCTCTCACAAAAGTTACTAGCTTTACTGGTACACGGCTGTGCCCATTTGTGTACGTACTGTCCAGGGCTGTTTCCGTGCTGAAATGGCAGGGTTCAGTAGTTATGACAGAGACCGTATGGCCTGCAAAGCCAAAAATGACCTCTGGCCCTTTACAAGAAAGTCAGCGGACCCTCGACCCTCACATTACACACAAAAAATTTGAGGATGGTGCTAACAACAGTCCAGCTCCCCCAGGCTCAGAGCCCCACAGCATGCTAGGGCCCTGGAAGGCCTGCAGTAAAGCTCCTCAGCTACTCCCAACCTCCTCTGAGCACAAAACCTTTTGAGAAATGCTTCTTTGTATACCGTCTAGTTTCTTGGAATATATTTGAAATGCTGGCCTGAATTAAGATAGAAAAAGTGTCCTGACCAATGGCACCCAAGAACTAAACTGGCTTAATGCAACCTTTGCTGATCCTCAACAACTCACAATGAGGTACATTTCATCCTGACTAGGGAAGGCACACTTTGGCAAAATCATTTTTAACTCTTTTGTTTTCAAACGCACTGAGTAAAATTATAAAGTTAGCATTTAGGTGGCCCCAACTAATCACATACTTTGTCACACAGCCGCAGTGGCACTAGTTAGAAGTTGTAAAAACACAGTCATTGCTCTAAGCACAACTTCCAATGAGCCTCATCCCTTTACAAGTTGTTTCCATAACGTTTAAGAGTTATAGGATCACACTCAAATGGCCAACAGGAGTGATTCTCAGTGGTCTGCTGTACTGCCAGGCATCCCTGGGGGCTTCATACTTACCCAGCATCCTCCCTGAGCAACTTCAACAGAGATGTTCTGGCCCCTCGGTTATCCAAAAGTTCCTACTCTTCTAACGTGTAAAAGGAAAGCAGTGTCATGAAAAGCCCTGCCCCTAGAAGTCTCCACAAAAGCTTACGTTTCTGATGTAGCCAGAACTCAATGAAGAGATGAGAAAACTTGACCGGTACTCAACTTTCCACTGCCATACGCAGGAAGGTGAGACCAAACTGCTGCACCAGAACCAGCTGGAAGAGGGGGGACACCCCCCCCCAGTAGAAAGAACACCCCAGCTTCCCCCCAGACCCGGTGACAGATGCCCCCCCACAGAGATTTACTTCATTTGCTGGAGTTACACGACTGAAACTTGTCAAGAACTACAAGCTCCTAAATCCACGATTCAATCAAATTTCACATTTATGGATGGAGGCTTATAAAATGAATATACACAATTATTTACTTTAATCATCTAGGTTTGGTTCTGGTTTGGCCCTTTATGTTACTCTGGGCAGATCACCTCCTTCAAGTCTGGTTCCTTACCCAGAATCGGCAG
Organism: Canis aureus; assembly: GCF_053574225.1. Lineage (NCBI taxonomy): Eukaryota > Metazoa > Chordata > Mammalia > Carnivora > Canidae > Canis > Canis aureus. Next base: position 40,373,637 of record NC_135618.1, read on the forward strand.
GAAGAGTGTCTTCCTGTCCCATCTCACAGGATGCTCTGAGGACCAAGCTGAGGTGATGGGGAGAAAAGCACTCTGACACAGAAAGCACTACACATACATAACAGATCATCATTTTGTTGTGAAAGGCATTTTGGTTGGTAACTATATTTACCCCATACTTTCTTTAAATATGGTTTCCTATAGCATTTAAAGGGATCCATGTTATGAAGTATAATCACAACTGCTAGGGACACAAACAGGATAGGATGAAGTAGGTTCCAATTTTCAGAAGACAGTCTTAAAAAACTTAACTAAACAGTCTATTTGTTGTATGTAAATCTGGCTTCAATAAAGCTGACAAAAAAAAAAGTCTGCTTGCTTGGATATTTACTTCTCCTTCACTGTTAAGTCATGAATCCCTGCTTTTGAAAAACACTAATATGCTGTTTTAATCTGGACATATTAAATAAAGAAGTTTCCAAAACACACAACTAACTATATATTGGAAACACACAGTCCTACCTTTTATAATGGGTGCCAAGTGAAGGAAGACTGCATTTACAGGAAAGCATTTAAGCCCTCAACGTAAAACAATACCTCACAACGTTGAAATCCAGTGCCACTCCAGAGCTGAGGTGTGGGTGAGGTCAAAAGTACTATTTCTCCTTCTTCCTCTTGCTACCTTCCTTTGGGGCACATTTTCTAGTGCCGCATCCCCTCTGCATACTCTGTTCAGAAGCCTTCCCTGACCTCCCCAGCCTTCAGAGCCTCTCCCGTCTGACAATCTGATACCGGTGGCAATGACATTCATCACTCAGAGATGCCACCTAATCTCACTGGCATGCTATATGCACGCTCCCCTTACTAGACTGCAAGTGCCCTGCGGGGAGCACCCTGGCTTGTGAGCTAGCTACCCAATGTCAGGAGTACTATTCTCTCCACCCAATGTCAGTCCCCTAGACTCACGCAACGGACACGATGGCTCCCCAGGCCAGTCCCTACAGATATGTGCTGCATGGTAGCAGTCCAAATCCCTCGTTTCTCAGGCCACCAGGCTGCCTCCTGCTCCTCCTAACCTCTCAGCTCTTCCCATGTACAGAACTCCCTTCAAATTCTATTATCACGGAAAAAGAAAACGCGCTTTGCTCCACCTGGCTCCATTTTTCTTCCAGGAGCCTCAAAAACACATCCCCTCACTTAAAAGAGGTTGAGTCTCTCCCTACTTTCCCACCTACCCCAATGCCTTCACTCCTTTGATTGGACGTAATGTGATTCCTAGAGTCCTTTATTTGTTCAATATATATCCTTAGGATCTCTGTCTCAGACTACTGGTTACAGAAGACAAGGTTGTACCTCCTTTAATTTGCTCGATGACGATCCTTCCTTGGCCCCCGCACTGATAGACTCTGGCCAATAATGTGACGTGATGAAAACGTAACCAAGGTGACTTGACATAAGTATAATCATGAATTTTATTATTTAAATCAGAGCTATTAAAAATTTTTGTTCCCCATTTGGAAAAGAGTGAGCCCTCATGCTTTAGGAGGATCAACGTTGGAAAAGAAAGGGGAGAAAAAGTAGCCAAGAGGGAAAAATCCTTTCCGAAAAAATTTGTTGTGATTTAGCAGCGCATCAAGTAAATATCTGACCATCCATTAACAGAACTACCCAAAAAGGCCATTCTCTAGGCTCCACCTTGTTAACAGCTGAATGTATATATTCGGAAAACCCTTTCTGTTAAGTCTTGTGTTAGTAATTTATCCCTCTATAGAAAACACAATCTGCAATAGCCTCATTTGACAAGAGCAAAGCTGCAAAGCCATTCAAAAAGTTACCAGTTTCAGAAGACAAACTTCAAAGCTGAACTTGCCTGGTATGATCTATGTTTCATATGATTAAAGACTTTTCACTCAAACATAGCAAGATTAATGAAGCAAAAGAGATCTGTTCTATAGTAAAAGGGCATCTAAGTCATGGCTGTTTCCACATTTCTTACTTCAGACAAGCTGATTTGACAAAATAAACATCACACTCCACTCTATCAATTACAAAAAAGTATTAGTGACTTTTTGCCCCATGAGACTTATTTACTCCCCCCCCACCGTTTAACAAATTGTATTTAAACTAGATAAGAATCTCATGATATTTTAAAATATCCTTTCTCTCACACCTACATTACTATCCTTGAAATTGTATTAAAACCGAAGCCACAAAACCCAAGTAGTTTTGTTTCAACAGGAGAAACAGATTTTTTTAGACCATTAGTAGAAATATGCCAGTGGCCACAGAAATATTTGCACAAGCTGAACAGCTGTGTCTACTGCAAATCTGAAGGCATCGCTGCAGCAATATAATTCAATTTGGACCCATTCATTATAAACTGATTTTCAGATGCTGCTACTACCAAGACCGTACTGGAGAAATGCAGGCTGCACTGGAGACAGAACTGTTCGCAGCGGTGCACAAGTTTTTACTGCAAAGGAGAGGTCTGAAAGAGGAAATACAACTCGATCATAATGCTACCGTGAACCAGCTCAGAAGAGCCCAGAGTTATTAAACGAATAGAAACTAAAATACTTAGGCAACTGATGGGATTACTTCACAAAGTTTTCATGGATGCTGTTTGAAAGAACGCTTCATTTAATACCTGGCTAAAAAAAAAAAAAAATTTTTTTTTGGAGGGGGTGGTGGTGGTGGGTGGGACCTGCGATTCCTACATTCCTTAACATAATTTTCTTTAATACACCCACAGTGTAAAAGCCCCACCAACTCAAGCCGGAGGATGTAGCCCGAAAGGATCTGCTGTACCTAAACTTTCTTTTAAGGTCATGCCTCTGAAGTTAAACACAGCACAGCAACTTGGATGACATCTTGCTAACCGAGTTGGGGCTGGTGCAAACGGAACGGCCTTGGGTAGACCCAACAACCAGAGTTTTTTCAAGACAAACTGCGAAAAGCATCTTCCCAAGGACCGCATCCCAAGAAACTTCCAAAGTCCCAACTCCCAGGTCGGCTGCTGCTACGAGCGAGCTGTGTGTGTGGAGCGTGTGTCCTGATCCGGATCGCAGCGCTGCGAATCGTGCTACCAGCTCAGAAAAGACTTTGGGTCGTCCCCCCACCCCCACCCCCGCTTCGCTGCACTTTTCCCCTCCGTCACCGGGAAGCCCACCCTCCGCTGTCAGCCCTCCAGGCAGCCCCGCGTGAGCCGACGCACGGCCGCACAGGGAGGCGCGCGGAACCGCCACGAAGCCCGGCGCGCTCCGCTCCCCTTGTGCTCCCCGCAGGTACCGCTCGCCTTCCGCGCGCGGAGGGCTCCCCAACTCCGGGGCTGGCCCCCCGCTCGGGGCCCCGGCGCCGTCCGGCCACAAACTTCCCCCTCGGCCCGGGCCGGCGGGGCCCCGGGCAGCGGCCGCGCGGGCTGGCGCCTCGGGGCGGGTCCCCCCGGCGCTAACCTGCGGGCTGGGCCCCCGCCCCCCGCCCGGGCCCCCCCTCCTCACCTGTGCTGTCATTCGCCGAGAAGCCGGGCGAGCTGAGTTTGGCTCGTTTGGGGTTGGGCGGTCCGTCCAGCAAGTTCTCGGCCATTTTCACCTGCTCGCGGAAACAGCCCCGAGCGCGGGCGGCCGGGCCGGCAAGAGCTCCGGGGCGGGGGTCGGCGCCGGCCCCGGCCGGCTGCGAGGGGAGAGCAGCGAGCGCGAGCCGCGAGCGAGCGCCGAGGGAGAGGGAGGGCGCAGGCCGGGTGGGGGAGGCGGCGGCCAAATCTCAGCCACAGCAACAGCGCCCCGCAGCGCTCACCGCCCGCCCCCGGCCGCCGCCGCCGCCGCCGGCCGCGGCCCCCTCATCCCCTGCCCGCCTCCCGAGCGCGACACTCCGCGGCGGGGGCGCCCCGGCGGCCCGGCCGCCCCCCCGGGCCCGGCTGGCAGCGACGGCGCCCGGCCGGGCGGCTCAGGCAGTCCCCGGGAACATGGTGCCGCCGCCGCCGCCGCGCCGCCGCCTCGCTCCCCCCCCCCCCGCGCCCCACTTAATTAATTCGCTCGCGGCCCGACGACCGGGGGGCTCCGGGCTCCGCTCCCCGCCCGCGGCCCGCCGCCGCCGCCGCCGCCGTGAGGAAAAACAATGCGCGAAGCGGGGCCGCCGCCGCCGCCGCCGCGGCCCCCCCACCCCCCGTTCCGCCGCCGCCGCCGCCGCCGCCGCCGCTGCCGCCGCCGCCGCCGCCGCCGCGGCTCCGGGAGGCCGAGCCGAGAGGCGAGCGGGGCCGCCGGAGCGGGCACCGAGGGCCGGGCGGAGCGGGCCGGCCGGGCGGAGCGGGGTGCGCGGGCGGTTGTGGGGCCCGGGACCGGCGGGGCCGAGTAGATCGCGCTCGAAGCCCCGGTCGGGTCCGCGACAAGATGGCGGCTGTTGATTCCTCAATTAAAAAAAAAAGAAAGTTTTTTTTCTTCTCTTTCCAGAGCCTGAACGGGGAGGGGGAGGGGGCGGGGCACGCCGGTGCGTCACCCCCCCGCGGCGTCACCACGCACGGCCCCCGCCCCGCCCCCTCCACCTGCGCCGTTCGCGGCGGAAAGAGCCGAGCGCGCTCGGGCGGAAGGGGCCGAAGGCGCGGCCGGCGTGCGTGGGGCGGCGGGGCTGCCTCGGCGGCGCAGCGGCCGCGCCTGTGGGACGCCCCGCGCCCCGCGCGGCCGCCACTTTTGTTCTGCTGGCCGCTGGGCGGCTAGGGCCAGGGCTGCGGCCTGGCGGCGAGCGGGGCCCCCGGGCGTGGAGTCGGCGCCGGCCGGGCCCGCCCGTCCCGCTGGGCGACTCTGCCCGGTCCCCGGTTCCTCGCGTCCCTGCCCGCGACCGTCTCCCGGTTGACCGGGCCTGGCCGCCTCCCCTCACCGGTTGCCAGCGACGCATCGGGGCTCCCGCAGGTTGCAGACCGTCCGCGAGTGTGTGCAGAGGGGGAAACTGAGGCAGGAGGGGGCAGGATCGGGACTCGAGCCCCCCCCCCCCAACTGGAGTGCGGGGGACGCAAGATGCCCTGTTCCCCCAGCCCGATGCGTCGGGGCTGCCTGCGCGACGGCCTCACCTGCACGGGAGGTGGTGGGTGCGACCTCCCCGGGCTGGGACCTCCCCTGCACCGCGGCCTGGAAGACCCCTTCCATCAGTGCGCCTCGGGAGCGCTCCCCCCGCCCCCGACAGCCACCTGGCACCCTGCGGGGGCTCCGCAGGTGTGGGGCCACCTCCCCGTGGGACAGACGGAATGCCGAGGTGTCCACGTCTCCGTGCCTAGGCTGCTTCCCCAGACCTGCCAGCACTTCACCTCCGAGTCTCCAGGGTCCTAAGGCAGAAACCAGCGAGTCCGCGCTGCCCACACAGCAGTCTCCCCACGTCCCTTACCTGTTCCTCGCGGTCCCTCTGCCCCAGGGTTGCCGCGCATCGCGCCAGTGGCTCCGGTGGCAGCTTCCCACCTGTGTCTCTTGCGCTCCACGTTTCAACCCACGCAGCACCAAGCGATAACTTCCTGAAAAAAGGAGAGAGAACTCTGTCTAAAGCAAATAGCTGCCTCCCAGAGGAGTGGGGAAAGACTGTGTGTATGTAGTCTGTAAAACAAAACAAAGCCGGTATAGCTATTTAAAATACAGACATAGGTATGGGTATATAGTGTATAAACCAAAAGAATGACTGTCTTCAAGTGTCAAGACGGAGGGATCCTTCTACTTTTTTTTCTGTTTGTATTGTTTGAAATCTTGAGCTGCCCCACCTTGCCCCATACCTGTCTCTTCCACTTCCCATCCCAGTCTCCACCATCACTCTCTCAAACCCACTTGGCCCCTAGGAAGTTCTCGTCATTCTCAGGCCTTTTTAAACTTTTGCAAATGCTATTCCTGGTGCTGAGATTCTCCAAAACCCTCCTCAAATGTCACCTCCCTTAGGAAGCCCTTCTAGCCCACTTTAGGCCTCCCGCAGCATTTCTGGACACTCTGTCACTTTTTTTTTTTTTCATCCATTCATCAGACATCCCTTGAGACTCTCCTGAGGGCATTGCCACTGTGCTAATCTCTTGGGCAAAGAACAAAGAAGTCCTTATATATTCAAGGAGGCCAAATAGCAAGCCCTGGAAATCATAAACAGGTATTCAAGAGGTCAATTTGCACATTAAGGCAGGAAGTGTACCAAGTCATAAGGTGACACAGGCCTGGCAGTTCCCTGTATCTGAATGTGCCACAATGTCCCTCTTACCACAAGTCTATGGGCCCCGTGGGGGCAAGGGCAAAGTCTTAGTCGTAGTCAGTGTCCCACAAGAAGTAGGTTTGTAAAATGTGACGATGAATGAATGGGCAAACGAATGAAAGAATACTGTCAGATTCCTCCGAGTCCTACAGGTCTCTAGGACACCAAAAAGAATGGCTCAACCTGAAGCAGTCCAGCACACGTCTCCACAGATGGCCCAGTGTGTCAGGTCCCCAGGAGGCCTCAGCCAGGGCCTGCCTTGGGTCAGTAAGGATACCACCCAGCCCTCTGGGTCCCTCAGTAAGTGGTTTATGCAGCAGTGGGCACGTGAGCTTGCGCCATCCCCCTACCAGTGGGCAGTGATGGCATGGGTCGTGCCCTACTTTACAGAGAGGGAGGTTGAGGGAACCCAATCCAGATGACCCAGACATGTCAGGGCCAGGCCTGAAGCACAAGTGTCCAAACTGCACACCCCAGGCTCTTCCTTTTCTCTCACATGTATCATTTGATCAGTTCCTCTGGTATTTCCTGATAGCTGCTTTTTCTTTCTTTTCTATTTCTTCTCCCCTTGGTCTGACTCTTGGCTAAGAACACCATGCTCAGACATTGATGGGGGAATAGCAAGGAAGGAAGTAGGTTCCTCCACACACACACTTAGCTGAGATCAAGGTCAACACAGACGAAAGGGACACAACACTTTTAAGTGCCCTGTGTATGCCGGGCCACTCTGCCGCACGCTGGCCTTGGGTCAGCACTTCTCACAATCCTGGGAGGGCATACCCTTGTCCTCATTTTCTAGGCAAGGAAATAAGGCCCAGAGGAGGGCCAGTCACCCAGCCACAGAGGCTCAAGTGGATTGCCAGTCAAAAGCTGCCCGCTTTTTGAACAAACCTTACCCTCCCCGGTTTCATAGGCCATATGACCAAGGAATCCCGGTTTATGGAAAGAGTAAGGGCTGAGAGAGCAAGGTGGGGAAGGGCTATATCAGGAGCAAAGAAAGTTTCCCTAAGTCCATTTGAATCTACCAACTGGTGAATGGGTCGACATAATGTGTTACACCACATAGTGGCATATTATTCGGCCATAAAAGGAATACAGATACACTCCATGGCGTAGATCTACCTTGAAAATGTTACCTCAAGGAAGGAAGACTCTCACCAAAGACCATCTGTTGTCTGACTTCATTTGTATAAAATGTCCAGAACAAGGCAAATCCAGAGACGGGAAGTAGAGAGTGGCTGCTGGAGAGAGGAAGGAGATGGTGAATCGCAGCCAGAGGTTATGGGGTTTCTGTTTGGTGTGATGAAGATGTTGTAAAATGGATGGTGGTGAGGGTTGCACAACTCTGAACATACTAAAACACCATGGAAATCTATACTCTGAATGGGTGAATTGTATGGTCCATGAATTGTATGTCAAGAAAGCCGGTTTTTAACATGTTGATTTGGGAAGGGGGAAGACAGACAAGGAATGGCAGAGGGAGGGAGGCACTCCCAGCTGAAGGAAGCAAGCTGGGGAGGGAGAGCACAAAGGGATTTGCTTTGTGGTGCCCAGAGGAGGGGTCAGGAATGGGGGTGGAATTGATGTGCTTGGCATTTGCCAACTAGGGTCTGAGGTTTGAACCAGCCAGCAGAAAACAGGGACTGAGATCCACAGAGGGAGCAGCAAAGAGGAAACTGAGGAAAGAGAGAGAAACTTTCATCTTGCCCCCTTTACCCTCAGGGACGACTCCTCGATAAACACACAGTCTCCACAGTTAACCCGGATGTCACCCCATCTCTTCCATTCCCAGACAAGCTGCTTGACCCAGTTGTCTACACTGACCCGACCTGCTTCCTCTTCTCCCATTCACTGCTTTTATTTTTACTCATAAAAAGAATCTCAAACAAGTTATAGAAAATAATAGACACTTATGTCTACATGGTTAAGGCTGGCAATGCTAACATTTTGCTACATTGGCTTCAGGTCTTTAGTTTATTTATTTACTTAAGAAATAACATGTCAGAGATAGAACTAAAGCCTCCATTTGCTGCCTCTCTCCCCAAAAGTCACCACTCTCCTGGAGTTACCATGCAAGATGTGTATTCTCATTAGGTGGAACTATATGAAATCGCCCTACTTGACCATTTTACCACCGTCCCATGACCAATTTCTATGGTTTATCTAATATAACATCTAATACCCAACCATTAATAATTGTTTTGGGTGCCTGGGTGGCTCAGTCGGTTAAGCGTCCTCCAACTCTTGATTTCAGCTCAGGTCATGATCTCAGGGTCATGAGATTGAGCCCCATGTGGGGCTGCCGCTTGGTGCAGAATCTGCTTGTCCCTCTCCCTCTGCTCCTCCCTGCCCCTATCTGCTCACTCTCAAATAAATAAATAAAATCTTTTAAAAAAACAATATTTGTGACGCACCTGGGTGGCTCAGTCAGATTCATTTATGTTGTAGTGTGTTCAGAATTTCCTTCCTCTTTAAGGCTGAATAGTACTCCATTGTTCATACCTAGTACATCTTGTTTATCCATTCATCCATCGGATCGACACCTTTGGGACACCTCTTTTGGGTTGCCTCATCTTTTGGCTGCTGGGAATACTGCTGCTGTGAGCATGAGTGTACCTATGTCTCTTAGAGGCCCTGCTCTATCTCAGCCCATTCAGGCTGACAAAATACCATAGACTAGGTGATTTATAAACAATAGAAATTGGGACGCCTGGGTGGCTCAGCGGTTGAGCGTCTGCCTTTGGCCTAGGGCATGATTCCGGGATCCGAGATCGAGTCCCACATGGGGCTCCTCGCAGGGAGCCTGCTTCTCCCTCTGCCTGTGTCTCTGCCTGTGTCTCTCATGAGTAAATAATAAAATCTTAAAAAAAAATAGAAGTTTATTTCTCACCGTTCTGAAGGCCAAAGACGAAGATTGAGGTTCCAGCAAATTTCATGTCTGGTAAAGACCTCCTTGGTTCATAGATGGTGTCTTCCCACTGTGTCTGTGGTGGAAGGGGCCAGGGAGCCCTCCAGGTCTCTTGTGAGGGCACTGATCTCATCCAGGAGGGCTCCACCCTCATGACTTAATCACTTCTTAAAGGCCCTGACTCCTAATTCCATCACACTGGGGATCAGGTTTCAACATATTTGAGGGAACACAAACATTCAGTCCATAGCCATGGGTGAACAAATATCTCGTTAAGATTCTGCTTTCAATTCTTTTGGGTATATACCCAAAAGTGGAATTGCTGGATCATATGATAATCCTATTTTTAATTTTTAATTTATTTTATTTTTATTTTTTTAATTATTCATTCAGAGAGAGAGAAGCGGGCTCCATGCAGGAACCCCGACGTGGGACTCCATCCCAGGTCTCCAGGATCACGCCCTGGGCTGCAGGCGGCGCTAAACCACTGCGCCACTGGGGTGCCCCTATTTTTAATTTTTTTTAATTTTTTAAATTTTTTTTATTTTTAATTTTTTAAAGACCATAGTGACTGCACCATTTTACGTTCCCAGCAATAGGGCACAAAGATTCCAGTTTTTTCACATCCGTGTCAACACTTGCCATTTTCTGTTTGTTTTTGTTTATTTAAAATTTTTTTGATAGTAGCTGTCCTAGTGGATGTGGGGTGGTATCTTCCAGTTCATTCCTTTTAATTTCTATCTTGCATTCCGTCCCAGGAACAAACCACATCACATTTATCCAATCTCCTCCTAAGGGACGTTTCTAAATTTTTCCTACGACAAACAGGGGCTGCAATTAATATTCTTGTACATCCTCCCAAACTGAAACTGCACCTAAGAGTGTCTCTCCAGGAAGAACACCAAGAAGCAGATTTCCTGGGCTTGAGGGTATTCTGGGCAGAATTGTGGTAGGAAGATGGCATCCATAAAAGAGACTAGCTTGTGGAGAGTTTCACAGAAGTACTACTTACAATGTCAGGACAGGTTGCAAAGAAACCATAAAGGACAGGGCAACTCGGGTGCTAGTAGTGGCTGAGCTGTTACCACCATGAGGCCAAAGGAATGTGGGCAGGAATGCCTGTCAGAATCAGGAGAGAAAGGAATTGTGTGGAGATGGCCATCTTCAGAGGAGTCAGCTGGCTTGGGTGTCCCCGACTACTCTCTTGCTTTCTGATCTCCCGCCTGGCTGCCCGCTGGGAACCCAAGCCCAGGAGCATGGCAGCCTGCTGAGCTCAGCCCCCTGAGGCACAGGGCTAGGTAGAGAAGGTCGAAGAGGGTCACCTGGAGAGGTAAGGGGTACCGCACGTAGGGTATACATGTCTTCAGCTTTAGTAGGAATTTGCAATTTGCTTTCCAAAATGATGTTATCGATTTACATGCCCAATAGCATGGTTTTGTGATCCATACTCCTGCATCTTTGTCAATGTTGGCTATTTGCCAGACTTAATAAATTTTTCTGAAAGATTTTATTTACTTATTTGAGAGAGAGAGAGCATGAGCAGAGGGCAGGAGGCAGAGGCAGAGATAGAAGCAGACTCCCCACTGAGCAGGGAGACGGATGACTGTGGGGCTCAATCCCAGGATCCCAGTATCATGACCCGATCCCAAGGCAGACACTTAACTGACTGAGCCACCCACCCATGCACCCCTAGAATTGCCATTTTAACAATAGTGAGTCTTCCTATCAATAAGTAAGCAAAATGGAGGACAGAGAAAACACATCACACAACACTATGTGATGTAATCTGCAAAATCCAAAATCTGGGAAGATCTTTGGGAAACACAACTTGGTTTCCCCTAACAAATAAATTTCAAAAGAAAAAAAGCATAAAGTAGATGAAAGGAGAACCTACAGATTAAGACACTGAAACAGTATAACAAGCAATCATATGTGGATGTTGTATAGACCCCGATTTCAGCAAATCAAAAGGATGAGACAACTGGAAATTGAAATACTGGCTGGTATGGAATGATATCGAGAAACTGGTTTTGGGGTGCCTGGCTGGCTTAGAGAAGCATGCAACTCTTGACCTCGGGGTTGTGAGTTTGAGCCCTACATTGGGTATAGAGATGACTTACTTTTAAATAAATTTTAGGGCAGCCTGGGTGGCTCAGTGGTTTAGCACCGCCTTCATTCAGCCCAGGGCCTGATCCTGGAGACCTGGGATCGAGTCCCATGTCGGGCTCCCTGGATGGAGCCTGCTTCTCCCTCTGCCTGTGTCTCTGCCTCTCTTTATGTGTCTCTCATGAATAAATAAATAAAATCTTTAAAGCAATCTAGGCTTAAAAAATAAATAAGTAAATTTTAAAGAGAAACTGATGTTAATTTTATGTGTGATAATGGTATTGTGATTACGTATTTTGAAAACAGTCCTTATTTTTTAAAGGCATAGGCTGAAAAGTTTGTAGATGGGATTATATATTATCTGGGAGGAGTAGATGGGAAACAGATGAAACACGTCTGCCCAGGAATTGACAGTTACAGATGCTGAGTGATGGGCACACAAAGATTCGTTATGTGATTCTGTATACTTTTGTATATCTTGAAATTTTCATAATAAAACATTTCTAAAACATTGAATTATCAAGTCTTTCTATCCACAAACATGATATAGCAGTTCATTTGTTTAAATTTTCTTATTGCATTAGAATTTTATAATCTTTTCTATAAGGTCCTGCATATCTTTGGCTGATCCAACGAATTTGCCAAACCCTCTTATTAGTTCTAACAGCACTGATAGTTTTTGTCTAGATCTCTTGGATTTTCTACATAAGCTATTGAATCACACATTAAAAAAGAAAATGATGGAATTTTGTTTCTTTTGCCCAGTACTCATAACTTCTGTATCTTCAACTTGTTATATACATTGCTGGCCAGAAGCTCCAGAATAATGCCAAATACAAATGATAGAGGCATCTAAGTTCTTGTTACCGACTTGAGTAAGAATGGTGTTTTCTGTTAGTTCATTCATTTCACAAATATTTGGTGAACACCTACCATGTGCCAGGCACTGCACCAGGCATTCGGAATACAACAGCAAACAAAACAAAGGTCCCTGCCCTCATACACCTCACATTTCAGTAGGCAGAGAGAGAAGATGAACGTTATTATGAGTAAATTCTACAGTAACTGTGAGAAGGTGGTAAGTATCATGCAGAAAAGAAATGGAGTCAGTTAAGGAGGATCCAGAGAGTCAAGGATGGTGAGAGGGAGGCAGGAACAGTAGGTGCAATTTTATTTTTATTTTATTTTATTTTTTAAAGATTTTATTTATTTATTTATTCATGAGAGACAGAGAGAGAGAGAGAGAGAGAGAGAGAGAGAGAGGCAGAGGGAGAAGCAGACTTCATGCAGGGAGCCCGATGTGGGACTTGATCCCAGGACTCCAGGATCATGCCCTGAGCCAAAGGCAGATGCTCAACTACTGAGCCACCCAGGCATCCCCAGCAGGTGCAATTTTAAATAAGGTGATGGAGTCAGGCCTCGTGGAGAAAATTATATTGGAGCAAAGACCTGGAGGAGGAAAGAAGTGAGTGTGGGCACCTCGGGGACCCAGGGCACACTGAGCTTGCAGCCCCCTGGCAAGGATGCCATGGGGTGGTTTGCAGAGACAGGGTGGTGGGCCTGGCCCGGGCTGAGGTGGAAAGAAGTGCGCTTCTGGAGGAATGGACCAGTGGGAGCCCACCGTGGACGTGCTGAATTGCATTCTCGGACCTCTTCCTTTTTCTTTACCTTCTTTATATTTGTTTAAGCTTATTCTCCATACGTAGCATCCTGACTTTGACAATATTGAGACCCTCTGGAGACCTTCAATCAGAAATACTAACTCTTCTGGGGGCGCCTGAGTAGCTCAGTGGGTTAACCATCTAGATCTTGATTTCTCAGGTCATGCTCTCAGGCTCCTGAAATCAAGCCCTCCAACCCCCACTGCAGGGCTCCATGCTCAGTGGGAAGTCTGCTTGAATTTCTCTCTCCCTTTCCTTCTATTCCTTAAAAGAAAAAAAACAGAATACTGTCCCTTCTCATTGCTCTTCGCCCCCTTAGGCTCCTCCTTCCCCCTCTTAGTCACCTTAAATTACTTGGTCGAGGGTCCTGGACACCAGGCTGCACACAGGCTCCCTTTTTCCTGCTCCGTTGTTGTCACCCTTGCTGAAGGAAGCCACCACCGGACTCCCTGCCTGCCTGGGAAGAAAGCAAGTGCGTGACACACAGACTGGTCCCCTCAGTGACCACAGGTCTGGAGTGGGTGCTGAGTGCCGCCAGGCCTTCATGCAGTTCCACGGCCGCTCAGGGTGCGTCCCACCCCGGTCCCCACCCTCGATCACCGCTGAAGGCATCACCCGGCTCTGCTGAGCGATGGACCCCCTCAGGAGAACTGCACATCCTTGGGGGCTGTGCCACCTGCTCTCCTGCCGAGGCAGCCCCTCGCGCTCACCTGTGGACCCGCCTGCCTTTCACCTGCCAAGCACTCACCTCCCAGGACTCTCTACAGGCCCTGGACTCCCCTCTCCATCGAATCATTCCCTGGGCACACGAAAGTGCTCTTCCTTCTCCCCACTTCAAAAAGGAAATCAAACAGAACACCCCTCTATTGATCCCACCCGTCAGTGACCTCCTCACGTCCCAGCTCCGTTTTGCTGCAAAACACATTTTAAGAGTTGTCCCTACATGTGGTCTCCTGTTTCTTTCCTTCGATTAAAAAAAAAAAAAAAAAAGCTCCAGGGCATCCTGGTGGCTCAGCAGTTTAGTGCCCCCTTCAGCCCAGGGCCTGATCCTGGACACCTGGGATTGAGTCCCACGTGGGGCTTCCTGCATGGAACCTGCTTCTCCCCGCCCCCCCTTTCTCTCTCTGTGTGTGTCTCTCAAGAATAAATAAATAAAATCTTTAAAAAAAATTCCATTTACCATCCCACTTCCTATAGGACTGTCCTATCTTTTACTCCAATATGCATTAATAGATCTCATCTAACATTGTTATTATTACTTTAGTCAGTTGTGTTTAAGTTATAAGAAGAAAACGAAATCTTATTTACCGTTTCCAGTGCTCTTTATCTCTTCCTGTAGATCTGAGTTCCCATTAAGGACCATTTCCCCCAGCCCGAAGGATATCCTATGGCATCTCTTAGCAGTGCGGGACCTCTGGCAACAAATTCTCCCAGTTTTTGTTTGCCTGATAATGAATGTATTTCACTCTCCTTTGAAGGATATCTTTATGGATATAAAATTGGGGTTGATGGGTTTTTTTCTTTCAACACCTAAAAGATGCCTTTGCATGGTCTTGCATAGCACTCAGGCCCCCATTATTGCTAATAAACCATTCAGCACGCACTCAGAGTGCTGTTTCCAAATGTGACACGTGTCTTTGTTCTCTTGATGCTTTCAAGATTTCTTCTCTATCTCTGCGTTCACAGCACGACCGTCATGTGCTAGATGCAGTTGTCCTTCTGTTCGCCCTCTCTTGGGATGAATGCAAGTTTATCCCTATAAATTGGTGTTTTTCATCAAACCTGGGAGATTTTCAGCCATAATTTTCTTAAATTTTTTCTGCCTCCATATGACCCTCTTCTTTTTCTGGGATTCCAATTATGTGGATGTCCAATTGCTTGATATCGTCCCAGAAGCTTTATTTTTCTTTCATGTTTTTCTCTCTTCTTCATTAGGTAATAATTTCTATTGACGTCTTCACATTTACTGACTCTTCCACCATCTCCAAACTATTGTTAAAGCCATTCAGTGATTTTTTTTTTCTTCTTGGCTTCAGTTATTCTTCATTCCTAGAACTTCCATTTAGTTTCCTTTCATAATTTTAATCTCTCTGCTGAAATTCTGTATTGATTCACTCCTTATGACCACATTTTCTTTTAATTCACTGAACATATTTCCCTTTAAAATATATTTATAATGGGCACTTTAAAATATTTATCTGCTAAGCCCAACATCTGGGCCATCTTTTGTTCATTTTCTTTTGACTGTTTTCTTTCTTTCTTTTCTTTTCTTTTTTTTTTCCTTTTCTTGACTTTTGGATCATGGTTCCCTGTTTATTTGTCATTTAGTAATTTTTGATTGTATAATAGATATTGTGGTTAACACATTGTAGAGATGATGGGTTCTGTTACCTTCCTCTGAAAAGTATTGATTTTTATTCTAGCAAATAGTTCTACCCCAGGCTGATGATCTTGAACATCTATAGGCTTGTTTCCATACTTGTTCCTTTAGATCTGTAGAAACCCAGGGTTTTTGGGGCAGCCCCAGTGGCCCAGCAGTTTATCGCTGCCTTCATCCCAGGGTATGATCCTGGAGACACAGGATCAAGTCCCATGTCAGGCATCCCTGCATGGAGCATGCTTCTCCCTCTGCCTGTGTCTCTGCCTTTCTCTCTCATGAATGAATGAATGAATGAATGAATAAATAAATAAATAAATAAATAAATAAATAAATAAATAAAAAAGAAACCCAGGGTTTTCTCCAGCTCCTCTGACTTGGAAGGACTCAACCTTCAAACTCTGCTTCTGCAATGGATCTTATCTTTTCATGGTTTGATGTTAGACTTTGTTAGAATGAGTCTGGAAGAGATGCCTGGGTGGCTCAGCGGTTGAGCATCTGCCTTCAGCTCAGGACGTGATGCCAGAGTCCCAGGATCAAGTCCCACCGTAGACTCTTTGGGTGGAGCCTGCTTCTCCCTCTGCTTACATCTCTGCCTTTTTCTCTCTGTCATGAATAAATAAAATCTTTTTTAAAAAAAGAATGAGTGTAGAATATGCCTTATTCTATTCTTTTTTTAAAAAAGATTTTATTTATTTATTCCTGAGAAACACACACACAGAGAGAGGCAGAGACACAGGCAGAATGAGAAGCAGGCTCCATGCAGGGAACCCGACGCGAGACTCGATCCTGGGTCTCCAGGATCATGCCCTGGACCAAAGGTGGCGCTCAACCACTGAGCCACCCGGGCTGCCCCTATGCCTTAGTCTAGAACAGGGTTTGGAACACTACAATCCTTGGACCAAACCTTCCTGTCATCTGTTTTCTGCTTTATTAGACCACGACCATATTCATTCGTTGTGTATGTCTACGGCTGCTTTCACACTACAACAGTAGAGTGAAGAGTTGCAGCAGAGATCAGAGAGACCATAAAGCTTAAAATGTTTAATATTCTTTATATTTTCAGAAAAATTTTGCTGGTCCCTGCTCTGGGTCATGGCCCTTACTCCTAAGGCCGGGGCCTGAGCTGACCCCTGGGAGTCCTGATGAGAGGTCAGGGTGGTTGCCAGACTCAAGCAGGGCCAGGGCGTCAATTCTGCCAGCACTCTTCTTCCACCTGACCCTCTCGTTTGGAGCGGTTGGCCTCTGGTAAGCCTGGGCAATGTCACCCTGCCCAAGTACAGCCCCTCCCTCACTCGTGACTCACAGAGGACCTCTCCCCAAAGACTTAATGAGGTCCCTTACTTCAGAGTTTCCTCCTCTCCAGGGCCTGGCCCCAGGGATTTCTGCTGCTTTAGGTTTGCTGAACTCTAATTTCTGGCTCCTCACTGTAGAGAAGCCACTGTGCTCTTTCAGAGCCTAGCTCTTTGACCAGATGGTTTGATACATGGTCCTGAGGCAGAGGGCAGGGCAACAGTGGGGCTCACTCACAGATGTCCCTTGTCTTGGGCACCACAGCCTTACTGCCTGATGCCCAATACCTGAAAACAGCTGCCTTGTGTACTCCTCTAGTTTTACTGTTACTTTTGTTTGCAGGGCTCATCCAATAAGCATTGAGTTCATCATGGCAGGAATGGGGAGCTCTCCATTTGTTCTTAAACCCATTCCAAGTGAGCTTTTACTCCCACCATTCCACTGGCAACTGCACTTGTCCAGGACGCGAGTGACGTCAGAGTGGCTGAACGCAAGCATCTGACCTCAGTTCCCACCTCTCCTGACCTGTCAGGAATGTCAGACACAGCTAATGACTTCCTCTTTCTTGATCCACTTTCTTTTCTTAGCCCCCAGGACATCACACTGTCCAGTGTTCTTCCCACCTTGACTAGTCTCTCCTCGCTCTCCCTTGCTGGTTCCTCCTCTTCTGAGCAATTGATGCTGGAACGCTGCAGAGCTCTGTCCTTTTCCTTGGTCTTCTCTGTCTTCACTCCTCCTGTTGATTGTTTTATCTGGTCTGGTGGCCTCAAATAAGACCTAACTGTCCATGCCATCCCAATTGATCCTACTGTCCCAGACCCCACCTCCCAAGTTATAGATACAGGTACAACACGTATCTCCAAATTCACATATTCCAGAACTGATCTCCCGATATTCCTTCCACAATACCTATTCCACCCAATGTCTTCTTGATTAACCACAACTCAGTTTTTCCAGTTACATCAAAAAACCTGATGTCATTCTTGATTCTTCTATTTCTCTTGCCCCATATCTAACTCATTTAAAAAAATCCTCTAGGGGTGCCTGGGTGGCTCATGTGGTTAAGTGTCTGCCTTCAGCTCAGGCCATGGGCTCAGCGTCCTGGGATCAAGCACCATGTTGGGTTTCATGCTCAGTAGGGAGTCTGCTTCTCCTTCTCCCTCTGCCCCTCCCCTCGCACGTGCTCTCTCTCATAAATAAATAAATAAATAAATAAATAAATAAATAAATAAATAAATGAATAAATAAATAAATAAATAAAATATTTAATTAAAAAGTCCTCTAGGCTCTACTTCAGAAATATATCCAGAATCCAACCCCTCTTCATCACTTCATTACTACCTCACTGGTTCAAGTCACCACTATTTCTTGCCTAGATTATTATGCTACTCTCCTATTTTTAGTGTATGTTCTGCTGAAGTGAGCACATTATGCTACTCTCCTAACTAGCCTCCTAGCTTCTACCTCACCCCTCTACAGACTATAGTCAACTCAATATTCACAATGATTTTTTGAAAATCTAAATCAAGCCATGACCCTACTCTGCTCAAAACTATCCATGGCCCTCTCACTTGGCAATTATTCATTCACTTATTTAAAAAATATATTTATTGTGAGCTTTCTATGGGCCATGCACTATTCTAGGAACTTGTAATATATCAGTGAACAAATCAGTCAAAAGTCTCTACCCTTATAGGGAGAGTCTAGCATTGGGAGTAGCTAATAAATAATGAACATAACAAATAAATTCCACAGTGTATTAGAAGAAAATAACTAGCCACTGAGAAAAGATATAGAGCAGGGTAAAACGAGGTTGGGAATGTGGAGGCCAAGGTAAATCTTCTTTAAACATTAATTAATTCCTTAATTCATTTATTTGTAAGCTCTAGGCCCAATATGGGGTTTGAACCCTGAGATTGAGAGTCTCATGCTCTACCAACTGAGCCAGCCCGTAAATTTTAAATACAATTGTCAAGGTAGACAAGATTGGGAAAGTGATATTTGAGTAGAGACTAGGAGGAGGACAGCTGTGGGGGCTCCTGGAAGAATGGCCCCCAGACAGTGGGAACACACGGAATAAAGGTCAAAGGCAGCAGCAGGCAAGACATGGTCTTAGGAAGAACAAGGACACAGGTGTCTGGGAAGGAGTGACAGAGTTGTGGAGGAGGACGTAGGAGACATAATAGTGGACCTTGTAAGGTGTGCAAAGTATTATAAATACATTGGGTTTTAGTGTGAGTAAGATGGGAACCACTGAAAGATTCTAAAGCAGCGGAATGAGGTAATTTGAACTGATTTAAAAGGATACCTTTAGTTGCAAATCACATATCAGGTAAGCGACTTGTAGCTGGAATGTGGAAAAGCCATTAAGCTCCATATTAAAGGATAAATAACCCAATTTAAAAATGGGCAAAGGTCCGAACAGTTCTTCATGGAGCATATACAAATGGCCAATAAGCACATGAAAAATGCTCAGCATCATTAATCACCAGGGAAATACAACTCAAACCACAATGAGATACTCCTCTATACCCATTAGAATAGCTATAATAATAATAAAAAAAAAAAAAACAGAACAAACAAATGTTGGTAAGGGTGTGGAGAAATTTGAACTCTCAGACATTGCTGGTGGAAATGTAAAATCATACAATGACCTTAGAACAGTGCAGCAGTTTGTCAAAATGTTAAACCTAGAGTTACCATTTGACCCACCAATTTCATTCTTAGCTAATATTCCTAGGAGAAATAAAAACATATGTCTACATGAACCCTTGTACATGAATGTTCACAGCAGCATGATTCATCACAGCCAAAAAGTGGAAACAGCCCAAATGTCCACCAACTGATGAATGGATAAACAAAATGCGGTATATTCATACCAAGTAACATGATCCAGTAATAAAAGGAATGAATCACTGATACAGGCTACAGCATGGATCAGTCTTGAAAACAATGTGCTAAGTGAAAGAAGCCAGTCATATAGGACCACATATTATATGATTCTATTTATATGAAATGCCCAGGCAAATCTGTAGAGACAGAAAGAAGATTAGTTACCTAGGGTTGTAGGGGATGGGGGAATTGGTGGTTATTGTGTTTAGGGGCACAGATTTCTCTTTGAGTAATTAAAATGTTTCAAAATTGATTGTGGTAATAGATACAGTTTTGTCAATCCCCTAGAGGCCATGGAATTGTATACTTTAAATGGGTGAACTGTATTGTAAATGAATAATATCTCAACAAAGCGTTTTTTAATAAAGGATGTCTTTGACCAAGCAAATGAGCAAAGGGGAAAAAAAGAGAGAGAGGCAAACTAAGGAACAGACTCTGAACTGTAGAAAACAAACTGATGGTTACCAGAGGCGAGGTGAGTGAAGGATGGATGAGACAGGTGATAGGATCAGGAATACACTTACTATGGGGTGCCTGGCTGGCTCAGTGGGTAGAGTGTGCAACTCTTGATCTTGGGGTTGTGAGTTTGAGCCCTACATTGGGTGCAGAAATTACTTAAAAACCAAAAATCTTGGGACACCTAGGTGGCTCAGCTGGTTAGGCATCTGACTTCAACTCAGGTCCTGGAATCAAGCCCCACATCGGGCTCCCTACTCAACGGGGAGTCTGCTTGTCCCTCTCCCTCTGCCCCCACCCTGCTCATGCTTTGTCTGTCTCTCTCAAATTAATAAATAAAATATTTTTTTAAAAAAGAAATCTTAAAAAAAAGAGTACACATCATAATGAGCACTGAGTAATGTATAGAATTATTGAATCACTATATTGTACACCTGAAACTAACATAACACTGTACATTACCTATATTGGAATTAAAATTAAAATTAAAATTTTACTACAAAAATAAAAAAGGATGTTTTTGTTGCATTGAGAATAGATATGGGGTAAGGGGCAGAGTTGGAAACAAGAATTTCAGATAGGAGACTAACATTTTGAGGTAGGTAGTGGAAGATTCTGGACTAGTACTCACAGTGGAGATGGTGAAAGGTGTTTAGATTCTAGATGTATTTTGAGGGGAGGGCCACCCAGATTTCCTGATGAAGTGGAGATGAGGCAAGGGGAAAATAGAGGGGTCAAGCATGATCCTGTGCGTCAGTCTAAGCATCTGAACAACCAGAGTTGCTCTTGACTAAGAGGGTGAAGGCTGGAGGCGAAGCATTTTGGGGACAGAATTTTGTCAGATTTCAACACACCAAAAGAGGCTTTGGTAGATATATTTTTCAGATTAAGGAGGTCACCCTCGTCACCTCTGCGTACAAGAGTCATCAAAAAAGTGTTGAATTTCATCAGTTTTTCTGAATTTGAGATGAACCTATATATTTTTTCCTTTAATCTGTTAATGCTGTGAAATACCCTAGTCAATTTTCTCATGTTAAACCTTCATTCTATTCTAGAGACAAAGCTTACAGGATCATAATGCGACTGGATTCTTTTGTTTTCCCAACTGCTATAATTTTTAATATATTGCTGGACTTTGTTTGCTAGCATTTGTTTAGGATTTTTGCATTGAGTTTTATAAATCGGATTGGCTTATAATTTTCTCTATTTAAATTGTCCTTGTGTCACAGAATTAGGTGAGTTCCTTTTCAAACTCCCCACCTTTTTTTTCTTTTTTTCTTCTCTGAAATAATTTGTATGAGATACAATATAATCATTCCTTGAATGTTTAGTAGAACTTACCCTAGAAGACAAAGTTAGTGTGCATGTTTGTTGTTATATTTGTTGTATTTCTCTTATGAATACAATGTTAACTACTGACTCCAGAGTTTTTATGGTTATAAGTTAATACACATATTAAGTCATTTTTCAAAACTCCCTATTTTATCTGTTTTTAAAAGTATGGGTAAAAAGTTGTCCACAAAACTCTCTGATTTTTAAAGACTCTGCTGTGCTTGTAGTGATGTTGTTTATTTGCATTTCTCTATTTTTTTTTAGATTTTATTTATTTATTCATGAGATACACACACACACACACACACAGAGAGGCAGAGACACAGGCAGAGGGAGAAGCAGGCTCCCCACTGGGAGCCCAAAGTGGGATTCAATCTTGGAACTCCAGGATCACAACCTGAGCCAAAGGTAGGTGTTCAACCACTGAGCCACCCAGGCATCCCAAAGACATTATATTTGTTATCCAACTTCCAACAAAGAATACTCCAGGCCTGAGTGGCCATACTCATGAATTTGACAAAGAATTTAAGGAAAAAACAAAACTACCTCCACACAAAGTTTTCTAGAAAACAGAAGAGGCCACTTATCACTTCATTTCATGAGGCCTGTATGCCTCTCCACCAATATCAGACAGAGATCACCAAAAAACTCTGCAGACCAATATTCTTAGTAAAACGTGGACATAGAAAGCAAATTTAAATATATCATGACCAAGTGGGGCTTATTCCAGGAATATCAGATTTGTTTAATATTAGAAAATCCATGATTGGGCAGCCCCCGTGGCACAGCGGTTTAGCGCCGCCTGCAGCCCAGTGCGTGATCCTGGAGACCCTGGATCGGGTCCCATGTCGGGCTCCCTGCATGGAGCCTGCTTCTCCCTCTGCCTGTGTCTCTGCCTCTCTTTCTCTCTGTGTGTCTCTATGAATAAATAAATAAATAAATAAATAAATAAATAAATAAATAAATAATCTTAAAAAAAAAAGAAAATCAGTGATTGCAATGAAGCATATTAGCTGAGCAGGGTAAGCCTAAAACTAGCTCCTCAAGGGATATCCATGTCAAATCCCAGGACCTGTAAAGATGATCTAATTTGGAAAAAGCGTCTTTGAAAATGTGATTTCATTAAGGAACTTCAGATGAAGAGATGATACTGGGTTACCCAGATGGGCCCTACATCCAACGACAGGCAGGTGTTCTTCTAAGAGAAAAGCAGAGGAATATTTGAGATACAGACACAAGGGAAGGAGATGTGAAGACCAAGGCAGAGATTTAATTGATGCAGCTACAAGTCAAGGAACACGTGGGGCCACCAGGAGCTGGAGGAAGCAATGAATGGATCCTCCCCTGGAGCCCTTAGAGGCAGTGTAGCTCTGCTCATACCTTGATTTCAGACTCTGGCCTCCAGAGCTTAAATTCTGTGGTTTGAAGCCACCAAATTTGTGGTCATCTCATTTGTTATGGAAATCTCAGGAAACCTAACACACTGATTAGAAAATAAAAGTTTTATGATCATCTCTTTTGATTTAAAAAAAAAACTGACAAAATTCAATAAAAATTCATGATTAAAACAACAACAACAGGATATGACCAAGTACTGCAGGAAAACTCCAGTGATTATCAGCCAAACCTCACTTAGGTAAAGAAACAACACAAAATAGCTTTTCCAGAAATAAAAGCTGTGCATTTATGAGAGTTGTAGAAAGGGAGGGATATCTAGCATACTCAGTATGATTGGTAAACGGGAAATATTGATTCTGGTTACTCTTGATCAGCTTCTTTTTTCTTTATTTCTTCTTTCTTTTTCTTTCTTTCTTTCTTTCTTTCTTTCTTTCTTTCTTTCTTTTTCTTTCTTTCTTCTCTTTTTAAAAAGATTTTATTTATTTATTCATGATAGACAGAGAGAGAGAGAGAGAGAGAGAGCAGTAGAGACAGGAAGAGGGAGAGAAGCAGGCTCCATGCCGGGAGCCTGACATGGGACTTGATATCAGGACTCCAGGATCATACACTGGGTCAAAGGCAGGCGCTGAACCACTGAGCCACCCAGGGATCCCTTCTTTCTCTCTTTTTAAGAAAATAAAAATTAGGCTTAATAGTTTTGCATTACAGGCTTGTGATTCATGCTTACTGTAAAGTGGAAGTCAAAGTTGTTTTAGAACTTCAAGCTCAGTAATTTTGAACATTGAAACATTCATCTAGGATGTAATAGCAATGTTCAGTATGGACCGTCACCATTAAAATAATTTTTTGCTTTCTTCTAGTTAGTTATGTTGTAGGAGTGCACCTAAGCAGCAAGCATGTGTAGGTTAAAGCAGTTGTACTTATGTTAAATGCTGCTCTTATATCACAATTCTCTGAAAACTTTGGACGCACATTGAGAAGCATGCTTTCTTGTAAAACTCAAATGTAGGAGCTGTGTCTATGATTCAGAGTGAAAACATTTGGCATGTTTGTTAATTATAGCTGTTTGGTTTAATACCCTGTAAGGCATATGAGTATACACTTCTACTTTTCTCTTTTAAAGATCTGGGACAGTTTTGAGATGTAATACCAATACTTTAGTAGGAGTTTGGTCATGTCATTTGCATGAGATTCCGAGGCTTTGATTTAAATCTTTCCTTGTATTGCGATTTCTATCAGATATATTGTACTAAGTGAAAGTTGTTAAATAAATCTTCCTTTTAAAAACTGGGGGGGGGGGAAGGGGGGAAGAACTCTCAGCAAACTAGAACAGAAGTAGAAGGAAGTACTTCAATCTGGTAAGAGGTATATACAGAAAATCTACAGCTACCATTCCATTTAGTGGTGAAAGATTGAATTATTTCCCCCTGAGATGACAAGCAAGACAGTGCCATCCATTCTCACCTCTTTTTTTTTTTTAAATTAGAGAGAGAGTGTGTATGTGAGTAGGGCAGGAGTTGCAGAGGCAGAGGGAGAGAAAGAATCCTAAGTAGGCTCCACACCCAGCATGGAGCCAAACACAGGGCTTGATCTCATGACCCCGAGATCATGAACTGAGCCAAACTCAAGAATTAGATACTTAACCAACTGAGCCACCCAGACACCCCATTCCAATCATCTTACTTAACATTGTAAAGGCTGTCCTATCCACTGCAACAAAACAGAGACAGGAAATAAAATGCATATAGAAACAGCAAAGGAAAAAGTAAAACTCTATTCACAGATGACATAATTGCCTCTGTGTAAAATCCTATGGAATCTAGAAAAAAGTAGAACTGATATGTGAATTTATCAAGGTTACAGGATATAAGGTCAATAAACAGAAGTAAGTAGTATTTCTATAACTATTGTAGCATTTCTAGTAACGAAAAATTAGAAATTGGGGCACCTGGAGGGCTCAGTGGTTGAGCGTCTGCCTTTGGCTCAGGTCATGATCCTGGGGTCCTGGAATCAAGTCCCACATCAGGCTCCCCACAGGTAACCTGCTTCTCCCTCTGCCTATGTCTCTGCCTATCTCTCTGTGTCTCTCATGAATAAATAAAATATTTTTAAAAATTAGAAATTAAAAAAATTAGAAATTGATACTAATTAATAACATATAAAACAGCATAAAAATGTGAAATATTTAGGAATAAATTTAGCAAAAGATGTGCAAGACTCATACCCTGTAAACCACGAAACATCTCTGAAAAATTAAAGATTCAATAAATAAATGAAAAGAGATGCCGCTATGGTCAAAATGTGTCCTCCCAAATTTCATATATTGAAAGCCTAATGCCTAATATGATGTTATTAGGAAGTGAGGCCTTAGGTCATGAGGGGGTTGCCCTCATAAATGAGATTGGTGCCCTTATAAAGGAGACTCCAGAGAGCTCCTTAGTCCCTTCCTTTGAGGACACAATGAGGAATCTGATTAGAAGAAGGCCCTGCTTGGATTGTGCTGGGATCCTGATTTCAGACTTCCAGCCTTCAAAGCTGTGAGAAATAAACTTCTGTTGCTTATAAGCCACCCAGTCGGTGGTATTTTATGATAGCAGACCAGATAGACAAAGGCAGATACTTGAAGAACTAGAAGACTCAATATTGCTAGCATGCCCATTTTCCCCAACACTGACCTATGAATTTCATGCCACCACAATCAAAATCCCAGCAGGACTTTTTTTTTTAAGATTTTATTTATTTATTCACGATAGACATAGAGAGAGAGAGAGAGAGAGAGAGGCAGAGACACAGGCAGAGGGAGAAGCAGGCTCCATGCTGGGAGCTCAACGCAGGACTCGATCCCAGGACTCCAGAATTGCACCCTGGGCCAAAGGCAGGCGCTAAACCACTGAGCCACTCAGGGATTCCCCCTCAGCAGGACTTTTTAAAAGAAACACACAAGCTGCATGAAGAATGTGTGTGAAAAGTAAGGGACCAATAAATGCCAGAAGGTCATAGATCGATCGATCTATTATCTAAATATCTATCTATCATCTATCTATCTATCTATCTATCTATCTATCTATCTATCTATCATCTATTTATCTACTTACCTATCTCTATCATATCTATCTCTATCTCTATACCTATCTATCTATAGTTTATGTATGTAATGTCCTTGAGGACAATTATGTTATGGACTCAATTGCGCCCCTTATTCATAGTTAAAGCCCTAACTCCCATGTGATTGTGTTTAGAGATGAGATGTAATTAAGGTTTAATGAGGTCATAAGGCTGGGGTTTTAATCCCATATGACTGGTGTCTTTACAAGAGGAGAAAGAGACACCAGGGAGGTGCATGCACGGAGAAAAGGCCATGTGAGGACACAGTAAGAAGGTGGCCATCTGCAAGCCAATGAGAGACCCAGAGAGAACCAATGAGGTGAACCCAACCTTGGCTGTCACCTTGATCTTGGAGTTCCAGCCTCTAGAACTGTGAGAAATAAGTTTCAGTGGTTTAAATCATCCAGTCTAGATCACCCTAGAAGACAAATACAAGTTACAATGCCTGCTAATTCCAATGTTTTGTTTATCTTGAGGTCAGTTTCCACTGGTTGTTTTTATTTGAGAGTAGGTCACATTTTCCTGTACCCTTGTACATCTAGTAACACTGAGTGGTGAATGATAGAGTGCAGAGACTCTGAATTCTGTTATCTTCCTCCAAAGAGTATTGGTAATTTTTTTAGCAGTCATTCAACTTGGCTGGAATGTCTTCCAAATTCTGTCTTCCCGTAGTGAGCAGCAGCTAAAACCTTAGGTCAGTTATTTCACCCTTGGATTGGCACCATATGCATTTGTTGTTTATGAGTCAGCCAGAGATTTGGGTTGTTTATACCCAAAACCCAGAGTGCTCTGTTTCTGTTCTTTCTAGGTTATCTCTCAATGACTTTTGGGACAATATTAAGTTGTCTAAGATATAAGGAATTAGAGTCCTAGAAGTTGAGGTGAAAGAAAATGGACAGAAAAAAATTTTTTTGAAGAAATAATGGATAGAATTTCCCCATATTTGGAGACATACACTTATAGATTCAAAAAACACAGAAACTCCCAAGCTAGATAAACACAAAGAAAACTGCTGAAAACCACAGACAAAGAGATAATCTTGAAAAGTGAAGAAAAGTGACATGATAGATACAGACAAGGACCTTCCCTCAAAGTTCTGAGGGGGGAAAAAGTCTGCCAACTCCAAATTCTGTATTCAGTGAAAATCTCCTTCAATATTTAAGATGAAGTACACATTTTCAGGTAAAAATAAAAGAATCTATTGCAGTAAACCTTTGCTATAGGCATGCTAAATGAAGACCTGTAGACTGAAGAGAAATTACACTACTTGGAAAATTGAATTTTCAGGAAGAAAGGAATAATACTGAAAACAGTAAATACATGGGTAAAATTTTTCGTGTTAATTTTGTTGAAATATGTATATTTAAAGCAAACTCAAGGGACTGGATGGTAAGGATTACGATGGATGTAGATATAATATATATGACAGCTATAGCATTAAGGGTGGCAGTAAGGAGTAAATGGACCTCTATAAGAATTCTACATTTTGAGCACAGTAGTGTGACATTATCTCTAAGCAGACGAGAAGAAATTAAGGATGTACATTGCTATCCTTAGAACAATTACTAAAGAAATGTTGCACAGAAATATTGCTAAAAATATTCAATTAATGCAGAAGGAGGCAGGAAAGAGGAGATGCTGGAACAAAAGTAGAGTAGACAAATTAAATAGTAAAATGGTAAACTTCATTCCAACTTCCAACCATAGAAATAACTACATTATTTGTTAGCAAACTAAACACTTCAATTAAAAGGCAAAATAGTCAACATGGATTTAAAAATTTTTTTTATTTATTTTTATTTTCAAGTGTGGGGCTTGAACTCATGACCCTGAGATCAAGACCTGAGCTGAGATCAAGAGTTGGACGCTTGACTGACTGAGCCACCCAGGTGCCCCAACATGGATTTTTTTAAAAAGCAATATCCAATGATATGCTGTCTATGAAAGATTGACTTTATATACAAAGACATAGGTTGAAAGTGAATAGAAAATTGTATCATACAAGCAGTAGACATAAGGCTGCAGTGGTTATATTTATAGCAGATAAAATTAATTTCAAGAGAGCATGGGTGGCTCAGTGGTTGAGCATCTACCTTCAGCTCAGGGCATGAGCCTGGGGTCCTGGGATCGAGTCCTGCACCCAGCTCCCCTCAGCCTGCTTCTCTCTCTGCCTATATCTCTGCCTCTCTCTCCGTGTCTCTCATGAATGAATGGGCAAAATCTTTTTTAAAAATTAATTTCAAGATACAAATGATTACCAGAAAAAAAGGAGGGACATTTCTTTAAAGATTTTATTTATTTATTTATTTATTCATGAGAGATACAGAGACAGAGAGAGGCAGAGACACAGACAGAGGGAGAAGCAGGCTCCATGCAGGGAGCCTGACGTGGGATTTGATCCCAGGTTTCCAGGATCATGCCCTGGGCCGAAGGCAGCGCTAAACTGCTGAGCCACCTGGGCTGCCCAGGAGGGACATTTCATAGTGATTCGAGGGCCAACTCATCAGGAAGATATAACAATAAAAAATATGCACGTGTTCATTTAAGACTTCCACTTGAAAATGGCAAACCAAACATACGCATTTGGTTCTACTCCCTCAAAACACCCTATTAAAATGATACTAAAAACATAGCTTATTATAAAATATTCCAAGCCTACAAAAAATATAATGAATTCCCACTTACCCATCACTTAGATTTAACACTTATTTACATCATGCTATATTTGTTTCTCCTTTTTCTTCCCTTTGAAGTATCTTAAAGTAAATTTAGTTTTTCAAAATTTTAAGTGGTGGCATCTCACCCAGTGCAGGAATTTTAAAAAATTAAAAAGGCATATGAAACTTTTAGGAAAAAATAGGAGAGAAAATATTTGCGACCTTGAGTTAGTCAAAAAGTTCATATGTATGACAACAAAAGCACAAGCATAAATGAAAACATCAAAATAAATAAATAAATAAATAAATAAATAAATAAATAAATAAATAAAATTTAAAAATGAAAGCAAACAAACAAATAAATAGAAAATAAAATAAATAAATGAAAACATCAATCAATTGGACCTCATCAAAATAAAAATCTTTTGGGGGTGCCTGGATGGCTCAGTTGGTGAAGAACACAACTCTTGATCTCAGGGTGGTAACTTCAAGCTTCATGTTGAGCCTGGAGCCTACTTAAAAAAAATCTTTTGTTCTTCAAAAAATACCACTTTCAGAAAATGGAAAGGCAAGTCCATACTGGGAGAAAATATTTCCAAAACACTTATCTGTCAAAGGACTTGTATCCAGAATACACAAAGAATTCTAACAACTGAATAGGAAGAGAGGGCAGCCAGGGTGGCTCAGTGGTTTAGCACCGCCTTCACCCCAGGGTGTGATCCTGGAGACTCGGAATCAAGTCCCACGTCGGGCTCCCTGCATGGAGCCTGCTTCTCCCTCTGCCTGTGTCTCTGCCGCTCTCTCTCTCTCTGTGTCTCTCATGAATAAATAAATAAATAATCCTTAAAAATTATAAAATAAAAAGAATGAATAGGAAGAGAAACAATCTAATAAAAAAAAAGGAGGAGACACAGACCTCAGAGTACGAATACCAGGCTGTTCTAAAAAAGGGGGGAGGGGGAGATTTGATTAGACATTTCACTAAAGATATTATATAAGGAGTAAATGAGCACATGAAAAGATACTCAAAATCATTAATCATTATGGAGTGCAAATTAAAACCACAAAAAGATAATAATTCATACACACTAGAATGGCTACAGTAAAAAACAAGGAACAAAACAACAACCAGATAATAACAAATGTTGGCAAGAATGTAGAGAAACAGGACACATGCATTGCTTGTGGGAATATACAATGATGTAGCCACTTTGGAAAAACAGTTTGGCCATTTAGTAAAAATTAAATATATTCTTGGATATGTTTAGTCAGAAGTACAATCAACAAAAAGAAAAAAAATGGATAAATTGTACTTCACCAGACAGCCCAGGTGGCTAGTGGTTTAGTGCTGCCTTCAGTCCAGCAATTGACTGTGTGATCCTGGAGACGCCGGATGGAGTCCCACGTTGGGCTCCCTGCATGGAGCCTGCTTCTCCCTCTGCCTGTGTCTCTGCCTCTCTCTCTCTCTCTGTTTCTCATGAATAAATAAATAAAATCTTTTAAAAAAAATGTACTTCACCAAAACTGAAAACTTTCATGCATAAAGAACATTATCAACAGAGTGAAAGGCAAACTACAGATTGGGAGAAAATATTTGCAAATCATTTATCTAATAATTGATTAATATCCAGAATATAGAAAGAAATCCTGAAACTCAACAACAAGAAAACAAACAACCCAGTTAAGAAATGGGCAAAGGACTCAAATAGACATTTCTCCAAAAGAAGTTACATAAATAGGCAATAAACACATGAAACCATGCTCCATATCACTATGAATTGGCAAATGCAAATCAAAACCACAATGAGATACCATTTCACACCCTTAGGATAGCATGTGCACACACACACACACATACATACACTCACTGAAAAACAAGAGGATGTGGAGAAATTGAAAATTTTGTGCAGTATAGCTGTTAAGAATGTAAAATGGTACAGCTACTATGGAAAACAGTATGGTGTTTGTTTCAAAAATTCAAAAAGACCTACCATATGATCCATCATTCCACTACTGTGTATATACACTAAAGAAGCCAAAGTAGAGACTCAAATAGATATTTGTACACCCATGTTCATAGCAGTATTATTTGCAATAGCTAAAATGTGGAAGCAACCCAAAGGCCCATTGACAGATGAATGGACAAATAAAATGTGGCATATACATACAATGGGATATTAGTAAGTCTTAAAAAGGAACTAAATTCTGACGAGTGCTACAACATGGGTGGACCCTGAAGATATGCTCAGTGAGATAAGCCAGATACAATGGGACAAATATGGTATTCTACTTACATGATGGACCTAGAACATCAAGTATACAGAGACAGAGAGTAGAATAGTGGTTACTAGGCTGAGGGGGGTGGGGAATGGAAGTTACTGTTTAAGGGGTACAGAGTTTCAGTTTGGGATGATGAAAAAGTTTGGAGATGAATAGTAGTGAAATAAAAACATGTATCTGCACACAGTCTTACACACAAATACTTAGCAACATTATTCATAATAGTCTCCAATTGGAAACTACTTAAAGGTTCATCAGCTGGACAAAATGGAGTGTATCCAAACAATGGACCATTATTTGGCAATAAAAGAGAGTGAATTATAGATGTATGCTATGACATGAGTGAAACTCAAAAATATCATGGTAAGTTAGAGAAGCCAGGTGTTGTTTAGGGTCCAGAAGAGGGTCATTGGACTGGAGAGCAAAAAATACAGGAAGAGCAAAGCTCTGATGTTGAAAACAAAGGGACTAAGTTAAAGGTTATAGACTAATGAGGAGATACTGACCTTCTCCCCCAACACAAATTCCATGATAGTGGCAGTCGGGCTTAGACCCCCAGGCAGGAGATGGAAATCTGACCAGTCCTCAAGATAACAGATCTGAAGATGTTTACAGCTGGGTTCTGCTTGCAATAGTTCCAGCCCATTCAATAACAGCGAATGTGACAAGGCCCTCCCACATGCACAGAGCTTCCGATCTGCTTCTTAGTAACTCCCTCCCAAACAACAGTGGTTGATCAAATGTCATTAGACTCAAGAAAATCATCTTATAATTGCACCACCCCTACAAGAAAACCAAGCAAGCAAAGCATACAAAGAGAATGCCTTGGAGGGAATACAGACCATGCAGAGAGAAGGAAAAACAGCATGCTAACGAAAAGAGATTGCATTGCATTTTTATTATTTTTTAAAATTTATTTATTCATGAGAGACACACAGAGAGAGGCAGAGACATAGGCAGAGAGAGAAGCAGGGTCCCTGCAAGGAGCACAGTGTGGGACTCGATCCCGGATCCTGGGATCATTCCCTGAGCCAAAGGCAGATGCTCAATTGCTGAGCCACACAGGCATCCCAGAGATTGCATTTTTAAAAGAAACATTCAAAGAACACAAAAAAAACTATTTAATTTTTAAAAAGATTTTATTCATTTATTCATGACACAGATTGAGAGAGAGAGAGAGAGAGAGAGGCAGAGACACAGGCAAAGGGAGAAGCAGGCTCCATGCAAGGAACCCGATGTGGGACTCGATCCTGGGACTCCAGGATCACGCCCTGGGCCGAAGGCAGGCACCAAGGGCTCAATTTCTGAGCCACCCAGGGATCCCCAAATGAACAATTTTAAATGGAAAGGTTGGAGGTGATAAAAAATGAAAGAGAGAGAGAGAGAGAAAGAAAGAAAGAAAGAAAGAAAGAAAGAAAGAAAGAAAGAAAGAAAGAAAGAAAGAAAGAAAAAAGAAAGAAAGAAAGAAAGAAGAAGAAAGAAAAGAAAGAAAGAAAGAAAGAAAGAAAGAAAGAAAGAAAGAAAGAAAGAAAGAAAGAGAAAGAAAGAAAGGCAGATAAGAGAGAAAAGGAAGAAAGAAAAGGAAAACAAGAGAGAAAAAATATAAGAAAATTAGAGAACTTACCAGAAGGTCCAACATACAACCAATCAGAGCTCTAGAAAGAAAGAACCAGAAAGTGGCAGAGAGAAAACCATCCAAGAAATAACTCAAGGAAATTTCCCAGAATGGATGGACACAAATCACCAGATGGGAGGACACCCACTACTACCTAGGGTCAAGCCCACTCCTAACACTTGTAGGGTTTGGAGCAGGAATAAGTGGAGGCCTATATGCCATACATATACATTTTAAAGTAATAAATGAAGCTAACAAACGAGTAAGTCAATATGTTCTATCCTCCTACCTTGATAAATATACCTGCGAAACTACCCAGAAGTCCAGGTTTTGAAATAGAACACTCAGGTCATTTGGAGTTCTTCTCCAGAAAATGGAGGCGTGTGAGAGCTGGGCCCTGATGACATCCTTCATGCACTCCCTTTCTCATCTAACTCCTGGATCTGTCCCTCACCATGAAGAGCCCTCCAGTGCATGCATGTGGACATTCCAAGCTCCATCCTTGTCTCCCACAAAGAGCTGTTGCTTGGCTACTCCATAAAAGTATGGGGGAAACCATAGGGTGGTCTGTCCTCAGGAAAGATGTAGGAAGGGTACCTGCATGGGGCCTAGAAGTGAGATTTAGGCTTTTGGGGCAAGGAATTCTAGGTATGTGTCTAGGTCATCGTCAGGGCATGGGTACTTAGTTGGCTGATGGGTGAAAAGATACCCACACCAAGGCACATCATTGTGAAATTTCAGAACATGGAGAGAAAGAGAATATTCTAAAACTTGTAGAGAGAGGGGGAATGGGTTTCATACAAAGAGCCGCCATTAGTAGAATGACAATGGACTTCTTAACAGAAATACTAGAAACTAGAAGACAAGGGGGGCAATGCTTTAAAAATTCTGGGGGAAGTGTCTTCTCACCTAGAAGTCTATAGCCAGCCAAACTTTCAATTAAGTGTGAGTATTGAATAAAGGCAGTTTCAGGCACACAGACTTACTCCTTGTGCATCTCTTTGGAAGCTACTGGTGCACGTGCCACACTCAAATCAGAAAGTAAGCCAGGAGGGAGAGGACCTAGTGGACCCAGAGGACCCAGTGAAATGAGAGGCCCACTCCAGAGGGAAGTGAAGGCTCCCCAGGGTGGGTGTCCTCATTTTCTGTTGCTGTGTAACAGTTGTGCCCACTGTCCTCCCATCCCCACAGGTCAGAAGTCAGTGGAGGGCTTGGCTGGGTTCTCTGTCTGGGGTCTTTCAAGGCTGAAATCAAGGTGTTCACTGTGACACAGTCTCACCTGAAGGGTCTGGGGAAGGATCCACCTCCAAGACCACTCAGGTTATTGGTGGAATCTGGTTCCTTGTGGTTGTAGGACTGAAGGCCCCACTGTCTTGCTGGATGTTGTTAGCTCTTGAGGATCGCTCTTAGGTCTTTATTCTGTGATCCCTTCCATCTCAGCAAAGATAACATCCCTAAAGGGAGACTCCATGCTTGAAATACTTCTGATACCAAATGCGTACATTTTCCACACCAAGCAATTCTCCAGGTGTCTGTGGACACCAACTGGGTGTCCTCTAATTTAACTGAGTTCTGACACTATCTACAGGGCTGCCTATACTTCTGATGCCAATCACAGTTATTGGGTCCCTGGGTTATGCACACTTCTGTTCAACATGGCTACAAATAGAGTCTCCCCAAACCCCCCTTCTTGGTTTAGATAATTTGCCATGATGGCTCACTGAACTCAGGGAAACACTGCTTACTATTACTAGTTTGTTATAAAGGATATTATAAAGGACACAAAGGCACAGCCAGATAAAGAGGTACACAGAGTGAGGTCTGGAAGGGTCCTGAGCACAGGAGCTTCTCTCTGTGGGGATTGGGGTGCACCACCCTCCCAGCACACGAATGTACTGATCATCCTGGAAGCTCTCAGAATCTCGTTGTTTAGGTTTTATGGAGGCCATGGAGGATTAACTCCATTTGTAGTCCTGAGCCCCACCTCCTCTCTGGAGGTCATGGGACTAGAGGGCTGACGATTCCAACCCTTTCACCACATAGTTGATTCCTCAGGTGACCAGACTAGCCCCGTTCTGAAACTATCTTGGGGTCCACCTAGAGTCAGTGCATTAGCACAGACTCAAGTGTGGTCAAAAGGGCTTTGTGATGAATAGCCACAGATGTTCCCATCACCTGTCACCCAGGAAATTACAAGGGTTTTAAGAGCTCTGCACCAGGGCCAGGGCAGGAAGACCAAATATGTGTTTCTTAGTACACCACGATCTCACAGTCCAGCATCTGGAGGCCTTTCACTCAGAATCGTCTGATTTAAAAAAAAAAAAAAAAAAAGAATTGTCCAATTTCCTCTTCTACCACCTGCGAGAAAAACCCTCTGCTT
The DNA here is from genome assembly GCF_053574225.1 of Canis aureus. Lineage (NCBI taxonomy): Eukaryota > Metazoa > Chordata > Mammalia > Carnivora > Canidae > Canis > Canis aureus. The sequence continues at coordinate 40,408,280 of NC_135618.1, forward strand.
GGACAGAACATGTGTGATTAGATTGGCTCACCTGGAAAGTTTCCCTATTTTAAGGTCAACTGATGAGAAGCCTTGTTTCTTTGCCAACATCCCTTTGACATGTAACATCACAGTCACAGAAGTGACATCTCAACATCAGCACAGGTTCTGTCCGCACTCAGGGGAGAGCATCACCCGAGGGCCAGGCTCACGGGGTCATTCTCGGAGTGGAAGGGCACCCAGGGGGGCAGCCCGACCTCTGGAGATGGGGTGGGGTCCATGGTGGGGGGAGGGAGACCCCTTCGAGACGAAACTGACTTCAAAAATGTGTTTAAATGTATTGAGAGATGTTTTTCCTCCTGGGGAGAGTTTGTGTTGTATTGTGGGTAACACCAAAGGCAGCAAAGCCAAAAAACAAGACAAAACACTGGACAATTAACGTTTTCCCAGAAAACAAAATGTTGCTCAGGAACAGCAGGGAACCATGGCACCTGTGAGGCTCAGAGTCAGGATAGTGCGACCGGCACGATTCTGTGAAACCCCAGCCTCCCTCTAACCGGGCCCCAGCTTTCCCCGGCGGATAAGGCCAGGGAACCTGTGTCGGAGGGAGAGTGGGACACTTGTCTTCCTCCAGACAAACCGTCTCTAAAAGCTGAGAACGAGGAGCGTGAGCCTGTTGTTTGCAGACAGGGAGGTAAATAGTGGGGGGAAACCAGCTAGGACAGTTAAAAGGGAGGTGTTTGGGCAGGGAATGATTTTTTTTTTTTTTTTTGTAATGAGTCTTGTAAAATTCCTTTACTCCTTAAGTATATCTTTGATAAAAAGTAAAAACGTAAAGAGAGAACACTTTAGAAAATGGACACACCCAGGCTCCTGAAGGGGTGCTGCTCTCCTTAACCTGGGGCATCCCCCACCTGTGGCGTCCGTGCCGGGGACCCCCCAGTGCTCAGCCTTCTCCGAGGCCTGCATCTGTGCAGCCACATGCTTGCCCCCAGCCGACCCCAGCGCCTTCAGCTCCACCTGTCCCACCAGGCCGCCCCCCCCAAAAGCCGCCCCCAAACCTGCTCCAGTGTGGGGCTCAGCACATCTGCCCCAGTGTTCAGCCTATGACCGGGTGGCATTCCCAGCTTGTCCTTCCCCTTCAGCGGCCCTGAAGCAGCCTCATCTCCAGCGCTCGGCTCCAATCTGCACTTAGAGTCTGTGCGGTTGTCTCATCTGATTCACTCCTGTTCATCCCATGCACCACTTCCAGATGATCCTTCAAACTAAAATATATATAAATAGAAATGGGGTTTAAAAGTCCCTCCAGCTTGGGACGCCTGTGTGGCTCAGTGGTTGAATGTCTGCTTTCGGCTCAGGGCGTGATCCCAAGATTCTGGGATCGAGTCTTACATTGGGTTCCTTGCAGGGAGCCTGCTTCTCCCTCTGCCTGTGTCTCTGCCTCTCTCTGTGTGTCTCTCATGAATAAATAAATAAATAATCTTGAAATAAATAAATAAAAGTCCCTCCAGCTTTTCTGGTTGCCTGCAGGATAAGATCTAAAATTCTAAGCACAGAATACAAGGCCCTGGCCACCTGCCTCCTGACGTCCTCAACCACCGTCCCGATGTAAGTTCTGTGCCAGTCCTTACCCAACGGCCTACAGCCCCCCATCCGCCATCCTCCTGAAACCATGCTGGACAAAATGGGTCCATTTTGCATTTGTGCATTCCCTCTCCCAGTTTCTTCTGTGGCGATGTCCTCCCCACGTGCCCAACACATTCTTGCTGTTCTCGAAGGTTTAAGGCGGCAATCACGGCCCTATGGTGCAGACCCCACAGGGGAGCCAGGCGGCCAGGCCTCCACACTCTGCCTCCAGGCCACAGTCCGTCTGGAGCTCTGTAGCCACCTCACTCACCACCCTCCCGACCCTCGGCTATTCTCAGAATCAGAGAAAGGGCTTCCTTGTAAAGCCTGGCGGAGAATGCTTGCTGGAGAAATGAGGAAGGAGATGTTGTGTTTGGGAAACTCTCTTCCATTAGGATTCTTCTAGTTGCAAGCCACAGGATGCTTTCTCAAACCGTCTTAACCAAAGGGAAGTTATGGGCTGAAAAGTCAAGCTGAAAAATCCAGGCGGGGCTGACTTCAGTGGCCTGTGACCCCCACTCAGATGGGCCCTTGCTTGGGGGTAATGGTCTGCTGTCACTGTACTGCAATTCTTGATAATGCCTTTGAACTTGTGTTTTGTAAGTGAAGTCTGGTGGGGCAACAGAGCACGCAGGCAGGTGGAGGAGGCGTGCATAAATGCACACCTGCTATTCCTTGACGCTCATTCACATGGCATGGAGAGGCCCCAGGAGCACAGAATTCTGGGGACCCATAATGTCTGGGAGCTCGGCAAGACTCAAAGTCAACAGAAGGTAAGCATTTAGCATCTGTGACTGAGTAACTTGAGGGGGTGGCTCTGACACCCCCAAGAAAACCAGAACCTGCTTCCAACCCAGAAGAAGGCACTGATGCTCTAAGAAATGGGACAGCCAAGGAACCCGGTCCTACCTTTCTCACCTGAGTGTTACGTCACTACACCCGTCAGCCAATGACACTGAAAATGCTGATGTCGTAGGGAACAGTCCCCCATGGTCCCTTGCTTCTAGTCCTTCCTCACACAGCAGTAAGCTGAAGGCCACATTTGGTAGAATGTGCTCCTATCGAAAAGTGAAATAGAGACCACTGAATTAACTTTGTTCACATTTCTGCTGTTCTGGTAAGAATCAAACACACATGCAGGTGCCGTGCTACGCAACACAAACTGCGTACCTCGGTAATTCCACGTACAGGTTAAATGCTCTGCTGTTTGAATTTAAAACTGTCATTGCCCATGTAAAGCTGGACAGCAAAATCCAAACTAATAATTTAAAATTTTAATTTCTCTTGGCTTAGAATGACATTAAACAGCACGTTTAAAAATGCCACGAGAAGTTGACAGAGGCCACAGAAGAGAGAAAAAAAACACACCTTTCTTTTATAATACTTCTCATGGTACTTTGCTCCTGCGTTTGGAACAAGAGGCCCCACAGGGGACGTAGCCAGGTCTGAGTCCACAGGTAGAACTGGCTTCAGACACCCCAGGCTTCAAGATTTCAAATCACACAATCAAAACTTGGCTTCTCTCTGCCCCTCAGCCTGGGCCCCTTTGGTCGCCGGTCTCAGGCGGCTGCAGGACAGTGGTGGCAGGAGGCTCCTTCCTAGAAGTCCCAGCAAAAGCTTGAGTCCGATGGGCTTCATGCCCTTCCTGAACTCAGCACTCCTGTCAGGAGGTGAGATGTCTGGGTGGGTTTCACCCCCATTTACTCAGCCTCACCTGCACTGAGAATGGGAGACAGAAATCAGGCAACAGCAGCCAGAGGAGCAAGAAGGTTTAAGTCCAGAACACAGTTCTGTGTACCCCCTCCCGGATGCCCGACAGCCACACATGCCCTCTGCCCTTATTCTCCCTCTTTCCTGCAAAGATGCATTTGCCTATATTCATAGAATGCGTTTACTCTCTCCCCCAGGGGAGAGACAACTCAATATTTTCCCCGTCACAGTATCCCTCTCTAAGACTGTAAGCTCAGGGAGATGCGCTGACCTGTCCGTTAGATCTGGGGGGGAGGTCCTCATGGTCTGGGCTACCTCTGGCTGAGTGAAGAATTTGACCAGCTCCAGCACACGGAGGAATAGGGCATCCTAGCAGGATATCGGTAAAACCATCCCAAATAACCCTCAGCTGGCAAGGGGAGGTTGGGAAAGAGCGGTCACCGGGCAGGGCACACACATTCTGACATCCAGGATAGCAAGGGGCCCTCGCCCTGACCGTAGAGCAAGCCCCGGCCCCGGCCACACGGTCTGGCCCTGACACCCCTGTTCTGCTCTGTGCGAGGATCGGCCACAGTCTTTGCTCTCTCAGACCCCTGGTTGTGGGGTCTGTCGTGGAAACATCTGAGTTGGGTTTTGGGGAGAACACAGCTTCTGGAGGCTGCGTGTCTCTGCCAGCCCATTCCTTACTGGCATGAGAGACTCCATACAACGTAAGTGGAGACCTACTCTTGTTCAACAGATCTGGGTTTTTTTTCTGCAGACAGAGACCCTGAAGGTCAGGCTCAGCATGCTGTCTACTGGCTTCCTGCCACTTCTACAGGTGAGAGCAACTGGAGCCCGAGACCCAGTCAAGACAGAGGCTGTGGATAGGACAGGTGGCCTGGGAATGTCAGGTTCCTAGCACCGGGCTTCCCAGTTTGGCCTCCACCCCAGGACCTCAGTGTCTGCGGTCTGCTGTCTGCTGGGCCAGTGTCACCATCTTGGCTGCCGCCTACAAGTGGGTTCCTGCCATGTGGAAAATGGAAAGCCGAGTTTCCGAGGTGGGCAGCTCTGCTCTCTGCGCGCAGGCTGCATGCCAGCGATGTCTTTACACAAAGAGTGACCTTGCACAGACCAAAGCTGAGAAGCAGCCATGCACTGAGGAGCGTGAGTCACTTAATCCTCTGCATCTGGGTCAAAAAAAATAGAGGGGTCGGAAGAAAGACTAGCAACAAACACAGTCGTGTGTCACTTGCATAATTTTAGAAAATGAAGTGTTTTAATAGTCATGAGAAAAACTCCATGACCAAAGAAACCATCGTCAGTCAAGGATTAAAATGTAACTGAACATCAGCGGCGTTAAGGAGACTCCTACCGTGTGGCGAGGCCTGCAGCGGGTTGACTGAAGATGCTGGGTGGGGCCGAGCTCTGTTCGGCCACCACTGGGACCCCAGCAGGGCCCGTGGAGCCAGCAAAAGCCCAGGAGATGGAACATTGTGGGGAGTCCAGCTGTGAGCAAACTCGTGCAGCAAGATTCTCCTGATTCAACCCCAGGTGCCGTGCGTAATCCTTGCTGCGTAACACGCCATCAGGCATCTGTGGCCAACGTATGCTGTGAGCGATGTTGTTGCCAGGTCACCAAGCATTTCCATGGTCAACCATGGGGATGGATCGGGTTAGAGATCAGGAATTTGTGAGGTGGCCCCTCGTAAGTTCCTGTGACTATGAGCCAGTGAGACTCAGGCCTCTGCCTCCCGACCCCACGCAGGTGACCCCTGAGCCTCATGCTGACAGGCAGGCCTGCCCCCCATGGGTGAGACGGGCTCAAGGTGGATACCGAGATCCACGTCATACTTGGATCAGGGTGACACAGCCCTCTTCCCTTGTAGTGAGGGAGCCCCCTGCCCATGGTTGGCCTCAGAGTGGTGAGGGCTGCAGGGACATCTCGATGAGTCTCCCCCACTCACCCCTTCAGGAGTGAAGACCTGGCTTCCCAGCTGCTGGGAATGCTCCGGGGATTGCCCTGACTGAGGAGGCCAGCCTTCCTGGATGCCTGCCTCCAAGACCCCGACTCTCCCAGGCCTGCACAGGAGCACCCCAACAAGCCTCCTGCACACTCACCTTGTCTCCGAGTCTGCTTCCTAGCAGCCCAGACTTGACAACAGCACGTGAGTGACTTTCCGGTAACTGCCTGGCAAATGACCGCAAGCCGGGCGGCTTAAAACAACAGAAATTTATTCTCTCAATCTGGAGTCCAGAAGGCTGAAATAGGAACTGCAGGGCCCTGCTCCCTCCAGAGGCTCAAGGGGAGGATCCTTCCTCACCTCCTCTAGCTCCCGGTGGCTCCTGGCGTCCCTTGGTCTGTGGCCAGGTCACCCCAATCCCGGCCTCGGTCCTCACATCTTCACGTGGCCCCTCCCTGCATGTCTCATCTCCCCCACCCTCTCTTACAAGGACCCTTGTCATTGGATTTAGGGCCCATTTGGATAATCCAGAAGGACCTCATCTTGAGATTCTTATTTTAATGATGTCTGCGGAGAACCTCACTCCAAATCCAGTCACATTCTTAGATTCCAAGTGGATGTATATTTGGGAGGCCACAATCGAACCCACTGCATCAGTATGGCTTCCATTTCCATGGCAACAGCAGGAGAAACCGTGAGCTCCCAAGAGGGCAAGGGTCTCTGATGCATGTGTTCCAGCCTCCAGGGGAGACATTTCCCACCTGTCACACCCCTCCAGCACAGGTGAGCCAGGGGAGGTCACTAGTGGTCAGAGGAAAGGGAGCAGACGGGACAATTTGGACATCTTTTGAAACTTCTCCTTTAGAAGAAAGGAAGAATAATCATTTTTTAGTGGAGCTGTTAGAATGAAAGCTCAAAAGGCTTTGGTGGGGTCCAAGCCAGTCTGAGCGATGTTGCCCGCTAATGTGACCCTGCGATTTCCAGCTGGGAGACACCAGGTTCCACTGGTAAATCCAATCACTTTTCCTGGGGAATGTGCTGCTTAAGGACATTGTTAGCCATGTCCCTTGGATGTTTTCTGGTCAATCTGTGCTGTGATTTCCTAGACTGGGGTCTCATTTGGGCAAGTCCTCATTTGGATTCTGGCCCTTCTGCTCTTGTCCAGGGAGCCCAAGGTGCTTTGGAGGGAAACATGGATCTGGGATGGGAGGTGATGCCAGAGGCCTCCAGACCTCGTTCCTTCTGGGGAAGCCAGGGATGTGTCCCAGGACCACAGTCATGGGAGGGCAGCACCCGAGGAGGGCAAACCCCTTCAGAGGGAACAGAGGATGGTTGTTGAGAGTGAAGTGTGAGCTGTGTGCAGGGTGGGGGGTGCTCTGCTAATAGGTGGCTCCCAGAAAACCCAGTTTCTGAAGATGTAAGGATGGGAGGTGCTCCCCATGACACTGTGGGTTCAGGGGCTTGGAGAAACCATGTGAGGAGTCTTGAGTTCAGCCCGGAACTTGCAGCTCCAGGCCTGTTAGGTGAGGCCATGCTTGCCATCCCCTCCCGGGGTGTCATGGGGCCCAGTGAGATGACAGAGATGGAGTCAGGGCAAGCTGGGTTTTGGATGCAGGCAGGGCTGGGTGGCTCCTCTGCAGGCTTTGCCACCCACTAGCAGGGTGACTTTGGGCACATGGGGTGCCCAGAGCCCTGTTTCTACTGCTGGAATGTGGGAAGCATCACAGGAGCATCACCGAATGGCAGTCATGGGAGCAATTAGCTCAGTGCTGGGCCCTCACTGAGGGCTCCGCTCACGAATTCTTCCCCTCCCTGAGGGCCACTGGCTACACAGGAGAACTCCATGGGAGTCTTCATGTCCTGGGTGGCTGCAGGGTGCCCAGGTCGAGCCAGGAACTCACGAGGGATGCCTTGATCATCATCTCACTGCAGGTTCACGGTTTTCCTCACTCTGAGGCACATGGAGTGTAACAACTTGCCTAAGGCTACCGCCTGCTCAGGCCACCGAGTCCTGTCTACCCCGGATTCTAAGGATCGTGATCGTGCTTGGTGCACAAGACTCATGACACACAGAAGCCCTTAACATGCCGTACACGTGGTTGTGTGTGTTCATGCACAGATGCATAGCCCATCTTTGAGGTAAGTAGAAAATGCTTAGCGGCAGAGAGCCGAGGAGCAGGGGATGTGCTGGCTGGCGCAGGGATCAGAGAGCAAAGCTCCATCACTAGTTCTCGCGCAGAGGAATTAGATGCTCTCTAGGGGTTTGACTTCCCCGTAGGAGGTGGAGCCTGGACAAGGATCCAGGACTTCTGCGCCTCTGGGCACACTCTTCTGCTACCTGGTGGCCTCTTCTTCCCTTTAAGTCCTTCTGGTCCTCATGCCACTTGTCTCTCCCACCTCCATGTGTCCTGGCACATGTGCAGCCACAAACTAGGGGTGCCTTTGTCTCTCCTCTACCTCTCCTAGTACTCTAGATTAGCCCACAGCTCAACCATGGCGTACACAGTCTTCCACGGGCAACAGTAAACTTTATGTGCTCAGACAGTGAGATGCTCCTTGGAGGGCACACACCATCCCAGGGCACAGGTGGGCCGCTCCCTGTCCTGAGCCATGGGGGCTCTTGTCATGCTCCCGCGCCAGCCCTTGGCCCTGAGACCTGCTCAGGAGTCTGATCAGCAGCCTGCAGACCGGGAAGCCAGTTGAAGGAGAGTCAGCAGTGAGGGGCTCACACAATCCTTCGACTGGCCGCAGCACAGATGGAGGGAAGGCTGCTGGCGTGACCCCACATAGATGAAATGGGGCCGCCCCTCTGAATGGTGACAGTGAACTCAGACAACTGGTGCCCACAGAGCACTTACTATGAGACCAGCACTCACCATGAGGCAAGCATCTTCCACATGCTATCTTGTTTAATCCTCTCAACAGTTGTGGGAAGTAAGTGCTACTCTTATCGCCCAAAGCTCAGAAACATATTCCAGGCCAGGCCCAGCTGACCTGGAAGTCAGGGCATTTGTTCCCGGACTGTGCGCTGCAGCGAGAGCGTGGATCTGCCCCTAATTGCATAGCTGGGAGTGATCGAACAAGTTCTATCACATACCATCACCGCAGTCCCCTTGGCTCTTGGAAGCCTCCATAAACACCTCCTGGTGATGGGCTGGAGGGCAAGGCCAGGAGGTCCCTGGTCCCCTCTTTCTAGCCCCACTCTGTTCAGCACCCTGAGATCCAGCCGGTGGGTTGCCCAACCCCCCAAGCCTTGCACCAGCCCTGACCCAGCAGCACACTGCCACACTGTCTGCAGCCCCGGGGGAGGGGGGGACCCTGGGCACACATCCCCTCACCCCTGCTGTACTGTCTTGGTTCCCCAGTAGGGAAACCCTAGACTTGGGCATAGGATGGGCCCACGGTTAGACTCATTTCCAGAAGCATAGGTTTGAGCCAAGGGGTCTAGCCCCACCAGAAGCTGGCTGCAGAAGCCAAGGAACTTCTAGAAGGTAACTCACCTGAGGGACCAGGGAGCCAGGCCCAGCGATCTGATCCTGTGACAGGCAGCTCTGTAGGCCGGAGGATCCTGTGAGGTAGCAGAGAGCAGGGGGAGGGGGAGGGATACGTGTGCTGTAAATACAAAAAAAATGATGCCAGTAGACCCTATAAAACAGGATATAGGCACTGACCTGGCAGGAGAGCAGCCACCATGGCCAGAGAGAGCAGACAGGCCTGAGGAGCCACTGTGACCAACCTGTCTGAGCGTCCTCACTGACACACGTCTTCTCGGGGGCTGTGGTGAGGCCTGTGGACTCTACAAGCAGTGTGGCAGCTGGCTGAGCTGGGAGCTCCTACCCCAGCAGCCTGGCACAGGACAAAAGATGCAGGCACTGGAGACCTGGCTTCTAACCCTACTCCTGCCACTTCCTCGTAGTGTGCCTTGGGGCGATCAATTAAAGACTCGCAACCTGCGATGGGTAATTTCAAAATATGTCCACAAATTCTCTGATGTTCTTTGCTTCAGGAGGTGGAGCCCAGTTCCCCACCATTTGAGTGTGGACCAGGCTTAGTGACTTGCTTGTAACTAATAGAAAAAGACAGAAGTGACAGTGTGCAGCTTCAGAGACCTAGTCATAAAAGGCACTGTGGCTTCCTGCCTGGCCCCTCTCTTGCCCTTGGACCACCCGCTCTGGAGAAGCTAGCTGCCACATCACGAAGAAAGGCCTGCCTGTGAAGAACTGAAGCTTCCATCCAACAAACATATGAGGGCGCCATAGTGGAATGGATCCTCCAGCTGCCCACAACCCCAACCTCATGGGAAACCTTGAAGGGGAACCTCCTGATTACACCGCCCCTGAATACTTGACCCAGGGAAACGGTGAGAAATGTCTGCTGTTTTAAGCCAGTACATGTGTGTGTGCGTGTGGGGGGGTAATTTGTTACATGGCAATAGATAACAGATACATACTCTCATCCTGAGGCACTTATCAGGATTTGCTGAGATAACACGAGAAAGGGCCAGAGGTGCTAAACACACTCACTCTGATAGATCCTTCCCTCTCTGGGGTTTCAGTGCTCCCCTCCTAGGGGCAAAGGCTTGGATTCTGGGTTCTACCCACTCAGGGCCAGCCCTCCAGCCAGGTTCCTGGCATCCTTTTCCCCCGGTGTGCCTCCTGGCCTGGCCCAGAGACCCTGTTACATGGGGGGAGGCCCATTCTCTCTTTTATACAAAGGATCAAAGAAATCCACCGGCAACCAGTTTAATCCAAATCCTATGGCAACACCATGTATCAAGCTCTCTTCCCAGGCTCACCTTCTACATAGCACAATGGGGATGTTCAAACTGTAAATCAGTTCACGCCACTTCTTGCGTAAAAACCCTCCAGTGGCTTCCCTTTGCCCGCAGTAAAAATCCCAACTCAAACCTTGGCCACAAGACTCATGATACACCCTGCCCCCACTGGATGCTGTTCATCACGCTCCAAGCTCCCTCTTCCTTAATGCCCCTCAACCACACAAAGCTTCTGCACTATGCATCTCCCATGCGGAGCATTCTCCCTCCAGACATTGCCAAGGCTGCCTCCTCCCTATCAGTGTCACTTCTGTGGAGCCCAGACACCCCAGGTCCTCACCCCTACATCGTCTTATTTTATCCTTTTTATCACCAGCTAAAATGGCTCATTGACTTGTTATTTGCCTGAAGCTCACTCTCTCAAGGGCACCTCTGGAGTCCAGGGGCTAGAATGCTATGCAGCACCCAAGAGACATTTGATGAACATTTGTGGACAATGTGGTTTTTTGAACATCAATCAAAGTCCCTTTTGAAAGCTTTGGGGGCAGCTTTCTTTACAGAGAGCCACTCTGGAAAACCCTGCCATAAAGGGAATAAATGATCTTCAGGCTTTCTTTTTTTTTTTTTTTTTTTGACCTTCAGGCTTTCTAATAGTGTATTATACCTGCATCATGATCATTTTAATCCAGGAAGGGTCTTGTTAGGGATTTTAAAACAAACACTGGTGTTCTAGGAGAGACAAATCACAGAGTCTACCCAGGCAGCTACCCCTCTGTGGAAAGCAGGGGTCTGAGGACCACGTGGCCCTATGATGTAAACCTCTTCCCCCTCCACCAGAAGGGCTGGGATGAACAAGGGGAACATGAAGAAGGCAGAATGTTCTCAGGCCTTAGAGGTTGGATGAGGGAAGAGAGAAAGGAGGAAGTGGGACACAGCAGGGGGCTGAGTGGGACGGGGGCTCAGCCAGAAGAAACGTCTACTGGGCCATTGTCCAGCGCCCAGGGCCAGTGGGGGAGGTGGCCGTGGCTTGCAGGGCCAACCACATAGGGCTCTGCTTTGCTGTTCCTGCTTCCAAGACCTGGGGAGCCGCATAGATTCAGAGAGAACCTCAGTGCTAACTGGCCTCCCTGCTTCTCTTGGCGCCTGAATACCACCCCCTACAAATAAGATGACATCAGTCTTCTGCTTGAGATACCCACCCTGTTCTCAAGACAGACCCAACTCCACACTAAAGTTCCACTCAGATCTCCCCACTCACCTCCTCCAAAACCCCTGTTCACCAATTCACTCTGGTCCCAACCTTCTCTGTTTCATGAGCTGCATGACTGTACCACCATGCTGCCTCCTGAAAGAGACCAACCCGGCCTTCCTGGCCAGTCCAGTCCCACCCCCTTCACTGTCCTGTGGGGGCACAGCACTGCCACACTTTCACCTCTGATGAGTGCACTTGGTTACTGCCCTTAGTTACAACAGTCCCTTGAGAGCAGGGACTTGCCTGACCTACTCACCGCTACACCCAGAGGGCAGAGCCTGGGGATTTCCTGGCACTTGGCAGGCATTCAGAACATACCTACTGAGTGAAAGAAAGACTAGGAAGCTCCATGGTCAATAAGACATTCCTGGAAATGCAATGAAAATGGCAGCCGGGTCTGGAGAGCTGGGTGACAATTCAGGTACACTCTGGCTGTGTCTCCTGGTGGGCAGATGTGTGCAGAGATGTCAGTGGGCCAGGTTGTATCCAGCATGTCCTCCTGGCTGGCAGGAACAGGTGGGCCAGCTGGGGAAGCCCAGGACCCAGTGCCAGGCTGAGACCTAGCCCTGTCTCCCATCCCTCATCCAGAAAGCATGTGGTCCAGGAGGGAGAGCTCAGCCCAGGAGAAGCAGAGGAGTTGGGAATACCCAAGGATGGAGAGATTGAAGGTGTCAGGAAAAGAGCTATGACCTAACAGGTGCCCAGGGAAAGTGGGTGAGCGAAACTGATTGGATTTGGGGCACTCTTGTGCATTTTGTGCAGCTGAACACAGAGCATCCTATGGGGTCCCACTTCTGGGTGAGGAGCCCAGGTGAGAGCAGCAGCTTCAGCTAACAGGCACGATGTCACTGCCACTGCCGGAGAGATTTGGGACCAATCCAAGGAGTGCAGGACACTTGGGGTCAGCCAAACTTGTACCCAAGGGAGCAGGAGCAGGCAAAACATAGGCAGGACCAGCCAGAAGGGACCCTGCTGTTCCAGAGGCTTCCCCTTGGCCAGGTATACTCACTTGCTGGATTCCAGGGAGGTTCAGGAGTCCCTGGAGTGGGGGAATTGGGTGGCAGGGAGGCCAGATAAGTATTGAGATCTTAATGTCTTGAGCAGCTGCCCTACTACGGGCCAGCTGAAGTCAGCCTCAGCAGGTCTGGCCTTGTCTCCTGACCAGCTACATGCCTTCTCCTTGTTGGGACACCCAGACTCTCATCAGTCCCTGGAAGACACTGTGCTCCCCAGGGCTTTGGCGTCTAGTCTTCGCTCTCCCCAAAACCCTCGTCCAGGTGGGTGGGGAAAGGAATAATTGGGTGATGGGCATGAAGGAAGGCACTTGATGTGATCAGCACTGAGTATATGCAATCAATGAATCACTAAATTCTATCTCTAAAACTAATAATAGTATAGCATATGTTAACTAAATTGAATTTAAATAAATATTTTTTAAATTAAAAAATAAAGAGAATATAGACTTTAAAATTAAACAGCAAACAAATAAAACCCGTCCTCACTTTTCCAAGTTCAGCTCAGCTGTTCCATGCACATGGAGGTTTTCCTGACCCCAAGATTGGTATAGGTCCCATGGTTCCCCCCCAAACACTCATCCTCCTCAGGGCCTAACCACTGGTGCGTGTTTCAATTTGTAATTCCAAAGGGATGAGAGTTTCCCACTAAATTCAGCCCAGACGCTCAGAACTAGAACAGATGTCTATCAAAATTTCATTAAATATTTGCTGCGTGGATGAGAAAATGAACAGTGGATGAAAATTGCCCACTCTCTGTGGATGCCCTTACCCCTTCCTTGGCTACGTCTTTAGGTAGGGGGTACTACTCTTATGGTCAGGAAAATGTGGCTTCTATAAGGATGCAGGGACCATTGTAGCAAAGAAAACCCATATGGACTGGCTGCAAAGGACACTAGATCCTGCCAGAGAATGAGGCCAAAGTAGCAACCCCCAAGGGCCACACCCTTGAAGTCTAAACTGAGTAGAAGGAAGGTTGCCCAAGATGCACACTGCTGTGCTGGTGGGACCTTTTCAGCACAGGCATCTCCTCCCTTGACTCACCTTTGTGTGCCCATCTCAAAACACATGGGCAAGAAACACTGTTGGCATTGCCATGGACCAAAGAAACAACCCGATATTTTATTTCTGTCTCCATCCTACTTGACTATTCAGCCGAGATTCGTTTCCCCCACCTCTAGAAATATGTAATCTTTCTTGACTGGTTGGAAGGCTGTAAAACAAACAAAAAGTGGTAAAAAGGGGCTTAATTAAAGGTCACAGGCTAATAAAAAAGCTGTGATAGGGCAGCCCCAGTGGCGCAGCGGTTTAGCGCTGCCTGCAGCCCGGGGTGTGATCCTGGAGACCTGGGATCGAGTCCCGTGTAGGGCTTCCTGCATGGAGCCTGCTTCTCCCTCTGCCTGTGTCTCTGCCTCTCTCTCGCTCTCTCTGAATAAATAAATTAATTAATTAAAAAGAAAAAAAGCTGTGATATTCCATCCTTTCCTTGACACTATACTATAAGGGTAATGGGTGATGGGTGAGCAAGAGATGACGAGTCTTCTGTCACTTGGTGGCATAAACTGAGAAGGTTTTGGCCAGAGGTTTCCCAGGATGGATCCTGTGGGAACTGAATGCAATTCTGTTGGGTGAGGAATGCATTGCTCTCGTTCCCTCCCTGAATGGACAGCAGCAGAGCCATCCCTACCTATCAGTGATGGGCCAGTGCCACTGCCAGGCATAGCCCTGGGCAGAGCCACCAAGTCCACATGCAGCCAATCAGCTCCGAGGAAGTCTGCTCCAGCCAGACCCCCCTGCATTCATGCCTGGGACTGGGAGAGTGCGGAGAGGAAGCACCACAGAACTGGAAAAACCTGTTATGGTGTGGGGAAGGCTGTGCTGGCTGCAGGAAGCCCTGCTCACAGAAGCCGAGCAGGGATACGTCAATGGAGGACTTCCAAGGTCTCTGCTAATCTTGAATGATCCCGTATCTCTCTGGCAGGAAGATTTTTTAAACTGCACATAAATTGGGTAAGATGCACCTGTTTAATGGGGAGAGAGAGGGAAGAGATGAGATGAGATGAGATGAGATGAGATGAGATGAGATGAGATGAGAGACTCTCAGTGTTCCAGGACACCTTGAGAATCCTCTCGGGGAGGGAAAATTCTAACAAAGATGGAATTAGGCATTTGCCAGTCTTGCTGATAAAGGTTTGGAAACATCTTTCTTCTGCAGAACAAACTCAGTGGGTTTGCCTCTATCTGCATGGATGAGGGTGATGCAGGGAAGCTTAAAGCAGAAACAGACATAAAAACCAAAGATAATATCCCTGTTCCAGGCAGGTCAAGATTGATGGCATTATTCATGGTCAGGGAAGTGCAAATCAAAGCCACATGAAAGACTACTTCAAACCCACTAGGATGGCCATAGTCAAAAACACTGGTAATAGCAACTGTTGACATGCATGTGGAGATGTGGGAGCCCTAGCTCAGTGCTGGTGGAAATAGAAAATGGAGCAGCCACTTTGGAAAACAATCTAGTATTTCTTCAAAGGATTAAAGATAGAGTTACCATATGACCCAGCAATTCTACTCCTAAGTATCTACCCAAGAGAAAGAAAATTTTGCACGCACACACAATCTTGAACACAAATGTTCATAGACACACTATTCATAATAGCCCAAAGTGGAAAAATTGAAATGTCCAGGGACATCTGCATGGATATACACAATGCAGTCCCTCCATAAATGGAATATTACTCAACCATAAAACAAGAATGAAGCACTCACACCGGCTATAGTGCAAAGCACCTTGAAAACATTGTGCTCAGCAAAAGAAGCCAGACACAGGACCACATGTTGTATGATTCCATTTCTCTGCAATGTTCTGAACAGGCAAGTCAATGAAGATAGAAAGATGAGCGTTGCAGGAGGCTGGGGGTGGAGGGTTAGGGAAACTATGATAAAGGCGTTACGATTTCCTTTTGGGGTGATGGAAACTGTTGTAGCATTGATGGTGGTGATGATCACAACTCTGGGAATACATTAAAAGGCACTGAGCTATACCCTATAAATGTGAGTAAACTGTATGGTATGAATGATATCTCAATAAAGACAATGAAAGGAAAATGATCCTGATGGGACAGGGAGTCTCTTAGCAGGCCAGGGGCATCTCCAGTAATCCCTCAAGCCATCACTGGGTATGTGAAATGACTGACATAAGCCAGAAAGGGCCAGCAATAAAGAACATTCTGATTTTAACAAGTGCATAAGGTAAGGGACACAGACTCTACCCTGAGGCAACCACACAGTGAGGATCAATAAAGAAAATGGCACCCGGAAGATTCAGAACTAACAAGAACCAACACATAGCTACAATGATCTTTAGCAATGTGAAAGAGTGTGGGCTTGTTTTGCAAGGCTCTATCAAGTGGGCTGCATGCTCCAGGAGGGCTCTACATTCTTGTGTTCCCTGAGTTTTCGTTACAGCATCACTGGACATCCTGGTCTCTGGCTAGTGGATAAACTGAACACAAGGTATCTTCCCTAGGAGGTTCTAAGCTCCTTTAGGACATTCTAAGCTCCTTTAGGACATAAATATCTTGTTTATTTATCTTTTAATACTTGATATCTCTAAAATAGTAACTTATACATAGTAGGCACACAATAAATATTTGCTTTTTTTAAAAGAAGAGTATGGTGGATACTTCTACTTCCAATAGTGGTAGTTTAGGTAACTCGTACCAACTTGCCCAATGGCAATGACTAAAAATACTGGAAAAAATATAGAAAGCAGCGAAGAGTGAGCACAGTCATGAGAATCACTGGGCTAACATCTAGGTGGGGCAGAAAGCTCAAGAGGTGAGCTTGGCATCAGGGTTGCTCTCACTCAGGGGCTATGTGCTGATCTGAAGAGACAGCTAAGAGGCTGAGCTGCATGTGTTCCAACTTTGTGGAGCTATAGGGACAAAGCCAGGATCCAGGGCCTACCACTTGTGGAAGCCCTGAGAAACCATCCCTTGGTTTTGGCTCTGATTTCAAAGAGCAGCACATTAGGAGGAAGGGTGACCCAGAAGTAATGCAGCTGCTGCATGACCAAATGCATATCACCAGGTATCCCAGATAATACCCAGCCCTGATCTAGGATTAAGGAGGTCCCAGATTGCTAATGTTTACAAGGACCTGGCAAAAGAAAAAAAAATCCTTTCTAGAGTGAGATACTATCATCCCAGGCCTCAGAGTATCCTACAAATAATTATTCAAATACAAAATCCAGCACTGAGATAATCAGGCCCATGGGGCAGCTTGATCGTAAATAACAGGAACCACAGAAAAAGCTCCACAGGGCTTCCAGACACTAGGGTCAAACAAACTATAAAAATAAATCTGCTTGCTATATTCAAGAAGGTAAAAACCAAGCTTGAAAATTTTGGCAGGGAAGCAGAAATTATATTTTGCATAGTTGTGAAATGTTCTGCAAAAGAATCCAATAGGAATTTTAGAACTAAAATACTGTATCATGATCAGAATTTAAAACTCAATAGAAGAGTTTACCAGAAAATTAGACACAGCTAAAGAGAGAATTAGTAAAATGAAAGTTCTGAATGCTGTATATGATTAGTATAAGAATTTGTGAAGGATGTTTTCATTTGCTTGCAAAAGTGAAATTATTTGACAGTGTTTTCATTTCACCTTGTTACACTATAAACACCTTATTCTTTAAAAAATGACCTATGTTCATGTAAAACTTGTTTTGAACATAGTTCTCTTAAGAAAACTTTTTTTTTTTTTTAAAGTAGGCTCCACACCCAGTGTGGATCCCTGTGCAGGGCTTGAACCCCTGACCCTGAATCAAGACCTGAGCTGAGGGGATCCCTGGGTGGCTCAGTGGTTTGGCGCCTGCCTTTGGTCCAGGGTGTGATCCTGGAGTCCCAGGATTGAATCCCACATCGGGCTCCCGGCATGGAGCCTGCTTCTCCCTCTGCCTGTGTCTCTGCCTCTCTCTCTCTCTCTCTATCATGAATAAATAAATAAAATCTTAACAAAAAAAAAGACCTGAGCTGAGATCAAGAGTCAGATGCTACTGACTAAGGTACTCAGGCTTCCCAAAAATACTTTTTAATAAAGGAAAATATGCTTATATGTGAAGAAAAATTAGTGTAAAAAAGTGGTGGTTTACATTTTAAAGAAAGCCTTGAAGAGGTAAAGGAAAAAAACTATGTTAATACTCCTCATTAATATAATCTCTAACCTCCTAGTAGAAATTTTAGCATAAAACAGTGGCCCACTCTAATGCCACTGTGCACTCAGCAACAATCTCCCTGCACCTCCCTGGAGGACTCTGAACTGGGTGTTTTGCAGGTCACAAAACACTGGCCATGAGGGGACTCTAAGTCATGTTTTGAGGAAGGAAGTATTGCTAGCAGAGGTCACGGATGCACCAGTTGAGAGTCAGCAGTGGCCAAAGGAGAAGACTGAACTAATGCTGGTAAAGTCATGTGTGCCTGCCTGTTACTCCATCTCTCCCTCACACTGATTTGCTTCCTGCTTGAGTGAAGGGATGTGTGTGTGTGTGTGTGTGTGTGTGTGTGTGTGTGTGTGTATGATCAGTAGCTTCTCTCAGTACATACTTAATTTATGTTTTTATGGCTAACCTTGAGTTAATACTCAGAAGAAAACAATCTAGAGTGAAGTAAGAAGAAACAAAAGAACAGAAAATATAGTAAACTAAGATATAAATTATATGGAAGGAATACCTAACATATATTTAATTGGAGTTGTAGGAAAGAAGGAGAGTAAGTATGAGGCAGAAGCAGTATTTGAATGAATAAGCTGAGGATTTTCCAAAATTGATGAAAAACACAGCAATCTACAAATTCAAGGGGCCAAATAAATCTCAAGCAGGATAAATAAGGAGAAATCCATACCTAGTATGGAAACTCCAAAACAGAATTTTAAAAGTAGCCAAAGAAAAACAAGATGACTTTCAAAAGTGCAAGTGTTGCTAATTTTTCAGCAGCAAAACTAGAAGCCAAACATAGTAGAATGATATCCTCAATATGTTGTAAAGAAACTAAACAAAACAAAAATAGCAAACTTGCTACCTAGACTTCTACCTGGTTTAAAAAAAAAAAAATCCTTCATCAAAGGGAATTCTCATCTACACTTCAAACAGGAAAAAAAAAATTGCCCCAGAAGGGAGGTTGGAGATAGAAGTAAAAATGGAATGTCAAATGTGAGGGTAAATCCAATTGAGTCTTGACTTTATAAAATAATGTCTTTATGGCTTATGATCTAGAAAGAAAAAGTATCTAATATGACAGATATATAAATGTTCTAAATTCCTTAACTTCTCTAGTTGAGGAGTAAAGGTAATGATTCCTATTTGATAGTGATAAGTCAAGGCTGGGTATCATAATTTCTAGAATATCACTAAAAAATATGGTAAAAACCTGAATCACTGTAAACTAACGGAGGAACAAAAGGAAATATTAAAAAAAAAAAAAACCTCAGCCAAACGAAACCAAGGTAAAGGAACAAAGAATGGGTGAGATGAGAAGAAAGTCCATCCACAGTAAGATGATAATGGGAAGGTCAATAATTACATTAATGATAAGAGGTCAACTGCTCCAGCTAGAAGATTATCACAGGAGATAGAAACAAAATCCTATATACATACTTAGTACAAGAGGTACATCTAAAACATCAGGATAAAGAAAAATGGAAAGGAAATTAGCAAAAAGTTACATACTATTGAAACACTAGTAGGCTAGCTGGTGTAGCAATTTTAATATCAAATAAATATACTTTAAGGTAAAAAGCAGGGATACCTGTGTGGTTCAGTCAGTTACGCGTTTGCCTCAGGGTCCTGGGATCTAGCCCTGCGTCTGGTTTCCTGCTCAGTGGGGAGTCTGCTTCTCCCTCTCCCTATGCCTAGTGCTCCCCCTGCTTGTGCTCTCTCTGTCAAATAAATAAATAAATAAATAAATAAATAAATAAATAAATAACATCTTTAGAAAAAATAGGTAAAAAGCATATTTAGAGTCACTCTAGAATAATAAGAGATTATCCTAAATTTTTTATGAACTTAATAACATGATATATAGAGCAAATGCAGACAGAATTATATGGAAAGATAGACCAGTTCATATTCACAATAGGATATTATGACATACTTTTCCCATTAATTAATGGGATAAGCAGAAAAGAAATAACTGTAGAAGATTTGAAACAATGTAATAAATAAACTTGACTTTATAAACATACATAGAAGAGTATACCCAACAACTGCAGAATATATTATTTTCAAGAAGATAAAATCTACTAAAAATTTTGGCTCTATGTTGGGCCAAAATGCAAGTTCTAACAAATTTCAAAGAATGGATATGAAACAAATAATGTTCTTTAACCACACTGTAAATAGGTTAAGAATCAATAACAAAAAATCCCCTATATCTGAAAATTTCTGAATAATATGTTCCAAAATACTCTTCTAGGGCAGCCCTGGTGGCTCAGGCGGTTTAGTGCCAGCTTTCGGCCCAGGGCGTGATCCTGGAGTCCCAGGATCAAGTCCCATGTCAGGCTCCCTGCATGGAGTCTGCTCCTCCCTCTGCCTGTGTCTCTGCCTCTGTCTCTGTCTCTCAAGAATAAATAAATGAAATCTTAAAAAAAAAAAAAAGAAAAAGAAAACTGTTGAAATATGTGTTTCCATAAAGAAATCAAAACTGGAAAATAAATGTTTTTTTTTAAATACTCTTCTAAATGATGTATAGTCCCAGAGGAAATAAAAATGGAAATTAGAAATTATTTGGAACTAAATTACATATAATGGGGAAAAAATGACACAATGACATTTGTGGAGTAAAGCTAAAGCAGTCTTTGGAGGGAAATTTATAGTCTTGATTGCATATTTTCAGGAAGAAAAAAAGCTGAAATATGAGCTGAGCATTCATTTTAAGAGGTTAGAAAAAGGACAGAAAATAAACCTAACAAAAGTAGATGGAAGGAAATAATTTAAAAGTATAAACAAATGTAAAAGAAAATACACAACAGAGAGAACAAGCAAAGTCCAAATTGAAAAAACTAATAAAATTGATAAACCCACAATGAGAATGATCAATCAGAAAAGGGAAGGCAGAAATGGCAAGTATATAAGAAATGAGAAAGAGGGGATCCCTGGGTGGCTCAGTGGTTTAACGCTTGCCTTGGCTCAGGGTGTGATCCTGGAGTTCCGGGATCGAGTCCCACATTGGGCTCCCTGCATGGAGCCTGCTTCTCCCTCTGCATATGTCTCTGCCTCTCTCTGTGTGTCTCTCATGAATAAATAAATCTTTACAAAAAAAAAAAAAAAGAAATGAAAAAGAATTCACACAAATAAGAGGATATTGTGAACAACTTCATGCCAATAAACCAGAAAATTTAGGTAAGCTGCGTAGATTCACAGAAAAATCCAAGATAACTGACACAAAAACATCAAAAATCTTAGTCCTATAATTATTAAATAAATTAAATTATTAAATAAATTAAATAAATTAAACAGCTGATGATGAAAATTCAAGATGGCTTCACTGGGGAATCCTACCAAACACTGAAGAAAGAAAAAATTCTTGTTTACCTACCTCTGTCAGAAAGTAGAAAAAGGTACATCAACTAATTTTGGGAGACTAGGGTAACTTTCTACTAACACTCAACAAGAACAGCACTAGAAAGAAGGCACAGGCCAATTTCATTCATGAATATAGGTACAAAAGTCCTAAAAAAAAAATAAAGCTAACCAAATTAGGGATTATATAAAAGGATAATACATCATGGGTGCCTGGGTGGTGCAGTCGGTTGAGTGGCAGACTTGGTTTTGGCTCAGGTCATGATCTCAGGGTTGAGATCATGCCCTGAGTTGGGGTCCACTTGGCGCAGAGTCTGTTTGAGATTCTCTATCTCCCTCTGCTCCTCCCCCTGTGAGCTCTCTTGTACTCTTTCTCAAATGAATAAATAAATCTTTTTTTAAAAAGGATAATACGTCATGATCAAATTGGACTTACCCCTAGGAATGTGCATTGATTTAACACTAGGAAATGAATTAATGGAATTTACTACTTTAATAGATTAGAAGGGAACATTCATAATCATTCATAATCATCTCAGGTCTTGAAGAAGAAATGTTTGCTAAAACATAGAATCCCAATACAATAAAAACTCAAAGGAAAGAGTGAAAGTTTCTGAATCCAGTAAAGGACATGAATAAAAAAAGCCCATAGCAAGCATCATGCTTGCAAACAGAAAGCATTTGGCATAAAAAGCTCACTACTATCATTTTTATTCACATTGTATTGGAGGCTGTAGCAAGTGTAGTAAGCAAAAAAATATAGAAGAGGTATAAGGGCTGGGAAGGGAAAAAAAAAGTAAGACAGCCATTATTCTCTGATAAGGATTCTATATCAATCACCCAAAAGACTCTGACAAATATTAGAAATAATAAAGGATTTTAGCACAGTTACTGGATGTAGAGTCAATATGGAAAAATCAGGACTGTTCCAGTAGTAAACAGAAAAATAAATTTAAGAGATACTATCTATCACTCCTTAAAGAAAACAAACAACCAATATCTAAAGGGAAAAAAAAAAAAAAACTAGAGAAGGATATGCAAAGAGCTCTACATGGAAAACTACTTTAAAAAACTCAAAAATTACTACAAGAAATTTGAAAAGACCTCAATAAATGGAGAGACATGATACATTCATGGACAAGAAGATCCAATAATGTAAGTACATCATCTCTCAAACTGATCTGTAGGTTCAAAACAGTCCTACTCAAAAACTCAAAGGTGGAGGAGGAGCAAGATGGCGGAGGAGTAGGGTCTCCAAATCACCTGTCTCCACCAAACTACCTAGAAAACCTTCAAATTATCCTGAAAATCTATGAATTCGGCCTGAGATTTAAAGAGAGACCAGCTGGAATGCTACAGTGAGAAGAGTTCGCGCTTCTATCAAGGTAGGAAGACGGGGAAAAAGAAATAAAGGAACAAAGGCCTCCAAGGGGGAGGGGCCCCGCGAGGAGCCGGGCTGAGGCCCGGGCGAGTGTCCCCAGGACAGGAGAGCCCCGTCTCGGAGACGCAGGAGCTGCACCGACCTTCCCGGGCGGAAAGGGGCTCTCGGGGAGTTGGAGCAGGACCCAGGAGGGCGGGGATGCCCTCGGGCTCCCTGGGACAGTAACAGCAACTGCGCGCCCAGGAGAGTGCGCCGAGCTCCCCAAGGGCTGCAGCGCGCACGGCGGGACCCGGAGCAGCTCGGGGGGCTCGGGGGCGGCTCCGCGGAGGGGGCTGCGCGGCCCCGGGAGCAGCTCGGAGGGGCTCGGGCAGAAGAAGAGGCTCCGTGCGGAGGGGGCTGCGCGGTTCCAGGAGCAGCTCGGAGGGGCTCGGGCGGCAGCTCCGCGGAGGGGGCTGCGCGGCCCGGGAGCGCGAATCCACCAGCGCAGGCTCCGGAGCACAGGGCGCCGGGACACAGCCCAGGATCCGGCCTCCCCCGGGACAGGCAGAGGCCGGGAGGGCCCAGGACAGCAAGGACGCTCCTGCCCCAGCTGAGCAGAGCAGCGGCCCCGCCCCGGAGCCTCCAGGCCCTGCAGAAGGAGTTCCTGCCGGAGCTGAATCCAGGTTTCCAGAGCTGCCCCGCCACTGGGGCTGTTCCTCCTGCGGCCTCACGGGGTAAACAACCCCCAGAGCCCTGCACCAGGCAGGGGCACAGCAGCTCCCCCAACTGCTAACACCTGAAAATCAGCACAACAGGCCCCTCCCCCAGAACACCAGCTAGACGGACAACTTCCAGGAGAAGCCAAGGGACTTAAAGAACACAGAATCAGAAGATACTCCCCGGTGGTTCTTTTTTTGTTTGTTTGTTTTTGTTTTTGTTTTTGTTTTGTTTTGCTTTTTGATTTGTTTCCTTCCCCCACCCCCTTTTTTTCTCCTTTCTTTTTCTTTCTCTTTTTCTTCTTTTTTTTTTTTTTTTTTCGTTTTTTTTTCTTTTTCTTCCCTTTTTTTTTTTCTCTCTCTCTTTTCTTTCCTTCTTTCTCTCCTCTCTTTTTCTCTTTTTCCCAATACAACTTGCTTTTGGCCACTCTGCACTGAGCAAAATGACTAGAAGGAAAACCTCACCTCAAAAGAAAGAATCAGAAACAGTCCTCTCTCCCACAGAGTTACAAAATCTGGATTACAATTCAATGTCAGAAAGCCAATTCAGAAGCACTATTATACAGCTACTGGTGGCTCTAGAAAAAAGTATAAAGGACTCAAGAGACTTCATGACTGCAGAATTTAGAGCTAATCAGGCAGAAATTAAAAACCAATTGAATGAGATGCAATCCAAACTAGAAGTCCTAACGACGAGGGTTAACGAGGTGGAAGAACGAGTGAGTGACCTAGAAGACAAGTTGACAGCAAAGAGGGAAACTGAGGAAAAAAGAGACAAACAATTAAAAGACCATGAAGATAGATTAAGGGAAATAAACGACAGCCTGAGGAAGAAAAACCTACGTTTAATTGGGGTTCCCGAGGGCGCCGAAAGGGACAGAGGGCCAGAATATGTATTTGAACAAATTCTAGCTGAAAACTTTCCTAATCTGGGAAGGGAAACAGGCATTCAGATCCAGGAAATAGAGAGATCCCCCCCTAAAATCAATAAAAACCGTTCAACACCTCGACATTTAATTGTGAAGCTTGCAAATTCCAAAGATAAGGAGAAGATCCTTAAAGCAGCAAGAGACAAGAAATCCCTGACTTTTATGGGGAGGAGTATTAGGGTAACAGCAGACCTCTCCACAGAGACCTGGCAGGCCAGAAAGGGCTGGCAGGATATATTCAGGGTCCTAAATGAAAAGAACATGCAACCAAGAATACTTTATCCAGCAAGGCTCTCATTCAAAATGGAAGGAGAGATAAAGAGCTTCCAAGACAGGCAGCAACTAAAAGAATATGTGACCTCCAAACCAGCTCTGCAAGAAATTTTAAGGGGGCCTCTTAAAATTCCCCTTTAAGAAGAAGTTCAGTGGAACAGTCCACAAAAACAAAGACTGAATAGATATCATGATGACACTAAACTCATATCTCTCAATAGTAACCCTGAATGTGAACGGGCTTAATGACCCCATCAAAAGGCGCAGGGTTTCAGACTGGATAAAAAAGCAGGACCCATCTATTTGCTGTCTACAAGAGACTCATTTTAGACAGAAGGACACCTACAGCCTGAAAATAAAAGGTTGGAGAACCATTTACCATTCGAATGGTCCTCAAAAGAAAGCAGGGGTAGCCATCCTTATATCAGATAAACTAAAATTTACCCCAAAGACTGTAGTGAGAGATGAAGAGGGACACTATATCATACTTAAAGGATCTATTCAACAAGAGGACTTAACAATCCTCAATATATATGCTCCAAATGTGGGAGCTGCCAAATATATAAATCAATTATTAACCAAAGTGAAGAAATACTTAGATAATAATACACTTATACTTGGTGACTTCAATCTAGCTCTTTCTATACTCGATAGGTCTTCTAAGCAAAACATCTCCAAAGAAACGAGAGCTTTAAATGATACACTGGACCAGATGGATTTCACAGATATCTACAGAACTTTACATCCAAACTCAACTGAATACACATTCTTCTCAAGCGCACATGGAACTTTCTCCAGAATAGACCACATATTGGGTCACAAATCGGGTCTGAACCGATACCAAAAGATTGGGATTGTCCCCTGCATATTCTCGGACCATAATGCCTTGAAATTAGAACTAAATCACAACAAGAAGTTTGGAAGGACCTCAAACACATGGAGGTTAAGGACCATCCTGCTAAAAGATAAAAGGGTCAACCAGGAAATTAAGGAAGAATTAAAAAGATTCATGGAAACTAATGAGAATGAAGATACAACCGTTCAAAATCTTTGGGATGCAGCAAAAGCAGTCCTAAGGGGGAAATACATCGCAATACAAGCATCCATTCAAAAACTGGAAAGAACTCAAATACAAAAGCTAACCTTACACATAAAGGAGCTAGAGAAAAAACAGCAAATAGATCCTACACCCAAGAGAAGAAGGGAGCTAATAAAGATTCGAGCAGAACTCAACGAAATCGAGACCAGAAGAACTGTGGAACAGATCAACAGAACCAGGAGTTGGTTCTTTGAAAGAATTAATAAGATAGATAAACCATTAGCCAGCCTTATTAAAAAGAAGAGAGAGAAGACTCAAATTAATAAAATCATGAATGAGAAAGGAGAGATCACTACCAACACCAAGGAAATACAAACGATTTTAAAAACCTATTATGAACAGCTATACGCCAATAAATTAGGCAATCTAGAAGAAATGGACGCATTCCTGGAAAGCCACAAACTACCAAAACTGGAACAGGAAGAAATAGAAAACCTGAACAGGCCAATAACCAGGGAGGAAATTGAAGCAGTCATCAAAAACCTCCCAAGACACAAGAGTCCAGGGCCAGATGGCTTCCCAGGAGAATTTTATCAAACGTTTAAAGAAGAAATCATACCTATTCTCCTAAAGCTGTTTGGAAAGATAGAAAGAGATGGAGTACTTCCAAATTCGTTCTATGAAGCCAGCATCACCTTAATTCCAAAGCCAGACAAAGACCCCGCCAAAAAGGAGAATTACAGACCAATATCCCTGATGAACATGGATGCAAAAATTCTCAACAAGATACTGGCCAATAGGATCCAACAGTACATTAAGAAAATTATTCACCATGACCAAGTAGGATTTATCCCTGGGACACAAGGCTGGTTCAACACCCGTAAAACAATCAATGTGATTCATCATATCAGCAAGAGAAAAACCAAGAACCATATGATCCTCTCATTGGATGCAGAGAAAGCATTTGACAAAATACAGCATCCATTCCTGATCAAAACTCTTCAGAGAGTAGGGATAGAGGGAACATTCCTCGACATCTTAAAAGCCATCTATGAAAAGCCCACAGCAAATATCATTCTCAATGGGGAAGCACTGGGAGCCTTTCCCCTAAGATCAGGAACAAGACAGGGATGTCCACTCTCACCACTGCTATTCAACATAGTACTGGAAGTCCTAGCCTCAGCAATCAGACAACAAAAAGACATTAAAGGCATTCAAATTGGCAAAGAAGAAGTCAAACTCTCCCTCTTCGCCGATGACATGATACTCTACATAGAAAACCCAAAAGTCTCCACCCCAAGATTGCTAGAACTCATACAGCAATTCGGTAGCGTGGCAGGATACAAAATCAATGCCCAGAAGTCAGTGGCATTTCTATACACTAACAATGAGACTGAAGAAAGAGAAATTAAGGAGTCAATCCCATTTACAATTGCACCCAAAAGCATAAGATACCTAGGAATAAACCTCACCAAAGATGTAAAGGATCTATACCCTCAAAACTATAGAACACTTCTGAAAGAAATTGAGGAAGACACAAAGAGATGGAAAAATATTCCATGCTCATGGATTGGCAGAATTAATATTGTGAAAATGTCAATGTTACCCAGGGCAATATACACGTTTAATGCAATCCCTATCAAAATACCATGGACTTTCTTCAGAGAGTTAGAACAAATTATTTTAAGATTTGTGTGGAATCAGAAAAGACCCCGAATAGCCAGGGGAATTTTAAAAAAGAAAACCATATCTGGGGGCATCACAATGCCAGATTTCAGGTTGTACTACAAAGCTGTGGTCATCAAGACAGTGTGGTACTGGCACAAAAACAGACACATAGATCAGTGGAACAGAATAGAGAATCCAGAAGTGGACCCTGAACTTTATGGGCAACTAATATTCGATAAAGGAGGAAAGACTATCCATTGGAAGAAAGACAGTCTCTTCAATAAATGGTGCTGGGAAAATTGGACATCCACATGCAGAAGAATGAAACTAGACCACTCTCTTTCACCATACACAAAGATAAACTCAAAATGGATGAAAGATCTAAATGTGAGACAAGATTCCATCAAAATCCTAGAGAAGAACACAGGCAACACCCTTTTTGAACTCGGCCATAGTAACTTCTTGCAAGATACATCCACGAAGGCAAAAGAAACAAAAGCAAAAATGAACTATTGGGACTTCATCAAGATAAGAAGCTTTTGCACAGCAAAGGATACAGTCAACAAAACTCAAAGACAACCTACAGAATGGGAGAAGATATTTGCAAATGACATATCAGATAAAGGGCTAGTTTCCAAGATCTATAAAGAACTTATGAAACTCAACACCAAAGAAACAAACAATCCAATCATGAAATGGGCAAAAGACATGAACAGAAATCTCACAGAAGAAGACATAGACATGGCCAACATGCACATGAGAAAATGCTCTGCATCACTTGCCATCAGGGAAATACAAATCAAAACCACAATGAGATACCACCTCACACCAGTGAGAATGGGGAAAATTAACAAGGCAGGAAACAACAAATGTTGGAGAGGATGCGGAGAAAAGGGAACCCTCTTACACTGTTGGTGGGAATGTGAACTGGTGCAGCCACTGTGGAAAACTGTGTGGAGGTTCCTCAAACAGTTAAAAATATACCTGCCCTACGACCCAGCAATTGCACTGTTGGGGATTTACCCCAAAGATACAAATGCAATGAAACGCTGGGACACCTGCACCCCGATGTTTCTAGCAGCAATGGCCACGATAGCCAAACTGTGGAAGGAGCCTCGGTGTCCAACGAAAGATGAATGGATAAAGAAGATGTGGTTTATGTATACAATGGAATATTACTCAGCTATTAGAAATGACAAATACCCACCATTTGCTTCAACGTGGATGGAACTGGAGGGTATTATGCTGAGTGAAGTAAGTCAGTCGGAGAAGGACAAACATTATATGTTCTCATTCATTTGGGGAATATAAATAATAGTGAAAGGGAAAATAAGGGAAGGGAGAAGAAATGTGTGGGAAATATCAGAAAGGGAGACAGAACATAAAGACTGCTAACTCTGGGAAACGAACTAGGGGTGGTAGAAGGGGAGGAGGGCGGGGGGTGGGAGTGAATGGGTGACGGGCACTGGGTGTTATTCTGTATGTTAGTAAATTGAACACCAATAAAAAAAATAATAATAAAAAAAAAAAAAAAAAAAAAAACTCAAAGGTTTTTTAAAAATAGAACTTGACAAACTGATTGCAAAAAATAAACAATTCTGAAGTCTACCAACAGTAGAATGGATAAATAACTCATGGAATATTCAGAGGATGGAGAGACGATGAATTAACAATATGTAACAATGTGAATGACTGTCAAGAAGAAGCCAGATGTGCACAAATGCACACACGCACACACACATATACACACAGCCATAGGATTTAGGAATGCATGTTTAGGTGGGAAATAATAGGTAAGCTCAAGGAAGTGATTAAATAAAAATTAGGACGGGAATGGAGAAGATGTGTGATGGGAAGGGGAGTACAGTGGGTTCTGAGTTGCTGGCAGTGTTCTGTGTTTTGACTTGGGTAGCGGTTGTACGAGTGTTTGCTTTATGATTGACCACTATGATTGTTGTGTGCACTTTCCCATGTGGGTGTCCTATTTCACAATGATGTTGGAAAAGCCACAGAGTATTTGTTTTGCATTTCAGAATCAGGGCGTTTTAAGTCTCCATCAGGGTGACAAAATGAAACCTGTAAAAACAGCAGCTATTGAATGAACGGTAACATGACAAAGTCCGTAAGAGAAGGTGGTGGCCTGGACTGAGTCTAGGAAAAAAGACTGCCCACCCCCCCCCCCAAAGGCTAAGCATTAGCTGTTGTTTATTCAGTACAAACAATGGGAAAGGGACCCTCTGCCTGGCACCAGATCATCGGCCAGGGACAAGGATGATTGCATGCCCCACCTCAGCTGGGACAGACCAATCAGCATTACCCTGCCCCCTGCACTCCTTTGGGCAGGAGGCCAAGAAACCTCCACGTGGCTAATTTGCTTTCTTGAGTATTTAGAAACTAAAACCGAGGTCAAGACAGGGAGGGCAGAGTGTTCCTTGAATAAAAAGTATGAATTTTCAGATTTCAGAAAAGGTCTACTTCGATTACAAATCAATAAAATGACATTCTGACCTAACTGTTTTACCTCTCTGGGTACCTATGACACAGTTCCCTAGGAAATTATCATCCTTGGGCATCTGATAAAATTGACTTCTTGGACCTGGATAGTAGAAGCTCAGATCTTGGTCCCAGCTTTTCCCATCAAAGCTGCATGCTAAGAGACCAGGTGGAGCTCTTAGCCCATTTATTTTATCTCATCTCATCAACACTGGCAGGTTATTACTCAGAGCATACCTGGGAACGGGGCCCCACCTGGGGAGAATCTCAGGCTTGGAAATAATCTCTATGGGGAGGACTTCCCCAGTCCCCATATTTTATTTATGGAGGAAGTAGGGCTCTGTAATAAAGATATTATATATGTATATACATATATATATATTAAAAACCCTACAGACCAATATATCTCATGAACACAGACACAAAAATCCTCAACAGAATGATAGCAAACAAAATCTAGTAATATATTTAAAGGATCATGACCATATGGGGTTTATCTCAAGAATATAAAGTTAGTTCAACTAACAAAGTTAGTTAGGCACCTGGGTGGCTCAGTGGTTGAGCATGTGCCTTTGGCTCAGGTTGTGATCCCAGGGTCCTAGGATCTAGTCCTGCATCAGGATCCCTGCAGGGAGCCTGCTTCTCCCTCTGCCTATGTCTCTGCCTCTCGCTGCGTGTCTCTCATGAATAAATAAATAAAATCTATGAAAATCAACCAGTGCAATGCCCCACAACAGAATAATTGAGAAAAATTCATTTTAATAAATGCCTAGAAAAAGCACTTGGCAAAATTCATCATCCATTCATGAGAAAGACTCTCTGCAAACTAAGAAAAAGATAAAACTTCCTCAAAATGACAAAGGGCATCTACAAAAACCTACAATGAACATCAAACTTAGTGGTGAAACACGGAATCCTTTCCTCCTAAAACTGGGAGCAGGACAAGGACGTTCACTTTCATACTTCTAGTCAACATTGTACTGATGGTCCTAGCCACCACAATAAGGCATGAAAAAGAAATAGAATGAATTCAGACTGGAAAGAAATAAAATCACAAAATTAATAACAGAAAGGTCCCCGATGCCCTTTACCCAGTTTCTCCCAAAGCTGACATCTTACATAATATCAAAATCAGGAAACCGGCATTAGTACAATGTCAGTAAACTGATTTTTTTGACAAGAATGTGCCAAGGCAATTCAATGGGGAAGCCTGCCTGCCTTCTTTCTTTCCTTCCTTCCTTCCTTCCTTCCTTCCTTCCTTCCTTCCTTCCTTCGTCTTTTTTTCTAGAGAGGAAGAGAGAGGAAGGGGAAGGGCTGAAGGAGAGAGAATCTTAAGCAGACTCCATGCCCAGCATAGAGCCCAACATGGGGCTCTATCTCATGACTCTGAGATCATGACCTGAGCTGAAATCAAGAGCTGGACGTTCAACTGACTAAGCCACCCAGGAGCCCCAGGAAACAGTCTTTTCAATAAATGGTGCTGGATCAACTGGATATCAGTATAGAAAGAATGAACTTTAAACAAAAAATTAATTCAAAATGGATCTCAGACCTGAAAATAAAAGCTAAACTAAAAAGGCTAAAAGAAAATCTTGGGGTTAACAAAAATTCCTTAGGACGCAAAGATTTCTTAGGACTTAAAGTAAAAGAAAAAAAAAAGGTAAAATGGACTTAATAAAAAATTTCATCTTTTGCTCTTCAAAGATACAACCAAGAAAATGAAAATGCTTAATTTGCTAGATGCAGGGAGCCCTTTCACAATGTATACGTACATATATCAGACCACTGTGATATATACTCCACCATACAATTTTATATGTTAATCATTCTTCAGTAAAGCTGAAAAAAAAAAGCCAATGAACAGGCCACCCATAAACTGCAAGAAATAGTCCCAGTACTCATATCTGACAGAGGAATAGTGTCCAGAACACTTAAAAATCTCTTTACTCTCCTGGTGTGTCTGAGTGGCTCAGTTGGTTGAGCATCTGACTATTGATCTCAGCCCAGATCATGATCTCAGAGTTGTGAGTTCACGCCCTGCAGTGAGCTACTTAAAAACAAACAAACAAACAAACTCTCCCAAACTTCTTTGCTTTCCCAATAATAAAGAATAAACCATCTGCTTAGAAACTGAGCAAACCTTAACAGGTCCATGGGCCATTTTCAGAGTGATGGAAATGCTTTGAAATTTAGTGGTGATGCTTGTACAACATAGTGAACACACTGAAAGCCACTGAAGGGCACACTTAAAATAGTGAATTTTGTTATGTGAAGTATATCTCAACTTTTTTTTTAAAGATTTACCTATTTATTTGAGAGAGAGAGAATCCCCAGGCTGAGCATGGAGCCTGACCCTGGGCCTGATCCCAGGACCCCAAGACCATGACCTGAGCTGAAACCAAGAGCTGGCCATCCAACCTAATGAGCCACCCAGGTACCCAAGTATATCTCAACTTTTAAAAAATGCTCTAAAAATGGACAAAAGACTTGAATGACCCCTCAAAAGAAGATATGTGAGTGGATAATACACATTTTAAATTTCTTCTTTTTATAAGATGCTTAAGAGTACTAATCATTAATGCTAGGGACATGCCAATTAAAACCACAAGTACCTTACCACACCCACTGCAACGACTCAGATTGTTTTTTAAAGTCCAATGCCAAGTGTTGAGGAAGTGGTGGGGTCCCCAGAACCCTTCAACACTCCCAGTAGGAGTGTAAAGTGGTACAAAAACTTTAGAAACAGTCTGATCATTTCTTAAAATATGAAATATTCACCTACCTGTGACCTGCAATTCCACTACTAGGTATTTACATAAGCGATATGAAAACAATCCACAAAAAGATTTGTACACACATGTTCAGAGCAGTATTCATAATAGCTAAAAAGTAGAAACAGCCCAAGTGTCCATCTATTGAGGAATGGATACACACACTGTGATATAGCTATTCTACAGAATTCAATACTGCAATGACAAGGAAAGAAGAGCTGTTGGACAAGGAACATGGTTGGGTCTCCGTGACATGTGCTGATCAAAAGAAAACAGTACACTCGGCATGGTTGTAGTTATACAAAGTTCTGGCACAAGCAACAGAAATCAGGTCAGTAGTTGCCTGGAGCATTGTGGTTATGTTCGGGGAACTGACTATAAAGGAGAATGAGGGAACTTTCTGGAAGGATGCAATGTTCTATATTTTGATTGTGAGAGTGGTTATGTGGATGTGTGCATCTGTCAAAATTCATCTGACTGTAGACTTAAACCTATGCATTTTAATTATAATTATATATACGATTATAATAATATAATTTTATATATACATGTGTATATATATAATTTACACATCAATAAACTTGACTAAATAAATGTAATTTATACCTCAGTAAACTTGGCTAAATACATTAGAAACGGCATGGGATCTGGAATCAAACTACCTGGGTGTGACTGCTTCATCCTGGCTCTCTGTTTAAAAGCTGTATGACCCCAGAAAAGTTACATACCCTTTCTAAGACTCAGTTTCCTCATCTGGAAAGTGGGGATACCACTCAGACGCAGGAGGGGTATACTCCTGGATGTGTCCAGGTGTCTGGTGCATATTAAGAACAGCTCTGTGCTGGGGCACCTGGGTAGCTCAGTGGTTGAGCCTCTGCCTTTGGCTCAGGGCGTAATGCTGGGGTCCTGGGATTGAGTCCCACATTGGGGTCCCCGCAGGGAGCCTGCTTCTCCCTCTGCCTATGTCTCTGCCTCTCTCTCTGCGTCTCTCATGAATTAATAAATAAAATCTTAAAAAAAAAAAAAAAAGAGCTGTGTGCTTACCATGTTCCGGGCGCTATGCTGAGCAGTCTGGAAGGGCAGCAGATTGGATGGGAAGAAACACGCATGCCAGGCTTCTGGTTCCTTTTCCCTCTTGAGCTCTGGGGCTAGAGATGGAGTGGGGGAGCTATTAGTTGGCTGGGGCTGTTGCAACAAATTACAGCAGATCATGTTCCCTATACAACAGAAATGTATTTCTCACAGCTCTGGAAGCTAGAAGTCCGAGATCATGGTGCTGGTGGGTTGGATTCCTCCCGGGGTCTCTCCCTTTGGCTTACAAAGGCACCTTCTCCCTCTGCCTCCACTTCCCCTCTCCTCTGGGCACATGCATCCCTGTGTCTCTTGCTCTTCTTATCTTGTAAGGACTCCAGTAAGATTGGATTTAGGACCCACCGAACAGCCTCATTTTGAATTGACGTCTCTCTCACTTTTTTAAAAGTAGGCTCCATGCCCAACATGGGGCTTGAACTCACAAACCCAACATCTATGACTGTGCCAGCCAGGCCCCCCTGAATTAACATCTAAGATTCTTTCACTAAATGCAGTCACATTCTGAGGTTCTGAGGGTTAGGGCTTCAACATATGAATGAGGAGTTGGGGGACAGAGAGGAGGGGTGTGGCAGGGGCAGAGGGGGGGACATAATTCAGGCGGTTAACAGGGGATGAACCCAGATTTGACTCATCTTGGACAAAAATATCCAGGAACCGGGCTTTATCCTTGACTAACTGAGACACAGCTCAGAACAATCAACCAGAAAGACCAGTGAGCTATTTTATCATTTTCCAGCTGCTTGAGGTAGGATGATACACTTAAAAGTCTCTGAACTTGGCAGCGCTGCCGCCACGCCTCCAAGGGGAGACAGTCTTACTTCACAGGGCTGTTGGGAGCAGCATAGCCTGACACCATTAACATGGGAAGAACTAGATCAGGCCATGTCTGGGCCATGGACCAACACACAGCTGTTAAAATGATAGGGTAATTATCTTAAAATAGAAAGTTAAAAAAAAATGATCAAAAAGACCTGCAGATACCGTGGACCTGTAACTGAAGGACCCAAGCAAATCCCAAGGCAGGGCTGGGTCTCCTGCATCACAGTCACCTGTGGCTTCTCACCGACTTGTTCTGAAGGGAGACTCAGGCACTGGTATTTAAAAACAAATTAGCTAAAAGCAGACAAAGGTTTTTCTCCTATGCAGCCCAGGGCGGAGAGCCACTGATGATAATAACAAGAGCAGGTATTTTGTCTTTATTCTATAGCAGATGCTCTTCTGAGCGCTCTGTGTAACAAACTCATCGAATCCGCACAACTGCCCCATTTCACAGATGAGGAAAGTGAAGTTTGTTTCTGTCCACACAGCTGGAGGATGAGCTGAACCCAAGGGGAGTGTGGTTCCAAAAATAAGCAGAATTCTATGAGGTGACTGGAGGCAGGAGAGGAACAGAACTTAGGAATTTCCAGTGTGAGTCTGTCGGGAGAGGCTCCCAAATCTCATTATCAGCCAGGTTTTGAAACCCAGAGGGCAGTGGTTCCCAACTCCCTGATTTAAAAAGCTTCCCTTGGGTGAATTCTCTAAAGACAGAGATTCCTGAATGTCTTTGCTGGAGACTGATTCCCCGGGGCCTGGGGAGGGCCCCGGAATGCACGTAGTTAGCCAGGGTCCCGGCAGGACGGGCTTCAGCGGCCTGTGGTCCATCTGCTGGTGAACCACACTTGGTTCGAGGCTTGGCTGCTGACAGCTTGAAAGGGTTGATAATTTTATCTCTGACTTCATGTTTGCAGGTGATAGCACACTATGTGGGCACGTGTGTGTGTGTGTGTGTGTGTGTGTGTGAGTCTCGGTGTCCCTGCCATAGCACCTCCCATCACCTCTTTGCCTCCCTGTGGCCAGATCCTGTGGTCCCCAGCTCGGCTGGGGGCCCCCTCCCTGCTCCTGCATGGTGACCATGTCTGCCCCTCACCTGTAGTCCTGATTCTGCCCCTGGGTGTGTCTGCCCTCACTCCTGCCCTGCCAGCATCCGGGGTGGCAGGAGAGCACAGGGTGCGACACCAGCAGAGTTGCATGCAAGCCTGTACTCTCCAGGGTAGATGAACTCAAAGCGGTGAACTTGGGAGAAAGGCAGTAAATGAGGGTGGGCTCAAGAAGCAGAGGAGGGGGGTGCAGGGGTGTGAGCGGGCTCACCCCGGTGGGAGGCTGTGCTCTCAACCCTTAGTCTTACCTTGGGAACATCTAGCAAACTGGGAAACACTGATACCCAGACCCCTCCCTGCCCAGTGTATTTGGCCTGGGGTGGGGCCCACATACTTCTCCTTTAGGGGGGGGTTTCCTGTGAGTCCCAGTGACCCACCAAGGGTCAGGGACTGCGGGTATGTCTGTGGGTTTCCACCGGTGGTCTAGGGGCTCCGGGGCACCTGTGCTCTTGCACTGGACTTCCAGAGCTGGAAGCGCCCTCACATGTGCGCAGGGCTACTCCGGCTGCTGTGACACAAGAAGGAAGGGATGCTTCGAGGAGGGGCAGGGCCCTGTCCCCCTCCCCGTCCGGCGCCCTCCCTGCGGGCTCCCGGGGTTTCGTGACACCAGGCCTGGCTCCCAAATCCAGGGGTCCCCCTGCTTTGCTTTGTCCGCGGGGGGCCGGGGAGGGGGATGGCTGGTGCCACCAGGGGCTCAGGTGCTCCGATTGCGGAGGGGACCGGCACCGCGCGCGGCCAACGCTAGGTGGCGCGCGACACCCGGGCCTGCCCTGCTCCCGGCAGGATCAGGGGTCCGGGGTGCTGGGGTCCCAGGTCCGCTGCTGGCAGCACAGCCGCGCCCCTTCCGCAGGACCGTCGGGCGGACTGGGTGCAGTAAGGCCTGGAGACCTGGCGCCGCCCTCCCCGCGCTCCCTCCTGCCCCCCCGCGAGGCCGGCGCGCGGGCTCAGGGCAGGGGCTCCTCTCCGGCCGCGGGTCTGCAGGCTCCTCGGGCGCCGCCAGCCCGCCGCAGCCTTACGGGACTGTCCGCTGGCAACAGAAGCACACTAAAAAACAACAACAACAACAACAACAACAACAAAACAAACAAACAAACAAACCCAGGAAATGTACCAAAGAACGCATTTTCTGCACTAATGGGATGGGAGAGGCCCCGGAGGCTCCGCGCAGTCCCCACTCCGAAAGGACCCCGTTGGTTCCGCGTTACTTTCCTGTAAAGTGCTTTTCGTGTCCTCCGACGCCCGTCGGGGCAGCCGCGGGGCAGCGAGGTCAGGGCAGCGAGGTCGCGGCCGGGGGACGCCCCGCAGCCCGGAGCGCGGGGGTAGGGCCGTCCCGCAGCGCCCGCGCTTCACACCCTTCCTTTGGAGAAGCTGGAGTTAGCGTTGGCAAAATGGTGTTTCCCGTGCTCCCGGGTTTCTTTCCTCCCTCTTCATTTTATTTGAATCAATGTCTTCAACTAACGATTATTTGCCGATCTCTGGATAAAATGTTCCAACGCCCCCTCCCCCCAAACCCTCCCATAAATAATAGGAAACCATCCTGCACTCCTGGGAAGCGGCCCATCTAACAGCGAGAGGGGGAGGGATGCGAATAATGCTCACCCAGCGTGCTTTGGGATTTTATGGGCACGTGTTTAGGGGAACCGTGGCGGAGCAATTCATATTTCATTGCTTTTTAAACTTTGGATTACAAAAAAAAATTCCAAATATAAACAAAAGTAAAAGGAATAGTAGAGTGAATCCTGTCTGCCTGTCACCTGATTTACAAAATTGCCAATCTCGCCTCATCTATGCCTCACCAACCATAAAAGTTCACCCACTCCAAATGCACAACTAAATGATTTTTAGTTTACTACATAGTTGTGCAACCATCATCCCAGTGCAATTCTAGAATATTTCTCCTAACTCCAAAATTTTGATTGTGACTATTTGCCATCCGGTCCTTGCTGTCATCCCTAGACTTAGGCAACCATTAATCCATCTCTGTTGCTTTGTCTTTTCTGGACATTGCATATGGTGGAAATATAGAACATATAGTCACTTGTATCTAGCTTCTTCCACCAGCGTCATGTTCTCAAGGTTCATTTGTGTGTGACATGTATCAGAGCTTTGCTCCTTTTTACTTCTGAATGATATTCCACTGTATGAAGAGACCACATTTTTATTATTTAGACCAACTAATTTATCCATTATTAGTTGATGGCACATTTGGGTTATTTCTGCTTTTTGACTAGTATGAATAATATGTTGAACATTCACATTCGAGTCATCGTGTGGACATATGTTTTTCTGTCTCTGCTAGGGATCTAAGAGTGGGATTACTGGATATTATGGTAAGTAGAATAACATTTTAAGGTTCTTGTGCCAAACTTATTCTTCCCACGTGGGTGCTACCACTTTAAATTCCCATCAGCGACGTAGAAGGATTACAGTGTCTCTGCATCCTTGCCAACACTTGTCATTTCATTTTGATTTTAGCCATTCTGGTGGGTGTCAAGTGGCATCTAATTATGGTCTTCACTTACATTTTCCTAGTGTGGAGCATCTTTTCATGTGCTTATTGGCCATTTGTATGTTTTTGTTGAAATGTTCATTCAAACCTTTTGTCCAATTTTTAAAATAAACTTTTTTACTACAGATTTACAGAAGAATGGGGAAAAGAATACAGACCCTTTACATCTCCCACACCTGGTTTTTTCTGCTGTTACCATCTGACGTGAATGGGGCACATTTGTCACAATTCACTGAAGTCCACACTTTGTTCAGACTTCCTTTTGAGTTTTTACCTAATGCCCTTTTTCTGTGCCAGAGTCCCATCCAGGACACCACGTTATATTTAGTTGTTGTGTCATCTCAGGCTCACCTTGACTGTGATGGTTTCTCAGACTTTTTTCTTTTTTTACCTTGACCTTTGATAACCTTAGTAGTTTTGGAGAACTGGTCAGGTATTTTGTAGAGTCTCTTAATTGGGATTTGTCTGAGGTTCTCTCATGATTAATATGGAGTTATGAGTTTTTGAGAGAAAGACTTCAGAGATAAAGTGCCTGCATTGGGTTGGCTTGGGCAGCTTAACCAGCAGAAATTCTCTCCCAGTTCTGGAGGCTGGGATTCCAACATCAGCGGTTGGCCTTCTGAGGCCTCTCTGTTCTTGGCTTACAGATGACCCTCTTCTCCCTGTGTCCTCACATGGTCCTCACTCCATTTCCAAATCTCCTCTTCTTATGAAGACATGAGTTCTATTGAATTAGGCCCACCCCAGTGACCTTATATAATATTAATGGCCTCTCTAACGATCTGTCTCCAAATACAATCATATTCTGAGATGCTGGGAGTTAGGACTTGAACATATAAATTTAGGGGTTGGGGGGGAAACACAATCAATCTGGCCCCTAAGAGTGTCACTTTCATCCTATCCAGGGTCCATGTTTTGGGTGTGACTTATTATTGTTGATGTTGACCTTGGTCACCTGGCTGAGGTGTGTTTGTCAGGTTTCTCTACTATAAGTTTATCCCTTTCTTCCCTTTTCCCATTGTGGTCTTTGGAGAGAAGTTACAATGTGCAACCCACATCATGGGTTTTGTCTCATTGTAGGGATTATATTCCATATATTCTGTAAACCTCTTAGAAGAAATATATGGGTAAATCTTTGTGGCCTTGGTTCTGGCAATGGAATCTTAGGTATAACTCCAAAGGCACAAGCAACAAAGGAACAAATAGATAAATTGGACCTCATCAAAATGAAAAACTTCTGTGTATCCCAGGACATCATCAAGAAAGTGAAAATAGATGGGCCTCAGAAGGGAGTCTGCTCATCCATTTCCCTCTCCCTCAGCACCACCCCAGGCCCCATGCTGTCTCCCTCAAATAAATAAATAAAATCTTTTTTAAAAAATGAAAAGACAACCTATAGAATAGGAAAAGATATTTGTAAATTACAGATCTGATAAGGGCCTAGTATCCAGAATATATAAAGAATACTTACAACTTAACAATGAAAAGATGAAACTCTAGCTTTTCCAAATCAATGCTGTACTGAAGAACCTTGTACAGAAGATACTTTGCATGTTTGAGCAGATCTATAGAATTAATTCCGGGAAGGGTGTGTGCTTTTCTAATTTTGACAGCTGTTGCCAAATTGCCCTCCATGGAGGGTGTATCAGTTTAGATCCCTCTAGAATTTATTTCTAAACTTACTATGAAATATGGCAACACTGACAAGAGCGTTCATGCCAGCATTATTCGTAATAACTCCAAACTGGAAACAACCCAATGTCCTTCAACACAAGAGTGGATAGACACAGTATGTTTTCGTCATACCATGGAACCCTACAAAGCAATGAAAAAGAACAAAAAGTTCTGCTACCTGCCACATGGGGAAATCTCACAGAAGTGTCAAGGAGTGAAAGAAGCCAGACACAAAACAGTACTTACTGTAGGACTCCTGTAAGGTGGCTCAATTGTGAAGCTAAAGAAAGAAGCAATCTATGATGACAGCCCAACAGTGGTTAGCCTTGGATGGTGGGGAACTGACCACTGCCACAAGAGAGTCCTCCCGGGTGCTCCAAGTGCCCTATATCTTGATCTGGATAATTGTGACATAGGTGTGTAATACATAAAAACTGATTGGATTGCATGTGCTGCACTGTTGTAGGTTAATATCTCAATAAAAAGTAAAAAGGTTAAAAAAAAAAGCCAATACTGC
This sequence comes from Canis aureus, assembly GCF_053574225.1. NCBI lineage: Eukaryota > Metazoa > Chordata > Mammalia > Carnivora > Canidae > Canis > Canis aureus. The sequence goes on from NC_135618.1 coordinate 40,448,118, forward strand.
TGTGCTAACCACATGGCCCCAGTAGTAGGCAATCTCCTTAGCCACGAAGATCACACGGAAGACCCTGTGTCTCTTTTGTCCAGTCTTGAACCAGTTGTGGGTTCCAGGCACAAAGAGGGAGTGCCTAGCAGAGGAGGGGTCCTCTGGGATTCCTCCCATGGGCCCAAAGGTGCCTCTGGGCAGGCAGTTCTCTTCCTGAACCCTTCCCAACGCCATCCCCTGCTAGACCATTCCCTGCACCAGCTGTTGAGCAGCTGCCTGGTTATTTATAGCCTTGGGGCTCTGCATGAAAAGAACCTCATTCCATGACTCCTTTCTCCTGCCATCGACTCTGCTCCTAAGCCCTCTCTCCCCACCCACCCCAGGCTTTAAGGTTTCTGGAATATTCCAGGTCCCACTGCTAGGTTACATGTTGCTATGGTGCAGGGTGTCCCCTGCATGGGTGATTCCTTAACTGCCTGCCCCATCCCGTGGAGGTTGCCAGTTCTGAGACAAACCCCCTCCAGGACACCTTGTTAAGGGGCTGAACTCTCACCTCTCAGTCCACCTCTTCTGGTGGGGCCCAATGGCAGCCTTGAATCTCTTCTCCAAGCCCTATTTGGCTCCAAGTTTATCTTGTTCCTCATTTTGGAAAACCAGGATACTTCCACCACCACTGGGAATCAGAAGGGTGGTTGGCTGCCCACCTGCCCAGCAGTGGAAGGAACAGAAGAAACTGTAACCCCCCCAGCACTTTCCATTGTTCAGCTTAAAACTGCAGAGGGGAGGGCAGCCCTGGTGGCGCAGTGGTTTGGCACCGCCTGCAGCCTAGGGCGTGATCCTGGAGACCCTGGATCCAGTCCCACGTCAGGCTCTCTGCACGGTGCCTGCTTCTCCCTCTGCCTGTGTCTCTGCCTCTGTCTCTCTCTCTCTCTGTCTCTATGAATAAATAAATTAAAAAAATTAAAACTCCAGAGGGGAGCCCCCTCCCCTTCGCCCTTACCAGGCAGGGCAGGATACTCACCACAGCAGACGTGATCTAGAAGTGCATTTGAAAATCCACATCCATCGCTTCTTGGCCTTTTGGCTAAGATCAAGTGTGAAAATCCACATCCATTTTAAAACTAGTAAAAACATTTGCCTGCCTCTGCTCTCTCTCTCCTTCCCTCTCTTCTCTTTCCTTTTTCTCTCCTCCCTCCCTCCCTCCCTCTGTCCAGTGGAGGGTCCTCTCCACTTGGGGAGGAAGGCCAGGTAAGCCAGACTTAATGGACTTCCCCGGGTTGGTGTGAGGCATGTGGCCCATGTTCTCTGGGAAGCACACAGGCTGAGCAAGCTGACCTCCCCCAGGATGGTGGGATCATGGCACCAGTGTGGGCCAAGATGTGCGATGAGGGGGCAAACAGTCTGTTCCGAAGCAGAGTTCACTTTGCTGCAACGCGAGGACCACGACAGGACAATGCATCCCCTTCTGCGTAGCAGGTCCTGGCGCTTGGCGTGCAGCTGACCTATGAGAATCTGCCTGGGGCCCTGCCTGTGCAGAGCGCGTGGGGGCCTAGGAGCTACTGACAGAAAAACAAAAGCAGAATTAGTTTTCGCCCTCTGAGTCTGTGGCTGCCTGCCAACTTCTCCTTCAAATACGAACATTCCTGTTTTCATTCTGGCAGTTTTTGTCAGGTTATTACAAATGGAAGGGTGAGCAGACAGAAACAGAATGACATTTGCTGAGCTGGAAGGATGGTTTCTAAATCTATTGTCAGGAGCACACCAAGGTATGTACGCTTTTCAGGGGCACTCTTCTCTGTGGGGGTTATGAATCCGGGTCAGAGACGGCCTTGTTTTACCAAGCAGTCTCTGGTCTCGATGCATGCACTTTTCCATGTGTACAGACTAAACCAGCATGTGACCAATACACGGCGAGGACCAGTGGCAGCCACCACCGCAAACATACGCAGGACAGGTGGGCACTAGATCTACAAGATAATGGAGGAGTCTATTAAATTTCATTGGCATCACATTTTTATGTGTCTGTAAACCTCTGAAAACCTCGAAATTAAAATTACTACCTCACGACATACCAGAGTGACTAATTTCATCGAAACACAAAACAAAACCCTTCCAGAAAAAAAACTGGTAAATTAAAACTAGCACTAATACCGCTTAAAAATTGAGAACGGTGGAGATCCCTGGGTGGCTCAGCGGTTTGGCGCCTGCCTTTGGCCCAGGGCGCGATCCTGGAGTCTCGGGATCGAGTCCTGCGTCAGGCTCCCGGCATGGAGCCTGCTTCTCTCTCTGCCTGTGTCTCTGCCTCTCTCTCTCTCTCTCTCTCTCTGTGTGTGTGTCTCTCATGAATAAATAAATAAAATCTTTAAAAAAAAAATTGAGAACGGTGTCCCCAAGGTTTAACATTTGCTCCCAGATCCCTTTGGCTGTAAGAATGTTATTCAAGTTACTTTGTTTTTTTTAAAACAGTGTTATAGCCTGGGTACACCGGCTGCTGTCAAGTGAAGCATCTCACATGGGAAGGTCTGATGCGCCACCTGGGATGGCTCTATCCATCTCAGGAGAGCTACTGGGCTGGGAAGGGATCCCTTCCGGGGCAGGATTCTATTTAAAGAGATGCTTCCTGGGAATCCCTGGGTGGCTCAGTGGTTTATCGCCTGCATTCGGCCCAGGACGTGATCCTGGAGACCCGGGATTGAGTCCTGCATTGGGCTCCCTGCATGGAGCCTGCTTCTCCCTCTGCCTGTCTCTGCCTCTCTGTGTGTGTGTGTCTCTCATGAATAAATAAATAAAATCTTTTTTAAAAAATAAAGAGATGCTTTCTTATATTCACACAAATTTGATAACTGGGATAAAGCAGGTGAAGACTGTTTCCTTCATGGACGAAAGAAAAAAAATGTAGCCACAGGACATTTGTTAATAAGCACATGTAAAGACTTTTCTCCTTACCTCCCTTACACATCGCTAAGTGGCCAGGAGAGCAAATCTTTTCTCTTTCTAGCTAGTTGGGCTGAATTTTGAAACAAAAATGAAAACAAGCCCAGTCTCCTCCCAGGGAGTACACAGCTACTCTTGGTATTGTGTTTGCTAAGCAGCTTCACGCACCTGTTCACCCACCAGCTTCCCACACCTGTTTACCCAACACCAGCTAAAAAATAGTCACACTCAGAGCTAAGAAGTATACACCTAACAGTCTGCACAGGGAAGCTGACCCAACCACACATGGAAAGAGCTTTCTATGACTCCCGGGCACCTAAGCTTGTTGGCTTGTTTTCAGCATATTCTTACAATCCAGGGAATTGGCAGTCACACGTCTAAGTGAAAAGACTGGGAAACTGGGCCAGGGAATAAATGCTTACTTTGGATCTGTACTATTGATTTAAAAAAAAAAATCACCGGAAAAAAATGAGTCCTTTTTTTCCATTTTTTTTTGCTCAAAGCAGTCCAAAGAAAACAAGTTTTGGTTCACTCCTGTCTGTGAGCTCAGTTTGGTGTTGAACAAACTCCAGAGAAATCACAGAGAAAGCTTGCACCAGACAGGCAGTCGTGCATCCCATCCACGATTCATAAAGGCTTCCCTTCCCTTAAGGCTTCCCTTCCCTTTGCAGGTTGGGAGAGAGACCCCCCAGGGAGAGCACACTTCTTTGCGCCCCATCCTGCGTGAGAAGAGGGGCTAGTGAACCTGCTAGTCCTGTGACTGGCCTTTAAGGCTCCCGGAACTTGCAGCCACGCTGTGTGTTCCCGACACCTCTACTCAAGCTAGAGAGAGCTGATGGCAGCCTCGCCCCTGCAGCAGACTAGAAGGAAGGCTGCAGCCCCTGCTCCCAGGAACTGCCTGCATTTGCTGCAGCCCCTGCTCCCGGAAACTGCCTGCATTTCCATTTGCATTAAAATGCACCGAATGCCTTCCACTGTGATGGTATGGTGCCCACAAACACGTACTACGTGGGTAAGCTGTGTGAATCGGTGTGTGTTAAAGAGAGGTTTCACGATTCCTGCAGATAAATCCATTTTCTGATTGATAATTTATCCGAAGCACATTTTCTTTCAGAATTATGCCAAGCCCCAGAATAAACAAACAACAAAAGTTGAGTTAATTATACTGTATTTTGAGTTACTTTCCCAGCCTTCTCGATGGATGAAGTTTTCTCTAATACAGGACATTTTAGTACACAACAGGTTACAAGGTCTGTAGTAATGAAGTAGAGATAATGTGCTTTTATCTATGTACAGATATAGCTTAGTATTTCATAGGAAGAATTCTTCCTGTTTTTGGTTGTTGACAGCATAAGCGTAGATTTCTTATTTACCTATCTATTCTTATTTACAGTTCGGCTCCTTCCCTTTAACTGAAAGCAACCTTTCAGTCCCCCTCTCAGCAGTGCTTCTGTCTTTTGGGACTGTGTTCAGAGGGGATGAAAGAAAGAACCACAAGCAGTTTCTAGAAAGTATGATTTAAAAAGAAAGCTATCCATGCTTTTGGAACGGAAAGATTATTTATAATCTGTGATTTTCTTTCTGTGTTTCATGACAAGCAAGAAGTGAAGCCCATGCGTGGGAGGCCTCCATCAGCACGTGTGAAAGCCGCTTTCAGGGGGGACCGGACGACTGTCCACAAGCCAAAAGGCTGCTTCAGCAAACCCCCTGTTGCTCCTCCACAGTGATTCACCACCATGAACAACCAGCACATGCCCTGGCAACCTGTCGGGACAAAGCTGGACGCCCGATGTTGGCGTGTCGGGTTACATTAGGCCCTGCGTGCCTCACAGAATTGGTTTTGGTATAAGGATAACTGCATGGATTGAGATAGCGGACTGAGTTTAGTAACCGCATCATCTCAGGGACGTCTAATCCTAAAATGCTGCTTGCTACAGATTGTGAAATCGACACAGGATTTCCAGGGGGATGTTAAGGCTTTGGGTTTTCCGCTTGCTGCTCATCCGTGTGTCATTACTGGTGCTTCCGTTTAATGCCGCAGCGTGAAGAGGGTGCACCGGGAGGTCCCTGCCTGGTGCACCTGGCCTGACGGCCTATGGCACAGCTGTAGCCCTAGGTCACTGGTGCCAGGGATTCGCTTTTTTGTTGACATCCACTTCTCTGGGCATTCCCACATGGTCCTCTGCTCTGTCCCTGACTTCCCCCAAGTCCAAGGACAGCTTTGGGGATCCTGGGATATTGGGGATTGATCGGGGTCTCTGGCAGTCAGGCTTGCTGCTGCCCAGGATGGCCCAGGTTAGAGAGATGAAGGTCTGCTTTCTGAGCCCAGTTCAGACTCCAATTCCCAGCTTGCTGTTCTGACAGCTTCTTGGAGCTCACACCAGAAGGGTCTTGCAGATTATTTCTTGAAGGGTGGTGTGTGCCGCAGGCTTGCCTAAGGCCTGGTGGCAGTTTTTGGTGAGGAGCTGGGAGCCCCTGAAGCTGGGCGAGTGTGTGAGGTGCAGACGGGGGGGAAGGGGGGGGAGTGTGACAAGTGCAACATGAAGGTCACCAGAGTTCACCAAGAAGACAAGGAGGCAGCAGGAGGGTTGGAGCCGTGTAGGTGCCTGGAGATTGTCTTCTTGTACAGCAGAGGAACTCCGGGAAGGGAAGCCAGTCTCCTCCTCAGTGCCCGATCGTCTCAGGCACACGGGACGTTCACACTGGCACTGGCCGTGCTCCTGCTAGAAGTCTTCGCAGGGGCTGCTGCCACAGGTACTGATGACATGAGTCTTGTATTTGAGGCGGTGACAGGAGCCACCGGTTGGGAACACAGGCAAACTCTTCTGGAGTTCCAGTAACTATGGAATGGTGAGTTCACTAGGACATGCTAGGCTTTCTCTCAAAGCACACAGATCTGCGCCTACTGTAATTCTGCCAACAAAATGGGTGGTTGAAGGAGATGAGGAAGTTTGGAAATGGGATATTGAAAGCATTGAAGTGGCCCCTTGTGTTGGCTGCACAAGAATGGAAGAATTTGGATCATTGTGTGATTCGTGCAATAAATTCACTTTGTCTCCTTATAGAAATATTTTAGGAAAAAGGATGCTTTTATCCTAAATTATCTAGATGACTGCTTCAAATCTTTTTTTTTCCCAAATAGTTTTACCTCATCTTGTTAGGTTTCAATTGAAATAATTTTTTGAAAGTTCATGTAAATTGCATTTTTCAATATTAGAAGCAAACAAATCCAAATGCTCTCCAGGTATCGTGGTAGATCTTTAGAAGTCTATGGAAGTCCTTGACTGAGATTTTTGAAGTACAACTCGTCACGCAATTAGTAATAGAAACAAGAGATCGAGGACAACATTCATCCATATTCTTCTGTGCTAAATGAACATTCCAAACATATGTGTGATGCCACAGAAGTCTTTACCTTGAGGAGGAAGAGATAACATTCTGGCAAACCAAAATTACCAAAGAAAAGTTCCACTAACCCACCATATTATTAAGACTTGCTAAAAATTAAACTACTGGCTTCCTCAGACCTTTGTGAATAGTCAACAAAGTCCATTTTTCTTACCTAAGAGCCCCAAATTGGTGGAAACTGCAAATTATGTTCTATGATGTTTCAATTTAAACAGCCACGTTGTATTTTTCTATTACTTTTCTGAAATACTAGAGATGTACAGGTATATAATAAAGGTGTTTTAAAAAATGACCTGACATGGGCAGCCCAGGTGGCTCAGGGGTTTGGCACCACCTTTGATCGAGGGGATGATCCTGGAGACCAGGGATCAAGTCCCACGTCAGGCTCCCTGCATGGAGCCTGCTTCTCCCTCTGCCTGTGTCTTTGACTTTCTGTGTCTCTCATGAATAAATAAATAAAAATCTTTTTTAAAAAAATGACCTGACATTATACATGATTTATTGTGTAATCAACAATTAGGGGGCAACGCCTGATTTTGTGTTAAAGGTATGAGATGTTTCTGCTCCATTAGCAGGAAGGACAGGACAGCCACATAACCTGTGCTTTACACAGATCATTCTGAAGGCACTGGCATGTTGCACACTTTGCATTTCCCTGGTGCTCTTTGTTAGCACGTGGACACAAGTCCATATGGACGCTGGAATACTTTTAAAAGGTTTTCATTCTCAGCATACACTAGGTAATAACTTAAATATTCTACATTTAATTCAAGTAGCCAGTCTTACAAAACGAAGGGGAGGAGGGAAAGGGAGATGTATTTTACCTTGTTGGTCACTTGGTGACCTACCAACTTCACCACTTAATTGCACGATGACCCACTCCACCACCAGGATTTTTTGTTCTTTCTTGGCGAGGAAGGGAGAGGTCAAGGCATGCAGTCGTTTCGATTTGGCAGCATGCTCTGTGTTCCGGCTCTGTAGCTGGGAAGTATGGGCAGCAACCGGCTGGACTGGAGCAAGTCCCTCAGCTACACTCAGTGCTCCAATCTATTGTATAGAATAAACCACTTCTGTCTATCCCCATAGGTAAGGCATCGTGAAGACAAAAGGGGTCTCCTGTGTTTTGAGTTCCTTGGTGGAAAGCTGAAATGGGAAACTGCTTTATGTGCAGAGACATGTTTGCATATGTGAGAACTGAATTTAGTGGCCAAAGGGTCCTTTCCTTTAAATCAACAAGCTGGCAGCTCACCATGTTGTTGGTTTATCCATCTTCCTGAAGTTAGAAAGTGAGGACGGCATATGGCATGGAGCTGAAACCTACTCAGGAGGTCAAAGATCGTGGTGGAAGCGGTGGGGCGCAGGCAAGTGTCCTTGGAGAGGTCTGGCTGTCGGTGAGGTGGGGCTGGCTGGTCCTCAGTGGGAGGACTCCCAAGAAGCCAGCTCTGGAGACCAGAGAGGCTGGAAGCCAGGGAGCATGTGAATGGAGATCTTCATGAGGCAGGGCGAGGTGAGCTGTGAGGTTTGCCTTGGGCACAAGGACGTCACAAGGGAGCCCCACAAGCGTGCAGATGTACCATTCCCCTTTCCCGTCTGCCCCCTTTTCCCAGGATCATGGACAGATCCAAACAATTCCTCCTTTCTGACACCATTCACTGCCCTACCAAACTATGTGGCAAGAATTTTGTTTGCTGAGATGAGGAAAGTCAGAGGAAGACGAGAGAGAGCATGTTCAGAAGATTGCCACCTGCTGGAAGCCACTGCTTTGCCTGGCGGTAGGACCCAGGGCAGAGATGGGACGGGCAGAGGCTGCTGGTCCCCGCCCCCCCCCCCCCCCCCCCCCCCCCCCCCCCCCCCCCCCCCCCCCCCGTCACCAGCGCTTCTTTTGGGGAGGCCAGGGAGACGCTTTCCTGGGTGGTGCTATTCCTGAAAGGCTCCCACCAGCCAAAAAAAGTCCAAGCCATGGCCTTGTTCTGAGACCCTCTTGCTGGGGCCCCAATTGCCGTCTGGGGAGGATGGTTTTAAAAATAAAATGTATGATTTCATGGGTTTTATGTGGAGTGGCCGCCCTCCCCATGAAGGATCCACACAATATAGGTACAGCTGTTTTCTCTGCTTCTCAAGTGTTGCTCTTTCTTCAAAGAGCTGAACACTCCTTAAGACCATGAATACAGAAAATCATCTCCTTGCTTACAGCTGACACTGAGAAGCCGCTGTTTAAAAACATCCAACGAGGAGAGGACGTCGCTGTGTGAAGCCAGATACCTCCAACTGCCCTTTCAGTCTACTGAAGAATGTGGGGCGGGAAAAGAACAGAGAAAGCAGAGTCTCTAATCACAGCTGTTCCTCAAGTATTCTCAGGCCTCGTGGCAATTTTTAACAATCCAAATAAAGGGAGGTTTGGCGTTACTTGGCACATAGTAAGTACTCAGTAAATACTGGCTGAATGTTCCTTATCTGTTGGGAAGAATTTGACTAACTTCGTAAAACTGTAAAGTTCTTTGAGGGGCTCCTGGAATATATCTAGATAATTCAAACAGAAAACACTAAAATGTCATTTGCTTGGGAATGCATATGCAAACAAGCAGTATTAGCAGGGCGAACCACATTTCTGATGGAGTCCGGAAATGCTTGGAAACCTCACCTGCAGATAGTTAAAATTTAAAAAAAATCATCATTCCTCTAGTTGTTGCAGATTGGGGGTACTTTATTTAAATCCAGGGACTCCTGAAATTGTATGCAATATTAAGAGGGTTTGTGTGTGTTTCTGGAGAAAAGAGCCACAGCTATCATCAAATTATCAAAGGCTCTGTGAGCCAAGAAAGGTTAAGATCACTGCTTTCGATGACTGAGATTTCAGGAGGTGCTCGGCTTGCTAGATATTATACAACAGCTTAATTTGCTTCTCCTTCCGGCGTCTAGGCCCATCAGGAACACGAGAATTCCCCAAACTTATGTTATTCTAATATACAGTGACAACTCTTTGGAGTCATGTAATTGAAAAAAAAAAACAATTCTTACAAAGGAACTGTATAAAAATAGACACTTGGGGAGATTTTTAATTTATACGTATATGGTGTGCAAGTGTGTGCTTTTCTTAATCATTTCCTCTTACTTATCTCTTCCCCAGTTAACTTCCTTTTCCTGGCACTCAGGATCTATTCCAGGTGGCCACAAGATTTCCCACGCAGAGAAAAGCAACCACATGCAGGAGAGAAACCACAAAGGCTAAGTTCTGAAGCGTACTGCAAAAATTAGGGGCTGTGTTTTGTGACTGTTAAGTCCTCAAAAGTCTTCGGGATATCCCTTCTAGGAGGGAGGGAGGGAGGGAAAGAGAGAGAGAGAGAGAGAGACCGATCCACGTTCTCATGAGACCTCCAGTGTGGCACAGACCACGACTCCCTGACCTCCAGCAAGGTTTCTAGGACTCAGGAGGGAAGGACGCCAGAATCGACAAGGAGCGCCCTCATTGGCACCAGCTTCCAGCAGAGAACCACCTAGAAGCTGGATGATCCCTATGAGGTGATGGACAAGGACTGGGGAAACCACATCTTCATCTCCCTTTGCTGAGTCTACAAGAGGATCCTGTGTTCTGAAGTTGCTCATAAATACTGCACTCACCGGGAAAAACCTTGCAGGGGGGAAAAAGGCTCTACACCCCAACAGATCCATAACTTTGCTCCAGATCTGGAGCTGTTGTGAGCTCCTGGAATATATACAAATGCCATGGATGTGTTTCTGGGAAGGGGCTCTGTGACTTTAAATGGATTCTGAAATGCGTTTGTGACCCCACCACCACCACCATGCGGACACCCCCAGGAAATGCAAGGACAGGCTATGTGGGCACATCTTTTCAGAAAACCTGCTTTATTTTCTTGGTCAATTCCTTCTCCTGAGGGATCCCTGGGTGGCGCAGCGGTTTGGCGCCTGCCTTTGGCCCAGGGCGCGATCCTGAAGACCCGGGATCGAACCCCACATCGGGCTCCCGGTGTATGGAGCCTGCTTCTGCCTCTTCCTGTGTCTCTGCCTCTCTCTCTCTCTGTGTGTGACTATCATAAATAAATAAAAAAATAAAATAAAAAAAATTCCTTCTCCTGAGACCTTGCAGGAATAACTATTTAGGAGGCCTAATGAAGCAGGGGTGTCGCTGCACACAAAGCTTGTCCTGCAACCTTTTAAAATTTTTAAAAAAGTTCCATATAAAAATAAATATTTTTCAACTGAAGTTAACTGTAGCAAATATGTCCATTAAACAAAAAGAAAGAAACCACATACATAAATAGGGTTGTTTTGTGTTAGTTGCCTTGTGTTCAAAGTCATGATGTGAAAGAAAAGCAAATCTTATTTCAGCCACACGCTGCAGGAAATAAGGAGTGCCCTAATTTCTGCAGTGTTACTGATCTTTTCAATGAGGAAATACCAGGCATCAAATATTTAGATTTTAGAATATTTTAATATCCATTTCTTGAGTGGATGCATTCTGAAAGAATTAACAATTTAAAAAGAGCAGAGTGAAGGAAAGACGGAAAATGCAAACAGTTGGTTCTTGTTAATTTAATTTCAGGTTCTAGGCATGATGTGATTTTCTGAAACAACCAGCCAAAAAATGCTTACCTCAAAAATCTAGAAATGCAAACGCAGACAGATCTTTGGAAACTACAAATTATTACAGTCCACGTAGCGGGAAGCACGCGGCCCTCTGGCTCTCAGTGTCGTGTGCAAATGTGCAGGTGTTGCCTCCGTGAGCGGAGTCAGTGTTAATGGAGTCGCGTGCAGGTGTTGCATAATCGGTGTGACTCTTCAAGCTACTTAAGGGCTTCATAACTGATGCTCTACATTTGTTTGCACTGGATAAAATTATGTGTGCGTGTGTATACACACACACACACACACACATATGTATAATTCGATCTGACTTTGGGCCAAGAAAACAGCAATTGTAACTCAAAGCGACTATTTACACACATTCAATTCTGAAGTATTGCTTCCTGACCTAAGTTCGTAGGAGGTATTGCCACTGTGAAGAGCACATCCATTGTATTGGTAGCACTTGAACCGCTGCTTAGGGACCTGTCCTCAGTGACTATTTGTTCAACGCCAACAGAGTTGGATGCACAGCATTTCTGTTGCAGAGATTTTGTGGTCCTGCGTTGAGGTATGCTTCAGGGCAGGGAACCGGGAAGGACCCAAGTCGCCTAGTGGCCCAGAGAGAACATCTGTACTGGTTATTTAGGAAGGCTCAGGGTGTTTTTTAAAGACAATTTGAAACTCTGGGTGAGCCATCCATCAAAGGCTCCAATTTGCACATTGCTGGACCAGATCACCAGATGTTAAGACCATCTCCCTGCAATCTGCGGCTTCCCAGGATCAGGAATCACAAACATCTTTGCAGGAGGGGAAGAAAAAAGACAATGTGCTGGGGAGGAAGCATGTGCAGAGATGGACCTTGTAGATAGAGCATGTTCTGAGCGGAACAGCAGAGACACAGGTGACTCGTCGGCAACCACCCAGCCCCTTAGCTGCTGCCAGAGCTAAAGAGCCTGAGGACAGAAGGCAAAAGGAGAGGATCACACTCAAATACATGCCTTAACACTGATGGGAGAAGCCCCTAACATGCCCACAGTCCCTACAGACAAGGACAGTGTCAGGTAGTGTTTTAAAATAAAGATAAAAATCCTGCAGTATCTTATAAGAATACATTCTTTAGAAGCAAGAGGTATTGTCACACCATCCTTCCTCCAGCATTGGAAGACCAACAAACTGACAGTAAAATCTGAAGGAAGATCTTAGTGAGAATGCTCTCGACTCCCTGGGACATCAAGATCCTGGCTATGGCTGCATTGCTGGGAGGCCATCCCATACATGTCCTCCCGGGGAGCTGGCCAATCAGAAGCAGTATTTCCTGATGCCAGAAATGGCAGATTCTGTATGAATTGAGGGGCGTGGTAGGGGTTTGCTGATAATGGGACTTGATGTTGATGTGACAGTTATACAGAGATTTAGCAGCGAAAAGAAAATGCACAGGGTATGCCAGGTATGCCAGTGAAGATCTTAACAGAGAAGGAGCTAGTCCTCAGATTATCCTGTGAACCGTACACCGAGTCACCTTGAAAATAACAACAATGCCTACGGCAGGGCAACACTAGCCTGAGTTCAAGTCTACATACACTCTGGACTCAACGTGGCAAAACATCACAGGCAGGTTCAGCAACAGGGGCCCAGAAGTGAATCTCCTTAGGTTTTCTAGGCTTGCCCTGGTTCAACACCTCACGTGCATGCAGATGACTGTGTCTCTACACACAGTGTGAGAACTCCATCTAAAGGGGGCTGGACTTCACTGGGTTCCATCCTGCCACACAGAAGTCCTGCACAAGCCAACAAGAGCAAAGGACGAGGAGCTTCTCGGATGTGTGGGAGCCAAGTCCCCCGGGCACTGCCTGCCCACCTTGTGCTCAGCCCAGGCCTCCTGCCTCCTGGGAGCAGGGCTCTGACTCGACCCCCGGAGCAGGGAGGCTCCACAGGCATGGATCTGCTGCACACAGGACAGAAGCAGCAGTGCTCATTAGGTTTATCAACTGTGACCCAGTCGGCCTCAGGGCACGGCCGTTCAGGTCTTGCTCAGCCCCTTTTGGTGGGTGGGGGGGACCCAAAGCAGCTGAAGCTCTAATGGACATCTTCTCATCCTTCTGCTGTGCCCTCTGCCTATGTCCCTTCTCATACTTCTGCTGTGCCTCCCCAGCCTATGTCCCTTCGCCAGAATGACTTGGCGGCTCCTCCCCAAAACACACATTTCCTGATAAATAAATAAATAAATAAATGCAACCCTCAGACGTTTATTTTGAGCTTCCCTCTCAGAGGATTCAGCTTCAAAGACAAACCCCTTCGGCTCCCAGCTGGAAGACCCCTCGGTTTCTGGGGCAAAATGAAACACGGCTTTTAAATACCTGAGGCCTGGGCTCACAGGCTCTGCTACTGGTTAGCATCTGGAATCTTGGCCTGCACACAGAGGAAGCCCTAATGCCGCGGGGCTGGGGAGCGGTGCACCCACAGCCCCGAGGGCCCAGGTGCTCTGGAAGGCGCAGGTGGGGAGGGCACAGGCCGTCCTGGCTGGCTGCTGCTTGCAGCCCATGCCCCCCCACCTCCCCTCACAGTGAGTTACTGGCACTTGATCTCAGATTCATAAGTGAAAGTGTGTGTGCGTGTACATGTTTACATAGAAAGGTCAGGTCACTGGAAAACACTATTATGTATATAGAAAAAAATAAACCGCAAAAACATTGTACTAGCAAAAACAAAACAAAAAACAAAGACCCAAAGTGTCTTGTGAGAAAAAGCAATAAAAATGATATCTTAACCACAGCTTTTGTTTTAAAGTCCAGCAATACCCAATGCTGCGATCTCCATGGGTGGCCTCTGTCCCCAGATGCGAGGGCACAGTCAGCCCCTGAAGGCACTTGTTCTCCTCCATGCTGCTGAACGGTCACACCCAGAGGACAGGGCTCCAGGGGAGAAAAAGCAAAGAGACAGATGGGAACAAGCCCTGAATAGCTGTGGCGCACACAGACGTCAGGGTAATGACCACATGACACCACGTCTGGGGATGGAGGCGGTGGCGCTCGAACGCACAACAGGCAAGTACAGATGTAATTGTGTTTCGAGGAGCAGAGCACCGTGGCAGCGATGGGTGCTGCGTCACACGCTCTTGGAAATGTTGAGCCTGGTGAGCTCACTGGCTTCTTCCATGCCTGCTTCTTCACAGTCACTTTTCTCTATGGCTTTGCCAAATCGACATCTTTCTTCAGCTTTGACAGGCTCTTTCCATGGCCTCTTAGAGGACAGGTGAGTGTCCTTGGCCAGCACATTGTTTTCGGACCCCAGAGACGTCTTGTCCACGTTCTGTACAGAAGGCACCAGGTTGGCGATCTCATCCGTGGGAGACCGCCCGATGCTGCCATCCACCTGGACTCGGATGTCGGGGGAGATGGACAGCTGGTGCTGTGGCACGGCCCCGCTGTCCATGCACTTTGGGTATAGGTAGGTCTTCATCTGGCCCTTGCCCTTAACGTTTACTGTCCCCCGGTAGTCGAAGTCGTAGCCCATCTTGCTCAGGACACGGTAGCTCTCCTCACTCACCTGGATTCGGCATTCCACCCCTGTGCTGTCCATCCTGCTGGCGATGTTGACAGTGTCGCCCCAGATATCATACAGCAGCTTGGTGGTGCCGATGACCCCGGCTGTGAGTGGCCCGTGGTTGAAGCCAACCCTGAGCTTAAAGTTGAACCACAGCATGTTGCTGTTGAAGTCGTCCACCACGCGCATCATCTCCTTGGCAAACTCAAACAGGACCTGCAGGTGTTCTTGCGGGTGGCTGCCATCCTGGCACTGCGCGCCGTTCAGCCCGGAGGCAGCCATGTACGTGGCCCCAATGGTCTTAATCTTTTCGATGCTGCTGTAGCCCGGCCTGCTCAGGAGCTCATCAAAGTCCCCGATGAGCTCATTGAGGACCCGGTAGCACTCCTTGCCCCCCTCATAGTTCTCCTCATAGAACTCACTGAAGTTGACGATGCTGGCAAAGATGACACCTCCACTGTCATGGTTCTTGGAGTAAGTCTGGGAGACCTTCAGCTGCTCAGCCACATGGTAGGGGATGATATTTCGCAGCAGCCAGTCAGCTTGGTCCCTCATGCTCTGGATCTTAGTGCGGTGAAGGTCCGCCTCCACGTCCCCGTGGTAGTGCAGGCGATAGCTGACCTCAAATTCTCGATTCAGGAACCAGACCAACAAGAGCAGAAGAAAGAAGACAAGAATCACCTCCTGGCCAATCAGGCTGGCGGTTCTGCCGTCACGCGGCAAGGAATTATTGCACGGATTCCCCTCGGAACTGGAGAATAAAGAGAAGAGAAAGGACGTGCCTTCTTAAGTGCATCTTTTAAGGGAGAGGTTGCTGCTCAGGACTTGCAGGTTCTGAAACACCCAGCTAACCAGCTCTCTGCACCAAGTTCTGTGGAGTTCAAAGTGTCAATGACCCGCAGCCACAAAGCTACCCAATCCTGTTTAGCTGGCTGGCTCAGGTGTGCAGAGATAAACACGGACTTTTTAAATTGACTTCTGAGTAACTACTCGGTGACTGCTTTTTTTCAGGAGTCTTTAGCTCCTTGATTTTAAAAATCTTTTCATTTCTACCAACTTTCTGTTTTGAAAATTCTAAACATAGGAAAGTTAAGAGGCTAGTAATACGTTTGTACACCCATCTCCTGGATTCAACAATTGCTGACATTTTGCTGCTTTGTTCTTTCCCTCTGTCAATGCACACGTGTGCACACACAGCTTTCCTGATGAACATTATGAAGGTAAGCTGCAGACATCATGACACTACCATCCTGAATATTTCAGTCCCTGCCTCCTAAGAATAAGGACATCTCCCTATGTAACCACACTACTATCATCATACCCAAGAAATTTAACATTCTCTGACATACTCATTTTTTAGATTCTTAATCCAACTTTAGTTCTGAAAGAGGCATAATTTTACAAAGAATATAAATTCTCTATTGTTTACTTGTATAAAGCCCACTAAATGTACCATTATCTCCCTACTGGGTTAGTTCTGTTTTATCAAAGGCATTTAAGGCAGTGTTAACATTTTTACAAATAATATTATACTTTTAAAAAAAGTTTTCAATTATTTATTCATGAGAGAGAGGCAGAGACATAGGCAGAGGGAGAAGCAGGCTCCTCACAGGGAGCCCAATGTGGGACTTGATCCCAGGACCCCGGGATCACGCCTTAAGCTGAAGGCAGACGCTCAACCGCTGAGCCACCCGGCATCCACATGACCCTGAGATCAATACCTGAGCTGAGATCAAGAGTCGGATGCTTAACCGAATGAGCCACCCAGGCACCCCAATATATATACTTTTAAGAGTAGTACCTTGTAAGAAACTCAAACAGCATTTTAAAAATGGTACAAAATAAGTGTCTTTCCTATGAGAAAGTTGTGATTTTCTTGTGGTTGCAAGAAATTGTAATACATGGATATGCTGTAACAACCAGATTTTAACCCTGGGCATTTGGGCTGTGTCTATCCCTTACCTCCAGGGAATGCCGCTGGGATGACCCTATGCAGAGAAGGGAATCTGTCTGAGGGATAAGCTATTGGAGTTGGAAATGCTGAGTCACTTCAACTACTGCACATTTATGATTCCTTTAGAAATTTCCAAATTGTGCTTCTCCTTTCCGTTCCTTCTAATAACAGCCTGCTCTCGGTTGGGGGGGGGGGGTGCTGTTCTGTAGTTGGACAGTACTGATGAGCAACAGCTGTGACTGAAGATTGACCACCATTACCCCCAGCAAGTCTCTTTGAAAGCTTCTTATTTAGATGTAATGTTTCCACTTAAAAATCCTACATACTCATCAGAAGATATTTAGAGGAAAACATAGAAAGAAGATTCACCCATATGGATCATCCAGAGGTAAGTTCTGTTAATGAGCCTTGTGTTTCCTTCTTTTCTTTCTTCTGCTTGTTTACAAAGCAGTGGTTGCTCTGTTCACATAAATTCTGGGCCCTGATGTGCTCCTAAAGCAGGCATCTAGGTTTCAGGTGGCAATGGGCCAAGTCACTCTATGAATAAAATTATATATAAAATGGTGGGGTCCTCAGTTTAGACAGCTCCATGGCACCGAAAACTCGATTCTGTAATCAGGGTGTTTAATAATTTTACTGTTACCTGTGACTTAAGGACATTAAAGAAAATAGTGAAATTGACCAATCTGGCCATAATGGTCCTCTATGAAACATGGTCACAAAAGCCCTGGACTGTCTCAGCTGGACCACTACAGAGTTCTGGAACCCTGGGCAAGATTTCTAGGTCTC
Organism: Canis aureus; assembly: GCF_053574225.1. Taxonomy (NCBI): domain Eukaryota; kingdom Metazoa; phylum Chordata; class Mammalia; order Carnivora; family Canidae; genus Canis; species Canis aureus. The sequence continues at coordinate 40,465,312 of NC_135618.1, forward strand.
AATCTTCTTACGGGTAAACTGAAGATGGGCTAGAGTATTGTTAAGTACCTACTGGCCTCAGATTCTGTGCAGAAAGGAGTTAACACAGCAGGCCTGAGGCTGCCACCCATAGAAAGGCCTACTGGCAAGGGTGTCTGAGGCTGGCATCAGGATCTTGGATTTGGGGAGATTCTCACCCCTCTCCTTGATAAGAAGGGCCTATTGTGCCTAGAATGTGACTTCTGAGTCTGGAATTTTGGTCCATGCCAGCAGAGATGCCTATGTGATCAATCTCTAATAAAAACCCTGGGTACCGAGTCTCTGATAGGCTCCCCTGGGAGACAACACTTCACCTACACTGTCCAAACTCAATGCTGGAGGAATTCAGAACATCCTGGATTACACCACGGGAACAGGACTCTTGAAAGCTGGCATCTGGTTTCCTCTGGATTCTACTTCATGTACCTTGCTGCTAATTTTGCTTTGTGTCCTTTCACTGTAATAAGTCACAGCCATGAGTACGACTCTGTGTGGAGTCCTGAATCCTCCTAGCAAATTCCTGGTTCTGGGGGTGGTCCTGGGGACCCCTGCCATAAGTTCCATGACTTTGCCCCCATGAGCCAGGAACCAAAAAAAGGCCTCCATGGTAAGACAGATCTATTTATTCTTCCAACTGTCATTTAGCCAAATGGCAACACATATCATGAATCTCAAGTACTAAACAATTAACTATTTTAGATGATCAAAACAGATTTGTGTCTAGCCCTGCAAGCCCTCTAACTGGCTTGAGAGTAGAGACAGAATCTGCAACAGGTGGCAGTAAGTATTGTCTTGTGTGAGCCCATCCTGTTGGGTTAGGAGGTGACCTTTCTGTTTCTCCAAAGTGGTGATATTGAGGAACACCCCACTTTATGAATAGACATCACCAAGGCTTAACATCATCCTAATGGTCCAACCAGATTTTGTAGCCCTGCGGCGGAAATGGGCAGCTGCTCACTTTCCTCCCTGTTCTATGGTCAAGGCCAGCAGTGTGGCCCGACTCTGGAGAGGGGCACAGGCCAGATCCTCTGGACAGGGGAGGGTAATTGTGGAGCACAGGACAGTGTGAGAGAGGTTTGCTTTCATCTTTGTTTAAAAGGGGAATCCTAATACACAGATTTATGATTAGTGACCAACGGACTGCCATGCAACAGAGATCTGTAACAAGATAATCACTTCCCATAGATAACCTGTATTTCTCATTCCACTACAGAAGGAACAACAATGGTGGTCCCATTTCTAAGTTCCAAAAAGAGGAATTTTATGGGACTAAATGCAAGAGTCAATTTATGACTTAATAGCTGAACATCAAGTCATAATTGGAAGTTAAGAGTAAAATAGAGTATAATCTTTTATCATGGAGAAGAAGGATTAAATCAGAGAGAAAAACAGAAAACAAAGATCACTCATGGTCCCAACCAGCTGAACATGGAATGTGTTAACATCTTAGTGAATTTCAGTGCCATGTAAAATCTATGCCTACAGACGCGAGGCTGGGGGAGCTGCCACGCTGGGACACAGAGGGTGGGGCTGGGTGCTGGTAATGTTCTGTTTCTTGGTCCGAGGGGCAGTTGATGGGATGTACCCGCTTGTGAAAATTCATTGAGCTGTATTCTTGTGATTTGGGTACTTTTTTGTGCACATGTTATATATTCACCAGTAAGCTTATTATTAAAAAAGCTAAGTGTTTTGTTTTTAAATACCTTAGTTGTGATCCTAAAAGAAACAAATTTGTAGTCTGCCTTTGTTCCATACTTTATTTCTCCTTCCCAGTGTCTATATTTCCACAGATTTACTTTTTTAATTGTATAAACAGAAAAAAAAGTCATTCATCACTCACTACCAAGTCATTACTATGACATATCTTACATTTTTTTCATATATATATAATGAAATACAGGACATATGCAATTTCACATGATGTTTTTCTTATTGCTGCATTTTAACAGTGGCAATATCTGTGTACATGAACATCATTTAATTCATTTCTTTTTATTGCAACTGAAGTTGCTGATGAATTTTCAATGTTATCAGCCATTGTGATCAACATTTTTGGACAAGTGACCTTTATCATATGCTGAATTATCCCCTCGGTAGATAAGCAAAAATAGAATTATTAGGTCAAAGGCTATGAACACGTATGTAGATCATCAAATTACTTTCCAAAACTATGTGCCATTCTGAGGAGCAACGAGGCATGGCAGAAAGAGCAGGGCCTGGTAGTGAGGGAGGCCAGGGTTTAAACACTGCTGATGACTAGCTGTATGACCATAGATGGGTTCCTTAACTTTCCTGAACTTCAGCTTCCTCATCTGGAAAATGAGGACAAAGTCACCTAATGTGTCAATCATTGTGAGAAATAAACCATACGTATAACTGCCTGGTACCTTAACAAAGCAAATACCCACTCTTGTATGAATGTGCCATGCCTTTGCCTGCCCTGGGTATTCACACTCTAACATCTTGAAGGTCCGATGGAAAAGACCACAAGGAGTTTTTTGTTTAAATGTGCAATGATTTCAGTAGTAACATCTTTACCTTCTACCTGCATTTCCTCTTGTGAATTTTTTTTTTTTTTTGGTTTTGTCCTTTATCGGGCCTTAGCTCTTCGTGGAACGGCCCATACATACTTTTCTCTACCTAAATCCCCCCACCCCATCAATGTGTCAGTCAGTTTTTTATTTCTGTGCATGTGTGGTTCTCTGTATTATTTGTAAGATTGGAGAGTTATCTCTGTCTTAGAGATAATTCTATTTTTTCTAGATTTTTATATAGTTTTATATAATTTAATGTTTATTTCTATTTAAATTTTAATTTGACGTTCACAGTAAAGCAAGAGTCTAACCTTTATTATTTCAAACCTCTAATTAGAAATTTCAAAATATTTTAGGAAATTAAAATAAGTACTTTCTTAGATTTGAGAGATTTCCTTTGTAACCTGGTGAAGTCTTACATAAAATGAAGCCAAATCTAGTATATTCTTAACAATCATTCATTTTCTCAATAAGATAACTATGATTTGGTATTTCAACAAGTAGGTATTTTCCACTTATTCCTTTAAGAATTACACATAATTATTTTTATTCAAGATATGACTGCTTTTTATGAAGCTGAGAAAGAAACAGTACTCATATAGTTGCCCTCATTTGTTCAGACATAAGCATGATGTCAAAAGCTTACCTGAAATTCTGTCCTGCATCAAGGTGTGAAATTACTATGGAACTGAAATTAAAATGCAGAAAAATATTATTATAAAAAAAACAAGGTGTTATATAAAGTGAAACTGAGAAGAGTTAAATAATTTCCTTTTTTTTAATGTGTAGATTAAGTCAGACAATTAAGGATCGCTAATTCTTTATTATAATTTGATATTATGTGTTAACTAAAAATCACAGCCACAGAGATAGTGATGCAGCTAACAGGACTTCACAAAGAGCAAAACCAAGAAGTCTCTAAGGCATTCGCATGACAGTGAGGACTTATCCACATGGTCCCACAGGCTAGAAACCAGTCATGATAAACAGCGATGCCCACTGACTAAGGACTGATTTAGGAACTGCTGGAGACACTGGCGGACCTGAGAAGCCAGACTATGCTACTAGGGTGCCCAAAGCAATCAAATCCCAGTTCTGAGGCACAGAAACCACATACAATAAAAAAACTCTGGGTGTCGGGGCAGGACCTGTGACCCAGTACCCTTCCCATATCCCCCACAGCTTCTTCTGGGATCCTGTTGCACCTGATATCCCCCCAGGTGGGCAGATCAACCCTGTACCCCTATACTTCCTGGTCTGCTAGATCCACTGGCTCCCACTCATTACCAATAGGGACCTTACACAGCTTCTGCAAGCAGGTCCCCTGGGCAGCAGAGGCGAGGGGACAGCTAGGAGTGGCTTTAGCATCACAGGCGGTGTGTCCTCTTCTCTCCTTGCCCATGCATGACTGTGACACTGTCCTTCTCCATGTGTCCATGTCCCCCTGCAAGGCTGGCATGGCTCTCAGAAGTCCCTTCCCCTACACAGGAGGCCTGTCTGGATTTTCGTTCCCCATTCCCCATGCTTCCTATCCTGTGGGGCTCAGTGATGATGACCAGGTGAGTGGGAGAAGTACCAGGTAGAGGGGAGATTCAGCTGCCAGCCACACCCCAACATCTGCTTTTTGAGTTCTGGGCAAAGGTGATGGAGTTGGTCCCTCATCACTCTGGTCCCTCCTGATCTAAGTGGAAAAGCTCCGCACCAGTGACTGAATGACCACAAACTGGCTGATGGGGTATTTGTGATGGTTCTTTTAGAAGGTTAAAAGGCAGACTGATGAATTCCATGCTTTTGGGAAAGAGCTTCATAATGACCCTAATTCCAGATGGCCATAACTTCAGAAAGGGAAATGCATGCTTTGTTCTGTTTAAAGTAATTTAACTATTCATTAAAGTTTCCTTTCAGATGCTGAATGATAGTTCTGCTTAAAATTCCCTTTTGATCTTAATTTGCAGGAAATGTGAGTGTCTTTCATGTCGTCATTACTTTATTAAGTCTTACTGAGGAGAAGGATGCTTGCTCTGTCCATTACCGACCACTGCTTTGGTAATACCCAAAGATACACTAGAGTGGTTTCATACTTGATATTGTGACAAATCGGATCATTTTCTACTTCTGAACTTATTAAAGCAATGGTTCTCAGCAACAGTAATGCCATTCCTAGGAGGCATCTTGGAAATGTTGGGGCTCCTTCTGGTTGTCATAATAATTTGAGGAGCCAGGAATGTTAGATGTCCTGCAAGGCATGATGAAGGAATGCCCTGTGTAGCTGAAATATCCTGCAAACCTAAACCCATAGTAATTATAAAGAAGCCATTCTTTAATATGTGCTAATAGTAAAATGTTTTTATAAAGCATTTATCCAAAGAAGTCCAATATTTAAGTGAAGTTTTTTTAGGCGAAGTTTATTACAGAAACAGAAGCTTAATGGCCTTAAGACATTATCCTGAAGTTTCTGAACCACTCACTGTGACAATTATTCTCTCCAACATATCACTGTATCCCCAACTATATATTTAGTTGAAAAAAGCCAATAGCCACAAAACCAATTGCAAATGTGCAATAATCATTTTGAGACCTATTTATACAACACTAAGAACCAAAAATGATTCAATTAGTAGGACACATAAAAGACAAGGATCTTATTGGATTTCATTATTATAGGATGTTTTAATATCCTATGTATTATCATTGCTGTCCTATACATTTTAATATCCTATATATATCATTGCCATCCTATACATTTTCATTTTTAAATTTTTTTGTAGCACAACAGTAAGAATTGCTCCTATCTCTGGGGTCTTTCACACAGACCCCTTCTCTTCCCATGCCATCCTATCTACACCTTGGCACCTACCAGTGCAAGGATTTTGAAGGCCATTTGAATACCAGGAACTGAAAGTATTATTCAATATGTGGAAGGACCTCAAAATAAAAGATGTATTTCCAGTGACTGGTCATCACTCCATTTCATGTCATGACACACATGTCACAAGAGTGAGTCCATATTTATAAATGAGGTCTTGACCACATGCAAAGAGCACCTACCTCTTCACTTCCTCTCCTCAGCAACCTACAACCTGTCTGGGTGTGTTATTCTTACTCAAATGAGGTTAGAACAGCTTCCTCTTTGCCTTTTCATGTCTCCCTATACCTCTACTTCTTCTGTTTCTTGATCATCTCATATGAAATGGCTCTGGTCCTACTTCTCCATTATACTAAGTTCAAGCATGTGTCTACTGCACTGTCTTCCAGGGCGAGGGGTAATCCCCCAAGGATGTCTATAGGCACATACATATTATGTCATGAAGAATTATTTTTTTTCTTTTTTGCATATTAGTCTTCAGACATTTCCTTAAGTTGCTGACATTGTACGTGTTGGACACCACTTCATGTTGTGACAGTAGCCGGCAGAGGAGAGGGAGAGGGTATCGGCATGGATGTGAGACATGTGAGGTCAGGAAGGGTGCCCCAGCCGGCAAGGGTGCCAGATGCAGACCACAGTGGTCGACGTACCTGTCAGGGCACAGGGAGATGTAGAGCAGGAGCAGGGGCCCAGCCCCAACGACGGTGGCTAAGGAGGACCTCATCCAGGAGCTCAGCTGGCAGAAGTTACAGTAGTGCACGACGGTGATCAGGACAGCGGAGCCCGTGAACACGGTGAACTGCAATGAGGGGCTGGCGTGGTTACTGACCCATCCAACCCTTGCCATGTGCGCCCCTGGCCTCGCTTCCAGCTGAGCATGCTGAGATCAAAGGATTCACTTACTTATATTTCTTGCAATATAAAAATACCATGGATATCACAAAGTACCTGGCAGTTTCAGGGACAGATCATAAATCACTGGGTTAATAGTCCAGAGCTTTAGGCTACAAGCTTGCACTGGCACGAAAATTCTCCTCCAGAGGTGTGGAGACTGCATATGTCATTCTGGAGTAAAGGAAGGTAGGCCACCCATTTGAGAACCACCACTGGTAAGTGGTTACCTTTACAAAGCCTTCCTTCAGGCATCCTGCTACATGCCAGGGGAAGTGTAATTTGGTGTTAAGAGTATCAAATGCTGTCAGCCCGCCTTGTAGCTCATGTTACACTCACTTTCACCAAAAGTAGAACTTTCCACAAGGGCATTAGTTCACTCTTCATGGGGTTTAAGTTGGAAGCTCCTTCCCTGACCAAGAGCAACTGGACTAGGGGCAGTCACCTCGCTGTTGCCAGTTTGACAGGTAAGCACGGTATCTCATCTGGAAATGTGGGACAGATGCTGCTTTGTAAAATGCATAAGAAAATAACTGATTTGGAGCAGGGGAGGCTGGAGAGGGGACATGTGAACTGGGCAGGGCAGCTTCATACCCATCTCTACTTGACTGTGGTCAGTGACAGGCTTGAGCATCTAGAGAGGCTGCATGCTACCCTCCCTGCCTGTTCCTCTGTCCCAGCCAACGCTTTTAAGAAGACAAGCTCAAAGTGCTGATGAAGAGTTTGTTACCTCTTATATTTAAGTTGCTGTCCTAAGACATAAGGCTTATTTAAAAAGAAAAAAAACAAGGGCATCCTGGAGAGCCCATAAACAAAGTCACTAGGCCTTTACTTACGTGTATGTTTGTCTCAAATTCAGACGTGACATGTGAATAGACTGCAAGGGCAGGGAGTGACACCAGGATGGCCCCAATGAAATGGCGTGGGAGCCAGCCAGCTATCCATTCCAGGAGGCGCTTGGTACAAGCCATCACGTCTTCCAGGAAAAACACCATCCTGGGATGAGGGGAGAAAGGAGAAATCGCAGTGGGTCAGCCTGCCCAGGACGATGAGGGCAGGAGACCCAGCCAGCGTTGCTCCCGACTCTTTTTTTTTTTTTTGCTCCCGACTCTTACTTATGTGGCCTCCATGGGGCAGGGGGGCAGGAAGAGTCCCTGCCTCCTTCACTTTCAGTTGACAGTAAGTGAATTGGACTTGCTCAGCCCATCACACCTTATTTTAAGGTCATGTGTCATCATGATAACACGTGTTTTTACAAAGCCAAGCATGAACTTCTGTGGGTCTCAAAGTAGATGTAAGGACCAGGAACACCCATGAGAGGTTACCATTAACTGTCCCAGGCTGCTAGGGTGAGAAGTCTCCAGCGGGGTGCTTTGCAGGTGTTTGGGAATTTGGCAGGGCCTTTTTGGTTGCCACAAGGACTGAAGGTGCTGCTGTCATCTAGTGGACAGGAGCTAGGGATGAGAGGCCCACTGTAACATATAGGGAGGCTTGTCCTGCATCCCACAAGACTGCCACATGCTCCCTGGACACCTACAGAGGTGAAAACCCTGCTGACAATGACCTCAGCCTAGAGCCTAGTTGTGTCTTGTTTTCAAACAGAAAGTATTTCTGGGTGGTGCTAACACAAGCTGATCTTCCAGGAATGAAGTCCTCTTTGCTTTGGGACCTCACCAAGGCTCATTCAGCATTTCAGAAATCACATCACAGGCTGCAACCTGGCACATGGCGCTTGTGTCACCAAGTCCGCACATCTCTAGTGGTCTGCATGTGGAGCTGGCACACTTATGTGATGGTGCACACAAGGATGCAGCTAATGGCTTTGTTATGACTTCCCAGATGGTGGTGTCCTGGCAAAAATGAGGTGAAGTACTACATATTTTATTTTGAATAGCTCTCTTGCTCTTTCTCCTTCATATTGGAGTGACAGCATTTCATCAACTCCTACTGAGACTGTGTGTATAAGTAGGCTTTATTTCAGGATAGTGATGTGGAGATCACAGAATGATTTTCATAAAGAAGGGGGAGCAAGTACGTGGGGGTGAGAAACTCTTGTTCATAAGGAAGAGCAGTATTGGCTAAGTGAGGGGCTAGTACCTGGATGCCAGCAGCAGGAGATGGAGGGTGGGGGGCACCAGGTTCCCATGCACACAGACCCTCTCTGAAGCCAGGCCCACATGGAGCAGGAGAAGGGACAGGCCCGCTGTCCTCACCTCCGGAAGTGCCAGAAGCCACTGCTGAGCTTCAACAGCAGAAGTTCCCCTCAAGGCTCTTGGCCACACACCCAGGTGCCTGCACCTTCTGTCCGGGACACCTGCAGTGCAGCGACCACTAGCTACATGTGCTTGATCTCCACAAGGAGCCCGAATCTCAGCCATTATCCACATAGAGCCAGGCGCGGTCTGACCTTTTTAGGGCCTGGATAGTTCTGGCCTGCTGATACTTAACGGATAATGGAGTCCTGGGAATATTTCCAAGAATAACCACAAATATGCTCGAAGGCAGAATACATAAGCCCCACGAGGAGACAGAGGGGGCCAAATTCCAAGGGAGAAGGCAGGGCTGGGAAGCCCTCCACGAAGGTCCCTGGAACGGCAGAGCTCTGAAGATGAGACCTACCATTCTCACGCCTGCCTGGGCTTGGCACAAAATGAAGGGGAGTGAAGGGACAGGCTATGAGCTAAGATACAGGAAGGCTTCCAGAGGAGGTGCCAGGCCTGAGGCTGGCCCCCAGAGTAGCTGCAGAACAGGCCCCCCTGGAGCACCCACATATCCTGCAGCATTGATTCCTGTTGACTTGGAATCCTAAATATGCCCTCTGCGTGACAAGAGGGAACTCCATCAAGTTCTCAGCCCCTTCCAGCCTTTGATGATATGGGTAGAGTGGACTTTTAAAGTCACAACACCAGCCATTCAGGAGCAGTGGCCACCTCATTTTGAAAGCACTTGCAGAACATGTGACAGGCCACCCACCTGGGTGCAGCCAGCCTCGCACCTTTGTGGTCTGCAGCCTTCTGCACTCTCCAGACTGGAGTTAGATCAGATTCTATAGAAGTGGGTCCGGAGGAACAGGGAACAATGGCATAAAGGACTTTTGAAAAAGGAATGGAGACAATGCCAGCCTCTAAGAGAGCCAGAGCCTTATCTAGCCATAGGCCATGTGTCAGACAGAAAGCTGGCCCCAGGGCAGGGAGTGTGGGCATGAGGGGACTCACTGCACCTATGGGTGCCAGGTTTTCTTTGGGCTGATAGAAATGTTCTAAAATTATATGGTGATGTTTGCACAGCTCTGTAGGTTTACTAGTAATCAATGAATTATACACTTACATGACTGCATTTCTCATACATGAATTCTATCACAATAAAGCAGATTTTAAAAAGGAAAAGACAAACTGGGACCTGAAGATGCCTTGGTTTGGATTCCCCAGAAGCAGAGCTGATTTGAGAGGGGTCTCAGGCAGCTCAGCAAGGAGTACAGAGCTGAGATTTGAAGGGCAGGCCCATAGGGAGGGCTGGGTTACGAGAAATCCCTTACTATGTGTCACGCAGCTCAATCCTGGTGGGGAATTTGGGTAGACAGTGAGGATGTACCCTGTAGTTATCTCAACCTGGAGGAGCCACAGGGGTCAAGTGTGAAGCCTCTAGAAGCCAGAGAAGACCCTCAGCAAAGAGCCAGAGGGGTAGGTGCAGGGGTGTAGGAATAAGAGGAGAGGGGAGGGCAGTCCAGCCTATACTTTTCAAAGTGGGGTGGCACAGGACTAGCATTCAGAAGCCACAGAGCAGACCTGGAGCTGTTGCTTCCTGTCCTGGGGTGCTGGAGAGGAGGGGCAAAAACTCAACGTCAAGGATGCCTGGGTGGCTCAGTGGTTGAGCGTCTGCCTTCTGCTCAGGGTGTGATCCCAGAGTCCTGCATCAGGCTCCTTGCATGGAGCCTGCTTCTCTTCCCACTGTCTTTCTCTGTGTCTCTCATGAATAAACAAATAAAATTACAAAGAGAAAGAAAAGAAAAGAAAAGAAAAGAAAAGAAAAGAAAAGAAAAGAAAAGAAAAGAAAAGAAAAGAAAAGAAAAGAAAAGAAAAGAAAAGAAAAAGAAAAGAAAAGAAAAAGAAAGAAAGAAAGAAAGAAAGAAAGAAAGAAAGAAGAAAGAGAGAGAAAGAAAGAAAGAAAGAAAGAAAGAAGAAAAGAAAAGAAAAGAAAAGAAAAGAAAAGAAAAGAAAAGAAAAGAAAAGAAAGGAGAGAACAGGGGAGGGGAGGGGAGGGGAGGAGAGGAGAGGAGAGGAGAGGAGAGGAGAGGAGAGGAGAGGAGAGGAGAGGAGAGGAGAGGAAAAAGAAAACTCAAGGTCAGGGCTGTCCTTCCCAATTCTGCTTCACTTCCAGCTTCTGGGGCAATCACCAGAAGGTTGGTTGCCTGTTGACATGGACAGGTCTGAACCATGGTCACAGTGCCCAGGAGGCAGACGGTGGTGGGGGAGCGGGGGGAGGGCGCTGAGAATGGAGTACCCTGTGCATTCATACTTCGTTGAAAATACTCAGAGTGGCTGTGAGCTTCCCCAGGTGCTGGGCTGAACCCCCGATATCAGGATGAGTAGAGGTCTGGAGGGCCTACCTTTCCTGATAGGTTCCTGCTGTCTATGCAGATCTTCTGTCCATTTCTAAATCAGTTGCTTGTCTTTTCATTACTGAGCTTACATTCTAGATATCAGACCTCACTGCAGATGCACTTGGCACATACTCTCCTGTTTTGCAGGCTCCCTCACTGTGGCATGAGAAGTGACAGGTGTTCTTTGGAACTGAGAAGCTTTACATTTTGATGAGGTCCAGGTTATCTCCTTTCTCTGGCTGATCGTGCTTTTCATGTCATATCTAAGAAACCACTGCCTGACCCAGGCTCAAGGAGATGGACACTCACAATTTTTCTAAGGGTTTATAGTTTCACTCATACATCTAGAAGAGGCACCCACTGATCCACAGGTGGCTGCCCATCATTTGCTCCCTCTATGATTCTGTTCTGCTTCTCTTCCCTTTCTCACTCCCTCTCTTCCAACTTGTTCTTTTTAAGTCTCCAAGGGAGGAGATCCAGGGACTGGCTGGCAGCCAAGGGGCGGCAGAGGACACTGACCCTCTGGTAAAGAAGATGCCCACCTGTGCCAAGGGCTGAGGCCTGTGAGGGAGGATGCTTAGAAGCAGGACTGGGGGAAGGAGGACCAGACACCTGAAATAAGCTTGCAGAGGCCTTCGGTTCAGGAGATGGGTTGGCAGAACTGCCGCCAGGCTGTGCAGCCATAAACTGTTGAGCCAGCAGAGGGAGCTAAACACTAAAAGCTGGAGAAGTGCTTGGCGGGCTAGCCTTTACCTGACTGAGACCACGAGTGACAGCACCTCCAGCAGCAGGGCGGCGCTGAAGACCGCCAGGGCAGCAGGCGGGGGAGGTGTGCCGGCAGCCCCATACTTGAGGAAGCAAGTGATGGAGAGAATCAGAAACACTGTTGTCGACAGAAACACATCCAGGAGAGAGCTGAAGGTGGCGCTGGCAAAAGTCTTCACAGGAGAATTCTTGATAACCTGTTTGGGGCAGAAGTGGGAAGATGGGAGGCATGAACAGAAGCTGCAACAGGTGGCCACAGAGTCAGATTTAAAAGAGGGAAAACAGAGCGAACATTTGTTGAGCACTTGTCCACCCTGGACCAGGCACAGGTGGTAAGTGCTTTGGGTGGGCCATCTCTCCCATCCTATTTAACAATGAGGAAACTAAGGCACAAAGCACTTAGGAAACTGCACAAGGTCACATAGCAAGTTATTACAAACCAGTGAGTTCTCACAAGCATATTACACACTGAGCCTGAAACCTGGGTTATGGACTGATGTCTGTAAAGGCTGTTGCACAACCATTTTTCTGGAAGCTTCCACTGAATGGCTAGGTCCCAGTTTCAGGGTGTGTGACAGCTGGCTTCATAACAGAAGTAACAGGCAGGGATTGAAGCCACAGCAGATGAAAGCATGGATATGTCAACAGATAGTAAGACATGCTCATGCTTCCACTCAAGAGCCTCCTCTGGGCCTGGCTCTGTGTAGGCTGCTGGGGGAAGACACAAAACATCGCCTTCCAGGAGCTCACAGCCTAATGGGGAGACGGACAAGATCTGAAATGCCAGGGTGGTGTGATAAATGTAACAAAGAGCCACATGTGTGGAGTTAGGGAGTCTCAGGGAAGGAGGGAGAAAATGAGGACAATGCTAGCATGGAGCAAAGGGGCCTGGAAATGACATGCCAGTGACACCAGACAAAGGAGCCCAGGAAGATCGGGAGTTTTCTCTGTGTGGATAAATTCACTTGCAAATGCTGTTTCAGGCTTACAGATTGTGAGAAATCAGTAGTAGGCTTCATTTGCCTGTCACTTGAGGGGTTAAAAAAAAAAAAAAAGACTGCCAACAAGCACAAAGCTGATAGTGAACTGTCTGATGCAAACAAGAGATTTCTCCAGTAGAGACAGAAGAGGAAACACACCTCTTCTTGATAGCTGGTCCTGTAGGATCGCTCTAGCTCCTGGTCCAGGAAGTTCAAGCTGAACTCACTGATGGGTGGCTTGAAAAAATAATCTTTCATCAGGCTAGGAGAAACAAAAATGCAGCTGATCAACACCGCACACAGTTATTGTACTTACTCTATCGAAGATTGCAGTCAGCTATCCAAACGCCATTCCTGAAGCATGTCACAAGAACCATGTCTGACAATCACTATGAGACAGATGCTGCTTGACCACTCCTTTAGAACATACATCTGGAAAGCGCTTTGTGACATTATACTTCCTTTCCACTAAACAACAACTGTTTGCTGTCATTATAGCACACGTCATGAGCACTCTGATTTTGGAAACATCTTCCAGGGTTTGGGGAAGAAGGCAGATCTGCTGTGCTAGGAAACAACTGCTTCTGGAGAACCAGACACCCTTGTACCAAAAGGACTTAGGCTGATTCCAAGGCTTCCAATGAAAACCTAACTCAAAGCCAGCTGTCCTGTCATTCAGAGTACTGACAGTAAGTAATTACTGCCACCAGAGCTGACAGGTTGTTATCACAAAACTGTTTATAGTTAGTGTAATTGGGGTGCTATTGTCACATATGTAGATTGCGTGTGAAACCTGAAAAATAACACTCAACTATTTTAAAGCAGAGACACCAAACCTGCTTTATGTGACTCTTTCATTCTTTTATGGTTGCTAGCAAATAGTAATATCCTTTTTATACTGGAAATTACCAGAAATTTACGGGAGTATTAACACAATTTCAGAAGGCAAATACAGCCATGGAGTGTAGTCTCTCTCCCTCATATGATAACATCTGTAATTAAATCAGATAAGGTCCCTCACATATGCCTGACACACAGTGTCCCTGTGTGGGACAGAAGACTCTCTCTTTCTGTGACAGGTATACCATACCTCACTATGCTCTCAGACTCAGAAGAGACAAGATTCCATCCCTGAATGCTGACAGCCATCCTCCTCCCTTCCACCTAGGAAGTGTGGATAGAGAGAAAATGAGCACAGCAGCCCTACAGAGGATGTGCAATGGCCACATTTAGCTAGATGCTGTGCTGCTCCACTGAAATTAATATTGACAAGTTCCATTTCTGAGAATAGAGATTAGCTCCTTTTGGGCCAATCCCCTCTCAGATAACAACAATAAACTCTGGAGAAGATATAAAAATGACTCCTAGAAGGTAGTGGAGACTGACCAAAGTAGGTAGAAAATGGAGGAGAGTCACATGTGGAAGAAGGGAACAGCACCAGGTTAATTTCCCATGTTTTACTGTTTTTCTTTTTTACCGTTAGAAGCCATTAGTCAGCACCATATGCAAGACGGCTAAAATTCTGATGGAAAAGTCATGATCTCACTGGCTTAGAAAATCAGAAAATAATTTTTGGGCTGCCCATAGTTGGAAAAGAAGCTTGAAAATCCTAGAGAAAGCAAAAGCCAGAGAAGGGGCAGCCCCAAATTTGTCATATGAGCTCTGCTCAAATCTCTGGCTAACCCTTGAAATGTGCAGGTGCACAGCAGACTCCAAGCAGCCTAATGAAGGCTTATGAAAGAGCAGCAGCTGCTGGAGGAGACAAAGTTTGGTGTGCAAGTTTAGGTAAGTTAATGGCTTAATGAAACCAACAAACAAAGAAACAAAATACTGACATTCTTCAGAGCAATATAACAGAATCCAGAGTTTCTAAGCACCATACAATAAAAAATTATACAACATATAAAGAAATCGGAAAATATGATCCAACTCAGCAGAAGAGTAATCAATGGAGACCAATCTGAGATTACCAAGAGGGTGGCATTAGAGGTCAAGGTCACAATATGGGCAGACATAATACATTTGAAAATTAGAGCACAAGGGGTGGGAAAAGAGTAATGGATCTATACAGCTATAAGATGTCTACATTTCAAGTGAAATGATACAGGGTCACCTGGTTGGCTCAGTCCAAAGAGCATGCAAATTTGGACCTCAGGGTCCTGAGTTCAGGCCCCCTGCTGGGTATAGAGAGTACTTATGTAAATAAATAAGTAAACTTAAAAAAATAAAGTGAAATGATATGCTAACCATAAGTAGACTATAAAAATTCAAGGATGCCTATCTGTAAGTCCTAGAGCAACCATCAAAAGTAATAATAACAACAATGCAAAGAGGTATGGGTAAAAAGCTGATAATTATATTAAAATAGAATTAAATGGTAGAGACTTTTAGGATGATTAAAAAAAGCAAGTCCCACAAGAGACACACTTCAAATATAAATATACAGGTTGAAATTTTTTTATGGTAATTGATATACCAGGCAAAGAGTAAGAATGAGAAGGCTAGAGTTTCTGTGTTAGTATCAGATAAAGTGGTTTCTTTCTTTCTTTCTTTCTTTCTTTCTTTCTTTCTTTCTTTCTTTTTTTTTTTTTTTTTTGATAAAGTGGTTTCTAAGATACAGTATTACCAGGGATAAAGTAGTATACTTCAAAATAACAAAAGGACCAATTCACCAGGATTTGTAACAGTCATAAATGTGTATGTACCTAAAAAAAAAAAAAGAGCATGAAAATATTTGAAACAAAAACTTTCAGGACCAAAAAGAGACATAGACAAATCTACAATTACAGTGAAAGACTTTAAAATCCCTCTCTTAACACTGATAGAGCTATAGACAAAAAGTAAAGAGACAGATGATCTAATACTGCCCACTGCCTGGACCTAATTGTGTTTATGGATCACAACATCCTACAAATGCAGAATACATTCTTTCCAAGTGCAGGTGGTATATTCAAGAAAACAGATACATGTGAGACCATAAAACAAAGTATCAATAAATGCAAAGCGACTGAAGCCATATAGAGTATGTCTTTGGCTATAATGACATTAAATCAGACATAAACAATGAACATATCTAAATACCATCCTTCACCAAAAGGAGCCAAGCCTCTTTGGACAAATGGCTGATTCCTGAGTAGGATCAGGGAAGATGTAATTAAGACGAGCTTGGAATATTCTGTTGTGCTAGAACAGGGTGCCAGAAACTGAAAAACAAATGATGGAGAGGTGCTTGGGTGGCTCAGTTAAGTATCCTATTCTTGGTTTTGGCTCAGGTTGTGATCTCATGGTCATGAGATTGAGCCCTGCATTGGACTCTGCACTTAGCATGGAGTCTGCCTGAGATTCTCTCTCTCCTTCCCCTCCACTCCACCCAATAAATAAATTAAATTTAGAAAAAAATGATGGAGCCATGCCAATATGCTGCAACTGTCACTGTGGAGTTCATGCTGAAATAGAAGAACTGACATTTTGAACCATCATAGTAAAGGCTGTTTCAAGGAGTGCCTCGATGGCTCAGCGGGACCCTGCTTCTCCCTCTCCCTCTGCCACTCCCTCTGCTTGTGCTCTTTCTCTCTCTGAAATAAATACATAAAATCTTTTTTAAAAATATGTTTCAAAGGCTATTTCTGGCAAGAACCATGATGGAGATGAAATCTAGGGAAGTTTGCTGGGGAATGGAATACATGCATGATCTTAAAGTACTGCTTATTAGTCACAAGGAGAAAATAACCAGATTGGAGAGGTCAGTAACACTTGCCTGGTTGCTCAAAATTACTATCACTGAGGGAAGACAAATGGGCACCATGTGCCTCTGGACAGGACATCTGAGAAGGACACGTCATTTCTGTGGCCAAAATCCCTGCCAAACTGGAATATGAACCGTAGATAAGATCAAATATGCATCCATGTTAGATTTCCTGAATTTGGTAACCATGGTTATGTAAAAGAATATCTTTGTGGGGCACCTGGGTGGCTTGGTGGTTGAGTATCTGCCTTTGGCTCTGGTCATGATCCCGGGGTCCTGGTATTGAGTCCCACATCAGGCTCCCCACAAGGAGCCTGCTTCTCCCTCTGCCTATATCTCTGCCTCTCTGTGTCTCTCATGAATAATTTAAAAAAAGAATATCTTTATATTTAGGAAATATTGTATTTAGGGGCAAAGGGCATGATATATCCATCTTATAATCAAATGGTTCAGAAAAAATAAATTTCATAAAGAAAGAGAGGGCATAAAACAGTAAAAAGTTAAAAGTTGGCAAACTATTTTTTTAAAAAGATTTGTTTATTTACTTTTATTTATGATAGACACAGAGAGAAAGAGAGAGGCAGAGACACAGGAGGAGGGAGAAGCAGGCTCCATGCCGGGAGCCCGACATGGGACTCGATCCCGGGACTCCAGGATCGCGCCCTGGGCCAAAGGCAGGCTCCAAATTGCTGAGCCACCCAGGGATCCCCTTGGCAAACTATTATTTATGCAACTTTTCTCTAAGTTTCAAATTACTTCAAAATAAAGTAATATATTAACAACGAAGGGACAAACACATGGAGATAAGGTGACTCAGAAAAAAGGGAGCGATCCCTACCTGCAGATCTTTACTTTTTTTAGAAATGATTGACTCTTACCTGTCTTCTTTGATAACATCAACAAAATGGGCATCTGTTTTCTCCCGGATGTTCTTGAATCTCAGCGGAAGGAGAGCTGACTGGTCCAAGCTCACTCCTGCCCACCTTCCCTTTTCCTGTAAGATCTCACACAGGGATGTCTGACTGTTGGTGAGCTTCTCCTCTTGCGGAGGACTCAGAAGTCCATTTTGAGTTTTGGAATTAGGTGCTCCAGGAGCCTGCCTCAAGACAAGAATAGTGAGGGGCAGACACAGAGGCTGAAATGTGAGTATGCAGCAGTGCTATACTATCCTGACCTCTGTCACACTGGGCCCCCACTGTACACTTGACCTTCATATCTCTGTTTTAATCTGATGCTCAACCTCTCCACCCATCCACTTCTCCTCATCCCCCTATTTTATCAGATTGCACCTCCAGGAGTTGAGGCAACCAGGAAGGTGATATCATGGGAAGAGCCAGGAAGGAGATGGAGAGAAGGTCAAAGAAGAGTTGAGGCTCTTGGAGCTTGCAAACCATAGAATCAGCATTGCAGAGGGCCATGGGGGCAGGTTTGGGAGGTTAGGGTGGTAGATGTAGTACAAGAATCCATACAGGGGCAGATGGCAGGAGGCAGAAGGCACCAGGGTGGAGGATATCACACATAGGCCTCCCTGGAGATTCAGTTTTTATACGCTTTCTTGAAAGGGCTCTCAGATTTGGTCTTTGCTTTGTTCTCTACTGTTGTCCTGGCCCTGTCTCCAGGTGAGACTTCTGTGGCAGTGTCCTCCCTGCAGGCTCTGAACCCAAGCCTCTCTTCAGGATGCATCTGCACATCCCTCTTTTCTCTCCACATCCACATTCTACCACATGTTCTGGCCCCAGAGATCTTCCCTAGCTACTGGAGTCCACATGTCTTTAAGCTCTTACTGCACATTACAAGAGTCCCATCCAGTTGGGCATGCAATTATTCTACTTCACAAGGGTTAGCCCCAGAGATCTTCCCTAGCTACTGGAGTCCACACGTCTTTAAGCTCTTACTGCACATTACAAGAGTCCCATCCAGTTGGGCATGCAATTATTCTACTTCACAAGGGTTAGACCTGACTCTCCATCCCGATTGTTACTGGTATATTCAAAACCATTAGGATGAGAAGGTGTGGAATGGTGTCACCTAAAAGGAGCTATTCATAGAACTGAGAATCCAACAAGACAGGAATGTCACCTCAGGTGGATTCACCAGGAGAGGAGCTGACAGGAACAACAACCAAGAGTTTGTTACCTTGGTGCTGTTTTTATGCTCCTCTTGACCACCATTTTGGACTGCTCCTCCTTCTGCACCAGCTTCCGATTTGGGGGCAAACGTGATTCTGCATGAAGGACAGGTCTACAAGAAAAACATACACCATAGAATACACACAGAAAACACAGCCATAACCCGTAATTCAATCAGGTCCATTGTTGCAACTGGCTGTCACACTGAATGGCTGTAACCGACTGGAAGGCTTACTGAGCCACTTGAGCAGGAGTCGAAAACAAACCAGTGAAGTGAAAACAGAAACATGTCCACACAAAGACTGGCGCACATGAATACTCAGAGCAGTGCTATCCATAACAGCCAAAAAGTAGAAACAACTCAAATGTCTATTGATAGGTGAATGGATTGACAGAATGTGGTCTATCCATAGTTATCAAAAGGAAGGAAACACTGACAGCTACTACAACATGGATGAACCCTGAAAACATTGTTAGGTGACTGAAGCCAGACACAAAGGACCACATATTATGGGATTCCATCTGTATAAAACGTCCAGAAAAGGCAAATTCATAGAGATGGTGAGAAGATTAGCAGATGCCAGGGGTGAGGGGATGAGGGGATGGGGAATGATCTAACGGATGTTGAGTTCCTTTTTGGAAGGGTGATGAAAATATCCCAAAACTGATTGTAGTGATGGCTGCACAATCTTGCAAATATACTAAAAATCACCAAACTGTATACTTCAAAGGGGAAAATTTTATGGCAATGTGAATTATATCTCAACAAAGTTATCATCAGGCCAACAAACCAGCCACTAGCCTACACAGGGTTCTCCAGCCTGTGTGACAGTGAGCTGTTCATGTACAACAGGCTGGAAATTCAGAGGAATATGCCTGCAGACTAGGAATTCTCAGAAGCTTGAGCAGTTAGCTGACCTAGAAAAGAAAAGTCGAGGCTTAATCCCAACATGCAGAGCAGAAAGTGCCAGGCTTTGCTTCTCCCAATCACGGTGTGGAGATGCCCTCTTGCAATCACCCACCTGGGCCCTCTCTCACCTACAAAACTAGAGTGGTGACATAGCTCTTGCAGATGTGTAGTAAGAACTAAGTGAAGAAGTGTGTGACACAGCTTAGCCTTGCTCCTGGAACTCAGTGTATCTATCTTCAATCACTTTACTCTTATTATCTAAAAATGGGATTCAGGAAACTGGCTGCCGCCACCAAGACAGCAACCAACAGCTTCCAGTGGAGAAGATGAACAGCAGCAGAAAACAGATTCAGTGAGACTCTAAAACAATTCCTAGCATAATAAGCACAGTTAAACACTGGAATACATTATAGGAGGCTAGGCACTATTTTAGAAATTTAAAATAAGGATCACTTAGTACCCAAGGGCAAGGATATGAGCTATATCACATCCTAAGTTAGATTTCAGGCCTCTGTTGTACTAAATAAAAGAAATAAAGATTCTAAAGAGTTGTGTCATCTGGGAATCTGACACGATGCACAAGTCTGAACATCCGTATTCATTCTCAACATGAAAATATACACACCAAAGCAGCAGGTCAAATCATTAACTAACATACTGAGTAAACAGCAGTACCAAGGTAAAACACACCAATAGCTCTTTAAACACAGACATTCTTAACAGGGGCAGGGTGTTCTAATTCTCAGTAATATACGATGAATTATTTTTTTTAATTTTTATTTATTTATGATAGTCACACACAGAGAGAGAGAGAGAGGCAGAGACACAGGCAGAGGGAGAAGCAGGCTCCATGCACCGGGAGCCCGACGTGGGATTCGATCCCGGGTCTCCAGGATCGCGCCCTGGGCCAAAGGCCCGCGCCAAACCGCTGAGCCACCCAGGATCCCTATACGATGAATTATTTTAATGCATGTTGGTAATGATGGAGTTAAACCTCAAAACATGTTGCTAATGGGGCCACTGATCTTCTCAAATGAAGAAACAAAATCCAACACTGCACACATGGAGCAGTCCTTCTAGCCCCCTCAGGAAAGGTAAAGTAACAGCACTCCTCAGAGGAGCACATGACTCCTGAGGGCTCGCCCTAGAGGGGGTGGGAGTGAATGGTTACCGGGGTGGCAGGTTGCACCTCCAGGGCAACACTGGCCTTTGCAAGGGCCAGGTGGCAGCCTGGGGGGAGAAGCAGGCACAGTTTGGTGCATGGGACAGTCCAAGAGATTCTAACATGAGTCATACCCTTAGGGTCCAGGGATGTCCCCAATCTCATGCAGGTATGACAAAATACTAATAGATACTTCTCTGGCTACTTTTTACACTTTAAGACTAGAGATGTAGTGTGACAGTGCTAGTTCTAGTTCTAGTGCTAGAAATTACTCTAGTGATTACTAGTGTAGCACAGGGATTAGAGGTTTTGAAATCAACTGTCATGGACCAAATCCTGGTTCTTACAGTTACTAGGTAGGGAGATCTCCGAGCCTCAGTTTCTCCTTTCCACAATGGAGGTGTGTCTCCCTCTACTGACTGTGTGGAAGAAAGAAGAAGGACGAGGAGGCTACACCAGGGCCCAGTGGGAGGGCTGTAGCTGACCAGTGATGTCCGGCAGGGGTGGAGGGTGCATGACTGGAAGCGCACATGCACTTACCACACTGGGCTCTGTGTCAGGTGCCAGTGGGCACTCAATACATGTTGGTCCTTAACAATAACACTTCTGGTCATGAAGACAGCTCATATGGTAATTTGATATCCTTAATGCAGACAGGACAGTCATCCTTGGTTATCTCTTGGCCTCAGTTTATTCCTAAGTACTAAGCACACCACATGTACTTTAAAAACAGGCCATCTGCTTCTTAGAAACTCCCTGTGGCATGCTGGCTTTACACATACAAGATGTTTTATGCACTTAGAGCCACAAATATGCAACAGAGACTAGCAAACCTACTGGACACCAGAGGGCACACACCCTCTGCGAAGGTTCCCTAGACACACATCAAAGGCACACAACTTCAGAACGGTGCCCTCTCTCTGGGGAGGCTGATTGCGAAGTGGCTGGCAGGCAGGTGGAGACAGGGAATGTCCATGGGGACTGGGCTGATCTCCAGGAGCCTATGACTCTGGTCTTCCCAACTGGTCAACCCCAGTCCACATTCCTTTGACAAAGAGGGGCTCTGCGGCCTTTACCCTGACATGATAAAATGTTCTAATACAGAGGTAAGGTCTGGTAGACTGCCCACAAAAGAGCCTCAGGGAGCAAAGGCACAGACATAATGTTCATAAATGGTCTCAGAGACTGTCCTCGGGGAGGTTCAGGGGGCTTATCAGAGTCACATGTCAGGCAGCAGAGAGCAGGCACTGTGGCTGGGATCCCCAATGGCTGAACAGTACTCACTGCTCCCTCTACACCTCCACAGAAGCTTCATCCCAGGAGTGAGTACACCAGGGGCAGGTGGGAGAACCAGCTATGGACTCTAAGACCTCCTGTAGCAAAGCAGCCCCAGGAACTCACAGCACATGGATCCAGAAGGTCATTTCATTGTGCTTTGAAAATGTGGGGTTTTGTCCTTCTATATCGTCCTCATCAACTTTGTTTTGGGGAGGAAATTTCAGTGATTAAGTATTAAAAACAAATGAAACAAAAAAATCTCAGAGAGGTCCATCTGCCCTGATGGAGGCATCCTCACATCTCGGTGTTCTCTTCTGATGTGTGGCAACAGTCCCTTTTGCACTAGGAAGGTCCCGCTAAGCAGCAGAAGGTGGGTTTGTTTCCCTCCCCACTACCCATAGAAACTACCAGTGAAACTATTTTCCAGTTTCATTTTAATCTGGGTTAAAGTATCTGGCAAACTGGTTTTTGCCAAACAAACAGATACCTCTGTGAAATGTTTCCCTTGCCATTAAACATCTGACTGTCCTGCTGAGAAGCCCTGATCCAGAAGAGCACTTTGGACTTGAGGAACCATCTGGGGTACCTCACCATCTTGGGAGGCATGCCCAATACGTTAGATAAAACCACTCTTACATTAACAGCAGGCTGCTGTGCTGGAGAATTGCCTGTGTGCTGGGGACATACCCATGAACAGCAACCAGGTCCTTATCCATGCAGTGTCTACAGTCTCTGTGCCTGACTTCAGTTCCTTCTAACACTCTAGGAGGCTGCTTGGAGGATACAGTTTCATCAGCAGTGGGAGTCCGCCTGCAGGCTCCTGGCCCCTGACCACCATGCAGCCTCTCTCTGACTTCCTTTCCTAACACAGGGAGGACCAGGGAATCATCCTGGCACTATGACTGCCTGGGCCTCATTCCCCTAAAGTAACCCAAGCAGTAATGACCACCTCCTGGGCACCAAGGGAGGCTTTATTAAGACTAGCTAAGGTCCGGAATCCCTGGGTGGCACAGCGGTTTAGCGCCTGCCTTTGGCCCAGGAGACCCGGGATCGAATCCCACGTCGGGCTCCCGGTGCATGGAGCCTGCTTCTCCCTCTGCCTATGTCTCTGCCTCTCTCTCTCTCTCTCTCTGTGAGACTATCATAAATAAATAAATAAATAAATAAATAAATAAATAAATAAGTAAGTAAGTAAGTAAGTAAGTAAGTATTTTTAAAAAGACTAGCTAAGGTCCCCCAAACAGTACTCTAGGGGGCCTCGGAGTGTGCTGGCTGTTGCCAGGGAAACCCGAGATCCCTTGGAGAACACCCAAGAACAAATTCTGCATTTTCCCAGATGATCTCTGCTCCTTCCTCCAATGCGGAGGGAAGATTATAACTATTTCTCTAACCCACTTGAGTACATTTGCATTTGTTTTTAACACATTTCAATACACACACCCTACATTCTGTTTGAAATACATGGCATAGAGCTATGAAATAGGTTTTTCTTCAAGGCTATTTCTCTTCACAAGATAAATCATTTCTAAGCCAACAGCTGTCCTTATTCATAACTGTCAAGGAAGAGAGCAGGGAAACCTCTTTTCTGAGAAATGAAGAGGAAACATCAGAAAAGTCCTGGCTTAGCCTGTTTAGTCTGTGGAACGTGACTATTTGGTAAGCTGTCCTATGACTAAGAGAAGCAACCCTCGCTCCCAAACTCAAAGCTCAGGCTGAGTGTGGCACCCAGGAACAACAAATGGACCTACTGAGGCCCATCCGGGTTTCTCTGCTCCCTGCCTGCGGTCACCAGAAGCACCCAGAAGCAGATGCTATGATTCATTCTGTTCCACACAGATGAAACAGGCAAAGAAGAGAAAGGACTTGCCCAGAGTCACACAGTCACAGTGTGACACAGGGAAGCTCAAGCCCAGGCAGCAGTCCCCTGGACCCCATCCATGCATGTGACATCTCTGAGTGAACAGGAACTGCCTGCACTGAGGGGCCTCAGTCAGCCTGGCTTCTGCTGCCCTTAAGGGGCCAGCGTGTCATTGTTTACATTAGTGGGCTAGCATGAGCATGAACACTTCCAAGTAGACGATTTCTGCAATCAAAATACTAGAGAAAAAGAGGAGCAGAAATTGTTACAGAAAAAGAAAGCTATCCCCAAAGCTTTAAGAACAGAAAGTGCACAGTCTGAGAGTACGGGAGGCAAAACAACAGCAACAATGACAAAAAAACCTATAAAAATCAGACCCAAGATCTCAGAGTCACCGAGTATGGAGTAGCAGAACCCTGCTTGATTCCCGAGCCCTAAATGACCACTAGTCTAATAACTGAGGATGATAAGGCAGAAATATTTCTGTGGAAATATTCCATCAGGAAGTAAAAAATGAGAAAATATTTGGTATTTTGGGAAGTTTCATGGACATGTAATACTTCACTACCTGCTGGTGCCAGTGAAATGATGCTGGACATATCTTCTTATGTCAATTCATATGTAATACATAATAGAGATACAATCAATATTATATGCTTTCACTTATATAGTATGATTAAAATAATCTAAGTAAAATAGTTAATACATATATATTAAACATTTAAATTGTAAAACAGCTTAGACTTATGGAGAGCAGGAAAGACAGTTAAGAGAGTTGCCATAGGGGATCCCTGGGTGGCACAGTGGTTTGGCGCCTGCCTTTGGCCCAGGGCGCGATCCTGGATCGAATCCCACGTCGGGCTCCTGGTGCATGGAGCCTGCTTCTCCCTCTGCCTATGTCTCTGCCTCTCTCTCTCTCTGTGACTATCGTAAATAAATAAAAAAATTTTTTTAAATATTAAAAAAAAAAAGAGAGAGAGTTGCCATGTGTCTTTCTCTGGTGTCCCTGAACGTCAGCAACCACAGCATGGCCATCAAGACTGGCACAGTGCACAAACTATGCTACAGGCTTGACTCTGACTTCCCAGCTTTTTCCCGAACCACCTTCTTCTGTACCAGGATCCTACGCTGCATTTAGCGGCTCCTTGTCTCCTCCAGTCCACGGCAGGTCCCCGGTCTTTTCTCATCTTTGATGACTTGTCACTGTTGCAGTGTCCTGGTCAGGCATCAGAATGTTTTGTAGACTGGCCTTGGATCTGCACTGTCTGATGCTTTCTCACGAGTTGGACAAGGTTTAGGATTTGGGAGAAGAACCCTACAGAGGTGATGTGATGTGCCTTTGTCAGCACATCACATGGTGGGGGAGGGGCGCAGACAGAGCACTGCAAATCTTCGAATCCTTGTTATGATGTCAGCCTTCATTATTCAGTGAGGCGGAGCCTACCAGGTTTTCCACTGTGGAGTTACTATTCTTTTTGTAATCAGTAAATATGGGTGGGGGAGGGAGATGCTTGGAGCCTGTGCAAATATCTTGTTTCTCCTTAAACTTTTAGCCACTAAATTTAGAACTCACTGAGGGACCCTGCCAGCAGCAAATACTACTGTGGTGTTCTAGTGTTGGTTCTTTCCCCCTCACTCCTCTACCTCCATCAGCTAGAACTCTTCTGTAAGAAGATGTTGATTTCCAGGGTATAGGCTTTCTCCTGGCTGAAGAAAACACACATGACTGGAAATACAGATAAAACCTGAAAGTCTTTTTTTTTTTTTTTAACTAACTTTACATTCACATTTCAGAGCTAGCAGTCACACTAGTATTCATTTTTATAACAGCTTAATCAAGATAGAATTCACATACCATGCAATTAACCCATCTTGAGTATATATAATCCTGTGGCTTTTAGTGTATTCACAGAATTGTGCAACCATCACCACTACCAATTCAACCACCATTTATAAGAAATACTTAGTGTCTAAACTATAGATAGATAGATATTTACCATCTTTTCCATTTCTGAAATACTAAAAGGCTAGCTGCCTCCTCACACCGAGCCCACAGAGTCTGCTTATAGTGATTTTACACACAAATAATAGAGAGAGAAAAGAAGTGGCCATTTACTTAGAATCATTTAAAAAGTCACAGGGAAAAAAAAAGTCACAGGGACTGCCAAAGAAGGATGGTCCCTGGGGCTACCAACCTCAAAGGAAAAGTATTACCCTTTTGAAGATGTAACAGATCCTCCTTGAATTACCCCCATGTGGGCAAATCCATATCATCAGCCTCATTACTGACTGTAAACATGTAGAAATGCCCTATGAGCGGACAGCCCCAGGGTTCTGAATAATAGATTAAGGTTAAATTCACAAAGACTAGCCAAGCAGGTGTCTTTCCAATGAGGTCCTTTAGAGATGAACTAAGATGCTTTCACAGCTCACACAGTTTACTGGTTAGGACTAATGTGATTAAACAAACAAACAAAAATCCACATCTTAGGTTTTCGTATCCTTTCTCTTCACAAAGATGCTAGACAGCTATTTTTATTGGCATACATAGTCTCAATCCGTCTATCATCCACAGTGTTCGTGGAAAAGGAGCAACAGACATCCAAAACTGAGGTCACACTCAAGGGGCCAAGGTGCTCATGCTCCAGTGTCACATTTGTGATGTAGTTATATCCCCTTCAGCAAAAACTGAAGAACCACACTCTCATCAGAACAAATAGAGAAGGCAAGACCTTCCTGAGACAGTGACTCCTTGTGGGCAAATCAAAGCAGCATCTGTCTCCTCCTGTCCTTCCTCACTCCTCCCACATGGAATGAATAAATGTGCGTCTGGTGTTAACTGAGCTTCTACTCCAAACCTAACATTCATGGGCATTACTTAACCTGATCTTCACAGCAGCCCTGGGAGATTGTGGTCGTCATCATGTCTCATCGTGGCCAAATAAATGGATTTGCTCACAGTCCCAAAGCCAAGGCTTTGAGAAGGATCTTTGACTGTAAATTCTGGCCCTTTCCATGGTATGCAAACTGTCTCCCATGACACTGATATATAAAGTCCTTGTCCCCTTCCCTGGCTCCCCTCTTGATTCCTCCTTCCCCCAGTCCAACCCTAGTGGTATTTTTGCAAGCTTAGGCTCAGAAAGCTGAATGCCATGGTGCTGGTAGTACCCTTCTTTCCCCATTACGCTATCCAGGGCCTTCCGGATGAGAAACTTTCACTCAAGAAGCCAAGGTGTAGGTGTGGGAAGGGGTCTCTCGGACCTATGACCTCATCGCCAAACCCTTTATCCTTTGACATCACTACTGTTTCTTGGTAGGTCATTACAGCACTCAGAGTATTTTGTGAAATATTAGGTAAAAATCCTCTAGCTATGAACTGGGAGGCAACTCACATGGGACATGTGCACTAGGGACACGTGCACTAGGAGTGGAAACCAAATGCTTCTATTCAGGTCTGCTTGGGCTTCTTGGCCTCGCTCTGCAGAGCTACAGTTCTCTGGGTATCATTCACGAATAAAAAAAACTTAAGTCAAAAGAAAGTTATAATTATCTACCACATGCCAGGCTGTACACTTGGGAAAAACGTAAGTTATTTCACATATGGGTCCTACCTGCATTCAAAGAGCTCACAGGAAGCCGCATAAGAAACAAGTTAAAAGTGTATGTTATAGCTGAATGGACCGAGGATTTGGAGATGGGGAGACAACCGTTAGCTAATGGAGCCTCAGGCAACTCCAATGACACTGAATAGGGCAAGGAAGGAAGCTCCGAGGGAGAGTGACAGTGAGGTGTGCTACAGGTGACAGAAACCAACAGGACCAAGACATGCACGCATTCACTTGAGGAATATTCACTCAACACCCTTCCTTAATTTCTTGGCTCCTCCATAAACTCCTCCTACTTGACAATCATTCCCCCAAAACGTGTGGTTTGAAAAAAGAAGTCTGTGGTCGCAAAAACCTGAGAATACATCCCTTTCTGGAGGCCTAATGTGCATGTTAGTGCACTAAAGGCTCTGAGAAGTCCTGCCATACAGAGACCCTTTCTGTAGTGTGTAACCCAGAATTCTGCATGTTTACTTGACCACAGAATGCTTTTTCCATACTTGCCACCTATTTCCAACCTGAGAAACCAGTGCTCAAGGGAACGTACTTTCAAGGGGAGCACTGCCTAACACAAACCCCTTCAACGAGCTAGGGCTTTCCATGCTGTACAGAGGTGTAGAGTCGGTGATAGAAATCCACACGGAGCAACCTCTCACTGGATGAGGTGGCAGTAACCACAAAGGAAAGTCACTCTTTCACAGGGAGGGTCACCAGACACTGGCAAAGGATTAGGAGAAACCAACCAGCGCTTCTAGCTAAATAGAAAAACCAACTGTAGTGCAGACGACGTAACAAACCAATGATATGCATGAGGTACTGACAAGCACACAGGATAAGTCTGCCCCAAAAACTGATGAGCAGGTGGCTAATATTTTTTCTGTTGTGCAAAAACTCGTCAGATTACAATGTATATAATCCTTGAAATGGACCTCAGTTTTCTTTCAGGCTCAATGATAGCTCCTAAGGACTCACCCAGCTACCAAGGCTTACAATTTGCAAGGCACTCACAGATGCCTACTCTTGCCTGACCCTACAGAACTAGGAGCGGAGGGGCCAGACCGTGCATGACTTCCCAGAGCAGCAAAGTCTGGAGTGGAGACCGCGCTGTCTACCTCTCCATCCTCCCATGCTAACTGCTGGGGCAGTCCTCATCTCAGATGTCCTGTAATCCCCTCCTCAGCACATGAAAGTAGCCCAGAAATTATACTTCAAGGTCCAGCTCACACTTCCCTCCTGGAAGGGCCACAAAGATCTTTTTTCTTCCTCTGAAATTCCTTTTGGCAGACACAGTTAATTTAATAGATCACAAAATTTTCAGAAAACTTGTGATGATTATTTGGAAAATTTATACATGACAACAGAATACACTAAATAGCTTCTGTCTACCAGATTTTAAAAATAAAGGTAAATATATTTGTATCTATAAATACACACATAAACTAGAACAAGAAATGTTCTTTTGGGATAAGAGAAAACTTTTTTAGGTCAATTTAGCATCAAATCGCTGTCATTAAATTGGAAGTTATGTGCAATGGATAGAAACACACATATATGTAACAATCTAACATGGCAGGCAAACACAACAAATCATTTATTTTTGGATTTGAGCTCTATTTCTCTACTTAAATACAACTCAGTTTGAAGCCTGGAGGAAATAATTTCTCTCTAAATAATGAAGCTGTATTTGGAAAACTACATTCTCAACTTCTTCCCCTACAACTGTTCCTGCCCACGCTCAGGAACAGCCCATGAAGCCCATGAGCTCCTCTTCCTGACTGCTGCAAAACATTGCCCCAAGCAAAGAGGCTGTCTTGAAAGTGCCACAGGTAGTAAGGAAATTTCAGATACATTAGCAGTCACACATGCACCAGAGGACATGGGAAAGCACCGGGTCTACTACCCTAGCTCACAGGTTCTCAACCAGAGGAGATCTTACCCTCCCTTCCTCCCTCCTCAGGGGCCACTGGGCTATGTCTGGAGGCATTTTTGGTCACCATAATGGGAGAAAAGGGTGATCCTGGCATCTGGTGGGTGGTGGCCAGAGATGTTGCTCCACAGTGCACAGGAAGGCTCCCACCACAAAATCACCTGGCCCCAAATGTTCCTAGTGCTGAGGCTGAAAAACTCTGCACTAAATTAACAAAGCACACAATGAAAATGATACATGAGTGCTGTTAATAAACCTGAGCCCAGTAATTACACAAGTAACTGGCCGACAGGGATTACGGATTCTGCCAGAGGGAAATGACCTGGACGCCCACATTATGATCCTGTTGAATTTAAATACCAGCAGAGCTGGCTTTCAAAGCCGTGAATGAATGTGGATAAACAGGAACATACTGGATAAAGCTGTAACAACAGGCCATCATCCTGGCCAACATATTTTATTATTTGAGAGCACAACACAGTGAAGGGGGACTGTTATGAGTGCCTCTCTTTCTTTTTTTTAAAAAATGGAAACAGCAAATATTTCAATAGTAAAAACAAGAGATACCAGCGAAGGAAGTGAAATCACATGTAAAAACTGAGGAGCAGCTCATAAACTAGAATGGTTTCATATGCCCACAGTCCACTATGTAATCCTGTGGCAGTTTATGTACAGAAATGGGTAGTTGTAGACAGCCGCCAAGAGGTCTCTGCTCCAACAATGAAATACTGTAGTGATCCTGGCAAGCCCGCACTCTTGCTGTGAGCTTCGCCATAAGATTCAACCACACCAACAAAATTGAAAATAATTGTAAGACATTAGAGTTCAAGAGACGTAGGAGCACTTGAGAAAATGGGTCTCTGAAATAAGATACCAACTAGCTCTCCAAGCAAGTTGTGAGAAGAATTACTTTACTATCACTTATCATTAACTTTCTGAGACCCCAAAAGACAGCATAGGTCTCAGAACAAGAAAACAATAGCTCGAGTGAGAAGCAAACTGATGCAGTGTAGAAAGAAAATGGAGGTGCATAATAGGTCAAAACAAAGATGTTAAAAAATGCAAAATGCTGGTGACTTTATACTAAATTTAAAAATTGCAAAAACCAAATTGAAAGGCATTCCAAGTTGTCTGCCACAGACCCAAAGGCTGCTTATTATTTCACATGTTCTACTGCAGAATTAATATAAAATTTTAAAAGTAGAAAAAAAAAAACTAACCTTAAGGTTATCAAAGGTTTTGACAGTCTGCGCCAAGTCACTGACACTCCCTGGTGATGCTGTCCCCTGTCCCCTAGGACCTGAGGACACCCGTGAGCCGTCAATGACCTCAAAGCCTGAAAGCAAGGCCTCTGTACAGCTGCAATGAGACTCCTTCGCTCTCTGACCCGCTATCAGGTATGTCTTCAAACCTATGGATAAAAATTACAATCAGCACAGATGGAAACCACCGGTGGTTGAAATGCAGCTCGATCTTGCTCTCTATGTGCAGGACACGCTCCTGAAAAGTGGAGAGTAAAGTGAAAATATGAATGTCATATTTTACTACTGACTTCCATGATGTTTTCAGAGACGTGCAGGCTCAGGAAGAATGTTTGCTTCCAAGACACACCATTAACTTATATCATGTTTTCTTTGAACTTTGGCTGCTTGTTTTACCTTGGGGGTCTGAAATGAGCATAAATAGTTCCTCCATGAAAGGGTCACATGACCGATTTGTGCCAGCAACCTAACAGACTGAGGGCTGACCCCAGACATTCTTGGGTTTATTTTGCTAGATCAGTCTATATGTAAGGGTGATTTAGAATATGGATCATTTTACCTATGTCAGGATTGCAAACCTCTTATGAAAAGCGAGACTGTTACACATAACGTGTACTGACAGGAGTAATTAAAACCTCCCTTCATTCAGATGGTCAAGTATCAGTTTTCAGTTGGATCTAAACATTCACAGTAAGAACATGCAGCTCTAGTCAAGCTGTAGGCTATGAGAATTTTATTCTCTCACAAAATCTTCAGTTAAAGAAGTGGGGGAGGGGCATCTGGGTGGCCCAATCAGTTAAGCATCTGACTCTTGGTTTCAGCTCAGGTCATGATCTCACGGTCTGGGGATCTCAGGGTCCAGGGATCAAGCCCTGTGTCTGTTGCGCTCAACACTCAGTAGGGAGTCTGTTTCTCCCTCTGACTCTGCCCTTCCCCCTGTTCTCTCTCTCTCTCATAAATAAAAATAAGATCTTTAAAAAAAAAAAGTTAGTTAGATGGACAAATAATCGACATCTTTATAATTCTCATTAAAAGACTGAAATAACATGCTAACATATGCTACACTATTAGGTAGCTCTAATAGGCAGGTAGGTCTCTGCTCCAGGTCCTCAGAAAGAATTATCTGCTGGGAAATACTAAGCAGCAGTTTTCAAGCAATTTCTGGAAAGGAAGCAAATCTTATTTAAAAGAATCCACTGTTAGCCCTTACTGAAATTTAACCAGACTACAAACCTGTTGAGGGGAGTGGCAATGTAATTTGTTCAGTAAACATTTGTTTTAGGCCTGGGGTTGGCTATACCTAGAGAATAAACTTAAGAACAAAACAAAGTCCCTGTCTTGGAGAGTTGAAGCTCTAGCAGAAGATGGTAATGAAAAGGCATCATGGAAACATTTGAGGGGAGGGGTCTACACTCCTAAACTCACATGGGTGCTTACGTTCAGTACATTTTAATAAATGCTTTAAAATTAATTAAAGAAGGCAGGGGGAGGGCCCCTGGCTGGCTCAGATGGTAGAGCATGTGACTCTTGATCTCAGGGTCATGAGTTTGAGCTCCATGTTGGGGACTGAGAATACTTTAGAAAAAATTAGTTAAACAACCTAGGGATTACTTAATTATCCTTTATCATTTTATAGTTATGCAACCATTTCTTTAGTCTCTCATTTCCCTTTCTTCGCATAAAAATACTATATAGTGTGTGTTTTAAGTCGCCTAGAGAGATCCTAGAGCACAGTCAAACCATAGATGGGAATCAAAAGACTCAGATAAGTAACTCTGGACATTAATTTACCCTAAAGGAGACCGTGAAATACTCACTCTTAACTAAGGTCCTGAACTTCCATGTTTTTTTTTTTCTTCAACACAAATACACAATCAATATACTGATTGATTCAATCCCAGTCACAATCAGGTACATGTACCAACTTGATACGGAAGCATGAAGTGGAAGAGGACAAGGAGTAAAAGCACCTATGTGTGAATTCCTCACATTCTGACACAGACGACACTGAACTCACTGCCATTCTGCCTTGGGAGAGTCAAAGAATGCAACCTTTGTGGGCTAACCAGAGAAAAGCCCTACTTCCCGTTCCAGAGTCTCCATGCTTGTAGGCTTATCTCTGGCTGTGTCAAAGAAGTACGTGGAAAGGAAAGGCCCATTCCCTGGAGCTGCTCCAATGGGCTCTCCCCTGATAACACAGCAGACAGCTTGTAGGTCTCCTGGTAGTGAGTGGGGAAGGCTCCGGCTGGCACACTGTGCTGCTGCAGAGGGCCATCCAGGGGACCAGGAGGAAGAAGGAGGAAGGCAGTGCGTGAGGAGATACTGCTGTGGGGAAAGGTTTTCAGTTATGTCTGTAGCTGGCCATGACCCCAGAATAGCATTCCCTACAAGATGCTGGTGGCTTGGGACTCCCTTGCCTGAGGCTGCTGCTCCTGGTGGGTAAGGACTCCCCAGGGAAGGCAGAGCCAGGGCAGCGAGAGAGGCTCTGCTCTTGGAAGTCCTTGGTCAGATAATTGCTTCTCTGCCCGCCTACCCCTGCCCATGAGGCTCCACACGTGGACAAGCAAGTGAAGGAGGCCTTTCCTGGAGGCGTGACAACTAAAGCAGGGAAAAGGCTGAGCCAGCAGACCAAAAGAGCTACAGACGGAGCCCAAGATACACATGCATGAAGCTGGAGCTAGTACTTCAAAGTAGAGGCGTGCCCTCCAGCAGGGGACGCAAGTGACAGCAGCCCAGCTCTGCAGTCACAAACTCTGATGCTGCCTTGGGGTGCACATCCCTGAGGTCTGTTGTTGATACTCTCAACTTGACTACCAAGTTGCTGCTTATTCATCACTTATCATGTGCCTCCTGTTTACCACATACTGTGATAGGACAGGCAACCATGATTCCCACCTGTATTGGGACGTCACCTGAGGAAGGATCTAGAGAGTGGGCAGTTGTGAGTCCAAAATCCTAGGACTAGGAAGTAAGGGTGCCCTGGGAAGCACAAGAGGGTGGCCCCTTACAGACTTGGGGGTTAGGGAAGCCTCCTAGATGAGGTGCCTTCCAAGCTGAGGATTGAAAGATGAAGAGGGGTCAGCACAGTGAGAGCCAACAGGCTAGGGGCTGGAGCCACTGCTATCAGGCTGTGGGTGTTGCTATAACAGTTCATGAACAGGTCCCACAGAAAAGCCTTTGGCATAGTCAAGGGATGGAAATGAATTTAGTATTGCTGGAAAAGAGAATGCATGTGGAAGGATGGCCAGAGATGAGCAAGGGCCTGTGCAAGGCACCATGTAGACCAGCTCTGGGAGTCTTCATGCTGGAATCAACAGAGGGTACAAGGGGAGATGGTAAGGAGCAGGCATGAAAGGAAAGGACAGGGTGCTGTGGAAATGCCAGCCACAGTGGGTGATAAGGGAGTTAGGGGACATAGGAGTCAGGAAGTCATGATGGAAACAGGAACCCACTCTCCCCAAATGTAGTGATGGTAGCAATGCTTCTATGATGGGCCACGCAGAGATGGGTAAGGGCATGGATTCTGCAGAGGAGCCCTCAAGTTCAGGCCCCACCCCCTCTCCACTGGATGACCTGAAATAAGATACTTCACTGTAGGACAAGGCTAAGAACAGGACTTGCCCCATAAGGCTGACACAAAGATTAAATGAGTAACACAGAGGAAGCCTTTATGACAGTGCCTGGCAACAGTAAAAACTCTGTAACATTCACTATTACTGTCAATGAGGGTATCTGACTTGCTTATCACTGGGAGTCTTCTTCCTGTTCCACGTACAAAAATATTTGTAGAAATGTTAAATCAACAATGGTTCCAAATTTGTTTCTAATGTGAATTTTTCTTTAGGGAGCCCCTAATGACCAATGTGTACTGATAACACAAAGCTGCTAGTGTTCCCAAGGTCAGACGTATATATGTGTCCATAGCAAGCAAAATTGGTGAACAAATTAAGTATCCATGTTTCCATGTGGAAAAGTAAATCTAAAGTGACACCTTTTGCCAAAACTAGAGTGATACTGGCCTGATAAAGTAAGGCAGCCTGGTGTGAAATACCCCAGAAATGTATCCAGGCTGGATGACTGAGTTCCAGCCTCATCAAAGTCTCAAATCAAGAGTTTATAAGAGATAAGGATTTAATGAGTAACCACAACACCCTGGGGTCCAAGTCCGTTAAGAATGACTCTCTTGGAACAGAAGGTCAAAATAAGGCAGCTAAATGATTTATTAAGTATAAACAGGAGATTAATAAGATTTCTTATATTCCTTCTTGATAATTGATTTTAAACTTCAGCGGCATTGATGTCTTTTTTCATCAGCTTAACTTTACAGAGGCCCATAAAAGGGGGACACAGTTCCAAAAATGCTCCCACCTGATGGAGGGGCTAGTCTGTGGCTACATGTGCCAAGGAGACTGATGTGGTTCACATTCTTAAGCATATGATCAATTTTTTGAGGATGAAAACTGCGGCTTGCATAAGACTGGTGCTTAGTTTTGGTAGACTATGTGTAATTTGAGTGCATGCCAAAGTCCATTTTGGAAAAGACAGACTATTCCAGCATTCTTTCTTTATCATGGTCTTTTTCTGCGTGGCGCTTGCTTTGGAGTGAGACAGCCTCCATTACCCAGATCAAGGATCTGAATGTCAGCTCAGCAGAAAGAATAATCAGGAAGGAAAGGATGTTTTGAGACACAACCTTGGGAGTTAGGAGTGTAACACAACAAATGCTTAGAAGCCTGCATCACTAATGATTTGAAACAATAAACATAAGAGAGGCAATCAGTTTGGCCTGGTTCATAAACATTCTAAAAAGTTATTCCACTTTGTACTGTATTTTTTTTTTCATAACTAGGTCTGTAATGGCCTAGAAGCATGCGAACTTTTTTAAACAAAAATGTAGTTAGTTAGGGCACCCGGGTGGCTCAGTCAGTTAAGCCTCTGACGCCTGGTTTTAGCTCAGGTAGTGATCTCAGGGTCATGAGATCCAGCCCTGTGTCAAGCCTGGAGTTCAGCATGGAGTTTGCTTCAGATTCTTGGTCTCTGCCCCTCCACCTGCTCATACTTTCTCTCTCTCCCTCTCAAATAAATAAATAAAATCTTTTTAAAAACACAAATAAATAAAATGTAGTCAGTCAATAAGGAAAATAAATACTAAAAGAGCACTTTGTCTATCAAATAACCAGGTTCTACAAAACTATAGATACAATATTCCATAATTATCTCTTGCTTCTGCTTAAGAAGACCAGAAGTTTTGGTGGGGAAAACAAAACAAAACAAAACACTTACACCTTGTAATGTTAAAACACTCTGGATGGGTCTCTGTCCTTTCTGCTCCTACGTAACACCACTAATCACAAGGACTGATTCATCCCGGTTGTCACAACACTTGACAATAAATCATAAGTTCTGACGGCAAATGGGTGTTGGTAAAATTGAATTCCTTTTTAAAAAATGAAGTGCCAAATAATAAAATATGCTACTCAAGCAGGTAAAAGAAACAAAGGGTGGGTACCATGCCTGTTTAACTTAGTTTTGACCAAAACTTTAGGCTAATAAAACAAACTCTTAGAACACAAACACATGCTCTACATTATGCTCCCAGAACAGGGTATTTTTCTGTACCTATCTTCCCTCTATCAATAAGAAGTAAATATGCTGCCATCACAGCCACATGCAAGTGACCAGACACTAAGTGACCAAATTCCCACCTACTGTCTTCTTCACTTTTGTATTTAGCCTTACTAAATCCTACCCCTTACGTACTATGTTGCCAAGCACTAGTACCGGAGAACCCAGTGGGGAAAACCTCAGAGACCCACTCCTCTATCTCTAAAATACTCCTGAACTATGCCTTCATGACACAGACCTTCACAAAGGCTACAGAAACAAGTTCTTTAAGGAAAACATTTGACACACCCATAAAGAACTATCTCATTCATTCATTTGCTCATTTACTTACCCAACAAATTGACTATTTACTGAGTACTTACTGAGGGTGAGTCACTGGGCAGAGTGTTTAAGGCAATGGAGAGGGGAAAAGCATATTCCAGCTTTAGAGACTGAGTGTAGTTGAAAAGTGTGACTTAAATACTAGACTCCAGCTCCTTCATCTATAAAATGCAAACACTAGGAATTCAGTAATAATAGCATTTCACAGAGCTGTTGTGGGGATTAGAGTTAAATATACATTAAAAAGGGGGTGATGATGCTCTTCCATAGAGAGTCCTTGGCGGCATTCAGGAGTAACTCAGTAAACCGAGGAAGGGCATGAAGTAATGTTCACAAAAAATTAAATCAGGGTGTGGGAGGATGGCAGCAACTGTGAGGATAGTAAGTGATGACACACATCTACAAGAGAGAACTACATGGATTCAGGTCTCTCTGCTGACGGAACGTTCACAAGTGACAAGGATTTCTACACTGAGTTTCAAAAAACAACCCAAAAAAATGAAAGTCTATAATAACTGTCTTGAAATAAAGTATAAGCGAGTCTAAATAATCAGAAGAGACTGTGAAACAAGAGGGCAAAAAGGGGCTGAAACAGCAACAAGTGATCAACGGTTATTCACCAGAGGGTACTGCAGAGTGCCATCGGACAGAGAGAGCATGTAGGTTACGTCTGCAGCAGGCAAAAGAAGGGTCACAGACTCTATTCTTCAACCCAGACAACTGAAAAATAATAGTTAATTCTAAGATTTTAATGGTTAAACTAATGGTTTAAAAATCAATAGTTGAAGATTTAAGTACAACAAAGCCGACAGAAAAGAAACTCCAGGAAGAAGATAAATGAGGTGGCAGCTAAATACCTGACAGAGAAAACCAAACAAAGGGAAAACGCTGAAAACATAAGTAAAGCTCTGTGATGCTCAGTGAGAGAAGCCAGTCACAAAAGGCCACAGAACCTACGACTCTGTGTCTGTGAAACATCCAAACAGGCAAATCCATAGAGACAGGAAGCAGAAGAGTGGTTGCCAGGGGCCTGACAGAAGAGGGAACAGGGAGCCATTGCTAGCAGATACAGGGCTTCTTTCTGGGGTGATGAAAATGCTCTACAATTAGTGGTGATGGTTGCACAACTCCGTGAATATATGATAAACTGCTGAACTGTGTACATCAGAGGGGTGCATTGTATAGGGTGTGAATCATACATCAATAAAACTGTTAAAAAAATAGAAAAGAAAGCAAGCTATGTGAACTTCAAGATGCAACCATTCTGAGATTCAGAGGAGACAAACTTTGTAAGGAATACACCACCCTTGGAAATTCAAGGTAAGGAGTGGGGAGTGGCAAGTAGAAGAGAAAAAGAAAAAGAAAAAAGTTTGGAAGTAGCTAATGTGCTAGAGTAAGGATAGGAAAATATATAAATAAGAAACAAGGCTGAATAACCTTGAAGAACCAAAAAACTCAACATGGCAAGAGCTCAGAAGTCTAGGAGAGATTAAACAAAACAAAATACTAGTGTGACCTTCATGAGCTACCTCCCGGATCATCAGATTTGCACCCCTGACCACAGCAGTGTGATCCCAGAGAGCCAGGTGACTCCCAGGCTGTCTTCTGCATCTGCCAACCAATGCCTCCACATGGCAATGCTTCCACATGGTGCCACACAGTGTGGCTGCCCCGGCACCTTGCCCGCCACTCACTTGCTCACTCAGAAGCAACAGAGCTGAAGGCTCCAGCTTCCACGGCTGCCTTCAACACTGCTGTTGCTTTTCATCCAGGGTAGATTTATTTGCAGAGGCATTTCCTTCTGCCACAGGGGCAGGCTACCCACAGTGACACTTCCTGTAAGCATCTTCAGCTGGGAAGAAGGGCAACAGAGCTGGCCTCCCTCTACTGACCCTGGGAACATCTCACCATGCAAAGGAAAACACGCAATGCTTACAGTTCCTGACTACCCTTCCCTGGGAATGGCCACACTGGTGCCTTCGCCACCTGTTTCTTTGTGGAAATGTTGATCTCGGCTTCTGGCGTGACCCCGTGTCCCGTTTCCAGGACCACCACACACTGGCTATGCTTTTCCTCACTTTTCAAGCCAGCCTGCTGCTTATGTCAAGGTTAAAGGTTTTCTCTCCCTTGAGGACTATTTTTTGCATGTTGACTAGAGCACTGACTGTAACAGTTTCCCAAACTGCATGTCCTTGTTCCCACAGAGAACATGGCAGACTTGCTCAAGCCATAATAGCTGAGAAAACCCAAAACCTCTATTTACTGATTAAGAAGCTGTATCATCTTTGACATCTCCGATTTCTCTCATTTCATTGCTGAAATGCTCGGCACTGGAGGCAATCTTCCTTTTTAGTCCTTCTCCAGAAGATCCATAGTTGTGTTTGTGAAGTCTGTTCTTAAAGATTTATTTATTAATTCATGAGAGACAGAGAGAGAGAAGAGGGAGGCAGAGACAGAGGGAGAAGCAGGCTTCCTGTGGGGCAGGGAGCATGACTTGGGACTCCATTCCAGAACCCCGGGATCATGACCTGAGCCAAAGGCAGATGCTTAATTAACTGTTAGCCACCTAGGTACTCTGTGAGGTCTGTTTTTAATAACCTTAAAACTGTGGCCAGGTATGGGTTAGAAGCCAGAATGGGGCCACTCTGCCACTGCGGAGGTCAAGGGGCTGAGTGCTCTGCTCTCCCACACCAACTTCACACTGCATGACCTAGGACTGCAACCAACGCCTCCAGAAAATCACAACCATGTTGTACACTCTTGAAAAAGCAAAACTGAAAGTGAAACCAAGGCAGTGAACAGTGAGTGCCCTTACGAAAGAAGAGTATGCAAAACGGGGCACATGGGCACACAGAGCTGGGGTGACAATCAACAACCCCTTCTTTACAAAAGAGGGTGGAGGAGTCTTCAGAAGTCACCTGTCTGGGGCTGGAAAGTGGAGGTCTGCAACAGAACCTGAGGGAGAGATGGGAAGTGAATTCAGACTGCCCAGGAAGGAAGGTTCCACACATTTCAGCAAGCAGGTCACTGCCCAGCAGAGGTGCTGGTCCCAAACCTTACAGCTGAGTGCTTAGAGATGAAGACAGGAAGAGCAGCAGCTAAGATCACAAGAAAAAAAGAAAGAGTTAATCTGAATAATACTAGGGTAAAAACAGAGAAGCACAGCCTGAGGGCCAAATGTAAAATGTGGCTACTACAGTCACAACACTGTGTTGTCTAACTGAAACAGCTAAGGGAGTAGAACCTAAATGTTCTTACACATATACACAATAAAGAACACAATATACACCTTAAGTATCTCATCATTTTCTATTTGTCATATTATACTTCAATAAAGCTGAAAAAATTAATTAATTAAAAGAAACATGGGGCACCTGGGTGGCTCAGTCAGTGAAGTATCTGCCTTCAGCTCAGGTCACGATTCTGGGGTTCTGGGATGGAGCCCTGTGTCAGGCTCTTAGCTCAGCAGGGAGTCTGCTTCTCCCTCTGCCCCTCCCCGACTTGTTTTCTCTCTCTCTCTCTCAAATAAATAAAATCTTTAAAAAATAAAACACACCAAAATATGCCAAAATATTGATAGGAAAATAGGATTATGAAAAACATTCATTTTATATATTAGATATTTGTTGTTTATCTTTAAAATAAGCATGAATGTTTAAATTTATTACAAAATATTTTAGATACAGAAATATGTAAGGAGAAATATGTTGAGCACTTAGGGTCCCACTAGTCTAAGAAATCAAAGGTTGCTTGCCTTGTTCAGGTGCCTGTGGATTTTCCTTCTCCCCCAACAGAGCACGTAACTATTCTCAGTGCCAGGTTGCTATATGGTGTAAAGCTAAACAATAGAAATCTGTTTCTATTGTTTATGCAGCATTAACATTGTCTATGCAGCATTAACTGAGTTTTTTAAAATTTAAATAAGTGACATTTTACAAGTATTTTTCTGAAAGTTGCTTTTTCTGGCTCAACATTATGTTTGAGATTCATCCCTATCAAAGTGCATGAACTACACTCATTTATCGGCAATACTATGAAGTTTCCCACTGAATAAATATACCACCATTTATAAAAGGAAAACTGAAAGTATTAACACCAACTACAAACTGTGTTCTGTTAAAAATAAGAAAGAAAAAAAATAAGAAAGAAATATAATAAATAGGGCAAAGTTATACTTAACATAAAATACCACTGAACCAAGAATACATCATAAATATAAATTTAATAAAGAAATGGAATTATGGAGACTAATTTAAAAAAAAACTCAGGGGAGGAGCTTAAGCTCAAGGATGAAAGACAAGTTGCTGGAAAAAAGTCAACCAAAAGAGAGAAGTAAATACAAGGAACACAGAGCTTTTCATTTTTTTTTCTTAAGATTTATTTATTTATTTATTTATTTATTTATTTATTTATTTATTCATAGAGACAGAGAGAGAGAGAGAGAGAGAAGCAGAGACACAGGCAGAGGGAGAAGTAGGCCCCATGCAGGGAACCTGATGCGGGACTCCATCCCGGGTCTTCAGGATCACACCCCGGGCTGCAGGTGGCGCTAAACCGCAGCGCCACCAGGGCTGCCCAAACACAGAGCTTTTCAAATTGCAAGTCAACAAGCTGAGAGGTAACAACTCTATTACCCCTGGTCAACAAAGTCCTCGTGTGCTGCAGACACAGGCCAGTGTGCCTGCCACTTACACTAAGAAGGGACAGAGGGCCCCAGGGACCAAACCAGTTATCCAAAAGAACTTTCCACCATGATGGAAATGTGCCAGACCTCTGAGTGCAGTGGCCACTAGCCACATGTGGCTCCTGAGCACTGAAATGTGGCTACTTTGAGTGAAGAGATGGATTTCTAATGTTTTTTTTTTTCATTGTAACTTACATTTTCAAAAGCTATGTGTGGCCAGTTGTTACTGTACTGAACAGTGAAGATCTAGATCCTTCCTTACTAGAGAAAAGGAATGGACAGGCAACAGAAAGCTCTTTCTTAACTTCATTAAAGTAGAGAAGAGGTAGGGGTACCTGGGTGGCTCAGTCAGTTAAATGTCTGCCTTCAGCTCAGGTCATGATCCTGGGGTCCTGGGATTGAGTCCTGCATCGGGCTCCCTGCTTAGTAGGGAACCTGGTTTCCTTCTGCCCTTCCCCCTGCTCATACTCTCTATCAAATAAATAAATAAATAAATATTTTTGAAAAATAGAGAAGTGGTATAAGAACTATTAAAAGAAAGGGGATCCCTGAGTAGCTCAGCGGTTTGGCACCTGCCTTTGGCCCAGGGCACCATCTTGGAGTCCCGGAATCGAGTTCCGCGTCAGGCTCCTGGCACGGAGCCTCCTTCTCCCTCCTCCTGTGTCTCTGCCTCTCTCTCTCTCTCTCTATGTCTATCATGAGTAAATAAATCTTTAAAAAAAAATAAAAAATAAAAAAATAAAAGAAGAATGGGTGGGGATAAAGAGGACAGCTACATGTGAAACCAATAAATATTAACTTTTATTTATTATACATGACAGTAAGGAGCAAATATAAGGGAGAAATTACCCTGTAACCTAATAGCAGGGTAGCCAACTGGAAATGGAATAGGAATGGATATTTCACCAAAAGAAATGGTAGGAAAATCTCTAATATTACTCAGCCATCAAAAAGAATGAAATCTTGGCATTTGAACATTGTGGATAGAGCTAGGTGAAATAAGTCAGTCAGAGAAAGACAAATACCGTATGATTTCACTCATATGTGGAATTTAAGAAACAAAACAGAGGAACATAGGGGAAGATAAAGAAAAATAAAATAAAATGAAAACAGAGAGGCAGGCAAACTATAAGAGATACTGAACTCTAGGCAATGGAGGGTCGCTGGAGGGGAAGTGGGAGAGTGCAGGG
Source organism: Canis aureus (assembly GCF_053574225.1). Classification (NCBI taxonomy): domain Eukaryota; kingdom Metazoa; phylum Chordata; class Mammalia; order Carnivora; family Canidae; genus Canis; species Canis aureus. The sequence continues at coordinate 40,507,662 of NC_135618.1, forward strand.
ATAACCGGGTGACGAGCATTAAGGAGGGCACTTGATATAATGAGCACAGATATTGTATGCAAATTATAAATTATTAAATTCTAACCCTGATACTAATAATTCAGTATATGTTAAATAAACTGAATTTATTTTTTAACTAAATTGAATTTAAATTAAAAAAAAAAGAAAACAGCAAACACTAAATATATTCCAAAGAAGATGAAAATGGGTTGAAAAATCAGTTCAAAAATTTAATTCAGAACCCATCTATATAGCTCCACCTTGCCGGACATATATCATTCCTTAAAAATGTTTTTAATGTGAATATTCATAAGATATGCCACATTTTCCAGGTTTTATACAGTTTACATTTCACTACATGATTCCTAAAAGCAGTTTATAAAATGAACACGGGAGCTCCCTGATCTTTCACACCCATTAAAAGCAACACATGTAGTAAAACACACCACTGAACAAATTGCCATTTCGTGGGGGTTCTCTTGACTCCATGGGGCCTGAATGTTTAACTAGGCACACGGCCACAGTGCTAATAGGACCTGGCGCACACCGCTGAGCCAGGCCCGGAGAAGGTTTCAGGAGTTACTGACCCTTCTGCTGAGGCTTCAGCCCCAGGCAAATTTGTAAAGCAGATAAACAAACTCTGGTCACCTTGGCCAACCTCTCCGTTCTTTCTGCCTCTCCAGGATCCCCCTGCCTCCAGGGTCCTCTCCCTATAGCCAACCTACAGGGTGAACACCCGCAAAGCAGCCAGAAGACCTCTGCTTCCATAAGCCATGGTGTCACCTGACTGGTTTGCATATTATGCCTTCTGCACTGAACACAGGTGACAATATCTAGTGCCCAGTCATATTACCAACATCCACAGTTTCTGCTAGGCACCGCATGATGGTGCCTCCCACCAAAGTTGCAGGTCCTAGCATAAAGCTCTGCTTCACCTGGGATCATCACGAATCCTGACATTCCTGCTACACTCTTTGAAATACTTTAAATTCCTTGAGGACGCATAATAACACCTTCTGGAAACCAGATGATGAACCAACCACATGTTCTCAACCCGATCAGACCCAATGGCTCCTTTTTATTACATTTTTATTACATACTTAATTTGTAATGTCCTCTTTACCATCCTGAATAAAATTAAATTCATGGACAATATATAACCGTTAATCACTGAGGCCATTAAAAAATCACCTCTAACCATTTCCCAGACACCCCCCCTGTGGAGTTTTTCCTCAAGCTGCAATAGGGTGCAGCAGTGGGTGCCTGGCAAAGGCAGGACAGCAGCAGAGCCTCCTGTCCTGTGGCTCTCTTCCCAAGTTGCTCCTTGCCAAGGCTAAAAATTTCACCATGCTATATGTGTGTATCTATCACATGACTATATATGTAATGCATGAGCATGCATATGTGTATCTATCACATGACTGTATAATGCATGAGTTTGTATCTGCCTTATTTAAAAAGGAAAATATTTAACTTATCCTACTCATTCTTTTAACAAATAGTGTTCCTGAGATCTGCCAAGAATGAGGTTAGTCCTATTACAAAGGCTAATAATACCTTGCACCTGACTATGTCTCAGTCCTTCCAGCACCTAGCTAAAGGCCTCACACAGAGGGCATGCAGATATGTGAAGAATCGAGTCACTTCTCTAAAGGAGCAGGCCACTTATAAACAGTATGAAAATCAAAGAAGGGCAGAATAAAATGGTGAAAGTACTGTAACTTCTTACAAGGCTGAATTACAGAGTAGCTTTCCTCACACAATGAGGAACAGGAAGTTACTTATCTGCTGATTCCAGCCCCTTGCCACTGTATGCTGGCCCAGACACTAATAATAAAACTGCAGGCATGGTACGCATCGTCCCTGATTCCAAGGCACTGGCAGTATGGAACATAAACAAGTGCCAGGTCACCAGCTGTGAATAAGGACCCTGAAGAAAACAAAGGGTTTCTGCACAGAGAACAGCAAGTGAATAGGAGGGCTAGTCTAGATACAGGAGTCAGGCAAGGGCTCTATGAAGAAATGGCACTGACGTGGAGACATCAATGATAAGAAGGAGCCAGTCGCAGTGTGGGCCTGGGGCAGGCAACCCTGGATGGGGAACCAGTGTGGTAAAGGTCATCACCTCTTCTCCTGGCTGAAAGAGGACCACGGTTGCTGAAGCAAAGTGAGGGAGAAAGTATATCATTCCAGCAGGCTGGAGGGATGGGCAGGGCCCTGGAACCACCAAGAGCCTTCAGAGTCACGCGTTGCACCTATGGGAGCTTCAGCAGAATTTTAAGCTTGTGAATGAACAATCCAATTTTCTTTCCTTCTTTTCTTGCATTTTTATTTTTTAAAACTTTTTATTTTGAACTAATGTATACAGAAAAGTTGCAGATATAGAACAAGGAGTTCCCTCATATTCATCACCCAGCTTGACCTAATGTTAACATCTTATTGTACTATGTCAAGGAAATTAATGTCGGTACAATGTTACTAACTAGACTACAGATTTTATTCAAATTTCAACAACTTTTGGTCTGATTTATGTTCTGGGATCCAACCCAGGAGTCCACATGACTGGCCTGCTTTAAAAAACAAAACAAAACAAAACCACTCAGCTATAGGCGATGAATGGCTTGGGAGGTAGCAAGAAAAATAAAAATTAAGAAGAGTAGTAGCAGGGACTCATTTCCAGGTTGTTGCTGTGGCCCAGGTAAAGGGCGAGCATTGCCTGGCCTAGGTGACAACAGAATAGAAGCAGATAAATTCACAATATGATATCCAGGCAGGACAGGTAAGATGTTTCAACAGACTGGATGTGGGGTGTAGGGAAAGGGAATGAGGATGACTCTCCGGGTTCTGCCCATAGTAAATGGATGATGATGATGTATTTCCTGGGGTAAGACTGAGGCAGGAAAAGGTTTTAGAGACAAGACCAGAGGTTCAGATTTGGACCCCTTAAGTTTAAGATGCCTATGAAATTGCCAAATGAAGATGTCAAGGCGACAGCCACATCATCCCAATCAGAGACAAGATCTAGGCTAGAGGGGCCTTCTACCCTCTACTACCACCCTGGAGACAATGACAAGAAAGGAAAGGGCCAAGAAGTGAGTCTGGGGGAACTTCAATGCTGACAAATGGTATGGGGTGGGGGAATCCAGCAACAAAGTCTGAAGGGGGACCAGTGGGGTTGTAGGGCAGTCAGACAAACAGAATTCTAAGATAGCCAAGAGAGGAGAGTGTCCCAAGGGGAAGGAATGGGTCACTATGTCAAGTACAATGTGGCTAGAAAAGTGATCCTGGGGTGGTAGTATGAAGACTGTTGATACCGTGACAGGTAGAGACACAGTTGAGTGGTGGAGAGCACAGGCCAGGCCTGAGGGGGTGACATGTCAGTGTAAGTGGAGAAGTGGAGAAAGCCCATGTGCTCAATTCTTTAGAGAAGTCTGGCCATCACATATGGCAGAGAAGGGGGTGATATGGCATTCTGGGAGGATCTGTGCAGGGTGAAGGTGCTAGAGACTATTGTGGGCTGACAGAATGGCCAGAAGAGGGAAGAGATTAGAGATGCAGGAGAAGGAAAAGCAGTTGAAGGAGCAGAGGTGCCAGAAAAGGGAGAGAAGATAGAATCCACAGCTCAAGTGTAGGGACTGGGCATTACCAGAAGGAAACAAACTACTGTAAAGAAAAGAAAAAAACCACCAGACATATGTACTGGTAGACTTTTGGGGAGGGAGTCGGTATATTTGGTTTGATGGGAATGAGGGCAGGAAAGTAGGACTGTTGGGGTACAGCTGTGGGCCAAGAAGATGTCATATCAGGTGATGTGTGGTTCAGATTGGTACAGATGCTCTTGTGCATAATCATCTGGAAGCTCCAAGATGATAGTGCTACCATCAAACAAATGACAGTGGGAGCTAGCTGTTTCAGAACAGCACTGAGAAGGCTAAGAAATAGCAAAGACATGACTAAGGCACTTAAATATCTGTTGAATAAACACAAAATGGATGGATAGATGAATGAGTTGATTCACCAAGAAATCAACTTACAAATCAAAGCCTGTCGTGAAAGTAGAGCAAGAGGAGCAGGAAAGTAGTGTGATGTGCTATGGACACCCAGAGGTGGAGTATACAAAGAACTCTTCCAACAACAAAATGACACCCCAGTTTTTAAAAAGGTAAAGAATCCAATAGATATTTCCCCAAAGAAGATATGCAATGGCCAACAGCACCTAAAAAGATGCTCAACATCATCAGCCATCAGGGAAATACAAGTCAGAACCACAATGAGATCCCACTTCACACTTACCAGGAGGATGGCCACAATTAAAAAGACAGATGAAAACAGGTGTTGATGTGTATGAACCGAAATTGCCATCTCCGTAAACTGCTGGTAGGAATGGAAAATGAAAACACTCTGGCAACTTTTCAGAATGCTAAACACAGAGATTCCATAATGTTACCAGCGATTCTCTTCCTAGGTATAGAAATGAAAACATTCATCCCCACAAAAACCTGTCCATAAGTGTTTACAGCAACATTATTCATAACTGCCAGAAAGTGAAAACCACCCAAAGTTCTCTCAACTGAGTGGTGTATCCATACAATGAAATCGCATTCAGCCACAAAAAGGAGTGAATATTTAGTTTATACTACAAGGTTGAACCCGGAAAATATCATGCCCTGCATGATTCTATCTTCATGAAAGATCCTGAAGAAGACCCCAGGCAAGACCTGTTCTGCAGGACTCCAACAACTCTGACAAAGCTATAGTGGTTAAGGCAGGAGATAGCAACATAAGGGCAGACAAACAGATGAAACAACATAAAGTTGAGAACCAGATTCTCACACATATGGACATAATTTATGATGAAAACAACACTACAGAGCATGGGAAAAGGACAGTCTTTTCAAAAATAGTGCTTGGTTCAGGGTGGATATCTGATGCTTCCTTTGCAGCCACCCTCAAGACCCTGGGCTGGTAAATATGCATATGAAAAAATATTAAAATCACTAGCCATGGGATCCCTGGGTGGCCAGCGGTTTGGCGCCTGCCTTTGGCCCAGGGCGCGATCCTGGAGACCCGGGATCGAATCCGACATCGGGCTCCCGGTGCATGGAGCCTGCTTCTCCCTCTGCCTGTGTCTCTGCCTCTCTCTCTCTCTCTGTGACTATCATAAATAAATAAAAATTAAAAAATAATAAAAAAATAAAATCACGAGCCATTTAGGAAATGCAAATTTAAAAAAGGAAATAAGTATCACCACACATATATTAGTATGGCTAAAAGGAAAAGTCCTGACAATATCAAGTACTGATGAGGACAAGGAACAAAAAGAATGTTCATATACTGCCGGCAGCAATACAAAAATTATAGACACTCTGGAAAAATCTGCAGCTGTTACTTATAAAGCTAAACAAACACTGACAATATGCCCCACCAACTCTAAACCTGGATATTTTACCCTAGAAAAATTAAGTTATGTTCATATGAAACATTGTGCACAAATTTTTATACAGCAACTCTATTCATAATTGCCAAAATCTGGAAACATAATGTAATTGTCAATGTCCTTCCATTGGTGTATCCACAGGGTGGAATACCATTGGATTACAAGGAATGAACTGCAAACAAGGAAAGATACATGCAACAAGCTTCTCAATTATACTAAGTGAAGAAAACCAGTTTTAAGTGTTTATATACTCTAGCAGCACCTGGATGGCTTAGTTGGTTAAGCATCTGACTCTTGATTTCAGCTCAGATCATGATCTCAGGGTTGTGGGATTGGGCTGCGCTTCAGGCGCCTCACTCAAAGGGAAGTCTGCTTGAGATTTTATCTCTCCCTCTCCTCTGCCCCTCCCACCACGAGCATATGCACATACTTTTTTTCTCTCTCAAAATGAGTAAATCAAATCTTCTTTTAAAAAGTTTATATACTCTATGGTTCTATTTTTTTCTAAGATTTATTTATTCATTCATGAGAGACACAGAGACAGAGAAAAAGAGAGAGAGAAAAGATACAGGCAAAGGGAGAAGCAGGCTCCCCATAGGGAGCCCAATGTGAGACTTGATCCCGGATCCCAAGATCACACCCTGAGCTGAAGGCAGATGCTCAACTGCTCAACCGCTGAGCCACCAAGGAGTCCCTCTATGGTTCTATTTTAATGACATGTTTCCAAAGGCAAAACTATAGAGACAGATAACAGATTAGTCGTTGCTGAGGGGAGGAAGAGGATTGGAGGTGGGTCTCTAAAGGATCTATACAAGGAAAAGATAGATAGGGTAGAACTGTTCTGTGTCCTGATTATACTATACTGCTGGCTACAAAATCTATACATGTGTTAAAATTCATAGAACTATACACCAAAAGAAGAAAGTCAATGCACAATGATTTAAAAAATAAAATTAGGGATGCCTGGGTGACTCAGCAGTTGGGCGGCTGCCTTCAGCTCAGGTCATGATCCTAGGATCTGGGATTGAGTCCCACATAGGACTCCTGCGAGGGGCCTGCTTCTCCCTCTGCCTACGTCTCTGGCTTTCTCTCTCTCTTTCTCTCTCTCTCTCTCTCTCTCTCTCTGTGTCTCTCATTAATAAATAAATCTTTAAAAAATAAAATTATACAAAAAACAAATTACCATACAATCTTGCAAATCTAATCCAAGTCTCTACTCATGAGAAATTAAGACATCTATCCACATTAAGACTTGTACACAAATTTCTAGAACAGCTTTACTTATCATAGGCAAGATGTGGAAATAACTCCATCAGCTGGTCAGTGGCACCAGGATACCGACAAACAATGGTACATCAATACAATGAAATTTGACTCATCAGTAAAAAGGAACTGAATACTGATCCACACTAACATGGATGAACCTCAAACAATATGCCAAGTGAAAGAAGTCAGATGCAAAAGACCACATATTGCATAATTTCAATTATGTGAAATGTCTAGAAAAGGCATTTATAAGGACACAAAGTAGATTCTTGGTTGCTGAATCTGGAAGCAGGTGCTCCCTACAAATAAGCACGGTAGGCCTGTGAGTGATGGAAGTGTTCTAAAACCAGATCACAATGATGCTTATACAATTCTGTATATATATATTTTTTTTTAATTCTGTATATTTTCTAAAAGTAAGTGAGCTGTACATTTTTAAGAGGCTACTTTATGGTATGTAAATTATATCTTAATAAAACTTTTAAAATAGTGTTCAATTAGATATGCATATTTTAACAAAAACTTGACCTAACCTCACAGAATACACACCAAAAAATAATTCTACATGGATTACTGACATAAATCAGAAAAGATAAACAATAACATATTTAGGCAACAATACAGAAGAGTAATGTTATGACCTCAGAGGTAGAAGACAATTTCCTAAATAGGACACAAAAAGCATTAATCTAACAAGGGGAAAGACTAGTAAACCTCACACTAGATAGGTAGAATCACATGAAACTACCAGTATCTGAACATTCTGATCTACACAAATGGCAATTTCATACTAAAAAGGCAAGACCAGGGTGGGAGAATTATTTGCCTCACATACAACTGGGAGGGGACTGATTGCCTGAGTATAAGGAACTCCTGACAGTCAACAAGGAAACAAAACACAAAAGACCACTCAGAGGAAACATGAGGGCACTTCACAAAAGAACAAACCCAGATGGACAACAGAAGCAACAAAAGGCACTCAATCAGAGAAATGCAAATCAAATCACAGAATTTAAAAATTAAAGCTACCAAAAGAACCACACACCCGCCAGATTGGCTAAACCAGACAGGCTGACAGGCATGTATAGACATGGAGCAACAAGAAGTGTCACAGACCTCTGGTCAGAGGAGGACCTGCTAAAAAATCTGTGAAGCAGTTTCCCGTTTTCTATGAGACTTGAAGATATTCATACTCCGTGACCCAACAATTCCATCGCTAGGCATTTATTTACCCAACAGAAACACGTGCAAGTGTGCACCAGGATTCGACATATCTACATGCAGGAATTCTGTAGAAGCCAACATGCACAGGCCACATATTTGTCAGCAGGAGAATGGGTAGTCAGGCTAAGATCACTGACACAAAGAATGTGCTACAGCAATGAACATGAACCAACTACAACTGTGGGCAACAGGGATTAATCTCACAAGCTTAACAGTGAGTAACAGGAGTAGCCCCAAAAGGATCTATATCACAGATCCCACTTATATGAAATCCAAACACTGGAAAAATTGATTTATGGGGCCAGCATGTGGCTATGTGTAGGAGCAGAGAACAGGTAGTACTGAGAGGCACAAAGAGGGGCATCTGAGATGCTGGCTATATCATCTGGGTGCTAGTCATGTGGATGTATTCACTTTGTGATAATTCCTCAAATGTGCTCTTATAACTAATGCATTTTATTTATGCATATTATACTTAAGTGCAAAAATTTATTTTAAAAACCAGACTTCTAAACCCTTAAAAAATGCTGGTATCATTAGAGACAAAAATGGCTGGGAGTAGTTCTAGATCAAAGGAGATGACACAGATGTGTGATAACTAAATACAATAAAAGATCCCTGATTGGATCCTGGATGCAAATAAGAAAAGCTGTAAAGGATACTTCTAGACAACTGGGGACATTTAAATATGAATCATATATTTGATAAGAGTATTTTGTAAATGTTAACTTTCTTGAGTGTGATCATTTATTTTGTCTATATAGGAGAACATCCTTGTTCTGAGGAGATACATGCTGAAGAATTTAAGGGTGCAGGGCCAGGCTGCTTGCAACTTACTTTCTAATGGCTCAACAGCTCAAGAAAGAGACAGGACACACACACACACACACACAGGACATACATGTATATGCATACATCTACAAAAGATGTATGTGTATAAATATAAACACACATCATACATTTAGAGAGAAAGAGCAAATTTGGCAAAACGCTAACAATTAGTGAATCTAGGTGAATGGCATATTAGTGTTCACTATACCGTGTGATTTTTCTGCAAGTTTAAAATTCTTCAAAACAAAAAGTTGGGAAAGCAGCAAAAGCAAAAGCAAACCCCAAATCTGGCAAAACCAAACAACCAAAGTCAAATATTTGGATGCACACTTGGGTAATAAAACCATAAGAGAGGGAAGTGACCCCAGGTAAGGGCAAGACCATGGTTGCCTTTGGCAGGGAGGGGACAAGAGGGAACATCTGGGTGACCAGCAGTGTTCTCTTTTTCAGCCTGGCTAGTTAAGACACAAGGGTGTTCACTTTATAATAATCAGGCTGTACATTAGTTTTATATGGTCTTCTGTATCTTCTCATATTTTACTATTTTTACAGAATTGTGGTTTGACTAAAGACGACGCTGAGCAAGGCAGAGCAGCATGTGCAGTGTGAGGGGGCAGCCACCGTCAGATGCAGAGGACGATGGTGGCTCCACCACTTAGCTCCAGGCTGCCGTGGGTCTCACCAGCTGTGTGGCGTAGCTTCTGGTGTGGTTACACAATCATAATAGCACAGCTGCCTCTTAGCTGCCAAATGTTCTCACAATTTGGTTGCTATGAAAACACACCTAACTTACACTGCAGAGGGGAACTCTGGGTGGCGCAGCGGTTTAGCGCCTGCCTTTGGCTCAGGGCGCGATCCTGGAGACCGGGGATTGAATCCCACGTCGGGCTCCCGGTGCATGGAGCCTGCTTCTCCCTCTGCCTATGTCTCTGCCTCTCTCTCTCTCTCTCTCTGTGTGTGACTATCATAAAAAAATTAAAAAAAAGACTTACACTGCAGATTGATTTATTAAAGGTGTGGCAAGATGGTCATTTTTTTTTTCCGAAACAAAGTTGTTTTCCAGGAAGTTATTTTCCCATAAATCACATATAAACACTTAACAAAAAATATTTAAAACTCCCATAGTTTTTGGTCCTTAATTCTTTTCTCCTGCTATTGCTACAAAGAAAACGGAAACAAAATATTTACTGTTTACAGCTGCTTGGAATTTGGTTCCAAATGCGTTGGTCCGTAGACTCACTTACTGCAGAACTAAATACGCAAGACTCCATGCTGAAGACAAATTTTCTCCTTATACAGGATGGATAAACCCTCAAGAGTCTCTCCCTGAGATCACCCTTGACAAGCTAACAGCAGCATCTGTGCCATATGTCAGCTTGCAAACTCCAGAACCACACTGCTTGCGTTCAGACCCCAATTCTGCTACATGGAGCCTGTGTAATTCAGGCAAGTCCCTTCTCCTCTTTATGCCCCTGGCTCTTAATTTGCAAGGACAGGATGCGTCACCTTCCTTACAGGGTTGGCATGAGGACTCCCTGCTGAATGCTCAGCAGGTAATTAGAACAGCACCTGGCACATGCAAGCATCGCATCAGTGCTTCTTTAAAACCAGGACTGAAGTAAATGAGGGAAGCAAGTGGGCTCAACACCACGAGAACACCCAGAGCACATGGCTGAAAGGATCACAAGCAACTGGAAAGGAAGGGGCTCCAGAGAGCAGCGCTGCCCTACAATTTAAGAGCAGACTCTGGTCTCAAGCTGTTTGGCTTTCAGCATCAATTTTACTACCTTGAAACTAGCTATTATTTAACCCCCTCTGTGCCGTTTATTTGTTTGTAAAACTGGAGCAATGGAAGGTCCCAGCTCACGGAGTCATCGGGAAAATTAAATAATTACACAAAAAAATGCTTGGAACAGTGCCCAGCATACAGTAAGCACTCAATAAGTGTTTGCTGCTGCTATTATACCAGTGTGTTTGTGCTGTGCTGCCCTATAAAATAAATAGTGCCGTGTATCTGATTCTGGCCAAAAAATTCTATTGTCCATTGGTCAATAGCTTGGATGAAGACACAGGAAAGCTGTTTATCACAGATGCAGATGGGAGGAATAAACAAAGGCTCGTGGGTGTTGGAGGAGCTGCAGGCCTCACAGCTGCCTCATGCCAAGAAGGTAAGCCAAAGTGCTCTAGCTGCCTCTGTGCTGACTTTTTGAGTGTGAACAGATCTGGCTGCTGCTTCACTTCTGCCTTCTAGATGTTGTGAAAATTGCCTTCTGTGGCCCAAGCCACATGCAGATTTCCAACCATGCTGATTCAAGATGAATCCACTGCAGTCTGCCACTTGCCAAGTGTGTGTGATCCATACACACACTTCTTTTAACCATACTTAACTTCTAAATAGAGTCAGTAGCAAAATCAGACTTCCACCTAATATAACGCGTCTATCCCTCTCTCTAAACATGCCAACACTCCCTCCAAAAGAGGGCCCCACCTCCCTGTATGTTCATTTCTCATCTGGAAGAGTTATTCTTGCTTTGAGCAGTACCCTCTGGAATGAAGAGTGTGACTGTGTGCCAACACAGGCTCAAGTGCTGGTAGAGCCCAAGGGTAAGTGTGAAGGAACACTGCCGACCTGCCAGACACAGAAGAACAAGGCTTTCACCAGCAGACCATCAGCCGGCAAATATGTTGATGTGTTACAGCAAGAAAACCACATCTGGCACAGCAGATGCAACCAGAGCCACCACCTGGCTAAGTTTATGACAGCCCACTGCTATTCTCCAAGACCCACTTGTCTTCTTCACAGGCCAAGCAGGTGGGCTGGAGATGTGATAGGAATCATCACCCTCGCATCTTTCAAGTCCTGATGGTGGCACTAATCTCTGCCACTCTGACAGGAATGTGATACTACTTTAGATGCACTATTTTGATGGGTAGAGCAGTTCTAGTGGCTTCCACTTGGTCTTTCACACCATAATAGCTCACTCCCGGGAACTAATTCAGAATTCTGACAATATAAGTGGGTATATTTCAGTTAAACACTGCAGAACTGGAGGAAGAAAACCACAAAATAGGTTGTTATATCCTAAAAATTACTTAATATATAGTATGCAATAATGTGTGGTATTAAATATTACATATAAGTAATTATCCTGAAATTGATGAATATGTTGATACAGATGCAATGGATATGTTGAGTGATTATGCATGTGCTGTCAAAAGTTAGCCACGGGCAGCCCTGGTGGCGCAGCGGTTTGGCGCCGCCTGCAGCCCAGGGTGTGATCCTGGAGACCTGGGATCGAGTCCTATGTCCGGCTCCCTGCGTGGAGTCTGCTTCTCCCTCTGCCTGTGTCTCTGCCTCTCTCTCTCTCTCTGTGTCTCTATGAATAAGTAAATAAAATCTTTAAAACAAAAAACAAAAGTTAGCCATACTCACGCATTACAGACAAACCCATGAAACACGTACACACAATCTCAGGCTACCCTGGAGCCTCTGTGCATATTAAGCCAGTCACACACACACACAGGGAAAGAAAAGAATACTGAGCAGCTTCCCTGTCACATGGAACCCCCATCCCCCTCACTTCCTCCTCCAGGGGACATTCCTGTCTCCTGGCTCTCTTCTGACTTTATTTCATGACTATAGTCAGGTTTCCTAATTCCCTGGTCTTGGCCTTAAAAATTCCAAGGGCCCCACACCACCTTATCCTCATCAAACAGAGTCTGGTCCTCTCCAGCTTCTTTAAGATCTCACAAACACGCACACTCTCTCCAAAGTCTTGTGTGTTGTAACTGTACAACCTTTATCGCATGCAGTCTGCATGGAGCCATTTGGGAAAAGATGAACAGAATTGTTGTGTCCTAGCCCCATGTAAACCCACTTTTCCCTCTTTCCCTAGGGGACCATTCCCCACTCATCCCAACCAGAGGGCTCCACGTAACTGTTGTCTTTCCGAACCCTGTCCAGTCTGCCTGCTGAGCCCACCTTCTCTCTACTCCCTCTGCCTGAACCCTGGGTACTAGCTAACAGCTTCCTAACTTTAGGTGCACCATCTTCTGGTTTCTCTTCCAGTTCATCGCCTACACTGTCACCCAACCGACCATGCTCTAAAACCTCTGAGAAGTATCCTGTTATAAAAATAGTAATAGCAACAATAACTACTGTAGCCAACACTTAGAGAACACTTACTGTGTGTCAAACACCATGCTGAGTGCTTGACATGCATGATGATCACACTAAACCCACAAAGTCCTATGAAGTAGGTGCTGTTACTAATTACCAATAACAGGGGCAGCCCTGGTGGCCCAGTGGTTTAGCGCCGCCTTCAGCCGGGGTGTGATCCTGGAGACCCGGGATCGAGCCCCACATCAGACTCCTTGCATGGAGCCTGCTTCTCCCTCTGCCTGTGTTTCTGCCTCTCTCTCTGTGTCTGTCATGAATAAATAAATAAATAATCTTAAAAAAATTACTGATAACAGAATGAAGTATAAACTCCAACATGGTGTGGAAAGCTGTTCACATCCTGGCCCCAGGTTATCATTCCAACTCCAGATCCCAAACCCATTATCTTTTTTTTAAATAAAGATTTTATTTATTTATTCGAGAGAGAGAGAGAGCGAGAAAGAGCAGAGACATAGGCAGAGGGAGAAACAGACTCCTCACAGGGAGCCTGATGTGAAATTTGATCCCAGGACCCTGGGATCACTCCCTGAGCCAAAGGCAGATGCTCAACCACTGAGCCACCCAGGCACCCCCACACCCATTATCTTTGCCTCTTCCCTATATACTCACAGTGCTACTTGCCAAGCACTCTCACACTGTCATATCAACACAGCCCTTGTGTGATGCTCCCTGCTTGCCTTTTTAGAGGATCCACTAATGTTGCGATTCTTGTCTTTTTAAGGGTTCCAATTACACTTAAAAATTGCTTTGAGGGGTGCCTGGCTGGGGTAGTCAGTGGAACAGGACACAACTCTTGATCTCAGGGATGTAAATTCAAGTTCCACGTTGGGTATAGAGATTACTTAAAAACAAAATATTTTTTAAAAATTGCTTTGACTGCAGGATTTCACATTTGAAAATGGAAATTCTACTTTTACTAAAAGAAAAAAGCTGAGCTTACCATGTCCTTTCACATAGATAACTCCAGTGATGGCTTTAATCTAATTTTCTAATTTAAATCTAAAATTAAAAATAAATAAATAAGTAAATAAATAAATCTAAAATTTTCGTTTCCATGAATATAGCATTTTACTAATAATTAGACAGTCACTAATAAATAAATCTAAAATTTTCATTTCCATGAATATAGCATTTTACTAATAATTAGACAGTCACTGATACTCCAGGACACAAATCAGAGCCTCTGAGTTTGAAAGTGTCTGAAGAATCCAGGTTTCAGGACACCAAACTATACAATCAGCTCAAACTATGCTAGTTTTTGTGTTGCTTTTAAAGTTTTTTCCTTCCTCTTTCCCTTTTATTTAATCAAGAAAGCTTCTGTAGGAGCAGGGAAGTTGTAAAGTAATATCCCCTGAACTCTTCTTCACTTTGGGTAGGACTACTTTGACAATAAACACTTAGTGAAGGTATTGAGCACCATCATATCTCCTAGTTTCCTCCTTACTTAAAAAGGGATTGCTCATTAAAACGACACTCAATTAAACAAACATTTATGGAGTGTCTACTAAGTGTAAGATATTGATTCCAGGTTACATAAAGTATTACAAGTGTTTTTACCTGTTGATTGAATTGTCTTTGATCATTGTGCTTCTGTGGTACTTTGCATTTCCATTATGTCATTTGATTTTCCAGGGAGATAGGTGAAATAAGTCTGCCTCCCATGATGATGAGTGCATGAATGGCAAGGGGAGGGCTTTACACAAGATTCTGGTTTTAAGCTGCAGGTAATTATCCACCCAAAACTTCAGGATGGAAAAGATCACACAAGGGGTGCCTGGCTGGCTCAGTCAGTTAAGCATCTGCCTTTGGCTCAGATCATGATCCTGGGGTCCTTGGATCTAACTCTGCGACCGACTGGGCTTCCTGTTCACTGGGGAGTCTGCTTCTCTCTCTCCCTCTGCCCTTCCCCCTCACTCGTGCTCTCACTCCTCTGTCTCTCAAATGAATTAATTAAAAAAAAAAAAAAGATTACATTGGGGATCCCTGGGTGGCTCAGCAGTTTAGCACCTGCCTTTGATCCAGGGTGTGATCCTGGAGTCCCAGGATTGAGTCCCACATCGGGCTCCCCGCATGGAGCCTGCTTCTACCTCTGCCTGTGTCTCTGCCTCTCTCTCTCTCTTTATGTCTCTCATGAATAAATAAATAAAATCTTTAAAAATAAATAAATAAATAAATAAATAAATAAGATTACAAAAGATAAAGGCAGAAAAGCAAAGCTCAGAGAGGAAAATAATATACAGAGCATTAAAGACCAGTAGGGTTGTAAGACTTCATACACAACAGTAAGTTCTAGAACAAAGTTAAATTTGGGTAGGAGCTTACTCTCAGTAAGGGAACTGCTCCCCCCCCCCATAATTCTGTTTCTGCCCTTATTTTTTTCTTCTAAAGGTTTAGACTCTTCTAAACTTTCAGATTTATTGACAAACTCAAGGAACATCTGATTGTAACCACATGCAACTCTGAAATGACAAAGTAGTAGCAAATTCTATCTTTGCATACTACCATTGCTGGTGAGCTAATACCAAAATGAAAAAATGACGTAAAGAAAAACTGGATCGCCCATGAATCTAAAAGTTTTTATTTATCTGAATTCATTTTTTAAGTAGACTCCACACCCAGTGCAAAGCCTGAATCAGAAACTGAACTCACAACCCTGAGATCACAACTTCAGCTGTAATCAAGAGTTGGATGCTTTATCAACTGAGCCACCCAGGGAACCCTGAATTCATTTTTCCAAAAAGACGAAAAAATAGGACTTCCCCCACCCTTATTGTCTAATAAGATTATTTTATGAGCTGAATTCTTATCATACTTCACCTATTTATTTCTTTCTTCAAAACCCATTTTAATATAAGCATCTTAATCTGGCTGATGCTGTTAGGACTTAATTTTAGATAAATTCCCAGAGGACCTTCATTCAATTTTGGTTGATGAATTTTCTAGTTACCAGAATCTGTAAACACTAATTAACTGAAAGAGAGGGGTTAAACATGCAGTGTTTTTAGAGTATAATGCAATACCTGAAACCCTCCCCACCCCTAAAACTTGGAAAACTGGACCACATCAATGGTGAGATGAGAGCCCACAACCATCTGTGGTTCAGGCTGCATGGGCCTTTCTCTAGAGCATAGGATACCACTTCATCTGTAACACCTGCTTCTTCTGGGCTTTTTGGGTACAATATAATTTGGGCAAGTTGTTTTGTACACACTTAGTTTGGATCTGATAACTTACCAAGTGTCTGATTTCAGCAAGTTACTTAAGTTCTCTGGGCTTCATTTCTCTCTTTTGTAAAGCAAGACTAAGAATATTAAGATCACACTCCATAGGGTTGCTTTAAGAATTACAGAATTTCCAACACATAAACATAAAGCATCATTATAAGAAGAGGTATATACCAACAGAACAAACTCAAAAGAAAATGCCTTAATTTTATAATTTTGGAATCTTTTATTCTTTGCCTAGACTCCTCAGTGCATTTCATGAAATGAGCACATAGTTCAAATAACAATGTCACTAAATACCTTTGTGACCTTGGGCAGGGCACTTCAGCTCCATGGACCTCCATTTCTCCCTTTTTAAAAAATGAAGTAGGGATCCCTGGGTGGCGCAGCAGTTTGGCGCCTGTCTTTGGCCCAGGGCGCGATCCTGGAGACCCGGGATCGAATCCCACGTCAGGCTCCCGGTGCATGGGGCCTGCTTCTCCCTCTGCCTGTGTCTCTGCCTCTCTCTATCATAAATAAATAAAAATTTAAAAAAATAAAAAAATAAAAAATGAAGTAGTTTAACCACAATTATCTAAACTACAAAGTGACTTTACTAATTCTAAGATGTAGAATTTATATAATAAAATTCTAGGATTTGATGGTGCCCCTTTGTCCAAGATGTTAAACAATGCCTGGCAAAGGGAATCCAAGAAAGAGTTACTGAATAGTTAGACTTACACCTTAGAGACTTGGACTTATCATAAATCTATGGAATCAAAGTGTGTAAAATGTAGCCACCAGTGACAGTACAGGTTAGCATCAACAAACACAACTATATTTAACCTGAAAACAAAGGTATACAGCTGTTTTTCATGTAAATCAGCTCAGTCTCTGGATATTCATAAATCCCAACTTAGAAGCCTGTTCTATTTTAAGAGAAACACAATAGGAGAGTATCATTTTTAAACCTTCATACATTTAAATGTATCTCCAGATTGAGAGCCTGCATGTAAATCCTATCAATTTTCCAGTACCTAGCTCAGAGGCCACTCTGGACAGGCGGATGAACTCTTTCCATCCCTTTTCTGCTGCCCCCGGAATAATAAATCTTTCCCTAGACAAACATTCCACTTCCCAGCATTACAGTGATTGGCCCCTGGCTCCCCTAACTGATTGTAAATTCTGAGACTGCGTTGGCTCTGCATTTCATGAAGTAAGCATGCGATAAATATTTGTTAAAATAAACTCCTATAATATAAAATTCTTAATTTATGAGTATAAAGTGCAAATTACAAATGCGTTGTGACTCTTCAGACAAAGTCCTGAATTGAATCCCAGTTCTGTTTTTAGATCCTTTGATGATATCTGAGGGGATCTAAGGACAAAAATAAGACCCAAATAAAGTGACTCCTGAAAAGCCTAGGTACGAATAAGCAGTTTGAACTGTTTTATTAAGGAAGAGCCAAATAGTTTTGCTTCCCAATTTTCTCAGTTAATTCAAAAAGGGAGAAAGATCTCAAGGAATAATTAGCTTTGAAAATCTTTATGAATTTACAGTTCATGTTAATGATGAAAGTGAGCCTAAGCTTAAATTCACTGTCCACGGTCACCTAAGTAGTATATGGCAGGGATTCGCCTGAACCACACACACGTTTTCTCATATTTCCCAAACTTATATTAATTAATAGGCTTTGTACAGATTCATGTGTGAGCACAGCTACAATTCTTATTAGCTTTGTAAATAAGGAAAAAATTATATCAGCCAGTAAAGTTTGTTGCTTGTGCATGTGTGCCCTGCATGGGTATTTCACTAATGATGTAAGTGAAGAAACCAATAATGTTTCCATTCATCCAGAAGGAATCATTAATTCTAAATGAGGTTAGTGGCTACTTACAAGGAAATGTTAAATGTGCACACTTCATGGAAAAGCACTGAGGCTGTTCTACTGTCCTTTCATTTAAATCTAGTAGGTGTGCCTCTCTAGTAGAGCTCAAAAGAAAGTAGGATTCTCCCAAAATTCTAGGCTGGTCATCAATGTATATCTTCTTAAACCAAGATTTCTGACAGGCCTCGCTTATCAAGGTAACATTTCTCTCCAGGTTAAGGACCAGAGGATTTATATATCAATTATAAAGCCATTATGTAAAAAATTTTGGTTCATTGGCTGGGGGAAGAGGGGGGGTTGGCAACTGGATTGACAAAGAAGCTTTCGTTGCAACTAATCCCTTTGCATGTGAAGCCTGAGACATGTACTGATTGGTATTCATTCCAAATGGAAACCAATGTGACATGAAGGTCTATAATGGGTCTTCAAAACTCTGCCTACAAGTAGTTAAAAAGCTGCTTTTGGTTGAAGCGTATGTATGTATATGTATATGTATATGTATATGTATATGTATATGTATGTAAGTATGTATCTATTTATTTATGCATACTTATTTATAGAGCTAAAGGGAGAATGCAGGCAGGGGAAGCTGCAGGCAGAGGCAGAGGGAGAAGCAGGCTCCCTGTTTTTTTTTAACTTTATTTTTTTTTAATTTTTATTTATTTATGATAGTCACAGAAAGAGAAAGAGAGGCAGAGACACAGGCAGAGAGAAGCAGGCTCCATGCACCGGGAGCCCGACGTGGGAATCGATCCTGGGTCTCCAGGATCGCGCCCTAGGCCAAAGGCAGGCGCCAAACCGCTGCGCCACCCAGGGAAGCAGGCTCCCTGTTGAGCAGGGAGCCAGATGTCCAACTCTATCCCAGAACCTCAGGATCATGACCTGAGCCAAAGGCAGATGCTTAACTGACTAAGCCACCCCAGTGCCCCTGGTTGAAGCTTTTCACTGTTGCAGTGAAACATTCAACATCTATCCCATCCAACACACACTTTAAAAAAAAAAAAAAAAAGAATTTTGGACACCTTTCATTCCTTGCTTTCAACTCTGTACATACAGCAGGTTCAAGGACTGGCACAGGTCTTCCCATACAGTAAGAGGGGAACTGGATCCATTACCCCACAGATCTTGCTCACAGGGTCTGAAAATTGCAGAGTATATTTCAAGAATACAAGAGAAAAAATTGTTTGGGGGATGGAACTTTTCCTCGAAATTTGCTGCTATTGTTTAAAGCACAGATATCCCCCAACTTTTCTTACTCAAGAGCAATGAGGCCTCCTGGGTACACTGGCTCTCAAGCTGTGCTTCTACTCTCAACAGGCCCCACCCTGACCCACTTGGACTTGTAAAGTCATCCCTTCCTCAGCCCCACAAGAGGACCCAGGTCTCCAGTGTGCTCATTCTAGACGGAAACAGGTCTGAGGCTAGGAAGGGTGACAAACAGACATCTTTTCATGGTGTCTGTTCCCTGTTATTGTGCAGGGAAAAGGAAACACTCAACAATCAGAAATTGTCAGGCAGATGTCAAAGAGATCTAATTAATCATAAAGATTAAAGTTGTATTTGCACTGCCATTTAAAAAGGAGATAATGCTAATAAACATTAAATGAAGACTCTGTTAAAAGAAAATGACTACATGTTGCCCAAATCTCAGTTATTTCTTTGATGCTGAAACACCATCCTCAGTCTGTTACACACACTATGAACCACAGCAGGCTATCCCTTTGTCATGCTTCTCCCTTCTGTGGTTTAAGTAACTTCTCTTTATTCAACAAATAGCAGTACAAGGTCAAGACGAAGTTTATTATGAAAATGGATCCATTAAAACCTATCCAAGAATAACACATGCTACAACTCCACTATTTTCAAAAGGTCATGAGTGAGGTGGAAAGAAACATGAGCACACCTTCAAGAACCACTTGGACTGGCACCTCATTCTACCCACAGAAGAAGGCCAAAATGGTAAATAATAGAGAACATGGCCACATCCAACTCCCTAACCTTCCTAAAGGTTGCCCATTTATGCCCCTTCTAGATGAAGTAGAAATTCCTTGAAATTAGGAACACGTGTCATTATTCACCACTTTGTTTTCCACAGAGCTTGACACAGTGTCTTGCACCAAGCAAGAGTTTAGTAATGTTGGGAAGTGTTTCATTCCTGGTGTTACTGAGTATTTTCACTGATGATGCTCTAGCAGGGCTGCGCCAGCCCCCAGACCACTTATAACCCTAGGGTTAATGTCCCCATCAAATGAAATGTCTGGTCTCCAGATCATGACTCAAAGGCCAAGCAAGTGACCAGAAAGGCCCTGGGACCATCAGGACTTAAAATGACCAAGGGTCCTGTATTAGTCACAACTTGAATAAGGAAATAGTAAGCCCAGATCAGAAAGGTTTCAAACACAAGGAAGCAGAGGGCTTCAGAGAACCTCATCATATGTGCCACCTGCCACATGTCTGCTTCAAACGCTATGAACAACAGCAATACCTCCCCTTACTCCCACAGTTGAGCAGAACCTAACCTGGGGTCACAGGGAAAGTGCCGGGGAAATACAGCTCCAGGCCTTCCCTGAGATGAAGGAACACATTCAGGGAGGCAGTGGCAATCCACTGATACTGGACACACTTCCTACAGCATTCCTGACCCCATTAGACCCAAGGATTTTGGCTAACCAGACACTGAACTCAACTCATCTCTGCAGTCAACTCCCTAAGCCACTTCTGACCCAACCTGGGTGCACACAGATTTGTCTTCACACCCTCTGGTGAACTCCCCTTACACTTCCAATCTAGCTCTTCCAAAGCACTTTCACTTCCACAGGCCCATCACCAACAGAGTTAGCTGATTCTTCTAAGTGTCAACACCTATCGACTCGGCTTAGAAATCGATTTTGAGAACAAAGGCCTTTTATTCAGCTTACTTTGGATGTTATTCCCCTGCAAATATTGCTAGAAAGAACTACTCCTGGTCTAACAGAATGCCTTTTTAAGGCAAACATGTAGATTAAAAAGTACATGTAGTATTTGCTGACACAGGCCCATGTCACCTGTGGGCACAGGTAGGAGGAGGGGATGCTCCTGGGACCAGGGAGTAAGCATCAAGGCCTAGATGGTCTGTGTGTGAAAAAGCTGGTTACACACAAGGGGGCTGATCAAATAAATGAAGATATCACAGATGACGGAAGCCACCTGTCACTCTTATTGTTGGGGGAAGAGAGGTAATGAGCAGGGCAAAGGGAAAAGCTAAGCTGAACCAGGGAATCTGAAACTGGACACATTATAGTTCTCACAGCTAGGTGGGTGGATAAAGAACTATAAATGTATGTGTGCTCCCACGCATATATGTACATACTTGTGTGTGGAGAAGAGCACATACATGTCTTTAATTTTCTTTTTTTATGATTTTATTTATTTATTCATGAGAGACAGAGACAGAGACACACACACAGAGAGACAGAGAGAGAGCGAGAGAGAGAGAGGCAGAGACACAGGCAGAGGGAGAAGCAAGCTCCATGTGGGGAGCCCGACATGGGACTTGATCCTGGGTCTCCAGGATCACGCCCTGGGCTGAAGGCAGGCGCTAAACCGCTGAGCCATGTGGGCTGCCCCGTATTTAATTTTCTAACAACGTCCACCAAGAAGGCTCAGGAGCTGTGATGCCCCAGTGGCAGTGGACACATCAGTGCTCCTACCTTGGTTTCTAAAAACCATTCTCTACTAAAATAAACCGTAGCTTATTAGAGAAATGGCTGATTCCAGGGCTGGGACAAGGAAGGCTCAAGATAAACCTGCACATCTTACACCAAAAAGCAATCAAGTACTCAAAGAATGATGCAGACATGTCAAAAGCACACAAGAGCCAGAATGAATGGCTCCCACAGGCCAAATATAGGATAATCTGGGCATCAAAGTGGATAATGATAGTAATAGATTATAACCCAATGAATAAGATAGGAACCTGCAAGTCTGTAGCAAGGAAAGAAGGGAGGGCAAGAGGGAACGAGGAAGGAAAGAAAGCTCTCCAACTAATAAGTATAAAATAAATGATGCTATCAGTAAACCACCACTTGGCAGCCATTTTGCTAACTGATTCAGGTAGGAATCACCAAAGGGTACTAAAACTAGTGGGTGAAAGTTTAATGAGAGACAGGATGTTTACATAGTCTCAAAATACTTCCCCACAAAACACTTACTTAATAGTTGGAAAATGCTCATTTATTAATTTTGCCATGAAGAAACTGGTAGACATCTATTCAACTAATGATAAAAGTGAGCATCTCTGGAACAGGACAAATTAAGACTGTGAGCCCTCCTGTTAGCAGCACCTGGGATGCAGCCTCACATCCTTGGCCCTCTTGCCAAAAACATATAAGCAATCTAATTGTGGAGGAGCACCAGCACCAGACAAGCCGAGCTGTGGGGCATCTACAAAGTAACTTGCCTCTTCTCTTCAAAAATGTCAAGGTCATGAAACTCAAAACACTAAGGAACTATTCCAGGCTGGAGGAAACAACAAAAGCACTGGGCAACCCTGTCTGGGCACCTGGGCCCATAAAGGACACTACTGGGACAAGTGGCAAGATGTAGGAGGTGCCTATGGGTTAGGAGGTGCATGACGGCAACATTCACTTCCTGACAGCAGCCAGCAGCTACACAGGGAGGCATACACACAAAATATTTAGGGACATGGTCTGCAATCTATTCGCAAATGATCTGGAGAGAGAAAAATGACACATGAGTGCATGTGTCAACGTGTCTGTGGCTACAGAGAAGGGTACCAGGACATTAACAATTGAGGGAACCTGGCTGAACGGTCAGCACAGGGTCAGCTGGATCAGAGTGGGCCCTAAGTCCTTTACAAGAGACGGAAAGGGACACATGGAGATACCAAGAAAATGAAGTAAAAACGGCAGATGCAGAGATTACCATAATGAGTCTATAAGCCAACAAACACCAAGGGTTGCCAGCAGCCACCAGAAGCCTGGGCAGAGGCAGGGTACAGAGTCAGAGCCTCCAAAAGGAACCATTCCTGCCAACACCTTGATTTTAAACTTCTGGCCTCCGGAACCCTGAGAGAATTAATTCCTGTTTGTTTGCAGCCCCCCAGTTTGTGGGACTTTATTACAGCAGCCCTAGGAAATGAATATACTACTCGAAGAATACTTAAAGTGGCTTTTTCAAGTACACTAAAACCTCACTTAACATGTTAACTTTATTAAAGGTAAAATTACTTTAACATATTCTTATTTCAGCTACATGAATCTGACTTATAGCATCTTAAGCCACCCACTGCCTAAGTTTAGTTTCATTTTGAGATTAAGCTGCTCTTAATCAGCAGTGGAACAGTGGAGAAAGTCAGCGACCAAAAAGAGGTGCATGCTGTATTTTTTTTTCTTAAGAGACTGATTTTTAAATTACTGACAACCTACTATATGAATGGCACAGCTTCAGATGTTCTGACACATTTCAAATAAACTATAGTAAAAATTTCTTGGAACAGATGCTAAAAGTATGGGAATGAATATGATATTTAAGAGGCATGCATTTGCAGCCATGAATCATACTGCACATAAAACACCGTTATACATAAATCTATCATTTAAAATGGGGGCCATTAGAAATTTTAAAATTCAGTGAAGTAGGCAAGATAAACCTCTGATTAACAGTAAGAGAAAAATACATCTGGGCTACAATATTGGAAATAGTTAAATTATGTGGCACTTGTCCGCAGAAAACACAGTTGTTTTTTTAATTTAGTCAGTGAAACAAAAAATAATATTGATGTCTGAGAAGGGAACAGCAGCTCACATTCATCAAGAGAGCACTTGCCCTTCATATGGAGCATTTCACGTTCAAGCCTCATGTCTATTTATAACAGCAGGGCACATGTTACTACAATAGTTGATTGTACTGTGCAGCTGTGTGTGTGCATCAGTAAGGGCAGCTATGGACAGCCTGCACTTTGATGTTTCCCTTTTTTTGAGATTTAAAATAACATTTAAAAAACTGCCAACCAGCAAGGTCACAAATATTTTTGGATGGCACGGGGAATGATTGCAAAGTTGTGGTTCACTTCAGATGCGGTGGTCTGGGACTCCGCCAACAGGCCCAATTGCACAACATCCTACCAATGCCAACTTCAAAAGTTATTTGCCTCAGAGAGCTCACAAACTCCTCCTCCCCTGTAATAAAACCACATTCTATAAGTTTGCAGAGGGTGTCCCTGATAGGGAATACCCAAGGAAACAAGGATTTCCCTGACCGCCTTATTTACAATTATAACCACTACCGCCAGGCCTCTTAGCTGCCCTTACCCCATACCACCTCAAAGCCCCTGCCCTTCCCGGCTCAATTTTCTCAAAGCACTCACCAGTGACACACTACATATTTTTCTAATATATGTGTCAATTTTCAACTCATTCTATTATATATGGTCCAGAAAAGCAGGGCTTTGTGTCTATTTTGTTCACCGATGGATCTATAGGCCTGAGATTCATGCCTGTCACATAATATTTATGGAGAGCATACATGTGGAATTACCTAATTTAAATATCAAAGACAATGGTTGCAGGAAACACACGGGAATACCGACGCTCTAAATACTAGACTCCAGACTTTGATGCCACCCTCTCCCCCCAGTATACACATTTGGGTTTTGTTCACACATTTATAGCATGTAAAATCAGAAATGGACTTTTAAAATACCTGATTATCTCAAACTGTGGTAGAAGGCAAAGACCAGGACCTCACAAGGCTCAATTCTAAAATAATAATATTCACTCAAACTGTGTCTCTGGAGCTCTCAGATCACAGTGTGTCCATCTGACAAACCTTGCTGGAGATGCTGAACATGCAAAGCTCCTGAATTAATGAAGTGTGGCCCTAATTAAATGAGTATTTAAAAACCATCAAGTTGCACAAAGAATATAGTATTGTGTACAACTCTTGAGGCTGTAGTTTTTTTTCAGGGTTTTACATCAGTGTATCACAAAAACCTAACTACTCTAGGTAAATAAAATTCAATGATATACCACTCAGAAATTCTGGAAGGTCCGAAAGCAGCATAGAGCAGAGCCACAGTGGAAAGAGGGACACGGGGGAGAGGGACAGAAGACCAAGTGGAGGCAGGATCAGGGCTGCTCTGGTGAACTCTGCAAAGCCTTTCTTCCACACAGCAATGGGATGGCCACACTCAGAAAGCTGGTTCTATTCAACAGAATTCATAAGTGAAGAAGCCTTTCGAAATGATTTTTGAGGGGGAACAATTCACTAGCAGAATAAAGTTGTCGTTTAAGTGTGAGTCACTCCTTATCAAAGATGCCTGAGGAGCAATAAAGCCTCTGCAGCTTACAATGGACGGGACAGGTTTACTGAGGACCTTGGGCCAATGGTTTTGAAGCCACCTTCCTGACTGGCAAGCAGCATTTGAAACACACAGTCAAGGGGCTCCCCCTCAGGGCTGGGGAACTTAAAAGTACGCAACTAAGAGGCAACAGGTCAAGTTCCACTAGAGGCTCTTTTTTTTTTTTTCCCCCTTTGGAGGTTGTCTTCAGAAGGAATCTAAGGATTCTTGAATAATTTCCTCGTTATCAGGTCTCAAAACATTTACAGAACTGCTGCATCATGCACAGCCATTTTTCTACCTGCACAAAAGTTCTGTGGCTGCAAAGCAAAGTTAGAAGGGGCATTAGTCCTCCCACAATTCAAAGCCAGCTCTCACTGTAGAAAGAAAAATAATTCCGACTTCAACACTGGTCTGGGAGCACTGAGAGGCAACATATGATCCGTGGAGGCAGAAGGGCAGTTCACCTCTGCATCAGTGGCACCCGGCACCATGCTCCACTGTATATTTGAAGGTGACAGAGGCCAGAGATGTGTGGATTTCTCCATGTGTGTTTCCAGTATGGGCTCCTGCAGACAAGTTGGTCACACTCGCCATGCCCACCCCTCCTCCTGCAACATGTGAAGTCACACTATAGCAGCTCTAACTTCAGGCCCTGGAACCCAACGAGTACAAGCGGCCAAGCCTGGGGTTGATGTATGACTATTCCCCTAGAGCTCTATATAAGCAGTTCTTTCAAGTAACCTGCACTAAGGAAACCCACTTCCATCTTATTCTGTTACTATTTCATGTCTATAGTGGGTTTGGGCAGATAAAATAACATTCTTTCTTTTATTTTATTATTTAAAGATTTTTATTATTTATTAATGAGAGACACAGAGAGAGGCAGAGACACAGGCAGAGGGAGAAGCAGGTTCCATGCAGGAAGCTCGACATGGAACTCGATCCCGGGACTCTAGGATCATGCCCTGGGCTGAAGGCAGATGCTCAACCGCTGAGCCACCCGGGCTGCCCCACATTCTTTCTTTTAAAAGAAAAAAATTGATGCTTGCTTTTTCGTTTCAAAGACAACACATATTTTTTGCTGGAAATATCTGGAAGAGCCAAAAGTGTAGTACAGCAAAAACATAAAAATGATCAGTAACCCCAGCTTGAGAGATCAACCTCTCTTTATTTCCTTTCCACAAGTTTTTAATGCTAGCTCTATTGAGGCGGAATTCACGTGCCACACAGTGTGCCCATTGAAAGTGGACAATTCAGTGATTTTCAGTGTATTTAAGGAGTTGTGCAACCACTGGCACAATCAATTTACAAAATTTTTGACATCCTAGAAAGATACTCTGCACCCTTTAGTGGTCACTCTATCATCTTGGCTTGTCATTTTCTGTGTCTATTCAGCTACTGCCCTGTTCTGTTTCCTTCCTAACACTAGCCTCTCTTCCCAGCCTTAGCATCTCCCAGCCAAGCACCACCAGCCACGCCCTGTAAGAAAGTCTTGACTCCACTCAGTGGTTTATTAATACCAAAGCTTCTGTGAGCACAGAAGAGGTCCCCACTCAAAATTTTCTCTCCTATATGAGAGAAAATTCTCTCCTATTATTGCTAAGGGTAGTAACGATGATATAATCAAGACAATGATGACAATGATAAGAGAGGAAAGCATTCACTGTGTGCTTCAGAGTACCAGGCACTATTCTGTGCACACTACACAGGGTGTCCCATTACATCCTTATCGCAACCCAATACAGCAACGACTGCTACCAACCCCACTGTAGAGAAGAGAAAACCAAGGCTCACTGAAACCAAGGTCATAAAGGCTTAGAAGAAGGAGAACTGAAATGTGAACTTCAAGCAATACGACACCAAGCTCAGGCTCTCTTAACCCTATACTGCACTGCCTCTCCTTTTGGAGAACTCTCTAAAATGGAGTCGAGCCAGAATGACATCATGGGGAAAAATGACTGGTTGGGCACTTGCCTAGAGAGCCTGGGAAAGGATGAACTATCATTAGGACAAAGGGCAGGGGAATGAAAACACTGTACAGAGGAGACTAGACAAGGGTGGCCAGAACCGGGTCTTCTTCAAGGGTAAGAGTCACAACAGCCTTAGTGTTCTATCCTCACCAGGGGAGGGGCCCTGGGCTCCTTTCAGTCAAACTAATTATTGCTAATTAAGTTTATCTCCTCATATCAGGGAGTTAAAAGAAGCCTTAGAATTAGAAACTGTTGTGGTAAAGGGTAAGAATTTGTGTAGGGAAAGGATATACCAAAAATGCAATGATTAAAGTTAAGGCTTTAGTTTAGAAAAGCAATTCACTCATCTATTAGCAGCGGCTATCTTTAAGGGATGGGAGAAGTAAGTCCTTCTTATTTCCATTTTATACATTTCATACTGGCAAATTTCTACAACAAGTTTATTATACTTAGAAACTTGAAAAAAAATACCTATATAAAAGAAGGCTTGGAAGGAAGGGGCAGAACTTCTGGAACAATGTGAAGCTTGGCAAAACTTTCCGCCAAAAAGCAATGGTAAAACTGGACAAATCTGTCAAAAACAACCATTTCAGGACTGGAAATCAACCAGAGCCATACAACAGATTAAGAAGTATTTATTCAAGAAGAACTACAGAGCCTCAAGTTAGAATAGTTGCAGTGTGTGACATTTTTATCCTGGAATACTCCCACCCTCAGCCCAGTTTATTATGGTGGTCTAGATCCACCAGGGCATAACAAGCTGTGAAAACTGGTGGCTCCTCTGTTGGAGGGGCTGACTTGATGTGAAACAAAAGCCCATTGGCATTTTTGTAAACAGTGGTCATGGGCAATTACAGACCAACCTCTCAGGTAGCTTTAGGTTGCAGTACTGATTGAAGCAAGCAACAAACCAACAGACAAGAAAACTGACAGGTAAATACCAAGAATAAGAAAACCGTAATGATAAGCTGCCACATGTCCCTGGTGTTCTGGAAGGGTGCACATCTACAGGAGAGATTAGAGATGGCCCTGGTTATCAACGCACCCTAAGTGAAGTGAGGCCTAGTGCATGCACAGAGGAGGCAATAAAAAGGTCTAAAGGCATAAAAAGCCAAAGACAGACCTGTAAATACCCTGCACTTTGAATGTGCTCCACTAACTAAATATAGATCCACTGCAGACTGATGAAGCTTTACTGGCTTAAGGTGTTTAAGCATATCTCTGAACAATCACTGGCTAATCACTAAGCTACTGGTCCACGGGTGATCCTTATGATGCTAGGCTTAAATATAAAAACAAGGGGGAAAAATGAGCAGGATCATCAGCAGCTGCATACTGCTAGGAAGACAGACTCTACAGAATTATCCAGACAAGTCATAAACAAAAAGCAACAACAAACCTGGATTTTGCCAAGGGTGGTCAGAATCCAGAGTTGCTACAATATGTGAATTAGAATATCCAGTCTAAAAAATAATGTGAAAAAAAGTGAAACATTCAAAGAAACAAGAAAAGTGTTAGGATTATACTCAGGAACCTATACTCAGGAAAAAGTTATCAATACAAACCTAAGGCGGCCCAGATACTGAACTTAACAAAGATTTAAAGTAGCTATTATAAGTATGGTCAAAGAACTGAAAGAATGCATGTTTAAAGAGTAAAAGGAGGGATCCCTGGGTGGCTCAGCGGTTTAGCGCCTGCCTTTGGCCCGGGGCGTGATCCTGGAGTCCCGGGATCGAGACCCGCATCGGGCTCCCTGCATGGAACCTGCTTCTCCCTCTGCCTGTGTCTCTGCCTCTCTCTGTGTGTGTCTTTCATGAAAAAATAAATAAAAATCTTAAAAAAAAATAAAGGGTAAAAGGAAAGTATGATGACATATCAAATAGAGAATATCCAAAAAAAGATAAAAATTATAAAAAGGAATGGAAATTCTGGATATACTTTGAAAAAGTAAGTAGAAATAAAGACATCCCCAGATAAACAGAGACTGAGATAATCTGTTGCTAGCTGACCTGCCTTACTAGGAATAGGAAAGGAAGCCATTCAGGCTGAAAGAAAAGGATACCAGCTGGTAATCCGAATCTACCAAAGAAATAAGGAGCACTAGTAACAGCAATTACATAGGTAAATATAAAAAAAAGAGAGTTATAAATATTTTCTTCTCTTTTCTACAGATAACTGACTTAAAAGCACATAAAATGGTAACTATAGACCTTTATTTTGGGACTTGTAACATATGAAGATGTAATATATATGATAATACCACAAAGAAGTGAGGAAAAGAGACTCTTTTTTTTGGGGGGGGGGGGTCTTTGATACAGTGTTCTTTTCTGGTGCTTCAAAATTCTCTGATCCTGGGAGTGCCAGGATGGAGTTCACTTATCTCTGGAATCTGCAGAATGGGAAGATTTCTTACATTTGATTATCTCTCTCTATATATATGTAGAAAGAAAAGAAGAAAAGAAAAGAAAAAAGAAAAGAAAAGAAAAGAAAAGAAATTTATTTATTTATTTTCCAGGCAGGTAAGAAAGATATACATCCAAAATAGATGATGTCTTTTATTTTTAAGTCCTAAAGCTGCTGATCTTGACTTCAAAAGAATATCAATTATAACTCTTCAGAAAAGAGATCTGATAGTTGGAAGTTGACAGAATCAAAACAGTGTATACCCGGGGATCCCTGAGTGGCTCAGCGGTTTAGCGCCTGCCTTGGGCCCAGGGCGCGATCCTGGGTCCCGGGATCGAGTCCCATTTCGGGCTCCTGGCATGGAGCCTGCTTCTCCCTCCTCCTGTGTCTCTGCCTCTCTCTCTCTCTCTCTCTCTCTCTCTCTCTTTCTCTCTCTCTCTCTGTGTCTATCATAAATAAATAAAATCTTTAAAAAAAAAACAGTGTATACCCAATTTTTGGAAAAGTACACTTTATTGGTTAAAATGTGGTTATAACACAGTGTTCAAAACAGCATCTTTGTATTTAATATTACTATGCATTGAATGAACTGAGAGATGTAAGGGAGAAAAGTTCCTATATTTTATTGGAAATGAGTTAGTATTAATCAAAAGTAGACCATGATGAGAAACATATTGTAATTTCTAACCACTAAAAGTATAACTCAAGAGGGGCACCTGGGTGGTTCAGTGGTTGAGCACCTGCCTTTGGCTCAGGTCATGATCCTGGGGTCCTGGGATTGAGTCCTGCACTGGGCTCCCCCGCAAGAAACCTGTGTCTCCCTCTGCCTATGTTTCTGCCTCTCTCTGTGTGTCTCTCAAGAATAAATAAAATCTTTTAAAATATACATATACATAATTCAAGAAAAAATGAAAAATACTCAACAAATGAATTAAATCTAGTAGAACACTAGAAAATATCTAACACAAAAGAAAACTGAGGAGCAAGGAGCCAAAAAAGACATGAGTCGGAGAAAACAAATAGCAAACTAGTTGATGTAATACACAACCATATCAATAATTAAATTCAAGTGGATTAACACTCCAATAAAAGGCAAAGACTGTCAGTGTATAAAAAATAAAAACAATACCCAACCATACGCTATCTACAAGAGACACAAATAAGAAAAAGATGTACAATGTAAACATAAACCATCAGAAAATTATAGTAGCCATACTGATATCAGACAAAATAAACTTTAAGATAAAAAAAAGTTACCAGTGAAAAAGGCAAGTTTTATAATTATAAAAGTGTCAATTCATCAGGAAGATATGACAATTATATATACATAAGCACTTAACAGAACACCAAAATACACAAAGCAAAACCTGACAGAACTAAAGGGAGAAACAATTCATTTTTTTAAATTTTTTTTAAATTTTTTATTTATTTATGATAGTCACAGAGAGAGAGAGAGAGAGAGGCAGAGACATAGGCAGAGGGAGAAGCAGGCTCCATGCACCGGGAGCCCGATGTGGGATTCGATCCTGGGTCTCCAGGATCGCGCCCTGGGCCAAAGGCAGGCGCCAAACCGCTGCGCCACCCAGGGATCCCCGGGAGAAACAATTCAAAAGTATTTGGAGACTTGCGTACGCAACTCTCAGTAATTGATGTAACAATAAAGGAGAAAATCAGCAAGGATACAGAAGCCTTGAACAACACTGTCAAACAACTTGACCTAATTGACATCTTGAAAATACTTTCAGCAGCAACAGCAGAATACACATTCTTTTTAAGCACACATGTGACATTCTCCAGGACAATCAATAGGCTAGACCAAAAAACAAGTGTTGGTACATTTTAAAAGGATCGAAATAATATAAAAGTATATTCTCTACCACAATGGGATTAAATTAGAAATCAAGAACACAAAGAAATTTGAAGATCCTCAAATATTTGGAAATTAGAAGACATGTCTAAATAACTCAAGAGTCAAAGAGGAAAATCACAGGAAGCTTAGAAACTACTCCAAACTCCATGGAAATAAAAGTACAGAATATCAAAATTACAGAATACAGCTTTGGAAAGTGCTGAGAAGGAAATTTGTAACTTTAAAAGCCTGTGGAAAAAAAAGAAAAGTCTCAAATCGATAATCTGAATTTCCACTTTAAGAAACTAGAAAAACTAGTGAACTAAAGCAAAACAAGCCGACAGAAGGCAATAATACTAGAGAAAAAACTAATGAATTGGAAAAAAAAAATCAATGAAACCAAAAGTTCATTCTCTGATCAGGAACAAGGCAAGGACTCTCTGACTCATGTATTATCACTCCTAGTTAACACTTTACTGGAGGCCCTAGCCAGTGTAATATGGCAAGAAAAGAAAATTTTAAATGTACAGATTGGAAACGATAAAGTAAAACTTCCTTACTCACAGAAGACATGATCCTGTATATAGAAAACCCTAAGGGATCTACCGGAAAAAAAAAAAAAAAAAAAACTAGTATAATAAGTGAATTAAGCAAGTATCTAAGACACAAGATCAATATCCAAAAATCAACTGTATTTCTATATACCAGCAATCCACAATCCAAAAATAAAATTAAGAAATAATTCTATTTACAATAGCATCAAAATTAATAGGAATAAATCTAACAAAAGAAGTGCAAAAGGAGATAGATACTATGTTCTCGGATTGGAGGACTCAGTATTGTTAAGATTGTATTTCTTCCCAAAATTTCTTCCCAGAGCTAGAGATTCAACACAATCCAGGAAGTTTTCATAGAAATTGACAAGAATGGCCATAAGTAGATAACTGTTTGAATCTGGGTTATGGGCACTTGATGGCTCATTATAATATTCTCTTCATTTTTGTATGTTTTAAATTATCCACAATAAAGTTGAGTTTTTTGTTTAAAAAAGGTACTGAAGGAAATAAAAAAATTAACAGCTAATGAGGAAAAATCAGAATTTCAATCACCACCTTAATATTCCTTGTTTTGGGGCAGCCCGGGTGACTCAGCAGTTTAGCCTTCAGCCCAGGGCCTGATCCTGGAGACCCAGGGATCGAGTCCCATGTTGGGCTCCCTGCATGAGGCCTGCTTCTCTCTCTGCCTGTGTCTCTGCCTCTTTCTCTCTCTCTCCCTCCCTCTCTCTCTCTCTCTCTGTCTCTCATGAATAAATAAATAAAAATCTTAAAAAATATATTCCTTGTTCTTCATCCTCTGCCTAGATCACTCAGCTACAGGTTAATCCTTGCTTAGAGTCCATTTTTGTGTACATGGCTAGTGCATGGGTAGGTGAAAAGGGAAAACTAAGAGAGCAAACACACAAACTGGCAAAGGGAGCGTAAGTGAAAGATCATACGCATTTGCTACAGCCGTTCTTGTGGTTTAATCCATCACCAGGCTTAAATTTTTGGCAGCTTATAGCAACTCCACAACTGCACGTGTCAATCTCTAATAATCCACGTGCCAAACTGGAAGCTACCAGAGAACTGTTACAAAATGCTCTATTGTTATGACAATTGCACAGTAATTTACTTGGATCTGAGCTAAGTACAAATTAGCAGTGCTCTAAAATCAAAGCTTCCAGATCTTCAAAGTTGCCATCTTCGCTGCCCTACCCCATCCTGTCTGGAACACCTGCACATTCCTTTCACTTTCTATTCCCAAGTGCACACTATAAAGCCCTGGTTGAAAGGGAAAGCAAAGCCTATTTTAGTTTCCTTCCAAATATTTGGTGCTTTCCAATTTTACTCCTTCCTTCCTTGATGTAATAATACTTTACACTTATAAAGGATCATTCATCTCCTAAGATCCTTCCCAAACCACCACAACATAGGCAGGACAGGTATTAAATCTGAAGTAATGGCAGAAGTCCAATGGCAGCATCCAGCTTCCCCTCCAGTCCGTGACTGTAACAAATGGGATGTGCATTCCACTTCCTGCCACTGCCTCTCAAAGCATGAGGGTCACTTGCTAGCAACAGATAAGGGAGGCCCTATTCTTGGAGTGGGTAAAAATTTGCCTGAATCATCTGTGATGGGCAACTGTAAAGTTCCATCTACACCTCATCACGGAACCCAAAAAATAACTTATAAAAACATACAATCCTGAAGTTTAAAGAAGTGTTTAATACTTCTTAAGCATATAATACTCTAACATAATACTCCATAAATATTTTGTCTGACAAAAAAGCACACTTGGTTTTCTCCTTTTGATCTACAACTACAAACATCCTTCTACTACTTGACTATGTTTAATTTTTTCTCTCTTCTCCCTAGTCTGGAGCAATAATTTTACTTTTTAATGAGACAGATCATATGTCTAATAACATTTCCACGAGGTCCATGAAAAAGGCAAGTATTACTCTTTAGAATAAATTATTCATATCAAAACACTTAGCTTTAAAAGAGTCCCACTTGTAGGAACAATCGGAATTTCAAAAATGCCCAGTGAAATATAATCTTGCCCATCCCAACTTTCTCATTTACATATGATTAAAAGAAATGATTTATTTTTCCATAAATTTTAATGTCCTTTAGTTGCAGCAAAGATTCTTTATTACATCAAAGCAAATGCAACTTTACTATTTAACTTCCTTATCTCTTACACAATTAAACTGCAAATCATCATCTGAGACAGAATTAGACAACTTGCTGATGCTCAGCTCTTATGAAAAAGTGTTTCAAGAACTGAAATGACGACTTTAATACCATTAGAATAACGGATGATGGGGAGGGGATGAGGGAAAAAAAACACATTCCAAGTTAGAAACATAAGCTCCTGTTCAAAGTGCTGGGTTGTTGTTGTTGTTTTTAATGAATTTATGAAACAGACTGAAATAATATTTATAACCAACATTATTTCACAAGTATAGTAAAATACTAATTTTTAAAATCCTTATTCTTGTACCATGGCTATTTTTGTGTTGGCCAAGCAAGTCACCTCCTCTCTCTCCAAGTTTCTAACAATGAACATATTCTGACAGCATTATACACACCACAACTCCACTGCAGACCAAGATAGTTCTGGGTCAAATCCAAGACTTCTGTTTCAAATTAGGAAAGTTATCAAATTAAGATAGTTCTGGTTCAACTGAGTCATCCTACCCAGGCAACTGAGTCCATTTCAAGGTTAATTGCCTACTGTGGGGTAACCCTGAGCATCCTGGATAGCTGCATTTTATGGTCTGTCCTAAACAGAACTGGACCCGCAAAGGAGTTCCAAAATCAACACAGCTTCCAGGTGGCCTTCAAGAGCAGGTTAGGTTACAGCTGGGACAGACCAAGAGGACAGGGTCTCTATCACCAGCAGGTGAGATGTCATCTCCCTAGACACACTCCCCCCACTGTGAGCTAAGTATGCAAATATTTGCTTTGTGAATTTGTATATCATCACTTAGCAAAATCAAATCTCTGAACCTGCTTTTTCTGGTGGTTGAACTAAATCTACAGTTGCACTTTTGGTGAAAAATTGATTCTTTAGTTAAATAGGCTACAGGGGAGAAAGGTAACAGAAACATCTTTCTCTTTCACTTTTGTGATTTGAAGGTCTTTAAGGGTTTTTCTATTTGTGAGGAAAACAAAGTCTTTGAATATTATGACTTATAATTTAAACAGCTTGAGAAATAAAAAATGCAGAGGGGCCTGGGTGGCTCAGTTGGTTAAGAGTCTGATTGCTGATATCAACTCAGGTCTTGATCTCAGGGTTGTGAGTTCAAGTCCTACGCTGGGCTCCATGCTGGGCATGGAGCCTACTTTGAAAAAAAAAAAAAGAAATAAAAAATGTATAAAATGTGATACTCTTACACCACAACAAGTGCACAGCCAATCGGTACCCAGTACACCATCAGAGTTAACTTGCATTCACTCTTCCTCATTTTCGTGCCTTTAACACACATTTCCACCAATTAGGATAACTCATATAACGGCTTTTTTTTTAATTAACAGGGGTTTTTTGTTAATAAAAGTAACACCTGTCTGTTGCAAAAAAAAAAAAAAAACAAAAAGTATAAAAGTATGGAAATTCCTCTAATCCCACTCTAATGACAATCGCTATTTACAGGTTTATAAACATCCTTTAATGCATATACCATCAGCTCTACGTACACATACTCTTAAACATAACTTCTGATGGAAAGTGAAGTCATGTTTCACTTATAGTACAGTCACTTGCTTTTTTCAATTAACAATTAGCAATGGCTGTTTTGTGCATCTTGATACACACACATCTACCCCTTTCTTACAAATATTGACAAGTAGTCCACTATATGGATAGACCAACTATAACTTACACTTGGTAGATATTCAAGGAATTTCCAGTTTCCTGGTATTACAAGTAAGAAGGTAACCAAGATCCTCCTAAATACATCTTTGCACATACTTGCAAGTATTTCCATAGGGTAAATTCCTAAAAGTGGAATGGCTTGGTCAAATGGCATGACATGTAAAATTCTGACAGATATTGCCAAACGTCCCCCAAATAGGTTTTTTTAATTTATACTCCCAAACATCAATAGTGTCTCAGAACACCTGGTTTCCCTGCCCTCCCTACCAACAACTATAACCAATCTTTATCATCTTTGTAAATGAAAGAGATTAAAACTCATCATGCTTATTTCAACCTGTTCTTTTAATTATTAGGGAGGTTGTGCATTTCGCCTTCCATGTTACCAGATAAGTGACCCTGGGAAGGTGTTTAATCTATTCATGCTTCAAATTCCTTGTTTTTAAAATGAGGATAAGAATAATACCTTCACCCTAGGGAAACTGAGAAGATCTAATGAGATAAGGCAGCTAGGACACTTAGCACAGAGGCTGGCACACAGTAAGAATTCAATAAAGATTTATTGAACAATGGGTAAATATAATATTCTATCAGGCAGACTTCCCAGAATTACCTCAGCAATTACTACTGCTGGTAATTCAAGCACTGTACAATGTTTTTTTTTTTTTTTTTTTTACTTTTTTTTTTTAATTTATTTTTTATTGGTGTTCAATTTACTAACATACAGAATAACACCCAGTGCCCGTCACCCATTCACTCCCACCCCCCGCCCTCCTCCCCTTCTACCACCCCTAGTTCGTTTCCCAGAGTTAGCAGTCTTTACGTTCTGTCTCCTATCAATTGCACTATAGTCTTTGAGTAAATTGCTCTTTTGTCTCTTTAGGACCGTTTTCTAAAGCTATTCTCCTAGGATTTGAAAAGTATTATAGTTCTTCCTTCTGTTCTTGAGAAAAAAATGAACTAGCAACAATATGCTACCCGTCACAAGTTTTAAGATATTTTTTTCTAATTTAAAAAGTAAATAATGGTACCTCAAAGCATTCTCATTTATACTTTTGAACTGCTAGTAAGAATATGCATTTTTGATATTATTCACTCCTCGTAGTTTGGAAAATAAGTTTTATCAAGTATATTTTTATGTATATATGCTACTCCAAACTATGAACTAAAAACAACTTCTTTTATAAGCAGTAACTGAAAATCTGAGTATTAATTATAAATAAACATACACATATTTCTTATATGTGACTTTTCTTCTACCAGTAAAAAATAAGATTCAAATAAAAGTTTAAAATAATATTATCTTATAAATCTCATATAGTTTCTGAGCTTAACCAAACTTCTCAAAAATAACCAGGAAGTTATTTTAAGAAAGCTAGAAAGAGCATCATACCATCTTGATAAAAATTAAAGCCAAGAAAAGCTACAAAATCACAACTCTTCTTGAACCCAACAAAGAGCTTAGTGCACAAAGGCAACCAGGCAGTCTGAAGTCCTAGGTAACTCCCACATGAGAGAAGAGACACATGGACTGTCCCAATAGTGGCACAGCCCACGAGAAACACATGCCTACACAAATGTGATCTAGTGAAATAGGTAGGCAACACAGATTTAGAGATTTAAATCTGGAGCAGAGACAGAAAAGAAACAAATGGGGCAGCCTGGGTGGCTCAGCGGTTGAGCACCACCTTCAGCCCAGGGCCTGATCCTGGAGACCTGGAATCAAGTCCCATGTCGGGCTTCCTGCAGGAGGCCTGCTTCTCCCTCTGCCTGTGTCTCTGCCATTCCCTCTCTCTCTCTCTCTCTCTCTCTTTTTCATGAATAAACAAATAAAATCTTAAAAAAAAAGAAACAAATGGAAATCATAGAAATAGAAAACATAGTATCACAGATAGTAAGTACCAGAAATAGACACACCAAGCTGATGTAACAACTGATAAAGGTGAAAATAGTTAACAGAATCCCAGAAGAAAGGGAAAGGTAAAAATATTTGAATACTTAATGACCAAGGATTTTTCTAACATAATGAAAGACATCAAGCTACAGACCCGAGGGGTATAGAAGACCTCAAAAAAAATAAGTACCAAAATCACATCACATCCAAATTGCTGAAAACTAAAAATAAGGAGAAAACCTTAAAGCTGCCAGGGTAGAGGCAGGACCCAAGGAAACATATTACCTTCAGAGAAGCAAAAAGGGGAATTACAGCTGATACTCCATCAAGAACAATGTAAGTTAGAAGAAAATGGTGTGAGATTTTTAAAATACTGAAGAAAAAGATTCAACGCAAAAGTCTATGCTTTGAAAAAATGTCTTTTAAAAATTAATATGAAATTTTAAGACTTTTTCAAACAAAAGCTGAGAAGATTCATGCCCAGAAGATCCACACCATAAGAAATGTTAAAGGAAGTTCTTCAGTGGAAAGAAGTGAAAGAGCAGGGGAAGCATCCTGGACAGTGATGAGGGAGGTGGAAGGCAGAGCAGTGCACGCAAGGGGCCAAAGACAGGAAGGCCCTGAGGCCCTCCCGTGGTCAGGGTTCAGAGTTTGCAGGTTCTAGGCCCAGCCTCAGATGCAGAATCAGAAGCTCAGAGAGGTAAAGTGACCTCCCCAGGGCCACACAGTTCATATGTAGCTGTGACTGAATTGAAAATCTGGGGCAGCCTGGGTGGCTCAGCAGTTTAGCGCCCCCTTCAGCCCAAGGCTTGATCCTGGAGACCTGGGATCAAGTCCCACGTTGGGCGCCCTGCCTGAGGCCTGCTTCTCCCTCTGCCTGTGTCTCTGCCTCTCTCTCTCTCTCTCATGAATAAATAAATAAAATCTTATTAAAAAAAAAAAGAAAAGGGCAGTCCCGGTGGCCCAGCGGTTTAGTGCTGCCTTCAGCCCAGGGCGTGATCCTGGAGACCTGGGATCGAGTCCCACATCGGGCTCCCTGC
Source organism: Canis aureus (assembly GCF_053574225.1). Classification (NCBI taxonomy): domain Eukaryota; kingdom Metazoa; phylum Chordata; class Mammalia; order Carnivora; family Canidae; genus Canis; species Canis aureus. Next base: position 40,546,609 of record NC_135618.1, read on the forward strand.
GTGGAGCCTGCTTCTCCCTCTGCCTGTGTCTCTGCCTCTCTCTCTCTCTCTCTGTGTCTCTCTCATGAATAAATAAATAAAATCTTATTAAAAAAAAAAAGAAAAGAAAACCTGGAGTGTCCAGTTCCAAATCAGTGCCAAGTAAAGTTCTGTGAAACAACAAAAGAGGGAAAAGTCAACAGGCCACTGGAGCTATGAGGTGTTTGGAAGTAAAATACTGCAGAAAGGAGAGATTAAGGTCCAGGCCCTCTGGGGCCTGATGGCCAGTAGACAGCTGAATCTGCACTGCTGCTGAGTTTGGTCTGTGTGCTAATGGTGGAGACAGTGTGTCCAGAGCCAGGAGCCCACATTAGTCCCCAGTCTTCAGCCTCAGGTGTGATCCAGACCCCCCCATGATGGACAGGAGCATCCAGTGTCTAGTTCAGTGGCATCTGTACATTTACATTGTTGTGTAGCTGTCATCACCAGGAACCTCCACTACTTTTTCATGTTACAAAACTGAAACTCTTTCCTTATTAAATAACAACTCCTCATTTCTTCCTCACCCAGCCCCTGCTTTGTGCTGCCTATGAATTTGAATATTCCAGGTACCTCATATAAAGTTTGTCTTCTGGTGACTAGCTTATTTCACTGAGCATAATGTTCTCCATTATGGATCCCCTTAAGATTCATACGTGTTGTAGCATCTATCAGAATTGTCTTCCTTTTGAAAGCCAATAATATTGACTATATGGGGTGCCTAGGTGGCTCCTGGGTAACTCAGCTGGTTAAGCATCCAACTCTTGATTTCAGCTCAGGTCATGATCTCAGGGTCCTGAGATCGAGCCCCATGTTGAGCTCCATGCTGACTATGGAACCTGCTTAAGATTCTCTCCCTCTCCAGGCAGCCCTAGTGGCCCAGGGGTTTAGTGCCGCCTTCAGCCCAGGGTGTGATCCTGGAGGCCCAGGATCGAGTCACACATCAGGCTCCCTGCATGAAGCCTGCTTCTCCCTCTGCCTCTGTCTCTGCCTCTCTCTTTCTCTCTGTCTGTCATGAATATATAAATAAAATCTTAAAAAAAAAAAGATTCTCTGTCTCCCTCAGCCCCTCCCCACAACTTGCATGCACACATACTCTCACACTCAAAAAAAAAAAAAATCTACTGTATAGATATGCCATGTCTTGTTTACCCATTTATCCACCAGGGACACTTGGGTTGCTTCCCAACCTTTGGGCTATTGTGAATAGTGCTGCTATAACAGAATGTGGGTGTGCAAGTATTTGATACCTGGCTTTCCATTTTTTTGACATACACCTAGACATGGATTTACTGGATTATACAGTAATTCTATTTTTTTCCAGTTGAAAATTTCCAGCTGAATTGACATCCAGCACTGGAAAAGTTTAAGGGACAGAGCACAGTGACTAAACTTACATATACTATGAAATGACAACCACAATAAGCTTGGTTAACAACCATCACCTCATATAGATAATAAAGAAAAAAAACATAAGATACTGTGAGAAAGAAACCTATATCTACACAAGAAACTAAGAGTTCCTGGAATGGTTTAAAAAGAAGAAAGTACAAAATAAAATAAATTTTAAAACTCTGTTCATCAGTTACAACCAGCCACCTTTAAGGTACTCAATAGTCACATGTGGCCAGTGGCTACCATGTTGTACATCACAGATGCAAGTACTTCTGAAGCTGCAAGAAGTTTACAGGGACAGCACTCTCTAAAAAGTAATTTAGTGTCTAAAGCAAAAATAACAATATATTATGGGGTTTATAACATGTAAAATACAATGTTATGAGAACAATAGCATTAAGCATTTTTACAAGGTTCTTATACAATAGATCAAGTAGAATATTTAAAGACAGACTAAGATAAATGAAAGATACATATTGAAAGCTTTGGGCAATCACTGAAATGGGTTAAAAAAAGGGGATACAACTAATAAGTTACTAAAAAAGACAAAAATGGAATCATAAAAAAAAAAAAAAAGATACTCAGGGCACCTGGGTGGAGCAGTTAAACATCTAACCCTTGGTTTCAGCTCAGGTCATGATCTCATGCATTGTGAGTTCGAGCTCTGTGTTGGGCTCCTCGCTCAGCAGGGAATCTGCCTCTCTCTCTCTCTCTGTCCCTCCCCTCTATGCTTAGGCTCTCTCTCTCTCAAATAAATAAATCCTTTAAAAAGAAAGTTTTAAAAAGTTTAAAAAACTAAAGAAAAAGAAAGTTAAAAAATAAAAAATAAAATATTCAATCCAGAAAGAAAAAGAAACAATAGGGCCAGGCATAATACCTATCTCAATAGCCAAACTATATAGCTAAAAAGGCTGAATTTTAGTATATGTATGCTAATTACACCTCACTAAACTGGTTTTACTTTTAATCAGAGAAAAAAATAACCAAGGAGTCTTTGTCCTGATAAAACACCATTTGGCACCACAACAGATGTAGAGGACTTAGTACTTATTTCACTAGTATGTATACAGAATTATTTTATATTTGGAAAGTACAGGCTGCCTCATGGACAGCAAAATTTCCATGAAGTGTGCAAATACAGATTCCCTTGCTAGTGATCAAAAGTTTATAAAGCAGTAAAGGTGGGATTCAATTTAAGCCCAGATTCATCAAACACTGAAGTCCACCCTAAACCCACTCTACTAAATCCAACAGGATTCTGTATTTGCTGCTTATGAACTGAGTCACAAATGCAGTTCAAGAGCCAGCTCTTGATAAAGCAGTGTAGGGGTCTCACATGATTCTTTGTCCTGGTAATGGCATTGGGAATGCCTCTGTGATTAGCACTTTGCCAAACACCATGCGTCTGGCACACTGGTCATCCTAATGGGGTGCCCAGCTGTCAAATGAACAAACAAGACATGAGACTGGGAACAGACCAGTCAATGCAGGCACACATGGGTGATTGTCGTCAGACCTTCACTGGTTGCTGGACAACTCGTGTCCCAGACACAAAGGGAGGTGCCCTCCCCACCAGAAGTGGGCACTGATTCTCCAGCCTCCTGCATCCTCCCTCTTGTCTAACATGAGAAGAAAATGTTATCAGCAGACTGGCTATAAAGAGGAAGGTTTGAAAATGAGAAAGGAAACAAAGAAGCTAAATATTTCTTTTTATGAAAAATCTAACAGGTTATTTTGAAACTAACAAAAAACTTAAACAGAACTATTACTTTTAAAAGTCACTTTATGCAGATTATCGACAAACTGAGTCAAAAGACCTCACCCCCAATACTGAGAAGTGTGCAACACAGGCACATATTTTTATTATTATTTATGTAGTTTAAAAAAACAAAGTGATAATATTTTGAGTATTAAGCTGGACTTTTATCCTGTTCTTTTAATCTCTAATTTAATCATCTAAGCCCCAGAGGATTATGAATTTATGATAGAAGTAATGAAGAAACTGGATGTATTCATAATTCACTTTACTGAAAGTATGAACCCCATGAACCTAAGTACTGAGTACCAACGAAGTGCCATACTCTGGGGATGCAGAAACCTTGTCAACTATGTCTCAGGTGCTTACAGTCCAGTTAAGGGAAGAGACAACTCCAACAAGCTCCCAAAGCAACAAGAACTAAATACAGGTTTAGAATTCATCCTGTGCGAACACAGAAGTAGGAATACTGCACTCCCTCTAGGGGCTTAGGAAACGCTTCACAAAGGAAAAGACATTAGAGTTGGTTCTTAGAAGGTGAGAGAGCAGGGGTTCGGTGCACATAAACACGTGGCTAAAGAGAGACCTAGCCCTATTCAGGAGGAATGCAGACAGGGTTTTTAGAGAAAATGACCAATTCTAGAGTCTAGAAAAGTTGGCTCAGTCGCATTGTCCTGAAATGCAATGGTGTTCCTCATTTCAGTGATAGATATCCCGCTAGTGAGGAGAAAAGGAAGGCACAAAAGCCCTAAGTGATGACAAATCAAATGCAGAACAGAGTTAGAGCCCAGACCCTTGGGTTCACATGTGGTTGCTCCTCCGTAACATCTCTGCTAGAAAAGCTAATCAGAGCTATAAAGAGAAATTCAAAAGTCAAATCCATGATTTATGGGGGCAAATCTATAAACCTATAAACTTAAAAATTGAACAAAACAAGAGTTGTAGACATTGCATTTTCTCTGCCAAAGGACAAGAGCTTCTATTGTGTACCACCCATTCTGCTGGCTTACATCATCTGTTGGGTCACACAGAGGGTGAGCGACACCCCTTACAGATGAGCAACCTCAGGGGTCTAAGTGGACATGTGATAATCAGCAAGAGGTGAGGCACACTGGAGATTGAAGAAGGAAGTACCTAACATGGTTACAAAAAATGAGAAGTGCACCTGATCAACAGCTGCGGCCACCATGGACCCTCAGTCCATTTGACTGCTATGGGACACACTGCCAAATCGAGGTGACATCTGTTAGTAATACCCCAAAGAAATCCATACGACCATGATAAATTAAGAATCAGTCTGCTTTCTATATATGTTTTTCAATGCCTACAAGCAGACAACTGGATTTCAACTAGATTATTGGGTATAAAATGGGGCCATCAAGCAGACAACTGAATCTCAACTGGATTATGGCGTATAAAATGGGGCCAAAATTTAGGACTTATTCAGGGGAGTCACAGTTTTGTTCAAATTCACTCACATAGGAAATGGCCCGAGATCATGAATGAACAGTGTAGCACAAATTCATCCTGTTCTAGAAAAACAGCACTAAGGATAATTCCTGGTGCCACCTGAGTACAAGGGAGAAAATACTTTTTGTTTCTGGTCTGCTTATGAGGTCTTTAGGCTGTGAAGAGATCAAATGTCCTTGCCCAAACTCCTTTAGGAATTAAATTACCAGGGATCCCTGGGTGGCTCAGCGGTTCAGCACTTGCCTTCGGCTCAGGGTGTGATCCTGGAGTCCCGGGATTGAGTCCCACATCAGGCTCCCTGTGTGGAGCCTGCTTCTCCCTCTGCCTGTGTCTTTGCCTCTCTCTCTCTCTCATGAATAAATAAATAAAATCTTTTAAAAAAAGGAATTAAATTACCAGTTTTGCAGCAATGAGCACTTAAGAAACAAGACATTTCCTCCTTTATGATTATTTCCTGCATTTTATACCACCCTTTCTTTTCTTAGGGAGAGAAAATGCACACTTGTACACAAACACACATACACCATGGTCATAGGTTACTATAACTCTAAGCAGAGAAAAGGCATATCTTTGCCCTTTACATTTCAGTTCAGTGAGAAAAAGTGAGATACGAAGACTGAAAAGGAAAGAATTTGAAATTTATATGATTTTCTACCAAAGAAATCTAAGACTATCTGACTTTTAAAAATCAGAATCAGGGCGTCCGCGAGGTCGCCGGCGCGCGCTGGCCCACGTGCGGCGGCCCCAGAGGACGTCATAAAAAAAAAAAAATCAGAATCAGGGGATCCCTGGGTGGCTCAACAGTTTGGTGCCTGCCTTCAGCCCAGGGTGTGATCCTGGAGTCCTGGGATCAAGTCCCACAGTTGGCTTCCTACATGGAGCCTGCTTCTCCCTTCTGCCTGTCTCTGCCTCTCTATGTCTCTCATGAATAAATAAATAAAAATCTTTAAAAAAAATCAGATTCAGAAAGCATTCAATAAAGTAGCCAATTACACAGAAAAGTACATTTTCAGCTATACAATTTCATATAATGTTCAACACACACTCACCATACAACCCAGTAATTCAACTATGTATTTAACCAGCAGAAATGAAAATATATGCCCACAAAAGACCTTATGAATGTTCATATTCATAGCAGCTTCATTCATCAAAGCCAAGAAAAACCCAAACATCCACTCCCTGATGAGAGGATTTTTCCCTCCATAGTGAGCTATCCATAGAAAGGAGTACTATTTAGCAAATAAAAAGGAACAAACTACTGATACGTGCAACAATATGAATGAATCACAAAAGCATTATTCTAACTGAAAGAAACGGGTCACCAAAGGCCACAAACTGTATGAGTCCATTACTTTGGCATTCTGAAAACGGCAGTGCTACAGTGATAGAAGGTGAATCCTTGGTCATGATGAGCTGTGAATGTGAACAGGACTGCCTGTGCTGGGATCTTCTGGAGCGATGATAATGTGCTATCAAGTGTGGTAGTGATTACGCAACTGCAAATATTTGTTAAATCCACTGAGCTGTGCATTTAAAATGGGTGGGATGTCACTGTTATGCAAATTATAGAAACGGGCAACTTTTTATACACCAACAGTAACTGCTTACAAAGCACAATGAAAAAAGATCCCATTTGTAGTAGAATTTAAGAATACATTTAAGAAATATGTAAGATCTCATGAACAACTACAAAACTTTACTGAGCAACATAAGCAGGGCTTGTATAAATGGAGAATATACATCCCAGCTTGCTGGAAGACAAGACCCAAAATTGTACAGATGCCAAAATGCTTTGATCTAGAAAAATAAATGTATAAAAACAGAAGGACAGGGCAGCCGGGGTGTCTCAGTGGTTTAGCGCCAGCTTCGGCCCAGGGCGTGATCCTGGAGACCTGGGATTGAGTCCCGTGTCGGGCTCCCTGCATGGAGCCTGCTTCTCCCTCTCCCTCTGCCTGTCTCTCTGTCTCTCATGAATAAATAAATAAAATCTTTTTTTAAAAAAGAGAGAAACTAAAAAAAAAAGAGAGAGAGAAACTTAAAAAAAAAAACAGAAGGACAAAATTAGCCTAATTTTTAAAATTAATAAGAAAAAAAATACGTCGATTCACAGCCAACTCATAAAAGAAGAAACAATGATGGCAACACACACATGAGAAAAGGATTCAGCCTGCCTGTTAATTCATGTGAGCAAAGACAATTACCAAGAAGAATGTCTGTCACATTGCCATAACTTACGATACTATATTCCATCAAATGTGAGATGCCATTTATAAGACACATCACTGCTTTTTTATCTATCAGGAAATGAGAGAAAGTACTGCCAGTGAAACTATGACACACATTAAACTGTATGATACAGCCCAATTTGAGAGATTTCTAGGAAATGTACACTCTAGCATCATGATACAGTAACACAAAACTGGAAACAATCTAAATTTCCAACATACACCCCTATAACAAAATATTACTGTCATTTAAAATGATGATATAGATGTATATACACACAAGCAGTGGAAAGATGTTTATGATCTATTAGGTGAAAAAGGAGGTCATAAAACACTATGTTTAATATGACACCATTGTGTTAAGAGATCATTATTGATACATACATCTGCATTGAAAAAGTCTAACACTGTATCAAAACATCCCAATGGCTACCTCTGGATAGAGGTTTTTTTTTTTTTTTTATCTTCCTTTTTGCTCCTCTGTCTTTTCTGAAAGTGAGATCATAAATATATTTCACTCTTGCGATAAAAAATAAAAATAAGGGGGATCCCTGGGTGGCGCAGTGGTTTGGCGCCTGCCTTTGGCCCAGGGCGCGATCCTGGAGACCCAGGATCGAATCCCACATCGGGCTCCCGGTGCATGGAGCCTGCTTCTCCCTCTGCCTGTGTCTCTGCCTCTCTCTCTCTCTGTAACTATCATAAATAAATAAAAATTTAAAAAAATTATTAAAAAAATAAAAATAAAAATAAGGTGTCCACTCACTTTGTCACCTGTTTAAAACTAAATCTTTAAAAGGCACACATTTCTGGGGCACCAGGGTGGCTCAGCTGGCTAACTGTTCCAACTCTTGATTTCAGCTCAGGTCATGATCTCAGAATTGTGAGATCAAGCCCCACACTGGGCTCTGGGCTGGGCATGGTGTTTGCCTGGGACCCTCTCTCTTCCTCTCCTTCTGCCCTTCCCCTCACTCACTCATGCGCTCTCTCTCTCTCTCTCTCTCAAGTAAGGAAATAAATCTTTTTTTAAAAGACACACACTCAAAAAAAAAAAAAAAAAGACATACGCTCCTTAAAGGGGCAATATTTACAAGGAGAAAAAATCTTAAAATAGTCTAAAAAGTCAGACAGGAAATGGTTAAACAAATGATGGTCATTTATTCCAAGGAATATTATATTCTCCTTACAAATAAAAATAAGTAAAACATGGAGATGTATAGAAAATCAAGAGAAAATAGCAACAGAAAATGAAAGCACACCTTGACTAACATCAATTTTAATCAAGAAAAAATTACGGTCTGTCCCCAAGAATATGAAGTTATAGTCCTAAAAAAAGAGGCATCAGGTTTCACATAATTATTTGCTTTTACATTTTCATTGCTTATTCATATAAAATTAGTTTAACAGAGGTGATTAAAAAAAAAAAAAAAACACTTTCCAGGGGCACCTGGGTGGCTTAGTGGTTGAGTGTCTGCCTTTGGCTCAGGTTGTGATCCTGGGGTCCTAGGATAGTCCCACAAAGGGCTCCCCGCAGGGAACCTACTTCTCCCTCTGCCTGTGTCTCTGCCTCTCTCTCTCTGTCTCTCATGAACAAAATCTTTTTAAAAAAATACACTTTCCAGAACCACTCAGCATTCTATAAGTCACTAATATTACTGCCCAAAAACACTCCACATAGAAACACATGGTTCATAGATAGTAATCTGTTCCCCTCCTGTCTTCTCTAAACTATTTACAAGTTTTTTCAATAACCTGTTCTAGAAAGAAAATTTCAGGCAGAAATGTCTATATTGCAGGGAAATGTAGCAAAAAGTTTCCTTCATCTCTTTCTGTGTATGCTTTTCTCTATTTTCTGGTTAAGGAAAACATTTTCAAGTGCATAAAAACAAGGAACTAAAATTAGATAGACATGAACTGAACCTTGACTCACGGTAGGGAAAACGTTATTTTTAAACTAAGAAATATTTATAGGCCTGTGCTTTATGGAAAAGGAAGACAGGCGTGCTAATGTATGTAGATGGAATAGCCTCGGGTAGGGACAGGAGACCGGAGAAGAGAAAATACTTTCACTGCATGTTTATATTCCAGGAACCTTGGGCACTTCACATATTTTCTCTCATGGAATACGAATTAGGACCAATAATTATAGAATATTTGAGGACTCTATTTCACTTAACATTAAATAAAGTGTTGTCAACAGCTCATACCAGACCATGAAACCATCCCTGCCTCCTCATAAAAACCGAGGATCTTCCCTAACCCTGGAATAGTGGCTTTGCTCTAGACACTCTATCATCCCTGCAGGACAGCCAGTCCTTTTAGAGCTCCAGATGAAAGTCATAAGGTTTTTTTTAAAAAGACACAGAAATGAAGTCTACGACACTTACCAGGTGATATTAAGAAATAAATCTTTCATGTTAAAACCACATTCATCTTGACATTCATAGCACCACTCAAAAACCTTCAAGAGTGCTTTACCTCCCACCGCATCAAGTCTAAATGTTTAAATGTCCTTTCATTCATTCACACCCATGAGGTCAACATGAGAGCAACTGCAGTGAGTCCCAGTCCAACGGGGGAGGAGGGCAGTTGTGTCTGCAGGGGTGGGTAGGAAAGGGCTGATGAAATGGAGGAAGAGGTGCGAGTCATTCCACTCCGGAGGCTGAGGAGAGGAAAGAGCTAAAGAGAAGTGGTGCTCTTTGAGCAAACTCAACTGATAGGTGTGTGCATTCTAGGGGGAAAGAATCATATGCAAGGGTAAGGAACTGGGACCACCTCAGAGACCTGGGAAGAGAAATGCAAACGCTGACTGGGTTATATGATCCAATTTCACAGGTTTTCACAAGTTTCTCCTAAGAACAAGCACCTAAATTTTCATTTTAAAAACACTGCATGTTGGGATGCCTGGGTGGCTCACTGGTTGTGTGTCTGCCTTTGACTCAGGGCATGATCCTGGAGTCCCCGGATGGAGTCCCACGTCAGGTTTCCTGCATGGAGCCTGCTTCTCCCTCTGACTATGTCTCTGCCCCTCTCTCTCTCTCTGTGTCTTTCATGAATAAATAATTCTTTTTAAAGATTTAAAGACAGAGAGAGAGAGAGAGAGAGGCACCACCACCATCCTTTCTATATCAGAAGCCTGATTCTCTTTGGGGAATCTGCCTTCCACCTGTTCAAGTAGACCTCCCTGCCATCCACCTGGTCACAATGGATGAGGCTGGGTAAGTCCAGGCTGATAGGGCCTCATTCCCCTTGTCCATGACGGGTAAGGACATGACACATAAGATACACAGGGGAGGAAGAGGGCCTCTTGTTCACTAGATGTCATTGTGTCACCTGGAACAGCTGCAGCACCTCCTGCCATAAGGGAAGTCATCTCCCACATGGCAAGAACAGCAGAGAGCAAAGGGCAGAAAGCACCTGGGTCCTTGAGAATGTCATCAAAACTCTGACAAGATCAACCGTGGAACTGATGTACTTCTTGTTATAGGAGATAATAAATTCCTTTTTAAAAATTTTTTTTATTTATGAGAAACACAGAGACATAGGCAGAGGGAGAAGCAGGCTCCCTGCTGGGAGCCAGATGTGGGACTCTATCCTAGATCCCAGGATCACTCCCTGAGCCGAAGGCAGACGCTCAACTGCTGAGCCATCCAGGCATCCCAGTAAATTCCTTTTTTTTAAAGCTACTTTTAGCTTGGTCTTCATGAACTCTCACACTACTAATGTGAAGCCATCTTGGCTTTATTTGTAAGCATTTTTACATATGTCTGCATTCCTTATAAAACAGGGAGTTTTCGGTCTTTGGTGAGGTTTTGTTTCGTATACTTGTTCTACAACAACTCATCTTCTTTAAGGAAAACACAAGGTAGGAACTTTGAAGGTGCTTTCACAGTTCAGGGAAGGTACTCAATCTGGTGGACATAAGTACTCCAGCCACTGGCAAGATGTACTCACTCACTCTGATTTCCCCATGGCTAAATAAAATACCACACACTTTAAGATCCTTTGCTCAAATACTATATCCCTTAAGCAATCTTGTTACTATTAATTAGGCCCTCCCAGATAGCCTGATATCATGAGGAAGTGCCCCAGGTGGTAGATATGAACATTCTAGCCACTGGAAAAGCACATGTCCCCCAGAGTAAACTAACACACTGGCACCTAGTTTATATACGTCAGTCCCATGATTCGCATGAACCAGTCCTCCGAAATGTGTACAACTCCAAATACTGAGCTATAATTCACATCCCATACAATTCATCCATTTATAGCATACACTCAGTGATTTCTTAGGACATTTGCACAGTTGTGCAACCATCACCACAGTCAATTTCAGAGCATTTTTATCACCTCAAAAAGAAACCCCAGACCCATTAGCACTCACTCTTCAGCCCTAGGCACCACTAATTTACTTTGTATTGCTATGAATTGACCTGTTCTCAACACTTAAAACAGTCATTAAATATGTGGCCTTCTGTGACTGGCTTCTTTCACTTCAGTTTTCAAGGTTCACCCGGGTTGTAGCATGAATCAGTACTTCCTTCCTTTTTAAGGTTGAACAATATTCCACTGTACAGAGAGATCACATTTTGTTTATCTATTCAGCACTGGATGGACATTTGGGTTGTTTCCACCACTTGGTGTTTCGAGAGATGCTGCTATAAACGTTCAGGCAAAAGTTTTTGTGTGGACCTATGTTTTCCATTCTTTTGGATGTACACCTGGAGGTGAAACTGCTGGGTCACTCAAAAACTCTGCATTTAATGTTTCAAGGAGCCATCAGGCTTTTACCCACAGCCTGCAGGCACTCCACTTCATATTTCCACCAGCATGATAGGGATAGTCTGGGAGATTTTTAGACAAGGACTACAGTTTGCTTGTCTTCCTATCCTCAATCTCTGGTAGGTACTCAACAATGTTGTTCAATAAATGTATGCTAGCAAAAGTGGCTTAAAAAAGAAAGCCAAGGGCGCCTGGGTGGCTCACCTGCCTTCAGCTCAAGGATGGTCCTGGATCAGCCATGCTACTCAGGCAAGGAGTCTGCTTCTCCCTCTGCCTCTCCCTCTCCCCGCTGCTTGTGTGCGTGCTCTCTCTCAAATAAATAAATAAAATCTGTAAAAAGAGAGTGAGCGAGAGAGAGAAAGCCAACAGCAGAGTCACAGGGCACATTCAAGGACCGGTTTCCTCCCTGATGGGTTCCTGACACTATGCTCTACACACTATGCTCCTTTTGTCCCCTGGAGTAGCTACTCCAACTTATCCAGAATAGTTTTACTTACCTACCTACAGCCTTGAATAACATCCTAACAAAAGGCAAACGGTACCTGCTGGGACTCTACTCACCTGAGGGCTGCCTGATAGTTTTGGGAATCCTCCACTTGTGGCAATCATAATCCAGCTGTCCTATGGGATTTCCCAAACTGCCCTATGAGGAAGCCAATAAACCCGATTGGGGAGTATACCACTGCCCAGAGGGGAGGGCTGAAGTTGGCACCCATGAACATTTCCCACCCACCCCACCTCCTCTGCAAACACCAGAATGGAGCCTGGCTGACCTCCAAACTCATCCATCTAGCCACAGAGGGACACTGTCTTCCCTTTGCCCTAAAGGAGGAATACTGTTTTTCTGATTAGAAACTCAGTTTTTTCCACTTCTATCCTAAAAAGTACTGACACTTGGTAACACTGACAAGTTTACATACTCTTTCTTGTTTTAACTACATAAAAACAAATAAAAATGAACTATGAACTGATGACCATGTTTGGGAGTTGAGCTTTCAGTGGACAATATTTTTTTAGAAAAACATTCTATATTAAGGACTCATTGTGGGAACACTGCTGACTGTGGACAGTATCCCACATCCCTGCGTTCTAAGGATAGCTAACAAGCGGAGTGTGTCCCAGACGGGCACAAGAGGCCCATGGGCTCACTCGACCCCACAGCAACCGGCGGGGAAGACTAATTTTACCACGCTGTATTTAGATAGTTTGAAATTCATTTGAACAAGAAAGTTCCTAGAGCTGTTTTGGGCTTTTTTTTTTTTTTTTTTTTTTTGGTCAATATTTAAATAGTACTGTTTTTTTAAAGCTTGCCCTAGATACCAACTGCTTATCTAACACACAATAATAAAGTTGCCAAATCCAATGCCAACTTGAAGGGGACAGCCAAAATCTATATGTTTATCAGTAAGAAAAGGTCTCTAAACATGTCATATCTACGTTATAGTTTTATCTCAACCACAATATCATTGCAAGTTTCAAGATACATAATTCATGGTATTAGCTATTACCACGGAAGTTTTCGGAAACATTTAGCTACTAGATGTGCCTTTTTACAGGGCTCTTCTTGTAAGTTTCAAGTTTCCCATTTTAAAAAGCAGTAGAGGTTTGTCAAAAACATAAACATACAGTTACCATAAGTTCCAGCAATTCCACTCCTAGGCATATATGCAAAAGAATTTTAAAAATTGGGCAGCCCGGGTGGCTCAGTGGTTTAGTACCGCCTTCAGCCCAGGGCATGATCCTGGAGACCCAGGATGGAGTCCCATGTCAGGCTCCCTGCGTGGAGCCTGCTTCTCCCTCTGCCTGTGTCTCTGCCTCTCTCTCTATCTCTCATGAATAAATAAATAAAATCTTAAAAAAAAAAAGAATTTTAAAAATTTACTCAAAAACAAAAAAACTTGTACATGAATGTTCAGAGCAGCACTATTCACAACAGTTGAAAGGTGCAAACGGCCCAAATGTCTATCATCTAATGAACAGATAAACAAAATGTGGCCTATCCATATAATGGAATGTTTTTCAGTCATAAAAAGGAATGAAGTCTCAGTATACACTGCAATGTAGATGAACATTAAAAACATGATGCTAAGTGAAAGACACCACATTGTACGATTCATTCTTTTTTTTAATTTTTATTTATTTATGATAGTCACACAGATAGAGAGAGAGAGAGGCAGAGACACAGGCAGAGGGAGAAGCAGGCTCCATGCACCGGGAGCCCGACATGGGATTCGATCCCGGGTCTCCAGGATCGCGCCCTGGGCCAAAGGCAAGCGCCAAACCGCTGCGCCACCCAGGGATCCCTGTATGATTCATTCTTATGAAATATCTAGCACAGGGAAATGCAGAGACAGAAAGAAGGTTAGTGGATGTCACGTGCTAGGAGAAAGGAGGGATGGGAAGTGACTGCTACTGGACACAGGGTTTTCTTTTTGGGGTGATGGAAATGTTTGGTTTTCTTTTTTTAGATGTTTTTTTTAAATGTTTTAGAATCGGAGGTGATAGTTGTGCAACACTGAATGCATGAAATACCATCGAATTATTAACTTTATTTTTTTTTTAATTTTTATTTATTTATGATAGTCACACAGAGAGAAAGAGAGAGAGGCAGAGACACAGGCAGAGGGAGAAGCAGGCTCCACGCACCAGGAGCCCGATGTGGGATTCGATCCCGGGTCTCCAGGATCGCGCCCTGGGCCAAAGGCAGGCGCCAAACCGCTGCGCCACCCAGGGATCCCGAATTATTAACTTTAAAATGGTTAATTTTATGTTATATAAACTTCATGTAACTTTAAAAAAAAGTGAACAGAGCATCAGGAAACTCTAGGATAACAGCAAGGGTGGGAGTGGGAGGGAAGTGACAGATTATAAGGCTTTAGAAAGTTCTAGATAAAGCACAAGAACCCCATCAGTGGACCAGTATCAGAGAAAGTTTATGAAAGCAGTCGGGACAGCACCACCAGGCCTGCATTTAGGCTGGGAGGCAAGTTAGCTTTCAATAAATACTGAGTCCCCCATGCAAGGGCTTTTCAGACCATCTTACAAAGACTAACATAAGAAATGTTACCCCACCCCACCCCCAGAGTGTAGGCACTGGACAAGCGGCTAACGCTTCCCCGTGGAGAAATCTGAACTAAATATCTGACATGTGAATATACATTTTTCTTTATCTACAGAAGGTGGGAAGGGGGAATTCAAGTGTTGTATTCATGGTCTTGAATCAGCCATAATATTAACTCACATCTATTCAGAGAGATGAATGCACCTTTCACCCATCAGATACAAAATCACTCTTATCAGTGACACTGTTCTCACCCAGCTTTATTTTTCTGTGCACCCCACCATGTGCAGGACACTGGGTCCAGTTTTTTATCTACCTGTTTTTATGCTCTCCCTTACTGGGATCATGCTGTGCTTCACATGCACGGCCTGGGGGAGGCCAAAATCAGGGCTCCAAGAGACACAAAGGAAGGGCAGGTGAGTACCAAAGATGAGGTCTCTCTGGATATGAGGGAAGCCTGCAGCTGACTTCTTCCCTGAATGA
Organism: Canis aureus; assembly: GCF_053574225.1. Lineage (NCBI taxonomy): Eukaryota > Metazoa > Chordata > Mammalia > Carnivora > Canidae > Canis > Canis aureus. Next base: position 40,561,799 of record NC_135618.1, read on the forward strand.
CAGCAGGGATGCGGAGCTTCCTGCCACTAGCACCTGCTGGGCAAGAGGCTTCGCCATTATAGGACTCATGCTCCCACTGTGCCCCCTGCTTCTCATAGCTACTATGGGGTAACCTCTATTACATGGATTTCAATGCACATGAAAACAGGTTTGGGTGGGGTGGAAAGAGGGCAAAAATCAACATCTGCTACACACCTAGCATGTGCCAGGTGCTCTAATGTGCATGATCTCATTAATCTCAACCGAAAAACCCTTCAGGTTAGGCAATGTGCTCCCCTGGAGAGAAAACCAATATGCAGACTGCCATTTATGAAGTAACCACATATTAATCACTTTAAAAATTAAGAGCTAACAATCTGTACTCCTAAGAATTGACTTTATTTTTATTTTATTTTAATTTTGATTTTTAAACACAGGGCTTAATTCACAACCCTGAGATCCAGACCTGAGTGGGGATCAAGAGCCGGACACTTAACTGTCTGAATTGCCCAGGCAACCCAAATCTATTTTAATTTTTAATCTAAAAGAACAGCCTTACAAAATTTGAGGGCCAATGCTTTAGCAAACTTGGCAGACATGGCCACATAACCCGTGGAGTGGGGAGCAGAGCACAGACCTGGCTGGATACCCATCCGGCAGTCTGGCTCCCAGCGAGACTCTTCAGAAAGAACAAACCTCCCCAAAACAAGCAACAACAACTAACTAGCATTGCTGAATGCCAAACTACTATATTTCTGGGATGAGAATCCATGCACACCCTCAGTTTAAAAAAAAGAAGAAATGTAGCCTATTCTTCCTTGGCAGGTATATTAGACAACATGCAAAATCTCTATACAGTCATTCTTAACAGAGGCTTCTTGGGTAAGCCTGCAAAGTACTTTCCCAAAATTCTGGTAAATTTCAACATCAATACTTCCCTAATTAAACATTCACATTTTAGCTTTGTAATGTAACTAGTTATAGAGTTAATTGTTAATTAACTCTAATTAATTCTTCATCCAATCTGTTATACCCATTTTCTAGTTCCACTTAGTCAAAAGTAATCTATGGTCTTGTGGAAACCATGCTCTATTTATGAACACATAAATTTGATTCAAATTTCCCTTTCTCCTCCCCTTTAAGAAATATGCTAAAAATAACTGTCATAACATCTTACTCATCCTGAACTCAGTACCTAGCAACTTATTCAGAATATAGCTGACAACAAAAAAATTGCACAGAGACCTAATTCTTAGTTCTCTTAATCAAATGATATCTACAGAGTTAATAAGCTTAGTTATTTGGGCTTCTTTATGGAAGAAAGTAAAAACCAGAAAAACAGAAGTTTTTCTGTTACAGGAAAACATACCAATAGCTATATAAATTGACAGCAAGAGAGCAAGCAGGAAAATTATTTTAAAATGTTAAGAAATGGAAAAACAGAGTAATCTTGGTTAATCTATAGTAAAGCAAATTCTTATTTTTATAGGAAAATTGCTGTTTCATCAAAAGCTGAATGACAAGAATAAAAATAACTGAGTCATTGGGAAAATTAATTTATTTGATATATTTCATTTTTATGAAGTGTTATATACATTTCAGAAATGTAAAACCAAATGTTTAATCAGGTTAAAAGAGGAAAATGTCTGTTTGATTAAAGGAGAAAATCCTCAGCTCTTGGTAAATCCAGAAAGGCTTACGTTAATTGATACTTATATTTAACATACTAAATGAGGCTGCTTTCATATTCAACCATATGCTTCCCCTAAAGCTGTCTTTTAGGGATCTGGATAGGAGAAAAGAAAAAGATCAGAGAATTTAACATTTAATCAACCTAGATCAAGCACAGAAAAGAGGACAGCAGTTTAAAAAAAAAAAGATTATGTGAAACATTTTTATTAACATACAATTTGGTATCAATTCTCATTTAATCATGCCTTTTGGGAAATCACGTAAACAGCAGTGAAAACAAAGTGCCTAAATTTTAATCAAGGTTTATTATTAAATAATAAGAAGGTTTGTTTTTTTTTTACCCTTTCAACTTATTTTCAGTCAGCCTGACTGTCGATTTCAAACAAGAAGAGCTTTTCCATCAACTGGACAAATAAAATATGGTCTTTTTCCATCAATGGACAAATAAAATATGGTCTATCCATACAATAGGTTATTATATTATCATAAAAAGGGATGAAGTATTGACACATACTACAACATAGACGAACCCAGAAAACAGTATGCTGAGTGAAAGAAGCCAGACACAAAAGGCTGCATATTGTAGGACTCCATTCATATGAAATGTACAGAACAGGCCAATCTCTAGAGACAGAAAGTAGATTAGCGGTTGCCAGGAGCTGGAGGTTTTAGGGGAGATGGAGAATAACTGCTAATGATTATAGGGTTTCTTTTTAGGGTAATAAAAATGTTTTTAAATCACTTATATTAATGGTTACAGAGATCTGTGAATATACTAAGAATCACCAAATTAATGCTTTAAATGAATGAACTGCATGATATGCGAACTATATCTTCAAAAAAAGCTTTTATAAAAAAAAGAAGGGATCCCTGGGTGGCGCAGCGGTTTGGCGCCTGCCTTTGGCCCAGGGCGCGATCCTGGAGACCCAGGATCGAATCCCACATCGGGCTCCCGGTGCATGGAGCCTGCTTCTCCCTCTGCCTGTGTCTCTGCCTCTCTCTCTCTCTCTCTCTCTCTCTCTGTGACTATCATAAATAAATAAAAGTTAAAAAAAAATTTTTTTTTAAATATAAAAAAAAGAAAAAAGAAAAGAAAAAATCATCCACTCTGAGACTCTTGTTCACATTCCTTGTTCAGGAAAGTTCCACACACCATAGCAATGCTGCGGAAAGAAACAGAAACCTTAGTGCAAACTGGAATACCTCCAGGGGAGTATATGGAATTGGAAATTTAATAGCAACTAAATAAAGTAACATCATGACTGGTGCCACGAAACCAAACATTTCCATGTGAACGTCAGTTGGCAGAGGGACAAAGATGGTATCTGAGAACCATCAGCTCTGAAAGTGTTCAGAATCACGGTTTTCTTTCAGGAGCCGAAAAGAACAGAGTTAATGAAGCTACTCTAGCTAAGAAATTCGCTGTGAAATGTGTGTTAGAGACAAAAACAGAAAATTTTTTGTTTGCATGGTAGTTCTAAGAGTTTTGACCTTGCGCAGTTACTTACACACTGAGTCAGTGCTTCAGTCCTAGAAACATGTGACTCCAACAGGCTGTGAATAACACTTTCTCTAAGGGGAGCTACAGTTTCACAAGGTGGGTCTTTGTTGGGGTGAAATTCTCTCTCAGGTCAGATGACACATGTAGCCAATGACAACACTGCCTTTGAGGACAAAGTAGAGTGTTTTTCCTTTGCCACTTTGTTTCACCAGCAATGGACATTACAACAAATATTATATTACTTTTCCTGAGCCACTTTGCTGTTCTTAAGACAGGATAAGAAGACCATTCAAAATCTTTTATAAATCCTTTATAATTAAATCCAAGGGGATCCCTGGGTGGCGCAGTGGTTTAGCACCTGCCTTTGGCCCAGGGCGCGATCCTGGAGACCCAGGATCGAATCCCACGTCGGGCTCCCAGTGCATGGAGCCTGCTTCTCCCTCTGCCTGTGTCTCTGCCTCTCTCTCTCACTGTCTGCCTATCATAAATAAATAATAATTTTTTAAAAATTTATAAAAATAAATAAATAAATAAATCCAAGGATTTCCTTTTATCACTGTTGACCTCTAATTTCTAATTGCAAGGTCAAAGGTAGATGTTTTCCAGGTATATTAATTTTTGGACTACTAGAGTCACGCTAAATATACAGTAAATATATGACTATGGTACAAGTATACAGTTGGCAGGTCCAGGAACTCACCATCTGGAGCAAGCAAGTCTTTTGTTAATGGAATAATTAGTACGAACATTATTAAATCCAGTATTTGCTCTGTTCTACTAGTGGAAAAATCTGCCAAAACAGTGAAATTAATTGTATTGGCAACTAACCTTCCAATCTTTCTCTAAAATAATGTTCAAACAGGAATTAAAGCATATTTTTAAAAAATTTAATCACATTTTCTCCAAGCCATTTCAAGAGCGTTTCTCAAACTTACAAATCAAGTGGGGTTCCTCTAATGATACTCTGCTTTATGTCACAAATGTGATAAAAAAAAAAACTATGTATTATACTCCTATAATTCAATCTTATTCATTGATATGTAAAGCAAGTAAAGAATCCTATATAGAAAAAAAAAAAAAAAAAAGATTCCTATATAGAAAGTGAAGAATCACACACCTGCCCTGAAATTTAGGTTCTGTAAATCTGAGTTTCCATATGCTAGATGTGCCTAAATGAGGGCTCACAGTTTAAAGAGATGGATGAAGAAGAAACTACTTCTTCATATTAAGAACACATACTATTTTCCAATCATATGAGAAGCTCTGCTGCTTTTAGAGAAGGGAGTGGGATCTATTCAAACTTTATGTTTTACAAATAGGAAGAAACTAAGAAGCAGAAAGTGTTTCACTATAGCAGAGAAAACATCTTAAGATGAAAAGCTAATTCTCCAAATTTTAGACAGCTCATTCACAAAACAAAAATTAACATTAATGACCATAAGCATTCTCTTAGGGGGAAAAGAACTCATATATGAAGTTACAGAATACAATACAATCCACACTTTGAATATTAACACTTAACAGGGTAAAACTCACTGAACCATGTGCAATAGACTCTTTTACTTAAAATGTCAAAGCCTTAATGGTTTATTGTATTTTAATATCCCATATACAAGAAAATAAATCACATACATATGGGTTTTCTTCCTCTCTACAAACTAACTGGCGAAAAGCTGAAGTTAATATTTCCCAAACAATTCAAACATGAATATAAATGATTCAAAAGCTGCTTTCAGTAGCACATTTTTCTGTGGAAGGAAAAAAAATGAATTTAATAGCATTACATAAAAATCCTGGAAATTATGCACAAAGACTATCCTGGAGCTTTGCCAAAAAAAGGATATGCTGGTTTTTCATGTGCATAAATGATAATCAAATAAGAATTATAAGGAGCTACAGTATTATTAAAGATAAATACACTCCTTGAAATCTCCATTTTAAAAAGCTTAAAAATGACTGCCTAAACTAAGCCATTCAACTCCACATTTCCTGGGCCCTAAATAAACACTTGGGTTTCAGTGACCTGAGTTACTGCCCTACAGCCCAGCCCCCACTGCCTGGCAGCCTTCACTGGCAGCACCCTGGAGCCCTCAGTCCTGAGGCTGCTCGTTCTCCAGCACCCATGCCCTAGGTCACCAGGCACTGTGTGTTTGCAGCTCGCTCTCTCTCTCTGCCTCCTTCCCTGGGTCCTTGCAAGATCCTACCTATCTATTTAACCACTCAACCATTCCTTAAAAAACAATCATTGCCCTCCATCTACCTTCTGGTCTATTCTGTATGGATGTCCAGGGTGTAGTTTCACATACAAGACAGTGCCCACATGTAGAGTGTAAGTAGTTATAGTATATATTCATGCAATCATGCATTCATTTAATCACTGAAACAAATATTATTGAGCATCTACTATATGCCAGACTATGTTCCCAGCACTAGAAATACAGCAGAAAATAAAACATGGGAAAACCCCTGCTCTGGAGACACATTCTGGTGGGATGAAGAAAGATCCTAAACAAAAATAAATAAGTCAAATACACGTTATGCAAGATGGAAAGGGGAGCGGCAGGGCAGTCATTCCAGGAAGCATTATTCAGAACAAGTTTCCCATGAAGGGAATTCCTGGAGTTGGGCCTTCTGGAACGTTCCACAGCTGTGCTGGAGGAGGGGGCTTCCTGGGCTGAGGGCACTCTTCAGTTTGCAAACAGTCTACATTTTGGTTTAGGATTCCTTTCATTTTATTTCTTTGTCTCCACTTATCCACATTCACAGGCACCTGTCCCTGGGCAGGCGTTAGTGGGAAGAGAGGACAAACAAATGCTGCATTGCTCTACAATTCTCAGTTGTAAGAATACAAATTAAAGCTTCCAAAGAACTTGAAGCAGCACAAACTGTTTCTTCTGCAGCGCTGTTTCCTCATATAAACATGCATATACTATTAATTTTCTTTTTTAAAAAGGAGAGAGGGGATCCCTGGGTGGCGCAGCGGTTTAGCGCCTGCCTTTGGCTCAGGGCGCGATCCTGGAGACCCGGGATCGAGTCCCACATCAGGCTCCCAGTGCATGGAGCCTGCTTCTCCCTCTGCCTATGTCTCTGCCTCTCTCTCTCTCTCTCTCTCTCTCTGTGTGTGACCATCGTAAATAAATTTTTTAAAAAAATTTAATAAATAAATAAAAAATAAATAAATAAAATAAAATAAAATAAAATAAAATAAAATAAAATAAAATAAAATAAAAAGGAGAGAGGGGATCCCTGGGAGGCTCAGCGGTTTAGCACCTGCCTTTGGTCCAGAGCATGATCCTGAAGTCCTGGGACCGAGTCCCACATCAGGCTCCCTGAGCCTGCTTCTACCTCTGCCTGTGTCTCTGCCCCCCCCCCTCTCTCTGTCTCTCATGAGTGAATAAATAAAATCTTTTTAAAAAATAAAAATAAAAAATAATAAAGGAGAGGGAAAACTAGCTCAGTCTCTTGGAATAAACCTATCAAACAAAATTAATGAAATTTTAATACCTATTCTCATCTCCTTAAAAATATTACTAAATGTGTAATATTACTAAATGTGTAAAAATTAAAGACTACAGGGTTGTATGAAAAGAACTCAGGTGCAACCTGAAGGTGCTCCCATAGGCCCAAGATGGGACAGTTTAAGCATCAAAAAAAAAAAAATGATCTTGGTAACAGAGTGAAATATATTAAATAAGCTAAAATCCAAGAATTTATTGACTCTTGAAAGAAGTCATTGGTCACTTTTGGAAGAGGTTAAGAAACCAATTCAGCCTGGAAACCCTACAAGGGGCAGGCAGGGGGAGAGGGAGGTCCTGGGTGGCTCCATCAGTTAAACGTCCCACTCTTGGTTTCTGTTCAGGTCATGATCTCAACGTCCTGGGATTGACCCCCACTCCCAGTGCAGAACCTGCTTAAGATTCTCTCTCTCCCTCCCACTGCTCCTCCCTCTAAAAAAAAAAAAAAAAATCCTATAATGGGAAAGAAGCAGGCAAATAAAATATAAACTTCTAAACATACATAGTTCCCATGATCCTAAGACTTCAGAACAGCTGAGATAACAATGTGCATCCATGCAAACACTCTGGGAGCTGGAAAAAGCTACACAAAGGTATAGTTATTTTTCTGCCATTGATGCTGCTAAAAAAAAATTGCTCCACTCTCACTACCTAATGCATCTAATCCCTATTGAGTGCCACTGGGTGCCAAGTACTTTTCTACGTACTTAACATCATTTTCTCCTTTAATCCTCACCACAATTCCACCAAGTGGGCACTAGTGTTTCCTAATACAGCCCCCTTGGATCTAAATACTGGCTTTACCACTATGTGGCCACCCTGTGTCACTTAATCTCTGTGCTTCAGTCCTCTCACCTATGAAATGGAAATGATAAGTCCCTACCTCCCAGCCCCATTTGTAATATAAGTAAATCTAGTGTATATTTGTTCAGGTGATAATTTGATTAATGTCTACTTCCCCTTCTAGGCTGCATGCTCCCAGAGTGCAGAGGGCTCTTTCTCCAGAACCTAGCCCAAGCTTCACAAATAATAGGAACTCATCTGATATTTATTGAATAAGTAAATATATGAGTTTATAGTAGAAAACGGCAGAGCTGAATAACTGTTCTAGTTCAAACTTCAGCCAGTATCTCCAGAGTCACCAAGCTGAAGATTTCCCCATAATTCCTCAATTATCAAGGGCCACATCATCTTAAGTACCCCTAAGCTCTGGGGACCAGAAGCAGCCCAAGAACAATACTGCCTGCACTCCCTGGGGTTTTCAGTAAATAAGTTGCCAAATTTGGCAGCTCCAGTTTAACCAGGGCAAGCTACACTCTTTTGTATTTTGGACACTTGCCCTTTTTAATTTGAAAAACTGACACAATCACAGTCCCTGGTGTGTTTTGGGTTTCAGTACCAAATTATACAAGACTGCACCAGAGTGTAGGAAAAAAGAAACACACTTGAGTACAGTACAAAATGCGACTCAGCCGGACAGAAGAGTTGGTTATTATTAATCGAATAAATCAATCATGGGCAAGTCACTACACTAATAAGGGCTTTCCTTCCAGTCCTCTCACTCGATTCTCCCAATAACCCTCTGACAGAGGTACTGTCACTTCTGTAAATTGGAGAGTCCCTACATAGCTTGCCCAAGGCTCCCCAGTTCAGAAACTGCACAACTGAGGACTGAATGCAAATATATCAGAAACCAAAACCCATGCAACCATCCACTAAACTATATTGCCAAGGGTAAGCCCTGGGGAAAAAAATTTAAGAAAAACAAAGTTGATGGGTCTTCATTGTGAACTCTAAACACATCAACAAAAATTTGGCAGAGCCAGAAAGGAGTTTAGAAAAAAATAAAGGTATGAACTAAAGTCACTTGGTGCTTCCACAGTAAATGCACCATGTCCATCATATGTCCAGTCTGAGAGGTTTCGTATACATGAGAGTGTGTGTTTGGGTAGCAGGTACAAAACCCTTAGGTTTCCTATCTTACAGCTTAGAGAAGCATTCCCAAAGTATTTCTGCAGACCCTCAGGGGTCCCAGAGACCTCTGCAGGGCATCCATCCGTGGGGTCAAAACTATTCTCATAATGCTAGCACATTATTTGTCCTTTTCAGTGCTGGCATCAGTATAAAAGCAATTGTGGGTAAAACCACTAGGAATCAAGGTGGTGACACCAGGCTGTCTGAATTATCATTGTGTTCTTTACTACGATGCACTTGCAGAAGGAAAAAAAAATTACTCCATTTCACCTAAGATGGTAATGCAGTAAAAATAAATAATTGTGTTAAATTTCAACCTTGAGCAACTTTGTTAAAATAGGAAGTGGGGCCACAGCATTGCCACTGCACACGCATAGAAAAGCACCTCCAAAAAAAAAAAAAAAAGAAAAGCACCTCCACAGTTCTCTGGGTTGCAAACTGAACTAGCTGCTTTTTGGATGGAACATCATTTATACTTGACCTACAAACTGCGGTCACTCAGACTAGCATATTTAGCAGATTGTTCCTAAAAAATGAACAAAATGAGTCTGTCACTTCAAGAAAAACAACTGACAATATTTGTTGCCAGTGATAAAATTCAAACTTTCAAGTGAAAACGAGAATGAGAAAACTTCTGCCGTTGTGAAGTCGACATCTTCCCGGTATTTAAAAACTCTGCTTATGTCAACATTTGAGAGACCTGCAAACTCAAGAAACCAATAGTTTCCAAATGACCAATGCATTATGTTACAAAATCACACCTGGGTAAAGATTAATTTAAAAATAAATGCAGGGATCCCTGGGTGGCGCAGCGGTTTGGCGTCTGCCTTTAGCCCAGGGCGCGATCCTGGAGATCCGGGATCGAATCCCACGTCGGGCTCCCGGTGCATGGAGCCTGCTTCTCCCTCTGCCTCTCTCTCTCTCTCTCTCTCTCTATCATAAATAAATAAAAATTAAAAAAAATAAAAATAAATGCAGTTTTGGGGCGCCTGGCTGGCTGAGTCGGTAGAGCACGTGACTCTCAATCTTGAGGTCGTGAGTTCAAGCCCCATAGTGGGCATGAAGCCTACCTATAAAAGGTGGCGGGGTAGTTTTAATCCCATACCAAAAAACTGACTAATAGGATTTCAGATTCCATTTGTAACTAATCTTCAAGAAACTACCACTTACTGAGTGTTGGTGCAGCATCAAAGAAAAATAGCCACAATTACCTAAAAAAGCTATTAAAATGTTCCATTACTGAACTAGGTATCTCTGTGAAGCCAAACTTTCTACACATTCTTCAACATCCTGCAACAGACTGAATGCTAAAGCAGTTAAGAAAATCCAGCTAACAGGGATCCCTGGGTGGCGCAGCGGTTTGGCGCCTGCCTTTGGCCTAGGGCGCGATCCTGGAGACCCGGGATCGAATCCCACATCGGGCTCCCGGTGCATGGAGCCTGCTTCTCCCTCTGCCTATGTCTCTGCCTCTCTCTCTTTCTCTCTCTGTGACTATCATAAATAAATAAAAATTTAAAAAAAAAATTTAAAAAAAAAGAAAATCCAGCTAACACATTTAAAAAGGGTTCAACTGGTAAATTCTTAATGTGTATTTAAATAGTTTTTTCAAGAATCCAGCAGTTTTTTATTAATCTGGACATTACGGAGAAAATGTAAAGGCAAAAATGTAAAATGGTATCATTCTTCTCACCAAATATCTTTGATTTTGAAAATACAGTTAAATTGCTGACTCACTATATTGTACCTGAAAGTATAACACTGTAAGCTAACGATACTGAAATTTAAAATAAAATTTAAAAAATATATTTAACATATAATTATCTTTATAAAAATGTTATTTATATTAACATGCAATGGGTACAATGGATTTGTTAATATTTTGAAATGAATTATAAGGAAAGATTCTCTTAAACATCTCAGTTTGTTTCAATTTCTAATATAATAAATATCAATAGATAAGGCACATAACCAAGAGCTCTTTAGTTTCTCTAATAATTTTTAGGGATATAGAAGGGTCCTGAGACCTAAGAGTTTATGAAGGGAACCACAGGCTGATGGAAAGCCTCATCAGTTGGCCACAGCTGTTCCTGATCATCTCAGTAGCAGAATCCCACCCGTTCCCAAAGCTGTTTCTGTCCCTCACTCCCTTTCTGGTTCTGCTACTACCACTACCACCACCAGTCTCTGGGGGCTTGACCTTCAGCCTATTCTAAGGAAGTGAGCCTCTCTCCCAACCTCAGCAGACCACACATGCTGAGCATTTTCTTACAAGTGCAAAAGCAGCAAATACTAAGGGAAAACAACAAAAACCTGATTTATAGGAGCAAGTTTTACAAAGTACAGTTTCTCCAAACCTGACTTAGGTGGCCATGGGTTGGCTTGGCCGGTACAGTCTACCAGAGTATGAACAAGATTGATGAACATCACGGCCTTATCCAGGCTTCTTCAGGGAAGACTATCCCTGCCCTTGGCCCATTACTCTGTGTGCCGTAGCCCCAGTCTGCCTGTGATGCACTCAGTTCCCTTACCTCTTAATGAGGCCAGTCTAGATCTCACATGCCAGTGCTCTTCCTATTTCAAAAACTCTCACCTCCTTATAAAATTCCCTCCAAGGATGCTAGTTCCTGCTGGGGAAAACAGGTCTTTAGTGTCCCATGTGCAAAGAACAAATGATGCATGGATGAGGAACTACTCAGCCACTCCTCTGGTGGTCAGCAACCATCTATCATCCCTGGGAGAGGGGTCCTGCAGAACTCTAATGATTAATAATCACTGTCCTATAAAAATCCCAACACTGAAATCACCAACCAACAAAAAGAGGAAAGTTTAGGCACATGCATACACAATAGAAAATTCAATGTTTTCTTTCAAGATTATTACTCCACAGCAAAGTACTGCAGGTGACATTGAACAGGAGGTAGAAACACAATCGTTATTTAAATCAGGCTGGCTAATAAAAGAAAACTCTGAAATTTCTTTACTTATGCTATTTGCTTCTTTTTAGTTTTTCCCTTTCATGGGCAGCCCTGGTGGCTCAGAGGTTTAATGTCGCTTCAGCCCATGGCCTGATCCTGGAGACCCGGACCATGTCCCGCGTCAGGCTCCCTGCATGGAGCCTGTTTCTCCCTCTGCCTGTGTCTCTGCTTCTCTCTCTTTGTGTCTCTCATGAATAAATAAATAAAATCTTTTTTTTATTTATTTTTCCCTTTCTTAATTCTACCTAAAGGATTACCGTCCTTCCTTCATTCCACCTGCCATTCAGCAAACCATATTCCTAACTTTCTTTGCCAAGGGCTAATTCTGCTCAAAAGCTGGTCCTCAGAATTAACACCTGTGTGCTCCTTGCTGGAAGGCATGTAATTTGGCCTGAAGAAGCCTGAATACGTTGTCACCAGGGGCTGCCGGAACATCAACACCACAGCTGTTTGTCGTCTCCAATCACAGTTGCCAAACCAAATTTTCTGCTTCATCTTAGCTTGCCACCCAAGAACGTATGTTTTAACGTGCACAAGACAGCCCACTCTAGGGTGCAGGTGAGCACAGAATTTCTTGACATGACTTTATTTTTTTTTTAAGATTTTATTTATTTATTCATAGAGACACAGCTAGAGAGAGAGAGAGAGGCAGAGACACAGGCAGAGGGAGAAGCAGGCACCATGCAGGGAGCCTGATGTGGGACTCAATCCCAGGTCTCCAGGATCACGCCCTGGGCTGCAGGCGGCGCTAAACCGCTGCGCCACCGGGGCTGCCCTCTTGACATGACTTTAGAGGAAGCACTGAGCTGTCAGCTACAGGCTAGCACCACAGTGGCAAGCGTACATGCTCGGGTAGTGACAAGCTATCCAAGCTGTCAGGTGAAGCAAGGAGTGCACCTGAGCAAGCAAACTGCACTTAAAACAGGTACTTGGGTAGGGCACTTAACTGCCAGCTGGCAGGCAACAAGGGCCCAGACTGCCAGTTTGGGACAGGCGTTGGCAAAGGCTAAAGCTCAGAGTGCCTCAGCCCATCGTCAATTTGAGGAATGGCCCGAGCAGGGGGATAGACAGTAACTTTCTAAGTGCTGCCTATTAGCACTCGGGGAAGGTTTTGGTCACTGTGGCCAGCAGCTGATGATGATCTGCCCCAATGCACACCAGCAAATCTTTCCCCCAGTTGCTCCATAAGCCTAAAAGGTTGGCGATAGCTACCAGATATTCCCTTCATAAAGACATGGTTGTTGCTGTCAATTTGGAGTGATTGTGCACTCCATTTCAGCTTCCTAATATTTCAGAGGGGAAAATAAGACGTTTATAGATACCTTCTGACAGTTTCACCTTCTGTCTTTGTGACTATCTACTACAGGAAACAAAAAACAGTTCCAGACAATCTTTCTCACCTTTTTGGCTTGTGGCCCAAGGCAGAACAGAACAGAGGCTTGTCCTAAATGGTGTGAAAGGATGCTTCTTCCCCTCACTCATACCCCACTATTTCTCCCTATCTTTAATAATAATTGCCTCTTACTTTTTGGATCATTTTCAAAATCCTAGTCCTATGCTGAAAATTCTTTCAACCTTCTCTCTCAGTGACTGGCCACCCTATCTAAAATTTCACACGTGCATGTGCACACACGCACACATACTCCATATCCTCCTTTTTGCTTTATGATTTCTCCTTAAAACTTAATGCAAAAGAAATTTTATATTTCACTTATTTGTTTGCTGCCTGACTGCCCTATTAGAACAGAATACCACGAGGGCAGGAATTTCTGTTTTGTTCACTGCTGTATCCCCAGCACTAGAACTGTGCCCAGCACAAAATAAATTATTTGTTGAATGAATGAATGAACAAGCCAGGGGTTCCTGGCCTGTTTCATATTCTGCAACTTGATTCTGTATTTTCCATTCATACCACAGAAACTTCAAAGGTCTCACTCATTCCTGACTCCACACTGTCCCCAAGATCAGCTCCAGAAACCTTGAAAGGACATCTCCCATTCAAACAATCAAGCCTCTTGCCCTCCAAGTTGTCTAAAATCTGGCTCTATGTCTTATCAAGTTCGTCCTGCTACTGCTCATATCTGTTCCACCACCTCTAATGCCACTGCTGTCACCATGGTTAAGGCTGCCATCAACCCTGCCTGGGATTTACTGAAACAACTTCCTAATCTCCCGTCTCATACCCTTCCAGCCTACATTCCCGAGAACTAAAAAAGTAAGCCTTCTAAACTTACAAATTAGATCACCTAAGCCTCCTGCCTAAAGCCTATCAGTGGCTCCCTGTTACCTACAGTATTGAATATAAACGCCTTCCCTTGAGCCCTCACCCTCCCTTATCCTAATGAACTACTGTATTTACAACCCACCAAGAACCATAACCCCAAGCCTTTGCTCATGTTACTCCCACTGCACCGAATGTTCTTTCATCTGCCTGGAGAGCCACTGCTTGGTCTCAAGATCCACCTCAGTATGTGCACTGCCATACAGCGTTCCTGACTTCGCACACTCTATGATCTTTAGAACTGTAAGCTTGCTGAGGTCAGGAACTGTGGTAACTCCATCTGCTCATCCACAGCACAGAGCACATCATAAGAGCACGATGAAAATTTTCAAAGAGTGAGCGAATGTGCAGAAATAATGAAAGTCTCCCCTTCCACAAACCTTTCCAGATAAATTGCAGAGGAGTAGCTACTTTTCACGCTGCCAGGCTGGTTCTGGAGTGCCCAGTCTACAAATACTCATTTCTATAGACTCCTCTACTGGGTATTTTTAACCTCATTATCAGAAAAGGAAATGGGAGGTAAAGGCTAATGCCTGACATAGTAGAGAGAAAATATCTCCACAAACTCCAAGACAGGTTAAAAGAAATTTTATTTTATTTACTTATTTTTTTAAAACAGGGGAGAGCATGAATGCAGTCCCCTGCTACCATATATTATATGCAGTCGAGTTTCCCACATTTGGGGAAATCACAAGGGTCAGCACATCCAGGGTTCAAATGGATAAGCCACACCCTGGGAAAACCACCTTCATGATCACGGTATCCCCCTGCCATGTAAGTCTAGAAATTTTAAATATATAACTTTAACCTCATGTATAAAAAGAGTTTTCTACAAACTGTGCTATGTTCTCAATTTAGCAGATGTGTACAATGACAGGAGAACAGGACTGGGCAGCTTCAAAAAGAGGCAGGAAGTTGTGTAGACGTCCTATATTACTGGAGTCCCATCCACAAAGGTTTTCAAAATGAGCTGAATAAAGCAAAAATCATGGCCTCAGGGAAACAGTTAAAGGAGAGAATACCGTATAAAACTATCACTGTTTTAGCTAAGTCTCGCATCTTCCCCTACCTTCCATCCAATTGTAAAACTTTTCCCTATAAATATACAACATACACAAACTTAAAAAGTTAATTTACCAAATTTACACTATTTGAAGGTAAAAAAAAATTAATAACCCATTCTAGCATATTGTGTCTTTGAGACCCTTGACTTGAAGTTGAAAATAAAATTATCCATAAGTTAACAAAAATGGGTATTGCCAAAGAGTCAAAGACTTGGCGACTTCCAGACACACTTGATGATTACATCTGTTTTTTGTTTTGATTATTCAAGAAATACACTGTTCAAATTACCACTTACAAAACTGCTATCCTTGTCATAATGTCACATAGCACTGCTCCATTCTCTGGAATCTGTCCCACAACCCCTGAGGACAGAGACTGCAACACTCAGATCTTAAAGACGCCAAAGTGTCAAGCGGGGATTACATCCGCACCACGCTCCACTGGCATCTTTAGACTCTGAGAGCAAGAGTAACCCTCCTACAGGGAAAGACAACTGCCATGACCGAATCTCTCGAGTGAACTGCCAAGTGTAGTTTCTGACCTCATCAATGTAACATTTAGAGCTTTCTAGACAGAGGGAAAGATCAGGTGAAAATATTTTTCTACTAAATCCATCAATTCTTCAACTACTAGCAAAATTAATAAAGATAAGTCAGGAAAAAGATAAAGTGCTCTCACTGAATAACATGTAAATGACATGAGAACCTCCAATCACAAGCAGAGAAGAAATAAAGTATCAGTTGAGCATATAGGATGATGTCAGGCCCCACACACAACCACTTAGCTCTCTCTGATTTATAGTGCTACTTCTCTCATTTCTGACTTAAGCTGTTCCTTCCCCCAATGAGCTTTTTCCTGGAGCTTTTTACTGTGTAATCATGCAACGTATGGGCACCACAAAACACAATAAGCTTTACAAATTTTGGCTTTTAAGAATCAACATGTTTTCTCTACATACTTCCAAAACAGATGCCCCCCCCCCCCCGCCGCCCCGCAACACACACACCGCCAACACAGAAGATTTTAGTAAAACATAAAGACTAAAAGGGAGTGGGCTGGGGGTTAGGTATTCAGAATCCTCACTTTGGGTTCCACTTGCCTATATATATGTCACTTCCCAGGCCTCAAAAAATTCTGTCCTGTGTGAAAATAAGAAAAATAAAAGAAGCCCAGTAAAGATATCAAGAACTTAAGAGCTTAAGACTGAGACAAGAGACCAGATCTAAATCCGAAGGGTTGGGTATAGGGGAGTCTAAACACTGCTCTGGGTGCATTTCTAAAATGCTGCGAATTATATGATAAGACAAATACCATGATAAAACTGAAAGTTTAAAACTGAAAATATGTTTTGTTTTGTTTTGTTTTTAAAAAGAGACCTAGGTAAAGGCAGTGTGTACTTGGGGGTATATGATTCCATCTAATTCTCGAGAGTCCTGTAGGGCTAAGCCAACTTCCTTATTCCAGCAAAGTGAGGCCTCAAGTCGAAAAAGGTTTTATTCTTCACAGTTTTGGAAAAAGGCATAGAAAAAGGTTTTAATGGGATTTAAGAGCAACCAAATGAAACATGAAGAGACAATCTGTTAAAGTACCTCAAGGTCCTGCCTGCTGACGGGCTCCGACCCCATACATTCATTGGACCTGCCCCCAGAATTTCAGAAACAGTAACACCTGACTGGCAGGATACACATTTCCAAAGTTCTCCTTCCTCCTAAAGGTCTCATCTAGGTCAGCACTGTCACAGTGTGAACAGATCTGTGATATTTGACTCACCAGAGGAAAAGTCTCACCAGCCCTGAGATGCCCCCATGGTGAGGTGTCCTGAGACAACTGATCTGCCTCCAGATACTCACACTAGAAAAAGATTGTTTGGTTTTTATTTTCCCCAACACAAACAGGGCTGGGGAGGGAGATGACGAGGCAAAGAAATGCACATACCTTTCAACTGGTCAGCAACAACGCTCTGGCCAAGGCGTTCGGTAACTTTCCCATCTTCCATTTCGTACCGATCATCTAGGTATTTTGCTGTGGCCTCAGAAATGTGAACCTTGCCGGCCACTCCGAGCTGCTCCATGAGATTGGCCAAGTTCACATCGTTGGACCACACATCGAATTTGAACCTCCTCATCCCCAAGATGCCACACAAGACGGTCCCTGTGTGAACCCCGACACGCATGTTCACCATCTCTTTCTTCTCTTGGCAGAACTGCTCGATGGCTCTGATCATGCCCAAGCCCATCTCAATGCAGCAGTAGGCATGGTCAGCCCGGGGCTCTGGACACCCCGCCACACAATAGTAGCAGTCACCCAGGGTGCTGATTTTCTCACACTTGGTCTCTTCACACAAGCGGTCGAAGCGACCAAACAGATCGTTGAGGAGACCCACCAGGGCATGAGCAGACTTATTGGCACTCATCTTGGTGAAGCCCACGATATCTGCAAATAAAATACTGACTTCTTCGATCTGCTGCATTTTGAAAGGGCGGAATGCTATAGGGGCTTTCTGTATGGAGGACTTTTTCTTCCTGTTCTTGGGGCTGGATGTGGCATGCCTTTTGACAGAATTCTCACTCTCCTCATCCCCCTGTTTCATCAGGTCATCAGCTATGATTCTTGGCATCACAGAATGAATCATCCTCTCTTTCAGGGCTTTTTCCACTTCTAGATCCTTTCCATGCATAATTGACTGTCCCACCTTGAGAAAAGTGCTCCTAGATCTCACCTGGGACATGATAAATAGGTGAATCCCAATGGCGTGGATGCAGACGTGAAGCAGGGCTCGGCTCAGCAGCTCCCAGTGTGGGGCCCCTGCTCCAGGTGGGGGAAAGCAGTCTTTGTCTCGGAAATGATAGCCAAAGGTCTCAAAGAGAACAGAATACACCACTCCCAAAAACAAGCTCAAGTACAAAGGTAAGTGCATGACGGTGTAGAGCAAAAAGAGCACTTCAATGCACATGGAAAAGCTCCCCACTTGAGATAAGCAAGTGTCTGTGCGCTTGGCTGCAAGGGTATGATTGGAGCTGTCAACACGTCCTGAGAGAGGCGTCAAAACCTGAAACTGGGCAGCCAGGGTCAGGGCGAACACGAGGAGGGTGAGAACCAGAGAGGTCCACACGTAATGCCGGGCATACAGCTTGGTGAAGGTAAACAGAAAAAAGCCCACACATACTACGAGGAAGCACAGAGCTGGGGCCACCATGACAATCAGTCTGGACCGCATGTGTACCCCAAAGTAGATGCTCCATAGGAGGCAGGCGAAGCCGACGTAGAAGAGCGCATACCGGAAGCGGCGCTGGGTCTGCGGGAAGCAGCGCTCCATGCAAGCCTCCTCCAGGTTCACCGAATCGAACTTGGGGTCCCACCACCGGCTGGAGGCCCTCTCGAACAGCTGGGGCAGCTTCTTCTGCCGTCGCAGGCGGCCTCCGGCGCCCGCTCTCCGGGGGACCCCTCCCGAGTCCCCAGAGCTGCTGCAGCTGGAGGAGATGCTGTACTTGCAGTGCTTGGGGTGGCTGTTGGAGGACAGCTGCCTGGGGTTGATTTTGACCCTCACGCTGTTGCTGTCTCCGCTGGAGTCGCAGCTCACCTCGGTGCTGTGGTGCTGCAGCAGCTGCTGGTGGGGCGGGGAAGCCATGTTGCCGAGCGCTCAGAACCCTCCCGGCGGGGGTCACGGGTACCTGTCGGCGAAGACAGCCAGAGTCACCCCGGCAGCGGTCCCGGCCCAGGTACACCCGCGCCTGAGGGCCGCGAGCCCGGCCGGCGGCCGCCGCCGAGGTCTGGTCGGGGAGGCACCGAGTGCTCACGAAACGTCTAGGCGGGGCTCCCCCGCCACCCCGTCCCGCCCCGCAGGGCGCCCCCTCGGCCCCCGCCCCCCCCCCCCGCACGCACTCGCCTGCTCCGGCCGCCGAGCCCCTCACGCCGCCAGCCGCCGTCGCCGGCACAGCCCTCCTGCCCGCGGCGGGCCCCTCATGCCGCGCGGAGCGGCGCCTCCCCTGCGTCAGAGGCCGGCTACCCCGCGGGAGGCTGCGGGCCGGCGGCGACGAGCGGCAGCGAGGCCCCGGCGCCGGTGCGAGCCTGAGGAGCCGTCGGCGCGCGGCCCGTCTAGCGGGGCCTGCTCCCGACCTCCGGGGCCGACCCAGCGGGGCGGGGATGCCCAGCGCGCCGGGAGACGCCGGGCGCCGAGCGCAGGGCGCGGCGGGCGCGGGCCCCTCAGCCGGCCGCCCTGCGCGGCGCTGCCGCAGAGCCCGCTCCCGCGACGCCGACCCGGGACGCCCGCCCACGCTCGGGGCGGCCTCCCGAGCTAGCGACGCCGCCGCGGCCGCGGCCGCCGCCGTGCCCCCCGCTGCCGCTGCCTCATGTCGGAAGAGCCGCCACAGCCGCCGCCGCCGCCACCATCTCCGGCCCCCTCCCGCTGTCACTGACAGACTCGCGCCCGCGCTGCCCCTCGCCCCACCGCAGCGCGCACGCGCGGCCCGCGCACGCCGCCGCCGCCGCCGCCGGCCCTGGGCACGCGCACAGTGAGCGCGCGCCGGGCTGGCGGGGCTGCAGGGCGGGGGCGGGAGCGGGGCGGGAGCGGGGCGGGCGCGCTGAGGCTCCGCCCTCAGTCCTCCGCCCGCCGCGCAGCCCCGGCTGCGCTGTGGGGGTGCGGGGGCTGCGGGGACCCGTTTTCCTCCCGGCTCCCGCGCCCAGACGCGCTCGAGGAAAACCAATGGCTCCTGCTAGTTAAGGAGCAGCCGCTCGCGGTGCGATGTTAGGAAACACAAATGTTTGCCTCTCCGTCAGCACACCTTTTTTTTTTTTTTTTTTTTAATAAATGCAAGTTTGCAACTATTGCATTTGCTGAAAAGGAGGCAATGAGCACGGGCCCCGGGGGCACGAGCCCCTCCCTGAGCGTGCTCTCGCAGTCGGAGCCTGGCCTCTGCTGGCTGGGTCATGGGGGCAGGCCTCCGGTAGGTGCCAGTGACAGTCCACACCTGCAGCCCCAAAGATTTGCCTGCCCCGCACCTGTGTCATCTCTCACAACTGCTTTTACCCTTCCGCAAATGAAACTTTCCAAGGAGTCTGCTATCCATGGGGCAGCCCCCCGGCGGCTTCCCTGAGTGTTGTCTGCAACGTGCACATACAGCCCTGTACTCCCCATGCACCAACGCAGACCCTTCCCTGCATACTTAGTACCTCCTGCCAGTCGCAAGGGTCTCCTCCCTCCTTCCCTCACTTTCCAGGCCCAGCCCTGGGGCCCATGCCAGTTTTCACAGTTGATCTAGAAAATAAAGTAAATGTAGTCTGTCCACATAATGGAATATTATTCGGCCATAAAAAAGAATGAAGTACTGATCCATGAAGCAACCAGGATGAATCTTGAAACCATGATACTAAGTGAAGAGAAACCAGTCAGGGAAGACCACGTGTTGTGCGATTCCATTTTCCATGAAATGTTCAGAATTGGCAAATCCATACACAGAAAGCAGACAGTTGATTGTCAGGGGCTGGAGGTGATGGGAACGGAAGATCGCCTCCTGATAGGGAAGGCATTGCTTTGGGGAGTGATGGGACTAGATGGAGGTGGTGCGTGCACAACACTGTGTATGAAATGCCACTGGATTATACACTTTAAAATGGTGTAAGTGGTAAATACTATGTGTATTTTAGCCTGATACAGATAAAAGAAAAGCAAAACAAAAGTAACAACATCATGACTGTGATATTCCTGCCAAAAGTACATAACCTTGATCTAATCACCAGAAAACATCAGGCGAACCCAAATTGAGAAATATTTCTTCTAAGTAATTGGCCAGTACTCATCAAAAGTGTCAAGGTCATGAAAGACAAAAAATGAGGAACGTCCATCAGTTGGACTAAATGGAACATGGGATCGTGGTGTGGAAACTGGAATGGAAAGAACATTAGAGGGAATTCAACCGAGGTCTGCAGCTGAGTGAATGGCATCGCCTCTTGCCAATGTTAATGTCCTGGTTCTGATCAGTGTACTAATTACATGCAATGTTAAGGTTAGGAGAAGCCTGCTGTAGACCGAAGGGGAAGCTGTCGTATTTTGCAACTTTAAGTCTAAAATGGTTTCAAAACAAAAAGTCAGGGAAAAGCTATAAATAAATACCTTTGTTGAGCATCAACTATGTGCCAAACAACTCTGATCTCTTCTGTTTTTCGCAGATGAAGGAACTAAGATTCAGTAGAGTACAATTGCACAAGCCAGTAAGAGATAATAGTAAACTTACACTGACTGAACATGTCGTAAGTGCCAGAAACCACTGGACGCTTTCACTTGTGACCTATTCGGTCCTTACCGCAACCCTCTGAGGTAAATGTGATTGTCCCTATTTTAGAGATGTGAAACTGGGGACTGACGCGTGACATGCCCAAAGTCACAGAGTCTAGAACAGAGCTCAGGCTCAAAACCAAATCTGGGGATCCCTGGGTGGCTCAGCGTTTTGGCGCCTGCCTTTGGGGGATCCTGGAGACCCGGGATCGAATCCCACGTCAGGCTCCCGGTGCATGGAGCCTGCTTCTCCCTCTGCCTGTGTCTCTGCCTCTCTCTCTCTCTCTCTCTCTCTCTCTGTGTGTGTGTGTGACCATCATAAATAAATTTAAAAAAATAAAAAAAAAATCTGCCCCCAGAGGCCATGGTACTCTGAATAGCCTTGGCACCACCCTCTCTGCAAGCCTCGTGGTGGCCCCTCATGTACCCCAGCATCTCACCGACCTGGACACGAAGCCCGTGGACACGGTGCTGACAATTTACATTCCCCCAGTTAAGGCAATGCTGCCGCCCTCCTTGCTGGTTTCCTTCAATAATCTGAAAGATCTGTCTGTGCTTTTCCTTCCCTCCTCTAACCATTTCGGTCCACCCACCACTTGTGGTGACTTTGGCATTTGTAAATTAATTAGTTATGTCAGATTTTTAGACACGAGTGTGATTTTAGATCATGCTGACCTCCCTCCTTCTCTCCTTCTCTCCTTCTGGAAGCAGTTGGACAGCATTTCCTGTTCATGAAGCCTGTAAACTACAAGAGCCTCCTCAGTCCCCAAGTTAGGCTGTAGGTCATCCCATAGACCCTTGGGATCGGGGATAATGGGCCCGGCACTGTACACTAGGCCCTGGGTGTCCAATGATGTAGTGTTTTCAAGGGGCTCCTAACCGGGAAAGATACTGGGGAAGGTGATGGGTTCAGAAAACAGAATCATCATCCACGAGGGAGAATGCTACAGCGAAGGGTTAACTGCGTTCCCCTCGTGCCAACACCTGGTGGGGAGTCACTGAAGAGCCCGGGCCCCTGCTCCTTGGTCCCCAGAAAGCATGCAGCTGCCCAATACGCAGCAGGGACAGGACAGGTGCAACTCCTTCTCCAGCCATCCAACCAGGCTGCAGCCAGATCTGTCAGGCTTTCTCTCCGTCTGGTTGTGAAGTTCCTCCCTACACAGCGTGAATCCCATAGCGTCCACATGAACTTCCCCAGAGCTTTCAGCAAGTGTTACCAGCCTCATCATATCCACCCTCGCCCTCACTCCACGTTCACCTGACCCGCGAGGGCCTCGGCTTGAAACCATTAGAAGTCACACGGGGTGACCACATGACCGGCACATGGATGGAGCGCTGGCCATCCTCGTCACTCTGGTCCCTGAGGTCTCAGCGCACCCACGTTATTTCCAGCTGTCGGGTGGGCAATGATCTTGGAGAACTACCCCCTGGAGGGTGGTGGGGAACTCCTTGCCCTCATCCAGCCAAGCTGCAGTAAACAAGCTGTGAGTCCTCTCGCCTGGAAAGGGTGAGTTTGTAGGAATAGAACCACATTTTCCCCCTCCATCCAGTGGCTGGTCACAGGTCTCCGGCCGCTGCCCGCACACTGGCAGAGGGTCAGGTGTCAAGGCAAAGTAAAAGAAGGCTGATTAGGGAAGATCATCAGAATCCCCGGCAGGCTCCACCACAACCCAGGAGTCTTTGATCTCTTCATCTATATAAATTCCAAATCCTGCTCTGCCTGGTGCATTGCCCAGTAATGCCTACTGAATGACTGCATATGGGGAATTATAAGAGATAAGATGTGTGCGAAAGAGTCAAGCTCTTGGTTGCTTTTAATAAGTAGAATAAGTAATATTCCATGTAATGCTTATGAGTTTACATTTCTTTGCACCTACATATGTAGTAGAGGTTCTGGCATAAACCCAAAGCTAAAATACATGATCGGCCAGGGGGCCAGGGAGGACCAGTTCAGGGGCAATCATATTTTGAAGTAAGGGGGAGCTGGTTGGTTGGCCCAGAAGTTCTACTGAGACAGAGGATGGGGAATTCTGAGTAAAGCATGGTGACTTGTCCCTCAAATTTGCAACCTGGCCCAGCTCCTGCTGGACTGTTATTCCCGTCCCACCCTGTGGCTAACGGTGAGGAGCCATGGACTGCATAAGAGGTGTGTAGGTGGTTGAAGAGTGTGCCCCCCAAACTGATGTCCATCCAGAACCTCAGAACATGACCTTATTTGGAAAGACAGTCTTAGCAGATGTAATTAGTGAAAATGAGGTCATTCTGGATTTGGATCTGCCCCAAGTCCAGTGGCTGGTGTCCTTAAACACAACGGGGACACAGAGACACGCAGGGAGAAGAAGGCCCCGGGGAAGATGGAGGCAGAGATTGGAGAGATGTGTCCACAAGCCAGGGAACAATGAGTTGCCGGGAACCACCGAAGCTGGATGAGGCAGGGGGGACCCTCCCCCAGCACCTTCAGAGGGAGCACGGCCCTGCTGACACCTTTAATGTCTGACTTCTGGCCTCCAGACTGTGAGCAAATACATCTCTGCTATTTGAAACCACCAAGTTTGTGGTCATTGTGATGGCAGCCCCAGGAAACTCCTACAAGCTGTTTCATCGCAAACTGCAGGTGAGGGTACAGTTAGCACTCCGGGTGACCCCTCCAACCGTGCAGACACAAAAGACAAAGAGCAGGAGGGGCTCTCCCTGTGTCACAGCAGACTAGAAGAAAGCCTTCAGGATCTTGAGGGGGGCAGAGCAGCAGGAGACCCCAAGCACACACAGGGGGATGGAGGTCAGGCCTGACCGGTGCATGTGGGAACGAGGAGGAATCGGGGTCACTTCTGTTTAAAAAGTCTCTAGAGACACATGCAGATGCTTGGGTTACATGACATTATGCCCATTTTAGACCCAGAGTGTGAACCAAGAGGAGTACAGCACGTTGCCCACAGCCGCAGGGTCGTCGAGCATCCTGTGGCTTCCAGTGTTGAGAAGAGAGTTCAGACACCTTCTGACTCTTGATCCCAGGTGTGAAACCTGTTTTGTCTCTGAAAGTTTCCATGTAGCTCTGAAGCTTCACTGCGCTGGATTGTAGTGTGGGCCTGTGTTCACCCACTGTGTTGGGCATTTGCTGGCCCCTCTCAAGCTAAAGACTCATGTTCATTATTTCTGGGAAATTCTTATTAAATTGTGTCTTTGGTGATTTCTCACTTCTGTTCTCCTTGTTCTCTTTCTGCAACGCTTATTGTTGGAATGCTGGACCTCCTGGTCTGTTCCTCTTATTTTCCTTATCTCTATTTTCTGTCTCTGTGACTTTCTTTCCTTTCTCTTTGACTTTTTTCTTCAATAACTTTGTGTGATAATAACTCTACTGTCATGTTTTAATATCCGAGGGCTATACTGTCTACTGAATTTTAAGAATTTCAGCCTTTTCTCATTTCACCAGTGGAATAACTTCTCATCTCTCTAAAGATACTTAAAATTGATTTTTTAAAATGCCTTTTTGCATAGTCTCCACTTTTTTTCATTGTTTTACCATTTTTCAAGTTAGAGGGTTTTCTTGCATGTCTGGGCAGCTTTGGCTATCCACTCACAGTTCAGAGGAGTCACTAAAAAGCCGATTAGAAACTCAGAGCAGGCGGTCAGAGTTGCCAACCATGGGCTTCCCTTTACACAATGCTTCTCAGCCCTGCCATATGCCATATGCCAACCATTTGGGATGTTTTTGGACCCTAATGATCTGACTCCATCCTCAGAAATTCTGATATGGGGGCACCGGAGTGTATCAGTCAGTTAAACATCCGACTCTTGATTTCAGCTCAGGTCATGATCTCAGGGTCCTAGGATCGAGCCCTGCATCGGGCTCCCCGCTCAGTGGGGAGTCTGCTCAAGGAATCTCCCTCTCCCTTTGCCCCTCCCTCTGCTTGTGCTATTTCTCTCTCTATCTCTCAAGTAAAAATAAATAAATAAATAAATAAATAAATAAATAAATCTTTTTAAAAATTCTGCTGTGACTATTTGGGGAAAGGAAGGGGTACAGGAGGGCATTTCAAATCTACCCAGGTGATTCTTACGATCCTTTACTGCTTTCAAATGTTCTGTCAGGTCATTTTGTAGGAGACCCCCTCCCATATCAGTACTTCCAAGTATTTTTCCTTGGATTCGTCAGGTCTTCCAAAGAAGGCTCTTCCAGCCAGGCTGCCACTCATCTGAGAAGCAAAAATGTGTGAAAAGCTGAGCATTCAGGATCTGAACCCTCACTTAGCAAAACACTATTTGGGATGGTTCTGATCCTGGTGGACTGCTGCTGGCTTTGACTCAGGTGCTCTCCTAGGACAGTCACTTGCACGATGAACCTGAAAATTGTTAGCCGCATTCATCCGTATCCACCATGGTAGAACCCCATATACTTGTTACGATGACGTGGGTATATTTAGGCACACGATCATATCAAAGTATCGTTAACATTGCTCAGGAAGAAAGTTTGTGAGCTAGACAAGTATTACCACAATGTCAATAAATAATTTTTTTTCAAACATAGAAACATTCCAAGAGGAAGTATCCAATACCATCTACAATACTCACTATCTGAGAAGCTCCACACCATTGAGTCCAGGCTGTATACAACCAGCACAGTTTTTTCTGGATCTGTCTGCTGTTCTCATTTATACTTCGTGTTTCAGTACTTCATGACAAAGTCCTCACACAAGTCATGATAAAAACCCACCATGCCACGGTGCGCTGGGACTGTTTGAGAGAGACGAGCCTTTCCTCATGTGCAGTGGGCAGCAGAGCCTGTAGAAGACTCCATAACAGGGGCGCCTGGGTGGCTCAGTCAGTTAAGTATCTGACTCTTGATTTCAGCTCAGGTCACAATCTCAGAGTTATGATCTCAGGACATGAGATGGAGCCCTGCATCGGGCTCCACACTCAGTAGGGAGTTTGCTTCTCTTTGTTTTCATCTCCTTCTGCCTCTTCCCACCCTACCCCCCACCCACTGCATACTCTCTATATACAAATAAAGAAGAAGACTCTACAATATTTCCAAAGAGTGCTCTTAACTAAATGCAACTACATTTAGTAGTCCATTTGGTTCAGAGTCCCATTGCTCACAGTTTCTAGGAATACTGTTATAATTTGGGCAACATCCGCATCCTCCCTTACGCCCAACCGCAACTGTGAGGTGGGGCGCCCAGAAGGAGGAGCCGGGGAGGGGGCGGGCCGCAAGCTGGTTTCTCTCTGGCCCTCGTGCTGGCAGTGAGTAGGTGTGGTGGGCAATTTGTATCATCTTACAGGCTAGATCATACCCTCTACCACCAAATTCATATGTTAACGTCCAAACCCCCAGTACCTTAGAATGAGATGGCATTGGAAACAAGTTCTTGGAAGAGGTGATTCAGTTAAATTGAGGTCATGAGGGTGGGCCCTAACCCAGGATCACTGGTGTCCCCCTAAAAGGGGGGAATTTGGACCCTTACATGTACAGAGAAAGATGATGTGAAGAAACACAAGAAAAAACCGTCCACGAGCCCCAGAGGGGGTCTTTGGAACAAACCAATCCTGCCAACTTGATCTCAGACCTCTGGAGAGAAAATAATTTCTATTGTTCAAGTTGCCTGGTCTGTGGTACTTGGTTAGGGCAGCCCTAGCTACAGACGGTGCATTTTTTAGATGTATCACACCACAATTAATAATGATAATAATAATAATAGTTCATAAGTCTATGAATATGCAAGTGAAATAAAAAGAATGACAAATCTTTCAAATTTTCCACTTCCTCTGCCCAATCGTTTCCGTGGCTCTATCCCCTCCACACATACCCTGTGCAATTATCCATTTTGTACCTCTCCAGCCAAGGATATTTAGGGACAGGAAGATTGCGTTCTTGAGAAGGGATTCACTGCAGGAATGGCCCCAAGGAAAGATGGGACTTTTTGCCCTCTCCCCCAAAACTGAGAAATTGACCCTCTATGTGCTTACCTAGCAATTGGGACCTGCTTGTGTTGTCAGCCACAGCACAACTTAAAATCAGATGTGTGGATCGCTCCTTGAAGGCTCTCCACTCCTGGGAGGAGGAAATGGGTTGCAGGAAGGGCTAGTACCCAGGCAGCAAGGCTGCAGGGTCTGAGGGCCCCCAGCCTGAGCTGTCTCCCTCTCCCTGCACCTGCCCCTAGAAGCCATTGGCAGTCACAGAAGGAGAGACAGGAAGCCTTGCAAAACAAAGACTCAGCTGGAAAATCGCGGGCCGCTGAGCAGGGAAGGTGCACTCACGGTTTAATTGGAGCCTGTCTGGGCACCAAGCTTAAACACATTTCAAAGCCTGGCAACATGAAAAGGTAGGAAACCACCTTTCCCCCCATCTTGAGTGACTGAAAGGCACATTCAAAGACATAAGGGTATAAGCACGTGGGGACCATGCACATCGTAATACAAACATCTTGGGTTTATGGAAATACTTTACAGTTTGCAAGAGGCTTGTCCCGGTTCTCCTTCCTTTGATCCTCAGAATAGTACGGGGATGTCCAGGGGGACAAGACAAACAGCCCCCGGGACAGGCAGGCACCAAGGCTGGGTCTGGTCCTGGAGGTCACAGAGCCATTCCTTAACAGAAGTGGGTCTCACAACACCTGGGTGGCTCAGCGGTTGAGCGTCTGCCTTCTGCCCAGGGCATGATCCCAGAGTCCAGGGATGGAGTCCCACATCCGGCTTTCCGGTGGAAGGGGGGAAGGGACCTGCTTCTCCCTCTGCCTGTGTCTGTGCCTCTCTATCTCTCTCTCTCTCTGTGTGTGTGTTTGTGTCTCTCATGAACAAATGCTCCCCATGCAGGGAGCCTGACGCGGGACTCGATCCAGGGACTCGAGATCACACCCTGAGCCGAAGGCAGGCGCTCAACCGCTGAGCCGCCCAGGCATCCCCATAAATAGAATCTTAAAGAAAAAAAAAAGCAGTGAGTCTAGCTCGCTATTGTCTCTGCCCACCCTGAGAGCAGTAATTACCACTGTGGTCGCACTTGCTCTGGGTTTGCGATGTCCACTTACTGCCTCATTCCATCCTCAACCACCCCTTGATGAAACCAAGGTTTAGCCAATTACGGGGTGGGGGGGGATTTGAACTCAGGAGTGTCCCCAAAGACCACCTTCTAACTTGGCTGCATTCAGTCTCCTCCCGTCCACCCCCCTCTTGTACTGGGTTCCTGGCACACACGAGGCAGGTTTGAGCTGCAGCACCACCTGTTGTTCAGTGGGGCCAGGGGCCGGGGTAGCTGCCCCTGCCACAGGCCTAGGACGGCAGACCTCAGACAAGCAGGCAGTGGGGCCTGTCATCGGAGAACTGGGGACAGGGCCAGTGTGCTGGTTCCCAGAGCAGCGAGCGGCAAGCCCAGGGCCAGGCAGGGCACAATCAGCGCCTCTGAGACTCAGGGAGCCTGGAGGAGAGAAAATCCTCGAGACCCGGGGCAGCCTAAGGAGCCCAGGAGGGGAGGCTGTGGTCGGGGTCTCTGCTGCACCAGGCCACAGGCCCTGCGAGGGCGGGGTGTGCGGGGCCAGCCTCATCTGACAGCTCAGCCCAGAGCTGCGCTCCCTGCTGATCCCTTATCGGCTGAGGCTGCGGTCACAGCACCGTGCGTGTGTGGGAGATGTGGCCTCACCCGGGCCCAGGCAGGGAGGTGGTGGCGCAGGAGCGGGCCGGCTGCCAAGGCGGCTGTGCGGGGGGCTGCCTCGGGCCACATGCAGTTGCGAACTGTGGTTGCCTTTGACAGCCCCACCATCTGCTCCCGGCAAGCAAGGAAACGGGGTACGACGGGTGGGGGGGAAGGGGAGCAAGGAGGGGTGGTGCCCGGGGGCTGCGGGCCAGCTGGGCAGCCGTGCACGGGGACAGCAGCCAAGGAAGACACGGCGGGGCCCTGTGGACACGAGCTCCGAAGCCTTGGGAAGAGCTTCGAGGCCGACGCGGGCGCCGGAGCAGCCCTTGCAGGGAGCACCGCGCAGAGCCCATCGGCCGCCCTCCCGGGGGTGACTACTTCCGCAGGGGGAGCCAGGGTAGTGGCAAAAATGCGCTTGGGGTGAAGAAGAAACCTACCTCTCATCCGGGCCCAAAGTCACTCACAAACGCAGACACGTCCTTGGCTGCTGGCGGCACTGCTCAGCCCCAAGGTGGACGTGCCCCAGGAGGTGGGGAAGGTGTGTATGCAGGGGGTGGGGGGTCTGCAGAGGCTCCCCGCGGAATCTGGGGTGCCGCCAAGCGGATTCCTGGTGCCCTGCTGAGGCTCGGGTGGTTCTGCAGGTGGAGGCCGTGGTGGAGAAACGGCATCCTGCAGACATCGCCCGGAAGGCAGGCGGTGGGAGCAGGTTCCACCCAGGAGCCCAGCTCACAGCCCAGCGCCAAACAGGCGTCATCTCCAGCGCAGCTCTGACACTGGACCTGGTTCCCCGGGAGCACGCAGGGCAGCTGAGAGGGCTCACCTTCCAGGAGAAGCCCTGGGGACAAGGGTCAGCCACTGAGTTCCAGGGGCTCCTCTGCTTTATCAACCGGCTTCCCGCTCGGAACAGAAGTTATGTCCCATCCTCCTAACAACTGGTGGCTGGGGTGCCCGGTGGCTCAGTCAGTAGCACATGCAATTCCTGATCTTGGGGTTGTGAGTTCAAGCCCCACATTGGGTGTAGAGATTACTTTAAAAAATAAGAAATCTAAAAAAAAGAAAGAAAGAAAGAAAGAAAGAAAGAAAGAAAGAAAGAAAGAAAGAAAGAAAGAAAGAAAGAAAGAAAGAAATATCTAATAGCTGGTTACTATAGTATTACATATATGTACCCATTATTTCAGTTATGCAAATGCCAAAAAGGACAAGTATAGAGCACAAGTCATTAAGCTAGAAGCTTTAGAGTGTCAGAGCCAGTGTTCCATTTCTAGCAATGTGGAGGCCTGAATGTACTGAAAAATCCTCCTGTTCCATGATACCTAAAAACACCAAAAAATATATATATTCTGACAAAATACATATGACATGAACTTTACCATTTTAACCATTTTTAGGCATATAGTTCAGTGGCATTAAGTACATCTGTACTGTTGTGCAGGCATCACCACCATCCGTTTCCAGAACTCTACATTTTTCCAACTTGAACCTCTGTCTTAAGCACTCTCGTTTCCTCTCTGTCTCCTGTCCCCCCATAACCTCTATTCTACTCCTATCTCTACAAATCTGACCATTCCGCCATTTCATATAAGAGGAATCATGCAGGGCAGCCCCAGTGGCACAGCGGTTTGGCGCTGCCTGCAGCCCGGGGTGTGATCCTGGAGACCTGGGATCGAGTCCCACATCGGGCTCCCTGCATGGTGCCTGCTTCTCCCTCTGCCTGTGTCTCTGCCTCTCTCTCTCTAGCTGTGTCCCTATGAATAAATAAATAAAATCTTAAAAAAAATAAAATAAAATCTATAAAAAAAAAGAGGAATCATGCAATATTTGTCCTTTTGTGTCTGGCTTATTTCACTCAGCATAATGTTCTCAAGGTCCATTGATGTTGTACCAAATGTCAGAATTTCATTCCTTCTTAAGGCTGACGAATGTTCCATCATATGTCTGTACCACACTCATTCATCCATCAATGGACATTTGCATCATTTCCACCTTTTTGCTTTTGTGAATGATGCTGTTACAAACATCAGAGTACAAGTATCTGTCTCAAGTCTGCTTTTTCTTGACTTAGGGATTTTTTTTTTCTAGAGATTTGTTCTTTTTTTTCTGAAAGTGAAAATTATTAGTAGGTTTTTCATAATTGTTTATCTTTATACTCTCCGGTGCATTTATGGTTATGTCCCCTTCTAAAATCTTCATAGTATTTATTTGTGTCTTCTTTTTCTAGATTGTCTTGTCCGAGACTTACCAACTGATACTCTTTCAAATAGCTAATCATGGGCACCTGAGTGGCTCAGTGGTTGAGAGTCTGCCGTTGGTTCAGGGCATGATTCCAGGGTCCTGGGATCGAGTCCTGCATTGGGCTCCCAGCAAGGAGCCTGCTTTTCCCTCTGCCTATGGCTCTACCTCTCTCTGTGTGTCTCTCATGAATAAAACAAACAAACAAATCATATTAGAATTGGATTCAAGATTAGAGAAAATCTCCAGATAACAGTGGCTTAATATATTCTCACTGAGATATGTCCAGAAGGCTCAGTGAAGGGCTGGTCTGGCAATCCATGGAGTCGGAGAACCAGGCTCCTTAGATCCTGTTGCTCTTTTTGTTGTCCAACAAAGGAAAAGTCACTGTCCAATATCTGAAGGTCACCCTTCTGTGTAGGGTAGTTTCTGGAGCTCCCGACAGGAAGGAGGAAGAGGGAATAGAAGGGCATGCACACAGCACTTCTGCTCCCATTTCCCTGGCCAGGATAGTCATATGGCCAACCCACTTGCAAAAGAGCTGAGAAAAAGTTGTTTTGTTGATTCTCCTCTCTAAACCTTCATGCTATTGCTGCCATACATTTTTTTTAAAAGATTTTATTTATTTATTCATGAAAGACAGACAGAGAGAGACAGAGACAGAGGCAGAGGGAGAAGCAGGATCCATGCAGGGAGCCCGCGTGGGACTCAACCCTGGGTCTCCAGGATCATGCCCTGAGCTGAAGGAGGTGCTAAACCGCTGAGCCACCCGGGCTGTCCATATTGCTGCCACACATTGTATGTCTACATATGTTATAAACTCCACAATACAATATTTTTTTTGCTATAGTCAATTATCTTTTAAAGAAAAATTTTTAATGAGAAAAATCTCCATTTCCTATTCCAGTGGTCTTCCTTTCTCTACGTACATCTAAGTTTCCACCTGGTATCATTTCCTTTTGCCCAAAGAACATTCCATATATTTCTGATAGTGCATATCTATAGGGAACAAATAAATATCTATATCTATAGGGAACAAATTCTCCCAGCTTCTAAGTATTTGAAAATGTTTTTTTTTTCATTTATTTATGATAGTCACACACAGAGAGAGAGAGAGAGAGAGAGAGAGAGGCAGAGACATAGGCAGAGGGAGAAGCAGGCTCCATGCACCGGGAGCCCGACGTGGGACTCGATCCCGGGTCTCCAGGATCGCGCCCTGGGCCAAAGGCAGGCGCCAAACCGCTGCGCCACCCAGGGATCCCTGAAAATGTTTTTTAAAAAATAATTTCACTGGGCACCTGGGTGGCTCAATGGTTGAGCATCTGCCCGTAGTTCAGGTCATGTCGTGATCCCAGGGTGCTGGTATCAAGTCCCACATCAGTGTCCCCACAGGGAGCCTGCTTCTCCCTCTGTCTGTGTCTCTGCCTCTCTCTCTGTCTCTCAGGAATAAATAAATAAAATCTTTCAAAAATAATAATAATTTCACTAGATATGGAATTGCAGATTGATCATTTTTTCTTTCAGTGCTTTAAAGATGTTCTGATGTCTTCTGGCTTACATTGTTCATGATAAAAAATCTGGTAATTCTAACCTTTGTTCTTTATTTAATGTATCTTTTTTTGAAATTTAAGGATTTTTTTCATTATCACTGGTTTTCGGCAATTTGGTTATAATGTGTCTTGGTTTGGTTTTATGTTATTCTGCTTGGGATTCTTTGGGTGTCTTAGATCTGTTTATAACTATCTATACAGCTTTCATCAAATGTGGAAAAAACTTTGGCCATTATTTCTTCAGATCTATTTCTTTCCTGACCTTCTTTCTGGAACTTCCATTATACACAGTCACACATATACTTGCTGCTCAACATTGTCCCACAGGTCAGAGAGGATCTGGTGTCGTTTTCTTCTTTTTTTTTAATCTGTGATTTAGTGTGGGTAGTATCTATTACTAAGTTTTCAAGTTCACTGATCTTTCTTCTGCAGAGTCCAATCTACTATTAATTCCACCTGGTGAAATTTTCATTTCACATATTGAAATTTTCAATGACACAAGGACCATTTGGGTTTTTAAAAATATTTTACACTTTCTTTTAAGCCTTTGAGCATATTTACAATAAGTATTTTAAAATCCTTGTCTGAACCATAAGAGACTGTTAATCATAGGAAACAAACTGAGGGTTGCTGGAGGGGAGGGGCATAGAGGAATGGGGTAACTGGGTGATAGGCATAAAGGAAGGCACAGGATGTAATGAACACTGGGTGTTATATAAGACTGATGAATCACTGAACTCTACCTCTGAAACTAATAATACTCTATATGCTAATTAATTGAATTTAAATTTAAGTAAGTAGGGGATCCCTGGGTGGCTCAGCGGTTTGGCGCCTGTCTTTGGCTCAGGGCGTGATCCTAGAGTCCCAGGATCGAGTCCTGCATCGGGCTCCCTGCATGGAGCCTGCTTCTCCCTCTGCCTGCGTCTCTGCCTTTCTCTCTGTGTGTCTTTCATGAATAAATAAAATCTTTTAAAAAGATAAAATAAATTTAAGTAAGCAAATAAAACATTAAAATAAATAAATATAAATAAAGTCCTTGTCGGGATCCCTGGGTGGCGCAGCGGTTTAGCGCCTGCCTTTGGCCCAGGGCGCGATCCTGGAGACCCGGAATCGA
This sequence comes from Canis aureus, assembly GCF_053574225.1. Taxonomy (NCBI): domain Eukaryota; kingdom Metazoa; phylum Chordata; class Mammalia; order Carnivora; family Canidae; genus Canis; species Canis aureus. The sequence goes on from NC_135618.1 coordinate 40,595,569, forward strand.
ATCCCACATCAGGCTCCCGGTGCATGGAGCCTGCTTCTCCCTCTGCCTAGGTCTCTGCCCCCGCCCCCCCTCTCTATCATAAATAAATTTTAAAAATTTTTTAAAAATAAAAAATAAAAAAATAAAGTCCTTGTCTGTTAATATCATCTCTGTCATTTCTGACTCTGTTTCTATTGACTGATTTTGCTCCAGATTATGGATCACATTTGACTGCCTATCCTCTGTCAAGTAATTTTTTATTGGATGCTGGATGTTGTGAATTGTACATTGTTGAGTGCTGGAGTGTTTTGCTCTTTTTTGAAGAGTATCAGACTTTATTCCAAGAGGAAGTTAGGTTATTTGCAGATTAGATTAATTCTCCCAAAGTATGTTTTTAAGCTTTGTTTTGGCAGATCTTTCATAGCCTTTCCTGTACAAATAGTTCAGCTCAGCTAATGAGGCTGATCCTTCTGGGGTCTCAGTGAATGCCCATGTGTCCAGTGGCAATTCTCCACTCTAGCTGTTTGGAACTCAAGTATCACCCAGGCATTGTTCAGTTTACAGTTCTTCAGTTGTCCTTTGACCAGCTTCATGGAGTTTTGCCCTGTGCATTTGTGACTTAATATTCAGTAACAGTGTCCAGATTTTTAGAACCCTTTCTCTAGATAGGATCCTCCTCTCTGGTACTCTGTTCTGCAAATTTCAACTGCTTCAGCCTCTCTAAATGCCTGTATCTGTCTCCTCAACTCAGCAAGATTGCCATGCTCTGCTTGTATTCCCCCTTTTAGGCCACTTGGGTATTCCAGAAATGCAAGGCTGGTTTAATATTAGAAAATATATTAATGCAGTTAACCACATTAACATATTGAAGGAGGCATGATGACCTCAGCAGACAGAAGGGAAAAAAAACACAATGAAATTCAATGTGTCCATTTTTTTTTAAGATTGTATTTATTTATTCATGAGAGACACAGAGAGAGAGAGAAAGGCAGAGGCAGAGGGAGAAGCAGGCTCCATGCAGGGACCCCGATGTGGGACTGGATCCCGGGTCTCTAGGATCAGGCCCTGGGCTGAAGGCAGTGCTAAACCACTAAGCCACCCGGGATTCCCAATGTGTCCATTTTTTAAACTTTCAGCAAACTAGGAATAGAAACTTCCTTAGCCTAATAAAAAAGAACATACCCCCCTCCCCCAAAAAACCTATAGCAAACCTAATACATAGTTTTAAATACATAGCTGCAGTTTTAAATAGGGTCATCAGGTCTCACTGAGAAGGACACATTTGGGCAGAAATTTGAAGGGTGTGAAAGGAGATCCCACGTGGCTATCTGGGGAACAACATTACAGGCAGAAGGTGTGCTCCAGGAACAGGAAGGAGGCCCGTGTGGCCTAAGCACAGAAAGCCAGGGAGAGTGGCAGATCAATTTAGAGAAGCCATGGGGGTGACAAACTAGGGGAAAGACTTTACTCTGAACAGGATGAAGATCTGGAGAACTCAGAGAAGAATTGAGGAGTTATGTGATTCATCCTAAATCTGTCTAAAGGCTCCCTCTGCCTACCGTGTTGAACAGCAAGCAGAAGAAGGCAGGGCAGAGGCAGCAAAGCCAGCGAGGAGGCCGCTTCGGGAGCCCCGATGTAATGGCAGCTGGGTCTAGCACAGTATCGGTGGAGACGGTCAACAGTGGTGAGATGACACATTTGTTCTCAAACCAGGGCCAGTGGGTTTGCTCACAGATCTGATGAAAAATGTGAAAGCAATAGGAGTCAAGGTGACTCCAAGGTCATCAGCCTGACAGCTGGAAGGACAGGAGGATAAAGAGGAGGCACAAAATGGGGATTCCATCCTGGCTGCTTCTGCTGTGTTCATAAGAGAGAGTTGCTAGGAACACTTAAAAGCCGTCCATCCGGGATCCCTGGGTGGCGCAGCGGTTTGGCGCCTGCCTTTGGCCCAGGGCGCGATCCTGGGGACCCGGGATTGAATCCCACGTCGGGCTCCCGGTGCATGGAGCCTGCTTCTCCCTCTGCCTGTGTCTCTGCCTCTCTCTCTCTCTCTCTCTCTGTGACTATCATAAATAAATAAAAATTAAAAAAAAAAAAGTTTAAAAAAATACTTTCTAAAAAAAAAAAAAAAAAAAGCCGTCCATTCATGGGGCAGCTGGGTGCCTCAGTCAGTAAAGCATCTGCCTTTGGCTCTGGTCATGATCCTGGGATCCTGGGGTCCTGAGTTCGAGCCCCACATCCGGCTCCCTGCTCAGCAGGGAGCCTGCGTCTCCCTCTGCCTGCCACTCTCCCTGCTTGTGCTCTCATGTTCTCTCTCAAATGAAGAAAAAAAAAACATAAAATTTTTTTTTAAGATTTTATTTATTTATTCATGAGAGACGCAGAGAGAGAGAGGCAGAGACACAGGCAGAGGGAGAAGCAGGCTCCACATAGGGAGCCCCATGTGGGACTCAATCCCAGGCCTCCAGGACTATGCCCTGGGCTGAAGGCAGGCGGTAAACCTCCGAGCCACCTAGGGATCCCCCATAAAAATCTTTAAAAAAAAAAAGCAAAAATGCCTCCATTCTCATCCAGCAGTGGTCCACCAGCCACAGCCTGTTGTGTCCGTGTAACTAGCTCCAGGGCAGCCCCTTGATTTGCAATGATCAAAAGCTGACTGGGGGGATCCCTGGGTGGCACAGCAGTTTGGCGCCTGCCTTAGGCCCAGGGCGTGATCCTGGAGACCCGGGATCGAATCCCACGTCGGGCATGGAGCCTGCTTCTTCCTCTGCCTGTGTCTCTGCCTCTCTCTCTCTCTGTGTGACTATGAGTCCCCTTATGAGTAAGTAAGTAAGTAAATAAATAAATAAATAAATAAAGCTGACTGGGACCCAGCAGGCAGCCTGCTTGCTTGTGTCAGCTGCTACTGCTATTCACATTTCAGACCACTAGCAAGAGTGGGGAAGAAATGATTACCACGTGAGGCTTCCTCCATGACAGTGGGTTTAAGTTTGGGCTTTTGTCCTCTGATTTGCAACACTAATTTGACAATGGCTCATTTTTTTCATTTGTTTTTATTGAAGTTCAATTTGCCAAGATAAAGGATAAACCCAGTGTTCATCTCATCAAGTGCCCTCCTCAGTGCCTGTCACCCAGTTACTCCATCCCCCCCCACCTCCCCTTCCGCAACCCTTTGTTTATCAGTTAGGAGTCTCTCATGGATTGTCTCCCTCTCTAATTTTTCCCACTCAGTTCCCCTCCTTTCCCTTATAATCTCTTTCACTATTTCTTATATTCCACATATGAGTGAAACTATATGATGACTGTCCTCCGATTGACTTACTTCACTCAGCATAATACCCTCCAGTTCCATCCACATCGAAGCAAATGATGGGTATTTATATATAGACCACATCTTCTTTATCCATCATCTGTTGAAGGACATTGTGGCTCCTTCCACTGTTTGGCTATTGTGGACATTGCTGCTATGAACATTGGGGTGCAGGTGACCTGGTGTTTCACTACATCTGTAAGTGAAAATACCCAGTAATGCAATTGCTTTGGGGTAAATACCCAATAATGCAATTGCTGGGTCGTAGGGTAGTTCTATTTTTTAACTTCTTGAGGAAGCGCCACAGTTTTCCAGAGTGGCTGTACCAGTTCACATTCCCACCAACAGTTACACTGTTGGGTTCCCTTTCTCCCCATCCTCTCCAACACTTGTTGTTTCCCGTCTTGTTAATTTTCACCATTCTCACTGGTGTGAGGTGGTATCTTAATGTGGTTTTGATTGGTATTTCCCTGAGGCCAAGTGATGTGGAACATTTTCTCATGTGCTTGTTGGGAAAATGGCTTATTTTAGAGATCACGTGGAGTCATGGAAGAACCACTGGATACTTTAAAATTGTTTAACTGATTGTGATGTTAAAAGTCCAGTGATCAATTCATTAAGTTGGCCTGACTCCCAGAGTTATTCAATCAATATTTTATTGAGTACCTATGATGTGCCTCCAAACTGAGAACCAAGTTTAAGGCCTCATCATAACACCAGTCTGCTCACTGTGTGATTATCAACATTTTCTTACTTTTTAAAAAAATATTTATTTATTTATTCATGAGAGACACACAGAGAGGGGCAGAAACATAGGCAGAGGGAAAAGCAAGTTTCCTGTGGGGAGCCTGATGTGGGACTCAATCCCAGGACCCCAGCCAGGATCTGCCCTGAGCCAAAGGCAGATGCTCAACCACTGAGCCACCCAGGCATCCCACCAACATTTTCTTACTTAACACAACATCAAAATATCATACTTTTATTTTAAAATGGGCATCTTTTATCCAAATGCTGCAACTCATTGTGTTCATTTGCTCACTGTGGTTGGAGCCTTCATGTCTGCTCATCTATAAATCATTTACAGATTTTTCTCAAAGATTCATGACCCAGGCACTGAGGTCAAAACTCAGAGCCACATTTGTCATGCTGGGGTTTTTATTTAATTAATTAATTTAATTCTATCAAGGCCAATAGAAAATTCACTCAGACTTGGTTTTCTTCTTTTCTTTTACCATGTAATCAGACTGGGTTGTCAAGAAACATCCATCCGCTGTATTACCTGTGTTCAGGAAGGGGAAGATAATGCTTAATATAGAATCTGACTTTTTAGTCTAGGAAACTCCCCTTCTGGTGGCAGGTACCCATTTGCAAGTGAAATTAGAAAACACATGCACAAAAAGAGTAGAACTAATTGGTAGAGAAAGGCAAAGCAGACCCCTCTATATGCATGGTCTATTTTTTATTTTATTTTATTTATTTAAGAGAGAGAGAGAAGGAGCAGGGGCAGAGGGAGAAGCAGACTCCACGCTGAGCAAGGAGATGTGGCATTTGATCCCAGGACCCCAGGACCCTAGGATCATGACCTGAGCTGAAGGCAGATACTTAATCAATTGAGCCACCCAGGAGCCCCTGCATGGTCTTTTCTAAAAGTGTTGGCACATCACCTTATAGTCCCAGACAAACCATCCCGTCCCTGCAAAGGGAACAGCAGAGCCAGGAAACACATGAAGAGATGCTCAACATCACTCATCGTCAGGGAAACAGAAATCAAAATGACAGGGAGATGTCACATCACACCAGTCAGAATGGCTCTCATCAAAAAGATAAGAGAGAACAAGTGTTGGCGAGGATGTGGGGAAAAGAGAACCCTTGCGCACTGTTGGTGGGATTGTAAATTGACATAGCCACTATGGAAAATAGTATGAAGTTTCCTCAAAAAATTAAAAAAATAGAACTACCATACAACCCAGTAATTCCCTTCTGGATATTTCCCCAAAGAAGACGAAGCACTAATTTGAAAAGATTTAGGTACCCCCATGTTTATTGCAGCATTATATATGGTACTCAAGATATGGAAACAACCTAAGTGTCCATCGATAGATGAACAGATGAGAAGATCCGATGCACATACACACATACACATATACACACAAACACTCAGCCAGCAACAAAATGAGATCTTGCCATTCACAACAATCTGGAGGGACCTAGAGGTATTCTATTAAGTGAAACAAGTCAGAAAACAACAAATATCATTTGATTTTGCTTATGTATAGAATCCAAAACAACAACAACAAAGCAGATGAACCAACAAAACGGAAGTGGACTCCCAAGTACATGGAGCTAGTGGCTGCCAGAGGGGACGGGGGCGGGGGGCAGGGTGAGATAGCAAAGGACATGAGAGGCACAAACTTCCAGGTAGAAAATGAATACATCACAGGGATGAAAACTATAGGAAAATAAAGGAGGGGGGGAATCAGCAGAAAAACCCCCAAACCTGAAGCAGATGAAATCCGTTTGCACCTTTTCTGTGTGTCTGTCTCCCTCAGTGAATCTAGCGCTCCTCAGCAGCACACAGCCAGTGGGGTCGGGGAGACAGAACACCACACCGGAGATTAAACCCAGTTGCATAAAAGTTGCCAGCTGGGTGCCTTGGGCAGGTCATCACTACTTCTCTGGTTCTCATATTCCCCTTCTGTCTCTATTCTATTCTATTCTATTCTATTCTATTCTAATACTTGCCTTGTCCATCTCCACAAGGTTCATGAGACCCAAATAAAAAATCAAAGGGAGGGGGGCAGCCCGGGTGGCCCAGCAGTTTAGCGCCACCTTCAGCCCAGGGCCTGATCCTGGAGACCCAGGGTAGAGTCCCACGTCGGGCTCCCTGCATGGAGCCTGCTTCTCCCTCTGCCTGTGTCTCTGCCTCTCTCTCTCTCTGTCTCTCATGAATAAATAAACAAAATCTTAAAAAAAAAAATGGGGAACTGCTTTGTGTGCAATGACGAAATGCAGGCTGGAAAAACGTAGTGTGTTATCACTGTTAGTCTTAATCCTGCCACTGACAGTGGGAAAGTTACTAAGGTCTCTAAGCTTCCATATCTGTAAAGCAGGGAAAATAAGACCTACCTCAGATGATTACAATAGGGATTAAATAAGATAGTTAACATAAAGCAGACTCTTGGCTTTCCCAAGCCCAGTAGAAGGCTTCTCCTCCTAAATAAGATAAGGACTTGCTAGGGGAAAGCTCTGCACCCTTTCACCCTCCCCTCCCCTCCTTCTTCCTGCCTAGAACATAAGTGTGAGGCCTGGAGGTACAGCAGCTGTCTTGCAACCATGAGACAAGAGGCTTGAGAATGAAGGTCTCTGCTAAGGACAGAAGAACAGAAAAGTAGAAAGAACCTAAGTTCCTGATGATCATTGATACTAGCCTCAGAACATCTCCCCTGGACTTTTTGCTACATAGGAAAAAAAAATAGTTTTTTTTTATCGGCCTCAACCTATAAAGTAGGGCTTTACATCGTTTATATCCATGTGCATTCCAAATAGATATACTGTCTTAATTTTTTTAATGTTTTTTATTTATTTCAGAGAGAGAGAGAGAGAGAGCACTCAAGCAGGGCCTAGGGGCAGGGAGAGGTGAAGGGGGAGAGACTGGGGAGCAGACTCCTCACTGAGTATGGAGCCTGATGCGGGGCTGGGTCCTACGACCCTGAATTCATGACCTGAGCCAAAATCAAGAGTCTGACACTTAACCGATGGAGCCACCCAGGTGCTCCTAAACTGTCTTAATTTACATTAAGTTTGGTCCCTACAGAGCACAACTATGGGAGAGGGCCTTGGCATATGGCTTTTACTGTGTTGAACGAGACAGCTGAAGCAAATAAAGTTTGCAATTAAAGTTTGAGGATTGGATGAAAAATGTTAATCACAAAAACTCTGAGAAAGTTGAGAATCCTCATACATTCACAAGTGATACAAATTGCAGTGTTCTTGTTAAAGAACAGTTAAAAAGTTCCTCTGGCAAATACTTTTTTTTTTCAAAGATTTTATTTATTTATTCATAAGAGACACACACAGAGAGAAGCAGAGACACAGGCAAAGGGAGAAGCAGGCTCCATGCAGGGTGTCCAATGCAGGACTTGATCCCGGGACTCCAGGATCATGCTCTGGGCCGAAGGCAGGCACTAAACCGCTGAGCATTATTTGGTGTCCCTGGTAAATACTTTTCTTAATAGTAAATAAATATAACATAAGAAGTGCAAGACTAGCCCCATAAAAATTGTAAAACATTATACACCAGGAAGTAGACTAGTGGTTCCCAGGCTGGGGCTTGAGGTGGGTGGGGAGTTAATGCTAAGGGGTGGGCACTTCTGGGGGCGATGAAAATGTTCTGGGAAGATGGTGGTGATGGCCATACAACCTTGTGAATATAACAACCATCACTGGTTGTTTAAAAAACAACCATTATTGTTTATATTTATATATTATTTTAAAATTATATATTGTTTAAAAAAAAGTGAGTTTTGTGGAATGTGAATGATATCTTGTAACAAAGAGTAAAAGAAGAGGAAAAACACAGGGGCCCCTGGGTGGCTCAGGGGTTGAATGTCTGCCTTTGGCTCAGATCGTGATCCCAGGGGTCCTGGGATTGAGTCCCGCATTGGGCTCCCCACAGGAGGCCTGCTTCTCCCTCTGCCTATGTCTCTGACTCTCTCTCTGTGTCTCTCCTGAATAAATAAATAAAATCCTAAAAAAAAAAAAAAAGAGGAAAAACATAAAATAAACAAGAGTAAAGGAGACTGACTACTCAGAGCCCCTTCAGACTTTCATCTGAGTTCAATCAATTGACCTTTAGCCCAAAGACACATCCATGGAAGTTTCCATCAGGGATAAACTGAAATTTTTGCTCATATTGCCTCCTCTCTGGCAACGTTCCAAGCATCTTCCATCTTCCCCCAGTGGTTATGGTGACATAGCTCATAAAGCAATGAAAACAAAAAGAAGAAGAAAAACCCCGCCATTTGCGCCCACCTAGCTTGCAATAACCAACACGGAGAAAACAGTCCAGGTCCTTTCACTGATTTGCAGTGTTGGTCCTCTCCGACTCAGTATCCATGATTTCCAGGATGGCAAATACTAACATTGTGGTCTCACCAGAGTATCGTGGTCTGTTACTTCTACTTATAATTGAAAGAAGTACAAAATATCCATTAGGAACTGATTTAAAAAAAGATGTCATTTTTCCCATCCAAAAACCCCCCTAAAGATGAATACATAGAGGGCACCTGGGTGGCTCAGTCAGTTAAGTGTCCAATTCTGGATCTCAGTTTAGGTCTTGATCTCAGTGTCCTGAGTTGAACCCTGTGTTGGGCACTGTGCTGGGTATGGAACCTATTTAAAAAAAAAAAAAAAAAAAAGATGGATGGATACAGACCCTTTGCGCAGTTCCTGCCATACAGTAAGTGCTCAATAAACGTCAGCTACTATGGCTATTGGCAGATGCCAGTAGGCATGTTGAGGGTTCAGAAGCCTCCCGCTACTGTTCCTGGTTGACCTCTCTAGCTTCTCCCAAGGTCCCGGTCCCAGCTGAGCCCCCATCCAGCCTCCACGGTTGGGACACGGTGAGGCAGGGTTCTGTGAACTGGCTCAAGACGAGTGATCAGTGGCTCGTCAGCCTCAGCGTGTCCCCTCCTGCCCTTCCCTCTCCTCTCTGTTCTCAGACACATCATTTCTTGGGGCTCCATCACACCTATGCCGCCCATCCCAGCGCCACGTGGGTGTGCCAATGCGTCACCTTCCATCCATGCAAACGATCCTGTTGCCTCCCGAACTGTTTCTCCGGGAAGGAAGAGGGATGGGCGCCCACGGAGACAGTGTGGTCTCCGTGGCGCTAAAGCGGCCCACCCCCGGGACTGGTCTGACCTGCACCCCAACACCCCTGCCAAGGACGAGCCAGCCTTGGGCTCCCGCAGCCTCAGCACCTGCCCTGGAGACACCCTCACCCTCCACCCCCACCCAGCTATCCTCCGACACAGAGGCTGGGCGTGGGGGACCCAGGGCACCGGACACACCCAGGATGTCCTCTCCGCTCCCCAGACCCCAAACACCCTGAAAAACAGAGGGGTGAAACCTGTAAATAATCAGAACTTGTTTCCAGGACTTCAGAGTTCTCCCACCGCACCCCACCGATTGTGTGTGTGTGTGTGTGTGTGTGTCTGCACGCGTGCGCATGTGAGTGTGCGTGCGTGTGCTGAGTGTGCGTGCGCGCATGCGTGTACGTGTGAGTGCGCACATGTGTGTGCGCGCGCGTAGGTGTGTACGTGTGCTGTGAGTGCGCGTGTGTGCGTGAGTGCGCACGCGTGTGTGCGCGCGTATGAGTGTGTGCGTGTGTGTGTGAGTGTGGGTGTGTGTATGGACACGGAAGACACCGATCGATGGAGGCAGATACAGATAGAAAAGACACCTACGGATACGGTCTCTGAAACCCTCTGCGCACATTTCCTGCTTTTACGTTGTCAACCTGGGAAGAGGTATTTTATTGATGCGCAAACCGAGACTTAATGGAGATTTTTTTAAAAGATTTTTGTTTATTTATTCATGAGAGACACAGGCAGAGGGAGAAGCAGGCTCCCTGCGGGGTGCCCGCGGTGGGACTCGATCCTGGGTCTCCAGGATCACGCCCTGAACCGAAGGCAGGTGCCAAACCGCCGAGCCCCCGGGGGATCCCCCAGAGATTCTTTTAAACTTAGCTAAGCGGAGGGTGGCGGAGGGGGACCGGGTGAGGCTGGCGCTGGGCCTGAGCACCCCGACCCACCCTGATGCGTTCTTGCAGCTCATTTTCGCCAGGCGCCAGGCACCGAGAGCCCCCGCCTTCCTGGCCCCCCCTGCCCCCCTGCGCACCTGCGCCCCCCTCCCTCCGGGAGACCCTCTTCCCCCGCGGCCCCGCTCCCGCTCTGCCTCCCCGGGCCCCTGAAGGCCCAGGGGTTGCCCGATTCCCCGGAGTCCTCCCTTCAGGAGCAAAGCCTTGCCGCTCACGGAGTCGGGGTGGGGGGGCTTTTCACCTTCGCCCTCAGAATGCAGCTCGGGAAGAGTGAGTGTGGGATCTAATCTGTGAATCCTCGGGCCTGGCTCAGGAGCTCGGCCGCAGCCAGCGCCGAGGGTGAGGGCTGCATAACTGAGCAAATAGGGTGATGTCTTTCTACATCTTGCAAGTCTGATCCACAGTGTCACGTTGGAATTATCACTGATTATGCCACAGTTTTAAAAAGTAGGACGCTGTCTGGATCACATGCACATACTTTTTATCGTGGTAAGGTACACATAGCATAAAATTAACCATCTTAACCGTCCTTAAGTATGAATTCTATGGCATGAATCATATTCACAAGCATATTGTGCAACCGTCACCACCATCCACCTGCAGGACTCTGCCCCCATTAAACACCAACTCCCCATGTCCCATCCCCGAGCCCCTGGCAGCCACCATCCTACATTCTGCCCCCAAGAATCTGACTGTTCTAGGGACCTCGTGTAAGTGAAATCACTCAATATCTGTCTTTCTGTGTCTGACTTATTTCACTTAGCAGAATTTCTTCAAGGTTCGTCCACATGGTAGCACGTATCAGAATCACACAATTTTTAAATTTTCTTAAAGTTCGTTTGTTTTTTTAGTAATCTCTACACCCAGCATGGGGCTCAAACTCATGATTCCGAATCACATAATTTTTAGTACACATTCACTGGGCCATCAAAAAAAAAATGTCGATGACCTCCTGTCGTAAGCAGGGCCAGAACTCAGTGTTCTAACTTAAAAAAAAAAAAAAAAGTTTAATGACAGAGTCTCTGCTCCAGTGTGTCAGACAGTTAATTTCATTTTTAAAGGGTCCAATGCGGGGCACCCAGGTGGCTCAGTGGTTGAGCATCTGCCTTCGGCTCAGGTCATGATCCTGGGGTCCTGGGATCCAGTCCCACATCAGGTGCCCCGCAGGTAGCCTGCTTCTCCCTCTGCCTGTCTCTGCCTCTCTGTGTGTGTCTCTCATGAATAAATAAATAAAAGCTTTTTTAAAACAAAGCTAATTGGTGTTAGAACTGGCAAACTCAGGCTTTTCTTTCACCGGTGACGCCTCTCATCCTATGACAGAGAGTGATGCATTCCTCATCTCCAGCCCCCACACTGCTCCTCCACTGAAGACCCCCACAGACATCTCGGGAAATACCTCAGCGGTGGGACCAGCCAAGAGCACAAGGACAGGTGTTATCCTCCACCCCATTGGAACCATAAAGGGGGTTGGAGGTCCCTCCAAAGAGGTCTATCTAGAAAGGACAAGACTTCTATGAGCCCTTAAATGAGAAAGGAGCAAATTCCTACAGCACAAACAGCTTAAGCACGGGTGGGGCTTTTCACTGAAACGAAGAACGCTCAGGCAGCTTTTCTAATTAATGATGGTTGAGTCATACAAAGAAAGAAAAGTTGGCTCCAAGCTGATTCTGAGAGAAGAGTGCCCTCTGTGAAGTGCCTGAGTAGGCGTCTCCTGCAGCCATATCCCCCACTCTCTCTTCCAACACTGATGCCACACCTTCTGGCACTTTCTTGTGGGTAGAAGCTGCAAAAAGAAGGAAGCCTTACCCAACGGGTTTGGGAGAGCTCGCTCTGGCCAACCAAATGACTGGTGGGGATGTTAGGGTGGGGGAGATATTTCCACATGGTGAAATGGATCATGGCTGGTCTTGTACACCAGTCTCAGGATAATTTGAGAGGCAGTGGCAAGTTCCAGCCAAAAACACCTCTCCACATCGATGTCACTGCTCCTAAGAGTTCACCTTTAAAAATGTCTGTCTCAGAAAGCTATTGGCCTCATAAAAATCACAAATTCACTGTTATTCCAAATAAAATCCCTACATTGTTTTTCCATGGGACTTGATATAATTCATTCCATATTCATATGGAAGAGCACTGGCTAAAGAATATCTAAGAAAATTTGAAGAAGAACCAAGTGGGGAGATTTTACACTCCTGATTTTGGAAATTAATGCAACACAATAATGATTAAAACAGCATGGTTCTAATAGCAGAAGGGCAGACAGACCACAGACCAATGAACAGAACAGAGAACTCAAAAACCCACTCAAACATAGAAACTTGATAAATATCAGAAGTAGCTATACATAATGGGAGAAATGTGCACTGTTCAATAAATGCTGTTGGAGTTAAACAAAAAAGTCTTTCTTTGAGTTCCTTTCCTCGGGAGAAGTCTTCTTGGAAGGAGACCATTAATCAATTCCTGGTAAAGTGTTAGGCACAGAATCAAATGGATTTTGAGTGTTACATGATCCTGCCCAGTGCAGGAATCTCTGACAGTGTCTGCTTGTATATCCCAGGGATATGAAAATCATAATCAGGCAAGGAAGGCTGTCCCACAGCTGTACAGCTCCTGTAAAGTTCTTTATATTAAGCTAAAATATTTTTCCATAGCTTCTCCCTCCACATATGACACTGGGGATAAATGTCCTCCCTCAAGGCTGTCTAGCAAGTCATCTCCTGAGGACTCCAGTTCTCTCAGTCATGCTTGTGACAGGACATTCAATGCACATCCCCCCTCCAGGTTGCCTCTGATGGACCCATTCCAAATTATCAGTAAGACTTCTGCCTGTGTATGCTATTTGTGTGTATGCGTGCACGCACACACACACACACAACCTAGTAACAGAGGGAAAGGCAAAAGGCTCCAAACTGAGGTAACACAACAGACCCAAAGGGAGTCTCATATGTGTCAGTTGGGTGTTCCTGGATGCAAGAAGTAGTAGTTCCTACAAGTTAGTTTATGCAAGTGGGCAGGCAATATGTTAAGATATTTGTAAAAATAAATAAATATCAACAGCAACAGAGGAGCCTTAGCCATAGAGCCAGCCCCCAAGGGACCCCTGGAAAAAATAAATACCTGGGGATCCCTGGGTGGCGCAGAGGTTTAGCGCCTGCCTTTGGCTCAGGGTGCGATCCTGGAGACCCGGGATCGAATCCCACGTCGGGCTCCCGGTGCATGGAACCTGCTTCTCCCTCTGCCTATGTCTCTGCCTCTCTCTCTCTCTCTCTGTGTGTGTGTGTGACTATCATAAATAAATAAAAATTGGGATCCCCAGGTGGCGCAGCGGTTTGGCGCCTGCCTTTGGCCCGGGGCGTGATCCTGGAGACCCGGGATCGAATCCCATATCGGGCTCCCGGTGCATGGAGCCTGCTTCTCCCTCTGCCTGTGTCTCTGCCTCTCTCTCTCTCTCTGTGTGACTATCATGAATAAATAAATAAAATATTTAAATAAATAAATAAATAAAAATTAAAAAAAAAAACATTAAAAAAAATACCTGAACTTTGTGAGAAGATCAGGAATCCCACAAAGTTAGGCCTCCCAGGCAGTAAAACTGGAAGGCTACTGGATATTCAAGGCAGCTATGGAAAGCAGGCCATCTGGTAGACCCCCAGGCAGCAGGCATTCATAGCCCCTGCTCCAATGCTCTGCCATTAAAGTCATTCATTCAGTTCCCCTCTCACATGCTGCCTCTTCCCAACCATCTCTTCTTTTCCCCTCCTTTTCCCAGTGTGTGGTTGATTTTGCCACATTTCCCAGTTCACTAAGGCATGGTTCTCCAAGCTGGGCCCTTGTGGAGGCCACTGGCCACTGCCACTCAGGGAACGGCCTAAGGAGGCTCACCAGGAGCTGAGGGAACTGCAATTTGTCTCGCGAGGAGACAGTGAGCAGGACCAGCCTATGCCTGACCTTCATAGTACAGCCAGTGTTCTAAAGAGAGGCCTAAAAAGGTGTTCATCTCAGTTCATTGAGGGAATAAGAGAACACAGACTTGTTGGCTGTCATGTCCCCAGAGAATCAGTTTGATTCTGAAATCTAGATGGAGGGGACTCAGTAAGAACCACTGTATGACCAGCTGCTTCTGGTTAGTGATCATCTGGGGCTCTGAATAGGGCCTCAACCCCAAATCAGCCCCATTGTCTGTCTACCTACCACCCTTTCATCCCTCTTTGGCTTCCAGTTTCCTCTATTAATATAAAAATGCCACTTAGGAATAAATTTAACCAAAGACACACAAGACTTCTATGCTAAAGTCTACCAAACATTATCAAGAGAAATAAAAGAAGACCTAATTAAATGAAAAGATGTACCATGTTCATGGATTATAGGACTCAGTATTGTTAAGATGTCAGTTCCCTCTGGATTGATCTATAGATTCAAAGTAATCCCAATCAAAATTCCAGAAGGCTTTCTTTTTAGAAATTGCAAGCAGTCAATTAAATAGAAATTTAAGTAGTCAATTTAAGTAGAAATGAAAAGGCCTAGAACAGTCAAAATAATCTTAATAAAGAACAAAGTTGAAGGGCTTACAGTAGCTGATTCAGGATTTACTATAAACAATAATAATCAAGACAGTTTGGCATTTGCACTAGGGTACACAAATAGATCAATGGAACAGCAAACCAAAAATAGACCTACATATATGATCAATTGATTTTCAACAAAGGAACCAAGATAATGCAATGTGGAAAGACAAATATTTTCAACGTTTTTGGATAGATGTAGAAATAACTGCCTATTGAAAAGGAAAAAAAAGTGAACCATAACTCCATACATCATGCCAAAAACATAAGCTGAAATGGATCCTAGACCTAAATGAAATATGGCATCTTAAAAAAAAAGGAAAAATATCTCCATGACCTTGAAGTAGGCAAAACACAAAAAGAACTAACCATAAAAAAAAAATTTACAACTAGGGGCATCTGGATGGCTCCATCATTTAAGTATCTGCCTTCAGCTTGGCTCATAGTCTCATGATCTTGGGATCCAGCCCGAAGTCGAACTCCCTGCTCAGTGGGAAATCTGCTTCTCCCTTTCCCTCTGCCCCTCCCAGCCCACTCATGTTCTCTCTCTCAAATAATCTTTTATTTTTTTATTTTTATTTTTTATTTATGATAGTCACACAGAGAGAGAGAGAGAGAGAGGCAGAGACACAGGCAGAGGGAGAAGCAGGTTCCATGCACCGGGAGTCCGACGTGGGATTCGATCCCGGGTCTCCAGGATCGCGCCCTGGGCCAAAGGCAGGCGCCAAACCGCTGCGCCACCCAGGGATCCCTCAAATAATCTTTTAAAAAGAAAAATTACAGCTGAAATTCATAAAAATTTAAGATTCTCAACACACCAACCCGAATGGCTAAATTAAACAGACTGACAACACCAAATGTTAGTGAGGATATAGAACAGCCAAAAATCTCATATATTGTTGATGGGAGTGTAAAATGGTAAAACCACTCTGGAAAAGATGTCTATCAGTTTCTTACAAAACTAAAAATAAAACCATAGACAGAGCAATTCCATTTCTAGGTATTTAAGAGAAAGGTAAACATATGTCCATGGGAAGACTTTTACGAGAATACCCATACTGGTTTTATCCATCATAGCCATAATTTGGAAACAGCCCAGGTGTCCATCTGTAAGAAACTGTGGTAAAGTCATTCTACTCAGGGGGAAAAAAAAAGGACACAAACTACTGTCATAACAGCATGAGCAAATCTCAAAAACATTATGCCTGGCAAAAGAAGGCTTAAGCAAATGAGTACCTAATATATGATTCAAATTATAGGAAGTTCCTGAACAGACACAATTCATCTATGCTGGAAAAAGATGCCACTGTGGCTGCCTCTGGGGGAGGGTGGGACTGGCTGGCAAGAGGCATAAAGGTTTTTCTGGGGTGATGGGAACGTTCCATATCTTTTTTTTTAATGACAGCTTTATTGAAATATATTGAAATATATTTCATATGCCATAAAGTTCACCTTTGTAATCAGTACAGTACAGTGGGTTTTAGTATATTCATAGAATTATACAACTATTGCCACTGTCTAGTTCCAGAAGAAACCAGATACCCACCAGCTCTGCCCCAAACCCCAGCCCAGCCCTAGAGAGGCCACTTCACAGCATTCTGCCAACCACCCATCTGCTTTCTGCCTCTATAAATTGGCCGATTCTGGATGTTGCACATAAATGGATTTGTATACTCCGAAGCCTTTTGTGTCTGGCTTCTTTCACTCGGCATCATGTTTTCAAAGTTCATCCAGGGGCCCCTGGGTGGCTCAGTTGGTTAAGTGTCCAACTCTTGATTTTGGCTCAGGTCATGACCTCAGGGTCGTGAGATGGAGCCCCACATCAAGCCCCTCTCAGGTTCCAGACTCAGTGGGGAGTCTCCTTCTCTCCCTCTGGCCCCCCCATGTGCACTCGGGCTCGCTCTCTCTACATAAATCTTTAAAAAAATAGTTCATCTGTGTTGTAGCAGGGGTCCATGCTCCTTTCCTACTGCTGACTAATATGCTGTTGTATGGATAGACCACACTCTGTTTATCCATTCATTTATCTTTTTAGTTGATGGACATTTGGGAAGGTGCTTAACTGGAAAAGGTACAAGGGAATGAGCTCTCCGGGGTAATTAACATAGCAGTTACATGAGTGTATGGACCGGTCAAAACTTATTGAACTGTGTACTTAATTGTGCACTTTATTTTAGTGAATAAACTATAATTAAGGGGCACCTGGATGGTACAGTCAGTTAAGCATCTGACTCTTGGTTTTGGCTCAGCTCATGATCTCAGGGTTGTGAGATCCAGCCTCGTGTGGGGTTCCATGCTCAGCAGATGGCTTGGGACTATCTCTCCTTCTGCCTCTGTCCCTGCCCCCTGAGCCCACTCGCTCTCTCTCGTAAATAAATAAATAATTTTTTTAAATTTAATTTTTAAAAAGAGCCCCCAGAAAGAAAAGAATAAAGAGACAATACAGGAAGAAAGGAAGGAAGAAGGATGGAGGGAGGGAGGAAATGCAAGAGGGAGGGAGGGAGGGAGGGAGGGAGGGAGGGAAGGATGGGAAATCACCCAAAGCCCACAGCACCGGTTTCCCTGGGGAAATACAGGGAATTGTTCCCTGTAACAATTGCTCTCAGCAGGGATCGGGCTATGCCAGGATCACCCATGACCCTGTGGTAATCAGAGCATACACCTTGTACACCTTGCAGGGCACATTCTGTCCTGCAGAGAAAACCTGCCTTGTGTAGCCAGCGTGCTGGAGGAGGCACTCAGCCAAGCTGCAGTGCATCTGCTTTGGGCTGGCCCATCCCCACACAGGCCCCTGAGTCTGAACCCACTCTTTTTTGAAGCCATCTGAGTCTGCTGCTTACGAAGCAACTCTGTAATACCAATTTGTCTTTATAGGGAGATGTTTATGCTGCAAGAGGGAGATGGAGCTGCTTAGCCGGGCAGTTCTAGCTCTTGATGTCAATCAACAAATTGATGTCAGGTTTGCCATTTAAATAAATATATATATGAAAGGGAGCCCGTGTCAAGAGGGAGGAAGGAAGAGACAGGGAAGGAGGCCTGAAGACTTGGCCATCACTTGCATCAGGACACCCTGGACAATGAACACTGTCTTCTTGTCAAAAGACATTTAGTATCCTGCAGGTTAAAAATGGTCACACAGTGACATTTTCATTTGGCTCAACCTTCTGATTTTCTGGTGGTTCCAAGACTGTGCAGGGCTGGAGACCTCTGTTCTTTTTTTTTTTTTTTTTTAATTTTTATTTATTTATGATAGTCACAGAGAGAGAGAGAGAGAGAGAGAGAGAGGCAGAGACATAGGCAGAGGGAGAAGCAGGCTCCATGCACCGGGAGCCTGATGTGGGATTCAATCCCGGGTCTCCAGGATCGAGCCCTGGGCCAAAGGCAGGCGCCAAACCACTGCGCCACGCAGGGATCCCTGGAGACCTCTGTTCTAATTGTGTTTGGGGATGGGGGAGAAGCAGGGTAGAAAAAAATAACTCATAATATGGGACAGTAGATGCCAAGTACTGTACCAGTGCAAGCCACAGACCATGCACAGCGTAAAAGCTAAATGGCAGAGAAGCTGCTTCACACCATTCTGACAACACGTGCCATGTGCCAGGGCTCCGAGTGCCAGGATTAATCAGGTGTGGCCCCACGCCCAAGATGCTCCCCCATGCTCCAGGGGTGCAGACTAACTTACAAAGAATTGAAAGCATTGTGGTAGTCATTAAGTGGAGGGGTGTCTGAGTTCTGCCGACCCAGGGCTTCTGCCTGAGAGTGGGGGGAGCGAGTGAAAGAGGGGAGATAGGCAAGGTCAAACTGGGAACATTCCAGGGAGAAGAAAGAAAGGTTCTTAGAGTATCGGCCTGGAAGTGGAAAGATGCACAGACCAGAGAAGTGCTCGTGGTCAAGCTCAGCAGCAGAAATCAAGGCTGAGGTGCATCCAGCTGGAGGGAGACGGGGCTTAGGGAAGACTTCCTGTAAGAGCCAGCACAAGCTCCTGAATGATGGGAAGAGAGACATGCAAATAGGAATACACACAGAAGCTGGGCCTCTGGGCGTCCTGCACAGGATAAGCTGAACAATGCCCCCCCAAAAGCTGTCTACATCCTAATCCCCAGAACCTGTGGATATGTCACCTTACACGGGGAAAAGGGACTCTGCTGGTGTGATTAGGTTAAGGATCTTGAGAAGGAGAGATTATCCTGCATGACTCAGTGGGCCCAATAAAACCACAAGGGTCCGCATAATAGGGACACAGGAGGTTGGAGTGCATAATAAATGAGACCGTGTGAGTCAGAGGTTGAGGTGATATGACAAAGGGGCTGCAAGCCAAGGAACCCAGGCCCACTCCAGACTCTGAAAGGCAGGGAAATGGAAGCCTCCAGAAGGAACACAGACCTACAGACACCTTGGTTTTCGTCCACTGGGACTCATTTCAGACTTCTTACCCCAGAACTGCAGGTTGATATATTTGTGTTGTTTACAGCCACTGAGTGTGGGAATTTGTTTTAGCAGCAACAGGAAACTCACAGGCTGCAGAATCAGTGGAAATGTAACTACACACAGCCCCCCGTATACTGGCTCCCCCAGCCCCCGGTGGATACATTTCCCTCCGGAGACTTCATGCCATCAGAGTCGGGATGCATAAGCACGGTTAACAAATGTGGTTCTATTGGCTGCTGCTGCTTCCTTCATGCACTCACTTAGCAAGTGACAGGAACACAGCAAGGTCTGGGGTCCATACCGACACCCCTGCCCTCAGCAAGCTCAGAATCCAGCGGGGGGTACAGACGTGTCAACAGCTGGGCACCATACAAGATGGTAATGCTTCGATGGATGCAGGCAGAGGGGAACACGACAGCACAGAGGGGAGCCAACTGGGCTGGCTTCCGGATGACGGAATGGCCTAGCACAGCTGGTCTCAGCAGAGGTAGGACGGGGGCAGAAGGCAGGCAGATGGGACTGCATTTAGCAGAACGGAGGCAGCAGGAGATACGGCTCCTCTGGAGGAAACAGGCGAAGTGAGGGTGGCCAGAACACAGGCCAGAGGCCAGGATAGGAGGCTCCTGCTTACAGGGTGGAAACAACTGCTTCATGGCCACTTTCTCGGTCCTTTGTCGGCCAGAAAAAAGGGCCAGGAGCTGCAGGAAGAATCATGGCAGAGATGGGCGAGGGTTCTAGGGACAGCCTCCCTGGTGCAAACACAACCTGGACCTCCAAGCTCCAAGAGACAGCACCCAAAAGCAACATTCCAGGTGGGGAAGACGACAGGGCTAAGCACCCCGACACTGTTCCTCCCGCACAACACCCCGTCCTGGGAATCACCACACTGCAATGCCATGGCCACTGCACGCAGACCCTGGGTGCATTGCCTCCCTGCTGCCCCTTGGCCAAGAGGCAACACAATATTCCCACTGCTTACCCTCATGAGCAAAATAAGGTGGAGGAGATTCTCGCCTGGGGAATAGGCCGGCTTCCTGACCAGGTTTGACCTGAGCCACTCCCAGATGGTTGGCATCACCAATAACGATGAAGAAGGGGCCAACTGGGATGTCATAGCTGCACACAAAGGAACAGGCGCTGCACATGGGGAGTGACCAGAGGATGTGTGGTCACAAGGGTGAGGAGATCTGGAGATGGAAGGAAGGCAAAGAAGAACAGAAGGGAGGAAGAGAGGGATGCGGGGGCAGAGGTGGAGAGAAGCAGGAACTGGCATCTCCCCTCATACAAGGGATGCAGTTCAGACTTTCCAAGACAGAGAGGACCTTCTAGCACCTCGACCTCAGGGAACAAATCTGGGCCACAGCAGCACTCCAGGCCACAAGGAGAGAGCCAGGCATCTAACCCACCAAGGCCACAGACCTCACGCATCATGCAAATCTGAGCAGGAGAGCGTGAGGAACTATATTAAATACCAAGGGGAAGATTGTGCAAATAATTTTTTTTCATTGTCACTACTTATGTGGGAAGACTCTGAAGTCTGAGAAGCGACATTTTATTCTCTCTAAGCAATCAGAGATAAATAAAAAGGAGCACTCCTGTACTTAGTAAATCTGTGTTGGTGTGGGCCCACCCTGGGCAGAACATGGCAGAGGGGGTGGGCAAAGCTACAGAGCTCCTTAGCACAGCTTCCATTCCAGATGGCACAGGCGTGCAGGCTGAGGGGGCTGCAGCAGAGGAAGGAGAAAGCAAACCAGGAGGGAGCCCGCTCCGCAGAAAGCCATGGGAGCAGCATGGGGAAGGATGAACATTTGTAGCTCAGGTATACAGAGGCGCCCTGAGGTCCACTCTGCTGGCTCCTCCTTTGCAGTGAAGGCTCCAGAACCAGAGGCTGTTGGCCGGGCCAGAGGAGCCATGGGGAGCTGGGGTGGAGCGGGCAGGAGAGCTAGGGGCCAGAGCTCTATTACTAATTGGCCATGCAGCCCGGGCTGGCCACTTCCTCTCTTGGATCTGGTATCTCATTTTGAAAAGGATGGTGGGTGGAGGGGTGACACTCTTTTTGGTAATGTCCAGGACCTCCAGAAGCATCATCGTTGGACCAGAGGGACTTGACAACCCTCTACCCCCAATTCTACCCAAATATGCTTCTGGCACTTCAAGCCTTCAGATATTTGCCATGTTTCCTCCAGCTGTTTTAGCTTAGCCCCTTATCTTTCTTACCAGGCCAGTAAGCATGCAAGCAGACCTCCAGATTTACCCAGGAGAGACGTGCTAAGCTGGAGTCACTCAGAGTGAAGCCTCGGGAAAGCTCTCCGTACACACATGCCATTCTGTGACTGAAGCCCAAAGGCCCCAAGCCTGAGAAAGCACAAGATCTTGGGGAGGCTTCCTGGCTGGCTCGGGGCTGGCCTCATGCCACAGTGACATGTCCGGGGCTGTCTACCACTGCAGTTTCCCTCTCCCCCAACTCATGACACCCTTGACTCTTATGCCCCCCAAACCCTGCTTCACTCAGACTGATATGAGAAACAAGCCTGATAAAGGGTGTGCCTCTAGGCACCACAGACATGGGGTGTGTGTGTGACAGGTGTGGGGAGTGGGCAGGGGCACTTTTAGGGCACAGCTCAGGCAACTTCTCACCCTATTCCTGATGGGCTCCACCAACCATGACATTGTCCCTCCCGTGAGCCTCTGCAAATCCGGGATGAGGGCATGAGACCCGGAGACCCCCAGGCTGGCTGATTCTGCGCTAACTTTCCATTTCTGCCAAATACAGAGGTTTGCTTGTCCCTGCAGATGACAAAAGATGTCTCCTGGGTTAGAAGAACCTAAGACAGAATCAGACTTGAAGGAATAAAATTTGATTTGGGAAACCAGAGGGAGGCAGGGTGACTGAAATTCTGGGTAGGTATGTGGATCAGTGCAAGGGGGTAGCACTCCTGCTCAGCAGAGCTAATGAAACAGTAATATTCGCTGTTGCCACCGTTACTATTCTACTTCGACTTTCAAA
The DNA here is from genome assembly GCF_053574225.1 of Canis aureus. NCBI lineage: Eukaryota > Metazoa > Chordata > Mammalia > Carnivora > Canidae > Canis > Canis aureus. The sequence goes on from NC_135618.1 coordinate 40,617,675, forward strand.
AGGCAGCATTTTAAAGCAGCTTTGTTGAGAGATACTTCACATAGCATAAAATTTACCCATTTAAACCACAATTCAATGGTTTTTAGTATGCGTTCAGAGTTGTGAAACCATCACAACTAAGTTTAGAACATCTCATTATCCCTGAAAAGAAAGCCCATTCCCATTACACTCGGCCCACGCTGCTCCTCCCCACCTCCCACCCTGGGCAACATTAATCTACATGGCACTCTGGCCCTTTACATACTTTTCCTACAATGAGGGTATGCAATGCATCTGCTGGCAGGGGTGTCTTAATCAAGATGTCACGACCCATAAACAAATGACCAACAAGCACAAGATGCTCAACACACTGATCATTAGAGAAATGCAAATAAAAACACCAATGAGATATCACCTCACACCCATTCAGGATGCCTGTTATCCAAAAAACAGAAACTAGTAGGTGTTGGCAAGGACGTGGAGAAACCGGAACCCTCACACACTAGTGGTGGGGATGTAACCTGGTGCAGCCACCCTGAAATACAGAATGGTGGGTCTCCACACCCCCAAAAATTAAAAATAGAATTACCATATAATTCAGAAATTTCACTTCTGGTTTTGGAGAGAGATTTACACACCCAAGTTCATATTGTTATTGCAGATGCAGAATTATGCTCCACAGCCACAAGAGGGAAGCAGTTCAAGGACCCAAAGGACTGATGAGTTGAAAAGCAAAGTGTGGTCTCTCCACAAAACGGATGCTATTCTGCCTTAAAAAGGAAAATCCTAGCTCATGCCACATCACAAAGAAAACCTGAAGACATTGGCAGAGTTCTGGAGATGGATGGTTGCACAGCAATGTAGATGCACTTAATGCCATTGAACTGTACACTCGAAAATGGTGAAGATGGTAATTAAGGTTACTAATCATTTGACTTTGTGCTAATCAAATGAGATTATCCAGGTGGGCCTGACCTAATCACATAAGTCCTTTTTTTAATTTATTTTATTTTTTTTACATAAGTCCTTTAAAAGCAGCGTTTCCTAGGGAGCCTGGTGGCTCAGTCAGTTAAGTGTCCAACTCTTGATTTTGGCTCAGGTCATGATCTCAGGGTGGTGAGATTGAGTCACATGTTAGGCTCCGCACTCAGTGGGGAGTCTGCATGAGATTCTCTCTCCCTCTCCCTCCCCCTGCTCACTCACTGTCTCTCTCTCTCGCTCTCAAATAGTCTTTTTTTTTTAAAGGGGGGGCTACTCCCACTGATAACAGTAGAGAAAGTCAGAGACTCCAAGCATGGGAGAACATGAGGCCCCATCACTAAACTGAAGATGAAAAGACTGAGTGGCCTCCATGAGCCGAGAGCAACCTCCAGCTGGTGGCCAGCGCGTCCTGCCCAGACACATGACCAGCAGACGCAGGAGGTAATGAAGGGGTACTGTGTTGAGCTGCTAAGCTGGCTCATTTGCTAGGCAGCCATGGAAGACTGATTTGATCTCCTAATTGGAGCCAGAAAGGAAAAGAAGATGTCTTGGGGAGCAGATCTGAGTCTCAGTGATTGACTCTGTCTTCCTCACATATTTCCACCTCCTCCAGAAAGCTTACCCGCCCCTGAGAGCCTTTGAGAATCCTCACCTCTGCTTTCCTCTGCCAATAGTTACCTACCACGCCCTTGGCCCTGCGCACACGGGCCTGCCAGCCTCTACTGCTCCTCTACAGTCATCTTTTCTTCTCAAATCTGGTATAAGTGTGTCCAGCACAGAAGCCACAACTTTACCTTTTCCATATTCCCCAAAGTACTCAGTACAGGGCCAAGCACACAATAAATACTCACAAATATTTGTTGACTAAACCATCTCCTTTCAGATCCAGACCAGCAGGGCCAATGAAGGGATCCAAACCAATGTCGCTTTACCACCCCCTGGGATCAATAAAGCACCGGGATGGCGATACCCCATTTCTGAAGCCTGACCTTTCATTAACACTAGCCAGTCATATTTCCAAGCACGCATCATGCTACCATCTTACCAAAGCTTTCTTTTTTCCTTTAATGTTTCTCTACAACTGGAATTTGCAAACAAAAGAAGTGAGAATACGATGACTCGAGCTCCCACAAAACACCCTATATGTTCACAACAGCCTTCCCCTGAATGCCTGCCATGTCTGGGAACCAAGCTGAGACCCCAGAGACAGAGAACTAAATCACAGTAACCCCAACTCTTGAGCTATGGTCCAAGTGGCCCCTGAGCACAGAGGTCACGGCAGAGTCTCTGACACTTTAGAAACCAGATTGCATTTCTTCAGGTAGGACCACAATCAGGTCCTCTATAGGTGGGCAGTGGGTGGGGTTCCTTCTGCATTCAACCCTGCCCCCATGACTCTGGGGCCACCTTCTGTGCCCCACCCTGGACTCCAATAACATGCATATGATGTCACTGTCTAGATGTGGAACGGTCTTGGCAAATTTCATCCAGAGCCCTCAAGCACAGATTAAAAAGTAAATCCACAGCATTTGGACAGACCTTTACAGTTTACAAGGCACTGTCATATTCACAATCTCAGCTGATTCTCCCCCAAGCCCTAGGAGGTGGGAGGAGTATATTATTATGTTCTTTTTACACATGAGGATACCGAGGCATAGAGAATTGAAGTGACTTACTCAGAGTTACCTGGTTTGGACGGCAAAAAAACACATCCTTCCACGTTGGATATAGTCTTTGGGCCTAAAGGGGAACTTGGTGAAGACAGGCTAGGCTCCTCCCAGCTGGCCTCAGCAGCGGATAACTTGAAAGTTTCTTTACAGAAAGAATGAAGGAGTGGTAGGGAATCAGGAATAAGACGAAAACACAACGATGCCTCATATTCTAGTAACATGTTACCCTTTTCAAAGAACTCACATATTTCTTATCTCATTTGGTTCACAGAACAATCCCAGAAGGTCAATAAAGCAAGTGTATTGTCACCAAAAATGGAATCAGAACTAGTCCCCCATCCTGATTCCAAGTCTGAGGGAGGGCATTCTTGCCACTCACACCCTCTTTTCGTCCCTTTGGTCCTAAAAGGTCAAGACCAAGAGACCACTGGATACTACTCTTGTGTGACCACTCAAGTCCAGCTTACAGTGATCTTTCATTTCACCGTGTGTCCCCTATCAGAAACTGTCCCCAGAATACCAGAAAGGGAGACAGAACATGAGAGACTCCTAACTCTGGGGAACGAAATAGGGGTGGGAGAAGGGGGGGTGGGCAGAGGGTGGGGGTGACTGGGTGACGGGCACTGAGGGGGGCACTTAATGGGATGAGCACTGGGTGTTATTCTATATGTTGGCGAATTGAACACCAATAAAAAATAAATTTACAAAAAGAAAAAAAAAAAGAAAGAAACTATCCCCAGAAAACAGGTACCTCCTCCTTCTAGTTTTAGGATTGTTTTTACAGACTGATTTTATATAACCCATATACCAGGGAGAATGGAATCCACTAAACTATTGCTCACCCACTTAACGGACATTTTCGGAGCAGGGTACCACTGTAGGCTGCTCACTGGGAGTTTGAGAAATAAATCAGGCATATTCTTTGTTTATAAGAAGCTCAATATCTAGTGGAACTGGCGAAAATACAAACGCATACATGACAAGGTACACAACGTTCACAGATACATGACAAGATGGAATCAATGTCACAACAGAGTTATAATAAAGGTCTGTGGAAGATCAGCACCATGCTGGCTGGTGGAAGGGAAGAGTCTTCATGAAAAATAAAGGTGTTTAAGTTGAACCTTGAAGGATGAATGGAGAATCCTGATGAGCAGAAAGATGCAGACTGCCGAAATAGCGCGAACATTTGGGAAATAGGGGCACAGCTCCTTGTGAGGGCAGCATGGAGTCCACCTTGTGCCCCAAATTCATACTGGGGCTGGCGGGGATGCAGCATAGACTGCCAGCTAGATCTAGGCTAAATCCTGCCCCTGGACCACCTGCCTCCTCCTTGCCCTCTTGACTACTCCTCTTTTCTGCTTTCTAGTTGGTTCTCACATGCATCTAGCTTTCCCAACTAGACTAAAATGCTCGTTTTCTGAGGACACAGCGGGGGGTGTCTATATATCCCATCCCAGCCAGTACAAGGTGGGGACACTGTGGGCCCAACAACCTGTTTGTTGACTGGTTGCTGAAGTCTACTGGCCCAAGAATCATGAGATGACAGTTGTACAAACAAGTAGAGCAAGCAGAGGCAGTGCTTGTAACCCTAGCCTGGGATTACAGGGAAGGGATTAGGACAAGACACATACTTCTGGTTTTTGGATTATATTTTATAGAACTGATCTAAACTTAAATCAAGGGGCTCAGACTTGCTGGGTCACTCTGTGGGACTGCCCTGTAGTTCACCTTCCGTTCTGAGACCAACATCCCAAGGTCCCTTTAACCCATTTTTCTAGTTTCTGCTTGTCCACATCTCCCCATGAGACATAGTGTCTCATGCCTCCTGTTGGAAAGAGTTATGGAAAGGATGGCACAGTTGACATTTCCAATCTGGGGGCTGGAGGACGATGACAGAGGAGAGAGCCAAGTCAGGGCCAGGGTGGGAGTGGGGAGGACCCCAGGGTACAGCTTCCTACCAGCTGGTCTCCAAGGGGCTGAGGTCTCGCCTAAAGTGCTGGGTGGACAGAACTGTCAAACAGGGAAATTAGATGGGGTCAACACCCAAACAGGTCACAGCACCCCTAGAACAGAGCATAAGCAATCAAGGTAATCAACCAGGAGAATGGAGGGGGGGATGGTTGATAAGAACCAAAGACCCAGGTGGGTTCAGAGGCACCAACCCACTTTTCTAACCCCACAGGTGAGGTCCTCAAATGTCCTTTCCTGTGACAGTCTAACCCTGCTCTACCCAGCATCTCTCCACACCTTTGACCTTGTAATTCGTCCTCCATGTTGCTGCCACTGTGATCTCTCCACAACATGGATCAGTTCAACGTCTCCCCTCCACCTTCAGAAGGTCCCATATCCAAGTGACCCATGAAGGCTCTTTGCTGCTGGACCCAGACAGGCCTTTGATTCTAATCTCCTGTCGACGTCACCCTGATGTCATCCCCACTCTGCCCCTGCCCCCGAACGATATACTGCACAACACTCTACAAAGATGCAGGATCTACTCTGGGAGGATCCCCATTTCAAGGCCCAGCGCAAATATCTCCTGTGCTCGCCCATCCCCCGGGGAAAGATGAGTTAGTTTCTCTTCCATTCTCCACAGTCAGCTCCGTACAGCCTTTGTCACCCTGCCTTGCACTGATTTAGAGACCGAGACCACCAGGGGTAGGGGTAGGTTTTGCCTTCTCATGGTCCCGCTTGTCCCTATTCACTCAGCAGCAGTAGGTGGTCAAAAACAGGTTGACTTAAAGAACAAACCTCTTTCCTTTAGAACTGCATGTTTTTTGGGATCCCTGGGTGGCGCAGCGGTTTGGCGCCTGCCTTTGGCCCAGGGCATGATCCTGGAGACCCGGGATCGAATCCCACGTCGGGCTCCCGGTGCATGGAGCCTGCTTCTCCCTCTGCCTGTGTCTCTGCCTCTCTCTCTCGCTCTCTCTGTGACTATCATAAATAAATAAAAATTAAAAAAAAAAAAAAGAACTGCATGTTTTTGAGCTCTGGGCGGGGCCCAGGTACTACGGAGGTTGTGTGATGCCCAGATCGCAGCACCGCTTTCCAGGCTGCTGCTTCTACCTGTCTTCTGTGACCCTGCAACTGGATGGCTCCGCACTCATCTGGACTTAGAGATGCTGGGACCATGACAGGCATTTGCACCAGCAGGAACCCAGGCTGGTAACTGCCAAGAGAGCCTTGGGTGCCTCTCCTAGGGAAGACAGGGAAGAGATCTGATTCCCAAGGGCTCTGAACCGAGCTGTAGGCGGCGACAGAGCAGGTGAGTCATGCCGGGCCACACCCGTCCTCCCCTGAAAGGCCCTAGGGTCTGTCTGTCTTGGGTCATATGGGAAATGGGTGCTCTGAGCTGACTTGGGTCCCAGGGGAGTAACAGGCACACGAAGGATCTTCAGGGAGATGCACCATCTAATCCTATATGTGTTTGCTCCTCATTCATCCATCCATCCATCCATCCATCCACCACACAAACATCCACAGAGGAACTACTACACACAAGACAAGATCTCGGAGAGACACGTGGCAGCTTAGCTATTCACATCTCCATTCCTCGGGTTGTTTTGCTAGTCAGTCTCCTTATCTATCAGATGGAGAAAATGGGGTTTGGACATAACACAGAGTAACCTTACTAACCACCCACTATCCAACCTTACCAACAGAGTAAGTGCTCAAGACCTGTAAACTCTGCATAAGCCAGTAGAAGTAAGGTTGCAGGTTATGCTGGATTATCTTTCATTTGCTCCTCCAGGTACTTTCTGCATCCTTTTCTACCTGTTCTGTGGCCCTAGAATTTACCTGTATGGGCTCAAGACTCCCTTGCCCTCTGACTTCCTATTGGGTTTGGTCCATGAGAAACCTTGACAAATGAGAGTTTTATTCCTCCAACCTCCCTCCTGAGCCCCTTGACCTGAAGTCCCAGCTCTAGCAAGATGACCCTCTATAGAGGCTCTCTGCCTCCAGGTGTAAGACCCCACTGTTACTAGTTCCAGAACATTTCACTATCAAGAGTTGTTTCCCCACACCCTGCCTCAAATTACCCATTTGAAACGTGCCATCTGTTTTGTGCTGACCCCTAACATACATGGAGTAGGGGAATGAGAACCGGCCTGGGAATCAGGAGACCTGCGTCCTATCTCTGCCACCAGCTGATTCTGTGACCCTGAATGCTCTTTCCTTTATGAAGTATCAGCTTCTTCATCTGCAAAAAGAACAGATGGGACCGCTTGGCTCTCTGGTACTACAATTCCCTGCCACTACTTGGTGTTCTGTGAAGTTAAACTCAGAAAAGGGATGCATATAAGGAAAAAGAAAGACTTCCCAGTGCAGAGGGCAGGTTAGCCAGGTAAGCCCCACCCCAGGAGGCACCTAACTCCTTTCTAAGGACTTCCCTTTTCCTCCCAGATTCCCTGGGGACCAGATGCCCATATGATCTCCACCCCAAAGAAACAGCCAAGAAAACCTAGGAAATTACAAAGCAACCAACTGACCAGCCCTGCTTTAGCCACAGAGGCCCCTTCCCAGGGTATGCCCAAGGGGGACCAAGCAGAGAAGCAGGTACACATGGCCACTGCATTCTCCACAGGGCTGCAAAGGGAAATGATGGCCTTTCACAACGGGTATCTAGGGCCGAGGGAGCCACCCAAACCAGCATCCTGTCAGGAAATCCTGAATTGAGGGGCGCCTGGGTGGCTCTGTGGTGACCCCGGGGTCCTGGGATCGAGCCCTGCACCGGGCTCCCTGCAGGGGGCCTGCTTCTCCCTCTGCCTGTGTCTCTGCCTCTCTCTGTGTGTCTCTCGTGAATGGATAAATAAAATCTTTAAAAAAAAAAAGAAAAGAACTTGACATCCGTGTCTCTGGACACGTTTCAAACAGAGGCTAAGGACCATCAGATGGGTATTACAGAAACTCTGGAGTCCGCTTGAGCTCCTCCATGTGGCTCCGGGAAGCCCAGGGGCCGAGAGCCACCCCACTGAGAAGGCGGCCCTACCCCACCCCACCCCGCCCCCGCCCCAAGCACCGCCAAGTCCGAGGCCCCGAGCGCCTCCCCTCACCCAGAGGCAGCCGGGGCGCCCCGGGAGGGCTGGGTTTCCAATCCTCCAGGACAGGAGGCCGGGGCAGCTTGGTACCAAGTTCTCGGAGCTCCTGGCGGGTGAGGGAGGTGAGGCGATCCCTAAAAATCTCAGTCCCTGGACTGGCCGCAGGTGCAAGCCGCAGCCTAATTACGGCCGGCACCGAGGTCCCTGAGGCCCTCGCGTCCCCCAGGCGCCTCCGGAAACCAGTGGCCTCTCCCCACAACTCCCAGCCAGTTCAAAGTCCTTCCCGGCCCCAAATCCAAACTTCCCGGACGCTCCGAGCGGGGCGGGGGCCCGGGGCGGGCGCGGGCGCGACCCCGACCCCCGCGCTGAGGCACCGCCCACCCGCCCGCGTCCCCAGGAAGCGCCGCCGTGCGCCTGCGCGAGCCTCGGCGCGTGACTCGGGAGCGCGCGGCCGCGGAGGGGACGGGGCCGGGCCCGCAGCCGGGAGGGGGGCGCATGCGCGGGGCGGGCCCTCGCGGGCGGGGCTCGGCGGGGACTGTCCTCCGAGGCGGGGCCCGTGCGGGCGCCGGGAGCAGCCCGGCTCTGGGGGAGCGGGTGGTGCGGAGGAGCCGGCTCGCGGGGCGACGCCGAGCTCGGCCAGCGGCCCGGTTCCCCCACCCCCTCGTCCCCGGTCCAGACCGCCCTGCAACGGGGGCTCCGTTTCCCCTCGAAGGAGACGGGGTGCAGCGGGGAAGGCGGACCCGGCTGCGGTGAGGCCCCGGGCCCGGGAGATGCGCCCGTTCCGGAGCCCGTCCCGCCGGATGATGTGCACGCGGGCCGGGCAGCCAGGAGCAGCGGGACCCCGGGCCGACTGCAGGCGCGGGCTTCCTGCACCGCCTCTTTAGGGGCTCCGGCACTGCTCCCCAGCTCCGAGCGGTGGGCAGCATCTGGCGAGGCCGGAGACGCGATGCCCCCAGCAGCAGCCGGTGGACCAAACGTGGCGGGGGGGGGGGGGGGGGGAGCAAAATAGGCTCCTTGGTGCCTGGCTCTTGTTTCTCCGTGAGCCCAGGACTGCTGGGGCCCTCCCCCGCTTCTTCATGGCCCCCCTCTGTCCAGAAACTTAGAAACTTGGAGAGGCCCCAAGCCCGGAGTCCTTGAGTTTCCCTAACTCACCTCCTCTCACCTCGACTCCTCACTGGCCGTTCACAGATGTGTCTTCCTTTCTGAGTCTGGGTCCTTGATTTTCCCCCAGGATCCGTCGCCCTGGTCCTTGCCCTTCCAAACCCACCTGTCTTTTAGAATGGAGCTAGAATTCCTCTCCCTTTCTAAGCTCTGAACCCCCTGGGTGTCTCAGTATCCCCCGGAGAGTCCCGATGTTACGTAAAGGGATTCTCCTGAACAAAGGTAATCTGTTAAATGCTTAGATAGCCTGCAAGCATGGGTAGAACTTTTCAAATAATTGCGTTTACAAATGAGAAAGAAAACCCATTGCCTGAAAGAAAAAGTGTCCTGTGTTGTGATTGGGACGTGTGGCTGCTTCATTCCCCCAAGGATCTACCTGGTGACGTCATGCCTCGTGTCCCTAACTGGATGGTTAGCTCCTCTAGGGCAGAGATTATGCCTGAACAAACGTGTAAATTCCAAATCTTTTCAAGTTTTGGTGAGGGAAAAAATTTCAGAAGTGTGGAGAAAATGGAAATATAACCGACAAGTAATTTTGTACTCTTCACAAACACAGAATCACTTTTTAGCGTGTCAGAAAAATGTGCTGTCACAATTGCTCCAGGCTCCTGATTGACGCAAATCAGTGTGATTCAGTGTAGTAGAAGGGATAGTGGGATGGGTAGAAAATTGGCCTTTTAGTTTGGTTTGTCCTGTTTTAGCCAGATGAACTCTGACTTAACTTCTCTGGAGATGCAGTTTCCTCCTGTTGGATTTGGATTTAAGGATAATAAATATGCTTGCCCAGTCTACTATAGAACATCATCAGGGTGAAGATCAATGTGAAATGGAGTTAAAGGTCTGTTTGATTTTCTTTTAAGTATTCTGTTGTTGTTCAAGAAATAATCCTTAACACGTTTTTTTAAGATTTTATTTTTTTAAGTAACCTCTACACCCAACATGGGATTTGAACTTACAACCGTGAGATCAAGACTTGAATGCTCTACGGACTGAATCAGCCAGGCGCCCCACCTTACTAAATTTTCCAATGCAAATTATTTTTAAGTGTTTTAAAATTTTGTGACTATTAAGTGCCAAGGTGATAACCGACTATTTAAAAAAAAAAAAAAAAAAAAAACAAGTTGGGACGCCTGGGTGGCTCAACAGTTAAGCATCTGCCTTTGGCTCGGAGTGTGATCCTGGAGTCCGGGGATCGAGTCCCGCATCAGGCTCCCTGCATGGAGCCTAATTCTCCCTCTGCTTCTGCTTCTCTCTCTGTGTGTCTCTTATGAATAAATAAATAAAATCTTTAAAAAATAATAAAAGAAAATAAAAAATTTAAGAAACCCAGGCAATTCTGTATTTTTGCCAGTTTCTGAAGACGAGGGAAAGGCCTTGGGATCAGAAAGACAAGTGTCACCAAATGTGACCCTGGGCAAGTAACCTAGCATGCCCTAGTGTGAGTCAGACATAAGCTGGAATTCAGGCCCTCCCAGTTTCACATGCTGCATCTCCATCGCTCTGACCATCAGTCTCATCGGTAAAATATGAATAATAACAACATTGATGGAATGCTCCCTGCGAGCTGTGTGCCATTTCAAGCATATTGCAGGTTTTAAATGCTCAGGGGCTATTCTGATCTGCATTTTATGGCTGAGGATTCTGAAGCACAAGATATGTCATTTGCTTAGTGCTGCCCAGTCAGTAAGTGCTGGAGCCCAGGACGAAGCCCAAGCAATCTGACTCGAGTCTCTACTCTTTTCCATGCAAGACGGCTCCCTACCTGTGGGGCTATGTGAGCATAACACGAAATAATACACGTAAAGCACCTGACGTGTGGCCTGACATGTTGCTTGTTAGAATTATCACATCATGTCAAGGTGTAACTGTGGGGGACACCTGGGGGGCTCAGGGTTGAGCGTCTGCCTTCAGCTGAGTTCGTGATCCCTGGGTCCTGGGATCGAGTCCTACATTGGGCTCCCCACACCCCCAATGTGGGTCTCCCAATGGGAGAAGCAACCTGCTTCTCCCTCTGCGTGTCTCTGCCTCTCTGTGTGTGTCTCTCATGAATAAATAAATTAAATATTATTTTTAAAAGGCGTAACTGTGGGAATGTGTATAGGTCTATAGCCCAGCTATAAGGCAAAAGGAGTACTCTAGAAGTTGGTTCTCTTCCCCATTAAAATTATGAGAAAACAGAGAACATGCTCCACGGTGCAAGCAGATACAGAAAATGCTCATTTATGCATGTTATTTTTTTTTTTTTATCCTTTGGAAAGAGGTCACTACAGGGAATACCTCAGCAACTGTGGAATACAGGGGCACCTGGATGGCTCAGTGGTTGAGTCTGCCTTTGGCTCTGGTCATGATCTCAGGGTCCTGGGATTGAGTCCCACATCCGCTCCCCACAGGGGAGCTTCTCCCTCTACCTGTGTCTCTGCCTCTCTCTCTGTCTCTCATGAATAAATAAATAAAATCTTAAAAAAAAAAAAGAACCTCTGGAATACACCTTTGCTACAGGCAAATTCATGTCTCTATTCTCATTTTCTTGTTTTTTATTATGCTTCTTTTTTATTGTCTTTATGGTCTTCTAAAGAAAAATTAAGGTTTCCCTGGACAGGGAAAAGCTTGAGCCTCATGTCACAGACAGGAGAATTGGCATGAAACATTGCCAGTGCCTGTGAGTTTTTGAAGGCTTAGACTTCCCCTCAGTTCTCTGGGGTGGCCTAAAATCCCAAACCCCGGGCCCTGGAGGTGTCCTCTGATGGCTGGGTCTTCCTGGGTCTCTACCCTGGGTTGGGCATCTGGTTCTCCCCATGCACACACCTGCCTACCTACAAACATGCTCCCATAATCTGTCATCCACACGTTATTCACACAATCACTTCTTCACACCCACACGTACCTGCCCACCCCAGACGTACCTTTCCACCCTAGGACCCCGTACAAACAACACACGGTGCACAGACACCAAATGCACTTACTCTTCCATCCATTCCAATGGCACACAGATAATGAGTCCTCTGTGCTGGGCACTGTGCTACATACTCAAGAGATCATTTAGTCACAAATACTCACATACACATTGGTTTCCACACACACACAAATTTTTCATGCAGCTATTTGCATGTCCTTTATACATATAACCACAGATAACTCCCACATATTCAGATACATACACATACCTCTAAGGACACTCTCGCCATTCATGCCCCCTCTATCATCTGGCTATGTTTAGAATGGTCTTTGATTTTGTTTTCTCGGTGGCATTTTGCTGTCCTGATGGCAGACAATGTAAAGGTGGTAGGTAGGGTACAAGGCTTGTGAAATGAGCACAGTTTTGAACATACTGGCAGGTTCTGGTGTGTGATGTTTATCTTCAAAACAGACCTCATCTACCTTCCATTTTCCAGGGATAAGCTCCGTATTTCTCCCAGTCATTGGGGGGAGGGGGAAGTAGCTGAGCTGGGGCAGGGCAGCAGTGGCCTTAGTTAGGTCAGGCTACTCCATTGCTAACTGTGAACTGCAGACTCCCTAATCAGGAGGACAGCAAGGGAGAGGGAGGCAATGAGCCACACCACCCTACTCATCCCGCCCTGAGATCAGCCTCTCCTGACTTAGGAAAGCCCAGAGCAGGTGGCCCTGCCACCAAATTAGGCCTCCTCTCTGTGCTGACCCCATGATGTTGTTCCCTCCCATACACACCCTTCTATCTCCAACCTCCCACTGACCCCTCCCCCAGCACCCAGCTTCTTCCTTTTCAAACACGCTGTAAAATGGGGGTGTGAAGTCCTCAAGAGGACACCACAGGTAAAATTTCAAAGTAAAGGAGCTCTGTTCTGAAGGGCACAGGCTTGGGGAGTCAATAACAGGCTAAAGTTTCTTTAGAAGCACGTACAAGGAAGAAGCCTAGAGTCAGGCTGTGGGGAGCACCACTTTGAGCAGAAGCCTTACATTCAGGGCAGACCCTCCAGTTCCCTCCCCCAGAGCCTTCAGGTACCAAGTGGGCAGCAGGATGGTTGAAGGCACGGACACAGTGGCACGTCTACCTCGCTGAAAGATCTGGGGACAGAAGCTTCCACAGTTCCTATGAACGGGCTACTGCCATAGATGCCAGGGAGAAGGAGTCAGGGGCTGAGGAGAGAGTGTCTTCGTTTCCAATCCTATAACAGGAAGCTTGGCTTTCAGAGTCATCTTTGACAATGGGGGTGCTGGAAGCAGGAGGGATCTAGAGAAGGCACTGGGGGTGTCTAAAGCCACAGTGGGCAATTCATGGACTGTCAACGTATCCCTAAGAAACTTAAAAATTAGAACTCGGGGTTGAGAAGAGACAGGAGGAATGAACAGGTGGAGTGCAGAGGATTCGTAGGGCAGTGGTAATACTCCGTATCTTCCAAAAGGATGGACACATCACGATACATTTGTCCCAACATGCGGAATATACAGCACTGGGAGTAAACCCTAATCTAAACTACGGATTCGGGGTGACTATGGTGCATCCTTGTCGCTTCATCAGTTGGAACAAACATCCCATGGCAGTGAGGGTGTTGCTGGTGGGGGCAGCTGTGCATCATAGGGGTGGGGGGTTGTGCAGGGAACCTCTACCTCCCTTTCTGTTTTGCTCTGGACCTGAAACTGCTTGAAAAACAATTAAGTCATAATAAAAATCGGTCTACCACTAGATACAAGGAAGAGAAAGAGATTAAGCTGATCGGAGACCATCAGAAAGCACGTGGTGTCACAGAGAGATTGAACTTTATTGAGATTTCCTCCCTGATGAAATCAGAATGGAAAGAACACCGGAAAGTTTCCACTTTGGAGAGAAACAGCAACAGTTTAGGCACAAATACTTACAAATAACTCCTCTTGGGGGAAATCTCTGGATCCTAAATTTACCTCCAGGTCCCAACCCCCTCCCCCTCCCCCTCCCCCAAAGAGTCAGAATTCTGCTTGAAATCCACATCCACAGAGCAGGGGCCTGAACAGCACTGAACACCCAGGCCGACCAACTGACAAGCCTGCAGCAATTCAGAGCAAAGACAGGTGAACCAGAGAGCAGAGGAACAGGAGCAAGGAAAGGCAAACGGATGGAACAAAGAAAGGGAGGAAAGACCACACTGATAATGCCGCCCCCCTGAAAGTAGAGACACCGTATGTATGCGCTGGCCCCCTTGCCCCGGCTTCCCCCAGAGCAATGGTGGCACGGGCCACTATGACAATGCCCACACAGTTCTGCACCTTTTATGTCCCAAGCTGAACTGAGAAAACCAGATACGCCAAGAGCAGCTCAAGGGCACTGGGAGCATCCAGGAGCAAGGTGGGAGGGCAAGCTCTTGAGAGGGTGTATGATGAGGTGAGGCAAGGGTTGGTTTTTAGTGAGAAGAAAAGCAGCTTATCAGGCCCTGGTCACCAGGCCCCTCAGGTGCCCCAGTATGCCCATTTCTCTGGTTGGTTCTGCAGCATGCACCAGAGTGCTAATTCTGGGAAGCAGGGATTCCGAATTCTCCAGGTGGACCTAATCTGATCGCCAGCTTGCTTCCTCTGTCTCGTCCTCAGAGAGCCTCCCATCTGCCTTCATCTTTGCTCTCTTTCTGGTCCAAAGCAACTTCCTGGAGCTGGTGGGCCTTGACCCAGGTCTCCTGGATCTACACATACTGTTCATCCACCTACTTTTCATCAAAAGGCTCCTTCCCTCCATCCCCTGCTGCCCTCCAAGGTGGTACACCAGCCAGACAGGACTCACAGTGCATTCTTTCTCCGTGCCCTCTGGCCTCTGCTATCTCCCTAATCTCTCCTGGACACCGCAGCACACACGTATTCACACTTGTTGGTATCTGAAGGCCCTGGCTTCCCTGTGCTACACTTGGTATCAGTATCAAGGTCAGGTAGAAAACCAAATGTGAAGCTTTGGTTGCCACCCACGCGGAGTGGCCGATGCTGGCTCTGACTCATGGGAAATCACTCTGAGTTTTGAGTGTTGGCACATCAGGGAATGGAGAAGAAGGGGAAGGAAAGGCCATGGCATGAAAGCCAGGAGAAAACGACTCCCCTGCACAGTGTCTCTGCAGAGAAGTTGTGGAAACCGCCCCTCCTCATTTGGGGGAGATGGGATGCCCAGAGAAGACCCTAATGAAAAGAAGCAAGGTTTCCATTGTCCCCTCTGAAACCCAACGCCTTTGGGGTCTGAGTTTTCCAAGACATGCAATAGACAAAGACACACTGCAAACCAATTAACCCTCTGAGCCCTTCCGGTACTTTCACTGAAGTCACTTACAAGAAGTAAATTACCTGAATACATGGAACACTCAACCTCCTCTTGGGGCTGAGAAAGGGATCGAGCTTCCCAGCTGGCTTGGAAGACTACATCGAAGAGATGGCAGGGGGGAGGCAGATCCTTCTCCTCGCCGGAGTTGGGGGGGGTAGGGGGCTTGGAAGTGAGCGGTGGGGGGGTAGTGGGGGCGGGGGGGCGATGACACACTCCTGGTCAATCTTAGTGTTCTGGTATCTTAAGCCATTCCCCCACCCCTTGAGGAAACAGGAAAGAGGGCCTGGGGGTAGGCTCGAACCAAGGTGGCTTCAGACCCAGGGACTATCTCCTGCTGAAGCCAATCCAAGCCGGAGAGCCGGCGAGGGCTGGAGGACCAGTGGAAGACTGTGAGGGAAGAAGCTTCGAAAAACCTGAGCAGCCCTCCAGTAATCAAGTTTTCTCTATTTTCCCAGCTTACAGGGGAACTGCAGCTGCTTTTAGCTTGAAGCTCATCACCTCAGTATACACTAGAATGTAGTTGCTCTCTGTCCCTTTGCCATAGGACCCGGGAAAAGCAGGTGGGCCCCTCACCGAAGCAACAAGACAAGGGGAGGGGGCACACTATAATTCACAGTTTCCTTTTGCCTCCCAACTCACACCACTGGCCTCAATTAACTCCCAAAACTCCGAGGCGTAATGATTCTCGCCAGTGTGGCTCAAAGGGTTAATAAACCAGGACTTCTCAGACAGTTAGGACACAAGCTCATCCACCAACAGGAACCCAAGAACAGCTACACAACCTAGTGTTTCTTATAGCGATTCTTTGGGGTTTCGCCACACCCTGTTTTGTCACAGTTGAGAGCACCTGGATTCTTCCCTAGCCCGAGGCTTCCCAGGAGACCAGGGAGCTCCTGAGTGATGGCCCGCTCAATCTTCTCCAGAAAGCAGCCCCCCATGTAGGAGCACTGCTGAGACAGCAACTTGAAACTGGAGATGGGGTTGATACCAAAGAAGTCCTTATAGGCCTCACGGTTGGGAAGGTCAAACTTGCTGACGTTGGTCTTTGCCAGGATGGTCTTGAAGATGTAGAACTTGTCAGGGTCTTCCACGATGTCCTTAAAGACCAGTTCTCCATCGCTGAAGAAGGTCATTTTGTCCTTGTAAGTCTGCAGATAGCGGTCGACCAGGAGGGCATGAATGCGGACCCGGATGGCATGCTGGCGGATGAATGCAATCTTGTTCTCCAGCCTGTTCTCAATCACTTGGTTCAGGTCTTCCAGGAGGGAGATCTCTTCCTTGAGAAACAGGTCCCGGTGGGTATCGGGCTTGTAGTCTTGCGGCCAGAAGGAGCTGACATAAACCCGTGGGGGCTCTGTGACGTTGATGAGTGGAGCCAAGCTCCAGAAGAGGGCCCCATACACCCGCATGAGCATCTGCGTGGCCAGGTTGTCAGCCTTGTTCAGGATGATCCTTATCTGAGATTCACGTCCCTTCAGCTGCCGGAAGAGCATCTCTAGCTCCAGACCCACATCCAGCTTGGTTGGGTCAAACACAACAAAGATGAGGTCAGCTCTGTCGATGAACCACTGGCACACATCATTGAAGGGGTAACCTTGGCGGGGGGAGCAAGAAGTCAAGCTGAGCAGGCTCACCCTAAGCCCCTCCTGCCCCCTCCAGAACCAAATCATTGCCTGAGTGAAGGAAGTAAAGGCAGCAGGCATTTTCTGGGTTTCTAAAGACTACAAGAATTAATTATCTATTTCCTGCACCTTGTCAACCCCCAACCAAGAGCAGCCTGACCGTTGTTTTAATCTGTGGAATCCGAGGCCCCAGGAAAGCAAAATCCTTTTTTGAAATGGGTATCTTCCTACTGTCTAAAAAGATATGGGACAGTGGCAAAGACATCAAAGGGAAGAGGCCAGAGAACTAGAAGGATATGAAAGAGAGGATGTGTTATTGAAGGGGAAGCAATGTGGAGCTGGCCTAAGACCAGGACTGAAATTTGGGTTTTACCACTGGCCAGCCAGCTCTGCTTTGGAGTTTTACCATCTGAGCCACAAAATGACAAGAAAAACAGTAATACCTAAGCTGCTAAAAAAAAAAAAAAAAAACCTAAGCTGCTGTAAAGATTATTATGTTGCTATAAATAAAGTACCTGACACTGCCTCTCACACAGTAAGTGCTTGACATATTTTAATTCCTTCAACTTATTTCCGAAATGAGGAGACTAGGAATACCTGTCTTGAGATTTTTCTACAACAATCAACCAATAATGCATAAAATTGTCCAATGCATAATAGAATAAAGGTTAATTTACTATTATAATTATTACTGATAATCTATTACTAGTCATAAAACAGTAATAAAATTAAAATGATGGGGGATGCCTGGGTGGCTCAGTGGTTGAGTATCTGCCTTTGGCTCAGGGAGGGATCCAGGGTCATGGGATCAAGTCCCGCATTGGGGTCCCCGTAGGGAGCCTGCCTCTCCCTCTGCCTATGTCTCTGCATCTTCTCTGTCTCTCATGAATAAATAAATAAAATCTTTAAAAAAAATTAAAATGATGGGATGCGTGGGTGGCTCAGTGGTTGAGTGCCTGCCTTTGGCTCAGGTGGTGATCCCAGGGTCCTGGGATCAAGTCCCACATGGGACTCCCTGCGGGGAGCCTGCTTCTCCCTCTGTCTATGTCTCTGCCTCTCTCTGTGTCTCATATGAATAAAGAAATAAGATCTTTTTAAAAATGAGACTTAGAACCATAAATTGAGATCTACCATCTGGTCATACAGTCCTACAAATCCCCTGTTATGACTCATCTCTGCAGACAGCCCTGTGTCATAGCAATACTCAGGGACCGCTGTCATAACCTAGTGTCTGCTGGGCTCAGAGAGGCACTCCAATGAGTCTAAGACAGCCTTATGTTGAAGCCGGCCTGGTAAAGCAGACACTGGACCAGAAAGAGTTTAAGGTCAGGTTCAAACCAGAACCCAAGTTAACCACAGGTCAATTACACCTGAACTGGGATCCAAGGAGTCCAGATTCTTGATCCCTCAGGAAAGCCTGAGCCTCCCAAACATGGCTCAGCCCCAGGGGGGACCTGAAGGAGCTACTTACAGAGAAGACCAGGCCTCCTCTTGGGAAAATATCGATCCCAAACTAGATCAGTCCTTGGGGAGGTGAAAGGACACAGTACTACACACCTAAGTAGCACCATAGGGACAAGCAGAAGGGACTGGAAGCAAAGACCACACCCCCTAGATCTTGGACAAGGCTGGCCACATTTCCTCTCCCCTATCTGCCTCCTACCCATGTTGAACAGTTTCCTAAAACAACGCTCATGCTGTTCAGGCACAAGTGTTTAATTACCTCTTTCTTGTTGTTTGCGGTTCTCAATGATGCCCGGTGTATCCACAAAAGTGACTCGCTCCAGAAGTTTGTGAGGAACCTCAATGCCAATCAGCTTCTCTAGGAAATTCTGGCCAAATTTCTCAAGGGGTGAGAAGGACCGGGCGCTGTCGGCAGCCATGACAATACCCTCGATGGTTTTCAGCTTGGGCCCGTGCATGAGGACGGTGAACTCCGAGGTGGTGGGCTCAGCGCCTGTACACATGGGCAGGAGATCAGTAGAACACAGTCACCTCTGGGACAGTGACTGTACTACAAAGTAAGTGGATAAGCAAGGGGTTTCCGGGAAGGTTTGCCATGAGAATTGGAGACCTGTTTGCTAAGCTAGTGTCTTCCTTCTTTTTTTAACTGTAGGAAAATATATTTAACAGAATTGACTATTGTAACCATTTTTAGGTGTACAGTTCAGTGGCATTAAGTACATTTACACTGTTGTGTAGCCTTTACCACCATCTATCTCCCAAACTGAAACTCTGCCAAGTCATTCCCCCTTCCCAGCCCCTGGTAATCTCTACTCTACTCCGTCTCTATGAATGGGACGACTCTAGGCACCTCATAAGTAGAATCGTAGGATATCTGTCCTTTCGAGTCTCGCTTATTGCACTTAATACAGTGTCTTCAAGATTCATGCATGTTGTAGCGTGTTTCAGAAATGCATTTCTTCTTAAGACTGAAAAATATCCCATAGTCTATGTACAGATAAGACCCTTTTGTTTATCCATTCATCCACCCATGGATGTTTGGGTGGTTTCCACCTCTTGGCCGTTGTGAAAATGCTCCTGTCAACTAATTACAGCTGCTGGTTTCTTGTATATAATTTTCATTGTTCTGTTGAAGACACATATAAATGTTTTATCGTGCTTTCACACAGGACATCGACATACCAACGCACACACACGAAAATCCCACCGTTACCTGTATAGAGCTGGTAACGAGTGTTTTCCAGCCCGAGGAGGTAGTTTATCATGGTGGATTTGCCAACGCTCCAGGGTCCCAGGAACAGCACCATGGGCTTGGAAGTAATTTCCCCATCTGCAGGCAGCAGGAATTAGACATGGAAGTGACCAACAAAGTTAGTTACGGGAGTGACACAGTGTTCCATGCTGCATCCCATAGTCCATCTGAGTTATGGAATCCTACACGAGATCAGACAGGGTATGGCGATCCATTGCATGTCTCTTGCTATGTAACTGTGATCACCCAGTTAAAAGACACCAGAAGATATGGTTTTGAACTTACACAGATCCTTGGCACACAGGCACCAGAAGGAGAAACTAAGTGATATCAACAAACGCTGACTCAGAACTCACTGTGGGTGAAGCCCCCTGGTTTACATCTGGAGGATGGTGCATAAGAAGGGGAGGAGGGGGCACCTGGGTGGCTCGGTTGGTTGAGCATCTGCCTTTGGCTCAGGTCAGGATCCTGGGGTTCTGAGATCAAGCCCCACTTTGGGCTCCCTGCTCACAAGAAGCCTGCTTCTCCCTCTCCTTCTGCCATTCCCCCCCGGCTCATGCTCTCTGGCTCTATCTCTCTGTCAAATAAATAAATAAATAAAATCTTTTTAAAAATAAACAAATACATAAATAAAAGAAGGGGAGAAGGGAGCTACCCTATGGGGAGAGGTTAAAACTCTGCTATCTGGGGACACCTGGCTGGCTTAGTCAGTGGAACGGGTAACTCTTGATCTTGGGGTTGTGAGTTTGAGCCCCATGGATGTAGAGATTACTCAAAAATAAAATCTTAAAAAAAAAAACAAAAAAAACTCTGCTATTAGGATTGGTAACAGGAAAAAAAAAAAAAAAAGACATGAAAGAGGCTGACACAATCTTAGACAGCCTGGAAGGGGGCCCCCTGACATCCTATCTCAGGCTCAGCCTGACCCTGGGCTCCCAGCCAGTCTTAAATTAGCCTCCAGAGACCATGACATGTTTGCCAGGTCCCAGGACCAACCACTGACTCGGCAGTTCTTGGGTTCCTGGGCCCTGTGTCCAATGTCGGGAAGAACACCCTGCTGGCCCACACCAGTTAGGGTCCCTGCAAAGGGAAAGCAGAATCCGCCAGGACTTTCAAAACTTGGGGGGTGGCGAGTGGCTCAGCAGTCTAGCACCGTCTTCAGCCCTGGGTGTGAACCTGGAGACCAGGGATCGAGTCCCACATTGGGCTCCCTGCATGGAGTCTGTTTCTCCCTCTGCCTGTGCCTGTGTCTCTTTCTCTCTGTGCCTTTCATGAATAAATAAAATATTAAAAAAAAAAAAAGCTTGAGGGGCAGGAGGGGGATGCAGCCACTGGCTGCAGACTCTCAGGCACGTGCTCTTGCTGCTTTTCTGAGTCACGGCACAGAGGCCAGCCCGGCGTCATGTATACACCTCAAGTTCTCCAACCTGTGTCTCCCTGAGCCTGGCACATAGGCCCTGGACAGTGGACACTCTTTTTTTCTTTTCTATTTTGATGTATTTAATTTCTTGGTTCAAAAATCAGAAGTATGGGCAGCCCAGGTGGCTCAGCAGTTTAGTGTCTGCCTTCAGCTCAGGGTGTGATCCTGGACACCTGGGATCGAGTCCCACATCGGGCCCCCTGCAGGGAGCCTGTTTCTCCCTCTGCCTGTTGTCTCTGCCTCTGTCTGTGTCTCTCATGAATAAATGGATAAAATCTTTAAAAAAAATAATCAGAAGTATAAAAAGGTATAGAGTGAAAGTCTTGCATCCCTGTCCCCAGTCTGCCTAGGCCATATCATCCACTACTATATTCTTTCGGGCATTTTAATACATGTAGTATAAGCAATATTAGCAGATATCACATTCCCCATCTTTTTTATGCAAAGAGGAGTACAGTATTCCTCTTGTTCCGCACCTTGCTTCTCGATGTGCTGGTTTTCTTTCTCTAAAGCGAGAACTTAGTCCCAGAAGACCGAGACAACGTCTCATAAGCGGCAGGCACATATGTAATTGCCTGAAGTTGATACCACAGCCCTGCCCCATTCCTCCCTGCCTGCAAATACGCACAATGAATCACTCGAATCTCTGGGTG
Organism: Canis aureus; assembly: GCF_053574225.1. Taxonomy (NCBI): domain Eukaryota; kingdom Metazoa; phylum Chordata; class Mammalia; order Carnivora; family Canidae; genus Canis; species Canis aureus. The sequence goes on from NC_135618.1 coordinate 40,639,160, forward strand.
TCAACCTTTGGCTCGAGGACTGAGGGGATAGGCAGACTGAGGGGGTGGCAGGAGTCCCCAGTTATAGCCACAGAGCTCCTACAAAGAGTGTCTTTTACCAGGCCCCGGAGACACAAGGGAACTGGACCTTCCAGCTCCCGGCTGAGACAAACCAGAAATGGGCTCTCTGGGGGTTGCTGTTTCGGCTGTCTGCAGCAGGGGGCGTCACTGACATAGGCAGGAAGCCACAGGTGAGGCATGGAAGCTGCCTGAAGGCACATCTGCCAGCTGGTGGAATCCCTGGTACCCGGATAGGCCAGGGGAGAGAAGCCAAGCCCAGAAAGTGGGATCAGGAAACAGGGACAAAAAAAAAAAAAGGAAACAGGGACACCCTCCAGCAGAGAACCATCTCCCCAACCCCACCCATGCCCATCCCCCACACCCCGCTCTCTGTCCGCGGCCTGGGAGGGGGGCAAGCCAAGCCACTGGGTCTGAGGGCTGCAAGGGAAGACAACCCTGGATGACAGAACACATCCCCTGTGAAGCCCAAGAGGATGATGTGCTCCTAGGCTTGCAAGAGGCAGTCTGGAAAGCCATGGAAAAGGGCATTCTCTCAGAGAAGCAGCAGAGGGTTCCAGCTCCTGGTTCCAGCTCCTGGTTCCTGCTGTGTGATCCTGGGAAACCCAGCATTTCTCTGGGCATCAGGTCCCTCTTCTGTGAAGCGAGGATAATGTATACTCTAAATACCCTACCCACGTTAGAGCCATCAGGAGCACCACGGGAAGTAATACAGAAATCGCCAATTCACACAGAAAGAGATGCATAGTGCCAGTCACCAGTCAATCAGATGCCACTGTGAAAGTTTTCAGAGATGAATAACTCATAAAAAGGGCATGGCAGGGATCTCTGGGTGGCTCGGTGGTCTGACGCCTGCCTTCGGCTGGGGGCGTGATCCTGGAGTCCCAGGATCTTGTCCCACGTCGGGCTCCCTGCGTGGAGCCTGCTTCTCCCTCTGCCTGTGTCTCTGCCTCTCTCTCTCTCTGTGTCTCTCATGAATAAATAAATAAAATCTTTAAAAAAAAATAGAAAAAAAAGGGCATGGCTCCAGGGAAACAAGATCTCTCACAGACCATCACTGTGGCCACAAACTGCTACCACCTAAAGCAACTTGGCAACAACTGTGAAAACTTAACTCTGGTGTTACACTTTTAATGATTTGTCCTGCAAATATATTTGCACGGAAGACATAACAGTTTTGTGCTGGTAACGTTTTTGGAAAAGGAACATGGCGAACGCTCTGCTATCCTAAGTAGAACAGTGATTACACAGTGTGATGCTCTCAGACGCTCAGAAAGAGCAAAGCAGGGCCGTGCACACACAACCGCGTGTTGTGATACTATTGGGTAAAACAGAGAAGGACATGCTTGCATATGTTCATGTGCACAGAGCAAATGTCTGGAAACTGTAACAGAGGGAGTCTCTGGAAAGAGGAAGCAGAGAAGCTGAAAATCAAGAGAGGGATTTTTATTTTTCAATGCATAGTGTTTTCTACTATTTGATTTTTTTGGTTTGGCAACAAGTGTCCTTTGTTCTTATTATTCTGAAAACAAACTTTTTTAAAAAAGATTTTATTTATTTATTCATAGAGACAGAGAGGCAGAGACACAGGCAGAGGGAGAAGCAGGCATCATACAGAGAGCCCGACGTGGGACTGGATCCAGGGTCTCCAGGATCACGCCCTGGGCTGCAGGCAGTGCTAAACCGCTGCGCCACCAAGGCTGCCCTGAAAACAAACTTTTAAAAGAATCCAGACCCAAGGAAAGCCGACCAAAGGAGTGATAAGGAGAAGAGAAGGACTCCAGGCAAATTAGGGGACTTAACACATGATCCCTTCACAGGCAGTCCAGAGGCCTTCAGGGGACCCTTCAGCACAGGCGAGAAGTGGGAGGGTGGAAATTGGCATTGCCGTCCTTGTAAACCACAACTGCATTACTGAAACATGAACACTTGCAAACAAAGTGATCTCTACAAAACCCTGTGCAGATTAGGGCACCCTTGCAAAGGAAGGGTGATGGCGGGACTGAGGCCTTCTTGTGGGGAGGGTGGATTCAGGAGAGCTCAGCTCCACATGTGCTCACACCTACCACTCACAGAGCCCCAGAGAGCACAGGCATCAGACACGAGATGTACCTGTGATCTCATGCTGCCGAAGCTCGTTGTATTTGTAAGACTGCTCCAGGGGCTTGATGGAGGAATGGTAGATCTTTCGAAGCCGCTGCAGCACCACTGAGGGTGGAAAAGGATGAAAGGAGAGGGTGAAGGGAGAGAGTCTGGCCCACTCCCCAGGGCAGCTCCCCACCCGGACCATGACTGATTGCCCTGTATTAGCATTCCTGGAAGGAGTTGGGCCACATCCCAAACCTCAGAAATCTTTAACCAAAAGGCATTCCCTCCCACCCCCAAAACCTCCTGAACTTTTTTTTTTTTTTAAACCTAATCCTCTTCTCCTTCCACGGAGAAGCAACTCACCTGGTAAGGCTGGGAGCCTGCAGGGTATGAGGCCCAGAAGGAGGAACTAGAGGCCCCGGCCAGGCTGTCTACACCCTACCCTCCCACTGCTCCCCTCTAGCTGTGTGCCCTTTGCAAACCTACACCCTTGGGTTATTATGAGGATGAAGTGCCAGAAATAAAAGGGCTTTATAAACTGAAAAACCAAAGCAGATGGGATGAACTCTTATTAGCAAGCCTGCCGGCCACTGCATGAAGGCTGGCACCGGGCCCCAGGCAGCACTGGGATTTGTCCTCTACCCTGGGAGAGTTCCCTCTGCTTGGATCACCTTCCCCTCACCCCATTAAGCCAAAGTCCCCATGCGGGCCTTGAACGCAGATCTTGGGCGGGGGGGCTCTTCCACGGAGCCCCCTCCCCATCTCCAGGGCTTTTGGCCCGGGGGACCCGCCAGCCTCAGAGCCCAACCCCGGAGGTTACGCCTGGCCCCTGGTTACACAGCTCTCCCAGCTCCAGTCCCAGGGCCTCCCTCTGGTTACCAGAGTAGTCATCCACTGGCTTGTCCTCATTCAGCATCAGAGTCTTCTCTATGTGGGAGCGGTCCCTCATTGGGGCTTCTTCACTCACATCGTCTGCCTCTTCTGAGGACAGAAGCAGAGAACAGGGTTAGGGCAAAGCTAAGAGCTGGGCTCTAAGCCCGTGAAGGAAGGGCATAAGGAAGAGCTGCAGGAAGGCTTGCCAAGTTCAGCTGAACGGAGTTCTGTCTCTAGGACGGACTCTGAAAACCCACCCCAAATTCTGCAAACTCCATGATCCATTTTACCTCTTCAACAAATACTGACTGAACACGTACTAGGGGTGAAGCACTGAGCTCCACGCTGGGAAAGCAGTGGCCCAAAACAGACACAGCTCCTGCCCTTAGGCAGTTTTCCTATAGTCTCTTGGGAAGGTGGGCGCGGAGGGGGGGGAGGAGTCATCTTGAAAGTAACGTAATAATTACAATCAGTGTCGTGGCTAAGGCAGGAAAGATTCCAGAAGTTATGAGGACCTAAGACTTGCACCTATGAGGTCTCAGCAGGGCTTCAGAAAACCTCCCTGAGAGCTGAGAGGAGGAGCTCCCTCCTTAGCTCCCGGGGGGAGTTAAGTAGGCGAAAATGGAGCAGGAGTGGTTTAGAGGCGTCTACATTACTTCCCAGGAGCCTGGAAGGGCTCTAAGCAAATAAATGACCTGACAACACAAGCATTTTATCAGGATCACACAGGCTGCTGTGGGGCTGGGACAGAAGTGTGGCTGGGTGTCTTGGGTGGGGAGTGGGGGGCAACCAGTGCTTCTGACCAAGCGGGAGATGCCCCTGTGAACCCTTGCAGGCTCCCAGGGAGGGGTGCCCATGTTGCAGGTGCCTTGAATCACAGCCATTTGTACCGGGTGGGATGGACTTGGGATGAGGGGCAGGGGAGACCAGTTCCACAAGGTAAGGGAGCAGAAAATAATCACTATGCCTCATGTAGCACCTCAGGAGTATGATTCTCCACCAAGATCAGCCCCGGACCCCAACTGCAGATGCAGTACAGAGCAGACCTGGGAAAAGGGGAGCCCCCCATGGCTGCAGGCTCTCCCCCTTGTGGAGTGTACAAGGACCCAACAAGCAGTGTGGAAACTAAATCCTGCCAGGAAATCTGTGGCGGAGCCATGCTGGAATGTAAAGACTGAGCCCAGTCCCTCCATCCCAAGGCTGCCTTGGTCCAGGCCAGCCTATTCAGATGTGGCTTGCCCCCCACCCCCAGCCATCCCTAGGATCCCCTCCCCTGCGCCCTATTAACGTCACAGCCAGCCTGAGGTTTCTTAGCGCCATCCTGACCCCGGTGCCTGTCCACCCCACCTGACCTGGCCTAGTCTTCAAGGGGAGACCCCCGGAGGGCTCCGGAACACACCTTCCCTGCACCTCTCTCCACCAGCCTGCCACTGCGCGGCCTCAAAACCTGCCACTACATCCCGTGTCCTTCAGGTTACGGCACTGGTCCCAGTTAAAGTCGATTGAGGGATCCTAAGAGGGAGGCTCTGGAAGGCCTAGCTGGGAAGTGACGAGGTCATTCTGGGCCCTCCATGGTGCAGCCTCCCACTCGTCCCTCCAAAAGGGACGGTTTGCTGACCCGTGAGCAGCCTGAAGGCACCCCATGAGCCAGGCATCCTGGCAGGGCCCCCACCCAGCAAACCCGGAGCTGGCTGGGGCTTCTCCAGTGCCCCCACCCCCACCCCATCCCTGCCTATCCCACCACACGCATCTTCCAGGATGAGGGCAGCTGCCCAAGGGGCCAGGAGCAATCCTGGCAAATCCCTACCCTGAGGCCCCTCCTTGCGCTCCTCTGCCTCGGGCCCTGTATTCAATTCCTTGGAGCTCAGCTGGGCCCCCTCTTCTCCAGGGCTCACGGTTCCTGCTGCTTCCTGGGGTTCCCCGGCTTCCTCTGAGGTGCCCCCTGCTTCTTCTGAGCTAGCCCTATCGCCACTGTCCTCCTCAGATTCTTCTTCAGATGGAGCTCCTCCTCCTTCCTCGTCTCCACTCTCTTCCTCAGAGGAGGCCTCGTCCAGGCCCTCCTCGGTTAGCCCTGGTGCCAGGCCCTCGGGGGGGTGGTCTTCCTGGGTGCCCCCCGCCTTGGAACTCTGTGCGGTGCCGGCCTCCGAGGCTGGGCTGGGGCTGGGCTCCCCCTGGCCCTCGGCCCCCTCCTGGGTCTCTGTGTCCACATCTGAGATTCCGTCGGGCACTTCCAGCTCCTGATCAGGCCCCGGGCTGTCCTCCAGTTGTGTCTCAGGGGCATGGACCTCCTTTACCTCTGGGCCAGGAAAGGCCCCTGAGCCCTCAGGCTGTGCAGTCCCTACTGCCGCCCCATGCTCGGGGTGCTCCCCTAGGACCTCTTCAGCCTCCCCAGGGACCACACTCCTCCCGGCCTGTCCTTCGGCCTCCCCAGCAGCCCCCTCCTGACCTGGGCCCTCTCCCAAACCCAGCTCTCCCCCAGGCTGGCCCTCCCCGTCTGGAGGAAGGGTGCTGGCTCCCGGTGGGCCCGCTTCTTCCTCCCCAGGCCCCGCAGGGCCCCTGGGGGCAGCTGACTCTGAGGCTGAGGCATTGGAGAGGCTGGCTTCAGGAGCAGAGCCGGGGCCAGCGGCGGGGGCCCCAGCGGCGGGCTGCTCCGAGCTCTCAGCCTCCCTGCCATCCGGGGAATGAAGGAGCAGGGTCTTCTCTCGAGGGGCCGCCTCCGCATAAAGCGCCCTTTCCTTCTCCTCTAGACTTGCTTCTCCAGCAGAGAAGTGATTCTCCAACAAATTGCCAACATCTTCTGTGCCACCCGAAGCGGAAACTTGCAGTTCTAAATGATTAGAACACCATTGGTCAGTTTCACAGGGTTGGCACTCACGCTGCTTCCCTCAAGCGTCTAACGTCTAACGCAAGCTAGCTCCCGTCCTCCAGGCCAGGCTTGGGCCGAGGCGTGTGCCCTGAGGCAAGCACAGCGGCGTTAGGCGTTACTCCGCCTCCCGCCCAGGCCCTGGAAGCTGTGGTGGTTCGGGTGATCGCCCGCGGTGCATCCTCCCTGAGAGCCCCCTCGGGCCTCCCCCGGGTCCTGATCGCTACAGGGCGGGAAATCAGGGATCCCTTCCAGCCCTCCCTCAACCTAGTGGCGGGCACACGTGCAGCGGGGCTCACTAGGAGATCTATCCAAGATAGGACAGATGCTTGGACATTCCACCCCCTTGACAGTTCCTAGAGTCATTAGCCGTGTGCTTTTTATACTGCTATCAGCAAAGGAGGGAAAACAGGTGTGTGGGGGCCAGATCATCTCAGGTTACACGGCAAGTACTTAGGGGATTACTTGTGGCTCTCGGCCTTAAGTCATATATCCAACTCTGTCCCCTTAAGGGCAGGCATTTGCTGGCCTTGCTACCTTATATTAGAGGGGACGTGGCCGGAGGAGGAGGAGATATCCAAAATGGGCAGGGCCAGGGCTTCCCGGTGGCCTTAGCCAACCCCTTCCTGAGGGGATCCCTTTCTAAGGGCCCATGGCTTCACCCATGGCACAGAAAGAGGAGAGCAGGAGAGCGTGAGGTGGGGGGCCTAATCTGTGCCAGAGACCTCTGTCAGGAGAGAAGTGTGATTTATGTGCAAAATGGGGTCAGGAGAGAAGGTTGGGTCTATCCTTTCTGTCTCCTCCCACTGAGGCTGGGACCTGTTTAAGGGGGAGGTTCAGGACACCTGGGTGGCTCAGTGGTTGAACGTCTGCCTTTGACCCAGGGCATGATCCTGGAGTCCCGGGTTCGAGTCCCATATCGGGCTCCCTGCATGGAGCCTGCTTCTCCCTCTGCCTGTGTCTCTGCCTCTCTCTCCGTGTCTCTCGTGAATAAATAAATAAAATCTTAAAAAAAAATAAAATAAAGGAGAGGGAGGTTCCAGGAGGAGGACCTCTGCAGACATGGGGGTCAGGGGGTTATGAGGGATGACTGGCCTTCTGCCTTGGGGTAGCTGAGACAGCCCCGAGGACTCCCTTGACTCACAAAGATGCTTTCTGAGGAAGCAGCATCCCATCTCTGCTGGGACAGCCTGATACTCCCACCTTTGCCTCCCACCAAGAAGAGCCACTTCTTGGGGTACCCACTCGCCTTGTTCCCTGAAAGCTGGGACAGCCTCCAGGGGCCAAGAACAAATATTTTCACATTAACCCCCACAGCAGCAATCTGCTATCAAATTCAGAAAGAGGAAATTTGGGTGTCTCTTAATTATAAAGGAGTTGCTTACACTGATTGGACACTTTCACATTCATGACCTTGGCTGACCTCCTTGATTACCATCAGACACATTTTCAGAAGGTCTAGAGAAAGTCTTTGACTTGCTTAAGACGGCAGGTGCCTAATGGGTGACTGGAACCCACAACTGCCTATTCCTCGTCCAGGCCTCCTGTGCCAACATGTGTTTAGGGGTGCACAGGGGAACCCCAGCCCTCACCCTTCCCTGCACACACCTTCTCTCCACGTTTGGACTGCAGGAGCCAAGGCTTTAATAATCTTCCCCATGTTCCCCAGGCTTGGGACTTTGCCTGGCCCACAGAAAGTGCTAGGGAGAGGTCTGTGGTGACATCTGGGTACAATAAGAATTTCTGGTTCCTCTGTGGCAGAGGTGGAGGTTATCCATTAAAATTTTCTTTCCCTACCTCCTAATTCTTCTGCCTGCATCTCCATCCCCCCACCCCCTGACTCCCTGGAGAAAAATCTATGGCAGGAACTTGGTTTAACCCAGAGACTGATGATCCTGAGCAGCAAGATACATGTAATGTATGTCATATGAGATATATTCGTACAATTTATTCAGTGTGCAGAAAATGCTTAAGCATTTTATATAAATAAAACATTAATTGATCTTACTCAATTTACTTAATCTCACTTGCTTCTGGAAGACAAGCCTTCCTCTTATCCCTGTTTTATAGCCAAGAGGACTGAAATCTGAGACACTGAATGCCTTGCCCAACACACAGCTGGCAACTGGCTGAACCCATTTGACTACAGAGTAGCAAAGGAGATGCTACTCAGAGCGTGGTCTGGGCACCTGCAGAACCAGCATCCCCGGGGTGCCTGGTACAGATGCAGACTCACAGGGCGCAGCCCACACCCACTGAATCAGAATCTGCATTTTTACAAGATGCCCCAATGCTTTGTTTCCACATTAGTTTGAGAAGCACTGGTCTACACCCCTTGATAAAAATGCCTCTGACCCAGTGGTTCTGGGCACCAGCTACACACTGGAATCATCCAGTTCTTGGTGCCACTCCTCCCCTCTCCTCAGAGGTTCTGATTGAACTAGGATGTATCCCTAGCATCAGGACTGGAACAACAACAAAAAAAAAAAAAACGATAATTCTAACATGCAGCCAAAGCTGCAAACCACTGGTAAACCAAATAATCCTGAGCCCTAAGGCCATGAGCCCAAGGGCTGAGCCCAATCCTGAGCCCAAAGCTTCTGCTCCTGGCTCCTCCCGACTCGTGTGCCCACTGGAGGCTCCTTGGATGAGTCACCCAAGGCTTGGCACGTACTCTTGGAATAGCAATGGTCCAGGCTTCTCTGATGAATCTAGCCTTTTCCATAGGCCCCTACTGCCCTCTACTATTGATGATGTTGATTGTAGGAATGGTGGTGATGGTGGTGATGGTAATGATGATGGTGGGGATGGTGGTGATGATGACAGTGGTAATGGTGGGGATGATGGTGGGATGGTAGGTGGAACATACTCTGGGTCTGACCACCTGTGGTGTTTCCAATATTCTCAAAACACCTTCTGTTCCTGGCAAGGGTGAAAGGGCTACATAATCCCGAGGGAGATGAGCACCCCAGACTTTGGGGGCTTATCATGAACTTCCCATTGTTGTGTATTTCCACTCCTGGGCTGCGGACAGGAATTCAAGTATGTGCCTGTGTGTATACACATTTACATCCATAGCCTTCCTTGATTTTTAGGATTTAGTGTCAAGCTGTCACTGACCTGCTAAGCAATTTGGAGCAAAAAAAAAAGACCAAGGGTGATGCCTTCATGCCCTGTGACCTTCCTTCCCAGGCTATAAATAACTCTGATGGAAAAATCTCTCAATGAAACAAGCTGTGGCATTGGGTCCCCAGAGCCCAATCCCCAGGAAGCAGCTGTGCCACTGGGCCTGATATCTCCTCTGGGAGGCAGTCAGAAGCTTCAAGAGCCTCTGATTAAATTCAGTTCAATTCCATGAAATCAAATCCAATTCCCTCTCTCCTTGATCTCCCCAGCATCTAGCTGAAGCCCCCTAACGGCCCCTGGAGGAGGTGAGAGAAGGTATAGGGTACCCAGGACACCTGAATGGGTTGAGAGCCTGGTAAGATGAGTGTTGGTCTACCACAGGACACACCGTACTGTACTGTATGTGCTGCTGCCAAGGCAGCCATCCTGGCCCTGGACGGGCCTGGGTGCTTACATCAGAGTACATGAATAGCAAGCCCCCAGCTCAACCCGAGATTACGGGAAGGCCTGAGTGCTGGGCAGAGAATGGCATAAACCAGTTCTGCTTTCTCTCCTGACACCCCCTCTGCTGTCTTTGGAGTCAGCCTTTTGGTAGCTTGCCCCATCTGCAGCCCCAACGGGGGGTCCAGGCTCAGTTCCTCTCTCTACTGCCAACAAGACACCTGATTTTCCCCAGCTCCTAACCTGTTCCACTTTCACATGGACTCAGAACTGTGGAGTCACCAGGGGCCTTGCCGAGTCCAACTGCAGAAGGGGAAGCTCTGGCCAGGGAGCCTTAGAGACTTTCCCAAGGTCAGGGTAGGGTTGGGACAGAGCCCAGGTTCATGACTTTCAGTCCAGAGTTTGTTCTACTCCCACGTGGTTTGCAAACCAAGTCCTGTGAAGGCCAGGGCTCCAACACGTGCCTAAGGGGTGTGGGAAGATGAAGAAGCTGGGGTTCAGCCACCTCTTTACCTCCTGCCAGCAGCTTTCCTTGGGTCTGTTTGTCCCTCTCAGGGACAGGATGGGGGCCTAAGGATAGGGGTATGTAACAGCCACTGCTCCTGCCTCTCTTGCCTTGTCCCTAAAAATTCCAGTAGCTTCCTCTTGATCATTTCCCCAGAAGCCTAAGGAGCCCCCACTACAGCATCTGCTGAGCTACAGCCAAGCACTGAGCTGGGTGATGTCTTGCCTTCACGCAGAACTTCACACGTCCCAGAGCAGTTTTATGTTCTTCTCTCATCCTGGCAGCCCTCTGAGGCATGAGAAGCAAGGACTATTAACCTCTGAGGAAGCGGACACAGGAAAGTCAAGTTGTTTGCCCAACAAGCATTCCAGGGATAGGCTAGAACTTGGGCCAAGAAACAAAGCAGAGCTCTCAGGCCACGTGCGGGTGGTATCCGAGAGCTGCAGGGCTTTCTAAGCACAGACGCCCAATCTCCAAGGCTGGGTCAGCGTGAAGCTGCGTGTTTCAGAAGGCGGTTCTCACGAGCACCAATGTTTGGGAAGCACTGCTCCGAGACAGCCTCTGTGCCAGGCATCAGAGAGTCTGTGTTGAAGCTGGAGATCAGGACAAGAGAGGTCAGAACCTGAGACCTTGCTTGGCTGACCTGGTTTGAGCCCACCTCTAGGCGCTGAATACATCCAGTGTCTCCACGGAATTAGAAGTTAACTTCTAAACTCAATCCCACCTGTCCAAGACTCCTTAGCACACATCTCTAAGGATCTGCCAAGGTTATCCTCCATGGGTCTTCTCATCCGACTGAAGCTCCTGAGTCCAAGTCACACAGGTAAAATACCTTTGACTGTCACTCACACACAGTTACACAGATGACTCATCAGTAATAAAGCCCCAGGAGGACAGTCACTTTCCAGTTCTAGGCCAGGACCCATATGTACCCAGGAGTCAGGAATGCCAGTCTTGCATCCAGAGGGGACTTCACCAGGTCTTTCACCAGTCTTTCACCAGGCTGTCCTTCACCCAAACACTCAGACAGCACATTGACCGTGCCTCAAGTGCAGCTGAAAGCCCTCCAGAAACAGGGTTTACAGAGTCAGAGCGGCAGACTGACCCTTTCCGTGTCCTAGATCTTGTCTCTGAACACTCCTGGACTGGGCCAACGGTCAGCAGCCTCTTTTGGTGTCACATTTTTTTCTTGACTTTATTTACAGAGTCAATGTTCACCACTCAGGGTCCCTTGTTCTTTCACTTCTTGGATGAGCCTCCAGACAGTTTTGTAGATGCCAATGCTGAGGACCCTAGAAGGGAAGTATCCACATCCTCCCAGAAGCCCAAGACCCTCTCTGGCCATTCTGTTGGCCTTTATCTCTTTTCCCACCCAGACAAGGGAACCAGGGTACAGCGAGCGAGGCACCCATCCTTGGAAGGTTCTTTGGCCTCCTGGCCAAGTTCCTAAAGTCAAGGTTAATCCCACCAGGACAGCTAGTCCCCAGATGGACTCTAGCCCCAAAGTGACTCACCCAGGGGATAGGACACAATGCCAAGGGCACAATTCAGGGAGAACATGAGGATTAGGAGTCAAAAGGGACCCTCTCACAGGGACCAAGTGGTTTGATTCACTGATCAGGAGCCTGAAACGCTGAGGAGTGGCTGCCCTGAGGCCGCAGGGCTGGTTCTAGAAGCCAGCCCTCCACCAACTGAGTCTCATGGGCTTTCCTGGCACCAAGCTACCAACCCCAGAAAGGAGAGGGGGTTAGCGGGCCTCAGGACAGCAGCTTCTCAGTCTACCCTCTTCCTCCTCCCTTCAAAAAGGATTAAAACTTCAAGACCATTGTTTTTAACCCATGAAGTCCAGAGAATTGGCAGAAGAACTCCACCCTCCTTTTCCTGGGAATTCTTGCTTTGAGGGCAAGAGAGAAATCACCCACAATCCCACAACCATCATGTATACACAATCTTGTTGCTGGTGCCCAGAGGATTCACGAATGTGGATGTGCACTCACTTTCAAAAGGCAAATGCCTCTGGAAGAAGTAAAACCTGAAGTCCTGACCCCTCAGTGAGACTCAACTGTTAAAGGTATAGGCCATGGAAAACCAGTTTTCCCAGAGATCAGCCCTGCCTGAGGTGAACAGAAGTCATTATAGGAGTCATGGGACAATACTCCCTCCATTCAGAGGGACTGAGCCGGGGGCAACGGGGCAAGGGGGGTGAGGGGAGGCAGGAGAGAGAGGAACACGCTAGATCCTGAGACAGGTAGTTCGAGTCCTTACCTTCCATCTCCCCACCCCAAGACATGGAATCTCCCTGGAATCTGGAGGATGACTCCTGGGAGGGCTGACGGTTGACTCTTGGTACCAGGCAAGAGAGACCCACTGGGAGCCAAAGGAGTGTGGTTCCCTGAGCTCTCAGGCAGATGGCTGCCTTGAGTTCAGGTCAGAGCCACCTGGGCTCAGATGTGGGGGGAATAATGACTCACCAGACCCACCTCATCCCCAAGGCAGGGAAGCAGGGCAAAGGGAAGCATTCTCAAACATGGGAAACAGATCTGACACCTTCCCCAGCTTGGGCCAAGACCACATTTCAAGGTTTCCTTCTGCCCCAAGACCTAGACCCAGACTGCACTCTGGATGGGGTCAGGAGAACTCCTCAGTCTCATGAACCAGCAATGTAACCTTGCTCCTCACTCTTCCTGCACCAAATCCATTCACCCATAAAATGCAGATAATAATACCTCCTGTGCTATCCCCTTCAAAGTATTTTAAGCATCAGTTGATATTTAAAAGCATTCTGCAATGTCAGGTATAATAATACTAATTTCCTAGAAGAGCAAAGATGCCAGGCCAAATCCCAAATTCACTGAGTGAGCCAAAAGAGAACGAGCTTTGGACAGGAGCCATGATGGCTCACCTTCACTCCTCTCCCTCCAACCTTCTGTTTCTGGGGGGTCGGTCAGTGGGCCAGAATGGTCTTTCTGCCTGGGGACTCCTTCTCCCCTTCTTCCAGCCAGAAGCAGCTCGAACAAGGAGTTGTGCATGCTGGGGGTAGTCTGACTTTTCAGAGGTTCCAGCTGGCCTGGGACAGGAATGGGCCTCAGCTGTCAACACCCCTGGGGCCGAGATCTTGTCCTGCTGAGCTCCACATTGACTCTTGTGGTAACTGACCATTTCCACTCAGCCCTGACTCACCCAGAAACTTCTGAGGTGATACACAGCTTCCTCTCCCCCTCCAACCTCCCAGACTCCTTCCATCCACCACTGAAGAGAGGTGACCCTGCATGTCGCGCCCAGCACAAATGCGCAATCAGGAGGATGCCTAAGCAGACCCACTTGCGGGCTGCATGTATCTGAGAAGGGGTAAGAGGCTCTGCTTGGAGGAAGAGTGACTAAGGGCTCTTCTCGGCTCTCAGAAGTGGCAACACAGCTGGAGAGGCCACCCCAGTGCCAGCGTGTCCTCATTGTCCTTGGAATAAGTGAGCACAGGAAGCAAAGCAATGAGCCCTTCAGAAAGGACTCAGGCCTTGAGAAAGTAGTTTTGACTGTGCCACCGCCATGGAGCGAAGAGTGGCCCTAGCTCCTGCTCGAGGGGCACTTTGCTTATCCCGCTAGGCTGAAATCAGAGCTAATGTTTTGGCAGCTTTGAAGGGCTTCACACATGGGTCTGTGCGACCAGAAGTGGCTCCTCTGCCCCCGTTAGCAGTGCCAGGCCCGCCCCACACCTGCTTGTTAGTGAGGTGTCCTTAGCCGATCTCCCCTCCAGCCGCCAGCGAGACCAGAGAAGCTGCTTGTCCCCACGTCGACTCAGAGGAGGTTGCGGAGGAAAGACGAACCAAGGGCAGAGGCTAGGGCAGCAACAGCATGGATATTGTGACCCACGTGTGGCCCTGTAAGCTCCAGCCCAAAGACCCTTCCAGCAAAACTGCTACCCAGATGTCAAGATGCAGATCTTTCGACCTTCTCTCCCAAAGGGCTTCACCAGGTTTGCAACAGATAGGCTCCACTCCTGGGTCCTTACACTCACAGCCCCAGACTTCACCTTGTTTTGGTTATTTTTGCATGAGAGATACGTAGCACTGGAAGGAAACTTAGAAGTTAACAGGCCCAACTCACTCATTCCACAGCAGAGGTGACCAAGGCCCAGTGGGGGCAAAGAGTCTGTCAGAAGCTGCCTCCTGAGCTGGCGGCAAAGCTGGACCCAAATATAAGGCCCTGGACCCCTCGCCCTGGTCCTGGATCCAGCACTACTGGGACCGCCCACCCATTCCCCTGGTTATTCCTATATAAAGGGTAGGAGTGCCAGCTGAGGGCTCTGTCTGACATCAGGCTGGGTCCCCAAGCACAGCTGTCGATGGTTTTGGGAAGGACTGGAGTAAGGTTCAGCTCCAGGAGGCCATCTGCACTCAGTCCAGCCCTACATTCCCCCTTACTCCGGGTGCTCTGGTGGTCTGGAGGAGAATGAGGGAGGGCTCCCTGTCCCCGGCACCAGGGGACAAAGGTCAGCTGGTTCCACGAAAGCTACATGAGATCAGCTCTCAGCTTCTTTTTTTTTTTTTTTTTAAAGATTTTATTTATTCATAGAGATGCAGAGAGAGAGAAGCAGAGACACAGGCAGAGGGAGAAGCAGGCTCCATGCAGAGAGCCTGATGTGGGACTCGATCCCGGGACTCCAGGATCATGCCCTGGGCTGCAGGCGGCGCTAAACCGCTGCGCCACCGGGACTGCCCAGCTCTCAGCTTCTGACTTCAGGACTGCAGAGGCCAAACGAGATCAACCAGGAGAGCCTTTCAGAGTCTGGGTCACAAGGGAAAAGGAAAAAGACCTCTGCTTGCTCCCTGCTCCGTAGAAGGTACAAACTCCCAAAACCTCTCAAGCGAATCCATCCATTACCCTGTTAGCATTTCAGAGCTTGGAACGCCACAGGCAAAGAATATCTGGGTAGCTCTATGGTAGAAAGTTCTAGAAATCCCATGTCTCCCGTGGGAGCAGGCTTCCCGGTTTGTATCCTCAAGTGGCCTAGCCCACTGAACCTCAGACACGTGGGCCACGCTTTCCCGGTGAGAGGTGGCTCTGTCCCTCCCTCAGAGCTCCCACTCTGGACATCCCCACCCCCCAGGGAGAAATCATTTCAGGCAATTAAATTTGGTGGAGTTACTGTCAAGGGCCTGAGCTCTCGCCTTGTCTCTTCAAACACTGAAACCAAACAAGGGTCTTGTCAACCAGAGCTTTCTTTTCCTTCAGCAGCCTGGTGACCATGCAGGTCAGGGCAAGAGGAATTCTAGTTCCCACGGGGCTCCCCTGGGAAGAGGAAGGTCAAAGCCAAGGGCAGGCCAGAGGGCGGGGCAAGAGCAAGTGAACATTCCGCACTCACTGTCCCTGGGATGACCCTTCCTGATCAACACCAAGGGCCCCACGCAGCCTCTACCAGGCCACATCTGAGGAGCTCCAGCCAGTGGCCTGCCTGCCAGGACCAGGGCCCCAAATCCCTGCACCAAAAGCCTGGGCTTGCTCCTGTATTTGTTTCCTGTGGCTGCTCCAACAAAGTACAACCAAGGCAGCTTAAAGTAGTAGAAATGTTTCATCCAAAAAAAAAAAAGAAATGTTTCAGGGGAGGGAGGGAAGGAAGGAGGGAGGGAGGGAGGGAGAGAGGGAGGGGGAGAGAAACGTACAGTCCCACAGTTCTGGAGACCAGAAGTCCAAAATCAGTATGTCAGCAGGGCCGTGCTCCCACCAAAGATGCTAGGGGAATCTCCTTCCTGCCTCTTCCAGCTTCTGGTGGCTCCCGGCAGTCCCTGGCTTGTCCACGAATGTCTCCAATCTCTACTTCCATGGCACATGGTCTTCTCCCTGTGTCACTTCTCTGCGTCTCTTCTCCTTCACATCTAAGGGCACCAGTCAGATTAACTAACTACATCTGCAAGGAACCTATTTCCAAATAAGGGCACATTTGGAGGTACTAGAAGTTAGGACTTCAACCTACCTTTCTGGAAGACACAATCCAACCCATATGAGGTCCCAAAGGCCACACTGCCACCTGCCTGGAATGTCCTCCCACCTCACCCCAGGTCCGGCCGCACCTGCTCCTTCCTGCCAGCTTACATCTTGCTGCCTCCATGTTCTCTGCTTCTCACCCCTCCAGGCCACCGGGATCCCCTGGATGACCTCAACTGACCCAGTGTCCATGACCATCCACACTAAGCCAAGTGACACAACCCCTCTCCCATGTGGCTGTGACCTACAGGGGGCGGGCAAGTGTCCCATCTTCCCTCCTAGATTGTCACTGACTCTGGGGCAAGAGGAAGACCCAAAGCCTCTTCATGTCCCTCCCAGGGCCTGAGAAAGCCCTGACCACCCAAATGCACACAATGAGCGCCTGCAGAATTCTCTGAGAAACCGCTTTCAGTCCCCAGATATTTCCAACCAGTCTCCTCAAGTGCCAGCCTCACTGTTGTCCACTTCCTGCAGCCTGGACCTGGCTAATTCCAGCTCACACTTCAGACCCAAGCTTTGAAGCCCATCCCCTGGGAGGCCTCCCTGGGCCCCTTAGTACTGAGATGCTTCTGCTCTGTGCTCCTACAGCACTCGTCACCCCATGTGGCAGCCTTTGTAACTTGTATCCCCATGGACGATAAGCCCTCTGAGGCCAAGGCCATCAGTGTGTCCCCCCTGGGATTGCACAAGGCCTGGCAGGTACCCCAGCACAACAAACATCTGTTGGATACCCTGAGAGCACCAGAGTAATGAGCCTCCTCCCCTGGGTCAGCCCTTCTCAAGATGTGGCCCTAGGCCAATTGCAAAAGGATCATGGAGGAGCTTAGTTAAAAGATCCATTCCGGGATCCCTGGGTGGCGCAGCGGTTTGGCGCCTGCCTTTGGCCCAGGGCGCGATCCTGGAGACCCGGGATCGAATCCCACATCGGGCTCCCGGTGCATGGAGCCCGCTTCTCCCTCTGCCTATGTCTCTGCCTCTCTCTCTCTCTCTCTCTCTCTCTCTCTGTGTGTGTGACTATCATAAATAAATAAAAATTAAAAAAAAAAAAAGAAAAAAAAAAAAAGAAAAGATCCATTCCTGGGCCATTCCTCAAATCCACTGAATCACACTCCGAGGGAGGAGAGGAGGGGGCAGGGCTGACGCCTGTCAGCTCTGTGGACACTGTGGGTCTGAAGTCTAGCTGGCCCTACTACCCTGCCAGGGGATATTCCCAGGAGAAGAGCGCAAAGAAGTAGATGCGGCTGGTGGTGGGATGGAAGCCTGGTGGTCAAGTAGAGCTGCCCAGTTCCAGCAGCAGCTCTCTCAGAGAGGAGAAGAAAGGGAAGCACAGAGTTAGAGGCCAAATATGTTCTCCTGTTCAGCAGTGGAAACTTGAACAAGTATTTCAACTTTTCTGTACCTGTTTCATTAATAATAAAGTGGAAATGAAAAATACCAGCCTGCCCATGTCCAGATTTGTGGGGCCTTCCTTCCACAGCTATCAATGGAGCACCTACTATGTGTCAGATACTGGGAGGCTCCAATGACATGTGATAGAGTTCTTGAAAGCCAAGTAATACCAGAAAAGTGTAATGTATTTTTAGGGGTGCCTGGCTGGCTCAGTCAGTGGAGCATGTGACTCTTGGTCTCAAGCTCAGGAGTTTGAGCCCCATTATGGGCATAGAGATTACTTAAAAACAACTTTTTAAAAAGGAAACAGAGGGGGATCCCTGGGTGGCGCAGCGGTTTGGCGCCTGCCTTTGGCCCAGGGCGTGATCCCGGAGACCCGGGATCGAATCCCACATCGGGCTCCCGGTGCATGGAGCCTGCTTCTCCCTCTGCCTGTGTCTCTGCCTCCCTCTCTCTCTCTCTGTAACTATCATAAATAAATAAAAATTAAAAAAAAAAAAAGAAACAGAGGGATCCCTGGGTGGCACAGCGGTTTGGCGCCTGCCTTTGGCCCAGGGCGCGATCCTGGAGGCCCGGAATCGAATTCCACGTCGGGCTCCCGGTACATGGAGCCTGCTTCTCCCTCTGCCTGTGTCTCTGCCTCTCTCTCTCTCTCTGTGACTATCATAAATAAATAAAAAATTAAAATAAAATAAAATAAAATAAAAAGGAAACATATAAAGTATGGCTGTTTCAAGACAAAATCTCCCCAAACACATCACACAAGAATGTGTACCTCGGGAGTTCCTGGGTGGCTCAGTCAGTTAAGCGTCTGACTCTTCATTTAGCCTCAGGTCATGGGATTGAGCCCTGCATCGGGCTCCATGCTTAACAAGAAGTTTGTTTGAGATTCTCTCTCCCCTTCTCTCTGCCCCTCTCACTCTTGCGTCTCCTTTCTCTCTCTCTCACAAATAAGCCTTTAACTAAAAAAAAAAAAAAAAAAAAAAAAGGCAGGGGCACCTGGGTGGCTCAGTTGGGTGTCTCCCTTTGGCTCAGGTCATGATCTCGGGGTCCTGGGATTGAGCCCCACATCAGGCTCCCTGCCCAGAGGGAGCATGCTTCTCCTTCTCTCTGCTCATGCTCCCTCTCTCCATATCTCTCAAATAAAATAAAATTTAAAAAAGATTATGTACATCTATGTTCACAGAAGCATTACTCACAAGAGCCAAAAGGTGGAAACAACCTAAATGTCCATCAACTGATGAACAGATAAACAAAACAGATCCACACAGTGGAATATTACCCAATGAATATTCATTCCTTATTATTCAATGAGGTCCAGACACCTGCTACGAGGTGGGTGAACCGTTGAGGACATGATGCTCAGTGAGAGAAGCCAGACACAAGAGGCCACACACCATGTGATTCCATTTATACAAGAATCCAGAACAGGAAAATGCAGGGAGATAGAAAGCAGATGAGTAGTGGCCAGTGACCAAGGAGGCAGCTTGTAGGGAATGAGGAGTGGCAAGGACACAGCTTCTTTTTGGGGGTGATAAAAAGATATTCTAAAATTGACTTGCTAGGGAATCCCTGGGTGGCTCAGTGGTTTAGTGCCTGCCTAACGTAATCCTGGAGTCCTGGGATCAAGTCCACATCCCTCATGAAGCCTGCTTCTCCCTCTGCCTATGTCTCTGCCTCTCTCTCTCTCTCTCTCTGAGTCTCTCATGAATAAATAAATAAAATATTAAAAGAAAATTGACTTGCTGATGGTTGCATGTATCTGTGAATACACCAAAAACTACAGAAGTGAACACTTTAATAGACATATTATATATATTTGAAATGTATCTCAATAAAGCTATTTTTTAAGATTTTATTTATTTGAGAAAGAGCAGAATGAGAGAGAGAGAGAGAACGAGGGGGGGGTGAGGGAGAGAAGGGGAGGGACAAGCAGACTCCTCGCTGAGCAGGGACCCTATACAGGGCTCCATCCCACAACCCTGAGACCAGGACCCAAGCCAAAGGCAGATGTTCAACCTACTGAGCCACTCAGGTGCCCCAAGTTATTTTTTTTTTTTTTAAGATAAAGTCTTGGGATCCCTGGGTGGCGCAGCGGTTTGGCGCCTGCCTTTGGCCCAGGGCGCGATCCTGGAGACCCGGGATCGAATCCCACGTCAGGCTCCCGGTGCATGGAGCCTGCTTCTCCCTCTGCCTGTGTCTCTGCCTCTCTCTCTCTCTCTCTCTCTCTGTGACTATCATAAGTAAATTAAAAAAATAATAAAATAAAATAAAAATAAGATAAAGTCTTTTTGGTTCCTTTCTTTCTCCAAAATCTTAGCTAAA
Source organism: Canis aureus (assembly GCF_053574225.1). Lineage (NCBI taxonomy): Eukaryota > Metazoa > Chordata > Mammalia > Carnivora > Canidae > Canis > Canis aureus. Next base: position 40,658,806 of record NC_135618.1, read on the forward strand.
TCTGTTGTCTACCTTCAAAATCTATCCTCATTCTAACAATTTCTCCCACCCCCACCTGTCATCTCTTACCTGGGTTGTGAAACAGCCCCTCCCTGAGCTCCGCACCCTCTGTTTTCCGCACGTTCTCCCCCTCTGCACACACTCCGTGGCTCCCTCCTCCACACAGGCTTGCTCTTTCCTGAGCAATGGCACCTGGCCTCCTGCCCACCGTGCACTCACTCTGCTTTCTGCTGGGAAGGTTTTCCCTACACAGGTGCATGGCCCTGCACTCTCCTAAGACTTGGCTCCTTGTCACCTTCTCCACAAGGCCTTCTCCTGCCACCCTGGTGACACTGTCTCTTGACTAGCCTTCCTCCTCCCCAACCTAATTTCTTCTCCACTGCACCTAAAATCAATCAGTAAACTAAATAACTTACCTATTCGGTTTCCTCGTCAGAGATTTTGGTTCCCAGCACCTTAGACAACCACTGGGTGGGTGGATGGATGGTGAATGGGTGGGTGGGTGGATGGATGATAGTGGCAAAATGTAAGGCCTTCCCTCAATGCAGAGGCAGAGAGTTCCAGAAGAGAAGAGTTCTGAGACTGGGATTCAAAACCAGAGAAGTACCCATGGGTCAAGTCATTTAACCTAACCAGGCCTATTTTTTTGTGATCAAAGGATCATAGGAGTATTTGTCTTATCAGCTTACAATGTTGTTGTGGTAACATGAACTGGATTCCTGAATTTAAGACCCTCCCCTTAAACACACAGCATCTAATTGAAGGGGGAGGTGGGCAGGCAGGAAGAGAGAACTGGCCCTATGGCAGCAGTCTCAGGGGCTCCTTGAGGGGTAGGACATTTGGGGTCAGTGGCTGCAGGAGCTAAAGCAAGTGTGCATGGGGAACAGAGGCCATGGTCAGGAGGATGGGACAAGCCAGACAGAGGAGAGAGGAATGCCAGGCTAGGAGCCCAGACTGCATTGGCTGGTAAGCTTTTCTAGAAAGGCTAGTCGACCCTGGAGACCTGTCCCTATCTCTGCCCTCCTCCAGAAGACAAACCACAGAAAGGGAAACAGTGCCACAGCCACCAGCTTCCAGAGCTGTCTCTGGGCTAGGGACCCCTGAGTCGGCTATGAGGAGACCCAAATACTGGCCCTTTTAGCTGGGCGCTCCTGCCGCTGGCAAGGAGGGTGCAGAAAGGCAGACACACCAGGACACAAGTCTCTCACTGACATAGGCAGAGGGAAACACCTGGAAGTTCTCTTTCCAAAGGGCTCCTGCAGAGGATGAGGTGGATCCTCCGCGTCCTACTCGCTCTCCTGCTGTACCTGGGGCAAGAGACTCTGAGGGGCTGGGCACAGGCACTCACACAGGAGAGCGGGCTTCATGCTGCCAGGCCTAAGTTGCTGGCTTCTTGGCCTGCGGCTCTCTCCATGTAACCAGCTGAGAACCACAGCTCCCTGCCCCCGGACAGACCTACTCCAACTTACTCCATACCTGAGCACACCAAACAGGGAGCTGGAAAAGTCCCCCCACCATCCTCCCCAGCACCACGGCTAGGCTAAGCAGCCTTCTGGAATGGTGTGCCACCCCGCCAGCTGTCCGTCCATTCATTCCACACACTTGGGCTGGGTGTGTCAGCAGAGCTCCAAATTAGCTGCTGTGGGCAATCACGTGGGCTGTGGAGCCAGAGAGAGGACCATGGAAACAGGTGCCATCTGTGCCCAGCAGAGGACTAGCACCTAACAGACAGACAGGAACTGTACATTCAGAGCGAGCAACTATTCAACTGTCAGCTCTAAGGCTAAGGAGCCAGAGAGGTTGAAAAGTGCCCCCTGCCCCAATTCACATCCACCCAGAACCTTGGAACATGACGTTATTTGGAAATAGGGTCTGTGGAGATGTAACTAAGTTGAGGCTAACTGCATTAGGGTGGGCCCGAAGTCTGATGACTGGTGCCCTTACAAGAAGAGAACACACAGAGACACACAGATAAGAGGCCATGTGAGGACAGAGGCAGAGACTGAAGAGATGTGTCTACAAGCCAAGGAATCCCAAGGACTGCCGGAATTTGCCAGAAGCTGGAAGTGGCAGGAAGGATTCTCCTATGGAGACTTCAGAGGTAGCAGGGCCCTGCCAGCCCTGATTTCTGACTTCCAGCCTCCAGAATGATGAGAGGTTAAATTTCTGTTGTTTGAAGTCACCCAGTTTGTGGGAGTTTATGGCGGTGACCCAGGAAAAGAATATGCGAACAGCCCTGAAGCCTGGCCCTATGAGGTCTTTACGACCCCTCTCCCATTAAGCGGATGGTGCTTCCACCAGCCGGGCGGCCCCGGGCCCTGGCCCACCTGCTCCCCTTCTTCGCACACTCAGGCTACTTATTTTTAGCCCCTGATTACATCTGCCTTATATGGTTCCCCACTCCTGTCATGAGCAGGACTCTCTCCCCTCCTGGTTTGTAAGCTCTCTGAGGACAGAGAAGCCGAAGGATATTAACAACCCTGAGAAGGGGCAGAGATGTGGATGGATTCCGTGGATTGTTCATGTTTCATGATATTTGAGGTAACCAGTAGCAGATGTCAAGCCAAAGGAATAGGGATAGCAGTGCCAGCCTATAATTACTGCCACAGTCCTTTCAACCTTAAAAAGTATCTGATATCAAAAAACATGTTAAGCATCTGAGAGCCATGTTTAAATTTTAGTCACCTAACAACCCAATGCTGTAAATAGGGCAAGTATTATTATCCCGTTTTATGGGAAAAAAAACAGGTGCAAAATGGGAAGGGGCTTGGTGGTGAATTTGTGACAAAGCTGGTGCTTTGCTCTGCCCTCCGTCTCCTGTGACCTGGCCATGCCCCACCCCAGGCTGGCTGCTCTGCTCCCCGTGTGGGTGGCCTCAGGTGACAGGGCTCCAGGTGAAGAGGCTGCTGGCCTAACTACCAAATCAGGAAAGAAACTGAGGCAGGAAAAGTCAGGAGAAAGATGATTTAGCCTGTACCCAGGCTCATTCCTGAGACCAGCATGGGCTCCCCAGGCCATGGCAAGGGCCGCAACCCTTCTCCAATCTTTCCAGACCCTTCCTGGTGTCTTGACCTCCTGGGATAAGCTAGAGAAATAAGTGGCCTTCTACCACTTGACACTTGGAAAAAAGGGTAGGAGGAAATGAGGGGGGAAAACCAAGAGACCAACAAAGTGGCCAGAAGCCCCTCTGGTGGATGCAGGTGCACAGGGCAGGCAGCTGTGGGACCAGGTGCACCCAGAGACACAGTTTTCAAGCCAATGGCTTTGTCAAGTTTTTGCCTATTGCCATCTATGGAAAATTGTGTGGGGGACAACCAAATGGCCACTTGGAAGAGGACCAGGGCCTGCAGTTTTGGCAGTGAGCTGGTGTGGGGGGAGGGGCCCCCAAACCCCAGGGTTCTCCCCTGGCCTGGTTCTGGGCTGAGCTCCCAACACAACCCACTTCCTGTGGGCCCAGAACTCCAGGCCAGACTTTGCCTGCACCTGTTTGAGCTCAGAATGCAATCCCTGCTCTGGAAGGATCCAAAATATCTGAGAGGGAGTAGAGGAGGGACTAGAATACATTGAGGGCCCAAGAACAGCCACCTGGCTCAGCATTTGGCCCTTCGCCCACCAAGGTGGTCTGATCCCCTCCTCCAGCAGGAGCCCCACACCCAAGCCAGTGCAATGCTCAGAGCCTCCCCACTCCTGTCTTTTTTTTTTTTCTTAAGATTTTATTTATTCATGAGAGACACAGAGAGAGAGGCACAGACATAGGCAGTGGGAGACACAGGCTCCATGCAGGGAGCCCGATGTGGGACTCGATCCTGGAGCTCCAGGACCACGCCCTGAGCCAAAGAGAGATGCACAACCGCTGAGCCACCCTGGCGTCCCATCCCCACTCCTGGTTGTGATCACCATCTGCAGATGCTCTTCTTCCTCTGCCTGCACAAATCATCTGCTCCTTCATCTGACACCGTTAAGTGCTTTCAACGAACCAAGGGAACCAAGCTCAGCGCTAGGCACTGGTGACGCGGAGGTGAGCAAGTTAAACCAACACATGGCCCCTGCCCACACAGGCAGTCCAGTGCCTGTCCCCTTCCTTCCAGTCCAGCTGAAACCCTGCCCCTCCGTGAGGCCGACCTTCCAGCCCTCCTCTGAACTCCAACCAGATCCGCAGGGTGTGGGGAGCGGGTGCTAGTTACATTTTCTCTCAGTGCTCGTCATCGCCCCAAATAGAAGTCAGCTCCTGGGGGCAGAGACGTGGCCGGCCCCATTCCTGTCAGAGCAGTGTGGCTGGCCAGGACCTCGGGGCGAGCACAGCGGGGCCTTGGGGCTGGAAAGCTGGCTTTTCAGAGGAGGGCCCCCACCAGCCCATCTTTCCCACCTTCCTCCAGGGCCCTCCTCCTCTCAGTTGTCCCTCAGACCTCTTTTGTGTTTTAAGTTTGTATTTTTTTTTAAGTTTGTATTTTTAATTGCATTTAGTTAACACAGTGTCCTCTTGATTTCGGGTGCATGATACAGTGATCCTGCACTTCCATACCTTACCCAGTGCTCATCACAACAGGTGCGCTCCTTCATCCCCATCACCTGTTTCTCACACACAACTTCTCTTGCCCTCCCGTAATCACCAGTTTATTCTGTAGAGTTAATTAAGAGTCTGCATCTTGCTTTGTCTTTCTCTTATTTTTTTCCCTTTGCTTGTTTGTTTTGTTTCTTAAATTCCACATATGAGTGAAACCATATGGTATTTGTTTTTCTCTGGCTGACTTATTTCGCTTAGCATTTTACCCTCTAGCTCCATCCATGTCATTGGAGATAGTAAGATTGCATTCTTTTTTTATGGCTGAAAAATATTCTATTGTGTATATATCTCTATACATACACACTACCTTTATGTATTCACCTATTGATGGACACTTGGGCTGCTTCCATATCTTGGCTACTGTAGATAACGCTGGTATAAGCATCAGGGAGCATGTATCCTGGATTAGTGTACCTGTGTTCTCCAGGTGAATACCCAGTACTGTGATTGCTGTATCATAAGCTAGTTGGATTCTTACATCACTTGCTGACCATATACTGCCTCTTACCACCACCCCTCCACGGAGGGCCCCATCTCCCCTTTTTCTAGAACTCTGCCCTGGGCCCTCCTTCTCTGCAGGGCTAGCCATACAGCCCACACCCACTCTGTGCCCTGTGGCACTCTGAGATGACAGAAAACTAGAGGGTCAGTGCTGTTGAGGTTGTGAAGGACAAGGACCCCCTGAGGGGAAGGTCCACCTAAGTATGGAAGGCGAAAAGCCTTTTCTCATTGCTTAACACCCTTGCAATGAAGCTGGGGAGCCTGCCTCAGCTAGGCCAACATTCCACCCGAAATCCTTCTGGGCCCCAGGATTTAGAGCAGAGGAGCAGCAGCCACTATGTTTTTGTGTGGCTCTGATGACACAGTCCCAGGGAAGACAGGCAACAGCTGCCCAAAGGCACCATGGTCTCCTGGTCTTCAGAACCGGGGTCCTGGGCAGCGTGAGGCAGCCTCCTCTCTGCAAAGCTAGGGAGGAACCCAAGAGCCCAGGAGAGGAGGCTGTTGCAGGTCCTGGCTGGGGGTATGGATGGCTGACCTCCTAACAGCTAGAGTGCTTTCAGAGGCAGGAACTGGTTCTCCTGCCCAAGCCCCCAACCTGAGAGCAGGCCACCTCAGGAAGGGCTGCTCCGGGGCCCTGTGTGAGGGAGGAGGAGGTGACAAGAGTGGGCATGTCCCTGCCTGGGACCTTGACTCTGAACAAAACCACCTTGAGGGCTGGAGAGGGATGAGGCTGAAATCAAAGAGGACAGGACTTCCCTGATCCCAAAATGAGCCCTGCTGATGGGTGTGGCAAAGTCCTCCCAGCCAGGAAAACACCCCAGAGGGAACCTGAGCCTGGGCCTGTCTCTGTTGCACAAGAAGAATGAGAACCCAGGCCATCACCCGAGGAACTCACTCCGAGCCTCCAAGCCAGCTCCCACTAAGTCACTGATCCTGATGGAGTCCAAACACAGAGCTTTTCCCATTGCAGGTGCAGGGGACATTTGCTGAATGGACACCTTAGATGGAGGAGCTTGGGATCAGACTTTGCCCTGGCTCCAGGGGGTCAGCTCACCAGTGGCTAATGTTCATGGAGATGAAGAGGCTCATTCACTGACTTGGTCTCTGGGCTCTGCCTGGTTTTCCTCCAGGACCAGAGACCCAGCCGGTGCTAGAGGAAACCTGGGACAACTGGCCTCCCTTCCCACCTCACAGTCTGGTTCCTTCCCCGCTCCCACCCCACCCAGTGGCCCTCCAAAGCAATCCCAGGGCAGCCCACGATCCCTACCCCCTAGTTTAGCTCCCTGGCATCACAGCTCCTAAGTTGACCCTGAATGTGCAGTGTCCCTCTGAGGCCTCCATGATCTCATGGCAGGTGTCTCCTAAGACCTACCCTATGCTCCCCACACATCTGACATCTTGGTCACTCCCTCTCCACCTTGTGTCTTCCAGTCCTCTCTCCTAAATCCTTCCCATCAGCCCATAAACATACTTGGCCTTCTTAATGTTGAAAAGGAAATTTGCTACCTTGGCAAACTCCCTGCCCTTGTGTTCTTACGTGTCCTCTATCCCTCCTGAGCTCACTGCCCAAATGCATCACCTGCACACCCTCACTAGATGCACATCAGGCCCTCGTACTCTGCCAGTGACCTCCGAGGTATCAAAGCCAATGCCTCATCTTCCTCAGCATCTCTACGGCATTACATCTTGTCGACTACCTTTCTAGAATGTGTCCTTCCCTTGGCCTTAGGTCATCCTCTTCCCCCTCCCCAACTTAACGCTGCCCAGCCAGCGACCATCCCTGCATCTCTTTTCTCTCCCTGCAATAGCTTCCCTCATGACCTCACAGCATCATCTTCACCCACCGGATCTCATCTCTGGACCTCCACACCTAACTTTTAATCCTCCAATATCCAGTATCTCCATCCATATGTACCCATGGCACCCCAAATTCATAACAACTCCAAATTCATAATGATTCATAATGAACTTTTAAAATCTGTTCTTTTATGTTCCTGGTCTTTCTTTTTTTTTCCCTTTCTGGCAAGATCACGCCTCCAGCAACCTACACTAGATCTGGGAGGGCTCCTTCTGGCAGAAGTCCAGCAAATTCCACCGCAGCTACCCGCTGGGTCTGCCCCTCCTCTCCGCCCTGCCCCCACTCCCTTGGGGAGCTCATACTCTCTAACCTGCATTTCTGACAGGGTCCTCTGATCAGCCTCCCTCGTGCTCTTCCTCCCCACAAACACCTTGCTTCCCAAGCCCCCAGTGGTTGCCCTCCACCCAGAGCGCAAAACTACCCTGGCAGCTGAGCATGCGAGGCCCCTCACGGGTGGCCCAACCAGCCTTCCAAATCGCTTCCCCAAGACTCTCACTTCCCTCTGCCTGCCCTTCTCCCTGCCTGCTTCTCACCAGAGCCCCAAACTTTCCTGATGGCATGAATTCACTCATCCTGCTCCTTACATGGAATTCTCTTCCTTCCATCATTCCATGTTTGAATGCTACTTTCTTCAAGGCCCATCTCAAATATCCCCTTATCTGTAAGACATTTCCTGATCCACTTGGCTAAAAATAATCTCCCCATGCCCTTCAACCCCACCTCACTTTACCCGTACCTCCTTCATGACACTCACACAGGTCCTACCTGTGTGCATGCAGCCATGAGGTGGAAGATGGCCTATCTCTTATACTGGCTGGTAATCATAGACAAAATGCCCATCTGGATTCCCCCACTACCACACCTAAACACTAGGAGGTACTCGATAAATATGAGATGATTAATACATGGTGAGATGTGGAGCAGTGTTTGAATGAAAGGCTTTGCACTCAAGCAACATTTAAATATAAGGGTTTGTGCCATGAGTGGGTCTGGAGTTGGATCTGGAGTGGGGCAGGTGTCCAGGAGAGAGCAAAGCGCAGCATCCCACAGCAGCAGACCCCACCCCTGCCCAGTGTCCCGGCTGCACCTTCATTCCAGGCCAGGGGGCATGGCGCCTAGACCCTGCCCTTGGCCCTGGGACCCTGCCAAAGAGGAAGAGCCATCTTCCTCTTGTCCCCTTCCCAGCCCACCACACCTAAATGGGCACCAAATGACCAGGGGGATGCAGCTGGCCTCAACTGGACCTCCTTCTGCAGGAGCAAGGAGACCTGAATTCCAGCTCTGGCCCTGCCTTGAACTAGCTGTTTGACTTCCACTGTCACACCCACATGTGGGACAAAACCAGCATTTCCCAAACTCTGGTTCTACAGGCCACCAAGCAAGGTGAGCACATCCACTGGCAAGTCCAGTGAGTGCTTCGTAGACTCGATGTGGGAAGGGGCAGACTAGATGCTCCCTAGGGGCTCATCCAGCTACACTGGGCCAGGAGTCCAGGACACCACTGGAGACACAGCTTGCAAGAGGGCTGCGAAGGCTTCTGTCCTCTCAAGACCCCTGAGCTCATGACCTTCTCTCACCAGCCCTCCTCAGGGTGGGTCACGGTAGCTGGGCTGCCTGTTGAGGGAACATGAACGCAGCATCTTTGTGGAAATAACCAGCCTGGGGTGGGTGAGGAGGGCCACAAAAGGGTTCCTGTCTGACCCTCATCTCTCATGGAGGAATGGGTCAGCCCCAGCATGCACCGACTTGTCGCCACTGTGACAGCAGGGTGGAGGCCAGAGCAGGCGTGAGTCTGTAAACCAGGGCTGAGCTGGAGAGGGATGAACAGACTCAGAATCCCCATCTGCCCCAATCTCTGCATCAAGCAGACAACAGGAAGCAAAAATGTCCCAAATCCAGCCTAACACCACCAACAGCTTGAGCTCAGATGATTTATCAGAGCTGGCCACTTCCCCACACCCCTATCCCATCCCATTCTCAAAGGAGTCCAAGGATGAGAGGCATCTGGAGGAAAGCTCCCCACAAGCAGCCTCCCTAGGGCAGAGGGAGTTAGGTGGCTGTTGGAAAAAGAGAGGCTGAGGGGAGGACAGGAACTCTGTGGTGGGGGGAGATGGTCCTGAGCTGATGTGCCTGTACATAATTCGCAGCCCACCCCTTGTGTATGTCTCTCATTCCTCTGGCTTTTGCCCTTACCTCGACAATGAGGGTACAAAGTAAACCAACTCAAGGTTGCCTTCCCCCATCCCTAAGCAGGCCTGTCACCAGGTCAAGTCCCCAAGACAAACAGGAAGACCCCTCCAGCCACAAATGCCTGTAGGTCAGAGTGGGGTGGGGGGACTCAGGACATGCCCAGTGATCAGGTGCTGGCAGCTCCAGCTGTTTCTAGTATCAGGAGACACACCTGGCCCCTTGCTTAGGAATAAGAGCCTGCCATGGTCCAGAGAGCTACACGGGGACAAAGGAAGGAAGAGCAGCTCTCTTCTACCCCCAGGAAGCAGGAAGTAGATTAGAAAGCCTGCCTGCCATCCATAGAGGAAGGAGCAAGAGACACAGGATGGAAATGAGGGTTCCAGGAGTAGGGTGGGAAGTTCAGGAGCAAACCTGCTGCCTTTGGGCAAGAGGGCATTTACTTAGTGGCACAATTGTAGGGAGAAATCAACCAGGAGGAAGGACTGTCATTATAGGGGCAGGGAGAGGCCCCTTCCTTGTGGTTGGAACCTCCCAGTGGGTGCAGGACAGAGCTATCTTTTAGCGTAAACTGCGGCTGGAGCAGTGATAAAATCCACCCTGGGGGAAGAACCCACAGCCCAAGTGGTGAGCAGGAATGAGGAGAAAGGGAACCCTGCACACAGTGGACAACCCCTCCCTGGAAGCCAGTCCAAGGGCACACTGCAGAGTCCAGGAAGAAAAGCATGCAGAGAGGATCTTCCCACAAACCACCTGCCTGCTTCCTTTCCCCATAGCAGGATCACCCAGTGAGACCTATGGAACATTCCAGATGTCCAGTTCCCTTGTTGGGAGGAAAGATGAAGGATGTCCCTAAAAGGCTAAAAGTCCTTGGGCCTGCTGTGTGGAAGTGGGGCGAGGTGGCAGCTGGGGCTGGGCTGTGAAGGGGAGCAGGCGGCAGTGGCTCGGGGCTTAGGATCCAATTACACTGCTGTTTCCATACTTAGCCACCTGACAGCCGCTTGGAATCCTCACTGCTCCAGCCACGGCAGCCCTGCAAGGCCCAAATTAACTCAAGGGCAGACAAGGGCAGGGCCCAGCGGCACACACGAGGCTGGAGCCCCCTACCTTGGTCCCTAACCCCCAAGGGAACACCTTCTGCTCCTACCCACCTCCTGCTCCTGCTGCTGGGGCTGGGACCTCAACAAACAGAACCTCAAAGGTTGGAGAAGCTGGGGCTCTGCACCCCATGGGCCCCTATGCATATAAAGACTGCCAACTCATAACAAGACAAAGCAGGAGACCCAGATTCCGGGGAGCACTCCAGCTCACCCCTGAAGCATCCCCAAGGGGGACCTGACCCCAGGAGTCTCAGGAAGAGAGATATGGCACACAGTCTGGTGTCCCCTCTATGCCTATAAATAACCCCCATGCTGTAACCCAAGCCACCACCTCTGCCATACAAAATGCTGAGATATCAAAGGAAAAACCATGCACACAGGCCCCCAGCCCCCTTCTACTGAAACCCCCAGCTAACTCAGGAATACTATGGAGTACCCCACTCCCCTCTTGAACTCTATGCATAGTCCCCAACTCCATCTCCAATCCCATACCAAACTGACCCCCTCCTCTATCCCACCACCGTTCTCCAGACAACCCCCAACTCTGTCCACTGTGCCCGGTCCTCAGTCATGCAAAGCCAGACCCCTGCCCAATCTCCACCAGGTGGGTCAATTCAACACAGCCCTCCAGGGACCCTCCAGGGACCCTCCAGCACCAGAATGGGTTCTTTTGTCCATCTAGGAGGGTCCTATAGTCTTACTTTAGGGGTCTTCTTACCCTGCATCTACTGGGCAGACCTGCCCTCTGGCTCCTGGCCCTTGGCTCGGGCCTCACACCTGTCTGCACCTCTCAGTTCACTGCTCCCACTTCCTCTGGCCTCCCCACAAACCCCCAACTGCCCTTGGGTTCCCTGTACCCAGTTTTCTCCTAGGCCCCAGGGAGAAGGGAAGGGAGACGATGGTGAGACCAGCCAGGAGTAAAGGTTTGCCATCAACCACAGGAATCACAGAGGCCTCATCCTCCATCTACCACTCGAGCCTCCCTCCTCCTTCACCCTCCACGGTTAACATAAAACCTTGAGGTGCGTGGGGGTCACTGTCTGGCCTGGATGACAGGGGTGAGGGTCATACCTGTTTGTCCTGGGAGCAGGAGCGACGCCACGAAGCAGCAGAGCAGGACCAGCGTCCTCATGGTGACTGCCAAGAGAGCCCAGCTGCTCCTTGCTCTATTTATAGGACTGGTGGCAGCAGCGCAGGGTGGGGGAGAGGGTCACACAGTCACTAGGGCAACTGGGTGGACGTGATGGGGAAGCAGCGCAGACCCTGTCAGGCTGCGCGGAGGCTCGCTATGCCACTGCTGTGCCAGTTGCCAGGCCCCGGAAGGCACGGCCCTGGCCGGATTCTCTTCCCCCAGAAGCCCTGGGGTCATGTGACACAGGTCACAGGGCAGGGGTGGTGGAGAAAACGTGGAGGTATCCCTTGAGTTAGGTCTAGAGTTTGGGAACCCGAGCTTTCACGGTATCTGAGCTAACTTGATCTAAAGTCTGGGACAAGTCACTGACCTTCACATGCCTCAGTTTTGTGAATGAAGGAGCCGTAGGGCAAAGCAAGAGAGATTCTATTTGATAGCCATGGATAGATGTCTCAGCCGCTCCCCAAAGGTCAGGAAGGTGAAGCCACAATAGCCAAAGAAACCTGCAACATCTGACCTCTGAGGTCGACAGCTAGGAACTTAAGCTTCTCAGGCCTCCAGAAGATACAGAACACTGACAGGAGGGAAAACGCGGAGCGAGGAGACATGTCCCATGCTGTGATGTAAGCCAATGGACAGAGATCCATTTCCAGTGACATGGGGGTTCCAGAATCTTCCGTCATGTCTGCAATGTGCTACTTGATACAATTTTCCTAAGGGCACGTGACAGCCCCTAAGAGCCAGTTCTATGAGGCTAAGGGACAGCAGACATTGGCTTGTCTGCCTGGAGGGAGGGTGTCACTGTGAAGGTAGTAGTCAGCCATTGAGGAAAAGAGCTGAAGCGGTTCTTCTATGGGCTTTACATTTCACACAGCTTTACTGAGGTGTAATCCAAATGCAGCATACAACGCTACTCATATCGGATACGTTCTGACATATATGTAGAACCACTATCAAATAACCAATAGAGAGGCACCTGGGTGGCTCAGGCCATAATCCCAGGGTTTTAGGATTGAGACCTGCCATCGGGCTCCCTGCTCAGTGGGGAGTCCATTTCTCCCTCTCCTCTGCTCCTCCACCAGCTTCTGCTCTCCTCTCTTGCTCACTCCCTCTCAAATAAATAGATAAAATAAAAATAAAATAACAGATTCCTCACTCCCAAATTGTCCTCATGTTCCTTCATGGTCCCCTCCACCCACTCCCTTCCCCAGCAACCAAGCTTTCTGTCACTATGTGTTACTTTGCATTTCCTAGGTTTGGACATAAATGGAATCTCATCGTATGTGTTCTGTTTTATCTGGCTTCTTTCATTCAGCATAATTATTTTGAGATCTATTCATGTTGTAGTTACGTATTGACAGCTTATTCCTTTTAATTCTGAATAGTATTCCAAGGTATGGACTGACCACGATTTGCTATACATTCTTCTCTTGAGAGACATCTGAGTTGTTTCCAAGTTTGGGCAACTACCAACAAAGCTACCTTGAACCTTTGAGCACGATGCAATTTACAAACGTTCACTTTCTCTTCTCTTATGTAGAAAAGCAGGAGGGGAATGGCTGGGTCACATGGCGGGAGTCTGTTTAATTTTTTTCTAAGATGATGGTGCCATTTTACATTCCCACCACCACTCGTTCCACATCTTTGCCAATCCTTGGTATGATCAGTCTTTTAGGGTTTAGTCATTCTTGTAGGTGTGTTGTGGTATCTTACTGTAGCTTTAATTTGCATTTTTCTAGTAACTAGTGATATTAAGCATCTTCCCATGTGAGTATCTGTCGTCTGCTTCTTTCATGTGTCTTTGGTGAAGTGCCTGTTCAAATCTTCCGCCTATTTTTTATGGGTTGTTTTCTTCTATTCAGTGTTGATAGTTTTTTTATATATACACTGAATAAAGGCCCTTCATCAGATATGTAGTTTGTAAATATTCTCTCCATTGGTGGCTTGTCTTCATGCACTGAAGTGTCTTTCAAACAGAAGTTCATAATTTTTATAAAATCCAGAGAAACCTTTGCCTAACCCAAGATGCCCAGGATGTTTTCCTGTTTTCTTCTGGAAGTGTAATAATTTTAGGTTTTACATTTAGATCTATGATCCATTTTGTATAATTTTTAACATGTTGCAAGGTATACACCAAAGTTTAGATTTTCACATGTGGATATCCAGTTGTTCCAGCAACATTTGTGGAAGAGACTATCCTTCCTCTATTCAATTGCCTTTGCACCTTTTATTGAAAATCAAATGAGCTGAGTGAAGTAAGTCAATCGGAGAAGGACAAACACTATATGTTCTCATTCATTTGGGGAATATAAATAATAGTGAAAGGGAATATAAGGGAAGGGAGAAGAAATGTGTGGGAAATATCAGAAAGGGAGACAGAACGTAAAGACTGCTAACTCTGGGAAACGAACTAGGGGTGGTAGAAGGGGAGGAGGGCGGGGGGTGGGAGTGAATGGGTGAGGGGCACTGGGGGTTATTCTGTATGTTGGTAAATTGAACACCAATACTTGAAATCTGGTAGTGTGGGGACGCCTGGGTGGCTCAGCGGTTGAGCATTTGCTTTTGGCTCAGGACATGATCCCAGGGTCCCGGGATCGAGTCCCACGTCGGGCTCCCTGCATGGAGCCTGCTTCTCCCTCTTCCTGGGTCTCTGCCTCTCTCTCTCTCTCATGAATAAATAAAATATTAAAAAAACTTAAATGAAGCCTCGCATCCAGCTCCCTGCTCACCAGGGAGTCTGCTTCTCCTTTTCCCTCTGCCCCTCCCCATGCCTGCTTTCTCTCTCAAATAAAACATATTTTTTAAAGTGCTGTTTGGGGGGTGCACCTGGGTGTCTCAGTCAGTTAAGCATCCAACTCTTGATTTTGGCTCAGGTCATGATCTCAAGAGTCATGAAATCAAGCTCTGACCCAGGCTCTGCACCAATCATGAAGCCTGCTTAGGATTCTCTCTCCTTCTCTCTCTGCCTCTCCTCTCTCCAAAAGAATTGTTTTGGAGTTGCCTGGCTGACTCAGTCAGGCAATGCAATGCTTGATCTCGAAGTCATGAGTTTGAGACCCACGTTGGGTGTAGAGATTATAAATAAATAAATATTTAAAAACTGCTTTGGCTATGGGGATCCCTGGGTGGCTCAGCGGTTTAGCACCTGCCTTCAGCCCAGGGCGTGATCCTGGAGTCCTGGGATCGAGTCCCACATTGGGCTTCCTGCATGGACAAACCACAGACCAGGTCTTCTCCCTCTGCCTATGTCTCTGGCTGTCTCTCTGTGTCTCTCATGAATAAATAAATAAATAAATAAATAAATAAATAAATAAATAAATATTTTGGCTATTTTAGTTCCTTTACACATCCATATGAATTTTAGAACCCAGCCTATAAATTGCTCTTTAAAGGCCTTCTTGGATTTTAATTGGAATTACAATGAATCTATAGACCAGTCTGAAGAAAGCTGGCAAGTTACCAACTGCAATGGTTAATTTTACGTGTAAACTTGGTGAGGTTATGGTACCCAGGTGTTTGGTAAATATCAGTCTGAATGCTGCTGTGCAGGGTTCAACATTTTTTTTACAAGGACTTAACATTTAATCTGTAAACTCTGAGTGAAGCAGATCACCCTCCATAATGTGGGTGGGCCTCATCCCATCAGTTGAAGGTCTTAAACAAAAGACTGTGCTCATTCCCCTAACCCCAGAAGAGGAAAGAATACTACCTCTGACTACTTTCCAACTCAAGACTGCAAAAACCACTCTTGCCAGAATGGCCACCAGCTTCCCCTGTGGATTTTTGACTTTCCAGTCCCCACAACCTCTCTCTATAAACAGACATCCTATTGGCTGTGTTTCTCTGGAGAACCAGACTAACATAGCAATACTGAGTTTTCTGTCCATGTTCAAGGCTGGGAAAGGAACTCCCTATAAGGGGTTGGAGGCAGCATCCGGTCCTGGGACAGAAGAGGAAGTCAAAATCAATGATGTGCCCACTCTAGGCCAGGTGCTTCATGAGTCAGGAGGTGGGCATGCCACCACCATTTCACAGTGAGGAGGCCAAGACTCCGACTGCTATCATAACACCACCACATAGGAGTGGTCTGAATTTGAACCTGGATGTGCCTGACTCAAAAAGCCTTGACTTCTCCCATCAATCCAAGAGAATGTCATCAGGGCAAGAGAGGAATTGGTGTGTCCAGGAAGGGGTGCAGAGCACTGTGCAGAATAGGGAAAGGCACAGGCTGAAGGGCCAGAAAAAGCCACTAGAAGCCAAACTGGGCAGGAGAGGAAAGTGTGATCTCAGCACAGTTTAAACAGTTAACTGCACGTGATTTAAAGATACCCCATCTGGGGGCACCTGGGTGGCTCGGTGAGTTAAGCATCCAATTCTTGATTTCAGTTCAGGTCATGATCTCAGGGTCATGGGATCAAGAGTTGCGTGGGACACTGTGCTCAGTGGGGAGTCTGCTTACCATTCTCCCTCTTTCCCTCTGCCCATCAAAAAATCAACCAATCAATCTTTAAAAGAAAAAAAGAAAGATGCCCCATCTGGGCTCAAACATGGCCTTGCATGGTCACAGGGGCACAATAAAGAGACAAAAGGGGGATGCAGTTGAGCATCAGCCTTCAGCCCAGAGCATGATCCTGGAGTCCCAGGATCGAGCCCCTTCATCGGGTTCCCTGCATGGAGCCTGCTTCTCTCGACTGTGTCTCCGCCTCTCTCTCTCTCTCTCTCTCTCTCTCATGAATAAATAAATAAAATCTTAAAAAGGGGGGGCAGGGATCCCTGGGTGGCTCAGTGGTTTGGCGCCTCCCTTTGGCCCAAGGCATGATCCGGGGGTCCCGGGATCGAGTTCCGCATCGGGCTCCTGCCGTGGAGCCTGCTTCTTCCTCTGCCTGTGTCTTGCCTCTCTCTCTCTCTCTGTGTCTACCATGAATAAATAAATAAAATCTTTAAAAATAAAATAAATAAAAAGCCAAAAGGTGGAAACAACCCAGGTGCTCATCAGCAGATGAGCAGAAGAACCAAATGTGGCCTATCTAGGTGATGGGATATTATCCAGCCAAAAAAATGAAATTTTAATACATCCTTCAACACAGATGAGCCTTCAGAATATTAATGCTAAATAAAATAAACTAGTCACAAAAGGACTAGTCATTTGCTGGGGCCGCCAGGACAAACCACAGACCAGGTGTCTTAAACAATAGACATTTATTTCTTGCAGTTCTGGAGGTCTTCAATAAAGGTGCTGGCAGGGCTGGTTTCTTCTGAGGCCTCTATGGCTTGTAGACAATCCTCTTTCCACACTGTGTCTTCACATGGTCATCTCCTGGTCTATGTTATCTGTGTTCTAATCTCCTCTTCTTGTACGGACACCAATTGTATTAGGTTATCACCCACTCATATGACCTTATTTTACCTTAGTTACCTCTGTAAAGACCTCATATCTGGGTGTCTGGGTGGCTCAGCTGATTAAGCATCTGCCTTGGGCTCAGGTCATGATCTCAGCGCCCTGGGATGAGCCCCAAGTCAGGCTCCCCACTTAGTGGAGGAGTCTGCTTCTCCCTCTGCCCCATCCCCTCCCCATGCTTGCTCTCCTCTCTTTCAAACAAATAAATTAATTATATTTAAAAAAAAAAAAAAGACCCCATATCCAAGTACAGTCACATTCTGAGATACTAGGACTTCAACATGAATTTTGAAAGGACGCAATTTAGCCCATAAGAGACAGACACTATGACTGCACTTATATGAGGTACCTAGAAAAGTCAAAAAAGATTTTTTAGGGGATCCCTGGGTGGCTCAGCGGTTTAGCGCCTGCCTTTAGCCCAGGGCGCGATCCTGGAGTGGAGTCACGGGATCGAGTCCTGCGTTGGTCTCCCGGCATGGAGCCTGCTTCTCCCTCCTCCTGTGTCTCTGCCTCTCTCTCTCTCTCTGTCTATCATGAATGAATGAATGAATGAATGAATGAATGAATAAATAAATCTTTTTAAAAAAGGATTTTAAAAAAAACTCAAAGAGAAAGAAAGTAGAATTGTGGGTTCCAGGGGTGGAGTGAAGGGGGCACAGGAGTCAGTGTTTAATAGGCAGAGTTTCTATTAAGAATAATGAAAACATTCTGCAGAAAGACAGTGGTGATGGTCACACAACATTGTAAATGTGCTTTACGTCACTGGATTAAAAATTTTAAATGAGTAAAATGGTAAATTTTAACCACAATTTATAAAAATCAAAGAACAAAAAAAGACATCCTGTTTGGAAATCAAGAGATTAAATTTTTTTTTTAATTTATTTATGATAGTCACAGAGAGAGAGAGAGAGGCAGAGACACAGGCAGAGGGAGAAGCAGGCTCCATGCACTGGGAGCCTGATGTGGGATTCGATCCCGGGTCTCCAGGATCGTGCCCTGGGCCAAAGGCAGGCGCCAAACCGCTGCGCCACCCAGGGATTCCCCGGAAATCAAGAGATTAAAAAGGAGGGTAGACTCAACTGAAAATAAATTCTCAGGTTATAATTCTTTTTTTTAAAGGATTATTTTGTGAGAGAGATAGGGAGCATTGGGGGAGGGGCCAGAGGGAGAAAGAATCTCAAGCAGACTCCCTGCTGAGCATAGAGCCTGACAAGAACTCTATCTCAGGACCCTGAGATCTTGACCTGACTGAAACCAAGAGTCAGAAGCTTAACAGACTGAGCCACCCAGCTCCACGCCAGCTTTCCCCCACACGACCCTCCACCACTGCCACTGCCTGACCAGAGCAAGGACCTCTCCTTTCCCCAGCTCCATCTTTAGACAGAAGCTGCTCGGCCTAAGGAGCAGGAGATTCTCATCAATTCTCTCTTGTAGTTGTCTGCCCATCTTCTTTATCTCCCACAGGGCAGGGCAGAAGGCAAAGGGAGGTCGACCAGCTGATCTCTGATACGTGTGTAGGACATGTAGCCTTCTCTAGTCACTTTCCTGCTCCCTCTTTAATTAGATCCTGGGGCTGTCCACCAGAACAGGCCTCACCCTGGGGGTGGGTGACTTAGGCCCCCCTAATTCAGGAAACTCTGCAGCTGTCACTCCTCGCTCCTTTTCAACACCAGGGGTGTGGTCGGGGAGAGTGGGTTTGGGAAGGGCATTCCTTTCTACAGCTGCCCCTCACGTGGGGCCTTGCAGCCCCCAGTCCTACTCCCTCCTCGAGATCAGCATGCGCTCCTGCTCCCGTCGATCAACGCCAGAAACTGCAACTCAGTGGGGCCAGAGCCGAGAGAGGATGGAGGCAGGGGGTGGTACTAGCTCCACGTCTAGCTCAGGGCTTGTAGGGCACAGGAGGGCAAGCAGAACCAGAGAGACTGAGAAAGGCAGATGCCACAAGGACAGCGGCACCCAGGAAGGCAGCTAGATAAAGAAGGGACAGGCGGGAGGGCTTGGGTGGGACAGGGTGGAGCTGGGGCCAACAAGATCTGAGGCGAAGGATGGCCCAGCCAGCTGGCTCCAAAGACAGCTGGAGGATTTACTTGGGCTTTACATATTCGTCTGAAGCCATTCTTTTTGTTGTTGTTGTTAGAGAAATACCGATTTTAATTCAACATAAGGTAAACTCTAGGCATCTGTCATCTTTCAGTCTAAAAATTGGCAAAACTGTTGAAACAAGGAACAATTTTCCCCATATTTGTTACGTGGCTCCAGTTACAAAAAAATTTTTTATGAAAATGTTAAAACATAAAAATAGAAGTCTTGTCTAAAGCCATTCTGAGGCCAGTTGAGGCCAGTTCATTAACCACAAAGGAGGCTGAGGTCACAGGAAGGCCCCTGCTTCTGCCAGACAACCCTTCAAACATCACACAGAGCTGGGGCGACTGCTCCTCTGCCAAAGACACACCAAATCACGGCACATGCGGCATTTATTTATGATAACCCAACCTGTGCCAGAAAAGCACGGAGATGGCTCCCAAGTACTCAAAAGTATACCGAAAAAGCAAGACCTGAGAGTGAGGGTAGAAGGAAACCACGCGAAGGCTGGCACACACAAAACGCAGTCATTCGTAAGGCTGACACAAAAGCAACGGCACTTCGTACGTAAGGAGCTCACATGTGTGTAAGTTGATCACCTGCCAACTCTCGGTGACCTTAAAATAAGAACAAACCAACTGCTTAGGAGAAATGAAATTATTCCTGTTACTGAGACTCCAAGGAATTTCTTCTGAGGATCTTCTTCCTAAGGACACAGTGTAATTTAATGATCCTTGAGAACATCAGAGCAGACATACATTTCCATGAGGTTTATTCCTCACAGAGACCCTTAAAATAGGCCAAGGGAGGCCACCAGGAACCAAGAAGTGCCCGGTCCCCTTCCAAAGAACCCACCACCAAAGAGTGTCAATGGTACATACTCGGGATGTATTTTCTCCTCCACTGCCACTCTACCCTCACACATGACAGGAAAAGGGGAAACTGGCACAGTCTATTTGGGGGCATAGCATCTACTAAAATATATTCATGATAGGGACACCTGGTGGCTCAGTTGGTGAAGCATCCTACTCCTGATCAGCTCAGGTCTTTTTTTTTTTTTTTTTTTAAGATTTTATTTATTTATTCATGAGGGACACAGAGAGAGAGGCAGAGACACAGGCAGAGGGAGAAGCAGGCTCCATGCAGGGAGCCCGAGGCAGGACTCGATCTCAGGACCCCAGCCTGAGCCAAAGGTGGACACTCAACCACTGAGCCACCCAGGCGTCCCTCAGGTAAGGTCTTGACCTCAGGGTCATGAGTTTAAGCCCCGAGTTGGGCTCCATGCTGGGCATGGAGCCTACTTTAAAGAAGAATAATAATAAAATAAAATTTAAATTAAATTAAATTAAATTAAATTAATTCATGATAGCTCTAAGTTACAAGCAATCTAAACATCCATGGCTAGGTGAACGGCTAAATCCACTGCGGTATATTCACACAACAGAATATACTTGGCCATAAAAATGAATGAACTGCAGAGACGCCTGGGTGGCTCAATGGTTGAGTGTCTGCCTTTGGCTCAGGGTGTGATCCCCATTCCAGAGATCGAGTCCCGCATCAGGCTCCCTTTGGGAGCCTGCTTCTCCCTCTACCTGGGCCTCTGCCTCTCTATCTCTCATGGATAAATAAAATCTTTTAAAAAAATGAATGAATGAACTGCTGATATACACAAAAACATAAACGAACCTCAGAGACACTGTGTTGAGCAAAAGAGCCAGACAGTAAGAGCATAAATACTGTACAATTTGAGTGATGACACAAAACTACTCCATCGTGATAGAAATTAAAATGGTGGCAAGATTCCACTCTACACCTACCAGAAAGGTTGAATATAGTCTTTTTTTTTTTAAGATTTTATTTATTTATTCATGAGAGAGACACAGAGAGAGGCAGAGAAGCAGGCTCCTCACAGGGAGCCCAACGAGGGACTCCATCCCAGATCCCAGGATCACGTCCTGAGCCGAAGGCAGACGCTCAACCTCTGAGCCACCCAGGTGTCCTGATACAGTTATATTCTGATGATATGGACTGAAGGTGAGGATGCAGAGCAATTCATACATTGCTGGTGCAAAATGTTACATAAACACACATATGTAACCATAACACATAAAACTGGTAAAATGTGAATAAGCCTGGTGTACTACACTGGTCCCGATTACCTGGTTCTGCAGTTGTACTCCAGGTGTGCAAGATGTTAACCCTGGTGCAGGCCAGGTGAAGGATACACAGTACCTCCTTTTACACCTGTTTCCACAAAATTTTTTAAAGTTTTTTTTTTTTTTTTTTTTTTTTTTTTTTTTATGATAGTCACACAGAGAGAGAGAGAGAGGCAGAGACACAGGCAGAGGGAGAAGCAGGCTCCATGCACCGGGAGCCCGACGTGGGATTCGATCCCGGGTCTCCAGGATCGCGCCCTGGGCCAAAGGCAGGCGCCAAACCGCTGCGCCACCCAGGGATCCCAAAATTTTTTAAAGTTTAAAAAAAAATAAATCATTTGAGGTCCTGATGGGGTGCGGGGTCCATGGCTATATATTGAGTGTGTGAAAATTCACAGAGCTAAACACTTAAGCTATGCTCCTCTTCCTGGTATACACACTAAGTAATACTTCAATAAAGGTTTTGTTGAACGGCATCTCTGTCATGTCTCCCAGACCCCTACCCCTTCACAAAACATGAGGTCCAAGCTTCTTAACAGCTTGGGGTCCCATACCACCCCATTCCCACATATTCCTTTATTCCTCCTCCCAGGCCAGCGAGCACTAAGCCTGCAGGACACGATGCCCTTCCAGACCGCCAGGCCTGGCCCCAGGTGTGTGGCCACCCTGACCGGAGCCACGGTACATGTGGCCGCTGACCCTGGACCCTATCACTACCTCCACGTGTGGCTGCAAATCCTGGACCCCGTCACTGCCCCTCACGCGGCGCTGACCCTGGACGCTGTCACTACTGCTCATGTGGCCGCTGACCCTGGACCCTGTCACTGCCCTTCACAGGGCCGCTGACCCAGGAGACCCCGTCACTGCCACTCACGTGGCCGCTGACCCTGGAGACCCTGTCACTGCTCCTCACGGGGCCGCTGACCCTTGAACCCGTCACTGCCCCTCACGGGGCTGCTGACCCCTGACCCCATCACTGCCCTTCACGTGGCTCTGACCCTGGACCCCGTCACTGCCCCTCACGCGGCTCTAACCCTGGACCCCGTCACTGCCCCTCACGGGCCGCTGACCCTGGACCCCATCACTGCCCCTCACGTGGCCGCAGATCCTGGACGCCGTCACTGCCCCTCACGTGGCGCTGACTCTGGACCCCGTCACTGCCCCTCACGGGCCGCTGACCCTGTCACCACCCTACGTGCGGGTGCTGGCCCTGGAGCCGCGCCCGTGCCCACATAGGCCTGGCAAGCGGCAGACAAGGTTCCCAAACATGGCGGGAAGAACGGGGATTCCGTGCGTTCCTTACATCCATCGCTGTGCTGAAACGACAGTGTTGCGGATACTGTGGCTTAAAAGTGAAACGCGTCAGTAGAAGTAACGTCACCTGTTCTTTCCGCCGCAGCCTGCAGACCTTCCCAGACTCCCGCCGGGCGCGCCGGCCACAGCACCCCGCCGCAGGGCGAGCCCCAGGGCCGGCGGCCGCAGGAGGAAGCGGGCGAGCGCCTCCCCGCGGGGAACACGCGGAAGCCACACGCTCGCGGCGTTTGCGTGCGAGGCGTGCGTGAGAGCGCGCGGGGGCGGGACCGGGGGCGGGGACAGAGCGGCGGGCCGGCGGTAGCGCGCAAAGCCGCCTGAGGCGCCAAGGAGCATGCGCTCCGGGGGGGAGGGGGACCGAGTCCGGGAAGAGGCGGGGCCGCGTCCGAGCCCCTGACTTCCGCCGCCTGCGCGGAGACCGCCTACTGTCACCAGGCGCGCCACTAAGGTCGGGGGAGGGGACTTTCCGGCCCCGCCCCTAGGTGCCTCCTCTGGCCTATAGGAACTGAGCAGTCCCGCGGGCACCGGAAGGAGGCGGAGCCTCCGCCCTCGCCGGGCCCGGCGTCCTGGGCCCACAGCGCCCTCTATTGATGCTCTTAGGAGCTGCATGGGACCCGTGCCCCAAACTGCGCACCTGGCTGGAAACCGTGGCTCCTCCGGCCTTGGGAAGGGCGTCCCCCGCTCAGATCCGGGCTAAGCGCCTCCCCTCAGACACGTATTTTAATATAATTATGTAAATTTAGCTAGGTAGACCCCCCAAAAGAAAACTTTGTGATACTAAGTTAAAGAAGCTAGCTAGAGTCAAGAGGCTAAACGTTATAGGATTCCATTTATGTGGAAGAGACAAAACTGTAGGAGCAGCTCAGTGTGGCTGCCAGGGTCTGGACTGCAAAGGGACAGTGCAGGACAATGAGATGAGACCACTAATAGCTGGACCGTGATGATGGTTACACAACTGTATGCATTGGTCAAAAGTCACACAACCAAAAAGTAAAAAGTGCGAATTTTGGAGTGATAGGTTTTGAAAGTGGATAGAGGTGACAGCAACACAACAATGTGACTATACGGGGATCCCTGGGTGGCTCAGTGGTTTAGCGCCTGCCTTCCGCCCAGGGCGTGACCCTGGAGTCCCAGGTTCGAGTCCCGCGTCCCGCGTCGGGCTCCCTGCATGGAGCCTGCTTCTCCCTCTGCCTTTCTCTGTGTCTCTCATGAATAAATAGATAAAATCTTATAAATGTGAATATACTAAGTGCCTCTAAATTTTTCACTTTAAAATACTTAATTTTAAAGTTCTTTTTTTTTTTTTTTTTTTTTAAAAGTTCTAAAAAAAAAAAAAGTTCAAGCTCCTGCCTGCCTTTGTCTTCAGCAAGTTCATGTCTGGAGACATCTCACTGTAGTCACAAGCATCACTGTAGGGTGAGATGTGAATTGGCCATTCTGCTCTGACCTAGGTGCCCACATACACAATGAGGAAAAGCAGGAAAAGGCAATCACTTTGGGGGTTTGTGGGTGTGTGTGTGTTAAGACTTACCTATTTGAGGGAGACACAGAGAGAGAGAAAGAGCACATTCATGGGGAGTAGGGGCAGAGAGAAGGAATCCCAAGCAGACTCCCCACTGAGCATGGAGCCCGAACCAGGTTCAGATCTTAGGACTGTGAGATCACAACCTGAACCGAAACCCAGAGTTAAATGCTCAACCAACTGCTCCACCCAGGCTCCCCAACGGGAAACACTCTGTAAAGCCACATCTGGTCACCGAGGATTCTAAGAGAGTTAAAGGTCCACCTCCCTACCCAGCAACATAAAATGCCCTTGTACCACTGACTTCCAACTTCAGATGACAAAACTGATGCTCAGGGGCCTTGTAGATAAATTTCCAGACCTGACTGATCTCTGTAACACCATGCCAGGAAGTAATACTACTCTCTCTCCTGTAGTTGGGGAGACTATGGTTCAGCGAGGTTACACAAGATGAAGAAGTGGCAAAGCCTGGGGACAACTAGGACCCCTCAACATCCCATGTCCTTTCTCTAAGAGATGGGAATCTGTGGCTTGGTGGTTCATTCTCCCCTTGAAGGAGACATTCCTCCCACCCCTGGCGCCATCACCCATCTTTGCACAGTCGAGGGAGTAATGCCAGGAGTCTGGGGACCCTGACTGCCCACTGGGCAGGGGGTGGGGGGATGACGACGACATACCATCTTCATGTTCAGCCATACCCGATCCCCTCTGGTGGGCCCCAAGAGCACCCCATACTGTAGTCCAGGAAGCCTTCCCCGGCTCCTCAGGACAGCACACACCCAGGAGACACAGAATCTAAAAAACAAAGTACAAACTTTATTTTGTTTCTTTATAAAGGCACAGTGGCCTCTTGGTTTTTTTCCCCCCACTTTCTTAACAAAATATAATAGCTTCTCCTTGAACACAAAGACCTCAAAATTGTAAAAAAAAAAAAACAAAACAAAAACAAAACAAAAATAAAAACAAAAATTAAAAAAAAAAACAAGAAACAAAAAACCAAAAAGATAAACCAAACCAAAACCAAAAAGAACCAACAACAAACAAAACAAAAAGAGAGAGACAAAGACATTTTTGGGGTGGAAGATGGGAAACCCGGAGGGAGAGATGGGGCTGGGTGGCGGCGGGGAGTGGCGAGTCCTCGTGCTGAGCCGAGGAGGGAAGGAGAGTAGGGCAGCAGCAAACCCCAACCGAAAGCACTGTAGACCCCCGGGGCCCCAGAGAGCTCCGACCCAGCCAGACCCCCAACCCATGTAAGTGCTTAAAGGGGAAAGGAAAAAAAAAAAAAAAAAAAGAAGAGGGAAGGAGTCAAAGACTGACAGTCTAGGGCTGGCTCTGGGGAGGCCAGAATACCTTGGGGTTTTGTTTGATTTTTCCCTGTTCTTAAAAACATGTTTAAATGAAAAAAAAAAAAAAAAGAAAGAAAAAAAGCTTTTTGGCGGAGAGAGGCCAGGCATCTGTGTCAGCTTCCCCCAGCCTCCGGGGCGAGGCCCGGCCCCAGGTGTCCCGGTGCTCCCACGTGCTCCTGCCACCCCAGCCCCCCGGGGCCTCAGGTCAGGTGGCTTCGCCCAAAGGTGGATTTACAGTATTGAAAAAAGAGGTCACAAAAGAGACCCAAATGACGTCGTAATTTTGTAAAAATTCCTCACTCGTTCACCTGCGTTGTTCCCCGTTGCTGCCCCCGGCCCCCTCCGGCCCCAAGAAGGGAGAGGAGGGCTGGGGGGTGGTCAGGGAAGCCCCCCATTCCCTGCTGGCTCCTCCCGGCTCTGGTCCATGGCGTCGCTGTCCGAGGCCTCCGAATCGGAGGCAGTGTCAGAGGCGTGGGCCTCAGGGCAGCTGCGGCCCGGCTTCACGATGACCGCTCGCCGCTGCTCCTCCTCCTGCTCCTGCCTTTCCTGGGTGCCCTCGATGTGCTGGATCGCCTTGTGGGGGGGGGGGACAGGGTGTGATGAGGACAGCCAGGGACACTCGGACAAACACCCCCTCACCCGCACCCCAGAAAGGTCCAGAAGTAAGCCTGGCAAGACAGCAGCCTGCCTGCCCAACGTTCAGACCTTCTCCGCTAAGCTGAACACCTCCTTGGAGATCACAGGGCAAGTCAGCCTAGAGTCACAAGCGTCTCTCATTTATGTATTTCAAAGCACCTGCTCACTTATGCCAGGTCTCTTCTCTGCTATTAACTTTATTATTCAATTTTGCTGGGTTTACGTGCAACCGACGTGGCAGGGGTGGATGGGGTTTTTTGTTGTTGTTTATTTCTTTCTTTCTCTGTGATGCTGTTGGTTCTCCCAGGGGTGCCGCCCAAAGCTGGGCACAGCAGAACTTCAGGCCTGACCCTTGAAGCTGATCATATCATTTCTTCCTTCTGTGCAGGAGGCTTAACTGGTCCCTACCCGACCACTGCCAGCTGCAGCCCACCCAGGTCCTGGAGATGGAGCTGAGAGGAAGCTCTGGACCAACCCAAGAGTTGGATGCAGGAACCTGACACCAGGAGGCTCAGGGAGCAAAAAAGCCTCTCGGTAAACCCCATAGAGGGAAGGAACAGGGTCTTCCAGACTATGTTGTCCCCGCCCCCTTCTCTGCCCCAAACCTTCTCAGAGCCACCCCCATCGCAGACACAGAAAGAGAGATGCGGGGACGGACACAAAGGGCCCATTCCCACATGATGCCCCGTCCCCAAGTCCAGGTACCTGCACGATAGTGTCCAGGTTTTGCCGGGATGTGGAAACAGAGTTGATGACCGAGGAGGGACCCATGGTGACAACGTTGATGTGGTGGGAGGGAGGGGGTGGCGCCGGCACGATCACTGTGGGGTGGTGGGTAGGGGCCGGAGGGGGCAGGAGCTGCAAGGAAGAAGCCCTCAGTCTCTTTTCAAAGGTTCCAGGAGCTGCCCATTCCCTTCTATCCTTCTGTCCCTCACAGAGGGACATCCCTCAAAACCATCTGCTTCGAGAGAGCCTCTGCCAACCACCCCAGCCCTTGAACATCTTCCCTAGGAGGGCTGGCCAATTTGTGCTCCACCCCCTCTTACTTTACAAACGTGGAAAAGGTACTCCAGAGAGGGGCTTCCAGCCATCTGAGATCCCGGGACCCCTTCACTGTCCACCAAGCAAGCACTTTAACATCTAATAAATACAGTGGTTGTGGGGCACCTGGGTGGCTCAGAATGCTAAGCAGCTGACTCTTGGTTTGGCTCCTGGTCTCAGGGTCATGAGATCAAGGCCCGCATTGGGCTCTGCGTTCAGCAGCGAGTCTGCTTGAGATTCTCTCCCCCCTATGCTCCTCCTCCTCCCTAGTGTTGGCTCTTAGTCTCTCTAAAACAAGTAAATGTTTTCTTTCAAGTAAATAAATCATTTTTAAAGATTTTATTTGGGTAGCCCAGGTGGCTCAACGGTTTAGCACCACCTTCAGCCCAGGGTGTGATCCTGGAGACCTGGGATCGAGTCCCACGTCGGGCTCCCTGCATGGAGCCTGCTTCTCCCTCTGCCTGTGTCTGTGCCTCTGTGTGTGTGTCTCTCATGATTAAATAAATAAAATCTTTTAAAAAATAAATAAATAAAGATTTTATTTATTTGAGAAGAGAGAGTGAGCACAAGTAGGGGGAGGGGCAGAGGGAGAGGGAGAAGCAGACTCCCCGCTGAGCAGGGAGCCTGACATGGGGCTGGATCCCAGGACCCCAGGACCATGACCTGAGCCGAAGGCAGTTGCCCAACCCACTGAGCCATCCAGGCGCCCAAAAAGTAAATAAATACTTTAAAAAATTACAGTGGTTATCAAGCGTGTAGACCGTGGGTTTAGACAGCTAAGTCGCTGAGGATCACGAGTGGGCATGTCATGCACCCTTTGTGCACCTCAATTTTGCCATCAGTAAAATAGGAAGAATAGAAGTTCAGGCCTGAAAGGGCCACTACAAGGATTCGATGTGGTAACATACGCAGGCTACCTGGGAACCAGTAACCTGGGACCCTGGGCCTGCCCCGCTGGAGCCCGGGGCACTGACGCTGCGAGTGAGGACCGCTCCCAGGCCACCACTGCTCACCTGGGTCCGCAGGTGCTGCTGTTCGCGCTCCAGTTTCTCCTGATGCAGCAGCCTCACCTGCTCCTGCTGCTGCTGAAGCTGCACCTGCTGTGCGATCACCTTGAGCTTTTCCGGATACATGTGGGCCTCCAGCGAGCGCACCTGGGGGGCAGGGCGACAGGTTCAGGGGCAGGGCTCGGAGGGCACCCCGCACCTCCCTCTCCCCGGCCCCACCCGGAGCAGGGCCCTCAGGACCGCAGGTCGGCCTCCAGGCTCTAGGCTTCGCAAGAGGCCGTTCACTCCTGCTGCAAACCCTGGCATGGCTGACGCTCGTCCACCCTCGGCGGGAGAGACCAAAGTCCTTAGCCCAGCCTGCCGGGCCAGCCATGACTCCTCCCTCAGGCCGTGTCCCCTCCCACCTCCAGGGCCTGCCCGTGCTGCGCTGCTCTGGGCCCGGGGAAGATTTTATTTATTTGAGAAGAGAGGCGCTCTTCTGGCACAGAGCAGGTGCTCCCGTAAAGAACTGCTCACCCCCAGAGCCTTACCTGCTCCTCCAGCATCATGCGCACCGAGCGCTCCTTGTCCAGTTGCTGCCTCAGCTCGATCATCTCCCGGCGCAGGTCCTCCGCCTTCTCGTCCTCCCAGATGTCCGGCGACCCGATGCCCTCGTCCTTGTCCTCTGCCCGCCGCCGCTTGGGGGATGAGCCGCTCAGCTCCTGGGGACCCCAAGGGGCCAGTGAGTGTGCCTCAACAACCCTGAACTACAACCACCACCACCACCAGGGACATCAGAGGACTCCCTCGCAGCCCCCCAAGGTCCCTCTCAGCACTAGGGCCCCATTGTGCCAACCCAACAGATGGCCGAAGCCCAGAAAAGGAGGCACAATGGACCTGCTTTCCAGAAATCACCCGGCTCCTTCCAGAGCCCACCCCACCCCACGTCACGGATGGGTAAGCCAAAGCCCAGGCAGGGAGGCAAGTGCCTGAAATAGGTGAGTGGGAAAGATGCAGCCTGCGGGCCACGGCTGAGCCAGGACGCACTCACGCGGGGAAAGGCAGCCGGAGGGGGCAGGGCACTGCGGCAGCAGGAGGCCCCCACGGGGAGCTACCTGGATGAAGCGCTTGAGCTGTGTGTTCTGCTGCAGGAGCCTGGTCTTCTCCTGCTCCAGGGAGAAGATGTACTCCGCCGTCTGCTGGAGAATGGCTGCCTGAGGGTGGGAGGGACAAGTCAGGGACCCCGGCGGGCAGCGTCTGCCAAAGCTCACTTCCTTCTCCCCACCTGAGCCCGCCACGTCCTCCAGGAAGGCTCCCGTGCCTAGCCCACCTTGCTGAGCTTCTCTCCATCTGTGTGGGGGATGAGGGTCTTGAGGGACTGGAAGCCCGCATTGATGCTCTGCATGCGCCTCCGCTCGTTGCTGTTGGCAATCTCCCGCCGAATCCGCCGCTCCTGGTCCCGCTGAGTCTCAGGGGTCAGTGGAATGTTGGCAAGGCTGCAGGTCAGGACAGAGACCTGCTCAGGCTAGGTGCCCTCCGTGCCCTGCCCCGGTGGGACCCTGTCTTTACAATTCACCTCCGGGGGCCGCTAGTGTAACTTTCATCCGTCCTGCGACAGAAGATGCCAGATTTGCCAGGTCCCTACAACCCCAGCAGATCAGGAGGGTGATGGAGTAGTACCTCTGGGGTGTCTGGGTGTCCGTAAGTGTGCAGCCCCAGGTCCTAGCCCCAGTGTCTGGCCAGCAGGTGTGGGTGGGGCCCAGAAGCCTGACCAGCTAGCAAGAATCTCTGTGATTCTGATACAGATGGTCCCAGACAATAATTGCAGACACCTGTCCCTGGGACACCTCTGAGCTCCTGGCTATGCACCTGGACCCCCTCCTGTGGCACCACAGGCTTGAGGACTAGGAAGACATCGCTCCTCCCTCCCCGTCACCACAGCCACATCTGCAGCCACACACTGGTCTGCAAGCTCCTAGCCTGGCCCCAGACACCCCATGCTAAGACCTCAAAAACGAGACAGGTACCACTTACTCCAAGAAGGGGACACCAGACCAACCACCCCTGGAGACACTTCTCCCCTGAGCCTGCCCACCCCAAGAGGCAGCCCCATCCTGTGCCAAAGGAGCAAGGCTCCCAGCATGCAGTGGGCAATGTTACCGCATATTACGTGACTGCATCTTACAGGAGCAGCAGCCAGTGGGGTGAGAGAGAAGGCAGCCAGTGGAAGGGGGAGAGGCCCAGAAGTATTGGCAGGAGGCAAAGACAGCAGCGGGGCCTGTAGGCCCAACGCCACCGCTCCCGAGGGGTGGGCCTGTGTGTGGCCTGGAGGAGGCATTCCCCCTTTCCCGGCCCTCTCTTGCGACTCCCCCCGCCCCTGGCCTGATGGCTTCCAGATGCTGGGCTCCCAGAAGAGGCCACCAGCCCCACCCAAAGCCACAGCCCTGGCGTCTTCCTGAGGGGCCCTCCCTGGGTGACCTGGTCCAGGCCTGGGCCAAGAGAGCTCACATCCCTGGTTCTGGAGAAGTGGGGAAACGGACTATGGGCAGCCTTATTCCATCGATGAGGACCCTGGGCTCAAAAAGGTGCCCAAACCCCCATGCCTGTCCCCAGGAGGAAAGGCGTTTGCTCAGAAAACCTCGGAGAATGCATCTGCCACAGCTGGAGACAGCCATGGCCTCTCCCGGCCCCCTGGCCCACCCTCTCTGCCCCACTCTGGGCCGGCAGGATCCTGGACTCGCCCTTGCCCTTCCTGGGCCTTGGCCCCCTCTCCTGGGGGAGAGGGTAGTCGCCGCAGCTGGGGGTCCCCAGGGGGCAGTTTCCTTACAGCATCCTGGAATGTCCATGCTCAAAAGGTGGCCCACGACCCTTTCTTCGCAGAGGAGACTTGGGACTCCGAATGAGGAGGGACAGAGTCTTAGAGTCAGACTACCAGCCATCTGGCTCCTCACCTCAGGGCAGGGGCACCTCACTTCTCCCAACTTCCCTGCCCCTACATCAGAGGTGATGGGGTGGCGGGACAGAGCAGTGGCGAGGACGCAGGCCCGAGACCTGACACACAGTGGCTTGCCCGCCCTTTGTGGGGGGTTAGAACCTAGTCCAGGCTCCCTGGTCTGGCAGTGCCCTCCAGACCCTCTGTGTTGGGTGGGTGGATTAAAGAGGTGGGAGTGGAGGGAAAAGAAGAAAAAGAGGTAGGGTAGGGAGTCTGGCTGGCTCAGTTAGAAGAGCATATGACTCTTAATCTTAGGATCATGAGTTCAAGCCCCATGTTGGGTGTAGAGCTTACTTTAAACAAAAAGAAAGAAAAAAAAAACTGGGGAGAGACGTCCAAAGGAAGCCAAGCCACCAAATGATTGACATCCGTCTGGGTGGGAATCCCCATCCTCTCGGGAGATACAGGGAGACACCCCTACACAGTCCCTGGGGCCCTCCTGGAGATGCCCAAAGGCCAGACCTGAAAAGAATGGTGAGGGGTCAAAAGGAGCCCCACCTCCACCCTTGGATCACCCTGAGTGTTGGCCGTTCCAGAAGGCCCAACTGGAGGACTCGGCAACAGAGTAAGAAGCTTAAATCAAGGGACGCCTGGGTGGCTCAGTGGTTGAGTGTCTGCCTTTGGCTCCGGGCGTGATCCCAGAGTCCTGGGGTCGAGTCCCGCATCAGGCTTCCCTCGAGGAGCCTGCTTCTCCCTCTGCCTGTGTCTCTGCCTCTCTCTCTCTGTGTCTCTCATGAGTAAATAAATAAAATCTTTAAAAATATAAATAAATAGGAGGATCCCTGGTGGCTCAGCGGTTTAGCGCCTGCCTTTTGGCCCGGGGCACAGTCCTGGAGTCCCAGGATAGAGTCCTGCATCAGGCTCCTGGCATGCATGGAGCCTGCTTCTCCCTCTGCCTGTGTCTCTGTCTGTCTCTCTCTCTCTCTCTAGGTCTATCATGAATAAATAAAAAAAAATAAAATATTTAAAATATATACATATATATATATATATATAAATTTTGAGTTATATGATTAGAATTGTCACACTCTCTCTGAGTCCAGTGGCCTTATGATTCCTGTATGGATCAAGGACATAGGCTTGCTCCAAGCCCCAGAGCCTGGCTCTTACCCACAGGACAGAGTAGGCTCTGCACCGCCCCACAGAGCCAGACACCCAGACAGACAGATGACGGTAACCCCTGTAGAAAGACAAAGCATGTGGTGTGCACAGCCATCCTGCTCAACAGGCACCTGCAGATGCCAAAGCTCAGCCCTTCTCCCGCATCTGCTGCTGGTACCCTCTCCTGACAGCTCACAAAGGGCCCCCGCTGCTTCCCAGAGCCCCGTATGTGGCCTCAGGAGGTAGTGTCCGTGCTCCTCCTGACAAACAGTGGGACAGGCACAGAAGTGACCCGCTCATGTCCACCGTGAAAGACAGGTGGGTCAGGGTGCAGGCAATGTACCTACCTCCTGTACTTTCCAGGTCCCACCCCCAAGAAACCAGAATTCAGCTGCTCCTCCCCCAGCCAGCCAGTTCATCTGCCCATGAAAATCTCTGCCCTGGGAGACCCTCAGCTCCTCCCTTCTCCCCAGGATGCCCAGGGACTGGAGAGGCCAGAGTGGAGTGAAGGATCCAGGGCCTGCTCATCCTGGCTCTTCCAAATGTGCCATCCATCCTGTCTCCTTCCCCACCAAGTCCATCAACGCCCTGGCTCAGGAACCAGCTGCCAGTTAACCTAATGCAGACTTAAGTCCCAAAAAGCAGGGGCACCTGGGTGGCTCAGTGGTTGAGTGTCTGCCTTCAGCTCAGGGTGTGATCCTGGGGTCCTGGGATCAAGTCCCACGTTGGGCTCCCCACAGGGAACCTACTTCTCCCTCTGCCTCTATGTGTGTGTGTGTGTGTCTCATGAATAAATAAAATCTTTAAAAAAAAAAAAAAAGCCCCAGAAAACAGACTTCACCCCAAAGCTGCAGTTCCTCCTGAGGACTTGGGCTGCCACCAAGACCCTAACAGATAACTCACCTAAACAGCCCTGGAACGTGTGCACTAATCAGAAGTTCTGGTTGGCGGAATGTTAGGGGTCCTGATCGCTGACCAGAGATTCCTATAATTCATGGCTAGTCTAGCTGCTAAACTAGATGACCATAGATCAAATAGGCTTTTCTGCAAATCCCTGAAAGTTTCTTACATTTTTATCTGAGTTTTGCACACATAAACGTGACTGACAGGAATTGTAAGGCCCTCTGCCCCCTCCACATCAACTCCAGACTCCCAGGTGAGCAGTGAAGGTGGCATGCTTCTTTCCCTCCCAGTCTGGCCTCTGACAGCCTGTCTCCTGGAGAAGGGCAGCCAACTGGCCAAGAACAGTTTGAGTACCAGCCCTGGGTGCTAAGACTGTCCCCCCAATACCAGAGTACCTCCAGACAGCCCCCTGGGAATAACACTAGCAGACCAATCAGAGGCTCCCGGGTAGGGAGCACCGACTTCAAGGCTGAATCCTGACCTGGATGAGTTCTTCCCAGCCCAAAGGCAAAGTAACCCCCATCCACCGACACCCCCAGGCCTGGCTCCAGCCTCAGATTAGCCACTGACAAGACGCCTGGCTGGCTCAGCGGTTCAAGCGTCTGCCTTCGGTTCAGGACGTGATCCTGGAGTTCTGGGATCGAGTCCCACATCAGGCTCCCTGCATGAAGCCTGCTTCTCCTCCCTCTGCCTGTGTCTCTGCCTCTCTCTGTGTCTCATGAATAAATAAATAAAAACTAAAAAAAAAAAAAAGATTAGCCACTGAGAACTCTCATTTACAGTGCCCAAAAAGTCACTCACACACCTGCCGCTCAACATCTACAGGCAGAGGTGGGAAAGCCCACATGGGACTTCTCCTACACCCCAAGAGGAGGACAGGAGGGAAGCAGTGATCCTCAGCAAGGATGCCCAAGGCACTCATCCTCTCTTTGCAGCACTGAAGCAGCCCAGAGCCTCCACCCGGCCCCACTGCTTCTATCCATACACCACACTCTGACCAGCCTGCCACCCCTGCCCTCAGTTCCAGTAGACCATGCCCAGGCTGTTCACATCAGAAACACCTCTCCCCTGTCCTCCCCTCCCTAGGGCTTCCTCAGCGCCTCAGAGGGGACTCCCTACTCTGTGTTCAAGTATAAGCCAGCTCTGCCCCTTGTTATCCCATGGAACTGCACTTCATCTCTCAAAGCCTGTTTACCCACCTGCAAAATGGGGGAATACCGCCTCATTTCATAGGACCATGGTGAAATTCAAAAGACACGGAAGAGAGGGGCAGTGCCTGGTTGGCTCAGCCAGTAGAGCATGAGACTCTTGATCTCGGGGATCATGAATTCAAGCCCCATGTTGGGCACAGAGATGACTTTTTAAAATAAATAATAATAAAATAAAAATGACCCTTAGGTTATAAGAGAGAGACGGAAGAGAATAAAAGAGATTGAGGAAAACAGGATGCCTTGTTTTTCCAGAGTTTGCACCCAGGATTCCAGGAGAACCCAAGATCTCTCTTACAGGGCTGATAAGACCAGGAGAGTCAAGACCTTAGCACCAGGAGATTTTGAGCTGTTGGGACAGGGCCAGTTCTGGTTCCCAGCCCAGAGCCGGTGCCACATATATACCGCATCAGGGACCCAGCACACACACTCCAAAGCCCCTAATTGTTCCCTAACTCCTTCTGAGCACTGGTCTCTTTCCCCCCAAGGGCAGGAGGTAAACACTTTAAGATCACAGTGCTCCTGCTTCTAAGAATTTAACAGATACTGGCACTTTCCATACACACAGCCTAACCTTCACAGGTGCTCCATTTTACTGAAGTGGCACATGCTGAGACCACACAGGTCCAAAACCACACAGCTGGGGCATGAGCCTCGCTCTGAGGGTGACTCAGGGTGGGGGTGCCCACTGTGCAGTATGGCCCCCTCCAGTAGGTCTGGGAGAGGGATGAGGCAGAGAGTGCTCCTAGTCACTGAGGGATAGAACAAGATCCCAGCCTCAGAAACCAATCCATAAAGCCAGAAGTTCTCACCCAACCCACACACTTGATCCCACCTCACCCCACAGCTTCTGAAAATGAACAAACCCAGAGGTCCCAACTCCACACCCACTGCACAGGCTTCAACTGTCTCATAGATAGGCAGGCTGAGCATGTCCCCATGCCCAAGCCTGAGGCACTTGACCCCTGGAGACTGCTAGACTCCTCTAAAGCAGGGTTTGGGACAGGGACAGTATAACTCCTAGTCCTGGGAGATCAAGAGAGGATTCAACTAAGTCTCAGACCTGGTGGCTAGAGGTCCCCACTGTGCTAAGCCTACCCAGGATCAGGCTCAAACAGTCCTACCCAGCCATTCTCTGAACAACCAACCAGCCACGAGGGATAGGAGCAGGGCTCTGGGACCAGGGTTCAAGTCCCAGCCCCAACACTTGCTGTAACTAACTCTTCCCTTCTCAAGCCCATGTCCTCACCCCATACAGTGTATGTGTATAAGGCCGCTTAACTCAGGACGCAGAGCGTAAAAATTCAATGAGAAAAAAAAAATCTATCAAAACGAGTCCCTAGAACATACTAAGAGCTCCAGAATTTTTTTTCTTATTACAGGGAGGCCCTTCTGGTAGACCTTAAGGAAGGGCCAGCACCCAGCGTGGCCACCCCCCTGGCTGCACATGACTCCGAACTTTAGAACCGTCGAGGTGGGAGCCTGGGGCGGGGTGGGGAGGTGTGTGCACAGGAGCAGCCACCGTCCCCGAACCCGGTTTCTGCAGCCCCTGCTGTCCAGCAGCGCGGGCCACGCCGCCCCGGCTCCTCCTCCCTCAATCCCCGCCCAGCCTGACCCTGGCGGCTGAGCACGTGGCCCCAGTCCTAGGGAGCCATTTCGCTCCAGGAGCCGCGGGGTTCTAAGGGGTCTGCAGGTTCCCAAGTGGGGCACCCAGGGAAGCCCCAGACGCAGCACCGCCGTGTCCCGCGGGCCGAGTTCGGTGCAGACGCTCAGGGACAGGGCCGTCCTCCTCCTGGCCATCCGAGTGGCGGGCACGTGCATTTTAACAAGGGCCCAGGGGAATGGGGATGTGAGTGGTGCGCGCACCCGTCACCCTCTGGTGAAGGATGGATCTGGAGCGACCGAGGCCACGCTTGGGAAGTGGCTCCTGGGGAAGGCGGCGGCCCCGGGGTCACCCACCCACGGTGGGGCTGGACGCTTTCGGTTTAGGGCTGGGGGAGGGGCGTGGGCTGGGAAAGTTTGCAGCCGAGCCCCGCGGGCGGCGGGCAACGGCCTCACGAGGCCAGGGGCACTGTCCGGTGCCCCCTCCCCAAAAGGCACCCCCCCGCGGGCCCGCCTGGCGCACCCGGCCCTCGGGAGCTGAGCTTTGTGCGAGGAAAGCGTGGCCCGGGCACGCCTACAACTCCCACAATGCCGCAGGGCGGGGCGCGGGGAACTACAGCTCCCGCGAGGCGGCGCGCCGAGGTCCGCCTACTCCAAGAGGGCTGCAGAGTCACGTCCAGGCCTCGCTAGTAAACAGCGCCCGGGCGCGGGCGGCAAGCGAGCGAGCGGCCGCCAACGTGCCCGGGTCCGCGGCGCCCCCGGCCGGCAGCGCCGGCCTCCCGGGTCCCACCCATCCCCGCGCCCCCACTCGAGCACGCCCCCCGGCCCCGCCGCAGCCCCGCACCCTACAAACACACTACCCGGCTCCCGGATCCCCCCCTCGCGCCCAGAGCCGCGGCGTGGCTGCATTGTAGCCGCCCGCGCCACGGCCCCACGCGCGGCCCGGGCCCCCCAAACCGCCACGGAGGGGGGTACCCAGAGACAGCGAAGAAGGAGGGAGAGGAAGGAAGCCGCCGCGGGAGGGGGGAGGAGGAAGCGCGGGGGGGAAAGCCACCAGCACCAAGCATGGCCGGGACTGCTGCAGAACCACGTGGGTCTGTTTGCAATTTACAAACGTCGCGACTCGCCCGCCTGCAGCGGACAAAAGTGACCGGGGCCGCTCGGGGCCCCCACGTTCCGGGGGAGGAGGGTCCCCCGGCGGCGCAAGCCCGGCGCGCGGGGCTGTAGCCGCCCCGGCGGCTAAGAAAGGCGAGCGGGGTTGGCAGCGCGGGCCATGCGTGCGCACACGCGCGCCTGCCCGGGCGGGCTGGCCGGGGGCTGCAATCATGGGAAGGGGGTGGGGGGGAGGAGGAGTACACACCTACAGAGCCCTCCTATCACTTCTTTCTCTGTTTTCCTGAAATGTTGCAAAGAGGGCACCTTCTGAGTGGGCACCATGAAATACTCCATAGCGATCGGCCCCCCTCCTCTGCACGAGCCGGGTCCCGCGGTCCGCCGGAGAATGCAAGATGGAAATCCGAATCAAAGGGCAGCGCCGGACGGAGGTGCAGAAACGGCCGGTCCCAGATGCTGGCGGCGGCGGCGGCGAGGGGAGGGAGGCGGGCGGGAGGGGCGGGAGGGAGGTCTCTCCGGCCTGCCTCCCCGGGCGTGTGTATGTGTGTGTGTGTTTGCAGCTGATCAGATGTCTGTTTCAAGGCGGGAAACAGCTGGTGAAAACTCAGCACTCCCCCGGCCTCCTTCCGCGGAGTAAGGAATTGCATGTAAACAAAGGACTATTTGCAGCGCCCCCGGGGCTGCGCGAGGCCAGGGCGAGAGGGGCGCCGGCCCCCGGGGGCCAGTGGCAGCCAGGGTCTGCGGGCCAACCCCCCGGCACTGGG
The DNA here is from genome assembly GCF_053574225.1 of Canis aureus. NCBI lineage: Eukaryota > Metazoa > Chordata > Mammalia > Carnivora > Canidae > Canis > Canis aureus. The sequence continues at coordinate 40,696,309 of NC_135618.1, forward strand.
AGCCGGGGGCCGTGGGGCGGCTGGGGGGCGCGGTGTGAATGGAGCGAGCTGCGGCCGAGCTACATGCGCCACTATGGGTGATGAGGTCCATCAGCTGACAGGTTGGCAAGCGTTGCAAAAAAAAAAAAAAAAAAGGCCAGCCACTGCGAGGGAGCCTAGCCCGCGAGTCCGGGGTCCGGCGGGGACTGCCCGGTGCAGGGTCTCCGCGCTCGGCGGCCCCCGGGGACGGCGGGCGCGCAGCTGGGCCCCGCGGAGACGGCGAAGGCGGCCTGGGGTGCTGCTCGGGTTGCAGCTGCACGGAGAGGAGCCGCTCTGGCGCGCTCCCTCCGAGCCCAGGGCCCCCTGGAAACTTGCGTCACAGCCACCTCTTCCCACATGTAACTTGGGGCCGACTTCGGAGGCCAGCCAGCCCCCTCCCTCCCTGGCTGCCCAGTTGGCCGCCCAGCCTGGGCTCCGGAGCCTGGGAATTTCGGAGCCGGGGGGCGGGGAGGGGGGGGTGCAGAGCGAAGGGGGCGCGCCGGGCGCCTCAGATCCTGGGGCTGCCTTTAGAAACGGGGGGCCCCGGCGGGGAGTGAAGGCTGGAGGCGGGCCAGGACGGCAGCGGCCCGCAGATTTGGTGGCTGCCGCCGGGTCCCCCTCACTAGCCACCCTCCCACTACCCCCTCCGCGGGGAGGCTGGACAGCAGAGGAGGCCCGAAGCTTCCCATTCATGCCTAAGGCCGTGCGGGACCTGCTCCTCCGCCAGGGTGCGCTCTCTACTACGGTGATGCCCGGGGCGGGGAGGCAAGGACGCTGCGGCGGCCCGCTTCCGTACCCCCCCCCCCGAGTCCCCTCCCCTGGCTTCTGTCGGGTTGGCCCCTGGCTCAGGAAGACCACGCCTGCCTCGGAATGTCCTCGCTCCTGCCCACCGCCTTTCCCAATCCCCTCCGCCTTCAAGGTTCCGCCCAAATCGCGCCTCCTAATTAAAATATTCCTACTACTAACAAGAGTTACTGATATTAAAAAAAAAAAAAAAAAAGTTACTGATATTTCAGGAACGATGATTATTAGATACTGAGAGTACCGTGTAGATTTTTGTACGCGTGTTCTCTCATCTTTAAAGCAACCTGTTGGGCACTTGAAGCACAGATCCCAGTTCACTTAGCATCACAGTCCTTGGAAAGTCTCACTGTGGGGACAGGAAATGTGCTCAGGAAATTATGACTTCTGGGGGGCATCATAGGAAAGAGGGCCATATAACTGTATACACTGAGCAGGATCTATAGGGCCCGAATGGATGCGTGAGGAATGAATGAGAATCGGGAGAAGCGTGTCTACCCCCTGCTCTTCTCTTACAGAACCGCCTGGATGGATCCTGGTTCCCCCTGAGCACCATTTCTTGGCTGGTGACCTCACTCCAACGGCTCACTCCAACGGCTCACTCCAACCTCTGCTTCTATGACCATATCTCCTTCTCGACCATATCTCCTTCTCCTATCCCAACCCCTCGACTCTGCCTCTTTTATGATGATCTTGGGCCCATCCAGATAATACAGAATAATTTCCCATCTCAAGATCCTTGCCTTAGCTGTATCTTCAAAGCCCCTTTTGCCACATAACGCAATTTAGTGACAGGTTCCACAGATTAGGATGTGAACATTTTAGGGAGACTGTACCATTCTTCGTTCAGGGGCCATACAAAACCTGGCAGAGGTTGTACTCTGCCCCAGCAGTTCCACTCCTAGGTAGAAGCCAAAAGAATGAAAACAAGGACTCAAAACAGGTCGTTATATGCCAGTGTTCAAAGCAGCGTTAATCACAGTTGCCAAGGGACGCCTGGGTGGCTCAGCAGTTGAGCATCTGCCTTCAGCCCAGGGCGTGATCCTGGAGTCCTGGGATTGAGTCCCACATCGGGCTCCCTGCATGGAGCCTGCTTCTCCCTCTGCCTGTGTCTCTGCCTTTCTCTGTGTGTCTCTCATGAATAAATAAAATAAAATCTAAAAAAAAAAAAAAATCACAGTAGCCAAAAGGGGCAAACCACTCACTGTCCCTCAACTGATCAGTGGATAAACACAATGTGGTCTATCCATGCAATGGAATATTATTTAGCCTTAAAAAAGAACGAAGGGGGACGCCTGGGTGGCTCAGCAGTTGGGCGTCTGCCTTTAGCTCAGGGCGTGATCCTGGAGTCCCCGGATCGAGTCCCACATCGGGCTCCCTGCATGGAGCCTGCCTCTCCCTCTGCCATGTCTCTGCCTCTCTCTTATGAATAAATAATAAAAAATCTTAAAAAAAAAAAAGGAACGAAGGGTTCATCTATATTACAACATAGACAAACCCTGAAAACATGGCAAGTAAACTAAGTCAGGATACAAAAGATCACATATGTTATGATTCCACGGGCATGAAAGTACCTAGGATGGGCAACTTCACTGAGATAGAAAGTAGATCAGAGGTTACTGGGAGTAGGGGAGAAATGAAAGAGTTATTGCTTAATGAGTATGGTGTTTCTTTTTGGGGTGATGGAAAATTTTGGAAACAGTGATGGTTGCACAACACTGGGAATATAATTAATGCCACTGAATTGTACACTTTAAACTTTTTTTATTATTTATTTTATTTTAAATGGCTCCATGCCCAACGTGGGGCTTGAACTCATGACCCCAAAATCAAGAGCCAATGTTCCACCAACTAAGCCAGCCAGGCGTCCCCTGAATTGTACACTTTAAAATGGTGAAAACAGAGATGGCTGGGTGGCTCAGTGGTTAGGCATCTGCCTTTGGCTCAGGGCATGACCCCGGAGCTCCAGGATCAGTAACCATGTCGGGCTCCCTGCATGGAGCCTGCTTCTCCCTCTGCCTGTGTCTCTGCCTCTCTGTGTCTCTCCTGAATAAATATATAAAATCTTTAAAAAAAAATAAAATGGTGAAAACAGCAAACTTTATGCTACATACATTTTACCACAATAAAAGAAAAAAAATAGCCAGGGGGCTGGATTTGACCTGTGGGCTCTAATTTGCATGACCCCATCAATCCTGCCAATGCCTTGCCCCTTCATCATCTCCTCTCGTTATCCGGCTTAGAATTCACAGCCCATCAATAGAATCCTTCCCTCACCTGTCCAACCCCGCCTGCCTTACCCCCGCCCTCCCCACTAGCCAAACAGCCCCAAGAAAAGGAAATCCCACAACCTAGCTGACTGATCTTATTTTCAGACCCCACAGTGGAGGCTCCTATTGCTCTGGTCTGTTTTTCCTCCCACCTCTTCCTCTCTCCTTCATCATCTCCCCACCTCCTCACTCCCCTAACGTGACTTCAGGTCCTGTTTCTCTGAGGAAAGGGGACCAACCTTGAACAGAAATCCTACATGCTCCACTTATCGCCTCTGCCTCCCTATCTGTATCTGTCACCTGCCATCCGGGCCCGTGTCAGGATGAGTGTCCGCGCTCCGTCCGTGCGTGTACAACCCTCCGTGAGAATCATTCAACGATGTCTCTCCTGTATCTTCACTGTGTGCCCTCTTTTTTTTTTTTTAAGATTTTATTTATTTATTCATGAGAAAGAAAGAGAGAGAGGCAGAGACACAGTCAGAGGGAGAAGCAGGCTCCACGCAGGGAGCCCGATGTGGGACTCGATCCAGGGTCTCCAGGATCAGGCCCTGGGTTGGAGGCTAAACACTAAACAGTGCTAAACCACTGAGCCACCCGGGCTGCCCACTGTGTCCCCTCTGTGAGAATCGTTTCCAACAACAAGCTGTGTTATTCCCATTTAAAAAACAAAACAAAACACCTACCACCCTCCACCCCTTCCAGCTACCACTCTCTCCCTGCTGCTCTTTATAGCAAAACTCCCTGAAGTGGGTGTTCTGTTCAATCTCTCCTGCTTACCCTGCCCGACTCCATGAAAACTACTCCCGCATCACTGGTGACCTCCAAGGAGCTCTGTGCTCTCTCTTCTCACTGTATGTGACCCTCTTGTTCCTTTTTTGCTTGGCATCTGGGACACCGTGGCAGCCAAAGTCCTTGGATTTTGCCTCTGTCTACACACCCTCCCAGCTCTTTGGACAACAGAATGCCAGGAGGGACTAAGAGCTGTATGGTGCGGTTCAGAATCCAGGTTCTACCTGAACCCCAGCTTCAGGTGTTAGAGTGACCACAGGCATGTTCCTTAACCTGACTCAGCTTCCTCATCTGTAACACAGAGGCCATGCAGCACCGGGCTTACAGGCTGTTGCAAGAAGTCTGTGATACACCTGGCATGTCGTAGCATTAGTAAGTGGTCGTCGTTCCCACTGATGCCAGGCTGCCGTGGGCACCAGTGACCAGAGGCATTTGAGCTGGCCCACAGAGAATGACAGGGTTGTGATGTGCAGGGGAGGGACAGAGGAGGGGCCAAGTTTTCCTCTCTTCCTGCTAAAACCTGGCACAGGTGAAAAGGAGCAGGTGTAGAGCCTGCACATAGGATGGGGTGGTATGACGGTCAGCCTGCAGACCACTTGCCCCTTGAAGTGTGGGGGTGGGGTGGGGAAGGCAGGGGTTGGTCTCTGTAAAGACAGTGATCAGGTAACTGTCTTGGTGGATGATCTATGTTAGAAATGCAGGCTGTTGGGGATCCCTGGGTGGCTCAGCGGTTGAGTGCCTGCCTTTAGCTCAGGGTGTGATCCTGGAGTCCCAGGATTGAGTCCCACATCGGGCTCCCTGCATGGAGCCTGCTTCTCCCTCTGCCTGTGTCTCTGCTTCTCTGTCTCTCTGTCTTGTCTCTGTCTCTCTCATAAATAAATAAAATATTTTAAAAAAAAGACGGGATCCCTGGGTGGCGCAGCGGTTTGGCGCCTGCCTTTGGCCCAGGGCGCGATCCTGGAGACCCGGGATCGAATCCCACATCGGGCTCCCTGTGCATGGAGCCTGCTTCTCCCTCTGCCTGTGTCTCTGCGCCTCTCTCTCTCTCTCTGTGACTATCATAAATAAATAAAAATTAAAAAAAAATTTTTTTAAAAATAAATAAATAAATAAAAATAAATAAAAAAAAGAGAGAGAGAAATGCAGACTATTGGGACACCTGGGTGGCTCAGTGGTTGAGCGTCTGCCTTTGGCTCAGGGCATGATCCCAAGGTCCTGGGATTGAGCCCCCCCATTGGGCTCCCTGCAGCAGGTCTGCTTTTCCCTCTCTCTATGTCTCTGCCTCTCTCTGTGTGTCTCCCATGAATAAATATATATATATATTTTTTCCTTTAATAAAGAAATTCAGATTATCATCTACGGGGCTGACAGCTGGCTCACTTGCAGCTGAATTCTGGCTGCAGACCCTGGGCAGATACTGCTCTGGAAAGCAGGCATGGAGAGACAGACGGTTTCACCTGAGGAAAAGACCTGTGACTGCAGTGTGGTCTCAGGACATTGGCTCTCCTTCCTCTACATTATCAAATAGGAGCCCACCCAGCTCCCTTCCTCCTTGATTGCTCTCCTTCCCCCATCCCCATCCCCAAATTCCAGGTCGGAAGAGTGAATGAGAGTCATCAACAGGCTTTACTGATAAATGACTACCCAAAAATATGGTCTATGCATCCAATAGGTATTACTTAGCCATAAAAAGCAATGAGGTACAGGGGTGCCTGGGTAGCTCAGTTGGTTAAGCCTCTGACACTTGGTTTCAGCTCAGGTCATGTGTGGGGGTTATGGATCCAAGCCCCACATTGGGCTCCACTCTGGGAGTGGAGCCTGCTTAAGATTCTTCCTCCCTCTCCCTCTGCTTCTGCCTCTGCCCTTCCTCCTACCTCTCTCTCTCTCCCCCCCCCCTTAAAAATAAAAAATAAAATTGTTAAAGAAATGAAGTACAAATACATGCCACCACATGGATGAACCTTGAAAACTTAATGCTCAGTGAGAGAAGACAATCACAAAAGGACACAGAGTGTAAGATTCCACTAAGTAAAATATACAGAATAGCAAATCCACAGAGACAGGAGGTAAATGAGTGGCTGCCAGGGGCTAGGAGTAGGAGAAAATTGGGGAGTGCCTGCTAATGGGTATGGGTTTCTTTTGGGGGAAGATGAAATTTTCTAAAAATGACAATGATAATGGTTGTACAAATTGTGAATATACTAGAAACCACTGACTTGTATCCTGATTTTTTTTTTTAGTTGAAGTACAGTTGACACAATGTTGTATTAGTTTCAAGTACACAACATAGTTATCCAACAACTCTATGCATCACGCTGCGCTCACCACTGAATTGAACACTAAATGGGTGAGTGGTATGGTACGTGATACCAATAAAGTTAACAAAAGGAATGAAGTACAGATACATACCACAGGATGGATGAATCTTTTTTTTATTATTATTATTTTTAAAGATTTTATTTATTCATGAGAGACACAGAGAGAGAGGCAGAGACACAGGCAGAGGGAGAGGCAGGCCCTGCAGGGACTTGATCCCAGGGCCCCAGGATCACGCCCCTGGCCAAAGGCAGGCCCTAAACTGCTGAGCCACCCAGGGACGCCCTGCATGGAGGGATCTGGACAACATCATTTTGAGTGAAAGAAGCCAGAAACAAAAGGCCACAGTACAGGATAGGCAAAGTCATGGAGTCAGAAAAGAGACAAGATTGCCAGGGAATTAGAGGAAGTCAGGGGGAAATGGGAGTGACTGCTGACAGATCTGGAGTGGGGGGGGTTCTTCCTGAGGTGATGAAAATGTTGTAAAATTGGGGTGCCTGGGTGGCAGGTCATGGTCCCAACGGTCCTGGGATCAAGTCCCACCTCAGGCTCCTTGCTCAGTGGGAAACCTGCTTCTGCCCCTCCCCCTGCTTGTGTGCGCTTGGTCTCTCAAATAAATAAATAAATAAATAAATAAATAAATAAAATATTTTTTAAAAAGTTCTAAAATTTGGCAGCCCCAGTGGCACAGCGGTTTGGCGCCGCCTGCAGCCTGGGGTGTGATCCTGGAGACCTGGGATCGAGTCCCACGTCAGGCTCCCTGCATGGAGCCTGCTTCTCCCTCTGCCTGTGTCCCTGCCTCTCTCTCTCTGTCTGTCATAAATAAATAAATAAATAAATAAATAAATAAATAAATCTTAAAAAAAAAAGTTCTAAAATTGATTGTGGTGATGGTTGCACAACTCTGAATATACTAAAAACTACCCAATCGATTGTACACTTTAGAAGGGTGACTTATATGGTAGGGGGATTATGATTCTAATAAAGCTGTTACTTTAGAAACAGCTTTATAGACCCTAAAGATGCCCAGAAGTCTGGGGAGCTCCAGAAATAATGGGGATCCCCTAGAGCAATGGATTCCAGAGCTCCTTTCTTCAGCCCAAGTGGCATCTGGCTGCCCTGAGGATGCTGGCCGCACAGCCCTGCCCCGAGCAAACCCTGCCCTCAACCCAGACTGGCTGGAATCCTGGATGAAGGATGTGTATGCTGAGTAGATTTACCCTCCAGCCAGGAGGGAGGGCTGGCAGCAGGACGGCTGCTGCAGGTTTTGAGTCTACATAGCACCTGTGTGGAGAAGGGGATAGATTTTTCTCATTTTATTTTATTTAAAAAAAAAACGATTTTATTTCTTTACTCATGAGAGACAGAGAGAGAGAGAGGTAGAGACACAGGCAGAGGGAGAAGCAGGCATCATACAGAGAGCCTGATGTGGGACTCAATCCAGGGTCTCCAGGATCACGCCCTGGGCTGCAGGCGGCGCTAAACCGCTGCACCACAAGGGCTGCCCAATTTTTCTCATTTTAAAATTTTTATCCGTCATGTGTCTGGAATTCTGCTCTTCTCTTTGGACAGATGATGTGCTCATTTCCCTTTGCTGTGTAACTCCCACAAATATTTTTTAAATATTTTATTTATTTATTCATGAGAGACACACAGGGAGAGGCAGAGGCACAGGCAGAGGGAGAAGCAGACTCCCTGTGGGGTGCCCAATGTGGGACTCAATCCCAGGACCCCGGGATCGTGACCCGAGCCAAAGGCAGATGCTCAACTGAGCCACCCAGGTGCCCAAACTTCCACAAATTTATTGGTTTAAAAGAGCAGCCATTTAGGGGCGCCTGGGTGGCTCTGTCGGTTAAGGTTAAGTGTCAGACCCGATTTCTGCTCAGGTCATGATCTCATGAGTCATGCGATGCAGCCCCTCGTCTGGGTTCTGCACTGAGCAGGGAGTCTGCTTCTTTCCTTCTCTCTTTCCCTCTGCCCCTCTGCTCTCTCTCTCTCTAAAATAAATAAATAAATATTTTGGAAAAAATCTTATAAAGGGGGTGCCTGGGTGGCTCAGTCGGTTAAGCATCTGCTTTCAGCTCAGGTCATGATCCCAGGGTCCTGAGATCAAGTTCTGCACAAGGCTCCCTGCTTCTCCCTCTACCCCTCCCCACTGCTCATGCTCTCTCTTTCAAATAAATAAATAACATCTTTTTATAAAATAAAAAAAAATTTAAGGGCACTCATTTATCATTACTTAGTTCAAGAGGTCAGAACGGCCAGGTAAGGGATCCCTGGGTGGCGCAGCGGTTTGGTGCCTGCCTTTGGCCCAGGGCGCGATCCTGGAGACCTGGGATCGAATCCCACATTGGGCTCCCGGTGCCTGGAGCCTGCTTCTCCCTCTGCCTATGTTTCTGCCTCTCTCTCTCTGTGTGTGACTATCATAAAAAATTAAAAAAAAAAGAAAAAAGAACGGCCAGGTAAGGCATGACTGGGTTCTTGGCTTAGAGTCTCACCAGCTGAAATCCAGGTGTGGGCCGGGGCTATGATCTCACCTGGGGCTCTGATCCTCTTCCAAGCTCAGTGGTTGTCGGCAGAACTCAGTTCCTCTCAGCTGTAGGACTGAGGTCCCCGTTGTCCTGCTGGCTGTTGGCTGGGGACAGTGACCAGTTCCTAGAAGCCAATCTCAGGTCCTTGCCCTGTGGCCCCCTCCCTCTAAGAAACAGAGGGCGTCCCTCACACTGACCCTTTTCAAGCTTTGAGTCTCTAACTTCATTTTCTACAGGACAAACGTCACTGGGGGTCTTTATGAGAATCCTGCTGCCACAGGTGGGCAGGAGAAAGTTAAGAATATACAGAGAACTGGAGATGGAGCCTAAACAGGAATCTAGGGCCCCAACCCTCATTTGAGGCTTCGTCCTCCACACAAATATGCCAGGACCTGGGGGATGTAGCAGATGGCCTTTAGCGCCCCAGCATGTTCTGGTGAATATGGGAACCCCAGCTGCTGATAGCAGGCGGCAGGGGGTTAATGCCAGCTGTTGGAGCTCTACAGAAGCAAAATGCTCCTGCCAGGGAGAGATTCTGGAATGCTCTCAGGAAGGCAGAAAAAGACTCAGATAGCCCTCCTGGGGTTTGGAGCGAAGGCCAGTATCCCCAGGGCCCTGGTCCCCTTAGCTAGCCTGACAGGGAGATCTCTGGGGGAACGAGGCCAGAGACCCACGACCACTAGGGGGCGCCGGGCACACACGCCGCTTTGTGTACAAGGCTGGTGTGAACACTTTTGGGGAACCCAAGGTGGGTACTGGGGTGGAGGGGCTGACCACCCGCCTCCCCACACCCCCAAGGCTCTGCAGATCTGGGAGGTGCCCGACTTGCCTAGGTGCCCTAAGGCCCTGGCTTCCCGATGCGTGCTTCCTTCTTCCAGGTTAATCTGACTCACTTTGTCCACAAGCAAGCCCTTAGGGGGTGTGGGGGAGCTGAAGTTCACCTGTGGTATGCACCCCTGTCCCCACCTCCAGCGCTGCTCCCGGTGTCTCCAGGCATGACGCTTCAGCCCACAGGGACGGGCTCCTGCCCTCATCCCTGCTCTCCCTCCATCGTTGCGCCCTATCCTGGACCTGGTCAGCACCCAGCCCCTTGCCTCACACTCCATGGGAAAGCTTCACCTCCTTCTGTTAGGGACCCTTCCCTCAGGGAAATGTGGGACCTGATACTCAGCCCGGGGCCCTTCCCACCAGGGAATTCAGGGGGAAGTGGAGACTGAGTCTTAGAGCATTTGGTCAACATGAGAATGAGAGCAAGTCAGGGTGCCTGGGTGACTCTTGATTTCAGCTCGGGTCATGATCTCGGGGCTGTGGGGTAGAGCCCTGCATCGAAGCCACCTACATCACGCTCCAGGTCTGCTTGGGATTCTGTCCCTCTCCCTCTGCCACTGCTCCCTCATGCCGTGCACTCTGTCTCTCTCTCTCTCAAATAAGTAAAAAGAAAGAAAGAAAGAAAGAAAGAAAGAAAGAAAGAAAGAAAGAAAGAAAGAAAGAGAGAGAGAGAGAGAGAGAGAGAGAAAGAAAGAAAGAAAGAAAGAAAGAAAGAAAGAAAGAGAGAAAGAAGAAAGAAAGAAAGAAAGAAAGAAAGAAAGAAAGAAAGAAAGAAAGAAAGAAAGAAAGAAAGAAGAAAGAAAGAAAGAAAGAAAGAAAGACCAGAAACCTAAAACCAAGGGCATGTGGCCAGAGAGGGCAAAGTTTGAGCAGAGGCACACAGAAATCCAGGAGGGAGTATTTGGGGTTCAAGGGAAAGGTACAAAGCATAGGGACACTGTTGAGCTCGGCGAGGGTGTCCAGCATTTCTGGGCCATCGGCTCTCCTCCGAAGGAGTGGACAGGGATGGGGAGAGAAGGCAGGACAAGTCCCATTTGAGGGTAGAAAAAGATGGGCCTGGAACGGCCGAGTCAGGGAAGGGACAGAAGCGGCTCTGATGACAGCCGACCTGGGAGGGCTGCAGGGGGGCTCTCCCCGGGCAGGGCTGGGCTCAGAGCCCCCGCCTAGGCAGAGGCACGTGTGCGTGCATCTGTGGCCTGCACCCCCATGGCCCAGTGCTGCTCTGGCAGCTTTACTCCATCCTGTCCAGTCCTCACTGTGGCACCAGACGTCCTGTGACACCCTGGGGCTGGCCCACGATCTTCCCAGCTACTCGGGGCCAGCGCAGCTCCCCCAGACCCCTCACAGCCGCCCCCAGGATGGTTCCCACGCTGGCCTCAGGACTCAAGGGCTCACCTGGTACAGGTGGCACAGCCCAGGCCAGACAAGGCCTGGCGCAGAAGAGGAGCCTGCCTGGGTATGGGGCCTGGGGCGGGGGAGGTGGAGAGGTCTGCGTAAAATGACAAAGTCAAGTGCACGGCGAGATGGAACCCACAGTCTGTGGCCAACAGTCACTGCCCAGCCAGCCAAAGGAAGAAACCAATCCTCAGGGTCAGGGGAGGCTTTGGACTCAAGTGTGGGGGGAGGGAGGAAGGAGAGGGAAGCGCCCCGGAGGGGGGCCAGGCTGGAGCACAGGATGGGCCCTGTGGTGGGCTCCGTCATGGGCTGCGGCACCAGCACCGCTGGGGTTAAGTCCTGTCTGGTGCGGTGGCCTCAGAGCCGAGCGGTGGTGCCAGGAACTCAGAAGCTGCAATGTGATAAGCAGCAGCAGAGGGGCAGGGCTGCAAAGGAGAGAGGACGGGGTGCCGGCAGGACCCTGAGGCTCCCCCTGCGCCTCGTTCCCCCCTGCCCTGTGGCTGCCCTGCCACGGCCCCCACTTGGGGGGGCCCACGGCCACGGCTGGGCCCCAAGCCCTCGGGCCGGGGTGGCAGCAGGCCTGTGGCACACATCCGGGGAAGGGGCTGAGCGCCCAGGGCAGGCAGCAGGGAAAGCACAGGGCCCGCCGGCTGTGCCAGAGCACCAAAGGGCGAGCACCAGGCCGGCCGGGCCAGGGGCAGGCTGGGGAGGGCGGACAGGTTGCTTGGGGTCCCAACCTCAGAGGCCTGGCCTTGACACCCTCCTCCTTGAGCAGAACTGAGTCATAGGAGCCTCCCGCAGCTCCAGGGGCAAGGAGACACACAGAGCTCCCTGGCCTGTCCCCGGACTGGCTGCCAGCTGGGCTCTGCAGCAGGACCAACCGGAGGCTGGTCACTCCCCAAGTGTGTGAGGTGCTCAGTACCGAGCAGGTACCTGTCCCCCTTCTCCTGGTTGGCCCTCTTCCACCATATCACTGTACCCCCCAGGTAGCATCATTCTGACCGCCACTACCAATGGGCAGAGGCTCAGACGAGTCAAGAGACTTGCTCGGAGCCACACGCCAGAGCGTCAGAACCTGCACTGGTCTGACCAGCACACTTACCCACCACACCATCAGGTCACGTGGGAAGGCGGAAAATGCTAAATTCTCCGGGAGGTGAATGGGGGTCTACGTGCCAAATCCAAGAAAGGGAGCCCCGGGACTCCCAAGAAAGCAAGGTGATGGAGGCTGAGAGCAGCCTCCAGAGGCGGCAGGGGAAATGCCTGGTCCCAGATCCTTGGATGAATCTGCGGCAGTGGGGACCTCCCATAACCCCGAGCTGTGTCCCCAGAGCAGGTGAACAGCTCCCACCTTGACAGATCACAGAGCACCCCTGGGGCTGAGGTTTGCACGGCCCTTGTCTGCAGAGTCAGCAGCATTTACCGTGGGGCAGTACTCAGCAAGGCTAAAACTGAACGGACACACCCCAGTAGGCATCACGGGGAGCCTGCCTGGTGACCAGGAGTCAACAAGAATCCCAGTGCTTCCAGCGGCATGACCTGGACTCACCTTGGAGCCTCAGTGTCCTGATCTGCCCAAGTGGGAGCACCGGCATTCAGGGTTTCTGTGAGGATTACATGAGTTGTTTGTCAAAAAGCACTTAGAGGGATCCCTGGGTGGCGCAGCGGTTTGGCGCCTGCCTTTGGCCCAGGGCGCGATCCTGGAGACCTGGGATCGAATCCCACATCGGACTCCCGGTGCATGGAGCCTGCTTCTCCCTCGGCCTATGTCTCTGCCTCTCTCTCTCTCTCTGTGACTATCATAAAAAAAAAAAAAAGCACTTAGATTGAAGACCTTTTTTTTTTTTTCAATATTTTATTTATTTAGAGGGAGCACATGAGCATGAGCTGGGGGAGGCTGCAGAGGGAGAGAGAACTCCAAGCCGACTCCGCACTGGGTTCAGAGCCCGAGGCCTCTGGACCCTAAGATCACAACCTGAACTGAAATCAAGAGTTGGCTGCTTAACTGAGCCACCTCGGTGCCCCCAAAAACCTTCTTCACAAAAACCTGTACACACACGTTCATAGCAGCATTATGCATAAAATATAGAAACAACCCAAATGTCCGTGGATGAGTGAATGGATAAACAAATTCTAGGTCTCGCCAAAGAAACAATGGAATATTATTTGGCCGTAAAAAGGAATGTAGCGCTGACACCTGCCACAATGTGGATGAACCTTGAAGGCATGATGCTCGGTGAGAGAAGCCAGACACAAAAGGTCACATGTCATGCGTTTCCATTTATACGAAATGTCCAGAACAGGCAAATCCATAGAGACAGGAAGCAGGTTAATGGTCGCCAAGGGGCTGGGGGAGGGAGAAGGTAGGGAGAGACTGCTGATGGATTCAGGATTTCTTTCTGGCTTTGTTTTTGTTTTTAATCAATTCTATTTTTTAGAGCAGTCGTAAGTTCACAGCCACAATGAGCAGAAGGTACAGAGATTTCCCACACGCCTGCTGCCCCTACACATGCACAGCCTCCCCCACTATCAGCACCCTCCATGTGAGTAGTTCGTTTGTTACAACTGGTGAACCTGCAGGGGTTTCTTTCCAGGATGACAAAAATATTCTGGAATTAGACGGTAGTGATGGATGCACAACTCTGTGAATGTACTAGAAACCCACTGGGCTGTACACTTCAAAAGGGTGAATTTCACAGTTATGTGAATTATATCTCAATTTTATTTTATTTATCTATTTATTTTTTAATAAAGTAGGCTCCACACCCAGCGTGGAGCCCAGGGCCTGAATTCACGACCCCGAGATGGAGACTGGAGCCAAGATCAAGAGTTGGACTCTTAACCCAGTGAACCACCCAGCTGCTCCTCTATCTCAATTTCTTTTTAAAGATTTTATTTATTTATTCATGAGAGACACAGAGAGAGAGTTAGAGACACAGGCAGAGGGAGAAGCAGGCTCCATGCAGGGAGCCCAATGTGGAACTTGATCTGGGGATTCCAGGATCATGTCCTGGGCCAAAGGCAGATGCGCTTAACTGCTGAGGTTAGACAGACATCCCTCCTCTATCTCAATTTTTTTTTTATCTCAATTTTTAAAAAGCACTTGGTATGAGCTCAGAAAACGCAGCTCCCATTACTATGTCCTTCAACTTCAGAGAATCTGTCACCTGATGACAGAGATCAATGTATTTTTAAATGCTTGACACCCAGAAGAGACCTGGGCAGAATGGTCCTGGCGGCCTGGACAACTGACACAGAGTCAGGCTAACTGCATACAGGACACGCACGAGTGACCAACAGTAGGAGCCACCGACTGCCATGTCAGCTCTGCACAGAGGTACTGAATGGATGGCCCTGGGGGAGAACAACCCAGGGACACAAGGCAGGCAGGAAAGGCTTCTCTGAGGTGGCAGTGAACGGCCCACGAGCTGGAGGACTTGGGTGGTTTGGTGGGGACGAGGGCCCACACGGACTTATGGAGGCTCAGAGGTGTGCCACTGAGCAGGGCTGGTAGCGGAGGGTGCTGAGCCCGGGGGGTGGCACGGCCACTCTAGTGCTCTGCAGGCCCCAAGCAAGTCATGGGAGGTGCTTTGTTTTGGTTCACAAATCAGTACAAAAAGCTTGCAGTAGGCTGCCCTGTGCCTCCCCAGAAGCTCCAGATCCTCAGGTTCCAGGAGAGAGAATATAGGAGATCAGCAAGTCTGGTCCAGGGCAGGGCGCCCCCATACCCACAGTGTCGAAGGACCAGACACACTGATACTGTGGCACTGGAGGGTCAGAGGCAGCCACTTGTCAGAGCCTGGGCCCTTCCTCCAGCGCCAGGTGGACTTGGGAGGGAGGAGGGGCTCCAGAGGTAGGCCTGAGCCTGCAGACCCATGGCGGGGCCCACAGGCTTCTCCTTCCACCCAGCTCTCCTCTCCCTCCTGCCTCAACCCTCTGTCCTGTGTAGTCCTAACCCTGTCAGGAAGAAGCCAAATAATATAAATGCCTTGCAGGAGGGAAAGGGCCAGGCCTGCTGTGAGCACGCATGCACACACACACATACACACACGCACTACCCTTTCAGATGAATCACACAGAGCCTACATATAGAGAAGAGAAAGGGAACTAGTGAGCATTATGCCTCCTCTGGGCCAGGAAGGTGCCAAGGGATTTGCATGCACTGTCTCATTCAACCCTAAAAAGAATCCTGTGAGATTTCAAAGATGAAGAAAAGGAGCTTCTGAGAGCTTAAGGAACTTAGCCAGTGGGACACCCAGTAGGTAAAAGCCATACAGCTGAGCACAGGGCCCCAGAAGCTGGGCCTGCAGAAGCAGCTGAACAGAGTGGGGCGTGTGCTGTTTCTGCTCACCACCTGGCATTGCCTCCTCACTCCCACTTTCTCCATGCAGTTCTAGGGGTGTTGGCCCTGTACTGGGGCAAGTTCCTGAGCCAGTTCCAGTCCGTTCAGCATCTGGGATGAGCAGGCACCCAAGAAACTGAGGGGCTTGCTGGAGCCCCAGGGAGAGGCAAGCTGGGAATTCTCAGGCTTCCAGAAGCACTGGCAGGGAAAGCAGAGTAACACAGAGGACATTGCGCCAGGCGAGGAAGCCAGCGTCCTGGTGCCGTTGCTGAGCACTGGACCAGCCCAGCTCATGCGGTTATAGGAGCTGTTGAGTAACGGGTCTTTGAACCCAGGTCTGACTGCAGAACTCTCGCTTCCCTGCCCAGGCTGTTCCCATAGAGGATCTGGTCCTTTAGGGGCTGGGTCTCCCCTCTCCCAGAATCCTGGGGTGGGGCAGTGTTGGACGCTCTGGGCCTCCTCCTAAACCAGCTCCATCGCTTAGTTTGACCTTCAGAGTTGGCATCTGCTTGCAGGAATCTGTCTCTCTCCTCCTGGAATTCAGCCTCCAGATGTCAGATCCAAGGCGGCAGCAGAGGCTGCACATGGCTCCCCCCCACCCCGAGTGAATCAGCTGCATTCCAAAGGTGCAAACACAGACGCCACACCCTCGGCAGCCCCGGGGCTGCAGACTTCCTCCCCAGGCCCCCACTCCCGCGCCCCTCCCCTTCTCTGCCTCTTCCCAGCCAGACCAGGCGCTGGGCTTCCTTTCCAGAGACATTCTCCTGGAATTGCAACAGAGAGAAAAAGAAAGCCACTGGGGCCAAGAGATACTCTGCTCTGCTGCCTCTCTCTCTCTCCCTCCCCCTCTCTCTCGGGCAGGGAGCGTGGACCCCAGCCCAGACGTCCCCCAGGCTGGTCGCAGCATATCGGGGTCCATCCATTCAGCAGGTACTGCAGCACCTACAATGGGAGGAACAAGATGCTGACGAGCCCTGCTGTCCTGGAGCTCGGCCCAGGGAGAGTCGACACAATTGGGTCCATCCCCGGAGGGTGGAAAGAGCCATAAAGGAAAGAAGGACTGAGACAGCCGACCGGTGACAGAGGAGGGGTACTGGGTCAGGGCCTCTCTCCGGGATGACTCACAAGCTGAGCCTGGAATCTCCGCCACTGAGCACTTGTCAGCCATCACTTCACCAGAACTAGGGCAGTGCCTGGGGAACCCCAACCACGCAGTAAGTTCTCGAGGCCATTCCCTCAGGCTTCCTATCAGAACGAATGCAGGCAAGTCTGCCTGATATTGTTTGAATAAGAACTTTGTGAAGACAGAATTCACATTCCATACAATTACCATTTTAAAGTACACAATTCAACGGTTTCCAGGGTCTCCATCTCGTTGTGTAAGACTCAATTTAGATCACTTTCAACACCCCAAAAGGATGCCCGGCACCCGTTAGCATTTACTGTCCATCACCGGCGTCCCTGGCAGCTACTCCTTGCTTTCTGCCTCCATGGATTTGCCTATTCTGGATGTTTCATATCAAGGGCATCATGCGGTATGTGGCCTTCTGTGTCTGGCTTCTTGCACTCAGCACATTTTCAAGGCTTATGCAAGCTGTAAGGTGTCAGTGCTTTGTTCCTTTTTATGGCTGATGATACTTCGCCATGTGGATGGACCACATTGTATTTACCTTTTCATCAGCTGATGGATATTTGGGTTATTTCCACCTTTTGGCCATTATAACACTGCCGTGAATGCTCCTGTACAAGTTTTTGTATGGACCTATGTTTTCATTTCTCTTGGGTAGATACATAGGACTGGAATTGCTGGATCAAATGGTATCTCTAGGGCCCCTGGGTGGCTCAGTTGGTGAAGTGCCTGCCTTCGGTTCAGGTCATGATCTGGGGGTCCTGGGATAGAGCCCCATATCCTGCCTCCCCTTCCTTGCTCAGCAGGGGGTCTGCTTCTCCCTCTGCCTCTCCTGCCTACTCATCATGTGACCTCATGAGCACACTCTAATAAATAAATAAGTAAATAAATAAATAAATAAATAAATAAACAAAAATAAATAAATAAAATCTTAAAAAAAAAAAAAGATTGCCAGGGCTGCTCTCACAAATTTATTAAAAAACAAAACAAACAAAAAAACCCAAAACAAAACCACATGGTATCTCTATGTTGAATTGCTGCCAGATTGTTTCAAAGTGGCTGCACCATTTGACATTGCTCCAGCGTGTGCAAGGGCTCTAATTCCTCCCTATCCTCCCCAATACTTATTATTGTTCCTCTTTCTTTTGCTCTAGCCATCCTGGTGGGTGGAAGGTGGTATCTCACTCTGGGTTTGACTTGCAATTCCCTAGTCAAGCCTGCCCTGTGGCTCACAGTGCCTCTTGTACCCCCGTCCTTCTATGCCCACACCATCCCTACCCCTGAGGATCCCAGGCCCTCCACACCCCACGTCGGGTCCTGCTGTGATCCACTTCCTCTTTCACAAGGGCCAAATCTACATCTAGACCAATTCAGTCAATGTCTGCCACTTGAGGCCTTCAGGTACAAGAACAGTGGGAAGGTGAGATGGGGGTTCTGGACTGTGCCCCCAGGGCAGAGAGGGAGGAAAAGGGGTCTCTGGGAAGTTCCTATACATCTCTATCTGTGCCCCCACTAAAATGTAAGTTCTGTGAAGGCAGAGCTTCATCTGTTCACTCACTGCCACATCCGTAGTAGTAGGCATGCCAGAAATACTTGCTGAGTGAAGGAATGAACAGAAGATGGGGAAAGAAAACTGAGGTGGGGGGTTAGTGGTTAGCTCTGGCTGCTTTGAAATGAAATGCTTTCCACTGGAATCCCACTTCTGCTCTTTCATAGCTGTGTGCCCTTGGGTGAATCACTTGGCTTCTCTGGGCCTTCCTTTCCTCACCACAAAATGGGCCAAACAGTGACAATATGCCTCATAAGGGGGCAGCCCCAGTGGCTCAGCGGTTTAGCGCCGCCCTCAGCCCAGGGTGTGATCCTGGAGATCCAGGATCGAGTCCCACATCAGGCTCCCTGCATGGAGCCTGCTTCTCCCTCTGCCTGTGTCTCTGCTTCTCTCTCTCCTCTCTGTATATTCTCATGAATAAATAAATAAAATCCTTTAAAATAATATGCCTCATAGGGTGGTTTTGAGAATTAAATGTGACAATATAGATCAGGCAATATTAGGTGCCAAGGACTCTTAGAGATGAGGTCATGCATGTAATGTCAATCTTCACAAGAGCCTGATGAGACAGGATGATTATTACCAGCTTCAGTGTCATAGATGAGGAAACGGGAACTCCAAGGGCTCAAGTAATCTGTGGGGTCATAAGGCTGGTTAGGGAAAAACCAGGATCTGAACCAAGAACTCAACTCTTGTCAGGGGCACAGACCTGGCTGCATGGCCCCTAACATAGATGGAGGAATGCTGGGCTATCCCTGAGCAGGGGACAGATGAACTGGTCCAGAGCGGCACCTGCCCATTCAGCAGATGCTCCTAGGCACAGTGTTAGGCTCTCAGCAAAGGGGGCCAGTCCAGAGACCCTTGATGCAGGACTGGCGTGAGAGATGCTGCCAAAGCAGAAGTTGAACATGCAAAAGAGGGGCACCAGGCTGGCTCTGTCCATACAGCATGCAACTCTTGATCTCAGGGTCATGAATTCAAGCCCCACATTGAGCATGGAGCCTACGCAATTCAGGTCAGTGGTCGTGAAGATGAAAGGGTACTAATCATTTTATCAATAAGGGAGAGCATAAGCAGGTTCCTGGCAGGGAAGCCTGGCTACCAACAAGACTCCCTTAAACATGGCAGGCGCTCTTTCCTCCATCAGAATATGTAGCTTTGGGAAGGAGCCATATAGAACCCACGCCAGCTGGACCACATTGGGTGACAGGTGTGACCAGATTTCCCTCAAATCAAAGGGTTTATGCAGGAAGAGCCCCAGTGGCTTAGCGTAGGGAAGACATCAAGTTAGTCTCTAGAAAAACCACCCTGGAGGCTGAGTAGAAATACTGGGGAGAGGGATGGGCATTCCCCTCACTTTTGCCTCTTCAACTGAGGATGCACTTGGTCTTTTTTTTTTTTTTAAGATTTTTAAAATTTATTTATTCATGAGAGAGACAGAGAGAGAGAGGCAGAGACCCAGGCAGAGGGAGAAGCAGGCTCCATTCATGGAGCCCGATGTGGGACTCGATCCCGGGTCTCCAGGATCAGGCCCTGGGCTGAAGGCGGCCCTAAACCGCTGAGCCACCAGGGCTGCCCAGAAGCACTTGGTCTAAGGATGGAGACTTAAGGAACACCTGCCTTCAGAGGCCACAGGCACACAGGAAGACGGTATAGACCCTAAAGGGCTTTGGAGGTGCAGAACCATGGGCTGCTGGAGAAGCAGTGGAGAGGTGTCTATGCAAAGTGCTTTAGGGGCAGCTCAAGACAGGACAAGGAGCTCAGAAGTAAGCAGGTGATGTAGGGCAGACTGCTCTTCTGGGAAGCTTGGCAGGGGAGGGCTGGGGACAGGCCTATCACTTGAGACTCCATCATTTATTTTAAACAGGGGAGAAGCTCAGCTGATGACAGCGCTCCAAAGGAGACTGGAATGCGTTTAAATTCAGTCATGGAAAACCATTACACACACCAGGCTCTGGTCTGCTAGAAAGCTCCGGAAGGGGTTTCTCGTGGCTGCCTGGCTGGGGGGTCCAGGACAGAGGTTTTCCAGGTTGAGTTAGAGGACCACATGCATCACAACCATTTGGGAGCTTGTTAAACACACAGACCCCTGGGCTCTGCCCCAGACTTACGGGGTCAGCATATCGAGTTTAAAGGGGCTGCTGGGGCTCCAAGACTCAGAATGTTGCCAGAGAGGCAATGAGTCCGCAGGGAGGGAGGGACCAGCTCAATATGAAACAATGTACAGAAGGTGACTGTTCACCAGCCCTGGCCCACATGGGTTACTTGAGGGGTAAGTCTCAACTCTCATCTCCTTCTGGCATGCTACCCACCTAAGTCTCACGACCTAACTCCCTCTGCCTGGGCACCCCCACACTCAGAGCCCACCTGGTCAGTGGCCACAGCTCCAGTGGCCCCCTTGGTTCAAGGCCAGGACTCATGCATCCTATGGACTCAGCTCCAAGACCAAAGACCCAGACCTCATGAGGAGGAAGCCCCTGGCTGGATGACCCTGCCAGGGGTCCCAAGGTGCCTCTGGGCCCACCTACAGCAGTCCTGCCCTAAGGAAGGACTGACTTGATTTGGCCTAGATGCAAAAGCCTGGGGACAAAGCCAAAGTACTGTGCAGCACAGAAGAAAACAGCAGAAATAGAAGGTGTCTCTGTCCCCTTTGGTCATCATCCACAGAGTATGTGGAGGCGGGGAGGGGTCCCCAAAACAAAAGTATATCCCCTCTGCTGGGGCGAATCAGCTCTCTGAGGCACAGGGCTTGGGAGCCCAACCACTTGCACTTGGATCCCATCTCCTGCTACCTGACAACCATGTGCTCTCAAGCAAATCACTTAATCTGAGCCTCTTTGTCATCTTTTTTTTTTTTTTTTCTCATCTTTGAAATGCACCTGACAGTAAGCACCCCTGTGGTCCCCTTATCATCAGGACCTCGGACTGGTGACCTAAGGCTTGAACACAAAGCTGCGTCCCACTCCTAACCTCAGGGCTACGTTTCATGCCCCAGCCCAAAAGCCAAAACTGGAAGCCGTGTTAGGCAGAAGGGGTAAATTGCCTAAGATCCGCCATCCCTGCCCCTATTAGAGAAACCCACAGGCCTTCTTGGGATCAGAGGCACAGGCAGGTCTTCAGAGGAGCATAAAAACATTTCCCCGGCCCCACAGCAGAGAAGCAGTCAGCATAGCCAGCAGAACCTGGACTGGCAACCCTGAGGTCCTTTCCCACCCGTCTGGGCAGTGGTCAGAGAACCCGGGTGCTGGTGCAGACTTGGGTGGATTTCGTGTGTATGTTTTAATTGCTCCAGGCTCACGGGGATGTTTGAGTGATTCTGCTAGTCCTGCAGTCCCTGGCGGGTACACACACAGCCTGCCTGGCTGGCACCGCCTTTGTTACTGCTTGGGAGCATTCAGCCATAAGGGGCTCCCCCCTCCCCCCACTCCCAGAAGCAGCAGGCTCTGGGCCTTCCACCCTCCCTCCCTGAAGCCACTTGTACCTGCTCCAGAGCCTGGAGGGGTGACAAGTGCTTCCCAGACAATAAGAGACTCCCAGGAGAACAGACATCCTCAGAGCCTCCTGCTACACCCTTGTTCAGTGCACTGATTTAAGGCTCGGTTTCAGGGCCCCCATCTCTGGGTATGCATTACAGCAAGCTGGCTTTTAGGCCCATTAGGGGCATAAAGGGCCTTGCCTGCCCATCCTTCATTTCAGGAGGTCAGTCACCCCATGCCTTTCCCTTTAGGAAAGGAACTGAGGCCCGGGGTACAGGACCTGTCTTGGGCAAGATCACCCCACCCTGGGTCTCCTGGGTGTGTTTCAGGCAATGACATCAATCTCCTCCGGGCTCCAATGCTGTGTGACTTTGGGCAAGTTATTTAACCTCTCAGACAATGGTACTGTCCAGGCCAGGCTTGTCTGGAGCACTGATGGAAATTACACGCTCTTACACCTGACCCATTACTATCATTATTCCATCCTTCTCATCCTCTCCTCCCCCCACTCCAGCCAGGGCCCTGGGGCCCCTCAAATCTGCAGGCACAGGCCGGGGCCCCCCGCCCCCCACTCCCCGGCTTCTCCTCAGGGACCCTCCCAGGCCTCTTCCCTGCTTTTGTCCTCGCTTTCACGCTCAGACACGCGGGCCGTGCTACGGCTTCGCCGCGCCGGCCCAGTCGCCCTGGGACGACAGCCCTCTGAGGGCAGAGCTTCTGCAGCACCGTCCCCGCGGCTTGCGGGCGCTGGAGGGCACCAAGGGGCACGATGCAGGGAGCACGGCCCGGGGCCCCACGCCGTCCTCTGGGCAGCCAGCCGGAGCCGAGGCTGGAGGGGCGCCGCGCGCGGGGTGGGGCGGCTGGCGGCAGGACGCGGGCTCCGGGGGGCGGCGCCGGGGACAAAGAGTGGCCCTACCTGTGCGGGGGCGCGGGCACCACCCCCACCGCGGGTCCGGCGCGCGCCCGCGAGGTCACGTCCCGGGCGCGCCGGCCGGAAGGAGGCCCCCGCGCGGGGCGGGGCGGGGCGCGCGGGGCGCGCGGGGCGGGGCTTCCGCGGGCGACCACGCCCCTAGGACGCGGGGCCGCCTCGCACTTCCGCTCGCAGGGGTCGGCTCATTCATATTTATGAGGCGGGCGAGGGGCGGGCCCGGGCTCCCGCGGCGCCCCGCCCCCGGGCCGAGGATCCCTCCCCGGCGGAGGCTCCGGCCCCAGTGGGGCGCCCCCGGCTTCCGCCTCCGGGAGGGAGTTTCCACTTGGTCACAACTCAAAAATGTGTCGCTCCCGCTCCTCCGCCCCCTCGTCTCTGCCCTGGGCTGGGGGTCTCCTCCCTCGGAAGGCGAGGGGGCGGGGTCAGGGGAGGGGCGGCTCCTCCTTCCCGGGCAGGTCCACTAGGAGGGGTCGACCCTTCCCCTTCTCCATTCCTCCAATTTA
Organism: Canis aureus; assembly: GCF_053574225.1. NCBI lineage: Eukaryota > Metazoa > Chordata > Mammalia > Carnivora > Canidae > Canis > Canis aureus. The sequence continues at coordinate 40,719,181 of NC_135618.1, forward strand.
GCGCTTGTAATAACTTCATTTTTTTTTTAATAACTTCATTTTTATTTATTTTTAATTTTTTAAAGATTTTATTTATTCGTGAGAGACACAGAGAGAGAGGGAGGCAGAGACATAGAGAGAGAAGCAGGCTCCATGCAGGGAGCCGGATGGGGGACTCGATCCCAGGATCCCAGGACACCGGATCACGCCCTGGGCTGAAGGCAGACAGACGCTTAACCGCTGAGCCCCCCAGGCGTCCCTAATCCTCATTTGTATTTATTATTTATTATTATTATTATTTTTAATCCTCATTTTTAAAGCAAAATAATAGTTCTACTTTATTGAGCGCTTACTCTGTGCCAGGTACTGTGGCACTGTGCCTCTTTTTTTTTTTTTTTTGGCACTGTGCCTTTTATATGAACTACCTTCTTTCAATCCTCTCAAGGGTCCAACTGAAGTTAAATACATTTATCGTGCCCAGAACTCGGAAAAGTTGAGTGACTTACCCACTATCACACTGCTGGCCCTGAGCTTTTTCGCAAAGGTTGGTACTGATGGGTTGTGGGAGGGGGCAGGAGCTAGCCCCCCCAGCGCATTTAGGAAATGAGCTTACCTAAGGCCCTCCTGGCTGACTGGGGGTGGCTGAGGGGTGTATCTGAACTCCCCATTGGAGAGAGAAGCAACCATTGGAAACCAAAGCATGATGGCAGGACAGGCTACAATTTGCCAGACCCGGTACAAAATGAAAAGGTGAGACCCTGTGTTCCAAAATCATTAAGAATTCCAAGAGGGTGACAGCAGAACATCCAACCAAGCACCCGCTCTGCTTAAGTACCAGGCTTGTGGGCCTGCACAGGTGAATGTCCATGAAGTTGCCTGACAAAGCAGTCAGGGGCTCTTCTTCTAGGTGCTGAAAAGCCAGCAGGGACACCCCCACCCCCAGTGTCACCTCACCCATGCCTGCCCCCCAGCCCAGGAGCCTCACCTCCATGCTAGCATCCAGAATGCTCCAAGAGCTGAGCATTTCAGGCCCTCTAGAACTGGATTCCTGGGGGTTATATGAGTCCTGTGAAGAGAGTGTGTCCTAAACCTGAATGACCCAGCTGGCCCTGTGGCTGTGCCTCCTGGACATTCTCAGCCCGGGCCACGTGGACAGGTGGGCTGGCTCATACTTGCCAGACCCAGCACAGGACTCAGTTCTGACTCGAAGCCCTCTTTTCTCACTGGAGCAGGGTGTGAGGAGCAGCCAGGGCTGTTTCCCAGAATAAACACCCCACCCATAGTCAGCCCCAGCCCTGCAGGCACAGCAAGCCAGCGCCAACGGGAGAGCTCACCAGGCCAGAGCTCAAGGTTAATAAGTCACCCTGATCTCACTCCCTCCATCACTCCATCCTTGTTCTTGGGCCCTGGCTCACAGTGGGCTGTAGGCTTCGTTTATAACAATAGCTACTATTTGTTGCATTCTTTCTCCCCACCAGACTTCAGGAAGGCCTCATGTGCCCTCTGCACTGAGGCTCACACAACCCCATAATAGGCATGAGGATCACCATTTCACAGATAGGGATAATAAAGCCCAGGGAAATTTCATGGCTTAGCTAAGATCAAGGGCTAGAGTTTAGAGTTTGCTGCTATCCATCCATCCCGGTTCCTGTTGTCTCCTACATCTACAATGTAGGTTATAGGGCTCACTTCTTTATGCCATCTTGTATTATTTACTTTCAGCTCCTTGAATAGATTAAAGGCTCTGGAAAAACAGGAACTGTGCTTTTACCTCTGAGTTTCTCTGGACCCAGCATTGTGCGCTAATTGAAGAGTCCTTTACTAAGTATCTATGTTGTGCAGGACACCCTCTTTGCAGTGTGCACATCTGTGAATGAGGGAGTTGCGTCCCCTCTGGGTACTGATAGGTGAGGGGTCCCCACCAGACTGGGAGATCTTTTCTTTCTTTCTTTCTTTCTTTCTTTCTTTCTTTCTTTCTTTCTTTCTTTCTTTCTTCTTTTTTTTTCTTTTTTTTAAGATTTTACTTATTTATTCAATCCCGATGTGGGACTCGATCCCTAAACTGGGATCACTCTCTGAGCCAACAGCAGATGCTCAACCACTGAGCCACCCAGGCGTCCCCAGACTGGGAGATCTTAAAGACATGGGTAGGGTTGCCTAGCCTAGTGCACATAGTAGGCCCTGAATAAATGTTGATGAATAAACACACAATAAGAGCTTAATAAGCATCTGTTGAATAAATTGGAACCTATGGGATATTTAATAAATTTTTATTGTTGAAGGTTTAGGAGACCAGATTCAGCCTCCCAAATATATCTGTCAGCAATTATCTTAGCTCAGGCTGCTATAACAAAATACCACAGATTGGGTAGCTCAAACAACCCACATTAATTCTCACAGCTCTGGAGGCTGAAGTCCAAGATCAAAGTGCTGGCAGATTAAGTTCCTGGTGAGGACTCTCTTCCTTGCTTGCAGATGGCTGCCTTCTTGCTGTGTCCTCAGGTGGCCAGGGGGGGCAGGGGAAGCTCTGATCTCTCTTCCTCTTCTTATAAGGGCATAGATCCCACCATGGAGACCCCACCCTTATGACCTCTATTAAACATAATTACCTACCAAAGGCCCCATCTACAAATAGTATCACATTGTGGAGGGTGGTTAGGGCTTCAAGTTATGAATTTGCGGGGACACAAATATAGAAGAAATATTTCTGAAGCATTTACTATGTGACAGGCTCTGCAGGGGGTGTGACAAAAAAAATGACCTTGTATCCTACTCTTTGGGGAACTTACAGTCTAGTAGGGGAGGCAGTTTGTAACACAAGGGAGGGGAGCAGGTACGGTGTCAAAGGTTGGGTGCTCAGAGTAAGGACTCTTTGAGGGAGGAAAGCCAGGGGAATGGTAGGGAGGAGGACATCTCTCCTTATACACCTTTCACTAAGGAGGAAGCCAAGCCTGGCCTGACTGCTATAGGAGGTGCTGTGTCTCAGAAAAGCACAACCCAGAAAAACCCCTTCAGAGCCTGGCCCTCTCCAATGTCCTATACCCCCCACTCCATAAGTTACCTGACGCCTTAGGGAGATAGTGGTTTATAACACAAGTTTTGGTATCAGATCAACCAAAACTGAAATCTGAATGATGCCTCCCACTAGCTTCTAAGACCTTGGCCAAGTTCCTTCTCTGAGCCTCAGTTTCCTTCTCTGTAAAATGGGGGAAATAATAGGACTCACTCTCAGGGTTATTGTAAATATAATGAAAGTAAATCATCTGGGGGTGCCTGGCTGGCTCAGTTGGTGGAGCATGTGACTCTTGATCTCCAGGTGGTGAGTTCAAGCCTCACGTTGGGCATGGAGCATACTTAAAAGAAAAGAAAAGAAAAAAAAAGAAAAAAAAAAAGACAAGACAAAAATAACTGGTCCAGCTGAGAATTGGGGGTTTCTGGTTGGGTCAACTCCACCAAGATTATATAGTTCTTCACTCTTGCTGGATTTGCAAAAGCCAAATTTAAGAGTTTATCTGCAGCTAAGGGGACTCCATCTGGGTCCTAGAATTGTGGATACCAGGTAGTGATGGCTAATATGTGTTAAGGATGTACCTTGTTGGGGCACCTGGGTGGCTCAGTGTTTGAGTGGTATCTCAACCTTTGGCTTGGGGTCGTGATCCCAGGTTTCTGGGCCAGAGCCCCACATCAGGTTCTCCACAGGGAGCCTGCTTCTCCCTCTCCCTGTGTCTCTGCCTCTCATGAATACATAACATTATTAAAAAAAAAAAAAAAAGAAAAAGAATGTATCTCATTTGGGGCGCTCGGGTGGCTCAATGGGTTAAGTCTCTGAGTTTGGCTCAGGTCATGATATCTGCCTCCTGGGATCAAGCCCCCACTAGCCCCCCTCTGGGCTCCCTACTCAGCAGGGAGTCTCCTTCTCCCTCTCCCTCTGCCCTTCCCCCTGCTTGTGCTGCCTCTCTCTCTCTCAAAAAAAAAAAAAAAAAAAAAAATAGGGCAGCCCCGGTGGCGCAGCAGTTTGGCGCTGCCTGCAGCCTAGGGCGTGATCCTGGAGATCCTGGATCGAGTCCCGCGTCGGGCTCTCTGCATGGAGCCTGCTTCTCCCTTTGCCTGTGTCTCTGCCTCACTCTCTCTCTGTGTCTCTATGAGTAAATAAATAAAATTCTTTAAAATATATATATATATTTTTTTTGTTTGTTTGTTTGTTTTTTTATATATATATATTTTTTAATGCATCTCATTTAATCTTCATAACAACCTTAGAAAGGTAGTATTAATTATCATCCTGAAGTCAGAATCCCAACTCAGAGTCCTCACTGGGAGCAACCTGCCTGTCTGTGAAAACAAGTGGGTGTAGAAAAACAATGAGAAAGGCTCTCCAGCTGTAAAGGTTTCTTACGGTCAAGTGCCCCTGGGAGCTCGGAGATCGTTGGATCTCCAACGATCCAATCCTGGAGATGGAGGTGCCACCGGACTGATTTTAGGACCCCTGAGGGCAAGGACAGCTGAGGTTGTTCACCTTTGTCTCCACTGTCGCACAGCGCCTGGCACCCTGCAGGCACGCCATAAGCGTTATTAACAGATGAAGAAATAGCCCCCTGTGCACCTATTTTTTCTTTCTTACCTTTTTTCAATATACCTAGATTCCCGGGGGGCCTGAGCCGGACCTGGCGAGCTTGAAGTACACTGAGCCTCCAGCTGCAGGGCCCCCGCAGCAGCCTGAATCGCCGCGATCCCGGGCGCCGGGAGGGGGCGCTCTGCGGCCCTCAGCCTCTTCCCCTCCCCACGCACCCGGAGGACTGGGAGAGTCGGCCCTTAACAGCCCCCTCCTGGAAGGTGCTGGGTCCCAAAGCTGGCCTGCCCCAGGCCCATCTGCCGGCTAATATTTAACCAGGTCTCACTCCACATTACCCACACGAGGGAAATCGGGGTGGGGTGGGGGCAGAGGAGGTCACCTCCAAATCGCTACTTTCGGGGCCTATAGGCCTTTCATGTATCACCCAACAGTTCATAAGCACCTATTCTGCGTCTGTTCCTGTAAGTCATGAAAACCTATTATGTGTGCATTCATGCAACCATCATAAGCTCCATCTATGTATCCATTTGCCCAAAATATCATAAGCATTTACTGTGTGTCCATGTAAGAGCAGGAACTCTGTGTCCATTTATGCAACAGCCAGGAGCACCTACTATATGTACATTCGCTTAACATGTAAGGAGCACCTACCCTGTATCCATCAGTGCAAAATGTCTTGAGCACCTACTAGGTGCAAAGCGCGGTGCCAGGAGCTGAGGATGCTGCATGATCAAGACCCGCCGGCTTCAGGCGCTGGCTGGGGACAGCGGCAGCAGATGCACCCGGAGTCAGATGCCTCACCTACCAGAGGATGCTCTTCCTCTCCTGCACTCCTCGAGGCCAACTGTGAACCAAGATCTGCCACCTGACCGCAGAGCGGCGAGAAGGTAACTGGGCAGGGGCTCCAGCTTGGCCCAAACGAGACACACCAGAACGCGAGTCTGGTTCAACGTCGGGAGGGAAAAGACAGCTTAGGGGGGTGCGGGGCTTTCGCCCTCGCCGGCACCCACTCCTTCCACGTCCTAACGGCGGGCGCCGCGCAGGGGCGCGGAGGGAGCGCGGAGGGTCGGGGCGCGATCGAGGATCCCCAGCGCTCGGGCTGGGGACGCAGGTAGTCCCAACCGCTAGGACCAAGACTAGGGCCGAGCGGAAGCCCGGACCGCTCCCGGCCGGACTTCGTCCTGCCCGTCCCGAGGGCACGGGGGGTGGGGGGGCGGGGGGACCAGCCCGGCTTGGGACGCGAGGGAGGGGCTCCCGTCCGGGCTCGAACCCCGGCTTGAGCCTCCCCGAATCCCGAGCCGGGGCCTCTGCCCGCCGGGCGCTGCCCGCGCGTTCCTGGAACTGGGCTGGGCGGAGAAATCAGGGCCTGCGGAGAGGCATTCCTGCCGCCCTCCCCGCCGCCCGGGGCCGCGGGGGGCCTGGCCAAGGTGACCCCGCGGGGGGGAGGCGAGGGGCCCCCCGCCCCCTCGGCCGCAGCGACCTCCTCCATCTTCCCCGTCTCCGGGGCTCTTCCTCTGGGCCCGCCCGCCCCCTCCCCGGGCTTCCCCGAGGGCGGGACATCCCTCCCCCGCGCCCCCGCCCCCCCCGCCCCCCAGGCCACCTCCGGGCCGTGTCCCAGCGCTGCCCTCGGGCCGGGGGCGGGGCCGCGCGGGGGTGGGGGGCGCGGGGATGGGGCCGCGGGGGACGCCCGCCGCTCGCCGCGGCCCCGCCGCCCTCGCTGCCTCCCTTCCCCCGGCCCCGCGCCGGCTCCCGGCCGCCCCCTCCCCCGACGCGCACGCCCCGCCTGGCAGCTGGCGCCCCGGGCCTGGGGCCGCCGCGGCGAGAGGGGTTTGCAGGGAGGGCGGGCGCGAGGGAGCCAGCGGGGGAGGGAGGAGGGAGCGAGGCCGCCCCCCGCGCCCCTCCTCCTCCCCCTCCTCCGAGGCTCGCCCGGCCCTCCTCCCGCCGCCTCCCTCCTCCCTCCTCCTCCCTCTCCAAGACATCCCCGCACGGCCCGGCCGCCGCGGCCACCTTCCCTGCCGGAGCTGCAGATGTGGCGGAGCGGCCGGGCGCCGGGCGGCCGAGCCAGGGGAGCCCGCGCCGCGTGAGCCTCGCGCCCCGGCGCCCGCCCGCCCCGGCCCCCCCCCGCTCGCGCCCCCGCCGCCCCCCGACCGCCGGAGCCCGCAGCCCGGAGCCCGCCGCCCCCGCCGCCGAGGTAGGAAGCTCCGGGGCGTCGCGCCGTGGGGCCGGGACCCGGCTGGCGGGGCGCGGGGGCGCGGGGGGCGCGGGGGGCCCGGGCCCCGAGGGTCGCCTCCGCCGCCCGCGTCCGCGCCTCGCCTCGCCCCGGGCCATTGTGAGCCCTCGCCGGGGCCCCCGCGCTCGCTCCCTCGCTCGCTGGGCTCGCGCGCTCCCTCCCTCGCCGGCTCCCGGCCCCGTCCCCTCCGCGTCTCCGTCTTTCTCCTCCCTCCTTCCCTCCCTCCGTCCGGAGGCCGGGCCGAGCCGCGGCCGGGCCCGGGGCGGGAGCAAACTTCGGCAGGGAAGTTGGGCGGCCGCGGAGGGGGCGCGCTGCGGGCCGGGGGGGCCCTGGAGCCTGGGCACGAAGTTGTCTGGGGCGCCGGGCAGCCGCCCCTTCCCACGGCTGCGCCGGGCTGTTTCCAGGACGGGGTTTGGAAGGTGTCTCCTCCCTCGTCCGGGAAAGTCTCCCCCCTGCTGCCCCGGGCTAGCCCGGGCCCTTCCTGGGCCGGGGGGAGGGAGGGGAGGCGTCCCTGGGGGTCGGGACCGGGGGTGCTGCGGGGTCAGGACCCGGAGCCGGAGGCCGGGCTGGCACTTGTCTGTCCACTGCTGTCTGCGTGGAAGCAGAAGAACCCGGCCAAGTGAAGGGGGCAGGGGACCCGGCGGCCCGCAGGAGGGTCTGGAGGAGTGGGGGAGGGGTGAGGCAGGTGCATCCCGAGGGAGGGAGATGCCGGCACCCCGCTTCCCGCAGGCCCCCTGGAACGGGGCTGGAATCTAGGCTGGCACCTGGAGGCCCTGGCACACTGCCCTGGCGGGTCAGGTCCTCGGGCCACAGCAGGGCAGCATGCTGCCCGTCTGCCTGTCCAGGAGGGCCCGCCTGGCCTGGCCCCCCGGGGCAGTGATGGTGGCAGGGATCCTGGCCCTGCCCTGGGGCCTGGGAAGCGGGAAGGGATCCTGGGAGGAGCCCTGGGCCCCCAGCCATCACAGCCCAGGATCTTGGCTCTAAAGGGAACGCTTGACACTGAGGGGGCAGCCAGGCGAGCCGGGGACCTGGCCAAGGCCTGGGCTCTCGTGGCTCTCGGTCTAGGCCAGGGCCAGGGCCTGAGCTGTGGGCTTTCGAGGCAGCCTTCCTGAGGGTCTTCCAGCCCCGAGGGAAGCTGGGGCCGAGCCGATGCTAGAGACCCGCAGGAGACACCCTGCCCCCCCAGGGGCTTCCTCAGTTCCCAAGCTCAGGGAAGGAGAAACTGGCCGCTTCCTTCTGCCCACCCACCCAGCCCTCTCCAAGCCCCACTCCCGGTGCCACAGCGCCACAGCTGTTCCAGCCCAGCCCACACATCCCTCCCCGTGACCTCGGAGCCTTCCCCCTCTGCTCCTCCTTCTCCCCTCTGGGCCTGGGCTGGGCCTCCCAGCTGGCCCTGGCCCACTCTGGGGGAGGGGCTGCACCTGGGGAGCTCTTCCGAGGACACCTCTTCCAAGCTCCAGCCCTGCCCGTTTTACAGCCCACCTCCAGTTCTCCTTGGCCCTGTCTGCAAGCAGCCAAGAATGAGGCAGTGCCAGGGCGTTGGGGCACAGTGTATGGGGGTTGGGGACCCCTTGGAAGCAGCCCTGTTTTCCGTAGCTCCTTACCCTCCCCCTCCTTTCCGGAGCTGCCATTAGCGCTGACCCTCTGACCCCCAGAGCCTGCCCGCCCTTCTCTGTCTGTGACCTTTGACCTTTGGTGTTAAATCCCTCCAGCTGGGGCTCTACGGCCCCTGAGTGACCCTGGCCTAGGTCCCCTGGGGGGCCTCTCCCTTCTCCTGGCTCTCTACACAGGGACACCTGCCAGTCCCTCCCTCACTGATGGGGAGGGGGTGCCCCAGGAAGCCAGACAGTGAGTCACCCCACTTCCAGGCACCACTGCTTTTAGAGTCCGTGGCTTTGGGGGATTCACAAGAGCCAGGCCACAGCCTGGAGGGTAACTGGGAAAAGCCCCTGGCCTGGGAATCTGATGTCTTAGATTTGAGTTTGAGCCAGGCCACCAACTCCCAGGGGTCCTTGGGCCGGCTCCCCACCCCTCCATCACCCCACCCCTTCCTGGGTCTCAGTTTCCTCTTCCATAAAACCAAGAGGTCAGACAAGGTGAGCTTTCCGAGCTGGAGTCCGTGAGAAGACTTGTTGTGGGGGGGATGCTGAGAAGTGGGGTCAGGCCAACAAATCCAACTCTCAATTATCCGTGGGTGGAGCCAGTATGAATAACTGGATGCCACAGACATCCCAAAACCTCATTTCAAACAATCGTGTGAACCGCGTCCCCCCAAAGCTTTTGTTGTTTCTAAAAAGCCAGCTGCGAATGGGTAGCCACAGCCATGTCTTGTGCCTGGGCTCCCCTTGCTGGGAGTGCCCTCGGAGGGCAGACTGGCCTGCGGGAACACAAAGCCCTGCCAGGGCCCCTCCTGGGGGCCTGGGCCAGCACCCCTCTCACCCCACCTTGCAGCCCCCACCCCCCCTTCCCTGGCCTGGCCTTGGCCCCAGGCGGTGGGAGTGTCTCCTGCCACCTAATCCTCCCGGGGTCTGAACTGCGGTACAGGAGGAAGAATGTGTTTTCCTGACAACATTTTCCCATGTGCATTTTCATCCACCCTGACTTGCCTGGAATCCCACTTGGGTGAGGGGGTGGGGACGGGTGCTGGGCAGAGTTGGGGGCAATCCCAGGATGAGGGAGGGTGGCGACGGCTGTGCCTGGGGGACCAGATGTTGGGGCTGGAGCCTGCAGTTGAGCTCTTTGGGAGGCGTCGGGGTGGGGCCCTGGTGCTGGGAGGCGCCCTGGGGTTTGGTGGGGGAGATGGCTGCTCCTGGCTCTCCCCTCGGGCACCGGATGACCCCCCCAGGTTATGTACCAGGGGAGTCTGTGGAAGCCCCTCACCCAAGCAGGGAGTTCGGCTTGTAATGGAGAGGCCCGAGCTGGGTGAAATAGGGGGGAGAAGGTCTTTTCGGGGTTGCAGAGAAGCCTCCCTCTATTCAGGATTATTATTGTCGTTTTATATTTCACACAGATGACCGAGGCCAGGGGGTGACTGGCGGAAGGTGCCGGCTGGTCCCCCCTTCACCCAGAGTTGGGGAGGATCCCTGGCTGGTGAGGTCAGGGCAGCCAGAAAGGTGTGTGGCCCAGACGTGTGCCGGGATGGCACCTCTCTGAGATGGGATCTGCACATCTGCCCCAGTGGCTTCTAAGGTGGCCTACTCAGCGCCACCCTGGTGCATTCAGGTGTGGCTGGGGGCGGGGATGCGGCATCGTGCACCTCCGGTAGGACCTCTGGCGCTTTGCTGACCAGCCAGGGTTGAAGCTTTGCTGCTGGGAAAGGAAAGGATGTACTGTGGGGGTTTCTGTGTAGGGGCGCAGCCTGAAGCACAGAGACCCTGGTCTCTCTCCTGCCTCCGGCTCAGCCCTGGAAACCCCTGCTGTCTCTCCAACTAATAAAAATGCCAGCTTAGGCCCCTAGGAAGGCAGGGATAGGGTGCCAACGTTGGTCAGGGGATGGAACAGCCTGGGGAACACCCTGATTTTTTCGACTCCCCGAAAAAATCAGCACACTGCCTTAAGTGGCCCAGGGAATTTTGCAGGTGTTGACATCTGTCACCTGAAATTGTCACATCAGCCCTGTGAGGAAGATCCATTGATCACTGTTGACAAATGAAGAAACTAAAGCCTGAGGATGAGGCAGGACCAGTGGGCATCTGGGCCCAAGTTCCTGGGTGTGCTCTGGCTGGGGGGCTGGGGGGTGCTCTCTGGTGGCCAGTTTCCCACCTGGTTTAAGAAGGGATCCTGCTCTTGAGGGGAACCCAAGGTGGCCCTAGCAGCTGTGTACACAGGGCCCCCAAGCCTCCACCCTTTCTGGTACTGATCCTTCTGGCCTTGGCTCCAGACTGCTCCACGGGGAGGTGAGGCCTGGCCCAGGTCTGCGGGGGTCCCTGGCCCTTCTTCTCATTGCAGCTGTGGTGCTGTGGGACCCTCCCAGGGGAACTCTGGGGGCCTCTACGGAGCCTGACCTGCCATCCTGGCCAGGACGCTTCTCTCCACACTCCCTCAGGCCTCAGGCCGTGCAGGGCAGAGGCCTGGAGCTCTGGCCTTCCTCTCCTCCTCTCCCTCCCAGATGGGATGGAGGGTTCTGGTGAACTCATGGTCAGGCTGGGAGGAGCCTGGGGGGCACAGAGATATGAAGTGATTCCAGTTTTGGGGGGGGGGGACTTTCTATCTGCTCCAGATGCCCCTGGTGGGGATTGGGCAGAGGGATTGAGAATCTTCTAGAGCTGTGACTGGGGGTCGGGGGAGAGGCTGGGGCTTCCTCAGGCCCTTTGTCTTCGAGGCCTGAGAAGCCAGGTAGTACCCGCCACAGGAAGGGCCCCGCTATGGAGCGTGCGACATGTGTGTGCACACGTACTCCTGCCTTGGCAGATGGCTGCCCGGGGAGGGGACTGACCCACCCCTGGGCCCCCTCCTCCAGTCACAGCCAAGGGCGGGTGGGAGGCTTCAGAGGCCCCAGGAGGCTGCAGACCTGCCTGAGTCAGCCCTGGGAAAGCAGTCCTGCCCAGCTGACAGAGGGTTGCGTCTCCTTTACACAGACGCACTCACAGGCTAGTGCCCCCTGGGACCCTAGAAGTAAGGAGGCGGCTGGTGGGGGCAAGCGGGGGGTGGGGGTGGCGGCGACACTGAAGCTTGGAGACTCAAGGGCTCGGCCTGGGGTCACTTGGGGTCAGGGAGGGACAGAGAGGGACCGGAGCCTAAGACAGTCTGGCCCTGGCCCCTGAAATGTCAGTTCAACCTGGGAATCCCCTCAGCTCCACTGTTGCCAGCCCTGCATCCACCGCAGGCACCCCCTCCACCCCAGGCCCTGCATCCACCTCAGGCCCCCCCATCCACCACAGGCCCTGTATCCATCCCAGGCCCGGCATCCACTGCAGGCCCCCCATCCACCGCAGGCCCTGCGTCCACCCCAAGCCCCCCATCCACCCCAGGCCCCCATCTGCACAGGTACCATATCCACCTCAGGCCCCCCCATCCACCCCAGGCCCCCCATCCACCCCAGGCCCCCCCATCTGCCCCAGGCCCCCCATCAGCCCCAGGCCCCCCATCAGCCCCAGGCCCCCCATCCACCACAGGCCCCCCATCCGCCCCAGGCCCCCCATCCACCCCAGGCCCCCCCATCCACCACAGGCCCTACATGCACTGCAGGGGCAGGGGGGCAGGATGCCCTGACACTGGGCCCTGACGTGGGGGCAGCTGCGTCTGGGGAAGCCTCTCTCTCTCCCTTCGCCCCATCGTCCAGCTGGATCTGGCTGGCAAGTTCCGGCCTGCCTGAGCCCTTTCTCCCCTGGGCCGCTGCCTCCTGCATCCAGAGCCCCCAGCCCCCAGCCCCACACTTTCAGGCTGACTGACCCTGAGCTGTGATATCTCTGCCCCTGGGCTGTGGGGCCCTCCATTGTCCTGCCTGTTCTAAAGCTCTGCCTGCAGCCTGCCCCCCAGCACCCGCCCGCCCCCCCCCCCCCCCCAGCACGGCTGGCTGTTTGCCTGCCAGCCCCACCCTCCTCCAGGCAGGGACCGCAGCACCACCTTAGGACACCTAGTGGTCACCCTGCTTGGTCCTTTGGACCATGGGCCCCAAGGGCCTGAAGCAGGCCGGGCCTGGCAGGGCCCTACCCAGTGGCTGTTTCCTTTTGGCTTTGGAGATTGCCCCCAGCTTCTAGATTTGCTTTGCTGCAGAATTGGAGAAGGAGGGGAGGGGCACGGGAGGGGCACGGGAAGGGGGGCAAGGAGAAAGGGCTGCAGGCAGGGGATAGTGGGGGGCTGGGGGTGGAGTCCAGAGTTCCTGGGCCTGGCTGCTGGCTCTTCTGGGGTGGGCTCTGCGCCACGCTGGGTGGGCATGGCAGGACAGAAGCTGGGGGAACTGGGCCCTGCCAGTCATCCCATCTGAACCAGGGCAACAGTGGCCACCTCGTCCTCGTCCAGGTCTCCTCCTGGGTCCTTTGCAGGGGAAGAGACCTCTGTGTCAAGGCCCAGGCCCTGCCTCTCACCTTGACCTTGGGCAAGCCACTTCTTTCTTTGGGCCTCAGCCCCTCCATACCTACCCACCTCACCTGGCTACTGGGTACCACAAATGGATTTATTCATTCAAGCAACACACACTGAGTGCCAGGTGTTCAGGAAAAGCAGAGAGGGCAGGTGCGATGGTGCTGTTTAGGGAGCGGTTAGGGTTCTCAAGCTCCAGGCTACTTTAGGCCAGTGCTTCCCTTTCCCGGGTGGGGAAACTGAGGCCCAGAGCTTGGCCCACATCAGATTGTGGTGGGCCAGGTTTCTGACTCGGAGCCCCCAGCACTTTGCATCACTGCACAGATCCTGCTAGTGGGAGGAGTTAGCACAGCGTGGGGCCGTGGGAAATAGTGCGTGGTCTGCTCCATGAGGCCTTCACCTGCTCCAGGACTCCCTTCTTGGAGTGAGGCTCTAAATGCCAGGTGCAGGGGTAAGTGCCAGGGCCAAAGACGGGTGTGGGGGCAGTGCGCATGGCACTCTGTGTGTAGGGCTGGGCACCCAAGGTACGTTCAGGAGCTGGTGACATGATGGTACAAGTGAGGACTTGGACCCGGGATGAGTGTGGCAGGCAGCACAGGCCCCTGCAGGGCTGGGAACACTGTCCTCGGCAGCCTGGGGACAGAAGCAGGTCCTCTGCTCGGCTGTCAGGCCCTGGAAGAACAGCCCACGCGTGGCTGCAAGAGGTCTGAGGCCCGGGAGGGTGAATCAGGGAAGACCTGCTGCGGGAAGGGGTAGGAGGGGAATGGCAGATGGAGGAGAATATGGGAATGTGGAAGGTTGTGCAGCGGGACCTGGCACCCATGAGTGAGCATCGGGCTCATGGGAGAAGGAGGATCCTGAGAAAGGAGGTGCCGCAGGGGAGCGCTTGAGGCCTGGAGCCTGTGGGCTGGAAAGGGAGAGGGTGCTTTCTGTGTAGAGCACTCCATGGCTCCCCAGTGCCCTCCAGGCCCTGGCCCAGCCTCTCTCTTGGGCCGCAGTCCAGGCCTCTACAGCATTGGGCCCAGAAAGAGTGTGGGCCTTAGAACCTGGTAGTGAACCCCAGACGTGCTACTTACAAAGCTCTGTGACCTTGGGGGTGACTGAACCTCTCTCAGCCTCCATCTCCCCCTCTGGAAAATGGAGAGGCTAGCACCTAATTTGCAGGGCTGTGAGGATGGATGGAGATGGTGAGCCCGAGGCAGACTGGCCTGTCTGGCCTGCAGAGCAAGTTAGGATCTAATGCCCCAGCACTTCACCCCATGTCTCCCTGCTTAGGAGCAGCCCCTCCCAGCCCTCCTGCTCTTGTTCCCCACCGAGGTCTGGGCGCCTTTCATCCTCATTCATCTGTGGGCCCCCAGGACGGAGTGGGGTGGAGGGCCTGCTGCTGGAATGCATAACTGAGCGATGGGGTAAATGAGGCGGAGGGAGGGAAGGGCCAAAGTCCAGAGCCCGCCTTGCCAGCCTCTGCTCAGAGTTGGCAGGTGCTGTCCAGGGCCTGCTGCTTGTCCCAGGGGCAGTGGGAGGGCTGGGCCGTGGCAAAAGCCCCCAGGACCCAGGAGGTACTCACAGGGTTGTCTTAGAGCCGGACTTGGTTGGGAAAGTGCAGTTTTCCTTCCCTTTGGGGCCCGGGCCTCATCCCTGCTGCTCCTCGTAACTGCTGGGTCCCAGAGCCTGATGCTGGTCACATGCTGTGTCCTGTGTGTATGCTGTTGGGGCACAGGTGTGACACACATGCATGTGCCCGTATGTCGGGCTGCTGTGAGTGCCCGCCTGCGTCCTGTGGGATACTGGCCATTGCCTGTGGCGGCCCCAGAGAGTTCTGGCACAGTGCCCAGCCCTGACTGTCCACCATGAGTGGCAGTGCTGCCTAGCAGGGCCCGGCCTGCTCCCGCCGAGGCCTCAGTGGGTGTGTGTCCCTGTCTGGCTCCCCACAGCCCTGCGCCAGCTCCTCCCGGGGATCTGGGCAGCCTGGGCCTGGCCCTTCCCTTCCCAGTCCGAGGGCGGGCGTGGGGGCTGCTTGGCGGGCTCGCCTCTGGCTAAGGCCCAGGTGCAGGCAGTGCTCAGAGCCCCACGCACCACCTCTCCCCCTGCACCCCCAAGAAGGCTGGGCAGACAGGAAAATACCAGACATAGTTGTGCAAAGGTGGCTGCAGGCAGGCAGGCAGCAGGGGGTGGAGGCCCTTGAGATGGGGGCCTGGAAGCCACCGGCCTGAGGGAGGCTTCTGTGCCAGGCTGGCCCTGCAGCCGGACAGACATGCACATCTGTGTGAGTGTGCATGTGTGGGCCGGGCCCATGAGTGAGTCGCTCCTCCCTACCTCACTGTCCCCCGCCCCAGCCTGGTGGCATTGGTGAAGCCAGGACTGGTGAGGGGGTGGGCACAGGGGCGGGGAAGCCAGCCTTGAGCCTCCCAGCTTCAGCACTGCTGAAGTATCTGGGTGACCTGGGGAGGCCAAGGGATTGCATGGGGCACCACCCCCCCACGGCCAGGAACCAGAACTCTCAGTCTACTAGTTGCCAGCATCTCCTGCATGCCAGGCACTGGCCCGCCTCTCCCTGCAGGATGTCCTGGGTCCCCACCTTGCCGGTGAGCTGACACCTGACACCTTATGTGGTACCTGTTTGTGACTAAGGCTCACCGGGGCCACAGGGACCCATCTGAGGCCCCACAGCCATGGGCCAGAGAGCAGGGGACTGGGAGCAGCTAGCCTGGCCCTGGCAGCGCTATCTAAACATGCCCGAGTGAGATTTGGCACCCACTGCTATTCAGGTGCTGCCCGGCTGAGGGCTTTCCTGAGGCCCCCACAGCTGAGCGCAGAGAGCTTGGCTCTGGCTGGGTCACCTGGGGTGCTGGCGCTCCCACCTGGGTGGGGTCTGCCCTCCCACGGGAATCTGGGGAGGCCCCCCAGGGCTGGCTGAGGGCCCATCTGGGATGGGGGAGGGAGGGGCCTGCCTGCTGAGAGGTTCCCAGGAAGGCGAACCCCTCGGGCTTCCAGGGCTTCCAGGAAATGCGGCCTGCCCTGGCCCCTCTCCTCTCTCCTGGGACCCGCTGGGGCTGGGCGAGGCCTCAGGATAAGCCCCTCCCCTGGGTCAGGGAGGAGGCCTGCTCCTCCCAGGGCTGCTCGGGCCTCCAGGGCCCCCCTCCTTCTCTTCGAGCAGTTGGGCCCTGGAAGGTGGCTTGGGTCAGCTGTGGCCACTGCACAGGACAGCTGATGCCTGAGGCTCTCTGAGGGGCACAAGCTTGTTTAGTTGTACCTTAAAATGAAGGCCGGGCACGCTCAGGTGACGGTGAGACTGTGTTGTCTGTGGACACGGGAGGCCAGTCACCCCACAGAGCTGTCCTCACAGCTCCAGACTAGCCAAGGCTGGACGGTTCAGTGATGGTGACAGTTAATTCAACAAGGGTGACCAGGACCTACTACGTGCCCAGCATTGTTTCAGTTGCTGAATATGACATAATAATGGGAAACATTAAGAAATCACTGGATGTGTGCGTCACTAGCCAAAACCCAAGGAGGGGTTCTCATTACTATTACCATCATCCCATTTTCGAGGTGAGGACAGTGAGGCAGGGAGGTGACTTGCCCTGTCACTTGGGCAGGAAGTAGCAGAGTGGAGCTGGAGACCCAGGTGGTCTGACCCGCACTTGGGCCTGCCCGCTCAGGGGGGTGGGGGGTGCTGAGAGGGTGAGGTCTCCCCTGCCCCAGCCCCTGCCGCTGGGCTGCCAGGAGGGTGGAGCCCTTGGCCAGAGCAGGGAGGGAGCCGCAGCAGTTCCCAGGAATGTGGGGCCGTTTGCTTTGGCAGCATATCTGCCCTCGGCTCTCCAAGCCTCCCTGTGGCCCCCCCCCACCGGCCATAGCTCGCCCCTCCAGCGCCCACCCACCGCCTGCCACCCCTCCTAGGCTCTGTACCTAACTCCCACAAACCCCTGGGAAGGGATGGGGTGCTAGGCGGGAGGGCTTTTGCCCTCCCTTCCGCACACATCCATGGGCACAGATGGTCTGGTGAACCTGGCTTCTGGACTCACCTGGGCTTGTGATCTAGGTCTGCCGCAGACAAGCTGCGTGACCCTGGACAGGTCACTTAACCTCCCTGAGCTGCAGTGATTACATCTGTAAGATGGGGGGCCCGGCACCTGCCTTCACAGGTGCTCGCTCTTCCCCTGGCTGTCAGCAACTGGCTGTTGGTCCTGTTGTGGGGTGATGTGCGCCCAGGGCTTCCAGTGGGCTTGCTGCCCGCCCGGCCCTCGGTGTCCCCAGCTTTGGGAAGTGCATGTTGATAGCCATGATCCCAAAGCAGCACAGGGGAGGCTGGGGATTTGCTTCCCTGCTCCGTGTGGGATCAGGAAGGCCACTGGGCTTCGAGAGGTGCATCCTGAGCCGTTGTCCCAGGGTCCTAGGCCAAAAGGGCCACGGCTGACCGAGAAAGGGCAGTTTGGGGACTACGGGGCAATCAGGGGTGTCCCTCCCCCCCCTTACAGGGCGCTGGCCTGCCTCTGGGGGTGGGTATGCCCAGGCGCCCCCTCTGCGCTCCGCAGAGCGGAGTCCAGCCCGCCGCGAGCCTGGTGAGCCCAAGCCTCAGTTTCCCCATGTGTACAGCCGTGGCAAGGGCGGGCTGCGCTCCCAGGAGGGCCCCGGGCAGCGGCGCCCCGACACCCCGACTCGGTGCGCACCGCGGGTGGGCTCCCAGGTGGGCGGGGCGGGGGCGCTCGTGGCGGCCGCACAATAGCGGCCATTGTCTGGGCCGGCGGCGGGGCGGCGGGGGGTGCGGCCCACCCTCGGGGTGACCCCCGCCCCCGGGAGGCCGCGGCCCGCCGGTGGTCCCCGCGCCGCCCCGCTTCCTCCCGCTCCCCGGGCTCTAATTAGTTCCTTTCGCAGCTGGAGCGGTGGCTGGCGACCACCTCGGCGCCGCCTCCGGCCCGCCCCCCCCCACCCCCCCTCCCGCCCGCCCCCCCCACCCCCCCGCGCCCCACGCCTGCCCCCCGCGCCCGCCCTCCGGGTCCCCCGCCCCGCCCCCCCGCCCCCCGCCTGGGCGCTGGCCCCCGGCCGCCTCCCGAGGGGGCCCCGCTGCGCCGCCAAGACCCGGACGGTGCCACCCTGGCGGTCGCCCGCCCCGCTCCTCGGCCCCAGAACAAAGAGCAGAGCCCCAGTTCAGAACCCGCGTCTACAGGCTGGGGGAGGGGGGAGGGGGGAGTGGAAGGAGCCACCTCGAGGTCCGCCAAGGTCAGGACAGGGGAGGTCACAGGGGGTCTTCCCCTTGCTGTGGGGCCACCTCTGGGAGGACGCCTGGGTGGGGCCGGCCTGGGGTTGGGGATGCTGAGAGCTGTGCGCCTTTGGGGTGGCTTTCCCGGGAGTGGGGGGCGGGCTGGGCCTCTGGACTGGGTTCTGGCTTCCATCCCAATGAAGCTCTGCCTCCCTGGGCAGAACCTAGTGACAGGAAGTGTGTGTGTGGGGGCTCTCTGGGGACTGGGCCTGCTGGTTAAGGGGGGTGCCGCAGTCCCCACTCCCACCTGGGCACTGTGCCTGCCCCACCCTGGTTAACACACTCCTTTTTTGCGGGGCCTCCCTAATTGTGGGTGGATGCAGGTCTCCTGCACATCTCCAGAACAAGATAACCAGGGTCTAGGGCTCCTCCCTGGACCCCTTCTGGCTTAGGGCAGAAGGGCAGATGCCAAAAAGGCTGTTACCTGGGCAGGGCTGCCAATCACAGGGTCAGTTTGAATTCCCAGTCCCCAAACCATCTTGCTACATGGTCCCCTCCTCTGGAAGGTCCGGTTGGGGGTGGGGGATGGAGGCTGTGGGGAGGCCTGTGGCCCTAGGCCAGCTGAAGGACCAGGCCACCAGCCCTTCCTGGCTCCTGAATTCTTAATCAGCATAAATATTTACTTCCTTCCTCCCCTTCCAGGCTCCCAGCACAGAGGAGCTTCAGGGAGGTTGGACTGGGCCTGTGTCTAAAAATAAACAGGTAGAGGGATAGGCAGACAGACAGACATAAGGGGAGGGGGGTCAGGCGGAGGGCAGCTCTCTGTCCAGCCAGAGGGAGAGTGGAAGGGCCCAAGGTCCATCCATCACTGTCACCCACCCACCTGCCCACCTTGGGTCTGGAGCTCCTAAAGGACCAGGTGGCAGCCTGATGGGCATCTCTGGCCCATGCATGGCCTGGGGGGCAAATCCAAACGGATCTGACTGCTCCTACCTAATGCAGTTTAACTGGGGCAAGTCGGGTCACAGATGGGGTCCCACGACCAAGTGTAGCTGCCCCTCCTTGGGCTCCGAGAGTTGCCATGTAGCTGGTAGGGTCTTGGAATGTCCTAGAAGCAGAGGGTCCTAATTTAGGTAGGGGACTGCCTTGTTGTGTCCCCGTGTGCTTGGAGGGTCTTGGCAGAAGTAGAGCTTTTCAGGGGAGATGGATGAGCCAGGACCTGGCACCAGAGAAAACTGTTTAAAGTTGCTGAGGTACGTGGCCGGGAAAAAAGATGAGTGGGGCCATAAAGGCTGTCCTGCTCCTTCCAGCTCCGTGAAGCAGCTCTGCACACGGGTGGGCATCTCTGGTTCCCACGGGGGGAGAGAGAGGTGTGCGTGTGTGCACACAGCTGAAATGTGTGGTCATGTACCATGTGGCGGTTACAGGATGTTCTATATTAAGTTATGAAAATGTGGAAAGAATGGTCAATGACGTGGAGTGTCTCATAGTTTTGGCTTGTTTAGCGGATAGATTTTTGGGGTATAATCACCCCAATTAGCAAACACAAGGATACACTTTGACCACATGTGGAAGGATTGCCCCTGGAAAAACTTTTTGAGTTTGGAATACAGCGTTGACCTTGCTTGCTCTCGTGTCATTTGTATGTGAAGAAAATCACACCATTGAGAAGTTCTAAGGGATGGTGAAAATACCAGTGTGAGAACTTCTAATAAAAGAGTATCATCACCACTAAAAAAAAAATGATGTATGGTATATATTTTATTAACCACCCAGCAGAGCTGGTTCACTTCCCTCCAACCCTGTCCCTGGCTGGCCTGGCTGCGCCACAGTCCCCAGCTGCCCCCTGGTGGCGGCTCAGAGCCCTCTGGCTCCGTGGGCCTATCAGCACCTCTCTTCAGCACCTCTCTTCAGCACAAGGGCACCTGTCTGCACCCCCATCCCTTGGGCCAGGCTCTGCACACCTTGCCTGAGACAGGCTCTCAGCTGCCTTCCCTTGGAGGTGACCACAGCTGCCCGGGAGCCCCGACACCAGCAGCACTTGTGATCAGTAGCTGAGAACCACTAGTGGCTTCCTTGGAGGACACCTGCTCTTGGCCTGGTTCTGGGCCCTCAGGCTCAAGCTGGGCATGTGATTCTGGGCACCACTTTCCACTCGGTCAGAAATGACCTTTGGGACTTCACTGACCAGCTCCAGGGAGGTCTGGCCTTCAATTGGTAGCTCTACCACTTCTTAGCTCTGTGACCTGAGGCAGTGTCTCTAAAAATCAGTTTTCATGGCAAAATGGACCCTCTGAGCTTTGCCTCCAGAACTGACTTGAGGGTAATGGAGATGGAAGCTCTCAGTAGGTGGCTGGCACTCATGCGACCTGGGGCCAGAGCCACTTGGAAGGTCCCCCTTCCCAGGGAGACAGCCTTCAGGCTGCTATACATCCACACCTCCCTCCCCTGGCGGCTTCAGGGGCTGCAGCAGGAGAAGCCTGAGGTCACGGTGTCACAGCACAGCTCCTGTCCTCCCCCAGGTTCCTGCCTGAATACCAGCTTGGGAACTCCCCACTGCCTGCAGCCACCTCCAACGCAGCCCCCCATCACCATGCACTCCTTGGACGAGCCGCTCGACCTGAAGCTGAGCATCACCAAGCTCCGGGCGGCGAGAGAAAAGCGGGAGAGGACGCTGAGTGTGGTCCGGCATCGAGCTCTGCACAGGGAGCTCGGCCTGGTGGATGACAGCCCCACGCCGGGCTCCCCAGGCTCTCCGCCCTCAGGTACAGCACCCCTGGTGGGGCTGGGGCTCCCAGGCCCCGATGGAGCCATGGCAATGGGAAGAACATCTGGGGTGTATCCCCCAGGATTTAACCAGGCCCTTCACGGCTTTCACCTTAGAGCTCTGTCCCTTTATTCTCCATCTCTGGAGGGGACATTGTCCCTGGGGGGAGGCAGCTGCCCAGTTCATGAAGCTGGCACAGCAGAGCCAGGATTCAAACCAGGCCTCTGAGAGGACATAGAGGAGCTAGTAAGGGGGAGCAGGCGGCTCACAAGCAGTGACAAAGGCCCTGTGACCCACCTCCTGGGCTTCAAGGCAGCATAGCCGGTCAGTCAGGTCCGGGGAGAGGGGACCAAGCCCAGCAAGTGCTTCTCAGGGGGTGCTTGGGGCTCAGGACATCTGCTCTGCTTCCTTGGACCCTGAAAACCAGACCTCTATGTCTGAGCTAGAGGGCTCTGGAAGCAGCCTGGTCCAAACCCCTCATGTTACACAGGGAGCAGTGAGGGCAGGAAGGGGCCCAGGAAGAGTCAGAAAGGTCCCTACCTGCCAGTGTGACAGCGAGCCAGGAGCCTGGCTTCCAATTCCTGCTCACTGGGTACTTTCCACTTCTGGTCTTAACCAACGGCTGATCTCTCATGGTGGCAAAAGTCACATTGGTCAGCTGTGCAGGTGGCTGCTCAGATGCTTGGGGTCCCAGGGTGGTTTGGAGTGTGGCTGGGGTCTGCTCCCAGGGTCATGGGAGGGTGGTTCAGAGGACTCAGCTCCAGCGTCCCTGAATAGTGCTTCTCCCTTAGGCTTCCTGCTGAACCCCAAGTTCCCTGAGAAGGTCGAGGGACGCTTTTCGGCAGCGCCTCTGGTGGACCTCAGCTTGTCACCGCCATCTGGGCTGGATTCTCCCAATGGCAGCAGCTCGCTGTCCCCCGAGCGCCAGGGCAATGGGGACCTGCCTGCAGTGCCCAGTGCCCCGGTAAGGAGGGCGTGCGGGTTCTGGAAGAGGTGGATTGGTTTTCTGGAAAGGACCACAAACTAGGTGGCTTAGGACAACAGAAAGGTATTATTCCATCAGTCCTGGGAGCTGAAGCCTGAAGCAAGGTTGTGCTCTGTCCCAAGGTTCTGGGCAAGATTATTCCCTCACTTCTTTCCAGCTTCTGTTGGCTCTCAGTGTTCCCTGACTTGTAGCTGTGTCACTTGAACCTCTGCCTCTGGTGTCACCTGCCTTCTTCCCTCTCTTGTGTGTCTCTGAGTTCAAATCTCCCTTTCTCTTATGAAGACATCCATCACTGGATTTAGTGCCCCCCAATCCAGTATGACCAGGGGTGGGGGGCAGAGGGAGAGGGAGAGAGAGAATCTTAAGCAGGATCTAGGCCCAGGGTGGAGCAGAAGCCGGGTTTGATCTCCCTACCCTGCCATCATGCCCTGAGCTGAAATCAAGGGTCAGACTCTTAACCGATGGAGCCACCCAGGTGCCCCGAGTATGACTTCTTAACTTGACTGCATCTGCAAAGACCCTATTTCCAACTAAGGTCACACCCACAGGTACAGGGACATATGACCCTGGGGGCCGACTCAACCTGCCACAGAAGGAGACACAGGGGGTCTGGGTGCGCTGGCCCGGGTGGGAGCACTGACAGCTCTGCCCTTCCCGTCTTCCCCAGGACTTCCAGCCACTGCGCTATCTGGATGGCGTCCCAAGTTCCTTCCAGTTCTTCCTGCCTCTGGGCTCCGGAGGGGCCCTGCACCTGCCTGCTTCCTCCTTCCTCACCGCCCCCAAGGACAAGTGCCTCTCGCCAGAGCTACCCCTGCCCAAACAGCTGGTGTGTCGCTGGGCCAAGGTGAGTGGGGGGGCGGAGGCTGGGGCTGGGGCCGAGGCCAGGGCCAGGGCGGCCCCATGTAGACCCAGAACTCTCCCCGGCCCCACAGTGTAACCAGCTCTTTGAGCTCCTGCAAGACCTGGTGGATCACGTCAACGATTACCACGTCAAGCCTGAGAAGGATGCAGGGTACTGCTGTCACTGGGAGGGCTGTGCCCGCCATGGCCGAGGCTTCAACGCCAGGTGAGGGAGGGTGAGAGGGGGGCGGGGGGAAGGGGCTCAGGTGTCGGGCGAGCTGAGCCAAGCTCCCCTGTGCCCTCCCTGGAGCAGGTACAAGATGCTCATCCATATCCGCACACACACCAATGAGAAGCCGCACCGGTGCCCCACCTGCAGCAAGAGCTTCTCACGCCTGGAAAATCTGAAGATCCACAACCGGTCGCACACAGGTGAGGAGCTGGGCTGGAGGGCGGGGGCTGGGCGGCTGGGCATCCTGCGCATCCAAGGAGGCGGCGGAGGGGAGGGGGGCAGTCTCATTGCTTAGCAGTCCTATTCCAAGTGCCACCCCTGGCTGAAGCCTCTCCTGTGGGTGCGACCCTCGACATCCACCCCTGGAGCACTCAGCATGTCGTGTGATCGTCCAAGTGCTGTCACCTGGGAGGCAGTGTGTGCTTGCTCCTCACCGGGCTCCAGCACACCGTGGGGCAGGCACTGGTGAACAGAGCCACACACCTAATTTTAAATTTACTAATCGCAAAAAAAAATTTTTTTAATTAAAAAAAATTCTAATTGCCACATTAAAAAAAAAAGGATAAAGGGATAGGTGAAATGAATTGTAATGAAATATTTTCTTGAATCCGATATATTAAAAAAAACTTATCAATGAGACGCTGGAATTAATTTTGTACAAAGTTGTGGAGTCACAACCCGGTGCGTATTTTTCCCCTTGCTCACAGCCCATCTCCGTTTGGGCCAGCCGCATTTCAAAGGCTCAGGGCCGCGAGTGGCCATTTCATGGACCCAGAGGTGTTCTGCTGAGCCAGGACCAAATACAGCACAGGGCGCCGTCTCGCGGGGGTGACCTGGGCCGCCTCCCAGTGGGTCTTCCCGGGAGTACACACGCAGATTTGTGGGACCACTGGTTGAAGTGGTCATGTCATCCGCAAATTAAAGCACAGGACGGAGGCCGGGGGCACACAGGGCTGGCTTCTGTGGCTGCGCCCCGCCGTCCCCACCTGGGATCAGATCTCGTGCCGGGTGCTGGGGACACCGTCCCCCACATCAGACAGTCCGCGCTCTCGGGGAGGTCTCGGTGTCAGGTGGGGGGCCTGGGGCTGCCCGACGTGTGGGTGGGGGTTAGGACACTGGGCTGGGGAGAGGCCCCTCATGCCGCCGCGCCCCGCAGGTGAGAAGCCCTACGTCTGCCCCTACGAGGGCTGCAACAAGCGCTACTCCAACTCCAGCGACCGCTTCAAGCATACGCGCACCCACTACGTGGACAAGCCCTACTACTGCAAGATGCCCGGCTGCCACAAGCGCTACACGGACCCCAGCTCGCTGCGCAAGCACATCAAGGCCCACGGCCACTTCGTGTCTCACGAGCAGCAAGAGCTCCTGCAACTGCGCCCGCCCCCCAAACCACCGCTGCCCACCCCTGATGGCAACCCCTATGTCAGCGGAGCCCAGATCATCATCCCCAACCCCGCTGCCCTTTTCGGAGGCCCGGGCCTGCCCGGCCTGCCCCTCCCCCTGGCCCCTGGCCCCCTTGACCTCAGTGCCCTGGCCTGTGGCAACGGTGGGGGCGGTGGGGGTGCAGGGGGCATGGGTCCCGGGCTGCCGGGCCCCGTCTTGCCCCTCAATCTGGCCAAGAACCCGCTGCTGCCCTCACCCTTTGGGGCTGGTGGACTGGGCCTGCCTGTGGTCTCCCTCCTCGCTGGCTCCGCTGGCGGCAAGGCTGAGGGGGAGAAGGGGCGTGGGGCAGTGCCCGCCAGGTCTCTGGGCATGGAGGGCCGCAAGACCCCCCTTGAGAGGACGGAGAGCAGCCGCTCCCGGCCAAGCCCCGACGGACTGTCCCTGCTGCCCGGCACCGTGCTGGACCTGTCCACGGGCGTCAACTCCGCGGCCAGCAGCCCAGAGGCGCTCACTCCTGGCTGGGTGGTCATCCCGCCAGGCTCCGTGCTGCTCAAGCCGGCCGTGGTGAACTGACCGCCCAGCGGACAGCTACCTGCGGCCCTGCCCCTGACGAACGGAAAGTCTTCTGCGAAATAGCAATAATGTCCTCCTGCCCCCGGGGCCTGGGTGGCTGTGTCCCCCCCGCCCCCCCGTGGACCCAGCCCCAGACAAAGCTGGGCAGCAAGGATGGTGCTAGAAGGTCATTGGTGGTGTCCCAGGCTCCGGAGGGGGAACTGGCCCTGCCAGCCAGGGAGGGCTGTGCTCCCGGGTGCTGAGGCCTTGCTCACCTCTGGCCCTCCCCCTGCCCTGCCCCCCGCCTCGGTCCCCCAGGCTGCCCACCCTGGTGCCTCCCTCATTCAGTCGCCAGCCTGGGTCAGTGACCCTCCCTCCCTGCCTTGCCCACCTGCTAGACCTGTCCCCGTCCTGCCTGGCCTCTCTGGGCCCCTGCTCTGGGGGCTTCTTGGACCCCTTTCCCTCTGGCCCACTCTCCAGAGGGAGAGCAAGACAGACGCAGGCAAAGCCACAGAAAGAAGCCACCATATCCCTATGACAAGGTGCCTCCAACCTCAGAGAGGGAGGCCCGCTCTGCCAGCTGCCCCTCACCACTAGCCCGTCCAAAACCAGCCAGCACTACCTGAGGGTCGGCCCCTTCTCTGGGCTGGGTGCTCTCCAAAGCGAGGGGATTGCTGACCACTCCCCTGCCCCTTCCCTGCTGGGCCTCCTCCCTCTGCTTTCAGGGAGCCCTGAGTGAGGAGGCTAGACGCCAGGACCCTGGGCCCTCATTCGGCTCAGGGAATGGTGGGGCAGGGCCTGGCCTGGGACTCTGGAGGCTCACAGGGTTTCACGGAGGTGGGAGGCTGGCTGGGGACAATCCCAGGCTGGGGCACAGCTCCCATTCTGGGGGTGCCAAGTCACAGCCGGCACATGGGGGAAGGTAGGGCTCCAGGTCAGTGCTGGGCTTGCGAGCTTTCCAGAGGCCACGAACTGAAAACCCTGGGCTTGGGGGTGGTGAAGCCATGGGAGGGCCCCTCTGTTGGGAAGGGAGAAGAGGAAGGAACCCAGGGTTTACGACATGGCTGTTTCCTTTGGCTTTTCCCAACTGAGCCTCTGTTCTAGAGGTGTCCCCACCCCCTACAGGGCATGGGCCGGAATAAGCTAAGGATGCTGGTGCTCCACTGCCCCATCCTGCCAGGCCCGGGGGGCCTCAGCATAGGCACACCCCCACCCTTGCTGTTCCCTCTGGAGGTGGCCTGGCGGTCAGGACTTTTGGCTCCACAGCCACATGACCAAGCACTCCATTTCCCCTGCTGTAGAACAGGGAGCTGCAGGCTAGCAGTGGTGGCGGCAGCAGCCCAGCAGTTCCAGGGTCTCCCAGCTGCTCCTCTGAGCAGCTCTGCAGACTCCACCCTTTCCTGGACCGCCCTTCTGTCCTAGAGGGGTCACCCTGACCGGCCTGCCCTGATAGGGCCTGGCAGTGCTGGCTCTGCCCCTTGAAGGGGCTGTGAGTGAAGCAGGAGGGAGCTGGTCTCCTTTCTTCGGGCCCCCCAGGACCCAGGCCTTAAGTCCCCAGTTGGGGGTGAGGGCTTTGAGACTCAAGCCCAGGGAGCAGAGGAACAGGGCACTGAAAGGTGACATTAGCTCAGCATGTGACTCGGTGACAGACCAGGCTCGAGAGGGCTGGTGTACGTGTTGTTGTTGTGGGTTTGTTGTTGCACATTCCAGGATATCAGTATTTTAACAGGTTCTAAGTGCCTTTCTATCGTAGCTTATGTTTTTCCTCCTCTTGGCTCCATTGCTGTTAGCATAGAGTTTAAAAAAAAAAAAGAGATAAGCTAATGACTATAACAATATATTCCTCCATGTGAGAGGAAGTTTATAAAGAAACAATAAAAGTGAGTTGCAAAGATGGTTTCTGTCTTGGCTGTGCCATGAGCGGAGCCACCCTTCTTGAGAACGCTGACTGCCCCGTGCCTGGTTTGGGTCAGCACGGGCCCTGTTCTGGGGCTTCCTTCCAACCCTGTGGATGCCACAACGGCCAGACCTGCTCCTGGGAGCTGGGAGGGAGCAGGTCCTGAGGGCACTGAGATGGAAGATTCTGGATGAAGCATCATGGGTCCGGGTCCTGATCCTGCCACCACCTGCTGTGACTTCGGTGAGCATCTCACTTCTGGGGGAGACACAACTCCCTGGCCTCAGTCCAACCAGAGTCTGGCAAAGGCTTCTCTTTCCCGGCGTCACTGGAACATTCCACCCAGATTCCAGAGATGCTGGACTGAAACACAGCTCAAGGAGAGGTGGCCTGTGACAGAGCCAGGGGCCCAGGGCTCTGTACCCAGAGGGAAGGGCAAGGGCAAGTCTGAGGATGGTGATGCTGGAGGGGCCTGGAGCTGGCACCCTGACAACAGAAGTGGCCACGTCTGGTACACGACAGCTCAACGGGCAGGGCTGGACTGGCTGGCTTCTGGCCAACCTCACCCACCCCAGCCCTGCAGGGTGTCAAAGGCATGTTAACAGGGATATAGTGTTGCTGCCTCCCCTCCCCACTGGCCGGAAGAGCAGCCTGCCTTCTGGAATCTGGATATGTGCATTGAAAAATGCGGAAAAGACATTTATTACCAAACTATAAATTAGAGGAGGTGGATGGGGTACAGTAGGAGGAGCTGAGTGGTCACGTTTTGGGCATCTGCTCCTTCTCTCTGTCCTCCTGGGCCTGGATCCTGAGCTCCTCCTGCAGGCGCTCCCAAGCTCGGACCACCTGGGGAGGGAGTTAGAACCGGGTAGGGCAGTGAGCGAGTGGGATGGGCCTCTGTCCTTTCCGGTTCCCGCAGAGCAGTGGGCATATCTGAGCTAACAGCTTGGGAAACACAAGTGCTGCCTCTGCCGGTGCGCAGCATTCCCCAGGCGACCAGGCCCAGGCACACCCTGCCGTCTGCCGGCTAGTGGTCCTGTTCCCTCACAGCCATGGCTGCTAGGAGGGCCACTCCACAGGGTGACAGAGGGCCCAGGCCAATTCAGCCCAATCGGCCAGGCCCTGTGGAGCTGAGATAGCCAGAGGGAATGGCAGTCGAGGAGGGCCTGCCTGAGGCTGGGGCATCAGGGAAGGACCTGGGGCCTTCCTGCCTGTCAGGCTCTGAACTGCCTGGAAATAAGGGACCCCCAGTAAGAACAGGCCCTTGGCTTAACCTCCTCCCAACCTCAAGAGCACTTACCTTGGATTGCAGGTAGAAGGAGCCACCCACGGATTTATCGTTCACCTTGAACAGGTGTTCGTAATTCTGGGGGGGCGGGGAGAGACACGGTGAGAGGGTGTGCGGTCTCTGGGTTACAGAGGCAGGGGAAGCTAGGAAATGACAAAGAAGGAAAGCCAAAGGGTTCAACCCTGCTGCCCCACGTGCCCTGCTATGCAACCCCAGAAGCCACCTGTCACTGCTAGGGGACAGAAAGGTGGACAGGTACCCACGGAGGGAAGGAACTCTGCCTTGGCCACTGCCTGCCTTGGGCCTAAAAACAAAGGAGAGACAGCAGCTCCCACAACGAGGGCGTCCACACTGGCTGCAGCCACAGCCTCCATATCTGCCCCTTTCCCTGGGCCACCTTCACTCTTCCTGATTCTGGTGGCCTGACCCTGCAGCCCCTGATCTGGTCTGCCGAGGCAAGGCCTGTCTCAGAACCAGTCTCACCTTTTGGATCTCCTCCGGGCTCAGCTTGGAGACATTGAGAATCTGCTGGGCCTCTTGGAGGCTGAGGCCAGACAGGTTGGAGGCAGCTGCAGACTGGTGTCCAGCACGTCCTCGAGCATCAGCTGCTGCCCGGCTGGCTGTGTGGACACATGGGTGAGTGCTCAACCTTTAGCAGCCCAGGGGTTCCCCTGGGCATTCCAAGTGGGCAGCTCAGCCTGCCAGGTGGCAGGGGAAAAGACACATGCAGGGACAGGGTGCATCCCTTCTCCAGGAGCGGTTGTATTTGGGGGAGTGGGTGGGGAGTATATGAAGTGAGGACAGATTTACCCCACTGGGACAGTGGGCAAGGGGTATGGTTCCAACCTAGAGCACGAGAGGTCCCTGTCCCACGTCTCTCCCTTATCCCTCATCCCAAGTGACAGCATGTTGGGGAGCTTTAGGCCATAATGGGAAGCAGAGTGAAGCTGCAGGTGGGAAGAGGCAGTAATAGCTCAGTTGAGACCTGGCTGCCCACCAGTTACCTAGGCCACCAAAGCAGGTAGCTCAGGTGACCTCTTCCCTTTCAGTGACCTTAGATTCAGTAGCCATTAAACTTTTTCTTAAAGGGTCAAAGAGTAAATATTCTAGGCTTTGCAAGCCAATTAAAGTCTGTGTTGCAATTACTGGACTGCCCTGTAAGCAGCCAGAGGGTATGGCTGTGTTCCAATAAAACTTTATTTACAAAAATAGGTAGCCAGGTGAACAAGCTTGCCAACTCCTACCTCAATGTTCAGGTCAACCAGGTTTCCCTTTTATGAGAATGCCCTAAAATCCCACAATGTCCTCCCGCACTGGGAAATGCCAGGTAGCCAGAACCCCAGCCTGCAGAGGGGTTCCCTGCATTCACCATAGGGCCACAATGAGGGGCCACAGATAGGAGGAAAATGTGACCTGGGCAGGAACTCCCAGGGCTCAGGCTTACCTGCAAACTCCTGCCGCAGGGCCCGGGCAAAGGCTCTGCCCACCACCTGCACCCCCATCACAATGATCTGGGCCAGGTATTTGGCCTGTGGGCAAAGCAGGTACCTGGTTAGCAGGTTACATTCTCCAGAGACAGGACCCTGGAAGTGGCTGCTGAATGTAAGGTCTCTGAGGTTGTGAAGCACAGAGCAGCAGCCACAGGCAACTTCTTCCAAAGTACCCTGATAAAAAGCCTCTGCTTTGGGTGGCTTCAGGTGCTCACTGGATAGACGGCTGGGGGGTGAACCTGAGGGAGTCTCCAGAGGCAGATGGGACCCCCCTGATCTTCAGACAGGAGGACAGGGACTAAGGCAATGGGGCTGCAGGGCACAGAGACTTCAGAAAAGCAACACTAGGGCACAGAGCAGAGCCAGGGGGCTCATCCCAGACCCACCACAGATTCATCGCTGCCAGGCCAGGCCTTCCATGCTTCTGGGATGGGCAGTTCCAATCTCTGTTCAACCAGTAGGAGACTCCGGGAGCCTGGTGCTACCTCCCTTCTCCCAAGACTATTCACCACTCTTCCAAACAACAGAACAAAAGAGAAAAACACTCCACCTTCAAGCAGCCAAGAGCCCACTAGGGAGGTACTTAGCCAAAGATACCGAGGACCAACTGGTGAGGGAGAGCAGGACTGGTCACCAGTTCCTCCACTGGTTCAAACACATGCAGCGTCAGCTAAGCTTGCTCAGCGCTCAGCCTACAAGGACACACAGGAGCCAGCTGTGCCCGCAGAGCTCCTGCACACTGCCTATTTCTACTGGGCTGGATTTTGAGGGCAGGGAGAATCACAATGGGAATATTGGGGCTTTCAAGGCAGAGGGACCGGGGTGAGCCCAACAGGAGAAAACGTAAAGGTTGTCCTTTACGTAAAGGGAGCAGGCAAGAGCATAGGGAACTTTTAAAGTCGTTCGAGACAAGACGAAAAAGGTGGCTGAGATGGGAAACCACCCAGACTTGATTGAGGACAGAGATTACATACAGACAGCACACTGGGAAATGGCCAGGTGTGGGAGACAGTGCAACACGGGTGTGCAGAGGTCCCGGAGCGCCCCCACTGCAGGTCGACACCACTCACGGGGGCACACCCCATGGTTCCCCTTCCTCTTCTCTGCACTTGTCTGCAGTCACATGTTCTGCGAGTCAACAAGTATCACCTCATCCTGGGTGCCAGTCACTGTGCCATTTAATCCAAAAACTCGACACGAGGACCAGAGGTTTAGTGGTCAGCCTGAGGACACGGCCAGGACCCCAAATCGGTGCTGTTAGCCATGGCCTCCACAGGCCGCCCACCACACACAGAGTCCTGCAGGGAGGGCAACTGAGCAACCTGACCAGGATCAAGGACCCAACCCAGAGGCCAAAGAAGAGCTCATCAGATTCCAGGGGGATCTGGACTCCAGAACTGCCCTTGTTTGGCTTCCAATGAACCTGCCCTTATGGGCGGGGTGAGATGGTAGTTCTGGGACGTTAGTAGTAAAAAATAAATGGAAGCGGTTTGGATTTCACAAGTAAGTTGAAATTTCATAAGCCCTGTATTTCACACCAGAAAGCAGAGCTCAGCAAAGGCTCCAGTGATCAAAGGGAGGGGGTGGTGCTGCAGACAGCTGCAGTGCAGGTGTCAAGACAAATAACGGATGCACTGCAGGTTGGGAAGTTGCCCAACTTCTCCCTCCGTGCCCAAAGCCCCTCTGAAGCGGGACAGGACAGTTCCCTGATGGACTTCTGGTCCCGTCTGAGTTACAAAGAGGCTGACAGGCCAGTAGGTGACTTCACAGGGTTCCCTCGGCCTACACACCCCTCGGGCCTCAGACCATACCTTTACCTGTTGCCATACACCCCAGTGCAACCTCACTTCTCTGCTCTGAGCAGTGGCTGTTGCTCAACAATGAACGTTAAGGACTGAGACTGTAACTGGGCAGCTTCCCCAGCTGGCGCTGCTGGCTTCAACCACAGTGGCCCCATCGTTCCTGCTGCCAGAGCTCCATGGCTGCAGAACAGGCTGGGGTAGCCTGCAGTTTCAGAGGCTACCCTGGCTGGCCAAGGGAGCAGCCTGGCTGGCCCACCAAGGCCACGAATGTTCCTGTGGGAGGCTTCTCCAGGGGATGAAGTGTGGTGTGTGGTCATACAGGCAAGCTCTGGGATCACCTGTGTGCAAATCCCAGCTGCATGCCCTGCACAAGCTCTTATGTTCCCTCGGCCTGTTTCCTCACCTGTGAAATGTGGTCAAAAACAGCACTGTCAGATGGATGTGATGAGACAATGTAAAGTGCCTGACACAGAGTCTGATGATACAGTAGCTACTCAATAAATGTCGCTTTAGGGATCCCTGGGTGGCGCAGCAGTTTGGCGCCTGCCTTTGGCCCAGGGCGCGATCCTGGAGATCCGGTATCGAATCCCACGTCAGGCTCCCGGTGCATGGAGCCTGCTTCTCCCTCTGCCTGTGTCTCTGCCTCTCTCTCTCTCACTGTGTGCCTATCATGAATAAATAAAAATTAAAAAAAAAAATTAAAAAAAAAATAAATGTCGCTTTACATTTATTACACTGATTTCACAAAACCGGACAATGGTCAGATACTATGGAGTAGCAAAGCCTTTCCCAATAAGGCAACTCATTTGATATAGCCACTGATTCCTCAGGGGAGAAGGCTGCAAAAAGCCAGGCTCCGTGCCAAGAGCACTGAGAAGCGGTGTGGAAGAGGAGGGAGAGGACTGCTTTGGAGCTTAAACCTGGACTCCCAGCTTGTCTTCGCTAGCTGTGTGGCCCTGCATAAATTACTCAACCTCTCTGAACCTGTTTTCTTATCTGCAAAACGGAGAGAATCATACCTTCCTTACAGGAGGGCTGCAAGGTCCTCAGAAGGCAATCCACATAAACCCAACCAGTCAGTGGCAGGTTCAAAGCAGCCCAACAGCTGCCTTTGCTTCTGGACTAGACCCTGCTTGGTGCTGGACGGTCCAGACATCAGGCAGTATGGCCAAGCTTCTCATCCATCTATTCAGTACCCAGTGCCAGCTGTGGGTCAGCCAGATCATTGTTCTGCCAGTTACAAGAGGAGATGATGGCAGCCACTGGCTGAGGTCTCTCCTAGAAAGTCCCCAAACATCCCATAGTCCACTGACTGACACTTGGGCCTGAAGACCCTGGACAAGAACAGTCAGCTGACATGGCATCCAACTCAGGCCAAGCTGCCAGTCGAGGAGCAGAGGTCAGAGACACAGGTCGCCGAGCCTGGGAGCCACTGTGGATGACACATCTGCTTTCTCATCTGAGGAACGACATAGCCCAATGCAGAACCACAGCTCTGCAGCTGGGACAGAAGACCACAGGCAAGCGTTGGGGGACACGGAGGAATGTGGCGCATCTCAGGTGAGGTGCATTACGAAGGGAACCTGGTTTTCAGACAGCTCGGATGTGCAATGTTCCCTTCAAAGCTTAGTTCTCAGCCCCTGGGCTGCTGGGCAGACACTGCCACTGAGACTCACCCCCTTCTTGAGGATGTTCACCCCAAAGCCCCTGCAAACAGCTGCTGGCATCACGACTAGGTGGGAGGGCAGTCAGGACCACAGTAAACCTGGCGCCCCCGCCTATGGCTGGCATGGCAGCCCAATCGATCGTATTTGAATGAATGTGACACTTAACCAGGCCATCATCAGCAAAACTATGTCCCCAGACAGGGTTTCCAAATGCCTACCGCTCCCTCTGCTGGAGGACTCAGGCCATCCTCCAATACACACAACTCCGCGGCCAGGGCCTGCAAATTCAGCCCACTTCTCAGCTGGGCAATCTCACCTTGGACAGCTACAACGGCTCTGGTTTTCTCTCCCCTCACCTCTCGGCCCTGCAGCCACACCATCTACTTCTAGATCAGCTCTTACTTCTTTTACCCCCATGTCTCCCAACACACACACACCATACAAGTCACTCAAGTATTCAGTGATTTTAGGGTATTCACATACCTCTGTAAACACACTAAAAAGTACAGAATATTACTAGTCCTGGAACATTTTCATCACCCCCCCAAAAAAAACCCCCAATACCCATTAACCTTGACTACATCGTCCCTACTACTCTGATACTCCATCAAAACCCAACATCCTTCAAGACTTAACAGGAGGGATGCCTGGGTGGCTGCCTTTGGCCCAGGGCGTGACCCCAGGGTCCTGAGATCGAGTTCCACATTGGGCTCCCTGCATGGAGCCTGCTTCTCCCGCTGCCTGTGTGTCTGCCTCTCTTTGCGTCGCTCATGAATAAATAAAATCTTAAAAAAAAAAAAAAAGACAACACAATACTCCCATATTCCCTCTAAGCCAAACCTTCCCAGAGCACTATCTGTTCTGTCCTATTTTACAGACTTGCCTGATTCCTCCTTTAGGATACAGACTGGTCCAGAGCAACATTTTACGTGGCTCTTGAGGGGGGCTCAGAGTTACAGGCAGGAATGCGTGAGCAGGCCGCGGTCCAAGGGTTGGGCATGACCCGGCTCAACACCCGCCTCTGGCACGGCTGGATGAAACGACCCTGGAGGAATCCAACTCTGAGATTCAGGCTCCTACTCTGTGAAATGGGGACCATGGCCCTATGCATTTCACAAGCATTAAATGAGAGAATCCACGTGAGGCTTCCAGTGCAAGGGCCTGGGGGCCTTGCAAGCTCTTGTGTTATCCTTCTTATTGGTTAATAAGGGGCTCCCCAAACCGGCTGCCTCCGAGGACAGAGCTCAGGATGCTGCGTGTTTAAAGGGTCCCCAGGGGACTCGTCTCCGCCAGCGTGGCCCGGGTCTGCGGACTGGCTGCGGGTGCCACAGGAAACGCGGAGACGCTCAGCTTTCGGGGTCGCGGGGCCCGCTCGAGTCCCAGGCCAGCCACTTCCTTGGCAAAGTCTCGGCGCCCGTTTCGTCCGTTTCCAAAGGGCGACACCGCCAACGGGCCGCGCGGCCGCGCAGGGCTCCCGGGCTGGACCCGACCTCCGGCGCGGCAGGGGGCACGCGGCGGCCGCCTGTGCTGGGCATTTTCCGGCCAGCCAGGCCCGCGCCGCCTTCTGGGCGAGAGGCCTCCGTGGCCCCGGGCCGCCGGCCCCCGCCGCGGTCCTCCCGGTGCGACGCTCCCGGCCCCGGCCCCGGCCCCGGCCCCAGCCCGGCCTCCCTCACCGCCCGGCAGCGCCCGCTCGTGCCTCACCATGCTGGCCGCTCCGCCTCAGGGTTGCGGGGTCCGGCTTCCTGGCCCCGCGGCCCCAGCTCAAAGGCGGCCGGCAGGTCAGAGGTCAAGGGAGAGAGAGCGCGTGCGTGACGCCGCGCTGGGCATGCGCGTTGCTCCCTCCGGGGGGGCGGGACGGGACCCGTGACGTCACGGCGGTAGGCGGAGCCGCGCTCAGGTGATGGGCGGTCCTAGGACCCGCGGTGGCCCTCGCGTTCGCCCTGCTGCGCGACGTGCCCCAGGATAGACACATCTGTCAAATGAGGGGCAAGCAACCTCTTCCCTGGATTTTGCCAAGATATTTGGTACTAAAGGACATGAAGTAAACATACAACACCCCACGAAGAGGAGGATGCCAAAGGCTCACAAATATGTAAGAAAACAGGAAACCTGGGATCCCTGGGTGGCGCAGCGGTTTGGCACCTGCCTTTGGCCCAGGGCGCGATCCTGGAGACCCGGGATCGAATCCCACGTCGGGCTCCCGGTGCATGGAGCCGGCTTCTCCCTCTGCCTGTGTCTCTGCCTCTCTCTCTCTCTCTCTCTGTGTGACTATCATAGATAAATAAAAATTAAAAAAAAAAAAAAAGAAAACAGGAAACCTCAAAACGGGCTTCCTTCTAGTTTCCTTCTATCTGGGAAAGAGATCTCTCTCTCTCCCCCTTCAAGTGCTTGCTCGATGTCACCTTCCCAAGGAGGCTCACCCCAACCTGCTACCAATGCTGCAACTTGCCCCGCATTCTTTTGTGCTTTAGTAACCCTTTGGGATAAAGTTCACACACCATCCGGTTCACTAAAGTGCATAATTCAGTCAGCGCTTCTTAGTGTATCCACAGAGTTGTGCAACCATCACCACCAGAACACCAGAACATTTTCATCACCGCCCCCCAAACTCCCTTCGCATCAGCACTGGCCACCGCCCCCCCAGGCCCTGACCACTAAGCTTGGGCCCGTCTATGGTTTGTCCCCTGTGAACAGCTCTTGGAAGTGGAATCATCCTGTCTGTGGCTTCTGTGTCTGGCTCTCAGTCCCCTCTATTTTTACCCCCAAAGTTCTTACTCATCGCCTTCTGCCATATTATAGAATTCATTTATTTTATGTGCGCTGCTTATAATCTGTTCTTTCCCCCAGAAGGTGGATCCCTGGTGGGCAGGACTTTCCTCTTTTCTCCACTCTTGGATGGGTGGCCGGCACGTGGGAGGCACTCAGCACACCATCACTGAATGAACATAAATTGGGCTGCCCTGGATTGTTTTGGACCACCGCCCTCTCCTCCAACTCTCCAAATTTTCTTCCCTCAGTGCAGTGGCTGCCCTTCCTTTTGTCTGAAGTGTTCTCTCAGCTCTGTGGCTCAGTTGCCTTCAGGTCTTGCCTCTCTTGACTTTGCACACCCTGCTCTCCCTGCATCTCCGCAGCTCCCTTTCACATAATTTTTTTGTGTGTGTGAATTAAGCAATCTCTATGCCCAACTCACTACCCTGAGGTCAAGAGTTGCACGCTCTACCAACTGAACCAGCCAGGTGCCCCTATTTTGTCTTCCTTACAGGTCTCCTTACAGTTTGCTTCTTTGCACACAGTCTGGCTGGCCTGCACAGGAAGACTCTAACAAGTACCTTGAGAGGCCCGTTCATCACCATCCAGAGCAGTATCCATGTGCTAGATGAGTGAACTAACTTGTAGCAGCTGAAAAGGCTTCAAGAACAAAGTGAGGCCCGGGGCAAGGGGGAACCCAGAGCCAAAATGCCCTCACACATACTCCTGTCCCCTTCCCCTTCCAGTCAGCCAAGAGACCACAGCAGCACAAGAGGTGGCCAGTTTAAAAAGTTTAATTGCTGAAAACATCCAGGGTATATTCAGGCCAGTACCTGAGGGGTTCACCCCCCCCTTAATTGGGCCATCAGCTCTGTAATGCTCCCTTTCTCCTGGTTTCAAACCTGAGGAAGAAGGCAGCTGGTCCCTGGCCCCTGAGACTGGTGCTGCTCCAAATGGCCTGGCAGGGGGCCAGCCCCCAAGGCTCTTGACTAGAGGTGGAACAGCAGGCAAGACGGCATGGCACATAATGACTGAAGGTGCTGGGCAAAGTCAGCTCAGGCTGGGACCAGCCCAGGAATGTGCTACAGACCCCCCACTCCCTTCCCACCCCACTCCCATGCCCCTGGCTCCACATGCTAGCAGGCAGCTGAGGAAAAGCAGCCAGTCCCATAGAAAGCAGAGGTGCAGACAATCCACAGGAGTTGCAGCAGGGCCCAGAGGCCATAGAAGTGCCCAAGGCCCAAAGGAAGCCAGGGCTTTTGGGACAAGGTGTGCCAAGGCCAAGGGCCATCTTCCAGTTGAAGGGTGACATGTGAGGTGTGCGGGGGGGGGGGGGCACACCAGGTGCTTCTAAGAGGTGGCAGCGGCAGGTGAGGCTAGAGGTAGCTGGTGAGCTGGTGGGCAGGCTAGTCCTGCGGAGATAAACCAAAGGGGAGGGGTTTAGAGGTGGAAAAAGGAGGGTGGTGCCTGCTGCAGGGTGAGGGAGGGAGGGAGGACGGAGGTGCCAGGGCCCTCTCATCCACTCACCCACTCGTCCTCGTCCACACCTTCAAAGGAGTCCTGGGGGAGCGGATCCTCCCGGTTCCCCAGCTTTGCCACCATAGCATTTAGCAGCTAGGAGAGTAGACAGGAGAAGTGGTAAGAAGGAAACAGAATAGGACTTCTAACCCCAGGAACACAGGACCCTATACTTCAAATCCCATCCATCAAGGTTGTGAAAAAAGCCATTTTCATCAGAGCCATGACAAAGTGGATGCTTTTCACAGAAAAGCCATCTCAGCAGAGCTAGAGGCAGGCTGACTCGCAGCACTGGAGTCCCAGGGCAGCCGTCTCTGCACACTGCCTCAGACGCTCAAATATGTGCCAGGGTCCCAAAGGCACTTGGCTCTGTTTGGATTGAGCCAGGCCGGAGGAAGCTTCTTCTGCCCTTCCCTGGCTTCCTGCATCCTGTACCCCATGGGTCAGCTTCAGGGCTCTGGAAGATCTCCCCAACGAGCTGCCAAACCGAGAGAAGTGGGACACCGGCTCATGCCCCAGCCTGGGTTGTACTAGAGAACTGAAGGCAATCACCAGGTGCAGCCAGGACCCCGTGCATGCCCACATTGGCCAACCCTCTCCTGGGCCTACCTCTTCCTTTTTTTGCTGGTCTGACTTCTCTTCCAGGTAGATTGCTGAGGATGGGACCCGTCGGGCAGGGGCTTCACGGGGAGCCTGGCTCACTGGGGCGGGCAGGCACAGGGATCAGACATCAGAGACCCCTCCTGCCACAAGGACTCCTCCCAACCCTTTGGCACCATTCCCTAGGGAATCCTGTGGCAGAGACCCCAGAGGAACAATAACAGCTATTCCACCTTCTGTTCACAAGGTCTGCTGTGGGCACCAGGCAGTGTGCACATGCACACATGTTCATGTTGCAGTGGGAAATGTGGAAACACAGACCCTGGACCCTGCCCTCAAAAGGCTCCAAGTCTGAGCCTGGAAATGGAAGCACCCCACTCTCAGGAGTGCTGGAGGTTTCTGTGTGCCAGCAGGGACAGAGGGATCCTGGACTTGGCTCCCTGCCCTTTTCCCCCATCCCCACCCACCGCCCTGCTTCCTACTCACCACCCGCCAGGTCCTTGTCCTACCTGGGCTCATGCCAGGGGGCTGCAGGCTGATAAGCCGGGGCTGCCCATTAGCACCTCCCAGCCAGGCCTTGGCACTGAGCACTGGCTCCCAGCTCACAGTTGTGTCTGGGAACACATCATCTTGGAAGAACTCTTTCTGTAGGGAGAGGAAGGGGCTACCCTGCAGCACCTGTCACAGGCCCAGGGCACACCAGCATCCCTTGGGAAGGGGGTAAGGAAAGACCCAGGACCCCGGTCTGGGGTTTCTGCCAGTTTTAGAATCTTAGCAAAGTAGCTGTATCCGTTACTGGCCCAAAGAGCAGTGAAACAGGACAGTTTGGTGATAGGGCCAAAGCCCCTGATAGAGGCTGAGAAGGGAGATCCAGTGTTGGGGTGCTGGACCCCTAACCTCACCCTGACTCGGGGAAGCCGAAAAGCGACAGGCTCCAGGGAGGTCTGGCGAAGCCGCAGGCACCGGGCAAACTCTACTTCCCGCACGTCACACTCTGTCTTGGGCAGGAGGATGAAGCCCTGAGGAAGCAGGGGACTCTGAGCTGACACCTGGGCCCTCACGGAGTGCCAACGCCCCTACTGAGGACCCCCGGAATGATGGCCTGTCCCTGAACGGTGGTGTGCTGGCGGAGGCCCAACAACTAGCTCTCTGGAGGAAAAATGCTCTGATCTATAGCCCTGATTAGCCTCTTTCTATGGTGTAAAAACCCCCACCATGTCGATCTCACACCACCAACACAGCTTGTTCAATGCAGAGTTGGGAGGACGTGTGGGAGTACATATGACACCTCTACTGATGGCTCCCACACGTACAAAAAAGCCGGACAGCACAAATAGCAGTAAAATCGGCTAAAATAAGTAAGCAATACACTGAATGTTTACTGCCCTGGCTTTTAATATAATTTATTTGTAGGTTCCCATAACTTAAGATTTTATGGTTTAATTTCTAATAATGGTGGAGTTTAACAACCAGCTCCTGAGAGCTGCCGGGCACACCCTGGCCCAGTGACCTGCTGACCCCACAGGCCTCTGCACTTCCCTATCTGACCGGGAGAGGGCGGGGGAGCCCTGTGTCCCACAGATAGGGGAGGACCCGGAGGCCCACAGGCTCACCTTGTGGGGGTCTGTCGAGGTGAAGCTATTGCACTCCAGGAAGAAAGGAGCCTCAGGGAGCAGCTCGTACAGGAACACACGGGTGTCACCCTGGGTTGGGGGTTGGTGAGAGTGAGGCAGCCAGCTAAAGCTGCCTTCCTCTCCACCTCTCCCCCACCCACCACCCCTGCTTGCACCCCAGCCCACCTTGCCCGTGAGTAGCACCAGGCTGGTGTCAGGGTCATAGCTGGGAAGCAGGGTCGAGGGAGCCACGTCCAGCCCCAGCACTGCCAAAGGACCACCGGCCAGGGCCTCGGCGGGGTATAGGAGCAGCTGGCGCTCACTTCGGCTGCAAGGAGACCCAGGGAGCAGAAGCAGGTCCTTAGAGCTGCAGGGGCCTAGGTCAGGGCAAGGACTCCACTCCAGCAAGCATCCTGACCTTGTCAGGCCAGGGGTCCTGCAGAGTGCCTCTGTCCATTCTCTTTCCTTTTTTTTTTTTTTTTTTTAAGATTTTATTTATTCATAGAGACACAGAGAGAGAGAGAGAGAGAGAGAGAGAGAGAGAGAGAGAGAGGCAGAGACACAGGCAGGGGGAGAAGCAGGCTCCATGCAGGGAGCCCGACATGGGACTCGATCCAGGGTTTCCAGGATCACGCCCTCGGCTGCAGGCGGCGCTAAACCGCTGCGCCACCGGGGCTGCCCCATTCTCTTTCCTGATCCAGCTCTCAGAACCACTGGCCTGGTGTCATGCAACAGTGGCCTAACCTGCTGACCTCATAGCAGACTACTGCTCCCCCTGCTGCCCTCCGACCCTCCTCAGCACAGTCTAACACCAGCACTGGTCTCGTGGCCACCACACTCTGCTTCTCATCCTTTGCCCTAGCCATGTGGTCAGCTTCCTGGCCTTTCCATCTAGACTTAAATGCCCTCTTCTCTGGGTTTCTGGTTATTAGTTTCTTTGTGACTCAGTTCAGATGACATCTCCCTTAGGAAGCCCTCTGTGATCCCTCCTCCAAAGTGCCAAATACTCATCCCTGGGACCTCTCCAGTAGGCTTGGTTGTTTCACATTCTTTACTTGGTCCCCACCAGGCATGGGCTCCAGGCAGCAGGGAGTGGCTCTTATCCCTCTGGGTCCCCAGTTGACTCATTCTTCCTCCCCACCTCCCTCCTTCCCTCCCATCCACCCACCCACTCATCCATCATCCACCCACCCATCCACCCATTCATTCATTCATCCATCCATCCATCCATCCATCCATCCATCCATCCATCCATCCTACTAGTGAGTAGGAGGAATAGCTTCTGATGCCTTAGAGATGTATATGTGCCCAGGGAAGCAGCACACAATTAGCTGCTTAAGTCTCAGGATGGGGATGGTGGTCCCAGAGTCCTTACCTGTCAAAACCAGACACCAGCAGACACTGACCATCACACACCCAGACCACACGGGCTCCGCGGGCGCCCTCAGGCCCTGGGCCTTCCTGTGGGGATACAGCACATGAGGCCCAACAGCAGTTCCTCAGGCAGTTCTGAAGGTTGCATCCAGTGCATCTCGCTCACCTGCAGGGGCTCGGGGCCACCCCGGGGCTCATAGACCCGCAAGTACCCATCCTTGCAGACAGTGGCCAGATGCTGTCCGCTGGGACTCCAGGCCAGGCTAAAAATCTGGAGGCAGGTGCAGACAAAGATGTGAGAGGTAGCCTCTAGGCCTCTGGGTGGGTCCTTGCCCCCACAGATGTCCTACCTGGTCCCGGTGGCCCTGAAGCCTCAGCTGCTCGGCTCTAGCCTGCAGGTCCCAGATCCGAATGGTAAGGTCATAGGAAGAGGAGGCCAGCAGGTCGGCTGCCAGTGGATGGAAGCGCAGAGAGTAGATCTTCTCTGTGTGACCTTGGGGTGAGGTATGGAATAATGCTGAGCCCCTCAGGAGTCACCACCTGTCTCCCAGCCCCCACCCTGGGCCCAACTGACCTGTGAGCACAGCCTCAGGTGTCGTAAGCACTTCCTGCAGGCCCTCTGGGGGCACCCGCCATAGTCGGATCCTGGCATCCTCCCCGCCTGCAGGGAGTGCAGGCTCATCTCTGCTGTGCCCAAGACCTCCAGGCTCCCCCTACCCTCCTTCAGATCCCTGGACCCTCCCTTGAACCTAGTGCCCAGCTTCCTTACCCACAGCAAGACGGTAGGGGTCAAAGGGGTCCCAAGCCAGATCAGTCACAGCTGCCCCATTCTGCAGTGTGGGCAGTGCTGTGTCGGGCAGGCGGCCAGGCTTCTGCAGCTGTGGGAGGTATCCCCACCCAGAGGCCCATCAGTAACAGGCCGGAGAGCTCAGTCCCCAGGGGCTGCAGGGCAAGCAACATGCCTGGGCCCCCACCCTCTGCAGCTGATGCTCCACTGCTGGGTGGCTCAAGCTCTCTGCTTTGGCCATCTTGTGCTTTGAGCCCCAAGTGCCCACTGTAAGGTCCCAGAAAGCAAGGGGGGCAGCGTGGAGTGGTGGAAAGAGCTCAGGCTTGGGGCCCAGGCAATTTGGGTTCGAATCCCAGCTCCACCACTTACACAGCTGTGTGACCCAACAGGTCACAAACCTCTCTGTGCCTCACTGTGCTCTTCCATCTGTAAAATGGGGATAAGATGGTATCCCTGCGGGACAGCTGACAGGACTAAAGGGGATGCTCAGAGAGTGTGAGCCAGTGTGGATACCCAATGCTCTTAGCTTCCTACAGGGCCTAGAGGGGGGCACTGTGGTGGGTGGTGTCCCTCACCTCAAGCACAGCCACCTGCCCACCACTGCTGAGCAAAGGCACGGCCACACGCAGCCGGTTGGCACAGAATCCATCACTCTCGCCAGGCGTGGTGAGGTTGAGCCCCTTGAGATTGGTGATGTGGCTGTCTCGGTGCAAGACAGTGCCCTGAGCATGGCGGAACTTGGAACTGGGACCTGGCAGGCGGCAGGGACAGAGGCCCATGAGGATGCCCTGCCTGCCTGCCCGCACACCTGCAGGGGGCACGGCCTATGTCCCAGCCTCTGCCAACACAACTCGTGCCCTGGGAACAAGGCTTGAGAGCCCAGGACTCGAGAGAACATCCAGGCTGCCCTCTTCCTTGACACTCGTTTCATCCCACAAGGACAGGTGACCCCACCAGGAGGGGAGGAGGATGTAGACAGGGTTAGCTCCTGCCCTGACACACTTACCCAGCAGACTCTGTAGGGACCTCTGGCTGGGGCTGGTGCCGATGCCACTGGTGCTAGAGAGTGAGGGCCCCAGGCTGGAGGGCGTGGAGGGCGAGGCAAGAGAGCTGAGTGGGGAGGAGAAGCCCTCCTGGGGAGAAGCATACTGGGTCAGCCAGTAGGCCCCCGGAAGTGTTGGCCAAACCAAGAGCAAGACAGGGCCCCTCCTCCCGGGCTGTGGGACACCATGGGGGCATGAAGCCCACTGTGGGGTGCCAGGTGCCAACACCAACGCCGACGAGGGCCGGAGGTAGCACAGGGCAAGCTAAGCTTCAGACTGTGGGGAAAGAGGGTGGCAGCTGCCAGCTTTAAGCTCTGTAGAAGGACAGGCCCAGTGCGGCTAAGATCTGCCTGCATTTCAAGAGAAGCCAAAAATCTGGATTTTTCTGTGAAAGTCTTGCTTTTCATGTGGTTGCTCAATTTAGAGAAGAGTGCGAAGTTCTTTATTTATGCTTCACGAGTTCCTCTCTGTTGCGCTTAACAGCTAAAAAAGGCTCAAAGACCAGCAGGCGTGCACACACACTTGCCAGCTTTGACTCAGGGCACCACTGCGGCCGCGTGATGGGGAGGACAGGCAGACAGCCCAAGCACTCACGCTGGGGTCCGTGTCACCCACAGGTGTCTCTGCAGGCTGGGCTGCATCCAGGGAGGGCTCCATGGGGGGCACCAGGCAGGAAGTGAAGCTGGGGTGGGGCCGGTGAGCTGGGTGGAGGCTAACCTTCTGCACCTGTGGGAAGAGGCTGGCATTTGAGGGAGGGAGGAGGTAAGGGATGGGGGGACACGGGGCAGCTGAGTTAGCAGAGAGCTGGACTGCAAAGCCGTGCATGGGGCTGTTGGAGGCCAGGAGGGGCCAGCCAGGCCGTAGCCCTACCTGCTGGTTGCTCCCAGCCCACCAGGCATGGGGGTCGGAGGCGGGCACGCAGCCTGCAGTGTCTGGGAACAGGTCCTCGTGGAACTCCACAGCCTGGTGGCAGATAGGTACGTGGCCCGTGAGGTCCAGGCCTCCCAGGCCCTCCGAGGCCCTCACCCTGGGCCCCCTCACCTTGCGAGGCACGTGGTAGCTGACAGGCACGATGGCTGTGTTGCTCAACTGCAAGACGCGGAGCACCTCACAGTTCATGATAGCCAGCGCCCGCCGGGGTACAAGAGCTGCCCCCCGCAGCACGCTTTCCAGGAGGCACTGGGTCACTGTGGGGGACACCGCAGAAAGGCAGTCAGCGAGGCTGGGAGGGCGGAGGGGGAGGGCGGAGGAGAACAGGGCTCACCTGGGCTCAGTGCTGGCTGCTGGGGCAACACCTCATAGCAGGACAACCGACTCTCACCCTGAAACAAGTCCAGCCTGAGTGCTGTTCGCTGCTCACACCCTGATGGCCCGGCGCATGCTCCGGGTCTAACACCAGCTCCTACCGCCTGTGCTCTGGACTGCGTCCTTGGTGGACTTCACATGCATGCAGTAAGGACAGGGCACATTGAGGATTTATAAAGTGCCTGCTGTGTGCTGACACTGCTTGATTGCTGGCCCTATCCACAAAGCTGACATTCGTGGGACTTATAGTCATGCCCACCTGAAGGCCACTCAGCCTTCCAGGGGTGGAGCATGGGTAGCACTACTTTGGCTTCTCTCTGGGGGCAGATGGCATCCCGGCATCCCACCATCCCATCTCCCAGCTGGCTGGCCAGGTCAGACTGGGATGGACCTGGCAAGTGAGGGCGCCACCCTGGGGGGCTGATGTGGACAGCCACTCCAGCTTCTTGCTCACCTTTCCTGCCAGGATCAGGAGCCCGGAGTCTGGGTCCAGCAGGAGCATCAGAGACCTGAGTGGGAGAGGGCTAGTTGGTGGGATGGGCAGCTGGAAGCTGTCAGCCTCATGACTCCAACCAGGGGCTCGAGCCAAGCACCACACTGGCCAGGAGTGGCTGTACCCAGCCTGTCTGCTGGGACCCTCCACCTTCTCTCCCTGTGCTACCAACACACTGACGCCCAGCACACCCCCATGTCCCAGCCTTTCTTGCCCTGGGTCCTCCATCCGCTCACCTGCTTTGCTCCAGGACCTGCATGCGTCCTGGGCATAGGTGAGCTGGCCCCTCTTTCTACACCTCAGTCCTGAGCTCCATCCCAGGCTCAGCAGCTCCAGAAACACCCTACGTACGCTCTGTCCCTGGTCCCACCTTGGCCAGCCACGGTACCAGGCCAGAGTTACCTGG
Source organism: Canis aureus (assembly GCF_053574225.1). NCBI lineage: Eukaryota > Metazoa > Chordata > Mammalia > Carnivora > Canidae > Canis > Canis aureus. The sequence goes on from NC_135618.1 coordinate 40,763,974, forward strand.
GAAGATGAGTGGGCATGCCAGAACCAGGGACTCCCTCTAGCCCTGCCCAATGTAGTCATCCTGGTTTGGGGACACCCCCTCAGATACCCCCAGGCTCCTGATGAAATCTTAGAGACTCAGAACCCCCCTCAGGATGACTTCAAGCCTCTGAGCCCAAGCCTAAGGCAGGGGCTTAGACCAGGGCCTCCTTCACCACAGTGCTCCCCTGCCCTCCCCATTCTCCGTCGTCACTCTGTTCCCCAGGTGGGGCTTTGGGTGGCAGGCAGGGGCTGGGAACACAGGGGCAGGCTGGAAGCCCCCAGCACCCCTGCTGCTCTATGTCAGGCTCCTCTAGGCCAATGGCCTATCACTGTCCAGGAGAACTTTGACAGGTGCCTTCATCTGTTTGTTTCTTCTCCTGGTCTTAGTTTCATGTCCCTGGGAACCCAAGGGCCTGGGCACTGACCCTCAGACAGAACCCCTTCCTCACTGTGGTCCCAGCAGTCAGAGGTCACCCAGCTGTGGCAGCTGCATCCAGCCCTCACCCAGGCAACAAAAGGCACTTTCCCCCCTACCCCTGCCTGTCCATCCCCTTCTGGCCAGCTGCCCAAAGCCGGCCTGCTGCCCACCTTCCGCCCCCCACCCCCACCTTACTGGGAGCCACAGTGTGGGCTGGGAAGCTGGGTGGGGCCCTGGGTGTCTCCACAGCTTCCTGAAGTGCTCTGGGCCAGTCACCTGTCTGTGAGTAACAAGGTCTTTAATTACCTTGGGCGGGCAGGATGAGCTGGCCTCAGAACTGCCCTTCTTGACCTGGTCTGACTGTTGCCTTCTGTGGGGGAGCAGAGGGACAAGGTGGGTGCCTGACCTGAGGTGCCCCCCCACACTGATGCTGGCTCCATTGGGGTTGGAAGCAAGTCCTTTCAGTGACTTTAACAAGACTTGCATTCGCTCATTCATTCATTCCCTATCATTCATTCCTCTGCTGGGCTGCTCTGCATCCAACTCCCTGGCTCAGCCTGCAGCTGTGACCAGAAGTGAGTGCAACAGACCCTACCTCTGTCCTCAAATTGCTCAAGGCTTGGTCTGAAAGGCAGACACAGCCCCACCCCCAATACACACACACATAAACACACACAAAGGAAAAGTTCCCTGAGGCTACAGGGCAGGGGGCAGGGGGACCTGACTTGGCTGGCCACAGGGGAGGGGCATGTTCCCTGCACCCCAAGGGTTGAGGAGGCATCAACCAAGTGGGGAGAGTACCAGGCAGAAAGAGCAGAAAGGACCTGCAGGTGTGGCAGGGTGATGCATGGTCCATCTGAGAAATAGGGTGAAGGATGATGTGGCTAGTGGCCTGGGCAGCAATGGTGAGAGGCTGAGCCTCAGGATGGCATGGGTAGAGGCCAGACAGAAAGGGGCCTGGCACATAAGTCGGGGAACTCTGCCTCCATCCATCGGACAAGCAACAAGAAGTGGAAGACACATCTTAAATGAAAGGGGACAAGATCAGACGTGTGCCGAATGGAGATCACCATGTGGAGATACACAGGAGAATGTGAAAATGAGGTGATGAGCTCAGGGCAGCATCTGAGAGCAAGTGGAGTGCCTCTTGAGGCCCCGCTGTCACCTTGGCAAGAACTGGGGAATGGGCCTGTGGGTGGCGTTGACAGCTCATCTGTGCTCTAAACCACCCTCCTCAAGATGCTCCACCTGGCCTCCCTGCACTCCCACTTCATCAACCCCAACTGGCCAGCCCACTGACTCAGGAGCTGGGGGGGGGGGTGCGGGGCAGGGGCAGGAAGTCACGGAGGGCAGGGCTGGCTCCTCCAACAGGTCAGGCCAGTCTTCCAGGCCTCAGTCAGAGCCATCCACGGCACAGACCAGGAAATGGGGTCATGGCACCCAGCCCCCAGGGTTGGCCAACAGCTGGCATGGGCCTGACCCCGGGCTTGTAAAGAGAGCCAAGCCAGGTCTGGGTCTGGAATGCAGAACATAGTTCTGGCTTGGCAGAGGACCAGACGTGGTAAGAGCTGGCACTGGCACCCTCCTGCTGCCATGGTGTGGGGTAGGGCTGGCATCTAGGCCTGTCACTAGAAAGGACTCTGACCCAGGTCCAGGGGTCTGCCCTAGACCCAGTCATAGAAGGTCTAGAGCCCAGATTGGGACCCTTTAAGTCCAAGTCACAGAAGATGCTGGACAATGGTGGTGCTTGGTCACATGAAGGAGTCAGCACCTGATAATCCCATCAGCTTTCCCAATATTCCTGAATTAGCCCAGGAAGTACTATCTGTCAGGAAAAACAGCTTTAAGAGTTTTCCGGTTCTATGTGCCAGCCCATCTCTCCTCTTCATTTTTAAAAAAATATTTTATTTATTCATTCGTGAGAGACACAGAGAGAGACAGAGGCAGAGACATGGAGATGCAGAAGCAGGCTCCCTTGTGGGGAACCCTATGCGGGACTCGATCCCAGGACTGCGGGACCACACCCTGAGCCAAACACAGATGCTCAACCACTGAGGGGCCCAGGCGTCGCCCATCTCTCCTCTTCAGACCCACCAACCCAGACATCCTAGCATTGCCACTGGTCAAAGCAGTCCAGATCCCTTGGATCTGTCCCTGTCACCCAGGCTGTGCAGTTGGGACCCCGCCCATACTGGACTAAGCTCACACTCCCTTGCCTCCTTAAGAACCAGGTTCTTTTTTTTTTTTTTTTTTAAGATTTTATTTATTCATGAGAGACAGGGGGGGGGGGCAGAGACACAGGCAGAGGGAGAAGCAGGCTCCATGCAGGGAGCCTGACGTGGGACTCGATCCCAGGTCTTCAGGAGCACAACCAGGGCTGAAGGCAGGCGCTAAACCACTGAGCCACCCAGGGATCCCCAAGAACCAGGTTTTAAGGGCAGGTGGTGGGGTGCCTTGATCCCCTATGAGAAGAGAATGGGAAACTAGGGAGGGAGGTCCCCTAGACACTACCCTTGCATCTCTGGGTGAGTAGGAACATGGCATGTGTGAGTCCTAGCTCAGACCTGGAGTGAGGGAGAGACCCTTTAGTCAGGTGGGGTCTATCAGCAAGAACTGGACACAGAGGCAAGAAGTTTTGGGGCCTGTCAGGAAGTCCTATTCTTTGGGGAAAGTCAGGTGGGGTTGCTCAGAGCACCACCCCCCGGGGGCATCTGTGGACCTTCCTGAGAGCTTTAGGGGACACAGGGCCATCTGACCAAAACCACACAGTACTGACCATAAACTGAAATGTTTCAGGAATGTGAGTGAATAAAGTAGCTGTTGGGAGACACCTGGGAGTGGTGGGGACTGGGGCAGCCAGTGCCTCCATCAGAGGGGGCAGCTACCACTCAGTCCTTGCCCAGAGTTCCTATTCAAGGCAAGCTGGGAAGTCCCGTTTTAATGTGAAACCACCGGATTTTTCAATGTTGGCAATGGCTTCAAAGTTTTAAAAAGTCCCAGACAGGCCAAATGAAATACACCCGAGAGCCAGCACTGGCCCAAGAGCAAAGGTTCACAAGCCATGCCCCACATCTACATATACCAAGAAAAGCATGTAGTGCAGGCTGGCTGGAGGGGATAGCAGGTATCCCAAGGCCCTCTGAAAGGGGGAGTTGAACAGGTCCCTAAAGGCTCTGACCCATCACTCTGACCACAAACATGGAGGAGGGCAGAGCATTTTCCTAGAATATTCCAAGGCAGGGGATTTTTCTGGACTAGTCTACCCCCTGGCACTGCCTCCCAACCCTCCTCCCCCCAGGGCCACCTTCAGCAACACCCAGGCCCCACCCACTGATGGTGAGGCCCAGCCTCCCACCCCATCCCACCCTCTCCAGCACTCAGGTCATTTCCCCTTCCTGTGTCTCAATCTTTTCACCTAAAATGTGGAGAGGGTGGTCCAGGAATACTCACCTCCCTGAAGGCCCTCATTGCTAAAAGGACCCCAGATCTCAGATTTAGCATTAGAAATTGTATTTAGGAAGCTCTCGGAGGACTCTGTGTGGCCTGCCCAAAAGTTTTTGAAATTGGGATTAGCTACCAACAATAACACATTGAGAGATTTCACCTAAAAAAAACCCAGATTTCCAGTTTATCTTGAAAAACCTCAAACTCTGGCAGACTGGGGCAGGTCACAGGGGCTGAGCCCTTACACTGACTGACCCCCAGTTTCCCTACCCACCCATCCCCACCTCTCCAGGTGTCCGTAACCCAAGGGGTCCGCCTGCCTGGTGTGTCATAGGTATGTGGGCTTGGGACTCTTGGCGTCGATATTCTCTTTCTTTTACAAAAAACAGGGACCCGCCCAGGGTCACACGGCAAACCGCTGGCAGAGCAGCCGGGCGCGCGGCCCCCCGCCTACCCCCCGCGGGCCCGAGGCGGAGCAGCGAGCCTCCCGCACCGGCGACAGGACCCTTGTGCCGAGCGAGGAGGCGGGTCTCCGGAGGCCCCGCCCCCGCCCGAGGCCCCGCCCCCGGCCCTTAAAGCGCGACCCGCCTCCCGCGGGCAGACTCCGCAGCCCAAGCCCGGGGCGGGGAGACGCGGACCCGGCCGCCTCGGGACCCCGGAACCCAGGACTCCTCCGGGCCGCCGGCCCGCCCCGCCCGGCTCCCGCCGCCGCCGCCGCCCGGTGAGTGTCTGCCGGGCCGGGGCGCCGCGGGGCGGGCTGTGCGGCCGCCGATCCCGCGCGCGGACCCCCCCGCCGCGCGCACACGCACCCCCGGCACGGACACGCGACCCCCAGCCCCGCGCGGTCACCCGGGCCCACGGGGCCCCGGGGCGGGGGGCCCCCTGCACCTCTGCCCGCGCTCGACCCGCTCCCGCCCCCTCCTCCTGCGGTCCCGGGCAGCCCCACGGCCGCGCGCGTGTAAGACTCACCGGCCAGTAGCCGGCAGGGCTGCGAGCAGACAAAATAAACACCCCCTCCCTCGCTTCCTCCTCCCACGGCTGGGCCCTCCAGCACGACCAGTTTTATGAATCAAACCCCTTTGAGGGGACAGCCAAGCCATAGTCTTGGGTTACTTTTACCTCCTGGAGTGGGACAGTCTGGTTCTGGGCCTGGAGCCCTCAGTGCCCCTGTCCAGATCTGTGCAGACTGGCCGCCTGCGAGTATTCAGGGCCCTTGTCGTTTAGCACAGAGCCGGGGGGCCAACAGCATGCAGCCTTGGGGAGGAGTAGGGGTGGCTAGGAGGTATTTGATGCTCTGTGGGGGGGCAGGGGACAGACCTTGGCTGGCTGGGGCCCTTCATTTTCCAGATATTAGGGTGCCCCATCTCGGCCTGTGCCAGGGACAGGGCTTTGCTTGGGCTATGAACCCAATGGCCTGGAGCCAGCTTAGTCCTTTGTGTCCCTGGGCTGGCAGCTCTGGGGCCTGAGGGCTGCTGAGGTCCCCTGTGGTCACTGGCAGGCCAGGCGCTCGGTGCCAACCATTCTGCTTTGCCCCCATTCGTTAAAGATTACCACACCAGGGTCACTGACTGCCTCTCCTGCTGGGGCCCAGGGGTGGAGTCTACAAGGTAGGAAGGAGGAAAAGGCCCTGAGGGTCCCAGCGTCCCCCTGCTTGCCTTTTGTACCTAGGACAGGTGAGGTTCTGGAAGAGGCACCAGGACCCAGAGCCCTCCTCTCCAGGCTAAGAGCTCATGGGGCTGGGAAGCTGTACTAAATCTATTTCTTTCCTGCTAGGCTGCACTTTGGGTGTTGGGGACATAGAAGAGTAACTGGGTGGGCGCCCTCTAAGTGAGGTCCATTTGAGCGGGCCCAGAGGGCGGTGAAGTCCAGTATGGGCCCAGCTGTTGGCAAGGCCCAGCAGGGATAAGGCAGGCGTGTAGGGGGATGGGAGAGCAGTCCCCTGAGTTGGCTGTCTTCTCCCAGGGGAATCAGCCCCCGGAGCTTCTGTAAACAGAGTGTCAGAGGCAGGAAGAGGGCTCTGGTAATGAGCAGCCCAGCTGGATTCCCTCCAGACCATTATCTGGCCCAGGGAGGGAGGATGAGCACACACGTGCCAGACTAGGGGCCTGGGCACTGCCTGTCCCCACCTCCCCCAGCTGCAGACTCAAACAGCTACCTGGGGACCTGTGGGTCCAGAGAGTCAGATGCAGCTGGTGGGGGACTGGTGTCCCAGGCCGTTTGCTGGGATGGCACCACTTTCTCCAGACTCTGGAAAGTGGGGCGCTGAACACGAGAAGCCCCTCAGACACTGCCCAGACCTGTGCTCTCCCAAGGAAGCCTCTTAGGGCAGGCAGGGAGAGGCCCTAGGCAGGAGATGGGTCCACTATTTCAGGCTCCCATTCCTGACATCCCTACTACTGCCCTGGGGAAGCTGGAACAAGTCCCAAATAAAGATGGTTGAGTCCTCACGGGGTCTTACAAGTGGACCCCACCCCTGAGCTGTGCAGCTCCTGGGAAAAGGAAAGTAGGGTCTCAGCTGGTCCCAGGAGGCAGCTCCCACCTCAGAAAGCCAGCCAGCACCCCCTTGGTCACCAGAAAGAAGGCTGGGTGAGCCTGTCCCACAGAAGCATCCCTAATCATCTACAGGCCCTGGACTCTTGGGAAGGGCAGCAGTACCCCCTAGCTCAGTTAGTGACCCCTCCTGGAGCCCCCCTCAGTTCCCTTTAGAGTCCCTCCCTGAGCCAGGGAGCCCAAGGCTCTGTGCTGCCAAGAAAACCAGCTCCCCTCACTGCTGTGGAATTTGCAAGAGTTCTTGGAGAAGGGGGAGGGAGGGTGTGTGTGTGTGTGTGTGTGTGTGTGTGTCAGAGCACAGCCCAGTGGGCGTGTGTCTGGCGTGGGCATGTGTCTACGCGCGCGTGACTGGAACAGGGTTATGTTTGGGGGCGGGCAGGGGTGCTGCAGGAGTCTGAGTGCACCGCAGGCGGACAGGGGCTCAGCCTTCTTCCTTTTATCGGTTTCCACATTCCAGAGTCAGCCGGATTGCTTTCCCTCTGCTGGCTGGGCCGCCTGGCTGGCCAGGCCCTCAGGCCTCCCCCACTTTTCCTCATTCCAGCCGCCCGGGTATGAGGAGGCTGAAGCAAGATCCCTTGAGCCACCTTGGTTTTTGGGGGTAGAGGCCGGTGAAGGGCCAGTTCCCCAGGTTGGGGATGGTCCCCCCAGCCAGTCTCCTCCGGGGGGAATGCAATAAGGCTCTGACATTCCTCTGCGGCTGCCTGAGAGATTTAATTAAAGAGGGAGAAGAGGGAGGGCTTGCACTGAGAAGGGGCTGGGGCTCAGGCGGTCATTGGGGCCCCTACTGGCCCTGGGCCTGGATGGGCAGCAGTAAGAATTGAAAGACCCAGATGGGGGAGCCGGGTCGTGACTCCCCAATCAGCTCACAGACCCCAGGGTGACCCAGGGGAACCAAGAACCCCGGACGTGGCAAGACTGAGAAGGGCAAAGACACCTCTGGAGCCACTTCCTGTTCCGTCCCTGCCTAGGACTCAGACAGCCTTGGCCCAACTGGCTTGGGCTGGTGGCCTCCCTTGGTGACTAAGGTCCTCCTCTGGCAAATCTAGGGTTAATTGCAGGTTAGGGCCTTACTTGATGGATGCCTGGCCCTGGGTGGGGACAGGCCAGCCAGGAGGCCCGGCATCTGAGCCCAGCCCCTATGGCATCATACTTGCACACGTGCAGATGGTGGCATCTGGTGGCATTCCTAGCTGGGCTGCAGCCACCAAATAGCTCCCAGGGCAGCAGGTGTCCTCTCCCAATAGAGTGGCACCTCTCCAGACTGAGATGATATATCTTGCAGCCCTGAGGGGCCACTTGAGCAGAATGGCTTTAGTCACTGGTCTCCCGGCCCTGGGCTGACAGGTCTGGTGGCTGCCAAGTCACCCATGGTGCCACAGAAGGCACCCATTTGGGGCCAGGAGGAGTGGGGGCAGTGGAGAGGAGTGGCCCAGCATTGCCAGCCAGCCACACCTGCTGGGGATCCAGATCCCTCCCGGGACCAGGAGACAAGGCTGATATCCAGACTGTGCCCCGCTCTGGCCCAGGGTCTGAGCCCTGTTGGGGAGACTCACCCCAAGAGCTTCTCCAAAATACCACTCTGTCTGGGCCTTACCCCAGAAATTCTTACTTAATTGGCAAGGAGGCAGGAGGGCACCGGGAACTTTCTAAAGCTTCCCAGGTGATTCTGATGTGCAGCAGGAGTTGAGAAACCCCTGGGGTTACAGGTGGGAGACAGACCCAGAAAAGGAAGGGAACTGGATGAGGTCATGAAGTGGTGTCTTGGGCCTCATCTGTAATAAGGCAGAGAAGCCAAGACCAGTAGGGACTCCTGGCTTCATCACGGGGTAAGACTGCAGCCCCCACCCTCACCTTGGCCCCTTCCCCCGAGGGCATAAGACAGAGACCCTGACCCCCCCCCACTCTGCTGTGCCCCGGGGGACGGGGAGATGAGCAGACCCAGGCTAGGCTCCGAGCCTCCTCAGACACGTCAGCGAAACTGGAGCCAGCCATCCTGGCCGCCGGCATGGTCCCGCCTGCCTGGGGGGTTGGCAGACTCCTGGGCTGGGCTGCTGCCAGGCCTGGCCGAGGTGCTTAGCCCCGGGGGAGGGCGGGGGAGGGGGACACTGGGAGCCGGAGGCCCAGAGCCTCACGGTCAGACCCCGCAGCACCTGACCCCTGCACCCACTCAGCGGTGTCTGGCTCAGAACAGGGCTGTGCTGGCCTTGTCTGTCTGTCTGTCTAACCCTATCCCCCACCAGCCAGGCTGTGGCTTTCCCCAGGAGCTGGGAGATACGCAGCCACAGGTCAGATGCTGTCACCCGAACTCCTGGGTTCTGGCCACTCGCTACTACCTGACTAAGCCAGAGCCTGCATGTGAGTGGGTGCCTCCAGATGTCCCCCTGAGAGCTGAGAAGCATGTCCTTCCTTGTAGAGCCCTGCCCCCTCTGCTCCCAGGTCAGACGGCAGGGGGGCTGGCCAGAGGAGAGCTCACTCCCCCACCCTCTTCCAGAACTAAATATGCCCCTCTCCCCAGGCTGCTCTCTCCAGCTCCCACTCTCCCACACTGAAGGATGGAGGATGGAGGGCAACCCCTACACGGAGGGCTCACTCTGCCCAGGGGGCCTCTGTCTGTGCTGCAAGTGGCATGGAGCCCCGCCCACACCATGGCATCCTGACCCCATATGCGTAGAAGGCAGGGCTCAGGTTTTATGGGTAACGCCTTCAGTAGCTAATGTTTACTGACCACTTAGCATGCACTCCAAGTACAAACTAAACAGCCCTGACAATCAGGCTCAGGATTGTCAACAGGATCCCCCCTGTTCCCCCCCAGGCCCTTCACAGACGGGAACTGAGGTGAAGGAACATGGCCAGACTGTCATGCAGCCAGGCTGGGATGGCAGGCAGTGGGACCTTAAAGCCCCATCCTAGCAAGTGTCCCCTGGAGGGCAGCAGGGCCACCAGCAAGAGCCTGGGCCTCTGTGTCCTGCCTCTTCCCACCACATCATGGTGGAGCCAGGCCAAAGTGAGGCTGCAGAGTCCAGATGGAAGAGCAAGGACCTGGGTCCTTTGCCCTCTTGCTCCCACCATCCCCCATGCCGGGCTGCCTCCAGAAGTCTCTCCACACCCTTTGCACAGAGAAAGGTCCCTGCCTTGGGTCAGCAGATCAGATATCAAAGCCCAGGCCCCTCGTCCTTCAAGGCTGCTGGAATTGCGATGGCCAGGGCAGCCATGACCTCCCATGAGACACCCCACCCCCAATGCGGGTGGATGCGTGCTCCTGCACACACGCACGCATGCACACACACATGCGCACATACACCAGAATGAGCCCAGACTGGCGGGATTGCTCCCAGAACTTGGTAAAAGAACTTCCCCAGTTAAAAACAAACAGAACAAAGAACTAGAACCCTAGGTGTTCAGAACAACTCCAAGGACGGAGGCAGGGCTGGTGAGAAACTGAGGCCCAGAGCTGAAAGGGGACTGGGGAAGCTACTGAGGGACCAAACTTGGGCTCTGTCTTCTGTTGCCCTGCTGCCCACCACCTCCACGGCCAGCCTTCACCTGCTAGGTCCCTTCTGGGGGCTCTGTGATCATTTGGTGCCACGAGGGCCCCTGGCAGGGCCCCTGGCAAAGCCCCCAGAGCTGCTGGCACCCAGCACCCATCTTCCAAAGCCCCACTGCCAACTCCTTGCTGGGTGGGTGCAGCAGGCACAGGTGCTTACCCCTGCACCCTGGCGGGTGGGAAGCAGGTTAGCTGCTGCCTGCTGCGGTCTCCCCAGCCCAGAATGCCAGTTCTGACCCAGCCCCTGCTCCCCACCAACTCAGCCAGATTGCCACTCTGTGGTTAGATGGACCCACAGCTCCCCCATGATGACTTTGTGGATTCAAGGGCCAGCAGATTATGGAACGAAGCTGATGCCCCTACCTGATGCACAGTGGGGGAATACCCTCCAGCACACACGAGAGGCCCCCAAGAGCCAAACCAGGCTGTTCAGTGTTTAAGCACTCCCAGTCCTAGGAGGTGTCAACTCTGAAACGCCAAAGTAGTGAAGAAAGCAAGGCTCTGAGAGAAAGCGGCTGTCTATAGCCCAGGCTGCCTGACTGGAGTATGAGCTCTTAACCATGACCTTATACATAGCCCAGGGGGAGCCGAAGCCGCAGGGGTGGCCACGTGTAGGGTCCCCTCCCACCCTGGAGCCTGGCTGCTCCCTTCGTGACCCTGCCCGCCCCGCTGGGAGGGCTGATTCAGGGGGAGGCGGCTCACCCCACACGTGGACGTAGGGGGTGGGGGGCGCTCACAGCCCACATCTGGAGGCCAGGCCACACCCGCTGCCTTCTGAGTCACTGAGGGTGGAGTGGGTCCACTTGGGGGAGGAGGCCGGGTGTGGTGCACGCAGCCCCCTTGGGATGGTGCCGGCAGGGCCAGGGGTGCACAAGGCCTTCCAGGTTCTGCTCCTAGCTTCATCTGCGGTTCAGTACAAGGCCCTGCCCCACCATTCACTCAGCAAAGATGAGCTAAGCATGCTCTGGGACACACGAGAGCAGCCAGGGCCTCCCCCCAGAGAGGGAACGGTATAGCCAGAAGGCTAGAGAGCAGGGGGAAGGGGCACCAGCGAGGGGTTAGGGAAGGCCTCCCTGGCTGGCCTCTGAAAGGGCAGTGTTAGCTAGTGAGGGGCAGAGGCTGACAGTCCCACTTCTCTGGCAGAGGGGACCCTGCAGGCGGGTGGGGCCTAGGCAGGTGCGACCTGGGTCACAGGCCTTTACCTAGAGCCGGTCTCCCCAGGGACTTGTCTAGTCTGGCCTGGGACCACCTGGCCCCCCTCTGGCTCACTCTGCAGGAGCCTGTGTTCCTGGGGGAAGGAGCCCGGCGGATGGCACTGGGGCAGAACACAGGCTCAGTTGAGGGGGCCCTGTTACCTGCCGTGGCCTGATGGCTGGCAGGGTGGGGGAAGGGGAGGCTGAGCCCCAGCACAAAAGGCCCTTGTGTGAGCAGAAGGCGCCTGGAGAGGAGGGGTGCCGGCCTCCTGGGGACGCTAGGGGCCCAAAGGGTGGTGGCCCCTGGGCTCCCCTAGAAGCCTGAGTGAAGGGGGGCCCACACTGTGGCCCCCTTCTATCTTGAGCAGTTCCAGCTACAGGCTGGAGCCCAGAGCAGCTGAGGGAGCCACCCCCACATCAGCAGGCAGGACCATCACAGGCTGCAGGCCCAGCTGCACCTGGACGTGGTTAAGGACCTAGGCTCCAGCTCAGATTTCCTGGCAGTGGGACGGCAGCAAGTCACTACACCACCTAGAGCTCCCCTGATCCCCCCTCTCCTGCTTCTGTCATCTAGGAGCAATGAGAATAGTTTCCACCTGCCCTGGCTGCTGGGAGGCGGGGGGGGGGGGGGGGGGGGGGCGAGGGGGGGGCACCACATGACCACATGAGGGGGCTATAAATGCTCGGTGTGCCAGCACGGAGGAAGAGCTGCCACTCCTTATTCCCAGTGGTCAGGCCAGAGTGGACCCGAAGAAATGACAGATGAATCAGTCTGCAGGACGTTTCCAGGCCTGGCAATGCTTCAGGGACCACCCCGCAACCAGTGTCCCTTGACCTGTCCCCTGGGTGAGCCCAGAGAGGCCAGAACTCCCACCTCTAGATCTGTCATTCACACCTCAGAGATGGGGGATCTGAAGACCAGGGCTCCCTGCCTCCCTGTCCTCACCCACATGGGGACACCTGCCAATGGCTCAGGCCCTCCTCTACCCCCCTCAGGAACATTCCCCCTGGCCACATCCTGTAGGGCCCTCAGCTCCCGTACTGGGCAGGTCTGACTTCACAAGTGGAAAAACACCGATCCCATAGTTTCCATGTGAAGTCTTCCCGCTGTGGTCTCCTCCTCACTTGGAGGACACAGAGCGTGGCGGCAGGGGCCAGCGGCACGGGGCAGTCAGCTTCTCTGCTTACGCGCTGGCTGCCAGCCCCTTCTCTCTCAGATGCTGCAGGGAGGGGCTGCTCTAGGACCCGTGGTGCTCCCTCCTTGCCTGTCTACCTCAGCAGAGATTTGGGGGGGTGGGGATGGGACATGAAGGGAAGGCACAGAGCCTGATGCGTTCTGACGTGTTCTCTCTGAGCCTCAGAGGTGAGAGGGCTGGGGTTTAGGAGACAGGAGCTTTTGTGGTCACTGAGCGTTTGGGGCCGGCCTCTCTGCATGCATCAGCCCACTGAACCCTGGTGACAGCGCAGGAAGTAGCAACTGATAGCATAACGAAGTCACATGACTGCTCCAAGTCACTCAGTGAGGGAGCTGGTGGGGCTGGGCAGGAATGGGGCCAGGGCACTGGGGACCTGACTCATAACTACTGTGCGCTGTTGGATTTGGGGGTAGGGAGTGAAGGGGGCTGGGAATTCCCTTCTTGGTCCTTCCTGGCGTGGCTGTCCCCTGGGCCCCTGACTCATGGTCTCCTGTCTCTCTCTCTCTCTCCTATGCTCCCAGGAACCAGAAGATGTGCTCCAGAATCCCCCTGTCCCTGGTGCTGCTGCTGCTGGCCCTAGAGCCCGGGGTACAGGGCTGCCCATCTGGCTGCCAGTGCAACCAGCCACAGACGGTCTTCTGCACTGCCCGTCAGGGTACCACGGTGCCCCGTGACGTGCCACCCGACACGGCAGGCCTGTACATCTTCGAGAACGGCATCACCACACTGGACGCGGGCAGCTTTGCCAGCCTGCTGGGGCTGCAGCTCCTGGACCTGTCGCAGAACCAGATCGCCAGCCTGCCCGGCGGGGTCTTCCAGCCACTCGCCAACCTCAGCAACCTGGACCTGACTGCCAACAGGCTTCGCGAGATCACCAACGAGACCTTCCGTGGCCTGCGGCGCCTGGAGCGCCTCTACCTGGGCAAGAACCGCATCCGCCACATCCAGCCCGGAGCCTTTGACACGCTCGACTGCCTCCTGGAGCTCAAGCTGCAGGACAATGAACTGCGGGCCCTGCCCCCGCTGCACCTGCCACGCCTGCTGCTGCTTGACCTCAGCCACAACAGCCTGCCGGCCCTGGAGCCTGGCACCCTGGACACTGCCAACGTGGAGGCGCTGCGGCTGGCCGGCCTGGGGCTGCGGCGGCTGGACGAAGGGCTCTTCAGCCGCTTACGCAACCTCCACGACCTGGACGTGTCTGACAACCAGCTGGAGCGCGTGCCGCCTGCCATCCAGGGCCTGCGGGGCCTGACGCGCCTGCGGCTGGCTGGCAACACCCGCATTGCCCAGCTGCGGCCCGAGGGCCTGGCCGGCCTGGTGGCCCTGCAGGAGCTGGACCTGAGCAACCTGAGCCTTCAGGCCCTCCCGCATGAGCTCTCGGGCCTCTTCCCCCGCCTGCGGCTCCTGGCAGCCGCCCGCAACCCCTTCAACTGTGTGTGTCCCCTAAGCTGGTTTGGGCCTTGGGTACGGGAGAGCCGCGTGGCGCTGGCCAGCCCGGAGGAGACACGCTGCCACTTCCCACCCAAGAACGCTGGCCGCCTGCTCCTCAACCTCGAGTATGCTGACTTCGGCTGCCCGGCCACCACCACCACGGCCACGGTACCCACCACGAAGCCCGCGGTACGGGGACCCACGTTCTCACCTTCCAGTCCAGCTCCCACCTGGCTCGCCCCCACAGAGCCGGCCACTGAGGCCCCCAGCCTGCCCCCTGCCGCCCCGCCCACTGTGGGGCCTCCCCCCCGGCCCCAGGACTGCCCGGCGTCCATTTGCCTCAACGGGGGCACCTGTCACCTGGGGGTGCAGGGCCACCTGGAGTGCCTGTGCCCTGAGTTCTTCGTGGGCCTCTACTGCGAAAGCCGGGTGAGGCAGGGGCCCCAACCCAGCCCGGCCCCGGGCACCCTGGAACCGCCCCCACCCCTGCCCCTGGGCATCGAGCCGGCGAGCCCCACCTCCCTGCGTGTGGGGCTGCAGCGCTACCTGCAGGGCGGCACCGTGCAGCTCAGAAGCCTCCGCCTCACTTACCGCAACCTGTCAGGGCCCGACAAGCGGCCGGTGACGCTGCGCCTGCCCGCTTCACTTGCTGAGTACACGGTCACCCAGCTGCGGCCCAATGCCACCTATTCCATCTGTGTCAGGCCTCTCGGGGTCGGGCGGGTGCCCGAGGGCGAAGAGGCCTGTGGGGAGGCCCGCACACCACCAGCCATCCGCTCCAACCACGCCCCGGTCACACAGGCGCGAGAGGGCAACCTGCCGCTGCTCATTGCACCTGCCCTGGCTGCCGTGCTCCTGGCCGCACTGGCTGCTGTGGGGGCGGCCTACTGCGTGCGGCGGGGGCGGGCGGCAGCGGCCATAGCTCATGGCAAAGGACAGGTGGGGCCCGGGACTGGGCCCCTGGAGCTGGAAGGAGTGAAGGCCCCCTTGGAGCCAGGCCCCAAGGCGACTGAGGGTGGTGGGGAGGTTGCACCCAGCGGGCCTGAGTGTGAGGTGCCACTCATGGGCTACCCAGGGCCGGGTCCCCAAGGGCCCCTCCCCACCAAGCCCTACATCTAAGCCAGGAGCAACACGCTGCTAGGCTGGGCTCTCAGCCAGGCCGGCGACCCACCAGCGCCCTCCTGCTGCCAGACCAAGGAAGTTCTCAGATCCCTACAAAGAGGACACATCAGGGTGGGGGCTGTGTGACCACAGGAAGACCCCACCCCTCCATTTCCTCATCTATGAGATCCTAGGACCCAGGTGGCCACCTCTAAGGTGCCCCGAGCCTGAGTGCCTACGAGGATGGCGTCTGCCCTGTCCTCTGCCGAGTACAGCCCCTGGGGAAAGGTGGGGCGGGCCCTGCTGTGTGCTGGTAACACAGGCCCAGGGCTCCCGGGCCCCCATCCCAAGGAGACTCTGAGGGCCAGTGAAGGAAGCCCCCAGAAAGACGGCAGAGGGAGAGTGGGACTGGGGATGGGGCATGTAGGTCAGCCCCGGCCCCAAGGAGCAAAGGAACAAAAGAAACTGGAAAGACAGACGCTTTAGGAACATGTTTTGCTTTGGTTTTTAAAAATATATTTATAAGAGATTCTTTCCCATTTATTCTGGGAAAATGTTTTTCAAACTCAGAGACAAGGACTTTGGTTTTTGTAAAACAAACAATGATATGAAGGCCTTTTGTAAGAAAAATAAAAGATAAAATGTGTGTGTTTCTCTGGTGTGGCCCAGGGTACCTAGGCTGGGTGGAGAGGTGGGGGTGCAGGATGGGCATAAAAAGATAGGTCTCTTTGTGGGGACTAGGAACCCCCTCCCTGATGGGCACCAGGTCCTGGTCAGCAATCCTTGGGCTTTGGAGGGCTGCTGCTAAAGACCATGCCAGGAAGGGTGGCCCTTCCAGGTACCCTGCCCTGGGCACTGTCTGCCCAGCCTCACCCTACTCAGGCCCAGTGGTCTGCCAGCAAGAACCGTAGTGTTCCTGTGAAGCTGGGGAAGGTTCAGGCAGATAAAGGCCAAGGGGGTACCCAGGGTACCCTCCTTTACCTTCCTCTGTGGAGGGGGTCCCTAGAGCTGTGTTCTGCAGCCCCCACAGTTGGTCCTGGGCCAGGCAGAGCAAACAGCCCAGTCCTCCCCACAGTCCCGATGCCCTTCTGCATGGGCTCAGGTTGGGAAACCTTGCTCCTGGCCACCTGCTCCAGCTGCACAGAGAGGTCTTGGTGGAGGAGCAACACAGATCCTGAATGACAGGAACCGTCTGGTGAATGGGGAGGATGGGCCACACTGGGGCTGTTAGGGGCAGGTGCCCCAGGGACAGGACCAAAGGTCTGAGCCTGGTTTGTGAAGGCCTGATGGCTCTGTGATACCCTTTTACTCTCTGCACTTGGGATGTGCCCAGGCTTTCCAGAAACCCCGGAAGTGGGAGTGTTTTCCAGGAAGGCCACAGGCTGTGTGGGGGCAGGGCCAGGGATGCAGAGTGGAGCTCTGGCCTGGACTGGGTACTGGGAGCTGGGGAACAAGGATGGATTCACAGCACCTTCTCCCATGACCCTGAGACGGGAGGCAAAGTGGGCCCTGGGGCTGCAGAGAGGTGCTGCAAGCACTGAGCCAGCCTCCCCAAGGCTCTATGCCCGTGTCCCTTCTACGGGTCATAGCCCCTGGGCCCCCTCCCAGCCTCACCCTGGATGGAAGCAGGCAGCCCAGCCAGGCCTGGGGAGCAGGCCCTGTGGCTCAGGGCGTTGATGTCAGCGCCGAGTCAGGCCCAGCCACGCGAGGCTCTGGATTCAATTAGTGGCTGCTGAGGGTTCTGGCATGGGAAGGGAGGAGGTGGGCGGTGGGTCGTGGCGGGCAGAGGATGGTGGCAGCGAGCCTGGGTGGGGCCCCTTCTTCCTGAGCCAGCGGCGGCCCAGGTGGATTTCCTGTGAGCCTGGGTCCCATTAGGGGAGCGGCTATGGTGAGGCCTGCCCTCCCCCTCGGCAGCCCTGTCAAAGGAGCCATTGTGGGCCTGTGGGCTGCTGCTGAACACAGCGTGGCTGCTGAATAAATGTTTTCACTGCAAAGCCAAACCTGGTTTAGTGGGATGGCAGGGGGTGGGGTGGGGAGGCAGGACCCAAAGACAGGGGGCTAAACACTCACTCCAGCCCTCCCAGAAAAGGTATTCGGGATATCCCATCAGATACCCCGGAGGAACAGGGGCGGTGAAGGGAGGCCCAGGGGCAGAGTGGGAGACCAGGCCAAGATGCAACCCTTACCCAGGGCAATCTCAATGGTTCCAGGGCAGGGTCCAGGGATGGATGTGGGGAGATGCCAGTCTGATTGTTGGGACCTTGCTGCCACAGGCCCTGTGCCATCCACACAGGCTATACATGTTCCCGTTAGTGCCCAGCCAACACTCTACAGAAGACAAGCACTGACTAGGAGAGGTGAGCCAGCAGCTAGCTCAAGGCAGGCAGGGACAGGATGTCAACACATGCTCCATGGCCCAGCACAGGGTTGCTAGCCATGTGGGCCTCCAGGAGACAGTGGGGCCTCTGTGAGGAACAGAAGCTCCCTGGTGTGAAGCAGTGAAGATCAAACCCCAGCCTCTATCTCCCATGGACTGGCTGCTGGGGTGACCTCCACAAACAATCAACTTCTCTGGCCTCAGCTGCCAGAGGAGATATGTCCCCAGCTGCCCGTGGCCTCTACGACAGGTACAGCTGATCATTTACCCACCCAGAAGCATCGCGCCGAGAGAGTGTTTGTGCACCTCCTTGTCTAGAACGTGAGCTGGTCCTTCAGTGCCAGGCCCTACCACTTACCCTCCCACCTCCACCTTGTACAGAGTATAGCACCTGGCACACCTGCTGGACCTGCTGCCTGAGCCTGGGTTTACAGATAGGCCCCTGATGCCCTGTTCCTCCAACCACAGCATGTCTCCTCTTAGTGAGGAGCACCCCACAAATGATGAGGATGAGAAGGTGGGAGGACCCAGGTGGAAGCTGTGACAGAAGCCTTTGGGAGGGTGGGGCCCTAGGTTCTCTATGGGAGATGACAGGGAGAGAGGCCTGTGCCTGACCCCTGGCCCCCTCTAGCTTTAAAAGAACACTCACTGTTTTGCTCAAATTGAGATGGAAAATCCATAAAATAGTGGAGAAACTGAGGGAACACAGTGGAAACCCACAGCTGTCCCCACATTCAACACCCTCTACACTTCTCATCTCTGGTCCACTCAGCCGGACTGACACCCCAGGGAGCCTCAGGGGACAGGGGATCCACCGCCATTCCCCAGGTCCACCAGATTTACAGAGGGCTGGAGAGTCCCCACTCCTCTGCCAAGGGTGTGGCCTGGCAGGGCAGGGGCCAGGACTGGAGGATGGAGGGGCGGGACACTGGTCTGGCCACCCATCTGGGAGTGATTTGAGAAATTCCAGGCCCTGCTAGCCCTGCGAAGCTATTCTTAACTGCTGTAATTACAGGGTCAGCCTTGGCCAGTGGCACCGTGGGGTCTGGGCATCGTTAACTCCTCCAGGGGCCAAGCTGGGGATGGGCGGGGGCTGCTCTGTGGTGGGGGGGAGACCCATCAGGGGTCAGGGGTGGAGCCTGGAAGACAGGAAGCAGTGGGTGGAAGAGCAATGGATGGCTAGCCTTGGGTCCCCTTTCCAGGCTGGGCCAGCTGCCTCCTTCTGCTAGAGAGCCCTGTAGGGAAGGAGTTGTCTGGCCTGGGGAGGTACCAATGCAGCATCAGGCCTAGGAGCTCTTACTCTTTCAGCAAATGGGGTCCCAGGGAGTGCCCCCCTCCTAATCCCCAGGGCCCAGAGTAAGCAGACGCGCTGGATTTCATTCAGCTTTGCCATCCTCATCTGCAAAATGGGCCTCCCCAGCTCCCTAGCCTCTCTCTAGGTTGTAAGAGGGGATGGGAGCAGAGGTTCACTGACACTGTTACCCCTTCTCTGGGAGCTCTCAGCTGAGGCATGCTCTGGCAAGAGTTCTTATGGCAGTCAGACTTCCCCACCCCCAAGCATGGTCTATGCTACTCCCAGAGCTTGGACAGGTCACTGTGACTGAAGTCACACTTCTGTGACAAGAAGTCATACTTCTGTGACTCACTTTTCCCAGTCATGAAATGGAAAAGGAAGGGGCTTGATGGATAGCCAAGGATCAAGACCCTCTCCTAGCTCTGACCTTCACAGATCCCTGCCTGGGGATCATGTGGAGGTCCGAGTAAGCTGCTCCAAGACTCATCGCTGAGCAGGGCTGAGGCTTCTGAAAGGGTAACAGGCCCCCACCTCCTCATACCCCAGCCAGGCTGATCCCCCAATCACCTGCACCTGTTTGCTCAGCTGTGATATGGGAATCATTGCTGAGAGCCTCTGGTGCCTAAGCCACAGTAAGCCCAGGGCCCCTTCATAGAGCCGGCTTGGTGAGTCCCCACAGCACAACCACAAACCCTCCCATACGGATGGAAAGATGAGGTGTACCTATAGTCCCCAGCTGATGGGGCACAACCACCCCCACCCCATCCCAAACCACCAGAGACAGGAGTGTGGCTGGGTCTGAGGAGGTTTCATAGAGCCTGTGAGGCCAAGGCCTGCCTCCGAGCCTGCCAGCCTGTCTGTCCCCACATCACCCCACCCTGTGTCACCCATGCCCATCCTGTTATCTACCAAAGCTTCGGTCTCTTTGACCCCCAGCACCACCAAAATGGTCACAGCAAAATCAAGTACATTCCCACGTTTCCTGCCAATGCCTCTGCTGGGTCAGTCCCTCCCCCAAATGCCAAAACACACCAAGGTGAGAGCCCTTAGGCTGAAAACCTGCATGACCAAGGGCCCACTGTTGTTAGGGACCGTGTGGGATGGGGTCAGTGGGCTCATCCACTCATGTAGAGCTGCCTCACCACCCTCTGCTGGTAAAGCTCCATGGAGGTTCCTGTAGGGCCAGGACCAGGTTTCTTTTGCAAAGCCTCAGAGACCAGCTCGAGCACCCCTGACCACTTTGGTGATCAGCCTCTCCCTGACAAGCTCTGAGCCAGGTGAGGCTCTTCTACGTGGACTGGGCCCTTCACTCCACAGGTGGCCCTGCCACAGCACATCAGAGGCCCTCACCAAGAGTGTCCATTATAGACTCAAAACATCATCTAGGCCCTTGACCCTCTCCACCAACCCATCCCAACATGCCAGCTGCTCCTACCCAGGTGAGGTGTCCAGGGTGAGGGAGGCAAGGGCGCTGGAGAAGTGCCGGGTGTCCCAGACCTTCACTTCATGCTCACGCATCTGCAGGGAGGGAGCAAAAAGGGGCTCAGAGGGGGCCATCCCTCAGCCCCCTGGACTCCCTGGAAACCCAGTGCCTGAGGACACAGCCTGGTTCAAGGGCACTTGCTGCAAAGCAGAGCTGGGAGCGGGAGAGGTGAGTCATGCTAGGGAGGGAGAATTTGGGTTTTCTTGTCCTGTCCCTTTAAGAACCCCTAGGTGACAAGGGACAAGAGGCGGTTCCCTCCATGGACTCTGGTTGGGGGGGTGGCGGTGGCTACCACAGTTCCCAGGGTCAGGGTTAGCTATTGCAAATGGAATCTGCCAGTTTTCAGCAGCTGGAGGTCCCCTGGGGCTCCGAGACCCAGCTGAACACAGGGCCGTATATGGACAGGCCGAGAGCTGGCTGGCCTTCCCCACCTCCCAGTGGGCCTCATCCCTACCCTCTTGGTATGGGTGCCCTACCCATCTGGGAAGAGCCCTACCTGGTTGAATCCAGTGGACACAAGGTGCTCCTGGATTCCCGTCCACGCCAGCCGGCCATCCTTGCCATTCTTGTGGGCCTCTGTGCTCTACAGGAGACAAAAGATGGCACTGAGCCACTGGGTCCTCCTGGGGTGGGCCACCTGCCTGAGAGCCCCCCAGAGGGCAGAAGGGGCCAGGATAGGGACCTCCAGAGGCTAGCTGGGGACAGAAGAGGCCTCCTACCGTACAGGATGGACCCCAGCCTCACCTTGGCTGAGGACAGCTCTGCACCCAGAGGGCTGACCTGGTCATCAAGCTTGGGCTGTCTCCCTCCTCCAAAAGGGACTGTCCGGCTGCCCTGCTACAGCATTGGGGCTCAGGGCAGCAGCACATGCTTGTCCTTGCCGGTATCCTAGAGGAGACGCTCAGCAGCCAGCAGCTATCTCCAGCCTCTGGGGAATCCCCATGCTCTCTGAGACCCTCATTTTTCTCACTTCCAGGTGGGGCTCACGTTTCCAGGGCTTTCCAAGGACCAACTGACACTACATGTGAGAGGGACTAGTCTACTGCAGATCAACAGATTACCAGCATCACGGCTGCTTCCTGACTGCCAGGGCCTGGGGAGAGGGCCTGGTGCCAAGCTCTAGGGAACAGTCCCCAGAGAGGGCAGATAAGTGTCCCTCCTCGCCTTCCTGCAGTGCTGGAGCTTGGCCAGCAGGAAGGCTTCCTGGGCCCAGGGAGTAGAGGCAAGTTCATACCACAGGCGCCTTGTCCCCAGGGCCCAGGCAGGGGGGAGTAGAGGGGGCCAGAGGAAATGCAAACAGCTCCCTCCCAGTCACCTCGGCCCCTGGAGCCTGAGACCAAAGACCCTGTTACCAAAAATAGCTCACCCCAAACTGTGGCCAGCTTCCTCCAAGCTTCCCACGATCTCCTTGGGAATGAATGAGGGAGGTAGCCTGGGAGGAGCTGGCCCAGCGCCCCCTCCTCAGCCTGCAGAGGAGGACCCCAGCGTGGGAGACCCTGGAACGACCCATGTTGTTCAAGGGGCTTTTCTCACTGCTCCCTTCCTCACTCAGCAGCCGGCACAGGAAGTAAGGGCTGGAGCCTGAGAACCAGCGCCCCACACCCCTCTCCACACACGAGGGGCTGTGGGGCCAGGTCCAGGTCAGCCTTGCCCTGACACCCCGGGGTCAGTGGAAGTGTCACATGCGCCCTCCCTCACACTGGTGTGCAAATATCCCGTGTCTGCAGCAAACCAGATGGCTGGCAGAGCATTGGGCATCACTCATTCATTCAGCAGACATGTGAAGCTTCCCCAGGCCAAGCACCCTGCTAGGAGCTGGCGGTGCGGCCAGAGGGTTCTCAGATGGTTCTCCAGGGGATGTTAACGGAGTTCGGTGAAGCAGGGCTGCTCATTCATTTGCTCTTTCATAATATGAATGTTTGAGCCGCATATTCCACTAGGCACTGGGGACATGGTGGAAACAGAAAGGGTCCCCCAACTCACTGAATGTACAAGTTAGGAGACAGAGCTGAACCAAACAGAAATAACTATGTCACTACACGTTATTTTAAGTGCAAGGAAGGAGCAAAGTGGAGGTTAAAGGCACAATCTCTGGAGTGTGGGTGACACCTGTCCTCCCATGAACTGCCTCATCTCAGCACGAATACCTACACCTATACCTATACCACCAACCCTGTTCCCTCACTGGCAGAAAGAATACTGTAATGGGTCCTACTTCGCAGGACTCTTGCGGGAAGTGTTAACACCAGTGAGTGCTCAATACCCAATATGCATTTTCTTAAAAAGCATGACAATGGAGTACAATAAAAGTATAATAGAAGGAAGTAGATTTTCGGTAACACTTGAGACTTGAGCTAAGGTAGGAAGGATCAGCAGGTGCGAGCCTGTGCAGAGTAGGGGCCTGGGAGAGCAGAGGCTGGCGCAGAGGCAGGGGGCAGGGGGTGAGGGAGAGGAGACGTCCTGAGCCTGCAGGGTGCATGCGCTGTGATGGAGGGCATAGGCGGGGGACAGGATTGGCCTGTCTCCCATTTTCCTTCTTCTCTTCTTTTTTTTAAAAGATTTTATTTATTTATGAGAGACACAGAGAGAGAGGCAGAGACACAGGCAGAGGGAGAAGCAGGCTCCATGCAGGGAGCCTGACATGGGACTCGATCCCGGGACTCCAGGATCAAGCCCTGGGCCGAAGGCAGATGCTCAGCCACTGGGCCCCCCAGGTGCCCCCCATCTTCCTATTTCATAGAGAAACCAGAGGCTCAGGCAGAAGCAGCCACCGGCCTCAAGTCACCCAGCAAGACAGCTGTCGGCTCCCTGAGCCTCCTCCCTGTGGGCTGGGTGACTGTTCTGTCTGTGTGAGAGGGGCCTGGGAGATGAGGAGACAGAGCAGTGGGCAGAAGGCAGCAGAGTCGGGACCAAGAGGGGTCCCAGGTCCCAGCTGCAACCCCAGAACCGTCCCTGCATGAGCTCACACCAGGGGACCCAGGCTGTCCACAGGGTGGTGATGGGCAGGGCACTGGTCTCTCAGGACACCGAAGGCACCAAGGTCGCTGGGATGAGGTAGGAGCTTACGCCAGGCCTGCATGCCCACTGTGGGCTTAGGCGTCCAGGGGCCACAGGAACCCCCCCCCCGGGGGGGCACCAACCCCACCCCTGCCTCTGTCCCCGATCCCTAGACTGATCTTCATTTTCAAAACTGGCAAATTCTTCTTCCCTGACCTTACCGGCACTTAGGGAGGAGGAGTCCCCTCTCCAGATCCCCAAATTCTCATTCGCCAGAGCAGAGGGGAGGTTCAGCTGGAACTCGGGCAGCCGGCCACCCTGAAGTCCCACACTGTCACAGGAGGCTCAAGGGGAAACCACTGGTGGTAATCCCCAGCCTGCAGGCCAGGCCTTGGGCTTTCCCTCTCATAGGGGTGGCCTCTGTCCCAATAGGCAGTAGGGCACTCTTTTCATGGACAAGGCCCTCGGCTCCCTCAGGTCTCCCCCCACACCTGGCCCCAAGGAGAGAACAGGAGGGGCTGGCTGCCCAGCTCAGGGGCACCAGCAGCAGGCACATACCCAGCATTCCAGCTGTGGTCCTGCCAAATCCCCCCCTGTTGCCACGGCAACGCTTCCTGTACAGGGTAGGGTGGCTGGAGGCGCAGCCCTGGGCTCCTGGGCTCCTTCCTCAGGTGAGGGGACCTTCTCTGGTGTAAGACCCCCACCACCCACTGGTCCCCTCGGCCAGGCTCAGTCCTGGGCTCCCGATGCCAGCCCCCCAGGCCTGCTTGACACACACCCAGTACACAGGTCTCCCAGCCCACACCAGAGCTCAGAGGGCTCCTTCCAGGCCCCTCCTGCCCAGGAGGACGGAGGACCGGTGCTAAAGCCTCACCACTCCCTGGATGCCCCGCAGCAGCAGGCTGCTACTTCCCTGGTGCACCCATGGCTTCAGGCATTGGCTAACCCCACCCAGATGGCAAAGGGGCTTCGGAGTCAAATACACAGAGCCTGCCTGGGCCACTCTGCTGTGACCCTAGGACAGAATGACCAAAGGGCCAACTTTACAGGACAATCATGAGGATGGAAAAAGACTGTGTGTGCCAAGGGCTCAGGACATAATAAATGGTCATAAATGCAATCTAGAAACAAAGTAGGAGATGCGACTCAAGCTCAGGTCGAGCAGGGTCCAAGAAAGACAGCAGAAGGAGGATTCCCCAGGGCCCCCCTGCCCTCCACCCAGGTTCCAAGCTCTAGTGACAGCCCCTGGGACAGGGAGTGCATGCAGCCCCTCCGGCCCCCCTCCAACAACGCCCCCCTCTAGTGGGGAAGGAGGATCTCAAAAGAAGGCAGTCCCAGAAGGCCTCTCCCCCGAGCTGGCCCCTCAGCTCACACCAACCCTGGCCGCCAGCAGTGGTTTTCCTAATAGAAGCCAGGTGTGGGCCAGATGCCCTGGGCGGAAGTGGGGGGCAGGGCCACGAGGAGGGCAGCATTCCAGCCCCTGCTGCCCCCGCACCAGTGCACCAGTGCAGAGCACAGGCACCATCCCAGCAGCTGGGAGGGGGTAGGAACCACCCACGCTCTTCCCAGGTCTCCTTGGCCCAGAAGGCCCATTCAGGGGGGCTCCCTCCAGAACCAAATCCTCCCTCCCTTCTAGGAACTTGGAACAGTTTGGACAGCAGCCACTCTGTCTCCACCTCGGCACCATCACGATCCCCCCCACCCCCTGCTTGCCGAAGAAGGAGGAGGCAAGGAAGGAAGAAAATGTTCACGCCAGGGGAGCCGGCCCCACACAGTGCCCAGTGGAGGCAAGAATGGGGGTACCATGCACAGTGCCCTGGGACCCTGAGGAAGCTGGAGGTAGATGGCCTCAGCCTCCCTCCTTCAACCTGGGACCTCCTTTCCGGGCAGAGCCTTGGAGGTCAATCATAGAAAGCTCCAGGGAGGCTCACTGCTCATACCCACCTTGCTACCACTGCCAGCCACAGAGCCAACTGGGACCAAAAGCCAACCTCCTGGGGAAGTATGGCCACTGTGGAATGGGGGGTGGGCTAAAACCTCCTATCTGGCTTGGTTCACCTGTCAGTACAGGACCTCCTTTGGGTCTTCAGCCAGTCAGAAACAGAAGTGACTGGTCTATCTTGGGCAAAAAACTGCTGTGGCCTCCATGAAGGGGATCCTGTGTGTGCGTGTACACATGTGCATGCTACAAGTATGCGGGGAAGCCCCCCCATACCCACACAGCTACTGCTGATCACATTTAGGCTGGTGAATTACCCCTGACCCCAGGTAGGGAACAAGCCCTAGAGATGGAGACAGGATATCTGTGATGGGCCTGGGTTTCACTGGAGAGCTCTTTCCCTGAACTGGCAGCAGGACTCTGATCTTTACCTTCCTCAGGAAATAAGCCTCCTCACCTTCTAGGAAAGGTACAGGGTTGGTGGCTCTGTCCTTCTGGCTCCTTTGAGGCTGGCCTCTGCCAACTGTGCCAGAAAGGGTAGAGGGATGAGGGTTTCAAAGAAGGAGCAGAAGGTGGAATCTTGAATTAGCTTCCAAAAGCCACAGGATGCCTCCACTGAAAGTCTGTGGACAGCCTGTCTGCACTCCACCCTGTGATCAAAGACAGGTCCTCCCAGGGCTCAAAACATGTTTCCCAGAAAGAGCTTCTGACAGCAGAAGCCCACTCCCAGGTGACCCTACACACCTACTCGGTCTTGGCCAGGGACATAGGGTGTAGCAGAATCTCTGCCAAGAGGTGGAACCTGCCCTCACCTGCACCTGCTGGAGCCATTAGGGCCTCAATTCGGGCCCCTGCCCACACAACTCACCTGGGAGGCCCCTGGCTTGGTTCTGGGGTCAAAGATCCGTAGCTGCTTGTCCTAAAAAGAAGAGAGGAGTAAACAGAGTGCACTTAGGACAGGCAGGATCCTTAGGGGTCAGCTTGTCTCCTCCACCCGTAGGCTCTGATGGCCCCGCTTCCTAGTACACAGGGCTGGCATCACACACCAGGGAATCCCTCCCCAGCCTGGTTCCTTCTCACAGCAGGGGGCAGGCCCCCTTTCCTGCCCCAGTCACCCGCAACAGAGAACTTGGTGACAGGTGTTCACATTTCCTAAACACCTACTATGTGCCAGGCCTGCTACACACATGATCTCTCCCCATCTCTCCAACCACCTTATGAAGTAGTGGCTATCACCATGAGCCCTTCACAGATAGAGAAACTGAGGCTCAGAACCAATCTCTAGGCTGCCAGCTGGTAAATGCCTGGCCCTGTGTTCAGCCCAGCCCAGAGGAGCACAAAAGATGATGTCATTTCTACACATAAAGAACTTGGTGTCTAACCAGGACAGCAAGCTTACACATCCTAACCATCACTCAGCATACGTTACTGACTCAGATCACCTAAGGGTGTAGATGGGAATAGATCAAAAGATAGATAGATAACGTCAAAATAAAATGCCCATAGGTGGAGATGGGAATAGATCAAAAGAAAGATAACGTCAAAATAAAATGCCCATACCTTGAATAAGGACTTTATTCTTGTGGAATAATCAATGTGTGTGCACAAATGTACACGCATAAAGAACTGGGGAGAGGTGCATCTGGGTGGCTCAGTGGTTGAGTTTCTGCCTTTGGCTCAGGTCGTGATCCCAAGGTCTGGGGATCGAGTCACACATCGAGTTCTCTGTGGAGAGCCTGCTTCTCCCTCTGTCTGTGTCTCTCCCTTTTTCCCTGTGTCTCTCATGAATGAATAAATAAAATATAAAAAAATAAAATCCTGCTTCTCCGTCTGCCTGTGTCTCTCCCTTTCTCCCTGTCTCTCTCATGAATGAATAAAAAAAAATTTAAAAAAAATCCCACTTCTCTCTCTGTGTCTCTGCCTCTCTGTGTGTGTGTTTCTTGTGAATAAATAAATAAAATCTTAAAAAAAAAAAAAAAGAACTGGGGAGAGAGGGGCAGAATTTGCATTGGTTGACTACTTACAGTCTTGGCCATGATGAATTGTTAAGCGTTACAAGGAAGGTGCAGAGTAACATGGATGGTGTGATTTTGCTGTGGTAAAAATAAACAAAGATCCCTATTTGACCACATTTCTGTAGCTTCTGCAAATCTGCTGAGCAAGGAGAAAGGTCTTGAACAGCATGGGCTGTGCATTAATGCTGAGTACTGGGGAGGGTGAAGGTAGGGGGTGATTAGCTTTTCCTTTTTTCATCTTAATACAGTTCCACTTTGTTCCAATCAGCATGGATTCATATTTCCATATTTTGAAAAACAACGAAAAATAAATAAAAATCAAAAAACCCCACTGAACCAGCAATGAACAACTGGAATTTGAAATGAAAAACACAATACCATTTACATCAGCACCAAAAAACCTGAAACTCTTAGCTATAAATCTAACAAAATACAGGGATCCCTGGGTGGCGCAGCAGTTTGGCGCCTGCCTTTGGCCTAGGGCGCGATCCTGGAGACCCAGGATCGATTCCCACGTCGGGCTCCCGGTGCATGGAGCCTGCTTCTCTCTGCCTGTGTCTCTGCCTCTCTTTCTCTCTCTGTGACTATCATAAATAAATAAAAATTAAAAAATATATATTTTTTAAAAATCTAACAAAATACATACAAGATCTACGGGAAGGATACTATAAAACTCTGATGAAAAGAATCAAATGACCAAATAAATAAGACATACTCCATGTTCATGGATAGGAATACTCAATACTGTCAAGATGTCAGTTCTTCCCAAGCTGATCTACAGATTCAACAAAACCCCAATGAAAATTCCAGCAAGTTATATCATGGTTATCAACAAACTGATTCTTAAGTTTATATGAACAGGCAAGAGCTTCCTAAGGGTCAACACAATACTGAAGGGGAAGACCAGTCAGAGGACAGACAGTGCCCAACTCTATTCTAAAGCTACAATAAGCAAGACACTGTGTTATTGGCATAAGGACAGACAAATAGATGGAAGAGAACAGAAACAGAATCCCATAAATACAGTCAACTGATCCTGACAAAGGAATAAAGGCAAGATAGTCTTTTCAACAAGTGGTACTGGAATACATGTACATCCACATGCAAAAAGATGAATCTACACACAGACTTTACATCTTTTTTTTTTTTTAAAGATTTATTTATTTATTTATTCATGAAAGACACAGAGAGAGAGAGGCAGAGACACAGGCAGAGGGAGAAGCAGGCTCCATGCCGGGAGCCTGATGTGGGCCTCGATCCCGGGACTCCAGGATCACGCCCTGGGCTGAAGGCAGGCGCTAAACCGCTGAGCCACCTAGGGATCCCCCTTTTTTTTTTTTTTTTTTAAGATTTTATTTATTCATTCATGAGAGACACAGAGAGGCAGAGACGGAGGGAGAAGCAGGCTCCTCACAGGGAGCCTGATGTGAGACTTGATCCCAGGATTCCAGGATCACGCCCTGAGTCAAAGGCAGATGCTCAACCATTGAGCCACCCAGGCCTTTACACCTTTTACAAAAATCGATTAAAAGGGATCACAGACAGAAAAAAAAAAAAAAAAAAAAAAAAAGGGATCACAGACCTAAACATAAAATACAAATCTACAAAAGCTCTAGGAGGTAATACAGGAGAAAATCTCAGTTACCCTGAATTTGGCAATGACTATTCATTTATTTATTTTTAATTCACTTTCTCTTTAAGATTTAATGAAATTTATTTATTTGAGAGAGAGAAAGAAAGGGCACACGTAAGGTGAGGGAGAAGCAGAGGGAAAAGGAGGTAGAAAGAATCTCAAGTAGACTCCCCACTGAGAAAGGAGCCCAACATGGGGCTCAATCTGATGGCTTTGAGATCATAACCTGAGCTGAAATCAAGAGTCGGATGCTCAACTGACTGAGCCACCCAGGGAGCCCTGGAAAAGACTTTTTATTTATTTTTATTTTTTTTAAGTTTTTATGTATTTATTCATGAGAGATACAGAGAGAGAGAGAGGCAGAGACATAGGCAGAGGGAGAAGCAGGCTCCCTCTGGGGAGCCCGATGCAGGACTCGATCCCAGGACCCCAAGATCACAACCTGAAGTGAAAGCAAACACTCACCCACTGAGCTACCCCAGCGATGATGTTTTAGATACATTAAAAGTATGACCTATGAAAGAAAAAACTGGATTTCATTAAAATCAAACTTCTGGTCTACAGAGACACTGTTAAGAAAATGAAAAGACAGGCCACAGACTGGGAGAAAATATTTGCACAGCACGTATCTGAGAAAGGACTTGTATCCCAAATATACAAAGAACACTTCAAACTCAAAAAATAAGAAAACAACTCAATTTTAAAAGTGGGCAAAAGACCTGAATGAACACCCAACCAAAAAAGATACACAAGATGAAAAGTGAATACATGAAAAGAGGTTTTTAATACCATATCTCAGGGAATTAAAAACTAAAACAATTAGCACTACACACCTATTAAAATAGCTAAAACTTTAAAAAAATGATAACACCACATGCTGGCAAGATTGTGGAGTAACAAACTCTTATTTGCTGATGGGAATGCAAATGGAACAGCAACTTTAGAAGACAATCTGGAAGCTTCTTACAAAGCCAAAAATGCTCTTAGTATATGATCCAGCAATTATGCTCCTAAGTATTCATCCAAATGAGTTAGGAACTTATGCCCAGGGTGTCTGGGTAGCTCAGTCAGGGTGAAGCGTCTGCCTTCAGCTCAGGTCATGATCTCAGGGTCCTGAGATAAAGCCTTACGTGAAGACCCACGTTAAGCTCTGCCTCAGGTTCCATGCTCAGTGGAGGAGTCTGCTTGTCCCTCTCCTGCTTATGTGCATGCGTGTGTGCTCTCTCAAATAAATAAAATCTTTAAAAAAAATTATGCCCATATAAACGTTTATGGCACCTTTAAAGTTGCAAAAAACTGGAAACAATCAACATGTCTCTCAACAGCTGAACAGATAAACTGTGGTACATTCCCACAACAGAATATCATTCAGTGAGGGAAAGAAAGAGTAAGAAGCCAAACCATAAAACTCATAGAAGAAAACTTAGAAGAAAAGCTTCATGACATTGGATCTGGTAATGATTTCTTGCATAGGTCACTGAAGCAAAGACACATAAATGGGACTACATCAAACAACTTGTGTTCTGCAAAGGCTGCAATCAATGGAGTCAAAAGGCTGGGATGGGAGATGATGCTTGCAAATCATATATCTGATAAGGGTTTAAGATCCAGAATATATGAAGAATTCATAAAACAACAAACAAAATCAAATAACTCTAAAAAATGGGCAAAGGACCTGAACAAATATTTCTCCCAAAGTATACAAATGGCTAGCAAACATACAAAAAGATGTTCGTCATCCAAGGAATGCAAATTATTATTATTATTTTTTTTAATTTACGATAGTCACAGAGAGAGAGAGAGAGGCAGAGACACAGGCAGAGGGAGAAGCAGGCTCCATGCACCGGGAGCCCGACGTGGGATTCGATCCCGGGTCTCCAGGATCGCGCCCTGGGCCAAAGGCAGGCGCCAAACCGCTGCGCCACCCAGGGATCCCAAGGAATGCAAATTAAAACCAAGATGAGGTATCATCTCACATCCATTAGGATGGCTACTATTGGGATCCCTGGGTGGCGCAGCAGTTTGGCGCCTGCCTTTGGCCCAGGGCGTGATCCTGGAGACCCGGGATCGAATCCCACGTCGGGCTCCCGGTGCATGGAGCCTGCTTCTCCCTCTGCCTGTGTCTCTGCCTCTCTCTCTCTCTGTAACTATCATAAATAAATAAAAATTAAAAAAAAATAAAAAAAAAAAGGATGGCTACTATTAAAAACTCGGGGAACAAGCGTTGGCGAGGGTATGGAAAAGTTGGAGCCCTCCTGTACTGTTGGTGGGAATGTAAAATGGTGCGGCTGCTGTGGAAAACAGGCTGGCAGTTCCTCAAAAAAGTAAAAATAGAATTACCTTATGATCCAGCAATTCCACTTCTGAGTACATACCCAAAAGAAGCAAGAAGAGGGTCACAACTAGCACATCAATGTGCATTATTCTCATTAGTATCCACAGCACTCACAGCAGCATCATGCACAAGAGCCAGAGGTGGGGGCAACCCAAGTATCCGCTGACAGAGGAGCGGGTACACAGAATGTGGTATACACACACGATGGATTCAGCCTGAAAACAGAAATCCTGTCACATGCTACAACACAGATGAACCTTGAGGACATTATGGTAAATGAAATAAGCCATCAGGGCAGCCCTGGTGGCTCAGTGGTTTAGCGCTGCCTGCAGCCCAGGGTGTGATCCTGGAGACCCTGGATCGAGTCCCACATCGGGCTCTCAGAATGGAGCCTGCTTCTCCCTCTGCCTGTGTCTCTGCCTCTCTCTCTCTCCTCTCTGTGTATTCTCATGAATAAATAAATAAAAATCTTAAAAAAAATAATAAATGAAATAAGGCATCACAAAAGGACAAAGAGTCCATGATTCCACCTACACGAGCTATATAAGGTAGTCAAAACCACAGATATGGAAGGTAGAATGGTGTTGACTGAGGGCAGGGGAAAGGGGAAAAGGGAGTTGTTGTTTAATGGGTAGGGGGTCTCAGTTCAGGAGATCTGTTTCACAATGACCTAAGTAAATTTAACATCCCTGTATACATAAAAACAGTTAAGACGGCAAATGTTATGATGCGTTTTTAACCACCATAACGAAATAGCTGTCAGTCCACAATAAGACAGAAGACCCATAAATGCACATTACTAAGTGAAAGAGGCCAATCTGGAAAGGCTACATATTGTAGGATTCCAACTATATGACATTAGGGAAAAGGCAAATCTCATGGAGACAGCAAAAAGTCAGCGGTTGCCAGTGGTCTGGGAGAGGGAGGAAGGAATGGAGGGGTGAAATACAGGGCACTTTTAGGGCGGAGAGGTTATTCTGCACAATGCTGTAATGTGGGTACATGATGTGGTGCATTTGTTAAAACCCCTACAATGCAGCCCCAAAGGTGAAGCCTAATGTAAACTCTGGCCTTTAGTTACTGTAGCAATATTGGTCTAACTATAACAAATGCACCACACCAACCAGCAGGGCACCAGATGGGGAGGAGGGACATGGGAACTCCTGGTACCACCTGCTCAGTATCTGCCTGGTTCCTGCCCAGGTGCTTGGGATGCAGAGCTAGCAAACAGTCCCTGCTGAGTACTGGACTCCGCAATGTACAGGCAGTCACAGGGAACTTCAGGGAGAAACTCAGGCCCGAGATGAATCTCCAAGGACAAGCAGAGCCTGCACCGGGAAGAGAAAGGTATTCAAAGGAAGTGAAAATGCATGAACAAAGATGTGGAAACAGGAACTTGCTGACACGTGACATGAAGGGGAAGGCAAGGCCATGCAAGAAGCCTAGATGGTGGGAATGGAGGGGGCAGTGGGCGAGTGCACAACTGGACAAGAGGGGGGCCTCCCTTGGCAGATCAGTCCCAGGTCTTCCTGACACACCTGGTGGGGTCCCAGGGTTCTTGGGTCACTCCTGACAAAGTCTTCCCTGGCGGCAGCTTACTGAGCACCTGCTATGTGCCAGGTGGGAAGCAGGCACAGTCTGGAACTAGCCATGCAGCAGCACCATTCCACGCCACTGCACAGCTGGGTTCAGGAGGATGCTGTTTTGAGACAGAAGAGGACAGTGAGGCACACAGGACAGAAACAGACAGAAAGAACAGTGAAACACAGAGAGAGGTGGAGAGGAATGGAGAGAAACATGGGACAGAGAGAGGACAACCAGAGATCGAGGACAGAGACAAGGAAGTGAGAGGCAGAGAACAGGGAAAGACAGCAGATCTTGAGAGATGATGAGGTAAGAGAGAATGCCTCCGGGGGTGCCTAGCCGGCTCAGTCAGTGAGTGTTGATCTCGGAGTCGTGAGTGCAAGCCCCACACTGGGTGTAGGAGTACGTGGAAATAAAGTATTGAAAGACAGAGAAAGAGAGACTACCTCCTGGCAGGGAGGGCCACTTTCACATAAGTGACGGAGTCAGTAGAGAGCCAAATGGCCTGGGTTTAGATTCCAACTCCATCACTCATGAGCTCCGTGACCCGGGCAAACCCCTGAGCCCTCAGTAGGAAGAGGACAACTGATGGCAGCACCTTTTACAGGTCAAAGTCCCAATTCTTGCCACATGGGTACAGCCTGAAAGCAGCCGGGCCAGCATATGCAGAAGTTCAACACTGGATCCACACCAGGGGTCACGCTGGGCACCAGAGGCTGGGCCATGGCAGGGGGAGTGGCCCTGGGCTGCGGAGGTGCACGCACTCCCGGGCTCACAGGCACAAGCACACCAGCAGAGTGGGAGCTTAGCGGGCTGCCATCTGTGAGGTCGGGGCGCCCCCTAGCAGCTGCCTGCACCTTCCCGTAGCTGGAGGAGCTGAGAGGGAAGTGCCAAGGGGCTTCTGCGGGGCCAGAGGGGGGCTTCAGGGGTCCTGGGAGGCAGATCCAGAGAGCCAGGTGGGAGATGGTGTGAAGAGGGGGAGGCCCTGAGAGGAAGCAGAGAGTTGCCACACCCCTACTCAACCCAGGCAGCCCTGTGTGGAACCCCAGAGCCCAGCTTTCAATCCCTGGCAGAGCAGAGCTCAGGCTCCCTGCTGCCAAGGGCAGGCCCACTCCCTGGCTCCCCCAACAAGCTCAGGACAAACCCATGGGCACCTTCTCCTGAGCTTCAGTCATGAGGGTGGCCTCTCCTTCTGCACCATTCTTCAAAGGTTAGGAGTGTGGCACCTATCTAGCCAGCGCTGACAGGTCAGAGTGGAGGTCACACCCTGCTGGGACAGTGTCCCCTAAAGGATGTCACCCCCAGACAACAGCCTTGTAAGGTCCTCTGTCCCCACAGGTAGAGCACCTGCCCCTCCTGTGAGGATGCTGCTGTCATCCACTTGGGGCTGCTCTACCATTGGGGAACCTAGCTCCAGGAACAGCACAGGTGGGGGGCAAGGGAGGGCTCCACTCCACAGACCCACTCAGGAAATCCGTGTTTCCTCCCTACGACTTTGGCTTCTCTGGGTCTAGAGGGGATGAGAGAGCTCCACTGGACTGACCTGTGGCCTCATCACATTTATTCTTCCTCAGGGGACCCCTGCAGGCAAGAAGCTGAGCCATCACATCAACAGGAGGTGGCAGACAGAACGGGGCATTGCGCACCTGGGTAACTGGGTGGTAAACGGGGCTCAGCTCCCTGGGGAGGAGGGGCTGGACAGCTCCCGCACACGCCCTCAGTAGACCCTCTGCATGAAGTCCCCAGACCTGACACCCTCTTCCCCACGCTCTAGGTCCTCTTCCCTGGTCCACATACCCTCCTGGGAAGTCACTCCCACCTCCTCCCTGTCCACGCTGTTACCTAGTCACCACGGCCTGATGCCTGCACTGCCCTTTCTCCTGGGGGCTGCAACACTCCTCACAGTCTCCCCATGTCCCCTCCTGTCCCACCCCACAGCACCATTCAGCCACCCACCCCCATGCTGTGCCCCCCACACCATGCCCACTGCTTTCTTTTGGCCTTGTACTTGCCCTCAGTCCACCCACCTCCCTCTCTGCCTGCAGTTGCCTGCAGCTGCTTTTGCTGACACTCCTCACCTGGCTGCCTAACTGGTAGAAACCCAGGGCAACATCCCTATATCCTAATCCATCTCTTTGTAGCTGCATCAAAACCAGAATCAACTATGCTAGGCCATGAGCTCTGTGGAAGGATGGTGCCTCTCTACTCCACGGGAAGGGATCCATGTCAAGCCTCTAGACATCTGACCTCAGACATCCTACCTGGTTCTGGGGTGAGGGACAGGGAACAGAAAATACAAGACCCAGAGGAGCCACATCTCTCCAGGCTACAGCCTGGACTGGAGCTGGAAGCTGCAGCTCTTAGGTGAAGGGCCATCCAGGTCATACCTGCAGGCCAGAGGTAGGCAGTTGCTGGGAACCCCCCTTCACCGGTCAGCAGTCTGGCCTTGCAGCTAGAGAGAGCTCTAACAGAGGTGGCCCCAGCTTGCCCTGAGCCCCACAGCTAGCTTCCTTCCTCCCTCTCCAGGGCCATGCCCCACACAGGCTGGCCCGTACAAGGGCCACTAAGGCCACCAGTCCCCGCTCAGAACATTCATACAGAACATTCATACACCTGCCCCTCCTGTGAGGATGCTGCCGTCATCCACTTGGGGCTGCTCTCCCATTGGGGAAACCAATGCACCTTCCTTCCACCCCCCTACCACAGCCACCCAGCTATCATGGGGCTGCAGATCTGATCCCTTCAGGTACCTACCAGGGCTGTAAGGCCAGAGAAGGACAGGCAGCTCAGAGCTTGGGCCCTGCCTCAATGGCCAGGACTTTCACCTCTGGAACCAATACTCCTACTGCCCTTATTTTTCAGGGGAGGAGCAGCAGGCTAGGACCAGACTGCTCATCTACACACAAACCTCCTCCCAAAGCCCAGCCTAGAAACCACAACCTCCAGGGGAGCTGCCATTACTCCTCCAGAAAACAGCTGCTAAAATCTATCAACCACCTTACAAACCTTCAAACCTAGAAGCTAGCAACATCCCTTGTAAAAATCTAGATCAGGGTTGAGCAAGCTAAAGCCCACAGGCCAAATCAGCCAAATTCAACTTGAGACATGATTCAGCAAATATAGTTTTACTGCCACGTGGACACACCCACCCACTTACATTTTGTCTGTGGCTGCTTCCTTGTTACAAGGTGGCACCGACAGAGACAGTGTGGCCTGCAAAACCCAAAGTATTTACTATCTTACTATCTCGTCCTTTATGGAAGTTGCTCTAAGCTAAGTCACATTGACAACAAAAAACAAAAAGCAAAACAAAACAAAAAAAGAAACAAAATCTGTATACAAATATATTCAGTTGTTACAAGTTATCTAAAAAGTACACTGGTGGGCAGCCCGGGTGGCTCAGCGGTTTGGTGCTGCCTTCAGCCCAGGGCCTGATCCTGGAAACCCGGGATAGTTCCGCATCCGGCTCCCTACGTGGAGCCTGCTTCTCCCTCTGCCTGTGTCTCTGCCTCTCTCATGAATAAATAAATAAACTCTTTTTTTAAAAATTACACTGGTAAATTTATATGATAAAATATTCTGTACATTGTTCAGTTACTGATAAACTGGAAAAAATATTTATCGTGCTGAATAGAAAATGGAGAGTAGAATAACCTGGAAAGCATGATCTCCACATACAGAGAAAGAGAGAAGAAAGAAAGAAAGGAAAAGCTCAGAGAGAAAGATGTCAAAATAGTGACTGGTATGGTCCCTGGGTGGGAGGATCACAGGTGATTTTTTTTCTTTACTTTTCTACTGCTTTCCCAAATTTTTAAAACAAGCACAAACTACTATACCTTGATCACCATAAAGTAAGAACTTCCCGTGAGCATCTCCTTCCACCTTCCTCCTTCCCTCCCTCCATGTCTCCTCCTCTGCACCTCCTCATACAGCAGCGAAGGGTGTGGAAATGAAGGGCACAGAGGGCTTCTCATTGGAGGGGGAGGTCACAGCCCAGAACGCTGTCCAGCTGGTGCTTCAGCCAAGAATGCCTGTCCCCTTCTCCTCAGTGAGGGGAGGCCTGACCTCACTGTCCCTAGGAAGCCGTGCTCACCAGCGTGGAGCCCCAGCAAGTGAACTACACTGCACTACGTGACCACCTTGCCCTCCACCAGGGGCTCCTTGGAGGTTGGCAGCCCCGTGGACCCCGGAGCACATGCCAATGGCTGGAACCAACTGTTTGATGAACCAAATGGGGAAAAAAGGCTGATTTATTTATTTTTTTTTTTTTTTAAAGATTTTATTTATTTATTCATGATAGTCACAGAGAGAGAGAGAGAGAGAGGCAGAGACACAGGCAGAGGGAGAAGCAGGCTCCATGCACCGGGAGCCCGACATGGGATTCGATCCCGGGTCTCCAGGATCGCGCCCTGGGCCAAAGGCAGGCGCCAAACCGCTGCGCCACCCAGGGATCCCAAAAGGCTGATTTAAAACATTGGAGTTGGGGGGAGCCTGGGTGGCTCAGTTGGTTGAGTGTCCAACTCTTTTTTTTTTAAGATTTTATTTATTTATTCATGAGAGACAGAGAGAGAGAGAGAGAGAGAGGGAGAGAGAGGGAGGCAGAGACACAAGCAGAGGGAGAACCAGGCTCCCTGTGGGGAGCCCGATGTGGGACTCGATCCCAGGTCTCCAGGATCATGCCCTGGGCTGAAGGCAGAGCTAAACCGCTGAGCCACCTGGCCTGCCCTAAAATAAATCTTTAAAAAATTCTGGGAGGGATTCCTGGATGGCTCAGCAGTTGGGCGCCTGGCTTCAGCCCAGGGCATGATCCTAGAGTCCCGGGATCGAGTCCCGCATTGGGCTCCCTGCATGGAGCCTGTTTCTCCCTCTGCCTGTGTCTCTGCCTCTCTCTCTCTCTCTCTCTGTGTGTGTGTCTTTCATGAATAAATTGTAAAAAATCTTTTAAAAACAAAACAAAAAAATCTGGGAAGTGGGGCTTCTAAGAAAGCAGAGAAGAGAAATTTGGAAAGAGGATCCTCAAAGTATGCAGACCCCATGTTTTCTCCCTCAGAGAAGCCCTTGGTGCCCTCTGACTCCCCCAGCCAGCTCCCAAAGGAGTCCTTGCAGGCTCCCATGGCCTCCCATCCTGCAGGTGTGGCTCCAGGAGGCAGCACATCCCTACAGATCCCGAAGCTCATGGATCTCCCCAAATCCAACAGATAAGAGTTATTCACTGCTCAGCAGATTGTTTCTGGTGTTCCCAGCCACTTCCCTCGGGGACCCTGTCACCCTGGGCTCAGGGCATAGACCTCCAGCCCTGTCTCGGCTTCCTTTCTGCCACAGAGTGGCTCCTTTTGTCTCCTGCACAGGTTCCGAGCTCACTCTACTACTCTCCCCTCATTCCCTTCTCTCCCACTTGGGGTCACCCCTATTTCTCCCAGCAGGTACCCTGTAACACAGATGGCACCTACACTTCTACCCAGCTCAGACTCAGGCCCAGACCTTCTGTCCACGGACTCAACTGATGCCTCCACTGGACAAAGGCCCAGGTCCCTCCAGTCCAACAGGCCTAGAATTATCCTTAGAAGCACCCTGTCTGCACGGCAGGCTTCCCCTCC
This sequence comes from Canis aureus, assembly GCF_053574225.1. Classification (NCBI taxonomy): domain Eukaryota; kingdom Metazoa; phylum Chordata; class Mammalia; order Carnivora; family Canidae; genus Canis; species Canis aureus. The sequence goes on from NC_135618.1 coordinate 40,802,125, forward strand.
AACCAACAACCCAGGAACCAGCCTCCTGAACCCCTAAACCTCACCCTAGCCCACCACCAACGCCCTGCTCTCCCCTCCCCATCCCTCAAGCCTCTCAGTATCACCCCTGGCTGAGGATGATCCTATCTCCCCCAAGAGGTGTCTTACCCTCCCTTCTAGATACAGCCCATCCCCGCAATGCTTTTGTCCACACTGCAACTGGGGAGCTTTCAAAATACAAATCTGCTCACCTCATGCCACAGCCTGCCCCTCCCTGGCTTTAGAGACCCCAGGACTCCTGCCACTTCTAAGGTAACAAGCATAACCCTGTGCATGTGACTCCAGCCTTGCACCACTGCTCTCTGCATCCAGCCCCTTCTGGGTCCACATCTGTTGCTACTCTGCCCTGTTCTCCCTACCCAACCCCATTAACTCGCCCTTCAGAGCCCCTGCCTGAGGCCAAGCCTCCTGGCCTCTCAACCAGCTCAGAGCTCCTCATGTTCCTCTCAGAACCCGTGTCACAGCTCATACTTAATCTTTTCATCTGTAAGATCCCTTGGCCCATGTTGGCTACTCTCACCAGCAAGAGACCAGGTGAGCATAGGGCCTGGCATTAGGGAGGACCTGAGGCCTGCCAACTGAATGTAGGGGCAGCACAATGCCCCGTGTAAGGGGCGTTGCTCAACACAACCTCCAGAAAGGACAGTAGTATGAACGAAGCACAAAGGATGAGGCTGGCTGAGGACGGAGGGGAGCTGAATACACAAACCGGAGCCCAGGGGTGCTAGCATGGGGCTTAACTTGAAGCCCTAATAGGGTCCCAATACCCTGGTACTCAGGGGGTGTAGGGGCTTCCAGATGCAGGTGTGAAGCAGAAAGTGTGAGGACAGCCAGGGCCATGCGCTCCTCAGCACCAGAGCCCTGCACAGAGCCGGGCACATCTCAGTCCCTACTGTAGGCACTTACCCAAGGCTCAGGGCCCAGCTGCTTACCTTGCATATTGTGCCCAGCAGAGCTCCGTCCCGGCTCCAGACGGCAGCCTGCACTAGGTCCCCATGGGCCGCCAGCTCTGTAGAGAAGCAGCCAAGGTCAGGAGGGGGTCCAGGGTCTCCCCACCCTATCCTGGGCAGTGGGGGCACCAGGGAAATGGGCGCAGGAAGGCCCGGCTTGGGGTAATGCCCAGGACAGTGGCAGTAGCTGCAAGTGTCTGTCTCTGGCAGGAGGACCAAGGGCAGCGTCTCCTTCCAGACATGCTGCACTACAGCCGGACTCCTTCCTTTAGCCCTGCCTTCATCAGGCCATGCTTCTACTCAAGTCTTCTGAGGCTCCCTGCTTCTTGCTCAGCCTGGCTCACTTCCCACCCAGGCTTACCCCCAGTCACTCACCAACACACTCCAACTGAGTCACACCAGCCCATGGCTGAGCCACACACATTCCCACCATAGGCCTCTGCAAGGGCCATCCCTGCTCCTCCCCACAGTGTGACAGTTTTAAAACATGTCCACGGGGCACCTGGATGGCTCAGTCTGTGAAGCATCTGCCTTTGGCTCAGGTCATGATCCCAGGGTGCTGGGATTGAGTCTCACGTCAGGTTCCCTGCTCAGCGGGGAACCTGCTTCCCCCTCTGCCTCTAACTCTTTTTCTCTCATGAGTTAAAAAACAAACAAAAATTAAAAAAAAAAAAAAAACACGTTCACAAATTATTTGATGCTCATCCTATTATAGGTTGAATTGTCTCTCTGCAAAAAAAAAAAAAAAAAAATTGTCTCTCTGCAAAAAAGATGCTGGGATGCGTGGCCGGCAATGTCGGAAAAGCATGTGACTTCTTGATCTTGGGGTCATGAGTTTGAGCCCCACAACGGGAATAGAGATTACTTAAAAATAAATAAACTTAAAAACAAAAAGATGCTGTCACCCTAATCCTCAGCACCCGTTCTATAACATTATTTGGAAATAGGGTCTTCGTAGATCAACTTAACCTGATACAGTTAGGGTGGGTCCTAGCCAAGTAGGACTAGTCCTTATGAAAAGGGAAGTTCGGACACAGAGTCAGATGTGCAAAGAAAATAGATGATGTGAAGACACGAAGAAGACACCATGTACAAGCCAAGGGACGCCTGGGGCTTCAGGAGTGAGGAGCGAGGCCTGGAACAGGCTCCCTCAAGTCCCTCAGAAGGTGCCAGCTCCATCCCAACACCTGGTTTCAGACTTCTGATCTCCAGGCTGTGAGACAGCAAGTTTCTGTTATTTGAAGCCATGGAGCTTGTGGTGCTTCATTACAGCAGCCCTAGGGATCTAATGCACAGAATGCAGAGCCTAACTCACCTCCTCTTGAGTGTGAGAACTGAGTAACTTGTTTCTAACAGAGTCTGGTGTAAGTGGGGGCATGTGACTTCCAACGTTGGGCCAGAAAAGTCACTGCCCTTCTTCCCTGCTCCTTCCCCTGTGGATGGTCCAGGGAGGCAGACAGAGGCCAAGCTGTGGGGAGATGGGGGATAAGGGGGGCACTCAGGCAGAGGCCCCATGCAGGGACTGAGGCATGTCTGTGTCTGCCAACCCTTTGAGAAGTTGAGCCTCCTGCCCCAGTCAATTCTTCAGGTGAGGAAGCAGCCTCACAACACTGAGCCAGAACCACCCAGCAAAGCAGCTCCCAAATCTCTGACCCTCAGAAGTGATGATGTGATAAATGCTCATAATTGTTTTAAGCCTCTACGTTCTGTAATAATCTGCTCCACAGCAGCAGATGACCACTTTGCCCAGGCTTACAAGCCTAGGATTCACCCCAGCCCTGTGCCCACCTGCTCTGCAGCCAGGGCCCAATGGTTTAACCTCATCTGTGACAGGAGAATGGCAGTGCTGCCCGGTGGAACTGGTATGCTGAGGGGAGCAGCATGCCCTCAGCACAGTGCCAGGCCTGAGAGGGCTTGAGACACAGCAGTTACAGCTGGGTGACCACCTAATGACAGGTGACCCTCACCTCTGCTGGAAAGCTCAGGCCAGTCTCCTTGAAGGCACCAGGAGCTCTCTGTGGGTAGCTCACACTACTGAAGGCCCTCGGTTGTCCTCTTGGTCCCAGCCCCAGAGGTGGGGACCTCACTTCGGTGAGCCTGGCCCACCCTGGATGTTCTGGATGGCCCTATGAGATAAGGTCATGCTTCAACTCTCGGAGCCTCGTGTTTTAGCCCTAAAAATCAGGTGAACGTGTCAGGGCCTTGGTAGAAAAGACCCTGTGACGTCACCACAGAACATCAGGGCTCCACGTGGGTCACAGGGTCATAACCATTCACTGAGGAATCTGACCCAAAGCTGTCACCAACTATGTGTGGTCTGAATGTCTGTGCCCCCCACATGTTGAAGTCTCACTCCCACTGTGATGGTGTCTAGAGGCGGGGCCTCTGGGAGGTGATTAGGTCATGAGGTTGAAGCCTCAGGATGCTGATCAGGCCCAGAGAGCTCCTTTGTCCCTCCTGCCACGTGAGGACACAGCTCCAGGACAGCCATCTGTGACCCGGGAAAGAGGCTGTCACCAAGCACTAAATCTGCCAGCACCCTGACCTTGGAGGTCCAGGCTTCCGAACCACGAGCAATGAATTCCTGTTGTTTCTAAGCCGCCCAGATGTGGGTGTGGGTTGGAGCAGCCAGACTTGGAACACACTAAGACAGACTCAGTCATGAAAATGACAGGAGAAGCCTGGGGGAGGGGCTGCAAGAGAGCAAAATCCTCGTCTGGCAGAAAGGCAGCCAGAAGTTTGTTTTCAAAACCGAAGTGACATACAACTCAAGAAATAACAGTATAAGGAAGGTACTTAGACATACGGAGGAAAAACAACTTCACGAAACGACAACAGATGCCTACAGGAAGTGGGCAGGGATGCAGCGTCTGTAGTCAGTTAAGCTAGAATCTTACAACCTTTCATACCACGTACACGTAAGACTTGAACGCGTGTTTTAAAATTCACGTTATGGAAAACACAAAGAAAAGGAGCGCCGTCCAGACGGGGGCTGCCCAGGGAGGGGTGGCCAGTGCAGCCTGTACCTGTGAGGGCCTGATGCTTGGCTACATCCCAGACCTTCACAGCCATGCCCGCTGCACTCGCCAGGACACCGTCCGCAGTGGGATGGAAGTGCAGCACCTCCACCTGGACCGGCTCAGGGCCCAGCACCAGCCCGGGCACCGAGGGCAGTGCCTGGCCAGAGGCGGGCAGTCGCCACAGTTTCACCTATGGGGAAAAAGCAAGGCCGTGAGCCCTGGGCTGCCCCAGCCCCAGGTGTTGTACTTGGGCATGGGGGCTGTGTATTCCACGTGAGGAAAGGCAGGGTAACGCAGCCCAGGATTGAGGGGTGTAATTAGGGGGGAGGGGAGCGCAGCCACAGGATGGGAGCTCTGCTCCATCTCCTCCAGCATCCCACACCACCCCAGCCCTGCTCTCCGCAGGTAGCCAAACAGTAGAACAGCAAGTCTGGACCACAGGGGAGCCAGTGTGGGCCGAGGAACAGAGAATCTGGGCTAGCCTGGCTCTGGAGGCCTGGGGTGGAGGGCAGTGGGAGGGACATTGAGCAGCTCGTCCAGCAGCTCCACTCACCGTCCTGTCGGCTGAGCCCGTGGCCAGGAGGAAGTCATCAAAGGGAGAGAAGTCCAAGTCCGTGACCAGGTCTGTGGGAGAGGAACAGCTGACACAGGCCTGGCAAGAACTCACCAGAACTTTGTTTTCCAGCCCAATATCCTATCTCCCCAAGGTGCAGAACCACAGCCCAGGATTTCAGAGGTGGGGATAACTGCCTACACAGTGGCAGGCTGAAAGTCCACAAGGAAAGGCACTTCTGGAAATCCCTGCCTGTGACACACAAAGGCCCTGGCATCGGGAAGTCAGCACAGTGAGAGGCAGAAAGCTCCTCAAATTACCAAGCACCTGAATTTGCCCAAAATCCAGAGCCCAATGCAGGACCTGGCATGCAAATGTGTGAATGAATGCAAGTGCCAGGCCTGCTCTGGACCCACGAAGGATTCACAAACTGGACAAATGCCACCCAGCCCTAACAGACCCTCAGCACCCACATAAGGAGACACACACACACACAGACATCTCTGCAGATGTGTTAAGAGGTAGGCCGACCATGAGGACTCCAAGGTCAGGGCTCAGGGCAGCTTCATAGAGGAAGCACGGTGAGCCCTGGGGAGTATGAAGCACTAGAACAGGTTAGGACAACAGGGAAGCAGGCGTTTGGGTGACACAGCCAAGCTAGGAGTTCTCCCCCTCAAATCCCCACCAGGGCTGACACTCAGGCCTAAGTGTACCTGACCCCTGCCTTAGAGGGAATTCTCTCTTAGGGGAATTAAAGCAGGAATTGGAAGTGCCTAGTGACACGGCGCCTCAGGGACTGGCCTGGGTGGAGGGCAGCCAGCTGGGAGGAAGCCGTCAGCTCCCATGCCAGGACCTTCCTAAGGCCTGCATGTCCAGCTGCTCCTTTGGATTTGGAAACTCCCCAGGCCTTCAGCTCTGGAAGCTCTCCTATAAATCCCCTTTTGGCTAAAGACATCTGGACTTGGTCTCAGTTCTTCACAACCCAAGAATCTGAACTGCTCAGCTCTGGAAGGCCAGGAGAGGGAGACAAGGGCACACAGAGTGAGCCACAGCCTAGAGAAAGAGGAAACCTGTTTCCTGAAACCACCAGGGGGTGAAGGAGGTCAGGGCTCAGTGTGTGTGTGGGGGGTGGCAGGGAGTTGTGAGCATGATGGCCAGGCTTACATCACCAGAGCAAGGAGCACAGTGATTATCCCTGCTGCCTGCCTCCTCGGAGGGGGTCAAGCAGGTATATTTTCCTCTCAGGGCAGAACCAGACTCTGGCCATCCTGGAGGAAAGGGGAGGGGAGGGGAGGGGAGGGGAGGGGAGGGGAGGGGAGGGGAGGGGAAGGGAAGGGAAGGGAAGGGAAGGGAAGGGAAGGGAAGGGAAGGGGCAGATGAAGACAGGCACGCCCTGGGACAGCCCTGACCTGGACTCCTGGAGCTCCTGCCACCCTGCCTGTGGGCTGTACATGGGACTAAATCTCAAACCATTATGGTAAGTGAAAGATGCCAGATTTGAAAGACTATGTGTAGTATAATTCCATTTCTGCAAAATGTCCAGAAATGGCCAGGCAATGGATCAGAAGCTGGCAAACATTTTCTGTGAAGAGTGAGACAGTAAGTACTTTAGGGTTTAATGGCCATACGGTTTCTGTCACTACTCTTTGACTGTAGTTGCTGGGAGAAAGCAGTCACGGGCTGAATGTCAATGAAGAAGCGTGGCTGTGCCTCCAAAATGCCATTTACAAAGACAGGCAGCAGGCCAGATTTGGCCATGACAGTAGCTTGCAGACCCTGGCAGCAGAGGCAGAAAGTAGATCAACGGGTGCCTGAGGCTTTGGTGCCAGAGGTGGAAATGGATTAACTGCAAAGGGGCACAAGGATCCTCTGAGGAAACGTTCTAAAATTGGGTTGTGGATACCCAACTCTGTAGCTTCCCTAAGAGTCATCAAATTCTTCACTTAAAACAAGTCCGCTAATGGTTCATAAGCGATGCCTCAATAAGCTTGTAAAAGGCTTTAAGAAAGAATTAGATGAGAAAACACAGACAACATTCTCAGCACATGGAGAGCTCCTGCCCGATGTTCACCACTGTTCCTTTATCAGCTGCTGTTCGCATCACCTGGACCCCAACACTGAGCTGCACACCCAGACCGGGGACCAAGACTCAGCCCCTTCCCTCACCCAAGGCCGCTCAAGAGGCGGCCAGGAATGCAAGCCAGAGGGGCTGGCCCACAGCCACAGCAGCTGGACACGAAGACAGGAGGCAGCTGGGTCCGTGCTGCCACGGCCCAGGGAGAGCGAGCTGTTCCCAAAGAGTGGGCAGGCTGCCAGGCAGGCTGCCGGGCGCCCCCAGAAGCAGCTGCAGCACACAAAAGCTCTCTTTGTGAGGGCCCGTCTCCAGCCCCAAAGCCCAGCCAGGCCTCCCCTTGAAGACACTAAGCAGCCTGGCTGGAGAGGGGGCCTGGTGGGTGAGGGGTGGTCTGCTGGGGTCTGCAGGGCTGAGAACCGCATAAGGTTGGGTCCTCCACAGTGACAGGGAGCCAGCATCAGCCTGGAACCTGGTGCTGGCCAGCACACATCCCCTTCCTCTCACCTGGACAACCTGAAGCACTCAACTTCCCCTCTCTTTGCCCCAGCGGAATTCTCAACCAGGACCCAGCCTTCCAATATGGACACCATCTGCACGAATGCACAGTGAGGACAGCAGGAGGAACCTGGCAAACCATGGGGCTGTGGCACCAGATGCGTACGAATCCCTGCACCCGGGGAGGGAGGAGCAAGTTCTAGACTTCCTCGGTCCAGTCTCCACTCACCCGAATGGCAGCCGAGATAGGTCACATGTCTCTTGTCCTCTCCTTGGCTCTCCAGAGGCACAATGCCCAGCACACCTGTCAAGCAAACACAGGGGCTCTGACTTCAGTCCTAATGGGAACCGTCTGTTGCCCAGGGCTCCCAGAGGACACAAGACCCAAAAGCTCAGTCTTGGACCTCCCCAGAGTCTCCACCGATCACATAGTGATTGGTCCAAGATTATTTTCTTAACCCATATGAGAATCTTCTGTGACAGAAGATGTATGGAAGATATTAGAGAAAAAGGTGGTCTCTTTTTGGCATAGTGGGTCATATGAGGTCAGCCTAGGACCACCAATTACCATTTTTCCCATTTCTCTTACTTGAGAAAGGACAGCAGAGCTGAAGGACAGCACACAGCTCAAGGCTGATGGCACATGTGAGTGTCCGGATACAGCTCTGCCTAAAGCTTTTGGACTTCTTACTTATACCAGCCAAAGAAGTATCTGAGTTTTGTTTAAGTCAGTTTAAGGCCTGATTTATCACTAGCAACCAAAAAAGTCCCAACACACACAGGATGCTTTTCAAATCTTGGTGTTCCTGTGGACCCCAGCCAATCCAGACTCCCAGATGAGGACAGCTGAAAACAAAGGGGGCAGTCCTATCCTTGTGTCCTGGCCTCCTCTAAAAACCATAGCCAGGGGTGCCTGGGTGGCTATCAGTTAAGCGTCTGACTCTCGATATCAGCTCAGGTCATGAGCTCAGGGACCTGGGATTGAGCCCCATGTCAGGCTCCACGCTCAGTGTGGAGCCTTGCTGGAGAGTCTCCCTCTCCCTCTGCCCTTCCCACTCATGTGGTCTCTCTCTCTCAAGTAAATAAGTACAATCTTTTTTTTTTTTTTAAGATTTTATTTATTTATTCATGAGAGACACAGAGAGAGAGAGGCAGAGACACATGCAGAGGGAGAAGCAGGCTCCATGCAGGGAGCCCAACGTGGGACTCGATCCCAGGTCTCCAGGATCACGCCCTGGGCTGTAGGCAGTGCTAAATCGCTGAGCCACCCAGGCTGCCCAAATAAGTAAAATCTTAAAAAAAAACAAAAACAAACAAACAAAAAACACAGCTAGCGTGGTTTTTTTTTTTTTTTTTTTTTACCGTGGTTTATATAAAGTTTACACACATGCTCGAATTAAAATCAATCTGATTACTGTACAATGATGCCGACCTCTAAGCCCCACGAGGATGCTCCAAGCCTCTGGCCTGCAATGAGCCTGCCCTTCTCCCTTATCCAAATTAGGGTGACAATTTCTGAATCTCCACATCCATGTCCACCTCCCTACCTGGACGGTCAGAGTTAAATGCAATCAAGTGGCAGCTGGATTTGATATGGTTCCCACATGAGGCTGTTGTTCCTGCTCGAATGTCACTGATCCAGGCCTGAAAATAAAGAATAAGAATTGTGACAGCCAGGTCTCTGCCCATAACTAAACCAGGGGCTGCGTTATAATCCAAAGAACTTTACCTTAAGGCTGCACCATTAGAAATCCATTTTTTTTTTTTGGATCTGACCCTGTCTCCACTTATGTACTCCCTCAGAATATGCAAAATATTATTGAAATAACCTAAGTCATAAGGGGGGGTAATATGGCCTTTTAATCAGTTCTCTGATTTAATAAGGAAGAGATGACTGTCAGAAGAAGCTCAGGATAAATGAAGTCAAGAGACCACAGGGTGATTCTGTTAAGAGGGAAAGAGAGAAGCAGAGAAAGCAGAAGTGAGCACGTAAGAGAGAAGACAGATTCAGCTTCCTCCAGGGCCTTGCTGAAGCCTCCACCAAATACAGGGGCGTCCTGTAAGCCCCAGAAAAAAACATTCAACTTCAAATCAAGGACTCTCCACAGAGTCCCACAGAAAGGTAAATGATGCACCCCTGAGAAAAGGCAATAATGTTAACATCCCCACATACTGAGAGGCAAGGGGCCACTTTTTTGAAACTAAGATCAGCAAGGTCCAAATGTTTTCTGTTGGTATCAAAGCACTGTGTGACACTCCTCCCTGTGGCATGACAACTGAACACCCTTGTTTCCTGGCCCATGCAACCGGGCACTGGAAACCGCCCACCACGTGCAAGTTTCTATTTAAGTGTTCACCTGTGGAGGGTAGAACAATATTATCTTGCATTATTTCGTGTTTACTGTACAAATAGAGTGACAGGAAATATCTTTGAAAAGGAGAACAGGGACGCCTGGGTGGCTCAGTGGTTGGGCGTCTGCGTTCGGCTCAGGGCATGACCCCGGGGTCCTGGGATCGAGTCCCACATTGAGCTCCCCACAGGGAGCCTGCTTCTCCCTCTGCCTATGTCTCTCATGAATGGATAAATAAAATCTTAAAAAAAAAAAAAAAGAGGGATCCCTGGGTGGCGCAGCGGTTTGGCGCCTGCCTTTGGCCCAGGGCGCGATCCTGGAGACCCGGGATCGAATCCCACGTCGGGCTCCCGGTGCATGGAGCCTGCTTCTCCCTCTGCCTGTGTCTCTGCCTCTCTCTCTCTCTCTGTGACTGACTATCATAAATAAATAAAAAAAAAAAAAGAAAAAAAAGAAAGAAGAAAGAAAGCAAGAAAGAAAGAAAAGGAGAACAGATCACCTGTGTGTCATTCCCCGCCCCCCTCCCATCTCACTGACCTAAACTGTCTAAAGCTCTATCTGTAATCTCTGGTCTCATGCTTATCTGTTTACTTTGCTGGACTAAGACCCACCTGGGACAAGCCCCAATGCCCATTGAGTATACCCCAGATCCATTCCAGGAGTGCTTACTACACTCAGAAAGACAGTATTAATGTGAATCTGAGCACCTTCTCCACCCCTTGCTTTGCTTTCAACCTTTTTTTTTTTTTTTTTTTAAGATTTATTTAGTTATTCATGAGAGACACAGACTGAAAGAGAGAGACAGAGACATAGGCAGAGGGAGAAGCAGGCTCCATGCAGGAAGCCCGATGTGGGACTCCATCTTGGGTCCCGGGATCATGACCCAAGCTGGAGGCAGGTGCCCAACCGCTGAGCCACCCAGGCCGCCCTGCTTTCAACCTTTTATTTATTTATTTTTTAATTTTTATTTATTTATGATAGTCACAGAGAGAGAGAGAGAGAGAGGCAGAGACATAGGCAGAGGGAGAAGCAGGCTCCAGGCACCGGGAGCCCGACATGGGATTCGATCCCGGGTCTCCAGGATCGCGCCCTGGGCCAAAGGCAGGCGCCAAACTGCTGCGCCACCCAGGGATCCCTGCTTTCAACCTTTTAATGGTTCCCCACTGCACTCAAAAAATAACCCAACTTCTTCCTGTGGCCCTCAGGCTCTGCAGCACTGCTCTGGACTCATCTGACACCCCGCTTCCCCATCTTTGCCCTCCATCCACTCTGGCCCACTTTCTATTCCCCCACCAGGCTCTTTACCACCCCACTTTTCTTGTAGTTGGCTGCTTCTCACTCTTCTGGCCTCGGCTTAAATATCACCTCCTTCCTACAGCCTTCCCTGACCACTCTATCAAGATTAACTTCCACGTGGCCATTTACCTCCATCTCCAGCCCAGCCCTTCTTGCGCATTCTTCAGTGCATTTACTAAAACTTGTCATGCCCTTGCAGGCCTGTCTGCCTGCTGGATGTCTCCCTCACAAGACTGTAAGCAGCCCAGAGGAAAGAAAGCGCTGCGGTGTCCACAGCTGTGGTTCCCGGAGCACACGGAAGTACGGAGGAAATACCGTCCAGAGTATGAAAACAGGGTTTCTGCCCCAGGCTACCCTGCTTGCTGTGCGTTTGCTCCTGATGGGGCTACTGGAGGTCAGTTCCTACGCCTGCCCAATAACATTGGGAGCAGCAGAACAGGACTGGCAGCATCTCTGAAGCGCACCCGTCCTCAGGCCGGCTGCCCTTGCAGGGGCCCGAGGGGTCCCCCCCACACCTGGCTCAGCTCTAACTCTGGGCCCCGCCTCCTCGGGCTTCCGCAGACCCCACCCGGCCGCAGGCAGCATCACCCCAGTAAGAGAAGAGCAGCTCTTGCGCCAGCCGCGCGAGAAGGAAGCGCCGGCGGAAACCCGGGGGAGGGGCGCGCCTCTTTCTGAGGGGCTCTGGCTCTTGGGCTGACACATCCGGACTCGCCAAGGCCAGGGGAGACGGAGGCATCTCTCCCGCAGCCCAGCCTCGGGCAGGGCCGATCCGGGCGGAGCGGGGGCCCGCAGCGCCCGAGCCCCGGCTCCGCGGCGAGGCCGACCGGAAGCCGGGAAGGCAGGCAGCCTCGCAGGCCGCAGGCCTCGGCCGGGCGGCTGCACCGCTTCGGGGGTCCCGGGGCGAGACGGGCGAGCGCGCGGGCGGCAGCGCTCACGGAGCGGCCAGAGAGAGCCCGGCCGCGGGAGCCCCGGACTCTGCCCTCCGGGTGCGCCGAACAGCCGGGCCGCCGGGCCGGGCCTGAAGGGGGCGCCCCGGGGCAGGCGGGCTCCGGGGTACCCGCGCCGGGCCCGGCGGGGAGGGGCGGGGGCGCAGGGACCCGCGGGCAGGGCTCACCTCGCGACGGGACGGCCGCGCCTCCGTGTGCCGGAACTTGGACACCTTGAAGCGGCTCATGGCGACGGGAACGACGATGGGTGCAGCTTCGAGGGCCCGGGCGTCGGCTCTCAGGTGCACCGACAGCAGCCGCGACTCCCGCCGCCTCCGGCCCCACCCGCCCGCGGCCGCCCGCGGCCACGCCCAGCCACGCCCCCGGCCAATCGCAGCCCGCTCCGGCCCACCAGGCCCCGCCCCCCGACCAATCGCCGCGGGGCCGCCCTGCGAGGCCACGCCCCGAAGCCGGCGAGCTGGCCGTGCGGGCGGGGAGGTCACGTGCGGCGCGCTGTCTGCCCCCGACCCCGTGGGGCGCGCGCGGGCGCTGGGGGCACAGTCCCGGTTTTGGAGTCAGGCGTTTTCCTGGGGAGGCTCTCCGGCGTGCGAGGCGTGGCCTCTTCCGGGCGGAGAGGGAGGCAGAAGTGGACGCGGACCGTGCTCCGGACAGAGGAGCCGCTGGCCGCTGTCACACACACAGCGGGCGGCCCCGGGGGAAAGAAGGGGAGAGGGGAGCTCAGGCCTGATGCGCATCCCTGCGGCGGTGCCCCGTCCCCCTCACCCCTCCTGCTTAGGCCAGGTGGGCTCGATGACCGATGACCGCAGTGGGGCCTGCAGCATCCCCGCATTAGGGCATGTCTTGGCTGCAGGCCTTGGGCGCCTTGGGGTAGGAGTGACACCTGCCAGGAAACTAAGGATGATTTACAGATGAATGGAAAGGGAGAAAAGTGAGGGAAATGGAAGATACCTTTATTTTTATTTTTGTTTAAATTTTTATTTATTTATTCATGAGACACAGAGGCAGAGACATAGGCAGAGGGAGACGCAGGCTCCCCACAGGAGCCTGATGTGGGGACTCGATCCCACAACCCGGGGAAGACAACCTGAGCCAAAGGCAGCCGCTCAACCACTAAGCCACCCAGGTGCCCGTGGAGGATACCTTTAATAGCACTTGTGCCTCACTGTCCGCTGACTTAGGCCCCAAGCAACTCAGGAAGAAGAAACTACAGCTTCATTCCATCTGGGGCCATTCATTCCACAAGCACTTCTCTTCACTTTGAAAATGTACTCCGTGATTCCAGAATAAGCTCTCTGCTTGAGAACAGGCAGCTGAACACCTGCTCAGGCGTGTCTGGAAAAGGGACTTTGATCTGAGGAATGCAAATGACTGCTGCGAAAGTTTCAGAAGCCTGTAGCAGAGGGTAGCCTGGCCCAAGGTACCTGCCCACAGGGTGATTCCGAAGGCTTGCAGTGGTGGAGGGCACCAACGGACCCTCAAATGCAAGTTCTTTTTTTCAGTTTCCACAAGTAAACTGTGAGGTCTGAAAGGCCTCTTCCTATCTGTACCCTACCAAGTGAGTTAAGAGCAATTTTGATCTTCATAAACTAAAAATAGGATGCCAGTGGAGTTGGCTGAGGCTGGGGATTTGGAATTCTAAGCAGTCCGGCAGCCACTGGATACAGAGTTCCCAGGGAGCCTACCCTTCAGACCTTGGAATTCCAGGAGCTTTGGAAAAGGCACCATCAGGGCAGGATTGTGTTGGTCAGAGTGTTCAATTACTGCTAATATTGATTGATTCTTTTAAAAAAATGTGGTTAAAAAAACATACAATGTTTATCACTTTTAAGTGTGTAGTTCAGTAGTGTTAGGGATATTGGCAGTGTTGGACAGCAGATATCCAGAACCTTTTCATGAGATACTGAGACTCTATACCCATCAAACAACAGCTCGTTTCTCCTTCCCACCAGCCCCTGGTAACCACCACTCTACTTCCTGTTAGACTTTTTAAGATTTTATTTTTAAGTACTCTCTATACTCAATGTGGGACTCGAACTCACAATGCCAAGATCAAGAGTGGCCTGCTCCTCTGACTGAGCCAGCCAGGTGCCCCTAGTTTGATTACTTTAGTTATCTCATGTAAGTGGAGTCGTGCACTATTTGTCCTTTGTTTAACATAATGTCCTTAGGTTCATCCATTTCTAGCATGCGACAGTATTTCCCTCCCCCCCCCTTTTTTTTTTCTAAAGTAAGCTCTACACCGATTGTGGGGCTTGAACTCACAACTGCGAGATCAAGAGTTGCATGCTCTACTGACTGAGCCAGGTGCCCCCTTTATTATTATTATTATTTTTTTTTAGGATGTCTTTCCCTAAGTCTAATTATTATACTACCATATGTACCACATAATATACACCACTAATACATCACATTTTTTTATCCATCGACAGGCATTGGGTTCTCCTGCATCTTGGCTATAGTGAATAATTTGTGGATATGCCACTATCTCTTTAAGGCCCTGCTTTCAATTCTTTAGGATATATACCCAGAAGTGGGATTACTGGATCATGTAATACTTATATTTTTTTGAGGTTCCTCCATACCAGATATTGCTCTTAAAATTACAATTATTAGCAGTTTAATGCCATCTATTACTATAGATTGTTTAACTCTACGGTGTGCAGTAATCTCTTTTTGCATCAACAGTATTTGACTTATAACCTCCCAGGAGGGGACACTCAGGCATTTTGCATTGTGGTTCAAATGTAAATCAACTCTAGATTTAAAACTATAAAAATCTGGGACGCCTGGGTGGCTCAGTGGTTGAGCATCTGCCTTTGGCTCTGGGCATGATCCTCGAATCCTGGGATCGAGTCCTGCATCAGGTTCTCCAAAGAGCCTGCTTCTCCCTCTGCCTGTGTCTCTGTGTCTCTCATGAATAACTAAAAAAGATATTTTAAAAATAGTTTGCATATTTGTTTAAAAAATAAATAAAACTAGGGGCAGCCCCCGTGATGAAGCGGTTTAGCTCCACCTGCAGCCTGGAGTGTGACCCTGGAGACCAGGGATCGAATCCCACGTCGGGCTCCCTGCATGGAGCCTGCTTCTCCCTCTGCCTGTGTCTCTGCGCCTCTCTCTCTCTCTCTCTCTATGAATAAATAAAATCTTTAAAATTAAATAAATAAATAAATAAATAAATAAAATCTTAGAGGAAAATATAGGGCAAAAGCTTCACAACAGGGGGATCCCTGGGTGGCTCAGTGGTTTAGCGCTGCCTTCAGCCCGGGGCGTGATCCTGGAGACCTGAGATCGAGTCCCACGTTGGGCTCCCTGCTTGGAGCCTGCTTCTCCCTCTGCCTGTGTCTCTGCCTCTGTCTCTCATTCTCTCTCTGTGTCTTCCATGAATAAATAAATAAAAATCTTTTTTTAAAAAAAGCTTCACAGGGGATCCCTGGGTGGCTCAGCGGTTTAGCGCCTGCCTTTGGCCCAGGGCGCGATCCTGGAGTCCCGGGATCGAGTCCCGCGTCGGGCTCCCATCATGGAGCCTGCTTCTCCCTCCTCCTGTGTTTCTGCCTCTCTCTCTCTCTCTTTCTCTATCATGAATAAATAAATAAATCTTTAAAAAAAAAAAGCTTCACAACACTGGGTTAGGAAATTATTATTTTTTTTGGGGGGGGGGTATGACACCAAAAGATCCAGGCAAAAAAGAAAAAAGTAAATAATGAAAAATTTAAAAACCTGTTCCTCAAAAGACATCATCAACAGAGTAAAAAAGTAGTCTACAAAATGGGAGAAAATATTTACAAACCATGTATGTGAAAGATATGGGATTCATATCCAGAATATAATAGAGAATTCGTAAAACTCAACCACAAAAAGAATCACTTAATTTAAAATTAGCAAAGACCAGGGGTGCTGGGGTGGCTCAGTTGGTTAAGTGTCTGTCTTTGGCTCAAGTCATGATCTCAGAGTTCTGGAATTGAGCCCTACATTGGGCTCCATGCTCAGTGGGGAGTCTGCTTCTCCCTCTGCTCCTTACCCTGCTTGCACCTTCCCTGTCTCTCTCACGCACACACACTCACATACACACACAAATATATTTTTAAAAATATTTTTTTAATTGGCAAAAGTCTTGGATGGACATTGCTCCAGAGAAGACATACCAATGGTCACTAAGGGTATGAAAAGGATCTCAGATCACTATCCATTAGGGAAATGCAAATCAAAACTATTATGATACTACTTCACACCCAATAGGATGGCTAGTCCTAACAAACAAAACCCCAGAAAATAACAGATATTGGTGAGGATGTAGAGTAATTGGAACCTTTGTGCATTGTTGATGGGAATGTAAAATGATGCAGCTGCTGTGGAAAACAGTGTGGTAGTTCCTAAAAAAATTCAAAATAGAATTATCATAGGATCCAACAATTCCACTTCTGAGTATATACCCAAAATAACTGGAAACAGGGTCAGGAAGACATATGTGTACATCCCTGTTCATAGCAACCTTATTCACAAGCCCTATTCCAGCCTTAAAACGTGGAAACAACCCATGTCCATTGACAGATGAATGGATAAGCACAATGTGGTCTACATATTCCATGGAATTTTATTCAGTTTTAAAAAGAAAAGAAATTCTGACCCCTGCTACAACATGGATGAATCTTAAGGATGTTGTGCCGAGTGAAATAAGCCAGTTACAAAAGAACAAATGGTGTATGATTCCACTTATATGAAGTAGTTAGACTAGGAAAAATCATGGAGACAGAAAGTAGAATGGTGATTGCAGGGGCCCAGGGGGATTTTATGTTGTGTGCATTTTCCCACAATATACTTTTTAAAATATTTATCCATTTATTTGAGAAATAGAGAGCATGAACAGGGGCAAGAGACTCTCCCCTGAGTGTGGAGCCCAACACGGGGCTTGATGTAGGAGCTCCTCTCAGGACTCGATCCCAGGATCCTGAGATCATGACCTGAGCTGAAGTCAGATGCTTAACCAACTGAGCCACCCAGATGTTCCTAAATTTTTTAAAAATATAAATCAACTATACATCTACACCAAAGGTTCATGTAAGCCTTCCAAATTTGCTTGGTGCCACCTCCTGCTATCCCTGGGTTTGTTTTTGTTTTGCTTTGTTTTAATTTATATTATGTCAGATGGGCCTAAACAGGCAAGTTAGAAAAGTGAGAAAGCCTTTAACCCCCAGAGGTAACAAATGGACATGTCATGGGCCAAATCTGGTTCACAGATACATTTTAGTTGGTTTATATGATGTTTTAAAAATTGGAAATTTCCCTAAAAGTTTGGATTTCAGCCTCTCCGGAAAAATGGAAAGATTTGCAATGCTTGGTCCACATCCCTACATGGCTAAAATGGGCTAGTACCATCTGCCACTATTAATGCATGTTTTCCCATTCACCACAATCCCACTGATCCCTGTTAACTTAGGTGCCACTTCTATTTCACTTGTCCTTTATGTGCCTGGCCCTAGCACCTAGGCTTGTGACTCTGACCTTCTCTCCCAGGAGAGAGATCAACCATGACCCTCGCTGTGTTGAGTCATATGACTGTACCTCCATAAACTGGAGGTTGATGGAAACAGAGCAGAATGTCAGCTTTCCCATTCCCACCGCCACCAGCCCAAGCTCCACAGCAAGGAGAAGGAAGAGACAGAAGAACATGAAGGCCCAGGGACTGACTGTCTCATTCATTCATTCACGGATCCATTCTAAGTGGAGAGAAAAACTTGAGTAGAAAGCTCAGAGCTGGGCAGCCCCGGTGGTGCAGCGGTTTAGCGCCACCTGCGACCCAGGGCATGATCCTGGAGATTCTGGATCAAGTCCCACGTCAGGCTCTCTGCATGGAGCCTGCTTCTCCCTCTGCCTGTGTCTCTGCCTCTCATTCTCTCTCTGTGTTTCTATGAATAAATAGATAAAATCTTAAAAAAAAAAAGAAGAAAGCTCAGAGCTCTATGGCTGCTGCAAACTTGAGCAGAATAAATTTTGAATTGTAAGGTTTTATGAACTGATAGGCTCCAAGATCCCTTGTAGTCCCATGAGCCTATAAATTACCAGCTTTGTTTTATGCTCCTAGTGACCCCACTTTGCTTTTTGTCTACAAGAACACTGGAAAACCTCTCTCTCTCTAAAGGACAGTTTATCAAAAGGTAGGTCAAATTCTAGTAAAACAAGGATATCTGGTTGACTTGGGGACTGGCAAGATGATTCAGATTTCACAGGTGCTGTTTCCAAGAATAATTACTAGCAAACAAGATTTTAGGAAACCATTGTAGTGAAGAAAATATAGAAAAGAAAAAGAAAAAAAAAAAAAAAAAAAGAAAAGAAAAAGAAGGGGATCCCTGGGTGGCTCAGTGGTTTAGTGCCTGCCTTCGGCCCAGGGCGTGATCCTGGAGTTCCGGGGATCAAGTCCCACATCAGGCTCCCTGCATTGAGCCTGTTCCTCCCTCTGCCTGTGTCTCTGCCTCTTTCTCTGTGTGTGTCTCTCATGAATAAATAAAATCTTAAAAAAAAAGAAAGAAAAGAAAAGAAGCAGAAAAGAGAATACTTTATGTACCTAAAGGGATATTAGCAGGGAGAAGAGGGCAGCAAGGAAAAAATAGAGAAGAAAAAAAAAGGCACAAAAAACCTAAAAAGAGCTTCAGGCTGCATCTTTATTTTAAACTGATGGCAAAGAAAAGAAGTTTCGATCTTTTTTTTTTAAGACTTTATTTATTTATTTATTTATTTATTTGAGAGAGAGAGAGAGAGCAGCGAGCACAAGTGAGGAGGAGTGGCAGGAGGGGCAGAAAGAGAGGGAGAAGCAGACTTCCCGCTGAGCAGGGGGCTCCATCCCAAGACCCTGGGATCATGACCTGAGCAGAAAGCAGATTCTTAACTGACTGAGCCACCTAGGCACCCCAAGAAGTTTCCATCTTGATGTTCCCTTAATCTTCAGTGAAGTTAGTGGCTTCCATAAATCAGAATTTTTGCAACAGAGCCATGGGTGCATTCAGTGCCAACAACAAATTCCTTAGGTCTAGTTATCCGTTCCTGAAATGACTGTTTAAGATGCACTTTGAAAACATTAAAAAAAAATTCATACCTTAAGCCCTGCCTTGTTCATTTCAGGAACTGGTGCAGAAAGGTACTTGTAGTTCTCAGCACAGAAAACAATTTTGCAACAAAATACATTTCAAAAATTGGGGAAAACACTCTATATCCCATTCTAACCTGACAATGCACCTCACATTATTATTTTGTTGTTTCTCAAATTGAGGTGTACTCACAGGTTCCTAGGGTTCTGAGGTTTTACTACACCTAGTGATTTGTTTCAATTTTTTTACAGTAATGGGAAATATGTTAGCAGACACAAAATTTAACTTTTGTGGTGATACTTTACAACTAAAGGGCATTTTCACAGAAAAGACTGTCATTTTCTAACATGATGTTTTCCATCCTGGAGCCTACTGATTGCTAGAGGATCCAGAACTTTATTCTCAGTGTCAGTGATTTTTTCCCCCTTTAAAAGAATTCCTTTGGGCAGCCCAGGTGGGTCAGTGGTTTAGCGCCACCGTCAGCCCAGGACATGATCCTGGAGACTTGGGATCAAGTCCCATGTTGGGCTCCCTGCATGGAGCCTGCTTCTCCCTCCTCCTGTGTCTCTGCCTCTCTCTCTTTCTGTGTCTCTCATGAATAAATAAGTAAAATCTAAAAAAAAAAAAAATTCCTTTCATTTCTCAGGTTTGTGAAACATTAGTTAAATTTAAGCCTCCTTTGGACAGAAGAATATTTAGTTGCGAGCAAGACACACCTGCAATATATTTAAAGGGCCATTTAGGGAAGTATTAGCCTGGAGGGCCGAATGGAGAACACACAGGTGACCAAGTCGAGGATAGTTTGTCTCCTTGTTCTGTAGGGAACTGCTCTCATGGCAGATGTCATTCAAGCCTGGGAATATCTGGGTCACACATCCCACACCCCCTTCGAATTGTCCTATACTCTCAAGGGGAGGGAAGAAAATGCTACAACTAGAGAAATAGCTGCTTTTTATTTCCTCTGAAAAGACTGGCTCAGGACCTTTGTCTTCCCTGGAAGGGATCTTCACTCACTTGCGGAGAGGAACAGATATCACATTGGGTACCATAGACTTGGCTAGTCCCCTGTGGCTTGGATGGTCAGTGTCTGCAGGAAATCACGGACTAGACCATACTTAAAACTCCCTACTAGGGGTGCCTGGCTGGCTCAGTCTGAAGAGCATGCGACTCTTGACCTTGGGATCAGGAGTTTCATCCCCACGTTGAGTGTTGAGATTGCTTAAATAAAGAAATAAACTTAAAAACAAAATACAACCAAACTTCCCTACTAGCTCTCACTGACCTCACTGCCTCAGGAGACAGGGAAAGGGACTAGAGGAACAGCAAAATGACAAGTGTGGGGCGGGGTTGGGGAGAAGCTTGTGAGCCTTGTGTGCCTTTGCAAAACATATTTGTTTCTCCTTAAAGCTAAAGTTTTTGGCTTTAGACTGGAGAAGGGGGAGAGTGGGTGATGGACACATGAGGCATTCCACCTTGGGGGGAGAATATAGGTAGATGTGGCCCAGGTGCTCATCCCAGTTTTTGGCAACAAGCCTGGGATGAGTCATTTTGTGTCCTGTCACAGCTGAAGTCCTTGAGGCAGTGAAATATTCTGTAGGTGGAGTGGTAATAGATACTTGCCCTGCCTCCCCTTTTTTGTGTGTGAGAAGCAGAGGAGATTCAGCATGAGAAAGTATTTTGTAAATTGGTAAGGCCTGTCTGACTAGGACTTACTGATCACAATGACATGGAGGTGCATGGTTTAAAGGGAAGGGCTGTGGGTTTTGTTAGGGGGTCTTGGCTCACTCACACACTAGCTCTGTGACTCTGGATGAGTTTTTTTATCTTCCAGAGTTTATTTAATTGTGTGTAGGGGGTGTGGGGAGAAAGGAGTCCATTTGTAAATACAGGAATAGCCTTTGCCTTACCTTGCACAATTATGATCAAAATAGAAAATATGGCAAAGCTCTTTGTGAACTGGAAAGAGAATGTTCTTAACACAGTGGGCTTTTTCAGATCTCTCCATAGCCACTAAGTGCCTGAAATTGGTCCCACAGACATATCAAGCATGATAAGTCCAAACTACAAGTCATCATCCTTCGCCCTTAAACAACTTCTTCCCTGGGTTTTTCAGCTTGGCGTTAGGGAAATATAAATAAGCTTATTCATTGTCCTTCAACCAACTATCCAATAAAGGCAATTCAGGTACCATGGACCAAGGACCTCTGTCGTGAAGATTTCCAGAGCTTTGTAGCTTACCTATGTTTCCTAACTGTATCATCTCCTGCTTCCCTGTAGTGACCAGCAGTGAAAGGGATCTTGCATAGGCCGAGGCTGCTCTCATCAGAGAGTCTTTCTGGTGGTTTCCCCAAAATCCATCTTTCTCTCCTTCAGTAGCCACCGGCACCCACTCCATTTCCTGGGGAGTTCTCTGCTTTCTGAGATGGAACACAGGCTCTCCAGCAATCAGCCTTCCTGCTATCCCCTAAAACAAGTACACACACCCCATTTCAGTGTGGATTTTTTTTATTTGTGATAGTCACACACACACACACAGAGAGAGAGAGAGAGGCAGAGACGCAGGCAGAGGGAGAAGCAGGCTCCATGCACCAGGAGCCCTACGCGGGATTCGATCCTGGGTCCCCAGGATCGCGCCCTGGGCCAAAGGCAGGCGCCAAACTGCTACGCCACCCAGGGATCCCTCAGTGTGGATTTTTACTGTTAATCACTATGGGGAAATGGATGGGGGGAAAACTAAAATACCAAAAATATGAGGAAGTTACAAAACTGACCAAGTTTTCATATTAGTGAGCCCTCCATTAGTTCCTAACTCACTCTAAGGTGGTAAATGAAAGTCCCTTTGCCTCTTGTCGACATTTATTCCTGAGAGTTGTACTTCTCATCCAGCACCCACCCCCACTCCTACCCCTTGGGCTCCCTGTGGGCAAGTAACTATGCCTGAGTTCTGCTTGGTATCCTCGGTGCTTAGCACAGGGCCTGGCACATAGGACAACATTTGTTGATGACTTACTATGTGCCAAATACCGCATGGAGCCTTTGCATGGATTATCTCATTCTTTCTTTAGATGATCCTTTGAGGGAGTTACCATTCTGTCTCTGTTTTAGAGAAAGGAAACCAAGGCAGAGAGAGGTAAAGTCAGTTGCCCAAGGACACACAGCTGTAAGTGGCAAGGCTGGGATTCAATCCCAGGAGATCTGATTCCAGGGCCCATACTCTTAATCATGATGCTGAAGACATTTAAATATTAAACATATTAAGTAAACTCTTTTCTCCACTTCCCATGTCATGACATCTCTGCCTTGTTTCTCTAAAAGGCCTCAGCTCTAGGTTCACTAGCCCAAACTCTCAACTACTCCTTACACTTAACAGCCTTGAATTTTTTTCACTATATTAGTGGTTTTTATCTTTCATTTTGTTTTATTTTTATATTTTTTAAGATTTTATTTATTTATTCATGAGGGACACACAGAGAGAGACAGAGACATATGCACAGGGAGAAGCAGGTCCCCTACGGGGAGCCTGATATGGGACTCGATCCCAGGACCCTGAGACTGCAACCGGAACTGAAGGCAGACGCTCAACCACTGAGCCACCCAGGTGCCCCTTCATTTTATTATTTATTTTTTTAAGGTTTTATTTATTTATTCATGAGAGAGAGAGAGAGAGGCAGGCAGAGACACAGGCAGAAGGAGAAGCAGGCTCCATGCCAGGAGCCCAACGTGGGACTGATCCTGGGACTCCAGGATTGCACCCTGGGCCAAAGCCAGGCACCAAACCGCTGAGCCACCCAGGGATCCCCCATTTTATTTTATTTTAATATTTTTATTTATTTATGATAGTCACACACACACACACACACAGAGAGAGAGAGAGGCAGAGACACAGGCAGAGGGAGAAGCAGGCTCCATGCACCGGGAGCCCGATGTGGGATTCGATCCCGGGTCTCCAAGATCTCACCCTGGGCCAAAGGCAGGCACCAAACCGCTGCGCCACCCAGGGATCCCTCCCCATTTTATTTTTTAAAAAGATTTTATTTATTCATTAGAGAGAGAGAGGGAGAGAGAGAGACAAGGAGTGGGGGGCGAGGGAGAAGCTGACTGCCCCACTGAGCACAGAGCCCAACCAGGGGCTCCATTCCATGTGCCCCAGACCAGTGGTTTTTAAAACTTCTTTGAATCTCAGTGAAGAATTTGATCAATGAAAGCTATGGCTCTTTACCCAGATTAACATCCACATCCACAAGAATTTGGGTACAACGGGCAGAAGGGGCAAGGAGCACACATCATCTTAAACCTATGGTGAACCCTCAAGCTCCCTTCTTACCATGTGGGGGTGGCATTCCCGTGTGTGTGTGTGTGTGTGTGTGTGTGTGAGAGAGAGAGAGAGAGAGAGAGAGAGAGAGAGAGAAATTCCTTTACCAGGCTTACTAGGCGAGGTGTATCTGTCTAGCCTCATCTCCAGTCACACCCCCTAAGTTTAGGGCTTAAACAAACCGGAGAAGCACTTTCACACCTCTAAGACAGCTGCTTTTTTTTTTTTTTTTTAAGATTTTATTTATTTATTCATGAGAGACACAGAAAGAGGCAGAGACACAGGAAGAGGGAGAACCAGGCTCCCTGCAGGGAGCGGAGGTAGGACTCGATCCCAGGACTCCAGGATCAGGCCCTGGGCTGAAGGCAGACCCTTAACTGCTGAGCCACCCAGGGATCCCCTGCTTTTTTTTTTTTTTTTTTAATAAAGATTTTATTTACTTATTCATGAAAGACACAGAGAGAAGTAGAGACAAGTGCAGAGGGAGAAGCAGGCTCCCTGCGGGGAGCCCGATGGGGGACTCGATCCCAGGACCCCGGGGTCACGCCCTGAGCCAAAGGCAGACGCCAACCACTGAGCCAGCCACCCAGGTGCCCCAAACATCTACTTTTTAAGTTCCTGCTTCTGGGAATCCTCCGCCTCTCCACCCGCACCTGACGCACTTGTCCTCAAAGTCCACTTAGAATGTTACCTCTCGGATGCCTTCCCTGACACCCCAGCCCCTCAATTTGTCACCTCCGTGCCCCTGACACTGTTCACACCTCCGACTGCACCGATCGTGTTATGTTAGCTGCTGCGGAGCCCGTGTCTCTCGATTCGGCGTTTGCTCCCCGCCCCCGAGCAGGGACGGCACGTCACTCATCGTTGTAGCCCGAAGAGTCTAGAAAAACGCGCATGACAGCAGGTGCTCGCAACATTTATTACACCCATTTGTGACTGGTAAGTTCATTACAGGTCTGGAGGAGACTAACACGCTTAGGACAGAACCGAATGATCGAAGTCCGCCCCATGAGGAACCAGCCAGAGAGAAAGCGAGCTTGAGGCCAGGCTTTGGAAGGAGGGCAGAGGCCCCGCGGGCTGGCGCTGACACAAGACGAGCAACCCTCAGGCGGGATGCTGAGCGTCGGGTCGGGTTGGGTTGAAAGGAGACGCGCACTGCATGTTGGGATCGGCGCGACGGACGGCCGCGTTGCACGCCGGGATTTTTGTAGTCCCGCCCTTCGCCGGGACCCTCCGAATAGTCACATCTGGCTACCCTCGACCACGTCTTTACACAGATAAGGTACACTCTTGGCCATCCAGCACAGAATGACGGGGTTTTTCAGGGTCACTGTACCTAGTTGCACTCCTCAGAGCAAACCTCATTTCAGCGTTGGCAAGCAGAAAGGACCATTGAGCGCTGCTGCGCGTGCGCAACCCGTGCGTCCGCGCGTGTGCTTGCACCGGGCTCCGCCTCCGGAAGCCCGACGCTTCGTCCGCGCGATGTTCTCGCGAGGCCTCCTTGAGCCGGGTGGCGCAGGCGCAGTGGCCCTGGGCCAAGATGGCGGCGTGGTGCTCCTCACGCTGGTTGTTGGTAGCCGTGGGGATTCCGCGGCTGCCGGTTGCAGCGGGGAGAGGAGCCCGGCCGTCTAGGGGGGGCGTGGTGGGGGCTTCGCTGGGCCACAAGCTGAACGTCAGTACCTCCGCGCCTTCCCTGGGAGGTCGGGGCTCCGGGGCACTGCTGACATTGACACCCGGTGTCAGCTTCAAAGGTGAGAGCAGGTTCCGGCGCCCGAGAGGGGCTCTGAGGCCCGGAAGGGGGTGGGCTCGGTCCCGCCGCGGGGGTGGCGGGGTGGAGGGTGGCTTCTGACCTGTATGCGGAATTGCTTGGAGAGACTGGCAAGCAGGAGGCAGAGAGGCCCAAATGGCTTCTCAGAAGTGAAGCGGGGAGAGCTGCTTGGAGCCCCCGGCGCCGGGAGAGGAACGCTCCGTACGCGCGCCGCCTTCACTTCTCTCTAACATTTCTAGAAGTTTCTTCTGGGCCGCCACTGCTCCGTTACCCTATTCGATTCCCGTCTCCTCCCTTCACCTTCTGGCCGGAAGGGAAGAGGTACCTGCCATTCGGTGAGCACCTGCTGTAGTGCTCGGCACTTGGTGCCTCGTTTCACTTGACTGTAACAGTCCTGCAGGAAGGGCGGCGTCATTCTCATATTAGGGAACGGGCAGCCGACGTCCTGTAGCTAGATGAGAACCGTCATCCCAGACCCAAGCTGTCCTTTAATAGCTCATACTCCTTCTGCCGCATGATTTTAACTGAAGGGCACTCGTAACGGTCTTTTCTAAGACCTTATGTTGGCGGTTGTAATAAAAATGCAGGCTGACATTTACTGAGCACTTTCCACGCACCAGGCTTGGATCATTTCCATGCGATAGACATTGTTCCACTCCGTTGTATAGGTAAAGAAACTAAGCCTAGATGTTAAACAGCTTGTAGAGTGACAGAGCAGGAAGATGGAGCCGTGATTCAAGTCCCGGCTCTCTGGACTGCTGGAGGCGATACTGAATTTTGGTCCATCTTAAACCTCTAAGTGTTTAGCGTTGATGGTTCTGCTCTGTGTGGGATGACTTCCATTATAGTAAGAGAAGGAAGGAGGAAACATTGAATAACCAGCCATGTGTCTGGATTATGTTACTGATTATGTTTCCGTAGAATTTGTGCAAATAATATTAAAGCTATCGATGAACTTATTTTTTTTTTAAGATTTTATTTATTTATTCATGAGAGAGAGAGAGAGAGGCAGAGACACAGGCAGAGGGAGAAGCAGGCTCCATGCAGGGAGCCCGATGTGGGACTCGATCCTGGGACTCCAAGATCACGCCCTGGGCCAAAAGCAGGCGCCAAACCACTGAGCCGCCCAGGGGTCCAACTCATTTTTTTTTTTTAAGATTATTTATTTATTTATTCATGAGTGACACAGGCAGAGGGAGAAGCAAGCTCCATGCAGGGAGCCCGACGTGGGACTCGATCCTGGGACTCTAGGATCACACCCTGGGCTGCAGACGGCGCTAAACGGTTGAGCCACCCGGGCTGCCCACTGTCTATGAATTTATAAAGGAAATTGCCTGGTGGGGTCCAACTTTGTAATGCTTGCCTAAGAGGCAGTCATTAAAGTATCAGTAATCTTTATTTCTTTGTAAAGTGAACAGACTGGCCTCCTCCACTGGAGCGTGTGTATATGAGAATTGGGAGAGATCTGAGAGAGGTATTTAATCCCTTTGAGCCTCTCTTAACTGTGAAAAGTGGTTCAATGACTAATAGGTGTTTATTGAGTGCCTTTCATACGCTAGCCACTTGTTCTAGGTACTGGGAATTTAGCAGAGGACAAAGAGATTGGATGAGGTTTTGGTCAAGTGATCCCATTTATTTATTCTGTTCCTGCCACCAATATTTAGTCACAGATGGAGCAGTAGTGGACTCAGATTTCCTTGGAGCAGCTTCACGCTGTATTTCTCAGTATGAGCAAAAGTGGTCGTTTTTGAGTTCTGCTAACAGTTTTTTGTTTGTTTGTTTGTTTTCCTAACAGTTTCTAATGTCAGGGTTGTTTTAGATGGAGTTTGGCTGCATCGTTCTGTTCAGTTGTCCTTTAGGTAATTATTAAGCTAATTCTGTTCACATTACCTTTGTACAAGTTTGGGGAGCATTTTTGTTGATTGTGTATATATGAGAGGGACAGGCGCTACGTACTGAGCCTTCATGGAGCCATTACTAAGGACTTGTGGTCAGCACGTTGCCCATGATGAGCATGTTTTGTATCACATGATGAACATATGTGAGAGTTGGCATCCTTCAAGATGCACTCTGTTATCATATCTAAAATCATCAACTCAGCTCTCAAACATTGGTTTTTGATCTCCTCTCAAATCTGGTGGTACAATTAGGTGACATAAAAATAGCACTTTAAATACAGCTTTTCTCCCAGGGCAGAAAAAAGGTTGTTATTTGGTACTGGGTCAGTCATTCTTGGAACAACTTGGTGGCTGATCCTATTCTTGGTTGTTCCAATAAAGGCAAGGCATTTATTGATCATACCTTGGAGAAACATTTGTCTATCAAGTGAACTCTATTTTAATCATTGATGCCTTTTGGATAATGTCAAAAGTCATCAGACTTGTAGTAGTTAAATGTGATTTGTCTTTATTCGCATGCAGTTTTGCACAGTACTGTCCCATTCTTGCATCCCAAGTTCTCTGCCTGTGTCCTTGGAGCTGTAGCTGCCAGAGCCTTTGCCACTACTAGTCTCTGCCTTCTGGATTGGAAGGAGCGGAGAGGGAAAGGCTGGATAGGACCAGGACAGCTCCTCACACCTGAGAGAAGAGGGGCTGAGTACAGGAGCACTAGGAAACTAGCTCTTGTTTTTCTCAGATCTGACCAAAGAAAGACAGCTGTGGTCTCCTAACCCCCACTACTTCCACAGTCTACTTTTCATGTTCCAGCAACAGGGTGCAGCAACAGAAAACGAGTATGGGGATGCTGAAAATACAGATTTGCTCGCTGGTTCTGATTTCAGTCATTCTTGCTTCATTCCTACACATTCTCCTGTCTTACTATCTTTTTTTTTTTTTTAAGATTTTAAAAATGTATTTGACAGAGAGAGAAAGCACAAGCAGGGATAGTGGCAGGCAGAGGAAGAGGGAGAAGCAGGCTCCTGCAGGGTTTCATCCCAGGACCCTTGAGCCAAAGACAGAAGCTTAACTGACTGAGCCACCCAGGTGCCCCTCCTGGCTGATTATCTTGCCCCTTTTCTGGTTGGCCTCAACACCCCTGGTTGTGTTTTGTGTTCAGATTAATTTTAAGTGGTCTCTCAGGCCTCTTGTTTGTTGTTGAGAGTGCTTTCTCGTGCAAGGCTGATCAATTCCCTGTTTAACACTTGCAGTGTCTCCCTGTTGTCTTCAGGATAAAATCCTGAGTCCTTCCCATAGCTCAGAGGCCCTTCAGTTTATTTCTAGGCCTCATTAATCAGCAGCATCATTATGTCTAAACCACCCTTCTCTACTTGTGTAGAATCTCGTTATATGGCCCAGTTAACTAAATGCACGAGGACTTTATGTAAGCCAAAGGTGATACATGATTTAGCAGCCAAATGAGGCACTTTTGAACATGAAAGGGGAAGCAATTGCAAATGTCAGGACTGTAGGTGTGATTCCAGGTGGATTCAAATCTTTCCTTAGCCTGGTTAATTTCTACACTTAAATAGCAGTTAAAAGACCTTTCCTGAACTTTTTCAATTGGATCGTCAATAATTCTCAACTGAGGATGATTTTACCACCCTCACCCCCCACAGGACATTAGGCAATGTCTGAAGTCATTTTTAATTGCCAGTGTGTGGCAGGGTAGAGGGGGAGTAGAGTGTACTACTTCTAAGTAGTTGGCCAGGATGCTGCCTAACATCCTTTGACATATGGGTATTTTAGTTGGCCAGTGATGCCATAACAAAGAACCACATTTATCTTCACAGTTCTATTTTTTTAAAATTTTTATTTATTTACGATAGTCACAGAGAGAGAAAGAGAGAGAGGCAGAGACATAGGCAGAGGGAGAAGCAGGCTCCATGCACCGGGAGCCCTACGCGGGATTCGATGCCGGGTCTCCAGGATCGCGCCCTGGGCCAAAGGCAGGCGCCAAACCGCTGCGCCACCCAGGGATCCCTATCTTCACAGTTCTAAAGGCTGTAAGTCTAAGGTCAATGTTTTGGCAGAGTTGTGATTAAAGATCTTATTTACAATTATCACATTCTGAGGCACTGGGGATTAGGGCTTCAACATATGAATGGGGACACAACATATGAAGAGGACACAATTAGCTTATAACCCTAGAAAAGCCCCTCCACTGGGAGGAATCCCACTGTCAACAATTTGGGTTTAAGAAACCCTGATTAGGTGATTCTGTGTATGTGACTCTGCATGTCCTTGTGTACTAATACCTCTTTGCACACTGCCTCCGACACACCCCTGCAGGACTGTAAACTCCTTGAGAGTGCTGGCTTTGGCTTTTTTTCTTCATCTTGTATCTTCAGTGCCTACTACAATGTTAAGATCTTAAATATATGTAAGCTCCAGGAGGGCAGTGCCTTTGAATGGTCTGCTGCCTATTCCCAGCCCAGAACCCAGTGCCTGGCAAATAGTAGATACTCAGTGAGTAATTGCTGAATGAATGAATGGTGAATCCATAAGCTGCTTCTCTGTAGGCAGAAGTTTGACTTAGTAATTGGGAGCTGGGGACACCTGGGTGGCTCAGCAGTTGAGCGTCTGCCTTTGGCTCGGGCGTGATCTGGGGGTTCTGGGATCAAGTCCCACATTGGGCTCCCTGCATGGAGCCTGCTGCTCCCTCTGTCTGCATCTCTGCCTCTCTCTGTGTGTGTCTCATGAATAAATAAATAAAATCTTTAAAAAAAAGAAAACGAAAAGAAAAGAAACCGGGAGCTGCCATGACTCTGCCTTAACTTGGCTCCCTTCCCCTCCCCCAGCCCTGCCTTCCCTGTCTTCCCTTGTCACAGGATGGGTTGGGGGTTAGACAGGGCTCAAGGTGTGGGGTGGCTCCCTCTGCTTCACTTGGTGACAGACCAGTCCAAGTTGATTCTCTACCACATGCACAGTGAGCTGTTGAGTGGGACAGAGTGTTCTGATGGCGGTTCCTCCTGGCGCTGATACCAGCATGTGGTTGCCTGCCTTGGGCTTTGACCTGTTAGCTGTTCTGGGGTAAACAGGTTCAGGCATAGGGCCTTTTAACCCCTTGTGTCTGTTTAGGTGTATTATTTTAAGGAGAGGAGCAGCACTTTTATCGGATTCCCTTAGATCTGTGACTTTAAATGCTAAAAATAATTTCTTTAGTACAGTGGTTTTCAAATTGACCATGTGATGAGCAGAATCATCACCTGGAGGGCTTATTAAACATAGCCCACTGCAGTTTCTGATTCAGGTCTGGGGTGGGGCCTGAAGGTGGACATTTCCAACAAGCTGGTGGTGCTGCTGGTCCACTCTGAGAACCACCCCAGAAGCAAATCCCCAACTTTGCATGGTGGAGGGCAAGAACCTAGGGAATTGCATTAAGGGAGAAAGCATATGAAGACAGCTGGCACATGGCAGGTGCTTGTGTAATGTAACAGTGGGACTAGGTTCCTTTTTAATCATCCCCCAGCTACAGCCTCCATCTGGGGTGCTGTTCCTTTGGTGGTGTAATGAGGGTACAACCTCATTGTATTGTGATCCAGCAGAATCAGCTCTGCCCGGTGCTGTTTGTTTTATATTCATTGTATACTGTGGTCTTGGCCATTTTTGAAATGCAGTGAGTTTGGTCTCCAGAGAGAGAAAAGCTGACCCTAAAGCTGTGATCTCCATTACTTTATGGGTATAACCTGGCTGGTTCTTTACTCAAAATTTCCTTTGGTTGAGCACATTCTTAGAGTGATTTTCTTTACTTTTTTTCTTTTTTAGGAGTAAAAAGTTACCCTTTTGTTTGTACTGCCTCCTTCCACACGAGCTCCCCTTTGGCCAAAGAGGATTATTACCAGATACTAGGAGTGCCCCGAAATGCCAGCCAGAAGGAGATCAAGAAAGCCTATTACCAGGTCTGTATGGAAGCCAGATTTTAGAAATAAGACTGTAGAAGAGATGCTGTGGTGTAGTGTGCTCACCAGTGAGGCATATCTGCCCTTGCAGCTGACAGTGTAGAATGAGATGAGAACAGTGGGTGCTGCTGGACTGCTGTTCCTCAAGTGCATAGTGCCCTGCTGCTTAATGCTTCAGAAAAAAGAGGCAGAGCCAAAGATTTTTAGGAGCCTTTTCCAAAATTGTATTAGTGTTTAAAATTATTCTGCCTCTTAATACTTTTATGAAAAATTCACTAGAAGATTCTTGATTTTTTTTTTTTTTTTGGTCTTTTGGGTGTGTCTGTGTGTGTATGTGTGTGAGAGAGGGAGAGAGAGCGAGCACGCGCACAAAAACTTGTCTAAGCCTAATATTTGTGAACAGGTACTAATCAAGACCAGATCTGACAGCTATGGCTTGGATAGCTAATCCCTCCTCTTACTTTCTTTAAAGGGTACACTTCACTGCTTTTTACTGTATTCATAGAGGTTTTACAACCATCACGACAATTAATACATTTTCATCTCCTTTAAAAAAAAAACAACAGGGATCCCTGGGTGGCGCAGCGGTTTAGCGCCTGCCTTTGGCCCAAGGCGTGATCCTGGAGACCCGGGATCGAATCCCACGTCGGGCTCCCGGTGCATGGAGCCTGCTTCTCCCTCTGCCTGTGTCTCTGCCTCTCTCTCTCTCTCTCTCTCTCTGTGACTATCATAAATAAATAAAAATTAAAAAAAAAAAAACAACAACAAAACATACCATTAGTACTTACTCCCCATTTTCTTCTCTCCTCTGCCCTTGCAGTTGCTAACCTCCTTCCTATTTCTATGGATTTACCTGTTCTGGACATTTCATAGAAATGAAATCATACACTGTGTGGCCTTTTGTGACTAGCTTCTTTCACTTTTGAATAATTTTTTTAAAATTGTATTTATTTATTCATGAGAGACACAGAGAGAGGGAGAGACATAGGCAGAGAGAGAAACAGGCTCTGTGCAGGGAGCGCAATGTGGGTCTTGATCCTGGGACTCCAGGATCATACCCTGGGCCGAAGGCAGGCACTCAACCACTGAACCACCCAGGCGTCCCTTGAATAATGTTTTTAAGCTTTTTCCATGCTATACCATGTATCAGTTCTTCATTCTTTTAATGAATGGTCTTGTAATAATACTTCCATTGCGTGGATATACAACATTTTATTTACCCATAGATCAATTGATGGGATTTGGATTGTTTCCCTTTTTTTCTTAAGATTTATTTATTTTAGAGAGAGAGAGAGAGAGAGAGTGCATGAGTGCATGCATCTAGGAGGGGCAGAGAGAATCTCAAGCAGATTCCTCCCCGGGGGGGGGGGGGGGATTCCTCCCTGAGCATAGAGTACAACATGGGGCTCAATCTCATGATCCTGAGATCATGACCTGAGCCAAAACCAAGAGTTGGAGGCTCAAGCGAGCCTCCTGGGCACCCTGTTTATTTCCACTTTTTTGCTATTATGAATAGTGCTGCTGGGAACATCCACATGCAGGTTTTATGTAGACCTATGTTTTCATTTCTCATGGGAATGTTCATATACTTAGGAGTGGGTCACATGATAACCCCATGTTAACCCCTTGAGGGACTACCGGACTATTGCAAAACGACCATACCATTTTACATTCCCACTATCGGGGTTCCTGCTTCTCCACATCCCCATCAACACTTGTTATTGTCTGTCCTTTTAATTACAGCCACTCTAGTGAGTGTGAGTTCGAGCCCCATGTTGGGTGTAGCAATTATTTAAAAATAATAAAATCTTTAATATTAAATAAAAAGAGAGAGTAGGGAACCACTCAGGTTTTTAGGTGTGGAAATAAAAAGATCAGGTAAAGCTGTGCAATTTAAAAGTGGACATTTTTAAAGTAGCCTTTATAGAGAAATTCTTGGGGTCATACCTTGATGAAAGCTTTGTGTGTATTGCATCATTCTCCTGATGGGCTTGGAAAGGTTATGACATACAACTAAGGCCCCATCAGTCAATATGTGTCATACAGGAGACTAAAATGCTATAAAAGATCTCTCTTTTCCTTAAGCTAATCTCATCAGTGTACTGTTGTTTCTCCCTTGGCTTTGGGGACCAGCTTTGTGGTCCACATACTGGCTGTCCCTGGAGACCCTGCTTTGGGGTTAACACAGCTTCTGGCACACTTCTACAAGCCGGTGTGAGGACCAACATCTCCAGAAGCAGATTGAGTTCTGAGGCTTCAGTGGAGCTGTATTCTGCAATGGCGGAGCTTGGTGCTGCCTTTGTTCTGTCTCCCTGATTTTGGGGAGTGGGTGGATATTTCTGGCAATCTTCCAGCACCCTCCATCCTCCTGGAAACCAAAGTTGGGTAGCACATGAACAGTTTTTTCTCTGTCAGCTAGTGACTTCTATTGCTTTCTTTTTCTACTGTGGAAGATTGAGAGCTCTTTGGACTCTTCTTGCAGAGAAAGGACTCTATGGGGTCATGATATCCAGCCTCAATTATTTGAAGGCTGCTTTGTAGAAGCAAAAGCAGAGAGTTAGGCTTACTCTAATGAAGTACTTTTTTATTTATTTTTATTTTTTTAAATTAATTAATGTTAAAGGTTTTATTTGTTTATTCATGAGAGACACAGAGGGGGGAGAAGCAGGCTCCATGCAAGGAGCCCGATGCAGGACTTGATCTGGGGAATCTGGGATCAGGCCCTGAACCAAAGGCAAGATGCTCAACTGCTGAGCCACCCAGGCATCCCTATTTTTTATTATTGTTTTTTAAAGATTTTATTTATTCATGAGAGAGACACAGAGAGAAAGGCAGAGACCTACGCATGATGGTGGGACTTGATCCCAGGATCACAACCTGAGCCAAAGGCAGATGCTCAACCACTGAACCACCCAGGCGTCCCTAATGAAGTAATTTTTTTAATTGATGAAGGCTGTTAGCCATGGGCCACTCCACCTTGGGTGGAAGTGAGTCACCCGTCACAGAAAATAATCCTGTTATGTTTCTCAGACTTGGATAATGTCCTGACATCCTTTTTTTTTTTTTTTTTAAAGATTTTATTTATTTATTCATGAGAGACACAGAAAGAGAGAGAGGCAGAGACACAGGCAGAGGGAGAAGCAGGCTCCATGCAAGGAGCCCGACACAGGACTCGATCCGGGAATCCAGGATCACACCCTGAGCCAAAGGCAGACATTCAACCACTGAGCCAACCAGGCGTCCCCCCCCCCCCCCGCCCCTTTTTTTTTTTTTTAATTGTGGTGGCTGTTTAAAAAAATTTTTTAAAGATTTATTTATTTATTTATTTATTTATTTATTTATGAATGATAGAGAGAGAGAGAGAGAGAGGCAGAGACACAGGAGGAGGGAGAAGCAGGCTCCATGCCGGGAGCCTGACATGGGACTTGATCCCGGGACTCCAGGATTGTGCCCTGGGCCAAAGGCAGGTGCTAAACCTCTGAGCCACCCAGCAGGGATCCCCTGTTTAAAAATTAATTAAAATGTACCCAAGCCCCTTTGAAAGCATATGAATCTCACATGATCATGTTTGTGTAAAATGAGACTGTTGTGTGTTGTGGTTGTACTTGTGTTTCCAGCATGGCCCTGTGATGTCTCCTAGTACTTTCTTGAATTTGAACCCTTTTGGGTCCTCATTTGGCACTTGGAGCCATGAATCCATTGTGTCTTCACTTGGCACAAATGTGCTGTTTACACATGATACCTCCCCTCGTTCCTTTCACCAAATCCATGGACACAGTACTTGTGGGCTCTGAGCTTTAATGCTTTGATGCTCTGTTTCACAGTCATCGTTCTGATAATTTTTTTTTAAAGATTTTATTTATTCATAGACACAGAGAGAGAGAGAGAGGCAGAGACACAGGGAGAGGGGGAAGCAGGCTCCATGCAGGGAGCCCAATGTGGGACTTGATCCCGAGTCTCCAGGATCACACCCAAGGCTGCAGGCGGCGCCAAACCGCTGCGCCACCAGGGCTGCCCGATAATTTTGGTTTTGGCTCTTCATTGAAAATTTAAACCTCCTGTCAGAACTTCTTAGATGCTCCCACCTCCTAAATATGTCCTCTGCTCCCTTCTGTGTTCTGATAATAGCTGATGTTGAATGTTACCATGTGCCACAACTTGTGCTCATTTTAGAATATGTGTTAATCTCATTTTATCCCTGCCAGTACCCTATGAAGTAGGTACCACTATTGTCATTTTACAGATGAGGAAGTTGTACTTAGTGACATTCTGCCAAAGGCCCCAGGGCTGGCGGACAGTGGATCTCGGCTCTCAGACCCTAAGGCCCTGCGCTTAACTTCCCGCACCCTGACTACAGCTGGCTGCTGGCAGTGTCAGAGCCACGTGGCTTCTCCACTCAGCTTTAGAATTCTGGGTGCCTCCTTTCCTCACATGAGGGGCCTGCAGGAAGCCAGACTTAGAAGGCGTCAGTAGCCTCAGCAAACACAGTGAACTGCCTACAATGTGCACAGCATTGCTCAGAGCAGCCGAAGGTCACCTTAGTTTTACAGCGGCTCAGCACACCTGTATGCTCTGGACAGCCAGGCGAGTTTTTTAATATTTAAACCTGTGTTTTGAACAGGCAGTATATTTCCTTTGTTCAGATTTTGAAAAGTACGAAGCAGTATTCAGTGGAAAGTCTCTCTGCTTTCCTTTTATTTATATCCCTCCTATTGCAATTAGTGTTACCTGTTTATTGTGTGTTCTTCCAGACTAGTTTATACAGCAGGTACATCTATTCTTTTAGTTTCTTCTCTTTTTACATAGATGGTAGTGCATCAGATACAGTTTTACACTGTTTTCATAAAGGTTCCCAACCTCTAAAGAATCAGTTTTTTTTTGTTAGACTGTTGTGGTTGAAAAATGTGTATATATCTCAGATTTGAAGAGACAGTTATATTGAAGTCTTAAACCTTGTTTTAAGAATTGTTGGTCGGGGATCCCTGGGTGGCGCAGCGGTTTGGCGCCTGCCTTTGGCCCAGGGCGCGATCCTGGAGACCCGGGATCGAATCCCACATCAGGCTCCCGGTGCATGGAGCCTGCTTCTCCCTCTGCCTGTTGTGTCTCTGCCTCTCTCTCTCTCTGTATGACTATCATAAATAAATTAAAAAAAAAAAAAAAAAAAAGAATTGTTGGTCGCAGGCAGCCTGGGTGGCTCAGTGGTTTAGTGCCACCTTCAGCCCAGGGTGTGATCCTGGAGACCTGGGATCAAGTCCCACGTCGGGCTCCCTGCATGGAGCCTGCTTCTCCCTCTGCCTGTGTCTCTGCCTCTCTCTATCTCTCTCATGAATAAATAAATAAAATCTTAAAAAAAAGAATCGGTCGCAAAATCTTAACTGCTATAAAAGAGGCGAGATTGTGACTATTGCTTGGGGTCCGGTGTTAGTAATCATCGTGTGTCCATAATAATTTACCATTTTCTCCTTTAGCTGGCCAAGAAATACCACCCGGACACAAATAAGGACGATCCCAAAGCCAAGGAGAAGTTCTCCCAGCTGGCAGAAGCCTACGAGGTAATGTGACCTACCTGTGTGTACAGCTGCCATCATTCAGCCACTTGTGTGGATCAGAGTGTGTGGCACAGGGTGGCTCAACACCAGATAACCTCAGTGAAGAAAAGATTCCCAGTCTCCCACTAGATCTCATTGGCATCTCAGTAGAAAACAGGATCTAATAATCTGCAGTAACAGAGCTCCCAGGTCATTTTAATTTATAGCTGGGTCTGGGAGCTCCCAGTTGGATTAATTAATCCTACCCTTATTTGATGACCCTCTGACCTAGGGCATCACTGTCTCATGGGGCTGGTGGGTGTTGTAAAATTAGAAGGCTGACTTTGAGGAATTTGAAATGTAATCAGAGGGATGAAGCACACACTTCTGGATGACTGCTAAGCCATTCCAGAGTGCCCTTCTTCCCAGACTTCAAGCATCTGAGGGGTTCAGGATACGTATTGTGTACCTGTCCTTTGTGTGTGTGTGCTCATCCCCTGAGCCGTTTGGGAATAAGTCACTGACCTCTTTAGTCTTCAGTCCTCCAGTGTGTATTTTCTAAGAACAAGAACTTTCTTTTGCATAACCACAGTGCATTTGTCAAAACCAGGAAATCTAATGTTGATACAATACCCTTATCTCTACCTGGTGTGCACCTGTGTCTGTATTCTGGGCTTTGGGAGATTCGGGAGTGCTTGACTCCTGGGCCTTTCCGGTAGGTGCTGAGTGACGAAGTGAAGAGGAAGCAGTATGATGCATACGGCTCTGCTGGCTTTGATCCTGGGGCCGGCAGCTCCGGACAGAGCTACTGGAAGGGAGGCCCCACTGTCGACCCAGAGGAGCTCTTCAGGAAGATCTTTGGGGAGTTCTCATCATCTTCTTTTGGAGATTTCCAGAGTGTATTCAATCAACCTCAGGAGGTAAGTTCCTTGTTTTGAAGAATCATTCACATTTTAGCTGCTCAGCATGAGGCAAACAGATTTTAGCAGTTTCTTTTTCTCAAAAAGTATAGCAGCTTCAGTGGAATGATCTGGAGGCTGCCATTTCGGTAGGAAATAATTCTATTATTATCATTTTTAAAATTATTTTAAGAAAAACCATGTAGGTAATATGTATAGATCCGTTTTAACTATATTTTTATAGTTGCTTAATTAGCCTAAGGCTAAGGGTCTTAGAGTCCATGAATAAGGCATAAGTATTTTACCTTGAGCCTGCTTCATTATTCTAGGAGAGCTCAATCCAGTAGGGAGACACGCCACATATTTATTTCCTAATAAGATGATTAGAGTTGAAGATGATTTGGGAGATACTGTATGATTTAAGTTACAATTGTGGATGTTTTCAGCTGTCTTTTTTTTTTTTTTTTTTTTTAATTTTTATTTATTTATGATAGTCACAGAGAGAGAGAGGGTCAGAGACACAGGCAGAGGGAGAAGCAGGCTCCATGCACCGGGAGCCCGACGTGGGATTCGATCCCAGGTCTCCAGGATCGCGCCCTGGGCCAAAGGCAGGCGCCAAACCGCTGCGCCACCCAGGGATCCCTTTTCAGCTGTCTTTAAGGACTGTCCAAATACGTTTGGTGAGGGATCCCTGGGTGGCGCAGCGGTTTGGCGCCTGCCTTTGGCCCAGGGCGCGATCCTGGAGACCCGGGATCGAATCCCACGTCGGGCTCCCGGTGCATGGAGCCTGCTTCTCCCTCTGCCTGTGTCTCTGCCTCTCTCTCTCTCACTGTGTGCCTATCATGAATAAAAAAAAAAAAAAAAACAAAAAAAACAAATACGTTTGTTGAAAGGCATATTTTCACTTAAACATTCTTTCTTAAAAATCCTGAGGAGTAGGGGGCAGAATCAGTGGAGTCCCACCCACTCTTACTAGGCAGAGTATGGGTAGGTAAAATAGTTCAAAAGTAAAGTAACTGAGTGAAGGGATGAATAGGTGGAATCCAGAGGATTTTTAGTGAAATTTCATAGTGAAAGTACTCTGATTTTATAACCATGGATATTTGTTCAGACTCCTAGGATATATACCACCAAGGGTGGACCTTAATGTAATCTATGGGCTTTGGATGATTATGATGTGTCCATATAGGTTCACCCTTGATTTAAAAAAATGTACATTCCAGTGAGTAATGCTGATAATGGAAGAGGCTGTGCATGTGTGGGACAGGGTAGGGGGTGTGTGGATGACCTCTGTGCCTCCTTCTCAATTTTGTAAAGATAAAACTGCCTTGGGGATCCCTGGGTGGCGCAGCAGTTTGGCGCCTGCCTTTGGCCCAGGGCGCGATCCTGGGGACCTGGGATCGAGTCCCACGTCGGGTTCCCGGTGCATGAAGCCTGCTTCTCCCTCTGCCTGTGTCTCTGCCTCGCTCTCTCTCTCTCTCTCTCTCTCTCTCTGTGTGACTATCATAAATAAATAAAAATTAAAAAAAAAAAAAGATAAAACTGCCTTAAAAAATAAAGTCTGCCTTAAAAGAAAAATTAGAATAATTGGAAACTACTGACCGTTGCCTTCCTTTACTTTTAAAGTAAGGATCACTTTGGTAATTATCAAAAGAAAGATGTCAGGCTGTCCTCTGATTTCTTTAGTACATCATGGAGTTGACGTTTAATCAAGCTGCCAAGGGGGTCAACAAGGAGTTCACTGTGAACATCACTGACACCTGCGAGCGCTGTGACGGCAAAGGGAATGAGCCTGGCACCAAGATGCAGAATTGCCACTACTGTGGTGGCTCCGGCATGGTAAGAGCAAGTCAGAGTCCCACCCCCACCCCTCCCCTGGGGTCTCTCACCTCTGGCCCGCCTACACCCCTCGCCATCCTTTTTTCTCTGCTTCCATGGATAGTTACCCGGCAGTAATTAGTGCTCTGAGAGTCCGTAACTAGTGGGACTGTTTTATTTATATCCTTCTTTTTCCATGAGTGCTCTGTCTTGGCCAGCGATCCTGTGCTATCTTCTCTGAAATACGCTTTGGGATATTTTGGCAATTTGGAATCATAATGGGGAGAGAGAGGCTAAAATTTTGCTTGCTGTATAATCATTTTTTCTTTTATGTTTTGATAAATTTTTTTATATATTATAGACTTACAGAACAGTATAAAGAGTCACTCCCTTACTTCTTACCCAGATCACCAATTGTTAATATGTGTCCCATTTGCTTTGTCATCTGTGTTGTGTATTTTCAAAGAACAGGAATGTTCTCTTATTTAACTCCAGTACAGTTGTCGAATGAGGAGATTTGGGCAGTCTGGGTGGCTCAGCGGTTTAGCGCCGCCTTCAGCCCAGGGCGTGATCCTGGAGACCCGGGATCGAGTCCCACGTTGGGCTCCCTGCATGGAGCCTGCTTCTCCCTCTGCCTCTCTTTCTCTCTGTGTCTCTCATGAGTAAATAAATAAAATTTAAAAAAAAATTATTTAAAAAAATGAGATTTAATGTTGATATAATAACATAATGTTGATATAATACCATTATCACATTTTTTCTTCTTTCTTTTTTTAAAAATATGGAACGCTTCACGAATTTGCATGTTATCCTTGTGTAGGGGCCATGCTAACTATATTGTTCCAATTTTTGTATATGTACTAAATACTAAATTTAGTACATATACTAAAGGCAAACACTCAAATTTTTTTCAATTGTCCTTATAGTGTCCTTTTTTTCCTGGTCCAGGATCCAATTGGGATCTTGCATCATATTTGGTTGTCATATCTTGTGTCTCCTTTAATCTCAAATAGTTTCTCAGCTTTTCTTTTTCTTTGTGACTTTGACAGTTTTAGGACTATAGGTTAGCTATTTTGGAGAATGCCCCTTATTTGGGGGTTCATCTGATATTTTCTCATGATAAGATTCAGATTACATGTTTTTTCCTTAAGATTTTAGGGACACCTGGGTGGCTCAGCCGTTTAGCGTCTGCCTTTGGTCCAGGGCGTGATCCCGCAGTCTCGGGATCAAGTCCCACGTCAGGCTCTCTACATGAAACCTGCTTCTCCTCCCTCTGCTTGTGTCTCTGCCTCTTTTTTTGTGTGTGTGTGTTTCTCATGAAAAAATAAATAAAATCTTTAAAAAAAAATAAAAATAAAAGATTTTATTTCGTCATGAGAGACACAGAGAGAGGCAGAGACACAGGCAGAGGGAGAAGCAGGCTCCATGTAGGGACCCCGACATGGGACTTGATCCCAGGTCTCCAGGATCACGCACTGGGCTGAAGGTGGCGTTAAACTGCTGAGCCACCCACGCTGCCCTAGATTACGTGTTTTTGGTGAAACACCATGTCCCTTTCTGGTGGATCATGTCAGGAGTCATAAGGTGTCAGTTTGTCTTGTTAGTGGTGATGTGACATTTGATCACTAGTAATTAGTTATGGTGGTGTCCATCAGGTTTCTTAGTAAATTAGTAAAGTTACTAATTTTCTCTTTGAAATTAGGAAGTTGTTTTG
The DNA here is from genome assembly GCF_053574225.1 of Canis aureus. Lineage (NCBI taxonomy): Eukaryota > Metazoa > Chordata > Mammalia > Carnivora > Canidae > Canis > Canis aureus. The sequence goes on from NC_135618.1 coordinate 40,842,804, forward strand.
AGGTACCCTAACACTCTGTAAATACCGGGTTCCTCATCAGACTTTCACCCAATAGTTGTGGGATCCATTGATCTTTCTTGACAGTTATTATTGGACAGTTGCAAGATGGTAATTTTCTGATCCCAGCATCCCTCTACTTTTATGAGTTGACATTCTCCTGAAAGGAAGCACTTTCTCTTCTCCATTTATGTATTTACTATTTATTTATAGCAGTGTGAACTTATGTATTTTTATTTTATTCACTGGGCTATAATCAGTTTACTTACTGCTTTTAGTATTCAGGTTGTTCTTGACTTGGCCTGTGGAGTCCCTTTTAGCTGGCTTGTGTATACTTTTGACAGGTCCCCATCATTCTTTGAGCACTTCCTATTACAGTAAGATGTTCTAGACTCAACTTGTGCTTTTCCTGCCACAGGAGGGAAGACCTGGTTAATTTTAGTGTCTCCTGGGATTTATAAACTAAGACCTGTGCTCTGGGTTTGCTCACCATGTCTGAGGTTTTGCTCCTTCTATGCCCTCCCACATACTAGGCGAGGGGAAAATGTGTGCGTGCCTGTGTGTGCAAGCACGTGTGCATGCACATGTATATATCCCCATATCTGTACTTCTTTTCATATTATTCACATACACACCTATCCCTCCACCTGCCATTGCTCTGACAAACCAGTGAGTTCAACCTGATAATTCCACTTCCAGCCCAACACCACAAAGTTCGTCTAGTTTTCTGCCTTGAAATCTTTTTCTGATGAAGAGAAGTCTGGCTTTGATTATCTGCAGTATATTTACTCATTTGCTCAACCCTGTAACACAAAAAGTAGTTGCAGAATTGTCACTCAGACAACTGTGAAGAATAGTCCTAGTTACTGGAATTTGACATTTAGAAATCTTTTCATTTTTTTTTTTTTAATTTTTATTTATTTATGATAGTCACAGAGAGAGAGAGAGAGGCAGAGACATAGGCAGAGGGAGAAGCAGGCTCCATGCACCGGGAGCCTGATGTGGGATTCGATCCCGGGTCTCCAGGATCGCGCCCTGAGCCAAAGGCAGGCGCCAAACCGCTGCGCCACCCAGGGATCCCTCTTTTCATTTTTTGATTGAAGGTATATAGTTAAAATACTCCAGAGTTAATTGAGTCACTTGTTTCTCTTCTTCTTCACTATGATTATATCTCTATATATTTAGTTATAGTCAGGTTTTCATTGATTATGATTATATTCCATTAAGATGGATTCCTGTTCAAGGGATCTGAGAAGTTCACTACCACCCACCTTTAAAATCGGTCATTGTGGGCACCCAGGTGGCTCAGCGGTTTAGTGCCGCCTTCGGCCCAGGGTTGGATCTCTGCCTCTCTCTCTCTCTCTCTCTCTCATTAATAAATAAAATCTTAAAAAAAAAATCGGTCATTGTGTATGTATGCTAGTGTGGGACAGAAGTTGTCTTTGAGTACAGAAAAGTTGTTAAAAAGTAAAAGTCCCTGATAATCTCACCCACTCTACCAATTTTAAGTTTGTTTTTCTCCAGTTGTTGACTAGGAACATCATGTTGATTAGGAACATCATTTTGGCGAGGCACCTGGGTGGCTCAGTTAGTTGGGCATTCAACTCTTGATTTCATCTCAGGTCACAGGTGCAGGGTCCTGTGATTGAGCCCTACTTTGGGCTCCGTGCTCAGCAGGGAGTCTGCTTGAGATTCTCTCTCCCTCTGCTCCTCTCCCCACTCAAGCATGCATGCACACAAGCTCTCTCTCTCTTTCTCCAAAATAAATAATTAAAAAAAGGAATGTCATTTTTGTTTCATGTTGGTTTTCAAATAGGTAATGTATGCAAACCATTAAAAATTCAGTGGGTACAAATTGTAAATAGTGTGAAATAAGTGTCTCTCCCATTCTCAGCTGTTAACCTTTGTGTTTCCACTCCTCAGAAGCATCCCCTGTCCTCCTATATGCATGCAGGCACACACACTTTTTTTTTTTATAAGTTTTTTTTTTTTTTTTAATTTATTTATTCAGAGAGAGAGACTGAGAGGCAGAGACACAGGCAGAGGGAGAAGCGGGCTCCATGCAGGGAGCCCGATGCGGGACTCGATCCCGGGTCTGCAGGATCAGACCCCGGGCCGCAGGCGGTGCTAAACCGCTGCGCCACCGGGGAGGCCCTTTTTTTTTTTTTTTTTTAAATAGAATACAGAAAGTATAGAATACAGAAAGTAGAATACAGTTAGCTCTGTTTGTACTTTAGTATTTTGTTTCTCCTTCCCAGTATATTTGGCAAACACTGCATACACAGCTGCCCTGGTCTGCATGGCTACAGCACTCCTTCACAGATGTGCCGTCATTTACCTAGCCAGGCCCCCATTGATGTGCACTCAGAGTGCCCTCATCTTGTGCTGGTATAGACACTGAGTACCTCTGCATGGCTTGATTTCTCATGTTTATTTTGCATTTGTCAAGTGTGAGGGTGAACATCTTGAAGATGTTGAGGGCCAGTTTTCCTTTATGTCTGTTCAGTCTTTTCCTTCTCACTGGCTAATTGATCTTATTCTGAGGCATTTGTAGAAGCTCTTTATGAATTGAGTAAGTTAGTTCTTCATCAATGATTTGAATTGTGTTTTCTAATTTGTCATATGATTTTTTTAAAAGATTTTATTTATTTATTCATGAGAGGCAGAGACATAGGCAGAGGGAGGAGAAGCAGTCTCCATGCAGGAGCTGGATGTGGGACTTGATCCCGGAACTCTGGGATCACATCCTGAGCAAAAGGTAGACACTGAACTGAGCCACCCAGGCGTCCCTTGTCATGATCTTTTAATGATTTTACTGGTATGTGTGTAATTTTCAACAGTTGAGGATCATACATGCAGTTTTTCCTCACTTTTCATGTATTGTAAGTATTTTTCCATGATTTTGAATATTTCTAAACATTATTTTTGATGGCCAGGTAAGAGTCCACTGATGAGTGTATCCAAAGTTTTACCTGCAAATACTCCTGTTGAGAAAAGGACCAGCTTGTAGCTCAGTGTGCAGTTGAACAGACAGTCCTCCAGAGGGCGCTTTTGGGGAACGCGTGCATTCCTGTGGCTACAGCGTTGGGAGCTGAGTTCCTGCCACTGGTTTGTTTCTCTCCCACTTCTAAGGTCCTTTCTCCAGTGCCCTGAATTGCTGTAACTTCTTTTTAAAAAATTTCTTCTGAAGAGATTGAGATAAGGTAGTAAAGCTGAAGTGTATTTCTTTCAAAACGTGATGTTTAAGACTAGGAAAAAATATTTGCAACCCGTTTGTTAAAGGATTAGTATTCCTAATATGTAAAGAGCTCATTTAGAGTAATGGGGGAAAGACCAGCAGCTCATCAGGAAAACTGTTTGGTGAACATCTCTCACCAGCAGTCAAGAGAACTGCAAGTGGAAATAAGAATATGCTTTTGGCTTGCCCTCCAGAGTGACAGGCATTTCAAAGATGGGCGCAGTCTGTGCCAACGAACCTGTGGGACATGAGCGTGTACACACCTTGACAGTGGAAGTGGAAAGCACTCTTGCTTTTGGGAGTGGCAGTTGGAAGAGCTATTAGGACCTCATGTGTGCATCTCTGTGGGGAGCTACCCAATAGATCACATTCATGACATAACGTGTACAGGGTGTCCCTTGCAGTCTCGTCTATAATAGTGAAGTGTCAGTGACCACCAGGAGTGAGTTGTCTGAAAAATTGTGGTGCATCCAGGTAACGGGATGCCGTACACTGGTGAGAAATGCTTTCTGAGATCATTTAATTATAAAAACCAAAACAAACGCTTTAGCACCATGTGTGTAGTGCTGCCTTGGGTGACTGTAAACTCGTAATGTATAAATAGATGGCTTACAGTGTGTGTCCAGATAAAGTGGGATACACAAGGATATCACCATAGCCATGCCTCTAAGGTGGGCACTTGGAGCAACTAGGGGTCAGGAGTTGGGGGAAGACACTTAACTTTTCACTGTACCTCCTTTTTTTACTTTAGAATTTTGTACCATGTGCAAGTAAATACAACACATAAGTTTTTAAATATGATGCAATTTAAATTTAAAAAATTTAAACGGGATCCCTGGGTGGCGCAGCGGTTTGGCGCCTGCCTTTGGCCCAGGTGTGATCCTGGAGACCCAGGATCGAGTCCCACGTTGGGCTCCCGGTGCATGGAGCCCGCTTCTCCCTCTGCCTGTGTCTCTGCCTCTCTCTCTCTCTCTGTGTGACTATCATAAATAATAAATAAAAATTAAAAAAAATTTAAACATAATAACTATTTGTCCCAGAAATTCTACCTTTGGGGATCTGTCTTAAAGTAGAGGCATCAGACCTAGTGGGTGTATGTGTAGAGGTTTTTTTCTGTGGCATTGAAACATAAGTATTATTTTTAAAGATTTTTATTTTTTGAGGGGGGAGGGGAGAGTGCATACGCACAACAGCACCAGAGCAGGGAGGGGGAGAAGTAGATTCCCTGCTGATCAAGGAGCCCCTGCCCGGGTGGCTCAGCGGTTTAGCACCGCCTTCAGCCCGGGGTGTGATCCTGGAGACCCTGGATCGAGTCCCATGTCAGGCTCCCTGCATGGAGCCTGCTTCTTCCTCTGCCTGTGTCTGTGCTTCTCTCTCTGTGTCTCTCATGAATAAATAAAATCTTAAAAAAGTGGGGGGGATCCCTGGGTGTCTCAGCAGTTAGCGCCTGCCTTTGGCCCAGGGCGTGATCCTGGAGACCCGGGATCAAGTCCCATGTCAGGCTCCCGGCATGGAGCCTGCTTCTCCCTCTGCCTGTGTCTCTGCTTCTCTCTCTCTCTCTCTCTCTCTCTCTCTCTGTCTATCATAAATAAGTAAATCTTTAAAAAAAAAAAGAAAAAAAAAGGAAAAATAAAAAATAAAATAAATAAAATAAAAAGGAGCCCTATCCAGGGCTCAAACCCAGAACCCGGGGATTATGACCTGAGCCAAAGGCAGATGCTTCACCAACTGAGCCACCCAAGTGCCCCTTGAAACATAAGTATTAAGATGGAAAAAGAAATCTATATATATGTATCTGCCTGGAGGAATGGTCATGATGTATCATTAAAATGAAAAGTTGGGGCAGCCCTGGTGGCTTAGTGGTTTAGCACGACCTTCAGCCCAGGGTGTAATCCTGGAGACCCGGATCGAGTCCCACATCAGGCTCCCTGCATGGAGCCTGCTTCTTCCTCTACCTGTGCCTCTGCCTCTCTCTCTCTTTGTGTCTCCACGAATAAATAAATAAAATCTTAAAAAAAAATAAGATGAAAAGTTGCAGAACAGTATGTATAATATAGTCTCATAATGAAATTTCCACCTTGAAAGAAACCTTTTTTTGTGGAGACAGATCGAGTTGTAGAAAGTATCTCTCAAACTGAACTTGGGAGTCCAGGCAGGGAGAGATTAATGACATTTTCCTTATGTATTTCTGTCTTTTGATTTGCCACAACAAGCATGTATTTGATAATGTAAAAAAAAAAAAAAACAGTGGAAAGACATTAGGTTAAACAAAAAAGTAACCAGTTTTTCATTCATAGTGCCATGTAAGGAGCTGGTGAGAGAGGCCACAACCCCTAACCACCTGCTGTGGGAGGGGCTGGGGGCTGGGAGGCTCCTGAAGGATGGGGGTGCACAGGGAGAGAAAGGGAGGAGCAGCATGAGCAGCACCAGTGCCAGCGAAGGGGGCTGTGTGCCTCCTTGCTCCCGGGGCACCAGTGCTGGGGGCCGGGGGCAGTGGGGAGGACCCTGGCCAGGTCATTGGTTAGCCCAGCCTGGCTCTTCCCATTTGGCCATGAGGGTACAGTGAGGTCCGTGCGACTCCCCCCTTGGGCAGGGCAGTAGTGACCTCGGAGACCAGATGGGCTGCTCTGGGTTCGGGGATTACACCCAGTTGTCACTCTCCTCTCTGTTTTCTCAGCTGTCACTATCGCAATGAAGAGGGGCAGTACTCTTTTTAAGATGTATTTGCTCAGCTCCCGGGGGTTTCAGGAACCTCTGCAGAGAGGCACTATGTCATTTTCCAGGCATATACAGTCAGCTTGGTGATTTGGAGTTCAGAAGTCAGTGTGCTCCAGAAGAGCAGATTGACAGTCTGAGCCCCCGCCCCTGTGCTCTCAGGTGGCGTGTTTTGTGCCTGTTCACACACAACGTGAGTCTGATGAGCTGTTTCCCTGCTGTACGTTGTGCCACCAGAGGCTTGGCCATTAGTTTACCTGTATGCTTAAGGGTTTCATTTTTCTTCTCTTTATCAGGAAACCATAAATACAGGCCCTTTTGTGATGCGCTCCACATGTCGGAGATGTGGGGGTCGAGGCTCCATCATCACGTCCCCCTGCGTGGTGTGCAGAGGAGCAGGACAAGCCAAGCAGAAGAAGAAAGTGATGATACCCGTACCTGCCGGTTGGTCCTGGGCTCTTCCACAAACCAAGGGCTGGGAGAGCTGAGGCCCTGGTTTCCTTGTCATTGGGCTCTTGTGGTTAAGGGACTCAGCCCCCAACTGGAGGGCGTGCTAGGATCTCCTTGGATTTTCCTCTTTGCACTAGTTTTCCTGACAGTCTACCCTCGCATGCCACATTTTGCAGAAATGACCTGGCATGCCTCCCCTGTTTCTTCGTGGCGCTCCTCCACCTTCAGTGGACGAGGCCAGCGTCGTTCCCCACTGCCAGCCCAGTCTGCACCCCACTTCTCCTCCTGGCCCCGACGGCAGCCTGTGACTGCTCTCCCAAGCTGGCTTTCTCCATGCATGGAGCCTGCTTCTTCCTCTGCCTGTGGGCAGAAGTAATCACGTCACTCACCCTGAAGGCCATGTGGTGACTCCTGGCGCAAAGAAATGCCTCCAGTCTCAGCCCCAGCTGGCGTCTTCAGCCTCTCTTCTTGTTAGTCTCCCCTGGTTGCCTTCCTGACTTTGTTGTAGCTCCTTGAACAGGCTGTAATGCCTTCCAGGACAGAGCCTCGGCATATGCCACTCCGTGTCTGAAGCTCGCTTTCCACCTTCTTTTCAGAGGCTGACCTCTCAGAGCTCCCAGCTCGAGTGTCACTTCCCCAGGGCAGCCGTAGAATATCTGTGTCCTTTCCTTCTGAGAATGTGTCCCTCTTCGCAATGATGTGTTTGTTAGTGTAATTATTTGGTCAATAACTGTCTCCTCTACCAGACTCTGAACTCCCCAAGAGACTACAAGGACTGGTAGGAGCAGGGGTCCAGGAAACTTGGGTAAATGAATAGAACGTGCTTTTGTTTGGTTATCAGTTACTGTATTTGCACCTTGGAAGGGTTATACTTATTGGATGTGCTGTGGATAATTGTGTTGCTCATTAACAGGCATGAGTAAAAAACAAAACAAAACAAAACAAAAAAAACAGGCATGAGTAAGGAAGTCAGTGGTTTGTACATGGATCTAGGGCAGAAAATTCTTTGGGAGGTCCCGAAATAATTCTCCCCTTTTGAACTTTTGTTCTTCCTTCTAGGAGTCGAGGATGGGCAGACTGTACGGATGCCTGTAGGAAAAAGGGAAATTTTCATCACATTCAGGGTAGGTGCTGTGCTTGTACAGCCTCTCTGCGGCCCTTGCCTTCCAGGAGGGGATACGGCTCAGTCTTCTCGTTGGACAGAAGTTGCACTTCATGGGAGCCTGTCTGGCCATCTGTTTCTAAGGGCAACAGTGGCCAACTCTGTGGGGTTGTTAAACACCTGTCACGTTAAACCTTTGTGCTGGGTCTGGACAGAACAACGTTCCCACGAAAATATAGAACACCTTTCCTCGTGTTTTTAATTTACATATTGAATTGTTTGTGGGGATAGCAAGTGCCAGAGGTACAGTTTTATATACTGTGTGCAGGGACAGACTAGTTTACTGATACGGGGGGATTGTGAGGGAGGGAGTGCCCTTTGCCTGCAGCCCCTCCAGGTACATCCCTAAGGAGAAAGCCACACAGGTGCAGCAAGCGGAAATCACAGGCTGCAAGCAAGATACCTTCACTCATAATAGCAAGACTCTGATAGAAGCCTGCTGCCCTGGGAGAAGAGCGTAGCTGAGTGAACCACATGATGGCCAGAGTGCCTCAGAGCAGTCAGAGGAAGAAAGCAGAGCCACATGTGTCATGTGTCAGCATGACACATTTCGAGACTCCTCAGTTGCCAGTGAGGGAAAGAAAGCAGATTGCAAGCAGATGCAGGGAGGAAGCCTGTCTGTACACAGCTTACATATGAGATGGTGTTACGTGTTATTTGAGGACACGTGTGTATACGTGGGAATGGTAACTACTACATCCAGCATGGCAGTCACTGGAGGAGCTGGGACCCTTCACCATGTCCTGATGTCTTGTTACCTCAGCTGGGTTGTGGGCACTGTGTGTGTGTGTGATGTTATTTGGCTGTTCATGTGTATGTGAAATATTGCATAATGTAAACAAAGATAAAAATACTGTAAAGTGTGAATTGCTAGACCAGGGGATCAAAACAAAGGCAGCCTGCTAGAAGCCAGGCTTTATGACGGGCTCAGTAGGGGCTCCAGACCCCAACCCCAAGTGATAATAGACAAGAACACAAGGAGGGGACATCACTGCAAGGCAGGGAGTGTCTTTGAAACCCAAAGGGTAGATCATTCCAGCATTGCCTGACTGTCTTGAGGGAGTTTGTACCAAATATATGTTTGGAAAATAAACTGTTTGCCTTTGTAGAAGTACTAGTCTGTTTCTTTAAACCTTCCAGTAGAGTAAGATTTTTGTTGTTAATGTTCAAAAAGCCGATTTTACTTTTTTGTCAGTTGGAAGGCTTGATCTGAGACTGACACTCTTGCATCGCAGTATAGAAATGGATCTGTGATAGATCCATTACAAGTATAGAAATGATGTGTAATTGTTGGAGCCGGGGTCCTGTCCTGCTTCTTTGGTCAGAATACATTCTCTCTCGGTACTATGCTCTTCACACAGAAGCAGTGTAACCATGATGCATGCCAGGGCCTGTGCCCAGGCTGCTGAGATGTGGGACTGTTGTCCAGTCTCAGGACTTCTCTGTGCATAACTGTATCTCTCCTGCTTGGCCCTAGGTGCAGAAAAGCCCTGTGTTCCGGAGGGACGGTGCAGACATCCACTCCGACCTCTTTATTTCCATAGCTCAGGCTATTCTTGGAGGGACAGCCAGAGCGCAGGGCCTGTACGAGACAATTAACGTGACGGTAAGAGGGCAAGGATATCTTTGCCAGTCTTGCACTTCATTGCTTTTTTCTGAAATGGGGTTGAGAAGTGGCCAGAAACTTTGAACAAGCAGCATGTTGGGGACTCAAAGGTCTGGGGGAGGTAGGAAGAAGGTCAGGCCATTCCTTGGGTTCACACCACAGACTGGGCCTTGACTGTGAAATTGCTAGGGAAGGCAATCCTGGGTCGTGTCTACTCCTCTGTGGGCACCAGGCAGTATGCGCCTGTCCCTGTCTTGGCTTTGCCTCCTCCCAGCTCTTGCTCTTCATGCTCCCTTTCTCCTCCTTGTGGGCTCACCTCCCCAAACTGCCCACAAGTCCCCTTCACAAGCTCCGCTTTAGGTGGACTTGGGTTTAGCCGGTTTGTATAGAAACCTGAATGGCAGTTTTTGCCTAGGAGTAAGTGTGTAGTGAAATGTTTCTATTTGAGCAACTGGAGACCAAGGCAAACCACAGATTTCCTTTCTTTATAGATACCCCCTGGGATTCAGTCAGACCAGAAGATTCGGATGAGTGGGAAGGGCATCCCTCGGATTAACAGCTACGGCTATGGAGATCACTACATTCACATCAAGATAAGAGTTCCAAAGTGCGTGCCCACGTAGCCATGGTGAGGTCCGCCCGATCTCCGCACCTTCCCCACCCAGCAGGACCCAGTTGAGGGCTTTTTTACCTGCCAGGCCCTGTGCTGAGCCCCGCCGGCCTGGGCCTGCTGTCTGCTGCTGTGAGCACTGAGGCTTGTGCACGCTTGTGGTACTTCCTCCCTCTAGTCAGGTGTGTCCTGCCGAGTGCCCCCTTGCAGATTGGGCATAATAAAAAGTCAATCTCGTTAGCTGCTAGGAAATTGAGTAATACATAGGGCACACGTAGCTGTAGCCACTGCTGTTGATGTTGTTATTTCTGCTCTCAAGGCACTGGGGCTCTGCTGGGAGAGACAGATCTGTGACTGAATCATGGCACATGATGTCTGTGTCATCTGGGAGAAAGGTCCGAGCGGAGTGCTGTGCGTCCGACCCTACTGGGCAGGACCGGCTTTCCAACACTCCGTTTAGTTAACTTCCTACATAGAATGTTTGTAAGAGCCCCTCCCCCCTTTAAAGTAAACTATTTAGCATTTATGAAAGCTGTTTAAAAACAACTTAGGGTGGGGTGCCTGGATGGCACAGTCAGTGAAGCATCTGCCTTTGACTCTGGTCATGATCCCAGGGTCCTGGGATTGAGCCCTGTGTCGGGTTCTCTGCTCAGTGGGGAGCCTGTTTCTCCCTCTCCCTCTCAGCTGCCCCTGCTTGTGCTCTCTCGCTATCAAATAAAATCTTTAAAAAACAAAAAAACTTAGTGTATTTTAGGAACTTTTCTTCTTTCCTAACATTGTGTTAGTTTTCAGGTGTACAACGATTCAGTAATCTGATAGATTATATGGTACTCACCTTGATGAGCATAGTTTCCATTTTCTTTTTCTTAAGATTTTATTTATTTGAGAGAGAGTGAGCATGAGGAAGGAAGGGCAGAGGGAGAAGCAGGCTCCCTGCTGAGCAGGGATCCTGACTTGGGGCTCAATCTCAGGACTCTGGGATCATGACTTGAGCCAAAGGCAGACGCTTAACTGACTGAGCCACCTAGGCGTCCCAGTTTCCATTTTCTTGATTGAAATTTTGAGGATAGGGATACCTGGGTGGCTCAGTGGTTGAGTGTCTGCCTTCTGCTCAGGGGTGATCCCAGAGTTCCGGGATCAAGTCCCACATCAGGCTCCCTGCGAGGAGCCTGCCTCTCCTTCTGCCTGTGTCTCTCATGAATAAATAAATAAAATCTTAAGGAAAAAAAAGAAAAGAAACTGTGAGAGTATGGCTCTTAGTCTCAGGGTGTGTGTGCCTGCCAAGTCAGGGGCCCCACATTTCCCACATACTGATAGACGAAATGGCCAAGCCCATCATTTAAAGCGCTGCCTTGAGGAAACACTCAACTGTGTTTGGTCCACAGGAGACTGACAAGCCGGCAGCAGAGCCTGATCCTAAGCTATGCCGAAGATGAGACCGATGTGGAGGGGACGGTGAATGGTGTCACCAACACAAGCACGGGTAAGATGACATGGTGGCATGTAGAAGTCCTCTCAGTCCTTGGAGGACGCACAGTTCAGAAACATGTTGGGGTTTCCACATGGTGGGGGGCGTGGTAGAAAGAGGGGACCTGTGAGCTAGGAAGAGCTGAATGCCAACCGTTCCAGAGTAAAGCCACCCTAATTTACTCTGTGTGTGCTGAGGTCAGGAGGTCAGAGAGCACTAGCACGCCTCCAGCCAGAGAGCAGCTATATGTCTCCAAGAGCTGCTCTTAGAGTTCGAGTTCTATCCATGGTTCTGCCACCTGCCTTGTGACCTTGGGTACATCCTGGTAAGACACTCATTGTAGCAGCTTGAGAAGATGGATCTGTAGGCTTTCTGCAGTCCTGACCCAGAATGCCTCACTGAGACCTCAGAGCATGTTGTAAACAGTATAAAAAGTCTATCACATGACCATAGATCTGCCTGTGTTCAGCAGGTCTGATTCTGAATTTGTCTGGCCATGAGCAAATGCCTCATTCACCCAGATCTCCAGTGTCATGCTCTATCTGGGACTGTATTTACATATTAGTGATTTGATTTCAAAATGCCAGCAGGCAGGAGCTTTGGTGATGGACACCATGGCCGTGGCACCTCTTCCTGTGGGAGGTGGGGGTGCACTGCAGAAGAGATGCTGGTCCGTTGTTGGTCGGGCTCCTGCTCGAGTGGGGACAGGCTGTGTGGATGCACTGGCTTCAGCTGCCCATGCTTCCTCCTCGTTGCCTTGTTGTGTTTTTGTTTGGGTCCCATGTCCTCAGAGCCTGAATGGTCAGTTGAAGCAGGTGGTAGGAGTTTCCCAGTGAGGTAGAGGGCTTGGTCTGGGAGCCCAGGTTTGGCGGTCCCAGCAATAACAGCCTCTGCATAGAATTTGTTGAGCTGCGTGGAGTCCAGAGACTAAGTCCACTGTGTAAATGCAGCTACCACAACTCCTGTCTGTAGCCTGACCAAACGTGGAATGGTTTGGTGCCTGGACTTTTATATTCTTGAACTAAAACCAAGTGGGACTAGCTCTTTCATGTAATTCCACTTGTGCTCCTCTACCGTCTTCCTGGACTGCAAATGTTCCAAGTTACCTAGCATGGGAGACTTGCTTTACAGACACCCCAGCTTTCCTCCTCTCCCCACGTACAGAGGAGCTTGACATCTGCCTGAGTGAGCCTACGGAGGTGACGTAGGTCTCATTCACTATATTAGAACACTGGTGTTTTTGTAAACTCCTTTCTGGTAGTTTAAATTGAGAGTTGTCCTTCTGACCCTCGTGATTTTCTCGGTTCTTTGTCCTGGTAGCTAGTTCCCTTTCCTTTTGTTTAGCCAGGATTTATTGGGAACCTCTTGTGTGTCAGACACTTTGCTACTTCTTCCTTTTAAATTTCTGTTGACATAATTTTGCTGAGTGTAGCTTAACTTTAATATATGCATTGAATACATTTCTGTAAGTTGTTTATACGGTAAAGTAGGTATGCCAAATTATTTTTCCTTTCCCACTCACTTTCATTGTTATTTCAGAGTTGTATTCCAGTGGGAAAATTGCCTCCCATCCATAAATTTTTATTTATTTTTATTTTTAAAAGTATTTTATTTATTCATTTGGGACAGAGAGAAAAAGAGCGAGTGCATGCACAAGCGCGGCGGGGTGGGGGGAGCGGGGGGTTGCTGACAAGAGTCATTACAGATAAAATTCCTGGGCATCTTTGCTTTCCTTAGGGGAAGGGGCACCTGGAAGGCATTTGGGATAGATACAATTACACAGGAAACTGACCTGAAGTTTTGGGGGGATTTGATGTCTCTTGCTTATTTTTGGTCCCTGATGCAGCTGGTGAAAACCTTAATGGCTGGCCCTAGCTTATCTCCCAGCCTGTGATCTAGAAAGTCCAGAAAGACACAGTGTGCTTAGGGACTCTCAGTGCTTAGGGCTAAGCAGCAAGACATGAGGAATCAGGGCACTCTGATGCTACTGCGGGACTTTTTGAGTTAAAGGCAGAGTGGTTCATTGTTTGTGTTTCTGGGTCATCGTTAGTTCTTGGTGACAACACACATACATCCATTTAACTGTAGGGGTAGAAACCAGTCCCAGAGCTCAGTATTTGGGGATCCCGCTCAGTATTTGGGGATCCCACCTGCTGTTTGTCTTCTCTGGTGTAGTTGATGGTGTTGACCTTTACAGAGGGTGGAGGCAGAAGAAGATGAAGGGAAAGACATTTTAATATAACGAGAGGTACTCTGCTGACTCAGCTTGTGTGTGTAGACAGGGAGTCAGGCTGTGAGTATAGACCTGCACCTCCACCTGTAGGGTGACCTGGTCCTCAGAAATCAGATCCTGGAGTCCTGTTGGCCTCTGTTTCTTCAAACATAAGTTCATTTAGTGTCCGTCATGTGTTAAGAGGTGCCGTGCAGAGACAAGGCCCCTGCCTTCATCTGTTTACAAATAACGGGAGAAGATGGCAAGCACTGAACTCTAGATACATGCCAGACCCTCCTCATAACACTAGGAGTTTGTGCCCATGGAGAAAACACTTTGGCCCAAAAACATGGCACATATTCATGGGATGAGTATTACCTATTATTCTTCTCCTGGCATCACCTTACAAACAGCCATCAGGCAGTTCCGACTTGGAATCCCTGCCTGTACTAAGCTGACATGTTTCTTCTCTGAATCCCTCTGCACTAAGCTGACATGTTTCTTCTCTGAATCCCTCAGCACCTCATATAGCACCTGGTGCAAGGCTGGCTCACAGTAAAGGTTGGCTGAGTTTTTTTGAATTCATTTTCCTAACCATCGGATGGGAGATGCTTTGAGAGGGATGGGAGTTGTAGGCCTGTCTCAGGAAAGAGACCTATGGCCTCGGGTTTGGCCTCTGTGTGTGTCGGCTGAGCAGCCATCTGGCTGTGGTCACTTCTGAAGGTGTAGACTTGGAAATGCTTGTGTAGTGCCCATTCGGCCAGAGTGGGCTTCTACCACGGGCATTTCCTCTCTATTCTGAAGGCAAAACTCACATACTGGCTGTGTTTGAAGAAGCTTTGGAAGCAAAGTGTCCATGTTTGTATCCCATCCTAAAACCTAAATGCACCTGAATGTCCCTCCTCCTGCCCCGGGCAAGAAAAGCAGCGTATTGATAGACTTTGTCATCTTTGTGCATAGTTTATTCCTGACATTTGGTTCAGAATTTTATTTTTTATTTTTTTTAATTTATTTTTTTTTTAAGATTTATTTATTTGTTTATTCATGGAGACAGAGAGAATGAGAGAGAGAGGCAGAGAACACAGGCAGAGGGAGAAGCAGGCTCCATGCTGGGAGCCCGATGTGGTACTTGATCCCGGGTCTCCGGGATCATGCCCTGGACGGAAGGCGGCGCTAAACCGATGAGCCACCTGGGCTGCCCTGGTTCAGAATTTTAAATTCAGTGCTTATATCCTTTGATACCCCTGCCAGTAAACCTTCTTCCTGAGGGAGACCGTAGTCCTTTTATCCAAATTTAAAATAGAGTCAAGGGGACACCTGGGTGGCTCAGTGGTTGAGTGCCTGCCTTTGGCCCAGGGCATGATCCTGGAGTCCCAGGATCGAGTGCTGCATCGGGCTCCCTCCATGGAGCCTGTTTCTCCCTCTGCCTGTGTCTTTGCCCCTCTCTCTCTGTGTGTGTGTGTGTGTCTCTCATGAATAAATAAATAAAAGCTTTAAAAAAATAAAATAGAGATGAGAGGGTGTTCCTGGTAGTAGGGGGTGAGAATTTCTAGGTGTGTCTGTTTTGTAGTTTTATTTTTTTGTTGTGAACCATGAACCAGTTAATGAGGTACTTATTCTGGGGACTTTGGCCACCTTAGCTCAAATACCTGTTGCCCTGGTGCATAACTGCTTCCTGCCTTCTAGGTGATGAAGACAGCAGAGTTGGGGGAGGAGGGTGACAGCAATCCAAGTGTTTCTGTGCCCTATCATGACTGGTAGCTAACAGCTTGGGTTCTGATGTCTGCTGATACAGGGCCCCTCTCTGCTGTTGTTATCTGTAAAGCCTTATGTAAATCACTTCCCCTCCCCAGGCCTCAGCAGTAGCATCTGTAAGTTGGGAATGATAACTGCACCCATCATAGGGTGATCATGTAGGGAAAGCATCTGACACGGTACTTGGCAGAAGCTCCATCAGCTCTAACTCATAATGACGGTGCACACATGCAAAGATTTGTTATCCTGAACAAGAACATGATGAAATTCAGCATTTGTGCTCTCCTTTGTGTCTGAGGAGGCCTGTGAGTGAAGGGAAATTTCTGGTTTATGGGTTGCTGTGGAGCAACTTACTTAAGTCTTTGTTACTTAAGTCTTTATGTAAGAACGGGATGTGAAGGACTAAGGGAAGGCACACATGGCCTTGTCATCTATGGAAGTGGGCACCTTTGCTCTGGTGATTGTGCAGTGCCCAGGTCCTTCACTGGGGAGCCCTGGGAGTCGGGGATCAACCTGGGTATCTTGGCTTTGGTGATTGCTCAGACCTTGGTTAGCACATCTTGTTTGGGCCCACTGTTCTCTCTCTGAAGACATTCTGGAGCTTTGAGGCCGTGCCAGGTCCACAGGACTACCCAGGGGGCTGAACCTGGGATGACTTTACCCACCCCTGTTCGGGGTCTGGTACCCAGAGCTTTGGCCTCTTACTGACTGAGATCTTGGGGACCATGACCATTATTACTGTGCTATGTGCTGTACTTTGCATATGCATCCTAGCATGTTAACAACGTGCCCTGCAATTTAAAATACTGAGTACTGGTGTGTAGTCTAGCTCGTGGCAGAAGCTTGTCCTGCCTCCCTAGTGTTTGGCAGATCTTGAAAAGGATGTGTTTATGAAGCAGACTTGATCTCCATAGTCTGCCTGGAGAGCAGCTTCCCTTTGTCCAGAGCATCTGGGCTCAGATGGTCTTAATGTGGAGGCTGCCCACTGACATCCAGGGTCCCCCACTATCATTGTTACAGGTTAGAAGAAGCGCACATGACATGGGATTCCACAAGGTGGCGAGTCCCCTCCCTGAATATCCCAGAGATGTTAGGTGCACACGTATGGAGCATGGAAGCTGATTAGTTGATCTTGGCATGTGTTCTTCACCTTCTTACAGTCATTAAGAGCTTGGGTTCTGGACCCGTCTCTTTGGGTTTGAACTCTGTTCTCCCTCCCACCTGCCAGCTGTGTAACCTTAGGCAAACTACCTAACATCTCTGCATTCGTGTTTTGTGTTTTTTACTTTTTTAATCTGTGAAATATACTGGTAAAGGATTGAATGAACTACCATGAAATCTGTGTGGCTTGGCCTGGAAGGCATCTGGCACTTGGCAGTTGTGACAGTTGTTACAATAGAGATAGCTGGTCATCGTCCCTCTCTCTGTCTTGTTGCCCTGTTGTGGACCAGTGACTCGAGGAGCAGTTGGGACACTATAGCACCAAGTGGCCTGTTTGCTTCAGTCACAGGCCTGAAGCCAGCCTGGGAGTGGTCCCTTCCCTCTCAGGGTGGTGCTTGGTGGCTTCTGGAGCCACCAGCCTCTGGGTGGCCAGGTGTGGGGAGGTGGGGCCAGGGATGGGACTCCTGGAGGTGGCGCCCTTGACCCCAGTTCTTTCTGCTGTTTGTGCCCAGGTGGCAGGACCATGGATAGCTCCGCAAGAGGCAAGGCTAGGCCTGAGGCTGGGGAGGACAAGGAGGGATTCCTTTCCAAACTTAAGAAAATGTTTACCTCCTGATACCCAGCCGAGGTAGGAAAACCCTGAGGTTTCTTCCCCTTTGCTTCCTGGTGAACTAATCCCTGTTTTCCCTCATTTTAACAAACATTGTACCCCCCCTTCCCCTACTCCCAGGCTTGGAAGAGGTGCCAGTCTGGGTGTGGCGCATCTGGCTCCACTCAGGACCAGGCCTCCCGGTCCATGCAGATGCCCGCCTCAGGGCAAGGTGGCAGCGTCAGCCGGCAGTGCTGGGCCCAACCAAACCGCCTTCTGTCCACTTCCTAGAGAGCTTACACAGGGGGCTGCCTCACAGCCCTCCTTCTACCAGCTTCCAGGGGACTGCGGCCCACAGTGGTGGGAACCAGGCTACTCATGGTCATAGAGGGCAAGTCGTAGCAGAGCACCCCAATCTTCTAACTCATGGCCTGCCTGGGAGGCTTAGGGTCACCTCAGGGCTGCTGGGAGTCACACTTGCTCACTGTGGTGTTGGACTGGATTTTACTTGTTCTGGTCCCTGGTGACTGGGACCCCTGATGCAGCTTCTTCCCAGGGATGACAAAGGCTCACCCACAGGGCATCTTCATCCTGGGATGGTAGTGAAACGTAACCACTTGTGTCTTGGCTCAGGAAAACGGTCCACTGGAAACTAGGCTGGGAGCAGCAGCCCCTCCTCGTGGCCAGGGCACCGGAAGGATTCCAGAACAGCAGCACTGAGCCCCTGCCTGCAGAGGCCCTGGACTGCCTTGGCAACAGCGAAACCATGTGACAACACACCTCCCCACGGAGCGGTCATGGGGGACAGCCCCTGGCAGTACGGTGTGGCGCACAGGAGGGGTGGTGGAAGCTTCCTGTCTGTGGGTAGGTACCTAGGCCTCTTCTGGCTCAGGCAGAGTAAAACAACTGGACACTTCTTGCAGAGCTAAAACTCTAATTTGGACTCAAATATGGAGATCTTAGTTAAAGAATTAAAGGCCATGCTTACAGCTTAAAAATGAAGCCTTAAGCTACACTGAGTCATGAAGTGATTAATTTCCCTCTCAGCAAACCTCCGGGAGGTTCTGGAATATTCGCCTTCCCTGCCAGGTTGTCTTTTTGAGGAACCTGGGGCCTGCACGCCCCATTGCATCATCCATCCCTCAGCAGGGATACCCTCTCCTCTTCCTGGAGGTTAATTCCCAAAGATCCCAAGCAGCTGAGACATCGGCATCTTGGGGGCTGCAGAGGCATGTACTAAGGGCCTTCTTGGAGATGCCATTCCTGCCCATGTGGGCCATGATCCTTATCAGGATGGATGGTCCTTGCTTCTACCCTGTATGGAGTGGCCTCTCGTCCCTGACGGTTGAGTTCTGTTGTTCTAAGCCAGGCATTGAATGGGGCTCCTGCCTTTCTGCTGGACCACAGGTGGTCACAGCTGCAGCCTGGGCCCAGCAGGCTACCAGCTTGTTAACCCAGAGCCCTCCCCCCTCTGCCTGCCAGGGGCTTGGTTCTCACCACCCACCCTGTTGACCTCTGTTTTCAGAAGTGTGTGTAAATTATTCACTGCTGAGAATCATTGTCTTTTGTATAAATGTTTGTTCAGAAAAGGAAAGCACAGTCTGAACAGTTGAAAGGTTCACCGTCCAGCCAGAGTAAAACACACTGTCCCCCCAGCCTCAGCTTGTAGGATGTGCGGGCTCCATGTGTTTCCAGATCCTTCCACTGTGGTAAGACAGGCTAATGGAGAAAACTTAGGAATGGTTTCCTTTTTGTTTTCCTTCATAATTTACTAAAATAAAGCATCTATAACTGTCTGATCTAAGAATGTAAAATGATTCCATATTGATGTAAATAAGATTACTGCAAAAAGATATTTAAAGCATAAATTGTGGTCGTTTTTTTCTTTGAAATTTCAGAGTTCAAACCACTTTCTACAGGGGACTTAGCAGTGGAGTTGCTGGTGTTCATCCACAGACAAGGCTGTCCCACATCACTGTTGGCCTTCCTGGGGCTGGCTGGAGACTTGGCTGGCCTTGTCCAGAGTCCTACCAGCCCAGGAGCACGTGCACACGGGTGGCTGGGTGGTGCTCTGACAAGCCCAGATCCTAGAGCAGGGAGTATTTGGGCAGGGGTGAGCATTAACATTTTAGCTCATTGTAGTTTAGTCAGGGCTCCCAGCTGAAGGCTGTCTCACAAAAGCCCCCTTGGCACAGCAGGAGTGGCCCTGAGCACAAAGGTCAGACCCATCCCCAGGCTCTGGGCTGAGCAGTGAGCTGTGGGAGCATTTCCTGGGTTGGGCAAAGAGGTTGGGAAGAGCTGGTGGGCACAGAGAGGCTCCATGGTAACTTTCTACGGGTTTCAGATACTTACTGGTTTACCAGAAGGAGCCGGGCACTGTCCCAGATCCCAGGTACAGCAAGGAGCTGGGAAGTGTCTCATGACAGCTGAAGTTTTCTTCCTGGAGAAGTCAAGTCCTTTTCCTGTTCTGTCTTTTAAAAGCAGAAGTGTAGAGGAAGACCTTGAAAGAGAAATGTGGTTTTCTTGCTAACGAGACACAGTTACTGGGATACCAGGCGTCCTGCCCTTGGTGGTCTGAAGGTGGCAGTGCAACAACCTAGAAATCAAGTCCCACTCAAGGTTTGGATTTGGCTTCGTGGCTCTGGAGGCATTTGTCACCAGACTTTGCAACCTCTGAGTTGAGGCTGGAGCATGAGATGAGGCATTCAAAAATATAGAAAAGTAACTCAGCCCCTGAGCCTTGGGGACTGAGGAGTGGAAAGGTAGGTGGGTAGGAAAGGCACAGTCACGTGTGGGTGAGGCTGACCTGGGCAGCAGAGTGTGGCTCCATCCCACTGGCAGGTCTCTGCTCCGGTTTTGTTTCCCACCTGAGCTGTTCTCCTGAGCCCTTTGGGTTTAGATGGACTTGAGTGCTTCCTTCCCCACCCCACCTCAGAGATGACAATCCTTTCCACTCCCCCAAGCTTCTTGGCTACCCAAGTGTCTAGAGATTGCCCTGCCCTCGCTTTGCTTTCTTCCTCACTGGGGCCTGTTGCTGAAATATGTGGACACTCGTAGTAGCTCTTGCACAAGGGCTCCTAGTGTTTTAGCACTAGGAAAGCTGTATTTTGTACCTTTTATTTATTTTTAAGAGATGTTAGGGGTAGCCCCGATAGCTCAGCAGTTTAGCCCCGCCTTCAGCCCAGGGTGTGAACCTGGAGACCCAAGATCCAGTCCCGCGTCGGGTTCCCTGCATGGAGCCTGCTTCTCCCTCTGCCTCTGCCTGTGCCTGTGTCTCTTTCTCTCTGTGTCTCTCATGAATAAATAAATAAAATCTTAAAAAAAAAAAAAAAAAAAAAGATTTTAAGTAATCACTACAGCCACGATGAGGCTTGAACTCAAAACCCTGAGATCAAGAGTTGCACATTCTACCAACTGAGGCAGCCAGGTGCCCTGTATCTTTCAGCCAGAAGTTATCCTCGTTAAGGGTCACAGGTGAGCCAGCAGCAACTTTACATAAAGCCAATGGGCCCTGACCTGCTTCCCCAGTGCCCAGGAGACAGTAGGGAGTGGTGGAGGCTGGCTGCCCTATCTGAAAGGGATGATCACTCTTCAGCTCCACCCAAGGGGGCCATGAAAGTATGTAATTTAGTGGATTTTAGTTCAACATTATACATCCATCCCCATAATTTTAGAATATTTTCATCACCCTGAAGAGAAATCACATTCCTTAGCAACCCTTACTCCCCCAGACCCTGGCAGCCACGAATCTGCTTCCTGCCTCTACGATCCACCTATTCATATAAATGGACTCATACAGTATGTGATATCTTCTGGTTCTTCCTGGTTGCACTTAATGTCTCAAGGTTCATCTGCCTTGTAGCATGAATCAGTACTTACTCATTTTTATGGCTGAGTAGATTCCATTCCGTGGATAGACCACCTTTGTTTTTGTCATTCCCTGATAGACATTTGGGTAATTTCGTCTTTGGCTGTTACCAGTAGTGCTATGAAATGAAAGCTGACTCATCTCAAAATGTTGGCAGCTATATAAGGTACTTAGGAGTAGTCAAGCTCCTAGAGACGAAGTAGAATAGTTCGTGCAGGGAGGGTGGGGGAGAGGAAATGGGAAGTTAGTTTCATTGGGAGAGTTGCAGTCTGGGAAGATGAGAAAGTTCTGGAGAAGGATGGTGGTGAGGGCTGTATAACAACATGAACATAATTAATGCCTCTGAACTGTACCCTTAAACATGACTAAAAGGGTAAACTTTATATTTTACCACAGGAAAGTGAGAAATGTTGGCAGCTAACTCATGTCTTTTCAGGCACCAAATTTCACAAAATCAGGCACACGTGGCACCTGCCCAGCTGGGCCACCTCCACCAGCAGGATGTTGTGGTGCTGAACCAGACTCCCCAGCACTATGTGTGGCGTGACCCACACGTGCTTCCTTCCTGCAGTGATGCACAGGCAAGGTACCTTGACCTGAATGTCCAGGGTGCGGGGAAGACCAGTTCCTGTCCAGCCACATCTGGTTGTTGCCAAGAGACAAGGGAAGAGAGTAGACATGAGACTGTTCTAGGTCAGAGAGTTGAAAATACTAAGATTTTTGGACGCCTGGGTGGCTCAGCGGTTAGCATCTACCTTCGGCTCACAGTGTGATTCCCAGTTCAGGGATCGAGTCCCACATTGGGCTCCCTGTGGGGGAGCCTGCTTCTCCCTCCCTCTGCCTGTGTCTCTGCCTCTGTATCTCTCATGAATAAATAAAATCTTAAAAAAATAAAATAAAATACTAGACTTTTTTAAAAAAAGATTTTATTTATTCATATGAGAGAGAGGCAGAGACACAGGCAGAGACAGAAGCAGGCTCCATGCAGGGAGCCTGACCCAGGACTCGATTCCGGGTCTCCAGGATCAGCCCTGGGCTGAAGGCGGCGCTAAACCGCTGAGCCACCCAGGCTGCCCAAAGTACTAGACTTTTTACATTTTTTTTAATACTAGACTTTTAAAAAACATTTTTATTTATTTGAGAGCAGGAGGAGCAGAGGGAGAGGGGAACCAGGCGCCCCACTGAGCAGGAAGCCCCATATGGGGCTCAATCCCAGGAACCTGGGATCATGACCTGAGCTGAAGGCCGACTCTCAACCAACTGAGCCACCCCGGAGCCCCTAAAATACTAGGATTATTTTATTTATTTATTTATTTTTTAATTTTTATTTATGATAGTCACACAGGGAGAGAGAGAGAGAGAGGCAGAGACATAGGCAGAGGGAGAAGCAGGCTCCATGCAGCGGGAGCCTGATGTGGGATTCGATCCCGGGTCTCCAGGATCGCGCCCTGGGCCAAAGGCAGGCGCCAAACCGCTGCGCCACCCAGGGATCCCCTAGGATTATTTTTTAATAGACTACTTTTTAGAACAGTTTAGGTTCTCAGCAAAATTGAAAGTACAGGGATTTCCCCTATACCTTCTGGCCCCACATGCACAGCCTCCCCTACTAATACACCTCTACGAGAGCAGGACATTTGTTCCATTCAAACCTATAATGATCCATCATCATCATCCAGAGTCCAGTTTACATCAGGGTTTGCTCCTGGTGCTGTACTTTCTGTGGGTTTGGACAGATCTGTCATGACATGGATCCATTATAATATACAGAGTAGTTTTACAGCTGAGGATTTGGTGTTTGTGTGCAGTGTGGATGGTTCATGGCGTAGAGCATCCCGATTGTTGTGCACAGTGCTATCTACTTCATTGGCTTTGGGACATGGGCTGCTCCCACTGAGGTCAGCTGCTTTGGCCACACCTGGGATGAGGTCAGTGGGTGTGACCCTTTATGAGGGACAGGAACGGGCTGAAGGGTACTGGAGGCCAACAGGATTTGACCTTATGTGTCAGGAGGAGGGTGACCCAGAGATGTCAGATACCACTTTCACAAATGATCTATCTCATGGCACCCTCAGAACAGCCTGGCCAGGTGTAGCACCAGGTGAGCAGACTGGCAAGGCTCAGTGACATGCTCAGGTCCTGTCACTTTTTTTTTTTTTTTTTTTTTTTTTTTTTTTTAAGATTTTACTTATTCATGAGAAACAGAGAGAGGGGGGCAGAGACACAGGCAGGGAGCCTGACATGGGACTCGATCCTGGGTCTCCAGGATCACACCCTGGGCTGAAGGCAGCACTAAACTGCTGAGCCACCCAGGCTGCTCAAGTCCTGTCACTTTGGAACTCAATGTGGACTCGCTGGTTTGCTCTGCACCTGGGCACAGGGCCCCCCTCCCAGGCTCTGCTGACCTTGGGCCACTCTCAGATCACACCACAGTGAGTCTCAGCCCCAACAGATGGACTTCCCACCCTGGGGAATGGGGGACTTGGCATCACACGGGGCTGGATATGGATGGCCTGTCATTTTCCTGCTGATGCTGCGGGGCTCGGAAGCCCACACCATCAGCCTTCCTGCTCTGCCTGTAGTGGGGATACTTGCTACCCTCCCTCAAACCTCAGAGGCTATCCCTGGCCCCCTCCTCCCATTCCTATCTATGCCTCCTCGTCTCTGCAGCTCTGTGTCAATCTGTAACTATCCATCCATATTTGTATCTGGTTTTCCCACCAACCCATGCTCAAAGCAAAGAGCATAACCTTTTTGGTTAATGTATTTAGGGCCCAGCACGCTGGTAGGTTGTCAAACAAATGCTTTTTCAAGTAATCAATTAATGGATCAAATGAATGTAGTAGGGCTGCTATCTTTCTTCAGGACTGCAGGTACAGAGGCCTGAGGAAGGAGCCATGATAGAAGTTATGCAAATCCGTTAGTGTTTGCAAACAAGCCTGCCAAGGGACCTCCAGCACATGACTGGTGTTCTCTGGGCTCTCTGCTTCCTCTTCTCTAAAGTGAGTGGGAGAAGTCGAACCCGCCCTGCCATCCCAAGCCTGTGTGCATACTACAAGCGAGGCAGCGCTGTCCCTTCCTTGGCTTTGCCTCCCAGCCTTTGCTATAAGCAGCCCATCACCTTTTTTCAGTGGCATGCAATCGTGGCGACCTCTGCTGCAGTCTGTCCCTGCCCTTCAGACGTTCTGTCCAGCCTGTTTTGAAGATCTCCCACATCGTAGGGCTGCCGTGGCTGAGGGAAGACCCCACCCCAGAAAGTGGGAAAGAGAAAGGGAGAAGGCGCTTCTGGTCTTGCCGCCTTCAAACTCCAAGGAGCAGCCAGTTGACCTCACCAGCTCTCTGGAGATGAAGGCTGTGTGCACTGGGGTATCATGAGGCATTGCTTGTGGCTGGGGTGCAGAAGGCCCTCTCTGCCCTGGACTCTACACCATCAAATGTGGTAGAAACAGTGCTCAGAGCCGCTTCTTTGGGCCTCAAGCCCCCTGCAGGGGAGGGGCACTGGAACCCTGCCACATGATGCTTCCTATAGGAATTTTCATACCCTAGCAGCTGCCACCCCAACCCCAGTCCCTGAAACAAAGCCCTTTTCTTTTGGAAGCCATCTGTGAGAACAATCGCCTTTACTTGAAAAATAATTTTTTTGTAAAACAAGGGATCACTGTGCTGCACCTCCCCGTCTCCCCAGATGGGGCTGAGAGGTGGCAGGGTCAGAGTCCAGCAAAGTCCCCTTTGTGCTGCTCCAGCCACTGGTCCAGTGTCCTGGCCTTGGGGTTGAGCCTCAGGGTCAGTTCGATGTCACGGTCAGGCTTCAGAGCATAGAAACGGAACATGTTGGCCAGGTCACGGGCACCTGGGAAGCCCTGCTTCTCATAGTCCTCCGGGGTCGTCTAGAAACAGAGAGGAGTCTGGTGGGTCTGTCAGTATCTCCAGCGCCCCAGCTGGACCCACTGGGAACCCACTCCCAACCCAAGTCCTTTCCAGTAAGTTCATCTGAAAACTCTTCTACTACAAAGATTAAAGCTAAAAAACAAAACAAAAAAACCGTTTTAAGTCAACTGCTGCTCTTTCAAGGGGCACCGAGCTAGTTCAGTCAGAGCGTGTGACCCTCCATGCTGGGGTCATGAGTTCGAGGCCCACGGTGGGTGTACAGATTACTTAAAAAAAAAAAAATCGGGATCCCTGGGTGGCGCAGTGGTTTGGTGCCTGCCTTTGGCCCAGGGTGTGATCCTGGAGACCCAGGATCGAATCCCACGTCGGGCTCCCGGTGCATGGAGCCTGCTTCTCCCTCTGCCTGTGTCTCTGCCTCTCTCTCTCTCTCTCTCTGTGACTATCATAAATAAATAAAAATTAAAAAAAAAAAAAATTCAGGGACGCCTGGGTGGCTCAGTGGTTGAGCGCCTGCCTTTGGCTCAGGGTGTGATCCCGGATTTCCAGGTTTGAGTCCCGCATCGGGCTCCCTGCATGGAGCCTGCTTCTCCTTCTGCCTGTGTCTCTGCCTTTCTCTCTGTGTGTCTCAAATGAATAAATAAAATCTTAAAAAAAAAAAAATCATCCTTTTTTTAAATAATAAATTTATTTTTTATTGGTGTTCAGTTTGCCAACATACAGAGTAACACCCAGTGCATAAATCTTTCTCTTTCAAGATCATGGGATGGAAACTCTCAGCCCTTTCCAAACCAGAATTCTGCAAACATCACTTTGTTGTTCAAAAACCAAAGCTGTTCCCCTTTGCTGACCAAACTGCATCTAAACTTCTCAGTTTGTCAAAATCTCCACAGCTGCTTCAGACCTTTGTCTAGATGTAACGCACGGCCATTTAGGACATGTTTTCTAGAGCACTTCACTATACTAAGGAAACACATCTATTATTCCATTCCATCCTAACCAGGGAAGGAGATACTAGTCACATACCCATTTTATAGATAAGGAATCTGAGGCACAGAGGGTCAGGGATTGTGCCCCAAGGTCATACACTGGTTGGTGTTCAGGGCTGGGAGCAGGATCCCAGTTGGGTGGGGGGTCTGACCCACCTGAAACAGGTCTTGCCATGCCCCCCACCCCCATCATTGCTCTGCTTATTTCTAGGAGCTCTAGGGGTGGTTTTTGCCTTTTTTTTTTTTTTTTAAGATTTATTTATTTATTCATGAGAGACACACAGAGAGAGGCACAGGCAGACAGGCAGAGGGAGAAGCAGGCTCCATGCAGGGAGCCTGACATGGGACTCGATCCCGGGTCTCCAGGATCACGCCCTGGGCTGAAGTCGGCGCTAAACCGCTGAGCTACTCCGGCTGCCCTGGTTTTTGTCTTTTAATGATTTGGGTTTCCCAGACTTCCTTTAGTAAGTCTTACTACCATAATGGGAAAGCCAAATAAACAAGGCACCTGCGGGTCTGAACAGAATGACTTGAGGGTTGGCAGGGACAGAAGTGGACAGAGGGTCTCCCGCCCACCCAGCAAGGCCGAGAGAAGACAGGGTGGGGCCCATGTCTCTGGCCTCATTCCCCTTCCCTCCCTCATGTCACACCCCTAGAGAAGCCCAGGATCCCTGTTGTGTTCACTCCTTGCCTTGGCCCCTAGGGTCCCCTCTTCCCAGAAACCTTCCTCTCCATTTGGTCAACTGCCTAAGCTAGAAATTTCTCTCAGCAGCCACACTTGGCTCCCAAGTACAGCATGACAAATGTTCACAGCGATGAATTCAGATTTACCTTGCCCAGAGTAATGGGGCAGCCCTAGATACTACTTCTCTACTCTACATAAAGCCCCCACTGGGGGTTAGAACGACCAGAATGGGACTGCCAGAGTCCCCAGTGGGAGCTGGGACCTCACCCATCCCAGGCCCAGGGCAGCAGGAGCCCACCTTGGCATCACACACGGCCTTCCCGGTGTGCTTGGAGAGCAGAGCGGCATACTCTTCTGCTGTGTGCTTGCAGGTACTGAGCCCAATGTTCCGGCCGACATATTCTTCTGGCATCTTAAGCAGGCTGAGCACCACGGGGCCCAGGTCGGTCACAGATATGCCGTCCATGGGCACATCACCCATGGGCAAGCCTGGGGGGGGAGGAGGGGTGTGCTGGCACACATCTCAAGGGTTTGAAGCTGGTGTTTGCACCAGCCAATCACCTGGACATGTGCACAGGCCAGCACCTCAGTGTCTGTGGTGAAGAAGCAGCAGTGGTGTTTAGTCAGGACACGGGATGCAACCCGAGCCCTGCCATCTTGGCACCTGTTTACACTCTGCGCCCTGGTTACTCCATTCACAGCGTGGGGAGAACACTGGACCGGCGTACCGTCTCAGGGCGAAGACAGGAACCAAAAGGAACTGAAGGGGCTGCTCTCATGGCACCGGCTGGAAAGCCAACGACACTAGCAGGGAGGTCTGCGTGCCGAGGGCAGGGTCTGGCCCAGAGCAGCACGTGGCAGAGGCTCTGTAAATGTGTTACATCAGTGAGCGACTCAACTGCCAAGGTGGTTTGGTGGACAGAGAGACACGGCATTATCTAGATGTGGCCCCAGGAGCGCTTCGGTCCTGCCGCACTCCTCACCTGTGAGAAGGTGCCACCGCAGTTGCCCTTTCAGATCACCCAGAGGCCTCATTGGCTCAGAGCTCAACTAGAGATGGAACACAAGAGGTATCCCTGACCAGCTTTGCAAACTATAACGGGCAATGCTGGTTTGTCAGCACTACGACCGTGCCGCGCTCTCTCCCTGCTGTTCATGCACAGGGTGAGGGGTGGCTGGCTGAGGACTCCAGCCAACCACAGGACACAAGCTGCATAAGGATCCCTGCAGCCCGTTTGCAGACTGAGAAGAAAGTGCTTTCCTACTTTGTGAAACCTACCACTGGACCTGATCTTCCAAATCCTCTCCTTACACCTGAAGGAAAAGTCACAACAAGCACATTCGTCTCTGTAGCAGATGAAGCATTGCAACATTGCATCACTGCATCATTGCCTCCTGGCAGATTTTCTCGTTGCCTCTGGAAAAGTCAGTTACACTCATTTCACAGAGCAAGACGCAGAGGCCCAGCAAGGTTACATGCTCTGTTCAAAGTCACAAGCCTAACATGAAAGAACCAGGGCTGGGACCCAGAACCACCTGAGGACAAGCCACTTTTCTGCAGCACCCACAGCTCCCCTTAGTGAGCCGACGCTCAAGGAAGGAGGAAGGGCACTCACTCAGCAAGTAGCTCTTTCCATCGGGGGCTTTCTGGGGCAAGAAGTAGGAGAGGAGGTTCTCAAAATAGCAGGACAGCCGCACGCTGGTCATGGGAACTCCAATGTCCCGGAAATACTGCTCCACCTCCCCTTTGCCATCAAAGTGGCCTGCTGCCAGTCTCCCGGCCGTCAGCTTCTTGATGTTCTCCAGGCCACTGTAGACCACATAGTGAAGGCCCAGGCGCTTGGCCACGTTGGCCAGCAGCTTTCCCTGGTGAGCAGGAAAGGAGAAACCACAAAGCTAAGAGGGAGGATATGCGTCCGCCGCCACAGCCCTGGCTTGCCCACCCCTGCTGCCACCGTACCTGACGCTAAGAGGCCCACACCACTTCACCCTGATAAGGCTCCCTCTCCTGGAACGATGCTCACACGTGGTGCCACACCCTCTCACGTACCACTGTAAGCCTTCTACCTAAGCATCACCTCTCTAGATCCTCTGGGTTGCTGTACTTCCTGTTATGACCAACTCTGGCCCACCCCATGCACCGTGCGGGTGGGGGAGGGCCACACCAAGTCCACCAGGGAGCAGGTGCAGCTCAGGGGTAAAGCACGCGCACTGCTCGGGCGCCACACCGGCTCTGCAATGCACTAGCCACATGACCATGAACTGGGCCCTCAATCTGACAAGGGTCCCTATGAGAGACTCAAGAAAAGATAAGGAGAGAAAGCCACACGAAGGCCAAGACAGAGACTCGGTGACATGGCCACAAGGAGAGCCAGCCGCTGCCAGAAGTTGGAAGAGGCAAGGAGTGGAATCACCCTCAGAATGTCCTTCTGAAAGCGCCCCGATTCTGGACTTTGGGCCCCCAGACCGGAGAGAGTCAATTCCTGTGATTTGAAGCCAAGCGGCTTGTACTGGCAGCCACAGGATGAGAACACAGGCTCTTGGGATAATGAGCCAAGACCACGATCCACCAGAAAAACTGTCATCCTCCACTCTGTGGGATGGGCTTCCATGGAAGACCTATTCAAAGAAAATGTCAAGGGCAGCCCCCGTGGCGCAGCGGTCTAGCGCCGCCTGCAGCCTGGGGTGTGATCCTGGAGACCCGGGATCGAGTCCCACGTCAGGCTCCCTGCATGGAGCCTGCTTCTCCCTCTGCCTGTGTCTCTGCCTCTCTCTCTCTCTCTCTCTCTCTGTCTCTATGAATAAATAAATAAAATCTTAAAAAAAAAAAAAAACAAAGAAAGTGTCAAGGCTAAAAAGTTTGGAGGGACGCCTAGATGGCTCAGTGGCTGAGCATCTGCCTTTGGCTCGGCGTGATCTCAAGGTCCCAGGATGGAATCCCGCATCGGGCTCCCTGCAGAAGGGACCTGCTTCTCCCTCTGCCTACATCTCTGCCTCTCTCTCCGTCTCTCATGAATAAACAAAATCTTAAAAAAAAAAAAAAAAAAAAGTTTGGAGACCAGGGAGCCGATCACGCCTCCCTTTCTTTAACCAGCCCAGGACAGAGCCGTGGCTGGTTGTGGACAATGCAGGGCTGAGTGCTGACAGTCAGCCGGGACCCCTCCTCTGCCACCAACAGTACATCCCACAGACCCGAGTGCCCCGTACCAGTGTCCCCATTGTCAGTGAGACAGAACGAGGGCCATGTCTCATGTTCTCTATCTCCTGTCCACCCCTGCCAGCGGGGCTCAATAACCCAACTAACTGGAATGTGGGTGGAAAACAGGATAAACAGAACCACACCACATATGACAGGGACACAGGGACTTTCTGGGGTGACGGGAATGTATTCTGATGAGATTGGGTATATTTACCGATCTGGGTGTATTGATTTTCAAGCTTCCTCCAACAATACAATTAAAACGTATGCATCTTATCAGAAAATGATGGGTCAACAGAGATGGTTTGTTACAAAGTGTAAGAAGTCACTGGATGACAAAGTAGATTCTCAGTTGCCTGAGGCTGGGGGCAGGTGGTAACTGGGAGTGACTGCTAATAGGTATGAATTTCTTTTCAGGGTGGTAAAATGTTCCGGAATTAGGTGGTGGTGTGGTCGCACAACCTGGAGAATATACACTGAATTATACACTTCCAAAGGGCAAGCGATGGTGCTTGAATGACATCTAAACAAAAGTCACTGGAAGAGAAAGCAGCTGCCTCCTTCACTCATTAAAGTCCAAGAGGACTGTGCAAAAGAGGAGGGAAAAGGCCTGCAGTGGACATCGGTCATAGGCAGGGTCAGCCCCTCTCCAGCAAGTTGGAGCTGCCTCCAGGGAGCTCCTTCTAAGATGTCCTGCTCGTAGGCCGCCCTGCCCACGCCCTCCCTCCGACCTGCCCTCACCTGCTTGACCTCCTGCTCCTGGCTGCAGTTCTCCCAGTAGTTGGTCACAATGAAGGCGGCATGCGCCCCAGTCAGGGCCAGCTCCATGCTGGCCTCATCATCCTGGTCTCCCTGTACCACTTCTGCACCCTGCAGCCTCAGCTCCTTTGCTGCCTTCTGTCCAGGGTTCCGCGTCACCACTCGAACTCTAAACGTCCCATCTTCCAGGAGCGTCCGGGCCACGGAGCCTCCCTGAGCACCTGTGAAGAGTCAGAAACACCTGCAGGGTTGGACCTGCCAGTGGGTCCTGCTAGGGGGAAGCCCCAAAGGGAACGCTCCACCACACCCAAACACCCAGACACTTTTCACCTGTGATCTTCATTAAACACTTTATATCATTGTAAAAATGAAAGCTTTACTGAGATAAAATTCACTCACCTTTAAAAGAGTACCTAATTTACATTTACTTAAGTATTTTGGGGGATGCCTGAGTGGCTTTAGCAGTTGAGCGTCTGTCATTGGCTCAGGGCAAGATACTGGTCCTGGGCAGCCCCCCTACCTTTTTAAGACTGAGGGGTGCCAGGGTGGCTCAGTCAAATGAGCATGCAACAACTCTTGATCTCAGGGTCATGAGTTTCAGCCCCACTCTGGGTGTCGAGATTACTTAAAAAAAAACAAAAAACACCTTTAAAAAATATTTTTAAATAGGGCAGCCCGGGTGGCTCAGTGGTTTAGCGCCGCCTTCAGCCCAGGGCCTGATACTGGAGACCCAGGAACGACTCCCACGTCGGGCTCCCTGCATGGAGCCAGCTTCTCCCTCTGCCTTTCTCTCTCTGTGTCTCTCATGAATAAATAAATAAAATCTTTCAAAAAAAATGACTGAGAAAATGAGAAAAAGGGATCCCTGGGTGGCGCAGCGGTTTAGCGCCTGCCTTTGGCCGGGGGCGCAATCCTGGAGACCCGGGATCAAATCCCACGTCGGGCTCCCGGTGCATGGAGCCTGCTTCTCCCTCTCCCTGTGTCTCTGCCTCTCTCTCTCTCTCTCTGTGACTATCATAAATTAATAAAAATTTTTAAAAAATGAGAAAACGTAAAATCATCAAAAGAAGAAAATAGGGATCCCTGGGTGGCGCAGCGGTTTGGCGCCTGCCTTTGGCCCAGGGCGCGATCCTGGAGACCCGGGATCGAATCCCACATCGGGCTCCCGGTGCATGGAGCCTGCTTCTCCCTCTGCCTGTGTCTCTGCCTCTCTCTCTCTCTCTCTGTGACTATCATGAATAAATAAATAAAATCTTTAAAAAAAAAAAAAAAAAAAAAGAAGAAAATAAAAATCATCCATGGGGCAGCCCCGGTGGTGCAGCGGTTTAGTGCCGCCTGCAGCCCAGGGCGTGATCCTGGAGACCCTGGATCGAGTCCCACGTCAGGCCCCGAGATCGAGTCCCACGTCGGGCTCTCTGCATGGAGCCTGCTTCTACCTCTGCCTGTGTCTCTGCCTCTCATTCTCTCTCTGTGTCTTTATTAATAGATAAATTTTAAAAAATCTTTTAAAAAAATCATCCATGAATACACATATAAGAAAATTGGCTGCAGCACTATTTGCAACAGTGGAAATTTGTAGACCAATGACTTGTCTTTTGGTAAGAATCTGGTTGAATATGTGATCAATCCATGCAAAAGCGATTAAAAAGAATGTGGCAGATCTGTGTGTGTGCCTTGAACAGGTGCATGCAAGCTCTACTGGAGTGAAAAGGCAAGTTGCAAAGGCAACCACCCTCACACAGTACCGGTGGGAATGTAAAATGGCATAGTCGCTTTGAAAAACAGTCTGGTGGGTTCACAAAGTGCTAAACACAAGAGTTACGAGATGATCCAGCAATTCCATTCTAAGCATATACACCCCAAATTCAAAATATGTCTACACAGGGGATCCCTGGGTGGCTCAGCGGTTTAGCGCCTGCCTTTGGCCCGGGGTGTGATCCTGGAGTCCCGGGATGGAGTCCCGGGATTGAGTCTCACGTCGGGCTCCTGTCATGGAGCCTGCTTCTCCCTCCTCCTGTGTCTCTGCCCCTCTCTCTCTCTCTCTCTCTCTATGTCTATCATAAATAAATAAATCTTTAAAAAAATGATTTAAAAAAATATGTCTACACAAAAACTCGTACATGAATATTCACAGCAGTATTATTCACAATAGCCAAAAAGTAGAAACAAATCAAATGTCCATCAACAGATGAGTGGATAAACACAACACGGTCCACCCATAAAATGGAATATTATTCAGCTATGAAAAGGAATGAAGTACTGATACATGCTACGAAGAGGGTGGTGCCTGGGTGGCTTGGTGCATTAAGTGTCCAACTCTTGATTTCAGCTCAGGTAATGATCTCAGGGTTGCACTGGGCATGGAGCCTGCTTAAAATTCTCTCTCAGGGGTGTTTAGGCGGCTCAGTAGGAGTTAAGCATCTGCCTTCAGCTCAGGTCATCTAGCCCAAAAATCTTAAAAAAAAAAAAAAAAAAATCACTAAGACTCTCTGCTCCTCCTCTTCCCACAAAACCCAAAAAATAAAAAACCCTCCAAAGGTTACAAAAGGTAACCTCAAAAACATGATGCCAAGTTAAAGCAGCCAGACGCAAAAGGCCACAACCTGTATGACTTCATTTATACAAAACGTCCAGAATGGGCACACCTACAGACAGAAAGTAGACTGGTGTCTGCCAGGGGCTGGGGAAAGTTAGGAGAAACGCTAGTGGGTATGAGGTTTCCTTTGGGAGCGGTGAAATGTTCTAAGGCAGACTGTGGTGATGGCCACAGAGCTCTGTGAATAGACGAGAAATCAGCAAACTGCATACTTTAAACGGGTGAGTTATATGGTATATGCGTTATATCTTAACCTGTTCTAGGTTTTTAAATATATATATATATATATGAAAAGAAAGAAGAAAAGAAAAGAAAAGAAAAGAAAAGAAAAGAAAAGAAAAGAAAAGAAAAGAAAAAGAAAAGAAAAACAAGATGGGGACAAAATAGGACACTGGGCCATTCAAGAAAATAATGATCATCTTTGTGTATCTCTGGCAGGATTCTCTAGAAACTTGATGACAGTGACGGATGGGGTCGCCCAGCCGGAGGTGGGAGGGAAGATGGCAGTTTGTACCGTGTGCAAGTGCCACTTATTCGAAGAAGCTAAAGCAATTAATTTCTTTTAAGGATTTTAAAGATGTTCGACCGCTGAGCCACCCAGGTGCCCCCCCGCCCCCCGTAAGGGGAATGTGACCCCGAGTCCTACCCCCGGGTCAGGGGTCCGAGACGCAAGGCCCTCCATCCAACCCCATCCCGGGGACGCCCCCCAGGCCCTGCGGGGCCGGGGTCGCGCTCGCTCACCTGTGGCCCCGAACACCACCACCAGCTTCTCGTCTGCCATGCGAGCCGCCGCGGGAACTGCGGCCCCAGAGGCCCGGGAGGCGCGGGGGGCCGCGCGGGGTCGGCGATGGGGACAGGGGTCCCTCCCGGGACCACCCCGAGGGCCCGACGGGCGGGCGGCCGGGAGAAGTCGGGGCCCACGACTACCCCCTGCTAGAGCTCGGCACCCCGACCCCGGCCCGGCCCCCACCTCCCGCCGCAGCCCGGGTGGGAGACGCTGGAGGGGAGAACCGAGCACCCCGCCCCCCGCCCGCCTCCTGGGACCTTGCAGCCGAGTCCACCGCCGGAGGGGGGGTCGTGTGGAACCTGCGAGAAGGCCGCCCCCCAACCCCCGCAGCTCTCGCCCCATCCTGGCAAAGCCACCTGTTCCGGGCCGCCCTGTGCGAAGGGAGCCCAGGCCGCGCTGCTTCGGGACTCCCCCCGTCGGGGCCCTGACTCGGCGCGGGGCCGAACCTCCACCCCCCTCGGCGGACGCAGATGGTTCGTCCCGGCGCGCGCGGGCTCCGGAGTGCGACTGCGCAGCGCGGCCTGGGCTCGCGGGAACCCCGAGTGCACGTGCGGAGCCGCTTGGCGGGAGGCCTGCGGAAGAAAAAAAAAAAAAAAAAACAACAGAAACAAACAAAAAACACCCCACAGTCTACCACGCATGAACATCTGAACTTGCAGACATGGGGTGTCACCTGAGGATAATTAAATCCCTATGTGGGACTCTCAAACCCCCAGGCTCTGAGTTCTTGCAAGCCTGAGTCACATTTGAGGTTGCTACTAGATGCAGATTTATCTTAACAGGAAAAGTGAGATTTCTTTGTGTTCAACTAGAACTCAAAAATGGCCCTGTAGCTCCTTTCTGAAAACTTAACTACTGGGTAAGAACGTTGTTTTTTTGTTTTTGTTTTTGTTTTCCTTTCACTCATTCATTGCAAACTGTGTATTGACCCATCCAGGAATGTCAGCTTTCCTAACAGCAGGCACATCTCGGTATTCACTGCTGAATTTCCAGCACTTAGCAGAGCACGTGGCAAGTAGGCGCTCAATAAATATTTGCTGATTGATCAGTTGTCTAAACATCTAGACACTGGAGTTCTGGGGAAACCCAACTGACACTGGTGCTGTTTTTCTGAATCTGGTGGTGGAGATAACTCACAGGGTCATGTGTATTTTATGTATGTAAAAGACTGGTCTTGGGACGCCTGGGTGGCTCAGTGGTTGGGCTTCTGCCTTTGGCTCAGGGCATGATCCTGGAATCCGGGATTGAGTTCTGCATCACTGGGCTCTCTGCATGGAGCCTGCTTCTCCTTTCTCTCCTTCTTTCTGTATGTCTCTCATGAATGAATGAATAAAGTCCTAAAAAAAAAAAAAAAAAAAGACTGGTCTTTATTATGAAATGCATGTATTTATTTATTTTTTTAATATTTTATTCATCCATTCATGAGAGACACAGAGAGAGAGAGAGGCAGAGACACAGGCAGAGGGAGAAGCAGGCCCCATGCAGGGAGCCCAATGTGGGACTCCATCAGGATCCTGGGTCTCCAGGATCACTCCCCAGGCCGAAGGCGGCGCCAAACTGCTTTGCCACCCAGGCTGCCCGCATGTATTTATTTTAATACACATTAAGTGTACTCGTGTTTATATTTATAAAATATTTATAAAAATGTAATATATATTTTATATAAATATTAAATATTTATATAAATTTCATCTACATGTTTGTCTTGAATAAATCTCTTGCAGTGTCCTCTACATTCTGTTATGTTATGCTGTATACAGAGACTGTAAAGTTTGCCTGGATTGGGCTCACCACCTTAGATAACCATCAAGGCTAATTCCTATTCATTCCTTAAGACCACATAACTGGGGCACCTGGGTGGCTCAGTGGTTGATTGTTGGTCTTTGGCTCAGGCCATGATCCCAGATTCTTGGGATCGAGTTGCACATCAGGCTCCTCACAGGGAACCTGCTTCTCCCTCTGCCTGTGTCTTTGCTTCTCTGTGTCTCTCATGAATAAATAAATAAAATCTTTTTTTTTTAACATTTTTATTTATTTATGATAGTCACAGAGAGAGAGAGAGGCAGAGACATAGGCAGAGGGAGAAGCAGGCTCCATGCACCAAGAGCCCGACGTGGGATTTGATCCCGGGTCTCCAGGATCGCGCCCTGGGCCAAAGGCAGGCGCCAAACCGCTGCGCCACCCAGGGATCCCAGATCTTAAAACATATAGCCATCACTGTGGAGGTCGAGAAAATTAAGGCCATTCCACCTTAAGTTCAGCGTTAGCACAAGTAACAGCCATCCCAGGCCCCTGTGAATAAGAGCTAAA
This sequence comes from Canis aureus, assembly GCF_053574225.1. Lineage (NCBI taxonomy): Eukaryota > Metazoa > Chordata > Mammalia > Carnivora > Canidae > Canis > Canis aureus. The sequence goes on from NC_135618.1 coordinate 40,878,842, forward strand.
ATTTACCTTGCTTCATTTAGGGGAGGGGAGGGGAAACAGCTTACAGCTTAACGCCCTAGAAAACCCCATATTAGAATGAGAACAGAGGGATCCCTGGGTGGCGCAGCGGTTTGGCGCCTGCCTTTGGCCCAGGGCGCGATCCTGGAGACCCGGGATCGAATCCCACATCGGGCTCCCGGTGCATGGAGCCTGCTTCTCCCTCTGCCTGTGTCTCTGCCTCTCTCTCTCTCTGTGACTATCATAAATAAATAAATTAAAAAAAAAAAAAAAAAGAATGAGAATGCCCTTGAAAGCCCCATATCAGAATGTAAACAGAACTTGAGAAATTCCTCCACCCCTTCTGGAGGTCCCCTAGACCAGCCCATAAAACTAAGCTGGAACCCACCTCAAGGTCCAAGACCCTGCTCTGCCACGTCAGGTAAACTTGGGCCCAAGCTCGAGCTTGTAAATAAACCCTCGTGTGTTTGCATCGGTGTTGGCTCCTTGGTGGTTTCTCGGATAGTAATCTTGGGCACAACAATCACCTCCTCTAGGAATCCCTCCCTGACCTCTAAGCTAGGCTAACTACTCCTATTCTACTCCCATCTCTACCCTACTGGTAAAATTGTCTTTTTTTTTTTTTTTTTTTTTTTACTGGTAAAATTGTCTACCATAGTAGAAGGGCTTCCTGAGAGCTGGCCTATGTCATGTTTGTCTCTGTCTCTTCCTTCTGGCACCATATCCATCACTAGCTAGGAACTCAATAAATACCTACTAGATGGACCCCAAGTGCATATTACTGTGATAAAAGATGAGGTTTTTCTTCAGTTACATAAGGATAAAGCACAAAACCCAATATTCCAACGTCTCCACTTTAAGGAAATAAACAAGAAGGCGTGTAGCAGGACGAGCTGCAGAATTCGGAAGGCCTGGTGCAAACTGAAAATGCAGGGCTCCTTGTTAAAAAATTGTCAAGAATTTCAAGAAAATAACAACAGAGCATTAAACAAGTGGGAGGCCTTCTCAGAGTGGGACCCTGTGCAGTTACTGGGATTACAAGCCTAAGGAGGCAGCTCTGGTGCCCAGGTTTTTTTTTTTTGTTTGTTTGTTTATTTATGATAGGCACACAGTGAGAGAGAGAGAGGCAGAGACATAGGCAGAGGGAGAAGCAGGCTCCACGTACTGGGAGCCCGATGTGGGATTCGATCCCGGGTCTCCAGGATCGCGCCCTGGGCCAAAGGCAGGCGCCAAGCTGCTGCGCCACCCAGGGATCCCTAGTGCCCAGGTTTAATTGAAGAGCATCTCAGGGCCATAAGGGAACCCAACCGCCTTTTGGCCTTGCTGAACCAACTGCTTGGAAATCAGTGCAGGCAACGAGTAGCAGAAAATGGCATCTCTGCCTGTGGGCTTCTGGTCAAGGGTGCTAATGCCAGGGGGTCTGTCTGGAAGTGGGTCAGCATTATTGACAGCCTGGGCAAAGATCATGTCTGTTGAAGCCCTACCTAGCCCAAAATCCTAGCCCCCTGAGGCCTAAGGAGAAAGATTTGGCTACTCACTACTATGCTCAGCTGTGACTCTGCACTTCCTGCAGGACTTTGTAGCTGACAAAGACTTCCTGCAAAGCTCTTGCCAGTTAACCCAGCTGGGTGACATGTGCTAATAATGATAACAGGGGAAACCCTTCTCTGAGCTCCTCCAGCGTGTCATGCAGAAGCTAAGACCTACATGAACTCATTTATTCAAAGTAATCTCTAAGCCCAACATGGGGCTCAAACTCAGGAAATGAAGCCAGGCACCCTCCACATTATCTCATTTGAAACCTCAAAGCAACCCCCTCATCAATCAGCGCCACTGGGTTTATTCAATTTTACGTGTATGTATTTGGGAGCAGGGGCAGTATGGTGAGTACTTCCAATAATTACTTTTTAAAGATCCATTCTTTTTAAAATTTGGTTTGGGGGCATCTGGATGGCTCAGCGGTTGAGAGTCTTTCTTTGGCTCAGGTCTGGATACCAGGGTCGTGGGATCGAGTCCCGCATCAGGCTCCCCAGAAGGAGCTTGCTTCTCCCTCTGCCTATGTCTCTGCCTCTCTGTCTCTCATGAATAAATAAATTAAATCTTTAAAAATAAATAAAATTTGGTTTTGGTAACCAAGTCATGCCTAATGCATTTATGCATCTAAAAAAAATTTAATTGGTACAGATAAAGCACAAGTGACCCCCGACCTCCCTTTGACATTCTAGTGTATAAACCTTCCTGACATTGGATGCATTTAGATACCTAAATATAAATGTGTGGAAAGAACATTTTGTAGTTCAAAAAAAATAAAAGGGGACACCTGGGTGGCTCAGCAGTTGAGCATCTGCCTTTGGCTCTGGACGTGTTCCCGGAGTCCCGGGATTGAGTCCCACATCCGGCTTCCTGCATGGAGCCTGCTTCTGCCTCTGCCTGTGTCTCTGCCTCTCTCTCCGTCTCTCATGAATAAATGAAGTCTTTAAAAAAAGAAAAGAGATCATATTGAATATATTTCCCCAAATTTTTATCCTAAAAAATCTGTAGACATACGGAAAAGTTGAAAGAACTATATCAGGAACACCTACACATACACTTACCACCTAGCTTCTCCAATTCTTAACATTTTGCTTTATTTATCAGACATTTATTATCCATCAACTATCTTATCTCTTGATATGTTTCAAGTAAATTACAGACCGCCTTGCCCCTCACCCTGAAACACTTCACATACACATTAGAATTCAATTTTTTTTTTAAAGATTTTATTTACTCAGAGTGAGTATTTATTCACTCAGAGTGAGAGAGAGAGAGAGAGTGCACATGAGCAGGGGCAGAGGGAGAGGGAGAAGCAGACTCCCCCCTGAGCAGGGAGCCCAATGTGGGGCTCCATTCCAGGACTCTGGGATCATGACCTGGGCCGAAGGCAGACGCTGAACTGACTGAGCCATCCAGGCACCCCTAGAGTTCAATATTTTTTAAGTCAAACTTACACACTGTCAAATGTATTTTTGCATTTTTCCAACATCCTGCTTTCTACATCCTACATCCTATCCTTCTGCTTAATAACATCCTCCCTAAGCTCATGTCTGCCCTTCCTTTTTTTAACGCAGGCACAACCCCGTTGCAGAGAGGTACCCCCATCAACGCCCACACCATATCCCCCTTTAATAGACGTTTAGGTGGTTTCAAGATGTTCACCCAGATGACGCGCGCATCCCCTCCCGTGTTGCCAACGACCTTCCTCGCTCTTGCCTCTTGGGGTTCTTGCACGCATTGCTCTCCGAGAGCTACCGAGGAAGGACATTGTTTGAACAAAGAGATAGGCCCCTTCTAAATTCGAACAGATCTCGCTAACGTGTCCCCAGGTCTCCGGGAAATCCCAGGAACAGCGCACATTCCGCACACCTTTGTCAGCACGGGACAGTACCGGTCATTCGCTCTGCAGCCTGCCGGACCGGTAAGGAAGGGACAGGCAGGCAAGGCGGCTGGAACCGAGAGGGCAGGTGCAGCCTGCACAGGCGGGGACACGGGGCGCGGAGAGCGCGGAGCCCGGAGGCGCCCTCATTAACACTCTCTCTCATTAGCGCGCGGGCTCGGGGGCACCCCGATTCCCCTAGCCACCCCGCGACCCCGCGACCCCGCGACCCCGCGGGAGACACGGCGGGGCCGCCGCAGGGGCGTGTCCTTCCAAAGGACCCGCCCCCTCTGCGTGCGCACGTCGGGCCGCCCTCGCGCCGCCCGCAGGGCTGCGGCGGCCGCGGCGCTTCGCTGAGTCGCTGACGGACGCGCGGACGCGGTGACTGACGGCCGGCCGAGCGGACCCGAGGCCGGTGAGTGGTCTGCGCCCTCCCAGGCGCTCCTCCGGGCTCCGCGGCGCGTCCGGACGGCCCGGAGCTGAGCCGGGCGGGCGGCGGCGGGACGCTGCGACGCGGGCGCCGGCCTGAGGGAGAGCCGGCGGGCCGGGACGGGGGGCGGCCGGAAACGGGATGAGCGGGGAGGGCGCCGCGCTGAGACTCCCTGCTCGCTCCCGGCCGCCGGGGCGGGCGGGTGAGGCCCGAGCGGCCCGTCCGCCTTGGGCTCCGTTGGGCCCGGCCCCTCGCGGCGTCACGAGTGCGCTGGGCTGGGTGACCCCGGGGGCGTCGCGTGCCGACTCGGCGTGCCCGGCGGGAGCTGCGGCCTCCGACCCCCGCGAGGACCCCGGCCTGTCCCGGGCGCCCGGTGGTCCGAGCCCCGCGTGGTGGCGGCTGCGGGCTCCGCGCTTCCTTCTGACTCACCTCAGTAGGAAGGGCGTTTTGAGTCACTGTGGTGACTTCATGAGTGACCCGCCGCCGCCGGGAAGGAGGGACGGACGGTTGGTCCGGGCGGGGACTTCACCAGTCACTTCGTCTGCCCGCTGCCGTAGGTGTATTAATTGCCAGGGGTTGCCAGGACCGCCTTGTACAAGGCCTGCCTGTGTCGTGCTGTGAAGTGGATTCTGGCAGTTCGTGTTCATGGCCTTGAGCCCGACGAGACGGTGTGGGATTGGGAAAACAAACACAACAAACACACACCGTGTAGCGCTCTGCAGTTCGCTGTCAGCCCCCGCCAGAACCCGGCGGGGCTCAGTGTGTCTGCCTTCAGCTCCGGGCGTGACCCGGGGTCTCGGGATCGAGTCCCACGTCAGGCTCCCTGCATGGAGCCTGCTTGTGTCTCTGCTTGTGTCTCTGCCTCTCTCTCTCTCTCTCTCTCTGTCTCTCATGCATAAATAAATAAAATCTTTTTTAAAAAAATGGAATTAATGATGAGGCTTGGGTGAAATGACTTCACCTGCATCCCACAACTGGGAAGAGGCCACAGATGGTCTTTTTTTTTTTTTTTTTAAGATTTTATTTATTTATTCATGAGAGACACAGAGAAAGAGAGAGAGAGAGGCAGAGACACAGGCAGAGGGAAAAGCAGGCCCCACGCAGGGAGTCCGATGTGGGACTCGATCCCAGGACTCCAGGATCACGCCCTCGGCCAAAGGCAGGTGCCAGACTGCTGAGCCACCCAGGGATCCCCAAGGCCACAGATGGCCTTGATCCTGGTCATCCGCCTGCAGATCTGTGATCTTTCCCAAACAATGTCGTAGAGATTGGAAATGGATTATGTCCTTTAAACTCTCTTCCCTGGGATCCCTACTCTAGAAATGACAATACCAAACGTGAAAATGAGTTACAGAAAGTATTCATTGCCTTTAGGTTACCCCTTATCGAGTGTTAAAATGCAAAATTGGACAGCTGGGGCCTTTGAGCTACCTTGATTTTTTTGTTTGTTTGTTTCCTTTTAATTTGTTTCTAAGATTTTATTAATTTATTCATTCATGGGAGACAGAGAGAGAGAGGTAGAGACACTGGCAGAGGGAGAAGCAGACTCCCTGCAGGGAGCCCAATGTGGGACTCGATACCAGGACCCCAGAATCACGCCCTGGGCCAAAGGCAGGCGCTAAACCACTGAGCCACCCAGGCTGCCCTGGTTTCCTTTTAATAGGTGATTCTCTTGATAAGACAGTTGAGCTCTGCATCAGTATTGCACCAAAACTATAATATCACTTCTTCAGGAGAGAGGTATTTTTGAAAAATTGGAATTGTGGGGTACCTGGGTGAGTCATTCGATTAAGTGTCTGCCTTTACTTCAGGTCATGATACCCGGATCCTGGGGATCCAGCCTCACTTCAGGCTTCCTGCTCAGTTGGGGCTCTGATTCTTTCTCGGCCCCTCCCCCTATTCATGCTCCGTGGCTCCCTCTCTCAAATAAAATCTTAAAAAAAAAAAAGAAAAGGAAAAAGAAAATTGGAATTGTGTATTTATTGTAAAGTTGAGAATTCAGCTTAACGCCGTGGAGACAAAAGAGATGAAAAATTTGAACTGTAAATTACCTCCTGGTATGTTATTGGCCATAATTAACTAAAAAGTTATAAATAAATATTTAGAGCAATCTTGTTTTCTTATAGTAATCAGTGAGAGAATTAAGAGCTCTGGATTACATCTTTTGTGTTCAACAGAGTGAGAGTTATGTGCTTTTTAACTAAATTTATTATCTAATTCAGTTTGTGCAAAAACAGGATGAAATGTTGTCATTTCACTGTGTGTTGACATCACACTCCCAATTAGATGGGGTTACTAAGTAGTGTTTCCAAGGCCCCTCTAAATCCCGCACTCTCACCAGTGTTTTGGCTTACGTACTATATTTAAATTTTGTTGTTTGAATGATTTCTCAGGATGTTTTTGCAGTACTGAGAAGCAGTACCATTACTGATTAATTTTGGGGAGGAAGAGAGGGACAGAGAGAAAACTATAAGGGAGGGGAATCTTGGAACAGTTACTGTAATTGCTTATACGAATGTCTTTTTTTTTTTTTTTTTTTAAATACTGGAAGAGATTTCACTCTGGGGACCACTCAGGTGCTCTGTAATGTTCAGTGTACGGTTTACTTCTCTACATTGATTCTCTTTATTTACCATAATATGTTATTTCCCATTGTATTACATATTTTTTAAAAAATATTTTATTAAAAAAAAATATTTTATTTATTTATTAATGAGAGACACAGAGAGGGAGAGAGGCAGAGATACAGGCAGAGGGAGAAGCAGGCTCCATGCAGGGAGCCGGACGTGGGACTCCATCCTGGGTCTCCAAGATCAGGCCCTGGGCTGAAGGTGGCGCCAAACTGCTGAGCACCCCCCCCCCCCCCCCCCCCGGGCCTCCCTGTATTACACATTTTTTTTTTTTTTTTAAGATTTTATTTATTTATTAGAGACAGAGAGATAGACAGGCAGAGGGAGAAGCAGGCTCCACGCAGGGAACCTGACGTGGGACTCGATCCCGCGTCTCCAGGATCACGCCCTGGGCCGAAGGCAGACGCTAAACCACTGAGCCACCCAGGGATCCCCTGTATTACACATTTTAAAGCCAACTAATGAAGACAGCGGAGCCCCTCAGAAATTTCACTTTTATTTTTAATTTTTTAAGATTTTTTTATTCATTAAAAAAAAAGATTCTTTTATTAATTTGAGAGAGCACAAGCAGTGGGAAAGGCAGAGGGAGAAGTAGAAGCAGACCCCCTGCTGGGGAGCCAGAAGCCTGACATGGGGCTCCATCCCAGTACCTGGAGATGATGACTTGAACCAGACACTCTACCATCTGAGCTACCAAGGCACCCCAGAAATTTCGTTTTTAATTTTTTTTTTAACTTAAAAGATGTTATTTGACAAAGGGCACTAGCACAAATAGGCAGAAGGAGAGGGAGAAGCAGGCCTTCTGCGGAGCAGAGATCCGATGTGGGGCTTGATCCCAGGACCCTAGGATCATGACCTGAGCCGAAGGCAGATGCCTAACTGAGCCACCCAGGCGCCCCTCATTTTTAAATTTCTAATAAATTTGACACAAAATACTAAAGTACAGCAGCTCATAACTGATGGCCTGATCTAGGAACATTGCATATATTTATGAATGTGCAGTTACACTTATACATATTGCAAGAAATCTTTTCTAAATGACCATTGTCTTTTAAGAGTAACATTGGTTGGGGATCCCTGGGTGGCTCAGCGGTTTAGCGCCTGCATTTGACCCAGGGCCGATCCTCGGGTCCTGGGATCAAGTTCCGCATCGGGCTCCCAGCATGGAGCCTGCTTCTCCCTCTGCCTGTGTCTCTGCTTCTCTCTCTCTCTTTCTCATGAATAAATAAATAAATCTTAAGAAAGTAACATTGGTTATTGGAGCTCACTACAGATAATTTAAAGGTGTATAGCTATTGTGAAAGGAATCCATTTACAAACAGCCCATCAAAGAACCACATCTAAATTGCAATCATGGCAGACTGAAATAGAGCCAGGAATTCCTTTTGGGTTGTCATGTCAACACATCTGTATTCAGACCTCACAAGGCAGTATTCTGAACTCTTAACTAGGCATTTCAAAACAGCAGTTAAATTCATAAGGCTCTTATCAGTGAACAGGTGTTTTTTTTCTATTTGATGTAATTTTCAAAGGCTTTTAGCAAACATACATTTTTCTTTGTGATAGATTTCTTTCTTGCTTGCTTTTTTTAAAAGATTTTATTTATTTATTCATAAGAGACACAGAGAGAGAGGCAGAGACACAGGCCTAGGGAGGAGCAGGCTCCATGCTGGGAGCCCGATGTGGGACTCGATCCCGGGACTCCAGGATCATGCCCTGAGCCAAAGGCAGATGCTCAACCACTGAGCCACCCAGGTGTCCCTGTGATAGATTTCTTTAAGCAAAAACCGTAGTAGTAATCCATGGACCGACTTCCATTTATGGAATAGGAATTACATCAGAGTGCATGTATTCTTGCTGTTCAATGATGGGATGTTACGGAGGATTCTTTAAGTGTGTGCTTGAATATCTCACTCAGTGAAAGTCTGCAGATAGACTGACTTTGTGCTTCAGAGTGGTTGATTGTTGGAGCTTCTGGCTGGCTCAGTTGGTAGAACATGCAGCTCTTCATCTTGGGCAGTCATAGTTCCAGGCTCATGTTGGGTATAAAGTTTACTTTATAAAAAGGTGACTGAATTAAGTACAAGGTTAAGCTGACTAGTCAGTTTTTTTTTTTTACCCAGAGCTATTAGACAGTTTTGTTTTACATGTTCGTGTATATATTCAAATACGTACTCATTTATATTAGACTGAAAAATAAAGGGTTTTTTCTCCCAAACAAGGAAGTTTTGATGGTATATTTTTGACTGTGAGGAAAACATTTATTCCCTTTGAGCTGCAGTTTCTTTGTCTGAAAAATGGGGTTAATACTTAATGAGGTTAAGGTTAGCACCTTAAAATACCTTTAGTGCCTTCAAGCTGTTTTATAGATCTGAGGGGTTTTCAAACCTTTCTATTTGGATAAGTTTGGGATTGGGCCAGGGAATCTATGGTTTTAAAGTTTCCCATGCGATTCTTGTTTAGGGCCCCCTGTCTAAAACACAGGCTGGATCGAAGTGGGAGTGGACTGGCAAGAGGAGGAAATGAGGAAGTGGACAGCTGAGGGGGAAAGAAAGGGGTAATTGTTGCATGGCAATGGCTGCTGTCAGCTTATACACCAGAGGTCGAGCAAGTATATGGTCTCTTCTCTCTGCTTAGGGGAAAAAATTATTTTTTGTCACATGAGTAGATTTGTTTCTTTCCCAGGAGTATCATAGGCCTAATTATTGTCATAGTCCTCAGTAACTTTAAAAGGGGTTTGGAGAAGAATGGAATAACAGAGACAGGTATCTTGCACCCTGCCTGCCTGACTTTTTCTAAATACTCCCAGCCTCTTGTCTTTCTTCTGATGAGCTCCCTTAGTTTCAGAAGACTCAAGTTTCACTGTTTTGTTTTGCATTCAATACCACAATTAGGGATCCCTGGGTGGCACAGCGGTTTGGCGCCTGCCTTTGGCCCAGGGAGGGATCCTGGAGACCCAGGATCGAATCCCACGTCGGGCTCACGGTGCATGGAGCCTGCTTCTCCCTCTGCCTGTGTCTCTGCCTCATTCTCTCTCTCTCTCTGTGACTATCACAAATAAATAAAAATTAAAAAAAAAAATACCACAATTACCTGAGGGTTGTGGGAAGGCACTAGGGTGATTTAAACAATCTGCCATCACGCTATTAGCTAACCTAATTGCTTGGCCTTCCTCCTGAGTTGCTATGATGGTCATACATTTTATGCCAAACACTGGGGCACATAGTCTGTGAGCATATAGGTGTACTAAAGGAATTGATGGGATAGGATATTTGATTTGAATCAAAACTGTTCTGGATGGGACACCTGGATGGCTGAACGGTTGAGTGTCTGCCTTCAGCTCAGGGCGTGATCTCGGGATCCTGAATCAAGTCCCCACATCCGGCTCCTTGCAGAGAGCCTGCTTCTCCCTCTGCCTCTCTCTCTCTCTCTCTCTCTCTCTCTGTCTCATGAATAAAAAAATAAAATCTTAAAAAAAAAAGCTGTCCTGGAAAATGTGGAACAGAAGGCTTAGTATTTAGCACTGTTGCCTGTACTACACAATTAATCTTTTTTAAAAATATTTATTTATTCATGAAAGACACAGAGAGAGAGAGAGAGAGAGGCAGAGACACAGGCAGAGGGAGAAGCAGGCTCCATGCAGGGAGCCCGATGCTGGACTCAATCCTGGGTCTCCAGGATCATGCCCCAGGCCAAAGGCGGCGCTAAACTGCTGAGCCACCCAGGATACCCTACACAATTAGTTTTTATACTGTGGTACATTCTTGTGTTGTTTATTATTATTATTATTTAAATTTCTCACTGTCTTGAGAGGCTCTTAAGTCCAAAACAAGGTCTTAGGCCTCTTTGTAGTCATAGAGCCCATGAGCATTATTATTTTTTTAAATTATTTAATTATTTACTTATGATAGAGAGAGAGAGAGAGAGAGAGGGGCAGAGACAGGCAGAGGGAGAAGCAGGCTCCATGCACCGGGAGCCCGACGTGGGATTTGACCCTGGGTCTCCAGGATCGCGCCCTGGGCCAAAGGCAGGCGCTAAACCGCTGCGCCACCCAGGGATCCCCCCCATGAGCATTATTAATGCTTGTTGATAATGCTATATGGTATGTCACGTGCCCAAGTGTAGCCATCCTCTTCCTTAGTTACTGGATCTGCTCTTCTCTCTGGCAAGATCATTTCACAGCTACAGAGGAACTGTTGTCACCTGGATTATCTCCAGGCCATTCTGGAGGAGGGCAGGCAGGTAAAGGGAACTGAGCAAAACTGGATTGGGAGAGTCTAGGTAGTATTTAAAGGCAGATGTAGTGAAGTGTTGATGTTCACTCCCTTGGCCTTCTATAGGAAGGCAAGGGGAGAGTCAGGCCTTCTCTTTGTTTAGTAATAGCAGTTACCCTGCTAATTAGAAAAGCTTTTTTTAGATTTTTTTTTTTTTAAGTAATCTCTACACCTAGTGTGAGGTTCAAACTCATAACCCCGAGATCAGTGGTTGCATGCTCCACTGAGTGACCCAACCAGGCACCACCTAGAAAATACCCTTTTTTTAAAAAGATTTTATTTATTTATTTATTCATGAGAAACACACACAGAGAGGCAGAGACATAGGCAGAGGGAGAAGCAGACTCCCTGTGGAGAGCCTGATGTGGGACTCCTGGGATTACAAACTGAGCCAAAGGCACACACTCAACCACTGAGCCTTCTGTGGTTAGATAGATAGAAGATAACTTTTAAAACACTCCGTTCTTGTACCATACTTTTTTTTTTTTTGACAACTTCAGAAAAATTTCTAAGTGTATGTATTCAGTGTCATGTTTGTCCTGCTCTTTGTGTTTACAAAGTCGTCTAGAGGACCCAAGACAAGAAACGTGGGATGACAAACTGCTGTAGGTTATTCTTTCTTGCTTTTGCATTTGGCTTTCCTAGGGCATATGTCCAGTTTTAAAGTTAAAGTTCAAATGCAAATGCCTAAAGATAGAAGGACAAAGGAGCAGTGATGTCTGCCTGTTGGGCAGTATGTATTCCCTCTGTGGTGTGCGAAGTATTGCCACTGAGGGGGTTTGCAAAACAACAAACCCAGCACAGTCCTTGTTCACATGGAGTTGGCTATCACCTTGGGGAAACCTGAAAGAGTAAAATTGCTTTATATGGTTTATGATTGTTGTTCCAGTGTTTTGGGAGATGAGGGAAGTTGAAGAGGTGAGAGAAAAGACTGAAGAACTTGAACTGAACCCATTGGAGTTAGGTAAAAGAAGAGAAAAGAAGGCAACCAAAGAAATGGGAGACTTCTCTTTAATGAGTACTGAGAGTCTCACTTGAAAACATTATAATGAGAATGTCTCTCATAAAGAGAATGCTAGAATAGGGATTCTTAACTTGAACTCTGGGTCCATGGGCAAATTTTAGGGGCCTCCGGTTGCTCTGGAATGTCATTGGCATCATTTGTAATTGTCCTGGGGGGAAAGTCTAAAGCTGTCATCTGATTCTCAAAGGGATTTGCAACCAAAAAAAGGTTAATGATTATTCTGGCAAATACCCTTCCTGCCCATCTTCAGAAGTGTATGTCTCTGAATTTCTGTCTTCAGCTGAGGAAGTACTTCGGTGGAAGTTTAGAGACAAACCATAGAATTCCATTGTAAACAAATAGCCTTTTACCAAATACTGTCATGGGACATACGTGAGTGCTCATTGCAGAGGACATTGCATTCCCAGAAAAGTCATGATCTAATCTGGTTCCTAGGAACAGGGCAGCTAAAGCACCCTCCCTTAACTAGTGTGGTTGAGGATCCAAGCCTGTCCTCAGAAATCTTAAAATCAAGGGTAGTAAATACAGAGTTAGAGCTAAGAGTATTAGGGATGGGATGAATTGAAGACACAGAAACCACAGGCTTTTTGGAAGGTCAGGATGTTTTCAGGAAGCTACTGGACTATTGGAAACAAGGTGTGAAACAGTAAAGGGAGCTCTGGTGCAGCAGCGAGAAAGCCCTGGGCAGGTCCAGGAACAGTGGCTAATCCAGGACCAGCTTCTTTTTGTTGCTTGGACACACAAACCTAAGTAAGATACTGTCCTAGAGTCACTGTCACTTAGCACATGTAGCAGGAAATGGAAGCCATCTGTTTCAAAGCAAATGACCTAGCTTCCCTAGACCACAGCCAGCAAACTAGGCTGAGCTCAAGAGTTCCTAAGGATGCTAGAGGAGCTGAGCTCCTGAATACTTGGCCTGGTTTTATCTTTTATTTATTTATTTTTAAATTAAGTAAGCTCTACACCCACCATGGGTCTTGAACTCAAGAGTCATATGCTCTACTGACTGAGCAGCCAGGTGTACCCTGCCACCATTCCAACTGTGGAGACTACTCACTGTATTTCCTTTATGTATTGGTCTTTTGTGTAGGGTTTGGTTTAGAAAAAGGGTTGAGGGGCGCCTGGGTGGCTCAGTTGGTTGAGTGTCAGACTTAATTTCAGCATGGGTCATGATCTCAGGATCATGGGATCGAGCCCTGCATGGGGCTCTGGGCTCAGTGCAGAGTCTGCTTGGGATCCCCCCCTCCTTGTATACATGTGCACACTCTCTTTCTCTCTCAAATAAATAAAAATTAAGTCTTTTAAAAAAAGAAAAGATTGAGATGCCTCTCAGCCCTGGAGCACATGGTCCCCTGCCTTTCTTAGCTGTTGAATATTTACCCTCTTTTTGTCTACCTTCTTTTCCCACAAAGTTATTAGTTCATTATTGCTTAATCATGTCCTTAGGTAACAGTAGATGTTCTGGGCTATTTGAATTTCTTCTTGATAATGATTAATAGAGACAGTAATATTTGTCCAGTTCTTTGGAATTCTTGGGAATTATAGGCACCCACTTCATGTATCTTTAATTCATGTAGTCTGTGGGGGCTGCCTCATGGAAGAGGAAGTTATTTAGTTTTACAGTGGCCAACTGTTGTTAGTTTGTTTTCCTTTAGTAAGTTGTGATCACTGTAGTATTTTGCTTTTTCCCCTGGCAGTAATGATAACCTTATTCCTTGGTGTATTTCCTCCAAAATGTTCTTAGAGACAGGATGTAGGCTTGTTAGACTCTATAGCTGTTCTTTCTTTGGGTTGACCCCTTCCCTAGAGTAGCAAACATGAGAATGCTGCTGTGTATCCCTTCTCTCCAAAGCCAACTAGAGGAATAAAGGGTTTTTACAGAGATAGACATCAGGAAGTGTCAGGTGGTTTGTGCTTGCCTGGGGTAAAAGAGTGCTGGCAAGCATTTGTTACATTGACTTAAAATTTTGCCAGTCCAGTCCAGTTCTTCTTTTTTTTTTTTTTTGCAGAACCAATCCAGTTCTTTAAAAAGAAAAGATGGGGGGATGCCATAAGGCAGCGTTCTGCTCCCAGTCAGGCTTTCACAGTGCTTAAAACAAAATCTAAAAGATGTGTTCTCAGTAGCTCTATCTGTGGCATGTAAGAAAGCCAGTTTAAAACCAATGTAATGGGGATCCCTGGGTGGCACAGTGGATTAGCGCCTGCCTTTGGCCCAGGGCGTGATCCTGGAGACCCGGTATCGAGTCCCACGTCGGACTCCCGGTGCATGGAGCCTGCTTCTCCCTCTGCCTGTGTCTCTGCCTCTCTCTCTCTCTCTGTGACTATCATAAATAAATTAAAAAAAAAAAAAAAAAAACAATGTAATGTAGCATTTCTCCTTCAAAGATTAAACTGTTATTTGAGCACAAAGCCTCACATACTTGGTCCTCCGACATGGCCAGTCTCATTCCTCACCCTTATCTGTAGAAATTTCTGCAGTAAAAATGCTTACTAGCCAGCCATTTTTATTTCTCGGATTCTTTTTTTTTTTTTTTTTTTTTTTTTTTTAAGTAGTCTTCACCCCCAATGTGAGGCTTGAACTCACAACCCTGAGATCAAGAGTCACATGCTCTACTGACTGAGCCAGCCAGGTACCCCTCTGGGATTCATTTTTAACTGTCTTCTTTGTCATCTGCTGTTTGAGAATACCTTGATTTTGAGAATACCTCAAATTCTGAAAATCATTCATTGACTCAGCAAACCCTGATTGGGTGTCCTGTGTTGGGGCAGCAGGAGAGAAAGATAAATGAGCAGTAATCTGGAATATAAATAAGTACTGTAATGGAATATAGGTACTATAATAGATCATAAAAGGTTTGCTTAGGTAACTCTTTTTTTTTTTTTTTTTTCCTTAGGTAACTCTTAATGTAATATCAGGGCTCCAGGATCATCAAGCTCATTGTTTTCTATACCTTATTTTTAGAAGTAGCACAACCCCATTTTTGAAGAAAGAGTAGCAAGGAATTGGAAGCTGCTCTGGCCTAAAACAGGTTGGGGGGAGCCCACAGCTTTTCTTGTTCTGCCTCATATTAAATACCATTCTCCCTGCAGCTTACTGAGAAATACCTCCCATTTTATTTTTAAATTTTATTTATTTATTTGAGAGAGAGCACAATCGGGGGAAGGGAGGCAGAGAGAGAGAGAAGCAGATTCCCAGTTGAGTAGGTAGCCCAATGCAGGGCTCTTTCCAAGGACCCTAGGACTATGAGCAGAGCCAAAGGCAGACGCTTAACCGACTGAGCCACCCAGGTGCCCATCTCTGGTTTTATAAAATGAAGATATTGGAGTTCCTGGAAAGTCCTATAATACAGATAGCCAGTGCAGGCCTGGTAATAGAAGTTAGTTCTCTTGAGTGTTAGTCTGTTTGTCGGTCACACACCAGACTGATAAACAATCATTAGATTTCTTCCAGTTTTTTTTGTTCCATTCCATAAAGTCAGTACTGTCAGGGGCTTTACCTCTGCCTGGCTTCCTTCCGTACTGAGCTTTAAGCTTTAAAGGTTTTGCCTCCTAGTGATCCAAATAATACAGATCAGTCCTATTCCCAGGAAAGTACTGTGACCCCTTTCATTGTCATCTGTGGACAATGCCACGTTGCCCCATCTAGTAACAGCCCCTTCTGTTTTTTGGTGGAAATTCATTTTTTTCTGAGAAATCTCTGTAAAGGATATATGATAAAGGTGTGATGAACAGTGTGAAAGAAAAGTACAGCTTAGGGATAATAGTCAGTAACATCGCAATAAGTTTGTGTGGTGACTGGTGGTAACTAGACTTCACTTAGATCATTTTGCAATGTATGTAGATGTCAAATCCCTGTATACCTGAAACGAATATAATATTGTACCTCAACTATACTTGAATAAAAATTAAAGGATTAATAGGCACATATGGCATTTATATAGACATGGAGGTACTGCCATGATGTTGTATGGGGAATTTGTATTCTGGGAATTTCATACTGGTGAGGAAAGTAAACCACATTGGTTGTAAAAATTTCACAGATCAGGTCGAGTAGGGTGTGACAATCTGTTACCTCTTCCCTCCATGCTAGAAGGCTTCCTTGAAGAGCCGAAATATCTAGAAAGAGTTCGAGTTAGAAAGAGTTCAAGTTCGAGGGCATTTTGCTCAGTAATCACTGTATCACTTTGATCTTTCTGACTTTTAAGAGTGGTTTTGAGGGGTGTTTGAAGTAATTTGTTATGGTAATGTTCATGAATGTTTTGTTTTTTAAAGATGATCCCTGTAAATCAGGGCTCTTAATGAGAGACTTTTTAGACAAAAGGAGAGTGCTGCTGTTACAACCAACTGCTGGTAATTTCACACTGCTTACGGTATATTTTCTTTATTATGATATATTTTCTTTATACTCTGGTCCCTGGCTACTTCTTTTTTTTTATTTTTTTTTATTATTTTATTTTTTTTAATTAATTAATTTATTTATTTATGATAGTCACACAGAGAGAGAGGCAGAGACACAGGCAGAGGGAGAAGCAGGCTCCATGCACCCACCGGGAGCCTGATGTGGGACTCGATCCCGGGTCTCCAGGATCACGCCCTGGGCCAAAGGCAGGCGCCAAACCGCTGCGCCACCCAGGGATCCCCACTTCTTTTTTTTTTTAATTTTTAATTTATTCATGAGACACATACACACACAGAGAGAGAGAGAGAGAGAGAGAGAGAGGTAAGACACAGGCAGAGGGAGAAGCAGGCTCCATGCCCCGATGTGGGACTCGATCCCGGGTCTCCAGGATCACGCCCTGGCCTGAAGGTGGCGCTAAACCACTGAGCCACCCGGGCTGCCCTCCCTGGCTACTTCTATGGGACTTCGGCATTAATGTACAAATCAGGCCAGATATACTGAGGGAGGAAAACAGCTGCATTCCAAGGAGCTGTGTTGCCCTTCTACTAGCATAAGGAGCCAGAGTGGGCAGCAGCAGGCTGACTGCTCTGTGCCCCTGACCCCTCTACCAGTGGAGGCAGGACCCTCTGGGAAAGCTAAACTCCTTACTCTGAGCAAGTCCCAGTAGCTGCTGTTGCTTGTCCTTGCTGATTTTGTAGGATGGAGCCAGCCTTTTGGAGTTAACAATTCTGAGTCTGGGCTTGTTTCCTTGCTTCCACTCCACCCACCCACCCCTTCCCCCATTTTCATTGTGAAAAGGCCTGGGAATAATACCTAACTGTAGGCCTGTGGGAATGTGTTAAGATCCCTTACAGGTCCAAAGTGAGATACAGGAGCCTCATTAGATTGACCAATACCTTGGCCTGTGGAGTTCCTAATCTTTTTTTTTTTTTTTTTAAGATTTTATTTATTTATTCATGAGAGAGAGAGAGACAGAGACAGAGACAGAGGCAGAGGGAGAAGCAGGCTCCATGCAAGGAGCCTGATGTGGGACTCGATCCTGGATCTCCAGGATCACACCCCAGGCTGCAGGCGGCGCTAAACCGCTGCGCCACCGGGGCTGCCCTGGAGTTCCTAATCTTACATGAAGTTTATGTTGACATACTTCCTATCCATTGCACTACTGTTCCCAAGTAAACATATTTTTAGTAGACAAAGATGGGACTGAAAAAAAAATATATTTTAAGATTTGATTTATTCATGAGAGACACACACGGGGGGTGGAGGGGCAGAGACATAGGCAGAGGGAGAAGAGGGATCCATGCAGGAAGCCTAATGTGGGACTCGATCCTGGCACTCTGGGATCACGCCCTGGGCCAAAGGCAGACGCTCAACTGCTGAGCTACCCAGGCGTCCCTGAATATATATTTTTAAAAAGATTTATTTATGAGAGAGAGGTGGGGAGGGGCAGAGGGAAAGAATCTCCAAGCAGACTCCCCACCCCCGAGGGTAGAGCCTGACGTGGGGCTCAATCCCATGACCCATGAGCTGAAACTAAGAGTTAATATGCCTGACTGAGCCACCCTGGTGCCCCAGGACAAAATAGATTTTAAACACTCAGCACATGGAGAACATACTTTTAGATTCGAAACCAGATCTTCTAGTTCTCTCTAGTTACTATGACACTAGGTGCCATAGAGATGTGCAGATCCTATTGTGACCTCTCATTGGTGTAGGGATACTGCAAGTCTCTGGCTTCATTGTTCACCAAAGCCTGGCAGGTCTGGCTGCTTCCCTTCATGCACCAAGTGGTGGAGATGCCATCCTCCCCTCTGGAACCAGCTGTCTCCAGTCTTGGTTTGCCCTGCTAGTCAACAAAAGCAGGGCTCACCAGGGGACAATCTTCCCTGGTTGCCGTGTAATCTGTAATCTGAGCAAGCGAAGGTGAGTGTTGTGAGATGGGCAGCAGCAGCTTCTGAAGTTTCAAATGGGAGCCTGAGCATTTACTTCTCAGAAATCATAGGACTGAGGTAACTTTTCATACAAAACAACAACAACAACAACAACAAAAACAAATAGCACTCAGTGGTTTAGAAAACCCTTTCACTGCACAAGTAAATGCATTGTAGTATAGCCTCATTTTCCGTTTTGCTAGTAGTCTGTGGTGTCATCATACTAATTTCACATGCCTGTTAACTGGGATAGGAGGAATGAGCTTGAATTCAGGAAGGACTCCGGTTTGATCCCAGCTCCTTTTTCTTTTTTTTTTTTTTAATTATTTTATTTATTTTTTTTTTAATTTTTTTTTTTTATTTATTTATGATAGTCACAGAGAGAGAAAGAGAGGCAGAGACACAGGCAGAGAGAAGCAGGCTCCATGCACCGGGAGCCCGACGTGGGAATCGATCCTGGGTCTCCAGGATCACGCCCTAGGCCAAAGGCAGGTGCCAAACTGCTGCGCCACCCAGGGATCCCTCCTTTTTCTTTTTTAATTTTATTTATTTATTCATGAGAGACACAGAGAGAGAGGCAGAGACACAGGCAGAGGGAGAAGCAGGCTCCATGCAGGGAGCCTAACGTGGGATCCCCGGACTCCAGGATCACTCCCTGGGCCGAAGGCAGGCGCTAAACCACTGAGACACCTGGGCTGCCCCCCAGCTCCATTTTTAACTTTCTAAGTGACCTTGGCCATATTACTTAAATCTATCAATCTTCATTTCTTCACAGTCAATGGGACCCTGCTTGAAAGTGACTTAACCTGGTGTGCCCAGGTCTGTAGACTTCAGTCTGGCGCTCTTCCTCTGTACCACACTCCCACGGTGAACTTGAGGACCTTCTGTTCTTGCAGAGGTGCTGCTGAGGCTCTTTTGAGTCTCTTTGTAGAGAGGAAAGCACCTGGGAGCCGATAGCACTCCATTTTCCAAAGTGAAAATTCAGCAGGAGCATCCTAATCAGCCAGCCACTCTCCCTCCACCCCCCAAATGCTATTCAAAGTCATCATCTATGAGAGATGCTGAAGACACATGTGACAACTGTTGCACCTGAGTGAAAGGGATAATGATGACTGTACTGAAGCCACAGGACACATGTTTTCGAGATTGTTCCAAAGTTGGAATAATTTTTACTTGATGGTACCTAGGGATGACCCTTGGTGAATCAGCATTTCTTCTGTTAAAACCAGCCCTTAAAAAAAACAAAAAAAAACAAAAAAAAAACAAAAAAAACAGCCCTTGTGGGATGTCTAGGCTTGCTTTATTTATTTATTTATTTATTTATTTATTTATTTATAAATATTTTATTTATTCATGAGAAACAGAGAGGCAGAGACACAGGGAGAGGGAGAAGCAGGCTCCATGTAGGGAACCCGACGTGGGACTCGATCCTGGATCTCCAGGATCACCCCCTGGGCTGAAGGAGGTGCTAAACTGCTGAGCCACCCTGGCTGCCCCTAGGCTTTATTTTTTTTATTTATTTATTTATTTATTTATTTATTTATTTATTTATTTATTTATTTATGATAGTCACAGAGAGAGAGAGAGAGAGGCAGAGACATAGGCAGAGGGAGAAGCAGGCTCCATGCACCGGGAGCCCGACGTGGGACTCGATCCTGGGTCTCCAGGATTGTGCCCTGGGCCAAAGGCAGGCGCTAAACTGCTGCACCACCAGGGATCCCTATTTATTTATTTTTTAAACAGTACACGTTGTTGTTGTTTTTTAAGATTTTATTTATTCATGAGAGACTTAGAGAAAGAGGCAGAGACACAGGCAGAGGTATTCTTTTTTTTTTCTTAATTGTTTTTTTTTTTTTTTTTTTTTTTTATGATAGTCACGCAGAGAGAGAGAGAGAGAGAAAGAGAGAGAGGCAGAGACATAGGCAGAGGGAGAAGCAGGCTCCATGCACCGGGAGCCCGACATGGGATTCGATCCCGGGTCTCCAGGATCGCGCCCTGGGCCAAAGGCAGGCGCCAAACCGCTGTGCCACCCAGGGATCCCCCAGGCAGAGGTATTCTTATAAAATGTGGTCTTACCCGTTTTAGAATTCAGTCAGGGCTTCAGCTCTGGCCCCGGGTACTTCTCATGGGAAAGAGTCTTCATCTTCTCAGCCCTAAGACATGGTCCTCTCATATGAGGTGGAGTGACATTCAGGGAACAGGAGTCTTTATGTTCATAGTAGGAAGTCCCTTTACCAGGTCTTCGGCAGCAGCAACAGTAGGCTCCTGGCCCCTACTCCAAGCTCCTTTTTTTAAAAAAAATTTTTAAATGTTTATTTATTTATTTATGAGAGACACAGAGAGAGGCAGAGACACAGGCAGAGGGAGAAGCAGGCTCCCCGCAGGTAGCCTGATCTGGAATTCAATCCAGGGATCCTGGGATTATGCCCTGAGCTGAAGACAGGTGCTCAACCACTGAGCCACCCAGGCATCCCTACTCTGAGCTCTTTTCAGGTTTCATCCCCAATGTCTACTCTGAATGCTTGCTCATTTGTATTTAAACATGCTAGAGATGAGCACACGCCAGCCCCAGTAAAAAAAGAAAGCCCGCCAGAGAAGTCTTGGACTTCCTGAGTGGTCAGTTTTTGAGGTTACTAAGAAGCTAGTGCCTTTGGACTAGTTAGTGGTTGTTTTGCTTTCTGGTTGCTTATTGTCCAGATGTGCAAATGTGTGCTTAGTAAATCTGATGCAATAGTTTTGTGTCCCTGGTGTCTCTACTTTTCCAGGATTTCTTGTCTGAAACTTGCTCTTTTTTTTTTTTTTTAATTTTTTTTATTTATTTATGATAGTCACAGAGAGAGAGAGAGAGGCAGAGACATAGGCAGAGGGAGAAGCAGGCTCCATGCACCAGGAGCCCAATGTGGGATTCGATCCCGGGTCTCCAGGATCGCGCCCTGGGCCAAAGGCAGGCGCTAAACCGCTGCGCCACCCAGGGATCCCCTGAAACTTGCTCTTTATCAAGAGGTTAATAGTTATCCAGTCAATGAACTATGGGATTGAATTCACCCAGTTATTAAAATGAAAAGGATGAAATTTGTGTGTAAGATTTCCTGAGGAGTGGTAGTAGCAGAGTTCAGAGGAGACCTCAGGCCATTTCTTGTATAAACTCAGAAGCTGTTGACCTAGATAATGTGGTTTCATCAGAGTTTTGGGAGGCCTCTCTCATCAGGTGCCTTGTTGGGTTAGGGCTGATTCAACCCCACCCACTACTCCCAGCATCTGGCTCAGCCAGGATCATCTAGCATCTGCAGTGAGGATTTTCTAGCTGCAGTGGTCACATGTCTCTTCTTGGAAAGAACAGGTATTCCCATTTCCTGGCACTGCCAGAGGATTAGGGCCAACTCAGAAGTCCTCACGTATGACCTGCTCATAATTATCTGTGGATTCACTGGATTTTGTCATCTTCCTCAGGGTTTCATAATCACTCAGCTGCACATTTTCTTCAACAACTTCCTCAGTAAGAGATCATCAACATTTGAGACAGCCTTACATTTCATCAAACACTATATGCACATTAGCTCATTTAGTCCTTAGAGCCTATTTAAAAATGTGGGTCAAAGGGAGTTACCCTATTTATGGATGAGGAGATTCAGCCTTTAGGGAGTTATGACTTATCTACAGCGATGTAGCTACTCAGCATTGGGAGTCCAGATCTCAAACCCAAATTTTTATAGTTCTAAAGACCATATTCTTTGTGTAAGGCCCAGCTGCCTTTCCATTCCCAAAGGTGAGGTGAGTCTATAGCAATAATCAACAGTTAGCAGGAGCCCAGAATTGGTCCCAGTAAACCGACAGGTCCATAAGCGTCACTCCCCTGCCCCCATCTACCTTCCAGCCTCCCTGAGGTCTGGGAGCCGAGCAGGGCCAGTCAAGTGACTGTTTACTTAAGACAAATATGGCACTTCTTCTGCACATTGATTCACTGAATGGCACACAAAACTGGCCCTTGGTGTGGGGTTTGCCCTTGTCAATGCTGGATTGTAAACCGTGCCAAGGAGAACAAATTCTTCTCCACACCACATCCGGAAACAGGGCTTCTCCCTCCTGTTGAGAGTTTCCTGGTGTCCTAGTAAGGTTTGAAAAGCTCACCTGGGGTATCTTTTGGGGCAGACTAGCTAGTAAACTAGCTAGTTGAATGAACTGGGTTCATTCTCAATTCCTTTTGTAGCGTTTGTAGAATTTAACATTTTTTATTAAGTGTTTTCACATCGTTATCTTATTTGATCCTCCTAGTGTTGTGGAATGGAACGCTGGGCAGATATTCATTCCTACAGGTGAAAAATGTAGAGAGAGATTTGGAGGCTCAAGATCTGTACCTTTCTGCTCCCAGTTTCTTCCCTCTATAGTAGCTCTAGGGTTCTTTGTTCCCAGATCATATATAGGGTTTATAACTAGGTTGTTAGAATTTATTTTTAGGTAGACATGTATTCAGAAAAGAATTTTTAGGTAAACAACCCACTTATATATATCTGCTGAGGCCTGATAGGACTGTGTGGCAACATTAAGAATTGACTTGGCCTGATTATGGTATTGGTAAACAGAAAAAGATATTTTCTCACTTAAACATGAAAGGCCTTTAGGGCATATAGAGAAGGAAGAGATGCTATAATCCAGGATAGAGAGTCTGGGATTCTTGTATTTTGTGTTTATCTAAAAACATTTGTGGGGCACATAATGCCCATAGTTTCTGCGAGAGGTAATACATTGTTTTTGAACTGTGACCCTCTTAAATGTTGCAATAAAAGTGGGCGAGGTGAGATCATAGACAAAGATGTATACAGTTATTGAACCCAAAGAGTGGAACACGTAGGTACACACCCCTGGGCCGTGGGAAGGAAGCTGCACCAATGACCAGAAGTAGACCTTCAGACAAAAGAAACTGGAGTCTTCATTCCTTCTAGTGCTGGCTATAAAAAGTAATAGAGCCCCATGGACTGCCTGCCATCACAGCTACATGGGTGAGGAGCAGTCTCCCGGGGTGGGGAGGCAGGGGAAGTTGATGGAAAACTAGGCCTGTTTGGAGGAGTCAGAGGGGGCCAGGGATTGCAGGGAGACCCTGGGCCTTCTGGACCCAGAGACCAGGGTAGCAGAGAAACACAGCTGGGTAAATGCAGAAGCCAGCCTAACTGGGCCCTATGGGATGAGAAGGGCCTTGGCCAGCTTAGAGGCATGGGAAGTACAAACAAGTCATTAGTTAGAAAATCCAAACCATAAGAGAGAAGGGAAGAAGGAAGGGAGGGATATCTGAAGAAAGACAAAACCAGATTATATACCAGTTAGAGGCATAATACCAAATTTTTAAAAAATTTCCCAATTAAAATGCTTATTATTTTATTTGGTATTTAATTACCGTGTTTTTTTTTTTTTTTTTTTTAGTAATCTTTTTTTTAGTAATCTCTACACCCAGCATAGGGCTTAAACTCACAACCCCAACCAAGACGGAGTCACATATTCTTCCAACCAAGCCAGCTGGATACCCCTGGTAAATTAAACTAATATTTTCTTGTCCACCCCCATTTAGCTAGCTTTCTCAGGCATTCCATCTGTGCATCTACAGCAGTTACAACCCAAGTTGGAGACTGCCCAGGGTGCTGGCTTGTATGTGATTTGGAATATGGCACTGGACTCTGAGAAACTGAGTCTGAGGGAGTCTTGATGATCTGTCTTTGTAAGAAGCTTCTTATTTAACTGGGGAAACATGATGACAGCACTTGTGAAAGCCAAAGAATAATCGCCTCTTGTTAATGTGATGCCAGTTCTATACAGCAGTAAACTCTGAGCTAGGAACAGCCTTCTGGTAAGCAGGCCAGGGACTCCTTGTGCCCAACCAGAAGCTATTTAGCAGGGAGGGGTGGGAGCTATGGCCAACCCAGTACAGGAGTCTGAGCAACCACTTACTACCTTTCCTTTGGCTGTTTCCTCCTCTGCGCATTGGGATAACAACACCAGCTCATGTTGTGGGCATCTATAGCTGGTAGCTGGTCACGTCAATTCCAGTGTCAGGTAAGAGAATTGTTCTAATTCCAGGGAGCTGTTTGCCTTGCATTTTCTTTTTTTCTTTTTATTTATTTATTTTTTTATTTATGACAGTCACACACACACACAGAGAGAGAGGCAGAGACACAGGCAGAGGGAGAAGCAGGCTCCATGTACCGGGAGCCCGACGTGGGATTCGATCCCGGGTCTCCAGGATCCCTCCCTGGGCCAAAGGCAGGCGCCAAACCTCTGCGCCACCCAGGGATCCCTGCCTTGCATTTTCTTACCCCTTCCCCCACCTTGCTCTCTAGTGCTGGCTGACCTCTGCAACCTCCTCCCTTCTTCAGTAGTTTCTCAGGGCAAAGAAGAATCAAAATGGAAAAGAATTATTATGGATTGTCTTTATTGTGCTTTTTTGTCTTATTTCTTAATATTTATTTTTAAAAATATTTTATTTATTTATTCATGAGAGATCCAGAGAGAAAGAGGCAGAGACACAGGCAGAGGGAGAAGCAGGCTCCATGCAGGGAGCCCGACGTGGGACTCGATCCCAGGACTCCAGGATCACGCCCTGGGCCAAAGGCAAGCGCTAAACCGCTGAGCCACCCAGGCTGCCCTTAAGATGTATTTAAAGAGAGAGAAGGAGAGCACAAGTGCAGGGAGAGGCAAAAGGAGAGGGAAGGAGAAAATTTCAAGCCAACTCCTGCTGAGTGGGATGCCTGACATAGGGCTTGAACTCAGAGATCATGACCTGAGCCGAAATACAAGAGTCAGACACTTAACTGACTGAGCCACCCAGACACCCCTGTGCCTTTTTAAATCACCAAATGGGGAATGAGTGATAATGTAGTCCTGTCTGGCAGCATTGCACTGATTTTCTGAGGTTTATAGGACGTGAGGGTCCATGGAAGAGGATTTAATATCTTTGAATATGTCTCTTCTTTCAGGAGCCCTAGTGCCTTGAGCCTGCAATTTATCAGGAACAAAGGCTTTGAAATGAGTGTTCTGGATCTGCTGGGCAGGTTCATAGGAAGGAACTTCGTTTGCTGGAAGGAACGTTGGTGATGGGACATTTTTTCTACTTCTATTAGATCTGGAGTGAGACTAAAAGCCTGTATCAGATGAATAGCTAGTACCAGAGTTATGGAGGTAGATTTTATAAACAGAGGGTTACAGTTTTCTGGAATTAGAACACAGAGGGCATATGAACCTTTCTGAAATTTGTAAGAGCAAAGTAAAGGCCCAAGTGACTCCCTGTGGACTAGTTAGTGCACTGCAGGCTCTTAACTTATCTTGTTTGCTTGGTCTACTTCCACTCTGTCTCCATCTCTCTTCCTCTCTCTTGTCCCCTGTCTTCCCCCTTGTCAAGAGAATTGGGCCACTATATATAAAAGAAGGAGCCAATTAGCTAAAAAGTCAAACAAGTGTTTATATTTTGCCAAACTGCCTTCCTGTTATCATCAATATATTTAGGTACTTTTTTTTTTTTTTTTTTTTTACTTACATACTTTAAGATTTATTTCTTTATTTTAGAGAAAGTGTGCACACATGAGTGCAAGCCAGAGGAGGGGCAGAGGGAGAGGGGGAGAGAGATTCCTTAAGCAGACTGCTTGCTGACCACAGAGCCCCGCATGTGGAATTCAGTCTCATAACCCTGAGATCATGACCTCAGCTGAAATCAAGAGTCAGATACTTAACCAACTGAGGCACCCAGGTGCCAGTTTGACTTACATACTTTTGCACATGCTTATAGTCAGCATTTTGAGACCTTTATGTAAAATAACTCTATGTAGACTTTTCCATGGTGGATATAGCCTATCAACTATCAACTTGTCCCAGCTGTGCCATGATTCTATTGTTTACCCTGTTCGAGCAGTCCTACCCTGTATTGTTAGGCTGTGTGACTTTTTTCTTTAATGTCCTAGTATGGCTACTTAACCGTTTTGGTACTGATTACCAGTAATACTTTTTGAAGTGTATTTCCCAGAGTGGAATCCTTTTTGTTTGTTTGTTTTTCAACAATGAAAGGGGGAGAAGAAAACCTAAGCAGACTCCAGGGGGAGTGAGACAGCTTCTTGTTTATAATGAGGAGTTGAAGTCTAGAAAGGTTCTACATTTATGATTTGGTCCCTGATTTTCTAGGAATTCCAGTGGTTCCTGCAAAGAGAAAAGGATTCGAGTGTAGAGGCCAGTCAGACAAAGTTTGGACACATAGCTTTTCAGAGAATGAAGTAGACCTTGTTTCTGACATTATAAGGTAGCTTCTTCATGTTGCACCACACAGCCACTTCCTTGAAGAACAGTGACCAGGCCCCAGGGATGGACACAACCTGCCTTCCCTGGGCCCTGCTTGTGTGGGTTGACTATACTAATGGAGCCTTCTCTAGTATGCCCATCTCTGCAGATGGTGCTTTTAGTTCATATTAAGGACTCAGGATTCTTGCCTCTGAGTGGAGTAGGCTAGTATCTTTCTTTCAAAACAAAATTGTTAAATCGTGTTTTGAGTTTAGAAAACTATTGAAGTAGTCAACAGCAGATTACTTTTTGTTGTCCACAGGTGCCTTGTTGTTGGCAGTATGCATGAGACCACTGCCTGCCTTCCTCCTTTCCTTTGGATTTCTTTTTTAAGTTTTTATTTATGTAAGTAATCTCTACACCCAACTTGGGGCTCGACTTATGATCCTGAGATCAGGAGTTGCACATTCTTCTGACTGAGCCAGCCAGGTGCCCTTCCTTTGGATTTTTTTATTCAGCAAATGTTTGTTGAGAACTTGTTATTTTCTGGGGTCTGGAGCTCCACCACTGATACAGACAGCTGTGGCCCTGCCTCTGGGGCCAGAGTTGGGCCTCCTCCCAGGTGAGGGGAAAGGTGTACCTGAAGGGAGATTGACACAAATAAAGTCTTGATGAGTGGACATCTGTGGAAGCTGGCCTTCCCACATTGGTATTTAAAAAAAAAAAAAAAAAAAGATTTATTTTAGAGAGCATGAGTGAGCGGGAGGAGGGGGCAGAGGAAGAGAAAAACCTAGACACCAGGCTGAGCACAGAGCCCAATGAGGGCTCGATTGTAGGACCCTGAGATCATGACCTGAGCCTAATCCAAGAGTCAGATGCTTCACTGAATGAATTACCCAGCACAGACACCCCTCCCCCTTTTGTATTTTTTTTAAATATTTTTTTTAATTTTTTTTTTTTTTTTATTTATGATAGTCACACAGAGAGAGAGGCAGAGACACAGGCAGAGGGAGAATCAGGCTCCATGCACTGGGAGCCCGACGTGGGATTTGATCCCGGGTCTCCAGGATCACGCCCTGGGCCAAAGGCAGGCGCCAAACCACTGCACCACCCAGGGATCCCTGTATTTTTGAGAGATGCAAAAGGCCCTGTTGCTCCGGCAGGACCACACCCTCACAGACTGTGCTGTTATTACCAAATGAAACAATAATCAGATTTAATCATATATATAGTCACTATTGTGCAGCATGATAACTAGGTGCAGGAGGTTTACCTAAGTTACTATAACTAGTAACTTAGACAACCAGATTGCATTTATCCTTTGCCCACTTTTAGTTTCAGCTGCAAGCAGCGTGGGAGCTGGGCTAGGTCTTTGGCTTGGCCGCATGCACCTGCCACCTGTCTAGCGATTCTGGGACCTTTTACTCTGCCCCCTTCCCTCCACTGGGTGGCCCAGAGTGCCCATCCAGCACCCTCTTCTCTCAGCAGCCTGACTGCTGAATGGCCTGTTATATTTTTTTTTTTAATTTTTATTTATTTATGATAGTAACACGGAGAGGGAGAGAGAGGCAGAGACACAGGCAGAGGGAGAAGCAGGCTCCATGCACCGGGAGCCCAACGTGGGATTCGATCCCGGGTCTCCAGGATCGCACCCTGGGCCAAAGACAGGCGCCAAACCGCTACGCCACCCAGGGATCCCTGAATGGCCTGTTATAAATCTTGACTCTCAGGATCCCAAGGACATAGAGCTCAGATATGTTCTTTGGTAAAGATCTGTAAAAGGTCAGCACAGACAAGCTGGTGTGGGGCTCATTCTGCAGCCAACAAAGTCTACCTTGGCCCCTCGGTAAAAGAACACAGGGATATGTAGCTGGGCAATCTTCTGGTATCTCTCTGGTCTGTCCTATTTTACTTTGTTCACATTGTTCCTTGATCTTGAGGGTCCTTCTCCTCCTCCACCCCAAATGATGTCTGTCATTGAGGGTCCTGGGTAAGCCGTCCCTTCTCCAGGAGACCTCTTTTTTTTTTTTTTTTTAAGATTTTGTTTATTTCATGAGAGACACAGAAAGGGAGAAACAGGCTCCCCCACAGGGACTGTGGGACTCTATCCAATCCCAGAATCCTGGGATCATGCCCTGAACCAAAGGCAGATGCTCAACCACTGAGCCACCCAGGCGTCCCTCCAGGAGACCTCTTTGAATACTCCGCTCCACATGATGACCACCTAACTTTGCATTCTGGACTTAACATTAATGGACCATACAGTTAGTTCATCAGCATTTTTGAGATGAGAGTATATCTGATTTGGATTTAATAGAAGGTCCCATTTTCTATATATTTTGGGGCTTTTTCTCCCCCAATTTCATTGAGGTATAATTCACAAGTAAAATTACAATGTATTTAAAGTATACAATGTGATGATCTATAATCATGGATCTCCATAATTTTTTTTTTAATTTTTATTTATTTATGATAGTCACACAGAGAGAAAGAGAGAGAGGCAGAGACACAGGCAGAGGGAGAAGCAGGCTCCATGCACCGGGAGCCCGATATGGGATTCGATCCCGGGTCTCCAGGATCGCGCCCTGGGCAAAGGCAGGCGCCAAACCGCTGCGCCACCCAGGGATCCCTCCATAATTTTTTTTAAAAGATTTTATTTATTTATTCATGTGAGACACAGAAAGAGAGGCAGAGACACAGGCAGAGGGAGGAGAGCAGGCTCCATGCAAGGAGCCCGATGTAGGACTTGATCCCGGGAATCCGGGATCACGCCCTGAGCCAAGGCAGACACCCAACCACTGGGCCACCCAGGTGTCCCATGGATTTCCATAATTGAATAAAAAAATCCATCACCTCACATATTCTTTGGTGATAATGCTTAAAAGCTACACTTCTCAGAAAATTTCAATTACACAATAAAGTATTATTAACTCTAGTCACCGTGCTGTTGATTAAATCCTCAGGCCTTACTCATCTTATAACTGAAAATTTGTACCCTTTTACCAACCTCTTCCTATTATCCCCACCTCTGGCCCCTGGCAACCAGTCTCTCCTTCTCTTTCTCTTTCTCTTTCTCTTTCTCTTTCTCTTTTTCTTTCTCTTCTCCTTTCTCTCTCTTCTCTTCCCTTTCTTACTTTAATTTATTTGACAGAGCGAGTATAAGCAGAGGGAGGAGAAGCAGGCTTCCTGCTGAGCAGAGATGTGGCTTAATTCCAGGACTCCGGGATCATGACCTGAGCAGAAGGCAGTCGCTTAACTGAATGAGCCACCCAGGCGCCCCTCCTGTTTCTATGACTTAAATCTTTTCTTTTTATTTTTTTTAAGATTTTTTAAAAATTTATTTATTCATTAGAGACAGAGGGAGAAGCAGGCCCCATGCAGGAAGCCCAATGTGGGATTTGATCCGAAGACTCCAGGATCCACGCCCTGGGCCAAAGGCAGGCACTAAACCGCTAAGCTACCCAGGGATCCCAAATCTGTTCTTTTTAGATTCCACAAGTGATACCATGCATATCTTTTTTTTTTTTTTTAAAGATTTTATTTATTCATGAGAGACACAGAGAGAAAGAGAGAGGCAGAGACACAGGCAGAGGGAGAAGCAGGCTCCATGCAGGGAGCCCGATGCGGAACTGGATCCCCGGACTCCAGGGTCACGCCCTGGGCTGAAGACGGCACTAAACCACTAAGCCATCAGGGCTGCCCAACTATGTCTTACAATATCCGAAAAGATAAAAAAGATATAATTACATGCCTAGAGAAAACTCAGGATATATGCTAACATATTAGCAATGATACGTCTGTGGGGTGAGATAGAAGTTGGTTTTTCTTTTCTTCTTTATACCTTTGAAGGACCATTACTTGTACTTTTTTGTCCTCCTTGACACCTATTTTTCTTGGTGGAACATGTAGAAAATGCTCAATAAATAGACACTGGTTGAGGTAAGAAATGAAGGTCTCTTCTTTCCTTGGCTTAATTTGGTAGCTCTGGTTTTATAGGTTATTATAGCTGGTGTACCTGTGCTGCTCTTCGTTTGGAAAGTTCCCCAGATGAGCTGCTGCTGTGCACTGCCAGAGTAGAGGCCTCCAAGGGTGGGGGGTTAGCTTGTATTGGACCCTATTTTCCTGGCTGACAAAGGCTCCGCCCTGGTAGCAGCAGCAGCGAGAACTGATGCACCAGCTTGTATGATTTCCTTCAGCTTGGCAGAGTCAGGAGTAGGCTGGGGCTGGTCCACTTGCTTGGTGACTCCATGTACCTGATACAGCTGGTCTGTGGAGCTGCTGGGAACGGCCTGGTTTACTGCTCCCATTTAGTGCCCTGCTCCCTGCTCTGCACACAAAGCCGCCCTGCTGGTGAGAACAGTGACGACAGCTGGGATGGGCCAGAGCTGCTGTGCCTGCTGCTGCTTTTTTGTTTTTAAGCTTTATCTATGTGGTTATTTTGTATTTTAGGTAATTTTTAATTTTGATAGAATTTCAAACATATAGAAACATTGTAAGAATGGTTGAAAGAACTCTTATGTACCTTTTATCCAAATTCACCACCAGCATTTTGCCTCATTTGCTTTTACTTGCGTATCTCCTTGCTCCTTCCCCCTAATATGTACACACACACACATACACTTCTCTGAACTGTTATACAGTAACTTGCAGTGTGCCCCTTTACTTTTCAAAACTTCAGGATATGTTTCCTAAAACAAAGACATTTATATAATCAGTACAATTTATAAAAACCAGCAAGTTCAATATTAGTACAGTGCTGTTACCTAATCCACTGTCCATATTCAAATTTTGTCCATATTCAAATAATGGTCCCCGTAATGGCAGAGCTTGATTTTTAAAGAAAACACTTCTAAGGCACATGAGTGACTCCTCTGTTCTATTGGCTCAGAGGAAAGCAGTTCCAGCAAGTGTTTGGGGGAACGGACTGCCATGGGTGCCGTATCACCAGCTCCTTGTGTCTCCTCAGGACCAGAAGAGTGAGCACAGCAAGAATCACACTCAGCAGCAATGTCAGCGGAACTGGAGACCTCAGAGGCGGTGGATGAGTCGGAGAAAAGGAGCTCTGGGGCCTCAGATAAGGAAAACCACACCAGGTGAGGGCTGGGGGCTGACGGTGTTGAGTCCTGTGGGCCTCAGACACCAGGGTGTGGTCAGGGTCATCCCACCACCCACAGACACCCCTGACTGGAATTGCAGAGATATATATCACACGCCACCCTGGGCTTCTGAGCAGTTACCCCCTGCTTCCCTAGGGAGTGCTGAAGAATGGAATTGGTAGTTCAAATCCTTTTTTCTTTCTGAAACCCTAAGTGTTTTGTCATCTGTGCTGAAAAAGGGTCATCAGACAAACCTGGCACCTTTTCCAGTGTTTTCCACCCCCTAGAATGTAGGAGTAGCTCTGACTCCAGAGTTTTTCCTACTGGGTAGGGACAGTTCTTGCTAAGCCTTGAGTGACCAGAGCCTCTTTCCCATTGTTCTTCTTCTCATTGTAGCGCTGTCACTGACAAAGTGCTGTTTATGTCTTGAAATAATTGCTAATAATAAATGATTCTTAGCATGTAGGTGGTAGGAACTAATCTCTTAGAAAAGCTAGCAAAGGGTGGGCTGTGAGGGACCAAGGTTTTGTCATTCTAGTGGATGGATTGTGTGGACCACGTGAGCTGCTCATCTTTTGGGTCATGCGGCCTTTGCCTTGTCACATATGGTCTGTGGCACCTGTCGGCATACACCATCTGTGTCATTTTAAGTAGTACAAATCTAGGTCCTGGTTCCCACTGCCTTGGCCCCTCTCATTCTGATCCTACACCTGGGCCCAGTGACATGGAGACCTGCACAGGCTGTGGGTCAGGGTGGGAGGAAGGTGGCAAGGGAGGGACATCCACAGTCCGTCACAGCACGATTCTGTGAAACACGTTCGCAAAGACTGGCTGCTCCCTGGAGAAGCCAGCAAATATTGGTGGGATCAGAAGTGTGTGTTTCCTCAGGCACACGGTGGCCACAGAGACCAAGCATTGTTCATTTGGGGGGGGGGCGGTTCACAGAGACACGGACTGTTCAGGAACAGGCCCATCATCCCACATGGCGCCCACGTCCTTGGGGCCCATTCACATTTGCCTGCTCCCCAGCCAGACTGTGTTAGTGCTGCAGTGGAGTTTTGAGTAGCTTCTGCCTCCAGCTCAGTGGGGGCCACTCTGAGACCGAGCAGGGCTAACACACACGCACTCACATGCCCATCTCCACAGGATGGCTGACCTCTCCGAGCTCCTGAAGGAAGGGACCAAGGAAGCACATGACCGGGCAGAAAACACCCAGTTTGTCAAGGACTTCCTGAAAGGCAACATCAGGAAGGAGCTGTTTAAGGTGGGTGCCCTTGGTCCTGGATGGGGTCACTTTGGGGGCCTTGGTCCCATGAGGAGGATCCCCTTGGAGCTGCTGTGAGGTGGCAGCTGGGCCTTTTCTCACCCGCTCGCCACTCCATTGATAGCAGACTGCGGTTTCATGTGGCTTAAATAGAATAGCATCGCAGTGATATGCAGGAAGCAGAAGTATCCACGTTCCAAAGAATTCACCATGTCATTTCTTTAAGGAACATGAAGTTTCCTGGGTGTGAAATGATTCTTTGTATAAACATGGGCTTCTGGGGATCGGGGTGGTGGGAGCAGTGGGCTCATGAGACATGCTCGCTGGGCAAGGCCTGCAGCCCTTTGCCATGGTCTCCCCTTACCCTCAACAGCTGGCCACAACTGCACTTTACTTCACATACTCCGCCCTCGAGGAGGAAATGGAACGCAACAAGGACCACCCAGCCTTTGCCCCCTTGTACTTTCCCACGGAACTACACCGGAAGGAGGCACTGACCAAGGACATGGAGTATTTCTTCGGTGAGGACTGGGAGGAGAAGGTGCGGTGCTCTGAGGCTGCCCAAAAGTATGTGGAGCGGATCCACTACGTGGGGCAGAATGAGCCAGAGCTGCTGGTAGCCCATGCCTATACCCGCTACATGGGGGACCTCTCGGGGGGCCAGGTGCTGAAGAAGGTGGCCCAGCGGGCCCTGAAACTCCCTAGCACGGGAGAAGGGACCCAGTTCTACCTGTTTGAGAACGTGGACAATGCACAACAGTTCAAACAGTTGTACCGGGCCAGGATGAATGCCTTGGACTTGAACCTGAAGACCAAGGAAAGGATTGTGGAGGAGGCCAACAAGGCCTTTGAGTACAACATGCAGGTACTGCTGGGACTTGGGCTGGAGGGGGGCCTCTGATGGTAAGAGCCAATCCAGAGCTGCCCAAACAGGTTTCAGTGCATTAGGCCAGATGAGCTGTGGGCTGCCAGAAAGTACAGGACCAAATCGGCCAGAGGGCATGAGCCCAGTGATGGCTCCGCTGTTTGACAGGTGCCCTGTGTGCTTATTTTGGGGAGGGTGAGGTCCTAGCACTGAGGGTTCAGAGAGAATGAAGCTGTCTCCTTTTCTCTCACCACAGGATTGTCTTGAGTGGATTTCCTCCTTTTTTAGCAAGGGTTGCTATGAAAAGTCTCACTTGATAAGTTCACAGAACTAAGAGTGAGGAGAACTCTGTTTACAAATGACTGTTAGATGCAGCCACGCCTGGGGAGGCTGATTCTGTCCCGGGGCCCAGGCCAGCCCTCAGCACCAGGAGTGGCCAGCACGGGGAGTGAGGCTCCAGCCCCAGTTGCAGGCCTGTCCGATTAGTCTGACATCAGCAAGCCTGCTGGGGCCTCAGTTGTCCCATGTTCCTGTCATTCAGTAAAAATACCTAGGCACTGACAATGGGAAAGTGCCAGCGCTCACAGCGTGTTGTGGGGGCAGCGCTTTTGTTCTGTCCTCATTGTTTCTCCCTGGGAGTTCCAGCTGTGGGCTGTGTTGTCTGGTCAGTGTCCAGGGTGGAGCCACCAGAGTCAGCAGTGGTGAGATGCTGCAGCACAGGTGTGGTCCCACTTCAAGAGCTGTGCCAGGGAGAAGCGTGAGGTCGCTGTGGTGGTGCCTGCTGCTCACTAGGGCTGCTGATTTACTGGTTTGCTCTCCTGAGCAAGTCTTGCTGGTTCTAGCTCCCTCCGCTCAGGGGAAGAGAGAGATTTCTGAGAGCAGAGTGTATGCAGTCCAGTGATGTCTGTTCATCCCCTGCTCCTGCAGATATTTGATGAACTGGACCAGGCTGGCTCCTTGTTGGCCAGAGAGATCCTGGAGGACAGAGTCCCGGTGCACGATGGGAAGGGAGACGTGCGTAAATGCCCCTACTATGCTGCTAAACCAGACAGAGGTAGGTCTTGCCTGTCCCAAAGTCTCATCCCAGGGTGTGTCCATGTTCCCCACTGATGCCATGTCCCCTGTTGGTGCCACCACACAGGTGCCCTGGAGGGCAGCAGCTGCCCCTTCCGAACAGCCCTGGCTGTGCTGAGTCAGCCCAGCCTGCAGTTCATTCTGGCCGCTGGTGTGGCCCTGGTTGCCAGCCTCTTGGCTTGGTACTACATGTGAAGGACCCATCATACCACGTTGGCACCCTCTTTCCAAGTGACCACTGGCCTGCCCCTGCCTCCACCGGTGACTGAACTACCACCTCAGGTGACTGTTTTTTAAATGCTGGGTTTGAGAAAACAAGCAACCAATAAAAGCCAGACGCTAAAGCCTCTGCCTGTAGCGTCCTCTGTGGGCTTGATGCTGAGCTGGCTGCAGCCATGAGGCTTTGGCTTCGGGAGCAGCCAGTGCAACTCAGCAGGCCAGCCTGGGCCTCTGGAACCAGCTCTGCTCCTGGGGCGTCCACACTGCTCACCCTGAGGCTCCTTCCCTCACTCTTCTCCTGTGTTAGCATTTAGGTGGGAACCTTTCCTCTGATGGGCATAGTGCAGCCGGCAAGCCCAGGCTGCTGTAGCTCTGTGGGAGGGAGGGAGCCTCTCCTGGGGGAGGAGAAGGGGTGGCTTGCACCGTCCTGAACCAACCAGTCCTCATCCCTCTCAAGCAGAAACCCTGGAGAGGGGGTCTATTTAGCCATGGCCCATCGCCTGCCTCCCTTGACCTGTGTAAATGCTACAGCACTCAATAAAGTGGACTCTGACAGCTGCCTCCCTCTTTTCTGGCGAGAACATCTTCCTCCTCAGCTACTCCTGCCCTTCTCATGCTCCCGACACCCCTGGTCACCTTGCAGCCCTCCACCCAGAGCAAGACCACCTCATCACACAAATTTGATGTGATTCTCAGAAGTACTTTGGAGGTTCCCTACTTTTTGAAATTTGTTTATAAATAAGGATTTTTAAAAGTGCATATACTTGTATTATGCAACAATTCAGGGTCTAAAATACAAATGCGAACTTAAATATTTTTATTGATAGGAAGTTGTTTCTTGTTTAATATATTGAGGATCTGCAAAAGTTTTATTCAGAAAAGGGTTAAATGGCAGGGAAAACTTTGTCTTCCTACTGCTGACCCAGCCTACCCATTTTCACAGTTCAGATGAGGATGGGGGTGGAGCTGGCTCAGAACCAGGGGGGCCGACTGGCTGCCCCCCACCCCCCAATTAGCTTTCATACCAGAAACCCCAACCCCAGTGGCTGTGTCTGGCTTAAGGGGGAAAAGGGTATTTGCCTACAGGGTGGGATGACCCGGAGCTCAAGCCAGGGGGACTCCAGCCTGCAGACTGTGTGGGCAGAGACCATGGCATGGAGATGGGTGAAATCAGTGTCAGAGATAGGAAGGTAACCTTCTAGTGCAATGAAGTCAACTCCTACCCCAGTCTGGTCCCAGCTAGAACCTGGGGCTGGTCTACACTGGGTTTTGGCGTCACCCCTGGGCAGTCAGTATAGCAGAAGCACGAAGACCCTGAGGACTCAAGCCTCAGCCCCTAGACCACTTCTAGCCCCCCTCCCTTTTTCCCCTCAAAGAAGGAAGCCAGGCAAGAGAGCAAGAGGCCCAGGGCAGGGGAGTGAGAGGGCCAATTTAATGAGAAACTACAAACTGAGACCAGCCATGATTCACAGTGACAGGAGGCCATGCAGTGGCAGTGCGAAACCAGGAGAGGGGTGGCAGCAGGATACAGCGGTCCACATAAGCAAATTCACAGACAAACCATTCAGGAAATACAGTGTGGGCTCAGGCCCAGGGCAGATGTCCACCAAGGCACGTCCGCCACTTGTGGCTGCTCCTTCCTTGTCCCCAGCCTGTCCCAGTCCAGTGCCTGACAGCTGCTCCTGCTGCAGTACCTGCTGTTGAAACAAGCACAGTGACAGCAAGTCAGCAAGGGCAAAGGGCCCAGCATTTGCTGGGAAGAGGATACATGGAGAGCACACTACAAATCTGTGTGTGCTTGCAAGGAGGCCCCTTCTCTCTGTCCTCTCCAGTCCTATTTGGGACACACACCGGCCACTGGGCAAGGTCTTGCCGACGCACAGCAAGGACATGGTACAGACAGATGGGCTAGGCTCCTGGGCACTCCTCCTGGCCCTACCCAAGACAGGGGTTTGTAGAGGGCAGGCCAGAAAGGGAGCTGGGCAGGGGGTGCCAGAGGCAAGTCCCTTCTTGGCGAGCCAGGGCCTCAGCACCCAGCCCATGATCTGCAGGTGTGCTGATCGCTGTACCTTACCCAGGGGACTCCCAGGCCCTTGGATAGAGTGTTGAGAGTTCTAGAGTTCTGAGGGCCAGAGTCATTCCTTCTAATCATCATACCCACCTCTAGCACCCCAGAAATAAAGCCAGGCCTGAGGACCCTGTCCTGCTTCAGTCCATTTTCCCACTCTTGGCCCAGCAGATGAGAAATCACTGTGGCTACAGGTACAGCCCCACTGCAGGCCCCAGGTCTGCTCTGGCTGCTTCTGGTCCCAGGGACAGTTAGGACCAATTCTATGCTCCGTCCAGAAATGGAGTGAGGAGACCCTTCCCAGCTTCTCGTCCTGATCACAAACATCAAGCAAACCAGCAACACACAGGCTCCGTGCTATCCCCCTGCCACCTGCTGACCCTTGGCCTTAAATCCAACAGAATTTTTGCCAGAAGAGTCCGATGCTCAGGGAAGGGCAAGCCAAAGAGGACAAGACTTCCAGGGGACTGGTGGGACGGCCTCCACCCCCAAGTGGGAGCAGGGAAGCGAGCCACTGAGCAAGGGGAGCGAAAGCACAGGGGGCCAGACTGACAGCAGGGAGTCCAGTCCTGGTTCCGTTAGCACAGGCGCTTGTACGTGTAGATGTAGGCTTTGCAGCTGGGGCATGTGTGCGTCACATCCTTGAAGTCGTTGATGAGACAAGGGATCAAGCAGCAGCCCAGGTCACACCTGAATCGGAGACAGAGAGATTGGCTGAGAGGGCACTGGGGGCACATAGGCCTACCCCAGCTCAGTGGCATGTGGGCACGGCCCCACCCCAAGCACCCGTACCACCTACCCCATGAAGCAGCAGAAGAAGCCCAGCACAAAATTCATCAGCCCGATCTCATAGGAGATCTTGGTGGTGATGGCCTGCTGGCAGTGGGGACACACTGTCTGTACAGGGGCGCCCTCAAAGATCTCTCCTTGTAGTACTGTCACCGTGGTGGCAGCCCCCGAAGGAACCAGGACTGTGGCAGTATGGCCCCCAGGGCCAGGGTACGGCCCCGGTGGGTAGGGCCCTGGTGGATAGTAGCCCATGGGTGGGTGGGGGCCTGGAGGAGGGTAGAAACCTGGAAGATCAGAGAAGACAGTGAAGACAGGTTACTGGCTTACCACTTGCCCCATAGGCCTGAGGCTCCCCCCAACCCCAGGGGAGCAGGCCCTGGGCCAGGTAATGATATACATACTCCCAGCCCTTCCTGCTCCCCACCCTGTGAGGACCAAGACTGAGAAGCTACTTGGCCCAGCGGGACACAGCAGAGCTGAGAAGGCGGCCGCCTCTCTCCTCGGTCTCAGCTGGGTATGTTTGCTCCTTGCCTCTGATACGCAGGGGACCAGGCACTGTGTTCCAACAAGGACCTCAACCACAGGATGGACAGCCTTGCCTCTCGGCAGCCCAGCCCTCCTTGTGCACTCAGGGCTCTCGGACCCACCAGTGTCACCAGATCCTGCACTGAAATACCAGGAACTGGCCCACTTCATGTGGGGCCACCTGTGCGAGAGCCCTGGGCCTTTATCTGGCCTGAGAAGTCCTGAAGAACTGGGTGAGCAGGAGCCCAGCGCCCCCCCGCCAATGGACTCAGGATCCTGGCAGGGATCAGCCACGAGTCAGCACCTGCCACTGGGCCTGAGGGGCTTTCCCAGGAGCTAGCCCCCCTCCCAGTAAGGCCCACAGCTCATGTGCTCGCTCACGGTGCCTGCACAGCACTGCTTGGCTCTAGGACACCCTCCCATGTCCCCCGTCCACACCCAGTCAGTCCCCACCTCTGAGAGAACCCTGTGCAGGAAGACCACCAGCACACGGTGAAGGCCGGATGGCAGCCCAGGGAATGTGCTGGGTGCTAGGCAGACAGACCCGTGAGCCCCCCTTCCTACTTACCTGGAGACATGTAGGTGCCATCTGCATTCACATGGGGGGGGATGAAGCCGGGCTGAGGCATTGGGTGACCCGGTGGCTCATAGGGTGGGGGGCCGATGTCTGTGGGGGGCATGGACATGCCCGGAGGGGGCTGCATCACAGCTGGCGAGGTGCGGCCTGGACAGAGAAGGCCGGGAAAGGGAGCTCAGAGGGCAGTGGCTGCAGGGCCGGGGGAGGGCTGCCCCAGGTGCCGGCTTCTATGAGCTGGACAGGCAAGCCACAAGGGACAGGACCATCAGGAACACCGAACCCTACCTGGGGTAGGTGGGGCTCCGCTCTTCTCCTCCAGAAGGGGGGCTGTGGGGCCTCCAGGATATGGAGGGGGTGGCTCGTTAGACATCTTTGCGGCTTCTGGACCTGGAAGGAAAGCCAGGACATGAACTAAGCTCCCAGCCCTGCGTGCTGGTCAGGCTCAGGTCTGTGTCCTCCCCGCACACAGCCTCCTGTGGCTCCTCCCGCACGTGTACCACCCCGCCCTCGCAGCAGCTCAGGTGGCCTTTTACGCCTCCACATCAGTCTCTGCGCTCTGGCAGGGCAGGGGGGTCGAGGACAGGGATGGATTCCTTCAGCAGAGTGGGCTCCATCTATGCCCTGGAGATGTCCCACCATCCCCGAGGATAACCAGGCCTAGAGCCGCCACCGTCCACTATCACCCACGCTTCCCATGTCAAAGGCAGGAGGCAAGGGTGCCCTGCGAGGACAGAAGTGGGTGAGGCGGACCCTCCCCCCAGGGCAGCTGGCCGCTTCCGTGCCAGAGCACCATAGCTTGCTTGTGGGAGAGGGACTGGGAGACTCTTTACCTCAAATCCCAGGTGCTCAGAAGGGAGAGGTTCCTTCCACGGCCGGCCTAGGTGGACACGCAGGGCTCTGGGGAGCTGTTCCAGGGGAGAACGACAGGCAGAGGCTCAGCAGCAGGGCAACAGCCGCAGCCACACTCCCTACCCCGTGTGGCTGTTCCCCCACCAGCACGGTGGCAATCCTCAGCTCCCCCTCCTCTCACGGCCACGGGCGAGTCCTGTCTGCACCAGGCTCCTACCAGCCCTCACAGCCTGCCTGGGCTGTAGAAAGAAAGAACGGGCTTCTCCCCAGCCAGGTGTGCTCATGGGGCCTCTGCCCTGGTTTTTGTGGAGCTGGGGTGGGAAGGAAGATGCAGACTGAACCCCCTCCCTCACCTCTCTCCCAAGGCTCCCTGAGCACCTGCCACTGGGTCCTGGGGGAGATGGAGGAAACCAGGGGCCCTTCCTGCTCTGGGTCAGCATCCTGTCTCCCATAAGTAAGAGGAAGGCACTTCCTCTTACTCTATTCAGCATAAAAGGTTAGAAATTAGTAGCATTTTGTAGTAAAGTTTGGTTATTTTTTTAAAAATAATATGAATTAGGTGATCCCTGGGTGGCTCAGCTGTTTAGCGCCTGCCTTTGGCCTAGGGTGCGATCCTGGAGTCCCAGGATCAAGTCCCACGTCGGGCTCCCTGCATGGAGCCTGCTTCTCCCTCCTCCTGTCTCTTTGCCGCCCCCCGCCCCCGCCTCTCTGTAACATAAATAAATAAATCTTTTAAAAAAATATGAGCTAGAAAAAATTCTCAACGTTACAGAGAAACACACAGTGATAGCAGCTCTACTAGCTCTGTCTGAGAGCCCCACCAGCGTGAAGTTCAGAACCCCACCAGGGCAAAAGGAACCTGGAGTCAGTACAAATGTCACAGATCAGGGGCACCTGGGGGCTCAACAGGTTGAGCATCTGCCTTCAGCTCAGGTCAGGATCCCAGAGTCCTGGTGATTAAATCCCACCTTGGCCTCCCTGCTCAGCGGGGGGCCTGCTTCTCCCTCTCCCTCTCCCTGCAGCTCCCCCTACTTGTGAGCACTCTGTCAAATAAATAAAATCTTAAAAAAAAAAAAAAAAAAAAAGCACAGATCAGTGGCAGGGCCCAAGAGACCAAGTCCAAGCAACATAAACTGGATGTCAGTAAAATTAAAACCTTGGGCTTCAAGGGGCACCATCAAGTAAGTGGAAAGACGGCTCACAGAACAGAAAATTTTTATAGATCTGGAAGACTTGTATTTAAAATATCTACATAAAGAACTCTTAACTCATTAACAAAAAGACAACCCAATTAAAAAATATCAAAAGATCTGAATACACATTTCTCCAAAGATAAAAACAAATGCCCAATAAGCACATAAAAAGAAGCTAAAGATTTAACCAAAAGGAAATGCAAACCAAAACCACAATGATGGGATCCCTGCGTGGCTCAGTGGTTGAGAGCCTGCCTTCAGCCCAGGGCGTGATCCTGGAGTCCCGGGATCGAGTCCTGCATCGGGCTCCCTGCATGGAGCCTGCTTCTCCCTCTGCTGTGTCTCTGCCTCTCTCTCTCTCTCTCTCTCTCTCTCTCTCTGTCTCATGAATAAATAAAATCTTAAAAAAAAAAAAAACACAATGAGGTACATTTGGCATCCACTAGAATGGCTAGTGAGTAACACATATTAGGCAGAGGAGAGGGCCACACACAGCTACCATGGGACCCAGTCATTCCACTCCTACCTGTGCACCCACAAGAACTGAAAACAACTGAAAACCACACAAGATCCTGTCCGTGAATGTTCACAGCAGCATCATTCATAATAGTCCAGAAGCGTCAACAACTGAGATGTCCCGCCACTGGTAAAGGGATGAACCGCAGATGTAGGCCTGCAGTGGAGACGTTCCCCGCCACGACTGGGAACGAGCCTGCTGCAGCCTGGATAGACCCGGAAAAACGACTGTGAGTGATACAGACCGGAC
The DNA here is from genome assembly GCF_053574225.1 of Canis aureus. Classification (NCBI taxonomy): domain Eukaryota; kingdom Metazoa; phylum Chordata; class Mammalia; order Carnivora; family Canidae; genus Canis; species Canis aureus. The sequence goes on from NC_135618.1 coordinate 40,920,474, forward strand.
ATGAAAGGTTCCCTACGTGCGAGTCCTTACACAGCGCCCAGAACAAAGCCGGAGACAGCGTACTCGAGGTTGTTGTGTGGGCTTGGGGGGGGGGGGGGGGGGCGGACAGAGGGACAAACACAGGGTTTCCTTTCGGGATGATGAAAATGAGCCAAAACTGGCTGTAATGATGGTAGCATAATTCTGTGAATATATTAAAAACCAGTGAATTGCATACTTTAAATGGGAAAATCATATGGTAGGTGGATTATATGTCAAAACTCATTAAAAAACAACAAAGCTGCCCAATCTCCCCACCTTAATGCAGCCACTCTCCCTTCACGTCCCTGCCAGTCTGTGTGCAGCCCTTTGTATTTTTATGTGACAGTTTTAACGTGTTGTCCTATATATTCTGTCCATCTTGCAAGACCCCATATGACCATCAATTTTAATATTCCCTGAAATGGGCCCATCACCGTTTACCTGACCACCCTTATTAAGGCATTTGGAATGCTTGTTGTTACTTTCATAACAAACAGGGAAAACCTCTGGCTAATGCTCTTTCCCTTTCTTGGATTATTTCCTTTGGTTAAAATTGCCAGAAGTGAAAAGATTAGGTCAAAGATGTATGGCCATTTGTGCCTTTGGGGAGGATGACCGCAATTTACTTGGTACAAACTTTGGATACTATTGATATCACTAATTTGTAACATTAAAATGACACTTGGTTACCTATTTCTTCGACCACCATGAAGTGGAACTACTTCCCAAGTGCTTCTATATTATGACCTGCTCTTCTGAGTTGCTACTTATAATATCCTTCAAAGACCTGGAAGCCAAGAAAAGATGGGACTTACCCAGGTCATGTGGCACATAAAAGGTAGAGCTGAGTCTAGGACTCCAACGTGACACTCCCACCCACCTCTGCCTGCCGGTGAATTTAAATAGTGCACGGGCAGGACACCTGAGTGGCTCAATGGTTGGGCGTTTGCCTTTGGCTCAGGGCGTGACCCTGGGGTCCCAGGATCGAGTCCCGTGTCGGGCTTCCTGCATGGAGCCTGCTTCTCCCTCTGCCTGTGTCTCTGCCTCTCTGTGTCTCTCATGAATAAATAAAATGTTAAAAAAAATAAAAAATAAAAAAACAGTGCACGGGAAAGAAAGGGAAGCCACAGAGCCTCTAAAGGACATTACACAAAGTCCCCTTCCAGGCAGCCTGGCTGTGTGTGCTGGGCCTGGAGATCCTGGGCAGCCCGCCAGGCGCCCTCCTGGTGGCAGAAAGAGACAGCTTTCCTCAAGAGGCTTGTCCTGCAGCCCACCGAAGTCTTAGAACATGCATGGGCCAGCACCTGCCACTGATCCCACCCTACAAGCCTCTGGGATGCCGCCGGGGTGGCCCCACTGTCTGTCTGGTAGTCCCAGCTCACCAGGGATCTGGCCACAAAAGGTGCACTGCGCTTGGTGAGTCACTGAAGCATTTTCTGGGGCGATGAGAGCCGAACTAGCCGGGGTCCTCCAGGCCCCTCTGTGTCCAGAGGGGACACAGCACTAGCGCCACCCTCTGAGGATGCAAGCATGGCCTGTTTCTTCAATATCACATCTAGTTCCACTGTTTCCATCACATCCAGATTCCACTGGAGTTCTGGCATCATAATGACAGGACAAGCCTGGCACCCACCCAACTCCGGGCCGTCCTCTACCCACTGCTGCCTGCCACGGGGCCGCTTCCGCTCAGCCTTGGCTATACCACCACCTGCTTCCACACCCAAACTCGGGCGGTCTCCCCCTGCCCTCCACCTCGTGCCCATCCTCCAGCTGCCTTCTGGAGCCGGGGACTGTGGGAGAGACTGGGGGCAGGACCCACCAGTATGAAGGAGAGTTTCTGAAGAATGGATTGGGAACTTTTTTTTTTTTTAAGATTTTATTTATTTATCCATGAGAGACACAGGCAGAGGGAGAAGCAGGCCCCCTGCAGGGCGCCTGACATGGGACTCGATCCTGGGACTCCAGGATCAGTCCCTGGGCTGAAGGTGGCGATAAACCACTGAGCCACTGGGGCTGTCATTGGCAATTTTACAGGGATTCAATTCCAAACTCCCCCAGTGCCTCCCAATAAATATAAAACTACAATGTTTCATATTTATGTTGGTGCCTGCCACAAAACTACATTGTCTAAGGTGTGATACAAACTGTAAGAATGCTATAATCTTTAAAAAAAGATCACATGGGAACGCCTGGGTGGCTCAGCAGTTGGGTGTTTGCCTTTGGCTCAGGTCGTGATCCCCGGCCCGGATCCGGGACTGAGTCCCGCATCGGGCTCCATGCGAGGAGCCTGCTTCTCCCTCTGCCTGTGTCTCTCATGGATAAATAAATAAAATCTTAAAAAAAAAAAAAAAAATCACATGTCCAAAAACAAAGCAGTTTTCCTATTTTTTAAAAAGATTTTATTTATTCATGAGAGACACAGGCAGAGGGAGAAGCAGCCTGGGACTCCAGGATCAGGCCCTGGGCTGAAGGCGGCGCTAAACCGCTGAGCCACCCGGAAAACAAAACAGTTTTCCAATAAAAATGCATCCCACTCAAATGACACTACAAATGCAACCGTGGAATCTGAGATTGCCCCCTGGCAACACTGCGGTCGCGCTGGCTGGAGCATCGCTGATAGAAGCTACGGGAAGGGCTGCAAGCCCCAAGCCTCCGAGGGATGCAGCTCCCCACAGAAAAAGGGGCCCGCAGTTCTGGGAACTAGGTGAAGTCCGCGTGCAGCCCCAGAAACCCAACACAGGCCTCTCGGCCTCCCGTTCCGCCTCTTAGATATGATCTGTGAAGAAACAGCGCATAGCCTGAAAACTCCCACCAGTTTACCATACTGACCAGCCTGCCCTGGGGCCCAGAGGCCTTTACACTGTACATCCCGTTGCGCCCTCTGGATTCTGTGGATGAAAAGGTGTGGGCAGGCCTGGTTCTCCGAACCAGAGATGCAGCGCACCACTCAGCAGCTGGCCGGCCAGCAAGGTGCTGAGCCAGCAGCATGCAGTGTGAGCGCAGACACGGGGCTCCCAGGACGCCCGGGCGTGAGCCCCACTCCACACAGGAGCAGAGGTGCTCTCTCTGAGCCATAGCACATTACACAAGAAGGAAGGAAAAAAATCTTTTTTAAAGATTTTATTTGAGAGAGAGAGAGAGAGAATACAGAGGCAGAAGGAGAAGCAGGCTCCCCCGCTGAGCAGGGAGCCAACGACGTGGGGCTGGATCCCAGGACCCCAGGATCATGACCTGAGCTGAAGGCAGACGCTCAACTAACACTGAGCCACCCAGGTGCCCTGAGAAAGAGAATTCTTAGATGAGATTCTCATGTCGTGGTGTAACAGTGCAGGCACACAGGCCAGAGACTCCCCGCCTCCCCACCCCCACACACACACCTCAGGACTGCAGAAGTCCCCGAGATGGTACTGAGCAGACCTAGAGAACTACTCATCCTGACACCCCCGGGGTGCTTGCTCTGGATGCAAACTGTCCTCAGCCCTACGGGGCAGCCCTACTAACGCAGCTCACATCACACCCAGGGGCACGTGGCCTCACAATCAGCATTTTAGGTGTTTTCAAAGATTTCTCTGAGCCTTAAATTCCTGTTTTCCAGCAGTGTAGGGATGCTGCGGAATTTCCCACTTAGTCCTGGATAAAAGTGATATGCCACTGCCCCAGTCCCAACAGCTCCTACATTAGAAGCCACTGGCCTTTGGGAGACAGCTGCTTTCCAGAGGCTGGAAGTCTGCATTGAAACTAAGCAGTATCGGGCGCCTGGGCGGCTCAGACGGTTAAGCACCTGCCTTCAGCTCAGGTCATGGTCCCAGGGTCCTGGGATCTAGCCCCACATCGGGCTCCCTCCTCAGTGAGGAACCTGTTTCTCCTTCTCCCCATCCCCTCTGCTTGTGCGCTCTCTCTCAAATAAATAAATATATTTTTTAAAGATTTTATTTATTTATTCATCAGAGAGACAGAGACACAGGCAGAGGGGGAAGCAGACTCTCCACAGGAGCCTGACACAGGACTCAATCCTGGACTCTGGGATCATGCCCTGAGTCAAAGGCAGATACCCAACTGCTGAGCCACCCAGGTGTCCCTAAATAAAATATTTTTTAAGAAAGAAATTAAGCAGTATCTGGAAATGTGTGAAGAGCGGAGGTTAGGTTACTGGATGGCACCTGGTCACAGGAGCCTCAAGGATCAAATTGAGAGATATCAATGTCCCTTCAGTGCATTTTCAGGATGACACTGACCTACAAGCAACAGTCCTGACCGTTGCCAAGGCAGGGAGGCAGCGTGGGCCAGGTGGCTGAGAGAAGGTTCAAGACTCTTGAGAAGCTGCCACAGACTCCAATATATATCCTGTGCCTGCAGCTTTTCTCTAGAATTCACAGCACAGGCCTGTTCCTTGACATGAGCCAGAAAATCCTCAGAATGGAAAGGGCCAGAGCCTGCCACAGGGAACAGCAAGGCCCTGGGGAGCTAAGGACAGACTCAGGAGAGCCCCAAGGGACAGGAGGTGATATGCCCTGGAGAGACGGTCCTGAGTGGTCTCTGGCAAGAGAGAGGCAAGGGCAGGCCACTGGGAGAGACAATGGGGCCACGTGAGCCTAATCCGGCCCCTGTGCCCATGACCAACACGGTGTGGTTTTATGTAGAATGGAATTATTCAAGTCACCCTAAAATGCGACAAAACCCGTCTCCACGTCTATGGACTCCCTGTGACCTCATCTCACTTTCCCAAGGACAGCAGGTGCTGGGGGCCTCTGGGGGCAGGACACAGTTGTCCCAGACACAGGGCCAGGCCCTTTTCTGCAAAGTGGCCCACAGCTCCTCTCCTTAGTCCAGTGGAATTTTTTTTTAAGAGGTGACAAGAATCTTTTTTTTTTTTTTAAGATTTTATTTATTTATTCATGAGAGACAGAGAGAGAAAGAAGCAGAGACAGAGGCAGAGGGAGAAGCAGGCTCCCTGCAAGGAGCCCAACGCGGGACTTGATACCGGGGCTCCAGGATCATGCCCTGGGCTGAAGGCGGTACCAAACTGCTGGGCCACCCGGGCTGCCCAGTCCAGTGTTATTCTGAGTGCCACCTGCTGGACCAGCAGCCCCTAGAGCCTGGCCCTGCCTGGCACTCAGGGCAGGCCCACTGCAGAATGGAAACGTCTGCTCTGCACCCCAATATTGGAAACCCGGTTCCACCCTCAGCCATGTCACAGAAAATAATCAGGCTTCACACCCACAGAGCAGCCTTTGCTTCTCTGAGCTGGTGGGACCAGGTGAGTTTCCCCAACTGTGAGGAAGAAGTGACATCATGAGGGGCCTGCTATGGTTTTAGGGTTTGGGACCATGAAGCCAAGCAAAACTGCCTTATTGACCCCCACCCCTACACCCATCCCACCAATCCCAGGCCCTGTCTGCACCCAGCACAATACTCTAAGCAGCTACTGAGGACAGTGACAGCTCTAAGGACAGGGCACACAAGTGTTCCAATGTGCAATCAGGAAGGCAGGAACCCATCCCCTTCTCCCATTCACAGAGGGACAAAAATTTGCCCCAGGTCAGTCACCAGTTAATGGGAAAACAGGGCATATGTGGAGAGTGTGGTGCTCCAGAGTTAGCCCTGGCCTTGAAGCTGGTAGCCTTGAGTGAGTCACTGACCCTTCCTCAGCCTCACTCTTCCTGGGACCTGGCACTGGAACCCCTGACTCCTGGCTATGCTACATGCAGAGCAGTGATAATGACATGTGCCCAGCACCCTGGCAGACTCACTGTGCAGGGAAGCAGAGCACTTAGGGTCAAAACACATGTCCGTTGGGGGGATGACAAGGCTCTGGAATGAGACAGTGGCACAGCTCTTCAAGCATACTAAAGCCACTGAACTATGCACTTTCAAAGGGTGAATTGTATGGCGTGTGAATTATTACATCCCCCTAAAAGCAAAACCCACCCAGGTGTGGATATTTCCCTGTGTGCTTAAAAAGGAAAGAGATGGGGAAGAAACACCCAGACCAAGACAGTCATCTCTGGGGTTGAAGCTTGGCAGCCAACAGTCAAGAGAGGTGAAGCTGTCATTACACATACACATATTTTAAACAAAAAGGTATCTGCACATTATTTGCAGAACCAAAATTTTGAAAAGAACACAATTTTAGGGGCAGCCCGGGTAGCTCAGTGGTTTAGCGCCGCCTTCAGGCCCAGGGCCTGATCCTGGAGACCCGGGATTGAGTCCCACGTCGGGCTCCCTGCATGGAGCCTGCTTCTCCCTCTGCCTGTGTCTCTGCCTCTCTATCTCTCATGAATAAATAAAATCTTAAAAAAAAAAAAAAAAGAATACAATTTTAGAAGGGAGCAGTGATGGGCAGCTTTGATCCCTGTGACAGGAGAGGCGTGGGGTCTCCACTGCCAGCGTGCTGATCTAAGCAGCTCTCCTCTGGGTCTCCCACATCCCAGAGAAGAGTTAAAAGCAAAGACTTCGGGGCCCTGGGAAATGTCTCTGGTGTTCTGCTCGGCTCCCAACTATTCATCATTCATTGCTGGGAGCTGCTGTTGATCCAAAGCTCGGCCAACTGGCAGCGGCCTAAGGCGGCCCAGGCGGGTTGCCCATGGGAGCTGGGAAGGCCTGGCCCCAGGCCAGCGGGATACGCTCCTCCCCGGCTGCAGCCAGAGCTGCAAACCCAATTCTGCAGTCTGAACGGTCCTGCACACCACCAAGGGGTACCCACCCTGCCCCCAGCGTCTCTGCTGCCCCAGAGGACCTGCCAGGGCCACGCACCAACACCCGCTTCTGGAGGAAGGCCAGACGGAGGCACGGAGGGCAGTGCCTGGAAGGAGGACTTTCTGTCATCAGCCCTCCCAGGACCTGCTAGAGCAGCAGTTCCCCAGTGTTCTGGGTGTCGGGACTCCCTTACACTCGATTATGGAGGAGTCTACAAAGGTTTTGTTTTTGTGGGTTATATCTATCAATATTTACCATATTAGAAATTAAAAATGAGGACTTTTAAAAAGTATTTATTAATTCATTAAAAAACATCCATAAACTCGGGATCCCTGGGTGGCGCAGCGGTTTGGCTCCTGCCTTTGGCCCAGGGCGCGATCCTGGAGACCCGGGATCGAATCCCACGTCGGGCTCCCGGTGCATGGAGCCTGCTTCTCCCTCTGCCTGTGTCTCTGCCTCTCTCTCTCTCTCTGTGACTATCATAAATAAATAAAAATTAAAAAAAAAAATAAAAAAAAATCCATAAACTCAACATGTCAGCATAAATAGTTAAAATAACTTCCAAAACAATGTAATAATGAGACAGCTGCCATTGTTTCCCATTTCTGCAACTCTTTCATTTCTGACTCCGGGGAAGTCTGCTGGATTCTCCTGTCTGCTCCTCCGCCCAATCTGCTCTGCTACCTTGTTTTGGTTGAAATACGTGAAGAAAACTGAGCTTCCCAAAGATAAGCAGCTGGAAATGGGAGGGGCATCTGAAGAGTCTTTTCAGGTCCGTAACTGTGGACATTCCTATACACCACATCCAAACCTGACAGCGGTAGTGTCTCAAAGGTTAGCTGTCATATGGAATCTGCATCTTTAATGAGTTCTTCCTACTATCTGCTACAATTCATTGGTCTACATGGCATATGGAATGGCTCTTTTACACACGCACGGTTTCTAACAGCACGTATGGGGCATCTGAACATCGGTTCACGGTTTATAAGCCCCGATTATGAAGATGTAACAGTGCTGGTGTGTCTTATTATATAATGTTCCCCCCACTCAAGTCACATGGCCAGTATTACCACCAATCTCATCAGAAAAGTCTTTATCAGGAAGCTGTCAAGCTCGAAGTGGCAGATACAAGTTTTCCAAAATTCTAACTTTCACTTCAAAGTTCAAATTTTATCATCGGCCACAAACAGATTAACAAATTTATCACTGTTTACAAAAGTCAGCTGTTTTCCTCGAAGAGGTGGGCTCACTATCCATTTTCAAGAGAATGTCCACTAACGCCCCAACCATGAATAACACAGTTTGTGTCTGTTGTCCAAGTAAATCTGGAGCTCCACAAGAAAGCTAGTTCAGCTCACAATTCAACCAACCATGCACGTGCTTTCCTGGAGGCACCTGTCCTACTCCGTGTGTGCAATGTATGTGTCACGTTTCATCACACAGAATAGCAGAGAGATGTGCACTTGAGGGTCAAGATGATTTAATACCGTAAATCACTTTTACTGCTTTTTCTTAAATAAGACCTGTGGGTGCAGTGAGCAGCGACAAGCCCAAGCTGCTGCGGCTGCCTTAAGTCAGATTCCTCGCTGCTTCTGCACCACAGATGTGGAGGCCCACTTGGGGAGAAGGGCACTGTAACAGCATCTGAGCCCTGCCCTAGAGTCCTGACCCTGAGCCCTCCGAGGCCTCCAGGAGACTGCACCCATCACCTTCCGGCCCCACTGTGCTACACAGGTCCCGCAGGCCACGAGGGGCTCCACTGCCTCCGAGACCAGGGTGGACGGTCCGGCTGAGCCTCTGAGCGCTGTGACTGCAGCCCGGCCCTGCCTTGAAAGGAAGCATCAGCCCAGCTGTGAGCCAGCTCACCGCTTTGTAGCTGTGTGACCTCGCTGAGCCTCAGAGTCCCTTAGTTTGTAACCAGAGGTAATCATGCCGACCTCCGTGGGGGTAAGGGGGCAAGGTTTAAAATAAACAGTGTGTGCAAAATACCCAGAGCATCAGCTCCAGACCCGACATACAAGCACACGGGACAAACAGCACCTGCTGATGTCACCATTTATTATGAACAACTTCCAACGGGAAGGAAAACAAAACCGGCACCAAGGCCTCTGCCACGGCAGCTTCATGGGGGTCCTGGTGTGTGTTCCCCACAGAGTCTGGGGGGCGTGGAATCACATCCCACCTGAATGGTCCAGCCCAGCAGAGTTCATCTGACATAGCCACTTTGAGGCTACCTGCTTCATGGGACTCCTGAAGAGATGCTAGCAATCCTCCTAAGGGCCATCTCTCCTCCCAGGCAACTTCACGGTTGGTAAAGGCCCTGGCAAGGGTGCTTCGGGTGTCACCCCAGGACCCTGGTGGCAGGGTGGCAGCCAGGCAGCAGCAACTGCAAGACCACCTTTCTTGGAGCCAGGCTGGCCTGCCTGGCCTGTTCACTGCCTCTCTCCAGAGGAACTCACCTTCCCAGCAGCCACAGCACTAGGATGCCAGCTGGCCTCAGAGGGGCTTCTCAGTCCCCAGGATGCAGGTTCCAGGCATCTGGCCGGGAGCAGGACTTTGGGATTTATTGGGGAAACTGAAAAACAGCTTTCTACATTGCCTACAGACCCCCACATGCTGAACACCAGACAGGCACCCGCTGCTCAGGAAGGGCTGGAGGCCCAGAATAAAAGCCAAACATCCTCTCGGGTCCCCTGAGGCCACCCAGAGGAAAGGGGAAGGACAACCCACTTGGGTTGCTGAGCCCCTTCACAGGAGGCCTGGCTCACATGCAACTGCATCACCCATATCCCACCTCGAGGCTGTGTGAGAACTGAGACGCAGACGTGCATAAGCCATGTAAGGACCAGGCAACATGAGGTGTCGCTGACTGGGGGACTTACTTGCCAGGGATGGCCACTGACCTCCTGGGCAACACCACATACTGTCCTGTTCTCCCAAAGTCCCCAGTTGTGGGTTTAAGAACAGTCCATGTGGTGGCCACTTAACATAGGCCCTTGGAGGGTGGGGCGGGGCTTCTCCTGGGAATAACTCCCCCATCTGTTCACAGGGGTAGTTGTGTAGCATCGCAGGAAATGAGAGCATAGTTCCTGACTTCCAGAAGCTAAAATCAAATAGGGGAAGACAGGCATTAAATAATCACACCAAAAATGCCAAACGTAACTACAAAGTGTAACCCATAGTGTGCAGAAAAGCAGGGGGAACTTTGAAAGCACAGAAAAATTGGACATGATCTGGGGGTCAGGGAATATCTCCCCATGCCAGCCAGGAGGAGGTGGAGTTAATGAAACCAGCAAAGGAGGGGATGGGAAGAGTGGCTGGACAGTGATAAGTCACAGACTGAGGGGAGGAGGCTGCACTCGCGGGGGCGGCCAGGTCACCGCCTGGAGCCCATGCTCACCCTGCCCGACTGCTTCAGAGGCTCCTGGCCACAGGGGCTGCTCCACCAGAACACACAGACTGTGGACCCCCACAGGGACCTGGGCCAATACGCAGAATGAGGATCACAGGCCAGGAAGCCCACAACACCTCCACAGGAGCACCCCAGGCCTCCTCTCTCCCCTGCCCACTCTCCTGAGCGCTGCCCCCACGCCCCAGCTCCCGTCGCCCTCAACCACTCAGTCTTCAGGAACAAAGATATCAACTTCCTTTCCTGGCCAGCAATAAAGTTTTGAGAGCACAGGGTTCACTGGCATCCTGCCCACCATGACAGACTGTATGACCTGGGCGAGCTACTAAATTTCTCTGAACCTCAGTTTCCCTACCTGGAGCACAACACTCCATTTTTATTCAGGGCTACAGGGTCTTGGCTAAGACACTCCCAGTCCTTCTTGCAGTCACCTGTGACCATGCGACTAACCTCTGGCCAATGAGTCATAAGCACAGCACCATAAGGACTGATGGGAAGGTGCTACCCTGGCCAGATGGACCCTTCGTCCTCCTGTCCACTGCATGGAATACAGGTGTGACAGCTCCCGCAGCCATGCTTGACCACAAGGTGACCTTGGGCATGGAAGCCATACTAAGGACAGCGGAAGGTGCCCAGACCCTGGAAGATCACAGACACCACGCCAGGACTGAAGGGACCACCTCCCATATCTTCTATGTGAGAAAGAAACAAATTTGTTTCAGTTGGTTACTTTGGGTTTCCTAGTAAATACAGCCAGACCTAATTCCAATAATCAAAGAGAAATAGAAGTGCTAATTTTCGGGGATCCCTGGGTGGCGCAGCGGTTTGGCGCCTGCCTTTGGCCCAGGGCGCGATCCTGGAGACCCGGAATCGAATCCCACATCGGGCTCCCGGTGCATGGAGCCTGCTTCTCCCTCTGCCTATGTCTCTGCCTCTCTCTCTCTCTCTCTCTCTGTGACTATCATAAATAAACAAAAATTTTAAAAAATATTAAAAAAAAAGAAGTGCTAATTTTCTAGCAATTCTCAAATGCACTATAGCCAGGAATTACTTGTGACTGGTAAATTTCCAGATTATTAATTAAGAAGGAATACAGGGATCCCTGGGTGGCGCAGCGGTTTAGCGCCTGCCTTTAGCCCAGGGCGCGATCCTGGAGACCCGGGATCGAATCCCACGTCGGGCTCCCGGTGCATGAAGCCTGCTTCTCCCTCTACCTGTGTCTCTGCCTCTCTCTCTCTCTCTCTGTGTGACTATCATAAATTAAAAAAAAAAAAAAAAAAGAAAAAAAAAAGAAGGAATACAAGTATCGTTACCAACAGACAGTGCTGGTTAGGCTGCAGGTATGTCAACAAGTGGTCGGTAACTGAAAAGCCCACTGACTTGGCTTCCTGCAGCCTGTGCTGGTGCCTCCACGGGTTCCGGTTCGCTGAGCAGCCCCTTGGGCTGCCAAGTTCTCGCCCCAGGGGCCTGGGAAATCCTGCCCGCAGTCCATTTTCCATTGTTCTTACTGATGGAGGCAGGACGGAGAGACAATCCCTCCCTCAGATAGCATCACTGCTGGCTATGAACTGTTTATTTTTACACGTGAACACGGGCTTATCTGATGCCGTGGGAATTCCAAATACTTCAAAACAAGCTAGAGTTAAGACACAGAAAGGAGCAGAAAGCAGATCTGGTTTTCCCATCTGCCTCTCTCATCCCACCCGGCCCACACGCTCCTCCCCTCCCCCCCCCCATCTGTGTCACAGCTCCAAGAAGCTACTGCACCAGCCCAAGCCGTGGCCCCAAGAGGGAGGCTTGCGCCCCGGTCACAGCTCAGGCTGACAGGACACAAACCTCACCTGCAGGTGCCCTGGTGCTCGGTCCCATGCCAGCCATCTGGCTGCCCAGCTTTCCAGAAACGTCATGAGGCCTAAGTGGTGCTGTGTGTGAGGAGCACACAGCAGAGAGCTGCCACACAGTGTTCAATAAACACAAATTCTTGGTTGTATCCCTTGTATTTATGGAGCCGCACGCAGAACATGAAAAAGGAAGTACAATTTTTAAAGAGAAAATATACTGCTCTCAGAAGCAAAATCAAAAGGTGAAGAGGCCTCAGGGAATGGTTCTAAACTAGAAAGTAAGATTTCTAGGAACTGTGACAATGACAACAGTAACAATTTACATCAGGCTGAATGCTTGTCAAAACCTGGGGAAACCACTCTGACTCCCCAGGTGTCACCAGCACAAGGACCGCAGCAGAGTGGGTTAGTGCGACTTCTTTTGGAGGACAATTCTGATATCTGTAACGTTCTGTTCGACTCATTAATTCCATTTCAAAACATTTGTCCTAGAGGTAAGTGAACATGTGAGCAAAGATTTACAGGCAAAGTTTGTATGTACCGATGCCTTACATCCCACGAAAGACACTGGTTACCCATCTGGTTTACCTATATAATGTACCTGTATTTGCCCCCCTAAATGGTATAGACCCATTATTGTAGGTAGAAAAACGATCTTGATACTGCATTGTAAAACCAGTGTGTTTACACTTACGTATTTTACTTTTTTAAAAAAGATTTTATTTATTCATGAGAGACAGAGAGAGAGAGAGGCAGAGACGCAGGCAGAGGGAGAAGCAGGCTCTATGCAGGGAGCCCGACATGGGACTCGATCCCAGGTCTCCAGGATCATAGCCTGGGCTGAAGGCGGCACTAAACTGCTGAGTCACCCAAGCTGCCTGGGATTCTACTTTAAAAGTATATGTTCACATATGTATAACACACCAAATGTTAATTGTTTTCTATGGGTGTTAAGATTTTGGGTCATTTGTTTATACACAAACAGAAGCTGTTTGTGTAGTTTCTAGATTTTCTAGGATGGGCAGCTCCTTTGATTGGCTCTTTCCCCAAAATGGCTCATTATAATTGGGTTAAATTTAAGTGTATTCCTCCTTGGTCCAGAAAGGTGCCTCTGACTATAATCTCGCTTTGTCTAGGAGAAAAGCAACAGTCCAAGAAGCAAACCCAAGGACTGGCTATTTGCCAGCCTTCCCTCCTAAAGTGGTGTTACAGTCTTTACATTGGTCTATGAGTCGGGTAGCAGGAGTCCGTTCTCTAAACCAGGTTTAACTCACAGCACTCCAGTAAAAAGCTGGAACATAAAGGCCATCCAAGGTAGTTCTGGCCTTGGAGACCCTGCCCGGAGAGCCAGCATGAGGTCACTTGGTAGAGGAGGGCAGGTAAGAAAAGCCCAGCAGACACACATGAAACAGGGACGACCAGGCTATAGAGCTGTGCCGCAGGCGGGGGCTGTGTGTGTGTGTGTGTGTGTGTGTGTGTGTGCTGGGGGTGTGGCACAGGCCTCCACACACACCCTCTGCCTTCAGGGGGAGCTGCCTCCCAGGCAGGAGGGCCTCAGGAGCTGGACACAGGAGGAGGAAGTACAGACAGGAAGAGAATGAGCAGCACAGGGAGTAAAATACATACAGCTGCACTCACTAGTAAAGAAACAAGTCATCTGCACCTGCCGGGCAGACAGCGCTTGGTAACTCAAAGGCCAACTCATTTCAGAAGCATGATGAGTGGGATCCCTGGGTGGCACAGTGGTTTGGCGCCTGCCTTTGGCCCAGGGCGTGATCCTGGAGACCCGGGATCAAATCCCACGTCGGGCTCCCGGTGTATGGAGCCTGCTTCTCCCTCTGCCTGTGTCTCTGCCCCTCTCTCTCTCTGTGTGACTATCATAAATAAATAAAAATTAAAAAAAAAAAGCATGATGTGTCTAAAAAACCATCATTTAGGCAATCAAAATGAAGCCCTGAAAAGAAAAAATCCTTACCTCTGCCTGACACAAAGCAGTCTTTGGCTTGACTCCATTTGACTCAGTTAGTTATCTGAGATCAAGACATACCATTCTGACCCAGGTGAAAGCACGAGGCCCTACGTGCAACACAGCCATGGGGCCACTATAGTCCTGGCCACCCAGCTGGAAGAATCTTATTTCAGACACAAACCCTGTAGTGTTGCCGATGGCTCAGGAGGGGAGCTTAGCCGGTAGCCAGGTCTTGTCCAGGTACCCGCACCCAAGCAGTGGGGAAGTATCTGTACATCATTTAAACTCTTCATGTTACAGAGCATTCTCTCAGTTATTTTAAACAAGAACAGCTGGGTGGAGAACAGGATACAGCAACCTCACCCGTGCCAGGCCATCTAGAAGTCACCTAGATGGCATCAGTCAAAAGAAAAAAGCCAAAAATCAGCAGACATGTCACAGATTAGGAATTATTCCTGGAGACCAAGGCAGTGGTTGGATGCTGCCACACAACCTTCTAAAGAGCACATGGGGGACGCCTGGGTGGCTCAGCAGTTGAGCGTCTGCCTTCGGCCCAGGGTGTGATCCCGGAATGCCTGGATCGAGTCCCACATCAGCCTCCTGCGTGGAGCCTGCTTTTCCCTCTGCCTGCGTCTCTCATAAATAAACAAATATCTTAAAAAAAAAAAAAGAAGAAGAAGAAAAAATGAACACACGGTAAGAAGCTATGTTGCAGGACCAATGGAAAAATCCTGAGACGAGAGAACAGTCCAGGGCTATGCTCTGCAGTGGAATCGTCCCTGTGGCCAGGGGCACTTAGACAAGGCGAGCAAGTGGGGCCGGGGTCCACGACGACAACATGTCCACAGTGGAGAAAGGGACGAGTGCGAACAGAAGTGCTGTGGGGCATGTGAGGAACAAATCTAATCAGTATTTTACATTATACTACACAAAATAGGATATGGAAATTTAACTAAATTCCTATCACTCTAAAAGGACCTCTGACCCAGAGAGTTTACTCATGCCAGCTGGGACAGAAGAACTATTTTGGATCTTCTCTGTGGGAAAAGAGGAGTTCATGTTCTATCTGGGGTCGTCTTATTTATGGCCATGTGTGACTTCTCTATGATTCATACATCTGGAGATCACCTTCCAGGCAGAAACGTCATTAGAAATCACAAAGTCCAAAGTCTCAAGTGACATTCATGACCCTTCTTTTACTAAACACCCACCAGAGACAAGGTGCCGTGCTGGGGACAGTGGAGGGCAAGACCAGCAGCGCCCCCCCCCCCACCCCCCGCCGGCTGCACTGACTGCGAGCGGGGCCCAGAGGCGCAGGGAGGAGTCCTGACTCATGCCCCACACCATCAGACGCACCGGTCTCAGGTCTCAGCCCGGTCTCTTTTCTCATACATTCTCCAAACTATGCTCAAGCGGGATCTCACACTCCCAACAGCGGGAATTCCACTGTGTGAGTTTTCATGGATTTCACTGCTCCCAGAACAAAAAAAGAGAAGCAAGTGACATGAGCCAACCAGGCCCCCTTCCCTTGGTGAGGGAAGGGGTCGAGGGAGGGAACAGGACCCAGGAGCACGCATGCTCTCCTCAGGGGCCCAGTGGGCCCAGTTCCGCACACCTCTGAGCCCACAGGCAACTCAAGGACTTCCAGGCAGCTGGCCCCTGAGTGTCTGCTCTGCCAGCTGACTTTAGAAGCTACCCACTGCATGTTCACTTGGGAATTCAACTCCATATTCGCCTGCACCCCAGGGAGCGCCGGGGCACGCGTACACTACACTCCCAGACCCCAGGAGACAGGACGGCTGAAAGGCAGGCACCGTACGTCTTTACCCAACACGGACCCAGTACCCGCTGAGCCAGTGCTACCTAGGCCCTGAAGACAGGAAAGACCACTATCTTGTGGAGCTTACATCTGTGGGGAGCTGGGGTGCAAACACGGAACAGGTCTGTGTGTAGTCCGCCAGATGCTGACGCACGCTGTGGAGGAAACATGAGTGGGGAAGGCAGTGTTGCAGGGATGCGATTCCAAACAGGAAGGGTTTCTCAGAGTGGGAAGCATTCCGGCCAAGATGGAACAGGCCACGTTCGCAGCGCTGGAAAGAAGGACCAGGCAGAGAGAGTAGGGTGCAGGGGCCTGGAGTGTGCCTACACAACCCTGGGGGCTGGGGGCTGGGGTGCCATGGAGCAGGGGGCGCTAAGGAAGAGGGGCTGGCCCCTGAGGGGAGGTGGATCAGGTCCTCGGGCCACTAACAGATGTCCACTTTACTCCGAGTGAGATGGAGGGCATGGGAAATTAGGCTGTCCATTGTCCCCCTGCTGGCCACTTCCTGCACTATGGCTGGTGCACTGACGTGGGTCCCAAGGTCCTGACGCCAGTAGGTGGCTGCTAGACCTGGGGGACCCTCAGTTCTCAGCCCCCACCTCCGGCGTGCATGCTTTCTTTCTGGCCGGTCTGACTGGACCAAAGTGTGGACCATGTGCTCTCCAGACAAAGCAGGTAAACGCACGCAGAGATACATATGGCCTGAGCGTGGCTACACAGGGACAGAATCACAGGCCCGAGGCTCAGGCAGTAGAGAAAGCCCTAAAGTCCAAGGGCTAAGAAGTGGTCACAGGGGTCACCTTGCCTAGAGCAGTACAGAGTTTTTCCAGGCCTAGGAAAAGCCAGTTTTATCCTGCAGACCCTTCACCATCCAACTTTGTTTATTTTCAAGTGACTATCTGTTTAAAAAGGCTTCAGATTCTTGACTCCTTAATTCAGTTAAAATTTCATGGCCCTCGGGATCCCTGGATGGCGCAGCGGTTTGGCGCCTGCCTTTGGCCCAGGGTACGATCCTGGAGACCCAGGATCGAATCCCACATCGGGCTCCCGGTGCATGGAGCCTGCTTCTCCCTCTGCCTATGTCTCTGCCTCTCTCTCTCTCTGTCTCTCTCTGTGACTATCATAAATAAATTTAAAAATTTTTTAAAATTAAAAAAAAAATTTCATGGGCCTCTGTATGGAGGTCACTCACCTTGTGGCCCCTGCCTTCAGGGAACTGTAGATCCAGCTAGGAAGCCAGCTCACATTTAAGAAGCATTTATAAAAGATACTCGGCAAAATCCAAATGAGAACCCATGACCGCAGGCACTGCAGGTGAGAGAGGGGCATCTGTGGGTCAGGGCCCTGGGCAGGCTTCAGGTAGCAGGTGGGCCCTGCAGGAAGGAGGGCAGGGATTCCTGGCCTGGGACAACAGAGGGGAAACAGAACACTGTGGTCAAGGGCCCAGCCTCCCCAGGCCAGATCAGCAGCTCCCGGAGGGCTGGGACAGGGTTTGGGGCCAGTGTCTCCACGGCCCCAAGCAGCACTTCAAATATTGGCTGACTGGGTGGGTAAGTAATGCAGCCTGGCTGGTACTCTGGGCAGGAGCTCTTCCCCCTCCCCAAAGGCTCGGTGCTGTTAGCAGTACTACCCCGGCCACCAAGATGGATGTCTGAGAGGTGTTCCAGACTTTTCTCTAGCCCTTAAACCTTGACTTATTAGCAAGTCCTGCCAAAGCCATGGTTCAAAAAGGTCTCAGATCCACTCTCTCATCTACTGCTCAAGCTTTAAAGGCCAAAGTCTAGACTTGGCCCCATGTTCCACATCTCTACTACACTCTACTGCAGCCACCCAGACTGCAATCCGCTCTTCTCCAAACCAACCAAACCCCACTCCTACCAAGGGACCTTCCACAGACCTTTCCTCAACCTCCACACACGTACACCCTCACCCTCCAACCCCTGCTCTTCCAGCAAACCTGAACCTTCCCCGTGACTCCGTCCTCACTTCACTCACCTCCCACCTAGAAAACAACGGGGGCTTCCCCACTGGTGTCCCTGCAGGCCCTGCTCAGCCCCTGGCACAGATGCATCGAATAAGGGAGGGTTGGGGTTAGCCTAACTAGGTTTCCCATGCTATTTCCAGCCCAAATACCCACCACTCATGTCCGCTGGGGCAGAAGACCGCCTTAGCAGAGATGGAGTCCCTGGCTTCCTGATGAAAAGTGCCTAGTTTATGGCCAAAAATCCAGACAGAAGACCCCCTTTCATGAGTCACAGTCAACTGTGGGGAGTACTTTCCACGATGGGGCGGCACAGCCACATTTTCCTCAGCCTCACTCCCTTCAGCCCTGCTGTGCCAGCATCTGGCCGTTGTTGCTAATTTACTTACTAACAGCCTTGAGATGATGCCTGTGTGGCCTCCTGGCTGCTGTCGGACCTGCGAGGGCGGAGCACAGGTGAGGGCCCTACCAGATGGGCCTGGGGCACTTAGAAGAACACTCCCTGCAAACACAACTGCCTTCCTCGCTGCTTCCCCAGCTTGTAAAACTGCTGCTTTTAATGTTGATTATAACTGCAACAAGTTTCACTTCCTACCAAAGTAATAAAGACGTAGAATTCTCAAACTCCACCCCAGGACACCCTTCCAGCCTTCTCTGCCTGCCCTGGCCTCGGTTTCTCCTCCAAGAAAAAACACAGACACTGGAATAGATGTGAATTCAGACTGAATTAACATATTGAACACATTATGTACCCAGCACACGCACAGTTTTTACTGGACTTCATGACAACTCCTTGTGGTAAGAACCACCCAGTGGCCAGACCATGAAGGGGCTCACAGCACCCACAGATCAGGAGCATCAATAAGATGATGGGAAACGTTTTCTGGAAAACTGATCTGATATTTCCAAACTTCTCACAACTGCTTTTATGGAGACAATCAGTGTGTCACTGGACTTCCTTACCCTGTGTGGTTTTACTTCACCTAACATGAGGGAACCCTAATCTTCCAGCACAAGTGGATACGGGTCTTCGTCTCACTTGGGTGTTGCTTTTCACTTATCATAGTTGCAGCAAGTGAGGCTCTGGGAGGGCAAACGGCTCGTCACACAGTTTGGAAGCAACAGAAGTGCCTCCAGCCTGCTCTGCCGGGTCTAGACAGTACTGGTCCTGGGACCCCAACTTCATCATCAGAACTTGGTAACTCAGGAACAGGAGAGGTGCTTGGTCAGCAGGCTCTATGGCAACCAGACCTGCATCTCCCTGGGTGGGCTGCCCTCTCAGCGGGGAGAGGCTTTGCCACAGACCCAGGCCAAGCGCCCCCTCTCCTCTGCAACACTAAGTTGCAAAGCAGCCTCTATCACCTCCTGGGGAGACGTGTCTGAGAGTCCTGACTGCAGAGATGAGGAGCTGGAAGCCCTCTGTGGGGTTCTAAAAACTGGCAGATTCCCATTCTGTACACTCCATTTCCAAATCCCTTTGTGTAGTTGTGCCACCCCTGCGAGCCTGGTTCTCCTCCCCATCAGGGGACAACATTATTTGCAGAGCAACGCCTGCATGCAGAGTAACCCCTGCACGCTGCCTTCTCACCAGCATGACAGCCTTCCTTCACGCAAGGACAGAGACTCTACCACATTTCCCTGTGTCCTCCATGAATAAAAGGATGTGCATGACCTTTGAACAGTGTTGCTGAAGCTGGAGATGAATTTCTACAGGATCTCAGACAACTGAACAGGATTAGGGATTGGTATTTGTGCCTACATAACAGCTCCTCAGCCCCAGAGACTCAAAGCTTGTCAGCTGGGCTACACAGCCCTGTTCCCCTGGGGTTTGGGAAACCACACCAAACTAGCAGGTTCAAACCAGGCAAACTGTAAAGAGCAGTCATAGAGTCCGCGGGCTGACGATTTGTATCATTTATTGTCAACGTGATCTGCTGGCCTAATCTGACTACCGGGATACATTTCATTAGCAGCCCCTCAAAACATTTTTGTTCCCTGCAGCATTACTGTACATCACACATTCCATGTTTCTGCTCTTAGTGATTTTAGAGCCATGGCCTACTGTTTCTTTGTTAAGAACATATGTAAACCTCTTTCCTGGTTCCAAAGGCCCATCCTATGGAAAAACCTCCAAACTCCTCCAGCTCCTCAGGGACGGGAGACAGAGAGAACTCTTCAATACCCAGGGCTTCTACTGGTGAAAAATCAATAAGCAAAAATTCTAGGACTCTACTTAATTATATGTGTAATTATTTGGGAAGGAAACAGTTGGATGTCCACACTTACTGATACACATAAACAAAATGAACTACTGATGGTTAGATAAGAGACAAAATACAGTTAAAAGCTGCACATTCTAGGTGGTGGTCTAATTGCATTCAACATACAGTTTCCTCAACTTTTAAATGTGGGGCTGTGGGCGAGGCAGAGCTGGCACTGCTCTCCCCACCAACTTTTAAGTCGGCTGGGAGGTAAGTAACAAAGTGCCAAGGAGAGGGGTCACACTGCCTACGTACTGCCTGCCCAGCAGCAGGTCCCACTTTACACACAAAATAGTATAAATGCTATGCTCTAAGACCTCCATCCTCTTCACTTTAGGATAAAGGCACTCAACTCCAAATGTGACTGAGAATTATCCGGGGAGCTTATTAAACACAGTCCTGGCCACAACCCATAAGTGCTGAATCAGAACCCGCGGGGGGTGGGGGGGAGCAGCCCAGGAATCAGGTCTCTTAACAAAGGCCCTGGTGATTCTAAGGCAGAGGATCCGAGACCCACACTGGAGACACTGAGAGCCGCTAGCTCCTTACCTGACACCTGTTGAGAAGCCTCCTGGGTACATTTAGAGGAAAACAGAAACGCACGCCCACGAACAAGTGCCCTAAGCCAGGCTCGACGACGACGTGGGTTCAACGACACCAAGGTCCTCGACGACACGAAGCTGGCCCCGAAGCCAGGCCAGGTCACTGCCTCCCTGCCAGCCCCGGCGATCGGGGACGGGCGGGGGAGGCAGACGCGCGCGGCCCCTCGGGCCTGCCAAGGTCACCGAGGAGCTCACCGGGGGCTCCTCTGTCCCAGGGACCCTCCTCCCGACCCCCATTCCTCCAGGAAACAGCGCGGCGGAAAGCGGGAGATGCTAGTTCCCCACCTCTCCCGACAGGGGGTGTGGGAGGGTGACAGCGGGACCCCGAGGAGCGCGCCGGCAGCCCCAAGGCACCGACCCTGGCGCCCGCCCGAGCCTGGCCGAACTGTGACCGCAGCCCCGCGGGGGGGGGGGGGGGGCGGCCAACCCGGCGACAGGCGACGTCAAAACCCCGAGGGCCGCTCTGGATCGCATCAGTGCCAGGGGAGGAGGCGAAGGGTGCGCTGAGCCGCCGACGGGGGCCTTTACCTCGGGAGGCCAGGCGCCCGAGGCCGAACGGACGCCAAGACAGGCCGGGGTCCCGGCGCCGGGAGGAGGAGACCCTCAGCCCCGCGGGGCTTTGCGCGCACGCCGCCCCCCGCCCGCCCAAAGGCCTCTGGGAGATGTAGTCCGTCCGCGCGCTTCAGGAGCACTCCGCGGGTCGGGGAGACCACAGTGCCCGACATGCACCGCGCAGGCGCCGCAGGCGGGGGCTGGGGGCTCAGCGGACCGAGGTCATCCCCCTCCCCGCGAGGGCCGCGCGCGTCCAGCCCTGCTCCCGGCGGGCCCGGGGAGGGGCGGTGGAGAGGGGCTCCGCCGGAAGCTGTCTCCAGTGGCCGAGGCGACTCACCGTCCCCGCGGCACCCGCGGCGGCCGCAGCAGCAGGAACAGTCGCCTCCGCAGCTCGCCGTCTCGCGTCTGTCAGAAGGAGGCGGGTAGGCTTTGGAGTAGGGCGTCAGGGCGAGGGGCGGAGCCATTAGGTCAGCGTCGGGGCGGGGCTTCCAGCGACACGTGACGGTCCTTGGTGACGTCACGGGGAGTGGAGGCGCTTCGGCGAAGGCAGGACACGTGGGAGGGTCTGGGGAGGTTTTGTCCAGCGAAAGAGTGGCCTGCGGTGGCCTGAAGCTAGGGGAGGGACCTAGATGGCGCCTCCTCCCGCCCTCTCAGGCCCAGGGCATCCGTCCGAGCCAGGCGCATCTCCATTCCTCCCTTTATTCAACCAATACTTAGTGAGCTTAGGCGCCGTGCGTTTTGTGGGCTTGCGCACGACGGGAAGGGCTTGCGTTGCCAGGTGCGGAAGGTTCGAGCTGAAGTCAGATAAGGCTTCCCTGTGCCTTCTTGTCTTAGCTCTCATACTGTGAACAAGTGTCTTGTGCATGTGTGCTGCCACGGTTTTTACATTTTGGGGGGTTTTGTTGGTGATTTTGTTTGAAATAGTACCCAAGCGTGGCGCCAGGCACTGTCCAGCGTCCCTAAGCACGGGGAGGCTGTGACGTGTCTTCAGGAGAAGACACCTGTGTTAGATGACTTGTTCTGGTTGTGAGCCATAGTGCTGTCGGCCTTGAGTTCAATGTTACCGAACAGGCAGTGTGTGTATGTGTATGTACATGTATCTTAAGATTTTATTTATCAAAAAAAAAAAAGATTTTATTTATCTCTTCATGAGAGGCAGCGACACAGGCAGCGGGAGAAGCAGGATCCCTGCAGGGAGCCCGACGTGGGACTCGATCCCAGGACCAGGTTCACACCTGAGCTGAAGGCAGATGCTCAACCCCTGAGCCACCCAGGTGCCCCTCAACAGTATATATTAAGTAAGGTGTCTTTAAACGGAAACACTCTTAAAACATGTTTGTTTTTTTTAAATATTTTATTTATTCATGACAGACACAGAGAGACAGAGAGGCAAAGACACAGAGGGAGAAGCAGGCTCCATGCAGGGAGCACGATGTGCGACTGGATGCGGGGTCTCCAGGATCAGGCTCCCGGCTGAAGGCAGGTGCTAAACCGCTGAGCCACTCGGGCTGCCCTGAAACACGGTTATGTATTGATTGGTTGATGCCAGTGTGACCGGAAGTGGTCAAAAACCTCGCCCTGTATTTCTCTTAGGAGTAGTTCAATATTCACCAAGTCAGTGTTTACAGTGACTTTATAGAATATAACTAGGAGTAATAATGAGACTGAGCTCTGTATGATTCGATTAACAATTTAAGGAATCATTCTGATTGCTCTGTGAAAAATGGTTTATACCAGAAGATGCTGGGGAAGGAACACATATGTAGTTTTAAAAGTTCTACTAACCATATTTTAAAAAGCAAAAAGAAACAGGTGAGGTTAATTTTGCTAATCTATTTCTTTTTTTTAATTTTTATTTATTTATGATAGTCACACACACAGAGAGAGAGAGAGACAAAGACACAGGCAGAGGGAGAAGCAGGCTCCATGCACCAGGAGCCTGACATGGGATTCAATCCCAGGTCTCCAGGATTGCGCCCTGGGCCAAAGGCTGGTGCTAAACCGCTGCACCACCCAGGGATCCCTAATCTATTTCATTTAACCCAATATATGCAACGTATTATTTTACAATGTTTTTTACAATATTTAATGAATGTAAAAAATTATCTGAGATATTTTACTTTTATTTGTTCCACACTTTGAAATACGGTGCATATTTTGTTTTATTTATTTATTTCTTAAAGATTGTATTTATTTGTTCATGAGATACACAGAGAGAGGCAGAGACATAGGCAGAGGGAGAATCAGGCTCCCATGGGGAGCCTGACACAGGACTGGATCCCAGGACCCCAGGGATCACGACCTGAGTCAAAGGCAGATGCACAACCACTGAGCCACCCAGGCGTCCCTCAGTGTGTATTGTAGACTTGAAGCAGATCTTAGTTTGGATCAGCTACATCTCAAGGGCTCAATAGCTACATGTGGCTTGTAGATACCATATCAGACATTGCAGATATAGAACATTTAGTCATTTACTCTGCAAGGTTTTGTTCTATGCCTGAAAATATACAGAATGAAATAAAGCCCAGTCTCTGTTCTCAAAGTGCACACAGTCCAGCTAGGGAGACTAATAGAATAGTCTGTGTTGAAGGCATCAAAACAAGGTGCTTTGAGAGGTCAAGGAGGGAGCACTTAGATGAGGAAAGCTTCAGAGAAAAGAGAGACATTTAAGATGGGGCTTGAAGGATGTGTAAGAGTCCCCCAGGTGAAAGAAGTGGAAGAAGGGCACTTGCAGCAGTGAGAGCTGCTTATGCAAAGTCCCAGAGAGATGACATATGGTGCTACTGGGGAAATGCAAGCAGTTTTTTTTTTAAGTTTTTATTTAATTATTCACGAGAGACCCAGAAAGAGAGGCAGACACATAGGCAGAGGGAGAAGCAGGCTCCCTGCGGGGAGCCCAATGCGGGACTCCATCCCAGGACTCTGGGATCACAACTTGAGCCAAAGATAGATGCTAACCACTGAGCCACCCAGGTGCCCCTGCAAGCAGTTCTTTATAACTGGATTTTAGGGTATGAAATGGGAGAATAGTGAGTAGGAAAAGATGAGGAAGGTCTTATAGACCAGTCTATGGAATCTAGAACTTGATCCTCTTCAGTAGTAATGGGACATGTGAAGAATTGTTTTTGTTTTTGTTTTTTTTTAAATAGGCCTAATAGTTTCTGCCTTTATTTTTTAAAGATTTTTATTTAGGGATCCCTGGGTGGCTCAGTGGTTTGGCACCTCCCTTCGGCCCAGGGCGTGATCCTGGAGATCTGGGATCGAGTCCCACATCGGGCTCCCTGCATGGAGCCTGCTTCTCCCTCTGCCTGTGTCTCTGCCTCTCTCTCTCTCTCTCTGTGTGTGTGTGTGTTTCTCATGAACAAATAAATAAAATCTTAAAAAAAATCAATCTTAAAAAAAAGATTTTTATTTATTTGCTCATGAGACACACAGAGAGAAAGAGGCACAGACACAGGCAGAGGGAGAAGCAGGCTCCATGTAGGGAGCCTGACGTGGGACTTGATCCCGGGTCTCCAGGATCACGCCCTGAGCTGAAGGTGGCGCTAAACCGCTGAGCCACCCAGGCTGCCCACATGTGAAGAATTGTATCTTTTTTTTTTTTTTTTTTAAGATTTTATGTATTTATTCATGAGAGACACAAAAAGAAGCAGACACACAGGCAGAGGGAGAAGCAGGCTCCATGCAGGGAGCCCGACGTGGGACTCCATCCCAGGTCTCCAGGATCACGCCCTGGGCTGAAGGCAGGTGCTAAACTGCTGAGCCACCCAAGCGTCCCAAGAATTGTATCTTAAGTAGTATGACCAGACATACATTTTAGATAAATCATTCTGGCAATGTGGAAGGGGTGGGAATTGTGGCCAGAAGTTCCAGCAGGAAGGGAAGGGGCTCTAGGGAGTATCCAGGCAGAATACCCTGGGCCTCAGTTCCCCCATTCACAAAGAGGAAATGCCATATCTCACTTGCTGTTAGAGGAATCAAGGAATAAAAAAGAGATGATTGAATTGCATTTGCACTAAAACTGAGGGCAGGGGTGCCTGGTAGGCTCAGTCAGTGGAGTGTGCAACTCTTGATCTCGGGGTTGTAAGTTTGAGCCCCTCATTGGGCATACAGTTTACTTAGAAAAAAAAATGGCCAAGTATTCCTGAAAAGATTAAACAGAAAACAGAGTCACTTAACAATTATATTCCTAGGACTATGGCCAAGAAAAATGAAAACATATGGCCACACACAAACCTGTACACAAATGTCCATAGCATTTGTTCATATTCATAGCACAAATGCTCACATTCACTATGTGAGCCAAAAAAGTGGAAACAACCCACCAACAAATAAATAGATAAACCGTGGCTGATCCGGGCTATGACGTGGATGAAACCTTGAAAACACCGTGCTTGAGTGAAAGAAGCCAGTCACATGAGACCACATGTTGTATGATTCCATTTGTATGACACATTCAGAACAGGAAGATCCACAGAGATGGGCAGATTAGTGGTTGCCTAGGGCTGAGGGAGTTCAGGGGAGACACGGGGAGGTGACTGCTAATGGGCGCAACTTTCTTTTTAGGGTGATGAAAACAATCTAAGATCGACTGTCATGATGGCTGCACAGCATTGGCGAATATACTAAAAGCCATTGAATTTGTACAGTTAAATGGGTGGATGTGGATTAGATCTTAAAGCAGTTACCAAAACAAACAACCAGGGAGAGAGTATATCCAAAGAATCAGACACAGGATGAGACAGACACGACTGTTAGAGGTAGGGTGATGGTACCCGTGCTGTTTGCTGTAGAATCCTCACGGGGCGCCTCTGAGACCAGGAGCCCCGTGACTGTTCCCGGAGGTTGTCGGTAGCTGTCACTTGTGGTCTTGCAGTGTAACTGACGAATTCACCTGTTCCCAGGAGCGTTTGCTTTCTGCTGACACCTGTCCTTCTCACAGATGCACACACGAGGCTCCTTCCACAGCACCTGCCTCCTCCTCCAGCCTCCAAGCCTCATACATGTGCTGCAAAGCTAGCTGCTTCTTTATTTTTAGTCCGGATTATACTCTAACTGGGTCAGCTGGAGTGCCGTGGGCCCGGCACAGCCTCAGCGGTCCTTCTGCTGGCCCCTGCCCCCAGATCATCCTACTGCCCCCGGAAGAACACTTGTCTGCTTTCCACGGGGCTGGACCCCAGATTCCCAGGTTTTACAGAAAACAGCCCCAAGGTGGGAGAAGTGGGAGCTCCTTCCTCTAATCTGCAGCAGTGCCATCTGCTGGCCAAACGGTGGTACAGGGGACACGGTGGCTTCCCTGCTGGCCTTCCCTTCCCCGACTTGGAGCCTGCGTCACAGAGTGCCAGGGATAATGCTCATCCCTCTTAGTTGTCTTAGGCCAGAGTTTAAACCAGACCTCGTCCTTCCATTGAATCCCATGAGAAAAGTGCCCGTGTCTTCCATGTTGAGCTTGATGTGCGGTTTCACGAGCCTCACTGTTGGTACAGAAGACACCAGGTAAAGACGCCCGCAAGGCGTCGCCCGCAAGGAAGTCACTAGCCCAGCTCCTAAGAACAGATTCATTTGCCTGCCTTTGTATCTTCATTATAAATTGGAGCCACTTGGAGCACGCAGTGTGCAGTTGTGATACAGCAAACACTCCAGGTGACAAAGGGCATCTTCAGTACAGTTCTCTTCAACGGAGCAAAGCCCAGGTACCTCCAGGGGCACCTCCCTCCTCTCCTGCCACAACCCTCTACCTCCTCCTTCACCCTGTCCTCCATCAAGCTGACGCATCATTGGCTTAAAAGCCTCAAACAAAATCATGTGGTCATTTTCGGAGACTCAGCCAACATCACCGAGCACTTACTTTGCACTAATTACTGTGCTAAGCTCTCTGCATGTACAGCAATCTTCATCCCCACAAGGAGCCTGTGCACATTTTTTTAAGATTATTTTTATTTATTCATGAGAGACACAGGCAGAGGGAGAAGCAGGTTCCCTGCAGGGAGCCTGATGGGGGACTCAATCCCAGGACCCCAGGATCATGACCTGAGCTGAAGGCAGACGCTCAACCACTGAGCCACCCAGGTGCCCTGAATTCTTAGCTATTATGGTATTGCTGTCATAGACAGTGTCGTGCGTGGGATGAGTACATTACTTTTGGCTGCCTACTGAAGGGTAGAATGGCTGGGTCATAGGATCTGCCTGTGTTCACCTTTGCAGACCCCGCCACGGACTTTCCCTAAGTGGTTCTTCCGATTTACACTCTACCAGAGGCTGGGAGTTCTGCTTATCATATCTCCACCAATATTTGCATAGCCAGACCCTCCATTTTAAATGCTAAATGATTCTAAATGGAAACATGAATGATTTCAGTGTTAACAACTATTTTGTAACATTTCTGTTGTTCGCACAGCCCATCAGAATGGACCACTCCATTGGAGCTATCGTCCATTTAATGAACATTTACTTACCCCCTCCTGTGTGCTGGTGCTAGAGAGATGGTAAAAAGCAGAAAGATCTCTGTCCTGAAGGAGCTCCAGAGATATCCTCTCTTCAGGTAGCAGCTCAGATGTCACCTCTGCAGATGGTCCTCCATGAGCACCTGCCCGCATCACCCCATTGTCTGTTTCATCTTCTTTGTGGCATGCACATCACTGAAGGTACCTTGTTTATCTGTTTGTTGACGTGTTTGCTGCTCTCAGGAGGGCAAGAATCTCGTCTGCTCGGTATTCTCTATCCTCTAACATAGTTTCTGGCACATAGTCAACATTCAGTAAATATTTATTGGGTGAGCAAACGATTGAATAAGTGATAGGCAGGGTGAGACCTGAGATCTCTGGTTCAAGTCCTGACTCTGCCACTCATCAGCTGCTGTGTGAGACCTTCAGTAAATGATTTAAGTTTTCTGATCCTCATTTCCTCATCTATAAAATAAGAGTGCTTGAACTGGCCAAAGAAAGAGCAAATGATCTTAAAGCTAGATTATGAAAAATTACATAATCTGAAAAACAGAGAAAAATAGAATGAGGAAAAATGAACAGAGCCTCAGAGAAATGTGGGATACTTTTGAGTGCACCAACATATGTGTGACAGGAATTTCACAATGAAAGACGAGAGAGAAAGGAGCAGAAAAAAACATATAAATAAATAATAAAAATTCCAAATAAATCAAAGAGAAAAAAAAAACCTACATTGATCTACACATCCAAGCATCTTAATAAACTCTTTTTTTTTTAATTTTTATTTATTTATGATAGTCACAGAGAGAGAGAGAGAGGCGCAGAGACACAGGCAGAGGGAGAAGCAGGCTCCATGCACCGGGAGCCCGATGTGGGATTCGATCCTGGGTCTCCAGGATCGCGCCCTGGGCCAAAGGCAGGCGCTTAACCGCTGCACCACCCAGGGATCCCTTTTTTTTTATTATTTTTTTTTTAATTTTTTATTTAATCTTAATAAACTCTAAAGAGGAGTTTGCAAAGAGATCCATACCCAGATACATCATAGTTAAAAGACAAGACAAAAAAAATTTTGTAAAGGGAGGGAGGAAAATGACTCATCACCTAGAAGGAATCCAAATGAGATTTTTAAAAAAGATTTATTTTATTTATTTAAGAGAGTGGGGGATCGGGGAGGGAGAATGAAATTCAACCAGACTCCGTGCTGGGTGGGGAGCCCAACCTGGGGCTCAGTCTAATAGCCCTGATATCATGCCCTGAGCCAAAACTAAGAGTCAGATGCTCAACTGGCTGCACCTCCAGGTGCCCCCAGGAACCCAAATAAGATTAACAGCTAGGGATCCCTGGGTGGCGCAGTGGTTTAGCGCCTGCCTTTGGCCCAGGGCGCGATCCTGGAGACCCAGGATCGAATCCCACATCGGGCTCCCGGTGCATGGAGCCTGCTTCTCCCTCTGCCTGTGTCTCTGCCTCTCTCTTTCTCTCTCTGTGACTATCATAAATAAATAAAAATTAAAAAAAAAAGATTAACAGCTAACTTATCCTTGGAAACAACAGAGGCTGCAAGGCAGTGAGATGATACATTCCACGTGCAAAAAAAGTTAGAATAAATAACTATTTAATAAATAATAATAATAATAAATTGATATTGTTTCTATTCAGGTGCTGTGTGTTCAGTGTCTGACCACTACAATTCCCTGAACACATTATTAGGGATCATACAGTGTAGTTTCCGATTGCCTCTTTTTAAAATTATTTTATTTATTTATTCATGAGATACAGAGAGAAAGGCAGAGACAAAGGCAGAGGGAGAAGCAGGCTCCCCGTGGGGAGCCCGATGCAGGACTCAATCCCAGGACCCCGGGATCATAAGCTGAGCCAAAAGCAGACACTCTGCCACTGAGCCACCCAGGCGTCCCTGATTGCCCCTTTTGTGTTATTTAATCCACCCTACATGAGTTGACAGCAGGAGCTCAATATTATTGTGGTAGAAGGTAAAAATCACCCTTTCTATACCCATCTGGAGGTTTAGCTAAAAGAAGCAAATGTCTCCATTTGTGGTCTTTCCTAGGAAAAAGGATTTCCACAAATGACTCTGGGGGTGCCTGGGTGGCTCAGCCCGTGAAGCATCTGTCTTCAGTTCTCAGGGTCCTGGGATTAAGTCCTGCGTCGGGCTCCCTGTTCAATGGGGAGGCTGCCTCTCCCTCTGCCTGCAGCTTGCTCGCTCTCATACTCTCTGTCAATAAATATGTAAAACTTTTTTTAAAAAAAATTTTAAATGAAAATAAAACCCAAATGACTCTATTTATTCATTCAATTAGTATGTATATATTAAGCATCTACAGTGTGCTTGCTAGGAGCCATACTCCCGTGGAACTCAACATCTACCTGCAGGAACTCAGAGTAGCGAGGAAGAATGGCACTAACCAAATAGCCACACAAATGACCATGACAAGCATTTGAAGGAAGGACATGATAAGTACTAAGATCTCAGAGTAGGGAATGTTTATCCCAATCAAGGAAGTGGAGAAGGCTTCCCTTGGAAAGTGATGGTTGAGCTAAGGTCTGAATGATGAGTAGAACTTTCTGTTCCCTCATAAATGTAGGCAGAAAAAAATGTTTCAGCCAAGGAGACATGTGCAAAGGGCCTGTGGCTGGAGGTAACACAACAGGGACAAGAGGACTGTAGGTTCACAACCCTCTTGGAAGCTTTCATGGTGTAATCTGAAACTGCGCCTGGAACAGAGAGCAGGGAGAGACCAAAGAGGCAGGCCACTCTGAGTAGTAGATGGCAAAGAGAACTTATATATGAGTCTTGTCTTGGGTGGCAGCAAGATGAGTGGATCCCCAGACCCACGCACCAGATCACTTTTTTTTAAGATTTTATTTATTTATTCATGAGAGACACACACACAGAGAGAAGCAGAAACATAGGCAGATGAAGAAGCAGGCTCCCCACGGAAAGCCTGATGAGGAACTCGATTCTGAGACTCCAGGATCAAGCCCTGAGCCAAAGGCAGACGCTCAACCACTGAGCCACCCAGGCATCCCTTAAAAGCTTAAAAGGACATCTGGGTGGCTCAGCTTGTAGGGCATCCAACTCTTAATCTTGACTCAGGTCATGATCTTAGGGTTGTGGGATCAAGCCCCACATGGGGCTTTACACTCAGCAGGGAGTCTGCTTGTCCCTCACCCTCTGCCCCTCCCTTCCCCTGCTCATGTACACTCTCTCTTTCTCTCAAATAAATAAATATATAAATTGTTTTGTTTTGTTTTTTAAAAAAACGTAGAGGCCCTAACTGGGCTCAGTCACATAATCATGCAGGTGTTCTCAGCATCACAACACCATCTCAAGACTATGTCCTTGGAGCAGTTTCTGTGAGCAGGAAGGAGAAGTGGAACCCACATTCCAAGGACAGGGGAAGGGCTGAGGAGCTTCCAGTGCCTGGGCCCAGCTCACAGGTCAACCGGCAGTCACGTTTTTTTTTTTTTTTTTTTTTTTTTTTTAATCACATTCCCTGGGATCCCTGGGTGGCGCAGCGGTTTGGCGCCTGCCTTTGGCCCAGGGCGCGATCCTGGAGACCCTGGATCGAATCCCATGTCAGGCTCCTGGTGCATGGAGCCTGCTTCTCCCTCTGCCTGTGTCTCTGCCTCTCTCTCTCTCTCTCTCTGTGACTATCATAAATAAATAAAAAAAAATTAAAAAAAAAAATCACATTCCCTAACAGGGACTAAAAGAAAGTTAACTGGAAAATTATGTCTGACAAGTGCTTAATATCCAGAATGTGTAAAGATCTCCTACAACTCAACAACAACAAAATTTTAAATGTGCAAAGGACTTGAAGAAACATTTCTCCAAAGATACACAAATGGCCAATGAACACATGAAAAGATGCTCAGCCTCACCGATGATTAGGGAAATACATGTGAAAACCACAAACTATCACCTCACAACTACTGGGGTGACTATTATCAGAAAAACAGAACATAGCAAGTTCTGGTGAACACATGGAGAAACCAGAGCCCTTGTGCTTTGCTGGTGGGAATGGTGCCACCACCATGGAAAGCCATATGGCAGGTGCTCAAAAAATTAACCTTGGATTACCATATGATTCAGCAATGCATGCCTGGGTTAGAGAACTGACAGCAGGCGCTGGAACTGGCATTTCTACTGCCATACGCACAGCAGCGTTATTCACAATAGCCAAAATGCGAACGCAACCTCAGTGTCCAGCGTCCATCAGCAGAGGAATGGATGAGCAAAATGTGTATGTACACACAACAGAATATTATTCAGCCTTGAGAAGGAAGGGAATTCTGACATCTGCTCTGCCTTGGATGAACCTTGAGGACACTCTGCTAAGTCAGTAAGCCAGACACAGAGACAAATAGCGCCTGGTCCTTCCTAGAGCTAGAGAGGAAAGGTGACCTGGTTATCCTTCTCAGCTATTTATGCAGCATGGAAAATGATTGTCTGGGCAAAGTGGGTGAATGGCACTTTACAAAAAACTGATTTAATCATTGACGCCAGTTTATTTGGGAGGGAAAAAAATGCTAATGGTCATTTCCAATCATGTTAATTGGCTTCTGGCTCCAATGAGCCATTCAGAGAATGTCCAGTGACAAGTTTGTCCTGAAATCGTCTGACTGAGAGTTCCGCCATCAGAACTCAGCAGTGCCAAATCTCAGGTACTGCCTGGTGACCGAAGGGCAGGGTCGCTTCCTGGAGACAGCAAATCCTCTGGGAAGCAAGGAACACCCTTTGGAGTGGCATGTGTCCTCTTCCACTCAAAAGGCCAGATCTTCGGGTCTTTTGTTTTTATAACAACTGTTTTATTTCCAGACCTAAAATGACATGATCTTTAAGGTTTATGAATCCTCTCAAGTTTAACAAATTAGCTTAAAAAATTTTATTCATTTATTTGATAGAGACAGAGCGCATATATGGGAGGAGAAGAAGAAGCAGACTCCCCCCTGAGCAGGGAGCCTGATGGAGGACTCAATCCCAGGACCCTGGGATCATCACCTGAGCCAGTGACAAACATTACACCCACTTACCCACACCCCATTATACCCACACCCACTTACCCCCAATGACCAAGGATTGCTTCAGATTCTATCGCTCGCACTTCTTCGTAAGGCCCACGGGGAGCCCCTGGTCTGGCCCCGTGCTTCCCTCTCCAGCCTTGTTTCTGGGCTAACCTCCTCCTCTCCCCTTCTGCTCCCTTGCCCACTGGGGAAAGTCTTGCTCATCGTTCTGCAATAATACAGCTCCTCAGTCTCTTGCCTGCAATTCCAAAATCCACAAAGCTCTGCCCCACTGCAAGGTTTTTCATTAAGTTTGCAGGATCAGCTTCTCCAGCCAAGAACCCATTGTGTTGAGCAAAGTTGGGCTCATTGACTTGTTGCCACAGGGGCGAACCCGCACAGCTGGTGTTCTGATTACCTCCTACTCGCCGCAGGATGAGGGTACCCCTGCCCTCAATGATATGACGCCTGGCACTGGCCAGGTGAGATGGACAGCAATGATTAGCCACATAGACTCACTGCCGGGGAAAGGAGGACACTGCCCACCACATGGGGCCACTCAGGGTTGCAGTCAGGAGCAGAGCGAATCAGCAAGAGCTGTAGGCTGCCCTTTATAATAACGGGATGGGGTGTCCCCTGGTTCCTACAGGGGGATGTGATTGGCTTCCAGGCTTGCAGGAAAGCTGAGCCCCCCACAGACTGAGGATGGGGTGCAGTGTGGCTGGTCTGACTGGTGAAGAACTGGCTGGGTGAGGAGCCTTTCTCAACAACGAGAGTGGTAGAGACACATCTGGAGAGAGCAGGGGACCCAGGAAGCCCCAGAAGGCTCAACGATATCAGGGCGGCCCTTGAATGGTTAGGTCTCACAACCCTGTGAGGAGCCCACCGGCATCTCTGGGAGGGTTAACTTAGAAGGGATCACAGGATCTGGTCCACGTTAGGGAGAGGGGGAGTGTTTTGGACTGGCACTGACAGGACATAAGGTAATTCTGTGATTAGGTTTCTCAATCCATCTTATCTAGAAGGAAAGAGGAACGAAGCAGAACTAATGCCCTAACTAGTCAAGAAGCAACAGTCACTCATATCAGCCAGGATAGGGGGCTGTTGGGTCATGTTTGTGGTCTGGACAATGTTCCTGTTTTTGAGCTCAAACATGACTACAGCTGGTCCTGTTTTGTGTTGACCCATCACCGAGGCAGAGCCGCGCTATCAGGTGCTGGTGTGCTATGAAGTTGTTTATGTTCACAGGAGCACACTGAGGCCCTCCCAGCAGCCCCAGGACTCGCGGTGCCAGGCCACTTCCTGATTCAGGGGCTGTTCTTCTCTTCCCCCCATACCCTGCGGAACCAGAGGCCTGCACAGTTGGTCCTCAGAACCTGGGTCTGCGGCATGGAGAGCTCTGACGTGGCCAACTGTGCTGCTCAGGGGTTTGCTTAGAGAAAGACATTGCAGCTGGGCTCTGGTTACACACCCTCCCACTGCCCTGCAGTGTCTCACAGAACGGTTGCTACACTGAAGTCATACAGAATCTGTCAGCCATCTGCTGCACAGGTCGTTATCAGAAACAAACCTGGCTACTGGCTCTGGTACCAGATCCTGAAGATGAGGACCTCGATGGCCAAACCCAGGCTGTGAAAACCTGCCCTAGGGTCCAACTGGCTTTCCCTGGAGGACCAGGTGGCTTTTTCTTTTTAAAGCCTAGCCAGCCACAAACTATTCTACTTGACCCATCATATTTATGTGGTGTTTACATAGGTGCAGCAAGAATGTCCATCTGAGCATAAATTCCCCCTGGGCTCACCAATAAGACATTCAGGGCTTCATGATCCACTAACGAATGGACATTCCACCTGGTTGGTGGGAATGGCAGTTGTGCCACTTATGACATCTGCTAGGGTCAGGGACAAGTTTGGGATGAGAATGTTCATCCACCCATGTTACCCCTGCGTAGGTACTGCAGCTGGCATCATGTTCTTGAAGAGAGTGGTCATCTCTCTGGGCACTCCCCCAGGTAGCCTGTGCTTGCATCTTTTTCAAGGTTTCTGGGTGTTCTTTCTCAGGGAAACATGATCCACTGGAGCGGTGGTCATTTTAAGCATCTGAAAGTCTCAAACAACCATGCTGAGTACCCAGGGTAAGTGAGCATATGGCAGGTGGCTTAAGCCTGATGGTCACATAGCAAGTAGCATCCATAGCTATAATAAAGAAAGATGAACAGTCACAAGTGTTGATGACAATGGAGAGAAATGGGAAGCCCCACAGCTAGGGGTAGGAATGTAAAAGACTGTAGGCACTGTGGAAAACAGTGTGACAGTTCCTCAGAGTGTTAACACGGAGTCACCGTCTGACCTGGCAGTTCCACCTCTAGCCATAAACACCAAATAATTGGGATCCCTGGGTGGCGCGGCTGTTTGGCGCCTGCCTTTGGCCCAGGGCGCGATCCTGGAGACCCGGGATCGAATCCCACATCGGGCTCCCAGTGCATGGAGCCTGCTTCTCCCTCTGCCTGTGTCTCTGCCTCTCTCTCTCTCTCTCTCTCTATCATAAATAAATAAAAAAAAATTTAAAAAAATTAAAAAAAAAACCACCAAATAATTGAAAACCTGTACACAACTGCTCATAGCAGCATTGTCCACAATAGTAAAAAGGTAGGATTGGCCCAAATATCCATCTGTGGCTGGACGGATTAAAAACTGATCTATCAAAAAAAAAACAAAAACAAAAACAAAAAAAACAAAAAAAACTGATCTATCTCTACAATGGAATGACTCAGCCATGAAAAGGGAATGAAGTAGTGACACCTGCTACAGTGTGGGTGAGCCTTGAAAACATGATGCTCAGTGAAAGGAAGCAGTTACAAAAGGCCACATATTATAGAATTTCATTTATATGAAATGTCCAAAATAGGCAAACCTATAGAGGCAAAAAGTAGGTTAATGAATGCCAGGCACTGGGGGGCAAGAGGATGGGAACGGGGAGTGAGTGCTCCTGCAGATGGCATTTCTTGTTAGGGTGATGTGCTAAATAAAGCTGATTGCAGTGATGGGTGCACAGCTCTGTGATGCTACAAGTTACTGGATTGTAGACTTTAAATTAGTGAATTGTGTGGAATGGGAATTATATCTCAATAAAGCTGTTATCAAAAAAGAAAGAAAAAGGAATATCCAAGTGGGACGCAGACTGAACTGCACGTATAATTATCATTTATCACAACAGGAGCGGGTCTTTGTATGTTTTGTTCTTGTTTTATTTCTGTGGGGTTTGTTTTGTTTTTTCTTGTCACTTGAGGTGGTAAAACTCCTTTAATGTAATTAAGCAATTCTTTCAAAGCAGGTTGGCGTGTCTGAAGAGTAGTGGCTGTTGTAGCATGGAGGGTCCCAACATGAGTGCCCACTGTTCCTGAAGAACTAGCGTTTGTGGATAGAGCAGTGATGGCCTCAGCAGAAGCATCTGCTAACGTGAGGTCAAAAACATGTAATTAATAAGCAACATCCCAGGGGCGCCTGCGTGGCTCAGTCGGTTATTTTTTTTTTAAGATTTTATTTATTCATGAGAGGCACACAGAGAGAAAGAGAGACAGAGACACAGGCAAAGGGAGAAGCAGGCTCCCTGCGAGGAGCCTGATCCAGGACTTGATGCCAGGACCACACCCTGAGCCAAAGGCACACTCAACCGCTGAGCCACTCAGGCGTCATCCCATGGCTCAGTTGGTTAAGCATCTGCTTCCAGCTCAGGTCATAATCTCAGGGTCCTGGGATGGAGGATGGAGCCCCACATCATTGGGCTCCTTGCTCAGCAGGGAGTCTGCTTCTCCTTGTGCCCCTCCCCCTGCTCTTGCTGGCCATCTCTCTCAAACAAATAAAATCTTTTTTTAAAATAGGGGGGATCCCTGGGTGGCTCAGCGGTTCAGCGCCTGCCTTTGGCCCAGGGTGGGATCCTGGAGTCCCAGGATCAAGTCCCACGTCGGACTCCCAGCATGGATCCTGCTTCTCCCTCTGCCTGTGTCTCTCTCTGTCTCTCTGTCTCTCTGTCTCTCTCTCTCTCATGAATAAATAAATAAAATCTTTAAAAATAAATAAATAAAAATAGAAAAATAAATAAATAAAAATAGGGCAGCTCGGGTGGCTCAGTGGTTTAGCGCCGCCCTCAGCCCAGGGCGTAACCCTGGAGACCCGGGATCGAGTGCTGCGTCCGGCTCCCTGCATAGAGCCTGCTGCTCCCTCTGCCTATGTCTCTGCCTCTCTGTCTCTCATGAATTAATAAAATCTTAAAAATAAATAAAAAATAAATAATTAAAATAAATAAACAATACCCCTGAAAATACACACGTTAAATTCATAACAAGTCTCCCGGGCCATGACCATTGGCAAGAGTGGGATATCAGGTCAGTTCTGGGGAAAGGAATTTTTTGAGTCATACTGGCCTGGCACTTTGCATGTGTTATTTCTGTGTAGGCACACGCACATATGCATACTTCCCCTCCCTGCCGGAACCTCAAATGGAAAGTTTCATTTCCAATTTAGCAGGCAGGGAAGCTAAGACTCAGAGAGGTTAAGTCATTTGCACAAGGTCACACAGCTGTTCTGGAAGAGTCACGCACCATCTCCATAAACCCAGAGAGGACAGGTGCTCCACCTTCTGTGGGGAAGCTGGGGGAGATTGCTCTTTAGCCAACGACACCCCTGAGCGGGGCTCTTGCCGTGGACTGCATAGAGGCAGTGTGTATCATGTCTAGAAGGGTGGGGTGGGCCAGGAGTGGGGGCTCCAGGGGGTTAAGCCAAGGACCTTCCCTGCAGACTTCCCTAGGAGACCAGGACGAGGAGGCTGCCATTGTCTTGTCCAAGAATTGACACAAGTGGGGCCTGACCACAGAGGGGCCCAAATCATTTCCCGGTCCTGCAGCAGCTGGCTCACAGCTGCGTCCTGGGCACTGGGGTGTTCACGAGCCCCGGCTCTAGCAGGAAGGAGAGCAAGGTTTGGCAAGGGCGTCCTCACTGGGGCCCCTGGGTGGGCAGGGCCATGCAGGGTTCGGACCTGTGGGAAGCCAGCTGCCTCTTGCCCTATTTACCCCCACTCTCCACCCCCACCTCCAACCCCACCAGAAACCCTAACACCTGTGGCGCATTTGGTGTGGGTCTGGAGACCAGATTAGCTCTTCAGTCTCTTTTCTCTACATCCTCTTTTCTCAAAAGCGAGGCTCTCCTAACTCCAAGAACTCTCTCCTTTCCTGACCCTAGAGGCTTCAGAGAAGCGAGCTGCTTCCCCATTACCTTTGCCGCATGCCTCTTGGAAGGGGTCATCGCTCTGACATAACTGAAGGACCCTTTGTTCAAACACTCAGCAAGTTTTAATTGAGCACCCACCCTGCCCCATGCCAGGCTCCACGCCCACTTGCCCACGTTCTTTGGTGTCCTAGCAACCAGAACCTCTCATCCGAGCTCCGGCCAGGACAGAGGTCATTTTCTCCCTGACTGCCATGACCTGCAGCCTCCCTAGGCCTCTGAGGACCTGTCCGCACAGCTTGTGGGTTCTGTGAAGGCCACCGCTTGTCCCCAAGGACTCCCAGAACGCCAGCCCAGCCGGCCCTCCCTGCAGGATGAGCTTCTCGCTCACGTTCTCCGAGCTGGTCAACATCGCCATCCCGCAGTGCGGGGTTGTGAACTTCAAGGCGCTGCACCTCCTGCTCCAGGGCATCTTGGAGCACATCCACATGGGTGAGCTCAAGAAAGTCCTCTCAGGAGATGAAGACTTTCTCCAAACCTCGCCTACTGTGTTCATGCCCCGGGAAGCAGACGCCCAGCCCATCCTCAACCCCATGAAGAGGCTCAGCGAAATCTTTGACCATGTTGTGAGCCGCATAGACAAGATGGAGAGCCAGCTGGCCACGCTGCAGGACCTGCCTACCACTTCCCAGCTGCTGGAGGGCAGCCAGGGCACAGGCCAGCCTGCTCAGGATCTATGGCACCTGATAAAGCTCCGGAAGATGGTAGAGGGTAATGAAGAAGCCACAGCAAAGGTAAACCACCTGGCCTCCAGAAGCTTCCTGCCCTTTATGCTGTCTTCCCAGGCATCTTAGCCCCCATTCCCTTATGCCCCTTGTGATGGGCTCCCCCACCCCCCAAACAGGGGCAGGAATGGGGCTTTGAAGTCAGGCAGAACCAAAGCTCCAAGCTTGCATTCTTTGTCAAGTGTTGAGGAAAGAAGCCAGACACAAAAGGCCACATGTGGTATGGTTCCATTGGTATGAAACAGCTCCATGGAGACATGAAGCAGACTAGTGGTTGCCAGGGCCCGGGGAAGGAGGGGCAGAGGGAAAGTTAACCTAGTGTTTTTTTTGTTTTTTTTTAAGATTTTATTTATTCAAGAGAGACAGAGAGAGAGAGAGAGAGAGAGGCAGAGACACAGGCAGAGGGAGAAGCAGGCTCCATGAAGGGTGCCTGACGTGGGACTTGATCCCGGGTTTCCAGGATCACGCCCTGGGCTGAAGGCGGCACTAAACTGCTGAGCCACCCGGGCTGCCCAACCTAGTGGTTTTGAGGTCTGCTTTTGTGTGATGAAAAGAAGTTGGAAACGCAGACCAAAGTTCACCATTCCCTCATTCCTTTATCTCCTCACTGTCCCCTTCACCCTTGCAACTCTGGTGGGCTCCCTCCCCAGGAAAACAACCACTAGAAGGAGTGCTCATTATGCTCCAGGTGAGCTGGAGGCTTAGCCTCTTTAATCTTCACAGCACCTCTGTGAGACAGGTGAGCAATTGAAGCACTGAAATGTTAACCCACTTGGGGTGATGCAGTGGCAGAAAACAGCTGGTGCAAACCTGCACCAAGAAATCAGAGGAGAGGCATAGGAATGTGGTGTGCTGAGTGTGGTCCACTTACCAACTGGAACGGGTAGGGGGATGATCATGGTTTCCTCCTCCCAGGATTGCCTAGAGATTGATGCTAAAC
This sequence comes from Canis aureus, assembly GCF_053574225.1. Classification (NCBI taxonomy): domain Eukaryota; kingdom Metazoa; phylum Chordata; class Mammalia; order Carnivora; family Canidae; genus Canis; species Canis aureus. Next base: position 40,960,037 of record NC_135618.1, read on the forward strand.
AAGATAATGCGTGGGAAGTGCTCAGCACAGAGCTCGGGTATTCTGGTCGTCCAGTCTGTGGTCACCGTTAATATTATCCAGAGACTTGAACCTTGGAAGATCAGGACCTCAGCAAAGTCGGGCCCCTGGAGCCCTGAGGGACAGGGAGAGGGATCAGTCTGGCCAAGGTGGGCTGAGAGGGAAGGTGGCATAGACCAGCGCTAAATCAAGCACTAAGTGAAGCAGCCAGACACAAAGGACCACGTACTGCAAGCTTCTATTTCTTTTCTTTTTTTTTTTTTTAAGATTTTATTTATTTATTCATGAGAGACACGGGGGGTGGGGGGGGCAGAGATGCAGGCAGAGGGAGAAGCAGGCTCCATGCAGGGAGCCCGACATGGGACTCGATCCCAGGTCTCCAGGATCACACCCTAGGCCAAAGGCGTCGCAAAACCACTGAGCCACCCAGGATGCCCATGCTTCAGTTTCTATGAAACATCCAGAACAGGCAAATTGGTGGAGATAGAAAGTGGATTAGTGGTTGCCAGGGGCTAGGAGGTGGCGGCAATGGGAGTGCTTGCGGACGGGTACAGCGTTTCTCTTTGGGGTGATGAAAGTGTTTGGAAACTGGATAGTGATAACAGCTGCCAACCGTGTGAATGTACTGAATGCCACTGAATTCTTCGTGTTACCATGCACACGTATGCACGCACAGGCACACACGCACACAAAGCAGAAATTGGCAGAATTGAGTAAAAGAAAAAAAGGCACCATCTCACTATACCCTCTACAAGAGACACATTTTAGGGACGCCTGTGTGGTTCAGTGGTTGAGCATCTGCCTTTGGTTCAGGTCGTAATCACCAGCGTCCTGGGATCGAGTCCAGCATCAGGTTCCCCACAGGGACCCTGCTTCTCCCTCTGCCTGTGTCTCTGCCTCTCTGTGTGTGTCTCATCAATAAATAACATCTTAAAAAAAAAAAAAAAGGCACACACACATTCTAGATTCAAAAACAAATAGGTTGAAAGTAAAAGGATGACAAAAGATATTCCATATAGGCAGTAATCAGAAGAGAGCTGGAGAGGCCACAGTGCACTTGTCAGACAAGACCAGACTTTGAGATTTGTTGCTAGAGACAGAGAAGGCTGCATGTGTGGCCCAGTTGAGGTTACGGAGGCCTTGGAGGCTGGAAACGTGGGCACAGTGTCAGAGCAGCCTGCCCCTGGCCTGCCTTGATGGGTGAAGTCTTCCAGAGTGTACAGTACTGAGTGACCCAGCTGGCTTGTGAAGGGGGGCTGGCAGACAGGCTCGGACACGGCTGTGAAGCCCTCAGAGGACTGTTTGTGCACCTAGGATTAGAGAATGTACCTCCCCCAACCCTGGCTGAGGTTGCTGGGGGTTACCACAATGACCAGCTCCCTCCCACTACCCCCCCAGGGGGTTGCCATGGTAACTGGCTCTGGGATTGGTACAAGCTGCTTAGCTAAGTGTCTGCACCAACTAGCCAGTCAGGCTGGCCAGACCAAATGTCATGTCGACATCCAAGTCACCTCGCCTGCCCTTCCTCTGGGGTTGGTTGGGTTAGAGTCCTCTGCCATCCTTTACAAGCCCCTGTCAAGGTGTGAAGGCTCAAAGTGGGGAAAGACTAGCCTGCCAACCCTAGCACTCACCCCTGACAGGGTAAATAGTGCCCAGAAAACTAGAGCTGGCAACAAGAGGGCTCTTGAGAGAAGGTTTGAGATGCTCCACAGGCATGGTTAGCACACCACCAGATCTGGGGCTGAGATTGCAGCGTCCCTCACCCTCACGGATAATTCTCTGTGGTGAGGATTGTGTTGTGCCCTGTGGGATGTTGGGCAGCATCCGGGCCTCTACTCTCCAGGTGCCAGGATCCACCCGTAGCGGTGACAACCAAAAGTGTCTGCAGACTTTGCCATATGCCCGCCGGGAGCTAAGTCGCCCCCCTTGAGCGAGGAAAACTAGGTGCCCCGTGAGCGCAGTGTGTACTTGCCCTGCAGACTCGGGGCGGCTGCCACCCAGGGCTCCCGAGCCAGCTGGAGCACGAGCTCCACCTGGAGAGCTCTCCCAGAATGGCAGGCTCCCAGGCCCTGGCCTCACCTCCTAGGCCCGGCCTAGGACTCCCAGGCCCCCGCCTTCCCCACCCGGGCCCCACCCTCATCTGTGGCCCCGCCCACAGCCCCGAGGCCCCGCCCTCATCCCCAGGCCCGTCCCTCATCTCCCAGGCCTCGCCCACAGATCCGAAGCCCCACCCTCCTCCCGAGTCCCGCCCGCAGCTCCCAGGCCCCGCCCCCTCCCGAGTCCCGCCCACGGCTCCCAGGCCCCGCCCCCTCCCGAGTCCCGCCCACAGCTCCTAGGCCCCGCCCTTCCCTCATCCCCGGCCCCGCCCCCTCCCGAGTCCCGCCCACGGCTACTAGGCTCCCGCCCTCCCCACCTGGGCCCTTCCCTCATCTCCCAGGCCCCGCCCCCCTCCCACGCCCGTCCCTCACCTCCCAGGCCCCGCCCTCCTCACCCGGGCCCCTCCTTCATTTCCCACGCCCCACCCTCCCAGGCCCGGCCCGTGACTCCCAGGCCCTGCCCTCCCGGGTCCCGCCCACAGCTCCCAGGCCCCGCCCTCATCCCCCAGGCCCCGCCACTGTAGCGCGTTTTAGGAAGTGGCCATCTGGAATAAGCTAACGCGCCACAGTGGTCAGGAGCCCAGCCAGATTCTAGAAAGCTGCGCCTGGAAGTCCCTGTCTGTCTCCTCGAGACGTCGGTTGTCTCCGCTGTGATGAGTCCTGGCCGCTGGCCTCACAGGAGAAAACCAGAGACTCGTCAGTAGAGCGTGCGACTCTTGATCTGTGGGTCATGCGTTCAAGCCCCACGTTGGGCAAGGAGCCTACTTAAAAAAAAAAAAAAAAAAAAAGTTCTGGCTGACCTTGTTTCCAGAAATAGAGCCTCAGTCTCCTGAGGGGGTTGTAACAACCTGTTGTTTTTCCTGACTTCAAAACTCCCTTTCCATTTTACTCTCCAACCAAAAAAACTCCTGCTGTAGATCCTGAAATTTTTTTTTGATCCTGCAAATTAAAATGATTTTAAATTTAAATTAATTTTTGAGAACTTCATAACAAAGCTGAAATGCATGGAAGACACTTTAGGGTTTAGAGACTGGAGTCAAGGTTGCTCCAATAATGGTAATGAACTTTCTGTGTTGCAGCACGTCTTCACTGTGCTGGCGAGTGCCAAGTGCAGTTGCCTTCCTGTTCCCTGGGAGGAAATGGTGTTAGCATTCCCATTTCCCAAAGCTCTGGGACTCCTGCCATGTAGACCACTCCCCCCAGGCACCCGAGGGGGAAGGTGCCTTGGACCTCCTTATCCACTCCCTACAAACTTCTGTAAGTGCTGGGTCCCCATCCCGAGCCTATATCCCTGAAGCTCCTTCAGAGAGACAGACAGTCAGGCCAAGCCCCCACTACTGGTGCCTGCACAGGATCCAGACATCTTGGGATTCATTTCTGGGATGGCAGATTCCAGGACTCTCTTCCTCTGAACTTGGCTCCATCCAAGCCCTGCTTGCAGGCTGGGGGCCCATGTGGATATTACCCACTTAGTCTCCCACCAGCGTGGTCCAGACCTTGACCCTTCTTCCTCCCTAGGCCTGGAGCTCAGGGCATGTCCCCAAGCTTCTGCTTGGCAGGCTGGGTCTGGGAAGGGAAACCATTAACTGTGCATCTTAGGAGAGTGTTCCCCAGTGAGAAAATGGTCTCTCTGTTCTGTGTGCATACATTACCCAAGGAGCAGTCTGCCTGTAAGGTTTCCTCTCTTTTTTTGAGTTTGCCCTGGACTACCTGTGTATATGTGTGTGTGTTGGGGAAGTCACTCTTTTTTCTAAAAAGATTTATTTATTTATTTATTTATTTGTTTGTTTGTTATAGACATGGGGGGGGGTGCAGAGACACAGGCAGAGGAATAAGCAGGCTCTATGCAGGGAGGCCGACGTGGGACTCGATCCTGGGACTCCAGGATCGCACCCTGGGCCAAAGACAGGCGCTAAACCACAGAGCCACCCAGGGATCTCCTTGGGAAGTCATTCCTACTCAGGTAACTTGGTCCTGTGGTTGCCCCCAGTGAGACGGGGGAGAGGGAAACATCTGTGCACAGGTGAAGGATCTGGACTTCACAGATTTCCCCAAAAGCATTTTCCATCTACAACAGATAAGGACTTATAAAACCCTTCCCATAAATACCATTACCACTCCCAACAAAACTAACAACTCCCAAATACCCATCCAATAGACTGTGTTGAACTTCCCCCAATTTTTCCTAAAACAAAAATGAGATAGTTTACAGCTTTGTTTAGATATATTCATACATATGTTCACGTGCATACTAGAATATTCATCCATTTAAATGGATAGATCTTCTTGCTCCTCCCCTTCTCATGCTCTGTGTGTATGTGTCAAATAAATAAAGAAACAAATCTTAAAAAAAATAAAATCCCTGAACTATATGCTCTATCTATCTATCTATCTATCTATCTATTTAAGTAGGCTCCATGTCTAATGTGAATTCATGACCCTGAGATGAGTCATATGCTCTACAGACTGAATCAGCCAGGTGCCCCTGAACTGTACACTTTATTTTTTTCTTAAGATTTTATTTATTTATTTGATAGAACACAAGCAGGGGAAGCCTGGGAGGCAGAGAGAGAGGGAGTAGCCTGACCCAGCTTGGACCTGAGCTAAAGGCAGTTGCTTAACCAATTGAGCTACCCAGGTGCCCTAGTTCAGGGATTTTAGTGTAGTCACAGAGTTCTGTAACTATTACAGTCAAGTTTAGGACATTTTCAACAGCCATCCCAAACCCCTTAACCATTAGCTATCATTCTTCTTTCTGTTCCTCCTTGAACACCACTCTTGCACTTACCACGATATCTTTTTTTTTTTTTTTACCATGATATCTTTAAGGATAATCCATGCTGTCACATGTATCAGTACTTTATTCTTTTCATTGCCAAATGGTATTTCCCTGGATGGATAGACTACTCTTGTTTATCAGTTGGTGAACATATGGCTGTTTCCGCCTGTAGACTCCTAGCCACTATGAACAATGGGATATGCATTTTCCTGTGGACGTATGTTTTCGTTTCTCTTGGGCATATACCTCAAGGAGGAATTGCTGGATCGTGTGATAACTATATGTTTCAGGTTTGAGGAACTGCCAGGGTGTTTTCCACAGCATTTTATGTTCCCACTATAGTGCAGTGTGAGACCTCCAATTTCTCTACCTCCTCACCAACATTTCTTAGTTTTTATCTCTTTGATTCTAGCCAAAGGGTATGGGTATGAAGTCTACCTTATTGTGGTTTTGATTTGCATTTTCCTGGTGACTAATCGTGTTGAGGACCTTTTCATGTGCCTAGAGTGATGTCTGTTCAGATTATTTGCCCCATTTTAATTGGGTTGTCTTTTTATTATTGAGTTGTAAGAGTTAATTATTTTTTTTAATTTTTTTTTAATTTTTATTTATTTATGATAGTCACAGAGAGAGAGAGAGGCAGAGACACAGGCCGAGGGAGAAGCAGGCTCCACGCACCGGGAGCCTGATGTGGGATTCGATCCCGGGTCTCCAGGATCGCGCCCTGGGCCAAAGGCAGGCGCCAAACCGCTGCGCCACCCAGGGATCCCAAGAGTTAATTATATATGGGGCGACTGGATGGCTCAGTCTGTTGAGTCTTGGTTTTGGCTCAGGTCATGATCTCAGGGTCCTGGGATTGAGTCCTGTGTCAGACTCCATGCTCAGTGGAGAGTCTGCTTGAGGATTCTCTCTTCCTCTGCCCTTTTCCCTGCTCATGGGCACATGCTCACTTTCTCTCTCTCAAATAAATCTTTACAATAAGAGACTAATTTATAGTCTGGATATATGATGCCAGGTATGTGATTTGTAAATATTTCTATCATTGTGAGTTGTCTTTCCACGTTATTGACGGTATCCTTTGATATGCAAAGTTTTAAATTTTGCTGAAGTATAATGTGTACATCTTTCATTTGTCACATTTTTTTTTTTTTTTTTGGTGTGGTATGCTTTTGATGGCATACCTAAGAAACCATTGCCTGACCAAGGTCATGAATATTTACCCCTATGTTTCCTTCTACAACATAGGAGTAAATGGCTTATAGTTTCAACTCCTGCACTTTCTCTCTCTCTCTCTCTCTCAAATGAATAAATAAAAATCTTTAAAAACCTTTGACTCTAAAAAAAAATATGCCAGACCATATTTGCCCAAAGTCCTCCAATACTTTCCCTTTTGTTAATTTTGATAGTTTTGAATACCAAAATTATCGCAGTGACCATGTCTTACATTTAGGTCTAATAGCCATTTTTGGGCAGCCCCAGTGGCGCAGCGGTTTAGCGCGGCCTGCAGTCCAGGGCGTGATCCTGGAGACCCTGGATCGAGTCCCATGCTGGGCCCCCTGCATGGAGCCTACTTCTCCCTCTGCCTGTCTCTGCCTCTCTCTCTCTCTGTCTCTATGAATAAATAAATGAAATCTTTTTTTTAAAAAAAGAGCCATTTTCATTTAGTTTTTTTTATAGGGTGTGAGGTAGGAGTCCAACTTCATTCATGTGGTTATCCAGCTGCTCAGTACCATTTGTTGAAGACAACTCTTCCCCTATTAATTTGTTTTGGTACTTTTATTGAAAATAAACTGACTGTAGACATGAGTGTCTATTTCTGGACTTTCAGTTCTCTTCCCTTGATCTATGTATATTTCCTTATGCCAGTACCACACTCTCTTGATTACCGTAGCTTTGCAGAAAGTTTTGAAGTCAGGAAGTATGAATCTTCTAGCTTTGTTCTTCTTTTTTAAGATTGGCTATTATGAGTCCTTTGTATTATCATATGAATTTTGGGATCAGGCTATCCATTTCTATGAAAAAGAACACAGTGGCATGTTTATTGGTATTAAGCTTAACCTGTAGGTCAATTTGGGAAGTAAATCTCCAGTCCAAGAACACAGGGTGCTGTTTATCTATCTATCTATCTATCTATCTATCTATCTATCTATCTATCATCTATCTATCAGCTTTATTGAGATGTAATTCACATACCATATAATTCACCCATTAATAGGATGTACAATTCAATATTTCTAGTCTATACACAGAATTGTACAGCCATCACCGCAGTCAATATTAAATATTTACCCCCAAAAGAAACTTTGTACCCTTTATCACCACTTTATTCCCTCAGTCCTCATTCCAACTTATCCCTAGCCCTAGCCAACCACTAACTTGCCTTCTGTCTCTATAGATTTGTTTATTCTAGATCCTTTCATATAAATGGAGTGATGCAATATCCAGACAAAAGATGTTGTCTTTTGTGTTTGGATTATTTTGCTTAGCATCATATTTCTGAGATTCATCTTTCTGGAATCAGCACTTCATTCCTTTTTATGGCTGAATAATACTCCATATAGCAAACATATCATGTTTTGCTTATCCATCTGCCAGTTGGTTGACATTTGGCTATGAATATTCATATACAAGTTTGTGAACCGTTTTTATTTCTCTTAGATATATACCTAGTAATAGACTTGCCAGGTCATTTGGTAACTCTATGTTTAATCTTATGAGGAACTGCCATATTCTTTCCTAAAATGGCTGTGCCATTTTGCATTCCCACCAGCAGTGTGTCTGAAAGTTTCTAATTTCTCTGCATCCTCACCAACACTTACTATTATCTGACTTCTTAGTCTAACCATCTTCATGGATATAAAGTGGTATCTCATTGTGGTTTTATGTTTCCCTAATAACTAATAATGTTGAGTATCTTCCCATGTGCTTATTGGCCACTTGAATATTATCTTTGGAGGAATGCCAATTCAGATTTTTGCCCATTTTAATTGGGTTATTTTTCTTTTTTTGTTGCTGGATTCATTTTGCTAGTATTGTGTTGATATTTTTGCATCTGTATTTTAGTTTTGTTTTTGTTTTTGTTTTTTGTTTTTTGTTTTTTTTTTTGTATTTTAGTTTTGTTGTAGAAGCTTTGTCTGATTTTGGAATCAGGGTAATACTGGGCTCATAGACTAAGTTTGGAATTCTTTTATTTTTTGGAAAAGCTGTGAAAAATTGGTATTAATTGTCCTTTAAATTTTTGATAGAAGGGACATTTGGCTGCTCTGTTGGTAGAGCAGACAATTCTTGAATTTGGGGTTCTAAGTTCAAGCCCCATGTTGTATGTAGAGATTACTTAAAAATAAAGAGCTAGGGATATTGAACTCGAGTTGGAAGAGGCGAGTCCGGTCTCAAAATGGAGGGCCATGATCCAAAGGAATCCGAGCAATTGAGAAAACTGTTTATTGGTGGTTTGAGCTTTGAAACTACGGATGATAGTTTAAGAGAACATTTTGAAAAATGGGGCACACTTACAGATTGTGTGGTAATGAGAGACCCCCAAACAAAACGTTCCAGGGGTTTTGGTTTTGTGAGTTACTCTTGTGTTGAAGAGGTGGATGCAGCAATGTGTGCCCGACCTCACAAGGTTGATGGGCGTGTAGTGGAACCAAAGAGAGCTGTTTCTAGAGAGGATTCTGTAAAGCCTGGTGCCCATCTAACAGTGAAGAAAATTTTTGTTGGTGGTATTAAAGAAGATACAGAAGAATATAATTTGAGAGACTACTTTGAAAAGTATGGCAAAATTGAAACCATAGAAGTTATGGAAGACTGGCAGAGTGGAAAAAAGAGAGGATTTGCTTTCGTAACTTTCGATGATCATGATACAGTTGATAAAATTGTTGTTCCGAAATACCACACTATTAATGGGCATAATTGTGAAGTGAAAAAGGCCCTTTCTAAACAAGAGATGCAGTCTGCTGGATCGCAAAGAGGTCGTAGAGGTGGATCTGGCAACTTCATGGGTCGTGGAGGAAACTTTGGAGGTGGTGGTAATTTTGGCCGTGGTGGAAACTTTGGGGGAAGAGGAGGCTATGGTGGTGGAGGTGGTGGCAGCAGAGGTAGTTATGGAGGAGGTGATGGTGGATATAATGGATTTGGAGGTGATGGTGGCAGCTATGGTGGTGGTCCTGGTTATAGTAGTAGAGGAGGCTATGGTGGTGGTGGACCAGGATATGGAAACCAAGGAAGCGGATATGGTGGTGGTGGTGGAGGATACGATGGTTACAATGAAGGAGGAAATTTTGGAGGTAACTATGGTGGTGGTGGGAACTATAATGATTTTGGAAATTATAGTGGACAACAGCAATCAAATTATGGACCCATGAAAGGGGGCAGTTTTGGTGGAAGAAGCTCGGGCAGTCCCTATGGTGGTGGTTATGGATCTGGTGGTGGAAGTGGTGGATATGGTAGCAGAAGGTTCTAAAAAAATTTCAGAAGAAAAGGGCTACAGTTCTTAGCAGGAGAGAGAGCGAGGAGTTGTCAGGAAAGCTGCAGGTTACTTTGAGACAGTCGTCCCAAATGCATTAGAGGAACTGTAAAAATCTGCCACAGGAGGAACGATGATCCATAGTCAGAAAAGTTACTGCAGCTTAAACAGGAAACCCTTCTTGTTCAGGACTGTCATAGCCACAGTTTGCAAAAAGTGCAGCTATTGATTAATGCAATGTAGTGTCAATTAGATGTACATTCCTGAGGTCTTTTATCTGTTGTAGCTTTGTCTTTTTCTTTTTCTTTTCATTACATCAGGTATATTGCCCTGTAAATTGTGGTAGTGGTACCAGGAATAAAAAATTAAGGAATTTTTAACTTTTAAAAAAAATAAAAAATAAAAAATAAAATAAAGAGCTAGGGCAGCCCCGGTGGCGCAGCGGTTTGGTGCCGCCTGCAGCCCAGGGCGTGACCCTGGAGACCCTGGATTGAGTCCCATGTTGGGCTCTCTGCGTGGAGCCTGCTTCTCCCTCTGCCTGTGTCTCTGTCTCTATGAATAAATAAATAAAATCTTTAAAAAAAATAAATAAAGAGCTAGGAGTCATTGGTGATGTCATCTGGGCCTAGGCTTCTCTTTTTCATATTTTTTTGTCATATTTTTAAAAATTATTGTTTCAATGTCTTCACTTGTCTTAGATCTATTCAGATTTTCTATTTCTTCTTGAGTCAGTTTTGGTAGTTTATTCTTTCTAGGAATTTGTCTATTTCATCCAACTTAACTAATTTATTGGCCTACAATTGTTCATAGTATTCCTTCATAAGTCCTTTTATTTTGTAGAGTCAATGGTAATGTCCCCTCCTACATTTCTGATTGTTCTCTTTTTTTTTCTTGGTCAGTCTCAGTAAAGATATGCTAACTTGGTTGATGTTTTCAAAGAACCAGCTTGTAGCTAAATTGATTTCCTCTTATATTTCTGTACTTTATTTTGTTAGTTCCCTTTTTATTCTTTCTTGCTTTAGTTTTTCTACTTGCTTCAGGTTTAGTTTGCTCTGCTTTTTCCCAGTGTCTTAAGGTTATGTTTAGCTGCATCCTATAAGTTCTGGTGTTATGTTTTCATTTTAATTCATCTCAAGGGGATCCCTGGGTGGCTCAGCAGTTTGGCGCCTGCCTTTGGCCCAGGACATAATCCTAGAGTCCCAGGATCGAGTCCTGCATCGGGCTCCTGGCATGGAGCCTGCTTCTCCCTCCTCCTGTGTCTCTGCCTCTCTCTCTTTCTCTGTGTGTGTCTATCATAAACAAATAAATAAATCTTTAAAAAATAATTCATCTCAAAGTGTTTTTTTTTTTTTATTTCCTTGACGATCTCTTCTTTGACCCATTGGTTATTGAGAAGAGCGTTATTTAATTTTCATTTATTTGTAAATTTCTAATAGTTTCCTCTGTTATTTATTTAAATCTTGGGATCCCTGGGTGGCTCAGTGGTTTAGTGCCTGGCTTGGCCCATGGTGTGATCCTGGAGTCCCGGGATCGAGTCCCACATCAGGCTACCTGCATGGAGCCTGCTTCTCCCTCTGCCTGTGTCTCTGCCTCTCTCTCTCTCTCTCTCTCTCTCTCTGTGTGTGTGTCTCCCATGAATAAATAAAGAAAATCTTTTAAAAAAATCTGTTGTGGCCAGAGTACACATTTTGCATGATTTCAGTCCTTTTAAAATGTATTGAGGCTTGTTTTATGGACTAACATATGGTCTGTCCTGTAGAATGTTCTGTGTGTGCTTGAGAAGAATGTGTATTCTGCCATTGTTAAGTGGAGCGTTCTGTAGATGTCTGTTATGTCTAGTTGGTTTATAATGTTGTGCAAATCTAGGGGTGCCTGGATGGCTCAGCCAGTTAAATATCTGCCTTAAGCTCAGATCATGATCTCAGGGTTCTGAGATTGAGCCCCAAGTTGGGCTCCCTGCTCAATGGATGAGTCGGCTTCTTCCTCTCCCTTTGCCCCTCCTCCTCCTCTCTCTCTCTCAAATAAATAAAATCTTAAAAAAATAATGTGCAAATCTATTTTTGTGCTGATCTTCTATTTTATGTATCTTCTATTTTATTTATCTTCTATTATTTTATTTATTATTGAAAATGAAATATTGAAGTCTCCAACTATTCTTGTTGAATTGCCTATTTCTTTTAGTTATGTCCACTTTTGCTTCATATATTTTGGGGTTATGTTGTTAGGTGCACATGTGTTTATAATTATTGTATCTTCCTGATGGATTGACAATCTTATTATTATAAATGTCTCTCTCTGTCTCTAGTAATAATTTTTGTCTTGGAGTCTATTTTATCCAATATTAGTCCGATAGCCATTCCAATTCAGTTTTTTTTTTAAGATTTTATTTATTTATTTGAGAGAGTATGAGTGGGTAGGGCAGAGGGAGAGAGAAAACCAGACTCCCTGGTGAGCAGGGATCCTGACATGGGGCTCAATCCCAGAATGCTGAGATCATGACCTGAGCCAAAGGCAGATGCTTAACCCATTGAGCTACCCAGGTGCCCCTCCAGTACTCCCCTCTTTAAAAAAAAAATAAAGATCTTATTTATTTACTCATGAAAAACACAGAGAGAAGCAGGGACATAGGGAGAGGGAGAAGCAGGCTCCCCATGAGGAGCCCAATGAGGGACTCTATTCTGGGACTCCAGGACCACAACCTGAGCCAAAGGCAGATGCTCCATCACTGAGCCACCCAGGTGCCCCCTCTTCAGTTCCCTTTTGATGACTGCTTGCAAGGTATATCTTTTACTATCCTTTTGTTTTTTACATATTTCTATTTTTGACTATATATTGTATCTTTTGTAGACAGCACGAGGTTGGATCATGTTTTCTTATCCATTTTGCTAGTGTCTGCCTTTTAACTGAAAGCTTAATCCATTTACATGCAATATAATTACTGATAAGAAGGACTTCTGTCATTTTGCTGTTTTTTACTTCTTGAGGAGGTAGTGTACATTTTTAAAAATATAAATTCAGGGACGCCTAGGTGGCTCAACAGTAGCATCTGCCTTTGGCTCAGGTCATAATCCTGGAGTCCCAGGATCGAGTTCCATATCGGGCTTCCTGCATGGAGCCTGCTTCTCCCCTGCCTATGTCTCTGCCTTTCTCTCTCTCTCTCTGTCTCTCGTGAGTAAATAAATAAGCCTTTAAAAAATAAAGTATAATATAAATCCAGTTAATTAACACATAATGTATTATTGGTTTCAGAGATAGAGGTCTTTATTATTATAATACCCCATGCTTATTACATCATGTGCCCTCCTTAATGTCCATCATCCAGTCACCCCATCCTTCATCACCCTGCTACTGTTTGTTATTTTTGTTATCTGAATGCCTAACTATGCACTGGTCCCTTCATATACATCATTCACATTTTGTATACTCATTTTATGATTAAGGAATCTAAAGCCTGGAAGATGCAATAACAATCCTAGTCAGTGGTGGAGCTGAGGTGTGAGCCATCAGCTCATTGGCTCTTGTCTGGAGATTTCCTCGCTGGTCTTCTGGCCTTTTCCCTTACCCTCCCAAGGCCAATCTACATGTGCAGCCAGGGGGACCTTTTATACATGTAACTGATCATAGCCCCCTTGCTGATGTTCCAGTGACTCTCTTTGGAAGTCCTGAGATGCTTCATAATGAACTACTCCTGGTTAGTGAATACGTTCAGATACAGAGTTGTCTCCTTCCCACCCAGATCACTTGAGAGCTCAGCACTGTTGACTATGGTGTCATTTGCTGGCCTCTGAGTATGTTCCAGTCTAGGCCTTGGTAGAACCAAGAGGACCTCTTGGACCATAGCCACCACCAGAAAGTTTCTGCACTTGACATACCTTTTCCTTCAGCCACACCCAACTTCACATTTTCCCCTCTTCTTCTCCTTTAGTCCATGAAGACTCTGCAGGATTTGCTTACTGACATTTATGCCCTCAAGATCACCACTGAAACTCTCAGAAAGGATGTGGACAAACTGAAGGAAATATTTGACAAGGTAGACCCACTCTAGCATCCTCTGTGCTGGTCATACTGCTTGGACCTTAGATGGTTGGGGTGACAGGGTACATATAGGGAGCCTGTTCTTAGTAAGAGAACACAGCTATGAGAGCAAAAAAAGGGGTTTGACATTGCACAGCGACTTGGTCCATCCCAACCATCTCTCCATGGCTTCCACCATGCTTTTCACCCTTCTGTATTAGGACATCATTTGTAAGTGACAGAAACCTTGTTTATCCTGGCTTAGAAAAGTGAGAGAGTTTAGTGTCTCATTTACTAAAACGTCCATGGTTGCCTTCAGGTACAACCAGATCTAGGTGCTCATACTGCATCAATCTCTCTCAATGATGTTTTCCTGTGGGTTGGATTTATTCTCAGGCTGGTACTCCCTAAGACTCTAGGCTTACATTCCACCAACTTAGCAGAAAGAGAACAGCTTTTCCTATTCTATACAGCTCTGTCCACACTGAAAATAGCAATAAACCTAGCACAGGCATACAGTCTATCTCCCTTTGTAGTCACCAGGACATCAACCCAGGTGCATAATCACTCTTTATCATGATGTGGAAGTACACAGAATTCCTGAAGCATGAGTTCACAGTGGGTGAGTCAGAGCTAGGCTCAGAGGCTGGTATTAAGGCTGAGGTTTTACAGCTTGCCTCCAGATTGTGTGGTTTAGGGTATCATCCCCAATCCACAGTCAGTGTAGGCATTTGATTGTCATGGTAACTGTGAGAACTCAGTCTGGGTAGCTCCCATCTGAGAAGAAAGGACATCACAAAACACTAAAAAGATTCCTTCAACAAATATGTCGGAGAAAAAAAATGCCCCTCAATCTACCTCTTAGTCTTTTTTCTTCTTCTTCTTTTTTAAGATTTTATTTGACACAGAGAATGAGAGAGCACAAGCAGAGGGAGAGGAAGAAGCAGGCTCCCTATTGAGCAGGGAGTCCAACGTGGGGCTCAATCCCAGGACCCTGGGATCATGACCTGAGCTGAAGACAGACACTTAACCAACTGAGCCACCCAGGCACCCCCTCTTAGATATTCTTTTTTTTTTTTTTTCCTAGAGATTCTTAATGTATTTTTGCCCATTAAAGGCTCTGAGAAGTCCTGCAGTATCAAAGCCCATTGAATACTTTTTAAGCCTAGCATTTTCCAGACTTATTTTCCCAGGGAACCCTCTTCTACTCCTTTCCCACTCACTGAGAAACACTTGCTTTGGAATTGGTTCTTCCTTCTCTAACTTAGTCACCTAGAGCTAAGTCCTTGTCTTTGAGCTGTGGGAGAAGCAGGGCCAGGATCAGAACTTACACCCCTGGCCCATGGCCTCGGCTTATTTGACAGATGAACCCAGAAAGAGTAAATGATTTGGCCGAAGATCTGAAAGGACAGAACAGGAAGGTGACTGCGCTGCAGCGGGATGTGGTGAGAGCCTTGGCTTCCCTTCCCAGTCCCCTGACCTCCAGGCTGGGGGTGCCGGGGGCAGGGAGGAGTAAGGAGGAGAACATAATCTATAAAGGCAAGTGTGGACAAGGAGCCACCCAAGGGCATTGCCTCTCACTCCCAAACTCTCTCCTGCCCCCCCCAAGGTTTCTCTCCAGAGCAAAATCCTCACCATCCCCAAAGCCGAGGACATGGTACTCTGGAGCGGCCTCCATGAGGCCATGTTCACCCCCGTGAGTGAAGGAGGAATGATGGGGCGGGGGGCGGGGGCAGCAGCATAGGGCCGGGGAAGGCAGGGTTGGGGAGCAGGCGGGTGCCCACTGAGCTGGCCTGGAGCAGCCCTGGCCAGCCTCACCCCCTTTTCCTCAGAGGACTTCTGCAAGGGGACCTAGTCTATCACCGTTTGAGGATTCGGAGCTGTGGAAGTTTGCAGAGCGGCATCCAGACACTGAGCAGCCCCAGACCCCTAGCAGCTCCCTGGAAGCTGCTGGTCATGTCCAGATCTCAGAGGCCATCCTGCAGCCCAGGTTACTGGAGACCGTCTGGCATTATGAGGTCCCAGAGCAGCTGGAGGAGGAGGAATCTGCCCAAGCTATTCTACTCGGGGCCGAGGGGCCAGGGCAGCCTCAGGGGCTGGAGCCCGGGTCTGTGCCCACGCGGGGGCCGCGGCCTGAGTCTGTTCCTGCACTGGGGCCTGTGCTGGGGCCCAGCCTGACACCTGGGTTCACTCTACCACCTTGGCCTGCCCTTGGAACTGGACCTGTCCCTGGGTCTGGGCCTGGCCCTGCTCCTCGGCCTGCCCCCGGGCCTGCACCTGCCCCAGAGCTTCAGCCTATACCACCAAGAAGCTGGCCTCCTCCCAGAAGCTTGTCCAGGGGTAGCGCTTGGCCCTTCGGGGGCTTAGGCTCCTTGCAGCCTGGCCCGGGTGCATCAGGCCCCCTGCCTGCAAAGTCCCAGGTCTTCAGAGCTCCACCACCTGCCACGGAGTTTGGCTCAGCGTGGCCCCGTTCACTGTGGCCACAGTCTGGCCAGGCAGAGATGAACCTCCTCCCAGCCGTCTTAGAAAATGAGGAAGAATTTTTATCTCATGATATGCCAGTCCCTTGGGACAGGGCCCCCAGGGCTGAGGCCCCCAACGGAGCACCTGCTAAAACTCCCTGGACTGCCCTCCAGCGGTTGAAGACCACTGCTGGCATGGCAGCTGCCGCTGCCACTGCCTATGCAGCCACTGCCACCTCAGCAGCCCGGAAAGCCGAGGCTGTTGCCAAGGCCATCATAGATGCCCCGGCCACCAAGTTGGCCACTGTAGCAACGGCCGCGGCTGCCTCGGGGCCCTTAGGGGTCTTGGCAGACATCCTGGGTGCAGGCTCTTCCCGTGGAGCCTTCTCTTTCAGTGAGGATACAGAGATAGAAGACTTGCAGGTGTTCGAAGATGACCTCTCTTCCCTGTATGTTGCTGCTGGCCTCCCTCCCGAAAGCACCCTGTCCCAGGCCATGCTGGCCGCCCAAAAGGCCTTGACCCCTGAAGACAAGAAGACGGCCGTCAGGTACTCCATGGGCCACATAGCCCAGATGCCCCTGAGACACGACTCCCTCAAAGAAGAGTTTGCCCAGCTGTCGTCCAACCTCCAACAGCGCCTGACTTATCTAGGTAGGTCCAGCCTGGCTCAGGCCCTCCCTGCAGCCTCCAAGTCCCTCGTCCCCATTTAGCTCCCTCAACAAAACCTGTATTAACCATTAGACATTCATTCCTCTGGCCTCCACATTAGTCTCTCGCTAGTCCATTCTTTTACAATGAGTATTACAGCGAGGGCTTCTCACAGGGGAGAGGGGGTGGTTAGGGCCTAAAGTTGGCACTGAAGAAGGAAGATTGCATGTCAAAATTACCTTGGAAAACTCTCGGGCAGCCCTGGTGGCTCAGCAGTTTAGCGCCGCCTTCAGGCCCAGGGCCTGATCCTGGAGACCCGGGATGGAGTCCCACATCAGGACCCCTGCATGGAGCCTGCTTCTCCCTCTGCCTGTGTCTCTGCCTCTCTCTCTCTCTGTGTCTCATGAATGAATGGATAAATCTTAAAAAATAAAAATAAAAAAGGAAAACTCTCTTTCCACAGCTTGTACAACACAGCACTGCTGTACAGTGTTTCGGTAAGTCTGGTTCTGCCAGAATGTCCCACGGCTCTAGACAGACCCCAAAGTGGTCAGTTTGGGATTAGGAGCAACTGCCTGGCAAACACGTGCATCCTTAAAGACCACAGAAGCTTTCTGGGTGGCAGCAGAACAAGTAGATTTTTGCTCCCATTTTATGCCCACGATGGGCAAATGCTCGCTGAGGGGAGTGGAGGGCAGGATAGCCTAGTCTAATAGTCCTCAACCCTGTGCTCCCCTCGGCATCCCATCCGCAGAGGGCTGGGGAAAACACAGATTGCAGGGGCCCCAGCCCAGAGTTTCTGACTTGGTCGGTCTGGGCAGGGCCCAAGAATTTGCATCTCTTTCTCATTCCAGCAGCTGGCCCAGGGGACCCACTGTGAGACCCATTGCCCTACACTGTTTGCATCATTATCTTGCTTTTTTTGCTCTCTGCCCAGCACAGTGGTTGGATTAAGTCAAATCCCTATGTGGAGGTACCCCTAATTGGCAGTGCTGTTCTACACATTGTGAAAAGAAATTGTAGGATTTCAGCCAGCTTAGATAAACCATCTATGAGGACTGGTGTGCAGCTAAGCATATGAGAGAAATGGGTGCCTGGGGGGCTCCATCAGTGAAGCACCTGCCTTCGGCTCAGGTCATGATCCTGGGGTCCTGGTATTGAGTCCTGTGTCAGACTCCCTGCTCAGCGGGGAGCTTGCTTCTCCCTCTGCCTCTCTCTCTCACTTTCTCTCAAGTAAATAAGTAAAATATTTGAAAAAAAAAATTTAAGCAGGGAAACTTAATTTTGATATTTTATTTAACCCAATATATTCAAAATAGTATGATTTCAATATGTGATAAAAAATTGAGATGTTTTATGTTCCTATCTCCTTACTAAGCTTTCCAATTCCAACATGCGCTTCACACTTAGAGCATATCTGCACTGGAACTCACCCCATGTCAAGTGCCCAACAGCCACATGTACCTCCTGGTTATCCTATTAGATACCACAGGTCTAGGAAGGCCTTTCTGGAATTTACTCCCTTCTCAGAAAAGGCCCTTAAGCTGGGGGTGGCTGGGTGGCTCAGTCAGTGGAGCATATGACTCTTGATCTCGGCATTGTCAGCTTGAGCCCCATGTTGGGAATAGAGAATACTTGAAAAAAAAAAGGTCCTGAATGAAACTACAAAGCACCTTATTTATGAGAGTATATGGAGTGCATTATCTCATCACAAGATACAAAGAGGTTTTTAACAAAGAAGGAGAGGGGTTTAAAAAAAAAAAAAGTAACCTATATCAAGTTCCAGACAAGAAGTTAAAAACTAATGTACAGGACACACCTAGGAAGGTATGAGAAATCAGAGCCAAAATATGTTTACAAACTTCTTAACAAAAATGGCGGCTTGTCAGAAGTAGAATTTGGGCCATTATGGCTTCACATTTTAAATTTAAATTTATAAATAATAATATAATAATAAATTTAAATTTATTACTTTCATATTCTTTTTTAAGATTTTATTTATTTATTTATTTGAGAGAGAGAGAGAGAGAGCACGTGCATGCATAAGCAAGGATGAGGGGCAGAGGGAAAAGGAGAGAGAATCTCCAGGAGACTCCCCGTTGAGTGTGGAGCCTAGTAGGGGAATCGATCCCACAACCCTGAGATCATGACCTGAGCTGAAATCAAGAGTCAGATGCTTAATTGACTGAGGCACCCAGGTACCCCTCCTTTTTTGAAAGATTTTTAAGGATTTTATTTATTTATTCATGAGAGACACACAGAGAGAGACAGAGACACAGGCAGAGGGAGAAGCAGGCTCCTCTCAGGGAGCTTGATGCAGAACTCAATCCCAGGATCCCTACCAAAGGCAGAGTATCAACCACTGAGCCACCAGGGGCCCCTTTTTATGATTTCTTCTTCTTTTTTTTTTTTTAAGAACGCAGCTGCTAGAAAATTTTAAATGACAGCAAAGGCCACCCAGACTCAGTCTCTCGTTGCTGGACAGCACCAAGTCAGATGACTCATTTCAGAAGCAGGTGGAGCTCTAGATGGAGCATCTTTCCCTGTCCCTGCCGTCAACAGCTACCCCCTCCTTTGCTTTCAGCTAATTTGGGAGCTTCTTCCAAGCTTGGGACGACAGTGGACACACTACAGGAAAAGATTGGGAGCCTCCAGAGATCCAGAATGAAGGTCAGTGCCACAGGCAGAAGGAGCTTCTGAGATGGTGGCTTGAGGCACCTCAATGTCAGAGTCCCTGACCCAGGACAGTATTTGTTGTGTAGCTGAAAGGTAGCCCGGGGGAGTGAGTGGGGCCAAGGAGGCAGACCTCGCAGGTGCAGGGGTCCCAGTGGGTCATGCGCATGTGGTTCCCCCTGGCGAGGGTTGTAGGGGGCCACCCATGGGGCATATTGGAGATGTGCCGGCCTGGTATGCTCATCAAGCCCCTTCCTGGCTTTTGTGACCTTAGAAGCTGAGGCTTTTGTGTCTGTGTCTCCCCTTTTTAGGAAGAGGAACTCGAGAGAATTTGGGGCCACCAAATAGAGATAATAAAGGATCACCACCTCGTGCTGGACAGGGCAGTGGAAAAGCTCCAGATTCGCCTAGATGACTTAAAGGTCTGGGGGTTTCAGTAGCCAACTGAGGGGAGGATTCATCACTTGGACATTTGGACCCTTCCCAAAAGTTTCACATAGATGGGGGGAACCAGGGACAGTGCACTGGTATTTTACTTTGTGTGAATTCCACTTCAGTTAAAACAAACAAATCCCACCCCCCACCCCCCCACCCCCAAACATATAAATGAGGGCCTGAGCAATGTCTGTGTTGTGGATGGTGGGGTTACAAGCCCCCAGAAGGGTGCCTGGCTCAGAGCAAACGGCTCAAAATGTGCTGGATGAATCAGTGAATGAATACAAAAATTTCTTGCACCAAGTGTTAGGTTTATAACGTTTTCCCTTAAACCCAGCTCGTTTGTGAGTTCTCAGCATCAGGGCGGGGGTGGAGGAGCGTCTTTCCGGAACGGCAGATTTGCTGACACCACAATTGTGCAGACAGAGTGCCTAGCTGGGGCTCACTCGCCGACACCTTCTCCTATGGGCCTGGAGGGTCTGACCCAGCTGGCCTGATGGTCCTCAGGACCAGTCCGGTCTGTGCCTTGTCTCAGAGGCATACCCACTTGGAGGACGACTCACGGTCATGCCCAGCAGGAGGACGTGACCTTACCCCAGAGCATAAGACACAAAACTCCAAGCAGATTCATTGCAGATGGTTCCCATGGGGACTTCTGATTCCAAGTCTGGGGGCTTGGTGGGATGCTTTAGGATGAAGGAGACACAGGGGGAAGGCCTATCTCCCCCTCCAGAGACTGTCACACAGAGGCATCAGGCTAGGACACAGACATGGCAACGTGGCAGGGAAAGGTCTCCTGAAAAGGGAACCAGTTCCCAGCCTGAGCAAGGGTGGAGTGTGTGGGCAGAGGGTGGCGGGCTTGCCAGCTCAGGCCTTTGTGAATGCCGAGATCAGGAATTGCCTTGTCTGGGGCCAGCTCTGGGCCCTCGCTGTCACTGCCCTGCGGGGGGACAAGTGCCTTCCCCCACGGAGACTGGAGCCTGCACACCAGGTACGTGTGATGTGTGCCCAGCAAGGGGCGGGGGGTGGGGGGGTGGGAGCGGTGTTGCTGGGCGTCTGCCTCCAAGTAGCATTGTTTGTCGAGGGAAACTGCAAGTCAGCCTTTGGGCTTCCTGCCCCTGTGCTGAGGGGAAGTTGTTGTTTATAAAAGTTAACCCTGGAAAGACCTGGGGCAGGGTTTCGTATACAGCATGTGTTCCGTTAAATATTTCTCAAGTGAATGCAAGCCACAGGAAGCCAGCAGCCCTGTGGAGCCCTGCCTGGAGAAATGGGGGAGGACAGGCACATCTGCCGCGGTTCTCACCCGCAACATCTGGAGCAGGGAAGAAACGGGGCTGCTACGGTTTTCCCTGTATGTCCGCAAGAAATATCAGGAACATAACAGGTAGCACAAGAAATCCTCTTACCCACCCACTGAGCCAGTGCTACCAGCCTCCACTTTGCGCCACCACTCTGCTAGCGGCTGGCGATGCCTCAGCAAGCCGGACCCTCCAGGCCCTTTCGTGCATGCGTGTGTGTGTGTGTGTGTGTGTGTGTGTGTGTGTTTGCGTGTGTGTGTGTATGCGTGTGTGTGCAGGGGGCAGTGGTGGCATTGGTTTGTTTTTAAGCAGAGTGTAATGTACACACAGTAAAATGCCCAAGTCTTAAGCCTAAGAGCCAATTGTGCAGCCACGCTGCCACCATCCAGTCAAGACGAAGTGCTTCCATCCCCTTGGCGCGCTTCTCGCAGAGAGCTTCCCTACTGAGAGCCCAGTGAGAAAATAAGTTGGGGGGAGAACTCTTTCTTGTGGACTTTATGGAAAACAGGAGTTGCCTTTTGCAAGTGGACAAGGGTCTTCTACAAGCCAGAGGTTCCATTCCCAAACCACTCTTGGGACAAGCTGTGACACTCAGAGTTCTGGCTGGGTGCGGGAGGACACCGATGGGGCGGCCAGGGGGTATGGAGTGCTAACTCTGCCAGAATTAGCCAGAAGACACCACTTCTCATCCCTCCACGCTGCGGGAGAGGAGGGGGATCGGTGCCATGGGAAAGAGCAGGGAACAGATCCAGGCAAAGAAGCTTACCAAGCTCACCCGGTTGGGGGGTGGCACGGTGTTGGGGTTCAGAGCACTGGCATTGGGTTAGATGGGCCTGGGTTTGAACCCCAGTTCTGCCACTGGGTGTATTTGCTTCCTGTGGCTAACATAAGAAATTATTGCAGATTATTGCAAACTGCTTAAAGCACTAGGGACCTGTTCTCTCACTATTCTGGAGGCCAAAAGCCTGAAATCATTGTTGGCAGGGCATTGCTCCGACTGAAGTCTCCAGGGGAGGGTTCTTGCCTCTTCCAGTTTCTGGTGGCTCCAGGCATTCCTTGGCTTGTGGCCGCATTGCTCCAGTCTCTGCTTCCGTGGTCACGTGTACTCTTCCCTTGGAGTCTGTCTTCACATCACCTCCTAACAAGGACACCAGTCAGTGGATTTAGGGTCTGCCCTGATCTCGTACAGCCTCATCATAACTAATAATCTGCAAAGACCCTGTTTCCAAATAAGGCCACATTCACAGGTTCTGGGCAGGCGTGAATCTTGGGGAAAACATGTAATCAACGCAGTGCTCATAACCCTAGCAATAGAAGTTAGAAGTTCCCAGGGACACCTGGGTGGCTCAGTGGTTGAGCATCAGCCTTTAGGTCAGGCCTGTGGTCCTGGGGTCCTGGGATCGAGCCCTGCTTCTCCTTCTGCCTGTGTCTCTGCCTCTCTCTGTGTGTCCCTTATGAATAAATAAATAAAATCTTTTAAAAAAGAGAAGTTAGAAGTTCCCAGATAGGGATCTCTGGGTGGCTCAGCAGTTTGGCACCTGCCTTTGGCCCAGGGCATGATCCTGGAGACCCAGGATCGAGTCCCACGTCGGGCTCCCTGCATGGAGCCTGCTTCTCCCTCTGCCTGTGTCTCTGCCTCTCTCTCCCTCTTTCTGTGTATCTCATGAATAAATAAATAAAATCTTTAAAAAAAAAAAAAAAAAGAAGTTCCCAGATAATTACTCCCCTTTATTTCTAGATTTTAACTAGAAGGAGCCAAGTGGAGATCTGAGTATTAATGTTGAGCCTGGAACTCCAAAAGGTCAGGGATTCCTGCTGACGTGGGGTTGGAGGAAGTAACTTGGCTTGAGCCATATCAGGGCCTTCCTTCCATACCTCCACTTCCCATTGTAGACCTTGGGACCCATCTCCAGGCAAGGTGGATGTGATGGTATTTGCCATTTATTAGAATTAGGTTCAACTTCAGATCATATAAACTGACTTAAGCAAGCGTTAAGTGTATTTCCCTTTCACATTCAAGAAACTCAGAGATGGTTGGTCCAGAGCTGGTATAGAGCTCTGTGGTGTGTGATTTCCATTCTCAAGCTCACCTCAAGGTACAACATGGCTACGGGCACTCCAGTCATTACCTCTGCATTCAAGACAGCAGCAAAGAGGACATACTTCATTAAGTATTTCTTTTTTTCCCTACCTACTTCCTATCCACTTCCATTTACACCCCCATTATCATACTGAGCTGTAAGGGAGGATGTGAGATGAATTTATGATTCTGGGCTTCCAGGTACCAGCTAAAAGTTTGGGGGCTCTCTTTCCTAAGGGTGAGAGGGAAGCCAGATATGAAGGGAGAAGCAGAAGCCTGTTTCTAGCTTTGGAGGAAACCTGGCCCCACCCTCTGGGGACATTGCTCAGAAGGTGTAAGGCTCTGAGGCTCTTCCCAAGGCAGGTGAGCTGCTGCTGCTGTCACAGCGAGGGCCCAGGAGGTGGAGAGCAGGCACTCTACGGAGTGAAGGGGATGGGAAATACGCCAGCGGGGCAGTGTATGTGGCATATAAGTGCTTGGAAGATAAACAGACTCCAGTTCTCACCAGGACCCCATTACAGATCAGAAGAGCTGTACTTGCCTTAAACATCCAGGGAACCAAAGTGTTAATGTTGGTCTGTGTTTTCTTTCCTTGGATCTGCCTCTCTGTGCAGCCAAGTCCTTGTGATGCCACGTCCTCTGGAACAGCTTGTCCCAAGGCTCATGTTCCTTCCCTTTGGATCTGGGCACCTGGAGGCCATGCCTTCTGACATGCCCACCCTCCCTGCTATCCACCTGGCCCCGTCGTCCCTCCCTGGCACGTCGTGGGGGGTGGACATGGGAGGGAGATATGATTCCCAAGGGGTCCGGGGATGGGGAACATACCCTTTGCTTCTGTCCTTAGATTGTCCATGCTCAAATTAAAAACCTCGAAATGCACAAGGTGGACAAAAGTGAGCTGGAGCAGGAGTTGAAAGAGGTGAGTGGAGCAGAGGATCCTCCCACAAGCTCTCCATCCCAGGGCAATGGAGTCATCCAGCCAAGACAAAACAGAGAACCTCCCACAGTTTCCTTCCACTTTTCTCATATATGAGGGCTTGGGGAGCCACCCCAAAGTTATCCTATCAACTCCTATTTTCTGTGACTCAGGATTAATGACAATTTATTACGTGAACCTAAAAATCATACACCAGCTTCTCCATCACAGGAAGACCTCAAATGAGACCTGACAGTCATGCTTGAGCCAGTTAGACTCTAGGGTTGAATTTAACCCAAGGCCAGGCATTCAGGGTCCCAGACTAAAAAATACAGACCAGAGTGGTCAGATCCCCCAGCTTCCTCCTGCTCCCAGCCCAGCAGCCCTGGCTCCCTGAGTCCCCTCTGTCTCTAGAAAGCTGACAGGAGCACCCTGGCAAGCAAGGCAAGCCGGGCTGACCTGGAGACGGTGGCAACAGAGCTGAACGAGATGATTCAGGGCATGCTCTTCAGGGTTGTGACCCACGAGGATGACTGGAAGAAGGCTCTGGAGCAGCTGAGCAAGGATGTGAGCACCAAGGTGAGTACCCTGTAGCAGCTATCACCTGCTGTGTAACAAGTAACCCTGAGATGTGGCAGCTTGAAACAACAAATGCTCGGGGTACTGAGGGTCAGGAATTGGGGAGCAGCTTAGCTGAGTAACTTGGGTTCTCCCATGAGGTTGTAGTCAAGATGCCATCTGGGGTTGTGGTCCTCTGAAGTGCCACTTCCAAGATAGCACCCTCCAGTGGCCATCAACAAGATGCCTCACTTCCTTGCCACTCAAACTTCCCTTTAAGGCTGCTTGAGCAGCCTCACGACATGGCTTCCCCAGAGTGAGCGACCCAGGATAGCCCAATGGAAGCTGCATTGTTGTCTCTGACTTAGCCACACCGCATCATTCCTGTAGCATCTTGTGCTTCCATAGACCAGCCCTACTCCATGTGAGAGGGTGTGAGTACCAAGAGGTATGGGCAGGGAGCATCTTGGAGGCTGACTACCAGAACTTTCCCTCCTGGGTGAGCAAAGGGGCATGGTAGGATTGTGGGGATGGGGGGAGGCCTGCTGATCATTTATTCTTTCATCATTTACTGACCACCTATGATAAGCCAGACTTTGGAGAAATGTCGAGAATGAGTCAGCCCCTGTCTTGATTTGTACCATCCCCTAGAGACAGGAACTATCAGACCAGCACAGTTACAGTGCTGCGGAGCTCCAGCAGCTTGGGTTCCAAATCCAGCAGCCCTGGTGGGAGCCCGAGCTCTGCCCAAGCAGCCATGTGCTGTGAGTTGTGTAACCTCACTGAGCCTCAGCCTTCTCATCCACAAAACGAGGATTTCTTCGTTCATCAGCTATGCACTGGGCACCTATGACTCTGGTCATTGTGGGTCACAACAAGCACAACAGACACAGGACATGTTTCTCTTGGAGACGCATTCATCATAAAAATCACAAAAATCAATGCAGAATTTGCAGCCCAGGTGACTCTGGTTATCTACAGAACAACTGACCTATTTTTCTTCAATAATTCAATGATAGGGTGGGGGAAAAAGTGGAGACAGAGAGACTGTTCTAGATTAAAAGTGTCTCCAGGGATCCCTGGGTGGCGCAGCGGTTTGGCGCCTGCCTTTGGCCCAGGGCGCGATCCTGGAGACCCGGGATCGAATCCCACGTCGGGCTCCCGGTGCATGGAGCCTGCTTCTCCCTCTGCCTGTGTCTCTGCCTCTCTCTCTCTCTCTGTGACTATCATAAATAAATAAAAATTTAAAAAAAAAAAAAGAATTCTAAAAGTGTCTCCAGACACAAAACAACCAAATGCAGCTCATGAGGAGACCTGACCTGTGTCCTGGTTCAGTTGTGCCAACTCTATAAACAGGCTGGGAATTAGAGCAAAGTCAGGAATTACTGTTCGTGTGTTAGGTGTCATTACAGCGTTGCGGTCATTAAGAAAATGTCCTCATGAAGGGCGCTGAGATGGCTCAGTTGGTTAAGCATCTGACACTTGGTTTCAGCTCAGGTCATGAGATCAAACCCCACATTGTGCTCCGTGCTCAGCAGGGAGTCTGCCTAAGGATTTCTCCCCCCCCCCTACTGCCGCTCTCCCCACTCTTGAGCTCTCTCTTTCTCTAAAAATAAATAAATCTTAAAAAGAAAAGAAAACGTCCTCACGAGTACGACAGTATTTATGTGTGAGGTATCATGACTTCTGTAGGGTTGTCATGTATTTAGAGAGCACTGCGTGAGCGGGGTACAGGGGGAAGGAGAGGCAGAGAGAATCTCAAGCAGACTCCACACCCAGCATGGAAGCCGACATGAGGCTTGATCTCAAGACCCTGAGATAATCATCTGACCCAAAATCAAGAGTCAGACTCTCAACCAACTAAGCCACCCAGGCGCCCCTGGTCTCTGTAGGTTTTTAAAAGATCCTCCATCAGGGTTGCCTGGGTGGCTCGGTCGGGGGAGCCTGTGACTCTTGATCTAGAGTTGTGAGTTCAAGCCCCATGTTGGGTATAGAGATTACTTAAAAATAAAATCTTTAAAACTAATCAATCAATCTCCATCGAAAAACTAAGGCAGATGGGGTGCCTGGATGGCTCCGTTGTTAAACATCCAACTCTTGGTTTCAGCTCAGGTCATGATCTCATGGTCAAGAGATGGAGCCCTGCATTGTGTTCCTTGCTTACTTAGCAAGGAGTCTGCTTGAAGATCCTCTCTCCCTCTTCCTCTACACCTCCCCTCACTGGCTCAAATTCTCTCTCTCTCTCTCTCTTTCTCTCTCAAATAAATAAATATTTTTTAAAATTTAAAAAATATATATGGCCAATATAGCAACCTGTTAACAGCGATGAATTCCAGACAGTGGATATATGGGGGTTAATGATTCTAGTCTTTTCATTTTTCTGTGTGTTTGAATTTTTTTTCCTAATAGAAAGTTTTGTAAATTTTTGGTGTTGTTTTATTTTTTTTAAAGATTGTATTTATTTATTCATGAGAGACACACAGAGAGAAGTAGAGACACAGGCAGAGGGAGAAGCAGGCTCCATGCAAGGAGCCCGATGCAGGACTCCATCCCAGGACTCCAGGATCACGCCCTGAGCCAAAGGCAGCTGCCAAACCTCTGAGTCACCAGGGATCCCCTTTGGTGTTGTATTAAATGCTTTTTCTTGTCTTTATTTATTTTTAATTGTGGCAAAATTCACACAACTTAAAACTAACCATTAACCCTTTTATTTTTTTTTAAGATTTTATTTATTTATTCATGACAGACAGAGAGAGAGAGAGAGAGAGAGGCAGAGACACAGGCAGAGGGAGAAGCAGGCTCCATGCCAGGAGCCTGATGCGGAACTCGATCCCGGGACTCCAGGATCACACCCTGGGCCAAAGGCAGGCGCCAAACCACTGAGCCACCCAGGGATCCCCCCATTAACCATTTTAAAGTGACTAAATCCAGGCCATTTAGTACATTTACAGTGTTATGCAAGCACTACCTCTGTCTAGGGGTGAGACATTTTCATCCCCGAAAAGAGACCCATACCCACGTCTGCAGCCCCTTCCCACTCCCTCCTCTGCCCAGCCCCTGGGCTACTTTTTGTCCCTGTGAGTTTGCCTGTCCTGGACATTGCATGTAAGTGGAATCATACAATCTGTGACCTTTTGTGACTGGTTCCTTGCACTTAGCATCGCATTTTCAAAGTTCATTTATGGATCAGATCTCTATTCTTTTTTTACAGCTGAAAAATATTCTTTCGGCTAGAGTAGACCACATTCTGTTTATTTGTTCATCTGTTGGTGGACACTTGGGTTATTGCCACCCTTGACTGTGATGAATACTGCCACTGCGAACATACCTGTACACGTCTTTGTTTGAACGCCTGTTCTCAGTTCTTTGGGGTAGATAGCCAGGAGTGGAATTGCTGAATCATGGGATAATCCTCTGTTTAAGGTAGGGGTGATATATCATGATGTCTGCAGTTCACTCTGAAGTGATTCAGGAAACAAACAGATGCACACACGTGTAGATAAAGAAAATGTGGTCAAATGTGAAAAGTTGATTAAATGGATGTATGAGTGTCCTTTGGACTATCCTTGCAACTTTCCTGTAGAGTTGGAGGTTTTCAAAATAGGAAGTTGGGGGACACCTGGGTGGCTCAGTGGTTGAGCATCTGCCTTCAGCTCAGGGTGTGATCCCAGTCCCGGGATCAAGTCCTGCATCAGACTCCCTGTGTGGAGCCTGCTTCTCCTTCTGCCTGTGTCTCTGTCTCTCTGTCTGTTTCTCATGAATAAATGGATGGAAATCTTTAAAACAACAACAACAAAAATAGGAAGTTGAAGGAAAGATTCTTCTTGGGGTGCCATGCACTTTGTGTAGCCTGGGATTGGCAGATAGGTCACACTGGCTGGGTGGTCCCTTTGGTGCTGAGGCAAAGATTCATCAGAGCCCAGCAATGCTAGGCTGATGTCACCAGAGTAAAGGTCCATTCCCCTCTTATATGCACTAAGTGATTTGGGGGTGACCCTTTGGCACCCTGGAAATGTCTTTTGCTTCATTGGCCATTCTCCTAGTACTTTCCTCATAAATTGAGGATTGTTGCCTGAACTTGTTATTTCACGGGTTGCAAGGTGACAAGTTCTCTAATTATACCACTGCTACTCCATTTACTAGCTGGAAATCCTTAAGGAAGTGCTCCCCCTCATCAGCTTGAGCAGATTACCCTGAAATATGGTTCTTGCAGGGAAGACGAGAACAATGATTCCCGGTGTTCAGGAATGATATCGCTGCTATAGATTTCTCCAATATATTGTGGCAAATGGCAGTTTCTGTTGTTTTTTATTTCTTTTTTGTGACTGTCACTGTGAATCGTGGATTTTCATAAATTCAGTTCATTCAATCAGCTAGGTTACTATTTATTTGGTTGCCCCCGTGGTGTCCTCTTCGGCCTGTGAGCTGGCCATCTGTCTCAGAAAGCTGTCTTGATCTTTCATTTATTTTTTTTAAAGATTTTATTTATTTATTCATGAGAGACACAGACAAAGGCAGAGACACAGGCAGAGGGAGAAGCAGGCTCCATGCAAGGAGCCTCACGTGGGACTCGATCCCGGGACCCCAGGATCAGGCCCTGAGCTGAAGGCAGGTGTGTAATCGCTGAACCACCCAGGTGTCCCCATTTTGCTCCTTTAAATGACAAGATGTTCCAGGCTCATCTTCAACATTCCCTTCCTCAGACATGATTCTATCATTTCTCTAGAGTCCTGGTTCCTTTTAATGGGGAGTGGTATTTAGAGATCAGAATGTGGGCTCTGGAAGGAACACTTTAGATTATACCCAATGTGGGGCTCGAACTCAGGACCCAGAGATCAAGAGTTGCATGGTCTACCAGAGCCAGCCAGCTGCCCCAAGAAGGAACACTTTAAAAATTCACAAGTCCCACCGTGAAAAACAGTCTGGCAGTTTCCCAAAAAGTTAGAATCACCACACAACCCAGCGCTTCCAGTCCTGGGTATATACCCAAGAAAAATGAAAACAGGTCCATGCAAAAACTTGTACACAAATGTTTGTAACAGCGCTATTTCCAATAGAAAAAGGTGGAGGCAACCCAAATGTCCACCAACTGATGGGCGGACAAACAAAATGTGGTCTATCCATGCAATGGAATATTATCCAACCATAAAGAGAAATAAAACTGATTCATTCTGCAACCTGGGTGAACCTTACAAACATGATGCTGAGTGAAAGAAGCCAGACCCCAAAGGCCACAGCTTGTGTGATTCCATTTATATGAAATGTCCAGAACAGGTAAATCCATAGACAAGAACTGGGTTAGAGGTTGCCTACACTGGGGGGTTCAGAGCTCACTTGGCCACTCCACTCCACCAATGGCATGAATTAGGGGTGTGACCTTAACCGGAGCTTTTTAGGCTTAGGTTAGCTTTCTCCCCTTTCCTTGACCTCCTCACACTGTTCCTGTTTAATCTTGGTAGATTCCGTGGAACTTTGCTGCAGATCCTTTTCTGGAACCACAAGGGGTATGAATCAGTTGACTAACGTTCCTTTCTTCCCTCTGGCTGTTTACAGCTTGTCCACAGTGATTTGGACCATCTGAAGAAGGATGTGGATGAGATCTGGAAAATAGTCGGGAAGCTCCTGATTGAAGGCCTCAGATTCGACCCCGATAGTGCCGCCGGCTTTAGGAAGTGAGCCTCTCCTGGGTAGGGGTGCAGCTCCCAAAGACCCTCTGGGAGAGGAGACCCTCTCTCCAGAGGGGGAACCCGAGTGGTGTCCCTGTGGATTCTGGGAGGAAGAATTGCAGAGCTGTGGACCCAGGGAGAGGGGATGGGGCTTACCAGCTTGGGGGAGGAGGTGGAGGGCACCCAGGGGCTCAGAGTGGCTCCAGGAACACATCTGCTCCAAAGCCCTCTTGCCTTGAAAGACACCAAGCCTCACGGAGGGTAGGGGCCATGCAAGACCTCCCTGGGAGCCTGGGGATCTGAGACTGGAGCCCTGTTGCTATGTCCCCCACCCCATCCAGATAGAGTCTCAGTGTTGGGGGAGGGGGGAGAGGTCTTCCGTCCTCAGATGACCCCTCATGCCTCCCAATGTCGCCTGTGAAGGGCACCTTTCCAGAAGGCCCCTGGTGTTAAAGACTTAGTCCATCGTGCTTGGGGCAGGAACATAAACTGCACCCACTATAGCCCCACCTGTGCCCCGGGCAGCCGCAGGATAGGCACCAGCAGAACTAGCAGAGCTGACTTGCGCTGAGCTGGGCCGGGCAGCAGGGGAGTAGGGTGTGGAGGGGAGTCCTGACCCTGGGGAGCAGACCCGCCCCCACCGAGCCACAGCTGAGGGCCGCCTGTCTTCTAGGAAACTGTTTGAGCAGGTGAAGTGCATCTCCTGCGACCGGCAGGTGGAGCTGATGACTGGCCCGTGAGTACCGCCGCGAGGAGGTGCCCAGGCCCCCCACCCCCACCCCGGGTTCCCCTGCAGGGGGGCTGCCCTAGCCCGGCAGGCCTGCCAGGGCTCTAGGTCCAGCATTCCCATGTTCATCCCTCCATATACAGCAGTCTGTACCCTTCATTCCATTTGCTCCCAGGCAGGGGCACTGGGATCCCCTCCTTGGCCAGCCCTGCCTGGTGCCCGCTGCGTCTCCAAAAGCACAAGGATAGAAGGAAACTGGGGAAGAGGTGAACTTTGTGGGAGCTCCTAGAGCATATTTTTAGAGTCTAAAACTTCTATATATTTAGGTGAAATTCACATACACCATTTTACTTATTTATTTGGGGGTGGGGGCAGAGGGAGAAGCAGGCAGGGAGCCCCATGCCCGGCTGGATCCTCAAACTCTAGGATCATAACCTAACCTGAAGGCCAACACATGATGGAATGAGCCACCCAGGTGTCCCTAGACAAACCACTTTAAGGTGAACAATTCTGGGGCATCTGGGTGGCTCAGGGGTTGATGTCTGCCTTTGGCTCAGGTCATGACCCTGGGGTCCTGGGATCAAGTCCCACATCGGGCTCCCTGCAGGGAGCCTGCTTCTCCCTCTGCCTGTGTCTCTGCCTCTCTCTCTGTGTCTCTTATAAATAAATAAAGCTTTAAAAAATAGGTAAATTTATTTTAAAAATAGGTAAAGTGAACAATTCAGTGGCATTTGATGCACATTCACAATGGTATGCAACTGTCACCTCTAATCCCAAACCATTTTCCTCTCCCTAAAAGGAACCCCCAAACTCATTAGCAGCCACCCCCATTGCCTCCTCCCTTTGGTCTCTGACAACAACTAATAAGCTGTGTTTCATGGATTTGCCTATTCTGGACATTTCATATGAATGAGGTCCCATAACATGTGCCTTTCTGTTCTGGCTTCCCTCACTGAGCATCATGTTCTCAAGGTTCATGCACAGTGTGGTGGATGTCTGTGTTCATCCCAGTTTTATGGCTGAATCCTATCACACTATATGAGCAGCCCACATTTTGTTTATCTACTCACATGCTGATGGACATTTGGGTTGATTCATCCCTTTGGCTCTTGTGATTAGTGCTGCTGTGAACATGCGTGTTATGTAGATCTGTTCCAACACCTGCTTTCAGTTATTTTGGGTATAAACCTGGAGGTGGAAGTGCTGGGTCACATGGTCCCTCAATGGTTAACTCTTTGAAGAACCACCAAACAACACTCTAATAGGGTTTAAGAGCCCAAATCTTGTAGGCCCCCGCTTCCTCCAGGTATTAGCCTGGCCCCCTTGACCTGTGAAGCTCACCACCCTACACCAGTCCTGTTTGTGGAGGGGCTTTGAGCCTATCCCCAGAGTTTTTGGTTAAAGCCACAGATATACCTAGCTGCAGCATTATTTATTGTATTTTTTACATCTTTTTTTTAAAGATTTTATTTATTCATCAGAGAGAGAGAGAGAGAGAGAGGCACAGGCACAGGCAGAGGGAGAAGCAGGCTCCATGCAGGAAGCCCGATGCAGGACTCACTCAATCCTGGGACTCCAGGATCACACCCTAGGCTGAAGGCGGCGCTAAACCACTGAGCTACCCGGGCTGCCCTATTTATCGTGTTTTTCAAAGAAGAAAAGGCAACAATCTGAAGTGGTAAATGAGTTACAGTACACTTATGTCAGCCAATATAAGTCATGTTGTAGGAGGAGGTCTAATGGAACCTTCTGAGATGCGGAAATGGTTATAGCTCACTGTCCAAGGCAGTAGCCGCTGGCCACATGCACCGGAGTATGGGATTTAAATTTTATTTAAATTTAACCATAAATTTAAATAGCCTCCTGTGGCCAGTGGTTGTCATATTGGATAACACAGTTGTGAATTATTTAGGGGCCTGGAAAAATGTTTACAATACCTTAAATGAGAAAATCAAGTAGTTTGTGTGTTATGATCCTATTTTTGTTAAAAAAAAATACATAGGGAAAATTACTGGAAGGACACATCAAAATATTTGTCATGTGGTTACAGAGCTTTTTGTGTTTATGCTTTTCTATCCCTTCTAAAATGCTGACAATATGTATTACTTCAAAATGTCATTGTGAGGGGCACCTGGGTGGCTCAGTAGTTGAGTGTCTGCCTTTGGCTCAGGGCGTGATCCCGGCGTCCTGTGATTGAGTCCCACAGCAGCCCCCTGTGAGAGCCTGCTTCTCCCTCTGCCTATGTCTCTGCCTCTCTCCCTGTGTGTCTCTCATGAATAATAAAATCTTTTTTTTTAATAAATAAAACCTTAAAAAATGTTATTGTGGCTTAAATAATAAAGTATGTAAATGTGATACAACCTGATGAATTTTTGCATGTGTGCACAGATCAACATGTAGAACAGTTCCGCTGCTCAGAAAACTGATATTTTATTTTCTTTTTTGTCGTTGTTGAAGTAAATTACACATAACACAGATTAACCATGTTAAAGTGGACAGGTCAGTGGCATTTAGTGCATCAACAATATCGTGTAACCACCGCTCTTAGTGCCAGAACATTACCACCAACTTTCCAGAAGGAAACCCCAGCCCCATTTGTGACCACTCCCCATCCCAGACCCCAGACCCTGGCAACCTCCAATCTGCATTCTGTTTCTAGGATTTACCTGTTCTGGCTTTTAGTTTTATAATGAGAAAAGTTGTTCTTTTTTTTTTTTTTTTTTTTAAGATTTCATTTATTTATTCATGAGAGGCACAGAGAGAGAGGCAGAGACACAGGCAGAGGGAGAAGCAGGCTCCCTGCGGGGAGCCCAATGTGGGACTTGATCCCAGGACCCCGGGGTCCCGACCTGAGCCAGAGGCAGACGCTCAACCACTGAGCCACTGAGATGCCCAGAACAGCTGTCCTTTATGACTGTCAAAGATGACTGGGGCCCTAGCACGGTGGCCCCATGCTGTGCATGTCTCTAGCCTGAAGGCTGGGTTTAAGGGTGGACTTCCTGGAGGAGGAGGGAGCCTGGGGCCGTCTGCTGGCCGCTCGGGCCTCCCGCTGAACACTTGTCCTCCTACAGGCAGCTCATCACCATCCGCAAAGGCCACCTGCTGTCGCGGCTGCGGCCAGCCAGCGCCAACACCTATGAGTACCTGCAGTGGCAACAGCTGAGGTGGGTGGGCTGGGGTCTGCCGCACAGAGGCGCCCAGGAGACCCTGGCCCCGGGCCCCGGGCCCCGCCAGCCGTCTGCAGGGGAGCTGTTTGTGGAGGTGGCGGGGCAGCAAACGGCCCAAGGGCGTCGTGGCCCAGAGGAATGGGCACATTCATTGGGCACCCTTAATGGGCAGGGACCGTTGGGGAAGGAGTCTGGTCTGGATCC
This sequence comes from Canis aureus, assembly GCF_053574225.1. NCBI lineage: Eukaryota > Metazoa > Chordata > Mammalia > Carnivora > Canidae > Canis > Canis aureus. The sequence goes on from NC_135618.1 coordinate 40,994,244, forward strand.
TACGGGCTCCCTGAGCTAGGATTGCTGCCGCCACCAGGAGGAGGCCCGGCTGTGGCCGCACACAGGCTGCGCTAAGTGCCTTGCCCTGCCCGGCCTCGGCGGGTCCTTGGGCCTTCCCTTTGGGGTGCATTCTGTCCTCACCACGCCTCATGGTTGAAGGAAATGAGGTTCAGGGAACTTCAGCCACCTGCTCCTGGTCACAGCTAGTAAGTGGCAGAGCTGGCACCTAGACCTGTGAGTCCCATCACACCTGGCAGGCTCCTTGGATCCCAGCCCCCCTCAACCTCCTGACATCCCACTGCACCCCGGGCTGAGGTGGGGACGTGAGGGCTGACCAACAATGAAGCTGCGGAGAGGAGATGGCTGTGGAGGCCTTTGCCCGACACCCCCACCTTCCTGTGCCTGACTCCTTGAGATCAAGGATGAAAAGCCTTCTGTTGGTGGCCCAGACCAGAGCCCCCGGGGATGGCTGAGTCTGGGGGAGCAGAGGCCTTTGTTTCTCCCCTCTGCCCCGACTGTGTTTGTCCATACCCACCCAGCAGCCCCAAGGACCCCCAAACCCAAGCTGGAAGAAATTCCAGTCTGGCCTTGCTACTGCGCAGGCCCTTGGGCCCATCCTGATGCTCCTCCGGGGCAGAGGGTCCTCCCAGTGGCTGCTGTCCTACCTGCCCGACCCCAGGGAACAGCGGCGGCTACAGCATCTCCAGGACCTTGGAGACCAGGACAGGAGTCTGGATCCACTGAGGTCCCAGCAGGACTGGGGTGACGGCCCCGGCAAAGATACCAACCTCAAGTTCAACTCATATGACCTGTCAACACTCTACCCCTATGGGGACCCCGAGGTGTTGGACTATGACACCGTGAGTGTGGCCAACGCCCTGGGTGAGGGAAGCTCGGGATGTGGGGGGGGAGGCGGGGGTGGCTGTGCTCTGTCTGCTGGGCCTCTGGGCCTCTGTGTGTCTGAGAGGGGCAGGCAAGGACACTCCCTGACCTGGGCCTGGGCCATCCAACAGGCCGAGGTGGACATTCTGGGAGTGGATGGGATCCTGTACAAGGGCCGAATGAGCAGCCAGGATGGGCCACGGCCTCTGACCAGTGTTGAGAAGGAGCTGGCAGGTGAGAGGTGTCAGGGCTTCCTGGGAGCCCCTGTCCTGGGTGCCCTGGCTTTGCTGGGGAGTAGGGGGGATGCAGGCAGGGCTCAGAGCTGGCCCCATCCCGAACTGGGGGGTCCTGACACAGCCATTTGCAAAAATGGGGTTCTGTATGCCAGGCACTGCATCAGGCACTGGGGAGGTGGGGAGAGGGCAGGGCAAAGAAAGATGGGCTGTGGCCCCCGGGTTTCCACAGTGAGTGGGAGAAGCAGACTGTAAGCAAATAACCTGAGGGCTAAGATCTATTGTTTAGAACAGCAGTGAATAGCTGACCCAAGGCCAGGACCCTGGTGACAAAGGATGCTGGCCTAGGGAGGAGTGCCAGGTGGCCTCACAAAAGAGGGATCCTGGGCTGGGGACGGGAGAATTGTGAGAAGGACTGATGAAGGAAGGGGTTAGCTAGGTCCGGTGGGAAGAGAGTGGTCCAGGTGGAGGACATAGTGGGTCCAAAGATCCCGTTGTGGCTGGAAGGCAGGCACAGCTGGAACTCAGGAAGGTCAGTCGGCCTGGGGTGGGGGTTGGGAAGGGGTTGGGCATGATGAAGAGACGTGAACAGACCCTGGAGGCCTGTGTCTTAGGTCCCGGGCATGTGAGGGTTGGGTCGGTGAGGGGGGTGGAGGGGACACATGGAATCAGTTCCTCTGTTACCCCAACTCCAGCTGGCTCCTACCAGGACTACCAGGGACTCAAGGCCTCAAGGCCTCAAGGCCTCGGCTCCAGCAGTGGGCCAGCGGTCCCAGAAGGGTACCTTCTCTGCACAGCCTTTGGGGGTGTTCTTCGGGAAGAGGAATTCTCAGTTTTGCCTGGCTGGGAGCCATACCCTGCCCCATGGCAGGGTGGGGGGTGACCCTGGAGCCCTAAGGTGGCGAGAGGGTTAAGTTCTGCCCACGGTATTTGTTCTCGCCCCACATTGTTCCCATTGACCTGAGGACGAAATACCAGACACGTAAGGAAAGCAAAGGGGACTGTTTAATTGGCAGTGCTGGTCAAAGGACAAAGAGCCCACGTTAGTGTCCTGGGGCGGCAACAAATGGCCACAGACTGGGGAGCTGGAGACGACAGACGTTCTCACAGTTCCGGAGGCCTGCAGTCCAAAATCTAGGTGTCCCCGGGCTGTGCTCACTCCCGGGGCTCTAGGGAAGGCTCCTTCCTGCCTCTTCCAGTTTGTGGCGGTGCCACGCGGTCCTTGGCTTGTGGTCCTGTCCCTCCAGTCTCCGCCTCTGTCTTCCCATGGCCTTTCCCTTGGGTCTTCTCTTCTGTCTCCTTTAAGGACACTTGTCATTGGGTTTAGGGCCCAGCTTAACCTGGGATGAGCTCATCTCAGGATCCTTAATTACATCCGAGAAGACCCTTTGTCTAAGTAAGGTTATGTTCATAGGTTCTGGGGACATATCTTTTTGAGGGCCACCGGTCAACCCTCTGCAGCTCCCTGCCCTGGCCCAAGTGGGTGGGACACTGCCTGAGGCCTGCAGTCCCCCAGCACGGATCTGGCCCATGTGGCATTAATGGCTGCCCCCGGACAAGGCTCGGCCCCTGGCAGCAGCTGCTGTTAGGAGGAGGCTCAGGTGAAGCTGGGTCACCAGGCAGGGTAATAACAACGGTGGCTAATATTTAATGAGCCCCGATTTCTTGCCTGCACTGCCTCTTTTCAGCTGGCAGCAACACGCTGAGGCATTGTGCAAACAGGCAGGTGAGGGCCGCATGCACCCTTGGTGGAGGGGCCCTTACCCACTCATGCACGGGACAGGGCCCTCTGCCCACCTCCCCTGGGCTGTCACCTGGGGGGGGGGAGCTTCTGTCCCCATGGCCCATTCATTCTGAGACCCATGCAGCAAAGCAGGACTGAATCACAGCACCTCAACTGCTTTGTCCTGCTACAAGCACCAAAGTCTAATAGGCATTAGGGATCCATCAGAAACCTGCCTGTGGCCAGATCTGTCAACAGGATTGCTTTTATCCCTCATTTATTTACTCAAAAGAACATTCTAATCCAAAACAGTCTCAAAATCTAAACCCAAACGAGCCAGCGTGAGCCCCGCCCAGGTCCAGGCTGGCCCCGGATGTGTTCGTCCATTCAGATCACCGTCCAATGTGCCCTGCCCTGTACTCAGCCCTTTGCCAAGACACAGGGGACACTGAGGGGCACCTGGGCGGCCTGTGCCCTCCAGACGCTTGCACTGAGTCAGGAGCTCAGGCCAGGGCAGAGGAACACCGGTGCCCCCACAGGAGGGGGGTGGACGCACTGAGGCTGGTGGTCAGCAGGCTGGACTTTCAGAGGAGTGCCCTGGAAGGAAGGCTAAGTTCAGGCAGGATCAGGGAGGACAGAGGAGGCGGCAGCAGGGGCGGGGTGCCAGCCTCAAACCTCCTCACCTAAAACACGCGCCGCGACCCTGTGACCCGGCTGCTCCCCAGCTCAGAACCGTCAGTATGTTCCCTATGGCTGCTGTAACCAGTTTCTGCAAATCCAGTGGCTTAACCCAAATTTATTTTATCTTAGTTCTGGAGGTCAGAAATCTGAAATGAGTCTTACAAGGGCTAAAATCAAGGTGTCAGCAGGGCCGGTTCCCCTGGGGAGACTCTGTTTCTGCCCCGTTTCCACCTGCCAGGGGCCTGCTGCGTTCCTGGTCTCACGGCCCCCCTTCCTCTATCTCAAGATGTGCCCCTCCAGCCTCTGTTCCGTGCTCCCCTCCCCTCCTCTGACTCTCACCCTCTGGCCTCCCTCCAGAGCCTTGCGATTACATTGGGCCATCTGGATACTTCAGGATCCTCTCTGTCTCGGGCTCCTTAACTCGATGCCATCTGCAAAGCCCCCTCTGCCAAGTCAGGTGACACAGTGACAGGTTTTGAGGATTAAGACGGGCACATTTCAGGGGCATTGATGTCAGAGTCCAGGCTCCTCGGCCAATCTGGAGGGGGCCCCTTGCCCCCCATCTGCCCCTCCCTCTAGCGTCTCAGAACCGTTTGCTCGTCAGTCAGTGAGCCTGGCTATCTCCCACTCACGGGCCTCTGCCCAGGCTGTGTGCCTGCCCCGAAGTCCTGGAGAACCTTTCTCATCTGCCGGAGCTTAGGGTTCCCTCCTCTTGAGAGCCTCCCCACTCCTCAGCTTCTGGCTGTCGCAGAGTTGGGAAGTTGGGAGGGTCCAGGAGGAGCAGGTGTGGTGGTCAGGTGGTGAGTTCAGGCTCTGACCTATAGAGCCCAGGGCATCAGCAGGACCTCAAGGGGGGTGCTGGGTCAGAGCTGGGTTTCCAAGCCTCACTGAGTCTCAATTTTGAAACTGGGCCCTGGTCCCCCGTCCTTCACCTGGAAGGGAAGCAGTGTGACAGTCTCACTGGTCAGCAGGTTGGCTGGTCCTGCCTCAGATCTGTGGAGGGATCCAGGTCCCAAGTGGGGGGTCAGAGCAGGGGGCCAGAGAGTACCCCTGAACTGGACATTTGGTGTACGCAGAACCCACAAAGCACACTGGGGTTAGTTCAGGCTCAGGGAACAGCTGATGCAGACCTTGAGTGAGGAATGAGAGTAGTTTGGGTTTGGGGGTGGGGGTGGTTAGCGGAGGGATGGGGGAGGGGGAGCAAGCGGAAACCCTCAGATAATAAGCAGACCGGAGAAGGTCCAGGCCAACCCGATGGGGAGCTTCTGAACAAATGCTGCGCTGCACTGCCCTGGGCCAGGCCCTGGGCCCCCTCAGTGACCAGAGCTGCTAACAACCCCTGAGGGGCTAACAGGTGGAGGCTCGTGGCTCCCTTTGCTCCTGCAGCTGGAACAGTGAGTTTGTCCATAAAAGGGAGATCCACACAACACACCCTGCTGCCACCTGGCCCTGGTCATTCAGCTGGTCGTTCCCGAGCCCTTACTGGTGCCAGGGGTCTCTTAGATACCACTGGGAAGACTCAATGTGGACAAGATAAAGTCACTGCTTCCTTAGAGTTTCTACCCCATGGAGGATCATAAGTATAAATAAACAAGAAGTTCAGTAAGATGAAACATGGGAGTGGGGGAGGGAATGGCTGGGGAGAGGTGTTCCCTATTGAGCTGAGGATTCTTCGAAGAAAGGACATTCGAAGCAGAAATTGTCAGGACACCCAGGGAAGGACAGAGGAACAATCTGGTGTCCTTCACAGGAAGGAGCTCAGTGCCCCGTGACTCGTGACTCGTCTTGAGGGCCAGGCCTGGGCCCTCCCCTGCATCTTTCCTCACTCTCACCGCCTCCCCTACTCCCATGGTCCCACCTCTTCTGGTGCAGCCTTTGGTCTGGGCGGCCAGTCATGGAGATTCTTGACTGGACACCGAGAAGGGATGCCTTGGGTTCAGAGGTGAAGGACAGAGCCAGAACCCAAGAGGCCAAATATTGTGTGATCCCCGGTCTGTGGGTCTGTCGGTTGGGAACAGGCATAAGGCTGGGACAAGAAGCAGACTCCTGGCTGCCAGGGCCTGAGGGAGGCAGCAAGGGGAGTGAGTGCCTCGTGGGCACCGGGTTTCCTTTGTGGGGCGCGGGCTGTTCTGGAACTAGCAGAGGCAGTGGTTGCATACCACTGGGAATGAACTTAATGTCACTCAAGCGCTGGCTTCAAATGGTTATTTCGTGTGGCGCCCGGCTGGCTCAGTTGGTGGAGCATGTGACTCTTGATCTTGGGATTGTAGAGATCACTTAAAATTTTTTTTAAAATAAATAAATGGTTAATGTGGCTTGTGAATTTTATCTCAAAAAAAAAAAAATTCACACACGCACATGATGAGGGACAGGAAGGTGGGGGTGGAGACACCGCGGCCACCTGGACCCAGTGGGAACGTCTATGGCCCAAGAAACTCTAGACCCCAGAAGGTGTGAGGAGGGGTGTTCCCCAAAGGCTGAGGGGCAGGTGTGTGGGGGAGGCGGGCAGGCCTGGGAAACTATGGGGCAGGCGTGGCGGGGGGGGCTCCGCAGGACACTCACCCATTCCTGCCTCTTCCTTTTCAGCTGTGAAGGTTCCGCACCCCCCAGCTGGGAACCCCTACGAGCGGGAACGCTCCAGTAGCTTATATAGCGCCATCTACCCGCGTGAGTACCAGCCCTCCCAATCCCGGCCCTGCCCAGGGATCGCTGCCCCACCTCAGGCCTCTCTCCCCTGTCCTGCCTCGCCAGGGTACAGGAAGGCCCCATGGATCCCCCCCCACACACACACACCCAGCTCCTGGCCGTGGCCTGCAGCCCTCCTGGGCTTGTAGCTGACCTTCCACGGGGCTTCCCGCCCAGGCCGTCCCAGGGCCCGCGGGTCTCTAGCTAGCTGCCAGGGTGGGATAAGGAGCCCGTTCGTGGTCCTGGGCCTCTCTGCTGGGGCCCCATGAGCCAAGCCGTGGGGGCTCCCCTGAAGCCTCTCCCCTGCACCAGCATCGTGCATGCCCAACAGCTCCCTCGTCTTCCCCTGGGGCCCTCAGCCAAGCTTGGGAGGTGGGCACGGCTCCCCCAGCTTAGGCATGGAGCTGAGGCACAGCAACCCTGATCCTCGGCTCCAAGTCCACGGCCAGGGCAGCGTCTGTCCTGGTGTCATTTATCCGGGGTCAAACCGCCCCACCCCGGGGAGGCTTAGGGTGCCTGGGACCGGGTGAGCCATGTCGTGGCTTCTCGTTTCTTTATCGGGCATGATCCCATCAGGCCAGCCTCACCCCCACCCCTGGGAATGCTCCTGGGACATCATGACTCTCCTGCCCCTCCCAGCCCTGCACCCCCACAGCAGCGTGCGCTCGGCTGCCCCGGGCCCCCCGCCTACGATGCCAGCTCGGCCTCCATCGCTGCCGCCCCTGCCACTGCTCCCACCACTGACGCCCTCCCTGCGGGCCGCCCAGCAGGCTCCAGGGCCCGCCTGGCACCCTCGGCCCCGAGCCAGCACGCAGCCCTCCGAGGAGCCCACCAGTCTGTGAGCCCTGCGTGCCGCACCCCTACCTCCCCTCCCCTTCCCTGCCCGAAGAGCCTGGCCCTGAGCCTGGCCCGGGAGCCTCCATAAGGGACTCCTTTTGACCCACTGGCCATTTTAACTCTATGCATAGAAATCCACACAACACAATCCTCCTTATCCTACACTTCGTGGAGAACGCAGCTTTCTAGATTGAATTTTCCACTAAGCCAACATAATTTCTTGACCAGTTTTCAACACACCAGCTAACGTGCTTTTAAATACAGTCATTTTCCTTTTTATTTTGCTGAAATGGCTCCATCAGAGTCCGTCCCAATTACAGCTACTGCCCGTGCACGTTTTCGTTGGGGGCCTTTATTTCTAACAAGACCAAGTTTCTCACGGGAACCAAGTTTTACTGAGTGCATCCTTTTTTTTTATTTCATGTTGATTATTCCCACCAGTAATTACGGTTATGAATTGGATATTTTTAAAACCTGTTTATATTTACTTTCTGGCCAGTCGTGAGGAGCTTAGAGCAGTGGCCCTGGAATATTCTGGGACTGTTCTCTCCCACCGAGGGCCAGAATCGCACAGGCCTGACGTCCTGAGCCCCGTGCTAACGGCCCGTACGCTCAGTGGAAGCCACACGGACCAGGCCACAGTGTCCCACCGGCAGGTTAGCGGGCAGCTCCGGAGCGCAGACCGCGCACCTGCCTCTGCCGCTGTGCGCAGGGCTTGAACCCCCCCTCAGGCAGCTCATCCTTCCTTCTCCCTCCCGACTCCTCTCCCTCCTCCTTTCCGCTCCCCGGCTCTGTCCAGCTGTGCCCTCTGTGCCTCTGTACTTCTGACATGTCTACCGCATTACACAAAGTCAAAAAAACTTCCCTCTGTGTCGCTTTGGGGCACGACTCTCCCTCTCACCAACATCCACCAGAGGACCCCGGGGCCCCTGAGCGGGTAAGGGAGTTGGGGGGCGGTGCACTGCCCAGGGGTCCCACGGAGGAGCCGGGGCTGCAGGATGCCCGGGCCTGGCGGCCATCAGTCTGGGCACACGGCGTGCCGCTCCTTCCTAACGGTCCCCGGCTCCTTATCTGTGCCCACTTCCAGACCCTGACTTCTCTTTTCTTTCTTCAAGGACTGCGTCTAAATGAGGCCAAGCTATTCCTGGGGCCGACCTAGACCCTGCACCCACCCCCATGTCACACACAGATGACTATTTTTGGCAACTTCTCCCCAGAATAAAATCTTTCACTTTTTTGACTGTGGGTGAGGGTGACTTGCCTGGTGCCCTCTTTAGAGGGTGGTCTTGTCTGTTCCACGTGGGTGGGGGGGACCTGCTGGTCCCTTCTCAGGACCCCACCCCAGGGTCAGTCTCTCGGAGGCACTGGCCAGAACCACCGTGGCCGAGTCCCAGCAGAGAATCAACAGCAAACCTTGCCTCTGCTACATTTTCCATCATGGCAAAAGTCCTAAGGTACCCTAGCCCTGCATTCTGGGAAGACAGGGGGGTTGAGGGCAGGGGTGGTGACGTGACCTGCCCAGGTTTGCTCAGGGAGGCCTCGGCTCTCCAGCCTTCCACGGCAGGGCAGGGAGGCGTGGCCTGGGCTCAGGCAAAGCATCCTGTGCCAGGCTTGTCCCCTGCGGCCCTGGCCCTCAGGCACCCCAAACACCCAGGCTCAGACCCTCCTATCCATCCCACTGTCCCCTGAAAGCTGCCTCCCCAGCCATTTCTCAGTTTTACAAAGGGAATCTGTGCTTCAGCTGGTTCCTGCAGCCCAGGCATCAAGGAGTGAGGTCCAGGTGGGTCGCTCCGTAACCATTCACATTCCAACAGGCTCCTTGGTGTTTCGGAAGGTAGGGACACCAATGCAGCCAGCCAGGAGCAATGCCAGAGGACAACAGTCCTGTCTCCCTCAGAGGTTGTGGGGAAATAAGCTGGCTGGCCTTTGGCCTGGTGGCAGGTGGGAGCTGCAGGGAGAATGCTCGCCTCTCCCTGATTCCAGCCTGAGGCTGGAGCCTGCAGGAAGCTTCGAGGGCAGGTGCCTCAGGGGGGAGCTCACCCCATCCCTGCAGGCAAAGGTGCTTGGGGAGCAGAAAGAATGAGGATGGGGTCAGCAGAGTGGGAACCTCACAGGGTCCTGGGCGCAGCCTCCTCCTCTGTCAGGGGGACACGGCTCCTGGCCTGGGAGGCAGTGGCAGTGCCAGGCTGGGCAGTAAGGTCCCCGTCTGCCTGGGACAGACAGGGACGAGCCGGTCATGTAGGGAGGGAGGCGCATGGCCTGGCCTGGTGTGGCGCTGCACAAATGAGCTGGGCGGGAAGGGGAGAGAGACGCCTCTCGCCAAGCAGAGGGTCCTGCTTTGAGGTGCTGCTGGAATGGAGTTGCTGAGTGGTGACCCCCCTGCACTCCCATACGTGGCCCTACAACCCACCAACACAGGTCAAAGGGTCACTGACCATTTCTCCCTTTCAAAGACCGTGAACTCCTTAACTCTAAGGTATAAACAACCAATGACAGCAATGTGTATCCTAAACAAGATGATCCGCACTGGAAAAAATGCACTGCCAGTGCCCGGGACAAGTCACCAGAAGAGGGAAGTTGAGGCACTGGCAGTGGAGGAAAGTGTCCCTCTTTCTGTGAACTCTTACAGACACTAAAATCAGCGCACACCTGCCTCCCTGGCTGGACCCCTGACTATCCCCGGTCCTGGGGGCTCTGAATAGAGAACCACCAAACACATACCACACACAGAGAGCCAAAGCAAGGCCTCTCTTCTCAGTCCCCCTCCTCCTCTTGGCTCATGGCTTCACCAGGAGCCACAGAAAACCATCCCAGCAACATGTGCAGCTGTTGCCCCCCAGGAGCCGAGAAGTGGCCCTGGAAGGCAGAGCAGAACCCCGCCAACAGGCTCCCAGCACCTTGTGCTGAGCCAGTGACACGGCCTTGGCCATCCTGGGGCTCCCCTAAAGGAGTGCAGTTATTCTAAGGCTCATTTGAAACACATACGTTGCCCAAACAGAAGCTGTGGCTAAGCAACCGAAGACTTTTCCAAATGCAGGAATTGGAAATAGCCTTGCCTCAAAAGATCTCCTTTTGTCCAGCCCAGGCGGCCTCCCCAGCACTGACCCCGGGAAGCGACCAGACTCAAAGCACTCATCTGTCCTCAGATGAGTCCTGCTATAAAGGCCCCTCAGAGGCTTCCAGGCCCAAGGCAGCCCCACCCACTGCTGGGCTTGGGGGCCAGCCACAATGTGTTCTCAGAGAACCCTGGAAGGACCCTGGGGACCCTTCATCCGAGAGAATCTGGGAGAACAAGCCCTTCCCTTCTCGAAGCTGTCTGAAGGAGGAGGCCTGCCTGCCCACAGAAAGCACTTCAGGGTCTCCATTCATCCACCAGCTGTCCCTCCAACCCCCCTCCATCCCCCCCACCCCCCAGCAGGCCTTTCACTTTGGAAGCTCTTCCTGGTGCAAAACAAGATCCCCCTCCAGATTTCAACCAATTAGGAAACAGGAACCCAACACACATGTCTGTGGCCACTGGAGTGGGTTGGCCGACCAGGGGCAGGCTGGCTGCGTCCCCACTGTGACAGTCGGCTTCAGCCAGTTACGGCCTGGCAGGAACCTGGGCCAGCTGGTTCATGAATGTCCAAGAGAAGCTAGAAGCGAGACTTTTGGTGCAAACTCTCCCAACTTTAACGTGTTGGCAGGCCATTCAGAAAGACATGGAAGCCAAGCAGCAGACCCCTAAGTTAGCGCGCCCAGGTGCTTTCACGGCAGACTGGAAAGAAACTCCCACTGCCTGTCACCTGGGGTGGCCAGACCTTCACCCCACGGGCTGCCACGTCCGCTCTTCAGAAAGGAGACTGTTGGAGCTCCAGTCATCCTTCCAAGCAGTGTCATGGATGCGAAGGTTTTTAGAACAGAACTTTGGAAACAGTCATTTGAGCTGCAGTCTGGCAGGTAGGTAGGGGTGACCGTGCCCAGAAGAGGCTGGGCTTTGAGGTAACCAAGCCAGTTTCCCATGTGTGCTGCTGGGGCAGCTCCCAGGAGGCGCGATGAAGGACAGCAGAGGACAGCTGGGTCTGCTCCCTTCTGTTCATGCACCAGCACCTTTGCTTTCCAGCCAGTTTACGTTTGAACGTGTAACAGACAGTTACGGACTCCTTCAGCTTTGTTCCTGAGCTTAGAGAAGTGGAGGAAGGTTCCAGGTTCCGTTCTCACCTCTGGCTTCCCCTCCAGTTCACCTGGCCCGCTTCTGCAGCCTTTCCCTTGCTGGTGAGATGCGCAGACCAGGGGCTCCCAGCACACCAGGCAGGGCCTCTGCATTTGCTGGAAAGTACTAGGAGGCCCCAGCCCTGCCCTCTGCCCCTCTTGCTCTGGTTCCCACCTTGCTTGGGGCACTGATGAAAAACCCGATTCCTGTGCCCTCCTCCAGAGCAGTTGCCTCAAGCACCCAGGGGTCCTTTATACCCTACAGGTTTGGGGGTCTTGAATCACAATCACTTGGGAGCTGTTTGCACAACAGCTTTGACATACAGTTGATATTCTCTTAAGTTTACCCTTCAAGGTAAATGATTAAGTGGTTTTTATTTTAATGATCCACCAATATCCTGGGGGACGTTCAAAATAATACCATCAAGGCTTCTCCCCAGGGACTCTGATGCCGTGGGATCTGGGAGTCTGTGGTTTGTCTCTTTACGGAGCTCCCTGGGGGCTCTACTGTGTAGCCAACTATGGGAACCCCGGGTTTAGAGGACATTTTGCCATGTCCAGATACTTTCCATTGTCACTAGGGGATGCACTGGCATCTCGTGGGAAGGCCAGGAGGCTGGCCGACGTCCCACAGTGCACAGGACTCCCCACAGCAGACAGTAATCCAGCTTCAAATGTCCACAGTGCCCAGGCTAGAAAACCAGGACCTATAGGAACCCCAAGTCCTTCCAGCCTGATGTGACCACCTGACACTTCCAAGCCAGCCCCGTGGCCCCCTGGAAACAGAAATGCACCTCACCCCCATCAGATCAGCACTCAGCAGAGATGTTGTGCAGGAACACTGCTCAACGTGGAGCTTGAGGACCTGCCCCTCTGACAAACGCCTGAGTAGCAAGACTGTGGTTCATTTACAGGCCACCCAGTTGTCTGCCCAGGGGTGAGCCTCCGTCTCCACGAGTGCAGATTCTCGATGGTGCAGTCTCTGGTCTCTGACACATACAGCCATCCCAGGCATGGGCTCCCTGGGATAGCCCAGGCACACGCACCCCTACAGGGCAGATAACCGCCCCCACATACTTGCCTCTGCATCTCTCCTGCCCCTTGATGGGGCTGTGTGGCAGTTACCTCAGCATTTTCTCCCATCAGAAGGCTGTGGTGAAGAGTCAGGAGGCCCAAGATACCCTCACCCTTACCCTGCCCCTCCTTCACTCCCTCCCCTCTCCATGAGGAGCACACACAGGGCTGTGCTCCCCCTCTGGACCTCCTCGGGGAGGCCGCTAGAAGGGGGATTTCAAGGTGAGCACACAATTCCAGAAGCAGCAGCTGCAGCAGGGGCCTGGCAGGGGGTCTTCAGTAATAGCCAGAGAGCAGAGTGGCCCCCGGAGCCATGCAGGGTCCAGCAGGGTGGAGACTGAGCTGGGGAAGCCAGGTAACGGCCCGGGTGCCCAACACCGGAGTATCCTCGTCAGAAGGCCCAGCCCCATCCCTAGGAGCAAGGGCACGGCTGCCTGCCAGTGGGGAGCGTAGACACATTAAGCAGACCTTCTGAAACAAGAAACTCTCTGACCCAGGCACCACCTGCAAAAGATCAAGGTGCTGACTGATGGGCTGGGTGCCCGGGTGGGCTCCTGTCAGGTCTGCTGGTACTGAGGGTTGGGCAGGGACCTTGGCCTCCCCCCTTCTCAAAGCTCAGCTCCTCACAAGGGGTGCAAGGCTGAGGCTGCCACAGGAAGCCCCTTCCCCAGCAAGGGCAGCCAAGGGGAGGGCACTCAGAGTGGAGCACCCCTGGCTCCTCCCTTGGGATGAGAGCAGGTGCCTGCCCCAGCCCAGCTCGGGAGCAGCCCAGGGTCCTATCGCCCCTGGGTTGCCAGTCTCCTTAGTGACCAAAGGCTTGAGCCACAGGTTGGACTCTGCCCTGGGCTCGTCCTGTTCCTGTCATGAGCCCTCACTGGCTCTGCAGAGGCGGGCTATCTGTGCCTCCCTGGGGGAGGGCCCTGCTCAACCGGGTATGTTTGTTGGGAGGCTGGGCTTGGGGAGTCCAGGCTGCAGCCAGCCATGGGAACCCTAAAACACAAAGAAAGGTCCTAGCAAACTGAAGGCAACTGTTAGCCCCGGAGGTCAGGATCAGTCCAGGTGGACAGGGGGGAAGCATGGGCAGGAGTTAGGGATTCTGGGAACACAGGCCAGAAACTAACTTCATGGGAAGAGCCTTGGATGGGCAGGAAGATTCCAGAGCCATGTTGTGGTTGAAAAAATAGCAGCAGACAGAAGCAGTGTAGTGTGGAGCCAGGCGGGACTGGGGGGTGCCCTGCCTCTCCGCATGGAGCCAGCTGGCAGCAAAGCTCAGGATGCGAGGCAAGACCACAGAGCCTGGTGGTGGTTTGAACTCTTTCTTCTCTTTTGTTAAAAGGGGGAAGGGAAAGGGTGTGAGGTACCCCTGGGCTCTGGGGGAGGCATGCAGGCAGCCCCAGCAGGCAGGCGCTGGGGGATGGGTGGGAAGAGTCCTGGAGTTTCCCACAATTCTTTTCTCTGCAGGGAACAGCGAGGCTGGCTGACAAGGGGGCAGGAGAGATGGGCAGGGCCCTGGGGAGAGGGGTGGCGGGCAAGGGGCTTGGGGGCTCACTCTAACATGCAAAGTCCAGCTGCCCCATGAACTAGGTTGCTTCTTGAAGAGCGACATACATATAAATACAGACACAGCTACACACACACATGCGGAGAAGGCTCTGCATTCCCGAGGGTGGGGATCTAGGCCTGATGGCCCCCAAGGAGCTCCAAGGCAGGAGCCAGCCAAGTCTCCGCTGCTGCTGCTGTGGCGATTCTCCGGAGCCCCCTGGGGTGGGGCAGGGCGAGCAAGTCCTCCGGGGAAGGCTGCTTGTTCTCTGAAGTTCTGTCCACCAGCACCAAGACGACTCTGAACCAAATCCATGCAAGGCGGGTGCCCCGGGCCTGCGCTTCCACGTTCGCGCGTGGGCAGCCTGTGTGCTGGCACCAGGGTCCAGTCTCTCCCCTCCAGGGCTCCAGGGAACAGGGGTGCAGACAGAGAGTGAAGGGGGCCCGCGGAGACATCCTCTCCCCCGCCCCACAGGGTCCTGGCCTCCGGGAGGGGGGAGGGGCCTCCCTTATCTTTCAGCCTCCATCGCAGGGTGGGCCCTCGGTTCTGAAGCGGCCTGTTGGGGGGCCAAGGGTGGCCAGTCTGACGCCGGGGAGGGGGGTGCCGGAGTCCACAGGGGCGGCTGCTGTGGCTGGTGGTGCTGTGGGCCCCCCGGGGGTGAGGCTGCAGCAGGCCAGCTCGGGGCGGGGAAGCTGGCGGTGGCGGTGTGGGGGAAGTGCGGCGGGGGGGACGTGGCTGTGGCGGCCATGGGGCTGCCGCTGCCGCCACCATGGAAGCTCTCGGAAGCCTTGAGACGGGAAAACATGGTGAGGGCATCAGGGAAGTTGGGGGGCGTGGCAGGGGTGTTGGCAGGAGTGCACATCTGTGGGGGGGGAAACAGAGAGGGGGGTGAGCCCCCTTTCTGGGAGGGCCCCACCTCCTGCTGCCTCCCAGGACAGGAAGCTTCTGTGCCTCTTCCCGGCTGTACCCTGGCTCCAGACACACACAATCCACTAGCTGGGGCTCCCGGAGGATAGGCCCAGCACACCTGCGGGCAGTGTCCCAGGAGGACCCCCCCAGGCCCCGCCCCTGCTGCACAGAGCCACTGGGCTTCCTCCCTCCAGGGAGCCCGGCTGCCCCGCACCCCTGAACCGGGAGTGCCCCCTAGAGCTGCCCCGGGGGGCTGCAGGGACACTTACCATCTGGTGGTGGTGATGGCTGTAGGGGATGTTGGTCTCCTGGAAAAAGGCGCTGAGGGCCGTCTGTGGAAAGAAGGCCAGATGTCATTACCCTCAGGCCCCCTGGGGCCCAGGGCCTCCCTGTTTCCAGAGTCTCTGGGGCTCGGTGAGGCCCTGGGCCCGGCTACGAGTGGGAGAAGGGAGTGGAGGCAGTGTGCCCCTGGACGTGCCCCTTGACGCCTGCCACCCCTTAAGGAGGCACCAGACTCCCGGGCAGGTGTGGAGGGTGGTAAAGCCGCTCACAAAGCTGCCTGCCTCCAGCCCGCACACACCTGACGCGGTCACCGTGACATCAGGAGGCGACAGGCAGCACCCTCTCCTGCTCTCACAGGGAAAGGCCTTTAGCGGATGCCAGCCTCTGATTGAGATCCTAGTGGGACTGTCACCAACTCCATGGGTGGTAACTCCCTGAGCCTCAATTTCCTCCTCCATGAGCCAAGGCACAGCAAAGACTCCCAGATGCTAAGTCTGTGACCTGCCTGCCCCCCTCCCTGGCTTGCCACAGGGGCCTGCCAGGGAAGGGCCTCAGTGGTTTCCAGATACCCATCCCTTGCCGGGATAACCTAAGATCCACGCTCCAGTTGGGAGAGCCAGAATTAAGAAGGATGGTCTGGGTCTGGCACTGGGTGCCCCACTCACCCAAGCCTCCCCTGGAATGTCCCTAAGGTACAGAGCGGGAGGAGGATGGAAGGGGTCTGCACCCAGGGTGCTGAGAAGGCCCGTGTCAGACAAGCTGGTCTGGAGGCCCCGGGGGACCGGCAAGAGGGGGCTAGGGGAGCCAGGGAGGGGCTGCATCTGGTCTGTCCTGGCAAAGAGGCTACAGGAGGGGTGCCGAGGAAAGTAAGGGAGCCAGCTGCTCTTGCGAAAGTGCTGGGTGAGAGTGTGTGAAGGGTCTGCTGGCCCTGCCAGGCCCTGGCCCCGGGCCCCTCCACTTCCATCCCTTTAGGCTCCCTGCCCAATCCCTCCCCCACTCCCCACCCTGCCCCCAGCACAGACACCCAAGCTGGCTCCCAGGGCTTGCCCTGGGATTTTGTTATTTTTTTTACATTCAAATGAATTTTTCTGGGAATTTCCTGCTGGAGATGCCCTACCCCAGTGTCCCTGAACGGGTGTGGGAAGGTAGTGGGGTGGGTGCTAGTCTCTCTAAGTACCTCCTCAGGACTCCCTCCCACCTGGGAGCCCCAGGGGACACACCCAAACCGTTCCTTCCCAAGTGCAGATCCAAAGGCCACCTGAGTGAGCACCCCAGTGAGCACCTTCTGCTGCCTTAAAGCACCACCACTTAAAACACACCGGTCCCCCTCCCCCTGCAGCCCTGTCCTCATTAACACCTGAATCACAGAGCTCTGACCCAAAAACTCGGCCTTTGGCTGGGTCAACCCTCAACCCGTATATTGTGAGCCTTGGGGGGTGGGGGACGGAGGCCACAGAGGGCAGGGCAGCCCTGAGGAACTAGTCACTCACTCTCACACAAGGACCTATGGTTTGGGGGTTCACACCCCATTTTTACCTTAAGTGAACCTCCCTAGTACCCATATGTTCCTCATTTTACAGATGTGGGACGGAGACTCAGGGAGCCCAGAGCTGTATGGCTCCTACCCCAGGGGGCCACCAGAACCCCTAAGTCTGCAGGCAGCTCCTGCCCCTCTTGCGGACAGAGTTTTCCCCCAGGTATTTCAATCCTCAAAGCTACATTTTTAATTCCCATGACGAAGTGACACTAACCCACACTGAGAGACAGCCCAGCAGGTGCCAGGCTGAGAGCCCTGAGAGGCTAGGCTCTTCCCACCCGACAGGACACCCGGCTGCCCAGCCCAGGCAGGGAGGGAGCCATGTATGCAGATGCAGGACTCAAGCAAACGGCCATGAATGTGGTTTTACAAGTTTTGCCACATCTAGCCCTTGAGACAAACAGGCTGATTAGGGAGCTTCCTGCAGGGTGGGGCTGCAGGCCCTGGGGAGGGGGGGCACGAGGGAGTGGCCACTCACTCTTTAGAGGTCAACTCCCACACTGGAGGTGCAGAGAAAACAGGCCAGGAGGAGGGGAGGCCGGTGGAGGGTGGGGGGAAGCAGCCTCCCATGTTGTGGTGTGAGGGCCACACAGGGCCGGCGAGCCCTCCTAAGAGCTTGGGTAGAAGTTGGTGAGCAAAGATCCCCCTGGCTGGGCAGGCCACTGCTTCCCCAGGCTGTCCAAACCTTTGGGCTGGAATTCTGATCCCCATCCCAGTCACGGAAACTGCGCCCTAGAGGCCCCTGGCTCACTCCCCCCAACCCCCCAGCAGGCCCAAACACCTTCGCTGGGATGGCTCCCCATCAGAAAACCAGACTCCTGGGCCCTGGCGGGGCAGTGACCTTACACCTGCGAGGGGTGGAGCTCAAGGACTCTGGCCTCTTCCCTAGATGCCACCCTGGGTTATTTCTGGGGCAGTTGAGCTGGGCAAAGCCAGGTGGCCGCTTGGCAGCACAGGCTGTGGGCACTAGTGGCCTACAGGTCAGGGAGGCCCAGGGGGTGGGGTCCTGACCGGGGCGGCCGCACCTCCCGCCCGTGTGAACGCCGCCCTGCACCGCGCACCGCGCACCGCGGAGGCAGATTCCCCCGCCAGCACCGGAGGCGCCAGCCGGGCCCGCCTCTGGGGCGGGGTGCACAGACGCACGGCCGTAGCGGGAGCTCGGGGCTCCCACACACAGCCGTACGCACCCGGGTGTGTACCCGCGTGGGCCCCATCTGCAGAACGGCGACGCGTGCGTCCGGGGGACACGCGCAGCCCGCACCCGCGCGGGTGGACTGCGTGTTTACACACACGCCAACATGCCCACACGTAGCGTGGCGCGTGCGTAAATACAAGTGCACATGTACGTGGACACAGGCGCCGCCGGGCTGCCCTCCGCCGGCCCCGGCTCCCGAGGCGGGGGCGGCCCCGGGCGTCCTCCTTCCGGCCGCCCGCCCGCAGGCTGTCCGTCCGGGCCGCGGCGCCGCCCCACCCTGGCCGTTACCCGAACAAAAGCGGGGGGGGGGTCCGCGCATCCCGGCCGCGGGGAGAGCGGGCGGGGGGCGGGGATTCGGGGCGCCCCTCCCGCCCACCCCGCGCGGGCGGCGTTTCCGGGGGCCGCGTAGACGCCCGGCCGGCCCCGCAAGCCGCGTGTGCGCGCGGGGACCCCGGGCCGAGGGCGCCCCGGCACGTGCCCACACCGGCCCGCACACGCGCGGCGGGCGGCACGGACCCCGACCCCGACCCCGGCCCCGGCCCCGGCCCCGACCCCGGCCCCGGCCCCGGCCCGGCGCGGCCGCGCACCTCGAACTGCCAGTGGGCCGCCTGCAGCAGCTGCTTCGCCTGGTCGGCCGCGCAGCCCGCCGTCAGCACGAACTGGTTGATCATGACCTGGTGCTTGAGCTCGTCCATGTTCACGGACATGGCGCCGCCGCCGTGCTGCCCGCTGCCTCCCGCCGCCGCGCTCCTCCGCCTCACGCGTCCACCATTAGCGAGCCGGCTCCGGCTAATACAAATATTTACTGTGCGGCTCTGACTCACCGAGCCTCGCCTGGCTCGGGGCCGCGGGGGCATGCTGGGAGATGTAGTCCCGCGCCGCGGCCGGCCCGGGGGCGCAGGGGGGTGTGTCCGGACGCGGCCCCGGCCGGCGGCGCCAGCGGGCGGTGGTCCGCGGAGTCTGCGCCGGGCCTCCGCGTTGGACAGGCGCACACTTAGGGGCGGGGGGCCCTGGCAGTCCTGGCATGCATCGTGAGCACGAGGGCGCACGGCCCCAGAGCCCTGGCACACAGTAGGCGCCAGTAAACACTCCTGCACTGAATGAATGAATGAATGAATGGATGAATGTGCCCCTTAGGGCTCTGCAAAATATCACCGCCTCCAGGAAGCCTTCCGGGTTCCCCAACGCCCCGAGCACAAGCTCACATGGCCCACTCGTGATGCGGGCCTGGCGCTGGGCACTCAATAGGCGCGAGAAGCGTTTGGGGACAGGCCGGTGCCCGGAACAAGCCGGCGAGGGGTCCCCTCCCCGCGGGGCTCCCACTTTCCCACGCACATTCCCGTGCGCTCGGCCGGAAGACTTGGCTTGCGGGTGCGGGCGCCAGGACCTGGCGGAGCCAGTTCCGGCGGGGCCCCCCCGAACTCCCATTCCCAGAATGCCCCGGTTTATTTGCATCGTTCGGTCCCGAATGACGTCAAGTGAGTGAGGCCGCGCCACGGCCAATGGGTGGCCGCAGAGTGTTAGGACCTGGCCATATAAGGTAAACAAAGCTAGCCGCCCAATGAGGCCGCAGCGGGGGCGGGCGCTGGGTCCGGGCCGGCGGGGGCGCATCACGTGGCGGGCGGGGGCGGGACCGGGGAGCATGGGGCGGGGGGGTGGTCGCGGGCTGTGTTTACAGCTGCGCACGCGACGCTTCCGGGTGACGTCGCGGGTCTGGAGTTCGGGGCCGGGGCGGGCTGGGAGCGGGATCTTGGGCGGGGAGGCGGGGAGAGGTCTGGTTCCGTTCCCCCCCCCCCCCCCCGTTCCGAACGACCTTGGCCTGGTTCCTCAAGCTCCCTGAGCTCCGGTTTCATCCGTTGGGCAACTGTTCTTTGGGCCCCTTCTCTTGCCCTGCCCTGGCCCGGCCGGGGTTACTGCGGAGAGCTCACCGAGAAGGGTTGGCTGGGGGGCGCAGGCGGGGCGGGGTGGTTTGGGACCATGTGTGGCGAATCCCAGGTAGAAATAGGGGAAGTGCCCTCTGGAAGCTGACACAGGCCCTGGGGGTTGGGGTGAAAACTCATTGGGAGGTCTTTGTCTTCCGGTCGTTTTTTGGCTTTAGGGTTAGTGTGGGGTCCAGGAGGTGGCCCAGAGGGCCAATCCGGATCCGGAGATGTTTGGGCTGTGTCTGATTCTAGTGGAGTGCCCCCCACCCTGCGCCACACTAGAATTGCCCTCCATGCCCTCCATCTGGTGGAGGGCCTGGTGCCAGTCTCCACACACTGGAGGGGTGTGGGGGAAGCCCTTCCTGGCTCCTTTAACCCTTCCAGAGGTTCTGGCTTTGGCGAGTGGGAGGAGGATAATGGGAGACTGGTTGGTGGACAGGGCCTGAGGAGTCCCAGGATGGTGGAGCAGGGCTGGGGCACGCAGATGGGAGGGGGGACCCTGCGCAGTGAGACCCTAAAGCGGCCTCTGAGGGCGAGAGTCCCCGAGGCCTGTCCTGTTGGCAGGCAGCAGATTCCATTGTTCTCTTGCAGGTGGGTGCCTCGGCCAGCCAGGGCAGAAGTAACCTGTCCACTCAGGAAGTCAGGTTTTGGTGTCTCTTAAGCCACCTGGAATCATGCAGGCTCTGCCATTTTTTGCAAATGCTGATAGTGTCAGGAGTTTTCTGGTCTTGTTAGAAATGGCTCCTCCAGGGGCACCTAGGTGTCTCGGTGGGTGAAGTGTCCACCTTCCGCTCAGGCCATGATCCCACCGTCTTGGATCCAGCCTGCATTCAGGCTCCCTGCTCAGCCAGAAGCTGGTTTGCCTTCCATCTGCGAGTCCCCCTGCTTGTGCACTCGCTGTGTCAAATAAAATATTAAAAAAAAAAAAAAAAAAGAATGGCTCTTCTCTTTAACAAAGCATCATAAGCATGGATTAGTATGAGCCCGCTGCTTTGGTGGCCCTGAAAGAGGTACTGTTACACTGGGACAGCATCAGGGTGTCCTGGAAGGGAAGTGGGTTCTGGAACCAGACAAGGCTGTGTATGAGTCTTGACCCTGCTGCTTAATGACTAATGTTGGATAAGCTACTGCAGCCCTGAGCCTTGTTTCATTCGTAGAAGCAGAGGTAGGAGCGTGGAACAATCCCACAATCCCAGGACCGGTGAGTGGATTAATAGGTGCCCAGTGCTGAGCATGGGCCTAGCACTCTGTGTACCATTTCTAGTACTCACCTCTTTGCCTCCATCTGGACCACTCTAGGGAACCCAAGCCCCATTTGATTGATGAAGAAACAGGGTGGAATCCAATCCCCCTTATGCTCTTGCCAGTGTTCAGAGCCAGTGGAGAATGGGCACTCACTCCATAGGCCATGAGGGTGTTTCTGGCCAGTGAGAGAGGGCACTGTCCTGGCAGGGCCCACTAGGGGATTTTCTGGTTCAGGGAAACAGGAAGTCCCTTGCCCCTTCCCCCTGCCTTGATCCAGCAACACTCGGTTACCCGCCCAGGCTTGTCCAGCTCAGAAGGAGCACTCTCAAGCTGGCAGGTTGGCTGGGGTGGGGCAGACGAGGCTGGCAGGAGCAAAGGTTATTCCGCTGGCCCCCATGGCACCCCTAGCCTGGTTGTTTTCCCAGGGGCAGCAGGGAAGAAAAAAACAATCTTGTTTTTAGCCAGGATCAGCTTGGCTAGAGAGTGGACTTTGGATTTCTTAGCAAGCTCAGATAGGGCCTGACACCTGGGACCAGGAGATGGGGGCAGGAGACAAAAAGGTATTTCTAGCAATGCTCACATCTTACCTGAAGTTCAGGAAAGTTGGGGGCCATAACACAGTGTCCCCAGGATGCCCTGGCTCTTCCTTCCCACCTCCATTCTTTTTCCTTTTTTTTTTTTTTTTTTAAGATTTTAAGTTATATTCACACCCAGCCTGGGGCTCAAACCCACAATTCTGTGATCAAGAGTTGCATGCTCTGCTGATAGGCAACCGGGCGCCCTTCCACCTCTATTCTTTCAAATACTCCATAGATCATTGGGTGTCTGATTCTGGGAGCACAAGAATAACTAGGCAAGGATCCTAGCCGTTCTGGAGCTTCAGGAAGAAGTCTGGACTCAAAGGACTCACCCCAGATACCCATGAACTGGGCCTAGTGTCTAGGCCAACGCTGGCTAACTGAGAGGACTTGAAATCTGGCCACTCTGTCACTCCTGACCTCTGTTCCTATACTCACCCCCCCCCCCCATTTGGTTTTAACCACACTGGCCTTTGAGCCCCTGGATCTTCCTGAGCTTCTTGCAGCCTTAGGGCCTTGGCACATAGTGTTTCCCCTGCTTGGAACCTCCACTGGCTTAGCCCCTCAGAGTTTGCTTGCCCCCTGGTTTGCTCTTATTTCTATTTCAAATCCTGGCTTAGGACAGCCCTGGTGGCTCAGCGGTTTAGCACCACCTTCGGCCCGGGGTGTGATCCTGGAGACCAGGGATTGAGTCCCACATCAGGCTCCCTGCATGGAGCCTGCTTCTCCCTCTGCCTGTGTCTCTGCCTCTCTCTCTTTCTGTGTCTCTCATGAATAAATAAATAAAATCTTAAAGGAAAAAAAAAAACAAAACTCTGGCTTAAATGTCACCTCTTTGGAAGAAGTCACCTCTTCCCTGACACCCCCCTATCAATAGTTAAGTTTCTCCTATTACTTCACTGCACCTCTGTTGTCCTATAGTAGCCACTACATTTGGTATTTATGCACCTGTTACCTTTTTTAGTGTCCTTCCTCACTAGCCTGCATGATCCACATCTAAGGTTCTTCCATTTGATCCCAGTTGCCTGGCTCACAGCCTGGCTCATTGCCTGTTACATAGTAGCTGCATGATAAATATTTGTTGAATAAATAAATGAATCAGCACAAATGTTGACAGTAGAACTAATAACAAATCAGAAAGGGCCTGTCTCCCAGCGGGACTTGGACAAGCACAGAAGAACAAGTCCAAAGCTCTGTTAAGAGGAATGTTTAATCAAACATCCAGCCCATGGAAACAACTGCCCTGCCCCAGGATCTATAGGAAGGACATGCTCCTAGGGTTGTTTTTCAACGAGAACATCAGAGTCTCTACTACTCTCCTTGCCTCCCCCCAAGCAGGGAGGTCAGTAAATTGAATTCAGTGTTGGTATATGTATGTGTGTATACATGCAAGTGTTAAGTGATTTAACAGAAGGAGAAGAAGGATCATGCAGGGTGGGGGGAGTGTTTAGGCCCCTCTGGTGGCAAGAGACATGAAATCTAGCTCATGGGAATGTTTCTGCTTCTGGGATGGGAAGGGAGTATAACAGTAAAAGGAATGGCTTGGTACAAGTTTCAGCTTTATTACCATTTATCTACTATGCAGTCTACGTAGGGTACTTCACCTCTCACAGCTTCACTTTCTTTTCTGTGAATTGGGAATGAAAATAAAAGCTACATCAGAAAATTAAATGAGGGATCCCCGGGTGGCTCAGCGGTTTAGCGCCACCTTTGGCCCAGGGTGTGATCCTGGAGACCCAAAACGAGTCCCACGTCCGGCTCCCTGTGTGGAGCCCGCTTCTCCCTCTGCCTGTGTCTCTGCCTCTCTCTCTCTCTGTGTCTCTCATGAATTAATAAAATCTTAAAAAAAAAAGAAAATTAGGTGATCCCTGGGTGGCGCAGCGGTTTGGCGCCTGCCTTTGGCCCAGGGTGCAATCCTGGAGACCCGGGATCGAGTCCCACATCGGGCTCCTGGTGCATGGAGCCTGCTTCTCCCTCTGCCTATGTCTCTGCCTCTCTCTCTCTCTCTCTCTGTGACTATCATAAATAAATAAAAAATAAAAAAAAAGAAAATAATTTAAAAAAATTAAATGAGACTATGTATAAAGCCCTCAACATGATGAGGGCACATAGTAGGTGCTCAGCAAATGGGGATCTTGGTTGTGAAGCAGAGATTTAATTGGGCTCCTCCAAGACCTGGACTCTACTCATCATCACATAAATCTTTCACCTCTTTTATTAATTTTGGCTTCCCAGGTTCCCTGACAACAGAAGGTTGGATTCTGGACTCTGGCCCCCAGAGTGGCACAGGACTCATTTTAATGTGGAATGTGGTTCATTTACCACTTGAGACCCTTGGCCAGGTGCTGCCCTCTCTGACTGCTTTTTTGATACAGCAAGCTTGCCTTGGGAAGCCACTATCTTCTCAGAACCGCAGTTTCTCAACTGAAGACCAGGTGAAAACAATCTCCACTTGGCCTGCTCAGAATTTTATGAGCCAAAAGCCAGGAAAGTACATTGCAACCTCCAAGCCTATAATCCTGACCAATGTTTATTATTTATTTTTTATTTATTTATTTATTTATTTATTTATTTATTTATTTATTTATTTATTTATTTATTTATTTATTTATTTATTTATTTATTTATTTATTTATTTATTCATGATAGACATAGAGAGAAGCAGGCTCCATGCCGGGAGCCTGACACTGGACTCCATCCTGGGATTCCAGGATCACACCCTGGGCCAAAGGCAGGCGCCAAACCGCTGAGCCACCCAGGGATCCCCCTGACCAATTTTTAAAACTTGCCTTCAGCACCTCACGTGCAGCTGTCCCTTCTTTGTGTCTCGGTTTCTCTATATGCAAAATGGGGAGAGGTCGGTGGGGCTGTAAATTTATGTTTGTGCGTGTGTGTTTTTTTTTTTTTTTTTTTTTTTTTTTAAGATTTAAAGGATTTATTTATTCACGAGAGACACACACAGAGAGGCAGAGACACAGGCAGAGGGAGAAGCAGGCTCCATGCAGGGAGCCCCATGCGGGACTCGATCCAATGACCCCGGGGTTGCGACCTGAGCCAAAGACAGAGGCTCAACCACTGAGCCACGCAGGTGTCCCTTTAAAATTATGTCTCTAATTTAAATTAATAATTTAATTTAAAGCCCCGAGTTCTGGAAAAGGCTAAAAGAAGCTCCTAGCTCCTGTAAACCCCAACTCCAGGTCCGCTTGGGTTCCACCCCAGCAATTACCAGGTGGCAGGTAAAGGTGTGCCCGCTCCTGGCTGGGGCAGGAGATAACCCCTGGGAAGCGGGGGGGAACCGCGGTGGCTCAGGGAGATATTTCATAGAGACGGTAAACGAAAGGCGCTGGGTTCCTTTAAGAGCCTACACATGAACAGATGATTAGGAAGCTAAGGAATCACGATTATTAGTGCCGTGCTTGGAACGCAGAGTGAAAGCCAGTTTGTGGCGCGGGGGACGGCTCCTCCCCTCGTGATTCAGGTCCACTTGGTTTGTCCCGGAGCGCCGGTCAGCAACTTCCCAGGGCCGCGGCACAGGGCGTTCTGGGACATGTAGTTCCCAGGCGGGCTTCCTGCGCCGCAGCCCGCCGCCCTCCGCGGCGAGGGGACTACATTTCCCGAAGTGCCCCGTGCCCGGGGTGGGGGGCGGAGGGCCGCCGTGGCGTCGGGCCCCGGGCCGAGCTGGGGGTTGGGGCTCCGAGGCCGAGGCGCCCGCGGCCGTGGGCGAGCGTCCGTGTGGCCTGGTCCGGGCCATGTCCGCGTGAGGACGCCGCCGCCCCCAGCGTCCCGGCCCCGGCCCGGCCCGGCCCGCCGCGCACCATGGGCTCCATCCTCAGCCGCCGCATCGCGGGCGTGGAGGACATCGATATCCAGGCCAACTCGGCCTATCGCTATCCCCCGAAGTCCGGTGAGCGGCCGGCGCGGCCCCGGGGCGGCGGGGCGGCGGGGCGGCGGGGCGAGGTCGGGGCGCGGGGGCAGGGCGCGCCCGCGGGGGGCGGGGGGGCCTCTGCTGGGCCCGGGGCTCCCCGCGACCCCCGCCCGCTCCGTGGGTGGGTCCCGGGCTGCCGGCCCCGTCCCGCTGGGGTGACCTTGGGGCAGTCACTTCGCTCCTGCGCGCCGGCTCCCTCGGCCGCACCCGGAGAGACTCAGCAGGAAGGCTCCCGGGGGGGGGGGGGGGGCGAGGAGTTAGCCCGGTGCCCGGCGCTTCGCCTGCGCTTACAAAGTGGGCATTGTCAAAGGGGTTGACATCACCCCGTCGCCAGTTGGGGTTTTCTTTGGTGGCTCAGTGTGAAGCCCCGCCGCGCCATCTGGACACAGGCTTAGCTTTCTTGTGACCTCCTGGTGCACGTGAATGCTGGGTGGGTAGGTGGGGGGGGGCGGAGAGGCGCTGGGCCCAAGGAGACCGTATCCGTGGGGGGAGAGGCTGGGAGCCCTTGCTGGAGAACAGGAGACCCACCTGGTTCTCCGGTCTTGTATTTTGTGGCTGGGGGGGACCCGGAGACAGCAGCAAGGGAGTGACTTTCCCAAGGTCTCAGAGCTGGCTGGAGGCGCATCTGGGAGCAGGAATCCGACTCCGCCGCTGTTCCTCCTTGGCTTGTTTGCTGCTCAGCTTGGGCGCCTCTAAAGAGTGTGGCCTGACCCAGAACTTTAGCTTGAGTTTCTCCCTCTCCATCTCACGGGGTCACTGCCATGGAAAGAAAAGAAGAAAAAGGACAGGGAGTCTGGACATCAGGGGGACTCTCAGATTGGGTCTCCTGATCCTGGCTTTTGAAGAATTTGGTCTGATAGGGAGGCCTTGGGACACCCACCAGGGGAAGTCCAGGACCGCCCACTCCCACTAGTGGGGAAGCTTGTTTTTTTCTTTTTTATAGATTTTATTTATTTATTCATGAGAGACAGAGAGGCAGGCAGAGACATAGGCAGAGGGAGAAACAGGCTCCGTGCAGGGAGCCGGACGTGGGACTCGATCTGGGGACCATGGGATCATGCCCTGAGCCGAAGGCAGATGCTCAACCGCTGAGCCACCCAAGTGTCCCGTGGGGAAGCTTGTTAAACATGCATTCCTCAGGCCCTGCCACAGACCTACTGGGGCCTGGGAACCTGCATTTAAACCCATTTCTCCAGCAAGTCTGATATCCACTCAAATTTGAGAACTGCTCTGTCCTGATCTTGGAAGCCCAATAAGGGGAATATCTGGGAGGATAGAGGGGTGGAGACTAGCCGGGCTTTTGGAACTGTCAGAAGACAGTGCAGTCAGAAGGCACTGTCGCCCCACCGGTGTCCCAGGCATAAGTGCAGGGCAGCCCAGCCTGGCGTGGGGATCCCCTGGAGGGCAGTGGGCTGACATCCCCACATCTGGTTGAAGCGGTTGTTCGAATTCATCCTCTTCCATCTCTGATGTTCTCCCGCTTTGTCTTTGGCTGAGTGACTCTAGGCAGGTTACTTTGCCCCCTGGGCCACAGTTTCCTCATCTGTACAATGGGTCGATCCTTATGCAGTACTCAGAACAGTACGTGGGACAGAAAGTCCTCATAAAATAGTAATTGGTATCACGATGGTTAAAAAGGAAATTAGGTGGCCAGTTCAGACCTAATAGCTAGCAGTGACACGGCCGAGATAACAAAGTTTAATGTGGCATCTCCTATATAACCCGGGACTAGGGCAAACTTGATGTCCCTTCACTTGGGCATTTGGACGAAACCACAATTGCAAGGCCTTTATGACACTGCTTTCAGATCCTTGTGTGGTAGACCTTGCTGATCATTCAGGACACTCTTTGTCATCAAGCCCGGACTTGGTTTCAGAATCCATTAATAAACACCCCGGTCAGCTACAACTAATCAATTGAGACTGACACCCAAGGTGAATGTCATGGGCTACCTTAGAGCACCATGACAGGGCTCTCCTGGACCCGTCCAGTCCAATAGGTGTCCTCTTGGCTTCCTTGTGCTTCAGGCCACCTTGCTCAGGGAGGGGGGGCAGGGTCAGTCCAGGCAGAAATGACCTGAGCAGTACTTTCCTGTGGGTACCCAAGAGTGGACTGGGGACCCCAGGGGAGTTTCGGATGATTTTTAGGGGATGGCCCATGGACCATTCAAGCACTTTATGAGAAAGTTATCTTTTCAGATCTCTGTTAATGTTGATGATATCAAGAAGAGAAAAAAAAATGGGTGCTGACTTTTTTAACACGTTTATTACACTGTCCCTTCCAGCTTTGTCTAGACATAATTGACATGTAACGTTGTATAAATTTAAGGTGTACAGGCTAATGATTGGATACCTGTACACATGGGGAGATGATTACCACAGTATGGTGAGTTAACACTCTCATCACCTCACTTTTCTTTTTTCTTCTTCTTCTTCTTCTTTTTTTTTTTTTTTTGGTGGTGAGAACTTTTAAAATCTGTCATCTGTCCAAATTTCTTTTGCTTGTAGAACTTTGAGCATGTACTGCCAACAGTACCTAGTTCAAATTTAATAGCTTTTGCTTTGTTTTTATTGTGTTTATTCATTTTATTTTTTAGGCAGCTTTCTCGAGATAGAAATTGTGTGCCATACAACTCATCCATTGTAAACATATGATTTGTTGACTTTCAGTAAATTTGTAGAGCTGTGCAGCCATCCCCACAATCGGGTTTTAGACCTTTTCATCACCCTGCAAAATTTCCTTGTGTCTATTTGCAGTGAGTCAGTGCCCCACCCTCACCCCATTACTCTCATCAGCTTTCTGTCTTTAAAATGTGCCCAATCTGGATACTTCATGTAAAAGGAATCATATAACACATGGTCTCTTTTGTGTCTGGCTTCTTGCCCTTGGAACAATGTCTTGGAAGTTCATCCATTTTGTAACAGGTGTCTGTACCTTATTGTACAATAGAGTACATTTTATTTATTTACTGCTTAACATTTGAGTTATTTCCACTTTTTGGCTATAATGAGTAATGCTGTTATGAACGTTCATGAACATTTGTGTGGCCCGTTTCAATTCTCTTTAGTATATATCCAGGAGGGGAATTGCTGGGTTATATGGTGACTCTATGTTTAACCTTTTTTTTTTTTTTTTCTTTTAAGATTTTATTTATTCATGAGAGAGACACAGCGAGGCAGAGACATAGGCAGAGACAGATGCAGGCTCCCTGCGAGGAGCCTGATGCGGGACTCATCCTAGGCTCACTCCCTGAGCTGAAGGCAGATGCTCAACCGCTGAACTACCCAGGCGTCCCTATGTTTGGCCTTTTGACAAACTGCTGGACTGTTTCCATCATGGCTGCTTCAATTTTACATTCCCATCAGCAATGTGTGAGGATTCCAGTGCTCCACATCCTCACCAACACTTATTATTGTTTACCTTTTTTAAAGAAATAGGCTCTACGCCCACAATGGGGATTGAATTCATGACCCTGAGATCAAGAGCTGCGTGCTCTACTGACCGAGCCAGCCAGGTACCCCGTTGTCTGTTTTGTTATAGCTGTTCTCTCATGGGTGTGAAGCAGTATCTCATTGTGGTTTTGATTTTCATTTCCCTGATGATTTTTTTTCTTAAGATTTTATTTATTTATTCATGAGAGACACAGAGAAAGAGAGAGAGAGGCAGAGACACAAACAGAGGGAGAAGCAGGCTCCATGCAGGGAGCCCGATGCAGGACTTGATCCTGGGACTCCAGGATCCCAGCCCAACCTGAAGGCAGACATTTAACCGCTGAGCCACCCAGGCATCCTCCCTGATGATGTTGAACATGTTTTCACGTGCTTATTAGCCTTTTGTATACTGTGTGTGTGTGTGTGTGTGTGTGTATGTATGTTTGCACACACACGAGAGAGAGAGAGAGAGAGAGAAGGGGGGGAGAGAGAGAGAGAGAAGCATGAGCACAACTGCTAGACTTCTCTTTTTGTCTTTTGTTCATTTTTTAAAGATTAGATTGTCTTCTTACTGAGTTATAATAGTTCCTTATTCTGGGTGCAATGATACAGTTCCTTTATCAGCTCTGTGACTTGCTAATATATTTTCCTCGTCTGTGGCTTGTCCTCATTCTTCTTAATGGTGGCTTTTGAGGATCAAAGGTTTTAAATTTTGGTGAGGTTCAGTTTATTCATTTTTTTAGTGCTTGATGTTTTTGGAGTTACAGCTAGGAGATTTTTGTCTAGGCCAAGGTCCCAGAATTTTTTTCATTTTTCTTTTTTTTTCTTTAAGATATTATTTATTTATTTGAGAGAGAGCGAATACATGCATGAGAAAGAGAGAACAAGTGAAAGTGAGCACATAAGCAAGGGGAGGGAGAGGGAGAGGGAGAAGCAGACTCTGCTGAGCAGGGAGCCTGACGTGGGGCTCCATCCTGGGACCCTGAGATCATGACCTGAGCCGAAGGCAGATGCTTCACTGGCTGAGCCACCCAGGCGCCCCTCTATGTTTTTTTTCCTTAGAAGTTTTATAGTTTCGGCTAATGCGTTTAGGTCTGTCATCTATTTTGTTCCAATTTTCATATATGTGCTGCTAAAGCAAGTGCTGTGAGCCGTATTGAGGTAATGTTTTCAGGTATAGTTTCAGGTAAAACTATGAGGTCTTTTTTTTCCTGTGGATATTTAGGTTTTTTTTTCAATAGCATTTGTTATTCTTGTCTCATCCAGCTTCTGCTGCACCTTTGTAAAAAAAAAAAATCAGCTCACCGTAAATGTGAGGGTTGATTTCTGTACTCCGTTGCCCTGATCACACAGCTGGCCAGTTTTCAGCCGAGGGTCCGAGCACGAGCGGGGCCACCATGGCTGAGCTCATAAAGAGAAGGTGCGGACATGCAGGAGGAGCCTGGAGTGCAGTAGGTGCCTGCACAGAGACCCTGGCCTTGGGCAGCTGCTCCACACTTAAACCTCCTACTGCTGTTATTACTGTTAATTGTGTGTCTCGGAGCAATGCTGGCTGCCCTGGTGTTTGAGAGGGGTCGTGCTGGGCCCAGGTCACCCAGGAGAAGTGTCAGAAGGAGAGGCAATCAGACATGTGACCTACCAGCCCAGGCAGGGAAGGGTGGGGTGGGGAAATATGCCCAGGCCTCAACCTTTTGTACGTGCATGTGTGCGCTTTCAGAGTATGTTCCCCTCCTTTATCTTATCAGAGCCTTGCCATATCCTTGTGACACCAAAACTTTTGTCCTCTGGTAGAGGAACTGGAAATCAGACAGCCTTTTGTCACGCAGCAACTGAGCCTGGTGTACAGTAGCCTTTTAACAAATGCTTGTGCAGCATGTCTTGGAGGAGACCGAGTGCATCTCCCGAGTGTATGGGCTGCTCAGACTGGGCTGCATCTTGTCCTTGGGGTGCCAGGTGGGGGTCTGAGGACTCCTGGCTCTCCTGCCATGTGCAGGACTTCTGGTGTGTGCTTTTGTGTCGCTGGCAGTCTAGGGGCATCTCAGGAACACTTGTGCTGGGGTTTACCCTTTGCAGAGTAGGGCCTCACTCCCTGATTTCTTTGGCATCTGAGGGAAAGAGCCGAGGCTGGTGTTCCAGGTGAGAGAGAACATTATCACCGGGGGAATTCCAGGTCCCTGGGGCATCCCTGTCCCAAGGGTGTGAGCTGGTGCTGAGCCGGGGGGTTGGCAATAGGATGGGGGGGGTGGGGAAAAGGGGCTCCTCCTGCACAAAGGCTGGGAGACCACCCTCATCGCCAGCGTGTGCCACTCAGCTTCCCATGTCACCTGTGCTGTTCACATGCGAGGACTCTGCTCTTGTTAAGTTGGTCTAGGGTTTATTGTAATTGCTGCATAGGTAAGCTGTGTTTTCTGAGCTTCTATTGTTGCACGTCTTGTAAAAACAAAAGCAACAAGAAGCCTGTTACGTGGACTGCGCCGGGTGGGCATCTGAGCCCCACCCCCCAAAGCTGCAGCCCTGGGTCTCGGGGTGTAGGAGCCTGCCCCTGGGGCCGGGCTGGGGGCCGTGGGGTGCTCAGGCCTGTGGCTCTCTCCCTGTGGAGCGCCTGTGACAGGGCCGGGAGCTGTGTGCTTGTTTCTGGAGTTGCAGCATCATTTACTCAGTTCTGGGCGAGTGTCAGGGCTCAGGGACCCTGGGGACTTTTCATGGTTTCTCTGGGGATCGTGGAGAAACCATAACTTTTTGTTGACGTGAAAGTAACCTGGCTGCTAGCCAGCTGGTGCCGCCTGCCCCGGGCGCTGTCGGGCTTGCCCACCGCGGGCCTGGCGCCGCAGGGAAGGAAGCCTGGCCTGGCGCCGCAGGGAAGGAAGCCTGGGCTCGTGCGGGTTGGGCCGCAGGGCCCCAGGGCCTCGTGTCACCCCCTGGGAGGTGGCTGCTGCCTTCCAGTCAGTCAGGGCCCAGGGGCCCAGGGTAAAGGGGGCGCAGGTGCTTGTAGGTGTGTGTGCAAGTGCGTGTGCATCGTCTTCCTCATGGCTGGGGTGACCTTTACTGTGTTTACGACCCACCCATCCACAGACGTGGAAAGCTGAGGATTGCTTGAGCACAGGAGGTGGGCCGGGGAGAGCCCAGTTGGTAGAGGCGCGGTGGATCCCCAACCCTGAGGCCAGGGTCTGGCCCTGCTCTGTGGCCTTGAGCCAGGAGCTTGTTCTCTGGCCCCATTTCCCTGACTCACTGGGGTTAACCTCTGGTTCCTCAGGCCTCTTTCCAGTTCCGACTCCCGGAGTCCCTGAGAACTGGCGGGTGGGACCACGCCCTGCCCAACTTTTGTTTTTCAGCAGGCCCAGAAGTTTCCTGGAGGATGTCCTGTATTTCCTGGATGACCCTGGTGGGCAGAGACCACTGCCGCCTGCCTCTCCTCCCAAACCCAGTGCTGCCATACCAGACGTTTGCATGGGGCCGTGTTCCATTTGGCGTTTCCTGTGCGCGTTTCTGTGTGGTGTGTAGTCACCCAGCCTCACGGCTCTGTGCTGTTCCATAAGTGGCGTCCCATGAAAGGACGGATGGTGTCACAGGCACCCGCATTCAGCCTCAGTACATACCACGCACTTGTCGACTTCTGGCAACTGCCCCTGTGCTGCCCGGCTCCTCAGGAATGGGGAGGAGCCGGGTGAGCCCCTGGCTGTACCTGGGGGGGTGGCCATCCCGCCTGGACAGGAGTTGGGGGGCAGGAGAGAGGCCCAAGCCCTCTGCCTTTTGCAGAAAAGGGCATGGGCTGGAAGTGTGTGCTAACACAAAATCAGTTGATTTGCTTAGTCCTGGAGCCAGGTGACGAGGCACAAGGATTGGGGAGTGGCTGTTGGGACATCTTCCTACCTCTGTGTCTGAAGGAAGTCCTGAGGCCGTTTCTGCCGTCCTTTCCTCCTGTCTGGTCCTGGACCCTCCTGCTTGGTCCTGGGTGCTGGGTGCCTGCAGGGTGGGCAGACCACCTTGCTGGCCCCCTCCAGCTGGCCCCAGTGGCCCCTGTTCTGATAACTGCAGCGTCTGCCATCCAGAGCTCCTGCCCCAGATGATACCCCAAGTGACCACACTCCCTGGGTACCTCTGGGGGAAATCAGAAGACGGAATCGTGTTCGGTTCATGGTTTAAGAAATGTGTGTGTGTGTGTACACACATACACAGATCTTCCTCGACTTAGGACGGGACTGTGTGCCCATAAACCTATTTTAAGTTGAAAATATTGGGGATGCCTGGGTGGCTCAGCGGTTTAGTGCCTGCTTTTGGCCCAGGGCGTGATCCTGGAGTCCTGGGATCGAGTCCCGCATCGGGTTCCCTGCATGGAGCCTGCTTCTCCCTCTGCCTGTGTCTCTACCTCTCTCTCTCTCTGTGTCTCTCGTGAATAAATAATAAAATCTTAAAAAAAAAAATTAGAAGTTGAAAATGCATTGAACACACACACCTAACCTACTAAACATTGTAACCTAGTTTCACCTACCTTAAATGTACTCAGAACACTTAGCCTACAGGTAGGCAGAATCATCTAACACAAAGCCTACTTTATAATAGTGTTCAATATCTTGTGTAATTTATTGAATGCTGTACTGAAAGTGAAAAACATAATGGTTGTTGTTTGGGTGCAGAATGGTGGTAGGAGTTGTTTATCCTGGTGACTGCATTGCCGACTGGGCCCTGGGGCTCTCTGGTCACTGCCCAGCATCCTGAGAGGATCCTGCCCCGGATCATTGGCCTGGGGAAAGATCCACATTCAAAATTTGAAGTATGGGTTCTAATAAATACATATTGCTTTTTTTTTTTCTTTAAAGATTTTATTTATTCATTCATGAGAGACGCAGAGAGAGAGAGAGAGAGAGAGAGGCAGAGACAGGCAGAGGGAGAAGCAGGCTCCATGCAGGGAGTCCGATGTGGTATTCGATCCCAGGACTCTAGGATCACGCCCCGGCCAAAAGCAGGCCCTAGACTGCTGAGCCACCCAGGGATCCCCAATGCATATTGCTTTTGTACCATCATTAGTCTAAAACTTGTATGTTGAACCATTATAAGTCAGGGACTATATGTATATATATTTAATATCTACGTGAAAGTAAAATAAAATTGAAGTGTAGCATGGATTGATTGATTGATTGATGATTTTATTTATTTGTTCATGAGAGACACAGAGAGAGAGGCAGAGACACAGGCAAAGGGAGAAGCAGGCTCCATGCAGGGAACCTGATGCAGGGCTGGATCCCAGGACTCCAGGATCACGCCCTGGGCCAAAGACAGGCACCAAATAGCTGAGCCACCCAGGGATCCCCAAAGTGTAGCATGGATTTAGAAAATGTGCAAAGCATAAGCTTGATGGATGATCACAAAGTGAATATATTGGAGGAATAGAACAGTAACAGCCCCCCAAGCCCCTTGGTGCCTCTTCCCAATCTCTGCCTCCTTCCTCCCTGGGAGACCCCCTCCCACTCCACCAGAGGTGATTTTGCCTGTTTCTGAATTTGATATAAATAACTGGCTGCTGTTTGCTGCACATTCGGTGATGGGAGGCCCTGATGCTGTTCTTGGGGGCAGTAGTCAGTCAATTTGGTCTCTGCTTTTATATCCAGTTTCTGTTGATGCCGTGTGTCTTCGTCCATTCACGTCGAGGGGTGGCGGGCGAATTTCCAGTTTGGGCTCTTACGGAAAATGCTGCCATGGACCCTCCCGTGACTGCTCTGGTGCTCCTGAGTCAGATTTCTCTGGGTCTCTGTTTTTCCAAATTGCGATCAAATACACATAACAATGACCATCCTAACCATTTTAAGCATGCAGTTCAGTGACATAAAGTACCTTTACCTTGTGCAGGCATCCACCGTCATTTCTATAGGACTCTTTCCCTCTTGCACAACTGGAACTTTGTGCCCTTTAAACACTGACTGCTCCCGCCGCCCCCCCCCCCCCCCCCCCCCCCGCCGCTCCCAGCGCCTGGCAGCCACCACTCTCAGTTGTTAGTGGCTTTGGGCTCCCATAAGTACCTGTCTCTTTGGGTCCACGTTCGCACCTGGCAGTGGTGTTGGGGCCCTCGGGGGCATGTGTTCGGCTACAGCATATTTTGCAGACAGTGTTTTGGAGCTGTGGAGCCAATCCCTGGCCACTCCCATCCACAGCGCAGAGCTCTGATTGCCTGTGTGCTCTCACCAGCACCTGGGAATGTCAGGTGTGGATGTTTTGTTTTGTTGTTTTCTTCTTTTGTTGTTGTTGTTGTTGTTTTCTTTTAACTTTAGCCACGGAAATCTCTTTGAGTTTTAATTTATTTTCCCTGATGACCAGTGAGGTTGGGCACCTTTTCATATGTAAATTACTATTCATTTTTCTTCCTCTTTTTCTAAGCTGTCTGGAAATCGTTTGCATATTTTTCATTCCGGATTGTCTCCTTTCTCACTGATTTGCAGGAGTTCTTTTCTAAGTGCTTTTTATTACATTATTAATTCTTTGGAAATTGGCTGTCGCTATGGCATTTATGCAGACTAGCTTAAGCAGGAGATAGGATGTACTGGAAGGCTGGTGCGGGGTGGGTCTCTGGATCCCAAGGGTGGGGAGCCAAGAAGTGGAAGCCGCCATTAGAACACAAAAGCCCCTTGTCCCCTCTGGGCTCAGCATCATTCTGCTGTGACTTGCCCAGAGCTGACTGCCACCCATCTGGGGCCCTCAAGCACCAAGTCCTTTGGTCTCTGGTCCAGATCCATTGGAGAGAGAATCCAGGTGTTTGTCCAGCCACGGTCAGGTGTCCACCTTGGCCAGCCAGCTGTGTCCAGGGGATGGGAGCTGCATGGTCCACTAGCAGCTGGGGCCCATCCCTGTGGGTACTGGAGGCTGTTCCCAGGAAAGGGAAGGACCCCCTCCACCCCCCAGAAAGGTGGCTGCAGCCTCTTTGGAACTCAGTGAACCAGAATCTTTGCTTAAAGTTCTTCCCTCCATCGTGTTGGGGACTGAGGCTTTTTGTTTAATAGGGTCCCGCTGTGGTCAGACTTTCACGCTGGAGCAGGGCTGGGAATCAAATGGTTATCAGGTGTCTTTTCACCTGTGCAAGGCTCCTTTGTGTTATCCTTTTATCCCCAGGACATCCTGAGCTGTCCTGGTCAGTGTTCTTCTCTGAGGCGTCCATGCTGCAGATGAGACGCTGAGGCCCACAGAGGTTAGGCTGCACTAGGTCACCTAGGCTGCGCCCAGAAGCACTGTGCTGTATACCTGCAGGAACTCGGCCCAGGGGGAGTCAGGGCGCAGGGTGATTAGAGGTAGGGGGACCCCCTTAGGGTCTGCTTTTTCTCTCTGACTTGGAACCTGCTCCCAGGCCGAGGCCTCCCACTTGGCTGGGAGTTTCACGAGCTTGAAGATTCTTCCCTGAGATCACTCTTTGGGGACTGTGATGTTCTCATCTCACATTGGTCAGGCCCAGCTGGGGCTTAGTGAGAAGCTGGATTTCAGGAAGCTGGTAACCGGGAACATCTGTCCTGTTAGAGAATGAGAAGAATTTTCATCCTGTGGCGTCAGTGAACTCTCCCCAGCCATTGCACACGTCTGCCCAGCTCTCCCCTTCCCCTCCACTGGAGCGTGGGTGACTCCGGTGGCTGAGCGGGATGCACACCCAGTGTCCCAGGACCAGTGGTGTGTCCTAGCAGGGGTGGGGTTGGGATTGTGCAGAGTCTTTAGTCACGTCATGGTTTACCCAGCAGGGATGTTGGGATTTATAAAGTAAGAAATAAATGTTTGGTTTTCACCCATTACTGTCACAGTGCTCCTATAAGCCTTGGAATTTCCTGGCGATGAGTGGTAGGAGTGAAATTGAGTCTTGGTGCTCAGAAGCCCCTTTCCGCCACACCTGAGTTTATGGTAATGAGATTCTGGAAAGCACCTACGGATGGGTCCTGGCTGCCTTTGGACCCAGCCTGTACAGAGGCTGGAGGTTGAGAGGGTCACCAGCAGCCAGCGATTTAATCACCCATGCCTATATGACAAAGCCTCCATAAAAACCCACAGGACTCGGTTCAGAGAGCTTCTGGGCTGGTGTTGAAGCTCCACCCTCCACAGCAGAGGCCAGGAGGGTGGAGCACTCAGGGGGGGTTTATTTTTATTTTTATTTTTTTTAAAATTTTTATTTATTTTATGATAGTCACACACACAGAGAGAGAGAGGGGCAGAGACACAGGCAGAGAGAGAAGCAGGCTCCATGCATCCGGAGCCCGATGTGGGATTCGATCCCAGGTCTCCAGGATCGCACCCTGGGCCAAAGGCAGGCGCCAAACCGCTGCGCCACCCAGGGATCCCAGGGGGGGTTTAGAAGTCCCTGCGCCCTTCCCATGTGCCTTGTCCTGGGCATCTTCTCCATCTGGCTAATCCTGAGTCTTACCTTTTATGATGAACTGAAGAACTAGTAAGTGAACTGTTTTCCTGAGTTTTGTGAGCTGGTCTAGCAGTTTTTTTGAAAGATTTTATTTATTCATTCATGAGAGACACGCTGAGAGACAAGCAGAGACACAGGCAGAGGGAGAAGCAGCCTCCATGCAGGGATCCTGATGTGGGACTCGATTCCGGGTCTCCAGGATCAGGCCCTGGGCTGAAGGTGGCGCTAAACCGCTGAGCCACTAGGGCTGCCCTAGCAATTTTTTTAAAAAAGATTTTGTTTATTGAGAGAAAGCAAGCATGTGCGCGCGCAGACAAGCAGGGGGGAGGGGCAGAGGGAGCAGTAGCCGCCCCCCCCCCCCCCCCCCCCCCCCCCCGCAGAGCAGGGAGCCCAATGCAGGACTCCTCCCAGAAACCCGGGATTATGACTGGAGCTGAAGGGAGATGCTGAACCAGCCAAGCCACCCAGGTGCCCCTACTGCTCTAGCAAATTAATTGGGGGTCATGGAAATGTCCAGTTTATAGCCAATTGGCCACCTGGCCATTGGCATCTGAAGGGAGAGGGCAGTGGTGTGGGGCTGAGCCCTTAATCTGTGGGATCTGATGCTTTCCCCAGGTAGATAGTGTCAGGATTGAGCTAAATTTAGGCCACATGGTCACTGTGCACTGAGAGTTGGAGACTTGCTTGGTGGTGTGGGAAGAACACACAGTGGACTGTGTACTTGAGTGTGCAACTCTGGGGTCAGCACGGATTTTCAGGGAGAATGCCACCTCTGGCTGGTGCTGGGGCTTGAGCGGGTCACGTGACCTCTCTGTGCTCCCATTCCCTCAACTACCAAATAATAATAGGTATGTCATCCACTCTCCACCTCTGTTCATTCAGCCAGTTTTTATCAAGCTCCCGAGTCCTGAGAGATGGGCCAGGAGGGTGGTGCTAGGCGAGGTGGACAGCACCGAGCAGAGTCACTAGTCTGCTGGGCGGTGAGTGGTGCCTGGCCCTTAGGTTGAGGCATGGGGATGTTTGTTGCTGGGGATGGCATCAATGTCCCTGGCCTGAAGTATCTGGAATCCAGGGAGGGAGGCTGTATCACCTAGAACCGATTTTGCATATGTTGCATCATCTATAAGCACACACAGACTCGAGGCTGGAAGGACAGTGGGCTGCTGTGTGCCAGGCCTGAGTCCCCATAAGGAGTCAGGGTGTAGGCAGGGGTTCTTTTTTTTTTTTATTTATAACAGTCACAGAGAGAGAGAGAGAGGCAGAGACACAGGCAGAGGGAGAAGCAGGCTCCATGCACCGGGAGCCCGACGTGGGATTCGATCCCGGGCCTCCAGGATCGCGCCCTGGGCCAAAGGCAGGCGCCAAACCGCTGTGCCACCCAGGGATCCCTAGGCAGGGGTTCTGAAGGGGTCAGGGGTTGAGTACAAACATCCCAATTTGTGTTTTAATCCCATCACTCCAGGATTGTTTGTTTTTTTTTTTTTTTTTTTAAATTTTTATTTATTCATGATAGGCACACAGTGAGAGAGAGAGAGGCAGAGACACAGGCAGAGGGAGAAGCAGGCTCCATGCACCAGGAGCCCGACATGGGATTCGATCCCGGATCTCCAGGATCGCGCCCTGGGCCAAAGGCAGGCGCCAAACCGCTGCGCCACCCAGGGATCCCCACTCCAGGATTGTAAGGAGGTCCTTCAGGGACCCCCCTCCCCCCAGAACAGCAGTCTGAAGAGCCCCTGCTGTAGGCTGTACCACCTGGTGATGGCTTTTCACTTAGGTCTTGGGTGACACCAGGAGTTGATGAAGCCACAGAGCTGCCCCCACAGCCCTGGCGGTGATGGTGGTGGCTATCCTGGTGGTGTAGGTGGCTGGAGCCCACCCAGCTTCTTTCTGTTGTGGGTGTCCCATAGGTTGGTTGGTTTGGTGCACATGCTTCTCAAAGGTTCAGACCTGAGACCTCAGACTCAGGGGGTGTGTTCTAGTGCACTGTTGTGGCAACACCACAGTCTGGGTGGCTTATAAACAACAGACCTTTATTTCTCACAGTTCTGGAGGCGGGAATGTCCGAGATGAAGGTGCCTGCTCAGTGTCTGGCCAGAGCCTCTTCCTGGTTCATAGACAGCTGTCTCTCACTGTCCTTACATGGCTGGGTTAGGGGACTCCAGAGCACCTCTTCATGACCTGGTAACCTCCCAAAGGCCTTAGCTCCCAGTAGCTCATTGGGGGTGAGAGTTCTGTGTCAGTTTGGAGGAAACATAAACATCTGATCGTGTCCCAAACTTTTGTCTCTCTCTCTCTCTCTCTCTCTTTTTTTTTTTTTTAAAGATTTTATTTATTTATTCATGAGAGACATAAAGAGAGAAAGAGACAAAGACATAGGCAGAGGGAAAAGCAGGCTCCCTGCATGGATCCCTGATGTGGGACTCGATCCCAGGACTCCAGGATCAGGCCCTGGGCTGAAGGCGGGCGCTCAACCGCTGAGCCACCCAGGGATCCCAAACTTTTGTCTCTTGATGAAACTTGGGTTTTTGTGAATGTGTAGCTAAGGAGGGAGTGAGTGGAGCAGGTGTCTTCTGGGAGAGCTTCGAGGTCCCATTTTTATTCTTCCCCTCAGTCCTCCTCTGGGGGGAGTCTGAGGATTTGGGTGCGGATCATTCTGTGCTTTGGAGAGCTTGCACGTCCTGGGGCCTCGCTCTTTAGCGGGCTTAGTTCATTTAAATAATGGAGAGTGTTTGCATTTGGGGGTTGTCAGTGATGATTGAGGTACACCGTGTATACTACCAGATGTTGGAAAGTGGAACAGATGGAACCACCCCAGAAGCCTGCTTGGCTTGCTGTGTGGCCTGTGAGGAAGGGACGGGGCCTTACCACAGCCACCGGCCGTCACTGGAGCAGCCTCTAACTGGAGCCTCATGGTTTCAGTTTTCCTCGTCTGTAAAGGATGACGAGCACACGTGTCCATCTGCATCTGATGCACATGTGTAAAGGAAACCGAGCCATGTGTGGGGACACGGGGAGGCCTCCAAGGGAGGTGCCTTCCCTTGGTCTTTATTTTGATTTGTTGGTTATCCGGGTCACCTGGATGCCTGTAAGTAGGGCAGAGTCTGAATCCCTCCGGCACAGAGGAGGGTGAACCTTTTGAGGTCACGAGGTCCTCGAGTGTCTGTGCTGTGAGACCAGGGCTGGGAGGCCAAAACTGTGGCCTCTGGCAGGTCTTCTGAATGTGGCCTTAAAAGGATTTTCAGCCAGTCTGGGTCCCATCGGGATCCCTCATGGCTCGTTCATTGTGTGCGAACAGCCGCCCTTTGTGGTCTGCTGGGAGGTGACACGGGCCGCCCTCCCTCTGTGACTGGAGGGGGAGGCCCCGCACGGGGTTAACGTAGGGGGCTCGGGATTGGCAGCCTTCAGGTGACCTCGGAGCATCCTGCCACCCGCGGAGAATAGGGCTAGGATCTGTGCCCCTCGATGGCTTCCGTATCTGGGGTCCAGAGGTGGGGGTTCTCCTCTTCCCCCTCCCTGCCCGCCTGCCTTCTGTGCCTGCCCTTCGCCGTGTTTTCTCGCTCTTCCCCTCCGGCCTCGTCAGAGCTCGGCTGCTCCTCTTGGTCCTGACCTGTGTGTACGCACACAGATGCCTCCAGGTACGCACGCACGCACCGCGCACACGCCTCTCCCTGGTCCTCCATTGCACACATTCCTCCTTTTAAAAGTTCCCTTTTAAAAAATGTGAGTGTTTGAAAAACCTTAGGAAAGGCCAGAGAATAGCGCCAACACCCTCCATTCAGAGCCCTCGCTTCCCATGCCCATGTTGCGTCTCTCAGATGGCGCCTCCGTGACCCTTCTGTCCCCGTGGCCCCGGTGCTGCCCTCCACGTCGCCTCTCCTTACGTGTGGTTCGGTCTCCCGCCGCCCCGCGTGAGTCTGGTTCGTGGTGCGTCTGCTCCGTGCTGGGACATGGAGACTGGCTCACTCCTCTTAACTGCCGTGTGGTCCCACCTGGTGACTGTCACCGTCTGCTTGTCACGTCATTACCTAGCGAGATGGGAGGTGTGGATGCCCATTGATAATCACCCTCCTATATGTCTGTGTAACCAAAGTGTGTATGTAAACTGAAATTAGAGCTCGAGACATCTCTCGGGGTACCTGGCTGGCTCAGTTGGAGGAGGGTCATGACTTCCCTTGATCTCAGGGTCGTGAGTTCAAGCCTCAGGTTGGGTGCAGAGATGAGTTAAATAAATAAAACTTTAAGAGGTAGGTGGGGGATGCCTGGGCGGCTTAGTCAGTTAAGTGTCCAAGTCTTGATTTCAGCTCAGGTCATGATCTCGGGATCCTGGGATTGGGCTCCACATTGTGCTCCACATTCATCGGGGAGTCTACTTTAGATTCTCTCTCTCCATTTCCCCCACCTTTCCCCCTCCCTCCCTCCTTCTCACTCTCATTTTTTTTTAAAGATTTTATTATTTATTTATTCATGAGAGATAGAGAGAGAGAGGCAGGCTCCATGCATGGAGTCAGATGTGGGACTCAATCCTGGGACTCCAGGATCACACCCTGGGCTGAAGGCAGTGTTGAACTGCTGAGCCACCCAGGGATCCCTGCTCATTCTCTTTCAAATAATCATTAAAAAAAAACAAAACAAAACACCAAAACTTTAGAAAAGAAACATCTCATGACCATGGGGCTTTAAGTGAGAATTTTTCTTCTGGTTTGTGGCCATTGTAAAATAATATTAATCAAAACAAATATTACAGTTTTTTTTGGGGGGGGGCTGTTGTTTTGTTTTTAGTGAGAGAGCATGCATACAGGAGCTAGGGGGTGGATGGAGGGAGAGGGAAAATCTTAAGCAGTTCCACTCCCAGTGTGGAGTCCTACACAGGGCTCCATCTCATGACCCTGAGATCAGTGACCTGAGCTGAAACCAAGAGTCAGAAGCTCAACCCACCGAGCCACCCATGTGCCCATTCAGTTTTTTTTTTTTTTAATTTTTATTTATTATTTATGATAGTCACAGAGAGAGAGAGAGAGAGAGAGAGAGAGAGAGAGGCAGAGACACAGGCAGAGGGAGAAGCAGGCTCCATGCAGGGAGCCCGACGTGGGATTCGATCCCGGGTCTCCAGGATCGCGCCCTGGGCCAAAGGCAGGCGCCAAACCGCTGCGCCACCCAGGGATCCCCCATTCAGTTTTTATAAATAGAAAACATCAATACACATTGAACATAAAACA
This sequence comes from Canis aureus, assembly GCF_053574225.1. Lineage (NCBI taxonomy): Eukaryota > Metazoa > Chordata > Mammalia > Carnivora > Canidae > Canis > Canis aureus. Next base: position 41,036,710 of record NC_135618.1, read on the forward strand.
TACTGAAAAGGTGTGTGTTAGGTGAGTGGGCTCCGTTCCTCCCCGGTTGGTTCCTGTCGTCACAGTAGAATATAACGCACGGCTAGCGTGAGATCAGGTCAGCAGGAGCTCTGGTTCTAGTTTCCATTTGACATTGAGAAACCGAGTCATGTAAATAACTCGGTGGGAATTAACAGGGTTTTGATAAAGCAATAGCATCTAATTCCAAGTTTTTTTGCCAAAAAAATTTTACATAAAGGTCTAATATCAAAAACTTAGTAATGAATTCCCATCTGACAACTCAAGTGCCCCCACTCCCTAAGAACAGCTTTATGGAGGTATAATCCACACACCTTAGAGTCCACTCTTTTAAGGTGGACAATACCGTGGCCTTTCCAGAACTTGCTTCCAGTTTTGTGATGTTACCGTATTTCTCATATTTTTAAATTATTTTTCTTGTTTCAAAAGTAATGCTAATTATAGAAAATTTAAATGATACAGGTAAAGCCCCCCCCCCAAAAAAAAGTACTCACTATTACCTCTTCATCAGGAGGCTTTAGATTGTAGCATTTATACTCTGCAGTTAGAGAAGCTTAAAGCTGCACTAAGACGTGGGGGCCTCCTGTGCATAGCCCATCGGATCATGCTGTGCTGTGGGGGAGATAGAAGTTAACGGTTTTGATAGAGCAGTAGCATCTAATTCTAAGTTTTTTGCCAAAAAAAAATCTGTAGGGGAATGTAAAGCAGAGAAGAGAAAATGTGGAGAGGTTGGTCGGGAAGCAGAATGGAGGGTTGAGGATTGCACATTTAAAAAGGAGTGATCAAAAAGGCCTTGCTGAGAAGGAAATTCGAGATGAAGGATATGGGCACAGCTCTTGGGAAAGAATTTCAAACCCTGAGGAAACTGGAAGTGCAAAGGCCCTGGGGCATGAACAGGGTTGGCCAGTCTGCGTTGCCTGGGGGCTGTGCAGGCCATGAGGAGGAGTTTGGAACTTTCTTGAGTATGATGAGGAGGCAGGAGAAGCCTTCTAGCAGAGGGATGTGGGAGGCAGGCTGGGGCCGTGGGAGTGTGGGGAGCCAAGATGGGGGAGATCGCAGTAATTAGGCAGCAGATGCTGGTGGCTTTGACCAGCGTGGTGACAGAAGCTGTCAGGGTCAGGAACTGAGAAAGAGAAGGGTCGCTCAGCTCAGATTGGATTTCAGAAGCCCACTGTGCGAGTTGTCTCCTGCTGATAACAACATTTAGCATTTTTAACACTCAGTGCTTATTTTTTCCCAGTTTCTGTGTTCCTGGAATTTGGGGACAGCTTAGCTGAGCGGGCCTCACTTAGGATCTCCCCGGAGCGTCTCCCCACAGCCTGGCACGAGGACCTCCCCATAGGGCCGCTTGAGTGTCCTCACAGCATGGCAGCCAGCCACCGCCACCCCCCCCCCCCCCAGCCACAGAAGCCCTGTCGGGTCATTCCCGCTGTATGCTGCGGGTTACAGGTCAGCCTGAGGCGGGCATGGGAAAGGGCCGCCCAGAGACACCAGTACCATCTTGGAGGAGAGCTGCTGTACCCACTTTCTGCCTGAAAGGAGGAAGCTTTGGGGGTATTTGGACATAATGTACTTTGGTCCTTGAAGAGCCCCCAGGAGGAGGTTAGGAGTCCCAGGCTAGGGTCCTGCCTGCTGCCTGCTGCCTGGAAGGCCGGGGGGGGGGGGGGGGGGTGTGGCTCCCCTGCCAGATCCTGCCTTTTCCTGAACCTTGTCTCTAGACCAAGGCTGTGCCAACTTTGGATCCTGCCTCAGAGTCCGCTTGGACAGGGCAGGGGCCCAGGCACCATCCACATTTGGACCTCATTGACCAGTGTGGGCAGTCACTGGTTTTCTTTGTCCTCTCTCTTTGTGCCATTGTGTCCTAACTTGTCACACAGCAGCCAGGGCATGTCGCTTTCCCCAGTGGCTGTGCTGTGCATGGTGGTGTGTGGCTTCACCACGATCTTAGCAGACCAGGTGGCTCTGAGCTGGGTTCTCCTTCGAGCTGCCAGCTAGGGCCCCTCTCGCCCGCCCTGTGACTTGGGCTCGAGGTTGGGTGGGCCACACGCCAACCAAGATTAAAGCCAGGATCCAGGGCAGCCCGGGTGGCTCAGCGGTTAGCGCCGCCTTCAGCCCAGGGTGTGATCCTGGAGACCCGGGATCTAGTCCCACGTCGGGCTCCCTGCATAGAGCCTGCTGTGTCTCTGCCTCTCTCTCTCTCTCTCTCTCTCTCTCTCTCTCTCTCTCCCCCCCCCCCCGTGTCTTTCATGAATAAATAAATAAAAACTTAAAAAAAAAAAAAAAAAGCCAGGATCCAGAGACCAGGGACCGACTACATGCCAGGCCGTGGGCACCTTGTTCCTGCTCCACAGGCAGGAAAGGTCATCTTCAAAGTCTTTGCATATTAAACTGCACTGATGCTTCCAGGGCAGCAGCACTGAGTGCAGATCCTAGGTGAATTTGGAGGGGTCCCTGTGCTTCCCCACATCTCAGTCTTCTTTTTTTAAGATTTTATTTATTTAAAAAAAAAAAGATTTTATTTATTTATTCATGAGAGACACAGAGGCAGAGACATAGGCAGAGGAAGAAGCAGGCTCCCCACAGGGAGCCTGATGTGGGACTCGATCCCAGCACGCCAGGATCACGAACTGGGCCAAAGGCAGACGCTTAACCACTGAGCCACCCAGGCGTCCCTCTCAGTCTTTTTATTAAGAGCTCCACGTTGGCCCAGGTGCATGTGCCATAGAAAGACCTAGCATTAGGCAGCATGTCTGCACTCTTGTCCCTGCTGCCTCCAGCCCCGACTGACTTCTCGGCTATGGTTTGTGTGTGTCCAGGCTGACCGCTCTGTGTGTACTCACAACATCTGACTCTGTGCACTTACCTCTCAGGTGGGATCCTGAACACTTCAGCTTGTTTTTTTAATAACAGATATTCCGTGACCATCTTCCTACGTGAGTATCCAAGTGTGTTTGACTCTCTTTTGCAGCTGCTTGGTGTCCCATTAAATCAGGAGTATTTAACTAGTCACCACTTTATTCTTTTTCTCTCACTGCGGTTGGCTCTGTCTGATTCCTGGCCACATGTGTACGGCGCTGGGGTTATGCCCTTGCCCAGTGTTTCCTGCTTATGTTCCCTGCAGGCCAGAGTCACCGGGCTGGACTCCTGGTTCTGGGCCTGTTTGCCCGGGCAGCTGTGGCCGTGTGCACCGTACCCAGGGCTGCGGTTTGCGGAAAGGGCGCACACATCCAGGCAGGGCGTGCACCGTAGTCTGAAGGGCCCAGAATTCCCTCTGGGGGCTCCAGGAAGGACCCATGTGGGCTCAGGTGCCCAGGTGTGCCCTGCTATGCCTGAGGGATGCATGGCCTAGGTGTCCACAAAATTCACAGGGTCCCATGGCCACCTGACTTTTCTTGGGGTTCTCCGTGCCAGAGAGAAATGGGGGTGAGCGTCAGATTAGGAATCTTGGGAGAGGCGTTACTCTAACGTTTCCCTAGCAAAGCTGTGAGCTCTCTTCTTTGAATGTTTTATTCGTTTATTTTTATATAAAATGTGCATTTAGTGCCTAAGTGTGCCAGGGACATAATGGGGAACAGCCTAGAGCCTCATTTGTCATGGTGGGGGGTGTCAGATACTCAGCTCCATACAGTGAGAAAGTACTCAGGGCTCAGGTGTGGGGTTGCGGGACTTAGTCTGGGTACGGGGAACCGCGTTCGTGTCCCATGGCTGCTGGAGCACCACGAAGTGAGTGGCTTAGAACAACAGAGTTTATTCTCACTGTTCTGAAGGGTGGAAGTCCCAGGTGAAGGTGTCCCAGGGGTTGGTTCCCTCTGAGGGCTCTAGGGGGTGGTCCTTCCTGCCTCCCAGCCTCTGGGGCTCCAGGCACGCCTCACCGTGTAGTCGTCACCCTGCCTTCTTCCCTGTGTGTGTCTGTGTCTGAATCCCTTTCTCAGGTGAAGACATTGGTCACTGGATTTAGTGTCCCCTAGTCTAGTCTGACCTCCTCTTTTTTTCGAAATTTAAATTCCGGTTACTTAATCCTCAGTGTTCTGTTAGTTTCAGGTACAGAATATAGTGATTTCAGCACTTCCATATGTGACCCTGGGCTCATTGTGACAAGTGTGCTCTGTCGTCCCCATACCCCTACCCACCTCCCCTCTGGTCATTTGTTCTCTGCAGTTAAGAGTCTTTTTCTTGATTTGTCTATTTTTTTCTTTGTTCATTTGTTTTGTTTCTTAAATTCCACATGAATTAACTCACGTGGTTAACTCCCACCACATATTCTTGCCTCTTTTGCTAAAGATTGATTGATTATATGTTTCTGGGCTTTCTGTTCTGTTCCATTGATCTTCACATCTATTTTTGTGCCAGTACCAGACCGTTTTGATTACAGTGGTTTCCTAGTATCTTCAAATCTGGAAGTGTGATACCTTCTGTTTTGTTTTTCTTTTTCACGTGGTATTTGTCTTTCTCTGACTTACTTTGCTTAGCATTATACTCTAAATCCATCCGTGTCATTGCAAATGGCAAGATTTCATTATTTTTTATGGCTGAGTAATATTCCAGTGTGTGTGTGTGTGTGTGTGTGTGTGCATGCGTGCACATGTGCATACACACACATATATATAACCTTTGTCCTTTCATCAGTCGATGGGCACTTGGGCTGCTTCCATACTTGGCTGTTGTAGATAATGCTGCCCTAAACATTGGAGAGCATGTATCCCTTTGAATTAGTGTTCTTGTGTTCTTTGGGTAAAGACTCAGTACTGTAATTACTGAATCATTGGGTAGTTCTATTTTTAACTTTTTGGGACGCCTCCGTACTGTTTTCCACAGGGGCTGCACCAACAGTGCACGAGGGTTCCTTTTTCTCTTCATCCTCATCCACACCTGTTGTTTCTTGTGTTGTTGATTTTAGCAGTTCGGACAAGTATGAGGTGATAGCTCATTGTAGTGTTGATTCGCATTTCCCTGATGATGAGTGATGATGAGCATTTTTCATGTGACTGTTGGCCATCTGGATGTCTTTAAAGAAATGTCTGCTCCTGTCTTCTATTTTTAAATTGGATTATTTGGTTTTGTTTGGTGTTGGATTGTGTAAGTTCTTTATATATTCTGGGTATTAAGCCCTTATCAGATATATCATTTACAAATATCTTCTCCCATTTGTTAGGTTGTCATTTAGTTTTGTTCATTGTCTTTTTTTTTTTTTTAAGATTTTATTTATTTATTCATGAGAGACACAGAGAGAGAGAGGCAGAGACACAGGCAGAGGGAGAAGCAGGCTCCATGTGGGGAGCCCCATGTGGGACTTGATCCCGGGTCTCCAGGATCACGCCCTGGGCCAAACGCAGAAGCTCTACCACTGAGCCACCCAGGCATCCCTTGTTGATTGTTTCCTGTGCTATGCAGAAGCTGTTTATTTCGGTCTAGTTCCAATAGTTTTTTTGCTTTTATCCTTTTGCCTCAGACATATCTAGAAAAATGTTGCTATAGCTGATGTCAGAGAAATTACTGCCTGTGTTCTCTTCTAGGATTTTTATGGTTTTAGGTCTCACATTTAGATCCTTAATCCATTTTTAGTTTATTTTTGTGTAGGTATAAGAAAGTGGTCCAGTTTCATTATTTTGCATGTAGCCACCCAGTTTTCCCAACACCATTTGTTAAGGAGACTCTCTCTTTCCCACCGCATATTCTTGCCTCTTTTACTAAAGATTAATTGACCATATAATCATGGATATGTTTCTGGGCTTTCTGTTCTGTTCCATTGATCTTCACATCTATTTTTGTGCCATACCAGACAGTTTTGATTACAGGGGTTTTCTAGTATCTTCAAATCTGGAAGTGTGATATCTTCTGTTTTCTTTTTCTTTTTCAAGATTGTTCTGGCTATTCAGGATCTCTTATGGTTTCATACCAATTTTAGGATTTTTTGTTCTAGTTCTATGAAAAATGTTGTTGGCATTTTGATGGGATTACATTAAATCTGTAGATTGCTTTGGGTAATATGGATATTTTAACATTATTTGTTCTCCCAAATCTCTCCAATCTGAATCTCTCCAATATTTTTCTTTTTTTCTTTTTTTTTCAAATGTAAAGAAGCTGACAGTGTGAAAGAACTTTTTTTTTTTTTTTTTTTTAAGATTTTATTTATTTATTCATGAGAGAGAGAGAGAGGCAGAGACACAGGCAGAGGAAGAAGCAGGCTCCATGCGGGGAGAACCTGACGTGGGACTCGATCCCAAGACTCCACTCCAGGATCACGCCCTGGGCTGAAGGCAGGCCCCAAACCGCTGAGCCACCCAGGGATCCCTGGGATATTTTTCCATTTGTTTGTGACATCTTCAGTTTCTTTAATCAATGTTTTACAGTTTTCAGAGTGCAGGCCTTTCACCTCCTTGGTTAAGTTTATTCCTAGGTATTTTATTATTTTTGGTGCAATTGTAAATGGGATTATTTTTCAAATTTTTCTTCCTGTTGCTTCATTGTTAGTATATAGAAATGCAGTGGATTTTCTACATTGATTTTGTATCCTGCAGCCTTAATGAATTCATTTATCAGTTCTAGTAGCTTTTTGGTGGAGTCTTAGGCATTTATATATAAGATCTTGTCATCTGCAAATAGTGGAAGTTTTACTTCTTACCAATTTGGCTGCCTTTTCTTCCTTCCTCTTGCCTGATTGCTGTGGCTGGAGCTTCCTGTACTCTGTTGAATAGCAGTGGTGAGCGTGGACATCTTTGTCTTGATCCTGATCTTTGGGGAAAGCTCTGTTTTCCCCATTGAAGATGATGTTAGCTGTAGTTTTTCATATATGGCTTATTATGCTGAGCTATATTCCCTCTAAACCTACTTTGTTGAGGGCTTTTATCATGAATGTATGTTGTACTTTGTCAAATGCTTTTTCTGCTTCTATTAAGATGATCATATGGTTTTTATCCTTTCTCTTTTTTTAAAAATATTTTTATTTATTTATTCATAGAGACAGAGAGAGAGAGAGAGAGAGAGAGGGAGAGGCAGAGACACAGGCAGAGGGAGAAGCAGGCTCCTCGCAGGGAACCCGATGCGGAACTCCATCCTGGGTCTCCGGATCACACCCCGGGCTGCAGGTGGCGCTAAACCGCTGCGCCACCGGGGCTGCCCTATCCTTTCTCTTTTTGATGTGATGTATCATATTGATTGATTTGTGAATATTGAACCATCTTTGCATCCCAGGAATAAATTCCACTTAATCATGGTGAATAATTTTTTTTAATGTTGTTAGATTTGGTTTGCTGAAGATTTTTTTGCATATGTGTTCATCAGAGCTATTGGCTTGTAGTTCTCTTTTTTTTGCACTGTACCTGGTTTTGGTATCAGGGCAATGCTGGTCTCTTAGAATGAATTTGGAAGGTTTTCTTCCTTTTCTATGTTTTTGTAGTAGTTTGAGAAGAATAGATGTTAATTAATTAATTAATTAATTAATTTTACTTATTTATTCATGAGAGACAGAGAGAGGCAGAGACACAAGCAGAGGGAGAAGCAGGCTCCATGCAGGAAGCCCAATATGGTACTTGATCTTGAGACCCCAGGATCAAGCCCTGAGCCAAAGGTAGATGCTCAACCACTGAGCCACCCAGGCGTCCCATCTTTTTTAAATACTTAGTAGAATTCACCTGTGAAGCTTCTGGTCCTGGACTTGTTTGTTGGGAGTTTTTTGATGACTGATTCAATTTCATTGCTGGTAATTGGTCTATTCAAATGTTGTGTTTCTTCCTGATTCAATTTTGGGATGTTGTATGTTGCTAGGAATTTATCCATTTCTTCCAGGTGGTTCAAGTTGTTGGCATATAATTTTCAAAAATATTCTCTCATAATCCATCATATATTTTGGTCTTGGTTGTTATTTCTCCTTTTTCTTTCTTTCTTTTATTTTAAGATTTTATTTATTTATTCATGAGAGACAGAGAGAGAGAGAGAGAGAGAGAGAGAGAGAAGCAGAGACACGGAGAGGGAGAAGCAGGCTCCATGCAGGGAGCCTGACGTGGGAGTCGAACCCGGGTCTCCAGGATCACACCCTGGGCTGCAGGCGGCCCTAAACCGCTGAGCCACCCGGGCTGCCCCCCCCACTTTTTTTTGATGAGTCTGGCTAATGGTTTATCAATTTTGTCCATCATTTCAAAGAACCAGCTCCTGGTTTCATTAATCTGTTCTATTTTGAAAGTTTCTATTACATTTGTTTCTGCTCTAATCTTATTTCCTTTGTTCTGTTGTTGGTTTTGGGTTTTATTTTTTCTTTTCCTTGCTCTTTAAGGCATGAGGGTAGGTTGCTCATTTGAGACTTTTCTTGCTTCTTGAGGTAGGCCTGTATTGCCATAAACTTCCCTCTTAGGCCTGCTTTTGCCGCATCTCAAAAATTTTGGAACATTGTGCTTTCATTTTCGCTTGTCTCCATGTATTTTTTTTCCTCTTTGATTTCTTGGTTGACCCATTCATTGTTTAGTAGCATGTATTTGTTCTTCCCAGATTTTTTTCTTGTTGACTTCTAGTTTCATAATGTCAGAAAAGATGCATGGAATGATTTACTGACTTTGTTGAGACTTGTTTTGTGGTCTAACGTGATTTATTCTGGAGAATGTTGCACGTGCACTTGAAAAGAATGTGTATTCTGTTGTTGTAAGATGGAATGTTCTGAATATATCTGTCAGATTAATCTGGTCCGGTGTGTCATTCAAAGCCGCTGTATCCTTGTTGATATTCTGTTTGTATGATCTGCCCATTGATGTAAGTGGGTTAATTACTATTAATTACTTCCTTTAGGTTTGTTATTGTGTATTTGGGTGCTCCCATCTTGGGTGATACAGTGTCCTTTATCTCTTTTCACAGTCTTTGTTTAAAAGTCTGTTTTGTTCCACGTGAGTATTGCTACCCGGGCTTTCTTTTCACACCATTTGCATGATGAACTCTTCTCCACCCCTTCACTTTCAATCTTCATGTGTCTTTAGGTCTGAAATGAGTCTCTTGGAGGCTCAGCATACAGCTTGGTCATGTTTTCTTATCCATCATCCCATCACACCTTGTCTTTTGATTGGAGTGTTTAGTCCCATTTACATTTAAGTAATTGTTGATGGGTGTGTATGTATTGCCATTTTGTTACTTGTTTTATGATTTTTCTCCATTCTTTCTTTCTCTTGCTCTCTTCTCTCATGATTAATTGGCTTTCTTTAATGAGATACTTGGATTCCTCTTGATTTTTTGCGTATCTATTAGTGGTTTGTGATTTGTGGATACTGTTTGGTTTGTATGTGACATCCTCTGCACAAAGCAGTGTGTATGAGGTTGACGGTCACTGAAGTTTGAACTCATTCCTTACTCCTCTGCTCCCCACATTTTAGGTATACGGTGTCATACTTTACATCCTTCTATTTTGTGGGTTAGTTGACCAACTTTTATAGGTATCTATATTTTTACTGGTTTTGTACTTTATTCTGACTTCTTGCTTACATGTATAAAGACCCTGTTTCCAACTAAGGTCACACATGTAGGCGTAGGGAGGAATGGAGACAAATCCTTGAGGAGGATGCAACTCAGGCTGGCACAGAAGGGAAAGATAATGGAACAGAGGACGGGATGCACACCTAAGCAGGGAGGGGAAGTCTGGGAGCAGGACAGGTATTGGGGTGCAGAGTTTGACAATGTTGCAGGGCTGAGGCCCAGCCTAGAGCTGAGAGTGGGAGGGACTGCCTGGGAGGCTTCTCTCCAAGTGAAGCTGTTCTCAGGGCTGAGCCTCTTGGCCATCACACACTTCCCCTGGGGTATGTCGAGCCTCATAATCTACAACCGTGTTTCCTTTCTTAACCAGGAAACTACTTTGCCTCGCACTTTTTCATGGGAGGCGAGAAATTTGACACTCCCCACCCTGAAGGTTACCTCTTTGGAGAAAACATGGATCTGAATTTCCTGGGCAATCGTCCAGTACAGGTGGGTCCAGGTGGGTCTTGCTGGGGCTAGGGTTGTGGGGTGGCGGTAGTGAGGTGCCTTCCCTCCACTGTCCATAGCCAGCTTTGAGGACAAACAGACACTGAGTCCCAGACAGAGCTGCTGGCAGGACATGTGCATGTGTGTATAGGGACATGTCCTGGCACTTCCCCCAGAGAGGCAGGATGGCTGCAGGTGTCACTGGAGACAGGGCTGCTGCTGCAGAACCCAGTGCATCCAGGCTATGGGCTTATGGAAGTTTATGGATTTGATCCCAGGCCTCTTGGATGACTTTATTTAAAAAGAAAAAACACCCCGATGTTTATAGCAGCAATGGCCACTATAGCCAAACTGTGGAAGGAGCCTCGGTGTCCAACGAAAGATGAATGGATAAAGAAGATGTGGTTTATGTATACAATGGAATATTACTCAGCCATTAGAAATGACAAATACCCACCATTTGCTTCAACGTGGATGGAACTGGAGGGTATTATGCTGAGTGAAGTAAGTCAGTTGGAGAAGGACAAACATTATATGTTCTCATTCATTTGGGGAATATAAATAAGAGTGAAAGGGAATATAAGGGAAGGGAGAAGAAATGTGTGGGAAATATCAGAAAGGGAGACAGAACGTAAAGACTGCTAACTCTGGGAAACGAACTAGGGGTGGTAGAAGGGGAGGAGGGCGGGGGGTGGGAGTGAATGGGTGACGGGCACTGGGGGTTATTCTGTATGTTAGTAAATTGAACACCAATAAAAAATAAATTAAAAAACAAACAACAAAAACAAAACAAAAAAAAAAAAAAAGAAAAAACAAAATCCATGTTCTGTAGAACAATGGGCAAGAGTTATGACCCAAAGGAGACCTGCAGATGGCTAGTAAAACATTTTAACGTGTTTGCTTTCACTAGTCACGTCAGAGAAGTGCACGCTTACACACTGCTGTCCATTTGTTCAACACACATTTGGTACCTGCTGTGTGCCTAGGACTCTTCCAGGGGCTGAGGGTGGAGGACAGATCCCATCCCATTCTTGCAGGGAGTGCCGACAATGAAGAAGAGACATTTTGTGAATGGAGGCTTAAGAGCAGGGGTTGAGTGAGGGCCCATGGAGAGGGGGACGCTAAGCAAAGGATTGGGTTTTGTACTTCAAAATTATGGTCTCCAGTGTGGGTGAGGGGCCAGCAGAAGGCCCTGTCTTTCAGGAGACGTGGGACTCTGTTCCCTAAGGCTGCTGAGTCCTGGGGAGTCCATGGGCCTGGCAGCGGGTAGAGTGGACCAGTCTTTAGGCTGTTTTAGCAACAGAGCAGCTGGTTGACATGACATCTTGATCCTTTAGTGGGTGGGAAGCAAGGAGCTAGGGCCTGGCGTGCTGCCCTCCCCAGCCTCCCGAGTCCCTGAGAGCAAGAAAGCAACCTCACCTTCCGTCTTTGAGGCCTCAGCTTGCATGCAGGGCCCGGCCCTAACAAACGTTCCATAAATCTGTTATTTTTCAAACTTGTACTTTGAGACCTTCGTAGACTCCCCTGAAGTGGTGAGAAGTGATGCAGAGAGATCCCCTAGGCCCTCCCCTCTGTTTTCCCAGTGATACCATCTGATAAAGCTCCATCTAGGGCGCTATCACAGGCAGGAACTTTTCAGATGGCTCTAGGCCTGTGGTTTCCTTTGTGAATGAGCACAAGGCCCGGGGAGTACAGAGCTGTGACTGTTGCTCTGATTATCCCCATTTTCTATCCCTGCCACACCTTAGGGAGTCACCTGGCTTTGCTTTGGGTTTTCCCTCCTAGTTTCCATATGTCACCCCCGCCCCGCATGAGCCTGTGAAGACACTTAGGAGCCTGGTGAACATCCGAAAAGACTCTCTGCGGCTTGTAAGGTAAGGCTTTGCTCCAGCCTGCTTAGGGCCCCTGATACCTGGGAGAGGGGGCAGTGGTGAGGGACCCCAGTCTCTGCTAACTTCGGGTGGAGAGCCAGAGGCCACAGGCAGCTCTCAAGTTTCAGAGTTGCTCCTAGCGTGGGGTGTAGAGGGAGAAAGGGCCAGCAGGGCTCTGCTTGTAAAACTCCAGTTTTTGTTTTCATGGTTTTTTGTTTTTTTTTTTAAGATTTTATTTATTTAGGGCAGCCTGGTGGCTCAGCGGTTTAGCGCCGCATTCAGCCCAGGGCCTGATACTGGAGACCCGGGATCGAGTCCCACGTCGGGCTCCCTGCATGGAGCCTGCTTCTCCCTCTGCCTGTGTCTCTGCCCCTCTCTCTCTTTCTCTCTCTCTCTCTCTGTCTCTCATGAATAAATAAAATCTTAAAAAAACAGATTTTATTTATTTGTTTGAGAGATGGTGAGAGAGAACATAGGGAGGAGAGGGAGAAGCAGGCTCCCCTCTGAGCAGGGAGCCCCATGCAGGGCTCGACCAAAGGATCCTGGGATCATGACTCGAGCTGAAGGCAGACACTTAACCAACTGAGCCCCCAGGAGCCCCAAAACTCTGTTTTTTAAACCAGGGATTCTCAACTGGCAACTGTGCCCCCAGGGACACTGGTCCCAGTCTGCAGATGCTTTTAGGTGTCACAGCTAGGGGATTGGGTGCTGCTGGCCTATGGTGGGCAGAGACCAGGGATGCTGCTCAACACCCTTCAGCGCACAGGATGGCCCTGCTGCCAAGAATGATCCAGTCTCAAATGTCAGCAGCCTAAGAAACTGCTCTAACCTGGGAGGCTTGAGATGTCTGGGCTGTCTCTAGACCAGGAGGACTCCTCCCTGTCTGTGGGCGGGCAGTGAGGGAAGGAGAGCTCTGCCGAGTTGGGCCTTATTGTCTACCAGGCAGTGGGCCTTACATTTCCAGGCAACCACCTCCAAGGGCCCCGGGTGCAGGGATGCGCATGCTGTGCCGGGTGGACACGTACAGGCATGGCCGGTGACCTGCTGCCTGTCCCTCCGCCTCACTGATAGGTACAAAGATGGTGCCGACAGCCCCTCCGAGGACAGCGAGAAGCCCCGCGTCCTCTACAGCCTGGAGTTCACCTTTGATGCCGACGCCCGGGTGGCTATCACCATCTACTGCCAGGCAGCGGAGGAGTTCCTGAATGGGACGGCCGTGTGAGTCTCCGGGGCTGGGGGGCTGGGGGTGGCCCTGGCAGCCGTGCTTCTGCGCTTCTGTTGTCTGTGTTGTGCGTTTGAGCTTCCGGATGTTTGATTTGCGACAAGCATCCTGCTGACCTCAAAAGTTTGAAATCCACAACCTCAGGACCACCAGAGACTCAGGCCAGCAGCAATGCGCCCACTCGGGTCCTGTTGGGGAGAGAGCCACCTGAGGGCCAAATTGGATCTGGGGTCCAAGCTCAGGCTTCGGGTGCTGGCCCTGGCCTGCTTGTACCTTAATTTCCTGAGCTGGGGTTGGGGGACTGAAGCGGCCCCCTAGGGATTCCTTTGAGGACTTTGCTGCTGCTACTGGAGGAGACTCAGAGGTGGGGCTTTGTGGGGAGCACTCCCTGCAGGAGGGAACACTTTGGTCTCCATGGGGCTCCCTGGGCTGGAGGCCTGGGCCCCTTAGGGGCTGCCCTTACCATCCCCCCACTACTCGCACCCTTCCCGGCAGCAATCAGAGGACAAAGTTCCTTTTCCTACACTTTCTTCTGTGAGGCTCCACACTAGCCCAAATGTTGGATTACTTTTGTTTTTTCAACGACGCAAGCCATTTACAAATGTGTCCTTACCATAAGCCAAGAGTTAGAAGATCCAGGAGTATCCAGGGGCCTGCCTCCCAGAGATGAGGCAATACCCTGCTGGTGCTGTTACTGGTGTGGGTGCTCAGGTCCCTCCCCAACCCTCCCGGTGCCCTTTGGCTCTTTCCTTGTGACCCTGCCCTTTGTCCTCGGCCATGCTCACTTGCTCTGGCCCCTGACCAGGAGGTGGGAGGACACGTGTGGCAGGGCCACAGTGCCACAGCAGTTGGGGTAAAGTTTCTGTGGCCTCTGCCTATAGTTTGGCTGCCGCAGGGGAGGGGTCCTGGCTTGTGGGGAAGGCCTGGGGCTGCCGCAGAGAGGGGCAGGGGACGGGCAGGCAGGCAGGTGAGGGCGAGCAGCCCACCCACCCCACACTCCTCCAGCTTTTGTCTCTGTCACACTTGGGCTTGTAAGAGGTGCCCTATGCTTGAGAGGACACATGAGCAAAGGACATGGCTGTCCCTGGAGACTTTGTCTTGGATCCTTGGGGCGGGCGGTGGGAAGATGCTGCTCTGTCCCCTTCCTGAGACCTGGCAGGAGTGGCTGGGAGCCTGCTTCCTTTCTGAGTTTGCTGGAATTGAGTGGTTTGAGCACAGAAGTCACCAGAACAGAGAGAAGCAGGAAGGCTCTGGGTCCCAGAAGCCTGTACCCAGGCCCGTTTGCCTTAGCCTGGAAATTCTGTTTGTGCTTGAGCTGCAGGGTGACCCTTCTGCCCCTTCCCTGATCCCTTCCCTACTACCTGACAAGCGAAAAAGGGGGCAGATCTGGGGTCCCAGAGAAAAAGCCCAGGTCTGCAGGGCAGCAGAGGCCTAGCCTTTGCCTTTACTGCAGGCTGAGGCCTGGATTCTCATGGGGAAGGAAGGGCCTCTGGCCTCTGGCAGGTGGAGGGGCCCTCTCTCTTTGTGCCTATAAGAGCACCCCTCACCCCCTTCCCCCCAGTCTCTCAGGCTCTCCAGAGTCTTTTGTCTAAGAGAAGCCCCGGGGATGGTGGGTGTGGGGTGGGTGGGGGGAGCTTTGTCAGGGTCGTGTCCATGGTCTCTCCAATGGTGAGAAGCCAGAGTTGCTCAGAATTGAAAATTCTCAAAGAGTGAGCACTCTTTGACCCAGCTGTTCCTTTTCTGGGAATTTATCTTGGGAATGTGCTTGTATATGTGGCAAAGATGTATGTAGAACAGAGTCCTGGGAGCAGTATTTGGAATAGCAAGATGCTAGAGACTGGTGTTCACCAGTGGGGGGCCTGATGGAATCAGTTAGTGTAGCCCCACAGTGAAGCCCCTGCATGCACCTCTGCATGTGGCATTTGGGACGACTTGCCCATCAGCAGTGAGGGAGCAGGTGTGGGTGGCCTGCCGCTCGAATATTGGAGAGCAGACTCCCGTGCATTCGGGCGTGGGTTGTGGCTGGTGCAGAGAAGCAGGCGGCAGGGAGCAGGCTTGAGGGTGAGTTTTGGGGGACACTGCACTTTGCGTACAGGTTTATTACACCGTGTTTGTTCAGAGGGGGAGGCGTAGCCAGATCTGGAAAGGCGTTATGGGGCAGGGGTGGGCTCTAGAGGACTTGTAACCAGGCACGCCCGGGCAGGTGGCGAGCAGAACGAGGTCCCCGAGGCCAGGGGTGGGCTCAGGGCCCTGCCCCGCCACGGGGCGGCTGGGTCTTGCAGGAAGAGATGGGAAGTGTGGGTCCCGCATGTCTAATTTCTGCTCGGTCCCCAAGGACCAGTGCTGGCAGCCCCTGCATCAGAGGCCCCTGTGCTTGGGGTCGCCCCGAGGCCCGGGCGCGGCGGCTGTTTGCTCCCGCAGAGTGTCAGCGCCTTTCTCCTGGCTGCCCCTCCAGGTACAGCCCCAGGAGCCCCGCCCTGCAGTCCGAGACCGTCCACTACAAGAGAGGGGTGAGCCAGCAGTTCTCTCTGCCTTCCTTCAAGATTGACTTCTCTGAGTGGAAGGATGACGAGGTAACCTTCTTCCAGGAACCCCTTTCCCGAATTCCCTTCCACTTGTGGCCTGTCTGCTTGGACGAGCATTGGGGGTGGCTCGGTGGAGCCTGGACCGGAGAGCGGGGTCTGGGTCCCGTGGTAGCAGCAGTTACAGGCTCCTGTACCCGGCCTTGGGGCCCTGGCGGGGCCATGAGACTGCAGTGGGGCAGGATCCCTTCCAGCCTGTGGTTCTGTCGCTGGGGATGGTAGTTATGTCACATGAAGGATGGTGATCGGAGCTTTGTCTGTAGTAGCAAAAGAAATGGAAACAACCTGTATGTCGTGATGAGGGGATTGCTTATTCCCTTGTGTTAGGGAACCACATACATGTGTATATAAAGTGAGGCACTGTGGCTCATTTCTTTTTTTGTTTTTAATCTTTTTTATTTTTTATTTATTTATGATAGTCACACAGAGAGAGAGAGAGAGAAGCAGAGATATAGGCAGAGGGAGAAGCAGGCTCCATGCACCAGGAGCCCGATGTGGGATTCGATCCCCGGTCTCCAGGATCACGCCCTGGGCCAAAGGCAGGTGCTAAACTGCTGTGCCACCCAGGGATCCCCCTGTGGCTCATTTCTATAACGGGATGCCACGCAACCTTGGAGCAGGTGAAAGCCATCTGTGTATACTGTGCAGACTGACGTGGAAAGCCCCTTCTGCGCTTGGAAGAGTTGTTGCAGACAGATACTGTATTTCACGTATGCGACAAGAAAGATCGTGGACTGTGTTGGGAGGTGAAGTCCACGCCATGGTGTTTGCTCTTGGCCGTGTGTGTGCTTGCTTGTCAGGGTGCTTCGATGGCAAGCAGCAGAAGCTGCCTCTGTGTCACTTACGTCAGAAAGCCTTCTGAAAGAAGGATGGGGCCGTTAGAGTCACAGGAAAAGCCGAGCAGCCAGTCCCTGGGGACCCCTCGCCCCCAGTCCATTCCATGAGATGGTTCCATCCCTGTGTGTACACGCTCCCGGTTGGGATACCCAGCATGTGCATGTGGTCCTGCTCCCAACCTGGAATGGGGGAAAGGTGCTCTCCAAAGGAGGGGCCTGGGTGGGCAGAAGGGGGTTGAGCAGACAAATGGGTGCCCCCACCCTGTGGTCACTTGTGGGGAGGGTTGGGCCGAGGCTGCACTTCCGTTTGGTGACCTCTGTTCATAGTATAGTCCCTTGGCTGTCATTTTGCAAATTTGCAGATGTGCTGAATCAGGCCTGCAGTTTGGGTTCCCAACTCCCAGTGAGGTCAGTTGTCCTGGGGGCACACTTGGCTCCTCAGCCAGTCTGAAGTACCACATGGGGCATCCCCTGTCCTCCCTTAGAGCATCAGGAGCTTACGTTCCAGCTTGTCAGCGTGTGGCACAGTGGACATGGCAGGAGTGGTGGCAGGCGCAGAGGGTGTGGTAGGTGGCCACTCGGGCCTGTCTGGTGTGGACTTATCCTGAGACTCCTTCCTCGTCTTTGCCTTCTCTGATTATCACCTCAGCTTGTGTGTTCTCAAAATCAGCTCACTTCGTCTTTTATGTTTTTTTTTTTTAATGCAATAGAATACACGTAAAATTTAGCATTATGACATTTAGCATTGTCCTGAAAGCCTATCTCTGTAGTTCCAGAACATTTTTGTCACTCACAGCAGGAAATTCTGCACCATTAAGAGATCACTCCCATTTTCCCTTCTGTTACATGTTTTTTTTTTTTTTTTAATTAAAAATAATCTTTTAGGACACCTCGATGGTTCAGTGGTTGAGCGTCTGCCTTTAGCTCTGGGCGTGATCCCGGGGTCCTGGGATCGAGTCCTGCACTGGGCTATGCACAGGGAGCCTGCTTCTCCTTCTGCCTGTGTCTCTGTGTCTCTCATGAATAAATTTTTTAAATCTTAGAAAAAAAATTTTTTTTTTTTTTTAGAGAAGGAGAGAGAGTGCGAGTAGGAGAGGGGCAGAAGGAGAGGGAGAGAGAATCCCAAGCAGAAACCCTGCTCAGTTTTCAGCATGGAGCCTGACTCCGTGCTCCATCCCACGACCCTGAGATTATGACCTGAGCCGAAATCAGGAGTGGGTCACTCACCTGACTGCACTACCCAGGCACCCCTATTACCTGTATGTTTGTTTATTTGTTTGTTTCTTTCCTTCTTTCTTTTTTTTTTTTTAAAGTAAGCTCTAGTCGGGGCTTACCTCACGACCCTGAGATCAGGAATCACGTACTCTACCAATACAGACAGCCAGACACCCTGTTACATATATTTTTAAATGGAAATTTTATCAGTTATACTGTAGTTGGGAAACTGCTAAGCCTTGCCATAGATAGAAGGTCCCGGAAGTTAAGCTTTCCGGAGAACAAGGTGTCATTCCATCCTCTCACGGTGTTGCTGCCTGCTAGAGGTGCTAAAGCAGACGTTGGCAGGTGTTAGAGGCCTGACAGACGTCAGGCACCAAACCCAGATTTTTCCTCAACCAGGGCTTCTCAGGCTCAGTGCTGTTGACCCTTGGTGCCCGGGCCATCTCCGTGGTGAGGGCCGTCCCATGCACTGTGGGATGTCGAGGACCCCTGGCCTCTACCTGCCAGGTGTCAGGAGCTCCCCCTGACAACCAGGGACGTCTCCAGACACAACTAGGTGTCCCCAGTCCAGCCACCCTTTAGCCATTTCCCCTGGACTTGCCTATTTACACTTGATCTGAGCCAAAAGGCCGAGAAGTGATGGACTTGCCTATTTAAAGATCACAGTGGTAATGCCTGCTTGTGGTAAATGTGCAAACTATACAGAATTTGTGAGGCAAAACACCCCCCAGTTGAATCTCCTTCTCCAGAGGTACTGCTTCTGACAATTTAGAGTATATATTCCAGACTTTTTCCCCACATGCATTTGTTTGTTGTAAAGATGTGGTCGTGCTGTACAAATATTATCCTGTAGTTATTTTAAGCATCTCACCAAGATAGAATTCCCATACTGCACAATTTACCCTTTATTTATTTATTTTTATTTCATTTATTTATTTATTTATTTATTTGTTTGTTTGTTTGTTTATTTTTACAATTTACCCTTTAAACTGCACAGTTTGGGGTTATTTACCAGATAGATGATCCCTGACTTAAGATGGTTCGACTTGCGGGATCCCTGGGTGGCGCAGCGGTTTGGCGCCTGCCTTTGGCCCAGGGCGCGATCCTGGAGACCCGGGATCGAATCCCATGTCAGGCTCCCGGTGCATGGAGCCTGCTTCTCCCTCTGCCTGTGTCTCTGCCTCTCTCTCTCTCTGTGTGTGACTATCATAAATAAAAAAAAAAAAAAAAAAAAAAAAAGATGGTTCGACTTATGTGATTTTTCAACTTCACAATGGTATAAAAGTGACAGGCACTCAGTAGAAACTGTACTTCAAATTTTGAAGCTGCCTCCTCTGCTGGGCTGGCGGTGCATGGCTCGGTCGGCCCCATGGTCATGAGCATCGGCGACTGGCAGACTGACCAGGGCTGTCTCTCCTGCCATTCTGTTTTTCCCTCTCAGTACAGTGTCCAGTACATTCCATGAGTTGCTCAGCGCTCTTTTACGGAATAGGCTTTGTGTGAGGTGATTTTGCCCAGCCGCAGGCTGCTGTAAGTGTTCTGAGCATGTGCCTTAAATGCATTTTCTACATCTGATGTTTTTAACTTACAAGGGGTTTCTCAAGATGTAACCTTATTGTAAGTTGAAGAAGATCTGTATTCAGACTTGTGCAGCCATCACCACCACTGAACTCCAGGGCATTTTTATCACCCCCAGAAGAACCGCTGTGCCCATCAGCAGGCACTCCCCAGCCCTCCCTCCAGCCCCTGGCCGCCGCTCATCTCCTTTATCGCCCACTTTGGATTTGCCTATTCTGGATGTTTCATAGCAACAGGGTTGTACAGTATGTGGCCTTTTGTGGTTGGCTTCTGTCACTGAGCACCGTATCTTCATCTGTGTTGTAGCAGGTGCTGGTACTTTGTTCCATTTTGTGTCTCATAATAGTCCACTGTGTGGTTGGACCACGTTTTGTGTATGTTTGTCAGTGGGATGGGCATTCAGGTTGTCTCCAGCTTTGGGTGGTTACAAATAACGCTGTACAAATTTTTGTCTACAAATTTTTGCGTGGATGTATGTTTTCATTTCTTTTGGCTGTGATTTGCTTTTTAATTTAATTAACTTATGTTTTTTTAAGATTTTATTTACTTATTCATGATAGACAGAGAGAGAGAGAGAGAGAGGCAGAGACACAGGCAGAGGGAGAAGCAGGCTCCATGCACCGGGAGCCCGACCTGGGACTCGATCCAGGGACTCCAGGATCACACCCTGGGTGCTTAAACGGCTGAGCTACCCAGGCTGCCCTAATTAACTTATTTTTTTAAATTATTTATTTTAGAGTGGGGCAGGAGCAGACTGGGAGGGAGAAGTAGAAAAGCAGACTCCCTGCTGAGCCCTCAGGACCCTGAGATCACAACCTGAGCTGAAACCATGCGTCAGCCACTTAACCAACTGAGCTACCCACCCCTCGACTTTAATTTTTTTTTTAATATTTTATTTATTTATTCACGAGAGAGAGAGAGAAAGAGAAAGAAAGAGAGAGAGAGGCAGAGACACAAGCAGAGGGAGAAACAGGCTCCATGCAGGAAGCCTGATGCGGGACTCGATCCTGGGTCTCCAGGATTATGTCCTGGGCCGAAGGCCGGCGCTAAACAGCTGAGCCACCCGGGCTGCCCCCCCCCCCCACTTTAATTTTATTTTTTAAAGACTTTTTAATAGTAGTTTCGGGTTTGCAGCACAATTAAGATGAAAGCAGAGATTTCCCATATACCACCTGTCCCCACAGGTGCATAACTTATTTACTGAATCATGCTGTGGACATCTTAGAGATGTCCTAGTGGCTGGAGTGGCTTCTTTGCTGGTTTTCCCTACCAAACCCATCACAGGCTTACATTTATGTTAGTGAGAACCACATCCCCCTCCTCTTCCGTCCTTTGCCCTTTCCCTATTTCCTGGTGTCCATCTGGCCTATGGCTTGCAAAGATCCTCATCTGGAAGCTCCTTATAGCGGGAGAGCCCGAGGGTCCCGTGACACGAGGCTCCCACTCGTGCTCATGTCGGGGCAGAGCGAGGTCTGAGCTGGAAAGCCTGGGTGTGGCTGTTGCCAGTCTTTCTCCTGACCTGGGCAGCCACTATTCCCTAAGAAAAGCCTCTCTAAAGGCTCCTGGATGGCCCAGTCAGTTAAATGTCTGCCTTCAGCTCAGGTCATGATCCCAGGTCCTGGGATCGAGTGCTACATCAGGTTCCCTGCTCAACTTGCAGTCTGCTGCTCCCTCTCCTGCTGCAGCTCCCCCTGCTTGTGTGCACGCCTTCTTTCTGTCACTCTTTCTTTCTGTCAAACAGGTAAATCTGTAAAAAAGAAAAAAAAAGAAAAGCCTCTCTTCCTGCATTAAAAAGGAATGTCTCCCTCAGAGACACAGGGTGGGCGGAAGTCTCTGTCCTCCCCCAGTGTACTTAGCTCCAACGAGTGACCTGGGTGCTGAGCTCTGGGGAGCAGGAATCTTAGGGGAGATGCTCCTTGCTCCCTGAGTCCCCACACTCCCTGCTTCTTCCTGTGGGATGCAGCTGTGGCACCAGCTGCAGATGCACGGGCAGGGTCACGGGGTGGCAGGTGAGGGGTGACAGCTCCTTGGGTGGAGGCTTGGCGTGCCTGGATGTTCCAGGGCAGTGCAGAGCCTGGGCCCTGGTGCCCAGGGAGGCTGGGGTCATTTCCCTTCTTGTCTGTCATGGTCTTCTGGCCTCAAACTGGGCCAGCCAGGGCTGATCTTCTCTCAGGCTTTGCTGAGTCAGTTGAAGGAATACGGAGGGTAGGACGCTGCCCTGGGCTCCCTGGACATGGTCACTGAGCTGTTAGTGGGAGGCGCGAGTGAGCCTGCTGCCACAGAGCCTTCAAATGGCATCTGTGTCAGGACTTTTGGTTGAGTGACAGAAAAAAACACACCTCAGTATGACTTAGAAAGGAAAACCAGGAATTTATTGGCATAGATTCTGAAAAAGCCGGATGGACGCCTTGGGCTTTCCTCCTGAGGCCCAAGTCGTCAGGACAGAGTCGCTCCATCTCTGCTGGCCTCAGGCTGGCGCTCTGCAGACCTCGGGGTGCGATGTAGTCTTGGCCTGGGTCCCCTGGGTCCGTCCTAGGCTGCGTACTCTCCTCTCTCGCTCTGGCTCCCAGTTGAGGCAGGTGCACGCTGTCCTCTGGCCAGACCACACGGATCCAGGTAGGACTGAGGTCGCTCCCAAATTTTTCCCCAAGGAAAGTTGGGGTGCTGCCCACCTGAAGAGGGTTCCTGGATGCTAGACATTAGCCATCTGCACCTTTGCTCAGACTTGTTAAGAGCAGTCTCGAGATTAGAAGCACCAAGAGTGTCTGGGGCAGTAGCATGGCCTTTCCCAGGAGCGGGGAGCACATAGGCGGGCAAGGCCTGGAGGTGACCCTAGCCCGTTGCTCTCTCTCCATGAAGCATTGGGCAAGTTGTGCCACCTCTGTGGGCCTTGGTTTCCCATCTGCCCACTGGAGGTAGAAACAGTCCCTCTCTGTAGGGTGGCGGCAGGTGCATGAGGTCAGGTGTGCAGAGTGCTCACTGAACACGCTCTGTCTGTTGTGAGCCCCGTGTGCCAGCGGGACAGGAGAGGAGGGCTGGGGTCACTGCCTGCTGGTGGAGCCACCGCACATGCCTCCTCAGACTGGTGTCTATTATCCAAGCACCAGCAAAACACCGACTGGCAGCTGGTGCTGAGGCTGCACTCAGGGTGCAAGGGAAGAAGAAAAAGCAAGTCACTTGTGGCTTCTCAGGGCACTCCGTTGTGCCCTCCAACCCCCAGCAGCACTGGGGATTGTGGTCCAGCAACTGGCCAGAAGTGCAGGCGTGGGGTGGGCTCTGTGCACACAGCTCTGCTCCCTGTCAGGCTCTTACCTGAACCCTCCCTTTTCTGGGCTGAATTACAGCCCTCATAAGGGCAGTGCCTGCACGTCCCCCAGCGTTGACATTATCAGGATAACTTTAGGGCAGTAGTGGCAAGATGGCCCCCCGTGCCCCGACTTAGGGTGGGGAGGGCAGAAACAGGCTCACAGAGGGACCCCTGTCCCCTGGGTAGCTGTGGATGACCGTATCTCCTGTCTTAGGTGGTCACTTCTCCCACGCCCCACGGGTCACCCCAGAACAAGGCAGGAGTGCAGTGAGGGACCCCTCCCTCTTCAGTCTGGATTTCTGTAGTATAGCCCTCTACCCTGAGGCTGCAGCAAGCATGAGGCCTGGCAGGGGCCTGGGGGGCCCAAACACGTCGTCCGCCTCCCTGCATGCAGAGTCCTGCGTTCCTGGGAATCCATGCCTTGTGCGTCTCTGTGAGGCCCTCCCAGACCACCTTCCTCCTCAGCTCTGCCGCCTGAACGTGTGGAGCTTTGCGTGGCTGGTGCTCACTGTGTGTCTTCTCAGCTACCACGTGCACAACGCACCACTTTTACCCCATCTCACAGACAGAGAAACTGAGGCTTGGGTGGTGGAGTCAGATTCCATCCCAGTACCTGGCCCCTCCCGGTCCCTCCTCCACTGACAATCTGGGACCCAGAGGCAGTTTCTGGGCCTCCTCTTGCAGCCCTGCCTGGGGTGTCCTCAGCTGGTCTCCTCTGCCCTGTGGGTCCTGTCCTGGCTTGTGACCCCTGCTGGGGAGCGGATGTGGAGATTGTGCCCAGGTAGACAGGTGTGGGGAGGAGAGCGGCCTTTGGCCGGGGAGCAGCCTGGAGCCACAGAGTAGGAAAAGTGCGAGCAGGTTTCTTCTTGCGCTCACCTGTGCGCCACATTGTGGCCACTTGCCTTCTGCTCTTGGTGGGGACAAGCCAGGCACCTTTCTTCACAAGGCCGAACACCGGGTCGCCCGGAGCTCAGATGCCGTCCATTGGTGTGCGTGGAAGCCTGAAGCGGGGCAGCCCAGGCGTCCCTTGGCAGGCAGGTTGGAGAGTGGGGTCTGGGCAGGCAGCAGAGGGGTGCAGCGAGGGCAGCCTCGGAAACACGGTGCGTGATGAAGGAAGCCAGACAGGAAAGTTAGGTGCTGGGAGGTCCTGCTCCTGTGAAATGTCAGACCAGGTGAATCTGTGGACACAAAGTAGAGTGGGGCTGACCCCGTGGGGAGGGCTGGGGTGATGGGGTCGGGGTTCCCATGGGCATGAGGAGAGGGCTCTGGATGGTGGTGATGGTTAACCTGGCCTTACAGATGTACTTGATGCCGCTCAGTTACACAAATTGCCATTTTAATCACTTTTACCTATTTTGCCAAAAGAGAAAAAAAAAAGGTACAGCTGGCTATCTTCCCTCACCGTTTCGTCTGTCTTCGTGAGCTCTGCCGTGATGCCATCCTCACCGCGCCTCCTCCCTCCAGCTCAGTCTGACTGTTCTCGCCTCCTTTTCTCCTCAGTTGAACTTTGACCTGGACCGAGGTGTGTTTCCAGTGGTCATCCAGGCCGTGGTGGATGAAGGAGATGGTGAGCGGCCTTTCCTTGTCCATCTCCCTTCTGTCGTGGACCCTTCTCACCTCATTCAGCAGGGAGGACTTTATTCCCGAAGTGATGAAAGACGTTGGCTCAGCCCACTTAGCGCATTTGGGGCCATGAGTTCAAGCCCGGAGCCGGCCGGCTGCTGGGTTCTGGCGTCCACCCCCCGTGGGATGATGGAAGACAGCAGAGAAGGGCACAGAGCAGGGCGGGCCGGGAGCTGTGGCTGTCAGCATGTCAGGCCACGCTGATGGGCTGGCTCGAGGCCCTTTCTCCTGCCAGGCTTGCTGGGTCTCTCCGTTGCTGCTACTGTAGGCTGCGGACCCCCCGGCCTAGGGCATGGGACCCCTCCCAGCCGAGTCCTTGCTTCTCAACTGTGTCTGAATGTCCCTCCGTGCAGAGCCAGCAGTGGGCACTTTGAGGTGGCTCTGGAGGAGGTGTGGCCAGAGGGAGCAGCAGGCCCCCCAGGCAGAGGAAGGCAAGCTGAGGACGATCCCCCCATGGGTTTTGGGCTCTCCAGCTGAGAATATTGGGAAGCAGCAGCTAAGAAAGAGAGAAGCTGAGTAGGGGGCAGAAGAGGGGTTGAGGCCAGTTCTGACCGCTCCCTCCTCTCTCTCCCGGGTAGTTGTGGAAGTGACTGGCCACGCCCACGTGCTCTTGGCCGCCTTTGAAAAGGTAAGTGCCGTCCTGCCCCTTACTGTGCCAGTGACCAGGGAGCATGGGCAGAGGGGTGGTGTTTTGAGACTAGAAGTCTGAACTTGGGGTCCAGGCTGGGCCAGGTGGGCTTAGTGCCAGGGGCTCAGGGCACGTGGCGGGCTTTCCAGTTACTCTGGGCTCCAAGGGGCTGCGCCTTGAGGAAGGCTTTTCAAAGGGTATCTGGTGTGCCCAGAGGGGCAGAGAGAAAAGACCTCCAGGCCCTCCTGGAGTCCCTGAGTTGGGGGTGCCTCACATACTAGGAGGTCGTTTACGTGCAGGAATTCACATTACCTTCAGCCTGATGTGTATTTGAACTTAGGTGTTTGCCCCTTTCTTCCATGCAGACCCAAGTCCCCAGTTTCCCCAGCTGTTCTTGCTTGTGGCCATGTTACGTGGGGTGCAGTGAGAATGGTCAGCCCCACCATTGTCTCTGCGTTAGGATGTCGTGGGGCCTGGGGACGGTCCCATTTGCCAGTCACTGCTGTTCATGGGGCCAGGCAGTTGTGTGTTCATGCAGCAAGCAAGTGCCTGGCTGTGTTGGGAACAGATCCCTTGCTCACCGAGCCCCTTGCTGGAGGTGGTGGGGTGCATCCCCTGCTTGAGAATGTCATGACTGACAGCCCCACTCCCCAAGGCCCTTTGACCTTGGCCTGTACTCTGCAGATTGTAAAGTGTTTCCAGCACCAGCCTGTGGCCTGGCTGGATGAGGATCAGGGACCCTGGGAGGAAACCAGGCTCAGGCTGCTTCTTCTGGACTTAGCACCACATGTGGGCATCCTGCTGACCCCTCGTTTCCTCAGCCCGGTGTGTGCACACGCAGCCTGGAGAGGGTGGGGGTGGTGCCCAGCTCCTGCCTGTGATCTGGGTCTTTCCAGACTTCCCAGGGAGTGAGGACAGCTGGGCCCAAGGCCCCTTTGGCACATGTGTCCCGTGCTCCCCTGGCCCCTGGGCTGTGGTGGCGCTGAGCGCCCAGGGTAGAGGTTGGGTGTCTCCCTCGCCAGCTGCGCTCCCGAAGCCCGGCCTTGTTGGAAGAGGTGGTAACTGTACTGTGTGCTTCTGTGGTGAGCGGGGGGTGATGGCAAATTCTGTCTGCGCTTCCAGTTTAGAGCCCAGTGAGAAACTGCTTTCTCTCTGGAGTCCAACCCACTGAAAATGCTGAGTGCTGGTCTCAGTTGACTCCGAGGGGTGACTTAACTGGTGGCTTCATGAGTCTCGGATCTCATACCTTCATGAACCTCGAACTTTGGATGGTGTGTCTCCCCAGATGCCACCCAGCACATTCACCGTTTACCTTCTTTAGTTCTCAGAGTTTTTAGGACTTTGGGCTTTCCTTATACATATGCGTGTGCACAGTCTTCTCAGTGAAGCCAAGCCCTTTGGGGTTAGAAGTGGGCTGTGTCACTTCTTGCCGTCCAGGTACTGCTGCTTGCTGTTGGGGGGCTCTGGTCCCTGTCAGAACTTGCCCAGTGGTCATAAACCTGACTGAGCTTGAGAACTGCCTGGAGAGTTGGGTTACCTGGGTCAGGCGGTACTCCCTGTAGTTTCAAGGCCCAGTCAGAGGGCCACGTTTGGAGAGACCTGGCCGGGCCCTGTCCTTCCGCTGTGGATGTGGAATGGCTGAGGAAGGGCCTTCAGCCTGCCAGGCGGGGCTGCTAAGTGGTACCAGCTTGTAACTCTGTGTCTTTCTCCTTGGTAGCACGTCGATGGCAGCTTCTCTGTGAAACCTTTAAAGCAGAAGCAAATTGTAAGTCTGGTAGGAGAAACATTGTGACCTCTTTTGATATTAAAGGCCCTCAAACACACTCAATGTCCAGAGTTGTCATCTGGGCTCTGGAAAGTCCGAATCTGCCCCTCTGTGCATGCGTGCGCCCGCCACATCCCAGTATTGACTCGTAGCCCAAGTTTCGCCCAGCTCGGTGAGGAGGGTTCGACCTCCTTAGGGCTAGGTGGGAAATGCAGCTCAGACTGCTTTTGAGCACGGTGACGTGTGGTCACACTCGTGCAGCTGTGATGGGTGGTTCAAAGTGGCTTTTCCCTGGGGAGGGGGAGGGTAGGTGGAGAGGGTATGCTTGCCTGGCCCGAGTGGAGGTTGGCTCCATGCCCCTCGGTGAGCAGAACCTTGGGCCCCCAGCCCCTGCCCTTCTGCCTGTGTCACTCACTGGGCTGGGCTGGGCCAGGTATGCTCCTCCTGGCCCCGGGCCCACTCGCTGAGGTGCAGGTGGGCAGAATTTCAAACCACACCTGCTCTGGGACCCAGGCCTGGCCCCTGGGAAGTGGTGTTGGGCCAGGGGGGTGCAGCGGGGCTTCCGAATGGGGCCGGCCAGTGCCCGGATACCTCTGTGTTCTCTAGGTGGACCGGGTCAGCTACCTGCTGCAGGAGATCTACGGCATCGAGAACAAGAACAACCAGGAGACCAAGGTTTGCGCTGGTGGCGACCTTGGCTGGGACTGTGGGTGGACCTCACTCTCATCTTCCCTTCCACCTGCCCGGGAGCCGGCTCCTGGAGGGGCTTGCCTGAAACCCCCAGCCCTGGCCCTGGCCCTGGCCCCGTGGGCTAGTCCCCTGTGTGCCTTCCCCAGGGGGCCCCAGGACCCCAGACTCCAGGTTTCTTTAACTTTTCAAAGGCTTTCACAGAGAAGGGCAACCTGGGTGGCTGGGTCAGTGAATGTGCAGCCCTTGATCTTGGGATTGTAAGTTTGAGCCCCATGTTGGCTGTTGAGATTACTTAAAGATCATAATAATAGTAATGAATGAATAAATAGAAGAGTTAACAGAGCCTATGGGGCATTTTATTCTTTTTCCAACAAATTCCCTGGCTTATTAACATCTTTGGGTTGCCAGCCATTGTGTGGACAGGGACAGCCTGGTGTGTGGGGCCCCTTCCCACCCCCTTGGGGTGAGCTCTAGTGGCCCCCGCCAGCGGCACCCCCCCCCCCCAGGCCCCCAGCCCCGAGCCCTCTGCACACCTGTGGCCAAAGCGTGTGGCTGACGGAGCTGTGGTCTGGCGAGCATCGGCCTGTGCCTTTGTCATCATTTGAAAGGCACGAGTGACACTGCCATCTCTTAAACGTTTCTGGAAGTCTTAAACGCAAGCCTCTGTGACAGCTGGGACCGGCTGAAAGCCGGAAGTCAGGGCACTTTGGTCAGGCCCTTAGTCTCGGAGTGTTCTCTGCGTGCTTCATGTGTCAGCACCCCCTTCCACAAACAGCCTGGTGGTATGTGTTGTCACCTTCAGTGGCCATGTGGCGTCTGTCATGCCTGTTCAGTGCCCTGATTTTACAGATTGCACACAAGCAGCATTGCCGTTTGGAAACCAAGGGGCAAGGCTGGGTTCCGGTAAAACTTGATTTACAGAAACAGCTGGTGGGGCTGTAGTTTGCTCTTTTACAGGGTTGTCGTCTCTTGATCCAGACACTCATTTTGATTAGACAAGGTGGACTTGTCTGATTTTTTTCAGTTTCAACCCAGTATGTGGGCACCCTCTGTAAGACATGCCTGTACTGTGGCCTTTCCACGCTGCTCTGTGGTTCTGGGGAATAGGAGGAAACCTGGGTTTTCTTGGTTTGGTGTGTGTGTTGGGGGCAGGCACGAGCCGGGTCTGAGCTCTGGGCCGTGTCCCCTGAAGATGGGAACACCTCCCTGCCCTGGCCTCTGCCTGTGGCCCTGGGGAGCCCGCTGACACTCGGACCCTCCGTGTCCCCGCAGCCCTCGGACGAGGAGAATAGCGACAACAGCAACGAGTGTGTGGTGTGCCTGTCGGACCTGCGGGACACGCTGATCCTGCCCTGCCGGCACCTCTGCCTGTGTAACTCGTGTGCGGACACGCTGCGCTACCAGGCCAGCAACTGCCCCATCTGCCGGCTGCGTGAGTGGGGCCAGGGCTAGGGGGCTGCGGGCTGTCGCCTCCCGCCCTGGGCACAGCGAGTGGGACGTGTACTTGGTGCAGGTGGTCGGTACCCCTGGCAACCGTGCTGGCACATGTGCGGCTCACGTCCCCGAACATTAGACTTCGGGAGTTAACGGCAGGAACGGTGCCAGGGCAGGTGCTTGCCGTGAACTTGGAACGGGACAGAAAGTGGCCTGTGAATCACACCTTTAAGTGTTACGTGGACAATATTTTGATGTAAAAAAACAGTCCTGGTGAGGTGGACAGCCGACAGGAGTTCGTTTCCAGGAGCACTCCAGATGTTTTCTCAAAGTTAATTCTGAATCAGGTGTTCGTCCTCCAGTGGAAGGAATCCAGACATTCTCAGGGCAGAAGATCCCGCTGGATCGAAATGAGCGTCCAGCCAGTGGGCGG
Organism: Canis aureus; assembly: GCF_053574225.1. Classification (NCBI taxonomy): domain Eukaryota; kingdom Metazoa; phylum Chordata; class Mammalia; order Carnivora; family Canidae; genus Canis; species Canis aureus. The sequence continues at coordinate 41,065,848 of NC_135618.1, forward strand.
GTCCCAGCAGTGAAGGGCCAGGGCTGTAGGGGGAGAGCCCGCCCTGGACTCCGGGGGTTTTCAGTTGTCGGGAGCTGACGGCTTTTTGGAGAAAGTCTTTGTGCCATTTCACACCTTGGTGTGCCTGTCAGCCTCCGGGGCAGCCTGGGGGTACCCGTGCCTCAGCCCGCGCTCCTGTACCAGCATCCGGCTGTGTGGCCCGGACTGCTTTACACGCTTGTCTCGTCAGTATCTTGGGGCTCAGAGGGAGCCTGTCCAGGGTCACAGCTGGTAAGGGGCAGGGTTGGGTCTAAACTAGTGGTGAGGTGTGTGCAGGGGTCGTGGGGTAGGCTGAGCGTGTGGAAGTGGAGGGGGAGGCTGTGGGGTCTGGGCGGTCCGGAGTCCAGCCCTGATGAGACCTCAGGGCTTGCAGGGGTGGCCGCAGGGGTCTGTGTGCTGGCCCTAGAGGGACAGGCAGCAGGCCGGGTAGCCTCTCCTGGGTGAGGAACAGGCTGGGAGCAGGAGCTGAATGCCAGCCTCCCCCAGGGGCCCTGTGTCTGGTGTTCTCGGGTGCGGCATGGTGTGACGGCCCAGGGGCCCAGATGGGCTAGGGCATGGGCCCCTGGCAGGTGTGGGGGACACTTGGGCTGGGTGAGCTGGGCCAGGGCCCTTGTCTCTGAGGCCTGCAGCCTGGGGCAGCCACCGTCAGCGCTAGAGATGTGGGTGTCACTAGCAGGTGCTGGGACAGTGTGCAGCTGTTTACCGTGTGTGACCTGTGCTTTTCATAAACGTTACGCTGTTTTTTTTGTCTTTAAGATTTTATTTATTTATTCATGAGATAGAGAGAGAGAGGCAGAGACACAGGCAGAGGGAGAAGCAGGCTCCCTGCAAGGAGCCTGATGTGGGACTCGATCCCAGTACCCTGGGATCACACAGTGAGCCAAAGGCAGATGCTCAACCACTGAGCCCCCCAGGTACCCCAGCATTACACTCTTATTAGGGACACTGATCAGGGTGACCAGTAGCTTGGTCCTAATTTATTTTCCCAATTCTTGCTGCTTCTGGTTTTGTGGTGTAGAGATTGTGCTGTTAGGGACATTCGCATATGTATGTTTGCCTGTCCTTGGTGTAACTTCCGGGAGGAGATACCTGGTCGCCAGGAATGATGCCGCCACCACATTCAAGGGTGTAGTCCCGGGTTTGGCATGTGTGAGGCTGGTGGCACCCTCCCTGCTGCCCTGGAAGCTCCACCTGAACTGGGTAGTGCACTCCTGGGCTCCCGTCTCCCCTCTGGGGCGGTTTGGTGATCACTCTGTTTTGCCTCTGATTTGGAAATGTGGCTTGTCCTAGGACCACTGTGGGTGGGTGGGTGGCCGGTGGCCCCGGGGCTTAAAGGGCCTCCGTGGTTCCGGAACTGGCTGCCCCTTGCCTGATGGGAGCCCTTCCCTCTGCCACAGCTTTCCGGGCCCTTCTGCAGATCCGGGCAGTGAGGAAGAAGCCGGGAGCCCTGTCCCCCGTCTCCTTCAGCCCTGTCCTGGCCCAGAGCATGGACCACGATGAACATTCAGTAAGTGCCTCTTTCTTCTGTGCTGTGGGGTGGAGGCCAGAGAACAGGGGGTTTCTGCAGGAAGCCCCTGCCCATTTTTAGTCTCTCAGTCCGGACGCCCTCAGGCTTTACCCTTGATGTTAGGACAGCTTCGGCTTCCCAGTGGGGCCGCATTGGTCAGAGGCCCTGGGCCTGTGGCCAGAAGGAAGGGCATGGCCAGGCTGTCTGCTTCTCACTGCCTGCCGGCTCTCTGGGCCTCCGTCCTCATCTGGCCGAATGGGGTGACCCAGGCTGGGCCCAGGGAGCCCCGGGTCCTGAGAGTATTGTTGTTTTTGCGGAGAGCAAAGGCCATCTGACGGCACGCAACCCTCCATTGAGTTTGAATGTCTGTCACCATCATTCTACCAGGCCAGATAGCCAGGGCCACCGTATGGGTCCTAGGAGCTGAGTCTCACCCAGTGGGTGACTATGATCTGTCCTCTCTGTCCACTGAGGGGGGCTGCCCAGCCTGGACACAGGAGAGCGCCTTGGCAGCCACCTACCTCACTTGCTTCCTGGGAAACCGCGAGGTGAGCTTGTTGCACGCAAAGGAGGGGAGGCAGACTCAGGCTTCAGGGAGAGAGATGGCTGTCTGGGTCAAGACATCGGCAGAAGATGGAGAGAGATGTAGAGACACAGAGAAGCAGAGACAGACATGGATAGAGATGAGCAGAGACACAGTCACAGAGACATGGGGAGAGACACATGCAGAGAGGCACTGGGAGAGACACAGAGGAGACACAGACGGGGATGGGACTAGAAAAGTAGGTGCCGAGACACGGCAGAGAGGCACAGCAGAGACAGGAGGGGCTGGCCCAGGTCTTGAGCTCCCAGCCCCGCCCCCGCCCGGCCACAGCCATTGTCTGCCGGTGAGTCTGATGTTGGGATTCAGTGATTCTCAGAGGGAAAGGACCCAAACCCTGTGGTTTGCACACCCGCAAGATGGGCTTCTGCGCTGGTGAGTGTCCCATGTTGGGCCTGTGCAGTGTGTGTGAATATTGGGCCAGTGTTTAAAGGCTGGAAATTTTCCATAAGACTCAGATTTCTGGCTTCTCTTTCAAAATCTGAAGGTCTGGTCTTGCAGCTCAAGCTGATGCAAGGCTGCCTTGGAGGTGGGGTCCCCATCACCCCCACTTTTCCAGGCCAGCCACACTGTGTATTTTGCCTGCTGGGCCCCTGTTGGCATCAGGGCTTACTACTCCCGAAACGGCCCTCCAGTGTTATTTAATATTGGGCTTGACTGAGGAACACGGAACATTTTCTCCAGCCATGCAGTTTTAGTAGAGAAGTTAGCAGTGAGATGTGATTTGTTCCTGGGAGAGGAGGGGTGCTCAGGGGTGGACGGTGGGTTTTCTTGTTGCCTGTGTGTGCCCTTCCCAGGCTCTGCCCTGGAGTCTGAGCAGCCGGCCTGACCTTCCCATGTCTGTCCCTCTTATCCAGAGAGTGCCGAGATGGCTCTCACACTACAGGGCGGCCCTGGGTTTGGGTTGTGAGCTTCCCATGCTCCAGAGGGCCGGTGCCTTCCCCTCCAGAGAGTTAAGATAGCCAAATAACGGGCTCTGGTTCTCCACCATGTTCCCTGAATGAGCAATTTGCACCTAGTGGTGTGGAGAACCCAAATTTTCTTCAGTGAGACCTTTACGGTCATTGAGGAATGGGGGTGATTTAGGGCTGATTTTTCTCCCCAGCTTCCTTTAGGAGTTGGACATTGGTGATGAGTTTATGAGACAGTGGCAGACCTCATAGAAGTACGGGGTGGGGTGTCCCTTTCTCGTGCCCAGCGGGGCCCACTTGTGAGGAGCACCTGGCTAGCCTCCTGCCTGTGCTGGCCAGGACCTGCTTCTCGGGGTAACCCAGACGACGGTGGCCAGTGGGACAGGGATGGGCTCTACCAGCGGCATTGCTTCTGGGAGTTGCAAAGATGCCCAGGCCCAGGCCCTACAGAATGTGCACTTGGCCAGGTCCCCAGACCTCATGTGCAGGTTCAGTTTGCCAGGCACAGGCTCACGGCACACCCAGAGGCCAGCAAGCCCGAGACACGCCCCAGCCAGCCAGCTCCAGTGCGGTTTGGGGGATGGCAGTTGTAAAACATATGATTTTTATCTTGACAGTGTCCCTTTAAAAAATCAAAGGCGCACCCCGCCTCACTGGCCAGCAAGAAACCTAAAAGGGAAACAGTAAGTGTGTTTGGCCCTGTGGCCACATCTTTGCCCCACACCCTGATGATTAAACCAATGACAAGTATGGGAAATCATTTTCACCCCAGGCTAACGTGTTTGGTTAATTTAATCTGTCAAATCCACTCTCCCCAGTCCCGGCGTCCCTGCCCAGGAAGGGAGTTTTGTGGAACAAGCAAAGCTCAAGGTCTGTCGGCAAAAAGCCAGTGTCTTGGATCCCCACTGCCAGGCGGCAACAGCGCCGGCCTCGGGCTGCCCCTTCTCGCCAGCTCTGCTTCTGCCCGTGGTCCCCAATGGCCTCGTTTCCCTTTTTTTTCTTGCTGGCAGTGGAATGATGTTGGAGGTGGAACTCACTCACCTTGCTTCTAGTTTTTGCAAACAGTCTTCCTCGCGCTTGCTTGTCATCCTGCATCCCCTGCTCTGTCCACCTTGGATGTTAGCTCTTTGGGTCAAGGACTTGGTTTCCTTGCATTTTCCCTGCATCTCAGGGAGCAGGCGGGAGCCTCTGCCTGGAGCCTCTACTGACCCCCATGGCCCCTCAGCAGAACTTAGAGCGGCGGAGGTCACGGGAGGGCCAACCCAGAGAGAGGCTTTTTTCCTCTTTGGAGGATGAGGAGGTTCAAAGCAATTACTGACCTTTCAGTGGAAGGCAGGCTGGGAGCGGATACAGGGCAGCACGGGCCAGGTGGCCAGGGCACTCGGGGAAGCTCTGCCTGGCCCTTCTGCCTTTCCTGGTCCGCAGGGCTGTTCCGTCCCTGAAAGGCAGCTCTCCCTTCCTCCCAGCAGAGCGGGCAGGCGGGCGGGGGTTCACAGTGGGAGCACTGCAGGGCATTGGTCCCTTGCCTTGTCTAGTGAGAGCGAGGCGGGGGGGCTGTCCTGCCTGCGCAGTGGCCTGGGGGCCTCACGTCTTCAGCACCCGGGCATCTCCCCACACCTTAACTCTAAAGCAGGACTCAGTCTGTTGATTTGCTCCACTCCCAGCAAGGGGAAGACTGGGTCTGAACCAGAGGTGCCCATTAGAAGCACCTGAAACACACGTCACCTCCAGTGGACACTTGTTTCAGGCACACACAGGGTCTCAAGTTGGGCCAGATGCCTGTGCTGGGCAAAGCTCCCCGCGGGGCCAGGCCCTCCCTGGGCTAGAACACACGCTGCTCCACTGGCCTCTCCCGCCTTCGGCATGGCTTTGCTCTCCACCTGCTCCTGAGCCTCCTTTCTCTCTCTGACCCCTCACTCTCCACCTGTGCCAGGCAGGAACAGAAAGCCAGGTAGGGGCTGGCTGAGACCAGGGGTGGGGAGGGCTCCCAGGTGCCCTCTGGAACAGAAAGCCAGGTAGGGGCTGGCCGAGACCAGGGGTGGGGAGGGCTCCCAGGTGCCCTCTTGCCTTCATCTGGGGCACAGAATGGGCATCCAAGGCCGTGTGCTGCGGCTGATGGCCGAGGGAACCTGGGGAGGGTGTCTGATGCTGCTGCGGTGTTCTTGGCGCCCCTCTGAGGGACGGGGATTTAGATCCCTGGAAGGTGGAGTGGACAGGAGATGGTCAGAAGGCAGGTTCTGGGGAGTAGAACGTCCCTGGGGCACAAGCCCAGCGTCTGGGGCTTTGTGGCCCAGGGCAGCGGGCAGGGAGTGTGGCCGGCCTGTCCCTCACCCACCCTTGTCCCCGCAGAGCTCTGACAGCGTCCCACCTGGCTACGAGCCCATCTCCCTGCTGGAGGCGCTCAACGGCCTTCGGGCCATCTCCCCAGCCATCCCATCAGCCCCCCTCTATGAGGAGATCACCTACTCAGGCGTCTCGGATGGCCTGTCCCAGGCCAGTTGTCCACTTGCTGGGATCGATCGAATCCTGGAAAGCAGCCACCAGAAGGGCAAGCCGAGGAGCAGATCCCCTGACAGGTGAGGCTGATGCCAGGATTCCCTCTGGGGGTGGTACGTGGGAACCACCCACCCGCTCTGTGGCGGGGCTTGGGGAAATGCGTGGTGTCGTGGAGGCAGGGCAAAGCCGGGGGGCGCCGGGGTGGCTCAGTTTGTCGTCTGACTTCGGCTCAGGTCATGGTCTCTGAGTCCTAGGATTGGGCTCTGGGCTCAGTGGGGAATTGGTTTGAGATTCTCTCCCTCTCCCTCTGTTCCCCCTCTGCCCCGCCCCATCCCTCTCCATTTGCATGCATTCATGCGGTCTCCCCACCCCCCCATAGACAGATTGATTGATTGATTGATTAATTTTTTGAAAAAGTGCAAAGCAGGTGTATGTGTGGGTTTAGTTTTAGAACTTTTTTTGGGTGATTTCACTAGAATGACTCACAGAATCAGTAGCAGGTTAGGTTATGGATAAAGGTTACAGCAAAGTAGAGAGAGCAAAGCAGCTGGAAAGATGCGCTGGTGGAGCCCAGAGGTGCCCAGCGTCCCACCCCGTCCCAGGCCACACAGGACATGGCGGGAGCCCGTGGAGTCTCAGGGTCGCAGGATTTTCTGGGGGCTGGTCACGTGGGCACATCCTGCTGTGTGAGCAGCAGTGGCAGTCAAACCTGGGCCACCACGAAACCAGGCACATGATGTTGCCCTAGTTATGCCTGAGAAGCAGAGGGTCCAGTCACGATCCCCCTGGACAGTGCGAGACAGGTGACCAGCCTTCTGTGTTAAGCCTCTTTTCACATGTGCTGTTTATTTTATTTTTTAAATTTAAATCTAAGTTAGTTAACCTATAGTGTGTTATTAGATTCAGGGTAGAGGTCGATGACTCACCCGTTGCCTGTAACACCCAGTGCACGTTCCGTCACGTGCCCTTAATGCCCGTCACCCAGTTACCCTGTCCCCCCACTCCCTTCCCTCCAGCAACCCGCAGCTGGTTTCCTAGGGTTTAGAGTTTCTTTTGGTTTGTTTTCCTCTCTGATTTTATCTTATTTTTCTCTCCCTTCTCCTACATTCATCTGTTTTGTTTCTTAAATTGCACACATAAAGGGAATCATGGGATAATTATCTTTCTCTGACTTATTTTGCTTAGCTTAATATTCTCTAGTTCTCTCTTGTGTGCTGTGGTTTTAAGAAAAGTAAAGGCGGACGTTCTGTAAAACAGGCCTGGCCCCTGTGATTACACACGTGGCAGGGCCCCTCCAGATAGAGAAAGAAGTGTGGGGGTGTCTCCTGCTGCCCCCCACCCCAGGGGTACCATCATGATGCTCTCCTCTGGAAACACGGAGCCGTGTGCAGGCCCGTGCAAGCACGCACCGGGGATGGCCTCCGGGTCCAGCCCGCCGTTGTGCCTGCTGGCGTCCTGCTGTGCACCCGCCTCCCCACAGGTGGCACTGGCTTTGGTGGGTTGGCATTTATCATCCACATGCCCTCCACCCCGTCTTGTCTGTCCCCAGCACCCTGCGGTCTCCGTCGTCCCCCATCCACGAAGAGGATGAAGAGAAGCTGTCCCAGGACTCGGACGCCCCTCCCCCGCTGAGTGGGGTGGGCCTGGCGCTCAGCAGCTCCCCCGAGGTGAGGCCCACCGTCACCCCGGCCCCGCCGCCTGTCCGTGGGCCCCAGACCTGTGGCCAGGGCCCCCCTCCACCGCTTGCTCGCGTGGCAGCAACCTTGGCTGGTTTCCTCATCTGTGGGGTGGGTCCTGTTTCGGGGGCTGCTGGGGCTCCTGCTGTGCGGGAAGTCCTGGGCCAGTGGCACCAGAGCTGCAGCCACACATTGTCCTTGTTTCCCAGAGCTTCGTAACGGAGGAGGCGGACGAGGCAGCGGCATTAAAGCAAGGTAAGCCCTCTCCTCAGGAGCACGTTCGGGCCTCCCCAGCGGCTCTGCCAGAGGCTTCTGGAGGGTAGCTCTTCAGAGCGCACTGGCTCCCCTCCTGGAGGTCATGAGTTCCTTACTGCAGGACCTCCCAGAGGACAGCCCCCGGCCCTCCTGGTTTTCCTTCCACACCCAGCCAGCACATAGTAGTGGCGGTTAGCTGCTCATGCAGGTCCCCTACGGGCTGCCCAGCTGGCACCTGGAGAGACCCAGGGTTCCTCCTGAGGCCAGAGGCTGGACAGTGGGGTGCAGGTGCCTAGCTCAGTCAGGCCCCTCCTCCGCGTGTCCCTGTGTCCCGTGGAAGGGGCCATGCACCTCTCCGTGGAGAGTTTAGCACAGAGTAGCCTGCTGGGTCCTGAGTCCAGCTGCCACTGGTGGGCACTGGGCTCTGTGTGGGGCGTGACCCCTACCTGACCTCACACTGGTTGTGGGATATGATGAGGTGCTCCGTCTCCCAGCTGGGGAGGTGTCATCCCACCACCAACCCAGTCATTCCTCCAGGTTGGGGTGGCTGGAGGCCCAAAGCCATTTAATTGGGAGGTGACAGAGGCAGGAAGTAGCCCTGGCTGGCTGGCTGGCTGGCTCCCAGGCCTGCAGCATGGTAAGGACCCCAAAGTAACCTGCAGCCACTCCCTTGCCAGGAGGTTCCCCAGTCAGCATTGTACCGCGGTGACCCGCATCCACCCTGGGAGTGGCTCCCCGCCCCCAGCGTGTGGGGCCTGCCTGCAGGTTGCTGGGCCTTGGGGCCTTGGGTCTGGGTGTAAGTGTTGGTGCCCAGGGCAGGGTGCCTGGTCTGGGTGTCCTCACGTCCTGCCTCTTAGGCCTGAGCTCCCCCACCTCAGCCTGGGCCTGAGCCTCTCCCGATACTCCTGCCTGCCTCCCTGCGCAGAGCAGGTGCCCAGACTGTGTGGCTCCCCTCTGTGCCCGTCACGGGGCCTAGGCCCCGCTTCTGCAGAGGGGACCTCCCCCTGAGGACACCCTGGGCAGCCCTGGGCACTGCTGTGTGAGAGTGAGGTGGCCGCGCTAGCTGCCCCCTGCAGGGTGTGTGGCCCAGCTGGAAGGATAAAGATAAACAGGAGATATTAAACTTATTACCATTTCTCGGGTATATAATGTGTTTAATTTTTAATTTTAATTTTTATTTTTATTTATGACAGTCACACACACACAGAGAGAGAGAGAGAGAGGCAGAGACACAGGCAGAGAGAGAAGCAGGCTCCATGCACCGGGAGCCCGATGTGGGATTCGATCCCGGGTCTCTAGGATCGCGCCCTGGGCCAAAGGCAGGCGCTAAACTGCTGCGCCACCCAGGGATCCCATATAATGTGTTTATAATGAAAAACAGAAGCCCCGAGCTGGAGTTGGGAGAGAAGGGTAGTAAAGAAAAGCAAACCTTTGCCTCTCAGGCCTAGAGGGCGGAGGAGGGTGTCAGGGTAGGGTCTGGCCCCCAGTGGCTGCAGAGCCCTTAGGCAGGAAAGACAGGCTCCTGGGGGTCCTGACCAGAGGGACAGTGGCCACCTTCTGCCTCTGGGCCTCTGACCTGCCCTCTCCTCTGCAGGGAGCCGAGTGCCGTCCATCGAGAACGTCCTACAGGACGGCAGCCCTGAGCCCTGCAGCCATGGCCAGCCCCGCCTGCCAGCTGATATCTACCTGCCAGGTAACAGCATTCGGCAGCTGAACTGGGGGGAGTGCGGTGTACTGTCACCATCGCATGGACCTTGGGGCCCACCGGGCCAGGGGGCAGTGCGGTGACTATCCCCGTGGAGCTAGGGGTCTGCTCTGACTGCTTAGGGAGGGGCTGGCCTGTTGGGAGCCCAGGTGTCTCCCTGGCTTTGCCCATATTCCTTCTGTCAACCCCAAAGCACAGCCAGGCCCCGGCTCTACAGCCCCCCACCCTCCGCTGAGACTCTTTGGTGCAGAGCCTGTGCCTGAGGCCCCTTTGCACCCTGGAGCCAGGTCTGTGTCGGGAAGGCAGGAGAAGCTGGTCCTTCTCTCCATCTCCTGCTTGGGCCCGGTGGGCAGACCTAGTCCCACTGGAATCTCCCACTCTTCCTTCGTCCGTGGGTACAGCAGGCCCTGTTTGGGTGCCCCAGCAGCAGGGCCTCTGCCCAGGGAGCTATAGACAGAAAGCTGCACGCCGGGGCCTGATGCTGGCCCCCAGCCCTCTACCACCTGCCTGGGGGGCCGATGAGTGCTCACAGGGTGCAGGTGAAGCCGTGCATCCCAGGCCGGTGCTGGGAGGACGGGTGGGGCCAGGCGCCTGCAAGGCCCTAGGGCAGTGGGGAGAGGTCTTATTGCTCTGCCCCCTTTCCCTTTTTTTTTTTTCTTTTTGTTTTTAAAGATGTATTTGTCTATTCATGAGAGACACAGAGGAAGAGGCAGAGACACAGGCAGAGGGAGAAGCAGTCTCCCTGCGGGGAACCCGATGCAGGACTCGATCCCAGGACCCTGGGATCACACCCTGGGCTGAAGGCAGATGCTCAACCACTGAGCCACCCAGGTGTCCCTCTGGCCCAATTTCCAGAGGCCTCTGTCCCCCGCCTCCAGCTCCTCTCTCTGCTCCTCAGGGTCAAGATCCTCAGCTTGAAGTACTAAGCTCCAGAGATGGGGGACAGGACTTGGGGCTCTGAGACTTGTGCCTGCTGCCTGTTAAGATACCATCTAAGGTCCGATATGAAGATAAATAGCCACGGTGCCCTCAGAAAGTCAGGCTCCTGCCTTGTGGCTAGGAAGACCTTTGCCCCCCGCCTGCCCCAGGACTCACTGCTGCTCAGTTCCCGGTGACCTGACCTGTGCCTCGGGCCTGGCTGTGATGTGCTTTGGTGTGAAGGTGTCTCTTGTCCCACCCGCCCCAGCTGGACAAGCAGTGGCCTGTGCAGACAGGGTCCCTATAGCCCAGAGGGTAGCCTGTCACCAGGTGTAGGAAGGCAGGGTCATATGTTTATCCGCACTCGGGGGCCTACCCAGAGAGACCCATGGGTGAAAGCCATGCCTAGGACCAGTATTCCATAGAGTAACACAATTCCAGTAAGTTCTTTCAAGGAACTTCAAGGATTTCCTTATAATTACAAGTTTGGGTGGATGGGGAGAGCCCATAGAGGGACTTCCTAGAACCACGAGTGGGAGTTGTGGTCCTATGGTTGAGGAGGCACCTTGGACCCCCCCGCCCCCCCGGCAGTGCTACCCCCGCGCTGCCGGCGTGTCTGCAGGTCAGGACAGGCCGCAGCCGCTGGGCTCTGCCCACAGGTGACACCAGGCTCTCTGGCTCTGTCACCCCTACCCTAGGCCAGTGACGTGGCCACCTTCAGCTCCACGGAGGGGGCGGGAAGCACGTTGGCTGTGCAGGTGATAAAGGAGAGGCGGAAATCCGTGTTCGGGGGCAGCAGAAGGCAGTGTCCGGCCACGGGGCATAAGGAGGCAGCTCTGGGGCCTGCGACTCACCTGGTTGTGCCCCCCTGCACGGGTGCCCCGTGGGTTAGCATCTGGAGCCCGGTCCTCACGAGCGCTGCCGACTGTACCTGGCGGGGCAGGGGGAGGCCGGGGTCCTCACAGACGTGCACACCTTTACAAGCATATGTGTACCTGTCTTCCTTTATTCCCGTGCCAGAACCTTTTCTCCTGCTACTGGCTCTTGCTCAGCAGAGATCCTAAACGTCTTTCCCACATGCATGTGTTCAAGAGTGGGAACGAGCACATGGGTGTGTTCATTCTTGGTAACAGCTGCACGGCTGTCCCCTGGTGGATGGGCACAGTTGAGCGAACATTAGGTTCTTACTGTGGGTGGGGGGATAAGGAGGTCGGGCGAGGGAACCTGGATGCTGGAAGCGGCGAGCCTGGGGGGCGGGGGGCCCCTCCCTGGGTCCACCCTCCGCCAGGTGAGCCCCGCCTGCCCCAGGCCCTGCCCTGTGAGTGCTTCTCCGGGCTGAGCGCCTCTGCGTTGCACTGTGGCCCAGTTCTCCTTTGTTTTGGCACATTGGTCTGTGTGGGCATCGTGTCTCATGTGTCCCCCCGGGGCATCTCGTCCTGAAGCAGTGCATTTGCTGCGGGATGTGCTGTCTGTGTGAGTGCTTTGCTAACTGAGCTTCTCTCCTCCTCCGCACAGCCCTGGGGCCTGACTCCTGCTCTGTTGGTATAGAGGAGTAAGCTGGTACGTGATCGCCTTCGTACGTGTTGTGGGGTGGCTCTGAGGGGCGTCCCTGACCGTGCTGGAGCAGGACCAGCTGCCTCTCCCTCTCCTACTTCCTTCCTGGGGGTTCCTGCCCCTTTTCTGGGTTTCTTCCACGTCCATGTCTTCCCTGGGGTCCTGGATTCTGAATCCAGAGCTCTCCAAACGTGCTACACCTTCACCCCGAAGAGGTGGTCCTGGGGGGTCTGACATCGGTGGACTTTTTCTGTCTGGACTCAGTGGCCCAGCCACGCTTTTCTATTCTAGCCTTTAGAGTCCCAGGAATGGTGACTTAGCCCTTGCTGAGACCCCACCCCCCTGTTGCTGCTGATTAGCCTGTTCCCCAGCCTGCCTGTGGAACCTTCCAGAACACCAGCACATGCTGAAATCAGCCTGTTAGGAGGCCATGTGAGGTTGACCCTTGGCCTGAGCAGGAGATGCCCTCCACCTGGGTGACCTTGGCAGGTGGTTCCAAGAGCACCAGCAAAACCGGCCAGTGTGTTTAAGACCCTCTTCCCTTCTTCACATGATGGTAGCGGCTCTGGGAAGTCTGGCCATGGAGGACCTGGTGCCTTCGGTGGCCCGTGCTTTCCCAGACGCGTGTGGGCTGGGGCGCTGCAGCCGGACTCCGGCCGTCCTGGCAGCCCTGCTGGGAGACGTGCCCCAGGCTGCTGTGCGGCCCTCCTGCAGGCCAGCCGTCCTGAGCTTCGGTGTCTGTCCACTCATGACAGCTGCTCTTGTGTCCCCGCACAAACCTCTCCTGTCCTCCTTGAATGTTTCGTCTGACGAATCTTCCCCTCTGTTCAAATAGGGCCCAACGCTTTTCTAAAGTCGGCTCCAGCCTCCATGTGAGTGGATGTTGAGTGTTGTGATCTAGGTGAAACTTCCAGAAGTAGACAGTACACAGAGGTCAGGCTGAGCTGCAGAGAGCGGTTTTGCCTGCGGGCTGCATAGCACAGCTGACGCCCTGCACGAAGCCACAGACCCTAAGAAAACAGTTTGTCCCCCTCGGGGTCTGTGTCACAGGTGACAGGTGGCAGAGGGCTCCGCTCCTTGGTTTGCTATGTGACGGAGCCCGTGTCCGGGGGCGGGCGGCCGGCAGCCGTCCCTCTGTGGCCCTGACAGTTGTGCCGGTCGCTCGCCACTGCAGGCCTGTGTCACAGCCGCACCCACGCCCTGGGGTGCACGCTGGGTCCAGGGACAGAGCGCCCCGAGGCATCGGGGGCAGCAGCGCGATCGTGGCGGAAGGGGCCTCTGAAGAAGGCGGGAGGGGCTCCGGGGACCCTCTGAGCGTGACGCGCACGCGGGGCCTGCGTCCTGGCCTCAGTGGTGACCACAGCGCTGGTCGCGTCCCCGGAAGCCCGGACCAGGCGAGGGGGAGACCTGGGGGCAGGACGCACGGCGCCCCGTTACATTCTACTCTGGGGCATCGGCTGGTGCCAGTGTCCTGGATGTGCTCCCAGAGAGACAGGCCGCCCTTACTTCGCTGGGGCTGCACTTCCGGGGCTCTGGGTGGCCCTACCCCCGGGAAGGGGGGGCACGGTCGGCAGACACTGAGCGGGACGGATGAGGTGGGCAACTTGGCCCAGCGTGACCGCTTCTCCCTCTGCTCCTGCCTGCAGGATGGTCCACCTCCATGGAGCCGCCCCACAGCCTCCGTACCACTGGCCCACCCCGGCCTGTGCTTGGTGGCCCCAGTCCTGACCCTGGGGCCACTGAGCTGACCCCACTCTGAGAGCCTGGCCAGGCTGGCGGCGTGGAGCGCCTAGCTCCCCAGACTCTGCCGAGGGGCCGCCAGATTCCAGCGTGACCCCTGGCCTCTCCCGTCTTGCACGCTCTGCGTGGCCACTGGCTCCAAGGGGCCATCCGACCCTTGATTGAAGAGCACAGTGGACGATCTCCTCTGACAAATTCCTTTTTCTACAGTTGATGTATTTGTAAATGGTACAAGATGAAGGACTGCAGCTTTCTGTTCTGGGGTCTCCCCTGCCCGCCCCGTTGGCTGAGTGGCCGGGCCTGGTGGCTGACCACCCACGTGCAGCCTGGATCAGCTTCTCCGAGCACCCCAGCTCTTGGGGCCCTGACATCCCAAGAACTCAACCCAAATTCTCAGAAGAAAAGTGTATTGGTGGGTGAGGAGTTACCCTCCCGGGAGATGTCACAGGGGCCTTGTTGCCGGAAGACGGAAGGAAGTGGGGGCTGAGTCACACTCAGTGAAGGAAACAGTGCCTGTCCCCAACCCCCTGCGTGCGCCTATGTCCTTGGCAGCCTGTCTGTGCCCTCTGCTGCTGCTTCCCCTTCCCGGGCCAGTCGGGGGAGGGGCTGCCCCCCAAACTCCCCCACCCCCCGACCTAGGGGCACAGGCGCTGAACACAGGCCATCTGCGGCCGTCGGTGGCGGAGCGCCCGGCCCTCTCTTTCCCGCACCTTCTCTGAAGCGGCAGTGCCCATGTGGCAGGTCCCTCTGCTGGGCTAGTGCCCCAGGGAGGGATCTGAGCAGTCCCCACTCCCTCTTTACCCCTGGAATGTCACTTGGTTTCTCTTTGACCTAGCCTGTCTGGGGTCCCCGTGGTGGACCTGCCTGGGGGAGGCACATGGCACATCCCATCTGAGGTGACCTTGCTTTTGTTTTTAAAGCAAAACTTCTTGGGCAACAGACAGGTGAAGGGGGCTGCACAGCTCCCTGGGGCGGGGGTGCAGAGGGCCACTTCCTCAGGAGCCACCCTGGGAAGGACAGGTCTGGGGCAGCCAGCAGTCCGTGGGGTCCTGTGCCCCACCCCAGCACCCTCCCTGTGGCTCGTCCGGCTGGGTGCCAGGGAGAAACCAGCAGGAGAGGACTCGTCTTCTCTCCAGGGGAGCCTGGGAGCAGAGCGCTGCCTACCCGCAGCTCTCCGGGCTCAGGCCAGCTCTTTCCCCACCACTCGTACCCCGCCTCCCCGCCTGCGTACACACTGGGGGCACATGCCCGAGTGCACGCCCCAAGTGCAGGCCCATGCGTGGGCTGGCCGCACCCGCCCGCGCCCCCCCCCCCCCCCCCCCAGCCAACCCTGGCCTCTTGCCATTGGTATTGGTGCCAGTAATCTGTTTGAAGGCCGGGATGCAGACTGGCCTTGGACTACATGTGCTATCATTTGACGTACTCTGATTGGCTAGTTTTTGTTCGTTTTTACTGTATATTTATAGTAATAAAATCCTGCAGCAATATCTGGTCCGCTCCTTCCTCTGCGCATTGCACCAAGGGACATCCGCAGTTCCTTGGTCTGGAGGCGGGACAGCGAGTGGCTCACGGCAGCTCTGACGTGTGGCTGTGGCCCCCACTTCTGGGTGTGAGGTCAGTGACACGTGACTTGAAGAGGGCGAGCGTGCATGACATGGTATGTGAGGCACGCGAGCTGCTGCTTATCACAACTGTGGTCATTGTGCCGACTCTGGGTCGGGGCGAAGCGCACTCTGGGGACGCGGCCTGCCCTCTGAGCAATGGGCTCCTTGTCTTGGTCGCTGATCCCTCCCGCAGATCCTTACTGGGCACCCCTGTGCTGGGGTGCGGGAGGGCCCACCCAGGCAAGGTGCAGGCCGCTGCGAGTCTGTGTCCTAGGCAGTGACACTGAGCAGGTAATCAGAGCCGCCCCAGGCTTGGTGACTGGGGAAGTCAGCTGGTGACATGCTGGAGCTACATGGGGTGCTTCCCAGGTGGTGGAGGAGGGCTTCTCCAAGGAGGCGTTTCGTCTGAGCCCTGGAGGGTGCCCGGGCAGCCGGCACAGCAAGTGCAAAAAGAGGCCCTGGGGCCAGAGTGAGCCTGTGTGACCGCTGAGCCCTGGTGGCTCTGGTCGCTGGAGTATCAGAATAGAGGGGTGGGGGGTGCTGGTGCCGCAGGGCCTCGTGGGGACGGAGTTTTATTCTGGGTACAGTCAGCGGTTTTTGTCCGGCTCTCTCCGGCTGTCGTGCGGAATGGATTAGAGGCCCCGGCCCAGCGAGCGGCCCCCAGGAGGGAAAGTAGCTGGTGCCCGAGGCCCGGGCCGCACTGTCCCCCCGACTCGGGACCTCAGTGGGGACACCGCTGTCCTCTGCCAGCTGGTCCATGATGCCCCGAAGCAGGCTGCCATCCTCCGCCCTGCATCGCAGCGGCTCCCTCGGCATTTCTTTCCCTAAGATTGTATATATTATTCAGGAAAGACACAGGAAGAGACAGGAGGAGGGGGAAGGCCGCTCCCGCAAGGAGCCCGATGCGGGACTTGATCCGGGACCCCGGGACCCCGGGACCGAGCCCGGAGCCCAAGAGCCCAAGGCAGGCGCTCAGCCCTCTGCGCTCCCGCCAACGGGCCAGAGCCGCGTGGGGCTGGGGCGTGCAGAGCCTCCCCTCTGCCTCCTGCCCCTGCCAGCCGCGGCCGCCCGTGGGAGGCCTGACCGCGGGGCCCGTGGGTCCCCGCAGCGCTCGCCCGGTCCCTGCCCGGCCCTGGGCGCCCACCCCGGGGTGCGGGTGTGGCCCCTCCGGCCCGCTGCTCCGCGCCCGCCCCGAGAGGAAGCAGAGGTCTGGGCGGGCCCTGAGCGGGCCCCCTCGGGGACGCTGCCACCCCCCGACCCGGGCGGCGCCCGCGGGGCTTCCTGCTGTGCACGCCGGGACGGGGCTGCAGGCTGGCGCCCCGGCCCCGCCCCGGTCCTGCCCCGGCGCGGGGCGCCCTGACACCTGCACCGCACTTGGTCCGACTGGGAGGATGCACGGGCCCGGCTGGCCTGGGCGGAGCTCGGGCGCCGCGGTCCCCGGGCCCGGGGCGAGCGCGGCCCCGCCCTTTGCACACGCCCCTTCGGCGCCGCAAGGACGCGCCGGCGCGGCGGGGGGGCGGGGCCGGGGCGCGGCGGCCCGCGGATTGGCCGGGCGCGGCAGGGGCGGGGCCGCGCATGCACTTAAGCGGCGGCGCTCCGGCCGCGGCGGGGTCGTGTCAAGATGTCGGCGGCGGTGCCGGAGCTGAAGCAGATCAGCCGGGTGGAGGCCATGCGCCTGGGGCCGGGCTGGAGCCACTCGTGCCACGCCATGCTGTACGCCGCCAACCCCGGGCAGCTGTTCGGCCGCATCCCCATGCGCTTCTCGGTGCTGGTGAGGACGCGGGCGGGCGGCGGGCGGGCAGGCGGGCGGCGGGGACGGGGACGGGGCGCCGCTCCCCCCGCGCCCGTGACCCGCGCTCCTTGCAGATGCAGATGCGCTTCGACGGGCTGCTGGGCTTCCCCGGGGGCTTCGTGGACCGGCGCTTCTGGTCTCTGGAGGACGGTCTGAACCGGGTGCTGGGCCTGGGCCTGGGCTGCCTGCGCCTCACCGAGGCCGACTACCTGAGCTCCCACCTGACCGAGGGCCCGCACCGCGTCGTGGCGCACCTGTACGCACGGCAGCTGACGCTGGAGCAGCTGCACGCCGTGGAGATCAGCGCGGTGCACTCGCGCGACCACGGCCTGGAGGTGGGGCCGCCGCCCGGGCCCCGCCCCCCGCCCCGGGGTTTGGCTCTGGCCCCGCGGAAGGCACCGATGGGTAACACGTCCCCCGGAGGGTCCCCTGGCCGGGCTGGGCGGGGTGTCGCTGTGCAGCCTTGGGGCGGGCAGAGGGACGGGGGGCCGGGGCTGGGGTTCCCTCGGGGCTGTGTTCCATCTGCCTTGCTGCCTGCCATTGCCAATCCTGGGAGTGGGGAGTGGGATCGGTGGGGGGATGGGCTGGGGTGGTGCCTGCGGGGGGCGGGGGGACGGGCCGGGTTCCTGGGCCGGGATCTCATGGTTGTTATGGTTCCGGGGGGCCGGGAGGCACCTGTGAAGGGGGAGCATGGGGTGTGAGCCGGGGACCTCCTGCCAGCGGACGGGGGCTGGGACTGGAGTGCAGCAGAGGGCCGAAGGTGCATGGGGTCGGCTCTGACACTCGCCTGGGGCAGAGGGGCCGCACCGCTCCCAGGGCCCCGCTCGCTGCCGCCTCACCAGACCCTGCGGGGCCTCTCATTACAGCCTCTGCAATCTGGCTGCCCCTCTGCTAGGGCCGAACCATGGGTGGGGGTCCCGGGCCCACTCCCGTCTCCTCTCCGTGCAGGTGCTGGGGCTTGTGCGAGTCCCCCTTTACACCCAGAAGGACCGAGTCGGTGGCTTTCCCAACTTCCTGAGCAACGCCTTTACCAGCACCGCCAAGTACCAGCTGCTCTTCGCTCTCAAGGTGCTCAACATGATGCCTGAGGAGAAGCTGGCTGAGGCCTTGGCTGCTGCCACCGAGAAGCAGAAGAAAGCCCTGGAGAAGCTCCTCCCATCTTCCTCCTGAGGTTGAGTCTATGTGGAGTGTCTCTTGCCCTAAACTCCTGGGAGAGTGTCTCCCGTGCGTGCACTCACACCGTATCCTGGCTGCACCGGGCAAGGGGGCATCTCGTTCTCCCCTGCCCCGAGCAGCCACAGGGTGGCAGCCAGATTACGGGGAAGCCACCCTGGTCAGTTGTGGCTCAGGACATCCTCTCCTACCCTAAGGCTCAAACTCTCCTCCACAGGAGTCGGGTTGGTGGATGTATCACCCATTTATCGGGGTGGGTAGATGGACACAGACCACTGAAAAGTTGGTTTATTCTTGTGGAGCTGCCCGGAGTCCTGTCACCAGCCAGCCCCGCGGCCGAGAAGCTGGCTCGGCTCAGGATGTCCTACTGTTAATATTGGTGGTTGTTAGCCTTACTTGGTTAATTTTTTCTATGGTGTGTGACCTGAGTGTGAGGTTTCAAGGCCCCTTCACCTCACTGGGACTTGGTCTCCAGGGTTAGTTGGGGCCATAGTAGCTGGAGTTGTTGAAAGAGGACAGGAAAGGCCCTTCTTGGCTGCTCTGTGTGATCTCTGGTCCTGGTCACAGGCCTGGGGCTGGGTGTATGGGGGCAGGGGGTCCTCTTCTCCCCACCCCCCCGCCCCGGGGCCTTAAGGGCGGGAGCCAGGCCCAAGAGCTCCTTTCGGCACGGAGTGGACACAGGCCTCCCAGCCCAGGTGGACGTGCCGTCACTTCCCTGGGGTGGCTGTGGTGCCGCCGGCACAGGCCTCTCTCTGGGGCTTCTGGCTGCACCTGGGCTGAGCCCAGCTCACTGCTTTCCTCGGCTTTGAAAGCCTCCCTTTCTCCATTTCCAGCACAGTCTGCAGGCAGCTCCAGGACATGGGAAGCACTGGCCGAGTGTGGAGAATGACATCAGCAGAGCCGCCACGGACAGGAAGGTCAGCACTGGCAGTCTCTCTCCTGTGGCCCTATATGTCTGGAAAGACTCCTCTGTGAAGCTAACAGAGTTTCCACAATACCTGCTTGGCCTGGTAAGGAAAGCTGTGCTCTGGCCCTGCCTGAGCGTCTGTTCCACCTTAGAGCCTCGATGAAGTGGCCAGCACGTGCGGGCAAAGGCGCTTCATTCTGTAAATAAAACAGCTGTACCTTGTTCCTCTCTTCCTTCCTTGGGGCTGCGGTGTGCACCACTCTTCAGTTGCTTTTGTAGAATCAGAGCAGAGGCAGCCCTAGCTGCGGGGCCAGACCGGGCCAGGAGGGGGTCACCCTGTCGGCCCTGCTCTGAGCACGGTGGTCTCTGTCCTGACGGAGGGGCCTAGGTTCCAGGTTCCTTAAGTGGGGGTCGCGGCATGGCTTGCCCCTTGGTCTGTCAGTTAGTACTGTGTCGCGGGACCAGAACTGAGCCCCTGACCAGCAAATCTCACATTTTATTTTCCAGCAAATGACATATGCTGCCCAGGTGCCCAGTCCTTTCTGTGGGGCACCTGCGGTGTATGGGGATCCTCTCTCCCCAGGGCCCTGCCCGCTCTGGGCCTCACCCCCAGATTCTGGGCTGGAGGCCCTCGTCCTGCCTCCGTGTGGGCCTTGCTGCCCTGGCCCCAGCCCTGTCCTGCTTCTGCCGGCTGCTCCTGGGGCCTGATCCTCCGGCCCAGTGGGGCCCGGCCTGCGGCAGCGCCCACACTCTGCCCTCCTGTCTTCCAGGCACACAGCTTCAGGGTGGATCAGTCACCCAACGTCAGAGTCTGAGAAGGGAAAGAGAAGCCTGAAGGGGGCGCTCACCGCTGCCCAGGGTGCCCTGCTCTCCCGGCCTGGGGCCTGGGGGACACTCACCGTCCCTCCCAGCTAAGGCTCCCGCCAGTTCTCCTTCCCGTTCAGCACCTGCAGCTTCTCCAAGCTCTGGGTCACTGAGCATAGCACTCGCCCTGAGGATGGGAGCAGTTAGTTCCTGCTTTGCCAGCGTGAGAAGGGAAGGTCCTAGGGATGCCTGGCAGTGAGGGGAAGCGGGCTACACGGCAGGAGCCCCCCCAGGGTCGGAGCTGACCAGGCAGGGCTCCTCCTGTTCCCCCCCTTGTGGCCCCCAGTGGGCGGGAGACCTCTGGCTGCCCTCCTGGACACTCACCCATTTCCTGGACTCGATCCTCCAGTGCTCCTGACAGCTCAGGGAGGCTCAGAGCCTGCAGGGAGGCCTGCCAGCCTTTGGAGTCTGTGGGACATAAAGCCAGGTGGGCCTGGAATGCATGTGGTCACCATAGGTCCTGCCCCTCTGTCCTGAGCTGCCGTGACCAGGGAACCCACCTAGCTGTTGCTTCCTGCATGACCTTGCTACACCAAAGTGTGTCCTCCCAGCTATTTTTCCAAAGCACTGGCTGCCAGTAGCCCCGGGAGTGGAAGGGGGGGGGGCCTGGCCTACAGGGAGGCTTTGTCCTGGGGCGGCCCCAACTATAGGCTGCAGAAATCACTTGAGATCGTGGACAGCAGCGTCAGCCAGGGCCCAAGGGCTTTTGCCCCCCACCACGGGGAGGACATGGGGGAGAGAGGGCACCCTCGCTCTGGGACCTGCGATTGTGTGGAGGAAAGAGCTGGAGCTGGAACCGGAGGCCTAGGACAGCACCTACGTGATCCGGGGCAAGAACACGGTTCTTACCAGCTGTGGGGAGGGCAGCGGCCAGGGGGAGCCCTCGGGTGGACACCTCCTGCTTCACTCTGGCTGACAGTTCGGCTTGACAGGCTCTGCCAGACACAAGGCCAAGCGCTGGTGAGGGGAGAGGCTGGGCAATAGTGCCTCCCACGGCCCCAGCGGGACACAGATACCCCATCTCCCTGAGTGTCAGGGGGGCCCTGCCTTCAGGGCAAGCACACCAGGCACCTTTGGGGACCAGCGTGCAGATGTGCGGGGCCCTATCTGCTGCCTGGGTCTGCCCTGCAGAAAGGAAAAGCCAGAATGAAACGGAGGATGGCAGCGAGTGGCCCCAGAAGGCCCTAAAACCAACCCTTGGCTGAAGCATCTGGAGGCAGTGGTGGCTCAGGGTCGGGCCCAGGGCAGCTCAGGTGCCCACTCACCGCAGCTGGTCCAAGATGAGAGCAGCGTCCTGGGCCAGGGCCCACGTCTCCTGCAGCTGGGCACGCACGTCCTCACGGGCACCGTCCTGCTCCAGGAGGCAGCTCTCCACCACCGCCCGCAGCTCCTGCTCCTGCGACACCTGGCCTCGCATGGCCTCCACCTCCTCACAGCGCTGAGAGGAGATAGGGCGGGTGAGTGAGCCAGGGGGATTCAAGGCCAGGGCCACCTCGGTTGGGTCCTGCCAGCCCCAGTCGGCTCTGCCATCCCCACCGGCTCTCAACTCCCACTCTCCTGGGCCGGAGGAAGGGGACGCGTGTCTCCAGACAGAGCCGCCTCTGCTTTGGGCCCCTTCCCTCAAGCCCTGTGGCATCCAAGCCTGCTGCTTGTTCTCTGCCCTCCCCCTTGATCTTCTGTGTCCATGTAAGCTCCTGCCCCGAGTCCCCATCCCTTCCTGAGCCTTCTTCCCAGGCAGACGCCCATGTGTCTCCCCTCCTGCACAGCAATAATGCTCTCTGCCCTTAACTGTCCTGGCTGCTTCTCCCTGCTGACCCTGCAGATCTGTCCTCCCTGCTCACCCCCTATGCTGTCCTTTACTGCAGGCGTCTCCACACCCCTCTCTTGCACGCCCCCTCATACTTTGTGCAGCTGGATGGCAAGCTCCTGCATCTCAGCTTCGAGCCGGTCAGCATAGGCCAACTCCAGGGCATCGCTGGGGGGACGGGCACTGCTGTGCCAGCGGGCAATGGCAGAGGTCATCTTCCTCTTAGGCCCAAATAACCTGCGAGGAGGACAGAGAGAAGTATATACGTCTGCTGTGTGCGTAGAGATGCCACGGACTGTCCTTACACCAAGACGGTCCCTTAAGAAAGGGCCCAGCTTGGAAGGGGGAGAGTGGCCCCCAGGATCCTAGGGCAGAAGACAAATGGTTCTAAGAAGTGACCCCAGCTAGGGCTGGCCTCCCCTGCTCAGCTGCTGTTCTCACTGAACAGGGGGCTCAGGCCAGGCTTGGGGAGCCTGAGGGAGCCACAGGACCCAGCCCTCCAGCACCTAAGCCAGGGGCAGCTGGAGGGCTGGAGTGGACGCTGCTACAGGAAGCAAGCGGAACCTCAGACAAGACAGGGCAGCTAGTTCCACCCACACGAGGGGAAGCTGCGGGCTCAGCTTCACGCCAGAGACGGGGGTGCGGCCACGAAGGGCCCCTCTGCACTCACGTGATGCCAATCTCCTTCAGGTCGCTCTCAGTGAGGGTCAGGAAGATGCGGAGGTCCACGTCCTGCTCCTCAAACAGCTGCAGGTACTTCAGACACCCAATCTGCTCCAGCAGCGTGGCGAGGTCCTGGAGGGTACAGGGGCGGGGACAGGTCAGAGGACGGGTGGCCCCGTCCGGGTGAACCCGGCCAGCCCCCAAGCTCCACAGTGGGACAGTGCTGGCGGCCCCCAGAGCCCCGGCCACCCCCTCTCTGTGCCCTCAGGCGGCATGGGTAGCCCGGAGGCTCTCTAAGCCTGTGTCTTCACTTCAGCTTGGACAGCGTCAGTTTCTTGGAGGGCGAGTCCGGTGGCCACAAACTCTCTTGGCTTTGTTAGCCTGCGACAGTGCGACATCTTAGTTTCTCCTTTACTTCTGAAGGATAGTTCTTACTTGGATACAGCATTCTGGAGGGTTTTTCTCATTCCTTTGACTAGGTCATCAGATGTCCTCTAGGTCCCGTGTTTTTTTTTTCCCCTTTAAAGATTTTATTTATTCATGGGGGGTGGGGGGCACCGACACAGGCCAAGGGAGAAGCAGGATCCCTGCAGGGAGCCCGATGCGGGACTCGATCCCCGGTCTCCAGGATCAGGCCCTGGGCTGAAGGCGGTGCTAAACCACTGAGCCACCCGGGCTGCCTGGTCCAGTGGTTTCTGATGGGGAATTAGCTGTCAATCTTACTGGGGTTCCTGGTGTGTAAAGACTCCTTTCGTCTCACTCCGTTCAATTCTCCTTTTGTTTCTGGACAGTTTGATTTCTTTAGGTCTAGGTGTGGATCTGCATTTAGCCTACTTAGGGTTCATACAGCTGCTGCAGATTCATGTTTTGTTTTTTTTTTTTAAGATTTATTTATTTATTTATGAATGATAGACATAGAGAGAGAGAGGCAGAGACACAGGAGGAGGGAGAAGCAGGCTCCATGCCGGGAGCCCGACGTGGGACTCGATCCCGGGACTCCAGGATCACAGCTTGTGCCAAAGGCAGGCGCTAAACTCGATCCCTGAGCCACCCAGAGATCCCCCGATTCATGTTTTTTATCAAATCTGGGAAGGTCTATTTCTGAAACATTTTTTTGCCCTTCTCTACACCTCTCCCTCTGGACAACATTATGCATATGCTAGCTGCTTGATGGTGTCTCACGGGTTTCTGTTCATTCTTCTCAGATGGGATAATCTCAACTGACTGACATCAAGTTTGTGGGTCCTTCCGCATCCTCCAGCTGCTTTTGGGCCCTCTCGTGCCACGATCGTTTCACTCATTGTACTTTTCATCTATAGAATCTGTTTGGTTTGTTTTTATTTCTATCACTTTATTGATATTCTCTATCCAGACAGGGTTTCCTTGGGCTCACTGAACATATTTGAAAAAGCCGGTCTAGTCTGTGTCCAGGAAGTCCCACAGCTGGCCTTCCTCGGGCACTGCTTCTGTTATTTGACTTTTTATAGTCGACAGCCATACCTCCTTGTTTCTTTGTACATCTTGTCATTTCGTTGAAAATTGGACATTTTAAAAATTTATAAGTAATCTCTACATCTAAAAGGGGGCTTGAACTTACAAGCTCAAGTTCAAGAGTCACATGTTCCACCAAATGAGCCAGCCAGGCACCCCCAAAACAATTCTCCTCCTCCACAGTCTGTTGCTGCTGCTTGTTAAAGAAGTTATTTATTTAGTGCCTTTTCTATAAGTCTGTGTTCTCCCTCACGTGTGGCCACAGAAGTCTCTCCTTGGCTAGCTCAGTGGTCAGCTAAGGACTGGACAGATTTCCTTAAACACCTGAGACTAGTCAGTCTCCCTTCTCTGCCGAGTAACTCTGTAGGCTTCAGGGGGCACATCTTTAACACTCAGCCAGATAGATGACAGTCCTTCCCTTAGCCTTTACTTGCTGCTTGCTAGAGTCTCAGGGTTCACACAGATGTATTTTCAACTCTTTCTTGACCATACACAGAACACAGCCTTGAGCAAGTGTGTGGCCTCCCAGGTTCCTAGGATTATGTCAGAGCTTTACAAAGCTCCTATGGACATCTCACTCCCTACTTCTTCCTTTTAAGCTTTGTGGTTAATCTTATTTGCCCCAACTATGATCCAACACCTCAGGCAGCTGCAAAGTTAAAACACGTGCCTATAATTATTTTCAACACACAGATTCCAAGGAGAGGGCTTTTGTTATACTGGGTAGACAGGCTCTCAGTCAAATCAAATACAGTTTTGTAAGCATGGTCTCCTAGGAAAACCTCAGATGCATCCAATAATGCCAATTCTTTGAGAATGAAACAGTGAAAGAACCCAGCTCCATTCTGCTCCTCCAGCGGCTGTCACAGCTTCCCTGGCACTGGAGTGAGGATGGGACTAAGGCAAGTTAACTACAAGGTTTACAGTTCTTACTGATTCAGCCACTTCTCTTAAACATTTCCAGCTTGCTCCAAGCCTTTGGTTTATTCAGAGTTTTCAAAAAATTATTCTGACCATTTCTGCCAGGTTTTTTATTGCCTTTAATAAAGGGGCAAATTTTCAAAGGTTCTGACTCTGCCATTTTCCTTAACCTACTTTCTGAAACAGCCTTAAGATCCCACCACCACCACCCACTCTCCCATCAACATGTGTTTAAGGAAATGAAAGGTGTAGCTGTTCACTGAGCCGGGAACATAGGCAGTGGAAAGAGCTCCCTGGAGGGGCCACAAGGAGAAGCCAAGAAGCCAGCAAAAGTGGAGGGGCTTAGTGAACAGCAGAGCTGTGACTTTAACAAATAAATGGTAAAAAATTACTTCTTTCATCTTTGTACCACTTATGCCCACAGAGGGCAGGAGAACTCAATAAACAGTTGAGCTGCCATGCCGCACCTGCAATCCCCGAGAAGCTGGTTAGCCAGAGCGACCCAAAATGAAGAAGGCAGACATGGCAATTTCCATTACATGCCACTTTATCTCTGCTTCAGATGCATCTTGTCACTGACTTCTGAAAGCAGCTTTGTAAGACTGGTTCTGTTTTTCTCCTCCCCAGGCTCAGGGACGCTGAGTCAAGTATGGAAACCAAGGGGAGAGATAGGTCCCTCCTATGGAAAGCGATGAAACAGAAAGCCTGCAACTGGCACTTCTAGCCTTTAGGAATCCTCTCAGCCCAAGTAGCTTCCATAGATCATAGATCATTGGGGAAAAACCATGACCACAGCTTTCTCTGAATCCTGCTGACCCACCAGAAGTATACAGTAAAGGCCTCGTGAAGCATGAAGAGTGTCCTCTTTCTCACTGGGTAACTGCCAGTTTCACAGACGGCCTTACCTGGGGTCCTGAATAGGGAGACCTCTCTGTCTGAGGAATGCATCCTGGGGAACAGGCTGCCCCAGAAGTCCCAGTGCTGGTAGGCCACTGGTTGTCACTGTTGCTGTAACGATTCTTGGTCTTCATATAACTTTTAGTTTGCTTGCGAACTGAACTTTTACAGGCATGATCTGAATCCTGTGGTGAGAAAGATGTCTGAAGTTAACACTAAGGGGCCCAGAGCTAAAGTAGCTGCATCCACTCTATTCTCTGCCACAAAACTGTTGCTGTGAAACTGCCCCACCAGCCACACAGAGGCTTCCCTGGTGACTTGCACTGTGGTCTATGTGGCCCCGATCCAAGCACCGCTCACGGAGGGTGGCCAAGGACTGTGTGTGACATGCACGAGGTACCTGTCACCAAACTTGCCCTCTCGAAGAGGGGCACAACACCCAGAAAGGGGAGGGAGGTGGGAGATCAAGAAAAGAGAAGCTTCACCTCATTGCTCTCCAGAGAGGCCTCACTGCTGATTCCTGGGGCTCTCGTCAGGCCCTCACTGCTGCTGCTGCGCCTCACGGCCCCCAGGTTGGCACAGAAGGCGTGCTCTTCTGCCAAGGGGAAGACAAGCGCACCTGACCCCAGGTCTCAGTGGCGAGGACTCCCCAGAGCCTGCACCTACTGCATTCGTCAATATTCAACAGCTCACTGCACTCTTCTGTTGCGGGCCCTCCTGCCCCAACACGGGACGGGAGTTCTGCCTGTTTTCTTCACTGATCTACAGCAGTGCCTGGCACACCGGGCACTCAGTAAACAGCTAGTGAATAAATGATACATGTAACACAACAGACATTTCCCTGAGGGCTTACCGGTCCAGGAGCCAACCGTGTTTGGAACGACTCCCCCACATCCTGCACCCAGGCGCCGTGGGCCAGAAGCTGCACCTCAGCAGTCTCCAATCCAGGTCCCTCTGGAGCCTGCCCCCCAGCCCCTGTTCTCCAGCGGTGGGGGGGGGGGGGGGGCTCCCAAGACCCAGGCTCCCGCTGTGGGGGTAAAGGGCTGGGGCATGGGCGGGCAGGACACACATACCCCGGCTGCTGCTGCTGCTGCTGTCCCCATCCCGGTCGTTGATGGGGGATGTGACATCCCTGTAGCAGAGGCCCCCCACATCCAGTGAGTTCTCATCGCTGCTGTGGAAGGTGACATAGCCCTGTGGAGGCACCTGCTCTGTGGACAGAGTGGGGGACATAAACCCACATGAGCACAAGAGGGGCAGCCG
Organism: Canis aureus; assembly: GCF_053574225.1. NCBI lineage: Eukaryota > Metazoa > Chordata > Mammalia > Carnivora > Canidae > Canis > Canis aureus. Next base: position 41,092,632 of record NC_135618.1, read on the forward strand.
ATTCCTCCTTCCAAATTCAACCGCCCCAGAGGAATTTTGGCAGGAGGGAAGGCTGGGACTTAGGCATCGGATCTAACTGGCCGTCACCCCATCTGCTCGCACAGCAACCTGAGCACACGCACACGGTCTGCAGGTGAGGAAAAGGACTCTGAGGGGCGTGGAGACCAGTCTGTGTCCCACAGCAAGGGCCCAGGGGTCAGGACTAGCACCCAGTCTGACCCGGCGCCCCCACATCACACCATGCTGTTGCTTTTCCAAGTGGACAAAGCAGGAAACGGTTAGCTGGATTGGCAGATTCCTGAGCCCAAGGAAAACCAGACCACTAAGTGTTCCTTGTAGCTGGCAACATCTCACACACCAGCCCCTGTGCTCCCTGTGACTTCTCACAGAGACTTCGAGGGGCGCTGCTCCTCGGGTCAGTCAACCCCAGCCAGAGAGACCTGGCTGGGCAGAGGGAGGTGGGTGGCCCTGGGCTAAAATGAACAGCAGTAACACCAAGTGACATAACCTCCGAACTTATCTGCCTGCAAGAGAAAGGGAGAAAAGACACACCGGGGGGTTTAATTCCAGCTTTGTCCCTGCCTCCCCCACAGAAAGTACATTTATTTGCATAAAAGAGACTGGCTGGTGACCTCACGTGGAACTTATTTTCTTCTTTATACCTTTCTGAAGTTATCAAGATTTACGATCAGCATATGCTATTTATCATTCAAAAATTTTTTTCGTTGCTGGCAAAGAGAACATATGCGTATATAGAGAATTTAAATATCACAAGGTATAAGAGGAAAACCAAAAATATGAAATGGCGCAACTAAGGGACAATTAGCATGATTCTTTGGTGAATGTTTTTTCTGCCGCTGTGGGGGCATAAAAAGACGTGTATAAATGGGCTTTGACCAGATTATTTTGGTAACTTGAATGAACTCCATTTTTAAAAGCAGCTGTTGTACAGCAACGCAAGTGAATGACCCCCCTCACCCTGGGTAGACCTGTCCTTCCTTCGCCCCCGCCATGCCTCAGGTGGGACAAGCAGCACGGACTCCTCACAAGAGACAGATTTGCCACTCAAAATAGAGCCACCTGGCCGAGTGCCCCAGAGCTACGTGCTTACAACCATGCTCTCACCCTGCAGCAGCCTGCCCACAGCTGGGGGGCAGCTTCCCCAGTGGCCCAGGGAGCCCACCCCTCTGTGGCTGATGGGAAAAGGTAGGCCTGGAGCTCCCAACCCAGCTAAGATTCCTTCCAAGGGTCATGGGAAGGAATCAAGTTACTTGTATACTCTTGAATAAAGCACGGTCTCCCCTAACTGGGAAAGTTGGTTTCTTTTGCTTTTCTTTTCTTTTTTTAGGTTTTACTTAATTATGACAGCGAGAAGGTGTACCAGCAGGTGGAGGGGCAGAGGGAGGAGAAGACTGCTGAGTAGGGAGCCCAAGATGGGGCTTGATTCTAGGACCCCAAGGATCATGACCTGAGCCAAAGGTAAACACTCAACTGACTGAGCCACCAAGAGGCCCCTGGGAAAGTCAGTTTCTAAGCCCAGGGGTACTTGCTCACGAGATGGGCCCATCCACCCGGCTTGCTAGACGGCAGGATTGACCCAGCCACTAATGGGTGACAGATGTCAAAGACAATCTAACACTGATCATTTGGTCAGGCCAGGGTAAGAGTGTTGGCACCCCCTGCACTCCCCAAGCGCACTGCACTCAATGTGAAGTGCTGACAATAGGAGAACAAACTCACTTCTAGCCCACCACCAAGTGTACCATCCGACAATTCTCAAGTCCAGCATGTTGAGAAAAGAGAGCAACAACTGCCCGAGACACATCCAACTCCAGCTGGAGATGGGGACAGAGACCAGACCTCAACATTTTCCCTGCACTAGCTGACCTACCACATGATGAATGAAATTGCAGCTTTGATATATTTCCACTGCTAGAGGAAAAGTTCTATTTGCAACATGACCCGTGGAAAGGAAAACCAAAGGATGAACCAGAAGCTAGCCAGTGATTGTCTTTCAATCTCTGTAATCAATTCTTTTTTTTAAGATTTATTTATTTATTCATGAGAGAGACACACACACACAGAGGCAGAGACACAGGCAGAGGGAGAAGCAGGCTCCCTGTGGGAAACTTGAAGTGGAACTCGATCCCAGGACCCTGGATCACGACCTGAGCCAAAGGCAGATGCCCAACCACTGAGCCACCCAGGTGCCCCCCACCCCATAATCAATTCTTAATCCGTGAGCTGCAGCCCCCACCCAGTAGCCCACATTTCAGAAGCCGAGGACTGTTCAGTCCCCATCAAGGCCACATCTCAGGGAGCACTGCCGAAGAGCCAGCAGGACGTGGGAGCACTCACCACAGCAAGGCTGCTGGATCTTGCCTCCAAGTCCGATAGCTGTGATCCTGGCCAAGGCTCGGGGCCCCTCATGGATGCTGAGGCCCTTTTTCCGATAGAGCTTCTGTCTCTGGGGAACAGGGCAGGATTCATCCGAAGAGCTTAGATCTTCAAATTTTTCTGCAGGCCAAACACCAGAATTAAGATATTTTGTTCAGTGATGGACTAATTTACTAATCCTCATAGTACATGGGAATGAAATCATCATAATTGTCTTTCTCATATTAAGAAGAAAAAAAATATGTTTCCCAGGACCTCACTAGAAAGAAATGCCATAAGGAGCCAGTCCACTGCTCAGATGGGCCACGGGGAGATCTGGGGAGAAAGCAAGCTTACTAAGCATGAGTCTCAATTGAAAAAGGTTGTCATGAGTGGAGAGTCTTAATTCTTATTCTTCTCTTTGCCTGGCTTCCAGAACTTTTCATAACTAGTATGTATATTTAAAAAAAGAAATAAATTTTGTTCTAAGTTGAGATGGTAAGTAAGATCTGTCTCCTCATAGACATATGGCAACATCAGTCACAGCTTCTTAACAACTGTGTGTTCTCCACCTACACTTCCTGGGAAACAAGGGGCATATGCCAGCTGTGGGCCGGGCCTGGGGAAGCACTTTACATCGCCACCTGTCATAGCCTAAGAGCTTACAGTGCACTCACAGCTGTTACCATCTTATAGCTTTTCACAGTTTTCCTTATTTCATCATACCTGGAAGGCAAAATTTGTGAATATATTTGTATAAGGCTCCCATCTGATGAGGCCTTGTTCTCCTGCTGGTACACTGTGGCTCAGACTCTGAAGGTGCCTCTCCTCCCACCGCCCCCTTGTGAGCTGAGTCCATCACAAATAATCCCGAGGCCAGGAAGGGGTCAGGCTATGGAGGGGGAGCAGCTCACTGGCAGGAACCGACAGTTCAGGTCAGTGACTGCCTGCGAGCGAGGGAGTGACTGACCCAGGGTCCAAATGCCACCAGTGACCCTGGGCCACCTATCCTCTCTATTCCCTACTCAGCTTGCTCCCATGTGCTCAGGGATCTACTGGGAGGAGACTGTGGTCCTGCCCAGGCAGAAGATGGAGGAGTTGTCAAGAATAAAAGGACAAGGGGGGGGGGGGGGGCAGGTAACCAAGGCAAAGGCAACTCCACAAATCAGAACCTCCCAGCACATCCTCTCACACCTGACGAGTCAGCAATAGCCATACGGGAACACTAAGTAAAATACTGGCAAATAGAATCCAACACCACACTAAGAAAACGATACACCACGTGGGATTTATATCAGGAATGTAAAGTTGCGTTATTAGAAAATCCACTAATGGGGATCCCTGGGTGGCGCAGCGGTTTAGCGCCTGTCTTTGGCCCAGGGCGCGATCCTGGAGACCCGGGATCGAATCCCACATCGGGCTCCCGGTGCATGGAGCCTGCTTCTCCCTCTGCCTGTGTCTCTGCCTCTCTCTCTCTCTCTCTCTGTGACTATCATAAATAAATAAAAATTAAAAAAAAAAAAGAGAAAATCCACTAATGCACTAATGTACTCTGTTGATAGAGCTAAGGAGAAAATTAACAACCATCTCCATAGATGCAGATAAAGCCTTTGACAAAATTCTACACGTATTCCTGTAAAAAACACTCTGAAATACAGAAAATGCCAGATACCTTCTTAATGACGGAACACATGCACACCTCACCCTTAGCGCCAGCGTCCCAGCTAAGACAGCATCTCTGCCAGGGTCACGTGAATGCCCCGTCCCCAACATGCTCGGCACCTTAGGAGAAGTATTAGCCAGTGCAACTAAAGGAAAGAAATCAGAGGTAGGAAAAGAAAGAAGCAGTAAATCTATGTCTATGGGCAGACTGTATGGTAGCCTATCTGGAAAACCCTGGAGAATCAGTAAACGCCATGAAAGAATGCAGTAGAGCAGAATATGAAAGTGGCAAGCTGACGCCAGTAGCCTTCACGTCACAGACAACAGGCAGGCAGAGGATGTGAAGGCAGCGGAACCGCATTTACAACAGCCACAAAGAAAGACGCTTAGGAAGAAAAAAACAAGTTATAGGCACAACGTCTAGAGGAAAATTTTTAAACCTTCCAGCAGACACAAAAGTACACTTGAACAAGACATCCCTTGTGGCCACAGAGGACGAGTCCACAGCATAAAAGGGTAGCTGATTTATAAATCTGCCAGTCTCCAGAACACAGTTTCTAAGCAGCTAGACCGGGTGATGTCGACGTTCACCAGCAGTACTAGCTAACACCGAAAAGGGACAGATGCAGGGGGACTGGCCTCACCAGACAGTCCAACGTGCCACAAAAAGGCTCTGCAAACTGAGCACAGAGTGGGTCCGGTGAGTGGACTGGGGAAGAAAGACCTGGGGAAGAGAAGAGCAAGGCCAGAAACGGACTTGGGCACAGAGGGAAATTCAGACTACATGACAAAGACAGCCTCTCAGATCACTAGGTCAAAGATGGACTGGTAAATAATTTAATGAAGCCAGGACAATAGAGAAGCCATCTGAAAACAACCCCTCACACCACACGTGAAACTAAAGTACAAAGGGATCAGAGATTTAAATGTAAAAAAATGAAACCATGGAAGCACCAGAAGAAAATGGGCAAATTCTTGTATAACTAGGGCATGGGGAAAGATCAGTGACCCCAAATCTAAAGGCAATAAAAGACTGATGAATTTGACTATAAAAAATTAAAATATTTTGTATGGCAATAAGTACAGCAAGCAAAGTCAAATAACCACCACCCTGAGCAATCCCCTTTGGGAGGTGGACATCCCACCTCCCCATGGGTGCCACCTGTGCACACCTTCAGCCTGGAGGGCACACTCTACGTCCTAACGTGTCTCTCTCCTAGGGGACCAGTGAGCCTCAACCCTGACTGTGCAGTGGAGTCACGGGGGAGGCAGAGGTCTGCTGGCGAGGCTGCGGGGAGGCCACCTCTAAAGCCCGCAGGGGCGTCCTCCTCTCCCAGCAGCAGAAGGCAGAGCGGCGCAGAAGCAGGTACCTGGGCTCCGATAGAGGTTCTTGGGCAGAGAAGGTGAGTGAGCATCTATCAACCCGACGATCTTCATGTGTCCATACTGCTTGGCCAGCATCCGGGCTGTGGCCCCACTGTGGTCTCTTGTGTCCACTCGGACTCCCTGTGAAATGTCATGAAAGTTCAAGAGCTGGGAACTCTCATTCCCTGGACGCGGACTCTGGACCCCAGCTAAGAAGTGCAGGGAGGGGGCTCCTCACGGCCCAGGAAACCTCACATCTGCGTGAGAAAGAGGCAAAAGCCTCGTCTCCTTAAGGACGAGGTGGGGGGCACTGGGGAGGGGCTTGTGGGCAGCTCCCCAGCCTCAGCGCCAGGCCGGCAGCTAGCTAAGGGAGAGGCAGGCACACTGCAGGCCGCCAGGGCCAGAGCCCAGCCTTCACCCCTTGCAGGCCCGCCTCGCTCCATTTCTCTCCACACAAAGAACACTGAAGACAAAAGATTCACTAGAGAAGCCACCTTTAAAACTCATAACCATGAGGAGAGCACCATCCTTTTGAAGAAGAGTCCGGTAATTTTTATCCAAAGCCCTAAAATGTACTTATAGTATTCAGCACAAACATTCCATTTCTGTGACTCTCTCCTAAGGAAATAACCCCAAATAACAGAGAAAGCTTTTATGACACAGGTGTTTAGTAGAACATATCTACAATAACGAAAACCTGGAGACCGTGTCAATGGGGCTGGACCCAGCCAGGCTACTGCCATAAATGCTGGTGTTTACAGATAACTGGTATAACCAAGTTCCTAAAAGGACCGTAATATGTGTCTTTATGACATGTAAGGTATAAGGTGTCCTTATGAGGAAGAGAAGACGACGCGGATATATGGGGGAAACAGTATGTGAAGCATGCGAAGACAGGTGGAGACTGGAGTGACACATCCACAAGGCAAGAACCACCAGGAGCCAACAGTTCAAAGCCTCTGGACGGAGTGTGGCCCCACTGATAACCTTGGTTCTAGACTTCTGGCATCCACAACTGTGAGAAAATAAATTTCTGTGTTTTAAGCCCAACTTTATGGTTAATTGTTAAAAGTAGCGGGAAACTAATGTACCCACTGACGTGTGAATGGCTACATAAACTAAGGCATATCATTACTATAAAGGACTGGATCAGAAAGAATGAGGCAGGTTTCTTTGTACTGATGTGGCAATGCCTGTGATGTTTTGCTAACATTTAAAGACACACTACACGGATCCCTGGGTGGCTTAACGGTTTAGCACCTGTCTTCGGCCTGGGGAGTGATCCTGGAGTCCCGGGATTGAGTCCCACATCGGGCTCCCTGCATGGAGCCTGCTTCTCCCTCTGTCTGTGTCTCTGCCTCATTCTCTCTCTCTGTATGTGTCTCATGAAGATATAAATAAAATATTTTTTAAAAGGCGGGGGGGATGCCTGGGTGGCTCAGCAGTCTGGCGCCTGCCTTAGACTCAGGACGTGATCCTAGAGTCCTGGGATCGAGTCCCATGTCGGGCTCCCTGCATGGAGCCTGCTTCTCCCTCTGCCTCTGCCTCTCTCTCTCTCTCTCTCTCTATGTCTCATGAATAAATAAATAAATAAATAATCTTAAAAAAAAAGGCACACTGCAGAAGTAGATGTAACCCATTTATGTAGCAGGATTCCATTTCTGTAGAAAACTACTCATAGTTGTTAATATTGGGGGAAGAGAGACAGTATAAGAAAACTTAGAAGTTTTTTTTTTTTTTTAATTTTTATTTATTTATGATAGTCACACAGAGAGAGAGAGAGAGGCAGAGACACAGGCAGAGGGAGAAGCAGGCTCCATGCACTGGGAGCCCGACGTGGAATTCAATCCCAGGTCTCCAGGATCGCGCCCTGGGCCAAAGGCAGGCACCAAACCACTGCGCTACCCAGGGATCCCCACTTAGAAGTTTTTTAATGCTTATTTCTAAATTTTTGGTTGATTAGCATCTAAATTTTATTGTTTGGCTTTTTTTAAGCCTGTAGGTTATATTACTTTCATAGGGTTTTTTTAAATGTTTTTTCATGAAAATATTTACACTGTACAAGTACACCTCAGAGACACTGCAGGTTCAGTTCCAGACCCCACAATAAAGTGAATACTGCAATAAAACAGGACAAATGAATGTTTTTGGTTTCCCAGTGTATAGAAGTTATATTTATACTCTACTGCAGTCTATTAAGTGTACAGCAGCATTATGTCTAAAAAAAACAATACCTATACCTTAAAGAAATAAAATACTTTATTGGGGCGCCTGCCTGGCTGTCAGTAAAGCATGAACTCAGGGTCGACTTCAAGCCCCATGTTCAGCATACAGCTTAAAAAAAATTAACTTTATTGCTAAAAAATGCTATCATCTGACATTTCAGCAAGTCACAATCACAGATCACCACCTGGGTGGCTCAGGTGGGTTAGGCCATGATTGGCTCAGGCCATGATTCCAGGGTCCTAGGATCAAGCCCCAGTCTGGGCTCCCTGCTCGGTGGGGAGTCTGTTTCTTCCTCTGTCCCTCCCCCCGCTCATATGCTCTCTTTGTCTGCTCTCTCTCTCAAATAAATAAATTCTTTTTTTTTTTTTTTAAAGATTTTTTTAAAAATTTTTTTATTTATTTATGATAGTCACAGATAGAGAGAGAGAGAGGCAGAGACACAGGCAGAGGGAGAAGCAGGCTCCATGCACCAGGGAGCCCGACGTGGGATTCGATCCCGGGTCTCCAGGATCGCGCCCTGGGCCAAAGGCAGGCACCAAACCGCTGCGCCACCCAGGGATCCCTCAAATAAATAAATTCTTTAAAAAAATATGACAATAATGAAAAGGTTTGAACTATGGCAAGAATTACCAAAATGAGACACAGAGATGCAGAGTGAGTGAATGCTGTTGGAAAAATGGTACCCGCAGACTTGCTCGACGCAGGGTCTCCACAAACCTTCCACCTGTAAAAAGCGCAGTATCTGTGAAATGCAATAAAGTGAAGCACAATAAAATGAGGGGTGCCTGTCCACATTCAAAAGTTATAGGACTTCCCCACAATATCACCATTATTAAGGATTTAAGATAACTTATATTTTAAAATATTCTTCAGAACTTACTTGTATACACTTTTACAGATTCATGGAAAGGCGCAATGAATTTATTAAATCACTGTTTAAAAAGCTCTATAAAAAGGAAAAAATTTGTAACTATGAGAGGTGACAGATGTTGACTAGACTTACTGTGGTATTCTTTACACAATGTAAGGAAAATGCAAATCATTATGTTGTGTACCTTAAACTTATACAATGATATATGTCAACTGTATTCAAGAAGCCTAGAAAAGGGGATCCCTGGGTGGCTCAGTGTTTTAGCGCCGCCTTAGGCCCAGGGCGTGATCCTGAAGTCCTGGGATCAAGTCCCACATCAGGCTCCCTGCATGGAGCCTGCTTCTGCCTCTGCCTATGTCTGCCTCTCTCTCTCTCTCTCTGTGTCTCTCATAAATAAGTAAATAACATCTTAAAAAAAAAAAAGCCTAGAAAAAATATTTTTAAAAGATTAAAAAAAAAGGACCATGATACAAAACTGTACCTATATTACAGCAGCAGCAAAACATGACAAAACAAAAATGTATACAACACTGGAAGCAAATGTGCCCACACTGTTAATATAATATCTAATCAGTAAGAAAGGGGGATTTTCCCATCTTCTTAATCTTCTATATTCTCTAAACTTTCTACCATGAGCATGCTTACTTTGAAGGTAGAAAAGACAATAATCTTTCTATTTTAAAAGCTTCAACCAAGCAGTCTGGGGTTTGATAGGGACCACCGGGTCTCAGTGCTCCGGAGGGCAAACCGGCAAACATTACACATACCCTTTGACTCAGCAATTCCACTTTTAGGGATTTAACCTTCAGAAATAACTAAAGACATACACTGACATTTAGTATCTTCCCATCAGCAGTTAGTATCATGGGAGCCAAGAACCTAAAATCAGGAATTAATGAAATAAGAGAGAATGCATTTCTAAAGTGGAATTGTATCCCCCCATTTATATGACAGGCCCAAGTGTATGTTTATTTGTTTTTTTTAAGATTTAATTAATTTATTTGACAGAGAGAGAGAGAGAGAGAGCACACACCAGTGCACAAGCAGGGGGAGTGGCAGGCAGAGAGGGAGAAACAGGCACTGAGCTGAGAGCCCGATGAGGGACTTGATCCCAGGACCCTGGGAACATGACCTGAGCCAAAGGCAGACGCTTAACCATATGAGCCCCCCCCAAGTGTATGTATTAACATGGATGGGGGTGCACAGGACATCGATGAGAAAAAAAAAAAAAAGCATATTACAAAACATTTTGTATAACAGGATTCCACTTTGATTTAAAATATCTGTTAAAAGGGATCCCTGGGTGGCACAGCGGTTTGGCGCCTGCCTTTGGCCCGGGGCACGATCCTGGAGACCCGGGATCGAATCCCACGTCGGGCTCCCTGCATGGAGCCTGCTTCTCCCTCTGCCTGGGTCTCTGCCTCTCTGTCTCTCTCTGTGTGGCTATCATGAATAAATAAATAAAATCTTAAAAAAAAAAAAATCTGTTAAAAAACCAGGAGGATACCAGACAAGGTGTTAACATGTGCTATCTCTGGGTGGTGGGATTATGAATAGTTTGTGGCTTTCTTTTTGCTTCATTGTACTTTCTAATTCTTTTATAGCAGAGATATATCACTGTATAATAAATATTTACTTATGCACTCTTTTCCCCTATTTAGAAAACCTATGATCAACTGACAATTTTGGTTAAGCCTGTGCAGAAGGTGATTATCACACATCCCTCTGAAAGGGAAAAAACTGCATTTTTACAAGATCTTAACGGAGTTTTACTTTCTATAATACCCCACTTTCAAGAGCTCTGGTTAGAAATCAGCTCTGAAGCCTTCAGCCTTCAAAGATCATTTCTAGAGGGGTCTGAAAGGGGAGACTGAATGAAGGCAGTCAAAAGGCATAAATTTGGGCAGCCTGGGTGACACAGCAATTTAGCGCCACCTGCAGCTGAGGGCATGATCCTGGAGACCCGGGATCGAGTCCCATGTCAAGCTCTCTGTACGGTGCCTGCTTCTCCCTCTGCCTGTGTCTCTGTCTCTCTCTCTCTCTGTCTCTATGAATAAATAAATAAAATCTTTAAAAAAAAAAGGCATAAATTTCCAGTTGCAAGATACAACATGATGACCGCAGTAAACATTGCCATGTGATAAATACAGAAGTGGTTCAGAGAGTAAATCCTGAATTCTCCTCACAAGGAAACAATCTACATCTGTGTCTGTGACGGACACGCACCGGATGTGTGATAATCACTACACAACACATGTAAGTGAAATCAGTTCGCTGCACTCTCAATGTACAGAGATGTCTGTCAGTTATATCTCGAGAAAACTGGATGGTGGGGGAGGGAGGAATTTCTAGTTTCAGTTTGGGAGAAAGAACCTAAAGGTTTCAAGCAGAGCAAACACCACCATCTTTTACTGTCATCTGTTAAGTTCAGAAGACTCAACCTTATAGTTAAAGGGGGAAAAAAGCAGGGGCACCTGGGTGGCTCGGTTGAGCATCCAACTTCTGATTTCAGCTCAGGTCATGATCTCTCGTGTCATGAGATCAAGTCCCATGTTGAGCTCTGCACTCAGCAGTGAGTCTGCTTGAGATTCTCTCTCTCTCTCCCTCTGCCCCTACCCACATGTGCTTCTTTCTCTCTCTAAAATAAATAATTATTAAAGGCGGGGGGTGGGGCAGTAATACCATTTCTTAGAGAGTCAATGAGGAAGCAAACAGAACCAAGAACAAGGTCCCTGAGGTGAGGGAAGAAAATACTAGAATTTCTGTTCATTCATCCTTCACATTTTTTTTCCTTCCTATTTTATAATGTACATAACATAAAACTCATTCCAACAGGAGAGCTTGATCAAAGCTTTGGAGACCGTGGCCCAAGGGGATGACAGACACACTCATCACATGGAGGCCAGACCATCAGCTCAGCTCTCCCCTAAGAGACCTAATCATGCCCAGATCATCCTGCCTCCATGGAACTGCCAGAGCTTGGCCCCACCAGGAAGAAGAGAATGGGGTGCAAGGGAGGCAGCTACAGCCCTCTCCTGCCCTTGCAGAGCACAGGGTGCCCAGCCTCCTGCAGCTCTCTGTCTCTGGGAATGGCACCAGGCTCGGAAGACCAGTGGATCCAGCCCTCTGGCCCCCTAAGGTCTAGCCCTGACTGAGCAGGAGGAAATCTGCAGGAAATGAGGAGCAGAGGAGCATCCATGCACAGCTAGCCACACGGCCTCCCCAGCAGTGGACGGACGTGGCCCATCATCCACACACTCCCAGCCACACCTGCCACCCACTCCCCCCAACGCCCACCCCGAAGCAATCACAGCAAACTGTCCAACACCTTCGATTCCTGATTAGTGCTGCAGGGAGATCTCAGAGTTGGTTTCCTGAATTTGATCACTGTATGTCATCACAAAAGGGAAAATTGTTTTTGGGAAATACACACTAAAAGTATTTAGGGAGGAAGAGGGCATTATGTAGGCAACTTACTATCCAAATAAAGACAGAAGAAAATGAGATGAAATGATAATATTCGGGGAGTTGAGCAAAAGTATGCAAATTGTTGGTATTATTTTGATATTTCTTTAAGTCTGAAATTATTCCAAAATTTTAAAAATTTTCCAAAAGAAATCCAATATAAGGCAGCCCCGGTGGCTCAGCGGTTTAGTACCGCCTTCAGCCCAGGGCCTGATCCTGGAGACCCAGGATTGAGGCCCAAGTCAGGCTCCCTGCATGGAGCCTGCTTCTCCCTCTACCTGTGTCTCTGTGTCTCTGCCTCCCTCCCTCTCTCCCTTTCTCTCTCTTTCTCTCTCTCTCTGTCTCTCATGAATAAATAAATACAATCTTAAAAAAATAAATTAAAATTCTAGGGGCACATGGGTGGCTCAGTCAGTTAAGTATCCAATGTCTTGATTTTGGCTCAGGTAATGATTCCAGGGTCAAGAGACTGAGTACACTAAGTGGAGTCTGCTTAAGATTCTTTCTCTCAAAAAAAAAAAAAAAAAAAAAGATTCTTTCTCTCCCTCCCACCCATGCTCTCTCTCAAATAAATAAATCATAAATAAATAAATAAATAAAATTCTAAACTCAGAAGCAGAGGTTATGCTTTTAACAGAGTTGAGCTCTTACCTATCTATTCTCGACCCTATGTGAGGTCTTAGGGGTGCTTGGTCCAAGTAAGTAGAATTACTTCAAAGAATAATTATTTGCACCAAAGGAGAACAAATGACTAAGTAAATGAAATGATGCTCAACCTCACCAGAAATCAGGCAAAGGCAAAAATCAATAGGAGACAGCTCATCTGATACCAGGTACCAAGTGTTATTGAGAGTGTGGGAGAAGAGAGCTATCAGTATATAAATCAGGATGACTATGGAGGAAAGTAAGCTAAGACTCACCCACCCTACACACCAAAATTTCTGCTTTGATTCAGAATACATCCTGATTTCTTTTAAATTCCTTCACACACACTTGAGAAGACAAGTTAAAATGGGAACCGCAGCCCTGTCAGGAATAGCAAAGTGGATACAACTTGATACACTAAAAGAGGAATGGATAAATATAAAAGACTCAAACATTCAATGCACAGAGTGCTGTCAAAATGACTGAACTATGCCCCATGCATCAGCACTGTGCTGAGTGACACATACAGTCTGACACGTTATTTACATAAATCTTTAAAATAGGGACGCCTGGGTGGCTTAGCAGTTGAGTGCCTGACTTTGGCTCAGGGCCTGGATCCCGGATTCCCGAGATCGAGTCCCACATTGGGCTGCTTGCATGGAGCCTGCTTCTCCCTCTGCCTGCCCCTCTGCCTCTCTTTCTGTGTCTCTCATGAATAAATAAAATCTTTAAAATATATAAAACCTGTGCATTCCTTAAGGACACACAGTATGTGATGAAAGCATAAAATCAGGGCCAGGAAAGCTGCAGATCAACATCTGTTTAGGGGTCACTTTGGGATCGTGTGGGTTGCATTAGTATTATCTTCTATACATTGAAAGTACTTCAAATTTAAAATTCATAATTCTTGCTGCTGTGGAAAGCATAAGTTGGTACAATTTGCTCTTCAGATGGCAAGTGGGTAACCCTATGTTAAGACTGCACTTACACTCCACACAAAATTCTGCCTTCAGTACTGAAGTGGACAGAGGTGGTCACACCCGTGTGCAGAGATGTATATGCAGAAAGTCTCCGCAGCACTGTGTGTGACAGCCAGTGGCTGACAATGACTTATTTCCATCTGCAGACCACTGTTAAATCTCTGATTCGTCCCTACATGGAAGTGCTGTGCAGCCACGAAAAAGAGAGAGAAAAGAGATTAACATACACTAATATAGAACAATCTCCCCAACAGACAGTTAAAAAAAAAAAAAGAAAGAAAGTAAAAGCGAGCTGGGGAGTAGCTGTGGGGTGAGATCAGGAGATCAAGGCAAAGCGGGCAGGCAGGCCCTGTGCCCCTTCAGTCTTGAGCCTAGTTTTACCATGTGAGGGTACCATTCCCAAATTCTTTCTCTTTTTCTTTCTCTTAGAGTCTATGACCAGGCATATTGCTTCATTTATGTATCTACTTAGAGAGAGAGAGAGAGAGAGCACGCACACACACGGGGTGGGATGGGGAGAGGGGGAAAGAAAGTATCAAGCGGGCTCACGGAGCCTGGTGCGGGGTTCAATCTCACCACCCTGAGATCATGACCTGAGTGGAAACCAAGTCAGACACTTAACTGACTGAGCCGCCCAGGAGCCCTCCAAATTCTTTTTTCAAAGAAAGATAGCATGTTAACATTTTATTATGCTTAACTATCCAATAAACTGACTCCCCAAAATACAGACAGATCATAATATAAGCATAAATGGCCAATAATGTATTCGTAGTTTAAATGTTCAACCTCACTAATAAGTACAAACCAAAATGAGATGCCACTTTTCTCCCATCACACTGGCAAAGACTTAAGACAACTAACTTCCAGAGCTTGGTAAAACATGAAAAAGTGGGCATATTACTGGGTGGAGGGAAGGCAAGAGACAACTTTTCCAGTGGGAATTTGTTAGGACTTACTATTTCTCCCATTGAACTTTTTAATGTCTTTAAGATATAATTCACATACCATGCAATTCAGACTCACAGTGTATAATTCGATGGCATGCAACCATCACCACAGTCAACTTCAGAACACTTTCCTCACTCTAAAAAGAAATCCTGTACCTCTTAACCACCACCCTCTCCCCAATATTTCCAACTCTCATCATCCCTTCCCACCCCATCCTCTGCTGCCAGCCCTAGGCCACCATTAATCTGCTTTCTATCTCTACAGATTTGCTTATTCAGGACACTTTGTATAAAGAGAACCATATCATATGGGGTCCTTTGTGTCTAGCTTCTACCACTGAGCATCATATTTTCAAGATTCTTCCATATTGTAGGTGTTGGAACTCCATTCCTTTTTATGGCTGAATAATATTCCATTGCGTGGAGAGACCACATTTCACCTATCCATCTGTCAGTTATTGGACATGTGGGTTTCCATCTCTTGGCTACTGCGAATAACACTGTTGTGGATATTTGTAAGGTTTTGTGTGGACCTATTTTCAGTTCTCTCAGGTATATACTTAGGAGAATGGCTGGGTTATATAGTAGCTTTATGTTTAACTATTTGAGAAACTGTCAGACTGTCTTCCAAAGAGGCTCCATCATTTTACACTCCCACCAGCAGTGTGTGAGGGTTTCAACCTCTCCACCTCCTCACCCACTCTTATTACTATCCTTTCATATTACAGACGCCCCTAGTAGTTTTGATTTGCATTTCCCACATGACTAATGATGTCAAGCATTTCTTCATGTGCTTATTGGCCATCTAAAAATTATCTCTGAAGAAATGTCTACTCAGATCCTTTTTCCTTTTTTTTTAAGATTTATTTATTCACGACAGACATGGGGGGAGAGAGAGAGAGAGAGAGGCAGAGACACAGGCAGAGGGAGAAGCAGGCTCTATGCAGTGAGCCCGACATGGGACTCAATCCCGGGTCTCCAGGATCACGCCCTGGGCCCAAGGCAGGCGGTAAACCGCTGAGCCACCCAGGGATCCCCACCATTTTTTAATTGTCTTTTTATTAGGGCCTGTTAAATGTAACAAGTGAACACTAGCAATCCCTCCTATAGAGATACGGTATACCAGCATGCATGCTGAAGCTGCCCCTACAGAGACAAGTCCCTGGAGCACTGTTTATAACTGTATAATGTCAGAAACCTAAATTTCGAATAAGGAACTGACTAAATTATGGCTCGGACTATACATAGGATACCCTATAAGGAAAAAAAAACCCATGGCATATTAAGCAATTTTCCAAAAGCTGGAGAAAATAAATACACAGTAGAATCCCACTCATGTTTGCACCTGTCTAGATAGACCTTCCTATGCAGAGAAGTCCTGGGCTGTCTCTTTATCAAACCACATGGACATCTTGGGGAGGAACAGGGGGTGGTTGAAAAGGAAGGAAAATCTCAGCATTCTTACTCTACATCATGTTTTTAAGTCATGGATCATAAGTGTTATTTACTTTTTAAAATATATTTTCCATATTTTTCAAATAATAGCATCTTCAAAATTATGACAGGAAAGGTGTCTATTTTTACTCACCACTGTATCCCTGAGCGCCACTCAACACTTGGCATCAGTAGATACAATGAAAATGTGCTGAATAAATGAAGAGCAGCTATTTCTATGCAGTAGAAAATTCTGTTTTAGCTCATACTTCAGGGACAGGATTCCTCACCTGCTGTGACTAAATTTTAAGGTAATAAACAGGGTCACTTACATGATTAAGGAAATACTGCACAATTATTTCATGGCCAGCAGCAGCTGCTTCCATCAAAGGAGTAAATCCATACACCGGCTCCCTGCAAGAGAGAGGCCAGGCCAGACTATTAGTGGAGAAGAGAGCTTTCCTGCTGCAGACCAAAACCAAGCTGGCCTGTCACCCATCCCTAAGCGTCGAGGTCTCCCTCTTGCCAGAAACAGGAAGAAATGTTCACATCAACACATGAGCTTCATAAATTCTTCTGATTCTACCATCAGCTCTAGTCTTTTCCTAAAGACAATCTGTCTCTCTTTTTTTTTTTTTAATTTTTATTTATTTATGATAGTCACAGAGAGAGAGAGAGAGAGGCAGAGACACAGGCAGAGGGAGAAGCAGGTTCCATGCACCGGGAGCCCGACGTGGGATTCGATCCCAGGTCTCCAGGATCGTGCCCTGGGCCAAAGGCAGGCACTAAACCGCTGCGCCACCCAGGGATCCCGACAAGCTGTCTCTTGATCTTCACTCCTTCTAAGCTTCTTCCACCTGCCATCTCTTAAATCTCCATTTTAATTACAAGCAAAAAAGCAGCTGTTGCCTTTCACTGAGCACTGAAAGCCAGTGTCTCCTGTCCACCTATCCAGATCCAATCTTTTGAGTTCAGTATCTTCCAGGAATCCTCCCAAAAGCTCCAAGAATAACCATCTACCTTGTCCTTACTTTGCCTAGTATCCAATACTTATTTTTGTGCTTGGTTCCGATTCACTCAGCGCTGTCTGCAGATGCCTCCTGACCCTCACTTCTCTCACGCTGGTCTAAAAAACAGGAACCAGGCTAAATCCTGGGCTGCATCCAGGCTAAGACACACCATTTTCACATTTTCACCTCTCTGAAGTCAGAAATTATCTTAAAATCCATAGGCAAGTGGCATTTTATTTTTTTATTTTTATTTTTTTAAAGATTGTATTTATTCATGAGACACACAGAGAGATACAGAGATAGATAGAAAGAGAGAGAGAGAAAGGCAGACACAGGCAGAGGGAGAAGCAGGCTCCATGCAGGGATCCCGATGTGGGACTCGAGCCCGGGGCTCCAGGATCACGCCCTGGGCTGAAGGTGGTGCTAAACTGCTAAGCCAACCTGGGATCCCTGGCAAGTGGCATTTTAATCAGTGACATTTCTTTCTCAGTGGCATGTGAAACTCCGGTGCATCTTACAAGGGATGATTTCCCCCCAGGGTGTGCACTGTGCCAGCTGGATACTGGGTTGGTACTCGCTGTGTTGAATGGGGATTATTGTCGTGACACACTTTAGACAACACCCCTTCCAGCTTATAAAACTCATGACTGCTTTCAAAGCATCACCTCATTCGATATAGACAAAAGGCCATAAGGAAAAAGGAATTAGCATTTAATGCACGTCAATCAAACGCCATTCACTATGCCAGGCTGTGATATATGACAGAACGTGTAATTCCCTAACAATTCCATGACATATGTATTGCTATCCCCAGTTTTCAGATAAAGAATATGTGGCTCAGGGCACTGAAAGTGCTGCATCTAGTGTCCCCTGACAGATGCAGGAAAAAGCTGGGACTATCCCCAAGCTTACCACACCTGGCCCGGGCAGACCTGTTCCCTCTGCCCGAGGCAGGGGCTACCCTGCACTCTGGCCCATGGCTGCCTCCCCAGCTGCCCTCCTCAGAGTCAGAGAGACCACTAAAGACCTGGTAATCACCTCACGTTGGCATTTGCTCCACTGTCCAACAGGAACTTGACCATCTGCTGGTGCCCAGCGCTGGTGCAGTGGAAGAGGGCAGTCCAGCCTTGAATGTCCTTCATTTCCAGCTCAGCACCTTGCTTCAAGAAAACATAGAATGCTCGTTACAGCCTCAGCTCCCGTGTTTGGGGCAGGTGCCCTCCAGGCTGTCACACTGCAAGAACCAAAATGATTACTCAAGCATGCATCCATACACACACTATGGTTACAATGGTTCACAGCTCCACCAGAGCAGCCAGGAGCCCCTCACGTTTCTGGGCCTAAGTCCCCTCATAGCTCACCTGGAGGAGAAAGTAGGCGATGCTCTCATTGCCACAGCTGGAAGCCAGCATCAGCGGAGTCTGCCCTTCTGGGGTCGGCACATTCACGCTCACCCCCGCCTCAAGCAGCAGGTGCACAATGGTATCATGTCCAATGTAGGAGGCATACATCAGTGGGGTCCAGCCACCACCATTCTTCTTATTCAAATCTAACTCTCTCCTAAACAAACGCAAGATATGCTAGATGTGTCCAACCATCTCACATGTGAGGTTTACCAAAGCCAGCAGTGAGGCTGAACCAAGAGAAAAAGTGGGAAATACAGCCAGAAGCAGAAGTTACCTGACACCCTGGACGTCACAGGGGAGGGGAGGCAGGTGGGAAAACCGTTGTTTGCTGTACAGCTGCCTCTGAAAAGTCCTCAGAGCTGTCATCTTCCCCCAATTGCCCATTATCATCAGCCCCTCCTCCTACCCCTAGGCCAGCAATTCTTTCCTACCCCCAGCTACACAGATGCTCCTCAACCAGGGGTGGTTTTTGCCCCCCAGGAGACATTTGGCACAGTGTAGAGACATTACAGGTTGTCACAACTGGGGAAGGAAAACCTACTGGCATTTGGGGGTGGAGGCCAGGGATGTGGCTAACCAGCCTACACACACAGGTCCCCAAAAGAGAAGGATCTGGCTCAGACTGTCAGGAGTGCCAGAGTCAAGTAAGTGACCTGGAGCCTTGACTGTCTTCTACCAACAGACCAGAATCTGCTTTTCTGGGGCTGAATGGAAAGGGGAAGGGATTCAGAGAATGGACAATACTTCTCCCTTGTCACCTCATCCTACAGAAACATTCCTGGAAAATCATTGACCAGAGGATCCTATCTTTCTCATTGATTTCCATCAAAATTCTGGAAAAGCGTTTCCCACAGGAAAAACAAACAAACGTGGGTTTCCCAGCCTAGAGTCTGGGGTTTGGGGTTGTGGTATGGAAAGAACATCCACTTCCAGGTGGTCATGTCCCACAGCCTTTCCTCAGGCACAATCCCTGCCTCCAGTAGAGGCAACAAGTGGCCATCGATCACAGTCTGTGCCTCTCAAAGGTACGCACACAGGAAGCTACACCCACCAGACAATTATTTTTCATCCACTGACAACTTCTATTGACTTTGGGATGACCATGCAGCCATTCCAGAAGGTCCTTATCCCAGGAAAGAGTGGCAGCCACTGGTTGGGAAAGTGCACAGAGGCCCGTTCATTCTGGCCACATGAGGTCCACTGATGGAGTGCTCATTCCACTTGGAGAAGGGCCAAGTCCCTGGTAGAGCATCTCTGAGGCTCTGACATATCCAATTGGGCCCAATCCTCCTTCCGATGCCTCCTCTCCCCTCAAATCCCCGGTCTATGCTTACTGTGGGCAAGCCTTGGTGCCAGCTAGGGCCACAATCCCAACCAGGGCACAAATACTTCCCCTCTGCCCTGGGGAGCCATTCTGGACTGTGGATTTAAAAGGCACACCCAGGGATCCCTGGGTGGCGCAGTGGTTTAGCGCCTGCCTTTGGCCCAGGGCACGATCCTGGAGACCTGGGATCGAATCCCACGTCGGGCTCTCGGTGCATGGAGCCTGCTTCTCCCTCTGCCTGTGTCTCTGCCTCTCTCTCTCTCTTTCTCTCTCTGTGTGACTATCATAAATAAATAAAAATTAAAAAAAAAAAAAGGCACACCCAAAGGTTTAAAACGCCCAACAATGTCAGAGGAATAGAGTTGTAACTGGGAATGTGCTGCCTGTGTACCCAGCTACACATTCCTAAGGCCCCTGATACAGGAGTATGACAGATTATTCCTTACTACAGAGTTGCACTTGTACTCAATTGGCCAGATATTTATAAGTGATGGCTAAGACGTGAGAACCAGAAACACGAGGCTTAAACAAAGCTTTGGTTTGGCTCCCTAGGAACTGAAAAAGGTATGGACACAGATGGCTTCTCCAAGTTATCAATGAAACACTGAAACAAGGAGATAGGTAGGTGTAAGGGGGGTGGAGGTGAAGAGATTGGTCCTTTTCCCAAAACTACATTAGCATATGTATAAGACTGCAGGTGGCAATCCCCAGAGGAAGATGAAACCCCCCCCACCTCCTCCTCCTCCTCTATGGTAGAAGCTAGAAGGGAGAGGAAGGCATGAGAGATAAAAACGACCCTTCTTGGGAAAGAAGGCCACAGGACCTCACTTTCTAACTTTATTTTAGTTTTGTTTGAACATTTCTGCAATTCGTAAAAACCATAAAATGACTCTAAAGAAAGCCTGAAATGTTTCAGAAGCCCATGAAAAAAAATTTAAATCATCTCTTCGGAGGAATAAAAACTGACCTATTATGTCCTGCATAAATCATTACTGACAACTGAGACACGGGGATTGACTGATGCGTATGAAATGTCTACGACTGTGTGCAAGGCCCCATTAGCTTACTGACAGCTCTACTTGAGATCTGAAGCCACAGAGACGGCACTCAAAATCTAAGCAGAAGGAACATTTCCTAAGATCTCTTACCGCTGCACACATTCCTTCACCACTTCATACTGGCCGATGGAAGCAGCTGTGTGAAGATCCAAGGGGACGGCCAGCTCCTCCCGGCTGACCTGAGCACCCAGCCCATGCCACATGGACAAGCTGCGGTTCAGGAGTTCTGGCTCACTGGCTTCATCGCTGAGCTCCGACATCACTGTGGAGGGAGACCCAGGGGTTAGGTCTTTCCTTCCTGGTGGCTTCAGGGAGTGAAACAGGATGGTCACACTCCTACCTGCAGGAGGCAGCTATGTCACTATCCTAGCAAACTGTCAATGCAATCAACTCCTGGGACAGACTTAGAAAAATTTCACTGGGGAACCTGAGTGGCTCAGTCAGTAAAGCATCTGCCTTCAGCTCAGGTCATGATTTTAGGGTCCTGGGATCAAGCCCCTCATCGAGCTCGCTGCTCAGCACAGAGTCTTGTTTCTCCCTCTCCCTCTGACCTTCCTTCCCACTTGTGCACGCTCTTTAGTCTCAAATAAAATCTTTAAAAAAGTGAAAGAGGGATCCCTGGGTGGCGCAGCGGTTTAGCGCCTGCCTTTGGCCCGGGGCGTGATCCTGGAGACCCGGGATCGAATCCCACGTCGGGCTCCCGGTGCATGGAGCCTGCTTCTCCCTCTGCCTATGTCTCTGCTTCTCTCTCTCTCTGTGTGACTATAATAAATAAATAAAAATTAATTTTTTTTAAATATTATTTATTTATTTATTAGAGAGACACACACACACACACACAGAGACAGGCAGAGGGAGAAGCAGGCTCCATGCAGGGAGCCTGATGTGGGACTTGACCCCAGGTCTCCAGGATCACGCCCTGGGCTGAAGGCAGCGCTAAACCGCTAAGCCACCGGGGCTTCCCAATAAATAAAAATTTAAAGAAAAAAATTTTTAAAAAGTGAAAGAAAAAGAAAGAGAGGAAAAAAAAAGAAAATTTTCATGATATAAGTACAGGTTTAGGCAGTTCCATCTTGCTGATACTAATGAGACTGTCAGCAGACAGAAAAAGAGGAGTACATATGGGGAGTCACACACTGCGCTGTGTACTTGCCTCCATTACTCCTCAGGCCCCAGTCCTGCAAAGGGAATTCTCCACAACTCAGGAAGGCCGACAACCTCTTGGATGGGCAGTCAAGAAATGCTAATTGGGTCACTGGACCAAATCACTTCTTGGGTGTGGTGGGAAAGAACCCTGGACTTGGGAGTTCTATCAAAATTTAGCTCTGCACAGGGATCCCTGGGTGGCTCAATGGTTTAGTGCTTGCCTTCGGCCCAGGGCATGATCCTGGAGTCCCAGGATCGAGTCCCACATCGGGGTCCTTGCAGGGAGCCTGCTTCTACCTCTGCCTCTGTCTCTGCCTCTCTCTCTCTGTCTCATGAATAAATAAAATCTTTAAAAAAAAGAACCTCAAACACAATGTGCTAAACAGAAGCCAGACTCAAAGGCTACCCACTGTATGATTCCATTTATGTGACATTCCCGGAAAAAAAAAAAAAAAGTGAAGGGCAGAAGGACAGATGGGTGGTATCAGGGGTTAGGAATGGGGAAACCACAAAGGGACAGCAAAAGGGAATTTGGGGGTAATATACTTGTTCTGATTCTTGACTGGTGGGGTATGTTGACTTTGTATGTTAATTAAAACTCATAAACCCAAACACCAAATGAGTGAATTTTACTGTATAAAAATTCGAAACAAATAAATCTTGAAAAGAAAGTCCCATGGGCAGCCCGGGTGGCTCAGCGGTTTGGCGCCTGCCTTCGGCCCAGGGTGTGATCCTGGAGACCCGGGATCGAGTCCCATATCAGGCTCCCTGCATGGAGTCTGCTTCTCCCTCTGCCTGTGTCTCTGCCTCGCTCTCGCTCTGTGTCTCTCATGAATAAATAAATGAAATAGAAAGAAAGAAAGAAAGAAAGAAAGAAAGAAAGAAAGAAAGAAAGAAAGAAAGAAAGAAAGAAAGAAAGAAAGAAAGAAAGAAGAAAGAAAGAAAGAAAGAAAGAAAGAAAGAAAAGAGGTCCCAGCAGAAAGAAAGAAAGAAAGAAAAGAAAAGAAAAGAAAAGAAAAGAGGTCCCAGCACGGAAACTAGGATGTGATTGGTATTCAGCAAAGTAGGAATCCACCTACACATTCCTTGAAAGTGGACTCAGTGGTTGAGCGTCTGCCTTCGGGTCAGGGCGTGAGTCTCATATGGGCTCCTGGTGAGGGGCCTGCTTCTCCCTCTCTGCCTGTGTCTCTGCCTCTCTCTGTGTCTCTCATGAATAAATAAATAAATAAAATATATATACTAATATATAAATATTATAATATTATATATATAATTTAATATATATATATATTAAAGTAGGAAAGCGGGCAGGGATGGGGGGGGGGGGGAATAGACTGGTAAATTCGTGCGACGATGGAACTTTCCCAGAGATGCAACAATCATGACAGCCCCTTATCCTGGGAAATCGAACCAAATTCATGCCAAGCCATTAGTCTATTAGAATATTTGGTCCATGAGCAACATGTGTCTCCTACTGTACTATGGGTGGGAAAGAACAAGGAAGCAAGAGTAGAAAAGAGAGAAATGGGGAAAATGAAGGTCACATCCATTCCCACGGCCCAAAGGTGCCCCAGCAGTTCACACGTGCCACTAGGATCTCAGTCTCTACTAAAAGAACGCTTCCAAGCCCCAGGTCACACAGCTGAGGTGGGCCTGTAGGAAACCAAGCTCAGAGCAAAGTTCTGCTTTCTGGTACCACCACCTGCCGACACGCACGGAGCCGGAGATCAACCAGCTTGCTCATTCTACAGGTGAGAAACTCCAACCTCAGGAGTCCTGGTCAGGAGATACAGGGTAAGAGCCCAAAGAGCCTGGGCGCTTCAGGGACCCTTTCGATACACCCTCCAAGCCTCCTATGGGCGTGTCCGTCCTCCGGGGTGGAGCCCACGAGGTCGCTCCCGTGATCCGAGGCCCAGGCGGCTGACAGCCTGCAGGGTGGCGATCACAACCAGACCGGCCCGAGGAGCACGGGCAGGGCGAACCCGCATGCCACCTCCCCCATCAGCGCGCCCCACGCCGCACCCTCAACGACCGGGTAGCTGCTCTGCGGAGAAGGCTTATGCTCGTCCGTAGGGCCGGATCCCCACGCAGGGGGCCGGGTTCCTTCAACCCAGACAAGCACGGGGAAGAGGTCTCTCGTTGCGGCGACCCGGGGACCCAGCCCGAGCCCCGACTGCTGCACCCACGTCGCCGGCCGCCCCCTTCCGGTAACCCCGCACCGCACGTGGCTTCGCCGTCCCCGCCGCGCGACTGCGGAAGCGGAAGTGCGGCCAGAAGCCCCCGCGGCGAGCAAGCGGCCGGGCCCCGCAGGCGCGCGGCAGGGGGCGGCACCAGGTGGGCGGAGGGGGCCCGGCCGCCCCCGAGCTACCTCCGCTGGGCCCCCGGGCGCCGCCGCCGCCGCGCCGCCGCCGCCTTCGCACTCCCTCGGGACGGCCCGCTCGCCGCCACGCACGCCCGGGCTCCTTCCGCGCCGGCTGCCGCCGCAGCACCCGGACCCCGCGGCCCCGCTTCCGCCCCGGAAGTGGTTGCGGGAGGCGCGGAGCACGCCGGGACGCTCGCCGGTCCGCGGGGCAGCTCCCGGCGCCGTGGAATTCTTCCGTCCCGCACCCGAGCCTTCCGGTCAGGTCGCCGGGCTCGCAGTGTGACGCCCGCGGCAGCCAATGAACAGGGCGAGTTCGCCCTACCCCGCCCCTCCGCTGGCCGGGGGAACCAATCCCGTCCCAGGAGAGGCAGGACGCGCCAAGTCGCGAAAGAGGAGCGGGGGGAGGGGGGGAAGTGCGGTTGGCAGCCCAGGAATCGAACTCTGCCGAGGGCGGGTATTCCAAAGGCGACCGCAGCCTCAGTAGTTGGGCCGCGGCACGAGGGGCGGACGCGACCGGAGGGACGCACTGGGAACTGTTTATAGCCCTGTCAGGACCGCGCAGAGAGGGGAGGCGGGGACCCGAGGTGAGCGGCCTCGGGCCTGCCGCGGCTGCGAAGGTACAGGTCGGGATTTGGGCAGGACGGCGGGAAACGGGGAGTGGGAGTGGGTGGGAAGACGCGCGACGTGTTCTGTTTCCCAGCTTTAAAGTGTAAAACCCGGGATCCCTGGGTGGCGCAGCG
Source organism: Canis aureus (assembly GCF_053574225.1). Taxonomy (NCBI): domain Eukaryota; kingdom Metazoa; phylum Chordata; class Mammalia; order Carnivora; family Canidae; genus Canis; species Canis aureus. Next base: position 41,117,649 of record NC_135618.1, read on the forward strand.
GTTTGGCGCCTGCCTTTGGCAGGGCGCGATCCTGGAGACCCGGGATCGAATCCCACGTCGGGCTCCCGGTGCATGGAGCCTGCTTCTCCCTCTGCCTGTGTCTCTGCCTCTGTGTGTGTGTGTGTGTGTGTGTGTGACTATCATAAGTAAAATTTTAAAAAATAAATAAATAAAATAAAATAAAATGTAAAACCCTGACGCGGGAGGCCTTTGGCGTCTCGTTGTCATAACGACGGGGCGCCCGCCCGGGGCGGGGCCGGGGCGGGGCCAACGGGCTGCAGCCAAGAAACGGATGTGGAGGCGGCACCAGGATTCGGAGGAGGCTGGACCCGCTCTTGGGCTTAGCTCTAGGCGTGAACCCCCGGGCTGCTGGATGACCCTGCGCGATCTGGCCAGTTTTCACCGCTTATTCCAGCAACGGATACCTCCTTCCGCCAACAAGCTGGGCAGTTTTCAGCCTCTGAGCCACTATATGTGTTCTTCCTGCTGCCCCCAGTGCCTTTCCCTCCCTAGTTGCTCTGTCTGCCCAAAGAACCTAGAGTCTTTCTGGTAGTACCTGGTGCTTCTGTTGTCCCACAATCTGTCCCTCAGAGTCCCGTTTCTTTCTTTTTAAAAATCTTATTCATTCATTCATTCATTTTTTTTTAAGATTTTATTTATTTATTCATTAGAGACACAGAGAGAGGCAGAGTCACAGGCAGAGGGAGAAGCAGACTCCATGCAGGGAGCCTGATGTGGGACTCGATCACAGGACCTCGGGATCACACCCTGAGCCAAAGGCAGATGCTCAACCGCTGAGCCACCTGGGCGTCCCTATCTATTTATTCATGAGAGACACAGGGAGAGAGGCAGGAGGAGAGACAGAAGGAGAAGCAGGCTCCCTGTAGGGAGCCAGTCGTGGAACTCGATCCCAGGACCCTGGGATCACAACCTGAGAGCTAAAGGCAGACGCTCAACCACTGAGCCACCCACGTATCCCCCCCAGATGCTCAGCCACTGAGCCACCTAGGTTTCCCCGTTTCCAAAAAAAACCTCCCCTGATGTGTGTGTGAGGTGCCTCCCCACCCTGCTGTTCACAGTTCAGGGTTCACCAAGCTCCAGCTCCGGCTTCCAGGAGTGCAGAAGATGCAAGGACCCCACCACTCACATCTGTGGCTGCCACCCCGATGGGGGCCCTGACCTCGATTTAAAGACAGGCCAGGGGCACAGCAGCCTCTGGCGCTGCAAGGGATGTCCAGACACTGGCTCTCAAGTACCATCCTCCCACCTTCTTACCCCTGTCTTGACCCCTCAGGGACCAGGCCTTCTCCTGTTAGACTCTGGGACACAAAAGAGAGAGGGATCTGATTAAGCACCCCGGGCATTAGGGATTAATTCAAGTGGTGACCCCAAAAATATCTCCTGGGGACTCCAACATGTCTGTTCCTTTGTAAGGGGGCAGTAAAGTGTAGTCAGGTTTGAAATCTCCTCTTACTTTGATACAAATTCTATCTTTGTCTTTTACCAACAATATAACTTCTCTGAGTCTGTAAAATATAGATAATAGTATCTATGTTCTGTGGGATATAAAATTAACATAATCTACATATCATATATACATATTCTATTTATCATATACATATACCTACATATGTATATGTATTATTATATATCACTCTATATATCTACATATAGTTGACCATTGAACAACACAGGGGTTAGGATTGCCAACCCCCCACACTGTCAAAAATCCACATAGAACTTCTTTTAAGATCTTATTTTTAAGATTTTTAAGTAATCTCTATAATCTCTATATGGGTCTCAAATTTACAACCCTGAGATCAAGAGTCACATGCTCTACCAACTGAACAAGCCAGCACCCCTCTACATACAACTTTTGACTCCCCCCAAAACATTAGCTCATAGGCTACTATTGACCAAAAGCCTGATCAGTAACATAATTAGTCGATTAGCACATATTTTGTAAGTGTATTCTATATTGTATTCCCACATAAAGTTAGCTAGAGAAAAGAAAATCATGAGAGAAAATACATTTACAGTACTGAACTGTATTTGTCGAAAAAAAAATGTGCACACAAGTGGACCGGTGCAGTTCAAACCTGTGTTGTTCAAGGGTCAGCTGTGTAGCTGTGGGCTCTGCCTGCACTGCACACACAGTCTGTTTTCACCCCCCATGATGTGGTAGGTGCTTCGAAAAGGCAGCCCTCTCCCCCTACCCAGCAGAGCTCTTGACCCTTGACCCCTGGGCCCTCTCATTTCGCCCTGTATCCCCTGCAGGGCTGCCTGGATGATGGCATGCTGAGAAGCATCCCCAGAGCCTGGGCCCCCATGGCATCCCAGGACAAAGATACGGAGTCCTCACCTCCCTGGGCCTCCCAGATAGGGCCTTGGGATGCCATCCTCGAGGCCGTCAGGGAGCAGCTCCCATCTCTGGACTCAGATTCCTCCTTGGTAAGCAAGCACCTTCTTCCTATGTCTTCCTGGGCCCCGACTGCCCTTTCTTCCCATAGCAACATGATGCTGACCCAAGAACAGTTTTGGAGCTTGTCAGCTTCTGTGTTGGTCATAATCTCAGTCTTTGTTCTCTGAATACATTTACTGGTACTCAGCATCCTCACAGGCCATTTCAGTGACCGCAAACCATGACTAGAGAATTCCTCTAAGAGCTTATCATGATGCATCGAAATGGTAGCGTGCATTCATTGAACAAACATTTAAGGAGCCTACTTTGCTTCTTCAAGAACAAGAAGCCCTTTGTAACGTTACAGACCTGGGAGTCCCCACCTCACTATGATGGTAATTGTGTTTCTAGTTTCTAACATTGAACACCCAACGGAGAATACTGGGTGACAAAAGTGACTCTGAATTCAGCCTTTAATGCGTGCAGCAGGGTCTCCACATGGTGGATGCTGGGGACTTCACTGCGCCCCTACTGATGGTGAAAGGTAAACAAGGCACAGGCAGGAGCTCCTTAGTAGCAGGTGCCACACAACACAGGTTGCAACCAGGCATTTAAGCAAAGCGCAAGGGGGATAGACGGAAGCCTGTTGGATTTGGGTGCTACCTGGGATACCTGCAAAGATCAACACAGCACAGGTGCCTGGGCCTCGGGTATCTTCCAGTGCTCGGCAAGGCTAACAGAGTGGATAACGTGACCCTAACACCCTGTCATGTCTCCATTTGTTCTCACCTCCAGATATCCTCGTGGTGAGCTGAGGACTCCAAGTGTCCCCTCTCCCCTTAGAGATACCAAGTTTCTGTGTCATTTACGCGTTGGCTAAAAGTTGTAGGGTGGAGCGAAAGCTGGGCTCTTCTTTCAGCTACCTCCTCGCTGCCCTGTTCATTCAATGCCGGGCATTAACTGAGCACCTGGTGTATGCAAAGTCTTCAGGGGCGGCGGGTGTACGCAGAACTGGGAGCCCTGGATCTCCCCTTCACAAGGCTGTAGGGCCGAGTCCTTTCCTAAATCAGTGGCAGGAACCAGCCAGGGTGAAGGCCCCTGGGAGAAAGCTGATCTCCCCAGATGACTCCAGAGCCACAGGGCAAGGGCAGGTGGATCCTGAAGCCCTTGGCTCTGCCTGCTGCCCTGTAATCCCAAAGTCCTCTTGTTTGTCCACAGTCAGACTGCGGGACAGAGGAGCTGTTCATCTTCCAGCGAGATCAAACTGCCCTGATCCCAGACTTGTCAGAGGAGCTGACTGAGGACCCTGCCAGGGCCTGGCTTGCTGCGGTCGATGGGTCTCCTGAGGTCTGTAGGGAGCAGGCTCTGGGGACTCTGGGCAGACTGGGGTATGGGTATGGGTGTCTATGCTCACTGGACCCTAACCGCAGTGGGGGGCAAAGAGGTTAAAAGTCCAGAATTCCCTAAAATTTTATTGATTTAATAAGGGTGACAGTGGGGATTCAGAGGTAAGAAGGTACTCCTAGCTTAAGAGATGAGGTGAACACAAGAAACAATTAGAAAACACCACAGCGCATTCTGTAACTAAGCATCATAGTCTAGTTAGTTTTTGCCAACCATCAGGGCAAATTTTCCATCTTCTTCTATTCGCATTTCCCAGAGACCAAAAATTCTATCTAAAATTAATAGTTTGATGCTTAAAATTAATTGCTGCTTTTATAAATAGAACCCATTAATAGGCTTTCATCACTGGGCAGGTCCCATCTGGTTAGGCCTGTTGGGCTCTTCTTAAAAGCTCCAGGAGACTAGCTTGGCTCCTTTGTGACTCTTATGACTAACTAGGGTCACTCATTAACCAGGGGAATGGCGCATGTCAAAGACCAAGCCAGCCAGACAAAGCAGTGAAAGCAGACTTTATTCCCTAACAGCTGACAGCAGGGGACAGAGCTGAGCTCCGGTTTGTGCAGAGCTGACTGGGGTTTTACAGGGAGGAGGAGGGAGGGGGAGAGCAGGGCGCACTAGAGTCAGAATCGTGAAGATCACAAAGAGCCGGTCAGCGTGGGTGGGACTGGGCCAGGTGTGTCCACCCGCAGGTATGGAAGTCAGGAGAAGGGAGACAGAGGCTGGGTGCTTCCTGATGGGAACATTCCAAAGGAATGGCTCCCAGGCCCCCCACAGATGCTTCTGGGCTGTAAGACACATGCTTACAATAATAAACCCTTTTCTGTAAATGCTCTAAGAAAGGGAGGTCAGGTGTTGGCTGGAAGAGACCCTAAATTCTCCTGCAGCATTGCGCTTCCCTGATCGGGCAGGCATTTCAGTGGGGGCTGGGGTCCTCCTAGCCGCCTGCTGCTGGAGGCCTTTGTAGAGTCTGGTCCAGTCTCTTAGTGCTGGTTTGGACAGAGTGGTTATGTGCCAAGCAGCCTGCACTTCTCAGTGGAAGCATGGATGCAGAGTCGTCTTACAGAACCAGTCAGGGCATGCCTCCCACCCATCACCATGACAGACATCACCTGCTCACTCAGCCATCCTAAAGTATAACCCCAAACAGAAATTCCAAGGGCTGCCGAGAGCTCTGGTTAGTTTGGGAGCAGCGATGTCCACACAACTTCATCTTGTGTTTTCTTCATTTCTACAATTACCTCAGCAACTCTTCTGGAGGATTTTTTTCCCCCCGTCTGGGACAGGAAAGCCTGCACCAACTCATGAGGGCAGAGACTGTGGGCTTGCTCTGGAGTCAAAGGTCCTGGCTTTCTTCTTGTCACCCCTCAATAGCCATGTGGCCTATTCGCAATGGCCAAAATGTAGAAACAACCCAAATGTCCACAACACACAAAATGGACCAACAAAATGTGCTCTATCCATACATTGGAACACCATGCAGTCCATGAAAGGGAATCAAGTACTGACACATGTTACAACCTCAGTGGACCTTAGGAACACGAAGCTAATAAGGACACAAAAGGACAGACAGTGTAGGATTCCACTCATGGAAGATCTAGAATAGGCAAATCCATAGAGACAAAGTAGACAGTGGTTACTAAGGGCTGGGGCGTGGGAAGGTACAGTCTCTTTGGGGTGATAAAAAAGCTTTGAAAATAGAAGGGTGATGGTTACACATTAGGAATGCACTTAGTGCCACTGTAGGATTTACAAGGGGCAAAAATAGCAAGTTTTATGTTACATATTTTACCACACACATAAAAATTCCCTAAAGTAAGGTTTGGAGGATGCTGAAGACACCTGTTTTCCCACAGCCAGGCGTGGTACCCGCGGAATTCACTCCAGAACCCCAGAGGCAGTGGGGCACAAGGACAAAGGCTTCTGCGTCCCTACAAGGCGGGGATCCTGGAGGGCCTGTGGAGAGCTGTGAGGAGGCCAGTTCCCTTCTTCGAATGCCTGAGGACACCCCCATGTGGCGGGAAGGCAACCAGGGGGCCCAGAGTCATCCCTGGGGGCCCCAGGAAGAAGCTACCTTCTCTCCCTGGGAAGGCAACCTGAAAACAGAGCCCCCCAGCGCTGCCTCACGGGCCTGTTGGGGTGCAGACTCCATAGGCCGCAGAGCCCTCCGTAAGGAGAGAAGGAAGATGATTGAGAAGGACATACTCTATAAAGTTACCCGGGATGCCCGGGACTCAGCCTGCAGTGGCCAAAGTCAAGTGGAGGGGGCATCCTGTACCACGCCAGCAGCAGGTCTGAGACCAGAAACGCCCCCAGAGGGGTCTTGGGAAGGACCTCCAGTGCTCTCCCTCAAGGTAGGCATCCTCCCTGGCCTGAGCTTCCTCCAGGAAGCTGGAGGAAGTGGCCATGAGCTCATCCTCCACAGGCCAACCTGAGGCCCACCCTCTACACCTGTCCCAGTCTATGGGCTGCTGTGCCAAACTCTCATAGACTAGGGGCGCTTAAACCCCAGAAATCATCTCTCACGGTTCTAGAGACTGGGGGAGTCCCAAGACCACAACGCCCAGCACATTCGATGTCCAGTGAGAGCCTCTCTCCAGGTTCATAGACAGCATCTTTGGCCGTGGCCTCGGTGGAAGGCTCTGGGTCTCTGATAAGAGCTCCACCTTCCTGACCTACTGATCACCTCACGGCGGCCCCACTTCCAAAACACCATTACACTGTGAGTTTTGGAGGGACACAGTCTATAGCAATGACCTAGGCCCCTAGGTTCCAGGTCCCCCAGCGGCTGGTCATGCCTGTCTGCCTGTCCCAGGGTGGGTGTGGTCCCGGCAGACAGACCATCCTCAGGTAAAGGTAACAAGAACAAGGAAGAGCAAAGAGACTCCAGACTTCTTTAAAAAAAAGAAAGAAAGAAAGAAAGAAAGAAAAGTAAAGAACACTAATCTGAAGCATGCTTATAAAGACAGACGACCACATATAAGATCTAGAACAAATTTTGTTAAAACAGATAGTGTGAGCACCCGTTAACACTGTTTAGCTCATTAATGAGGGAACCAGCAGGATGATAAAGCCAGTTCAAAGAGACTATGGAAAACTGGGATTTTGTAAAACACTAGGGAGAAAGAAAGGGATGCTGAGATAAAATTGCACATTAAGTACACAATTGGTCCACATCCTGCAAGTCAACAAAGCCATTTGTTACCTCTGGAGTTATCATCTCTACGGGACAGAGAAAACCACCGCACGTGTTCTCAGTTTTACAAAGTCCTACCATGGGTGGACCCTGGCCAACCCTAGAAACCAAATTACCGCTCCCCACCCCAGGGAGGTGGGCTCATCAGAAAAGCTCCAGCATGACATCTAAACTTTGTACAATTCTTTTTTGCCTTATTTGCAAATTTTGATGATTTTCTTAACAACTTAGAGAAAACTGGCATCACGATGTGCGTGAAGGTCATTTTCCCCAATTTCATTCTTACCAATTGCTGCTTAAATAAGACATTCTATCCTGTTTGGCCTGAGGCACTTGTTTTCACTCACCTCTAGGGCTGCAAGGAGCTGCAGGAGAGTCCACAAGCTCCTAATTCACTTCCTCCCTCCTCTCATCACACCCAGGCGCCTCCAGCGCTCTCTTACAAGTCCTCCCATGATAGGGTGATAGGGCCGGTGATAGGGGCCGGCCCAGAACAATCAGTTCCTTAAGAGAGCAACACGAAGCTTCCCACGACTTTAAACCTGTATGGGCCTAGAGAGCTTTAAGAAAACACCGGGTTTCCAGGCCAAACAGCATTTGTGCCAAAAACAAAAGTATTGCTCAAAAAAGGCATAGGAAGGAGACGGCAGGAGGTGCTGTGCCCCTCTTCCCCACTGTGACGGAGGTGTGGGAGAGAGTGCCCAGGTGGGCAGGCACCCAGTCCCTGACTTCTAACCCGCGACAACCCACGATGGCCTCCATTGGTCGCGGCAGCTGTGGAATCGGGCACTCCCACCGCCAGGCCCTGCGGCTGCCTCGTAATCACTGCTTTAATTATTTCAGGAACTTGAAGAGTGGGATTTGGATCACATCCTTCAGAGTCTGGCAGGGCGAGAAGGCGACAGGGGAGATCGCGCACCCGGAGCCACGTGGTGGGCAGCTGACCGCCTGGGCCGAGGTCTGACCTTGAACGCCAGGCCCCAAGTGCATCCCCACAAGCAGCTCCTTCTAGGCCCTCTCAATAAAATAAGGACAGCCCTGGAGCCCACCACATCCTCTCTGCTGCTCAGCCCTCACGCCCCCGAACACACCAGTGCCAGTCTGCGGAAACTTCCATCCATCCATTCATTCATTCATTCACTCATTCGCTCATTATATATATGACCCCCTACGAGGAAGTGGACAAGGCTCTGAGGCTCTGGGGATATGAGAGGGACCTTCAGGCAGGTCCCGACCTTTGAGTGACACCTTTCCCTCCTGCCCACCTCCTTGGGCCTTCCTCTGTGACTGGTGCTCCTTCAGCCAGCCCGAAGCACAGCCGCTTCTACCCCCTCCCCATTTAAAAGAAAACCAAGGCTGGGATTACTGGCTGCATTCTGACCTTGCTCTGGGCAGTTCTGTAAATAAAAGGAAAGCTCCTCCTCCCCTCTCCAGCCACAAAGGTAAGTGGAGGCTGGCCTGATGCAAAGAGCAGCGTTTGGGGTTCCAGCCTCCAATTCCAGAGCGCACCCCCCCCCCTCCCGCCGCCTGGCTGACCGGCCCTGGTGCTGTTTCAGCAGGGGTTTGTACTCTAACGCCTTACAGCGTGTGGAGAAACCATCCCTCCTCCAGGCAGGGCCTGCCCTACCTGCTTAGCTTACTTACCCCAGTGGGTAAAGCTGGGTACTCCAGGACGTTCCTTATGGCACGGTTTACGATTGGGGAGATTTGGGAATGGCCCAGATTCAATATTCAACAGGAGTCAGGCTCAGTCGGCTACACCACAGAAGGCTCTCAAGCTCAGTGAAGTGAATCTATGTGTATTGACACAGAAAGACAATCTGTTCAGTGAAAAAAAAAATCTATAGAGGATAATCTTGCTGCTTTTTTTTTCTTTAAGTGAACACACAACTTTTTATTCTTATTTATTTATTCATGAGACACAGAGAGAGGGGGTGGGAGGCAGAGACACAGGCAGAGGGAGAAGCAGCCTCCATGCAGGGAGCCTGACCTGGGACTCGATCCCAGGTCCCCAGGATCAGGCCCTGGGCTGAAGGCAGCGCAGAACTGTTCATTGTGGTTCCCTCCGCCGCGTGGGACTTGGGGTGAGGAAGCGAGGTAAAGGAGCGAGAACGGGGATCCCTGGGTGGCTCAGTGGTTTAGCGCCTGCCTTTGGCCCAGGGCGCAATCCTGGAGTCCCAGGATGGAGTCCCGTGTTGGGCTCCTGGCATGGAGCCTGCTTCTCCCTCCTCTTGTGTCTCTGCCTCTCTCTCTCTCTCTCTCTCTCTCATAAATAAAAATAAATCTTTAAAAAAAGTGATTTGTGTAAACACATTTCTTTAAAAAAAAAAAAAAAAGGAGCGGGAGCGCTGTGAGTGGCAGGGGGGCGCACGGCGAGCTATAGCCACACGAGGGAGCCTGAGGGGCCCTAAGGCTCAGACCGCTGTAAGCAAACAGCGGGTGTCCCCACTAAGCAGCCTCCCCGCCATCTCTCCCATCAGACCGCATCCAGCCCAACACCCAGGACAGACTCATGGACCAGCTCACCCTTCTGTGTGCCGCACAGTCCAGAGGCGCTTCTGCCTGGAAGGTGCCCGCTGATGCGCCCCAGGACACCAAGCCGCAGGAGGCCGGCAGCAGGTGAGACTCCTGTCCTCTCTGTGGAACTGGTCGGGGCGCTAGGCTCAGGTCCGCTCTGGGTGGGGCGCTCGATGTCTGTTTCTCATTTCACCTCAAGACTCTGGGCGGCTGCTGCTATTCTCTCCATTGTATAGATGGGGAAACTGAGGCTCAGGTAGACTTACCCAGGCCTTACACGGCAGAGCTGGGACTCAAGCCCCAAAGCACCTGCTCTTTGCACACCCCATGGGGACCCTTCCTTTTCCATCTACTGGCGTCCTGGAGCAGGGCCCTGCCCCCCTGGTGGCTGTTAATGAGGCCAACCCTGCTGTCTGGCCCGAGCCAGCCAATCAGAGCCTTTCTCTGAGAATTTCCAATCTCCCCACCTCTGGAAGGGAGTGGAAGGCAAGAAAGGCCCCAGCTGTAGTGAGAAAGACAGGCTGGAGGAGCAGAGGTGGGCACAGGGCACTGGGATCCCTTAAAACCTAGTTTCCCACACTTTGGTTGTTCCACTCGTTTCTAGGAATCTGAGAGCCAATGAATGGGCTTCTGTTCCCGCCGACCCAGTGACCAACAGAAATATCTAGGGTGCCTGGGTGGCTCAGGTGGTTGGGCAACCAGCGCTTAGTTTCGGCTCAGGTCATGATTTTGGGTTCCACACTTGGGAGTACGCTGCCTTCTCCCTCTCCTTCTCCCCTTGCCCCACTCCCTACTCCCCCTTATACCCTGTCTCTCCCTCAAATAAGTCTTTAAAAAAAGCGACATCTAGACCCATACTGTTCAATTGATGGCCACTGGCTGGCCACCCATGGCTACTGAATGCTTGAAACATAGCTGATGCAACTGAGGAAATGAATTTTTTAATTTATTTTTATTTTATTAAAAAAATGTAAGACCTTTATTTGAGAGCACACACAAGTGGGAGGAGAGGCAGAGGCAGAGGGAGAAGCAGGCCCCCCATTGAGCATGAAGCCCAATGCAGGCTCTATCCCAGGACCCCGAGATCATGACCTGAGCTGAAGGCAGATGCTTAACTGACTGAGCCACCCAGGCGCCCCTAAAATTCATTTTTATTTTTTATTTTTAAGATTTTACTTATTTATTCATGAGACACACACACACAGGCAGAGGGAGAAGCAGGCTCCATGCAGGGAGCCCAATGTGGGACTCCATCCCAGGACCAGGATCATGCCCTGGGCTGAAGGTGGACGCTCAACTGCTGAGCCACCCAGGCATTCCTAAAATTTATTTTAAAATAAAATATAATTTTAATTAGCTTATAAGTAAATTTAAATAGTTGCTTGTGGCTAGTGGCCACCACCCTGGGAAGCACAGCTCTAGAACATTTCAATCCCCACCAGATAGTTCTGATGGACGGTGCTGGTACTCTGGAGGGCTGTTCTGAAGAGCCCAAGAACAGGTGCTCCTACAGGCCCTAGCTCAGGTCACACCGGGTAATTACCCAGAAGTGACTCAGAAAGCCTTACTCTCTCATCTCAGATCTGCTCCGATGGAACCGGGCTTCCAGGCTGAGCTGGGCCTGACACTGGCCAAGGGCACACATCCAAGGAGCCCAGCAGAGCCTCCTACCATCTTCATCGATCTGCGGCCCTCAGAGCCATCAGACGTCGGGGCCTTGGAAAGGTACTAGGAGTGGTGACAGCCCTGCTTCGCAGTGGTCACCTTGGCCTCAGGAGGAGCAGGGGCATGGACAGGTGGGAGTAAGGCCAGTGTGGGCTGGTCCCAGGGCACCGCTCAGTGGAGAAGTACTTTAGGCCAGGAGCTGAGCCTGGCCAACAATCCCACTGGGTCCCTCCAGCAGGCTCTCCCTGCAGGTAGGGAAGAACCCAGGTGGAACTCTAAGCAAACAGAGTGGGGACTTGGGTACATTGCCCTGGGGTATGTCCCTCCACTTGGCAGGAAGTCCCAGTGGCCTTGTGTCAACATCCCGTGAAGCCAGCTTTCCTCTTCCCTCAGCCCCAGCTCTAGTTCCTCTGACAGCGAGGAAGAGGAAGAGGACACAGAAGCTCTCAGAGACCAGCGGGGCCCAGCCGAGCGGGAGTGTCCTTCCTCCCGAGGGTTACGGTAAGCACCAAGGGGCTCCCACCACCCGGGGACGTCCCATCTCTGCTTTCCACAGCAAGGCCTCAGCCGGACACATTTAACATTTGTGTTTCATTTCTGTCTGACCCACAGGGGGCCAGCACGTGTGGGCCTAGGAGTGGTCTGGGAGGTGGCCCGTGGTACTCCACCTGGGGCCCAGCCTGGATGGCTGTCCTCCCAACACACCAAGGACACCTTAGTTCGCTCCTGAGAGGGGATTAGTCCTTGCCTTCTGAAAAACAGTTCCCCAAATTGATTTGCTCCCTACTAATGATAGCATTGGAAGTGAAGCGATGTCGGGATCGGGTAGTGATGGTTGTTGGCTAGAGATGAAAGGCCTGGGTGAGGTAGGAAGTGCAGTGTCACATTCAGAGAAGGCCCGCTCCCCACCATGCAGAGGCCCCCACTTTGCTCCTAGAAGCCTTCAACATGCTGACATGCCCTCAGCACAAGCTGAGAGGCCTAAATCTCTCCCTTACTGTCTTGAGAACCAGGGAACACACTTCTGGAAGCGCTCTGGCCTCCTCGCGTTGGGAGGTCTGGCTCCACTTGGTGTTGGCTGAGGTGGTTTCTCTTGTGTCACAGGGACTGTACCAGAAAAAGTCAGCTTCTCCAACAGCTCAGGGAATTTCGGAAAGGGACAGCTCAGCCCAATTTGCCTACTGCTGCGGGTCCCGGTAGCCAGAAGGCTCAGATACCTGAAGATCCAGCCACCTCCAGAACCAAGAGGAAGCCACATGTACCACCGTGGGCTGAGAAGCAGAGCACCCAGGCCACATGCCCAGGGGGCAGTCCCAGGGTGCTAGGGGACGACTCTCTTGGGCCAGGGACAGCCAGGGAGACCCTGGTGCCTCCCCTGGGCCAACTGTAGCTGCCTCCAGGACTGGGATCTGAGGAGCTGGGCAGGATCACTCCACTCTCCATCCACATGCCCAGGCCCCTGGCTCTCCCTCGTTCCCACGGAAGAAGCACCAGAAGGTGCTTCTGCAGCACAGGGACCTTCGGGCTGGGGGTCAGGTCATTCTGTGCATTTAGAGCAAGAAGGCCAGAACACAGCTGTGCACAGACCATGACGACAGCTCCTCTGAAAGTGCCGGGAAGCAGACCCCACGGAGACCGTGGTCCATGCTGACACACCAGGGCTGCCGGCGCTTGCCTCTCCTGCGTCCGCATTCTCCTCTTTCGTGTGCATCTGGTATTGCCATCATGCAAGGTCTTTTTCAAAACTAAAACTTAAGTAAAACATATTTAGAGAATCTCAGGGTTTAAAGGATCTTGGAGAACTGAGCCTCATCTTCTGGGTCCCCGGATGCCTGCTGTTTCATGGGCTGAAATGAAACCACGCACACTCCCCCCCCCCACACACACCCCAAATGGACTCTTTGATAAAGGGGTGAAGATTGTTGTTTTTTTTTCTTTAACCAGGATACAAAGGCACACATCTGTTTTAGGGTCTTTCCAAACTATGGGTGGAGTTAACCTTTACATAGAGATAAGAGTACTGAGTGTCCTGATCCCAAACTGTCCCCACGGAACAGGGCAGCACCCACCTGGTGTATGACCTTCTTCCCGCTCCTTTGCGAGCATTATCCCCCACCGCCCCTCCATTTTCAGAGTCCTTTCTATTGTTCTCAGCCCTGCACCCCCAACAGACTGAAGCCCTGATCTGTGGCTACCTCTGTTCTCGTTTCTGAGATTCTGCTTCTCAGCCTCCACCCTGCTCCACCCCACCTGCCCCATGGGAAGAGCAGTCCACCTGTGACATGGGCTCAGTAGCTTGGCAAGGTCCTTGGCATCTGAGATGAAAGGCCTGAGTGAAGTAAGAAGTACAGTGTCACATTCAGGGAAGGCCCGCTCCCCACGGTGCAGAGGCCCCACCGATGATGCAGGGGGGCCACTCAGGCTCATATGCTGAATCTGTTGTTTTTGGAACTGCAAAGCCTGTGGATAGGATCCCGAAGGACAGGATCCATGTCAGGGTCAAATGCAGCTTTTCTCCTAAAGTGGCACATGATTAGGCAAATAGAAAAAAAGAAAAATTTTAAGTTGAGAAGTATCACACAGCTTTGCTCCTAGAAGCCTTTAATGTGCTGACATGCCCTGTCACATTCAGTTGGAATTACCACCTGCTGCGTGAGTGGAGGGTGGGCAAGGGTCTCTCTCCACCAAACTCCGCACCGGGGAAGGCAGGTTCTGCTCGGCCTCAGCCACAGGCAGCCAAAAGCAGGGCCACGGACCCCACTTGATGCGGCCATGGGAGCACCAGCGCCCACCCCCAACAATGAGGGGCCAGGTCCAAGACAGCTCCCACCAAGACAGCTCCCACCTGGCTGGGCCTACCTGCAGGGAAGGTGGCCAGGCTGTCCCCCAGGTTCCCGGTCTTGCCCATCTGTGAAAGCCCCTCACCCTCTGCTCTAGGGCATGTGCAGCACGGCTGGGGCTCAGGCGCTTGGCAAAGGCAGACTAAATGGGACCCACCACCCCCCATGCAGCCTGTCCAGAGCAATGGCCAGTTTTTTCCCTTTAAACCCATTTTCCCCATCTTTACTCCTTTTAATGCCAGGAAGTTCATTTAGGATAAAAACAGTGACAGAAAATAAACTTTTTGTTCCAAGTTCAAGTGGGTAAATGACCGTTAAAGGCAAGCCAAGATGGGGATCCCTGGGTGGCGCAGCGGTTTAGCGCCTGCCTTTGGCCCAGGGCGCGATCCTGGAGACCCAGGATCGAATCCCACGTCAGGCTTCCGGTGCATGGAGCCTGCTTCTCCCTCTGCCTGTGTCTCTGCCTCTCTCTCTCTCTCACTGTGTGCCTATCATAAATAAAAAAAAAAAAAAAAAAAAAAGGGCAAGCCAAGATGATGTGGGAGGCGTTCTGATCCGAGTTCAAAGCCAGTTCTGTCGCATGGACAAGGTGCTAGAAGCATTCAGGACCTTAGTCTCCCATTTATTTATTTATTTATTTTTTTTTTTTAATTTTATTTATTTATGATAGTCACATAGAGAGAGAGAGAGAGAGAGAAGCAGAGACATAGGCAGAGGGAGAAGCAGGCTCCATGCACCGGGAGCCTGACGTGGGATTCGATCCGGGGTTTCCAGGATCGCGCCCTGGGCCAAAGGCAGGCGCCAAACCACTGCGCCACCCAGGGATCCCCTTAGTCTCCCATTTATAGTAAGAGTCACAAAAGCCCTGTCCTAGGACTGGCTGAGAGAATATTCTGGAAGAGGCACTAATGGGCCCAGGTCCCAGGCCAGGAAGCGGGCAGCCAGCCACCTCCAGCACCAACCTGGACGTAACAGGCGAACCTGCAGACTCCCGGCTGCGTAGGGAAGGTGAGTGGTCAGCAACACCAGGTGTGCTCAAGGGCTCTGGAAGCTGGCCTAGGAGGTATGAACCATGCTTCAACTGAGTGGCCCCCTTCCCCAGAGAACACACAGGGCAGGAGGACTGACTTAGTTTATTAAGGGAACCGAGAACAGATCACGTATCCTGGAACCTGGGTTATGCAGGAAGGTAGAAAATATCTACAGTAATTGGGTGACAAACAGAACGGAGCACAGCACAAGGTCCCAGGCCAGCCCACCATGGGAAACTGCCACACTCCCTGCACGGAATACTAAAACCGAGTGGTTTTAGCAGCTGCCCCAAGACTCCAGTAATGATGAAATGGAACAAGGATTCTACACGGCTCCCCTCAGCTTCCCCGGAGAGAGTGGATGTGAACAGGTCAGAGGCCTGTCCGCAACAAAGTGGGGCAGCCAATGCTGCCTCTGTCCTGGCCACTTGAGGCTGGAACAAAGGCAAGCCTGGCCTCCTGCCCGGGGCAGATGGCAAGGCCAGTCGAATCCACAGGCTGCCTCATGGGCTGGGGGAGGTTGGAAGATGTGGTATCAGGGAAGCATTCCCACACCAGGCATCCACCCTTCAGAAGAGCGGTGGATCCACGATGACCCCGCTCACCCCACTGCCCCCACAGGGGTACGGAAACAGCCCCTGCAGCCTATAACTGAAAGTGTGGCAAGGCTGGAGGGGAAGGTGGGAGGCCAGGGAAGCCTGGGGTGTGGAGCTGCAGATAGAAGCGGAGCCCTGGAGGCTTCTGTGAAATGGGCGGACAAGTGTCCCCAGCTTCATGTCCACCCACAATCTCAGAATAGGCCCTTGTTTGGAAATAGGCTCTTTGCAGCTGTAATTAAGATGAGGTCATTCTGGACTGGGGGCCCTAAACTGAACGACGGTGCCCTTATAAGCGATGAGGACACCAGAGCAGAGGCAGAGATGGGGGTGATGCGGCCACAAACCAGGAACACGGGCAACACCCGAAGCCAGGAGGGAGGCATGGGATGGTCTCTCCTATCAGGGCCTCCAGAGGGAAGCAGCCCGGCCCACATCTTGAGTTCGGACTCTGGCCTCCTGAACTGAGAATCATCCCTGTGGTGAGCCACCCAGGCTGCGCGACCCAGGGCCACCTGCTCCACGTCTAGCCGCCACTGCCAAACCCAGTGCCCAGATTCTTCCCTCAGCGTGGGCACCTGAAACGTCCCACAGCTGCGGGCTGGACCCACACCAGGGGCTAGTGGGGTAGGTGTGAAATGCCTTCAGATTAGGGTTTTAGTTCCAAGACGGTAACTCCAGCAGCTTCATGAACTCTGACCTCGATATTCCAAAAGGGACCTCGGAAGCGGACAGCTCGACGAGTGGCGGCTGGACCTTGGCCCAGGGGCCTCCTGGAGCCGCGCCGTGGGGGGGCTCTGCTGGCCCGGCTGGTGCTCCCCACTGTGCGTCCTCTGGTGTTTGTGGAGGTCGGTGCCCCGGCGGAAGCCCCTGCCGCAGGCTGAGCACACGAAGGGCTTCTCACCCGCGTGTGTCCTCCGGTGCGCGCTGAAGTGGGAGCTGTTGCTGAAGCGCTTCCCACACTCGGCGCACGCGTACGGCCGCTCCCCGGTGTGCGTCCTGCGGTGGATGACCAGGCTGGAGCTCTGGCTGAAGCGCTTCCCACACTCAGCGCATGCGTAGGGCTTCTCGCCCGTGTGGACTCTCTGGTGCGTGCTGAAGTTGGAGCGGTCACTGAAGCCCTTCCCGCACACCTGACACTTGTAAGGCCGCTCCCCGGTGTGTGTGCGCTGGTGCTTCGTTAAGTGGGACGTTTTACTAAAGCCTTTGCCACACTCGGGGCACGTGTAGGGCTTTTCAACTCTTCGGGGTCCTCCTCTCTCCAGAGGCTGCTCGGGCCTGGTCATGCCCCTGACTGGCTCTCGGTCCCGCTCCCTGCTCATTGACACATGCTTCCTGGAGTCCTCTCCATCCTCCGGAAGCAGCCCAAGCCCTGAGACAGAGAAAGCACAGTGCCTGAGGCCTTCACGGGGAGAGGGACACTTCTAATGAGAGAAGGCACAGGCCGTGCGGCCGCCCCATTGTAAAACCTGAGAGCAAGCCTCAGAGCACTCAGCAGGGGAGCATCAGTCAGCCCTGAATGGAGATGAACGTGGACCATGGCCAGCAGCTTGTGAAGCCCTCACACCAGCAAGGTGGGTGCTGTGACTGCCCCATTACAAGAGGGGGAAACTGAGGCACGAGGACATTAAGGAGCTCACCCAGAGTCACTTGGCTAGTAAGTCACAGGCGGGCTCTGGAGTGTGGACTCATAAGCTCTAGGCCAGAGTTGCTCACTTGGGGGCAATGGTGGCTGTCAGAGGGCACGTGGCAATGTCTGAAGACATTTTAGTTATCACACGTGGGGAGAGGTGTTGCAACTGGCATCTAGAGGGTAATGCTGGTGAACATCCTAAGGCTCACAAGGTGGCATCATCACAGAATCACACGAGCTCCAATGTCAACAGTGTTTTGGCGTTCAACCAAACAATGGCACCACCACCAGGTAAGGGACCTCTGAGGAGGTTACCCATAGATCTGCTTAACATCTACAATCAGCTGACTGTAAATGAAGCAGATCGCCTTCCATGCTGTGGGTGGGCCTCGTCTAATCAGTTGAAAGCCTTAATAGCAGAACTGAGATTTCCCAGAGAGGGACAGAGGAAGACAAAGAATCCTAACCAGGCTTCATGCCTGGCACAGAGCCCAATACAGAGCTTGATCTCCCAACCCCGAGATCATGACATGAGTTGAAATCAAGAGTTGGAGGCTTAAGTGACTGAGCCACCTGGAAGCCACCCCCAGAGAAGAATTCTGCCCCAAGACTGCAACACAGAAATCCTGCCGGTCTCCAGGCAGCTGGCTTGCCCTGCAGAGAGCATACTCAGGACTGCAACAGCAACTCTCACTCGAATTTCTTCTAGCCTGTGGGCCTGTTCTACAGCTTTTAGGCTTCCCAGCCTCCACAATCCTGTGAGCCAATTCCTTAAAATAAATTATCTTAACTTACACGATTATTGGTTCTGTTTCTCTGAAGAAACTCAACTGATACAGAGAAACATCTTGGGCGCCTGGGGGTGCTCAGTGGGTTAAGTGTCTGTCTTCGGTTTGGGTCATGGTCTCAGGGCCTGGGATCCAGCCCCACACTGGGCTCCCGGCTCAGCAGAGTCTGCATCTCCCTCTTCCCCTGCTCGTGCCCTTTCTCTAATAAATAAAATCTTAAAAAAAACAACAAAAAAAGGCCTCTCAATTCCTTCAGAACCCGTTTCAGGGGCTGAATGGGTATCTGGAGTGTGAAGATGAGCTGAGCAGAGGAGCAGAAAATAGTGCTGGGTGGGGGGAACTGGGGGTGGGCGGAAGGAGAGGCTGTGGATGGCCAAGGCCTTGCCGGAGCAGCTCTAACCATGGGGCCCTGGGCAGCACAGAGGCTACAGTGAAACTGGGCCAACCGTGTGGTCCACTCCCACCTGCCTGGGAGGAGGTGAGCGGTCATACCCTCCCCACTGTGGCTGGGCCAGTGGCAGGTCACCAGCAACCCTGGCTTTACAGGCTACACTCAGCTGGCTGCTGAGCAGACTCTCCAGGCAGTGCCCCTGGCCCCCCCGAACCAACATGGGCACAGGCTGAGTTCCTATTTCAAGATGCTCCCCGTGACCACTGGGCCACTGCAGTCTGAGCGCTATGGAACTGGCTTTGTCAGTTGTGGGGAGACATGGAAGATATTGGGCCTTGGGTCCCTGAGGCCCACACCCCGCTGCTGGGAAATGTTGAGCCAGCCACAGCCAACCTTAGGAAGGAGCCACCCCCTCCCCCACCGCAAGACTGGTCCACGTCAGACATGCCATGGATGAGCAGGGGCCAGTGGCTTCCCGCACATTACCCCTCTTCTCCGGCAGCACGTCCCAGCTGCAGTCCCGCGGAGTCGGGTCCGGGCGTTGCCACTCCTCCTGGGACAGGTACGCTCCCATGTCCTCCAAGGTCACTGGCGCCTGCTGGAATGGCACCCACTCAGCCCCACGCCGCTGCCCCTTCACGTGGGCCAGCCTGGTGTGCTCGCCACCCCTCCCACCTGTATCACAATGGCAGGTCCTGCCTGCCACCCCCAACTCCTTCCTTCCATATGCTGTCCTCCATCCCTCCTCCTCAAGCTCTGCTCACAGAATGGCTCAGTCTTGCTTACTGGGAGGGAGGACACTGTCACTGCTGGGCCAGAAGGCAGTGTGGACAGATTCACTGTATGGAGCAGCTGGTTCCGCTGTGCGCTCAGCCACCAGGGCCCACGCTCCTCAGGGGCACGAGTCAGGCATGCCCTGCCTCAGCTCAAATCAGCCCTGGGACCCAAGTGGGGTGTCTTGGAAACTTTGGGATGCCTCTAGGTCAGTGGTTCCCAAATCTAGCACCAGACCGACCTGAAGAGTATATTATTATTATTATTTTTTAATCTTTTATTTATTTTTTTTTTAATTTTTATTTATTTATGATAGTTACAGAGAGAGAGAGAGGCAGAGACACAGGCAGAGAGAGAAGCAGGCTCCATGCACCGGGAGCCCGATGTGGGATTCGATCCCGGGTCTCCAGGATCGCGCCCTGGGCCAAAGGCAGGCGCCAAACCGCTGCGCCACCCAGGGATCCCTGAAGAGTATATTAAAACCCAAGCAAACAATGTCTAGAAGAAGCAAATCCACAGAGACAGAAAGGTTGCCAGAGACTGGGGAAGAGGGTTGGGGGGGGGCTGCCAATGGGTATGGGGTGTCCTGGGAAGGATAACATTTTGAGGACTATGACAATGGTTATAGAACTATAAATACACTAAATGCTATGCACTCTAAATGGCTGAACCGCCTGGTATGTGAATTAAAGCTCCATAAAGCTGTTATTTTTTTAAAGATGTTCGTTTTAGAAAGAGTGAGTGAGAGTGAACACGAGCAGGTGGAGGAGCAGAGGGGGAGAGAGAATCTCAGGCTCCCTGCAGAACGCACAGCCTAACATGGGGCTCGATCTCACGACCCTGAGATCATGCCCTGAGCTGAAATCAAGACTGAGCCCCCCAGGTGCCCCGCAATAAAGCTGTTATTTAAACAAACAAGCAGAGGAGAGTCTGATTCCAGCCCAGGGCTGGGAGAAGAATCTATATTTTTACCTAAAGTCCCAAGAGTCTAGTGCCCAGCTGGGTTTGAAGCAACTGCCCCAGCTCACCCTTAAGCCCTCCAATCCTCCGGGACACACCTCATACCCAGATGGCATCCGAGAGAAGACTTTCGGAGGAGAAAGTCAGGGTAAAGGGGCCATTCCAGAGGGAGCCACTATATGAAAGCTGGACCCAGCAAGGGACACACACACGCTGCAGACTGGGAACGCCCACTCACCCGGGACCAGGATGGAACAAAGGACGTGGCCGATGCTGTTGCCATCTCCTGATGCTGGGAGGCCGCTGGGCCTGGGGAGAGCAGAGAGTTGCCAGAGAAGGCCGCACGGCCCACCTGTGCACACAGCAGCAAAGGCCCAGAGGCGCAACTACTCCTCACCTCCGCTCAGCTTCCGGGCAGGAACCTGTCCTTCCCACATGTAGAGGTCCAGCCTCCTAGGACACCCTCCTCCCTCCAGCTCGTTTCTTTCACCTAGAGGGATAGCTACTCACCCCTCTTTGGCCAGAGCTGGGGGCCCCTCTTTGGTCTGTGGCCCCGCTGGGCTGGGGGCTGCTGGCTGGAGCATCCAGACCCTTCCTCCAGAGACAGGTCCCCTGGCCTGGCCTCCTCTTGGTGTTTCAAGCACTGTTCTCCTGTCCCGTGGGGCCGTACATCATCAGGGAGCACTTCCAGGCCCTGCATGCAGAGAGGAATCTGCCCACCAGCTCCCGGAAGGTTGGGAGAAAACCCACAGTGTTCCCAAACACTCTCGTCTCAAGCACCCCTGGCCATCCTCCTGTTCCCTGGCTCCGCCCAGCTGTACCTCACTCCCCACCAGTGCTTCCTCCCCCTGCTGCCCCCACGGCCCTCCACATGCCAGAGTCCTCGCTCCAGACATGGCAGGGGAAGGAATGTGAGCTGGGAAGAGCTCAGGCTCCCAAGCGAGACAAAGTGAGACTTGCTCTGTCCCTGAGTGAGTCTCCATGGTCTCTTTCCATCACACTACATTGGTGCCATTGTCACATTCACCCTTCCCTCCTTGGTGCTCCCAACAAACTCTGGGCCAGCACCACCCTGAATCGGGTCTCCTTTCGGAAGTTTGCGCTACTACATGTGCTGTGTGTGTGTGTGTGTTTTATGTGCTCTGTTTTTTGAAGTCACCTACCAGTGCTCTGAAACAATCTATATCCCAATTCCACAGAAGGTGAATAGGATGAACTTGAGCTCTGCAGCAGTACTTGGGACAAGAGACATCCCCAGGGAACTGTGAGACCAGCGTGAGGGACCCCTACGCTAGGCTCGACATTCCACACCTCTGAGAGGAGACAGTCCCCAGAGGTTACGAGGTGCACAGAGACAGAGCGAAGCCATGCTAAGAACACCAACGCCGGGGATTCCCTGGGTGGCTCAGTGGTTTAGCGTCTACCTTCGGCCCAGGGCGGGATCCCGGGGTCCTGGGATCGAGTCCCACGTCGGGCTCCCTGCATGGAGCCTGCTTTTCCCTCTGCCTGTTTGTCTGCCTCTCTCTGTCTCTCATGAATAAATAAATATTAAAAAAAAACAAAAACAAAAACAAGAACACCAAGGCTGGAGAGGCTGAGAAGGGATCCCGAGTTCTTACTGGCCACCATAACAGGGTTTGCTTCCTGCAATCAACTCACATGGTGATCAACTCTGGGAGGGATGTGTCTATCCTGAGGGACAAAAAGAAAAGCAGTGAGTAGCCAGTGGCAAAACCACAGGGAGAAATGTCCCTGTCCCTGTCTGCTAAATATTTAATCAGCAAAAACTAATCTTATCTAAACAAGAGGAATTTATAAGACTTCCCACTCCTTGGAATGCAGCCGGTGTGACTTAGGAACTACATCTGACGTTTTGTTTAGTTGTTGTTTTATTTTAAAGATTTTATTTATTTATTCATGAGAGACATGAAGAGAGAGTCAGAGATACAGGCAGAGGGAGAAGCAGGCTCCATGCAGGGAGCCCAACGTGGGACTTGATCCCAGATCTCCAGGAACAGGCCCTGGGCTGAAGGCGGTGCTAAACTGCTGAGCCACCCAGGCTGCCCTCATTTTGTTTAGTTTTAACTTCAAAAATCACATGCGGCTGGTAGCGACCAGCATGGGTGGCACAGCTCTAGAGAGGCTGGGGACATGTGCGGGTTCTGACCAGGGCGTCCACCGGCCGTAGCTTTTTCTTCCCAGCGCTCCTCCTCATTCTGGCATCTCTTCAACCTCCAGGGCCCTGCCTGGGAAGATCTCCAGCCTTCCCCTACAGGCCCCCATGGAAACCTGTGTCTGAGCTATGCTGGGATGATTTAACGATCTAAATCACACAGCTCAGAGAGGGCTAGCGGGGCTGTGTGTGCTCAATCAACAGGCTTACACCCATTAGCCAAGGCTGAGAAACACTGCAGTTGCCTTTTTCAATTCACAGGGGCAGGCCGTAGCTCCAGAGCCCAAGGAATCTCCAAATGCAGACCTCAGGAACAGGGCCCTGAGGTCTTGGGGCCCCATTTCCTCACCTCAGGGCCAAATTGCCCCCCACCTCACCCGCTGCCTCTGTTTCCTGGGCTCCCGCTGCAGCCCTTCCACGAGGACCACGGCCTCCTCACCACTCTCCGGCTGCTGCTCCCGCACCCGGGCCTGGATCTCCCCGGGCAGCACCATCAAGAACTGCTCCAGCACCAGCAGCTCCAGGATCTGCTCCTTGGTGCGAAGCTCTGGCCGCAGCCAGCGGCAGCAGAGCTCCCACAGGCGGCTCAGGGCCTCCCGAGGCCCGGCCACCTCCTGGTAACAAAAGAGCCGGAAGAGCTGGCGGAAGGTCTCAGGGCTGGGGTCTTCCGACTCCTGGGAGGGCTCCTCTTCCCAGCAGAAATCCTCCTCCACCTTCACGATCAGGATGTCGTCTTGCTCCAGGGGCGGTGGAGGATGGAGACCGGGTGTGGCCGCCATTGTCCGGGGCAGGCCTTGCTTTCTTGTGCCTCAAGGGTCAAACTTGCGACACTGGAAAAGATGTGTTCAGGACTCTGCGGAGAAACAATAAGCTGATCTGAGTGCAGTGTGACGCCCGATAAGCATCTACCCACAAGGCCCTGTCCTCGCCCCAGAGCCAACTCACCCTCATTGACAAAAAGAAAAGAGCTGAGCTAATTCAAAGCGTCCTGGCTGCTCACCCGCGGCTGATTCCCGGGCAAGTTGCTCAAAGTCCCGGGGCCTCGGTTCCTCATTCAAGGAGCAGAGAAAATGCTATCCCCACACACAGGCTGCTGAGGGCGCTAAACGGGGGTATCTGGAGGGGGTTTTGCTCATTGCCTGGAACGGGAGGGGCCCGAGCTCGATGAACGCGGTTTTCAGGATCACGCTTGGCCCCTCTGGAGATGGGAGCCCCCCCTCTGCCCAGGGGGACGCGGACTGGATCGGCAAGCCCGCAAGGCCCGCCGGGCACCCCCGGGATGCTCAACTCCAGGGTCCAGGCTCCAGGGTCGGGGGTCCGGGGAGGGCCGGGACTTGAGGCCGGGCTGCGTCTCCCGGCTCCGTGCCCCGCTGGAGGGTGAGCGGCGGTCCAGGCCGGCGCGGGATGGAAGCTCGGGCCGGGACCCCGCGCCCCGCGCCCGCACTCACCGGCAGCGCGGCAGGCCAGGCGGAGACCAGGACCCCGGGCGCGGGGGCGCAGCGGAGAGGCGGCCCACGGAGCGGAACGGGGAGCCGCACAACGCACCACAGAGATGGGTCCTCGCGAGCCACGGGCTCTACTCGCTGTGGGCGGGCCCACCGGGGCACTGTGGGAAATGTAGTCCTCGCGCCATTGGCGGAGCTGGCTGTCGAGCGTGGGACTGAGTCTGGATAGGCGGGCCCACGCGATGCATTGTGGGCAAAGTAGTCCTTGAACCGCGTGGTCGGGCCCACGGGGGGCATTGTGGGTAAAGTAGTCCTTGCACCTGCAGGGAGCACGCTAGGGGTCCCGAGGCTCCGCAGGTGCTGGGCGGTTCTCCCCGCCTCTTTTCCGTCTGGCCTGGGAAAAGTACACGGTGGGAGGGGGCTTGTGAATTTACGTTTCTATTTGCATGGTACTTTGTATGGACCAGGCTCTGTTTTAAGTACTTTGCGATAATTAACGGTTCATCTTTCAAACAACCGTAGGAGGGGATCCCTGGGTGGCTCAGCGGTTTGGCACCTGCCTTCGGTCCAGGCATGATCCTAGAGTCCCGGGATCGAGTCCCACATCGGGCTCCCTGCATGGAGCCTGCTTCTGTCTCTGCCTCTCTCTATGTGTCTATCATGAATAAATAAAATAAAATAAAATAAAATAAATAAATAAATAAATAAATAAATAAAACAACCGTAGGAGGTAGGTACTGTTAGTGACATTTTATAGATGAAGAAAAGAGGCACACATTCGGTCAAGATTACACATAGACAGTAAGTGAAGAGCTGGGATGAGGTTGGAACCCAGGCATCCATCTGGTCCACCTCCTTAATTGTAGAGACTAGGAAATGAAGACCCAGAAAGTTACTTGCTTAGGTCATCTTGGGTGCCAATTTTTTTTTTTTTTTTGGTACCAATTGGTTATTTCTTTTATTTGTTAATCTAATCAAAAATATTTATTGAGCTCTGCTTTGTACCAAGCAGGCACTGTGAACAGGCGGTGACCTAGACAGATGGTCCCTGGTGTTCCAGCCTGGGGGACACTAAGCCCCTGGCCCTCTAAGCAGGTAAGGGGTCATGGTAAGGGTTAATTACCTGCCGAGCACATCCTGAGTGCTCCATTAACATCATCACTGATGTTAACATCATCACCAGGCGATTCCTGAGTCCTTCAGCTCTGGCATCCCCAGACCCTACCCTGTCTTCCCACTAGCTTTTCTTCCCATCCTACTCTCCATTCTCTTTCATGTTTCATTTCCCCCGCTACGTCCAACATCAGTGTTCATTGTGAACACATGGAGCAGAACAAGACACTGGGCTGCCTATGACTAATTTCTGGACACTGCCCCTCCCTGGGTGGGAGGCATCTGTAAGGGCAGATTTCGGGAGTGTCCCAGGTTACCACAGCCTTGTGGTGGAGCCTGAAGACAGGCAGGACCACCTATGCCTCAGTTTCTCCTTCAGCAGGGGGTTGCTAGACAGGAAGACGGGGATGGTAGAATGAACTAACACTGAAGTGTAGATCTCTCCAGAGAACTGGTGCTTAAGTCCAAAACAAGAGGCCAGACACTCAGTTTGCTTTGGGAGGAGAATGTCCCCAGGGGGCACTTGGAACCAGTCACAGGCAGCATGTAGCAGGGGAGCAAGAAGATAGGACAAATAAAGTGAGAGAGGGAAAAAGTAAAGTTGAAGAGGCTTGTGGGGAATCTGAGGGAAAACCAGCCGGTTCTGTAGAATGGGACAATCATGCTTGCAGAATGTGCTGGGTTGTGTCTAGGGGAGCGGAAGAGGTGTGTGTGTGTGGGGTGGGGGGGCAGTGGCATTTTCAAAGCCATGCCACACCTTCCCCTTTCTGACTGCCTCCTGGTTAGCTGTGAGGACCGGGCATCTTTCCTTAGAACCATATCTACAGAAGCTAGCGAGTCTGTAGTGACCAAGGTCTGGCTAACATAGCTGTGGCCCTCTCCTCTCTGGGCAATTTTCAGTGACTACAACCAACAGATTTAAGTTAGGATGAATTTCTGTTTTGCTCAGGATTTTGTGTTTGTTTAGGGTTTCAGTCTTTTTTAAAAAAAGATTTTATTTATTTGAGAGTGAGAGATAGAAAGCATGAGCAGGAAGAGAGGCAGAGAGGGAGGGAGAAGCAGGCTCCTCACTGAGCAGGGAGCCTGATGTGGGGCTGGATCCAAGGCCCCCAGGATTGTGACCTGAGCCAAAGGTGGATGCTTAACTGATTGAGCCACTCAGGTGCCCCTATGATTTTGGTTATAATTCTATTTTGGGGGGTACACAAACATGTAGTCCCTAACAAATGTAAATCAGGATCAATTTGGGCCTCCACATACACCCAAACCAATACAAATCCTGGTTCTGCCACTTATCAACTAGGTATGCCTTACCTTCCTCACCTGTAAAATGGGGATTGCCATAGTTCCAACTTCAGAGTTGAGGGACAGGATTAGATGAGATTATGGGGGGGGGGGGTTTGTTTTTGTTTTTTTAGATTTTATTCATTTATTCATGAGAGGCACACACAGAGAGAGAGGCAGAGAGGCAGAGGGAGAAGCAGGCTCCATGCAGGGAGCCCGATGCGGGACTTGATCCCGGATCACACTCCAGGATCACACTCTGAGCCGAAGGCAGATGCTCAACCGCTGAGCCACGCAGGCGTCCCGAGATTATGTTTGTAAAGCACCTGTGACAATGTCCAATGCATAACAAATGCTCCTTAAGCATCAACTCTAGCTTCATGACTTGCAGCCACCCTGTGATGCAGTACATGGGTCTCAGTGTGTGGGGCTTGGATGCCTGATGCCGCAGAGTTCCTGTATGAGATCCATGGGTCCACCAGGGCCCCGAGCATTGTTCACAGTCTGAATGAAAAGTATTTATAGTCATACACGCATACCACTATTTATATTTATACATATAACTGTAACTTGGTTTCACGGTGTTTATGGAGTCTACAAAACAGTTTGAGTTAAATGGCAGCCTCATACAGAAGCTTGCAGCCTCATATAGAAGCTTGCAGCACACATGTACCCTTCTCTGAAGACAGGGGAAGATGACTTCAGATGGTGACACAGTTCTATCACCACATACAAGGCGTTGATTCAGCTCACATTTGGTCTTATTATTTGTGATAGGGGAAAAGGTGTACAATCAAGCCCTCCAAAAATTGTCATCTTTGGTACCAATTTCTCAATGTCCAAATGACTGAGAAATACAAGCTCAATATACAGGATGCCTGGGTGGCTCAGTGGTTGGGCATCTGCCTTTGGCTCAGGGCATGATCCCGGATTCCTGGGATCAAGTCCCACGTCAGGCTCCTTGCATAGAGCCTGCTTCTCCTTCCTCTGTCTGTGTCTCTGCCTCTCTTTCTGTGTCTTTCATGAATAAATAAAATCTTAAAAAGAAAATAAAATAAAGGGCAGCCCGGGTGGCTCATCGGTTTGGCGCCACCTTCAGCCCAGGGCCTGATCCTGGAGACCTGGGATCAAGTCCCACATCGGGCTCCCTAAGTGGAGCCTGCTTCTCCCTCTGCCTGTGTCTCTGCCTCTCTCTCTCTCCTCTCTGTGTATTCTCATGAATAAATAGATAAAATCTTTTAAAAATAAAATAAAGAAAAAAATAAAAGCTCAATATACAAATCAAATAGTTTAGGTAATTTGACTAAATTATCTATGAGAATCATCAGAGCTACCATGCCCCAAAACTGATATATAATGGGTATTTTATTAAAATTTTTTTGTTTTTTTGTTTTTTTGAGAGAGAGAGAGAGAGAGAGAGAGAGAGAGGGAGACAATCCTGAAGCAGACTGCCTGATGAGCACAGAGCCCAAGCCTGTGGCCTAAGGCTTGATCCCAGGACCCTGAGATCATGATCTGAGCCAAAAACCAAGAGCCACCCTGGTACCCCTATGCTTTTTCTAAGACTTCCATGAGCTGATAATAAAAGCTAATGTTTTTTAAGCACTTCCTAAGTCCATGGGATTTTTCTTTTTCTTTTTTTTGCTGTGCTACCTACATCTTCACAATGACTCTCCCATATAGATATCATTATGACCCAAGTTTTCGTTAAGTAAACTGAGGCTCAGAAATGTACACAGCCCTCCCCGAGGCCACACAGCTAGGAAAGTGGAAAAGCCAAGTCAAACGCAGGCAGGTCCATTGCAGAGCCTGCTGCCCCAACCACTCTCCTGAACACCAGCCAGGTAATCAGAGCCTTGCCTTAGAACAAACATCTCAAATATTTCTAGAATGACTCTGGTCCTGCCTCAAGGTGGCCACTTGGGGCCATAATACCATCTCTGACTTTCTAAACACAGTGGGCAGATCTGCTTGGTTCATAGTTGTTGCTCAGTAAATATTTGCTGAATGACTGAATAAAGGGGTGGGAGCAATCTGTCCTTCAGACACTGACCTCTGCTGCCCAGCCCTATACAAACTTGATTCATAAACATAATGGTGGTATAAATGGAGATGGACAGTACCTATGTCCCAAAGGATTCTTACTAGGATTAAATGATCTAGTATATTAAAACACTTCACTCTAGGGTGAAACCTAAGAACAGTTAGTAAACATTAGTGTTGTTACAATTTTCACTAACACAAAGAATAATGGACAAAGAGTGCTTGCTGTGAATGCTGGGAAATCTCTCCTTGGAGTTGGCCTGTGTTTTGGTTCCATTATTAAATTTGAGACAGAGGAGATGAACCGGGAGGCAGGAGACAGCCATTGTTTACACCCTCAACCACCCAGCATTTGAAACTTTGTCTTATCTCTACAGCCAGCAGGCCTTTAAATGAAAGGCAAAGTAGGGATCCCTGGGTGGCGCAGTGGTTTGGCGCCTGCCTTTGGCCCAGGGCGTGATCCTGGAGACCCGGGATCGAATCCCACGTCGGGCTCCCGGTGCATGGAGCCTGCTTCTCTCTCTGCCTGTGTCTCTGCCTCTCTGTGACTATCACAAATAAATAAAAATTAAAAAAAAAAAAAAAAAAAAAAGAAAGGCAAAGTAAGAACAGCCTTGCAAAAAAGCATGACCATCCCTCCGAGAAGAGCTGCCTCCAGGATAAAGGAGGCTGGAGTGTGGGGGATGTAAGGGAATTCAAGGACCACCAGGCATGCTTGGAAATCCTTACTCCTAGGGATGACAGCTGCTAAACTCTCCTGCTTGTCGTCTGCCCAGGCATCACTCAGAATGGGGTGAAGATTCACACACTCCTTTTGGGAAACAGTGTCTTCGTCTGCTCAGGCTGCTGTAACAGCACACCACAGACTGGGAGCCTTAGACCACCCGTATTTCTTATAGTTCTGAAGGCTGGAAGTCCACGATCAAGGCATTAGTGGATTCAGTTCCTCATGGGAGCTCTCTTCCAGCCTGCAGACTGCTACCTTCTCACAGTGTCCTCACAAGGTAGAGAGTGATCCCTCTTAATAAGGTTTCTCTTTTGGGATCCCTGGGTGGCGCAGCGGTTTGGCGCCTGCCTTTGGCCCGGGGCACGATCCTGGAGACCCGGGATCGAATCCCACATCGGGCTTCCTGCATGGAGCCTGCTTCTCCCTCTGCCTGTGTCTCTGCCTCTCTCTCTCTCTGTGTGACTATCATGAATAAATAAACAAAATCTTAAAAAAAAATAAATAAATAAAAAATAAAAAAAAACTGTTAAAAAAAAAAAAATAAGGTTTCTCTTTTGAGTAAGGCCGCAATCCTATCAGGTCAGGGTGCCATTCGTATCATTTCATTTAACCTTAATTACCACCTACCGACCCTCTCTCCAAATATAGTCACATTGGGGTTAGGGCTTCAACCTATATTTTGGGGAGATACAATTCAGTCCAGAGAACACAGCCAGACCCCTAAACACTGCCAGTCCTTGGAATGACACATGATTCTCCTTGGTCCTTAGACTATCACCCGCTGCAGACTAGAGCCAGGGAGGGAGGCAAGACTGGCCTTTCAACAGTTTGCATACCTAACATTCTGGAATATTCATGCTATCCACAAAGACACTTGTTCTCTCCTATTTTTATTAAAATAAGTGTCCCTCATCTTTTGTACTGTCATGTAGGAAAGTGACGCGAGTATGGAGATTTTCTCCCTACTACAAGAAACAGCAATGCTGGCACAACGGCAGTTGCTGATGGAAGCTGGGGTCAGGGACATGGGGAGTAGAGGGGAACGTGAGCCCCATGCTGCCAACCAGATGTCTGACTGAAGACATCTGATAGCTGGATGTTCAAATGAAAACTCCTTTAATTTTTTTTTTTTTTTAAACTCCTTTAATTTTGAATGTAAACTCAAGTTGGTTTTAAATCCTGTGTGAGGGATCCCTGGGTGGCGCAGCGGTTTGGCGCCTGCCTTTGGCCCAGGGCGCGATCCTGGAGACCCGGGATCGAATCCCACATCAGGCTCCCGGTGCATGGAGCCTGCTTCTCCCTCTGCCTGTGTCTCTGCCTCTCTCTCTCTCTCTCTCTATCATAAATAAATAAAAAAAAAAAAAAAAAAAAAAGGATTTAAAAAATAAATAAATAAAAAATAAATAAATAAATCCTGTGTGAGAGGGACGCTTAGCGATTGAGTGTCTGCCTTTGGATCAGGGCATGATCCCCAGGTCCTAGAATCGAGTCCTGTAAAGGCTCCTCTCGGGAGCCTGCTTCTCCCTCTGCCTATGTCTCTGTGTCTTTCATGAATGAATAAATAAAATCTTTAAAAAAAAAATGAGTAAGTAAATCTTGTGAGGTAAAAAAAAATACATTAATACGTTTCTGGGCTATGTCTGGCACCCACAAACAAATAAAATTACACAGGTAGTGAATAATATTATGAAGAAACATGCAGTAGGAGGAGGGGAGAGAGTGATACAGTTCTTTTCGGTGGAGAGTATTTACAAAAAGACCATTAGTTCATAGGTGTCTGGGTGGCTCAGTTGGTTGAGCATCTGACTCTCGATTTTGGTTTGAGTCATGATCTCATGGATTGTGGGATCAAACCCCACATCTGGTTCCACACTCAGCAAGGGGTCTGCTTGAGATTCTTTCCCACTGCCCCTCCCCTCATTCTCTCTAAAAAAGTAGATGAAAAAAAAAAAAAATTCAGTAGTTCACCTGGGCCATAATGGAAGCCAGAATCTCCTTAGCTTCAATGCTCTTCAATGGCTTTCTCCAAAAGGGCAGGAGGCCAAAGCTAAGGGAAGAAAGAGGTAGAATGTCAGCTTCCTTCAAAAATCTATTTAGCCCTACTGAGGACTGAAGCCAACCATGCAGAGAGGCAGCCTGTGTGAGAGAGAGACAGAGTCAGACACAGAGAGTGAGAAAGGTACAGCTGGGGGATGCACTTCTTTCTCAGCCACTGTTCAGGAGAAAGTTCCTCATGCCACTTGCCAAACAATGGCATGGCAGGCTTTATCCAACCAGAGATAGGTGCCAGGAACACTACAAGGGGGTGTGCGTGATGACAGAGAGATACCAGGCCCCACTCCAAATACAAGGAAGAGTGGGGCTTTATATTGCCCCGCTGGGGGAGGATGGAAAATTAGTAAGGGGAAACGGGAGGCACTGTGGCTAAACTAACCTAGTAGGACTCTTGCTGAGGGCAGGCCAGCCTGATCAGATGCTGGGGGATGGACGGTGAGCAACCCCATCAGATATGACAGTGGGAGTTCTGGCTGAACTGACTTAGCTGGATTCTTGCTAAAACTGGGCAAACCAGGGATCCCTGGGTGGCGCAGCAGTTTGGCGCCTGCCTTTGGCCCAGGGCGCGATCCTGGAGACCCGGGATCGAATCCCACATCGGGCTTCCGGTGCATGGAGCCTGCTTCTCCCTCTGCCTCTCTCTCTTTCTCTCTGTGACTATCATAAATAAATAAAAATTAAAAAAAATATTAAAACTGGGCAAACCAGAAGTGAATACAGAAGTCTAAAAGTCAAGGCCTCCTTGAGAAGAGTTCAGAGGAGCCGAAGTAGAGTTTGGTCAAGGAATCTTTGCCACCACCTCCAGGGCAAATGCCACTCTCTGACAGACAAGAGGACGTGGAGCCTGCTTCTCCCTCTGCCTGCGTCTCTGCCTCTCTCTCTCTGTGCCTCTCATGAATAAATAAAATCTTTAAAAATTTAAATTAAATTAAAATTTAAAAAAGGAAGACTGCTTTCCAGAAGCAGGAAGTGCCCTTTGGGGTTCTCATCTTCTAAAGGCAGAAGCTGTTCCAGGGATGCCAAGACTGCCTCCGTCCACCTTCCAGGTCAATGCAGAGCCCCAAGGTTGTCCTGCCTCTTTCTTTTTTCCCTTCCTTCTTTCTTTCTAGACTTTACTCATTAGAGAGCGCGTGCACCAGTAGGGTGAGGGGCAGAGGGAGAGGTGGACTCCCGCTGAGCAGGGCGCGCCATGCCCACTCCCTCCTGGGACTCCAGGGTCATGACCCACCGTGCCACCCGGGCGCCCTCCCACTCCGGCGTCATGACCCCTGTGCCACCCGGGCGCCCTCCCAGGACTCCAGGGTCATGACCCACCGTGCCACCCGGGAGCCCCGCGGGCTTCTTTCTGTCATAATGACATCGGCCACCGATGCCTGAGCACCTGGAAACGTACGTTTGCTCTGTTCTTAATTTAGTAACAATAGGGCCAGCGTGGTGTCTCCAGGTGACCCCCCGAAGCCCCCAGAGTGAAGTACTGAACCCGAGGAGGGTCACGCAGACCGGAAGCGGAAGTCGACGACAGATAGGGGACTGGAACCTGCGTCTTTGACTTCAGAGCCCCCCAAGCCCCAGGCGAAAGGCCCGAATAATACCCCAGGCAGCCTAAAGTCGGCCTCGGAGGCCACACCGGACGCTCTCTCCTCGTCCTCCGGGGCCGAACACCGGCCTGGGGCGCGCCCCGGGAGGCCAGCAAGGGGCCTCAGGTTAGAGTCCCGCCTCTGCCCCGGCGGCCGCGACGCCCACCGCACACAGCCGGCGCCGACTAAACAAGCTCGGCACCCAGCGTCCCTCCACGCAAACGCCCCCCGGGTCCCCCGCCGCTACTCCCGCGGTCCCCATGCGTCTTTCCCCCAAGCCTCGCGCGAAGCTCGTGCCTGCCGGAAGCGGAAGTCGCAGGAGCCGGAAAGCGGACCGGACTACATTTCCCAGAGTGCCCCGCACCGCGCCGAGCCCGCGGAAACCTGGGTGCCCCTGGGGTGCTGTGGGGTGCTGCCTTTCCTTGGGGGGGTGTCTTCGTGGGAGACGGCTCAGCGAGAGCCTTGGAGGGTGGAGTGTCCAGGTTCCTGAGGCCTAGCTAGTGCCTCGTGACCAGTGAGCCTCAGTTTCCACATCTGTGAATGGGGACGTTAGCCGTTCGAGGCTGTAACGCGTTCACAACCGTTCATATATATTTTCCAAAGCCTCTTGAGTCCTCCCACCTGCCGGGCGCAGGGGTTACCGAAACGGTCAGGAGACGCTTGTTTTCATGAAATTCAAATTCCACCAAGAGAGGCTGCCTTGATCTTCATGACCAGCATGGTGATCTTTTTAAGAAAGATTTTATTTATTTATTTATTTATTTATTTATTTATTTATTTATTTACTTACTT
Organism: Canis aureus; assembly: GCF_053574225.1. Lineage (NCBI taxonomy): Eukaryota > Metazoa > Chordata > Mammalia > Carnivora > Canidae > Canis > Canis aureus. The sequence continues at coordinate 41,151,051 of NC_135618.1, forward strand.
ACTTACTTACTTACTTATTTACTTATTTACTTATTTATCTATTTGATTTGTTTATTTAATTTATTTATTTTATTTATTTAACGGAGAGAAAGCACAAGCAGGGGGAGCGGCAGCCAATGGGAGAGGGGGGAAGCAGGTTCCCCATGGAGCAGGGAACCTGACGGTGGGGCTGGATCCTGGGATCGAGGGATCCATCCTGGGGTCATGATCTGAGCGGAAGGCAGATACGGAATGAGCCACTCAGACGCCCTGAACTGTGTTTGAATGTGCTTTTTAAACAATATCATCAGCGGGCTCCCTGCATGGAGCCTGCTTCTCCCTCTGCCTGTGTCTCTGCTCCTCTCTCTGTGTCTCTCATGAATAAAGAAATAAATAATGTTTAAATGGGGGGTAGGGGCAGGACCCTCGCTTGCTGAGCCTGGAAAATCGCGTGAGGTGTCAGATGAGGGAGGCCTCAGCCCTCACCCAGCTGGTGGCCGTATCTGGGTACATAATTAAGCGTCTGCACTGACCGTGATTTGGGCACAAAGCTTCCAGAGTTGGAGGTAAAGTCGTCGGAGGAAGTGCTCCACCGGCATGCACTGGTGACCCTAGATTGCTGCAGATCCTAACTTTCGGGGAAGGGCAAGAGCTCATATTTCACACAGTACAAAAGGAGACCAGAGTAAAAATTAAGTATCTCCTTCCCACTCTAGACCTCCAGCGCAGCTGACCTTCCCAGAAGCAACCATTTGTTCCAGGGTCATCAGAATCTTCACAGAGCTGTTCATGTCTCCTGTGCTGCCATCTGCTCTACACTCTGTTGCTCCTTGTGTTCCTCTCATCATGTCCTCAGGCAATCAGTCTGTATCTGCACAGAGTCAGGGGCTCAAATTTGACAGGCTGTGGGCCTGCTCTTTGCCACCTCCCCGTCCTCGTGTCCTCCCGTGCTCTCTCTGTCTCCTGGTTCATGCTGCTCCAGCCACAGAGGCCTCCTTGCAATTTCTTGAACGTGTCTAGCATACTCCTGCCCCAGGGCCTTTGCACTAGCAGTGGCTTCTTTTCCCTCTGTGTGGAATGCTAGGACGCCAGTTATCTCTGTGGCTTATTCCTTTACTCCTTCACATCTTTACGCAATGTTCTCTTCCCAGTGAGGCCTCCCTAACCCTTTCCTCCGATCGTAAACCCTGGACTGTCCTGTACCCTTTCAATGCCTTACTTGGTGCCAGAGTACCCATCACTCTTCAATATGCCCCTATTATGTATTTGTTTTGTTTATTAGGATCTTGTCCCACCTACAGGCAAGCCCCTGAGGGCAGTGACTTGCTTTTGTTCCCTGCTGAACCCTTAGATCTGTATTGGGCTCTAAAGATCTGCTAGTAGAATTAACACAGGGATGATTATAGTGCTGCCTCAATTTTTTTCTTCTTCCAGCTTTATTGAGATATAATTGACAAGTAACATTGTATAAGTTTAAGGTGTACAACGCAATGATTCGATACACATATATATTGTGAAATGATCACCATAATAAGATTAATTAGCACATCTGTCACCTCACATAGTTATCTTCTTTTGAGTGTGGTGAGAACATTTAAGATCTGTTCTTTTATTTTTTTTAAATTTTTATACATATTTATTTGACAGAGGGAGAGAGAGCAAGCACAGAAAGAGAGGCAGAGGGAGAAGCGGACACCTTGTGGGCCAGGAGCCTGATGTGGGGCTCTATCCCATGACCCCGAGACCATGACCTGAGCCAAAGGCAGATGCTTCACTTACTGAGCCACTCAGGTGCCCCCACGATCTGTTCTTTAGTGACTTCCAAGTATACAATACAGTCTTGTTAACTATAATCACGATGCTATATAGTAGATCTCCAGACATTATTTGTCTTATGACTGAAAGTTTGTAGCCTTTGACCTGTATCTCCGTTCCCACACACACTCCAGCCCCTGGCAACCACCAGTCTACTCCATTTCTATGAATCCAGTTCTTTTAGATTCCCCATATAAGGAACGTCTGGGTGACTCAGCGGTTTGGTACCTGCCTTCGGCCCAGGGCTTGATCCTGGAGTCCTGGGATCGAGTCTCACATCAGGCTCCCTGCATGGAGCCTGCTTCTCCCTCTGCCTGTGTCTCTGCCTCTCTATGTCTCTCATGAATAAATAAAATCTTTAAAATTTAAAAAAAATAAAATCTTAAAAAAAAGACTCCCCGTATACTCGAGATCATACAGTGTTTGTCTTTTTTTTATTATTTTATTTATTTATTCATGAGAGACACAGATTGAGAGGCACAGACACAGGCAGAGGGAGAAGCAGGCTCCATGCAGGGAGCCCGACGTGGGACTCGATCCCGGGGCCCCCAGGATCACACCCTGAGCCGAAGGCGGCACCAAACCGCTGAGCCACCCAGACTGCCCAGTGTTTGTCTTTACTTCATTCTTTTTCTTCATTTAAAATGAAATTTGTTTATTCAAAAAAAAAAAATTTGTTTGAGAGAGAGTGCAAGTTGGGGGAGGGGTGGAAGGCAGAAGGAGAGGGAGAAGCAGACTCCCCACCGAGCCAGGAGCGCAGGATGCTGAGATCATGACCTGAGCCAAAATCAAGAGTTGGACGCTTAACCAACTGAGCCACCCAGGCACCCCCTAAGCAACGTGAATTGCTGAGCCCAAGGGTGTGTGTTGCAGACATCGCCAGATTGCCTGCGGCTACTATTAACTTTAGGAATGGGCTCTGTCCCTGTGCGGCAACATGCCTCTGAGATGTTGGGTGTGGATGGTATGGGTCCCCACCGCCCCCGGGGGTTCCTCAAGGCCTGTGGGCAGGTTTGTGAATTTGTAGGATAACTGGCTCTGAGGCAGGCGCTCTCGGGTTTGTGCATTTAACAGCCGTCCTGTCCAGTATGAGGCCGATATAACTCTATCCTTACTTACAAAGACCTCCCAGCCTGATAGGGACACTGGCCTGAAAACAAACCATGTCATACATATAGAGTGGGCAGTGAGTATGTCAGTCAAGGAGGGCATCGTGCAGGAGGCACCTTTTAGCTCCCGTGATGGTTAGCTTTAGGTGTCGACTTGACCAGGCCAAGGGATGACCAGGGAGCCGGCAATAATAAGACATTATTTCTGGGTGCCTCTGTGAGGGTGCCTCGGGAAGAGATCAGCATTTACTTCTGCAGACTGAGCAAAGAGGATCACCCTCCCTAATGGGGGTGGGCATCGTCCACCTGTTGAGAGCTCTAAAAGAGCAGAGAGGCAGAGGGAAGGATGCATTTCCTCTGCCTGCTTGAGCAGAGACTGCAATCTCCTCCCCGTGCTGGTCTGTGCTGGTCTGTGCTGGTCTGTGCTGGTCTGCCAGCACAGGGCAAAGAGGAATGCAGGAAGGGGAGGCACAGAGTGTGAGGAAGATAGCCGAAGATGGGGACTTTTTAAGGGTGTATGACACAGGGCCAACCCTGTGCCAGGAAGGTCGGCAGCAAGGGCAGAGCCTGATTTGGAACTTGGCTCTGGTTCTGGGGCAGAAGGGGCCGGTGGTCCGTGGCAGGTGCTCCCAGGTCTTCAGGACTCCCTTAGGCCTGGGGTCTCACAGTTATTGAAGAAAAGAAGCAGACTTTTATTGGAGGATAGTTCAAAGAAATCATTTATAGGATGCCTTTTGTTTTCAAAGCACAGGTTTTCAAAAAAAAGCAACGTCGAACTTTAATACATGCTCTGGTACACAGGTGTGTGCTGGGGGCTGCCAAGGACACAGGAGTCCTGAGGACCTGGGTGCCCCGATGCTCAGTACGCCTCGTCCTTGGCATCGTCCTGGGCCTGCTGGCACACCTTCGAGGACCGGGGGGTGGCCGGGCGGCCTGCGGGGGTCGGGGCCAGGTTCACCCAGCCGGGCCCCTGAGGCAGCAGGTGGCTCTCATTGAGCCTGCAGACACGGTAGTTCTCGTAGTGCACGTTGTGGGTGATGTCCTTCAGATCTTGGAGGTGAGAGCTGGATGACGAGCAGTGGTTGAGCCCCTGCTGCCACAGCAGCCCCCCTGGGGTCCCTGCATGCCCCGCCCCCAGGCTCCCTGCACCCTCACCGGATAAGCAGGTCCCTCAGGAGGGGAAACTCACAGTGTGCCATGTTCTCCACTGCAAGACAGGACACAGAGCACTGGCCCTGTCCCCCCTGCCCCGCCCCTGATGAGCACCCAGTCAGCACCCACTGCATGCTGCGCACCCTCAGGGTCCATCACAACCCTTTCCCCACAATCCCCGCTCTGATCTCACCTCGCATTCATTCATTCACTCATTCATTCATTGCTTTGTCCCCAGTGCCTGGTACAGGTGGCTCCCTACCAATAGTTGAGTCAATGATCCACTAATCATTTAGTATTGTACACTTGATAATCACTGTATTACATTATATACCATATGCACCGTGTATTTTATATTCTCTTAGTAATTATATGGATAAGTTGGGGGCTTGAGCCCCGGCTGCTCCTCCTTCACTTCCCAGTCTCCCCCTCAGCTCCCTCACATGGCCCTGTCTCCCACCCCACTTTCTCCCACCTATCACTGTCTCATCAGCTCTATGAGGACAAGAACCTTGTCAGTCCTGCTCTCAGGAACCACATATAGTCTGCCTGGCACATAGTAGGCCCACAGTAAATTCTGGTGAGTGCGTGGGGTATCTTCTGGGTGCTGGGCATTGTGCAAAGTGGTGGCCTGCCCTGTCCAAACACTTCCATGTGCAGATGTGTGTGGTTCATTCACTGCACCAAGGCGACTGGCCATGACATTCCTGTTATCATGATGCCCATTTTACTGCAAGGAAACAGGTGCAAAAAGTTGGGTAACTTGTTCGAGGCCTTCCAGCTGCAAAGAGGGACGTGATCCCACGTCTGTTTCCTGACTGTGGGCTTGCCCACTCTGGGCCCTGTGATGGGTTCTGAGGGCGCCAAAGGCAGTAGGATGTGCCTGGATTTTCACCCCACCCTCACCTACGTTCCCTGCAAGGTCCCTGCACTAACCTTCAATGATGCCCCACTTGGTCTTCCGGCCCAGGACACACTTCCCATTCACCAGGTGCTCTCGGTCAGCCCCAACCACGGCAAAGGGGATCCGGTCCTGCAGGAGGATATGAAACAGAAGGGTTGGCCCTGCCTGGGTGGCAGGGAGAGAAGCCGCTGTGGTGGGGTGGGAGAGGCACACTGTCTTTTGTAGGGAGAGAAAGTGGTAGGAGCAGAGATCTGAAGTCGAAAGACATGGGGCGCCTGGCTGGCTCAGTTGGTGGAGTGTGTGACTCTTGATCTTGGGGTCATGAGTTTGAGCCCATGTTGGGTGTAGAGATGACTCAAAAATAATATCTTTAGGGCACATGGGTGGCTCAGTGATTGAGCATCTGCCTTTGGCTCAGGTTGTGATCCTGGGGTCCTGGGATGGAGTCCCGCATCAGGCTCCCTGTATGGAGCCTGCTTCTCCCTCTGCCTGTGTCTCTGCTCCTCTCTCTGTGTCTCATGAATAAATAAAATCTTTTAAAAATAAAAGTAAAATCTTAAAAAAAATCAAAAGACACCAAATCTGATCAATGGCTCAATTTCCTCATCTGTAAAGTGGGAGTCAGAATAGCATACACAGGGATCCCTGGGTGGCGCAGCGGTTTAGCGCCTGCCTTTGGCCCAGGGCGCGATCCTGGAGACCCGGGATCGAATCCCACGTCGGGCTCCCGGTGCATGGAGCCTGCTTCTCCCTCTGCCTGTGTCTCTGCCTCTCTCTCTCTGTGTGTGACTATCATAAATAAAGAAAAATTAAACAAAAAAAAACAGAATAGCATACACAAGGGCTTTGTAAATGTCTGGGAAGGTTACCCTGAATCACATTAATCTTATCATCTTGCTGGTGTCCCATCTCTTACCGGGGAAACAGGAACTGCTATCACCATCATCAGTTTTCATGAGGGTTAAGAGACACAACTTTGTAACCCAGGGCTTGGCAACCTATGGCACATGAGCCATATCGGGCCTGCGCCCGTTTTCCTGAATGTCTGTTGGCACATAGCCTGTCCATTCATTTAGCCTGTCTACACTGCTTTCGTGCTGCCACAGCAGATGGCAGGGATCGTGCAGGGCTGCCTGGCCCACAGAGTCTAACACATTTACCATCCTCTGGCCATTTGAAAGAAAAAAAAAAGTTTGCTGAGCCCTGTTGCAATTTCTAGTTGTTCACTTCACTTGTGGCCAGACTTGGAGACTCACATTCCTAAACCCCAAAGTGCCACCCCGGGTCTGTATTTGTTTCCAAGAATTAATTGGTAACGAGGAACAAAGTTGATGCTAACAACAGCAGATATCTATTGTGTGCTTATTATGCATCAGCCTGTAGCAACCCCTCCATGAATGTTAGGCATCTGGATGGTTTTGAGGTGTTGGGTTGGTTTTCCTTGTAGTTCCAATTCTGTTCCAGCTGCGGCCGGGTGGCTGCCTTCACAGGCCCCAGGACCCAAAAGCAGAAGTTGGTGAAGGTCAAGGCTCTCTGAATGTTTCACAGGAAATTCTGTTTGTTGCACCAGTGGGGACAGGAAAGAGGGAATGTGTGGAGACATTGGGTACCAGAAGGGAAGCTGGGCCTCCAAGTCCGGATGTGAGGTTTGCTCACTGCACAAAGGCGAATGGCCATGAGGCGGGGTAAGGCTGCAGCACAGGCTAGTAGGACCTACCTGCTGGGGAGGGAGTCAAGGCCTGGGGTCAACGGATGATGAATCCCAGGCCTCACCAGGATCCTTTGCAGGATACAGACAGAATGACAGTGGACGCACCTCAAGGACAGCAAGGTGGGGGCTTGGAGTTGGAATTTAGTTGATTTGGAGAAAAAGAAGACATTAGCTATTTTTTGCCTCTCTCCTGTCTTGAAACAGCTTTGTTGAGATTAAATTCACGTGCCACAAAACTCACCCTCTCAAGGGTACAGTGGCTTTAAAGGCATAGTTGAGGGGATCCCTGGGTGGCTCAGTGGTTTAACGCCTGCCTTTGGCCCAGGGCGCGATCCTGGAGTCCTGGGATCGAGTCCCACATCGGGCTCCCGGCATGGAGCCTGCTTCTCCCTCCTCCTGTATCTCTGCCAATCTCTCTCTCTCTCTCTCTCTCTATGTCTATCATGAATAAATAATCTTTTAAAAAAATAAATAAAATAAAGGCACAGTTGACAAGACTGTGCAACCATCACCACCATCTTATTCCAGAGCATTTTCTCTGCCTGGGAATGAAGCCCTACTCTCATGAGCAGTCACTCCCCATCCCCTGCACCCCCACTCCCTCACCCCGGGCCACCCCCCCCCCCACACTTCTGGCAACCGCTAACCTACTTTCTGAATCTATAGGATTTGCCTATTCGGAACACTTCAGAACAGAATCATGTAATATTTATCCTTTTGTCATCTGGCTTCTTTCACTTAGCCTGATATTTTCCACGTCCATTCATGGTGGTAGCACGTTCTCATTCCTTTTGAAGGCTGAAGAATATTCCATTGCACTGATATAGCAGATAACGTTCATCCACATCAACATGTGCATCATTTCCACTCTTTGACTATTACAGATATTTCTGCCACGGACATCTGTGGACACGTTTTTGGGTAACCATAGGTTTTCCTTTCTCTGGGGAGTGGAACTTCTGCTGGGTACTCTGGTAACTTAGCGTTTAACCTTTGCAGGAACAGCCGGATTATTTTCCAAAGTGGGAGTATTTTGTTTGACACTCCCGCCAGCGGCGCTGTGCAAGTTCAACTTCTCCAGGTCCTCACCAACACGTGGGGTTGCCTGTCCTGTTGATAACAGCCATCCTAGTGGGCATGAAATGGTATCTCGTGGTTTGGATTTGTGTTTCTCTTAGGACTGGCGATAGCGAACCAACATTTTTCCACCTGCTTTTTGGCCATTTGTTCAAATTCTTTCAGGGAATGTCCATTCAAAACCTTTACCCAGGGGTGCCCGTGTGGCTCTGTTGGTTAAGCATCCAACAAGTGATCCAACAGCTCAGCTCTGGGTCTCAGGGTCATGAGTTCAAGCCCTGAACTGGGCTCCACACTGGATGTGGAGCCTACATTAAACGAACAAAAATAAAAAACAAAAAACAAAACAAAAAAACAACAATCACTTTTGCCCATTTCTTTCTTTTTTTTTTTTTTTTTTTGCCCATTTCTAAATTGGGTTATCCTTTGTTGTTGATTTGTAAAAGTTCTTTATATGTTCAGGATACAAGTCCCCATCAGATATATCATTGCAAGCATTTTCTCCCATTCTGTGGGTTGTCAATATGACCTATTTCTTGCTCACTTTTTAAGTTTGTGGCTATATGGAGAGTTATACCTGCTGGGAGTATGTGAACTCCCCCGCCACCCCGCCCCAAGCTGTTAGATGAATCTTGAGATGGAAAGGATGAGTGGGAACAACATCACCTCAGTCCCATCAGCCTGCCCACCCCCCCATGGCCTCCTACCCGGATTTTGCTGTTAAGGATCCGGTCATTGGTGTCCTCATCGAGGGACTTCTGTGGGTACACCTCGATGCAGTGACTCCTCAGGTTGTGCTGGATCTGGGGACGCGGGTGACCTCATCTCATCCTGGGCACTGTGCCTCCTTCTTGCCCCCACCAACCCCATCGCCCTGGGCGCCCAGATCACCCTTTGCCTGAAGGTCTCTCGCTCCTCGATGGTCAGGCTGTCGGCCCGGGCTATCACAGGCACCACGTTCACGGCCCGGCACAGCCGCCGTAGGAACTCAATGTCCAAGGGCCGCAGGCTGCTCAGGCAGGGTGGCAGAGGTGGTGGTGGCGGTGGCAGCCAGTGTCTGAGCGAGGGGGTGCCAGCCGCAGCCCGCAGCCCGAGCTGGGGCCTCCTCCTTCTCCTCCCCTCCTCCCTGCCCAGGCAGGTGGCCCTCCCCCAGCTGGCCCTGCCATCTCACCAGTGCCCAGTAGGCGGGACGAAGTACACACAGCAGTGTACCCGGGTGTCGGGGATGTGGCGCTGGCGCGTGATGAGGATCTCCTCTTGCAGGTATCGCTCATACTGTTCATTGATGTAGCCTAGGATGGGGTCCCAGCTGGGGCAGCAGACGGCCGACCTCAGAACCACCCCTAGGAGCCCTGCCCCAGCCCCTTGCTGGGAAGACTAATCACCCCAGTTGGCCTGGGATGCAGGACTTCTAGTCTTGTACAACCTAAGGCCCTCGGTTACCCAAGCACCCTCCTCCTACTCCCCTGAATCATCAGAAAGGCCCCTACCATTCTCAAGCTGACCCTCAGCTTCCTTCTTCCTAAAATGGGATCAGTAAGGGTGCCTACTTTGCAGGGGTGTGGTATTAAAAGAGAAATTGTCACAGTCTGGTTCAAAGCACTGCGGGCGCTTGGCCCCATTGCCACAAGGATCTCCTGAGTCCTCTCCCTTGGTCCCTTCTTCCCCTGATGGGATATTGTCAACACAGCACCCCAAAAGAGCTTTTTAAAAATAGGAGTCAGAGCATATCCCTTTTCTGCTCAGTGGGCAGTGGCTAAAGAAAAGCCGAAGTCCTTACGTGGCACTACCAGGCCCTACATCATCCCGCTGCTTCCTGACTGCCCTCCCCTCTTCCTCTCCCTGTCGCTCACACATGGCCAGCCATACCAGCCTTCTGAGAACAAACGCACCTCAGGGCCTTTGCACATTCTCCTCTGCCTTCAATACTCTCCCCTTGCATGGCCACATGGCTTATTCTCTCATTTCCTGGCAGTCTGCCCAACTGTCTCCTTATCCGGGAGGTCTTCCTTGATCTCTCCATTTAAAACTGCGATCCCCCTACAGCTCCCTACCCCTTTCGCTCTCAGAAACAGTCCCGCTTGGATGATAGAGTTTAGGCTCACGCTGTATATAGCAGATTTCTTGTGTTCATTGCCCCCCTCCCGGGACGATGTACATTTCATGTAGACAGAGATGTCCGTCTGCCTTGTTCATCGCTGTATCCCTGGCTCTGGAACAGAGCTCGCACACAGTAAGTGCTCTGTGAGGCACTGTGTGCAGGGTTGGCTTCCTGGGAACACGGGCAGAGCAGTCCCACAGGGCTCCGAGCTTAGAGGGGTCCGCACTTGGTTGAATGTTCTGTGGTGGTGGTTTTACAATTCTTAATACTTTTTGAACAAGGGTCTTCACCTTTTCGTCTCACTGGGTCCCCACAGATTATGCGGCCAGTCCTGACTGTGTGTGTGTGTGTGTGTGTGTGTGTGTGTGTGTGTGTGTGTGTGTGTTACTGACCACTCTCACAGGTTTTGGCTCTCACTGAGAGCCTAGAACAACTCTGCAAGATGCGTGCCATCATCCCCAAGTTACAAAGATGGAAACTGAGGCACAGAGAGCTGCCACAAGCATTTCCAGGTTACATAGCTGGAAAGTGGTCGAACCCCGTGGTGCTGACTCTGGAGTTGGGCTTCTAGTCCCTGCTATCCCGTAGCTTTTACTGAGCACCTACTACATGCCAGGCAGCAAGCGCTGACCTTTGCACATTTAACTCCCCTCAATCTTGGAGGGATGGTTGCACACACCCATTAAACAGACGAACAAACTGAAGCTCAAAGATGCCACAGCCGGGTTAGGTTGTTTCCCAGAGGCCAGGGGGGGCGGGCGCAGGGAGAGGGACAACCTTGGGCTTGACACCCCACCCCCTTGAGGACCCACCACTTGTCGTTGTTGATCTGGTCTCCAAATCCAGGTGTGTCGGTCACTGTCAGCTTGAGCTTCACGCCTTTCTCCTCGATGACTGTTGGGGGTGGGGGGGAAGCAGAGTGGGAGATATTGGCCAGGGTGAGGTGGGGTGGGGTGGGCAGGAGTGGGTGGGGGTGGAAGCCACTCACTGTGCGTCACGGAATGCAGCTTCAGTGTCTGCGGCATGGGCGTCCCCAGGTTTGGAATGTTGGACTTCCACACCTTGGACTTGAAGAGGGTGTTCACCATTGTGGACTTGCCCAGCCCGCTCTGCCCTGGGGGTAACCAGAGGACAGCCACGGGGGTGGACATCTGAGGCCGCGCTTTTCAGGCTCTTACATCATTTTAGAAGGTGAACAGTTTTCTAAGCATCACATACTTACAGAAGAGTGGGTCCCCCATTTTTCAGGGTCCCCCTCAGGGCTTACCCCTCCTTTTCACTGAGGCAAAATTCACACGATAAAAAATTAACCGTTAACCATTTAAAGCCAACAATTCGGGGATCCCTTGGTGGCTCAGTAGTTTAGCGCCTGCCTTTGGCCCAGGGTGTGATCCTGGAGTCCCGGGATCGAGTCCCACATCAGGCTCTCTGCATGGAGCCTGCTTCTCCCTCTGCCTGTGTGTGTGTGTCTCTCTCTCTGTGTCTCTCATGGATAAATAAATAAAATCATAAATAAATAAATAAATAAATAAATAAATAAATAAATAAAATCTTTAAAAAATAAATAAAGCCGACAATTCCGTGGCGTTTAGTACAGTCGCAGTGCTGTGCACCCACCAGCTCTGTCAAGCTCCTGTTATAAAGACGACCGCAGACCCCAAATGGCATCACTTAGGCCAAGTCCTCAAACAAAGGCTTAGTTAGCATCTACCCAGCTGCAGTTCCCAGCTCCCCCAGAAACACAGTCTTAACTGTAGCTCAGGAAGTTTGGGGTCAGCACCGGTAATGTCAACTGGGCCTCTGCATCCCTCAAAGGAAGATGAGCTAATCCACCTAAGACCCTCTGCTTGTCTCCTAAGAGAAAGCAACCTTGCCTGGAACAATCTTTCCTTTTGCTAATAACTTCCTTGCCTCCTACCCCCTTATAAAAGAACTTCCATGCTGCACAACTCCTTGGAACTCCTCTATTCTTGCTGGATGGGTTGCTGCCCGATTTATGAATCATGTAATAGGGCAGCCTGGGTGGCTCAGCGGTTTAGTGCCGCCTTCAGCCCAGGGCGTGGTCCTGGAGTCCCAGGATTGAGTCCCATGTCGGGTTCCCTGCATGGAGCCTGCTTCTCCCTCTGCCTCTCTCTCTCTCTCTCATGAATAAATAAATATTAAAAAAGAATCATGTAATAAAACCAGTTAGATCTTCGAATTTATTAGTTTGAATTAGAAAAAAAATATTTTTATTCAGGGCTTGAACTCATGATCCTGAGATCAAGACTTGAGCCAAAAAAAAAAAAAAAAAAGACTTGAGCCAAGATCAAGAGTTGGGCACCTGATTGAGCCACCCACGTGCCTCTGAATTTTGTTTTTTAACACACAAAAACATTTGCGTTGACCCCAAAAGAAACCTCACGGTCATCAGCGGTCCCTTCCCATTCTCTCTCCTAGTCACTCTATCACCCCTGGCAACCACAGATATGTTTTGTGTTTCTGTAGATTTAAATATTCAGGCCATTTCATATAAATGGAATCATGTGATATTTGTCCTTTTGCTGGGGACGCCTGGGGGGCTCAGTGGTTGAGCTCTGCCTTCGGCTCAGGGTGTGATCCCGGGCTCCTGGGATCGAGACCTACATCGGGCTCCCTGCAGGGAGCCTGCTTCTCCCTCTGCCTGTGTCTCTGCCTCTCTCTCTGTGTCTCTCATGAATAAATAAAATCTTTAAAAAACAATTTGTAAAAAAAAAATTGTCCTTTTGTGTCTGGGTGGTTCCACTTAGCGTGTTTTCAAGGTTCATTCACATTGTACCAGGCATTGGTGCCTCTTTCTTCTTCATGGCTGAGGAATGTTCCATTGTGTGAACAGACCATGCTGTGTTTATCCATTCATGCTGATGGGCAGCTAAACACATTTCACAAATTATTATTATTATTATTCTACAAATTATTATTATTATTTATTTAAAGATTTATTTATTTATTCATGATAGACATAGAGAGAGAGAGAGAGGCAGAGACACAGGAGGAGGGAGAAGCAGGCTTCATGCCGGGAGCCTGATGTGGGACTCGATCCCGGGACTCCAGGATTGCGCCCTGGGAAAAGGCAGGCGCTAAACTGCTGAGCCACCCAGGGATTCCCACATTTCACAAATTAAACAGCAGCCTATCAGAGATGGAACACAGAGGTCCCCCCCAAGTCCACTCATGCCCCAGCTCTGTTACTATGAGCCCCCACCTCCAGGGACAGTCATTTTCCTGAATTCTGTCAGCAGGGAGTGGTTCTGCTCACCCTCATCCTAGGGAATCACACAGCACGAGCTCTCTCCTGCCTGGCTTCTCTTGCGTGACACTATGTGGTCAGATACCCAGGCTCTCTGTGGTTGTAGATGGTCCACTCTCCCTGCTGTAGGAACTTCTCAAACTCTGTGGACCACACCTGGCAGGAGGGAGTGGCCTGCCTCATAATGCAGGACACACCTTTGTGTGCGAAACTGATATCAGGGGCTGTGCTGTGCACTACAGGGTGGGAGTGGGGTCACACGTGGCTCCTGCCGTGGCTGCTACGGCAAAGCTCAATTGAGGCGTGCCATCAGTGGAAAATACAAACCAGATTTTGCACACTTGGGTGTGCCAAAGAGAAAGCAAAGTTTCTCATGGACAATTTTTTTTATGTGGATGATGACGTGTCATGGTCACAATAGTATTTTGGAATATTCTGGGTTAAATACAATAAATGGTTAAAATTAATGTCTCGGGGATCCCCGGGTGGCTCAGTGGTTTAGCGCCTGCCTTCGGCCCAGGGCGTGATCCTGGAGTCCTGGGATCAAGTCCCACATCAGGCTCCCTGCATGGACCCTGCTTCTCCTCCCTCTGCCTGTGTCTCTGCCTCTCTCTGTCTGTCTCTCTCAGGAATAAATAAATAAAATCTTAAAAAAAATAAAATTAAATTAATGTCTCCTGTTCCTCTTCACTTTTTAAAAGGTGGCTCCTGGAAATTTTTATTTATTTTATTTTATTTTTTTAAATAAAGATTTCATTTATTTATTCATGAGAACACACAGAGAGAAGAGAGAGAAGCAGAGACACAGGCAGAGGGAGAAGCAGCCTCCATGCAAGGAGCCTGATTTGAGACTCCATCCGGGGTTCCCAGGATCACACCTGGGCTGCAGGCGGCACTAAACCACTGAGCCACCGGGGCTGCCCTCCCGGAAATTTTAAAAATTACGTTATATGGCTCCTGTTCTTTTTCTACTGGACAGCACCACCTCAGAATAATACTCTTTGTTGGTGCTACACACTCTGGCATCTCATGTTCTGTTGTATCTAGTTTATTTTGTGAAAAGAAAGTGTTTTGTTAAGTGAAATTAATTTTGCATCTATAAAAATGCAATTCCAGAGAACCTCCTGAACACCAGGCTCTGTGCTAAGTCCGATGAGGAGAGGAGACAGAGAGGGGTAAGGAACCCGGCCCCAAGGTCACGCAGTGGTAGGTGTTAAGGGCTGGGACCACGATCTGGGTCTGGGTGTTCACCACTTCCTGCCACAGTCTCCCCTTTTATTGCTCGGTCTGGGTTTGGCTGGGGCTTCACAGGTGATTTTTGTCTTTTAATGCCTCAGCATTTTACAGATTTTCAACTGTGACTGTTATCAGACCCACTTTACAGATGGGGAGAATGAAGTGACATGCCCAGGCCCCCAAGGTTCCATCCTCTGGTCCTTCCTGTGAGGCCCTACCCCTCACTCACCCACCACCATGATGTTGAACTCAAACCCCATCTTCATGGCCTTGATCTTCAGCTGGTCCAGCACAGCTTCGATGCCCACATAATCAAACATCTCGCAGGGTGGGGTCCTGGGGCTGGAGGGTCTTGATGAGCCGGGGGAGGACTGCCTCAGGGGATCCATGGGGCCAAGGGCACAGCAATGCCTGTCATTCAGGTGAGTGGGGAGAAGGGGGTCACTGGAGCTCCAGAGGGGGCCCCCTTGAATTCTCATTTCTGGACTCTGGCTCCTGAGCTCTGCTGCTGGGCACTGTCACAGGTTATACCCTCTGATCTACCCATCCTCCGCGGCTCAGTGTCTCGTGGGCCTTGGTGTGAGGTACCTGGAGGAGCTGCCTTTCAGGGGAGCCTGAACCCCCTCCTGAGATGCACAAGCCCACGCATCTGTTCCTCCCCACCCCCAGCCACCCATGGCCCAGGCAGGATCCTTGCACCCCCCGCAGAATGTGGCCAGCCTGGCAAAACCCAGGGTCTGCACCCACGGGGACAGACAGAAAGACAGAAGCAACTTCTGTGTGGCACCTGATGGCCTTGGGTCTCTGAGGGAGCTTTAGGGGGCTGCCCAGTCCTGGCTGACGCTGTCCGTGTGGTGAGGGGGAGGCACACGCTGACAGTTAACTGAAGAATCTGAACTCCACCCCTCTCCCCTCACGGGGGCTGGGGTGGGCTCCTCTCCAGCAGGGAGCTGAGGGCAGGGACAGGTAAGCTCCCCGGGGGTCCTCTCTGAACCTTAGCCTAAATCCTTACAGTGACCCTGGTCGCATGTTACAGACAAGAGCCCAGGGCCTCTGGGCAGTTCCTTTGCCCAAGGTCACCTAACTGGGCCAAGCGGGCTTTAGCCGGTCCCTCTGACTTCCAAACTCATCATATCCCTTAACCCCTCTGTGCGGAGAAGCCAACCTGTGACCCATAGCTGGAAAGCAGAACATCCGTGCATGGTCTTTGGTCCGTCCATTGCTGGTGCCACAGTTTTAAATCGCCAGCATTGAAAAATCAAAAGATTGATTTAGGACATATTTACCCCACACGTAGTCTGTGCCTAACATTGCTCTTGGGGCCCTGGGATGGTAGCTTATTTAATAATCATCCCAGTGTTACGAAGGCAGTGCCGTTACTACCTTCCGTTTACAGAGAGAGCCTGAGCCAGGTGTGCATGGTCACCTAGTGAGGAAAAGGCAGGGTGGGATCTGAGTCCACGTGCTCACCCTCTAACGCTTCTTTTCTTGTTCGCAGGAGCATCTAGATTTCCAGTGTGTCTTACAGAACGTAAGCCCTGACAATTCTGGGCCTAGCCCATGGCTGATGAGCTGCCCTCGTTAGCTGCCATGAGCTTGCCAGCTTGCCATAGTCCTCACCCCTCTCTAGTGTGTCCCTGACAAGACATTTCATATTCCACATTCTGCTTACCTAGTTCTTTCCTCACCTGTTTCCTGGCACAGAAGCCATCCTCGGTCCCAGATGTTGGCAAACATTTTCTGTGACAGCCCAGATAGTAAAGATGTTGAGCTTTTATGGGTCATAACATCTCTATTGCCCCTTACCGTCCAGCCCTGCTGTCCTAGCGGGAAAGCAGCCATAGACAGGTAAGGGGTGTGGCTGTGTGTCTGTAAAACTATTCACCAAAGCAGAAGGTGGCTTGCTGCCCCTGCTCTGCCCACTGGAACCCACTAAGTGCGCCCCAACCCACTCACCTCCACCCTCCTGAGCCCTGAACTAGCCTTCTGTCCCTCTCTACCCATGCCCTGCTTTCCTCCCCCTCAGCTCCTGCACATTTGATAACAGAGGCTCAAACTTTACCTCCAAGACTTGAAGCTGGGAGTGGGGCTGCCCTGGAACATGCTTCCATTCCCAAAAAGAAATCTCTCAAGCCGAGTCCACAGCTCTTGAGGGATATAGGAGTCTGGGCTCCTCATCAATGCAGATGAGAATGTGTTGACTAGGGACACAGGGTAACTGGGTGACGGGCATTAATGAAGGCACATGATGCGACGAGCACTGGGTGTTATGAGACTGATGAATCACTGAGCTCTACCTCTGAAACCAGTAATATACGGTATGTTAATTAGTTGAATTTAAATTAAAAAAAAAAAAAAGCAAAAGGGAACGTTATGCGTGGATGACCAGACAGTATTGGTGATTTGTGGACTGGCCTTAGGCTGAAGGAGATTCGTCCCCTGGAAATGTCCCCTAAGAAAAAATTAGCCTCTCTGAGGAGAAAACACCCCCCCAACACACACCGCCCCCAAGGCCATTGCATGTGAGTGGCGGTAGGATTCTGAACAATTGGGGAAGAAAAGAAAAAAAAAAAGCAAGCCTCAGTGGGTGGCCACTAGCATTGCAAGCGGGATGATGATCAGGTTTGCAGAAATCAGGGGTCATCTGCAAGGTGCTCTTGGCCCATGTTGATTGGGAAAAGCCCAGGGTAAAGTGATCTAAGCAGTGCAAGCATGGCAGGTGAGCCCAAATGTATACACAGAAGGCTGGAGGCAATCCTACCCACAAACTGGGTGAGTGATACACAGCCAGCCAGTGCATGTTTCTAGAACACCTCATTGGGCCAAGGAAGTGCTTATATGAATTATTCCATTCAGTCTGCCCTGAGAAGGGGCATACTATGTATACACCCATTTTACAGAAAAGGATACTGAGGCACAGAGGGTCAGGGATTGTGCCCCAAGGTCACACACTGGTGGGTGTTCAGGGCTGGGAGCAGGATCCGAGTCTCAGGGGTCTGACCCACCTGAAATACGCCTGGCCATGGCCTCCCCATCATTGCTCTGCTTGGGTTTGAGGGCTCTAATGGTGGTTTTTGTGTTTTAGGGGCTTGGAATTTCCCAGATTTTCTTTAATGAAGTTTCGCCTCCCCCTCCCCACCAGGGGAAAGTCTTACTTTCATAATGGGAATGAAAAACAAGAAACAAGGCACCCAGGGGTCTGGACAGAAAGGCTGAGAGTCAGCAGGGAGAGGAGCAGACTGAGGGCCTCCTGCCCACTCAGCCAGGCCAAGTGGTGGGGGACGGGGCCACGGTTGAGAACCCCATCCCTCTTTTTAAAACATTTTTTAAATTATTTTTTTTAAAATATTTTATTTATTCATGAGAGACACAGAGACAGAGAGAGAGAGAGAGAGAGAGGCAGAGACACAGGCAGAGGGAGGAGCAGGCTCCATGCCGGGAGCCTGATGTGGGACTCGATCCCGGAACTCCAGTATCCCGCCTTGGGCCAAAGGCAGGTGCTCAACCACTGAGCCACCCAGGTGTCCCCACGTGTAACTTTTATTTTATTTTATTTTATTTTATTTTTTTTAAGTTTTTTTTTTTTTAATTTTTATTTATTTATGATAGTCACAGAGAGAGAGAGAGGCAGAGACACAGGCAGAGGGAGAAGCAGGCTCCATGCACCGGGAGCCCGACGTGGGATTCGATCCCGGGTCTCCAGGATCGCGCCCTGGGCCAAAGGCAGGCGCTAAACCGCTGCGCCACCCAGGGATCCCCCCCACGTGTAACTTTTAAAGGAACTACCCAACTGCTCTCCACAGTGGTGGGATCCCCATTTTTGCAATAACACTCTAGTTGTTTCGAAACTACCCTGCCTCTGCAACGGGGATCTGAGATCTTGGAATGGGACGGAGGGATTGTAAGGTATGAGAAGGGGACCCAGGACAGGAGACCCTACAATATGGTGGTCAAGGGCTCTGGGATCTGAATACCTGGGTCCCAGTTCCGGCTTCTCTGGCCACTCTGGGTACAGTTGGCAGCATCATGGCCCCGCAAAGATGTTTTCATCCAAATCCCTGGAACCTTGAGCAAATATGTTACCTTATGCTGCAAAAGGACTTTGCGGATGTCACTAAGGATTCTGATGGCGAGATCATCCTGTGGGCCAATGTAATCACAGGGGTCCTTTTAAGAGAGGACGTGAGGATGGAAGCAGAGACTGGAATGAATAAAGGAATGTGTGTGGCCACAAGAAGCTAGAAAAGGCAAGAAATGGATTGTCCCCTAGAGCCTTCAGAAGGAACACAGCCCCACCAACCTGTTTTACCCTCTGACCTCCAGGACCCTAAGACAATAAATTTGGATTAAGTCACTATGTGTGGGGTAGTATGTTGCAGCAGCAGCAATAGGAAAGGAGTACATTAGGTGTGTGACTTGGGTTGATTGCCAAACTTCTGAAGGCTGTACTTTTCATACCGGGAAGTGGGAAGAACAGTAATAGTCACATGAGGGTTACCGCAAGGACAAGTCCGGTAAAGCACGTCTAGTGTTTGGTGCGGGGCCTAACACTAGCTGATTGGTTCTCCCCGGCTAGACCACAAGCACAGGAAATTGTGTCCACCTAGTTTCTGGCCAACCTCAAGTGCTGAGCAGTCTCTGGCCCTGGTGGGCCTGGACGCATCTATGTCAAGGGGAGAGTGAGAACTGCCCTTCCGGTCAGGGTCGGGGCCCCAGGCCCCAGGCCCCAGGCCCCGGGCCCCAGGCCCCAGGTTCCGGGGGTAGGGGTAGAGGAAGAGCTCGTTTGAGAGGATAACCATTTTGTCCTAAGGATTATGGTGAGAATTAGAATATGGAAAACAAGGATGCCAAAGACTCCTAGTATCTCCCCACTTGGCCAGGAAGGGGAGGTGGAATGGAAACCACGTACCCCTCCCCACCCTCCCTCCAGTCTTCACTCATGAAGTCCACAGCACCCCAGTGCACACTGTGTTCCAGGCTGCTTGGTTTGGTCTATTGAGAAAAAAGTGAAAAATCCCCAAATAAGAGGCTTTCGGTCCGTGGTTACCTCCCTGGGTCACACAGCACCTGCTGGTGTTGGGAGGTTGTAAGCACACCTACTAGGGCACAGGCCCCGCCCTCTGGAGTCCGCCATTCCCCCCCCCCCCCCCCCACCGTGGGAAGGGTGGGACTGGTTGCCAAGGAGCAAGGGCCTCGGGTGGCAACTATCACGAATCAGGAAGCAGGAAGTAGCTGGTGTTCTCAGGACCTGGGACCTGCCTGACTGCGGGAGCTCCGTGGCTGGGGGGTGAGGCCTCTGGGGGGGGCGGGAGGAGACAGGGTAGGGGCCGAGGGGCGGTGTGGGAGAGAGCAGGGGCAGGGCAGGGGCTGGCCTGCGGGAGGCCTGGATGTGGCCCAGCCCTAGAGAACAGGGTTCTGAGGTACCCCTGGGGGGCCGGGGCAGGTGGCGTCCAGAGGCCTGGAGCTGAGATGGATTTGGCGGAAGACCTGGGGAAGGAGCTGGAGACCACAGCCCAGGAAGTGCTGGGAAAACTGAGGAGCCATACGCTGTTCCAGTCCAAGTGGGACACCGCTGCCCTCATCATCTTCCTCATCTTCCTTGGTGAGTGTGGCCTTGGCCTCTGGCCCCCGTCAGCCTCCTGTCCTAGACCTGGCTGAGGGCCATACCTGGACACCTGTTCCACCTCCGAACACCTGTTCCACCTCCAGGCACCGTATTGCTCTTTCTGCTGCTTGTTTGTATCCACTGTTGCTGCTATAGCTGCTGCAGCCGCCGTGTCTCCAGACCCCAGAAGGTGAGCTCCAAGTGAGCCCCACTGGCCCCCCCAGGCTGGGCGGGCACCAGGGGCGGCCTGGAACTGCACTGGGGAGAGGAGGGTGCCGGGGCTCCCGCGGAGAGGGGCTGGTGGGGCACACACCAGCATGCCTCTCTTGCAGGTACACCCCAGGGGAGTGGATAACTTGGCCCTGGAGCCTTAACACAGCGAGCCCCCAGCCCCCCTGCCTGTGGGTCCTGCTGGGCAGCAGTGAAAACGCCTCGTTTGCCCAGAGCCAGAGTCTGCGGTGTGTTCTGAGCTTCCCGGCCAGGGGCGGGCAGTGTGGGCACTCCCTGCTTTATCCAGATGCCCACCTGCTCCCTCACAGCTCTCGGCCAGCAGGACTGTTCCCAGACCCCAAGTAACCTGCTCCAGGTCACACAGCAGCTGCTGACAGGAGGGGAAGCTGGGCCCCATCCAAGTCAGGGACCGGAACCCCCAGGCTGAAACCTCATCCCCCTGTCCACTCAGCTCCTTGGCAGCCTGGAGGACCCCTCGAAAGGTGGGACGGTGAGGCCAGGGGCTCAGTCATTGGGTATCCCACCCAGCTGCCAACTATCAGGGATCCCCAGCCTGGGCCCCACTCACTGAGAAGGACGGACAGACAGACAGACGCTCCAGGTAAAGTCAGATGATCTTTATTTCCTGGAGGCCTTGTCGGGGACATGGAGCAAATAAATGCGAGGGCGCCACAGCTCATGGTGGGCGGTTTCCATCTGCCCTCCTGGCTCACAGCTTAGGGCCGCCATCCCCTCCTCACCCTTCACGGGCTGCCTCTCATCATCTTGGGGCAGCTCAGAAGGCAGAAAAAGGATGGGGAAGGAGAGCCCTGGGCCTGGCCCCACCCTGGGTCCAAAGGTTGCCACTGTGCAAGGAAGGCAGGGTTTGGAATGTGGGCCACCTCTGGGCTCTGCCTCCCTGACCGCCCACCTTCCTGACCCCCTGCTCCCACCCCTGCAAAATGAAAAGCAAGCCAGCGTCCCTGTCTTTCAGCATTTCCAGTGTTCATTTCCATTTGTGCAAATGTGATGGACAGGATGGGATAAAGAGGGAAATAAATAGTCCATGCTGCCCGGTTCTGGCTCTGGCCAACATTCCTGGGGGGACAGGGGAGGGAGACAAGGGCCATTTCCCTGGGGGTCAGGCTCTTGGGTGTTCTGCTCAGAAAGGCCTGTAGCTCCAGTAGCTGGAGAACACAGAGATCTGGGGGAAGGAGAGAGGTGGGGGGACATGGTGAGTGGCGGTGCTAGGGGGCTCAGCCCCTGCTGTACCCTGTAACCCAGGTGAGACTTCAAGATCATTCAAGGGCACTATGTCACGGAAAGGGCATGGTGTGCATGAAGAGCACAATGGACCTTAAGATTTTGGGTGCTTCGGAGGTATGACAAGAGCCCTTGGAATCCCTCCGAAACAAAAAGGCTTAGTAGCCTGCTACCTGGCTGGCCCAACCTGTCTGAGAGGCCCACCCCGACCCTGCAGTCCCCACGGCCCACCTTATCCTTGAGTTGCTGGCAGAGCTGCAGGGAGACAGTGAAGAAGACTAGGGCGTCGTTGAGCCATGGGATCACACACTCCACCTTGTGCACGTGGCTCACCTCCAGACGCTGGGAGCCCCATTCACTGGGGGGAGAAGGAGGGTCCCTGGGGGTGGCCCGACCAGCCTGGCCCCCCAGCCCCCAAGATGCAGAAGGTTGTGGTGGGCGGGGTTCTCCAGGGCAACATACTTACAACATGGCCCCAGGGCTGTGGAGCACGGCGCCTCCAGCTGGGCGGAAGTTCTAAGCAGAAGAGACCAGACTGGGTCAGGCCGAAGAGGCTGCAAGGCACTTGGGGGTGGGGGGGGCAAGTGGGGTCCCCCTCACCTTAGTGGAATTGGGCTGCAGGGCGTGCAGCTGGTACACGGTGAGGCAGAGCTTGTTGAGGTTGATGTAGACGTTGACAAGCAGGTCGGAGGGCAGGGCAGGGGCAAACATCCGCTGGGGACAAGGCAGGATGAGGGCCAGGCAGTCACAGCTTCCCCAGTACCACCTAGGGAACCCCATCCCCGGCCCCTGGACTGGAGCTTCCAGACTCTTCCCAGGTGCCCCGAGTAGCTTCCTATACCAGGCTTGGGAACCACTGACCCAGACCAAGGGTCTTTGGGGGATGCAAGATGGAAGCCAAGGACCTTATCCTAGAGAACTGCATAGACCTAGGAACTCCGATTGACAACAGTTTGGGGTTTCCAGGACCCCATCGTACCCATGTCCCTCCCAGGGGCAAGCTGGGCTCCTCAGTGGGAAGTTCCTCTCCTGGAGCAGGGGCTGCCCTAAGGTACTCACCGTGAGGCCACTGGCAGCGATCTCAGGCAGAGTAAGGGTGGCTGGGGTGGTGAGGCGGTTGCGGGCTCTGGTCAGCTGCAGCATCACAGCATCCATCAGCTGTGGGGAGGGGGCCGGTCACAGGTGCTGCGAGGGCAGGCCCCACGTCCCGCACCAGGGAGTGACAAAGTCACGGTGGCTCCCAGCTCCTGCCCTTGGTGATGACAGTCTTGAGGCCTGAATTTCCCCAGTGTGGGACTTGTTAAAGTTGCAGATATTTGGGCTCCAGCTGCAGGGGCAGGGCAGGACATCTGCACCGTTGACCCTCCATCCAGGAGGTTTTATTGCATGGGATCCTGGGTGCTGGTCCAATGGGGAATGGAAGATCCCTGGAGTTAGTCTCAAGGGCATGAGAGCTTTGTGGATGAGGGTGCAGGCAAAGAAGGAGCCAGGAAAGGCTTCCTGGAGAAGACGATGGGATGGCTAAGTTGAGGTCTTAAGGTGGACACTAGCCCTATTTTCACAGGTGAAGCTCCAAAGAGGTAAGGTCACATGGCTAGTAGACAGTGGAACCATTTGAAACTCTTCTTTTACCACGGACCAACGCTCTGGCTTAGACTCCGTAGAGCCCCAATTTTCACTGATTCCAGTTGTTGCCATGGGGATGGGGGTGACCGGGAAAGGGGAGGTGTGGTGGCTGCACTCCCTACACCCAGTTGTACACCCTACAACTGGTCACAGTTCTGGGGGGGACCTTAGTCCACCTGGTTCTAAGTTTTCATATGAAGACCCAGAGGTCCAAAGAGGGTAGGTGAGTCACCTGAAGATACCTAGCAAGTCAGGGACAGAGCTAAAACATGAATTTGGGGCACATAAGCTCAGCTCTTCCCACCACACCCCGTGAATTCACTTTGCTAATTACAAGGGTTTCTCTATGGCCAGTAGTACTACTAGCAGCTGTTGTTCACTGAGCATTTGTCAGCAGCTACCTCACCTGCATCGTCACATCTGATAGTCACTACACCAAGGTCCCCTTTTATAGGTGAGGAGGCACAGTTGGGCTAAGCCAGTGACCTGAAATTGCACAGCTTACAGTGGAAGCCTTGAGATCAGAACCCAGGTCTGAGTCTGGAACCTGGGCTGTGAATCATCTGACTGTGGCTGGATGGACATGCGTACACTGAGGGGTGATAGGTCGATCATCAGCTGTATCTGAGGATGTAGGGGCAGAGCTCTCCAGGGGCCTGGTCTGGGGTCAGGGCACTGGGTGGGGGGTGGGGTGTGCCCCCCTGTCCCCTCCAGCAGCTCACCTTGAGGACCTCTGCTCCTGTCCTGAACTGGTAGCTTTCATCCCGGTTGGCAAGGAGGTACATAGCCTGGCTTACGTGGTTCCTGGCATCCTGGATCTGAAAACAGTGCCCACCGAGAGGTCAGCGGGTGGGGCCTCAGGAAGATGAGATGCCAACGTCAGAGCAGCCACGGTCTCCGGTGCTCTAGAGGACAGGCCGTCACCTGAGGGGCCATCCTCCTTGGAGGGGTGGGGTGGCTACCGCCTGCCTGACCCATCCCTACCAGCTATCAGCTCTGGGCCCTCCAAAAGCCAGGCCCTGACTGGGTGCTAAACATAACAGCACAGACCGTGACAGGCTTGCCGTTACACAGCTCACCTTCTAAAAGAGAACAGATGGCAGCAGAGTAAAGGCACAAGATAACACCACACTGAGTGATTTGCACAAAGAGGGTGAGTCTGCAGGACGGTGTGTGTGTGGGGGCTCTTTTCACCCAAGTGATGAGAAAAGCAGGGAGAGAGGGCTCCAAGGCAAAGGCCCTGGGGCAAAGACCAGCTGGTCCAGCGAGGGGGGAAGGGGCAGGTTTCAACCACACAGGAGTGGATAGGGAGCATGGATGTGGCCCCCAGGAGCCACTAGAAGCCCCAGGAGGCTCTGGGAAGGGGACAAGGACCCCCATGGTTCCTATGGGGGTCCAGGGGCCTACAGACAGGATAGGTTTTCCACCTCCCACAAGCCGCAGCACTCCCTGCCCCAGCTCTGCTGCTAGGAAACAGCCTCCCAGGCTTGCTGCGGCCTGAAATCCCCCAGGGCTGCCCTGGGAGGCCTCTGTGCTGCTCGGGCCTGCCCCTGCCTGCCCTTGTGGCTTGAGCCTTGGCCGGGGAAGGGCCCAATTACCTGCTGCAGCTTCCACTGCTTGTCCTCTCGGAAGGCAAAGTGCAGCAACTGGTTGTTCCGCGGGATCTTCAGGTTCACGTCCTGACGGGCAAGAGTGTATAAGCGGAAGGACACCCTCCTGCTTTCGGCCACCCCAAGCCTTGGAGCAGGGGGCAGAGACGGGTGTGTGTGCTCAGGTCCTGGTCATTCCAGGGGGCAGGAGATCTGGCCATTTGGGGTGTGCACAGGGAGGTCAGGAAACAGGAACTCAGGCTCCAGAGAAACCACAAAGAAATGAAAGGGAAAAGAGAAAGGGAAGGTGGCCTCAGCCGGGGGGAGGTGTGACTGTGGGCAGACAGGACCCATGGGTCCAGGCCAATGGACTGGAAGAGAGGCACCTTCCCCCACATCTTGGCGCCTGGCACGGACGGGAGCTCAGATGTTGGCGGATTCCACTTTGAATTGGGGCCAGCCTAATCCAGCCATTGCCCACGCTTCACTGGGCCCAGACTCAGGGCCGGGCTGTGTGCAAAGCATCCTCCTTCCTGTCCCTCTCATTGAAGCCACACGCCAATTCCATGAGGAGGTTTGGTGGGGTGGGTTGTTATTTTACAAATGAGGAAACTGAGGCCCGGAGAAGTCAAGATCCTGCCCAGGGTCACAGAGCCAACTGGTGGCAGAGCTCAGCAGGAGGCCCCCATACTCTTCCCCCCTGGATCCTCCAGCAGCAGGGAAAGGGAAAGAGGGCTGGGGGACTCACCGCCTGGCTCAGCGCGTCCCCTTGCAGAGTCAGCACGCCCTTCACCTGGTCTGTGCTGCAACACGCGGGGGTCAGAGCACTGCTTGTGGCCGCCTTCTGCCACCACCTAGCCCTCCCCGCAGGCTGCCCCTGGCTGTCACAGGATGGCCCAGCCGGTCCCACAGCACATGTGCACCCTCTGGATGTTGGGCCTCTCCTGGAGGGCATCCCAGGTGTCACCCCTCTCGTTTCTGCTCAGCCCTGGCTCACCTACAGCTGCCAAGGATGAAGTTCTCCTGCTTGGCAGGCCCCTCGGTGGCGGTACCAGAGCTCGGCAGAGTGAAGCGTAGAGAGGCCTCCTGCAGGGACAGAGGGGAGTAGGGTAAAGTTCACCCAAGCCGGCTCACCACCCACCCCTTCCAGAAGCCCCGTTCCTGAGTTGGCCAGGGGAAAGAACAAGGTGGGCTAGTTTCACCCGAACACCCTATCCAAGCCTCCGGGGCACCTTCCCTGTTTCCCCAGCCCCTCCCCCGCCACCTGAGTTTCAGGTCCTACCAGAGCGGATAGCTGTTCCTTCCACATTCCCTGAACACCCACCTCCTGCCCAACTCAGGGACATAGGACAGAGGTGGCCCCCTGGCTGGGGAGCAGAGTCAGGGAACGACGCTAGTCGTGGCAACCTGAAGTTCTGGCCATAACAGGCAATACCTGGGCATTTCTAGGAGTTGGCTTATCCTCACCACAGCCCCGTGAGGCCGGTACTGTGATCTCGTTCTTGCGAAAGGGAGGCCCCAAGAGATTGGGTAAGATGCTGGAGACCTTGCGACCACAGCTCCAAAGGAGGCCTTCCTCGACCCCGACCGCGACCCCGACCGCCCGGCCCGGGGCTCATTCCGCTCCCCCCTCCCACCGCAAACGCAGCTGCTTGTGGTTAGGTGGGCAACTACGCAGCGGGGCCCGACCGGCCGCCGGGTGCCCGGGGCAGGGCCTGCTGTGCCCGCTGCGCGTCGCGGCCCCGGCCGGCGCTCGGGGGCGGGGGGCGGGGGGCGGGGGGCGGGGGGGGTCTTACCTTGAGGATGTCCTGCAGCTGCCTGAGCACCGCGTGCACCTCGTCGTGCAGCAGCCAGCGGAACTCCTCCTCCTGCGGGGACAGCCCGGCCGTCAGCCGCCCGCCGCCCCCCGGAGCCCCCGCCGCCCGCCCGCGCGCCTCACCAGCACCGCCCGCTCTGCCGCCGTCGCTGCCATCGCCGCCGCCATCCCCGCCGCCCGCCGCCCGCCCGAGGCGGGGTCCGCCGGCCGTGAGTGCGCCCGCGGCGTCCGGGCCCAGCCCCTCCCCCGCCGCCGACCGGCCGCCCAGGGTCAAGCTGCCTGCGGCGTGGGGCCGTCGCCGCCACCCGCCTCCGAGCTGTGCGAGGGGCGCCGCATCCACCTCAGCTCTCCGACGCGGGCGGCGGCCGCTTGTCCCGCCCCTCCCTGGCTCTGATAGGGCGCCCTGCTCCGCTCGCGCTCACTGATTGGCCGGCGGGGTGCCCGGCTTTCATCGCCCCTGGCGATTGGCCGGCGGGGCAGCCTGTCCCCGCCCGGCCCCGCCCTCCGCGCGCCTGCCGGCAGTCCCAGCGCGGCCCCCCCACACGGCGCTCGAGTCTGGGCGCAGGCGGTGCTCACTGCCCAGGTAGTCAGTCACAGTTGTGTTACCAAGAAACGTTTTATTTTGCTTGCAGTAGCTTTTTGTTAATTGCACAAAATCATTTTTTTTTTTGCCATTTAAACATCACACAATCCTATTCTGAAAGACAAATGTTCATTAAAAACAAAGCAAAAATAAAAATTCACAACCTTAATTACCTAGATTTTTGTCATTTAAAGGTTTAAAGGAAAAAAAAAAGGTTCGCGGAACAGGGGCTTTCTTACAAGCTTTTTCACAAGTGTCACATTTTCTCCTAAAAGGGAAGGATTTCAAAACAAAGGTGAAATAGCTTAAACAGAAATACTCATAAAAAGAAACTTTACAGAATTGTCAACAATATTAAGACAACATTGACTAACCAGTTTCATTACAGCATCTCCCCCACCCCCCACCCCCCCAGTGTCCAGCTAGGACTAGAACAGGCTTTGTGTTCAGACAGAAAAGAATTCCAAATCCCAGTGAAGTTATGCCAAAAACCTGCAGGCATCTTCCCTGCCCTCCCCCTAGCCTGGATTTCTGATCAGTGGGAAAGGGCCATGGTTGTGAGGGGGAGAGGCCCACACCAGTGTGGTCTCATTCTGTATATTCACTAGAAATGCTGACCTGCAAAGCGTGACTTTGGAAAATGCAACCCATGGACGAGGGAGAAAACGTTGACATCCTTCAAGTGACTTCTCCTTGTTTTTATGCCACATTTGAAGCCGGTCTGGTCCCCTATCCAAGGAGAAATGTTAGGGTCTCAAGGACGTCTTAGCTCCAACCTTCTAGGGTCAGATAGTTCAGATTGGGTCAGGCCCAGTTCTCTTCCCTCCCGAAAGACCCTGGGGCTCTGGAAGCATCGAAGACCATGCTTCTGGTTGAAGTGAAGACACTCGTTCCGGTTTCAAGAGCTGGCCATCAGTTGGTCAGGCTGGGTCTGGGCCAAAGGACAGACAGAAAGAAACACTGTCTCCATGAGAAGAGGAGGAGCAAGGGAGAATGAAGAGGTGGGCAGGTGGGGAACATGTACAGGAGCAGGCTGGAGAGAGTGGGACTGCTGTGAAGGGATCCAGTCAGAGTGGCTCTTCAGAACCAGGTGGAAGTCTGCAGCATAACGGGAAACAGGAAGGAACCCCACTCTCCTCCCTCTTCACTCCTCCCTGGTGGCCCTCAGGATCCCCTTCCCAAGGGCTGGAATGCAAATCCAAATACTAAAAGAGCCTGGTGAGGAGTGAGCTCCACCTCCACCAAAGCAAGGAAGTCTGATCCCAGCCCAAGGCTCTGCAGTGACGGTGACTTCTGGGACAGGCGCTCAACAGCGGTGAGAACAGGATTCTGTGAGGCTCACCTAACATGCTGGCAATTTGCTGCTCTCCCCAGAGAGCCAGAGCCCTGTGTTTCTCAACTTTGCCAATTTCTTTTCAGTTCACAAAGGCATTTATGGAGTTGGTTGCACACTGGTAGCTTAAACATGACAGTCCTCATCAGCTGGTCACCTGAGGTTGGAGGGCCCACGAGGACCCTGTTTGGAGTCGGTGCTGGCTCATCTTGGCCCAGAGCCTCTCTCTCGCGCAGGGGATGTGGACATAACCACAGCCTCTTTGCTCTGAGGGAAGGAAGCAGTGGAAAGGCTTCCGGTTCTCACTGTTGATTCTAGTTCCTCGACTGGAAAGCGTCTGAGATAAGACAAGCTCAGAAGGAAAAAAAAAAAAAAAGCCAGGCAGCAGTTTCTGGGCAGCTTCTATCCTGGGGCAAGAGCCAGTGTGTGGTGTGTAGAGGGTGTGGTGTGTGTGTGTGTGTGTGTGTGAACACACAGCCACCTAGTCCGGGGCCAGTGCCCAGCTCAAGAGCTTTCCCAAAGGCCAATCCTGCTGACACCCCTCCCCTCCCCAGGACCTCCAGGGGAGGAGTGACGCTGTGTGCTGTGCTGATGGCAAGTCTCAAAGTCTGTATAAAAGGAGATGGAGACAGGTGGACTGGTCCAGATTAAGTCCCAGAACCCCAACCTCATGTGAGGAGGAGGGGTCAGAGGGAAGATTGGGGGGCAGGGGTAGGGTATTGAGGGCTTAGTGTATATAGGCTCGGTACACCGCAGACATGTCGTTGTCAGACTGGTCCAGTGCCTTGGCTCTTTTGTATACCTGGAAAAAAAGGAGATGATGGGCTCAGTCTCTGGCCACAGAGCTGACTTAAAGACACAATCTGCTTCTTGGAGGTAGTTCTAGATGTGGTCAGGCAGGCAGACTCTGGAGTCCAGGCTGTCTGGGTGCAACTCCTGGCCACCGCGCCCCCCCCCCCCCCAATCCTGAGCCAAGTGCCTCAGTTTCTGTCTCCACCACTACTCCTTGATGTCATGGAGTAACAAGTTTATCAGGAAGATCAAATGGAATGAAACAGGTTAAGTGCTTGGAGCATTGTTAGTAATTATAATCATGCCCCTCCTGCCTCTAGGGTCTTCCTGTGTTTTTCTTTAGATGGTTATGCGTGCTGTTCCCTCTGCAGGGGATGCCTTTTCCTCCACATGGCTGGCTCCTTCCCAGTCAGCTCCCAGGCCTTCCCTGACCAGCTATCTGAAGCAGTGGCTATACCACTTTATCCTCGTCACCTTTTCTTACTCTATTTTATTCATAATTCTGACCTTCAGAGATTGTTTAAATATCTATCTGCTTATCTTGTGCTTCCTTCCATTAAAGTGTCAGCTCCAAAAGGAAGGGAACAAGTTGTCCCTCCACATGTCCCCAGAGCCTAGAATGTGCTTGGCAGCCGACAGCCACTCCAGAGCCACTAGGTGAATATTGTGAATGAGTGTGAAGAGAATTAGAAAGCCATTCAACAAGGGCAGTGTGGTGTCCAGGCCCACTGAGGAAATGCAGCTGAACACAAGGTTCCTTCCACACAGTCAGCTGTTGAAGCCTCCATAATGGAGTGTCCATTACAGCTTAAGTGTAGTTGTCAACTCAAAATGAAGGCTAAATAAAGACCTTTTCAGAGAAAAGAAAACTAATCGTTGCCAGCAGACCTGCATTATAGGGAATGTTCTTCTAGCTGAAAGGAAAAAAATACCAGAGAGAAATTCAAATTTTCAGAAAAGAATGGAGAACAGTGGAAATGGTAAATTAGAGAAATATAAAATTAATTTTTCTCTCAATTAAAAAAAATACACACGACTATTTAAAACATTCTAACATTGACTGGTAGGTTTGAAACAAAGGCAGATGTAACACACAGGATATCTGTACCCTAAAACAGGGTTTTCTCTTGGGGCACCTGGCTGATTCAGTCAGTGACTCAGAGTGTTAGACTCTTGATTTTGGCTCAGGTCATGATCTCAGGGTCGCGGGATCAGGCCCCATTTGGGCTCCGCGCTCAGTGTGGAATCTGCTTGTCCTTCTCCCTCTCCTCTGCTCCTCCCCTCCCCTGACTTGTGCACATGAGCGCTCTCTCTCAAAATAAATTTAAAAAAAAATTAAAAAAAAAAAAAAATCCAACGATGGAGGGCTTCTTAACCTGGGATTATTCTGCCCCATGGGACATGTGGCGATGTATACAGTCCTCTTCTCAACTGAGGGGGTGCTGCTGGCCTCTAGGGGGTAGAGGAGAAAGGGATGCTGTTCAATATCCTGCAATGCATAGGACGGTTCCCACAATAAAATGCCAATAGTGCCCAGGCTGAGAAACCTTGCCTTAAAGGGGGAGGGAGGCTGGGAGAAGGAAATGGATCTATGTTTTATGTGACGAGGTATAATATTAACTCTAAGCAAGCTGTGAGTTAAGGATACTGCATATCCTTGCACATTGCAATCCACAGAGCAAAGGTAAAAGAGAAACAATGCATTATTAAAAAGACAATAGATAAAATGAAATGCTAAAAAATATTCAAATCATCCAAAAGACAATAGAAAAAGAGGGACAGACAAAAGCCAGAAGGGACAAACAGCAATCAAATGATAAAACAGTAGCTCCAAATCCAATCACACATCAATAGACTTTAAGACAAAGACTAAACGTCGTTGGACTAGTTAACCATAAGATCCTGAACACTGAACTCCAACGAGGAGCCTAAATTCACATCCTCCAAATGGCCAGAAAGCACCACGCTCCACTGAGAAATTAACCAAAATGTCTGTTTTCAAGCCAACAAATCCTGTAGAGTCAGGGCAGAGCCAAGTTAGAAATCACCTCACAGAGAAAGCTGCCAACACAAGTCACATGCATAGAACCCTTCAGAAGTAACTTCAGTTAAAGACAATAAACAAAAAATTTATATACAAAATACACAGAAGTCCACTGCTAAGACAGAATCCATGGCAAAACCAACAGGAGGATCCTGAAACTATACTGCAATCTGAAAAAGTGAAGTTAAGTTCTCTGCAGACAAGGAAGGGACAGGAGATTATACACCATGAAAAGTCAGGTCTGAAAAGAGCAGAACTGTGGTTTTACTTCTTAGTTGGAACAAGCCATTTGAGACTTCTATTTAACTTGAATGAAAATGTTTATCCTAAAAAAAAAAAAAAAAAAAAAAAAAAAGAAAAGAAAAAGAAAATGTTTATCCTCTTACAGTTGTTGGAAGATACAGCCTCTAAAATAAATGAATTTATGTATTTTGTATATGTGTTTTACACAAAATATGTATGGTTTTTATTTTAACTCTACAGTAAAGAAGTATTGCTCTTTTTTTTTTTTTTTAATTTTTAAAATTTATTTATTCATGAAAGACATAGAGAGACAGAGAGGTAGAGACACAGGCAGAGGGAGAAGCAGGCTCCATGCCGGGAGCCCGACATGGGACCCGATCCTGGGACTCCAGGATCACGCCCTGAGCCAAAGGCAGGCACCCAACCACTGTTGCTCTGTTTTTTTAAGGCTACCCTTCTATCAGGCTGAGAAACCTGATCTTCTAAACAACTGTTTTGCCCCTGACTGGCTCAGTCCATAGATTACACATGCAACTCTTGATCTCAGGGTCATGAGTTCAAGCCCCATGTCATGTGTACAGATTACTTAAATACACTTATTAAAACAAATTAACTTCTCCCCACCAAAACCCAACTGTTTTAAAAAAGTGTATGTAGGCATTTTGTTGCCACTCAAACGATAATAATGACCAAACACTCCAATTAACAGGCAGATACTGTCAGAATGGATAAAAATGCAACCCCAATGACAGACTATAGGAAAGACACAATTTAAAGACACAGTTGAAAGTAAACGACTGGAAAAAGATATACCATGGAAACAGGAGCAGCTCTTGTAAAACCAGGCAATAGGCTTCAAGACAAAGATTAGGAGGGATATTTCATAATAATAAAAGGGTAAATTTATCAGGAAGACATGACCATCACATATGGCTAAGGACCCAATCATATGAGTTTCAAAGATAATAGAATTAAAAGGAAAAACAGACATGAGATAATCAAAGCTGGAGATTTTAGTATCCCTCTTTCAGCAACTGAAAGAACCAGAGAAAAAGGCCAGTAAAGATGATCTGAGAAAACATTACCAATCTTGACCTAACTGGTATCTGCAGAACACAGCACCCAATAACTGCAGAACAGAATCTTCCAAAGTGCACATGGCACATCCACCAAGACAGACCAGCTGCTGGGCCACAACGAAAGTCCGAATAAATTTAGAGTTAAAAATCTCACACAGGATGTTTTTTATTTACTTTTATTTTTAAAAGTTAAAGAAGAAAATATTTTATTTACTCAAGAGAGAAGAGCGTGCATTAGAGAGAGCAAGCATGAATATCAGGCAGAGGAAGAGGGAGAAGCAGGCTCCCCACTGAGCAGGGAGCCCAACTCAGGTCTTGATCCCAGAACCCTGTGATCATGACCCAAGTCCAAGGTAGACACTTCACTGACTGAGCTATCCAGGCACTCCCAGGATATGTTTTTTAACCACAACAGAGATACATTAGTAATCAATAACCATTAGATTGGTAGGGCAACTCCAATTCCCTGACACACTTTTAAGCCACAGGTCAAAGAAATCACAAGGGAAGTAAGCATGGCTCAGAAGGAAATAGATGCTTTTAAATGCTTCTGTCTAGAATCAATGACCTGAGCTTCCACCTCAAAGGGTGAGACACAAAGCAAAGAGGGGAGGAATAGTAAAAGCAAAGGGAAGGCTGCCAGATGGTGCCCGGCCTCTTATAGTTACCTCATTGGCTGCAGCTGCCATAGGAGTAGGATGGTTGACAGCATCTCCCAGGGCAATGGCTAAGCGGAGATCCTTCTGAATATACTTCAGGTAGAAATCAGGCTTAAAGTTCCCTTGCAGGATATCTAAAGAGGGAAAGCCACATATCAAAAGAATTAAATGAACTCTAAGAAACTATCTGCTATACTGTCAGGGCTCAATAACTAGCATTTCTTCCCTTCTGGACACTGAAGAGACTGGTTCCCAGCCAGTGGCCCCAAATCCCACCCACCATGTCTCTGGACCCCTTCTGACAGAGGGCATGGGCTGATTAGCCCAGTGAATACCCAGTGAACCCTTGAAGAAGAGAATGCTCTGTGACAGCTACCTGACCCAGTTTCACAGTTCTAATCACAACTTAAATGCAAGAAGAGAGGCGAAAGGCAACTCACTTTGGCACTTCTGGTCCAGGAAAATGCTGGCCAACTGTCCCTGATTGAGGATGTCCAAGAGTGTCTGCTGGGACTGGCCTGTCACTTGGGCCAGGGTTAACCCTTCAGCAATGGTGGCCATGAAGCTTCCCTGTACCATGTTCACGATCAGCATCATCTTGGCTGCGTTGCCAACCTCACCTGGCCAGAGTAGAGAATCATGGTCACTTCCCAAGAATTCTGAGGGCAGGGACTTTCTGCCCACCCTCATCCCTGCTCGGACCCACCTCTACACCCAGGGGAGGCCCCATTCACCTGCCCCTGACAGAACTGGCTCTGACCCTTCGGGCTCTTCCTCCTTCCAGGCACTGACTGTGCAAAGTCAAAGGAAACCTTCCCACGGGGGCCCCAGGCAGAGAGGCCGTGCGGGATTGACGCTGTCATCAGTGCAGTCTAGAGGGGATGTGGCCCACCCAGCCTCCAGGCCTGCAGTGGCCCGAGAGGTGGGCAGGCATGTTACCTAGAAAGAAGGAGGTCTTCCCCATTGCCTGGAAGCAGCTGCTGCAGTCCTCATACAAGCCCCTGTCTCCGGCTGCTAAGATCACCAGCATCCCATCATTAGACAGCTGCTGATTCCCTGAGACTGGGGCTTCCAGAAAGCGCCCCCCCCTGGACACAATCACCTGGAAAGGAAAGTCATAGTTTCTGAAGGCCTTGCTTGTCACAGGGATTCTAAGTGGGAACACCTGGCCTTTCACAGCGAGGCCCCAAACAGATGTCTGAATCACATGCAGTACACGGAGTTGCGGGGTCTCCCTATGGATTCCCACTGACTTGGGATTTCTTTCAATGACCAAACATGACCATGCCAATGGCCTGTGGACCACACCTCCTCCAGAGACTGCTCTTCCCCGACTTCAGCCACTCTTAGAACACTCGGGGGCCATAAGTCACTACCTTCTCACTGGGTCCAGCAGCTCAGGGGGAAGCATATTGTCAACTGTAGATGGTTGCTTAAACCAAAAAGGCCCTGCTAGCAGTCTGGACTGCTTCTCACTGTGGGGCTGGCAGATACAGGAACTGATGTCCAGCCCAGCCGGGTAGCTCTCAAGGCTGTTCAGACTAGCTGTGGCTTTGAAAGCAGAGTAAAGAGAGGCTAGTCCCAAGGCTACAGGTTTCTCATCCCCTTCTGGCTTTGTTTCTAGAGTAACCAAGTTGCCTACACTCAGGCATAATCAGCAAGGATGCTGGAGGACCAGCATGAACGAGGCCACTACCTGGGCCAGCTCGGTGACTGTGTCAGCATCCACTGTTGACATGTCCACGTAGCACTTCCCAGGGCGGATCCCTTGCAGCACACCACTGGGGCCCAGCACCAGCTGTAGGGACACAAGGGAGAAGCAATAGCCCAGGCTCCCAGCCAGACACCCAGGGGCCCCTGAGACCTAAGGTCAGAATCTTGTTGCTTTCTTGGCTCATTTCTTGATTAGGAGCTAAATATAAAGGCTGAAAGGGGATAGCAAGTAAATAAGCTTAAGAGAATAATACCTCTAGTATGTTCCCATTTATCTTTGAAAAAAAGAAGTGTGCTTCTTTTTACTAAAACCTCAGTATTTTCTTAGGCTTCTTTAGATTTACTTGGATCAAATCAGTTGCCAGTTTAACAAGATGACTATTGTACCTGAACTTTTAAAAGATACAAATATAGCCACAGCTCAACCTAGGATCTTCGCACATGAACCAAGTAAGAGTACACAGGGATGGTCAGCATAGATCTCAGGGGGTTTGTTTTCATTCTTTATTCTGAATTAAAGGACATCTGTATTTAATTCATGCAAATACCTTTCACAATGGGGGATGGCCCAGATGGGAAATACAACATGCTATAGACACTCACTCATGGTCAGGGGACAAGGGGGGAGGCCAGCCAGCTTTCCCGGCCACAATCTGAGACACTGAGGGGAGGGAGGGGATCCTTACGTCCTTGGCTGCCTTTGGATCTGACACGCAGGCAAAGGTGATGTCACAAGTTGAAACGACTTCAGCGGGGGTTCTTCCTAGGCGGGCCCCCTCCTGGATGAACAAATCACACTGCAAAAGTCACAGATCCTAATGTGAGCTGTAGGCAGTGCACAACAAACATACCAGCCAGGCCAGAGATACCCTGCACAGTCCTCCTGGCTGGCCTCTCAAGGCCAGAGGCTGAGGCTAGGAGCCAGGACACCAGAGCTGGTGGTCCGACTTTCTGAGGGAAGTGAATGGGGCTCCTTAAGGACCGTCTTGTGTTTTTTCATACCTGGTGCCTAGAATGATGTTCTACTTCACAGTAAACACAAAACAAGTGTCTGCTGAAGGTTTCTTGTTTAAAGAACAGGATGTAAACAGTATGTGTTCACAGCCCTCTGTGCTCTCTTGGCTGTGGCAAAACCTGCCCAGTGTTCTGGGCTATCTACACTGTGCTGGGGAAGCGGGGCTGGGGCTGGGAAGCTGGCATTCCTTACCAGCATGGTTCTGGGGGTCTAAAAGCATTAAATTTTCTTCGAGAATTAAAATTACCCAGAACATCTCATAACAAAACATCATTAATATTTCAGTATAATTCCTTTTCCAGGGTGTTTAAAAAAGTAATTAAAATAATGTGAACCTACTATTTTGTATCTGACTTTGGTATTGTGTGATTTACATTCACCCATACAGTAGTCTTTCACAAATATTGTTTATAATGTTTGTGTTTAATATAGTACTTATAATATTTATAATATTCCATTGATATACACCTGAATTTACCTCATGGCTCTCTTGCAGTTAGATATCTATTTGCTTTTAATTATAAATGACTCCAACAAATAACTTCACATATAGTACTTTTATGTATTAAATTTAGGTCTCTGAAAGTAGAATAAAACTGTTTCCAAACAGTTTTAAAGTTCTTTTTTTTAAAAGATTTTATTTATCTATTCATGAGACACACACACACACACACACACACACACACACAGAAGCAGAGACATAGGCAGAAGGAGAAGCAGGCTCCCTGCAGGGACTCGATCCTGAGACCCCAGGATCACACCCTGAGCCAAAGGCAGAAGCTCAACCACTGAGCCACTGAGGCATCCCTAGTTTTAAAGCTCTAAATAAATGTAGACAGATAGCTTTCCAATGGAGCTGCATTAATTTATAATGATCATCATCAGCAAGGCCTCAAATCACCAGCACTGAGTATATCATTTAAAAACAAGTAAGCACCCATAAAAAACATAAAAATTTTGTCCTACTTGATGATTTAACCAGCCAAAACCAACATCATCTTATTTGATGTATTTTGATTACTCTTGATTACTGAATCTATTAAATGTAGTACCTTTGCTTATTATTTTTTTATAACCTTGGAATTATCAATGTGTTTAATAAAATCAATATATCATCCTTTCCCTATTACATGTGCCATAAGCACTTACAGTTTTGTACCTTTCAATCTATGGGAATTTATTTTAGTAGGTGGTAGGAAGTGAGATCAGTATTTCCTTGAATTTCTTTTTTTTGAAAAGATTTATTTATTTGTGATAGAGAGAGAGAGAGAGAGAGAGAGAGAGAGGCAGAGACACAGGAGGAGGGAGAATCAGGCTCCATGCCGGGAGCCTGACGTGGGACTTGATCCTGGGACTCCAGGATCGCGCCCTGGGCTAAAGGCAGGCGCTAAACCGCTGAGCCACCCAGGGATCCCCGATTGATTGATTGATTAATTGATTTCCTTCCTTCCTTGAATTTCTAATCAGTTGTCCTAAATATAACTTACTGATCTTTCTCCTATCTCACTGATTTGCAGGGAGCCACCTCTATCAGAGGAAGTCCTAGTTGTCCAGTCTACTCAATGGGTGTGAGCCTTTATCATAGTCCATGTGCACCTTAGCCTTTTAGGTTTTAAACTTTGCTTGGGAGAGATCTCATTACTTTTTTTTTTTTTTGAAAAAGTGCAAATGGGTTTCCCATTTACTATTCCAGAAGAACCAGGGAATAATTTTCTACTGAGATTCTCTAAAAAAATTACATGGGGATTGTCAAAGAATTACATGTTTGTTTTTTTCCTTGAGAGAGTGCCAGAGTGAATGAGTGGAAGGGGGTGGTTCGCAGAGGGAGAGGGAGAGAGAATCTTAAGCAACGTCTATGTTCAGCATGGAGCCTGACGTGGTGCTTAATCTCATGACCATGAGATCATGACCTGAGCCAAAACCAATAAACAGATGCTTTATTGATGGAGCCACCCAGGCACCCATTACATGGCTTTTTAAAGATGACATTTACTAAATGTGCTAATAAGCACAGTGCCAAGTACATCACCTCATTTAATCTTTTGCCTTTTTTTTTTTTTTTTTTTAAAGATTTGAGAGAGCGAGCGAACAAGCATGAGCAGTAGGGGCAGAGGGAGAGGGAGAGAGTGTCCTAAGCAGACTCCATGTTGAGCACAGAGACGTGGGGCTTGATCCCAGGATTCTGAGATCATGACCTGAACTGAAACCAAGAGTTGCCGCTTAACCGACTGCGCCACCCACATGCCTCTAAACTCTTTGTTTTTGCTGTCATCATTTTACAGATGAGAACTCTTGAGGCTTAGGAAGGTAAACAGTCTTGCTGGAGAGGGTGAGCAAGACAGCTGTGACTTGGATTTAGGTCTGATTCCAAACCCAGGTTTATAATTGCTTTGTTCTGCTTTCCCATAAATTAATTTGGAAAGAATGGCCATGTTTATATAACATATAGGATTTCCAATCAAGATACAGGCTGACCAGAGGCACTTTTATCAAAGGGGAATATACTTATAAGGGAAACCTGACTCTCCCAGCTTCTGCAACTGTACATGTCTGTATTTCCTGGTTACTGTGCCTTGAATCACAACCTATCCTGCTGATGGGACCGGAGATCTCACTCCTGCCTTAGGTACTCAATGCTCAGGAGCTGAAGCCCAAGCCCTTTAGCATAGTCTTCAGTGCCCTTTCCCCATCAACCAATTCCCTGTTATTACTCTTAAACAGACCTTTGTTTCACTAGGATGAAATTTTTTTTTTTTTATCTTGCCAAGACATTTCTGTTAATTCAAACCCATGAGCCCTGCCACCTCCTTCAGCAACCAACTCTCCTTTCAGCTGTACCTAGCTGCACAAGGGGTGCTCACCTAGTCACTTCATAAGCACATGCTCAGCCATGCCTGCCCCCCAACAGGCTGGTCCTTCCTTAATCTCTTCCTGTGCTCCTGGTGAGTATAGAGCTTTAGTTTCTTGTACTCAGACTGCTGTGCTTCACCTTTTCTGTGATGGGAACTTGATGGGAGGAGCCATGGCCTCTCTCCCTTACAAGGTGCACGTTAGGACTTGGAGTTCCATTTCAGGGCATGCACAGACCCTTTTTTTTTTTAAATTTTTATTTATTTATGATAGTCACACAGAGAGAGAGAGAGAGAGAGAGGCAGAGAAACAGGCAGAGGGAGAAGCAGGCTCCAAGCACCAGGAGCCCGATGTGGGATTCGATCCCGGGTCTCCAGGATCACGCCCCGGGCCAAAGGCAGGCGCTAAACCGCTGCGCCACCCAGGGATCCCCTGCACAGACCCTTGAAGTGGTGGACCACCACATTACGTTAAGAACTTCAAAGTAAAAAAATAAATAAATAAAGTAAGGAAGAAAAAAGAATTTCTTTCTTTCTTTTTTTTTTTTTTTTGAAAAAAGAATTTCTAAGCCTGTCCTGAACACTCTGGTTGCTAGTAGCCACGGGGGACTATTTACATTTCAGTGAAATAAAATTAAGAAGTCAATTCTTCAGTTATACTAGTCATGATTCAAGTGCTGAGGACCACATGTGGCTAGTGGCTACACCCTGGACAGTGCAGATGCTGGACATCACCATCACTGTGGAATGCTCTACTGCAATCTCAATGACAGGATACACTGCAGCCATTAAAAAGGGAGAAGCAAATCTATCTCTACACACTGTTGATGAAATACTAATATACACACACATATACTTGCATACACCAGGAAAAAAAGGAGGATAAAAACACCCAATGTAAGTTATTATCTCAGTTAATGGCAGGGAAAGAGGAATTTTCACTTCATTTTGTATGTTTTTAAGTGTTTATTTTTTTATAACAACATTCTACGCTTAGAGACTCTTAACTATAGAGAACAAACTAAGAATTGATGGAGGAAAATGGGCAGGGGTTGGGCTAAATGGGTGATGTGTATTAAGGAGGACTCTTGTGTTGAGCATTGGGTAATATATATAAATGATGAATCGCTAAATTCTACATCTGAAACCAATTTTGCCACCTATGTTAACTAAGCTAGAATTTAAATAAAAAGTTGAAATACAAAAACAAAAAACAAACATCCTGGGGCACCTGGGTGGCTCAGTTGATTAAGCATTTGCCTTCAGCTTAGGTCATGATCCCAGGGTCCTGGGACTGAGTCCCATATCGGGCTCCCTGCTCTGAGGGGAGCCTGCTTCTCCCTCCTTTCTGCCACTTCCCCTGCTTGTGCTCTGTCAAATAAGTAAATAAAATCTTAGAAACATAAAACATCCTAAGCTTATATACCTATACCTTTACCTGCCTGAACTAAGAACTTGGCTTCCTAGTCTATGCATGCAGAACACTGAGCAGAAACAACAGGAAGATTACTATCCTTAAGTCACTCCAACTCCAAGGTTAAGGCTCCGTCCCACCCTGCCTGACAAGCACCACCATGAATGCTTACTTTTTCTGCAGTCCGGTTCCAGACAGTCACTGTGTGACCCATTTTTAGTAAGTTGGAGACGATGCCACTTCCCATGAGGCCAAGGCCCAAAAATCCTATCCTGAAAAAGAGAGATACTGATGGGTTCAGGGTGGGGGCCTCATCCACCAGAAACTCCAGTCGGCAGCTGAAAGTACCACTGCAGAGCCAGCAGCAGTGTGTGCACATCGTGCCTTTTCTCATTATGCCACTGGTTAGAAATGTCCCTCAGTTTAAAGGGCTTTTCTAAACCTTTGCCTGCTACAGAAAGCAGTGTGCCGCATATGGTTTAGGGTAAGTTTTCCAACTTGTTCCCTTATTGCTTTGATTGAGCGTCTGAGCCTATAATT
This sequence comes from Canis aureus, assembly GCF_053574225.1. NCBI lineage: Eukaryota > Metazoa > Chordata > Mammalia > Carnivora > Canidae > Canis > Canis aureus. The sequence goes on from NC_135618.1 coordinate 41,191,776, forward strand.
CCATTACAGCAAGAGAGGAGGCATTTGTCTTTGGCTCCTGCAGCAGTTTCCTGATCAGTTGCCCCAAATGCCAAGCTTTCAGATGCCACTTTAAAGCACATCAGAATCCATGACAAGTAACTGAAGCAATGTGTTCAGAGCCAGCCAACTTCTCCAGCTGTAGAAATCAGGATCACAGTCTACAGTCTTCATTCTTCCCAGCTCTACACCTGATACTACCTTTGTGTTCTTCCTGTTGTCAGCAGAGATGGGCCTTGACCCTCTTCAAAGCCTGGAGTCATCTTCTCCTGCCTTCTCCTGAACCTCTGTCACTGCTCTCCACTGGCCTGTCTGCTGTTCTCCACCATGCCCTTCTAACTGTAGGCCGCTTCTCATCTTTGGAGACTAGAGTTCAGGGTTCTGAACTCAGGGTCCAGGACACGTGTTCTGTTTACCTTCACTTCCTGTAGCCTGCTTCTTCCCGCAATGCTGAGAGTTTGGGGGCTGATGGCTACTACTGCTATTTCTATATGCTTTTACAGATGATTTTATCTTGCCCAAAGGTCTTTTTTGGTTCCTGCACTCCGCTTCTTTCATGTGATATAGCTAACCAATGCCTCTTCCTTCATTTCTTATTATGTGGTGTCCTGGTTTTCGGCTTGGGTTTCTCTCAGCTCCAGATCCTCTCTGCGGCTTGTCCACCTTCACCTCACCTGAGTTACCCTTTTCGTATTCTCGGGTCTCTTGGGGTCATATTCATAGCCACCTGTGCAAACTGGCTCTCATACTGAAAAGATCACCCTCTTCTCTGCTGGAATATGAACTCTCACATGCTCTCTGTCCCAGCCTGAATCCAATGATGAAAATAGAACCCACCACCTTCCTCACCAAATGGCACCCTCATCTTCTTAAGTTTCCGGCCAAAGCTCAGAACCCAGGAGCTTTGTCACTCACAGCTATCTGGGTAGTTTAACTTTTTCCTACGACTCGAATCATGGCAGATTACTTCTTCTCTTTTCTTGGTGCTCCAGGATACCAAGCAGGCCATACAGCTGCTTCATTTTATAGTTGGCTTCACATTCGTATCATAAAAGGACTTGACTAACGGGGTAACAAAGGTCTTAGGTGAGAGAAATGGACTCTGCCTTCAGCCGCATCCTTGTCTTTGTTAAAAATCAACACAATCTTTCTTAAATCAGTGGGTGACATTCATCTCCTCTTTCATTAGCATATAACATGCCTCTGCCTTCTCCACTCTATCCAGGGCTATTCGCCCAAAGTAACTAGATTAGGGATTTCATCAGCAGAAAATATGAACAAAGTAAAAGACATACTGTTCTTATTCTGAGAAAGAACCATTCGGGAGATACGCATAGAAAATTCAGACCTGGCCACCTTACTCAGAGTGTTCCTTGTTAAAACTTTCAGATATAGGACTGCAAATACTGACAGTGTAAGGGCAGGGGTGTGCACGGGCACAAGCTAAGCTTTGGGGACCACAGTCAAGGCTCAATCACCTGCCTGGGCTGGGCAGAGAGCTGCTGGCAGGTACGTGGGCAGGACTGGGTGGCCACAGCAGGGAGAGCCAGGGAAGGCAGGATGATGGTGATTCACCTCTCACCCGCCGCCGTCTGCTCCCACCACAGCCAGTCTCAGGGTTTTCATCACTGTTCTCCTAAGCCAGTGGTTCTCAAAGTGTGGTCTCTTGACTGGCAGCAGCAGCACATCCAAGAAGGTGTTCAAGATACAAACTCTCAGGCTCTACCTGAGACCTACTAAGAAATTCCAGGGGATGGAGCCTAGCAGTCGGTGCCTTCCAGGTGATCTCGAGGGAAGGGAGAGCCTGAGAACCACCAAACTCAGTGTTCTCCTGCTCAAAGACTCACCAATGAGCTTTGAAGGCAACCCCACCAGGTACTTATAGGACCTCGGTCTACTGTAGGTCAAATTACTCTCAGGCAATTCATTAAAAATTACAACTTTCCCTCTTTCTTTCCATTCAGTCCCAGCAATGGCTGGGATACAACTCTTAAAGAGACCCCTTGGGGTTAGCCCCTATTCCCTAACAGAACTAGAGCCACAAGAAGCCTTTTTATCAAAGGTCCTACTTTTTGTCTGTGGGTGTGATGCTGCCATTCACGGCCGTGCTGTCTGCTGCCTGGATGGAGGTGGACCCAGTTTCCTAGGGAAAGGAAGCACAACTCATCAGGTCAGTCTGCCCATGGCAAGGGCCCCAGTGGAAAAGAAAAAACAGGGAAGCATGGAACCTACGTACCTCTTCACATATTTTCAACTTCTTTGTGATTGCCTGGTAACAGACAGCTGGCTAATAAAGGAGAAAAAAGACCATTTATTAAACTGAACACTTAACTAGTCTCTGTTAGAATTTCCCTAAGAGATCAGGCCTAAAGTGTGGCATTAACATTGAAAACCTATTTGCCATTTGACTTTATTCAACTCCAGATGACACATCAGAAATGTAACACACACTACCTCTCAAGTATCTATGCAACTCTGCAAGATTCTTTTGCCAATGATGATATTAAGGATCAGATTCCTATGAAGTCATACCCTCAGAATTAAAAAGCTAGTCAGTGCAAGCAGGATTGGAACCCAGGTCTGTTCAACTTCAAAGCTACAGGCTATCAGGTCCTATCAAGGTTCAGCCTAACTTAGGGCCTTGTAGATACTCTGGGAAGCTTTCCCTTCACACCGTGATGGTTTATAGATACTGTTTGTACTACAAGCCTGAGAATATATCTCACCAAACAGCATGGGCTACCTCACAAGTGCCAATAGCTCACAAGGTCTGGCTTCTCTGCCCTGGACTCTTAAGGCAACTACAAATATCTCAACTACACAGCTGCTGAATCTTATATACTTTCTTTGGTTCACTTTTAACCTTAATAACACCTGATTCATGAGAGGGTCTCCATGTGACTTTTTATCTAGTTGCTCTGGGCAGTGGTAGAGGTAAAGCCTAAGTTTTCAGACCCGTAGGTTAAGGTTCCATGGAGCCACCTTCTTCCCTCAGGCCAGCCCCTGACGAAGGACCAAGAATGTCAAAGACCAACTCACCTTCTCAGTTTGGCTGAGCAGGAAATGATGGAAATGAGGATCTGCATCTTTCACAGGCTGAAACCAGAAAATGATTCAGTAAAATAACCTATCTTCCACCAGAGGTCACCTTGCCTGATAACTGCACTCTCTGGCTGAAACACCCCTGGCAGCTGGTCTTGACTATACAAATGCCTGGAAGCACTTTCCCATCAATAGTGCAAGCCTTTTATAAACAACCCCTGCTCCAGCTACAAGGAAGCTGTTTACAGGTGGAAAAGAGGAGACAATTCTTTTAGGTGGGCATGTAAATTATTCCACTAACACTTCACGAAAATATTTAAGAGGCATAACGGTATTTTAAAAATACAGCATTTACCAATCCCTTTGGATAACCAGCAGATGAAGCCAAATCAATCCTCAGGACTCTCCTAATTTTAGGATTTTAGCCTACTGTGTCTGGTACCAGACCTTTGAGTGTCTTGTCTCATGAAGGATTGCCATAAACAGAAACACAGGGCAACGAGTGCAGGACTTTCAAGGGCTTTCACAATTAGGTCCAGCAGGGGACGGGGGTATCTGATCCAAGGATGAAATCACGTGGGGTACAGAGTTACATGTGTAAACAGTGAAAGCTGTCTCTATAGCATTAAGTGAAAAAAATGTGTGGGTCAATCCCACATTTGTGAAAACCAACCCTATTCCCAACAGTAGAAACCCCATGTGGGTATATAATTCTTTATCATAAATGATGGTTGAGTGGGGGTGAGGGGATGTATCAAAGCATCTGGAAGAAGTTACATTGAACTTGACAGTGAGCACCCGAGGGTGGAGACTTGCACTTCTCCCCCTAACATCTCAGTACTGTCTTGCAATTTATAAATGGGGAAAGGAAAAGCCTCACACAGGCCAGGAAACCAGCTTGGAGGCTGGGCTTGTCCTGGCCTGTGGGAGAGCTTGTTACCTCGCTCACAGTCGGCTGCCATTTAAACGCGGCCATCGGTCCAGCCATCACCCCCTTCACGGTACTAGACTCAGGGATGGTGAGATCCTACAGAGGGAAAGGCAGATTGTCAGGACACTGAGGGCAGCTCAGTAGCAGATGTCTTCCTGCACCACATCGGGGAGCACCTCTTCACTGCTTTGCTTCCTTCAGTTACATTCTACCTTAAACAAAACCCCTAGCAACTCCACAGTCTCAGAATCAGTCCCCAGGCACAGTTCTGACTGTTCATCGGGGAAAACCAGGCAAATTCTCATCAATAGGGAGCAAGCCTTTCTTCTCTGTTCTTGAAATAACAAATTGTCCTCTTGTGCCCAAGTTTCGCAAGGACCAATGTCTCTGGAAAGTCCAACTATGGTATGCAGCATTGTCAGCTAGTCAAAAAAAAAAAAAAAATTCCTTATGGCCATAAGCGAACATTAAGAAAATAGTACTGGCTTCAGAGGGAATCTCAAAAAAACAAACAAACAAAAAACAAAACAAAACAAAGCAAAACAAAAACTAAGAAAGCCACATGGTGCCAATGCGGAAATGTGCCAAACGTTTTAGCTACCAGGTGACAAAGCCAGACCTCGAACCCAGGGTGGCTGGGAGCCAAGAGCCCCTTTCTCTCCCCAGGCTGATGCCAGGACAGGACTCAGTGGAATGGGGTGCGCTTCCTAACCAACAGCCTGGTCCACACCCATCCTGGGCAGGGAGCTGCTTCAACTTTACACTTGCTGTGTTCTGGTCACCTCCACCAAGTTTACCTCTTACTTCCTTTCCACATGTGTGATCTTCCAGCCATGGTGGCCCTCCAGACATTTCTACTTGGATATTTAAAGGGAATCCTGACACGCCCCACTGAACTCTGGATCTCCCTGCCCAAATGGCTCCTTCCACGGTCTTTGAAGTCTTAGAAAAGCAGCTCAGTTCTACCGGGCTGAGATCTTTGTGGTCCTTCTTGATTTTACCATCCTCTTATCTGTTAACAGTGATTATGGTTTTACAACTGGGGATCTGCAACCCCTTCTTGCCACCCCATTGCTAACATCCAAGCTCCTGCCATCAGCTATCACTTGGACTACAGCAAAAGGGATCCTCCTGCTTCCGTTCTGGAACCCTGCAGTCTATAGACTGTACACAGCAGCCAGAGCGAAGTATGCCACTTCTCTGCCTAAAACTGGTTTCCTGTCTCACACAGTCAGGCTAAAGGCTTTATTATTATAGCCTACAGGGCACTACAAGTTCTACAACTCCTACTCCACAATAATCTCCAAATTCATGTCCTATTATATTTTCTCCTCTGTCACCAGTCTCCAACTTGCCAGCACCCCCATGGCCCTCCATCCATTCCCCAAACACACCAAACCTATCCCTGCCTCAGTGCCTTTGCACTACTGGGAATGCTCTTCCAACAGTTATCTACTTGGTTCACATGCTCACTTCAGCATGGCTCATATGCAGAAATGTCACCTTATCTGGTGCTTTCCCTGACCCATTAGAACATGATGCTGATGCTATTATAAGTAAGTTCTATGAAAGCAAGACCCTTGACAATTTTGTTTATTCCATATTCCATGCTCGGAGCCATGCCTGGTGCAGATTATTAGGTGTTTGCTATTTACTAAATAAGTGAACACGAGAAGGCCCTCTCTATCATGCTGCTTTATCTCTAGACATCTGGCTTATGATGGAGCTGCTCAATCAACATTTTCTGAATAAAGAGCTCTGGGGAAACAGAGGCCTAGTACAGTTCTGTCCCAAAGAATGTCCTGCCAAAATGGACATGTTTTGTATCTGTCCCCTGCAGCTGGGGCAGCATAGCTCTAGTGACCTGCTTAAGGCCCCAGGACAGAAACAGAGTGAGATGGAAAGCACTGAGTTTCCATCTGGCACTGACAAAAGGCTTTGACTCCCACCTCACCTCATCACTCTCTGTACCACCAGCCGTAGGACTGATGGCTCTGTTCTGTCAGGGTGGTGTGTGCCTAGAGCTGTAGTTTTTCTCAGCCCAGGACTTGGAAATGAGAGCCCCTGAGAGAGGATGAGAGCACAGCTCTCACACTGGAGTTGAGCCATGAACCCAGCCTTTCTCTGTACCCATGAAACTAACGTCTCTGCGTCAAAAGGTCAGCCTTTTCCATTAATCCTCACGGGACAGGGGATTGTGGCTCAGAATGGCAATCATCCAGGATTCTGCTCAGTTATCAGCCTAGGCTACTGCTGTTTCAGAAAGAAGCTTGACAGCCAAACAACAATTACTGCAGCAACACTTTTTAGACCATAGGACCTATTAGATCAGAAGATGCACAAAATTCCAAGCCCAGATTCCCTACATCTCTGAATATACTTAATAAAGACCAACTGTTTGAGCTGAAATGGCTGTGTCCACCCTGTACCACTGGCCACACTCCTTCCTCTCCAGGTGACAAATCCTTCACTAGAGACTGGGTCAAGCAAGGAGACTAGAAAGGACCCTGCTAAAGTAAACAGCAAGTAGAGGTCTTGGCTAGGGACCTAACTCCAAGAATAGCAGCAGAAATGTTACTATCCCCTGATTAATAATTCAGACTCAAGGGCAAACTGCTTTTCCCTGGGAGCCTTTGAGAAGAGTCCCTGCAGTAAGCCTGGTGGTGGCCTCAGGTTACACTAAAACCACTACGCTCTCACTGCACAACAGGCTACTGCCAGACACTGACAAATGTAAAGCCATTCATCAAATGTGTAGTGCAAGGCACACCATTCTTGGTGCTTTGCTCTTGTTACTCATTTAATTCTCACAACAAACCTGAGAGACAGGTATCACTATTATTCCCAATGATCAGATGAGGAAACCAAGGCAAAGGTAGTTGGCCAAGATCACATAGCTGCAGCAAGTTAGGGAGTCACAGTTCAGACTCAGACCTCCTCCTCATCTCTCCTGTACACTTTACTTTTTCCAAAAAGATGTCATTTCTCTGCAGGGCCAGCAAAGGAGTTGGTGAGATCCATGGCTTTAGAAAACAGAAAATAGGAATTTGGAGAGCAGTATAAAACCCAACAGTTCAGATGCCTCTGGATCCCCAGGAAATCAATTCAATTTGATCTAATTATTATTATTATTATTTTTTTAATTTGATCTAATTAGATCACACCCCCTGAGAAGTTCTTCCTGCATCATGGCTGGCTGTTTTCTCCACCTTCTCTACCTCTGGCTGGCGGTTCTCTGTGCTGTCAGCCAGGGCTGTCTTGACCACCAGTCACTCTCTCTACTCTGTCTCAGGTCATTGGACGGTGAGAAGGACCTTCCCTAACACAGTGGTCACAGAGTGGCAGCCCACACACTAAATCTAGCCCAGAGATGTTCCTCTGGACATAAAAGTATTTTAAAATTTTAAATTAGCTTGTAAGGTTTAAGACTGGAACGTTTCACATAAAACTCTGTATTTCTAGCTTTTCTTGAGAAAAACCAATCGGGCAAAAGTTGACTGGAATCCCATAGACAGAGTATGACCTCACCAGAGTGCCAGCTGCTGCCATACCTAATGCTCTCAGCGCAGAGGTAGGTCAGGGCTGTGGACCCTCTGCCAGCTCCCCTTGCTGCCATGACCTGTCTGGTCTCCCTGGTGTCTGAATTTGCAGGCCTTAATCTGATGAGGTCTAGTGTTTCATCATGGCCTTATCACCAACTGTTTCTGACAGCCATCTGGCTCCCGACCCCTTGACTGTGTTCTAACAATCCTCTTCTGTGTTGGGACAGACTACCTCCTCCACCTCGAATTCTCTATCCTTGGTTTTTGAGACTTAACCCAAATCTTTTCAGGAAGGTGAAAGGTACATGATTTCCACTTTATTTCACTGTGATGACTTCTTCCAACTCTGACCTGTGGACGTTCTCCCTGCAAAGCAGACTCCTGCCCTTCACTCTGTTCCCTCCTTACTTTCTCTCAAGACCAATTCCACTGGGCCACACAGTTAGATTTTGTACATATTCTCCAACATACTTTCTACTTATTTGCTCTCACATCTACATCCCACCCTGACATTAGTTCAAGGCCCCCTATCGTCTCATCATCATCACAAATTCATCACACTCAAAATACAATTAGTTCTCTTACTCTGTAAGCCAATCCTACCCGATTTATGCTTTTGTGAAAGGCATTACCATTTCCCAGGCAAAAATCTGAAATCCTCTCCCTCCCCCTTTCCTCTGTCACCAATTGCTAAATATTATGAGCCCTTCCTCTGCAGTGCCTCTCGGGCAATTCCTTTCAGTATTTGCTATCAGAATAGCTCTTTATAAATGCAAATCTGGCTGGTTTCTGACCAGCTTTAGCCTTTCTTCTCTGCCCTCGCCATTGCTAACATACAGCTTAGAGCACACTGTCACCCTGACACCCAGTTCCAACGTGATCGTGGACCCCTATTGACTCCATGACAATAAATACTGCTTTAGTAGATCTCGAGGCCCTCCACAATCCAGTGACAACCCACTTTTAGCTCTCTGCTCTCCTCCCTGTCCTCTACCTGTAATGAGAATATCCACGGCAACATCAAGCCCCACGTAGGCTGGGCCCTTGGTCTCTGGAATGCCTTCCTCTCTTTCTTCCTAAGCCCCTTCCAATGCCAGCCCTTGCATGCTAACTCAGGTGGACGGTTTTTCTGCCTCAACCATCTAGTTGAATGCAAGATCCTTTGCTGCCTTGTGTTCCTATTTCAGGCCTGTGCATCCAGGCTGTGTCCCTCCCCTGGTCTGCGGGATTCTTTAGGGCGTGCTTAGCATAGGTCTCTATGTTCACTCTGAGCTGAGACACACTGTAGAGCTCAACTCTTTCATATACAGAAGAAAGTCACTAATCCCAGAAGCTGCAGAGGTGAAACAAACCTTCTCATCCTTTGGGGGCCGACCCCGTTTCCGGGGACTCTGCTCTTGGGCTCTTTTCAGAGGGGACTTGGAACCTCTCTCTGAAGAGCCTGAAGACACCCTCTTCTTTCCTTCTCCCATGTTCTTCTTCACCTTCCCTTCAGACAGGCTAAGCTTCCGCTTCTCATCACCTGAGTTTGGCCTACTTCTCTCCTCACTGGAATTACGCCGATTCTTGTCATCAGCAGAATTGTGGGATGATGTCTGAAAGTTTAATAATAACAATGATAGCCACCACAGCAGCCACTGCTGCTGCCACTGCCATTTACACAAGCCACACCCTAGGAGAAGCACTTTATATACGCTAACCACACAACAACCCTACAAAATAGGTTCTGCTATTGCTCCCACTGATATTTGGAGAAGCAGATAAAAAAGTCGAATCACTTGCTGATAGTCCCAAAGCTGAAAAGTGGGATTTACACCCAGGCAGTGGATATACTTGAGAAGCTATGCTCCTAATCTCTAGTATATAAAAGGAGAAATGCCTGTGTTGTACTCAAAAGCTGAGCTACTTCTCCTGAGTCCAAGTGACTTTCCTAAGAACAGCATCTATTCTAGAAAAGACCACCGCATGCATGGAGTCTCAAGCTGACAAGTAAAACGCGGATACCCTAGAACTGAAGTAGTGTTCTCTCCGTTGGCATTTCATAAGAAAAGAGCTTTGGGTTTGGGCAATATTTAATCTGTTAGTTACTATGCCAAAATAACCAGTCTGATGTTGGAATAAAGCAAGAAGCAGTCTCTTACCTGGTCTTTCCCTTTGGCTCTCCGGAGGAACTCTTCGACAGCATCCACAGCCTGCTGAAATCTTTTCCCCTTGTTAATCTTTATCATTTCTTCTTTATGTGCATGGTATGGCTTTAGCTGTTCCACTTTGATCCAAGCACTGGCAGAAAATACACACAGAAAGAGTATGATCCACAATGCCCAGGGCAGAAAGTATCAAATACCTCATTGCAACAGAATGCAGATATTCATCTGGTTTAACTGGACTTTGAAACAGGCCTGCCATGTTTTCAAAACATGTTATCAACCACCCAAAACTCTTGGGGTGTTATAAAAGTATGTCTTCCTGAAACAAGTCAGGCACAACAACCACCACCAACAAAACAAGACCATCCTCCACATGTTGCAGGCTATTTAAGTCTATTCTTGTTCACCAGCTGTCCACACTAAACCACACATTGCCTGATACTTCTGCAGGGCTGAGGAAGCCTGGAGATGTTCTTCCATTCTCATCACAGGACTCCCTCATGGACCTGGGCATCAGGAAGGATTACTGACCACAGCAACATCACTGCCCAGTCAATACCCAAAGCAGAATGACAACCTGTCGATCAAGTGAGAATCAGGGATGCTCCCACAGCTAAAGATATGCAGTCTGGGATGCCTGGGTGGCTCAGTGGTTAAGTATCTGCCTTCAGTTCAGGGTGTGATCCTGGAGTCCCGGGATCGAGTCCCACATCAGGCTCCCTGCATGGAGCCTGCATCTCCCTCTGTGTCTCTGCCTCACTCTCTCTATGTCTCTCATGAATGAATAAATAAAATCTTAAAAAAAAAAAAAAGAAATGCAGCATCTGAAATCTGCTCTTACAGATATTTGTTCATAAATGACCATGTCTGTGGCCACTAAACCAGACAAAATATGACAAATAATTTGGAATGAGGGCAGCAGTTGTAACAGGAGGTATTTTGAAACAAGATTCTGCTTGTGATTAATGGTGGAACATACCCTGTTTAATTTTTAATTCCTACCATCAATGTGTAACACATACAAGTAAAAAAGTGGGATCCCTGGGTGGCGCAGCGGTTTAGCGCCTGCCTTTGGCCCAGGGCGCGATCCTGGAGACCCAGAATCGAATCCCACGTCGTGCTCCCGGTGCATGGAGCCTGCTTCTCCCTCTGCCTGTGTCTCTGCCTCTCTCTCTCTCTCTCTATCATAAAAAAAAAAAAAAAAAAAAAAAAAATTTTACAAGTAAAAAAGCCATCAGTTGTCACTTCTAAAATATCTGTCCTACCATTCTAACCTGAACAAATTTGCCCCAGCTCACTTCCTGTAGTTTTCCTAAATGACATTCAGCTCCCCAGTACAAAGGAGAAGATTTTACAGGTTTGGTGAGGTATCAGTTAACTTATAGACATTTTTATTGTATAAAACTCACAGGTTTCTTTTTTTTTTTTTTTAACTCACAGGTTTCATAGCATAACCTTCTGGAAAAGGAGTCCGGTTAAGGATAGAGAAACTGAGCTATCATACTTAGGGCCCTTTCTTTTAGAGAAAGCTAGAGAATATTCACTAATAATAGTGTAAAAATGTGAGAAGCTGAATCAGTTAAGTGTCCAACTCTTGATCTCAACTCAGGTCCTGAACTCAGGATTGTGAGTTCAAGCCCTGCATTAAAAAAAGGAGAAGAAAAAAGAAAAAGCACTAATCTCTGTACATAAAAATAGTGTGAACAACCCAACAATGGCCACCTATGTATTGAGTGTTATGCTAATAACTGTGACAATGGATCTGTACAAACACAATAGCTGTGGGACTATGAGCCTGCAAATGTGACAGCAAATGAGAGCTAAGCATTTTATCTATGGGTAAACAAAATCACAGAGAATGGAATGATGAATGAGGCCTCAGACACTGTCTCACCGCATAAAGCTTCAACCAGGTGGTAAGCAGGTACCTTCTAGTGATTAACTCATCTTAAAAGTCTGAAACTTGACTGATAGAGTCAAGTGGTCTATTCTACGGAGAGGAAAAATGGAATGATATTTTGACCTCATGTTGCCTGGAAGGTATACCACTGAATGGACCCTCCTGCTTCTCTTCCCATTTAGTGTTTCTAAGGACAGACCACCAGAGCAGAGCAGATGCAAAGCCAGATATGCCCTGAAAAGTAGGCTAAGCTGTCCTACTGAGATGACACAAGTACCAGTGATAAAGCTTAAAGGGCCACATGCTCTAGACATGCCTCTTCCTTCGCTGCACTTCAGGTTAGAAGCGGAGACTCACATAAGTTCTGGTGTAAGACCAATGGGGTGGTTTTTATGGAGCCCTGTAAGATGGGACAATACAGTCTAAGGCATCCTAATCTCTGCCTCCCTCTCCCCACATGAACCTCTGAATATGAGGACGTGGAGAGGTAAGGACATTTGTGGAGGAGGCACCAATAATTCATGCCTATTTTTTCACCGAAGCATTTTAAGTGGATTACTAATTTCTGCCAGAAGAATGGTACAGTCAAAATTCCATTCATCCTGAAGACTGGCATTTGAATACTAAAACGAAATTTTCTGCTTTGACCATTTTTTAAAAATGACAAATTTGCTAAGCAAATGGACAGTATAAATATCAAGAACATAAATGCAAGAAATATTAATCTAGCTAAGAAATCAGCCTATTATTGAAGCACTGTGCCCCGTTAGAAAAATGGTAAATAAAAAGCCAGCTCACCAGAGCCTTAGGAGGATTACCTCTTGAAAGCAAGCCAAATTGAAATCACTTTAGCCATCTGAATAGTTTTGCTCTAAAGGCTAACTCCGTCTCCTTAAAGAGTACACTTCTCAGCCACAGCTTCAATAATGCACCATTCTCTAGTACACTGAGGCCTATCAGCTGGGTCTGGCATGCAACTCGTGCTCAATAAATAATCACTGAGTAAATGATGCCTTCCAAGCATGTTCAGAAGGGCTGGAATGTTGGTCTCTGGGTTAAATGTTATAAGGCTTTGGTGGCCTTTTCGGGTTGTTGCTGTTGTCTGTACATTTTTTGTTTTTTGCTTTATCACGACCCTGAGATCAAGACTTGAGCCAAGATCAAGAGTTGGATGTTTAACTGACTGAGACACCGAGGTGTCCCCGCTTTTTTAAAATTTATTTTTATTATTTATTTAAAGATTTTATCTATTTATTCATGATAGAAAGAGAGAGAGGGAGGGAGGGAGGGAGGGAGAGGGAAGGAGAGGGAGAGGGGAGGAGAGAGAGAGAGAGAGAGAGAGAGGCAGGCAAAGACACAGGCATAAGGAGAAGAAGGCTCCATGCAGGGAGCCTGATGTGGGACTCGATCCCGGGACTCCAGGATCACGCTCTGGGCTGAAAGCAGGCACTAAACCACTGAGCCACCCAGAGATCCCCACCCCCCCTTTTAAAATGACTTCTGTGTCTTTCTGTGATATGAGCTGTGACTTGTGATTTCCCTTCTATTATCCTCCTGATGCCTAGATGGAGCTGGACCTTTTCTGCCCAATTTGCTGTCGGGTTGGAGTCAGAAAAATTAAGCTTAGTCAAGTGGTGTGTAAATTATGAGCCCTTGCTTTTACATATACATACAAGGAAGTTAATCCTATTGTTTATAGTGGTAATCAGTGAGGTTGTTATGAAGAACAAAATGGATGGTCCCTTAAGATATCTGGCTAAGGGATCCCTGGGTGGCGCAGCGGTTTAGTGCCTGCCTTTGGCCCAGGGCTCGATCCTGGAGACCCGGGATCGAATCCCGCGTCGGGCTCCGGGTGCATGGAGCCTGCTTCTTCCTCTGCCTATGTCTCTGCCCCTCTCTCTCTCTCTCTCTCTCTGTGTGACTATCATAAATAAATACAAAAAACTTAAAAAAAAAAAAAAGATATCTGGCTAAGTGGAAGAAAGCAAGGTGCAGAACAGTGTGTGTAGTATGCTATCAACTTATGTAAAAACAAGGAAAAAGCAATATGTAATTTCTTGATTCTGCACATAGTATCTTTGGAGGGGCATATTATAAGAAACTAGTATAACTGGATGCCCATGGGCTGGTAACTGGGTGGCTGAGGGACAGGGATGAATGGAACTGTTTCATAGTTTATACCTGAATTGGAGGGGTGGGGGAGGCAGGCGTAAACATGTATTATCTTTAAAAACAACAATAAATCAACAATGAAGGCCTCTGCCATAGAACATGGGCTGCTCTGCTCATGGGATTGCCCCCATGACTTCTTTGTGAGCTTGCTCAAGTGGGTAGCTACTACCAGGTGGTAGGTGTAACTGCACCTGTAACACAGCCAGGAGCAGCAAAATTACCCTGGTATTCCAATACATCTCCTGTAAATTCTTTTCATTTGCAAATATAAACCTTCTACTATAAGCTACTCTCAGATTACACACTCTGCTCAAAATGAATTTAAACACCTTACATTTTCAAAAATTTCCGTAATTCTGACCTGCTCTTAAATTAAAATCATACCATATATATATCATATTAAACAAGGGTCTATAAACAATCTCTAAAACTCTCAATATGTGTCTCAGACTTCATGACACAATGACCTGGGTGGGAGTCGGGGTGGGAGGGAGAACACAAATGTGTCAGTAGAGTCCAAAGGTGAGAACAAAGATGGGGTGAGAAGTTATCGTTGCTTCTCCATCTAGAATTTGGTGAGTAGTACTGAGCAAACGATTTGTATGCTTGCCCTGCCTGAAACCACTGAAAGAGGCTAAGGATTACTGAGTCGTTACAGGTCCAAGTCTAAGCTGTTCAGAAATCGACACCTAAAAAACCACAAATCAAAAAACAAGCCCCCCCCCCAAAAAAAAAAGAAGCCACAAAGAAAATAAGAGTTTGTCAGTTAATTTCAAGCAATGATTATCATATAGACATCAACAAAGACCTGCAGATAAGACAGATTTAGAAGACTCTGTTTTCAAAACTTGAAAACATTCCCAAATGCTGGATACGGCTTTCAAGCTGTGCTGCCTATGCCAATATGGCTAGCCCCTTTTGTGCCAGATTCTTTAATTCTGGTTTATGACACCTGCTCCTGGAGTCCACTGTCTCAGCCATGAGGGGAGTCACCTGTAGGATGGATACTGGTGCTGGGAGAGGAAAATCTACTCAGTGCTCTCTAGGACAGGTACTGCCCAGCCCTGGCAGAGGGACACTGCTGGCTCAGTCCAAATACCTGGAGCAGTGCACTCAACATCCAGTTGGCTCTCTTCTCCAATTGCTAGTGTTGGATATAGAGAAAGTGAGCCAACCAAGTGCCAGGCGAAAAGAAAGAAGATGCTCCGATGGCTCCGATCTGCTTGTAATTACAAGCCACAGGTTTTTTTCCCAAGAGTTACTTTAGTACTCACTCACTTCATACCTTATATCTCCCTTGATATAAAAAGTATTTCAGGTTGGGATCCTGGACAGCTTATCACTAACTCCACAAACCTCCTGACTCTTAGTGTCTACATCTGTTAAAAATCTTATCCGTTTTCCAGAAGGGCTGTTGTAGGATCAGGTATGAAGGCTGCTAAAGAAACTCTCAAGTGGTCATTTGGAATCTATCCTCTTTTGCCATCAATACTCTCTTGAACGGTTTGTCTCGGGGTGTTTGAACACTCAGGGACTACATGAGCTCCCTCGATTCTGCCATCCATGGCCACTGATGAAAATTTCAAACCCTGAGCTCAGTTTCTATCCTGATGAGCAACTCCCTGTCCAAGATAGGCCCTCAGGTACCTGAAACTTCATCTGTGGGTGTGGTCATGTGATAGAGTCAAAGTTATGCTAAAGTTATTTTTCCCTCTATATCTCCATGAAGTAGAAAACGACCACAAGTAGCCCTCATCCACAGTGGTCATCCAGGCTCGGAGAGCTGAATCCAGCCATCTCACTGAGTTCTTCCCCTTCCAGAGGCAGCTTGTTAAGAAGATCGGTCCTCAGGACACCTGGGTAGCTCAGCAGTTGAGTGTCTGCCTTCGGCTGAGGGTGTGATCCTGGGATCCAGGATCAAGTCCTGCATTGGGCTCCTTGCAGGAAGCCTGCTTCTCCCTCTGCCTGTGTCTCTCTCTCTGTCTTTCATGAATAAATAAATACAATCTTAAAAAAAAAAAAAAAAAAAAAAAAAGGAAGGTCTGGTCTTCTTTCTTCCCAACAAGATGTCAACATAATTTGTCAAGATATTTTAGCAGAGAAAAGGAGAAAAACTACTTTTCTAGAGAATTGAAATCTTTATCTTAAGGACCTATCCTTTTCAATCTTTAATAAAGGTTCTTGCTAATATATATAAAAAATTGTATCTATAAATTGTTTTTGTCATAACGTACAGTTTTGAAAAGGAATGTCTCTCACTGAATCCTGTATTGCTTAGGAATTCAGGAGCAGCCCCATGGGGTCAGGCCCTATCCACCAAAATCAGGACACTGTAGCCAATAACCCCTCTCCCCTCCCTGATATCAAGCATCAAAGGTGAGGGAAAGCCCACTTTCTTCTGGAACCACCTATGGCCTTGCCCTTTACAAAGCAGTTCTCATCTCTAAAAATCCACTTGTACTTCCCACAGAAAGCACTTGTCAAATGTCTTGTTTCCTATAGTGCTTCTTATGCACGCCCTAAACATAGTCACCATAGCACCAGTTCTACTCATAGTGCCCCTTACCGAAATGTCTGCTGATTTATGAATAAATCAGTGTTGACCTCTTTAGGGCCATCCATCATTTCATCAGTACGGATTGTGGTCTTTTTAAAGTCATTATTAAAGAATCTTACTCTTTGATGGGACTTGGTCCCCTTTTCTGATCCTGACTAGTTCCATCAGATCCCTTTGGGAGCATGGACTCAACTGCACACTGCACTCCTGGCAAGGCACAGCAGTTTTTACATAAAGGTGGAAATTTTTTTTTTTTTTTTTTTTTAAAAAGAAGGTACAACAATTTACTGTTTGGTGTGGGAAGCCTTTTTGGTCAAAGGAATAGACCCAGTTGAAGTCCTTAGGAATTTCTGACTCTCAGATGTCTTTCCTTTTCAAACACAAATCCTTCTCTCTCAGGAGTTTCCCTTTCTTGAAGCCACCTGATTCTTACCAGCTTATTCTCTCTGTAATGTATCTCCACCTCAACCTGGACTTTATTCAACACCTGCTGTTTGATGAACAAGTGGCACTACTTCTCTCCTAACTATGAGGTAGGGAAAATCATCCCACACGTGGGCAAGGACACAAAAGCTTAGAGAGGTGAAAATAGGGACGCCTGGGTTGCTTAGTCTGTTAAACGTCTGCCTTCAGCTCAGGTCATGATCTCAGGGTCCTGGGACAGAGACCCGCATTGGGCTCTCTGCTCCTCCTTCTCCCCCTGCATGTGCTCCCCCACCTCTGTCAAAATAATAGAAAATTTAAAAAGGTGAAAACAGCTTGCCCAAATTGTAGGGCAGTGCGACTGGCATCTGAATGTATAGTACGACAGTAATGAATCCAGAGCTCTTTCCCCAAAATAATTCCCTAGACACTTTACCTTCAGATAATTTAAAGATAGTAAATAATATGTGCTGAGAACCCTTCTCCCTTCAGGAAGTGCTCGGAGATCCTTACCCTTTGTTTCCTTTTGTTGTCATCTGCCTAGCCACAAGAAGATAATGTGTTGGTCCTGTGACCACTTAATTTTTAAATAACTTTTTTTTTTTTAATTTTTAAGTAACTTTTTAAGTGGAATTCTACCAAAGGAGTTTAACAAGCTTAAAGATACTACATATCTAATAGTTGCCTTGAACTCACTTGTTTATGAATCTTCACAAAGAACTTTAGCTAGAAATCACATCACTACCACTACTAACCCCAATAGCTTACTTTTATGTTCAGGAAGTGCATTCTTTTCATTGGCTTCACTTGTGTGCCTAGTTAAGTGCTGAAATTCACTCAACTCCAATTTTCTGTCTCACTTGTATTTCTTATACAGAGGGATCAGTTTACTCTTCTGACCTTACAGCATTTTTTTCTACTTTTTTTTAATGATTAAAAAATCATATTCTCATTGCATAAAAATAAGAAAATTCATAAAGTATAAGGAATCCTTCCAGCATTTTTTTAAATTATAAGAACACAGGGATCCCTGCGTGGCTGAGCAGTTTAGCACCTGCCTTTGGCCCAGGGCATGATCCTGGAGTCCCAGGATCGAGTCCCGCATCAGGCTCCCTGTCTTGAGCCCTGCTTCTCCCTCTGCCTGTGTCTCTGCCTCTCTCTGTGTCTCTCATGAATAAATAAATATTTTTTTTTTCATGAGAGACAGAGAGACAGAGACATAGGCAGAGGGAGAAGCAGGCTTCATGCAGGAAGCCTGATGTGGGACTCGATCCCGGAGTCCTGGGATTATGCCTTGAGCCAAAGGCAGACGCTCAACCAATGAGCCACCCAAGCATCCCAAATAAATAAAATTAAAAAAAATAAAATAAAAAAATAAAGGGAACACAATGGTTTTCAGGCCTCCTGTAATCTGATCAAGCCCCCACTCTTCATGAGTTTCCACTTTTGTTGTAGACTGGTATATGTTTGTTTAGCTAATCAAGTTGGGTCAACCATATTTCCTGTTATTCTCAAGAACAGTTCTTTACCCAGGTGGGAAGCCTCACTCTGCTCACACATCCAACTTAACACCCAGTTGCTCACGGTATTCCAACTGCCTGCACACCCTTTTTCTTCCTGCCTATTCAAATTCTATCCATCCTCCAGAGTAGATTCTAACCCCATCTCTTCTATCATCCTTCTTTGACCTGCCTGTTCTCCACTGATGTCTCCTTGTTCTAGAATCCTTTAACAGTCACCTGTATCACTCATTCTGCACTTATTCCCATCTGAAATGTTTATGTCTTGTCACCGGAGTTCCTGAAAGGCAAGGACCACAACATCTGCTTTTCTTTGAAGGAAGCTCTTTTTGGTGTCAACAATTCAAAGTGTGCTGTACAATTAGCACATGTATACACAGGGACAATCTTTCTTGTAATGTCAGTGGCATTACCAGAACATTCCTGCTTCCAGAGTGTCTGTGGCTGTCACAGCTGTGGGTCAGTGATTCCCTTGAATACTGTCATCAAAAGGCTGCTAAATTATTTTATGACAGAGAACTGGGTATATTGGCACACCTGCATGGTGAAGGTAGACACACCATTTAAACTCTAACTCAGGCTAAGCACTCTGGCATATAAACTCCTGAATGAGTGAAGAACACTGCTTATAACAGATTTTGCTATAGAATATATCACTTTCTAGAAATATCTATTTTAACCATTAGCATTAGATTCTTCAGAAAACTCACAGACATTTTAATCTAAGAATCCTAAGTACGGCTACTTAAACCACCTAGCTACACCCAGGTAACCAAAACCATGTAATAACAAGAGAGCTGAACAAATCACTGGAAACTCAGGTAAATATGTATTCTCCTCCTTACTGTGACCTATATGGCCTATCAGAGAATCTCAAGGGAATGGTCCTGATTTCACTGTGTATCTCACACATGAACCACAATGATAAACAGCCATTAAAAGAGAGCTGAACATGGTCTTTATAAAAGGAACTACTATGGGATTGGATAAAGAGATGTGAGAAATGACATTACTGTGATTATCATATTTAAAAGAATCCTATTTCTCACCTGACTGACACTGTTATTGGCCACAGAACAATTCCTATGAGCTAAGAATATATTTAGGTATAAAGCCAGAACAATATGCCATTCTCACAGACTATAGTAAAAATGAACTAGGGTCCCTAGAATATTCTCATAAGCAGCTCAGATCCAGGGCAACGCCCAAACAAAGGGAAAGTGAAACTCCCAAACAGCACTACTCACTGATCTTCTGTTCCAAAAAACTTCACAAAGAAGCATTTCTTGCCACGAGGTTTCTTCAAGTCTTTGGGTGGATTAACAATCTGGGGAGTAAAAGGCAGAAAAAGGTTTTTCACACCTCTAAGTTGGTAGGAAAAAAATGAAATAAAACAAAAGGAATATGTTTAAAATGAACCCAGGATCTAGTACCTGTCCAAATCTGGCACGTTTCTACTGAGATGTGTGGAAATGTGCAAATATTCTAGTTCCCTACATGTACCATGTAGCAGTGTTCAGTAAGTAGAACACCCCTTCTACTGCAATGGCCCTGTTTTAATAGCAGTTAAAACTAAGATCAATATCAATCCCCTTCAACCATGTGACCCTGTGATCACTGAAAAAATGCACAGAACACTCTTAAAAATATTTCAGTGAAGTAATAAGGTGGTGACTATGCTTACTGGTAAGCACTGGGTAATGTACAGAACTACTGAATGAATATGCTGTACACCTGAAACTACAACACTGTATGTCAATTATGCTTTAATAAACAAACAAACAAACAAAACAACTGTGCAGGAAAAGTTGAGACAGGTAATAATAATAATGAAGAACAACAGAGGCAATGAAAATGCCATATTGCAAAGAGACAGTCTAAAGACATATCCTGGGCTCCTAGCAAGAATTTAAAAACAGAACATTTGGAAAGCTATGACGGATCGCCTCATGCAAAATCTGGAATGCCAACTTCTGCAAAGATGCACTGGAGCAGCACATATGGTAACATGGAAAGAAGATTTAAACTTAGTTGGGACAAAAATACTTTGACTTTTCACTAACCTACATTTAGATTCCGCTCTTCCTGGAGAATTTATTTTCTTCTCCTTTTGTTACATTTAAGTATAAGGCTAAAATTCAAATTAGAATTGATTTCCAGGATTAAGAAACTTCACCAAAACCATCTCTGGTTCAAGAGATAAGCATTTACTGCAGATTAAATGACCTGGTTTATACTGCACTGTCTTTTCTAAACAAACTGAAGAGTAGAGAGAAAAAAATTGTGTTACTTAAGTCCAGTTTAACTAAATGCCGGAAACAGAGAGGAATGAATCTTAACGTTCTTCACCTTCTCAAACCCAACTTCAGACGTCTTCCGTTAGTATCAAGACACTCACCTTTCCTGGCCAAGGAGGATACCGGCCGAGTTTCCCCCTAGAGAAAACACACAGTCAGCATTTGCCCTGGAAAAGCCAGTCCATCTCCTTCAACCCACTCAACATGAAATGTATTTTCCTAACTCTCCACCTGCACCCTCAAGTGCCAAAACAAAAGCTGGCAAACAGCAGTTCTTAATTTGGCTTCCGCAGCTGGACCCAAGAAGCCCGAACTCTTCAGAAACGAAATGCGTAAGTGCAATAAGGTATGTGCATTCTTGCGGCGACAAGGAATACAGAACAAACGAAACCAATCAGGAGTCACTGGTCTAGAGCCTCCCCAGGACTGGGGGCTTGGGGCGGGGGGTGGGGGGAGCGTAGTTTGCTCTGTAAACACAGACTTCCCCTTACAAAGTCTGGTTTAATTGACCGCGAGACCAGCCCGGCTTTGACACAATGCTAATGGAAACCTTCCTCTGGGTCGAGAAGTGAGCTACGTCGCTCCAGGGAAGCGGCGACGGTCAGTCTTGGTTCGGGCGGTTGTCTGGGACACGGAAGCAGACCACGAGAGGCACCCAAGAAGGCAGCGGTCACTGCCAAGCCTTCGGCTGTAAAGGAGAAGTCCCCCTTCCATTTCTTCACGGGGCAGCGCCAGCAGTCCGGTTTCGACACCCCGGGCCAAGTCGCCCGCACAGGTCGGCTCCATCGCAACGCGAGTTTTGACGGGCTTGCCCAGGCGAGGTGGCCCCGCGGGCTCCCCGGCTCGCCCGCTTCCCGGGGGGGAGCCTCAGCAAGACCCCAACGACCCGGCGTCCGCGGGGAGGCATGCGGCCCCGGAGACTCCCTTCGCGGCGGCCGCCGGCGTGCAGGTGCGGAGCGCAGCCCTCCCCCGGGCGGCCTCGGGGCTCAGAGCCCGGCCCGCCGCGGCCACTCTCGGCCTCAGTCCCCCGGGGCCGGGCTGCCCCTTCCGCCCGGCGTCGCTCCCGGCGCCGGCACCTCGTCTCGCCCTCTCTCCGCAGCCTGGAGCGCTTAGAAAGGCAGCTCCGGGGCCGGCCGCGAACCCCGCGCCCAGTGGAGGAGCTTCCCGGCGCACCTCGCTTAGCCCTGGCCGCCCGGACTCACCACACCAGATCGCCGAGCCGCAGACTCACAGCCGCCATCTTACCACCCAACCACCGCCGACGCACGGGCCGCCGGGAACACCAAGTCGCCCCGGCGCCGCCCATTGGAGTGCGCGCGGCCACGTGACGAGGGGCCGGCTGTCACCGGCCACGCCGCTGCCTTGACGTCACCGCGCCCGCCGCAATTCATTGGCCGGCCCAGCGGCACGTGACGCAGGCGCCGCGGTCTCTGCGCGCCGGAGCCCGGAGACTCCCGGCTCCTTCCCCCTCCCTCCGGCTCGTGACAACGAAGCGCCCGCGGTCCGAGGCGGCGGAGGCGGCGGTGACGGCGCGGCCGGCCGAGCGCGCGAGGGAGCCGGCCCTGCGGCCCGCCCCGCCTCTGGGCTCTGGCCTCCTGCCCCCTCCCGTCCGCGCTTCCGTTGCGGCCGTTAGCCCCGCGCCGGGGCCGGC
This sequence comes from Canis aureus, assembly GCF_053574225.1. Lineage (NCBI taxonomy): Eukaryota > Metazoa > Chordata > Mammalia > Carnivora > Canidae > Canis > Canis aureus. Next base: position 41,213,976 of record NC_135618.1, read on the forward strand.
CGCGTCCCCACACCGGGGCTGCCCTGACGGACCTCGGCGCGGCCTGGAAGCCAGCCTCGGCCCGCGCGCGGCGGGCTCTGCGCGGCCTCGCCCGGGGGTCTGACGGGTCCTTCGGTGCGCGCTTTCTAACGGCCGGCGCCCGGGGAGCGGCTCGGAGCCCGCGCCCGCCACCTCAAGTTCTCCCGGGGCGCCGGGGCCGCCCGCCCGAGGTCGCGAGCTGCTCGACCGACGTGGACCCGGCGTCTCTGCGCTTCCTCCGGGGCGGGCGCGGCGGCGGCACGGCCGGCGAGGCTGCCCCGGGCGCGCGGGGACCCAGCCATGGGCCGCGGCGCGGGCCGGCCGCCCGCCGGGAGGCATGGCTCGGGGGCCGGCCGCTAGCGGCGCCGCAGCCCGGGCGCCCGGGCCGGCATGAGGACGGCCGCGGGGGGACGAGTGCGGCCCGTGGGGCCGTAGCCTGCGTCGCGCCGGGGACAAAGGTGCGTGTCTTTGTCGGGACCGGGCTCTCCCGTCCGCCTCGTTGTAGTTTGACACTTTTGGAGAAGTTGGGAGCTGGCTGTTGTGACAACAGGAAGGCAGATGCTCGCGTAGTTGGGAGTCCGTGAAGCCCAGGGCGTTGAATGGGGAACTGTTTACAGCAGCCCAGCGCGGAGCTCAAACCCCCCCTTCCCCCCGCTCCCCGGGTACAAAATAGCAATTTTTTGGAAAGCTCCCAGTCCCAGTCGCAGGCCCCCAGTAGCCTCGGTGTTGTCGACCTTAGAGTTTCTCAAGAGTCGGTCTCTGCTTGAGAAGGTGGCGGATCCTTAACGCGTCTCCCTGTAGGTGTTTTTGTTGTAGACTTTGGTTGTGAGCACGTTTTGTTTTGTTTTGTGTGGTGTGGTGGTGGTGGTGCCATTTGGCTTGTCCGCAGCCTGCTTTTTCCTGGAATTCAGTTTCCCTAACCGTACCGGCCCGTTAGTTTCAGGAGCTGTCATTTATACTGTTTTGTATTGTCCTCCGGACAAGCCAGGAATTGGAAGCACCTTTGAGATTCCAGGAAATGACTTCGTAAAATTCGACACACACACACACACACACACACACACACACACGCTGTTCCTAATTTTACAGACTCTTAAATGTTTGAGGAATTGAAAGAGACGTTCAGCGGTCTGATAGAATATATGAATTTTTAAGTCGACATCACATTGGACCTCGGGGCATTCTCATGGGAGTCCAAACGTGGCGAAGAATGTAGGTTTAGTGTTGTCCCGGAACTTCTAGCCAATGCAATAAGACATGAAACAAAAATAAGAGATGTTTCAGAAAGAAGGCAAAATTCTCATTTCTGGGAATGACAGGACAGCCTGTTGGGGGGGGGGGGGTAAAAGTTAAGGGAAAGCTATTGAATGAGTTCAGCAAGGAGATTAATAATTACAAAATCAGCCTACAAAATTAACTTTTTTTGTTTCACTGATAATTAGTTTGAAAATATAGTAGTTAAGAGAACATATAACAACAAAAACTTTAATTCCTGAGAGTAAACCAAGGTGCAAAAGAAGGCTACTGTTTCTTGGATAACACCAGTTGAGGGTTTTAGGAGGGATGTTTTTGTGTGTACAATAACTGTGCTTTTATGTAGCATGATGTTCGACTTGTTAAAAATGAGTATTTAAATACTTATTTTTTTCTTACGCTTTTAAGGTTTTACTCCCAAATCTTGTTTTACTTACAAATGTAAGAATAGTTCTTTAAAAATAAAAATACTCGACCCTTGACAAAGCTTCAGTTAAGGTACCAGCTTAAAAGATTACATTCCCCTAAACAATGAACTCTTTTTGCAGCGTTACGTACCCTTAAATGTTTGTTTATTTATTTATTTATTTATTTATTATTATTTTTTTTTATTCTTAGAGAGAGAGAGGCAGAGACACAGGCAGAGGGAGAAGCAGGCTCCATGCAGAGAGCTTGACATGGGACTGGATCCTGGGTCTCCAGGATCAGGCCCTGGGCTGCAGGCAGCACTAAACCGCTGTGGCACCAGGGCTGCCCCCCTTAAATGTTTTAAACTGCATTTGAAGTTTTTTGTTTTTGCTTTTTTAAGTGGGCTCCATGCCCAGCGTGGAGCCCAATGTGAGGCTTGAATTCAAGACTCTGAGATCAAGACCTGAGCTAAGATGGAGAGTCAGAGGTTTAAGTGACTGAGCCACCCATGCATTTAAATTTTTATATGCTTGTTCTCTTAAATACTTCAAAATTCTAAAATGGTGAATTTATAAGCCTAATGGTAAAATCTTTCTAAAGACGTAACTCTTGTTAAGTCTGCTAGATGGAGAAATGAGATTTAAATGAACATTTTCAAACTTAGGTTTTCTTAAGCATTTCAAATTAAAAATATAAGTCTCATAGGTCAGTCCGATTTTCTTAAACTTTTCAAATAACTTAGTAACAAGTAGCAAGGAAATCTCATGATTATAAAATTTAATGCAAAACCTACCAAGTGTTGTTATGTTATAGGTTTGATTTACGTTTATTCTCCAGTTCTCTTTCTAAAGTCACACAACTGAGAGAAGCAGTTATACCATCTAGGTGAACAAAGTTACAATGTCTAAAATTTGGACCATGGTAAGGTTACATTATAAAAATTATCGCTGAGGGGCACCTGGGTAGCACAATCAGTTAAGTGTCTGCCTTTGACTCCGGTCATGATCTCAGGGTCCTGGGATTGAGCCCTGCATTGGGCTCCCTGCTCAGCGGGGAACTTGCTTCTCCCTCTCCCTCTGCCTGACGCTCCCCGTTTATGCTTTTGGTCTCTCTCTCTCTCTTAAACGAATAAAATCTTAAAAAAAAAAAAATTACTGCTGGGACAGAGACCTGTTTGTCCCTTCCAGGGTGAACTTCCTACATCCTGTTAACTTTGAGGTTCCCTTTGTTTGGTGAGAAATTGCCTGCTTGTGTCAGTGGGGGACCTTTAAACCTCCTCTTTCAGCTGTAAATGCAGCTGTAATTTATTTTCTCAACCCAGTGCATCATGAATGTCCTGAGGGCCTTGAAAGCTTCTTTTAGGAGAATTTCTTTCCAGCATTTTAGTGCACGATGGTTTTTTGCACTACCAACCTGTTTTGCTGCTAATCACTTTGCTGCCTATTTAGAATTATTCTAACTCTTCATTTTTAGATATTTTACTCCCTGATCTTAGCAATCACAATTTTTGGTCATGGTAGAAGAAATGAATGTTATGTATATACAAGTAGAGATTCTTGTAAGTGGATATATGTGATAGTATAAATCTTCCTGAATTAGTTGCTAATCATTCATTACTGTCAAAATACAGTGAGCTTTTTGGGGGGAACTTGTCAACATGATTCTAAAATTGATCTGAAATAATAAACAGGCTGGAATAACTACTACTTTTAAAAGAAGAACAATAAAGATGAACTTTTGATTGAAGATATTAAAATACCATAAATTTTTTTCAAAACAGTATAGTATTGGTAAAAGAATGTCTAGATATACTAGATTAACAGGTTGGATTTCAGTAAGAGATCTTAAAATGCCTAATACATTACTATATAATATATGCCAAGTCAGCAGTGGAAAGAAAGGTTAGTGATTGATGCTGAGAAGAAGCCAAGTTAGAGAATTCAGTGTGAAACATTTTTTTTTTTTTAAAGACTTAAAAAAATTTTTTTTGTTTTTATTTATTCATGAGAAACACAGAGAGAGAGAGAGAGAGGCAGAGACACAGGCAGAGGGAGAAGCAGGTTCCATGCAAGGAGCCCGACGTGGGACTCGATCCCGGGTATCCAGGATCACACCCTGGACTGCAGGCGGTGCTAAACCGCTGCGCCACTGGGACTGCCCAGTGTGAAACATTTCTTTTATATCTCACTGTAATCAAAATTAAACAGTAACAAAGTAGGAAAAAGTAGTTGTATGACAGCATTATATATCTGTAATATATCAAAATTTATAGATTTGTAAGAAATCAATTTTTAAAAGCTGCAGTTGTTTTCAACCATTCCCTTAATGCTGGAAATTGAGGTGGTTTTTATTATTTTTCCTCTATAAATAAGGATGCAGTGAATATTTTTATTTACTATAATGGTAGAAAGTTGATACTAGAGCGTGAGTAGGATGTAAGATTATACCTGAAGTGTGTGTGTGCACACACACACAATGTATATGTATAGTGTGTGTGTATTTGGATATTTGTATTATGTAAACCTTTTGGTATTCTGGGCTTTGCAATCTGTTTTGACCATTTCCGAGCAACTTTGAAGGTCTTTGGCATGTCATAATTTTTCACTTTGCTAAGGGCCAGTTTTAGGTGGAGAAAGGTTGGTGTCTTAGGAAATGAGTCGAGAGTCACACTCTCCTGAGACACTGGTTTTTTACTTAACCCAGAGGAGGCAGTACCTTCTGTGAGCTATTGAAAACTTTTCTCATTGTAAGGATTGGCCCTAAATGTAAGTGTACTGCTCGTGATGGAAATACAGAGATCTTAAGAAAGAGATTATTCTCAGCCAGAAAGGAAAAGGTTAAATTAAATGAAAAACATTATTCTCTAGTGGTCTTTGCAATTTTGAGGATTCTTTAAGGCTCCATCAGCATGGATTTTCTAACATCAAGGAACTATTGACTAGGCATAGAGAAAAAAAAAGACTGGAAGTATGCTGAATTCTGGTTATTTCTGAATGATAGTATTTGGGGTGATTTACACATTTTTAAATGATATATTTAAAGCAAATAGTATTGAAGAAAAAAACAGTAAGTGGTGATTAAGATCAATTTAACAGTGGATTCTTCTTGAATTTCTTTAAGCTTAAATCTGAATAGCTCAACAGGAAAAATCATTTTTATCATCTTGGTTTGACCTAGTCCTTCTTTTAATGTTAACAGAAGCCATGCAGTGACACCTGCTAAGACTTGTTGGTAGCCATGTCGGAGCCCCACAGGGTCCAGTTCACCTCTCTCCCAGGTTCTCTGAATCCTGCATTTTTGAAGAAATCCCGGAAAGAGGAGGTTGGGGGAACAGAACAGCATCAGGACTCTGAGCCGGCTGCAGCAGCTGTTCGGATTACACTCACCCTCTTTGAGCCAGATCACAAGCGCTGCCCAGAGTTCTTCTACCCAGAGCTGGTGAAGAACATACGAGGGAAGGTGAAAGGCCTTCAACCCGCAGACAAGGTACACCCCAGCAGCCCCAGACTGGGTCTGCAGATAAAACACATGGAACATCCTGTGGAAATGGGACTTCTGGAGGGTGGAAGCAAGACTAGAAAGGCTCTGGCTATCCAAGATCACGGTGCTCAGCCCAAAGCAGTCACAGGTGTGCTGATTTTGCCTCTGAGCAGGAACGGATAGAATTCTTTCTCAAACCATTGTCCTGATTTATGCTAGAGAAAACACTGTGCATCCAAGGCTAATATGAATTATGACTAATAATTAACAAAAAGCTATTTATTTATTTATTTATTTATTTATTTATTTATGATAGTCACACACAGAGAGAGAAAGAGGCAGAGACATAGGCAGAGGGAGAAGCAGGCTCCATGCACCGGGAGCCTGACGTGGGATTCGATCCCGGGTCTCCAGGATTGCGCCCTGGGCCAAAGGCAGGCGCTAAACTGCTGCGCCACCCAGGGATCCCAACAATAAGCTTTTTCATGCCAAAATTATATATGTGTGTCAATGTGACCAGTCTCTGGCTGTTCCAGCACTGGAATTTTGTGCTGGACGTTTTTCTTTTCCAGTAGAATCTTACTCTGCCTACTGTAAGGCAGACAAGAAAAGACATTGACTTTTCTTTTTTTTTTTTTCTTTTTTAAAATTTTATTTATTTATTTTTTATTGGAGTTCAATTTGCCAACATATAGCATAGCACCTAGTGCTCATCCCATCAAGTGCCCCCCTCAGTGCCCGTCACCCAGTCACCCCCACCCCCCACCCACCTCCCTTTCCACCACCCCTTGTTCGTTTTCCAGAGTTAGGAGTCTCTCATGTTCTGTCTCCCTCTCTGATATTTCCCACTCACTTTCTCTCCCCTTAATTCCCTTTCACTATTGTTTTATTCCCCCAGTGAATGAGACTACATAATGTTTGTTCTTCTCTGATTGACTTATTTCACTCAGCATAATACCCTCCAGTTCCATCCACATCGAAGCAAATGGTGGGTGTTTAAGACATTGACTTCTCATCTCTTCTGAACAGTGAGATTCTGGATAGTTTCTTTCCCTGGTTGGATAGAAACCTATTTTTGTGGGAGGTTTTGTTTTTCGTTTTTTTGTTTTGTAGTTAGTTTGCCAAAATTGGGTTGTAGTCTTCAGATCTTTTGAGAATCAGTTTGATTTCTTAAATATTTTTAAAAATTATCTATTTTCCTGACAGATTTGCTTTGCTCTTTAGTATGGAACTTCTTAAACATGCAGAGTGGGAGAATTATATAATGAGCCCCTATGTACCCATCACCAGCTTCAGCTATCACTGATGTTTTCATTGTAATTTTTTTTGAAAACTATTTGTTGAATTAAATATGTTAGAAAAAGTGCGTATATGACAAATTCACAGCTTGATGCATTTTCATAAACTCAGCACATCCTTGCAACCTGTGCCTGGATTATGAAATGTAATATTTTCCAGGACACCAGAAACCCTCCTCCTGCCCTTCCAAAATACTACCCAGGTCCACTGCCCTAGTTTTCAAAAGCTTAGTTCAGTTTTGCACATTTTTGTATTTTACCTAAATGGAATTCTACAGCATGAGTAGGAAATAGGTGAAGAGCACAAGCCCCTACAATGGTGCACTATGCTAGGCTCTGAGGCAAAGGATTCCACACTTGGAGTATTTTGATCTCTAGAGTGGCTCTTAGTAAAATGAGGATCAGCTTAATATCTGGCTCACAGGGTGTTTGAGGGTAGAATCAGATCACATAGGTACAGTTTTTAGCCACATAACTCAGTGGCCAGTTGTTCATTCAAATTCACCATTGTGCTGTTGAGGGTGAGTGCCTTTGGTTAGGAGGATCATCTACTTTCTTTGCTCAGATAAAAATGTGTTTCCTTGATTAAAATCTGATTAGCTGAATGAAAGCCAATAAATTTGTGCCAAGGATCAACCTTGTGTATGAGGGCAGTTGGATAAGATAAGAAAAAATAATTTCAAATCCATTCAAGATTCCTTTTTCAAAGTAGAAATGGGATCTCATTCCTTGAGAGGAAGAGACAGTAGCAGGGATTGGTTGAAGTCTTTATTTTGTAGGTTCAAGCCAAATCAGTAGGTCAACTGAAATTAGAACTCTAGTGCTCTGATTTCACCTTTTTGGGGGATCCAAATGTCCTCTATTGCAGAAAAATGTATGGAGCATACACAGAGAACTTTGGATTCAATTTCAGGGGATTCCTGGTCTTCAGATTCAGAACTCCAGAATCTTTGCATCTACTCTGTGGTTTTCAAAGTAATATGTAATCTGACAGATTCGTGTATTAATTCATTTAGCATGAATTTCTTATAATGTAAAGGCGCTGTGCTAGATGCCGAGGACAATATAAAGGTGGAAAAGCCACTACTATCCCAACCTCAAAGGGACTTTCAGTCTTGTTGGTACTTTAGAATTATGCCAACACAGGTAACAGGAGTTACAATGTGGCAATTGTTTAAGTCTGATACAAGCCCTGTAGGGCTTGGACCTCAGAAAGCTTACATCCCAGATGTTTTGTTTGGACAGAGTTGGACCATCATGTGTGCAGGAAGTAGTACTTTTTGGACAACTACTGTTTGTCCAGACATGAGAGAATGCACATTGTATCCAGTACTGCTTTAGATTGGTGGAATTTCTTAGAATGATTTTAATCACTTGAGTTATATGTGATCATTATAGAAAACTTAGAAGGTACAGATGAATGCATGTTTTAAAGACCACTCACTTGTGACCCTTATATATACGTTCCACAATATCTCATTTAACTTGTCTTCCATGAATGGATGGGATTCCAGTGGGCAGGGAGAGGAGGGTGGGGTCATAGAGTTTTGTCTTAAGACAGGCATCCAATCTTTAATGATTTTGGTCTATTCTGAAGTCTTAAATGTATTCGGATGGGAGTCTTTTATTAAAATTAAGTTTCCTTGTCAAAAAAGCTTAAAGTCCAACTCTGGAAAATGTACTTGTTGAGAAAAACGCAACAGTAAGTTTACAGAATAGAAATAAACTTTGGAAAACCACATGAAAATATTTGGAGCGAGTATTGACATTGGGAGGAAAGACGAAATTACTGATCCATCAAAATAAGCTTCCAAGGAAAGGGAATGCTGTGAACCTGGTTTTGATTTCTTTGGTGGCAGTGAAGGAAGTGCAGGTTCATATCACTCTTCTAACCAATACGACAGAATAGCTCTCAAGGACTTGGACTACTTTCAGCAGGTTCTTAACCTTCCTTGAACCATTGACTGCTTTATTTTTTATTTTTATTTTTCTTTCATTGACTGCTTTAGAAGTCTGGTGAAGCCTGTGGGCCTTCCTAGAATAATGTTTTTAAATACATAAAATAATTTTTAGGGTTATGAAGGAAATTATATTGAAACACAGTTCTATACAGGTTGAGCATCCCTGACTGACACCTGGGTGGCTCAGCAGTTGAGCGCCTGCCTTCGGCCCAGGGCGTGATCCTGGGGTCCCGGGATTGAGTCCCACGTCGGGCTCCCTGCGTGGAGCCTGCTTCTCCCTCTGCCTGTGTCTCTGCCTCTCTCTCTCTGTGTCTCTCCCTGACTAAAAGCCCTTCGCCATATTTGGAGTGGTCTAAGACCTAGTGCTATGGTGGGTAATTGTAGACATTTAATTAAGTTTTGTTGAATTACATGAATGGAAACTTTTTTTCTTAAGCAACTGAAGTAAATACTGTTGGGATGGTAGTGTGTATTTTACCTTGTCTTTTTTGAAAGAGTTGTTTTTATTATGCAGTTTATGGGTGTTGAGTAGTCATTGCAGGTATTATGAATGGAATTGTGGGAATTTTTTTGTGACTCCTATTTTTGTGGAATGGTCTCTTTATACAGAAGAAAGATCTCTCAGATCCTTTCAATGATGAAGAAAAAGAAAGGCATAAAGTGGAGGCCCTTGCCCGGAAATTTGAAGAAAAATATGTAAGATTCCTCTCTTGGGCAACAAAACAGCCTCGTTGAGTGGGAGAGGTTCAGACATTTTTATGTTCCTTTAGTGGATTATCATCTAAACAAGTACAGAGGTTGGCAAGAACAAAATGCAATTATTAGATAAATGCATTATGGTACAGAAAATACATGTGGCAGGCTCTAGCGTGTGAAGCTAAATGGATGAATGAGCAAGAAGTGCCTTTTACTCCTAGAATTTATGCTTAAAATAAATGTTTTGAAACAAAGCATACAAAGCCATTTCATTCCTTCTTCTAGAAGTCTTAGGCCATTTTATGCAGATACAAATCTGTTCTATTTAAAAGATCTTCAGGGAATGGGGTTTAGGGTGGGTGTATGGTTGTGTGTGAGAGAGTGTCCCACTGATTTACAACCTTTAGTCACTAGTTGGAGTTCAAGGCAACAATTAATTCCGTGTGGCAAAAAAAGCATGTTGACCTTAGACTTAAACATTTATTAAGAGGGTAGGCCTCATGCTGTATGTTCTTACCACAGTTACACATGGAAAAAACGCATAACCTATTTTAAATTTTAGGGTGGAAAGAAACGTAGAAAAGATCGGATACAGGACCTAATTGACATGGGGTACGGTTACGATGAATCTGACTCTTTCATCGATAATTCTGAGGCGGTGAGTCCTTACTGAAAATGCTACTGAAACTACCCCACCCTAGCTCCTACTAATAATGTTGGCCTGGAGGTGGAGTCGAGTCAGCGTGGGCATGCCCTCAGTGTGAAGAGAAAGCTGTCCTGGTGAGAGAGAGGGGAAGTGACATTCTTGATCAGGCCATGGTTCCCTCACCGAAAATGATGACCAAATCTGTCCATACAGATTTGAGCTAGGACATTCGTGGTTGACCAGAAGCAGGTCTTAGTATGCTGTCTGAGAAGTGACAGAAGAACACAGTCACATCTGCTCTTTCAAGACCCACTCTGCACCTTTGGACTGTTGTACCAGAACTTGGAGCTGACTGTTTGTTTTTTCCCCTTCAGTATGACGAGCTTGTTCCTGCTTCTTTGACTACAAAGTATGGAGGATTTTACATTAATTCGGGAACCCTGCAATTTAGACAAGCATCAGAATCTGAGGATGACTTCATTAAAGAAAAGAAGAAAAAATCTCCAAAGGTTAGAATAATACTTGTTTTTGGATTTCAGAAGTGCTTTCTTATATGACTTTATAAGATCATTAGGTGACTTGCCAGAATGTCTCCTGGTTTAGGATGGCTCAGGAGCTTGGTGGAAAGGCATGACCCGTGTTGAGACTGACAGGTCACTTCTCATGCCTGTACTGTGGGGAGATGCTGTGAACCTGGAGGAGTCCACGCCTGTGTCCCAGCAGGCGCAGCAGGGATTTGTTTCTCGAGGTGGTCTCAGGGTGGGGACTGGGGCAGTGAAGGTTGTGGAGTGAGGGGAGTTTGCACCAACCTTGCTGTGTCTCTTCTGTGGACATGTAGAGGACTTCAGTTCCCAGGGCTGTCACCCCAACAAAAACAAGTTAGCCTTAAGTTTATTTTGAAATCAGCCTACCACTGCCTGTGTGTTTAAAACAAGAGGTAGGGCCCACGTACAGCTTACTTCAACGAGAAAAGTTTCAGGCTACAGAATGGCCTCTTGCCTCAGGCCTGGGTGCTTCCAGGAGACACTGTCAGTGGGAACACTGTGTTGACCTGCTGCAGGTCTGTGGTCCGGGACCAATCTGGAAGCTGTTGCTCTTGAAGGAAGTAAGACAGCTCTCAGGATGTACCCTGGGCGGAGCAAGGCCAGTGCTGTGTAGTGCACTTGCTCCCTGAGTTAGGGAGCCGTGTAATTGTGCCTTGTCTTTAATTCTCAGAAGCGGAAGTTGAAGGAAGGTGGTGAGAAGATAAAGAAGAAGAAAAAAGATGACACTTATGACAAGGAGAAGAAATCGAAAAAGTCCAAGTTTTCCAAAGCCGGGTGAGAGGCAGCAGCTGCTTTGCTAGGATAAATCTGAACTGTTAGGGCAGGACACCTGGGAGCTGACGCGCCCTCCTCCTCACAGCTTCAGAAGAGGCAGCAGGGCCTGGCCTTCCGTTCCCCCTCACGCCTCGCACGGTGCCCTTGTGGGCAGTCAGTGCTCTCACATCTCTGTGTGTCAGACATTGGAGTTCTCTCTGTCCCTCTGTCAGCTTTGGCAGCTATTTCTGTCACTGTGTGACTGCTGATGTTCCTTGTTCTCTTGGGCACCCCTCCTCTGCCCCACTTCTCCTTCCGTCTCTGCCATGTCCCTTTGTCTTCTGTGGTCCTGCTTTCTTCGTCTCACCCCAGCTGCCCTTCAAGTTGCTGCTGCTCTCTGCTGCTCCTGCTTTTTCCCTTTAAATATTTCTCTTGCCCCCCTCCCCTTTTTCGCAACCTTTTATTTCAGCCTGGCAGTGGTTTTTAAAAACACATCGGATATTTAGCGTTCTGTGACACTGTTTTGCTAACCTGTATTAAATCTCAAGCTTTGGTCCCGGCAAGAAGGAGCTCCATATGCCAAGAGGAGGGAGGAGGAGTAACAGGGTGGCCTTGTGACTAGGTTCCTGGAGACAGTTGCGCTGGGAGCAGGGGCAGTCTCTCGTGAATTTCCCTTTTGAGGTGTACTGCAGCCCTCCTAACCAGTTTCCTCCTTGCTTGCAGCTTCACAGCCCTCAATGCCAGTAAGGAGAAGAAGAAAAAGAAATATTCTGGGGCTTTGAGTGTTAAAGAGATGCTAAAGAAATTTCAGAAGGAGAAAGAGGCTCAGAGAAAGAGGGACGAAGACCATAAACCTGTAGCCGTCTCGTCGGTGGAAACTCAGGGCCTGCGAGAATTGGAGGGCACCTCTGACCCCTTGCTCTCGCTCTTTGGCTCCACTTCTGACAACGACTTGCTCCAGGCGGCCACTGCCATGGACTCGCTGACTGATTTGGACTTGGAGCAGCTGCTCAGTGAGTCTCCAGAAGGAAGCCCTTTCCATGATATGGATGATGAGAGCGATTCCCTTGGGGTGGGACTGGACCAGGAATTCAGGCAGCCCTCTTCCCTCCCTGAAGGCCTGCCTGCACCCCTGGAGAAGCGCGTTAAGGAGCTGGCTCAGGTATGGTGACACAGAGTGGCCGGGCTTTCCTGGAAGCGGTTTGGGCAGATTGACGCTGGTTCTGCACCACATGAAGCTCGCTGCCCAGAGCAACCCTTAGTGAATTGGCAGTTTCAGTGTTAGCTTTTCCAAGCTCTTTTCTCCTCCCAAGTGAGGAAACTGTACGCTCTGCGCATCAGGCATCACTTTTAGACCTTTTGTGGTTCTTTCATTCCTGGAAAAATCTTCTAGGGAGAGTTTCTCTCTTTCCATTTCCTGCCTATCGGTTCCTTCCCCACAAATATTTTTCCTTTGGTGCAATAGACTGATTTTTTTTTTTAATTTTTATTTATTTATGATAGTCACACAGAGAGAGGGAGAGAGAGGCAGAGACACAGGCAGAGGGAGAAGCAGGCTCCATGCACCGGGAGCCCGACGTGGGATTCGATCCCGGGTCTCCAGGATCGTGCCCTGGGCCAAAGGCAGGCGCTAAACCGCTGCGCCACCCAGGGATCCCGCAATAGACTGATATTAATGTTGGTGGCAGGCAGCTGAGGCACAGATCCGTCATTTTAGCAATCTTTTGAAGGTTTGGAAAACTCACACAAGCTTGCAGATGAATATTACACGTAGAGTGTGTGTGCTTAATTGCCACTGCATTTCAGTTGCTGCTTGGACTTGCCAATCATCAGTGTTAGGTAGTAAGTACAGGAATGCCTAAGGTGTGATAAATGAAAAGGAGTGAACCTTAATATTGCCCGTGAACCATTAAAAAAACAGCAATAGTCTTTGAGTGATAGCAGCCGTTGGTGTTTGGGAATTGATTTCTAGAGGGCCAAGAACTGTCAATTCAGTAATGTATTGCTGACCATAAACCAAGCATGGGTCGTTAGTTATGATGACTTTTAGTTAAAAAAACGCTTTACCTTGGGCATCATGACTTATGGTGCAACTCTGGTGGCATTTATACTGTGTAGCTTAAGTATTAAGCCAGTCATTCTCCTAGGATTTCAGAATCACTGTTAGGTGTGTAATATCTCTTGTGTTTTAGGGCAGGATGAAATGTTAACCACTGCTACAAATGATTTTCTTGTTTCCAAAAAATATTTAAGCACAACTTACAAAGTAAAGCAAATGTCTTACTTGGATTTTTAGTTCTTCCTCGTTAGCCCATGTGCAGTATTCTCTTTGAATGTGATGATTTAAATGAATTGTGCCATGTCAGGGGTTCAGAGTATACCTTAATAGGACATTAAGGTGGAAGTAGTTGAATCTGAACTTGGCATGTTTGAGCGTACTGTTCTGTGTTTGCTCTTAGAATTTATGTTTTAAAAAATTACTCCTTGTTCTTCTCAATCTTCCAGTTTGTAATCAAATGTTTTTTAGCATCTGAAAGTCTTGTTAAGTAAGTTGAGTTAGATATATGTGGCAGTAGCCAGTCGTTTCTTTAGAGAAATGTCAAAACCATTCTTGGATGTGTCCCTTACCCCCACCATAGGCAGTGTTTTAGTCTGATAACTTAGACTCATTATTTCAATTTCTTGGGAAATATGGACAAATTCAGTGGAAACAAAGTGGCTTAACATGAAACAGCATTGGGTTGTGATTCAAGAAAGCCTTGCTTTCTGGAGTCCATTTGGATGGACTCTGAGCAAGCTGTGCTTCCTCGGTGTTTGCCAAGTTATCTCTTGGGACAATGGAGACAGGGTTCTGGATCCCATAGATAAGGTAGCTTGGGTTTTGGTGGGAAGTGGTAGCCAGGACAAATTGACATACTGAAAATACAGTGTTCATATGTGAAATCAATACTTTAGTCATCACCTGGACTTTCTACTACAAAAGTGTTAAGAAACTCTGGGAAATGGTGTAGAAAGTGGGGATTACCCATCATTCTGCCAATCTGAAAACTATTTTCAATTTGCTTATTCTTTTTTAGCTTCTGTGTATGTTTTTATGGAGTTGTAATTATAGTTGTCAATAATTGTTTCCTGCTTTCTTCATTTAATAAATATTATTATAAACCCCTTATCACTTTTGATGGTTGCATGGAAAAGAAGGCTTATTTTTGGAAAGTTACTTAATGCCATTCCAAAGGATCCCCAGGTGCTCCATTCCCACCAGGGCCTGTGCTTGGGCACTTGGAGCCTCCCCACATGTGTGCACAAGTGCTCTAAACCCAGACCTCACTGAGAATCTCCTGGGAAAGCTATTCTTCCCAGGAGAAAAATGCACACATGCACAAAACTTGCATACAATTCCAGAAGCCACTCATGGATATTTAGATCCTTAATAAGGAATCCTGTCCTCAATCTTGAACTGGACGTTGGTTTTTAAAATTTAAATTAAATTTGATGTACATAACTGTAACATTAGTAGTGTTATATGTTATATTTCATTCCTCTAACTATCCTTTTTTCCTCTTTATTTTTATAAGATTGTTTACATTTAAAAGTTTGGCCCTAGATGATACATGGATCAGTTTCTACTATTATCTGAAAAAGTGCCCAAAACTTAAGGCTTCAAAGAGCAGTTCATTTCTCCTGACTCTGGGTAACTGGGCAGTTCCTCTTCTGGTCCTGCCTAGCTCACTCTTGGGGCTATGTTCAGCTGGCAAGTTGGCTGGGTGCTGGACCACAGGGATGGCTGAGATGGCCAGGACATCTGGCCTCTCCCTCCTCTGATCTTTCATCCTGGGTTTCTTCAGGGTATGGCAGTTTCAGGGCAACATTTCAAGAGACTGAAGGTAGAAGCTGCAAGGCCCATAAGATCTAGCCGTAGAAGTTGTGCATTGACATCGCTTCTCCCACTCTATTGGTAAAGCAAGTCACAGGAGCAAACCAGGTTTGAGGGTTGGGAAATTAGAGGCCACCTCCCTGTGGCACAATGCATGTACTGGGAGGGAAGGGATCTGAGGTCCTGTTTGCTGTCTATTGCAGTCCCGTAAACAGATTCTAATCTGGTATGTATCTGTCCCTTTGAGAACAATCTTTGCTGTGGGAAGCAAAAGCAGATTTACCTTCTAACTAGATGTGATGCTTAAAACTTTGAAAAAATCTATTTGAAAACTTACGTATGTTAGAGAGGTACACCAAGAAGGCTGCCCTGGTAGATGTCTAAACAAAGGTCACTGTTTTTTTCTTATGTTAGTTCGTGTTTCATTTCCTGTTCCCTTGTACTGCACATTTTTATGGGCTCCAAGGTATCCAGTGATTTGATTTGATAGCCTTACCCTGCCTTCACTTAATATGCCTTAAATTGTGCCTTTTTCTTGGTTGTTGAAAAGTTCAGATGTGTTGCCACCTTCAGGTTACTTCTCTTGATGTAGTTTAGCAACTGTTCAGCCTGGTCCATACAGATGACCCAGGTCTGTTGACTAAAGCATAAAATGGGAATGATACTGAGAAAAGAGACAGAGACCCATGTAACCCGGTCTTCTACTCTACCTGTTCACAGCTTACCTTCCTATAGACTTAGAATTCCTGCATCACAAATCCAGGGAGACCTGGATCCAAGGACAGAAATGTAGAAAAAAAACCAAACCTAACCTGTTTGATCTTTTCAAAAAAGAGAATTATACCAGCAAAAACAGGCACAGTATATAAGGTTCTGATCTAGGCGCTGAGAGGCTGCAAGTGGCTTTTATTATAATTGAAACACCCCATTAAAGGACTTTTGGAACTATTATATATCAGCATGATTGAGCTGTTTGGTTTAACTTTATTTCCTAATTAATCTAGGATCAATTTATACAACTCCTTAGGCAAGGTTGTCTCTTCTTAGGGTTGAGGAACCTCACTTATTTCTGGAAGACTATCATATAAATCCAATTGTTCTTTTAATTAAGTTTATTTAAAAATACAGCACTTGAGGGGCGCCTGGGTGGCTTAGTCAGTTGAGTGTCCGATTCTTGGTTTTGGCTCAGGTCATGATCTTAAGGTTGTGACATTGAGCCCCCATAATTGGGCTCCACACTCACCTGGGAGTCTGCTTCTCTTCCTCTCCCTCTACCCCTCTCCCTGCTTGTGAGCTTTCTGTCTCTTTCTCTCTGTGTGTCTTTCTCAAATAAAATATTAAAAAAATAAAAATATAGCACTTGACTAATTATCTTCAGGATAAAACCAGACCCTCAGGGATATGGCCTACACAATTCAAAAGGATCAATCAGAAAAAATCTTCTTAAAAAGTATGTTGCTAGAAAGCCTCTGACACATTGGAAAACCAGCTGACATCTAAAAATAAAATTTGAAAGAAACCCTAAGCTTGTTGATAGGCCTGACAAATAGTGGGCATTTGAAATACATATCAAAGTAATTAGATTGAATTAATGTGGAAGTACTTCTGGATCTTATAAGTAGCAGTGTGTAAGCTTAAGCAAAAGAATGACTCAGTTTTATTTTCTCTCAAGCTAAAATCATTTGAAGTGCCGAATTCTGAATCCTGAAAATGTAAGAAATTGGCAGATGAATGGATTCAAAGCCCCTTATTCATTTCCACCCATCCATCCATTTCATCCCCTTTCATCCTGGACTTTTGCACTTCCCTCTCTCCCTACTTCCAGGGGTCAGCAGAAGCTTGAGTTTTGCATATCCTCTGCAAGTTCTGTTCCAACTTTCTTCCTCTGGTTGCATTCTTTCAGTAATACCTGTTTGTTCCTTCATTAATTCACTCAGGTGACATTTACTAACTATTACATGACAGGCAGCTGTGGGAAATAAATTGACAAATAAGATTTGTTTCTTGTTCTCCATGGGCTTGTGCTATAAATGGACAAGTAGACATGTAAACACCTGGCTGTAGGACAGAGTAGAATGAGGTAAGCTCTGTGATGTTTGGGTGGCCAAGCAAATTGTCAGGTGGACAGCCAGCTTTGAAGAGAGAAGCTTCTTGGGGTACATAGGAATCAGACTGGAGGGAACAGATTTGGCCAGGCTCAGTAGAGAGATGGCCTTTATAGGAAGCCAGAACACAGAGCTGAGGATGGACAAAGAGTTGTTGGAGGGCTGGTACCTGCTGGAGCATGGTGGACCAGAGCTGGAGTGGCTTGCTGGGGCCAGATCCTGCAGAATCATAAATGCCACATAAAGGAGTTTCAGTTTGATTCTGGGCTTGGAGAGAGCTGCCTAAAGGCTTAAAGAAGGAAGTGGAAGGATTTCAGGAGAATAGAGTGTAGTTATTAGAAGTGGGAAATACAGAAAGAGGAGCAGAAGCTAGTGGGTTTGGTTTTGGGTAAGTTGAGTATCCATACCAGAGAATCATCCATTCACAGAAGTAACTGGAAAGTCTAATCCAGAGCTTAGAAAAAAGGGTATAGGGCAAGACGTTTAGATTTTAGAGATCTATGTGCATTATGTGTTATTTTGAAGCTGTGAAGGAAAAGGTATTGGGTGAAGATAGTTTTAGATAGAACTTTGAGCTCTATCTCTGGTAAGGAGTTAATGGAGAAGACAGGGAGGGAGCTGAGGTAGGAAGAGGACCCAGAGGGTACGATGAGGGAAGGCAAATAGGGTGATGGGAAGGTTGGAAGGTGGTTCTCAGTCTCTGCAGTCTCAGAGAAGTTGATCATTTGTTTTAGACAATCACTGTATTGCTTTTGTTTGAGGTCATTATTCTATATCAAGCCTGATTTTAGATATTTTATTTTGCCTCAAGCCTTTGGACCAGCAACTCTTGGGTTTAGATCAGCGGTTCTCAATCCCCTCTGTACATTAGAGTTACCAGGGTTCCTTTTAAAGAAACAGATTCCTGGGCCTCATTCCCAGAGATTCGGATACGATTGCTCTAGAGTGGGGAAAGCTGCCAGGTAATTCCAACATGAAGCCAAATATGAGAACCCATGGTTCAGACTTTTGCCATGATTGCTTTCCTGACTTACGTACTCCGTCTCCTGGCTGCCTGCCCTGGCTGCCATCCAGCGTGCTGCTGCGTTCTCATGGGAAGCAGAAGGCGATATAGTAGCCTGTTGTGCTACTTGTGTCAGTAGTAGAAAGGTATGTTAGTAGTTCAGATGGTCTGGGTAACAGAGTTTGTGATACACTGTAAGTAGATTCTGGATTTCCCAAGAGTTACAATGTCCTTAAATGCTTAAAGCAGCACTTTATTATTTTTTAGGGGTTAGAGGGATAAGGGCCTTTGAATTTTGTAATTTTGTTGAAGTTCTTAATTGTTTCTGTACTGTGGACATATGGAAATTCTGACTTACAGTTAACAGGAGTTAACTAGCTGGTTGAATCAAATACATCCTGATTGCCTTGACTCTGTATGATTGTCTTTCCTGTGACTGTTGTCTCCAGTCCCGGGAGGAATGGACAGTCCATAGATGCTTTAGCAGCATTTGAGAAAGCTGGATATACCAGTTGGGGAGCGCATAGTGATCATAGGTGAACTTAATCTGGGATTAGGGCTGAATAGGGAAAGGCACAGCGAGGATTTTATCAGGTTGACAGGTGTTCTGTAGGGACTGACTGGTCTGGTGCCTGTGGGTGAGTGTGCAGTCCTGTGGGGAGAGCGCACTAACGGATGTTACTGTCTGCTGTGAACCAGGCCGCCAGAGCTGCTGAAGGAGAGAGCAAACAGAAGTTCTTCACCCAGGATGTTAATGGCACCCTCTTAGAGTGAGTATCTTTGGTTTCTCTGGATCTGCTGTTACCGTGCCTGGCTGGAGCAGGCTAGGGGAAATGAGCGCTGCTTGAACTACTTAACAATGGCCACCTATGAGAGGAAGAAATGGTTTTTATTGTTTATGCTTTTTTTTTTTTAAAGGGGGGTTGGGTACAACAAATACTTGTCTCCAGGAAATGACAGACCTTACTAACTTTAGGCAACGGGTGTTATTAGAACGCTGCATATAATAATCATGGCCATTTGGAAGAGGATTTCTTGGCAAGTAGGAGATTAGAGAGAGAAAAAGTATTGCTTGCCTGTCTTTGAGAATCCAGAAAAATAAGAGCTAACTTGGTAGAGCCACAGGAGCCTACTCTCCTGGGATCATTCTCCTCTCGCTCTCACTTCTGCTCCCAAGGCTAGGGTGTATAAATATCCTGTGGCACATCTCCCAGATACCTGAACCTCTGAGATGTTACTCTGTATGTATGAGATTAAAAAGCAAAAAAACTGCACATATAAATCCAAACCAGGTTCTTGATATCTGTCCTTCGAGCTTTTCACCAGCTTCTTTCTCTCTTGCATTGTTTAGCAGAGGAAGCTTGTTGCTCAACAACTGAGGATTTTGCACATGTAAGAACAGTTGTCAAGGCTTGAGGATATTCTAGCAAATGACCAGGATGGGGGATTGGCCTCCTAGGTCAGGAAGCCTGGACTATAGAGAGCACCTGAGGGTCAGCACACAGGAGAGATTTGTGCCAACAGTAGCCTACTGGAGCTTGCCAAATAGATCAAGGGATTGAAGACAAATATTTTTCTGCTCATCTAGATGGGGACCCTGGAGGGGTGAGGATTTCCCTCACCTCCTTATTAGGGATAGAACTGGGGGAAAAAAGGAAACACTGTTGGAAGTATTTCCTGTCTACACAAAGAAACTCAATCACTTTCCATTTTGAAAGCTCTTACGTTCTTTTTATTGGTGAAATTTAGTACTTCAGAGCTTGTTCTCCTAGGTTCTGTTTTCCTGACTACCTTTGAGTTGGTCTTGTCTTTGACCTGAGGGCCTTGACTCTCTGTACCTAGCCAAGTTTATCAGGTGTGGGAGTTCTGATTTGGTGACTGCTGGGGATCTGTTGCACTGGTCACTTAGTTACATTGCGTGACCGACAGCATAAGGTTTGATCTGTTGTTGGCTCTTAGTTTTCCTCTCTGCGGTAGGGTGACCTCATGATGAGAGAAGCTCCAGTGAGCTGCGGGCTCTTGATGACTCTCTTCTCTTTTTCAGCATAGAGGTGCAAACTCGAGAGCTGAGTAGCCAAATCCGTTCTGGGGTCTATGCCTATCTTGCTTCATTCCTGCCCTGCAGCAAGGACACCCTGGTCAAACGTGCTCGGAAACTTCACCTCTACGAACAGGTGGGTGACTGTGGAGTGCAGTCCCTTGGCTTTAGGAGAGGGTGACTGAGTCTTCACAGATGCACATCTGCTGTTGTCCTGCCTTCGTGTGATTACTAGTAGTGTATCCTCAGTTAAGAAGTGATGCATGAAAAAAAAAAAAAAAGAAGTGATGCATGAACCAATCTTATGATACGTCCTACTCTCTGCAGGGGGGGCGTCTGAAGGAGCCTCTCCAGAAGCTTAAGGAAGCCATTGGAAGGGCAATGCCAGAGCAGATGGCCAAGTACCAGGATGAATGTCAGGCACACACACAAGCCAAGGTCGCTAAGTAAGTGTGTTCCATCACTCTCACATGACATCCTTCTGCCTCTTCTCTTTATTCTTTCTTTTTTTTTTTCCCCCATTATTACATTTGTAAATGAGACTTTTTGCTCTTCTGCAGCATTTTCACCTTCTCTTAGAAGCCTGGGGCAGGGGGGAGGCAGTGGATGTGGGAGGAAGTAGTTCTTCTGTGGTAGTGACCTTAGGGTCCCATTGGTCCTATTCACACTATAGGATGCTGGAAGAGGAGAAGGACAAGGAGCAGAGGGAACGGATGTGCTCTGATGAGGAAGAAGATGAGGAAAAGGGGGGCAGGAGGATAATGGGACCCCGGAAGAAGTTCCAGTGGAATGATGAAATCAGGTGTGCCCAAACTGGGACCTTGCCTCATTGGAGGGTTTGTGGGGCCAGTGTCTGAGCATGTTCCTGTGTTTCTAATGAAGGTTAGAATCATTTACTTTAATCAGGGCTGCTGAAAGCACATGATTGAAACCTTAAAAGAAGCATTTGGCATAGTTTGAAGTTTCTGACTTCTGTCTACCCCTCAGGGAGCTGCTTTGCCACGTGGTGAAGATAAAACTGGAGAGCTACGATCTGGAGAGGAACAATAAGACCCAGTCTTGGGAGGACTATGTGAAGGCCTTTCTGGATGCTGAGGTCAAACCTCTGTGGCCCAAAGGCTGGATGCAGGCCAGGTGAGGGCCGTGAGCAGCCAGTATGGTCAGTGTGGTGATGAGGTGGAGCGTTCTTGCAGTACAGAAATATTTGAATGCTTCTGTTCTGCCAGGCCAACAGGGTCCCTTAACTCAGGAGTCACCGTCTAGCTGAGTCAACTCCAGCCTTACTGGAGTGGTTAGGGGTGTACTGGTTGCTGTGAATGGCTCTTATTCTTCCCTTGACGAAGGAAGTTATCTGTGGGGTTTTGTCTTTGTCATGCTTTGTCCCACTTCAGCTCTGATTTGGGGTATGCACATCTCACCTCAGTCTGCCCTTACCTGTTTTGAGATAATGGCTCCCCATTGAAGTTGAGAGGTAGATTCATCTTGGAAATATCTTCCTGTTCTGAACAGAAGTCTTACTTGGCGAGGATCAGGCTGACTGCTTATTGGAGTTAAGGGCTGAACTTCTGTGATGTGTAGCTTTCCATGTGAAGGAACTATGACTGCCGTCCACAGATAGGAAAGCTGGCTGGAGCTTGTGCTCTCCCCTTTCCCCCACTGTGGGAAAATACACTTTACATGAAACTTTACCATCTGAATCATTCTTAGGTGCACCGTCCAGTGGTTTTATTTATTTTTAATTTTTAAAATTTTACCATCATTTTTTTTAAAGATTTTATTTATTTATTCATGAGAGAGAGAGAGAGAGAGAGACAGAGACACAGGCAGAGGGAGAAGCAGGTTCCATTCAGGGAGCCTGACGTGGGACTTGATCCTGGGTCTCCAGGATCAGGCCCTTGGCTAAAGGTGGCGCTAAACCTCTGAGCCACCCGGGCTGCCCTGTCCAGTGGTTTTATTTATTTACTTATTTTTAATTTTATTATTTATTCATGAGAATACACAGGAGACAGAGAGAGAGAGGCAGAGGCACAGGCAGAGGGAAAAGCAGGCTCCATGCAGGGAGCCCAACGTGGGACTCGATCCGGGGTCTCCAGGGTCACGCCCTGGGATGAAGGCAGGTGCTAAACCGCTGAGCCACCCGGGCTGCCCTGTCCAGTGGTTTTAAATACATTTACAGGGATACCTGGGTGACTCAGTGGTTGTGGGTCTGCCTTTGGCTCAGGGCGTGATCCGGGGGTTCCAGGATCGAGTCCCGCATTGGGCTCCCCTTGGGGAGCCTGCTTCTCCCTCTGCCTATATCTCTGCTTCTCTATGTGTGTCTCTCATGAATACATAAATTAAAAAAAGAAAATCTTAAATACCTTTACATTGTTGTGCAACCATAACCATCCATCCCCTTTAACTCCTTTCATCTTCTAAAACTGAAGTTTTTTACCTATTAAACAATAACTTCACATCCTCCCACCCTAGATTCTGTGATCATTGTTCTACTTTCTATGATTTTGACTCATCCGAGTACTTCATAGAAGTGGAATCGGGATCCTTGGGTGGCGCAGCAGTTTAGCGCCTGCCTTTGGCCCAGGGCGCAATCCTGGAGACCCGGGATCGAATCCCACATCGGGCTCCCGGTGCATGGAGCCTGCTTCTCCCTCTGCCTGTGTCTCTGCCTCTCTCTCTCTCACTGTGTGCCTATCATAAATAAATAAAAATTAAAAAAAAAAAAAGTGGAATCATACAGAATTTATCTTTGTGGAACTGGCTCATTTCACTCAGTATAATATCCTCAAGGATTTGTCTTTATTACACATTACCGAATTGCCTTCCTTTTTAAGGCACAGAATAACATTCCATTGTATGTGTAAGCCACATTTTGGTTATCCATGCATCAATTGATGCTTAGGTTGCTTCCATCTCTTAGCTATTGTGAATAATACTGTTATGAAATTGGGTGTACAAATACCTCTTCAACACCCTGCTTTCAGTTCTTTTGTGTTTATGCCTAGAAATGGAATAGCTGGATCATGTGATAATTATATGTTTAATTTTTTGAGGAACCACCAGTGTTTTCTATTTTATTTTATTTTATTTTATTTTATTTTATTTTATTTTATTTATTTTATTTTATTTATTTATTTATTTATTTATTTATTTATTTATTTATTTATTTATTATTTTATTTATGATAGGCACACAGTGAGAGAGAGAGAGAGAGGCAGAGACACAGGCAGAGGGAGAAGCAGGCTCCACGCACCGGGAGCCCGATGTGGGATTCGATCCCGGGTCTCCAGGATTGCGCCCTGGGCCAAAGGCAGGCGCTAAACCGCTGCGCCACCCAGGGATCCCCAGTGTTTTCCATAGTGGCTATATCATTTTGCATTTCCACCATCAGTGCACAAGGGCTTGTTTGCCTCCTCTCCAGTACTTGACATTTTCTGGGGTTTGATGATGATAGCTACTGTCGTAATGGACCTGAGGTGGTATCTCCCTATAGATTTGATTTGAATTTTCCTAGTGATTAGTGACATTGAACATCTTTTCATTTACTTATGGGCCATTTATATACCTTCTTAAAATGTCTATTCAAGTCTTTTGCCCATTTTTCAATTGGAAATATTTTGTTGTTGAGCTTTCGGAGTTCTTTCTGTATTCTGGATATTAATCCCTTGACAGATGTGATTTCCAAATATTTTCTCCCATCTTGTGAGTTACTTTTTTACTCTGTGGATGGTATCTTTGGTGTACAAAATTTTTAAATTTAGTGAAGTCCAATTTGTCTACATTTTGTTGCTTGTCCCTTTGGTGTCATATCTAAGATAACAATTGTCAGCTCCAGTGTCATGAAGCTAAGTTAATTTTTGTATATGACATTACATAAAGGGTGCACCTTCATTTTTTTTTGCATGTGGATATCCAGTTTTCACAGCATCAGTTGAAAAGACTGTCCTTCCTTCATTGGTCTTCACACCTTTGTTGAAAATCATTTGACCACATATGTGAGGGTTTTACTTCTGGGCTGTCTGTCCTCTTCCATTGATCTGTGTATCTGTCTTTATGCCAATAACACGCTGGATAGTAATCCAGTAATCTAGCTTTGTAAATTTTGAAATCAGAAAGTGTGATTCTCCAGCTTTATTCTTTTTCAAGATTATTTTTGGCTTTTAGAATCTCTTGAAATTCCATATGAATTTTAATGGGTTTTTCTATTTCTGCAAAAAAGTCATTAGGATTTTTGGGGGATTACATTGAATCTATAGATTGCTTTAGCTAATATTGAGATTACAACTCAGTAATATTAAGTTGTCCAGTCTGTGATAGGATGTGTTTCTTTTCTTTTCCTTATTTTTCTTTTCTTTTCTTTCCTTCATTTATTTGGGGCGCCTGGGTGGCTCAGTGGTTGAGCATCTGCCTTTGGCTCAGATTGTGATCCTAGGATCGAGTCTTGCATCAGGCTTCCCACAGGGAGCCTGCTTCTCCCTCTGCCTATGTTTCTGCTTCTCTCTGTCCTCATGAATAGATAAATCTTTTTTTTTTTTTTTTAAAGGATTGTATTTATTAGAGCACACTGGTGTGCACATGAGTAGAAGGAGAGGGAAGGAGAAGCAGGCTCCCTGCTGAGCAGGGAGTCCAATGCAGGGCTCTATCCCAGGACCCTGGAATCACGACCTGAGCCGAGGCAGACACTTAACCGGTTGACCGACCTGAGCCGAGGCAAACACTTAACCGGTTGACCGACCGAGCCACCCAGGTGCCCCCGGGATGTGTTTCCATTTACTTATGTCTTTAATTTCTTTCAGCAGTGTTTTGTCGTTTTCATTGTATAAGTCTCTTACCTCCTTGGTGAAGTTAATTCCTAAGTTTTTCTGTTTGTTTTTTTCTTTTGATGCTGTTGTGAATAGAATTATTTTTGTAATTTCCTTTTCATGTACAGAAATACAACTGATTTTTGTGTGTGTTGATTTTGCATCTTGAGACTTTGCAAAATTCATTTATTCTAAAACTTTCTGGAATCTTCAGAGTTTTCTACATAAAAGATAATCTTTGCAAACGGAGCCCACCTTATTCCTTCTAAATTTCGATGCCTTTTGTTTCTTTTTCTGGCCTAACTGCTCTGGCTAGAACTCCCAGTATTGTGTTGAATAGAAGTTGTGAAAGTTGTCATTCTTACCTTTATCCTGATCTTAGAAGAAACGCTTTCAGCTTTTTACCATTATGATGTTCACTGGGGGGTTTCATATTTGGCTTTTATTATGTAGAAGTAATCGTATTACAAGCTTGTTGAGTGTTTTTATCATGATAGGGTGTTGAATTTTGTCCTGTGCCTTTTCTGCATCAGTTGAAATGATCATGTGGGGTTTTTTACTTCATTCTGTTCACGTGGTATATTACACTGATCAGTTTTTGTATGTTGAATCACCCTTGCATTCCAGGCATAAATTTCACTTGGTCTGTGATGTATAATGTTTTTAATATGCTCCTGAATCCTGTTTGCTAGTATTTTGTTGGGAAGTTTTTCATCAGTGTTATTTACAGGATATTGCTCTGTAATTTTCTTGTGCTATCTTTGCCTGGCTTTGGTATCAGGGTAATGTCAACTTCATAGAATGAATTTGTAAGTATTCCCTCTTTAGTTTTTTTTTTTTTTAAGTTTGAGGATTGGTAGTAGTACTTTACATATTTGGTAGAATCCACCCTGAAGCCATCATTTCCAGGCCTTTTCTTTGTCAGAAGGTTTTTCATAACTGATTCAGTCCTCTTGCTAGTTACAAGTATAGTTAGATTTTGTAATTCTTAGGGATTTAGTCTTGGTAGGTTTTGTGTTTGTAGGAATTTGTCCATTTCAGCTATGTAATCCCATTTGTTGGTGTGCAATTGTTCATAGTACTCTCTTAGAATCCTTTTTTCTTTCTAGAATCAGTAGTAATGTCCCCACTTTCCTGATTTTGGTAATTTGAGTATCCTCTTGAACATTTCTTAGTCCATCTAGCTAAGGGTTTGCCAATTGTCTTGATGTTTTCGAAGAACCAACTTTTGCTCTTACTGATTTTTCTCTGTTTATTCTCTGCTTCATTTACCTATGCTCTGATCTTCTGTATTTCCTTCCCTGTACTTGCTATCGGTTTAATTTGTTCTTTTTGTAGTTTCTTAAGTTGTAAAGTCAGGTTGTTGATTTGAGATTTTTCTTGTTTTTAAACGTAAATGTTTATAGCTATAGTACCCCCTTGGCATCCTTTGAGCTGTAAGTTTTGGTATATTTGTGTTTTCCTTTTCATTCATCTTTTAAGTATTTTCTTGTTTCCTTTGTGACTTTTTTTCTTTGATCCATTGATTGTTTAAAAGGGGTATTGTTGGGGCACTTGGGTGGCTCAGCAGGTTGAGCATCGGTCTTTGGCTCCATTGTGATCCCAGGGGTCCTGGGAGGAGTCTCACATTGGGCTCCCTGCAGGGAGCCTGCTTCTCCGTTGCCTACGTTGCCTACGTCTCTGCCTCTCTCTCTGTGTGTGTCTATCATGAATACATAAATGAATAAAAAATTTTAAAGTGTGTTGTTTAATTTCCACAATTTTGTGAATTTTTTCAGTTTTTCTTATGTTACTGATTTGTAACTACATTCTTTTGAGGTAAGGGAAGACAGTTTGCATGATATCTATCTTTTTAAATATTTTTTAAAAATATTTTATTTATTTGAGACAACAAAAGAGAGCACAGTGGTGGTGATGGGGGTCCAGAGAGAGAGGGACAAACAAAACTCCTTGCTGAGCAGGGAGCCCACTGACTCAGGGCTCCATCCCAGGACCCCCAGGGTCATGACCTGAGCCAAAGGCAGATGCTTAACAGACTGAGCCACCCAAGTGCCTCAGTCTAAATTTCTTGAGACTTACTTTGTGACCTAATATATGGTCTGTCCTGGGAAATGACCCATGTACACTTGAGAAGAATGATTTGTTGTTGGGTAGTGTACTGTATATGTTGTTGGATCTAGTTGGTTTACTATGTTAACTTTTCTGCTGTTTTATTTGTCTTCTATTTGGTGTTCTACTCATTATTGTGAATGGGTACTGAATTCTCCAACTCCTGTTGTAGAATTGCCTATTTCTCCCTTCATTTCTGTCAGTTTTTGCTTCCAGTATAGGAATGTTTATAATTATTGCGTCTTCTTGCTGTTTTTTTTTTTTTCTTCTTGCTGTTTTGAAGTTTTTATTAATACATATGTTCTTTGTCTTATAATCTTTTTTTAAGATATATTTATTCATGAGAGATAGAAGGAGAGACATAGCAGGGTCCCTATGAGGAGCCCGATGTGGGACTCAATCTCAGACCCCAGGATCATGCCCTGAGCCAAAGGCAGATGCTCAACCACTGAGCCACCCAGTGCCCTGTCTTGTAATCTTTCTTGATTTAAAGTCTGTTTTGTTTGATACCAGCATAGCTTCCTCCCTGCTCTCTCTCTGATTATTGTGTGTGTGGAGTATCTTCTTCCATCCTTTTGCCTTCAACCTGTTTTTGTTTTTGGGTCTCAAGTCAGTTCCTTTAGACAGAATTGAGTTAGATCATGTGTGTTTATCCATTCTGTCAATCTTTGTTTTGATTGGAAAATTTAATCCATTCATATTTAAAGTAATTACTGATAAAGAAGGGGTTGCTTCTGTAAATTCAATGACCTATAAAAACGCTGCTCCCGTACAGTTCTGTCCCCGCTTTGGTTGCTGATAGCACAAAATTACATTTTTATACATTGTGAGCCCCAGAACATAAGCTAATAATTTTTTTAAATGCCTTACTGTCTTAGATTATGTAGAAAACAAGATTTGGAGTTACAAACCAAAGTTACAGTAATATTAGCTTTTATGTTAATAATTGCTATTTTTTCTTTATATTAGTCTCTTAAATCATGTAGAAAGTAAAAAGTTCAGTTACAAACCACTGTTAGGAGATTACTAGCTTGTTTTTTTAAAGATTTATTTGAGAGAAAAAAAACGCGTGTCCATGCAAATAGGAAGGAAGGGCAGAGGGAGAGAGAGAATCTCAAGCAGACTCTGCTGAGTGTGGAGCCTTTTCTGGGAGGCTCCATCTCACAACTGTGGAATCATGACCTGAGCTGAAATCAAGTGTCAGACACTTAACTGAGACCCTGGAAACCTTAGAAAACTAGCTTTTATAATTGCCCTTATGTTTACTTTTTCGAGATCCTTCTTTCTTCACATGGCTTTAAAGTACTGTCTGATGTCATTTTATTTGCAAAGGGCGCCCTTGAGCATTTCCCGCAGAGCAGTCCAATGGTCACAATGTCCTTCAACATTTGTCTGTCTCAAAGTGTCTTCATAGATCCCCCACTTCTGAAGGACAGTTTTGCTGGATATAGGATTCTTGTTGGCCCTTTTCTTTCAGCACTTTGAGTATATTTGCCCACTATCTTCTGGCCTCCCAACATTTCTGATGAGAAATCTGCTGATAATTTTAAGTGATGATGTACTTCTCTCTTTGGGCTTTCAAGATTCTTTTTGTTTTAAAAGTTTGATTACAGTGTTTCTCTGTGGGGTTCATCTTGGAGTTCACTGAGCATCTTGGATGTTTATATTCATCTTTTTCATCAGATTTGAGGGGTCTTTAGCCAATATTTCTTCCACTATTCTCTCTGCCCTTTCTGCCCTGTCTTCTCCTTCTGGGACTTCTACAGCATGTGGTGTGCATGTGGTCCAAGAGATGGTGCCCTGCATGTCCCTGAGGTCTGTTCTGTTCATAACTTTTTTTCAGTCTTTTTTTCTTTCTGTTCCTTTTTTTCTTTCTGTTCTGTAATGGAAATGGTAATTTCCATTATCTTCTCTTTGCACACATCTGTATTTGAGCATCTCCAGGAAATTTTTCATTTTTGTTATTATACTTTTATTAAGTTCCGGAATTTCTTCTTAGTTTCTGTTTAGGTTTTCTGTCTCTTTATTGTCATT
The DNA here is from genome assembly GCF_053574225.1 of Canis aureus. Lineage (NCBI taxonomy): Eukaryota > Metazoa > Chordata > Mammalia > Carnivora > Canidae > Canis > Canis aureus. Next base: position 41,242,997 of record NC_135618.1, read on the forward strand.
TCCGTTTTGTTCACAACAATCTTTCTTGACTTTCTCCACATCTACTTGTAGTTCTTTGAGCATCTGTAAGACCATTGCTTTAACATCTTTGTCTAATATATTTGCCATTAGATCTTTTTTGGAGAGAGTTTCTGGGTATTTTTTTTCCCTTGAACAGCCTGTACTTTCCTATTTGTTTGTTTGCCTTATGTTTTGTTTTTTCTGTGCATGTGTGTGGAACACTAGATTTGAATTGAATGTGGTAACTCCAGAAATCAGATTCTCTCACTTCCCCCAGGTTTACTTTTTCTTGTTATTATTTTTATCTTTTTTTTTTTTTGAGATATAATTGACATACAACGTAGAATTAGTTTCAGGTGTAAAACATAATGGTTTTACATTTGATATTTGTGAAATGCCTACCACAGTAAATCTAGGGATCATCATTTACCTCACATAGTTACAATTTTTCTTTTCTTTGATGAGAACTTTTTATCTTCCGGGTGCCTAGGTGGCTCAGTTGGTTAAGTGTCAGACTCTTGATCTCAGCTCAGGTCTTGATCTCTGGATCATGAGTTCAAGCGCCACATTGGAGCCTACTTTATTTTTTATTTTTTTTTTTTAATTTTTTTTTTTGGAGCCTACTTTAAAAGAAAAAAAAAAAAAAAGATGGATTCTCCCAGCAACTTTCAAATATACAATACAAAAAAAAAAAAAAAAAACCCAAAAACCCAAATATACAATACAGTATTGTTACCTATTGTCCCCATTCTGTATATTTTTGTTTTTGTGAATGTTGTGGGTGGTCTCTCTGCCTGAGATCAGCCTGTGGTGTAAACTTAATGTCTTCCTGGGTCTTATCTGAGTCCTTGCTTGGACACGGGTAGTCGCTCTCTCACTTTCCCCCATATATGCAGTTGTTTTGAATGTTCTGTTTTTAAATATCTGTCTCCTAAAAGTGAGAACGTGAACATTGAAGGAGGGAAAAGGACAACAGTTTTTCAAATCCACTGGAAGTCACCTCAGCCAAAGGGGCAGGGGCTTGCCATGGGGTGGGGAGAGACAGCAGTGGCTGCCCATCTCTGTCTGTACCTCTGTGATGAAAAGCAGCAATCAGAGCAGAGGTTCCCAGTACTTGGAGGACCTCCCAAGTTCCTGCAAGTTGTGGGCAAACTGTTCTGGGGACACGTGTGCAGCTGCCTGACGTGGGGCTGGGGACAGGAGGCTGCAACTGTGCTAGAATTGACAGCAGTTTACTCTTTAGGTCCTCCCCTGAAAGCTGTAAGCCTTCAACATACTCTAGAATTCCAAAATAGTTATTTTAAGATTTATTTTTTTTTTAGAGAAAGTGCAAATGTGTGAACAGGGAGAGGGGCAGAGGGAGAAGGAGAGAGAGAATCTCAGGCAGACTCCACGCTGAGTGTATATAGCCCAATGCGGAGGTTGGTCTCACAACTTTGAGATCAGGACCTAAGCTGAGATCAAGAGTTGGATGCTTAACTGACTGAGCCACACCCAGGTACGCCTAAAATAATTATTTTAGATTCTATTAGTGTAGTTGTTGTCCAGGTGGGTTGACAGTTCCTGGTGCTTCCTACTGTACCATCTTCCTAGAATCAAGTCATGGAGCCTTTCTTTGTATCCCTTCTTTAGGTGGACTTGCTCTTTTCTTTACAGATTGAACTTCTGAAAGTGTATGGGGAGGTGCATAAAGAAAATTTTGTTGTGTTTCCCTAGAAAAAGAGAAACTGTGATCATTACACATTTGACTCTTAGAAGGAATGAGAATCAGCAACAAGGAAATCACTTCTGCCTTTAGGGGAGAAATCACTATGAGAAATTTTGGGACAAAACCATAGTTTTTTGGGGTCACTCTAGACTATTTGCTTTTGAGTCGCCAGTGCAGCCACTTAAGACTCTCTCACTAGGAATTAAGCTCACCAGGCCACTGACATTTAAGGCATAATAGTCACTGAGTACCAAGGATGCTAGGAAAGCTCTAGAAGCAGAGTGCTTGCCTTCAGGGGGGGGTCTATGCAGACTGCTTAGTGTTCTTTCTGTTTCAGGACTCTGTTTAAGGAGAGCAGACGAGGCCATGGGCATCTGACGTCAATCCTGTGAGTGTCCCAGTACTTTCTCAAGAACTGTTATTTTCACCTCCTTTGTGGATCTCCTCTAACCCTTTTCTGTGTTCATTCCTTTGAACAGGGCCAAGAAGAAAGTCATGGCCTCTTCCAAAATCAAGATGAAGGTGAGTCAGCCTGCTCAGGGTCATGAATTCTCCTCTCTCTTCAGCCATACATATGAAACCTCTCAGGTGACCAGAGCAGCTCCTTGAGCCGTGCTGGACTGAGTGACAGCTCTTCAGGATGGTACTCTTCAGGCTATACAAAGAGGCAGCCTGGCCCATTGCAGGGGCCTGCAGTAGGCAGGGCAGAGACCTGAGCTGGGCTACTTTAGTGCCTTCCAGCCTTAGTTCTAGGAGACCATTTCTGGGTTGTTGGTGGTGTTTGTGGGATTCAAATGAAGTCTTCCTGACTGCTCTCTGAGGAGTGAAGAGCCCCTGCAGATGTGAAAGTCTTCTAGCGTGAGGATACTCCTCACGGCAGAACAGTGCTAGCCAGGTGTAGGTTAGCCTGGAGCTGCACTGGAAAGGGCAGGTGGCTTTGTTGTATTTACCTGGCAGAGATGGAAGGTAATACAGTGGCTAGAGAACAGAGACTGAAAACCATGTTAGACCTTGCAGAAACTTTTCAGTGTAGTAAGAATTGCTGTTTTACCAAAATTTTTAATAACTCATGAGGCTTTATAGTGCCCTTGATCATATATAAACAGTCCGTGAGAATAAGCTGTGTCAATTCTATATTCTTAAGTATCTGTGAAGCTCCTACAGTGTCTAAGACAAACTGCATTAAGCACTTGGGATGTGGGAGTGATGGGGTAGGTCCTGTTTCCGCTCCTATGACAGGACTTTTCCTTTGCACGAGCTGAGAAGATAGATGCTAAAGAAGACCAAGGAGGAAAAGAAAGCTAACTTAAGACAATTCTCATGCCATGCCTCGTTTTCTGATTCCAACTGGGAATACTCTGACACAGTGTGAGGCCATCTCTTTGCTTGAGCCTTTTACTTTTTCAGAAACAGAAAGTTTGGGCAGCCCCGGTGGCTCAGCGGTTTAGCGCCACCTTCAGTCCAGGATGTGATCCTGGAGACCCGGGATCTAGTCCCACGTCAGGCTCCTTGAATGGAGCCTGCTTCTCCCTCTGTCTCTCTCTCTCTCTCTCATGAATAAATAAATAAAATATTAAAAAAAAAAAGAGAGAGAGAAGGTTTCTTTGCGGGTGGGTATGTACATAGCAAGAAAGTATGCTTGGTAAGCCAAGCCAGCCAACTAGGAACCAGAGAGGGTGAAGGAGTTTAGCACTTTCAAGTTGAAGCAGGCACGGCAACTGCTCTGTTCCTCTCTTGTTTTGTGATTGTACAAGAAAACCTGGATCTTTGGGCCTCATGGTGTTCTCACATTTGCATCCTCACTGCAAGGCCAGGGTTGGCATTGTTGGACATTTCTAAACATCAGAATTTCTATTTTCCTTTAGGAATCATCCACTAAGCCTGATAAAAAGGTTTCCGTCCCATCAGGCCAGATTGGTGGCCCCCTGCCTTTGCCTTCAGAACACCCAGGAGGAGGCCTGAGCACTGGGGCTGCAAACAGGGAGCTCTCAACCCAGGCGTCTGGCAGCCTTGCTAATCCTGCTCCTATCAACCTGGAGGACTCGTTGGATGGGGACTTGATCCGTAATTCAGCCTCCTCTTTGGAGGTGGTGTCTAAGGAACTGGCTGTACTGAACAGCAGAGCAGGTGGGGGCTCTGAGTTCCCACTGCCGGCACCCTCAAAGGCACCTGCAGAGAAGATGGTGGGTGTCGGGTGCTCAGAAGAGAAGAGGAACTTTCCAAAGCCCAGCCCTTCTGCCCCGCCAACCTCTAGTTCTCTGCAGTCTCCCCTCAATTTTCTGGCTGAACAGGCTTTGGCACTGGGGCAGTCCTCTCAGGAGAAAAAACCAGAGAGCTCTGGCTACAAAGAGCTATCCTGTCAGGCCATGCTCAGCAAGGGCCTGTCAGAAGTGCACCAGTCCAAAGCAAAGCACCATGGCTTGCCACGGACGTCTCACGCACCCCAGGCAGCAGCTCCTGTGCCTGGCCCCCAAGTCAAAGTTTTTCATGCAGGCACTCAACAGCAAAAGGGTTTCACCCCTCCAGCTCCTTTTGTCAATAAGCTCCAGGGCCCAAAGCCTTCCTCCCCACAGTGCCATCGTTCCCTCCTCCAGCTTGTGAAGACAGCAACCAAAGGCCAGAGCTTCCATCCCTCCACGCCGGCCTCTTCAGGAGGCACACCAGCCTCCAGCAGCAACTCGCATAAGACCCCAGCCTCGTCCTCTACCGCCCTGAGCCATCCAGCAAAACAGCACTCAGCCGGCTCTTCAGGGCCATCTTATAAGAATAGTCCCTTTGCCAGCTCTGTCTCTAAACATGGGGTTTCTTCTGGCAGCTCTTCCTCTGGAGGAACACCAGTCCAGAGCTCTACTTCCGGGAACCTGCTCCCCGGTGTACAGCCTCCCTCCACAGGACAGTCTGCCAGCAGACCTGTCCCAGGCTCTGCAGTGAAAAAACCACCTGTTTCCCAGAAGCTGACCCTGGTGGCCCCTCCAGGTGGTCCAAATGGAGACTCCAGCGGTGGGACCCAGGGAGTGGCAAAGCTACTGACCTCCTCCCTGAAGTCCAGCGCGGTTAGCAGCGTGACATCGTCTACCTCCTTGCCAGTGAGTGTCCTGGCACAGCAGCCCACCCCTCATGGGTCTTGTGGACAGGGCCGCTTGCCTTGCCCTGGTCGGAGAATGAGATCTGACACTGAAGGTCAGGTAGGAACAGTGAGCCCAGAAATTGGAAGGAGGACTGGGCTTCCTGTTTTCAGGTCTTTACTTTTCTGGTGGTAGGAATCCCAGGAGATCCTGAAACTTCTCCTGTGGATGAGCAGAAGGAAAGGACTGGTTTGCAGGGATCCTGGGTGGCATAGAACGAGCCGTTAAACTACTTTCATATTTCATAGCCTCCTACTTGTCCTTCTGTCCAAACAAGTAAATGAAAATGGCGTTACCTCTCAGATTATCAGTTTTGTGGAGATGTTCATGCCCCAGGAATATGAGTATCTTGGATAGGTTTTGGTTGGGTTTTAAAGGACTCTGTAGGTCAGATAAGGCAATTTGACAGAGTACAGTGGTTCATGAGGCTTGCCTGTGGGTAATTACAGAAGTTTAGATGCAGGTTGGGAACATGGGAGAGAGCAGTTGTTTTCATATTTCCAACATATTAAAAAAGACTATGAAAAAAAAAAAAGACTATATAGTTAGACAAAACTATAGAAAGGTATGTTCAGCAAGGTCTCATCTGCCTGTGTCCTGCTCCTACCACCCCTGCAAGGTAACTATATTCCTTAGTTTCAGGTTTTTCCTGCTTCTATCTAAGAACAAAGATCAACACATACAACTTTGTGTTTTATGTATATAAAGATGGACACATAAGCATTTGTATATGCCTACATCTGTTTTGCTGTCTACATGAGATACTCTTCCTTTCTCGCACAAAGGCATATTATATACCCGGCTTTTTAAATGAACACTGTCCTGGGAGCCATTCCATGCTGGGTCAGAGACTCCTCTTCCTTCCTTTGGAGCGACAGAGCAGGGGGCACCTTCACCTTCTTAAGGGGTGGTTACCAGTGGGTTCCCACCCTGCACATCCATTACCAGCTCTGGTCTGTGAGTGAGCTGCAGGCAGGACTGGCGTTCTGACCATGCTGTGTTTCCTTTCCTAGAAAGGAACGAGTGGGGCTGTGCTGCTGGCCAGCTCCTCGCCCTTAAATCTGCTGTCTGCATCGTACAAGTCCGGCAGCCCGAAACTGCCCGGAGCCATGAATTCCAACTCCCTGGGGATCATCTCCCAGTTTCCTCTCCATGTGCTCTCCTTCAGCGCCGAATCCTCTGCCAAAGCAGGGGTTTCCAAGGATGCTATTGTCACGGGTCCTGCTCCTGGGACATTCCATCACGGCCTCAACCATAGTAAGTGTTGCTTTCCTCTCATCATGCTGGAGGGACAGAAGGTTCCCCAGTGCCTGTGCTATGATTGATGAGTTCTGTTGTCATGTGCTGGGTTCCTGTGTTTGTTTGGTGTGTGACCATGGGCAGAGTTCCTGGGAACCATGCTGAGCCCCCTCCCTGTGGGGTTCTCACCTGGAACCTGTCCAGTAGGTTGTCTGGGATCTCAACCACCAAAGCAGCTTTTTTGTTCCTGTCTTCAATGTGTGTGTTTTGTTCTTTTCTCCCCTCCTGTTTTTTCTCAGGTCTCCTGGCTGGCTTGCACTCCAGCCCACCCCGTGCAGCGCCTCTCCCACACGCTGCCGTGTCCACCCACATCCCGCAAAGTCTGCCAGGTAATTGCCAGGTGATCAGAGTGCCACGCACACAATGTGCTATTCTGCTCCCCACCCACTAGATGCCTTGTCTGCTGCCAGGAAGTTCAGTGTCTTCACCTCGTTGTTACTGTGTTGTCCTGCTTTGTCCTTCAAGGCTCTGGCTCTTTGGGTACTCAGAAACTGACACAGGCTTCCACTTTGAAATTTCCCCTCGTTCCCCACTTGGAACTGCCACTGGGTCAACCTCACCCTGTGTGATCACGGGGGAGGAGGTAGTGGCCTGTGTTCAAGGCAGGGGAAGTCCCTGAGCTAAACTTGGTGCTTACATTGGTGCTAATATCCAAGGGCTAATTGGGGCACTGAAAAGCGTTTGCATTTAAGCTGCTACACCTTCCAGGTGCTGCCAGCTAACAGAAGCCTCTCAAAACTTTAAGTGAAAGGGAGACCCCAAACAGCAGTGAGGTCACAGTGGCAATGTTTTAGGAGGGACCTTTACCTGTGATGCCAGCATGTGTGCCAGACAGGAGCAACTTTCAGTTAAGTTCGGGGGTGAAGGCAGATGTTCAGGAGCACAGCAAGACCTGGGGCAGTATTCCATTTCTTTTCCTGCTTTTCATCTCCGTAGATCAGTGGATTTCAGAAAAAGGGTGTGGTATGCAGCACAGATGCCCCAGCTGGTAACCTTCATAGTACATAGTAAGTGATTGGTCTCACCCTGTACTGGAATGGAACCTGCTTCTCAAGTGTACCTAATGGAACACTGGCAGGAAGCTTCATGGGATTTTGGTTTTGGCCTACTATTCTTACTATGATAGACCTGCTCCAGAGAGGACCAGGAAGGATACATCAGTCATGGCAGAGCCATTCTTCAGGAAGCTGAGCCTGGGGTAGCCCTGGTGCACAGGTAGTGGGGTGGAAGGAAGACAGGGAGCTTGCCTGGCAGGGCATACCTGTGGCCTGATGCCTCCCAATCTATGTCTGCCTCCAGATTTGCTGTGGGTCTCTGGCCCCCATGTCCTGAGGTTGATGTGTTCCTAGTGAATGCCAGAGGCCATATGGGTATAAGAATGGATTGAAAATTTCCAAACTGGAAATTTTGCTGCTTTAGAGAAAGGAAGCAAAGGGCTAAGCCTATACCAACAGTGACTCCCATTTTCCTCTAGAGAAGCAGTAATTGCAGTGGACTTACTCTGCAAACTAGTGGCTGCTGCTGTAGCAAGAGGATAATGTGGGGGGTTATAGAGCCACGTAGGTGAGAGTTTGTGGTTTGAAAGATGGCATTGCCTCTGCTTGCTTTGGGGAATGTCACACTTTGAAACAGGAAATAATTGAAAAGCCATTGGAAACATGGGTGTTGGCCTGTGGTATTTTCAGAAAAAGAAAAGAAAAACTTCTTTGTGCCATTTCTGTCTCTTTTAAACCTTCTTCAGGTTGGAGGATTACATAGAGTGGTTGTAAACAAAATGCTGCATGCTTACTTCAGCTGTGTGACTGTGTCTGCTTTGCTTTCTTTCCCCTGCAGACTCAGAATGCTAGTGCCTTTGAACTTGTCTTTGTAGGACCTGAGGGTTTTGATGCTGAGAGAGTGCTCATTGCTGCTTGAGTGCAGCATGGTCTCTAGGCCTCAATGTTGAGTCCAGTGTTCCAGGGGATGGTGGTGGCAGCTGAGAACAGAAGCCGCTCTGGTCGCATGGCATGCAGCAAGCAGCTGCCTTCACAGTGCTCAGAAAGCCATGCACACTACAAGCTGCTGCAAGTAGCAATGCACTCATTCTCTGTCAAGGGTTTTTGGGCTCATTGGAGCCCTAGAACACTCAGCGTTCAGGGGCTTTTGCTATTTAAGTGATTCCCTTGAGGTTTTGTTACTGCCACCTTAAGGGAATCCGAGATTCTGAAAGACTTGTGTTTTTTTTTGTTTTGTTTTTTGTTTTTTTTGTTTTGTTTTGTTTTTGCTTATTCTTTTACAGATGCTTCTCAACTTCATGGAAAAGGGCCTGGTGTACCACGGAAATTGTGACCTCTTCAGAGGAAAGGCCCGACTAACTTAGGTCTGGGCAGAAGCTGAACAAGTAGGTCTCAGAAACTGGATAATCACTATGCTCTTTCTGCCGATTGGTTCTCTTCTGGAGAAGGTGTGAGTGCTAAGTGGAGCGTCTCTTGGCACTGTGATGTGCCTTCTGTTAGGGGAGCAGCCCTGGGCTTCTCCAGAGGCACTGACTGGCCTGGTGCTCCAGGCTCCGCGGCTCTGTCATGGACAATCGTTGGAGGGGCAACTCTGGGCTGGGGTGCGCGCTGGGTCATGTACGAAGCTCTGGTGTCAGGGTGGAGCAGTTGGCACACGTGCTCTAAATCCACCTGACCCCTGGCATTTGGTCACAGTACCTCATGGTGCCCTACTGGTCAGGGACTCCTTCTGGCCACAGCAGGATCCCTGGATGGTCATGGTGTCCGTCCCATCCTCAGGCTGTGTGCTCAACAGGACAAAAATCCAGGCTAACACACAGCTGGGAGACTTTTTTTTTTTTTTTTTTTTTTGAAAAGTACTCAGAACACCTAATGTTTGCTCGTTGTGGTGGGGGCCAGCTTCTCTGCTGAACATGACAATGAAGCTCTTTCAGAAAAAAAGACCTTTGTAGATTCAATAGTTGTGACAGGATTTTTAAAGACACTTATTTTGGTCCAGATTTCATCATTACCATTAATGCATTGGATAGAATGGGACTGCTTTTCGCATGTCATATTATAGTAAGACATAATTCCAGTGCCTTTATGGTGGAGCAGAATTAGACACACGTCCATTCAGCCTTCTGAGTGGATCTCAGATGAAGACTTTTTTAAAAGATATGTCTGTATTTAAGACATAGCCAATTTGAGTTTTTTACAGTTGCACATCATGATCTGTGCTGTCCTGACTTGAAGGTCATCTGGACCCCCAAATCCCAGGTCCCAACAGCCAGAGCCCCCATTTTGGTTTTTTTCAGAGTTCATACAGGTGGACTGCAGAGCCCCAAAGCCCTCCACCTTTTTGAGGGCCAAGGATATGAGGGGTTCCAAGTCACAGACATTCCAGTTTGTTTTCTTTAGAAACCATTCTCAGGCAGAGCTGCAGGAACAGGCCTCTGTGAAGCATCTGCCATGTAGAAATAAGCCTTGCCATCCTGGAGCTCTCCAGGCAGCAGGGCTGTGCATTGACTTAAGGGTGGTGCGCCAATGAGCTCGGAAAGTGCGTCAGAGACAGACTAGGACAGCTATCCCAGAGCACACTCAGCCAGTGGCTGCTTCACAAGGATGGTCAAAGCCCTGGCCTGTCCTGTGAAGTGTGTACCACCTGGTGTGTCTGAACTGACTGCTTTGGCTAAGTGGTTGCAAATATGTTACGAGTAATCAGCCTCCTCAGAATGTACACCTGTGTGGACACAGGCAGCTCTCTTGCTTCCTGCCTTCCAGGGTACAGCGCTCAGTAACTCACAGTCATGCAGAGGTTTGCCTGGTTTCCAGCGGAGCTAGACCTCTGTCAGCTGTCCGGCTAGGCCTCTGCTCTTTTTTTCTTTTCTTTTTTGTTTTCCTTTCTTTCCTTTTTTTTTAAACGTTAAGAACCAACATGTGTTTCACATCGGGCTAGAGTGGATTCCTTATCCCTTCATTATATCTATTTTTTGCAACTTGGGTTTCCAGTTTGTTTACAGAATAGTCTTAGGTAGTAGCAAAAGAGCCAAAGAAGAGATTTGTATTGCTGAGCTCAGAGCCGCAGAGGCCGTCCGTGAACACGGAGCAGTGGGAACTCTCCAGGCTTCTCCACCCGAGGACACCCAAGGTCCCTTCCCTGCAGCGCTCCCTCCTCCCCATGTACCACTGAGTGTGCAGCTGGAGCAGAATACCCTCATTTTTAGGAATCTAGTGATGCCTCTTGCCTCAGGGAAACGTTTCTTTGATGGGGAGTTTATGAGATTTCTTTTTCTTGTTTATGCTTTATTTGTGGTAACGAAAGAGTGAATGACTTCCACAGCCATGGCCGGGCGGGCCGGCAGGCAGAGCGGGGCCTGGGGCTGCAGGGCTGCGGGGCTGTCCCTGGTGCAGCCGCTCCTGAGGTGTGAGAGGGGCTGTGGCTTTTGTGCGGCGCGACTATGTTGGTGTTGGGGGGTGGTATGGAAATTGTTAATCTTGTATAAAGCAACTCAATAAATTGTTTCAAGGTTTCCAAAACATTGTTTCTCATTCTCTACTTTTTTTTTTTTTTTTTGCAACTAATTCTTCTTCCCCCAGGAGCTGGTATATGTGGAATATCCATTTTGGCCAAAAGCCAAAAGGGAACAGGGGAAATAATAAGCCTCACATGCAAAAGAAGAAACACTGAAATTAGAATCAAGCCACCAGGTGTTTATTTTTGCACTATAAATAGAGTTCCCTAGTCCCATTTTGTTACATAATATATGAGATAACAGAGAACCTAAAATTCATTTGGTGAAAATCAAGCGTGTAGTATACCTAAATACCAATGAGCTAGTAAGACTTGTAAGGCACTGAAGCTAAGGCTAACAGCAACAGAGTCCTTTATGAAAATAATTTCAGAACCACAACGCATTCTCTGATGGTGCATTCCCCTGGGACAGTCTGGCTGACAGCCTTCACTCTAGCACCGAAGGCCAAACACTGTTCTGGTTTCTTTGCACCTTTTCTGGCCTAGAGCCCAGATCTATCTCACCAGGAGGCCTCTGACAGAAAGTCTGCTCTCAGCCAGAACCCTGGGGGAATGTGAATGTAGGTCAGCAGCCTTGAGGGGCCCAATCCTTTGATGTACAGAAAGGTGTGTGGAAGGGAGGCCTTTCTGCCCTAGAATCCCCCCACCTGGGGTGTGAAGGCCAGTGCGCAGAGAGGGCTTGTCTGCTTCGGTTGTCCTGTGTCATGTGCTTTAGTTTTTCGGGTTGCTTCCAGATGTCACAAAGAGAGTCTATTGATGGAAGTGTGTAGGAGAAGGGACAGAAGAGGGATATCACGGTTGTCCAATGATTAGAGGATGAAGCAGGTCCCTCACCCAGGTTGAATGACAGCAAGGGCGCAGGTCAGGAGCCTGCACGGGGCCAAGGAGGAGAAGATATGGTGCTACTGGGTAGGGGACAGCCAGCCACTGGCTTCCAAGAAGATGGAGGGCTGAGCTGTGCTTACTTTTGCCCAGACACCAGGACGGCCAGCTCCTGGATGGACATATCCTTGTTGACATAGCGGTCGTACTGAGCCGGGGTCAGCCTGCCTTTCTGCAGGGCCTCTTCAATGGAGAACTTCCTGCCAGACTTCCTGTCGTGGATCACAGAGGACTCCCCACTAGGACCCTTCACCGATATTTCCTCCCAGTCACACTCCTGGCTCCTGAGTTTGACAAACATGTTCCAGTCGATGAGACCGACCCGATGGGCTTCCTCTGGGGACAGCTCCCGGCCCGTGTCAGGGTCGATGACCACAATGGAGCGCCGCAGGTGGTTCTCCCTCTGCTCCCTCTTGACGGCCACGGAGCCCAGGCGCTTCTGCAGCTCATCGATTTCCAGGTCTTTGTCTTTGGAGAGCCTCTTGAGGTCATCCAATTCTCTCTCCAGGGACCACAGTCTGGAGTTCAGGTTTGTCCCAGAGTCGACCGCGGTCATATTTCTCAGGTCTCGTGTTTCTGTTGCTGCCATTTCAATTTCTGACTGGAGCCTCCGGGTCTCAAGCTGCAGGCTCTGTCGCTCCAGCTGTAGCCTGTGGTTTTCTTCCCTTAGGAAGTCCAGCTCTTTGGAGGACTTGGAGTTACAGAACTCTAGCTCTGACAGCTTGGCTTCCAGCCGACTCACTTCTGCATCCAGTTCTCTCTTGCTCCGGCTCTCCTCCTCCAGGCTGCTCTTCAGCTTCTGAATCTCTTGTTCAGTGTCGCCCTTCTCCACCTGGACACTTTCAGAGAAGACCACCTTCTCCTTGACCTCCATCTTCTCCAGGTTGACAAGCTTCTTTCTCAGGGTCTCGAGCTCACTCTCCAGCACCTGCCGCCGGTGCCTTTCTTCCTCCAGCTGGACTTTGAGCAGAGCGTGTTCCCGGGCCTGCTGGGGGTCCTGCTGCAGCACGACCTTCTGCTTGAGAGTCACCTTCTCCCGGGCCTCCCCCTCCTCCTCCAGCTCTGCCAGCCGCTGCTTAAGGCGCTGCACCTCTAGCTCGGCTTCCCTGCGCGCCTGCCTCTCACGCTCCAGCTCCTCCAGCTGGCGTTCTAGCTCCGCACGCCTGCGCTGCAGCCGCCGCAGCTCCCCACGGAGGGTATCGATCTGCCGCAGCTCCGCATCTATGCTCTCAGTGAAGGCGTTCACCTCAGCCCGCAGGCCAGGCTCCTCCTCGTACCTGACCACTTCCTGCTGGACCACCTTTTCCTTCACGTGGGACAGCTCCTCCTCCTTCTGCTTGATCTTCTCCTCCTGGGAGGCCCTCTCCCTTTCCAGATCCACTTGTTTCTTCTGCTCCTCCGATAGCCTGGCCCTTAAAGACTGTACTTCCTCTTTGGTTTGGGGGTCTTCCTGGAACTGGAGAATCTCCTGGACCACCTCCTTGGTCTGCACCTGCGGTTTGGTGTCTTTCAGGGACTGGATCTCTTGCTTCAGCTGGTAAATTTCTACATCACACCTTTCAATGAGTCTTGTCTTGTCCACAATCTCCTCCCTGAGCCTCTGAAGCTCTTTCTCCATCTCAGGGTCAGTTTTGTACTTGATGACTTCCTTAGTCACTTCTTTGACCTCTACCTGGGGGCCCCGCCTCCTGAGTGCCTCCAGCTCACTCTGGTAGCTCTTCAGCTGCTCCTCAGCCCCCCGGTACTTGCGCTCCTGCTCCACAAGCTCCAGGCGGAGATTGGCCACTTCCCTCTCTGCCTCAGGGTCCGGCCGAACGATTTCCCGCACTTTCTCCTGCACCAGCACTCGGGCATTCTCCTCCTCCAAGGCCCAGATCTTACGGAGCAGCTCAGTCTTCTCTCTCTGGTTGGCACGAGCCTTGGCTTCCTCATCCTCATACTGGCGTTTGAGGTCGCCGACCTCCCTCTCAGTTGCCACATCCTTTTCCAGCTTGAGCACCTCCTTCACTGTGATCTTCCCCTCCGCCATGGCCCGCTCCTTCTCCAGCCTCTTGAGCTTGTCCTGGAGGAAACTCAGTTCCTCCTCGTGCTCCTCCCTGAGCTTGCCCTCCCGCTGCTGGTCCTCCTGCAGCCGCCGGTACTCTGCCTCCAGCTGGGGGTCATTCTGCAGCTTCACCACCTCCTTCTTGGTGACCTTCTCCTGTGCCTGGTTCTTCTCCTCAGCCAGGGCTGCAATGCGCTGCTGCAGGAGGGCTGCCTCTGCTTCCCGGGTGCCCTTCTGCCGCCTCAGCTCCTCCAGCTCCTCCCTCAGCTTCAGGACCTCATCTGCCTGGGCTCTGTCTGGCTCGATGCGCAGCACCTCCTTGACCACGTACTCCTGCCCCCCGTCCCTGGTCTCCTGCTCCAGGGTGTGCAGCCGCAGCCTAAGCGCCTCTAGCTCCTCCTGTAGCAGCTGGTTCTTATGCTGCTCCTCCACCAGTGTCCGTTGCATCTGCTGGAAGCTCTCCTCGAGCACAGGGTCTGGTACTTTCTTCAACACTTCCTTCTTTATCACTGCTTCCTGGGGGCTCCGATGTTGCAGAGTCCGGATTTCCTCCTGGGCACTCTGGACCTCCTTCTCCAGCTGCTGTCTGCGCTCAGTCTCCTCATCCAGTTCCTTCTGGACCTTCCATGTCTCCTCCACTGTGGAGCCTGGTGTGCTCCCTTGCAGTGTCTCATGGCTCGCTCCCACCTCCGGCTGCTGGGAAGGAGGAGACAATGCATGGTTAAAGCTGCACGCTCTGTGGCCTGTTCCCAGCTGGTCTGGGTGCACCTCGGTCACCTATGAGCAGGTCAGACTGGCTGTCCTATGATCCCAAAGGCTCCCTCAGTGCTGAGTTCATGAGTAGTTTACCATTTAAAAAACTTAACGTATCTTAAAACCACAGAAGAGTGTGAAGTGAAACCACAGTCTCCTGCCTTTGATCCTGTTCCTCCTAGAGGCTAGCAGTCATCTTTGAGACATGTGCATTTCTACTGCACAAATGGTTGTCCCCTATTCTGCTCGCCACACGTTGCGCTTAGTACAGAGAGAGCATTCACTGTGGTGCTACTTCATTTTCCACAGTGTGGACAGACAGATGTAGGCTTCTGAAAATAAGTTACCTGCTCCTGGGCGCTCAGCAAATGTTTGTTGGATGGCATACATGTCACATTCATGTCAACAGAAGCACTGATGTGGGCCAGTGCCTGGACTGTGCTGCCCAGCCATGTTAGCCAGGGGCCGTGCCACTAGCTTACAGACTGTTTCTTTAAAGCAGAATGAGCCTTACTTTTCACCTGCTGGAATAGTTTCGAGTAAAATGTCTTACTAAAAGGGGCGCCTGGGTGGCTCAGTCAGTTAAACATCTGACTCTTAATATTGGTTTAGGTAAAAAAAAAAAAAAAAAAAAAAAACATTCGGTTTAGGTAGTAATCTCAGGGTCGTGGGATTGGGCTCCAAGCTCAGCGTGGAGTCTGGGATTCTCTCTCTCCCTCTCTGCGCCGCAACCCCCCCTCCCCGTCTCTCTCGTCTAAAATAAATAAAATCTTAAATAAAAAGGTCTTATTGAGATCCATTACCTGTCTCAGGAGACTCAGAGCAAACTCCAGATTCTGCAGCCTCTGTCTGTTGATGGCATTGACTTCTGTGAACTTGGCAACAAGAGCTGCTTCCTACAGGAGAGCAGTAAACAAACAGGAGTCAAAAGACTAAGGAAGAGTGAGCTGGACAGTATTTGATAGTCTGGCATTTGGGGACAGTGGGTGGCCTCTGGCCTCTTGCTACCTGGAGTTGGACTGCAGTCTAAACTGTTGGAAAAACTGGATGTAGAAGAAGACTAAGTCCCCATCTCTGTGGTTTAATGTTCTCATGTGTAGAAGGACCTAGTAACATCAGTCTTCCATGTGTACTTAGGAGGAGGGGGTGGAGAGCCTTCCAAATCCACAGCTCTGGCCCAGAAACCTCCGGCAGCCTGTCTTTCTAGGTGTATCAGCACTGCTGCCCGAGAACAGTTCTCTTTTCTTACTGAACCTGTTTGCACCCAGGAGGGCTCTCAGCCAAGTTTCCCTGTTGGGTGTACATCTTGGAGGCCTGCATGCTGTGCTCCCTAGAGGCCCTGGCAGCTCCAAGAAGGCCCAGCCCACAGAGCTCACCTCTTCCCTCACTTTGGCGGCAGGGGACTGGAGCCTGGCTCTCTTGCTCATGTGACTGCTCCTTCCATTCTCCAAATCAAGAAGGGACCTTAGCTTCTCTGCTTCTAATTCATAGTCCTGGGTGAGAGAGAGAGACATGGTTGAGAGCAGACAGAGGCAGTTGAGTCAGAAATGTTCTACCCCTTGAGGCTGACTGCAGAGGTCTACGCAGCTGCATCAACTGCCAGCAGGTTTTGAGAACCGTCAGTGCGTCAGCAGTACAGAGCTGTGTCCCTGAACATAGGACACAACACACAGTATGCCAGCACTTGCCCATTGTGCCCTAAACAGTGCTCCCTCCAGGCCCAGAGTGTGGCCCTCTGCTTCCCTCATTAAACGCCGCACTGTAAGCTGTATCTCACCTTGATGATGCCCCCTCTCTGTCAGTTTGACGACTTTGTAATCCATCCAGTGGGTGAATGATACCTCGCCAATTCTCTGCTATTGGCCACGTAGGTGAATTCTAGTTTTTCTCTTTTGCTATTGTAAATAATGCTGCTACAACGATTATTTATCCTCTATTGTTTTTTTCTATTTTTTTCCTTGAGGATAAATTCTCCCAGTTAACTGCCTCGAGCAGAAATCCCCTTTCTGGTATTCAGTGTCTGGTACCATACTGTTTTCCTAAGGGTCATGCCCTTTTACAGGATCCAGCAGTGCCTCAGGACAGCCTGCCGGGCCCAGGGCTTCTCTGTCCAGCTCGCAGGGAGGGAAGAGGCTCTGCTGTTTTGCACTCCAGGCAGGGGTCTCGCGGCTCACCTTGACAGCTTGCTGGTACTGCTGGGAGTGGGTGCAGACTTGGTGGACTTCCTCTTCCCTTCTGGCTATCTCATCCAGCAGGTTCTGTAAAACAATAGAGACTTTAAAAATCAAATTTAAAAAAATTGATAGAGGGCAGCCCTGGTGGCTCAGTGGTTTAGCGCCGCCTGCAGCCCAGGGTGTGATCCTAGGGACCCGGGATTGAGTTCCACATCGGGCTCCCTGCATGGAGCCTGCTTCTCCCTCTGCCTGTGTCTCTGCCTCTCTCTCTCCTCTCTGTGTGTTCTCATGAATAAATAAATGAAATCTTAAAAAAAAAAATTGATAGAGTAGCTGGCTTCCTTAGAATCTGAAATTATTCTTCTGTAATACAAAGTCTAATGAATGGCTTCCTTGTGTACAGTTGTTTGTCGCAGAAGGCAGTTCTCTAGCCCTGTGAAGAAGGGTCAGGAGGAGGATCGTCTTTGCCGGGAAACAAATGTTTACCGGGTGCTTCGAGATGTCAGGCACTGTTCCCATATCTTACTTAGATCAACTCATTTAATCTTCCAGCTGCCCTGTGAGGTAAGTACCATCATTGTCTCCAGTTTATGACACCGAGGCACAGCGAGGTTCAGTGACTTGCCCATGGGGACACGGCTATTAGGGGTTGAACCTAAGCTGTTGGGATCCAGCATCCTTGTCCCTACAAGACACTGCTGCCTTCCAAGGAACCAGGACTCTGAACTCTGGACATGGGACCTTTCACCATGAGGGCTCCTCCTGTGTTGCTGCAACCATTTATTCATTCAGCCAGCCTTCATGGATGGTCCATGGGGGGCTAAGCCTCGTGCTGGGCACCGAGGAAGGAGCGAGACCACTCTTAGAATTACATGCTGCTGGGCAGGCTGGGCCTGGCCCCTTGAAGACACAGCTCTGCCAGGCCTTTCCCCTTCTTCCACCAGGGCAGGTGGCAGCCACTGCCCTGCTCCCCTCCATGGGTGGGCCTGCCGACCTCCCATGTTCCCCATGCCCCCCGTGCAGCTGCAGGCCTTGAGCACAGAGGCAGCCACCCTACCTTCTGGTTCTTCAGCTTGGTCTCCATTTGGCTGAGACTGTCTGTCTCCTGGGGTTCGTAGCTGGGGATATGGGACAAGAACTGGAGCATGTGGTTGTAGCCGCTGCGGTAGTCCTCATATGCGGCCCTGGCGCTCTGCAGGCTCTGGGCCCTATGGAGGCAAAGCCCATCAGGCCTCTGCCACAGTCAGCAGCTGCCTCCTATACCCTTTTAAAGACATTATCTCCACTCATTTAAAAGGGATCAACTGTAATCTAACAAGATAATCTAATTACTTCCCCAAAAGAGGGTGGTTAACAAAATTACGGAATGGAAGGTTGGAATACTCTGTGGCCTCTATCAAGGACAGATAGGTCCATGCGTAGTGACTGGCAGAGATGCCCGCTGGGTATTACAGGACCTCAATTTACCACAAGTCCAAGGAAAAACCACAGGAAACGCTAGGAAACCTGATGTCACTGAAAATAAAAACATTAACATTTGAGGTACACAGCAAAAGTGGTGCTTGGGGGGAAACTTGCAGTATTTAGTGCTTTTATTGGAAAAGGAGGAAGCTCTCAAAGTAATAATCAGGAAAAAATAAAGCTAACAGCAGCAGCAGCAAGAAATTGTAAGGAACAGATGCCAGTGAAAGAGGAGACAGAACAAGAGAGAAAGGGCTGAAACCAAAGCCAGTTCTTTGAAATGGTCAGTGGACTGAACCTCACAACAGTCCGGAAGGAAAAAGAGAATAAAGTGAGAAAAGATAGAACGTCAGGAATGAGGGAGGGGGCATCCCCTCATGTGGAAACCATGAAAGGATAAGAGTATCATGAGCAATGTGTTGTCCATAAACCCATCCACTTGAGATGGACACACTGTTTCAAAGACACGAGCTACTGGACCTGCTCCAAGAATTAGATGACCCAGAACGGTTGAATTTGTAGTTAAAATCTCACACACCAAAAACAAATGGCTTGTAGGCCTGCGTGGCTTCTCCACTACCAAGCATTTAAGGAAGAGGATCTATTCAATAGGAGCTCTTCCGGAACAGAGAAGAGGAGGGTCAGAATGCGCCTGACCCCAACAAAGTGTAGGACAGGAAACAGCACGACCGGTGGAGGTGGTGTGTCGTCATTCGTGTTACCTACCTACGCCGGTTCCTCAGTATCTAGGGAGGGCACACAGACTTACCATGGGAGAAAGGGGCTGGTCATTACAATCACTAAGGGTTTCGGGTTTTTTTTTTTTAAAGACTATTTGAGAGAGTGCGAGACAGCATGACCAGGAGGAGCGGCAGAGGGAGAAGGAGAAGTGATCCCCCACTGAGCAGGGAGCCCGATATGGGGCTCGACCCCAGAACCCCGGGATCATGACCTGAGCCGAAGGCAGATGTCTAACCCACTGAGCCCCACCCTGGCGCCCCACCTTGAGTTTTTTTACTTTGCAATGTATTGCTTTAAAAAAAAAAAAATTAGACAATAAACAGCCTTCGGCAGCCTCGCAGCAGACCAGCTAGGTGGAGGCTGCTGTCCACCCGTGGCCCCTCACCTGAGCTCGACCTGCTGACGGACATTGTCAGAACGCTGGCCCAGCTTGTGCACCTCCACCTCCTGGCGCTCCAGGTCGGGGCAGTGCTCCTGGAAGCGGCTGGCCAGTGAGCTGGAGCACTGCTTGGCCGCCTGCAGGTTCTGCTCCACCTCAGCAAGGAGGGACTTCTGCGTCTGCAGCTTGGAGGCCAGGACCTGCCCGGGCGGAGAGGCAGGGCGCTGTGGCTGGAGCTCCCGCCCGAACTGCTTGGGGCCTCCTGCCTTGGTGGGGGTGGGGGGTGGGGGGAGTGTTAAGCCTGGGCGAAGGAAGGGACTAGGGCTTTGCCTCTGCATTTCCCCTTAAACCTGGTGGTCATTTCTGCAACGTTCTGTTTCATCACAATGACCACAGCCCAGGAAAACTAATGTGAAAACCCAGCAGTAGGCAGCATGTGCCCTGCTACATCGTGCCCAGGACCAGAAGGACCCGCTGCTGTCCGGGGGCAAGGCCACAGCTCTGAGGTGAGGATCTCCGCACAGAGCAAGGATTCTGTGAGCTGCTGTGTGAGTAAGGGGCCTCCCGAGCACTCACAGACTCGAACGCCCCCCACAGTCAGGCAGGTGGATGCACAAAGCAGCCCGGTGGCAACTGTGCCCAGAAAGCAGATGCTGGGGCTGGAGGCATCGCTGCTCCACTCCTGCTGACCTGATCCTAGAGCCTGGCGGCCCAGGGGGCCAGATCTGCTCGTCTTAAGATACTGGACATCTGGGCAGTTGGTGTAGATACTTCATTTTAAAATCAGGCACCTCATTTCCACAAGCCCATGAGCAGCTGGGATTTGTGCCTTGGGCCTCCATTTGCCACTTCTGACATGGCGCACTGTGGCCTTTCAGAACCCGGAGACTCTCCCTGGTACTCGGGGCCCAGTTCCCGTCTGTTCAGAGGTGGTGGGTAGGGAGCACCTGGAGAAAAAGGCTCCTGGGGTCCTGAGGCCCCAGACTTACCTCCAGCTCCTGCCTCTTGCTGTCCAGGGCATGGCCACTCTCAGGTACCGTGTCGTCCTGGGTCAGCTGGTTCTCGTACGTGGCCAGTGCTTCCCAGCCCCGCTGCAGGCTCTGCTCCAGGCGGTTGGCCATATCCACCCTGAGGACATGGGTCAGGCGTGAGGGGTGCCCGCCTGGCTCTGTGATCCCGCCCAACCTCCCCGCTGCCCGCCTGTCACCCACTTCTCCTGGGCCAAGTCCAGCAACTGCACCAGGCGCTCGTATTTGCGGTTAGTGTCTTCGACCCGGGTCTTCAGCAAAGACGTGCTGCTGCTGCCCGGGAGCGCCTGCACAAATTCCTCGCACTCAGCCGTGCTGCGCGCTTTCTCAGGCTCGATCCGCCGCAGCTCGTTGGTGATGTTCTGTGGGGACCAGAGCCCTGGAGTTGGCCACGGTCCGGCAGCCTCCTCCCTTCCAGGGGCTTCATGGGACAGAGGAAACTGTCAGGGAAGCCTGGGCACCCCCTCCCCGAGGGAGCCAGCCCATAATGAGCATCCCCCGAATCCTGGTATGGTGGGTTGGTGGGCTGTGACCCACAAGAATGGTGGAAGTTAACAGGTGATTATCAAGCATCTACTGTTCCGTGCACATCATGTGGATGATTTCATCTCTGGGGGCCACCCCAGTAGGTGGGTACTCCCTCCCCCCACCCAAACCCCGTTCGCAGGTGACCTTTGCAAGCAGCTCCGGCAGGGATAATGGGGCCTAGCCATGCCCCCTCCCCTGTGCCCATCCTCCTCCGGTCCCAGCCCCGTTTCTGAACACTTGGAGGTCTGTGGTCAAGCAGCCAGCAAGCAGCTCTAACACCCACTTGGCAGGGTGGTGAGGTGCTCGACCAGTCCCTGGTGTCCTCAATACTGCCACGGGGCCGCAGGTGACAAGCCATGTGGAAGCAGCATGAGCCTCGCTTGCCCATTCTCCTAGGGCCGTGTTTGGGGCATGAGGGCCCAGGCCCCTCCTCGGTCATCAGCCCAGAACGGCCCCCTCACTGCCGTCACTCAGGCCCTCTGGTTACATGGGGCAGGTGGTCCCTGTTCGGGACGGAGGCCCCCATGGGGATGAGACCAGTCTGGTGGTACCTTGAGGTCCTTGGCCCGCTCCGCGCTGTCCTGCACAGCTCGGCCCTGCTCCAGCGGTGGCCGGAGGATCCCCGTGACAGCCTTCTCCTGCCGCTCCAGGTCTCTGGCCACCTTGTCCAAGCCAGCCAGCAGATGCCGCCCCTGAAGGTCAGAGGGGTCTGCCAGAAGAAAATCGCAGAGTCAGGTGGTAGTGGGGAGCCGGAGTGGGGGACACGACGCACAGGGAGAGGGCAGGGCCTAGGAGGTCAGCTGGGACTTCTGGGGCTGGCCTGGCCTCCCCCACCACTGCCCTGCCTGCCTCCTGCCGTGCCCTCCCCCCTGTCCACCCAGAGCCCTGGACGGTGGCCCCAGCACCCACCTCCAGGGTTCTCTGCCTTCAGCACCTCATGCCGCTGCTGGAGCGCACTCTTGCTCCTGGCTGCCTTCTGCCGCACGCTCCGGTACTGGTTGCCCAAGCTGTGAGTGCAGAAATGCGCTGGGGTCCCGGGGCAGCCCGCCGCCCCCCAAAACCACACCATGGGACTCTGGACTGTGGCTGGGCAGATGGCCCAGAGCAGTCACAGGCCCATCAAATGTTAAAAACCGGCACACGTGGCAAGTTTGTGATAATGCTGCTCGCTCTTTGCTCTGGGTTCGGATGGACCCTCCCTTCCTTGTCTCTCCTCTCCTTCACACTGGGTTTTCCCTCCTAAAGTTATCTTGTTTATGCCTTTGTCTTCCCCACCAAGACGTTACTCCTGAGGTAGCAGTACACAGTAGGTGCTCAATAAATACTTGCTGAATGAATAAATGAAGGCATTCCTTGAATCACTCATTTAACAGAGTTCTTGGGTACTTACTTTGCACCAGGGACCGAACCAGGCCCTGGAGACAGTAAATCTCAAGGAGCCCACCTACCTCCCAGACTGACACCCAGAACGTTCTAATGAAGGGCAGTATGTGCAGTGGGAGAGGGTGCTTGAGCCAGGGTGGAGGGCGAGTGGACAGTCAGGGGAGGCTTCACAGAAGAGGTGACCACGCAACCAGCCGGGCCTCTAGTGGGTGTCCAGGTAGGGGAACAGCACAGGCAAAGGCCCAGAGACACGTTGAGAGAAACTGCTCACTGACCACAACCACAGCCTGACAGACACTCAGCGAGTCAGCCTGGCCAACAGGGTCTGCTCCCCGTCCCACCTGAGCCCCCAAGGGGGTGCAGGTGTGGGGTGTCAGTTGCTTCCTGAGGCTGAGTCAGGATGCCCAGGGCTGTGCATGGGGCCCGAGGGGCCCAGCGGGTGGGGCCGGCCCCTGCTGGCTCCCTGCATGCCCCGTACCTGTCCACCAGAGCCAGGGCCTCGGGGTCCGTCGGGGGGATCACGAAGCAGACGGCAGGGGCAGTCAGCTTGTTCCCGGAGCTGTCTGTGAGGTCCCAGCTGTCCCCGTTGTTGCTCTGCAGGGTGTAGCTGTAGCCCCGGGAGATCAGGCCCTGGCAGGGGCAGGCCGGTCAGAGGGCACAGAGAGACCTGCCCTGGCCAGCGACCCGGGGCCCAGTCGCCGTCTCAGCCCACCCCCCGATCCTAGCCCGTGTCTCTGGCCCTCCCCAGCACACTGCACGGGAGGGAGTAGGGACCGTCCAGCCGTGAAGAGACACGTAAGATCTGATGTCTCAACACCCATCTGGATTTCCCTTTGGAGAACTGCCCCCCACTACTCAGGGTGGGCATGTGACGCGGCCTGGCCAACGAGAATGGCATGTGCCAACCACAGTGACTGGTTTAGGCAGGACACAGAACTAAGCTGGTAGAGCAGAAGGTCAGGGCAGCGGGTGGGACCCTGGGCATGGGGCCCGGGGGGTCGGCAGAGAGTGACCCCCAACTGCAGAGACGGACAGAGGTTCCCTAAAGACGTATGAGGCCCTGCATCCAGCCTTGTCACTCCCGAGACTTTTCAGTGACCTGGAAGGGGCAGATCTGGGCCCACCCTGGGCCCCCGGGCAGCAGCTCACCTGGTCACCCTCAAAGTCACAGAGTGCCTCCACAGGGATGGGCTTGAGTGGCGTCTCCCGGCGGTACTTGAGGGGTACAACCTGCTGCCCTCGCTTCTCCAGGCCCCGCACCACGTGCTCATACTTGTCCAGAGCCTTCTCCTGGTCCTGTATGCAGTGGGGGGAGGGCCCAGGTGAGACCACACACCGCCCCCCCATCCCCAGGTGGGAGCCGCAGGGAGGGGTGCGGAGAGGCCCTTGGTGTGCCCACCACTTACGTCCAGCTCCCGCAGCAGCAGCTCAATCTGGTACTTGTCCTTGAAGTCGGGGCCATATTTCTGGTTCAGGTCCAAGTCCACCTTGTGCAACAGCTCCTGAGCGTCCTTCATATCTCTGTGGAACTAGGGGAGACCAGATGGCCCTATTACAGACAGGACACCACTGGGACACCTAGGGCTAATCCTGCGGTGGCTTCACGCCCACCCCTAGGCAGGGCTGCCCCCCATCCCCACCCCGACTCGCCCTGAATCTACAGGCTCCACCGCTCAGAGACACAACCCCCAACCCTCCCCGGCTGGGGACCTCTTGGGCCAGGTCCTTCCCACCCGTCCACACGATGCCATCTCTAGGACAGAGTAAGTGTCCATATATAGGTGCTGTTAAAGCTTTAAGCTCTTTTCCATTCCATTGCTCTCTTTGAGCTAGGGACACCCTGACGTCACGCTGCACCTTTCAAAGTCCCGGTAAACGGAACACAAGCCTCCCCACTTTGTTCTAGAACATTCTCTTGCCCGTTCTTTTGTCCATCAACTCAGAAATCACTCAGCTGTCTCCTGGGCTGTAACAATGAACAGGACTTTGAGATCCCTGTGAAGCTCGTAGCCCAGCGGGGTCCAGACACTGAACCAGGGGTTACATTAGAGTGCCACCTGGGCTCAAGAGTCCCCAGTCCCAAGAATCAGGTGACCAGCTCTTGTTAAAAATACACTTTCCAAAAAAAATTTAAAAAATAATAAAAAAATAAAAATACACATTCCCACGGAAACCAGCTGGCATCCACCAGCGAAGAATGGAGAGAAAGACAATTTGGTCTGTCCACACAATGGCATGTGATTCAGCCATAAAAGGGAATGAAGTTCTGATTCATGCCATGACATCGATGAAGCTCAAACAGATCAGGGTCACGTGAAAGAAGCCAGACACCAAAGGCCACATAACACACGAGTCCACTCCACAAAACGTAGAGTAGGAAAATATTCACAGAGACAGAAAGATAGGTTAGAGGCCACCAGGGGCTGGGGGAGGGACAGAGAAGGGAGTGACCGTTTCATGGGCACAGAACTCCTGTGTGTGGGGGGACAGAAAAGTCCTATAAACCTTCCCAAGGTGAAGGCTGCATGACACCATGAACGTCGTAAATGACAGAGGATTGTGTACTTAAAAACAGCAAAAATGGCAAATTTCCTATTACATGTATTTTACCAAAAGGAAAACCCCACGCTCCTTCCTGGGCCCCACAGGTGAGTCCGATTCTCTGGGCCTGGCAAGCTCGGGGGCACAGCCACGTACGCCCTCAAAAGCAAGGGCACGGGCAGGCTTGGGAAGGCAGCCCCGTGAGGCTCCTGGAGGCTCGGTGCCGAGGCCACGAGGCAGGCGGGCGGGCACCGAGCGCTCCCAGTCATGCTCTGGGGCTGCGGGTACCTGGTGGTAGTCCTCCATGTACTTCAGGTGACTCTCCTCACAGATGAGGAGGTTCAGGTACTCCTTCCAATCTGCGTGCACGGCCTCCATGTGCGCCTGCCCAGAGAAGGGGGTGGGGGCAGGTTACTGTGTGGCAGGTGCCTGGGATGCCAAGGGATGAATGGCAGGATTCTGGACCTGAATGGTGGGGGACGGGGCACCTGGCATCTCCCTGATTGTGGCTCCCACCGAGGCAGCCAGCTTCCTTCTGGGCATGGGAGGAGACACGGTGAGGAGCCAAGCAGGGATGCCATGTACGGGTACTTGGGTTGTGCACTGCACAAGGGACAAGTAGGGGCTGCATCTCCCCAGACAAAGTAGTGCTTTTGAAAATGTTCACAGGAAAAAAAAAAAAAAAAGAAAAAGAAAATGTTCACAGGGATGCCTGGGGGCTCAGTGGTTGAGCATCTGCCTTTGGCTTGGGGCGTGACCCTGGAGTCCCGGGATCCAGTCCCACATCGGGCTCCCTGCATGGAGCCTGCTTCTCCCTCTGCCTGTGTCTCTGCCTCTCTCTCTCTGCTTCTCATGAATAAATAAATAAAATCTTTAAAATAAATAAATAAATAATAAAATAAAATGTTCACAAAGGCACTGTAGAGGGTTGGATGGTATCCCTCCCCTCCCCAAATCCATGTCCACCCAGAACGCAGAATGTGACTTTATTTGGAAATAGGGTCTTTGCAGCTGTAACTGAATAAGGATCTCAAGGTGAAATCATCCTGGATTTAGGGTGGGCTCTGAGGTCTGCTGACTGGTGTCCTCCTAAGAAAAGGAGGTGACACACAGAGCCACACAGGGGAGGAGGCTACGTGAAGACAGAGGCAGAGATACGAGGGACGCAGCCCCAGGCCAAGGAACGCCACCACGGACTGCCGGCAGCCAACCCCCAGAAGCAAGGAACGAGCGTGTCCTAGAACCTGGGGAGGGAACAAGCCTGCCAACACCGTGATTTCGAACCCCTGGCCTTCGGGCTGTGAGAGAGGACGTTCCTGCTGTCTCAGGCCACCGAGGCTGTGGTCGTTTGTGACACCAGCCCCGGGAAACTACTGGTACCGCCTGGGCTCAGAGGTCCAGGGGCGATGGCAGGACGTGGCAAAGGATGGGATCGTGAGAGGAGATGGGGTCAGACGGAGGAAGGGAAGACAGCATGAGGGACAGGCATACAGATGCAGGATGCAGGACCCCCCCCCCCCCCCGCGGGGGCTGGCTGCCTGGGTCCAGGCGGCCCACAGCAGAGGCCGCCCTGAGGCCCCCCTGGAGGAGGCGCCCCCCCAGGGCACACGCACCTCAATGGAGTTCCTCCCGGGGTGCTCGGCGGCCAGCAGCTGGTCACCCTCACTGTGCAGCTTGTTAATTCTCTCCTCTTTGGCCTCAAGGTTCCGGTTGATGAAATTCTGCATGGGGGCCGCGGGGATGGGGGGTGCTCAGTGCCCAGCAGGCGGCCCGGGCCCCCGCCCCCCGCCCCGCGCCCTGAGGCCCCCCAGGCCCACCTCGTACTGGCGCCGGCGGCTGGGGTAGTCGAGGTTGCGGTCGCTCCAGTCATACTGCACGCGGCCCTTGGCCTGCTGGTCCAGCCAGTACAGCTCGTTGGTGCAGCGCTGCATGTAATCCTGCAGCGAGCTCAGGTGCTGCTGCCGGGCCTGCGACGCCGCCTGTGGGGGTGGGGGTGGGGGTGGGGGTGGGGGGGCGGGCTGAAGCCTCCGTGCACCCCTCCCCTGGGCCTCTGGCCGCGAGGGCAGGCCCAGCTCCACACTTCCCGCCAGACCCCCCGGACGAGTCACCTGACCGTCCAAAGTGCATTCATTCATTCATTCATTCATTCATTCGCCGTCCCCAGTGCCCTAAGTGCCGGGCTTCGCTCCGGGCTCTGAGCACGGAACTCTTCTGTGGAGACGTGCGTTTCCCCAGGCACAAAGTGGGGGTGACAGCAGCGGCGATCTCACGGGGCACCGAGGCTGTCCCACGGTGCTCGGTATGTGTGAGCAGCCACAGCTTCCACTTCCATCTCCATCACGTGCAGAGGCCGGGGCGCAGGAGCAAATGCTACCACCTCCCGCGGGAGGGGTGCAGGGTGCGGGGCAGGGAGGAGCTGGGGTGGGGGGGCGGGAGGGCAGCTGAGGCCTGCATGGACCAGGACCCCGCGGGGCCCTCCTCCCACTGCAGCCGAGCCCAGCCCGGGCGACAAGGACTCCAAGGGCTCCATCACACTGATCAGGAAACCGAGGGTCTGAGGGGCAAGTGGCTCCCTCGAGGTCTCCCCACCAAGGGATGGAAGCGCCTGGCTCCGGAGCCCTGCGTCCCGTCCCCCGAGGCGTCTGAACCAGCTGTGGCAGGAAGCGTTTACGCATCACCGCGCGCACTCTTACAAGGAACCCGTTCCTGGGCCGCTGGGCCGCTCAGCGGTGGAGCGGCTGCCTTCGGCTCAGGGGCTCAGGACATGATCCCAGGGTGCTGGGATCGAGTCCCGCATTGGGCTCCCTGCGTAGAGCCTGCTTCTCCCTCTGCCTGTGTCCCTGCCTCTCTCTCTCTGTGTCTATCATGAATGAATAGGTAAAATCTTTAAAGAAAAAAAAAGGGAAATCGAAAACTTTTGCTTATAAAGTGCAGGGCATCATACTTGGCACACAGATGGTGCCTAGTGAGGAAATAAGTGGACTGTAGGATGGGCTGTATCCAGGGGACCTGTTAGGGTTTTTTCCACGAGCAAACCACAGCACCTCTCAGGTGGGGGCTCAGGGTACAATCTCCTTCACATGCAAACCCCTTTCATTCTGTTAGAAATGTTTACTGCACACGCTTCCTGTCCCCCAATCCCCCCACATCCCACCCTCTCCCCTCCCATTCCCCGGGGGCCGAGTTCTCACCAGCAGTTTCTGGTACTTGGCCTGGAGTTCGCTGTTCTCCTGCGGATAGAGCCGGGCTGCGGGTCACAGGGAGGCCGCAGGCGTGACCCCTCCTCCCCGGGGCCCAGGCCCAGGCCCAGGCCACCACCGCACGCACCTTGCCGCCGTCCTTGGCCAGGTGCGGCCCGATGGCCTTGACCTCGTTGTGGAAGATATTGTGCTGCTCCACCTGGTGATCCACCAGCGGCAGGTCCGTCCCAAAGCCCTGGCCGCTCAGCTTGTCCTGGGAGGGCGGGCGGAGAGACCATGACAGAGGGTGGGCGAGGGCCCCGAACTCGCAGCCCAGCCACCCCAAGAACCAAGGAGGGAGCCAAGGGGCCCCGGGAGAGAGGCGGGGTGGGGGGGAGACTGTCACCTTTGCCACCGTGCCCTACACGTGTCATCTCACTGAATCTCACTGTAACCTCAGAGGCCCCCACGGTTGTCATTTCCATTTCACAGATGGGGAAACAGAGGCCTGGTCGGGGGACACACAACCCGGAGACGGGCTAGCCTGCCTGGGCCCCGACAACCAGAGCTGGAGAGCATTCCCGGAGGTGCCCAGTCTCCACCACTTCGGCTGAGGGACACTGGGCCAGGCGCTACACCTCTGAGCCGTGCTCTTCTCACTGGTGCCGACGTCGGGCACCATCAGGAGTGTGACCCTCTGTGAGGCGGGACCGTGGAAGCCGTTGGATGGCGGGGTACCCCCTGCCCACAGCTGCAGCCTGGGCCGTACCAGCTTCTCATCCACCAGCACTGCCCAGTTGACCTGCGGGTCCACCTCCTTCACCACCAGGTTGTAGATCTGCTTGTGTTTCCCCCGGAGGCTGATCACGCGCTCCTTCAGCTGACGGATGCTGAGTGGGGAGAGTGGCCATCCTGGTTGGCAGGGCTGGTTGGCAGCCCCACTGCCCACCCCCTTCCCCCGGGAGGGGCCTCCCACCCCAGACCCTGGCCCCGGGGCTTTCTGCTCAGTGGCCTGGAAGGACACGGCGACCCAGGCCTTGTCATCCAATCACTGACATCCTCCCTCGCCCTTTCTTCTCCTATCAATGTATTCCCAGGGCCTACTGTGTGCCCAGAACCATAGAAGGTTCTGGAAGAAACAAGCAGGTCCACTGCTCCCCGGAGCCCACCATGGAGCAGGAACCACAG
The DNA here is from genome assembly GCF_053574225.1 of Canis aureus. NCBI lineage: Eukaryota > Metazoa > Chordata > Mammalia > Carnivora > Canidae > Canis > Canis aureus. Next base: position 41,271,919 of record NC_135618.1, read on the forward strand.
GGGTGGCCTGGGCCAGGACAGGGATGGCGCAGAGAGGCCCTTGCCCTTGCCAGGGTGGGGAGTGCAGAAGGAGCTGGGAGGCATTTTGGGTGCCAGTTTATCCACAGCTGAGCTGAGGGGGGTGCGGTGAACACGGGAAGCTGGGAGCGGGAGAGCGTGCTCAGGAGCTGGGAGGCGGGACAGCGTGCTGGTCAGGGAGCTGTGGTCACACTGGGACCAGAACAGAGGACGTCAGTGCTGAGCCTCAGTCTCCCTGAGGAGGGAGGATAACCACACCGTTGGGCACATGCCCCTTGGTGAACCCCGCGTTGGGCTCCGGAACACTGAGCGGCCTACAGCCTTCCTGCCCTGTCCCAGGGGCCTGGCGCGGGGGGACCTACTCCTCGGCAATCATGTCTCCTTGGGGATGCTTCATGTGCTTGGCAATGGCTGCGTCCGCCTCTAGCACATACAGCAGCTTCTCTGAGTCCGACACCTTCTGCAGGGTCACGTCCCGGTGCTCGGGCTGTCGGCCCTCCTGCAGCCGGGCCAGGTCCTGAGAGAGTCAAGACAGGAAGGGGGACAGTGGATGGGGACCCGGTGGGCACTGTCGGGGTGGGAGGGGCGGGGGGAGAGGGCCAGCAAGGGGCTCCCCGGGCCCCCCTTTCTTCAACAAACAGCCCACGTACCCACTTGTGGGGGCTCTGAATGAACAGGCAAGGCTCCGCCCAGCCCGGTCAGATAAACACAGAAACCTCACGGAGGTAAATACAAGTCCATACAAGTCGGTGTTTATTGAGGAAACACACCGGAGGTGCAACAGCAGGACCTGCTTTATATCCGGGGATGAGTGAGCCTCCTCGGAGGCGGTGACATAAGCTAAGAACCAAGGATGAAAGGAAAGAGTGTTGTAGGCAGAGGAAACAGTCTGTGCAAAGGTCCTGGGGCAGGAAGGCAGGCTGGGGAGGGAGGTGGGAGACGTGCAAAGCAACGAGGCCCCATCTATCCTTAACGGCAATGCCTCAGGGCTCTAACAAGGCAAGAGCACAGCCAGGAGGGCGGCCAGTGGTGTGACAAGGCCGGGTGGGAGCTCACGGTGGCTGGTTGGGGGCGGCAGCTGCAGAAATGGTGAGAGTAGACAGAGCGGGTGGATATTTGGGAGGCACGGTCTGTGTTGCTGAAGGGACAGGGTCTCTGCTTGTTCATTCATGGGAGACAGAGAGAGAGAGAGAGAGAGAGGCAGAGACACAGGCAGAGGGAGACGCAGGCTCCATGCAGGGAGCCCCATGTGGGACTCGATCCCGGGTCCCCAGGATCACATCCTGGGCCAATGGCAGGCGCTAAACTGCTGAGCCACCCAGGGATCCCCCTCTGCTTGTTTAGGGAAAGACAACGAAAGGGCAAGCAGGGCAGCAAGAGTCTTATACGTCAGATACACCTAATAAACCTGCTGCAAAAGCAAAAAGAAGGGGCACCTGGGGAGCTCAGCAGTTGAGCATCTGCCTTCGGCCCAGGGGGGATCCCGGGGTCCTGGGATCGAGACCCACCTCGGGCTCCCCATAGGAGCCTGCTTCTCCCTCTGCCTGTGTCTTGGCCTCTGTCTCTGTGTGTCTCTCATAAATAAATAAATAAAATCTTAAAAAAAAAAAAAAAAAAAAAAGCAAAAAGAAGCGAATGAGGTGATGTGCTTCCTGATCCAGAATAAGGACCAGACCCCTCTGTTGGGAGAAGAGAAGGCGCTCAGCCCATCCGTTCCCCGGCCAGCTCCAGGGAGGCTGGGGGGCAGGTGGGGCCTGGCGCCCCGAGAGGCTTGGAGGGGAGGCCCGGAGTGGGGCTGGGCGCTCTCTCCACCCCGGGGTGGGGCTGGCCAGTGGAAGAAAAAAAAATACAATAAAGCCTCAGGGTTCTTGGCCTGGATGGAACATCAGCCACTCCATCATTTCCAGCTGATCTGCAGCTCTCGGGCAGTTACAGTGTCAGAGACTAATTCTGCAGGAGGGGAAGCAAAGTAATCATTACCTCATTCACGCAAACGCTGTGTGGGAACGCAAGCCCTCTCGAAACCCGCTAGCCAAAACCAGAAAGAGAACATCGAGCCGAGGGACGCCACGTAGGTGTTCAAGAGCTCACAGGGGCAACTCGATGGATGGCGAGAGGTCGGCACGGCGGTACCTCTGGGGAGTATCGATCGGAAGGTCACGGGCCAGCTTTCTGGGAAATGCTCTCTGGCTTGACCTGAGCAGCGGTTACGTGGGTAACTATGGACGCAAAGGCCCTTCAAATGTGGACGCTTTCTTTTTTTTTTTTTAATGTTTTATTTATCTATTCATGAGAGACACACAGAGAGAGGCAGAGACACAGGCAGAGGGAGAAGCAGGCTCTCCATGGGGATCCTGGCATGGGACTCGATCCCAGGACCTCGGGATCACCACCCGAGCCAAAGTCTGAGCCACCCAGATGCCCCTAAATGTGGCCACTTTCTATATACTTTACAGAATTTACACCTCAAGTAAAAGGTTTTATGAGTAAATATAACGCTTAGGGGCTGATGTATCTAATAATTACACACACGCTGGTGGGTGGATGAGTGATAAAGCTAATCCAACAGATGTTACTTGTGGAATCGGGCGGGTAGGGATATGGATATTCTCTGTGAAATTCCTTCAACTTTTCTGCATGTTCAAAAATTTGGGGGACGCCTGAGTGACTCAGTGGTTGGGTGCCTGCCTTCAGCTCGGGTCTGAAGCCGGGATCTGGGATCGGGTCCTACATGGGGCTCCCTGCGGGGAGCCTGCTTCTCCCTCTGCCTGTGTCTCTGCCTGTCTCTTTCAGTCTGTGTCTCTCATGAATAAATAAATAAGATTAAAAAAATTTGGATTGAGGGGGACGTCTGCGTGGCTCAGCAGTTGAGCATCTGCCTTGGGCTCAGGTCATGATCCCAAGGTCCTGGGATCGAGTAACACACTTGGCTCCCCGCAAGGAGAATGCTTCTCCCTCTGCCTCTGACTCTCTTTGTGTATCTCTCATGAATAAATAAAATCTTTAAAAACTAATAAAAATTAATAAAAAAATTTGGATAGAAGGGTGCTTGGGTGACTCAGTCGGTTAAGCATCTGCCTTTGGCTCAAGTGATGATCCCAGGGATCCCTCAGCAAGGAGCCTGCTTCTCCTTCTCCCTCCACCTGCTGCTCCCCCCACTTGTCCTCTCTCTCCATCAAATAAATAAATAAAATATTTTAAAATCTGGGTAGACAAAGAAGGTTATATATTGTATAATTCTGTTTGTATGAAATATGCAGAACTAAATCCATAGACACAGAAAGCAGAACAGGGGGCAACGGGGAGGGGGGGTGGGTACGAGGTTCCCTTTGGGGGAACAGAAATGCCTTGGATCTAGAAGGAGGTGGTGGGTGCCCCGCACTGCGAATGTAGTACAGGCCACTGACTTGCACGCTGTAAGTGGTGAATGTTATGTTATGTGAATCTCACTTGAATGTTAAGAAAACAGGAAAACTCAAGAGAACTTTTGGGTAATGAATAGAGACATCTTCTGAGAAGATAAAGGGTGGGAGGAAAGAAAAAGAAAGTAAAAGAGGAGTCCATATGGTCGTCAAAGCACAGTTTCTATTTTCAGGTTGGTTCATCTAAATTTAAAAAACAGTTTAAAATTATTCCCCAAGTACATCCTTGTTACTGTGAGTCACTACTCTAAGCAAATAAAAATGAGAGCCCTAGACCCCAGTCACACACACACACACACACACACACACACACGCACGCATACACGTGTGCCCAGAGAAGGGTCAAACAGATATGCCGAGATGTTAATAGCTGAGCAATCTCTCTGGCGGTGGAATCACACGATTCCAACTTGCTTTTGTTATACTTGTTTATCAGCTCTGAAATATTTGCAACAAACCCATATTACTTTTATTAGGACAAGAACGGACACACCCAAAAAGCTGTTTTCACTTAGGAAAGAAAATTGCACGACGCCATGAGAGGAGGGGAGCGAGGACTGTGCGGAGGAGCTGGGCCCTGGACTGAGCGGGCAGCGGGGCAGCGGGGCACCGGGCAGGTGATGGTGGCAGGAGCCAGGGGAGGGCTGGAAAGGAGCTGGGGGAGGGCCCCTGGCCGGAACAGAGGGGTCCACCCACCTTTCCTGCCCACTTCCCCACACCTCCTTTCTCACTCCCGGCTGTGCCACCCCCTTGCCCATCCCTCCTCGGGTGGGTGGACACCTGTGTGGTCAGGGGGGGTGGGCAGCCATGGCTGGGCCAGGCCTTGAGCTCCCTTCACGACCTGTCCCCCTTCTGTCCCCCACTCCTCTGGACCTGCCTCGCGGTCACCTCCTGGGCAGGGATGCAGATGAAATAGAGACCATCCAGTCACGCTCAAATTTCAGGATAATTCATGGCATAAGTATATCCCAAACACTACATGGGCTATCCCTCTAGGAGACAAAATTATGTGTGTTCTGAAAGTCAAATTTAACAGGATATCCTGTCTTCTTATTTGCTGAATCTGGCAACCCCACCTCCGGGATGCTTCGGGGGCTGGTTCTGCCACTGATGAGTCACCTCGCTCTCCCTGAACCTCAGTGTCTCCAGCTACAAAATGGGTTTAAGCTCAACCGCACTGGCCTGGGGAGGGTTCAAAGGGATGACCATCCTGGCAGCTCACAGGTGTGAGTGGAGCTCAGCATCCCTCATTGTAGAGACTCCTCAGGAGACCCTGCGGCTCTGAGCTGCTTGTCACAGAAGAGGAAAGCGAGGGCAGCCCGGGTGGCTCAGTGGTTTAGGGCCTGATCCTGGAGACCCGGGATCGAGTCTCACGTCGGGCTCCCTGCCTGGAGCCTGCTTCTCCCTGCCTGTGTCTCTGCCTCTTGCTCTCTGTGTGTCTCTCATGAATAAATAAATAAAATCTTAAAAAAAAAAAAAGAAGAGGAAAAGGAGATACATGATTTGCCCAGCTCCTTCCTCTCTCTTCTCTGAAAAGAGTTGGGGCACATGCGTCTGAACGGCAGGGGAAGTGCAAGGGCGAGGACATCGATGATAATACCGAGCCCTTCGATACACCTGAATGATCTCACTGAATCTTTACAGTGGCCCAGCCGATGGGAATGATCACTTTTACCTTGTTGGAGGGAATCACATGCATAGATAGGTAAGGTGACCTGCCCAAGGTCACACAGTAAGTGGCAAAGCCGGGGTGCTAAGCAGGACCTGGTTCCTGAGACCAAGGTTCTCCTCCAGACGGGGCTCCATAAGCTGCAGGAGCTTAGCCCCCGGGGTGGGGGGCTGACACTATCAGCAGTAACGCCGTCTCCCCAGCTACACGCTGCTGACATTTGGGGCTGGACCACTCTGGGGGTGGGGGTGTCCTAGGCCCTGTGGGGGTTGGTCAGCATCGCCAGCACCCACCAGATGCCCATCCACCCCACAACCCCCACTGCGACGGCCACAAACGTCTCCAGATGCGGCCACATGTTCCCCAGGAACAGAATCCAACCCCTCCCGGGGAAGAACCACTGGGTGCAGAGGTGGGGGGTGGGGGGGACACTCACGCTCTGCATCTTGGCCTCCGTGTCCACGATGTTCTTCTCCACCTGGTCGGCATTCTTCTGCAGCTGCTCGATCAGCTCCGACAGCTCCTTGTTAGAGATGCTGCGGGCAGAAGACAGGGGGTGGGCCAGAGCCAGCGGGGTGGCCGAGACCCCAGCAGCCTCAGAGGGGGGCCTGGCTGCCCACCCCATCGCCTGCCCCAACCCTGGGCGACACCACCAAAGCCGCAGAAACGAGGCAGCTTGCAGTGCCTTTACTGAGGTTTTTTTTTTTTTTTCCATATGTTTTATTGGGCTATAATACACATACCATCAAGTTCACCATTTTAAAGCCTATAATTCAGTGGGTTTTAGCGTATTCACAGGGTCATGCTGAGGGGTGTCCAGCCCTACCTCTGTTGTTGCTGTCTTTCAACAGAGGAAGAAACAAAGACCAGAGAGGGAGTGCAACTTGGCCAATGTCACCCAGCCGGCCAGTAATGGTCAAGATTGGCACTTAATTCCCCAAACTCCATTGAAAACCTTTCTGTACTGACTCCAAGGCAGAGCCCGAGCAGCCAAGCACTCAGAAGTTTTATTCTAGGGATCCCTGGGTGGCGCAGCGGTTTGGCGCCTGCCTTTGGCCCAGGGCGCGATCTTGGAGACCCAAGATCGAATCCCACATCAGGCTCCCGGTGCATGGAGCCTGCTTCTCCCTCTGTCTGTGTCTCTGCCTCTCTCTCTCTCTGTGACTATCATAAATAAATAAAAATTAAAGAAAAAAAAAAAAAGGGATCCCTGGGTGGCGCAGCAGTTTGGCGCCTGCCTTAGACCCAGGATCGAATCCCATGTCGGGCTCCCTGCATGGAGCCTGCTTCTCCCTCTGCCTGTGTCTCTGCCCGTCTCTCTCTCTCTCTGTGACTATCATAAATAAATAAAAATTAAAAAAAAAAAGAAGTTTTATTCTACCTACACTCATTAAGCACCTACTATATGCCAGGCCCAGCACGGCACACAGAGAAAGCCTCACCCACCGACAGGTCATCCCCTAGATGGGGAGGAAATGAGCATTTACAGAAATAGTCACAGATGGAGACAGGCATGGTGGCGAGGGGATGCCCAGGGGAGCCTCCTGCCTGGCTGGGAGGGGTTGGGACTGGTCACTGAATGCTCCCTGCAGGAGGTGGTGGTGGCTAGGCCCTGAAGAATGAGAAAGAGTTTGGGGTTCATGGGCAGAAGGCTTCAGTGAGGAGAGGCCACAAAAAAGGCGGGTCCTGGGCCTGTCCATTGGGGTGGGCCAGGGCAGAGCTCTTGACCCTCAGGCAGAGGGGGGCCGCCACTTCTTCAGAGTGAAATTCCTCAAATCAAGGCCTGGGATGCACCTACTGTGGCACAAAACATTCAGATTCCCAGGCACTAACCCAGACCCTCTGAATCCGCATCTCCAGAGCCGGGCCCAGGAAGCCGTATTAGGATTGCTGTTGACGGGGCGCCTGGGTGGCCCAGCGGTTGAGTGTCTACCTTCGGCCCAAGACATGATCCCGGGGTCCTGGGATGGAGTCCTACATTGGGCTCCCTGCAGGGAGCCTGCTTCTCCCTCTGCCTCTCTCTCTCTCATGAATAAATAAATAAAATCTTAAAAAAAAAAAAAAAGGTATTGCTGTTGTTATTACAGGTTCTCCAAGGGGACCCTGATACCCTGCAGAGTTTGAGGTCCAGCACAGCAGGTCCTGCTGGTATGGGGGTGGGGGGAGCTGGGGGCAGAAACAGCACGGCAAACAGAACCCGTGAGTCTGGCCATCCACATCTCAAACCCTGAGAGCCTGCTCTGTGCCAGGCCTGGCTGTGCAGAAGCTGGGGGGGTGGGGGGTGGGGGCGGGGGAAAGGAACAAGACCCAAACTATACTCTCTGCCCAGTCAGTCAAGGAGACAGCTTTTCCCAAAGTGGGGTCCCAGGAACCCCAGTCCTGTAAGTCACTCCCAGAATGAAGGCTTTGCCGGTCAAGGCAGCTCGGAACACCTGGACCCTCGAGAAGTCCATGAGCCAGTAGAGGCTCTGAGCAGTCCTGCAGTGCAGAAAGCTGGAGAGACGCAGGGAAGGCTCAGAGGAAGGGATTGTGTGTGGAGGATCCGAGGAAGGAAGCGTGAAGGCTGGGCTGCCAAGGCATGGACTGCGCCCACAGCCCACGGCCCCCACCCCCCACTCCCCCCACCCCCGGCAGGTCAGACCACATGGAGAATGGGAGCGCTTCCTTCCCGGCCCCTCCCCTCCACCAAACCACTGCCGCTCAGCCTGGCCTGCTGCACGCAGATGCGGCGAGTCTCAAACCAGATATTTAACCCATGACTGCTGGAGCATCATCGGGAGCCTGCAGTGTAGCTGAGGTGGGGGCCCCCGGCTCAGCCCAGGCCCACCCTATGATGCGGGGCCCAAACCAGCCCCCCTTCACTGGCTGGAGCAGTGAGGAAAGCGTCTTCTGGTCCCCACCTTGGCTGGCCCATTATTCCAGCCAAAGGCCAGCACCAGAAAGGGGACCAAGGAGCAGGGGAGACAGCCAGTCCGGGAACCTGGAGCTCCTGGCAGAGAACAAAGGAGGGTTCCGTGAGAGAGAACTCTTCTGGCCAGAGACACATGGGTTCCAAGTCCAGCTGAGCCATTTCCTGCTTGGACCATCTCAGGCAAGCACCTTAGCCTCGAGGTGCCTCAGTTTCTCCATTTGTTGACAAGGATGACCACCGAGGTATCATGGAAATATTGACGTTTCCTGCACATGCTTCATCAGACATCAGATATGTTTATAGGCCCTGCCATAGAAGCATCCTCTTCCTAAGCCCTGGGGGAGGTCTGTGTGCCCCTTAACAGATAATTTATAGGAAACCAGGGCTCAGAGATGTCATGGTGTTCACCCTGTGTCATACACCGTGTGGATGGGGTGCCAGGACTCTGCTCACGCAGTCTTGTTCTAGAGGCCACTTCATCAAATACTAGGCTCACAGCTGCTCACAGGGGTGCTGGAAAAATCACAAGCAAACATACAGCAACAAGCACCATCACCAGAATAGTATGAGCTTGTATTTACTTTCCACATGCCAACCTTTCCACTCATTTCTTAATCTTCATTACAAGCCTGTGAGGTAGGTGTCGGCCCAGTGGGTAATCATGCTATTGCCCCCACTTTACAGATGTGGAAATCGAGGACCAGAGAGCTTCAGTAACTTGCCCAAAGTCACACAACAATTAAATGTTAGAGCCAGAATTCCAACCGAGGTAGGCCCTCAAGTCCATGCCACTAACAACCCCATGTTGACGATCCTGCAGGGCTCCCAGCACATCCTAGGCATGGACTGCCAAGTGCTCTAGACCACAATGGGATGCCACGTCTCACCCACTAGGATGGTGATAATCAAAAAGACAGGCCATAACGATTTGGTGACAAGGCTATGGAGAAATCAGAACCTTCACTCCTAGCTAGCTGGTGGGAACTGTAAAAACCGTGCAGCTGCTTTGGAAACCAGTCTGGAAGCTCCTCGAAAAGGTAAATACAGGGGATCCCTGGGTGGCTCAGCGATTTAGAGCCTGCCTTCGGCCCAGGGCGTAATCCTGGAGTCCCGGCATCGAGTCCCACATCAGGCTCCCTCCATGGAGCCTGCTTCTCCCTCTGCCTGTGTCTCTGAATAAATAAATAAAATCTTAAAAAAAAAAAAAAAAAAGTAAACATAGGGTTGCCACATGACCCAGTAACTCCACTCCTAAGTACCTACCCAAGAGAAACGAAAACATAGGTCCACACAAAACTTTGAACGAAACACAGAGGTTCCTAACAGCACTATTTACAATAGCCAAAAAGTGGAAACAACACAAACTTTCATCAGCCGATGAATGGATAAACAAAATGTGGAATATCCACGCAATGGAACGTCACTCGGCGAAGAAAGGAATGAAGCAAAAAAGAAAAAAAGAAAAAGAAAAAGAGGGCAGCCCTGGTGGCGCAGTGGTTTAGTGCCGCCTGCAGCCTGGGGTGTGATCCTGGAGACCCGGGATCGAGTCCCACATCGGGCTTTCTGCATGGAGCCTGCTTCTCCCTCTGCCTGTGTCTCTGCCTCTCTCTCGCTCTCTCTGAATGAATAAATAAATAAATCTTAAAAAAAAAAAAAAGAAAGAAAGAAAGGAATGAAGCAGCTGTACTTGATGTAGTGGGGGTGAACTACAAAACCATTATGCCGAGTGAGAGATGTGGGGCACAACAGGTCACGTATAGTATGATTCCACTTTTTTTTTTTTTTCAGATTTTATTTATTTACTCATGAAAGACACACAGAGAGAGAGAGGCAGAGACACAGGCAGAGGGAGAAGCAGGCTCCATGCAGGGAGCCCGACGTGGGACTCCATCCCAGGTCTCAAAGATCAGGCCCTGGGCTGAAGGCGGCGCTAAACTGCTGTGCCACCCGGGGATCCTATATGATTCCACTTACAGGAAATGTCTAGAATAGGCCAATCCATAGAAGCGGGAAGCAGATTCCTAGTTGCGAGGGCCTGGGGGTAGGACTGGCAAGTGAGCACTGATGGGCGTGGGGGGATGTCTTTTTGGGGGTGACGGAAATGTTCTACAATTGGTTGTGGTGATGGGTGGGTAATTCTATAAATATACGAAAAACCATGTAATTGTGTACTTTAAATGAGTGAATGGTATGGTATGGGAGTTGTATCTCGATAAAGCTGATATCAGGATTCCTGGGTGGTCTGCCTTTGGCCCAGGACGTGATCCTGGAGACCTGGGATCAAGTCCCACATCGGGCTCCCTGCATGGAGCCTGCTTCTCCCTCTGCCTGTGTCTCTGCCTCTCTCTGTGTGTCTCTCATGAATAAATAAATAAAATATTAAAAAAAAAAAAAAGCTGATATCCTCAAAATTGGCAAGTGCCATTTCTAGGTGATGGGGCTTGTCTCTTCCTCCCCCACCCCCTTGAGCCTTCTTCCTGCCTTGTATCTATTTTCCAGGAGGCTAGACCAGCTCCAGGCGCCCAGCTGCCTAGAAGATACTAGTTAACACGCACAGAGTTGAGCATGTGCCCACCAGTGCTAAGCAAGTCACATACATATAGATTAGCTCCTTTAGGGGTGCCTGGGTGGCTCAGTGGTTGAGCATCTGCCTTTGATTCAGGGCGTGATCCTGGGGACCCGGGATCGAGTCCCACATTGGGCTCCCTGCATGGAGCCTGCTTCTCCCTCTGCCTGTGTCTCTGCCTCTCTTTCTGTGCCTCTCATGAATAAATACATTAAAAAAAAAAAAAAGATTAACTCCTTTAATCCTACAACTGCTGAAGTTGCACTGTTTTCCAGTTTTACAGATGGGGAAACTGAGGCACTGAGTGATTTAATGAGTTGACCACAATTCCCACTGCCAGAAAACAACAACTGGGGTTCTAATCCAGGCCTCCGGGCCACAGTCCTAGCACACTTTTTTTCCTTTTGGGTTTGGGGTCCCGAATGAGGCGCCCCACAGGACCCTGCATTCTGGCCAGGTGTGCAGGAGTGCAGGAATGTGGGCAAGTCAGGAACCTGAGGGAGGGGGCGCAGATCCCAAAACGGCTGGGAACTGGCCTGGCCAGTCCAGCTTTTCATCTCACTAATAAGACCCACTGGGGCAGCCAGACAGGGCATGAGCCCGACTGATGGAGACCAAGATACCACCTTTCCCCACCACCCCCGTCCAGTCCTGTCCACCCCGGAGGCAACGATCACCAGCAGAGCCGGGAAAGCCAAGGTGCCCCCACCCTGGAGAGGGAGGCAGGGCTGAGCGACATGCTGGTAGAGAGACACACCCAGCCCTCCTCTACTTACTCAAGTTTAACACAGACACAGGTTCTCTGGGCAGTGGCCTTTGGTTCCAGAGGGTGGCTTGGAAGTCATCCAGCCCCACCTGCTCATTACACGGATGAGCCAACTGAGGCCCTCAGAAGCAAAGGCATCCACCCAAGGTCACAGAGGAGGCAGCTGGTGCCTGCAGTCAGACGGGGTTCAAATCCTGACCGCACCTGCCATCGGTGTGAGCTTCTTGTTTCTGAACCTCCCTTTTACCATCTATAAAATGGGAATTGTCCATCCCATGTAGTTAAGTGAGGGGAGTGGAAGGAAAGTCAGGCCCTCCTGGAAACATTTGAATTGAGTTTCAGAGACCACCCTGGGGTTCAGGGACTGAGCTGGAGGTTCAGGGCAGAAAACCAGTGCCTGACAGCAGACAGGAGACAGTCAAGAAGTACCGTTCAGCGAGGGACCTCGAATCACTCAGCACAGATGGTGAGGATGAGCACTCATGCACACAACACGTATTTATGGCACTTTTACACCCCCCGCCCCCACAGGCGTGCCAGTCACAAGGCACCTGAGCCCTTACGTCGCTCCGCTGTGCATGGGCTCTGCCTGTGGACTCCGGCTTGCATTTGGTTCTGTAAAATAGGTTTCTCCTGAAAATCAGTAAGTTCTCGATGGAGAGGACAGAAGGTTAACATCCCCAGGGGGAAGACACATCAACACAGTGGGACACCTGACACCCGGTACCGGGGGGCACACCTGATTGCCTCCAAGGAGCCCTTCTCAATGTATGACCTCCATCTCAGGGCTGGCAGCCAGCAGACAAGCCCAAACCGAGGGACGGCCTACAGAACACCTGACCAGCCCTCTTCGAAGGTGTCAAGGTCTGGGACCCCTGGGTGGCTTAGTGGGTGAAGCGCCTGCTGTCGGCTCAGGGCATGATCCCGGGTTCCTGGGATCGAGTCCCGCGTTGGGCTCCCCAGCAGGGAGCCTGCTTCTCCCTCTGTCTGTGTCTCTGCCTCTCTCTGTGTCTCATGAGTAAATAAATAAAATCTAAAAAAAAAATTAAAAAAGTGTCAAGATCATGAAAGACAAGACTGAGGAACTGTCAGCCTGGAGGAGTCTAAGAAGATGTGACCACGGAGTGCGACATGGGGTTGTGGGACAGAGAAAGGACATTAGGGGGAGACTGAAGAATTGGAAACAAATTTATAGTTTAATTTTTGTTTAAAGATTTTATTTATTCATTCATGAGACATACAGACACACAGAGAGACACAGGCAGAGGGAGAAGCAGGCTCCGTCAGGGAGCCCGATGCAGGACTCGATCCTCAGGGATCACAACCTAAGCCAAAAGTAGATGCTCAACCACTGAGCCACTCATGTGCCCCTATAGTTTAGTTTTTAAAGAAAAGTTTCCTTCCAGTTGTCTGGGCTTTCCAGCAACCCCCTACGGGACGTCTTGGTGATGGGAATGGCATCCAGGACACCTAGCTGTGGACAGGCAAGAGGAGGTGGGGTGCCGTGACCTAAGACCCCACCTAGTAGAAGCTGGTGGGATGCAGGACTCACCTGTCCCCACCACGGCTCCCTTGGCCCCACCCCACCCAGCCCGGCTGCTGCTGTGCAGGGTGCACAAGCCAGATGAGGGGGGGGGGGTCCCAGGCAGATTTGGGCCCATTTCTCCAGAGAACCAGCCCTCATTTTCTTCTCCTGGGCTGAGGAAGCCGAGGTCTGGCACGGACCCAGGAGGGCCAGGGTCCCTGTCCTCAGTAGGATGAAGAGCCCCGTTGACATGAGACTCCTGGCGCTAGTTGGGGAAAATGGGGTGCAGCCCGGCCAGAGGGCTGCCTGGCATCTCCGCAGAGCCCTGGGTTGGGTGTGAGGACACCCTGAGGGACAAACAAGGCCTTTTGGGTTTGAGCCTGCAGGCACCAGCCTGGAACAGGCGCCTCATTGTGTCCCCAGGATGTAGTCAGAGCACGGACACTGCAGGGAGGGAGCCTGAGAGCTCTAAACGGCATCAGGTACCCGGTTCTGTCACCAGGAGGTGGAAACTCAATAACCATAGCCCAACCTGCTCTGCTGGTGGCCGCTCAAACCCAGGAGCTCAGCAGCAACGCGGGCGCTGTCCAGAGAAGTGGGGACGGAGATGGAACCCGGGTCATCTAGACCACGGAGGGAATAGATGGGCAGGAAAAGAACAGAGGCATCTCAGGGGACCCTCACCCCCCCATCCTGCTGCCCAGTCCTTCCTGCTTTATTTTGTGCAGGTGCTTCTTGCTCTTCCTCGCGGCTGGAGGGACAGTATGACCCGGTGCTCAAGCACCCAGACGGAAGGCAGCTGGCCTGGAGGGGAATCCTGACTCAGTCCTTCCCAAGCTGTGAATTGCTCAGCCTCTCTGAGCCTCAGTTTCCCTGTCCATCACGGGGGGGGGGGGCGGGGTGCATCCCGTTATGCATGCCACGGGGCTCTGCCAGGGTTGAATGAGAGGGCACTGCCACATGGAGAGCCTAGGCTCTCTGCTGCCACATGGGGTCTCTGTCCAGGGGGTGACAAAAGCCCGAAGGCAGATTGCACTGGCACCGGGGAGCTAAAAAAAAAAAAATTAAAAAATTAAAAATTAAAGACCCCAGGCCACCGTGCCATTCACACTGATCCTCATGGGAGCCAAGACATGCTTTGGCTCCTCCTTTCGGACATCGCCTCGCCCGGGCATGGGAAATTCCCAGGTAACTTCAGTATTTGGAAAGGTCTCCTCCGATCCCTGCAGGGAGAGGCTGGGTGCACACCTGGGCAGTGAGGCCACTGGGAAGATGCGGATCCCAGGCTCGGTCCCACTGCACTGCCTTGGGTTTGGGCTTAGAATCAGCTGTGGGATTCGAAGGGTAAGGCTTCCAGCACAGGCGTTCTGGAGCCCTGAGCACCGTCTCCTGTCTGTGGGAGGGAAACCGCGGAAGGGGAGGGCAGGGAGGGCCCGTCTACCTGGTTGTTCAAGCAGAACCCAGAACCGCCCAGATCCCGGCCTTTCCCTTCCCTCGTTCCACTGGGAACAGACCTGTTGGCTCTACCCTCCTTTGCCCTGTGGTCTCAGCCTGCTCGGGGTTGCTACGTCTCACCTGGACCAATGCAACAGCCACCCCCAACCATCTGCCTGGGCCCAGACCCTTGCTGCCCAGGCCAGCTGCAGCACATTTCAACAGTGCACCTGATCTTATCACTGTCCAGCCTGGAACTTGCCAGAGCTCCCCAATGCTCTGAGAAGAGAGCTCATACTCCTGCCCATGGCCCACAGGACCTCCAGATCTCAACCCTGTGCCCAGCCCTTTCTGCCTCAGGGCCTTTGCACTGGCTGTGACTTCTGGGTTGGGGTGAGGTGGGGCGGTGTCTCTGTTTGTAGATCACCTCTAGGACCACCCTGGCTAAGACTTGGTTTACTGACCACATGCCCAACTGATCCACTCAGTTTGTCTATCTCTGTCCCAAGCTCAGCAGCCACCAGAAGGGCCGGCTTCCCGGCCTCCTACCTCCAGGAGAGACCTAGGCCCTCCAAGGACTCCATGAATGGCCAACCCTCCACCTGGCAGCGAGAGCCTCCCTTGCTGCCTTCAGCTCTCCGTGCCCAAGTCATGCGGAACGAGTTGACCCATTTTCCTCTCTATCCTGCGTGCAGGGAAGGAAACTGAGTCATCCTGGCACAGAGAAAGACATAGACTCTGGTGTTGCTCTGCCCTGGGTGGGCTCCTTAGCCTTTCCCTGCCTATTTTCTCGTGTGTGAAACGGAGATAAGAATCTGCCCCACCCCAGAGAGCTGACACAATTCAAGGAGATAATCCTTATAAAGTACCTTGGATGTGGCAGTCACGTCACAGAGGCTCAGGACTGCTGGGCCTTGGTCTATCTGGTTCACTGCCACGTCCACAGCGCCCAGCACAATCCTCATCCCAGCAACAAGGCAGTGAGCTGCGCCCATGTCTGGTGTAACCAAACGTGCTATTTCTCCTGCCTACCTTAATTTCCTCAGCCATAAATAGGGTTATGGTGTCTACTGCGGAGCGGCAAACAGAAAGACACATCTAACAAGCGGCAAACGTCCCCAGGTTCCTACTGTCCTACTTTGCGTTTAAGGTCACCGCTGCCCAATAGAAAGAGGCTGCGACAGTCATGTTTGTAGTTAAATTTTTCCAGCATGAGAAAAGTCAAGAGGGGACACCTGGGTGGCTCAGCAGTTCAGCGCCTGCCTTTGCCCAGGGCGTGATCCTGGGGGCCCGGGATCGAGTCCCGCATCGGGCTCTCTGCATGGAGCCTGCTTCTCCCTCTGCCTGTGTCTCTGCCTCCCTCTCTCTCTCTTTGTGTCTCTCATGAATAAGTAAATAAAATCTTAAAAAAAAAAAGAGGGTGCTAAGCCAGTTTTGTGGGATGACGGGCCCTGTAACATCCTTTTCCAGGCGTGACTCTGTGTCGCTCATGAATAAATAAATAAATCTTTAAAAAAATTTTTTTTAAATTTTTTTAAAGAAAAGTCCAAAGAAACAGGTGAACTTAATTTTTATACAATTTGTGGTTTGACTTAATATATCTAAGAAATTATTCTGACAGGTAGTCGACAGAACATTATTAATGCGCTATTTTGCATTCCTTGTTCATCTTATGCCTTCCAAAGCCTGGCATGTAGTTTTCACTCGAAGCCCATCTCAGCTCATGTGGCTAGTGGCTCCCAAGTATTACGGTGCAGTTCTAGGTGATTCTGTGGCTTCTGGCCACTTTGCTCTCAGCCCATCAGTTCTGCCATAGATGCACAGAGCACCTAGGGGTGCTGCTCAGAGCCTGGTACGTAGGGACACTCAGTAAATGATCATCCCTGTGCTCTCTGTCACCCTCTTACCAGACCTACACAGGTTGTCCAGACACCTGCCCCAAGGCCAGGTCAGGTCTACAGATTCCTGGCTCCTTGACTTCAAAACAATCCAGAGCTCCCAGCTGCACCCAGCAGAGTATGGAGCCTGGGGATAGAGTGCCAGGTAAACCACACCCGGGGCCCCTTCCCATGCCCCTGGAGCTGGAGCATCCTTGCCCACAGGCCACAGGGCAGAGCCAGGGGCATCTGGCTTGCTCCCAGCCATCCCTCCCCTTAGGCGAGGAGAACAGCCTCTTTCCTGCCCTGGCCTCTTTCGTGACCTGCCACTCTGGGGAAGAGATCACACCCCAGAGGGGTGCTGCAGCCCTGCCATAAGTCTTCCCAGAACCGCTCTGTCCCCCATCCATCACAACTCAGCTTTCTCTGTGTGTAGAGACAGGAAGCGGCGGGCACAGGGCACGTCTAGTAGGAACCGCCTTCCCTCCTCAGCCAGGACCACCTTGCCTTCCAGGCCTGAGTCAGTCCCCATGTTCCCTCTTGGTCACGTCTACTGTCCCTCCCTTTTGGGGTTAATTCTGTTTCAGTGGGTGTGCACAGGAGCAGGGGAAGGGTGGGCAGGAGCCATCATTTTTGGAATGTCTGGAATGCATAGGAGTGCTCACCTCTCCCCAGAACCAGCCTCACCCTTCCCAGAGCCCACAGCAGAGGCCCAGCTGCCTGCTGGCCAGGGTCATCCCCTTCTGGGTCCTGCCTGCCTCTAGGGCCAGCCAGGGCATAAGCAGCTCCTTGGAGACATCCAGACATCCAGATAATCCAGAGGCTTATCTCTGATGCTAGTTGTCCCTTGGCCCCCATTTTGTCCCTCCCAGACATCTGTCCTGCCTCTGACGCGAAGGCACACACAGTAGGCACTCAGAAAATGATGGCTAAACACGAAGCACCTGCTAGGTGCCAATCACCCACTTGGTCCCTTCACAAGACCCACTGAAATCTTGGCGTCCTGGGAGAAAGGCACCCTTACAGTCATTGGCAATTCTCTCTCTCTGTTTCTTTTTTTTTTTTTTTTTAAGATCTTATTTATTTATTCATGAGAGACACAGAGAGAGAGAGAGAGAGGCAGAGACATAGGCAGACGGAGAAGCAGGCTCCCTGTAAGGAGCCTGATGTAGGACTCGATCCCAGACCCCAGGATCATGCCCTGAGCTGAAGGCAGATGCTCAGCCGCTGAGTCACCCAGGTGTCCCTAGGCCCTTCTCTTTTTTAAAGATTTTATTTTCAAGTAATCTCTACACCCATCGTGGGGCTCGAACTCACAACCCCAAGATCAAGAGTCTTGTGCTCCACCGAATGAGCCAGCCAGGTGCCCCCACTGGGGACTTTTCTTAATCCTGCCTGTTAGGCTATAAACTTTTGGACAAGTAAGGATGTACTCATCTTTTTCTTTTCAGATTTTATTCATTAATTTGAAAGAGAGAGAAAGAGTAAACAAGAGGGAGAGGGAGAGAAAATCTGAAGTAGACTCTGCACTGAGGATACAGCCCGACACGGGGCTTGATCTCATCAATCTCATCGATCTCACGACCACAAGATCATGACCTGAGCCGAAACCAAGAGTTGGACGTTCAACGGACTGAGCCACCCAGGCGCCCCAGGACAGTCATCTTTTAGGGAGCCCTTCATTGTCCTTAATTCCAGGCCTTGCATAGGCTTGGGGCTCAACAAATAGCTATGGAACTGAGCAGACATTTGATAGCATGGCCACAATTCCTATCCCCCCATTTTCCAGATGAAGATAACTGCAGCTTGGAAGGGATGAGAAACCCACCCAAGGTCACACAGCTGGGAAGTGGTGGTGCCAGGATTTGAACAGGCTCCAGAGCCACCTTCTCAGAACAAGGGTGACCAGTACCAATCCATGAAATGACAGGGAGACATCAGGGAGACAGGACGAAGCAGCAAGGCGTTCACCACTCAGGGGAGGCCCAGTGATTTACATCTCATTGGCATCCGACTTGGTACAATTAATCCCAGTGGTTGAGTCATAGTGGTGGTGACTGACTCAGATATTCTCCTAAGATGCCATCATGAGGGGATCCCAATCTGTCCCTCTGAGGAGGCCTTTTGGGAGAAAGAATCAGCACAGAGGGAACATCTCCCGGGGCTCTACCCTGCCCCAGTACCTGACACATGTTTCCACTTTGATCCTCATAACAACCCCTCGAGGTTGGTACTATTATTGCTCCCAGTGAACAGACTGAGCCTAGGGAAGAAGGGCAACTTGCCTGGGGCCATTGGACTAGTAAGCATCCAGACTGGTGACTGCTGTCACCCTAGCCAGTTTTCTAGATAGTCAATCACTGCCAAATAAACTTTCACCCCCGCCCCCAATTCCTTATCATCTCTCTGCCCCTCTTACAGGCCTTGGGGACAGGCCCTTCTTCATTACCTACCTCTGAAATCGGAGTTCACATGTTGAACTCCAAACCTATGCAAGGCCTGGAATTAAGGGCACTGCCCACACCAAACATACATACCCCCCCCCAAGACAGATAAGTCCAAGGGCTTACAACCTAATAAGTGGGATGAAGAAAAACACCCTGAAGACTATAACTGCAAAGATCCAGATTGCCTGGGTCAGTATATTTTCATCCACTGTGTCCTATTTAGACTTTATATCCTAACTTAACTGTAAAAATATAGCTTGATCCAATAAAATGCAGGAAAAAAGTCAAAGGAAACATGATAAATAGGAATTACAAATTACCATGGCAGAGGTAGGTCCAAACACATCAGTCATTACAATAAACGTAAATGAGTTAAACTCTCCTGTTGAAAGCTAAGACTCTCAGCTGAGAATACAAATACAAAACAAAAGCCAGCTCTGTGCCATTTTATAAGACACATACCTGAAACAGAATGATACAGGAAAGTTGAGAATAAGTGAATATAGCACAACAGACCAGGCAGCTGCTATTGAAAAGGGAAAGCAAGCTGCACGTACCTCAAGAACAAGACAGATCAAAGTAATCAGTGTGAACGTGGGGTTCACACTCCTGGGTACACATCCAAAGACTGAAGTGTGGGCCACACCCCAGATATTCTGACTTAATCAGCCTGCGACAGAGCCTGGACATTTCTTTTAAAGCTCCCCAGATGATTCTAATGTGTAGCCAGGGTTGGGAATCCAGAAACGAACCACAGTAATGCATCACAGGATTACAGGGAGCAGACTGAGGAAGAATCTCCAGATCTCTACAGGAAGAAAGTCTTATAAGAAAGCAGTATACAGGAAGCATCCAGTAAATACCAGATTGATTGGTCAATTGACTGATACTCTCCTTACTAGAAACTTCCATGGTAATTAGACAGTAAAATCCTCCACACCCAGCTATTAATCCTGAGGAAGTATATCCTAAACAGAGAAGATTGCTGGCTTAGTAACTACAGCTCCGTTTCCCGGCCTAATCTGTTTCCGCCCAGCAAAGCCACCCTACCTCCAGGCCCGTGTCAGGCGTGTGCTTTCCGGCTCTCATTACCCCCCACACAGAAGTTCAAGCTGCCTTGGGTAACATCAGTGCTAGTCCTGAAGATTTTTGTAAGGTTTAAATAGGGCTGCAGCCAGTCTTGGTGCCCTTAAGGGTCAAGACGTCATCCTGGCTTCAAGACCAGGAGTGCCAGTCTCCATTTATTAAGCACAATCTCCATACGTGCCTGGTGTTTTATACACATTGTCTCCAGACCTCCACAAGCTTCCACTCCTCCTGTTCCACAGATTCAAAACAGACCTTCCACCACTGTTTACTGAGCGTTCCTATGTGGTTGGCACCGTTCTTGGGGGAATGGAGTGACTGCACGACATGCAAAGTCCCTGCCTTCATCAAGCCGAGAGAGGGGTGGGAATGTGGTCGGCAGCACAGGGGACAGGGGCATAGCTCACACGCAGCACAGCTGGGCCTGAAGGGCAAGTCTGCGGCTCCCAAATTCAGGCTCTTTCTACTCTACCCACCATGCCCACAGAACCTGCCCCTGGGCCTCGGTGTCCCCCTCAGTGACATGAGAGCTTGGGTTGCCCATTTTATACTTGGGAAGAGTCAAGCTCCTTATCTGGAGCAGCAGGACTGAGCCCTCTCAGTTCCTGGCACAAACCTAGAACCTTCCCCCAACTTTCAGTTGGAACCAATATGTCCCCATGCCCAGGACGGAGAAGTGAAAACTATAAAAGCTATGAGTCTGAAATCCGAGCCCAGGCAACTGGAGCAGCAAGAAATTCCACACATGACTGTTTCTCTGCAGCCATGCAGCCTTTCGGGGTCAGCAGGCAGCAGGCTGAGCAGCGAGCCAGGGAGCAGCTGGGTGTGCAGCTCATTTGTAAGACCTGAGAAACACTCTACCCAGGGCAGGTGGGCCAGGTGGCCAGCGGGGACACTTGGTGGCCAGCCTGCCTGCTCGTAGCTCAGAATGCCCATGTTAGGGCAGCTCCGAGTCTCGGGCAGGCTACCAAAACTCTGAGCCTCACCTGGAAGAGAGGTCAGGGTAGTGTTATCTAAGAAATACAACATAATCATTGGCAGCTGCCCCACGCCAGGACTCAGCCTTGAGCCTCTCACACATTTATACCCTTCCCAGTACCCCTGCCACCTTCCTGAGACTTCCCAATTGTGTCTCCCAATCCAGCACCATCCTGCTTGTCTTCCATTCTTGTTCCTCTGGCCTCAGGACCGGTCCTCCTGGGCTCACCTCCTCTTTCTCCCACTACTGACTGGACTCTGAGACACAGGACTCCAGGCTCCCTTCCAGGCTCCAGCCCACACTGTTCCTGCTGTCCGCTCTCCTTGTCCACCCCACTCCTCACTTTAAAAGACCTGAAAACTCATGATCTAGCTCAAGCACGCAGAAAAGTACAGAAAAGAATCCTATCACCAAGACTTAGCTGATGTTCCCGTGTTGCTATATTTGCTTTAATTTTTGTTTACAAAGAAATATAACGTTATCACTCATTATCCCCGCAGCCCCCTCCTCTGGGGCAGGGTAATTTTGGAGCTGCTGGTTTCCTCCCAAGCCTGTTTCATGTTTTCACTACATACCTATGTCTGCATCCTGAAACATTATGTTGCTTTGAATGAATGTTTTTTAAAATGTGCATAAACATACTCTACGTATCCTTCATTGGCTTTGTTCGCTGATGACTTTTCAGGCTTATGTTATGCACATGGCTGCACACCTACTCCGCCTCATCCCCCTCGATGCTCCCTTGATCCACCCACCTCCTGCTGGTCCTCCAGAAGCCCTCGGGCTGGGTCAGGGCCCCTCTGCCTCCACTGTCTCAGCACTCATCACCCTGCATTATCACCGCCTGTTTACTGAGCACACAGAAGAAGGTGGCTGGGTGGGGTCAGGGGTCATCGGCACTCTCTGTTCAGGTGCTCACATTCTGTCCCACCCCCACCTTCTTGGTCGGAATGCGGAATGCGTGCGTGTGCACACACCCGTGTGTGCTCTGTGAGAGGTTTAAGGAGGGAGAGAATCCTAGCAGGCCCCCACGGATCACCCTCACTCATTCATTCATTTGTTCAGCACGTGAGCTACACCAGCCAGTCTCTAGGGGGGAGACAGACATCCATTCCCACTTGGCCAATGGGCCAGAGTCAAATGGCTGCTGAGCTAAGGACCAAGGAGATGGACAAGACGAGAGGTTAGGGAGGGCTTCCCTAAGGAACAGAGACCAACCAAGAAAGAGGAGGAGAAATGAGCCAAGAGGGATGGGAAGAGCATTCCAGGCAGGAGAAAGAGTGTGGACGAAGGCCATGTGCCTGGATGCAGTGTGGAAAGGACAGGGTAGGGGGCACACATTCCTGTGTGCAGGGCTGCAGCAACCAGGGCCTGAGAGCAGAGGCAACCCTGGCACAGGGTTAAGCAGCAGGGAGAGGAGCAGATCTGCATTTTACAAAGAGCTCCCTGGCTGTAAAGGGAGAAGGGACTAAGGTGTCGGGGTGGAAGCGAGAACTGTGAAGAGGCTACTGCAAGTATGCAGGCAAGAGGGCCTGGGCAGCCAGCTCAGCAGGCAGGGCTAAGTGGAGGGAAACGCAGGGCTGGCTCCACCTGGGGCACCAGAGGCCTCCCACCCTAGGCCCAAGGGGGTTTATTCTTTTTTTTTTTTTAAGATTTTGTTTATTCATTCATGAGAGACAGGGAGAGGCAGAGACACAGGCAGAGGGAGAAGCAGGCTCCATGCAGGGAGCCTGATGTGGGACTCCATCCGGGGACCCCAGGACCACGCCCTGGGCTGAA
Source organism: Canis aureus (assembly GCF_053574225.1). Taxonomy (NCBI): domain Eukaryota; kingdom Metazoa; phylum Chordata; class Mammalia; order Carnivora; family Canidae; genus Canis; species Canis aureus. The sequence continues at coordinate 41,294,398 of NC_135618.1, forward strand.
GTCAGGCACTAAACTGCTGAGCCACCCAGGGATCCTCCAAAGGGTTTTAAACACAGAAGGGCCACCTAAAGCAGGAGAACAAAGACCAGAGGCCATTTCCCTCTTCCCCCTCCAGAGACAGGCTGGAACTGGCAGGCTGGAGCAGAAGGGAGCTGGGAAGCACAGGTCCTCCCCTCTTGACAAGGAGCCTTGGAAATGCTCTTAAAGGCAGCTCCCCACCCCCACCCTCACCCCCATCCCCCGCCTCGGTGGCCAGGGCCCTCTGGGTGCCCCTTACCCTCCTTAGGGCATTGGCTAAATGGTATGAATTGGACTAAGCCTCTCCCCCAAAACTTCCTGTCCCCAGATGATTGCCCCTGACAATGCTCGAAACGCCACCATTAGGAGCCATTCTAAAGGTTCTGTGCTGTTCTGTTCTGAATCTAATTTATCAGGTCTCCTTCCCTCTGCCAAGAGAAGGGCTGGGCAAGTGAGGGCAAAGCCAGAGAGAGGGGAAGCAGACAGGGTTGCTGGGGCGGAGTCAGGGAATACAAAAGCCAGTGACTCCACCATCTGGCCTGGGGCAGTCCCTGGAGAGGAGACCCAGGTGTGGGTGGGAAGACCTAGTTGCCCTTCCCAGGGGCTCCTGGGCCCCCAGGATCGACCACCTGTGAGCTATGAGCCTGAGGTGAATGCCTTTACTCTCGGCCTTAGTGTTACCGTCTGTGAAATGAGACACCAAGGCCAGGTTTGGCACTGCGTCAGGATGAGACACTCTAGCACCTATGGCCATGCCGGGCACACAGTAGGTGCTGGAGAAACGACCTCGGGGACGACTCCAGTACAAGTCACCCATATGGCTGGAGGTGGGCCTTGCAGACAGAGGCCTTCCTAGACTGTTCAGGCTTTCCAGCTGTCACCGACCGATCCCTGGGTGCAGGTGCGTCTCCCTGGGTCTGCTTGTGGGAGGGCCACCTGGATGCCGAGGTGATGGATGAGAGTCAGCTGGCCTCCTGGCCCACCGAGGGAAGAGGAGACCAGCTATCTGGTCGGCTTGGGGCTTAGCACTCGCCTTACCCTTACTAGTGTGTGACTACTCGTCCTGGCTGCTATGGTTTACCGAGCACTCACTGTGAACCAGGTCTGGGGCTGCACACCCAGCAACCTCACAGGTGCTCTCATCACTCCCACTTCACAGATGAAGAATCTAAGACTCAGAGATGTTAAGTGACCTGCCCAAGGTCACACAGTCCGGAGGGGCAAAGCGAGGGCTTGAACTCACACCTGGCTGACACCAGACTCTGGGCTCTTAACCACCAAGAGGCTCAGGGTACCCCAGCTTGCTTCCAGGAGGCCATGCAGCCCTTCCCCAGCTCTTAAAGCCTTGGGACCCTGCCACTCACACAGGGAGGCACTGTTAAGGTGAGGTGATTCTTGCAGGATGCAATCGAGGTGAGGTTGAGAGGTGAGGCCAGGCTGCTGGGTGCTTACTGGGACCCAGGTCTGGGTGGAAAGGCAAAATTAGTCCCATTTTACAGATAAGGAAGCTGAGGCTCAGTGAGGTCAGATTTCTTTGCCAAAATCAAACGGAGGCAGGATTCAGTCCAACCCCAGAGCTGGATTTTAACCATTCCACTCCTCCCCAGGACAGGTCGGATACTTCCCCAGGAAGTCCAGCCTGACCTCCTAGGTCTCCACCGTAACCCTGACAGCTCTTACTGCAGACCAGTCCCCTGACAATGGCACCTGAGCCATCGGGCTAGAGACCTCGTCCATCCAGCTCTATGTCCTACAGCCAGGACACAGTCCTGTAACCACTAGTAATTAAGCATAAATCCATCAAGTACAAGGAGGTAGTCAATGTCTCCTCCACCCCCTCCCCCGGGAATGGCAGCCCTGGAGGTATACAGTGCACAGCCTGTCCATCGGCATCCAATCCAATCCCAGGTGCGTGGTGAGTGACTTCTCTGCATTTCTTCAATAGTTCTAACCACTGCAGCCACCGTAGATCGAGGCCTCCTAGAACTCTGAACTCTTTCCCTGTGTTATTTCAATTTTCATGCCAACAATATCATCCGGCAGGAACTATGCTTATGCCCTTTCTACGCAGGCGAAAACACCAGCTCAGAGGCCAAGCAGCTCGCCCCAGGCTGCATAATCAGGAAGGGGCAACTGGTAGGGGCTGCAGTCTCAGCGGTGGTTCAGGACAGACCTTCCCTGCTGAGCTGGATGCCCAACCTCAGCTGCAGTGACCTGCACCATCAGCCTGACCCTGTCATTAGCTCAGGTGTGAACATCAGCTCCCACACCTGTTATTAGGAACCAGGGTGACAGGAGCAGCGGGGTTCACCAGGTCCTGGCCCTCCTCAGTTTCAGAAGCTAAAAGGTTGACAAACAGGGAGGGGCAGTTTTCTCCACAGAGGGCTCTTCTGTGGCTGCCTGGCTTCTGGGTCCTGGGGCCCCTCAGCTGAAGGCAGTGATGCTGCCCCTCCATCTGGGTACTTTCTGCATGCTAAGGGCATTCTGTCCACTGTCACATTTATTTGCTCCCCACCAAGACCCCATGGAGAAGATAGATTTGCACCGTCCCTACTTTGCAGATGAGGGAGCTGACCTGGGAGAGGCCCCTGACTTGCCTACAGCAGCAGTGGCAAAGCTAGGATCAGAAGGGAAACATTCTGCTCTCCGGGCTGGAGCTCCCACCCACCTTGCCGTGCTGTGTCTTGCTTTGCAACCCCACCCTCCCTTAGACAAAGGAGGCCCCCAAGAAACTCAGGATGAAAAAGCAACTCTCAAGGGTCAGTGTCTCCATGACCAGTGACCACATCGTAGAGCTAGAAGGACAGTGCTAGGCACCAGGTAACACTCAAAAGGTTCTTGCTGGGAGAATGGAGCAAGAAGCTGTCCCCCAGCCCACAACCCAGGCTATGAACTTGTCCCCACTGAGGGGCAGACGTGGAGGGACACACTGGTCTGGGGAGATCAGGTAGGGAAGCACCTAGGCCCTATTCAGGGCTGTGCCTGTGCCAGGCCATGGAGCCCAAGGGAAGAGCATCTCATCCCATCCCGGGGAGAGAATTGGGAAGTCTTCCTGGAGAAAGAAACCTCAAAGCTGATATCTGGAATCAATGGCTGTCAGCCAAGGACAGAGGGTGGCTGCTTTGGGCCAGAACTATGCAGGGAGGGGGAAGGGGGAGAGAGAAGCGGAGGACCCTGACTCCTTGCCGCCCGGGCCCTTGGAGTCCACACAGCTATAAAGGATGGGAATTCCTTCCTTCCTATCCTCTACTGGGAAAGCCAAGATCCTCCCAGCTCATATGAGCTCATCACCACCTTGTTAGATCCAACCTTCTATTAGAGGGACAGGACAGAGAGCTGGAGGGATTGGGGTCTGGAGGGATGGGGGAGGCAGAGGGCAGGGTGAGGCCTGGCCCATCTCCTGGTGTGTGGGTGTGTGCATGTGTAAAGGACTGGAGGGGCCCGAGTCTTGGTGGGGAGAGAACAGAACAGCCCTCCGTGGCTGGCACAGAGTGTGTGATTGTGCAATGCTCCAGGGAACAGCTCCGGGACTGGACGGGACCCCAGCTAGGTTTGAGAGCCAGCTGGACTCAGCCACAGAGGAGCAGCATGCAGGGCCCTGCCCAATCTCTGGGGTTGTGCAAGCCTGGGGAGGCTGGGGGAGTGGGGGACTCTAGAGGGGGAAAATAAATGCCTCTGAGCTTCGAACAGCCCAAAGGGGAGATGGGGACCCTGAAACCACAGGGTGGTGCAGTTTCTGGAAAAAGCTGGAACTCACAGTAATGGAGTGCCCAGGGCTGCCTGCACCTGTCTGAGAGGTCTCCCTGGGCTGGACCACAGGAGAATGCTGGAAGCCCTGGCCAGGGTCTTCTCACCTTCTTCTGCGCCTGGACAGGAGTGAGGACCACCGTGAGGCCACGTTAGGGTGGATGCTCCCAAGCAGGTGGGCAGTGCAGTTTGCTGAGTCTCCCACCTGAATGAAGCTTGGTAAAGTGCACCCTCCCTAGCCAGGAGCCCCCACCTCATATCTGCGAGACTCAAAGTCCGGCCCCTTCCCTCAATCTCAGCATCTGCAGGAGGCTTCCCTGAACCGGTTATTAAGTGAATACATTAGGCTTATCAAAAGGACGTGGGCCGCCGCCGAGTGAACGCAAACACATCGAGACATGTCATCGCCTTCCCAGGCCGCCTGGGAACCTGCGGCGGAGACGCGGCCAGCTGCCGGGCCGGGGGTGGGGCGCAGCCCTGGCAAGTCCTGCAGCGCGGAGCTCCGAGGACGCCCGGGCCCCGCGCAAACCCCGGCGCGGGAACAGGGGCGCCCCCCCCGACCCCACACACCCGCGGGTTGTTCCTGGCGGAGCTCCGGAAGGCAGTGCGGCAGCTACCGGGGGCCGCAGGTGGCACGGGGACCCCCGCGCGGCGCGGCCCCAGCGAGCGGGGAGCACCTGCGCGCGCTCCGCCCCGCTTCCCTCCCGCCCTGAGCCCCCGGCGGGGCGCCCCTGCCTCGGGGGTCGTCCTCCCGCGCCCGCTGCCCCCGCCCCGGCGGGCTCCGGCCCAGGAGAGCCCCGGCGCCGGGCGGCCCCGGGAAGCGGAGGTCCCCTCCTTGCAGCTCGGTCGTGCGCCGTGCAGGGGACCCAGCCGGGGCTCGGGTCCCCCCGCCCGCGCCCCTCACCTCCGCGTCTGCACCGTGGGGCTGTATTTGCCTTTGTTTCTCTTCCTGAAGAGCGAGTTCATGGTGGCGCTGGCGGGAGCGGCGCCGGGAGCACCGGGGCACCGGGGGCGGCGCAGGTGAGCGGGCGGCGCGCGGGCCCCTAGTGCGGAGCCGCGGCCGCGGCGCGGTGCCTACTCGCGGGGGGCGGGGCGCCCGAGGTCCGCAGCTCCCGGGGCGGCTCCGGAGAAGGTGGCGCTTACCTTCTCGGGGCGGGGCCACCGGCCGGGCGGGGCTTCCAGGCCCCTGGGGCGCAGCGGGGGAGCGCCCAGCCGGGGCCCAGGGGACGCCGCCCACCTCGCGGGCCCGCACCGCCGAGGCCCCTCGGCGGGCACACCTGGCCCCGGGCCCCGCGCGCCCCCTGCAGGAGGAACCCCTTCCAGCTCGCCGCCGCCCCCCGCGTCTCCCTCCCGCGCGGGACCCGTGCACGTGTGGCGGAGACTGGTGGGGGGGTGCAAGGGGGGGGCAGCCTGAACTCCACGGGGGTCGCAATCCAGCCAAGAGACCGCGCAGCCCGCCTGCCTGATTCGGATCCCCCCACCTCCGCCACCACAGAGGGTCAGCCGACACCTGGCAAGACTTCTTACCGCCCCCTGCCTCGGTTTCCTTACTTGGCAAACACTGATAACAACTGCCCACAGCCCAAAGGGTTAGGAGGAGAGTTCTAATCCTTTTTTAAAAATATTTATTTATTCATGAGAGACACAGAGAGGGAGAGAGAAGCAGAGACACAGGCAGAGGGAGACGCAGGCTCCATGCAGGGAGCCCCATGTGGGCACACCCTGGGCCGAAAGCAGGGGCTTAACCACTAAGCCACCCAGGCATCCCCCTAACCCTTTTTAAAGATATTTATTTATTCATGAGAGACACAGAGAGACAGAGAGAGGCAGAGGGAGAAGCAGGCTCCAGGCAGGGAGCCCGACGTGGGACTGGATCCCGGGTCTCCAGGATCAGGCCCTGAGCCCAAGGCAGCGCTAAACCGCTGAGCCACCGGGGCTGCCCTCTGAGGGTTGAGAATTCACACACAAGCGCCTGGCTCGAATGTGCAGGAAGTGCGGCCATCTGGGGTAGACAAAAAAACCCTTTGATAACTCCAGGCCCCCGCAGGATAGAAATACTTCATGGCTGGTCATAAAAGTGGCTGGATTCTGGTTCAAAATTAACGACGTTACAGAATACTGCCAGCAAATGCCCAGGTTAAATTGTGTGCCGCCGTGCACCCGGGCTAGCTGCGTGCCAGTTGAAAAGGGACAGTGAACGGAGTCTGGCAGTGAGCCCGAGGGGGCCTGGCCGCTGGCAAGGCTCGGTGCTACCTGAGAGGGCGGTGGGGCTGGGGTGTGAGCCCAGCTGGAAAGGAGGAGCAATGAGGTCCGCCGGGGAGGCAGGCAGGGGATCCTAGTCCTCAGGCCAGTTCCTGCCCGAGATGTTTTTATTTATAAAATAAGGACATTGGCATGGAAGTTGATTCCCAAAGGCTTTTACTGCCCCTAGACCCCAGAGCATCTGAGAAACAGTGCCCTTTACACTATCCCTGGTCTCTGCCACCAAAGGACTTCAGTATCAGTGTTACAGAGACTCTAGGACAACCTTAATGAGGTGTCAACGGGCGGGCTTATGGGGGTTTGTGACTCTTCATAGCTTCTTTTTTTCTTTTTTTTTTTTTTTTAAGATTTTATTTATTTATTCATGAGAGACACAGAGAGAAAGGCAGAGAGGAGAAGCAGGCAGAGGGAGAAGCAGGCTCCATGCAGGAAGCCAGACATGGGACTTGATCCCAGGTCTCCAGGACCAGGCCCTGGGCTGAAGGCGGCACTAAACCGCTGAGCCACCCGGCTGCCCTCATAGCTTCTTTCAAAATGTGTGTGTCCATATGTGCATCTTTCTTGGGGAGGGCCTGTTGCTTCCAGTGGGTTCCTTCATCCACTGGATCATCAGACACTAACATTCTCCCAGCTTTGGCTGCCTGGTTCCGCTACAATTATAAGAAAAGGAGGAAAAATAAATTCAGCAAAGTTGCTTTTTTCTCAAGGGATGGGACCTGGAAGGCACCAAAGGACTCAGATCCAGCCAGCTGGCACTGGTGAACAGGTGTCAGGTTTTCCAGTGGGAGCGGGGGAGGGAACCCGGGGCCTGCAGAACCTGAAGGCAGCACAGAGCTTACCCACCCACACCCCCCTCCCCGCAGCCCAAGCGGGTCATAGCCAGGGGCTCAGGAGGAGACCCTGTTGATCCCTCCTGGGCATGTGGCAACTCTGCCTGGAAACCCTTTCCTGATTCCCCTCTATTACCTATCCCTTCAGGGGGGCTCTCACATGGGAGCTAAGGGGGGATGGGATGCTTTAGGGGATGTTGGTGACAGGATGGTTGCTATGGAGACAGCCCTGGAGACCCCCTGACGGCCATGGGGAGAGAGTAGTTAAATAACCCGTGGTGGGTCCACACCAGGAGACCATGCAGCTGGAAGAGAATGAGGGGCAGATGTGGACACACGTGGTCAGACACCAAAAGCAAAGTGCAAGGGAGAGAATATACACGTGTATAATGCACAGAAAGCTTCTGGGAGGATCCACAAGAACCTGTTAGCTATGAGGCCCCTCAGCAGGGACAAGAGAGAAATATGAATTCTCGTTGTATACCCTTTTACAGTACTTGTATTTTATTTTTTATATTTTTATTTTTAAAAATCTCTTGATTTTTTTATATGTGGTTGAATTGCCTGTTCAGTTGCTTTTTTTAAAACTTGTTTAAAAATGACCCACGTTTGGGGCAGCTGGGTGGCTCAGTCAGTTAAGTGTCTTCTTTCTGCTCAGGTCATGATCTCAGGGTCCTGGGATGGAGCCCCGTGTGGGGGGGGGGGGGCGGGGTCCCTGCTCAGCAGGGAGCCTGCCTCCCTCTCCTGCTGCTGCTTCCCCTGCTTGTGCTCTCTCTCTCTCTCCTCTCTCAAATAAATAAATAAAATCTTTAAATGACCCAAGTCTGGCCTTCCCTCTTTCCAGAGCTTCCCCTGCTGCCCTCTCTCCTCTGCTCCCCCCAATCCTGGCTTTATGCCCATATCTCAGAAGGTCAGACCTTCTTACTGGACTGGGAAATACTGGTGGGTAAAGGTTATGAAAGACTCAAATCTTGGGCAGGGCATAGAAGAACCTATGCCGAAGCAGGAAGCTGCTCTACTGATGGTCTAAGAACTGAGACAGAGTTACAACTACAAAGCACACCTGGATGACTCTGGGAAGAAGAGCCTTATCAGGGCTCCAAAGATGGGGAGGAGCAGCCTGAGAGACCCGGGTTGGAATCCTTGCTTGGTCCCTCCTCCCTGTGTGATCGTGGGAAGTCATCTTGCCTCTCTCAGCCTCAGTTGTCCTCATCTGTGAAATGGGCACACAACCATAGCATCAACCTTGGAGGGTGAGCCCCCCATGTGTTAAGTGCTTAGCATGCCCCCAGCCGTTAGTGAGGACTCAATAAATGGGAGGGGGTACATTTGTAGCTGGGGGCTTGATGCTTGTGGGGCTGAGGGGTGCAAACAGTCACAGGAACTCCAAATTGTGTCAAAACTGTAGACGTCTCACTATTTCCAAATCTGCTTTCCCCATGCCTCTTAGAAAGGTGATGGTTGGGGGTGCCTGATGGCTCAGTCAGTTGAGCATCTGGCTCTCGGTTTCGGCTCAGGTCGTGATCTCATGGGTCACAGGATCGAGCCCCATGGAAGGCTCTGCATTCAGTGTGGAGTCTGCTTGGAATTCTCTCCTTCTTCCTCTGCCCCTCCCCTGCTCTCTCTCTCTCTCTCTCCCTCTCTCTCTCTCAAATCAATAACTAAATAAAAAGAAAAAAGGGGCACCTGGGTGGTTCAGTGGTTGAGTGTCTGCCTTCAGCCCAGGGCCTGATCCTGGGTCCTGGGATCGAGTTCCCCATTTGGCTCCCCACAGGGAGCCTGCTTCTCCCTCTGCCTGTGTCTCTGCCTCTCTCTCTGTGTCTCTCATGAATAAATACATAAAATCTAAAAAAAAAAAAGAGAGAAAGAAAGAAAGAAAGAAAGGAAAAGAAAAGAAAAAAGAAAAGAAAAGAAAAGAAAAGAAAAGAAAAGAAAAGAAAAGAAAAGAAAAGAAAAGAAAAGAAAAGAGAAAAGAAAAAAGAGTGATGATTGGCTTTGGGAAGACCAGGCTAGGAACCTCCAGGTTAGCCTGCTTGCAGCTTGGCTGTTGATAACAAGTCATGACACTGATGATATTAATGCCACTTCTCGTTTATTGAGGACAGGCTCTGTGCCAGGCAATATGGCATGTGCCGAACATGCCTCAGCTGATTGGTTCTCCCCAAGGACCCCCACTGGGTGAAGCAGGCCAGCCCTCCCCACCTGGGGCAAAGCTCTCTCATCTCATATTCCAGGGCAGGGCACTGAGGCCCTGAGTGGCCCAGTGCCCAGTGGGGCTGGTTCCTGGGTTAGCCTGCACCAGCACTGCGCTTGGACCCCCACCCACCTCCACCCTCCCCGCCTCCTGCTGACTCAGCTGGGGAGAATTAGCAGATTCAGGGAGGAATCTGGGCTGTGCTTCACCATCCCTTCCCCCTCCATTCTCTAAAAGCTGAACTTGAAGCTGGTGCGGCTCTGTGTGCGAGCACATGTGTACACACGTGTGCACAACACTCGTCTGTGGGCAGGCCGGATGGGGTGGGAGCTGTGTCCTGGCCCTGTGCATCCTCTTCTGGGCAGATGGGATTTGTTTGGTTCCGCGGAGCCCTCTTATGCCAAGTGACTCATCCTCCTGCCGACTGGGGGTGGGGGTTCGGGGGAGGGTGTTTGCTTTCCTGGGGTTTGCTTGATGGTTAAACCCACAGAGATGGCACCTGCAGGGCCACCCAGTTCCCTGGCAACCAGGCTACCCGCAGTCCCTGAACGCCGTCCTCTCTGCAGCCTGGGCCCGGCTGCTGAGTCCCGGGAGGCCACCACCTTCTGAAGGGTCACCCACACCCTCCTTGTTTGCTGTCATTGTTTCCACAAGCAGCTGGAGAGGTGCTCACTCACTCACTCACTGGCTTGGGGTGTTCCTGTGAACCAGTTTGAAACAAGAAGGGCAGCATTCCCCTAGCCCCAGAGAGAGGGGTGTGTGGGACCAGCGGCCTGCTCCCTACCACGGCGCCTCCTCCTCCCATCCTGTGGACAGCCATCTCCTGTCTCCAACTGTGGACCTCATACCCCGGCCCAGGAGCACTTAAAAATGCAGATTCTAGAGTCCCCTGGTTGGGTGGGTGGAGAAGGGCCCAGGAATCTGCACGATCACAAACACCTGCTGTCCCCCCACCCCCGGCCACATTGCTGAAGCCACCCTGAGGAGCCCCGCTGAGAAAAGACAGATGCAGCACATGCTCGGGCCCTGGTCTAAGCCCACCTGGAAAGAGCCCACAGGCTGTAGCTTGAAGCCAACCTGGCTTTGAATCCTGGCTCTGCCACAAACCCACCTGTGTGCCCTTGAGGGCGTGGCTTAGCCTTTTGGGATCTTGGTTTCCCCATCCGTAAGATGGGGAAGACCCAGGGTGCCACAATGTGTGCCCAGCACCTGGATGGAGGCCCCTCTCCTCCCCACTCCTCAAGGGGACAGGAGGGGACTGGCCCAGCTTCACCCTGTGTTTTGTAACACGTATTTACTTTTCTTGCAGAACAATGCAAGGGATGGAAAAATCATGCTGGCTCTCCAGCCCAGATGGGCTGACTCACACACAGTCCTGGGCTGGGGGCCTGGTGAGCTCCCCACATCACCCCTGGGGCCAGAGAGGAGGCTGGACCCCGGCGGCAGGGGTGGGGGTGGGGGTGTCCATGGTGAGTCACTCACTCTGCCTGCCAAGTCATCCCCCAAGAATGTGCCTCGGGCCCCTACCCACTGGGGGCCCCTGGCGGGCTGCCCCATCCTGGCCATCTCCCCACTGCCTGCCAGGCAGCCCCACCCTGCTGCCCTCCCGGAGAGCTGCCACTCAGATGACCCTCCTGCCAGCTCCCTCCAGATGCTGGCGTGTACCTGCGACAGCTGAGTCTGTTGTCAAAATACTCGGTCGGCTCCTGACAGTGGTTGAACAGGGGCCACTCTGAGGCCCTGGTGCCCCCAGCAGCCCTGGCCCTTCCCCCAGGACCCAACCACTGAGGGGTTAACCCTCAGCTCTGCAGGGGGCCTCTTAGACCTTGCCTTACCCACTCTGACCCGGCTACTAGCCAATCAGTCCATCTGGCAGATCCGGGGCTCACCGTGAACTCTGGAGAGCTTTCCAGGACAACCTGCTCCCTCTCTCTGGACACCTCATTTTAAGCCCGGCCCTGGGCCTGTCAGCCAGGCCGTAAGGGCCTCCCAGTGAGGAGGTCACGCTGTCAGGGCAGAGAGTGGAGCTGGGTGGGACCAGACAGGCCTTGCCAGGCCTGGGATCCCCGCAGGACAGGCTGCCCAACCCTACCCCAAAACTCCGGTCCTCCCCTAAACACCCAACCTTACTTCCTCCCACCCCACCTTGCAGGGCCCTGCCAGGGCTCACACTGCCCAGACCGGTAGGGCTGCATTTCTGGGGCCAGTGTCCAGGGTGTGACAGCCCTTGGGGTTGGCCCAGGTCAGAAGGTCAGAACCCCATTCCCTCCAGAGCCTGGGGGCCTGAGTGATGGGCAAGCTAGGCCAAGAAGCGCAGAACACAAAATCCAATCAGGCTTTATTTATTTATTTATTTTTTTCCCAATCAGGTTTTAGCTTGAAGCCAACCTGGGTTTGAATCCTGGCTGTGCCATGCACCCAGCTGTGTGATCTTAGGCAAGCGGCTTAACTTCTCTCAACCTCAGTTTCTCCATCTCTAAAATGGGGAAGAGCCAGTGAGTTAAGATGTCAAATCCTAGGGTCACCTGGGTGGCTCAGTGGTTGAGTGTCTGCCTTCAGCCCAGGGTGTGATCCTGGGGTCCTGGGATCAAGTCTCACGTTGGGCTCCCTGCATGGAGCCTGCTTCTCCCTCTGCCTGTGTCTCTGCCTCTCTCTCTGAGTCTCTCATGAATGAATAAATAAAATCTTAAAAAAAAAAAAGTCAAATCCTAGCTCCTCTGTGTCCTAACTATGTGACTCTGAGAAAATGTCTTCACTTCTCTGAGCCTCAGCTTCACCTGCAAAATGGGAATACTCTGACACCTGCTCCATAGGGCCTTGAAAAGGTTATGTGAAGTACCACATGTAGTAATGACAAAGTTGTGATTGTCATTATTTCTGCTGAGCATTTACTATGTGCTGGGACCGCTGCTAAGTGCTCGGTCTATGATTCTAGATTGATTGACACGTGGCAGACATCAACAAAGGGTACAACCCATGGGTTTTGACATCAGCACCCAACAGTGAAAGCATGACCACGACAAAAATGAACTGGCTCTCCTCCTCTTCCCATTTTTCAGGTGTGGAAACAGAGGCCCCAAGATGTTAAGTGTCTGTTCAAGGTGATCAGGAGGGGACTCAGGATTTAAACCCTGCAACCTGGGGCACCTGGGTGGCTCAGTCTGTTGAGTTCCTGGCTCTTGATTTCAGTTCAGGTCATGATCTGAGGGTCCTGGGATGGAGCCCCGTGTTAGGCTCCCTGCTGAGTGGGGAGACAAGCAGACTCCCTCTGCCCCTACCTCCAATCGTGCTCTCTCACTCTCTAAAATAAATAAATAAATCTTTAAAATATTTTTTTCAAAGGGGCGCCTGGGTGGCTCAGTGGTTGAGCGTCTGCCTTCAGCTCAGGGCATGATCCCGGCGTCCCAGGATCTAGTCCCACATCAGGCTCCCTGTGGGGAGCCTGCTTCTCCCTCTGCCTGTCTCTGCCTCTCTCGGTGTCTCTCATGAATAAATAAATAAATTCTTTTAAAAAATTTTTAAATAAAATATTTTTTAAAAACCCTTGCAATCTGAGTTAGTGCCCTTGTCTCTATGTCTGCCACCATTCAGCAGGGTGCCTGGCACAGAGTAGACGCTCGGTGTCAATGCTGAACAAATGAACAGGAGGGTCAGTGCACAACACTGGTCTCAGGGAAGGTCCACAGAGGACTGACCAAAGGTTAGGAGGTCCTGAGTCAGAACTACGGTGAAAAGAAGGTGTCCACTCATTCATTCATTCATTCATTCATATTTGTTGAGTACCTACTATGTGAAAAGGCCTGTTTTAGGCACTCAGGATACCAGGTTGAGTACAACAGACACAGTTTCCTGCCCTCAGGGAGCTTGCTGTAGAGGGATGGGGTGGGGGATGGTAAGTTTAATGCCATCCATGGGTGGATGATGGCTCCTGTCCTCTGTCCCCAGCAATGGAGCATCCCAGGCAGACAAAAAGCAGGGGCCTGGAGACACTGTGAAAAAAGTGGTCAGACGGGAGGCTGAGGGCGATGGGAGCCCTGGCAAGGAAAGGGAGGGAGATCCTCACTTGCAGGGACCATGGTTCCCTCATCGTACTCCCAAGCATCACTGACATTTCCACAGCAATCAGGCTCCCCCTAACCCCTCCCGGGAGGATACTGACTTCTTGCCTCCACAGTGCCTCCCACACATTCACCCATCCATTTATTGGGCACCTACTATATGCCCAGCCCCGGGGAACACAGCAGCTAACAAGATACAACCCACATATTCTCAGCCTGGAAGGGAAAGAGATAGAAAAGGAGACAGACAACACATTTTAAAGAAATGCAATAACCTAAATGCCCACCAAGGAGGGGCGTGTGGCTGACACATGTTGAGACAGACATCGGACATCAGGTGGAAGGAGACGGGCACATGGTCGGGGGGGTGGAGTCTGTAGGCCTCACGAGGGAAGCGCTGGGTGTATTAAGTGAAAAAAGGAAGTGACCCACGACTGCATATTGCATTTTTGCCATTTGTGATGTCAAATAGAGCTGCCCCCCTGTATCCTCCAGCCTGCCTCATCTGGGTATGCTTGGGCCTTTTGTCCACTCTCTCTGCTGAGGTCAAACATTCCTGCCAGGGACCTGGGTGGCCAAGCCCCCCTGCACTGCCCTCCCGGGCCATTCTCTGGTCACTGGCTCAGGCTTAATCCCTCGCCTGGGCCCAGACCTCGGGACTGATGAGTCAACACCAGTTGACTCTGGACAAACACCCCCTTGATGGCCCCCACCCTCGTCCAGTCCATCCTGTTCTCCGGAAAGGGCTCAGCCTCTGCCGGTCTAGGGGCGACTCTGGAGAAGCCCTGTCCAATGGCACTTCCTGAGATGATGAAAATATTCTGTGTACATGGGAGGCCTAAGCCACATGTAGCTATCAAGCACTTGAAATGAGGCTAGTGCAAGTGAATTTTTTATTTTATTGTTCATATTTATCATTATTTATATAAATATATGATATATTAATATCCATGTGATTAAGTTCAAACAGCTGCATGGCTTCCTGGCTATTGCTTTAAGTGGCTCCAGAGAGTTAGATTGAGTCTAGGCATAGAGAAGTGGACATCCCAGGACCCCTGGCTCTCCCCCAGGCAGGGGCAGCAGGGGCCTCAGAGATTGAGCTGGGTGAATGTGGGGGGGGGGGTCCCTTAGGGTCTGCTCTGTTAATGGGGCCAAGCTTAGATTTTGGTGCCTGTGGCCAATCTGCCCAGCATTTTTATGTGACCCCAATCTGGGGGGCAAATCATGACCTGGGCTGACCCCTTAATATTGGAACGCTCAACTCTAGCACCATGGTCCAACCTTTTTCAGATCCCACCTCCTACTCTTCCTATCCCTGCTCCCACCTGCACTGTTCCAGAGGAACCTAGGATGGGGAGTTGGTGTCACATTTAATTTGCTGAAGGGCAATGGCAATGCATCATCCTTCCAACCTAGTGGAGTCAGAGGCCATAGCTGTCCTGGTCCTGGTCCTGATCCCCACAAGCACAGAGCTTGTATGCAGGGACTTTGCTTTTGCAGTGACCCCAGGCCATGGAAGCAGGGGCAAGAAGGAGAATGCACCAGGAGGAGGCAAACCGACCCAAGGTACAGCCACAAGGTGGGCCCTGCAGTGGGTTAATGGTGCCTCCCCTCCACCAAAGGTAAGTCCAAGTCCTAACCTCCCGCAACCTAGGAATGTGATCTTATTTGGAAAAAGATTCTTTATAGATATAATTAAGTTAAGGATCTCAAGATAAGATTGTCCTGGATTTAGGGTGGGTCCTGTATCCGATGACAGGTGTCCTTATAAGAAAAACACAGAGGATGATTTGCAGCATAGAGACACACTGAGAAAAGATGGCTGCACAGTGATCAGCAGAGCCAGAGATAGATGTGATGTGATGATGCAGGCGGGGGCCATAAGCCAAGGAATGGAGGCAGGATCTAGAAACCAGAAAAGGCACAGAAATGGATTCTCCCTTCGGAGACTCCAGAAGGAGCAAATCCTGCCGACACTCTGATTTTGGCCTACTGAGACTGATTTCATATGTCTGATCTCCAGAATTGTAAGATAATACATGGATGGGTCTTTTTTTTAAGCCACTAGAAGGGCACCTGGGTGGCTCAGTCTGTTGGGCATCTGCCTTCAGCTTCATGACCTCGGGGTCCTGGGATGGAGCCCTACTTTGGGCTCCCTGCTCAGGGAGGAGCTGGCTTCTCCCTCTGACTCTCCATCTGTGCTCTCTTTTTCTCTTTCTTTCTTAAATAAATGAGTAGAATCTTAAAAAAAAAAAAAATCCACCAGAGCAGTAGTAGGAAATTAATACATGAGGTTCCTCCTTCCCTGCCCCAAGGGGGGACTTTGTGCTACCATCAAGGTAATCTTGGGTCTGAGGAAGGTCATGTATGAAAGCAGGAGGGTAGAGGCTGGGGAGTGCCCCCTCTGCTCCCTCCACTCCCAGGCACATCCACCCTGGACACCCTCCCACCACAGAAACCCAGAGTGGAGCATGCTGGTTGCCCCCCAAAGGCCAATGAGGAGATACAGCCCCAGGGGGAGTTTCTTACATGATACTTCTTGACAGCCTTGTGGTGTGTGCAAGTAATTCATGTCAGAATTGAGTTGAATTGTAGGATACCCAACTGCTGTCCAGATATTTGGAGAACTGGTTGTTGGTGTGCAGAAAAACCTCATACGTTTGGTGTCAGGAGTGTTGAGAGTGGGGCACCTGGGTGGCTCAGTCAGTTAAGCCTCTGCCTTCAGCTCAGGTCATGATCTCAGGGTCCTGGGATGGAGTCCCACACCAGGGTCCCTCTCCCTCTGCCTCTCCCTCTGCTTTTGCTCTCTTTCTCATAAATAAATAAATAAATAAATAAATAAATAAATAAATAAATAAATAAATAATTTTCTTTAAAAGAAATGCGAGTAAAAACAGTTCAGCCATAAAAAGGAATGAAGCCCTGATACTTGTCACACCATGGAAAAATCCTGAAGACATGATGCTCAGTGAGAGAAGTCAGACACGAAAGGCCATGTCGCATGTGACTCCATTTATATGAAATGTCCAGAATAGGTAAATCCATAGAGAAAGAAAGCAAATCAGTGGTTGCCAGGGGTTTGGAAGGTAAATGGGGAGTGACTGCTAAAGGTTACAGGGTTTCTTTTTGGGATGATGAAAATGTTCTAAAAAAAAATCGTTGGTGGTGGTTGCATTGTTCTGTGAATATACTAAAAACCACTAACACGTACACTGTATGTGGGTGAACTGTATGGTGTGAGGATTATGTTCTAATAAAGCAGAATTATCACATTCCTACGCCGTGCCATCTTAAATGCCACCCTCTCCAGGAAGTCCCCTGGAAAACAGTCCTTCTCTCCTAGCTGATACAATTTACCCCTAACTTTTAAAAAAAAATAATTTTCCCCAACATGATTTCTTGAATTATTATGGTCAGATATACATAATATAAAACTTAGATTTTACCAACTGAAATTAAAATAAAAACTTGGGAAAAAACCATTACTATTTTTAAGCACTTTTAGGTGTACAGTTCAGCAGCACCAAATATACTCATGATGTTGTGCAATCACCACCACCACACGTCCCCATGACCTTCGTTTGGCAAAACTGAAACTCTGTCCTCATTAAACATTAACTCCTCCTGTCCCTTCCCCTTCCCCCAGCACCCACCCTTCCACTTCCTGTCTCTATGAATCTGACTCCTCTGGGTACTTCATACAATCGGAATCACACAGTATTTGTCCTTTTGTGACTGGTTTCTTTCACTGAACATCACATCTTCAAGATTCACCCACGTTGTAGCATCAGATAAAATTGTCTTCCTTTTTAAGACCAAACAGTGTCCATGGTATCCCCACTTTAAAGGAGGGGACACTCAGGCCATATGCACTGCAGGGATGCTAAAAGGGGGCAGGGCCAGAATTCACACCCAGGCTGACCTGACTGCAGCACCTGCTGCTCACCACTCTGCCACCCAGCCCCCTCCCGAGCGCCACACTGACTCCTGGTGCACCCTACCTTTGCTCCCTCTCTCATCCCTCCTCACTGAGAGCTCCTGGGGCTCAGACAGCCTTTTACTCATCGTTGGACCTTGACCCCACCTGCAGAGCCTGATAGAGTCCCAAAGCTTGTGTGGAAGTGACGAGACCTGGGGGTGGGCTGGGGGTCTAGGTGCAGAGTGCCTGGCTGGGCAGCCTCCTGGGTCAGGCCCTTCCAGACTCAGCCTCTTGTTCCATTAGAGCTGCCCAATGACAGGGACCCCTGCATAGAGTGGTGCGGATTACAGCATGCACCCCTGTACATGGCCACCCTACCAAGGACCCCTACAGCCCTTGAGATTCCCAAATCCAGGAGCCTCCTGCGCTGTACTCTGAGAAGAGAGAGGAACTAAGAGGCAGCCCTGGGACAAATGAGATGTGTGGAAAGCAGAGTGGCGGGGCGGGCTGGTGGCTCAGTGGTTGAGTGTCTGCCTTTGGCTCAGATCGTGATCCTGAGGTTCCCATATCGGGCTCCCCACAGGGAGCCTGCTTTTCCCTCTGCCTGTGTCTCAGCCTTTCTCTGTGTCTCTCATGAATATTTAAATAAAATCTTAAAAAGGGATGCCTGGGTGGCTCAGCGGTTTAGCACTGCCTTCAGCCCAGGGCATGATCCTGGCGTCCCAGGATCAAGTCCCACATCGGGCTCCCTGCATGGAGCCTGCTTCTCCCTCTTCCTGTGTCTCTGCCTCTCTCTCTCTCTGTGTCTCTCATGAAAAAATAAATAAAATATTTTAAGAATAAATAAATAAAATCTTAAAAAAATAAAAATCACTGAAGTGTACACTTAAAAATGGTTAAGATGATATCTTTGATGTATATTAACCACGATTTAAAAAATGCCCCATCCTCTCCAGCTTAAGCATCGTCCCAGGGCCCTCATGTTATTCAAGGGCCCAGATCGAGGGCCACTGTGTTCCCACAAGGGTCTAGACTTCGGACCTCCTCACTCTCAATCCCCTCCTCACCCCACCAGTTCCTTGGTGTCATACTATGACACCATACTGACATTTCCGTACAGGACACGTTCTGAGCATATCTGCGCTTGGGTCTAGTGTTTCTTACTCAAACAATGCATTACAAATGGCTGAATTTCCTGTGGCAGAGGCCCCGTCTGTGGAGGAGCTATTCAGAGATGAGGGGTGGTTCTGGGAGTCTTCAAAACCTACCTCACCAGAAGGCAGCTTTGGCTTGGTTATTCCTGCAGGGCAAGCAAGAAGCAGCAAAGGTTGAAGGTCCTGCCCATGGGACTGACCTCCCAGCCCCGGAGATCCTACAGAATCAGCCCATCTTTCTGGTACCTCCTTAGTCCAGAACCAGGTGCCTGGATATCTTTACAATCCTGGCTGGAAAATCATATCTTTTGGGTAATTAAGCTACAGTCCAGGGCAGAAGGAGGCACTGAAGAATTAGAGTCCAGGGTTTGAGTTCCTTAGTAGCGGTGTAACCTTAGGCAAGTTACTCAATCTCTCTGTGCCATAGTTTTCCTTATGTTTATTTATTTTTTAATTTTTTCCTTATGTTTAAAATGAGGATTAAAATAGTTTTGATTAAAAAATAAAATAGTTTTGATTTTTAAAAAAGATTTAATTTATTTATTCATGAGAGACACAGAGAGAGAGAGGCAGAGACACAGGCAGAGGGAGAAGCAGGCTCCCTATGGGGAGCACGATGCAGGACTCGATCCCAGGATCCTGGGATGATGCCCTGAGCTGCAGGCAGACGCTCAACCACTGAGGCTCCCAGGTGTCCCAAGATAGTTTTGATCTTAAAGGTTTTTTTTTATTTTAATTTTTTATTTTTTAAAGATTTTCACTTATTCATGAGAGACAGAGAGGGGGAGAGAGAGAGAGAGAGGCAGAGACACAGGCAGAGGGAGAAGCAGGCTTCCATGCAGGGAGCGGATGTGGAACTTGATCCCAGGTCTCCAGGATCGGGCCCTGGGCTGAAGGCGGTGCTAAACCGTTCAGCCACCCGGGCTGCCCAAGGTTTTTTTTTTTTGTTTGTTTGTTTGTTTGTTTTAATTTAGATGATAATCATACAACATAACCACTAACCCTTTTAACCGGACATTAATCATTTTGATGTGCACAATCCAGTGGCGTTGAGTGCATTCACAATGTTGTGCAATCACCCCCTCCAAAGAGTTCCAAAACATTTTCAACATTGCAGGGGTTGTTTTTGAGGATTAAATGTTTGTAAAGCCTGAGAACGGTGCCTGGAACAGTCCGTGGCAAATAAGTGCTCAGTAGATGGCAGGAGAAGTCAGCAATGGAACAGCGCTCCTAATAGGTAACACGTGCTGGGCAGTGCTATTTATTAGCAGTTCTCTTCCCTTGAGCTGGAGGAGGTGGGAGGTAGGTTCTCACTCCACTTTGGCCGCATTTTCCACTTTGAGCTCTCGGTACCCACCCAGCTGTCGCCCCCCACCCCCTCCCGGGCCCAGGGTAGCATCCTCACCGGTGGGGGACCAGAGGGGCGCTGATGGTAGGAGCGAGGAAACCCTAGGCCTCCCCCGCAGCCTCCCGGCCTCTCCTTTGCTCCCGGGGCTCTTTCTGGCTCGCTCCCTGCATCTCCCACGCCCACTCCTGCTCCTCCAAGCTGTCACCTTCTGTGGCAAAGGAGACACGTGTGTGGGCGGGTAGCCAAAAAGATTCCGCGAGAACGCGAGGGAGTGCATTGGAGGGGGGCACGCCCACATCTGGGAGGAGCCCTGGAGAGCCCCGCTGCGGAGCGCCCCCCCGCCCCCGCGCGCGCCCTGGGAGCGGCGTTCAGTGCTGGGGCGCTCCGGGGTCCTCCCGCGCTTGGAAGGAACCCCCACCCCAAGGCCTGCCAGCCAGCACCACTAGACCCGTCCCCTTAGAAGAGTCACTTGGGGGTACTTGTTACACAGGCAGATTCCCAGCCTCCTCTGAGCGGTGCCCGGGAATCTGCCTTTTGAAGGGAGCCCTAAGGGCAGCCCCAGTGGCGCCGCGGTTTAGCGCCGCCTGCAGCCCGGGGTGTGATCCTGGAGACCCGGGATCGAGTCCCACGTTGAGCTCCTTCCATGGAGCCTGCTTGTGTCTCTGCCTCTCTCTCTCTGTGTCTCTCATGAATAAATAAATAAAATCTTAAAAAAAAAAAAAAGAAAGAAAGGAAACATCCTGCTCTGCGGTTACTTCGTGCCCACAGCAGCTAAGTGTCCACGCTCACTACGCGCCCGGGACCGAAGCCCAGGACAAGCCTTGCGACTTTCCTTCGGGGTCCGGTGACATAACCCTGGACCCCATCTCTCCCAACAATCCGATCCCTGCGAGTGAGGACCTTTGGAGTCGTGGACTGTCGTTTGCCGCCACCTTGTGGCAGCGATGGCAACTTTGCGCTCCGTTTCCATTCTTGGTTAATTTTTTTTTTTTTTAATTTATTTATGATAGTCACAGAGAGAGAGAGAGAGAGAGGCAGAGACACAGGCAGAGGGAGAAGCAGGCTCCATGCACCGGGAGCCGACGTGGGAATCGATCCCGGGTCTCCAGGATCGCGCCCTGGGCCAAAGGCAGGCGCCAAACCGCTGCGCCACCCAGGGATCCCTCTTGGTTAATTTTTGAGAAAATGCACCGAGCACCTACTGTGCGCCCGGTACCCAGAAAGATGCTGCGGACCTGGGGGCAGGTGAATAAGACAGACAATGGTCCCTGCCTCGCGGAGCTCACAGTCTCCCGGTACAGTCAGTAACGCACAAATAAATAACACGAACGAATAAACGATTACCGAGTGTGACACGCGCTAGAAAGGGAACGAACAAGGGCTGGTTATCATAGGGCTGCAAAGGCCTATGTATTTGCTAAGCAGCGTTGTCACACCTTTTGCCTGCCCAGGACGGTGGGCCACGTGAGGGCAGGTGTGTCTGTCTGATTTCCCCTTGTGAATGGGTGAAGTCATCCAGTGCTGGCACATAGCACGTGCTCAGTAAGTGTCCCATGAATGAACACACAGATGCCAAGGCTGCCCAGAGCCAGCCTTTTGGCTCTTCCATGACGAATAGATAGGGAACAGGAAGGAAAGTCGGTTCCCTAGGGGTCTTGAGAAGGTAGATGGATTTAGGTGTGAGCTAAACGGAGGATGATGTTTGGACATCAGGAAGGCCCCAGTCCATCCTTTTTTTATTTTTTATTTTTTATTCATGAGAGACACACAGAGGC
The DNA here is from genome assembly GCF_053574225.1 of Canis aureus. Taxonomy (NCBI): domain Eukaryota; kingdom Metazoa; phylum Chordata; class Mammalia; order Carnivora; family Canidae; genus Canis; species Canis aureus. The sequence goes on from NC_135618.1 coordinate 41,315,703, forward strand.
AGAGACACAGGCATAGGGAGAAGTAGGCTCCTCAAAGGGTGCCTGATGTGGAACTTGATCCCGGGACCCGGGGATAATGACCTGAGCCAAAGGCAGATGCTAAACCACTGAGCCACCCAGGTGCCCCCCAACATGTTTTATTTTATTTATTTATTTATTTATTTATTTATTTATTTATTTATTTTTAATTTATTTATTCATTATTAAGAGACAGAGAGAGAGAGAGAGAGAGGCAGAGACACAGGCAAAGGGAGGAGCAGGCTCCCCGCATGGAGCCCGACATGGGACTTGATCCCGGGTCCCCAGGATCAGGCCCTGCGCTAAAGGCAGGCGCTAAACCGCTGAGCCACCCGGGCTGCCACCCAACCTGTTTTAAATTGTACCCTCGTCCTAAAAAAATAAAATAAATAAAATAAAATAAAATAAAATAAAATAAAATAAAATAAAATAAAATAATAAATAAAATAGTACCCTCGCTTCATTTATTTCTTGAATCCTTTCCCTGCTCACTTGTTTCTCCTTGGAGTTTTTCACCATCCCACATACTTTATATTTGCCTTATTTATTTAACGTCTGTCCCCCCCAGAAATGCAAGCTACAGGAGGGCAAGGATTTTCGTGTTTTGTTCACTCAATGAGTCTCCAGCACCCGGAAGGACCTGACACTTAGTAGCGTGTTCTGTAAACCCATGCAGAGTGAATGAATGATGCCTGGGCGGGTCAGGGCGGCAGAGCCAGTAGGGCTCCAGGTGCAGCCCCACGGGAGGGGCGGGGCTCAGAGACTAGGCGACCGGGGCGACCCGACGGGGAAGGTAGACCTTACCAAGAGGGGAGGGACCGGGCGGGTCAAGGTCCTGGTGGGGGCAGAGCTAGGCTGGGGGTGGAGCCTCGGGGCGGGGTCTTCCCGGGGCTGGGCCGTTTCCGCGGCCCCGGGCCTTCGGGGAGGGACGAGCTTGGGGGCGGGGCCTACAGGAGGCGTGGCCAATCTGAAACAGGGCTGGGTTGGGGCGTAGTCCGACAGGGGATAAGTTAAAAGGGGGAGGGGCTAAACCTGGGGGCGTGGCTAGGCAGGGCCAATTAGGGGCCCGGTAGAGGTGGGCGGGGCCAGCCAAGGGGCGGGGCCAGGCCGGGTTCTCCGCTGTCCCAGGTCCTGGAGCGCTCCCGCCAGGCAGGTCCCGCTCCCGCCCCGCTGGCCCCTCCCTGACTGGCCGGGCCCCGGGGGAGCGTGAGGCCGGACGCTGCGCTCGGGGCCAGGCGTCCGCGGGGGGCTCCGGCGGAGTCCGCTCCCTACTGCTCCCGGGGCTACGTCCCCGGAGACTTCGAGGGCGACGGTGAGCAGGGCTGCGGGGGGCCTGCGAGTGCATACGTGTGTGCGTGCATGTGCATGTGCGAGTGTGTGGACGTTTGTGTGCACCAAGGGAATTGTGTGCGTGCGTGGAGTTGGGTAGGTGTGAGCTCCAGGGAGCTAGCTGAGTGTGTGTGTGCGAAGTTGCATGTGTGTGCAAGGGCAGTCCTGTGTAGGAGGTGGGTAGTGCATGTGTGTGCCTGTGTGCGACAGAGACAGTGCATGTGAAATTTAGTGAAGGCTGTGTGTATGTCACGGTATCTTGGAGGAAAATGAGAGGGCAGGTGCAATGATATTTGAGGGTCTATGGTGTCAGGACGTCTGTGGCGAGCTGCGGAGTGCGGGGGTGGGTGGTGAATTGTGGGAGTGTAAGAGTTGCAAACGTGTGTTTCCATGTGAGTGGCAGTGATGGGTGCTCCTGGGGGCCTCAGTGTGAAGAGGTGGGGACGGAGGAAAGTTTGGGTCCTGATCGCTCTTGGAGGGATGAGTGTGATCTGGAGCAGTGGGTTATGGACAGGGCAGGTGTTTGGGTCCTGGCTCAGAGTAATTTGGTGATCACATCAGCCCCCTTGCTTGGAGGGCTGAAGAAATGTGTGGGTGGAGCCTGAGGGGGAAAGGCTTGCCCCTTGCTTAGGGAAACAATGGGCAGGGTTCTGGCTTCTGTGGAGGGAGCTGCTACCTTACCAGTCACCTGTTACCCAGGCTCTGCTCACTCCTGCCTGGGTGGCTTCTGCTGGCGCTCCTGTGAGAACATGGTGCAGAAGTACCAGTCTCCTGTCCGCGTCTACAAGTACCCTTTTGAGCTGGTCATGGCGGTGAGTGACCCCTGATTCCCCAGCCCCTTGTATGATGGTTAGATGGATATAGGAGCTCAGCTATGCAGGGATGAAAGGGAGCCCCTCAGAAGCCCCAGATGAGAAGGAATTATTGAGCTGTTCCACTGACCTGGTGGGTCAAGCTTCTCACTAGTGACCCCACCACCCGGCTACCCCAGCCTTCACCACGGCTTCTGGAATCCTTGCCCACTGACCGAATCACAAAATCTTTCTTTCTCCTTGATGAACTAGACTTGTTCTCTCATCTCAAGCTCCTCTGACAGAAAACAAGGATATTGTGGGGCAAACCACTGCTGTCATTTTGTGTAAGGCTAATAATAATAATGGTACATATACCAATGATGGTGATGGTAGCAGCCATTCACCGAAGGTTTTAAAGGGCCGTCTTTACTTACATTGTTTCATGATTTTCATTTTACCTTCGCTAAACTGAAGCTTGAACAGGTGAAGAGGTGGGGTGGTCCCAAGTTCTGTGGCTGAGAAGAGGCAGAGCCAGGGCTCAGACCAATGCAGGGGGTACTCTGGAGCCATGATTTTTACAACATCCCCCCCACGGTCCTCCTTCTGCTTGCACACCCCTTCTCCTTTTCCTCAAGGAAGCTGAGAGGGGGTGAGTGTGCAGCAAGGGCAGTCATTTGCAGGATGTATTCAGACTGACTATTTAAGTCAGGCAGCCAGTCAGTTGACGGACTAGAATGAGCTAGCTAGCTTGGGCTCCTGGATCAATGGTCTTTGCACCATACAGCAGGTGCTGTCAACAGGCATATTTAACTTTCCTTCTTGAGACCATCCCTCTGCCTCTCGGAAGTCCCTTTCCGTGGGGGAAAAAGGGGGCAATGCTATGGGGTTGTGTTAGGAGTAAATGAGATACTGTGTAATGCCTCTGGTGCAGCGCCTGGCACATAGTTGGCACTCACTAAATGTGGTTGTCCCTGTTATTCCACCACAGGGTGTTATAAATGATTGTATTGAAAGTGCAAGAAACACCGGCATCCATCTGCATCCTCCCCGTCCCAGCCTGGGTGCTTAAATTCAGCCTTTGATTCAAGGACTTTCATATCAATGGGTACCTCTGTGGGCATGTGTCCTGCCTTATTCTACAAATATACCTATATGTGTTTATAATCCCATAATGGATTTTGAAGCATCTGGAGCCATTCATACATGTTGTGCTGTTATTTGCAGATGATTCCAGACTATGAGGCAGGGGCAGGCCTGGGGTTGTAGTGACCAGCTGGGTTACCTTGGGCAAATTACTTAACCTCTCTGAGCCTCCATTCCCCATCTCTAAATGAGGAGTATGTGGTTTCCCAAATCTAGGCTTTGTGCCATGGATTAAATGAGTTGATATATGCAAAGCTCCCAGTGCAAGGTCTGGCACAGGCCAAATGCTGTTACTGTTATGATTGCTGCCTCATCTGGCTGTGTGACTTTCCCTCATTTGTAATAAGGGTGGGACACCAGGGGATGATGAAGAGTCAGAAGTGTGGGGTCCTTGCTGCAGCTCTGCTCTGGTCCGGCTGTGTGCTGATGAAAAGTCACTGAATTTCTCTAAGCCTTGGTTTCTTCATTTGTGAAATGAGGATGGTTATATGCATTTCATAGGGTTGTCATGAGGATTAAAGGTTTTATATATATAGGTTATAAATATATATTAAAAATATATATAGTGGGATCCCTGGGTGGCACAGCGGTTTGGCGCCTGCCTTTGGCCCAGGGCGCGATCCTGGAGACCCGGGATCGAATCCCACATCGGGCTCCTGGTGCATGGAGCCTGCTTCTCCCTCTGCCTGTGTCTCTGCCTCTCTCTCTTTCTCTCTGTGTGACTATCATAAATAAATAAAAATTTAAAAAAATTAAAAATATATATAGTAATGTAGGGGGAATAAAGTGTTGGGGGCAGGTGCCCCACACAGGGCTTAGTCCATACCAAATAGACAATAAATGTAAGTTAAATATAAATACTTGTCCTCTGTCTAAGGCTCTAGGCAGCTCACATTTTCTAAGACCCTAAGACTCATTCATTCATTTAAAATCAGAGAGACACTGTCCTCACCATTCTGGGACAATCCAGGGACCTGTGATTCTCTACCATGAAGCTGAGACAAATAACTGTAAAATGGAAAACTAACACTGTTTTATTATTGCATGAGCTTAATAAATGTAAATTTAATTTAACATATTTAGGATTCTCAAAAATATTTACAATTATTGCACTTTAAAATAGAACATGCTGGCTAAAGTAGCATGTGAGTCTGTATTAATAAGACTAATTATTCACATTGATTTTACTAGAGTATGTTAAGCATAATTTGCAAGCTTCCTGTTTCATAAATGAAGGCAGGACTCCTTTTACTGCCCTAGCTGTTAACAGTCCCTAAGTGTTGATGCATAGAGGCTTGTGGGAGTAGGAAACAAAGGTTTTCAGATACTTATTATCTGTATCTGCATTAATTTATTTGTATTTTTCAAAGGGACAGCCTTGCCATGTTTTCTTATCTTCCATACAATCCTTGTTGGTGAAAGGGCCCCAAACCTCTGCAATGTTACCGACAAAGCCACTTTGCCGACTGTTTACAAAACATCATTGTCCCCAAAATAGCTGCATAACTCAACATAACTTGCATGCTGTGTGGACACAAAAGGGTTTTTCTGCACTTAATGTCTGTCTTTGTTTCTCAGCTAAACACTTGCCCTCAGTTTGAGTCAGATGCCAGGGAAGTTTCAGATGGACTCAGCTATTCTTGGTATATCCGAGTGACCAGATGAGATGGCCTTTGGTTATTCTGCTTAACAAAACTGACTGGAGAATTGAAGCATTCCTTGCTTCAGAAGTCCACCAGCAATGAACTCAGATGACTAACACTGGGCTCAAGGAATTGGTTATAAAATAGCACTGAGTCAACCTTTCTAGACCAAGCTTAAAAAGTTACCAAAAAAATTTTTTTTCTCTTTCATTTCAAAAATTTACCTAATCCAGTGAATGAGGTGTCTCTTTCGTTGGGCCAAATCCCCTGCCATGAATTCTATTTCTGAAGGTGGGATTCCAGGGAAGAAAGCAAAGGCTTTCTTCTTTCCTGGTTGTATTCTGTATTATTTGGTTCAAAACAGTGAGCTTGTATTATCTTGGTAAACAGAAGGAAACAATGAAGACAATGGAGGTAGCTGTGTACCCAAGGTTGGAGAGGGTCTTTGGCCCCTTTGTATGTGGGGTCCCAGAAGGTGGTGGTGAGGTCTTCATGCATATAACACAAAAACGGTGTCTTGAACTTCAGACGGTGGTCACTTGAGCGTCAGAGGCCACTCTCTGGTCAGGCCTACAGCCTGTTGTGAATGGATTCTGGGTTGTCTGGGCTCTCCTCCCAGATGGATGGTGGTTAAGAGCCAGATCCATCAGCTGGGTCCCTGCTCCAGTTTCTCAGCTGCTCCTCTGAGAGTGGAAGTGAGGATAGGATGAAGGGACAGGGGTGCCCGGATAGGGCCTTGGCATATTGTTCATGCTGGTGAAATATGATTCGGGTTTATTGTTATTATTTATTGTTCTAACAGCTTTATTGAGCTATGACTCACATACCCATTTAAAAGTACAAGTCGGGGAACCCTGGGTGGCGCAGCGGTTTAGCGCCTGCCTTTGGCCCAGGGTGTGATCCTGGAGACCCGGGATTGAATCCCACGTCGGGCTCCCGGTGCGTGGAGCCTGCTTCTCCCTCTGCCTATGTCTCTGCCTCTCTCTCTCTCTGTGTGTGACTATCATAAATAAATAAAAATTAAAAAATAAATAAATAAATAAAAGTACAAGTCAGTGGTTTTTAGTATTCGTGGAGTTGTGTACCCATCACCCCTGTCAGGTTTGGAACACTTTTATCACCCCATAAAGAAACCTTGTGCTCATTTGCAGTTTTCTTCCATCTCTATGCCCCCAGCCCCTGATAACGACTAGTCTACTTTCTTTCTCTGTGGACTTGCCTATTTTAGATATTTCATGTAAGTAGAATCCTAGGACCTGTAACCCTTTGTGACACGCTTCTCACACTTAGCATCATGTTTTCAAGGTAAAGCTGAGTAATAGTCCATTGCCTGGATAGACCACATTCATTTTCTTTTCTTTTCTTTTTTTTCTTTTCTTTTTTTTCTTTTCTTTTCTTATCTTTTCTTTTCTTTTTTTAAAGGATTTTATTTATTTATTCAAGAGAGACACAGAGAGAGAGGCAGAGACATAGGCAGAGGCAGAAGCAGGTTCCATGCAGGAAGCCCAATGTGGGACTCGATCCCAGAACCCCGGGATCACGCCCTGAGTCAAAGGCAGAGCTCAACCACTGAGCCACCCAGGTGTCCCCCACATTCGTTTTCCACTCATCAGTGGATGGGTTGTTTCCAGTGTTGGGCTATCACAAATAACACCACTACGCACACCAATGGACATGTTTTGTGTTGACATATTCCTTCCAAAAAAAATCCCTCCCATGAATAACAGTGATTATTTGGTGGGTTGAGGCAAATTCCATTTTAAATTTTATTTAATTGACATATTCGCATTGCTTATGAGGTCCCAGACACTGTTCTGAGCTAATTCGAGTATTAAGTCATTTGTTTCTCCTAAGCACCCCAAGAGATGTGTTCTGCGGGTGGCACCATTCTATGAGGAGGAAACTGAGGCACTGGAAGGATGAATGGATTACCCAAGGCCACAAAGCAAACATGAGGCAGGTGAGGACTTAACCGCAGGCAGTTCAGCCTCAGAGTTTACATTCCCAAGCATGAGTCTGCCATTTCTCAGAGCTGAGGATCTCAATCCATTGGAGTGGCATCTGGGCCCAGTGAGTGGTTTCCACCAGGACTGTGTCCTGAATGCCTGCACTCCATCAGGACCCCACAAAGAGGAGCACAGCCAGAGCCCACAGACCCTGACCTTCCAGGCGGGTGGGGGGTGGGGGGTGGTGGCAGCAGTTACCTACCAAATGCTCTGGGTGCCTGGCGCTTGAGGCGTGCTCAGAGGCAGGAACTTTCAGAGCAGCCTTGGCTGTAGTGGGGGGTGGGGGGTGGGAATCGAAGGCTTGCAGAGGGTACTGCTGGTCAGTATGTTCATTGGCTCAGGCTGCGTAACAAAGCACCACGATGACTGGGTGGCTTAGAACAACAGACATCTAGAGGCCAGCCGTCCAAGATCAAAGTGTCAGCAGGGCCAGTCTTCCTCCTAAGGTGCTTTGGGAGGATCTGTAACGGGATTCACTCTGGGCTCCGGGTAGTTCTTCAGCTTGTGGCGGCATAGCTCCAACCTCCACGTGGCATATTTCCTCTGTGTGTATGTGTGCCTCTGGGTCCAGATTTCTTTTTTTCTTTTTTTCTGATTTCCTTTTTTATAAGCACACCAGTCATATTGGATTTATAAGTACACTCTAGTGACGTCATTTTAACTTGATTACCTCTGTAAAGACCCTTTTTCCAAATACGGTCACATCCTGAGGTGCCTGGGGCTAGCACTCCAACTTACCTTTCCTGGGGGGGATACAATTCAGCCCATTATGCTCAGTAAATGGCATCATCTGTAAATGGCAGACACCTGAATTTAGGGAAATCTGACCCCGCAGCCTGTGCTCACAGGCAGACATTCCAGACTCTGGCTGGGACGTTCAGTAAACACCTGTGCACCAGTGGCCCAGGCCGCTCCACCAGTGACCCAGCTGCCTCTTGTCCGGGCAATGCCCCAGGATCCCAGTGGGACTCCCAGGCCCCGTGACTTCAGCTCATCTCAGATTCTGCAAATCTAAAGAAGGAAGATGGCTCGGAGTAGAATTTCCTTAGCAATAGGCTTTTCGCACAGAGGAAGGGTTACGGAGGTGAGAGCTATCGTCAGCAATTAAGTGTTAAAATATTTAAAGACCTGGCCTTTTGTATTGATAAACAGCTTGTAATTTAGCAAATGGGTTATTAATAAGGAGCAGCATCTAGAGGTAAATCCTTGCGGCTTTGCTCAGGCCAGGGCCCTTACAGTTGGACCCGTTGTTATGGATGTAGTTTTAATAAAGCAGCAGGGGTTTTATTTAAATGAGTTTAAATTAGTTCCCTGGAGCCCATCATCTGATCCTGTTGCTAACAGATTAAGGGAAACGACATTTTCCATTCTGGATTACTTACAGGGACCTGACGCGTTCTGATTGGGGCTGGGAGAACAGAGGTGACCCACAGCCCAGCAAAGTGATCTTATGATTTCGGAAGGAAATTTTGGACTAATTTATGTGGATGGTAATTCACACACATGTTCGTGTATGCATCCTACAAATATTTATTGGGTTTCACTGTGCTAAGCAGCATGCCAGGTGTACAGGCTACCACATAGTTGATTCCTAGCACTTTTTGAAATGCATCATGATTCTGTTGGTCTGCTTCCTTGCTTGTTTATATGGGACTTTCTCATTAAAGTATGCTTCGGGAAGGTGGGGACTGTGTCCATCGTGTTCTGGTTCTCCTGACACAATCCCTTCCTGCCCTCATAGAGTTTGCAGTGGTGTGTGCATGCGTGTGTGTGTGTGTTTCTGAGAGTGAGAGAGAGAAGGAATCAGGCAAGTGCCATGTAGGATGATTCCTTTTTTTTTTTTTTTTTTTTTTAAGATTTTATGTATTTATTCATGAGAGGCACAGAGAGAGAGAGGCAGAGACACAGGCAGAGGGAGAAGCAGGCTCCATGCAGGAAGCCCGACATGGGACTCAATCCCAGGAGCCTGGGATCACGACCTGAGCCAAAGGTAGATGCTCAACCACTGAGCCGCTCAGGCGTCCCTAGAATGATTCCTAACAGGGAATGAACGGGGTGTTGTGGGAACACGGGGACAGGCCCATTGATCGCCAGCTGAGGGTCTTTTAGGTCATTCAGGCTGAGCCTTGCCAAGGGCAGGAGGGCCCACTGAGTGCAGAGAAGGAGGAGACCTTTTCTCTGAAGAAATAAATGTGGCTCATTGGGGCTCCAGTGTGAGTTAGAAAGTGATTGGCAGGGTCAATTTGTCTGTTCAAGGACCTTGGGAGTTTTGAAAGGGTTTAAGCATGAGTGACATGATCAGATTTAGGGTTTAAGTGGATTGGAGGGGGTTTTCCATCCCAGAGGCCAGGAGAACGTGGGGAAGCAGAGGTGACAGGGGCTGGGCACATTCCTGAGACACTTGAAAAATCTAAAATAGTGTTTCCCTCCCATCAAGGTCCTGACATGCCGCTAAATGTCAAGACGCTCTGGGCTGGCCTCTCTGCCTCCGAGTCCCTCCCTGAAGCATCAAAGGCACCAGCTGATCCTGGAAATTTGTGGGCACAGAGTGTGTTCAGAGGAGGAGAGTTTCCTCCACCCTGCTCCCCATGCGTGGGTGAGACTCCACAGCAGGTTTTTGCGCAGTTGCTGGGTGGGTTGGCCAGGCTGTGCGTCTCCCCCCCACCCCGGTGCTGGAGAGGCCAAGCATTCTGATGGTGTGACCTCACGAGGCAGAGACACAGTCCTGGCCCGGCAAAGGGACATCCAAATCTGATTCGTGCGAAGAAGGGATAGAACAGGAGCAGATAGGGCAGCCCCGGTGATGCAGCGGTTTGGCGCCGCCTGCAGCCTGGGGTGTGATCCTGGGGACCCAGGATCGAGTCCCATGTCAGGCTCCCTGCATGGAGCCTGCTTCTCCCTCTGCCTGTGTTTCTGCCTCTCTCTCTCTGTGTCTATGAATAAATAAATAAAATCTTTAAATAAAAATAAAACCTTAAAAAAAAAAAAGAACAGGAGCAGATAATACCTAGGGCCCACTCACTGCACCCCATGCTACAGCCTCAGGACCAGGAAACTGAAAAAAACAGGCAGAACTGTTCCCAGCCCCGTGTTCAAGGCCGATTTCACTGGTCCAGAGCGGCAGTTGCACGGCGCTCACGACCACAGACCGGACCATCCAGGCTTGTACTCGCCTGCCAGTAGGCACCTGCTCTGTGCAGGTGGAGCACGAACAGCGATACCTGGGCACAGGTGCGGACGGAGCCCACTCACGGTGACATGGGGTCCTGGGCTGCTCCACCTGCTTTTCCAGGTGGACAAATGTCCATGGGTCCAACTTTCTGCTTTCTTTCCTCAACACCTGCTCTTTCCTCCCTCCCAGCCTTCTTTCCTCCTTCCTTCCCTCCTTCAGCAAACATTGCCCGGGTGTCTACGGGCTCCCAGGGGTTTTACAAGGACGCCGGGGAATCCAGTGACAAAGAAAACAGACATAGAGACGGAGGTGTTGACTAGAAACAAACACAGACATGATAGGCTACTCCAAATCACAATCAACGTTCCTGGTAGGGTTTTAAGCCACCCAGGAGGGGAGCCCTGGGTGCCTCAGTGGTTTAGGGCCTGCCATGGGCCCAGGGTGTGATCTTGGGGTCCCAGGATCGAGTCTCACATCGGGCTCCTGTATGAAGCTTGCTTCTCCCTCTGCCTGTGTCTCTGCCTCTCTCTCTCTGTGTTTTCCATGAATAAATAAATTTAAAAGATCCTTAAAAAAAAAAAAAAAAGCCACCAAGGAGATGGCTCACTCAATTTAAAAAAAAAAAAATTGTGGTAGGGACACCTGGGGGGCTTAGCGGTTGAGTATCTGCTTTTGACTCAAGGCGTGGTCCCGGAGTCCCAGAATCGAGTCCCACATGGGGCTCCCTGCATGGAGCCTGCTTCTTCCTCTGCCTGTATCTCTGCCTCTCTCTCTGAGTCTCTCATGAATAAAATAAAATCTTTAAAAAATTGTGGTAAAATACATATCATGCAAAATGTCCCATTTTAACCTTTTTTAAAGGTGTACAGTACAGTTCAGTTCAGAATGAAGCGCATTCACAGTGTTGTACAGCCCTCCCTGCCATCCATCCCCAGAACTCTTTCATCTTCCCAAACTGACAATCTGCCCCCCTTAAACACCAACCCCCCACCCTGGCCACCCCTCCCAGCCCCTGGCACGCACCCTCTACTCTGCCCACGAATCTGACTATTCCAGGGACCTCATACACGCGGAACCACACAGCGTTTGTCCTTTGCGTCTGGCTTCCTTCACTGAGTGTGATGTTTTTGAGGTTCAACCGTGTTGCAGCAAGTTTCAATACTTCCTTCCTTTTTATGGCTGAATCATATTCCACCATATGGATGGACCACATTTTGTTTATCCATGCATCCCTGAATGCACATTTGGGACGTTTCTGCTGTTTGGCCGTTGTGAATGATTCGGTACAAATATCTGTTCAAGTCCCTGTTGATTTACTCTCATCCATTAAAAAAAGCTCTTATGTTGGGGGCATCTGAGTGGCTCAGTTGGTTAAGCGTCTGCCTTCAGCTCAGGTCATGATCTTAGGGTCCTGGGATCGAGTCCTGCATTGGGCTCCCTGCTCAGCGGGGAGTCCGCTTCTCCCTCTGCCTCCCCTCACTCCTGCTCATGCTCGCGTGCATGCACACACACACACACACACACACACACTCTCTCTCTCTCTCTTTCTCTTTTTTTTTTTTTTAAATTTTTATTTAATTTTTATTTATTTATGATAGTCACAGAGAGAGAGAGAGAGGCAGAGACACAGGCAGAGGGAGAAGCAGGCTCCATGCACTGGGAGCCCGACGTGGGATTCGATCCCGGGTCTCCAGGATCACGCCCTGAGCCAAAGGCAGGCGCCAAACCGCTGCGCCACCCAGGGATCCCTCTCTCTCTCTTTCTCAAATAAATCTTTGGAAAAAAAGATTCTCTTAGCATTTAAAAAAAAAAAAATCTACGATGTCATGTCTGGCACTGTGCTCAGTCCCTTAAACATATTATCTCCCTTGAATCTTTACTGTAGTCCTTACGAAGTAGGTATCATCAATCATTCTCATTATCTTCTCTCTTCTTCTTCTTCTTCTTCTTCTTCTTCTTCTTCTTCTTCTTCTTCTTCTTCTTCTTCTTCTTTTTAATTTTTTTTTTTTGAGGGAACTGAGTCTCAGAGAGGTTAAGTCGAGGTCACCCAGCTGGCAAGTGACAGAGGCAGCATCTAAACCCTGTGTCCTTTTTTTTTTTTTTTTTTAAACCCTGTGTTCTGATTCTGACATGCCATTAAACCTGAGCCTTGCCCCCTCGCTGTATCCAGGTGTCCTGGCTGGAGGGTCCTTCTCACCCTTTGTCTCCATCTTTTGTGTCTCCCGAGCTGGCTTTGACTAGAAATAGCAGCAGGTTGTTCAGCTATAGGACCCCCCAGGTATACATGTTTTTATAGATTGTAGACAGCAGTCAAAAGGCTCCAGTGTAATGTTGCCCTGGTTCTACCCTGCCTGCTACCCTTCATCAGCTGGGGTGACACTGCTGCCCTCAGATGTTTGATGTCTCAGCCACAAAGCTCTAGCTAGCAACCTGGCCTAAGTTGAGAGATCCATACCGTAGAATATTACTCAACTGTGAAAAGGAATGAAACACTGACACCCTGCCACAAGGTGGATGAGCCTTGAAAACACGATGCCAAATGAAAAAAGCCAGACACGAGAGGCCACATACTATATGATTCCACTCACATAAAATGTCCAGAGAAAGGGGCAGCCCCGGTGGTGCAGTGGTTTAGTGCCTCCTGTAGCCCAGGGTGTGATCCTAGACCCCCGGGATGAAGTCCCACATCAGGCTCCCTGCATGGAGCCTGCTTCTCCCTCTGCCTGTGTGTCTGCTTCTCTGTGTGTGTGTGTGTGTGTGTGTCATGAATAAATAAATAAAATCTTAAAAAAAAATGTCCAGAGAAAGCAAATCTGCAGAGATCAAAAGAGGATTACTGGTTGCCTACGGCCGGGGTTGGGACCCTAGGGGTTGACTATAATGGGTAGGGAATTTCTTTTCAGGGTGCTGACATGTTTTGGAATTAGATGATGGTGATGGAGGCACAACTCTGTGAATGTGCTAAAACCCACTGAAATGGACACTTTAAATTGGTGCAGTTTATGGTATGAGAATTCTATCTCAAGCTTATTTTAAGATTTTATTTATTTATTCATGAGAGACGAGAGATAGAGAGAGAGAGAGAGAGGCAGAGACACAGGCAGAGGGAGAAGCAGGCTCCACGCAGGCTGCCCAATGTGGGACTCGATTCCAGACCCAGGATCATGCCCTGAGCCAAAGGCAGGCACTCAACTGCTGAGCCACCCAGGCGTCTCTCTATCTCAGTTTATTTTTATTTATTTATTTTTTAAAGATTTTATGTATTTATTCTTGAGAGAGAGAGAGAGAGAGGCAGAGACACAGGCAGAAGGAGAAGCAGGCTCCATGCAGGGAGCCCGATGTGGGACTCGATCCCAGGACTCCAGGGTCACGCCCTGGACCGAAGGCAGGTGCTAAACCGCTGAGCCGCCAGGGCTGCCCCCATCTCAGTTTAAAAAGAAGTTGGGGGAGATGAGAGAATATCGATACTTGATACTCGTCTGTCTGGGGTGGGGGTCTCCCAGGCTTGCAGCGGGCAGGTGGGGGTCATCGAGGAAGGCTCCTGAGGAGTGTGACTGGAGGCGTGTGCCTTGCATGAGGTCACAGTGGTCAGTGTCCCGAATCCAGGCTGCAGCATGGAAAAGAAGGCAAAGTACCGGGTCAGAGTACATTAGTGCAGTTAGGATCTTCTTTCCACAGTCTTGGTGGAAGGTTTGGGGTAAGCAGCTTCCAGCCTTTTTTGAATTTGCATGAGGAAGAGCAGGAAGGAAGGGGGGGGGAGGAGGCAGCAGCTGTCAAGTGATTAGCAGAAATAGCTTTTCTGTACTTTATAGAATCTCACTCTTTTTTAAAATTTAAATTTATTTAACAAATGCTTATGTAGAACGAACCATGTGCCAGGCACTGTTCTCAGCACTTTACGAAAACGGACTCCTTCACTCCCCCCCACACATCCCACAACTCAGCAAGGTAGCTACTTTTCTTATTCTCCTTTGAACAAATGAGTACATTAAGGAACTGAGAGCTTGATGACTCGTTCAAGGCCACACAGTTGGTAAGAAGCAGAGCAGGGATTTGGACCCAAGCCCCAGAGTCCATGCCCTTAATGGGTACGGAATGCTGTCATTCACTCATTCATCATGTAAATGTCTACTGAGTGTTGACTATGTCATTTTGACAAGCCCTGAGGATTTGGTGGGAGGGGAAAAATCTCACTGCCTGGGCCGATGACTTCTTGTCAGCAGTTATGACGCACAAATAAAGGAAACGGGTACAACCAAGTGCTCATTGCGAGTGAATTACTCCACGTTACAGATGAGCCTGAAAAGGGAGAGAGAGGACTTGCCCGTGTCCAAGGTCACCCAGTGGGAGGTAGGCAAGTCTGGCCAGGAGTCCAGGGGCCCATCTGCATCCTAAGTGTGTCACTGTGGATTTTTACAGGATGGAGGCCCAGGGGAGGCAGTCAACGGAAGTTTCCACTGGTCCCTGCCTACCCCAGCTGCGGCCCTGCATGGGCGGGTTCTGGGCCTCGGACCAGCTTCCTTTCTGAGTGAGGAGGCTTGGGTGTCCCTCTCTAGCCACCTGGCAGAGGGCTGTAACCGAATCCTTCTGCTACCTTGTGTCCCTGAGGGGTCCAAACAATGTGCCTGTTCAGCACAAGGAAGCTCAGGCCTGATTTGTGGGGACACGAGCCTGTAGGGAGGGTCCTGTGGACTGTCTGGTTCTGTAAGACCCTGCCATGTGCCAAAGGCGAAGGTCCCCCTGGCTCACAGGTTTAGGCCAGAAAGTCTCAGCATTTCCAAACTGTTGACAATTGTGATGTAGCCAAAGTCCCCTAAGAGCCAGGATAGGGTGGTTCAGGGCTGGGGTCTGGGTCAGACCCACCACTTACTGACTGTGGGATGCCTTCCCAAGCCTGCACTTGCCTATCTGTAAAATGGGGGAATACTAGTTTCCATCTTGGGGCGCTGATGATGCAGTGAGTGCCCTGTGAATGTTAGTAGCAACAATGTCTGACGCTGGACCGCACAACCCTGGGGACTCTCCGGCAGGAGATAGGGCACTGGCACTGGGTTGGACTCTTTAGGAGCTTCTGCCTTTCAGATGGGACCTGAGCTCTGACCACTCCCCGCCCCAGTGCCTGGCATAGCTCCGTCATTGCTACTTGAGGGAGGTAGCATCTTCCCTTTCAGGGTCAGGGCAAGTTGTGTCCAAGCAGCTGTCTGCTGCTGACCAGCCCTCCGCCCTCTGCCCTCCACTGTTATCTGGGGGCTCCAGATGGAGCTCTTCTAACTCTAGAGGTCTCTTACAACAGGAAGTCAGCCTGGTGAAGCTCAGTTGGATGTTCTGTCTCCACGGCCTGTCATTCCCCTCTGGGGCCACTTTTCTTGGGACTTTGTGTTTTTTTTTTAAAGATTTTAGGGCAGCCTGGGTGGCCCAGTGGTTTGGCGCTGCCTTCGGCCCAGAGCATGATCCTGGGGACCCAGGATCGAGTCCCACGTTGGGCTCCCTACATGGAGCCTGCTTCTCCTTCTGCCTATGTCTGTGCCTCTCTCTCTCTCTCTCTCTGTGTGTGTGTGTCTCTCATGTAAATACATAAAATCTTTATTTATTTTTTAAAAAGATTGTATCTATTTATTCATGAGATGCACAGAGAGAGGCAGAGACACAGGCAGAGGGGGAAGCAGGGAGCCCAATGCAGGACTCGATTCCAGATTCCGGATTCATGCCCTGGGCCAAAGGAGACCCTTAACCACTGAGCTACCCAGGCATCCCTCTTGGGGCTTTTTGGATGATCAAGTTTAAATTATTTTTTTCTTTGCTTGTGGTCATTTATTAGTCCTACTGTGTGCCAAGAACTGAGACAGGCACGTATGAGGTCAGTGCCGTGGAAAAGCATGCAGCCCAGGCCTTCGGCATGCCACATGCAAGCTAGGATATGGCTAAAGGGTGTGATAAATGGTATCAAGGAAATGAATAGGCTCAAAGGACAGAATAGGGAAGGAGAGACAGCCTTGCTGAGGAGGAGGTGGGGGAAGATGTCCCAGGAGGAGGGACCAGCACAGATGAGTCCCTGAAGCTAGAGAATCTCCTTAGCCCCTGATCCAGGTCTCCGACCTGTCTGGAATTCTCAGTTACTTAGGCCTCCCTCCTCTTTCACTGTCAAGTGAACTGATTAGTGGTCCAAGAAGAGAGGACAGCTTGTGCAAAGGCCCTGTGGTAGGAAGAGATGGTAGGTGCATTCGTGTCCTGTGGTAGGAAGAGATGGTAGGTGCATTTGTGTTCTGTACCACAAACTGGGTGGCTTAAATAGCAGAAACTTTCTACCTCACAGTTTGAAGGCTAGAAGTCTGAGATCAAGGCGTTGGCAGGGTTGGTTCCTTCTGGGGGCTTGAGGGAGAATCTGTTCCATGCCTTTTTACTAGTTTCTGCTGTTGCCGGTAATCTTTGGCATTCCTTGGCTTGTTGAGGAATAACCCAGACTTGTGCCTTCATCCTCACGTGGTGTTTTCCCTGTATGAGTGTCTGTGACCATATCTCCCCCCTGCTTTTTTTTTCTTCAAATCTCCCCTTTTTATAAGGACACCAGTTATATTGGATTAGAGGTCTCCCCAGTCCAGTATGACCTCATCCTAGTTACACTTACAATGACCTATTTCCAGATAAGGTTACATTCAGAGATACAAGGTAGGACACATGAATTTTGTGGGTGGTGGGGAGGAGGGTTGGCACCCAATGGAACCCATAAAAATGTTCTAGAAACAGCAAGGCTAGCCTGGCTGGGGCAGAGTGAAGGGGGCTGGTGGGCCACAGTATGGAGTAGGGGACATGTTCTGGGCTTCGCAGGCCTGTTCTGAGTACGTCATTTCATCTGGAGAAAAGGAGAGCCTGTGGAATAGTTAGAGGAAGTGCAGACACTCATGGGCAGTGTGCCCATGGGCTTGCAGGAGTTGAAGTCCTAATGGTGGAGAAGGAGGAAATCATGACCACTTGGCCCTGGGGACAATGCCTGGCTGTGTCCCAGCCACCCAGAAGAACATGCTGGCTAATGAGCAAAGCCTTCCTTAGGGAACAGGGACTGGGCCACACTGGGATTCAAATCCAAGTTCACCAGTTTTCACTGTGTGACCTTGGGTAAGTTACTGAGCCTCTCTGTTCCCATTCTTTCATTTGTACAATGGGGAGGCCATCCAGAGGATTAAGTGGAAGAAAGCGCACAGCTGGAGGAGCACAATCAGGGCTCCCTGTGTGCAGACTGCTCTGAGACACCATCTGGTGACTTCCTCACCAACCCATTTTACAGATGAGGAAAACAAGCTCAGAAGGTCACTCAGTAAGAAAGTAGCAGAGACATGACCTGAGCCTGCCCATTTCTCAAGCATGCACCAGTTTCCCCTCCACATACTTTCAAAACATGTCAGCATCCCTCTTCCAATCATGGAGGTGAGCCCAAGCCATTTCCTCTGGCTCCCTTCTACATTTGGTGGCAAAGGATTACTCAGATATGGCTGGTAGGGAGCCGTGTGCAGTTCTTGCAAACCCGTGTCCGGCTATGTTTGGGTCTTATTCCCTGAAGGAGAGAAAATTCTGGTTGCTTTAAACAAGCCAGGCTCTGCGTAAGTAGCCAAGCTGGTTTCATACTCAGGGAGGCCAACTTGCCCATTTTCCAGATGGCTGAAGAGGCTTACAGGAGGAAAGGACTTGCCTCTGTTGGGGGGAGGAGGAGCTGGGCCCCCTCAGACCCTGCGCTGGCCACCACCGCAGGATCTGCTCACTTTGCTATGCAGCTTCCTCCCCAGTGGACAAATGCCTGCCCCCGGTGCACTGTTCCCTGGGGAACAAGGGCTCCTTATTCTAACCCTGCTGTGTCTGCTGTGTCTGTACAAGGCTCAGCGTATGGCAGGAAGACACAGTGGGCTGGCCTTGTGGGCCCTGGGGTGATACCAAGGGCACCAGTCAGAGTTCCATCCCCACCCCCCACCCCCGCCTCTGCCCTTTTGAGCTGGGAGGAGCCCTGAGGGATGGGAGAGGAGGTGCTGTCCTCAGATGCCTGCACTATTTTTGGAGCTGCTTTGATCCCGATTGCCTGGCACGTGGGCTGTGACAGGCACTTGGAGCAGACCCCACTTGGCTACAGTCAGCCATGCTGTGAGGGCTTACCCTACAGTGGCTCTTACCCCGGCACTTCTGGAACTGGGCGCAGACTCTCGTCCTCCAAGCTGGATGCCTTTTATTTCTTTCACTTTCCTAACTGCCAGGCCGAGAACCTCCAGGACAGTGTTGAATAGACAATGCCAGAGTGGACATCCTTGCCTTGTTCCTGATCTGAGGGGGGGGAAGTATTCCATCTTCTAGCATAGAGTATGATGATGTTGATTGTGATTTATCAGGTTGAGGAAGTTCCCTTCTATTCTTCGTTTGTTCAGTGCTTTTGTCATGAAGAGGTTTAGATTATGTCAAGTGGTTTTTTTTTATTTTCTGAAAGACGACTTCTTTTAAAATGCCCCCAGGCAAACCCACTCTTCCGAGGGTGAAATCTCAAATGCAGAGCCAAAGAGTGATTTGCCAAACTGCTGTTCACGCACCGGGTGTCCCGGCTCTGAAACAGGTGTTAAAATGATGCCTTGTTGGCAAAACAGCAGTGGCCACTGCTCTTACCTTGGGCCAGGAAGTCAGTCCAGCAGGAGGGAGGAGGGTTGAGGTCCGGGCTGCAGCGGGCAGCAGACCCCCCTGGCCCCAGCCCCCTTGGCACTCACTCCGGCTCTGCCCCCAGGCCTACGAGAAGCGCTTCCCCACCTGCCCGCAGATCCCCGTCTTCCTGGGCAGCGAGGTCCTGCGCGAGTCCCGCAGCGCCGATGGGGCGGTGCACGTGGTGGAGCGGAGCTGCAGGCTGCGCGTGGAGGCTCCCCGGCTGCTACGGAAGGTGGGTGGGGAGGAGGGGACACCCCGCAGAGGAGCAGACCCGGAGGGGTCGGGGGCATGGGGGCCTGGGGACCTGGGGTGGGTTCAGGTGGTGGACTGAATGTGTGGGAGCATAGTTGCCCCTAAGCTACTGGGGTTAGGGTGTGGGTCACCCGCTCGTCTGTCTGCCAAGGCCCTAGGCCTAGGGGCTGCTTGATAGGCTGAGGACTAGGGCCAGGGCCGGAGGGCAGGTGCCGGGGGGGCGGGTCTGGGGGCACAGTGCAGGGCTTGGGATCCCGGCCAGAGGGTGGGCAGGTGCAGGGCCTCGGGGATGCCCCATGTCCTGCAAGCCCCCGCTGTCCCTTCCCTTGCAGATTGCAGGCGTTGAGCACGTGGTCTTCGTGCAGAGAAACGTGCTGAACTGGAGGGAGAGGACCCTCCTCATCGAAGCCCACAACGAGACCTTCGCCAGCCGCGTCGTGGTCAACGAGAACTGCAGCTACACGGTGCGCCTGGGCCCTGCAGTCCGTGCATCACCCCCCCTCCCTTGCCCCCAGGACTTGTCACAAAAGATGTGGGACACTTGGGACACTCACTTACATCTGCAATTCAGATACACAGCTGATACTTTTGTGTTCGTTTAAGTAGTTTCCAATATTGCTGGGACATACTTAACAAAATGTTATTCTTTGTTTTTCTGAAATTCAAATGTGGCACTCTGTATTTTGCTGGTGAAATCCAGCAACATGCCTCCCTCTTCCTCTTCTCTTTTTCCTTTCCTTCCTCCATGAAAAACGCGCCTTCATTTAGTTTCTTCTGTAAAATGGGGTTAAGGATTGCACCTGACACTTGGGTTGTATTGAGACTTAAAGGAAGTAAAGTATCCAAACCCCTTAGAAGAGTGCCTGGCCCTAAGCCCTCTATGTGTGTTACCTCTTAATATAATTAAGAGCGAATGCTATTGTTTTCCGGTCTACACTGATTGAGCACCTACTATGTGCCAGGCACACTGCCAGGGCACCCAGGGGTGGACAAGTCTGCCTGACTGTTGCGCTCACAAGGACTTCCATTCCAGTGGGACACCGATAGGGAAAAAAAAGTCAACATATTCTTACAGCTTTGTCGCAAGTGCTAAGAATGGGTCCAGCAGACAGGATTAGGGAAGGGAAGGGGAGAGGCACTGTCTTAGGTGACAGTGTCCCTCCGGCTTCTCTGAGGAGTAGCCACTGAAGCTGAGAGCTGACAGTTGAGAGGGCTGGGAATAGAGTTCTGGGGTTGGAACAGCATGTGTGAAGACCCTGAAGTAGGCGAGTGAGGTCTGGGGATGGGAGCTATAGGAACAGGGTCCTGCTGGCCCAGGGGCTGGAGGAGTCTGGAGGCATTTGCCACTTTCTTGCTGAGTGAAATTGGGAAAGTTGCTTCCCCTTCCCAGGCCACCCCTTGCCTATCTGCCACCAGAACCTGCCTCATCAGGTGCTGGCAGGAACAAATGAGATAATGTAGGTAAAGCCCCCTTAGCCTGTGCTAGATCTCGAGTGGTGGTTTTCATGATGCTAAGTCGAGCGTCGTAACTCTGGTGCATTAGAGATGTTTCAGGGGAAGCCTCCTCCATAGGGGGGCATTGCTTTGTTCAACATTCTGGTCCCTAGCACTTGGCATGGTGCCTCATATACAGCAGGTGTTCAGTAAATGCCCACTGCTTTTTCTTTCCACACGTCCAGCTCCCCTTAGGGCCTTCTGGCAGCTGGGCCCAGGATGTTCAGATGTTTACCTGTACGAAAGTGTGGGTGGCAGTTTTTTAATAAGTCACTTTTAGGGCAATATTTCTGAGAGTGAGTTTGGCCAGTAGCTGAATCAGTATCACCAAGGCTACTTGGGAATTGCAGGTTTCCAGGCTCCACACTGGACCCATTTGGCTCAGGCATCTGCATATTTAACAGACTCCTTCTGCCCACAGTAATGCTTCTGCCCCCATGTTTGTGAAGTACACAGCCTGGGTCTGCATAGTAGCTGTGTCAACCAAGTTTGTCCTTGCTTATATATATGTTAATTTTAATAAATAGTATATGTAAATAAAAGTAAATATATTAACATAATATAATAAATAAAAATAAATATAATAATATATAATAATATAAAAAAAATATAAGTACTTCAAAATATATATCTAAAATATATACTAGTTAATGCATAACTTGCTTATATATAATTATATATCAAATATGTTACTCATTTAAATATATCATTATACAACAATTTTTTAATTTTTTATTTTTTTATATACATATTTATTTATATAACAGTTTTTAAGGGAGAGGCATGCAGATACCAGACCCACTTTCTCTGGTCCCTTCAAGAGAAGGCTCTTTGTTTTCTAACACTTCGAACTGTTCTCTGAGCAGGGCCGCTGCCCCCACCCTCCGGTGTTGCCAGGCTGTGAGATGCTGTCCGTTGCATGCTCTGGCTAGGCCCACATCACCAAGAGAGCCCCCGGGGGAGGGCGTGACGTCCCCTGCACTGAGACCTTGTCATCACCCCTGCCTGGCTTTCAGGTCCACCCTGAGAATGAAGAGTGGACGTGCTTTGAGCAATCTGCCTCACTTGACATCCGGTCCTTTTTTGGCTTCGAAAGTGCCCTAGAGAAGCTTGCCATGAAGCAGTACACAGCCAACGTCAAGAGGGTAAGGGGTGGGCTCCGTCAGTCACCAGAAGGAAGGTACATAGACCTCAGAGCCTGCTGTCCTGGCTCAGAACCCACTTTGTCACCTGACAACCCAAGTGACATTGGGCAAGATCGATCCTTCACCTTCCTTGGCCTCAGTCTTCTCATCCATAGAATGGGTGTCCGAATAATGACCATAACACACAAGATAAGTGGAAACTACTCAGCCCATATTGGAGGCACCATAATATTATCCTGATGCTCCCTGATGTCTGGGGCTTGTGTGATAAACTCTGGACAGAGGGAGGGCTTTCTGGGATGCTTTCTCCTGGTTAAAAAGGTTGCTGTGTAAAGATCTCCAGCCCATCACTGAGTATGGAAGACTTTCCATATAATGAAACAGGTGAAACTCACTTTAGCAAGATATTTTATCCAATGTGTTATCCACAGAAAAATTATTAATGAATTATTTTACATTTTTTGTTCCGTATAAACTCTTGGAAATGCAGCTCATATTTGACACAGCACATCTCCCTTCAGACCAGCAGCATTTCAACTGCTCAATAGCCACATGTCAGGGTTGGGACTGCGGCCAGGTGGGGGTGACTCCCAGGCTGACGCGGTTACCCCACTATCCTGCCCTGGTGCTCATGTGCCTCTGGTCTCTCTGGCTTCCAGGGGAAGGAGGTGATTGAGCATTACCTGAACGAGCTCATCTCCCAGGGCACCTCTCACATTCCCCGGTGGACACCTGCCCCCGTCCGCGAGGAGGACGCCCGCTCCCAGGCTGGGCCGAGGGATCCTGGCTCCCTGGAGGCTGACAGGCCCTGCAGCGGCCCAGGTCCTGCTCCTGAGACAGTCATTACAGACGGTAGGTCCCTGCGGCTCAGGCCAGCTGGCTGGGTCCATGTCCTTGACCCCCACCCCCAACCACCCAGTCCCTGGAAGCCCCCTTAAGGTTTGCTCACTCTGTGGGGGGAGAATTGCTACTCATCCCCTTGGGAGTGGGTCTGGGACCTGGAATGACTCAGCTTCCTCCCTTTCCTGCTGCTTCATCCTCTCTTCTTTCCAGCCCAAGAGCCAGAACTGGTTTATTTCTAAATCAGGAATTGATCTGATCTGGTGCCTGAGGGCTGCCCTTTTCTCTGGTTTTAATACTATTTTTAATTATATGAGTAATGCACGATGATGGTAGAAAAAAAATTCAAACTTCTTGGAAGATGTAAATTTAGGAAATAAGACTCCTTTCTTCTGCCTTGAGGCATGTGTTTGTATTTCCTGAACTATCTAGGCATCTATATGTATGTAACATGTACACACACACGTGTATACAGGCATGCACACGTGTACAGTTTATGTTGAATGAATGAGAGCATGTTATACATTCTACTTGATGTTTTGCTTATTTTCATTTACCAATGTTGCTTGAACAGCTTTCTGTATCACTGCATTTGTCTTAGCACTTTGCAGTATTTCATGGTGTGGTGATACCATAACTTATTTACTGATAAACATTTAGTGATTATTGGTTATTTTCAGTTAATTTAGCTAATCTTCCATTGATGGACATTTAGGCCCTCGGTTTTTTATTTTTATTTTTTAAAATATTTTATTTATTTATTTATTAGAGAGAGAGAGAGAACAGGCATAAGCAGGAGGAAAAGCAGAGGGAGAGGGATAAGCAGGCTCCCCAACCCGAGGCTCAAACCCAGGACCCTAAGATCATGACCTGAGCTGAAGGCAGGTGCTTAACCAACTGAGCCACCTGAGAACCAGGTGCCCCGGTTCTCATTTTTTTAAAAATATAAATAATAGGTATATCTTTGTACCTAAGGTTTTTATATTTGTATGAGTATATATGTAGCATAAAATTTTTAAAGTAGAATTGCTGGGTCAAAGATTATATGCAGCTGAAATTTTGGCAGATTTACCAATTAGGCCTGCAAAGAGGTTGTACTAACCAGTGTTCCCACCAAAGGTATGTAGCTGCGTCTGTTCCTGACGCCATGCCAGCTCCCCACAAGACTATTATTAAATGTTTTAAACTGACGGGTGCCTGGGTGGCTCAATCAGTTAAGTGTCTGCCTTCAGCTGAAGTCATGATCTCAGGGTCCTGGGATCGAGCCCCATGTCATGTCCCTCTGCCTCTCTGCACCGCCACCCGCCTCACTTGCTCATGAGTTTGCTCTCACAAATAAAAAAATTAATTGTTAAAAATAAACTGAAAGCAAAAAGAGACCACTGGTAGGTGAGTGGGGCCAAATATTATTTTCTTGTGCTTAGTGACTCTGTATTGCTTTTTTGTGAATCTCTGTTCTTGAACTGTGTCTATTTTCCTATTTGCCCATTGATTTCTTACTGCTTTGTAAGAGCTCTTTGCATTGAAGGCAATTAGCCTTTTGTCATATTTTAGATTTTAGTTGACATGGGAAATGCTCACAGTTTAATGTTAAAATTAGAAAAATAAAAAACCAACCCTAGGACACAAAACTATACATACCCCATGAATTCAGTTTTAACCATATGCATGTGTGCTCATGATGATTCGGTTTTTCCTCTGGGGTCACTGAAGTGTAGGGCTTGGCTTTCTTGGAGACAACGCCATGGAACCACTACTACATCAGGGGCAGTGTTTGGGGAGAACAAAATTCATTCGTTCAACGAGTACTTACTCTGTACCAACTACATGCACTAGCTGGCTGCTGTGGTACGTGCACTTTAAAATATTTTAAAAATTAAAACTCTGCCCCTTCTTGTGCACACTGCCGGGTGGTCATGCCCTCTGCCCCCCTCATTTTGTATCAGGCTTGTCCTTCCTTCTCCGTCTGCTCTGTCCACCAGCAGGGCCGGTGCTCAGGAAGGCTGGCAAGAGGCAGAGTCATGCCCCTTCCGCCCTGCTGTGGATCACTGTGCCTTTGTGCTCAGGAGAAAGGGACCTTCACAGCTGCATAGAGGCTGGAAGGAGGCTGGTATCTCCTGCCTCCCTCGTGCTTTCTCCCTCATCCTCTCCATACCCCCTTCCTGTCTTCCAGTATGTCCACTTCTGACCACTCTGAGGTGTTTTGGGGTCTGGATGCTCCCTACCCCACCAGCATCTCTCCTGCCTCTGTTTACCCAGATGCCTACTGATCTCCAGGCCTGGACTTTTTTTGTTTGTTTGTTTTAGAGGGAACCATTGGGTCCTGCTGCTGGACGTGCACACATTCCATTTATGTTCTTATTGTGCACACAAAAAACGAGCTGTGCCCATGGGGGCTGCTCTTTGTGGGCCGTCTGCCCACTGCTGAGATGCTAACATGCTTATGAGCCTCACCACACCAGCACCTGCCACCCCAATAGTTAAGAGTGGGTGCCGGGACCTCAGGTGGGAACACTAGCCTCTGAATGCCTGCACACGCTGACCCCAAACAGCCCAATCGTGTAGGATGGAACTGAACACTGGGAATGCTCTGTGCAGCTCCCGGGCTGTATTTTGGGGTCAGGGCTCTGTCTAAGAAAAGCCTCAGACCCACAAGGGGGCCGGGAAGTGGGAAGGCAAAAGGAATCGTATTTATGTACCATCTCTTTTATTTTTTTATTTTTTTATTTTTTTGTACCATCTCTTTTAAGCTGGGTGCACCGCATGCACTCACTTGGAACTTAATTTCTCTTGACCTCAGTTTTGTCTTCTGTGAAGTGGGGACAGTAGTGTGTTTGCCTCACAGGGGTGTTGGGAGAGCTCACTGAGATGATGCATGTCTAGAAACATGAACACATATCATTAATAATCTACAGAGGGCAGGACAGCTCCAGGGGATGGGAATTACCTTGATTTCCAAGGGTCAAAGGACAAATCACTTGCCTCAGTGAGATCCGGGCTGGCCCCACCCTGAGTTTTCAGAATCACCTCAGAAATGGGTCAGCAAGACCAGAGCATATGGAGCCCACACGGCTGCTCTTTGGTGAAAGGGCCACTGTACTCCACGTTTCAGATCCGAGGCGGCCAGTAAGGTGAGGGTTCCAGAAAGGGTAGACCGCCTGGTGAGGAGAGTGGCGTTGCCCTCTGGTCCTGAACTCCTCATCTTCTCCTGCAGGGGACAAGCTGGATGCAGACTACATTGAGAGGTACCTGGGCCGTCTCACGCCTGTGCAGGAGAGCTGCTTGATCCAGCTTCGGCGCTGGTTGCAGGAGACCCACAAAGGCAAGGTGGGTGCAGAGCTGGGATCTATGAGAGAACACATCCAATGATGGCTACTCACCTCAGGCATGGGGGCAGGGGGCAGGTAAATAAGCTGATGTAATTAGCAATCCTGGAAACTTCTATTTTGCCTTCTCTTCTCTTTAAATTCAATTAAATGAACATATAACTGTATTATTAGTTTCAGAGGTAGAATTCAGGCTTCGTCAGTTGCATACAACACCCAGGGCTCATTACTTCAAGTGCCCATCACCCGGCTCCCCTATTTTGCCTTCTTTTTATATATATTGTCTCACGTATCTATAATGCACGCCGTGCATACCACTGATCGTGGGGTTTCTCATCCTCTGCTCTGTTGACATTTGAAACTGGACAGTTCTTTATGGGGTGGGGCTGTCCTGTGCCCTGTAGGGTGCCGAGCAGCATCCTGGCCACCACCACTAGATGCCAGGAGCTCTTCTCCCCCATTTGTGACAACCAAAAGTGGCTCCAGGCTCTAAGCCCCATAACATGCATGTTCATCGTGCATGTAGGTCCCAAGCATGGACTTGCCCTTCACCTTTGTTGAATAGGAACTTGAGCTTGAAGTTCTTTCCTCATGCTGTGGCGGGGCGGGGTCGGGGGGGCAGACAAGGGAGGTAGTTTCATGTTGGGCTGTGATTTAACCTGTCTGCCCCCTGTTTTCTCATCTGTGAAAGGGGGATAATGCTAGCACATGCCATCTGGAGTGAATTACAAGGGACAGTCCACATAAGGTGCCTAGAGTTGTGTCTGGCTCAGTATGAGCAGGAAAGAGGAGCTTTAATTGGGGCTGGGTTTCCCTGCCTGTTGATATTTGCCTGAGGGAAGGAAGGAGAGTTGGCAGGGTCTTAGCTTGTCACCTCGGTGTATCAGTTAGACTCTGCATTACGTGTGGTAGGAACGCAGCTTGAGGGCACCTGGGCGGCTCAGTGGTGGAGCCTCTGCCTTCGGCTCAGGGCGTGATCCTGGGGCCCTGGGATCAAGTCCCACATCGGTCTCCCTGCAGAGAGCCTGCTTCTCCCTCTGCCTGTGTCTCTCTGCCTCTCTCTCTGTTTTTCATGAGTAAATAAATGAAATCTTAAAAAAAAAAAAAAAAAAAAGGAATGCAGCTTGAGTCAAGGCAAAGAAATAAAGAGAGGAATATTTATTGGCTCATGGAACTGTTGAGCGGGGTGTATTAATTTTCCAGGGCTGCTGAAAGAAAATGCTACAAACTGAGTGGCTCAAAACAACAGAAACTTATTCTCACAGTTCTGGAGGCCAGAGTCTGAAATCAAGGCGTGGGCAGTGTTGGTTCCTTCTGGAGGCTCTGAGGGAGAATCTGAGCCATGCCTCCTCCCTCCTGGCTCCTGGTGGCTGCCATCGGTCCTTGGCTTGTCGATGTGGCACTCCAGTCCTGGCTCCGTCATCACGTGGCCGCCTTCTCTCTGTGCATCCTGTGTGTGTATCCAAATTCCCCTCCTGGAGTAGAGGGCCCACCTCCAGCGTGACCTCATTTTAGCTAATTATATCAATATAGATTCACTTCCAAATAAGGTCCCATTCTGAGGTTCTGAGTGGACGTGAATTTTGAAGAGATGTCATTGAGTCTAGCACAAGGGGCCACGCAACCTGTCTCAGGGGTGTCCTGAACCAGGACTCACACACAGTCGGGACTCCCGAGCTCTTGTATCTGTTTAGTTCTCTGCTGCATCCCCATCAGACTCCCTGCCCTGTTGAGCTTGGAGCTGTGGCTGCCCTGGTAGCTTGCAGGCTCACCTCTGTCACTGCAGAGCAAGGGGTTCAGGATCCATTCTTCTGATTTAAATTGTCTGAGTGCTCTGATTGGGTTGTGCCACCGCCGAGACCATGGGAGTGGACACATGCTGAGTGGCCACACCAGGTAAAACCAGGACTGGTGTTGGGGCGTGGGGAGGAAAGGCAGCTCCCCCAAAAGAAAAGAGATACGTGAGAAGGGAGGAACGTCTGGCAGCCAAAACTCACAGATATTCACCACAGCTCACCCTTGACAGCATCGTGGTTAACCGTATGGTCCTTCTCCCAGTAAGTATTTTGCAGATAAGACAGGAGACTCGTTTTCCATAATTTTGTGGGCTGGGTTAGGGAACACCATTCCACAGGCTTTCTCCTTCTCTTAGATTCCCAAAGATGAGCACATCCTTCGGTTCCTGCGGGCTCGGGACTTCCACCTGGACAAAGCCCGGGAGATGCTATGCCAGTCCTTGAGCTGGCGAAAGCAGCACCAGGTGGATCTGCTCCTTCAGACCTGGCGACCCCCTGCCCTCCTGGAGGAATTCTATGCTGGCGGCTGGCACTACCAGGACATAGGTGCGTCCCTTTACCTACAGAATGCACAGGCAAACTTTGGTCACTTCCAAAGGCGCTTTGGAGGCCACTTTTCATGTTGGCATCTTAGTATTTTTTCCCCTTGGACTCATCTGGGCATCTGGAGATGCCCTTGGGGTTCACTCAGCCATGAGGAAGGTAGGGCTGGAATGGACATCTGAGCTCAAAATGGCATTTCTCACGCAGTGGCAGCGTTAGCCCACCCTTGCTTTTGATCACTGGGATCGCACACCTAAGGGCTGCACGAGTATGCGTTTGTGCTCCGGGATTGCTATAGCAAATTACCACAAACTGGGTGGCTTGAGGCAACAGAGATGTATCTTCTCATAGTTCTGGAGGCAGAAGCCCTAAATCAAGGTGTGGGCAGGGCCACGCTCCCTGCAGTGCTCTAGGGGAGAACCTCTGTCCGCCTCCTCCAGGTCCCGGTGGCTCCAGGCCTTCCTTGGCTTGTTGCCACAGCACCCCAATCTCTGCCTGTCTTCACATGGCTTCCATCTGGGTGCCCCTCTGTGTCCTCTCCTCTTCTTACGAAGACCCCAGGTCACTGGATTTAAGGCCCCCACTGATCCAGTAGGATTTCATCTCAGGGTCCTTAACTAATTTCATCTGGAGACTATTTCCAAATGCGGTCACATACAGAGGTTCTGGGTGCACATGAACTTTCAGAGGAGGCTATTCAACTCACGACAAATAACTTCTCTTTGTTTCTTACTAAGCTGCCCTTCACGCCGGCGCCCATTATGCTTTTCAATGCCCTTTATGTAAAAATTCATATCTATTGATTAGGGTGAGTGCTTGACTCTCCTGAAGAGCCGGTTGGAGCACTTTATTTTAATATACAGTCACTCCTCATTATTCATGGGTTCCATATTTGTGAATTTGCCTACTCACTAAAATTTATTTGTAACCCCCCCTCCCAAGTCAATACTCAGGGTGCTTCTCCGATCAATTACGAATGTGGACAGAGTGGTAAAAAATCAGTTGTCCGACCTGCGTGTCCCCCAGCTGAGATTGAACAAGATGTCCCTCTGCCTTTTTGTTTCAGCTCTTACATGTTAACAAGTTAACAAGAGTCCTTTTTAAAGTCCATTTAGTACTACTTTGTTTTTTTTTAAAGATTTTATTTATTTATTCGACAGAAGGAGAGAAAGAACACAAGCAGGGGAGGGAGGCAGGCAGGGGCAGAGGGAGGAGCAGGCTCCTGGCTGAGCAGGGAGCCCGATGAGGCGCTGGATCCCAGATCCTCGAGATTATGACCTGAGCTGAAGGCAGACGCTTAACCAACTGAGCCATCCAGGTGCCCCCACTCCTTTTTTTTTTTTTTTTTTTTTTGCATTTTTGTGGTTGTGTGTGTGTGTGTGATTTTGCTCTTTAGAATGGCCCCCAGGCGAACTGTGGAAGTGCTGGCTGGTGTTCCCAAGCACAAGAAGGCTGTGATGTGTCTCATGGAGGAAATGTGTGCGTTAGTTAAGCTTCATCTGGGCTTGAGTGTGGTGCTGCTTGTTCAATAGATTTTTTGTCTTTGTTTTCTTTTTTTTGTTTTGGCTTGATGCTGATGAATCAACAGTACATGTATGTACTCCATAAGGTGTCCTTAAATAGAAACACACACAGGACAAGGTTATGTATTGATCAGTTGACAAAAATGTTATGTCTAGAGGCTCTTAGAGACCTTACTCCATATTTTTCCTTTGAAGGGATGCATCATTATTCCCCAAATTCAGTGTTCTAGGTAACTTTTAGAAAACAATCACTATCGGGGTGCCTGGGGGGGGTCAGTCGGTGAAGCATCTGCCTTCAGCTCAGGTCATGATCCCGGGGTCCTGGGACCGAGCTCTGTGTCAGACTCCCTGCTGAGCTTCTCCCTCTCCCTGCCCCTTGCTTGTGCTCTCTCTCTTTCTCTCAAACAAATAAAATGTTTAAAAAAAAAAAACCCAAAACATCACTACCCTGAATAATAAGAATCGACTGTATTAGTAGATACTTCCTTCTTTTTCCTATTTGCTTTAGTTGACAGCAAGCAAAGAGCCAACATTATCCACTCTCTCCAAACTCCTTCATAAAATGGTTCATATCTTAAAAAAAAAAAAAAAGCTTTAAAATAAACATTCAGTTTTAGGACAAGTTTTCAGAACAGTGGCTAAGGTCATGTAGAGAGTTGCTGCATGCCCCTCACCCAGTTTCCTCTGCGATGTAAATCCGTATTCGTAAATATGTGGACGGGAGGGGTGGGCTGAGCCATAGGAGCCTTCTCTGAGGAGAGGTTTGGGCCTGCCCTCTCACCAGCACCCCTGAAATAATGTCCCTTCTCTTTGCTCGGCCTCCTCGCCTACAAAGACGGCCGCCCCCTCTATATCCTGCGCCTGGGCCATATGGACACCAAAGGCTTGATGAAGGCCGTGGGGGAGGAGGCTCTGCTGAAGCATGTGAGTCGGGGTCCCCCGCTCCCTGGATCCCAGGGCTGCCCGTGGGTGGAGCAGCCAAGTGCACGTTTGCCAGCATATTCTCTGCTTTCCAGGTTCTTTCTGTTAACGAGGAAGGACAGAAGAGATGTGAAGGGAACACAAAGCAGTTTGGCCGTCCTATCAGGCAAGAACCCCCGCCAGGAGCCAATTCCCCTGAAATAGTAAAAACAGCAAAGGTCCATTGGGCATAGACGCTGGGCCGGCCAGCATGCTGGGTACTTTACAGAAAGGTCCTCACTGAATTCTTACAATGATCCTGTGAGGCAGGGACTGTTCTTGTTCCTGTGGGGAGACTGAGGCTCAGATGCTCAGCCAAGGCTGCTGCTAAGTGGGTAAGTGGCAGCGCCGAGATTTGAACCTGCTCCTGTCCGCTTCGGGCTCCAGGACGTTATCCCCTGTGCCACATCGCCCCGTGGACCTTGCTTTCCGAGGCAGCTCTGCGCCCCCCACCCCCAAGCACCACCTTGACTCTGTCTTCCAGGCAGGTGGACTCGCAGGTGTCTCTGCACATCCAGTAACCCCCACTCCTCTGCCGGAACTCAGTTTCCCACATGAGCACTTGCGGTGTACTGAAGCTTCCTGAACTGTAGCTCGCTCATCTGTCATGTGGGGACAACATCACCAGTCCCGGGGGTTCTGTGTGGATCAGGGACAACGACCGTTGAGGGCCCCACAGATGCGCGTGTTAACACTCCGCAGTGGGCGCTTCTGAAATCCCGGATTCCTGTTGTCCTTGTCCAGTCCAGGAGCGTCCTGAGGCTGCAGCTTCTTATTCCAGAGCAGCCTGATCTTTGGGAAAATTAAGTTCCTTTGCCTTTTTTTTTTTTTTAAGATTATTTATTTATTTATTTATTCGTGAGAGACACACACAGAGAGAGGCAGAGACACAGGCAGAGGGAGAAGCAGGCTCCATGCAGGGAGCCCGACGCGGAACTCGATCCTGGGTCTCAAGGATCAGGCCCTGGGCTGAAGGCGGCGCTAAACCGCTGAGCCACTGGGGCTGCCCAGTTCCTTTGTTTTTGGAGTTTTCCTAAGGGGACATGCATTGGTTGGGGTGGGGAAGTCGACCACTCAGGGTCCTGATCAGAAGTGGAGGTCACGGGAGAGGGCTCAGATGACAGGGTGTCACGAGGGACTCCTCACAGCACGGGCTGGAGGAAGGGGCTGCGGGGGGACTAGCCGCTCTAGTATATCGCTTATTTCCCTAATGAATCAGTATTAATAACGTGGAGGCTCAGGGAGGTTCAGGAACTTGGCCAAAGCCGCACGGCAGGCAAACGGCAGAGCTGGGATTTGAGTCCAGGCCACCTGAGGCTCGGGAATGCGTGCCAGCGCTTCTCCCGCAGTCGGCCCCTTCTCACCATCTGTTTGTTTGTTTGTTTTTTTAAGATTGTATTTATTTATTCATGGGAGACAGAGAGAGAGGCAGAGACACAGGCAGAGGGAGAAGCAGGCTCCATGCAGGGAGCTCGAAGTGGTACTCGATCCTGGGACTCCAGGATCATTCTCTGGGCCAAAGGCAGGCACCAAACCACTGATCCACCCAGGCACCCCCCTTTTCACCATCTGGTAGCAAAACACGCTTTCCGAGTGCGAGCTATGTCCTGTCCCCACAGAGAGCTTTATACATACTATCTCATTTAACCCTAACAACTACTTGAGATGGGGACTCTTACTGTTACGGCCACTGTCTTGATGAGGAAGTTGCCCGTGTCACCCAGCTCTCGGGGATGGAGGTGACACCTGAATTCAGGTGCCTAGCCTCAGAGGCCACACACCGAACCTCCTCACCGCAGGGCCTCCCCAGCCAAGGGTCAGGGGTGGTAGGATCCACGAGAGTGTCCCATGGCTCCTGCCCCTCTACTCCCAGCCCTGCTTCCTGAGCCTCCCTGTCCATTCCTGTCTGCCAGCCTCGGAGTCCCGCCGCCCCAGGGGTCAGGGGCCCTGGGCAATGGCAGAGCAAGCCGCAGTGAGTGGCCTGTCTCTGCTGCAGCTCCTGGACCTGCCTGGTGGACTTGGAGGGTCTCAACATGCGGCACCTGTGGCGGCCGGGGGTGAAGGCCCTGCTGCGCATGATCGAGGTGGTCGAGGACAATTACCCCGAGACCCTGGGCCGGTTGCTCATCGTGCGAGCCCCTCGTGTCTTCCCGGTGCTCTGGACGCTGGTGAGAGTGGGTCATGGGTCCGAGCCCCGCGTTGGGCGTAGACATTACTTCAATAAACGAAAACTTAAATAATAAAATGGTTGTCCTGTGAATGACATCTCGATATAAAACAAACAAAGCCTTTCCATCCTGTCTCCTCTCCCTCACTTCAGATCAGCCCCTTTATCAACGAGAACACCAGGCAGAAATTCCTCATCTACAGTGGCAGCAATTACCAGGGCCCCGGAGGCCTCGTGGACTACCTGGACAGAGACGTGATCCCCGACTTCCTTGGGGGAGACTGTGTGGTGAGTGTGTGGGTGCAAGCCCTGGGCTGTGGCCTTGGGAGGAGCAGAGATGGCTGGGCCGGGCTGCAGAGGTCCGGTGGGGCTGGAGTGGGGCCGGCCGGCGTTGGGGGGGCTGAGACCTGGAGAGGCCATGCGTTCTCTCTCTCTCTCTCTCTCTCTCTCTCTCTCTCTCTCTCTCGGGAGGGCAGGGTTTGTTTTAGAAGCTGCTGCAAAGGGACGCTTGGGTGGCTCAGCGGTTGAGCGTCTCTGCCTTTGGCTCAGGGTGTGATCCCGGGGTCCTGGGATCGAGTTCTGCATCGGGCTCCCTGCATGGAGCCTGCTTCTCCCTCTGCCTGTGTCTCTGCCTCTCTCTGTGTGTCTCTCAGGAATAAATAACTAAAATCTTTAAAAAGAAGCTGCTGCAAAGAGAGGTGAGTCCTCTCCAAAGGAGGGGCCTGACCTTGATTCTTTCAGGCACAGTGATTCACGTGGAAGTTTCTGGAAGCCCAGAGACCAGGCCTGTCAAAGGTTTACCTTGCTATTCCCCATTCAGTGTGTTGCTAGGCAGCCGTCAGAGTTCACCTGCTGACTTTGCGCCCTCTGCTGCCAGGAGAGGTGACTCAAACATCCCAGTGGCCTGGACCATGGAGCTGGTGTGCCCAAAGGGATTTATTCCCAACCCACAGTCCCACGGAGTGGAAAGATCGGCCAACTGCTTCAGGGAGGGGCAGCCACAGACCCCTTTTACTGCCTCCCCCTGGGGGTGAGATGACACAGGAATGGGTGACCTTGCGTCACAACTGTCATCTCTCATCTGGCTACAGGAGGCCAGGCCCCTCTTCCTTCTGTAACGGAACACCAAACTCCAACCTTACATGATTTCTGAGTAAAAAAAAAAAAAAGGCATTTCCCAGAAATTTCTGCCAACCTTGCCCATTGTCTCCACTTGCTGAGATACGGATACGTGATTTATGCTTAGCAAATGGGCCTGTAAGACCAGCATGGTAATAAGAGACTGGGGGGGCCTGATAAACATGGATTTGTGCCCGGGCTCAGCCACTTGCTGTTGTGGGACCTCAGGCAAGTGGCCTGACCTCTCTGAGCTTCCATTTTCCTTCTCTGTGCACAGAATAATAGCTCCGACTACATGTGGTTCTGGAGAGCACATGAGGTCATGGAAGCCCTGTACCCTACTAAGGGGTCGCTGTTACACCTGCAGTTTCAGTGTCATGGCTGGACCCTGACCTGCCACGTTTGTCTTTGTCTCTCAGTGTAATGTCCCCGAAGGAGGGCTGGTCCCCAAGTCCCTCTATCTGACGGAAGAGGAACAGGAGCACACGGACCAGCTACGGCAGTGGAGAGAGACCTACCAGTCGGCCAGCGTGCTCCGAGGGGCGCCCCATGAGGTGCTGGGACCTGGCCTTGGAGGGCCACTGGGCTGGGGTGTTGTCTTAGGTCAGGGTCCCCTGAAGCAGAGCCGGAGACAAGGGTTCTTGTGCCAGCGGCTCATTGAGGGTGAGCTCAGGAAAAACCTGTAAGGAGCAAAGGGACAGGATGGGAGTGGGGAAGGATGTAAGCACAGGGGCGGTGCAGCCACAGCTCGCCCAGCCTGATCACAGTGAAGCACTGGGCTATGCAGAGCATGACAGATGGACAGGCCTTCTGTACCCTCATGTCAGTCCTTGGCTGTAGGTCACCCACCCCGTGACAGGTGGGACCTCCCAGCCATTTCAGACAGAGGCAGGTCCATTTGCCCAGAGCTGTTCTTAGACAGTGGAGGCTGGGACCTCAGTGGCCCATCTTCCCCACAATGAGGACTGGAGACCCAGGTGGGTACCCACAGTACCTCCTGCAGCTGACCTCCCATCCCAGCTCCCCAGGTAGGATCCCAGACCAGACTCTGACTGTGCCCCTCCCCATGCAGGTTGCAGTGGAGATTCTGGAGGGGGAGTCAGTCATCACCTGGGACTTTGACATCCTGAGAGGGGATGTGGTGTTCAGCCTGTATCACAGCAAGCAGGTGCCCAAGCCTGGCCCCCAGGAGCCTGGGGCCAGGGCTGGCGGGCAGCTGACGGACAAAGGCTGGGTCCTAGGTGTGGATTATAGCCGTGTGGAGGCCCCTCTCGTCTGCCGGGAAGGGGAGAGCATCCAGGTTTGAATTCCTTTGTTCATTTAGTCATTCATCACGCAGGATTGAGTGTTCACTGTGTGCCAGTTATTCCAGGAGCGCCAAACTAGATGAACTAGATCTGGCCTTTGACCTCAGGGACCCTGTGGGACAGTCGGGGAAAAAGACTGAGCAGATCCAGAACTCTGGGGACCCCAGAACCCCAGCCCCAGAATCCCTTGGACTCTTGTCAAAGATGCAGATTGCCAGGCCCCATGCCAGGAGTGTAACTCAGAACCTTTGGGCACGAGGCCTAGACTCTGCATCCCTCACCCTCTCCCAGTGATTTCTGATGTGTAAGTTCCAGAAGCTATGCAGCAGAGACGCTCCATGTCTGGGGACAGAACTCAGATGAGTCTTGGAACATGAACCCCCTTGCTACTCACATTCTCCACGAGGCCAGAGCTTGCAAGTCTTCTAACACCTGCCTCACTCACTCACTCACTCACTCACTCACTCACTCACTCACAGTGTGCCAACAAGCTCTGGTGAGCAGATCTCACCACAGGTCCCTGGGCAGCAGGCTGTCTTGACCTCACACACCAGCGCCCCCAGCCCTCCCTGAACTTGCTTTTCTTACAACTAACACCCACAGTCTCACTGTCCAGGCCCTCAGCTAACTCTAACCAACCTGCCAGTTCCCTGCCCAAATCCCTCCCAGGGCAGCAGAACAAAAGCCCCACCAAATCCAGGCATTTAACCAGCTGTATTTGTGGTCCTGCAACCACAGCCTCACCCCAGGCCTCCACGCTCACCAGATTCAGAGGGAGGCTCTCAGCCCCCAGAGATAAGGAGTAACAGCAGAGAGGTCAAGGATGACTTTGGGAAGCCCTGGAAGAAGTCCTGCTGGTGGACTGGTTTAGCAAGGGGCTCCCATCCCCAGGCGGACCAGAGCCTCAGGCAGGGCTCCTGTGTTGCAGGGCTCCCATGTGACCCGGTGGCCTGGCATCTACTTGCTCCAGTGGCAAATGCATAGCCCCCCTGGCAATGTGGCCTGCAGCCTGCCGGGTGTGGAGGACGTCCTGACGGCCCTGCATAGCCCCGGTCCCAAGTGCAAACTCCTCTACTACTACGAGGTGCTGGCATCTGAGGACTTCAGGTAGGCGGGGCTGGAGTAGGGAGCTTGGGCAGGAGGGGCCCCCCTACTTCCCTCCAGGCCAGGCTCACAGCACTTCTGAGGCCCCTTCCTTCTGGGCTGGGGGCATTGGATTCACCTCCCCTACTCGCCTTTGACCTTATCCAGGCAGGACTCCAGCACTGGGATTGTTAAAATTCTCCAGTGGTTCAGTACATGTGTGAGCAATCGGATCAAACACTATGTCCAAATGCTGCTCCAGCCACAGAACCTCCCCTTCAAATGAAGCTTTGGACAGAAGCCCCACATACCAGATAGATCGTGGTGGGGAGGGGAGCCCAAGGCCCTCCTATTTGGACCTCTTCTCACTCCTAGAAACCCATAAAACAGGGTTGGACCATCCTAGAACATTGCAGAACAGTGTCTCGCAGACACCTCTCCCCAGGCGTTGCTTTCAGAGAGGCAGGGAGGTGTTGTGGTTATGACCTCCAGCACCTCCTGGTTGCTGTGTGACCTTAGGCAAGTCACTTAAGCTGTCTGAGCCTCAGCCTCCCCATCTGTTAAACGGGGACCACTGAAACCCCTACGTCATGGGGTTGTCATCAGGATGAAATGGTTGGGGGAAGCCTGCCCTTCACTGAGGTATACAGTGAGCACTTGATAGCAAAAATGGAGCAGAGAGTGAGGAGATGGAGTAGGCATTTTCTTCAAGGCTTTACATTTTATCTTTTAAAAACAAACATGATTTTGCATCCTGCTTCATGAAGTATCTGTGTTAGTTTCCTTATTTTTCTCTTCTTTTTTTTTTTTCCTTAAGTAGGCTCCATGCCCAACATGGGGCTTGAAATCATGACCCTGAGATCAGGACCTGAGCCGAGATCCAGAGTCAGACACTTAACCAACTGAGCTACCCAGGCACCCCTGTGTTAGTACCCCTCTAAAAAGAAGCCTTTGTATTCTTTACCATGGAGTCAAATTGAGGCTCTGGCAGGTGTCACATCTGTATCCATATGCAGGTGGAGCTCCAAATATCCTAAGGGCGCATGCAGCTCAGTGTGGGAGATACTGGGCCAGCGGTAAACAGCTTGTTTTGGCCACTGGGCACCAATGCAGGAGACAGACACTGTAGACACAAGGGTCTGGGGGTTGCTGCCTCCAGGAGGGCAGGTAGGCTGAAGGGTGGGCCAGACGCTGCTGGCCAGCCTGTCTGGACTGGTCAGTGTGGGCCAGCCTGGCTGCCCGGACCTTCAACAGCTCACAGAGAACCAGTTCAAGGGCATGTCCCTGGCTGTCCCCAGTAGGCAGGCAGTAGGCTGGATCCCCGGGGTCCAGACACACAGGTCTACCATCAAGGACCAGGAGACCACATGACACATGTGTGTAATTATGAACAGTACTGTAGGGACACCTGGGTGGCTCAGCGGTTGAGCATTTGCCTTTGGCTCTGGTCGTGATCCCGGGGTCCTAGGATCAAGTTCCGCATTGGGCTCCCTGCAGGGAGCCTGCTTCTCCCTCTGCCTGGGTCTCTGCCTCTCTCTGTGTCTCTCATGAATAAATAAATAAGATCTTAAAACAAAACAAAACAAAACAAAACAAAACAAAACAATACAGTACTGGGGATCCCTGGGTGGCGCAGCGGTTTAGCACCTGCCTTTGGCTCAGGGCGCGATCCTGGAGACCCGGGATCGAATCCCATGTCGGGCTCCCGGTGCATGGAGCCTGCTTCTTCCTCTGCCTATGTCTCTGCCTCTCTCTCTCTCACTCTCTCTCTGTGTGACTATCGTAAATTAAAAAAATAAAATTAAATTAAAACAAAACAAAAACAGTACTGGATGCCATGAAGGTATTCCAGCCTGGGGTCCTCACCCAAGGTTACACAGCTAGGAGGTGCCAAGCAATCATGCTTGCTCTCGCTCTCTCCCTCTGTCAAGTGAACAAAATTTTTTTTTGTTTTATATTTTATATTTTCAGCACAGCATGTTTTCAGGGCACAGGACAAGGGGCTTGACACAGGATGGGCAGGAGATATGGAGGGGTTCCTGGGAAGTGACACTGGAGTTGAGACCTAGGTGGCTTACACACATATCGCCTCGGGGGAGTGGGTGGTTGTCAAAATGCAGACCCTGCAGCTGTGGGGCCGGGGAGACTCTGCAGCTCTAACAAGCTGCAGGGGGTGCTGGCGGTGCTGGTTTCCACACCAGGCTCCCAGTAGCCAGGCCCCTAAAGCTGCGCTGGCCAGCAGGTAGCTACTAGCCACACATAGCAATTACACTTAGCTGTTACAGCTAAATGAAAGCCAAAAATCAGTTCCTCCGCTGCGCAGGCCACATTTTGTGTGCCCAATAGCCCCAACGTAGCTGATGTAGAATGTGCCCGGGCTCGCAGAAGGTTCTCCTGGACAGCGCTGCTCTGAAGTCTGGAGTAGAAGTTAACCAAAGTTAACAGTCAGGAGAGAAAGTGCTTCTGGCAGCAGGTGCAGACCTGCACAGATTCCAAAACAGGAGGCGCGTATCAGAGAAGCTGAAAGGAGGTGTGGGGGTGGGGGGGCTAGGGATAGAGCTGGGGACTGGCAGGCTGTGGGGCACCCTCTGGGCCATGCTAGATCCCCGGCTCAGGGGAGCCCCTGCAGGTGTGTAGCAGGCTGGGATCTTAGGGGCTGGGGCAGGAGGATGGGTGGAGCCTCGTTTCTCACCGTAACTTCACTTGCTTTTCCCTCTGCACTTGCCCTCTGTGCCTGGGGTGGTTACCAGTCTTGTGGTAAGAGCCCTGGGGCCCCATCTGCAGCATCACCAGCTTTTCCACTGCTGTGTGAGGGCCCCAGGGTTCCGTCACCACCCGAAGGTAATGTGCGTGCGACGCTCTTCCTCCCCAGGGGCTCCATGTCCAGCCTGGAATCCTGCACCAGCGGCTTCTCCCAGCTCAGCGCCACCACCTCCTCCTCTTCGGGCCACTCCCACAGCAGCCCCCTGGTCTCCAGATAGCTGGGACTGAGCCCTGTGGGGCAGCCCTTTGGGGCAGCCCGCTCGCCTCTCACGTCTGCGAGTGTCCAGGGGGTCTGGGACCGTGGGGGGCTACAGCCCAGGGAGTGGACACTAAGTTGGGGCATCTGGAACCAATGGCAATGATCCAGCTCGTGCACTCTTGAGGATGCAAGGACAGAATTACCTCCTGTGGGCTTCCTGTAAGGAAAAGCCCAGGAGCAGGTGGGTCTGCTTGGTCTGGGAGCTCAGGAATGTCATCAGGCCCAGCATCCCCTCTCCACCTCTGGCTCTGCTTTCCTCTCCTTCTCAGGGGCCCTCCCCATGCAGGGGGCCCCATCACCGTTAGGCTCCCCCTTTCCCACCAGCTCAGCTGCAGAAGAGAACCTCTCTCCCACAAAGTCCCATCCGAGCTCCCAGAGTTGAGTCTAATCAGCCCATCTGGATCCCATACTGCACCAATGACAGTTTCCAGGAGACCCGAGAACACTGATTGGCCAGCAGGTCCTGTGTCCGACCTGGACCCATCACCATGTGGGGATGGGGTCTCAACGATTGGCCCACCTGGACCACATGCTTGTACCTGAACTGGTTTGCAAAGCATAAAGGGGTTGCCTCTAGGAATACTGGGGTACTCCACAAAAAGAAGAGGGAAAGAACTCTGGGTAGGCAGAAATGACTGTGCTCACAGCTGATTCCTTAACGATGTCCTGTGTCTCAAGACATGTGTGTCCCATGACATGCATCATGAGCATTTACAGGAGTTACAGGCTTCACTTTCTGTGAGGAGCAGCCCACCTGGACCGGAAATCCGTTTTCCCAGCACTTGGCTAGGAAGTCAACCTGACCACCGCTGACTTGAGGAGGGTAGAGAGGCCCAGGCAGTGACAAAGTGGCTCTGGCTGTCTTTAAACTCCTCTGGAAGCCCTTTCCTTTCCTTGGAGCTGTTTGACTATGACTTTTTTGGTTGTACGTCACAGAGACTCACACAAAAGGGTAACAAGTCATGAGTACGTGTAACTGGCCAGTCTAGGAATCCTTGCTTCAGGTAAGGCTGGATCCAGGATCCAGTCCTGGCATCAGGACTCCCCTGTGGGGAGGAGGAGGTTATGACTCTGTTGTGTCTGCCCCGGGGCAAATATGACCCCTGGAACCAGCTTCAATATTGACAGACTTTCCCTAAGTTCCAGATTTTTGGGTATCCTTGGATACTTCTTTCCTTTCCTGGGCTTCCAAAAACACAACAAGTCAGAGGTTACTAACTGGCAGCCTGCAGTCTGATCTGGCTTTTGTTTTATGCCTATAGAGAGATTTTTGAAAAATATTTTGTTTACTTGACAGAGGGAGAGAGCGAGAGCAAGCACAAGCAGAGGTAGAGACAGAGCGAGAGGGAGCAGCAGGCTCCCCGCTGAGTAGGGAGCCCAACGTGGGGCTCGATCCCAGGACCCCAGGATCATGACCGGAGCCAACTGCAGATGCTTAACTGACTGAGCCACCCAGGTGTCCCGCCTATAGAAGGATTTAAAAACGGGCATTTCACACAGAAATCAGGCTGTCCGGCTTCCCTCAGGCATTTGGGACTGTTGACAAAATGGGGCCACTTTTGCCATGTAAAGGCAATACAACTGTGTCCCTGGATGGGACCACCCCAAATCCTCACCTCTCTATCAACCAGTCCACCTCACTCAGTCACATTATCTGGCTGGGAGGGACCTCACTGATATGGCTCTGTCAGTAGCAGCCCCAGGTGCCAAGTGGGGCCAGATGGTTCAATGTCAGTCTTCTTTCATAGCCTTGCTTACAGCTGAGGTCATCTCTGGTCAATACCCAGAGTTACGGGGCCTTGCCCAAGGAGTAGGTTTACAACCATGGGCTTCATGCTTCCACGCAGTCTCGGCGTGATGGAGCAAGGAGAGCAAGGACTTCCTTGCATACCAACCTCACCCCAAACCTGGAGCAGAGGGAAGGAGTTATTTTGTCAGAGACATCTTTCTCCTTGCAGAGAGGGAGTCTCATCCACCTGTTTGCTCCTCAGGTACAGGAACAAAATCCAAAACTGCATCCAGCATCGAGGTGTGTGTGCACATGAGGTAGACAGGGGGAGCCTGGAGACGCTCTCCAAGTGAATTGCCCCCACGTCACCAGGTATTTATCAGTCAGGATTGTGAGATACTTTCACCAGTCTTTAGATGAGTTTCTAGCTTGCTTTCTAAAACCCAGGTGTG
This sequence comes from Canis aureus, assembly GCF_053574225.1. Lineage (NCBI taxonomy): Eukaryota > Metazoa > Chordata > Mammalia > Carnivora > Canidae > Canis > Canis aureus. The sequence goes on from NC_135618.1 coordinate 41,357,236, forward strand.
CCCTAGAAGCATTCTGGGGTAAGCTGCCCTGGCACTCCCCACATACTAATCGCATTAATTGTCTAGGACTAGCACCAGGGAAGGATGGAGAAGCCTTTCCTTGACTTGGGATTATACATGGCTTGGCAACTGGAACTTGTATCTGCTGTGAACAGTCCAGCCTCAGACCCTCTCAGTTCTCCCCCTGAGAGCTCATTCTTTCTCCTTTAAGAAAGATCTAGCTCAAACTGACTTAGGCAACGAAGGGACTTCCATTGGGATGGCTAAGGGCTTTCTTGCTGCAAGTATGGCTGGATCCAGGAGCGTGGTGTCCCCAGGCTCGTGTGCTCATCCTCTCAACCTCACCCAGGCCCCTTGGCTCTGTATCTCTTCTCACACTGGTCTCATCCTCTCCTCCACCCAGTGGAAAAGGTGGCTGCCAGCAGCCCCAAGCCTACAACAACAATCTCTAAGGCTCAGAGAATTCTCTTTCCATCTCAAATCCCACAGAAGGCTCTGACTGGCCCTGTTTGAGTCGATAGGTCACTCCTACAGATGTATTGGCCAAGGGGCTGTGGGTCCTGTGATTGCCATTTCTTCCAGAAACAACAGTGGGATAGGAGAGAGCAGGTCACCCCAGGACAAGGGAGGCTGGGTCACAGAAGCAGCAAATAGCCATGGCGGCATCTGCTGCCATCCCCCTCCCTTGCTGGAGGTCTCTGGGGTCTAAGCTGAAGCTCCATCAATCAATAGGTCTTTCCTACCTTTGGGAGGCGTGAAATTAAAAATCCAAGGAAGGGCTGCCAAGTTCCTGGCTTCTGTATTTCCCTAGACCTCAGGGTTGGAAGCCCCTTGGCTTGGTGTTTCCCCATCTTGTTCATTAACCTGTTGTGACCAGGACAGAAACAACCCACAAGCCAAAGGATCCTGCCCATGCACTGTGTTTTAGGAGCTTGGGTCTTAAACTTTAGATGGGGCGGGGTTCAAACCCCAGCCTTCTTTTCACTAGCTGTGTAACCCCCAGCAGGTGACTTAACTCCCCCGTGCCTCAGTTTCCTCATCTGTAAAATGGGGATGTGCCTACCTCATTCACTGGGTTGTAGTGGGACAAATGAGAGCAGCTGTAGAATCCACAACCCAGTGCCCAGCACACAGAAAGCACATGATAGGGGTAGCCCTGGTGGCGCAGCGGTTTAGCGCCGCCTGTAGCCCAGGGCGTGATCCTGGAGACCCTGGATCAAGTCCCACGTCAGGCTCTCTGTATGGAGCCTGCTTCTCCCTCTACCTGTATCTCTGCCTCTCTCTCTCTCTCTCTCTGTGTGTCTCTATGAATAAATAAATAAAGTTAAAAAAAAAAAGCACATGATAAACGTCACAGGTTATCCTGATGATCGAAGGCTTCCCAACCAAACACTCCAGACTCCTTCCTGAGGCTGCCCGCCTGTCACTGTTTCTCATGGGACAGAAGGCTCGGCACCACGTGCATCTGGAGGAAAGTGGGTGTCAGACTATTCCTTCCCTCTTACTTTCCCATTTAGAAACTGCTTGCGTTTTTCTGGGCAAATCCACTAATCTGGAAGAGCATCATTCAGAGTGGTTATTTCCACTCTCTTCCATTCTCTGGCTAGAGGATGTTCTCTGTACAGGCTGAAATAAGGGGTTTCTGACAACTTCTTCCCCCCACCCTGCACTCTGGAATATATTGCTCCTCCTGTAAAACGAACTGTTGGATGAGAATACTGTAATTCTGTTCCCCGCACTCGATTTCAGCCAGTAAAACATGACGTTCCCTATTTGCCTGATCATTTGCTCCAACCGAAAGCATTAAACGTTTCAAGTGTGGATGTACCTCAACTGTCTACCTCCTTAAACCCTGGAGGTTTCCCTGGGCTTGTTACTCCGCACTGTTGTTTCTAAGACTCAAAAGCATTTTCAAAAGGAGTGATAGCACCCTCAAAGGGTTGCAAGTTGGTTCTTGGGCGGAGGTGGAGGGGAGCCCATTAAAAAAAAAAATCACGTTACATATAAAGCACAGATACACGGTAGTAGTTCTCTAGGGGTGCGGCTGCCCGAACAAATTATCACGAACTTGGTAGCTTAAAACAACAGGAGTTGATTCCCTCACAGATCTGGAGGCCGGAAGTCTGAGATTCTGAGATCAAGGTGTTTGCAGGTATTCGTTCCCTCCTAACACTAGGAGAGGATCCTTCCTGCCTCTTCCAGCTCCTTGCTTGTGGCTACATCGCTCCCATCTCTGCTTATCTGCGGATGGCTGCTTCTCTGTGCATCTTGTAAGGACACCAGTCACTGGATGTAGGGCTCATTCTAAATCTAGTAGGATTTTAGCTTGAGATCCGTAACTGATTATATCTGCAGAGACTACTGTCAAAGAAAGTCACATTCTGAGGTTCTGTGTGGACATTAATTCCGGGGTGGGGGGGACATTATTCAAACCATTGCATGTGCATCTCGTGCATAAATAGATATGTGTAGTTTATCAATGGCATTAAATGCAAATCCCCCGGCTCTGCTGACTTGGAACCTTGAGGGTGGGTTCCTGGATTCTATTTGCCAGGTGTCCAAGTGAAGGTGAGGGCCCTGCCGTCCATCTTTATGGGCCAACTCTGCCTTGTTCCCTGGAGTTTGACCAAAGTCCTAGCCCTATGTCCAAGGACAGCCAGAGTGCTGAGGTTGAGGTTTGGGTGAGGGCCCTGTCCGGGGCACCACCTGTCCCTCCCGTGAGCTTCCTTGGGACACAGAGCAGGAGGCCAAGGATCCCACTTGGGGGAGCAGAGGAGGTGTGGTTATTTTATGTGACTGCTCTGGGGCCACCTGTCTATACTGGCTTTGGTTACCCAGCCCTTCCCAACGCATCCAATTGAGGGGGAGGAAGCAGCCCTTGGCTGCTTTGGTACAGTGCATATATTCACTTTCTGGGATTTTTCCATGGATTTCTCTGCAACTGTGGGCAAGAGCTCTTAAAGGACAGCTGACTGATTCCTGCATGTGGTGGGTGTTGAGAAAGACAGAGGTCCCTGGGGCAGGCCAGCTGGGATCAGGTCGGAGCCATGAGTCACTGCTGACGTCTATCCTGGGCAGAATTGCCTCCCCAGATGCCCCTTGGGGTTTGAGGGGCCCAGAGAGGGTGGATCATGCCAGGGCTCCCTTGTGGCCTAGAGGCTGCTTCTGGGACCAATTCCTCCTCTGAGGCCAGGGGTCAGGTCCAAAGCAGACCTCTGGGGCCTCCACGGAGGCAGGTCTCAGAGCACTAGTGGGGAGTCTGGGCTGGGCCTGGAAGGAGCCGGAAGGAAAAGTGCCAGGTGGTTCCCAGGGACAGAAGAGGTGGCTGTGGCTTCCAAACTTCTCTTCCAGTCCATTTCCCTCTCCTGTCTTCAGTGCTCCCCTCCCCTGCCAAGGCATTCCTGAGGAACACAGGTCCCCAAAAAGCATAACTTGAAACCTCTCACTTAAGAGTTTCCTGGAGCCCAAAGTTTTCTGACACACAGACCCCTTTGCAAATCCAATGACAGCTTCGGGCCTCACGCTTGAATTGTTCCCATATTGAGGCTAAGAGCCTTTGAAAGCCCACTTCTTAAGCCCAGGATTGAACCTTTTCCTGGAGACTTTCCTGATGCTTGAGTTTTATAGAGCATCCCAGCAGCTGTGTGTTACCATGGCAACTTGCACAGCATGCAGGACTCTAGGGATTCCAAGTTGGGCCACCAAGACATCTGGTCCACATTCTGTGCCCAGGGGTCTTTCATCACTACCATGAGGTGGGGAGGGGATCCTCATGCCCCAAGAACTATTCCACATTAAACCCCAACTAGCAATCCCGAAGCTTGAGGACTTGAGCTCTTGCATATTTGTGTCAACATGTGTCTCTACCCACCACCAGAGGTAAGCGTCAGAATCTCAAAACGCTTTTCTGCCTCTGCTCCATGTCCCATCTATGCTCTGCAAATGCCTGAGTCCAAAATGTGCCTCTCCAGGAACAGTACATTAGGACTGTTAGACTCTTTGGATAGCCAAAGACCCCCAAATATAACACAAAGTGCCTCAAGCAAAAATGGTCCATGTAATTGGTCCAAGAAGGATACTGGCTTCAAGCATAGCTGGATCTAGGGGCTGAAACAATGTCCCTTTTCTCTTAATTTGGTTCTTCTCCACACTAGCTTCACTCTCCTTCTCCACATAGTTCAGAACCTGGCAGGTGGATGTGTTTTTCCCCAAATTCTAGCAGAAGTTCCAGGGTGGGCTCTAGTGAGCCCACTGGGACAGAGTATCTCTGACCCATTTATTCATGACATCTGGGACTTGGAGGGGATGGTACCAACCAAACCAGAGGGATGGAGAATGGGGAGAGATAGTACCATAAAGGCAATGGGAGGGAGGCTCACAGCCATGGCTCTCAGTGTCCTGCCTACCTTCTCTGGGCTTTCTCATTACCACCGGGAGGCATCTGGGATGCAAGAAACTACAAGCTTCTGGTAGCTACTGCTGGTTGCTGAAACAGAATTCAGCCCCTCTTTAGGGCAGGCTGGAAGTGCCAGTGAGTTAACCCCCAAGAGAAGCCCCCAACCCATGATGAGAGAGTGTTGGCTGACAAACACCCCACAGGAGGCACAATCGCAAGCTGTCCTCTGCATTCTCCCAGAGACCCCAGGTGATCAAGTGGGGAGCTGCTCACTAGTGTACTATGTACCGGCTGCCTTTCCTACCCAACCTCACTTTCCTGTCTCCCACCAGGGTTTCTTGGGGGTCACCTCCCAAATAAACTACTTGCCCTCATATTCTTATCTCAGGTTTTGCTGCTGGGAGGGATCCAAAGACAGAACACATACTAAAAGAAGAGGAACTGGTGTTGGGAAGGCAAAATACATAACTCCACACAAACGGGGAGGGTGAATGTATCCTAGTCCTTGAACCAGAGACCGCTCCGGCACACCACGATGGACCTTCTTCACTCCCTCTGGCCTAAAATCCATCAGGCCCATTCACAGTACTGAACATTCCCAGCTCAGCTGCCAGCCCAGCCAAGGACAGAGAAAACTCTGCAGAGGTCAGAGTTTTCAGGACAAGGGTTTCTATAGCCTGTTGCCTCAGAACCCCTGGAGGTGCTCCCTGTAGATTCCCAGACCCCCTGCCCCTCTGGGACAGGATCTGGACATCTGCAATATGATTCTCTGAGAACATTGTTGGGGAAATACACTCTGACCTGCAGCTGGGCTCAGGAACTGTGTCTTAGGAATATGCAAACGTGATTCAAAGGTGTTTGGGAACTCCTCCAAGCTCTTGTCACTACATCCTACCCTTGAACACTGGGAGCAAAACACCAAAGGAGCCTAAGGACCAGTTGTGCACTAAAAGAGAGCAAAACACAAAATGAGACTTCCAGGTGGAGCTGAAACACAAGTTCAGCTGGTTGTTTACATTTCTGGAAGGAGGAATTAAAACTTGAAGCATTTGCCTAGTTCCATGGATAAGCAGCTGTCCTGAGGTTCCCAGACACACTGTGAACACCACCCCTCCCTTCCCTCCAACCTGGGTCACAAGCCCAGCAAACAGGCTGAGTCAAGAGGTAGAAATTACAGCAGCCTGGCCGTGGGCAGCATGGCCTTCGGGGATGGTTCACTAGGTGTAGGCTCAGCATGCCCAAGGGTACCGACAACATGGCCTGTAGCTCCTACTGTGGGACCAAAACACAGCACGCTGGAGGGAGTATCGGAGGCTGGCATGGCAGTTCTCAACTTCAGGGAGAAAGATGTGTCCAGTTTAATCAGATCGGTAGTGAAATGGAATAGAGAGGCCAGGCAAAAGTGGGTCGAAACAGGCTTTTAATGGGAGGCGCTCTCGGGGGAGGTTCTGCAGCCCGCAGGGGAGGGAGAGAGCGGGGAAGTGGTGCAGGGGAGGGCAAGTGGGCTCTTTAAGGGGGGAGGGGAAGGGGTTGGTTGTCCTACAGGGTGATGAATATTAGGCACATTACTGGTGGAATTGGCCTGGGGCAGTAACTGCCCATGCCCTTAGATGGGGTCTGGGGAAGTACTGCTCAGGTTTCCTGCAGACGTCCAGGCTTCCCCCAATGACGTGTCCTCTGGCAGTCTGCTGGTGGTGGGAACGTTCTGAGGTGGAGGCCACAAGGTGGGTGGTCCATCGCCATTGTGTTGATTCTTCCTGATCCCCCTTGATCCTGGTTCCCCTTGATACTGCCGGCCCAACATTCCTACAACATTCCTATCCTTTTCTTGTTATCGGGTGTCCTTTCAGATCTGGCTACTTCCTGCTGATATAGGGGCTAAGTGGGGTCCCGCAGAAGTGGGCAAGCAGGAGTAGGGATGTAGGAGTTGGTTGACACATACTCGAGACATTTCCCAAACTTGTTCCTGGATGAATCGGAGAATGCAAGGGGCCACCATTAATAGTATGCCGATGATTAGGAGCGGGCTTAGGAGGGGGAGGAGCCATGTGGTTAGTGGGGGCTGCCACCATTGGGGTGTAGTTGGGCCGCCAGGGTGGTACTGGGCCTGGAGAGACTCACGAACTCTGGTGAGTGTGTGGAGATTGGTCTCTACTACACCTGTTTCATTGATGTAGTAGCAGCACTCTTCGTTGAGGAACATGCAGGCTCCTCCCTTGTCTGCGGTGAGGAGGTCCAAGGTGCGTCGGTTCTGGAGGGCCAGCCGGGCCAGAGAGGTTATCTGGTGTTGGAGGGAGGCCAGAGACTCAGCTGAGGCCTTGATGGCCACTCAAAGCCTTTCAGATAGGTCCCTGGTGGAATCTACAGAGTGGATTAAGGCCCCTGTCCCCAACCAGGGTTCAGGCCAGGGAGACCTCAACAACTAGTGGGAGAAAGATTGCCCTTTTTTGTTTTTTGGGGGGAGGGCTGGTAAGGAGGGCTATTTCTGCCTGACTATAGATAGTTAATCATAGAACTAGGGAGACAGGCACAGAGGAGGGAGGCAGAGGTATTGAGAGATTTAGATAGGGTGCCATTGCACCAAAATAAACCACTGATAGGAGCGTGATGAGAGGTGACGAGAGGTGACGAGGTGACGTTTGACTGGGTGACTCTGCAAAGGGATGAGTTAGGGGTGGAGTAACAGAAGGGGAATTGATGATTAAGAGGGTCAGTAAATAGGGGAACATTAGTGAGAGAGGGATGAGGCACCCGGAGGTGTGGGTGTGGGGCTGGTGGGGCTGAATGCATTGGGGAGGGAACGGCCACAAGGGGAGTTTTGCCTAAAGCAGCACAGATAAAACAATGGGACAGATTGCCCGTGCCAGGAAGGTTGGCAAGGGAAGTGCCTTGTTGGGTAAGTTTTACCCAGGAGAAGGGGTCCTGGTCCTGAGGTGGGTTAGTCTGTAGGTGGGTTTGGAGAAGTTGTTCCTGTGCACGTATAGGGTCAGCTTTTGATCTTTTAGGGTAGATTGGTTTTGTAAGACCCTTATGTATGATCTAGATTTGGAGGGAGGCGGTAGGGTAGGAGGAGCAACCCCAGCGGTAAAGTTTCGCCATTACCCCCGTTGCCCAGCAGGGGTCCCAAGGGTCCGGAACAGTTAGGGCATATTTGCTGGACTGTTGGTAGAAACGACAAGGTTGATGATGGGCCATAGAAGGACCGGTGAAAGCACCATGACAAAGATGATAGATATTGCAGTACGAATAAGGACAGCCCCCATTAGTTTGGACCCAATAATTTTGACAGTTAGGATGAGTCTGATCACAGGTGAAACAGATTATTGGATCAGAACTAGGATTAGGACCAGGTGGAGGGAGGGAGTAAAATCTATCAAAGGTGAAATTGATGCTAGCCTGGCAACCTAAAGGTTGACAATCAGGGGTAGAAATAAGGTGAGACAGGATTCCCTGGTCCCAGGTTTCTGTCATGTAAAATAATAAACAAACAAACAAAAATAAATAAATAAATAAATAAATAAATAAATAAATAAATAAATAAATAAAACAAACCTCCACCTAAACCCAGGGTCAGTGGTAGAGTGACTAGGAGGTAGGACCAGGAGGAGGATGGTGCGAAAGCTGTATTTGAGTAGGTCCCAAAGGTTGTGCCGTCCATACATCTTGCGAGGAGGCTCGCTTTAATTTAGAGATGTGTACCCACGGGTGGTGTCCTGTGAGTTTGGCGGCCGTGGAGGTCGTAAGGACCACCGTATAGAGACCAGTCCACTTAGGCTGTAAAGTTTTTGGGTGTAGGGATCCCTGGGTGGCGCAGCGGTTTAGCGCCTGCCTTTGGCCCAGGGCGCGATCCTGGAGATCTGGGATCGAATCCCACTTCAGGCTCCCGGTGCATGGAGCCTGCTTCTCCCTCTGCCTGTGTCTCTGCCTCTCTCTCTCTCACTGTGTGCCTATCATAAATAAATAAAAAAATTAAAAAAAAAAGTTTTTGGGTGTAGTTCTTTTAGTAGGACACTATATCCTGGGGCCAGGAGTGGGGAGTATCTGATGTGGGTTCTCCTGGAGTAGGGGTGACTGAATCCGCATGGGCCCCAGGAGGGCTCTTAGAAGAGTTAGGTAAGGTAGGCAAGATAGGAGAGGAGGAGATGATGATGGAAGATTTTGAGTGAGCAGGAAAGGCTGCCCATAGAGAAGCTCAAAGGGACTTAGACCCGACAGCCCTCTCAGGGTAGCTCTGAGCCTTGTTAAAGCCAGTGGGAGGAGGGTTGGCCGGGACAGGCAGGTTTCAAGGGTAAGTTTGGTGAGATGTTCCTTGAGAAAGCTGTTGGCCCTCTCTACCTTACCTGGGGGGTGATACGGGATATGGAGTTTCTGGGTAATATTTAGGCTCTCGGAGACTTGCTGGGTGATGCTGGAGATGAAAGCCAGGCCATTGTCAGATTGTAGGGTCCGCAGGAAGCCGAATCTCGGAATCATGTGTTCGATGAGTATGGTGGCCACACATCGGCCGTCTCCTGAGCTGTGGGGAAAGCCTCTATCCACCCTGTAAAGTTGTCCACTAAGGTTAATAGGTAGCGAAAGCATTTATGGTGCGGCATGTGGGAAAAGTCAAGCTGCCAGTCCTCGCCAGGTTGGTGGCCGCAGAGCTGGTGATTGGGTCCCGGCCTGCGAATTCCCCCTTGAGCGTTTACAGTGGAGCAGGTTTACAAGATTAATGCACCTCTCCAATAACCTTTCGGAGATGTGGATAGTGGAAAAGGGGTTCTAGGAACTGGTGTAAGGCCTTGGGACCAATGTGTAGGGATTGATGTATGTCTGGGCTCCACCAGTCATTGTCCAACCCGAGCAGTTGGAAGGCTGACTTACGGACTCAGGGTTTCCTCCGCGTGGAGGCACCGAGGATCCTCCGAGACCGGGCTGTCGGATTTCCAGTGGCTCATCATTCAACATTGAGGGCGTGGCCGCGTTGGCTCCTTGGGATTGGGACATTGACGGGCCCAGTGTCCCTCGGTGCCGCATCTGAAGCGAGCCCACCGGCCGCAGGGCTGCACCAAGGCTTGGGTCTGGAGCTGGACCTTCTGCTGGAGTCTAGCCTGCCTCTTCAGTTCAGCCACTTCCTCTCCGGTGTTAAAGACTTTATTTTTTATTTATTTTTTTTTTGTTAAAGACTTTAAATGTCATTTTCACCAGGTCGGGAATGGGAGTTTGAGGACCCTCCTCGGCCTTCTTTAATGTCTTATGGATATCGGGGGAGGGCTGAGAAATAAAACGGGTCGCCAAGACAGTAGTCCCGGCGGGGAGGCAGGGTCCAGGCGGGTGTACTGGGTTAAGGCCTCAGTGAGCCTATTAAGGAAAATGGCAAGGTTTTCATCTGGGTTCTGAACGACTTCCCCGTTTATCATAGTTGATGGCCTTGTTAGAGGCCGCCCGCGTGCCAGCGAGGAAACAATGGCCACGCGGTCGCGGCGCCGGCAGCCACTCCGGATGATCCCGTCCGGATCCACGGCGTCGATGCCTGGCATCAGTCTAACGGCCCCCGGCATGTTCTCGGGCAGTGGCCTGAATACCCTCCCTTGCCTCCGTGCAAGGGCTGCAGGCTGGACAACATGCAAATCAGGCCAAGTCAAGTCCTTTGCCTGGGCCAAATCTTGGAAATCCTTGATTCCTTGATTCCTGGATTAGCAGAGTAAGAGCCCAGCCATTTTTCAATTTGGCAAAGGTCCTGGAGCGAGAAAGGAGCCTGGCCCCTAACAACCCCTTCAGCTCCCGCCACCTCTCGCAGGGGGGAGGCCAGGTCAGAGGAGGAGGAGACCTTGTGGGATCTTGTGTGCACGGAGGTCGGAGGGGAGGCAAGAGCTTGAAGGTTGAGGGTCAGAAATGGGTAAAGAAGTGTGTGATTGGGAGGCAGGAGGAGGAGGAGAGGGAGCAGGGGATTTCAGATAGGGAGGGGGCAGGGGGAGAGGTTCCCCTGACTGGGGGACAAGTGAGACCCTCGGGAGGTTCTGAGAGGGGGGAAGGAGGATAGGCATCAGGGGCTTTTGTTTCGGGGGCAGAAGGAGGTGGCGCCCGCATGCACCGGAAGGACTGGAGCAGTGGAACATCAGGAACAGAGGGAGGGGTGAGAGCGGAGGTTCCAAAAAGCCTCAATGTAAGGGACCTCAGACCATTTACCCTGGCAGTGACGGAGGTTGTTCGGATCCATAAGGATCTGGTAAGACGGCGTTTTCTGGGCTCCTGTGAGAACCCCAGAGTTTCGAAATTGGCCGGTAGACAACCCAAGGGCAGTTCCCAGGATTCCTGCCGGGTAACCCAGAGGCTGAAAACAGGCGTCCCCATTTGCAGCTCAGGGTCACGGACAGAAACTGAGGTCACCGTGAGGATGAGGACGTCTCCTGATCCCCAGGGACCGGCGGAGGGCCACCCGGTGGCTCGGTGGAGTTGTCCTGGTGCGGCCGTGGCTTCAGGCAGGACCACCCGGACAGAGGCACAGAATCAGGGGAACTTACCTGGTGTTTCCGGGCGCTGGGTTCAGTTAGGGTCGTGGTAGGGAGAGGAGAGAGGGTCCCCACCAGCGGGGGCCTCGATCTCCTCCCGGGTTTCGGCACCAAGTGTCCAGTTTAATCCGATCGGTAGTGAAATGGAATAGAAAGGTCAGGCGAAGTGGGTCGAAACAGGCTTTTAATAGGACATGGTCTCGGAGAGGTTCCATGGTTCCGAGGCCCCGCAGGGGAGGAAGGGAGAGAGCAGGGAAGTCCCACGCAGGGGAGGGCCAGTGGGCTTTTTTTTTTTTTTTTAAGATTTCATTTATTCATTCATGAGAGACAGAGAGAGAGAGACAGAGAGGCAGAGACACAGGCAGAGGGAGAAGCAGGCTCCATGCAGGGAGCCGGACGTGGGACTCGATCCCAGGTCTCCAGGATCAGGCCCTGGGCTGAAGGCAGGGGCTAAACTGTTGAGCCACCCGGGCTGCCCCGCCAGCGGGCTTTTTAAGAGGGGAGGGGGATAGGTATTAGACATATTACTGGTGGAATTGGCCTGGGGCAGTAACTGCCCATGTTCTCATATGGGGTCTGAGTAAGTGCGGTTCAGGTTTCCTGCAGAGGTCCAGGCTCCCCCTGATGACATGTCCTTGGGCGATCTGCTGGTGGTGGAACTGTGGGACCCAAGAAATTCAGAAAATGTCCCCCACCCCTGGCCCCTAGATAAGCACACCCTGCGGCCTGTAGCCCTAGTCAGTTCCAAGAAAAACCCGCAGAGCACACCCCATATCGGAATGAAGAACTAAGAGCTTGAGAAACTTCCCCCACCCTTACTGAAAACCCCCTAGACCACCCCATAAAAATCCAGCTGTAACCCACCTCGTGGTCCAAGTCCCTGATCCGCTGCGGTGGGTATACTTGGACCCAGCTCCAGCTTGCTAATTAATAAACCCTTGTGTGCTTTCATCGGTGTCCACTCCTTGGTGGTTTCTCGGATTCGCAATCTTGGGCACAACAGGAACGTTCTGAGGTGGGGGCCACAAGGTGGGGGGTCTGCCGCCATTGTGTTGGTGCCTCCCGATCCCCCTTGATCCTGCCGGCCCAACAAGACGGGAAGTCATGCAGACTCCACATGGAGTCTGGGAAACTGGCCTGAGCTATTTCATTTCTCTGAATCAAATTCTTCCTGAGGTGAAACCAGACCAGCAGTACAGTCCATGGACTACAGGATGGGCTCAATTAGGCTCTTGGACTCATGTCTCTTTGAAGCTCCCCTTGCTAAGAGGTGAGTGGGGGCTGACTCTGGGGGTCTTGGGGACCAGCTAACAGAACATGGTGGAAAGGAGGTATGCCAGTTCTGAGCCAAAGCTTCAAAAGGCCCTTCCAGGATCCCCATCCACATCTGGATCCTGAGCCTGAGCCAGCCTCCCGGAGGAGGAGGCACCAGGTGAAGCCGTCATCAGCTGTGGCCATCCCAGACCAGACCCCAGTGGGCCCATTAGCTGTTCCAGATTTACCAATAGGCCCAGCTGAGATCACTGACCTCAGCCGACATCAACAATATCACCTAGTTTGACCCTAGAATCGTGAAAGATTATTATTTTTTTCAGAAGGAGTAACTGGTGGTTGTTTTAAGCTGCCCAAGTTTTGGACTGGTTATGCAGTACCAGGTAAGTACTAGTTATTCCGTGTCTTAGCCTGCTCAAGTTGCTATGACAAATACCATACACTGGGCGGCTTATAAACATCTCTTTCGGGGCAGCCCTGGTGGCTCCGCGGTTTAGGGCCGCCTTCAGCCCAGGGAGTGATCCTGGAGCCCCGGGATTGAGTCCCGCATTGGGCTCCCTGCATGGAGCCTGCTTCTCCCTCTGCCTGTGTCTCTGCCTCCCTCTGTGTGTCTCTCATGAATGGATAAATAAAAAAAAATTTTTTTTTTTAAATCTCACAGTTCGGGAGGCTCGAAGTCCAAAATCAAGGTGCCAGCAAATTTAATTTTTGGTGAGGGCCCACTTCTTGGCTTGTAGACAGCTACCAGCTTGCTGTGCGTTCACATGACCTCTTTTGTGCGTGCGGAGAGGGTGGTCCCGTCTCTTCCTCTTGTGAAAGCACTAATCCTATCACGAGGGGACCACCCTCACAACCTCAGGGAAAACTAATTAAACCAAAGGCCTCACCTCCACACACTAGCACATGATGGGGGAAGGCAGAAAGCGGAGCGTTAGGGCTTCCACATAGGAATCTTGTGGGGACACATTCAGTTCATAATGTGCATCTCTTTGAGGACCTGCCGAGAGCTTACAGTACCCCCCTCATCACTCATCCCAAAAGACACTCATCCCAAAAGATCTGCTGAGCAGTGTAATATGCAGTCATGGGGCGGGGGGGGGGGGGGGGGGGGAGAAGGGGCTGCCAGACATTTCCTGAAGACCCTTCCTGGCCACAGGTTGAAAACTCAGATACTCACAGGGTGGCAGGCCACACACAGATCGCTGGGGCTAAGATGACCTGGAGAAGGCAGGCCCAGGTGGGGACCAGGGGTTCTCATCTCTAGCATCTCGTTGCCCTAGAAGGGCATTGGCAAGGGCTGCTGGCTCACCCTCTTAAATCAGAAATCTGAAGTTGTTTATATCCTGACTTTTAAAATGCTGGTAACTAACTTAAACTCTATTAAGTAATGGTGCAGACTAAACCACTTCCGGGGCAGCCCTGGTGGCGCAGCGGTTTGGTGCTGCCTGCAGCCTGGGGTGTGATCCTGGAGACCCACGATCAAGTCCCACATTGGGCTCCCTGCATGGAGCCTGCGTCTCCCTCTCCCTCTGCCTGTGTCTCTGCCTCTCTCTCTATGAATAAATAAAATCTTTAAAAAAATAAAAAAATAAACCACTTCCGTTCAAAACATGGTCCAGACACGCAGTCTTGGCTTCACCTGGGAGCTTATTAGAAAGTCAGGGTCCCGTACCCGACCCCGGGGCCAGAATCTTCATTTTAACAGGATCTCCAAGTGACTCGTGTGCACCATAAAGTGAGAAGTCCTGGATTAAAAAATAGATCAGGGAGCTGGAAGTGCTTTGGGCTGCTTGTTTATGACCCCAGATCCAGGTGAAGTAACCCCACCTGTTAAGACCTAGGCACATCCCGGGATGCCTGGGTGGCACAGTGATTGAGTGTCTGCCTTTGGCTCAGGGTGTGATCCCCAGATCCCAGGACTGAGTCCCACATCGGGCTTCCTGCATGGAGCCTGCTTCTCCCTCTGCCTGTGTTGTGTCTCAGCCTCTCTCTGTGCCTATCATGAATAAATAAAATAAAATCTAAAAAAAAAAAAAAAGGCCTAGGCACATCCAGAAATCCACAATCCACAATTCAGGCTTTAGGTGCCCCCCGGGGGGCTCCTTTTATTACATTGATTTATTCAAGTGATAGAAAAAAACTCTCTCTGCAGCAGGATGCCAAAATAGAAAGCTTGTAAACATGATTTCATCCTCCATCTCTTCCAAGGAGCATTCCATGATAGGAAATAAAATTCTAATTGGCAAATTCTGTGATGAAGTCTGTAGAAAAGGGTCCGGTGACGTGGCCATCGTCTCTTTAGTTCATCCCTGTCCAGTGGGGCTGGCCGTACCTTGTCCCGGTCATGGCACGGTCATGGTGAGTTCCATCGCTAGCAGCCCCAGCCTCAGGAGGCTGGAGTCTCTTTGGCAGCGGAGCAGGCCCTTGGAGGACAGGCCTCACAGGCAGCAGACACAGGCAGGCAGGGAAGGAGGCAGTCTCTCTCTGGGGAGCACTGCATTGCTGGGGTTGCATGTGTCATGGCAGGCAACCAGGTGAGGGCCCCGGGCCACGTGAGGGGTAGAGGCACAGGTGCTATCAGAAGCTTGGCTTGGTACCAGGGCTGAGATCACCCAGATAGATGGTCAGCGGCCTTGAAATTCCCCTTGCAGAAATCAGGACCGTGTCGAAATGAGCCTTCAGAGCAGGCCATGATGGGCAGCTGGCAGCTTCAGTCCTTAAAGGGGTTGTGGGCATCAGCCGGCTGTTCCTTCTCCGCAGCCAGGAGCTCCCCATTCATTTCCTGCAGTGGGTGGTAAACATAGGCTCCATCCAGGTGCCGGCTTCGCTCTGCTCTTGAGCCAAGGAGCAAGGACACGTTTGCCACCGTGCTGATCAGCAGAAGGAAAACCAGGCCCAGGGTGAGGGCCAGCCAGCTGGACCTGTGTGCAGAAGAGAAAGCCTAAACTGGGGGTTTTGGGGAAGTGCTGGAAGGATTTCCCTTTCTTCCCTCCGCCAGAACAGAGGCAGAGTCAGGGGCCTCCAGGGAAAACACAAAGACTGTCCAGGAGCAAAGTGGACCTGGCAGGGCCATGTTTGGGGAGCAGGAGTGATGGTCACCACGTGGGATGGCAGACTAGCCCTGCCACATCTCTTGACATTTCAAGAGAAACCATGAAAAAAAATTTTCACATGAATGTTACCGATTTTCAGATGTTGCTACATCTATCTTAAATTTTTTAAATTACGCAGGCCAAATAAAATACAGTTGGGGATCTTATGATGACGCCACAAAAGGTGTGAGTTTGCATCCTGTGCTCCAGGACATGTTGATCACAATTGTGGGTCTCTGTTCCAGAAACCTCAAGGCAGAAATAGCAGAGAGAACTGCACCCCCTCCTCCCTCCTGTGGAGCTGGCGGGGTCCTTCAATAATCCTGTTTTCCTTCTCCATGGGACTCTCTCTGGCTGAAGGCCTCAACGCAAAAGCAGACACAAGCACATTGTTGGGAGGCATGCTCGTCAGCCTCTCTGGGTTCCACTTCCCTTGCCAGCAGCTGTCAATGGGTTCCAGGTCTGCCCTGGGGAGGAGGGGCTCACAGTCTCACACCCAAGGAGACTGAACTTAAGACTGGGAGCAGGGTAAATAAAAAAAAAAAAAAAAAAAAAAAAGGGGGATCCCTGGGTGGCGCAGCGGTTTGGCGCCTGCCTTTGGCCCGGGGCGCGATCCTGGAGACCCGGGATCGAATCCCACATCGGGCTCCCGGTGCATGGAGCCTGTTTCTCCCTCTGCCTGTGTCTCTGCCTCTCTCTCTCTCTGTGACTATCATAAATAAAAAAAATTAAAAAAAAAAAAAAAAAAAGACTGGGAGCAGGGTGCTCCTGGGAGCCACTGTCACTGCTCTGGGTGCTTTCTCAAAGTACGTTTCCAGGGGTTTTCTTCACATGTGGTGCTGGGCCTTTGGAGCCTCACCCCAGGGTCACAAGTCAAGACCTCCAGGAGGGACCTGGGATCTGCGTTAGTAATGAGACTGTCCCCTAGGATGCCAGGAGCTTTTCATTCATACCCACATCTGATTCCCACCTCCAACGAGGGTGGGGCTGGGCTGGTACCCAGGGTTGGGCCATGACGTGAGAACCACAAGAAAAGAAGTTCTCAAAGCGAGGTCCCCATACGGGCAGCATCAGCACCACCTGGGGTAGCACTGGCAATGCAGATTCTCAGGCTCCAGCCCAGCCCTACTGAAGCAGAAACTCTAGAGCTGGAACCCGGCAGTCTCTTTTCAGTACACCCTCCCAGAGGTCAAGTTGGAGACCAACTCACCAGAAAACAGAGCTAAAGAGCACAAGGAGCACACAGAAGTGCTTGAGAAATGACGTGAGCTCCTTGGGACACTTCTGTGCCAGCTACTGAGAAAATAAGTCCTGAGTCTTATGTCCAGGGAAAGGAACCCGATGCCCTGCCCTCTGGACTCCCACTGGGGTGGAGACCAGGGTCCTTCTCACCATCTCCCAGGATGACTTTGGTGACTGTGAGCATCAGCTGTCACTCTTTATGCTCTTACATTGGAAGAAATGTCACCTGGGTGCCCCTCTGCCACCCCCTGGCCTTGCCTAGTCCCTGAGCAGAGGCCATACCTCACAGGGGGAGGGAGGGGGGATTGCTCCCATCCCCGCCCCAAGTCCCACCGAATCTCCTACCCGGTGAGAAGGGAGAGTTCTCCTGGTCTCAGGGTGGTCTGGGATGGCCGGAGACATTGCTTCACTGTAAGACACCACAGAGAAAAAAAAAAATTAAAAAAAAAAAAAAAAAAAAGACACCACAGAGAGGCTGACGTGCAGGGAAGAGAAGAGTGTGCCCCCCTCCTGCCCCCGGGGGTCCAGGAGGAGCCATACCTTGGGAGAGGATGCTGTTAAGGGCTGGTGCCTGGGCCAGGCTGCAGTTACCAGTCTGGGGGTCACAGGGACACTGGTGCTCACACTCGCAAGGCCTCTGACAGCCTGGCCCGTGCCAGCCAAGGGGACACTCTGGAGGGGAGGCAGATGTGGAGGTCTCAGTGGCAGGGCCTCACTCTGCACTGACAGGATGCGCCCCAGGTGTGTGCAGAGCTGGGCTGAAGCACAAGTGCCCCCGGGGACCTCTCAGGCTAGACCCCAGAGGTGCCCCTGGGTGGTGCTTCCTCCTGGCAGACATGGGGCCCACCTAGCGTACCCTGCTCACAGGTGTCTCCAGTGAAGCCGGAAGTACAAGTGCAAGTCCCCCAGACTGGGTCACAGGCAGCTCCATTCTGACACCGGCATTTCATGGCGCAGTCCTCCCCGAAGGAGCTATTGCTGCAAGCTGGCAGGGAAAAGAGGTTTCTTCTCAACATGCAGCTTGGCCCCTCCTAGGCTAGGGCCAACAGGACTGCAAACACATTAGTCACCCCAAGTGGCCCTGCAGGTTCACACATTCTTCCAACAGAAGGTTATGGCAGGCCCTGAGGCTCTGCCCTCCTGCAGCTTCCTGTCCAGATGGGCAGGTGGCTGGTGAGCCACAGAGCAGACGTGGATGTACAAGTGCAGGAGGGATGTGAGCAAGTGGGCAGCAGCAGCAGACCCCTGGACGGGGTGGGGCAGGCAGGGCCCTGAGGACAGGGCCTTTACGATGCAGTGTGGAGGAGCAGAGTTGTCAGTGAGTCCAGGAGCGGCGGGAGCACCTGGGCAGGTCAGGCTGAGGGGCTCATTTCTCTCACTTACTAAAGAAAAAAAAAATCCTGAAGGATTTGAAACTCTGGATGGTTGCAGTGGGTTGAAATGTGTCTCTTCAAAAAGTTATGTCCTAATTCTTGGAATCTGAACATGACTATGTTTGGACACAGAGTCTTTGCAAATACAATTAACTTAAGATCTTAAGAGATAAAAACGTCCTGGGTTTAGAGTGGGCCCTAAATCCAACGACCTGGGCAACGTGTAAGGGAACGGAGAGACACGGGGGAAGGCCGTGTGAGGACGGAGACCGGAATGACGTAGCTACAAGGCCAGGGAGCCTGGAGCCACCGGGAGTTGGAAGGGGCAGGAAGGAGCCTCCCCTAGACCTTTCAGAGGGAGTGTGGGCCCTCTCAAGTGCAGACACCTTGATTTTGCAGTTTGGTCCTCCTGAACTGTGAAAGAATAAATTTCTGTTGTTTTAAGCCATGCAGTCTGTGGAATTTGTTGTGGCTGCTGCAGAACACTGATGCAGTGATTCACAGTCAGGCGAGAGCAAGAAACAGGAGATAAAGGGAGGGAGATAAAGGCGGCTGCCCCGCTCCCCCTCTCCCCATGCGGCCTGGGGTGGGGAGGCAGCTGGCCTGGTGGCTTTTACCTTCGCTGCAGTTGGACCCCGTCCATCCAGCTTCACAGCGGCAGCCAGCTGCCAAGACAAGACCGAGACGGCCAGGTGAGGGCCCAGGCGGGGCCAGGGCCGTGAGAGCTGGGAGCCCCAGTTACAGCTGCCTCCCCAGAGACCCCACTCACTCTCTGTGCAAAGCCCATGCTGGCTGCAGTTGGAGGGGCCGCAGTCCAGCTTGTTGCAGGCAGCGCCCTGCCAGAAGTGCCCCGTGCACTGGCAGCGCCCCTCCACACAGGTCCCATGGCCGCTGCAGTCAGGCGGCTGGCAGCGGGGCTCGTGCACACACACCACAGTTGACACGCGGCGTGGACAGCGCCACATGTTGTCCTGGCTGCAGGGGGACATGGTGTGTGAAGAGAGGCCAAGGCTCTGGCCATCCCCAGCTAACGCCCCCTACCCCTGTCCTATAGCCCCGGGGGACTGCCGCTCTCCACTGCCCCTTCTCCAGCCTTTTACAGGTTCTTCTCATCCTGACAATCTCTTCTAACCACAGGGCCTTTAAACATGCTGTTCTCACAGCCCAGAAGGTTCTCCTGGCCCAGCCTTGCCACCTCTTCCACCTTCAGGTCTCAGGTTCCATTATGCTCTGACCTATCAACCCCCTTTCATTGGTGTGGGTGGTACTGCTACACTACATAGAACTCAACACTCCTCCTTTAATTAGTGAGAGGCAGAGATCTTGGCTCTTCTTGCTCACTGCTGAATCCTCAGGGCCTGGCACACAGTAGGTGCTCAACATTTGAACGAGACAGCTGAGGACTGGCTGGGATTTCGACCTCAAGGATGGGGCTCTGGCATGCTTACCAGTGATCTGATGGGTAACTGGCCAAGGTCCCGTTGAGCACGAAGGTGGCAGAGCCCCCCCCATCCAGATTGATGGCGTTGACCACGTCCTGTTTCAGCAAGAACTCAGCCATCTCCCACAGGTTAATGCTGTAGCACAAGAGCATTAATGCTGACTATATCCAACCCCCATTTCCACTTTAACTGGTCTTACTTTCCGTGGTGGACAGTATCACGCCATCCACCCTGGCAGACAAATTTCTAAATGAGCTTCCCCCCAAAATGTTCCGTCCTCAACCTCGGAAGCTGTGAATATAATGAAAGATCACTCCCCTGACTGTGTTTATATGGCTCAGCTGTTTGCAAGTGGGGGGACACTGTCCTGGGTTATTGGGGTGGGCCCAATGGAGTCACAAGAGCTCTTACAAAAAAACAAAAACAAAAACAAAAAAAACAAGAGCTCTTACAAGCAGACCTTTCCCTGGCTGCTGGCAGAATGTGAAGTGAGAGACTGGAAATGCAAAGGGAATGAAGGGACTGGACACGTTTGCTGGCTTGGCGATGGGGGCAGGTAACACGCATGGGAAGGAACGTGGGCAGCCTGAAGGAGCTGAGGATCTCCCAGCCAACGACCAGCAAGGAAACACAGACTTTAGTCCTAACAACCACAAAGAAGCGCCTTCTGCCAACAACCCGAAATTGCTGAGAAGAGGATTCTTTCTACGAAGCTCCAGAGTAGAGCCCTGCCTGGTAAATGGCTTGATTTCGTGCACAGGATACCTGGAACACGGAGGGCCCAGGAGAGCCCCCCAGATTTCCAACCTACAGAACTGTGATTAATGAATGGGTGCTGTTCGTGCTTGTCTGCAATAGCAAACTAACACACTCTTCACAGAGAAAAATCTGTGGCTCAAGGAAGTTAAGTGACTTATCTGTGGCCACAGAGCTAGCAAATGGCAGAGCTGTGACCGGAACAGAGCTCTTCTCCTGCTAACTTTGTAATTACTTCCTATCTGGGGCTCAGGAGAGCAGAGGCCAAAAGTTGGAGAGAATGAGAGGAAGCTTGTAGAGGACAAGGAGTTCTCAGAAGTGAGAGAGACCTAGGGACCCTTTTGGGTGGGAAGGCAGAGGACAGATAGACAATGAACATCCCCAGGGAACAGGTGGGAGTCCAAAGGGCTCTTAGGTAGGACCGGGACTTAGACCTGGCAAAGGGGTCTTCTTTGTCTCCTCTTACGTATTCAGCTGTCCGTGGGCTGAAGTTCTTCAAAGCAGGACTCAGCCCAGGCCTGGCATTCCCAGTTCCTGGCACTCACCCCCGCTGCTCCGTCTGCCCGTCCGCGTGGAAGAGCACCAGCTGCCCTTTCCGGTCATGTCCCACAGCTGTCCTGGCTGACATCACATTCACAAATTTGCTAAAGGAACCTAAAAGAGAAGAAGCCTGGCTGATCACCTGGCTCTGTGGGAAGCTTCCTGGGCTCTGCTATTTTTGGCCAGTCCAATGCCACTCGGGTCCATGCCATCCAGCGTCTTGCTTAGACATGTCGTCCTGCCTCCTCTCTGCCCCGTCCCACTCAGCCTCCCCACAGTAGCCAGATGGCCCCCCTTAGGTGTAAATTAAGTGACATCAGCCTCCTGAGGAAAACTCTCTAATGGTTTCCACTGTTCTCAGCACAAAATCCAAGGCCCACCATGGCCACCCTCATCGGCTTCTCCTACCTCATCTCCAGGGGCTCCTCTCTCACTACCCTGTAGCAACTTTCTGCTTTAGGGCTTCTACACCTTCTGTTCCCTCGGGTTGGGACTGTGCTTCTCCTCAGCTCCTCCTGTGGTTTGCTCTTTCCAATCTAGGGTACCTCCTCAGTGAGACCTCTCTGACTGCCCAGTCTAAAGCAGCCATTTCCACATCAAGGCCATAGTATCCCTTCCCATCCCAGTATTCCACATCCCAGTGGTTCTCAAACTGAATTACCCAAAAGATTTGTTAAAACATACAGGTTTGGGGAAAAAAAAAAAAAAAAAAAAAAACCATACAGGTTTGGGCCTTACCCTCAGGGATTCGGGATTCTATTCACAGTTCCTTTCCTCTACCTATTCCCTCTCCCCCAACTTTTTCTTTCTTAGCACTTACCACTTCCAGCAAATTACATACCCGTTCTCTCTTATGTATTCCCTGAGAGCAAGGACCTTATTTGCTATAATTCCCATGGGTCTCCTGTACCTAAAATAGTACTTGCTCAAAGACTTAAGAACAGCTTTCCCCACCAGCCCATCGATCTTGGTTCTCATCGAGACTATGCCACACCCTGCCCCCAGACCTGTCTCCTGTGTCTCATCGCACTCAGCCGCCTGGCTGTCGTTGATGTACACACTTCCATTGCGGATCAACCACACGACCCCACTCAGCAGCTGCACAAATGGATTCTCAGTGTCCAGCACCTCTTCTTCAGACAAGTACCTGGACAAAGAAAAGTCATGACATTCACTTAGCAGCAGGGACATTTGCAGGTAGTAGGGCTCCCTCCTACCTCCCCCTCCTCAGGTTGGCTGCTTGATTCCTCCTGGTGTCTCAGGAACCATCCTGATCCTGAGTGTAGCCTTTGTAAACAGTCTATGCATCCCAGTTAATACCTTATCTTATTACTTTTTTTAAGATTTTATTTATTCACGACAGACACACAGAGAGAGGCAGAGACATAGGCAGAAGGAGAAGCAGGCTCCATCGGGGGAGCCCAATGTGGGACTCCATCCCAGGGATCATGCTCTGAGCCAAAGGCAGATGCTCAACTGCTGAGCCACCTAGGTACTTTTACCTCATCTAATTTAAACCACGAAGGACACCTGGGTGGCTCAGTGGTTTAGTGCCTGCCTTAGGCCCGGGGCATGATCCTGGGGTCCCAGGATGGAGTTCCGCATCGGGCTCCCTGCATGGGACCTGCTTCTCCCTCAGCCTGTGTCTCTGTGTCTCTCTCTGTGTCTCTCATGAATAAATAAATAAAATCTTTTTAAAAAGTAATTTAAACCACGATTCTCAACAGATTTCAAGTTCATCACTGGCCCTCAACCTCCTAGGCCATCATTCTAGCCAAACTACCACCTGAGGCCTGCAGACAACTTTTTTTTTTTTTAACATTTTATTTATTTACTTATGAGAGAGAGAGACAGAGACACAGGCAGAGGGAGAAGCAGGCTCCCTGCAAGGAGCCCAACACGGGACTTGATCTGGATCCTGGGTCTCCAGGATCACACCCTGGGGCGAAAGCCAGTGCTAAACCGCTGAGCCACCCAGGCTGCCCTTGCTGACAAGTCTTAATTGGTCTCCTTGCTTCTACTTTGGTCCCTCCAACCTAGTTTCCAGCCAGGAATAGAGCATGCTGTTTTTTTTGTTTGTTTTTTAAAGATTTTACCCATGTATTTCAGAAAGAGAGCACAAGTGGGAGAAGGGGCAGAGGGAGAGGGACCAGCAGACTCCCCATTGAGCAAGGAGACAGACATGTGGCTTGATCCCCGGACTCTGAGATCATGACCTGAGCCTGAAGGAAGGTAGTCACTTAACCCACCGAACCACCCAGGTGCCCTTAGGGCATGTTTTTAAATAACCAGTCAGTCCTGTCATCCTCGGATACTCTGCTCCTTCCACCCCTCACACACACACACACACACACACACACACACACACAACCCCTATGCACCTCTGAGCCTTAACATTTGCTGTTCCTTCTGACCGTAGTGCTCCTTGTCCAGTTCTGACCTTGGCTAAACTTGCGACTAATGTTCAGTCTCATCCCAGAGTTCACCTTCTCAGGCCTTTCCTGTTGATCCTCCCTAAAACCCACACTGCACTTACATTGGTTCACTCTGTTCCTTGCTTCTTTACTTGTATTCAATCTAGATTTATCATTATTTTCCCTGCCTTTTATTTACTCGTCCAAGTAACGAGAGAGAGAGAGAGAGCTCCGTGAAGACAAGGGCTGTCTGCGTGTTCACCGCGCTGCATGTTCACACACTGCGAGCGCTCAGCGACACCGGGAGCTGACCGAGCGCTGGAAAAGTATTACTCCCCTCAGTCTGCAGAATGGAAACGGAGGCCCAGCTTCGTTAGGCGCCTTGAGCCCAGCACCACGGCTACAACCCCAATCTCAGGTCCTCCGCCCTCGACAGTCACGAGGCTCCCGGCCTCCTCACCCGGTGACCAGGGTCCCGTCGCGGCGAATCCCGAACTGCGCGTTCTGCAGCCCCCCGGAGCTGCTCACCCGGCGCCCGTCGCTCACCACGTTCCCCAGGCACTCGCCCGTCTCCATGCGGAAGAAGCCGCCGTTCTGGGCGACTCTGCAGCCGGCGGCCCGCGCCGTCTCCTCCACGGTGGCGCGGCGCCTGGAAGCGCAGCCCCCGGACCCACCGGGCTCCAGCACCGAGAAGGTGCGCAGGGGCTCTGCCGCCCGCGTCAGGTGGCCGGGTACCGCGCGGCTCCCGAAGTGCGAAACGAAGGTGCGCACCGCCGGACCTTGAGCGCGAGCGCCGGGGGCCGCCGGGGCGGGGGGCCAGCTCTCGTGCTCGCGGCTGCCCGCGCGCACCCTTGAGCAGTCCCGGGCGGGGCGCGCGCGCGCCCGGGAGTAGGGCAGCAGCAGGTCGTCGTCGCGGGAGGCCCTGCGGGGATAGGGCGGGCGTGAGCTCGGAGGACTGTGTCCCCCTCCCCCGAAGCCAGGCTCACCCCTGGAGACCTTTACTCACCCCGAGCCGAGGCTGCTGGCCGCCTCCTGGAGGAAGCCGAGCAGCGCAAGGAGGAAGAGCCAGCGACCCATGGAGGCCGCCATGTTGGAACCGGGCCTCGGATCACGTGGCACCGCCCCGCGTGACTCAAGCTCTTAGTAGCACTCCGGCCGAATAGCTCGGGCTCCTTTGGATATCGCGAGATCTTGTCCTATAATTTACTATGGGCTTTTTCTTTTCCTTTTCTTTTCTTTTCTTTTCTTTTCTTTTCTTTTCTTTTCTTTTCTTTTCTTTTCTTTTCTTTTCTTTTCTTTTCTTTTCTTTTCTTTTCTTTCTTTTCTTTTTTCTTTTCTCTTCTTTCTTTTTTTTCTGAAAGTTCATGGAGCTGGGGTGGTGCTGAGAGCTTTCCTGCGTATGTAATTTCAAACCTATCGCACGTTCCGAGAATAATGGCAAAGGACTCTCAAATACCTTCTACCTGCCCTTACTAGTTGTTAATTTTTGTCCTATTTAGTTGATCATTGCAACTTCATTGGCATGGTCTCCACCCCCCCCACCCCCCCCAATTGCAACCGAGATGCAGGCATCCGGATCCTTCCCCATAATACTGGGTGTCTCTTTTAGGAACAAGGACACCTTCCTGCATAACCACAGGCTAAGTAAAAGCAGGACGTTTTATGTTGATGGAGTTTATTAATTGATCCACAGCTCGCACTCAAATTTGCGAATTTTTTTTCTCTTTAAAGATTTTATTTATTTATTCATGAGAGACACAGGCAGAGGGAGAAGCAGGCTCCCTGCAGGGAGCCCCATGTAGGACTTGATCCTGTGACCCGGGGTCACGACCTGGGCCCAAGGGAGGCGCTCAACCACTAGGCCACCTGGGTGCCCCAAATTTGTCAGTTTTCTGTATAATGTCCTTTAGAGCTATTTTCCCCACATCCAGGGTCTAATCCAGGAGTTGCATTTTTTTTTTTTTTTTTTGTCCTGTCTTTTTGGTCTTGCTGATTCTGGAACAGTTTCTCAGCCTTGGTCTCTCTCTCTCTCTTTTTTTTTTTTTTTAAGATTTTATTTATTTATTCATGAGACACAGAGAGAGAGAGAGAGAGAGAGAGGCAAAGGGACAAACAGGCTCCATGCAGGGAGCCAGACATGGGACTGGATCCCAGGTCTCCAGGATCAGGCCCGGGGCCCAAGGTGTGCTAAACCACTGAGCCACCGGGGCTGCCCTCAGCCTTGGTCTCTTAGGACCTTTGATGTAGTTTTGAACATAGGTGAGGTTTGGAGCCGATGGCCAAGAAAAGAGTCTTGAGATGTCTTTGGTGCAAAACGGTGGCTTTATTAAAGCATAAGGACAGGACCCCTGGGCAGAAAGAGGTGCTGCACTGGGGTTGTGAGGAATGACTGATTACATACTTAGGAGCTGGGGAGGTAAGGACAAAGGGAGGTGTCTAAAAGGACTTTCAGGGGCACCTGGGTGGCTCTGTGGTTGAGTGTCTGCCTTTGGCTCAGGTCGTGATCCTGGGATCAGGTCCCACATCGGGCTCCCTGCAGGGAGGCTGCTTCTCCCTCTGCCTGTGTCTCTGCCTCTCTCTGTGTGTCTCTCATGAATAAGTAAATAAAATCCTTAAATTAATTAATTTTTTTTTTAATTTTTTTTTTTTATTTATTTATGATAGTCACAGAGAGACAGAGAGAGAGAGGCAGAGACATAGGCAGAGGGAGAAGCAGGCTCCATGCACCGGGAGCCTGATGTGGGATTCGATCCCGGGTCTCCAGGATCGCGCCCTGGGCCAAAGGCAGGCGCCAAACCGCTGCGCCACCCAGGGATCCCCAATTAATTAATTTTTTAAAAAGGACTTTCATCTGCTAAAGGAGACTTTTGGGATACTGGAGACCTGGCTGTTGTCAAGCTAAGGTTGTCTTTCCCTGTAGCAAAGCTTTAACATTGAGACAGTTGGGAGTTTCCTGAAATAAGGTCACGCTTTTCCCCCCTGGAGTCAGGTGGTTGCAGGGTGTCAATTTGTGCTTTGCCCTCAGCTTTGCCTTCTGCTTCCTCATCATATTGATGTAAAGGAATTATGTATTTTTAATCTTTACATCCAGGCTCCCAAAAGTCTTTAGCAAACAAGCCCAGACCTGCCACCACCTTCCCTGCCCCCGGGAGTCCTCTCTTCTCTATGTCAATGGGGAGACGGAGGCGCAGGCGGTCTCCTCCCAACTTTGTCACTCCTTTGCCAAACACGTAACAAGCACATAATATCTAAGCACGTAAGTGCCATGGAAATTCCCCATTTGCTGAGCAGCCTATAACCTTAATTAAACAAGGAGGCCATCTAGATCGATGTGACTTTATGGCATGGCTGCTGTTAAAAAAACAAAATGCAACTGAGTAAAGATCAAACTGACTTTATTTGATGACTCAAGGATTAGGCAGCCTCTGATCTAGCAAATATGAAGGAACTCTGAAGAACTGTACAAAATGAAACCCTTTTAATAGGCAGAAAGGGAGTGAGACAAAGAATGGGTTGTTTCAAGCAAAGTCACCTTCCTTTGAGGGAAGGGCGGGGGCCCACCATGCAGATGACTTCCCTAGTGCCCACCAGGGAGCTCCAGAATGACTGGTTAAAGGTGTCATTCCTGGAAGAGGCTGAAACTGTAGTTAAATCAAGTATTAAGCCTTGGTTGGCTGACATGGGGCTTGGCATATGTTACTCCGTTTTACACCTGTTGTCTCTCTTTTTTGTTTTTTAAAAAACTAATCTCTGCACACAATATGGGACTCCAACTCATGACCCTGAGATCAAGAGTTGCATGCTCTACAACTAAGCCAGTCAGGCACCTCTCTCTCTCTTTTTTCTTTTTACAGACTTTATTTATTTATTCATTCATGAGAGACAGAGAGAGAGGCAGAGTCACAGGCAGAGGGAGAAGCAGGCTCCATGCAGGGAGCCTGATGTGGGACTCCATCCCGGGTCCCCAGGATCACACCCTGAATCGAAGGCAGACGCTCAACCACTGAGCCACCCAGGGATCCCCCCACCCTTTTTTTTTTAACACTGCCTACAAGGGTAGCCTGGGTTGCTCAGTGGTTTAGCACCACCTTCAGTCCAGGGTGTGATCCTGGAGACCCATGATCCAGTCTTGCGTCAGGCTTCCGGCATGGAGCCTGTTTCTCCCTCTGCCTTTGTCTCTGCCTCTCTCTCATAAATAAGTGAAATCTTTGGGGGGGGCGGGGAACTGCCTACAAAAGCAAACCAAGATGGGCATTAACTTGATGTAATGAGGACTGGGTGTTATATGCAAATGATACATCACTGAATTCTACTCCTTGATGTAGTTTTGGAATATAGGTGAGGTTGGTGGGATGAGATCCGGAGCCGACAACCCAGAAAGAATTCTTTTTTTTTTTTTTTCCAGAAAGAATTCTTGAAACATCTCTGGTGCAAAACGGTGGTTTTATTAAAGTGTAGGGACAGGACTCTTTGGCAGTAAGAGTTGCTGGCTGCCCCGGGGTTGAGGAGTGCCTGATTGTAAACTTGGGAGTTGGGGGAGGTAAGAAAAAGTAAGGTTTCAAAGGATTTTCATATGTTAAAGAGGACCTACAAGATACTGGAGGCCATGCAATTTGTCAAGTTGAGGTTATTTTGCCTTCTAGCAAAGCATTAACATTAAGATAGTTGTGGGGACAGTGGTTGAGTGTCTGCCTTTGGCCCAGGGCATGATTCCAGAGTCCCACATCTGGGTTCCTGCATGGAGCCTGCCTCTCTCTCTCTCTGTGTCTCTTATGAATAAATAAATACAATCTTAAAAAAAAATTAGGATAGTTGGGAGCTTCCTGAAGGAACATTATACTCTGCCCACTTCAAGTATCTGTCAATGGGCTGCAAGTTGTAAGGACATTTAATTGTATCTACTTTTCCTTCTGGAAGCTATGTTAATAAAATGTTGATAAAAATGCTTGGGGCACCCAGGAGTGCCTGAGGAATGTCACACATATCCCACCTAGGAGGTGTGGGAGGGCTACCAGGTATCACCAGCTTGTGCAGCTGGCCTTCCGTTCCCTCATCATTTCCCCCCTGAATTTTGACCCTTAAATCTTCCTGAAACTAATAATACAGTATATGTTAACTAAATTGAATTTAAATAAAGAATTAAGAAAAAAAGAAGCCTAAGCCTGTAAAAGCCTAAGCCTGTAAATGCCTCAAGGATATGAAATCAAAATGCTAACAGTTTTGCAATTGCAAACAGCTTCAACAGCAACTGCAAACAGCTTTAACTAACAGCCAACGAGGCATTAAGCTATAGGCAATCAATTTCCTTTCTTCACTTTCCTACTTTCTCAGTAGAGGTCTTTCCCCTGGCTCGTGTCCACTTCAGTTTGGTACTCTCTGATTCAAATAAATTTTTGCTCAAATAAGCTCTTAACATTTTTGATATGTCCCAGTGTATCTTTTTTTTTTTTTTAAAGAATTTATTTATTTATTCATGAGAGATACAGAGAGAGGCTGAGACACAGGCAGAGGGAGAAGCAGGCTCCATGCAGGGAGCCCGATGTGGGACTCGATCCTGGGTCTCCAGGATCAGGCCCTGGGCTGGAGGTAGTGCCAAACCGCTGAGCCACCTGGGCTGCCCCCTGCAGTGTATCTTCTTAAGCCCAAACCCACAGTTCTAGCCATGCCAGGTAACTAGCTCAGGGCTTTCTCCTCTGCTCACATTTACCCTTCATTAGGTATCTTTGTCTTCTATCAGCTTCCTCATCTGGGTTCCACAGTCACTTGTGGATTCAACAGATTGAGCTCCTCCTATGTGCTAGATGCTGATCAAACAGACCAGTCCTGTCATTGTGAAGACAGACACCAAACAACTCAAATGTGGTGGGAAGAAGCAGGACCTAGAAAGAACTGGGAGTGGCAGGGAAGGCCTCTCTAAACCCATTTAGGCTGAGACATAAGGGATAGGAGGACAGCTGTGGAGGGAGGATCAGGGACCAGAGCCTCGCAGGTGGTGGGCCTGATAGATCCCTGAGCTGGTGAGGAGCAGAGCTTGGGGAGAGGCCAAGGTGGGAGACCTGGAAAATTCATTTGGATTTCAGCCGAAGTGGAAATGAAGCCACTGGAAAGTCTTGGTTTTTGTTCAATTGTTTTATTGAGGTATAATCTACATACCATAAGATTTGCCTGTCTTAAGTGTACAAATCAATGATTTTTAGTACTACAATACAGAGATATCTCAGCATACCTTCATCCACTTCTAGGACATTTTTGTCACCCCCAAAAGTTCTGTTATTTGGCTCTGATGTAGTTGTGGAATAGAAGTGAGGTTTGGCGAGATGAGGTCTGGAGCCGACCACCAAGAAGAAAGGATTATCGAGAGGTCTTTGGTGCAAAATGGTGATTTTATTAAAGCCCAGAGACACTTGGGCAGGAAGAGCTGCTGGCTGCCCTGGGTTGCGAGGGGTGAGGGGTGGCTGATTATGTACTTGGGGTTGGGGGAGGTAAGGAAAACGAAGGTTTCAAAAGGGTTTTCATCTGTTAAAGAAGAATCACAGGATACTGGAGGCCTTGCGATTGTCAGGTTGAGGTTATTTTGCCTTCTAGCAAAGCATTAACATTAAGATAATTGGGAGATTCCTGGAGAAACTTCACACTCACTCTGCCCGTTATAAGTATCTGTCAATGGGCTGCAGGTTATAAGAACGTTTAAATCGTATCTGCATTTCCTTCTGGAAGCTTCCTTGCTTTGTTCTTGTTAATTACTAAGACATTTGTAAGCTGAGGGAGGCTCCGGTCTTGGGGGACTGCGATCTCCATCAGTTAACTATTTGTATTCCCTTTCCTTAGCTTTAGGGCAGCCAGAAGCTCCTGAGGAACGTCACACACTTTGGGGTGAGGGTGGGGGGTAGTTTGCAAGGTTTCAGCTTGTGCATTGTCCTCAGCTATACTTCTGTTCCGTCATCAGCTCCATTTATATCAAATGTCTGGAAAAGGCAAATCTGGAAGTGATGTGGGGAACAAAGGCAGAATGAACTGTAGATAAAATTAAATATCCCTAGGGGCAGCCTGGGTGGCTCAGCGGTTTAGCGCCGCCTTCAGCCCAGGGTCTGATCCTGGAGACCTGGGATGGAGTCCCAAGTCGGGCTCCCTGCATGGAGCCTGCTTCTCCCTCTGCCTGTGTCTCTGCCTCTCTCTCTCTCTATGTCTTTCATAAATAAATAAAAACTCTTTTTAAAAAATTAATTGTCCCTATAACCTGCAGCCCATTAACCAGGACCTGAGGCAGGCAGAGGATAAGTTCCTCCAGGAAGTTCCCAACTGTCTTCATGTTAATACCTTGCTACAATTAGGAGTCTCTCACGTCCCGTTACCCTCTCTGATATTTCCCACTCATTTTCTCTCCTTTCCTCTTTATTCCCTTTCACTATTTTTTATATTCCCCAAATGAATGAGACGATATAATGTTTGTCCTTCTCTGATTGACTTATTTCACTCAGCATAATACCCTCCAGTTCCATCCACGTCGAAGCAAATGGTGGGTATTCCTTGTTTCTAATGGCTGAGGAATATTCCATTGTATACATAGACCACATCTTCTTTATCCATTCATCTTTCGATGGACACCAACTCCCCTTCCACAGTTTGGCTATCGTGGACATTGCTGCTAGAAACATCAGGGTGCAGGTATCCTGCCGTTTCACTGTATCTCTATCTTTGGGGTAAATCTCCAGTAGCGCAACTGCTGGGTCGTAGGGTAGCTCTATTTTTAACTTATTGAGGAACCTCCACACAGTTTTCCAGAGTGGCTGCACCATTTCACATTCCCACTAACAGTGCAAGAGCGTTCCCCTTTCTCCACATCCTCTCCAACATTTGTTGTTTCCTATCTTGTTAATTTTCACCATTCTCTCTGGTGTGAGGTGGCACTTGATGGGATGAGCACTGGGTGTTATGCTATATGTTGGCAAATTGAACTCCAATTTAAAAATACACACAAGGGCAGCCCTGGTGGCGCAGGGGTTTAGCGCCGCCTGCAGCCCAGGGCGTAATCCTGGAAACCCTGGATGGAGTCCCATATCAGGCTCTCTGCATGGAGCCTGCTTCTCCCTCTGCCTGTGTCTGTCTCTCTCTCTGCATCTCTATGAATAAATAAATTAAAAATCTTAAAAAAAATTAAAAATACACACAAAAAATATTAAAATAAAAGAATTTTCCATGGGTTTTCAATGATTTCAAATATACATATTTAATAATATATATTATTTCAAATATATATATATCTCAAACAAATGAAATTATGATTGCTGAAGACTTGTTAGTGTTTTTTGTGAAGCTAATGCACCTTATGCCTTTCTGAGGAGTAGTTCCTAATAATATTACCTGTTTTTACTAAGAAAACTGATGTTTCTTCATTTTTAATGCAGGTATCTTTCTTCCTAATAAAGTATGCTTTTAATTTAATTTTAAAAAAAGAAATACCTTGCTACATGTGGGACCCAGGAAATTTAACAAAAATCCCCTACCCCTGGACAAGCAGAGCAGGACTAACTCCATTTTGTGCTGCACTTGCCACCTCCTGTATGACCCCCACATGACCTGCTTATTGCTTATGGCGCTCCCCCACCCTAGTCAAGCCGCTGAGCACACCCTTATTGGAAATTGGCTCATAAAAATGTAACCCCGCCTTGTGCCCGCCAATTCTGACCAGAGTGATAGGCCAGTTCAAATGGTCACTATAGGGTAAATTGTGATTCAATTGGCCACCTGCGTGCAACACGACTGTGCAACTTTCTATGTGTGTTACAATCCCCATTGGCCACTGGCCCCTACGTGTCTTAGTCTTGCGGTCCAAGTCCCTGCTCCGCTGTGTCGGGTACACTTAGACCCAAGCTCGAGCTTGTAAATAAACCCTCGTGTGTTTGCAGTCTGTGTAGGCTCCTTGGTGGTTTCTCGGATTTGCAATCTTGGGCACAACACTGCAGAGAAAAACAACCTTAGTTTGACAATACCAGTACCTGTGCTCTGTGGGTCTACTTAGCATATAAAAATCCTCCTGGAACTTCCCTTGTCTTTACTTCCCCCAACCTAAAAGTATATAATGAGCTGCTCCTCACAATCTGGGAGCAGCAGGCCACAAGCAGCAGTAGCTCTTTCTGTCCATGGGTCCTGTCACTGTGCTTTCATAATAAAACCACCTTTTTGCACCAAAGACATCTCAATAATTCTTTTTTTAAAAGATTTTATTTATTCATGAGAAATAATTTATTCATTCTGTCATATGAGAGAGAGAGAGAGGCAGAGACACAGGCAGAGGGAGAAGCAAGGCTCCATGCAGGGAGCCTGATGTAGGACTCATCCCGGGACCCCAGAATCAGGCTCTGGGCCTGAAGGTGGCGCCAAACCGCTGAGCCACCCAGGGTGCCCTCAATTCTTTCTTGTCCGTTGGCTCAGGACCTCATCTACATTCTGAAACTACATCACTATCAGTTTATCGGTTGAGGGAAAGAATACCACTTCCAAGCAGTGCACCCAGTTCTCCATCACAAGTACAAACTGCTTGATTATAACTGTTTCTTCTTATTTTTTTAAGTGTTCCAATGTGGGGCTCAAACTCACAACCCCAAGATCAAGAGTTGCATGCTCTTCTGACTGAGTCATCCAGACACCCTCTTATAATTTTCTTTTTAAAATTAATTTTTTAGGGACGCCTGGCTGGCTCAGTGGTTGGGGGCCTGCCTTTAGCCCAGGGCATGATCCTGGGGTCCCAAGATCAAGTCCCATATGGGGCTCCCTGCATGGAGCCTGCTTCTCCCTCTGCCTATGTCTCTGTCTCTCTCTGTGTGTGTCTCTCTCATGAATAAATAAATAAAAATCTTTAAAAAATAAAATTAATTTTTAAAAATATTTATTTGACAGAGGGAGAGAGAGAGAGCACAAGTAGGGGAGAGGCAGGCAGAGGGAGAAGAGAAGCAGGCTCCCCGCTGAGCAGGGAGCCCGATGAGGGGCTCCATCCCAGGACCCTGGGATCATGACCTGAGCCAAAGGTGGACGCTTACTAGTCTTAGCCATCCAGGCACCCCTAAAACTGTTTCTTAATGTCTTTCCTGCTTTCACTGTCGTCTCTGAGAGACCATGTCTGATTTCCACTGCTTTCCTTTGGCACTTTGCACAGTCCTTGGTGCACAGTATGCACTTCATGGATATTTTTATTTTTTAAAAGATTATTTATTTATTCATGAGAGACACACAGAGAGGCAGAGACACAGGCAGAGGAAGAAGCAGGCTCCCTACGGAGAGCCCGATCTGGAACTCCATCCGGATCCCGGGACTCCAGGATCATGCCCTGGGCTGAAGGCAAGCCCTAAACTGCTGAGCCACCCAGGTGTACGTACCATGGATATTTTTTATTTTATTTTATTTTTTATTTTTTTTAAAGATTTTATTCATTTATTGAGACAGAGAGATAGGCAGAGGGAGAAGCAGGCTCCATGCAGGGAGCCCGACGTGGGACTCGATCCCAGGTCCCCAGGATCACACCCCAGGCTGCAGGTGGTGCCAAACCTCTGCGCCACCGGGGCTGCCCTCCATGAATATTTTTAAAATAAATGATAGGAACAGAGTTCTTGTTTGTTCTCAGCTGCATCTCCCGTGTCCAGACACAGCTTAGCACACAGTAGGTTTTCGACCACTATTTATTGAAGGGATGGATGGAATAATTACCTGGGAATGACATCGTTTGCTAGTAAATAATAAGTGGTAAAAACCCAGAGGCGGAAGTGGTGTGGATGCTGGGTTTTCTGAGAAAACCCATAGCTAACAGCTACTGAGCTCATTTAGGCCTCAAACACTGTGTGAGGGGCTCACCCTGCACCATTTTATCTCAGCAATCCTAGAAGGTGGGTGCTATTGTGTGACCCATTATACAGAAAAGGAAATAGAGGCACAGAGAAGGCAAGCTACTGACCCACGTTCACACAGCTGTCAGCAGAGGAGGCAGCTGGTTCTGAAGCTTGAGCTCACAACTTTTCCTGTATGTATTTACATCTTAAAGGGAAAAACTTTAAAAACACAATGATTTCAGGATCCCTGGGTGGCTCAGTGGTTGAGCATTTGCCTTCAGCTCAGGGCGTGATCCCAGGGTCCTGGGATGGAGTCCCACGTTGGGCTCCCCATGGGGAGCCTGCTTCTCCCTCTGCCTGTGTCTCTGCCTTTCTCTGTCTCTCATGAATAAATAAATAAAATCTTAAAAAAAATAATACTGATTTCTTTAGCAGAAATACTTTTACAGTGAACATCTTTATCTTGAGCAAGGGACCTGCAGGGAACACACTTTTTTTCTTTTTTTTTAAGATTTATTTATTTACTTATGATAGACACAGAGAGAGAGAGAGAGAGGCAGAGACACAGGCAGAGGGAGAAGCAGGCTCCATGCCAGGAGCCCGACGTGGGACTCGATCCTGGGACTCCAGGATCACGCCCTGGGCCAAAGGCAGGTGCCAAACCGCTGAGCCACCCAGGGATTCCCCCCCCCCCGCCTTTTTTTTTTAAAGATTTATTTATTTATTTATTTATGATGGGGGGGAACACTCTTTTGAGAGGAACATTGCTGGGGCATCTAAAATCACAGTGGGGTGAGTGTGAGCGCTGAAG
Organism: Canis aureus; assembly: GCF_053574225.1. Classification (NCBI taxonomy): domain Eukaryota; kingdom Metazoa; phylum Chordata; class Mammalia; order Carnivora; family Canidae; genus Canis; species Canis aureus. The sequence goes on from NC_135618.1 coordinate 41,391,885, forward strand.
AGGGTATAGGGGAGCAAATTTTGCCACCCCAAGATATGCCTCTTTGGCATACTGATGATCTTAAGCTATTTGTTTCTAAGAAACTACAGACACAAGGGAAGCTCTGGAAACAGAATTTACCCTTTTGTAAGTGTGTTTTCATCTCATTATCAGAAAGGGGGGGATAGGTGACTCTAAGTCTCTAGCAACTGTTATCAATAGAGACAGCATGGACTTAAATCTACTTTTGTTCACTGTGTTTTCCCCATAACCTCCCATAAATGACTGCCTACGCCCTTACATCTTCTCTTGTCTTTAGCTGGAGTTGGTATTTAAAGTGATGGCTTAGGCTATTGTGGGGAGTTACTTAGTTTTCCCGGGTCTCTCTCATGTATACAGACAGTATACACGTTATTAAACTTTTTGTTTTGTTTTGTTTTTTTTCCTACTAATCTGTCTCATGTCCACTTAATTTCTAGACCAGCAAAAAGAATCTTGCAGGGATCCCTGGGTGGCGCAGCGGTTTGGCGCCTGCCTTTGGCCCAGGGCGCGATCCTGGAGACCCGGGATTGAGTCCCACGTCGGGCTCCCGGTGCATGGAGCCTGCTTCTCCCTCTGCCTGTGTCTCTGCCTCTCTCTCTCTCTCTGTGACTATCATAAATAAATAAATAAATACCTTAAAAAAAAAAAAGAATCTTGCAGGGTAGAGAAGCGTGTGATGAAGGGACACCACTTATGCATCTGGATGTACCAGATCGAGGCCACTGCTCCAGTGTCAACTGTAGATGTTCCCTTTATGTACCACCTGAATGTCATACAGGTCCAAGTCCTGGGGACCCCACAGTTCTCAATCTTGGGGAAGCATCAGCATCCCTTGGTTGCTTGCCAAAGAGGCATGTCCCCAGGCCCCCTCCTGGTGGCTGAATGAGAATCTCTAGAGGCAGGGCTAGAGAATCTGCATGTTTAACAAGGCCTCCTGGACTGGTCCTAAGGCCAGTGGCCACAGGCCACACAATGAGAAACTCCTCTAGGAAGGTAGTGAGCCAGTGCTGGGTGGAAAAATCAGGTTTAGGATACAGGAAGCAAAGGCCCACCTCCACATCATGTTAAATGCTCGTGTTATTCATTGTCAGTTGAGGAGCTGAGGTCTGGGGTGGGGGAGTGGTGAGGAGACAGATCCGTTGGGTTTTTACCTCTTCTCGGTGTCCTACAGCAACTGCAACCCAAAGAAGTGACAATTCAAGTGGGGTTCATTTTGTAAATTTTTCTTCTCATGTCCCATGTCTCATGACGTGGGACTTGATCCCGGGTCTCCAGGATCACACCCTGGGCTGAAGGCGGCGCTAAACGGTTGGGCCACCCGGGCTGCCCCCCAGTCCCCTTTTGACATGCGTCTGCACATAGCCTGCAATCTGCACCACAGACAGCGTCTGGACCCATCATAATGTTCCAGAAGATCTTTCCTACAACACTAGATTGGTGTCAGAGCTCCAGTGGATTGTATGTCAACCGTACTTCAACAAAATAGGTAAATTAATTAAAAAAAAAAAGTCTCGCTGACATGTTTATAGTCTTACTGTGCAGAAGACGAGGGAGGGGGCATCTGGGTGGCTCAGTCATTTAAGTGTCTGCCTTTGGCTCATGATCCTGGGGGCCTGGGATGGAGCCCCCTGTTCAGCTAAGTGGGAGTCTGCTTCTCCCTCTGCCCCTCCCCGCTGCTCACGCACATGTGCTCTTTCTCTCTCAAATGAATAAATAAAATCTTAAAAAAATTAAAATAAAAAAGAACACGAGAGAGGAAGTACAAGCTGGGAATAAGAAAAATTGACAAGTCGTCTCTCCGTTCCTGCTGGTTCAGGACAAGCTCCTCACGTAATGTGACATCATCCCTGCTGTGGCAGCAGGTAACACTCAACCTGGCACTTACTATATTATAGGAATGGTTCTCAGTACCCTAAAACATGATTGTCACAGCACTGCAAGTAGTACTGAGGCAGGTCCTGTAATCATCTCGATTGTACTGATGAAGAAACAGTCACAGAGACGCTAAATGACTTTGCCCAAGGACACAGAGCTGGTCAGCGAGACAACTGGGGATCTGGACTCAGGCAGCCCGGGCACAGGGCCGCATCATTAACCATTATGCCACACTGCCTTTTGTAAGATGACATGGCCGTGACAGGACATGACATGATACTCTAGAGCTCCTTGCATGGATAGAAAGATTTTATGTGCTGCCTTTTGTGACCATATCTCAAGTTCAATCATCACTTGCACTGTTTCATTCAGGGACCCTTATTTCTCCCGCTGGGAAAGATGCAACAGTTGACACCTGAACAAATTGCCTTTAAGACTCAAGTTACGGGTCTCCTTGGAATTTGTGTTGTGACTTGAAACAGAGCCTTAGAAGTTGTCCAAACAGCTGAGAAACACGACTCAATTGCACTCTAAATTTATTCATCTGCTTCCACGCCTGGATCCCACGCCTGGATCCCTCCTCACATCGCCTTCCCTGGCCCTGCTCCTCAAGGGGATGAAGCTGGGTTGCTTTGCTAGTCCTTTCTTCTGATGCCTCCTTGTGAGGGCATGGCGCCCAGGACTTCAGGGTGAAAGGACTGCCTAATGGCATCAGTTTCATCTGCCAGTGGCAGGTGTGGAAACATTTGTCGCAGTGGCCGTGGGTGGCGCCAGTGTAGACTGCCTCAGCTCTCCACTTGCTGGAGGGTATTCGGCTAGGACGTAGAGGAAGCCACCTAGAGCTGCCACAGCCATGGCTGTGTTGTGGGAGGAGCAGCTATCTGAGGAGAGAGAGAGAGAGTCCTCCCTGTGAGAGCTGCATGGTGGCCACGTTTCCATTACGAGTGCTTTTTGGCTACTTCCCCAGCCAGCCAGATCTGGGCCAGGTGCCCAGCCACCAGCTGCTAGGAGTGCTGGCCACTGGTGGCTCCCCTCTCCAGAGAGATGACCCCAGCCTATTGGGACCTCCTCGTTGGGGAGGTTATGCTTTCTCCCAATGACATACCAATACAGGACACACAAGCCCAGCCTCCCATGTCAGCAGGGTGACTCAGGTGTGATTTCCACTCCAGAGCTCCCCTCCCCTGGGACCTGACCTGAGGCCACATCCTTGTCCAGCCCTTTCCCACCTTCCCTTGCTGTCAGACCCCAAATGAGACCTTCTAGGGCAGCACCCTATTGCCCATTTTGCAGGTAGAGAAACTGAGGCTTAAGTAGCAGAGCCGAGCTCCCCAGCGCTAGGAACTCCACAGCTCATTTCTTGACCTCAATACCCGCCCTCACTGCTGTCTTAGTCTTGCCTGGTCCCAGGTGATCCTGAGCACCTGCCTGAGACAAGAACCCCACAGATGTTACTTAGTTCTCTAAACTCAAAGGGGGCCACCCACCTTTTGTTTCTGATCAGGTGGTGGGGGAGTCAGGACATTCCTCTCCCCTCACAGACTTGGAGAAGAGAAGGAACCCAGCTAGAGTCTTGGGAGGGAGGGAGAATGCTGGTTTCGAGGAGCCTAACTACCAGCCCTAGCAGCCCACACTATCATACACCAGATGCCAGGGGGAGCACTCTGCATGGTGATCTGATATTAGCCCCCAAGAGCTTGATGAAGGAGGCACTGCTAGGTCCCTATTTTACAGATAAAGAAACTGAGTGAGAAACCTCGGAGAGGTTGAGCGACTCTCACATCAAGGAAGGAGCAGAAGCAGATTTGAACCTTGACAGCATGATTTCAAATCCTGTGCTCTAAATCTCCACGCTGGCTGCCCTCCGCTCCATGGATGTGCAGGGGGTGTGCACCAGAAAGAAAGGAAGCACCACTCCCTCCTGGGCAGTTTCCTAGACTGTCCTCACTTCGCAGGGGCCCAGGAGGGACCTCGGGCCTCTCTGCAGCTCCTGCTCCAGCCCTCAGGATGGTCCTAGGGTCCAGCTGTCTGCTTTTAGGGGGCAGCCAGCAATCCAAGGCATGCACAGCAGACCCCCAACCACCTGGCCATAGGTAGTGCCAGCCCCATGGGTCAGGCAGGCCTAGTCCAGGGCTTCTGGAAGTCTCCTGAGAACGTCTCTCCCTTCTCCAACCCAGCCTTTGGGTTTGTGCTTCCATTCCCTTCTCTTGGCTACCCGTAGGCAGACGATGAGGTTACAATGGCGTTCATGGGGAGACATCTAGCTACTGGGATCATTCACCAGCATACACTGGGCATCTGCTCTTCGAGCTGCTATTCCACCTCCTTTCCTGCTTCTGTCTTGCAGTTATTTATTTTTTATTAATTAAAAAAATGGGGATCCCTGGGTGGCGCAGCGGTTTGGCACCTGCCTTTGGCCCAGGGCGCGATCCTGGAGACCCGGGATCAAATCCCACGTCGGGCTCCCTGCATGGAGCCTGCTTCTCCCTCTGCCTGTCTCTCTGCCTCATTCTCTCTCTCTCTGAGTATCACAAATAAATAAAAATTAAAAAAAATTTTAAAAAAAATTGAAAAAATTAAATGAATCAGGTCTTCTCTTCCTTTTTTCTGCCTCCCTCCCTCTCATCCTCCCTTCCTCCCATAATAAATATTTCTTCCCTTCTCAATATAACTGTATCTGATTCTCAGTGGAGAACAGGTGGATTGACCATGTAATTTATCATCTCAACCAGGACACTTTGGGGAGGAAAGGAGGCGCTATTCTTAATGGCTCCAGGACAATGGGTGTAAACTGGGGGCATCTGGACCTGTGGCCACAGGGAGTGCACTGGTCACTTGCCCGTTGGCTTGAAGATTCCCTCCTGCTCCTTTTTGCTCCAGATTACAGTGAACTGACCCTTCCAAACTACAATTCCCAGGATGCCTTGCCCGTCAGCTTATGGTTAGGTCTGAGCAACAGCCGACACAAACTGTGAAGATCGGGTATTTCTCCCTGTCTCTTGCTCCTCCATGAGCAGCCCCTGCAGGCTCTGCTAACTCCACCTCAGTCCACAGTCCTCCAGCTCAGCCTGCAGGGAGGGTAGTGGCTTCCTGAAATGATTAATCGCTGGGTTTTCTCACTTTTCTGGGTTCACCTCTTGCAACACCTCTGAGAAGAGTTCCCTACATTAAGTTCCCTCTGCCTCAAGTTCCCAGTGTGGGTTCTGTTCTCCTAACTTGACCTTGACTGAGAAAGGGGGTATCCCTGTGATTTTCAGTAACACACTGAAACTTCTTTTATGTTCCTTCCACTGGAGACCAGATCTCTGGACTCCCACTTCCTACCCTGCCCTCCACGTCCCAGACCCTGCCTTTCAGGGATGCCAGGGCACATTTCCACTGAGGTGTGCAGCCTTCCTGGGGTGTCTTGGTTTCATGCCCAGAAGGCCCCTGGGTATTTTCATTACCTGCAAATTGTTTTTCTCGCCTCTTCATTCTTCTCAAAACATGCTGTTGGTGTTGAATGGTTTTTGATAATTCTTCATTTTCAGCAGCTGGGAGAATTGAAAGGTGACCTTCTCAAGATGGATTTTTACACATTACTCACCAAACCTTCTCCCCCTCACAACACCTCAAGCAACTCAGGTCTTCTCTGGAATCTGGAGGTTCTTCCAGAAGATTCCTTGAGCACCTGTCTGCATACCCTTACACACTGCCTAAACTTGTCATCTACTGATGTTTCTCCAGTTGTGATCCCCCAACCACCCACATCAGAACAGGAAGAGGAGCTTCTTAAAAATGCAAGTTCCACAGGCCCACTTTCTGCCTGCCGCATCTGTATGTCTGGGGGCCTGAGAATCTTCATTTGATAAACTCCACTATTTTAAAAACAGCTTATCTTATTTTTTTAAAAGGTTTTTTTTTTAAGGGCAGCCCAGGTGGCTCAGCATTTTTTTTTTTTTTAATTTATGATAGCCACAGAGAGGGAGAGAGGCAGAGACTCAGGCAGAGGGAGAAGCAGGCCCCATGCACCGGGAGCCCGACGTCGGATTCAATCCCGGGTCTCCAGGATCACGCCCTGGGCCAAAGGCAGGCGCCAAACCGCTGCGCCACCCAGGGATCCTGACTCAGCGGTTTAGCACCGTCTTCAGCCTAGGGTGTGATCCTGGAGACCCGGGATCGAGTCCCACGTCGGGCTCCCTGCATGGAGTCTGCTTCTCCCTCTACCTGTGTCTCTGCCTCTCTCTCTCCCTCTCTGTGTCTCTCATGAATAAATAAATAAAATCTTAAAAAAAAAAAAGGTTTTTTTTTTTAAAATCTATTTATTCATGAGAGACACAGAGAAAGAGAGGCAGAGACATAGAGAGAGAAGCAGGCTCCATGTAGGGAGCCTGATGTGGGACTCGATCCACAGACTCCAGGATTACCCCTGGGCCAAGGGCAGGCACTCAACCCCTGAGCCACCCAGGCATCCCTAGACTATCTTATTTCAAAAGGTTTGCCTCCTTGAGGATCCCAAGCTTCAGCATTTATTGGGAGCCTCCTCTGTATCATGCACAGGACAGATGTATTATGTATTATGTATTATGTTAACTCCTCACAGCTCAGGAAAGGGATTATTTTATTTTATTTTATTTTATTTATTCATTTATTTATTTTTTCATTTTATTTTATTAAAGATTTTATTTATTTGTTTGAGAGTGAGAGTGAGCATGAGAGGAGGAGAGAGGCAGAGGGAGAAGCAGACTCCCCACTGAGCAAGGTGCCTGACGCAGGGCTCCATTCCAGGACCCTGAGTTCATGGCCTCAGCTGAAGGAAGATGCTTAACCATCTGAGCCACCCAGGTGCTCCAGGAAGGAGATATTATACTCATTTATTTACAGATGAGGAAATCAAGGCTCAGTGAGGTGAAGTGACTTACAGCAAAGAGGACCAGCTGCCCAGGATCACCCAGGTGGAAAGGGGCTATGTCCTCTCTGCCTCTACATCTATGTCACCTGCTCCAGACATCTTGCCTGAATACTCCTACCCAAAGAACCTTCTTCCATATTCCTTTCTTTCTAAAGGAGCCTGTTGTCTCCTTTACAGCCCTTATCAGAACTTATTGAACAATTATTTCACTTATTGGTTAATTTAGGGACTTTCTGCCTCTTTTCTTCAGGGCTCTCATTTTCCCCAAAGCCTGGCACAGAGCAGGTGCTCAGGGAATACTTACTGAAGAATGGACTTGTTCACGCAGGTGCTGGGGACCAACACCTTCCAAAAAGACTGTCTCCTATTTTGCAAAGTTTTGGCTTCCAAAGGTCCAAGCCTATTTCTGTGTGTGTGTGAGTGTGTGTTCACATGTGGATTTGTGTGCATATACATGTTGCACATCTCTCTGAGCTACTAAGACCACTCTACCACTACCACCCCCCATCAGCCTCCTGCTCCCAGCCAGCGTGGAAGTGCAGCTCACCAGGCTTCCCGAAGCATCCTTCTTGTGACTTCTGCCAGTTGAGAATGGCTTCCAGCCACCGGAGCTTGTAGAAATCCAAGAAGCCGCTGATTCCGCAAAACATGACTGGAAGCAAAGACAGAGGACCTCTACAGGCCTGCCCCTCCAGGCCCACCTGCTTCCATGCCCAAGGCTGTACAGTGCCACCTGCCTCCTCCTGCCGGGGAGGTGGGTGCTCAATGCAGTGGCCGGAAGAAGGCAGCTCCCAGGCTAGGCCCTGCCTTCCATTTAGGGCCTTCACTGGAGGCACTCAAGAGTTGAGGTCCATAGAGGGATCTAGATGCCCAAGCCAAGGAGCAGCCCCCCAGAGACTCCTTTTCTGCCTCATCTCTGAGGCTTCAAAGTCTGTTTGCCAGTCAGCTAGGCTGTCAGTCCAAAGCTCCATCACTGGTCAGCCTTTGGGGGCAGGAAGCAGTCACATAGTGGCAGATGAAATATAGGATGGCCAATTAAATTTGAGTGTCCAATAAACACAAATGCAAATTTTAAAGCATAAGTATATCCCATGGAATGTCCAGGATATGCTTATACTAAAAATATATTCAGTTTATCTAAAGTTCAAATTTTCTTGAGCACCCTGTATTTTTATTTGCTAAATCTGGCAGTCCTACTGGAGCTGTTCGCATGTGTGCACGCGTGCCCTCTGAATCAGGGACACTCCACTGCTTTGTCCCTAGAGAGGAATGCCAGGGCTCACTGTTTTCCATGAAGATGTCCCGCGTGGGGTAGGCATATCCGATGGCCTCAGCTCTCCAGTTCAGGTCCATCATGTTGGCACAAAAGAGGTTCATGTAGTGCTGGCTCTGGCGAAACGGCCCCTCGGTGCACCCCTTCTGAGGGGGAACAAACAGCCAGAAACAGGGGAGTTAGTGGTATGGGTGACATACCCACTCTCTGTTCCAGAAGTCTTTCCCCTTTTCCCAGAATTTCTTCCCCATCTATACCTCTGGACTCCTGGGGGCTCTGTTACTGGGGGGGGAGGGTGGTCAGAAAGAGCTAGGTGTGAGTCGGCTCTGCCACTCAGGAGCTGTGTGACCGGAGCCAGCTCAGTTAACCTTTTTTTTTTTTTTTTTTAAGATTTTATTTATTTATGAAAGATATAAAGAGAGAGAGACAGAGGCAGAGGGAGAAGCAGGCTCCTTGTGAGGAGCCTGATGTGGGACTCGATCCCAGGACTCTGGGATCATGACCTGAGCCAAAGGTAGATGCTCAACCACTGAGCCACCTGGATGCCCTAAGTTAACCTTTCTGAGCCCCAAGGGTCTCAGGCACAGGGAAAGGGGGATGTCGCTGGGTGCTGCACCAGAGGTGCTCACCTGGGTGGGCGGTACCATAATTAGAAAGTGCCCGACACAAGCCTGACTCTACAGTGTCCTAGCCATTCGCGGCTGTCATGTTCAGATTCCAGGCTAACCCAACCGGCAGCTTCAGTGCTGCTCAAAGCATGGGCCATGGACGGGTCCCAGGGACAGGACAGGATATGAGATGAGGCAGTTTCTGTAGCAATGTGTCAGAGGAGCTTTCTACTGGTCCAATCTAGTAATCAAAATAATTTTCCTCATAATTTGATTTTTATTTTATTTATAGAAATTCTAGACAGTGACAGCTTACAAATAAATTTAAAAAAATTTAAAACCTGCCAAATAAAACATTAAACACCTTCTCAGCTAATAATTTCTGCACATAGAATAACATCTTTCCACAGAGATAATGAGCCTCATCTTTTTTTAAAGATTTTATTTATTTGACAGAAAGAGAGGATGAACAGGGGAAGAAGCAGAGAGAGAGGGAGAAGCAGGCTCTCCACCCAGCAGAAAGCCCAATGCAGGGCTCGATCCCAGGACCCTGGGACCATGACCTGAGCTGAAGGCAGACGCTTAACCAACTGCCAACTGAGCCCCCCAGGCGCCCCTGAGCCTTACCTTTCTTTCTTTCTTTCTTTCTTTCTTTCTTTCTTTCTTTCTTTCTTTCTTTCTTTCTTTCTTTCTTTCAGATTTTATTTATTTATTCATGAGAGACAGAGAGAGAGACAGAGAGACAGAGAGACAGAGGCAGAGGGAGAAGTAAGCTCCACTCAGGGAGCCCGACGTGGGACTTGATCCCGGGTCTCCAGGATCACGCCCTGGACTGAAGGCGGCGCTAATCACTGAATCACCCAGGGAATTCCCTGAGCCTTACTTTTCTATATGAGGAAATATGTATATTTAAAATTATTATTATTATTTTTTTTAATTTTTTATTTATTTATTAGTCACAGAGAGAGAGAGAGAGAGGCAGAGACATAGGCAGAGGGAGAAGCAGGCTCCATGCACCGGGAGCCCGATGTGGGATTCGATCCCGGGTCTCCAGGATCGCGCCCTGGGCCAAAGGCAGGCACCAAACTGCTGCGCCACCCAGGGATCCCAAAATTATTATTATTAATTAGCAATGTTTGATCTCTTGGGTTTGGAAGAGCATCGGGTACCGCAGAGGCAGGGGTTTTCTGGAAGCTGCTACAGACCAAATGTTCTAAATCCTTGTCCATTTGTATTGTTTGCTGAGTTCTTTCTGCTGCTTCTCTTTTACTCTTTCTCTCTTTTTGTTTTCCTGGTACCTACAATCCAGTTCAGCACGCAAAGCTATCTATCCAACTAGAATCCGGATCCTACCATCCCTCCTCCCTAGTCTGGTTCCGTATTATAGTGTTACAGCAGACAGATGGCAGGCTACTCTGACTTCTTCTTGGTGTCCAAAAACTCGCTTATTTTCCCTGTGTGTAGTATACAAAAGCCACATTGCCACGAGCCCCTTTTTATCTTTCTCTGTCCTGTATGTGTGTGGCTGGCCCATGTGGGGCACTTACCATTCTGGCCAAGAGGAAGAAGAGCAGCTGGTGGGACAGGCCGTAGCCTGAGTAGCCGGGCTTGGTCATCAGGGTTCTGCAGAAGTCAGAGACCCGGCAGGGCTGGCTGCTGTCTGTCCTGGGGAAGAAGTGGATCAGGCTCTAGAGAAGGGTGCCTGAAAGGAAGTTTGAGGACATGGAGCCTTCCTTGGTCCCTATTCTCCCACTGGTTCTTAGAAACCCAGTAGGTTCCAGGCGCCGAGCTCTGCCCAAGGGGTTGCTGGATAGAACACAGGTGTACTATGTCTTGCTTTTTCTAAACCAGTAACTCCAGCATAGGGGAGGTGACACTGGAGTTATCCTGGGTTGGGGGAGCTCCAGGGGGCTGCAGCTTCCTATTGCTCTGTGGGACCCCCAAGAATACTCTTTCCCAGCACTGCTCTACACAGCAGTCCTCTGAACCTAGGGCTGATTCTGGGCATGCTCCAAGGCTACTGCACAACAGGATAAAATGGTGAGCTTAATGAGGCTCTATTCCTGCTTTCAGACACCTATAGCTCAGTGAGGGAGGCAGAACCATAGACAAATATAGATTGTATCTACGGCTACTAGTGGTGCTAGGAGAGCCAGCCTACTCGGGGAGGTCAGTCTTGTGCAGTGGGGCCAGGGAAGGTTCTGGAGGAAGGATGTGGCCCTGAAGTGTAAGCAGTTACTTAGGCATGGGGATGGGTGGGGCATGGCAGGTGGAGGCCCCCAAATGCCAGCTAGGCACAGGCAAAGTAGGTACTCTTGAGAGTGTGACAAGGGCCCCAGGAGCTGGACGAGAGAGGTCCCCAGACCTGGGATGACAGCAGGAGTTGGGGCTTTGTTCTGAGAACAACAGGAAGCTTCACACCAGGGGCAGGATGTTCAGATGTGGTTTTTGAAAGGATCCCCTCAGGTCTGAGAGACCAATGGGATATGGGTGGCAGGCAAAAGGAGGGCATGCAGGAAGTGGGGTAGACGTTTGGACTTGGCTGCAAGTCTTGAGTGGGAGTGGGGCCAGCTTAGGCTCAATGGGGGTGGGAGAGGTTGGTGTCAGGGTGGTTGGGCAGGTGGCTTTGCCTGATTTTACACAGATCCTTGGGGACTTGGAGAGTGGGTGGGACAGGAGGACAAACAGAGAATAAGTGTTTTGGGATTTTGGGAAGCGGGGCAAGTGCAGGGGGCCCACCCTGTTCCCAGCAGTTGCACCAGACAGGAGTCACTGAGTTCCTCTGAGAAGGAGTCCTGTGGCTCAAAGGTGGGGTAGACCATGGAGGCATCTGTGCTGGTCCAAGCACGCGGAAGCTTCCAAAACCCAGGCTGGATGGTTGGCTGGAACTCTGGTAAAGAGGTGAGGTGAGGAGGAAGACACTGAGAAGTGGTGGGCCAAGACTTGCCTAACTGCACCCAGGCTCCTGCAGCCCAAGCCAAGGAACTAGGTGTCCCTGTCCAGGTAGCCCTAACCACACACAAGCCTGCTCGGGGCTCTGAGCCTTGCCTGCTGGTTACACATTGTATTTGAAACTCTCAGGAAGCTGAGAGTTAAAAAACTAACTTAAAAAAATTTTTTTTAATCAATAAGAATAGTGTTGGGACAGGGTTTTTGTTTTCGTTTTTGTTTTTTGGGACAGGTTTTGATCAAATCCACTTTATCCCATGGAAGCATGAGACATACAAAAAGGGTTAGTTGACTCCTTTGGTTTGGTTAGAAAGTGGAGTTCTTACAAAACAGATGTCAAGGGACATCATTAGGGTGACACAAGTTGGGATGGTCTTAGGATCAGGCCTGGGAGGAGGTGGGGGACCTGGAGATCAGAGGTAGGGAGGAGGGCTGGGGTGTGCAGCCAGGCTGTTGTCTGAAAAGGAAGGATGGACGGGATAATTATCTCCTCATTTGCTCCCACACACCTGACTGGGAGCTGGGAGTCTAGGAGGCTGGATAGGCAGGTGGGGCTGGTTTTATAGGTCGTCTGCCTCCACCACCCTCCGGAATGGTTCATGCCAGGCTTATAGGGTGGGTCAGAGAGATACAAATAATAGCAGGTTGCTAATGTTTGATGCACAAAGGGCTAAATTACTTTTGAGATACCCTACTCTCTGGGACAGACCAGACCCTCCACTCTGGTCTAGGATGAAGGCTACCAAGCTGGGTTAGCTGAACAAGGAGACATGTTCCCTACTCCCCATGTGGGTGGGAGAGGTCATCTCAATCTGGTCAGGGATGACCAAACATTTCCCAGGGTCAGCCTGTGGTGTGTTCGTCCCACTAGAACTCGGTTACAGACTGTCCCAGACCCTCCCTGACACCGGGAGGAGCACCCTCAGATGCTGTGTTCCTGAAGAAATGGGACTCTACTCTCCTGCTATTACCTCTTAGGTACTTGGGGTCACTCAGCTTGAGGTAGAAGATGGATCTGTGAAGGAGAGGCGCTAGCTTTTCCACCAGCTTCGCCACACGCAGGCTCAGCTGCTGCAGCTGGGGGTCCTGGGCCCACTTTTCCTGAACAGCTTTTAGCTGCACTGGAAAGGAAAAGACTTCGTTCATTTCATCATTTGACAAACCACTTGGACAGGAAAAATTATCCTAACTTATAATGCTTCCTGAGCCTCCCTGCCTCCTCCAGCTTCTGAGAAGAAAGACTTGGCTGAGCTTATTAGAAATTAGGTCTTGTGGGGCTCAGCCAGGTGATGTGGGTGTGATGGGAGTGGGGCTGGAGTGCTAGAAGTTGGCAGCTAAGAGCTTGATTTTTGGAGGTGGGCCTGGGTTCAGATCCTGACTCTAACACTTTCTTGTTGGGGGACCTGAGAAAGATATTTAATTTATTTCCATTTTACTTTCTTCATCTATAAAATGGGGAATGATGTTCTTTACTTCTTGGAGTGGGTGGTTGTAAGGATTAAATGAACTGATATATAGAGAGGACTTAGCATTGTTCATAGTACAGAGTAAACACTTAATACTCTGTTTAGTCGTAAGTATTGATTAGGGAGATTTAAGGTTTGCTCTACAGGAGAAAAAGATGAGGAAGGGACTGAGTGGAGAGCCACTGTGTACAAGTGTACAACTATACACAGTTGAGCAGGTTGTACACTGCACAAGAGCAGTATATATTCCTATCATGGATTTGTATATGTACTGAGACAATTTTCCAGCAGATGGCAGGCAAGTGACTTGAGGAAGGAGACATCTTTTTCTAATCCTCACAGAGGTGCCTTTTGGATTAGCAGTGGCTCCGCAGGGGTGGGAGAAAATAGTGATGGTGAGGACAAAAGAGGTGGTCAAGAGAGGAGAGGTGAGGGAAAGCCTCAGCACAGAGCTGAGAGGGTGAGACTTGGCTTGAGTTGTTCTCTGCTTCAGGTAGAGACTTTGGTGGGGAGGGTAGATGAGGTTTAAGAGGGTGCTAAGCCCCTGGGTGGCTCAGCGGTTTAGCGCTGCCTTCAGCCCGGGGTGTGATCCTGGAGACCCAGGATTGAGTCCTGCATCAGGCTCTCTGCATGGAGCCTGCTTCTCCCTCTGCCTGTGTCTCTGCCTCTCTCTCTCTCTCTCTGTCTCTCATGAATAAATAAATAAAATCTTAAAAAAAAAAAGAGGGTTCTAAGCAAGTTTTGTGGGATGACAGGCCCTGTAACATCCTTTTCCAGGCATGACTCTCTCCCTGCCCTTGAACCTAGGCCGTCTGCTTCTGAAGCCTTGCTCCAGACTGCTTGGCTCTAAAGCAGATGAAACCCAGAAGCGGTAGGTTAATCAGTAATAACTGATTATCAGTAATAATCAGTAGGTTATAGTAGTTAGCAGTGAGGTGCACCCAACCTGGCCTCCTGGTGGTATTTCTCCCTGTTGCTGCCACCTTCTGGTTCACCCTCCTGGCTGGCAGAGGCAGCTGGAGGGGTGCTTTTCTCTGGTAGAGTTAATGTCCACCTGTCTAGCCCCAAGCAGAATGGATCTGGGGGATCAATGGGTATCTTATTGCTCCTGGGTCCCCCAGAATGTAAACTTCTTCTGTCTCCCAGGAGGCCAAGAATGAGGATAGGACCTTACCTGGCCAGCCAGTTTTTCACACCCTTCCAAGCCCCTCCTGCACTGTATGGGGCTGACCCCTAAAACCAGTAAGAAACTAGGGGAAACAATGGTGTGTGACCTTCAAGGCTTGGCTGTAAAAGATGTTGAGGCTTCTACCTTGCTCTCTCTGGAGTCACTTGCTCTAGGGGAAGCCAGCTGCCATGTTGCAAGGGCACTCACATAGCCGTATGGTGAGGCCATGTGGTGAGGAATTGAGGCCTCCAGGGGTTACCTGGAAGTGAATGGGGTGGCTCCTCTGGCCCTAGTCAAGCCTTCAGATGATCACACCCCCGGCTGACATCATGACTCCAACCTTATGTGAGACCCTGAGCCAGAACCACCCAGCCCAACAGTTCCTGGATCCCTGACAAACAGAAATGATAACTGTTTTATTGTTTTATGCAGCTAAGTTTGGGGATCATTTGTTATGTATCAGTAGGTTATTGCAAAGGGATAGAGTAGAGCCGTGGAGAGGAGAGGAGGGGGTGGCCTTGGTTTAAGGTTGTTGTGTGGTGTCAGCTTGGGCTGCCTCGTCCCTCCTTCCCAGCCACATCGACCCTGTAATGATTCAGGTAACGGGTGCCAAGTCAGACAGAGCAGGGTTCTAAGCCCACCACCTGCACATGCTGGCTGTGTGACCTTGGACATTCTTTTTTTTTTTTTTTTTTTTTAAGACCTTATTTATTTATTCATGAGAGACAGAGAGAGGAACAGACACAGGCAGAGGGAAAAGCAGACTCCACGCAGGGAGCCTGACGTGGGACTCAATCCCAGGTCTCCAGGATCATGCCCCGGGCCAAAGGTGGCGCCAAACTGCAGAGCCACCTGGGCTGCCCTGGACATTCTCTTTTAAAGCCTGTCCTCTCATTGGTAAAAAGGGGATAATCATAATGAACTTACTTTAGGGATTGTGGGGAGAAGTCAGAGAAATGTCCCACAGGAGGGCTTACATTGTTTCAGTGCTTAGCAGGTACTTAGCAAACTTCATCTTTTATTACCTCATGGACCCCAGAAAGCACACAGCCAAGGGAACCACCTGCCCTTCCTTCCCCTCTTCATGAGGAACCGACAGGTCCATGGGACAGCTGCTGACAAAAGTCTGTTACCTATTCCGGGAATGTTTATTCAACGGCTGCTTGGAGGGAGCCCAGTGCTGTGGCTGACTTCCAGGGTGGTCAGAAAAATCAGTGCAATGCCCACCCTTCCCTCAAGGGCTGTTACAGCAGGTGGATTTGAATACTAGACCCCGCCCCCCTTCCTATCAGCTGTGAGGCGTAGGGAGGTTACTGAACCTCTCTGTGCCTCAAAGTCTTCACCTGCAGAAAGCAAAACAGAGCACATTCCTGTCTGGGCTGTCTGGCAATTACACGCAGCCAGTGCCTGGGTGACATTCAAGGCACATTTGCCGGGTCACATGCTGTGGTTTTGCGGGCCCCTTCCTTTATTAAAAAAAATAGATTAAAGCGTATGTCTTAAGACTGCATTAGTATAAAGATGGATATGCTTATATTCTATATTATTCTCTTTGACCTAAAAGTTCATTTTTATTCTTTCTGACTTTCAGAGAAATCAAAAAAATTTGTGGGCCCCTGAAAGTATCCTGTGCCCAACGGGGAAGCCAGTCCTGTGGTCTTTTACTATTATTCATTTCTTTTTTTTTTTTAAGGATATATATTTTTTAAGATTTTACTTATTCATGAGAGACAGAGAGAGAGAGAGAGAGAGAGAGGCTCCATGCAGGGAGCCCGACGCGGGACTCGATCCTGGATCTCCAGGATCACACCTGGGCTGAAGGCAGGAGCCGAACCACTGAGCCACCCAGGGATCTCCTATTATTCATTTCTAGAGGCATTATAGGGTGGGGCTGAGATTAAATGGAGACCCTGGTCCTAGCTTCAGAGGGTCTTGGATCTTCAGACTCTCCAGGATGCCTCCTGGGGGAGGTCAGGCACAGAGGCAGACCTGTTCCAGAGCCTCTCCTCCTGCTGGGACCTGGAGTCTGGGTGGGCAGTGGGTGGTAAGCTGCACTGACTACCCAGAGGGGGTGATGTGAAAGTGGGGCTGGCCAGAGCCTCAGGCTGGTTCCAAGTCAGCTCTTTGTTACTAAGGGCAAGGGGGCCTTGGGAGAGGGGTTCCTTGCAACTTGAGGGGTGTGTGGGGGGGTGGTTCCTTGCTTGCCTTGGTCTATTGCCAGCTCCTTGTAGGTGATCTTAATCCCTGAAAGCTGAACAAACACTTGGCTCTTTTCTTGGAGCCTTGAGGTGGCTTTGGCTGGGAGTAGGGGGAGTGGAGTTGGATCCTGCTCCTCAGAGTTTCTGGTTTTGCCCATAGCCGCCCTCCTGTACACCCCCTTCTGCCCATCTTGTCCTTGACATATCAGGATTGGCACTGTCAAGTGAATCATTTCATCCCAGGAAAATAATAATTTCCAAATCTTTTCCCATGTGGCCTCTGAATCCTTTTTGCCTCTTAAATAATTGAGGACAGCAGGGCCCCCAAGACACCCAGAGGGAGCAAGGCTCCCAGCAGAGGACAGCAGGGCCCCCAAGACACCCAGAGGGAGCAAGGCTCCCAGCAGAGCAAGGAGGTGACAGGCTGAGAACCGGCTTTCCAAGGGCCAGTCCAGAGGAATGAACATGCACCCACCTTCCAGGACCCGGAACCCCACCACACCGTCCAGGTTAATTTCAGATAGCCTCTTCTTCAGGAAGGAGGTGGCTCTCTCCAGTGCCGAGAGGATAAAGCCCACGATGGTGGCCTTGCCCTCCGGGGTGTCTGGCAGTGCCAGCGAGGAGGGCCGCAGCGGGGGTGGCGCTGCCAGCAGCAAGAGCAGGAGCAGGAGCCCTGGGCTGGACATGGCTGGTCCTCTGCCTGAGGCTGGTCGCGTGCTTCAGCCCTGGGCCGCTGGCCCCCACATAGCCTCCTCCTTCCCCCTCCTCCTTGCCCCTCCCCTGCAGAGCTGCAGACAATCCCTGAGCCGGGCTGACCCAGCAGCTGGGGGTGGCCTGGCAGCAGGCTGTGGGAGGCCAGCTCTGGAGTGGAGCCAGCTGGCTGCAAGCTTCCCCCTTTCCTTCTCATTGCTGGTTCTCTAGGCCTGCGGACTACATCTTGGATCTACAATTGGAGTCATACTTTAGACATCTAAATGCACTGAAACATAAAGATTTTGGCTTTTTTTTTCTTGTTGTTTTTTAGATTTAACTTAATTTTTAATTTTAAAAAATATTTTATTTATTTATTAATGAGAGATACAGAAAGAGAGAGGCAGAGACACAGGCAGAGAGAGAGGCAGAGAGAGAAACAGGCTCCAAGCAGGGACCCCGACATGGGACTTGATTCCGGGTCTCCAGGATCACACTTTGGGCTGAAGGCAGGTGCCAAACCACTGAGCAGTCCAGGTGTCCCTTGTTGTTTTTTTAAAAAATAAGTTTGGAATAAGCTTGTTTGAAGGCACATCTGCCAGAACTGACAGATTTCTGAGGGCAGTGCCTGTCCAGTAAGAAACAGAATATAAGCTGCAAAGGCAAGCCACATGGGCACTTAAAAATCTTCTGGTAGCCACATCTTAAGAAGCAAAGAAAAGCAAGTGAAATTTAAAAAAAAAAAAAAAAGGTTTTTTTTTAAGTAGCCTCCATGCCCAGCGTGGAGCCCAACAGGAGGCCCAGATCCACAATCCTGAGATCAAGACCTGAGCTAAAATTAAGAGTCCGACACTCCACCGACTGAGCCAACCAGGCACCCCAGGTGAACAATTTTAATGATCTATTTATTGTATTTGAACCAATGGACCCAAAATATCATTTCAACTTGTAATCAATATGACAGTGATTAACTTTGTAACATTTTTTAAAATATCAGTTTTCTCAAATGAAGTCTTTGAAATCTGGCATTTTACACTTGAGGCACACTTCAATACAGGCTAGCCTCATTTCAAGAACCCGACAATCACATGCGGCTGTTGTATTGGACAGTAAAGACTTAGAGCCCTTCTTTGGCTCATTCAGTGTAAAAGTATATCTGTTTCCCTGCAGAAAAAATTTTTTTGTAATGTATTCATTTATTTTAGAGAGAGAGCTCAAGTAGGGAGACAGAGAAGCAGACTCCCTCCTGAGTGGGGAGCCCCATGAGGGGCTTGATTCCATGACATCAACATCACGACCTAAGCTGAAACCAAGGGACAACTGAGCCACCCCTGCAGAAATGTTAATGTTGGTTTACTGGGTGTTCTCCTGATCCTTGCCAGATGGTTACATGTAAGTGTGCCATATTGCCTTTCTAAAATCCAAAATATTCTGAATGCAGAAACATATCTGGCCCCAAGGGCTTCAGTTAACAGATTATAGATCTGTAAAAATAATAAAAATACCACCACCCAAATGCATATCTTGACGCTCCTCATGGGTACGCTGTAGGTCAACCATTTACTTTCATTCTTGTCCCTCCCTCCCCCACACTGCCAGCCTTTTTATACAATTTTTTCCCCTGAACATTTAAAAATGACAGCTTTATTGAGATATAATTCACATACCATAAAATTCGCCCTTTTAAAGTGTACAATTCAGCAGTGTTTTTAAAGCATATTCGCAAGGTTGTTCAACCGCCACCACTGTCTGATTCTGAAACATTTTCGTTCCCCCCAAAAGAAACCCGTCCCCATTAGCAGTCACTTCCCATCCCCACCCCTGCCTCCTCAACTGCCCAGTCCCCCAATAACCACGAACCTACTTTCAGTTTCTATGCATTTGTCCATTCTGGACATTTCACAGAAGTGGAGAATTATTCAATATGTGACCTTTTGTGTCTGACTGCCTTCTTTCAGCATAACATTTTCCAGGTTCATCCATGTTGTAGTCTGAATCAGGACTTCATTCCTTTTTATGACTCAAGAAGATCCCATTGCATGGCTACATCATGTTATCATGTTATAGCCTATCCATTCATCAGTTGATGGACATTTGAGTTGTTCCTACCTTTCTGCTATTGTGAATAATACTATAATAAACATCTGTTCAAGGTTTTCTTTTTTAATTTTAAGATTTTATTTATTTATTCATAGAGACAGAGAGAGAGAGAGGCAGAGACACAGGCAGAGGGAGAAGCAGGCATCATACAGAGAGCCTGGTGCAGGACCGATCCCAGGACCCTGGGATCATGCCCTGAGTCGAAGGCAGATGCTCAACCACTGAGCCACCAGGTGCTCCACCCCATGATATTTCAATACTGCAGTTATACTACAAATTTGTTTGTGTCCTGTATCTGTATCTATGACCTATTCATAGAGTTAAGTTTTTCCCCTCCCCAACAACCATTTTTTATTCCCTTGAGTGTGCCATTGAGAATGAATGTTCCAGGTGAAGCTTGTCACTATCGTCACTTCAGTTAATCCACAACAGCCTCTGAAGTGGATACTATTCTCTTTTTATTTTTTATTTTTATTTTTTATTGGAGTTCAATTTGCCAACATATAGCATAACACCCAGTGCTCATCCCATCAAGTGCCCCCCTCAGTGAATACTATTCTTATTTCCTTTTAAAACTTAAAATCTGAGGCTCTGGGGGAGAAGGAAAGTGACTTCTTGTGAAGTCGTGTCTCACAGGTAGTATGAGGTGGTGCAGGAATTCCAAAGCCTCAGTCTATATCTTAGCCATCAGGTGACCCTGCTAGGGTTCAACCTCCAGTCTCTGGAAGGGGAAACTACCCTCCTGACCTTGGGAAGGACTGAATTTATTTATTTATTTATTTATTTATTTATTTATTTATTTATTTATAATTTTTTGAACATTTTTATTTATTTATGACAGTCACAGAGAGAGAGAGAGAGAGAGAGGCAGGGACATAGGCAGAGGGAGAAGCAGGCTCCATGCACCGAGAGCCCGACGTGGGATTCGATCCCGGGTCTCCAGGATCGCGCCCTGGGCCAAAGGCAGGCGCCAAACCGCTGCGCCACCCAGGGATCCCTGGAAGGACTGAATTTAATATGTGATTTATGTCAAGTGGGCAAGTAGGACAAGCAGGGCTGGCTGAGCTCTGAAGCACCGCTGGCTGGTGGGTGATGCATCTTGTTCCTTTCTCCCTAGGGAAACAATCCTGACTCCTTTTCCTTTTTTTTTTTCAAGAGAATATTAAATCATTTATTGATTACACATGATAATGGATGATACACAAGCTTTAATCCCATCTATAATTTTATCTGATACCATAATTCAATTTAGATATATTGCATAGGATGTGCCAACAATCATAATAACCAAATAAACTCCAGGACTTTGCTTGGGTGACCCTTTTAACGGTGAACTCCAGGTCACAACACATTAACTGTCAGTTCAACCACACCAAGGTTTATGGAGACAATGGCTTCTGTGCCCAAGCAGGTTGCAAATAAATTTCGAGTGGAACCTGGCATCACCCTGAAGGAATTCTAACTTCACACTGTTGGGGTAGTTTACCAAGAAGGCTTCAGAGTAGACTAACTTTACACAGCACATTTAAAAAAAGACACATTTATTCAGCGTCATGATCAGACTATTACATTTAGCAATCAACAGCATGGGTGCAAAAAAAAAAATCTACATTAAAACCCTTTGTTGGAATGCTTTACACTTTCCACAGAACAGAAACTAAAATAACCTGTTATACAATCAGTCACAAATACAGTCCTTGAGTTTTTTGCCCATACATATGAGTATTGTCTAAAACATGTCTTCTTTGTAGCATCTAGGCCCTGCCACCACTGTGCTTGGCTGAGTTCACAAATCTGTTGTAACCTGTAGCTTCCCTGTCACTTCTCTGGCTCTCCTCTCCTGCTAAGCTTTGTCTCCTGGCAGTAACTAAAACCTTCTGCCACTGCCATAGCTGCTGCTGCTGCTGGAACCGCCATAGCCACCTTGGTTTTGTGGTTTGGCAAAGTATTGGCCTCCACCACCATAGGGGCCAGAGCTTCTGCTTCCAAAATTTCCTCCTTTCATGGGTCCAAAATTTGAGGATTGATTGTTGTAATTGCCAAAATCGTTATAGCTTCCGCCACCTCCAAGTTGCTTCCGTCATTACCAAATCCATTATAGCCATCCCCACTGCCACCGTATCCACCACCACCTCGACTGCCACCGAAGCCACCTCGACCACTGAAGTTCCCTCCACGACCAAAGTTGTCATTCCCACCAAAACCACCTCCACAACCACCACCAAAGTTTCCAGAACCACTTCGGCCTCTTTGGCTGGACGGAGCACTAGCCATCTCTTGCTTCGATAGGGCTTTCCTTACTTCACAGTTGTGGCCATTCACAGTATGGTATTTTTGAATGACAATCTTGTCTACAGAGTGGTGGTGGTCGTCAAAGGTCACAAAAGCGAAACCTCTCTTTTTGCCACTGCCTCGGTCAGTCATGATCTCAATCACTTCGATTTTCCCATACTGTTCAAAATAATCTCTTAGATGATGTTCTTCAGTGTCTTCTTTAATGCCACCGACAAAAATCTTTTTCACAGTTAAGTGGGCACCGGGTCTTTGAGAATCTTCTCGGGAGACAGCCCTCTTTGGTTCCACACTCTTCCGTCCACCCTGTGCGGCCCGGCGTTCGTGGCCGCGTCCACCTCCTCCACGGTGGTGTATGTGACGAACCCAAAGCCTCCGGAGCGCTTGGTGTTGGGGTCTCTCATTTCCACACAGTCCGGAAGCGTCCCCCATTGCTCAAAATGGCTCCTCAGACTCTCATCGGTCGTTTCGAAGCTCAAACCTCCGATGAAGAGCTTCCGCAGCTGCTCGGGCTCTTTGGGAGACTCTGACTTAGACATGACGGCGGTGGGAGGGGAGACTTGAACGGTGCTTACTTGGCGGCGTCCAGGGGCAGAAAGCCTGACTCCTTCTCCAATCAGGGTTTCATCTTCCAGAGCACGGCATTTACTCTTGGTTTGTCATTACTCCAGCACTTGGTCCTTATCTTCTTAGATCACCAAAGCAGTGGGGGGCTGTCTGAGATGGGAAGTTCCCTCCTTTATTACAGGTCAGGAAAGTCAACTGATTGAGTAGTGATTTGCTCAAGATTATGAAACCCAGCAGACAGAGGTATCAAGATACCAGCCACCTTCCATCTACAAGAGGGTGGGCAGAGTGGGCAGTGTGGGTACTCCAGCCTCTCAGCCTCCACACCTCAAGGTGAGGAATTAGGAGCTACTTTCCATGTCTGTCACCTATCCCTCCCATCCATACACATTTACTCATCTTTCCTTTCCCTTTTAAGCTAAATTTTCAAGTCCTCCCTCTGTCACATACTCACTAATGGTGTGACCTTCAATATCCTTATAGGTAAAAAAGGAGCCACAAGGCTACTATGAGAAGCAAATGAGACACGTATCAACTCTTGAGCTGGGCTCTAGGGCCTCGGGAACCACACCTGCAAGGTGTTGCCCTGTCTAGGTCCTTATCAAAGGAGGAGGCGCCCTTTTATTTCTTTGTCCAATGCTTGAGTGAGTGAGGCAGCCAGAGGACAGGTGGTAGTGCCAGGCACTCTGCAGGCTCCAGGGCAGCTCCCAACCCGAGGGCAATGAGGGTGACTTCGCCAACATGCTCTCAATGTTTCCCAGCAAGAAGATCCCTTTTGAAGTTAAAAGGTTACTACATGGACACACACTGAACTCTTTAGTGTGACCACTTAAAAAAAATGATTTTATTGATTTGAGAGATAGAGAGTGCATGCACAAAGAGGGGGTGCAGGAAAGAGAATCAGGCTCCTGGAAGAACAGGGAGCCTGAACACGGGGGCTCCATCCCAGCCCTGAGATTATGACTCGAACCAAAGGCAGATGCTTAACCGACTGAACCACCCAGGTGCCCTGGAAAATTTTCCTTCTTAACACATATACTTGAATTCATTGTGTTTTTTTTCCTTTTTTTTTTCTTTCTTTCTTTCTTTCTTTCCTTCTTTCTTTCTTTCTTTCTTTCTTTCTTTCTTTCTTTCTTTCTTCTTTCTTTCTTTTTCTTTCCTTTCTTTCTTTTCTTTGTCCCCTTTCCTTTTCTCTTTATACTTTTTTTTATTCAAGTACAACATACATCCTGAAAAATGAACAAGTTCGCTGCTTAATGAACTTCCTCCAAAGGACCACACCCACCTCACCAGCACCCAGATCCAGAGAGACAACAGGAGGAACCCTATCCTATCAGCTCCGCATTGACCCCCTCCCTCTCATATCCAATCCTCCAAGGCAGGTCACCTTGCTGACATCTAACAGCAAAGGGTAGTTTCTGTTTTTCCAAAAATTTTTATTTATTTATTCATGAGAGACACAGAGAGGCAAAGACATAGGCAGAGGGAGAAGCAGGCTCCCTGCAGGAACCCCATACATGACTTGATCCTAGGACCCCAGGACCAAGACCTGAGCTGTGAAGGTAGCGGCTCAACCACTTTGAGCCACCCAGGTGCCCTTGTTTTTTTTTTTTTTTTTAAGATTTATTTGATAGAGGGGCAGCGAGCACAGAAGAGACAGGCAGAGGGAGAGTGAGAGAATCTCAAGCAGACTGCACTGAGCACTGAGCTTCACTCCAGCCTCCAGATCCCGACCCTGACATCATGACCTGAGCCCACATCAAGGGTCCACACCTGGGCAGCCCGGGTGGCTCAGCGGTTTAGCACCTGCCTTCAGCCCAGGGCCTGATCCTGGAGACCTGGGATCGAGTCCCACGTCAGGCTCCCTACATGGAGCCTGCTTCTCCCTCTGCCTGTGTCTCTGCCTCTCTCATGAACGAATAAATAAATTAAATTTAACAACAACAACAAAAAAGAGTCCACACCTAAGGTACTGGACTGAGCCATGCAGACGCCCCCCAAAGAACAGTTCTGATCTATACAAATGGAACCAGCCAACATGCACTCCGGCATCCGGCCTCTTTTCTCAACATCATGCTTATGAGATTCATAGAAATGGTTGTTTCACTATATTCTTGAACCAACACTAATTTTTGAGCCCCCCTCCCGGGCGGGGGGGCTCCTCCCAGGTTCCACGGGAGGCCGCTTAGGGAGCCGCCTGCGCACCTGCCTTCCTTCTCCGCCCACCTGGGCGGCTGCGTCTGAGGCTGCGCAGTGCGTAGCCCGCCGGCGGGAGGGCGCTCACGTGACCGCGGCCGGCGCGCCAAGATGGCGGCCTTCTGCGTGGCGCTGCCGGCGGTGGCGGCGTCGCTGCTGCTGCTGCTGCTGGTCTCCTGGAAGCGCTGGCGGGGGGCGCGCGCGAAGAGGCACGTGCTCATGGTGGTGCTGGGCGACGTGGGCCGCAGCCCCCGCATGCAGTACCACGCGCTGTCGTTCGTCCAGAGCGGCTTCGCCGTGACCCTTCTGGGCTTCTGCAGTGAGTGCCCGGGGGCCTCGGGAGGGAGGCCGCGCCCTCCGCGGCTTTGACCGGCGCGGGGGGGCCGCCCCTTTGCTCCCTCCCGCAGCTCTCTGTGAACCGACGCCCCGGTTAGCGGCCGACGGAGACGGCCAGGTGCCCGCCCCGCCTCTGCTGGAGGGGTCTCTGGGCGCTGCCAGCGTGAGGGAGCGCCTGCCCCGTGTCGGGGCTGAGCTGAAGTCCGCTGGGCTCCTTGCACAGTCTCACTTGCTCCTCCCAGTGAGTGGAACCCGGGCGTGTGTGACCCCAGGGCCAGGCCGCGCCCTCTCCATTGCACACCCTCAGGGCGGAGGTTTGCAGGCCAGAGAGGTTCCACCTGTGCTGCACCTCCGGCTTTTACTTTCAGGGTGTCTGCTCCTTCATCTTCCTCCGGGATGACGTCTTTAGAGGGTACCCCACGCGTGTATCAGGGGAAAGGGGGGAGTAGCACCGCTCTCCTTTGGCCCGGGTTTGCAGCGTCTGTCAGAGGCTGGCGTGGGCTTCCCAGGGGTCTGCCTGTGGCAGGACATTCCCACCGTCCCGGGGGTCTAGATTATTTGGAATTTGGAGTGCCTGCTGTGTAAGTAGATGAAGGTGGGGAAGACTCAGGCCCTTGCTCTGCGGGGAGAATCTGGACACGAAGTGTCCTCGTGCTCTGTTCTGGCTATGGAGGAACAGAGAAAAAAGCCTTATTTTCCAAAACATTCTTCACTATTCAACCTGAGGTGGGGGAATCATCTGACTTTATTTATTTACTTATTTATTTATCATCATCATCATCATCATCTGACTTTAAATTGCCCTCATCAGGGGCAGCCCGGGTGGCTCAGCGGTTTCGCAGAGTCTTCAGCCCAGGGCCTGATCCTGGAGACCTGGATCGAATCCCACGTCAGGCTTGCTGCATGGAGCCTGCTTCTCTCTCTGCCTCTCTCTCTCTCTCTCTGTGTGTGTGTGTGTGTCTGATGAATAAACAAAATCTTTAAAAATAAAAAATAAATTGCCCTCATCATCATCATCTGACTTTAAATTGCCCTGCCCACCAAATTAAAAGGTGATATTCTTTTCAGACTCCAGACCCTATGAGGAGCTCTTGCAGAACAGCAGAATTCAGATTGTGAGTTTGACAGAACTTCAGAAACTTCCAGGTAGGATGCAGTGAACTTCCAGTATCCAGTCTGTGTGTGTGTGTGTGTGTGTGTGTATATGTGTGTCTTGGGCAGGTGTGGGAGGATCTGCACATTGCCAAGAATTCTTTTGGAAGTAATAGCTTTTTTTTTTTTGGAAGTAATAGCTGTTTTTTTGACTTGTAGTTGGGCCCTACATTTTCCAGTATGGACTCAAAGTTGTATTTCAGTCCGTGCACTTGCTGTGGAAGTTGATATGCAGGGAACCAGCAGCCTACATCTTTCTCCAGGTAAATATCAGCTTTGTGGTGTTCTATGAAAACCACTGTTAAGTGTCCTTTACTTCCCAGCCTTTTAAAATATGCAAATTGGATGGGATGCCTGGGTGGCTCGGCGGTTGAGCAGCGGCCTTCAGCTCAGAGCATGATCCCTGCTCCAGGGATCAGTCCAAGGATTGGGTCTCACATTGGACTCCCAGTGGGGAGCTTGCTTCTGCTCCTGCCTGTGTCTCTGAATTTCTCTGTATGTCTCTCATGAATAAGTAAAGTCTTTAAAAAATATGTAAATTGATGAATAAATTGCATATTTGTATGTGCATGTAGATTTATAAGAGTAGGAGCTTATGGTACGTGTTCAATGTATTTATGGTACTTATTTCTTCTATGTCATAGAGTCTTACACTGCTCATTACATATTTATTCTTTTTTTTTTTTCTTAAGATTTTATTTATTCATGAGAGACAGAGAGGCAGAGACACAGGCAGAGGGAGAAACAGGCTCTGTGCAGGAAGCCTGATGCAGGACTCGATCCCAGGACCCTGGGATCACAACCTGAGCCAAAGGCAGACGCTCAATCACTGAGCCACCCAGGTGCCCCTTGTTAGCTGTTTTAGCGTTCACACTCTGATAGGTGAACTGATAGTGTGCACATTCTAATAGGTACAAAAATTACCTCTTTAGCCATCTTTTTATCTCCCTGGTTTTTGATGGTCTTGGACTTTTCAGTTTGGTCAACTTTATTTCCTTTATGAATTTTTATACCTTTTTTTGTGAGGAAGAGGATCTTTTCCCTGCTTATTAATTTCCAAGAGGTTTTTTTTTTTTAATTTTTATTTATTGATGATAGTCACACACACACAGAGAGAGAGAGAGAGGCAGAGACACAGGCAGAGGGAGAAGCAGGCTCCATGCACTGGGAACCCGACGTGGGACTCAATCCCGGGTCTCCAGGATCGCACCCTGGGCCAAAGGCAGGCGCCAAACCGCTGCGCCACCCAGGGATCCCATTTCCAAGAGTTTTGTAAAGATAATTAATCCTTTGTTGCTTATGTTTTAACTGTTTTCACTCAGTTTATTGTTGACCATGGTCTGGGTTTCCTTCTCTTCATTCAAGTGTCTCTTTCCCAGAACCCCCCAGGCCTGCCTGCCATTGCTGTCTGCTGGTTTGTGGGCTTCCTCTGTGGGAGCAAGCTCATCATCGACTGGCACAACTATGGGTACACCATTATGGGTCTAGTGCATGGCCCCAGCCACTGTCTTGTCCTCCTGGCCAAGTGGTGAGTGTCTGGGAAGAGGGTGCAGACACCTTCCCTGAACTGGGTAGGAAGAAGGGCAAGTGCAGAGACCTGGTAAGGCTGGTCCCCCATGTGCTCTGTGTGGGTAAGGACAAGGCTGCGGAATTAGGCTGACTCTGGTTACAAAAGTGATAGAAACAGGCCTAAGCCAAGGAAGATGTTTCTTTGTCCCGGAAACTACAGAGTTGAGAGACATGGCTGACTTTGAGCTCAAAAAGGTGTCAAGACCCACTCTCATTTCTCTCTCTGCATTCCCTACTGGAGGTGTTTCTCATGTGTTGGGGGCTCCCCTGGGCTCATCCCCACCCTGACAGGCTCAGTGGAGAAAGGAAGCCTCTCTGATTGGCTGATGCTCATCTGTCAGGCTCTGACATCTGACTGAGGTAGGGGGGCTGCAGCACCCTGATGTTTCAGGCTTAAGGGAAATGCTCCATTGTCAGGCTTGGGGTCCCAGGTGCACCCGAGCCAGATCCCCAAATAAAACTCAGGGCTGCTGTTGGGGGATGGAGACAAAGGCCACAGTCTGCTGCAGCCAGTGAGACAGGGAAAGGGAAGACGGGCCTGCTGGGAGCAGGTTGGATGTGGAACATGAAGAGTCATGTTCTGAGCCTGAGTGGGCAGCATCTGCCTCCTTTCCCTGATGGGTCATTCACTGAGGGTTGTAATAGCTATGGCAGCAGCAGCAAGCAATCGCTGAGTACTTGCTGCATGTGAGACCAAGCCTTTTATCCCATTCAGTCTACGCTGCCCTGGTGAGGATGTCCTGTGGTCACTCTCCTTTTACAAGCCAGGAAACTGAGATCAAGTGCCATTTTGCTGCTTGCCACACAGCTAACCAGCGTGAGGACCAGAATTCAGTCCCAGGCTATCCAGCTCTCAGGCCTCTCTGCATCCTGAGTGAGGAACAAGCTGTGGTACACCAGCGGCATTCAACAGCCTTGAGCGCTTCTTCCCCTTCCTGGTTCTCTTTCACTTCTGCACTGGGATCAGGGCTCAAGTCTCCTTTGGGAGCTAATCTATTGCTAACACCTCTCTAACATTTTTTAAACCATCCCTTGATAACCTAAAAGCCTTAGCCCCACGGCCTTTGCAGCAAGACCA
This sequence comes from Canis aureus, assembly GCF_053574225.1. Taxonomy (NCBI): domain Eukaryota; kingdom Metazoa; phylum Chordata; class Mammalia; order Carnivora; family Canidae; genus Canis; species Canis aureus. The sequence goes on from NC_135618.1 coordinate 41,420,314, forward strand.
CAGTGTGACTGAGATTTAATGATGAGACCTTTATTATATTTCTTCCTTTGGTGGCAAGAGAATCTGGATTTTCCCTTCCGTAGAGAGAAGGTTTCTAACTGTATTTAAGCTGAAAGGCAGGCAGCCTGGGTGGCTCAGCGGTTTAGCGCCGCCTTCAGCCCAGGGCCTGATCCTGGGGCTCCAGGATCGAGTCCCACGTCAGGTTCCTATGTGGAGCCTGCTTCTCCCTCTGCCTGTGTCTCTGCCCCTCTCTCTCTCCCTCTCTCCCTCTCTCTCTGTCTCTCATGAATTAAAAAAAACCTGAAAGGCAACATGACTTAAAGAAAGCTATGAATGAAATAGCACAGATGGATCTCAGTGCAAACTCTGGGAAGGTGCCTCACCAGCAATCCGACTGGGGAGACCCCAGCTCTGTGCTTTCCTGTATCATAGGTGTCAAGTCGGTGGAGGTGGTGGCAGTAGTGGTGGGTCCCAAGGCTCTGGGCCAAGCGGTGATATGTCTTTTCAGGTATGAGAAACTCTGTGGGCGCCTGTCCCACCTGAACTTGTGTGTGACGAACTCGATGCGGGAAGACCTGGCAGAGAACTGGAGCATCAAGTAGAGGCCTGGGGAGGCGGCGGGTGGGCTAGGGGTGGGTGGGCAGCGTGATTGGTCCCAGCTTCAGTGCCTGCTGTGTCATGTTGGTGAGGTGTCCAGAAATGCCCAGGGGTCTGGGAGGTGGTTGCTGGTTTTGGGAAGCCGAGGGAGGAGGAGGCCAGACAGCCTATGCAGTTTTGGTCTTAGAACCTGTCTCTGTGCTTCCTCGAGTAATTCTAAAGCTTCTTACTTTCTCCTTGTCTGAGACGTGGATCCTCTGAATGCCCTTATTTTTTGGAATCCCCCTGAATCTTGTATTCCTTAGGCTTTTCTCTGGCTCTCTCTAGACCCCTTGATGATCTCATTGCAGAGCCGTGACCGTCTATGACAAGCCAGCATCTTTCTTTAAAGAAACACCCTTGGATCTGCAACACCAACTGTTTATGAAGCTGGGCTGCACCTATCCTGCATTTAAGGCCCGGTAGGTCTCCTGTCTTGTCTTTATGTGCCTACTCCTGTGTTTGCTGCCTCTCCCCCATCTCCTCACTGCTTTTCAGTCTCTCCCCTGGCTCCTTACTGGGATTGTGGCCTCTCTCATTTTCTGGCTGCAGACTTGGGAATCCCCTAATCCAGGGGTTGGCAAACTGTGACCACAGGCCTGCCACCTGTTTTGGTAAATAATGTTTTATTGCACTGCAGCACATTCATCCATTCATGCATTGTCCATGGCTGCTTTTGTACAGCAACAGCAGAACTGAGTTTTGCAAGAGATTGAATGGTGGTTCTGACATGGCCACATCCTGACCTTTGGGAGCCTGCGGGCCTCACTCTGGAAGGAGATGGGCATCCTGGGGCCTGAGGGCTTGCGCTGAGGCATCTCATGGCCTGTTTCTGTTCCTTCAGCTTAGAACCCCTGGATCTGGCAACAGAGAGGTCGGCCTTCACAGAGCGGGATGCTCAGAGTGGGGTGGTGACGCATCTTCGTGGGCGGCCGGCCCTGTTGATCAGCAGCACCAGCTGGACAGGTCTCAGGACCCTTCTGGGCACTTGGGGCTTATATGAGCACCTGGCTGCGCCGGTATTACCCTTGCCCCTGCCAGGCCTGCACCCCTGTATTTGAGGATACTGGGGCCTCGATGAAGAAGGGGAGGGTATTGTATTGGGAGAGGAGGCATCTAGAAACCAGCCCATGACACTTAGGTCTCTTTTCTTACAGAGGATGAAGACTTCTCCATCTTGCTGGCAGCATTAGAAAGTAGGTGTGTGGGTGTGATCAGGAGCTGGGCTTGTCAGGGGCTATTGAGCTGTGCAGTGCTCACCTTGCCTTGCGTGGTGTCCTCTGCAGCATGTTCTTGCCCCTAGGGCCACTGAGTGGGTCAACCTAAGGACACGGGTGGTGGAGATGGTGGCTCCGAGTCCCCATTTGGGTCACTGAGTGACCAGGTCCTAGATCTGAAATGCTACCTCTGGGAGTGATCCTGTCGTTGGGAGAGGCTCCCCCTACCATTCTGTCCCCCAACCCCCACTCACCTGATTAGATAATCCTGGTTATCATTTTATTTTTTAAACACAGAGTTTGAACAGCTGATCCTAGATGGAGAGAGCCTTCCTTCTCTGGTCTGTGTGATAACAGGTATCGCTAGGGACCTTCCAAATTCCCATATTAAATGGTAAATGGTAAAAGGCATCTGCCTTTATTGTGTGTCTTACCCATGCCAGGCATGTGATGTTAGTTGTCTTGTCAATCCTGACCACAGCTCTCTGATGTAGGGTTTTCTACACTAGCTCGACAGAGGAAACGGAAGCTCAGAGGGGCCTGACGGCAGAGTGTGGCTTCTAGTTGAATCTTGGATAGCATAGCCTCAGAGATACTGAGCTTGGGATCCCTGGGTGGCGCAGCGGTTTGGCGCCTGCCTTTGGCCCAGGGCGCAATCCTGGAGACCCGGGATCGAATCCCACGTCGGGCTCCTGGTGCATGGAGCCTGCTTCTCTCTCTGCCTGTGTCTCTGCCTCTCTCTCTCTCTCTGTGTGACTATCATAAATAAATACAAATTAAAAAAAAAAAAAAGAGAGAGATACTGAGCTTTATTTCTGCACTGGTTTCCAGGCATCTGGTTGTTTTTATTTTTTATATTTATTTACTTTTTTAAAAGATTTTATTTATTTATTCATGAGAGACAGAGACAGAGAGACAGAGAGAGAGAGGGGCAGAGACAGGCAGAGGGAGAAGCAGGCTCCATGCAGGGGGCCCGATGTGGGACCTGATTCTGGGACTCTAGGATCACGCCCTGGGCTGAAGGCAGGCGCTCAATCGCTGAGCCACCCAGGGATCCTCCCCAGCCCTGCTTTTTTTTTTTTTTTTTTAATTTTTTTTTAATTTTTATTTATTTATGATAGAGAGAGAGAGAGAGAGAGGCAGAGACACAGGCAGAGGGAGAAGCAGGCTCCATGCACTGGGAGCCCGATGTGGGATTCGATCCCGGGTCTCCAGGATCGCGCCCTGGGCCAAAGGCAGGCGCCAAACAGCTGCGCCACCCAGGGATCCCTTTTTTTTTTTTTTTTTAATGAAAGAGTCTACTTTAAACCAAAGTGTTCAACATAACATTGCTTCCAGAGTAGCCCAGTGGGGAGAGAGAGAAGCAGAGAGCTGTGGTTAGAGCAGAGTCCAGGGCTAGCTGCCCCACCTTGCATACTTCCCCCTCCTGGCCCTGGAGCTCCCAGTGGCAGCTAAAAGCCTACTGTACACACCGTGCCACCTGGGGGCATCAGGCAAGACACAGGCCAGTCTGGGTGAGAAGTTGTATCCAGTTGGCACTCTGGTGCCTGGCCAGAGTTTATTCTGATCACCTTCCCAGCCTGAGGTTTGCTGGATGCAGGTTGCTTGAGAGGAAGGGCCATGGCCTCAGTGGTCAGGGTGTATTACCCTGAGGGGTCTGCAAGGGGCCAGAGGGGGACCTGATCACAGCTGCAGAGCATGGGCCTTCTGCTCATACCCATGCAGGGGTTCTGAGGTCTGAGGCCTTGGGGTGGAGCCAGGGGGCCCAGTGCAGTGACTCAGATTTTCTCTGCAAGGCAAAGGGCCTCTGAAGGAGTATTACTGCAGCCTCATCAGCCAGAAGCGTTTCCAGCACATCCAGGTCTGTACTCCGTGGCTGGAGGCCGAGGACTACCCCCTGCTTCTAGGTAACGGCATCTGACAGGAGACCTACAGGGAGATGGCTGGGGTTTAAAAGGGAATATACTAGAGCAGGACAGGGAGAGTTTTTCTGAAAAAGGGTCAGATAGTAAATGTTTTATCTGCTTCTATTGCATATTCTTTGATTTTACAATCCTTGAAAAATTAAAAGCCATTCTTAGCTTAAGGACCATACACACACAGGCCTCAGGCTGGATTGGGCCCTCCTCAGGGCTACATGGGGCCAGGAGATGCCACCTGCCAGGAACTGCCCGAGGAGCTCTTGGCTGCTTCCTGGTGTGCTGGCTCCTCCTGCCTGTGGGGCCCCAGACGTCTTCCCCAGGGTTCTGTCATCTCAGCTTTGAGCCTTCCATTCAGTCCTGCTCTTCCATCCGAGCAGAAGGGCTGGACCTGGGCTTGGGTTTGGGTTCCCCGTTCCCTAGATCTGGGAGGGCAGTGGCTTGGGAGGTGTGGAAATCATGCGTTAGCCAGCATTGACTCCCCCAGGCCCCTCACTGGCTTCCTGTGTCTTCCTTTCTCCAGGAGGGGCGCGCTGGCCTAGTGCGGACATGTCTCTAAGGCCTCAGCAGCAGCAGTCAGTGAGCAGTCACGAGGGGAAAGCCTTTAGTTGGCAGGAGTTTCCAGCTAGTATCTAGTGACGCAAAGTTGTTTGGCTTTATTTTCACAGTGACAGCTGGTTTTCTGTTGGGTCTGCTATGGGTTTTTTTCCCCTAATTATTGTGGTAAAACACATGCAGTAAGATTTTGCTATTTGAACTATTTTTCCATTTTTAAGTATACATCCAACTCAGTATTACACGCACAGTGTTGTACAGTCATCACCACTATTTCCAAAACATTTTCATCACCCCAAGCAGAAACTCTGAACCCATGAAGCCATAATTGTTACAAGTTCTTTTTTTCCCTAAGGATTTTATTTATTTATTCATGAGAGAGAGAGATGCAGAGACACAGGCACAGGGAGGAGCAGGCTCCATGGAGGGAGCCTGATGTGGGACTCGATTCCAGGTCTCCAGGATTACGCCGTGGGCCGAAGGCAGGCGCCAAACTGCTGAGCCACCCAGCTGTTCCTACAAGTTTTTTTTTTTTTTTTTTTTTAATATTTTATTTATTTATGACAGATACAGAGAGAGAGAGAGAGGCAGAGACACAGGCAGAGGGAGAAGCAGGCTCCATGCACCGGGAGCCCGATGTGGGATTCGATCCCGGGTCTCCAGGATCACGCCCTGGGCCAAAGGCAGGCGCCAAACCGCTGCGCCACCCAGGGATCCCCCTACAAGTTTTTTTAAGATGCGTTATGGTTAAGTAGACAAAGGGAGGCTGTTTGAATAAAACTATCCATGATAGGCAGGTGGTTTCCAAACAAGGTGGAGTGGCTGGGAGTGGCAGTTGGGCAGCACTGCTGTGTACATCGCCTTCATCAGGTTGCTTGGCCACCTCCAGCCAGTTGTATGTGGGGTTGGGGGGCATTATTATCTGCTTTCTGTCCTCCTCCCCTGAGGTGTCGCTCCACAGTCCTTTTAGGATTTATGTTCAAGGGGTGCATGGCCTGCACTCTGACTGCGCCCTCTTGCCCCCACCGCGCAGGGTCTGCGGACCTGGGTGTGTGCCTACACAAGTCCTCTAGCGGCCTGGACCTACCCATGAAGGTGGTGGATATGTTCGGGTGCTGTCTGCCCGTGTGCGCTGTGAAATTCCGAAGGTAGGAGCAGAAACCGAATCTTCCCCGAGTTAGGTTCTCAAATCAGCTGTGGGTAGGGGTGGGAGGTGGGCAGCGAGGTCAGAACTGCTCAAGGAGCCCTCCTGGAAAATCCTACATTGCCAGGTGGGCCTTGGGAGTAGGGCTCTTGGGGTTTCTGTGGGTGAGTTTCCAGTTAGAGCTGATGCTGAAGAAAAAAAATATGTGTTAAATATTCTACTCAGGAGCCTGTGTTCACGGACAGAGTGGTGGCTGGAATTGCCACATGGTTGACATGGTTTTATTTCTCTCTCTCTCCCTTTTATCTGGGCTCATATAGTTGAATTAGTATCAGTTAAATGAGTGTAATTCTCTGTTTCCACTCTTCCTGGCAAAGATGAGTGTTTGGAGAGGGGGGTGTTAGGATAGGTTCTAGAAACAGTAGCCCCACCACTGGCTCAGTAGCCAGCCTCTGAATGGAAAATACAGGGTGTTAGACCCTGAGCTCTGGGCATGTGGGATTCACTCCCTGGTGACCTGGAAAAGTCACTCGTAATGTGTCAGGTCTACCTCCAGTGGGGTTGCCTTCTCCCTTGTTTCTCTGCTGTGCAACTGAGCACGTTCTCCCGGAAGAGAGTGCGCAGCAGGGAAGGTCAGTGTGTGCTTACTGTGCCTCCTTCTCGGAATCAGTTTGGATCTTTAATGTGTATCTGCTCCTCCAGGCCTTTTTTCTATTCAGATGGCAAATCTCAGAACAGACTCACTGAGAGCAGATGGACTGTTCCTGACCCCAGGCTTACACTGTGGGAGGGGTGGAGTGGGAGTACAGCTGGCACCACAGGGCTTTTCAAGGCAGTTCTCAAGTCTGTGGTTCTCTCTGCAGCTTGCAGGAGCTTGTGAAACACGAGGAAAACGGCCTGGTCTTTGAGGATGCTGAGGAGCTGGCAGGGCAGCTGCAGGTAGTCACGTCTGCCCCACACCAGGGTACTGAGCTACACCCCCTGATTCTTCGCTCCTGCGGCCAGGCAGGCCTGTGCTGGGTCTGGGTGGAAGCCGAGATGGGCAGTGGTGGTCTTGGGCTGGGTCTCTGTGGGCTTGGTGCAGGGAGGGGGCATCATCAGTCTTGGCAACTGAGACCAGGGACAGACAGCAAACTTTCTGGAAAGGCCCAGATAAAAAATGTTTTAGGCTTTGCCATAGTCTCTGTCAGAAGTACTCCATTGTGCTGTAACGTGAAAGCAGCCACAGTCTGAATGAAGGGATGTGACTGTGCTCCAATAAAACTGTACTTGCAAAGACAGGTGGGGGCCAAATTTGGCCCACGGGCCTAGCTTCCAAACACCTGATGAAGTTTAGCAAAGCTGGAAAGAACACAGACTGCCTTGTTCCAGCATGTGGGCTGGACAGTGGTGGGCAGCAGCTGAGGTGGGAGTTCTTGGTAGAGGGAGCACAGCAGAGGCCGGGGGCACGGTGTGTGGATGGCCCCAGTGTCAAGGAGGAGCAGAGTAGGGGATGGAGCATGGCTGGGGCGAGAGGCCTGTCCCAGCCCTGTGAGGAAGGGGCTTGCTGGGTCCAGGATATTAGGGTAGAGCCGTGTTTGATGACACTTATAATAACCACACTTGCTGTGGAAGCAGGGCCAGAGTGGGAGGCCTGCTGGGGGTCCAGGACACTGGTAGTGGTTCTGGAAGTGCAGTGACAGAGGGTTTGAGGGTTTTAGTAGGATCACTGGCCTGGCTGCCTGTGTTTGGAATGGGACAGGAGTCTAGGCTGCTGGGAAGGAGGGACAGCTCTTGACCTGGGAGGGGGTGGGAAGCAGTGATGAGGTAAGTTCTGGTCTTCGTTCTTATCCTAGATGCTTTTCTCAAAGTTTCCTGATCCTGCTGGCAAACTAAACCAGTTCCGGAAGAACCTCCGGGAGTCAGAGCAGCTTCGATGGGATGAGAGCTGGAAGCAGACGGTGCTGCCTTTGGTTATGGACACATGACCCCTTGGCCCAAAAACAGAGTTGGGTGTGGCCCGGTTCCTCTTAGCCCTGGGGAAACGCTTTAGAGCAGCGCCTCCCGGTGGACAGCAGCTGGGATGATGGCTGTGGAATGACATTTTTTAATGACCTGGAGTTTGTGGCCAGGAAACTGGTTCAGCCTGGTTTCCTCCCTAGGAGGCCCTGAAATATGAGACTCTTCTCATCTGAGTCTTTCTTTCTTCCTACTACATTTCCTGTTGTTTGCGTGTAGTATTTTCTTTTCTTTTTTTTTTTTTTAAGATTATATTTATTTATTCATGAGATACATAGAGAGAGAGGCAGAGACACGGGCAGAGGGAAAAGCAGGCTCCATGCAGGGAGCCCGACGTGAGACTTGATCCTAGGTCTCCAGGATCATGCCCTGGGCTGAAGGCGGGCTAAACCACTGAGCCGCGCCACCACCCCCCCCCCCCCCCCCCCCCCCGCCCCTCGCCCCGCTGCTCTATGTAGTATTTTCATCTCTTTGACCTGCTTTTGTTTTATGGTGTCTGCCTTTCCCAGTGTCTGCCCCATTGTGTTCTAATGTTTTAATTCCTGCCTTGAGGACAGTCACTGCAGCCTGCTGGGTTGTAACAGCAGTAAGACATGCCACGTGTACAACGGGCTTGGCTTCAACAGGGATGTGGGTACAGGCTCAGGGGTGGGGAAACATACTTGATATGTTTTTATTGGCACAAATGAAATGCTTATTTCAGAGTCAAAATTTTCATTTTTGATTTATAGGGATTTACGTAAGAACCAGAACTAGTGACAGAAAGGGGTGTCTACTTGAATAGTTTATATTTTATTAGAACACAGTTTGCAGTTCCTGATTCTGAATTTAACATTCTTCAAGCATTCAGGTCCAGTGAAAATTTTATCAGCTTTCCCACATAAAAATTCTTTACAGGATGGTGATTAAATTTTCATGTTAATCTTTAAAAACATTTGTAAACCTACAGCGTTAGTTTCAAAATTGCCATGTCTGAGTGTTCTTCATAGGGAAACAGCTTCTGGTCGTGATGAGGCACTGCTTCCCAGGGGATCCCAGCCTGGCCTGGAAATAATAACATATGTGTCACAGGATGGTGGGGTTTGGGGACACACCACCACCCTATATATCGTGGGCTGCAGGACAGACGTAGGCATATATACAAACCACAGACTTCTAGGCCCCATCTGGACACCTAGAATCAGCCTTCAGGGATGGGCCCAAGAACGGAGTTTTTAAATGGCCCACAGCAGCCAGCTTTGCTGCCCCTGCCTTCGGGGCCATGCCTGTCTCCGGAAGGTCGCAGACCTGTCTGGGTTTCCTGACCACTTAGTCTAGTGCCTCTTGGCAAAGGCTGGACATGCATCAGAAGAGCTTACATCCTCTTCATAAGCACAGATGTCTGAAGAGCCCTTGGCAAGGATCATTTTGTCATCCGTTTTTTTGTGAATGAAAACAATTAGAAAAATCAAATATTAGACCTAAAAGTATAGAAGTGTTGGAGTGCCTGGCTGCCTCAATTGGTGGAATATGCAACTCTTGATCTTGGGCTCATGAGTTCAAGTCCTACATTGGACCTAGAGCTTACTTAAAAAAAATTACACGTGTGTATGTGTGTCTATGATCCTGCCATCAAGTATAACAACTGTTAATTGGTGTATATTTTTTCATATTCTCCCTCTATGCAAATTAACATGAAGATGATTAGTTTTAAAAATACAAATGGGCTTGGGGTGCCTGAGTGTGGCTCAGTTGGCTAAGCGTCCCTCTCTTGATTTCAGCTCAGGTCGTGTTTCCAGGTTGTGAGTGTGAGCCCCAGGTTGGGCTCCCTACTGGGCATGGAGCCTACTTAAGATTCTCTCTCTGGAAAAAGAAAAAAAGATTCTTCCTCTTTCCCTCTCTTAAAAAAAATACAAATGGACTTTATATATATGGTGTTTGGTACTTTGCTTTCCTCACTGAAACCAAATCACAGATACCTTTCACATAGTATCTGAAGGAGGAATTCATTCTTTTTCAAAGCTACGTCTGTGGGACATGGGCACATGTGGGCGTCTGCCAGCAGAGGTGGCTGTCAGTGGGGCTCTGCTTGGGTGGATGGGTTGGGGTAAACATGGTCCACTGCCCCCAGGTTGCATGTGGAAAGCCCTGGCTGGGCCTGGCACGTGGTGGAGATTGCAGGGCAGTGGCCGGTGGTTGTGGGGTAGGAGAGTGGAGGCTGGGAGTCGGCTGCCTGGCTCCACTCAGGCTTAGGAAGTCACTTAGCCCCCCTGAACCCCAAGGTTTCCATGGGTGAGACTGGAGGATGACAGCACACCCCTCCCTGGTGCTTGAGGGGCTGACATGGCTGCAGCAGTGCCTGTTCAGGGTGTAAAAGGCAGAGGCCCCCCTCCTTCAGAGTCCACCCTACTCTTCCATTTACTGGGTGCTTAATATAGTGATAGCAGCTACCATGTTCCTGAGTGCTCCCTGCATGCTGGTCCCTGTGTCACCTCCCAGTGGATGTTTCCACTATAAAGATGAAGACAGGGAGGGGAGTGGGGGCACGGCTTTACCAGAGGAGGTGGTGGGATCTGTTCCAGAGTCTGCACCTCACCACTGTAGCCAGAACTCTACCCTGACACCCAGTGGCATCCACCATCCTCCCCATTCTACAGACCAGGAAGCAGGCCTGAAGGCCTTGAAACTTGCTCTAAACACACAGTAGGACTGCTGCATGAACTGCCTCTTCACCTTCAGAGCACAGCTTCCCAGCCCTGTTTCCTCTACTGACCACCCCGGGGAGGGGGCGGCTGGGTCCATACCCAGCATGCCATGTGTTCTGGGGCTTTTTGGTTTGTTTCCAGGGCCCCATTCCTTTGCTTTGCTGATTTCTGTGTCACTGGAGTCCTGTGTGGGGCCCAGGTGGCTTCTCAGAGACAGCAGCCCCTCCCAGGGCCCAGGGCTCACCCAGCTCGCTAGTGAACAGCTGGCAGGTCTGCGGGTTGCGGACAGTGAAGGCAACGTAGGCATCCGGAGCCTGCTGGCCCTTCAGGCAAGCAGAGAGCCTCTGCAGGACTCTGACCAGGGAGAGGACGGTTTCTGGGCAATACAGCACATCTGCAATGAAAACCTCAGGTTACTGAAAGGGGCTCACTGTAGGATTCAGGATCCAAGAAAGAGGGGGCCTGGTTGTGCTGACCTCAGCAGCAGGCCTGGGGCCTAGAAACAGCAGTTTTATTAGATTCATGCTATTGGACCCAAAGAAGATGACATAGTTAAAAAGGGAAACAGGAGAGAGAAAAAAAAAAAAAAAGCGGCCGAAAGATCCTGCAACAAATGGGAAATATCCAGGATCCACTGGTGTTCCTCCAAAAAAAAAAAAAAAGATTAATTCTGGAGTGCCTGAGTGGCTCTGTCAGTTAAGTGTCTTCCTCGAGCTTGGGTCATGATCCTGGGGTCTGGGATCAAGTCCTAGTCAGGCTCCCTGCTCAGCAGGGGAGCCTGCTTCTCTCTCTGCCCTTGCCTTCTCTCTTGTTTACTCTTTCTCAAATAAAATCTTTAAGAATAAGATAAATCAATTCTTTGCCTATGGTCTATTTAGAAGATGCTTAACAAAGGGGTGTCTGGGTGGCTCAGTTGGTTAAGTATCTGCCTTTGGCTGGGGTTGTGATTGCAGCATCCTGGGATCCCAAGTCGGGCTCCCTGCTCAGCAGGGAGTCTGCTGCTTTCTCTCCCTGCTCTTGGCGCTCTCTCCTGTGCTCTCTCCTCAAATAAATAAATAAAATCTTAAAAACAAAAGACACTTAATGAAGCAAACCCCAACCTTCTCACACTTGTTTCCAGCAGCCTGCTGCTTGGTTCGCTGCGTGGAGGTGGGGCAAACTCGCTCCCTGTGGGCATGCTGACGTGGGATGGTGCTGCTCAGGCTCTGTCCTGGCCACTGTAGGCCTGTGGGTCTTGGTTGCCGTCCAGGACCGGAGGCACAGCACAATCAGCCAGATAGGGGACTGTGTGTGCTTCATGGGGGACAAGGGGCCTGTTGGTTGTACACCCCTTGCCTCCAGGACCCTGTCCTTATACCTGAAGTGGGTGGTCTCCTCCCTGTGGGGCTCATCTCTGAAAGATATGGGGGCAAGGACCAAGGACAGAGATGGGCAGGGAGAGCCCTTGGGTCAGATGTGCAGACCTGTGGTGACAACAGAGCTGTGTGCAGACACAGGAGCAAGTGCTCCAGGGGTTGGGGCACGCAGAGCTCATTCCGACTCGACACTACCGACTCGACACTACCGTGGTCTGACCCTAGGCCTGGCCCAGGGCTGGGTGTCTGTGACATGCATAGGAATCAGACATGGTCCTGGGAGAACCATGCTATCCCTCACAGCCCTGAGAATACAGGCCTGCCATGGCCATTTCTGCCCCACATCTGAAGTCTGGGTGGTGGTGGAGGTGGGGCTGGCGTTCAGCTCCCGTGCTTCATGGGGTTGCTCTGGGCATTTCACTCAGGTTCTAGAGAGGGACATAAAAATCCCTCTACTCAGCTGCAGCTTGGCTAATAGGTCAGACTGGTTTGGTGCCTGGGGCCTGTTCTCTCCATTTCAGGCTTTGCAGAGAAAAGTTGTGTTCATTTATCTGACGGAACCATTTTAACAAGAGTACAAGTGGCCACTGTGTCAAATGGGAGGGCTGTGGCTTTAGGGCATCTGAGAGGCATGCCCTGTGGTTTGATGTCACCCTGGAGGCCCACAATGGCCCTTCTAGAAGTCTCATCACTCCTTTGCCCTGGCAGCATGCACATTCCCAGAGCTGAGAGCTGGGTAGAGCTGTTCTAGTTGCCCCGGGTGGGGGGCAGTACCTGCTGCTATGATTACATCTGGCTGGAAGGCAGCGAGCTGAGGGGCTGTCACGACGTCCCAGTCCAGCTGGGCCACTGTCACCTTGGGGCTCTCTGAGTCGTAGGTGTTGTGTCCTGGGTGCTGTGCAGGGGCAGTGGCATCTGGCTCCAATGAGAGGCCATTGAGAAGGATGTTTCCTCGGAGTTGCTCAAGGACACAGCTGTGATAGTCGCTGAAGACGTAGGCGCTGGGACAGCATGTCTTGCAAATGGCCAGGCCCGTGAGGCCAGCTCCACTGCCGAGCTCTAAGACAGTCCTGCGTGGGAGAAGGGGGCCTGTGCTTGAGACCGTGCTGGGGAAACCCCACCTCCCTGCCCTGGAGCGCACCCTGAGGTCACCTGTGAGCAAATGCGGCTGGGTTCTGTATGGCCCATTCTGCGAGGTACAGCGCAGCGTCCCATGTGACCAGGCCGGTGGTGCCGTGGGAAATGATGGCTGTGCTCTCAGAGAGCGTGACCGAGTCTCCAGAAGGCTGAGCGGAGACACAGAGAGAGAATAAATTCAGCTACCAGGAGACAAGAAGCTGATTTTAAAAAGAAATCACAACAGGTGGAGGGATGGCTAGAAAAGACTGTGGAACATCCGGCCACAGAGTACTACACAGCCTCGAACAGGAACAGGTTATCACTGTGCGCGCCAGCCCAGGTGGGTCTCGAGGGTGTTAACGCTACATGAAGAAAGCCACGCATTGTAGGATTCCATCATCTAACCTCAAAATAATGGAACCGAGGAGAGGGAGAACAGATCAGGGGCTGCCAGGTGGGGATGGTGGGGGCCGGGGACAGGCGAGGCCTGAGGGAGGTTTTTGGGTGACAGAGTAGGTCAGAATCATGATTGTGGTGGTACCGACAAGGACCCGCTCGTGTGACAAATGAGGTACACCTACACAGGCATGGTGTCTACGCCAGTGTCCTGGTTGTGATGCTGAGCGAGTTAGGTCCCACATTTCCAGTGGGGGAATCTGGACAGAGGGCACGTTTCTATACTGTTCTTGCAATTTCTGTGAGTCTATAATTACTAACAACAAGAAAAAGGCATCATGAGCTATATGTGAAAAATCTCAGTGTGTGGGGCCTTCCTCAATTCAACCCGGCATTTGGGGCTTGGCCCTTGAACTTTCCCATCACCCTCATAGCAGGTGGTTTGCTGGCAAGTGGTTCATGGAACATGCAGTCCTGAAATGTGTTCTTCAAAGCGGGGCTTCTGAGTGTGGCACCTCCAATACACACTCAGGGGTGGTTTCCTGCTATCTCTGAGTTTACAAAACTCTTATTGGAGACTCAGGTCTCTGGAGTACTGAGCAGTCATTTGTTCATTCATTCATCCACACATTTTTCCTGAGCCATCTCCCAGGGTGCTGGGGATTCAGATGTGACAAGACCAAGTCATTCCCTGTTCTTAGGGAGCTTACATGCCAACAGGGGATAAAACCATAATAAACGAAGTAATTTCTCAGTTTTTCAGTGCTATGAAGAAAATAAAAAGGACTACATGATAATAGAGACTGGGAGTCTATTTCAGCTAGTTTGGTCAGAGACAGCCTCTTTGAGGAGGTGTCAGGTGACCTGGGATGTGAGTATAAAGAAGTGAGGCATGTGAGATTTTAGGAGAGCATTCCACGCAGAGCAGGTGCAAAGGCCCTGAGGCAGCATTTCAGTTGGTGAGTTCAAGGAAGGCAAAGAATGCCAGAGGTGTGGAGCATAGGGAAGGCAGGAGGAACGAGACGAGAGAGGGAGGCTGGGGCAGGGCATGCAGGGCCTGGCAGGCCACATGAGACAATAGTATGGGTCTGAGTATGAAGGGAAGCCACTGACAGGTTCTGGGTGGTTGAGTGACCTGCTCTGATTTATCTCTTAAATGAAGGAGAGCCCTCTGGGGGTTCTGGAGTATAGTTTTGAATCTTCCTGAATCCCCACATACAAATAGACAGAGTAGCGAGATATGGACAACATTCAGCAAAACTAGGTGAACCCAAAATATTAACAAGTGGGGGGCAAATCACCAATAAACTCAAGACTTGTGTGTTCCACGCATCTGTGCAGTGGGGTGCACAAGTCTGAGGACAGAACCCCAGCAGCCAAGTGTTCACTAGAAATGCAGGTGCCTGCTGTGAACCACGGCCCATGGAGGAAAGAACTTACTGCTCCAGTCGTCTGGGGTGTGAGCGACCCAGGGTGAGGCCTAATGGCAACCAGAAACACTCAGAAATGTGTGACGAGAACATGAAAACATTTCAGATGTCGAGCTACATGAGGAGAACATGAGAATGAAAACAAAACATAAAAACCAGATAAGCCCATTAGAAAAATGAGGTAAAAGAGAAATTAAAAAAAATTTTTAAAGATTTTATTTATTTATTCATGAGAGATACAGAGAGAGAGAGAGAGAAGCTGAGACATGGGCAGAGAGAGAAGCAGGCTCCATGCAGGGAGCCCAATGTGGGACTCGATCCTGGGATCTCAGGATCATGCCCTGAGCTGAAGGCAGACGCTCAACCACTGAGCCACACAGGCATCCTAGGAGTGAAACTTTAAACATCAAAAAGAAATTAAGAAAGAGATTGTTAGGGATTGATTTTTTTTTAAAATATTTAATTTATTTATTCATGAGAGACACAGAAAGAGAGAGAGGGGCAGAGACACAGGCAGAGGGAGAAGCAGGCTCTATGCAGGGAGCCCAATGTGGGACTCCATCCCAGGACTCCAGGATCACGTCCTGAGCCGAAGGCAGATGCTTTAACCGCTGAGACACCCAGGCACTGATTTTTTTTTTTTTAAGATTTTATTTATTCATGAAAGACACACAGAGACAGAGACATAGGCAGAGGGAGAAGCGGGCTCCCCACTGAGCAGGGAGCCTGATGTGGGGCTTGATCCCAGGACCCTATGATCATAACCTGAGCTGAAGGCAGACACTCAACTGAGTGAGCCACCTAGGTACCCCTTGAATTACAGTTTTTAGTATTTGTTTTTTGCTTTCATTTTCCGTGAAAGTACCTAAAAATGGGTGTCTTAAACAACAGTAATTTATCATCTCACGGCTTAGGAGGCCAGAAGTCCAAAATTGAGGTATTGACAGGGTTGGTTCCTTCTGAGGGCTATGAGAAAAGGATGTGCTCCCAAGCCTCTCTCCTCAGCTTGCCGATGGCTGTCTTCTTGCATCTTCACATCATCCTCCCTCTGGGCCTGTCTGTGTCCTAATCTCTTCTTACAAGGGCACTGGTCCTATTGGGTTAGGGCCCACCTAATGACCTCATTTTAACTTGATTCTCTCTGTAAAGACCCTACCTTCAAATAAGGTCCCAGTCCTGAGGTTCTGGGGGTTAGGACTTCAACATATGAGTTTAGCGGGAGGGCACAATTCAGCCCCTAATAGGGGCACCTGGGTGGCTCACTCAGTTGAGTGTCTGCCTTTAGCTCAGGTCATGATCACAGGGTCCTGGGATCGAGCCCCACATCAGGCTCCCTGCTCAGTGGGGAGTCTGCTGCTCCCTCTTCCTCTCCCCCTGCTCATGCTTTCTCTCTCTCTCTCAAATAAATAAGAAATAAATAAATCTTAAAAAAAAAAAAGGAATTCAAGAAAACGTTTCTGAAAAAAAAAAAAAAAAAACGATTTGAAATAAACATTGAAGGAGTACACAGTGCATCCGAGATCACTGACCAAGAACAATCAATCTCGAGATACATTCTACTAAAATTCTGGACTTTAAAAAGTCCTCTGGCCATTTAAGAGTAAAGGGCATAGGGATCCCTGGGTGGCGCAGCGGTTTGGCGCCTGCCTTTGGCCCAGGGCGCGATCCTGGAGACCCGGGATTGAATCCCACGTCGGGCTCCCAGTGCATGGAGCCTGCTTCTCCCTCTGCCTGTGTCTCTGCGCCCCTCTCTCTCTCTCTGTGACTATCATAAATAAAAATAAAAATTAAAAAAAAATTAAAAAAAAAAAGAGTAAAGGGCATAGGGCACAAATAGGAAAGGATAATAGGTTATTACTAGGCTTTCCCACAGCAACACTCCATGCTTAGGAAGATGGAGGAATATATTCAAGAAATTTAAGGGGAGAGAAAGGCGTGCATTTTGAGCTTCTATAAGGACACAATCTGCAGCAATGGATTGTATCCCTTCTGGGTATGGTGGAAAACCAACTCACCGTGTTGACAAAGAATCAAGTCTGTATCCTGCCTTTCATCTATGGGCTCTATCAGTGGGTAACCAAACAGTGGATAAAGGGGGGCATCTCATAAAATCTCTCTAGTCAATGAATGGAAACAAAGCAATAGAATTAGAATACCACCCTTTTGTGTCCTCCAATGGATAAAGAATATAAGCTTTGAGCATCTGTAACTGTTCCCATAACAGAGATGATATGCCTCCTAGAGCCTCGTGTTGTATTTTTGCCAAAGGAATCAGGCAGATGTGAGTCTGATTGGGCTCCCGAATCCAGCCCCCCAGTTAGTGGGGAACAGAGGATGGAAGACCCAGCTGAATAGCACCATGCACAGGTAACCAAGTCCAGCCTGTGGAAAGCTCTCCAGGCCTGTTCAACAAAGGCACTGCCAGGGAAGAAATAGCTGGAGGGGACCTTACACGAGACCTAAACGCTGGAGTCCCGAGGTACATGGGGCAGGAGAAAACCACAGAGTGACTACTTCAAAGGCCCTGGTGGTTACTTTTGTGAGGATGGAGGGCTTGCAGGCTGGCTGCCAAAGTTCTGCCCCTGACTGGAGAAGTGGTTACCACGGTGGCCATCTTGCAACAATTCAGTAAGCTGTGCACATTTATTTTGTGTGGTTTCCTGTATCTGTGTTTTATTTTATAATAAAAGGTAAAAAAAACAAAAACAAAAACAAAACAGGGATGCCTGGGTGGCTCAGTGGTTGAGTGTCTGCCTTCTGCTCAGGTCATGATCCTGGGGTCCTGGGATCGAGTCCTGCATCGGGCTCCCCATGGGAAGCCTGCTTCTCCCTTTGCCTGTGTCTCTGCCTCTCTCTCTGTGTCTCTCATGAATAAATAAATAAAATCTTAAAAAAAGAAAAAAAAAAGGTAAAAAACAAACAAAACCCAAGATCCCTTTAACTGTTGTGTGCAGAATGGGTTTCAGAAGCTAGAAGACCCAGAAGCTAGAAGATCAGTCCAAGGGCCGAGGCATTTGCCAGGCCAGTGAGGATGGTGGCCACGGGCAGCACAGAGAGACTGCTGTCCTGTAACAACCATCCATCAAGTATTTACTGAGGATTGAGTACCTGCTATGCGATTATGTGCATTACCTGACTTAACCCCCAACCACCCCATAAAATAGGCACTGTTATGTGTTGAAATGCTTGGTTTAACTGACCTCCTCTAATACCTCAGAGCTGACAGGTCAGGAGTCTGAGTTTCAGCTCTGTGTGCAGGGGTGGATGTCTGGATTATGCGGGGAGGGTGCTCGTCTCCTACCAACAGATAGCTCCGGTGGCACTGGGTGGGCTCCTTGGGCATCAGGACCTCTGCCAATGCTTCGTACAGTTCGTCCAAAGGCTCCGTGTGGACAGCCTCGTGCTGGGGGTGGGCAGAGCAAGAACTTCAGCCAAGAGGTTTAAGTTGACCCTCATGAATCAAACAAAGGTTCCATGTGTTTGCTTTTACTCTTACTTGTAAAAATGGCTGGAGGGTTTTTACCAAATTTGGATGGGAGATTTGGTATGGATTGACTTAATATAAGCCACCTTGCATATAAAAAATTCATTTGGTAGTGGAGCTGGACAGTATCTCGGGCATAGAGAGGGTGAGGGTGAGGTGTACTCTAGGGCAGCAGAAACAGGATTGCATGAGCTGCCCTGTGACGGTGACAGAGGGCTCTGCCCTTTAATCATGACATTGTGGATGGATCAGGCTACTGGTGCTTTTAAGTGAGCTCAGGAAAAAGCCACAGGGATGGGCACTCTACATGTTGTGGTTGGCTTCATCAATGGGCAAACCTCTGTCATGCATCTTAGAGGGTCAGCAGCAGGGGGGGCCATGCTTCTCCTGGTGGTTCTGGGGGGGGGGTACATGCAGGCCCTGAGTAGATGCACATGTTGGTGAGAACCAGGTGGGGAGAAACCAGGATTGTTTCACGTGCTAAGCCTGAGTGAGACATGGCCCATGCATTCAGTGGCCGAACACAGCAGGTCTGATGCTGACCACTAAGGATTCACCTCTGAGGTCCAGTCTAATGTGAAACGCAGCGAGCTTGGGCTCATTCTTAAAATACAAGCTGTATTTGATGGGATGAGCTCTAGGTGTTATGCTATATGTTGGCAAATTGAATTTAAATAAAATATAAAAAAAAAATACAAGCTGTGTCAGTCAGGAAAAGAGCCCACATCAGGTAGCTCATTAAGGAGAAGACGGTAAAGGGAACTGGTTATGAAGATACTGCGAGCCCTAAAACCTCCAATAGAGGGCAGTGTGGCAATCCAGAGATTGGTAGAAGCAGGAACCAGTCAAGACCCTGCAGGCTGGCTGGCTTGGGGGGTGGGGGGCTGGGACCATGGAGGAAATGCAGCTGCCGCTGGAGACCTCTTGAAGCACAGAGAGATGCCCTGGCCTCTCTTCCTGCTGCTCCCCATGGCCTCTGACTGGTCGAACCCCGATGGGAACAGTTACACAGGGAGACCCCTGACATATGGGGCTCTGCAGAGCAGGCAAAGGGCATGGGACAAATCCAAGCTCCAACAGGCAAAGCTAGGCAGAGTCTACTTCGGGAGAGCAAGCCAAGTCCCAGATGCTCTGTGGCTGCCAGACGGACAGTGCCCATTACTGACCTTTCTGATGAGCTCCGAGAGAAAGCACCGGGCATATTTCACTGACGGCGGATGCTTCACACACAGAGGATGCTTCACGGTCTGTGGCAAAAGACACAATGTGGGTTGCTGGAGAGATGTCGCCGTAAGTCTCTCATGAGCCTCAAGTAAATACAGGGCAACCCCATTACTTGATCCCTCAGAAAAGATGTGTACAGACACAAGCATTCTGGGTTCGGGCGACCCTCAGGCATCTGAAACAGTAAGTCTTAAGATACAACTCCTTTCCTAAAGAAATTTCTCCATGACCGTGGCACAGGCCAACAGAACATTCTGGGCAGAACATGGAGCATGTGGACCCAGGCTAACACCCTGTTACAGACTCAATGTTTGTGTCTCCCCAGTTCGTATGTTGAAGCTTAACCCCCAATGTGACAGTTGGAAGGCAGGGCCTTTGGGAATGATTAGGTCGTGAAGGTGAAGCTTCCATGAACGTGATCAGTGCCTTTCTAAGAAACCCCAGAGAGCTCCCTTGGTCCTTCACAGAGGACACAGCTGTCTATGAACCAAGAAGTGGGTTTCCCACCAGACATCAAATCTTGGGGCACCCTCATCTTGGTCTTCCCAGCCTCTAGAACTGTGGAAAATAAATTGCTGTTGTTTATAAGTCACTCAGTCAATGGCATTTTGTTCTAGCTGCTGGAATGGGCCACCTCTTCCCAGGGTAGGCAATGTGAACTAGTTTTCAGTGGGGACAGTTGTGGGATTGTCCGGCTCCTCGGAAAAGGTGAGAGCCCAAACAGTGGGGGCAGACAGACTGGGCACTTGCTCTCCTGGAGCTCACATGCCAGGATGAGGTCGAGTACTATGAATGGTGGGACAGGGGGAAAGTGGGGGCTCTGCCTCGGGTATGGTGGAGGGAAAGGGGGCTCTCGGCGGGGGGGCACTTCAGCTGATGTCTAGAGAAGCAAAGAGCGTGGAGGGGGCAAGTTCTAGGCAGAGAGGATAGTTTGTGCAGGCTCTGAGGCAGGCATGGCTTGGCATTTTGGGAAGGAGGGCAGGGGAACAGAGGCAGTGAGAGTAGGGGCCAGGTCACGTGGAGGGACAGGATTTTACCCAAGGGCAACAAAATACCTGCACCACCCTTCAGGGGCTTTCTAGTTGGCTGGTGTTAGGTTTTAGCCTCAGAGTGGGCTGCCCCACAAGGACCTCAGAATCTCTGAGCTCACAGTCCTGAATGACTGGATTGCCCTGCAAGCCTCTCCTAGCCATGGTTGCATCTTCTCCACCTGATGATCAGACCATCTTGGTTTACCCTCGATAAAGGAATTCCTAACCTAGGCTTCTTGGACAGGCTTGGTGGTTGGAGGGGTGCCTATAACCCCTTGAATTTGTACACAAAATGTATTCTTCTGGTCCTCTTTTTTCTTGGTGGGGGACAGGGGGAACCAGAGAGTCCATAACTTTGGGTTTTCAGAAGGGTTCATGATCCTTAAGATAATTCATAGCCAGGATGCAGTGTGATCTCCACTTGATCCGCATGGCCAGGGTCAGGGTGGGGCAAGGCCAGGCAGAGTGGTGGTCTCACCTCTACCCTTGCCCAGATGTACCTTAGAATTCAAACCCTACCTCAGAAAGGCAGAACGTATCTACATTTAGAAGAGAAACGAGTGGGCAAGACTTGCCTCCTTATGTTTTCCTTAAATGTAAATGTAAAGAAAGCCTTTGAGCAGCTACCAAATGCTAGAAGATGTTCCCATAGCTGTCATCTTGGTTTTCATTGTGGATGGTTTCAAAAACATCTCCCAGATTCCCTCCTCGCATGCAGATTTTGTATATTCTAATGTCTTCATCTAAGAAAAACAACAGAGCCAGAGCTGTCTGAGGTGCTGCCACCCAAACGCAGTGTCTTTCTTTTTAAAGGCTACAAGTGCGCCCACTGCGTTTCTGTCATGTCCTCATGGGCAAGTCAGGAAGCTGGTGATGCGATCCAGTGATTCTAATTCTTACCTTCTGCAAAATAATCAACAGCAGCTCAGGACCTGATGAGTCTCTTAATTTCTCTTCTAGGCTCTATTTAGAGAGAGAGAGTGGAGGGGAGAGAGAGAGAAATCTCAAGGGCATTTTCACAGGAACATTAAACGTGCAATAGGACATGTTAGCAAAGTGCTAAGTGATCTCTCCCCAGGGACAGGGGGCCAATTTGAAGTGGAAGCCACAGGCAGGCTGAAAGCCTGAACTTGAGAAGTCCTGGGTTACACCTGAATGAGCCAAAGAAAGAATGTCATAAGACAGACTCTTGGTTTGCATTAGCTCTGACTGCTTGGGCTTGCCTGGGCCACAGACCAGCTCCGTGGCTGAAATGGTCAACCAGGAATTGCAGGAGAAGCCACGACATTGACATCTGATGGGCTCACCTTAGATTTGACATCTGAGTTATAATGGACAGACAGGCCAGGCCAGGTTATGCTGTCCTGACAGGGAACTCCAGCCCAGCAGCGAGGTCAGTCTGTAGAAGTAGGCAGTCTGGTCCTGGCTGGTGTGTGACATCAGGCAAATCACTTCATTTCTCCAGAGTGACTTATGCTCTAAAAGGCCTGTAAGCCCTGGCCTTTGCCCCTGTCTCTGACCTTATCTGCCACCACCCCTGGCCTCTCTGCCATTCCTCAACTGTAGCAGTTTATTCTCACTGTCAGGGCCTTCCTGTCCAGGTTCTACTTCAAATGTCACCTCTTGGGGAAGGCCTTCCTGACTCCCCTACTTTGATGATACATTTCCCTGTTTTATTGGCTTTACAGCTACTGTCATCTCCTGGTGTTTTCTTGCTTATTCATTTACCTGTTTATTCTCTGGCCCTTCCATCCAAGCAGGACCTCATCTGTAATGCGTGCTGCTGATTCTTGGTGCCCAGCTCATGGAAGGCATTGAGAAAATATTTGGTGATGGAATAAAAATATTAGCTAACACTTACATTCACTTGTGACAAGCTAGGCACTGCCTCAGGTGCTTCATACTCCTGTAATCCTGACACCAGCCCTATCATTATATCCCCACTTAATAAGAAATCTGAGGTATAGGAGAGATGCAGTCACTTGCCCAAGGTCACACAGCTTGTGTGGGGTTTGGCTAGGACCCCAAACAGGCAGGCTGGTTCCCATGCCTGAGCTCCCCATTGCTGCAATCTTTCCTGTCAAATGTGAATAGTAGTAACAGTATCCACTGGCATGGCTGTTGTGGACCAGTCTAAGTAAGCATTTATCATGGGCCTGGTACAGAGTAAGCAGTCATTTTCATGTGAATAATTATAGTCGATATCGAATTGGGACCCACAGATGCTGTTACGAAGGTTTACATTTTGGGTTAAAAAATGAACATATTCCATTCTGACTGGAAAGACATCTCAGAATGCTAAATGGGTTAGGTCAATGAGACACAAATGACTAACCACCACCCCTTAAGATGGGGCAGACTTAGGGGAGGAATATGTGCCCAATCTGAGTCATCCCAGTGAGCTCACCGTACATGAATTATGAAAGAGGCAGCATCGTGAGAGCCCCTGCATTGGCAGAAGGAAGCGGCTGCCACAGTTATTTGCCCGTGCAAGAAGGGCAGGTCCCCGGGGCAGGGGAAGTGAGACTAATTCCATCTCTTTTCTGGCCTGTTTTGTACCTCCCTGTCTCTTCCATCACAGGCATAAGAGCCTCAAAGTGCCCCTGCAAGGATTCTGTCCAATGCTTGATGGTACAGATGAGAACGGGAGGCCTGGCGAGGGAGGAGGGCTGTGGTGTCTGTGACTTGGTCATTGCCCTCCTTGCAACGCGGTCCCCCTGGTGTCCTGAGGATGTTGACTGGTTAAATCGGCAGCAGCAGCCAGGGGCACCTGGGTGGCTCAGGGATTGAGCAGCTTCCTTGGGCTCAGGTCATGATCCTGGGGGTCCTGGGATGCTGGGGTCCTGAGATCGAGTCCCACTTCGGGCTCCCTGCACGGAGCCTGCTTCTCCCTCTGCCTGTGTCTCTGCCCCTCTCTGTGTTTCTCTCATGAATAAATAAATAAAATCTTAAAAAAAAAAAAAAAAAAGGGCAGCAGCAACTGTTACCCAATGGCCAGAACGACAATAGGCTAAACAACAACAAAAAAGTAACGAAACTGATCACGATTTGTCCCGGGCTCTAACCCCCGAGTGACACAGAGAGGTGGGAGGTCACCCCTGCATTCCTGGAATTCGTGGACTCAGTCTGCAAAGGCAGCCAAGGGCGGTTAGGGCCCGGGGAGCAGGGAGCGCAAGGCCGAGTGCTGGCTGGACACCGCCCCCGCCCCCCCCTCCCCGGCCCCCAGCGCCCACAGATGTGCCTCCGCCGCTCACCGCCAGCCCGCGACCTCCTCCCCCTCCGGACGCGCGGCCCCGAGCACGCGAGGGAGCCGAGAACACCACGCGGCGGGGGGAAGGGGGCGGGCGCCCGGAGCCCCCTCCCCGATCGCCCCTCCGCCCCCGTCGCCTGTCCCACCTCCCACCTGCCAAGGGAAAGAGCGCAGCGTGCGCGCCGCCAGGTAGCGGCTCTCGAAACTCTGCAGCAAGCCCGCGGCCTCTGCACTCTCCTCCGGCGCCATGGCGGGGCGGGGCGGGGCGGGGCGGGGCCGCGGCGTTGCCCGGGAGACGCGGCGGCAGGGGGCGGGGCCAGGTGCCGCGGGCGGCGTGGGAGGCGGGGCCAGGGTTGGATGGGGCGGGGCCGCGGCGTTGCCCGGGAGACGGGGCGGCAGGGGGCGGGGCCAGGTGCCGCGGGCGGAGTGGGGGGCGGGGCCAGGGTTGGATGGGGCGGGGCCTGGAGGTTGAGGGGCGGGGTCAGGGCTTTGGCGCCAAGAGCGTGCAGGCGAGAGGCGACGGCTCTCTGGCAGCTTCCAGTCAGGCGAAGGGCAAGGTAATCATTCCCGCTGTTCCCGCTACTTCACGAGGGTCCTTTTGGCTGCAACCGAGTGGACGGACGCATGGCCCCTCCCCGTTGCGCTCCTGGGAGCGAGGGAGCCTCGCGTTGCAAGGCTGTGCCTCAGACCCGGGGTGGGCTTCGCCGCCCCGCCTTCAGCTCAAGGTGCGGGTTCGCCGCTCAGGGCGGGCAGGACCCAGGGGGCGCCGCAGGAGGAGCGGGCCCCCCAGCCCCGCCAGAACCTGACGCGTTCCCCCTGGAGGCTGTGGCGCAGTTTAGTCCCCTCTGCACGGTGCCCCATCGGGGCGGGGGGAGGGGCCCCTGACCTTGGCAGGGTCAGGTCGAGGTCACATCCTCGCCGCGACCTCCTCTAAAGCAGGCAGGACCACCCCCAGCCTCCGGGCCTGCCCCTAACCCAGTCAGTCTTACCCTCACCAGACACTTATGAAGCGCCTACTGTGTGCTCCGTGCTGTCAGGCGCTGGGGGGAGGGGATGCAACCGTGAGGGAACCCGCGAGGGAACCCGGGAGCCGTCCCTGCCCGTGGGGGGGCGTGAGCTGCCCGTGGGGGGGCTCCGGGGCTCACGCGGACGACGTAGGCCCCGAGCTGAGGGCCAGACAAGTGTGGGGAGAGGTGCCTGCGGCAATACCTGCCGTGCAGGTGAGCTCCCGGAACTAGGAGGACTGGCTGGAGAAGTCGGACTTTGTCGGGCAAGGAGGGTGAAAGAAGAGTAAGAGGGCTTCTGGGGTGGTGGGGGTGGGGAAGGAAAGGAAAAAATAATTGTTTTCCTTACACGATTTACGTCTGGAGTGAAAGGCAAGAGACTCGGCAGCCCACCGTGCTGCCCCTGGAAGTTGAGCTGGGCTCGCAGTCTAACGCGCTTCCTTTTAGCACATCTCTCATAAAACTCCATTTGGAAGATTCGAGAGCTAATTTGCTAAATATACTTGCAGAAGGTAGATGAAGGGACAGATTAAATCTTATTACCCCTTTCAGATGAGAAACACCGAGCCCTGCTCAGCTCCGAGAACGAGAGAGAAGAATGAATTCTAATTGAATTCATTTATTCTTCTATCTGTTGTTCTCCCACCAGCACCAGGTGAGCTCAGGATCCAACACAAGAATGGTTTTTCTTTTATTCCATTGACCCCGTTGATTTAAATAAAGATGGTGGACTGTGATTATTGCTGTGTTTTTACACAGAATTAATGGTTTCTGGGTCGCACGTTGCAGAAACCCCCTTAGTCATAATATCCTGAGGTAGAATCACTTGAGATATGGCGATGAGTCTCGGCCAGGGCTGAGTCTTGGTCCTAAGGGAATGACGCTTCAGAACTGGGTCAGGCGGATTGGTCCACTTTTGCTGTTTTGATCAGCTCTCTGCCTGCAGTAGACAATGAAAACCAGTGGGAAAGGGTCAAACTCATAAATATTAGGCTCATTCTGTTAACTCACATAATAGCTATTAATTGCCTTTCTTCTAAGGAGCAAAAGGGCATGTACAGTCAATGCCATAATAAGTAATACTGTATGATGTTATACTAAGATATTAATAAATCTAGGCTGGTTCAGCCTTCCCTGATGCCATAGAAGGAATGTAGGTTGGGAAAGGCCCCCCAAGTGGGGCATAGCACCGACTTGCACTTGGAAGAAACCTTTACTTTGGGGTGTGAGCTCTTAGGAGAGACAAAGGTCACAAGGTCATATATCTCAGATCTGAATCTGGAAGAATCAAGGCACTGAAGGGATTTTTTTTATGTCTCTGTGACCTCCTAGATGTACGTTCAGGTGTAAGAGATGATTAGGACTGTCATTTAACACAAAAACTAAAAATTCCAGGGGGTGTCTATATGAAGAGAAGCATTACGACACATCCCACAGTCCTGCCAGCAGCAAGAGGGAATACGTATGTGCACATGCTATATTAAAGATTTGGTTTCTGGATTTGATGCTTCTAATAATAGTAATAGTAATAGTAATAATAATAATAATAACCACCACAACCACCACCACCTAATACATTTTAACTGTATGGAATGGTTGCCTTTTAGAAATTATGCTGTGGGCATGGCAATTTAATCAGTACCTTGAAGTTTTTTCCTTTATCTCTCCTATAGCTAATGGTTTCTGTAGAAAAGGACCAATTGATTTCTTTTTAAAATGTTGCTTCAGGGTAGAGACCTTTATAGGTCATGTTTCAACTTATAGGAAATTTTTATAGTTCAAATATAAATTACATTAAATGTGGGTTTTGTAATGGAGTTAAGGTTAAGTAAAGTTCTCACTTTCCTTAGGCTGTTTATGGTGTTCAGGTGCCTTCCGTTCTATAGAGATAGGAGCTGTGTTAAAGCAGAATAATGGCCAGGGTTGGGTATAATAAGGAATATAATTATTGAGATATAGAAAGAGGTGCACCAGGCTCTATAATCCTATGGTTGGTGGCAGAACCAGTGTTACGAATTAGATTGTGTCTCTCCCAGAAAAAATGTTGGAAGTCCTAACCCCTGGTACTTAGGACCTTATGATACTAGTGACCTTATTTGGAAATAGAGTCTGCAGATATAATTAAGATGAGGTCATCCTGGCTACAGAGGGCCCTAAATACCATGACTGGTGTCCATATAAGAGAAGAGAACACGGTAAAGATAGAGACACAGGAAGAAGATGGCTATGTGATGATGGAGGCAGAGACTGGAATGAATGTATCTATAAACTGAAGAATACCAAGGATTGCCAGCGACCACCAGAAGCTAGAAGAGGCAAGGAAGGATTCTCCCCTACATGTTTCAGAGGTGGCCTGGCCCTGCCGACAACTTGATTCTGGATATTTACCCTCCAGGTCTGCAAGACAATAAATACCTGTTGTTTTAAGCTAGCTAGTTTGTGGTACTTTGTTACTGCAGCTGTGGAAAACTAATACATGTAATTTGGGGGGTCCAGTACAAGATGAACATAAAGGGTCCTTGTTTTTTTTTTTTTTTTTTTTTTTTAGGTTTTATTTATTCATGAGAGAGAGAGAGAGACATAGGCAGAGGGAAAAGCAGGCTCCCCACAGGGAGCTGGACGAGGGACTTGATCCTGGACCCCGGGATCATGCCCTGAGCCGAAGGCAGACACTCAACCACTGGGCCATCCAGGCGTCCCTGCAGGGTCCTTGTTAAAAAAATCAAGAATTCTGAAATGGCAACAGCAGATTATTAAACCAAGTTGGGGACTCTCCTGAGCCTTGGGCCTTGAGTGGTTACTCAGGTCACAAGTCATGAATCTGGCCCCTGGTTGCTGGGTTCTCAAAGTGCAGGACCCCTTTTGGTGTGCAGGAAGTGCTTGAAGTGGATTATTACAATGTGCACTGATTAACCATGGGAAGCCCGAAGAATACTCACTTCTTTTTCCGATGAATGGCTGTGTATATCACGCTACCAACAAACAGAACTGCAAGAAATCCTGTGACACTCGCGAGACCCAACGCTGTCTTTTGGAGAGCCAATGTCCTCTGTGTCTCTGCTCCTGATAAAATATCAGGTGGTTTTTATTTTTTTAAATTTTTATTTATTTATGATAGTCACACACACACACACACACACACACACACACACACAGAGAGAGAGAGAGAGGCAGAGACATAGGCAGAGGGAGAAGCAGGCTCCATGCACCGGGAGCCCGATGTGGGATTCGATCCCGGGTCTCCAGGATCGAGCCCTGGGCCAAAGGCAGGCGCTAAACCTCTGCGCCACCCAGGGTTCCCTATCAGGTGATTTTTAATTGTCAGATTATTAAGAGGCTGTTCTGGATGCTCCTGAGTCCCTGGGAAGTTTTCAATCCAGGCTCTAGTGAATATTAATTAAGGAAATGAAATGTACATTTAACCCAAGAAAGTGCTCACTGTAGAGAAACCTTGTAGGGCAAGTCATTGAAAGCCGATTTACTAAACGACCTATTCGCCAAATGACCCATTTTCCTAATGACCACTTTGCCAAGTGACCAATTTGCTAAAAGCCAATTTGCTGAAAATCAGTTGGTGGGACATCCTGCTTATTGGTAACTGGAGACAGTCAAAAACCTTACACCAGGCTCCCAATGGGCTATGGGACAGGGGCAGGGGCCAAACAGTTGTAGCAAAACTCTAAAACTTAAAAAAGATAGTTTGGTGAATTGGTCATTCATTTAATTAATTTCCTATAAAATGGCCTGCTTCCTGTAAGTTCACAAGAATATCGTGGGCAAGGGCACCTGGGTGGCTCAATGAGTTAAACATCTGCCCTCTTCTTAGGTCACGATCCCAGGGTCCTGGGATTGAGCCCCATGTTAGGCTCCCTGCTCAGCACCTGCTTCTCCCTCTCCCTCTGCTCTTCCCCCTGCTTGTGCTCTCTCTCTCTGTCAAGTAAATAATAAAATCTTTTAAAAAATATTATTTATTTATTCATTCATTCATTCATTCATTCATTCATTCATTCATTCATCAGAGAGAGAGAGAGAGAGAGAGAGAGAGGCAGAGACAGGCAGAGAGAGAAGCAGGCTCCATGCAGGGAGCCTAACTGGGACTTGATCCTGGGTCTCCAGGATCACACCCTGGGCTGAAGGTGGCGCTAAACCGCTGAGCCACCCAGGCTGCCCAAATAAGAATAAAATCTTAAAAAAAAAAAAAAAAAAAAAAAAAAAAAAAGGAGGACCGTGGGCAAGGCTTAGAAGAAGGGAAAAGGTTGTCCTTTGTACTCTGTTTTAATTGAGCATAGTTGTTTTAAGTATAATAAATCACCGGGGACTTTCTAAGTCTCTCACTGCAGAAAAATAGCTGGCCAGTGTTTGCAAACAACTGAATTCTCAGAGATGATTCCATTCTTCCTTTATATCACCCAGGTTTAAGATTTTGAATTCTTAAGAATTAGCAACCTTATTTACAGGAACCACCTCCTTCTCCCTTTTTTCAGCAGTGAGTGGAATGGTAAAGCTTCATTCCTCCCTCCTCTGTGAGCAGCTTTCTTCCAGGCACCAGCAAGGACTGAACTGCTGAAGGAAGTCTGCATTTCTGTATTTAGAAGGGGCATCAGGAGGCGACTGCATGTGATTTCTGAGGCTCAGAAGGATTATTGCTTGACTTTTTCTATGGAGAGCCTTCCTTTTGCCCCAGAGGCATTATATGTAATGCCACCAACATGTGGAGGGATTCCCTACTTCCTCTGCTATCTGTTTAGAGCTGCTGCTGTCTTGCACTGGGGGTGCCAAAGCTGCCAGGGAAACAGGATTTTTCTGCTTGATTCTGTCACCAACCTCCCCCTCCTCCACTCCAACCTATTTTTGATTCTTTTCTCAGGACAGAACAGACCACACTATCAATTTTCCAGTGGTTGTTTTTGTATCTCACCTGGCTGCTGGTCATATGAGTCCACAAGCATTTCCTGAGTGACTGCCAGGGAGCCATTGTGGGGCTCTGGGGTAACCCCCAGGAGCTTACACATGAGTGGGTAGATGTGGATGCTGTCAAAAGGCTCAGCTAGGTGATTCTTCTTGAAATCTGGCCCAAAAGCTCTGAATATGGTCTTCATGTCCATGAGGACATTATCAAAGCCATGATCTCCTTTGTTGAAATACATTATAAATTGCTGAAAAATAACAAAAAAGCCATTTTAGATTCCAATCCCCTGAAAGAAAACTGTCCCTTAGTTATTGTCATGCTTGTCAGATCCATGAAATCTTTGAAAATCTAAATAAGGAAGGAAGGACTCTGCTCTGTAGTGCCAAAGAGAAGAACAGGAATGAAAGATCTTTAAGAAAGAGAATAAAGAAAGCATACCCATTCTAAGCATACACAGCAAGAATACTGACAATAGACTCAAACATAGTGCCTCTGGTGATGGCCTCATGTGCTTTGCAAGATCCTCAATCATGAAGAGAGAAAAGTAACACCTGTAACCCCTACTTCACTGTGCCCACCAAAGCAAGCAGGTGGATGGGGATCCGAGAAGTAGACTCAGTGAGAGGAATTAAGACTCGAAGGATTTTCTGCCTAATGATCAGTTCAGAAGGTTCCCTACTCCCTCAAACCTGGTTGGTTATGTTGGGAATGTGACTATTCATTAAATTCCTTCACATCACTCTCAACTTGTTATATCATGAAGATTTACAAAGAGGCCAGTGACTGTGGGATCTCTCGGCAAGACCTGAGCTTTGGGCATACATCCTCAGTAACCTGGGCCGTGTGAGGGATTGCAAACTATCAATAAATTGTTGCATTTTGCTGTGACTATTTCCATCAATGTTAAACAATAACCTTATGAGTTTTCCCATACCTATTATACTCTGAACTTGTAGCAATACAAGAGTATGCAGATTGCAAACATCATTATAATGTTCAGCTCCTGTCCATAGTCTAGGATGAGCGTTCTTCAAGCTATACCTGGGATGGTCTTCTGTCATGTGATGTTTAGATACCACCTAAACTTTGTTCTGCCATGAATTATTGGTTGGTAGTTTACAAAAAACAGACCACCTCATTTATGTCTCACAATTAACTTTGATTTTGGTATTTTCTTCTTTAGATTTGCTTATTATTATTTTTTTTAGATTTGCTTATTTTTTCATAACAGCTTTGTTGAGATATAATATGTATACCATACAATATACTCATTTAAAATGTACTACTCTGATTTTTAAAATTTTGAGAGCTGTGCAGCTATCACTACAATCAATTTTATTTTACTTTTTTACAATCAATTTTAGAACATTTCATCACCCCCCAAAGAAACTCTGTACCCTTCATCAGTCACTCCCCATTTTCCCCTGACATCTCTCACCTGCTCTAGACAACCACCAATCTGTGTTCTGTCTCTATAGATTTGCCTATTCTAAACATTTCATTTAAATAGAATCATACAATATGTAGTTCTTTGTATCTAACTTCTTTCAGTGATCATAGTGTTCTCAAGGTTCATTCAAGTTGTAGCATGTATCAGTACTTTGTTCCTTTCAATGGCAACATAATATTCCATTATATGGATATACTATATTGCGCTTATCCATTTATCAATTGATGGGCAGTTGGATTGTTTTAATTTTTTGGTTATTATGAATAATGCTTCTGTGAGCATTTGTGTATAATTTTGTTTGTGAACAAGTTTGCTTAGTATTATTATTATCATTATTATTTTTGATATGTGCAAAGGGCAACCAGCAGGTGTTTTTTGTGTGTGTGTGTGTTTTTTTTTTTTTTTTGGTTGTTTTGTGTGTGTGTGTGTGTGTGTGTGAATATACTGGTGAACTGTGCATAATGATCAAGCACACAGGCTTGGGTTCAAACCTCAGGCTTATACTTTTTTTTTTTTAATTTTTCTTTATTTATGATAGTCACTCACACACAGAGAGAGAGAGAGAGAGAGGCAGAGACATAGGCAGAGGGAGAAGCAGGCTCCATGCACCGGGAGCCCGACGTGGGACTCGATCCCGGGTCTCCAGGATCGCGCCCTGAGCCAAAGGCAGGCGCTAAAACGCTGCGCCACCCAGGGATCCCTCAGGCTTATACTTCTAATCCCAAGTCACTTCTCTCTAGCTTTGGTTTATTCCTCATTAAAATGGGGGAGATAAGAGTATGTATCTTTAGGGTTGTTGGGAAAACAAAAATGAAATAACTCATGTTAAAATTTTAGTACAGGGCTGGACAGAGCCTTGGTCAGGGAGGGATGTTTGTCATTATTATTGCATAGTGGTAACATGGGAAGGGTTGGTTGGGTGGGATATGGGGTTGGGGGTGGGAAACACTTAGGAAACAGTGGGTTACCGCTTATATTTTAGTTTTTTTTTCAGAACTCTTTCTCTCTAGAGGCTGTCTCCCAGACCCAAGATGACTTTATTCATTTTAGAATCAACTCACCCCATTGATGTTATAACCAGAGTCGGCATACATCAAGATTGGCAGGACCCGCTTGTGTTTGGCAAAATGGAAGCGTTCTGGGAATTCCTCCTTCTTGTATACATTGAGGTGAGGGTGTGCATTCTTCAGCGCTTGGTAAAGAGCTTCCTCTTGCCCTGGTTTGGGCAGGAGCATCCCAAAGCCACCATAGTCCACGATATCAAACTTGACCGAGTCGTTGAACTTGATGTAGTCAATCAAGAGGATCTCAGTGACATTGGGTTTCTTTTTTACAGTAGTCATGCCATGGTCTGATGTGATGATGACATTGAGGTGGTTGGTCAAGCTGTGCCTCTCAATGGCTTCCACCAGGTACCCAATAGTTCTGTCGATTTGCTGAATAATCACCCGTCTGTTCTCTGTCTCAGGCCCAAATTTGTGTCCCACGTTATCTGGCTCTCCATAGTACAGAGTAACAAAGTCAAAGTCTTCCTTGGTGAACCAGTTCATGACAATATCAATGTTCTCCCTCCACTCTGTCTCGTTGCTATCTGGGTGAGTATAAGACTCCACCAGGGACCGCTGAACAGCCTCCCCTTTGTACTTTGCACCTCCCCCAGGATAGTGGAATGATGCTGTCTTCCTCCCCTGTAAACACAGGAAGAGAATTCTATTAGGGCTGTTTCTTATATCTTTGTAATAATAGGCAAAGCTTAAGTTGTTGATGTCCCTGCCCTAGTCCAAAGGCATAGAGAACATGTGAGCTTTGGAGTCAGATGGGATTGGACTTCATTCCTGGCTTCACCAGGATCTCATCAAATCTACAACACTGTTTGTTGCAAGACATGCTATTATTTTACGTGCTCCTAGAAGAAAACTGCTGCCTGTTTTTTTTAATATTTTATTTATTTATGATAGACATAGAGAGAGAGAGAGAGAGAGGCAGAGACACAGGCAGAGGGAGAGACAGGCTCCATGCCGGGAGCCCGACGTGGGACTCAATCCCGGGGCTCCAGGATCCCGCCCTGGGCCAAAGACAGGCACTAAGCTGCTGAACCCCCCAGGGATCCCCAAAATGCTGCCTGTTAATCCACAACACTCCACTGATTGTAAGATGCACTCCAACTTTAGAGATGGTAAAATGAAAAAAAAGTGCCTTGGAGTGGAGGAAAAATGATACTTTCTATGTTGGTGATGGTGAGTGAGTTCTTTAATATCTTATGGTTCAGTGTTTCTACATATAAAATGCCAAAAAGTTGATTGTATTTTTGTGAGGATTAAGCCAGATAACTTCAAGATGAAGTGTTGGGATTATGTTTTGCATGTGGTAGGCACTCTTTTCTTTGCCTCCAGGTCTAGCAAACCACCACAAAGCCTTCCCCAAATTGTGTAGAGGATAGTTAATATGTTTGCCCAGCACCCATTCCACTTCTGCTGGTTTAGAGAACCCTCACTTCCCTTAGAGACTCTGCCCTTGCTTCTGGCTGGTTTGGGATGTGTGGATTTCACATCAGGCTCCAGAGGTGGGATGTGATTGTGGCAGAGGATATTGCATCCACTGGCCACAGCAGCTGGTTCAGTCTTGGGCCCATGTCTCAGTCAGAGCCAATGAAATTTGATCTTGGGACTTCTGAGTAGGAGGAGAAAGGGCCAGAGGAAGGCTTTGGACCAAAAGTGGGGTTGTTTTTAACAACATACATGATTGCAAAGTCATGAAAATATTCTTCAGTGATCCACTTCAGCAGAAAGGTGGCTTTTGACAAAGCTTGGTAAAATTGTTAGGAAAAAGAATTATATATGCTCACCGATGAGCTAACAATGAGATGGACACATCTCACTAAATAAGTCCTGTTGTAAAGGAGCTCCTCCACCAGGACATGTACATAGTGGGGGCTCAATGGATTTTTGGTTTAGTGAATGAATGACCTCATTTGGGGAGCAAGTACTTTGTTTTGTCTTAGCAAAGCTATTAACTTGAAGAATGTACTGTGACACTTCCTGTATCAGCCAAGATTTTGATGTTCTGAAAAACTCAAAAGTTCATTGGTTTTAGGAGAACCAAGGATGATGGTGGCATCAGTGTGTTGATTTGGAATGGAGAATAAATGACCAGGAATAATTTTGGGATAATGGCACCTGGGTTGTGGCTAATTGGTCAACAAACGAGCAGAAAAGTATGACCAAGAGGAATGACAGAACTTCCAATGTACTGTTTGAGAGAGAGAGAGAGAGAGAGAGAAGCAGGAAAGCAATTTGGAAGTTGTAGGGGATACTGTTGGCTTTCTACCCAGATCCTCTTACAGGACCATTGTGCTCGCATTCACTTCAGCTGCTCCACATTCCAGAAAATTACCTTCAGACTTTCAGCCAAGTGACCAAATCTTGCCTCACCTGGGAAGGTGTTCTATAATGCTCCTTCACTCCTAGCTGCCCATGGCCAGTGATTGACTGTTGGGAGGACAAAAGACCAGCTTCCTTGCCTCAGGTTGGGATACCATGGAGGTGCAATTTATGCTCCAAGGTCTTTGTGGGATTAGGCTGAAGCTGGTCTCTAACTGTGATCACATCTCACTTACCTTCTGCCCTTTCAGTTTCCCTCACTCCTATCTCCTGAGAACTCTCCCTCAATGCCTTACATGTACCAAATCCCTGAAACTTGAAATAAGACAGAAGTCTTTTATTTTAAAAAGATTTTATTTATTAATTGATGAGACACACACACACAGAGGCAGAGGCATAGGCAGGGGGAGAAGCAGGCTATCTGCAGGGAGCCTGGGGCGGACTCCATCCCAGGACCTTGGGATCATGACCTCAGTCAAAAGTAAATGCTCAACCACCGAGCCACCCAGGCATCCCAAGACAGAAGTCTTAATACTAAATACTGTGCAAGGCCCAGAAGCTCTGCTATTTATAGCTATAGGTGAAATATTGTATCCTCTGCCCTCCAGCATTCATTTTCTATCATGTGGTTTAGTTTTATTTTCTCTAAAGCACTTTACCCAATCTGAAATTATCTTAATATGTTTCTTGTTTACTGTCTTTTTCCCTCTCTCAGAATGTGAGTTCCATGAGATCAGGGACCATGTTGATTTTATTGACTGCTCTTTTCCTGGGACCCAGAAGAAGCCTGGCTTACAGTAGGTGGTAATTGTTGGTTAAATACATGTTGAATGAATGCATGAATTGCATCTGCTTTTATGGGTGCAAAACCCATCCTATTCTCACTTCTGATTAACTTATGGAAATAGTTACAGAAGCTCTTTCTTTTTTGGGTTCTAGCATCTTATTTGTAATCTCTTCAGGCAACACATTTTCATTTCTGATAATAGAATTTCTATGGTTGCTTTAACTTGCAAATCCTCTAATATTTATTTATTGCATTTCTGATTGGCATTACTCATAATTCTCAGTTTTTAGCGATGGTACTTTGTTTAACTTACATATGAATTGACTTTGCTCTGAAGTATGGAATTGGCTGGAAGGATAAAACTTTCAACATTTTGTAGAACATAGTTTGACTGGCTATTTTATTATCTAGAATAAACTGACATTAACATTATGAGGGACTTAGGCAGCTCTACATATCCGGTTGACTTCTTGATGTTTCCATGTTAAATCTCAGGTGTTCCCAACTTGAAATTGGTTTCTTGTGCTGCATTCTCAATGCACACCTTCTTTTTTTTAATATTTTATTTATTTATTCATGAGACAGGCAGAGACAGGTAGAAGCAGGCTCCATGCAGGGAGCCTGATGTGAGACTCGATCCCAGGACCATGGGATCACACCCTGAGCTGAAGGCAGATGCTCAACCGCTGAGCCACCCAGGCGTCCTACAACGCACACCTTCTTTAAAGATATCTCAAGCTGTAGCCTTAGGAAACTATGATTTTTTTTTTCATTTTGTCCTATAGGGATTTTAAGAGTTATACTGCTCCATGGAAGAAGCTACAGAGAGAAATGCATGTTTGAGTGTGTGTACACACACACACTCACACAATTCTGCTTATTTGGGACCTGTGATAATCAAAAGTGCTATTTTCAACAAATACTTCTGAGAAATAATCTGAGCACTTAATAGGATGCAAAAGAGTGGGTATTTACTATTCTACCCTTTAATTAGCATAATCAGTGTTTCCAGTAGCAATAGCAATTGGAAAATCGCTGGTTTTATTAGGTTCATTATTCTTCCTTAGTGTAGTGTTGCATCAATGTGGCTATTACTCTTAAGTTGCTTTTTTAAAACAAGAGTTGGTACTTCCTATGGGCAAAATCCTTGGGTTTTGAACAGAGTCCACCAAACTTCTCAGAACTAATCATTAGAACAGAAGTTTCAGTTTGATTTTGCATTTTGTCTTGTCTTCCTTTAGGATAGAGTGAAAGTCACAAGGTGAACTTGTTTTAGGAAGGCCCTTGAACATATTTCTTTCTTTCTTTTTTTTTTTTTCCTTGAACATATTTCATCATGGTTGTGCTTTGGTGGGAAGTATGTGTGGTTTAGGGAAAGGAGTTAGTTTCTCCTTTTAGGAAGTGATTGAGTGGAAAGAGATGGACTCCATGTATGTGAAATTCAGAAGTCAAGGTTGATTCTGAGTGTTTTCATTGCTTTTCTGTGCTCCAGAGGAGTCACTGAACGGAAGGAGACAGGTGGCCAAGATTCTATTTTTCTCCCCTTCCACACCCTTTTGGAGGTCAGATTATTATTCTTAGAGCCTTTTGATGCATAATAAAGACATGCTTTGGGTCAATATTGGGATGAATTATCTTGTTATTAATGCTCTAGGCAAAAGCAGCTGGCATCATCTTGCTCACAGCTCTTCCAAGTCTAGGAGACCTGGCTTACAGTGATAGCTGTAGCTGCCCTCCCCACCCTCTCTCCAAATCCCCTTTTGGTTGTAGCCTACAATGGTCCTGATAGAGACTCTTGGCAGCCATGGGGATGTCACTCAGAACATTCCCTTCCATTTCACTCCTTACTATGCTCTATAGGTCCTCCATAGAGAGGTAAAACATGCTCCTAGGTTTTTATAGTTTTCCTGGGCCTTTTTTTTTTAAAGATTTTATTTATTTATTCATGACAGATACAGAGAGAGAGAGAGAGAGGCAGAGACACAGGCAGAGGGAGAAGCAGGCTCCATGCAGGGAGCTTGACGTGAGACTCTGTCCTGGGTCTCCAGGATCACACCCTGGGCTGAAGGTGGCGCTAAACCGCTGAGCCACTGGGGCTGCCCTGGTTTTCCTGGGTCTTTAAGTCATGGGTGCCTGCCTTTCTCTGAGGATTAGGACTTCTGAACTTGGTGAACCACTTCAGTCATTAGTCATGTTCAGTTACCAGGCATGCTCATTTAAAATCCAAGCTTGCTCTAAATGGAGCATCTTTTTTCATACCCTGACCATTAGCGAAGTCTTTCTGGAGTCTGGATATGTTCCTGGGCTGTGAATTATGGAAACAAATGTGGCCAGGAATCCTATTTTTTAGGCATCATCCACAAGGCATGTCAATTCTTATGTATCTTGATGGACTCTGGAAGCATTAGTGTCACGGAAGGAAAACATTTTAGTCCTATTAAAGGTGAATGCCTCAATCTCCACCAAGCCTGCCAGGAAGAGACTCAGGAGAAGGATGGATTTTCCCAGTGATGCATACAAGTCAGGCCACTCCCCTAATAGATGGGCTCCTGAATAACCTTTAAGGCAGTTGGTATACTGTTACTGGGAGGCTGACCTGGGGCCATAGGTTTGCTCTGATTGAGGCAGCTTTCCTGGCAACTCCTCAAGGAGCTGGCCAATGGTCCTGTCCCATGGCAGGATGTCAATGGTAGAATGAGATATACCAGCTTGACTTTCACTTGCCAAACACATGGCATGTTGTCAGTCACCTGGCCCTGCACTAGATCCTGTTTTTGCACAACCACTTATGAATTCAGCAAAGAGGAAGAACACTCTGAGTATGAATTGAGCAGAAGGAAACAAAGTCCTAAAAACAAGTGGCAATGAGACAAGAACCATGAATAAGAAAAACTACAGGAAAGAATGCTACCAGAAGCCTCATATCAATGAATAAATACCATACCAAGAGACTAGGGAGGTCCTGGGTTTTGAACAGTGAATTAATGAAGAAGACTGCCCACACCTCCCTAGCAGCAAGACAAATACGTGATTCACTATGAAATCCACGGCTAAATGTATTAGCCAAAGAAGTAATATGTTATGGTTAAGAGTTAAGAGTTGCTGAACCCAGAATGAATTCAAATCTCAGCTTTGCCTTTTGATAGCTTTGTGACTTTGAGAAGTTATGGCAGTGCTCTCGGCTTCAGTTTACTTCCCTGTTAAATGGGCATAGTCAAAGCACCTACCAAAGAACTATTATAAATTAATAAATGTAAAGCACTTAAGTCAGTACTAGGCACATATAGTAAAGTTATGAATGCTATTTTTTTTGGGGGGGGGACAGGATTAATTTGCATGATCTCTGCCTCAAAGTTAAAAAAATGTGACAGAGGGGCACCTGCATGGCTCAGTGGTTGACCTACGCCTTCGGCTCAGGTCGTCATTCTGGGGTCCTGAGATTGAGTCCCGCTTTGGACTCCCTGCATGGAGCCTGCTTCTCCCTCTGCCTGTGTCTCTGCCTCTCTTTCTGTGTCTCTCATGAATAAATAAATAAAATCTTTTAAAAAAAAGTGACAGAAGAGGAAAGAGTCTAGAGCCTGACAGGGGAAAGATGGAGCTGAAGTAGACTCATTGACAATCCCCTATGATTCCCTGAGAGCTAATTTGCCCAATATTGTAGCCTTTAACCACACGTGGTATTTAGATTTAAATTGAAATTAATAAAAATTAAATGCAATTAAAATTTTGGTTCTTCAGTCTCATTAGTCACATTTCAAAGGCTCAATAATCCTATGTGGCTGGTGGCTTCCATGTTGGACAGTGTGCAGTAGAACATGTCCATCATCAAGGAAAGTTCTATCGGATGGCTCTAGCTTAGAGCTGTAGTGACCAGCTGAAGCACTATAATGATTCAGCCTCCTTTAATGACTAAGAATTTTTGAACATTTTGTTTTCAGCATGTTATATGCATTATCTCAGTTAACCTTCCCAATGAGCTTAAGAAGCAGGGACTCTGATAATCTTTATTTTATGGGTGGGGCAAATCAAGCACAGAAAAGAGGTTTTTGCCCAAGGTCACACAGGCGGACAAGGGTGGAGCTGGCCAGATTCTGCTCCGGGAGTCTAAGTCCACAACCTGCATTCTGAGCTGCAACAGCACTACCTTGCTGCATGACACGCCTGTGTATGTTGGAGCACAGAGATGAAGTGCCAGTGAAAAGGGGACCTTTGGAGCAAAGGTTAGTATCTTGGGGAAGACGAGGAGGTTCTACTCTGAAGTGATGATTGTGGAAGCTGATTAAGAAAACACGAAGCTGACAGAAGATTTGGGACGGGGACTTAAACATGCAGCTCTGATGTCTGCCTTTTTGAAGCAATAATAAATGGCCACTGGAATCCTTTCAAGTGAATGTTCTCAGAGTTTTTCATGGTCTGAAGATTCATTAAATGGTCAACTTCATTATTAAGGGCTTTTATGCTTAAGTCTGAGGCCAGTGTATAAACAGTTATTTCTGAAAGAGCTGCTGAATTCAGACCCTAGGGTGAGCCCTGGAGGTACAATCATGTTTAAGCTAGACTCTGCCCTCAAAAGACTCATCCGTCGATAATGGCTAAATGCATATTTCATTTAATACTTACATCAAATCTATTAAATAAGTACATCATTGTTATTCCCATTAAACATTTAGGGTAACATGTTTAGAGAAGTTAAGTCACTTTCTCAAGATCACAGCTTTTTTTTTTTTTAAAGATTTTATTCATTTATTCATAGAGACAGAGAGAGAGAGAGGCAGAGACACAGGCAGAGGGAGAAGCAGGCTCCATGCAGAGAGCCCGACGTGGGACTCGATCCAGGGTCTCCAGGATCACGCCCTGGGCTGCAGGCGGCGCTAAACCGCTGCGCCACCGGGGCTGTCCAAGATCACAGCTTCTAACCCCCGTCCCACATGCATAGGAATGAGAAGCAGTGTCCCTGGAAGTCAAACCAGGGTTTCTGATAGTACCTGTCTCTGGGCTGTGATCCAGAGGGGGAGAACACCATTGTCCCACCACTCAGTCTTCTTTTGTGTAGTCTTGAAGGAGTACTTCCAGCGTGTCTCTGTGTTAAACATCATGTTGTGAATCACACCATGATCTTCAATCCAGCGACCTTGGGAATGAAAGAGGGAAGGTGCTGGTAAGTTCTATGAATGGATACTGCCGGGGGTATCAAAGTGATCTTAAGATCTCCCCCAACATCCTTCTGGTTGGCCTACTTCTTCTGGGGGATTGCTGCTCTGGGTGGCTGACCTGGAGCTTCAGACTTGGTTTTCTGGAGGTGCAAATGTTGGTGGCCATAAAGGAAGGGCTAATTGTATCTCACAACTGCCAGATTGGATCTACTCCCTGGAACAGACCTCACAGTCTTGGAGGAAGCTGGTATTGACTGTGGAGCCTGATGTGGGAGGGAAGGCAGGGCATGGGGAGGCCAGGTTACTTGGGTTATTCTGTGTCCAGAAGGTAAGAGCCTGGAATTTGGATATTTCCTATGGAATGATTTTCTTTGTCTTCTGCTGGCAATGATCTGATTCAATATTGAATATCCAGTGGGCCCAATTCTTGGGAAACATCACAGGGATTTTCCTAGGACTCCCATGCTGTTTGAGGAAAACAATGGAATTAGGAAGGATTTCTGACATAGTTAGGTATAGACCTTTTTCTCTCTCCTTAGAGAGGGAAGGCAGATATTGAGGAATGTGATTAAGCTAGATTATTCTTGAAAACATAAGAATGAACCAGATACAGAAAAAACCTGTAACCTTACATTGTGCCAAGGAAAAGGGGAGTACATGTTGGGGGTCAGTCTAAAGAGTGAACCAAAAGATCCATGGGGATAGCAGAGTCCACTTCCTTACCTGCTGGGACAGAATCCTCTGGGTGACCCTAGTGATTGTAATAAGATAGTGATGATTTCTCCTATTTCCCAGTTAAATCAAGGCAGGACATTTTGTGACTAGAACTTGATAGTCATGGAAACTGAGAAGGGAAAGCTCTTCACTGGCTCAGTCATTGCCAGGCTGCTGGTGGGTAAAGTCCCCTTAGGATGGCCAAAACCCTCAGCTGGGAAGAAGCAAAAACCATTGTTGCTTTATTGTTTCTGCCTTGTAGGTAGACCACACTTAGGGGCACTGAAAGAAGTTGTGCTTCTGTCAGGGATTAGGGCTTTGGGGTCAAGATCCCTGATCAGGAATAAAATTGGATGGTCAACAGTGGAAAAGCATGGACCTAGAGTCCAAGAGAGCTGGATGCCAACCCTGACTTGGCTTTTGAACTTGCTGTGTGAACTTAAACAAGCCCCTAACCTGCCTGGCCTCGGTTGCCTGAATACTAGCATATAGGGTTTGTGTGATGAAATCATGGCACATATTTACCACCATGTCATAAGCTAAGATGTAGGGACATTAACTCATCTAATGCTCCCAACAACCCTGCAAGGTGGCTACTATCATAGCCCCTCCTTTAGAGAGTTCTCTCTTTAAGGAAACAGGCGCAGAGTTTGCTCAAAATCATGTAGCAGAACTGGGCTTTGAATCCAGGAGGCTTGGCCACAGCCCATACTTTTTTTAATAGGTAAAATTCACATAAGATAAAATTAACCATTAACATTTTGTTTTTTAAAGAATTTATTTATTTATTTGACAGAAAGAAAAAGAGAGAGAGAGAGCACAAGCAGGGGGAGCAGCAGAGGGAGAGAGAGAAAAGCAGGCTCCCCACTGAGCAGGGAGACCAATGCAGGGCTCTATATTAGGACCCTGGGATCATGACCTGAGCTGAAGTCAGATACTTAACTAACTGAGCCACCCAGGCATCCCAGCTATTAACATTTTCAGTGCACAATTCAGTATCATTTAGTATAGTCACAATGTCGTGCAATAATAATCTCATTCTTTTTTTTTTTTTTTTAAGATTTTACTTATTTATTCATGAGAGACACACACAGAGAGAAGCAGAGACATAGGCAGGGGGAGAAGCGGGATGCGGGACTCAATCCCAGGACTCCAGGATAATGCCCTGAGCCAAAGGCAGATGCTCAACCTCTGAGCCACCCAGGCATCCCTAATCATCTCTTTCTAGTTCCAAGGCATGTTCATCACCCTACGCAGAAACTACGCATTAGCAGTCACTCTCCAGTCCTCCATTCCCCCAACCGCTATTGACCACTAATCTGCTTCTGTCTCTATTGATTTACCTGCTCTGGACATTTCATAGACATGAAAGCTCACAATATATGACCTTTTGTGTCTAGTTTCTTTTACTTAGCTTCATATTTTCTAGGTTCATCTATG
Source organism: Canis aureus (assembly GCF_053574225.1). Classification (NCBI taxonomy): domain Eukaryota; kingdom Metazoa; phylum Chordata; class Mammalia; order Carnivora; family Canidae; genus Canis; species Canis aureus. Next base: position 41,462,593 of record NC_135618.1, read on the forward strand.
TTGTAGCGTATATCTGTACTTCATTCCTTTTTTTTTTAAAGATTTTATTTATTTATTCATGAGAGATACATAGAGAGAGAGACAGAGACAGAGACACAGGCAGAGGGAGAAGCAGGCTCCATGCAGGTAGCCTGACATGGGACTCAATCCCTGGTCTCCAGGATCACGCCCTGGGCTGAAGGCGGTGCTAAACCGCTGAGCCACCCAGGCTGCCCTGTACTGCATTCCTTCTTATGGCTGAATAATATTCCATTGTATGAATAGACCAGAATTTGTTTATGCATCCATCATTGATGCACATTTAGGTTGTTTCTGGGTTGTCTGGCTATTGTGACTAATGCTGTTATGAGCATTCATATATAAGTATCTGGTTTCAATTCTTTTGGGTATATATCTCAGAATAGAATTGCTGGGGTTACATGGTGACTCTATGTTTTGAAGAGCTACCAGACTATTTTCCGTAGTGGTTGTGCCATTTTACATTCCCACCAACAGTGTCTAGCAGTTCCAGTTTCTCTACATCCTCATCAACACTTGTTATCTTCCTGTTTTTGGTTATGGCCAACCTAGTGGATGTGCAATGGTATCTTGTTGGGTTTGATGTGCATTTCCTGAATGACTGGTGGTGTTGAGCATTGCAGTCTGGGCTCTTAATCCCTCTGCTATACCGTATGTCAGGAGTGGGGTGAAACACCACAGGTGAGAGTACTTTGTTATGGATAGGTGGGGCCCAAGTAGGCAAGAACTTTTAGAGCCTCGGGAATGAGTAATGGAAGCCTTTTGAAATCTACAATGAATTGTCTCCTTGTTATAGTGTCCAAACTTTCTCATGGCTGAGCTGTGCCATATCACAGCAGATGAAACGGAAGTACAGGGTCAAATCATCCAGGGAATAGCTTGCTTTTGCCTTTTTTTTTTTTTTTAACTTGTAAATCCTGGATTCTGTTCTAGGTGACTCTTCCTGCCCAGTAAAGAGCAAATCACCCTAAAGTGACAAACATCTGTCATTTCACCTAGTCTAGTATTTATCCATGGTATTTTATACTGCCAACATTAGAATCAATTGAACTACTTGTTAAAAATCACAAATTCCCTGGTCTCCTTCTAGGCCTTGCTGAATTCACACCTCTTGGGTGGGGTCTGGGAACTTGCATTTTGACAAGCTCTCCAGGTGGTTCTAGTGCCCACTGACATGTCAGACTACTGGTTCAGGGGCTATTAGCCATTCACATATGGATGTGGATTAGTTCTAGCAGACTGCTCATTACTCCAAAATCTGGGTTGATAGCAGCTCCTCTGAGTGACCAAAGGGAGAGCAGGTAGCCATCAAAACCTGGAGTACTTCAATATCTGGGGAAGCTTGGGTGCCCAAAGACACTGGGGGATTTGGAGGAGGGATTGAAAGAAGCAGAGGATGCCGCAGGCACAGAAACTTCTCCCTCCAGTAATTCTGTCTTCCAGGCTCTGGGACCCAGAGGTCAATTATGATATCAGTTAAGTAGACTACTCTGGGAACCAATAATAGAATCCATTTTTCCCTCAAAGAGATGTCACCCAAGTTTCAAACACCTAACCTAAAATGAGTTCAGGGAGTATGACCCTTCTATTCTGTGGCATGGCTAGTCCCAGTAATTGCACAAAGGGAACTGTCTCCATGGTGTTTGGGTTATTTCCACTCTGACACTTAAAAGGCATGTTCTAAATCCAGCCAGCAGCTGGGACCAGCAATGACCCAGAAGACATTTCACTGCCCCTTGGTTCCTCCTTCCTACTGCTCAAGGCTCTTTATCCTGGTTAAGGGCCAGTTCTGGAATGTGGGCAGAACAAGACAAAGGATGGGAAATGCTAAGAAATGAACAGCTGCAGGGAGCAGCAGTTTTACTAAAATTGCATTTTCAACTCTGGAGAGAGTCAGGGACCGGACTGGAAAAGCTGTGTGAAGGCAACACTGTCGATCGTGCCTGGAGTTCCAGTAGCAGCAAAGGAACTGGTTTCACTTGGGTCAGATGACGCTGTCCTCCCTGCAGTGCAATGGCACAGAGGGGGCTGCTTTCAGAGGTGGGACACCTTAGTTTGGCTCTTGTAAGCACCTGCTCTCTCCCTGGGAATCAGTCTTCCCCTCCATAAAAGGAGAGGGTTGAGGGACGCCTGGGTGGCTCAGCGATTGAGCATCTGCCTTCCGCTGAGGGCGTGATCCTCGGATCTGGGACCGCGTCCCACATGGGCTCCCTGTGGGGAGCCTGCTTCTCCCTCTGCCTATGTCTCTGCCCCCCACCTCTGTATCTCTCATGAATAAATAAATCTTTTTTAAAAATGAAAGGGTTGATGATTTCCAAGGGCCTTTCTGGCTTTATCCATTCTGACAGTCTGTCATCCATGTCATTTACATGTCTGCGATGTGGGCAATTACGCAGGTTAAATAGGAAGTAGGATGAGCTCTCCTAGAGAACATGATTCCTGGTGCTTGCTACTTATGCTTTAATCAAGGTATAGGGCAGCCCAGGTGGCTCAGTGGTTTAGCCCTGCCTACAGCCCAGGGTGTGATCCTGGAGACCTGGGTTTGGGTCCCACGTTGGGCTTCCTGCATGGAGCCTGCTTCTCCCTCTGCCTGTGTCTCTGCCTCTCTCTCCCTGTCTCTCATGAATAAATAAATAAAATTTAAAAAAATCTGGGTATAATGCCTACTTCCACACCATACCAGTTATGGCAAGGCGCATTCACTCAACTGAGCGTTTCAGGTGTGGGAACCAAGCCAGCTAGATTTGATTCCTTTCTCTTGATTTTCAGAGACCTTTGTTTATATCTCAAACACTTGCAGGGTGAATTTGGGAAACCATCAAGTCCAGTGTTTGATCCAAATCCTCTCTTTCTCAAACATTTTGAGCCAAGTATTGTCCTTGATTGTGCCATAGCATTTACAGTCTAAGGGATGGGGGGAGAGAGTTAAAAAGAGATAAAGGATGTTCTGGGGTGCCTGCAATGCTCACAGGTACCTTCTCTTAGAATTCCCCTAGGAGGGATGCCTGGGTGGCTCAGTGGTTGAGCATCTGCCTTCGGCTCAGGTCGTGATCCTGGAGTCCCGGGATCGAGTCCCACATGAGGCTCCCTGCATAGAGCCTGCTTCTCCCTCTGCCTTGTCTCTGCCTCTCTTTCTTGGTGTCTCTCATAAATAAATAAAATCTTAAAAAAAAAAAAAAAAAGACCTCCCCTAGGAATGGGCCTTGCTGAGAGGCAGGGCTAGGCACCATATTTTTACCACATGACATCTCTTTCCCACATTCAATTGGTTGGTGAGAAACCCAATTCTCTCTTTCAAGACTTAAACCAAGAGATGCAGTAGCTAATCAGCTCATGGTGGGCTCGGAGCAAAAAGAGAAAACTGGTTGTGAGTGAGTAGAGCAGAGACAAGAGAGTTCTTGGGGCTGATTAGAAGACACTAGGCTTTTGAGAACCAGAAACATAAGGTCTGCTTTCTTTCACTCTGTTTTCTATTTTCTCTGTCTCTCATTTGGTTCCCTTGCTTGAGTTTGCCTGTTAGAGCCTTGCAGGGCAGTTGTTTCTCTTGAGCTAGCATGAAAGGATTTCTGTGTTTTAACAGCTGTTGTTTCCTGACATAGCTGGTGATCAACACTTCAATAGACGCCGAACAAAGTGCATTGGGAACACAGAAAAGGGGTTCAGGGAAGGCTGCACAGAAGAGGTGATGCTGGAGCCTGGTGGAAGGCAAGAGCAAATGCAGTTCAACCTTGAACAATATAGGCTTGAATTGTGTAGGTTCATTTATACGCCAGGTTGTTTTTGATAAATACACTGCAGTACTGTTGATGTATCTTATCTTCCTTATGATTTTCTTAATAACATTTTCTTTTCTTGGGAGCCTGGGTGGCTCAGTTGGTTAGGTGTCTGTCTTTGGCTCAGGTCATGATCTCAGGGCCCTGGGACTGAGTCCCACCTTGGGCTCCCTGCTCTTCGGGGAGTCTGCTTCTCCCTCTGCCTTTCTCTTTCTGTCTCTCATGAATAGATAAAATCTTTAAAAATTTTTTTCTTTTCTCTAGCTTAGTTTATTGTAAGAATATAGACTATTATGCATATATAAGACATATTAATCATCCCTGTTATTAGTAAGGCTTCTGGTCAATGGTAGGCTATCTGTAGTTAAGTTTTTGGGGAGTCAAAAGTTATACATGGATTTTTCAACTGTGTGGGGCTTCACCTTCAGTAACCCCCATATTGTTCAAATGTCAACTGTATTTGCTGTGATTTTTAACTATTAAAACTAAGCAGTTCACTGCTTGGGCAGAAGTAGATAGAGATGGTTTTATAATATCCTGCCCCAGTTGTACCCATTGTCAGTTACCTTGCTGAAAGGATTATGTAGCCTGGGTTTGCTTAGTGCTTTTTTTTGTTAATGATCTAAACTTCTCACATGATATGCACTTGGAAACAAGCGAAAAGTGTTGTTCAGTTATATTGTTGTGGGCAAACCACTCTCTTGGCCATTGTTAGAAGACTTGAGAGGTTAGTTCCAAAGTTTGAACTAAAATAGGGTCTGGTATCTACCCAGTAAGACTGCTGATGGGCTTTTCTTTTTTTGATTATGATGAAAAAAATGGCTGAGTTGGTTCATAACTTGTTTTTTCTCATCATCTCAGTCCTGGATTCTTGGCCCAGAAGCTCTGCTCTAGAACCTGCAGATTTTTCCGTTTTTGCTGATGTTCTAGGCTATTCCTGGCTTGTGATAGATGAAAGCGATTCCTTTTTTTTTTCCTGATCCTAAGGTCACGACTAGACCTGACTTACACCTATCTAAATACAAACCTTCATGGGCCTTCAGATCATACAAGAAATGGGTGCCTCTGCTGCATTGCAGAGGAGTCAGGGAGTACCATTGGAACTGGGCACACATGGCACTCATGCCATTCTATCCTGCTTATACTTTCCATTTTTTTAAAAGATTTTATTTATTTATTCATGATAGTCACACAGAGAGAGACAGAGAGGCAGAGACACAGGCAAAGGGAGAAGCAGGCTCCATGCAGGGAGCCCGACGTGGGATTTGATCCCGGGTCTCCAGGATCGCGCCCCGGGCCAAAGGCAGGCACCAAACCGCTGCGCCACCCAGGGATCCCGTATACTTTCCATTTAGCATCCATCTCATTTCCTCTTGAATTTCAGATGATTGCCTACAAATATGTTTATTCCATTAGTTTATAAACTTCCTAAGAGTAGGGCTGTGCCTTGTTTATTCTGATATATCCCTGGCACAAAGCATAGGATTATATCCTTACTAGACATTCAACAATATTTGTTGAATTTAATTGAACAAACTCCCTCTTACTTCTGCCCCATTTGCAGATGGCTGGGTATGATCTGAACAAGTAGTAAACAGAAACTAACTTAGTTCAAAGTCAATTTGGGAAAAAATATACTTTAATGGATTAAAAGAATCCATACCATAACTTAATAACTGAATAAGGGCATGCCTCCTCCTCTGCTCTAAACATTTGCTCTGTTCCTACCTACTAATTTTCAGGTGTGACAGTGTATATTTACAGATAGTCCATTTGGGCATAGATACACTTTAATGCATTTCTTTCTTTAACAAAAATTTGAGGAACTGCTATATGTTAGTCACTAATTCCTTTAATCTATCATATAGACTATAAGCATGTCTTCATTTTCCTCCTGATTTGTGATTCATTTAAGTTCACATTCCCAAAACCAAAGAAGAAAATGTTGTGTTAGCCAGCTAGTATGAAATCAGTGAGGAAAAAACAGTTGCCAAATCACATCAACCAACCACCATAAATCAATCCAGTGTTCCATTCCTGAGCTGACAAGCTTATTGAGAAGAACAGCCAAGACACTGATGGGAAGACAGCCCCCACTGGAGCTCAAAACCACACTCACCCAAGTTTACACACCAGAGTGCCACCCATTGATAATCTACTGGACCCATAGCAAAAGTACTTGAAATGAGGACAGGTGAACCAATCAAAATTTAAAACCTTATCAACTACTGTTACAGAATTGAGGCTTGTCTCCAACACGAGGACTCATGATGGCAGCCATTTTTTGGACAGAGAATATAAAATCTTAGAAGCCCATTTTACTAAACTGCTCTTGCTCATGGGTAAGTGCAAATGAAAAATGCTGCTGCTGCTTTTTGACATTGCTTTTTAATTATGCCCATCTATAAGTCATTTTATCCTTGAATAAGACTTGAGAATGGCCCTAAGGCAGAGGCATGATTCCTTAGGAACTAGGCCAACAGAGAATGGGCTTTCACATACTCCACCTTTTCCTTTAATCTGCTGTCAAAAACAGAAACTTTCTCTCTGAATAGCTGGAAGCAGACAGCTGCACTTGCGTTCCATCTGGGAACTCTATTAACCCACAGTTCTACCCTTGTCCTGCCTTACTGGCCACTGTTACAGAAATGAGATCTGTCCTCTACATTTTTTTCTCACTTCATTTTCTCCTCTTACCACTATAGTGGGCTGAATGGAGCCCCCCACCGAATTATATGTTCATATTCTTATTCCCAGAACCTGTGAATGTTGCCTTATTTGGAAACTAGGTCTTCACAGATGTAATTGGTTCATGATTTTGACATGAAGAGATCATCCTGAAAATCATTACATGAAGAGATTTACCCATGTTGGCTCTAAAACCAAAGGCAAATTTCCTTATAAGAGACAGAAGAGGAGGGGACACAGACAGAAAAGGAGGAGGCAACATACCGTGCAGGCAGATATTGGAAGGCTGTGACCACAAACCAAGGAATGCTGGCAGGTACCAGAAGCTGAAGAGGCAAGGAAAGATTCTCCCCTAGAACCTGTAAAGGGAGCATGGCCCACTGATATTTTGATTTTGGGCTTCTGGCCTCTAGAGTTTGTATTGCTTTAGGCCACTCAGCTTTTTTTTTTTTTTTTTTTTTTTTTTTTAGGCCACTCAGCTTATGGTACTTTTTAAAAATTTTTTTTAATTTTTTATTTATTTATGATAGTTACAGAGAGAGAGAGAGGGAGGCAGAGACACAGGCAGAGGGAGAAGCAGGCTCCATGCACCGGGAGCCCGATGTGGGATTCGATCCCGGGTCTCCGGGATCACGCCCTGGGCCAAAGGCAGGTGCCAAACTGCTGTGCCACCCAGGGATCCCTCTACTGTGTAATCCATAGACCTGAAGCATCAGCATCTGATTTTTCTACATGTTGGAAATTAACGTAATGAAAAGTTAGGAAATATCCTGGTTTTCCAGCCTTCTTTATTTTCGTGGCTTCCTTTTTTCTCTCCTTGTGGAAATGACTGGTGCTGGAAGCACATCTTTTCTGTCTCCATCTGTTTTTCTTTGCTTTGTTCATCTATGTTTTGGGGAGTTTGTTGACTTCCAGGACTTTTTCAGTGGAGAGTTGTTTCTGGGGAAGCAGGATGGGAGCCGATTAAGGTTTATGGCATCTTCTATCCAGGTTTCCAACAACATCTGCATGGTTTGTATTATTATCAGCAGCAGGGATTTAATTTCCTTTCCCTTTCCCTACCTCTCTTACCTCTTTCAGACTCTGTTTTTCACTGGTTAGAGTGTCACATGGGTTGCCTTTGGCTTTCTGATTTACATGTAATTTGTGTATTATATGTCTAGTCCAAAGATTCTCAACTAGGGGGTGATTTTGTACCCCAAGGAACATTTGTCTGGAGACATTTTTGTTATCACAACTAGGGGAGGAATGGTGCTGGCATCTTAGAGGCTAGGGATGCTGCTAAATGCTCTACAACACACAGGATAGCCCCCCTAAGACAAAGAATGATTTGGCCCAAAATGTAAGTGGTGAGATATTGAGAATCCCTCCCTAGTCTTAAAGATCATCCAAGTACATTTGTCCGTGCTTCCTTTACTCCTATGTCAGGTAGAAGGAGGGGTGGATTCATGAGTGGTTATGACATCTATGAAGAATTTTTACCTCTTATAGATTGATTTTGGGATAGAATGTAAGCAATCGATCATTTGTGCAAATTGTGCCCTGTGCACCTCCAGGGGATACCACCAACATAGTGTTAATGAAAATAACCTTCCTAGAATTGTGCTGTACACAATCTACACAGTTATAAGTGGTGGCTCTAGTTTTGAGGTTGTCCTGGTGGGGTTCTGGAATTGGGAAAGACTTAATTTCTGGCTGGTAGGGAGCTGGAACCTACCATTGAGTACCCTTTCAGGAAAGGAGAAAATGTTGAGCAGAGAGGACCTCACTTTTATTATTCTCAACCATCCTGTAGTTACGTGAGTTCCCTTTTCACCTCTGATCCATATCTATTTGACTAGATGTAAAATTGCCGAATTATAATATCATAGCTTACGTTTTCTGTAGCCTTTGTCTGAAACGTGGTGATAGCTTCTTATTTTCAGTAGGTTCCTTGGGGGAGAAAAATATATGCTGCTGCATAAGACTTCCTATCCACCCACCACTTGCTTGGCGGGATTTCCTTAGTTTCAGCAGCATAAGTTATTCTCACTGGTCCTCAATCACTTTGCAATAAAAACTGAGATTGCAAAAATGTTCACTATCATTACCAGTGATGGAGCAGTAAGTACAGGCTTCTGGAGAGGGAGAAGGAATCAGGTGATTTAAACTAGGAGAATGAGCTGCTAACCGTCAGAGAATGGCTTTTCATTTTGGTGAGATCTGAGGGGAATTGGGACAGTTCAGAGAGACTGGGGGGGCCATCCTGGAAGATGGCTGTTTGCACGTGTGCTTACTGAATCTACAGGGAGCCCATGCCCACTGAGCAGTCCCAGAGGTGAAGGTGTGATTTTTTGGGACTGAGTATTGGGGCACTGGATCGCATACCTCCATCTCTACATCAAAAGCACCATCAGGCTAGTGAGGTGGACCTTGGCACCTCCTGCCAGTCCTTCCTCCATTGCTCTTTTCTCTTATAACGGTGCTTGACTTTCCACTGAGAACTCACCAGGCCTCCACTTACAGTCCACCTGATTTGTGTGGTGCTTGCCAGTTGCCTTAACCCTGACCTGGGGGTGGACATGTAGTCTTAGCTTGGGTGTTCAGCATTGTTCTACCCCCCACCCCAGGCCACAGAGGTTGGTTCTGAGAAGTAAATTGGTCCAATGAAAGCCAATATTGGGAATTTTGTGGTCACTCTTAGAAATAGAGAAAGAAAGGGAGGGGGAAAGGAGAGAGATTGATCATTCTGAGGACTTGGATTATTAATGCCTATAGATATTGATTACGTCTCATAGTACTGTTGTGGGTTGAACTATGTTCCTCAAAAAGGATACTTGAAGTCCTAAGCCCCAAGACATCAGAATGAGACCTTATTTGGGAATAGGGCCACTATAGAGTTGAGGTCATGCAGCAGCCCCTAATCCAAATGACTCGTGTCCTTATAAGAAGATGGCCATGTGAAAACAGAGACACAGGGACAATTCTGTGGATTGGGTGGAGGATGGAATCTATAAGCCAAGGAATGCCAAATATTGCCAACGAACCACAAGAAGTGAGGAAGACAGAAGGATTCCTTATAGATTTGAGAGGGAATGCAGCTCTATTAACAGCTTGATTTTAGGCTTTTGGACTCCAGAACTGTGAAACAATGCATTTCTGTTTTTTTTTTTTTTAAGATATTTTCTTTTCTTTTATTTTTTTTAAATTTTTTTAAATTTTTATTTATTTATGATAGTCACAGAGAGAGAGAGAGAGAGAGAGAGAGGCAGAGACACAGGCAGAGGGAGAAGCAGGCTCCATGCACCGGGAGCCTGACGTGGGATTCGATCCCGGGTCTCCAGGATCGCGCCCTGGGCCAAAGGCAGGCGCCAAACCGCTGCGCCACCCAGGGAACCCTTAAAGATATTTTCATCTTCAAATCATCTTCACACCCAGTGTAGGGCTTGAACTCACAATCCTGAGATCAAGACTCACATATTCCACTGACTGAGCCAGCCAGGCACTCCATACATTTCTGTTGTTTTAAGCTGCTCAGCTTGTGGTACTTTGTTATGGCAGCCCTAGGAAATGACTATAATTACTTTCAAATTAATACTCTTCCTCCCCGTCCTCCCTTCCTTAGCCCCCTCCCCCCCATCATTTTTGCCTAAGCAACAGAAAGAGTTAATGCTGACGTGGTGACACACTATGATTGGAAAGCCCGGCCTCTGTGGACATTCATTATCTCCTATGGTTCAGGGATTAGCCATAATTCTGCAGGCTTTCTGGAGCTTCACTATGGGGGCGTGTCCTGTGTTACCTTTTGCCTTTCTACAAAGACGGATGCTCACCCCCTGTTTATCTGAGCCCCATCAAGGACCTTGTCCATGGTAGACAGAATTCCAAAATGGCCCTCAAGGCTCTTGTTTTCTGATATATATGCCTGGTATAACTCTTTTCCCTTGAGCTTGGGTGGGACCTGTGGCCTTGTTTCTAACCAACAGAACATGGAAAAGTTGAAGAGATTCTGCAGATCTCTTGAACCCTAATCAGTTCATTTTGAGTTAATCAAAAGAGAGTTTATCCAGGGTGAGCCTGACTTAATCAGGTGAGCTCTTAAGAGAGGATCTAGAGCAGAGAGGCCCTCTCTTGCAGCCTCAAAGGAGAAAGCTGCCATGAGTCCTATAGCTGCAGGGAAATGAATTCTTCAAACAACCACATGAGCTTGGGAGAGAACCCCATCCCAGTCAACGCCATGATTGTAGCTTTGTGACACACTGAACAGGGGCCCCAGCTCAGTGGTGCTGACTCCTGTCCCATGGAAATGGAGAGATAATACAAAGGTGTTGTTCTAAGCTGTTAAGTCTGTGATAATTAGTTCTGCAGCCATAGAAAACTAATACATCATTCTATTTTAAGAAATTTCCAGGTGCTGTGGCAAAGCTCCTGTGTGTGTGTGTGTGTGTGTCATGAAGATTGGGGGTGGGGATGATGAAACCAGGTGGGAAGAAGAAAACGATCTTTTTTTTTAGAAGAAAAGTATCTTGGAGGAAGTAATGGTTCATTCAATCAGGGAGGGGATGAACTTAATTTTAATTAGTATGCAGGTCTGTGCCCAGCTTTGGGGAGCTGGAGAGAAAATGTCTCCTCTAGAACCAGGGCTTGCTTTGCACCTGGGAGCTTTTTTTTTTTTTTTTTTTTAAGATTTTATTTATTTATTCATAGAGACACACACACAGAGAGAGGGGCAGAGGCACAGGCAGAGGGAGAAGCAGGCACCATGCAGAGCCTGACATGGAACTTGATCCCGGGTCCCCAGGATCACGCCCTGGGCTGCAGGCTGTGCTAAACCACTGCACCACCAGGGCTGCCCTGCACCTTGGAGCTTTGATTCTAGATAGGGGCCCCACTTCCCCCTCTTGCAGGTGGTACTGGGAGGGCCGATACTTGGAGGAAAAATATACATTCTTTGTGAGGATGTAAAGATTGTCTCATGTGGAGAGGTGATGAGGTAGGATATTTTTAATAAATAGCCAGTTTTTAAGAAATCCTCCCTCCCTGAGTTTTTTGTTCAGGACGTCTGTCCTCTCTGCTTCAAGGAGAAGGAGAAAGCATGGGAAGTGGGTATTCCTCCTAAGCTCTGCCCCTTATGGGAGCTAGAGGAGCAGGTGGTGCAGAAAAAGGTTTGGTGGGGACACAGCCAAGTGAGAATACATTTTCTCTGTCTGATTCCTTGAGCTGTCAGAGAAAGGAGACAAAAAGGCACAAGAAAGGGGCTCTTCATCTCTCTCCCTGGCAGAGCTACAGAGGAAAGGAAACAAACCCCCCAAAACATCTGTGGAATCTGGGAACAGAGGGGACATGAGACTGTGTCATGAGGTAAGCCCTAGGAAGCGGCAAGACCTTGGAGACACTTAAATGTAGTTGGCCACTGTTGCCGCTCCCAGGCCCAACAGAGATGCTAAAACAATAATTGTTGAATGAAGAAACGAATATGTTGGAAACCCTTTAAAACTCTCCAGGAAGACTTTCTTTACCAGCAGCAGGGGAAACTGATGAGGGTCATGTGACCCTGGCTCTGGGGTGAGGGCTGAGATATCCACACACCTGACAGCCCCCTGGCATGAGGAGGCCCTGCCGTGGAGATAAGGGCAGCAGATGGCGGGGGGGGGGGGGGGGGGGAAGGGGGGGCAGCATACTGGCCCTAGGCAGCTTTGTCAGCTATCTAAGGGAGGCTTGCTCATGGATCCTTGTGCCTGGGGCATGGCTTCTCCTGACCTTGGTCCTTGCCTGAGATCGCCTGGCCTCTGCCCCTTGAACTCTGTCTAGGAAGCTCAGAGAGATGGCCACATGGCTTCCTGGACTTGAGCCTGTGTTGGAGCTGTGCATAGTATTGCAGCTGAGATGTGAAGCAGTGTGTCAGGTTCCTCCTCCTCCTCTCTCTTCTGTGTTAAATCGCCCAGAGGTGTTTGTAAGAAGACCAATTAATTAGTCATTGAGCTAAGAGAGCCCCCTTTCCCATAGTTTGTGTCAGGCTTACACCCTGGAATCTGATGAGGTCTTTGGGTGCTGACAGTACGAATTTTATCCATTATTTTTTCTATTATGGATGATTCTTTCTCACATTAGAGTCAGACAGAGGTCTGCTTGAGCCCAGCTCACGAAGACAAATGCTGGGGATTTTGTTAGGCCTGGGATAGCCTCTGTTTTATTAATACAACATATTCAGGATATATACTTATTGCCTGGAATCTCTGAGGATGGGCAACATCTTTCAGAGGGGTTTGGAATGATTACTTAATTAGAATCAAAGACGGTGGCGGGCTGTAGTCATGCTGGAGGGAAGGGATTGAAGAGCCAGTGACTGTAACCATCCAGGACTGAGTTTGAATCCTACCTCTGCCCCAGAAAAGATTTGTGCATCTTTGAACCCCTGACGTCTAGCCTGTAAAGAGGGAGGGCAACCTGAGCAACCTAGGCTCCGTGAAAAACCTGTTTTAAAGTCAAAGTCGAGTGAATGTTTACCTGCTCGATAAATGGCAGGTCTGGTTAAAAATAAAAGAGTTCAAAGGAACATTTTTTTTTTCACAGTGAGCTAATTAAAAAGATTATTTGATGTATAACATTTTGTTATTTATAGGCAGTACATTTCATTTGGTCTAAGATCTAAAAAGTACACAGGAGGTACAGTTCAAAGTCTCCCACCCACTGCCCTCCCTGGAGGAACTAGTATCATCAATTTCTTGTTTATTTATCCAGAGGTCTTCTATACACCTATAAATAATTGCATATAGGGGCGCCTAGGTGGCTCAGCGGTTAAGCGTCTGCCTTCAGCTCAGGGTAAGATCCTGGAGTCCTGGGATCTAGTCCCACATCGGGCTCCCTGCATGGAGCCTGCTTCTCCCTCTGCCTATGTTTCAACCTCTCTTTCTCTGTGTCTCTCATGAATAAAATCTTAAAAAAATAATTGCACATATATATATATATATACACACACACACACATATTATATGAACCCATATATGCATGCTACTCACATTCTTTGCATCTTGGTTTTGTCACTTAATCCATTTTGGAGGTAGCTTCCTATCACGGCACAAAGAACTTCTTCATTTTTCCTTTTAAAGGTAATAGATTATGACATTCTATGGATGTCTGGTATTTTATTTAGCCATTCCCCTTTGGGTGGATAGTTAGGTTGTTTCTATTTTTCCTGTGGTTATAAATGCCAATGCAATGAATAACTTTGTATGTACACTGTACATCGTTTTCTACCCAGCAGATATATATCTGTGGGATAAAGTCCTGCAAGTTGAATTTGCCAAATAAGAAAATTTGTAAGTTCCTGATTGTACTTGATGTTGCCTAATTAATTAATTAATTATAAAGATTTTATTTATTTATTCATGAGAGACACACACACAGAGAGAGAGAGAGAGAGAGAGAGAGAGAGAGGCAGAGACACAGGCAGAGGGAGAAGCAGGCTCCATGCAGGGAGCCCAACGTGGGACTTGATCCCGGGTCTCCAGAATCAGGATCTGGACTGAAGGTGGTGCTAAACCGCTGGGCCACGGGGGCTGCCCCGATTTTGCCAAATTACCCTGCATTAAAACTGTACCCATTTCCATTTCCCACTGGCAATGAATGTAGGAGAGGAATTGCAGTGATTTTATAATTTTAAAAATTTTCTCTTAACTGTTTATATCTTCTCATTGAAGACCTTCTGGGAATAAATAAAAGGTGGGCATGCCTTATAATATTTTGTGCCCATCATATTCTCAGTGTTCAGGGACCCAGAGTCTGCCCATGGGAGATCTTTTAAGTGTTATGAAGTTAATGCCACTGGGAAGTAGCATTCGGTTTCTCCAGAAAAGGGCTATTTAGTTCCTGCTTCCTGGCACTAATAGTTCCCGAATGACTTGCTTCTCAAAGAGTTTACATATAGGAAAATCTCTCTCAGCAGATCTCCCTCTGAGTGGTTATTCAGCTTTATTTTTTAAGTTTCTGATTCAAGTGTCCCTTTGAGAGTCTGATGGAAATGATAAAACCCTCTCCCCAAAAAAGGTACCAGCAGTGTGTGTATCATTTTGGAGGCTCCGGGAGCTGCCCTGGACTCGAAGGAATGGTTCTCTGGGTAGGGGTGAGGCTCATGCTGCCAGGCACCACTCTTTACCCCATGAGAGGGGTCTGTGGATCCCAGACTCATAGTTGGGCAGAACTAGTTTCATGTGGCCAGGGACATATTCATTCTAGGCCTGGCTTCCCCCTGGCCCAATTCTTGGCCAAGTCACTGATGAATTAGTTATTCAGCCTCTCTGAGCTTTGTTTTTCTCATCTGTGGAATGGGGACAACACTTGCTTTGCAGTATTGTTGTGTTGGAGATATTGAAGCCAAAGCACCTAGCACATGCCTGGCTTCAGGCCCATGTTAGAGAAATGGAAGCTGTTCTTATTCTTAGTATAATGAAATCCTTTGCATTTTGGCAACTGGAATTTTGAAATGACCACATTCCTTCCTATCACAGAAGCCTTGAATATGGGAACACTTTTCCTTTCTCTTTGTCTCCTGAGGTCTCTTTCAGTTTTCAGTTCAATTGTCCCATCTCAGCCTTTCCCTGCTTCCAACTGCAAGTCAATTTGCCCTTGCTGTTTTCTCTTGAAGAAACTCTCTTCTTCCTTCTCAGTGCCTCTCCTCATTGATGAGATCTAGTAGTGTCTTTGCTTGTCTCCCCCATTCTGACTACGTGCTCCAGGTGAGCTAGGGAGACTGGCAAGGGCAAAGGCCCTGAGGCAGGTGGGGGCTGGGTGGAGATACAGACAGGTGGCCTTTGTGATCTGGAGAGAAACATGTGAGGGGAAGAGAGATGAGAGAGGCCAGGAAACAGTGGGTCAGGGGCCAGGTCATGAGACTTTCTGGGGCACAGAAAGACAAAATTTGAATTCTCTTCAAAGAGCACATTGGTGGGGCACCTGGGTGGCTCAGCTGGTTAAGCATTTACCTTCAGCTCAGGTCATGATCCTGGGGTCCTGGGATCAAGCCCCCTGCTTAGCAGGGAGTCTGTTTCCTCCCTCTCCCTCTGTCTCTCCACCCCACTCATGCTCTCTTTCCTCAAATAAATACATAAATAAATATAATCTTTGAAAACAAAACAAAATAACAACCACCAAAAAAAAAAAAAAAAAAAAAATCAAAGAGCGTTGGTGTCCCTCCAGCTTTTCAATAATAAGCCAGGGAGTCATCTAATATAATTGAGTTCTTTAAAGTTTAATATTTTATTATTTTTATGAAGTTCTTTTAATGATTTAGTTTTGGAAAAGATCACAAGCCATTGTGTATAAGGCAAGGTAAAGGGGCAGGGGGGCCCAGGGAGCAGGGAGCGGGGACTGGAGAGGTCCTAATTCTGTCTGCAGGCTGGTGCCCTGTAGCCAGTAGGGTTCTAAAAACCAGAATATTCTAAGCTAGTGCTTCTTCCAGTTGCATGAACTGCCTCAGTCTCCTGAGAGCTGACTGAGAATGGGCTCTGTCTCAGGGAATAACAAGTACTGAGGCTTCCACTAGCACTGGCAGACTGGCTGCAGAGCAGAACTTACCTGAGATGGTGGTGAAGTGAGATGGAGAGGTCATTGTCACGAAGGGTGGTGTGAGGTACTTGGCCTTCACACCCTCCTGGGCAAGGCGGTCCATGTTGGGGGTGTCCACATCCTGGTCGTAGTTCCAGCGGAAGCCATCGAAGGATATCAGCAGGAGCTTGTTGAAGTTCTTCCTTCCGGGGATGGGGTGGCAGCTGGCCCAGCCCACCAGGATGGGCAGCAGCAGTGAGAAGACCCCAAGCCCCATCATGCTGCGAGCACTACACATCACAGAGTTTGTGGGCCTGCTCCTATTTTTCTCCCTTTTTTATCTGTGGTTGAACAAAGTCCAAATTGATAATTGTGCCTGAGCTCTGTTGTGGATTGAAACACCTGGAGTATAACAAGATGTCATGGTTTACGTGATGAAAGGTTCTGGAAATGGATGGTTGTGATGGTTGCACAGCATTGTGAATGCACGTAATGTCACTGAACTGTACCCTGTAAAATGGTAAAAATGGTAAATTTTATGTTATGTATATTTTACCATGATAAAAAAGTCAAGCTATGTGAAATATTTTGGATTTTTCTTTCTTTTTAAAAAGATTTTATTTATTTATTCCTGAGAGACACACACAGAAAGAGAGGCAGAGACACAGGCAGAAGGAGAAGCAGGCTTCATGCAGGGAGCCCAACGTGGTACTCTATGCTGGGGTCTCCAGGATCATGCCCTCGGCTGAAGGTGGTGCTAAACCGCAGAGCCACCTGGGCTGCCCTGGACTTTTATTTCAATTCCACTATTGTGAAGGTTTGAAGAACAAATTAGACTGGTGCTTTCCTTTGCTCAGTATATTCTGTTTTATAGGGAGAACAAATTATTGTTCATTATGACTATGAAAGCAGCTACCATGGATTGAGGGCCTGAGAGGGCCAGGAACTACATACACATTATCTATTCCACTTAAAAAAAAATCCTAGGTAGGTTATTAGTTGGAAATTTCCCATAAGAATTTTAAGAAGTTATTGTGGTTAAATACACATAGGATAAGATTTATCATTTTAACCACTGGGAAGTGTATAAATTCAGTGACATTTAGTGCATTCACAGTGTTGTGCAACTATTGCCTCTATCTAGTTCCAGAACTTTTTTATCCCATCAAAAGGAAGCCCTGTACCCATTAATAGCCACTCATTCTTCCCTCACCCGGTCTCTGGCGACCACTAATCTGCTTGGTTTTACCTCCTCTGGATATTTCATATACACAAAATCATGTGGCCTTTTGTGTTAGGCTTCTTTCACTGAGCATGTTTTCAAAGTTCATCCACATTGTAGTATCCATCAACATTCCATCCTTTTCATGGCTTATTAATATTCTACTGTTTGGATATGCCACGTCTTATACTAAATATACTAAATATCCATTCACCAGCTGATTGACATTTGGGTTTTTTCCACCTTTTGGCTATTGTGATTAGTGCTGCTATGAATATTTGCTCGAATATCCTCTGCTTTCCACTTAATTTTTCCAACATATCTATGAGGTAGTTTTTACTTAGTAGCGAGGTAAACTGCTCAGAGAGGCTAAGGAACCATTTCAAGGTCACACAGTAGTTATGAGGCTGAGACTGTAATTTTTATGCTTGGCCACATGCTTACTGGGCATTGGAAGAGAATGTTAAATTCCCCAAGGGCACAAATTGCTTTGAATACTCTTAATCATCTTCCCATCTGCCCCACATTTTTTGAGCACATACTATGTCCTAGGTGTAAGAAATACAGAAATATAAATGCAGAGGTTGCCTGTGGGTGGCTCAGAGTCTAGGGGACAGGCAGACAAGTAAAGTGATACACCAGGCTCTGCTAGAAGTGTTCACAGGAAGTGATGTGGGAGCAGAGGTAGAGGGTCCCAGCCTGGAGAAGCCGGGTAGGGGAGGGGTCTTTGGAGGAGGTGGTGCTAGACTTGAGTTTTGCAGGCCGGGAGGAATTAACCTGTTGGAAGCACTGCCACTCCACCACTCATCTGGATATGATAACATCTGCCTCTGGCCTGTTCCTGCAGGCAGTGTTTGCACTTTTAGAAAGATCTATGCATTGTATAAAGATGTCACCAATGGACAAGAGTTGAAGGTCTACTCTGGTGTTCAGGTGAAGGTTTTGGAAAATTTTTGTCTTGATGTGGGTAGACTAAAAGCTGGGTATCAGACCCAGATGGATAACCTATTTCCCCCTTGCTGAAATTGCCCAGAACTCTGTTTCAGGTTTTTGCTGAGGTTGAATCTTTGGGGTGAAGAGGTGTTGTGTCAGGGGAGTTCTATTTTATATATATATATATATAACTTGGCTTCTATTAATTAGCGTGTGTTTTGCTATTTGAGGGATTTTCATAGAATTTTGTGATGAGTATGCAGCATTGTGGTTGAGTGTGTTTTGAAGCTTGGGTTCACATCTTGACTCTGCCACTTATTACCTATGACACCTTGGCGCAAGTCCCTTAACTTCTCTGTCTCTATTTTCTCCTCTGTACAAAGGAGTAATGGGGATCCCTGGGTGGTGCAGTGGTTTGGTGCCTGCCTTTGGCCCAGAGCGCGATCCTGGAGACCTGGGATCGAGTCCCACATCGGGCTCCCGGTGCATGGAGCCTGCTTCTCCCTCTGCCTGTGTGTCTCTTCCTCTCTCTCTCTCTCTCTCTGTGACTATCATAAATAAATAAATAAATTAGTTAAAAAAATTTAAAAAGGAGTAATGGTATATTTTCTAAGGTGGTAAGACTTTAATGAGATATTGCACATTGGTAGGAACGCTTACTGCTCATGGGATATCCATGTTCTCCTCCTCATTTCCCAGCACCTTTGTATTTACAGCGGATGTGCTGTGAGTGGAAGCTGCATGCATCACTTTTAGCCTACAGCTGTCTAAGGCTGGTAACTAACCATCTCACTCTCTCATCTTCTGTCACTCTATTAACTAGAGTCTTTTAAAAAAATATTTTGGGGATCCCTGGGTGGCGCAGCGGTTTAGCGCCTGCCTTTGGCCCAGGGCGCGATCCTGGAGACCCGGGATCGAATCCCACGTCAGGCTCCCGGTGCATGGAGCCTGCTTCTCCCTCTGCCTGTGTCTCTGCCTCTCTCTCTCTCTCACTGTGTGCCTATCATAAATAAATAAAAATTAAAAAAAAATGTTTAAAAAAAAATAAAAAAAAAATAAAAAAATATTTTGTTTATTTATTCATGAGAGACACACAGAGAGAGGCAGAGAGTCACAGGCAGAGGGAGAAGCAGGCTCCCTGTGGGGAGCCTGATGTGGGACTTGATCCTGGGACCCTGGGATCACACCCTGAGCCAAAGGCAGACGCTCAACCACTGAGCCACTTGGGCATCCCCATTACTTAAAGTCTTGTGTTGAGATGGTAGGCTTTCCATCATTCTGGGTCTCTGAATGACCATATGGAGCATAGTCTCCATCTAATCCATGGTGGAAGGGAGCATGGGAAGTCAACCTTTGTTGCCAAGCCATTGAGATTTTGGGGTTCATTTGTTGCTCTGGCATAACCCAGTATATCCTGGCTAATGCAGCAGGTAAAGCACTTACATTGGTCCCTAGCAGTGTGAGTGCTCGATGTTAGTTACTTGTAGGATGATAATAAATTGCCACTGGAAGTTGGGTTATGTGATCTGATGATGCCAATGATGCTACTTTATGCTTGGACAAATTGGACTTGGCATTCTTTCTAGCATGTGGGAGGGACAGATATTTGAGGGACAATAAAACATTATTACCTTTAGTTTGTGTCCCTGGATACCCTTGGTGGCAATGAACAACATACAGTACTCTTAAGAAAGCCAGACCCAGAGGAGAGTTGCTGTTGATCCCAGAACTGGGATTGTTCAAGGAGAGAATCTTGAGTCCCTGGTGTGTAGCTTCTCCAAGGGAACTGGAATACTTGTGGTTTGGCCCTTTGGGAATTATATACAATTATATAATTATAATCAGTTAGCCCCTTTTTGGGACAATCAATACACATTTCAATATTCTGGAAACATGGAAAAATTAGCTAGCAGTTATGCCACAGACATTCTCTCATGTCCACTGAAGCATCCTTGAAATCTCATATTTGCTGTAATCAGCAGAATTTGGTGGAGGTGGTTGGTTAGAGAAAATTCTCATTACGGTCACTGTGATATTTATGGTCATAGCACTGTACTGTGCCTTGGTTTCTGTTTGGGGCACTTGGGTGGCTCAGTCAGTTAAGCGTCTGACTCTTGATTTTGGCTCAGGTTATGATCTCAGGGTTAGGAGATGGAGCCCTGCATTGGCCTCTGTGCTGAGTGTGGAGCCTTCTTAATTCTCTTTCTCTCCCTTTGTCCCTCCCTACTCTCTCTAAAAAAAAAGGATGCCGTTAAACTTTTTAGAGAAATCTGTATATTTATGACAGTCACTAGAGTGGAGATGGGGAATTACAAACAGATTTTGGGAATCATCCCAGAGAGAGATAATACATAGAACTCTTGGTTGCAAGTGACAAAAACCCACATCTTATTAGTCTAGGTAAGAAGAGGGACTATGTTTTAGTCTAATTTTGCTCTGGAGCAGACTCTGAAAAAAGGATGGGGGTGCAAATGGTTTACTGGGAGGTGATCCCAGGGAGCGCCAACAGGGGAGTGGGGGAGTGATTTAAGGAAGGGAAGGAGGCCAACATGAGGTGTTTTAGTCTTGAGTGTATGCAGTGCTAGAATGATGAGTACTATGTGCTATGGACATGGCATCTGCTACAGGTTTTTTAGGGCATGATTTCCCATGTTACTGAAATCATTCTGCAGAAAGGCAGGGATACCTCTGGGTTCCACAAGCAGAGACTTACTACCCGATATTCTGTCTCTGTGTCTGCCTCTGTCTGCATATCCACCTTAATTTTCTTTCACTCAGGACTGGTTTTCTCCATAAGGTGAGGAATATGACCACAAAAGCTCCTGCTTTTCCTCATTCCAGAATTCTTGTCATCACAGAGAATGACTGTATTTTTCAGTTCCAGTTAGGAAAATTAATCCAAGGGAAGAACTCTGATTGGCCTATTTAGATCCCTGGACCAATCAACTGTGACCAGAGGGTAGAGTCATATAAACTCATGGCAGTCCACTAGAGTAGAAGAAAGAGTACAAGTCTTCTTGTACTAGAGTAGGAAGAGGTACAAGTCTTAGTAGAAGAAAGGGGTAGAAGGCTGAAAAAAGCAATAGATGTCTGTGGTGTAAGGATCAGGAATGCATCCTGTTAAACCTAGTAATTACTGGAACTTAAAGAAGCTTTTTGAATATAAAGTTTCATTGTTCTCTCAGGATGATTCAGCAGAAAGGAAAATACCTATATGAACTGAACATTTCCTATGCACAGTCTGTTGCTATGGATTCAAATCCTTATTGATGGATCCAAGGATCAATTAAAATGTTTCTCAAGAGATGTAAACTCTGGTAGGGAGTGCTTATGATGAGGCCGAAGTTAAACAAGAAGAGAATTGGCATGTAGGACATTCTAACTTCTTTCTTCCATTGAATACTGTCAGGTTTAAGTTATGCTGGCAGTTATGTACCTCAAGGGAGGATTGCATATAAAGGTGTGTGCGTGCGTGTGTGTGTGTGTGTGTGTGTATGTGAGTGTGGTATAGGTAGTTTCCAAAGATGACTGTAACATCCCACAGATGCTCTTTTGCAGTGTGATTGGGAATTCTTCTGTTAGAAACTGGAGTCATTTCCTTCTCTTGAACCTGGGCTGGCTTATGACTTGCTTTGACCAATAGAATGTGGCTGAGGTGATGGTCTCTGACTTTTGATCCTAGGCCCTAAAAGCCCTTGTAGTTTCCCTTATTTTTCCTCTCTTAGAGGCTCTGCCTCTCCTGCTGAAGGTGCTGTGTAGAGAGGGGCTCTGGAGGATAAAAGACCACGTAGAGAAAAACCAAGTTCCCTAACCAATAGCTGGCATCATCTGCCAGGCCATTGTCAACCTTCTGGTGCAGCTGGGTCTCCAGCTGCATGTAGCCACACAAGTGAGCCCAGGTGAAACCAGCAGAGGAAGTGACCAGCCCACTCATAGAATCATGAGAAATAATAAACTGATGTGGCTTGAAGCTACTTAGTTTTGGGTGTAGCAGGAATAGCCCATGAGGGTGTAAGCACATGGGGTCTGCATTCCCCATAGGATTCAACCCAAAGCTGACTTATTTCCTTAATGTCCTCTTGTTTGAAACTTCTATGAAAATTTTTTTAAAGACTTAAATTTTTAGAGCAGTTTCAAGTTCACAGCAAAATTGAGAGGAAGGTACAGAGATTTCCCACACATTCCCTGGCCTCACGCATGCACAGCCTCCCCCACTATCAACATCCCCCACCAGAGTGGGACATTTGTTACAACTGATGAACACATCCTAGTCACCTGAAGTTCATGGTCTATATTATAGTTCACTCCTGGTGTTGTATGTTCTGTGGGTTTAGAAAACTTCCATGAAATTTTTACAGATTTGGACCATCTCAGGGAAATCTCAAAGCTCAGAAATTATTTTGCCTCCTGGAATCTTTTGCATATGGTTGAGCCTTACGAATTCCTGAGAAGGATCTGACATAAAAGAAAAATTTTTAAAAATGTATTCTTGTGGCTTCAATTCAGCAAGATTCACGTCAACTGTTGAAGTAAGTGCTGGTGTTATTCTAGATCATGTTTTCGAAGACTCAGATGGCCTCAGGGTTAGCAGGATCAGAACAGCCTCCCAGCATCTGTGACATACCCAGAAGGGTTGGTTCAACCCTGGTTGAACCTGGGTTCAACCCAGGTCTCTGGGGGGTTATGTACTATTTCTTTAAGACAATGCCACTACCCTCCTATAAATCTCCAGATACAACCCCAGAAGCATTTACAAAATACTGCTTTAACTGAAGATTGTACTGAAGAACTGAACTTTTGTAAAGTTGCCCGTTGTATGGTCACATCGCTTTTTCTTTCCTCCCCATAATTAATCCTCTCTGCTCTTTCTGGCCACAGTCCTTTCTCCAACATCACCTTGCCTTTTTCTTTTCTTTTCTTTTCTTTTCTTTTCTTTTCTTTTCTTTTCTTTTCTTTTCTTTTCTTTTCTTTCTTCCTTCTCTTCTCTTCTCTTCTCTTTCTTTTCTTTTTTTTCTTCTCTTTCTTTCTTTCTTTCTTTCTTTCTTTCTTTCTTTCTTTCTTTCTTTCTTTCTTTTACAGGAAAACAAGCTTTTAATAAAATTCAACACCCATTCATGACAAAATGGTCTTGCCTTTCAAAACCCCTTCAGCTTGCATGCTTCCTTTAACAAAATCTCCATCTAAACCTGCATACTCCTCGCCCCCCAGGGCATGGGAGCACAGTCCACTTGCCACCTATGGACATCCACTAGCATCATCTTCACTACTCTGGGCATTCTGGTGTGAATTCTATGCCTGTTGGAGAATTTGTTTTCATACTTAGCTGATCCATCATCCTGTACCTTCAATTTCCTGTCCCTTGTTTGACACCTTGGGCCACACTGAGCAGCGTGAATTCCTTTCTTACAGCAGGTGTTCGAATGCAGGCATATTTCTCCTCTCTTCCTCTCTCTCTCTTGTTCTGTTCCTTTTCAGACCTGGGTTGGCACACTTTTTCTGTAATGAGCCAGATAATAGTTTAGACCTTGCAGGCCTTACAATCTCTGTCACAGTGACTTAACTCTGACACTAGCATAAAAAATGTGAAAAGCAGCCAGACAAAACATAAATAAATGGATGTGGCTGAGTTCCAATAAAACTTTATTTACAAAAACACACATTAGGTTGTAAACACACATGAGCCATAGTTCCCTGACCCCTGCACCAGAATATTCTCTTTGGCCTGAATATATCTAAATCTTTTGACCATTTCTTCCTTGATATGACTTTGATTTTCTTCTCCATTGTGGTAACTGTTTTCTGAATGCCTATTAGCTTGTCCATGTCTCTTCAAATGTGGCCCCTAGAACAAGATGGATCATTCTGCAAATGTGACAATGTAATACTCTCTCATGCCCCATTCTGAGAAGGAGAAAGAGAACAGGAGTACCATCATCCTTGGGAACTCCAACCTTCTGAACATTTGATGACTTCAGTGAAGGTTGTAAACCTATTAATCCACAGGCTGGAAGGAAAGAAACTAGAAGCATGATCTGTCCAGCTTGAGTTTAACATTTGATGCACAGAGATCTCTGACTTTTCTGATAAAGATTTTGAAGGGGAAACAACCTCTGAAACTGAAACAACCTCTATGCCCAGATGAAGATCCAGTAGATAATCTTGTGAGCAGAACTCCCTGAGAACTGAGAGGAGGGAAAGAGGTGGTGTTAGGACAGTGAAAAGGTCAATAATTAAGGCTATGACCATGCTGGGAGAGGTGAAAGAAGAAAATTAGACTGCCAGGCATGAATAATGAGAAATCTTTGATGGAATTAGCAGTGCAGAACAGATACTAAAGCCTTCTTTATTCCTCTCATAGTCAAAAGTTTTTGCTTAGGCTGGATGGGGGAAGGAAAAGCAAGTATGTTGAGAATTTTCTTTCACTAAATATGGAAGGAGGATTTTGGAAAAGATCTCAGAAGAAAGAGAGACATGTAGTTATTCCTTGGAAGAACCCAGAGGCTGAGCCCCCTCTTAGCATAATGCAGGGATTGGGAAGTGGGAGATGGCATTCAATCAGGTCTTCGTTTGTCCAGCTATATCACCTTTTAAATATCAGCTGTTCTCATAGCCTGGTCCTGACACACTTCTCTGCTCTCTCTAGACTTGCTTGCTAGGTGAGCCCATCCATTCCCATAGCTTTAGCTGACATTTCTGGGCTGATGACTCCAAATGTCTATCTCTGGATTAGACTTCTCCTTTGAACACCAGACTTACACATTTAGCATTTTTCTTGGTTTTTCCACTTGTCAACAAATTTGGCATGTCATTTTTAACACATCCAAAGCCACCAAAGCCAAATTCTTGCTTTTCATCCTCTTCCTTCCTTGTACCCCAAGCCTCTCCCATTCCTTAAATGGCACCACCATCTACCCAGCTGTTTAAGGCAGTAAGCTGTTTAAGGCAGTCCTCTTTTGCCCTTTACCCCCATCATCAAGGCCTGTGACTCTAAACTTTACCTCAAGTTGTCTATTCTCTCCATCTTTACAGTTCTTCTTAGTCCAGGATACCACAATATATACGCTGGGCTATGGCAGCTTCTGACTGGTCTTCCTGCTCTTGCCATCAGCCTTCAGCAATCCATTTCCAAGCTGGCAGGAGCTAAAGTGATCTGAGGGTCCCTGCTCTGGCTTCCCATTGCATGGAGAATAAAATCAAGACCTTGAGTCTTTTGTAGGCTCCTGCCCACCTCTGCACCTCCTTCCTACCTTCCTCCCCTTTGCCTCCTCTGCTTCTGTCACCCTAGTCTCCTTTTAATCTTTGAACCCAACAAGCCCCTTCCCATCTTAGGACCTGTTCTTCTCTGGGAAAGATTTTCCTCAGCTTCTCCCCAAACTAGCCTGTCAGCCTTTGTGTCTTAGATTAAATGTTGTCTCTACAGAAAGGTCTTTTCTGACCCCTTTTATGGGGTGGACTTCCTGTCATTCTCCATCTTAACCTCTTGCTTCTCCCTTCATGGATTTTCTTATTTTTTTTTTCATTTTATATATTTGTTTTTAAAAAACTTTTATCTCCCCAGTAGCCCATGAATTCCTCCAGGGCAGGGCCATGCCTAGTTTGTTCATCATTGAATTGCCAGCACCCAGCACAGTGCCCGACACCTAAGAGTTGCTCAATAAATAAATCCATTTTGAATGGATAAATAAATGGAGAGTTACTTCTTTGAACTACAGACAATGAGCTTGAATACTTTGTGCTTTTCTTAGTCAGACATTATGTGCAATTAGGCATACAATAAATGATAATGGGACAACATCTGTGTCTTGCCTGATGTTCATCACCAATCACTAAATTAGTCAGTTGTGTCTCTTTTGACAGTTCTGTTTTCAACCTAATGATTTGTTCCTTTTAACTTATGGCTGTTGGCTTAGTTTGGGTCTGTTTGCCTGACAAAGTGCAGGTTATGTTGGTATTTGCTCATTTATTTATGATGTCATTAACTTGAAAAATACTTTTGCTTTTGGTAAAAAGCCTTAGTTAGGGCAATGTATTAGTCAGGATGGTTTGGGTTAGCTGTTGTAACAACAATCCCTAAATCTCAGTTGTGTCATGCAGCAAGGTTTACTCTTGGTCACTTACATGTCCAATGTATGTCTGGGCACTGTGGGAGTGGTCTTTCCATTCTTATCACTTAGAGATCCAGGCTGATGAAAGTCTATCTGTATATGTCTGCTTGATCACCATTGCTGGGGAAAGGGAATGTGGTGAATCACAGTCTCATAATTCTCCTACTTGGCAGTGACATAAGTTACTTCTGCTTATATTTCACTAGATGAAACAGATCACATGGTCATGCCCAACTTCCATGTGCCTGAAAGGTGAACCAAATAATTGTGAGCAGCCTTGTTGACTACCCCCATCAGTTACACAGAAGACCTCATTTAAGTGTACTTATTTGTGATTCCCCTGAAATTGAAATCCATTAGCCTTCAGAAGATATGTGCATTTCCAAGCTATTATTGGGTACTGTTTGGTTTCAGAATGTCAGACTTAAGTTGTTACAGGATGGTGTGCTGTGATAGCTAAATGCAGAGCTCTGATGTTAGTTTGCTTGCGTTCAGGTGCTGTTTCTACTGCTTCGTGGCTGTGTGATCTCTGGCAACTTTCTTTACTTTTTCACACTTCTGTTTCCTCAATAATAAAATGGAGGATATATTTAAAATAATAATAATAGTATGTACTATAATTTTATAATAAAAATATAATAATATAATAATATCATCTACTCATACTAAAACAAATAATATCATCTACTCTATGATAGGGATAACTCTGTATTTGAAACATATGGGTTCAAAAGTAGTATTTATTATTAATTTTGGTATGTAGTTACTAAATTTTCTCAAAATCAGGAGTCCAATAACTTTGAATAGTTGATTGAGATCCATCGTTGAAGGAAATGGTTTCTGAAGAGCAAGGCTGGGGGAGAGGGGCAACATTTTGTAGGTATTGAAAGGATTGCAGACTTCAGCTGTAGGGACGTGGGGCTGAGTCCTAGCTTGCATGCCAGATAAGGTAGACTTTGCTAAGTTCTGTCACTTCCCTGGGCCCCAACCTCATCTGTAACAAAATGGAGTTAATACCATTTTTCAGGGCTGAGATAAAGATTATTTTGTAAGAGAGAATGAAAACTTACCTCAATGATCAAAAATGGTAGGTTACTTCTGTATGAATTTTCTATTGCCATATAACAAAATATTAGTGGCTTAAAACAACACCAGTTTATTATCCCTTGTTTTTCATGGGTCATGAGTCTGATCAGGGCTTACCTGGATTTCACAAGGCTTCAATCAAGGTGTCAGCTGAGGCTGGGGTCTCATCTGAAACTTGGGGGTCTTCATTCAAGCTTATTCAATTTGTTAGCTAAATTCAGTTTCTTGTGGGTGTTGGGCTGAGGACCTCAGCTGCTAGAGGGTGCCCCTCTCCACAGGCAGCTCATAGCATGGTTGTCTGCTTCTTGAAGGCCAAGAAGCGAATCTCCCTGAAACTTCACCTTCTTTAAAAGGGATCACCTGATTAGGTCAGGCCCACCCAGGATGATGTCCCTTTTCATTAACTCCAAGTCAACTGATTAAGGACCTTAATCACATTTGAAAACCTCTTTCCCCTTTCTATTTAACTTAATCACAGATTTTGCCCACACTCAAGGACAGGGGGTTATCGAGGGCATTGGACACCAGGGAGTGGGGATCTTGGAGCCATCTTAGAATTTTGCCTACTGTGCTTTCCATATGAAGAACAGATGTTAGAGGAGGAGTTATCACAGATGAGCACATCCCAGAGGTCGAGAGAGCCTGATGTTGGGCTCAGATAGAGGAGGCTGGGAGGTAAGTGTATAAAACTTTGTTCATTTTGTGTTTCTGTCGGGGGCTGTGCCTTCCCAAGCCAAGATGAAGATTAAGGTGGTTTAGATTCTTTTCTTCCTCCCTCCCCAGGCACTGCCTGTACTCTCCCAGACCTCCCCCTCCCAACCTGAGAGCCTTCAGCTGTGAGTTAGAATCACCAGGTGCCGTGATCAGAGATGCAGGTGAGCAATAGGTGGAATCACAGGGACAGAGAAATACCCACAATACTTCTTCCCAATGGCTTTGCAGATTGAAGGCAAAGGAAAATAAGCCTCAAGTGAAAAAAAAAAAAAACCCAGAGAGAAAACGCATTTTAAGTGGTGATGTTTTTTCGGAATCTGCCAGATGTCAGAGGCTCTTTGAAACAAAACAAATGCTGTCTCAGTTCTGCAGAAGGAGGCCTGCAGAAGCTGGTGTGATGTGCCGAGAACCAAACTGCCAACCACCTGTGCAGGAAAATAGTCTCTTCTTGCTCATGGGGCCACAGGGCACACTTGACAACAAGCAAGACAAAAATCAAGGTCAGCTAGAAACAAAAAGCCACTAGCCCTGAGGTCTCTAAGTTCCCCTCAGCAAAGCCTTGAGTATGACAGGATCACTCCCAGGGAGTGAGCTGAAAGAGTCACTGAGACCTCTTTGAGAGGCCCTATGACAGATGCCCACAGCTTTCCTAAGGTGACTGCAGTGGAGCAAATAAATGCCGAGGGAGGTCTTGAGCTGGCCCAAGAGCCCCCTTCACTCCCTCTGCAAATCCAGCTCTGTTCTGCACTCTGAAATCGCTCTTAGTACTTGTCAACATCTGCCCTACGGAACGGACGAAAATTGCTTGCTTGTACATCACTGCCAGGCAAGATGGAAAAGGACCCTCCTCTGTCAACAAAAAAGGTGGCATGATAGAGTAAGATGGAGCGTCAGTTTGGATTATGAAGGATTCTTAGAATTGATATAATTCCAAAGGGGGAGGGAGAGCCTCAGCCAGCCGGGGTTTGGAATGACATTGATAAAGCTGGTGGTGTTCAATGGGATACAGATTAGAAGAAGCCTTTGTCCTTGCCCGATGCTAAATGGGCTGCCTGTAAGATGAACTAAAATTCAGAGTTGGAAAACAATTGCAAAAGACCACATATCATTGAGCGTTGTTGATAAATGTTAATGAGACAGGAGCAAGCACTGAGATTGGGCAGTATTGATTAAGAGAGGAAATAAAATGTGCCGAGCGGTTCTTGACAATCTCAGGCAATGACTGCATTTTGTTTAAAGTATCTCTTGCCACAGTATACATCCTTGTATATCTGGGGTGTGATATATGCTCTTGTCTCCTCCATTTCTTCCCCAGTCCCTCCATTTCATTCATTGTTGCTCATTCATTCATTCAACAAATATTTGAGCTCCTACCACCTATCCACACAGCACCAGGTACTAGACTTACAAAGGTGGGCAAATAGACACAGTAGTTTCCCTTGGAGTTTACCTACAGTGGTAGTAGAGATGCATTAAAAAGCAGTTTTGAGGGATCCCTGGGTGGCGCAGCGGTTTAGCGCCTGCCTTTGGCCCAGAGTGCCATCCTGGAGACCCGGGATCGAATCCCACATCAGGCTCCCGGTGCATGGAGCCTGCTTCTCCCTCTGCCTATGTCTTTACCTCTCTTTCTCTCTCTCTGTGTGACTATCATAAATTAAAAAAAAAAAAGCAATTTCGAGGGGCACCTGCGTGGCTTAGTGGCTGAGCGTCTGCCTTTGGCTCGGGTTGTGATCCCAGGCTCCCTGCATGGTGCCTACTTCTCCCTCTGCCCGTGTCTCTGCCTCTCTATCTCTCATGAATAAATAAATAAGTCTTTTTTTTTTTTTTTTAAGGCAGTTTCAAGGGAGGTTGGTGCCTGGGTGGCTCAGTCTGTTAAGCTGATTTTGGCTTAGATTATGATTTTCAGGGCAGCCCCGGTGGCGCAGCGGTTTGGTGCCGCCTGCAGCCTAGGGCGCGATCCTGGAGACCCTAGACCGAGTCCCACGTCAGGCTCCCGCATGGTGCCTGCTTCTGCCTCTGCCTGTGTCTCTGCCTCTCTCTCTCTCTCTCTGTGCTCTATGAATAAATAAATAAATAATCTTAAAAAAAATTATGATTTTCAGGGTCAGGATGCGGAGCCCTGTGTTGGGCTCTATGCTTAGTGAGAAGTGTGTTTGAGGATTCTCTCTCTCTGTCTCTCTCCCCTTCTCCCTCTACCCCGCCCCCCGTTTCTATCTCTATCTAAAATAAATAATAAGTCTTTAAAAAATATGATTTCTAACTTATACTAGAAACTCAGAATATGTGGCACAGTCAGCCAAAGCTGAGAGGTGACTGTCCTCTAGATGGGGACTCTGCACTTGACCCCATCCAGCCGCCGCGACTGACTCAGCAACCCCAGTTAGCACCATAATTTTTGTGTTTATGCAGCTTTCTTCCTTGGGGAAAACTGAAGGAGCAGGTGTGCCCCTCTCACATTTTCCACCCTCTGTGCTACCTTTTCCCTATGGCTGCTGTAATGAAGTACCACAAACCAGGTGGCTTAAGACCACAGAAATTTATTCTCTCATAGTTCTGGAGTTGGAAGTCCAAAATCAAGGTACCTTGCTTCTGAAGGCACTAGAGAAGCTTGTGGCTGCGTCCATCACACGCAGCCTTCCCCTCTGCCTCTTCCGTGTCTCTGTGTCTGACTCTCTCTCTTCTTTTTCTTGTGAAGACATTGGATTAGCCCTCTCCCCCACCCAATCCAGTATGACCTCATCTAAATTTAAGGCATCTGCAAAGACCTGATCAAAATAATGTCACATTCACAGCTACCAGGGGTTAGGCTGGGGGGTATCTTTTTAAAGGGACACTGCACTGTTAACTCCACTCACTTCTAGCTTCCTTTCCTATCCCTGCCTATCCCAACTGCCATACCCTACCCCCGGAAATTCTGCTCTGTCCCCTCACTCCTTTGCCTTCACTGGATGCTTTTTTTAGCACTCTTCCTGACTCTGCCCCATTCCTACTCCTTCAGTCTCAACCCAAGCCTTATCCTACCCCCTGACCACCCATAAAGGGCCTTTGTTTCCTCCCAAATTATACCCCATTCCTTAAAACTGCCTTTTAAAGATTTATTTTATTTATTTATTTTTAAAAGAGATTCTATTTATTTATTCATGAGAGACACACAGAGGCAGAGACACAGGCAGAGGGAGAAGCAGGCTCCCTGTGGGGATCTTGATGCGGGACTTGATCCCAGAACCCCGGGATCACAACCTGAGCCCAAGGCAGATGCTCAACCACTGAGCCACCCAGGTGCCCCGAAGGATTTACTTTATTTATTTGAGACAGAGAATGAGAGATAGTAAGAGAGAGATGAGGGGGTGGGGAGGGCCAGAGGCAGAGGGAGAGAATCTCCAGCAGACTCCACCCTGATCACAGAACCTGATGCAGGGCTCAATCTCACAACCCTGGGATCACAACCTGAGCCAAACCCAAAAGTGGATGCTTTTTTTTTTTTTTTTTTTTAGATTTTATTTATTTATTACAGACATAGAGAGAGAGGCAGAGACACAGGCAGAGGGAGGAGCAGGCTCCATGCAGGGAGCCCAACGTGGGACTAGATCTGGGGACTCCAGGATCACACCCCGGGCCAAAGGCAGGTGCTAAACCCCTGGGCCACTGGGGCTGCCCCCAAAAGTGGATGCTTAACCAACTGTGCCACCCAGGCCCCCATAGAAATCATACTAAACATGCAGAAAATCCTCACCTTTGAATATTGACAATTAATTAACAAAATTTTAAAACCACTGTGCAGGCAAACCCAAACAAGTCTGCATCCCTGATTTGGATGGTGGCCTAACCGTCTGAGACCTCATGAGAGAAGTTTAAAAGTATGTGAAATCATCTACATAGCAAAAAAATTTTTTTTTTTTTTTTTTAGGGACAGTATAAAAATGACCAATTTCCCATTAATACTGAAAAAAAAAAAAAAAAAAAACACCGAAGAAAGACTCTGCTGTCTAGGGAGACCTAGAATAATTGTCTCAGAGATAGCCGAGGTCTATAATTGTCTCACTCCCAAATTTTCTAAGGTAGGTAACCTTATACGATAGAGGACTTAAGGTCCTATTCCAAGGACACTTGGGACCTCAGGCTTTAATGTGTACATACAAATCACATAGGGATTTTTTTAAAAGATTTATTTATTTATTAGAGGTGGGGAGGGCAGAGGGAGAGAATCTTCAAGGAGACTCCCCACTGAGTGGGGAGCCTGACACAGGGCTAGATCCCACAGCCTGTGAGATCATGACCTGAGTTGAAATCAAGAGTTGGACGCCTAACCAGCTATGCCACCCAGGCACCTGTAGGGATCTTAATAAAATGCAGAAGCTGATACAGCAGGTCTGGAGTGGGGCCTGCATCTCTGATGAGCTACTGAGTGGGTGCCAATACCAAAGCTGGCTAGTTCAAGAACCTCACTTTGAGGGATGCCTGGGTGGCTCAGTGGTTGAGCATCTGCCTCTGGCTCAGGGTGTGATCTCATGGTCCCAGGATCGAGTCCCCCATTAGGCTCCCTGCAGGGAGCCTGCTTCTCCCTCTGCCTCAGTCTCTGCCTCTCTCTCTGTGTCTCTCATGAATAAATAAATAAAATCTTAAAAAAAAAAAAAAAACCTCACTTGGAGTAATTAAGTTTTCAAGGATTTGTGCTACCACTGGGCACATAAGAAGAGAAATTCCACAGCTGTGACACTCACTGAAACTAGCCTGTCTGCCCACCGTCTGACGATGGATGGGGAGCTAAGCAGGAGACGTGGGAACCACAGGTACTTCACCTTTAGAAGCAGGGAATAAGGTACATTGCTCAGGGTGACAGAAAGGTTTTGGGGAGGTTCTTCTTGCTACCTTTGGGTCGGTGGACGGAGTGGGAAAAGAGCAAGTCTAAAAGTGGGGAAACAAAGGTATTTGGAGAGCCAGCTGCCCTCCCTGGACCAAATTCCAAGTTTGGCCTCATGGAACCCTGTCATCTCTATCTTACCCAAGCCTGTGGCATCTGGCCTCTCTTCCCATGCAAACATTTTTCTTTGTACTCTTGGAAAAACTGGACCCATAAATTGAATCCACCTTCAGGCAGTTTAACTTGCATGGCCAGCACTTACTCAGCAGATAACCACCAGCCTCATTAACCTTGGCTCGTTCTCAAGAGGTTTTTTTGGGGTGGGGGGAGGTGGTGGTGGTGATGGTTGTAGAGCTTATGAATTATTCTTTGATAATTTCTGCAGTATGGTGGGGAGCAGAGTCGTATATTTTGTTGAATAAACATAGTTGGTATTCCAATCCCTATTTGTTGGTATTGTTGATGTATGCCTACATGTGTATTGTGAGTGTTGGTGTGCGTGCACTCATTTTAAATGCTGAATAGTGACCTCTCCCTGGAGGTGTCTCTTACCCAGCTGGTATTGACAGGAGATCTGAAAAACTAACGCTCTGGGTTTTCTGAACACCATGTTTCTCAAAACGTGGTCCTTAGCCTATCTGAGTCAAATCACCTGGAGAGCTCACTAACATGCAGATTCCTGGGCCCTTCCAGGGGCCTACTGTATTAGAATCCCTGGCACTGGAGCCTAGGAATCAACCTTTTTATCAGCCCACCCTGGTGATCATGATGCACAAGAATATGAAGAATCACTGCCATAGAGGAGGCTCAGAAGGTTCTTTCTGCGTGTCAGCTGGGTCATTCTACTTATCTTTGGGTGGTTGTCTTGCTTTTGTGATACACTTATATTTTATATTACAAAGAACTTGTTTCACACGGATCACTGGGCTGACTTTTTAAATGATCACTGTGGCCCAGCGAGTGACATTTGCTGCTCACCTTCATTTCCTCATGTTCTGTCAACAGCCCTGGTTATCATCTGGGGACTCTTGCCTCCTCTCCTCTCCCAAAGTCCTACAGCTGCTAGGTGGAAGAGTGGGAATGCAAGCCCAGGCAGCCTGGCTTCAAGTCTGCTCTCTTATTCACTGTGGCATGTAGCTATAGCAGACACTGGTGGGGGCTCTGCTTCATTGTTCAACGTGCACACTCCTTTGTATACAGAACTTCTTTCGGCACCCATGTTCTGCTTGCTCAGCCAGTGCATGGGGTAGAGCAGATGTACCAGGAAGTTACTGTGCCAGGAGCAGTCCTCAACCAACCACAGGCAGGGGTTTGTTGTCAACCCTCAAGCTTCCTTCCCCTTCAGGAGACAGGGTTCAGAGACATGCTGTATATAGTCTCCTTGAGTTGCCACAGCAGGACCTGCTCATCATACTTCTCATATTGGTTTCTTCCTTACTGTCTCATGTCCCCACTCCCTTATCAGTGCTTCTCTTAGGATCATCTCCCAAATCAACTACGTATTCCCAAACCCTTATCTCAAGGGGTCTGCTTCAGGGATATCATGTGCTTAAACTGCCTTAAGCCTATCATCTTATTTAATCTTTGCATCATCTTTGCCCAATAGGAACCATGATCAGCCCCATTTGAAGGTGAAGAAAATGAGGCTTAGAGAATAGAAGCCACTCAGCCAAGCTTAGGAGCTGAACCAGGACTAGAGCCTGGGTCTTTTGACACCAATGTTCAGTTCTGAGTCTGCACTTGTACTGTGGAGTTTATGGGTAATTGGTAGGTAGCTTGTGGCATGCGTTGGATTGAGCTTCTGATTTGTTTTTACCATGCTTCCCACACCTAGCTGAGAGGGGGGGCATCATGGTGCCTATCAGTATGGGTTGAGAAGATGAGAACCTGACCTTAGGTGTGGCTGACATATTCCCTGTTGAGCCAGTGTGCCCACCTCAGTTCTGGCGAACTTATGTACCAGCTTTTTGATAGTGACTTGAACTGGACTCTGCAGAGTGAACTCCAGAGAAGACAGATCCTTTCGTGTGGAGTGGCCCCCAATCGTCACTGCCCCTGGCCTAAGCAGACCCCCTCTCCCCTCTGTGAGCCAACCTCTGGGTCCCAGTGAAATGCTTCTTTCAAAATTGACTTTTCTTGGTGGGAAGCCCTTCCAGGGTTTTTGTGTTGATCAATTTCAAGCCTATGATCTTGTTTGCAGCTGCCTGGGTTGTTCCCAAGGTCCGCCTTAGTGTTATAATTTTGCACTTGAAGCCCACAGGCTATTCTGTCAAGAGTAGAATTTCTATTTTTAAGAGAATAAATAATAAACTGCTCTGGAATGGTAATAATTTCCAGAGCCTCCTTAGGTCCAGCCTCTCACTTGGTGAATCCAGTGAATTCTCAGACTCCACAGATGTGAGGAAGTAAAGTCAAACACCCACCCAACAAATATCCATGGAGTGATTAATACATGCAGGCCTGTGACTGTATAATCACAAACACAAGATGACATATTATGGAAAAGAAATAGTGATTTGAGAGAGAATAACAGTGGACCAAATTTTAATACCATTATTGCATTTGTTGCGTTGATTATTATGGAATTTATGGATTTTATAATTAAATCATTATAGATCTTATAATTATTATTGATAGTAATAATTCTAGATTATTCTCCATACTTACATTCATATAAAGTGTGCACATGCACATGTGTACATGCACACACAGACACATAAGTGGGATTATTCACCAACTAGCTTGTTTTTTTACTTTAAATATATCACAGACCCCTTTCCAAGAGTGTACAAAGGACTGCTTCATTTAAAAAAAATTTCTTATTGGGGCACCAGGGTGGCTCAGTGGTTGAGCATCTGCCTTTGACTCAGGTCATGATTCCAGGGTACTGGGATCGAGTGCTGCATCAGGCTCCCTGCAGGGAGCCTGCTTCTCCCTCTGCCTGTGTCTCTGCCTCTCTCTCTATGTCTCTCATGAATAAATAAATAAAACCTTTACAAAATAATTTAAAAATTTTTATTGAGGTATAATTTACATACAATGTTAGATTAGAATTGTTGAAGACTGACTCATTTAAAAAATTCTTTATGAAAAAAAATAAAAAAAATTCTTTATGATAGAAACTTTTAAACATTTACAGAAGTTGTGAGAATAATAAACTGAATCCCCCTCACCTAAACTTAACAGTTACCAACTCCTAGCCAACATATTTATTACTTACCCCACCCAATTCCCCACTTCCCACATTATTTTGAAGAAAATCCCAAACATCATATCATTGCATTTATAAATTTCTCAGTAGACCTCAGTCTTTTTAATTACTGTATAATATTTCACAACTTATTTATCCTGCCTCCTATTGATGGGCATTCAGCTCTGTTTAATCTAGGTAAAGACATGTTTTCTAGTTGTAAATGTGAAATTAAAAGAAAGTTTTTTCCACTCTTCTTCTGAGGGGGCCCCTTATACTGAGAGTATAGATTTTTTAGACTTGAGTAAAACGAAAATGTGCTTCATGGATGCCTCTTACCACTTCCACACTTGGTGGGGAGGCAGGGAAGTGTCTCTGGGCCAGGTAGTAAGGAATTTAGTTTGTTGGGCTGGGGATCAAGTGGTTATCCTCATAGCCTGAAAGGCCCCAGGAAGGGTGTGAGTCAGGCCATCTAGTCAAGAAGACACAGTGGGTTCACCAGTGGGTCCCTGCAGAACATAGAACAGACTCAAGTGAATGCTGTAGTTTACTAGGGCTTCCACAACAAATCACCACAAACTTGGTGGTTTAGAGTAACAGAAACTTCTTTCACAGTTCTGGCAGCCAGAAGTCTGAAATCAAGGGGCTGGCAGTGGCACACTTCCTTCTAAGGCTCCCAGGGGAGGGTCCTTCCTTGCCTCTTCCTTCTAAGGCTCCAGGGGAGGGTCCTTCCTTGCCTCTTCCAGCTTCTTGTGTTCTTTGGTTTGTGGCTGCATCCCCCCAGTCTCTGCCTCTGTCTTTACATGGCCTTCTTTCCTGCATATCTTTGTGTGTCCTTTTCTGTCTCTTATAAAGACACTCTCATCAGATTTAGGGCCTGCCCTAATGATCTCTTCTTAATTCTTACCTTAATTACATCTGCAAAACCCTATTTCCAAATAAGGTTGTATTCTGAGCCTTGGGGTAGACAGGATGTCGGGGTGGGGGGGTGGGGGATACTATTACCATAGGGAGTGTTCTGGTATACTTGCAGTTGCCCTAGGCAAAAGGCTAGGGCTTTTCTGAGGCTGACAGGGTATTACTGTGGCAGCCAGGCATTCACAGGCTAGGCACAGAGCAGTTAGGAGTATTCACCTGCAAAAAACTAAGAACCAACTCCCAGCAGGTGAGAGAGAAGATCCATAAGGATCTTGGGGGTTGGTGTTTTTGGGGATGGTTCAGTAGGTTCATGATATCAGGGCTCTGGGTTGGGGATTCTGCAATTCTCTTGGATTTTCCCTTTTGGTTGCAAGATGGCCTCTGTGAACCAAGCAGGAAATCTTTACATGGTTCCATCCAAAGGTGTGAAATATGAGTGAGAGAGTGCTGGGGATGGCCAAGGTTGTCGGGTGTGTGTGTGTGTGTGTGTGTGTGTGTGTGTGTGTGAGAGAGAGAGAGAGACAGAGAGAGAGAGACAGAGAGAGAGAGAGAGAGAAAGAGAGAAAGAGAGAGAGGGAGAGATTTTCTTATGAGGGAGGAGATATTTTCTCCAGGAGACCTTCCTTTTACATCTTATTGGTCAAGACTGCATTACCCTGGATGCAAAGGAGGCTGGAAAGCAAGCATCTCTTGTTCAGCCTCTGTAGACAGAGGCAAAAGAGAAAGAAAGAACTGTGGAGGGGTCTCTACTCATGGACAGACAACCCTCCAACTCTTCCAAATAAATCACCAATTAATCCATTATGCTCTTCCATGCTCTTCCCACTGCAAGAAGTCATATCTTGTTATCTTGTTGATCACTTAAGGCTTGTGTGTGTCACTCATCTCAGGGACAGTCTCATTATGGGGCACCTTTTGTTTGGAGGGCTCATGCTCCAAGGTGGGGACCTTCTAGAGAAACCTTAAATCAGTAACTTTAGTTATTTTCCTTACAAGTAGGACAATGCTAAAACAAACATGCTTGTTCATAAATATTTGTATATCCATGATTGTATTTTGGGATGTGGGATTGTTGTGTTTGAGTGTCCTGTATTGCTTGCCCATCTCTCTCTCTCTCTCTCTGTCCTGTATTGCTTGCCCATCTCTCTCTCTCTCTCTCTCTCTCTCTCTCTCTCTCTCACACACACACACACACACACACACACACACAAAAGCCCCTGTTGGGCGTTTTTCCAGGCCTGGATGTGGATCTTGCTTGTCCATCTTCAAGCCGACCATAGCCCACAGTTTTCAGGGACAACTGAGCAGGAATATGCATTTCTTTTGCTTCTCCTTTGAATCCATTATCTCGACCCGCCATCCTTTGCCTGTTTTGGCAGTGAGGTTCTCTGATGACTCTGGAGCTGTTGTATACATTATTCATACATCTTTTTATATCACCTACTGTGGCACCAGCTGGGGACAGCAAATACTACAAACATGGCACCAATAAAAAAGAATGTGTAATCAGTCTTTAAAAATTCCTTCTTGTCTGCCAAGGGCGGCACGTGAGGTTGGAAAGTGAGCAGCTGGCTGGTCCTGCTAATTTTGAGGCGGCTCTACACTGAAAATGATGGTTGCTTCAATATCAGTCTCTCCCTGACCTCTGGAAGAGGCAGATCCCAGGGGCTTGAGCAGATTTTATGGGGAGGGAGCACATATCCAATGCCATAAGTGATGGGGAAAAGTAAAACATATCTTCTCCAGAAGGGGGGTATTATTACCGGCTTTATCTCTCAGATGCTGACAGAGAGGTAGAATTTGTTGGTTATTGCTTATTTATTGTTTTCCTTCCATTTTGTTTTATTGAGGCACAGTATTTATACAAGAAAGTGTACCCACCTTAAATTTGCAATTTGATGATTGTTTTACATGTATATACACCTGTTATTGCGTTTCAGTTGTGTCCTCATAAAAGATATGTGGAAGGTTTTAACCCCCAGGACCTTAGAATGTGACTTGATTTGGAAACAGGGTTGTTGTAGACATAACTAGTTAAGATGAGATCATGCTGGATTGGGGTGGGCTCTTAGTCCAATATGACACACATCTATTTTATTTTTTTTTTAATTAAAAACTTATTTATTTGAGAGATAGAGAGTGAGCAAGAGAGAGAGAAATAGAGCGAGCACATAAGCAGGCGGAGAGGTAGAAGCAGACTCCTCACCAAGCGGGGAGCCTGATGTGGGGCTCAATTCCAGGACCCTGGGATCATGACCTGAGCCAAAGCTGGACACTTCACCGACTGAGTCACCCAGGCACCCCTAACAGGTGTCTTTATAAGAAGAAGGAAATTTGGACACAGGCACACACACACAGGGAGAAGGCCATGTGAAGAGGAAGGCACAGATTGAAATGATGCCTCTACAAGCTAAGGAAGGCAAGGATTGCTGGCAGCCACCAGAAGCTGGAAGAGGCTGAGAAGGATTTCTCTCCTAGAGCCATCAGAGAGAGAGCATGGCCATGCCAACATATCCTTATCTTAGACTTCTGGCCTCCAGAGCTGTGAAACAACAAATTCCTGTTGTGTTAAGCCACACACTTTGTGGTCCTTTGTTATGGAAGGGTACCCATGAGACCACCATTGAGACCCAGATATAGAACTTATTTAGTACCCAGAAGTTTCCCTTGGGCCCCTTCCCAGATTATAACCTCTTTCCACCTGAGTTAACCATCTGTTCTGATTTCTATCACCATTGGTGTATTTTGTGGGTTCTTGAACTTTGTGTAACTGAAATCATGCAGCAGGAACTCTTCTGTGTCTGACTGCTTTCACTCAGCATCATGTCTGTGAGATTTCTTCATTGTGTTGTGTGTGAAGATTACTGCTGATTTTTTTCTCATAAATATTTACTGATTACCTGTGATGTTTTATGCTATGCCCTTGAGGTTATGAGGACTACAGGGTTTTTTGGGGTCTAATTTGGAAGAGAGAATTATAAACCACTCACTATGAGATGATATGGACATGTGTTGATAAGGGTTTAGACTTTGGGAACCTACAGAGCATGGGGAATCCAGGACAGTCTCCACAAAAGAGGTGAAGGTTCATGTGGGACATTTTGGGGTGGTAGACTAGTCTGAGTGGAGGCATGGAGGGGAGTGCAGGGGGATGTGGGCAGGGAACTGTGAAGAGTCTGGTGTGGCTCAGAAATAAGACATTGTAGACGAGTGAGAGATATTTATTTAGTTCAGGAATTGGCCAACTACAGCCCTGGGGCCAAAACTTGCTCACCACCTGCTTTTGTAAATAAAGTTTTTTGGAACACAGTCACTCCCATTCCTTTACATATGATGTATGGTTGCTTTGGCATTATGACTGCAGCCTTGAGTAATCATGATAGAGGCCATATGGCACACAAAACCTAAAATATTTACTATCTGGGCCTCTACAAAAAAAAAAAAAAAAAATAGGTGATAACTGTTCTAGTGTTATGCCAGGAGCTGGGCTTAAGCACTCTTTAGTTATATTTCTGTTTAATAACTACAGTGACACTGCAAAGGAGCCACTATTGCCCCTACTTTAAAGATGGGGATCCTGAGGCTCAGAGTGGTAAAGTGATTTTTCAGGGTCACAGCAAGCAAGAGGAAGAACCAGACCTGTTTGAGTTCAAAGGAGCTTCTCCAGAGTAACTGGAATCTCTTCAACAATTAGCAGTCATTGTAGAAAATAGCTTGAGGCCAGATTGTAGAGAATCACTCATGCATTTTTATCTTTGGGCAATGGGGAGACATTGAAGGTTCTTAAGAAGAAAGGGAAGAGGATGATCAGGCCGGTTTAAAATCATCACATCCAAGTGCT
Organism: Canis aureus; assembly: GCF_053574225.1. NCBI lineage: Eukaryota > Metazoa > Chordata > Mammalia > Carnivora > Canidae > Canis > Canis aureus. The sequence continues at coordinate 41,503,464 of NC_135618.1, forward strand.
TTGCTGGGTGTGGGGTCTAGGGCTCATCAAGCTGGGTTTGCACTCATCCACAAATTTTTTTCTCAGGAGGATTATTCATTTAGGGATGGAAAATTGATGACCAATATCCTGCATTGCTGGGTTACGCCTTAGAGTTGGAGGTCTCTCTTGACATAGCCTTAAGGCTGGTGAGTAGAGAGGATGGTAGTCTATCAGCCCCGTACCTAGATTTAAATCTGAGCATACACGTGCCAGTCTCTGCACTACAGGTTTCTACATATGATCTCCTCTTATCCTCAATAGTATCCAAGAAGCAGGTGCTATTATCTGCCCTCCTGTACAGATGGAGAGGATGATCCTTGTCCCTTCGAAGGTAGACTAACAGTTTTAGGGCCTACAGGGAGAGGGAAATGAAGATTGACTGCTAACAGGTATGGGGTTTCTTTTGGGGGTGAAGCAAATGTTCTGGTATTAGTTCATGGTGATAGTTACACAATTTTGTGAATATTTCCCAGAAGGATGAATTGTATACTTTAAAAGGGTAAATTTTATGATATATGAATTATATCTCAATGGGATACCACTTTACACCCATGAGGATGGCTATAGTAAAAAAGACCTATAATAACAGGGGTTGGCAAGGATGTGGAGAAATTGGAACATTCATGCTTTGCTGGTTGGAAAGTAAAACAGTGCAGCTGCTGTGGAAAACAGTCTGACAGGTTCTCAAAGTGTTAACATAGAGTTACCACATGACCCAGCAATTTCATTTCTAGGTATATACCTAAGAGAATTGTCCACACAAAAACTTGTATGCAAATGTTCATAGCAAATTTGTTCATGAGAGCCAAAAAGTAGAAACACCCCAAAATGTCCATCAGCTGATGATCGCATAAATAAAATGTGGTCCATTTACACAACGGAATATTATTCTGCTGTAAAAAGGACACATACTGCAATATGTGTGAATCTCAAAAACATGATGTTAAGTGAAAGAAGCCAGAAACAAAGGGCCACATGTTGTATGATTTTATTTATATGAAATGTCCAGAGTAGGCAAATCCATAGAGAAAGAAAGTAGATTAGCAGTTGCCTGAAGGGAAGGGGACTGGGGCTTGAGTGCTAATAAGTATGGGGTTTCTGTTTGGGGTGAAGACCACCACTGCTAATAATGGTGATGATTGCATAACTTTGTGAGTATAACTGAAGACTATTGAACTGAGCACTTTAAGATGTGTGAGTTATATCTTAATAACAACAAGAACAAGAAAGACCCTCATCTGCGATGACACAAGGAAGGAGTTTTGTCAGGGCCAAGGGTTTAACTCAGGTTGTCTCCTTCCAGGCCCATGCCTGATTCCCATTCTGTCCAGACCCTTGTCCATCCAAGTAGGATATGTCTGTCTTACCTAAGAAATCCCAAATTACTAGTTTTGTGTGCTTTAGAGGGGAAACATGCATTGATCCAGGAGACAGTGTGGCAGCAATGGTTGAATTGCTGGATGGAATTGCTTCTCTGACACTCATCCAGTTTCCTTATTTGTCAAATGTGGTTGGTAGTACCAGTATGGATCTCATAGGATTGCTGGGAGGGGCCCATGAGTTCATATAAGTGATCTATTTTGAAGCACGTCTGGTTGGTAGCAAGTGCTCAGTAAACGTCTCCTGTCTCTTTCTGAGTTGTTGGGGACCTCAAGCTGGACCTTAGCTCAAGGTCTTTGAGCTTGGGTGTGTCTGTATCTGCTTCATCTTAGTTGTCCAAGAGTTAAGTGGTAAGATTAGGCTGATGCTGTGGTCTAGGTACAAAGGTGACAGACAGGAGAGAAAACCCCCAGGAATATGATAATACTAGACCAACCTTTGTTCTTTGAGTCATTACTATTTTCAATTCTCCACAGCCCTGATTTTGAACGTGATACCAGTAAAGCTTAAAAATATCTGGTGGTACAGGGGCCACATAGAAATCATAGCAGGTTTTAATATTCATATTAGAATTTGGGTGTACGTGGATAACCAAAAACTTTTGAAATCTACTTCCCATTCTCTACTAGGTCTCCTCAAGGCTGAATAGCTTTGAAATGGCCATAAATTTGCATAATGGCTTCCATAAAGCTAATCACTTTAGGTCTGGAAGCATTTTTGCCTCGGGCTATTATAGTCTTCCACTGTTTCCCTAGCTGACATATAAAATCAGAGGAACTGAGGATTTTTTAGGTGGAACAAGGGATGTTGCAGAGTCTAGCTGTGGCCTACTTGGAGCATGGAAGGACAGACCAGGCTCCAGGATGAGTGGCATCAGAGTTTGTTTTTCCTGCCATTTTGGGGCATGTTGTAGGAGAGGTAGGATCCAGAGGAGACGGGAGAAGGTCTTTAATAGGGGCTTATATATTATTTGGTAGAAATTTCTTCTTTTAAGTCAGTCTTGAAAGAGGCCACTAGCTGACTCCTTGTGAGTTGGTGAACGCCATGAAGCTAGTGAAATTAAGATTTTCCTCCATTTTGTCTCTCTTTCTCAGGTATTCCAGGTCTCTCAGGAGCCCCGATACTGGGTAGTGATTACTGTTTCCATGCTTCTTGAGTTTGTACATTTTATTTATTTATTTGTTTATTTATTTATTTAAAGATTTTATTTATTTGTTCACGAGACATACACACAGAGAGGCAGAGACATAGGCAGAGGGAGAAGCAGTCTTCCTGTGGGGAGTCTGATGTGGGACTCGATCCCAGGACCCTGGGATCACGGGATCCCAACCTGAGCCAAAGACAGATGTTCGGGATCCCTGGGTGGCGCAGCGGTTTGGCGCCTGCCTTTGGCCCAGGGCGCGATCCTGGAGACCCTGGATCGAATCCCACGTCGGGCTCCCAGTGCATGGAGCCTGCTTCTCCCTCTGCCTGTGTCTCTGCCTCTCTCTCTCTGTGACTGTCATAAATAAATAAAAATTAAAAAAAAAAAAAAAAAGACAGACGTTCAACCACTGAGCCACCCAGGGGCCTCAAGTTTGTACATTTTAAGTATGAATCTTGAAAATTTATGTGTCATAGTAATGAAGGGAGGTTTGCTTTAATTGAAATTTTATTGTTTTGCTATACAATAAATTCAAATGGTACAAAATTCAAAAGTTACAAAGGGGTTGCTATAGACTGAATATTTGTGTTCCCTCCCCCAAATTCATATGTTGAAATCCCAACTGCCAAAGTGATGGGTTTAGGAGGTGGGGGCCTTTGGGTGGTGATTAGGTTATAAAGGTGGAGCCCTCATGAATGGGATTAGTTCTTTTATGAGAGAAACCCCGGAAAGCTCCCTCACCCTTTCTTTCATGGACACAGGGAGAAGATGGCCATTTATGAACCAAGACACACTAAATCTGCCCGCACCTTGATCTTGGACTTCCCAGCTGACTGAACTGTGAGAAATAAATTTCTGTTGTTTATAAGCCACCCTATCTATCGTATTGTGTTATAACTGCCTGAATGGTCTAAGACAGGGTACACATTGAAAAGTCAGCCTTCCATCCCTCTCCCCCGCTACTAGTTCTCCTCCCTATAGGCGACCAGTGTTATCATTTTCTAGTCTCCTTCCACATGTCTATCATCTACATCTATAGCTGTACCTATACCTACTCATCTCCTATAAATGATAGCTTGCTATAAATACTATTTTGCACCTTTTTCCCTTTAAATGTGTACTGGTTTCCTATTGTTGCTGTAACAAATTACCACAAATGTAGTGCTTAAAACAACACTAATTTATTTTTGTATAATCTGGAGGCCAGAAATTCCAAATAGGTGATCTCAAAGGGCTAAAATCAAGTGTTCCCTTGCCTTTTCTAGCTTCTAGAACCTGCCTGCATTCCTTGGCTCATGGCCCCTTCTTCCATCTTTAAAGCCAGCAGCATAACATCTTCAAATCCCTCTCTGACTCTGACCCTCCTTCTTCTGTATTATAAGGACTCTGGTGATTGCATATCCAACTCACCTGGATAATCCAGAATAGTCTCCGTATCTCAAAATCCTTATCTTAATCCATCTGCAAAATCCCTTTTGCTATGTGAAGTAATATATTAGTTTCTGGGGATAAGAATGTGGAATTCTTTGGAGACCATTATTCTACCCATCACAATATATCTTGGAGATTGTCCCATGTTAGGGCATAGAGTGTTCTTTCTCTTTTATCAGCCTCACAGATACTGTTCCATTGTTTGGATATGCCATAACTTATTTGACCAATTCCCTCTTGATGAACACTTAGCTTGTTTCTAGCCTCTTATTATTCCAGCTAGTGTTACAAGGAATAACACCTTTATCTGGCATATTTGCTAGTATAGCTGATGAATATCAAGAAGTGGAATTGCTGAGTCAAAGATATGAATCTCTCTAATTTTATTAAAGATTGCCAGAGTGCTTTAAGGGTGGTTAAAAATTCATTATAGAAAAATTCAAATATCTAAAAGAATAGTTTAATGCCTACTATGTACCCATCATCCAATTAAACATAACAGTTATCAACTCATAGCCAATCTTGTTTAACCTATACCTCCCATATGCTTCTTCTCCCCCAATGCCTTGTTTATTTAGAGTAAAACCCAGACATCACATATTCCAAAGGAAAGATTTAAAAGTTTGAAATACAGTAGCACATGTTAATGAGATTGTTGTGGCAGGACTGAACCAACCATCCTTCCCAGATGTTACATTCAGAACACCTGTGTCCCTAGGACAGTGACCCTCTACCTGGGAGAGCTTGGGTGTCTGCCATTTGCCATCATTATCGCTGTTGTTGTGGAGACAGTGGCTGACCCATCCCACCCTCTGAGATGGTTCAGTTTCACCCAGAGGATGATCTCAGAAAATCAGCATTGCACTGCAGATTTGTGCAGATGATGTTCTGGAAGGTTGAGTGGCTGGGAAGAGCTGACTCAGCCAGTTGCTTTGGAACTCCGATACTGAGCGAGTGCCCTGAAGCAATAAAACAGTACTTTTTGACCTGCCATATCTGCACATTATCAGCAAGTGAAAGCCCTTTCTGTAGCAATACCAGAACTTTGATATCTTGCCTTATCAAATTTTCACACCACTTTTCCAAGAATAATAAAAAAGGATTCAAGTGAGGACAGGCTTTTGAGGACATTGGCTTTCTGTGGGGAGCGAGTGGTTTTCTCCACCATTGATATCTTAACAGAGGATGGACTCTCTCTTAGCAAATTAGATGGCATGGTGTTTATGACAGTGTGACCAGGATGATGAGCCAGCTCTCCTCTGAGTTTTGACAGTCTTTTAGGTCACTGAATCTAATGGGACATCCCAAAGGAGCAGGCAAGGTGATATTTGCCCAGTTTCAAGATCGAGAAAAAGAAGGCACAGAAATCTGAAAGGGCATAGATAAAAAGCCACTCCCTAGATTTAAGTCACCCTGCCCATCCTAGCAGTGAACCAGTGGTTCCCAAGTGCTTCTCCCTGCCTTTACCTCGAAAGCTATCGCTCCAGGCCTACCTCATTCCTCCTCCACATTGTTATAGCTCCTTCTGACTGGCCCTTCTGCCTCTGTCCTTCCCCATATGCAGCAGGCAGGATGTGTCACTCCCATGCTCACAGGCATTCATTGGTTCCATCTCGCTGGACCAAAGCAAAGTCTCCCATCTGCTGCTGCTCTACCCGCCACCCCCCCCTCCCCCTTCCTTGCTCCTGGTGCAGGAACAAACCTGCTCCTGGTGTGGCTCCTGCTGCAACAAACCAAACCTCAGGGCACTCAGTTTTGCTGTTCTTTCTACCTGGAATGCTCTTCTTGTAGGAGAACTTCAGGGTTTAACCCTGGTCTTCAGGGTCATCTTTAACTTAATGGAAGCTTTCCATGGCCATGCAGCTGAGGCTGCAATGTACCCTTGGCACTTTTTATTCTTTTTCTTGCTTTACCTTCCCCTTTAGCACTTATAACTAACTAGCTAACTAACGAACTATATGTGTATATACTACATATATGTAATGTCAATATATAGCTATATGTACATATTATTATTATATTACTATATATTAATTAGCTTTGACTGTATAGTAATGCATTTCATACATGATAAGTTAATAACATGTTACTATATTAACTTGTTTACTCTCTATCTGCCTTAACTAGACTGTAGGCCCCATAAACCCATGATTTTTAAAAAGATTTTATTTATTCATGAAGGAGAGAGAGAGAGAGAGAGAAACAGAGACACAGGCAGAGGGAGAAGTAGGCTCCATGCAGGGAGCCTGACGTGGGACTCGATCCTGGGTCTCCAGGATCATGCCCTGGGCTAAAGGCGGCACTAAACTGCTGAGCCATGAACCCATGATTTTTGTCTCTCTTGCTCACTGCTATACCCTCAGTGCCTAACGTGAATAGCTGGCACATAGTAGGTGCTCAGTAACCACTTTTTGAGTGACAACTGGATCAAGGAACTCTGATTATAGCACCTACATATGGTGCTATAATGGAGTGGCCAGGCCAACCATTATCCTGAGAGTAGTAGCTTAGGCAACTTATTTTTGTTCATTTGATCCTTTAAAAAAAAGAGTATCACAGAGTTTAGAGGAATTTTTGTTTCCTTGAGTAACATGATTTTCCTGGTTATTGCATCCAGGGCACTATCAGTGGCCTCAGCCTTAAGCTTTTGTTTTCACTTCCACTCCTTCAGCCTTAAGTGGTATGAGGAGGGCTTGGCTACCTCCTGCCTGGCCCTGAACCAGGCACCATGATTGTAAGGAAGCTCTATCAGAAATCCAATTGGTTCCAAAGACAGGGAAAAAAAAGTTGTGAGGGAGAGTGACCAATTTTAAGCTAGAATTATAAAACCTGCATAGAGATATTCCAATTTAGGTTGAAATTTGTGATGAAGTTTGGTGTTTCGGATGTGGGAAGGGAGAATGCTCTACCACCTGGGCTTTTCTGGTGCCCAAGATGAATCCAAAATTGTTCCAGGTTCATTTTCAGAGCCCTGCAGGATTTGATACACGACAAGGACTACAGACACCTCCCCAAATCAGGATGGGGCAGGAGTAGGATGAGGAGTGTAAGGGGCCTCCCTTGGGGTGCTGGCATTTAAAGCCCTGTGGGTGTGCCCTGGCATCCCTGAGTGAGCGAAGCAGGGCTGCTGACCTGCTCCATCCAGAGCCATGTTTTATCTCCCTCCTATCCTCTGTTACATCTGTGGTGATAACATCAACCGTGGAGTTCACAAATACATTTCAAACCAGATACTCTAGAATTAAACTCCATTTTCGAATTAAACTCTTGGCCAGCTGTAGGACTTCTGGGTGGTGTGTGCCCCTGCAGCAGGATGGGCGGGGCCACATTAGATGTGTTCCCTGGAACTCCTCCTTGAAGGTGTTCTCAGACAAATTCTCAGTCATGTTCCCAGCTGGGTTGCTTAAAAGTCACTTCAGATATTGCTCCAAAAGAGCTTTAGGTATTTCTCTAAGTTCATTTTTCTTGTAATTTATTAATTCCTTTAAAATTGTGCAATATTTCAAACATACAGAAAAGAAGATAAGGAAATATAATACAACAGACCCTCATTAACACCATAACTTTGCAGTATTTGCTTTAGACCTTTTTTGTTTCCTAAGAAATGACATCACAGATATAGCAAAGCCACCCCACCCTGTCTAATTTCTCTCCTTCCCAGAAGAAACCACTGTCCAAAATTCTTCCCTGCACATGCTTCCCAAGCACATGCTTGTCCCATAGGACTGACCTGCATGGTGGATTTTAGAAGGAGCCTTGTCCATCTGGGACACACAGACAAGGACCAAGGAATAGACACAGGACCAAGTTGTACTTTGTGTCTTGGTGTATTATAAGACGAATGGTCTGAGGAGCTAAAGAGAGATAAATATACAGTCTGGTCTCACTAGTTTCTTTTACAAGCGTGTGTATGTTACCTTACACTCTCATCACTGTATTTTCTTCCTCTACATTGCAATCTGTTGCCAAAATTTAACAATAAAACGAAAATATTGAGATGCTCAGTGATTGACTTTTAGTTTCTGTCTGGATGCTTGGCATAGCAAAAGAGCTGCCCAAGCAATTGTTTGTTCCCATCAGCACACAAGTTTACAAGCATGTACACACTCACACCCCTCCCTCATAACACATAATTGTTTTTTTCATGGTTGTGCTGTGGTAGCATAATTCAGTTCAGTGTTTAGCTCTCTGGAAGAGGTATGTATGTTCTTATCAATTGCAGGTTGCAATAAAAGTAGGTGTGGAATGAACAACCACTGCCCCAAGAATAACATGATGAAAGCAGAAGTCAAGTAGCTGAATGAATTCATATGAAAAGAAGCATATATATATATATAATTATTATTATATATATACATTTTTATTATGATTTTCCCTTTAACTGATGGATTATACAGAGGGCTATTTTTAATTTAACTTTCCAAATGTATGCTTATGTTTAGCTATCTTTTTGCTGTCGATTTCTAATTTTGCTTCATTATGGTCAGAAAATGTGGCCTGTAAAATACCAGTTATGGGGTGCCTGGGTGGCTCAGCGGTTGAGCGTCTGCCTTCAGCCCAGGGCATGATCCTGGAGACCCGGGATCGAGTCCCATATCGAACTCCCTGCATGGAGCCTGCTTCTCCCTTTGCCTGTGTCTCTGCCTCTCTCTCTGCGTCTCTCATAAATAAATAAATAAATAAATAAATAAATAAATAAATAAATAAAATCTTAAAAAAAAACCAGTTATGTAGTGGATTCTGTTGTGACTTCTCTTATGGCCTCATATGTGGTCAACTTTTCACAAACATGTCATGTATACTTCAAAGGCATGTGGATGATCTGTCTTTTTAGGAGAAAGTTTTACTTTTTAAAAAAATATTTTATTTATTTATTTTATTTTATTATTTATTCATGAGAGACAGAGAGGCAGACACACAGGCAGAGGGAGAAGCAGGCTCCCTGTGGGGAGCTTGATACGGGACTCAATCCCAGGATCCCGGGATCATGACCTGAGCTGAAGGCATGATCAACCACTGAGCCACCCAGGTGCCCCAACATTTCTCACTCTTATTGGGGATTTGTCTGTTTTTCCATATAACTTTCACAGTTTTTGCTTGCGTAGTTCCAGGCTATGTTGTTTGGTGTATTCAGCTTGGTGATTATTGTATCTTCTTGGCAAAGTAGTCAAGATCCCTACTAGTGTGAATGAAAAGTATTTTGTAGATAGATGGGGTCATGGAATGGTAGTACTTCCAGGGGGCCTTTGAAGACCCTCCTACTTTTCCACTTTGCAGATAAGAACAACTGAGTTCTGGAGAGGGAAGTCACTGGTCTCACTAATTAGTGGAAGAATTGAGACCAACACGGCAATAGTTTTGCCTTTCCGCCATCATGTTGTTTTTCTTCTGTTTTTGCTCTACTGATTTCTTCAGTTTCTCTCTACGAACCTCCCATTGTTAAGTTCATAAAGATAGTGATTAATTTGTGCTTCTCAAGAAAGTCCTTTCCTGGCTGGCATTGGGAACAAGAAATCTCGGTGGATGAAAAACATCAAGTAGTAGCACTTCTGTGAATGGTTCCCAAATTAGTCCCTTTGCTTTTTGTTTTTTTCTATGAAGCACAGTTGCAGGAAACACACTTAACCTGAGATGAAGCACATATTAGAGAAAGGTTCTCTCCATAGCATTATCTATTATTCTAATGAGCATGGGAGAGGGGAGAGGGGACGCTCTCTCTCTAGCTATTATTACCTCCACTATAGAGTTGACATACACAAGCTCATTATTGCGTTATGTTTTATTCAACAAAATAACTTTAATGTTGTAGCTTAAATTGAATTCGCTAAAACATCTTCATCTCCAGCATAATGTGCCTCAAGTGTCTTCTTGGTGCCTGCGTTTTCTCCAGAATTATAGTGCTGAAGCTATGGAAATGGCGAAATTATATGCAATCTGCAAAACAATGTGGCTATAACGTGGTAATTGGCCTTCCACATAATTAAAGGAACATTTCCTCATCAGAGCTGTTCCATCAGAGACCCAAAGGCTATCGTTGTACAAATCATCCACTTAGGAAAACCTTTATTCCCAGTAGCCTATAAAAATCTGGTTATGCAAACAGATTTGCTTATTCAGTAACATTAATGGTGCCTCACAGTTAAAAAATAATCAAGGTGATTGACCTATAATCTGCCTCCTTCGTGACCGAGTGTCATTTTTATTTTGATGGTCGGGAGCTTTTTGGCTCTGTGAAAATTATTCACAGCTGGCATCAAGAATCAGGGAAGGGAATCTCAAAAACCAACAACCTGTGTATTCCCAGCCTGTTAATCAATAGAAAATCACTTCAACTGGATTAGGGTCTTGTACCTGGCAGAAAGGCTTGTACAGACAATGGAATTGGATTCTTACACTTGATGTGACACCCTCTTGAGTCAGATCAGATTCTTGTTTGATAGACACTAGCTGGAAAATTGCTTCAAGGTCTGTGCAATAACTGAATTCTTTTTTTTTGTTAAAAAAATTTTTAAGCAGCATTACATGTTTTGAGACCTTCCCAGCAGTTATTTTGAATATGATCTTAAATATGGCCCTGAATAACTCATAATGAGGAAACCTCCAATCTCTGTTTTCTGGAAAGATGTCTGATGGTTTTTTTAATTTACAATTTTTTAATTTTTTAAGTAATCTCTACCTCCAACATGGGGTTCAAACTTATCCAACATGGGGTTCAAACCAAGATCAAGAGCCACAGGCTTCACTGACTGAGCCAGCCAGATGCCCCTGGTTGGTTGGTCTTAATCGTGAATCTCTCTCCTTCATCTGCCCCCCTAGGTTATAAGCTTATTCCTCTGTACCTTCTTTTCGGGAATCACCTACTCTGAAGTCCCTTCAACCTTTATTTACATTCCAGAACTCTATGCATGGCTCTGCTCTGGCATATCTAGCTGTGCACTGGGTATTCACCTCTCCTTGGATGTCCCTCCTACACTGAACTCAGTTTACCTCTCCTCTTCTGATTTCGTCTTCTGCCTGGGTTCAACTGGTCTAACTCACTCCACCATCCATGAAGCTTCCAGAAAAACTTAAATGCCATCCTGCATTCCTTTCCAGTCTATCAAGTTAGTCCATCCTCTCCTCTCCCAACTGCATCACCACAGGGTTGTTTCAGGCAATACCTTGTTTCCCTTGGTTCTTGCAGCCACTCACTTGGTCTCCTTCCCTTCCATCCATCTTCCAGCCAGACTTTTTTCATAGCACAAAGAAGATCGTTACCCTCTGTTTAAAGACATCTCTTGGCTCCCTTTGTCCACAGGATAAACATGACTGGCAAGAGCTGTTATGATTTGGCTCCACCTTCTATATTCTCATCTTTTACTCTTAAAATTATATGAATTTCTTTCACTTCTCAATTTTTGCATGTGCTTGTCCCTCTGCTTGGAACAATTTTCCACTGGCCTCCTTATTTACCTGAGTAACTATTTATGACCTTCTAGTCTTCAGCTTAGGTCATCTGATGGGAGAAATATTTCTGACCACCTGATACTAGATTAGGTGCCCCTTCCATGTGCTCCCACTTCCCCATGTGAACTCTTATAATAGCATTTTATACTCTGAGTTGCTAATTATTTTTTTTTTATTGTTTATTTCCCTCATCATAAGCAAGACTCATGGAGGAAAGGACCCATGATTGTTCACTGTTGTACTCTCAGCACCTGACATTCTTTCTACTAAAAGTTTGTGTTATTTCTCATATACCATGAGGTCTGCTCCAGGGCTGTACACAGAAGTTTAGATGTTGTAGAATGTCCTTCTAGAATCTATTCTGAGTTGGCTTAGAGAAAATCCAGGATGTTTTTCCCAAAATCTGAAACAGAAGTTTAGCTTAAACCTGAAGCTCTTCAACTTCAGGCTGAATTAGAATCCTCTAGGAAGCTTGTTACAAATGTTGACTTCTGGGGCCCATTTTTAAAGAGTCAATGAATTGCTCCATCCTCAAGATATATCCAGGATCTGGCCCCCTCTTCAGCACCAGCCTGGACTGTGCCATCACTGACTCCTACCTGGATCACTGCTCTATGTCCTTGCTGGTCTCCCTGCTTCTGCCTTTTCCCTTTCAGAGTCTATTCTCCACAGAGTAGCTGGAATGATCCTTTTAAAACAGAAGTCAGGCCATATTAGTCCTCTGTTTCACACACTCTGGTGCCTCCCATCTCACTCAGGGTTGAAGCTGAAGCCCTGACTATAAACCTACAAAGCCCTTTATGACTTGGCCTCTGGTTGCCTCTTCTCCATTCTTGTCTGCTACCACTCTACCCATCACTCCCTCTGCTCCAGCCACAATGTGCTCTTCTCTGTTCCATGATTATGTTGGGCCTGCTCCTGCCTCAGAGCCTTTGCACTTGCTGTGCTCTGCTTGGAATGCCGTTCCCCAGACTTCCACATGACTCACTCTGTCTTGCCCTTCAGTTCTCTGCTCAAATGTCACCTCTCAGTGAGCCTTTCCTAGTCTCCTTGTCTAAAATCGTAATACCTACCCTTCCTCCAATGCTCCCTATCCTCCTCCCTACTTTGTTTCCCCCTCACTTTCATTTCTAATGCATAAACATTTAAAGCATTTATCTTACTTTTCTTTCCTCCCACTAGAACGTCAACACTACGAGAACAGAATTTTTGTCTTTTTTGTTCACTGCTATGTCTCCAACACCCAGAACAGTGCTTGGCATGTAGTGAGCCTCCATTAGTATTTGTTAAATACATCATGAAATCTAGAAAGCTGCATTTTTAATTGTGGTAAAATGCACATAACATAACCATTTGAAAGTGTACAATTCAATGGTATTTAATACATTCCTAACGTTGTGCAATCATCACCACTATCTGGCTCCAGAGCGTCTCCATCCCCCTTAAGGGGAACCCCACACTCATTTGTTGGCATTCTCCACCTCCTCTCTCAGTCCCTGGCACCTGCTAATCTGCTTTTGTCCCTATGGATTTGCCTGTTCTGGACATTTCATATTAATGGAATCAAACAACATGTGGCCTTTTGTGTTTGATTTCTTTCACTTAGCAAAATGTTTTCAAGGTTCACTCATACATAAAAACCTGCATTTTTAAAACAGATTTTATTTATTTATTTGAGAGAGAGAGAGCATGAGTAGGGGGTGGGGGGACAGAAGGAGAAGCAGACTCCTCATTGAGCAGGGAGCCTGAGGTGGGGCTGGATCCCAGGCCTCTGGGATCATGACCTGAGCTGAAGGCAGATGCTTAACTGACTGAGCCACCCAGGCACTCCGGGACCTGCATTTTTAAGAAGCCTCCCTCCTAGAGATTCTTTTTTTTTTTTTTTTTAAAGATTTTATTTATTTATTCATAGAGATGCAGAGAGAGAGAGAGAGAGAGGCAGAGACACAGGCAGAGGGAGAAGCAGGCTCCATGCAGAGAGCCCGACGTGGGACTCGATCCAGGGTCTCCAGACCACGCCCTGGGCTGCGGGGCGGCGCTAAACCGCTGTACCACCGGGGCTGCCCCCTCCTAGAGATTCTGATGTAAATAGTCTGAGCACCTCGTCTCCTCCCTGTCTCCCCAGCCCATGCCTTGCAGGTGCCCTGGGAACAAGACTGCCGCCCTAGGCATACCATAATTCCCCTCTGCTTTCATACTGTGGCTCCCTCAAATTGCCCTGATCTGAGTCCTTGGGTTTCTATTTACATGGTTTGTCTTTGGAGGAAAGGCCATGCTGCTTCTCATGGGCAGGCTGTGATTCCTCCCAACTCCCTCACCTGTTTTTATGCTCTTACCTGCTTTATTTCTCTTTGAAGGCCATCAACTTCCATTTCTTCTCTTCCCTCCCAATATGTAGTGAGTGACTTCTCTGTGCATTCCAGGAGCAGACTGATTTTTTAAAAAAAGATTTTATTTGTTGATTCATGAGAGATAGAGAGAGAGAGAGAGAGAGAGAGGCAGAGACACAGGCAGAGGGAGAAGCAGGCTCCAAACAGGAAGCCCAGTGTGGGACTCAATACCAGAACCCTGGGACCATGCCCTGGGCCGAAGTCAGGAGCCAAACTACTGAGCCACCCAGATGTCCCCAGGAGCAGAATGATTTCAAATCCTGGCTCACTAGCTATGTGACTTTGGATTAGTTACTCTATCTTTCTGAGATCTGTTTTTGCTTCTGTAAAGTGGGCATTGCAAAGGTATTCACCAGGAGGATGAAATGAGCTGATGCCTAGTTTAGGTTTCAACCCTTAGTAAAGTTAGCCGTAAACCTCATTACTAGACCCAAGTCCACAGCATCACTCTTGCTAATGAGAAATCAGTTTCCAAGTTCCCAACAACCAAAGCAGATTATAGATGAGGGTTTGGCCTACAGTTTGGGAAAAAAGATTTCATCCCCAAGCAGAGACTCTAGGCTACTCAATTGAAATCCACCCTGAAACCTAACATCACCTGGAGGCTTGTGTGGTAGGGCTGGTGACCATCTAGAGAGAAATACTGCTTTGAAAAGTCAACTGGATAATAATGTCATTGACAGATGGCACCTCAGAGCACAAATTAACTCAGAGAGAGAAGCTCACCTCATTGGGGACAATGTACCTAGCCTAGTAGCAACATTGGGATGGGTTTTTTTTTTTTTTTTTTTAGATTTTATTTATTTATTCGAGAGAGAGACAGAGACAGAGACAGAGACAGAGACAGAGAGAGACAGGCAGAGGGAGAAGCAGGCTCCATGCAGGGAGCCCGATGCAGGACTCGATCCTGGGTCCCCAGGATCATGCCCTGGGCCAAAGGTGGCACTAAACCACTGAGCCACCCAGGCTGCCCCAAGGAGTGGAGGGTTTTTCCTGTGGGCTCTCATAGGTACAAATAGCTGGAAGGTTTTTCTTTCTGAGCTAAGTGGAACCATGTTCCTCACTGCATATTGCCACTCTGCAGCAAATGTTTATTCCTGTTACATTGATTAAAAGTGCTTACAGAAGAGGTTTGAGGGGAGTGGTGACAGTGTGAGTTATGGCTCTGCCGGCTGCCAGTGGAGCCGGCCGCTCTGCACGGCTGTGCAAGGGTGTTTTGAAAAGTGGCAGGGCCTGCTAGGAATGATTGAGTGTAAACGCTGCTGCCACAACATCTTGTAGCCTGATTGGGGCTATATTTGCAGAACCCCAAACCAGGACACTTGTTCAGACTCCTCTGGTGAATTCCATTTGTCTCTTTACCCCACCTCTCTATCCAGAAGTACTTTAAGCAGTAGAGTTACCCATTGCCCTCCCCCAGTCTCTCCTTCCAAAAGGCAGTGGGTAGGAGGATATCCTTGATGAAACCAATTTACAGGACTGTTTGGAGGACTCTAGCAAGCCCCTGAGGTGTTTGCATTTTTAAATTGGTTACTAGTTATCTCAAATGAGTTTCTAATTAGTAGAGCTTCAGGCATTGTAAGGAAATGAAGTGAAAATATGTAAATATTGTGGGGGAAGACTCCTTCCCCCCCCCCTGCACCTGCCCCATGAGTAGTTTTTACTTTTCCTAGCTTCTTTTCTGAGTGTAGTCATTTTCTGAACTCTTAGTCGGGGTTCCCCTGTAGTGGGTTGTTGGGGGTAGGGAGTTATTTTAACATTTATAAGTTAGGACAGCCGGGTGAAGTCATGCAATATGTTGTTTGCTGTGGCAGATTGTATTCTCTGAAGATGGCCATGATAATCTCTCCCATATTATGGATTCTTCTAGAAGCTTGTCTTACCACTACAGAGAGGGGAGTACAATTCCCCTCCCTTTGAGTCTGTTTCCACAAATAGGTTGTGGTGGCAGTGGCGCTCTGACTTTGGAGGTTGAGTTAAAAAAAGGCTGTCTAACTTCTTCCTGGTTTTGTTCACATGCTCACTCCTGGAACCCAGCCACCATGCTGTAAGGAAGCCCAAGGAGCCCATGGGAGGAACTGACGGCTCGGGCCCACAGCCCTGACTGAGCTCTCGGAGGACACTATCAACTCTCTAGTCATGGGTTGAGCTCTTTGAGAGTGGTCCTTCTAACCTCACTCAAGAAACCCCAGCTGATCGTGTGAAGAGCAGAAATGAGCCTTTCCTGTGGAGCCCTACCCAAGTCACAGATTTGTTAGCAGAACGAATGATGTATTTTTTTAAGCCATTAAATTTTGGAGTGGTTTGTTATGCAACAAGAGATAATCAGAACATCTACTTTGCATAAAGTCCCTGCTCTAGGCAATTAAGAGGACTATTGAGTCAAAATGCCTGGGTTCAAAATCCGCATTTTATCTTGTATCCTCTTGGTGACTTACAGCAAATTCCTTATTCTCCTTGTTTCTCAGATTCCTCACCTGTAAAATAGGGATGATGATAGCATCTACCTCATGGGTGTCAGGAAGTTTAAATTAAGACAACAACAACAACTCAAGTGGGTGATTCTATTCCTTGAATGTGAATTCCTTCACAAATATTTTTGGAATGCCCATTAGATGACAAGCTATGATAGACACTGGGAGAGAGTAGCCCTGAGAAAAATAGCCCTGGTCCCTCCCCTCTGGAGCTTATAGTCTATTGGGGCACGTGGATGTTAAATAAAGTCAATGTATAATGACCAGTTACAATAGTTTTCTTGAGGAAATGACATTTAGGCTGATATTTGGATGACTGGTGGGCATTAGCCAGAAGGGAAGCCCAAGAAAAAGCATGTGCAAAGGTCCTGAGATAGAAAAAAGAGGGACCCTAATATTTGGGCCTCACTCAATATATCATTATGGTATACCTTTCTTCCAAACATCTGTGTGCTTCTTTCTGACAATCATCTAAATAGTTTCTGGCTTCTTTTTATAGAATTGTAGCTATGCCCACAGTTTGGAATATCCTCAGGGCTGTTGGCTCTGAAAACAAAACACAATGAACACAATGAAATGTATATCAGTTAGGATTCTTGGCTGCAAGCAACAGCAAATAACCCTGTTTATGAAGCAAAAAGGGAGTTCACTGCAAGGTTCTTGGGAGCTTAAAGAATCCACGGGCAGCTGCAGGACCAGGCTCTGGGAATAGGCAAAATGTGTGTGTGTGTGTGTGTGTGTGTGTGTGTGTGTGTGTGTGTGTGTGTGTGTTTAGGAAGGGGCCAGCAGTTGGAGCCAGCCAGCTGGAGCTATCTATTGGGATAGAACTGACTCCTGTATTTCCAAGTCTTGTATATGGGTAGGGGATTGGCAGTGGGAAATAGGTTTGGATTTTAACCCCTGCCAAAGTTGTATATAATGAGGATTACTCTTTAAAGACAGATCAGGATGCTAATGGGGGCATCAGCCATAGACTGACAAATGTCCATTATCACATCTCTCTTGGGATGCCTTTCATAGAGAATAAGAGGGTAGCTGTACTCCCTGACCACTGTAGCTTCCTTGAGAGAAGTAGTGACTCCAGAATTCATTTCTGTGTTTTCTCCACCTTCTTCTTCTGATGGGTGCCACCATCAGGGTCTAAGAACTTTGTCTGACCAGGAGGTAAGCAGCAGCCTTGTTGCAAGATGGAGATGCTACACAAAGATGTTCTCATATTACATCACTGCTTTGGACTCCTTCCTAATTCACTTGTGGCTTTTATAGCCTTGGTTTCCTGACATGAATGTACAGCATTTGTCATTTATGAGACTTGGGGCAGTCTCGGCACTGGTCTTCCTTATTTTTCCTCTGTTCTGTACTTTCATTTTATTGCATATAAGCCAAAGAATTCCCTCCTTTGTGCCCAGCACACAGACCTTTACTCTGAACTTCAGATGCAGAATTGTGACCCTTTGTCAATATGTGAGTGGGTTTGACCATAGGTATTCTGGACCTCCCTGGGGTGGGCTGGTGGGAAAGGGTAGGGAGACTGAGAAAATGGAGTTAGGAAAACCAAGTTGGCTTTAATGAGGGGATGGTGAACCCCAGCATTCTCCATTACTGTGTGCAGAGAGGCATGGAGAATGTAAGAAGGCTTTGGGCTGGTGATACTGTCCAAGGCTGTCAAACCATGGGGGTGAGGACAGCAGACACAATTTTGAACCAGTGCTAATGCTTGATCCAATTTTGGTAGTGTGAAAATTGGGGAAAGGATGCTATCCAGTTCCTGAAGGTATGGACATGGGGAATAGAGTCCAGTCTTCTGGGAGGAGATGTGAGAGTCTGTGCAGCAGAACTTTCTGGCATTGTGGCTTGGGAGTTGGAAAGAACGCATTTGGACTGGCTGTGCTGCTGACTTGGTGAAGGTGACTTAATTCTCTGAATCCTATCTCATCTCTGAATCCTCTCATCTGTACTATGTAAATAAAATGGAAATAAAAATATAATCTCTATCTCATAGGGTTACTGCAAGAATTAATTAATATAATGCTTGGTAAGCTCTTGTCAAAGTGCTCAAAACATGTCAGCTATTTTTTTTTAAAGACTACATTTATTTATGAGAGAGAGAGAGAGAGAAAAAAAAAACAAATAGTGGGGAGGGCAGAGGGAGAAACAGACTCCCCATTGAGCAGGGAGCCTGACATGGGGCTTGATCTCAGGACCTGAGATCACCACCTGAGCTGAAGACAGACACTCAACTGACTGAGCCACCCAGCACCCCCAACATGTCAGTTATTGTTAATAAAGACTGGGGAGGCTATGGCTTGTTGAGCATGTAGGTGGATCTACTAGGCTTATCTCAGGATCCTACAAATCATTCTACAGCAACAAGGTGGCTTTTAGGAACAGCTGATGCACATGAGCTTGCTTACCCAAATGGGGTTGACATCTTCAAAGCCTGTGCCTGAGGCTGCCAGGCATCCTCTAAGATGGCTGCAGCCATGAGCTCATCTCAGATGAGGATCCTCAGATCCTTTCTTTCTGCCTAGACTCTTTGGATACCTGCATTGTTTCCTTGCTTCCCAGGATGCTGCTTCTTTTTAGGTAGCTCATTATCTGATGGTACTCGAGTGCCACATCCATGTTCCCAGGGCCATAACTCCAGGAAGCCCAAGAGGAGTGATCAGGTGCTTCTGATTGCTTGGTTTCCTGGGTAGCGGTTGGTTTACAGGTAGGAGGAGTGGGGTCTTCTGCAATGCTTGCAACCGAGGAGGATGGAGGGGCAGGAACCAACAACAGCCTTTGCTTTTGGCTGGTGAGATTTTTTTGGCTTTTGGTTTCTGTCAACTAAGTTGGGTGTCAAGGGTCAGATAAAATATGTGAGCAGTGACTTCAGTAAAGGCTAGAGGTATGAGTATTTGTCTTCATCACTTCATGGGGTATTCTTGCAGGGTTCTGCAACTAGCTCATTGAGGCATAAAAGGGAAAGTATTGGTTGACATAACCAGACCACGGAACAGCTCTCTGTTGCCCATTTTCTCCCCCTCTCTCACCTCTGTATCTTGCTTTCTTTGCTCCTACTGTAGGTGGAATTTTTGTATATGGTGGGGATCGTGGCAGAAGTGTCTTGGCCATTCATCCTATGCCTTTGTTGCCAGGAAGAAAATTGACTTCCCTTTCTTAGCCCCAATGTGAAAACTCCCAGGGAAGGGTTGTAATAGACCCCACTTTGGCCACTTGTCAACCTGTAGAACAGGGGCTTGTGATACTATGATTGGTCCAACTTGAGTCTGGGGATAGGGCTGGTGTACCTGTTAGCAGAAGAAAGTCTGGGGAGGCACAGAGAAGGCCATCAGGAGAAATCACTGTGAATTGCGTCTATCACAATGGATGACTCTGACAGAGCTATTTTCAATGCACTGTTTTCTTTGCCACTTCAACTCCTCCTTGGAATAAGGCAGAGCTGATACATTTATCAATAAAATATATGATTTTGTTATGGCAGAAATGAATGTGAAGTTAAAACAAAGAAACCCACAAAAAGTTACCAGGAACCAGGAACTAAATAAATCAGTTCTGCCTTATTTTTCTTGATTATTTGTGGTTTTGAAGGTGTGAGTGATGATGAGATCAGGGTGAGGGTGAGTTCTTAGCTTCTCAGTCTGGAGACAGCTTGAAAATGGAAACCCAGTACTTCAAATTACCATGGGAACATCTTCACAAACTGTGAATATGCAGAGGATATGGGCTGCATGGCCAGATGAGGAAATGATTCCAAGATTCAGGAAGCTTCAAGATTCCAAGATTGAGGAAGCAGACCAAATGAGGCAGCTTCTATAAGATGCCCCAAGCACAGTCAAAATACTACATTTGAGGTTCCTGTGTAGAAATATATTGAAAATACATTTCTTTTCTTACCTATGTAATTCTACACTGCCCTAGAGGGTGGCCTCCACGGCTTTTAGCTTAATAATATACAAGGTGGGTAGTGTTTGCAGAGAGATGAGGTAACTACGGAGGCAGTGCCACATTTTTAATTAACTATTGATTTGTAGGATTTGTGTATTGAGGTTAATCAGGTACAACAAGAACAGATAACTTTACTTGGCTTCCTTTAAACTCAAGTATATAAATCTGATGTGGGGTGACTGTATATTAGAAATGGAACTCTTTTTTTTTTTTGTCTAAAAGTAATCAATGCAGCCTCGAAGCTGAGAATAACAAACACAATTCAACCTTCTTCTATTTGTGAGAATCTGTGTTTTATTTTCTTCTTGGGTTATGGAGCAAAGGGGACATATTTCTCTTTCTTGTGTTTGGATAAACCTCACTACATATGGTGAGCAACAGCCCCTTGTATGGAAGGAACAAATGCAGTATTTTCCCAACAAAGAGTCACACTGTATTCCCAGAGATAGTTGGAGCTGAAGTACATGGATTTGTCAGGGAAAAAATATTGTTGAGCTTCCTACTAACTCAGGAAGATCTTCAGGTTAACTTTGAAGGTCCAGTGACAAGGATGAGAAAAATACACCAAGCAGAATTTCAAACTTACTGAAAGATTGTTTCTTGATGCCAAAGATGTATAAAGCCATGATTGTATTTGTCGTGACTGTGGGATCCAAGAGTGAATTTTAACTGCATGGTTCTTTATCTGGCAACCTCCCAAGAGATCCTGGAGCTCACATCTTTCTTTATTAAATCAAAACCAACTAACAAACAAGCAGCTCACCTAGCTGTCTTTTTGGAATTTGAGGAGCATTATAGTTCTTCAAGCCTGGGTAAAGAAAAGCTAAGGGGAGGAAACTCAAGATATCAAATACTCTTTTCTTTGCCATTCCCCTCGAAGTTTTGGGGTCCCAGAGCATCAGTGTTTGTCATCTTTTTAGAATCTTTTGTGATTTCCTGGATTCTTCAGATGTGCTTGTTGACCACTATGTATAAAGGATAGATCTGTACCTCTTCTTCTGGTGAATCATTCCTTCCCACTTTCAGAGCAATATTCTTTAGTTCATGTAATTCAGGGTATTCTTGTGACTCAAGCTGGTCCAATCAGAGGGCTTGATCCTGCCGGCTATTGATTGGTTCTGAGTGGGCATATTGTGAAAATGGGGCCAATCATGGTTTTCTACAAGTCTTCTCTTAGAGGTTTGGGGAAAAGATGCTTTTTTTGATAAGCTGGCACTGAGACCTGTGTGTAGGACATAGGCTTGGGGCTGTGAACTGCCATCTTGTGTCCAAGCTTGGGTCAAGCTTGTCTGATAATAAAACTGAGCTGATCTGAGGGGTAAAAAGAGGCATACACAGAGCTCTGATGATATTATTTGAACCTGGATTCAGCTGAGCCTGAAACTAAGGCCATCTTTCAAACTTTCTGAGTACATAAGTCAATAGCATTTTAATATAAACTAGTTTTTTTTAAATTTATGATAGTCAGAGAGAGAGAGAGAGAGAGGCAGAGACATAGGCAGAGGGAGAAGCAGGCTCCATGCACCGGGAGCCTGATGTGGGATTCAATCCTGGGTCCCAGGATCGCGCCCTGGGCCAAAGGCAGGCGCCAAAACGCTGCGCCACCCAGGGATCCCAATATAAACTAGTTTGAATTGCATTTCTGTTATTTGCTAGTCAAAGAGTCTTGATGAATATATTGGCTGAGTCTGGAAAGTATTACCTATGCTATTCTATCCAGAGAAGGGATGGTTCCAATAGGTAAGGCAAAAACATGATGCTGAATTGTTTTTATTGGAACAAGAATATGCAATAGCTCCAGTTAGAATGTTTCTCATACCTCCTCCCCTCTCACTGAGAGATGGGGTCTATGTTCCCTCCCTTGAACATGGGCATATAAGTATGCTGGAAATGGCGCTTTGTGACTTCTGAGGCTAGGTCATAAAAGGTGATACAGCTTTCTCCTTCCTCCTTGCTATTGGGATCCTTCATCATGGAACATAGCCTCCATGTCATGAAGAAGCCCAGGCAGCTCATGGAGAGGACAACATGGAAAGGAACTGAAGTCCAGTGTTTATAGCTTTGCTGAGCTCCCAGCCAACAGCTAGCACTGATTTGTTGTCCATGTGAATGAACCCTCTTGAAAGTAAATTTTCCATTAACCAGGTTGAGGTTTATGAGGTTTATGGAGCAGAGATTAGTTGCCCTGCTGAGCCTTGCCAAAACCACAGATTTGTGAGCAAAATAATTTGTTGTTGTTGTTTTAAGTCACTAAGTGTTGAGGTGATCTGATATATAATTATAGGCAATGGATACAGGCCCTAAAGGAAAAGTGGGGTGATCATACCAGGAGAAAGGGGAATGGATGCTTGGTGGGCAGTAGCATCAGATGCCCATCACAGTGCTACCACTTGGTTATCGACTTGGCTACTCACTCCACTGCCTATGTTTGTTCCACTATATTAGGTTGCTTATACACACACTTACCCAATCTGAGATCGAGAGAACTAAATGATAGAATTTTTAGTTTAAAAAAGGAGAAACTAGAGCAAACAAAAGGAAGTGATTTTTTTTTTTTACTCAGTGGGTGATAAATTAATAGAATTTTGTTCATCTAAGAGGTAATATTGGCTAGGAATAATAAATAAGTCTGTGGTGGGCATTAGGCTTGACTGCCCAACATTCCTTATGCCCCATCTGACCAGTTAAGCCAGGGGCCAGTGAACTTTTTCTGTAAAGGGCCAGACAATAACTATTTTAGTCTTTGTGGGTTAAATGGTCTCTGTAGCAACTACTCAGTTGTGCCATTGTAGGGAGATAGTAGCTATGAGCAATATATGAATGAATGGGCATATCTGTGTTCCACTAAAACTTTATTTACAAAACTAGATGGTGGGCCAGATTTGACCTGTGGTCTATAGTTTGTTGGCTCTTGAGTTAAGCTAATTGGTACATATCTTTGCTCTGGTGACTACTATCTGTCTGATCAGTGTGTCCTAAAGCTTACCTGGTTGTACAGAAGGGAATTTACATTTCATGCATGGGAGAAAGATGTTTTTCTCAATATCCCTGGATGTGAAAGTGGAGTGTGGAGCCCCTAATGCTATCACAGCCATCCTGTGATCAGCAGAGGAACCAGCCTCAGGATGCAGTGCAGATTGAGGTTGGTAGAGAAGAGATGGAAAGAGCCTGTGGTATTGATGGAATTACCCAGAAGCATAAGGTGGAAGGGAATGCATTTCATTTTTGGGTGAGACAGTTTGAGACCAAATTTTCTGTTACTTGACTCCAAGGGTGTCCAAACCAATACAAGACTCAAACAGAAGTTGGATGAATCTATGAATCATCAATCACCCCAAACCAGGGCTGTAAACCACAGTGGAAATGCCTACTATGTGGAAAATGTGCTTGGAGCAGGAAAATGTGAATTTGGAACACATGAATGTTGTCACAAGGCCACTGTCTGGTCTTTTGCATAACTTTGAAAGTAATTTATGATTGTCATGGAACCATTGATTTAGGATGAAATTTGTTTTCTCAAAGAAAATAAAAGAGTTTCAACCAGGGACATCTGGGTGGCTCAGTCAGTTAAGCATTTGCCTTTGGCTCAGGGCGTGATCTCAGTGTTCTGGGATTGGGTCCCGTGTTGGGTTCCCTGCTCAGTGAAGAGCCTGCTTATCCCTCTGCCTGCTGCTCCCCCTGCTTGTGCTTTCTCTGATAATAAATAAATAAGTAAGTAAGTAAGTAAGTAAATAAATAATATTAAAAAAAAGAGTTTTGATCAACTGCTTTAGGTTGAAGACAGCGGGTAGGGTAAGGGGTGAGAGAGTGGTTCCCATGCCAAGTCTCTTTTGTCTCCAACACTGATCCCACCCATCTCCCTCAGGTTCATTCCTCATGGATTTCCATGGATTTTCCTTGGGGTTTAGGAGACTAGAACATTTTAAAAACCTTTTTAAAAAGCCATTTTAAAGTGTACAGTTCAGCGGCATTAAGTATATTCACGTTATTGTGCAATCATTACTACCACCCATCTCCAGGACTTTTTTTTTACCTTCTCAAACTGAAACTCCTTGCCCGTTAAATGCTAACTCCCATCCTCTCCTGTCTCAGCCACTATTCTCCTTTCTCTCTCTGAATTTGATGATGATAGGTACCTCACATGAGTGGATTTAAGCACTATTTGTTTTCTTGTAACTGGCTTATTTCACTAAGCATAGTCTTCAAGGTTCATCCATGTTGTAGCATGCATCAGAACTTCCTTTTTTAAGACTGAAAAAATGTTACATTGTATGCATATGCTCCATTTTCTTTTTTAAAATCATTTTATTTTACTTATTAATTTTTGGAAAATGGCACATTCTTAGGAAGTGTTTATCTGAATGCTGAGTTCAGAAAGAGCCACAATGACATTAGAATGTGCCTAGCAAAAAGAGCCAGTCCAACCTCTAGCTTCTGCCTGATGTCAGCACTTTTGGCTGTTTTGGTTTCTTCTTATCTGTTATCAGAATTGCTCCTTGAAGGTGCTCTGATCTCCAGTGTGTCTCTCTGTGCTGAGACCCTGTTATGAGACAGAATGGATAAGAGTGTAGGTTATTATTTCCTAGCCATGGGACCTTAGGGTTCTCAGTCTGTTTTATCATCCATAAAATGTAGATAATGAGTGGTGTGTGTGTGTGTGTGTGTGTGTGTGTGTGTGTGTTTAGAAGCACAAACGAAGCCATACTTTTTCTAACATTCTGCAACATTTTTCATAAACAATATGTCTTGGAGATATTTCTGCATCAATGCATAAAACTTTGCTCCATATTTTAGTGGCTGCATATATTCTGCTTTATGGCTATGCCATAAATTCATTTAAGCAATCTTCCATGCATGGACATGTAGGTTGTTTCCAGTTGTTTGCTTTTCCAAATGATGTTGCAATGAATTTCCTTGTATACCATCTTGACTCACTCATGTGAGCATATCTCTAGGATCAATCCCTAGAAGTGAGATTTCTCGGACAGAGGGTGTGAGCATTTAACATTTTGAAAGATATTACTAAATTAGACAGTTTAATTTGCAACTATGTCTTATTAGGAGAAAATCTGTTAGATTAAGTCCACCCTGTAAATGTTATATTTGAGTAGTTCATTTATTAAATTGATTTGTGTTCTGTCTCTTCCCCAAAAGAGCTCACAGAAGCTTATAGAAAGAGGCAAATCAAGTAAGGCTGAAATAATAAACTTAGAGAGAAAAGCCAGTGTGGCAACAGTAACATTTAAGACTTATTTTGAGTACTTCCTGCATGGCAGGCACTGTTCCAAGTGCTTTATGTGTATGAACTCATTGAAACCTCACGGTCTAATTAGGAGAGGATTATTAACACTCTCATTTTACAGATGGGGAAGCTGAGGTGCAGGGGCACCTTGTTCAGTGGCACACAGTAAATGGTGGAGCTGGGGTTTGAACTCAGGCAGTTTGTCTGCAAAGTCTGCCCTCTTGGCCATTATGCTGCCTTAACTCCTCAAATTAGGAGTTAGAGAAAGGAGGAAGCTGTACAAATAAGAGTTTTCATTACTGCTGCGATTCATTCATCCAAACATCAGTTTATTCATTCCCTCATTCAACAAATAATTACCAAAGGCAGTTCTTTGGCAAGAGTGCTGAGCACATATTCTTTTGTTCACTAGTGAACAAAAGAATATGTGGTTCCTACCTCAGCTCGGTTATAAAGGTCAAACTGCTTCCTGAGAGGCATTCTGATCGGCACATTCATTCCAGAGTGAGGAAGGACCCTCAGAACCCTACGTCTTCAGCCTCAGTATCATTGCCTTGGTCCCCTTCTTGCACCATCAGCTTCATCCCTTGGTCTGATTTTGTAGTTCATTAGGATCCCCTGGAAGGGAATCGGTGAGGGAATGGGGGCAAATTTGCAGGCAGCCCTGTAAACCTTATTCCCTGAGCCCTGAATAGAGGTATTACATCATTATTGCTGAGGTGTGGTGGCCCCAGTTTCCAGCGAGAGAGAGGGCACCCCCAGGTTTTTCTGTGTATGTGTTTTAAGGATTTATTTATTTATTTTAGAGAGAGCAAGAGGGGCAAAGGAAGACGGAAAGAATCTCAAGTAGACTCCACACTGAGTGTGGAGCTTGAGACAGGGCTCGATCTCATGACCCTGAGACCATGACCTGAGCTAAAACCAAGAGTCAGATGCTAAACCAGCTGTGCCACCCAGGCACCCTCAGGTTTCTGTGTTCTGTCTTCTAGTGGAAACAGTGCAGGCCACGTGAGTTCTCACTTGCTTGGACACTTGATTGACCAGGTTGGATAAATCAAGATTTCTCGCAATGTTTTTCCACCTGTAAAATCATAAAAATCAGTGCCATTTATGCTTTGTCTTTTAAAACTATGCAGTGAATGTGATATAACAAACAAGCAAATGTTTCTATTCATTCAGCAAGTATTCTTTTAGTATCCAAATGTGCCAGGCACTGAACTTGGTCCTGGGCTGTCATGAACAGGATGACCATGCTCTGTGTTCTTGGAGTACACAGGCGTGGGGGTGTGGGTGGGAGGAGACAAACATGAATCAACCAGTCACAGTGCAAATAGTAGCAGATGTTTATGGAGTACTTACTACATGCCAAGCACATTTCTAAGCACCTTACAGATGCTACTCAGTTAATCCTTATAGCAGCTCTAGGAGGTGAGCACTTTTATGACCCTCAAATTAAAGGTGAGGAAACTGAGGCATAGAGTGATTAAGCAACTTATCAAAAGCCAACATATAATGAGAGAAGTCAGATTAATTCACAGATCCCAAACCTGCATCTCTAAAGAAGACACTGTCTTGCTGCTATGCTATGGAGATGCTATTATATGGAGAAAAAAAAAGAACAGAATGGTCCATAAGAGAATAATAGTGAAGATCTAATTTATACTGGGGTGTTTGGGGGAGACCCCTAGGAGGAAGTGCATTGGATAGAGATATGGAAGAAGAAAAGGAGTCAAATTTGCAAAACTGGGTGTGTGTAGGGGGAATTGGAAAAGGGAAGCGGGAATAGCACATGCAAAGGTCTTGAGGTAGGCAAGACTTTGGGGGCATTTGCAGAATAGAAAGAAAGCCTGGTCACTGGGAATTGTTGAATTGGAGGTGCCTTTGAGACTCAGTACAGTGCCTGACACATTGGCAGAACTCAATATATATTAGCTCCTGCTGTGTCCTTTTTGAAGACGAGAATTCAGAGGAACCAGGGAAATGGGTTTCAGAGAAGACTTGCTTCCTCAAGCCTCTAGGTGAACACAGCAGGTAGCATCTCAAGCCATTAGCATTAGGAGCAGATAAATCCCATTTAGTCACTTCTGGCCTCCTTTTCCAACGGTGGGTGGTGCAAGGAGACCCCTTTCCTGGGGAATCCTGGGAGGGCTTTTAAGTCTCCACCTTTTGAGGAATCCCCCTTTGTCAAATTCACTGTGCATGTTTCTTTCTTTTGTTTCTTTCTTTCTTTCTTTCTTTCTTTCTTTCTTCCTTCCTTCCTTCCTTCCTTCCTTCCTTCCTTCCTTCCTTCCTTCCTTCTTTCTTTTTTTTTCATCAGCTCTGGAATGGGAAAAAGTCAGCTCCAACCTGCTTTCAAAGCTGAGCAAATAAAGCTCTTTTACAATTGGTTCCATTGTAGAAAAAGCATTAGACTGATTTATTCAAATCAATTCTGGGTAAAAGCCATAAAAGAGAGCTTAAGAATGAGTTCTGTTTCCCCAGGAAACCCAGTTGATGGATTAACACCTGAAAGGGGGTAGATGCGTGACTGGCTTCAGAGGGGGTTGGGGGGGGGCAGCATTTGACACTTTGGACAGACTCCGTGAGTATTTTCCTGGGAGACTGAAGCCACACATGACCCCCACTGGTTGCTGGGGATGCCCTGCCTCTTAAGCTCCCAAGTAGGGAGAGAAGGTCCAATGCTTTTTTTTTTTTTTTTTCCCTTCCTCTTGGAAGGAAGGGGGCTTTGTTATGAAGCAGCTTTTGAGAACATCAACTGCTATTGTTGGAAGAATCATCAAATCATCAGATAACATGGTCAGAGCCCCTCCTTTTTGACAGCTGGAGGGTGGGTGGAGTGGAGGGATACTAAAAGCCAAAGAACCCAAGCAAGTTATCAAGATTTCAAATTTAAGTCTCCCAGACTCCCTTGTCCAGGGCTGTTTGCATCACAGCATCAATGACCTGCTTTAAACTATGCACATTGATGGTAAGGTCTATCATTTATCCAACTAAAAAAACTCATGCTTTGATTTAAGTCACTTTCCTTTTTCTTGGTGTTCCATATATATACGGAGAAGAACTCATCAGCATTGTCCTTATGAAAATGTTTTGTTGAGATTGGAAGATAGGGGAAAAGATAATCTCTAAGCTTGCTAACTCATTGAATTTCTCTGCATAGGACTACTTTCTACCTTTTAAACCTGGCTGCTCTTTCCTTTTTTATGCTCATGCTTGTGTCTGTCAGTTATTCCCTGTGTGATTCTGATGAAGTTATTTAATGTCTCTGAGGCTCAGTGTTCTCATCTGCATAATGGGAATGGTGCCTACCTTATAGAATTGTCGTGAATGGATGGCACGATGCATACAGAGCAATTGGCAGTGGCTGGCTATATCAATTGCTAAAAAATGTCGACTCTTTTAAAATTATTTGCACAGGGTAATGAGCCTCTTCCCAGGTGGATAACATCTGCTGTCTTTTTTTTTCCCCTCTCAGACTGATCTGGCCTGCATCCCATCCTATTGCTAGGGGTTTCCTAATCCTCACTGCCCCCCACTTCTCCATATATGTACATATGAAGCCTGTTACAACACAGTTGGATATACATAACACAGCCTCTCCTTTCTTAGTAGCAAGTTAAGAGATGGTAGCACGTGTGGGTGGTGAGAAAGAATCTGAGTCTTTACTTCTTAGCTCTTTTATTCCCCCAATATTTTCCCTGTTCTGGACTAGGATGGAAAATGTCATGTTTGGAGTTAGTGCATCCTGGGATGGGTAAGTGTTATGGACCTCAGTATCTAACACCTATTCCTTTCAGAGGGCTCAGTGCCCAAATCAGTCAGATGTCAGTGCTGAGACAAGGTATCTCCAGGTGGTGCTTGTGCCTGGGACCTGGACAAGCTGTGTTTTCTCAGCCAGCTGGATTGTGTCCCTGTATCTGTCATAGAAACTTTCCTCCTTGGGCACAGCTTTGATATCATCACAGGTGTACTCAAACAACGTTAGGTAAAAGGGTAGAGAAGGAGAAGGAGATAGAGGGCAGGAAGAGTAGAGAAAAGAGGAACAAGAGGAAGAGAGACGGATGGATGGGTAGAGAGAGTGAGTCAGAAATCCAATCATCCACTGGTTTGATGGAAAGAGAGCTGTGCTCTGGCCAGGGGCTGAAGCACAAGTCCTGTTGTGAGGGTTGGGACGTCAGTGACCTATCCAGTGAGGACAGGAGTATGTGGCTCTGGTCATTGGGGATTATGTATTGATAAAAATAGGGGGAAACCTAGGAGGAAGAGAGGAAATAGTAGTAGTAGTAGTGTGTGTGTGTGTGTGTGTGTGTGTGTGAGAGAGAGAGAGAGAGAGAGAGAGAGAATAGTATATAGAGAGGAAAAAGTTGTTTGCATACCACTAGCAGTGGAATGACTCTATACCACTAGCTGAGGGGTCAAATGCCATAGGTCTGTGATGGGAAGACAACACCTAGCAAGTGAGCATTTCTATTCACTTCTCCAGGATCCTTAAATCTCTCTCTCTCTCTGTGTGTACATGTATATAAGAACACAGGTGATTATTTCAGAGGGATTCTACTTAGCATTGGAAGCATTGGTTAGAAAATAGTCTTACTCATTCTCATAGAACAGCAGGGCAATATAGTTGGGGCAGAAACACAGATGGCCTTGCCCACTGGGAATTTTCCTGACGGTTGGCAGCTCTGAAGAAGGAAAAATGAGAGACGCTTCTGTTCTGTCTCAGGAGTCTTTGACTCTTAGTCAGCCCAAAGGATGGGGGAATTTCCTACTCTATTTGGATAGTCAAGGGTGTCTCCAAACCCATGTGGTTACTAATTGGTTTTCTCTGGTATAATCTTCTGGAGGTAACCAGGGACTTACTGTTTATCTTCTGTGCCTTGCAGGGACTTTCCAAGAACCTCACAGCTCTCCACCAAGCCCAGGAATTTCCATACAGGAAGATAAGATGTTGGTCAGTCAGTTGCATCGTGGCTTAGAGCTCAGGCTCAGGAGACAGACATACCTGGGTTCAAACCTTATTTCCTTCAGTTAGTGTGGTCTTGGGTGAGCTTTCCACTCTCTTTGTTGTTTTGAATAATAGATGTGGAGGCTCCTGGATGGTAAGTGGTGTTTGAGCATAAGAGAAAAATTAAAGGTGAGGCTCTTGCTAATGTTAACCCTGGAATTACTACAGGACACATTGTGGTCTTTGCTGGTCATAAACAGTTGAATCAGCCTGATCTTATAATGATCACCAGGAAGTTCTAGGAGGTGATGTCACTGAGAGGTTAAGAGCATGGGCTTGAGGCAGACAATTGAAGTGCAAGTCCCATTACTTACTAGTTGGGTGACTGTGGATCAGTTGTGTAACTTCTCAGACCTTCAGCTTCCTCATCTGTGGGAGATGATGGGGAGAGTGATGATAAGGATGATCATATCTATCTCAATGGCTTACAATGCAGATGTAATTAGCTAACATACATAATGTGTTTATTTTATTTATTTTTAAAAATATTTTTATTTATTTATTCATGAGAGATAGAGATAGAGATAGATAGATAGAGAGAGAGAGAAGCAGAGACACAGGCAGAGGGAGAAGCAGGCTCCATGCAGGGAGCCCAATGTGGGACTCCATCCCGGGACTCCAGGATCACACCCCAGGCCGAAGGTAGGCACTAAACTGCTGAGCCACCCAGGGATCCCCACATAATGTGTTTGGAACAGTGACTGATACCTAGTAAGAACTCAAAAACATCAGCTATTGTTATTTTGCTAATATCATATGGCTCTTATCAACTGGATGGCATGTGGAAGTAACTTGTGCTCTCTGTCCTCAGTCTTCTTATCTGAAAAATGGGACTGCTACTAATAATTACTTTATACAGTTAGTATGAGAAAGAAATGAGATAGTTTACATAAAGTGCCTCACATGATAGAAGTATCCAAATAATGACAAATCCCCTTTTCTCCTTTTCTTGGTCATATGTAAGATCAAACTATCTTAAATATTAAAGCAAATACACAATTTGGTGGTTCTTGCCTCTTTTGGGGATCTTGGAACCCTTTTTAAATTTGAATGCAGAATTATATCTTCCTTTGAGAAAAATGGAAATAATGCACATGTAATTTTAGCGGGGTCAATAGTTCATGAGCTATTATGGGTTTTTATCCCATTGCCCACAAAAACTCCTTTTAATCTCCCCTTTACACAATGAATTTCATAGAGTTTTCTGGAAAAAAAATGTGACACACAAAAATGAGCCCTTAAGCATCAAGCTCTGGTGAGTGTGAGATGTTGAAAGCCTGAGGGCCCTGTAAGGCTTGGCTGGGGGTCTGTCCAGAAACTTCTGAGCTTGGGACCCCTGCCTACTTCAGGACTCATTGTACTCAGTCCCATCACTGCCCCATAGCCCTGTCTGGGGGCAGTCTTGTGGCTCAAGATGATGGTGTTAGGCACGGGATGGGGAGGATCTTGCCTTCCTCCTCTCCCAGTGCTGTCTCTCATGCACACAGGCTGTGTGGGCGCTGCCTTTAATGCTGTCTTCTCTAAACTCTGCAATTTATGGTACAGTTGTGCCAAGAAGAAGGCAAGGATTTGTCTTTGTTGTAAGTGTTATGTGTATATTAAAAGGCTCTTGCAACAATCAGCACTTCGTGGCAGAAACAATGGGACACAGTGCATACCTACTTAGTAAGAACAAGAGGAGGGGAGATTTGGATAATCAAGACAAATATTCATATGCCCAAGATGCCTCAAGGAAGGGCTAGCAGGAATGGTTTAGATAAACACTGATGTCTGATGTTTACACTCTTGTCCTGGCAGATGCCTGCTCGCCAGTTTGGTTCAGAACTGAGGAGGGAAAAATTTGGGTTCTGGGGAGTGTGGGAGACACCCTCAGAATCCTTGTGTATGAATTGTTTAAGTAGATGGAGATCTGTATTGCAATAATCCTTGAGAAAAGGAGAAAAACCCCTGTAAGAGATGGGCAAGAAGTCACGTTTTTGAACCCGGAATCTGGTGACTTGTTGGAATGTCACTTGCATCTTGATAATATTAAAAGAAAAAAAATTTTAAAGAGTTTATTTATTCATGAGAGACACAGAGAAAGGCAGAGACATAGGCAGAGGGAGAAGTAGGCTCTTCATGGGGAGCTGGATGTGGAACTTAATCCCAGGACCCTGGGATCATGACCTGAGTCAAAGGCAGATGCTTAACTACTGAGCCACTCAGGTGCCCCTAAAAAGAAAATTTAAAAGTAATAATAAACCACCAGCAGGATTATTTCCTCATAGTGAGATTGTTAATGGAAAGCTTGTTAATGGGGGCAGCCCGGGTGGCTCAGTGGTTTAGCGCTGCCTTCGGCCCAGGATGTGATCCTGGAGACCCAGGATCGAGTCCCGCGTCAGGCTCCCTGCATGGAGCCTGCTTCTCCGCCTCTCTCTCTCCCCCTCCTCTCTGTGTATTCTCATGAATAAATAAAAATAAAATCTTAAAAAAAAAAGGAAAGCTTGTTAATGGCCCTTGTAACTATGGGTCCCTGTGTAACTTACAGGTGCAAGACACAGAGATATACATACATTCCAAATGAGTAGAGGCCTGAGAGATTATAAACAAGGATACATGGCCACCTGAGAGTACAGTCTGGGAGGAAAAAGCCACCCTGTCCCTAGTGATCCTGATGGCAGGTAAGATAGCATCTGTGGGATTCTCAGCAGTGGTGCAGAACAGCACAAATCCTGACTCTTCAGTTCAGTACCTTGGGAATCATGGCTGACATTGGGAGTCATGGCTGTCATGGGGGTCACAGCTGACATTGAGGGTCATGACTGATGCTGGAGGTCATGGCTGATAACCAAGGTTACAAGCTATGGGTTATACTGGCTTATATACGAGGTTATAGGTTACACTGTAAGTGATAAATAGATGGCATAAGGAGTTACATGGCTTGTGGGGAAGATGCCTGAAAAAGTTACAGGTTTGGAGGGGTCAGTACACCCTGTTGGGGTTTCTCATCGGAGAGGAAGCAACAATACTTTGGAACCAGAGGTCTGCCCTTATAGGGGTCAGTGCCTGGATAGCTCAGGTGGGTGAAAGCTTCGGGAGACACTGTCTCATCTTGATAGAATCCTGGCCCTCAGCTAATAATCCAAGGTGGGCATTAGTGGGGAAATGGTGGTCCTAAGCACTGAATTCCTCCCTATATCTCTTAAATGGTTAGAGGTTTACAAGAGGGATTTCAGCAGGATAGCTATGGGGTTTACATTCTTCTTGCTCTAATTTATGACCAGCTTCTTTTTTTTTTTTTTTTAAGATTTTTTATTTTATTTATTCAGAGAGAGAGAGAGAGAGAGAGAGAGAAAGGCAGAGACACAGGCAGAGGGAGAAGCAGGCTCCATGCAGGGAGCCCAGTGTGGGACTTGATCCCGGGTCTCCAGGATCACGCCCTG
Organism: Canis aureus; assembly: GCF_053574225.1. Classification (NCBI taxonomy): domain Eukaryota; kingdom Metazoa; phylum Chordata; class Mammalia; order Carnivora; family Canidae; genus Canis; species Canis aureus. Next base: position 41,537,370 of record NC_135618.1, read on the forward strand.
GGCTGCAGGCAGCACTAAATCACTGCGCCACCGGGGCTGCCCTCATGACCAGTTTCTTAAGATGTCAGCCTCTGAGCTTCTTTGGCCATCTTGGCTCAAGTGTGGGACGTGGCTGTCCCCCTGCCCCCTGACTCTTGCCTTGACTTCCTGATTCTGGCTCATCAGTCTCATCCTTTATTCAGTCTCCCTCTTCTCAGCTAGCACATCTGAAGCCTTAGGACCCTCCAGCTACAGGGCCAGACTTGCAGTCCCTGTAAGAAAATCACATGAGTTAATGATAGTTAAAGTAGATACACTTCCTTTCCTTTAAATTTTTATTTGAGTATAATTGACACATAATGTCACATTAGTTTCAGATGATATTTCAGATGATACACTTTCTTTGTGAGTCCTTATTATGTGTCCTGCTAAGAGCTTTACACAATTTTGTTGAATTCACGATAATCCCCATGAGGTACTGTTATACCTATTTTACAGATGAGAAAACTGAAGCTTCCAAAAGATCAGTTTCCCTGCACCTCCCAAAGGTCAGTTTCCCTGCATAAGGTTATGCAGTTAAGAGTGAAGCCAGAGCTCCAATCGGACTCTATCCCAAGAGCCCCAGCTGAGCAAACCTGCCCTCTAAACCCTACTGTGGATGGGTGAGAATCTGGACATCTTTGAGACTCACCAGAGGAGCTTCCCCATCACCACCCTGTTTACCTCTGTCTGGCCCGAGCTGGCTGACCACAGCAGGCTTCAGTTCGATAGCCGATGCTATTGGTACCCTTGCCTGCATCTCTTGCTCTCTCCACTCCTGCACATGCTGACTTACCTTTGCCTGAGGCCAGTCACTTTCCCAGGCCAGGGTCAATGGACCTACCTTTGCTCTGGCCTTTCCCTCACCTTGATCATTATCAGATCTAGTCAAGTTGCTGGAGAGTTGAAGAGTGGCCCCTGGGGGATCTAGCCCTACGGGTTTGGTAAACTCATGTCCTTTCTTTTGATGTCAGGCCGTGTAACCTTTTGATTATCTCTCATTTTTCTGCCTAGTTTCAAATGCTGCAGAAAACAAGGTTTACACTATGACCTTGGGCCACGCTGGAAGTGGGGAGACCAGGATCATGAGTTAGACTTTCTTCCTAAAAATGTCAGACTGTTTTGTGGTTAAGAGCACAGTCTCTTAGTTGGACACCCTAAATTTGAATCCTGGCTCTATCACTGCATAATAACCACAGGATGGGTTTGGAGTCCCACTGGGTCCACTGTGAGACAGTGGAGCTAAAACCCTATTGGCTATCTGATCTACATAACCCTTACTCTGGTGGGTCCCACTGATGTTTTGGGTCTCCTGGAATTAGTGTTGGTTTATAGCCCATGTCCATTGATCCTGGAAATACCTGTTTTTTTTTTTTTTTCCCATTTTCCTCTGTGCAGTCACTCTGAGAAAAGGCCACAGGGACCTTTGGGGAAGGCTGGGAAGAAGATGAACATTATACAGTTTTTGGCAACGTACCAAGATCCTTTTTCAAGGGGACCCAGCCTCCTTGGTCTGTATACTGGCTCCAGTCATGGAACTTATTGAGGGGCCATGACTCTGCTTTTATGATTCGAGTTAAACTTTTGTTTACTTGACCTAGAATTCTTCTGCTCATTCAGATCAGTACGAATTCAGTAGGCTGTCCATCTATTTCATTTCTAGGGACCAGCTTGCCAATGCCATAGTTCTGTGCTCATCAGACTATCCTGATTTTTGCTTTGACAGTACTATCCATAGTAACTATGCCTTTGGCTACTGAGTGCTGCCACTTGGCTTCTGCCATCCTGGGATCCAATGACCCCATTGTATTTAGGTTTCCCAGTTCGGTGGCAGCAGTTCCCACTATAGAGTACCTTGGACATGTTGCTTATCCTCTTTATACATTAGTCTCCACCTCTGTACATTGGGGATTATAACAGGGTTGTTGTGAGATTTATTTTTATTTATTTATTTATTTATTTATTTTTAATTTATTTATGATAGTCACACACAGAGAGAGAGAGAGAGGCAGAGACACAGGCAGAGGGAGGAGCAGGCTCCATGCACCGGGAGCCCGATGTGGGATTCGATCCCAGGTCTCCAGGATCGCGCCCTGGGCCAAAGACAGGCGCTAAACCGCTGTGCCACCCAGGGATCCCTTGTTGTGAGATTTAGATGGAAAGTAATATGAGGGCGTCAAAGCTCACCCATGTTTATTAGAATTATTTGTGCTGATGAGGAGAGAAGAGATGGAGGAGAGAGAAAGGGGCTGGAGCAAGAAGGGGAAGCTGTAGGATGCAGAGAACCCTGGGTAGGAGTAGATCCATTTACTCATGGAACAAATGTTTCTTGAGCACCTACTATGGGCCACTCACCTTTTTTTTTTTTTTAAGATTTTATTCATTCATTCATGAGAGACACACACAGAGAGGCAGAGACACAGGCAGAGGAAGAGGCAGGATCCCCACAGAGAGCCTGATGCAGGACTCGATCCCAGGACCCTGGGATCACACCCTGGGTCGAAGGCAGATGCTTAACCACTGAGCAACTCAGGCGTCCCATGGGCTGCCCAACTCAATAGCTTTTCAGAATAAAATCATGAATAAGGCAGGGGCAGTGACTGCCTAAAGGAGCTTAGTGGGGGAAAAATTGTACAAGCAAATTGCAGCATGGTCTCAATGCTTGGTTGAGGAAGCTCAGGGAACTTAGGGTGCTCACTCACCCTTCCCTGGATAGTGTTAACACTTAAATGTCCAGAACCTCCTGGTTCAACTAACACTCCTGAGAAAGTAGTCCCACATTGATGCTAAGGGCGTGTTGTGCTCACTTAGATTTGTCAATCCATCATTGCAAAATATTTCTCCAAGTCTCCTCCCTTTGCCCATCAGCACTATTGCCGTGCTGAGTCCCTGCAGTGGTTCTCTACTTGGTCCGGCCTTGCATGCCTAGTCCCTGGCTACCTCTCTATCTACCACACCTCTCTTCCCTCACCCATCCTGCTGCAGCCCCACAGGCTTCTTTTTTAAAAAATAATAATAAATTTATTTTTTATTGGTGTTCAATTTGCCAACATACAGAATAACACCCAGTGCTCATCCTGTCAAGTGCCCCCCTCAGTGCCCGTCACCCATTGCCCCACAGGCTTCTTGCTGCCTTCCTCCCAGCCTCTGGACTTTTCCACCTGCTATTCCCTTTGCCCGAACACCCTTTACCTGGCTGAGAGCTGTTCATCTTGTAACTCTCCATTCAGTGTTCATTTCCTCTGCCCCTTTCCCAGACCCAGGCCTTCTGAGGCTCTTTTGTTTTAGGCTCCCTTGTTCCCAGTAGTCCTCCTTTGTAGCCATTTGCCCCGTTGACGGTGTCAATCAATCAACACCTTCCCCACCAGGCACTGGGCTCTACCTGGGCAGAGACAATGCCTGCCACTGTCACTGTTATAATCCCCTCCCACAGGGCAGTGCCTGGCCCTTAGTGATGCTCAATCAATATCCTTGCTAGGTAAGCAAATCTTTGAAAGGTGGTGTCTTTGCGCGAAGCCTGTCATCCTCCAGGCTAAATTCTTGATCTGTTCTGAGCAGCCTGTTTTCCAGCCACCTCTAAATCATCCAAGATGCAGAGTAGTACCAAAGACCAAGGTGTCCATCCTCGTAGGACACTGTTCCTTCTCTCTCCCTTCCTTGGTCAGGTTGACCATAGGGGTGCAACCTAGTGGCAGGGCTTTGCTTAGAGGGGGCCTTGGCCCCTCGCAGGTGAGGGGAGCGCAGGCCTGTTCCACGCGTGCCTGCGGTATGCGTGAGAAGCCAGAAGGGGGCGGCAGAGAGACAGGAGTGGTCCACGGAGGAGCCCAGCTCTGAGCCGAGCCGCGCGAACCCACTGAGCCCGCGCTCAGAAGCCCGCTCTCCCACCGACAGGCCGCTGGGTTCGGGAGCCTGCTGGGTCCTTTCTCTTCCCCAAGTGCAGGCACAGCCCCCTGGAGCCATGGCCAGCCCTTCTGGCAGCCCCGAAGACTCGGGCAAGCTCAGAGGCAGGGATGGCCGGCAGAGGCGGGAGGAGGAGGATGCCCCTCCGGAGGAGAAGAGATTGAAGCTGGGGCTGGAGGGAGGAAGCGCAGCGCAGGAGGAAGGAGAAGACGCGCCACGTCTGGGCAGGGAAGAGACCGGCACCCAGACAGGTGGCGAAGGCAGAGGTGTAAGTGAGCGGGGCGGGGGGGGGGGGGCGCAGGAGGGACGGGGGCTCGAGGTGGGGTGGGGTGGGGTGAGCTGGGATGCTCCCCGTCGGCCGCCAGGTCCAAGTTGATAATTGGGCAGCAACTCCTGCGGGCAGGCGCGATGTGACAGCTCCTGGGGACCTCCTGAGAAACTAGATGCTTGGTTGTTGGTGGCAACCCCCTTCTTGTTTATGTTGCATCGACTTGCTGATTCTCCCACGACGACGTCGTCGTTGTCGTCGTCCGTATCTGGCTGGCAGACCCGTGGGTTCTATGGTTAGCCAGAAAGGGGAAGGGGAAACTCTATCCTGGGGCGAGGGGAGGGAGGGCTCTGAGCAGCCCTCACCCTGCACCTTCCTCCCTCCTGGGCTGTTTTGCGTGTCTCTCTGGGACTTTACTGGTTGTGTGCTTCTCTTCCCCCGTGAGGGGCTTGGGTGGGAAGTAGCCTAGCACAGGTCCTGCTAAACCCTGCTCTGTCAGCGGGTGGGTGGCAGCAGCTCACCCCCTGCCCCTCACCTGCCCTGCATCTTCCTGTCATTGTTCCCCATTCTGGTCGGGCTGTGAGAGTTGAGAGAGAAGGCAGGTGGCTTTCATCTCTGAAGTCACTCTCCTCTCCTTATCCTTTCAGAGGGGGGACAGTGAGGCAAAGTTCTGTGCACCCCCTCAGGTGCTACCTGGCTGTGGTCCCTGCTGGCCCTGGGTACGTGGGAGGGTGTTTTGTTGCATATGTGCATAGTTATGTGAGTCACTAGGCATGTGTGGGATGGAGCTCAGTGGCCAGCTTGACCTCTCAGTCCCCACTTTCTGATTCTTCTCTTGAATCTTCCAGTTGTGACCTGGCTGACCTTACATTTAGAGAGCACATGAGTCTGGAGGACAGATGAGGGCTGGCTGGACAGCCATCCCCATGGCAAAGGCTGCCACCTTGAGAGTTTTTAATGGATAATGGTGTTGACCTTTTTGTTTCTTCCAAATGTTTTTATTCTTGACCATTTGCTTGGCGGAGCTTGTCTTAAAAATTTGATTAGCAGCTAGTGAGCCCCATGAGAGAGTTCCCCTTCTTTCTCCCAAATCCACACAGGCAGCTGCAGCATGCCTCCATTCACCAGGCTGCATCAAAGCCCAGCTGACCCAGTGTGGAGCTTCTCCCAGGCGCTGCTTCTGAGACCTCACCTCCCTGTGGTTGTGATTGTGTTCAGATTGTGGGTCACCTGGTTGCCAGAACCAGGTGAATTTCTCTCAGAGATGCCAGGAGAAGGATAATCCTTATGGAAGGTTCATTGGGACACATTGTGGAAAGAGTGAGAGGGATGTGTCGCAGTATGGTGAGAGGAGAGGGCCTGGGTTAGAAACATGATTATGGGGGCAGTGCAGTGCTGTGAAACTTTTATTGTTAGAAGCCCCTGTCTCTGGGATCTCTGGGTGGTGCAGTGGTTTGGCGCCTGCCTTTGGCCCGGGGCGCGATCCTGGAGACCCGGGATCGAATCCCACGTCGGGCTCCCGGTGCATGGAGCCTGCTTCTCCCTCTGCCTGTGTCTCTGCCTCTCCCTCTCTCTGTGTGACTATCATAAATAAAAAAAAAAAAAAAAAAAAAAAAGAAGCCCCTGTCTCTAACTAGCTTCATTACTTGGGACTTTGCCAAAGACCAGGATATGAGAATGCAAGGAAGTGACCAAGGCAGGGGGATGCTTAAGACTGTGGGTTTGGCCGTCCTTTACTGGGTGGCGCAGAGCAAGTTACTTAACCTCTCTGAGACTTAGTGCCCTCCTTGGTGAAATGGATAGATGTCAATAGGGTTTCATGGGGTTATTAACCCCGAGATTAAGTTTATCCATAGAAAGCATTTAGCATTGAGCCCAGGACATAGTATGTGCCCAATAAATGTGATTTAATACTGACATTCACTCTATGCAGCTCACTCGCTGTCATCTTTGGTTCTGGTGGTGCATCACAAGAGATGAGGGTCTTAGGCCAGAATCTTTATATTAAATGCTTTCTGGAGGTTAAGGAATTATGAGCAGATGATGAAATTTTTAAAAGACAGAAATCCCATTGAACTTTTTAGTTCACAAAGGGAAATGGAAATCCCATGGTTGAAGGATTATGTCATAACTAGACAGAAACTGTCGTTTCTGGAATACAGTTTTCTCCTTTTCGGGCACCTGGATCTTCTGGGGGAAGTGGGCCCTCACAGTGATGGTGTCTTGGTTTATAAGTTTAAAGGTTGGCCAGGCTTGTGCTGCCCAGAATGCCTGTCAGATAGATTTCTCCTTCTTTCCATTTTCTACAGGAATATTCTCTTTAAAGAACCCAGGAAGCAGTTTGGGCTGTGCCAGGAGCAGCAGCTATTTCTTTGAGGAGAGTCCATTTCTTCACTCACAGACTATGTCCAAATGGATCAAGAAGAACAGAATGTTTTTCATGAAATTTTTGTCTGTATAGACCATTAGCTTGGCTAAAATGTTAAAAACATCTTTGTTCTTTAATAGAGGATTATTTTTAGGTGCAGATCATTTTGGGCTTTTCTTCGCAGGAGCTGCATGGGCATCACCTTCCTGTCCATGTTGTATATACACATTTTTAAAGGATAAAAATACCCTTTCCCTTCACTGGGTTTGGTGCTTTGGATGGCTGAGGTTTACATGTGACTGGTTGTCCCTCAAAGTGGCTCCCAGGTTTGGCTCTTGCCTTGAAGGGGAAGGTGGTTGCTTCCTCTGGTGCTTGCCATGGGGTGCTTTTAGGAGGGAAAATGAGTCCCCAGGAGCCATCTCAGTGCAGTCCTGCTGGAGGTGCAGCAGGAGGAGGGTATGTGCCTGGTGAGGACTGATCCCCTACCCGGGTGTGTGGGGCATCTGAACCAGAGATCAGAAGTTTCACAGACTCCTTTTGCCCCCTTCGGGACCAGTGCTGCTGAGAAGGTATCAAAGAACCAATCCTCCCAGAGCCTTTATTGACTCCTTTAAAGTGACCCCAGGGCGAGTCTGGCCTGCAGCTCTTCCTGGGTGGAGGAGAAGGATCTCTTCTAGGTAATTGGTTATCAACCTTAGCTCTTTGTTCAATTTTTCTCAAGATCAGGAAGCTTGGCATAGACTCCTGGGTTGTCCTGGACAGAGCTTGAAATCCCCTGATGGAATCCCCATTCAAGATCCCCAGGGTTGAGGCCAGGGAGGTTATCATCAGCAGGGGGCCCCCTATAGAGGGGAGTCTAGGGCTGCAGGTCTTTCCCTTCTCACTGGTGATGGTCTGTACCTGGGTCTCAACTTTGGCCCTAGTGACATTTTGGGGCCAGATCATTCTTTGTTGTGGGAGGGCTATCCTTAGCAGCAACCCTGGCCTATGGCCACTGGATACCATTAACACTGCCTTTCCATCACCAGTGCGACAACCAGAAATGTCCCCAGACATTGCCAAATGTCCCAAGAGGGCTTGGGGAGGACACAGATGAAATCACCTTGTCTGAAAGCCCCTAGTCTATACTTGCAAACATGTTTCAGAGAGTAGGTATTAAGTTTGGATTCTTGCTGTACCATTTATGAGCTATGTAGCTTTGGGAAATTTATACAACTTCCATGGGCCTCAGTTTCCTCATCTATAAAATGGAGAGAGAAAGCTACAACCTTAGTGGATGGTTATGTGGGTATTTAATACAATTACAGGATAATAAATGGAAAAGGCTTAGCATAGCATTTAGACATAGAAACATACAAAGCGTATGGTCAATTCCATTTTTACTTATTTGGGAGAGTCAGAATCTGTCTTCTATCCCCTTCCCCATTTGGTGAGGTGCAAAGGGGGAATATTATCCACTTAAACATCAGATTGGATTCAGGTGACATCTCAGCTTTCCTCGTGGAACTCACTGGTTTCCTTCTAGTTTCCTCCTTGGTTCTCGGGGTCCAGGATTCTAGGAGGCAAGGGTGTGGGCAGACAGAGCAGGTGGCACTCAGTTTACTCCCACACTGGAGAATTCCAAAGCTGGTTTGCCACGACAGAGCTTTTGGACCAACATCTGGGTTTCTGGATTCCCATTTGAACACAGCTGGACTCCACAGGGCTGAAGCTTTCTCTGCTGAGACATAGATATTTCCCTGGCAACGATCTCTCAAGCTGACATGAAGACATGGCCACCCACTGGAACACGGTGCTGCATGGGCTCTCCTACAATTTGTGAGGCAAGCTTCTATGTGCAAGTGAGAAACCGTAGGAGGTTCACTCGTCCTCCAAGGGCCAAAAGTGGGGTGGAGGTTGGTGGAGGGTCCTCCAGGGAGGAAGAGGGCATTCTTTTCAGCGAGAACAGAGAAGTATAGGCCACCTAGGGATGGTTCACACCACTCTGGGAAGCCAGGTGCCTCTGTGTCTGCAGTAGTTTTGGATTGTGAGCTGGGTAGCTCTTAGGTTTAATTATTTCAGAAATACTTAATCCCAGTGCTGGCAAACTAGAGGGTGGTTTGAGCTTCTCTGCTGGAAAGATGCAGACTGCCAGCCAAAGTCCTCTTGATTCTTTTCATTTCATTGAGATGGTTCTTGTCCCTTTGTGTTATCTGGAACATGATTTGGAGTAGAAGGAGCAGGAGGGAGACCAGTTTGGGGGCTGGAGAAGGGTTGCTGCCAGGAATGTGGTGGCTGGGATGATGATGATGATAGTGGGTGGTGTTGCACGCCTGAACAGAGGAAAACTTATGAGATACATTAAGAACTTCAGTATCTATTTGGTATGGCAATGGGAAAGAGGCAGGGAGAGGTTGACCTCCAGAATGGTAGGAAAGACTATGAATTTGATTTTGCACTCTGGCTGAGGTTGCTCTCAGACCCAGGTGACAATGTCCAACAGGATAGACAGGTCTGGGGCTGGAGATTTATACTTGAGAGTCAACAATGCAGATGGTACTTGGGGCCATAGGGACACCTGAGGTTGACTGGGGAGACAATGGAGTGGCAAGAGAGGGGCTTCAGTATAAGCCCAAGGAAATTTTAATGATGAAAGGAGAAGAATCTATAAGAGCAATCAGAGGAGCAGCAGGCAGAGGACATGTGGCTCCACAGACAGGAGAGAAAGATAAGGGTTGGTTGTGTTGAAGAGAGCCTGTTGGATTCAACATATCATGCTCATGGACTCTTACTGGAATTTTAATGGAGATCAGTTGCATGGGACGGGTACCTGGATTCATCCTAAGTCTGGGTATTTCAGCACCCAACCGGGGTGTGTGCACTGAAACATGGGACACTCGTGGTCTTGACTTTCTTGCAAAACTGTGTTTTGTGTGCATGACGCTAGAACTTTCTGTCTTCTTTGCAACACTCAGCTGTCACTTTTCCACGTTACCTTGGAAAATGACCCAGCCTTAGTGGAGAGCCCTGCCCTGACAGTATTCCTTGACATAAGATGGTGCCATTGGGATATTTTCACCTCTTAATACTGAGGGCCATTTGCTCTTTTCATTCCAAGTATCTGAGCAGCTCCTGTGTGCCAGGTGCTGTTCTAGGTGCAGGTCTGCAAGACGGTTCAGTTAGTTTTCCTGGAGACCCCACTCTAGTGGTGGAGACAGACTCTGGTCCATGGCCAATGCTGGCCCCCTGCTTGTGATTGTAAATAAAGTTTTATTGGTACCCAGTCATACCCATTCATGTACATATTGTCAATGGCAGCTTTCTTGCTCTAATCAGAGAGTTGAGTAGTTGGGAGAGATTGTATGGCTCACAAAGACAAAAATATTTACCCTGAGAGTCTCAGGTTAAGGGGCTTTGCACCCACATGGCTCCCACAAGGGTGTCAGTACAGCTGCCCTTGAAATGTGTGTAGTTCTGAAGAGAGTTTGCAGTAAAAGTGTTCAACTTGCAGGACTCCAAAAGAGGGAGTGACAGGTCCTCCAGTCTCAACTTTATGGGCCTTTGGTGGCAGAAGCAGGACTGGGGTTCTGAGTGGGCTTTCTTTACCCCTGTGATAGGTCACCATCCGGCAGTTTTTGGATAGGGGAGACAAAACGAGGGGGTGGGGAATAGCAACTTGTTCCCTTCCTACTTGTTTCCCTTAAATGGATCCATAGCAAGTGTTTGGGGTACCACTTTGCACAGCTGCCCAAATCCATTGAGGTCAACTATGTTGGTGCTGTGAGTCTGAGGTACAGAACTTCCAAATCACCAAGAAGAGAGAGAAAAAAAGATGGTTTTTGCAAGCACAAGAACTCAGATTATTGAAATTAACATTTCCCCCTGAAGTTTTATAATATCTAGGCATGCATATTTAAGTGTCTGCCTCAAAAGCTCTCACTAATAAGCAGATGGTGCATTTAATTTCCCTTTTTTGTTCTCTGAGCAACACAGGGCTTTCTGCATGGGCTTCCTTGCAGCCAACTTCATGTGGAGGTGACAGGACTTCTGACCATCAGCACAGGTCTCCAGAGACTGCCGAAAGCCCTGTATTCATGGGGCTGATCCATGGAGGGGCTGGTCTTTTCCTTTCTTTTCAGCGCCGACAGGAAGCTGTAAGGTTGCTCACAGCCAACAGGGCTCCTGCCTTTGCTTCTCCAAAAAATCTTGGCTACATCTGACCCCTGCACCTTACAGCTGGAGAGTGAGGGTCCTGGGCAGGCTAGGGATCTGAGAGTGCAGCCCCAGAGCATGAGGAGGCCTAGGAAAAGCTACTAGGAAGAATCTCCAAAAGGATGGTAGAGGCAACAGGAGAAGAAGAGAGCTGGCATTCAGAGCAAGGACAATTGAAGGCATAAAGGAGAAAGCTGGGATTTCCAAAAACACAGAGAAGAGCAGACACCTTTACCATGGTCCTGGTGTGTCTGGGCTTTATGAATTTTCTTGTTTTCCTTCTCCCTGGCTCCTCTCACTGTGTTCCAGGGTGTCATAGAAACAGACTTTTGGGGGCTCTGTGGGGCTCTAGGCCTGATGGTCTTTGGGAAATGCAGGGGCTACCTGAGGGTCTCCTTGGTTCTATGCCTCCTCCTGTCCAGGCCTCCATCCCTGACTGTGCAGACCTGCCTTGCGTCTCAGACTTTTGCCCTGGAAAAACCTGGACAGGGCTTGCACCTTTGCTTTGCAGCTTGTGTCTTATATGTCTGGATAAGGAAGACTTTGTGACTTGGAAACCTGTTCACTCAAATTGGAAGGTATTGGGAGGCAAAATCTACCACCTTCATTTTCCCTTTTGCTTCTGTGTTCTCTTTTGACCTGATGGAGTCGTAAGCCCTGGTGTGCAGGAATCAGGCTGGATGAAAGAGTTTGCGTGGTCTGAGAATAATTTTTTTTTGGCTTTTGTTCTGCTTATTAAAAATACAAATTGGGCAGCCCAGGTGGCTCAGCGGTTTAGCGCCGCCTTCAGCCCAGGGCGTGATCCTGGAGACCAGGGATCAAGTCCCACGTCAGGCTTTCTGCATGGAGCCTGCTTCTCCCTCTGCCTGTGTCTCTGCCTCTCTCTCTGTGTGTGTCTCTTATGAATAAAAACAACAAAAAACAAATTATTATTTGCTCATTGTAAAGAATTTAAACAGTATCACTATATAGAAAACAAAAAGCAAAACTTCTCCTTTATCTGTTTCTCTTCAATCTTGCTTCTCAGAAGTAACACTGGGAGGGGTTGAGGTATATCTTTTCATACCTTTCTCTGTGTGTATACAAGCATGTATAGCTGCACATAATTTTTTACATTTTAATCTTTTAAAAAATAAAAATCGGGGGCACCAGGGTGGCTTGGTGGTTGAGCCTTAGGGCTCAGGTCATGATCCCAGGGTCCTGGAATCGAGTTCCAGTATCTATGTCTCTCATGAATAAATACATAAACCATCTAAATATAAACATAAAAATGAGATAATGCTAGGTTTATTGTTTGGAAAAGGCTCCGTTTAACTCAATGATAAATATCTTGGACATCATTTCACATTGGAATCTGGACTCCACCTTCCTTTCAAGGCAGTTATTCTGCTGTGTGAATGCGCTGTACCTTCTTTAGAGCAACCCTATACTGATGGGTCTCCGAGTGACATATTCTAGCACATGTCACTTGGTGCTCTGTGCCTGTGTTTTTGTAAGATGTTTCTAGGAACAGGGTATCCAGATCAGAGGGTGATCAGCGCTGCATTTGCGTCTTGGTTGTGTTTCCCTGCCACCAGCTCCCTAAGGCTCTCCATGGTGCCGTCCTCTAGAGGGGTCATCCCTTAAGGCCTAAGGGCATGCGCCAGAATGGCATTCGCTGTCTCACTTTCACCTAGGTCAGTCCACACCCTGGTGCCACCCCTAGCAGGGACTCTGTTTCCAACTCTGGCAGGTGGCCTTACACTGGAGGGAAATTTCGTTTTCCCAAACATTCTTGATGATGTTACTGCAAGTTCCACAGTTGGCATTTGCCTCCTTCAGGCATTACCACTCTCTACCTGTGTGTCCTTGAGCAAGCTATTTCAACTCTCTGGCCTCGGTTTCCTCAAAGGTAGGGGGTGATAATCATGTAATAATAATGGTTGCTTCTCTGGGCTTCTGGGAGGACTCAGTGAAGTAACCACCACTTCCACACATTTGGCTTGTTGTGCATATTTGGCAAGTGCTGGGAGTCATTGCTGAGTGTTGAGTAAGCCAGACTGCCGTTTGACCAGGAGCTGTGTCTTCAGTACCAACTCTAGCAGCAGGCCCTAGTAGCTGCTAAGAAAATGCTCAGCCAGTGACTGAATGGCAGGGACAGAGATTGGGGCAGAGGCAGTGGGAGCCAACCAAAGGAAACAGAGCTCCTTCTAGGTCCTCATCTGGAGGGCTCCAAGATAACCCTTTAGTCTTAGGCACCCCTGCCCATTCCCCATACTTCCCAAGGCCCATAGGAGTTTGGTGAATCTTTCAGGCCAGAGCCCAGAAGCAGGGGTCTGGGCAGGTACTGCTCAGCATCCCACTGTATCAGGGCACCTGTATTCCCAACCTGGACCTGGATGCCAAGTGGCCCCAAGTTGGCAGGGGCTTGGCTTGTTCTGAGCCCAGGGATAGAAGATGGGGAGGTGTGGAGGGGTGGGCCCCCCATTTTGGCTCTTGCTTTTTCTCCTTCACTTTGACAACTGTAAGACATGTGTGAGTGTGTGTGTGTGTCTGTGTGTGCATGTGTGCATGTGTGTATTTCTCTATAAGTTTCCAAATTTCAGGTTGTGTTTGTTTGGGACTAGGGTTGCCGGTTAGCATTGACTTTCAGTTAACAAATTTTTTAGTATAGGTGTATCCTACTGCAACATTTGGGCCATAAAAACAATTCATTGTTTATCTGAAATTTAAGTTTAACTGGTGTCCTGTCTTTTTACTCACCGCATCTGCCAATTCTGTGCGGGGGTTGTCAGTGTGTTGGTGTGTCTCCGTATGAAGGACTATCTATAGGCACACAGATGGGGACCAATGGAGAAGACCCTCTAGGGCTGCTTTCATGGCCTAGAGGCTGATGGGTTGGATACGCAAGCCCCTGGGTCTAGGCAATGCTTCCTAGCATCTGTCTCCCTGTCACCCCTGTTGGTTTCCCTCCCGTCTCTTTTCACACACAGGGGCAAGAGCTGCCCCACCTACCCTTGTTTGGAGCACAGCTGCCCAGCCAGACGAGATGCAAACAGCACGCAGATGGCTGCAAAGCTTTCCCCAGATCCCTGTGCAAGGGGCTACAGATGAAACGGAAGCCCTCGTCCTCACCGCCTCCCCCTTCTAGAAAACCTAGGCCAACAGCCGTTGTGTTGATGCTTTAGACACTCCTCCCTCCTGGCGGTTAAACCACATCATGTTTTGCCAAACAAATAAAGCCCTTCATTTCCACCATAAACTTGTTCACACACGCGGGCTGATTGATCCGCCAGTGTGCCTGATTCATCAGCTCTTTCTCTCAGGCGGCAAGAGGCTCTTCTCTCTGGCGCTGGTGAAGAGCTGCTTAATTTCCATCTGAAAGACTCTCAGTAGAAACCAACCTAGTTTTGAAAGCGGTTTCTTCCCCTTTTGCAGATTCTGTGTGGTTCTTGATATTTGATTTTGACTGAAATCATCCTGGGCCCTGCCCCAGGTATCACCAGCTTGAGGATGCATTTGTGTCCCTCTGGTTGGGGGGCTGTCAAGGAGGATGTTCAATGTGACCTCTGAGTCCCTGCAGCTTTTCATGGGAAATACCACCAAGGAACCTTGTCCTTCCTGTTTTAGAAGGAATTATTGTTTAGTCGTTTATTGAATTTGTTACAGAGGGGGGTCTCGGTTTCCTTGCAACTTCTCTATGAGGCTGGTGCTATGATTATTTGCATGTTTACTTGCTCTCTCTAGTCTCTTTCAAGCTCCTATAGTTAAAATACTCTTTTCTGCTGCAGGGCCTTTGCACATCCTGCTCTCCTTGCCTGGAAAGCTCTTTCCACCCCCACCCCTTCACCTGGTAAACATCTCATCTGCAGGCTGACTTACCACTGTTTCAAGGAAAGCCTGGCCACATTGACTCAGTCACAGCAAGTTCCTGATATCTGTTCTCATAGTATCAAATGTCTTTCTTTTATAGGTCCAAGCCCAGCTATAGCCACCCATTTTCTCTGGGCATGATTTCTTGATGAGTAATTGACCTCTCCTACAGTATAATCACCACAGGGGCAGGGGCCATGCTTACACTGATTCCCATTGTCTCTGGTGTTTAGCATATGCTCAGGTAGATTTTGACTAATGAATGAAACATATCCATTTAATAGATGTGGACATGGAGAATCAGGAAAATTGCATAATTTGCCTGGTGTTCTACTGTCACTTAGAGGTGGGGCTGGATTTGAACCCAGTGGGTACATAATATTAACCACTTCACTGTGGCAGCTCTCCAACAGCAGAAATGAGAGAGAACACATGAAACACATGTAACCCAAATCCCAGAAGTCCCTCAGGAGATGGTGTCAGGTACGTACCTGTCTGTGAGCCTTCTTACTATAGTGCATAAAATGCGCCCCCCCTTTTTTTCTGACTTGTCCTTAGCAAAAGCCTTACTAATATTTGAAGCACAGTGATCAGTGTGGGGGGATGGATGTTTACAATTTTGTAAAAAACAGTTTATGTAATATTTAGCTTGTGGTCTGCCATGGGACCCTAATCTTCTCCAGCTTCAGTTATATAAAGTCTACACTGTACCTCTCTTTTTTTTTCAAGGATTTTATTTATCTATTCATGAGAGGCACAGAGAGAGAGAGACAGAGACACAGGCAGAGGGAGAAGCAGGTTCCCTGCAGGGAGCCCGATGCAGGACTCGATCCCAGGACCTGGGATCATGACCTGAGCCAAAGGCAGATGCTCAACCACTGAGCCGCCCAGGTGCCCTGACACACTGCCTCTCTTGATAGCTGTTCAGATTCTTTCCTTCTTTAAGTTGGCTTAGACCTTGATCCCATGACTGAGTCCTGCTCCCTATACCCATTCCTTACCTTGGTTAACTTGGATTTTGTCAACAACGGTTCCAGTTCTTGATGAAGACCAGACTGAAGGGAAGCCTTGAGAGGTGAAGATACTTGATGGGCACGTAGTCACTTGGGTCAATCCAGAGGCTGGAATAAGGGCTGACCTAGAGGGGTGGAGGAGTCTCAGAGCTGAGGGTGAGAAAAGGTGAACTTTAAGTATTTGATAAACTCCTCCTTCTTCTCATAGTTAGGAAGGCTAGCTGAGCCTGCTTAATTTGACGAAGGGGTTAAAAACCCTGGTGGAACTTGGCTGGAATGGCAGCAATATACATAGCCAAGTTATTGATTATTGATTTCTCTATTGCCATCAGCTCAACAACCTTCAGTTATAGATGTAATTTGCATTAATTATCAATGCAGGTTTTGAGTTTCCTGGTCAATAAAGGAAATGTTCAGAGGGCAATGACTGAGGCTGGGCACTATCCAAAATGATGGGTATTTCATGGGCAATCCTCTCACCTACCCACTTACAGGTGGAGAGAGGTCCTTCGGTTTTTTAGAGGACTCTGAATAAATGACAAACAATGCTGTTCGAGTCCCTCCCTCCCACCATCCATCTACCCATCCACCCATTCATCTATTCATCTATCCACCATATACCTACCCATCCTCATCTGCACATCTGTCCACCCATCCATCCATCCAACCATCCATCTGCTCATATGTCCATTCATTTATTCAACAAAAGCTTATTAACTAGCTAGTAGATTCTGGGAAGGCTCTGACTCTAGTTAATAAGAACACAGGCTCTGAAATCTGACTCCTTGGCTCAAACTGAGTTTTACCACCTCCGAGCTGGCTCCTTTGGCAAGTCATACAACTTCTCCGCAGCTCAGTTTTCTCATCTGACGATTGATTTTTAATAGCTCCTATTATTGCAGATATGGTGAGGATGAAATAAGATGATACAAAGTATATCATTCACACTCAGTAGACATTAGATTTTGCCATTTATTATTAATCTTTGTAGGTACTGTACAACCTGTAGGTTGAAAAGTTCTGTAGTAGGAGAAGGCAGACAGTTATGAGGGACGCTGGCCCAATATTGGAGGTTCAGGGAAGTGTTCTCTGAGTCAGCTGAGACTTTCAGGGGAGGTAGGAATGCATCTTGCATGGAAATCCCAGACAGTGTGTGGCCAAATAACCAGGCCTTGCTATGTTGGGTCCTGGTTCTCACTGGCAAAGGTGAGTGACCCCCGCCCCATCCCCTCTGTGGGAAATCCACAAGATCTAGGAGTAGCTATTGGGTAGGGGAAGGGGCTAGCCAGTGACAGTGGCCTTTCCCTATCCTCACATTCCGTCTATGGCATCTGGAAGAGCTGTGCCTAGTCTCCTGTCTGCAGAGTGGGTTAGGAATACCAAGCTTGCTTCTCTCCTGGGACTGTCAGTAGGATAAGATTAGACGGCAAGAGAGGGCTCTTTGAAAATGAAAACATTCTATTTGAATGCAGAGTGTTCTGTGACTGTGATATTTTCTATCCTGTGAAATCATCATTGACCCTGAAACCATCTATTCAAAAAAACCAATGGAGTTAACCCTTCCTCTGTGTCTCTGCTGGGGGAGGCAATTTGTCAAAGATTGTTGCTGCTATTTTTACACAAAGGGAAATCCAAGGCAGGTGCAGAAACAGGACCAGGACCTAGGCAGGACTTCTGGCTCCCTGACTGTGTAGGGTCTTAAATGGCAAAACGACTTCAGGTTCTTTTGGAAACAGCCCTTATCTAGATATTTGCAGAGGTTCCTTAGGCAATATCTTAAAAACAAAAATGGATGTTGGGTGGATTCTGTGATCTCCACCACCAGGATGACTCCAGGGTTGAAGCAAGTAGAGACATCCTTGGAATCAGACAGATTTGGGTTTGAACCCCAGATTTTGTCAGTTATAAGCTTTGGGAACCTGAGCAACTTATTTAACATTTTCAAGTGACCTTGGAAAATGGGACACATTCTTTAAAACTTGGAAGAGGGCTCCCCTCTGGCTTCTGGGTGGGGAGGGAGGTAGCAGAGCAGAATTTGAGTATCATAGGTACTTGGCTCTGATACCAACAAAGCTCACAGTCAGTCCCACAAATGTTTCCCTTGCAGGGTTACTCTAAGTATTAGGATCATACACACAGAATGCTGACACTGTAGTCAGTACAGCAGTCAACATTTACGGTTTATGTTAGCACCTTCTTTGGTGTTTTCCATAGTTCCATATTTCCCCAACACATAGGGGTCAGAATCATGTGCAGGAGGGTATTTATTATACCAATTCCTGGGACTCTTTTCCAGAAAAACTGGTGTTTGGGGGCTCAGTTGGGATCTATGTTTGCAAAAGGCCCCATGTGAGTCTCATGTAGCTGGCCTGGCTCTGGATCAGGAACCCAGTTTGGGAAGCAGTCCTCAGTGCATACTATGCTCAAATGATAAATTTGGCTCTTTTGCTCCATCCCGTATTAACTCTCGCTGTGCTCGAGTCTGTTTATTTCCATTGGACTGTAAGCTCCTTGATGTCAGGGTCACCTCTTGCTCATGTTTGTGTCATAAAACCAAGATTTACAGGTGCTCAGTGGAGGGGTACTGCTTGCTGAATGGGGTCAGCCTTGAGGGATGTGTGTGTGTGTGTGTGTGTGTGTGTGTGTGTGTGTGTGTAAGAGAGAGAGAGAGAGAGAGGAGGGAGGAGAGGGAAAATGAGAGAGAGAGAGAGAGAGAGGTGAATTTTTGTCAGAAGAAGAACCTTTTTGTCCTTCATCTGCATTTGCTGTGAGTCAATGTGATTTACTCTAATGGAAGCCAGCAAGGTTATGGATGGGCAGAGCTGCCGAAAGCTTTCCTGGGAAATGCTTCAGTGTCATCCTCAGCTAATTGAACTCAAGTTTTCATTTCCCGTTTAACACTGCCAAGGAGGCCATTTTGATTTCTCCTGTGGAGTGACTACTAGCAAAGTGAATGTGCAGGTGAATAACTAGGATTGAGTTTAGGGATGGAGGTACATTGTCTACTGAATGAAAACCAGTGTGTTGCTTCTGGGCTGGAGAAATTAAATTCCTAGTGCATGGTCTTCCAGCACTGTCTTCCCTCTACTGCCCTTACAGGTGATGGAGCCTCCATTAGCTTAAGCCCTAGAGTAAGTTCAATGTGGAAACAGAGCCCCCTCTGTCCCCTGCTTCTTGACATGCAATGCATATGTACCATGACTGAGAAAAACAAGTCCTAGGACACCTGGGTGGCTCAGCAGTTGAGCGTCTGCCTTTGGCTCAGGGTGTGATCTCGGAGCACTGGGATCGAGTCTCATATCGGGCTCCCTGCGTGGAGCTTGCTTCTCCCCCCTGCCTGTGTCTCCCCCCCCCCCCCCCGTGTGTGTGTCTCTCATGAATAAATAAATAAAATCTTAAAAAAACCTAAACAACTCCTTAGGAGTTCTTTGTTATTGTAGCAAAACCTAATCTAGCTTGACTGCTTATGGTGATATATACATAGGTAGTTTATGAAAGTCGTCTCTTACCCTCCTCCCCCCAAAGAGGTAACCTTATGTTGGTTCCCAAATAAAAATATGTATATATTTTACCGGTTTATGAAATAAAAAAATCTGGGAATCAGGAGCTTAGAGAGCCACAGTGTGGGATATCTACAGACCAGTTTATTTCCCTTTATAGAAGCATAGCCAAGACGTGGAATATTTTAGTCTTTCCTAGTCTACATTCCATGGGCTCTTGAAGAGACATTGATAAAACGTTATGGCTTAAATGGTGCATGCAGCTACAAACCTGCCTGACTCGGTTCTAGAGGTAGAATCCCTTCTTGTTTCAGAATGAGCTTCGTGCTGTTGTGATATTTCAGCCCTTTAGGGTTATTCTGTACTAATTACATTAAAACACGACCAATGCTTCTGCCTCCTTGTCCCCAAATTAAACACCTCAATCATGCAAACACACTCAGTTGGATTTAGTGTGACTGATTCCCAACTGTCACTAAACACATAATTAGATTATATTTTTTTCCCCTTCAACAAAAAGAAAATTGACAATAAAATGCTGATCAATATGTGCAGCTCGGGAAGTACAGCCTGCTTTGAGATGCAGAAGTGTTTGTTTTTTTAAATCTATATCCTTGAGTAAAGAAAAAAAAATCCATCTTTCTTTCCTAGGGGGGGAAGACGGAGAGCTGGGCTCAGCAATAGCTTGACCATTGGAGTCTGAATTAAACAAGCAGATATGTTTCTTATCAAATCATCCCTAGAATATGTTGAACTAGAAATTTATTTAGAAGCAATAAAAATTTAAAAAGAAGCAATAAAAATTAGAGGAAAGCCAGACCTTATGCAGAAGGTTTTAAAGTCAATGTGGACAGAAATAATTCAGTAGTTAATATTACTCTTGAAAATCCCCTCCATTTTCCATAAAATACAAAATCAAACTTACCACAGCTTACCAAGTCCAATCCAACATATCTTCTTCAGGGTTAGAAAGACAGTGGTTTCTTTGGTGAGTAGCTGATGAAGTCACTGAGGGTCCACATCTTATGAATAATTTTATCTTAGCCCCAGAATCATTTATCAAAGTGAGATAGTCTCACTAGGAAAGGCAAATAGCAATGAGCTCCTGTTGTGAAGGCTGTGTCTGCAACTCCCATTTCTCTCCTTTTCCTGCTCTTTGTTCTTGCTAAGTACCAATAGTTCATTTCCCACAGATTAAAAGAGCCCAAGTTGGTTTATACCTACAAGTGGAATTGCTGGGTCATATGATAACTCAATATTTAACTGTCAGACTGTTTTCCAAAGTGATTGTACCATTTGACATTCCCAACAGCAGTGTGTGTACTTAATTCCTCACCAACACATGTTGTTGCTTGTCTTTTTTATTCTAGTCAGGTGTGAAGTGGTATCTCCTTGTGGTTTTTTAAAAATATTTTATTTATTTATTTATTTATTTATTTATTTATTTATTTATTTATGAGAGAGAGAGAGAGGCAGAGACACAGGCAGAGGGAGAAGCAGGCTCCATGCACGGAGCCCGACGTGGGGCTCCATCCTGGGACTCCAGGATTACGCCCTGGGCCGAAGGCAGATGCTAAACTGCTGAGCCACCCGGGCTGCCCTCATTGTGGTTTGATTTGCATTTTCCCAATGGCAAATTATGTTGCACATCTTTTCATCTATTTTTGGCCATTTGTATATCTTTCTTGGAGATATGTCTATGCATAAAGGAAAACAGAGGTCCATACAAATATGAATGAATGTTTACAGTAGTATCATTCAAAAGGTAGATGTAAATCAAATCCTATCAGCAGGTGAAAAAATACACAAAATGTGGTATAGCCAGTCACACAGTGGAGTATTATTTGGCCATAAAAAGTAGTGAAGTTCTGATACTGGCTACATCATTGAGGGACCATGAAAACATACTGAAAGAAGCCAGACACAAAAAGGTCACATATTATATGATTTCATTGATATGAAAGTCTAGAATAGGGAAATCTATAGAGGCAGAAATTATAGTAGTTGCCTAGGACTGGCATATGGGATCAAGGTGTGGGGTGATAGCTAAAGGGTATGGGACCCCTTTCTGAGGTGATGAAATGTTCTAAAATGGATTCTGGTGATGGTTATATATATCTGTGAATATATTAAGAATGATAGAAATGTAAAAGAAATGTCAAAAAGTTGTTGTTCTATTGGTCACTTAATGAACTTTAAAATACAGATTCTTGGGCCCTGCCTCCAGTGATTCTGACTCAGCAGATCTTGGGCAGGGCTTGGGTATCCCCAAGGGATTCTGCTACTCAGCCTGTTTTGGGGCCCACTGTGTCCATGGGGAGCCCTATGTCCTCTGAGATCTAGAGGTCAAGGTGGAGATGGCTCATATTTAGGGAGAGCTTGCCATGTTCTAAATGCTGTGCTGAACATCTTTACTGTCATCATCTCTTAATCTCACAATAACTTCCTGTTAAGGTAGATTATATGACCTCTGCTTTATGGCTGAGGAACTGAGGTTTTAGTTGATAGTCCCAGTAGGAAGTGATGAATCTAGGAGATGCCCTAGAGGCATTGCTTCAGGAACCAATGTACTCAAGCCCACAAATTCTTTGGTCCATGGATGTGTCAATCCGTGCCTTACATTTCTATTGAGACTGGGGTGGAGGTTCAGTATCTTAGAGCCTCCCCAGCCTCCTGGGCACTTGAGTCCATGTTTGCTGCCTCTGTCCTCCACCATTTTTAACCAGAAACTTGGTTCCTGCTCTGATTTCCATAAGCATAAACCATTCACAACAAGCATTGATGCATTTTGATAACTTTGTTTGAGGTTTTGGGACATGGAGAGGGTCACATGATTTGCTATTGGTCTTGGTCATTGACCTCTCTCACTTTGCTTCACTCCTGCATTTTTCTACTTACCTCCTCCTTCCTAGATAGCTGAGGACTCTGAGATCTTATCCCTTTATTTTGTTCTTGCCTTGCAAAAGATTCCACAAATGGGGGTCTGGCCTCGCAAAAGATTCCACAAATGGGGGTCTGTCCTCTAGAAAGTGGTGATGGCTATGAATTGATGTGTATGTTATTTTGTTTTCCCCTTTAACATATACTAATTAACTATCTAACCGTGGGCACTTGACTGTAGTCCTCACCTGGTGATAGTGGGGTGGATACTGCTCCTTTGCAACCCTGGGGAGGAATGCTACATAGTTCAAGAAAAAGAAGCTGGCTCTCTTTAAGAGGCAGAGGGAGATTTCTCAAGCTGATGCCAATTTGTTTGGAGGCAAAATGGCTGTTGTATTAAAATTGCCCAAATTTGGGCTGGTGCCCTGTGTGTTCAGAGCTCAAAGCCATGATTGCTTCAATTTGGTTGTTCTTGTTATTGGTTGGTTTTCCATCCTGTTGCTTGGCAGGTTTCTGCTAATATCTTTACCTCAATAGTTCGGTTCAGAAGACACTAACAGCACCTACTGTGTGCCAGGCACTGAGGATATAGTGGTGAGCAGGATAAACACAGCTCTTGAACATGAGAGTATAGTTCCTATTCTCAGACCACCAAAAGGAGAGGACATCACTGGGCTTCTGAAGATCTCAGGTAACCCTGTACTGTCTCCTCGAGGAGGGAAGGTGAAGAGGTTTGCTGACTGAGGTCCATTTAGGAAGGTGTATCTGAATCATTACTAAAGTTTGGAGTGATGGGGAGGAGCTGGCATTTGTGTTTAGGGGTAAGAAAGTGGGAGTGGCTTGATCTTAGAGGAAGCTGAGATTAAGAGAAGGCTTTTTGGATTTTGCATATATAGTGGAGACCTATTATAGCAAAGGTCCTGTGGCTAAGAATATGATCAGGAATGACCATATGAGGGTACTCTTGTGGCAGACAGCTCCAAAGTATTGACAGATTGGGAGCAGCTGCAATAATGGTGAACTCCAGGGACCTAGTTCCTGTCTGGCTTTCCAACAATGTGTAAGCTCAGAGTTCTTATGTAAACTCATGGAGAAGGGTAAGAAGCCCCGATAATGACAAGATTGAATTCTCCACCTGCCAGGCGTATGGGGACTCAGAGCAGATTTAACTGGAGTTACAGAAATAGGAATGTGACATTTCTTACACCGAGGCATGGTAGAGCAACATTTATTCCCTCTGGTTTGGAGGGAAGAAGAATGCTAGCAGACATGACTCCAAGTTTCCATTCTTAAATCTAATGTCTAGGAATGCAGTTTTAACTGAATCTAATGCTCCATAAATATCACCTCCATTGCTGCATCTCTCCTGCCTGGCACTGTCCTGGGTTTCCCCTCTGACCCATAGAGGAAGGAAGTTCCAGCATCACCTCTGTCCCATTGAGCATAAACTAGGACAGGAGTTTCCATATTTCTCCCTACTCCTTTTGTGAGAGGACAAGTTGATATGATTGGCAAGACTGAGGAAATGCTATTAGGCCAAGTTCATGTATTAGTGGATGGGTTACTTTGCCTAAATTATGGTGGTAGGGTTCACCTCCTTAGTTCCTTGCATGGGCTATAGGCTTTTATGGCAAGTAGGACAGGCAAGACCTGCCTCTGGCAGCATCAGCCAGCAAGTGGACCAACCACACATCTTGAACAGAAGGGGTTCATCATCTTATATACTAACACCAGAGATAGCCAATTCTAGGGTGTGCTAAATAAATAGCTTGAGACAATGAGTTTCTTGTTGATTTTTCTGTGATGCTCTCGCCTTTCTTCTTAGGGTCTTGGAGGTTGCCACAACCCAAATATGAAGTCCTCACATGACAACACTCCAAGGCAAGAAGGAAGGGGCAAAGTCTCTGCCGCAAATTCCAGCAGAGTTCCTACATTGCAGCCACATTAGTCCTGGGCTGACAGGAAGTGGGGGAGGGGAGTCTCTCAAGAGAACAGTCAGAATGGAGTCTCAGGACCAGTCTTTTTTTTTTTTTTTTAAAGATTTTATTTATTTATTCATGAGACACGCGCATACACACACACACACAGAAGCAGAGACACAGGCAGAGGGAGAAGCAGGCTCCATGTAGGGAGCCCGATGTGGGCCTTGATCCCGAGTCTCCAGGATCACACCCTGGGCTGAAGGCAGATGCTCAACCGCTGAGCCACTCAGGTGTCCCTCAGGAACAGTCTTAAAACATCCAGGGCAAAGGGGGATTTGAGTAACATGGTTAATTTAGAATCTAAGCCTTAGACTAGGGAACAGCAAACTTTTCTTTTTTGTAAAAAATAGTAATATTTCAGGCTTTTTGGTCCAGACAACTTATGTTATAGCTACTCACCTCTGCCATTGTAGTGTGAAAACAGCAATAGACAGTACATAAACAAATGGGCCTTGTTTTGTTCCAATGAAACTTTATTTACGAAAACAGTAAATAATCAGATTTGTTTTTTTTTTTAGAGTTTGCCAAACCATTTCCTGGGGCTGGGCCACACTTCCTAAGAGGCAAGGCAGCTCAGTACCTGAGTAAAATAGCGGTTCTGTTGATAGGGAAGAAGAAAGGAATAACTAGTTTCTGGGCAGGTGACTGATAAGTGTCAGGGTCACACTAGTTCTCCAATTCACTTAGTCATAAATATAGTTGGAGGATCCCTGTATAACTGTTCAAATTTGTTGAAACCTATAGAAATAAGGGACAGTGACTCTTGTATCAGTTAGCTATTGTCATAAAAGCCAAATCGATAGCTTTAATATAACAACTATTTTTGTGGATCTTTGGGTCAGTCAGCTGAGGGTTGATTGATTTGGGTGGGGTACATCTGGGAAGCACTGCTCTGCTTCTGGGGCTTCTTATCTTTTTCTGAGACCAGTAAGCTCACATGTTCTTATCATGCTAGTAGAAGCATAAGAATGCAAGAAAAAGGATTGAGCATTCACTTTTTAGGTTTTTGGTCACAAAACACAGACCAACATTCCATTAGCTAAACCTAACATCAAGGGCTAGAGAAGTCCATCCTGACTCTTTAGTGGGAAGAACTACAAAGTCATATGGCAAAGGACCTGGATAGAAGACATTGTGAAGAAGTTGGTCCATTAATGCACTGTAATTGACTACAACTCTCTAATCACCAATAAAATTCAGCAATACTTGCTTAATGCACCTGTGCCTGAATGCTTCTGGCTGCAGCCCAGGCAATGGAGACCTGGCTGGCAAGGGTCGATGGGAGGGCATTGCTTTCCCACATCTAAGGGTAATCACGTGTGGCCAACTCTGCACTGACCATGGCTGACTTGCCTTGTCCTGAATCTTTAGGGGGCAGTGTGTGGCCTCATTCCGTTTCTGAGTAATTTTGACAAAGCTGGTTTCAAGGAACCCAGGAAGTAAATCATTGATAGATTTGAACTTTGCAGAGAGTGGGAATGGTTGAGTATATTCAGGCATTTACGTGCTGGTTATTATTTCCTCACCACAAAGAGGGCCGGCTATTAGGAAGCTGCTGTTAGATTCATTTGCCCCAGGACTCATGAGCTGTGTTTGTGTGCATGTGTGTGTGTATATATATATGCATGTACGTGTCCACCCACTTGTTGGAGCTACTTCCCTTTATAATAATATTAGCCAACATTCTAAAAAAAGGGAAGAAATTAAATAGGTTTCCCCAGACAGGCAATTCAAGCTTTCAAAATGGATCACACACATCATATAACGAAATAGTGTCACATTTAAAAAACTTTGTTACATTGGTTCTGACTTCAACAAAGACATTATTTGCCTGAAGAGTAGAAGATCCTTGCAACCCACACAATTGCATACAGGATTCCCACATTTTGTTCCCTTTTCTTAACAAATTCAAGTTGTTGGAAGACACCAGGTGGATCTATGTTCATGTTGAATTTTTGGAAGTGCTTTTGGAGGATTGGAAGTTGGGTTGAATTCATTCCTTCAGTATTCAGCAGATATTGATGGAATACCTGTTACATCCTAGCCACTGCATCATCATAAGGGGCTGAGAATCCAGTAATTGGCAAAAGCAGGCAGGAATGAACAGTTTAGAGCTGAATCTTCCAGTAAGATAGTCACTAGTTATGTGTGGTTTTGAGCCCTTGAAATGTGAGTTATGAATTGAGATGTGCAAGAAGTATTAAAAAATACACACTAGGTTTTGAAGACCTAATATAAAAAATGATGAAAAGTGTTTTTAATATTTTAAAAATATTTAACACATCCTGAAGTGTTATTTTGGATAATAGTTATTAAAGAAATGATCTGATTAAAATTATCTTCACCTGTTCTATTTAAAAAAAAATGTGACCTCTACAGAAATGTGAAAGTAAATGCGTGGCTGCATCATATTTCGGTTAGGCTTTGTTGGTCTAGAGGGAGTTACGGGCTTTAAGCCCAGAGTTACCTGGGTCATTGATACGTTTGTCACAAGTGCTCTGAAAGAGAAGTAAAGACTATGAAAAGAATATACAAATGACAAGAGAGAACCTTAATCTTGGAAGGTCAGGAAAGCCTTCCTTCAACAGAAGTTCCTCAAAAGGTTAAACATACATTTATCATATGACCTGGACACTGCTCCTAAGTATATACCTGAGAGGAATGAAAACATGTCCACACAGAATGTGTACAGATGTGTTATATCAGCACTGTTCATAATAGTTAAAAACGTGGGAAAAACCCATCTGTTTACTAACTTATGAATGGATAAATAGAATGTGGTCTCTTATTTGTCCATAAAAAGGAATAACACAGTGATACAGGCTGCAGCATGAGGGGATTTGAAAGCATTTTGCTGAGTGAAAGAGGCCAGACATAAAAGGCCGTATGTTGTATGGTTCCATTTATATGTAATATCCACAAGAGGCAAATGAATCCACAGGGACAGAAAGATTAGTCATTGCCAGGGGCTAGTGGGGAGAAGGAAATGGGAGGTGACTGCTAGTGGATATGGGGTTTCTTTTAGGGAATGATGAATAAGTTACAAAATTGTTTGTGGTAATGGTTACTCATCTCTGTGAAGATACTAAAAACCATTGAATTTTACAGTTTACGTGGGCGCATTGTCTGGGATTTGCATTATATTTCAATAAAGCTGCTTTATTGAAACAAAGTCTTCCTTGATGAGAAGACACTTAAGGGACGATGTGGAGGGTGGATATGTGTTAACTAGATAAAGAAGTGTGGAAACAGCATTTCAGGGTGAGGGACAGCACGTTTGAAGGCTCTTAGGTCAAAAGGAATGCAGTAAATTTGAGAGACTTCAAAGAGTTTGGTGTGGCAAGAGCCTGGAAGGCAAGTGACGATATGAGGAAGTGAGGTTGGAGAAGGGAGGGGCTGAATCACACAGGTCTTGTGTTAAGGCATTGGAACTTTACACGAGTTAGCTGTGTCATCTTGAGCATCCTCCTTAACCTCTCATTGGTGAGATAAAGGGCCATCATAATTATGAAATGAGATAATCCATGCTCAGTAAAGATAAACCATGCTCAGATCTCTTGTAATTTAATTGTTAACCCGCAGAACAATAGGGAGCCATTGGAAGGGCGTGATCTGTTTGAATGTGCATTCTGAAAAGAGTACTTTGGTTACTGTGTGAAGTACATATTGTAACAAGGAGCAGGAGAAATGGAGCGACCAGTTAGGAGGTGTTTACAGCCAAACAACTGGAGATGTTGGTGGCTTGGTTTATGATGATACCAGAAGGTGCCAGAGCAGTGAATGGATTCCAGAGAGATTTAGTTGGTAAAATCAACAAGACTTGGCCACTGAGTGTAGGTGGGGTGGTCTGGAAGTCAGCAGAGGAAGGGTGGGAGCAAAAAAGCTTGAAATAAACCTCGAAGTGGGACCTCCAGTCTGAGATTACTTGAGGTCTGTTTGGGAACAGGAGTGTTGGCGTCTTTGATGGAGATGTCTAGGCTTTAAAATGCCATCTGCAGTATGTTCTTGTACAGTCAGCAACTCCCCCCCCCCAACCCATGTCCTGAACTTATTAATTCTTGTTTTAATTCATTGCAGGGGGATGTTCATTTGCTTTTGTGAGAAATATGGAATGCTGCTGAGAATGCATATTAAAATAATCTGGTTTGCTGTGGGGGAGTTTAGCCTGTTCAGATTTGCGCCAGCATTATTATTTTGGTCTAAATCTGCCTCTAGCCTGGGGCAGAAGGACAGTTGATGCTCAGCTTGCTTTGATTTGAAAGACCCCAGCAATAAGCACATTTGGCATTGCCAACTGAACCCCTTTGTGCAGGGAAGGCAAAGTTAAGGGGCACCTCTGTCGGTTTTCCTCCAAATAATTTGGCAGAAATATTGCTGGGAGCTTCGCGGCTGATTTTCCTGGGTTTAATCTAGTCGTGGAAAGCCTGAACTAACTCTCAGCCATGTTATTAAGCCATACATAGCTCCAGTGTGGGCTGTGATTTGTTTTTCCAGTGAGTGACATACCCATATTTTCCATTAAAATTCGATGCACATAGACTTTGGAGCACCAACACTGTCACTTCCCCTGATTGGGAAGGGGCTAGAAGGGTGATTCTAGTTTGGTATACATATCAGAGTAGTTTTTCAGAGTTCATTCCTCTCAAGTGAACCCTGGAGGGGTGTCCCACTTTAACTTTGGGGGCAGAGCGGTGGGTTTTCTGCAAGTGGCAAGTCAAATTTCAGATGGAATTTGGGAAGTTAAGTTGGGCCCATGGCTGCATAAAGGCTGGTCTCCATATACACGGAAGGAAAACAGCAGTTACTTTGTTTCTGAATGACTGCTCCCTGGATTCCTTGGCCTTCTCCTGTGTTTTAGAGATGGAGAACCCATGAAACGTATCAATTGGCTGAGGGTCAAGAGGAGCTAAATTGTGTAACCATATGCTGAGATTGGGACTGCTGTGGTCATGCCTCGTCCCCATTCCTGCCATTTCTAGGCATCCACAAATGGTCATCTTTGATGAAATGTCCCTCCCTCCCCTGACTGTCTTATTTAAGTCAGCCTTAACTATGCCTATTGCCTAGACCAGTGAGTGTCAACCTTGGCTGCACCTTGGAATCCCCTGGGGACATTACAAAATGTTGCTGCTTTCTTTCATTCAGTGTGATGTTTTCATGGTTCATCCACACAGTAGCTTGTATCAGTACCTCATTTCTTTTTATGGCTTAGTAATATTCTATTGTATGGATATGCCATTTAGTTTATCCTTTCATCTGCTGATGGACATTTAGGTTGTTTCCAACCTTTGCTTATTGTATATATTGTGTGATTCCATTCATATGAAATACCTAGAATAGGCAAATGCTTTGTGATAGAAAGCAGAATGCCAGGGGCTGGTGGGATGGGAGTGAGGACTGGGTATGAGGTTTCCTTTTGGTATGGTGGCAGTGTTTTGGAACTAGGATAGAAGTGGTAGTTGCGCAATATTGGAAATATACTAGATGGTGCTGAGTTGAAAATGGTGATTTTTTTATTATATAAATTTTATTTCAATTGAAAAAAACCCAATGCCCATGTTGTACTCCTAGAGGTTCAGAAATGATTGGTCTGTGAAGTGGAGCTTGGATTTTGATTTTAAAACTTCCCAGGTGATTCTAATGTGCAGCCCAGACTGAGAACTTCTGCTTAAGACTCTCCTCCTGGAACTGACCCTTTTATGTCTTACTTGTGCTCACTTCTAGCCTCTAGCATGGCTTTTCCTTTCCATTTTCCTTCATGTTTTGAGGGGTAATTTTTACAATGCAATCTAAAGACGAGCTGCATCAAATGCCCTAGGATCCTTGTTAACTGTGTACCTTCTCTGTCTCCAATTCTGACCTATCAAATCAGAATCATATGGATAGGGCCTAGGATTGTACATATCTAACAAGCACCCTAGGTGACTAATATGTGCATGATGATCTGAGAACTATTTCTGCAAACTCTTAGGTTTTCCACTGTTAACTGTCTTTCAATTCATAATCAGGTCCTTCCGTGTATCAGCTACTAGGCTGTTGCCTGGCAGATATAGCATGAACTAGACACAAGTAGTCCTTTTCTTGTGGAGCTCTTAGTGAAGCAGAAGAGAATACAATGTTCCCTCACTCATCACAAATACATTAGCCCAGGTAGCCAGGCTCACGCATTTGACATGTGTATAGGAAATTCTGAGGCAGAAAGAGGATAGTGATAACAGCCCTGCATAACTTTCTCTCAAGGGAGATCTCCCTGGGGTGGCTGAGAGAGCAACTCTGAAATCAGGTTCAAATCCAAGTTCTATACCTTCCTTAATGATATAAATTATGTAAACCTCAGTTTTTATTACTAGCTTTCTATCATTGTATAACAAAATTACCATAAACTTAGAGGCTCAAAACAACACACATTTATTAGGGCATAGTTTCTGTGGGTCAGAAGTACAGGTGCAGTTTAACTGGGTCCTCTGCTCAAGATCTCACAAGGCTACAATTCAAAGTTTGACCAGGCTGCTTTCTCATCTGGAGGCTCAAGTGATGATGGGTCTGGTTCTAAGTTCCAGTGGTTGTTGGCAATGTTCATTTAGTTCCCTGCATGCTGCCAGACTCAGGGCCCCAGTTTCTTGCTGGTTGTTGGCTGGAGTCTTCTCTCAACTCCTTACCATATGGGTCTCTCCAGGATGGTATGTATAACATGGCAGCATGCTTCTCCAAAGTCAGCCAAACAATCTCTTAGCAAGACAAGTTTATAATCTATACTAATAACCACAAACTTTCCATCCCTTTTGCCATATTCTGTTGGTTAGAAGCAAGTCACAGGCCCTATGTACAGTTATGGGAAAGATTACACAAATGTATGAATCCCAGGAGGTGAGAGCCGGTTACAGTTTTCCATATATAAAATGGGAGTAATAATGCTTCCTACTTCATAGGATTATAGTGAAGATTTAATGAAAGGCTGCATGAAAAGCACTTGGTGCAGATAAAAGCTTACTAAATATGAACTTCATTGTTATCATCATCATCACTATTACCATTGCTAATATTATTACCAGGTCATTACTGGTCATTACTGTCTCCTGGCTAAGAAAGGCACCTCCCTCTGTGGCCCCCGAGTTCCTCCTGAGATGTTTCTATGCTGTATATCCTTCATCTCACCTTGGAGATCTTAACCTGGGCCTCATATCCTTTAATCAGTTTGACTTGTCTGAAGTATGCTCTAAATTAGCTGGATGTTTAAGTTGGGTGTAACAGTTTATAAAGAGCAATGTCTTTACCTGAGTTCAGTTTATCTTAGAAGGACTACGTGCCTGGTCGTCTCTGTAACTTTAGTCTTTTCTCCACTTCAAGTTCTCTATTTGAAGAATAGGAGGCAGCTCCCATCTTAAAAGTCTGCATTTCCACTGCATTCCAGTTCCCTAGTCAACAGATTTTTTAAAAATTTTTATTTATTTATGATAGTCACAGAGAGAGAGGGAGAGGCAGAGACATAGGCAGAGGGAGAAGCAGGCTCCATGCACCAGGAGCCCGACGTGGGATTCGATCCCGGGTCTCCAGGATCGCGCCCTGGGCCAAAGGCAGGCGCCAAACCACTGCGCCACCCAGGGATCCCATAGTCAACAGATTTTTATAGAGCCAGTACCCAATGACTCCATTTAATGAAAAAATATATTAATTCTCTGGGCTAGATATTGTACTTAGTTCCAGGGATGTAAAAATCAGTAAGACACATCATCCCTGGTCCTCAAGGAACTCACAGTTTTAATAGAGGAATCTGGATTTGAGGCCAGTGTTTCTCACCTTGGGGTAAGCATTACTGCTGCATGCAAGGAGACTTTAGGTGGACCAGGAGCTGCTTATAGGTGCTATTACACACTTGGCATTAAATAATTGCTAAGTTGCAATATAAAAGTTATTCCCTTTTTAATTCTCTCTCACCTTTATAATCATATCAAGAACAAACTCAATTAGGTGTTAAGAGACACTTTGTTTTCCCTTTTAAAAATAAAGAACAGATGGGATGCCTGGGTGGCTCAGGGTTGAGCGTCTGCCTTCAGCTCAGGGTGTGATCCTGGAGTCCCAGGATCAGGACCAAGTCCCACATTGGGCTCCCTGCATGGAGCCTGCTTCTCCCTCTGCCTGTGTCTCTCCCTCTCTCTCTGTGTCTCTCATGAATAAATAAATAAAATCTTAAAAAAAGAAAAAAGAGCAGAGCACAGCTGGGACTTTTCTATAGCCAAATTCCTATTTCTATAGCTAGAAATAAATACTGTTATGTTGCCATTGAATATATATATATTTTTTGTAGGCATAACAATACATGGGTTGCATTTAAGTAAAAAATGAGATACATTTAATTAAAAAGAGTAATCAGCTTCCCTTTGAAAAGAAAACTGCCATAGTTTAGCACCAATTGATTGTTGCTAGATGGTTTAAGAAAATCTGGAAGTTTGGATTTTGTGTGAAATTTTCTAATTATGGCATATTGGCTTAAATAAGAAATACTGTGTGGTTCAAATGAAACACATTGTAGGTGGCTGGTTTGTAACCTCAGTAGAGAGAGTTGTAACACAGGCAGTGTCTTTAATTTTGAAGCAATAGTAAAATCAAATCTTGGGGGAGTATTAGTAGTAAATAAGTCTCAAAATGATGGAGTTTGGATTTTTGAATGCTGAAAGTAAAGAACTTTGTAACCATTTGTGAAAGTTTGGTCCTACACAATGGGCTGGAAACATTCACGGAGACTACAGGATATGTCAGGGGTTGACTTGTTGGGAGATTCTCAGAGAGTGAGCGTGTTGAAAAATTCAATTTTCTGCAGAATGTAGATTGTGCTGAGTTTGAAAAATCTGGAGTTGTGTGTTCTTTGTGATTTTTAAAAAACTGACAGGAAAATGCTCAGATCCTAAGTGTTGAATTTGATGAATTTTGACAATTATGAACATCCATGTAACCATAATTGCAAACAAGATGTAGAATGTTTCCATCACCCTGGGAAATCCTCTCATGACCCTGTCCACCTAATCTTATCATGTCCTAGAGGCAATCACTGTTCTAATTTTCATCACCCTAGATTAAGTTTGTGAGTTCTTGGGCTTCATAGAAATGTACTCATACAATACCTTCTCCTTTTTCTCTCCCTCCACACACCAAAGGGCTTTAGAGACTGATCCATGTCTTGTGTATCAGTAATCCTTCCCTTTTATCTTTTATTGATGAGTAGTAGTCCATTGTATGAGTAGTCCATAATTTGTTTCTTCATCCA
Organism: Canis aureus; assembly: GCF_053574225.1. Taxonomy (NCBI): domain Eukaryota; kingdom Metazoa; phylum Chordata; class Mammalia; order Carnivora; family Canidae; genus Canis; species Canis aureus. The sequence continues at coordinate 41,570,604 of NC_135618.1, forward strand.
CTAGTAAATGGGCATTTGTTTCCAGTTGTTGATTATTCTGAATAAAACTTCTGTGAACAATTATTTTGAAATACTTGTGTCAACACATATTTGCATTCTCTTCAGTAAATACTCATGAGTAGAACTGCTGGAACATAGAGTAGGTGTGTATTTAACTTTATAAGAAACCGCCAAACAGGGATCCCTGGGTGGCGCAGCGGTTTGGCGCCTGCCTTTGACCCAGGGCGCGATCCTGGAGACCCGGGATCGAATCCCACATCGGGCTCCTGGTGTATGGAGCCTGCTTCTCCCTCTGCCTGTGTCTCTGCCTCTCTCTCTCTCTCTCTCTCTGTGACTATCATAAATAAATAAATAAATAAAAATGAAAAAAAAAAAAAAAAAGAAACCGCCAAACAATTTTCCAAAGTGTTTATACCATTTTCATTCTCAAAAGCAGTGTAGGAGAGTCAGCTGTTACACACCCTTGCCAATATCTGTTATTGTCATTGTGTTTTATTACAGCCATTTCAGACAAAGTGAAATGGTATTTCCTTATGGTTTCAGTTTGTGTTTCCCTGATAACTAAGTGATGTCAGACAGTTTTTCATGGGCTTATTGACCACTTGCTTATCTTCTTTTGGAAAGTTTATGTTCAAGTTGTCCATTTCTTAACTGGATTGTTTAATGTCTTATTATTGATTTGCAGGGGTTCTTTACATATTTGGATAATAGTCTATTGTCAGATGCATATATTGCAAATTTTTCTTTGCAAATGCACGTATTGCAGATTTTTCTTTTTCATTTTCTTAATGGTGTGTTTGGTAAGCAGCCATTTAAAAATTTTTTTTTTTTTATTGGTGTTCAATTTACTAACATACAGAATAACACCCAGTGCCCGTCACCCATTCACTCCCACCCCCTGCCCTCCTCCCCTTCTACCACCCCTAGTTCGTTTCCCAGAGTTAGCAGTCTTTACGTTCTGTCTCCCTTTCTGATATTTCCCACACATTTCTTCTCCCTTCCCTTATTTTCCCTTTAACTATTATTTATATTCCCCAAATGAATGAGAACATATAATGTTTGTCCTTCTCCGACTGACTTACTTCACTCAGCATAATACCCTCCAGTTCCATCCACGTTGAAGCAAATGGTGGGTATTTGTCATTTCTAATAGCTGAGTAATATTCCATTGTATACATAAACCACATCTTCTTTATCCATTCATCTTTCATTGGACACCGAGGCTCCTTCCACAGTTTGGCTATCGTGGCCATTGCTGCTATAAAAATTTTAATGAAGTCCCAACTTTCCACTTTTTTCCCTTTTGGTAGTACTTTTTGGGTTCTAAGAAACTTTGCTTATTCCAAGGTTTCAGGATATTCCCTTGTTCTTTTTTTTAAAAGAAGTTTCATGGTTTCAGCTTTGTGTTTAGGTCTCTGATCCATCTCAAATTAATTTTTGGGTATGGTGTGAAGTAGAGGTCAGAGTTTCTTTTATTCCCTTATAGGTGTCTAGTTGTCTGCCATCAGTTGTTAAGAAGGCTTTCCTTCCTTCATTGAATTGATTTGTCAAAAATCAATTGACCATATTGTGTGGTTCTGTTTCTGAACTCTTCTAATTTTTTCCATTGATCGATCTATTGTCCATGCTTATGCCAATACCACACTATCTTGGTTACTATGGCTTCATATTAAGTCTTGAGATCAGGAAGTATAAGTGTCCCATCTTCATTCTCCTTTTTTAAGATTGTTTTGTTTCCCCAGGTTGCTTGCATTTCCATATACCTTTCAGAATGAGACTATTGACCCTCACAAGAAATTGTCTTGGAATTATATTTGAGAATGGGTTGAATATGTAAATCAATTGGGGAAGATTGATGTTTTAACAACATCAAACCTTCTAATCCATGATAAACATGTTATGTCTTAGCATTATTCAGGTCTTTTTAAAGTAGTTTTCAGTGTAGATGTTTCCTCCTAGTTATCTGATGTCTTTTGATACTATTTTAAATGGTGTTATTTTAAAATTTTATTTTCCAGTTGTTCATAGCTAGTACATAAAAATTTAATTGATTTTTTTATTTTTTATTTATTTATTTTTATTTATTTATTTATTTATTTATTTATTTATTTATTTATTTATTCATGAGAGACTCACAGAGAGAGAAGCAGAGACACAGGCAGAGGGAGAAGCAGGCTCCATGCAGGAAGCCTGATGTGGGACTTGATCTTGGGACTCCAGGATCACTCCCTGGGCTGAAGGCAGGCGCTTAACCGCTGAGCCACCCAAGGATCCCCCTTAATTGACTTATTTATTAACCTTGTATCTAGAAATATGCTAAACTCATTACTTCTGGTGAGCTGTTTGTAGATTTCATAGGTTTTTCTATGTACACAGTCATATCATTTACAAATAATGACAATTTTACTTCTTTCCCTTATACTATTTATGCCTTTTAAAATTTTTCATTGCCTTATTGCACTATCTAGGATTTCCAGTAAGATGTTTAACAGAAGTTTTGATAATGGAAATCCTTGATTTATTCCTTATGTTAAGGGAAAAATGTTCATTATTTTATCATTAAATATGATATCTAGAGGCACCTTGATGGTACAGTTGGTTAAGTGATTTCAGAGTCCTGAGTTCAAGCCCTGCATTGGGCTCTGTACTGGGCGTGGAACCTACTTAAAAAACAAATAAAAATAATGAATGGGTATTAAATTTTGTCAACTATTTTCCCTGAATCTACTGAGAAAAATCATATGATTTTTCCTCTTTTTTTCTTAATGAGATGAATTAAACTAATTGCTTTTTGAATATTGAATTGATGTTGCATTCTTGAGGTAAACTTCATTTAATTATGTTGTATTATCTTTTTTATATATCGCTAGATTTGATTTGGAAATATTTTATTAAGAATTTTTGCAGCGAAGTTCATGAATGATATTGGTGTATGATTTTTTTTTTTGTTTGTATGTGATTGGTTCCATAAAATGGGTTGGAAGTATTCTCTCGTATTATTTTATTGAAATAAATGTTTTGAAAGTGTGGGTGATATTTATGTTCTTTCTTTCTTTCTTTTTTTAAAAGATTTTATTTATTTGAGAAAGTGAGAGAAAGCAAGAGACAGAGTATGAATGGGGCAGGGAGGGGGAAGGGATGAGGGTGTTATTTCTTTCTTAAATGTTTGATAGAATGTACTAATGAAGACATTGGGCTCTTTTTTTGGGGAGAAATATTAAATCATGGATTCAATTTGTTTAATAGATATAGGGCTATATATTTTTTAAAGATTTTATTTATTTATTCATTAAGACACACAGAGAGGCAGAGACATAGGCAGAGGGAGAAGCAGGTTCCCTGCAGGGAGCCTGATGTGGGACTCAATCCTAGGACCCCAGGATCATGACTGAACCAAAGGGAGACACTCAATCACTGAGCCACCCAGGTGCCCTGATACAGGGGTATTCTTATTTTCTATTTCTTCTTTATGTTTTTCAGTTTTGGTATTTGTGTCTTTTAAGGAATTTGTCCATTCCATCTAGGTTGTTGAATTTGTTGACACAATGTTCTTAATTTTATCTTCTTATTATCCTTTGAATATTTATAAGATGTATACTGTTATTGCCTCTTTAATTCCTGATACTGGTAATTTGTGTTGTCCTTTCCCCCCCTCTGATAATTCTTGCTATTCTTGCTAGATTTATTTGTGGTAGATAGGTTCTAAAATGGCTCCCAATTGTCTCTGCCTCTTGGTGTTTACAGTCTTTTAAAATTTCCTCTGGTTGAGTGTGAGCTAAGCTTGTGAATCCCTTTCAATGAATAGAATATAGAAAAAGTGATGGGATGTTACTTTGGAGATAAGTTCACAAAATGACTGTGGCTTCTATCTTGCACATCATTTTTTGCTCACTTGTTTGTATTTCTTATAAACAGCAAATAGTCAATCTTACTTTCTGGTTCAATCTATTAAGCTATACCTTTTACAAGAAGTGTTTAGGCCATTTACATTTAATATAATTACTGATTGAGTTGGATTTAAATCTACTGATTTAGGTTTTACTTTCTATTTGTATCTTTCATCCTTTGTTGCTCTGTTTCTCCTTCCTCATCTTCTTTTTGGTTAATATATTTTTTCAGTATTCTGTGTGTGATTTTTGAAGTGTTCTTTTGGTTGATACAGAAAACTTAAAGTTAGAAAATACTATTTGTTATTTTTTTTTTATTTGTTATTTTTTATTTAAGAAAAAACTGCCTTAGCTTAGACTCAGAGGCTGCTGGTCTAGACTAGAGAGCATGCTTCACTAGTTTCATTAATATGATCATCATGGTGTTGACGGATCTTTGTAACATGGGGCACATTGGGTATCATCCTTGGTCTCTCTGGGATTTGCTGTCAGGCTGTAGCACATGAGCCACATTGGCAGAGGATTATATGCAGACAGGTCACACAGGGCTCAGTCTATGGTAAATGCTAGTCTTTTGGAGTCTGCATTTCAGTTCCACGGTCAAGTTGTGTCTCTCTCCAGGGGCTTCCAGACTTCTGCTTACTGTCACCTCTCTCTCCATCACAGCTGCTTCTCTCAGTTTGATAAGTGGCAGAGAACATTCTGAAACCCTGGAGAAAAACTGTGGGAGTCACAGACACCAGTGTTTTAGATAAACTTCAGACATGCTTCTGACTTTGAGGGGGGCTTGATTCTAAACAGTACTTTGGTCCTCTCTCTCCTATCCCACATCATGGTGCATTTTTTAGGAAAAAGAAACGATGCCTTATAGGTTTTAAATTATCATTCATTCCATTCCTCCCCATTTTTGCTTTGTTTATGACTTAGATTAATTCTGAATCTCTTGTACCTGGACTCCTATGAAAATTCCAATAAAGTAAAAATGATTAAAATTGGATTGCCCATAGAAACTGAGATGGTGTTTTTCCCCTGGAGCTAGGCTCAGAATCTAAATAAGTGGAGGGGGAGGCCCAAACCCTGCATATCAACCTTTTAAACAAGGCACAGTGGGAATACCTCAGTTTGGATCCATAAATACAAAACAGGAAATCTTAAATGGGATTTTTCTCTACAGTTAAAAAAGAATCCAATATGAGATTATAGCTTTGATCATACCTTAATTTTTCATTTCCATTTGAACTTTAATTTTACTTAAATTTTCTCCTGACAAATCTCCAAAGTAATATTTAAGTGACACAGCATAATGCTGGCAGATTATTCATATATCAGCCCTTAGGCTATCAAGGAAGGCTTCATCATCTCAGAGTGAGTTTTATTGGAATCTGTAGCTCACAAAATATTGCTTTCTGACAGCCCCTGTACAGTAGAATTTAAAGGCTTAAGTTTCCAGAGAATTTACACGTTGGTAGCATCCTCTGCTACACCTTTTAGGAACATTAAATCAACAGGCTCCCCAGAGATACTCCCATGGAAGGGTGTTAGGTAATCCTCCTGCATTTATCTCTAGATAGGTGTGTTGGGTTTGGAACAGCTCTTCTTCCTCTCTCTCTTTGAACTTGTTTGGGTCAATATGAGGGGCAGGCAGCAACTGTGCCCATTAGTTCAAGGCACTTTCCAAGAAGAGATTGGTCTGTCTTGGTGATGTGAACATGGATTTGAAATCCTATCCCAGACTCCTGCAAAGAGCTAATTGTGCTTTTTTCATTCATTCATTCATTCATTCATTCACTGAACAGATATTTATTCAGCACCTACTTTTGCCAGCCACTCTTCTAAGTCTTGGGGACATAGTGTTGAATAAAGCAGACATTGTTGCTCTCTTCATGGAGCTCATAGACTTCCAGGGGAGACAGAAATTAACTCACAAATGCATCTATAAATCCATCATAACCAGTGATAGAGCTACAAAGAAAATAACATCTCTGTGGAAGAGGAGTTTCAGCTGAGACCTAGAGGAGGGATGGAAGTTAGCCAGATGAAGGCATTTTCTCAAACAATATAGAGAAATGTTTTCATTTGCATTTCCCCTATTCCCAGTGAGTTTGAACTTCTTCATGAGGTTATTAGCAACCTGGATCTAGTTTCATGAAATTTGCCTCTTTATATTCTTTCTCCTTTTCAGTGAGTTGTCTTTGCTTATTGATGTGGAGGAATTTTGCTTTTCACAGGTAGGTTTTAATCTACCTGCAGTGTGTGTGGTGTTCTCTGGGTGGGTTTATAAGTGGGCTGGGCCTGAGTGATGATTGCCTTGAATGGAGAAGTCTAAACTGGTGGCCTCATAGAATGCTGGCTTGGTCCAGATCAGTCTGGAATGAGTGGGTGCTATATGTTTTAGAGTCTGTGTGGGGTCTATTTTATCTGCTACACTGAATTACAAAGCTGAGACTCCTATTGAAGAGAAATCAAGCTTTTCTATTCTGAGCCCCACACTACAATGGCTTTTATTGTGATCAGCAAAATCCTGGTAGGGATTCTTCACATAGAATCTTTAATAAAACACCTGCTTTCTGTCTTTCATGGAAGATGGAGAGGAGAGCACTTGTTTCTATGGAGGGTAACTGATAGGGCAGGTAAACACTGGGGTGCTAGTTTTTCTATCTGTATCTCTAGATATTTCCCATGAGTTCTTTAAAGACCATGCTTTACTGCAAGCACGTTTTGATTAGCAAAACAAAGCAACTTTCAGCAGCCTAGAATTGGGATCTGTGAGATTTTATTGAAAGTTTCTTCTCCATATTTCTTGCCCTTGCAAGAAATTTCTTGTTAAATTCATTTCTTGTGAAAATAAAGGCTGTAGAAGAAGTGGGAAGTCCCATTTCATTGATCTTTCTGGATTTGTCAGGAAAGTCTATGTGCAAGGAAGACAAATACTATGATGCTATCTCCTCCTTTGTGCACTGTGCAGACATCACTAATGGACCCCAGTCCCTGTTCTGGTCAAATCTTCAGGATCCTTATCCATGTAGCACTCTAGGAAATCCTTGTCAATGATTTGGAGCTGACATATCAACAGAAATATCTTTTCCTTCTGTCATCAGAATTCTTCCCCTTTAACCCTAGTTAGGTACCTGTGTGTCACTTTTAGCCTAGAATTTTCCAAGAAACACTAATACGACAAGAGTTTCAAGGTCAAATAAATATAGGAACTGCTATACACCTGAATCATTAAAGGATCTCCATATTACTGTTGTGAAGAAATGTGCATAATTTAGTTAACTTTTGTTTTGATAGCACCTATCAGCATCCTAAAAATATGAAATAGGGTATCAGAAATGGTGCTGTATTTATTCATCAACTGAAGACAATTTTTGGACACTTACTCTGCATCAGGTACTATTCCAGGAGATAGGTTTGCTAGAGAAAAATAAAGCAGAGAAGATGGAAAGAAGGTTGCAGGGCTGAGGGATTTCAGTGCCAATAGGGTGGTCAGGGAAGAAAGGATGATATCCTAACATGGAGGAGATGAGGGAGTAAGACATGTTGATGCTCAGGGAAAGACATTGTGGGCAGAGGATCAGCAGGTGCAAAGGCCCTGAGGTGGAACCCTGTGGGTCGTGTTCAAGGAGAGCAACAGAGCTAATGTGGCTGCAGTGGAAAGAATAAGGAGCAAGTATTAGATGAGGAGGATAGGAAGGCTGCCAAGAGGCTTGTAAGCCATTGAAATAACTTTGGCTTGAGGGATTTGAACAGAAGAGTGGCATGATTTGACTTCCACTTTGAGGTTAAGAATAACGTAAGGTGGCAAGGTTGACAGGGAAATCGATGAAGTGGCTCTTGCAGAAACCCAGGAGAGAGATAATTGTGGCTTAGGCCAGTGGAGATGGTGTGCATCGGTAAGATCTGAAGCTATAAAGTGTATTTTGAAGGTAGATTTTGGAGGTGGGATTTCCTGACAGATTGGTTGTAGAGTAGTGTTGGTAATAAAAGAGGAGTCAAGGATGCCTCTAAGGTTTTGGGCCTGAGCGATTAAGGATGGAGTTCTTATTACCCGAGATAAAGAAGATTCAGGGAGAAACAAGTTTTTTCTTTTTTAAGGGGGCCAGAGAGAGAGGATAGGAAGGGGAAGATATTAAGGGTTCATTTAGGACACACCCATTAAACGTGCAAATGGAGGTATTGAGAGGCGGAACACATACTCTGAAGTCAAGCTGCTTAGTTTCAAAATCACGGTTCTAACACTTCTTAGCTGTGTGACCTTGGTCAAATTACTCAGCCTCTCCGTGTCTTATTTTTCTCATATATAAAATGAGATAATGATACTCCCTACTTTATAGGGTTATTATGAAGTAGAATTGAGTTACTATATTTAGAGTGCCTAGAACTATGCCTGGCACGCAGTAAGTGCTGAATGTTTGCTATTATTGTTACCTGCATATACACATCTGCTCTAGCTCTTAGTGCTGGGAAGCCATTTAAGATTTTTAAAAAAGATTTTATTTATTTATTCATGAGAAACAGAGAGAGAGAGATTGGCAGAGACATAGGCAGAGGGAGAAGCAGGCTCCCTGCAGGGAGCATGATGCAGACTTGACCCCAGGACCACGGGATCATGCCCTGGGCCGAGACAGACGCTCAACCGCTGAGCCACCCAGGCATCCCGCAATTTAACTTTTTTAAAAAATATGTATATATATTTTTTTATTGGAGTTTGATTTGCCAACATATAGCATAACACCCAGTGCTCATCCCGTCAAGTGCCCGCATCAGAGCCCGTCACCCAGTTGCCCCATCCCCCCACACACCTCCCCTTTCACTACCTCTTGTTCATTTCCTAGAGTTAGAGTCTCTCATATTTTGTCACCCTCTCTTTTTCCCACTCATTTTCTCTCCTTTCCCCTATAATCCCTTTCACTATTTTTTATATTCCCTGTATGAATGAAACCATATAACGTTTCCTTCTCCAATTGACTTACTTCCCTCAGCATAATACCCTCCAGTTCCATCCACGTCGAAACAAATGGTGGGTATTTGTCATTTCTAATGGCTGAGTAATATTCCATTGTATACATAGACCACATCTTCTTTATCCATTCATCTTTCGATGGACACCAAGGCTCCTTCCACAGTTTGGCTATTGTGGACATTGCTGCTGTAAACATTGCAGTCAGTGCAGGTGCCTCGGCTTTTCACTGCATCTGTATCTTTGGGGTAAAGCCCCAACAGTGCAATTGCTGGGTCATTTTAACTCTTTGAGGAATCTCCACACACTTTTCCAGAGTGGCTGTACCAGTTCACATTCCCACCAATAGTGCAAGAGGGTTCCCCTTTCTCCACATCCTTTCCAACATTTGTTGTTTCCCGTCTTGTTAATTTAATGTTTTAAAGAGGGAGTTACACTTTAGTTGCAGCATGATGAGTAAAGAAAATTTAGAACCTTTGCTGATTTGGATATGAGCTCCCACCAGCATTCCACATACATCTCTTTCTTTTTCTTTTTTTTAAAGGTTTATTTATTTATTTATTTATTTAATTTAATTTAATTTGATTTATTATTTATTTATTTATTTTAGAGTGAGAGAGAGCAAGAGAGAGTGTGTGAGCTTGGGGAGGGACAGAGGGAGAGGGAGAGAGAAAACTTGGCTGACTTCACGCTGTTTTAGAGCCTGATGCAGGGCTCCATCTCGCAACCCTGAGATTGTGACCTGAGCTGAAACCAAGGGTCAGACGCTTTAGTGACTGCACAGCCATGGGCCCCAGCATACATCTTTTTCAAGTGGGGGAATCTTGTAGAATTCTGTTAGAAGTTTATCATAAAAGTTTACATTAGATGCACAGCAGTGATTGGCAGAGGAAGGCAACAGTCGTTTTCTAGCGAACATGCTTTTCTGCCCTGCCTCGGATGCCTTTATGCTCTGTGTCTGCTGTAGCCCCTGTCTGCTCCACTGTCTGTAGGACTTCAAGGCAAAGTATCAGATGACTGCTGGGCCAGAATAGGCTTTAATCTTCTCTATATTCTCTACTATCATCAGGGTTTGCAAGAATAATTTGGTGTAGAGCAAGAGAAATCATTTCTAGAACCAACAGCCACTGGGGATAAGGCTTATTTTGCCTCTCCCAAAGCTGGCATCTCAGCAAAACTTTGGCAATCTCAGTTGGCTAGTTGGAGCAGAAATATGAAATTAGTATTTTCACTTCCATTTAAGCTTCTCAGTGAAAAAAAAAAAAAACTGGCTGTTCCTGGGGCTTGGCAACGGAATTGGTTACTTGCTTATTAAATTTCGGTTGGTGGGTCCCCAGGCTAGTCACTGTCATTACTCTGCTTGCATTTCATGCCTGGCAGGTTTGAGGGTGGCATTTGACAAGTCCCATTTCTGTGTTCAGATCAGGAGACTTTTCTGGGCACTCAGGTGTGCAGACCTTTTCTCTTTTCTCTTAAATCTGTCTCACATCCATCTGCCCAGTGTCTTCCAGACTCCAGATTCTCTACCTGCCCTCCTTCTACCCGACATTTAAAAACAATCACAAAAGTAACACATAACACTTGTGGTAAAATAAATTAAAAGAGCAGAGAGGTATATAGAATAGAAAGGAATGCTCTTTATCTCCTATCCCACCCTTTTCTGAGGGTACCATCACCACCCCTCTAAATAGTATTCCAGACTTCTCGATACATTTACCAACACATACCTGATCTCAGACACAGAGTGTCAGGTATACATGTGCACATACACATGTGCTAGGGCTTAACATACATGTAATTTAAAATGACCATTCTTGTGGTTAAAAAACAACTTTGTAGGGATCCCTGGGTGGCGCAGCGGTTTGGCGCCTGCCTTTGGCCCAGGGCGCGATCCTGGAGACCCGGGATCGAATCCCAGATCGGGCTCCTGGTGCATGGAGCCTGCTTCTCCCTCTGCCTGTGTCTCTGCCTCTCTCTCTCTCTCTCTCTGTGTGATTGTCATAAAAAAAATTTAAAAAAAAACCAAAACAACTTGTAGTACCAAAAAGCTTATAATGAAAAAAAAAATTACTTTTTAACCTCTGTTCACTCCCCAGAGGCAGTAACTTTGAATTTTCTTAGCTTCAAGCCTCCAGTGACCTTACTACCATGGCTCAGAAAATGTGTATGTGTCACTGGTTCTTGACTATCAATTTCAGTCATTATCAACTCAGATTTCTGACTGTGATAGGTGAGGTTTAACCTCATTTCCTCATATCTTCCCTTCCTCAACTGCGATGTATTGTTATTTTTACTCTATTTGGTAAAATTAACAAATAGAGCTTACTCTTCCTTCCTTCCTTCCTTCCTTCCTTCCTTCCTTCCTTCCTTCCTTCCTTCCTTCCTTCCTAGAATGCTTAGATCCCTGCTGGTCCAGTCTACACTGCACAGCTGTAATCCTGGGACTTCCCTGCTGGATGTTGTACTTTCTCTGGGCTTGGCATTTTCAGGGCTTCAGGCTCTCTGGGCTTCTTAAAGGCAGATCGGCTTCCTCCTTGGCCGCTCCCTCTAATTTCTCATGTTGTTCTGGTTGGTTTCTGCCACCCTGTTTCCTGGTATCACTTCCTCAAACATGCTCCAGGGATTTATTAAAATCTGTCTTTAAGAGGGGATTCTCTTTCTTCTAATTCTTGCAAGTTTCTGGCTTTTAAAGTTCCTTCACTATTATTTTAATGGGTTTTTAGGAGGAGATAAACATGTACTTATTTGCCATTTTGAACCAGAAGTCCCACTTAGTGTTAAAAAGAAAGTCTCTCTTGATTTCTGTATTTCTCTTTCTGTATTATTATTTTTCACTGAGATACATCTAGTGATTGATGATAGCATTTTCAGACAAAACTAGATAGAACTTAGTGTGTGCACTCCACAGTGAGTAACATCAGAGTTAATTCATCCTGAAGCTTACCTAGAGGTTCATAATGCTTTGTCATGTTTTTAGGTGTCTGAGCCATCTCAGATTTGGCGATATCATCCAATGTTTGTTTATTATTTTATATGGGGATAGGACTTTATGAAATGATAGAACATAAGAAAAGCAATTCTATTAGATTATACCATATGTGCATGGATATGTATAGACATATAAAACCATATTTCATCTGATTTCTTAAGACTGTGTACCTGCCTGCCTTTTTTTAGGTGTATCATGGGCATCTCTCTTTGAGCCACTTTCAAATTTCAACTAGAGTTGGAACTTCTCCTTCTGGCCCTGTGGTTTTGAGTGAGCTGCTGGTTCCTCTCTGCTTACATTGAGCAGAAAACCATGGATGTGCCATTCTCATTTTTCTCTTAAGGTACAGCTCTAATGTCATCTCCTCCATAGACTCTTTCCCAATCTGCCCAGGGATGGGCAGCAGAGTGTAGAGATGAAAAGTGTGCACTTTGGGATTAGGCGGACATCTGTTAGAATTCCAGCTTCGCTGTTTTCCAAGTACAGGGACATGGGTATGTTATTCAGCATCTTTGAGTTAGATTCCTCACCAGTGTGGGGAGAAACTGTATCTGTCAGGTTCACTTTGGCTAGGGTAGAGATGTGTGGTCAGAGACCACACCACATACTGCTGTAAAGTTAGAATAAATCTTCGACTTGTAAGAACCATGAACAGGGTGGTAGTGCTTACCTGGGGTGGCGCTGTCTGTCAATAGTAGAATCTTGCTAGACTTGAGAAATTAATTTCTTGTGCCTCCATCTATCATTTCTTTTTAAATATCTGGAGTTTGCATTTGTATTTTTCCCCACGCATATAGCCTTTTTTTTTTCTTTTTTAAATCAGAAAACTGTACAGAGCAACGGGAGAGGGTAAATGATCTGGGATCCACTGATGATCTCTATGGGAAAAAAAATTCATTTTGACTTTTACCTCACAGAAACCATAAGCCAAAAATCAATTCTGGGTGGATTTTAGATCTAAATGTGGAAGTTTAAAAAATAATATTTCTAATAGATAACACAGAATATTTTCTGACCTTGGGGTGGGCAAAGATTTCTGAAAACAAAGCACACTAACCATAAGAAAAGTTGATAACTGGGTCTTAAGGAAATTAAGAACTTCTTTTCATCAAAGGACAACTTTGAGAGAATAGAAAGGCAAGCACAAAAGAGCATATGCATCGTCATAGACTTACCTGACAAAAGATTCATATCTAAGATATGTAACCAACTCCCATAAATCATTTAGAAAAAGACTGATAATCACCAGCAAAACAAACAAACAAACAAAAAACAACAAAACAAAACAAAAAACCCCCACAGATTTGAAGAGGCATTTCACAAAAGAGATAACCAAGTCGTAGTAAATATATATGAAACGATGCCCCACGTGATTACTCATTAGGAAAATGCAAATTAAAACCACCACACATACGTTCAATGGTTAAAGCGAAAAACACTGACAAGACCAAGTGCTGGTGAGAGTGAAGAGCAGCTGGAACTCTCATACATGGCTGTGTTGCTGTTAAAACGACTTTTGTAAACTCTTTGATGGTTTGCATTATCTTTCAGAAGGAACTCACAGAGACAAGCTATACCTTTAATAGGGAATAATTACAGAGACATGGGCCCCTCCTTGTTAATTGATCCAGACACAGTGTTAACAAGCCCCAGTTGTTCACAGGAAGTAGCTCTGATATTGCTCCCACTCTAGGCTCCCCTAGTCATGTGCTCCTGACCCCAGCACTATAATAACTGTGGACACATCTGTCCTCCCTGATAAACTGTGAGCCCTGCAAGGGCAGGGACTTCATTCTGTTACTTTCTCGATTTCCCAGTGCTGAGGATGATGCCTGATACCTAGGAGATACTGAGTAAGTATCTCAGGGTTTCTGAGATACTTACCTGAGAAGGGTTTCTGGCATAACCAATGATAAGGCTGCCAAAGACTGCCAAAGATTATCCAGGGGTTGGGGGGTGGGGGAACTACATGAATGAAACCCCATATGAATTACACAAAGGGCCAGTTTGTTATTTCATTACATAAAAATAGCCAGGTAAACATAACCAACATAGAAAGCATGTTTGGGAGATTCTGATTAAATTTGGGCCTTATGTTGTGATTGGAATTTACTTGGGTGGAGGAGAAAGTCTTTGAGGCACATCTTAGAACATATAGGCAGTTGTCTTCTAGGGCTGTTGAAAGTAGGAATGGATTTTCTCCAAGTTCGGAAGATCTGACTTAAATTATAGATGGCATGGGGTACGTTAGATCCACCTAAGAGGTTCTGGGGGCCAGAGATGGACATGTCATCCTTTATAGGGGCCAACATTGAGCTCTGAGGAGGGGCCCATGTGACCAGCAGATATGTATTGAACTTCATAAGATCCCTGGCACCAGGTGCTGGTTTATCTGCCTGGGAAATTTATTTGAGTTCTTGGGCCTCATGAATCATGGTGGAGTTATTGGGAAAACGTATGAAAGGAAATGTACAGATAGAACTGTTTGCAGAGCTTGGGGCTGTTGGGGCAAATGGTCCTGCTGTCAGGTGGGAGGCACTGTGTAGGCCTTACTCTCTGTGAGGCCTGTCTGTGGCAGAAAGAGAGCGAAGACCACTGGCCTGACCAGGTGAAATGTCTTAAGTCAGAGTTAGCATTTCCGTGTGTAATTCCACCATTATTGCCCGAGAGGCTGCGTAATCACTGGTGATTAAATGGAGACAGAGGGATGTGCTTAGAATTTCTCTCTGCCAGGATCTAAATAAACAGTGTTAAAGGGTACTGCTGTGATTTTTCTCCATTCCCATGAGTTGAAATGACTGGGTTTTTTGGAGCAGCTCCCGGGGAATGGTCTCTGTGTAGCTGGGCCCTGAGCTGCCCCTGCACGTGTTTTGTGCTGGGAGGACTCCCCTTCACATCAGGGGATGGGCAGTGGCAGGGGACAAGAGTCCCAATTATGCCTGACATTTGTTTAGCACGGACTCCGCTTGTTAAGTGCAGTGAGTGCTTTTGCAGGCAATTAATTTAAGGCTTTTAAAATTTGCTTTGCTAGTGAGCGTGTTCTTCAAGAGCACCAGGAAGGTAATTGCATGAGTTGGAGTCCTACACTGTTTCTTTTGGTAATCGGGCATAGGAGTGTGAACTCTTGTCTTTCTCCTGAGACCACATAGGGTGGTCACACTAGGATGTCCAACACTATGCTTTCACAAAATCTAGAACCTTCAGAAACACCTTGAAGCCAGAGTATAAAGGAGGCCATCATACACACTCATTGACCTGAATTTGGAGAGTCACCTGTTGGTGGACAAAATGGAATTTTGTGACATATGCTCCCTGGCCTCTGTAGTCTCCAGTTCTACTCTCCTTTAGCCATCAGAGATCTCTTCTTCCCCACTCTTCCCCTTGCACTTTCTGCTCCAGCCATACTGGCTAACTGAATTATACTTACTTGCCCCACCAAAGGGCCTTTGCACATGCTGCCCTTTGCCAGGAATGCTCTCTCCACCCAGGTAACTCCTCTTTATTCTTTAAATCTCAAATCAAATGTATCTTTCTCAAGGATGCTTTTTCTCCTTCTCTTGTCTTTGTTGGACATCATATTGCTTTTTCCTTTTTTTAAACTTTAAAAAATTGTGATGATATATATATATATATAGCATAAAATTTGCCACTTAAATCATTTTTGAGTGTAAAGTAGCAGTAAGTACATCTGTACCATTGCACATCCATCACCACTATATGTTTCCCAAAATGTTTTCATCATCCTAAATAGAATACCTGTACCTATTAGGCAATAACTTTCCTTTTCTTCCCTCTGCCTGGTGCTCAGTAACTCTTATTTTACTTTCTGTCTCTAAATATTGCTTTATAAGAGACAGGAGAGGACTGGTCTATGAAGGTAGCCCTAGGCCTTCAACACTTATAAAATAGAGCAGAGTCATGTTCTGGGAAATTCACAGGGTTGTCTATAGGTTTGGAATCCAGGTAAGACACTTTAACCAGGTTATTTTCACCTACTGATATTAAATCTGGACAGCACTACTGAATTTGGTGTCTCATGGTCTCCCACTCATTGGAATTATTTAGTTGGAAATAATAGCTATTTGTGTTGGCTTAGACCAAAAAGGAGACTTTATCACAGGGAGACTGAAGCTCCCCATTAAAGTAGACAGAATTCTCCTAGTTATTCAAACGTTCATCTACCTACTGTAGTAAAGGGATTTTGTAGATGTAATTAAAGTCCCAAATTAGTTGACCTTAGGATAGGAGAGATTATCCAGGTGGGCCTGATCTCAAGAACCTTTTAAAAATAGAAAGTTTTCTCTGGCTGCATAAGGGCAAGTCAGAGATTTGAAGTACGAGAAGGACTGGACCCACTGTTGCTGGCTTGAGATGGAGGTGGCTTATGGCAAAGAATGCAGGTGACCTGTAGTTGCTGAGAGTGGCCCATGACACTCCACAAGGAATTGAATTTTGTAAACAAGAATGAGCTTGGAACTGGATTTTCTATAGCACCTCCAGACAAGAATTCAGCCTGGCTGACACCTTGATTTCAACCTTGAGCAGAGGGCCCCATCATGCCATGCCAGCCTTCTGACCTATGGAACTGGGAGCAAATAAATAGTTATTGTTTTGAGCCACTGCTTTTGTGGTAACTTGTTATGCAGCAATGAAAATATACACTCCTGGAATCCAAGGCAGCAATGTAGCTAGGCCTCTAGAAGGGACTAGAATTGGGGATTAGAAAATACTCAGGGACCTGGGATTTTCTCCCATCTCTCATCTCTGCCTCTCTCTGCATATCTGCTTTATCTTCTTCTCTGTGGACTGGCTGCTCTGTTCCCTGTCTGTGGGAAGGAATGTGGTGTCCATAGCTTCCAAGTTTGCAAGTCGCAGTCTTCATTGCCCTGCAGAGATGTTTTGGCCATCTTTTTTATCTCAGTTCCAGATTCCCAAGGAGAGATGGAACTGGTCTAATTTGGGTTAAATATCCACCACAGGTATAATTAACTGTGAGAGCAGAGGGTCATGAAGTACAAATATGATTTAATAGAGAGAGACCCACTTCTGTAGAATGGGGGTATTGTTTCCAGAGAAAGAGAGTTATTGTGAACCAGGCAGCCACTCCCAAATAATCCACTGCCCTCCAAGTTTACTCTTGGTTTGTCTCTGGCTTACAGCTCTGTTCAGATGGGCTCTAACCATCTGCTGTCCCATTGTCCTTTTCATTTCCTTCTTTTCCAACCACAGGCATGCTGAGGACTGTTTTTATCCTTAGATGATGATCTTTCATCAGGGAATCCTAGGAATCCTCTTAGAGACACTCTTATTGGGTACCAGTTCTGGTCAAGCTCTTTGCTGGGGGTAGAGGGACTGCTGGGGGTACATGGACTGTGTCCTTGGTGAGTTTCTAGCCCAGCTGGGGAAATGGACCATTTCAATGTTTTATATTAGGTGCAAAGACAGAGGTATTGTATCAGATGGGGAAAGCCACAATAACTGCTATAATGATGGCTCTAAGATCTCTGTAAGTTACATAGTAGAAGCTTGTTGCCCATATGACAGTTCATGATGGATATTGGTTAACAGTTTTCCATGTAGTCCTTCAGGGATCCAGGCTCCTTCTGTGCCTACATCATCCATCTACAACATACCTGGTGTTCTCTGCTGCATTCTCTATATCCGTTCAGCAGACAGAGGAAGAGAGCCTGGAAGATAGCATGGGAGCTTTTCATGGGTCATCATCTTTCAACAAGGGCTGTGCATCACTTTTTCCCATTTTCCATTGGTCAAAATGCAGTCATATGAACTAACTGCAAGGGAGGCTGGAAAAGGTAGTTTATCTGTACCCCCAGAAGGAAAAAGAAGTAGGACTTGATAAACAGAAAACAGTGTTCTCTCTCTGCCACAGGTATGTGCAGGGCTCCTGGGGGCACAGAAGAAGATCATTTAGCTCATTTGGGGGGTTCAGAGAAAGGTTCTGGAGGAGATGGCGCCTGCACTACATTTTAAAGGATAAGTAAGCCTTAATGAGCTATGATTGGATATGATGTCATTCTAGGCAAAGGCACAGAGTTGAGAAGTGCATTGGTGTGGATATGGGACTTCTAATATTTAGGCAGAGAGCAGGAGGAAGTGTGCTGAGCAGGTTTAGTGCTTTGATGGAGTTTATAAAAAGCTTAGAATAGAAAACAGGAGGTCCAAAGAATAAGACCTTCCAAAGACTATTTTCTTTTTCTTAGAAGTCTTTTAGAGGGCTCAAGAGTTTCCATACAACTCATCACATCTCACAGACATTAGACTTGCTGTCCTTGTTGCTGCAGAGTCTGTGAAACGTGTCGAGAGAGAGAGAGAGAGAGAGAGAGAGAGAGAGAGGGAGGGAGAGAGAGGTGCCCTTAAGACACCATAGTTCTGAATCTATCTACAGAGGATGTAGAAATGATGTTTCTGGGCATATATAGTCATGGGGTCTCCTTGTTGACTGTTAGAAAGTGGCCTCTGTAGGGGGGTCTTTTGGCCTCTCTCTGTATTAGGACCAGAGCCTGATGTTACAAGCTTTGGATAGGAGGGGGTTGGGGGCTGGAGGGAGTCCCCAGGAAGCTTCAGTCATGATGGGGCTCTGGTATGTGTGTGTACAGCTAAGCCCATTGTTCTGGTATTCTCCATGGTGCTGGGTTAGTGTCTGCCCTGCCTCTGGCTTATCAGTACTGCAAGCTGCCCTCTGCTCTGGCAGAGTGAGATAGCTCCTGGGACCTTCCATCTATGGGCAGAGGTTTTGGTTTTTAGATGCTGCTGCTGGCCCTGTGTCTTTCTTGAGTCTCAGAGACACTGTTCTTGACTTGTGTGCATCTAGCACTGGAGACCAAATGTATTTTGGTAGGCGTGGTTTCTCAACCTCAGCACTGTTGACATTTGGAGTCAGATCATCCTTATTGTTGGAGGAGGGGGTTGTCCTGTAAGATGTTGAACAGCATTCCTGGCCCCTACCCAGTGGATGCCAGTAATACTCTCAACCAAAAATGTCTTTGGACACTACCAAATGTTTCCAGGATGGGGTGGAGTGGGGGGCAAAATTACCACAGGTTGATAGCACTGGGTTAAAAGCATGAGAAATAATAGATCACATTTTTTTAAACCACTAGGTTCTGGGATCCATCCTCCTGCTCCATCTGAGACTACTGGTGGGTTTGAGGTAAATGGAAATGTGGATCACTGGCAACAGGAAAGAATGTGCATGATGTGCTGCTTTTGTGATTCTCTGTGATGAGTCAGAGGAGAGGGTTCTGGGACTGTCTTCATGCAGGGAAGGAGAAGGGACCTTACACCTTGTTACCCTTTCTTATACCAACACTAATAACTAATTGCCCACTGAGCACTACCAGTGTCCAGCCACCCTGCTACACCATTTATAGGCTTTTTCTTGTTTCACTTTCATCTACACTGTCTACTGTGGCCCTAAGCTATCCCCTCTGTACAGATGAAGATACTGACACTTAGGTGACACATGCTGCCCATGGCCACAAATGGGACCTGAATCCCAGCATGTCGGATTCCAAAGCTCAAGCTCTTAACTATATTTTTCAGATCTGGTTTTGCTCATAACAAAAAGCACTTTGGTTTCTTTTTTTCAGGTCTGGGAGCTTCTGAAAAAATGTACAATAAAAACAAAGCCAGAAGCAGCAGAAAACACCCTAGAAATATAGATGGGTGAAAGGTCTTTCAGAATGCCCATCAGATACAATTCTAACTCAACTGCATGTGCACCGGAGCTGGGGACAGCAGAGATGGACTAGCTTGCATGTGTGTACTCACATGTGGGGTTTGGGAGTAAGATGAACCCCTAAATCTGGGTACTGGGCTGGGCTCCCTGGGAAGTGGGGAGAAGCTCACTTTCAGTGTCTCGGTTGATTATTTCTTGTGGCAGCCTTACTCCTGTCTTGGGAGACATCCTTTGTGTCCCTAGCAATGCTAGTCTCCAGGGTAGCTTGAATTGATCAATCTCTCTCAAGCAAAGAGGCTCCTAGTGCATCGGAAATGCTCTTGCTCAAGCACTTTGTTCTCTTAGAGCTTACGTGCAACAGGACACTCGAGCCTTCCCCATCCTTCAAGGATCAGCTCAGATCCTGAGTGCCCAAGACACTTATAAGGTCTGTGACCTTGAGTGAAACATTTTCTTTTGCCAACCCTTAGTTTGTGAATTGACACATGAGGATAATAGTACCTGCCTCATTTTATTTATTTTGAGGATTAGCCGTGATAACTCATGCAGAACACTTAGAGTAGGAATCACATGCTCATGGTAGCATCTTTTGTTAGCTGGTATTATTCCTGCTTGCATAGGTGGCTCTCTCCTCTGAATATTTGTGAGTCTGAGGTCTTTGGGATCTGGAGTTTTGTTGAAGAGTGTAGGTTCTGAAATCAGATAGATCCAAATCCCCATTTCCTAGTTGTGCGTCCTTAGGCAAGTCATTCTACTTCACTGTGCTTCAGTTTCCTGAATCACAAAATGCATTAGGAATATTTGTCTTATAAGTATCAAATAGTTTAATGTTCTCTAAACACTTAGAGCAGCCTTGGCATGCAACAAAATGCTATATATGTGTGTGGCATAAGAAATACATTTTCTTTGTGACTCACTCCATGCATATGTGTGAAATATATATATATGTATATGTATATAGTGTATGACTTCACACAATACTTACCTTTATTGTATGCAATTCACACTTTTCCCTTTCATTCTCTTCCCCTTCCTATCTTTCTATTTGACTAAAAAGAGTTGCTGGTCATGACCCACTGAATTGATTTCATGACCCATGAGTGGGTCATGGCCTGCAGTTTGAAAACCACTGCTGGACTGGCCCTTTCTTCCCTGCCTTGCTCATGTTAATTGTCTGGGTCTCCCGGCATCTGAAACATCTGGCTCCGCATCAGCAGCCTTGCCTCATTCTCTCTGCCCCGCTGGGCTCGGCAGATGCATTGTTCTGTGCACCTTCACGAGCATCAGATTAATTAGACATTTCAGAGGAGATGGACTTTTAAAGCAATAGCTTCATTAGCATGGCTGTGCTGGAAGCTCTGAAAAGTAAAACTCAGTTATTTGTATGTTAATAAGCCAACCTGGGCTTCAGAAGCCAACTGATGAGCTTCAGCATTTCTCCATAACACCTGATCCTGCACAGCTACTCGTGCTCAATCTTGCTGATGGATCTGTGAAAATCTGCTCATCACCAGGGTCCCTATGCCACAGACAAGGAATAAATGAGTGGGGGGTGTCAGGCACAATGGGATCTGAGCTTGGGCTGGGTTTAGTCTGAACCCCTTCATTATGCACAAAGTTCTGTGATGCTGATAGACACTGTATTATTTTTCTTGACCCTGTCAAATTGTATTTGTACAGCAATCAAGGGCTTTCACAAGCTATCACATACACTGTCTCAGGCAAGACTTACCAGCAAGTCCAGGTAGATCTGCATACACATGTCCCTTTATTATTGAATCTCTTTGTTAAGTGCAGAGTCTTTCTGCCTAGCATCTGGCTCTTCACCCTGGGGTCCTGGACCAATGGTAGCAGCATTACCTGGGAGCTCCTTAAAAATGCAGACTCACAGTCCTGCCCCAGACCTCCTTATGAGAACCTGCATCTTAATAAGATCACCAGGTGATGTCCATTGAGGTTTGAGAAGCGCTGGTCTTCTAGGACATCTTCCCTTTTTCTCTCTTTGTATTCTCCCTTTCTTCCCCGCCTTTTCCCAACCACTGTAAAAGGCACAGTTGCAGCCCTGGCTCTAAGTGGGAACAGGAGACTCACTTGATTCTTTGTATCTGCACTGACTGTATTTGACAAGCTCCTACTCCTGCACAGTAGTGTGAAAACTAAATTTAGTCCAAATCAGTAAATTTTGTGCCACATTCATTTTAAATTTAATTTTAGAATTCACATGCAGTAAAATTGACTTTTTTGGGGGAGGTGTGCAGTTCTATGAATGGTTCTATGAACGCATGTGTAGACTCGTATATTCACCATCACAATCAGGATACAGAACAGCTCTATCACCTGCCAAAACTCCCCAATGCCACCCCTTTGTAGTTTCATCCTCCCTCCACTCCTCATCCTTGGCAAACACCTGTTTTCTGTTCCTGTAATTTTATATTTTCCAGAATGCTTATAAATGAAATCATATAATATGTAAACTTTTCAGACTAGCTTCTTTCCCTTAGCATAATGACTTTGAGAATCATGGGTTGTTGTATATCAATACTCCGTTTTTAAAAAAAGATTTTATTTATTTATTCATGAGAGACACACAGAGAGAAGGCAGAGACATAAGCAGAGGGAGAAGCAGGCTCCCTGAGGGGAGCCATATGCAGGACTCCATCCTAGGACCCCAGGATCATGACCTGAGCCAAAGGCAGATGCTCAACCGCTGAGTCACTGAGGTGCCCCTCAATATTTCCTTTTTATTGCTGACTCTATTCCGTTGTATGGATGTACCACAGCTTATCCACTTACCTGCTGAAGGTCATTTGGCTTTGTTTCTAGTTTTTGGCAATTATGTGCAGAGTTGCTTTAAACATTCACATTCAGGTTCCTATATAAACATAAATTTTCATTTCTCTAGGGTAAATACCTATGAGTGGAATTGCTGGTCATGTTAAAAAGTCTTTATTTAACTTTATAGGAAATGGTAAACTGTTTTCCAGAAGGGCTGCATCATTTTACATTCCCATCAGCAATGCATGAGACTCACAGTTGCTCTGCATCATTGCCAGTGCTTGGTATTGTCAGTATTTTGTATTTTAGCCATTTTAATTGGTGTATGCTAGCATATCTGAACCCTTTTAACCTTTTCTGTTTCCCAAGACTCACTCTGCTTCTTTAGCTGGGCCACAAGAGTCCTGGGGTAATGTAAATTCAGAAAATGTGACTAGCAGAGTATCAAACTGGCATATACACGGGAGTAAGGTCATTCTCCCACCATACTCGTAGAGATTCTATTACACAAAGGTCTTATTAGCACCGAAAATAACAAAATAATTTTCCAAATCCCTTCCAATCACTTTGAGCCCCATCCACACACTTGAAGATAGAAGTTATAGGAACTTTAGGAGGACAGTGTTTCTCTTGAATTTATTTGACCAATAAAGACTTTCTCTGTCTCTGGCATTCCAAATCAGCTGTGACCAGACAGACGCCCTATTGTTCATGCCCTCTGTCCCTACTCTAGACTTTGGATCACAGAAAATGGGAAGCAGATGGCTTTCACTTTTTGTAGCTAGATTTCAGAGGGCTGGGACTCCTCCGAGGTCTACAGCCATGTTTGTTTAGCAGAGATAATCCATCTCTGTTAACAAGAGAAACGCTTTGAAGCAGTCTGTTAATTCAATGCTGGGCAGCTTGATGATGATGATGTCTGACAGGGAATGGGGGAGGGAAAATACAAGAAAGTTTCTGCCTGTTAGACCCTCTCTATTACTTCCATTTTGATATTGTGCATCCAAATGATTAATTTCACATCTCAGCAGAAAGAACAGCACAGGCTCCAATACTTTAATTAATTGATTCAGTAATATCGAGTACATACTGTGTACCGGGCACTGTGCTAGGACCCGAGAATGCAGTATGAACAAACACAAAAATCCTTGCCATGGAGAGCAAATGTTCTGGTTCAGGGAGATATTGATTGTTGGGTTATGTTAGCAATTCCGTGCTATGGGAAAAGTAGAATAGGGCAAGGAGTCAGAATTGCTGAGAGTGGGGGCCTGATCCAGGAGAAGAATGTTTACTGTCACTTGCAAAAGAATCATTCTGGGAACATGCAAAATCTACATGGGTGAGGGGGTTGGGACAGGCAGGACCTGGGGAATCTGCCTGCCCCACACAGCTTCCCAGGTGATTTCAAAGCACTGTAAAGTTTGAGGGCCACTCTCTTAAGAATCCAAGTTTAAAATAGGATGTAGGCTTTCAGTCCCAGGAAATGATCAGAATTGTCTCAAGCTGGGTACAATTAAAAGAGCATTCACTGGTTTAATTCAAGTCTTGACACTGCCTGGCTTTGAAACTCGCAAATGTTAACTTTGCAGCTGCCACTGCTTAATTTTAGCCTCAAAGAGAAATGCCCCAGCCTTCTCAATCGGTTCCTAGGACCCTGATTGGCAACCCGCCTCCACCATCCCCCCCCTCCGCTCCTGGCTCCCCACCTCTCCACTATATGCCAAGGGCTGAGCTTCCTAACTTTGGAAACAGCAGAGCAGCATCCCCCTACCCAAATCCCTGGTCTCAGCAGCGAGCTGCCCTACTTTGCAAAACGAGAGTCTCTTACCTCATTAAACCAAAATGAAAATGAAATCCAAGAAGATCATTTTCTTCTTAGCACCCCTCATAAAACCACCGGCAGCCTCATCCATAGTTAAAACATCTCCTTGTAAGCTGCCGTGGTCTGTAGTCTGGGAATGCTCGGAAGTACAGCTTAAGAATGGTTTTATCCTTCTTTGGTTTTACGTCTTTCTGACTGTGTTTGTTTCTAACAATGGGGAGAATCCTTAGGGGAAGGAAGAGAGAGATTTCCAGAGAGTAGAAGGGCCTGTGTGGGGGCCAGAAATTTCTAAACCAAATATAGCCCATGTTGCTTAGGAGCTGGGCACCAAGGGGTAGTGATTCCTCAGGCTAAATGAAAGCCCTTTGTGCCAATTATGGACTGAATTGAACCCCCTCTCTGACCCCTCCCAATTTATACACCAAAGCTCTACCTTCCAGTACCTCTGATTGTGACTGTATTTAGAGATAGAGTCTTTAAAGAGGTAATTAAGTTAAAATGAGGTCCTGATTCAATTTGACCAGTGTCCTTATAAGAAGAACAGATTTGGACACAGGGGGCCCCAGGGATGCACACAGAGGGAAATGATTTGAGGATACAGCAAAAAGGTGGCCAACTACAAGTTGAGGAGAGAAACCTCACCAGAAACCATCTCTGCTGGCACCCTGATCTTGGACTTCCAACATACAGAACTGTGAGAAATAAATTTATGCTGTTTAAGCTGCCCAGTCTACGGTGTTTTGTTATGGTAGACCTAGCAAACTAATACAGTGCCTTCAAGGAAAACTCACTTTTGATGGCAAAGAATTGATAATTCACACAGACACATAGCCTGAGCTTTTTCTAGGCTATTTAATTCAGTTAAATACACAATCTTTGAGGGCCACCAAACCCCAGGTCTGCACATGGCAGATATGGAAATGTCCAACTCTGTCCATTTCTGCCTGGTCCCAGGCTCCTGCTAAGCTGCCAACTGGCCACCAAAGCCCACCCCCTGGCCATAGGTGATTGACCTGAGTGGCCACTGAATTCAAGCTGGGCCAATCAGATCTTCATGTCCAGGAATCGGTGGAGGAAATGTGAAACCCACAGAGATGAAATCGCAGTCCCAGAGAGAGAAAGAGCCAGGTCCTGCTTTGATTCCAGGCTGTACCCAATTCCTCTTACTTGTGTCTGAGGGTTGAGTGGGGGTGGAATAATCCAGATGGAGCTTGGCTTGAGAATTTGTTTTGATCCACACCTTTTGTTTGTCTCCTTGTTTATTCTGGGACCAGTGGGCTAGACTAGGCCTTTTCTTCTCATGGTAATGATAGAGCCCCATCATATAGTCTCTTTACAAGCCTTTGGCAACATCAAATCTCTGACATGCCATTGGCCAAAGCCAGTCACATGGCCATGCGAAAATCAGAGAGTGGGGAAATAGGCTTTACCTCTTTAGTGGCAGAAATATAAAATCTCATGGCCAAAGGCTATGGCTGCAGGATGGGGTGAAGAGATGGGGCCATTACTGCAACCCACCTTAGGCTTTCAGCATCACAGGCCTTTTAGGAGTCACTGAAGAGTTATCCACCTGGCAGGGAGGAGCTATTGACCTACAGGCAGATAACTAAGGCTACTTTGGGTGCCACCCCATCTCCCCATGGGGTTTGCATATTCCTCCCTTCTATCAAAAAGCCTCTTAAGGCTTCGAGAGAGAGTTTTCTCTTCCTCCCAAGATGCTAGATCCTAAGACAGGAAGGATTTAAAATCTGAAACTATTTCTAGGTTTCTGATTATAAAATAAAGACTGAAATTAGCCCCAAACCAGGGTTAGCCTTAATCAGAATGACTTGGGAGCAGTGTATCTATGGGATTCCCTTTGTCTTTCTTGTGTCTGACTCCTGCAAATCTCTTCCACCTTTCTCCTGGGCTCCTTTTGGGCAAAACAAGTTTTAGGGGTTAAATGACAACATTTAGGTTGTTACCCACCTAGTCATTTCCTCTTAAACAGGAGACTTTTATTTTTATTTATTTATTTCTAAAGAGTTTATTCATTCATTCATGAGAGACAGAGAGAGAAAGGCAGAGACACAGGCAAGGGAGAAGAAGCAGGCTCCATGCAGGGAGTCTGACACGGAACTTGATCCCGGGACCCCAAGGATCACAACCTCAGCTGAAGGCAGCACTAAATTGCTGAGCCACCCAGGCTGCCCAGACAGGGGACTTTTAAAAGCCAGGAAAACTTTTTAGATTCAAAGAAATAGATATATTTTATATATTATAATTAATGATTATATAATATTTAATAATGTGTACAATTATGCATTACCATACATTTAATAATGTGAATATACATTACACATATACATAATATAATAATATGTAAGAACATAAAGACATATGAATATACACATATTTTCTTTTGTTACAAAAATAATGCCCACATATAGTAATAAAAATTCAAATGATAAAGAAGAGGGAAAAATTAAAAATAAAATGTCCCTCTCACCCCCCTCTTTATTCTCCAACCTGCATCTTAGTCCTTGGTAACTTCTGTTAACCACTTCTGATTTTACTTATTCTGAGGATCCCCTCATGAGTCTAAACTATGCTCCTACTTCTATTTCTTTCTTTTTTTTTTTTTTTAAATTTATTTATTTGACACAGAAGGAGAGAGTGATAGCACAAGCAGGTGGAGCAGGAGAGGGAGAAGCAGGCTTCCTGATGAGTAGGGAGCCTGACGACATGGGGCTCATCAGTTTTGGAGCCGAAGGCAGGTGCCTAAATGAGCCACCCAGACACCCCACCCCATATACTTCTATTCCTTCATCTTTAAAAATTTTATTGACCCTTTGCCCCTTGTGCCTTCAAGTCACTATAAATATTTGTGGAATGAATGAAATGAATAGGAATGAAAGGTGTAGACTTAGCTCATGCTCTGCCCTCCTGCACCTGTCCTCCCATTCTCATTTTTATCTCTCTCTCTCCTGATGATTAATTTTATAGCTTTAGATAACACACTCTGTTTCTTTATTAATCAACAGTAGGCAGTATTTTTTGACTCTGTATGAGGCAAGACACGGAAATTAGAATCTCTACATTTCCTTCCACCCCTCCTGCAATACCCCCTCCTCATCTCCTTACTGTTACTCTCACTGAGCAAGTTTATTGTAGCATTTATCTTCTTGTCTCTGTCTAGAAATTGATTCTGAACATTGAACACCAGTAACAGGTATATATGATACTATGTCTATAACTGTTACTCGCTGCAGAATCTAGTTGGGATTGGATCCATAAAAAAGGAGATGTGTTCTGGACATGTCATATAAATGGGATCATATACTATGTGACTTCTTTTACTCAACATCTTGTTGTCAGGGTTCATCCATGTTGCAGCCTGTAAGCGTATTTTATTTCTTTTCATTGTTGAATAATGCTCCATTGTCTTGATATACCACCACCTGTCAGTTGATGGATAGAAAGTAGATTAGTGGTTGCTTAGGGTGGGGATATAGGAAGTTTGGAGGGTGATGGCTAAAGCAGGTGGGGTTTCTTTCTGGGGTCATGAAGACATCCTAGAATTGTGGTGTTGTTTGAATCAATCTGCGATTATACTAAAAACCATTGGATTGTACACTTTATTTTTATTTTTTAATTTATTTTTTATTGGTGTTCAATTTACTAACATACAGAATAACACCCAGTGCCCGTCACCCATTCACTCCCACCCCCCGCCCTCCTCCCCTTCCACCACCCCTAGTTCGTTTCCCAGAGTTAGCAGTCTTTACGTTCTGTCTCCCTTTCTGATTGTACACTTTAAATGTGGGAATTGTAAATTATGTAAGTTCTTCTTTCCTCCATCCTTCCTTCTGCTTCTTCTTCATCTTCTTTAATTTACTGGAATCCTCCAAACCTGGACATGGCCCAGATGTCTCTTTACCCCTACAAGGAGTTCTGGACCTGAGCTAGTCCCTAGAGAGGTGAGAGCAACACCACTTGCCTCCTCCATGAGAGAATCTAGGGTCCCAGAGGCATCTTGCTTTTGCAGGGCCTGCAACCAAATCCAGGAGGCAGAGAAGGGGCAGATACAGTGAGGAGTCTCTTTCATTGTCTATATGGTCAGAGAATCAGCAAACTTTTCCTATAAAGGGCCAGACAGGAGATATTTTAGGCTTTGGACCTGATGGCCATATTTTAGTAAAGCTATTTTAAAAAGGAGATATAATCCTAGGTCATGAAATTTGTGTTAGTCAAGGGAGAACATACTGTATTTCAGTGGTTCTAAGAGATAACCCCATTTTGAGATTTATATATCTATCTCAGATCACATGACATGTCATAGTTTAATTGTCAGTACTTTATCCTTTTTAGTGATTCCTAAAATAATGCTGCATTTTAAACTGATGGTATCTTAGATGCAATGAACTATAGCAATTAAGAATATCAGGAGGAAAAAAAAAAAAAAGAATATCAGGAGGAGAGGAGCATTAAACTGTAATTATTTAATCAAACTAATATAAGATGCATTTACTTTATCACTAGGATCATCCAGATTCTTATTTCTATATGTATTACCTTCCCTTCATTATCACTTCCTTTATAGATATGGTTGACCTCTAGGTGAGTGTAAATAAACCAACACCATGATTTTCTATTTCCAAGTGGCCAGGAGAAGGGCAAATTTTCCTTAATCAAATCACAATAGAAAGATCAAATTATCATTAACTCTAAGGGTTGGCAGCTATGTTCTATGAGCCAGATCTGATCCAAAGTCTGTTTTTGTTAATAAAGTTTTACTGGAACACAGCTGCACCCATTTGTCTGCATATGGCATGTAGCTGCTTTCACATACAATATCAACTTGAGTGCTTGAGACAAAGACCATCAGGTCCATGTCCAGGTTTGGGGGATTCCAGTAAATTAAAGAAGATGAAGAAGAAGCAGAAGGAAGGATGGAGGAAAGGAGGAAGAAAGGAAGAATTCCAGAATGGGATTTAAGAAGTATATTTTAGGGGGATCCCTGGGTGGCTCAGCGGTTTGGTGCCTGCCTTTGGCCCAGGGTGCGATCCTGGAGTCCCGGGATCGAGTCCCGCGTCGGGCTCCTGGCATGGAGCTTGTTTCTCCCTCTGCCTCTCTCTCTCTCTCTCTGTCTCTCTCTGTCTGTCATAAATGAATAAGTAAAAAAATCTTTAAAAAAAAAAGAAGTATATTTTATTTATGTAGTATATTTTAAAAATATACATGTTTGACAAATTAAAGTTCTGACACATATGCATACAAAAAGGAATTTAATTGTTCTCTTTAAGATATAGGTATAGGATTCATAAGAATAAATCAGTTCATAGTTTACCACAGACAGTGTGGTCTGAAAATGGGACATGAGCTTAACATTGGATGATGGAATCATTTTTCTCTCAATACCTTCTATAGATCTTTGTGTTTCCATATAATCTCACTTGGAGATAATATTGAAAGTCTAAATGTGAGGTCCTTCATGTGTTTTGATTCAGGACAGATGTCCCTTTTCATCTCTTCGGGATGGACCCCTCTCCACCCCTGACCCCCCTCCTCTTGGCTTCCTGGGGCTCTCCCATCCATGGTGACCTTTCCGAGGCTTACTTTCTGGGCCATACACTTGGCATTTCACCATGTGGTGCCTGATGACATCTAATTGGCACATAATTTCATTCTTATCTCAGCTGCATACCTTTGATGTATTTGTCTCCTTAGTTGCAAGTGGAGTCATGCCTTATTGGATTTTTGTTGAGTTGGTCAGGGGATGAGTAGGAAGCCATTTGGAACCCTAGATGTGCTTTTCAGGGATAAGATGTTATTATTATCCTTGTGTCTTCTTATGTTTTAGTATGCCAAGCATGGTAATATGCTTAAGATATATATATATATATATATATATATATATATATATATATATACACATCTTTAGAGAAGGGGCAGATACAGATATATATATATACATATATATGCACATATATATGTATATATATATCCCATTATATATCTTATATATCTGAGGCTACAAATAGAATAAAATCTTCTAAAATAAGATAATTTTAGTATAGTAAAGTGTTTCCCATTAGAATGTAAGCCTCTTGAGGATCAGAATTTTATCTGTCTTTTTATTCTTCCCCCACAGTCTTGAAGAATGCCTAACATTTTTAATTTTCAAAAATTAAAAAAAAATCCTAAGCAATGTAGAAGGTAAAAACTGAAAGTTTACTCTATTCTTCTTCACCAAATTTCACTCCTCAGAGGTAACAATTTCTAACAATTTGTTAGGGACTGTCTAGATTTTTTTCTTTGCCAACATAACACCCATATGCATAATTACAAAAACACGTTAATATCATCATATTGTCCTGCCACTTGCTTTTTCCATTTAGCAATATATTATAGGTCTATAGCATTGAAATAGGTTTATAGCACTGTATTGTGTGAATGAACATATTAAACATTTTAAAAATCACTTTTCCATTGTTGGATACTTAGCCCGCTTCCTATTTTAGTTTTGTTAATATAAAGAAGGCTCTAGGGGCACCTGGGTGGTTCAGTCAGTTCAATGTCTGCCTTTGGTTCAGGTCATGATCCTAGGATCCTGGGTTTGAGCCCTGTGTTGGGCTCCCTCGTCAGCGGGGAGTCTGTTTCTTCCTTTCCCTTTGCCTCTCCCTCCTGCTCATGCTCTCTTTCAAATTAATAAATAAAATCTTAAAAAAAAAAAAAGAACCTCTAATGAATAGCATTGAAATATAGTTTTGTTCACTTTTCTTTGGATATTCCTATAAGGTAGATGCCAGGCGGACTTCCTTTGCTAGGTCAAAGGTATGTACAATTTCAATTTTATTATTTATTTATTTTTAAAGATTTTATTTATTTATTCATGAGAGACACAGAGAGAGAGAGAGAGAGGCAGAGACAGAGGCAGAGGGAGAAGCAGGCTCCATGCAGGGACCTTGACATGGGACTCGATCCTGGGACTCCAGGATCATGCCCTGGGCCGAGGGCAGGTGCTAAACCACTGAGCCACCAGGGATCCCCTACAATTTCAATTTTAATAAACTCTGCTAAGAAGCCCTCCAAAAATTGTTTCAATTTCTGCTCTCACCAATAGCATTTGGATGGTCTCTTCTCTCAAAACCTTGCCAAGGCCAGGTATTACACATTTCTTATCTTTTTGGTCATTCCCCCCTAAATTGCCAGTTCATCTCTTTTGCAGTTTAAAAACTTATTTAAATTCAATTAATTAACATAGTGTATTATTAGTTTCAGAGGTAGAGTTCAGTGATTTATCAGTTGCATAGAATAGCCAGTGCTAATACCAATACTTAATGTAATATTAAGTGCCCTTTTTAATGCCCACCACCCACTTATCCCATCCACCCACCCACCTCCCCTCCAGCAACCCTCAGTTTGTTTCCTAAAGTTAAGAGTCTCTGATGGGGGGATCCCTGGGTGGCGCAGCGGTTTGGCGCCTGCCTTTGGCCCAGGGCGCGATCCTGGAGACCCGGGATCGAATCCCACATCGGGCTCCCGGTGCATGGAGCCTGCTTCTCCCTCTGCCTGTGTCTCTGCCTCTCTCTCTCTGTGACTATCATAAATAAATAAAAATTAAAAAAAAAAAAAAGAGTCTCTGATGGTTGTCTCCCTCTCTGATTATGTCTTATTTTATTTTTCTCTCTCTTCCCCTATGATCCTATTTTGTATCTTAAATTCCATATGAGTGAAATCATATGATAATTGTTTTTCTCTAGTTGACCTATGTGCTTAGCATAATACCCTCTGGTTTCAATCAGGTCGTTGCAAATGATAAGATTTTATTTTTTTGACAGCTGAGTAATATTCATATCTATCTATCTATCTATCTATCTATCTATTATCTATCTATCTATCTATCTATCTATCTATCTATCTATCTATCTATCACATCTTCTTTATCCATTCATCTGTTGATGGACATCTGGGCTCTTTCCATAGTTTGGCTGTTGTGGACATAAATAATATAAATATATTTATATATTTATTCTGTTCCACTGATCTATCTGTCTGTTTTTGTGCCAGTACCACACTGTCTTTTTTTTTTTTTTTTTTTTTTTTTTATTGGTGTTCAATTTACTAACATACAGAATAACACCCAGTGCCCGTCACCCATTCACTCCCACCCCCCGCCCTCCTCCCCTTCTACCACCCCTAGTTCGTTTCCCAGAGTTAGCAGTCTTTATGTTCTGTCTCCCTTTCTGATATTTCCCACACATTTCTTCTCCCTTCCCTTATTTTCCCTTTCACTATTATTTATATTCCCCAAATGAATGAGAACATATAATGTTTGTCCTTCTCCGACTGACTTACTTCACTCAGCATAATACCCTCCAGTTCCATCCACGTTGAAGCAAATGGTGGGTATTTGTCATTTCTAATAGCTGAGTAATATTCCATTGTATACATAAACCACATCTTCTTTATCCATTCATCTTTCGTTGGACACCGAGGCTCCTTCCACAGTTTGGCTATCGTGGCCATTGCTGCTAGAAACATCGGGGTGCAGGTGTCCCAGCGTTTCATTGCATTTGTATCTTTGGGGTAAATCCCCAACAGTGCAATTGCTGGGTCGTAGGGCAGGTATATTTTTAACTGTTTGAGGAACCTCCACACAGTTTTCCACAGTGGCTGCACCAGTTCACATTCCCACCAACAGTGTAAGAGGGTTCCCTTTTCTCCACATCCTCTCCAACATTTGTTGTTTCCTGCCTTGTTAATTTTTCCCATTCTCACTGGTGTGAGGTGGTATCTCATTGTGGTTTTGATTTGTATTTCCCTGATGGCAAGTGATGCAGAGCATTTTCTCATGTGCATGTTGGCCATGTCTATGTCTTCTTCTGTGAGATTTCTGTTCATGTCTTTTGCCCATTTCATGATTGGATTGTTTGTTTCTTTGGTGTTGAGTTTAATAAGTTCTTTATAGATCTTGGAAACTAGCCCTTTATCTGATATGTCATTTGCAAATATCTTCTCCCATTCTGTAGGTTGTCTTTGAGTTTTGTTGACTGTATCCTTTGCTGTGCAAAAGCTTCTTATCTTGATGAAGTCCCAATAGTTCATTTTTGCTTTTGTTTCTTTTGCCTTCGTGGATGTATCTTGCAAGAAGTTACTATGGCCGAGTTCAAAAAGGGTGTTGCCTGTGTTCTTCTCTAGGATTTTGATGGAATCTTGCCTCACATTTAGATCTTTCATCCATTTTGAGTTTATCTTTGTGTATGGTGAAAGAGAGTGGTCTAGTTTCATTCTTCTGCATGTGGATGTCCAATTTTCCCAGCACCATTTATTGAAGAGACTGTCTTTCTTCCAATGGATAGTCTTTCCTCCTTTATCGAATATTAGTTGCCCATAAAGTTCAGGGTCCACTTCTGGATTCTCTATTCTGTTCCACTGATCTATGTGTCTGTTTTTGTGCCAGTACCACACTGTCTTGATGACCACAGCTTTGTAGTACAACCTGAAATCTGGCATTGTGATGCCCCCAGATATGGTTTTCTTTTTTAAATTTCCCCTGGCTATTCGGGGTCTTTCCTGATTCCACACAAATTTTAAAATAATTTGTTCTAACTCTCTGAAGAAAGTCCATGGTATTTTGATAGGGATTGCATTAAACGTGTATATTGCCCTAGGTAACACTGACATTTTCACAATATTAATTCTGCCAATCCATGAGCATGGAATATTTTTCCATCTCTTTGTGTCTTCCTCAATTTCTTTCAGAAATGTTCTATAGTTTTGAGGGTATAGATCCTTTACATCTTTGGTTAGGTTTATTCCTAGGTATCTTATGCTTTTGGGTGCAATTGTAAATGGGATTGACTCCTTAATTTCTCTTTCTTCAGTCTCATTGTTAGTGTATAGAAATGCCACTGATTTCTGGGCATTGATTCTGTATCCTGCCACGCTACCGAATTGCTGTATGAGTTCTAGCAATCTTGGGGTGGAGACTTTTGGAATAAAAATAAATAAATAAATAAATTCCTGCTATAAATAAATATTCGGGTGTAGGTGCCCCTTTGGATCACTTTGTTTTTTTTTTCCTTTGGGTAAATACCTAGTAGTCCAACTACTGGTTGTAGGGTAGCTCTATTTTTCTAACTTTTTGAGGAACCTCCATACTGTTTTCCAGACTGGCTATACCAGCTTGCATTCCCACCAACAATATAAGAGGGTTTCCCATTCTCCTCATCCTTGCCAACATTTGTGGTTGAACCACTCTTTTGCAATTTTTTAAGTTTAGGTTCTTTTTCTTTTTCTTACAAGTTGAAAAGAATTCACAATATATCATAGATGTTAGTCTTTTGGCTTATTTGTCAAATTGTTTATTGATTGGGCTGCAGCCTGAGGCTTGCTGATATAGGACAGAGGTAAAGATCTGGGGGTTCCTGGATTTTCCAGGGGTTTAGATTGAAGAGAGAGAAAAGTGGAGGCTGGTTTCCCCATCATTTGGGCCTTGGGGGGCTGGGGGTTTGTCATCTTATTTTCTCCATTGTACATGAAAAACCAGATTAGGAGATAAAATGAAAAACGTTCATTTTTCTTTTTCCTCTCACTAAATAGTAAACTTGGTGAGGGTAGGGACTGTATCTGTCTTTACTTACTGAATACATCATTATTCCTGGCGCTTAATAGGTGTTCAGTAAATATCTGTTGCATATATGAGTGAATGGATCCTATCATTAGGGTGTTCTGAGACTATGGATTTTGTTGATCATAATGATGATGATGATGATGATAATATCTACCATCTATGGATTCTTTGATCCAGGCATTCTGGCAAACCCTTAGCATTCTTTGTTTCATTTAATCCTCCCAGCCAGGCTGAGATGTGCAGGTTATCAGTAGCTCCGTTCTACAAATAAGAAAACTGAGGCTCAGACTTTCCCAAGGTACTATAATGAGGATTTAACCCCAGAAAGTGTGGCCTTAGAATCTGAACTCCTTATTGTGCTCTCTGGGTTGGGGCTCATCTGTCCTTTAAGATGCTTAGAAATTTATCTTGGGGGTCTGAAGAATCAAGGACAGAATTCCTATCCTGCTGCTCTCTGATAGAGGGAGGCAGTGTTGAGATCCTAAGAGTGGGTGAGAATTAGGCAAGCTGGATGCTGGTTCTTTTCCTGGGTATTCTACTCACTTGTGAGAAAATAGTTCTGGGCACAGTTTTTCAGCCCTGACAGCTCCTGAAGTGTGTTCCTTATTATTGATGTGACATTGGATGAGCCAGTGCCCTCTCCGAGTCCCTAGTATTCTCATCTGTAAACCAGGGATGATACTAGATTTCCCTTACAGGCTTGTTCTGAGGATTGGGTGAGATCATGCATGAGGGTGCCATTCCTTCTGCAGGCTCAGGGTTGGTTCTGGCACAAATGGGTTGTTAGGGTCAGGATTGTGGACAGCTTGACCCCTGGTTCTGCAGCTTTTCTGGTATGGGCTAGAGGCAGTTTGCCTTGCTGCCTCTGTACACACTTCACCTTCCCTCCTGGCTCGTGCCAGGCAATCTCTCTCGTTGCCTTCCTCTATAAAGCAAGCGTGCTTAGCTGCCCTTGGAGATGGATAGTGATGGCTCATTCATGACTCTGGAAGAAGAACATAACCCTCCTAGGGGGTATAACTGTCTGTAGACCCCACAGGACTTGGAGGAGCTGACACTCTCTCCTCCAGACATGAGCCTCTGGGCCAGCCTTGCCTTCAGCTCACAGTTCTCAGGTGGACTTTAAATGGTGCTCATCTCTTTTTAAAAGATTTCCTTATCTTCTCAGATGCCAGAACTAATGGATTTATAGATTCCTTTCTCCACTGGGGACACATGAGATGCCCTCTCTTCTCTCACTGGCAGTGTCCTATAGCCATAAGTATCTTTCTTGCTGGAACACAGGGATATTTAAAAGGTGCCAAATTAATTGCTTTCCAAACGCAGCTGGAGAGAGGCAGCCAAAATCTTGATATTTGTTCTCCTAGTGGGTGGGGAGCAGAGGAGCACTCTGCAGAGCTGAGGAGATGGCTGACCCTCAGGAACAGCTGCCCTGTCTGGGGTTTAGACAGTGCACATGGTTCAAATGATGAAAAAACTTCCTCTAACTGGGCTTTGGCCTGTGGAGAAACTCTTTTTACCATGCAGGGATGGTGGCCTATTGGGATGTGTTTAGGGTGTTTTTGATTTTGTAAAAGTGTAATGGTGATTTTCCCCAAAGACTACTCTCTTTCCCTTGTGGGTGTCACCTGGGTTTTGGTGAGCACATGTGTCAGATTTAGCCAGTCTGTTCTGATTTCATAAAATATATTCAGACAAGGTTATTTGCTAAGTGTATGAATTAATTTATGGGCCCTTTAAAGGCTTTTTTTTGCATAAGTAAGTGCAGAAATAGCCCCTCATCAGAATATGTAATCTAATATTTCGGGATCCCTAGGTGGCGCAGCGGTTTGGCGCCTGCCTTAGGCCTAGGGCACGATCCTGGAGACCCGGGATCGAGTCCCACATCGGGCTCCCAGTGCATGGAGCCTGCTTCTCCCTCTGCCTGTGTCTCTGCCTCTTTCTCTCTCTCTGTGACTATCATAAATAAATTAAAAAAAAATTAAAAAAAAAAAGAATATGTAATCTAATATTTCTGTCACTTTTGTTGTATCCTAGTTCCTAGGACAATAGCTGGCATAGAGCAGGTGCTCAATAAATATCTGCTTAATAAATATTGTTGAATGTCTGGTTTGGAAACCATGATCATCTTGCCTCTAGGTTATGTGAGTCAATGGAATGAATTGATAATAGAATTCTGGAAGAGATGAATTCTTCAGGCTCATGGGCTCTATGGCTGAGCAAGTAGTTGAGAACTTAAAGTGACTTACTGACTGGAGATAGAAACTTTGAGAAGGCAAGGAGGGGACTGGAGGTTCAACTTCTTCTAAGGGCAGAAGGTGACATTAGGCAGGAAGCCTTCTGGAATGATGGTTTTGGCTACTATGGTTGTTGCTAATCTTTTTAAAGAGTCTGCTCAGGCCATACATAGTTCCTTTTCTATGAGAACATAATCTCCTTTGATATGCCTTGGTAGCCTTGGTCTTATTCCAGGCTATACCTGACTGCACCAGAGATGGGCACATGACCCAAGCTGGACCAGTAAGATTCTCCCTCCTGGGAATTTGTAATTGGGAAGTAGGAATGACTGTTATTTTCTGCCTTGCATTTCTGTGGGAGCTTGAGAGCTGAGAGTTAGCCATTTCTTGCTAGGGAGAAGAAGGGACCGCTGATTTGCAGAAAGAAAATGAAGGAGGTCTGGAAAGGAGAAGCAGAAAATTAAGATCATTTGATTTTAGAGAAATGGTGAGAGTAACCTTTGTGACAGCTTTTCAGTTTCACCTTTCAGCTCCTCCTGGAATCTGTCTGCCTTTCCTATCATTAGGTTGCATGAGATATTATTGCTGTTACAGAATATTTAGTATGTTGTAGCTGTGCTATTAACATAAAATGCTAATTTAAACCAGTTCAGGTGGATTTCTGTCACTTTCAACCAAGTGGTCCTAGCAAAGGCAATGATCATTAAGACACCAGAGTCATGTTAGTTTATGGTAAAGAATTTAGATTTCATTGAAGGCTGGAACCAACCCTGATAGTGAGTCCTCAGAGAAAAATGTGTAGAGTGAATGGTTGAGGGGTTAACATGGACTTTCCAGTATGGGGTACTAAAACTCAAACAGGGTGCCCTGGGAGCTAAGTGGGAGAGCTTTCCTTGCCTGAGGATGAAGAAGGGACCACATGACCCAGGGTGGCTACAGGATGATGGGAGGCTGAGGGAGAGGAGGCTGAAGACAAAATTTCAGGCAACCCTGAGAATCCCATTAGATCTTGGAGTGGTGCTAGATTTAAATTCCAAGCTGTTCAAAAATGAGTTGGGAAAGGTAAGTGGTCTGTTTTCCCAATAAGCAGTGCCAGCCAGTTCAATCAATATGGAACAGATTTGTATTACCTTAAGATAAGGAACCTGAGCTTTGTAATCCATCTGTTTATTTTTTTCTGGCATTTTTATTTAAGTGAAATTCTTTAGCAGAAGTTTGACTTACTGTACCTTGAATTATGACAAAAGGCTTTTTTCTACATCTAAGGCTTATTGTTCTTGTTTGTTCATAAACTCAGACTACATTGTATGGCTGCCTTAATGTATTGTCCTCTGCCTATTAAGAAGACCATGTATTAAAAAACCAGTGTGAGGGGAGACAGTTGGACTAGATTAGTGATTTTCAGATCTGTTTCTTCATATTGTCAGTTAGAATAAAGGTGCCAAAACACTACTGCCTTATGCATAAACTTCTACCATTAGTCAAGCTTTCTTGGAAGGCTGTTTTGAGGATTCTGAGGCTATGTCCTGGCTTAGTGGGAAAGAATTCTATGATCTATTAATGATGCCTGCCATGGGTGTATAATTGGGAATGATGAGATCTGTTATTACTGAACTAGGAGAATAGGAGTTTTGGTAATAGTTAATGAACACATTTATGAAGCATCTAGTTTATAGTTGGAATTGAGTTCATTGTTTTGAAGGTTTTAGAAATTTGAACTGCCTCTTGCCTCCGGGTAACTTACACTAAAGTTGATATAAGTCAAGTCATATAGACATGGAACAGCAGCTAGTAATTTAAAGTAGTACATAATTAATTTAATTAATTCATTTGTAGGATGTTTACCATATGCCAAGCACTGTCCAAGGGGTACTGGAGACACAGAGATGATTAAATACATAAGACAGGTCAAATTCCTACTCTAGCATGGAAGACAAAATGACAAATAAGCACAACAGACAAATCATACAATTCCAGGTAGTTATGGGTACTCAGGACAAAAATAAAACTGGGTAAGTGGGAAGAGAGAGAGGGAGGTGTGCAGCTATTTTAGAAAAGGTTTTAAGGTAGTCTTCTCTGAGGAGATAGCAGTTGAGCAGAGACCTATATGGTACAAGAGAGATAACTAACCAAAATACATGTGAATATCTGGAGAGAGTTTTCTAGGTGGAAAGAATAGCAAGTGCAAAGACAGTGAGGTAGAAAGAAGTTTGATGTGTGTTTGAGGTCTAACAAAGAGGCCAGTGCACTGGAGCAGGGTGAGTGAAAGAGGCATAGGGGAAGATGAGGTTGGAGAAGGCGGTGAGGAGCAGATTGTGCAGGGCCTTTTAGATCATGATACGCAGTTGAGATTTGCTTTAAGCCCTATGGGAAGACATTGGAGAGTCTTGGGTAGGATGGCATGGTCTGATTCTTGTTGAACAATTACACTGGCTGCTGGGCACTAGAGAACC
This sequence comes from Canis aureus, assembly GCF_053574225.1. Classification (NCBI taxonomy): domain Eukaryota; kingdom Metazoa; phylum Chordata; class Mammalia; order Carnivora; family Canidae; genus Canis; species Canis aureus. The sequence goes on from NC_135618.1 coordinate 41,610,044, forward strand.
AAGGAACCCACTTAGGAGGTTGTTGCAGAACAGTCCAGGAGTGAGCTCATGGGGACTAGATGGGCAATCATGATGGAACTCGTGGAAAAGTGGTTGGACCTGGGATATATTTAGAGTTCCTGATAGATTGGATGGATGTGGGATTGGGAAAGAAATCAACATATTTCATAGATTTTTTATGTGAGCCCAGGGCCAGCTTCATGGACATGAAAACTGTGCAGTGGCATGGGGACTTGGCTCTCAGAAGGGCCCAGTGCTTTGTTTAATGTTCGCTGTTGCCATCTTGATATTCTTAATAATTACCAAACAGGGCCTCTTGAACTTCATTTTGCCCTGGGTCCCACACATTATGCATCCAGTAGGCAAATAGAAGCTCCATTTATGGAGATGGAGGAGACTGGAAGAGGGGCATTTTGTGGTGGGGGGAATATGGAGTTCTTTTTGGGCCATATTCAGTTTGTGAGGCCAGTTAGACACTCTAGTGGAACTGCTGGGAGAATTGTCTAGGAGAGTTTTCAAAAGGGGAATGCTCTCTACCTGGGCTGCAGTAATGGAAGGCATTCTGAAAGAGGTGAGATTTGAACTGGCTTTTTGGTAAGAGACCATGCCAAGTCCTGTCCCCTACTTTGCATGGAAAATGAGTCAGTGGTGGGCATGATGCTGCTTCTGTCCTTTAGTGCAACCTTTAATTTTTATTCCAAAGCTTAGGGTGGATGGTACATATTGATTTACTGGACAGGCATGATTTTTCACCTCCCAATTGCTTGGTTCTTATCTGCCTTTTCCCCTCATACAGTTGTTTTGCTGATGCCTAGGGTGACTGCTAGCTCCAAAGGTGGGCTCTGGAGCCATCTGTTGAGATTTGGGAAGACTCAAGGAACCTTGGCTTTAGAAACTTGGATCCACCATGGTAACAGGATACAGGCTTTGAGTGACTCTGTTAAAGGCAAAGGGTTGGTACAGCCATTTGCAGAGGAGGGTCCTTGAAGGTAGTGGGGTTTGTGGTTAATGCCTTAGACTCTAGATACAGAAGGCTTAGACCCCATGCCTATCTGTTCTGAGACCTTGGAACTTCATCTAACCTGCATGGGCCTTGATATATTTGTAAAAAAAAGGATAATAACATTTCCTACTTTATGATGTTCTTGCAAGGCGTAAATGAGGCAGTGCCTGTAGAGCTCTTCACTCAAGCTCTGGGACAGGGAAGGGACTTGAAATGCTAAATGCTCCTACTTCCCCTTGAGAACAGTTTTCCCTTCTACCCTGGGGAAGCAGAGCTGAACCTAGACTTCATTGTGAAGAAAGACTTGAGTAGTCACCTACTCGCACCAGAGCTCATTTCATCTCCTTTGTCCTCCTTGGTGCACATTCGGGACCTAGTTAGGATTGATAAAACAACCTTCAACATAGTGAACTGCTTACTTAATTTTCCTTATTCTGGACATGTGGTTGTTTCTCCAACACCCACTACTACTATTGCCCTATCATACAGAAGAGCCATGCAGTGTGTGTTTGTGTGTGTGTGTGTGTGTGTGTTTGTGTGTGTGTGTGACCCCAACCCCATAACTAGGGAAGAGTTCTGATTAGACCAAGAAATATGGGTAATTCCTTCTGCACCTCAGTGATTAGTTCAGGGTTGGGCATACCAGTCAATAGCATTCCATGACCACATTGATAAGGCATGGAGATACAGCTTAGAATGGCCCAGTCAGAGCAAGGTTCAGGACTTTGTTCTTCCTCTACTAGGCATGAAAAAGGAAGCATGTGGTCCTTGTTGCTTTTGATATCCATCTTGTGTCCAAGAAGCAGGGTAAAGATGGGGAAGAGTTTGGTGACATTGTTGCTTGATCAAATCATACCTGTAATCCTACTACCATATTTTTCAGTTAAAGAGTCATTAAATTCTCTTTAATATTTTAATTTTCCTGAGATTTTAAAAATTACTTTCATCCAAATGCATCCCACTGATACAAATATACTCTGGGTGCCAGTTCCTCAAGTAAATAGTGAAATAAGGTTTACATGTTTCTTATATTGGTATCTAATAATATTTGGAGGATTATTCAACTCAGGACTTTTTGGATATGGCAAAAGGGTTATTTGATAATTATGACACTCATATCCTGAAGTGATAACCTATACATTTTACTAAATAGTTCATTTAGGGGTACTTATTTTTACAGTGTGTATTATATGCAGTGGAGTTCTGTTATAAATGTATGCTTGATTCTCTTTAGGGAAATGGCAAAAATTCCTGAGCATATGTAACTAAGAGATTAGTTTTCCTTCAGGTCTGGCCTGGTATGTCCTGCTGACGCCTTCTACAGTACAACCTTCTTCTTTCCCAGGCTCATCTATGCTGGAGTGGGGTGCAAATGTTTATGTCAGGATTCTGTTGCTGTTTCAGAGAAAACAGCAGTCACTTGTTCAAAGTGACTCATTCCATCCTGTGCCCTCCTTAATGTCCATCACCCAGGTACCCCATCTCTCCCACCCACCCCTCCAGCAACCTTAAGAACTGAGTCTTTATCTTCAGTATTTCTGTGAACTTGTTTTCCCCCAAGACCCTCTGCAAACATCTGCTGCTATTTACCTAGCACTAGATTTGGGTTTTCTGTGTCCATAGCCTGTAGCTATCCCCCCCACTAACCCAAGTGCCCATGTCCTTTTGGCGGCTCTGTGTTCTACATCATCTGTGCCATTGGTAGGGTTTGTAAGGCTCATTCCTTTGGCTCCCAAGATGACCTGACTGAAGATCAAACTACCAAAAAATCTTCCATGGAATAAAAGTGTGGTATGCCCAGCTGAATCACATTCATTGGCTGTTTCCCATCTTCTTCCTCCTTAAATATCTCCACCTCCTTACCAGTTAAAAACTTACCAGTTCAGTGTTCTGTGATATTGTTTCCTCGTTTTGGTTTACAGATTTCATACCTATTTTCCTTCATGGAGACTTTATCTCCATCATGAGGACATCTTGACAGCAGGTCATACTGGGGAAACTTACCTGGAATCCCCAACTTTGACATGGATTTTATCTGCATTCCAAATTATAGCCATTGAGTTATCACATAGTTTTTGTTGGTAAAAATATAACTTTATTGAAAAAAGTAAACAACAATATCCAACTTTATTTAAAAAGCATTTGCACTACGTGAGCTTTTTAAAAATGTAAATTAAATTAATTAACATACAGTGTGTTATTAGTTTCAGAGGTAGAGTTTAGTATTCACCAGTTGTATATCACATCCAGTGCTCATTCCATCATGTGCCCTCCTTAATGCCCATCACCCAGGTACCCCATCTCTCACCCCCTCCCTTCCAGCAACCCTCAGGTTGTTTCCTAGAGTTAAGAGTCTCTTATGGTTTGTCTCCCTCTCTGATTTTGTCTTATTTTATTTTCCCCTCCCTTTCCCTATGATCTTCTGTTTTATTCTTTACATTCCACATAAGAGTGAAATCATATGATAGTTGTCTTTCTCTAATTGACTTATTAGCTTAGCATAATACCCTCTAGTTCCATCTAGGTCATTGCAAAAGGTAAAATTTCATTTTTTTTGATGGCTGAGCAATATTCTGTTGTATAGACAGAAAATATACATTATATTCTGTTGTATAGACAGAAAATATACATTATTCACAAGTGTATATATATATATACATTTATCCATTTATCTGTTGATGGACACCTGGGCTCTTTCCATAGTCTGACTGTTGTGGACATTGCTGCTATAAACATTGGGGTGCAGGTGTCCCTTCAAATCACTATGTTTGTATCCTTTGGGTAAATACCTAGTATGTACTACATGAGCTTTTAAGGAAATAGTATTATACACTATCTCCAGATTTTTCCCTGATGATACTGATGGGGACATGTTAATATCAATAACCTCAAGTTCATATTTTTGCCTCAATCTATATATATGGGACATTCAGGTCGCACTTTTAAAAATTCCTTTTTCTCCCAATATTTGTGCTTTACAGACTTGCATTCATCTTCTTGCTCATCACAGTCACCACTGTGAGGATATCTCTGTCCATGCCCAAGTGGGGGCTGCCTCTTGCTGTTCCTCAAACTGCTCATCTTTGAAGTGAGAGACAGGGCTGTACTCTGAACTGAGAGGGGACTAGTATATCCTTAGTTTTCATTGTACTTTCAATGTACTTTTTCATTGTACTTTCAAGTACTGTCAAGTACTTCATTGTATACCTAGACCCTACAACAGCTCCACTGGGGCCCAGAGTCTTGCCGAATCCAAGACAGGCCCAGGGGCTCCTTGAGTAAAAGGCCCAGTTCCTCCTCTCTATTCTCCGCATTTCTCTCCTCCCTACAGTATCCCTCAAAACAAGATAGCACAAAACATCTTGTTCAGACCCAAGCTGAAGCCCTCATGCATATTTATGCATGCAGCATGTGCCAGGGTTGATCAACAACCCTCCAGTTTCACCAACAGCCAAGCTATGAGCTTTAGATCAGATTTAGTGATTCCCAATCCATGGGGCTCAGCTAGTGTCCCTGCCTCTCAGTAGAGGATTTCTGTTCATTTGAAGTAGCAGCATTAAGAAGATGTAATTACTGAGTTTGTATTTGCCCCTGCCTGTGGGGCTTCTTGTGCTCCCAGGAGCTACTCACTCAGTGGAGGGAGTTTCCTTCCAGTGCATGGGAGAATGTCATGGAAGCCAATGGGTTAATATATCACACACCACTCCCACCCTCATCCCCACTTCAGTTCACATTTTAACAAGGGAACTTCTGAACATCACGTGTAAGCTTTCAGGAATGGTATTGATGACACTTTAGGGGGCTGGCAGGAGTGATATTTTAGGATAGTTTGACCTTCCAGAAGCTCCCCGGCCATATCGTGTGGAAGAAACCCTGCTAATTATGCCCATATGAAACTACTGGGGGAACTTGCATCCTCTGAGACACAGGAGCTGCGTGGTTCAGAAGACAGTCACCAAGTGCTTGCTTAGTGCATTTTGGGATCTGTGCTTAGACTTGGAAGCTCAAAAGCTCTTTGCTCCAGGAATTGGCAGCATGGCGAAAGAGACTGACAAGCACACAGAACTAGCAAACTGCATCACCTCTGCAGAGCTCCTGGGCTCTGGAGGCAGATTGGGATTCAAGTCCTGAATCTGGTCCTTACTATTTGTGTGTCCTTGTGTCAGTCTAGGTCTCTGGTCTTAGGATGCCCAGCTATGAGATTGGGAATAAAATAGTGCCTGTCTCTTAGAGCTGTGATCAGAATTAGTGAGCACACGCCTGGCACATCTTTAGCGCCCAGAAAGTGTCTGATTTAAATAATTATCATTATAGAAATTGTCATGGGAGAAAAATTGAGGGAAGAATTAATTTGTAGAGAACTACAGAGAAGTGATGACATTTGAACCATGTCCCAAAGGTTGCATAGGATTTCATGTGATGGATGAGAAGGAGAGGGTGGTGTGCAGAAAGAGATGATAGCTAGAGCAAAGGCCTTTTGTTTCTTTAACAAATGTCATGCCTCATGTCATGCTTCATCTGGTGCTCCTGCTTGACCCTTGCATTAGTCATTTGATTTTTTTTCCTGTGTGCATGTCTTGCCTTCTTCCTGTGTTTTAAATGGAGCACAGTGGAGTGGAACATGCCATGGGAGGGGAATTAGATCAAGTCCTGGCTGCTGTTTTCTAAGGCATGATGACCCTGGCTTGTTGAAGGATATAATGGTGAAGAACATGGTCTCTGGAGCTGAACTGCCTTGGTCCACTCCTACTTCTTTCATCAAGAGTGTTCATCTTTCTGCTCCTCAGTTTTCTCATCTGCAGAGTGGGGGATGAGAACTTCACCTCCCCCGGGAGCTGGTGTGAGGGTTAAGTATCTGATTGTACGTTCAGCACTTAGAACAGGACCTGGTACATAGTTTGTGCCTTCTCACTGATACCTGGCTTTTGCATGTGCTATTCTTTCTGCCTGGAAAGCTCTTTCCCCAGACATCCATTTGGCTTGCTCTCTAACCTCCTTCAGATCTTTGCTCAATCTTTGCAGTGAGACCTTACCTGGGTGCCCTATTAAAAATTGCAATCCCTCTGCCTTCTACTGTTTTGTATCCCCTCTACCTCCTTTCTGCTTTTTCATAGAATTTCTCACTACTTTTATATTATATATTTTCCTTATTTGTCTGTTATTATCCATCTCTCCTAATTAGAGTATAGGCTTCTTGGAGGCAGGGATTTTTATTTGTTTTGTTTGGTGCTGTATCTATGCATGTAGTATCTGATACATAGTAGGTGCTCAACAAATACTTGTTGACAGAATGCATGATCTCATATTCCTTGAGCCACGCTCTCATCTTCTGTAAGATGGAACTATTAGTTTCTGTCAGAGTACAAAGAAGCCTCTATATAAAAGACAAAACTAGATACATAGAAGAGATAATAATTATCACTGAAGGGAAGGATCATGTCATATGTCTTCTTATTGACACCATACACCTAGAAAATACTATTTACTCATTGCCCATCTACCCATCCACTTACCCCTTTAGTCATTTGTCCACCCAATCATTTATCTGACCATCCACTCATCTATCTATCCATGCATCCACCCATCCATCCACTAATCCCCCCACTGTTCTACCCACCCATCCATTCATCCATCTGTCCATCCTTCCAGTCATCTATCTACCCATCAATCCATCATTCCATCAACCACCCACACATCCATCATTTCATCTACCTCATTTTATCCTGTTTCTTCTCTTATCCCTCCATCAACCCATCCGTCCACTCACCTACCCACCCTTACACCCATCAATCTACACAACAGTCCATCCAGCCCCCCATTCACTTGCCTATCCATCCATCCATCCATTTGTCTATCCATCCATCCATCCATCCATCCATCCATCCATCCATCCATCCTCCCAGTCATGTATTAGCCCATTCATTTACCACTCACTCATTCATCCTCTCATCTGTCTCATTTCGTCTTATCCCATCATCCATCCATCCATCCATCCTACAACAAATGTTTATTGGATATATATTGATTACTAGCCATTGGATCTTACTCTGTGCCACACACTGTGTTAAAGCATTTTACAAGTAATATTTTATTTCAACAGACACATGACGTAGGCACTATTATCACATCTGTATACAGGTGAGGAAACTGAGACATTAAGAGGTTGAGCACCTTGCCCAAGTTCATACATCCTGGAAGTGTTGGAGCTTAGGCTCAGACTCAGGCCATCTATCTCTATTGCACTTGCCTTCAATCCTTGTCTGTCTCAGTACACACAGAGGCTACAGCCTGACAGCAAATACAAATGTGGAACAAGTAATTATGCAAACAGTAGATACTCGATCAATGTATTTAATGGATATGTGTCTCTGAGTGTTGGTTGAGAATGAAGATTCCTTTTCCTTTTTTTTTTTTTTAAGATTCCTTTTCTGAGGAGAGAACCAGTTTGTAAAAATTCTTACACTAAATGCTGTTTTAAAAACTTCATTGCCTCTTCTTTATCATTCATCTGTTGACAGGCACTTAGGTTGTTTCCATATCTTCTTGGTTGTTGTGAATACTATTGCAATGAACATGGGAGTGCAGTTATCTCTCTGAGATCCTGATTTCAGTTTTTTGGGATATATACCCAAAAACAGGATTGCTGGATCATATAGTCGTTTCGTTTGTAATTTTTTGGTCAACTTCCATACTGTTTTCCAAGCAGTTCTACCATTTTATATTCCTACTGACAGTGCACAAAGGCTCTTATTTCTCCATATCCTCACCAACACTTTTTATCTACAATGGAATATTCTTTAGCTTTATTTTTAAAAAGATTTTATTTATTTGTGGGAGAGAGAGAGAGAGAGAACAGTAGGAACATGAGAGGGAGAAGCAGATTCTCCGCTGAGCAGAGAGCCTGATGTGAGGCTCAATCTCAAGACCCTGAGATCATGACCCGAGCCAAAGGACGATGCTTAACCAACTGAGTCACCCAGATGCCCCTATTTTTTAGGTTTAAAAAAAGGGATTCCTGCCATGTGCAACAACATGGTTGAACTTGTGGGACATCATGCTAAGTGAAATAATGAAATCACAGAAGGACAAATGGCATGATTCCACTTATAATTGGAATCTGAAGTGGTCAAACTTTTAGAAGCAGATAGTGGAGTGGTGGTTGCCAGGGGCTGGGAGAAGGAGAAATGGAAATTTGCTGTTGGATGGGTAGAAAGTGTCAGTTATGCAAGATGAGTAATTTCTAGAGACCTACTATATACCACACTGTACCTATAGTTAACAATACTTAAGTGTACACTTCAAAATTTGAGAAGGTTGACCTCATGTTATGTATTCTTACCACAAAAATAGAAAGAAAAGAGAACCTCCCAGCCTCTGAATGGTTTAAAAACCACGGCTGTTGATCTCTGTGTCCAGTGGGACCCCAGGAGCCAGGCTAGTTTGTGGCTACCTTGGCACATGCCCTGCAGTGCCTGCAGAGGCTGCTAGAAGCCACCTGGCCGTGTGCCACGTGGAGCTTCTCCCTGCCTGGGGATCGCATTTTCACCATCCTCCAGTCCCCCCTCGTCTGTGTTCATTCCCACCACAAGGCATTTTTCACTCCTCTATAATTACCCAGGCTAATTAAATAAATTGATCTGCTGATGTACACTCCACAGTCATTTCTGTGGTGTAATTTGGCTTTAATAGAACCGCCGTTTGAGTGAGAGGAAATGAAAGCCCCGGGTAAAAGTGGGATCTTTTAACTTTCAAGAAAAATAATTTTTTTCAGGGGGTTTTGATTCCCTACGTGTGCATAATGTATGCACTGGCTGTCAGAATTAACTGGGAAACAGCAGCTGTCTGGTCAGGATAATAATTTGGGAACCCTTTTGTCATGAGGAACTCAGACCGACTCTGAGTGTTGACAGGAAGCTCATAACTTTGGAGGCAAATGGGGCGTGAAGCATATTGTTGGCTGTCTGGTGGCCAGAACATGGGTTTTTTTCCTCCGTGAGGATGTTCTGGTAAATGGTATCTGCTCTAGATGATACATGGGGTGTACCAAGCAGACCTATTCCAGGGATGGGGGTGAGGCGTTCCCAGGACCACATGATGGTTAAGGGTATGGTGTTAGTTCAATACCATTTGGTTCTCGTGTCCCCTTTACCATTTGCTAAATGTTTGTGTCTCTGAAAGTTGCTCTACCAGAACCTTGGTCCCACTTCTGTAAAATATACCACCTTTGAAGAATAAATGAGCTCAGCAGATATGGAGGGCGCTATAGAAATATTTGTGGTTGTACCAAAAGCCATCACTCACCCACCCAGCATTTATTAAGCATCAGCCCTGAACCAGGTGTCTTGCTAGTGGAGAAGGTGAACCAGAGAAGCCTAAGCCTTGTTAAGATTAGAATCTCTAAAGGGAGGCTTCTGCCCTGATTCTGCCCAAATAGGAGTCAGGATCTTGACTGCATCAATAATACATTAGTGGTTTATTTCACCCTACTATGTCCAGGCACTGGTCCAAGCTTTTTACAGGTACTAGTTCAATAAATGATAATAGTTGTTATCTGTTGAGTCCCATGCCAGAGCTTTAGCATGCATGATGTCATTTTATCTTCCAACCATCCTCTAAGATATGTCCATGTATTATGTTTTCTTTAGAGATTAGGAAAGTGAGGCTCAGAAAAGTAAAGTGGTTAGGGTCACATGGCTAGTGGGAGGGAAAGACAGGACTTGAACTTGGAACTGTCTGACCCCAGAGTTTCAACCATCTTGTCAAACTGCCATCAGTCATGGGGTTCAGAGTGGGTCTCACAGCCCCTGGACTTTGTGTGATGGTATATATTCAACTAAGATGCTATAATGGTGACAAAAGATTTTGTTGAAAATGATTTGAGGCTCTTCCCTCTGTGGAGACTTGTGTGCAATTTACTTCATGCCTGGGTACTTAGGAACTGATGAGAACCTCCAGCTAATGTGGTGGAGGGAGGAAGTCAGCTTATACCCCTTTATCTCCCAGGCATGGGCACTGTGTTTGCATGACTCTCATTATTTCTCTTGGTGGCATCATTGTTTTTGAGAACTTAGCTGTGATTACACTGTCATTATCAGTGCCTGGGCTTCTCCCGCAATAGGAATGATATTGACTGTTTTATTTCTTCCTCCTTAAAAAGAAGGCAGCTTCATTGAAGTATACTTTTATGTACTATAAAAGTCACTCATTGTAAGTGCACAATTCAGTGATTTTTAGTAAATTTATGGGGTTGTGCAATCATCACCACAATCCCATTTTAGGACATTTCTGTCAAGATATGCCAGTGGCCAATAAACATATGAAAAAATGCTCATCATCATTAGTCCATGAGGAAAATGCAAATCAAAACCACACTGAGGGGCACCTGAGTGGATCAGCTGGTTAAGCATCTGACTTTAGCTCTGGTCATGATCTCAAGGTCCTGGGATTGAGCCCCACTTCACCCACTGAGTGGGGAGCCTGCTTCTCCCTCTCCCTTTGCTGCTCCCCTTACTTGTGCTCTCTTTGTCTCTCAAATTAAAAAAAAGCTTAAAAAACCCCCAAACACTGAGATACCACTAGGATGGCCGTAATGAAGAAGATGGACAATATCAAATACTGTGAGGATTCGGAGAAATTGGAACCTCATACATTACTGATGGGGATGTAAGATAGTATAGTTGCTGTGGAAAACAGTTTGGTGTAAGAAAAAAAAGTTTAGCATGTTTTTACCACAAAACCCATGATTCTGCTCCTAGGTATCTTTCTCCCAGCTTTTTATCTCAAAGAATTTCCAACCTACAGGAAACTTACAAACAGTTCAATGAGTATCTATATATACCCTTCATCAGTCATTCAGTGCCTTCCCTTACTGGATTTCTCTCTTTACACATACAAACATGTACACTTTTTATTAAACTAAATTGAGACTAAGGAGCTAGATACTATGACACTTCACCCTTGAACACTTGATCGCATATCACCTGAGATCAAGAGCATTTAATCTATGACCACAATTCAATGATCCCACTTAAGAATTTTAATGATGATAGAATACTCTTATTTAATATATACTCCATAGTTAAGTTTCCCAGTTGTCCTAATATTCTATATGGCTGCTTTAAAAATCATCTAGCAACCAGCCAAAGACAATACATTACATTCAGTTTTCATATTTTTAAATACTTCTTTACTCTAAGGAAATCCACTATCTTGTGTGTGTGAGTGTGTATATGTGTGTGTATGTGTGTGTGTATGAGTGTGTGTGTGACTGTGTGTGTGTTTTATGCCTTTCACTTTTTAAAAATGTCCAGGTTAGATGTTTGGCAGAATGTTGCATTTGCAAATGCAGGACGGATTTATCTGATTGCTGCCTCCTGACTAGTACTGCACAAGTGATGCTGTGTCCTTTTCAATGCATCACGCCAAGACATCATGATGTCAGCATGTGACATCATTCATGATGTTAAGGGAGACACATTTTTAAAAAAAAATTATTTGTTTGAGAAAGAGAGAGCAGAGTGAGAGAGCAAGAGAGAGAGAAAGCATCAGCGGGGATGAGGGGCAGGGGGAGAGGGACAAGCAGACTCCCTGCTAAGCAGGGAGCACAATGTGGGGCTCCATCCCAGGACCCTGGGATCATGACCTGAGCCAAAGGCAGATGCTTCACTGACTGAGCCACCCTGTCACCCCCAGGAAGACACATTTTAAAGTCACTTTGGTGAGAAGAGTTACTTCCTGCTGGAAACCTAGGCTGGAAACGGATTTCCCACTGAAGAATAAAATGACTTGTTATATCCTGTGGATGGTTGAGCACTCCTGTAGGATGTCAGAGGATGCTGTGTGCTTGCTCATGCCCGCTCTTGCATGGTTACATGAGGGGCTGGGGTACTAAGGTGAACAGACATGGCCCCTGCACTTAAAGGGGCTAGTACCTGGAGGAAGAAGCTACAGGACACATCATTCCAGAGCAGCATGGTGAGTGCTGAGATTGAGGGTATGCACAGGGTCGAATGGACGAAGGAGTTGTGGATGTCGATCAAGGTGGCATTCCAGATGATTACTGGCACTTGGAGGATAAGTTTTTCATTCTTGGCCAGACCCTTAGGACTGGCTTTGAATCCACCTTTTCTCTCTCTGCTATTTTTTTATTCTCTCTTTCTGTAGTCCAGTCCAATCTTGGAAAGGGATAGACTTAATTACAACCCTGCCTGTACCACTTTTGGGCTGTGTGACCTCATGCAAACCCTAGTTTTCTTATGTGTGATTAATTTACAGTAGTACCTCCATACCAGGGCCACTGCACCCACTTAGTGAGGCAGGACATGCAGTGCAGGGCCTGAGGGAGGAGGGATCACTACATTTGAGCCATTATCATTGTTCTCTTTATCTCAAGCTACTTTTGAGGCCTTATCCTCTGCACAAAGTGTAATCTGTCCAGCCCCTTTATTCTGATGCCCCCTTTGTGTAAGACACCTATTTTCTTTTTATAGCATGCTGTCTTAGGTGCTGCCCTGCCCATTGGACAAGCCTCCTGCAGTGTCGTTGGTTTTGAAAGTACCAGGGCAGGTTGGAAGGCATGGAGATCCCAATCCCATCTCAGGAGAGCTTCTCAGACTCTTGTTACATGAGCCGTTTGTCAGCATGAGCCAGGCAGCTGTGGATTGTGTTGGCTTGGTTCTGGCAGCCTTTTTGGGAATGTCTCATCTGCTCAGTTGCTGACCCAGATAAAGGGTCATTAAGGGCTCCATGGTTTGGTTTGTGATCAGCAGAGATTGGAAAGTGTGTGTGTGTGTGTGTGTTTGAGAGAAAAAGAAAGAGATTGATTTAATACCAGGATCTTCTCAGCTCAGAAAAGGTGTGCCGTTATTGCTTTTGACAACCTCAAACTTAGAGGAAATGGAACTTTCATGAGTTTTCTTGAACTTGAGTCATTCCCTCTATCAGATAGGGCACCAGTGGGAAACACATGACATACTCATATTAGGATAATTCAAGGCAGCTTTAATAATGGGACACAGGTATGGCAGGGTGTAAGGAAAGTGGATCTAGAGAGGTGAGGGAAGGAGTCGTTGGTGGAATCCTAGAGGAAATTGATGTGTGGGACCTGGAGAAAGGATGGGCTATAACATTCCAACCTCACTTTTCTGTCTATCTGTTTGCATTATTATGAAGTCTGGGGGCAAGGGAGCCCCTTAATGGCACTTATCAAGGTTTGTTTCTGGAACAGAGGGCAGAGTAGAGAAGGATGAAGGGTAGACCTTGGACAAATGAGAGACATTGGTCATCTTCCACACAGCATCTATAAATTCTGTTGCGTATATCCCTTCTACTTATTATTTGATTGCTATTTTAAACCAATGCACTTCTTAATTTAATTATATCTTTTTCAAAAAAAACAACAGAAAATCACAGCCAGCTTCATTAGCCATAAATGGAAGGTAACTGTAAAAAGAAATATAAAAACAAAGCCACATGTGATCCTAGATAGGATTCTTTGCCAGCTCAAGGATCAAAGCCAGAGTTCAATTGGGCTTAAACATGGAGGCTGGCCAGAAAGAAATGTTAAGGACATTGCATTCACAGAGACATTCTCCTTGATGTAATTAGGAAGATGGAAGGAGAGTTGAAAGAGGACTATAGTAGATTGAATAGTATCCCCCAAAAGGTGTGCTTAAGTCCTAACCCAAGGTACCTGAGAATATGACCTTATTTGGAAATAAGGTCTTCTTTGTAGATGTAATCAAGCTAAGGATCTCTGGATGAGATCATCTTGATTTAGTGTGAGCCCTGAATCCAATGACTGGTATTCTTCTAAGAGGAAGGAGAAGAAATTTGAGACACAGACACACAGAAGGAAAGGCCATGAGAAGACCAAGGCAGAGAGTGGAGCAATGTGTCTGTAAGCCAAGAGATCCCCCAAATTGCCAGCAGCTAGAGGGGAGGCATGAAAAGGATTCTCCCTCAGAGCCCACAGAAGGTGCAAACCCTGATGATGCCTTGATTTTGGATTTCTGGTCTCCAGAACTGTGAGAGAATATATTTCTATTCTTTTAAGCCAATGAGTTTGTGGCAATTTGTTATGACAACAGTAAGAAACTCTATAGGGACTAGCGCTCATTGCACCTCAATGTCATTTAATGACATGTTCATGTCTCCTTAAGATCACCTTCATAAAATCCCCTCTAGGACCAGCAGTTGAATGTGCCCTGTGCTTTGAGGAAAGAATGGATTTGGATCGTCAGTTTCTCTAGGGCAGGACTCTTGTCTCTTTGTTATGTCCCCAATTCCCAGCATGGTTTCAGGCAAAGTAGTCATTCTGAACATACTTAAGTGTTGAATGGATGCATGGACCCCAGAAGGAAACTAATGGTATCCGTCAAAGTTATGGTTGAAAATGACAAACTTAGCAAGTACTAGAGAAGATGAAGTCAAAGACTGTGGTCTGGATCTCCTTAGAAATCACTAGACTTAGGGATCCCTGGGTGGCTCAGTGGTTTAGCAGCTGCCTTCGGCCCAGGCTGTGATCCTGGAGTCCTGGGATCGAGTCTCATGTTGGGCTCCCTGCATGGAGCCTGCTTCTCCCTCTGTCTACGTCTCTGCCTCTCTCTCTGTGTTTCTCATGAATAAATAAACAAAATCTTAAAAAAAAAAAAAAAAAGAAATCACTAGACTTGTTGAGGAGGAAATTGATTGGCTTGATTACACTGGTACTGTCTAGAGGTCATCATTGTTGCCTTCATTACTTGTGGTAGAAATGATAGTTGATATTTACTGAGTGCTTGCTTTGTTGTTACTAGGCATTGTCCTAATTGTCTTACATGCATTATCTCACTCGAACTTCACTGGTACCCGATGAAGTAGATCCTATTACTTATTTCCATCTAACAGATGAAGAAACTGAGGATATGGTTTCAGTAACTTGCCCAAGGCCACAATGGAATGTTGAATGTGGGTAGTCTGACCCCAGAGCCATGCTCGCTACCACCCTAACATGAATCCCACGAGCATTTATTGTGCACCTCTTGGGTGGCTCTCTGCACTCTTCTCTGGGAACTTCACCTCCCACCCACTGCCACACAATCTGGTGATTGGCTTCCCAGCAGCCAATTTTGTTCTGTGTGATCGTGTTCCTTGACCATAGCTGATTGGTTCAGGGATGAGTGCCTGACCAGTTAGAGGCTTCTACCAGTAGTTTAGAATTGGGACTGCGAAAGAAGGTGCCATATCTCACTCTGAGATATAGGCAGGCCCTGAGTAGCCGTGGTTTCTGCTAAATAAAAACAAAAGACACCAGCCTACAGGGAGAGAGAAGAATAAAGCACATGTTCAGATCTGAGAGAGAACTTCTGGATTCTCCATAGCAGTGCACATCAGCCCCCTGGGATCTTGTGAAAACGGACCACAGCCTAGTCTTTTGCTCCAGCCCACTCCTAGGGTCTGGCAGTGTCCCTGTCCTTGGATTCTGTCTGACAGAGGGCAATCTGTATCCTTAGCTGAAATTGGCACTTTTACTTAAGCTACCAGGGGATTTCTATTCCTTGAAGATTCCCAACCACAATGTGCTTGGTGGGAGCTCTGTGCTGGGGTCAGGGACCCACAGCTGTTGTCTCAGGACATCCAAAGTTGTTTATGTGTATGCCTCCTCCACTAGATTCCAGAGACCGTGTCAGGGACTTCTTGCAGCCAGGTTGTTTCCTGTTCATTGTTGTGTCTCCTGCACCTCACACATAGGTGGCGTTCAAGAAAGATTTGTTGAATGAATGAAAGAAAGAACATCACATGGGATGCATTAGTCCCAAGGGCAAGTCTTAGCTCCAGCAATGACTTTTCTCCCTGAGTTTCTTACCTTATAAAATTATTACTCCATTTTTTTATAGAGTTGCTGTTGAGACTTTAATCTGTTAGATTTCTCAACATCCTGTGTCTTTATTGTTCAGCAGTAAGATTTCTTTTCTTGTTTATGTTTCTGATTTGGCTTTGCCTAATAGGAAACTCATGGGCCAATTTGTGGTTTACTTAGTGATTAAGTACTACTTTTTGGGTCTCATTCTACCCTCTGTTCTTATTTCATTTTTAATTTTTTCTGGTGCTTTATACACACACATATTCTTATTCTTATTAAGAAATATTCTTATTTCATATATATATATATATAATATATTCTTTAAATACTGCTTGAAATCCTTGATGGAATGGAATAGGATATAAAACCTATAAAATGGGGATCCCTGGGTGGCTCAGCAGTTTAGTGACTGCCTTCAGCCCAGGGTGTAATCCTGGAGTCCCAGGATCGAGTCCCACATCAGGCTTCCGCATGGAGCCTGCTTCTCCCTCTGCCTGTGTCTCTGCCTCTCTCTCTGTGTGTCTCTCATGAATAAAAAAAGAAATCTTTAAAAAAACCTATAAAATGATAAGTAATAATAATAATGAGTTGAGGATACATTGAAAGTTGCTAGGGGACTTTGTTAGTTTCCTAGGACGGCCACAAACTGGGTGGCTTAAGCAATAGAAATTTATTGTCTCACAGTTCTATCTGCTGGAAGTCTGAGATCATGGTGTTGGCAGAGTGGGTTCCTTCTGAGGGCCAGGAGGAAGAATCTGTTTCATGCTTCTCCCCTAGCTCTGGTGGCTTGCTGGCCATCTTTGGCATCCCTTGACTGTAGAATCATCACTGTGATCTCTACCTCCATCGTCACATGTCATTCTTTCTGTGTGCTTGTCTGTCTCCAAGTTTCCTCTTTTGTATCAGGACATCAGTCATACTAAATGAGGGCCCATCCTACTCTAGTATGACCCCATCTAAAGTAATTATGTCTGCAATGACCCTATTTTCAAATAAGGTTACATTCTGAGGTACTGGGGATTAGGACTTCAAAACATGAAGTTTCATGTTGTGGGGCGCGGGGGGGGGGGGCACAGTTCAACCCGTAACAGGGATCTTGAGTAAAGAATTTCCTCTCCAGGCCTCAGTTTTCTCACCTGTAAAATGGGGATGCTGGAATGCATGATCTCGAAGGGGTTTTCAGTTCTCATGTTTGATGTTTTTTGATGATTCTCTGTTCTTACTCCAGAGTCATTGTTCCAGTGGGAAAGCAATATAAAAAATAAATTTACCTTAAAAGGCTAGTAAGACGATCTCTCATGGGTATGTGCCTCTTCACAGGACTCTGCAGGAATCAAGTAACTACTGTCCTGCAGAATAAATCGCTCCTTTGGGGGCAGAGGCAGTTGTGGATGTTGCTCCATTGCCTCCTAATCACTCCACATCTGCAGCTACATACTCCATCTGCGGGCTCGGCAGGCCTAGGGATGGCTCCACCTGGCCAGCTCTGTGCACTGCTGACATGCTGTGGGAAGGCCGGAGGGCAAGGGAAAATTAGAGGACAGACCCCCTCCTGAGATCAGTACTGCAGACTTGAGGGCCCCTCTGCTTGGGGGAGCACATCAGCCGGCCACCTCTGTTTTCTGTGTTCTGCAGCTCGAGACTGAATGCACAAGTATTTTCCTATGGGAGGAAAGGCACTGGGCTGGCTGGCTTGCCAGGAGCTGTTCCTTGGGCTGGTGCACACATGTCTCCCACCTGTACAGGTCCTGGGAGAGAGGGCATCCTCCTTTGCCTCAGTGATCAACTTTGTGCTGCCCTGGGGTAGGTCTGACGTCCTGAATGAGTTAAAAATCTGGGTGTCTGCTCCCACTTTCCCCCAAGAATGCTTTCTGAGTTAGAATCTCTGTCTGCAAACCGCCAAAGCTACTGTGATGAATGTAAGCAAGACAGGGTTTACTGGGAGCATGTAGGGGACCTCTCAGGGTTGAAGGGAAGGCTGGAGAACCAGACAGCTCTGGAGGATCTCAACAGCTGATATTGTTTGACAAGCTTGTCTGGAATCAACAGATAATGAAATTAATGAAAACATGCCAAAATATCTCCCATCTTTGCTGTCCCAGCTCACTTTAGGGAAGAGTATGATTGGCTGAGTTTAAATTGTGAGTCTGTTTCCCCAGTAGTGCAAGCACTCCAAGGGGGAAGTTCTACTGGGAGAAACATCCAACGCCCTTTTTGGTTTCTGTAGTGAGGAGGTGTGTACCCTGACTGATAACCATTCCAAGACTGTACAGAGTGCAGGGAGAGAAAGGCCAGTAGCTGACACAGAGTGCTTGCTGTAGGCAGAACAACCTACAATCCTGTGGTTCTATTATCTTCTCAGGTTTAGAGATATAGAGGAAGTAGAGGCTTGGGGAGGGGTTAAGTGTTTGACCCAAGGTCAAAGGCAGGGTTGGGATTTGAACCCAAGTCTGTCCAGGTCTTCGTGATGTGTTCCTGTCTTCTGGTGCTGTCAGTTTGCCCAACATGGTGATAAAGAAGAGCTACAAACATGAGTACAGTTTGATCAGGGATCTCAGCAGTTCTTGGCCCCAGAAATAGGTTAAGGAATGGGCCAACTGGGTAGCAGCCCAAAGGGCCAGGTTATAAAACAGCCCCAGAGGTATTACTAGAAGGAAATAATTTTGTTCTTTTGTCCATCATTTCTCCTGTAAAAGGGGCTGTCAGGGACCAGAAGAGATATACTTTGACTAATGGCTTGGGGGCTAGGCAGGGCCAACTGAGTAATTTGTAGGGCCTGCAAAATAAAAATGTGGGGCCTCCTCGTAACAAATTAAGAACTTCAAGAATTTCCATGTGACACCAGCAGAGCATTGAGTGGGGAACCCTGTATTGACTGTACAGGTTTCACATCAGCAAGGCTGGCCCCGGGTTGGAATGAAGGCAAACGGTGACCAAACTCTTGGTCAAGAAGAGCAATCCTAGTTCCCTTCAGGGGTCTTCTGCTTCATGCCAGGTCGTTTTCTTGCTCACAGGTGAGTTACTCTTAGGTGAGCCTAAATGTCTTCACACAGAGCTAGAGAGGCCACTGAGGCACAGAGAAGGTAGGTACTTCTGGGGCTGCAGAATGGGCCTCTTTACAATACAGAGTTCATGAATGACCACGGAAATCATCTGACCATTCTGAGAATAGTTTCAACAGCAGATGGATAATGCCAACATAGCGTTTCATTAGCAGACCTAGTAAAGACACCACCACAGTTAATATCTCAGTTGATACTGAGAATTTATGATGTGCTGGCACGTTGTATAAGTCATCTTATTTCATTTTATCCTCCCTCTCTACCTTCAGACATGAGAGCTTTCTCTCAGCTCCTTGAAAGTGCCATGGAATTCAGGGCTTCCAGACAGCTCCTTTCCTCTGTCTGGAACATTCTTCCCTTTTCTCCCTTGCCTGGAAAACTCCTCACTCTGTAGATCTCAGCTGATCTGATCTTTCCCAACCCTCATGACTAGGGTCATACTCCTGAATTGTGCTCTTCTTGTACACACGGGCCCTGTCTCTCTAATTGCTATTTCACCAGGGCCAGAAGAAACAAGGGTATCTCCCTTGGGCTGCCAGGGGCTCCCAAGGTACTTCATCTCTTGGTTTCTTCGATGATTCTGTGTGCTCAGTTCTCTGCCAAGGCATTTGCTCAAGTCGGCCACACATGCCAATAGACCACTCCCCTGGAATCACAGCTCTCAAATTGTCTCCCTTGTCATCTTGGTGAGAGCCTTCATCTAGAGTCCACAGTGAACTCACAGTTGAATTGTTGGTTTTTCCAAGAGGAGGAAAAACTAACTTAGAGCTGGTAGTGCTTCCCTTTCTCCCTCAGGAATTTCCCGACTTAGGGTGCCAGAAATGCCTGATCCCTTTAATTAGGAAGGCACTGGAGGATGTTTTGCAAAATGCCAGTGCTCAGGTTGTCCATAACTTCATTAATTTTTAAATTTCCTTCACATTTTCTAGGGATAATTTTTAGAAGTTCCAGCTGAGTGGTAGGTTTTACTTGAATTTGCTGGTTTGAGATGTGAATGTATCAGTAAGCCTCTAGGGTGAACGGGGAGAGCACAGAGCCATTGTGTTTTTTTCCTTCCCTCTCTTGACAACTGAACAGTTGTTGTGCAGCTGTCACTCATTTTCTAGGAAAAAAACCAAACCAGTCGCTGATTGACTTGGCAATACCTAGAAAATATTCTAGTTCCAATTATAGGCTGCCAACAGCAAGTATGGCCTCAGCCAAGGAACCAGCTTCTTTGGCCCCCAGTGCCAAGGGTCTGGCAATAGGATCAGCATTTTATATTCCTAGAGAAGGTTTGGTTCCACATGATGATAGTTACTTCATTCTCTATCTAAAAATATCTCTCCAAACGAATCCTTGAAATTCCACTTTTTGGAACTCATTCCCTTGTTACCGAGCATTCAAGCTCTCCAGGCATCTCTGGAAATCTTGGGTAGTTACTTCTCCTTAGGAAGCTCCAGCTGGCTATAAAAGACTCCAAAGAGTGAGCCTACTCCATGTCAGCATCATATTGCTTTTCAGTGGGGAGACAGAGACCCAGAGAGGGCAATTAACTTGTTTACACAACTGTTAAGTGGCAGAGCTGAGATTTGGATCCAGTCTGTCAAATGCTACTTCCTGAGTTCCCTCCATTATGCCATGTTGACTGATGGGATCACATAAGAAGCTGAGGAGATGCCAAGAAAGAGGAAGCTTCATTTGGATTGTGTTGGTTTGGACTCCTCGGAAAGCAGACTCTGTGACGAGGATTTGGGTGAAGGATTTATTTGGGGGTGATGTTATGACGAGAGAGAGGGGAAGAGGGATGGAGAAGGAAGAGGTAAGCTAATGGTGCTCAACCAGTGGGGCTCTGGAGGGGGAGCAGGTGATACAGAATACCTCTAAGAGTTTTCCTGTCTGAGGTCCACTGGTTGTCATCTCTCACTGGTTGAGGGCCACTCCAGGGGGTTGTCACTCTCTGCAGCCTGTCCAGGACACAGGCTGAACATTCTCCTGTGTCTGGAACATTCTCCCAGGCAGAGAGACACAGTTGCTTGGTGTAGGGATCTGCTGGGGTAGCGGAGAGCTGTCACCTGAGGCTTCTGGTGACTGCCAGCCAAGGTGGCCTGAGAGGTATGGATTTCAAGCACATCTGCTACATGGACAGGAGGGAAGAAAGGACCCAGAGTGAAATCAATAATGTCTTTGGAGTATTAGAGTCTTGTGAACCCTGCCTGATGGATGCTTCTACAATATTTCAAGTATTATACTAGGAATAGTAACAGTTCTAGCTAACATCTATTAAATGCTCTGTGCCAAACATTGCAGTAAATGGTTATATATATTATTTCAGTTAATTCTCTTGACCACCCTAAGACTTAGAGACTAGTAATATCTTGATGTTGCAGATGAACAGGGTCCTACATCCAGAAAGTAGCACAGTAGGATCTAAACCCTGGATCTGTTTGTTTCCTTAGTTGCAATACTTAACCTCCAGTTTAGTGAGGTTTAAATCAAGCTGAAACAAGGAAGGTTTTTTTTGGTGTTTATTTATTTATTTTATTATTATTTTTTTTTACTTGCTCTTCCACAGAACCTTGGACAACAAGAAGATCCACATCTCACTTATTTGACCTTGGGTTCTAGGAGTTTCCCAATTCTTATTCCAATGAGATGTTACGGGTTTCATGAGGGTCCTCCTAAAGCAAGAAGGATCATTAAATTAGAAAGGTGGCCACAGTCAAAGAGACCCACATGAGCTCCAGCTAGTAACAAATCAGGTCAGACCATTAGATTTGTCATAAACGTATGACAGATGGTAATTCCCTGGTCTCATACCCAACCTCTGGGAGCTATCTGTTTGAATGATGTCACTGCATAATGTTTGAAGCTGCTAATGTGATTATCTTGAATCATTGGAGAAACATGAGGCTTGAACAGATTTCATAATAACTTTCTTTACGCTTGCGACTGCATTTTCATCTCAGCTCTGTTCTTGTATAAGGAAAACCTCCCAATTTCTTCTCCTTGGCTGTTGCAATATTAATGCTGATAGGAATTGCTTTGCAATGTGGAGGGAACTGACCAATGTGGGTTCGTGTCCCCCTCCCCTTCCTTGTTTTTCTTGAGTAAAGAGTAATAAAGTAAATAGCCTACCTTTACAGCAAGGGAAAATAACATCTATTTAGAGGAACTTTAGATAAAAGTATGCTTCCTTCATATTGGTAATCTAATTTGGCAGCTCTTGCTTAGCTTTTATCTCCAATGATTTAACAAGCTGCAGTACGTGGTTTTGTAAAATCCTCACCGTCATGCACGTTTCTGAACTCCGTTTAAGAGATGAAAGCAAAAATGCCATCCTTCAAAGAATTCTGGCCCTTGTATGAGACAGGAAGAGGTTGACCCTTGGTGGTCTGGTTTCAAGGGGACCTCTTGAAGCAAGAGGTCTTAACATTGATTCCTTCCCTTTAAATATAATCCAAGGTGTTTTGGGGTCTCCTTGTCCGTTCCTTTTTAAAAAAATTTTTTTAAGATTTGTTTATTTATGATAGACACAGAAAGAGAGAGAGAGGCAGATACACAGGAGGAGGGAGAAGCAGGCTCCATGCCGGGAGCCAGACGCGGGACTCAATCCCGGGACTCCAGGATCGCACCAAAGGCAGGCACTAAACCGCTGAGCCACCCAGGGATCCCTCCTTGTCCGTTCCTGATCTCCAAGCATGCTGTCTTGTCAAGAAAGACCATCCCATGGGAATTCATTTCCATTTTTATGTAATATGGGCTGGGAGGACTTCCTTAGCCTCTATTCTTTCCACTGTAACTTCAACTTACGGTTTTTGTTTTTGTTTTTGCAAATTATCAAGAATATTGAAAAAACAAACAAACAAAAAAACCACAAGGTTTTACAATTTTAAGTGAATAACATTTCCATCTGTATTCCAGCCCTCTTTATCCTCATGAGGTCTATAAAGATCCTTGGAAAAATTGAGGACAGGCAGCTGACAAATGTGCTTCCCCTGATCACTAGCATTTAGAGAGGACTGACTTTGTGCCAGACACTGTGCTAAAGTGCAGTGGCTTCATTCCACACTGAGGACGCTCTGTATGGTATATGCTGTGATACTCCCTTTTCATAAGGAGGAAAACAGGCACAGAATTATTTAGGAATACACCTACATGTTCACACGTTTAGAAAGTGCTAATGCTGAGGGTTGTCTGGATGGTCCAGTTGGTTGGGCATCTCACTCTTAATCTTGGCTCAAGTCTTAATCTCCGGGTCATGGATTTGGGTCCTGTGTTGGGCTCCATGCTGGATGTGGAGCCTACTTTAAAAAAAAAGAAGGGCCAATGCTGAGAATCTGTGCTCCTAACCTTGTGGCAAAGTCCTCCTCCCAACCCCTCACCCCTGTAAGCTGGGTGAAACTTCTGCACCCTTTAAAAAAACTACAGATATTTTCAGAGCACACCTAGATAAACAGATGGGTCTTAGTCAGAACACTGTGTCTTGTTGGAGTCACCCTTTTCCTTCTCTTATGTCTTACCTTCTCTTCTAATTAGGGAGGTAGTCCTGCTATATTGAAGCTGTTCTTTTAAATAATGGAATATAGATGGCTGTAAAATATGAGAGAAAGCAACACGACAGGATCATGGGCAGTTTGGAATAGTTTCCTTTTAGTGGAATCTTGAACTTGGGTAGTTTCCTCCTCTGGGCTTCATTTTATGCATTCATTCCATTTATTGAGCACTTACTACATGCTGGATACTGTTCTACTTCTAAGGAGACAGCAAGGGACAAAATGAATGAAAATACTTCTCTGTGGGCTGTCAGCCTCTTCTCAGAGCTTCTGGGTGTACTTCTGCTCACTTTGAGAGTCTGCCCTCTTTGAGAGTTTAGGTTACTCCTGCATATTGAGGAGATGGACTAGCTGTGTTCTCTCCATTCAACACAGCCTAACATGGAGAACCAGACCTGAAACAGTCCAACAGACTAAGCTCAAGACTTAGCTCAGACTGAGCTCAAGACTGAGAGTGTGCTTTCATGAGTTTCTGTTTCTTTTCCTTCTTCTTAGTTATTTAAATATTTGAGTACCTCCTTTGTATCAGATGCTGT
This sequence comes from Canis aureus, assembly GCF_053574225.1. Taxonomy (NCBI): domain Eukaryota; kingdom Metazoa; phylum Chordata; class Mammalia; order Carnivora; family Canidae; genus Canis; species Canis aureus. The sequence continues at coordinate 41,634,022 of NC_135618.1, forward strand.
GAACTATGGATGCCATGAACTGGGAGAAGACACTGCCTGGGTCAAAGGCAGCTAATTGACTTCCCGCTCCATCCTCCCCTTCTCATCAATCCCCCTGCCCCCTAATTTTTAGTGGTCACATGACTTCCCAGGATCAAGACTATGTTCATTACCTGCGGTTATGGGCTGCATTGTATCCCTCCATATCCATAAGTTGAAGCCCTACTCCCAGCATCTCAATATGTGACTATATTTGGAGATAGGACCTTCAAGGTTGCCATTAGGATGGACCATAATCCAGTATGACTGGTGTCCTTTTAAGAGGAGAAAATTTGGATGCACAGAGAGACACTAAGAATGCACACAGAGGAAAGAGGCCAATATGAGGACACATTGAGAAGGTGGCCATCTGCAAGCCAAGGAGAGAGACCTCAGAAGAAATCAAACCTGCCAGTCCTTGATTTCAGCCCTATAGAATTGTGAGAAAATACCTTTCTGTTATTTAATCCACCCTATCTGTGACACTTTGTTATGGCAACCCTAGAAAACAGATACCTCTTTTTTCCTTTACAGCCAGGCGTGGTCTTTCAGCTAAGTTCTGGTTGAGGGGATGTGAGCAGGGGACTGTGTGTACATTCTGGATGGTTTACGTAAAAGGAGGGCATCTTGATCTTCTTGCTTTGCCACATCCTTCTCATGGAAAGTAGGCTTGCTCATGGTCCATCTTGGCCACATGATGAGGGTTTTCGGGCATTTAGGGAAGGAGGCCAGCCCCAATGTCATTGGTCATGGACTGCTTAGCCTAGGCTCTTATGTGAGGGAAAAACTTCCAACATATTTAGCTCACTGTTACTTGGGCCTGTGCGACTTCCTTTGGTGTAAACTGGAGTTCATAGTACGTTGATGAAATGGGAAGTCTCTCATCAGGAAAGCTTTCCTTCCCACTTTGAACACAGTGATATGGCTTTTCTCATGGCATGCTTTTATTGGATTAAATTGCAAGCACAGCTGTCCACAGAAGGGGTCACGTCTATCAAGTTAAAGCTTCGTAATAAGACTTTGGCATTACTTATTGGGGCCTGTTTTTGCAGCTTCAAGGTGTTATGGAATGCACAGTTTAGTGGGTCAGAGAGACATGTATCCAAAATTTTAGATAGTGACCTGTGGCATATGTGATACAGAGATAGAAAGGCGTACGGGGTTGAGAGGAAGGAGATATCAGCTTCACCTAGGAAAGTCAGGGAAGGCATCTTGGCAGAGGTGGCCTTTGAACCGGTCCTTGACGGACAGAGTTTGGATGTGCAGAGAATGTGAGGAAGAATTCTGGAGGAAGGGAACTGTGTGGTAAAAGGCACAAGTGTAAGGAAGGATGGGGTTTTTTTTTTTTTTAATTTATTTTTTATTTATTAAGGATGGGGTTTTGTATGAGGAGCAGTGAGTAAGTTCAACTGGATAAAATACAATGTGTGAAGCGGGGAGTGAGACTTCAAAATGAACTGCTCTTGTTAGGCATTCAGCCTCTTGGAGTGGCTGGAGGGTAGGCTAAGAGGTTTTGAATGCTGAGAGGATAAGCTGGTTCTTACTCCAGGAGGGAGAAGGAAGCCTCTGAACACGTTTTAACATAGGAGTGGTAAGAACCAGACTTTAGGAAATGTGATTTATCAGTGCTGTGTGGGAGATTAGGGCTTGGCAAACTATCGCCTGTTCTACAAATCTTGCCCACAGTGTGTTTATGAGTGCATGGTCTGTAAGCTAAGAAGGGCTTTTACATTTTTTTAAGAGTTGAATAAAAAAAAAAAAAGAATGATATTTTGTGACATGTGGAAATTATGTGAAATTTAAATTTTGGTGCTCATAAGTGAAGTTTTGAAATCTGCCAGTAAAAATTTTATGGAAATGTAACGTATTTTCTTTCGTGTTACATAAGCACCAATGTAATATACTCAGTTTCGCCTCTTGGCCCACAAAACCTAAAATATTTACTATCTGGCCTTTATAGAAGAAGTTTACAAATTCTTGGAATAGATGACAGGGCAGAGAGCCCGAGTCAAGAATTCCAGAGGGATGGCCATTCTGAGAGCCCCAAGCAGTGGTTCTCAATCTGTGTCCTGTGGTAGAAACAGATTTTTAAATGGGAAAAGAGGATTTTGTACCGTATGTGTTTTCTAAATGTTCAGTTACATCAAATTAAACAGATCTCCATGTTGGGACTTCTCAGAGCCTCGACCACATTAATGTTCATTGTGACTCTTCAAGAAGAGCATATGACGTGCAGTTTTCCCCAAAGTTAGTTGACGATGGAACTCCCTTTCCAGTGGCCAATGTTTTGGGGAATACAGTTTGGGAAATGTTGGTCTAGGGAGAGGCAGTAGTATAGAAAAAAGGGCATGGATGTGGCCAAGGAGTGTGGGCTGTCTAATCTTCAGGACGTATGGGAAGAGCAGGAGTCAGGAAGGACCCCAAGGCTACCAGCCTGAGATTCTGGGGCCGCTGGCAGTGACAATAATTGGGGGGGTAATACTCTGGAGGGAAGCCATGGGGGGAGGTGGAGGACTGTGTGAGGCATGTGTGTGGAGACCCTGCCATGATCTTCATCTGTAAAACAGGGTGACAAAGGTTCCCAACATTTGGTGTTGTGAGGGCTAAAAATAAGATAACACATGTGAAGTGCTTAGCACATAGAGCCAGGCAAGTACTAGTAGGGATACAAATAATAATAACACAAATACTGTAATATCCACTATACTAAGAACCAATCATGTGTCAGGAGCTGTGCCAGGGATCAGCAAACTTTTCCTATAAAGGGCCAGATAGTAAATATCTTCAGCTTTGCAGGCCAGATGGTCTCGTCTCAGCTCCTCAGTCTGTCATAGTCCTGCCCTGGCAGTCCCAGACAATATGTAAACTGAGGGGCATGGCTCTTCTAAAGCCTTATTTACAAAAACAAGCAGCAAGTTTGGTCTGGCAGCTGTAGTTTCACACCCCTGCATTATGCTAAGCAGTTCAATGTACTGGGGTTGAACTTACTCAAAGCCCAAAACTGCCCTTTGGGGTGGGACTTCCTTTGTTGGCCAGGTAACTTGTCCAGGTTCAGAGCTGGCCAGGAGCTTGATGGCAACCTAGGCAAGTCAACTCCAAGAGCACTGTCTTTTGTTGTTGCTGCTATTTGGCTTTTTTTTTGGGTTTGTTTTTGTTTTTTATTTCTTGCATATTGTAACAATACCAATTTACCATTTTCTCAACACCACCAGCTTATAATACACTTTATTGTCTGTTTCAAGAGCACACTCTCAACTCACATATTTATTACTCTGTTCAAAATCTCACTGGCTACTGTTTTGTTGCTGCTGTTATTTCCGGCAGGTGGTTGTTAAGTTTAGGCAGGAGCTGAGGTGTGGGGATCATGGGGTTGAGGGTTACCTGCGTGGCTGTATGCTTGGGTGCATCTCCCGGTGGGGAGTGTGTGTGTGCACAGAACCCTTCGCTGATAAGAATACTGGGAGAAGAATCAAGGCTGCAGACCAAAGATGAGCAGGCCGGGTGGTGGTGTGAGAGTTTGCAATGCTGAAGGTGGAAAGGGGGAGGCATTCTAAGAAAGAAGAGATGGTCCACAGAGTGAATGTTGCACAAACACATTTTCAGTAGGACAACTGGATTTGCTGATTGGGGTCTCCAGCTGAAGCAGATGGCGCAGCCACCCCAGTCTCCTCCCCTGGTACTCACCATTCTGGTCCATTCTAGTGGGATTCTTCAGCAGCACCCAAGACTCTCTTTCATCCCAAGAACAAGGTAGACAGGAAGTGGCAGGGATAATGTCCCCACAGCAGGTCTCAGTGGTCTTGGCAGGGGGACCAGGTAACTCTGAGACATGTACTGCATCATCTCCTTGAGTTCCCCCAATTATAGTCCCAGTTGCCCACATGGGTAGCCTGCTTGATGACATACCTGTATAGGCTTCTTACCCTTCCCAGCCTCCCTTCTGCACTCTGGGATCACCTCCTAAACAAACTACCTGCACTTATATGTTTGTCTCACAGTCGGCTTTTGGAGGAGGAACCCTAGCTAAGGAACCTGTAATCATTCAGAGGATAGCAACAGGAAAGAGGCTGGAATCAATCACTCAATCATGCAATCGCAAGTTTTTAAAAAAGATTTTATAAAAAAAAGATTTTATTTATTTATTTGAGAGAGAGAGAAAGCAAGTGAGCGAGTACGAGTACTCGCACACACATGGGGGGCATGGGCAGAAGGAGAGGGAGAAGCAGACTCCCTGCTGAGCAGGGAGTGGAGCTCAGGAGCAGGACTCCATCGCAGGACCCCCAGATCATGACCTGAATGACCTGAACCCAACGCAGGCCAACACTTGACACACTTGATGAATAAAGCCACCCAGATGCCCCCTGTAGTCACAAATACTGATTGAGCACCTATTCTGTCTGCCAATCATGGGGATAGGCCCTGGGGCTACAACCGTGAACAAGTGGCATGGTGCCTACCTTCACCAATCTAATGGGACCCACAGACCAGTGGGTGTGACGGGGATGTACTCATAAAACCCAAGAAAGAGCTACAAGGAGTAGAGTAAATGCCTGAAGGGAGCTGCAGTGTGTGTGTGGGGGATGGGGTAGGGATGGAACTACTTTCCAAAGAGGTCAGGAAGGCCTCTCTGGGATGGATTCCTGTTAAGTGAGACCTGAAGGATGAGAAGGAGACAGTCAGGCAAAGTGCAAGGGGAAGAGCATTTGAGCTGAGGGAGCAGAAAGCACAGAGGTGCTGAGGCCAGAGGGAGTTTGGTGAGAAGAAGAAATAGGGAGAAAGCCAGTGTGGACTAGATAATGGGAGAGGGAAAGGGAGGGAGAAGGAAAGATAAGGAGCTGGAGAGAGAAAAGGGGGAGGGAGAGGCAGGCAGGGAGGGAGGGAGACCCCAGGGTCAATGCTAACAGAGAGGGGGCTGTTAAAGCCCCAGTCCTAGTCTAGGCGGGGCTTGCAGCCCTGCGGAGGACTTAGCACTCCTCAGAGCAGGTGCAAGATGGACCTTCTGTCTCTCTTAACTTGTCAACAAGTGCTCCTAAATCTGACTCTTAGCAGCAGAAGGAAAATAAATATGCAAAAGAGACTTTTGAAACATTCAGGGAACATTTTAAATGCAAGCTTAAAACACAATAACAGGGTCAACATGCTTTCTCTTGAGAACAGTTTTCCATTTGGAACCTTTTCTTACTACTCACTAATAGGAACCCATTCAGGCAATTTCCCTTTTCTTTCTTTTCTTTTCTTTTCTTTTTTTTTCTTTTCTTTTCTTTTTTCTTTTCTTTTTTCTTAAAAACTCATTTTAAAGCACAATGACCTTTACATTTTTTCCCCCTATAATCTTCCACAGTGAGAGCAAGACAACAGCACAGTGTCACATTGCCTGCTAGTTTGAGGAGGGAGGGGGAGAAAACTAAAAATCTAAAGGGAAAAAAAAAGGGAGTTAGACAAGAAACATGGAGCATGCTATTGCTAAAGTTGCATGCATTTTCTGGAATATTCAGCCTTTGCTTCTCCTAGGGAAGCAGGGTGACTAGCTGTCTTTCTTGCCTGATACTAAGGGAGTCCCAGAGTCTAAGCTGGGGAAGTCCCTGGGCTGGGACTAGCTAGTCACTCCAGTCCCGCTGGTCATTCCAGCACAACACAATGGTCAGGAACATACCATCTGGACCAGTCATCCAGGCGACCCTCCCTTTCCAACACCTGCATCCATTCTTGCAGCATTTGTTTTTGTCCCACTGGGAAGCAGGAGATATGGCACCCCTTCTAAATCCTCAGAAAAAGCCCTAGCTCACTGTGTTAAAGACATCCCACAGCAAAGAACGTAAAACAATTCACATTAAATACTTATGTTCTGTTCTGCGCAGCTTCCAGCAACTCTCCACAAGGGTGACCTGCTATCTCATTTGTGCGAGAGAATGCTGGGTTTCCAGACATGGTATTTTCACTACCAAAACCAAGGTAGCCCTGGACACACTGGGATAGTTGGTCACCTTCTAGGGGAGGAAAAATCTCCAGATTCTGTCCTGCCACCAAGGAGCTAGGTCATTGGGTCAGGTATGCTTCCAGAGACTCAGTTTTGTCAACTGTAAAATGAGAGACATTGGTAATGTCCATGTCATTCTTACAAAGTGTTTAGTGTAGTGCTGGGCATGTAGTTAGTGCTCAATAAATGTTGCTGTTATAATTGTGGACTAGGTGAACACACTTTCTACATGGGAGAGATTTTAGGGGCTTGACAAGACCTTTCCCCCCATTGAAAATCTCTTCTTAGGCTGCTGTCTACAGTTTTGTCATTAGTGAGTCATTCCTTTAACTAAAAGCTTCAACTTTTCCACCAAACTACCTCAGTGGCAGAGGAGTGTGGCTTCATGTCATGACAGGCCAGGGCTGGTGGAGGGTCATGGAGGATTAGTCTGACTATAGGAGCAAGATTTGTTTGAAGTCTCCAGTGTAGTAAGAAAGGCCAGGTGGATTTCATACTCAGTTCTGATGTCTGTCAATTTTTAAAAAGTAAACTCTGTGCCCAACATGGGGCTTGAACTAATGACTCTGAGATCAAAAATTGCATGCTCTACCGACTGAGCCAGTGGGGCACCCCAATTTCTGTCATTTAAAAAAATATATAAATCATTATTTATAATTTTTTTCCTAGTTGTTATTTAGCTTTCCACAGCCAAAAATCTCAGTAAAGCATCAAGGAAGATCTGCTTTGTTTATTTTTTGAGTTATACTTGGGCAGTATAGGTTTTGAGAAGTCTGGCTCTAGTGGAAAGAGAATCATGTCTGAATGAGATAGTCATTCACACCTTAGTCTAAACAAGCACTGGCATTAGAGAAACTGCAGAAATTAGCAGAAAGCACAGTGGCCCGGGAGTCAGGAGGCAGAAGGCCAAAGCCCTTCCCTGCATTCTTCTACTTACATTCTTCATGGCCTTAAGTGAATAACTTCCCCTTTCTGAGCTCTAGCTACCAAAAAAAAAAAAAAAAAAAAAAACAAACATTAGATCAGATGAATGAATGGTTTATATGCTGTTCTGGGGGGACCACAGGGATCTTGGGAGAAGATGAAGCTGTACATTTCCTGTTCAACCACCCAGCTTTGTTCAATCACAGCCATCCCTTTTATCTGCTTTGCAAATTAGGATTCTGGGTAAGGCCTCAGTGTTCTGCTGCTAACCAAGTTATAGAACTGCTGTTCTGGGGTGTCTTTCATGCCTTTGCTGACTGGAAGAAGCCCCTTTCCTTTGCCTCTTCCCTAGAGAATGAGCACTTGGGGGTTTGTAGGAGGGAGAAATGACCACAGAGGAGGTGCGCTGGTTTGCTGTGAGCCTGTGGGCCTGGGCATGGCCTTGTACAGGGCAGTTTGAAGGCACTGGTCGGTGGGGGTAGGGGGTGGGGGGCAGGGCACAGCGACCAGCTGTGACAGGAAGCCAGTGACTAACGATGCGCTTCCCAATTTTGAGAGGGTTAAGGACAATTATTTATTTTGAGTGTGCCCCAGATTGTCGTCATCCTTCCCGTCCTTGGCAGAGACTCTGATGAGACCATCCTCCGCCTGGCTCTGCTTCCTGGCTGCTCCGCTTCCCAAGTCTGACATGCTCGGAGCTTGGCTGCCTCTGCACATGCAGTTTACTTCCAGTGGCGGGGAAAAATAATGGGAACAACCTAAATGCCCACCAGTGGGGGGATGGTTCCACACACGATGGTACATCCATCCAAAGGAGCTGTTAGGAAGAACGAGGGATACATCTGTGTGACTGTATTAAGATATCCCCATGGTTTGGTCCCACTGTAAAGCAAGATGCAGAACCAAGGCCCAGTGCAGTCATCTTCATGCTAACAGTGTACTTATATTTTTAGGGTTTATATGTAGGTACATGCTTCACAGAGGGTCTGGAAGTGTCAGGCTGTGCCACTAATAGGGCTTACCTTGGGAGGGATGTGGGAGCGGCAGGAATGGCTGATATCTAATGTGTGCCAGGACCTAAGTGAAGCATTTCTCAGGCATTGTCACATGTAATTCTCAAACAGTCTTTTGAGATGCAGATGAGGAAACTGAGTCACTGAGGAGTTAAGATATTCTAGGATACTGAGTTACTTAGTAAGGAGTGTTGCTGGGCCTTCTGGGTCCAGAGTCTCTGCTTAGAACACTCTGTGGCTTCTCTGATGAAAAGGACTTTTGCTTTGTATTCTATATACATCCATATAATTTGAATATTTTATGCTGAGGATGCACTCATGCATTATTTATATAATTTAAAAAAATAGGAAATACTAGAGAAACAGTGTGCTTTGTGATATCATCATCCTACATCCCCAGGGCAGCTACTATGAGGAGGACATCTTCAGGACTTGAGGCTTGGCAGCTGAGTTCTGGGTTCTTCTATCAAACAGAGACAGAAAGCATGGTTTGAGTTTTGCAAATATCCCTGGGAGAGGCAGCACATGTCACAAGTCATTCACACTCTAGTGTGAAATAGATAAGCCAAGGAGAGAAGCAGAAGATGCCCCAAAAGAACAGTGGCTGAGGAATCAGAAGAGCTAGATTGGAGGTAGTGGCTCTTCCCCTTCGGACAGTTGGTTTTTATCCAGATTGAGAGAGAATGAGAGAGACCTCCTAAGAGGCAGGGCAGATCTAATACCCTTGGGGATGTTTGGTGTTGACAAAGTTCCTCCATGAGATCTTTGTGTGTTATGACTTGGAGTCTGAATTTTACTCTAATGAATCTCTGTAGACTACAAACAATGATGACAATGCAAATAATTAGTTGTTATTTAGTGTTTACTTTGGGGCCTGGCACTGTCCTTAGTGTATTGCTTCTCAGACTCCAATATGCCCATGGATCACACTGGAGAACATGCAGATTCAGACTCAGTTGGTCTGGCGCATGGCCTGAGAATTTGCATCTCTAGCAGGATGCTGAAGCTGCCAGTTTGTGGACGGCATTGTGAGTACGGAGAATGAAGAGGTCAAGACATTGGCTGCCAGAGTTTGAAGCCCACACTCCCTTAGTCATGTTACCTACTTTATAGGGTTGTTATGAATATTGAATCAAATAATACACATACAGGCTTTTGGCACAATGCTTGGTGCAATAGGAGCACTTGGTAAACGGTAGCTATTACTATTATTATTCCTATGTCATCAAAACCCTCAACAACCCTAAGAGGTAGATCCTGTGATCCCCACCCTTATTTGAGGCTTGAAGAGCCCACTCAGGCTCGTGCAAGTAGAAAGCAGCCTGGCTAACTTCAGGCAGGGCTTCTTAACCTCCGTGCTATTCACACTTGGGGCCAATCTTTCTTTATAGTGGGGATGATCCTGTGCCCCTAGGAGGTTTGACAGCATCCCTGGTTTCTACCCAGTAGATCCAGTAGCATCCCTATCTCTCCCAGTTGTGACAACCAAAAATATCCCTGACATTGCCAAATTGGGATTGTCACCCCAACCCCCCTCCTCCCTGGCCCAGTTGAGAAGACTTGTTCTGGACTGAGTGGTGTTCCTGCAAAGGTTCAGGCTGTTCTCCAAGGCATCTTGGAGATGTAATATTGCTATTCAGGGCATCTAAGTGTTAACTGAGACTCAAGTGGTATTTGAAAGAATCATCTCTAATGCAGTGACCAAAGAAGTCACGTCTTTTTTTTCTTTCCTATTTTTTTTTTTTTTTAATGCTTGAATGGTTCCAATTCAGCTGTTATTCAACCATTATTCAGCTCTTTGAAAAATTTTGGGTCTGATATTATATATTATCCCTTGTTTGAGTTTGGTGCTGTGAAATCATGCCATTTTCGTCTTTTTTTTTTTTTAAGAGACGTTGCCAACACCATCTTTAAGTATGCTTTTATTTGCCTTCTGGTATCTACATATAACAGAGCTTCTGGAAAGTGGAATTTATGATTTGCAATCTGTGGCCATTTCTATAGTGTTCTGATTTGCAAACAGGATTCACCTCCTAGTCTGTATTTTTCTTGTATGCTTCCTTATGTTTGACTAATTTAAGTTTCTAATAGATGCGCTTGTAAAAAGTTGCCTTATTTATCACTGAAGCTGTCTGAGCAGCTTCAATGAAATTGTGCTGACCTCATTTAATTATTCGTAAAACCTGTGTTCTGATTCAGTTGGCAAGGTTTTGGGTGTTTCTTTATGTTTAAGGAAATTAAAGAGCAAACATCAAATAATTTATTGAGTGCTTATGATGTGCCTCTGTGGTTTATTTCTCTGAATCCTTTAAACATTTCTTAGAGGTATTTTATGCCCATTTTATGGGTTAGAAAACCCAAATCTTAAGTCTCCATTTAGGATCACACAGACAGTAAGAGGTGAGGGTGGAATTTGAGGCCAAAGACCTCAGGGTTCATGCTCTTTCCTGCTTTGCTGGGCTGCATTTAGTGATCAAGAATGGACTGGAATTAATGCCTTCTTTGACCACACACTGTAAAGCAACCAGCCCCAACTGTCGGATGCCATGGTTTCCAGATGCAGTGCAGTCCGTAATCTGGATGTTCCATCTGCCAAATTTCACACTCCAAATGCTGAGAAATAGCTGGATTTCCAAAGCTATGGAGACACAGCCAAGTCTTCATTCATTCTCAGGGAAAGGGAAAGATTGCAAGGCAACCTTGAGGGCCTGGCAGTATCTGGAATCCATAGATGTGGCACCAGTCTGCATGGATGTGAATCTTTCAGAAGTGGGCTCAGGACCTGGGAGTGGCGGTGGCCTGGAGGTAAAAGTGAACTGTGTTCGTTTATTCAGGATGTAGGTCCGCCAGTAGGGTGAGAGGGAAGAAGAAGGTGAAGGGCAGAGATGATGGCTATTCCAACCTGAGCCTTACTGCATCCTTGCTAGACCTCCACCAGAACTCTTCGACCCCAGGGCAGCAGAATACTAGCAGCACTGGAGCTTTAGTCCAGTTAGGCCTGGTCACCTGGCACTGGATAATCATCAACTGTATGTACATGGTGAAAAACATTAGAATGATCAAAGATGGGATGCCTGGGTGGCTTAGCGGTTAGGTGCCTGCCTTCAGCCCAGGGCGTAATCCTGCGGTGCCAGGATCGAGTCCCACATCAGGGTCCCTGCATGAAGCCTGCTTCTCTCTCTGCTTTTGTCTCTGCCCCTCTCTCTCTCTGTGTCTTTCATGAATAAATAAATAAAATCTTTAAGAAAAATAGAATGATCAAAGACATAGACAGGTGGGCACTATGATTATTTGAAACAAGATTCTTAAACTTTCCGAGCCTCACTTTTCTGATCTGTGAAATGGGGATAAGATTGCATACTCAGGGGGCATCTGGGTGGCTCAGTGTTTAAGCATCTGCCTTTGGCTCAGGTCGTGTTCCCCTGGTCCTGGGATTAAGTCCCACATGGGGCTCCCCAGAGGGAGCCTGCTTCTCCCTCTGCCTATGTCTCTGCCTCCCTCCCTGTGTCTCTCATAAATAAATAAATAGATTTTTTTTAAAAAAATTGCATACTCAGTCCTCAGGATCAACTGAGCTTGTGCTCAAGAAAATACTGTGAAACTTCCAAATTGAATGTCATTGCAGCACATGTTTGCAGGATATTTTAGATAATGAGTCAGGCCCTGGTGAGAGTTGCTAGACAAGATTGGTCTTAGAAGACTCTAGTCAAGGTCTAGAGATTGTGCTAGTCAGGGATCCTTGGGTTATAAGTGACAGAACCATAACATCCTAACTAACCACTACCCGCCCCCCCGAGAAGTCTTAGTTGAAAAGGAAATGTATTGGTTCACATAGTTGAGAAGTCTTAAGAATTGAACTACTTCAGGTAGGACTTGCACCAGAACCTTGACTAATGTCATAGGGACTCATGTTTGTTCTCTCTGCCTCTTTTTCTGTTTTCCACTCTCCTCTTATACTGGCTTTGCTCTCAAAAGTGCCTTTCCACTGGGTGGACGGTGACATCAGGCTTTTAGTCTCCTGGCTCTTCTCGGTCCTGTAGAAAGCTGGTATATGTGTCCAGGCCAATCCATTTGGAGTCTTGGGATTCAGTCTTAGTGGTTTTGATTAGGTAATATGACCACCCCTAAACAATCCCTTTAGCCAAGAGTGGTGTATTCCTTCTATTGGCCACTCACAGGTCACAGGTTCATTCCAGGAGTTGGGGGTGAAGTAAATTCACCCCCCTGCAAGGGCTAGCATTGTGAAGAAAAGTCAGGGCTTTTGCCAGAAGAAGGAAGGATATGTGTCTACTATAGTAGGTACAACTCAAAGCTGGAAAATGCCAACTGCTAGAGGTTCTTCCAAACCTAAAAGGGAGTGTAAAGCTTGGGGCAGTAACTCTTGTCCTGGGTGGAGGTGTTCAGAGAGGGCTTCCAGAAGCAATGAATTTTAAGTTGGGTTTTGAGGGATGAATACGAGTTTACCAGGAAGTAAAAGGGATTGGCCAAGCAAAGGGACAATTAAGGAAGAGCAGACAGTATCTAGAATTGGAATGATTTTGAAGCTTGCACCTCAGATCACTGAGGATCATCTGGATATAGAATTAGAATGAATTTGAATTTTCTAGTTTTTTTTTTAAGATTTTTTATTTATTTATTCATGAGAGACATAGAGAGAGAGGCAGAGACACAGGCAGAGGGAGAAACAGGCCCCATGCATGATCCTGGGTCTCTAGGATCACACCCTGGGCTGAAGGCAGTGCTAAACTGCTGAGCCACCAGGGCTGCCCAGCATTCTAGGTTATTGAGCAGAAGGATCTGGTAAAAATGAGCTTTTATTACAATATGGGGAGAAGAGAAGCTGGGTCATATAGAGAAGTAGCTTCGGGAGTTCTCAGGGGTTGAGTTTATGGCTCCCACCTAAAAGGCATGGATCAGAGACCCGAGGGCCAGCCACTCCCTAACTATGTGATCCTGGGCAAGGTATGTAATACTCAATCTTTTAGCACCTTGATCTCCTCATCTATAAATATGTATATTCATCATACCCACCCCATTGCATTGGGTGGTTGTGAGGATTAAATGGATTAATATGTATAAAGCACCTAGAATAGGGCCTGGCTCATAACATGGCCTATAGAACTGCCAGATTAAAACAAAACCATTTACTGTAATCTTTCCCAAACAGTGCTTTAAGGAAAACCAATTTCATAGGCTATAACAGGTCTTTTCCACGAGAGAAGACTAGAGCAAAGTATTTTGATAAATACTGGGTTATTAATAATAATTATTATAGCAAATATGTGTTGTGCTTACCATGTGGTAGGCACTGTGCTTTACCTGCTTTCCCCCCCCTCTAATTTTATTCTTACAAATACGCTGCATAGTTACACAATAGGAAGTGACAAAGCTAGAATACTCTGGATATCCAGCCTCACTGATTGCTTTCCTGCATTCCTTCGTTGAAAATTTCCAATTTCCCAGTAAAGAGAAAATACAATATTTCCCAAAAATATTGAATTAAAACCTCCCTCACCCCTGGTGCATCTTATGGTATTTGAACCACAGCTCCTGAGGTTATTTGCTTTAACATTATTGCTTCAACAACAATAATGATAATTAGTAAGGAGAAGGTCTTCCTCTATAGAGTGACATGGACAAAGATAATTCAGAGGACATTCCTCGCAAACAGCCACATTGCATTTCCCCCTCCCTCCTTAAATACCTGTATCAACCGCCTAACAGGCTGCCAGTGTCCTTTATAAGCCAAAGTAACATGAATGTGACAACTTGCTGGAAGGTTCTTCACCACTACATCCCATTATCTGTGTTTAGTTGCAGCTTCTCTCTGCATTTTGGGTCCCCCCGCTCAGAAAAAGAGGTGAGTACCATCCCATTTAATGGGCTATTTGTTAGGGCCACCCTTGACCCTGCACTTTAGCAGTGACCTTGTCTGTTTTCTGCGAATCCCTCAATCAGCACCACTATTGAAATTGTCAAGAGGCGAGCCTGACTGATATAATGCTGAATTGATTGGCCTCCTCCTCTGCTGGGGAGACAAGTGGGGGCAGGAGTGTGGATAGATCCGTGTTAGAGTAAAAATGCTGAACCATATTTTTGCACATCTAAACCACAGATGCAAAGAGAGGAGGAAATGAATGCCTCTTTTAAGCTTCTGCCAACAGTTCACGTTGCCTAGGGGAGGTACCGTGTTTGCCAAGATGGAATAATTTATAGATCTCATTTTGAACTTTGAAAAGTCTGCAACTTTTTTGGGGGTGTGTGTAGAAAGTGGTTTACTCTATCTAGGTTTATTAATAATCACCAGCTAAGAGGTCAAAGCTAACAACAGGAAAATTAAGTAGAAACTAAAATTAGCCCTGTGATATGCAAGGTATAGAGACAAGCATTCGGTTCTGGAAGCCTGAGGTGGCTAGGCCTGTTTTCCTCCTCCACTGAAAGGCCTGGGGTGAGTTTGGGGGCGGGTGATGGGGAAGGATCCTGAGTGCATTTGCATCACAAGGGCTCATGGGCACAGGAAAGTGGGCTCACATACTTAACACCTCCCCCCCATCATTGCTCAGCTGGCTGGCTGGCTTTTCCTGATGCCCCCCAACATATAAGGTGAACTCACTAGCTTCACACACCTGACCCTCACCCCCCTCCCCGCAAATTCCCTCCCTGCCCTTCCTTCCTCCTTTGCCCATTTGGGTGTTGATCAACTATCTTATCATTTCCCCTCACTGGACTCGTGTGTGTGATTTTTGCCTTTGTTTAACAATGTTCCTGCAGCCTGGAATGTTCTCTTACCTTGACCAGCTGGCAGACTCCTACACATTTTCCCTCCCCCCCCTCCCCCCCCAGGCAGAGCCGATGCCTCTGCAGCCCAACTGTCATACTTCTAGACAGCAAGCACCACCTTGTATTGCCATCTAGGCTTGAACTATCTTCCCACGAGGCCACGAACTCTTGGGACCCAAGGACTGTGGTAGGTTTCTATTTACACATCCATCATCTAGCACTCTGCAGGCTCTTCATACATACATGTTGAGGAATAAATGAATAAGCTAATGCTTTCATCCTTGGAATCTATTAGGAAGTTTATTTTGCTGTGAGTGACAGAAACGCTCCCAGGCTCCTGTAGAAACTTAAACACACAAATTTTTATTTTACCACATATAAGTGGCAGGCCCATTCCAGCAGGCCCTGGAATGGCGACTCTGTAAAGTCGTCACAGACCCAGGCTCCTTTCAGCTATCCATTGAAGTGGTATTTTCCTGGACTGCTATGGCTGCTGCAGCTCCAGCCATTACATCTAATTTTAGAGGAAAGTATTACGAAGGGGGTGTCACCTCCTTTTAAGGAAACTTTCTGGAAATTGCAAACGCAATTTATGTATACCTCACTGGTTAGTACATAATATCATAGCCACACCTAGCTGCAGGGGAGGCTGGAGTTCTTTCAGAGGGGTAGGTAAGTAGAAGTCTGATGTGGTGGGCAGAAAAATGGACCCTGAAGATCCCTATATCCTAATTTGTGCCACCTATGAATATGCTATGTTACATGGCAAAGGGGCATTACGTTTGCAGAAGGAATTCAAGTTCTGAATTGGCTTTGAGATGAGGAGATCGACTATCCTGGATTATTTGAGGGGACTCAATGTAATTCCAATGTTACTTAAATATGGATGAGGGAGGCAGGAGAATCAGTTGGAGTGACGGACGTGAGGCGAGAAAGACACGGCTGGGCATTGCTGGCTTTGGAGACAGAAGGGGCCACAAGCCAAAGAATTCAAGCTCTAGAAGTGGAGAAAAGGTTAAGGAAACGGATTCTCACCCAGAATCACCAGGAATGAACCAGGCCTGCCAACACCTTGATTTGAGCCCCGTGAGAACGATTTTAGACTTCTGACCTGCAGAAATATAAGACAGTAAATTCACGTTTGAAGCCACGAAGGTTGTGTTAATTTGTTACAGCAGCCGTAGGAAACTAATATACCAGCATAGAGACTTAGCGGTTTCTCCTGCTTTCCTTTTTTACAGAATGTCCCTCAGAAGATGTAACATGTGCTTAGTTTGGACAGGGGCGGGAGTAAGGGGGGATGGGTCTTTTTATGGAAACTTAAAAAAAATGATGGTCTATGTCAGAGGTTGGCAAGTTTTTTTCTGTAAAAATAGTAACTATTTTGGGCTTTGAGGGCCAATGGGCAGAATCAAGCATTTTGTGCAGGTACTTACACAGCCAGTTAAAATGCAATCATCTAAACACCGAAAAACCCTTTTTAGCTGGTGGGCTCTACAGAAACAGGCAGTGGATTTGGCCTGTGGGCATCATTTGCTGGCCTCTGACCTATATTGTCACTATGAGGAGGGTTTCTTTTTTATTTTTGAATGACAAAGATAGGGCATACTTTTTGTAAAAATTTCAAAGAATGAAGCATGAAAGAGGAAAAACAGTGAAAATTCTCTCTCACAGCTCTCCCTCCTCAAATTTTACCTGTGTAACAGGGCTTCTTGGCCTTGGCCCTGTGGACATTTTGGGCTGGATCTTTCCTTGTTTCTTTTGTTGTGGGACCGTCCTATGTACTGTAGGACATTTAGCAGGATCCCTGGCCTCAACTCGCTCAATGCCCTTGGTACCACCTGCCCCCCCCCCCGGGTTGTGACAACCCCAGCTGTCTTCGGACTTTGCCACATGTCATCCTAGTTGAGCACTGCTATGTTCCCTCAAAAGTAATCATTGGGGGCAATCATTTTAGATATTTCTCTCTTTCTCACTACGTTTATTTATAATTTTCTCCCTCCCCCCATCTTTTTCTCCTTTCTTCCTTCTCCTCTCTTTCTTTTTAAAAACAGTGTCGTATTATAAGTTTTCATTCTGCAACTTAGTTAAAAAGGTCCTTTTACTAAAGTATGACATCATATATATGAAAGTATGCAAAGAACAAGGGGACTGGTTGTGAATTTTAATAAACTAATCACAGCTATGAACTAGTACTCAGATTTAAGAGAAATTATCCCTAATCAACTTTTTATTTAACAATATACTTTTATGAGTTATATATGATATCATTTATATGTCTTATAAAATATAATGTATTAAATGTACATAAGATCATATGTGAATATGCAGATATGTATTTTGCATATTATTTTAAAATTTAACAAAATAGTGGATATTTTTCTATATTAGCCCTTTTTGCTTAAAAGCGGCTGGGATGGGGTCCTACTCCTGCATTCTCAAGGATTACCTGCACCTGTCAGTTACCACACTGTGTTCCCCAGACCAAATGATTTGTTCCAGAATGGGCACATGGCTCAAACAAAGCCAGGGAGTCTGGAAAGATATGCTTACTCTTTTCTCCTCTGGACTTCAAGAAGAGTGCATGTGATGCTGGAGCTGAGGCAGTCATTTTGTCACTATAAGGAGAGGCTCAGGCCCGTTTGGAGGGAGCAGAGCCTGCTCATGGAGAGATGAATCCTGGTGGCACCTTTGAGGCCTAATTAATCTGTACTTGAAGCTAGACTTGCTGTGGGGCATTCAATCTAGCATTCTGGCTGGTGAGAAGCTCACATGACTGATGCCATATTTAGCCCCTTATACCATCCTGATTAGACTGCAGGAATGTTTCCTAGATAGAAAACTAAATATACATACTTTTTTTTTTAACCCTTTAGGAAAGCCACTTGACAGGAAGTTGTTGTTTTTTTAAGATTTATTTATTTATTTATTTATTTATTTATTTATTTATTTATTTATTTATGATAGACATAGAAAGAAAGAGAGAGAGAGGCAGAGACATAGGCAGAGGGAGAACAGGCTCCATGCAGGGAGCCCGACACGGCACTTGATCCCGGGACTCCAGGATTGTGCCCTGGGCTGAAGGCAGGTGCCAAACCACTGAGCCACCCAGGATCCCCTTGACATGAAGTTTTAAAGAAGCTTGGTGCATTCATTTTCTACTGCTGCTGTAAAAAATTGCCAATAACTTGCTGGCTTAAACAACTCAAATTTAGTCACTTTTTGTTCTGGTGGTCAGAAATCCACAATGGGTGTTATGGGGCTAAAATCAAGGCACTAGTATATATGTATAATTATATGTATATACAAGATATCTTTACATATCTTTATATATACATAGGTATATCTTTACGTTTAATTATGATAAAGTTTAATTTATAAATTAGGCACAGTAAGAAATTAACAACTAATAATAAAATAGAACAAATATAACAATATGCCAGTTACGTGACTGTGGTCTCTATCAAAATATCGGATTGTCCTGTATCCACCCTTCTTCCATGTAAGATGATAAAAAGCCTATGTGAGGAGATGAGGTGAGGGGAATGACGTAGGCATTGTGGTGTAGCATCAAGCTACCACGACTTTCACCTTCTGATGGTGTGTCAGAAGGAGGATCATTTGCTTCTGGCCCAGGGTTGACCACGGGGAAATTCAGAAAGTGAAACTGTGAATAAGGGAGGACAAGGATACCATAGACTGCCAGCCTGTGACAGGGGTGGCAGTTCTAGTGATCTCTGGATTGCCTCTGGGGTCATCCTTCCATTGTCTTGAATGAGAGCACCCGGCTTCTGTGGAGACAGCTTCTCTGGACCAACCTTCTCATCAAAAGGGCGCTTGCTACCCTAGGTGCCATCTCCGAGTGCTCTCCCATTCTTTTCAATGTGGATAGCTGAGAATTTTGCAAATCTTTAAGTTCTGGTTCCTTTTTGCTTAACCATTCCATTTTCACACCGTTTCTTCCTTCTCGCATTTTACTATAAGGAGTCAGGAGGGACCAGGCCACTCCTTCAGCACTTTGCTTAGAGATTTTTTCAGTCAAATTCCGGATTTCAGCCCTTGGAGGTTCTACCTTCCGCAAAATGCTAGGACGTGAATACAATTCAGCCAGGTTGTTTGCTGCTTTCTAACAAGGTTGGTCTTTCCTCCAGTTTCCAATAGTATGCTCCTCATTTCCATCTGAGCCCTCATCAGAATGGCCTCTACTACCCATATTTCTGACCACATTCTGTTCCAGATCACATGGGTATTTCCTAGGAAGATTGAGGCTTTCTCCAAACCTCCTCATCTTTCTGGGTTTTCACCAGAATTGCCCTCAATGGTCTGTTACGATGATGAAAGCATCAAAACCCTCCCTGCTTCTACCCACTACTCAGTTCCAAAGCACTTCCACATTTTCAGATATTTGTACAGCAGCACCCCGAATTCTCAGTACTACTTTCTGTCTTAGTCCATTCAGGCTGTTATAACAGAATGCCATCAACGGGTGGCTTATAAACAAATTTGTTTCTTACAGTTCCAGAGGCTGGGAAGCCCAAGATTGAGTCACTGGCAGATTCAGTGTTTGGTGAGAACCCATGTCCTCGTTCACAGATGGCTGTGTCCTCATGTGGTAGAAAACACGAGACCTGTCTAGGTCGCTTTTATAAAGAAGGGCACTTGTCCCAATCGTGAGGACTCCATCCTTATGATCCAGTCACTTCCTAAAGGGCCTACCTCCAAGCACCAACACACTGGACATTAGGATTTCAACATAGGAATTTGGGGCAGACACATACATTCAGTCTATAGTGGGGAGAATACTTTTCTTGTCCTTTCCAGCTTTTAGAGGTCACTGCATTTATGCTTATGGCTTCAACTTCCATCTTCAAAGCCAGTGATGGCCAGTCAAGTCTTTCTCTTGCCTCTCCCTCTGACTTTTCTGCCTCCTTCTTCCACGCATAAGGACGCTTGTGACATTGGACCCACTCAGATAATCCAGGGTAACTTTCTTATCTCAACATCAGCTAATTAGCAACCTTAATTCCATTTGCAGCATAAGTTCTCCTTTTCTGTGTACTCTAACATATTCACAGATTCTGGGGGTTAGTACATGGACACCTGTATTAGTTTCCTAGGACTGATGAAACAAAATACTGTCAACTGTATAGGGTAAACAAACGAGATTTATTCTTCTTTCAGTCCAGAAGTCTGAAATCAAGGTGTTGGTAGGGTTGGTTCCTTCTGTAGGCTGTGAGAAGGAAATCTGTTTCATGCTCCTCTCCTGGCTTCTGGTAGTCTCTGGTGTTCCTCAGCTTGTAGGTGGTCACGTCCTTGTATCTTCACATCGTTTTCCTCGTGCACAAAACTGTCTCCTACTCCAGATTTCTTGTTTTTATAAGGGCAGAGTCGTATTGGATTAAAGCCCCACCTAATGACCCCCTTTGACTTGATCATAAAAATCGTATTTCCAAATAAGGTACGTTCACAGGTATCAGAGGTTAAAACTTGGACTTCCTTTTGGGGGACACCATTCAACCCATAACAACATTTTGCAGGGGGCCTATCTACTGCACGGAAGATGGATATGTCTCAGAATATTTTTTTAGCTCCCTCACACCTTGATTTATTATATCTTTGGGAGAGAAACCAAGGCATCCACATGGACAAATAAAGCCCAACCTCTGTATGTTGTGGGGTTTATGGGGGAACTCTCCTGGAGCCTTTATGAACTGCAGGAGCGCCTGAGGGACCACACATGTTCCTCTGCCTAACGGTTCAAGTTGTCCAGAATCTTATTACCCTTGCACTTCACTCATTTTGTAACACATGGGCCAGGCTGACTCATTCTTTCCTTTCCCAAATTTGATGGAGCACTATAGAGATGCTGAGTGGGAGGCAGCCACCCTAAGGTGCAGATTACATTCTCAAGGAGAGATGGCAAAAAGTAAGCTAGGGTGTGGGCCCAGGGTCCACGGCAGTGGGGCCATGAACCTGGAGTCTCAGTGTGGAGATGGCTCCCAGAGTGATGGAAAGGGCCTCTTGCTCTGCTCCTATCTCCCCACTCCCATCTGTGAGCCCCTATCAGTGACTATTCTGAGTCACTGGCCCCCAGCATTGGACACAGGTACACCTACAAGCCCTACAGTTATTCACTGAATGAATCCATCAATCAGATGAATGCTTGGGAGCTGGGCCTGGCTCCCTCAATGAGCAGAGCTAATACTTGGCTGCCTCGATGTGACTGATGGGGTCCGGGCAGCCCTGCCCGAAAGCCTGCAAGGAGGTGACCCTTCTTTTCTCTGCTTTTGTTCCTGCTTCTTAAACAAATATGTCTTGATTCTGATTTTGATGAAGTTTGAAGAGAGTGGGTATAGAGCTGATGACCAGGGAATTCCATTAGACTGTCACTTGTGATAAATGGCTCTTTCTGAGGGCTGGCACCTGAGGGTTTCATCCTGTGAATGTGGCTTATGTCGGAGTGGAGCAGACCAGGACACTGGTGTTTGGACTATGCTCAGGTATGCTATTGCTTCCAGTGCCTCCCTGCTGCCTTTCTCAAAGAAAGGAGTTTTTTTCTTTTTTTAAATGGTTATGATAAAGTATATGTAGCATGAACATCATTTTAACCATTTGTAAGTATACAATTCAGTGGATTAAGTTCATTCACAATGTTGTGCAACCATCACCACCATCCATTTCCAGAACTTTCTCAGCTACCAAACAGAAACCACACACCCAGTTAACACTAGCTCCTCCTGCCCCCTCCTCCCAGGCCCTGGTAACCACCACTCACTTTCTGTGTCTGTGAATTAGTTTATTCTAGGGACCTCATATCAGTGGCATCACACAGTATTTGTCTTTTTCTGTCTGGCTTTTTCCATTAGTTCAGGCATTTGACAGTGTCTTTTATTTTTTTATTTTTATTTTATAAATTTATTTTTATTGGTGTTCAATTTGCCAACATATAGAATAACACCCAGTGTTCATCCCATCAAGTGCCCCCCTCAGTGCCCGTCACCCAGTCACCCCCAACCCCCCGCCCACCTCCGCTTCCACCACCCCTAGTTCATTTCCCAGAGTTAGGAGTCTTTCATGTTCTTGACAGTGTCTTTTAAACAATTTCCAGAAAGCCTGTATCACTCCGTTCTCTGCCCTCCCTGAGCTCCCTGGCACTCCAGGAATCACCGTGCCCCACTTCCTGTTCACCCCCTACCTCCATTATGGGAACTGATTTTCATTTTGTATTAAACCTCTAACTTTGGGACTTTCCTCCCAAAACATATCTTGAACATGCCTTTTCTTCTTGTCAGCACCTCTCTACTCCATGGCTTGCATGGATGGATGCTGTAACATCCTAACTGGCTACCTTGAGTCAGGCCAGAGCCATTCATAGTGTAATGGTGCTGCCCCATGGCCCATCTTCTTCACCAGCTTCCATGGCTTAGAGCCCCAAATCCCATGCTGGGTGTTCAGCACCCTGTACAGCCTGTTTCCAGCCCACATTTTCTGCCCTAGGTCTTGTTAAACCTCTTTCATTTCATTTTAGCCACACAAAACTGTCTGCTGGTGTTGGAACATGCTGGCATCTGATGCCAGCCACTTTGTTTTTGCACTTGTGGTCACACAAGTGACCTGGCTTGTGTGACCTGACACACACCTGGCTTGACCTGACACACACCTGGCTTTCTCTTACATCTTTCCTCTATCCAGCTAACTCATCCTAAGGCCAGCCACAAAGGGCTGCCAGACAGAGCAAACCTTCCTTCCAGTCCAGGATCTTTGTATATTCATCTATTAGATTCTTGCCAAATTTGATCAGAAGGATTTGTTGCTGTCTCTATTCTAGGTGAGGGAGACCATGACTCCTTGAGGGCAGTGATGCTTCTTTGAATAATGCACTTATGGATGAGATCATGGGCCTTGGAGTTCTTGAAATTTGGCTTCGAATTCCAGGTCCTCTATTTGGCTGTGTGACAGGGGAATTTTCTTCTACCCTTTGAGACTTAGTTGATTTTTATTGTTGTTATCTGTACAGTGCTTGTGGTGGACAGACTTTCAGGTGGTCCTTCTAATCCCTGCCTCCTGATGTTTATGACTTTGTGTGATGCCCTTCTCTTGTGTGTGGACAGGACCAAGGACTTGCTTCCAACTAGAATGTGACAAAGATGGTAGGTTGCCCCTCCTGTGATTATGTCTTATAAAACTCCATCTTGCTAGCAAATTTGCCTTTTCTCCATTGCTGGCCTGGAAGAAGCAAGCTTCTATGAAGCAAGTGGCAAAGTTGGAGAAGTTTACATATCAAGGACTTACGGGCAGCCTTTAGGAGCAGATGGTGGCCTCTATCCAGAACCTGAAACCTTTGGTCCTATAGCCACAAGGAAATACATCCTACCAGCAACCTGAAGGAACCTGGGAGTAAGTCTTTTCTTATTTGAGTCTCTGATGAGACCACAGCCCCACAGACATCTGAATTGCAGCTTGGTGAGACCCAGAAGTAGAGAACCCAGCTAAGCTATGCCTAGACTTTGACAGAAACCACATGATAAGAAATGTGTGTTGTTTTATGCTTGTGAAAATCTGTTGTGCAGCAATAAGTAACTAATACAACAGGCATATATCAATGTCTACCCTAAGTGGGCAATTCTCATTGTGATGGGTAAATGAAATAAAGCATCTAGAATGATACCAAATGGTAAAACATGCATGAAGGTTAGATGTCATTGTGATTACCATTATCCCTACATTCACTGGACCCAAACCTATAATAGACAACATGGTTGGTAGGGGGCCGAACAGATGAATAAATAAGCAAATATACTCCACCCAGTGTTAGATTCAGGACTCCTGCCCCTGTAGTCAAGGGCTCATCTGGATCTGAGCTTAGCCTAGAAAAACCGAAGATAAATGTGATTTCTTTCTTTTTTTAAATTAAGGTTTTATTTGTTCATTTGAGAGAAAGCAAGCAAGCATGAGTAGAGGGAGGAGCAGAGAGAAAGGGAGAAGCAGACCCCCGCTGAACAGGGAACCTGATATGGGGCTCTGTCACAGGCCTCTGAGATCATGACCTGAGCCAAAGGCAGACGCTTAACTGACTGAGCCACCCAGGCACCCTAGATGTGATTTCTCTTTAGTTGGAACGTTTTATTATCTCCTAGAAGTCTGGAAACTCCAGTGGAGAGAGTAGATTGATTTCTTGAACTTGATTGCCTCAAAGAAGTAAACTTCTACCATGATTTATAGAGATCCTCAGCTAGAAGACTGTTTGGATAGCTATCTTGTCCAGAGTCCTATCAGACACCTCTGCGTATGTTCCTACCTCCCAGATCTTCTGTAGCCTGTAGCAGCTTCTAGTCTTCAAAAACCAAGTTGTGTGGCTTTTCTGGGATCTAGGTAAGAGCATGTGGGGGATCAACAGGGACATCCTGAAAATTTGACTCATCCAAAGAGCAAAGTCAAACTGCAGATGCCTAGTCAGGCAGACCAAACCCTGGAGGAAACTCTCTAACCCTTGGCAGAGAAAGGGCGGGGGTGGGGGGGTGGGGGTGGGAAATCCCCAAGGACTTCTTGAGGCATTTTACTCCCTCTGGTTTTGTGGTGTCCTCTATACCCCAGGTACTCCAATCTACCTCCTTTTAGAGCTGCAGCCCCTTTAGATCCCAAGCTCTGGATGGTTCTTAGACTCTTTGAGTGTTGGGATCCACTTTGCTAGGACAGGATTAAGCAGGCATCTGTCTGGTATTGTTTGCATTGAGCTGGACAGAAACCATGCGTGGATATAAAGTCTGTGATACCTGCAGAGTCCAGAGGGCAGGATAGTGCCTGTGCGTCCTGGCAGGGAGAGAATGTCATGTCAGTAGCCCCCCATTGCAGGCCGCTGCCAAAGACACAGATTCAAGATAGGAAAGTCATTTTTGAAAATGAAATACCGGAAGTCAAATGACCCAGTTTCTTCAGGGGATGAAGGGCATGAAGAAAAGGAGAGTCAACGTGGATTGAAAGAGACTTAAGACACACATCACCCAAATGTAATGTGTGGACTTTCTTAGGGTACAGATTAATGCAAAATAACTATTAAAAGATATTTTCAGGACCTGAATTCATTGAAGATAGACTGGGCATTTGGTTTTATTAAGCAAATACCATGGTTAATTATGTTGGGCTGATAATGATATCATGGTTCTGTATTAAGAGGCTCTTACTTGTTAGAAATATACATGGAAGTATTTAAGGGTAAGTGACATCGTGTTTGGGATTAGCTTTAAAATACTCTATGAAAACCAACCATCCGACCACCAACCAACTAAACTTCAAAAGGTGGCCAGATTAAACAAGAACTGCTGGGAATGGGTAGCATTTGAAGCCAGATGATGGCTACGTGGGAGTCAGGTAGTGTTTGCCCTTCTGTGTGTGTATTTGAAAATGTCCATAATAAATGTTACAAATTAAATGTATGTCACCTTCTAGGGATGAGGAGACTGAGTCCTGGTGACTGCTGATTTATGATGGGATCAATTTCTCCCTCTTTAAAATGGGTACAATGACTCCTTCCCTCCCACTATTATTTGATGACTTCCACGTACCCTAAGTTTATGTGCTATATGCCTGTGGAATAAGGCATAAGGTCCCTTCCCCCATGAAACTCATGGACTGATGGGTGAGACAGATGTTAAATAGACCATTGCCCAGGGAAGCATTTAATTGAAATTGTGGTCAGTGCTGCAAAGGAAAACCACACAGTGTGGCGAGAGCTTGTAACAAGGAGATTTGATGTAGACCCAGGCAAAAAGCATCACAAAGGCTTTCTATTTTTGCTGACAATTAAGCTGAGGCTTGCAAGGTGGTAGCTTGGGCAAGTGTGTGTACACATTTGTACGGGTACATAGGTGAGTGTACACAAGTGTGTGAGTATGCATGCACACCTGTGTGTGCATGAGTGCTGTGTGTGTAGGAAGGGCGAGGAGACAGAGTAACAGCTGTGCAAGAGTAGGAGACATGTTCAGACTTGGAGGGGGACAGTAGAAGGGCAGAGAGGGATGATGGTCAAGGAGAGGAGGCTGAGGGCTCTGGGTCTCCCGATTGGAGAGATGATCCCACGGGTTTGAGGGAAGATATTTGGTATAATTCCAGAGAGCAGCAGCATCTTGAGAATGCTGGCTCATTTATGAGGAATTGAATTGAGTCCGATATAAGTTAAATGTTTCAGGCGTGACTCACAGTGTCCAGAGACCCTATTATATGCTTCATTTCAGCAGGAGAGGCTCTGAACCAGAAAGGCTGCCATGATTGGTGTTTAACATTGCACTCTGCTCTCTGCTCCTAGGCTTTCTCATTCTTAGCACACATTCTCGGTCCTCAATGGCATCTGCTATTTGGGGAGTGAAGCCCCTTCCTTGTCAAAGCCCCTTATTACTGTGGTGGTTGACAAGAATAAACTGCTTTTGTCTTTTATTTATTTTCAAGGACTAGCAGATCTGTGTGCCAGGGGAGAGCAGTCTTCGGGCTCTGGGGTTCAACTCCCAGCAATGCCATTTTCTCCTTCTGTGACCTTGGGCAGGTTCTCTGACTGGGTGGAGCTTCAGTTTCCTCACCTGTAAAATAGGGACAAATATAGTCCTTCCCTCATAGGTGGTGGGGAAGAGCTGATGAGGTAAACTGGGCATGTGGTATGTCTAGTAATCATGTGCTATTATTGCCAATATTGTTTTATTATTAATAGTTACTATAGGGGTGCCTGGGTGGCACAGTTGGTTAAGAGGCTGACTCTTGGTTTTGGCTCAGATTGTGATCTCAGGGTCATGAGATCAAGCCTTGCATTGAGCTGTCTTCTCCCTCTGCCCCTCCTGCTCATGCTCTTTCTCTTTCTCTCTCAAATAAGTAAATATATCTTTTTAAAAAAAGTCATTATGCAATTCCAGGATTTGGACCTTAGCCATAGGTAGGTCAAGGGCTCAGACCTAGATTTATGTCTTCTTGAGCCAATACTAGATCTTAGAGTAGAATAGAAAGGCATATTAGGAAACTAATATGTATTTTGACATCTATTAAATATTCCATTTTCCTCATAGAAAATAAAGGAGAAAAGGATAGTTGCTCTTAATCATCCCACTGGGAGATGAACACCAGTAACATTTTAGTGAATTGCCTCCTGAATCTTTCTCTTTTAAAATTGGATTAATCACAGTCCTTAGTTATGACATAATCTCAGCATTGGTGCAGTCATGGCCAGTGTTGTCTGTCTGTCATCTGTCTCTTCATTAAAGTGAACTATTAAAAATCTGTTTTGGAAGATTAAAAGCAGTTTATTAGCAAGTTCATATGGTTTATTTTAATATTCATTTTATCTTTGATAATGTAATAAAAACTCGTGAACCTGCCACCCCAAACAAAAGCCGTGTCCTTGACAAGGACCTCTATCTAACTATGTGTGTGGTAGGCCTCTCGCCATCCTCCCCTCCAGATTCCCCTTCCTACCAGGTACCACCTGGAACCAGTGTTCACCATCCCATGGCTTGCTTTCCTTTTTTTGCATCTGTATGTATTTGTATAGAGCACATGTATTTATTTTTTCTAGTTTTCTTTATGCCCATATAATTTTATTTCAAAAGAAAATTGGAATCATACCATACATAGCTCTTTTGGTCCTGATTAAAAAATGTTATCTCTTGGGATGCCTGGGTGGTGGTTGAGCATCTACCCTTGGCTCAGGGCATGATCCTGGGGTTTCAGGATTGAATCCTATGTCAGGCTCCCTGCAGGGAGCCTGCTTCTCCCTCTGCCTTTATCTTTGCTCTCTCTGTATCTCTCATGAATAAATAAATAAAATCTTTAAAAAAATGTTATCTGTTGAACATATCCCCTTGTCATTAAAAAGTCTCTAGAAATAGGAGTGCCTCAGCAGCTCAGTTGGTTAAGTGTCTAACTCTTGGTTTTGTCTCAAGTCACGATCTCATGGATTGTGAGATTGACCCCCACATTCAACAGGGAGTCTGTTTGAAGATTCACTCCCCCTGTCCCTCACTCTCACCCTTACCCTTACCCTCCTTACCCTTACCCTCCCTTGTATGCTTGCTTGCTTTCTCTCAAACAAATAAATACAATCTTTTTAGAAACTCTCTAGAAATATAAACTGTAATGCCTGAATAATATTCCATATTGTGGTTGGACTATAATTTATGTATAATTTTGTCTTCCAGTTGGACATCTTTCATTTTTTTCTTTTGCAAATAATACTGTACAAACTTTTGAAGGATTCTCAGTATATTTTGTTAAATTGCTTTTAAGAAAGTTTGTGAAAAACTTCATTCTCTTCCTCCCTGTGTCCCTTACCCCCAACAAATCTTTTTATTTTTTAATTAAAAAAAATTTTTTTTTGAATGATAGTCACACACAGAGAGAGAGAGAGGCAGAGACACAGGCAGAGGGAGAAGTAGGCTCCATGCACCGGGAGCACGACATGGGATTCGATCCCGGGTCTCTAGGATCGCACCCTGGGCCAAAGGCAGGTGCTAAACTGCTGCGCCACCCAGGGATCCCAACAAATCTTTTTAAAAATGTTGCCAATTTGATATGGGAAACATGGTAGTAAACATATTTTCATGTGTTTATTGGCTATTCACATTTTTTCCCTGTAAATCCTCTATTCATGTCCAGAGTTCATTTTTCTATTGATGTTTTTTATTGATTTGGAGGAGTTCTTTATTTATTTTTATTTTTAAAAAAGATTTTATTTATTTGAGAGAGAGAGATAGTGAAAGAGAGAGCACAAGAGGGGAGGATAGGGATAAACAGGTTTCTCACTGAGAAGGGAGCCAAGGTGGGCTTGATCCCAGGATGCTGGGATCATCACCTGAGCTGAAGGCAGATGCTTAACCTCACTGAGGCACCCAGGCACCCCTGGAGGAGTTATTTCTATATTAATGAAGATACTTCTAATCTGTCCTAGTTGCTGTGGATATTTTCTAGGATTTTCATTTGCTTTTAAATTTTATTTATGATAGCTTTGAAATAGAGATGCTTTTTATTTTTAAGTACTCATTTTATGCAGTCTCTTCCTTGATCATTTTTGCCTCCATTGATCTTGTGCTTAGAAAAGCCTTCCCTATCTTAACTTTAGCTAAAAGTTAATCTAGATTTTCTTCAGGTTTTTACGGTCAATTTTTACATTTTAAATCCTAAATATATTTGGAATTCATTCTGATGTCTGTATGAGGATCTAACTTGATTATATTCCCACAAATAACCAATTGTCTAGAAGCTGGGTTTACGATGCCTCCCTTAGTGTATGATCAACATTTCTCATTATACTTTGGTGTTGTTCATGGATGTCCACACTGTATCTTTTTTTTAAAGATTTTATTTATTTATTTGAGAGAGAGAGAGAGAGAAAGAGAGAGAGAGAGAAGCAGATTCCCTGCTGAGCAGGGAGCTTGACTAGGGGCTTAATCCCAGGACCCAGAAATCATGACCTAAGCTTAAAGCAGATGCTTGACCAACTGAACCACCCAGGTACCTCCATACTGTATCTTTGTTTGTCCATCAAGTCATACTTGCTTGAATGGCTGCAGCCTTATGATTAGAAATCTTTTCTTGCTATTAGTCTTCATTTGCAATGTGGTTCTTAAGTGTTTTTGGCTGTTTCTTAATCAGGGGCATTTCATAATAATTTTGTCACTCCTCCCCTAGAAACAATTGGAATTTTGATTGGACTGTGTTAAATTTATAAATTAATTTGGGAAGAACTGATATTTTTTACATATTTAGTCTTCCCATCCAAGCAAGCTGTGTAGGTCCCATCTATTTTTTTGTTAGTGTTTTGCTTTTCTCTCTTTCTTCCTCTCTCTCTTAATTTTTATTGCTATTGGGAATGGAATCCTCACACCCAATATAGGTTGATGTTCTGGCTGAAAACAAAAGACACACTTAAATTGGGTAATTCAAAGAGAGTTTATAACTGGACTCATCAAGGTATGGGAGAGGCGACTGTAAGAAAATCACAACATATTGGAGAGTTTTCCTGGGCTACTAATGGGGCGCAGTTGCTCCTGTAGGCTGAAGTGGCAAGTAGAGGGAGCAAAAATCAGATCCTGAAAGGGGGGTGTTGTGTAGAAAGAGACTTTTTGACAGGAACTGGAAACTTTGATTGGGATACCCAGCCTACCAGAGAAGAATGGGAGGGAAGGAGCTTGGGAAATAAATGCACTAAGCTCTCTTCCCTCTCTGTTGTATTGGCCACTGGGTAAACTCAACTGGAAGCTAGAGATCCAGGGGGCCCTCTGACGTATTCCACACAGATCAGCCTTGAGGATGTATAGAGGAGAGAGGGGAGGAAGCATGAGAAACAAATGGAAGATAACCACCCCACTACCTTCTCTCATTCATGTCCCCCATTGTATATACCAGCTGGTATTTGTCAGCATGTCCAGGAACAACTGATGCTTATATCTTCATTCTCCTATGCAAATATTTTTCTAAATACTTTCTCTCTTGCTAATTCTAAGAATTTTTCAGTTGATTCCCTTTGGTATTCCAAGTATATAGTTGTATGATCTATAAGTAATTATTTTGTCTTCCTGCTTCCAATGGTTGTGTCTCTTATTTTACTTCCTGTTTTTACCATAAGAGCTGAGCCTGCCGCAAAATCATATGTGGTTTTAAAAAAGCCTTTTTAAAAGCCTAAATTTCAGCTTTTGAGAGTCGTGAGAAATCTATAGCTTGGTCTATTTCCTCTTCTCTCTATTCCTCTTCCCCTTCCTCCCTCTTACCACCCATCCAATATACATATATTGAGGCCAACCACATTCAAGTGCTGAGAGATGTGGTGGTAAACAAGAGAGACAGTAAACAAACAAAATCAACAATAAAAATACCAGAGAAGCATTTATCAAATTTTCTGAGCTTATTCCACAGTAAGAAATTAACTTGGCAGTGTGTCCCAGTCACCCCCCACTCCATGTGCACTGAAGCAAAAGTTTCATTTATCCCTTACTGCATATAATGCAATGCATGAAATGTGCTCTGATTTTTTTTTGTTCTAATGCACTTTATTTAAAAAGAAAGAAAGGAAAAAGAAAAAAATCCTACTGATTGCTGTTCACTCAAATGATTTCATGCTCCATTCCTGGGTCCCGACTTGCAGTTTCAAGAACAGCGTCAATGTAATATACTGTGCTGAGAAGTAAAATGGAAAAGAGTAACTGGGATGCTACTTTAGCTTTTATTCCAAAAGCAACTCCATCTACCACTTAACTTGGAGAGAGCCCTTGGGGAGCACAGAACTTTATTGAATTGGGATGTTGGAAAGAGTCCCTTCAAATGGTGAGTTCCCTGAAGGTTATGGAAGGGAGGAGAGAGCTTTTATGCCTCCCTTCATGTCCTGGAGCTATTAGTTTGACATATGCCTTTAGCTGAGAGACTGCCCCGGCCACAATCTCCACTGACCTCCGCTTGCTAGGTCTCATGAAGTTATCTGCATGCACACTGAATTTGGGTGTAACTGGGTTAAGGACAGGTGAGCTCTGTCTGTGGAGCTGGTTTCCCACTTGTTAGCTCTTTTCCCTCACTTGATGGTTCCTAGAGTGGTCACAGCCCCGGGTTGATCTGAAAATCTCTGAACCCATACTGTGTACGTAACAGCTGCCCTGGGTACCTGGGAGTTGAGTGTGGAGGGGCTTGTGCATGGCCACCATACCATTGGGAGAGCCCTCTGGAACCTACTAGGGTCAAGATCTGGTTACATCCAGAAAAATGAGGAACCAGACAGCTTGAAAATTTTTAAATAAGGAGCTGGGGCAGTGGAGGAAGAAACCATCAAGGTCTCAAAAATGAGAGAAAGAAGGCTTTTCTGCTGGGTCTTCAGAATGATGAAGAGTACATTCTGGGTTATAGGAGCATTCAGATTTGTCATTGTAGGAACTACATTTCTAGAGTGAGGGACTGTTTTTAATAATAGTAATTCATCCTTAGGGACTATTATTATCTTAGTGTTACAGATGTGGAAACTGAGACATGGAAAGGCTGAGTAGCTTGTTCACTTGCACATAGCTGGTAAGTGGCAGAGTTGGGATTTGAACTGGGCTGTTGGGGCTCCTTACATCTATGCCATGCTGCCCGCAGTCCTTGGACATTACAGTATACCATAATAGATCCTGAAAACAAATGTGAAACAATGAGTTAATGAATTAATCAATGTATCTCTCTCCCTTTCCATGGCTAAGAGAAGCCCAGTTGGGTTCCTGTTGTGGGTGGCAATGTGCTCTAGGGGAGGGGGACTGGCTTGAGGGCATGAATAATAAGTGGTATAAACCAGTTAGGATAATCCCACTTCCCTTTCTTTGGCAGTGATTAATTTAGGAGTGGGCATGTGATTTGCGGGTGTCTGCTTGGGCTTCTGGGAAATGTTTTCCTCCTTTCCTATCTTTGAGCATGGCTGTGCTCCCCACAGGCCCGAGGGCAGTCAGTGGGGCACAGACACTTGAGAGGAGATGGCATCGTGCAGACCCAGAAGCATGCCTTGACTTGCTTCTCTCTGCATACCTCTTATAATAAGGAGCTCTTATGTTTTTTTTTTTAAAGATTTAATTTATTTATTCATGAGAGACACACAGAGAGGCAGAGACATAGGCAAAAGAAGAAGCTCCCCTATGGGGAGCCCGAAGCGGTACTCGATCCTGAACTCTGGGATCACAACCTGAGCTGAAGGCTCAACTGCTGAGCCACCCAGGTGTCCCAGGAGCCCCTATATTGAAGCCATTTTTATTTGGGAATTCTCCTCCTTGTAACTAAAAGCATTCTAACTTACAACTTGTATTTGAAATCCATTCCTTCCTTCCTCCCTTCATTCAGCCAGTAAGTATTTATTGTGCATGTACTACATGATGGGTCCTGCACGAGGTGCTGGGGATGCCATAGTGAATCCCATCATGAATAGGGCAGCAACAGACCCTTTAGAGGTGGGGGAGGCAGATGTCAATCAAGTTGATAGATCAGTGGTTATTCACCAGTGTGACAAGAGTGATGAAGGCTGAATAAAATGGTGATGTCATTGTGTATGATGTGGGGATTAGTTTTGAAAGGAGGTCAGGTGATTTCCCCGAGGAAGTGACATTTAAGGTGAGGTCTAAAAGAAGAGTAAGCATTTGTTTTGTAGGGAAGGATGATGAAAGGGATATGTTCTGGGAAGAGAGAAAACTAGGACAGAGGCCCTAGCAGGAGGGAAATTGGGGACGTCGGGAGGTGAAGAAGGCCTGATAGGTGGAGTATGGATCACTGGGTTTCTTAGTCGGGGTCCTCCCAAGCAACAGAACCAATAGGAAACACAGATATACAGAGAAAGGCTTATTATGAGGGACTAGATTACATAATGATGAAGACTGAGAGGTCCTATGACCCAGCCATCAGTAAACTAGAGGCCCAGGGAAGCTGGTGGTGAAATTCCAGTACAAACCCACCAGCCTGAGAACCCAAGGCAGGAGGAGATGGATGTCCCAATGGAAGCAAGAGAACATGTTTTCTCTTCCTCTGCCTTTTTGGACCCTCAGCAGATTGAGTGATGTTCACCCACAATGGTGAGGGGGATTTACTCATTTCACAGATTCAAGTGTTAATCTCTTCCGGAAACATTCCCGCAGGTACCCCAGAAGTAATGTTTTACCAGCTATCTGGCATCCCTTAGGCCAGTCAAGTTGACCATCACATGGAGACGGGGGGGGGGGGGGGGGGAAGATGGGCCAGCTCATATGAAGCCCTGGGTGTCATACCAAAACCTTAGGGCTTTACTTGTGAGAACCATTTAAATAGCAGGATGATGAATTCAGATTTGCATTTTGGAAGATCACTGCACAGAACACCATTTGGGTTGAAAAACTGTAACAAGATTCTGCTGAACAGTGATCACACTGAAATCACAGCAGGGTTGTGAGCCCTTTTCCGCCTCCCTGTGTGGCCCCTGATTGGAGCTCCATGGGCTACTGTGTTTAAGTTCGTTGCTTATTTAGAATTATCTTTGATTTGGCACAGATTTGTTTCTCAACTTTATTCACCTCTATAGCTTTCATTTGAGGAGAGAGGTGGTGTATTTTCCATGCTCACAGTATTTTGAATGTGTGTTCTAAAATTAAAGGGGGGCTGTGGGTGGAATGGGAAGTCACTGAGGTGAAAGAATTGAAAATATTCATAGGCTTAAACTGTAGCCTGCAGTCTATGAGGGAGTGGGTTTGGCACCTGTCCTATCCTGGTCTGGTTTCTGAGGGATTTTTCTTCCTCATGGACCACTCCTCTGGCATCAGGGACTCTCCTTCTGCTTTGGGTGGGTGGATAGAACTTATGAATGTCCCACACTGTTGGACCTTCAGATGGGGTTGTGCAAAGTGTCCAGATGGAGTGAGCATAATTTTGCTGGACAGTCCACAGGCAACAAGAAGGAAGTAGGAAGAATGTCCTCAATAGATAGCACATGCAACAGCTGGAGTGATTGTCAGCACAGGGGATGTGTGACAAGTCTATTTAAATGGCCATAGATGGACAAGAGGCATTTACCTGGCTTCCCTTTGCATTGGGGCTGGTGGACAGAGTTTGGCTGCCTCTCCCTGCAGACTCCTCTCCATATGGTCTCCTGCCAGGTCTGGTCTCCTCAGAGACCACACTAGCCTCCGTCTAGGTGGCATCTCATTCCCTTCTCCACCCTCTTTAGAGAACTAACTTAAGTAACCCTTCCAACTTGTTTTTATGGACTTTTAAGTCTCAAGAGGCTTTTCCTGTCTCAAAAGATGCCCTCTTGCAAGTCAGAAGTTGCAGCTTCCAAGTGATGATTTTGATATAACATCAAGAGACTTCTTTAAAAAAATTTTTTTTAAAAACAAAACAATTTTATTCTTTGTACTCATCTGACAAATATGTATTGAGCACTTATTATGTGCCAGGTATGTTCTAGGTGCTGGGGATATAGCAGCGAATCAAGTAGACATTCCTGCTCTTGTGAGGTTCATGTTCTAGTCAAGGGAGATGGAAAAATGTGTATGTCTCCTTGACCAGGGGCAGGTTCCTCAATAAGATGTGAAACAGAAAGGCACAAAATGACTGTTTTTAAGATACCATCTTGCTTCATTCTATTGAAATATTTCTTGAAAAGTGACTAGAATGGCACAGTCTGAAATTCAGTTCTTGCGTGTTCTTGCAAGAGAAAGGTCAGTTCCTGTGGCTTGTCACTAAAGGTCTTTAATATGACCTCGACTTCCATGTTCAACTGCTATTCCCACTTCTTTCCTTCACAAGCTCCATGTTCCTGTCAAACCTAGCCTATTTATGGACTTTGTTACATGGAGTATGCTTTCCTGCCTCTAAGCCTTTGCTCTAGCCCTTCTTCCTGTCTAGAATGCCCTTCCCTCTTCCTTCTGACTTTCTAAATTCTATCCACTCTTCAAAACTCAACTGTAAGAACTGAAAGTGCTTGAACCTAGTTCAGAATGAGTCAGATATACCTGGTTTTAAATCCTGGCTCAGCCATTAATTGGGGTCAATCACCTGACCTCTTCGAGCCTTGATTTTTCTCATCTCAAAGCTGAGTTGGTATGAGGATTAAGTGAGTTAACACAGCAAAGTGCTTAGCACATAGCAAGCATTTGTTAAATGTGAGTGGTCTTTTTTTACCATGATGGGTGCAGACTTTGGAGGTTATACATCCCACATGGGATGGATGTGAATCTTTTGGGGCCAGTGGGATGAATGTAATAGCAGAAAAATGGCCCCCAAGGACGCCAACATCGTAATCCCTAGAGAGTGAATATGTTGTCTTTCATGGCAAAAAGGACTTTGCAGATGTGTTTAAGTTAAACATCTTGAGATGGTGATTATCTTAGTTTATCTGGGTGGGCCCAGTGAAATCACAGAATCTTTATAAGGCAGAGGGGTCAATGTCAGAGACTGGTTGGAAGCTACTTCACTTCTGGCATAAGATGGAGGAAGGGGTCATAAGCTAAGGAATGCAGGTGGCTGGAAGAGGCTGGAAAAAGCGAGGGATGTATTCTCCTCTAGAGCCTACAGAAGGCAGCCCTGCCAACACCTTGATTTTAGCCCAGCAAGACTCATTTCAGACTTCTGATCTATAGTGCTGGAAGGTAATGAACTTGTGTTGTTTAAAGACACTAAGTTTGTGGCGTTACAACAGTAATGGAAAATTAATACACACCTATCTTCAGTGATTCATGCTTTTCCTTTGATACACTTGAAATATTCCACTGAAGTTGTTAACTATCTGTTCAATATCTCTGATTAGCATGAAAGCCATAGGCATTTTCCTTAAGTTCTGTTTGCTATCTCAATGCACAGGAATCCTTCTTTTTCCTATACCTGAGATAGTCTGCATTAGAGAGATGACACAGACCGACAGCCTGACACAATCTGGAGGTCAGACTTTAGACCTACACAGGCCTGGGTCTGAATTCTGGACAGGTCCCTGTGTTGCTGTGAGAACATGGGGAGGTGACTACCTGAGTATCTCCAATCTTTAGTGTCCTCATCTATAAATCAATAACACTAGTTCAGGGTATTCAGGGCATACTCAACAACACATGTCCAGCACATAGTAAATAATTGGCAAATATTAGTGGTAATTATGATTACCATTAATTATTGTAATTCTGATGTGATCATGGGCTTGTACCTGTTACAGGGTAATTTCTGGGTTTTCAGGGACTGTGGCTGCTATGCTTCTAAGAACCCTGAACGTTATTGCTCAGGGATCACTGTTCCACAGAGCACACACATGGATGGAATCATTATGGAGAAGATTATAGTGGGACGGGCAAGATGATGCCCCAGAAAGAGCTCTGAGTAAGGCAGTGAGTATTTCATACTCAGATGAAATAACTAACGTTGAATCCTTACTGTGTGCCTGCCTCTGCTAAGGATTTTGCATGGGTTTGAAGGTTCCTTATGCCGAACAGGCCGTCTGCACGGTGGGAGTGAACATCCCCACGTGACAAAGGGGAGATCAAAGGCTAAGGAGGCTACACAGCCTGCCCCAGGTCTGGCTGCTAAATGTGCACCAACCTACCCAGGCTTTTGGCCTCTACTGCTTCACATTCTTCATATTCAAGATTGGGGTTCCTGAGTAGCCCTGCTGGGAGCAAATGCGACTGTGCCTCAGGGAGAGGTGTGACCCTCCCAGGACAAGGCTTTTTGGTTGAAACAACACAGCTCACTCACTTGCTGTGGAAGGAAGGTGGAGTGGGGCTGGCAGCGCCTTCCTGGAGACAGCTCTGGACAAAGCCACTCAGGCATGTTTTGAAGTGAGGCTGCCCTAGGGGGTGTGTAGAAGAAAGGCAGTGTTATTGATGTTTCCCATCACGATGCTTACAGTTTCTTCATTTCTGGTCCCTGCGCCTCAGGAGTCCTCAATGCAGCTGCCAAATTGCTTCATGCTCCAGAAAGTGGGGTGCCTCTTAACTAAGAAAAAAAGCTGGCATTTTCTACCAACAGCCCAACTGTTAGAGCTTCTTATAATATTAACAAGGCATCCGCAGCATTCTCCAGAGAGCGCCATGTTTCTTATTCTTTCTTTCTTTTCCCAAAAAGGGCTTTGTTCTTTCTCTCCTCTTTCTTGACTCTTGAAGGGACTCCATCTTCTTTGCTTTGGTCTGGGCCTGTGACAGCCAATATGGTGTCCGCTATATCCAGGTGGCTATTTAAATTTAAATTAATTAAAATAAAATAAAATCTCAGCTTCTCAGTTGGAGCAGCATGTCTCAAACACTCATTTGCCACACCATACTAACCATATGACAAATAGCTTGTGACCACTACATGGGACCACACAGATATAGGACATCATCATCATTGCAAAAAGTTCTCCTGGGTGGTCCTGGTCTGGGGCTTTCATTCATTCACTCATTCAGCTCTTACTCACTGAGTGCTTGTTATATGCCACACACTGTTCTAGGTTCTGAGAAGTAAGTGGTCAACAAGAAAAGCAAATCTCTTCCCTCATAGAGTAACCTCCATGGTGGGTGAGACAGTCATGGAGATAGTAGTGGCAGAATGTGAAGAGTCCCAAAGGAGACTAGGAAGGGTCAAGGAAAAGAGAGTGATGATGAGTGGGGAGCATAGGCATACAATTGTAGGGAAGGCAAACACAAGGTGCCCTCAAACCCCTTTCCTGCCCTGCATCCCTAAGAGCTCATCCTTTTAGCCCACTCATTGAATCCTTTGCTTGGGTTATGCCTGTTTGGAATGCAGGGCAATGAGGAGGAGGGCCATACCCAGAATGGTAGCCTCTTTTGTGTGGGGATATGCAATACCTGGTGATGAAATGGAGATAACTTCAAGAAAAAAACCTGGTGAAGGCAAACTGTCACTTCTCTTCCCATGGGGGAAGAGATAGCATTGCCATAAAGGGGCTCTATTCCAAAGCACAGGCTTTTTCTCCCAGTTACCACTCAGTGACTAAGGAATTAGTGGCTTTGTATTTGATTTACTCCTCTACTCTAACACTGTAGATCAATACTTTCCTCTTCATGGGCTTGCCTAAAAGCACAAGTTGCGATGCCAGTGACTTGTCCTTGATGGGAGGAGATTTAGTATCTGTAACCAATAGAATGATGGGTTACAGTGGAAATACTGTCTACCTTCAGGTAGGGTCCCAGAAGTGAGTTGGTCAGATGTTGGGGCTGCTGCAGGCATGGGGTCTCCCATCATTGCTTCATGGGATTTGGTGTTTAACTTCCAGAGAGCTTAGATGAAGGAGACAGATGGATTCCCAAATATTCTCCCAATTTTACCATTTGAGTCGATTTTATCATGTCCCTAGATACTGAAATTTGAAATGACTCCTGGCCACTTATTCACCATCAGTCCAAGT
The DNA here is from genome assembly GCF_053574225.1 of Canis aureus. Classification (NCBI taxonomy): domain Eukaryota; kingdom Metazoa; phylum Chordata; class Mammalia; order Carnivora; family Canidae; genus Canis; species Canis aureus. The sequence continues at coordinate 41,672,567 of NC_135618.1, forward strand.
GGAGAGTTATTGATTAGATTTTTTTTAAAGATTTTATTTATTTATTAGAGAGAGAGAGAGAAAGTGAACACAAGTGATGGGAGGGGCAGAAGTGGAGAGAGAATCTCAAGCATACTCCATGCTGAGCATGGAGCCTGACTCAGGGCTTGATCTCATGACCCTGAGATCATGATCTGAGCTGAAACCAAGAGTTAGATGCTTAACCGATTGAGCCACCAATTGCTTAGATCTTGAAGATGAAGTTGGTAACTGGCTGGATACAACACAGCAGAAAGATTAGGGTGGCCTGTCACAATCAAAATCCTGGGTGGGCATTCTGCTGGAGGGGATTATGGAGCCAGCAAGGCCAGAGATTGTTTCAGCCAAGGAATATGGATTCTTTTTTTTCTAATTGGCCTTTTCTTTTCTTTTTCTTTCTTTCTTTCTTTCTTTCTTTCTTTCTTTCTTTCTTTCTTTCTTTCTTTCTTTCTTTCTTTTCTTTCTTTCTTTCTTTCTTTCTTTCTTTCTTTCTTTCTTTCTTTCTTTCTTTCTTTCTTTCTTTCTTTCTTTCTTTCTTTCTTTCTTGAAAGATTTTATGTATTTATTTGGGTGAGAGAGCAAATGTGTGTACAAGCGGTGGTGGGGGGGAGAGCAGAGAGAGAGGTAAGCTGACTCCCCCTACTGAGCAGGGATCCAGATTCAGAAGCAGCTGGAGGGCTCCGTCCCAGGACCTTGAGATCATGACCTGAGCTGAAGGCAGACACTTAACTGACTGAGCCACCCAGGTGCCCCAGAAATATAGGTTCTGCAGCAATAATTCATGCCTGTTCTTTATCCTTGGTGGAGACTTTTATTCTCTCTGTCTCATAACGTTTATTTGTTGTGTGTTTACCATATGCCAGGTTGTATATCTCAATCTTTGTAACAGTCCTGTAAGGTTGGCTCCATTTATCATGCCCATTTTATAATTGAGCAAGTAGAAGGTCAGACGTTTGAGATAATGTCTAGTCATATAGTGAGCCACAGAGCTGAGATTACAGTCTTGGATTTCAACTCTAGAACTGGCTCTCCTAATTAGGGTGGTATATCTTTAATAGAAAACACGTAAGAGCTGAGTCCTTTGCTCAGTCTTGGCAGGCAATGACACCTAGCCAGCATTCAATATCACTGCTTTCATTGCTTTTATTTTTAATTGAAATGATATTGGGCTTCTATACACAGTAGTGATGAAAGTTTCCTCTAAAAGTAAATGTGCTTTATATATATATAAAAAAGTGATTCTATTTAAGTAAAAATATGAAGTAAGCAATCATAAATGTGGTGTGGATGTAGCAAAACTAGTGACAGTGGCATGACAATACCCCAGATCTTCCATTAAGGTGGAAACATGGCCATTTATTGGTCATGAGGGCAGAGGATATCATAGATGCACCTTCTGGGGATTCAGAAAGTGAAATGCCAAGTGCTCCTATGTGTGTGTTCAGTGGGGAGTAGGGGGGTGGGAAGCTTAGAGGCCTGGTGGAGCTGAGAGCTGGAATACTGACTGTGGCAAATAAAGGGATTTCTCTGTAGCATTTTAGAAAAGGGAGGCTTCATTGTGGTTAAGGAGGGCAGTGCTGAAGTTTAACTCTTACCGGGAAACACTTGTACATTTACTTTAATGAGTGCTGACATGAGGCCTTCATTGTGCCAGCTTTTTTTCATCATCTCACTGAATCTTCACAACAATCCCCTGGATACTTATGGTTCCTATTTTACAGATGAGGACACTGAGACACTGGAAAGATGTCATTTGACATGACACATTTTCGTAGGGATCCTGAATCCAGACACCCTGCTCTTACTGTCTTATAGTCAGTCATTACATATGCTTGTACATACTTGTTTTTTCTTCTTTTGACCTCAGTTCTTTGGTGGATCTGAGAAGAGTTGTTGATTTTCAGTTCATTTTTCCCCTCCTCGTTGTCTGGGCAGGAGTGACGACTTCTAAGCTCCTATATGCTGGACTGGAGACCTTCATTTTTGAAAGGTATTTTCATGGTGTATAGAATTCTAAGTTGACAGTTCTCTTTTCTTTTAGCATTTTAAAAATGTCACTCCATTTTCTTCTGAATTGTGTGGCTTCTAATTTTAAGTGTCCTATAAGGCTTATCATTGTTCCCCTGTGTAATGTGTCATTTTTCTGTGGTTGTCTTCAAGATCTCCTTTTTTTTTTTAAGATTTTATTTATTTATTCATGAAGACACAGAGAGAGAGAGGAAGAGACATAGGCAGAGGGAGAAGCAGGCTCCCCGCAGGGAGTCTGCAGGACTTGATCCCAGGTCTCCAGGATCATGACCCGAGCCAAAGGCAGATGCTTAACCACTGAGCCACCCAGATGCCCTTTATCTCCTTTTTTGGACTATAGTTGGCTTGAAATTTTCTCCTTCCAACTGAATATAGGTAAGACCAAGACATTTTCTTTGGCCAGTGGAATATGAGCAGAAGACTCAAGAGACATTGTATGATTTGCCATATTTTATTTCCACTGCCATGGCAACTGGCCACGGTGTTTAAGATGGCTGCTTTAAAGATCCAAGTTCTGCTGTGAGGATGGAGTGGACTAGTGCTCCAGCTGACTTATCATGAATGAGTACATGGCAGTAGACACATTGTTACGGCTATTAAGATTTGAGAAATGTTTGTCATTGCAGCATATCCAGCCTACCCTGACTGATAAACTGTATCACTTTCCTGCAGATGGAATCAAGGGGATGGTTTGTGGAAGAGAGCCCAGTAATAAACATTTCTTACTTTTAAACCTAACCCACTGAGAACCACAAGGATAGAGGGATAGCGAGGAGGAAGATACTGTAGAACAAAAGAAAAACACACACACAACCAATCCTACAGAATTTTCATAGACCCCTACCTCATCTTGCAAACAGCAACAGCACTGTTGGATAATTAAGATGCATATGCCACCTGACATTAAGCAGCCTTTTGTGAACTGTTAATTAAGATTTAATCAGTCACATATTTTATTCTTACTGAATTAGAAGATTAGTGTTAATTTCTGGCAGGGTTCCATTACTCCCTGTTGAAGGAAATCAATGTATTTGAACATAATTTAATGAGAAGAAGCTGGTACCATAGTGAAAACAGGCTGGAGAGACATTATCTTGACATTTTAGGTAATTTAGTAAGTCTGGCAAAAGAGGAGTGATTGACAAAGTCATTATTTCTTTCACCAAGGGGTAGAAAGCACATTTCTGACACAAATTAAGATTTTGGTAGTGAAAGAACACAATGAGAATTAAGAATGGGGCTGATGAAGTGCTTACTCACCACCTTGTGTATAGCTTCTGGGCAAGGTTTGTCAGTCAAGGAATTTGCATTCCTGGCTTGAGATGAGGAAAACAACCTCAGCAAAGCAAAGGCAGGCAAGATGGGCTAAGACAGTGGGTGGGATGCTTGCTTATTTGTAAGATGTTTTCAGGTTGGATCTGGTGAGGACTGCTAAACATTTACAGGATGTCTGCCTGGGTAGGAGAATAGCAGGTATGTCATACATACATGTTGAATGGATATCTTCATGGAGGTGAATGTGTCTTCAGAGAATATCAGATGCCTCCCACTACGAGCAGTAAAATATGCAGAAATGTCCATGAATGTGCCACATGGTCTTACTGCATTGAAACTGTCCCTTAGTAGCACCTGGGTGGTTCAGGCAGTTGAGGGGCTGTCTTTGGCTCAGGTCATGATCCCGGAATCCTGGGATGGAGCCCCGTGTCAGGCTCCCTGCTCAGTGGGGAGCCTGCTTCTCCCTCTCCTCCCCAGCTTGTGCTCTCTCTTATTATCTCTGTTGCTATCTCTGTCTCTCTCTCAAATAAATAAATAAAATCTTAAAAAAAAAAAAAAAAAGGGAAGCCATTCCTTAGGCCCGTTTAAAAATGAAGGAATAGTGAGTGGTCAGTAGTTTATTTATTGGCAAACATAGTAGATGTTACCTGTTTATGATACTGATATTGGGGGTGGTAGGTGGGCTGGGCTCTGACCCTAGATGGTGTCTAGGAGTGAGGAAAGGTGGCCTCACAGGTAACAGTGTGGTTTGAGGGCAGCCCAGGTGGTGGCTCAGCGGTTTAGCACCGCCTTCAGTCCGGGGGGGGGGGGGGGGGGGGGGGGGCGTGATCCTGGAGACCTGGGATCGAGCACCACGTTGGGCTCCCTGCATGGAGCCTGCTTCTCCCTCTGCCTGTGTCTCTGCCTCTCTCTCCTTCTGTGTCTCTCATGAATAAATAAATTAAAACTCTTAAAAAAAATAAGTAGATTTAAAAAACAAAACAGTGTGGTGTGAAGGGGGAACAGAAACAACCCAGAAGAAGCTGGGAGACCAGGGGTACCTTGTGGGCCATCAATTCTGATGTGATCGAGCCCAAAGATAATGCCTAAGTGAAGCCAGGAAAGACCCAATCACTGGTGACAGAAGAGAGGCCAGTTCTGCCCTTTCAGGAGAGGTTTTGGCTGGTGTTAAAACAGAGAGAGAGAGTGTGTGTGTCTGTCAGAGGGTAGTTGGGCCTTGCCTGTGAGCAGAAATCTAAACCAGTTACAAATTTTATGGGGTAAGGATGAATTCCTACCCAACCCCCATACCTCCAATCTCTGGTTTTCCTTCCACCCTTCTCTTACCATCTCTTCTTCCTTTACCCCTCCCTCTCTCCTTCCTTCTGCATTGTTGTTGGAGAACTCAAATTACTGCTATGTCTCTATTAGCAGAGGAAAGAGCCCTGTATATGGCAGAGACACAAAAACTGTCAATTCTTACAGCCCCACAAGCAAACAATATGGGGAGGATTAGTACCCAGACTTGGAGGCTCAGGCAGGCAGGAGAGCCTCTGGCTCTGACTCGGCTTGGGAGCACTGCAGGGCCAGCCTGGAGCAGAGAGAGCAACCTGATGGAGACACCCCAAAGAGAGACTGGCCTTGGGCAGTGAAGGACCAGCTTGCCAGAGGCTGGCTGGTTTCTCAGGGTGTGTCATGGGGTCCTGGTGTGGTAGGCAGAATTTCTAGGACTGGTCCCAAGAGTCCATACCCCTGATCCCCAGAACCTGTAAATGTGATGATTTATCAGTCCTGTGGCTGTGTTCTATTATATGGCATGGTTCCCTGTGCCCTGCTCTCATCCCATGAGCCCTTAAAAGCAGAGAACTTTTTTTGGCTGGTGGCAGAAGGGAAGTGAGGGAGACTTGAAGTATAAGAAGGCCTCAAAGTACTGTTGCTGGGTTGAAGAAACAGAGGCCACAGGAGAGTCAATGTGAGAGGCCTCTTGGGGCCAAGAGGGACCCCTGGACAACAGGCACCAAGGAAACAGGGACCTACTCTTATGGCCACAAGGAGCAACAACCTGCATGAGCAAGGTGGCAGAATTTTCTCTAGTTCCTGCAGATGTGAGTCCAGGTCAGCCAGTATTGTGACTTTGCCTTGGTAGGTCCTGAGCAGAGAGCCCAGTGGAGTCCCCTGGACTTCCAGCCTGTGAGATGTTAGATGAGCACTGTGTAAGGTGCCCAGGCCATGGTAATTTGTTATGCAGCAATAGCAGACTAATACACCGGACTTCCCTTGACCAGAGTCATACCCAAAGCTGCATAATGCAAAAACTGAGTTGGGGTCAATGAGGTAGATTTAAACAAATGTGGTGGGTTAATGTGGACTGGTGACCTTAGGTATAAGGGAATAGTAGAAAAGTAGAAACCATTCCACAGGCACATTTCCATTCTGTTGGAAGACATTTAAAAATAAGACTCTTCTTATGAGCGTATAATCATTATACACACACCTCATATAGACTTTGTGTTTACCTTTTCCTTAAATTAAAAAAAAAAAAAAACGTGATTCTGCAAAGATGACAGGCTGAATTTGGCTTCTTCCTCCTGCATAATCAATGGTTTTCCAGTGGCTACTAGGAGTGGCCAGATGCAAGTATGGCACTGGGCTTTGTGAGTCCCAGCAGTGAGAACTGGGGTGAATTCTGAATGTAGTAGGTAGTGGGATCCTGAAGAGACAAGGAAAGCCCTGAAGGGAGAGTGGAGTGAAGCTCCCTGTTCCAGTCAGTGAGCCTGGGAAGAAAAATTAACCACTCATCTGAGAGGGCCTAGGACCATAGAATACATAAAAGAAGAGTTTGGCAGACTTAATTCTTTAATTATTAAAAAAAAGACATTTAAATGGCAAAACATATCAAATAAAATCAATAGGTGAATAATAGACTTGGAAATATTATGCAAAAAATATGCAAAGAAATCTTACAAGTCATCTGGACGAACTTAAGAAAACAAATTTAAAAATGGGCATTTGACAGATGAGCAAACTCAAATGGCCAAAAACACATGTAAGTGTGTTTGCAGTTAGTGAGGTGAAAACCAAAACCCTTATTAGTTTATATATTTCTGAATGTCCAGAATATAAAAAGAGTCATAATGCCTGCTCTGGTGGGAATATGAGGGTTAGGCTGTCCATACACTGCTGGTAGAAAGTAAAGGGTTTTTTTGGAAAGCAGTCTGAGAGTAGCTCTTAATTAAAATTAAAATGCATGAGCCTCTTGACTGAACTATCCTACTCCTGCAAATGTAGCCCATGGAACTGAAAGCATAGATGTTTGAGGATGTTTAACGTGGCTTTGTTGTAGAGGGAGGGAGGAAGAAACAAGGTAAAGATCATCTACAGGGGAATGGGCAAATGAATGAATGAATGAACGAGGGAAGATTTTCTGCCATTGAAAAGAATGAGTCAGAGCAATGCTAGTTGTGTTACAGGTTTAGCCATGAATTATGATTGAGTAAAGTAATTGCTGAAAGGTGTCTATATGATCCCATTTTAATGAAGATAAAAGCAACCATGCACATATGTGTATGCAACATATATGTACTACTCATATAGAGTTCTTTAAGAGTAGAGAAAGCTATGGAACAGTGCAGTCCAGGTTGTAATATAAACTACTGGATAGTGTAGGGGGCACTGGAGAGGGGAATTCATGCATAAAAAGGAAAAATAAAAGATCATATGAAGAAAATAAAAAGGTATAAAATGGTTACCTGGAACCATTTAGACACATTTATAGATGTTTGTGTAAAGAAATATAAAATCTTAACATTTAAAAGGAGAAATCCATTTGCCAAATGGAATAAGGTTCTGACAAAGTCTGCAAGTAATTTGAGGGAAATACAAGTCTTAAGGAATATATATTAAATTCTTATAAGATGTGCAGCCCAGTTTTATAGTCACTCATCCCTGTTACATGAGGTAGGTGGCAACAGCTAAGTGCTGAACAATGTATTCCAGTCCAGTCCGGGCTATTTTGCCAGCTTTCCCCAGTAGTGACATCTTGTATGACTGTAGTGCAATGTCGCCACCAGGAAACTGACATTGATACAATCTGTAGACTAAACTACAGACCTCATTCAGTTTACTCTGGTTTTTACACACATTCACCTCTGTATGTGTATGTGTGTGTAGTTCTGTGCAGTTTTCTCCCATGTGTAGACCTGTGTAACCACCACCACCACGATCAAGATACAGAATGACTCCATCACTACAAAGGAGCCTCCTTTTTTCACTGCCTCCATCGCATCCCATAGGAAGCAGCCTGGAGCAGAAACCAAGCTCTTTCCACTCCCTCCCTGAAGTTACCACAGATTCCACAGCACTGTGGGCTCTTGCTCTGTGTCTCTCCTGCCTCTGTCCCTGTGGCTTTTGCCACCTCTTTGTGCCCAGGGGTGGCTTGTCCTGCGCTGTGCCACTGCCTTATTGACATAATGCCCTTCTTTACAAATCTATCTTGCTGTTTGTTCTGTTCTCCTTCCCTTGACGATTGTGGCTTTCAGTAGCTCATAGACTCATCTTGTAAGATTGGCTCTTTTCATAAACCATTCTCACCCGGTTTCAGATTGCATCCCGCCTGATTTTGGCAGGAAGGGCTCTTGTTATCTTCTGGAGCTGCAATGGCCTGGCTTGCTCAGACTGGGCATCACCTTTTGTGCAAGCATCATTTAGAAAATAAAATGCATTTCTTTGAGAACCCTGAGAAGTTTCCTTGGTGTTATTACTCAAGGCTCAGGGCTTTACAATTCTCATTTCTCAGGCAATTCAAAGAAAAGAAGGAGAAATCAACCAACTCTGACTGTCTTGAGGGCTCCTTTGCCCCTGTGTCCTCATTTGGCACTAGCCCACTGGCCACTTCCAGCTTTATAATTTGCTTCATATCTAGTCTTAGTTTCCTCCTGATGTGCTTCTCACTTAGTAGCTATTCAATAAATATTAACACTGCTGAGAAACTAAAGAACTGGGGAATGTCTCTCTCTCTCTCTCTCTCTCTCTCTCTCATTTATTGCATTTCTTAGGACACTGGTAAGGGTTCAGTGCATATCTGCTGAACTGCACTGAAAGCACCACCTAATTTTGGCCAAATTATATTTATTGTAACTTGTCTCTGCAAGTCCCAGTTATCTGGAATTTGATGAAGGGCTGTGTACTTTATCCGTGTGGCATGTTGGAACAAGACTAGTCTGGCTAGATAATCTCGGGCTATTTGCTTAATCTTCCTGGGCCCCATTTATAAAATGGGGTTGATTGTGTTGTGAGAAGTGAAGGGCTAAGCCGAGTACCCAACACCACACTTGGTTGAGTAGGATTTTGATAATTGGTTGGCATCTCCCTCCTGCCACACATCCTCTTGCAGGTGGGATTGCCTGGGAGCTAACAAGACCGAGATTAAGCATGCATCAGGATCAACACCTGTGGAGGGGAGGAGCCAGAAGCGGATATGGGAAGGGAGGTAAGGGGGGGTGGCTGCAAAGCAGTCTCATCCAGGGCTTCTGTGGGGTGCTCTGAAGCTGGTTTAGAGCTGGAGAGGTGTCCCCCACTAGCACCAGGAGCTTGGCTCTATTTATTTATTTATTTATTTACTCATTTATTTATTTATTTATTTATCTATCTATCTAATCTATCTAATCTATCTAATCTATCTAATCTATCTAATCTATCTAATCTATCTAATCTATCTAATCTATCTAATCTATCTAATCTATCTAATCTATCTACCTATCTTACCTATCTTACCTATCTTATCTATCTTATCTTATCTATCTTATCTAATCTATCTTATCTAATCTATCTTATCTAATCTATCTTATCTAATCTATCTTATCTATCTTATCTATCTATCTATTTATTTAGAGCTTGGCTCTTATAACTGCAAAACCTGTGACTGGATGTAGGCTACTCAACCTTTGGCAAGTCAGAGCTCAGCTAAGGTAGTCCCTGACCAGGCTTATTGGCTTGGGGCTTTCTGCTTGTAGCTGTCCTGGGGGTGTGGGGGGTAGGATGCTCATCACTGAAGAAGGATCTGGATGGTTCACCACAACATTGACAAGACACTCACAGGCCAGTGACTGCTCTGCACCATATCTGAGGGTAAGCTTGTGGTGGGAGAGGGGGGGAAGCTGTTTACTTGAGCTTTCAAGAGGCAATTTGGAACGTGCTTCTTAAGCTTTTTTGGTGAAGACAAAACTGCTGATAAAAATGGGAGCTTGGGATCCCTGGGTGGCGCAGCAGTTTAGCGCCTGCCTTTGGCCCAGGGCACGATCCTGGAGACCCGGGAACTAGTCCCACGTTGGGCTCCCGGTGCATGGAGCCTGCTTCTCCCTCTGCCTGTGTCTCTGCCTCTCTCTCTCTCTCTGTGACTATCATAAATAAATAAAAAATGGGAGCTTAAGGATGAATACACCTAAGTTTCCATTATGGAGTATTCCATCTGGTCCTGGGATCATAATGGACCACATTACTAGATAATTGGAGCCCATTCAGTTCAGCCTGCCAAAGACTTCTGGAAACTTCCATACGTTTCCCTTGTCTTTAGGTAGAACTAACATTGCATCAGTTGGCAGAGTGACTTTCCAGAGACCTAGAAAACAGGATTCTACTATGTCTTACAATTATTCACAGAACCAAGATTTCATACTCTTTCATCTAACTTAGGCTAATTTGAGTTAGTCACATGCAGAAAATATAGTTGACCCTTAAAAAAAAAAAAGTTGAACTGTGGGTTCACTTATATATGTGAATTTTTTTTAGGAATAAATACAGCACTGTGTGTTTTTCCTAGTTTTTTTTTTTTTTTAAAGATTTTAAGATTGATTTTAGCGTGAGTAAACAAACACAAAGGAGGGGGGGAGCCCAACACGGGGCTCAATCCCATGACCCTGATGTCATGACCTGAGCCAAAATCGAGAGTCACTGACTGAGCCACTCAGGTGCCCCTAAAGATTTTATTTTATTTATTTATTTTCTAAAGATTTTATTTTAAACTAATGTCTTTACCCAACATGGGGCTCAAATTGAAAACCCCCCAATCAAGAGTTGCATGTTCTACTGATTGAGCCAAGCTGGTGCTGCTCTTAGAGTTTTCTTAATGATGTTTTCTTTCCTCTAGCTTATTGCATTGTAAGAATACAATATAAAATCTTAATACAGTGTATAATACACAAAATATGTGTTAATCTATTGTTATTGGTAAGGTTTCTGGTTAACAATAGGCTGTTACTAAATTTTTGAGGAGTCAAAATTTACAGGTGGATTTTTTACTGTATGGTGGGTTGGCACCCCTAACTCCTATGTTTAAGGGTCATCTGCCAGTGTTACAAAAAGCCCTCTTGGCCTCTGCCTTGATTTCCTGGCACCTGAAGGCAGTTAGTTGGTTTCAGGATGATTCTTCACTCCCTAAAACAGGGATAGCTAATCAGTTTAATAGAGCAAGCCAACTCAGGCCAATTGCTCATGACTGCCGAATCACCACATGCAGGGTTCTGTGACATAAATGGGTGCTTTAGGTTTAGCAGGGGAAAAAACCTCATGATTGAGTAGTAATGTCTGCCAAGGTATGGGGCTGGTAAGCATGCTACTCTGGGTATGTGCTGCTTTAGTTTTAGGAACCCCAAACCAGCACCAGTGAAAACGACTTATGGACCGTGTTATATGCTTCCCAGCCTAATTCAGTTCCCTGCTCTCTGTCCAAGAATCTTTGAGTATTATTCAAGGAGACTTAGCAACCTGTGGCATCTATTGAGGTTATTCATGCCCTGCTGCTTTTTTTTTCTTTTTTTTAATAGATTGGTTAAAAGATGTCCTGAGCAATGCTTTTTGCTTTCCCTAAATATTAGTTTCGTGTTCCATGCCATATTAAGAACAATGATTTCTTATGTATTGGCATGTTTATGTGTAATGCAATAACATTTGGAGATGTTAATTTTATTTGTAATATATTGAGATAATAGTTATAGGCTATAATCATAAGTTATGATTTAATGCATGTGTAATATATGCAGGCACTTTATGTCCCTTAGCTCCCTCAATCCCCATAAACACCCTATTGTCATTTATTGTCTCCCCCTATTGTCACCAAAAAGGGAGATGGAAGCCTAGAGAGGTTAAATAACTTCCCTGGGTATCCCAGAAGATATTTTTTATTCTAATGCTTCTGCTCTTTCCACTGGTCACATTGTCCCCTTAGAACCTCCTGGACTTCAATTTTATCACACTAGTATTTCTTCCAGTTTCTTACGGTGTTTCTAATGGCACCACATGGAAAGGAAAACAAGACACTGATGTCCAAAGACATTCCCAGGCGTCTGCTACCATGAGGTGCACAACCTCTCATTTCTTGATCCTTGTGACTCTTGAACTATGCAGATATAGTAGGTAATTAAGCATCTTCTTATATGTGGTAGGACTCTGTGGTTGCAGTTATAAAAACCAGACTGTGGTAGCCTCAAGAAAGAGCAGGATTTGCTGTGACTGCAGGGGTATCTTAGAAACTCTGATGTGATGGCCCTTAGGAGCCAGAGCTAGAGCTCCTGGGGACTTAGGGGCTTCTCTCTCCATCTGCTCTGCATTTCTGCCCCTCTTGGCACACTAAGCACATCTTCCTTTCTCACTGAAGACTGGCTTGCTTTATTTCCCTGTTGTCATGGCAGGAAATGGCTGTCACTAACAGCCTTGAGTTCACATGGCCTCTGTTCCAAGAGAGCAGTCAAAAAAACAGCCTTGCCTTTCAACTCCAAATTCTTAGAGAAGGAAATTGATTGGCTCAGTTTGGGTCAGGTGACCAAACAACTATGGCTAGGAAAGCTGTTCTGTGTTGTACAAGTATGGCTGATCCTGTGCATGGTAATGGAAGTTTACCACGTTCCTTTAAAAGAGGATAGAAAAGAAGCTGTACAACCCAGTCAAAAGTTCAGCGAACTGGTTGATACACTTGGCTTGTTTTCTAAGCCTGGGACTGATTTGTTAAGAGGTTCTGGAAAGCCTCTTAACCTATCTGGTAGGTAATAATAACATTTATGGAGAGCTGTTACCATTGCTGGATGCTAATTTGAATGGTGTGTGTGTGTGTGTGTGTGGCAATTCTGTGGATCAGGATGGGGAGACAGATCCTCCATAGAGCAATTAAGCAACTTGCCCAAGACCCCACAGCTAGTAAGTGGTGGAACTGGGAATTGAACCCAGGCCATCTTAGGCCAGAGTCCATTCTCCCAATCAGTGTGCCCTACTCCTGCCATGTAGGAAACGAGGATAGAAAGTGGGGTTGACAAGTTATACCAACTCCTCTGGAACAGAGCTGAAAAAAATCTATTGAAGAAAGCCCTCAAACTGACCTGCACCGAAAATGTGCCTTTGTCCAAAGGCAGTCTTGACTCAGAATGGACCAGCCACATCCCTGGGCAAACACTGAGGACAGGACCCCTGTCTGGCTTTTCTGGCAGTGATGGGAATGGCCATGCTCTGGGTTGCCTTCTCTACCCAGTGTGTCTACACTTATGGTGCAGGGTCACACGAAGGTGCTGTAGTCCCTGACTCCTGGCCAGGGTTTCTACCATATATTTGAAGTTCTGCTGGTGTTTCTTTAATCTGGAGAGTAAGAGGTATACATCTCTCTGTGCCAAATCAGCACTGCAAAAAGGAATGAGAAATTTCTAAAAATACGGACTGTGCAGAATCACATTTCATGGAGGCTCAGGATGTCTTTGGGTTTGCTGTGTATCAAGCAGGTTAGGATTCTGACAGACTTTCCTCAGGTTTGGTCTCGCCCTTTCCTCCCATTAGATGATGGCATGAAACATCTTCATTTCCATCGTGGCAACTTCACTTCCTACTAAATGAGGTTTCAAAATTATTTGTTTTTCTTCCATCTGATGGAACATCATTTCCATGAGGGGTGGGGTCTGATCCATCCTGATTTCTCACAATTGTCTTGCCTATAGTGGACACTCTGCAAATCTTGTTAGAATGGGTAACGAAATCAAACATCTTTGTCAGGTAAACTGAGTTTTCTATTTTGAATGCTTCCTCCTCAGCCACTAGATTTTTGTGTGTGTGATGAAATCCTCTTTAGGAGCAAAGGGTTGACAGTCTTTGAAAAGATGCTATGGTTGGATTTCACATTTCCTCATAGAGTTGCCTCTTGGAACTTTGAGTCAAATGTTCTCTGTATTTGCTTCGTAATATGAAGCACTTGTAGTTACAAGCTTTCCTGGGGACAGAGTTGATACTCTCAAGGACCACCATTGTTTTATCTCGTTGCCCCAACTGGGCAACAAGTGCCATGTCAGAATCTGCAGCTGGGTTTGGGGAGAAAAGGGGATCCACAGTCTCCATGTCTTCTACACTGGGTCCCCAACCCTAATGAATGATGGGGATCCATTTCCTATGACAGCAACTCATATCTCTTGTTGCATTGATGACCTCGCAGGGAAAGGATGCAGTGATGCTATTTATAAAAGTGGGCCATAGTGCAAAGTCAGCTGTAGGACCTCCCTCCTTCACTGTGGTCCTCATATCTAAGAAAGAGGGGCCAGTTGCTCTTTGAATATGGGAAATGGGTCTGGCTAAGCCCGGCAAGGTTTGGAGAGCAGAGGTCTATGCAGGCCTAGGGGAGAGCACCAACGAAGGACTTCTAGGAGCATGTGTACCTGTGTGGAATGTGACCATGTAGGCTCTTCCATTGAGGGGGAGATTTCCACTTCCCAGCTGATCTGGGAGCCCCCCGGTGTCCCCAAAAGGGGGTCTTGGCAAGAGTTGGGTCAGCTCAGTCCAGCTCTTAGAGATAGCTTTTTGCTGCCAGCAGGATCCCAAACCCCAAATCTTATGTCTACAGCCTCTCCCTGGGCATAGCTATGCATGCCTTCATGGATCCTAATGAAACAGCTACCTGGGCTTCATTTCACCAGTGGAAGAAGAGCTCAAATGGGGATATGAGGTCTAGAGCAGAAGTGGTGCAGCTGGAAAGTAGTGAAACTTAAGACAGACCTTCAAAAAGAAGAAGCCTCTTTGAGTCTCCTTGCTTTTTTAAAAGTGACATAACCTTCAAGAGAAATTCAAAGATGTGGTTTTCCCTAAACTGAGATCATTTTTAATGATGAGGAAATAAGGACTTCAACCCCACCCCAGTTCAGTTGCAGGGCACATTTGGACTTTGTGGTCCCACTCGAATTAAGTTGCTGTGTGTCTGAGGGAGCTTGCCAGGAGTGACACCTTCATGGGATGCATGAAGCATCCCCAAATTCCTGATCTGAGTTAGGATGACTGTAAGCAAGAAGGTTGCTGAATATTTTTTGCTTTCTTGGAAAGGAATGAATAATTTAAAACCATTGGATAAAAGCATCAATTCTGTTGAACCCAAAAGACCCAAGTCATACCCAGTGTTTGTATCTGCTGCCAGGGTAGCTGTCAATAATAGAAGGTCTGTGTTAGGCACCCTTTGGGTCCACATAGAGCCTCTCAGCTGGCTTCTCTCCAGGGATGCTACAGTTGGTGCAAAAACACATTTTCTTCTTTTTGTGATTGAATTCTTTGCTGCAGGGAGTGGCTGTTACCTTCTCAGCACCAAATCCTGAGATAGCATTTCACCAGCCTATTTGCTGTGAGAATGGACTCTCTGGAGAGCAAAGAGCTATACCTAGAGGCCTTTTCTGTTCTCACTCCAGGGAGGAGGGCAGAGAAACCTCTTCTGATTGACCCCAGGGGGTGGCTACTCACCAGTCAAGCGTCCTCCTTTGCAGGTTGGTGCCCTCTCTGGCTCATTACCATTATGTGGTCTTGGTATGGACCGGGCCAGGTGGTTAACGGGTCAGTGACCCAAGAGCTACAACCATCTCTGTTTTACAGACAAAGAAATTGGTGCTCAGAGCAGAATGGCTACTTGATCAAGATAATGCCTGAGTAAACGATGAAGCCTGCATTCAAATCCATGTTAGTATTAGGCTGGGTCCAGTCCCAGGTCCCCTCCACCATCCAGACTCTGTGGATGTCTCCTATGTGTTCTTGCTCTCACCGTGGAGTGTCTCCTACAGTAGGCCTAGAGCCCAGCCATCTTCTACCCTCTCCTGGTCTTCTGATGTGTCCAGAGCTGAGTCAGCTGGACCAGTAGGCCTCTTAAGTGGTATACTAGGGATCTCCAGAGAAACAGAACTGTTGGGGTGAGGGGGGTGCGGCGGGGATTGGTGTGCTGGTGTGTGGGTTGGGGGATTGGTCATTGTGTATGTAGGGAGTGGTTGGTGTGTTTTGTGTGTGTGTGTAGGGGGTAGTCAGGGTGTGTGTGTGTGTGTGTGTGTGTGTGTGTGTGTAGAGGGTGGTCGGTAGGGGTGTGTGTGTGTAGGGGGTGGTCAGGTGGGGCATGTGTGTGTGTAGGGGGGTGGTCGGTCAGGGTGTATGCATGTGTGTAGGGGGTGGTCGGTCGGGGGGTGTGTGTGTGGTTGGGGTGTGTTGGGGGCTGGGCAGTCAATATGCATGTGTGTGAGTGTGGGGTCGGTTGGTGTATGTCGGGAGGTGTGCACAATACAAGTGATGCGAGACCTTACCTGAATCTTCTGCATTTCAGAAATACATCCTGGGTGTACCTTGCAAAGCCAGAGGGATGTGAACCTGTCTTTGCTTGTTTTGTGAAATGGTTCATGATGTAGCTCAGGCATCCAGCACAGTCTCTGATGTGTAGGTTGTATATGGTTGAATATATGGATGGTCTGATTAATGCCAAGAGTCCCCAACAGTTTCAGTCCTTCATCCAATGATTGAGCATGCACCTCATAAGCACTGGGTGCTGAGCTAAGCTAAGGAGAAGAACTCCAGAGTGATGGAGAAATGTGGTTCTTGCCCTTATCCTGGCTGCATTCTAGTTGGGAAAGTGCAGCAAAATAGCATTAAGGCAAATAATATACTTTCAGGTTATCATGAGCAACATAAAGGAAACAGGCTGCTGAGACCAAAGGGCCAGGAGAGACTGGCCTTAAGGAAGTTCTGGGAAGGCTTCTTGGAGGAGGTAGCATTTAAGCAGAAATCTGAAGGATGAGGTAGAACCAGACGGTGGGCATCTGGGGAAACATTCTAGGCAGATGGGGCATCATATGGAGAGGAACCCAAGAGCCTGGTAGATTCAAGAAATTGAATTCAATTCAATATATAACAATTAAGAGTAAAATGATTCTAGGGGGAAGGTAGCTAAACTGAGGATCATGTGCCCAGATGCCTCTTTCTCTGGACAGCCACTGTTCATATAGTCCTTCAACAAGGTCCTCGATATGACCTATCTCCGAGTGAATGGTGCAGGAGGTTTCCTCTGTTCCATGACAGTCCTCTAATCTTAGGGTTTTTTTAGACAGGAAGCCTTGAGGAGGGTCTACTCACCCATGAAGGCATTAGCCCCTCCTGGCTCTCCAGATGGAGAAGGGAACCAGGAAAGTCAGTCTGCATGGGCCCTCCTGCTCTGTGCGACTCACCACCACACTGTTCTTTTCACTCCCCCTTTACCCTCTCTAGCAGGAATGTTTCATGATTTAACCACACTGATCTCTTTGCTTAAGGCAATGGCTTTGGGAGCAGGTGGGTTGGTATCAGGTTCTCTGCAGCTCCTGGTTCCAGTCAGTCCAGGCCTTTGTGCTTTGTTGGGGTTTGTCTGCACTGGGATTTGTTTGCCCGTGAATCCTTGTGCAGCTGAGATGCTCAGGCCTCAGGCAGGACTTAGAGTGAATTTCTGATCAACTTGAGGTTTATTGAAGAGATAGCTCTGAAGTGGCAAGACTCCTTAATCTCAACCACCCAGGTTTTCCAGGAGGATTGTGGGGGGACCTATAGGGTCCCAGAAGAGTGACTTGAAGCATAGCTGAGGCAGGTACTGTCCCTGATGAGGGTGGGATAATCGTGTTTGTAGTATGTGGTTTTCACTGAGCCCACTGGAATGAGGTGTGGGCAGCAACCAAGTCTTGGAAATTTCAACCCTGCCTTGAAAGGGCTGTTATCCCTCCTTCAAAACCATCTCAAATGCACTCCTGCACCATAATTCTGGTGTTACCTATAAGAAACCACTATCAGTGTCTGGCTTGCTATGGTTGACTGATTAATAGGTTTAGTGAGTACCTGTCAGGCCACTTCTATGGGCCGTGCCCTGTGCCAAGTGCTGAGGCTACGTCAGTGAATGAAACAGACCTAAATCCCTATCCTAGGAAGCTGACATTCCTCTGAAGATTTTCCTAGAATTTCTTCATTCTGAGGTCATCTCTTGCATCTTCTCATTGTGCTAATCATACAGGGAGGCAGAAGGCTGTTTTTATCTCAACAACTTAAATAAATTGAGTCTTATGTCTGGAGGTTCCATTTACACATTCGCTCACTTATCCTTTATTGATCATCAACTATAGATTCATTACCATCTCGTTGGGGGGATATAATGAGGAAGGAATAGGAAGTAGTCCCTTTCTTTATGGAGCACTGAGTGAGCGAGGAAGATGGATGTCCAGAGGGTTATCACATAGTTGATTACAATTGTGGTCGCTGTTGTGCAGGACACAGGAACATGGCAGGGCCTGACCTCATCTTGGAAGTTAGGGGCAGCCTCTTAAAGTAATACTGAAAGGATAAATGGGAGTTAGCCAGGAACAGTCCAGGGGGAGGAAATTGCATGTGCAAAGGTCCTATGGTGGTAGGGGCATGGTGTTTGAGAAATAGAAGGAGGGGTGGTTGGAATGTGGTGAGGCAGGAGGGTAAAGTGAAGTTGGAGGGCTGGGCTGGGCAGCGGCTGGAGGAGGTAGAGCATCCGGGAGTGGGAAGAAATTTCAAGATCCTGGCCAGGACTTAACAGCTGAGCCTACTGGCTGAGGGGGTAAAATCTAGACTTTGAGGTAGGGGGGATTTGGGGCACCCAGTGGTCAAAACTCAAGGCTGGTCCTGCCTGGCCAAGGTTTTTACATACAAGCAATACCACACAGGCTATTTGTATCATCAGACTGAATGTCCCTCCCATTTTAAAAGATTTTATTTTAGAGAGGGAGGAAGAGAGCATGTGTAAGTGATTGGGGCGGGTGGGGGTGGGAGGAGCAGAGGGGGAGGGAGAGAGAATCTGAAGCCAGACTCCATGCCCAGCACTGAGCTTAATGTGGGGCTCTATCTCAGGACCATGTGACCATGACCTGAGCGGAAACCAAGAGTCAGGTGCTCAACGACTGAGCGAGCCACCTAGGCCTTCCCCGAATGCCTCGGTTTTATAACACTAGGCCCCACAATCCATTTAATACCCTGACGAATATACAGGTGACCTAACCCACCGTTACACGTGGCATCAGAAGAGATCAGTATCTTGCTCTAGTATTAAGGAGAAATAAAAGAAGGCAATTTATAATAATAGGTACTTCAATGTAAATGCTCAATTACACTGGAGTACATGATGAAGTAACTGCTCTCAAATCGACTTCTAATGGATATGGGGATGTAAGAGAAGGATGACACTATCCAAGTGAGTATTAGTGATGGGTTGGATTGTTGTCTTTGTGTGTGTGTGTGTGTGTGTGTGTGTGTGTGTGTGATTTTGAGACAGGAGCCACAGAAGAATGCTATGAGCACTAAGAATGAGTAGATATGTAGAGTTACTCTGAGTGTGAATATCACAGGGTATGGTGTTCTTGGTGACTCGAATATCACAGGGTATGGTGTTCTTGGTGACTCGATTTTTTTTTTTTTCCCAAAATGCTCAACAGCCCCCTGGTCAGTTTTGAACGGCACAAAGTACGGTCCTCCATTTAAGTGTCTGAACAATTCAGTGTTTATTTCCACCATGCAAACAGCTTGTATTTACATTTGGAGTACAGTTAGGTTCCAGGTTAAGATCCTTCTAAACGGGTTTATTTATTATTATCAGTCGCCACAGAGAATGTCTGGTGGGCCAGTTCAGAGTTGTGTGGGACATGGTAAAGTGCGTGGGTCTGTCCTTTATACTGCAGGGTGTGTCACTAAATGCCACATGTGCCCCAGAATCACTGGGACAACTAAGATCATCCCGGTAAGTTCCCAGAGTTCCCTCTAGGGAGCAGCACCTTTTCCACTGAGGATCACAGTTCTAGGACCGAAGCCCTGGATGGGTTAATGAAGGGACTCTGGGGGCAGTGGGGGGAGTGTCTACAGATACAGTTGGTTGGCCTCGTGGGGAGAGAAGGAGGTAAGTTGTGGCTGTAGTTGGTGCTGTCTTGGAGGGAGTGAAGATGTCTCTTTGGGAGACTGCCCTTGAGACTCTGGCGTCCAGACCAATGGAGCTCCTGGTAGGACAGTGGGGTCTCAGGTATAGAGAAGGGCAGTGGGGATCTGCATGGGGAGGCCGAGACCGTCACAGCCATTTGAAAGCTTTTGTGTCATAAATCTGAAAAACTCAATTCTGAAAGCGTGGGACAGAATCAAATTGGCCTATAAAAATAAAAACATGGTTACAGTAAAAATGAGATGAAATGGGAAAAGGCAGGCACTCACTACAAGGAGCTTGTCGTTGCCGCTAACCAAATCAGTCCCAGTAATAGCCCTGGCGTGAAGCTCACGGCCTCATCAGGCCTCTGTCTGGCCCCTGTAATTTAACTAGAGGAGGTACCTGTGTTGACTGTGTGTGATTAGTCCTCGTCTATTGCTTTTTATTGGTGTTAGATTAACTTAAGGGCTCTGATTTTCTATAATTTCCCAATTTATAGTCTTCGTTTACAACTGGGGAGATTTTTATTTTTATTTTTATTTTTTTAGTTTTCACTCTTACTTCCCTTCTAGCAAGAATAAACTGACCAAAAAAAAAAAAAAAAAAAACAACACACACACAAAACAAAAAAAAACCCCACCCCACTTTGATTTTTTTTTTTTTTTCTCTTATCAGAGGGGACATGTCAGGTCAAAGGGGGGGGGGAATATCTGGGAATGGCCAGAGCCCCAGGTTTATGGTTGGCCCCCTCAACTACCAGTTAATGCCCTCTCCCATCCTCAAACTAATGAGATCTGTAGTTTTCATTGCTGCCTTGGTTGTCTCAGATCATTGCTGTGGTTGTAGAGGAATCTGTGGGAATCTTGACAAGAAATCCTAACTGCAGCCTGTGTTAAATCAGAACCCCATGACAGGATGTTCTGGGGGGGCTCCTCATTCATGTTCTCTGCCCACACTTTCCACTTCTGGGATGGGGGTGAGAATTTTAAGCTGCATGTATGGTGCCTGCAATCACTCTGGCTAGTTGCCAGGCTCTCAGGACACGGAGTTTATGGTAGTAGCTCATGATGGCTTGAGGGGCAGGATTCCAGCCCTTGCTTGGAGATGGAATTATAGCTCCTGATGGCGTCTTCGGGAAGGACGGAGTCATTGACCTCTAGCCTCTGGGAAGATGGGAGGGCAGGGTAATTGAGGGATTAAAAAAAAAAGATAACGGATTTAAAAAATCATCTATGTATTTCCTCCTCATTACAAAAATAAGTCTTATTGCATCCTTTTTGTGTGTGTGGCAATTACTGCAATGATAACGAATTAATGAGTCATTTGCTGTATAGCTGCTTTTCCCCCCTCCCCACTCCATAGTACATTTCCTAGTGGGAAGATATTGGACCCTCTTATTAACCACTCAATTCCTAGCATCTAGCCCAGTAGGTACTCAATAAATAGCTGTTGCATGGATGGATAGAAAATTCAGAAGACAGAAGACATTAGAGGATAATATTGCTCTTTCACTATGCAGAGTGAGCTGGTGGTTACCAGCCCTGGCAAAATATTGGACTTACCTAGGGGATCTTTCTGTTTACCCATTCTTGCCCCCACCCCACTAATCTAAGCTGGGAGGATGAGGGGGGGCGCTCAGGCATTGGAGCTTTGTAAAACTCCCAGCTGACTCCAATCTGTAGATAGTCTGAGACCCTCTGATGTATGTCCTTCCAATCATAGTTCTGTTTTGTTTAAAATTTGTTGTAAGTATAAAACATCCACATGCTATGCACACTGAGGAGTATGGAGAGTGTTGCCTTAGAAACAAAA
The DNA here is from genome assembly GCF_053574225.1 of Canis aureus. Taxonomy (NCBI): domain Eukaryota; kingdom Metazoa; phylum Chordata; class Mammalia; order Carnivora; family Canidae; genus Canis; species Canis aureus. The sequence goes on from NC_135618.1 coordinate 41,693,886, forward strand.
CTTTCAATGTAGCCCCATCCTCCAACCCACACATCAGTGGTAAGTACTTAGAGCCATTTCTGTGTTAAAGTGGGTGGTCATCAGAAGAACTTATATCTAAATCATGTGCCAACATCCTTATTTATTGGCTATCGATTTTAAATGTTGTATAGACTTTATCAATATTGACTATTAGATAAATGTCTATTGGCAGATAAAGAATTTAGGTTATTTGCAATAACTTTTCCCTTCCCCTTATCACGATTTTTGATAGTTTTACTAATAATCTTAGCTATTCTATTGGTTACTGTTATACCTTTTAAATTTTTTAAAAAAAGATTTTGAGAGAGAGCTAGAGCACGTGAACACACAGAGGAGATGGGCAGAGGGGGAAGGAGAAGCAGACCCTCTTCTGAGCAGGGAGCCTGATGTGGATGTGGGGCTCAATCCCAGGAACCCAAGATCAGACAAGCACTGAGCTGAAGGCAGACTCTTAACCAACTGAGCCACCCAGGTGCCCCTATACCTTTAAAGAATCTTAAGCCTCTATTTTCACTTCTTTTATAAAGTATCTCCTGATTATCCACTAAATAAGATGAAAAAAATTAGGACCCTAGTGCTTCCTTCCATATCTCCTTCTGCCATTAACTTTACATTCTCAAGGTTTATAACATTTCCATTTTCTCCTGTAACTGTCCTTGTCATCCAAGCTTTGTAGATTGATTTTTTTTTTAAATGAAAAAGCAGTTAATGATATTTATTGTAGAACAAATAATGCAGTTGGTCTCAAGAGAAGGAAATGTCTCTGAATTATCTATTTCCTTTCTGGCTACATGCTCAATTCTTCCGTTGTGGTTCAGCTCCCTTTATGTTCTTGGTGTTCTTCAGATGCCTGCGATCCTTGGTCATCCACGTGTATTTATGAAGGAAAGACTAGATAAACACAGATAAAGGTGTGGGTTTCCTCTGCTGAGTGCAGATCTAATTTCCCATTAGATCTCATCTCTGAATTGGAAGCCTGATTGTGTGTGTGTGTGTGTGTGTGTGTGTGTTGTGATGTCATCAGGTAGACTGTGTTTTAGGGTGTGTGGGAGTGGAGATGCTAGGCAAGCTGGTTAGCCCTTCCCCCAATGTCAGCATGAGTAGGGCTGCCTTGAGGGATGGGAACACCACCCTAGAAGTGGCTCTCCCTTAAGAGAATGGAACAGTTTCTTTAGCAAACACCTTTCTAGTTTTAGTGTTCAAGTGAACTTGATCACTACCAGTTGGGACACAGGCAGCAACCAAGAAAGCCACCCCCTTTTTTTCCAAGCGTATATACCTTGGGTGATTTCCTTAGAAATTTGAGTGATCCGGGGGGGCAAGATGGCGGAAGAGTAGGGTCTCCAAATCACCTGTCCCAACCAAATGACCTAGAAAAGCTTCAAATTATCCTGAAAATCTATGAATTCGGCCTGAGATTGAAAGAGAGAACACCTGAAATGCTACAGTGAGAAGAGTTCGTGCTTCTATCAAGGTAGGAAGACGGGGGAAAAAGAAATAAAGAAACAAAAGGCATCCGAGGGGGAGGGGCCCCGCGAGGAGCCGGGCTGAGGCCGGGGCTAGTGTCCCCAGGACAGGAGAGCCCCGTCCCAGAGGAGCAGGAGCTGCACCGACCTTCCCGGGCGGAAAGGGGCCCGCAGGGAGTTGGAGCAGGACCCAGGAAGGAGGGGATGCCCTCGGGCTCCCTGGGACAGTAACAGACACCTGCGCCCCGGGGAGAGCCCCACACCCCATGGCTGAGCTCCCTAAGGGCTGCAGCGCGCAGGCGGGACCCGGAGCAGCTCGGAGGGGCTCGGGCGGCGGCTCCGCGGAGGGGGCTGCGGGCGGGAGCGCGAATCCAACAGCGCAGGCCCCGGAGCACAGGGCGCCGGGACACAGCCCAGGATCCGGCCTCCCCCCGGGACAGGCAGAGGCCGGAGGGCCCAGGACCGCAAGGACGCTCCTGCCCCGAGCTGAGCAGATCAGGGCCCCGCCCCGGAGCCTCCAGGCCCTGCAGACGGAGCGCTCTGGGGCTACTGCGGGGGCTGAATCCAGGTTTCCAGAGCTGCGGCCGCCACTGGGGTTGTTCCTCCTGGGGCCTCACGGGGTAAACAACCCCCGCTGAGCCCTGCACCAGGCAGGGGCACAGCAGCTCCCCCAAGAGCTAACACCTGAAAATCAGCACAACAGGCCCCTCCCCCAGAAGACCAGCTGGACGGACAAGTTCCAGAGGAAGTCAAGGGACTTAAAGTACACAGAATCAGAAGATACTCCCCCGTGGGTTTTTTGTTTTTTGTTTTTATGTTTTTTTTTGTTTGTTTGTTTTGCTTTTTGATTTGTTTCCTTCCACCGCCCTTTTTTCCCTTTCTTTTTCTTTCTCTTTTTCTTTTTTTTTCTTCCTTTTTTTTTCTCTTTCTCTTTTCTTTCCTTCTGTCTCTCCGCTCTTTTTCTCCTTTTCCCAATACAACTTGCTTTTTGGCCACTGTGCACTGAGCAAAATGACTAGAGGGAAAACCTCACCTCAAAAGAAAGAATCAGAAACAGTCCTCTCTCCCACAGAGTTACAAAATCTGGATTACAATTCAATGTCAGAAAGCCAATTCAGAAGCACTATTATACAGCTACTGGTGGCTCTAGAAAAAAGCATAAAGGACTCAAGAGACTTCATGACTGCAGAATTTAGAGCTAATCAGGCAGAAATTAAAAATCAATTGAATGAGATGCAATCCAAACTAGAAGTCCTAACGACGAGGGTTAACGAGGTGGAAGAATGAGTGAGTGACATAGAAGACAAGTTGATGGCAAAGAGGGAAACTGAGGAAAAAAGAGACAATTAAAAGACCATGAAGATAGATTAAGGGAAATAAACGACAGCCTAAGGAAGAAAAACCTACATTTAATTGGTGTTCCCGAGGGCGCCAAAAGGGACAGAGGGCCAGAATATGTATTTGAACAAATTCTAGCTGAAAACTTTCTTAATCTGGGAAGGGAAACAGGCATTCAGATCCAGGAAATAGAGAGATCCCCCCCCCCAAAATCAATAAAAACTGTTCAACACCTTGACATTTAATAGTGAAGCTTGCAAGTTCCAAAGATAAAGAGAAGATCCTTAAAGCAGCAAGAGACAAGAAAGCCCTGACTTTTATGGGGAGGAGTATTAGGGTAACAGCAGACCTCTCCACAGAGACCTGGCAGGCCAGAAAGGGCTGGCAGGATATATTCAGGGTCCTAAATGAGAAGAACATGCAACCAAGAATACTTTATCCAGCAAGGCTCTCATTCAAAATGGAAGGAGAGATAAAGAGCTTCCAAGACAGGCAGGAACTGAAAGAATATGTGACCTCCAAAACAGCTCTGCAAGAAATTTTAAGGGGGATTCTTCAAATTCCCCTTTAAGAAGAAGTTCAGTGCAACAATCCACAAAAACAAGGACTGAATAGATATCATGATGACACTAAACTCATATCTGTCAATAGTAACTCTGAACGTGAACGGGCTTAATGACCCCATCAAAAGGCGCAGGGTATCAGACTGGATAAAAAAGCAGGACCCATCTATTTGCTGTCTACAAGAGACTCATTTTAGACAGAAGCACACCTACAACCTGAAAATAAAAGGTTGGAGAACCATTTACCATTCGAATAAAGATTCGAGCAGAACTCAACGAAATCGAGACCAGAAAAACTGTGGAACAGATCAACAGAACCAGGAGTTGATTCTTTGAAAGAATTAACAAGATAGATAAACCATTAGCCAGCCTTATTAAAAAGAAGAGAGAGAAGACTCAAATTAATAAAATCATGAATGAGAAAGGAGAGATCACTACCAACACCAAGGAAATACAAACGATGTTAAAAACATATTATGAACAGCTATACGCCAATAAATTAGGCAATCTAGAAGAAATGGACGCATTCCTGGAAAGCCACAAACTACCAAAACTGGAACAGGAAGAAATAGAAAACCTGAACAGGCCAATAACCAGGGAGGAAATTGAAGCAGTCATCAAAAACCTCCCAAGACACAAGAGTCCAGGGCCAGATGGCTTCCCAGGGGAATTCTATCAAACGTTTAAAGAAGAAACCATACCTATTCTCCTAAAGCTGTTTGGAAAGACAGAAAGAGATGGAGTACTTCCAAATTCGTTCTATGAGGCCAGCATCACCTTGATTCCAAAACCAGACAAAGACCCCACCAAAAAGGAGAATTATAGACCAATATCCCTGATGAACATGGATGCAAAAATTCTCAACAAGATCCTGGCCAATAGGATCCAAAAGTACATTAAGAAAATTATTCACCATGACCAAGTAGGATTTATCCCTGGGACACAAGGCTGGTTCAACACTTGTAAAACGATCAATGTGATTCATCATATCAGCAAGAGAAAAACGAAGAACCATATGATCCTCTCATTAGATGCAGAGAAAGCATTTGACAAAATACAGCATCATGTTCTGATCAAAACTCTTCAGAGTGTAGGGATAGAGGGAACATTCCTCAACATCTTAAAAGCCATCTACGAAAAGCCCACAGCAAATATCCTTCTCAATGGGGAAGCACTGGGAGCCTTTCCCCTAAGATCAGGACCAAGACAGGGATGCCCACTCTCACCACTGCTATTCAACATAGTACTGGAAGTCCTAGCCTCAGCAATCAGACAACAAAAAGACATTAAAGGCATTCAAATTGGCAAAGAAGAAGTCAAACTCTCCCTCTTTGCCGATGACATGATACTCTACATAGAAAACCCAAAAGTCTCCACCCCAAGATTGCTAGAACTCATACAGCAATTTGGTAGCGTGGCAGGATACAAAATCAATGCCCAGAAATCAGTGGCATTTCTATACACTAACAATGAGACTGAAGAAAGAGAAATTAAGGAGTCAATCCCATTTGCAATTGCACCCAAAAGCATAAGATACCTAGGAATAAACCTAACCAAAGATGTAAAGGATCTATACCCTCAAAACTATAGAACACTTCTGAAAGAAATTGAGGAAGACACAAAGAGATGGAAAAATATTCCATGCTCATGGATTGGAAGAATTAATATTGTGAAAATGTCAATATTACCCAGGGCAATATACACGTTTAATGCAGTCCCTATCAAAATACCATGGACTTTCTTCAGAGAGTTAGAACAAATTATTTTAAGATTTGTGTGGAATCAGAAAAGACCCCAAATAGACAGGGGAATTTTTAAAAAGAAAACCATATCTGGGGGCATCACAATGCCAGATTTCAGGTTGTACTACAAAGCTGTGGTCATCAAGACAGTGTGGTGCTGGCACAAAAACAGACACATAGATCAATGGAACAGAATAGAGAACCCAGAAGTGGACCCTGAACTTTATGGTCAACTAATATTCGATAAAGGAGGAAAGACTATCCACTGGAAGAAAGACAGTCTCTTCAATAAATGGTGCTGAGAAAATTGGACATCCACGTGCAGAAGAATGAAACTAGACCACTCTCTTTCACCATACACAAAGATAAACTCAAAATGGATGAAAGATCTAAATGTGAGACACGATTCCATCAAAATCCTAGAGAAGAATACAGGCCACACCCTTTTTGAACTCAGCCACAGTAACTTCTTGCAAGATACATCCATGAAGGCAAAAGAAACAAAAGCAAAAATGAACTATTGGGACTTCATCAAGATTAGAAGCTTTTGCACAGTAAAGGATACAGTCAACAAAACTAAAAGACAACCTACAGAATGGGAGAAGATATTTGCAAATGACGTATCAGATAAAGGGCTAGTTTCCAAGATCTATAAAGAACTTATTAAACTCAACACCAAAGAAACAAACAATCCAATCATGAAATGGGCAAAAGACATGAAGAGAAATCTCACAGAGGAAGACATAGACATGGCCAACATGCACATGAGAAAATGCTCGGCATCACTTGCCATCAGGGAAATACACATCCAAACCACAATGAGATCCCACCTCACACCAGTGAGAATGGGGAAAATTAACAAGGCAGGAAACCACAAATGTTGGAGAGGATGCGGAGAAAAGGGAACCCTCATACACTGTTGGTGGGAATGTGAACTGATGCAGCCACTCTGGAAAACTGTGTGGAGGTTCCTCAAAGAGTTAAAAATAGACCTGCCCTACGACCTAGGAATTGCACTGCTGGGGATTTACCCCAAAGATTCAGATGCAATGAAAAGCCGGGACACCTGCACCCCGATGCTTCTAGCAGCAATGTCCACAATAGCCAAACTGTGGAAGGAGCCTCGGTGTCCATCGAAAGATGAATGGATAAAGAAGATGTGGTTTATGTACACAATGGAATATTACTCAGCCATTAGAAATGACAAATACCCACCATTTGCTTCAACGTGGATGGAACTGGAGGGTATTATGCTGAGTGAAATAAGTCAATCGGAGAAGGACAAACATTGTATGTTCTCATTCATTTGGGGAATATAAATAATAGTGAAAGGGAATATAAGGGAAGGGAGAAGAAATGTGTGGGAGATATCAGAAAGGGAGACAGAACGTAAAGACTGCTAACTCTGGGAAACGAACTAAGGGTGGTAGAAGGGGAGGAGGGTGGGGGGTGGGAGTGAATCTGATGGGCACTGGGGGTTATTCTGTATGTTAGTAAATTGAACACCAATAAAAAATAAATTTAAAAAATTTTGAGTGATTTGGAGACTTGGCACAATGCTATAGATTGCTCCCATAGGAAAGTTTTTGAAGGCTTAAATTAGAGAACACACTGAAAAGATCCTTTGCAGATATAGGGCCCCAGTGGAAGCAGTCATGGGGAAGGGGGAGTGCCAGAGGGAGTGCTCCAAGTGGAGACTGTGGCTTCTTTCCCTCCTTTACCTGGGGGAGGGGCCGCTGGAGCCTCCACTTCCTGCAAAGGAGCACTTAGTGTAGCTTGTGAGTTAGGCTGGCTCATGCTGCTCTTCATCAATGACAAGGACAAATAAGCCTTTTGGTCTTGGTGTCTTTGGTTTCAAGGTGTCAGCACTGGTTTTGGTGGATCAGTGGCCCCTGAAGACCCAGGGCCAGAAATCTCTATCACTGCATAGCTGGGTGATTTACATTCATACAATGCCTGGGCTTCTCTCCTCTCAGCTCTTTGCTTTTAGGCCATATTATGAGGAAGTGCTTCTTTTGAAGAGATAAAGGAATCCTCAGAACTCATCTTTTTTGCATCCAAGACAGGGCTATATTTGAAATACCAGAAGAAAATATTCTTTTGGATCACTTAAACTCTTTGAACTGAATTTTTAATTTCATCCCAGGGCAAGTCAATCTCAAGAGTCTTTTCTTTGGTGTTGAGTTTCCTGCCCTTGATATGTACCTGCCTCCACTGCTGGCGGGAAGAGCTGTTATTTACTGGACCTGTCTAGAGGCTGCAAGGGAAAGACATTCAGGTTGGTTAATCCTGATGTCCAGAGTTGTAGACTCAACGATTGGTCATATCACATGACCAAATTGTGAACTTTTACAAACTACAGCAGGAAAACGCATTGTGGCTGAGAATTCTGCGATGACACATGGAAATTCAGAGGTGGGAATATCATAGGAAGGAAATAAAAAGTAAGATGCGGGAAGACTTTCTTGAATTATGTCAGGAAATACTTAGCAACAGAATAGATGACACCAAAAGTTGATGTCATTCTGCTTAGAAGCAAACCAGTTTTTTTCTTTTAAAGATAATTCACGTCTCTGAGGAAAAAACTTGAGAATACAGATAAAAAATCTTAGTGATATCTTTAACATTAGTCCAGAGATTCTGAAATTTTCTCTTAAGAAAATCATACTTAGTATCATAAAAATTTCAAGAATAAAAATGTGCTCAGTGCTATAATATTGCAAACAACTTAAATTACAAATATTCAACTATAGGTGACTACCTAAGATGCTTAAAGTATATCCAATTGATGCAATCTTATGTAGTCATTAAATATTATTTTCTAAGAGTATGATAAAACACTGAGAGAGCGGTACTCTGGTATTAACTAAAAAAAAGACACAGTATTGTCTGTATGTATGTGTATAATATAAATCCAGCTATATAACATATAATAATATATAATAATCCAGCTATATAATCCATAATTAAAAATAATTATGCCTACAAAAATATATCAGAAACTATCCTTCTGTGGCTGTGTTTGGATGATGGGGCTATGAGCACTGTTCTGTTCTTTTTTATGCTTTGTATTTTTAAAAACTTCTTTAACGAGTAGGCCCTTCTTTTCATAATAAAAATAAATATTAGAAGAATCATTGAAATATACATTAGAGGCTCTAATTAAGAGATATCCTTGTTCATTGGCTGTTGAACATGACATTTGCAAGTATGTTTTTCCTTGTAGTGCAAATGGGTGCATCAGAAGGAAATGGTCTGACCACGTCTCCATGTTGTAAAAGCATAGGGACACATTTGAGTAAAAAAGTTCAGATGAAAAAAAAAAAAAGTTCAGATGAAAAATAAATGAAAAAGCTAAACAGGTACTTGGAAAGAGGACCCATCCTTCATCTATAACATTTGTACATTTGTAGTTTAAAACGTTGCCTTGATCTTTTTTCTCTGTGAATATTATACTCCCCAACCTCTGGGGAGTCCTAAAGAAAGAGAGCTGGTTTTGTGATGAAATAGAAGGAGAAGCAGCATTGAAGACATGGAGTTCTACTCACTGCCCATCTAGTCACCCAAGTTACTTTCTGAGCTGTGGAAGTATCTAAATGGCCAAGCCAAAAGTGGGAACCGGGAGGGTCTTTCACCCAAATTCATTCCTTCATTCATCAAGTATTTGAGGACCTGCTATGTTCCAGGCACTGGACATAATCCAGAGGACAAGTGTACTGTAAGGACTATACATTCTTTGTGCTGCCTTGACACCTTTGGGTTTCATAGAGCCCCAAAGGCCTGACCATGAATCCTTCCTGCTCTCATCATATGTGTCCCCACTCATCATGAAAGGCACCCCCCCATGTAGCTGGTTGCCCCCTCAACCAGACCAGACACACTCCACTTAGTCCTCAACTGAAAAGGCTTCAGTTCCCTGCCAGTCTAAGAAATTGTTCAAATAAGCCAATCACATCCTCCTGCAGGAATCAAGAGGCACCTCAGCCTCTCTTACTATAAAGCCTGTGGCCCACAGCACCTGCTGGTTCACTCTGTTCCTGACTGCAGCCCTGAGTGGCGAGCAGTGTCTTCCTCCCTACTGCCGTGAGTATATGTGGTTAAGAATTGCTGCCCACCTGTCTAGTGATGGGTGTCCTGTGTTTACCTATTTTGTACTCTTGAGTACAAGGGTCCCTCCCTCACCAAAAGGGCCATTGTGCTCAGATTAAGAGTGGCAAGGCCTCTTGTTTTGGAGATAGTACTCTTGTAGGAGTGTGGATGGGAAGATAATGAAGTAATAAATGAATGAATTGGTTAACTTCTAGTTATACTAGATATTGTGAAGGAAACAGAATATGATAGACATGGAAACCCATAGTAATCCTGCTTTGGGTAGGTGGTTGGGGGGTGGGGGCTCTTTGAGGAAGTAACATTGGGTTCACTTGCAGGATGTGAAGGGGCTAACCCTTGAGAGCTGGAGGGCAGTGATCATGGTGGTCTAGGGCTTGGTCAGTGCAGCCGGGTCCATGCATCAGGAGGAAAATGAGCTGATAGGACCTTGGAAAGGCAGTCAGGGACCTGTGGAAGCTATAGTGAAGAAGTTGGACTTGATTTTACATGTGATGGGTAATCACTTAAGCAGGGAGGTGACATGATATGGTTTATAGTTTTTTTTTTAAAGATTTTATTTATTCATGGTAGACATAGAGAGAGGGTGGCAGAGACACAGAGGGAGAAGCAGGCTCCATGCCGGGAGCCCGACGTGGGACTCGATCCCAGGACTCCAGGATTGCACCCTGGACCAAAGGCAGGCGCCAAACCGCTGAGCCACCCAGGGATCCCTGATATGATTTATAGTTTTATAAGAATTGTTTTGATACCTGAGTAGAGCATGGGTGATGAGGAAGCAGTGGGGGAAATACTAAGGAGCCTCTGTGGCAGTTCTGATGGGAGAGGAGAGGGATTGAGGTTCGTGGGTGGAGAGAATGGACAGACCAAGCTATGTATCCTGGAGGTAGAACTAGTGAGACTTGCTGATGGATTGGACACAAGGAATGAGAAAACAGAGAAAAGGATGTTTCTGAGGTTTTTTTCTTGAGTGACAGGGTAGATAGTGGTGCCATTTGATGGAATGAGAAGAGGAGGGGATTGAAATCAGGAGTTTGGTTTAGATTTGTCTGATCTGAGTAAGTATTCAAGTGGAGATGTCAAGCTGGCAGCTGGAAATACTATTATGCAGCTCAGGATAAATGCCAGAGCTAAAGATATTAGTTTGGCCATTACTGCCATTTGATAGTATTTAAATCAGTTGAATAATATGGGGAGATGATAAAAAATTCAGAATGATTTATCCTCCTAGAATGAATGTCATGTTAGATATAAGTTTGACTATATCAGTGGGATAATGTATAATAAGGCCACTTGAAAACTGTGCAGCACCGTGGAAACGTGGTAACTATTCACATTGAATTTGGGCCTCCCATAGCACTCATAATTCTGGGGTCTTTGGTTATTTATTGTTTCACACACAAAATCCCCTCCCCATCGTATACTCCCATCTGCATTCATAAGAGAATAGTTGCCTCTCAACCTGGACTCGTGCTTTAGAAGGAATTCTTGCCAACATTGTAATATCAGAGAACAGAGATAAAGCTACAGAGATAAAAATGATCTTTTAGTTGAAAAAATTTTGACTGAGTTATATTAGCCTCAGCCTAAAAGAACTGGAGTCTCTAGGGTTTTTCTTGCAAGAGAGTTTGGAGAATGTACAATGTTCAATTTTTCTAGGAGCTTTTTGGCTGAGGCCAGATTGGAACTCTCCATGGCTCTGGGTAAACAGTCAATATTTTATTCCTGTGAAATTCTGGAGATTATGATTTAGCAGCAGGATTGGCTGGAGGCCGTGCTCTACCTGGCCAGGAATCACATGACAAATGGATCTCCTTTCAAGGAAGCTGAGTATATGTTTCATAAAATTTAGTTGGGTATTTGGAGGGGGGGTGGGAGCAGGGATGAATTCAAGGACTGGCATTTGAATTTCAAAGAAACAGCGAGATTCTCATGAGTCAGTCTTCTGGACTAACCCTCTGTTTAATAGTTGAGGCTATTGAGGTCCAAAGAGGTTAAGTGATTATTCAGGGGTCACACAGCTGGTTAGAACTACATTTTTTTGATGGACTTTGTCATACTCCTTCCAAGAAGCAGGCTTTGGTCCTTATGGGTGTTTGGATATATGGATGTAGCTTTTCAAGAACAAACTGAACATGAAAATTAAGGTCTGACTCCAGGATCATGGTAACTTAACTTGGGTCATCGTTCTGGCCTTAGGATAATATTGTTTGGACCATTATGGCTGTGCCAAGAAAAATCAGGTAGATAGATGGTCTCTGATTAAATGTCATGCATCATTCCAATCTCCTATCAGATTTTTGTAAGTAGAGCTGTGAGGATTCATTCATTGATTTCTTCGTTCTTTGGATTTTCTATGATGGGTCTGCTGTAGATTTGGTGTTGGGGGTACACTGGTAAGGCACTATCCTTGACCTCAAATTCTCCCTATGGCTAAGGAGGGAAGAGAAGGGAGTAAGGGCTTTGATGGAGGTAGCAGAGGAATATACAGTAAGGTACTTAACTCAGACCTGGAGGCTCAAACCAGGAAGGTTTCCTGGGGGAAGTGGGGGATGCCTTACTTGAGACTAGAAAGTAGAGCATGACTTAGTGGGGATACATTCAGAAGAAGAGTGTGAAAGGGTGTTCTGTCCAGCAAGTATAACATTGCAGAGGGACACTGCGTGTTAAAGGAACTGCAAGCCATTCAACATGACTGGAAGGAGGGCTTGAGGTGGAGGCAGAGCAAGACCATGAGGCCAAGAGAGCTCTGGGAAGCCAAGGAAGGACGGATGCTCCCCAGAAGACCTGCGGGAGTCGGGGATCTTATCTGCATGTAGCAAAGCCCCCTCTGGTGGATCTGGGGAGAGTTGCATGGGGCTCAAATGAGATGAGTCGACCAAATATTGGTTGATGTGATAATGACCCAAACTGGGCAGGGCGGTAGGAAGAGATAAACCAGGTAACAAAGGGGAGGGGGGACAGCTGCGGTTCCAGGAGAATGTGAAATGCTTAAAAACCAAGTGGTTTGGGGAACTATAAATTAGAATACTCGTATCTATTTCCAGCTCCTTTTACCAAGTCCTACTATGTGCCAGTTCCTGGCCAAGCACCTTATGTGCAATTTTCTCATTTTAATTCCCATAACCATCCTACAAAGCAGCTACTGCTGTCATGACCACCCTGTGGAGGGTTAACTAGTCCTTCCCCTAAGTCCAATTCATGTGTCTCTGGAACCATGGAATGTGACCTTATTTGGAAAAAAGGTCTTTGTGGACAACATTAGTTAAGGATTTTGAGGTGAAATCCATCTAGATTTAGGGTCGCCCTGAATCCCATAACTGGTATGCTTAGAAGAAGAGGAGGTGACACAGAGACTGGAATATATAGCTACAAGCCACCAGGTGCTGGAGGAGGCAATAGGGAGGATCCTCTCATAGAGCCTGTAGGCCTTTATGTTGAACCTCTGTCCTCCACAACTGTGCAAAAGTAAATTTCTCTTGTTGTAAGCCACCAAGTCTGTGACAACTTGTCAGAGCAGCCTTAGGAAACTACTATAATGATGTCCGTTTTAGACTTGGCGGCAGGGTGGGGGTGGTAAGCAAACTATTTCTTAGGTTTGCTCTAAGCCTCAGGTCCTCCAAACTAAGATCTAACAGAGATGGGTATGACTTCATCATGTAACTTGCAGTCTGTGATCTCCACTGCTCTAGTCTTCATGCCTCCCCAGGTAATGGCTAGCATTTATTTCATGCTAACTCTCGGTCAGGCACCATCTCAAGCATTTTGCTTTGATGATTTCATTTATCTTGAGGATTATCTCATAAGAGATAAGGTCATTAGAAAATATAGATGGAGATGGTCTCTATTTTGAAGGACACTAAAACGTTTTTAAGGGGATAGAATATTTTTTTTCTTTTTGCTTGTCCCTAGCATCTCATTTGCCGACTGGCGATTTTCTACCTTGAGTGAGCTAAGCAGTGTGAGAGGAAGTGTCAAGCATGTCAACCAGCGACTCATGAAATATTTCATCTTGTAATACATTAATAGAGAAAACCAAAGTGATTTTCAGCCCATTCCAGTAAATCGGTTTTAACACTAATGAATTGTTCTGTTTGAGTAGAGTGTTATTGGCAAAATGCTGACGTTAATAGTAACACTGAGGCATTTGAAACTCCATCAAAAATTATAATCTCAAAATAAAAGGCTGGAAAATTTTCTGTGTTCTATTAATTAACATCGGTTGTCTGATCAATGTTTTTAATTGGTAGCAGATTAAAGTATGGATTTCTGGCATGGCAAATCTGCAGATTGGCTGTCTTGCTACCTGTTGCTTCTGATGACCTCATTCCAACATTTATATTCAAATCTGATAGCTCAGAGCTTCAGTAGTCAGCGGATCATAAATTTTACCCAGTTCCTCTGGCTGAATTTCAAGTGTGTAGACCATGTGCTAACAGCGAGAATGATCGGAAAGACAGTTGTAGACAAACGGAGCATGAAGAAAATCATTCTTATTGGAGGATGTGGCAGAAACAATTTTCCTCTGTGCTAGGCAGACATCAGCTCTGCGGAACTGGCCAGAAATAAAGATAGCTCCACTGATGGGCCATAACACAGGAGAAGGAGAGTACCTGCCTTCCTCCCCCTCCCACCCCAACCCAGATGTTTCAGGGTTTCATGGCCAAATGCCCATGCAGCTAGCAGCCTGGTTGCACAAAATGGCCAGAGGGAGTTTTTGCAAACCAAGAAGGACTAAGCAGTAGGAGGAATCAGGAGGTAGAAAGACCCTACTGTTCATAGAGCTTTCCTGTGTGCCGGGTGCTGTGCTAACCTTCTCTTCTCACAACTGCCCCATGATGGCGGTATCAGTCGAACCATATGGAACTGCCATTCTTTTAGGTCATAAAGGACTGAATATTGGCACTTTTGATTAGCCCTCCTTTGTGGCTGAGGAAAAGTGAAGTTGGAGATGCTTGCCTAAGATCACAGACTAGGAAGGTTGCCAGCAACACAGGGATAGCTAGCTCTGGGGAGAATAACACCCTGTCCTTCTCCTCCTCTTCTTTTTCTTCTAGTGGGCTTTATTAGGGGAGTGGGTGGTCAGACTTGCAACCCCTTCTGGATTACTCTGGCAGCTACATGGTGAGGATGTGGGAGAGAACCAGGGTGGATTCCAGGAAGGTCTTTAGGAAGCTGTTATAACAGTACAAATAGATTGACATGGTTGTTCAGACTAGATTGACAGCATGGGAGGTATCATGAAGGGGACTCATCTGAGAGATATTTAAGAGTGAGAACCAATAGGACATGGTATTTTTATGGAAGGAAGGGCCCCATCCCTCTGACTTCTCCTCCCCTGGTGCCAAGTGTCCATGTTACACATGCTCATAATATCCCTTGCCCTATGTATCTTCACTGACTGTAAGCTCCTGCAGGTGAGAATCTTGTCTCTTATTTATGGCTGTCCCTAGGATCATCATAGTGTCTAATAACTGGTAGGCATCCAGTACTTGTTGGATCAGTGAAAGAATTCAGGACAAGAGTTTAATTCAGCTGTCTCGAATCCTTACCACAGCAGGGAATATCCATTTCCTTGAGTTCTGGATTTCCTGACATGGAGATAGTCACAAGTTGAGAAATAATCTCCATGTTCTGCGCTGTATCCATTGTTCAATTTCTGCAGTATCCTCTCAGTCACCCTAGTGGGGCTGTCTTGAACTCATCAAACTGTTATTCAGTGTTAGCATTTATAGGGTGACACGTCTTCGTTTAACTCCGCTGGTTTGCACCATTTCCATTAAATTTTTTTCTGGACTATTTAATGAGGAACACTCTGACCAGTACTATATGCTAAATTGCTTTTAAACAAGGGAAGTTCTGTCATCTGCAAAATAAAACCTCCTTCCTCTAGGTCAGTTTTTCTTTTTCTTTTTTTTTTCTTTTCCTTAAGAGAAAGCAGGTATGCTTTGAGTGGGAATGTGAGGAGTAAAAAGAACATTTAGCTTGAAGAATCTTTATTGCCCTAACAAGTAAAAGACCCTTTAACAATCACATTGATTTTTGCTGCTGGATATAAAGGGTTTTGAAAGTGAATTCTTACTCTGGGCAAGACCCACTTGGAGATGCCAGGATTGTACCTCGCCCTTCTAAGACATTAATGGGGAATGAAGACAGATTTTGCCACGGAAGTAACAATTCTAACTGATGAATTGCATCAAGAGGACAATAGAAGTTGAGTAACTGACAACTGAGTGGAGACATTTGTCTGGTAAAGGGATGATGATCTGATTGCTGGTTTCTGTTGGCAAAACATCAGAGAGGGTGTAGTGGCCTTGAAACACTCAGAAAACCTGAAAAGGGATATGGATTAAAGGGGGAGGGTGGCAGGAAAAAGCTAGGAAATGCTTGGGCTCAGAAGTGCTCACTAGAAACCTTCTCCTCCCTCGCCCCCTCCCCCCCCACAGTATTATCCTCATTATTCTTGAAAAATTGTGAAAGGTTTCACCTCTTTAGTCTATTGGGTGTTGCTGGTTTTCCCCCAACGTGGTCTTCTGGGTGAGCTGGCACTTTATCTCCTAAAATGAATGTTCTTTAGGTCTCTGTTCTTCATCTCCTTGGCCAAGAAAGATACTGCTCTGGCCCACTGCTGGGATTGGCATGGTCGAAAAGTCTTTCATCAGACAGTCATGTGGTCTTTGGCGACACACAGACCTGGGCTCACCGTCTGGTCCCACAAGGAAGTAGTTTTATCATCTGTAACATTAATAACAACTCCTGCATAGACCTCTTGTGGAGAGTTGAATGAAGCTTTTGCAAATTTTAGGCACATGTAAGCACTCCATAAAGGCAAACCCCAAACAAAACAAGGCATCAGCAACAAAGAAGATGATGCAGCATGAACCTCTTGGCTGGTCTCTGTTTTCAGGAACTTCTCATTTCATCCTGAAAAATCCCTCCTCCTCCTCCTCCTGAACAATCATCCCCAAGGAAGCTTATCCTGCCACCCTCCTGCAGAGAGCAGTGTGTGCAGTTGGAAGAACAAATAGCTCAGAGTTAGGCTTGGGTTCAAAAGCTGGCTTGGTCACTTACAAGCTGTGTTACTGACCCTCTCTGTGCCCTTTTCTCCCTGGATTTTGTGGTCTTTCATCAGCTTCTCTCATTACATCAGTGTCATCCTCCCCTTATTCTCTGTAGCCAGTGGCCATCTGACTTTGCTTACTGCTTAGTTTCTTCTGTTGATGGCATGGAATTGGAGGGTGGGGGGTACACGGCAGAGTAGCTGCTGCACCTTTTGCTGCATGACTTTTCTGTTCGGGTGCATACCACTCTGGCCTCTTCCCACTCATCCTGGGCACAGTGAGTCTGATTGGTGATCGGTTGGTGGCCAATCAGCCATGGGACCCTCTGAGTCCGGGATTAGCCTTGATCCAATTAGTTGAGGCTGGTGGTGACATCATGTGGGGCAACATGGCAACCAGGGGAAGTGAAAGTGTAATGGAGGTTAGTTCCTAGACATTGGGCTAGATATGCTCTTGACATCAGGTTCCTAAGTTAAGAGTGTTTGAGTTGCAGGGTGGGGGGCAGCCTGTTTTCCTGAAATTCTATGAAGGAGGCCTCCATTTCTTCAACTCGGAGGGATGATAAAAATTAGATGCAGCCATCATTTTTCCATCTCCCTTGGCTTCCCGTTTAGGGTCTCAAAGCCTTCTGCTTTAAACCATCCCAGAACCCTGTTCTCCTAACTGGGTCAAAGAGAGAAGAGAAATGCCACGTGTGTTCTGATGGCAGAGAACCTGAATTAGGTATGTTTGGGACATTTTATCACAAATTGGGCTGTTCATTGAAATATAATGAACAGTTGGGAAATAAGCATCTTTCCTATGTGGGCTGTTAAGCATAGAATTTCCTTGAAAATTACCACACAAAGAAATCCTTTCACTTTTCAGCCCTGCCATGGCACACCTGTGTTTTTTGTGTCTCTCTGGATTAGGCAGGAGGCCGTGGTGAAGATGATGTGGAAATGGACCATATAGGTGTCTGAGGGCAGCAGCCTTTCATGACTATCGAAAACCTAGAGCCCTGGACTCTCCCTCTGGCATTGCCCACCAGGGACGAGGGCTCAGCACATGGTGCATCCACCCCTAAGTGACTGACTTGCTAATAATGAATTATATGAACTCATGTTTTATAAGTAAATATTTTTCGAGTACCACTGATGTGATTAGCATTGTTCTAGGCATCTGGGATCTTTCAAGGGAGTGGAGCAGATAGAAGTGTCTGCCCTTTGGACCTTTATTTCTAAGGTCAGCAGGGTCTGCCTGCTGCCTTCCTCTCTATGCTACAGACCCCTTGGCTGCTGTAACCATGGCGCCTTTGCACGTGCCACTACCTAACAGACTCCTACTCATCTTTGCCTCCTCAGGAAAGCTTCCTTCCCCACTGCTGCCCTTCCTCCCTGTGTTTCACTGCAGTTCATTACTGTACTCTCTCCAAATCATGCTGCTTTTCTTTAGCACAAGTCTCAGTTTCTGCTTATGTTTGTGGGATTACGTCAGTACCTTTCTGTCTCTCACTAGATCCTGACCTCCATGAGGCTCAGAGAGGCTTAAATAACTTGCCCAGCCCCAAAGGGACATGGTGAGGATTTGATCTCCAGTCTGTGCCATGCTCTTCACACAGTGTAATACCAAACTGGAAATACTGAAGTCTGTGTGCCACCCCTAGGCTTTGTGGATCTCCCCTTCCAACAGATACGCAGCGCTACCACCGGCTGTGTAAGGATAACGACAATAGCAGCTGACATTTGCCAAGCTCTCCCTGTGTGCTGGGCCCTGGGATAAATAAGTGCCCTCCGTGTACTAGTTCCACATTTCTGAGGAGACAGGAGCTATAATTATTTTTGTTGTGTAGATGAGAAAGGTGAGGTGAGTAGGAGGGATAGTATGCCCAAGGTCTCACAGGCAGGGTGCAAACACACTCCTGTTGGATTCCCAGCCTATGGCCATTACAAAGTCTATGCTGTCTTTTTCCTAACACTCTCACCCATGAGGGAAAATAGAAGTGGGTCCATGAGGGCCAACCCCATGCCCTGGATCCTGGTGGCACCAACAGATCTGCAAAGGGTTTAAGTGATATGGGTGATGGGTACCTGCAGGCTTCCTACTTATTGATTTCTTCTTGGCACATAGAGCTCCAAGAGAATCTGAGTTGGTTCAGAGCCTTCCTTCTGATGGTTCCTTCATATTCAAACCCTGCTGTGGTAAAACCAAGGGACTGTGTTTGGGCGAGGGTGCACTTTGGCACCAAAAGACACTGATGCCGCTCTGAGAATCTGAGCCACATCTCTTTCTTTGTTCTTGGGGATGTATACTGTTTTGCTTAGTTGTACACAGATGGCTCTACAAAGAATCTCAGTGCCAAGGAAAAAAGAAGGGATTTTGCCTGAAGGTCAGAGTCAGGAGGAAGCTTTGCCACTATAATTACTCCATGGTGACACTTGGGGCTTTGGGCAGAGGATGCTCTGGGATCCCTCTGACTTCTAGTCAGGCTCCTTTAGGGACCCAGTGACCCATACACAGCAGATGTGCCTGGCAGCCTGTTTTGGGAGGAGTGTGTGCAGATTTCCAGGCAGGTCTGTGCAGTGTAATAGTCCCACGAACTGGGCAAGCTCCTTAGCTTCTCTAAGTCTCAGTGTCCTCTTCTGAAAAATGGGGCTGATTATAGTCTATACTTAACATCACTGTGATGATGAAGTGAGTCCACACATAAACTGCTTGGTCAGTGCCTGGTATGTAGTGGACACTCAATGAATGACAGACAAATACTGAAAATACTAGTCTGATGCCACAAATAAAGCCTTCCGTTTATTCCTCTTGAGCAATATGGATTGTGCCTGGAGTAGGCTCCTTGAGAGAACCAAAGCGCCTCTTCCTTTGGTCTGGTTGGTCCTGGTTGTTAATTTCCAAGACCCATTTAATTTTTTCCTTCACTCTCAAGAACAAAGATATCCTGCTGAAAGATCAGGAAATGAGAGAAAGGGGACCTCTCAGAGAGTGATGATTTGTAATGACCCATCAACAAGGATAAACTCCACTGCGGCAAAAAATAATGAAACATCGATTCTCAGAACCTATTAAAAGTCAGATTTATATGAGAGTTTAAAAAACCAATTAGTCTGGATTAAAACTAATTAGTGATTTTGCCCCTATCCTGGGATGGTTCAGATATGCATAGGCTGTTAAGTACCTACTGTGTGTAGGACTTCACAGGATTGGGATGGGAAAGAACTCTACTTTGGAGATATTAGATTCAAATAGAAATGACTTTTATTTAAGCAAGAAATCAGCTCCATGGTAGAGGTCTCAAAGACATGCATCCTCTCTGATTGTGCCTCTACTCCATGTAGGATCTGTTTCAGCTACTCGATTCAGCTTGCTTTCTGCATCAGATCACCTGAGTTTTATCTCCAGCCCTTTAAAATTTCACTATGTATTTTCTGGATGGGCTCAAGGTACCCACAGCTTCTAACTACCCCATATGTGCTGACACCATCTTTCCTATGTCCAGGCTCTAGCTGTCTGGTTGACATTCCTCTTGGGAGGTCCAAGGACAAACTCACCATCTCTCCCACCCCTCACCTCTCACCCCTGTGGGTTCTTTTCCAGGTTAACATCACTCCCATGGGCCTAGTCTCTCAAGTGTCCATTCCATGGTCACTCAAGTTTCCTCCATTTTTTTTTCCTGCTTCCCACATCTAAATTGGTCACTGAGTGCTACAGGTTTTGCTTCTTAACCATCTCTTGGGACTATTTTATCCTCTTGATCCTGACTGTCTTTCACCAGGACTGTTAGTCCTGTTAGATGGACTAATTGTTTCTCTGCTTCTAATGTCTCCTGTACCCCCTCCCTCCTCCATCCACTGTTAGGGTGATTTTTCTGAAACAAACTGTATACTTTTTCACTTGAAACCCTTCAGCATCTCTCCAAGGTCCTTGGAGGTGATTCACTGCTCATGTGTACTTCAAATAAGATCTTCTGCAATTTGGATTCTGTTTACTTGCTACTTTGTCTCTTATAACTTTCTAGCAACTTCCTCCTCTCATCTTATTTGTCGATCCATGCATCCATCCAGTAGTCATCAAGCTTCTACCGTGTAGGAATAAGCTCACTAGAATAAGTGTTGAACTTAAAATGGGGAACAAAACAGGCATGGTCTTCATGGTCTTTGATCTCTTCAAGTTTACAGTCTAGGGGACAGTCTGATAATAAACAGGTAATTAATAAACTAAATGTGAAAGGTGCCATGAAGAAAAAACAGGGTGGTATGAGGGAATAATAGGATAGGAAAGTGCACTAAGTAAGAGTCTTCTAGATTCAGGTAAATATTCAGACTTAGAGTATCATAGTTTACTCTTAGCATCATAAGTTCTAGAAGGATGGAGAATGGGAAGTTGAGTTGGCCCCTAGAGCAGCACCAGGCATTCCTCCTCCTCAGCTAGCACTACGCAAGGAGAGGACTCCACATTGAGCAGGTGTGAGTCTTCCCTGGCTGAGAAGTTGCCTGTGTCACAGGGGCCAATAACTCATCACAATGCCACAGGCAGAGCTCTTATCTTATTTCAGAGTAATGACATTCAAAATATGGCATCCCATCAGGCACTTAGAGCCAGCCCATTTATAGTTTTTTTCTAGACTAGATGCAAAGTACCAGTGAGAGGTCACTTATATACCATAGATAACGTTGCCTAGTAATACAGTTTACATCCCAACTAATTAGTTAACCAGGGATACATTGCTAGGAATTTAACTGAAGGTTAAGTTCTCATGCAGGAAGAGGAAGAGTTTTCTAATCCTTTGCTTATTGGCGGGGCGGGGGGCGGGGGGGTCCTTAGATAGAGTAGTGGTCAGGGAAGCCGACTATGTTTAAGTTTAGTTCCCAAGTAAAAAGAAGGTGGGGGGCGGGGAGAGCATTCTAGCCAAAGAGCATGGATAGAGTTTGATGTGTTCCAGCAGGGGTGAATGAAGTAGAGGGAGAGGCTGGAGAGGTGGGCTGAAACCAAATCATACTCGCCTGTGTGAGGAGTTTGGCTTTGGTTTGAAGTTTGGATTTTTTTTTCTTGTCCTTGCTGACTCAGGGTGAAGTGCAGTGTTTTCACTGAGTGGACAAGCACTTACAGCATTTCAGATATGGAGATGCCTGGACAAAATCATTCATATCTTTGGAGGAGTCTTTATCAAGGGGTATTGTTGTATAACAATCTACTCTAAACTTAGAAATATAAAACAACAGTCATTTTACTAAATTCAGAGAATCTGTGGGTCAGAAGTTTGCATTGTTGTGCTCATTAATTTCATGTATCAACCTGGCTGGGGCATGATGCCTGGATATGTGGTCAAACATTATTCTGAGTATTCCAGTGAGAGTTTTTTTTTTGGATGAGATTCACTTTTATTCATTTATTTTTTTAAATAATAAATTTATTTTTTATTGGTGTTCAATTTGCCAACATACAGAATAACACCCAGTGCTCATCCCATCAAGTGTACCCCTCAGTGCCCGTCACCCATTCACCCCCACCCCCCACCCTCCTCCCCTTCCACCACCCCTAGTTCGTTTCCCAGAGTTAGGAGTCTTTATGTTCTGTCTCCCTTTCTGATATTTCCCACACATTTCTTCTCCCTTCCCTTATATTCCCTTTCACTATTATTTATATTCCCCAAATGAATGAGAACATACAATGTTTGTCCTTCTCCGATTGACTTATTTCACTCAGCATAATACCCTCCAGTTCCATCCACGTTGAAGCAAATGGTGGGTATTTGTCATTTCTAATGGCTGAGTAATATTCCATTGTATACATAAACCACATCTTCTTTATCCATTCATCTTTCGATGGACACCGAGGCTCCTTCCACAGTTTGGCTATTGTGGACATTGCTGCTAGAAACATCGGGGTGCAGGTGTCCCGGCTTTTCATTGCATCTGAATCTTTGGGGTAAATCCCCAGCAGTGCAATTGCTGGGTCGTAGGGCAAGTCTATTTTTAACTCTTTGAGGAACCTCCACACAGTTTTCCAGAGTGGCTGCATCAGTTCACATTCCCACCAACAGTGTAAGAGGGTTCCCTTTTCTCCGCATCCTCTCCAACATTTGTGGTTTCCTGCCTTGTTAATTTTCCCCATTCTCACTGGTGTGAGGTGGGATCTCATTGTGGTTTGGATGTGTATTTCCCCGATGGCAAGTGATGCAGAGCATTTTCTCATGTGCATGTTGGCCATGTCTATGTCTTCCTCTGTGAGATTTCTCTTCATGTCTTTTGCCCATTTCATGATTGGATTGTTTGTTTCTTTGGTGTGGAGTTTAATAAGTTCTTTATAGATCTTGGAAACTAGCCCTTTATCTGATACGTCGTTTGCAAATATCTTCTCCCATTCTGTAGGTTGTCTTTTAGTTTTGTTGACTGTATCCTTTGTGTGCAAAAGCTTCTAATCTTGATGAAGTCCCAATAGTTCATTATTGCTTTTGTTTCTTTTGCCTTCGTGGATGTATCTTGCAAGAAGTTACTGTGGCTGAGTTCAAAAAGGGTGTGGCCTGTGTTCTCCTCTAGGATTTTGATGGACTCTTGTCTCACATTTAGATCTTTCATCCATTTTGAGTTTATCTTTGTGTATGGTTAAAGAGTGGTCTAATGAAACTAGACCTTCTGCATGTGGATGTCCAGTTTTCCCAGCACCATTTATTGAAGAGACTGTCTTTCTTCCAGTGGATAGTCTTTCCTCCTTTATCGAATATTAGTTGACCATAAAGTTCAGGGTCCACTTCTGGGTTCTCTATTCTGTTCCATTGATCTATGTGTCTGTTTTTGTGCCAGTACCACACTGTCTTGATGACCACAGCTTTGTAGTACAACCTGAAATCTGGCATTGTGATGCCCCCAGATATGGTTTTCTTTTTAAAAATTCCCCTGTCTATTTGGGGTCTTTTCTGATTCCACACAAATCTTAAAATAATTTGTTCTAACTCTGAAGAAAGTCCATGGTATTTTGATAGGGACTGCATTAAACGTGTATATTGCCCTGGGTAACATTGACATTTTCACAATATTAATTCTTCCAATCCATGAGCATGGAATATTTTTCCATCTCTTTGTGTCTTCCTCAATTTCTTTCAGAAGTGTTCTATAGTTTTGAGGGTATAGATCCTTTACATCTTTGGTTAGGTTTGTTCCTAGGTATCTTATGCTTTTGGGTGCAATTGTAAATGGGATTGACTCCTTAATTTCTCTTTCTTCAGTCTCATTGTTAGTGTATAGAAATGCCATTTTAAATCCGTGGACTTTGAGTAAAGTAGACTGGATGTTTTCAACTCCACATTATGGAGAGCAATCAGTTGAAGACCTGAATAGGACAATTGACTGAGCAAGAGGGAATTCTGGAGCACAGGGCTTTTGGACTTGGACTACCCACAAGCAATAGGATGTGCATGTATATTTATTTTAAGGAATTGGCTCACCCTCTATGGAAGCTGGCAAGTCTAAAGTCTGCATGGTGGGCCAGTAGGCTGGAAATCCAGGAGAGATGGCTTCCGTATCCCAGTAGGAAGAATGTCAAAGGATTTGGGCAGTGGTTCTAAAACCAGTACAGTGTGCAATCTAGCTATAAATTGTTTGCCTTTTTTCCCCTACCTGCAAAATACATTTGACTCTTCCAAGACCATAGCAGTGTGGGGAACCATAGCAGTCAGTGGCCCATAGTAATTCTGAAATCCAGTTTGGCATATGTTGCCCATTTCTTGATTAGGGTCCAAAACAGATCCCAGATAATGAATTTTGTGGCTTTTGGCTCCAACTCTGAGATCTTGGTACTGACCTTTGAGTCATCACCTGCCTCCGCCCCCCACATCCCCCCTGCAAAGAAATAGACTATATCTGTAGGAGAGTAGATTTCTCCACTTGCTTTCTGTCCATAGAAGTTTGGGGATCCAGAGGACTCTTTTAATCATTACTGTCTTGGTTCCTTTTACTCCAAGCTGGTATAATTACTTTAAGAACTTTATGAATTTCTTATGTGTCAATTCATTATTTCATTAGACCCAAGCCACACCCATAAATCTCTAGGAGATAAGCCCTTCTATACTTGGGCTGTTAGTCTTCTGTGGGTAGTATTCCTAATATCCTTGGAAAACCTGTTGTCCTCAAGTTGACTCCTTAGGAGCCTCAAAGGGATTTCATTTGACTAAAGTGGTCTAGGAATCTTAGATTTTAACAAATACACTTTCAGCCACACTACTGGCTTCATCTTTACTCTGAAACCAACATAGTGTTCTGATAACATGGAATTGATCTGTGCCCTTTCTTACTTTAAGTAGCCTTAGTTGGCTGGAAAGATTGTCCTGGGCCCTTTATATTTACTTCTGAAATTTACCCCAGTGTGTTATCATTGATTCTTTAGTTGAGCTCTTTTTCTTGCCCAATTTTATTTTAGGTGACTAGAAGAAGCCAGGTGGCACTTTCAACACTCTGGAAATCTTAGATGCCACACAGAGTTTATCCAGTATGTTCTCTACTTTCTACATTACTGCAGTGTTGTCAAGTTTCTTCTACACATCCAGGAACCTCTTTTTCCTCAGCTTCTAATATTGTTTTCCTTCTTACCCTCACCAACTGCTTCCTTGAGGCCTTTCACACAGTTCCCTGATGAATGGCACATGTTTTAGTTTTGATTCAATAGCATCCCACTCTTAGGAACCAGTTTTTGTTTCACTTATCTGTGCTATATGACAAATTACCCCAAACTTAACAACACAAGAAAACAATGATTTTACTGTGTTTGTAGATTCTGTGGGTTGGGAATTTGGACAGAGCATAGCTTGTCTCTCCCCTATATTGTGTGGGGCCTCAGATAGGGACACTTAGATAGGATGACTGATTCAGCCTGAGGCTGGCATTACTAACTGGAGACATCTTCACTTATATGTTTGGTGCCTAGGTTGGATGACCCAAAGGCTGGGCTTGCCTAGGATTTGAGGATCAAGTGCCTCCATGGGACTTACCTGTGTGGATTGTCTTCTCACCACATAATACCTGGATTTTGAAAGGAACTGTGTCAAGAGGAAGTGCATAGAGAGCAAACTACTCAAGACACTCAGGCAGAGGCCGTATGGCCTTCTATGATCTGGCTTCAGAAGTCACATAGCATCACTTATGCCATACAGTGTTGAAGGAAATCACAAACCCACCCACATTCAAGGGGAAAGAATACCTCTTGATGGGAGGAGTGTCAGATAACTTAGGATCAGGTTTTTAAAACCTCTACAAAAGCAGGCCTTGGAAAAAATTTAGGACTCTTTCATCATTCTCCAAGATGACTAGATAAGTTTTCAATATTTCTTTTCTCTTCCTTAGATTTCTGTAATGTTTTATTCAACTGGATCTTCTGCTCCCACAGAGGAAGACCTATTATTTCCTTTATTCTCCGCATATCCAATTTTCAACTACTTAGTCCTTTGGTCTTAACTTGCATCGTCTTCATTTATTCTCCTAATGGGATGATGGAAAGATGGCAACGTGGCCATGATAATGGTCAAGAAGAGAGAGATTGGGTGAAGTTTGCTTGGCAAGAGAGCCATGGTCTTGAGAAATAAATTCTTGAAAGAAAGGCTGTTGGTCTTGGAACATAATTAGCCTTTGACTATTTCCCTCAAGTTAGGAAGGACAATTCATAGCATTGATCCAAGGCTCCCAGTGTTTTTATTAGATATTATATTGAATAAATTGAAATTGAGTTTTTGTTTCCTTTTATGTTATGAATACCATAGTAATATACATTATGAAAAAAATTAGAAAATATGAAAAAACATAATAAAAACTGAATTTAAATAAAAAATTAAAGCTAATGTTAATATTGTGGCACATTTTATTCCTTATATATTAAAATGAGATTATTCTATGTACACTGAAATTTTAAAAAGTTTATATTACAGCCCATTTCTCCATGTCATTGGAGCATGATTTATGAAGGTTGCATAATATTCAATTGTATGTCTGTGCTATACTTAATCCCCTGTTGTTGGGCATTTAGGTTATTTCAACATTGTTTTGTTTGCCTCATGTAGGATAAAACCAAAGTGAGACCCACATTATTGTCACGCTTTGCACTTTTCATGGGTTACGTTTATTATTTGAAACAGAATTGAAAGGTGCTGTAGAAGTAGAAGCAGATTTATTATATGTAGTTTCTGAAAGATGGCACCAAGACATCATCAGTAATGATGATAGTTGTGATAACAATGACATTGGTGACTAACATTGTTTATTTACTGCACCCACCCAATTGTTAAAAACCTACATATTGTCTTTGCTTTCTTCCTCTTTATCACCTGTCACCCATGGTCATCAAGACTTGTCCTTCAGTGACCTGAATTTTTCTTGGATCTGCCCATTTTCTTTCTTTGTTCCCATTGGCACCTCTCTTGATTAGTTTACTGGACACTATCTGTGGAACTCTTCCAGCTGGAGTATTCCTTCTAAAGTGCAGCCCTGGTCATGTTATTACAGTGGCTAAATCTCATTATCTTTGGAATAATATCTAGATCTCTTCTTGGGTCCCGCAAAGCCCCCCCTCACCCCTGCTTCCTGTTCTGTTCTCCAGCAGTTGTGAACTTCTCTGATCTCTGGCATAACCCTGTCTCCAGGATTTCATTTTAGTCAGCTTGGACTTCTCTCACAGAGCATCATAGGCTGGGCAGCTTAAACAACAGACATTTACTTCTCACAGTTCTGAAGGCCCAAGATCAAGGCACAGCTGACCTGCTGCCTGGTGAAAGCTCTCTTCAACATGTTGACCTTCTTGCTGTGCCCTCACATGGTGAAGAGATAAATCATCTCTCTCATCTCTTATTTTAAGAGCACTAATCCCATTCACAAGAGCTCTACTTTTATCACCTAACCATCTCTCAAAGGTCCCACCTCCTCAAATCATCACTCTGGAATTAGAGAGGGCTTCCCTATATGAATTTGAGAGGCACACATTCAGTCCTAGCAGCCTTGCGTCACCTTTCCCTCGCCTGGAACACTTTTTCTCTCCATCCCCAAGTTATCTCAGTTCAGGTATTGCTCCCTTTAAGAAGTTTTCCATGATCACTCCCTTATCCCCCCAAACTAATTCTGGATTAGTTTCCCTGCTAGTGCTCAGTGTGACTACTATAGGATTCCCTTTTTAGCACTTAATTTAGTTGTCACAGAATTTCATCTTTTCACTGGATTGTGAGCTCTGTGAGAATAGGGCTCCTTCTCTCTTCCCATCAAATCTTAACCCAGTGCCCAGCACATAATATGTCCTCATTAATTACATGACCAAGTAAAATCCATAGCGGTGGTGGCTGCTGCTGCTTGGTCAAGCCCACTCACAAGATGACAACTCTGACCCACTTAAAAGAACCAGCTCTAAAACCCTCCCGTATATGCTTTCTGGGGGATAGAAGATTGTCTTCTAGGCAGAAAAATGCTTTAAAAACAGAATAGGCAAGCACTTGTGTAAATCATTAATAAATCTGTTTACTATTTTTATTTGCATTAGATATCAAATTAAATATTGCATTAACTAAGTTAAATATTAATGTTGCATTAAATATATATTACATTTTAAAAATTAAGTACTAGACACTCTTCCTTGGAGTTGTATTATGAAGGCTTTAGCACAAGCAGCCCAGCATGTGCTAACTGTGTGTAGTTGTCTTTCACGTCCCTGATGATTTATGAGAGCCCACAGGAATAAGGGAACAGGTGAGTGGCCATGGGGGCCTGCAGATGGGTGGTGTGGCCAGGAGAGCAGAACAGCACAACACAGTGAGAATTGATGTCTGATGGTAGGAAGAAGAAAGAGGAGGAGTGGGAATGTATGATTTATCATGTACTTTTATTTGTCATACATTGTCCTAAGCAATGCACATAAATTATCTGTTAACTCATTTAGTTCTCATTAGAGACAAGTGAAACAGGTACAATTAACATCATACCTCACACAGGTGAAAACTGAGTTTCAAAGAGGTTAGGAGACACATGCAAGGCCTCATGGCTTTGGTGGGGCTATCACAGGCAGTGTGACTCACAGTTTTAACTATGATCCTCTACTGTTTCTTGAAGGAGGTGCTTTCAAGTTGCCATGAATCAAAATAGACACTTGGGTTTTCAGGAATTTTAAATGTGGCTCTCTTTATTCCTAAAAACAAAGGAACATGGTAGAATTTAGACCTATCCAGCCACTCATCCACTCATGTTACTGGCTTTTATTGAGCTCCAATGGGTACCAGGAGTGACCAGGTCTGGAAATAGAGGAAACAATACAGATACAAGCACTATGCTAATAGATCTCATGGTATGGGGATGGAGACCAGGACCTCCTGGCTTTTACTTTATTTTTTTTTAATATTTTATTTATTTATTCATGAGAGATACACAGAGACAGAAAGGCAGGCTTTTCAGGAAGTCTGATGCGGGACTCGATCCCAGGACCCCGGGATCATGCTCTGAGCTGAAGGCAGATGCTCAACCACTGAGCCACCAGGCATCTCCCTACTGGTTTTTAATATCCCAGGCTCTTCCCTTCCACCAAGATGTTTCCATACTCTGAACTACTCTTAGCCCCTGTAGCGTATCCCATATTTTGTGTCTCTGAAGAGCTAGGAGGGGCATGGCGCTATGTCTTCACCTCTTGATGATTTGCTTAGATTCCTGGTCAACATCTTTTACTGATGACTGGTTCTCTGCATGGTAGGCAGTAATGTTCTATGACTGTTGTGCCTCAAGGCTCAGAGGCCACATGTATGTATTGAGTCTAGGCCAGATACGACTGTAGGTCTTCAGGTATTTTCCTTGTCTTCTGTGTGAAGGGCCTTATCTGCGTCTCTGATCAGCTACCCTCCATTGCACCTGCATGGCAAATACAGCTTACCTGTTCAGATGGTTTTCAACGCTTTATCACATCTCCATGCAGTAGATTCTGATGTAGAAAAAGAAACCTTAGCACTTTGTCAGACCAACTGGTAAGGTCTCTCAGATCCCCAAATTTGTACTTGGGTTCCAACTTCTCATCTGAATCCCACATAGACATTTTCTTGGCCACTCTAAATGAATGTTTCATGAACATCTCAAATATCACATGTTCACATGTCTATTACTTACTTTCATAATCTCTACCAGTACCCTCTCCATCCCAACCCCTGATCTTCCTCAGACCAATAATGAGCATAACTCCACCAGAAATGCAAGTCAGGAAATCAAGGATAATGATATTTTCCTGGCCTCTTGACCCACAACACAAATACCCCTTGTGACACACCAGCATGTCCCCTTGATTGTATTTCCACAATATTCCTTGACTTGATCTCTTTCTCCATCTCCACTGCTACCATTCACACTTACATGACCTTTTGCAGGAACCGCAGGAACCTCCTAACATGATAAGCTATTTATATTCTTGCTCTGTCCTAACCATACTCCATCTAAGAAGAAGACTGACTCCATCCCTTCCTGCTATCCTATCCAATGATTTCCCCTTGTATTTAGGAAACTCCAGTCTCCTGATTACTGTGGATTCCAAGGCCCCTTTGATACTCTGCCTGCTTGACCCTCCAGCCTCATCTTTAGCACCTTTCAGCTTGCTCTGTCCCGCTAACTAGAATGCAGGTGCCAGGGGTCAGGAGCTGCTCCAGAATCACCCAAGATTACCAGTTCATCCAGGACAGTGCAGGGACACAGCAGGCCCAAAGAAAACCATGGTGGAGTGAATGAATGATGGAATGACGGAGCCACGTGTTGAGACAGGTAGTGATTCTTCTGACCCCTGTTGCACCCTGGGGGATTTTAAAGTGGGGTGGAACTTTGATCCTGTTATCTCCATGTCCATGCTATGGTAGACACAGAATGGCCCTTTTGAGAAAGGAATTGTGGCCCTACCGTGAATGGTGTGGGCAGATGACAGTCTCTGGCTGTTGAGACCTCAGTTTCGCCTCAGTGCTTGGGCTGCCCTGCTCTTCTCAGGTTGGTCCCAGCCAATGACTGCAAGACTCTGTACTAGGGCCTGGCCATTTCTGTGTGACACGGGACTCCTGTAATGGGCAGCCTGGGCTCTTGAGTCCCCTGTGAGCTGCCAGACACTGTTAGATCTGCAGGCATGTCTGGCGGCTCCCCTGCCCAATCTTGCTGGCTCCCTTCTCTTTTCACAGCTCTATCAGTGTGCTGCTGCTGCTGCTGTGAAAAATGATCAGAAACTGGGTGCCTTAAAACAACAGAAATTTATCCCCTCTCAGTGCTGGAGACAGAAGTTCAGGATGTCGGCAGGGCTGTGCTCTCCCTTCCAAGGCTGTAGAAGAGAATCCTTCCTTGCCTCTCCCAGTTTCTGGTGGCCCCTGGCATTCCTTGGCTTGTGGCCATGTCCCTTTAGCCTCTGCCTCTGTCTTCATATGGCTTTCCCCCCCCTGTGTCTCATGTCTCAAATCTTCCTTTACCTTTCTCTTATAAGGACACTGTCTTTGCTTTTAGGGCCCACCCAAATCCAGTATGACCTTATCTTACCTTGATTATATCTGCAGAGACCTTTTCCCCAAATAAGGTTATATGCACAAGTTTTGGGGGATTAGGAGAAATTGAACATAACATTTTGGGAGAATACTATTTAATCCCCTACTCAAGTGTCACTCCCTAGTAAATCTTCCATGTACCTGACTCCACCTCAGCATCTGTTTTCTGGGAGACGCAGCTGAAATGCTTCCTTTCCTCATCTGGAGTGCTGTATTCCTTGCCTCTCTGTTATAATATACCATTTCTGCATAACTATTAGAGTTTTGTCTTCCGAAGTTACTTGGAAGCCACCTGAGGGCAAGTGAGTATGTCCTTCTGCACAATGCCAAGTATGGTCTTCCATTTATATGATAGAATCAGTGGCCATGAGAGGTCTTGGAATTAGAATCTCAGACAAAGCAGGTTTGAATCCCAGCTTGAGTACAGAGCCCCTGAGAACATTACTTCTTTGTTTTTGTGATATGTGAAGCCATCCTCCTCCTCCTCCTCCTCCTCATCATCATCACCACCACCACCACCACCATCACCTTTTCTGGGGTCTTTTTGTGGGGATTTAATGTTTCAATGCAAGGATAATGGGGTGGAGTTCACCGCTGTTCCATCTAAAGGGCTTGTGCATCTTCTTTTTCACCACTGAATAAGAGGTGCACATGGAGAAGTTTTTAGAGCTCTACAGGGTTCAGGGTGTGAATGGAAGTCCTGGACCATCCAGTCTTTGGGCAGCTGCATTAGTAGAAGGTTCCTTTCACATGGTGATGGGACACAAACACCTGGACTTCTCATCCTGGGTGTCATGATCTCCCTCCAATGACTAGACTGTTGTATAGGCATCGGTTTGGCAGATTCCTTTGGAAATCAAAAAGACTGAACACTGTCTTTTTCCTTTCACTCCCACTAAAGTAAATCGTAATCCTCCCTAAGGCGAGGAGGAGGCCTCTGACTGATGAAAAGTCTTATATAAGGAAGGGCACAGCGGAAAAGCACAAAAATTAATCCAAGTTCTAATCCCATTGCAGGAGCAAAGTGCGTCACCTGCTTGGACTTCACTTAGCAGCTATTATGATCATTGCTTGATCTCCCAGGGTTATTGTGTTTGTTGTCAGGGTGGGAGTGAGGGGACACATTAAACGTCAAGGTTGAAATTCTGCTCATGAAGTCGATGACGAGGAAAGGAGGGTCTGCAGAAATACTGTTTCTGATCTTTTCTTCACTGGGGAGAGGGATGTAAAAGCAGCAGGCAAGCTGGGTCGTTTCTGAGGGGCTCTTGCAGTTTTACATTCTTGTGTGCTTTCCAGGAGATTGCAGACTGGAGGGGGGAGAGGGAAAGCCGACCTAGAGGAGACTTAACCCTGTCGTGATCTACCTGCTTGCAAGATCATGTGAATGGAGATTGGATTCGGTTTTTAAGAGTGGCTCATAGGTGGTAACATCTGAGTTTCCGTAGAGTACACTGGTTTGGTACTTCCTGACTACAGTTATGGCATAGGATCCTGTCTTGAACTGTTGTCTGCCCCTCTTCTCTCTTTCCTTCTTTTCCTCTCTTCCCTTCCCCTAAGGCAACTCAGGTTCCCAGACACAGAGAGCAGAAGGGGTGGGTGAGGAGACCAGCAGGACTGCAGGGAGGAGAGGTGCCTAATTATTGTACTGGGCACTGTTCAGAATTGGAACTTCAGGCCCACAGCTCCTGCAGCAAACCAACCAGGCTCTGATGAAAGTTTCATGCGGTTTTTTCTTCCCTTTAAAGCCCGTTGGGACATTTTTGGCAGAGTAGAAAAGGGTAGGGCTCGCCTTAATCCTTCTCTGTCCCATATTTCTGATTTAAGTGGATCCAAGCCCAAGCCTTGCAATTATCTCAAAAATAGCCCCGATAGCCACGGTGTTGGTGGGTTTCCTTGGCGGCATCTAATGAAACAGCCCGGAGAGGAAGAGATAGCCTGTTGGCAGGGTAGATAGATGGCCCTGCGTCTGTTAATCTCACATTTCATCTTGGTTTAAGCAGTCTCTGAGCTCATTAATTGTCTTTCTGAGAAGGACCAGGCATTTATCTTTGAGAGCCATCTAGTTTCAGTGAGTTCATCCAGCCTAAAGAGAAGGGAAGGGACAGACCGGAGCTATCCACTTAATTTTACTGAACAAGAAATAGATTGTTAGACAGGGTGACGGCTTTTGATCTGTTTTGCCTGATTGCCTGCCAGACAGGTGGTACCAACTGCTGCCCCCACCAATGGTTCATGAGAGCGCCACCTCCCTATGCTGTCACGGCACTAAAAATCACCTCTTTCTCTGACATAGGTGGAGTTCTGTCAATGCCCACGTCATATGAACAAACATAAAAAGAAACCTATAGAGCTGCCTAATGCACACAGAGGACCTGTCTGTTTTAAACAAACCAGATACACAGTAATTCAAATTTTATGAGAAGGATAGAGTAAAATGACTCTTTATACATTGAAAAAAAAATTTTAACCATCAGGTTCTCTGATGAATTTAAAATAGATTTTGAATGTCAGTGAATATGAGGATAGTTAAATTATGGTACACCCATAGTATGAAATTATATGCAGCTGTTGAAAAGAAGAGATGGTTCCACATCAGGGGTTCTTTCCATAGCTCATAGATCCCTCGGGGAACCTTTGGCACCCCCTACACAAAGAATTATCCCATCCAAATTTTCAACAGTGCTGAAATTGAGAAAGCTAACTCTACATGAACTATCTGAAAAAGATACCCTCTTGGTAAGATTATAAAAAGCAAAAGCAAGTGCGTAGGTCAATATCTATAGTTCTGATCCATTTTTAAAATAAAAGTATGTTTGTATGTATATATGCATATATGGGCGGATATATTTGTACACGTGTAGGAAGAATACATGTCAAAATTGCATCTATGTCTTTTCAGAGATGACTTTGGAGAGTGATAGGGACTTCTTCATTTATCATTCAGAAAAGTGGTGGGGAAAATAATATTGATTTTGATTTATATAAATTCAATTGACACCCTACTTTTCCAGGATCACACATCCTGCAAAATGGATTTTCACAGGGTGGCACATTGACATAAAGCACATACATTGCTTTTCAAGGGACTGTTACATGAAGCTCATCCAGATGAATGCTATAAACGAATTTTTTATAGGAGACTCTTTCTTTTCATTGCCCTGTGTCTGCCATTAGTTACACTTGAACTTGGCAATACGGGTCTTTGATTTCTTAAACAAAATAAAATGAAACTGTTTAATATGGGGCATAAATGGATCCAAGTGGTTAAGGATGCATAAAAAGTCTTTAAAACCACTTCATGGCACACCAAGATAACCAACACCCCGAAAACAACGGCCACAGAATATTCATTTTGACCAAATTGTCCTGCCGGTCTCCTTGTTTTCAGCCAAATTGTTTTCAGCAGCACAGAGACGTGTCCAGAAGCCTTTGAAGAGTCTATTATTATGCAATTATTATGCAGTAACCAGACCGGGGACAAGAGTGCAGTGCAAGCGACACAGCTGCAGTGGATCAGCTGGGATTCAATGTGGGGATAAGCCAGGGCAGGCACCCAGGCTGCAGGCTCCGTGGGCTGGGAGAGCCCTAAGATGAAGGAGGTGCAGCTGGTGGCAAGAGGAGAGCTTGGCTGGGTCCTGTGGAGTTGAAATGTCAGTGGTACTTGGAGAGAGGAGAGGATAGTCAGTTTGTGGGGTCTGGAGCCCAGGAGAGCTGAGGTTCTAAGGGGATAGATAATAAGTGGTCCCAAGGGAAGCTGAGGAAGAAGCATGCAGAGGATACGGGTGTTCCTGGAACAGGCACAGGAGACAGAGCCCAATGAGGAAGCACTCTGGGGAAAAGTCAGAAAGAGGAAAAGACGGTATTTTGCGAAGGTTGTGGAGAGTAACTGCAGAGGGCTCCTGCCAAGCTGAGAAGGTAGAAGGAGCTATGGTTGTCCAATAAGGCTGAGGAGGTGGACGGGGGTTCCAGGCACCGAGGAGCAAATGAGAGGGCAGGACGGAGCCTCACACACTCTTCTTGAGGGCCGTAGCCTCACTTGTATTTTGTGACCCGCTACTTCTCCGTCAGACCATGGTGCCGTTGGGGACCGTGTCTCTTTGTGCTCCTTACAGCATCTCCCATGTTGAGCACAGTCCTGGAGGTTGAATGGGAAGAAGCAAAGAGAACAGAGCTTTGTTTGTAAAACAGGGGTCAAGGAAAAGAAGGGTGAGCTTTGAATACATTTCTGGGACCAGGAAGGAGCTGGTTTGAAGGTAAGGGGAGGAGGGGGATTGGTAGAGGAAAGGCTGTAGACCCCGGGGAAAAGGTCTACACTCGTCTGCTCTGTGTACGTAGACCCCAGGCTCTACCTTACACTCTCCGTGTATACCTCCCTGGTAAACTTGAGGCCAAAGACCCACGTGAGTGGGGCAGCATGACGTTCCTGAAACTGATGTGAGAGGCACAGGCAGACAGGACAAGCCCTCCTATTTACTCCTTGCAAACAGGAGAGAAAAGCCACAGGCATGCCCAAGTGGATCACCCTTTGGTTAGGAGTAGGAGAAGCAGCTCATCCTTCAGGCATTCATCCAGCATCCACTCTACAGATTACCTATTTCTGAATTGTGGCTCTAGCTCAGTCATCCCCCTGAGCATTTTTCTATATGTAAATGGACTATGATGACTGGTTCTAGTACATGTTCATTGTCAATCACTTGGTCATGGGCTTGACCAATAATGATAACAAACGTGTTGATAACAGCTCTTAACACTTAGGCCTTTACTGAGTGCTGTCTGAACTGGGCAGGTGGTGTCTCATTTAATCCCCATGACCACCCTGTGAGGTAGGATGAGGAACCTGAAACTCAGCAAGGGGTGTTGGTGGGAGGTAAGGGTTGGATGTTTCTATATCTAGGTGGGGAGGTCAGCTGGGCCTGAGACCTCGGGAAGCAGAGCCGTATCTAATTCCTTTGCCCTTTTGGGTACTTTTTGGTTCAACTCCTCCATACAGCTCATTAGGCCCTGACCCTGCTTGAGACCAGACTGTGCCCAGGGGGTTATCCTTGGTTGGGTAGAGTCTGGAAAAGGCATTTTCTTGTTTATCTGTTTTGGATTCCAAGGTGCTGGTAGAGTCCACGGGTATATGATGAAAGGCTTGATTTGAGCTTGAGGCAGGGAAAAGGGGAGCTTGTAGTACCTTCTCTCCCCCTTGGGTGGCAAATCATCTCAACCTAGAGGGTGATAATCCTGGGCACAGGACAGGCTGACCCTGAAATTTGCATTTCAGAGTGTCTCTGCAACTTACCTTTTCCCTTCCAACTCTGCCAGGGCCCTTCCTGTGCTGGGAGCTGGCACAGCATTTACGAGGAAGAGAGGAGCATGTGCATAGATCAGTCCTCTCCACTGGGGCTACTTGGGGCTACTGAGCCGAGTAGGGAGTGGCATTTTTTTTGTACTGTGAAAAGATACTTCTGTGGCTTCCTAACTTAGAAAAACACTCAGATTTGTGTGTTGGCCTTCAGGGCCAGATGTGATCTGGTCCCTGCCTGCGTTGCTGATGTGCAACTACTCCCAGCCGCTTCAGCCTTCCTGTTGGCTGGCTCTCATTCATTTGTGCCTGCCCCAGGGCCTTTGTACTTGCTGGCCGTGCATTGAAAATACCTGCCCCGGATATATCTGGCTTCTTCTTGCCATTCAGCTCTCCATACCTGCCACCTCAACTCCCAGTCTACAGTAGCACTCCTCATTCCCTACCGTATAGCCCATTTTATCATCTTTGGACTTACCACTGTCTGATAATTATTTTCACCTGTTAGTTATTTATTACCTTCCTCATTTGCTATATTCTCCATCTTCTCTCTCCCACTCCATGGCAGGAACTTGCCATGTTGTTTACTATTATAAATGCAGAGCTTGCAACAGTCCCTGGCATGCATTAGGCACTCAACGAACATTTTTGGATTGATAAATATCTCTTCCCAAAGACTGTAGTTTTTTGGTCTAAGAGAAAAACATAGGAAGAGCAATCATTGCAATGTGAAACTCAGTGTTCCTTGTCTTTGTATTTTTTTAATGCAGGATTTACTGTCCCTGCCGTATGACCTGGTCGAGAGTCAGGTAAGTACCTATTTTGTTCTGACGTAGGAGTTTTGTTAAGTCTGTTTGAAAATGAAGGAGGTCAAGTCTCCTGTACTCTATGACTGTGCAAACCCAGCCCAGCCATGTAGGGGTGTGGCTAAGGAGTGGGGTGGGCATCGCCAGGGTGATAGTTTTCTTAAGCTCCTTTCCCAGCTGGAGGGGCCCCTGGGCATAAGTGGCACATATGTGCCATGGGGCACAGCTCTCCAGTCCTATGCCTGAGGCAGACATCTATCATCAACCACAGAGCCATTCAACCCTCACCCAGAGCAGTCTCTACAGATGGATCAGGGAAGCTAGTGACATGGAACGTACTTGGCACCATTGATGTATGAACTCTAGAAATCAGTTTTGCCAGGGTGTGGGTGGGCAAGTGATTAGACAGCTTCTTATTAGAAGTGATGACAGTGGTTGTGAGGGTGGAAGCCATGCCCTTGCCTCTGTCATCATTCAGCTTTGAAGGCAGAGGAAGGAAGCCACATCTTCTGGCATCACACATTTTTATTAGCATCGGAGCCACCGGAGCTTGGCCATGTAAGACTATAATTGAACCAAACAGATCTATACCTTGGGGCAATGCATTTTTTTCATTGATTCTGACTCCACATTATTATTGTTGCTTAATGAGGAGCTAATGTAACTTCTAATGAAGCCACATGGCCCTTGGATAGATGAAGTAAGGTTTTATTTCCCTCATGACACTGTATCCTCTCTTCAATTAAAACCCGGGAAGGAAAATTAATACAAATGTAAGATTTTTTTTCTTCCTAAGATGAGTATCAAGATAGCGGCTTTTTATTACCCATGTAAATTTCCTGTGTGATGGGATTGGAGAGATGTATGGCTGGCCCATGGGTGGCCTGGAGTTGGTGTAGGTGGTGAAGGAGGCTGCACCGATGGTCTCTCTCCTGTGAGTAGTGATTACAGCATGCTCTGTGATCCCCGTTTCCTTCTCCTGCTGGTATTACTGCCCATTGGAGACCCCTTCCCAGGCTCCTGCTGTTGGCTGCCAGTTTTGGGTAGAAGAATTTGAATAATTAAAAGTAATGTACTGAGGCAAAATACATATAATGTAAAAGTAACTGTTTTATCATGAACAATTTAGTGGCATTTAGTACATTCAAGGTGTTGTCAACTTCTCTCTCAGCATTTTCGGCACCCACAGGTAACCCCATTAGCAGCCACTCCCTGTCCCCACCCCCCCAGCCCCTGACGACCACTGATTTGCTTTCTCTCTCTCTGGATTTGCTTATTCTGGACATTTTACATGAATGGAATCCTACGGTATGTGGCCTTTAGTGATCGGTTTCTCTCACTAAGCATAATGTTTACAAGATTCATCCACATTGTAGCACGTGTCAGTACTTTATTCCTTTACTCAGAATGTGGCTGAGTAACGTTCTGTTGTATGGATATGCCATGTTCGTTTATCCACTCATCTGTTGTTGGGGTGTTTTGGCCATTGTGGTTAGTGTTGCTGGGAACATGCATGTACAAGTATATAAACACTTGCTTTTAATTATTTTGGGTAGATACGTAGGAATAGAATTGCAGGGTCATAGAGTAATTCTGTGTTGAACTTTTTGAAGAACCGCCAAACTGTCTCCCTCTTTTAACAGGAGGAAATTGAATCTCAGCAAGGTCACTCCAGTGTTGGCTGGGATTTGAAGCCTGGCAGACTGGCTCCAGGGCCCATGTTTTCAACCACCATGTCGTCCTGTACTTGGGGGTATTGTTCCTGGTTAGCACATTCTACTCTGTGCACGGTACTGGGCAGAAGAAGGGTGGAATGGATTGAAGAGAATAGGCAGGCTCCTCTCACCTTGAGGGACCAAATGTGCTATTTATTCCTCACTAACCAGTGGATTTCCTGTTCTCTGACCCTTTTTCCACTGGGCATCTTGACCCCTAAAGTTTGGAAAGTTGATGCAGTTGCTGAGTCAGTTGATTGGGTTGATTTGTTGATAGGTTTGTTGATAGTTATTCAATTTCTGATGTGTATGTATATACATGTGTATGTATATAAAAATCAGGACAAAGTCAACTTGACAAAATAATACCAATTCGTTGGACATTAGATGTGAGCTATCTGATAAACTCACATTAGCCTAAATCTCCATGGTACCTAGGTGGGCTAAGTCTCATCATCCCTCTTTCTACCATGGGGGCAGAAGCCCAGAGAGATGAAGTACCTTGCCCATAGTCACACAGCTTGTAACTGGCAGAGCTGGGATTTGAGCCCCAGTCTGTGCATCTCTGCAACCTGGATCCTTCCTCATGTGTTTGCTGGTTTCTCCAGACTCCCCCAGGTATCAACATTTTCCACACTACTGCATTGACTTTTTTTTTTTTTAAACTGCATTACAGTTTTGGCTTTCCCACACTCACATAGCCCCCAGAGCATCTTGGGGTGGTCCAAAGTTCTTAGCTGATCATGAGAAAATGGGAATTCCTACCGGGGCAGTGGCATTTCATTCCTCTCTTCTGGGTGGTTTATTAGCCAGCATGAAGCAAAACAGAGTATCTGGTGTTTATGGGTCAAGGTGGTGGTCGCTGGTTTTTCTTTTTTCTTTTTGATGGACTCTGCATCCTTGCCTTCCCAATACTTCAGTGACTAGGGTGAGGTCTAAATCTGTTGCGTGGAGTTGTTCATCCTTCTTCCCCTCAGAGAGATGTTTCACAAAACTGGACAGGGAAGGTCCAGCTCCCTAGCTTCTCTGGCAGCCCAGGAAGCTAGAGACTGAGAGGGTGATAAAGGTGGCCTAGGTACGTAGGTCCCATCCACAGGGATCTGTGGTTCCCTAGGCACCAAGCAGTTAAATGTTTTGCCTGGAAAGTAACTTCCTGGAGCCTCACTTCCTTCCCCGGGTCCCCCTCTCCTGAGGGTGATAAAGCATGACGAGGAGCTGGGGCATATTTACACCTGCTCCGTGCACAGGCTTCAATGGCAGTAATTCTCTGACCTTTTAAAATGGATAAATCTCCTTGGCAGTGGCGTATTGCTAAAGCTTAGCTCAGAATGGGGGCTGAGGCACTGAGAGACGTGGCCAGACCAAGGAGAAGATTGATTAGTCCTGAGGGGATCTGTTCTAGAAATCTGCCACGCCCATGGTGGTTTGAGTAGAAAAGTATGTTTTTGGCTAGAGTGTGAGTCCTTACGTCACCTCCCAGATGGATGAAAGCAGGCAGGCTGTTTTTCTGATTGCAGTGGATTTATTCCTTTGATCACCTGCCTTCGTCTGTCTCCTCTGTGAGCTCTGATGGATGCTCTGTTCTCATGTCTCTGCTATTGGCCGTCACAGGGAACTTGGGGCAGGAATCTTATTATCATTGGCTGTTTAACTCCCTTCCAGCATCACCATGGAGCATAGTAATTGCATGGTAGGCTGTTTCCTTCCTCCTCCCTCCTGAGCTCCCAACCAAGAGGTATGGAGAACCTGGAGAAGAAGTGTCTGGCCTTTCTCAGACCCCTACTGTGTGCAGGTGTACCCCCACAAGAAACCCATTGTGCATGGAGAGCCTAATGCTCAGAGAAGCAAATAACCTTTCCAGGTAACCCAGCTCACTGAGGCCAGGACAGGGATTAAAATCTAGGCCTAACTGACTGCGGAGTATTTTCTTTTTACTGCTGTCTCCACAACAAGGAGTGTCCGTGTGAACGCTCAGGTGAGTCCCTTCCCAACACATAGGCTCCTTACTTCTCATGATGGTGCCTGTGCTCCCTTTCTGGACTGGGTCTCACCCCCTTCCATCAGCTGTTTGTAAATTCACAGCACCCTCCCTGTTAGAGAGGCTGGGACTGGCTTCCCAGGGATCATTTCCTAACAGAAGGAATGCTCTTTTCTGCTCAGCAAGTGTCACTTCATAATTACCAGTGTAATTAGAGCAGGATTTACCATCTGAGCCTCCGTGGAAGCTACAAGGCTGCCTGTATAGGTAGCTCTGGCTTAGAGGGGTGTTTGGCTACCTAAGGAAGCCATGGTGTCCTCAGGGCTCCAGAAGACCCACAGGGGGTTACCTTTCAGACTACTCAGGTAGATCTAGAAGCTTCTCATTGTTCCAAGAATAACACCCAAACAGACTGACAGGAGCTGGGTCCCAGGCACCTTTCTGACCTGGCCTCTGTCAGCCCCCTGCTCCTGGAGGCTCTCAGATCCAATGCCACCTTCTTCTAGGAGCCTCTGATGACTGGCCAAGGTATCAGTGTCTTTTCTGTCCCAAACATGCTCTTTTCCATTATTCTATCCTTACCTTCTTTATGGCACTTAACACCATCTGAAATAACTTCTTAGTTCTCATGTTTATTTTCTTGACTTCCTCTTACTAGAATATAAGTTCCTCAAGAACCACATCTTGCTCATTGTTCTTCACACGTTCTGTTGAATGAAAATCTGAGACCTTAGCTGATACCTTGTTAACTCCTGTTATACTCAATCATATCCCATTGTTGATCACCATGCTTCTGTTTTTAATTACTTTGTCTACTTATCCTTTTTGCCTCTGTGCATGGAGGAAGCCTATAAAATTCCTAATAAACATCTCATCTTTGTATTCTCTTGGATCTCCAGTTCCTGGTATGGAGTAGATTCTCAGTGCACATCGCATGGATGGATGGGTCAGTGGGTAGGTGATGGATTTGGGATGGTGTGTAGGTTGAGGGGTAAGTGGATGGATAGAACAATAGAATGGATGAATGAAGGGATGGGATGGATGGATGGATAAATGGGTAGGTCTGGATGAATTTTCCTGAGATATCCCTTGGGCATTTGTAATAGTATGTTCTCTAACAGACCTTATTAATTTTGTATTTCAGGAGCCTTGTGTACTTTATTTGGATGGGTTGGTTAGGGTCTCCTAGAACTACTGTAGTTCTGTTTTTCTTGGAACTGGTCAAAGTTTGTGCTTTATGTACTTTGAGCTCCTGTCATTTGACTCACAAAGACTATTTATTGACTAGAATTGGTTATGGATCAACACTTTTATGAATATAAATGACCATGTTGTGCTTTGGTTAATGCTTTCTGTCTTGCGTTTTTCTGAAATAAGTGTTGCTTTCTCTCTTTCTGTGCTTCCCCATGGGCCTGGATACATCCTTTCATTGTTACTTTTTTTAAAAATTTCTTTTTGTTGCAGGTATCTCTCGGAAGTAGACTATGGATGGATCTTGTTTGTTCACCCAGCCTGAGAGTGTTGTTAGCCTTTTAAAAGTAGGATTCAGTATATTTGTCATAATACATATGTTTGATCAACTGTCATTTTAAAAATTCCTTAAAAAGAACTTTTTTTTCCTGCCTCATTTATTTTCTCTCTTCTTGGCTCTGCAGATTCTGTTTGATTTGCTTTTATCCTACCTGCTGTTTTGGAAGGTAGGCATCCTGTTATTAATTCTACATGTGGTTGCCCTTCACTTCATTGAAAAGGGTGCTGTAACCCTTGTTTCTCTAATAGTGAAAGTCAAGAATGAAATGGCATCTTTGAACTCCATCCATGCAAGGGGAGGAAATTGGGCTCACCTGCACTTCGAATTTCCCTGCACCTTTTTCCATCTTCACAGCCTTTGGCACCATAATGGAGACCTTCAGAGCCTCTTACTATCCATAAGTTATAATTTTGACATCCCATTACTATAATTTTGACATACCCATTACTATGATGTAATGGGTAGTGCTTGTGTGTGGGGGGGTTAACATATAACAGGCACAGTGATAAGCATCAAATACAGAATTTCTCACCTAATCTTGAAAACCCAACAAGGAACTATCCTTTGCCTTCACTTTTAGATGCTGAAAGTGAATCTTTAGGGTTTTGTAACTTGCCTGAGGTCACACATTTGAGTAGGTGGCAGAGCCATTAGTTCTTGGAACTGACTCTAGCTCTTAACTACGGCTGTTTTGTTCACTGTCAGAAGTGACTGCTGCCAGCTGTAGGTGGCTTTGGAAATGTATTTACACCCAGCAGCTCATCAGGGCTCTTACCTGCTCTGTTTCCACCCACAGTGCTCCCTTCTTGAATTAGATTTATGTTATTGACCGCAGACTCCTAGACCAGCACCACCCACATTTCAGTGTGCCAAGAGAACCCCTGGGGGTGCTTGTTAAAATGCAGAATCTGACTCAGGAATCTGGAGTGAGGCCTGAGATCCTGCATTCCTTATAAGCTTATTCCTTATAAGCTCCAGGGCAATGAATGATGCTGCTGCCAGTCGGAATGCCTTTCTATGGTAGCAAGATTCTGGATTACTCCAGAACCTAGTCATTCTGTCTGCTTAATTGGCCTTGTTTTTATTAGTGCTCTAGCTCATTACTCTTTAATGCAGTGGTTAAGCAAATGGACCCTGAAGATGACTGCCTTGATTCAAATCCCAGTCCTGCTACTGTCTCACTGGGATAACAGTACCTATCTCACTGGATTATTTAAGCAAAGTAAGATAAGTGAAGTGTTAATCTGGCACATGCTGAGGGCAAGATTCATACTTGGTATTGCTATTGGCTCCACTGAGGATTTGCTACCTCTCACCCTGCTCTTCCAGCTCTTTTCTCAGATGTTGGGATTTCTGCAGGCCTAGCCCTTAATCTCCAGGTTGTTCTTGTTTCCTCTACATAAATCTCTTTCTCGAGATGGCTGGAGTCTCCCCTCTTCCATGCAGCCCTCCTAGTTAACCCTTCTTTGTTTAATCCCCCCGGCCAGTCTTATAAGAATTTCTGCCTCTCCACCTAGTTACCTAGAGTACATATTGAACTTTAGTAACTGACATTTTTATGTATGTTGATTTTTAAAAAATACACTTTGATTGGCTATTTGGAGTTGGGAGCAAGACCCCTGGGGAGAATTTGAGTAAAAAGAATGGTGCACTGGGTGTTATACTTTATATGTTGGCAAATCGAACTCAATAAAAAAAAATACAAAAAAAAATGGAGAGATGACAGCACACACATACTCAAAAATCCTGCTATTGAGCTACTATTTTTCCCAAGAGGGTTGTATGAG
Source organism: Canis aureus (assembly GCF_053574225.1). Taxonomy (NCBI): domain Eukaryota; kingdom Metazoa; phylum Chordata; class Mammalia; order Carnivora; family Canidae; genus Canis; species Canis aureus. The sequence continues at coordinate 41,737,785 of NC_135618.1, forward strand.
CTTAGATTCAAAAAAGAATTAAGATAATAGAGCTTTTGAAGCCATTGGGTGGGAAGAGCAATAGAAGAGAGAAGACACAAAGCAACTGTCATCTGGAGGAAACCTTTGGAGAAGGATCAGAGATTTTTGAAGGAAATTGTCAGGAAGTTCTGTACCATGATACAGAATATTTTCCTCTATCCCATCAACCTGCAAACTGTTCAGCAAAATGTCCATTTCCTGTTAGTGTTTTGGTGTTAACTGTTTTGGGGGATGGTGATGAAGTGCCAGGTATGATCTCAAGGTGGGTATGGCAGGGGTCAGGTTGATGTGTTGGCAGCTCATCTACACCGAGGTGGGACTCAGATGTTAGTATTCTGAAAACTTCCCAGTTGATATCAATATATAGCCAAGGTTGGGGACCACTGACTTCCAGGTGTGTGCCTTACATTCATTGTGTACATCATGTGGGTACTTGATACCTACTTTTCATCTGCAGGCTGTAGAGACAAGTTTCACTAAAAAAGTTCTGTATACTTTTACATTGGTGGATTTGATGTTGATGATGATGGTGGGTACTGGTAAAGGAGATAGTGATTTTGATTATGATCTTCTCAAGACCAAGTGAAAACTCAAAGAATTAAGGATGGAAATGCTCAACCTCCCCTCCCGGGGACAGGCTGTCTTCCCTACCAGGTGGCCCAGACTGTCATTTCCAATTTGGGAAACGGTCTTACTTTGCATAAGTGATTGAAGTAATTGCAGTGGCTGTTTCTCTTAATCTACAAGATGCTGAGTAGGGATGGGACAGCTAATGGGGTTAGTTCTGGTTTTCTCTAGATTGTTTTTGATGCACAGTCACCATCTCTTTGCTCACCCCAATTGCAAGCTCTGTTTTAGGGAGCCATGGCACACCATGGCACATGTTATCCAAACTCTTACCTCTTCTGATGGGCTTGTGTGTCAGAATGGATTCCTTATGGCTCCTCTTTTGGATGCCTCACAGTTTCTGATTGCAGAAAGGGTTCCCTAGAGACCAAACCTGTACAACGATGTTGTGTCACTGAAGGGCATTTCTGGCTCAGATACTCTTGTCTTTCCCCAGCCATTTAGCATGACTTTTTTTTTTTTTTTGTCAGCTCAGGAAGACAGGATGTAATGGAGGGCTCCCCTCACTGAACCCCAAATGTGCTTCTCCTTGCTTTTCAATGCACATCATGGTGTCAGCTTAGCTTACCCACTTTTAAGTGGCTTTTTTTTTTTTTTTTTTTTTGCTTTAACTCAGCAGGGAGAGAACAAGGAATGCATAACCCAAAGAAGTGAAACTCTGCATTTCCCACCTGCCTTGGAGGAGCAGGTGACAGAAGAGGCAGCCAAACATTCCGATTCCACAGCCAAATGTTACCCTCTCTCTGGGGGCTCAGCTTGCGGAGCAAATTTCAGAGCCTTGGCATTTTTTCATCCCAATTTAGGTTAGACTAGCAAAGGGAGCTTGATTTCTAAAAGACTGGGTATTCACACAGTCCAGTCCAAGCAGGGAGAGGGAAGGTTTAGCATTTATGGGGTTCTGTGTTCCTGGTGGCCGAGTTCCTGGTGTGCCTTCCAGTAATGGGTAATAAGTGTGCAGTTACTTAATTTGGAGTCAGAGCGGCAGCATTATCGATTACCTGGGACATCTGAAGCTCTAGACAGTGAAAAACCCTCGCGTGAAGAAGTAATGTCTGTAGCAGATCACCGAGCATGTAAAGTTTAACAAACGTATAAAACATTGGTGAAGTAATTCTCATTGGTCTTATGACCACAGCATTAGAGGCGCTGGTCAACTCTGAGATGCCAGCCCCAGATTCAGATGTGCAGAAGGAAGGATGGATGGAGTTCATCTGCTTCTCTCCATGTCGACGCTCTGTTCTCTATCCTGCACTGTGCCTTGGGAGGCTCCCTTGTCTACTGGCTTCCAGTTGGATTTGGGTGATAGGGAATCACAGAAGGTTCTAGGAAAAAGGAGGAAAGGCAAGGCATTTATATAGACCCTGCTTCCTCCTGTGTGCTATTGCACTCATAAACCAGCATCTCGTGCAACCCTCTCTCTATTTGGCTTCAGAGATGGTGGCAGAACCTGGAGTCCCACTGTTAATAGTCCCAGGGCACTGTATTATCTTTTGTGGTTCTCCTACCGCCTACCACACATTTATAAATAGTCCCCTTATTAAATTCCTCTCAAATTACCCTAAATGGAGTGTGACATCTGTTCCTTCCTGGGACCCTGGCTCATACAATGGATAAAACATTTTACCACATAAGAACGGAGTCACACTTTAAGTGCCACCTTTTCAGAGAGACCTCCCTGACCCATTACTCTCTAGTACAGCATATGTTTGGTTTTCTTTATGATACCTGTGAAATCTTGGTGCCATCATGTGATTCACTTCTTGGTGTATTTGTCGCTTAGAATCTCCTCTCCTAAAACAAGGACTGTCAGCACAGTGGACTTAGGTGACTTGCCCAAGGCCACACAGCTAGGAGAGCCTAGAGAGGCAATTCGAACCCAGGTCTCTGATTCCAAAGTACCCCCTCCCAGAGCTGTGACCAGAGTCTGAGCTTCAGGTGACATACTTTTCCTGTTACCTATATTTATGGTGGACAGAGATAACTTAGGGTACCTGTTACCCTATATTTATGGTGTTACCTAGAGTACCTGTTACCTATATTTATGGTGGACAGAGATAACTTAGGTTTCCTAAAACATTCCTTGAACCCAAAGCTCCTTCTTCTTTTGCACCAGGCATTTTGCCCAGTATAGAGGCAGAGAGTGGTCCTCAACATCCTAGGTCCTCTCTTCCTTTTTCCCTCTCTCCATCCTCCACCTCAGCCACCAGGAAGGCAGGGTCTTGACCCTTGTCCATAGGCCTTTCTCCAGTCAGAGATGGTTACCTCAGGCCTGCTGGGCCCTGGAGCCACTCAGATGCTCGGGTGGCAGGGTTCTCCTCAGAGATGGGTGCTATCTCACATTCACAGAGTGGCTTGTGATCTGGGTTTTCTTTCAGTGGGAGATACACAAAAGAAATCCCTGCTGAGCTCTGTGGAATCACTAATGATGTGTGTTGAAGTGTTTGACCACAGGTTGAAGCTGATGGGGGATTTTCTCCTAATCTCTCTCAAAGGTCTCAAGGAAGATGAGATAAAAGCACACACATACCTGTTATACATCCATAAGCACTTCACCCATCTATACCTCGTGTGTAGATATAGAACAATTTCTACAGTTTTCTTTCTCCAAAGTACAGACAAGTATGAAAAAAACAAAATTCCATGATCCTATAACCTAGATAACCCCTGCTAACATTAAAAATGCACCTAATTAGGGCAGCCAATAAATGACTCAATGGTTTAGTACTGCCTTCAGCCCAGGACATGATCCTGGAGACCCAGGATTGAGTCCCACATTTGGCTCCCTGCATGGAGCCTGCTACTCCCCCTGCCTGTGTCTCTGCCCCTCTCTCTCTCTGTCTCTCATGAATAAATTAATAAAATCTTTTTTAAAAATGCACCTAATTAGCCAATTCAAATGGGACAGGAAGGTACAAAATGCCTCATTCCCCCATCCCTCAGCCCAGTGTGTCCTACTTCCCAATGGCTTTGTACATTCCTTCTGGAAAAATCTATGGCTATGCTAAGCTGTGACTGTATATGCAGCCTTAAACATTGATACCAAAGTGGTCACACATAACACATTCTTTGGTGACTTGACTGTTCTCTTTTATCTTGGAGCTCTGTCCATAGTAACACAAACATACTTTTATTCCTTTTTTCATGATAGCTGCATGATATGTCATCATATGGATGTACCGTGATTTGTTTGATCTTGACAGCTTGTTTCCACTGATTTGCTCTTAGAAGCAATATTTCAGTGAACATCATTGTACATATATCTTGTCATGTTTTTCAAGTAAATTTATGTAGAATATATCCCTGAAGGTAGAACAGCTTGGTTAAAGGTCTGAGCATTTAAAATTTCAATAGATCTTGCAAAATTACCCTTCGTGAATGGTTGTAGCCACATACATGATCACATCGTTGAATCCATGGTACCACAAGTCTATTCTAAAAATATTTAAAAATTCTCCATACTGGAAGTGGGGGAGTTCATTTATTCTTCTTTACATTCACACTGGTGCACACAACCTCTGTGGCAGGACTTTTCGTGTTGAGTTGATTTTTCTTTCCTGGTGGCCCCATGAAACTGGCACCATCTAAGGCAGGATCAGGGTCTTAAATTCAGCATCCTTACCCAACACAGTAACTACCTTATAGTTGACATCCATACATGTTTGCTTGAATCTTTTCACTGTTATATCTCATAGAACAACTTCCATGGAAATACATTCTTAACTCTCAAGGATATGAACCACCCATTTGTGTATCTGTCTTTTTGGTCATGGCTGTTTGCTATGTCCTGGGAAAGGAAGATACTGTACACTCACTTGGACTACAATTTCTCAGTCAGCCTTTGTGTTGCTTTGCTCAAGCTGTTGTAACAAATTATTCACAGATTGGGCGGCTTAAACAACAGAAATGCTTTTTCTTAAAATTTTAGAGGCTGGAAGTCTTGAGATCAAGACTTCTGAGACCTCTGAGCCTCTCTTTTGAGGGCCCTCTCCTTGGCTTGTAGATGAATGTCTTTACCTTGTGTCCTCATATGGTCTTTCTTCTGTCAGTGTTCTAATTTCCACTCTAATGAGGACACAAGTCAAATAGGATTAGGGCCCACCTCAATGACTTCAATTAATATTAATCACCTCCGCAAAAACCCATCTCATGGTTACAGTTACATTCTGAGGTACTAGGGGCTAGGATTACAGTGTATGAATTTTTGAGGGGCACAACTCAACCCATAACAGCTTTCCTCTTAGGTCCTGATGACAGGGACCTCTGTCCCAGTAAGGGTCCTAAACTAGCAACTTTCACTTTGGTGAGTCACATGATATACCCATGGGACATCACTTGTCATCATCACAATGATTTTTCCAATCTCTTTCAAAGATCCAGAATGTAGAAGATGCTTGGTCCAGGTGAGCCCTGAAGTGTCTGGGGCAGGAAAGCTTGGGCCTGATTTCTCAGGCTGTGGACACAGATGATTTTCTTATGCTTAGCATTCCTATGTGCTGAGTCTTACACTCCATTCTGTACTTGGAAGCAAGGAATTTGCTTCTAGGCCGAGGAGATGATGGGCAGATGTGTGTTTGGTTGTTTCTCCTGTCTCTTGGAGCTCAGCCAGGGCTGGCTGGTGAGGTGTGACTTGTCATGGGCAAAGCCCATGGAGGAAAGGGAGCCAGGGCTGCTGACAAAACTCAGCATGTGAGCCAGGAAGGAAGACAAAGCAGGCACTTGATTCAAATCTAATTTTCCATGCTAACACTGATGGATTGTAAGCAGTGCTTGAAGTGCTGTGTGTACCCAGATTCTGAGACCACACCCAGGTTCATAAAGAATGCCTTGATGGATTTAGGATGCCAGCCAAGGGCACAGGGTAGAGTTTGGGGGCATATGTGCCATTTGTGCTTCTAAATGTGCCACTGTTGTGCACAAAGCAGATTGTTCTGGCTCGTACTACCCTTCCAGGAGCCTCTGTAAATGACTTTTTCTGTAGCTTTGGGCTTAATTTGCTTCCTGAGTAAGGGATATTCTCAAGGTCTTGAGGGTAAATAAATAGGTGATAATCATTGGTTTTTGGAAGCTCTAAGTAGCTTGTAGAGTGGAAGGCCATTTTATGATCCCTTACTTTTGAAATTCCTCTGAGAGGTGACTATAAAGAGGATATACCTTCCATCATCTATCACAGTCAACAAAACTGGTCACATATAAGTTTCACAGTGTTCTAACCCCAGAAAGAGCCTTCATGACTGGGGCTCAGTGTTGAGGAGTTCTTAAAATATTTTACAAAGCATGACTGGGCAAAGTGATGAAAATGCGCTCATCATCAGAATTGAAGGTCCTTTATGAGTTGAAGTTCTGTAATGGGATATAGTCCCCCCTTTTTTTCTGAGTCCTTCTGGAAGCACCGATAGCAGGGTGGCAAGTATGATGTATGTGCCCACAGTGTTCTTGGCAGACATCATTAGTCCATTAGGATGTACTTGGTTTCTGCTAGTCTGTGATCAACACTCTTTCCCAGATTAGGCTCCAGATGCCCCTAGAGGAAGCCTTGCTTGACTAGTCCCACAAGGCATGCCTGCCCTGCCCGCCTCACCTCCCATTTATAACACAGGGGAGTTGCTTTAGATTTCCAAGGCTCCTTCTGATCTAATTGTCTCCAGTTTCTACATCCTTCAGATCTCATCTTGGAGACTGACAGCTTCTTGTCTATATGGTTGTCCTGGCTGTCAGGCTCCATGTTTTGTAGTGTCAAATACAGTGAACGTCGCTACTTCTGGATATGTCAATTTGTCTTTCATAATGCTCCAGACAGGATCAGAGCTGAAGTTTGCCTTCTGATCTGCTGATAAAGCAAAGGCCTGTTGTGTGAATACAAAAAGGGATGAGCATATCAGTTATCTACCACTGAGTAACAAATTACCTCAAACATAGCAACTTAAGATAACAAATATTTACTATCTCATAGTGCTCATGGTTTCTGTGGGTCAGGAGTTTCATAGTGGCTTAGCTGATAGTAGCTTAGCTGATGCCTCAAGATCTCTCATGGGCTGTAGTTACGATGTCAGCTGGAACTGTAGTCCTTTTGGGGCTTGGCTGGGGAGGACCCCTTTCTAGACTCACACATGAGGCTGATTGGGCTTAGAGCCTCAGGTCTTCATTGGCTGCTGACTGGAGACACTAGTTCTTTGACACATGGGCCTCTCCAGAAGGCAGCTTATCAGCTTTCCTTAGAGCAAATAAGTAAGAGAGGACACCAAGACAGTAGGTGCAGACTTTTTGTAACTTAATCTTGGAAGTAACATCTCATTTCTTCTGCTATCTTCCTTTCATTAGAAGCATATGAGTAAGTTTAGCCCACACGTGAGGGGATTATACAAGGGTGTGAACACCATGAGGTGGGAATCACTGGGAATCTTGGAGGTTTCCTACCGTAATTAGATTGTAAAATGAAGTGCTTAGTAGTAATGATATTACAGAGATTAAGCACATATCAAATGCCCAGTACTATAATCAGAGACTTACATGGATTTTAAGATTGATTCTTCTAACTCAAGGAGGGAGGTGCCACTGTCTCCGTTTCATGGAAAAAGAAATTGAGGCTTACAGAAGCTAAGTACCTTGCCCAGACTATCTGACTCTGGAACCCAGGTTTTTGACAAGGAGGCTCCATTGCCTTTGAACTACTTTAAGGGGTTTTCTCAGACACCATCAGGAGCTTCAGAAGTGCTTGTGAATGTGTGCCCTGATGGGAACACAAGAATGAAGAAGGGGTTGAGGACTGACCTAGAATTTGTGTTCATGCGGCCTTCTCTGTCACTTAACACTGTAACCTTAAGGATGTCATTTCCTCTTGGACCTCATTTTGTCTCTCTGGAAAGTAGAGATGATTATGGTTCTTATGTTCTAAGATTATTGTGAAAATTGAAAGAGGCAGCACAGACCCATTCCCAGCTTCTGGTAGGAATTCCATATGAGCTACTTTGCCTTCTCCCTGTTTCCCAATTATTTATTCTAATTCTGACAATTCTTTTTTTCTCCCCTGAAGCACTTCCTCTAAGAACTGCTTTATTCCTGTCATTCTTTAAAGTAATAACACTTAAAACCCTATAAAAATGCTGTGCGACGCAGACTGCTTTCCCCCTGGGAAGTCCCTGTGATGGAGACTTGACTATAGGGCTGTCGAAGTGATTGAGGCTAGCTTCAGGTTCCATCCAGGGTCCTCATACTTCCTGAAACTACCCATGATAGAGAGAGGAACAGGGACTGTATGAAGCTGCTCATTTTCCATCTGACCTCCAACTTGGACGTCTTGTCTTCTGAGCGAGGGGAGAGGAGCCAAGGGGACCAGCAAGAGCCTGTATTCCTAGCAGATCAGTATTCAGCTGCATCACTGTTTAGAGTGAACAGTTTTAAGTATGGACTCCCTGGCATGGGCAGACGGGGAAGCTGGAGGAAAGGAGGTTTGGGCAGATGGCGGCAGGTGCTTGGAATGCCCAACTGCCAGTTATCTGTCAGGTCTTCTTGATTTGGAGGAAACTATGCTCTGCTCAAGGGAAGTGCCTGGAGTGTCTTTGTCTTCCCTGGTCAGTCTGTCAGCTTGTTCTCTCTTTCCGTCTATCTATCTCTCATTCTTTTCCCCTCTCTCTCTCCTTCCACACCCGTGTGTGTGTGCGCGCACACACATGCACGTGAACGTGAGTGCCCTTCTGGTTTTACTTGCATTGGTCCCAGGATATAGAGAAGACATTGACTAGGACTAAATGCCCTTCTCATTTCTAAGCATGGAGCAAGCATTGATAAGAGGGTTTTTTTTTTTTTCTTTTAACTTAAAGTTTTCTTTAATGGGTTCTGGGGATTTCAGAATAAAATCCCAAACTCCTTTATTTGGCTTGATAGACCCTGCAATGTCAGAACCCCTTTTATCATTTCAGCCTCATCTCATACCTCATTCTCTTTATCCAGACACTCTTGCCTCAATGGAGATTCAGTTCTCCAAAGTGCCTCCAGGCCTTTGTATAAGTTTGTTCTTCTCAGAATGCTTTCCCCTAACTTCTCTTTTCCCTTTGGTGTTAGAATTCCTACTCGTCATTTGGGGCTTAGCTTAGGGGTCCCTTCCTCAGAAGACTTCCAGGAATTTTCTACCAGGTCAGGCTCTACATTACGTGCTACCAAAGCTTTCTGCGTTCCTCCTCTCCACCCCGGAGCCCATTGATGCTACGACTAATTATGTGTATAGTGTCCCAACTGCTCCACTGGATGGAAGGCTCACTGAGAGTGGGGATAAGGACCATCTTGTTCTCTACTATTTCTTGGGTTTGTAGCACAGGGCTTGAGAAGAAGATGCTTCTTCTCAGATGGAAAGAGGGAGCCAAAGCTCTTACAGTCTCTGGCAGCATGGATTGGCTCTGGACCACTCTGGATTACTGGATGGAATCTAAGGATGAGGTGGGCTTGGGCGCTTTTCTCTCTCCTAGAGACTCAGGTCTGGAGGGGCTGGGCCCCATTCTTGTCCTGGGAAACTTAGAGACTGTCCTGAAGGAATGGAGGCATTAAAGCCAACATCACTGTTCCTGGGATTATCTTGTGTGCTTGAGACAATGGCATATGGAGTCTAAGGAGCAAGATTGGGATGATAGTTATGCCTCCCAAGATGCCAGAGCTCATGTCTACCTTGCAGGCAAGGTAAGCTTTATCACATCTCTCATTGTCCTCAGTGTGCAATGTCTTTGATACACATATCTCTTTGAAATGATGACTGTGGTAATGGCGGTGATGATGGTGGTGATAGTGGAGGGTGGTGATAATGGTGACATTGATAATGGATGATGGTGGTGTGATAGAGTAGGTAAAACTCTAGTGCTGATCAACATGTCTATACTCTGCCAAGCGGTTCAAACATGTTATCTCATTTGGGCCTTGCAAGGATGTTTTCTGGTAGTATACATGTCTGGTATTGAGATTTTCATAAACAAGGACGCCGTAATACAGAGCGGTCACTTAACCTGCTTAAAGTCACACTGCTAGGAAGTGGGAGATCTGGGCCTGACTTCTAGCTCTGCAGGCAGAAGAGGGGGAAGTTTGGGGCATTTCTACATTAGGGAAGTCCACTTCTATCCTTTTCCTTGTCTGTGTTCAACTCTGTGCTTTAGGTGAATGGTCAGGGACTGTGGGGTAAGTAAGTTGAAGGTTGTTAGCTTTCTTGGGAAGAAGATAGGAGACCAGGAATTGAGCATAAACATCCTTCATGCCCAGGGCTTGCCCCTGAGGGCTGGGATCTATGACAGTGGCTTATATTCTAAGCCACGTAAGTTAAAAGCACAGTTCTGAAACTAAGCAGACTTGAGTTCAAATTCAGCTTGTAGCTCTAACTGGCTGTGTAATCTTGGGCAAGATGATATCCTTGTCTTTTGACTCAATTTCCTTGTCTGTAAAATGGTGGCAGGGGTGCCTACTCAGAGAGCTGTCATGACATGTAGTAAGTCTGTTAAATATTAGTTGGTGATTGTCTCACGAGGTCAGAGCCACCCAGAGGAGGGGAACCAACATTCCTTGACCTCTGTTATGTGCCAGGTTCCTGACACAGTGACTGCACTTAGCTCTCAGATTAATCCTGTAAGATCAGTGATTTCCCTGTGAAGTAGATTGCTCTCTGAGAGGTCAGGTGCCTTTCTCAAGGTCATGCAGCTAATTAAGCACCAGAGCTGGGAGGTGGAACTCAGTCTGAGCTCCCAAGCAGTCTTCTTCCTTCTATCAGATCTGTGTGTTCTAGGGAGCTGCCAACCTTCTTGGCACTGCAGGTGCTGAATCTTAGGACATTTCATAGCCCAGAGCATCTGGAAGGTGGTCAGACTCAGGCCTGAGCCATTGTTTCCAACTGTTGTTAATCTTAGTGCTGCCAGCAGGCTTGACCTCGGCCACCATCTCTAGGATCAAAAGTCCATGAGCTGCAGCCACTGGCCTGGTGTGAACTCATCCCCAGCTTCTCCATGTGGCAGAGCTGGATAGGTCTAAGGAGATGGATTCCTACCACCTGTCCATGATCACCTAGTATTGTGTGAAGGAGAGAGGCAAAGGGACTCTCTCTATTGTCTCACTCACTTTGGTAGAAATAGCAGCTCCTGATTGCATTCTAAGCCAGAAACCACAACCCCATGAGGTGGGTGGTATCTCCTTCTCTTTTCACAGGACAGAAAATGGAACTTAAGTGCTTTCTTCAAGGTCACCTAGCTAGCTAGCAATGGCAACACTAGGACTTGAACCCAGGTTGCTCTGACTCATAGCCAGAATGCCCCTCTTTGTGTGCGGCATTGAGAAGAGCCCCGGACACCCAGCATTGCTATTCTGAGCTCTCTTCCTGGTGGAATTGCTTTGGGATGCTGAGAGCTGCTGAGGACGGACTCTCCAGCATGCTGAGGTGCTGAGCTGAGGGCTGAGGGAAGTGAGTGTGGCCAGGCCCTGCCCTGGCTCCTCCAGGCACTGTGGCCTGTGAGCTCAGAGCATCTGCTGCTCTTCAGGCATCCTGAAACTTCAGGGAGGTCTGGCCAGCCAGATTCCAGTCAGTGTGGGGAGAGCAGAGTTCATGAGGCTGCTGCGCCCCCTGCAGGCCATATTCTGGTGGTGCATCCATCTCTGCACTGCGAGTTTTGCTTTTTAATAAACTTTTTTTAAAAAATTGAAGTATAATATACATATAGAAAAGCAGACAGTATCAAGAGCACAGCTGGATGAGCTATCACAGGATGAATATATCTGGGACATCAGTACCCCAGATCCACTCCTGCCCCAGTACTGACTTCTAACGCCATAGGTTAATTTTGCCCATTTTGAACTTCATATAGACAGAATCACACAGTGTGCATTTTTATATCCTCTTTTGCCCTCAAGAAATGCATACATAGATTTATCAAATGATGCGTACTAGAATGTTTATAGCAGCACTGCTCATAGTAGCCCCAGATCTTTGGCAGAGAGTGGATAAAATCATTGTAGTATATTTATACAATGGAATTCTTACAGCGATGGAAATAGATTAACAACTGCTATGTATAACTACTCTAATGGATCCAAATTCTGCTTGGCATCTACATGCCTTTCAGACATGTCCCAGGAGCTGTCCTGGCAGCCCTGAGTTAGACCTTGAGAGGAGCGCCCAGGATGTTCTCAAACTGCCATTGTGGGCTCAGCCAAAGTCAGTATGGGAGCTGGTCCCTGAGGACTGCTCTTGCACAATAAGCATCCTATAGCTCATTATTTCTCAAGCCTAGTTCAAATTAGAATTACTCATGGAGTTTTACAAAACAAGAAAACCAAATGAAAAGTGATGTCCATGTCCTATCATCACAGATTCTGAGATAATTGGTCTGGGTAGGCTCCCAACATTTTTTCTTTCATTTCTTTCACCTTCTCTCATGATTCTAACATGTGGCCAGAATTGAGAATAGTAAAGTGTGGTTTCTGGCTCAGCAGCAACAGCATCACCTGGTTGCTGGTTGGAATTGCAAATTCCTGGGTTCCAACTCAGACCTATTGACTAAAAAACTCTGGATGTGGGGTCTGGGGATCTGTTTCAATGAGCATTCCATGGAGTGCTGCTGCAGAGTCAAGTGGGAGTACCCCTGTATCACCCCCTCTCTCTTTGCAGATACTAAAGGTTTCAGCAAGGGTGTGTTGGATGAGAGGAACTCAAAGGTCATCTATGTTTCCAATTTTAATTAAGACCCTTAATACCAATTTTATGCCTGTTCACTTAGTACTTCCTATGTGTCAGCCCTGGTGCTCGGTGGTAGATGTGACCTCATAGAGTTTGCAGTCTAACAAGGGAAGAGAGACTGTCACATGAAGATGAAATTGCAATAAAAGCAAAATACATGATGCTACAAATGCTTGGCTGAAGTGGGAAGCACCAGGCAGGTCTTCTCTGAAGGATGTAATCTTAGCTGAGACCTGAAAATGAAGAGGATTTAACTGAATAGAAGTAGAACAACAACAAAAAACCATTTAGAATGGAATACAGCATTTACAAAGGTCCCGTGGCCAGAGGAGCACACCTTAGCGCTTCTGGTCAAATGGGTGAGCCATTTAGATGAAATGACCTTTATCTTCTCTCACTAAACCATCAACTATCAAAGTGGGATAGTGACTTGGCACTTTCCCTCAGACCTCCAAGGTAGTGACTTTTAAAGGAAGAGAAAGCTGACCTTGATCATCTCCATATTCACTGTGGTATCCTATTCACTTCTTTCAACCCTGGAACCTAGATGAAGGATCAGTATACTATGGCTCATGGGCCAAATCTGGTCCTTTGCCCATTTCTGTAAATAAAGTTTTATTGAAATACAGCCATGCCCATTCATTTATGTATTGTCTATGACTGCTTTCATGGTATAATAGCAGAGTTGAGTGGGTGTGACAGAGACCATATAGCCCTTTACAGAAGAAGTGTGTTGATTCTTAGCCTAGATGATTCTTGAAACTCAGATCCCTGGGCAGCCCGAGTGGCTTAGCGGTTTAGCGCCACCTTCAGCCCAGGGCGTGATCCTGGAGACCCAGGATCGAGTCCCATGTCGGGCTCTCTGCATGGAGCCTGTTTCCCTCTGCCTGTGTCGCTGCCTCTCTCTCTGTGTCTCTCATGAATAAATAAAAATAAAGTCTTAAAAGAAAGATAGTTTATATATCTGGAGATTAAGTTATTAGAATTTATAAAGTTGTTAATGTTGCTGAATAAAATATCAATATACAAAAAAAAAAAAAAAAAAAAAGAAACTCAGATCCCCGAGACTTAGCTTTTTAGTCTTGTCACAGTCGTCTTCAGGACCCTCCCTTCCCTCTGTGTGTTTTTTTTCCCCCTCCTGCAATAAGAACTATCTGTACCTTAAGCTGTGAGGACTTAAAAGGAACTAACTTGTTCCCTGAAGTGCATGCACGCACACACACATGCATGCACGCAAACCCAAACAAACAGAACAAGAAAACAAAACCACTGCCTCCATCAGCCTAGCAAAACTTGGCAAAGTTGCTACCCTTGTTGGCTTTCCCCAGTGCTGATTGAGTTAACAGATTTTTTTTTTTTTTTTCCGCAGATGCCCAGGTTGGGTAAATGTAATAAGAGCTGAGAGTGATGACAATACTGATCTGAGGAGATTGATAGATCAGCCTGGATTCCTCCCCAATGAGGCCACGCTGGGTGTTGATGCAGCAATATGTTTGCCTGCTCTGCTTATTAAAGTTTAATATTTGAAAACTTCTTTTTTTGCCTTCCATCAGAGATCTTCTTGAACAGACAAAGTAACCACACTAGAGACTGATTAAAGCTTTCTTTGATTCACAAGGGTTTGAGGAAAGGTGTTTCTGCAATGGTAGCCAAAATATGAAATTAACCACCCTGTCTCATTTGTGGCTTTTCCAAAAGAGACAGTGGAAGAGGAAGGAAAAGAAAATAGAAGTATTTCAAAGGGCAGAGATAAACAGGCTTCTTGTGCAGGTTTTGGAAGACTTGAGTGAGGCAATGGACTTCATGGTGGGGCAGGAGATGGGGCCCCAGTACAACGACAGTGTGTTCTGTTCTCTATTCTTGGTTATGTGCCATGGTGTCCTAAGGCAGAGGGATGAGTCCTTGTCAGAGGTCCAAAAGGAAGTTGAGTCTGAACTCTCAATATGCTTTCTTCCCAAATAGTTCTGTGCCATCTCACTGGTGAATCTTGTCCTCATCAAAAACTTTGTTCCCCCAATCCAGACATTTGGATTCTAGTCTTGCCACCAGAATCTGCAGAACGTGCAACCTTGAGTAGACACTTGACTTACATGTCAAAGGAGAGTTGTCAGACCCTGACCTACCTGTGTCAGGGAAAGCACGACAGAACCAAGCACTAGATGTACCATTGTTTTCTTTACACATGCATGGAATTTGGCAGTGATGAATTACTCTGAGGGTGTTGATAGATCTTAGGTAGGTGCCCAGGTCTGAGTCTGAGAGTCCCTGCTTTGGAGTGCATGGGAGAGCATGACAAGGGCTGTGGTCAATGGGATAAGGAGTGTAGTGGACAGGAGGTCATTTCCATGAGCCCCCCACTGAGTTCTATCAGAGACAGCACATTCTGGGGCCTGTGGGCCAATGGCAGAGGAGGCATATCCACTTGGAAGTCAGTGGGGGTGTTTGGGTTGGTGTCACGGGGTTATGAATAGTAGAAATGGGGTTGAGAAGGATTGTAATGAAAGCTGACCTTGCCGATAGTGCTCTGGGAATTAGATGCTGTTTCAGTGCTGTAACAAATGCTATAGACTGGGTGGCTTCTAAGCAACAGATTTTTTAAAAAGATTTTATTTATTCATGAGAGATACAGAGAAAGAGAAACAGAGACATAGGCAGAGGGAGAAGCAGGCTCCATGCACGGAGCCTGATGTGGGACTTGATCCTAGGTCTCCAGGATCATGCCCTGGGCTGAAGGCAGTGCTAAACCGCTGAGCCACCAGGCTGCCCAACAACAATGTTTATATCCCACGGTTCTGGAGGCTGGGAAGTCCAAGATTGTGGCATCAGCACATCTGGTGAAGATAAGGACCTGGTGTCATCTTACTGTGTCCTCACATGGTGGAAGGGCTGAGGGAGCTCTCTGGATATCTTTTTTAATGGCACTGATCCCATCATTCATGAGGGCTCTGCTTTTATGACCTAAACACTTCCCAAAGGCCTCACTTCCTAATATCATCATCTTGGGGGTTCAGATTCCAACATATGAATTTGGGGAAACAAAAACATTTAGATCATTGCAGGTATCCAGTAGCTTTTGCTCACTGGGCATCTGGGGTGGACCAGTTGAGAGACCTCAAAGATGAAGATGGGTAAAGGCGATTAAAAGCCCCAATAGCAAATGTCCTAGACTGATCCCTCTCCCCATCTGTTAATTATGCTCCAAGTGTACTCAAAGTCTCCTAGCTCTCTGTAGGCATCTTTGCTTATTTTCTCTTCCCCATCTTCCCATGTCTGGCTCCTTTTCACCATTGAGACTAGTCTCAAATGCCCCCATCTCTGAGAAGCTACACCATCCACTCTGGCCTCTCTGGTCACACTGCATTTCAACATCCTGTTTTCCCCCCCTGATCTCACATATCACAATCTGTCATTCTGCTACTTACAGTTCTTTCTGATGGACATGTGCAAACAAATGAAGATCTATCTTGTTTATTGCTTTTGACCACTGGACTGGTGCAGACTGAGCACCCAGGATGTGCATGAGAAGGAGCAGAGATCCCTTTTGGGGGAAAATGGTTTTGCTTTGAACTCCCTGCATTGCCAGAGACTTTGTTGGTTATTACATCTTTATTTGCAATTGGCTGCTTCATCCCTGTGTTGCAACTCATTTCTAGTTAGAGATCATTTTCAATTAAAAAGCTCATAAACCAAAGCCAAAGCGCTAATACATTTCTGCTCAGCAGAAAGACCCAGATCATGGATTTTATCATTTACCACCATTGATTTTCCATGAGTAATAATTACATTTTATACACAACATCTGCACTAAGTGATATTTATATGTGCAATTATCTGGAGTAACTTTTAATGGTAAAATATATTTTTTTTCAGGGAGGGGGATGTTGAATAAATTGAATTTTTTACTTTTGCCATTGCTTTTTATCCAGACAATGCTCA
Organism: Canis aureus; assembly: GCF_053574225.1. NCBI lineage: Eukaryota > Metazoa > Chordata > Mammalia > Carnivora > Canidae > Canis > Canis aureus. Next base: position 41,754,064 of record NC_135618.1, read on the forward strand.
TTCTCATATGAAATAATAATTTAGCAATCAGAGCCTGAAATGGTTTTATAAATGAAGTTTGAATTGACATTTCTACCAGCTGGAATGGTAATTTTCAGCTTTTACCGGGGCTGGTGAATTTAGATCCACTCTTGAAATTTACTTTGCTCTTATTATCTTTGAAATCCTCTGGGGTTTTTACTCAGATAACACAGGCACTTCTTTCATCATGCTGGGTATTGTCTTTGCTGTGAAATTCTTGGCAAGTTTCCCTGCTCTTTAGCTTGGCATTCAAGGCCTCTTGCAACTGACACTTTTTTTTTTTTTTTTTTGTAGATTCAGAAAATACTTGTGCCCAATGTGTTCCTTGTGCTGGAAATTCAATAGTGAGGGAGACAGATTTCTTGCTCCCCTCCTGGGACTTGAAATATGGATGGGGAGATAGATAATGAAGGAGCAAATTTAAGCAAGAGAGTTTACAGACTTTTTTTTTCTAAAGATTTTATTTATTTATTCATGAGAGACCCAGAGAGGCAGAGACACAGGCAGAGGGAGAAGCAGGCTTCATGCAGGGAGCCCGATGGTGGGACTCGGTCCCAGGACCCTGGGGTCACGCCCTGAGCCAAAGGCAGATGCTCAACCAATGAGCCACCCACACATCCAGGGAGTTTATAGATTCTGATAATTGGCCCAAGAGGAACAGGATAGTGAAATAGTTTCAGGGGAAGGATCATTTGGATGGGTAGGTGATTGATGAAAGCATCTCCAAGCAGGTAGCATTTTTGAGCAATAGAGAGTAGTAGAGCAGCTGGAGTGAGTGAGCCTGGGGAAGAGTAGTCAGAGGCTAGACCCTGGAGGTCAGTGAAGGTCTTGTTAAGGGGATTGCATTTTCTTCTAAAAGCAGAGATTAGGAAGATTTAATTGGTGTTTGTGGTAGGTAAATGATGGTCATTTTTCAGTTTGTTTAATTTGTGATTTTAGAAGGTCATATTGGCTACTCTGAGGGTAACAAAGGATGTATGTGTACGTTGCATGGGGTGGCGATGATGTGGCACTAGGGAGATCATTTGGGAGGCTGGGGCTATTGTTTGGGCAGGAGATGGTGGTACCTTGGATAAGGCCATTGACAGTGGGGATGGAGAGAAGTGGATGCATTTGAGAGATGGATAATAGTCTTCTGATATTCTCTTCTGACAGGTGGTCCCAGCAGATGATGTACATCATCCCAACATGGGATCGTGGGTCTCTTGCCCCTCACTCTCTTTATTACTTATGGTTTCTTCCCCACATAGTGTCCTTGTACTTGGCTTCAGAATCTCTCTTTTATGAAGCCTCTGGCCATGGTGGGTCTGGTGCCCCTCCCCCCCCCATTTTTGAGTGCTAAGTTAGTTTTCAGTGTTGGTATGTATAAGTGGCTCCTGGCAAGCTTGATGAAATGCGGTTTCTAAAACCTAACCCTCTGGATCAGGATTCTGCTTTACTGTGTCTTCTCTGGCTCAGGGTCTGACTTTTCACAAGCATTACAAGTATGCTGATGTCAGCAGCCCAGTCTGGCTTTGTTCTATCTTCTGACATTTTAGTCAGTTTGTTTTCTCTTCCACTCTGGATTTTAAGCCCTCTGAGCGTAGAGCCAGGTCATATTTGCAGCTACCAGTGCCTGGGTCCAATGCTGTGCATGGAAGAAGTGCTCAAATATCTGTCTTACTTTGGATTGAAAATGCAAGAGAAATGACCCCTGTAGGTTGTGTGGCTGGTCAGCCTGTCCTGGCACAGATGGAATCACTCTCTGTCCCCTTTGCTGGACTTGGTTTGCCCAGGTCTCAGATTCCTGCCCTCTTATGCTCAATAGTATTTACTGATAGTTGAGGCTCCTCTTTCGAAAGTTTAACTCTTCATTGATGGACACACTGAGGCTTAGAGACTGGATCACTTGACCATGGGGCAAGATGACGATTTTGAACTGAAGAATCTCTGACTCCAAGATCCACCCTCCTAATGATCCCTCATCCTTTTATTCCTTGATTTAGCAAATATTATTGCATGCTGCCTATGATGTGCAGGTACTGATCTTTTGCTTTCTCTCCTCTTTGTCTTCCTATCTTCGCATTTGCCTGGATCTGTCCCCAGGGAGAAAAGGCCTATTCCCTCAAGTATCAACCTTTCATATGTTGGCAGGCAGCTGTTCTCTGAATTCTTTGACTTCTGTAGTATGGCACTTCATGACTTAGTTCTCTCCCACCTCGAAACCTTCCTGGACATACCCTTTTCAGCCAGCACCCCTCAGAGCATGGCCCCACCTGTAGATGTTCCAGGTCTGGTGCAATCAGGGCAGAGCGGTCCTATCAGCACTTGGCAGGGCAACCTCTCACTCCATGAGCTCCCAGGGCAGTAACTTCTTCCCCACACAGCTCATTCACAGGCTTGCTGCTGTGCCCAAAGCCAACTTCCTGCAGCTGCCTTTCAGATTGCATGGTTTGCTCCATCTTACTTACCTCATCCTGCCTTAGTCTTGGAGAAACAGAATCTCAAGACAAGAAATGTGTGACTAAGAGAGGTTACATTCCCATGGTTTCTCTCAATGACCAGCCATCATAATTTTTAATATTTTTCCAACATTTGATTTCAACATTACATGAGCCTTACAAAAGAAAACATGATTATCCTTTTTCCAGCCAAGCAGACTCCCAAGTCTCTAAATCAATAAATAGCAGAACTATATGTTCATCCTGTCCATCAAGTGAAAGGGAGAGGAGGGAGGAAGGCAGGGTGAACTGAACCCTGCCTGTTAAGAAGGAGGTCTCTAGAGGCAGGTGGGGCTGGGTTCAAACCCCAGGCTGGCTTTGTCTTAGTTAACCCCTCAGAACCTCAATCTTCTCATCTGTGGAATGCAGGCCATAACAACATCTCCCCACTCAATTGCTGAAATATTAAATGAGAATGGCGCACACAAATCTTTAAACGAGTATGTGGTACATGTCTCAGTGCTAAACAAATGTCATTCTGATTATTGTCGTCATTGGGAGCAACAGGCAGGTGATTAGTGGGGTGAGCAGAAGGGTACTGTGAGCTTAGCTAAACCAGCAGAGGTAACCAAAAGGAGCTTCTCAGAGGCGGCGGTGAATAAGATGGTACAGAGGCAGCAATGTGGCAGAGGGATTGGAATGTCCTCAGGACCTCAAGAGAGGTGTTGGATGCCCTTCAGCCTCGTGGGATGGGGAGCTGGTCCTCCCTTCCATTAGGTGTGTCCAGTGGATGGGGCCCCTTCAGGGGAGGGATGGGGAGAAGACTCTTGGTATTTTCCCCCAGTCTGGCCTGAGAGTATGGGGAGGCCTTTGATGTCTCATCTTAGACTTTGGCCCCTGGTGCCCCATTTTCTCCCCTGAAGTGCCCTGCTCTGTTTCTCCAGGTCTGGTTGGAGACATGCCTTGTGTTGCAGCTGCTGTAGGTGGCAGCAGAAGCCTGACAAAGCCCATCTTTTTTAGGGCAGCGAGAGGGGAGGAAATGTAATCAGGGCCCGCTAGCCTCCAGCCTCTGTTATCTCCACAGTGGTTAGACAAGCTGAGGGGGTTAGAGCAGGCTGCAACCATATTAACAGAATTCTCTATTGAGTTACAGCCCTTCTGCAGACGTCTGCGGAGTCTGCAGCACGCCGGAGCCTGTCCCTAAGAGTTGGATCTTTATCAGATCGACTTCTGTTGGCTCCAGACTCCCATGCCTTGCGGGACCCTGAGAAATAGCCAGAGCAGGGAGACTCGGGTGCAGATGCCCAGACGGATTAAGACCTTGACAGACCCAGTCCCAGAAAAGGTGCCTCCTTGCTACAGGTCATGCACTGCAATGCAGCAAAGGTCTGTCCCTGCCCACAACAGGTGCTTCAGTTATTCTATTTAGAAGTGACAAGGACATGTCTCTCTCCGAAAGTATCTTCTCCTCCTTCCTTGTGCCCCAAGGAAGTGTTTAAATTGCTTATCCATCAGGGGCAATACAGCCCTGTGGTGAGGAGCACAGGCTTTTAACCACCTTTTGCTGCTGTGTGACTCTGGGCAAGGGAATGAACCCCTCTGTGCTGCGGTCTCCTCCCTTGTGAAGGACCTCCTACGACTTAGCTCTTAGTGTTGTTTCTATGGGAGGATCTGAGAAGACCTTTGTTTTTTTGTGGACAAAAAAGTTGTGCCTCTGGGACACTGTTGTGCCCATTTCCCACCCCACTAACTCTTCCTTGTGTTTGTAGTAACTATTGTGATCTAATTCACATACCATACAATTCACTCATTTAGAGTGTACAGATCTGTGGTTTTAAGTGTATTCATGGTTATATACCCATCACCTCAATCAATTTTTGAACTTTTTCATCACCCTCAAAAGAAACACATACCCTTTAATCTCCCACTCTCCACAACCCCAGGCCATGCATCTACTTTCTTTCTCTATGGATTTTCCTGTTATGGGCATTTCACAGAGACAGAGTTTCTTCCTTCTTTGCTGGGGTCAGCTATGCACCTCCTTCCCGTCATAGCAAGGGAAGCTGGCTTATCCATTACTGCCCCCCCCCAGAGGGGGGGCTGGTTTGGGGCTGTTTGGGGGCTGTTTCCCCAGCCCCCTCCTCTGATCCAAAGGGGATGGTGGTGGAGAAAACCTGCCAACCAGACCTCGTTGCTCACAGCACAAGCAGCTTGGCTCCAGATTACTCATTTCAAACTCAATTTGTGGTTCTGCCAAGAGGAGCAGAATCCCCGGAGCATGTAACCCGATTACTCCCACCCCTGTCCCAGGCCCTGGAGCCTGGAGCACACAGCAGGCAGCCTCTCAGGGCTGACAGCTGCCCAGCGAGCCAGGACCTGCCAGGAGGCTGCTGGGCCTCTGACTCTGCTCGGTAGGGCCTGCCCAGCCTGCCTTCAGCCCTAGGATAACAAGGACACCCTTGTCTCAGTGGCCTGAAGACAAAAGCCAGTTTCCTGCCGTGGGGCCAGTGGTCCTGATCATTTCGACAACAAGCTTGGCCAGACCCACTGTCCACATCAGCACAATTCTTTTTTTTTTTTTTTTTTGGCTGGGTACAGTATACTTTATTGATGGTACATGACAAGGTAGGGCTCCCCAAGCCCCTCCCTTTCCTCGGGGTCTAGGATGTAAATTGGAGGTCAGGAGATTCTCAGTGTATTGGGGGATTAAGTTGGGGCAGGGACTCCCCAGCAGCTGAGGGCCTCTCTTCCTCTTGTTCTTGCTGGGGCATCAGCACAATTCTAAAAACATCCCCATTCAGATTCTGGGCCTACACAGGCTCTGGGTTAAGCCCTCTATATGCATGGTTCTTTGTGGAACCCCAGAACTATGTATATTATAAGACAGAGGGCCCTATGGGGCCTGCATGAAGCAAGCCAGGCACACACACAAACAGGTGCACTTTCTTCTTTTTTTAAATTTAATTTAATTTTTTATTTCTTTATTTTTTATTGGTGTTCAATTTGCCAACCTATAGAATAACACCCAGTGCTCATTCCGTCAAGTGCCCACCTCAGTGCCCGACACCCAGTCACCCCCACCTTCCCCCCACCTCCCCTTCCACCACCCCTTCCACCACCCCTAGTTTGTTTCCCAGAGTTAGGAGTCTCTCATGTTCTGTCTCCCTTTCTGATATTTCCCACTCATTTTTTCTCCTTTCTCTGTCACTATTTTTTATATCCCCCAAATGAATGAGACCATATAATGTTTGTCCTTCTCTGATTGACTTATTTCACTCAGCATAATACCCTCCAGTTCCATCCACACGTGTGTACACCAAGCAAATGGTGGGTATTTGTTGTTTCTAATGCCTGAGGAATATTCCATTGTATACATGAACCACATCTTCTTTATCCATTCATCTCTCGATGGACACCAAGGCTCCTTCCACAGTTTGGCTATTGTGGACATTGCTGCTGTAAACATCGGGGTGCAGGTGTCCCGGCGTTTCATGGTGCACTTTCTTCTATTTGCTGAGAACTTAGTAGGTGCAGACACTGTGAAAGTGCTGACTTGTGTAACCTTCTCCAGAATTAAATGGGTAAAGAACAATGATTGGCACCACTTTCAGGTGCGGATGCTGTGGCAAGGTTGGAGCTCAGGTGAAGCCTGTTACTGTGACTGAAGGGCGCATGCTGACCCCTAGCAAAGATGGAAGGAAGCCATTTCTATGAAGTGTCCAGACCTGGCAAATGTAAATTAGTGATTGCTAGGGGTTGGGGATGATGGGGCCTTTGGGAGGTGATAGCTAAAGGCTACAGGGTTTCTTTTGGGGTGACAGTGTTTTAATATTGTGCTGATGATTGCATGACTTTGTGAATACACTAAAAACCCTTGAGCCATACACTCTAGATGGGTGAATTGTATGGTGTGTGAATTATACCATAATAAAACTGTTAACAAAGAAGAAATGAAGAATTGATGTTGCAGGCTGCAGGCTACATAATTCTTTGCTACCACCCCTTATACCTCAGTTAAAGCCTAAAAATTTTCATTTTCATATTTAACCCAAGGGCCAATAGGGAAACCTTGAACTCCAGATGGCAGGAACTATTGGATCAAAGCCTCTATTTGCTCTGCTCTGTGTCTGCTGTCCTGTTTCTCTTATGTTCCTGCTTATGGAATCCCAGGGAATATTTTTTTTTTTTCAGATTCCAGCTATGCATTTCTACAGGTAAAGTGTGGGGATGGTTTTAATCCATCCACCTATAGTGGAACAGTTTTTGCAGTCTGAGACTCTAGGGGTGATTTGTGTGGGTGGGCAGAGACTCTCACTTTGTGGTCCTCTCTCCTGCTGCACTTCTTGCCCACACAATGGTCTAGCTTTTGGGAGAAGTCTGCACACAATCAGCCTTGGGTACTGTGCTGAGAGCAATGTCGCCTGCATGGGCTTCTGCATCTGATTCTGTAGAGAAGGTGCCTGTTACCTCGTAGTCCTGAATTGTGTAACACAAGACTTTCTTACAGAAAGGGCAAGAGAGAAGAAAAACACACTCTACCACTTTTTTTTTTTTTTGAAGATTTATTTTAGAGAGAGCATGCTATGGGGAGGGGCAGAGGGAGAGAGTCTGTCTCAAGCAGACTCTCAGCTGAGCACAGAGCCAGATGTGGGGCTCACTTTCATGACTTTGAGATCATGATCTGAGCTGAAGCCAAGAGTTGGACACTTCTCTACCACACGTATGAAGCTCATAGCTTTGAAGGGGCTGGTTGGAATTCCCTGTAGGGGGGTATGGTGCGTTCTTCCCAGAGTTTGGTCCAGGGCAATGGGTGGGATGCTGAACCAGCTGAAGCCTCAGTCTGCCAGGATGTATCCCAAATTACCGCATCACCCCTCTGTGTGCTGGAGACCTTTTCTTACTCTCCCTCTCCCTCCTGGCCTCAATTATGGTTCCCAAAACTGTGTGCATTCCAGTTGGGGGCGGGGAGGGAATATGTTGCCTGAATTTCAGGCTGGCTCTGAGAGTCCTAGATCCTGAAACCCCATGAAAAATGAGAAAGAAGAGCTCTGCCCTTGTTTTTGAGCCCACGCTGCTTTGTGTACCACTGCTCTGCTGACCTAGCTTTGAAATCAGTAATGTGCTGTCTCTCCTAGCATGCTGGCACCCCAAACCCTCTCATGTCGACCTTCCTGCATTCAGACTGTGTCTGCACAATGTGCTTGGGCGACATGTGGATAAAGATGCTGGCAGTCGTATGCATGGAGAGTTAGGGTGGATGGATGCTGCTCATAGACCCTCTGCCCAATCTCTTCCTGTCTCTGTCCTTTTCAGTCCTCATGGACTCAATCTCCTCCTCCCTCTCTCAGTACCCTGGACAATTCTTTCTTGGTTTCCATCCCAGTCATCCAAGCCCAGGTAGGTGAAGCCAGAGCAGAGAAAAACAAACAAATTACGGATGTCCCCAGTGCAAAATGAATATAAATAAGTATGCAGAGGCTTCTGCTCACCCAGTGATTACTCACACACTGCTCCAGAGGCGTCACTGGCCTAGCTCAGCTCCATGGAAGTTAATGATAAATTAAACCTATTAATCACCCCAGGCAGTGGGGCCAGCCTGAGCTTACTCAGGGTGGGTAGGAGATGATGCAGCAGGAAGGGAAGCAGGGGTACATTACAACATCTTGGGGGTGAGGCGGCACCTTGATCCCTAAGATCTCCTCCTCGTTAAAGTGTTATGAGTTTTAGCCAATCTCTACTGTTGGATACTACCGCATATTTCACAAGCTGCCCATCTTGGGAAGGGGAGCCTAAATCCTTCCACCACTAGAGATTATTTCTCCATCCTCACACCCTCCCTTTGCTTCCCCTTCCCCCTTGCCACAATCTGGCCTCCATCCCTATGTTCTTCATTCAAGTCTTGAGTCAAAGGTCCCCTGTCTCAGATCAGATCTGAAGTCCTGTTCCTTTCCCCAGCTCTATGTTTTCTTCATAGTGGGTTCCTGGAGTTTGGCTGCCTGGGGTTCAACTCCTGGCTCTGCCATTAGTTGTGTGTAAGTGCTCTGTGCCTCAGTTTCCCCATCTGTAAAAGGGGATCGATAATCAGCCACTTCATAGGGTTTTGGTGAGGAAGAGCACAAATCGAAATAAGTGTTTAGGATAAGACCTGGCACAGAGTAAGCAATGTTAGCTGTTACAGTTCTTACTACCATGACCGTTGTTACTATTCCTGCCCTTATCATGCATGCCATTTGCAGTGGTCAGAAATAATCTCCTTTCTTTGTAGACATTGACTGTCTGTCATTGCACTCCCCATCAGAATGTGAGCTCCATGAGAGCAAGGATTTTCTTGTGTCTGTTTCCGCCCCCCACCCCCCGTTTCTTTGTTGGTGGGCAGCACATGTGGGTGCTCAGTAAATGTGTGGTGAGTGAATGCACCAGGAATTGGTGAGAATGGGTAACTTCCCAGGGGGCTGGAGTTGGTAGAGAGACCCATGTGCTCTGTCTTGGGGTATGAAGATGGCATCTGTTATGGGTTGAATTATCCCTCCAGATGATACATTGAAGTCCGAATCTCCTGTATCTGTGCATAGGACCTTATTTGGAAATAGGATCTTTGCAGATGTAATCATGTTAAGATGAGGCCCTACTAATGATCCCATCTTATTGGAACCTAATCCAGTGGCTGGTGTCCTTATTAGAAGAGGAAATTTGGACAGAGATAGTATAGGGAAGACTGTCACATGGAGACAGAGGCAGAGACTGGGGTGATGTACCTGGAAGCCAAAGAACATGAAGGGATTGCTGGGAGCCACCAGAAGATAGGAAGAGGCAGGGAAAGATTCTTTCTTAGAGCTTTCAGAGAGAATGTGGTCTTACTGATATCTCCCTTCTAGATTTGTCATCCAGAACCACAAGAGAATGAATTTCTGTTGTTTTAGGACATCTGGTTTGTGGTGATTGGTTATGGCAGCCCTAGGAAACTAATACAGCATCCATCCACGAGCACAGTGTCTTATGGGGGTGGGGAAGAAGTGGGAGTGGGAGCGCAGCTCAGCGTGTTAGCTGGTTTTCTATTGCTATGCAACCACATTATACAAAATTAGCAGCTTAATATAACATACTTTTATTATCTCATAATTTCTGTGGGCCAGGATCTGGGCATGGCTTAGCTGGTTCTTTACTTTCAAATCTCCCAGGTTGCAATAAGATATCAGCTAGGGCTCAGGTCTCATCTAAGTCTTGACTGGGCAGAGTTCCATCCCCCAAGGCTCTGGGACTGAGAGTCTCAAATCTGGACTGGCATTGGTCAGAGGCCACCCTCCACTTCTTCCATTCCAACCTGGCTACTTGCTTCATTAAAGCCAGTGATGGTGAGATCATCTCTAGCAAGGGGGGGCGTTGTGATCTTCATGTGGTACAATGACCTTTGCCATCTTCTGTTCATTACATGGACATCACAGGTTCTGCCCACCTTAAGGGAAGGGATTATGCAGAGTATGACCCCCCAGGAGCTGAGGATCATGGGGCCACCTCAGAGTGTGTCCCCCACAGTCAGGATGGCAAGGCGAGAGCTACCAGATACCACTGGCATCTGGTAGGACTGTGTTCCTCACGGTCAAGCAGACCTGGAGGCAGTTCCTATGGCAACTGGTAGTCTGGGGATTCTTCTATGTCCCTCAGGCCATGGGAACTATGCGTCTTTGCACATTCCTCTCAAGCCACAGGTGCCTTTAAACTTGAGGGTCTTATTGTTAACTGGGCTTTTTTTTTTCTCTCTCTCTCTGTTACGCCTTTACTCAGTCAAATTGAGCACAGCTATATCTAAGGCACTGGGAATATGGCATAAAGCAGAAATAAGTTGAGTTTCCACCCTCAAGGTCTTAAAATTCAGTGTGAGATTTTTTAAAAAGGTTTTATTTATTCATTCATGAGAGACACAGAGAGAGTGAGAGAGGCAGAGACACAGGCAGAGGGAGAAGCAGGCTCCATGCAGGGAGCCTGACGTGGGACTTGATCCCAGGACTCCAGGATCACACCCTGGGCTGAAAGTGGCGCTAAACCGCTGAGACACCAGAACTGCCTTCAGTGTGAGATTTAAACATTAAATAATTGCATACATTCTGGGGAATGATTACCTAGTGGGATTTGTGCTTTGATGTCCAGATGCAAGGTGGTGTGAAAGCAGGAAGACTTGGGATCAGACTTGGTCCTGGGTCATGAGGAGAGTTTCCAAGCAGGAGAAAGACAGTTGTAGAGGTCCCTCAGCTGGACAGAACATGACACTTTCTGGGAGCAACGAGAAGGCTAGCAGGGCCCTCTCTGTCATGTGCCCTGTTGATTGTAGGTTTTAGGGGAAAAGCCTTGGCTGTTTTTTGTTCATGATTGTTGTCTCCAGCACCAAGCACTAGGTCTGACTCATGGTTGCTACTCAAGGATATCTATTGATTGAGAACAGAGAGTGAAGAGGGAGAGCAGGATGAGAGGCAGTAGCCAGGACCCAGATTGCACAGACTTTGTTAAACTTTCTCCTTTATTCAAAAAGCAGTGGGGGGGGGGGAGGCTTGGATGTTCTCACTCCCCAGAAGAGAGGCACCATTGGAATGCATTTCCAGTAATTACCGAGGCTGTCATGTGAACAGGAAGGCACGGAGGGATGACAAGAGGGCAGAAAGTAGAGAGGGTGCTGGTGGAAGCTCAGGGACCATTGATACATAAACAGAGAGGAGCAGATGGGTCTAAGAGATGATTTTAGAAGTAAAATGAAGAGGGATCAGCAGCAGATATATAAGTGAGGGGATGAGAAGTACCCAGATGGCATCTAGTAACCTGGGTCACAGTCTGGTCATGTCCCTTGAAGCAGAAGGTTGTCATTTAATTCCTTTGCTATTAATGGGTGGCCACACGTGTCAGGACACTAGTACACGGATGTTCAAAGCTCAGCTCCACCCTTCCCAGGGTGTGCTGCTAAAACGTCAGATGTTCCATTGCCTTCCTCATAGAATGAGTCTAAGATCCCTGCCTGTCAGGACCGCTGGAAAGATCTGTGACAATCAAAGGAATGATAGCACCTAGCACATGGCTTACACAGAATGAATGGAGGGTGAACCTACTAGCTGTGTGGCCTGGGCAGGTTATTGAACCTCTCTGTACCTCAGTTTCCTCATTGCTAAAATGGGCTCTGTTGTTCTGCTATTACGGGAGAATGCACCAACCCAGAACTCCATAGTCTGGAATTATAATCACTTACTACTGCTCATGCAGCTGTGGGTGATCTTGGCTGAGGTGACTTAGCTTTCTACTGCAGGTCTGTGAGTCAGCCAGGGTGGCTCTGCTCTTCGTGTCCCTCATCCTTCTGGAATCAGTAGGATAGGCAGGACCTGTTGTTCTCCTGGAGTTGGCAGGGATGCAAGGGGGCACATGAAACCATGTAGAGTCTCTCAAAGCCTAGCCTTGGAACCAGCACATTGTCACTCCTGACTGGGTGGCATTGGCCAAAGCAAATGACACATTTAAGTCCAGACTCATGTGATAGGGAAGGACACTGCCCAGAGGGAGGGAATCCAGGACAAGGGTGAGGATGTAGGAGAAAGTGAAAAATTAGGACTGGCACTTGAATCTATCCAGGTTGCTATTAGTACTGCTCCCCTCATAGTGGGGATGATGGTTGAATTTGTGTGTCAACTTGGTCAGACGATGGGGTTCCCATAAAGTTGGCCAAACATTATTCAGGGTGTTTCTGTGGGGTATTTCTGGAAGAGATTGACATTTAAAGTAGCAGACTTGAGGGAAACAGATTCCTCTCCCTGTGTGAGTGGGCCTCATCTAATCAGTTGAAGGCCTGTGTAGAATAAAAAACTAGCTTCCCTGGAGTGAGAAGGCATTTGCCAGCGGTTCTCAGATTTATTTAATATTTTGTTTATTCATAAGAGACACAGAGAGAGGCAGAGGGAGAAGCAGGCTCCTCACAGGGAGCCCGATGTGGCACTCGATCCCAGGACCTCGGGATCACACCCTAAGCCAGTTGGTCCAAAGGCAGATGCTCAACTGGTGAGCCACCTAGGCATCCCAGCTCTCAGATTTCACCTGCAACATTGGCTTTTTTGCCTGATGGCATTCAAATCACTTCTCTCTGGTCTCTTGTACCACTGTGTCACCCTGCAGATTTTGGACTTAAGCAGCCTCCAAAACTGCATGAGCCAATTCGTTATAATAAGTCTGCCTTGATGCAGATGTACATGCACATCTCTTATTGGTTCTGTTTCTCTGGAGAACCCTAATACTGTGAACAATGAGCTACAACATGCAAAGCTCTTTAAACCCTGCCCGGTACTTAATAAATGACCTATATAGACAAGGGTGTCTCTGCCTCAGCACCATTGTCACCTTGGGCCAAATAATTCTTTATTGTGGGGGGCAGGGGGGCTATCCGTGTGTTGTAGGATGTTTAGCAGCATCCCTGGCCTCCACCCACTAGAGATGTCAGTAGCACCCCCCTGGTCTTGACAAAAAAAAAAAAATGCTTCCAGACATTGCCAAATGTCCCCTGACCAAGAACCACTAGTATCAAGGTTAGCTATCATTATTATTATTATGTGAATCACTGTATGCTGTGTAGTCCATATAACTATTATTATTATTTTTTTATTTTTTGGCTGTTTTACTTAAGTCATTGTTATGAATGGTATTTGGAAGGAGAGCAAGCCACAGCATGACACAATCAGCTATGGAAAAAAAAAAACAGTGCAGTTTGTTTTCGCAAATTGACTTCAAAGGAATTAGAAAGTTACAAAGAGCTCAGCCTAAGCCCTGGCCCCTGAAGGTTTCTTTAGAAAACAGGCAATTCTTGTCACCAGAAGCAGCAGTGACTGCATTTTAAACAATGGCATGGGCTGAACAGAAATGCACCATCTTGGCTTCAGATCTCTGGTCTGAGGATGTGTGCAAAGTGAAGCGTAAAGCGTCTGGTGTCTTCACTCTGCTTTCTGCTGAGATGCTAAGTTAATTCTTTTCTTTGCCACATAAAAAATTTTTCATTTTCATTTTGTTCTCTCCTTCATACACACACATGCACACACACGTACACCATGAACAATTAATAATCTTGGGAGACAGATTTCAATTTTATCCCCATTTTATAGATGAAGAACCTGAGGCTCAGATAGGTAAAGTGACTAGCCTAGAGTTGCACAGCTAGTAAGGATGCAGTCAGGCTTTATTATTATTCCTTTAGAGATTTTATTTATTTGAGAGTGAGTGTGCACAAGAAGTATAAGTAGTGAGAAGGGCAGGGAGAGAATCAGACTCCAGGCTGAGCAGGGAGCCTGACTCAGGGCTCGATCCTAGGACCTGGGATAAGGGCCTGAGTTGAAGGCAGGCGCTTAACCAATTGAGCCATCCAGGTGCTCTTGCAGCCAAGATTTAAACCTGTTGGTCTGATTGTGGTGTTCAACCCCCTAAACACAATGAAGTGCTTTAACAAGGTGAATCTGATTATATCCCCCAAAATCTCAGAATTGCAGGGTAGGGGAGGCCAGAAAATTGAACTGAGGTGTTAGCTCCCCCAATTGTGTGGAGTAGATCCTGAATGAAGTGTATAAAGCACCAGGTATTAAAGTTTATGAGTCTATTAATCCACAGCTTTGGAGGAATTAAAGTTTCATATTGATGATAAACCTCCCCTAATAAAATGTAAGGGAAGCGGGAATAAATCTCTGATTTCAAAGGACCCCCAAACCACTTAAACAATTGTATGCAAGATGGATGTGGACAGCAGAGATGGGGTGATATGTCTTGTCTGGTGGAGGGTACTTTGGTAAAGAGGTTTTTGCTGCCGCTAAGTGGTGGAGATAAAATGATGGATGTGTGCTATTGATTTCGTGGGAGTTTGCATGAGGGTGAGCACAGCTGGATGAGAAGCCCATGGTGCGGCTCAACACTGCTGAATATGCATTCGGGAGGAGAGGAGGCAAAACGCATTTCGGGTGGCCAATTTCATCAAATAGAGAAAAGCTGGCAAATATATGGCAATCAATCTCCCTCCTTCCCTCTCTTCTTGTCTGTCTTCCTCCTTCCTACCTCCTTCCGCCCTCCCTCCCTCCCTCCCTTATTTTTATTATGTGGAAAAGCGTCTCAGTGTGAGCAGGTGAGCAATGGGGTGTTGGTTTAAACACAGCCCTGGATTAGAATCCCAGTTTTGTCAATTATTATCTCTGTGACTGTGGGCAATTTACTTAATCTTTCTGGGCCTTGGTTTACTTTATTTATTTATTTATTTATTTATTTATTTATTTATTTATTTATTTATTTATGGCTTTATTTATTTATTCATGAGAGACACAAAGAGACAGAGACACAGGCAGAGGGAGAAGCAGGCTCCATGCAGGGACCCTGATGTGGGACTGGATCCTGGGTCTCCAGGATCACACCCTGGGCAGGGTGCTAAAGGCAGGTGCTAAACCACTGAGCCACCCAGGGATCCCCCCCCTTTTTTTTTTTAAACAAACCATTTGTTTTAGAATAGCTTTAGATTAACAGAAAAGTTGTAAAGTTCCCATATACTCTGTACCCAGCTTCCCTATTGTTGACATGGTATGTCACTGTAACACATTTGTTACAGTTACTATGCCAATAGCAATGTGTTGTTATTAATAAAGTCCTCACTTCATTAGGATTGCCATGGTTTTGCCTCATGCCTGTTTGCTGTTCTAGGACCCCATCCAGGACCTCAGGTTACTTTTAGTTGTCATGTCGTCTTAGACTCCTTTAAGTTGACAGTTCTACAGACTTTCCTTGTTTTTAATGACCTTGATGATTTTGAGGATTGGTCAGGTATCTTTTTTTTTTTTTAATTTTACTTATTTATGATAGAGAGAGGGGGGGTGGTACAGACACAGGCAGAGGGAGAACCAGGCTCCATGCAGGGAGCCTGACGCGGGACTCGATCCGGGGTCTCCAGGACCACACTCGGGGCTGAAAGCAGCGCTAAACCGCTGAGCCACCTGGGCTGCCCTGGTCAGGTATCTTAATAGATTGTGTCTCATTTGGGATCTATTTGATGAGTTTCTCATGATTAGGAGAAGGTTCTGGGTTTGGGGGAGGAAGACCACAGAGGTAAAGTGCTGCGATTATCACATCCCTTTGAGGGTACAAGCCATCAACATGAAGCATAACTGCTGATGGCAACCCTGGTTGTCTGGCTGAGGTGCCTTTGTTGGTTACTCCTACCCACCCTGCCTCTACTGTATGTCATCCTGGGGAGGAAGTCACTATGCTAGCTTGCACTTAAAGAGTGGGCATTGGTGGTCATTGTTGGGTGTGCCTGGACATGAATTACTTGGAATTATTCTTTATGGGATATTTTTCCATTCTCCCAAATTTATTCAGTTATTTATTTACGTCAATATGGACTCATGGATATTTATTTTACACTTTGAGTTACTATCCAAGGGTGCATTATTTGTTTTGTTGCTCAAATAGTTCCAGCTCCATCTGGGCCTTACTTTTACGATTTATTTTCCTAGGGAATAAATGGGATAATCAGGGCTGAGAATACAGTGAGGTAAGTGAGTAATGGTGTGAAATTTAAGGGAATGCCAAAAATTCTGTAATTAAGATAAATAATACATTAATGCAATATTTGAAATGAATCAAAATGAAACAAATTTCATGATGAACAAAATAGGAACATTTTATTTTATTTTTTATTAAAGATTTTATTTATTCATGAGACACAGAGAGGCAGAGACCTAGGCCGAGGGAGAACTAGTCTCTCCTTGGGGATCCTGATGTGGGACTCGATCCCAGGACCCTAGGAGGAGGCACACATTCAACCAGTGAGCCACTCAGGTGCCCTAATATCAACATTTTAAATCAAGACAGGATCCATAATGTATGTAAATTGTTTAACCAGCTACCTAGTATTTAGTACATACATACTTAATGGTATTTAATAAATTCTATCAATTTGTATGGAAGTGCCAGTAGATCAGAGATTCCTTTCTCAATAATATTGGGTAACTATCCTAAAACTTAGTGGCCTCAAACAACAAGCGTTAGTTTAGCTCAAAATCTGTAGGTCAGCTGGGGTCCTTTTGTCTTGCCTAGGTTCACTTGTGTGTCTGGGGGTAGATGTCTGTCTGGAGGGGCCAGAGCAGCTTGACTCTGCCCCCCCCCCACCCTACCCCCCATCTCTCATCCTTATTCTTGGACAAGCAGGCCTATCTGAGTGTGTCCTCATCTTGGTGATGGCAGAGAGAGAGTATATGCAAATGTGCAAAGATTTTGAGTTTCAGGCTCAGAATGGTGCATTATCATTTCTGCTTCCTTCTGCTGGGTAAAGCAAGTCACAATGCTAGCTCAGACTTAAGGGAAAGGGGCAGTAGATCCAACTCTTTAGTGAGAAGCACACGGGGCATGTGGCAATGGGTATGGTATAGATACAGGGAGGAGCAAAGGATGGGCCTTTCACGCCATCAGTTTTCCACAGACATTGTTTCAGGTGCTGGGTAGATCTCAGGGGACAAAGCACACCCAAATCTCTGCCTTTAGGGAGATGACATGGTAATGACAACAATGATGACATTGATGTTTAAGAAAGGGACATCTTAGTTCTATCTCTCAGGAGGCCTATACCTACTATCAACTCTACATGGAGTGGTTTTGGCACTGTTCTCTGCAGCAGTTGGCACTTTGAGACACCCTAACAGCCAGTGCAGAGCTGCTCTGTCAGCTGTGAATGGCAGGATCAAATCTGAGGAAGGAATCCAGCCTCCATTTAAGTACGTGGGAGAGGTGCATTATCCTCTCAGGGGCCTTCTATCTTATTGATCTACTTGTTCACTAAAATCAAATCAACAGTTCTTACCTTGGCAAAATGGAGACTATTTTAATTGAGATATTGGAAGATGTATTTCCTTAATTTCTGCCTAATGGAAAATCCTTATGCTTGATCAATTCAGGTCAGTTTGAAGCACTTGCTGCTATAAATGAAGTTCATCTAAGGTTATTCATGTTAAAAATCAATATCCAATAGTTGGGGTAATATGGCAAGTTCTGCCATAGGGAAGTTCTGTGGAGAAGAGAGACTTGCTGGTCCATGAAAAGTGCCATGCTGCTTAGCCTTCTGAGATATCAGTAACTCACCCCTGTCACTCCTCAAATGGCTACTCAGGCACAGTGCTACATGCTTTTGCATGCATTGTCTCACTTAATCCTCATTACAGCCCAAGGAGGTATTCTGTTATTATTTCCAATTTGCACATGAAGAAACTGAGGCCCAGGATAGTGTCCCTGAAACCATGAGTGACAGAGCCAGAATTTGAGTCTAGGATCTCAACCACCACATTGCCTCCCTACCAGCTATTTCCCAAGGTAGTTGGTGCTAGGTGAGTGCATGTTCCCACTCTGTCTGGGGATGGTCAGCAAAGATGACTGATTGAGCATAGGTGGCAATCTGAGCCTTGTATCTGGCCCCAGAACAGAAACCTCCCCACTGAAGGAAATTAAACTTGATGGGAAATGAATAAGCTGTGAAATCAGGTCAACCTATCTTCCATCATTTCCAGTCTTCTCTTCCTGTCTCCCACTGCTTCTTACCTCCCATTGCTTTCTTCCTTCCTTGTTGGCCTTGGATAAGTTACCTGGTTCTTGGATTGTTTAATAAGTAGAATAATGCTCATGTTTCAAAGTAATAGAAATATATGATCGGGTATGTGAACTGCCCACTGAGGACAGTAATTTTCTTCCCTCATTTCTCATAGTAAGCGCTTGATCAATCCTGATTCCTTTCTTCCTGCTTTCTGGCTCTTGTCCTCAAACATCTCCTGGGAAAATGGGTGCATACCAGGGTGTGAACATGATGAAATGAATGTGAAGATCTATGAAATAAGTGGAAGGCCATGGAAAGTACACTGTGGTCATCAGGAACAGAAACCTCTTCATGGTAGCTCAAGTCAAAGGGGGTTGTTGGAAAGATATAAGTGCATCTCACAGAGAGTTTCCTGGGCCTGAAGCTGGGATCTGGGAATTCAGGAGGATTACAGCCAGCCTCAGGCCCCTTCTGGGGATGCCTGGACTGCCATCCCTGCTTCTCTCTGCCCAGCCATTCATTCTCCTCTCCCTATAGCCTGGCTCCCTCTGCTCACTCTTCCATCGGTATGCAGCCCTGATGCTTCTCCCAAATGGTGGATTATTCTCTGAGTCTGCAGGATCTTTCACCTTGGCTTCTAATAGCTTATTGGCTCAATCTCTCAATATATTGATTTCAAAATCCCATAAGAGAGAATCTGGTCCATATTTGAAGACTTATCCAATCCTGGTCCAATTAGCTGTGAAAGATGAATCTGCTTCTACCAGGGATTGGAGAGGGGTTATTGGGGGAGGTAATACTTGCAGAGGTTGGACTTTCTGCAAACTCATTAAAAGGATGAAAAACAAACTGGGTCAGAAATAGATTAAGAAGGACTATCCTCTCTTTGGTCACTTAAATTATTTTGTATTAATGTTAAATTTAATATTACTTAAACAGTACACAAGCACAACTACTTATAAATGCCTTATGCTTATTGCTCTCATGCAGATGTAAATCTAAAGCAAATTTGTAAGTTAAACAAACTTAAAACCAATAACATCCAAATTAACAACATTAATTTAATGTGATAGATGATGGTCCTTGGCTGAAACTAAATCACTTCTCGTAAAGTGCACTGGGTACTGACTGCCGGAGTATGGGTTATTTTGAATTAGATGTGCCTGGACTATTGTTTGCCATGTAGGAACCCTACTCATCTACCACCTTCTCTTCCAAAAGGACATTTTTTGACTTTTTCCTTGACCTTCCTCTTGGGTGTGTTAAGATTACTTCTGTTTTTTCCTATCAGCTCAAGACTGTTAAAGTGTTACCATTTGGCACCAAGGAGATTGTAAGCACAACCACAAATGTTCCACATGCAGTAGGATGAACTCTTTAAGAGAGTCAAACAGGTGATGCAGAAGATGCATGCATCAAATTTGAATAGATTTCCTTTGAAATTAAAATTTAAGATAATTAAAACTTAAAATTTTCAGAGGAAACTCATAAATCCACAAGGATATGTCCATGCTAGAACCCCAAGACAGTAGCCAGACTAGTTGTTCAGATTAGTGGATTCTGGTTCTACCTCTATTATTCTCTAGAGGTACAACCATAGGAGAGTCCTCTTATCTCTTGATCTCTTCATCGGTGTAGTGAGACTTCCTGCCCTATGGAAGACACAAGCCTGCCATAAGGAATATGTAAGACAAAGTATTTGAAATTGCATTGAAAATCACAAATTCAAGTGGTGGTTTTTATGAGCTGAACAGTATCTCCCCAAATTCATATCTTGAATTCCAGACCCCCTAGTGCCTCAGAATGTGAGTGTATTTGAAGATTAAAACCTTTTAAAGAGATTATTAGGGTAAAATGAGGTTATATAAGTGGGCCCTAATTCAATATGACTAGTGTCTCTCTAAGAGGGGATGAGGATATAGACACAGAGGGGAAACCTTGTAGGAGAAAACAGCCACTCACAAACCAAGGAGAAAAGCTTTGAAGGATGTCAACAGTGCTGACACTTTGATCTCTGACATCCAGCCACCAGTACTGAGAAGATACATTTTTGTTTAAATGTGGTGCCCTAGAAAAGTAACAACAGTGGCAAAATTGGCAAGTACAAAGTACTGGCAGATTGGTTAACAGATCACCTGAGTTATGGTGCTAGCACAGTTGTTTTCCATGCCCCTCAGGCAATTATTTTCCTATTCTGATTTTACTTTTTCTAAGATGGGGAGATCTATAGGTGCTTTTATCATTGGGGTTATGTGTGATAGGAAGGGGGAAGGATATGTGCGTATACCCACCTCACTGACCAAAAAAAAAGGCTATAAAGTAACCCAGATTTATGATCTCTTGATAAGACAGCCTGGGTGACTTGCTTCACAACCATGCAGTGACCTACTCATTCTTTAAATCTTCCTTTGAGCATCATGTTATTCCTTCATTCAAGAATTCTTGATTGAACCCCCACTCTGAGCCAGGCATTGTAATGAATAAATACTGTATAGTGGTGACCAAGGCATACATGGCTCTGTCCTCATAAAACTTAGTCTATTGGAAGCAAATATCAAAGGGGAATGCTGGAATGAAGTTACATGGGGCAGAGCCATAGCAGCTTCAGCCTGTGTACCCCTGGAGTAGGTCATGCATATTGTTGTTGAAGGCCACCGAGATTTGAGGGTTATTTGTCACTTCAGCAGAGTTGATTTATTGAAGCCAAGTGGATACTAGCTCCTTATTTCTGGAATTCTTAATTTGTGAGAAAAATAAACCCCTATCTGTGTAAACTGCTATAATTGGGTTTTCTTACCCTTGCAGCCAAAAGCATTTCTAATGAAGGTGAGGAGTTATAGGTTGACTCAGAGGCCAGTGGAGTCACCAGGGCCCCTGACTCCTTTAGTCTTTCCATCTGCCATGCCTAGTGTATTCTCAAGCTAGATCCATCCAGGTCTGAAAATCTGTATAATTACTGTCTCAGGTCTAAGCAGTCTGTGGAGACTCCATAACTTCTGCTGAAAGAAAAAGATGATCGTAGCCATGTACAACTGTTTTTAGAGTCGAGTTATTTTTTTTTTTTTAGAAGCCTCCAGCAAATCTTTTTCTCCTTCCTATCCACCTGTCACCACAAGGTCTCATTGACCTGAACTGGTTGGATGCCCATCCATAAACCTATCCGTTAGGTTGATAAGTGAGACCACCATAATTAGCCAGATTAGAATTTCCCAGAGCCACATGGGGGACAAGTAGACACCAGAAAGTAGTTGAAGCTCTGCCAGCATGGAAGGAGAACTTGTCACTGGATTAGCAAGTAAGAGACTCTACTGTAGATGTCCTCTGGAGGCCATTTCTGACCCCAAGACTGGACTGAGGGCTCCCGTCCCCTGGTCTGATAATATCATCTTATCTCAGGGACACCTGGTTGGTTCAGTCAGTGAAGCATCTGCCTTCAGCTCAGGTCATGATCATGATCCCTGGGTCTTGGAATGGAGCCCCACATCTGGCTTCCTACTCAATGGGGAGCCTGCTTTTCCCTCTCCCTCTGCCCCTCCCCCTGCTTGTGCTCCCTCAGTCTCTCTCTAAATCTAAAAAAATCAAAAACAAAAACCCAAAGACTCCCCTTTTTATCTTGTGGTATACTGCAATGCTATCACTTACTGATGTGTCTGTTACCCCAGGAGGTTCCCATTTTAACTCCCTGTGTCCCCAGCACTTGTCCAGAGCCTGGCAGATAGCAGGTGCCCAGTAAATGTCAAGGTGGATGGATGGAGATGGTGACCCACAGAAGGTGTCAGGCTGCAGAGAGGCGGGGTAGGGAAAAGACTGGCTAGGTTGTAAGGCGAGGGTAGTGACAAGCTCACTTCTCTTTCCTAGCACCCAGGATTTAGTGGGAGGATGGGGTTCAGGAAATACTTTGCAAATTTTGATTCTTCCACTTTCTTCTTTTGTGATCTGAGCAGGTTGGTGTATCTTTGAGCCTTTTTGTGCATCTGTAAAATGGGGCTAATGATAGACCCTTATCTCTATGTTGTAATGTGACTAAAGCACTTTATACACACAGCGTGTGGTTGACACACAAATAATGGAGTGCCTGTTTTTCCTTTTCACCCCTTGTGGGTTAGACGGAGGATCTGGATGTGGTGAGGGAACATGCCGCAGAGCCCCCTGGAGGACAAAGGTTCTTATTGCATGCACCCTGGCTCTGCTGAACCGCAGAAGGGATTAAGAGCCCTTGGCATCCCCCACCTCTTTCTGGCCCAGGACAAGACAAATGGTCTTTCAATGTGCTTCCTACTTAAAGCTAGAAGATCTGCAGACATCCCATAAAGTGTGCCATTTGTAATTTAAAGGGCTTGTGGTTGAGAAAGTGCCAAATTCCTTCCGCCAGCCCCACAGGATATAACAAAGACCTGCTCCGGGAGAACCTATTTAAAGAAAACTAATTGTGAGATGGGCAATTGTTAGGAGCTGAAACAAAGCTGAACTTGTGAGCTCCAGATAATCTGCACTCCGTATCACAGACCATGATAACCAGAGCAGAGCGTAGACCTCTGTCCGTGGGTGTTACTGGAAGGGAACCACATTGAAAATTCTACCTCTCTCCCCACCACTAAGCTGTATGCCTTTGTGTGAAGCATTGGCATCAATAGGCTCCTCTTTTAAAATACTCTGCAGAGAGACAACACAGTAAGTCACTTAAAAATTTGTGAATATCTTATTTAATTGGAGAGCTGGCCCATCAGGACTTCTTGGGGTGTCTGGGCGTTGAGCCCTGACATGGGGCTCAAGGGAATGAAGGGATATTTTAACTTCAACCAGTCTCTCCTCTCCCCATAAAAGTTTACTTGCTTGCTTCTTTTTTCCCTCATACTTGGTGTCCTCCCTAATAAGACCTTTGCATACATAGCATCACCTTGATCATTCTTCCTTTTCACTTCATTAATTCCTTTTTATCATTCTGATTTCAGCTGTTTCATCATTTCCTCTAGACAAAGAAGAGGCTAGCAATTGTGCCCAAAGTTAAACAACCAATCAGATTTGGATTCCCATTCACATAGCCGTATTCCAAAGCCTACATCCTTAAGCACAATAACAGGCTTGCTAACCACAAACGTATTATGGATGTTTTCTACACATCAGGCATTTCCCTGACAAATCCTCTGCTCTATTTTCTCTTCCCACCCCATGGGGGCATTTCTACGAGACACCTTATCTTATTTGTAATTTCAGATTCGTTTGTATGATTTTTTGATTAGGTCTATCTTCTCCAACAAAGCTTATCATTTATTAGGATGAGGAATTTTTTTTTTTTTCCTTCTCAACACTGCTTTCCTGGTGCCAAACATATAGGTCCTCAATAAATAGGTTGACTGAATAACTGAAAAAGAGAGGCTTGTCATGGTGAGCTCTCAAGATGGCCCAGGGCCTGGCCTTCCTCCTTATAGGGTCAGAGACTTTGATCTCTGTCCCTTAGTTGAGCAGATGGGGATTAATAGTCAGCTCTGATATTTATTAAATGCTTCTAAGAGATTTACATGAATTCACTCATTTGTTTCACACAGCAACCCGATGAGGTGGGCACGATTGCTCTGATTTTACAGTGAAGGAAATCGGGAGGGTGAAAAGCTTACGTAAAGTCACACAGGAAGGGAAGAGCTCAGGTTCACATCTAGACAGGCTGGTTCCAGAGCCCACACCTTGAACGTGGTGGTGATTCAGTCTTCTAAAACTTTCCACTGGTGCACACACTCAGTGCAGACTTTTAATATTCATGTTCAATAAGACAAAAGGTATGAGGCTTGCCTGTTCCCTTGAAGGCAGACTGTTGTAAACCAAATTGTCATGTAAAGTCTGCTTAGGAAGCATGACTGCAGAGGGAGCGGAACTGGTGTCAGACTGATGCTTGGGGACAGTGTGACCATGACAATCAGATCTGTAGTGTGGGTGGACTCACCCCTAGGCGTGGATGAGTGTAATGGGTTAAGCACACTGGCCCCTAGGCAGTGCATAGATGAATGCAGCCAGTCCCTCTGTTTCCCTTTTTTCTCTGCCTTCTTGGCTGCTCAGGCCCCTTTCTACCTTCATGGAGGCTGAGGCCACCGTCTGGATCCAGCTAGGCCATGTGGTTTGGGACCTCTTCTATCTTGGGTGTGATTTTGCCTGTCTCTGTCCTGTTGTTTGTGTCCTGATTTTATAATTAAACTTTCAGAAGGAAGCTTTAGTTTCCTCTACTTTCAGAATCTTCCATGCCCTAAATATCAAGACCTGTTTCTTCTCCCTTTTATGAATCTCAGAGAGACTAGATAATGTCCCCAACACCATGTAGCCAGTGGAGCAGAGCAGTCTCCCAAACCCACGTCTGTTCATTTGTAGTGTCTGAACACTTAGCCCCAGCTGTACCCTTCTGTCTCCCCCAAGATAAACCTACGATTTATAAAGCACATGGCCAAGTGCCTGTTGTGCACTGGGTACTGATAAAAAATGTTTGTGGGTAGTACATGTGTCATTGTGCATGAGAGTGTGGGCTTTGAAGTAAGATTGCGTACATGGAAATCCAAATAGGATTGCAGGACTGTGGGCATATCTACTGGATGCTCTCAGCTTTGGTTTCCTCATCTGTGAATTCGGGTAACAGCAGCAGTGTCCCTCATGGGGATTTCTGGGAGGATTAAAGGGTAATTCTTTAATGAGTATAAAACAGTGTTGTGGTGTGCAGACAGTGTCATTGTGTCTAGGGTGGGGCTGGGGGACTCTTTCAGTAAATGACAAAAGCCCCACCCACTAGTTTTTAAAGGTAAATAGGTGGCCCATGTTTGGAAGTGCTGGTGCTAAGTTAAGGCTTGAGGCTTGACTGGATTAATGCAGCTTTCCTCCTCTTCTCTATAACTTCCATGTTGGCCTATTATGTGGGCCATAGTGGGTGCTGGCCAGTGGGAGCCCACATATCAGGTGTGATCAAGTCCACTCCTCAGCAGCACAGACATGGGGCCAGGACTGACATTGGGTACTTCTGACTGTCCTACTTCAGATTATGTGTTCATTTCTGAACCATTTGCTGCCATGGCAGTGAGGCACTTTGTTCAGGTCTAACTCACATGACTCCATTTCCTGGGTTCATGGGGAAACAAGCCCTTTGAGACCAAATCATCAGAAAAAGGGGGAGGAATGATCCCCAAATCAGAGTGAGTGGACCCTAGGTAAGGAGCTGAGAAGTATCCACTTGACACTGTGGATTGTCATCCTCGCCATCATTATTGCTATTGTCATTACTACCATCACCTTTGTGACTCAGCTCCCCATGATAATCTGGGTTAGATTAAATAGGCTTGTGAATGTGGAAGAGAATGGTTTATTGTTTCAAACCCATTTCCTCTTCATGGCCCCAAAGGGGACTGTAACACTGGTGCTCACATTCCATTGCCTGGGACTCTGTCACGTGACCACACCTAACTGCAGGGGAGACTGGGCAGTGGAGTCCATAAACCCTCTCCCACAGCAATCTCCATGCTCTTTGTTCTGCTGGCTGGCTCCAGATGAGGGCAGTGATGTTAGGAGCCACGTGTTGGAGGTGGCAATGGAAACAAGATGGAAAGAATTCAGATCCTTGAATCACTGCTGGAGGGGAGTTTCTCTCTGGCCTACAACAGTTGTTTTAGATATTATGTGAGTAAGAAATATTTTTCTATTATATTTGAGCTACTAGAGACATAGGGGCTTGTTTGTTAGGGCTGCTGGTGTTGCCCCTTACTGACACAGTGCCTCATTCCCTTCCCTGCTCCCCTTCCTCTTTTTGGGGGGCAGGGCAGGGTTAGGAAGGTTTGTGGACAGGTGTCTGTGCCACAGATGTGAGAGGGATCCAGGAAATCTGGGTCCTGTAAGTAGCTTATGATCTCTCCTGGAGTCCTTGCACTTTGTTTTTGAGGGAGCTTTGAGAGGCCCCCTAAATGACAACCCATTATCATGAGTCTTTGGGTTGTGTCTTTGATACTTCAGGTAACAAAGTGGGATTATCCAAGAAAATATTACGTATCAGTTTAATTGTAAAGCATAGAGGCTCCCCTGAGAGCATATACAGCGACTTCTACCTTTATGAGAAATTTTATGACTCTGAATTGCCTGTCAGGATGTTTATGCAGCCCCTTGGAGCATCTAATAGCGCCCTCATAGTCATTACACACCACTAATGGGTGCTGAGCTTTCCAAACACCTATTTACTACGTGGATTTAGTCATCCTGGAGGACTCATTTCTGATTAAATAATACATGATTTTAAAGTGTCTAAGTACAGTCTACATGCCCAGAGCTGTACTTCTGGGTCCTATGGTTCTCTGGCTATAGACATTCTCATGAACTTCCTTGATGGGGACCTACAGAGAGTCCTGTTTGTCAGAGGTTTGAAATTATAGTATCTATCCATTTTCCTTGGGGGGAGTGGAGGAACTGTGGATTCCTGCCCTCCACCCTTGAGATTGACTCAGTAGATCTGAGATGTGGAATCTGCATTTTAAAGAAGCATAGTCAAGCGATTGTTCCATGAATATTTATGGCATATCTACCTTGCATCAGGCTCTGTGCTCAGCACCAGGGCTGTATCTGAGAACAGAGCAGACCAGATGGCAGCCTGCATGGCACTAACTACCTAAAGGGGCAAAGCAATCTGTGGTCCTGCATATTCTCCCAGAAGTTTGTTTCTTTTTTGGCTTCTCTCTGTCTGATCTTTTATTCTCTAGTTTCCGAACTATTACACTGAAATTTGATTCTAGTTTAGCTGTAGGCACTCCCTCTTGCTTGGATATCTTGGCTTGTGCCAAAGACCCCCTCTTCTTCTCCCTCTCCTCAGCTCTGTTGGATGTTCCTCCCATGTCCCGTGGAACAGAAGATTCCCTCAGACTGTCCAACTGTGTGCAACTTGTCTAAGCTTTCAAGGCCTCACTTGCCCCGTCTCTATAAAATGATCCTAACATACCTGCCTGAGGGTGCATGACCTTGACCATTTTGTTACAGGCTGAACTGTGCCCCCCCTTCCTCAGAATTCCTTTTTTTTTTTTTTTTTAAGATTTTATTTATTTATCCATGAGAATACACAGGAGAGAGAGAGAGAGAGAGAGAGGCAGAGACACAGAGGGAGAAGCAGGCCCCACGCAGGGAGCCCGATGTGGGACTCGATCCCAGGACTCCAGGATCATGCCCTGGGCCGAAGGCAGGCACCAAACCACTGAGGCACCCAGGGATCCCCCCTTCCTCAGAATTCCTATGGTGAAGTCTTAACTACCCAGTACCTCAGAACGTGACTTTATTTAGAAATAGGGTCATTGGAGATGTAGCTAAGATAAGGTCACACGGGTTAGGGTGGGACCCTAACCCAGTATGACTCTTGTCCTTATCAAAAGGGAAATTTAGACATAGAGGCACAAAAAGAACACCACATGAAGATTGAAGCCATTTTGCCACAAGCCAGAAATCACTAAAGATTTTCAGAAAACTGACAGAAGCTAGGAGAAAGGCCTGGAACAGGTCCCACGTGACCCTCAGAAGGACCAGCTCTGCTGACACCTTGATTTTGGACTTCTGGACTCCAGAACCATGATACATTTAAATTTCTGTTGAGGTACCCATTGTATGGCACTTTGCTATAGTAGCTTTAGCAAACTAATATGCCCTTTGAGCCTTGAGATTTTTTGATTCTTGACCACAAATGTAAAACTCTTACTCCCAGCATTCCAAGAGACTTGTCCCCATGTGCCCATACCATGCTGAGGTCTGTAGTAAGACAACCTCCCAATGTGATAATAATGAAGATGCTTATGACACCCTTACTTATCATTTATTGACCACTTTTTCTTGTGTCTGGTGCTTCGCTCCATTATTTCTCTTATTGACCCTGTGAATAAAGATCTAGAACCAATTTTAAGACTATGAAATTGAGGTTTAGAGATAGGAAGTGACTTGCCCAAGGTTAAGCAGCTAATAAGTGGGGGAGTCAGAATGTGAACTCAGCCTTAACCATTACCCTGAACTCTACTGTAAATACTGGTGTTTACTAGGAATTACTCTCCAAGACAGGGTTTCTTAACATCTACACTATTGACATTTCAGCTCAACCAATTCTTTGCTGTGGTGCAGTCCTGTGCATTGTAGAAGGTTTATCAACATCATTGACCTCCATAACACACCGTCCCATCACCATTTGTAACAAACAAAAATGTCTCTACACATTGCCAAATGTCCATTAAGGGGCAGCATTGCCTCCAGATGAGACTCACTGCTGTACAGGATGTATCTTTCTAAACCACTGCCCAAATGGTCTGGGAAAAGGGGTCTAGAGGGAAGCAGGGCTTTTCAGAGTGTGCTCAGAGGAGGGCTTCTCCACAGTAACACATGCTGACCCGATGGGTAAGAACCTGTTAATCAGCATGCTGCAGGCTCTCTGGGGTGAGCTGTGGCTCCAGCAAAAAAGCAGAGAAAGGAAAAACAGGGATTTTTATGGCCAGTCTTGGCTACCATTTGTCCATGTTGCAATATGTCTTTAACGTGTGGAGATAGAACATTGGGAGTTCTCCTAGATCAGGAATGGGGAAATATGATTAATGGCTGTAGCTCACTATTCACTTCTTAAATACCTATTGGCAAGGAGCAATGATGAGAAACTTTAGGACCTATATTTGAGTCCTGGCTCCTTTGCATCTCACCTGGTAGCATCTCAGAGGCTCAGTTTTCTCATCTGTAGGATTGATAACACCACACATCTTAAGATGTTGTTGTGAGGAGTAAATGAATCCACGTAATCAAGGTTCTTAAGGTGGCATCAGGCACAACTTGAGAGCTCCTCAAATATGCAGCTTTTATGAGGTCTCATTTCCACTGGTGGAACTGGGTTATAGGGACACAGCAAGTTTGTCTTGATCTGGATTTCAGCCTCAGCACTATTAACATGTGGGGCTAGATAATTCTCTGTGGCAGGGGCTGTCCTGTGCCTTGTAGGATGTTAAACAGCATCCCTGACCTCCACCCACTAGATTGCTAGTAGCACTCTCTTCCTCTGGTTGTGACAACCAAAGATGTCTCTGAACATTGCCACATGTTCTTGGGTAACTACCCTTAGTTGAGAAGCACTGTTTGAAATTATAAGTTCCTATAGGCTTCCTACTCAGCATCAACATCATGGGAGCTTGTTAGAATTGTGGTATCTCAAGCCCTGTCCCAGGCTTACCGACCAGAACCTGTATTTCAACAAGATCCCAAGGTGAGCCAGCTGCATATCAAGGCTTGAGGAGCAGAGCTTTAGGCAACTAACCCATAGGATATGGCACAGAGTGGGCACTGGGTTAGTTGAAGAATGAATCATTTGTGGCAAAGATAAAACTTCTTTCCTTAAGATTCTGAGAATCATTCATATTATTGACTGCGGCATTCTGAGTTTGCTGGCTTGGACATGGGCCTTGAGATAAGTGCTTTACCGAAAGTGGTATACCCAGGAACCCTAGTTCAGCCAGACCCTCCTGGATCAGGTGAATTGGGGTGGTGGGTGGTGGAGAAAAAGGCATCTGTGGCTGAGTTAGGACATCTGCACAGTATACTCCCATGCTCTAGGTTCTGTGCCTTCCTTCTCCATGTGGAAACCATGACATAGACACTTTGGGGTGGGGACCTAGAATCAGTGTTTTCAAATGTTTCCCAGATGATTATAGTGATGCTGAGGGCCTGAAGCATATACATCAGTTGTATCCTCCTCTCTTTTTGTTTGTTTGTGTTGCAATGAGTTTATAAGAGAGCACATTAGAAGAAGCTTCCTTCAGATATATCTAGTAGTTTCACAGTTGTTCTTATTTTGCCCCTAAAAGTGCAGCAAAGGTAAATGGAGCAAGGGAAGGCAATATTTCTCATGGCACAGTAGGAGAAGGAGTCCAAGAGGAGAGTGGACATGTTTAGCAGGCTGGTAAGCACTCTTTACCGTGAATCAGGGGCTGGCGACTTTGCATTGGTGGGCAAAGGCAATTCACAAAGCCCCTTTTTTACAAGCCTCAAGTCTGAAATGTCAAGCAAAATTGCAGAGATTGAGTATTAATGTTTTGAGAAAAAAAAGCATCATGTTTTAACAGGGCTTATAATACCTGCTGAGCTAATTCCAAAGGTTATATGCTTTAATAAATAAGCTTGATGGTGGTAATGAGAATTATCCTTCAGTGTGATAATACCACTGGGAAGAGAGGATGAACTACAGGTAGACTGAGAAAGGCTCCCCATTTAGGAGCACGTTTTTCTGTTGGTGGCATGTGTGCGTGTGTGTGTGTTCAGAGATGCACAGAACATTTAAAGTCTGAGCAGACTCCATGACAACTTCAAATAGAGGCTTGGATTAAATCCCTCCTGGACCCCAGTAGCCATCTCAGCATGGATGAGGTATTATCAACTCCTGATGAAGATTGATTTTAAAATAACTGGGTTCTCGAAGATCCTAATTCTGGAAATCAATTAGATTAATTGGCCTTGTAAAACGACCGTGTGGAATGTGTTTCAAGGTTACTGGGGAGATTCTGAACCCATCAGAGTGATTAGCTTGCAGAGCATGATGTGGTCCATGCTATTGGTATGTTTGATTTGGTTTACAGTGTAGCTTTGAAATGGAGTTGAGTTACCTTCTCCCAATATGGAGGTGGGTAGGGGGTGTTCATAAGAGTTCTTAGATGCAAGTGACAGAGTGACTCCGGGTTATTTAAAGAGAACAGGAGTTCTTGCGATAGTGATGAACCCACACAAAGGCCTTGTAGCCAGGATCATTGACCCAATATTACACCATTGAACTACTCGCATATAGTAGGGTATTTCTGAAACACAAGAGGGAGGATACAGATGCTGTGTGGCCATAGAAGGTGACAAACTTTCAGTGTCGTAGAATAGACATTCATTCATTCACTGAGAAAATATTTATTGAGTGCTTACTAGGAGCCATTTCTTCATGCTTGGGAAATCACAGTGAACAAAAATAGGAATAATTACCTTTCTAGGATTTATATTTTTGGGGGGAAGAGACAAAAAATAAATTATAGAGCTGGATTGACAAATACGGTAGCCACTGGCCAGATAATTAAATTTATTTATTTATTTTTCAGATAATTAAATTTAAACAATTAATTGAAGTTAAATAAACCATCTAGTTCCTTAGTCACATTAGCCACATTTTAAGTGCCCAAGAGCCACACAGGGCTAATGGCTACTCTGTTGGACATCTCATGAATTCAAGGTCCAAAATCTCATCTAAATCACACCCACTTATCTATATTATCCAGAGTCATTATGGGGAAAGCTTGAATATGATCCATCCTAGGGCACAATTTCTTTCCATTTATTGGCCTGTGACACTGAAGAAAGAGGTTACACGCACCAAAAATATAGTGGTGGGATAGGCATGAGATAACAGCCATAGACATTCTGTTTTAAAATAGGAGAGGGATCCCTGGGTGGCTCAGCAGTTTAGCACCTGCCTTCACGCCCAGGGTGTGATCCTGGAGTCCCGGGATCGAGTCCCATATCGGGCTCCCTGTGTGGGGCCTGCTTCTCCCTCTGCCTGTGTCTCTGCCACCACCCCCTCTCTCTCTGTGTCTCATGTATGAATAAATAAAATCTTAAAAAAAATAAAAAATAGGAGAAAAAAGGAAGGTCAGAAAGAGTCACAAGTCCTAAGGAATTTATAAAATCAGCCAAGAAAATTTGGTAAGTTGTCAAGTCTTAGGAAGAATTCTCTTGTTTGCAGCTCCACCCTCTGAGTCACCCTTGATTCTTCATGGAAAGTTTGCATATGTTTAGCAATGAGTAGTTTTATCAGTCTGGTTTTTGACTCTAGAATTGGGAGGACTAACAGCTTTCTTTCATTTTGTACTCACCATTTCAGTCCAAGCTGGCAGCGTTTCTGCTGATAGAAGTTCCTCAAGAACTTTGTAGATCTCTTATGTGTGTCATAAGGTTCACTACATTAGGCAAGAGTCTTGTCCATAGATATTTCTAGGATAATTTCTAGTTTTGGCTTTTGCTGAGATGGACCTCTGAGTCATACCCATAATCTAATCAAAGAGTGTTTTGGGGGTTAACTGAATAATCGGCTATTTTTATCTTCCTGGTAAATTAGCAAAATGTTGTACAGCCACACCCTTGTAATTTTCTCTAGAGTACCTTTTCCTGACAATGAATCTCTTAATTTTTAGCATCTTTTGCCATCTGGGTGGGCTTAGAAATTTCTAGACAGGGGCACCTGGGTGGCTCAGTCGGTTAAGCATCTGCTTTTGGCTTGGGTCATGATCTCGGGGTCCTGGGATCAAACCCCATGTTGGGTTCCTGCTCAGTGGGGAGTCTGCTTCTCCTTCTCCCTCTGCCGCTCCACCTGCTTATGTTCTGTCAAATAAGTAAAGAAAATTTTTTAAAAATTTCCATTAAAACAAACAAACAAAAATTTCCAGATAATCCAGCCCTGCTGCTTTTTTGCTTAAAGTTCCTCCTCTCAATTTGTTGATCTCCACTCCTATTTTACGATAAGCATCAAAAAGAAAACCAGATTGCATTTCCTACATGTTGCTTGGAAATATTCTATGTTAAATATCCAAGGTCATCCTCATAAGTTCCACTTTTCACAAAACTGCAGAATACATTTGGCTAAACTCCTTGTCCCTGTATAACAAGGTTCATCTTCCCCTAGTTTTTAGGAACATGTATCTTGCTTCCTTCTGGGTCCTTGCTGGCATAGTCTTTAATGTTCATGTTTGTACTGATAGTCTGTTGAAGATGACTTCCATCATGCTCCTCATAATTCTCCTAGTCTCTCTCTATTGCCTGACCCTACAGCCGCTTCCACATTTTTATATATTTGTTACAGTAGCACTTCACTTCTAGGTACCAAAATCTGTATTTGTTTTCTATGCTGCTGTAAGAAATTACCATGAATTTGGCATCTGAAAATAATACACATTCATTATATTATAGTTCTGTAGGTTAAAAGTCTGGCATGGGTCATATTGGGTGAAATCAAGCTGTTGCAAGGCTTTTTTCCTTAATGGAGGCTCTAGGGAGGAATCTGTTTCCTTGCTCATTTGGGTTGTTGGTAAAATTCAGTTCCTTGTGGGTATAGGGCTGTGATCCCTCTCTTCTTCCCGGCTATAAACTGGTGGGTGGGGATCCCTGGGTGGCGCAGCGGTTTAGTGCCTGCCTTTGGCCTAGGGCGCGATCCTGGAGATCCGGGATCAAATCCCACGTCAGGCTCCCGGTGCATGGAGCCTGCTTCTCCCTCTGCCTGTGTCTCTGCCTCTCTCTCTCTCTCTCACTGTGTGCCTATCATAAAAAAAAAAAAAAAAAAAAAAAAAAAATGGTGGGTGTTTCCAACCAACCTCTAGAAGCCACTGCATTCCTTGGGTTGTGGCTCCCTCCCTCCATCTTCAGAGCCAGCAATGGCTGATGGAATACTCATGTCACAACTCTTTCCCAGCTGGGTCAGAAAAGAGTCAAAGATATTCTTTTAAGGACTCTCGATTAGACTCAGCTCACTTGGATAATATCCTTACGTACAGGTCCACTCCCTCAATCACATCTGCAACGCCCTTTTTACTATGTAAGGTAACATATTAAGGTGTGCAGATCTTTGGGAGTCATTATTCTGCCTACCATAAGAGTTAGAGTTTTCCAACATTGACTGAGAACTTACACCCTCAAATAATCTGTTCAAGGTAAAAACCACAGACATACAAAGAATCTCTCCATATCTTTGATGACCCACCAACCTGAGACTCTGGAGCCAGACCTATCCTGGTTCCAGAGGCACAAAGCTGTGGTTGACTGGGGTAGGGGCATTTATGGAGACATTGACAACCAGAAAATCTGCTCTAGGAAGAGGGAAGTGAAGGCATAAAGCATAGAGCCAAGACCCCAAACTTGTCAGGTAGGTATGGATTCATATGCCACCGTGCCCACTTGACTTGTGACAACTTTTGAGCCTGATTTTTGTCATCTGTAAAATGGGGACAATGAAAATATCTATGTCAGGAGTAACTGTTGGTAGAAGACTCCACAGAACAAACCATACAAAGCCCTTGGTACCATGTCCACTACATATAGATGGCTTCTGAGAGACCTTGAAGAAGAGGTTGACAAGAGACAAGCTGTCTGTTCTTTGCAATGCTCCCCAGGACAGACAAGATCTAGCCTTTCAGCCTTCCTTGTGCCTGCCTGGGGGTTAATTCAATCCAAAGACACTATTGTGGTTCTATGTGCTTGGTTCCAGAGGAACAGTGGGAAATAGTGGGTCTGGGGAAAGCCCAAGGGACAGTGTGCGGGAATCATTTTATATCCCTACTTATTTATTTTTAAACCTGTTCTGAGGGAGTGGTGGAAACCGTTGATTTACAAATATGAGGAGATTATTAGAGTTTTTCTATTTTTCCCTCTCCAAATTAGGTTCTTACATTATGATGGGGGTGGGGAGTGGTACCTAACTAACATCAAACTTTGAATTCTGCTTAGATACGTATTTTAAGCATTGTGATCTTGCAACTTGGATTTATAATTGGAAGAGTGATATGGAATCTTTAAGAGGGCTATATTTTAACTGAAAGAGAAGTTAGGAAGTTAACATTTAAGAGATAAATAAACATTTTTAATGCTTATTTCAAGGAGTATTTTGGTTTTAACAGAGTAAAATTATTTTTGATTGGAAAAAGTACATTTTAGCATTTAACCAAGATTACATTAATTCACAGATTTTTCTTTGTTCCAATTTCTGCCAATCTTCTTGAATGGAGGGCAGTTCCTTTTCTAAAGCTAAGAGACAGTTAAGGATGGAGGTGTTAAAAAAAACAAGAGTGCTGAACAGGAAAACCAAAGAAGCAGAAGCCTTTTTAAAAATCAAAAGGATCTAGGGTCTTAGACACTCTGTGGCACTGCTGAAATACCAGTTTGTTTATGCCCTTGAGCTGAGAATTCTCCAAACTATTGACTCTAGCCTACAGGCTGTTTATAGCCAAGCACAAGAGAGGGGAAGTGGAAGGTTCCATGTTCAAACAATAGAGAAAAAATAGCATAAATAAGTTAAATTTTTATTAATACTACAGAACTTTTCAGAAATGATGTCTGTTATGACATGTTGAGTGGGACAAAGTAGCCAAACTTTCCCAACTTCTTTGACCATAGAGTTTCATTTATTTTACCCCTCATGTTTCAAAGCTTAAGTTTGAGGAGTATTGCACACTTCTCTATGTAAATGTGAAGTTGAAATGAGTGCTTTTGTAGAACCTGGGGAAATCCACACTGTTAGAGTGGCATTTCTCAAATTGTGGCTTATGAGCCGCCTGTATCAAAATCACCTGAAGGGATTATTAAAAATTCAGACACCTGGGTCTGATTTTAGATTTGTTGTCTAAGAAACTCTGAGGCTAACATCCTGGATTCTGAACGATGGTCACCAGCATCAGCACTGCCTAAGAGCTTCTTAGAATGCAGCGCCTCAAACCCATCCCAGTCCTACTGACTCTGAATCTGCATTTTTAGGAAGACCCTTAGGTGGCTGGTATGGATACTTAAAGTGAGGAGCACTGGGTTAGAAAATGAGGCATTTCATTTTACTTAGGTATTTATATTTCTTTATATCTTGTTCTAATTATGTATTTTATTTAAAATCTATTTGAGTACAGAGTTCTGTTTTAGTTGAAACTGTAATCAAAGGGATATACTTGGTGACCTCTCCTTTCTCAGTTTACTACCCTATGGCAAGCATTGTTTTTCAGATCAGGGACCTATTTAAAGACAGCATTGTTATTGCCATCACTGTATACGGACTTTATTCAAACTGCCCAAAGAAAATAGCCTCTTGAGGGCTAGTCTTACTCCAAATTTATGGACATGATGATAACTGTCATATCCAGAGTATGGAATGTCTGTCAGGAGTAATTGACTCTGTGTAGCTTAATTCCACCTTCCCTTCCATGCCATCCATGAAATGCTTGTAGTCATCTCAATTTAATAACTCAGATATTGATTTTACTGAATATAGCCCACCTTGCATCTCAGTCTAGGAAAACAATGAAAGAGCAGATTTTGAGTGGACAAAAAGACCACCCAACACTTCCACTGTTATTTATAAATGCATTGATTTTTAGCAAGGAGAGTCAAACCAGTCAGTTTGAAATACTAGTTTCATGAGTTTATGAGTAAGTAGGCCACAATTATGGTTTATTTTTTAGTAGGTTTTATGATCTGATACTTTGCCAGCCATGCTAATAAATGATGAGGAAGGGTCCCAGAAGGTTCGATGTCTGCTCAGTGACCCATTCCAAAAAACAATCCAGCACTTAGAAAAATTATCTTAGGAGCTCCTCATAAGGCTTAGAAGGAACTGCACTTCATGCTCATCTGTAGCTAAGAATATCTGTGCCCACCAGCAAGAGTGAAAAACCTCATAGTTCATGAGACATTGGCTAGCTTTCAGAAGGTTCCTGCTTCAGTGGTGGGGAATAATTCACCAGAGACTGAACATGACTCCACTCCTGTCTTCAAAGGAAGACCTGAAGGGATCAAACCATTTCCAAGAAACTTCATTGCTTCCCAGAATAAAGCTCAAGAATACCTATAAGAATACTACATACTATATGATTGCATTTATATGAATTCTAAAAATGCAAAACAATTTATAGGGACAGAAAGCAGATCACTGGTTGCCTATGGACGGGAGTTGAGAGATGGGAGAGGGAAGGATTACAGTGGGGCACAAGGAACCTTTTGGAGCTGATGGATATTTTACTATTTTGAGTGTGGTGATGGTTTCATGGGTGTGTGTGTGTGTGTGTGTATACACATATATATGGTGCATATATGCATATATAGAGGTCAAAATTTACCAAGCTGTGTACTTGAACATGAAATTAAATCTTCACACAGTGAAAACACCTAAGCACTTCAGGTGAGAATCAGCCAGGCCAAAGATGGAAGGGCCACATGGCTATTTCTGCCAAATGAGATGCCCTTCTACACTGTACATCTTCTCTTTGTTCTTTATAAAAATTGTCTTTTGTTGGTAGCAAATGGAGGGGGATTTCACTTAGTATGCATTCTGAATAGTTCATAACAACCTAGGCAGTCTGCAAAGCAGAGTTATATAGATCCTCTTCTGAAAAGGGAGATGTTCCTGGAGGAACCCAGCATTTGAGGATTAACTCTTGAGCAGAGCCCACTGCACTTGCTTTCTCCTCTGTTTCCAGATCACATGTGGCTGTCCCTGAGGTGGCTGTAAGCAAATAGAACAATTATTGAAAAGGAACTGAAGTGTAGTCAGTGTTTGGGACTGCCTGGGAGCTCCATCCAGCCTGCAGATGTTTCTTACTATCCCACTCTCTGAGGTTGACCATTCTGGGGTGAATCTGTTCTCTCTGCTCAGCCCATCACTGGCACTGGGTCAGCTTATGGTCAACCCCAGTAACTGTGGTCTGACCAGTAATACTGATTAGAAGAAAATTTTACTTTGTCAGAGTTCAGTTAAGTAATAGGTATAGGACATGTATCTTGTAGGTGGTTTTATTTGGTAAAGTTACACTTATGAGTACTTGGGAATATTCATTCCCTTGGTGGAGGTGGCTTAGATAGCAAGATGCTCAGAGGTGCAGATGTGATAAATGGGAAGATGGTA
Source organism: Canis aureus (assembly GCF_053574225.1). Classification (NCBI taxonomy): domain Eukaryota; kingdom Metazoa; phylum Chordata; class Mammalia; order Carnivora; family Canidae; genus Canis; species Canis aureus. Next base: position 41,791,712 of record NC_135618.1, read on the forward strand.
TAGGTTGTTTTGCTATCATGCAACATTTGTGTTCCTAGAAGTCATCGCACTTTGCAGAAGTGCACAGTGAAACCACATGGGGAAAATGGTATTGGAGCACATGATTAAAACAATTCATCAGTGAGGTATTTAAAAAAAGATAGAAACCTAATAAGAATGTTAGCACAATTTCATATACCTCAAGTGGTTAATCATATGCATACTACGACACATATCACAGTCCACCTTGAAAAAAACCTGAAGTTTGGTGTGAAGGAAGTGAGCGTTAGGAAGATTGTAATTTGGGAAGAATTAAGGATAATGGTTGAGTTTGTGTGTGTGTGTGTGTGCGCATGCGCGCATGCTTGTGTTTTGCATACTTCTGTGTGCCTCGGTTCAGCTGGTTACAGCTTTCTGTGTTCACCTCGTGTTTCTAGCAGACAAAATCATGCATAAGCAAATGCAAAATATGTGTTATGCTCAAATTGTTCCCTAATGTAACAGTCGCTTTGGAACAAATTCACATTTTCAAAACAAGCGTTGTTGTAGAGCTGAGTGTGTCATGGGAAAGAGAGAGGCTGTCTGCGGGAGAATTTGAAAGGAGTGTTGGTGGAGGACAATGACAGAGGTTGTAGGGATAGGACTGGGCCTTAAGATCACAAGAACACCAAGTTACAGCACCTGTACTTAGTTGTGCTGCTGTCAATGAGCCAGGAGTCTGGGAACCCCTATTTCCTTATCTGTCTTGCCAACATTGCTACATGAGAAGGACAGTCCATTGTTTTAATGGGTGTCCTGAGTGGATCTGGGCTCTCATTACTGTTCTGTAAGCCCTATCCGCCACCAGAAAGGGTCAAGGCTACCCTAGAGAAAAGGGTAAGAAAGGGAGTTTACTGTTGGTTGATCCAGAACTGAGAGAGTTGTATAGAAATATGGTTCTCAGTTGTTGTTCTTTCAAACAAAGTCTGTGACTTAATGTTGCCAATTCAATCAACAAATATTTGTTGACTTATTGAGCACCTAATTACGTACCAGCTCCCATTCTAGGCACTTCAGGTACTTTAGCAAATAAAGCAGAACAAAAATATCTGCCCCTGTGTAGTCACATTCTGGTTGGAAAGTCAGACAAATGATGTTTTGTTTTTCCCAATAAGGACATAAAAACTTTTAAATTAGCAATAACAATAAAAACTGATGCTTTCATTAAAAAAAAAAAGCCACCTGTATTTTCAATGGGTATTGTTATACGAAATGCACGGGGCTGACGTCATTTCAGAATGTGATCTGATCAGCACGGGGCTGATCTTTCCAGAAAGTGTTACATACACATGTAGATGCTTGGAAACCACAGCTGCAGAGTAAGGAAGGGGAAGCCAGGAGAAGGCCCCTTGTGGGGGTCTTGTTTCTAGCATCTGGTTCTCAGAACTAAGCCATGCCTCTTGCATGTTAAAAGCTCAGAGAGCTGATGGGGCCCATCAACTGTGGCACCCCGGGGTTAAACTGTATTCCTAAAATATCCACCCATGGTCCTTGCTTGCTATCTTGCTATCCTTATCTCTTTTTCCCTTCTGACCTCTTAAGAGTCAGGGTGTTTTTTCCTTTGGTTTTGGTAAGCGATTGCCTCTGGAGCTTCAACTCTATCACAAAGATGGTTTCTTCTGGCAAGCCCTTTTCTTCCCCATCCTCCCAGGCTGAAAATTCAACAGGGGCTATTTCCAAGGCATGGTGTAGAGATATGGCTCCCTAGGACTTGAACAGTGCTAATTGTAAGAGCAAATGTTTATGGTCACAGATTGTGCTGGGTCAGCCTGACAACAGAATCCCAGAAGATATGAATGCTCACATTTTCTTTAGTATATTTTCTCTTTAATATTTTCTTTTTTATTGTTGCCATTCTCGAGCTCTTTGTTTTATTCCTCCCACCTCCCCCCAGCTTTGACATATAATTGACATATAATTTACTCTACTGTGTATTTGTGACTATGGGATTCTCTGAATCTTGTGGCACAGATTAGTAGCCCCTCTTGCTTGGGTCTAGGGGGTGGTATTGCCCATCCTTTCCCTCTCCACTCCCATCTCCCCTATTTTGTGTGCAGTGGTTTCAATTCAAGGGGTAGAATAGAATTAGGGGGAGGTCCTTTGAAAGTTGCTGTAATTTTGGAGCTCACTGCATATTTATGTGAGTCTGTCTGGGGTTGGGCTTGCCCTGGGATATGCTATGAGATGGGCTTCATTCACAGACCAATAAATTATCCTATGCTGTGAGTAAAACGGAGTGTCTAATTTGTTTAAAGATATATATCTATATATATAGATATAGATATATAGATATCTATCTAACATCTATAGATATCTATCTATATAATATCTATATATCTTTATATCTATATATATATATATAAAATTTGAGAGAGAGTGTGTGCAAGACAGCATAAACAGGAGAGTAGCAGGCTGAGGGAGAAGCAGAGTCCTTGCTGAGTAGAGAGCCTGACGTAGGACTCCATCCCAGGACCCCAGGATCATGGCCTGAGCTGAAGACAGATGCTTAACCAACTGAGCCACCCAGATCCCCCCAAGGAGTGTGTAATTCGTAATCTCAGGACCTTGTGAAGGGGGGTATGGCTGTGGAAATGGATGTAACATAGAAGAGTGTGTAGCATGATGCTGGGAATATGGGCTCTCGGTGCTAGATGGGAAGATGAATGAATGAATAAAGGCAGTAAATCTCCAGAATTACTTTGGATCTTATATTTTATTTCTGTTTAATAGAGAATATGCTCAGATCCCCAAAGTTACTAATCTTGATCCCACAAAATGTAGGTTGAAGGAGACAATGGTTTGTAGTCAAGAGAAGTGCTGGTTTGAATGATGTGGGAGTAAACAAATAAGAGTGTGGTTGAAGAGCCACCCTAAAGACAGAGGTACTGTTTTTCAGTTATTTTCTTTTTTGTGTTGAGCATGTTGGTAATGAATTCATGCAGGTGGGAAACTAACATGAAATCAGCCTAAATCAGTGGATATATGTATAGGATGGGATTGAGGAAAGCCCTCCTAAATGTACAATGGGCCCTCTCAGCAGGCGGGATCTTACTTTTGAGCTTCCATTTCATCCCCTTTTCTGTTATGACGGGGACTGGTTAAGGCCATGGCAAGCTGATCCCCATGGTTTGAGACTTTCATTGGAGAAAGGGGGCTATATATAAGTGCTAAATGGAGGGGTCTTAGTTTTTATAATAAAATTATTAAGACTTTGCACCTTTTTAGTGCTATGGAGGAAGGCTACTAGTACCAGCTCTTTGGAAGAGAGTGCTGAGGGTCTGGAAGTTTTTGAGTAAGTATGGATGTACTCTTGGGCCGCCTTCCTCTTTTCTCCTATTATGATTTATGCATCAGCCTGAGTGTTAAAATTAATTTGGGAAATATGAACACGTGTTAAAGAACACATTTCCCTCTTGTGGTTATGTAGGTATAGTCTGCAGAGGGTCCTCATTATATTAATACAAGCTTTGCTTTGCCTAAAGAATAAATTCAAGCCTGCCATCTACAGAGACTGTTATCAAAGGGATCTCAGTATAAACGGTGACATTCGTGACTAGCTGTGGTGGGGGCCTGCCCACCCTCCCTAGCAGCTGCTGAAATTGAGCTGTCAGACGAGGAAGATGAAATGCTACTTTGTTCTATGGCTTGAGCTCCCAGAGGCAACGTTTCCAGGTCATTTGACATTAGTTCAGAGAATGGGAAAGTATTTATCTTTTTTTTCTTTTTTTCTAAAACTTAAAAAAAAAATGCTTTCTGTTTGTTGGTAAGTAGGAAGTGACAGCCTCTTCAGGACAGTTCCCTGCATGTTTGAGGGAAGACGTTTACCAGGATGGCAGGTGGTACTCAGAGGATGCCAACTCTCTCCCTCTTGGGAGTATCAGGCACTAGGTTCTGAGCATCAACCCTGAAGTACCTCTCATAGTGATAATCTTTAAAGCAATAGTTCCTAAAGAGCATTCCTTGGGACATTAGTTGCACAAGATGCTCCAAGGAAAGAAAGATGCCATGAAAAAAAATAAGTGTTTTGTGGCTAAATGAGTTTAAGAAACACCACATACTATATTTATCTACCTTCTGTTGACACGTAATTCATACTAGTATTTTAAGGCTCTGAGGATTCCTACAGGCAAGAAACCTGTTAATCTTTAAGCTATAATTTCTCAGATTTATTTGAATTTTTGAAATTATCAGAAAGATAAATTTTGAGTTTCTATTTATCAGACATTTTGCAAGGCCTGGATTTGAGAGATACAATGATGAGTAGGGAAAGCTGGACCTTTTGTGGCCTCATTAAGCTTATAGATAGATAATAAAAAGGTAAACAAAACAGTTATTAATTATATATTGTGATACATAATATGAAGAATTAAGCAGAGTGCTCTAGTAAGGAATAGTGAAAGGGGGTGGATCTGATGGATGACAGGGAGAGCCATTCCAAGAAGGCAACTTGTGGTTGAGATCCAAAGCATGAGAAGGAGGCAGCCATGTAAATTATGGGAAAAGAGATGGGAAAGCATGTGCACAGACCCTGGAGTACCCCACACCCCTGGTCTAAAAAACACCATTTGAAGACCTACAGCTTTTGTAAACTATCTTGTGACTGGAGAAGCTCTTAAGATACTTGAAAGGGATTGGTAAAAAGTATACAGTCCAAGTAGAATTGATTGTCTTTTTCTTGTCAAGAGGATTCTAAACATGGCCATCAGGAAAGATCTTGGTCTTGAGTGAGCTCCATAGTTCTGTTCCTGTATCATCTCAGACTTGCTCAGCACTGTGTGGGATGTGATTCTGAGACTATTGGCCTCATACAGTGGAAAGGGTCTGTCTTTGTAGCTCTCTGGCCAAAGTCCCCAGTTCATATCAAGTTGTACAATTTGGACTCCATTGGAGGTGCAGTAACACAAGTGCAAAGGTACTGGAGCTCTAGAGCAGTTTCATAGTGTATGAAAAAGACACCTGGAGAATTTAAGACGTGCAGTCCATGGACCCACCCCTCTTATACCCAAGACTTAATTGGGCCCAAGACTTACTGATGCTATACACACTTGGCCCAAGATTTACTGATTAACCCCACAGCACACATCTTATTTCTGGTCTGGGCTTATTTAGGTACACTGTGTATATTTTTTTTATTTATAAACTCTATTAGTTACATCTTAGGGGCCATAGTAAACTTTGATTTAGAAGCCATTTCTTTTGTAATCTAGTGTGGCTATGATCCCCAAATCTGAAATATGGCAGCTGGTGGTATAATAAATCAGGAAGCTGACTTATTTATGTGTTCTTAAAACAAAAACAAGGCCACAGTTTCTGCGGGTAAATAAAACTTATACCACTGAGAAGCCCCATCAGGTTTGGGGCTTGGTCCTTTGGGGGCAGTGGTCCACACCTTGAACCTGGTTTGATTCAAGACAGAACCCTCCACCTGTGATCTTGAGTCTTTCCTTCTCCTGGCAGTTGCTCTATCAGTTCTCTCCTTTTTATTTTTTTCTCATGGAATATAAAGATAAGCTTCTGTCTTTTTCATCCTAAGAAGGAACACTCCCCCTTGACCCTGAATCTCATTCTTGATATTTATCCTACTCTCTTGCTTAACCATAAAACTCTTCAGTGGTGACCACCCTTCTCCTAATGCTTGAGCAGTAAGCCAGTTTTTTGATATGGCTTCCAGGGCTCTAGGGAGACTAGCTCTGCTTACCTCTAGAGGCTGGCATTTACCCTTAATTCCCTTGCTTGCTATACTCCAGCCATCCTGAAATCCTTTCATCCTGCCATCTTCCCACCTTCTGACTTTCTTCACAGGATCTATTTGTGTCTGGATGATCATGTTTGTTTATTGTCTCTCTGCTCTGACTGGAATAAAAGACTAGTGAATTTAGGAATCTCATCTGTCTTTTTTTCCCTGCTCTATTCCAAGCATCTAAAACAGTACTTATGTAAATGACTAATACATATTTATTATTTAAGTGAATAAATTCCTTTTCTTTCTTCTGGGTATTTGCATACACTGTATTATTTGCCTGATAGTCTCTTCGCTTATCCCTTCCATATGCACACTTTACCTTGTCTGCTAACTCTTACACATCCTACCATGTCACTTCCTCCAGGAAGGATTACCTCACTTCCCAAGTTTGTACTGTGTACTCCCAAAGTACTTATCACATTATAATTACCCTTTTATTCATTTTATTTCTCTGTAGACCCTCAGCTCTAGGAAGGTGGAAGTCTGGATTCCTGTATACGTTTGAATCTAAGGCTCCCACCTACAAGGTTAGACATGGTGCCTGTACTTGGTAGGTGTGCAGTAAATATTTATTGAATAAGTGATTTTTAACACTTTGTCTCTCTTCTCTCATTTTTACCAAACATCTCAAGAGTGGTCTATACTCATGGTCTTATTTTGTCTCAACCTGCTGCAAGTTGACCTGCAAGTTGGGCCTACCACTGGACTTCCCTGACAGGGTACCTGTGAATTCCATGCTGCCAAGCCCAGTGCTCTTTTGTCCTCCCTGTAGCGTCTAACACTGCCAACCAGTCTTCCTTGACACACTGTCTGTAATGGCAAAACCATGGTGCCCATGTCCTGCTGCAAGATGTGGTGCAATGCAGGGGCATGGGGGTAGCAGATAACAGTTTCATTGGCTCCCTGGGAAACCCCTGTAGCATGAAGAATGGGCAATGCTGAGACTTTGTGCAAAGAAAGGAGCCTTCATAAAAGTTTCTAAAAAAATAATTTTGGGGTTTACAAATATCTACATCCCTTCTGTCAGTTCAAGTCCTCCAGCCAACAAACGCTGTAGCCATGTCCATCCTCAGGGCAGGAAGGTTGGGAGAATGGATAGAAATAGCTTGCTGTCTGGTCCTTCGTCCTTGGGAGGGGGATGTACACATGAATATTTCTGAGAAATCATGAGCATTTTCCTCTATGGCCCAAGGTCAAAACTAAAAAAATTCTTAATTCTGTATTTTGAATACCAGATAGTGGGAAATAGATATATTTCTACTTTCCTGCCTTACACTTCTGGAAGCAGGTCTGTTTAACAGAAGCATTCTAACTCAATTAGTTGGAAGAAAAAATACAAAAGAAAGCCATTATGCAAATGTGAGGTCATGTGAAACACCAGGGAAAGAAAGGGTGACAATATAAGCTTTTGAATATATTTCCAATTCAATTTTAATATTAGACCTTTGTATGATTATTATTACCAATAATATGCCTAATGCTCTTTGTCTTAGGGATGCTCTTGATTCTCTTATGTCTAAGATGGTCCCTAGTCCTCTTTGCTGGGCAGTCGGCTCCCTTCCTTTGGGGTGGGGGGGGGGTCACTTGTTCTATCCTTCTATGTATTTTAGTAGAAATTACTTGAGGACCATGATCTTAGTTTCTTTTACAACCTAAAGTTTATAATTCTGACCCTAATGGATGAGAAATTTTTTCCAAAAGTGTCACATCTGTTGGGAAAATTGAGTCCATTCCATATTCTTTCTGAGACCTCATTCCACCTGTCATTTGTTCATTCACTAGTTAATTTATTCACTTACCCTGTATGGTGCTATGGATATAAGGACTGGGAAGATGGTCTTATTGGCTGTTTTTTATTTTCAGGGTGAGAAGCATTGAAATGCCCAGTACTAATTTCATCTCTAGCTCAAAAGCAGAGTTCTTCTTGAGCTCATGGCAAGGTTAGAATGACCTCTCATCATTCAAGAAAAAGAAAGATTTGATTGAACAGATTTATTTCTGTTCCATCCAAGTTTATTTCCGAGGACACCATCCGTGGCAAAGTGTGGTAATTGGGGATCTACAGTGATATGTCAAGTAGGACTGGAGGCTCCAGCAATTCTACTTTGAGTCTGTGAAGGCTGCCTTTTTCCGAGATATTGGAACTGCCAGGGTCAGGACTCCGTGAAAGAACCTCTTGGTCTTGTCACCTTTGGTTATGCATTGGATCCAGGCACTGATGATAGATTCTGGTGCCAGGAGCCACTGTGAGACAACAGGAATGTATCAAGCAATTTCTCCCAGGTCAGGGGGAGAGAAAATGGAGAGAATGGGGGGGGAGGGGGCAGGGAAGAAAGGACACCTCAGGAGGAGACACTCTGGCACCACTGGCCTCATTTTCCCAGGGCAGATAACAGGGTCCTCAAACTTGGAAGTGTTGGGGAGTCCTCCTTAATGTACAAGAGAGCTGATCTAGTGGACAGCTGACTACATTCCCTTGCTCCTCGTGTGGCTGCCTGTCCGTGCTATAGCTTTGTGCTTTTTATGTAACATTTTACAATTCACGTGCCATATAATTCATCTATGTAAAGGTATAACTCAGTGGTTTCTAGTATGTGCTGAGGTGTGCAAGCACCTTCACAGTAGTTTCAGACCATTTCCATCAACCTTAAGAGAAACGCGTACATTAAGCAGCCACCTCTCATTTCCCATCCTCGTCCCCAGCAACCACTAATGTGCTTTCTATCTCCTACCACAGTTTGTAATTGTGCATTCATTTGTTTGTTTTTACTGTTCGTGACTGATACTAGACTGTGAGCTTGATGTGAGTAGGAACTGCATCTGTTTTATCCACCACTCCAAGGACACAGTACCACATTTGTTAAAAATAATTTCCCCTCCAACCTTGTCCCATATCATGTCACCTTCGGTCACTTGATTATGTCCTCTTTCTGAAATAAATTTTTATTTCCCCCTACCAAATTTGTCCTCCTACCTCTTGGATTATTTCATTTCCTCAGTCTAATAAGATATGATAATATCTTTTATTTGTATATCATATCTGTGTCTTTTTTCCAGCTTTATTGAAATGTGCAATATAACATTGTGTAAGTTTAAGGTATACAGTATAATGATTTTATATATATAAAAATTATATATAAATATATATATTTTAAGAATTAAAAACTTTCAAATACATAATCCAGTATTGTTAACTGTAGTTACCATGCTATATATTACATCCCCAGAGTTTATTCATCTCATAACTAGAAGTTTGTACTCTGTGACCACCTTCACACATTTCTCCCACTCTCTGTGTGTTCTTAGATGGATAGAAATATTTCTATACAATAGTATGGGCTTTCTCTTCTCATTCCTTCCTCTTTGCTAAGGAAATGAGTCTTTGTTATCAATATTGGGTTTATTCTCTCCTTTCTGTGTCATGTAAAGTGATATGTGGGTTTGCCAGAAGTAAAAGATGCAATCCCAGCTACCTGTCACTTAAAGAATAGATTTATTATTTACCATCCCAAGGAGATTTGTTATAAGATAAAAACTATACATTTTAGACAAAGGGGAGGGCCAAATGTCCAGTAAATTTTGGGACTCATCTCCAGTGTTCTTGGTTTTCTAGCTGATGTACATCATCCTGGTCACCTCACCTCTTAAACAAAGAGACAGGTGTCCTGGTGGTGAGATCCAATTAGATGAGACCATGGCTGTGGCAGCCACAACCAGTTTCTTATATGAATTGGTTATCAACTGTGCAGGTTGAGGGATGACACTTGAAAGAGTCGCATTCACCCACACATTGTTCTGTTAGGACATGACCAGCAGTTGCTCTGCCCATCAGCTATAAGCAAGAGGCAGGAGGCATTGGTGATGTCAGGAATGGGAACATCAGAGTTTTGTTACTTAGTAAAACCTAAAACCTTAGGGAGATTCTGAGCAGGAAAGATGACCTGGGTCATCCCCATAAACAAGGCTCAGAATGAACAAGAACTACCTTTCCCTTATTTTTTGCTGAGATGCCTCCATGATATTCTGGGATTCAGAAGGAAAAATGCTGTATGTGCGTGTGTGTGTGTGTGCATGTGTGCATGAACCATTCTGCATTAAATTTTGGAAGTTCCTTTTCCTCCTCTTCTTCATGGCAACCTATGAAGATGGTAGAGAAAAAAGCCTGGAATCTCTTCTGTAAGCTGTCCTGAGATACTTTCCAACAACAAGTTAGGGTTTTGTTTTTTTTTTTTAAGATTTTATTTATTCATGAGCGACGGGGGGGGGGGGGGGGGGGGGCAGAGACACAGGAAGAGGGAGAAGCAGGCTCCATGCAGGGAGCCTGACATGGAACTCCATCTCAGGTCTCCAGGATCACACCCCGGGCTGAAGGCGGCGCTAAACCACTGCGCCACCGGGGCTGCCCCAGTTAGGTTTTTGTTTTGTTTTGTTTTGTTACAACCAGTTAGTTTAGGCTGGTGTGGAAATGAGAAATAGGAGAAACTCCTGGGATGGGGGCCTTAATCCAGCCAGACCTGCTCTCCCTCCTCCCCAGTTACTTCCAGTTTTTTATACTGAGGCTAACATGTTAGCCTATTTAAACTATTTTTTGTTCACTCTCCAGTTGTCTTTTACACATTTGGAAGATAGATTATACACACGTATTCAAACACATAAAAATTCATTTGTAAATGGCGGCACAGTATGCAAAGACTGTTAGGTGGGTGATGGCATTGACTTTATTTATTTATTTTTAAAGATTTATTTATTTATTCATAAGAGACAGAAAGGCAGAGACAGAGGCACAGGGAGGCCTCCTCTCCATGCAGGGAGCCCGATGTGGGACTCGATCCCCGGTCTCCAGGATCATGTCCTGGGCCGAAGGCAGACGCCAAACTGCTGAGCCACCCAGGCATCCTGGCATTGACTTTAGATGAGGGGGTTAAAAATGAAGATTTTGGAGATGGAGGTTAATATGTGCTGATCCACTCCTGGTTATATTTGTTCCTGGCTGATTTCCTTAGATTGGCTGATTTTTTTGTTGTTTGTTTGGGTAACTTGCCTCACTTCCTAGAGATTGCAGAAAATCAAGAATAAAACAAAGATCAACCACAATATGGAAAAAGATCTTGGATACCTTTAGAGAGCTTTGAAACTGTTTATTTTTTGTTGAGTATTAGATAGGGAGACGCTCCCAAATGAGCACAAGAGAATTCACCTGCAGACACTCCACATCGACTCACTCCCTTCTTGTGTATTTAATCAAATAGCAGTGTAATAAATTAGCAGCGATTCGTTTGGACACCAAATACCAAGTTGTTCTCCTAAGTGACCTGGATTGATTTCTATGTGTCGCAATTCATCAGAAGGAAGTGGCTTCACCTCTGGGAGTTCAAATGCTCTAACACATTTCTATTCTCACTTTTGCTTTAACCCACAATGGACATTTGGTTTTCTGCCTGAGATGCTAAGCCTCACAATTAGTGGGACTGGAAATGCCAAACAAAGGCCCTCAGATGGATTGGTTTTCCCGGAACAGAAAGGCCTGTGAGCAGCTGGGGGGAGCCAGATGGAGCCTGTATCCAGGAGAGGAAGGATGGAACATCTAGCTACATCCCACACCCTATGGCCTTGCAGATATATGGGCACACATGGCTCCAGGGCTGCATCACTTTAGAGTAGTCGTGAGTTATAGCACACTTGTCAGATTAAATTGTGATGTTAATAGCTAACATATATCGAGTCTTTACGATGTGCCAAGCATTCTTCTAAGTGCATTACAAGTACTAACTCATTTAATCTTTACAACCAACCCATGTGGTAGGTAGCCCTATAGTCTTCACATTATAGACCGGGAAAATGAGCTACCCAAAGGGGCAAGTAACCTTCCCAAGGCTCCACAGTGAGGTGGTGGTGGATCAAGTCTTCAAAACTAGGTGTTATAGAAAGAATGGGGTCAATTTCTTTGACTTTAAATAGTCAGAAAACCCCTCAAGCCCTAGTAGTGGGCTATAGAGATTAATAGCAGAAAAGCCTATTGGAAGAAGGAGCTCTGCCTACCTATACATAAAATCACCATCGAAACCACCATCATCACAAAACTGTTATCACTGTATTTTGTTGTTAAATTTCTTGTCAGTATTGGTGGAGAATGGGGCAAGTAGCAGCTCCAAGGTCATGGGGATAAATACATATTACTTTGGGGTTTGAGAATTAGGTACATAGTCATGTAGGGATGGGTGATGGTCATCGCTGTCAGCTTTGCCATCAGTAGTGGGCTGGCATAATTTGGACAAATTCCATGTTTTCCTGCAGTTCCTTCTCTACTCATTACTGTGGGTGTCTCCTTTCCTGTGTTTCCTCTCTCAACCAGACTCTCCTTGTATCCTCCTCTCTGCTCAGGGATGGTTTTAGAACTCATGTTTTGAAGTTGATAGTTAGGATGTTTGTCTTTTTTCCCCATCCTGCTAAATGACTCAACTAGGTTTGAAAACTCCTGGCATCTCTTCTTCAGGTGTCCTTAAAAGGGGTTGAAACCTTCCTCCTGATTCAAAGCATTGGTCAGGCAGGGTAGAATGTCTTTTAAGGTTGACTGCCGGGCACCTGGGTGGCTCAGTGGTTGAGTGTCTGCCTTTGGCTCAGGTCATGATCCCAGGGTCCTGGGATCGAGTCCTGCATTGGCCTCCCCACAGGGAACCTGCTTCTCCCTCTGCCTGTGTCTCTGCCTCTCTCTCTTTGTGTGTCTCATGAATAAATAAAATCTAAAAAAAAAAAAAAAAAGGTTGACTGCCCCCAGCATAGGTGTCCTTGGAGGTTGGTGAATGGGCTTTAAATGCAGACAGATTTGAAAACCTGGTTCTGAATTTGTCTCACGTGGGGCAAATCACCTACACTGATAGTTTCTCTGATTATTTCTCTGTAAAATGGAAACTTATGGTAAGGTTTGATAAGTGTTAACATTTCTTTTGAGTACATGGTATATTCTGGCTATTGTAGTAGCAATTTAAATTTACCATATCATCGGAGTCTTAGAACAACTCCAAGAAGCAGGTACTTTACCATTCCCATTTCACAGATGAGAATGCTGAGGTGTAGAGAAGATTAAATAAACTGCCCAGGGCCATTTAAATGGTGGGACTTAGAGTCTGTATGACTCCAAAGCCATTTCCCTTAACCCTGAACATGACAGTGTGGGTCCAGTACACAGTGAATGAGTTTCCTTTTTCTATTCCTTATGTCTCCTATGTCTGGTCTGTCTTATGGGAACCCTGCTGTGGGGATGAGAAATAAGGATTAATTTCCTCCTCTTCCATCCTGACATTCTTTCTGTTTGAATAGTTTGGGGTTCATCTTGTTCTGTCCCTAGTAAAAGGACAAGATGTGATATTAGTCATGTTGCAGATCTCATAAAGGTTAAACACTTAGAGTGGTGGGAACTTGGTAGTTAAGTGAACATTTCCACATGAGGAATGGGGTTTAAAGTTTATCAGCCTTATCATAGCACCAACATGCAGTGACGTTCACAGAGGAGCATTTTATAGGGCATGGGAGTACAACACATGGTCAGGCACCTCCTCACCTGCCATGAGCAGGCATCAAAGGACTTTTATTATTACTCCACCTTCTATCTTATTTTATTCTAACCTGAGGTTTCATGGACAGCTGGGTTTGAACCAGAAAGTCTGGGTCAGAATCCTGGTTTTGTTCTTTACTGGCTGTATGCCTCAACCCTCCATTTCCTCATCTATAAAGTGGGAATAATAATCGTTGTAAGGCTGAAGCCTGAACTACTACATGTCAGGTCTGTAGATTAGTTCCTGGTCCCTAGCAAACATTCAATAAATGTCAGCCATTTAACCATTCGGAATGCTTTATCACTGGCCAGGCCAGCTTAGTTCCCAGAAGGCAAACTAATGCTGCAAATTAAAAGCATTTCATATATTATGCTTATTAAGTATCTTGGAGACCTTTAAAAAAAATAGGTTGGTGAGTCCAGAACTCTGTGCTTTAGAAATCAACCAGCAGAGTTTATTCCTTACAGCCCAGGAGTAAGGTAGCTCATCTTCAGCTTTCATAACTAAAATAATGGGCCCTTTCTTATTTCCTTTTTTTTTTGAAGATTTTATTTATTTATTCATGAGAGAGACACAGAGAAAGGCAGAGACACAGGCAGAGGGAGAAGCAGGCTCCATGCAGGGAGCCTGATGCAGGACTCAATCCCCGGACCCGGGATCTTGCTCTGAGCTGAAGGCAGACGCTCAACCACTGAACCACCCAGGCATCCCAAACTTTCTTATTTCTAATAGAAATATTACAAAATAAAACCAGTGACTCTTTCATGGTGCAGAGCAAGCTTTATGCCCCTTCCTGTGTAGTAACCTAAAGCAATGATTGGGTTGGGAATGGCATGGCTTAATCCATGAGGTTCCATGGAGACCTAGGAATCTTTAATCAAGTTCATATTGTGTCAGACGAGGGAGACATGAACATGGTTCTGAAGAAATTCTGGGGAGCACCCAGGCATTTATTCATTTATATCTTTAAACAATATTTATTGGGTGGATCCTGTGTTCACATTGCTCTTTGAGGCAGTGAGGACAGAGCTACAAATGTGACAGACAATAATCTCTGACCCATGGACCTTCTATTCTGTGGCAGGGTTTGTCACTCTTGGTACTGTTAACATTTTGTACCATGATTTTGTGTTCTAGGAAGCAGTCCTGTATGTTGTAAGGTGTTTAGCAGCATTCTTGGTCTCTACTGGATGCCAGTAGCAACCCTTGCCTCAGTTGTGGCAACCAAAATCTCCTCAGGTGTTACCAAAGGGCCTCTGGGGGTAAGCAAACAACCCATGGCTGAGATTCATTCTTCTATGGGGTGGGAGATGATAATTTGTGAGACTACCCAGGGGAGAGATGGGTTATCTAGAGGTGGGTTTGGCCATTTTACAAAAGGTGGTCAAGCAAAACCTCCCTGAAGTGATATCTGAACCAAGACAAAAAGAGGAGAGGGAGCAAGCCCTGTGGACATCTGGGGCTGGAGATCATAGGCAGCAGCAGCAAGGGTAGAAGAATTGTTTGAACTGGAATAAGAAAGAAGAAAAGGGGACTCGGGATGAGGTCAGATAGGTAATGGTGGTGGAGGCTGGGGGCAGATGGCCCCATAAGGCTCTTCCTCAGAGAGAGGAAGGGTCAAAGGCTTTAAGGAGAAGAGTGACATGACCTGACTTCTTTTTATGAAGGATGCCTTGACCATATGGGCAAGGGCAAGTGCAGGGAGGATATTGAGGAGGCCGTTGTAATGATGGTGGTCTGGAAATAGTGGGACGTAGGGGGCTCTGGTTATGATCTAAGGGAGGGTCAGCCTTAGATTTGCTGATAGATTGGCAGTGTGGCAAGAGGAAGGCATCAGAGATGACTTTCAGGAGTTTGGAGTGAGCAGTGGAAGAAGTGTTAGAGTTTCCTCAGGACAGGTGTTGGAAATGCCCTGTCCCCAACCTTGAGTGGTGACCATGAAAGTGGTTCCTCTCTGGCTTTTTCATCAATGCATTGAACTAAGCTACCTCCACCCCTCCTGTATCATAATCCCTTTTGGGTGCTCATTAAAATGTGGATTGCTGGGCCCTACTCAAATACATTCAATCAGAATTACTGGAGGTAGAGCCTAGAAAACTGCATTTTAGTATAAGCTCCAGGAGATGCACCAGAAATAGATTTCCTCCTCATCTCCTACCCCCCTCCTCATTTTAATTTATTTATTTATTCATGAGAGACAGGGAATGGCAGAGACATAGGCAGGGGGAGAAGCAGGCTCCCTGCAGGGAGCCTGATGCAGGACTTGATACCAGGACCCCAGGATCACACCCTGAGCCAAAGGCAGATGCTCAACCACTGAGCCACCCAGGTGCCCAGATCTCTTCTTCTGTCTGCCTATCTCCCTGGGCCCAAATCTTGACTCATGTGTTTGTCTTTCACTGTTCCCTGCCTGGCACTTCCCAAGGCTCCTCTCTCTCAAACAGGCCTGCCCTATACCACATTGGGTTTATCTTTCAGCTGCTTCATCTTGCCCTTGATATCGTTCTTCTGAAGAGATCTTCGGGTTTTATTCTGTTGTTTTGGGTGGAAGGTTGAGTAACTTGAACCAGGTAGATTTGTAATCTTAGAATCATAGAAGTTTGCACCTACAAGGGGACCCCTGAGGGCCTCAAGATCCTCTATTTCATTTTTTTTGGGGGGTGAGGAAACTGAGCCTCCGAAAGCAAAGTAATTTTGTACAATTTGACCCCATAATAACACTGCTAGTTGCCCCTGCCTGAGAAACATACTATCTGATTGTGTTGCCTCAGAGTCTTTAGCCTTCCAGTGCTCTGTGAAAGATGTTCATGTTCCCACGAGCCTGTCTTGCCACATCTCCATAGCTGCTTTTGTTTTTTAATGTAAGAAAATTGGCACATGCTTTGTGTTGAGTGTCAACACACCTCTAACTGCTCCCTATTTCAGTACCTGCACCTTTTTGCTCTGTTTTAGGGAAATTGGGGGCTTTCAGCAAACTCTTGAAAGTCATTATTTTGTTTTCTCATTTTGCAAGAAAGTGTTGGTTCCAGAAGGGGAAGCTTCACAAAGTCAGAAGTGAGCTGTAGAGATGGTGGCAGCCCAACCACTGTGCCATGAGCCTGGATCTTCAATTCCTGCTGCTTGATAAATACTGTGCTAAATGGATTTTGGCTCTGTCCCCTGACTAACCAGATAACAAATGGATATTTTAACAACTTTGTGATAATAAGGGTCATTCACCTTGTGGTACAACAGTCTCTGCTGAGGGGTTTCACATTGGGATTGTTTTATTACCATGGAAGCATATTTGCTTTACAAAAGGGACAGATTTTTTTCACAATTGTGAAGCTTCCTCTACTTTAAAAACATTTTGAGAAATCACATATTGAGAAATGTGTGAAATGAAGGAAAAATAAACCATCATTGCCATCACAGTCATCATAGTCATTAGCATCATCAGCATGACCTCATTGTCATCATTATCAACAGCACAGCTTCCATTTATTGAGTTAACTTGTCTTTCATGTGTCCTGTGTCAGGCAGGTACAACTTTTCTCATTTTATGGATGATACACCTGGAGCACAGAAAAGTGAACTTCCTTGTCCAAAGCCATCAAAGTCTCTGGGAAATGGCAACTTGGGTACCACAGCACCTGGCAACTCCTCTTACCTGATGGGAGGGAAACACACATCCCACATCAACTAGGTTTGGATTTACCTGTCTCAGAGATAAAGCTTCAAGAGGCACATGGGGCAGTCAGAAGTACTACACTGTGTAGGCCTAACCAACAAATAATGAGTTCATCTTGATCTCCCTGGGCCGGTCACCTCCCTGTGAAAGTTAGGAGAAAGAGATAACTTTTATCTATTTGGTATGTGTTGTAACCTCTGTTTGAGCTAGAATTACAGCCCAGAGGATCTGGTGCCAAGATCTTCCCTCGTTTTTAATAATAGCATCAAAATCTGCCATTATATGAAATTTGCAGCAAATGGATCACCAGTGTTTGCACTTTGAAGTGAGGCCATCTGCTCCTTTGGGCTGGGACCACTTGGGTATGGGGGTTTTGCAGCAATTTCTTGTTTTGACAGATTTCACCTTTTTTTCCTTTTCTCCCCGGCTGCTTGTCTTTCTGTTGATTCCAAAGTCCATATCCATCAAGAAAAGTAGTTTAAAAAATTAAAGCGAATAGCCTCCACCTACCTACTCAAGGGAAGAACTAAAAAAAAAAAAAAAAAAAAAAATCCATTTGTCAGTACCACAAGCTGCTTAACTGGATAGTGATAATTTCCCAGATGAATCTTATAAAGATGTGCATCCTGGCCTCTTTCTCCCAAAGATCCAGATGATATTTTGCATTAACAGGAGGTAGGAGAAGTGCCAAAGTCAATTTTAGTTTGGTTTCGGAGATATTGCACACATGCTGACTCATTTATCTCTTTGGTACTTCTTGCTTTTTCCATTATGGAGAGTTCCCATCAGAGCCCATTTCCTAAAGGTGCACCTTCTGGGTTGGATATGTCAGCAAGCTGCCCTGTGCATAAAGGAGATGAGGTGCAGTTGTGGAGTTCACGGGGAATAAGGAGCTGGAGTGTCTGAGTGCTGTAGAACTAAATAAATACAGGGAAGAGATTTTTCAGAGCCATTATTGATTGGATGCTGAGGAGTTATTAAGTTCTAAGAATGGCTTATTACACCACTTGGGCCAAGATTAAAGAGAAGTTAAGCCATGGATATCCATCGGGAACCATTTCTATGGTTTAGAGCCCTCTGCTGAGGCCCTTGGCCTCCCAGAGGTGCTCTCCTTTCTCCCCACTTCCCCTGCCCCCTCCACCTCCAGCTTGTCTGACAGAAGACACTGTCAGGACATTTTCCAAGTTGGTTTATCTCTTTTAATTGAACACCCCTAGGAGCCCCGTGTGGGATGTCTTTATCAAATCACACATTTCCCCAAGTTAACACAAACTGTTTTCCAAGAGAAAAGAGCAGTGTAATTATTTCGTGAGGATCTGAGAACAAGCAGACTTGAGATGTAATGAGCATCCTGTCAGGCTGATTGGCTCTGTAACTAATAGCTTCCACCTTTACAGCTAAATCAGGGTTTTGCCTTCAGATTGGGGGTGTTAGGGAGGCATGAACCCATTTGGAGGATGGCTCACCCCAAAATTATTGTGTTAAAACAGTGAGGTGGTTCTTCATATAGAATTTTAAGTTGTGTATTTTTTTTTAAGTAGGCTCCACACCCAGTGTGGAGCCCAGTTTGGGGCTTGAACTCATGACCCTGAGATCAAGACCTGAGCTGAGATCAAGAGTTGGACGCTTAACCAAGGCCACCCAGGTGCCTTGCATCCAGAATTTTAATGACAGAAATGGTGCCTTCTATGTATCCATATAATTAGCACTTGTGCCCTTTGTGCTTATTCACTTCCAAATGGATCATCTGATGTACCCTGCCTTCAACTTGGAAAGTGCCCCCATAAATGGCTTTAATGACTGTTCTATTATCGGTTTGCAGTCCCCTGAAGCCAGGTGTGGTTTGGAGCTTATCATTTTTCAGACTTTAGGAAGGCGATCAGTTGTCCATGCCATCCATTACATCACACCTCCAGTGGGACCTGGGGCAGCACTCCATAATCAAACACATTAATATTTCTGTAAAAAAGTCAATATCCATACTAAGCAGGATAAATAAATATCATTAGACTGATGAATGGCTGTTCTTTAGGTCAAAAACAGTCCTGTCAAATATTGGAGGTTTCTTTTTGTTCAATCTAATATAGAGAGTCTCCTGTTAGTTCAAGGAAGGTTTGTTGTGTGTGTGTGTGTGTGTGTGTGTGTTTGTATTTTTTGCCACCAGATAGATCTAAGTTAGATGTAAATAAGCTTTGGGTTTTGAAATTTGACAGAGGGCTTGGGCATCTACTTTCCCTCATTTTGTCAGAAGGTGCATTGGCCTCTGTTCTTGTAACTAAATTTTACTTGTTGGATGGTGTGTGTGCATGCACAAGTGTGTGTGTAAAAGAGGATGGAAGAGAGAGACCTGTTACAGCTCCCTCATCCCTCCTGCATCTCATAAAGGACCTTGGACCCCAAACCCCGCCAGGAAAAACCCCATCCATGGTCTGACATTTAGAAGTTTATTGACTGGAATGAAAGAATTGTCAATTTTAAGACGTGAAAAGCCACTGGGAGATCAGGTGCTTTCTGCAAACATTCCTGCACAGTGATTCTTGGCATAGGAAGAAAAAAAAAAAGGAAAGAAAGAAAAGGCTGCCTTGTTGTTTTATTAATTTAGTTCTGACAGCTGTTAGTTCTGAGGCCTTCAAGGTTCTCAGCAGATATTAAATGAATCCTCAGGAACCCCTCTGTGAAGCACCAGTAATGAGCCATGTAGGAAATGAAGGTTAAATGGAAAAGAAAGTCCATAGGGCCAGGCTGTTCCCACCTCCTCAGCCCCAGAGGTTCAAATGTATGGAGCACACACGACTCTAATTCTCCAATGAGGTCAAGATGGAACCCACCATCTTCTCCCCAGCTTGCACTTCCATGGAGGTCCTTCAGCTCAGGGGATAGCATAACTGGCCACTGAAGTGATCCTCCAGAAGTCAGGGAGTCATCATTTCCTCCCCTCCCTCACTCCCCATACTCATGAACTCTCTCTTGTCCTAGGAAATCACTTCCTTAACACTGTTCCTTCCAGTTCTTTTCTTTTATCCACATCTCTAGCATCTGGATTATTGGAGCCTCCTACTGTGTTCACCCATCCACTCCTGCACTCTTAAAATCCAGAGCAGTTTTTCCAAACACACTTCTGACCTTGCTCCCACACCCTGCTGCTCTCCAAGAGAAGTCAAATTTCTTATAATGGCCTTAAAGACCCTGAATCCTGTGCCCTGCCTGTTTTTCCCACTCTCCCCGTGGCCATACTCCAGCAACACACGTCTGATCATCCTTTGGATCTTGATGCACCATGGGAGATCTCAAAGCACCCTAGATTTTTCCTTTCATGGCACTTATCGCCCCTATAACTACCCCATCAATTCTGTAATTATCTCTTTAGCATCTGCCACAACAGACTCTAAGCTCCGAGAGGGCAGGGACTATGCTTCTTTCCTTCACAGCAGTCTTTCTGTGTCTAGCACCGTGATGGTGCATGGGGGGAACCCCAATAGTATTCAGGTAAGTGCAGGTTGATCCTGGAGAGGTAGGGCTTGCAGACTTGCTTTTCTGGGCTCCCGTGAGCACTGGCTGATTGGATTCCACTCTGAGCAGCTGCAGGGGCTGATTGGCAATGGAGCTTGTGGGAAAACATCCCCAGCTGCGTGGGTCTCAGCTTTGCCTGGCACTGTTTTCTTGGGATAAGTGCCGACTGAGCTTGCAGATCTTTCTCAAGGACTGAGAGAAGTGGCTCCTTCTCCCCGTGGTGGTTCAGACTTCCCCACTTAATCACCTGGGTGACTTGGATGCTGCCCGATGCCAGGCTGCCAGCACGACGGGCATTAGACCAAGGCCAGGACTGCTTGGCTGGGCTGACTCCTCCAGCTGGTCCTGCTTCAATACTCGTTATTCTCTTTGGGAGGCTCTTAGCATCCAAACATCTGCTTTATGTGGGTCTTGAGCTCCTCATGTGTGCCATCTTTGGGGAACAAGTAGAAATGTTATCTTCCGTGGTGTCTGATGCTGTCCTGGCTTTGCTCTTGGGGCACTACCTTCTGATCCTACTGCTGGCCAGAGGGATCAGGGACAGCCACACTTGGGGTTAATTAAAGGTAAATTGGTGGCATTCCAGCCAAGGGCAGCCCAGAGGCAGGAAGCTGTTGAGCAGATGGCATTACATTTATGTCATAACCCATCTTAATGATCCCATTCCTCAAAGGGCAGAGCCTGGAACAATATACATAGAGGCAGGCCCTTCCTTGTCACTTCTCAGTCTTGCAGGGGTGAGAACAGAGCTTTCCTGGGACCAGCCCTAAGTGAGGGGCATTTCTCTCTATCTCAACTCCTCCTGTGAGGAGGTCTGTAGACTGTGATGGTTCAGGGAATATCATCAGTGTGGGCAGGGCTGGGTGTTGTTGTTTTTTTTAATGAGATGGAAAGGGTCATTTGTCTTCCTAGGTAAGGTCAAATCCTCATGCTAACAACCCTCAGAGATTTCATTTGGCTGGATCCTAGGGCTGCCATGGACTTGTGTTTGCATTTTCCTGACAAAAATGAAAATAGGGACTAAAACATGAGCCTGATTAAAAATGCTGATTCAGATTGAGTACCTCTTATGTGCCAGGGATTGTACTATGTTCTGTGAGGAATAGAAATGTGGCTAAGACCCAGGCCCTACCTCTAACAGGTTGTACTTGTTAGGAAGAATAAGCCATTTGCATGATTAAACACTTGTTCATTGAACACATGTGTATTGAGTACCTGCTGTGTGCCAGTGGGGGCTGTGCTGTGGGTAGAACAAAGCATCTGTGGGACATGGATGGGACACAGTTCTGTGGGGGGAGGCTGTCATCCTATTAATAATTATGCAAATAATGCCAATAACTCATGCAACTGAATAATCCCAAGCTTTAGGAAGTGCCACAATGTACATTATGCTGCAAGAGTGTGTCACAGAGAGCCTTACCTAGTGTAGTGCATTACAGGAGGCTTCCTGGAGGAGGTGTTTGGTTTGCAAACCGAAAGCATATATAGGAGTTCAATAGTATAGAGGAAGAGGCTGAAGAGTGTACAAGGGGCAGACCATATGCATGGCCTTGGCTCTCTTAAGGCATTTGGACTGCCTATGAACAGAAGCTACTGAAAGCTAGGAAGCAATGTGAGCTTCAGGAAAGGAACTGAGGGTGTTCTAATGTAGTCAGTGTAGTTGAAAGCAAAGCTGAGAAACTCATTTGGGGTTTATGCACGATGCGGGGATTACATTTAAGCAGCAGTTGTTCTGAACAGAAGGCGGCTTCTAATTGCAGTTGTTCAGCATCGAACCCACATTCAAACTTGCAATTATTTCCCTGTTAAAAGAGCTGACGGTTCCCTCTTCTGCAGGAAGGCAGTCTCAAGGGAGCCCTAATCCCAGGGACTTGGCTTACACCCTGGGTCCCCTGAGTATTTAGACCACACTCCCACGAAGCTGTTCCTGTTGGCGGGCCACAGATTCAGACAGGACATGGGACACAGGATAGAGACAGGCTGGTGAGAAGGAAGGGCATCTCAGCAAGGACTTTGGATGCATCCAGAGCAGCTGAGTGATAGGAGACCATGACACAGCTTAGCAAAGTCAGTATCTCACCTTCCAAACAGGGCCGGCTGATAGCATTGACAATTGCCACGGATTGAGGAATTAATGTGCTATTATGATCCCTGCTCCTTTAAAGATGAGGAGACCAAAAGAGATAAGAACTCTCAAAGTCACATATCAAATCAAGAGCAGAGCTTGCATTTGAAGCCAGGCTTGTCTGAGTCCAAAGTACATTGTCTTAACCTCTACACCATGTTATATCTCAGGTGGTCCTGGGAAAGGCAGTGGCCATTCAAGCTCCAAGTATCTATTGAGTAGCTCAGGAAGGAGAGCAGGGAATGGAGTCACAGAGACTCTTCCCTTATCAGCGATGTGTCTTTGGGCAATTTGCTTACCCTTTCTGGGCTTCATTTGTAAGATAATCTAATACCATTGATAATATGATTGTCACATTTATTGGAATGTGCCAGGATCTCTTCTCAGAACTTTACACACAGTAACTCATGGAGCCTCACAGCAGCCCTCTGGAAAAGGTGCTGTTATTACCCCCATTTTATCAGAGGAGGACACTGAGGCATAGAGAGGTTATATGACATGCACAGGATCATACAGCTAGGGAGAAGTCCAGCCTGGCTCCTGAGCTTCTTAGGCTATTTCAGAGATCAAACAACATGCTTCACCCACAATTCTTGCCACAGAATGCCACATAATACATAGGTTGGGGACATCCATGAATGCTGTTTAACCACTCTGAGCCTTAGTTTCCCTTCTGCAGAATGGAATGATAACATTTAACCATTTATTGGGATTTTATGATTGTCTCATTTAACATCCTCCTTTGATGAAATGCTTATCCACTTTTTAAATGGGAAAGCCAAGGCTCAGGGAGGTGGAATGAGTTGTTCAAGGTCATGCATTTATTAAAAGATAGAGCAGGATCTCCAATGCTGGGTTGCCTGAATCTAGAATCCATGCTCTTAGCCTCTGTAGTGTCGTGATTCTCTGGTTGGTGCCCTCCTTCTTTGCAGATACTTGTCTTCAGGACTGTCTCAGGGCAGTTACATGGAGTTCGGTCCACATCCCTGTAATCAGCTCGCTTTGTGCTCCAGCTATCCCATTTCTGCATAAATGGCCCGTGATGTCATGCAGGTCACTGACAACTTCTCTCTCAGGAACCCTGAAGAAATCCTGAGCAGATTGGATAAAAAGCCCTTGTCAGACATCCTAATTTTAGTGTTCTCCCTCGTGATTCCATTCAGGAAGTATTTATTTAACACTTCACTTGTTTTGCCATTCTCCCCGACTTCATCTTGCAAAAGCTCCCGTAATAACCCATGTCTCCTTCACCAGCCCCATGCTGTTCTCGTCCTTGGAAAAACTTGAGTGCTGTGTTCAGCATCTTGAGCCAGAAAAATGTCCGAGTTTCATCGTGCATCACTAATGCCCTCCTTTATCTCCATGCGGCGTCTCCTAGAATTTTTACGGAGACTTCTGTATGTCCTCCCTTCCCTTGTCTCATTAGCTCTCTTTCAGACACTGTTGCCTATGTGCAAATGGACATTTTTTCATGCTGTAAGTTTCCTTGCAAGGGCATAGCGATGAAGTGCTATGTCTCTCCCAGGCTGGTTTTTACCATCCCTCTCCAGCTTCTATTTTCAAATATCTCCCCTTGTATGGCAGCACAGGCAGGTGAGCTGTTCCCTCCTGAAGGACAGTTACCCTCAGGTGTGAGATGCCATCCATGCACCACGGGTGGGCTAGGAGGCCATAGTTCATTGTGCCTCACTCATGACGTGAGACTGAGATTCTCATTATGTTGAGGGGGGACTGAAGTTATGCTATTGTTCATGCTTGTTTTTTGATTCAGTGAATTGGTAACTCTATTAGACATTCCTGATACAGACCCTATTAATTTAAATGGCTTTTGAGATGAATAGAGGAGAAAGTTTCTCTTGATTGTACAGATAGATGTATGTCAAAGTCTGTAGTTTTATATATTTATTTTTATCTGAAAAAATAATATGGTCAAGGCACCAGAAAGGGTTAGAGGTTGGGTTGGTTGGAATTTATTTGGTCTTTTAAAAATAAATTGGGGTAAAATTATTATAAAATTAACCATTTTGAAGCGAACAATTTAGTGGCACTTAGTGGATTCACAGTATTGCACAATTGTCACCTCCATCTTGTTCCAAAACACATTCATCTTCCCAAACAAAACCCTGTATCCACAAAGCATTATTCCCTATTCCCCCCTCTTCCCAGTCCCTTGAAACCAATAATCTACTTTCTTTCTCTACAGGTTTCATGCCAGTGGAATAGTATAATATGAGGCCTTTTATATATGCCTTATTTCACTTAGTTGTCAAGGTTCACCTGGGTTGCAGCATGAATCAGAACCTCATTCCTTTTTATGGCCGAATCGTATTCTATTGCATGGATAGACCATGTTTTGTTAATCCATTCATCCCTTGATGGACATTTGGATTGTTTCTACCTTTTGGTTCTGTTTGGGGTTTTTAAACTTGGTAGTCATTGTCCCAGATCCATGCACTTAGATGTTATTTTCTGTGTGAATATCCTAGGTCTTGATTCACTTGCCTCTCTTCTGAGAGAGCATTCAGAGGTATAGGAGCTGCCATGGTAAATGAGAACTACAGGATCTCATAGTGGGGAATCTGGCACAGCTACTTGCTGATGTCCTGCCACCCAGTGGGCTGACCTTGACTCCTCGGAAGAGCCCCCTCCCGGACAAAGACAGCATTTATTCAGGGCTTAGACCAGTGGTTCACAGCCTACCTGTACATTGTCGTGACCTGGGGAGATTTAAGAATTATCAAAGCTCTAGCTTCACTTCAGGAAAATCTGACATGATTTGTATGGGGTCAAGTCCTAGCATTTTTTGTTTGTGTATTGAGTAGGTTAAATAAAGGCCTTCAAAACACATATCCAAATCTTAACCCCCAGCAGGAACTGGGAAAGAAAACTGAAAAAGTGTGTGACATGCCCCACTGGTTGCTTATCGTAACAGACAAGACAAAGGCATTTTTTCAAAAGTGGCCAGACAGCCTAAGGAATGGGAGAAAATACCTGCAAATGATATATCCAATAAGTTACTTGTACCCACAATATATAAAGAACTCTTACAGCTCAATTATTAAAAGACCAATTTAAAAATGGGTAAAGGATCTGAATAGACCGTTCTCCAGGGAAAATATACAAATGGTCAACAAGGACATGAAAAGATGCTGGACATGATTAGTCATCAGGGAAATGCAAATCAAAATCACAATCTAGCATCATCTTATACTCCCTGGAATGGCTACAATAAAAAAACATAGGTAATAACAAGTGTTGATGAGAATGCAGAGAAATTGAGACACTCACACACTGCTAGTAGGAGTGTAAAATGGTCCAGACCCTGTGGAAAAACAGGGTGGTGTTTCCTTGAACAATGAAACATGGAGTTACCACAGGACTAAACCATTCCTACATTGTGATACGCTCCTAGGTATATATCCAAGGGGATGGAAAACATATGTTCACACAAAAATATTTACACAAATGTTTATAGCAGCATTATTCATGATAACCAAAAGGCAGGAACAACCCAAATGTCCATCCACAGATTAGTGGATAAACAAAATGTGGTCTGTCCATACAACATAATATTTCCCAGCCATTTTTTTTAAAAGAACGATCCTGATATGTGTGTGCTATAACTTGGATCAACCGTGACAGTATTATGCCAGTCACAAAATACTGCATCTTGTGTGATTGCATTTATATGAAATGTGGTCATCTAGGGCTAGAGTGGGGATATAGAGGGATAGGAGTGATAATTAAATGGGAATTTTTTTTAAGTGGATGAAACATCCTAAAAATGCCTATGGTGACAGTTGCATGTATCTGAGTACACTAAAACCAACTGAATTGTACACTTGAAATGAATGGTATGTTATGTGAGCTTTATCTCAATAAAACTGTTAAAAGGGGAGCTGGAACTGTGGCACAGAGCCCAAGCCCTCTCCAGCTTCCGCCACATAACTAACAGTGTGATCCTACATTGCAACACATAGTAAATGCTCAGTTAACTGTGGTTCTGCTTTTCTGGCATTATGTTTTAGGAGGCCCTGGCATTTCCTCGGTAGCTGTGTCAGGCTTAGCATTGCCAGATGTGCTCTGCTCAGTGTTCGCATGATCGAGTGGCTTGTCTAAGGACCGTAGTCCTCTATGGATCCCCATGTAAACAATGGGCAACCCTCTGCAGTGTTCCAGTGACATGGAAGGCTGGAAGGGTGTTTCAGTGGAAATGATATGAATCCATTTGTACTTGAAGACAATCCCAGTGATATAGAATGGAG
This sequence comes from Canis aureus, assembly GCF_053574225.1. NCBI lineage: Eukaryota > Metazoa > Chordata > Mammalia > Carnivora > Canidae > Canis > Canis aureus. Next base: position 41,818,596 of record NC_135618.1, read on the forward strand.
GATGAGCAGAGGAGGAGGGAATGGAGTCAAAGAGGCCTCCGTGGAAGCCACTGCAGTGAAAGTGAGCCGAGTTCAGGCATGAGCGCTGGGGGTGCACTTCACGGGTGCAGCATCTCACATGTAGGACAGAACGACTTGGTAACTGATTGGATGGACAGGTGGGAATACAAGGCTAACTTTTGAAGAAATGAATAGAGGAGGGTTAGGGGCCACCTGGATAAAGCTGGAAAACTTAAGATTACATGAGGGCGAGGTCAGATGAGGCCAGGGCCAGGGTGGTACATGTGGGATGTGATGGGGGAGAAACAATGGACTCCCAATGAGAGAGATCCAAAAGATGGGCTTCCCCAGTCTCCTGCGTCCTGGTCTGCCCATGAGGAGCTGCTGGTTCCATTCTGTGACCTCTTCACAGGGGGGTCTGTGGGGTGGTGGCAGAGGTTGATAGGAACGTACCACAGAAATGGCCTCACTCACCCATAGGATTTGTGAAAAAATTTAATGTGTGCTGCAACCTCCTGCCTGAGGTCCTGGGGTTTGTGTGATGCTTTCTCCACCACAGGGTCAGGAAAACTGAGAAGCAGTGTGGCCTGGGGGATGGCACAATGGCTTTGGATGCAGAGGTTCCAGGATTCAGACCTGAAGCTACCTTCTTGTTTAAGTTGTGCAACGCTGGGTGCATCACTTAACCTTCCTGAGTCCAGTTTACTTGTCCATTGCTGAGGATGGTAGCTCCCTCTTTCTAGAAACAGGTAACATCGTTACCTCTGTCTTCTTGATGAAGGAATTCAGGGGCTAAGAACTAAGTATCTTGTCCAAAGTCACGTGGCTCACAAGTGGAAGAGAGGTGGTTTGGGTACTGCTGGTCAGACTCCAGAGCCTGTTTTCTTCACTGTTATACTAAGCCTGTCCCTTGATAAGGAGTAGCTACATAAACTTGGTCACCTAGGCCAGTTCTCCTGGGTGTCTAAACTTTGACAAAGTCCGCAACTGACTGGATGGAAGAGTCCTCCTGTAAGATCAACCTCCCTCATTTTACTTATTTTACAGAGAGAGATGCTGAGGCTCAGGGAGGTTAAGTAACTCTCCCAGAGTCACACAGAAAATGAGCCAGAGTCCTACCTTGAACCCAACTGTACTGGACCCTCTCTGTGGCTCTTCTGCTTTCCAACCCTGGCCTGCAAGGGGTCATTTTGCTGAATCCTGTTAACCCTGTCCTTCCCAAGTTCACACTCTGCCATTGGGCCACCGGGCCAGGGTCTCCCCTGGTGCTGCCCTGACTGATGTGAACCCGGTTTTCCATAGCTGCATATTGATGCCTTAGACAACAGCCTAGTGTTTCAGAGGAGTCTGCATGTTACAAAAAAGGGCAGCAGGTGTTATTTGGGCTAAATTGACCTTGAAATTGATTTCTTTATTTTATGACTTACTGAGAGGAGATTAATACTTTTTTTTTCCTGCAGTCTGAAACAATTTACATGGTAATAGAAGGCATAGTCAGTCAAATAAATTGCTGGAAGTGGTCGTGTTCCAAGGGAAAAAAAAATACAGAGCTTACTCACATTGATTTCTTTGCCCTGGGGAGAAGCAGAGATTTTAACATCTGGGAATAGGGAGCTAAATTTTATCTCTCATTTTAAAAGCAGAGGACTTGAAGAGCTTAATCTGACATTTACACGGAATTCTCTAAGTTGAGGGAAACAAGGGAACTGAGTTCCTTGCTGAAGGTTAACGTCCATTTTCTCAGAAGGACTCTGGGTGGTTTGATCTGGAGGTGGCAGGTAGATACCAGACAACATTTTCAGAAGATGGGCCTTGGGAAGTTGGCTGCCTCACTGCCTTGCTGTGGGGCTCTGGCGGTGACTGGTGGTGGTGGGAGGCTGGTGATGTAAGCTCTACCTGGGCCCAGGTGGAGTTGCCAAGGAATCATGTGAGTGGAGACTCTGCTTCCAGATTTCTAGGCTTTGCCCTGTGAGTGTCCTCCCCAGAGGTGGGATTTGACTTCAGCTGGTACATCAATATGCACGGGTGGGTATCATTTCTGACTGTGTTGGAATGAGTTTGAGACTGCATCTCTGGGCTCACCAGGAAAATTCGGTCCTCTATTAGTACTGCCTGCCTTGGGAACACAAGGGGCAAGTATAGTTTGTGTGCCATACCCTTGAATTTCCACGTAAAAACCTTTAAAATATTCCCCCTAATAGCCAGCATTTCTGCATTCAGACCACACTGATGGAGCTCTTGTCCTCCAAAGCAACTCCAAGTCATTTACCACATAATGTGAGCTAATTTTTTTTTCAGAAAATGTCAAGAAGTGAATCTCTACCCAAAGGGCTCTGCTAGCATTGCCATATGTTATTCCACTAAATTATTTTCTTTGCGAAATAAAAGTTTTAAGGTAGAATGAAAATTTTTCATTAAAAATACATGCCCAGAATATACACAAGTCAGAAACATAAAATCCCCACTTCTCTACTATTCCATGCTGCTCAGCCAACTAACTCCTATCTCCAAAATTAGCCATTTATTTTTACCAGTTTCTTATCTATCTTCTAGAGATTTCAGTGCATACACTATATATGCATATAATCTTAAAACAAAGAACAGATTGTGGCATACTATATGAACCACTCTGCTTTTTACTGTTTTTCTCTATCAGTCCGTATCTATAGCTGCCTCATTATCTTTACTGAGGGTTTCTAGATGCACCATGACTGATTTAGTTGGTCTCTGAATAATGGAAATTTGTTGCTCCCAATATTTTATAATTAAAAAAATGCTTCAGTGCATATTCTTGGTATTGGTCATTTTCCACATGTGCAGACATTCCATAGCAGAAATTCCAAGAAATGCAATTGCTAAATCAAATATTAACAAGTTTTAAAATGTTGACCAATGTGTACTTGCACCGTGGATTAGAATACATGGTTCTCCACACTGTGACCAGCTTGCTACCTGGCTCTACTTTCATCTTTACCAATCTCAGTAAAAAATAATACATCACCTTAATTTGCATTTCTTTTATTATGGGTGAAGTAAAGGATCTTTTAATGTGTGCAACAGACTTTTGCATCACCATCTGCTTTGTGAGCTGTGCATCTCCCTTGCTCGTATTTTTCCTCCGACTTCTTTGGTGTTTTCTTATTATTTGAGGTAGCTCTTTATAAATGTAGGAAGCTACCCCTTTGTTTAGTAAGTTAAATTTTTCCATCTTGTCCTTTGTCTTATATACTTCATGGTCTGTCTTTTCACACAGAAAACTTTGAATTTTTTATTCATTTTTTTATGGCTTTGGGTTTGGGTCATAGTTAGAAAGGTCTTTAGCACTCTGAGATGATAAAAACCTACATGATTTGATTATGCTAGGTCCCCCAATTGGTTCACACATTGAGGAGTTACTCTGATTTTTTGCTTTTAGCAAATGCAGCCTCCACACTATGGTGGAAATGCCTGTTGACTGTGATCACCTAGGGACCATGATCTGGCCTCATAAGCTCTTCAGCCTGCCCTGTTTCAGCATACAGACTTCTCCAGAAGTATCACACCCTTGTGGTCAGGACGTTTCTGGGTACAGTGGGCCTGAGAAGCCTGGCAGACATTTAGAGTTGAACCTCACCTGTCTTCCCCAACTGGTATCCCTGTAGGTCTTACTAGTTCCATCCATGGGAACCTACCATGCCCCCAACCCACACCACAATTTCTGTTCATTAGCTGTGGTCTTGGACTTCTGTTAATCTGAAGGACAAACCCTTTCAAGGTCATTTTTATGCAAAGAATGTGACATACAAATGCTTTCTATCATGCTCTTTGGGAGCTCACACCAGTTCACACCAAATCCCCTAGAGGGTGATGCTGAATGGCTCTGTGGGGCTCTCTGGCTTGGTCACTGTTTAAACTGGCTCAAACTGGCTCAGTCCTCACTATTGGTGATCCATGTCCTAGCTTTTGAAATCTGTAAACCAGGGACAGCCTGGTTGGCTCAGTGGTTTAGCGCTGCCTTTAGCCCAGGGCCTGATCCTGGAGACCCCGGATCGAGTCCCATGTCAGGCTCCCTGCATGGAGCCTGCTTCTCCCTCTGCCTGTGTCTCTGCCTCTCTCTCTCTCTCTTTCTCATGAATAAATAAATAAAATCTAAAAAAAAAAAAAAAACAAACAAACAAACAAGACACAGGAGGGCAAGAATTCCAAGGGCAGAATACTGGACTTCCAAGGACAGGGATGAGGCCCAGAGAAGGGGTCAGGTATCCTTGGGACAAAGGGAAAAGAGATGGGTAGCAACTATGGCTTGCTTAGGGTGGTCCTAGTCTGTGACTTGGGAAAGGGTGATAAGATCTTCTCTTTCTTAATTAAAAATTTTCATTAGGATGGACCAGCTTGAGTCAAAAGATGTTGAGGTTTATGATAAGGACTCAGGGAGACATGTGAGGCCTTCTAGAAACCAGAACAATGTCAGACAACCACTGCCTCTCCTCCATTTGAGAGATATTATCTCTTATCTGTTTCTGTCTTAGAACTTACATATGTGCTTGTCACTGTGTTCAAGGTAAGGGTGGAAGACACAGGGAACTAGGTGTAGAGTCAGCGCTTTGTTAAGTATAATACGGTGACTGTGTTAAAGAGGGTGAGGGCTGCTAATCCAAATGGGTGTGTGCACAATTACAAGGTACAAAAAGGTCTAGAGGTGTCAGGAAAAGTCTTCTGAGGAGAGTGAACTGAGTTGGTGCTATCCCCACCTCTTGGAGGTGAAGGCTCCCAACTAATGAACATGAAGTGGAAGTACCACAAGGAGGGGCATAATCGCTAGGTAGGAGCCTGGGCTGCTGGCTGGTGGGAGAGTGTGGGCAGTTAGGAAAGGGCAAAGAGAAGGAGGGAAGTCTCTACAGGGGGCAGCTGGATAGGAGTTCCTTGGGTGACATGGTTCCCATGTAAGATCATATTTGAGCATCATGATCTTTCCAGCCCCTGTACTCTCATCACTGTGGTAGGAATGGCTCACTTAGGGTCTCCCTTCTTCTTTCTTCTGGTCAGCTTCCTCTGGAAGGCCTAGTTGTGGCTCAACCCAAACATCACCTTCCCAGGGTAATGGTTCCTGTGAAGCCAATACTGGCTTTGAATACAAGTGCTTTGGACCCGTGAAGCCCAAAAACCATCTCCATGTGTCTTGGTCCCTGTTCCTGAGAGACAGTCCATGGTTGGTGCTTATTCGGACAGGTGTGCGTCCCTAAACCAGCTGGAACTAGGCAGGCGGATGGGTCCTTTTCAAAGAGAGGACCACTCAGGAGACAGGAACCCCAGGGGATCTGTAACACTTGGACCTTGTCTATTGGGTGAGATCTGCTATGGGCCTGAACTCCTCACTAGAGTGTAGTTTTTAGTTGGCTCATTTATAAAATGGGGCCAATAAGGAAGCAATTCTCAGGCCAAAAACATTTGTCAAAGGAGAATTAGTGGATCTGTCTGCAAAATCATGCCTTTGGCAACATCTTCCTCCTCCTCATCTCCCCTCCCAGGCTGCTGCTTTAGGCAGTCACTGGAAGGCCGGAGGATGGGGGGCATGATTTGTGCTTAAATTCATCCTCTCCTCCCTCCCTGAATTCATTAAGCATTTCAGTAAACTGAGGAGATGGAATGGGGATGGGGACCATCTTCCATGTGGTAGAAGGAGGGATACAAGCAAAATTTTGATCTTCTGATTGCTGGATTTTTCCATGAACAGTGTCTATGGCAAAAACTGCAAAAAAGGGAAACACCAAGGGGTGTCTGTCCTGTTGGGGCAAGTGAACAATTTACAGAACTCTGTGCGGGGTCTGAGTGACTTGTGGCTAGTGAAGGACTGTAGGCAGCTGCTTCTCTCTGTGTCTCTCTCTCTGTCCATCTCTTATGATGTCTATGTCTGTTTATATCTCTGTCCCCCTCGCTTGTGCATGAATGCACACACAATGTTCTCTCTGCCCAGGAGGTTTAAAAGGTGACTCCAGGTCAAACCCCAGTGACTTTCCGTTAATGACAATTTGGAGCCTCAGGCACTGCTGCCAGTTTTAAGGTGGGGGCAGCTCCCCAGAGTCAGATGATGACTGTTTGTAACAGGCCCTCATGTGCCATGCCTCATGGAGAAGTAGATAAAGGCATCAGGAGTAGAATACAGCAGCACAGTAAAGATCCATCCCTTCACATCTGGGCCCAAGCCCTGGCTCTCCCACAGTACCTCTACTGGGGTACTTCAGATGGGTTCTCAGCTTCTCTGCTTCTGTACATGGGGCTGAGATAGACACCTGCTTCAAATGTCCTTGTGGGGAGGGGGGCAGTGTTAACAGAACAAAGCTACATAAAGAGCGCTCAGTACACTGCAGTGCATGTGCTCCAGGAAATGGAGCTGTTGCCAGGCGAAGGGTGGAAAGTGCACCTGAGCCAGCCACAAGGCAGCTGCGTGTGGCCTCAGGCTAGGGTACACACTCAGAGAAGAATCTAGATCAATGCTGCCTAGTAAAGGTGTCAGGAGAGCCATACATGTAGTTTCTAGTAGCCACATTAAAAAGTAAAAAGAAACAGATGAAATTAATTGTAATAATATATTTTATTTTAAATATTCATGGTATATATATTGAAATATAATGCACTTTATTTCTATATATCAAATATTATCATTTTAACATAATCAATATAAAAATATTAATGAGATATTAATATTAATGAGATTTTACAATCCCTTTTTTTTCCAATTAGTGCCTTCAAATGCAGGTAATATGTACTTGAAACAAATTTCAGCTCAGATTATTCCCATGTGCCTGATGGCTGCCATATGGGGCAGTGCAGGCGACCCCTCAAGGAATTAGGGTGGAGAGAGGGAGAGAAAGTACTGAGTAAATGTGATGAGAGATCCAGGCTCATGCTAATCCAGGTTATTCCAAATTAGAACTTTGTCTTCAGCATGCTTTCCTCCACCTGGTTTTGTTTTTGTTTTTGTTTTTACCAGGACTACAAATGTGAGAACTCTGCCCTCCTCTCCAGTGCCAGGAACAGTCCACAAGACTCAGTAAGTAGAAGCATTTTGCTGAACGGATTAGATTTAGAAACCGCTTTTGCATCCTTTTCAGCCTCCTTGGTCTCCATCATCAATCACTCGGACTGGTTTTTACCTGAAACTGATCTTGCTAGAGAAGTAACTGGGTTTGAGGGGAATAAATGTTCCTCGACACTCACAGAATTTCTATTAGGAAACATGGGGCCAGAGTCTCAACCTATGGTACATGATATGAAAGCTGAACACCTCCCCCAGAGAAGGGTCAGACCTACATGGGGGACAGGTCTGAGGGAACAGTTACTGGTAGAGGGGCCATGGGCTGGTCTCTTTGCTTCTTGATGAGGAGATAGATCCCAAAGCAGTGGAAGGAAATTTAACATTATTTGATGGTTCCCCTGGTAAAGACAGGAATGCTTATGAGTGCCTTGAAGCCCCATGTCATGGTGTAGGATTTGGGTCATTAAAGCATAGGACTGTGAATGGTGCTAGAAGGATTCTGGTGCCCCTCTGTGTGTCATCCAGGCATACAGGGGGCAGGGATGCTCCCTGCACTTACAGTTTCAGAAACACCCCAGCTCATCCTCTCTGGGATGTGGGAACTGTGTGGTACATTTCTAAACTGTGTTCTGTTAGTTTATAGCTGGTGATAGGGAGATGATTTCAAGGGGGCACATAGACCCTCTGTAGTTGCTTTGTATTAGTCACGATGTGTTTGGTTTCATGATTATACCAAGCGATATTGGCTTTCCATTTATGATAGCCATATGAAATTTTTTTTGAAAATACTTCTTAAAGATGTGAGTTGACTTAGAGAAGAGTACAGACTAAGAGTTTGGAGGTAATACATAGATATGGCAAGGCATTGAGAATTTGGCAAGCCAAGAAAATGGCTGAGAGGAAATTCTTTTATCAAAGATGTTCACGTGACCTTGGGCAGCATCTGTGCATGTGCTCTATATTTGGTGTGCTCCCAATCTATGCTGATACTTGGTGCAAACTGGACACTCTAAGGATCCATTCCTTGGCCTCTATCTGTTCCCCCAAAATGACTCTTGAAGCTGGGTTTTTATCATAAACTCATTGCTGGATCACCTGAAAAAAGTGTTTACCTGTGACATCAAAGGGAGGAGGAGGAGGAAGATGAAAAATGGTAAGTGACAGCTATACAGCTGGCTTTCTTGTCCCACTTTGCATCTGACCAAGTATTTCAACTCTGTGCTGAGACTGTCCCCTCAATGACCCCCTCAGGTAAGTGCTGTGTCTGTCTTCATTTTGTGGATAGGGAAACTGAAACTCAAGTCAAGAATGTGCCCAAGGTCACACAGCCTGGCCTCCCTCTCTGGTCCACTGTGTCCCTGGGGCACAGTCCATAACTCCACAGCAAGTCTGTGTGATAGTCTTCCCATTTTGTCAACACAGAAATGATTCATGCATCAAAAAAAGTGTATTGTATGTCTTGGCACATTAAAAAAAAAAGTACCTTAGAGTTTAGCTGTTAAATAAAAGGACAAACATTATCCCACAGCTTCTCTGGGTCAGGAATCTGGGAGTAGTTTAGATGGGTGGTTCTGGCTCAAGGTCTTTCATGAACTGGTGCTACCTTCATCCACAGACTTGAGTGGGTTTGGGGGATCCACTTCCAGGCTTCCTTATGTTGTTAGTGACAGGTGGCTTCAGCTCCTCCTTTGTAGATCTCTCCATAAAGCTGCTTGAGTGTCCTCCTGACATGGCTCTCTAGGAGGGAGAGAAAGCAAGGCAGGATCCATGATGCCTTTTATGACCTCTCCTCAGAATTCATGTGCTTTCATCTCTGCCATCTTCTGTCCCTTACGCAAACCCGATGAAATTGTGGCAGAGTGCTATACATGAATGTAGATACCCAGAGAAGGGATCACTGGGGGCCATTTTGGAAGTTGGCTACTACACTTTTCATGATCTTTGAATAACCAAGTCTTGTGGTTGCACACAGGATTCTTGTAACCTCACACCAGGTCTATGAATAGTAAACCTAAAAATACCAAACCCATTTTGCAGGTGGAAAATGAAGTATTAAACAAGGAAGTGACTCATCAGGGTCTTGAAGTTGGCCTTGCTGGGCAGGAGTTTTTGAAGAGAAGGATGTAAAAGTGAGGAGAAAACCCTCCTCTTTAATGCTCATGCCCACAATAGGACCAAAGGTGGCTTGGGATCTGTCCATTTGTCAGGATCTTAGAAGAGCACCCCCTCGATTTTCAGCTTTGTTGGATTGAGTCACCTAGTCCCTGGCCTGGAGCCCTACCTCATTAAAGCTGATGGTTCTGTCTCCTGGAAACAAAGATGCCATCCTGTTAGTTTCCCCCCCCCCCGGAAGCTGAAGAACTTCAGAGGTTTTGTGAGGTCAACAACCCTAAGCCACTCCTTCTTCTCTGTCTTGACCTTCACAATGCTCCCTGTCAAGTTCCTTCTGGCTGGAATCCATGGGTCAGCTTCTCAGCCTAACACGTCATAGGTAGAAGCAGTCATTTTTGTGACTTCTGTTGGTGGCAACATGTGGTGACCAATGATTCTGGATGGCACTCTGTCTCACATGTTTCAGAGCATAAAACATGTTTATTCTTTGTTGCAGTAATCACATTTCTAGAAATTTACACCTTGGGGATGAATAGATGAGTATGAAAAGCTGTGTTTGTATATTTGTTGAGGGATGATTGTATTAGCAAAAAATTTTAGTATATGTGCTGCCGAAGCGAGCACTGTATTAGCAAAAAATAATAGTAATAAAGTTACAGCCTCAAAATCCATCAATAAGGAATTATTTTAAGTAAGTTACATGCATCCATAAAGTCCAATCCAAGCTGCTGCTAGAATTTCATGATGAGGATTTATGTTTATAGACTTGGAAAGATGCTCATGACATATTGTTGAGTGAGAAATACAGCATATATCATATGATTCCAATTATGTGCAATTATATTCATATATCTCCCTTTCTCTGAATGCAGAGAGAGGTGTCAGAAAGGCAGATGGGGAATTCAACTAAATTGGTGGTTTTGCATTTTTCTTTGGACTCTCCAGTTTTATTTATTTATTTTTTTACAGTGAGTGGTTATTCTCCTTAGTAGTAATAATAATGTTGATAATGACTATTTATAAAATTAAGCAGTGAATCTTGGGGGCTGTTAAGTGAGGGTACTCAGGGCAGCTGATGGCATTTTATTAAAGTTTTATTCTTACTTGTCATAGAAATGCTACAGTCCCCTTGGAAGAGTGAAAATGCAACTCATAAGACTGAAGCAGGGCCTGGAGACCAACTTTTTGGTCCTTTTGGCTGCTCCAGGGGCCAGAAAGCCTCAGGCCTTGGCATCTTGCCACCATTTCACCCACTGCCCTGCCCTGTGCTGCCACTCAGCTCCCCTGGTTCTGACCTCTGGCTTTCCAACAAATATACTACCTCCCAGAAAGGGTTTTTCCTGGACACAGCAGATGCGATTCTCTGGCATCCAGAATCCAGGATGTAATAACGATGACAGCCAGCATTATTGGGCACCTAGGAGGTACCCGGCATTGTGCTGAGAACTTCGAATGCATTATCTCCTTTATACCCCAGAGCAGCCTAATGGAGGAAGAACTATTTCTACCCCTATTTCCACAGGTGAGGAGTAGGCTTAGAGTCTTATCGCAATGGGTGGTGGTTCTGGGACTCATTCCGATTTTGACTATTTTCCTGAGCTGAGTTGCAAATGAGGGTAAGGCCACCCAGTTATGCTTAGTGGTGCCAGGAACATTTTTGGGAACATCTTAAATGTGGGGTTGATTGTGGAATCAGCAGGTAAGGTGAAAATCATACCTGGTCAAAGTTACCTGTTAAAGATAACTAGAGGATGCCTGGTTGGAGGCCTTTCTACCCCTTGATACATCTAAGACTGCCATACTTCCTTCAAATATTAGAACAAAGTGAGGTCTTTGGTTAGATGCCACATGAAATGGTTGTGTTGAGGTGACATGGTGGAGGCATGACATATACCTGTCTTTAAATATTGGGATCATCTGTGGCCAAATGGTCACATGATGGCGGTCGCTTGGGAAATGAGGCTGAATGAGAAACTTGCAGATTTACACTCTATTCTGGAGTTTACTTTGGAGTGAATGTGTCCCAAAGTGGGTGGAGGTGACCCTGCCTCGGTGTGAAGAACACTACTACTCTCACTTTTTTAAGAACACTGCTACTCTCACATTTTTTTTTTTTTTAATTCTCCTGGAGTCCTAGCACAGTTAAGTGGCAGAGCCCACGTTTCTACTTGGTTCAGAGCTATCTTTCATAACCTCTCTACCCTTCTGTAGTAGGAATACGCTGTATTCACTTTATTTTGCTGCACAAGAAATTGCCAGAAACTTAGCTTGAAGCAACACCTATTTATTATCTCAGCTAACAAGCGTCAGGAATCTGGGAATGCATGGCTGGGTCCTCTGCTCAGGCTCTCTCAAGGCTGCAATCTAGGTGTCAGCCAGGGCTGGGGTTTCATTTGGAGCTTGGGTCCCCTTCTGAGTTCAACTGGTTGTCAGAGGAATTCAGTCCCTTGAAGTTGTAGGATGGAGGCCTTCTCTTCTGCTCACTGAAGCTGCCTGCAATACCCTGCCACATAGCCCTTTTCATAGGGAGTTGACAGCATGGCAGCTTATTCTTAAATATGTCCTAATAAAATCACATGCGGGGCATTCCATCACATTTTCTATTGGCTAGAAGCAAATTACAGGTCCTGCCTCTACTCTAGTGAAGGGATGATCTATGGCATAAACCTGGGTCTGTCCACCCCAGATACTTGCCTATGAAGGTCCTGAGACATATCCAACTTTCTTGTCTTGGGACCAAGTGCTCTGCTCCAGCATTTTTCTGGCCAGCATCCTCCTCTTCCCCAGGAAAGGGCTCACAGCTCCCCCCAGACATCAGCCCCTACAGCAGTACTGGACTCTCCAGCCTTTCTGACCTCCCCAGGCATGTGGGTGTCCTCCTTTCCATGTCTATTCTGTGGGACACTCCCTGCTGCAGCCTCCACAGCAAATGAATATTTAATGGAATGCTGCCACCTTTTGGAATTTAGCAAAAGTGATATGTGTTGTTTAGAGCGATGGATATGAAGGTCTAGGAAGAAAACACTGTCCTGTTCCTTTGTACACACCCCCGTGCATGCACATGCAATCACTCAGCTTTTATTCCTGCTAGCGATTGACTAAGGTTTGATGCCAGATTCCAGAAGGAAAAAAAAAAAGGAGCCAGTCTCTTCTTGAGGCAGGTTTGTTCGTCTTTTATACTCTGGTTCATAATCACTGTGAGTGCTGACAGGCCTGTGCTGTTTCACACTCCAAGAGGCAGCAGAATGTATGAGCCGGAGCCTTGGTGCATTGGGCTGGATTTTGTCCCTGGTTCTGCCTCCAGCCCTCCAAGGATTTCAGCTTCCTTATCTACCTTCCAAATGTGGGTCTACCAGGCTCTTTCAGCTGTCAACCCTGATCCCAGGTTGTGATGTCTGTAACCAGGTATAGAAAACAGGCAACACTGCATTTATAGATGCCAAATAGGAGTGCCGCTAAGGCTACTTCTGTCCTCCACAGGAAAGACCGGCATTGTTAATTAGTAATGGGTAGTAATTAGAGGATAGGGGTAGCATGGGTGCCATCCCAATGCCAGGTATCTCATGGGGATGCACAGCAGCCAAACCAGAGCTGCCTGCTGCCCATGCTTCTACCTAGAACCCCTGGTTTCCACAATTGGTGTTGAGGATCCCCCTTGCCTGTCAAGACTCTAAGTGTCACTTCCTCCATGGATCCTTTTCTCACCACTTGTTCGTGCCACCACCAAACTTTACGTTCTACCTACACAAAGAAGAAATCAGATTGTGCCGCAATTACAGGTTTCTTTCTATTCATTTTCATTCCCTCATTCATGGCAAGCCCTTTGAGGGTAGGGTCTGAGTCTAGTTCATTTTTGTATCGTTCAACTCTCCACAGTGACTGCAACAGAGTTTAAGGGGAGGGGAGTGAAGAGAGGGACAGATGACAAGGGGAAGTGAGAAAGGAGGTGAGGGAGGAAAGGAGGAATGGAGAGCAGAGGGCATCCAGTGGATGAAGAAACTCACCGCAATGGAGCATAGACTTCAGCATGATTCAAATTCTAGAGGAGCGGATGTTGGAGAAACAGGCATGCCTCAGTGGTCCTTGATGGGCAGGAGTTGAGTTTTTGATGTGACTGGCATGGGGCTGCAGAAGGGTTTTAAGTTGGTGATTGTCTCTATCTAATTTGCATTTTAGAAAGATCTCCCTGGGACCTAGCTTAGGATCTGAGTGACTGGAGGAAGCCTTGGTTGCCTCTTGGGCATATTTCACTCCTCCACCCCCACCGGAGCAGGCCTCTGGAGCAGAGAGGTCACCAGCTCGGCACCCAGGCTTCTAGGCACGCTCCACTTCTCATCGCTAATATGCCTTTCTGTAGCGTCTGCTCGGCAGAAAACCAAGTGTGTGGACGAGATAACAGCATTAAGAGCAGAAGGACAAAGCTGATACTCGGGGCAGTGAGACATGGAGGCTTAAATTCTTTCCCTTCAAAATGTTGCACATGATTTTGGCCACGTGATCCTGATTAAAGCAAGCCAAGCTTGCCAGGATGAAATGCTAAGTGGTGCTTGCGACCTCGGGCACAGGGAGTGCAGAGGTCTGCTGCTCTGATGAGCATCCCTGCCATTTCTCCCCACCGCTTTCTGCCAGATAAAAGAGGGAAATCTATTTAGCGATTTTTCCAAATCCCTGAGGATGGCTGTGCCCCCTGGAGACACAGTGATACTGACAGGTTTCCAATGTTAGTGTGAACTTCAGGTTGGGATTGAGGGTCTTGTCTTCTCCCTACCTCCTGAAGCAGTGTCTAAAATACAGTGAGTGCACAATAAATACGTGTTAACAAAAGTAATAATTGAGTGAAAGCATCAGTCTTACTGACTTGGAGCACTTCAGAATGTTTCTTTGTGCCCCTTCCAAAGTCAGTACTATCTCTTCCCAACTACTCTACTTACTTTTACCACCAAAGATTGATCATGCCGTTCATGAATTTGGTGTAAACCCCAGCAGTCCGTGTGCATCTTCCTCTTTTCTTCAGCATCATCCCTAGGACATCCAGCTATGTTACTGCATGCATCAGGAGTGGCTTCCTTTTAAAAATGTTGAATTTAAATGGTTGAATAATATTTCATTGATTATACCACCATCCTCTGAAATTATTGAGCATTTGGGTTGTTTTCAGTTTGAGGGTATGTGTACTCTTACGCCAATTGTTTGGTGGACAAATGCACCCAGTTTCTCTTGGGACTATTCCAAGGGATGTATTCGATCATATTATGGACACAGATGTCGTTTTAATAGGTGCTACCCCCAAATTTTCCAAAGCAGTTGTGTAAATTACCACTCCTACTACCAATGAATATAAATCTCCCTTTCATGCCCTTTAAACACATATGTTGTGAACTATCACAACGGCTCAGAGGGGCAGGTGTGGTTATTGCTGCTCCCAGTTCAGAAGGGCACACCGAGTGTCCCCTAACTTGGTGAAGGCTGTGTAGATAGTCAGGGATATTGGGGGCCTGAAGCAAGGGTGCCTCCTGCATGGCAGCAGGTCTTAGGCACAGTATACCATGGAATCTGAGCAAACTGCCATGGAGAAGCTGGAGGGCAGCATGGCGGAGTGTGTGTGTGTGCTCCCCCTGTGAACCCGAATGCACACCTTGACCCTCCTCTCTGCCACTTCCTTCTTGTGTAAGCCCAGGTAAGCAGCTGGGCTTTTCATGTGTGTAAGATGGAGTTGATAAATCAGGTTGTCATGAGGATTAAATGAATTAATATAGGTAGAGCCTTGGGGGTGGGCACTAAGGAAAGGTTAACTCATTAGTATTTCAGCTCTGCCCAGTTTGAGTGCTGGACTTAGCTCCTTAGGGAGGAGAGCTGCCTCTCAGCCAACTCTAATAGTTGTCAGATGGGCTACATGATTCTCCCCCGCCTTCCCCTTCGCTCAGAAGGGAGCTGGCTCTCCTGATGAAATCTGGAATCTAATTTTGAGCCCCGATCATTGGTTTCACAAAGCCTGCTGGGGTGCAGCCCGACTGGTCCCTTCTGAAATGAGTCTCTGCTCTTTACTGCCCCTAATAAGAAATGCAGTCTGTTTGCTCAGGGTTTTACCCTTTATAGAAATGGTCAGATTCCTTTCTTCTCCGCATCTCCATTCCGTAAATCCATGCCAAATATTGATGTTTGATAACTACAAATATCACACATAGCTTTTAATCAAGAGAAACGGAGGGAAGATAAGGGGAGTAAATACGTCTCTGTAAGGTAGTTCAATATTCTCAGTAACGATTTTGCTAAGAAATAAAATGAGGGATGGGGGCGGGCAGGGCTCTGTGATGTGTGTCAAGATGGGCCGGACCACCTTGAACATGCTGGACCATGCCTGGGCCCGCACTCCCAGCCAACAGCTTGGATTGAAGTTAGATGTTCATTACCCGGATTGGTAGATGCCATCTCATTTTACAGAAAGGACAGATGTATTTTAAATGTGAATTTCCAATATGCCATCAGTTTATCCCATTACCAGCAAAATATATCAAGCTAAATTCTGTCCTCTGTTGTCCTTTGTCTGAGATGGGAGTGGAATGTGAATGCCTACCATCCCCCACTCTAGAGAGAGGTCAGCCTTCTGGAAGCTGACCTCCCCACTTTTATCCATCAAGGTTGTATTTCCCTTATGTGGGGACAAAGGGCAATAGTATGATCCTAGAAGATTGCTGGGTGTCAAGATATTTGGCCAAGTTTACTCCAGGCCAGAGCTTAGTCAAACCAAGTGAGACCTCACCATCCAAATCCAAACCCCAATAGATCACTGCTACCTTAGCACCATCCCAGTGCCTGTGTGTTGTAGGAGCCCAAATCATTCTACTTGAGTGAGTGAATGAATGAATCAGTTGGTGGGCTTGTCTCTCCACCAGCAACATTGCTGTTGTTTTGTTTGACGTCTACTTTGGCTTTTCTCATCCTTCAATAAATAGCCTTTTGTTTTGTATTTTGATGCTCTCAACTTTTTCTACTTGATAAAAATGATCAATCTCAGAAACCAATGTCAACCAAAACTAGTGATCCACGCACCCACCCACCCATCCACCCACCCACCTATCCACTCACTCACTCATCCAACCATCCACTCATTCACCCATACACCCATCTATCATTCCATTTGTTCATTCATTCATCCATCCAATATTGGGCACCTACCATGGTCCAGACCCCCGTGTAACTGCTGAGGCTGTAGTAGTAATATAAGACACACCTGGCTTATCCTCCTAGAGCCTACAGTCCAGTAGGGAGTCCAGTAGGGAGGCAGAGATTAAGCATACTAGAGGATAATCATAATAGAGATGGGGGCATGTGAGGGATGGTGCAAATGAGGGGATTTTCATTCTTAGATGTCTGCAAACTGCTGAGATGACACCAGAATGTCAGATCCAGTTCGTGGGACCAGTTTGGACTATCATTTTGTGGGAGGAAGCCATTCAGTACCAGGGCCATAGTGGGACTGTGTTTATAGGGCTGGGATTCATCAATGTGTGAAGGCATGAGAGAGTATTTGATACCTGGGTGCTGCTTTACCTATTTTCAGATTAGAATTCTTGTTTTTTTTTTTTTTTTTTAACTCCACAAATCAAAGTAGGTGGGGTCATTTTTTCCCCATTCACCATCAGGCAAGTGGATTTATATTTGGGTATCAGAAATCCTTTCTGATCCCTTTGTCTTCTATCTCCCCTTGCAGGGTTCCAGCATCCCATCAGCTCCTAAAAACTTCCCCTTCAAGGGGGCTATGGGAGTGAGTATCAACCCCTATAGGGACTCTGAGAAGAAAGTCCAACCTTTTTCTTACTAAAGTTGGCTGCCTCTTGTGAAAAATTCTTGTATGTTCTCATGCCTACCAGGTCTGTTTCCTATCTTATCAAAGATTCTTTCTTGGTTTGGGAATTGTGTGTCAGATGGGGGGCTGCATTCTGTTACATGCAGCCTTAGACTTGCATTTTTTTTTTCAACAACTAGAACTGTAGATGTCTTTAAACCAGAAGAAGAAAGCAAATTTGGGCATGGGTTAAAAACAAACTCCATCTTCCTCCAGGTGCCCCTTGGGGACTGTGCAGGAGGGCTCTGGACAGGTGGTGGGAATTTTCTACGCAACTTTCATCTTTCTGGTTTTCCTGCCTGAGTCCACAGGGATTTCATAAACATTATGTTGCTCAATTTCGGTTCAATGGCACGGAGTCATTCCAATGTGTTCTAATTACTCAGACATAAATGATTTCTGGTGCACTTTAAATGATTTCAGATGCACTTTTGTCTATCAGGCTGCTGATTTATAACTCCCTGGGACTTTGATGTTGTGCTTCATTGATTTCTTTTAAGGCTCTTCAGAGGTATATTTATTATAGACGATACATTTCCCTGTTCATTTGCTCCATAATTCTGAAACACTCTCATTTTCCACTTGTCAACACTTAATTTCTACCCTCTACACTTAGGCTGTCCCAATAGCAAGGAGACACATTTATTGAGTGCCTGCTGAATGCAGAACCAGGTACTAGATTCTATGAGTGAGTGGAGATACACAAATTAAATACACACTCACATTTCTTCTAGTGGCATCCTTATAATTTACACAAAGGGACAACACATACACATTCAGTGATGTGACAGGGGAGAAAGAATACAGGGAGGCCACTGGGGTTAGTTCAAGAGCTGCGGAGGATACTTGGAAGAGAGAGTGAGAGATGGGTAGGGTCAAAACTTTGTGTCCACACCCTTGCAGTGAAGGTCCATAGGAGTGGTGCTTTGCCGAGGCAGCCGGCTGTGGTCCTGAGGATGTGCTGGGAGTCCCCGCCCACCATGTACCAAAGTTCTCTTGAGCGTTAGTTTTCTCATCTGTTAAATGGAGCATATCCTATCTTGTTGGTTAGGTGCTATGGCTTGAGCACTGTGTATGTGCTAGGCAGGGGCAGATCGATGTTGTGTGGGATCTGAAGCTTAATCGGTTTTGGGGGGGCTTTTTGAAAACCCCTGATTCTGACTGCCTGGCTGAGTCTCTGCCTCACAGAAGAGCCCACTAGAGTTAATGCTGGGATCTTCAATGCTTTTTAAGCACTGGGCTTGTTTTCTTCCCAAATTATTTGTTGCTCTGGTGTGTAAATCTGATAATAGCAGAGCTTCTGTGGTTGGGAACATTTTCTTTCTCCCTGAGACTGGGCTCTGAGGCATCTTCAGAAAATGTGTTCTGTAACTGCTGTGGGTGGGGAGTCAAGGGTCTGAACCCAGCCCACCTCCCCACTCCCCACTCCGGATGTTTCTTTGAGTTTGCCTGAAAGACAAGCTCTGTGTTGAGAGGGGCAGCATGGATGCATTTCATGGGCGGTTCTGCCATCACAGGCTAATTTGCCGTCTCCCAGTCTGGCTTCAAGCATCCTTCAGTGACAGGATCCTTCTTTCCTGCAAGTGCAAGCCTCAGGTTCCTGTGGCTGAGAACCCGGGAAAGGGACGATGAGGAGTATGTGCCACCTAGTGACCGTTTCCAGGAGCTGCCGCTCTTGGCACCGCCTCGGGAGCAAACTTTATCTCTTGGCGAGGTTGTCTGATGTAGTTCAGCAAGGTTCTGAGAGGGTGTGGCTCAGACCTGCGTCTTGTTGCATTAGAGCAGGATTCTAATGCAGACCAACCTTGATTCTTCAGTGGAGAATCTGCCACTGAATATAGGTTCCCAGAGAAGCGACTGCCTCCCTTTTACTTCTCCCCTTCACAATCACAGTCCTCCCTCCCCTCCTGTCCTCCTCCCACTCAAATCCACCTTTCTGGTATCCCCCTCCTCCTTCTCCTTTCTTCTCCCCCTCCTTCCCCCTCCCCACCTCTTCTCTTCCTTCTCTCTCCCCCCCACCACCCATACTACGCCCTTCTCCTTGTCCTCTTGGCTCCAGATTCTTCCCATCCCCTTCCTTCTTCCTTTGGCTCCTTCCTTTTCCTCCTCTCTTCTCCTTCCTTTGGCTCAACCAGCCTTCCTTTAACTAAATAGATGTTTTTGGTGATTCTGTTCTTTGGTCCAGGTGGAAGCAGGGCAGTTGCTGAGTTAGAGCGAGGCCATGAGTCCCAGCTCTGGATGGTGAGAGGTTGAGCCTGCCTGCCTCCGTCCATGCATTTGTGCATTCATTCATGCATGCATTCATTCGCTTTTTCATGAGTGCATGCACAGATTCAGTAAGTACATTTTGAGGCCAACTAAGTGTCAAACATTGACATAGACCCCACTCTGGCTTTAACCCCTGCACACTTAGCACGCAACATCCCTCTCTGTTATCTGCCCGGAAACTTCCTACTTACTTTCAAGGCCCAGTCAAACACTGCCCTGCAGACTAACCTGTGAACCTCACCCCTCTACCTATTAGATTCAGGATGTTTTGTAGAGCTTTTCCTTCTGTCTCCTTAAAGCCCAACCCACAGGCACTCAGAAATTAAACCCAGCCTTATACTGAGTCAGAACCCCTGACCCTGGTTTTTGTCTGCCTGGGACTCTGTTCTTCAATAGTTATGCTTGTTCCTCTCCCAGAGAGTATCCTGTTCACAACAGCATCCCTAGAAATCCAGAAATATTAGCACTAACAACACGAGAAAGGCAGATGAAAACGTTTTCTGTATTCTTGAGTTCTACCAATCCCATTCTAATAAGTATTGTTTTTTTTTCTTATTCCTAGGGATTGAGTGAAAATAAGCTGTTTCCGAGGACTTAGTCCTGGATGTCTGTCTTGTGTTTTACTTTTGCTTTGTTTTTCTTCCTCTATATTCCCAAGTTAATGCTGGGAATGAGGAAGGTAGGTCTGTAGTTAGGTTTGTTATTACACAGGTCAGGTAGCCCATTATCAAATGGAGAGGAAGGGTGATGGGAATGTCTATACTTTGGCTGCAACACCTCACAGGGTTAACTATGGCATTGTGGAAGATACCACTGTCAACTGAGGATATCATCCAAACTATCAGGGTCTAAGCTCTTGTATGCAGTAGTTACTCAGTAAATGGTTGGCAGTTTTTTTTTTTAAATTGAGATTTACATACTATAAAGTACAAGTCTTAAGTGTCCACCTCCGTGAGTTTTTACATATGCATACTTCTGGGATGCTACCAGCCAGATCGAGAGACAAAACACTTTCACACCTCAAAGTTTGCCCAGTGCCCCCTGCAGTCAGAACCACACCCAACCTTCCCCTCACTTCCTCTTTAGATCACTTTTGTTTGCTCTGGAACTTCATAAAAATGGAATCCTGGCAGACTTCACTCAACATCATGCCCACGAGCATCATCTGTGTTGCAAATGGCTGACAGACTCATACTTGGTTATTGAATGCATTGTCCACATGTTGGCCTTCTTGTATGGGTTGAGTTGAAGCCTGCTTAGGAGGGTGAGTCAGGACAGTTTCAGTTCAAGAGCTTCTTCTTACCTTTAACGTCCCAGTACCCATTTGTGTTGGATCCAACACCCAGTTTCCTGTTGCTGCTAGGCCAGATCATGAGTCCCAAGAACGCAGAGTGGAGTGTTGGGTCACCCATGGGCACTAGCTCCTCCATTTACTTGTTCCACTGTTTCTGGGAGCCTGGGCTATTTAGAAGGCACCCCTGGTTAGGACCTGATGTCTAATATATTTGCAGTCACTGTACTTCTTACCTGATATGCAGCAGTGCAGGAGCCTCATGAGGAAATTGGTTTATCAGCCATCCCAAGGGGTCACCTGTGAGGACTTAGCTCTGAGGCTGTGTTATTTCATGGAAAATACTGTTGGCCTCACTCAAGAGTCTGTAGGATGCCCAGTGATATGCCTTCCAGGCTCCCCCTGCAAATACTAGGATGGGGTTACCACCTGAAACACATGGCCTAAATTCCTGGACAGGAAGCACCCACAGGGGGACATGTTCAACATGAGATTAACAGGCTCTAGAGGGGAGACTCGGGGACCTGGGGCTTGGACTAGATTGCTATGCGAGGTAAGCTCTTGATTTCATGACCTCATCTCTTGCCCCAACCCCGAGACTTCACTCACAATCCAGGTTGTTAACACTGAGAGATCTTATCCTGTTAGCCTTTCACTCGAAAGAAATTGGATTGAAAATCTCGCCAGACTGCCTCCGGACAGAGCTTTTCCATCAGCTGTGAATGACCCTCAGGCAGGGAGAGTTGCTGTCCTTTACACACCAATAGCAGGTGACAGAAGGGGGGGCATTCTTCTCTGCCTGGCTGCTGTCAGAAACTCTTGGAGAGAGATCCCCACTGGGAACTTGCTGTCTGACCCATGGCCAGACCTGAGAAAGTCACTTCCTCTCTCTGTATCTGAGCTTGCCTCCATTATACGTGCTTGTCCCTTACCCGAGTCTCATGGAGACTGTTGCACTGGAGCAAATCACCGGGGGTGTGGGGATTCAAACCCTTCTCCGGGTGCCCTGGGGGCCTCAGGGAAGGGTTTGCCTACCTTACTACCTCCGTTATTTTACTGTACCTGTCCTGCTTGTTAGTAAATTTCTGTACAGTATGATAGACTCCTGGGGTATATTAAAAAAACAAAAAAACAAAAAACAAAAAAACAAACAAAAAAACAAAAAAAACAAAAAAAAAACAACTGTTAAACTCCCCCAACATCTGAACTCAAGACACCTTCTGTGTGGATGACCACATTCTCCCTGGCCTGGTCTGCTCTCCTGATCCAGCAAAGAGTAGCAGTGTTTCAAGCAGGAAAATGATGCTCAACCTCTGCTTCTTTGGAAATCACAGACTTGGGAGGATCAAGTTGGATTTTATCCAATTGGTGGCCTGATGAGGGGTTGGTTTGGCCGCCTTGGTTACAGCATCCTGCAGAGCACCTGCCCTTTCTGAGCAGTTACTGTAGCCCAGGCCTGGGACCAAGAGCTTTGTGTTCATTTTTGTTTGCTCACATTGGTCTTGCGTTATCACCATTTTGTGGATGAGAAAGCTGAGCCCTGGAGGGATCTGACATGTCCAATCTGAATCCAGGTCTGTCTGATTTCTAAGTTTGTTCCCTTAGTCACCTCACTGCCTGCCTCCTTGGGTGTAATAGCTAACACATACTGAGGACTTTTCTTTTCCAGGTGCTGTATTTGTTTGCTCAAGTTACCATAACAAAATACCAGGCTAAAAAAACAAAAATTTATTTTCTCACAGCTCTGGAGGTTAGAAGTCTGACAAAGATAGAGACAAAGGTGTTGGCAGGGTTGGGCTCTTCTGAGGCCTCTCACCTCAGCTTGCGGATAGCCATCTTCTCCCTGCATCTTCACATTGTCTTCTCTGTACGTGTCTGTGTCCCAGTCGTCTCTCTTTACAAGCACACCAGTCATATTAGATTAGGCCCATCCTGAAGGCCTCCTTTTAACCTGATTACACATTTAAAGACACTATCTCCAAATACAGTCCTATTCTGAGGGACTGAGTGTTAGAACTTATATGTGACCTTTAGGGGGACATAATTCAGGCCATAATAAGTGCTTTGCATTTATTTAATTAATCTCAGAAACACCCCATGAACTGGAGATCATGTCAATGACACTGAATTGAGGAGGGGGAAGAGACACAGAGGTATGGGGCTACAGACTTCAGCTGGGCCCATAGCATATTTCCCTATCCCAATGTTATGTACGAAGGTTCTTATACCCCATATCAACCCGCTGTGTCATGGAATAATTTAGGAAGGGCAGGATCGGAAAGATAACATGATGGAGAGGACACTCTAACTGAAAGACTTTCTCTAACTCATGCTGAAAAAGAGATTGGGCAATAACTCCAAAATCATGTAAGGCTGTCATCAAGGGACTGTATTAGGACTTTATACAAACCTCTAAATATCCAGGTACATATTTATACACCCAAGGGTTCTTGTTTTTGTGCGTAGGGATGGGGCACAGAGATCTATGGAAACTTGTCAAGACTCAGAGCAGTGCCAGGAACCACTAGTCTTAGTGTCTCGTGGGAAAGATGGGGTTCTTGTAACAATGAAGACTGTGGCCACATGTTGAAGGTAAACATGGCCACGGGGACATAAAATTATCTGGGTCATCTGAAATTTTTCCAGAAGTACATGGATCCCAATTTCCCAAAATATCCTTTTATTCCTTAAAAGTATATTCCTAAAAAATAAAGCCACATGCAACTTAACTTTTCCCCCAAGTTCTCAGCAACTTTTTTGAGTTTATGGACTCACTCTGGCTTCAGTGTTCCACAATTAGCACTGACTTGAAGTCCTAGGATGGCATGGTTTCATGGTTTATGAAGGCTTTTGTTTAAAACAAAACAAAACAGGGACGCCTGGGTGGCTCAGTGGTTGGGTGCCTGCCTTCAGCTCAGGTCGTGATCCTGGGATCCAGGATTGAGTCCCACATCAGGCTCCCTGCGGGGAGCCTGCTTCTTCCTCTGCCTTTCTCTCTCAGTCTGTGTCTCTCATGAATGAATAAATAAATCTTTAAAAAACAAAACAAACAGCTTTATTGAGATATAATTCATGTGCTATACAACTTATCCATATACTGTACACCTCAGAGTGCATAATTCAATGGTCTTTAGTATATTTAGAAATTGTGTAGCCATCCCCACAATCAACTCTAGAACATTTTCATCACTCCCAGAAAGAAAACCCACACAAAGGCTTTGGAACACCATTCTTACAGAACCCCATGAAAAGAGCAGAGTGAGGGGCACCTGGGTGGCTCAGTCGATTAAGCATTTGCCTTCAGCTCAGGTCATGATCTCAGGGTCCTGGGATTGAGCCCCATGTAGGGCTCCCTGCTTAGCTGGGAGTCTGCTCCCTTTCCCTCTCTCACCATTCGTGCCTTCTCTCTCTCTTGCTCTCTTTTTTTCAAATAAATCTTAAACAAAACAAAACAAAACAAGGTGGACAGTTTCCACCTCACTTTACAGATGGGCAAACAAAAAACTTGGGGAGTTTAAGGATTGGCAAAAGAAGCTTAGGGGAAATTTTTCAATCCTTTTTAATACTGGAAGGTGCCAGTAAATTCCTAGAAACAAGGATTGAAGTTTCTGAGTTCCCAGGGAAAAATTTCTTAAGCTCAGGCTTCTCTCCCTCATCCCTGACCTGGGAGGCAGAAGGACCATGGCAGAGACTGTGTGGGTAATGGATTCAGACCTTCAGCCACTCTCTCAGGGGCTGTCCCTATGCCATCTTGCATATGCTGCTAACCTGCCAGCTTGGACACAGCTGCCAATGCGATGTGACAGGGCCTGGGGCTTGCCTCAGGGACCCTTCAGGACCTTTACATTGAGTGCTAGGTGGCACTGCAGAGCTCTTATTGTGGGACTGGAAGACAGAGGAAATTGTTTGCTGAACGGCTCTGGGAGAGGAAACAGGCGCTTTGAAGACAAAGAGCCTGACCAGTAGGGTAATCCATAGCCAAACAGCAAAACGTTTTGGGGTCTTCAGGGATTCTCCCCTGATTTGGGACAGGGTGATTGAGAGTGACTGTGGTGCCAGAGAGCCTGGCACAAGAGAATATTAGCCATCAGCTATCATGGGCTACTGCAGATTATATTTTAAATGGGATTCAAATACATTACATATAGTACGCTGAAATGGACCAAATCTTAGAAATTTGCATTTAAGCCATCCTTCCTTTTTTTTTTTTTTTTTCCTAAATTTAAGTGCCCTTACTATCATTATTAGCTAACCTCCACCAGAAGATAAGCCCCATAGGGCAGAAGGTTTTGTTAGTATCCCCTTATCTAGAGCAGTTGTGGACACATGCAGGCTCAGGACATTGAAGCAATGAATTTGCAGAACGGTCCCCTGTGTCAGGTGCCACTGTACTGGGATCCTTACTGCAGTTCACAGATGAGACTAGCACAGAGAGTGAAGGAACTGGCCGTGGGTCTCATAGCTCACCAGTGGTGTGGTTGGGATTTGAACTTCGGCAGTCCTAAACCTAACCGCTGAGTAATCCTTCCTGCTTAGCCAAGTCATTAGGACTGGTGTCGATTCACTTTGTACCTTTTGGTGTCCTTCAATTTATTCTCTAGGAAAAGAACTATTCAGTTAATAAATCTGCTTTATTTACCATTGGCACAGAAGGCTCTGCTCTCATGGAGTTACGGTGTAATGGGAAGAGAAGAGAGCATCTGTAGCTGAGCCAGGATAGCCGAGACCTTGTATTAGTCAGCTCAGCAGCAATAACAAAGAACCACAGACTGGGTGGCTAAAACATAGACATTTGTCTCTTGCAGTTCTACAGGCTGGAAGTCTGAAATCAAGATGTCGCAGGGTTGTTTTCTTCTGTGGCCTCTCTCTGGCTTGCAGATGGCTGTCTTCTCCCTGCATCCTCATATGGTATTGCCTCTGTGTATGTCTGCATCATACTCTCCTCCTAAAAGGACGCCAGTCCTATTGGGTTAGGGCCATGTGAGGTCATCCAAATTACCTCGTTTTACCTTAATTACCTCTTTAAAGACTTTATTGACAAACACAGTAACACTCTCACGTACCGGAAGTTAGGACTTCAACATTGAAATTCATGTGAGAGATTCAGCCTGTTAACAGATCCCAAACACAAAGGTTCTGGAATCATACTTCTAACTCCTCTCCAATTCCAGTGGCCCTCAGTTCCTTTCCCTCCCATGGGAGCCAGATGTCAAATGCTAATGTGGATTCCCACATTCACTAGTTCTAAATAGCTGGTTATATTCAGATGCTTAGGTGGAAATGAGTTCCCTTATTCTTTTAATGGTGGATCTTGTGAATTGGACAGAGGTTTCAAACAGAGGTGGGAAAGAAACCCACCTCAGATCTGTCACTTTCTTCAGCTCCCTTCTGAGCACATTTGAGCAATCATTTTATCTAAAACATTTTTTTTCCATAAGAAAGAATTTTGCTTAATTGGGTCTCATTTCTGTTCTTCCCTTAAAACAACCAAGCATCTACATTTCTGTTGGGATTGAAAGCTCCAATCAGTTCAGATAAATCAGCTCCTTTTTAAATTATGATCTTGGAGGAAATAATGATCTAACTTACTTTTTGTTAATTACTTTTAGGTGAATTAGACATCCCAGCTTTGCAGTTCCTGATTTCCTCAGAAGTATTTAAGCTCTCAAATCTATTTAAACCTTTTCTTTTACTCAAATTAAGATGCAGAAGAATTCCACTATTAGAAATAATTTAGTTTTTTTTTTTAAGTTCAGCTTCATGACTATAATTTTAAATAATTCAAGCTGAAAAATGATCCTACCATATCCCATGTAGTGGCACCAAATTAATGTTTTCCCTTCACAATTGTCCTATATTATTGGTGTGTCAGATTTGTAAACAAATAAGTAGAACAGAGAGGTAATAATATCATCAGGTAGAAGTATAAAACACAAACCAAATTGTGTACCCCACAGATAGGAATTAGGCCTTTAATCATGGTGTGTGTGTATGTGGAGATCTCTGTGTCTTTGTATCTCTAAGAAAAAAAAAGTTGTACAGAAAAAGTAATAGCTTTGTTGACAATGAACAGAACTAAAATCTTTTTTATGCAAAAATTCTAAAATTTCATAATGAAGAAGTTATAGGCAACAAGTATTCTTAGAAGATAATTAATATTCCACAAGAGAAGCACATAATTAAAACTTGCAGGAAATGGCCAAAGCAGTACTTAAAGGCATTCTCATAGCCTTAGATTTTACCATCTTTTTTGTCTGAGAGAGGAATTTTTATCTTCAATACTAAGTGAAGTAGTTAGTGTAAGGGTGGAAGTCTTTCTGCTTCTGCCACCACTACCTCAATTAGTAAGAGCTTCTACTATAGTGAGAATTTCAGTGCTTGTAATAGTCCAGTATTTGGTCCTGGAGAGCTTGGGTGTGTCAATTTGAGAAACAGAGTGCAGCCCAATGTCTAAATTAAGGGTTTAAGGGATTAAGGAAGCCAAGAATTGAGGTCTCTTTCTGCCATGCAAATGGTGGTCGTATCTGTGATGTCACTTATCATAGACCAAATTTTTTTTTTATCTTTCCTTTATTTCTGTTCTTTATTGACCAGCTGGATCCTGGGTAAATTCCCCATTGGGAACTAAATCAGAAGGAGCTCCTGGGTTCTGGGGAAAAGGAGCCATTGATATAGTTTAGGTTTCTAGGATCTAGGCAAAGGAAGGGACCCTTGAGGCCAGGCAAGAAGTATCTGAATTCTAGGAAAGATCCTAAATCCAAGGCCTGAAGTGTCCTGGTGTATTACTCTTTATCCTCAGTTAGAGTGGAGATACTTCAAGAACTTTCAGCTGAGACATCTGTGGTAAATGATGGAGGGAACCTTGTTATTCTGGTTCTTGATAGCAGCTCAGGACCAGCAGAGCAGTCTCTAGTTTCTCATCAATTAAATTCTGAATAGTGCATTCCCCATCTCCAGGAAATGCCAAATATGAGCAGCCTCAAATTTGAGGCTAAAATGAGATCTCACAAGGAGTAGTTATTCCTTTTTTGCTTATATATTTCAAGCTTCTGTTCAAATTCTAGCTGGTTAATATACAGGGTAATATTAGTTTCAAGTGTAGAATCTAGTGACTCATCACTTAATGTACAACACCCAGTGCTCATCATAAGTGCCCTCCTTAATGCTCATCACCCATTTATGCCATCTCTCTACCCATCTTCCTTTGTTTATATTCCTCTTCTCTGTGGGCCATAATGAGTCCTGTGGCACCTGACCAGTCTATAGGCTAAGTCTGATCAAATACAAAGGTATCTTGTAGCTATCAACCATAGCAAGTTATGGTTGATGCCAGTTGTCACCAGAGTAAGCTGTAATTTAATGCCTTTCTAATGATGCTACCTCGTCCCCAAGCACCCATCACATAGTCAACAAATGCACAAATGCACTGGAGCAGCATTAAATACTAAATAGAAAAGATAAACTGATGTTCCAAAGGGAACAGCCATTTACTCTTCATTTTCCACTCCTAATGTGTTGAGAGTACAAGGCTAGAAGACTGAGGTTGGTGACAGGCTGCCACCAGGACCCAGATTGAACCCAAAAGTAATCCTGGAAGACCCTTCCTCTCTTCCGACTCCCCAGTATTGTAAGGATGTAACAGGGGGATTATCAAAATGTAACCACCCATAGGATTTGGATGCCGGTCAATCCAAATGGATGCAGCAACTAAATAGACTCAACTATAAAACTTGTACAGCTGTGCCAGGGTGAACCAGCTGATCACAATGTCCTCCATTGTATCTTTAGACTTTGTCTGCAAATTCTGAGACAGTTCTCACAGACTCAGAGCCCTCCCTGAAGAGGGATGGATGGGCCATTTAAGCACTGGAAAACTCAGTAACAAGGGAAGAGTGGGGCCGGTATCAGAACCAAAGACTAAAAAGCTGATCTAGCTGAGAGCCAATGCCACAGCAGCCCTCCTTCATGTAAATAATCTTGCCCTTGGCACCCACTTGAGATCCTGGTATGACAGTGGTTCCCCTGAGTTTTGGTTTCCCTGTCCTGACCTCACTTCCTTATAGCTTGAGGTTGTATTTACCCAGCTGTCTATTTTAGCAGGCAGACCTGGGCTCAGTGTGCAGCCCTTTGTGTTGAGTTGGAGGTAACGGAGCCAAGGTCAAAAGAGGGCAGATTTTGGAGTCCGTTAAAATTGGTGTTAAATCTTGACTTGCTACCAACTTACCTTTAAGTCTCACTTTCTAAATCTTAATGAACATGAAAGTACTCTGCGGTGATGTAGGGAGAATTCAGTGAGCTAATACTTAGCAGGCACTTAACTCTTAGTTGTACTACGTGCTGAATGACTCTTAAGTGGTCGGGGATAGGATCTCTTTCTGTCCTCATAGGAGGTTAGTGTAGGTATCTCGCTTCCCTGGTTTATCTCTATCCATTTGAAGCTCAGGGGAATGGTTCCCTCTGCAAAAGGAGAGAGTAAGGGGAAGGCATATGGACTTTAGACCTTGCTTGCTACCATCTGACTAATAATAATCATATTCACAAAAGTTTGTCAGGCTTCCTTCACAGATCACCTCTGGACCTTCATAGCATTGGTGGGCAACTTGCATGACACCTTCCATGAGAAGGACTTAGGTCTCCAATTTTTGGTGCCAATGCTTTGATCTGTCAGCACTTCCCAGAGACAGACCTGCTTCTTAATGCTTTTTTTTAATCTTGATGAAGGACATGGGCTGTCATTCAAAACTAGGCAGGATTTGGGGGGCAGACCCTTCTCACCTTGTGGCTTTAATTGTTGGAATAAAAGCAACAAAGGAGATTGGATGTGTGGGTGAGGAGGTCATTTAGAGAGAGGCATTTTAAAGCACTACGAGCTTTAAATTTTTGATTGCTGATGTTTAACCACCAAATAGAGTTTTCAGGTGGTTTTTGATGTTACTTTCTCCATCTACAGCAAAACAGCTGCATAATGGCAACAGTTGACATTTAAGAGTGGGAAAGTAGGGCGGCGAGGTTATTTTCTTTGGAAAGGTCACACTTGCATCTGGAGGTTGTCCATGACAAATGGCCAAACCAGTTTCCAAAACTGTGACCATAGACACTTGGAGGTGCTGCACCTGTGTTGTTTTTTTTTTTAAGTAAACAAAACTCAAGTGGTCATTCACTGTATGTCAGAATTTGCTCTGATAAAGGTGATCATCTTTGATGATCATGACAATGTTGATGATTGATATTATTGGCCAGGCTCTGTGAGGCTCTTTCTGATCCCCCCATATGCTTTTAAAAGTCTCTCTTCTGGGGCACCTGGGTGGCTCAGTCAGTTAAGCATCTGATTTTTTTAAGCGTCTGATTCTTGAATACGGCTCAGGTCATGATCTGGGGGTTGTGGAATCAAACCCCACATTGGGCTCCATGCTCAGTGGGGAGTCTACTTGATATTCTTGTTCTCTCCCTTTCCCTCTGCCCTTCCTCCTGCTAATGCACACGCACATCTTCTCTCTCAAATCTTTATTTTTAAAGTCTATGTACCCATCGCAGCTTTTACTTTCTTTTTTATGTAATTTATCATATACTATTTCCCCACCTGCTTTCATGTTTCCCACTCCCTAGAGTGGGGCTACTAGATGATCTCCCTTTTTTCTTCTTTGTACCTGATATGGGGCTTACTGAATATTTTTTTCTGAATGAAATAAATATTCAGAATCTGAAAGGAAAGGAAGTTGTTCGGATGAACTTTGTTCTTGATGAGACAGTTTTGCTAAAGGCAGCTGTCAGCATAGGATCTTTTCCTGTGATGGACACTTGGGTGGTTTTGCAATGTTAGGGCCAGGTAATGGACAGGCAGACAGGTGATACGATATCTCTGTATTGCAAAGAAGGGCTAAGCCTCCACATGTTTGCTCTCTGTAAGCTTTTGTGCAGAGATCTCAAAGCGGGATTGGTGCCTGAGATTTCTTTTCCAATTTTAAGTTAGGGAGCCAAGGAAGGTATGGAGATACCAGAGGAAGGATCTTGCTATGTGTGCCTAGGAGTCTCTTCATAAAGGACACAGAATACAGGTCAGCTACTTGTCATGGCACCTGTCATCACACAATCAAAACATTATTATTATCATAATTATTCTTACGATTTTATATTAGGGAGCATGTCATGAGATGGCTCAACTGGCCATAGTCTAATGTTTGAGAACAGGGATGGATTTGGGAGTCAGACCTGCTGGGTTTCACATCATTATGACCTTGGGGCAAGTCCTTTTACCTAAGTGGTTTCCTGGTCAATATTTCTTTACTTTCTGTGAGATGGAGAAAATGATACATCTATTTTATATTTGTGGTGAGTGTCAAATTAGGTAGATAAAAAGTGCCTAGCATACTAACAACTCAGTAAATGAGAGACATTTTTGTTATTGCTGTTGTTTTATTATTCAGCAAGTCAAGGGCTTCAGTGTCTCTAGGAAAAGTTGAATTTTGCTGTCACACATAGTAGTGGTGATTCATCTGGAAATAACAGTCACCTCCAGTTTCTTCCCACAAACTACCTAACCCTGCCTGTGTTTGTCTACTGCTTTCAGGACCTGAAAGGAAACAGTGGGTGGGGTGAAGGTAGTAAGCCCCATAAATGTGATTTAGTGAGCCCTTACTATAAGGCAGATGCTGTGCTAATATTTGACAATGATGATCTTGAATCAGACCTCGTAATCCCTGTGAGATAGGTACTATCATTACCCTTCTTTAATATATGAGAAAATTGAGATGCATAGAAGTTAAATAATTTTCTCAAATATATTCGGAAAAAATGGAAGCCTGGGAAACAAACTCAGGTCATCTGATTCCAGGGCTTTTAATCATAATAATTTTTATACTAAATGTCAGTTAAAATGTTGTAAAACTACACTCCTCGCTCTAGAACAATATACTTGTGATTTCTTTTCTTTTTCCAAAGCATGGATAGATGGACTTTTGATGGCAATTTTTTTTTACCGTATTAACAATCCTGCCTGAGAATGACAGTATTCCCTCTACTGCCACCTAGGGGCTTGCACTTAAATGAGGGACTGCAATTTCTGAGGTCCAACTTTCAAAGGCTCTTATTCCTTACCTTTTAACAAATTAACGTTTTGGGTTATTGCATGCTGGAGTTGCCTACTAGCTACTGGCTCAGTTTTGGCAAAGTTTGCAGTTTTGTCCTTAGAGTAGTGTTAGTGTAATTATTTGACTATTTGATTCCACTTTCATTCTTAATATTTTACCAAGTGTGGAAAACTGGCAAATTAAAATGTTCATACAAGTAGATAAAAAGCAGGGATCTTAAATACAGCAGAGATCAAAACAAAGAGGACTATTTCATTTTAATTGCATACTTACTAGATTGAAAGTAATTAATCATTTTAAATCGCAAAGGGGAAAACAAAATTAAAGAACTCATACAAAAATGCTAAATATATTTTATCAAACACCTAAGTGTGATTAAAGATATACATCCATCCTTTCATAACTGAGTGCAAGTCAGGATGTTTTCAGCTATGGGAACTATTTCTTTCTTTTTTTTTTAAAGATTTTATTTATTTATTCATGAGAGGCACACACAGAGGCGGAGAAGAAGGTCCATGCAGGGAGCCCAATGTGGGACTCGATCCGGGGTCTCCAGGATCATGTCCTGGGCTGAAGGCAGCACTAAACTACTGAGCCACCCGGGCTGCCCAATGGAAACTATTTCAAATTATTTAAACCTAGAGGAATTGACTGGCTTACAAAGTTGGGAAAGATCCTGGGTCATTTAGGGAGTTACCGAAGAATTTGGAAGAGCCAAGGAGGTGGGATGGAAAGCCAGGAGTCAGGGCCACTGTGCTCCATCTGTTTTTCATTTCTGCTCATTTCTGATTGGCTTCATTCTGCAGACAGACTCTGTCCAGATGGCATAGATAGTGGGGAAGATATCCACGAGATCCTTGGCTTTATAACCTCATATTCAGCAACATGAATTATGCAGAATAATTCAGAATCTTCTATTCACGGCATTTATAAATCAGTCCCAGGATGGATTCTGATTGGCTCTCCTTGGATAATACCCCTACCCCTCTACCAACCATTGTGTCCAGAGTTAGAGAGTTACCGTGATAGGTCAGGACAGGGTCATGCGATCATTCCTGTGCTCAGGAAGGCCCAGAATCTGTTACAGGAAGAAGGAAATGAAGGGAAAATAGGCCAGGCAGTCCAGGGAGTATTCCTCTCAAGTCCATCACTGAAGCACATTCCCTTCCCATGTTTCCTTAATTTTTCACTTTTGACTTCAATGTAATTAAAAGAAAAGGACCATTGTATTGGTGGTCAGCCGTCTGACAGAATCTTGAGGTATTCAGCTGTGTCAACCCCACTGAATATAATGAATAAATAATTCACATTCTGTACAAGGATCATACAAATAGTTTTGGCATGGTGGGAATTTGCATCCTTGCAGCCCATCCCTCTCTCTGAATGTGGTTCCCTAGGCAGCAAAGTAGCGGCATCTGTTTTGAACACCTGGTGGCCTCCATCCCTCAAGGAGTTAAGCTGAAAGCTAAAGAGAATGAAAATGGGGCCAGGGACTGGAGGGACTTTGTTGAGTAGAGCCTAATCAGGCTTTGAGTGACAAATGTGTTGAGATGTGAAGGAGAGAAATATGTATCCCATACAGATTTGTTTTTCATGTAAATAAGTGTTTTAGCCTCAAACTTTCTGGCATCTCATTATGCAGGTGACTTAGTCATTGACATGCATACGATTTGCATTTTCCCCCTTCTTTGCCAAAAGTGCAGAGACTGTAACTTGGCCAAATTACGCGTCCTGAGTGCACAAACAAAATGCACCATCTTGGGAGCATTTGTAAATACCAAGGGATAGATCCAGCCAGAGTAGGACATGGGTCTTATTGATTCGTAGCATTAGGCTTTTCTAGAGGATTTTATCCTCTTTGATTGCTAGCATGCAGCCCATTTCTCATGTTATAGATAATTCAAGGAGGCATGTCTGAGACTGGGAATGGAGGGGTGATATTAAAACTATTTAATATCCAATCAGGTGTGAACACTTGACAGATCAGAATGGATGCTAGACATACCTTCATGGTGGCAGACATAAACCCGTTAGTTGGTGGGTCATAGAGAGGTCAGAAGGGTGATTCCAGGGCCATTTGGCAAGGTAAGGGCAGTCATTATTTACTAACTGGTATGGCAAGATATGATTTACCATCTGGTCCACTACTCAGGTACATATTGGCTGACAATCAATTCTTGTAGGCATGCCGGCATATGGACCTAGCGAAGTTCTAAGTAAACTTGAGATCATACCTTGGGAGGGCTGCCTAAGGAGCCCTGGGCAGCGGACCAGGCGAGACCGCAGGGCTGCCTTCCAGAACTGCTCTTGCTTGTTTTCATTTTCAAATGGGAATTTGATTTAGGACCGGCCTTTGGTTTCTCCGAGACCTAGGAAGTAAACATTTCTCATTCTCAAAACCCACAAATTAATCATTTTTGCAAATCAGAGCTGAGCTCTGAGCCTCTGACCAGGAGGCCTGAGCCCGCTGGCCTCGGGAGCCTGGATTTGCCAGCGTGTGCTGCTAATGCATATGCATTTGTTCTTCTTGTGGGAGCTCTGGCCCTGCAGGCTTCAAGGGGTGACGCTCTCCTCACTAATCATAATGCAATATCAGTGTTTTCTGCAAATCCCCTTATTATCTCTGCATCATTAGCAGTTTCTGAGCTTGTCTACAACTAATTTCACAGTGAATCTTATTTCTACCCGATATTTTAAATAAGCTATCATGCCGGGCAGCAGCTGACACGCCGCTGAGAAAAAGCAAATCAACCTAAAGCGGGCTTTCAAACAGCCTCCGACAATTAAGTTTTAGGTCATCATTTAAGGTGGGAGAATGTAGCAAGTTTCTAGAACAATCCCTGCCTCTGACCTCAATTTATTTAGCCATTCCTTAGTCATTAGAGAAGTGATCTCTAGAGCTAGGTTTCCAGGAGTCTTAATTCTGCTCTGCTACTTCGTATAGATGACCCTTAGCATATGAAATAATATTACTGTGCCTCAGATAATAAAATAATATCTACTCATAGGGTCATATGAGCAAATGTTTATAATGTGTTTAATGTATTATATCTAGTATATTGAGCACCTAAGTATGTGTACCTTAAATACAGTTTTTATTCTTTTTCATTCATTTATGAGCTATTCAATGAATGATTCCTTTGTGCCTTGCATCATACAAGGCACTGACACCATTTGGCCACTTTCTGCTTCTGGTCAATCTAGTATTTCACTGAGGAGGCTGAAGAACCCTATGAGGATGGGTAGAGATTCATACATCCAACAGCAATAAGAAAGAACTAAGGTTCCTATGTTGGATAATTTCTGTCTCTGGATGAGTGTTAAGGAAGGAGGGTAACTGGGTTTATGCCCACCCAGGGTTCTGGGAACTTCTCCCACCCCTTAGCTATGGCCAGCTGCCATCCCTTGAAGAAAAGGGATTTCTTTGGCTGAGCACCAGGTCTCTTTGAGAAGGTACCTGAAGTCCAGTTTTCTGAAACGTTTCCCCTCTGAAGATGTAGAAAGTTCAAAAGTGTTCTATCCTTTGGATAAAGTGGACAGTCCCTCTCACTCTCACCTCTATCCCTCATATGAGGGCTCTCTTTTCTTTTCTTTTCTTTTCTTTTCTTTTCTTTTCTTTTCTTTTCTTTTCTAAGATTTTATTTATTTATTCATGAGAGACAGAGAGAGAGAGAGAGAGAGGCAGAGACACAGACAGAGGGAGAAGCAGGCTCCACGCAGGGAGCCTGATGAGGGACTCGATCCTGGGTCTCCAGGATCATGCCCTGGACTGAAGGTGGCGCTAAACCGCTGAGCCACCCGGGCTGCCCAAGGGCTCTTTTTCTAAATAACTGAAGGCAACACAGAACAGCAACTATTAGGGAGAATTTTCTATTCTTATATACAATGCTAAGTATGGTACATACATGATTAATACCCCCTGAGGCCTACAGAGGGGGCACAATTATTACTGCCATTTTATAGCTAAGAAGAGTGGGGCTTGGAAGGTAGTGTTACTTGCCCACAACCACCCAGATAGTAGGTTGGGAGAGACTAGAGCCCAACCCAGATATTCTGATTCTGTTACCACTCTCCTACCCCTTCCCACAGTATGGCTTTGACTGTTTGTGAGCATACAGCACAGGTATAGGGATGGCTGTCTGGTTAATAGCCATCCTAATTTTGTAGGCTGAAGTTCACAGGGGCTTCCATTCCATTTTCCTTCACCTTTGCCTGCTGCTCCCTAGAATAGTCTCTCTGCCACACCTGTTATTCCTCTCAGTAAACATCCTCCTCCCCTGGAAGTGATCTAGAATGGTGTCTTTTGGGTCTAGAGGAAATATGGGAAAGTGAGATTGTAGGCTGGGTTTGTCTCCAACCCCCACCCCATGACATGCAATATTAATAAATTGTTTATTCCCTGTCAGTTCTAAATGAGGAAGATTAGAATGAGAGAAAGAAAGGAATTGCTTTTCCACTTACTGTCTGCACTATGGATACTGGTTTTCTCTGTCCTAAAGCATCAGTAGGACACTGGGTTCCAGAGGCATCTGGGGAGGGGAGAGGAGCAGAGTTAGATTCCAGGCTGAGTGGGCTCAGATGAAGCAGGAAGTGCTTTGACTCTTGGTTCCTCCTCACCATATCTTTCCTCTACATATAGCAAAATCCTATGCCTCCTATAAAACTCAGTTCAAATGACTCTTACTTTAAGATGCCCTCTTTGATTCTTACAGAAAGTGCCATTCCTTCCTGTAGCAGGTCATTGTAGGAGGAAGGAATAGCACACTCTCTTAGAAGAAGTGGTCTTCCTAAGAATTCTGACCTCAGTTCTTATCCCCTACAGATACCTCCCCTTCCTCCCTCCTCTAGTTGCCTCTGTGTGTGATATTCCTAGATTCTTTTAGACTGTGGGCATCTGACTCAGAATGGCTGGGTCCTTTCTGTGGTTTCCCGTCACAGTAGATATTCTAGAATTGTGTGTGTACCCCATTCATGCATGCGTATACAGGAAGTACCCTCATTAAGTGCACAATTGTATGGTCAACTACATAAAGGCTGGAACTTCAAGTATCTAAGTTATTACTCTCATTAGTGTGACTTGATGGATATGTCTCATTCATAGATATATTTTATTTGCTTGCAGAGTTGTTAAAATTTTGGACTTACTTGTCAGTGTTTTGAAATGAGGAGGTTTAACAAGAGTCTTCTCTTGGAAATCAGAAGGTCTGGTAACATGGGGTCCATATCCTAACATGCCATTAACCAGTTGGACTTGAGTAGCAGTTACCCCGTTCAAAAAGAGGATGGACTCTGTTTACCGCAGTCTCCACCACTTCTTATTTCTTCCCCAGCCCTGAGTATCAGGGTCAGTTTCCATTCATTATCACTCTGATGCTGCTGTCTTTACCTGTCCTGCTTTATTCATGCATGCAACCTGTCAGGCACTTAAGTGGAGCCATATGACTATGTTTACTCGGATGTTTGGCAGAGTATAGACATGGTCTCAAATTCCTTGGGTTGATGTCATTCTATTCTCCTTGTTATAACTGTCAGTTCATTCATCTGGTGTCTTTGAAGCTGCACAGTATTTGGTTATGAGCTATTTTCTGCTAAGGTAAGAAGCATTGTGCTAACCAGACAGGCTAAGCACCTCTTCCACTCCTCCCTGCACAGAGCCTTGCTTTCCAATCAATGGTGTTCACCAGGCATTTGACTCTGTTATCCATGGTGCTGGGTACTGTATCTGATGGTGATCACATTAGCCCACTTTTGCTGTATACAGAGCCTAGAGAAATAGGAAGAATGCAAAGGGGACTTTTGTAGCAGCCAAGGCGCAGAAGTGGCCCCTTGCTCCTTGTGGAGGCCCATTTTCTTAGCGCTGAAGTCCTCTGAAGAATCTACATAAATGAGTTTATTTTGCAGAAAAGTTCAGTTTATCAGCTCCAAATTATTGTGAATCAGGGGAGAGAGAGTATGGAGGCTTCCATATACATACATGTCCATGCATATGCACACACACATGCATACACGAATTGTGTACCTGTTACTAGACTGTGTTTTAAAGGCTGAGCATTAATTACATTGGTGGCAGGTGAGGGTAAGAATAGTGGGATGACAGAGTCCCTGATTTCATGGAGAATGAATTCTAGCAAGGAAAGACAGGTGATAAACTAAACAAATGGATATATGATAGAATGTCAGATGGTGGTGAATACTATGAAGAACAGCACACTGTGGTGGGAGACAGAGTCAGGGGAGGCCTTTTTAAGGTAATGGTGAACAGAAAGTTTTCTTTGAAGAGGTGGCACTTATGCAGCTCCTTGCACAGGTCAGCTCTGCCACCAAACACCTGGGGACACGTTCACATTGCACATTGGAGTTGGGCCATGGGAGAATGCCATTTATGTTGATAGCCACATGAATGATGCCCTCTAGGGGTGTTTCCTCCAACAGGTTGGGGAAACCAACCTGGGCAGGGAACATAGGAGGGCAATTGTCTTGGAGCAAGCTTGCTATG
Source organism: Canis aureus (assembly GCF_053574225.1). Classification (NCBI taxonomy): domain Eukaryota; kingdom Metazoa; phylum Chordata; class Mammalia; order Carnivora; family Canidae; genus Canis; species Canis aureus. The sequence goes on from NC_135618.1 coordinate 41,856,711, forward strand.
TTTAAGGAAGAGCAAGGAAGCCAGAAACAGAGTGAGGGGCTAGGTCCTGCCTGAGAGGTGTCTAAGACTCTGTTCCTGCAGGGCTTTAAAGACCAGTGAATCTCAAATTTTAATGTACACATGAATCTCCTAGGGATTTTGCTAAAATACAGATTCTGGTTCAGTAGGTCTGAGGTGAGGCTCTAGGTTCTGCATTACCAATGAATTCCCAGGTAATGCTGAAATTGCTGGTGTCTTGACCTCACTTGGAGGAGCAAGGCTGGGGGCCATGGTCTAGACTTAGAGAAGGACACTGGGAGAGTCTTGGTCTGGTAGTTTATTTTGCTTGGCTGAAGAATCATTTGCTTTAGAGTCCAAGTGCTCATCGAATCAGTCCATAAGGGAGCATTTTTTATCCCTTCACTGCCCAAGCAGGCAAAGGGAGGCTGCTGGGAGAGATAAGGAAAGGTTTATTTGTGTAGCTACTCGAACTCCGGGCTGTTTATAGTCGATGAATATCTGTCTTTAAGCAGCTGTGTGAATTATCCGAAATACATGAAAGCAATCCATTCGAGATCAAAATCCTTAATTCCAGACCTTTCCAGGTTGATACGTCTTAAAAGAGGGAGGTTTGGTAACATTGTTGAACATTAATTAGGTAACACTTGTGCAGGACTTGGAGGATGAAAAGCCTTCTGTGTGTAAGTGCTTGGGAGCGTGGCTGTGAAACGGTGCAATCTGAGCCTGGGATTGAAATGAAAATTTCACATAAGCAAGTGCTCGTCCCCATCAGGTGCAGTGATTGGAGATTGTGCAAGTCTGAATGTGCCTAGTCACCCCCCCTCTCCCCAGCAGCACAGCCTCAAATCCTGCTGAATAGAAACCAGCATGCAGATGAATGGGGAATTTACTAGAGGTAATTACAGAAGGAAGGAGGGAGGCCCCATGTGCTCCCAGGAGGGGAGGGGAGTCTTTCTTTTTTCCTTGTCACAAAGGACTGTTTTCCTCTGATGGTGTTCTTGTAGCCTGTGTTCTACCCAGGACTTAGAGGATCTACTAGCAGGGAGGTGGAAAGACCACATGTGGCCCCTACAAGAGTCTCCATTGAAAAGCATGGGCTCCCTCGCTTACCTGTGTGAGCTCACCTCCTATTACCACCCAGCCTATGTGATCTTCCTTTTCAGTTCTTGCCAGAGTTGGTCCAGTCCCAAGAGAAAAGTGAATGGGACTCCAAGGCTGGGGTTCCTGTGCTGCCCTGTGAACCCGCTCCTCCTCTGACAGGCCCCCTTCAGTCATACCAGGCCTGGAGCCCAAAGCAAGGCATCCACTGCCTCCTCTGGAAGGGACTTCTTAGAGCCCTGGCAGGAAGTGAAAAGGTTATGTCTTCACAGTAGTATTTGATTTGTTCCCTCTTCTCCATGTCATCGAAAATGAAGAGGCACTCTGTGTTACCTTTTAAAAATCTCAGCAAAAACCCTACATCACAGGTGTATGCTTTGATCACTGCTCCCATTATAGATGTGAAAACAAAACAAAACACACCAGGATCAGGATAGTAAGGAAACTTGCTAAAAGTTGTATGGCATATGAGTAGAGGGGAGACATGCTGTTAACCCAAGACTGCTCCTTCACAAGAAAAACTGTGCCTACTCAACTACTCTTGGTCATCTTTTTCCCAGGAGATTGTTGGTGTCTTCTCATTTCCTTGGGCACTGAGACAGATGGTTGAGCCTCATGAAATATCTCCTTCTCACTGCCTTGGTGCATGTGGACTTGGCCCCATGTTCCCCTAGAACACCAGAAGACTTCCTAAAAATCACCAAGTTGGACTGCTCTGTCCAGAGTTGTTGAGATGTCATGTACCTGACCTCTCAAACCCAGCCTAGGAATATCCAGAAGTCAACCTTACATCTGTTAGGTCAGTAAATATCTCTTGATTTATTGTTGTCGAGCACTGTTGAACCACAGCAAGATATTTTTAGGTACAGGGTACCCTGCTTGATAGCACTTAAGTTATGATTTGATGTCCCATTGTCTACTTTACCCACAGTCTGAGCCTTCTCAGATGGGGATGATGGCGCCCTCTATTTTATTTATTGATTCTTTTACCAATTCAAGACTCTTTATTCCACTGATGCTGGTGGCAGAAGCTTTCCAGGCATTGGTGTTCCTGAATCATAGGTTAAGCCAATAATGTGCCAGCTATGAGAAGGGATTCACACAGAACCAAGCTCAGCCTGCACGCACGTAAACAATATGAATAAAAATTAACTTAAAAATCTTTTCTCCCTCCTTAACAATGACATTATACCAATGGGGCCACTTAATTTCTTACATTTGTACCTTTTCAAAAGGGCCCGCTGTTTTACGATGTCAAATGTGACCTTTACAACAAAACGTGCAAACTGCGTTGTACACAGAGGACTCTTCGAAGCTAGTAATTTTCATGATGCAAATTTCAGAGCAGAATGAGCCCATTAACCAAATTAGCAATTCATAAAAGCAAAAGTTCATGGTCAGGAAACAATCGCGTCTTTTCATCAGGTATAATTTTAGCCCATTGTAGAGTTAAAGTGTTTTTTTTCCCCCTTTAAAAAAAAGTAAATTAAGGCTCTAATTAAATAGGTTAAAGCTATATATGAAAGAGAATGCAGTTTATGTGCAGGAAAGTGAATTAGTGATTCATAAGAAGCCAAAGATCCTTGATAAGGGCATAGTAATGTTATTGCGAATGTGAATGAGTGATTTTGACCATTGTAGGAAGGTGCCCATGGTGGTAACAGTGGAGCAAGGGAGAGTTTTGTAGGGCATGTTAAAGACTCTTGGGTTGGTTGCAGGTTGAGATTGGATTGTATACAGTGGAGGCAAATTTCCAACCTCTGCTCCATAAGTACTTATGTGACACACTCCAGGGATATGAGCTGGGAGTTCAGCCCTAGATACTCCCATTTTCAGGAACACAGCTGATTTTGAAGTAGGTAGGGCTGGGAGATACAACACTGGCAATGTTCCCCCCCAATGTACTTTCCCCCCCAAACTGGGAGGATAAAATACTGTGCATTGCACAGCCTTGTTCTGATGATCAACTTAAACTGTATATATGAAAAGCCCCATGTGCAGCTGAATAATATTCCATTGTATGTTTATGCCTCATTTTGTTTGTTCGCTCTTCAGTTGATGGATATTTGGTTTGTTTATACCTTTTGACTATTGTAAACAGTGTTGCTCTAAATAGTCCTGTATAAGTTTTTGTTTGAATACCTGTTTTCAATTGTTGAATTGTTTGGAGTAGATACCTAGACTGTTTGGGGTGGATACCTAGACTGATACACACCACAATGCCCATGAATCTTCGAAACATGCTAAGTGGAAGAACCCAGACAGACAGAAAAGGTCATATATTCTGATTCCATTTACATGAAATGTCCAAAAGAAGGAAATCTATGGAGTTAGAAAGCAGATGAGTGGGTTGCTGGGCACCGGGTGGTTGGGGGAATGGGGCATAAGTGCTAATGGATGGATACAAGATTGCCTTTCAGATTGATGGACAATGTTTTGGAGCTAGGTAGAGGTGGTGCTTGCACAACACTGGGTATACTAAATGTCACGGAATTGTTCCCTTAATTTTATGTTTAGGTACACGTCTATGTTTTGGGATCTTTACCTCAATTAAAAGAAAAAGCCCCACGTGAATTGGAATAGGCTACACAAGTTAGCTTACTCATGTGTTGTGAACTTCCTTGGGACAGAATCTGTTTGCCCTGGAAACAGATGTGCCTTGTGAAAGCCCTGGTTCTCAACACAGTGCTTGGCAATTTACAGGCTCTTGGTGAATAGCATCAACCACCACAGTAGTTAACTTGCATTAATACATGTAACATGCTGGTTACTGAACCAGACCCTACTCAAGAGTGAGGAGATGATAGAGAGTTTGTTCTCCTAGTTCCTGGGTGCTTTGGCCAGTAAGAGAAGAACATGCAGAGTGGGGAACCTACCATACCAGAGAGTCACAAGTAGGCAGCATGGCATGGGGGAGGGCCATGCCAGGGGCCTGGGCAGACAAGGAGAGCCCCAGGGTGATGGCAGAAAGACTCAGGGAGAAAGGGCAATAGCATGGAGGCTCTGGAGGAAGGATGCATGTATAGATGTTATTCCTCTGAGATACACTGTGTGAATCTGTGCTCCCCTTCTATGATACCTTCATTATTCTTAAATGCTTATGATATCTGTGTATGTGTGTGTGTGTGTGTGTTTAATGTGTCAATCAACAGAATAAGGCCTTCAGGCAGTCTAGTCATATTTGGGTTACACATGTACCATTTCATTGAATATGATCCTCCCTGGGTTTATAAATAAAAATAGTGGGGCATAGAGAGGTTAGATCATTCACCTAGGGTCACACAGCTTGGATTTGATCATCTTACACTACCTCAGATTAAATTGGATTTTAGAAATACCAGAAAGCCCCCCTTTTTGCTTAAATGTGCTGCAATCGCCACAAGTAAATATGATTCTTTAGTTTCAAGTTGTTTCTTCATCTGTGAAACATGAATACCATTGTCTGCTTTGCAGGATTTTTATGCAGTCAATTGAGATACATTATTGAAAGCTTTTGGCACACAGCAGGTGTTGGTCTTTCCTATGACACTGCCTCTTCCTCGCTTGCCCTTACCTTTACTTCTCCTGCATTGGGAGAAGACAGAGAGAAGAGAGAGTAGACCCCAGTAAGAGAGTTGGTTCTCTGGTTATTAGGTTAGGAAGGATACGCCATGGCTTAGCATCAAGGATCTGAAGGCCCAGGTTCAAGACCAAATATGCCCATACTCAATAACAGGGCTTTCGTAGATGTTGCCTGGCTTCTCTGAGCCTCCATTTTCACATTATACAGCAATGATAACAACCTCATGTCCTTGGATGGGGCAATTCAAAACCAAAGTAAGAAAATGAAGGCAAAAGCCCTCAGAAAACACTAATATACTATGGATGTGTGGTACACTGTGCCAAAAAAGGAGAAAGTAGAGTGAGAGGTAGGATTTCATCAGCCAGTGGTCCTCATCTGAGGTTGATTTTGCCCCAGAAGGACACTTGGCAATGTCCAGGTCACAAATGGGAGTGACATGCTATTGACATCTAGTGGGTGGAGTCCAGGGATGCTTCTAGACATCCTACAGTGCACAGGACAACCCCCTACAGTAAAACATGACCTTCTCTTAAGTGTCAGCAGTGCTGAAGTTGAGAGACTAATCTAGAAAGGAAATAACACATAGAGATTTGGATAGGAAATGACTGTGTAGAGCTAGCTTTCATTTTGTACACAGCCCTCCCCACTTTTAACATTAAAAAAAGATGTAGGGGTGCCTGAGTGGCCCAGTCGGCTAAGAATCTGACTCTGGATTTTAGCTCAGGTCATGATCTCAGGTTCCTGGGATTGAGAGCCCCAGGTCATGCTCCTCACTAAGCATGGAGTCTGCTTGAGATTCTCTCTTCCACCTCCTCTGCCTCCAACCCCCCACTTGTGTGTGTGCACGTTTTTTCTCTCTCAAATCTTAAAAAAAAAAGTTTAAAAAACCAGATGTAGTTTAAAGGTACATAAAAATGCAAGATAATGTAAATAAAATGGAAGATGAATAACTATGTTCTCACCACCCCAGATCAGTAGTTATCTCTCTTCTAATATTTTTAATGAAATTTTTAAAATCGCAGATAAGCTACCCTCTTGATCTCCCTTTCTCATTTCCCTTTCTTTCTCCAGAGATGCAGCTTTTATCATGAATTCATCTTTATATTTTATATTCATCTTTTTGTACTTCACAAATACTAATATCCACGAACAAAGTTATTGTATGGATTTACATTCCCCCCCGCCCCCGCAGTGAACACAAATGGAATAGTGCCCGTGCAACTTGCTGCTTTTTACTCAACAATTGGTCCTGTTGACTGCATGTGGATAGAGTTGGATTTAATCTGGATCCTTTCAGTGTGGTTGAGTAGACTCGAGTTAAACTTGAAGTCGGTCCTGATGTGCAGACCACAGAGGAAAGTGAACTACTTTGTTGCAGTGGGGTGGTTTTCATGTTCTTGAGAATGGTCCCCAGTTTGGTACCATATGATGTAGAAGGTAAGCCCAGGAGAGTAGCTGAAGGTACGCAAACACCACATCTCTCCCTGTGCTCAACATTGGCCATCTGGGCTGCTTAAGCAAACACAAGCTTTGAGGGCAGGCTGGGATCTTTGTAGATGAGCTGCCACATTATTTTTCCTCTCTGTAACCTCTGTGGTTTGGGCAGGGACTCCACAGCCTTCAGTCCTGCACTCAGGGTGAAATGTTCTCAAGATGACTCTCAATCTTACCTATTCAAACAGAACAATGCTTGGGCCGGAGAGGTTGACACTGACAGAGCCACGAGATGTGAAGTGGCCTTTCTGGCCACACTCATCACCCTCTTCAGAGGCAGTGGTGGCTGTGGAGGTTTGGGGGAGAGGGAGGGAACCCTATGGAGTGGTACCTTCATCACTCTGGTGTCCTGTGCTTGGTTGGGGAGAGATGGGGTGAATGTTCAGCCTGCACTTTTTAGAGACAGAGAGAAAATAAAGCAGCGGCTTCCTGCTATTAAACGGGAGTGTGATTAGTTATAGGAAAATCAATTCATTCTTTGGCTTTGGGGAAAGCTTTTAAGTGTGAAAGGGGATGCTAATCCCCTGGGAAATGATTTTTAAGCAAAACTGCCTTAGTTCTGCCAGCTGCTTAGATAAACAGCAGAGGGGGAGGGGAAAGCTTTTCTTTCCATGTAACAGAGGTTCCAGAGGAGCCTTCTTTTCTGCCTCCCTCCACCTCTCCCCCTCCCTCCTTCTCTCCCACTGTCCTTCCCTCCATCCCTCCATCTTTTTCTTCCTTCTTCCCTCATACATTTATTGAGTGCTCACTGTGTACCTTGACAACAGGTAAAAATGGTCTTTGTTCTCACAAAGGATGGGCAATAGGGGGCAGGGCTGGTGGTAGAGACAAGACACTTGGCAGGTAAAAGGTATACCTTTTACTGCACTGCTTTAGGGCAGTGCTGAGCGCTGTGTCTCTCTTCACTCCTCTCTCCTTTTGTTACCCCCTCATTTCCTTCTGGTTTGTCTTTTTTTCCCCCCTTTCCTCCTTGGCCTTCCTCAGCTTCCACTTCTCTCTCTCCTTTCCATTCCCTTCCTTTCTCCCCCTTTTCCTGGGTCATTAGCATCTTAATGACCATCCTGGAAGTGACCTGCAGAGTGTAAGCCCCTCTTCAGTTCACCCCATGCAGTGACACACAGAATCCTGCTCTCTGGCTACTCCCAGAGCTGCAGCATTCAAAGCACAGACTCCCTTTGGGACCTCTATCACTTTTGGCCCTCCAGGGGCTGTCAGGAGTCAGCATTCCTTTGGGAGAAAGAATACCCTTTATTCTGTCCTGTGCATGACCATGTTCAGCACCACTCACACCCTGATCCTCCATCTACAGCATCATGTTCCCAGTGTCCACCAGTAAGCCATTTTAGCCTGCCTGTGTCCACATGGGTTTCCATCCTGTCCTCCATCTTTTATACTTTTCTCTCTGGACAAACATAGGGAATGCTTGTTACATACTTTCTTCTAATCAGTGTTGCCCAAACATAAGCTTCATGTGCATATAGTGAAAGGATATAATGATAACCAAAATATTTTTAATAATAATGATGATGATATTTATAGAGGTAACATAATCTGAGAGATTACTAGTCATCAAATACTATGTAGCACTTAAGATCATTTATTTGATCTTACTTAATATCTACAACAACCTCATAAAGTAGTTGCTATCATCACCTCTTGTTTTGCAGATGGGAAAACAGGCTCAGTGAAATTAACTAACTTGCCCAAAGGAGCAGATTCAGGAGGTGAATGCAAATTTATCAGACCACAGAGCCTGTGCACTTAACCACTGGTTTTCCTACCTCTGTGGCATAGTAGGAACAAAGGAAGGAGCTGTGTGTTACAGGAGACTAAGAAAAGTTAGTATTACTTTTCAGCAGAGTCCTTGCTCAGCAGTGAGTGACAAGGAGTGGTGACAGGATATTTGTGTGATGTCTTTGTGCTTTCCTGAGACGATACAATTTAGACCTCCATTCCTGAACACTTTGCATATCCCGCTCCAGTCTCCACGTGCCCTTTAACCCAGCTAACCAATATTCAAAAACTTAGCTGGGACTGGTAGATGCAGATGCCCAATTACATAGGGGGTGCACTGTGTCCCTTTAAGAGAAGTATGGAGGCCAGAACATAGAATTTGGAATCAGACAGACTGAAACCCAGATCCCTGCCACTTCTAGCTGTAGGACTTTGGATAGATTATGAATCTCCTTTTCCTGGCTCAGCTATCTCATCTGTAAAAGGTTTCCAAGTCACAGGCTAACTGTAAGGACTGGTGGATTATGAAGTGTATTGTACTAGGCACATAGTATAAACCCTATCCTTTCTCAAGGCAGGAGTCAGGTAACCCTCTTCCCAGGCCTCTTGCCCCATCCTGTGTATGCACATGAGCTCGCTTGTGTGAAGAAGTGAGTTACTGAATTGAGTGTTGGGGTTGGAATGACTGCCTCCTGCCTTCTGACTTTGTGCATCCCAACTCTTTTCCTGCCACATAACAGCATTTCCTGCCGTTCTGTCTTTGTCATGCTTGACTTCAGGGGTAGGTGCCAACTATGGGAGATACTCTTTATTTCCCAAAAGTGCTTAGAGATGCTTATTTCCACAGGCCAGGGCTAGGGTGGCTCAAGCCCAGCCAGTTTTCCTGCAGCCATTGAGTCCAGGCCATATGTGCCCTCTCAGAAAGGATGCTGAGTTCAGGAGGCTGTGCAAGCCTCAGCCAAAGCCAGCAGGCAGGAGCGCTTCTCTCAGCTCTTGAAGGATGAGGAGGTAAGTCCAGTGTCTGCTCGTCTATCTTCCTTTTCACTTTGTGTATGTTCTGAGATCCCATCTGGCCGGTCACTTACTCAGCAGGGTGGGCAGGTGGGGACCCAGCTGGTATGAGCTTTTGGTTGATGAGCCTGATGTCAAGAGCTCGACACCTGCAGTGAAAAGTACACAGACTTTACAGTCAGACACATCTGAGTCAAATCCTGGCTTCTACCATGTTCTTGCTGTGTCACTCTAGCCAAGTCAGTTTATTCTCTGGACCTCAGTCCTCTCATCTGTAAAATGGACCCACAATTACTACTTCTGCAGATTGTGACTGTTCATTGAGATAATACATGTAAAGTATTTTAAGCCATTCTTTGGCCCACAATCAGTGATGTACTAGAGCCTGCCCATATCAACTTCTGAAAGCTTATGGTTAATTTAATTTTATTTTTTTTAGGAATCTTGAAAACTGGTGTTAAGTTGATGTTGCTTAAAATTGGTCATACATAGTGGGAGTATTTACACTGTGGAAATCAGCAAACACTACAAATCAGGGCTCCCCCACCTTCCCCCAGAGCCATACAACCAGACATGGAGGTTGCTGAAGGAATGTTGTTCCATTTCCTTTTCCCTCTTAGTTATATTCTCTTCTCCAATTCAGAACCACCTCCTAAGACTCAAAGCACAGATATTTGTGAACCAGCCTGGCTTATACTGGGTGTGAAAACACACTGTTCTTTCGCCACCCAGCCCCACTGAGCCTCTCAAAGTTCTAGGTTCTTACACATCTGTCTCAGAATTTGCCATGACAGCCTGGAGCTAATGCAGCCGAGGTCCCCTAGGATCCTAGTTTCTGGTGAGATGTACCTCTCTCCCCTGCAGCCCTTGTGTTATCTCTTCTCTCCCTCCCCTACTCTCTTGGCTTCCATTACATCGTATCTTTATAAGTTCCCAGAGGGTAGAAAGTGTCTCTTATCGCAGCACCCTTTCAGCACCCGGGACAGTTCTCAAGAGCCAGTAGAGACTCTCCTGTTGTGGATTATATATTGCATTACATTGCGTTCTTTGTCCAGCCTGCACCTCCTACCCCAGACCAACCTTGTCAGATCCAGGTGAGAATGCACTCACTGGGCCATATCCATCTGCACATTTTAAGAGAACAATCTAAGGGCACGGCTGACGGGTGGCACCATCTTCAAATGTGACCCATTTGATTCACATCTGGAATTTAGGTTCTATAAGGGTAGCATTTGCACACCATCTTAACTCCAGGTCCAGCACAATGAATGTCCAGTGCCTAGGACAATGAATGGCTAGAGCAATGTTTGGCTCTCATTCATATTTGAATTAAGGAATAATAATGTGTAACTCCTCTATTCTCTTTTAATAAATCTTTGGAAATAAGAATAAGATGAATATCCTTTGAGAAGAGTGGTTGTGTGGCTAGAACCTGTGGTAGGTTATGGCCTTTTCCTTTCCATTATGTCAGTATCATGCTCTTCTACAGAGTCTCTTCCAGAGACTCAGGCTTTCCATAGAAATATTCAAGAAAAAAAATCCCAATAATTCTTTTCCTAGGAGCTCTAAGATCTTCCCACCACCACTGTAAGTGGTGGTCTGTACTCTGTTCCAAAGTTCAGGCTAAAAAACAGGAGGGAACAAATCCCATTTAGTTTGAGTCATTTAATACCAAATTTGATTCATTAGGAACCATCCTGATAATCAATACATGGTTAATAGAGGGGTACCTGAGTGACTCAGTCGGTTAAGCATCTGCCTTCAGCTTGGGTCATGATCCAGGGTCCTGGGATCAAGCCCCTCATGAAGCTCCCTGCTCAGCAGGCAACCTGCATCTCCTTCTCCCCTCTGCCTCCTGCTCTGCCTACTTGTGTGCTCCCCCCTCCATGCCAAGTAAATAAATAAAGTCTTTTGTTTTTTAAAGAAAATGTTGAGTTTCATAGCAGGGTTAACGTAATTATTCTCCCTTTACACAATAGGAAGCTGAGATCCAGAGAAATGAACAATTCAAGGTCATTTAGTTAAGGAGATGCACAAATCCATGTCTGGGCACATCTATTATGCGTGAGCCTGGATGTTTAAATGTTATGATAACTTGCCTTCTCATCTTCCCTTGGTGTCTTGAAGACATTGTCAATCAACCATAAATAGTCCAGTTACCCAGCACTTGGGACCTATGGGTTCTTGTCAAGTCCAAATGACTCACTCCTATATCTGGTGTTGGAGAGAAGTATATTAGTTGAGTACCCAACATGTGGCAGGCACCAACCTGGGCACTTTGACGCTCTGCTGCCTCATTTATTTCTCCCGGTAATATTAAATGTTAGGGACTACTTTGTCCATTGTCCAGATGGGAAGTAGAAGCTTCTGGAATCTAATTTGTTCAAGGTTACACAACAGACAAGACTCAGAGCCAAGATATTTATCAATGAATTGAGTCTCAGTACTTCTTGTGCCTTTTCTTGTCATCTAAGAATATTCTTAAACTGCCTACTCTTGGAAAGGAATAAATATGTGATAAGTTTAAAAGAAACAGCAATTTGGTAAATAATGTGTGAAATGGGTATTAAATCAATGGAAATAGGTATAACTTGACTATGTATTTAATTACTGCCACACACTAGGCATTAAAATGGGTTAATAAACACTGGCTGTGTAGATAGAAGGTCAAGGTATTTAAACTCCAGAAGATGAATTCTGGACTCATGTTTCTCAAAGGTTGCTAGGTTGAAAGGAATTTCAAAATTCCAACTTTCCATCTCACACAGAGTCCCTTTTACAATGTTCAAATACCCTGGATGAATACTCCATATGATGGGAAACTCAGTATATTCCACTACTTCCTCAGATAACTTTAAATATTAGAAAGATCACCCATACAGAGTGTCTCCGGGCCTCTCCTGAAACTCCATCCACTGGTTCCCAGGCTGTGAACCCCACAATAGCCCATATAATGCCCTCCACTGTTGCTGTAGCAAAGGATGCAGGGCCTGGTTCATATTAGGTATTCAGAAAATATCTGTTGAGCGGATGAGTGAATGGGTGGTAAATGTCCTGGTTCTATCCTGAAAACCCAGAATAGATTTGGTCTCTCTTTCCTATGCTAATCCTTTACGTATTTTGATCCAGAAATCAAATCTTCATTGGATACTCTTCTATTAACTATTATTTTATGTTTGGAGTGGTAAGGGGAAGGATAGCTATGAAATAGTACTTTTTATATGCCAGTTGTATTAACCATTTTCATGTATTATTTCAGCCAGTATCTCAGTGAGATAGAGGTAGTGTGATGATTACTATCATACAGGTGAGAAAACTGGTGCATCAAGAGTTTTTGTATTATTCAAGACTACACATAGCCTACTTAGGTTATAAACTCTTTTGTCTCATCAATCATTTTAATACTCCTCAAGAAATAGGGCTTGTGTTTACTTGAAACTTGAGTATTGCCCAACATTTGATAGAAGTCAGGGAAACTCAGGTCTTGAATTTTCTACCCTCAGAGTTGGAAAAGAATCATGAAATCAGGAGATCTGCATTTCCTGGAGTGGCATGGCTTCTGTAATTATGAAAATTACTGTTTGTGATAGAAATGTCAAGTCAAGGACTATCAGTGGGAAAACGTATTCCATGAATCTTTTGAAAATAGACTCGTTGGTGGCTTTTACCCATTTCATGGGGTGAGTTTGGTGTAGAAAAGCTAGTCAAGAGTCCCATTGTGTCAAAGTGGAAAGACCTCAAAAGTTGAAAACATTCTCCTGCTGCTTGGGATTGGAGGTTGATTGAGGCTTTTTATGAACACATCTGGCAGGAAGTGACATCTGTAGCAACAGCTGGCTGGAAAAAGACTGAGGATGGGTAGGGCTAGGTTCAGTGATGAATGGTGCTTTAAATTCCTACCCAGAATTTTCCAAAGTGAGTCCTATTACAACTACAGAAGGAATAATTGGATGAGGAGCTGTCATGGTTGTCTTTTGCATAGCAAAGTATTCTGTGTGTCCTTTAAAAGCTTCGCAGGCAAATGAAATGGGTGTGCCTTTTGTGCTTTTCCCACATCTCACAGACACAGCACAATCCTTGAGAGAGTTGGGGTTTGGGGGCGATATTTAACAACAGATTCTAGGAACTTGAGAATACAGCTAAGCCTTACCCTTGCAGGAAGTATAAATTAGTAGAAGATGCCATTTAAGCCCCCATATTATTTTCTGTTTCTCCTTGGAACTATTTCGCACACTGGAAATTACTTTTAAAAATATGACATTATTGACTAAGTATCTTTCCAATCTAGTATCTATAGATTATGAACTCTAGGAAGGGAAGAATGGTATCCAGCATGTCTGTCTTGTTCACCATTGTGTCATGAGCAATTTTTAGCATTGGGCTTGTAGTAGGTGCTTATTGAGTGACCAGGAGTCAGTGTTGTAGAGTAATGAATGATGATACCAATTATTAACAATAATATAAAAAATAATAACATGAATCATTTGGGGCTTGGGAAAAACTGGGTTCATATCTTTGCTTAAATCCTTCTTAGATTCCGTGCTTAGGTAAATCATTTTGATGCTGAGGTCTTTAGAAACTTATTTTATGAAATATGAACAGTAACGCCTGCCTTAAAGAGTTATGAAAACTGAAAGAAATCCTTCATGTCAAGCACTTAGTGCAATGCTAATGCACAATTAAAATTGTTATTTGTTGTTAATGTAATTATTATTGTTGGTATGTTTCATAACTCTCCTGTACTCATTTAAGAGTACTGGCTGGAAGAAAGTTGTATTATTTTTTAAACCACTTTACTTAGGTATGATTGACAAAAACTCTCTATGTTTAATGTATACAAATTGATAAATTTGGAGATTAGTACACACCTGTGAAACCATCACCACGATCTACACCATAAACCTATCCATCATCTCCAAAAGTTTCCTCCCATTCTCCTATGATGATGATAGTGATAGTAATAAGAATACAACATAAGATCTATAGCTTCTACTGCCACCACTTGATATGTAAGGTTGATGTCTCCTAATCGAGAATCTGTTCACTGATTTTTCTTTGGGAATGACCTGATTGAGTTGTAGAATGAATCTGGTTTCACCAATTTCAGAGAAAGCTCTATATGGTCCTAATATCTGCTTTCCCAACAAAAACAACAAATATTAGCTAACCTATAAACTGCTAATTTATGACAAACCTTCTGCAATCTTTTCCATACTTAATCCATGTAATGAGATAGTGAGGCAGATCTTGCTATCACCCTTTTACAGAGCAGGAAGTTAAGATTCAAATGAAAAAAAATACCATCACAGAGCTAGTCAGTGCTGGTGTAAAAAGAACACTGAACTCAGTCCGACTCCAGAGTCCAGAATATTGACCAGTACATACACAGTTCATAGTAGTACTCAGCATTTACTTGGTGAATAAAGGAGGGAACAGATTAAGACTTATAGATTCTTGATCCTATTTCATGGTCTAGACTCTAGGACAGGGCCAGAGAGGATACCTGCTATGGGGTCCAAGTCCCTTGTTCACAGAAGCTATGTCAAGATTAATCTAGGAAGCAGAGTCATGAGAGGAGATAAAGCTATGCCAGCAGACTTGAGATGTTTTATCATCTTCAGCTGCTTGAGAACTTAGACAAACAACCTGATAGGGGGCTGGGACCTTAAGACTAAGATGTTAGTTAGGGCTGGAAAGTCATCCTGTTACAGAGCAAATTTCTCATTGCAATGCAAGTTTGGAACTGAAACAAGCTGAGAGGAGTCAGGCTGTATGACCTGAACATGAACGTTGAATGACTATCTTCTAGGATCATCATCTAACTTTGATGATCATATTGGGACACTTGATTTCCTTGATGAAACTTGGAGTGATGCTTATTGACATTGGTAGTTTGCATGAGTTTCCATTTAATTTCACTCTGTGGAGGGGTCATCCATTCTCTGCCTTTCCTTCACCAGAGCAGAGTTCGGCCGTGAACATTGCCTGGAGGGGGATTCAGGGCACCGGTACTAAACTGGGAAAGCCCACTGGCTATTTTAGTTGAGAGGATGAAGGTGCACCTACAATGATGAATATCAAAAAGTTAAAGATTCATCTGCCCATCTGTCCATCTATCCACATGTTTACCTGCCTACTTACCCACTCCTCATTCTGTACAGCTATCCATCATCCAACAAATATTTATTGAAGCTTCTGTATGGTTACTATGCTGAGCATTGGTGGTATAGAAAGAACATCAGGGACATGGTCTCCTGACCTTAGAAAGTTTATAGTCTTGAAGGAGGTCCTGTAGCTGGCCCTCTAGTGGTTAGAAAAATGCATCTTTTATCTTTATTTCAGACTTGAATCCCCCTTGGTTATGTAACACAGACACAAGAGATGTCTGTTGGATGGGTGGAGGAATAAAGTACATATTCCCTGTTGAAAGATTGCATGGTCAGGAGAAGAGGAAGCCTGGCCCAGTTAGGGAGACAGGGCATGAGGCTAAGTAGGAAGGGAAACAGCAGTTGATAGCCACAGGCTAGCAGAGCTAGGAAGGTAGAGACAAGTTCAGAGGGTGAGCTCTGGGGCCAGAAATACATCTTCCTCCAACTGACTCTGTCTTGAAGATGAATCACTGCCAAGATCTTGAAGGTTGGAGATGAGACATTTTTAACCTGGAGTCCATGGATAGAATTCAAGTCGTCTGAACTGGGATGTGAAGAAATGACATCTTTATGTACTTTAACTGCAAAGTTAGCATTTCCTTCATTTATGAATGTAGACGACAAAGCACAGTGGTTTTTAACAGAATCTGTTACTGTCATCTATCTAATCATACATCTTTTCATATCACATTACTGTTGATGTTGATACCTCAAATATTACTTATGCTCATCACTCACTACTTTGAAATTATGGTTGTTATTAGGTCTGCTGCTAGATCTTTTTATTTAATGCATTAATAAAGAAACTGGTCTCTTGCCAAATCACAAGTTTGTTTTTAAAATATTATGATAACTATTGCAATACTATTGATGTTCTTTGTAATCCTTTGTGTCCTATTTTTATGAATTTAAAAACATTCTGAGAAGGGGTGCAGAGTCTTTTTTTTCATCCCTGTGACTGACTTATTTTATAACTGGAAGTTTGTACCTCATAATGTCCTTCACTGATTTTGCCCATGCACTTATTCCCTCCCTCTAATAACCAGCAGTTCTCTGTATTTATGAATCTGTTGGCATTGTCCTTATTATACCAAAATGGAGGTTTGAGGCATATATAAAATAGTTTGAGAACTTCTCATTTAGATACAAATGCCTTTTTATGCATTCAGAAATATTGAGACTTAGGTTGTTGGAGGGGGGATGCTGGAGGATTGACGTCAGGGAAATGATGTGGAGCGTCATATTCTTTTGCTTGACTGGCTGGTGTTAAATGGTACTCCCAAGTGTAGCATTGAGAGAGGGTAATTTGATGCAAGCTCTTGACTCCCTTTGAGTCTTTGTGACCAGGAAAATCTCACCAGGTTTTCCTTGCTGCCCCACTGGTGAGCTTCCCTGGCAAAGCCCATTGACTTGGAAGGACGCTTTAGCTCATCATTTCACAACTAGAACCTAGAGGGAGATACTACCCTCCAGATGCTTGTACCAGACTTCCGAATTTATTACCATTTCAACATGAGTAATGAATGCCATGTGTTGTGCGATGTGTTCTTCTAAGTTTATTAAATCACCCGGGTGCTATTCCAGTTGGGTGTTTTTTATCATCTCTTGAAGAGATAGGAAATTTATGGTTGCAGTTTGCTCTGTTTAGGTAATTTTGACACTTTCCCCCCTGCATAGTTCATTATTTTTTTTTTTGTACTCATCATAGAAGTAAAGTGTTTAAAATAACTAGTTTAGAGCTAAGCTAATAAAACTAACAGATCCATAAATTGGGTCATGAATGATCCTTTAAGATGCCTGCTGTGCTTGCGAGGTGAGCCAAAGCAGCGGAGTGGTGAATGAGGCAGCGCACTCAGAGAGGAGTAGATGGGGATACGAGTCCCAACATAGAGCCTGAAGGATTCTGAGCTGTCTTCAGTTGCTGCTGTGTATGCAGATTGAAACTGATTTGTCAGCGCATCCAGGAGGGAGGCCCGTCTCTCCAAGAATGGCTCTAAATAGGGTTGAGGAGGTAAGTGCCATGTTGAATTAGCCCCAAGCTTTGCTCTGACATGACCAAGAGCCCTGGCTCAATGGTATGTTCATCCAATTATCCATTCACTTTACTCCTGCCATTTTTCTTATAAAATTTAGAAGAGAAAAACTAAAAGGTCTCCTATTTTCCTTCACCATGTCTCTTCCTCACTCAAAATCAAACCCATTTTTTTCCAAATTTATTATTAAACATTGAATTTAAATATAGGGAACGAACATAAATTGTACGTTATATACCACCACCTAGATCCAATGCCTGTGAACATTTTGCCACTTTGCTTTGTCCACACATGTGTGTGTGCGAGCCACAGTATGTTGCAGATATCAACCTCAAAACCTTCAGCCTGCATCTTCTAAGAACATTCTGTTCGTAATCACAACTTTTACACCCCCAAGAAATGATTAGCAATAATTCCCTAATATTATCTAAAAAACTAAATATTTAGAGGATTCTGGATGGCTCAGTAAGTTAAGCCTCCAACTCTTTTTTTTTTTTAATTTTTATTTATTTATGATAGTCACACAGAGAGAGGCAGAGACATAGGCAGAGGGAGAAGCAGGCTCCATGCACCGGGAGCCCGACGTGGGATTCGATCCCGGGTCTCCAGGATCGTGCCCTGGGCCAAAGGCAGGCGCTAAACCGCTGAGCCAGCCAGGGATCCCACCTCCAACTCTTAATTTCATCTCAGGTCTTGATCTCAGAGTTGTGAGTTTAAGCCCTACATTGGACTCCACACTATGTGTTCAACCTAATTAAAAAATGATAAATAAAATATTTTTTAAAATACAGTAAAATTCAGATTTTCTCAGTTCCCCAAATATGCTTTTAAATCCCCCTTTAAAAACTGTAATTTGATCAAGGTTTATACATTCCTTTAGTCTATTATGCTTTTGAGGTTCTTTAAATCTAGAGCAAGAGTTCTCAACCTTTTTGGTTTCAAGATGCCTTTATAGTCTTAAAACTACTGAAGAGCTTTTGTTCATGTGAGTTACATCTGTGTTAGAAATTGAAACTGAAAACTTTTGGAAATATAGGAATGTGTGACTGCATATTCCATTATCTGCCACAACAGTGATATCATCACAGTTTCTGTAATCTCTGGAAAACTCCACTGTACACCCAGGAGAGGTGGGAGCAAAGAAGGCAAGTAACATCGTAGTATTGCTTTGAAATAGTTTTGACTTGGAAAATCCCTTGAAAGAGTCTTGGGGACTTGGGCCACACTTTGAGAACTGTTGGCCTAGAGTAATTCCCTAAAAGTTTTATTTTCTGACAGCTTTTTTTTTTCCTTTAAAAATCTGTCAATGAAAATTTAAAACAGGAAAAGTAAAGAATTGTATGGAATTCTTTGGACTCTTTGTGATAAGTCACTGGTGACCCAGAAAGCCGTGTGGTGTGGTAGTAAGAGAGGTAGTACTGGTTGGAATAGGCAGATAGACTGAGCGTCCAGCTCCTCCACTTCTGAGCTGTGCAACTGCCCCTTTGTCTTAGTTTCCTCATCTGTAAAATGAGGTTTATAATACCTATATTACCACTGTGTTGTGAGAGTAAAGAAAAAAATGTATATTGTGTGGCTAAGACAGTGCCTGGTACATAGTAAATGCTCAATAAGTGTTATTTATTATCATCTATAGTGGTGATTTTCAATGGGGAGTGACTGCACATACCCCATATGCATGTGTGCACACATGCATATACACAACACACACTCTGAGGACTTCTGGCAACGTCTAGAGATATTTTTGTTCATCACAATGGGGTAAGGGAACATGCTACTGGTATCTAGTGAGTAAGGGCCAGGTGTCTTAGTATTTTGGCCTGCTATAACCTAATAGTCTGGAGGCTGGGAAGTCCAGGATCAAGGCATCAGCAGATTTGGTGTCTGGTGAGGGCCTGCTTCCTGGTTCATAGATGGCCATCTTCCTCCTGTGTCCTCACATGGTAGAAGGAATGAGGTAGCTCTCTGGGGCCTCTTTTATAGGAGTATTAATCCCATTCATGAGGGCTCCATCCTCATGACTTAATCACCACACAAAGACCCTACCTCCTAATACCACCACCATGGTGGGTAGGTTTCACTATGTAAATTGTTTGAGGGAGGGGATACAAACATGTAGTCTGTAACACCAGGGATGCTGCTAAACATCCTAAAATGCACAGAAAAGCCCCCACAACAGAGAATCATACAGCCCCAAATGCCAGTGATGCATAGACATTGTGAAATCCCTGCTTATAGCCAAATAAAATGGGTTTAGTCAAATTAATCATCATTGAGAGCTGGGAAGATGCAATCTAATTTTTAATGTTAGTCTCTTCTACAGCTGGTTTATGTGTGGATTGTAGTCAACACTTAGCAAGCCCCCACTCGCTGCAGGGCACTGTGCTAGGTGCTGTAGGAGATGCAGCTTTGTGGAACATTGTGCAAAAGCACTTGGAAAGCACCGTAGTCTGGGTTCCCTCACCTGTGTTTGTCCTAACCACTCAGCTTTCCCAGTCGCAGACCTTCAAGAGGCAGCTGTAGGTCCTAAAGCTGGTGTTCAGAACTAGGTAGGAAACCTGCCTCCACCTTCTTCTCTGTTTCATTCGAAGTGACACAGACATGTGTAAATGGGGCCGTAGCCTTCTCTCGAGGGACCAATCAGTGCTCAAGACGCTCCAAGTGCTATGCGATTCCTTGCCTGCCTGGGCCCCACCCACTGCTGAGACCGATATTTATGGTATGCCTCCTTCTCCCCCAGATGCCTGCCCTTCTTGCTTTCATCTTCTCCATGTGTCTCTTGCCATAGCTGTCCTGTCTGCTTTGTTCCTGCTTCATTTGTTTTAGTGGCTGACTTTTAAGTAGTAACATCTTGAAGGAATTGCATCTCTTGGCTCAGGGTTTCTTGAGCTATGCTGTATTCTGGAATCATTTGTGATTGCCTTAAAAAAGAAACTACAGAATCTCGTTATTCTTCCCAGAGATTCTGCTGCAAGACTCCGTAATCTCCAATGGGGATTCTTGGAGTCATAGTCAAGAACTTATGACTTAGTCCCAGAAAATACACTTTACATGTCAGAAAATGGGAATTCCATTGCTGGGACATGCTGGCATTTTGTCCTCTTGTTCCAAGTTCCTTTTTCTTTTGTCCTAATTCCTGGATCCCACAGAAGAGTAATTTTGCTTCTAGTCTAAAATTCTCCTCTGGCTTCTCACTGTCTTCAGAATAAAGACAGTTCCACAGTCTTTCTAACATACAAGGCCCTGCATACTCCCATCCTTGCCCACCTCTCTCTCATCATCCCTGCTCTCTCCCTGGTCATGAATTCCAGTTGCATTGACTTTCTTTTCATCTCCTCGAACAAACTGTTTTCTATCTCAGAACTTTGCAGCTGCAAACTGTCCCCTCTGCCTTAAATACTCTGCCTCTTGCTCCCTAGGCAACTGGCTCTTCCTTCAGCTTTCAATCCATCCCATCAGACAGGCAGTCTCTGACCTCTACTGCTAAAAGTAGTTCCTGCTTATTATCTTACATACCACCTTCTTTCTGCCATTTCTAGCAAGAATTACAATTGACAAGATATTTGGGATTGTGTATTTGCTGTCTTCCCAACAACTGGTGTCATGGGGGCAGTGAGCCTTTGATCACCATCCTATTCCCAGCACCTGGTTCAGTGTTTGGCATATCATTGGCACTCAGTAAATATTTAGTGGATGAATGAATGAATAAATGAATCAGTACATGATTTTCTCTAGCTGTTTTCCTGTATTTCCCAAGTGCCACTAATCTTAGAGCCTAGAAAACTCAGGTTGGGAGAAAAGAGAGGTCTGTTCCAGCCCCTTGGGCCTTCTCACTTGTCTTGGGCCTGACTGCTTTCAGAGGCCTCATGTCCACATGCCTGCCGAAGCTGGGCAGAGCCACACAGTGCCCTCAGAGCTCATAAAAGTGGGGGCTGATGTCAGCAGGCCTTGGCTTCTCAGAGGCATCTGCTGAAAGCAGTTGTTGGCACGACTGTGTCAAGAGAGTAGCAGAGCCGAGGAAATGTCAAAGGGTGAATGGGATAATCAGGCCCTAGCCGTCAAAACTGCCACCCACTCAAGCCTGTCAGATTCTACAAGAGAAATCTTCCAGACATGTCAGATTCTTCACATGTCTAATGGCAGAAAAAAGGATGCACCTGAGGGAGACTCGTGGGGCCAGTGCCGATTGACTGGAGCCTTTCCGGGCCTGAGTGATATCCAATGCGGGGAGGAAGGCCATTTGGAGGGGCAGCAGCTGAAGTGGAAGGCAAGGGAAGCTCTGTCAAAGTATGAGTGTGTGATTAAGTTCCCAGTGTGTGAAATAAGTGCCCAAATAACCCTCATTATTCCATTTCCCTTCTCATTTCTTCTGTGTGGGTGCTCATGAAATTAACCAAAGGCCTTGCAATCCCTTGGCACAGTAAACAGTGTTCAGGAGAGTCTTCAGTAATATTGCAAACCATTCCCATGACAAGGCATATTACTGCAATTGTTTCATTAATATTATTCTGTGGATACCTCAGGTATCACATGAGAGTTGGGAGAGAATAGTGGACATGACCAGATCTGTTCCTTTTAAGCCTACATTCCAGTAGGGACAGATGGGGACAATATGCCATTTAAAGTCATTAGTTAAGAAGATACTTACAGACTGTGATGAATTCCACAGAAGGAAGCAGATGCTATGATAGGGAATGGCCTGGGGATGGGGTGAGGATATCTACTTTAGATAGATGAGGAAGTGATGCAGCTGGGAACCAGAAGGAGGAGTTATAACCTACACCTCCCTTCCCTCTGTTTTTTTTTTTTTTTCTGAATAAACCGTAGTTCTTTATTTCTCCTGTTTTGAAGAGTCAAAGAGAAATTGTTGTTAGGAAATATCACAGTAGAAGAGAGATGATGTTTGTGAGCCAGTCCAGGATCCTTCACTGAGCTCAGGCGGACTGGTCCTGATTTCACCACTACTGGGTTTACATGGACTAAACCTCTCTCAGCTATGTGTACAGCCCTAAGTATTTCATTCTGTCTCCTTATCAAACACACATGGAAAAAATAAGGGAAAAGCCTACAAATGTGTGGCCCTGGGCCTCTGGCTTATTCTTTGCACGGCTGTTCCAATGTCACCTCAAGCTGAACTGAAGTTGTTAAAGAAGCCTGTGCCTCTACCTACATTCAGGACAAATCATTGCTGATAGTTACAAAATAAAAGTATTTGGTTTTATTGATAGACCCAACTGTGTTTGCAGTTCTTGTTTGTTTTGTTTTATTAACAGTTTCTTTTAATGTTCGTAATTATTGTATTTTTTCTTTGGGTTTATTTTATACCTGCCCCCACCCACCAAAAGATTCTTAAGTTGAAAGAATGCTTGGCTTAGTCACTCACTCTTGCTTATTTTCTAATATACACATTTGAAGGCTATGTATTTTCCTCGGAGAACTACTTTGGCTGTATCTTGTCACATTTTCTCTGCAAACCTTTGTCATTAGGTTCTACATAGTTTTCAATTTCCATTTTTATTTTCTCTTTTAGTATGATTTTTAAATTATCAAGTTTGGGGGGGCATTTTGGGTTCTTTAATTTCATAGGACAAATGGTGTAATTGTGGTTCAGTAACCATCAGCTTAAGCAAAATCTTGAGATTTCCCTTGTGGTGTCTGGCACAAGGTGAAATTTAAAAATGTGTACTTGAAGATCATATGTAGCCCATTGGTATTATTTGGGTTGATCAAATGCTCTATAGCTTTTCTTATTTTTCTCCTTCATGCATGGCTTTCTTTTAATTTATCTTCTCTAGTTGGTGTTTCTATGGAAAAGCTCTATTAGTACTATTTTTTTGTTTAGCTTCAGCACCAAGCCAGAAAGTACATTTCTAGCAGGAAGAAAAATAACCCTTTCATCACTTCTCCAGATTAGTTAAGAGGATGTGTCTTCTAATGAGACTTTACAGTGAAGTGGGGACTAAACTTATGCAACAAAACTGCCTGTGACAAGGACATCTCTGCAGAGTCTGAGGGATATTCCTCTGGATCACTTTCAGGGGAATGACAGTCATTACATTGGCTTATTAATGAAACACTTCTAGAGCTGCAGCACTTTGTCCACCAGGCAGGGGTGGGGAGCATTCTAGCAACCACATCATCAACTAGCACACTTTTTAAAAAGGACTTTTAAAAAGGACTCAGAAAAATATAAAATTAAGGTCATCTCTGAGGTCTTTGCTGAGCTGAATAAACCTTGAAGCAAAAATCATATCTTTTTCCAAAGCTTAACGCAAAGCTTTAGAGATCTATGAGAAAGAGCAGCACTTTGAACATAAGGCTTGATTGGTAGCATAAAGCACTAGAGGTGGTTCTAATAACCGCTGGAGCTGCTGGAAAGTACTTCTGGAGTAATCAGTGACACAATCGTACATTTTCAGGTTTCTCTGCAATCCCTTATCTGGGAACATAAATAGGCTGGATCTAGGTTGGATCATTTGCCTCTTCAGATAAAACTGTAGGCTCCAAGGGCTTTGGGGAAGTGACAGGTAGGCGGGTATGCGTAATTCTTCATTTAACTGAACCAACACCCTCTCCCTCCCCTCCTCACTGTCATAGAGATGTCAGCCTTCTAACTTTGTGTGTGACAATGCTTTTGACAGCAGGCTCCTCCTCTCTTCCCTCCCACTCCTGGTTTATATGCCTGATTTTAACACATGAGGTAGTTCACCATTATCTGGGAAATGTGTCTGTCTTGTCTGAAATCACCGCACTGGTAGCAAATGGAACACACTTTGGGCCCCTTTGGTGTTTGTTAGCTTCTCCCTAGCTTGTTTTATCTCACTCAGTTGCTCTGGGGCTGGGTGCCCATGCTTTGGGTAGTGGAAGCATTTCATCTCTGTGACTTATTTATTTTATAACTGGAAGTTTGAACCTCTTAATTCCCCTTACGTAGCCTATTTGTTCTCTTCAGGTCTCTAGTGGATTGGATGAGTCCTACCCACACTGGGAAAGGCAATCTTCTATATTTAGTCTACCATTTCAAATGTTATCCTTATTGAGAATAATGTACAGACACATCCAGAATAATGTTTAACCAAATATCTGGGTGCCCTTTCACCCAGGCAAGTCAACACATAAAATTAAGTGTCATGGCTACATATATAGTATTCATGATATGTCACAAAGTTTAAATGGAAACAATGTATACTCAGGCGCTCAATCCATTAGTATTGCCTGAGCACCCATATAAAATAGTTGAATACCAACAAAAAAGTCTCAACTCACAACTAAGTTAAACAAAAACAAAATGTTATATCTCAAAGCTGAAAATTCCAGAGGGTAGGTCTTTCTTCCCTATTAGGCTTGATGGAATCTGGATCCTCTAATGATGCCTCAAAGAGAATTGGTCTCAAATTCTTTCCTGTGTTTGGCTTCATTCTCAGGCTCCCTGCTCTCAGTGGAATCATGATCACTAGCAGCTTTTGTTTTACCACGTGTGCCCATCTAGCAGCCGAGTTTCTGCAAAAGCCACCGTTTTTTATGTTCCTTGAGTTAGCCTGGGTTACGAATCCATCCCTAATTCAGACCTGTCAAAGAAGGTGCAATAGGTTGACTGGCTGAGGTCAAACCACAGGGAAACACCATGAGGAAGGGATGACTCTTGAGTAGAAACTTAGAGTACCAAAACTAGAAGAAGTTAAACATAGAATTATTATATGACCTAGCAATTACATATCTAAGTTCATAGGTCAACAAAAGACTTGTACATGAATGTTTATAACAGCACTATTAATAAAGCCAAATGTCTATTGGCTGATAAGCAAAATGTAGATCTATAAAATGTGACCTATCCACACAGTGGAATATTATTCAGCCATAAAAAGGGAATGAGGTATTGGGGCACCTGGGTGGCTCAGTTACTTAAGTATCTGACTCTTGATTTTGGCTCAGGTCATGATCTCAGGGTTGTGAGATTGAGCGAGCCTGTGTCAAGCTCCATGCTGAACTTAAGATTCTCTCTCTTTGCTCCTCCCCTCTTCTTAAAAGGAAAAGGAATGAAGTATTGATACATGCTACAAGGTGCATGAACCTTGAAAACATTATGCTGGAATGAAAGAAGCCAGATACAAAAGATCAAATATTGGCTGATTTCACTTATATCAAATATCCATATAGGCAAATTCATAGACACAAAGCAGATATATGGTTTTTAAGGATTAGGAAGAAACTGCTTAATGGGTGTGAGGTTTCCTTTTTTTTTTTTTTTAAGATTTTTTATTTATTTTATTCATGAGACAGGCACAGAGAGAGGCAGAGACTTAGGCAGAGGGAGAAGGCTCCCTGAGGGGAGCTGGATGCGGGACTTGATCCCAGGATCCCAGGATCATGCCCTGAGCCAAAGGCAGATGCTCAACCTCTGAGCCACCCAGGGGTCCCTCCTTTTTTTTAAATGTATATATTCAAGTATAATTAATATACGGTGTCATATTTGTTGCAGGCGTACAATATAATTCAACAGTTCTATACATTACTCACTGTTCATCATGATAAGTGTACTCAGTGAAATCATGCCATTTGCAACATGGATGGATCTAGAGGATATTAGTGAATACAATCAGAGAAAGAAACCATGTGCTTTCACTCACAGGTGGAATATAAGAAATGAAAGAAATAAAGAAAAAAAGACAAAAAACCACACTCTTAAATATAGAGAACAAACTGGGGGTTGTCAGAGGGGAGGTGAAGGGAGAGTGAAAATAGGTGAAAGTTCATTTTGGGGCAATGAAAAATGTTTTGGAACTAGATGGTGGGTGAGAGTCACACAACATTGCGAGTGCACTAAATGTCACTAATGGTAAATTTTATGTTGTATTTTACCGCAATTAATATAGAACATAATAACCCATTTTGAGTTAAAAAGAAAAGCTAGAGGAAGCAAGAAAGGAATGCTGAGTGGGCAAAGTCATTCTATAGCCCGTGTCCATAGGGAACTCATCAAGATCAAAAGCAACACCAATGAAAGAAATGATTATGGGGTGGGGCGTGGAAGACATAGAATCATATTTGCATATACCTTTGAAGTCACAAGACCTAATTTTCATCTTCAAGTTTTTGCTTTTTGACACTGTCAGAGGTCCTGGATGTCTGTGAAAGTAGCTGTCCTCATTACAGTGTGAATCCTAGACTCACACACCTCTCTCTCTTTTAAAATAAAAAGCAATTGAAAGTCCTGGCCACCTCACCGGCATATTGTCCTTATTAGTTCAGCCATATGAGTTTATTGAGTTTCTATTATGTGACTGACATTTTCTTAGACATGGGTATGTATTTATGGTAAATGTAATAAGTACATTGAAGTAGTACTTACTACGTGCCAGGATCTCTGTGAAATATTTTTTCACTGGATTCTCACAGCAGCCCTGTGAGATGGGTGCTATCATTGTCTCCCCTTTACAGATGAGAAAACTGAGGCTCATTGAGCTTATGGAAATGGTCCAGCTAGATGGCAGAAGCAAAATTAAAAACATAGAGCCCCCTGATGCTGAAATCCCTGCTCTAAACCACCCAACATAGTAAGTGAGGACATCAGCAAATGCTGGATGCTCTTAGCACCGCGCAAACCAGAGAAGCATCCATTAGAAAGCACAAATTAGACCATCTTGCTATCTTCTATGGATTCCCTATTTATAGAGTGCCCAGTGGATGCTTTTTCTAACTTAAGCTAGGTTTTCTTTGAAAGTTTCAATCTGCAACTTAAAAGCAAAGCAAGAGAAGAAAAGAGCTGGGAGTGCACTTCACCAAAAGCTGTTCTGAAATCTGAGAGCAAGGACACAGGAGGAGAAAGATTATCATCTTATTAGCGTAGGAGGATAAAGATGATCAGGCAGGGATGCTCCATTATTTATAGGAATCCAGCTCTTTTCTATACACTTCACTGAGGCATTTGATATATTTGTGCTGGAGATTAACACTGATGTTATTTTCTTTAATGTCTGTTTTTAGTGTATGCGATGCATGTTGGCATTCAGGAAATTCAGCCAGAGGAGAAAAACAATAGTATTAATTAGGAATGTCAGTCATGGGTGTTATGAAATTCAAAACTGCCAAGTTTCTGGAGCATTTAGTGGTAATTATAATAGACTGTGGAGACAAGCTGTTCTTCGTTTCCTATACAGAAATGCACAGTTTGATGGGCAAGTGATCAAAGTGCTCATGCAAACCCTTGTGAAAGAGTGTCTCTCTCTTGCCCTGTTATTTTTAGGACTCTCTGCTTTTGCTAATTCAGAGCTGCCCAGAGAGAGGAGACCATCGACAAATCTAAGGCCCCTTGTCTTTTGTAATTTAAAATTGCTATTTAATTTTTTTCAGTATCTCCACACAAGTTGAAGTATATGTGTGTGTTTGGGGGGGGGGGCACGTTGGGGAGGCAGGGAGGTAAATGATACCATCCACCAGCCCGACAGTATATCCAGATTTAAATCACAGCCATAGCCTTTTTCCAGGTAAAGTCACACATTTAATCAATTTTCTCTCAAAGTGATGAATAATAAAAACCCATCCTCTGTTCTTTGGATAACCAAGTTAAATGGGGTAGAGAAATTTGCATTTTTGAGAATTGGAATAAAAGGATTGCCACTTCCCTGAATTTTCTGAGGCTTCTGGTTAGAGATTTGTTTCCTGATTTGTTTTGGGAGTATTCATATCAACCAAGGGGCAGAGATTAGAACGACAGAGCTGTAAGGATTCTAATGCCGGTACCCTGATTTCTTATATTACCTTATGAGTCTTAGAATGGCCCCTTGAGGCTGTCTAGAGAGATTCCAACCACCCAATGAGGAGACTCAGTTGCAGAGATCAAGACACTTTCCCAAGGTTATTCAGATGCTGAGTGTCAGGAGGGCTCCTGACTTTATGCCTGGTGCTGAATGTACTTCACTTTACTGCTTCCTGCCATTCCTGGACATGCCACTGGGCCTTTGCATATACTGTCCTCTATGGTTTTTTTTTATGCTGACCCTCTTAAGTCTGGCTTTAGGCACACTTCTTTCTTAATGAACAGACACTCCTCTCTAGAAAGGACCTACTTGTAGGTAATGGTTAAGTGTGTCATGTTCCCTACAAGACTGATATTTCACCTGATTCAAACAAAATACAAAACAAAACAGGGCTCAGATTAAGTCCTATTTTCCCAGGAAAGAGCATGGCACTGAGAGACTCAGAACTACTCATCTCTGATTTTTTTTTTTCCCCCCTATAACCACCACCTCTATTAGCTGGAGAAAATGATGTCAAGAGGAAAAAAACCCTAGCTGTTGTTGGCTCACTGTAATTTCTGGGACTTACAAGAAGCTCAGCTAAAGTCAGTGATATCTGATGGTCTGGGCCGGATGTGAGAAATATAGGAAGTATGAAGAGAGGTCCTTCACTGTCTGTGTGTCTCTAGGTTTTCATTTTAAATAATTAGTGGCAGATCTTTCTTTATCCTGAACTTTTTCAGAAATAATTGGGGAGCTTGGGATTGGGCCAGTAATTGCTGGGACATGTGCTGCCCATGGACAAGCCTCTACTCCAGGGCTGGTATGACAGTGGAAATGCCCCCACCCCCTCCCAGCAGTTTGGAAGAATGTCTAGAGTATCTCTGCATCCTTTGGAAAAGCAGGGCACGTTTTCCTGCTGACACACACAAGCCTTATAATTTAGCATTAGAAAAGAAAAATGGTTTAGAACAAGAAAATATATTTAGAGCTCATTATTCAAGTAGGAGTCACAGAGAAGGGGCAAGGACGGAGCCAGTCAACAAGAAACAGCTCACATTACAGGGTCAGAAGGAAGCATGTGCTTGGCACTCAGAAGCCAGGCAGGAAACTACTTCAAGGGTGACAGGGTCAGTATCAAGGTCGGGAATCAGTGAGAGAAGGTGCACTAGGTTGCCGTTTCCTTGAGTAAACCTGTCTTGGAGACTCTGTGTAGAATGGCTCCCTTGCCTGTCATCTCCTCTCCCTGGCTCCCAGCAAAGGTCAGTTCACAGTGAATTTCCACGTTCCAGCTCCAAGGAGGCCACCACTTGGCGTCCAAATATTGGTGTTACTGTCATGGAAGCCAGAGCTAGCAGTTCCATCAAATGGAGGAGGGTCTGTGAGGCAACTCCTCTGATTTGGCAAAGTTCATGTCTACTTTCAGGTAGAGGGTCACAGCTGTAATTCCTCAGCCCACCCCACCCAATCCCCACCCCATTTTCAACTTGGATTTCTTTGTTTTCTCTCTAGTTACCTGCTGCCAGCCTCTCACTCTTCTACTTTATATACATAAACATTACAAAGTATGTCACAATCCTCCCTGGCCACATTCTGGGGCTTGCGGCCCTTTTCTGTGTTGCTGAAGGCTTGTTAGCACTGCCCTGTTTAGCATTTGACTTGTATTACCTGCTTCAGCCTACAACTTTTCTCTTTTCCATCAAGGCTGGTTATAGTAAAGAAGGAGAGGATAAGGAAACCTCATGTGTCTCAGTACATCTAGGGGAAAAAGAAAAAGAACTAATGCTTTCTGAAGACCTACTGTGTGCCAGGGATTATGATAGTTACTTTGTAAACATTATCCATTGGAATTCAATAATTATTCCTTGCTTATCCATTATATGTCTAGGGCTGCTGTAGGAACTGGTTATAGAGAGGAAGACAAGATATAGTCAATTATCATAGGTCTTAGAGTCTACAAGGGGGGCATGTAGTTAAGAAGGAATTACAAGCGTAATAGGTGTTATACAAGGAGAAGCATAGGGTATAGTGAAAAGCAACTGGATTTAGCCTGATTTAGGGGCCAGGGAAGGTGTTCCTGAGTAACTGATATTTATGCTAAGACTTGAAGGATGAACATGATTTCTCTCCCATGTAATCTCCACTTTCCTCTAAAATGGATATAATATTCACGTCTACTTTGCAAGTGGGTGAACTGAACTTTAATGATATGTGGTACCATATCCAAGTACTACTGCATAGTGATGGGATGATCTGGGATTCAGTCTCAAATTTGACTCCAGAAGATAACTCTCTTCCATCACATTCTGGTTCTTCCTGGGGCTTTATATAAAAAAAAAAAAAAATCTTGATGAAGGAATTTAGAAAGTGAGGGTAGAAGAGGTGTTTTCTGGCAGTGTTCAGATTCTGCTTGCTAAGAACTGGAAGCTTCTCCTAGTGGGCACAGAACATAATATAGTGGCACAAACATCAACTTCAGATTCTGATCTTGTTCGGTGACTTTTATAAATCTTTGTAATTTCAGGAATGCCATTTCTCCATCCCTATGGTAAAAACTTTTTTTTTTTACAGGTTCAAAGATATAATGTGTGCCAGACCCTGGCACATGGTAAGTATTTGAAAATAGCACACCTTTGGGTCCTAAGGAAGGAGGAGAAGGATAAACAGACCAAGGGGTTCGTCTGTAAGAGGCTATTTACTGCAGAGTTGTTTCTGGACTTTGGGCTAAACGTGTTTGTGCTGAAAAAGAGATAGAAGCATCTTTTTGGGTTTTCAGCCAGGCACCCACAGATGTGGACAATAGAGAACTCAGCTCACGTGCCCAATGGGAAGAAGACAATTGCTCCCCAAACACAGCTGCCTCCTTTTCAATTGGACCCAACTTTGCCAGATAATGGAAACACAGAAAACAAGGCACGAGAAAAACGAGCTGTTTATGTTTAAACATGGCAATCGAACCTCAACACTGAGCCTTCTTGGATGGCATCCGTGTGTCATCTCGCAGCCTGTGTGGCTGTGGGGCCCAGCCTATGGATTTCCAAGACTGTGCTCCAGCCCATCTGTCAGGGAGAGATGGATGATTAATGACATCTGTTCCAGATGTCCTATCTCCTTGGGGATGGTGCATGTGGAAACTCTCTGCCTTCTTTCCACTTTTCTTTTAGCAGCTACTGGAAGTTGCAGACATTGCTTGGACGCAAAGAAAGAAATACAGAGCTCTTGCTGAATTCAGTTTTAGGAGACAAACTCCTGTTTCTGGGAACATCTGTGCCTGAAGGCTCTGTGGGCCAAAACTTGTCTATAGAGCAAACCATGATGGTGATAATTTAAAGGATAAAGACATCATACCTCTCTACTCACCTATCTAATTCATCTCTCTGTCCATCCATTCTTCCATCCAGCCATCCATTTATCTAGACATCCAGCCATCTTTTATTTATTAAAATTATGTTTACAGAGCAATTATTGTATATCTGTCACCAAATATTATACATATTTCACCTCTAACTTAGGGAGCAGTTAAGAGCTAAGGGGACTCTGGGTTTAGACAGCCTGAGTTAGAATACTGAATCTCCCTCTTACTAGTTAGTTATTTGAGCAAGCCAGTCAACCTCTTGGAGATTCCATTTCCTGATGTGTGAAATTCAGATAAGAACAGTAACTCACAGGGCTCTTGTGATGATAAAATGAGATTGTTCATGAAAATGCCTATTATTGGACACAAGGTAATGTTCAATAAATATTAGTATTATGATTTTTAAAAATTTTACTGAACTACAATTGACATATATTAGTCTCAGTTATACAACATAATGATTCAATATGCCATAATATTGCCAAAATGATTGCCACAATTAATGAATAAATGGATAAAGAAAATGTGGTATATGTAGATACACACACTCACACAGGCATATTATGCAGCTCTAAAAAAAAATCTTGCCATTCGCGATACTGTGGTTGGACTCTGAGGGTATCATGCTAAGTGAAATAAGTCAGAAAAAGACAAATACCATATGATCTCTTAACATGTGGAATCTATTATTTTAATTCCAGTATCATTAACATACAGTGTTATATTATTTTCAAGTGTACAACATAGTAATTAAGCAATTCCATACATCACCCAGTGCTCATTACAAGTGCAATCATTAATCCCTGTTACCTATTTCACCCTTCCTGAACCCACCTCCCCTCTGTAACCATCAGTTTGTTCTCTATAGTGAAGAGTTTGGTTTTTGGCTTCTCTCTTTCTCTCTTTTTCCCTTGCTTATTTGTTTGGTTTCTCAAATTCCACATATGAGTGAAATCATATGGTATATGTGTTTTTCTGACTGTTTTTGCTTAGCATAACACTCTCTAGATCCATTCATGTTATTGCAAATATTGAGATTTCGTTTCTTTTTATAGTTGAAAAATATTCCATTGTGTGTGTGTATGTATGTGTATATATATATATATATATATATATATATATATATATATATATACCACATCTTCCTTATCCATTCATGAATAGTTGGGCTGCTTCCATTATCTGGAGCTTGTAAATAATGCTGCAATAAATATAGAGATGCATACATATACCCCTTTGAATTAGTATTTTTCTAATTTTAAATAATACTTTATTTTTAAGTAATCTCTCTACCCAGTGTGGGGCTCAAACTTACAGCCTTGAGATCAAGAGTTGCATGCTCTACCGACTGAGCCAGGCAGGTGCCCTGCGGTTTTTGTATTTTGGGGGTAAGTACCAGTAGTGCGATTCCTGGATCCTAGGGTAGTTTCAATTTTAACTTTTTGAGGAACCTCCAAGCTGTTTTCCACAGTGGCTGCACCAGTTTGCATTCCCATCAGTAGTGTACAAGCATTCTTTTTTCTCCATATCCTCTCCAACACTTGGTGTTTCTTGTGTGTGTGTTTTTTCTTTCTTTCTTTCTTTCTTTTTTTTTTTTTTTTTTTTTTTTACTTTAGCTGTTCTGACAGATGGAAGGTTATATCTCCTTGTAGTTTTGATTTACATTTTCCTAAGATGAATGATGTTGAGCATCTTTTCATGTATCTGTTGGTCATCTGGATGTCTTCTTTGGAGAAATGTCTGTTCATGTCTTCTTCCCATTATTTAATTGGATTATGTTTTTCAGGTGTTGGTTTGTTTAAATTCTTTATATGTTTTGGATACTAACTCTTCATTGGATATATCATTTGCAAATATCTTCTCCCATTTCATAGGTTGCCTTTTAGTTTTGTTGATTGTTATTCCTCCTCTCTCAGGAGATGTAACTAGAAAAATGTTGCTATAGATGTCAGAGACATTAGTATTTGTGCTCTCTTTTAGGATTTTTATGGTTTGGGACTCAGATTTAGGTCTTTAATCTGTTTTGAGTTTATTTGTGTATATAGTGTGAGAAAGTGGTCCAATTTCATTCTTTTGCATGTGGCTGACCAGTTTTTCCAACACCATTTGTTAGAAAGACTGTCTTTTCTCGATTGGATATTTTTTCCTACTTTGTTGAAGATTAATTGACCATAAAGTTCTAGGTCCATTTCTGGGCTGTCTATTCTGTTCCATTGATCTTTGTATCTGTTTTTGTGCCCATGCCATACTATCTTGATGACTACAGCTTTGTAATATAACTCAAAATCTGGAATTGTGATATTTGAGCTTTGCTTTTTTTTTTTTTTTTTTTCCAAAATTGCTTTGTGTATTGGGTCTTTTGTGGTTTGCATACAGTTTTTAGAATTGTTTGTTCTAGTTCTGTAAAAAAAAAAAATGCCATTGGTATTTTGATAGGGATTGCATTAAATGTATAGATTACTTTGGGTAATATAGGCATTTTAACAATATTTGTTCTTTTAATTCATGAGCATGGAATGTCTTTCCATTTCTTTGTATCATCTTCAGTTTCTTTCATCAGTGTTTTTTCATTTTTAGAGTACCTCCTTCACCTTTTCGGTTAGGTTTATTCTGAGGTATCTTACTGGTATTAGTGTAATTACAAATGGGATTGTTTCCTTAATTTCTCTTCTCGCTGTTTCATTATTAGTGTGTAGAAATGCAAAAAAGATTTCTGTGCATTGATTTTGTATCCTCTGACTTTACTGAGTTTATTTATTAGTTCTAGTAGTTTTTTTTGGTGGAGTGTTTAGGGTTTTCTGTGGTGTCATCTGCAAATAGTGAAAGTTTTATTTCTTCCCTACCAGTTTGGGTGCCTTTTATTTCTTTTTGTTGTCTAATTCCTGTGGCTAGGACTTCTACTACTACATTAAGTAAAATTGGTAGGAGTGGATATCCTTGTTCCTGACTTTAGGGGGAAAGCTCTGTTTTTCCCCATTGAGTATGATGTTTGCTGTGGGTTTTTCACATATGGACTTTATTATGTTTGAGGTATATGGAATCTATTATCTTTAAATGAATAAATATACTGATGAACAAAACTGAGGTTTCAGAATGTCAGCCCACAAACATATGTAAAAGAAGTATCTCAATTTTTCTTTCTCTTTGAAAAAATAAGCTTAACCAACTTGCATCTCCCCATCCTACCACCCTAGTGGGAAATACTAGCTCTGTTGTTTTTGAAAGACAGTCAAATAACTAGTAGGGGGGAGAGTCAGAAGTTGAACACAGTTCTCTCATTTTGCCCACTAAGTGCCTTCTCTTGGGTAAGTAACAGCTAGCAATGTGGTGCTTTCCCATCCTTCAAAAAAGGACAGAGGTACCATTCCCCTCCTGGCTGTTGAATGGTTGCATACAAAGTATTCTGATATAGGAAGCCAAGGTTCTGGTATGAAATATACCTGCATGTTCATGTTTTAGTAAAACTGAATTTTGTTTTTTAGGCAGTGAGGACTGATAAGAGGCAGTCAAAGAAATAGTGGGGGGAAAACTCACTTTCTCAGGGGTCCATGTTTATAATGCACACTTTAGCATGCTGAGTTCACGTAAAGGATGGCATAAATAGGCTCAATGGATAAGTGGGCTGAGGGGTGATGCACAGACTCCACCTATTGCTCATTTGCCTCCCCCGTGGCATTTTTATTGAAGTCAGGATTGGTAGAAATTACCTGAACACATACCTATTGAGTATCTATTATTGAGCCAAGTGTTTTCTTAGCTGCTGTGGATAAAACAGAGAACTGTGTATGTATATTAACTGTGTTCATGGGATGAATGTGCAGTACAAAGAGAACTTGTAACCTATGTTCTCAGTTGGGTCTGGAACAAGGGTTTCTCTGAGCTCAGCGAACTAGGGGAAGAATGTTCTGGATGGGAAATTGCAGGTGCATAGGCTTGGTAGTGAAGGACACACTGTGTTCTGTAGGAATGTAGAAGGGACTGGTAAAGATACAGTATAGATATGAGGGGTTTGAACTGAGAGATGCAGCAAGGGAGGTAGGAGATCTTCAAGGAGCTGTGTTATTGTCCTAAAAATCATTTGCTGAAATAGAAAGAGGGGGATGCATGGTGGAGGTATATATGTGTGTACA
This sequence comes from Canis aureus, assembly GCF_053574225.1. Classification (NCBI taxonomy): domain Eukaryota; kingdom Metazoa; phylum Chordata; class Mammalia; order Carnivora; family Canidae; genus Canis; species Canis aureus. The sequence goes on from NC_135618.1 coordinate 41,892,013, forward strand.
TTTGGACTGCTCAGCATCTGAAATCCCTGCATTTAGAGAACCATTCTTCATTCATCGGAGTCATGAAGCTGAAAACACTAGATTCTCACCCGTCTCCTCTCCTGGCAGCTCAGTGTTGACACGTGAGTGTGGTACCAATTTAATGCTTCCTCCTGGGACATTTGTTCTGGAGGGAGAGCTTGGAAACTGTTGGTACTATAGTACCAGCCAGTCAATGCCCTCTGAAGAGGGCCATGTGGTCAGAATCCAACTGTTCTGTGGTGTCATCTGGCTACATCTGACTGGTCTTCCTCTCTCTCTCTTTTTTTATTCAGGTATAATTAACATCAGTGTTATATTAGTTTCAGGTATACAGTATAATGATTCAAGAATTCTGTAAATTTCTAACTGGTCATCATAAGTGTACTCTTACTTTGCTTTATTTCACCCATTCTCCCACCTACCTTCCCTCTGGTAACCAGCAGTTTGTGCTCTCTGTATCTGAGAGTCTGGGGGTTTTTTAGTCTCTTTTTCCCCTTGTTTGTTCCTTTGTTTTCTTTCTTAAATTCCACATCTGAGTGAAATCATACAGTACTTGTCTTTCTCTGATGACTTATTTCATTTGGCATTATACTCTCTAGCTCTGTCCATATTGTCCCAAATGGCAAGATCTCATTCCTTTTTATGGCTGAGTAATATTCCATTGTTTATATATACCACCTCTTCTGTATTAGTGAGGCTGGTTTTGTTCTACAGCTTCTATAGCAATTTGATGGACAGTTCAATATCTTTCTGAAGAGATCCTTTACTGAGTAAATAAATATCTCCCAGCTACTGTCATTTGTATCTGAAAACCCTGATCAATACAGGAAGTAAACAGTTCTAAATGTGTGCTGGGTTGGGGGTGGGGAGATGGGGATGAGGAGGTTATGATTATATTTTTTACATTTTAAGTCAAATAGTGCCCAATAGTCAAATAAACTCAAATAGAGAGTCCTGTCCTGAATGGTCACCTGGTTATTCATTGCTTACTTCTAGGTGCTTGAATTGCTCAGGAGATTATTAGCCACTGTGGACACATGACCTCAGCTAAGGTCCCTCCTCCTCCTCTGGTACTTCTACTGTCCATTTTCTTTGGAGAAATGCTACCTGGTATTTGTCTACATTTGTGTTCTCACATGAAGATAGTGGTGAAATGTGCAGGGCTGTTAACTCCACTTTGGGTCAGCCCCCTGTTCCAGCACTACTAGAGCTGTTTCTCAACACCCTCTCTTCCTGTGCTCGTTTCCAAACCCAGATCACGCGTGAGGGTGGACAGATTCCTGGGAAAGAGCGATGGCTTAATTAATGGTAATGCGAAGGATGTAGGTGCCTCAGTGATTGGGGCTCTGTGAATGCAGAAGTGGATGGAAGGCTGAGATGCAAAATAGGATAATTGAACTGTTAGCTGAACTGGAATTTAGCAGTTAATCACTTTTATGAAACCTGCATCTCAATTCATTACTCCATTTATGCCTTGTTGCAATACAATGCTTTTCAACTAATTGGTAAACAGAAGCCAGACAGAGTACCCAGAAAGGGCAAGGCTATCAAAGGTACTGTGGTATTTTCCATGAGTGCGCATCTCCATTCAGTCTAGCCAGAAGTTGCCTGTCAGTCTCATGCTGTCTCAGAAAGAGAAACTAAACAGCATTGAACAACATAGTGAAGTCATGCTCCTAGACCCTAAGTAGTGTTGCTGACCATCAGTTGTGTTTCATGAAGTTCTATAGCCAATTAATAGCTGCTAATGAACTTTTTAGTATGGTGAGTAAGCTATCCATATTGGACATAGGACTTCACCATAAATTCCTGTGTGGCATTAGACAAATTGAATCTCTCCTCTGAACCTCCTTCCACAGGTGTGTTGTGAGGATTATATGGAGTACATTTCATAATGAGAGCAAAGTGTCTAGTACAGCTTGGTATTTAGTATGTGTTCACTGAATGCTAGATCTTATTGTTATCTTTCACCTAGAAATCATTTCTTGTCGAAGAGGAATAAAGAAATATCTCTATCATATGTTTATTGCTTCAGACAAAAGCTGAAGGGAAGATTAGAGTAAGAAGCTGATGGATTTGATAGAAGTTAATCAACAAAGATTGAAAAGACTGGTTAGGAACAAAGGAAGATGTGAAGAGCATATACTTGGGATGAGCGATGTGAATATAGGACATCATCAAGAAACTTTTTATTGATTGGGGTAGGGTGCTGAATGAAAATAGGGCCTTAGTCTGCTGGAGGGTGTTTTGTTTTTGTTTTGCTTGATAGAGGAATAAAGAAGCTCCATCTGGAAAAAAAATCTTCATTTTGGAGCTGAGATCATTATACCCCCAAATCCTGGTAAGCCTTCACTTCCTGCTTAAGTTGTGAGCACTCCTTCTCTTTCCTAGGACCTGCACATGGAACCATGGGGAGCTAAGTTAGACCCAAATCCAAATGTAGGACTCTGCTGTATACTTGGAATTATCCTTCCTCTTTAATGACTATGACCTTCTTATTGAGTCCAGCTACAGGTTTTTGGTTCCCTTGCGAATACACATCTATTCTATCTCAGCAAACAGGGCTCTTGGAGGCATAGATTTGGCAATCATGAGTAGAGGTGGTAGGAGTTGTGGAGGTGGATGAGAGGGAGAAGGCTGAGAAGGAAGAAAAAAGTCTGAGGACACAACCAAAATGTCAGCTCTTACGGATCATCAAAAGCATTAAGCTCTGGTGAAAAACATTTTAGGACTTTGAAAGAAGATGCTGACGTTAAGGTGGTCCATTCATTCTCCCATTTAACCAGTGTTTATGGCAAACCTACTATGCTCCAGGCATAGTTTTAACCTAGACATAGAGTAATGAACAGTTCATTGTGGTGCTTGTATTTGTGGAATAATCAGAATATGAAATTCATAACTATAAATAAGATAAACTTGAAATGTTATAAATGCTGTTGAAGGAAATAGGGTAAATGATGAAATAGGGTGATGATGAGCTGCTAAGGAGGGCATCTTAGATAAGTGCAAAGACCTTTCTGACATGGTAAGATTTGATCTGAAACAAGTAGGATTCAAACGATCCAATCATGCAAAGAGCAGGTGGCATGTTCCAGGCAGTGTTCTCAACATGTGCAAAGGTCTGAGGTAGAAATGAATGCACCTGGCTCACCTGGCTGAAGAAGAGTATAAGTGGTCTAAGATGGGTCTGAAGAGGATAGAACCTTGAAGGCTATGGTGAGGAGTTTGAATATTTTCCTGTGTGCATTGGGATGTATTAACATATCACCCCCCTTGTTGAAATGCATGAGCACTGGGTCTAGAGGGCTGCGATACATTAACTCATGTAGGACACAGTCATAGTTTGGTTTCAGATTACTGTTTCATGTCAGGCACTGGGGTATACGACACTGAAAGCTATTAATGTAAATTAATGATTGCTCCTGCTGGCTTTGTTACAGTTTACTCCAATGAGGGATTAATAAATGCATCATGCCTTGCAAATTTGCATCCATTAAGAACCTTACCATCATGGGGCACTATTGATCCCCTTTGGGGGGGGTCTAAAAATAAAATTAACACATGGCCATTGCAACTAGTGTTCGATATAAACTGGTTAAAATGAGATAACCGATGGAAAAGCACTTTGAAAAAAGAGACTCATTCTATAATTATCAGGTGGTGCAAGAGATAAGAAAGATGGGATTTGATGCCCGTCTCAGTGCCTGTGACACATACTTACAATGCAAGAGATGATCACGTGTTAATCCCTGACTCATGCCAGGAGCTTTCATAAATGTGATTACTTTTGGTCCTGATAACACAGGGAGGTAGGAATTATCCCCATTTTACGGATCATGCAACTGAGTTTCATAATAAGATAAATAATTGCCCAAAGCCTCATGGCTAGAACAGGAGGAGTGTGAGTTTTTATCCAAGGTTGTCTGACTGTAACAACACTGCATTGAAAGAGAGGCGTCTAAATCCTTGGCAGCCACACATTGAGTTGATGGAAGAGTTTGAGAGGTCCCTGAATTTTCCTCACCAGAACTGACAACCAGATATATGAAATATATTGCTGCTCTTTCTTTAAAAGTGATAACTTCACATTTCAAAGACTGGCTGCAGACAAAAGCACTGGTGAAATGTACAGCCACGAAACCCACAGATGTGGGCATGAGCCCAGGCTCTGCCTCTCCCTGAAATTGTGATTGGACAAATTATTTAACCTCTCTGGAACTCTGCTCATTCATTTATAAAATGGGGATAATAGGAATGCTTACCTCTTAGGGTTGTTGTAAGGATTTACTGAGATAAAGCATGGAAATTGCTTAGTACTATGCTTGCTGTATAATAAGCTCTTACTAAAAGTTACCTATTCTTTCTCTTTCCTGAGGGATTTGAACAATATTAATATGGAGAAAGTAAATTTGTAGTTGCAACTGTAGTGTTAGCCACCATTTTGTTGGAAGAAGCAAGGAAATGATTTTTTTTTTAATTCTTCAGTTTAGAAAATATTACTGAAGTCTCAGATTCTTTGAATCTGATTTTCTCAACCTTGGGTACAAAGTTGAATCATTGGGAGAGCTTTTGAAAAATACTAGGGGTCCCTCCTTAGAGATTCTGACCCAGTTGCTCTGGGATGGAGCCTGACTATCGATGTCTTTTAAAGCGTCCTGGGGTGAGCACCACTCCATTCCATTGGCTGTGGAGTTCAAAGGTCATGCCTCTCCAGACTTCACCTACACGTTGGGATAGTAGTCTATACCTCCCACGTGGCAACACTTCTCCCCTCTTTTATCTCCACTGATCATTACAGGGATGTGTTGTGTATATGTCTTCAGGAGTGGCCTCGTGCAAACAGGTGACTTCCTCTTGGTTCTTCCACGTGTTCCAAGGAAGGACACTTGTTTAAAAATGACCCTACTACTTAGTGAAGTGACTTCTGGATGTGTTGCAAAGGGACACAAAGTTGGGAGTTATCCAGCCCTTTCAAAAGGGCTGATAGCTTTTTCCTCTGCAGGGAGCCATTGAAGCTATCAAATTATATTTCAAGTATATCACCTCAGACTATAATGAAGTGTGTCAAAATGAATGCTTGGCTGGTATATCTGGGCCCTGTCCTGAGTCATTTATATTTATTTATATTTTAAGGTTGCTTGAGAGTATTTGATTCCCTGGGTTGTGACTCGCATGAGTCTCTAAAATTTTTTTGTGATGCTACACTTGAGTTCCAGGCATCTGTGAGCTCCAGAGCATGGGGCAGTGACAGTTTATGTGATTTCCCAGTTATGAATAGACTGAACCATTAATGAATGGGGGTGAGCAGCCAGCCATATCCTTGGTTTTATTAGGATCCAGCGTAAAGCGTGTGTGATAGAAATCATTGTGATTCTCTTCCAGCTGAGATGAATTGGTCTCATAAGCAGACATGGAGAAAGAAGAAAAGAAGTACGTGTAGGGGTTGGTGTGGCTTTAGCGAGATCAGCAGCAATTGGAACCATGTGGGTTGGATAACTCTATATGGCAGCTCCAAGAGGTAGATATCGCCAGCCTATTAAGGACATCACTGGCTCTTTTATTGGACACCCCGAAATTGATGCACTGCCTTTGGTTCTATTATGTTTTCAAACTTTAATTAAGTTTATACCTCTCCCACCTGGACCTCATAAATAGTTAGCCTCCAAGTAAGTCATTTGTCATGGAGGGGCTCTTATGAGTAGATTCATCTTCCAAACAACATTATTATTGCCCAGAGTCCTGCCTTAAATCCATCAATGCAATACAAGCTTGAGTGCCTTACTCTATTTTGACATGTTATCCCAAGGGGTTATTTTCTACGGGGCTAGTGGCTAATTCATTAAGTTATCACAAGGTAGAGGAATGCAGATACATTATTAGCTTTTAAAATTATGCAATTGGTGATTACAGAGAATTAAATTGAACTTCAGTGGTTTATTTTTTTCATGTAAGTTAATCCATTCTCATTTGTGAAAGGGCAAGCTCTTGGCCCAAGCTGAGGTCATCTCAGACTATATCTAAAGACATCCCTGGAGGTGGGAGTGAGAGAAGGTGGTGTCTTTTTCAAGGTCTGGGACTGAGGATTTGCATCTTCTTTGAGGAACAAATTGGTAAAATCTAACAAAGTTGTAAGTGCACGTTCCCACGACATGGTAATTCCACCTATAATCAATGTGCCTTGGACAAACTCTTTTATATGTGCACAAAGAGATATGCACAAGGATGTTTGCAACAGCAGTGTTTGTAATGGCTGACATTTGTAAATAACCTAAATGCCCATCAGTGAAGGCATGGATAAGGAAAATGCAATGTGATAGACTGTAATGCCTCAGGAATACAGATTATTTTTTTTTCCAATGTAATTTGACACCTTGATTCCTTGTATCAAAATGGACAGGCTCAAATACAACTTTGAAGAAAGCAAGAGGAAGAAGCTATTGGTGTGAATTTTTGACTCTATATACAAAGCGGCACTGAATATGGAATCATATTAGGAGATGGATACACATTGAGCTCTTGTCAGTGGCTACCTGGGAGGAGCTTTGGGTTGGGGAAAATGAGACTGGGCACCATGGTGTTACCATTATTTGTAATGTTCTGTTTTAAAGACTGGGAGGAAATTAAGACAAAATAGAAATATTTGTATATTTGGGTAGTAGGAATGAGTGCTTTCTCCATTTCTTAAATATTTTTTAAAACTTTCTAAGGAGGGTAAAAGGAGAGCTTTCTTGAAACAGAGAGGGAAAGTTCAGTCAGCCCAGCCTGGAGCCTGCCAGGTGATGAGCTTTCTCCTGCACCTCCAGGGAATGATTCCAGCTTTGTCTCTTCAGGAGGGTATTGAGGGATTACTCAACAATGGGTCTCCTTTGTTGACTTGTGATCATCCTTTAAGGAATTTGGTCTTGGTACTTAACCACTTTTCTCCTTCTAAGGGCCTTCTGAGTTGATTTCTCTCTCTATATATAGATTTTCCAAAAGTACATAAGAAGATCTGTTACTTTTAATAACAATAATACCTGTGACAATGACAGGGAGAGGGAAAATATGTGTTAATTGAAGGTAAGATTTCAGTTGCTGTTTGATAAGCTCCCTGGATTTCTTTTCATGCTTCCTTTTCTGCTGCTGGTTCACAGTCACCCAGGGATGGACATCTGACTCCAAAAATATGGCTAAGAAATGGAAAGTAGAGGTTTGTTCCTTCTGATGAGATGACAAGATTTTAGTGCCTAGTTTAAGAAATTCCAACCAGCATTATTTTTGGCACCTGGACACTTACTCAGCATTAGTCTAGGCATGATATAACTGTGACTTCATTTTTAAAAAAACATTTTATTGTTTATTTGAGAGAGTGTGAGAGTGAGAGAGCATAAGCCAGAGGGATGGCAGAAGGAGAGGGAGAAGCAGGCTCCCTGTTGAGCAGGGAGCTTGACATGGGGCTCGATCCCAGGACCTGGGGATCAGTACCCAAGTCAAAGGCAGCTGCTTAACCAACTGAGCCACTCAGGTACCCTGTTATTGTAACTTCAATCATAAGCATGAGAATGAGGCAATAGTAAAGTCAGTACTGGATTTTAGACTTCAGGGCAGGGTAGGCTGCCTGTTGTCTTTGCAGTTTTCACTGGTGTCCTGGGTGGAATGGGAGCCAGGGAGGCAGATTGGACTGACAATCTGAGAGGCTTCCAAAAGAACAATCCACCATCCTAATGCTTTTCTTTTTTTTTTTTTTTTTTCTTTTTTTTCCTAATGCTTTTCCATTCTCTCTTTGCTTTGGAACCAGTGATATCCCTACCTTATTGATAATTAGAACACCATTTCAGAGTTATTTTCTAGTATGTCACAGGTTTAGAGTTAGATATTCATTCAGATATTAACCGAGCTGATATTTATTGACTACGAACCATGTGGTAAACCTTAAGCTAGTTGCTCAGATGCAAAGAAATAATGGTGGGGATCCCTGGGAGGCGCAGCGGTTTGGCGCCTGCCTTTGGCCCAGGGCGCGATCCTGGAGACCCGGGATCGAATCCCACGTCGGGCTCCCGGTGCATGGAGCCTGCTTCTCCCTCTGCCTATGTCTCTGCCTCTCTCTCTTTCTCTCTCTGTGACTATCATAAATAAATAAAAATTAAAAAAAAAAAAAGAAATAATGGTGCAAAGAAAGAATATTACTCGCAAAATGCTCCCATACAGTAGGACAGAAAGACAATTAAGATTGCGATGTGTGCTTAATAGGAGTTGAACAACATGTATATAAAAGCTCAAGACTAGAGACTGTGGCGTCTCCATGAAACTTAGAATGTTCAGCATGGTGGAGTGTTGGCAAAGGAAGAAAGATATATAGGTAAAGGGAAGAATAGGCTTCCTACAATCACCTCCTCATTGATCTGATATATGACTTTGGTTCAGTCATTTAACTTCTCAGTCCTCTTAGCTGTAGAATGGAATATTGATAATTATCCCCAAAGACTATTACAAGTATTAAACGAGGCCTCAAAGATAACCACTTTGGAAGCTATGTCCAGATGATTTGGAACTGTTACACACATTAGGTGGGCGTAACCAACATAAAAGTTATCCCGAAGTGTAAGTCTAAGACCTCGGCTTCCCTCAAAGACATGCTAGAGAAAGTCATTGTAAATGTCCCTCTCAAATCAATGTCCTCCTAGGCTGGCCAGCTATCCCAGTTTGCCTGGTATTGTCCCAGTTTTAGCACGGGAAGTTCCGTATCTAGGAACCCTGTTATTCACAGGCAGACTAAGACGTTGGTCGCCCTGATCCCTGCTACTTCCGAGTCTAAGATACTTCATATCTGTGGTTTCAATGTTGAGGGCACATTTTATATTAAAAAAAATTACATTGGACTGTGATTGGCATCCTCCTCCACCAGCTTCAGAGACAATGCCCTCTCTACTCTGTACCTTTAGGGAAAAGTACAGGATATACTGGTGGTTTTTTGTTTTTGTTCTTTAATCTAGACTCATAGTTGAAGTATTTTCTTCTTTTTCTCTGCAAGGGTCCAAATTTTAGTAAGTAATATACTTTGGGAAATCAATACAAGATTTGATCCAACCAGGTCAAGCTCTCCAGCTGACCTAATCTTAATGCATTGTGAAAAGTATTTTTATTTATTAAACTCTTAGAGGTCTAAGCAAAAGCTGCAAGAAATGGTGTTTAGATATGAAAGAAAGGGAGCTCGGAAGGCTAAATTTAGATAACACCTGAGTCGCTTTGCTGTTAAGTAGAATTTAATAGAGGTGCATCTCTGCAATCTTCATATGTGTTTGGCATGACAATTTATTTTGTTTGTCAGGAGTGAATACTTAAGGAAAAAAAGCTTTTTGAATTGGAACAAGAATTTCATATCAATGAGAGCCATTTTGATTTAAAGGCTACTCATTTTCCATAGCAAAGGATAATTTATGTTTGGTGCAAAGCTGGTTGCCCTTGCTTTGCTGGGCAGAATTCTTGAATACATTTTGCCCTCTTAAAACATGTATTCTGTGTGTGAGAATACAGAGAGGTGATTCTTGCAGTTTCCAATGCCCAAGGATATCCTACACTCTCCAGCTCTGAGGTATTGCAGTTGCCTGGCCCAAGCATGAACTGGTCTGCATGGATCATGCTAAGGAGAAATACATTACCTACCCAATGGCTCCTGTGTAATTAATGTGACACTGTAGGCTACAAAATGGCAATGACTAAATTAAAGATCACCTAGGCAAAATAGAAAGTTTGTTGGAGAAATGTGAGGATATTTCAGGTAACCTGAGGAAGCAGAGTGGAGCACCTCGGTCTGGAAGAAAACCAGAACTAGAGACTTAACAATTGCCAAGATCCTATTTTCCTGTGTCTCATTTCTGCTTCTTTTGGTATGTGACTTGAAATGTCTCTTCCTGTAGACCAGCTATGGTGATGTGGCCACCAACTCTAGAGGCTCAAAACGTATAGTTCGACCTACCAAAAATGGACCCCATTTCTTCCTTTTGTAACCATTCAAAAAACTCAAAGGCAGGATTTTATTTGGGCTGTCTTGGGTCAGGTACCCAACTTGGAATCAACACTCTGTGGTCTAGAAGGCTTGGCTATGTAACATGAACATGGCACCTGGGGTCCTACTCCAGTGTCAGGGTCATGTCCAGAGAACTGGAATTGCAAAGAGGACAATTGTCAGGCAGTGTTGACTGCAGTGTTCATTAGTGATTGCTCATCTCAGTGCTCTCACTTAAAGTTGTAAGGCTTTGAGCAGAACATTTAACAATTACCTATTGGTAATGTGGATATCATAATGTCTACCTCATAAAAATTGTGACAGTTATAAATCCATAAGTAACATATTCAGAGCATAGTACTCTATGTACTATAGGAGGCAAATGGCAGTTGTGATTGTAACAATGGAGAATTTGGTGGTGGGGATAAGAAGAGGGGAAGATAACATTAGTTGCCTCTTAAAATTTTTATGAAATCTAGAAGCTTGTTTAGCCTAAAGGAAAGCTTGCACTTCCTAAGCTAAGGAGGGGGTCTTATTTTGCACATTAGAATAATCTTCTTTGGCCCTTATCACATTTCTCCTTGTTCACTGCAAATATCAGAGACTGTTAAGACAAAGATTTTTTTGTGGAATTTTTGTGTTATGGTCATATTCATCCACTCATTCTACATTAAATATATTTAAACTCTTTTGTCCTAAGAACTTTTTTTTAGGACAGGATAAATAATAGAAAACAGCACAGGCAAGGTCTGTTTCATCTTTCAGCGATCACTGCAGTGGGAGATCCAGACAAACTAAAAGTGATGGGACACATCAATCAATTAACTATATATTATGATAATGAGGAAGGAAATAAGCTGGATGATGTGGAAACGATGGGATGGGATGTTCAAGAGAGGTCTCTCTGAAGAATTGACACTGTTACTCAGTGTGAGAAGCAGCAGCCCTGCAGGGAGCTAGAAGGAAATTGTTCCTGGCCAAGGTGGGGCCTGGGGCGGGGGGCAGCGGGCAGTGATGGCAAAGGCTTTGCAGAGGAAATGATCTGGATGTGCTTGATGAAACTAAGGGAGAGTTGAACCAGTAGTAAAGAAGGAGAAGCATAGCCTGAGAGGTCATTGAGGTCAGCTCAGGTAAGATGGATTGTTTCTCCCTAAGAGTCTTGGTTGTCACTTAATGGTGTCATCCGTTTAACCAATTATAAGGCGTATGTTGAGCACAGTCATACTTAACTCCACCCAAATGCATGTTTTTGTTATTACAGCATTGTCAATACCAATGAAATTATTCTACATTACAGAGGGGAATGTTTTCCTAACAAGAATACTCCTTAGTATGGAACTCCTGTGATGTTCTTTTTTTTTTCTTTCTTTCTTTAAAGATTTTTATATATTTATTTGAGAAAAAGAGCACAAGTGAGGGGGAAGGGCAGAGGAAGACAGAAAAGCAGACTCCCCACTGAGCAGGGAGTCTGATACAGGGCTTGATCCCAGAATCTCAAGACTATGACCTGAGCCAAAGGCAGACACTTAACCAACTGAGCCATGCAGACACCCTATCCTGTAGTGTTCTTAAGAAGGACTAGGAGCAGTGTCTGTCCGTCTCTAGGGCTCAGGCAAGTCTGTATACGGCTCTCCAAATGCTACAGTTAGTGCTTACAACAATGTTGTGAGAATTGGATAAAATAATAAATGTAACCTCCTTGGCACAGTGCCTGGCATGAAGAAGGCACTCAAGTAGATACAACTATCACTACTATCATTACCAATTTGCTTTCTAAAAAACACTCCCATTAGACTTTGAAGATTTGAGGACAGTGACTTGATTTTGTTTCTCTTTGCATCCCCAAAAGCTTAGCAGAAGGCCTGGTTTATAATTGGTGTTTATTTATAAATGTGTTTTGAATGGATGGATGGATAAAGAAAACTGATTGTGGGAAGACGTGTGTCTCTAAGAAGTGATCTTTCCTGGAATTGCATATTCTGGTGATATCTAGGCTGATGTTTTCTCAGAGTACACAGTACACTTCTGTTGTTTTGCATGCCTAGAGTTTATTTCCCTTTATGGCAATGGCACCCTAATTCTGCTTTGGGGAATCACTGTACCCAGTAGGTGACAGTTATATATAGGGAGTGGTAAAGTAGCTCCATACTTCCAAAGAAGGAGGGTAAGTGACCCAACATAGGTCAATCATGGCCTTTTTTCTAACACCAAACCTTGAGTGGAGTGACACAAAGATGGAAAACAGGATGTGTTTATTTACCTGACTAGCTCTCGGGAGGCTATCCAAAATACCAACTCCCTGGATTCCTCGTGCTAACTCATATAAGCTTGTCCTTCAATTCTCTGAGCTTCCTAATATTCCTTCAATAAGCAAAAACAAAAATTGTGTTTGCTTAATCTTTATGGTTACTTTCTGTTGCCTGCAACCAAAGATCCCTGAGTGATGAAAGAAGATTGTGGTGTAAGTCTTGAAGCAGAAACACTACCTGCAGCACACAAGGCTCTGAGAAGCTGGTAGTCCCTTCATGATCTGTGTTAGTGGGAGATGCATAAGGGTGATGGACTGGGACATGCACTGCAGAATGATTCTGCCAAAGTCTGAGGTCAGCCAGGCAGGTTGTGATCATAGGAATGTTAATTTATCTCTAGAAAGAGGAAAGAGATAGCTTTAGTGAATTTAAAAGGTAAACAGTAGATGCCAGAATGCTATGTAGTACTCTCCAATGACCATGTTAGATCAGGAATCTTGTTAACTAGTGAAATGGAACAACATTTGAACCATCTGAAATTTTCTTCAATAAGAGTGCTACATGTTTGTGTGTATATTAACACACATTGGTCTCATAGGCTTCAGTGTGACTGGGTCTGCTCAGGAAGGTGCTTAAGGCAGGTGCTCCAACCTGCTGGTCTCCTGGACTGAAGTTTTGAGGCTGAGGTCTGGGTGTTCCTTACTGGACACACTGACATTGGACAGAATTTCCTACAAATTCAGCCACCATTAATGGTGGTGCTCCATGCCAGGCAGTGTTCAGATATGGAAAGACTCTGAAATGACCCCAGTGATTCATGCCTCTGTATAATCCTCTACCCTTGAATTTGGAATAAGGCCTGTGATTTGATCCTACTAATAGAGTACCACAAAAGTAATGGGATGAGATGTTCCTTTTTTCATTACAGCTATATATAAATATATATCACATGTGTATATGTATGCATATGTGTGTACATCTATGTATAGTGTGAACTATACATATATAGTTAAATTATCATTTGATATGTTCTCTAAAGCTACCATACTTCATAAATACATATGTATATCATACATATATTCACATACATAATATATAAGTATATGCACGTATTTCCCCTAAGATCAATTGAATAGTGTCTCAGTATTCATTAATTCAGTGTTCCCAGTGAAAAAAATATATATGGTATACAAATATTTATTTGTCTAACATAAAATAGTAAATCCTAAAAACAACTCAGGTGGTAGAGTCTGTTTCTCTGTTTTAGAATATAGGGTGTAGAGGTGTTAAGTGACTTGCCTGAAGCCACCCCACTAAGAGTTACTAGAGTTGGAATCTAAACCCCATCTAGCTGTCCTCAAAACCAGAGCCCTTCATGCTGCACTGAAATGTCCTTTACATTCTCTGTCCTCTGGTCATCTCTGTGGAAGGGTTGGAACAAGAAAGCAGAGTATCATCTTGTTCCACCTCAGCTGGAGATGTGTGTTGGACAACTCAACTTTGCCTGTGATTGTATTTTTGCACAAATTTCACCAAAAGCACATCAGTATTGATTTGGGGGTTATGTATACATTTTAACAAGTAGGCTAATTCATAAACACTGAATATACAAATAATGAAGATGGACTGTGTGTGTGTGCATGTCAGTTCATTTCACTACTAGTAGGTGCATCAAGAAACCTCCCTTGCTGGCTTTGATGAAGAAATCTGCCATGTTATGAGTGGAAAAGTCCTCATGGCAAGAAACTTAAGGCAGCCTCCAGCATTTGAGATCAGTCTCTGAGCAGTAGCCAGCAAAAAAAAAAAAAAAAAAAAAAAAAAAAAGAGCCTCAATCCTAAAACTCAAGGAGGTGAATTCTATTGACCCCATGGAGCTTGGAGTTGCTCTTTTCCCACTTGAGCCTCTGATGAGACCCATCCCCAGACAACACCTGGATTGCTACTAAGCAAAGACTTTTAGCATAGGACTCAGATAAACTATGCCTGAAATTCTGATCCAGAGATCTGATAATAAATAGATGTTGTCTTAAGGTTTTGAGTTTGTGATGGTTTGTTATGCAGCAACAAAAAAGTAATACAAGAATTAAGTACTTATTCATTCCTGAATGGAAACCAAAATCCTTGATTGAGGAGCTCATCTTTTATCAATTCTGGGGCAATACCTGCTTATTGTGTAGCCATAGCAGCAAGTGTGGTGGGGTCATCAGGACACAAGAGAGAATCTGGCAGCTGAGAAATAAAGAAGTGAGGCTACACCTGGAAGACCAGGTAAACAAAGGAGATGCCAAAGCTAAAGTTATGGCACAAGCTACTTTTGGTCCTTGCAGATGGACCAGAAGGAGGTAGGTTCTGAGTTTAAAGCATTTATACAGTTTCACAAATGTCTAGACTCACTACATAATTCACTCTTCTCAGCTGCCCTTGACCCTGGGATATCACGTTAGGGTGTTTTAAGTGTTGGAAAGTTTTTAGATCCTGTGAAGGCAGTATTCTGGTTGCCATGGAAGAGAGCTGAGTGGACAGACGTGGGTGTAATGCATCCTGGTGTGAGTTGTTAAGCACATCAACCCTTCTGTTACCAGCAGTCCCCTTAGATGATAAATCTCCTCCTTCCTGCCAATGGACACTGTAACCCTTTCCTGACACTAATTTCATAAGGAGGAGATGATGGCTGTGGGATAATGAGGCTTGGAAACGTTCCAAACTATAGATTTTTGCATTAAGAGAAAAATGACTTTCAGTTTACAATTAGTGTGATTTCAATGTTTGTAAACACACACACAAATCTGAAACTGCATCGAAAAATTATAATCGATATATCTACATGGAGGATATGGGGATGAATTTTACTTCCCCTGCCTCCCTGCTTATACCTTTTTTTGTCCTACACAACTACTTGTGGAACAACAAAAGGTTAAAAAACTCATTATGTATTGGGGAAAAGAGAAAATTCTTTCATAGAGGTCAGGCCCTTCTTTCAATCATGCTGCCATGGATGGTGGGTGGTGATGGATTTAAGTGTGGGTGTTTGCAAAAGATGCAACAAGCATTCTGGTTTCAGAACTTTTGGTGCCAGTGAAATTAAATAATCTTAAATGTCACCTGCAGTGACTCCCTCTTGCCTTCTCTATTCATGCTGAAGTCCGTAGGTTTGATTCTTTTTGCCTAGAATGCCCTCCTCTCCCTTCTTCTTATAAACAGTAACTTCTCACTCTTCAAGCCAGCTCAAGTGCTACCCCTTTGTGAAAGCTCCCCTTACCCAAAAGAGGTTGGGGGTGCAGTTAGGGGACATTCTTCTATGCTGCTTCAATCCCCCAACCCATTATACATTGTAATCGCCCTGGCATTGTCTGTTTTCCCCAGTTAGAGTAGGTATCTTTGGTATCTATTGCCAGTGTCTAGCATAGAGCTTGAGGGCACAGAGTAAAGTGCTCAGTAAGTGAGATAAATTTGAGCTTAGCTCTCATTTTGCCTCAGAGTTGAAAATGGAGCCCAGCTGTGCTTGGCTCAGAAGTAACCCTAATAGGGTGGGAACAAACATTGTGCTAAACCAAAATGTGTGGCCAGGGATTTTGCATTCTGCATTTTTCATGCCCTAACTGGGGTGTGCATGCAAGTCTGAGGGGTAATGATTTACCAACCTAATTTTCCAAGACTGTTATCCTTCATTTTGACACACTATTAAAATCATTTAATTATCACTATTTTGCCTTGTCATTACAGAGCCACTGTGATACATTATTTAGGGTTTTCGGGTTTTCTGCCTTCCACCTACTCGGTAGGGACAGAAGTTGAGATTTCGTGCACAGTTGGGGTTCTGTAACTTGATGAACACAGACTTCTAAGTGAAATCAGGAATTTGGGAGGTGATTTGGAGGATCAGCTGATGTCCATTTTTACTAAGAACTTAATGATACTCATCCTTTGCCTCACTGTACTATGGCTTTTCCTATTCTGCAAATATTCTAAGATCATCACTACCCTTGGACGTGGGTTTTCTATGCCTGGTGAACTCTTTCCCAAGGGCTTTGCCAAATTACTTCCTTCAAATGATACCTGTTAGAGATATTGACCCTGAATCTTGATTTAAATTAGACCACTCACACCCACCTTCTCCTCATTGTCACACCACTGTGCTCTTCTGATTTTCTCATTTAAAATGTAATATATATATTTTTTTCCTCAATAAATTTGGAAACACAGTAGTGTATAAAGGTCACTTGTAATAATCCTACCATCTTGGTATTAATGATGGTAATATATTTGGGGTGTTTTTTTCCAGTGTTCTCCTATGCATTTAAATTATTTTTTTGTTTTATTTTTTTGTGATAGAAATTTCCAATCCCAATCATAAGTAGAGAGGAAAGTTTAACAAGTTCCCACACACCCACTACCCAACTTCAACAATCATCAAATATCCATATATCAAAGCAAATAGTTAATAAGGAAAGATTCTGGGGCACCTGGGTGGCTCAGTCAGTTAAGCCTCTGCTCTTGGTTCAGGTCATGATCTCAGGGTCATGGGATGAGCCCTGTGTCAGGCTCCCTGCTCAGCAGGAGTCTGCTTCTCCCTCTTCCTCTGCGTTCCTCCCTGTGAATGCTTGCTCTCTCAAATTTAAAAAAAAAAAAAAAAATTTTTTTTTTTTTAACAAAAAAATAAGGAAAGGCAAAAAGAGCAGGCAGGATTGTAAATCACATAGAAATCCCTGGGTATCACTAGAAGATCATCATTTTGCAGCTCCTAATGAAATAATAGAGTTAAGCAATACTGATCAATAACTGCTGAAACCATTAAGTGAAAGGATGATGGAAGGTTTGATGATGGATGGGTCAGGATGACACCATCTGAACCCGCTTTTCAATCTTGGAATCAGTGAAACTGGGAAAACCAGATATTATGTACCTCATCATATAATGCATAGGTAATATCCAGTACCACCCACGATGCCTTGCTAACAAGGAAATAAATTGCATCTGAATCCTACAAAGGTTTTTAAACTCTAATTGACAGTTATAGGAAAATGAAGATTAGAGAGAAATGTTAAACATTATTTTAGGTTTGAATACAAAAACATCAAAATCCAGAAAATGGGAAATCCTAGCAGAAAATTATGACGGATAATATAATGAACCTCCTGTACCCACCTTCCAACTTTATCACATCTTACACTATTTTATATTTGCTTCTGAACTTGTAAAGATTTTTTTCTAAAGTATGATCATTTTAACCCCTGAGTACTGGTCCCCCATTCCCACTGTTTTCTTTTGCTGCCTAAATTATTATTCCCATAGACTTTTTCTAAATATTTATGAATCCACAGACAAAATACCATATCCCGTGCATCTTTTTTACTCAATAGTTTTTCAATTTATCTATATTTTTACATGTAGCTCTGGTTTATTCTATTTATGCTCTATATAATATTTCCCTGTATCACTATATCAAAATTTGTTGTCCATTCTCATATTAATGGACTTCAAAGTTATTTTGTACTTTTTCAAACAAGGCTATGATGGAGATTCATGAACTTGCCTTCTTGTGCTTAGATTAAATGTGTGGATGTGGGCAGCCTTGGTGGCTTAGTGGTTTAGTGCTGCCTTCAGCCCAGGGTGTGATCCTGGAGACCTGGGATCGAGTCCTATGTCGGGCTCCCTGCATGGAGTCTACTTCTCCCTCTGCCTGTGTCTGTGCCCACCCCCCTCTCTCTTTCTGTCTCTGTGTGTCTCTCATGAATAAATAAAATCTTCAAAAATAAAAAATGTGTGGATGTACAATTGCATGGTCAGAGGGTATGTGCACCTTCAAGTTTACCAGATGTTCACAAAACCATCCCCAGATGCTCCAAAGTCCTCACTATTCTTACTCCTTTGCACCTCTATGTGAATTTAAATAATGGATTAAAATCTGATAGAAAATTATAATGATTTTGATATGAATTGCATTGAATTTAAAGATTTATCTGTTAAAGAGTTTATTTCTTATACTATTATCCTATTGATGAATATAATAGAGGTTTCACCATTTTTGAGGATTTCATATCTGTCAAATATATATGTATGTAAAATGTATACATTTAAATGATTCATGCATACAATTCCTCTTTTCTCCTAATAAAATATATTTTTATATGTAATTTAATTAATATTGGAATTTATCTCTTGGTACCTTACAGGTTTTTGTACCATGTGAATGGATTTCTTTTTTTTTGCCATATTATATTGAATTGTTTGCCTTGTTTCTGGAAATAATGCTATTGATTTTTATATGTTGATATTTATCCAGCCATCTTTCTATATCCTTAATAATGTTAATAACTTGGTCATAAATTTTCTTAGATATTCTTTTTGTTATCCATATAATTTGTCAAGACTGCTTTGAATCTACCTTGCCAATATAAATAATTAAGACAAATGTCTTTATCTAGAAATACGGATATTATATATTAATATAACTCATTGTCATGATACTAGTTAATGTGATTTATGTTTATTGATACTACATTTTATTTTATTTTTTAAATGATTTTATTTATTCATGAGAGGCACAGAAAGAGAGAAAGGCAGAGCCACAGGTAGAAGCAGGTTCCATGCAGGAAACCCCGACGTGAGACTGGATCCCAGGTCTCCAGGATCTCGCCCTGGACTGAAGGTGGCGATAAACCACTGGACCACCGGGGCTGCCCTACATTTATTTTTTTTAAGATTTTATTTTTTCATTTATTTTAGAGAACATGCATGGGGGGATGGGCAGAAGGGGAGAATTTCAAGTGGACTCCCTGATGAGTGTGGAGTCTGATGTGGAGCTTGATCTCACAGCCCCAAGACGATGACTTGAGCCAATGCCAAGAGTCGGACACTTAACCGACTGAGCTACCCAGGTACCCCCACTACATTTATTTTTTATTGTGTTAGCTAGAAGACCAAGGGAGCTATGAAGAATAAAAGCAATTGTAGGCATTCTCTTCCTGTCCTTGACACTGGTGGAAATCCATTTATAGTTTTTCCTTTAAGCATGATCATTGTAATAAATTTCAATAAGTAACTTTATTGGGTTAGAAAATTTCCCTACTATACTTCGTTAGCGGAGAATTTTTTTAATGAACAGGTAGGAAATTATATAAAATGCCTGTTCTGCATCAATTGTTATGATTATATGCTTTCCCCTTATCTTTTAATGCAGAGTATTACCTTAATAGGAGTTCTGATTTTGAGCCATTATTGGATTCTTGGGATAAACCCTACTTGATCATGATGTATTATTATTTTTAGACCTTGATGAATCCAATTTTATAATGCTGTATTTGAAAAATTTTATATCTACATTAATAAGTGAGAATGGTTTATAATTTTCTCTTATGCTGTTCTTGTTTGATTTTGTTACTAAGGTGATGCTACCCTCATTAAGTGAGTCATGACTTTCTTTTTATATTTTCTAAAAAAATTTATATCAGGCAGAAGATTATCTGTTCCTTGAAAATTTGATAAAATTTTCCTGTAAATTTTTTCAGCCTTTAGAGTGAGCATATTAGACAAGAAAAGCAACTTTGATCATCAATTCTATTTCTTTTATGGTTATTGGTTTATTGTCTTTCTCTATTTTTTTCTTGAGTCAACTTTAGTAATTTACATTTTTCTAGAAAATTATACCTGGAATACACATTATGGTTTAATGATATGTGTAGTTTACTCTTTTTATTGTAAAAATGTATCTAATAGAAATACCATATGACCCAGAAATTCCACTCCTGGGTACAAACCCCAAATATTTGAAAACAGATATTCAAATAACTTGCAAACAGCATTTCTTTGAACATTCGTACAATAACCAAAAGACAAAAACAACCCAATATCCATCTGCTAATGAATGGATAGCTGAAACATAGTACATCCAACAATAGAAAATTATTTCTCCATGAAAAGGAACGCAGCACTGATACATGGTACAACATGAATGAGCCTTGAAAATAATATGCTAAGTGAAAAAAAACAGACACAAAAGGTCACACATAGTATATGATTCCATTTATCCAAAATGTCCAAAATAGGCAAATCCATGGAAAAAGAAAGAAAAAAATGTCATTAGGATTTGATATGGATTGCAAATCCCTATCCCTCTAGATAGATCACATAGGGTAATATGGACATTTTGATATTGTTTTCCAATTCATGAACACAGCACTGTCTTTTAAAAGGTGAATGTATCCATTTATGTATATCATGATACAGATACTTTCAAGCTTTTATTTTCTACTTCTTAAGATTTATTTGTTTGTTTTAGAGCATGTGTGAGTGGAGGGTAGGGGCAGAGGCAGAGGAAAACAGACTCCACTCCCTTTGAGCATGGAGCTTGATGTGGGGCTCTATCTCACGACCCTGAGATCATTACTTCAGCCAAAACCAAGGGTTGGTGGCTTAACTGACTGTGCCCCTCAGGTGTTCCATATTCAGACTTTTTATTTGAAGCTTTTTTTTTTATTTATTTGAGAGCGAGATAGTGACAGTGAGCACAAGCAGGGGGAGCAGCAGAGGGAGACAAACAGCCTTCCTGCTGATCACTCAGCCCAAAATGGGACTCTATCCCAGGACCCTGAGATCATGATCTGAGCTGAAGTCAAATGCCCAACCAACTGAGCAGCCCAGGTGACCATATCCTAAAATATTTTTAATTGTCCGCTAGTAGATAGAGTGTTCCATGGGCCCCTGTGGGTAGTGGCCAGGGGTGCTGCTAAACATCCCACAATGCTCAAGATAGCCCTCTACCACCAGAATTATCCAACCCAAACATCAGTAGTGCCAAAGTTGAGAAACCTTCATTGGTACCATGGCATGAATGTCACAAGGCATTATTTGTTCATTCTGTTTTTATTAATGGGAATTTTAGTTTAATCTTTTTTGAAATAGTTATTTGTAGTGAACATTTAAATAGATTGACAATGTATTTTTATCAATTTCTGGGCTCAATTTTCTTACATTCATCTGTATTTACTAACTTTATTCTGATGCCGACTTTGACAGTCCTTTTGGCAAATATTTGTGGATGGTAAACTCTCAGCCTTTCTATATCTGAAGATGTCTTCATGTTGCTTTCACTCCTGAATCATAGATTGTCTTCATTCACTTCTGGGACTCCTAGGTGTTGAACCTTTCCGTCAATCATTCTTTTTCTTTTTTAAAATATTTTATTTATTTATTCATGAGAGACAGAAAGAGAGAGAGAGAGAGACAGACAGACAGACAAAGACACAGGCAGAGGGAGAAGCAGGCTCCATGCAGGGAGCCTGATGTGGGACTCCATCCCGGGACTCCAGGATTACACCCTGGGCTGAAGGCAGGCGCTAAACCACTGAGCCACCCAGGGATCCCCTCCATCAATCATTCTTAACACTTGCTTACTCTCCTTTTTAGTCTCTTTGTTTAGAGACTTCTGGGTGCATTCTTCAGAGTTATCCCTCCTTTGATCCTGGTTCGGCTCCCATGCCCATCCATAAACTTATCATGGGTTGGCCAGATGTAGGTCACGTATTCACTCCAGGAGTTGGGAGTGGGTTTGGTCCAACCCAGAGAAGCTGAGAGTAGGCAACAGAAATATGATTCTACAAAGAAAAATAAAAGCATGCTACTAACTTTAAAAGGGGGAATGATACTAGGCAGGTAAACCCAGGAGATAGTCCCTGTAAATATGCTGTCTCCTTGGTCTGGATTTTCTTCTTTTTATTGCCTCTCATCCCCATTTCTCTTGCCCTAACGAGCCTAGCAAACTCTATTTATTGTCAGAGATCCTAATGAATCAGTCTTGGCTCCGTGTGATTTGTCTCTTGCACTGCATTACTGGCTAATTGTCTGTCTCCCCTGACAGACCATGTACTGTCAGCACCAGAACTATATCTTCTTCACACTTAGAGCCAAAATAGGGCATAGGAAGAACTTAAGCTCCAAAGTAATACAAACAATGCAACAAGAAATCATGTGAAAACTTATTATTTTTGTAAAGTTAAGGGCCTTCATAGAGGAAAACATCATGAGGCTCAAGCTTGTCTGGAAAGAACTGCAGTAGAGCTAGATTTGTAGAGATCATAGAAATCCACCTTCCTGCATGTACAGTGGGCAGAGAACCTTTTGATGACCATCCTTCTAGAGCCATATGTTAATCTGTGACATCCTTGAAAAATAGGTTATTTGGAGGTTTTCCAGGCCATTCAGCCTTCCTGGAACTTAGATTAAATGCCGGTTTTAATAGTCCTAGCTTCTGTTTTTTTATGTACCAGTAAGGTCTGTAACTTCCTTCAAACAACATAAACTACAGGAGAATGGAAACCTCTGTCTTGTTTGGTGCTGTTCTTTCAGTGTCTACAACAGTACTTGGCAAAGAGCAGGAGCTCGATAGATGTTGACTGAGTAAATAGAAAGCTAAGTTTGCATCAAAGTCATGAATAGTTATCAGTGAGAAGGATGTGGGGAATTAGCAGCCAAGTCCTAAACTCTTAGCTTGACTGGTGAGGGAACAAAAGGTTAATTGGTGTGCAGGTGTCTGAGCATTCAAACCATTTTGCCTAATATCCCTGGAGGGGGACAGATTGAGAGAGGGTTCTAAACCTCCTTGCTTGCTTCAGTACTTTATGGAAGTTTATTTTAACAATAAGCTTGTATAACCTCAGTAAATGTTAACAGTGAGACAATCGGCATCAGCCAACCCATCTGTAAAATGGGGATACTAATGATGTTGACCTCTTTTTAAACAATATTCATTTATTTTTGAGAGAGGCAGAGACAGAGAGTGGGGGGAGGGGCAGAGAGAGGAATCTTCAAGCAGACTCCCTGCTGAGTGTGGATCCAGACAGCGGGATGGGGGGCTCAACCTCACAACCCATGAGTTCATGAACTGAGCTAAAACCAAGAGTTGGATGCCTAGCCATCTGAGATACCTAGGTGCCCAATAACGGTGTTGATCTCTTAAGGATTTGAGGGGATAGAATGAGATGAATGAAAAGGTTGTGTGGGGCCTGGCATGCGGTGAGCTCTATACTTGTGTGTGTATGTGTTGTAGAACTGAGCTTAGTAAGTGTTCTCATTTTTATTTTTTTTAAATGTTCTCATACTTAAATAATACTACCTGTGACCAAATTAATAGTCTAAGTGTTTGCAAATATGGGGAAAGGAAGGTGGGTTTCATTTTACTGTGTCTGCTATAGTTTGACAAACTTCAGACTGCTTCCATATGCATCATGATGTAGCTTCAAGTTGCCCCTCTATTAGGTCATTCAGTAAGTAATTCTTAAAGGTATCCTCTGTGCTAGGGCCAAAGCTAGGTAGTAGGGATACAATGATGAAAAGGATACACCTAGTCCTTGTCCTCAAGTTACAGTCTAGAGTATGAGAAAGATAGGAAACAATCAGACCTATAAGTGTTTCATTACAAATTTGCTGCATGTTATGAAGGAGGGGTACAGAGTATAATGACACACAGAGGAACCTACCTGACGATGGTGTAGGGGGATATTGGGAAAAGGCTTCCTGGAGGGTGGGACATTGAAGTCAAATCTTTTGGAAATATGTGTCGGAGTTGGCGCAGCAAAGAGGGAAGAGAAGAGCTTTCTAGGATGGAGTTTATTTCACTGGAAGGTGAACAGAAGGATAGCATAGCTGAAGCCCAGGGAGCAAGGAGGAGAATAGCATGAGGTGAAGCCAGGGGCAAATCTTGCAGGCTACCCTCATGCATCCTTGTAAGGATTTTGGTCTCTATCCTGTGAGTTATAGAAAGCTATTTGAAATTTTAAGTGTATTAACAATACAGACATTTTAGTGCATTAGTTAAGAACATAGACTCTGAAGCCAGGATGCTTGGATTTGGATTCCAGCTTAGCTACTGAGTAAGTTACTTAACTTTCTGAGCCTCTATGTTCTCATCCATAAAATGGGGATAATAAAAGTTCTTATATCGTAGGGATGTTGTATCAAATGTATGTGTGTGAGGGAGAGAGAAATATGTGCCAGAATGTGTGTATACATATGATATATATCATACATCATATGATAAAAGGCTATAATCATCCCCATATTATGCATTGTGTGTGTGTGTGTGTGTGTGTGTGTGTGCGCGCGCGTGCGCGCAAGTGCGTACACATATGCTTAGAAAGGTGCCTGGCATACTTGAAATTCTAAAGAAATTTAAACTATCACTATTTGAACTGTTATTGTTTTGCCCAGATTAACCCTCTCAAATCCTTACATAGGAGCTCAAATCTATCCTATCTTCAGGGATAAAAAGCAGTCGTACTGTGTTCTTGGGTTTGCCAGGACAGAATTTTTAGGAGGAGAGAAGTTAGACTTGCAGTTTTTTTTCTCATTAGCCCCAAGCAGCTCTTTGGGCCAGTAGAAAGAAAAAAAAAAAAAAAAAAAAAAAAAAGCTGGACCCATCTCCTGAGGTCAACTGATAGGACCCAAGGGGAGAGGAGGCTAAGTCCTGACTCCTGCAAAGACGTTTAGTTCTTCTGCCATAGGAAGGCCGGAACCACAGTTAGTTGCAGAAGATGCTGAATAAAACACTAATAATTTAGATCAAACTTTGCAAAGAGAAGGCCAAATCATTTCTGTGTTTCTCTGAAGGAACTCTGGAGGCTAATCCATCACTAGAAGGTAGAAATGAAACACTCGCTGCTTATCTCCCAGAGAAGAGTTGCACACAGAGAGGCCCCCGAGGTCTGGGGGTTGCCATGACACACAGGGAGGGGTGGAGTGTGATTTATTAGCATGTGCACAGCTCTCTTGGCTTTTTGTCCTTTGAGCAGTGCTGGGAGCCAACCAAGCCCAGCTACTTTGCATACTAATAAAGATTGGTGCATGTAATTATTCAGCAGTCACACCGTTATTCCTCAGAGATAAATCATCCCTGGTTTATTTACCCTTCTTCCCTCAAGTTATTTTAAGTTGCCTTTAATGCACCACATCTCAAGTTGAGTGGAAGTACCAACTACTTTAGTTTTTAAGCCATTTTAGGTAGGAAGGCTTCCAATTAACTCCATCTGTATTTTTTAGGGACTCGGCCAGCGCCAGCACTAACCCTCTCCTTCCTCATCTTGGCTTGACTATCCTGTGTGTGTAGAAACGCATATAATGACAGGGTAAGATAGGCCAGTGCCAGCTTCCCCTTTTAGTTGTTGGGAACTTTTGACATCCTGGGGTATGTCAAATTCCTGGGGTAGTTTGAATCAGAACTGAGAACTATTTAGCTGGGATGTATTACCTGTCTTCAAACAGTCATGGGAATGAGGCTCCTGTCTCCACGGACATTCATGGACCACCTCTTCCCTCAGCCCATTTATTTGTCCAGTTTTATCTTTGCATCCAAATATGTAACCCACCCACATGGTATGCCATCAAGGAGAAGGCCAGCTCCATCGGCAGAGATAGAATAGGATAAATCACTTATTTCTGCAGCCATCGATCTTTGTCCTGAAAGGCCATCTTCCATCATGACTTATATCATTTCCATAATCACCCAAACCAGTAAATCATGCTTTACTGGATATCTTGGCTTTTGAAAAGGTTTTTGACCAGCAAACATTTGACATTAGTCCATACTTTTTTTTTGACTAGTGGCAAAGAAAAAAAAAAGATGGAGAGGAAATAATCAATGGGGGGTCATTTAGTGACTGAGCGATGAGGAGAGACAGAGATGAAGCTTGACTTGTATGGTCTCTGGGCATATGAACAAGAGGATGGAGAATCCAAAGCAGGTGGGGAGCTTTTAGGAATAGAGAGAATCACTTTATCATTCCTCTAGAATGCAATGACCAAGTTGCCTCCAGTTTAGTAACCAAAATATTCTAAGTGGCTAACAGTTTAGTGGGAACATAGTAGACCCCCAATAAATGTTTAATGACTGAATTCAACATCTTGAATCTTTCTTTATGCTCACATCCTGCTTAGAACTTTCCACAAAAGAAGAAAATGCATATAGATGCATTTCTGTGTGGTCAGTTTAAACTTGTCTCCTAAAAAAAATAAATAAATAAAAATAAACTTGTCTCCTAATGTAGGATGTCTAAGAAGATAGGGGTGGAAATACAGCCTAGATCAAGGTGATTTCAAGGTGCCCATTTCCCCAAATCTCCTAACAGTCTTGCTTCTCCTTTAGCAGAAAACCTGCCCTTTGATTTCCCTGGTGTTCTCCCTTCATTTGTGCTGGGTGAGTCATGATGGAGACATGATTTAAAACATAGCCTGAGTGGGAGGGAGCTGATCATTAAAAATGTATTTTCTCTGGGAGTTTGTTTTTAAAACTTTGGACCAGAAAATATGTACAGGAATGTTTGGCTTTTAATAATTAAATCTTGCATTGTTTTAATTTTCTCCAGAGTGTCTCTCTGGAGGAAAATAAAGTTGCAAATCCAATATTTATGTCTTTCCTAAAGCATTGGTTGCCAAATGAAATGAGTTTTGCTATTTTTTTCCTTGATGGTTGATTTGTCTCCAGAGGGCTCCTTTTTGAATTTGCAGGAAGGGTTTAATGTTCCATGAGAGTGGGGAGGAATCATTGGAACAGGGGCAAGAGGATGCAGGATTTAGAGTGTGGTCTTGCACCCTCACCCCACCCCACTCTGCAGGTTGCCAGCATCTTTCATTTACCTCACTCCACTTCATTCACAGGCCATTTTCAGCAGGGAGCAGAAGCCTAGCATCCTGTACAAAATCAATTATTTGTCTGACTGCTTTAGGCAACCTCTTCCTCTCTCCTCCACCAGCCTTGACCATAAGGGGGTGTTCAGACATGTGAAATGTGGAAAACACCTAGCACACTGAATCAGGATTTGGGTTTTCTAAGATCTCTTCCCTTCCTAGGCAACACAAACCTCATCGTGGGTATTTCCTGTAAGCCTTCAATAGTGGAGCCCATACCTGTTAAGTATCTCAGACTGAGCCAAGCCCTATTTAAGCCAAGAGAAGAAGGCAGAGACCAGTCTGCTCTGCAGTGTACAGTTGGAACTTCTTGGCTCTTTGGCACCTATTTCAGAGGAAGACTAGCTTCTGTAACTGCTGCTTATGATGTGTTTGATTTTCCAAGTCCGTTGTTCTTCAAGGACTTTCAGGTGAGGAGTGTATCCTCAAAACATAGGGCATCTCATGCCTTTAATGGGGACATAGTGCCATGTTCACAATGACAGTTGAGCCTGGATGTCGTTTAGTAACCACAGAAGATGCCAGGTCCTACCTGGATAGCTAACACCTCTGCTTGCCATCTGCAAGGACTCCAGAGAGTAATTGAGAAAGGCAAGTATTATGCCTTCCTCCAACACTCTGGCTACAAATGCAGTGCTTAAAAGCACAGTTTTTAAACTGCTGCATTCAGTGCAGCTCTGTGGTTTACAAGTATTGTGTCCTTGTGTGAAAACTTTAACTTCTGTGGCATCAAATAGCCTCATCTGTTAAATAGGAATAATATTAGTACTTTATTGGGATTCTGTGAGGATTGAGATAATCTATGTAAGGAACATGACACAGTATTTGGTAGTAAGAGGACACTCAGTAGAGATTTGTTTGAAAGGAAGCATAGTAGTTTTAACAATGCCACTGGAACCAGATGGACCAGAGTTCAAATTCTAGCTCTGCTACTTAATACTATGTTAATATCGGGAATGCTATTTCTAAGGCTCAGTCCTGTAGTCTTTAAGTACAGGCACTAATACCCATCTCAGAGGAATTTTTAAGGATTAAATTTGGCGATATATTCATAGTGCCCCATGGCAAATTGTTGCTTTTGTGGTTGAAAGGAGGAATGGATAAAAGTCTGGCTGCTGTCCAGACCCATCAAACCTTTTATTGTTTCCTGTTCCCTGAGTCCCTTCTGGAATTTTTTTCCTCTAAAAAACTAGTCAAATTGGAACTGGATGTATGGAGAAAGAAACATGATCTCTCTTGAACTGGACATTCATTCATTGATCTTACTTCATTCATATATTAATTATAACTTCATTCAAAAACTATGTTTAAAAAAATTGAACAAATGGAATGTCAGGCCCTGTGCCAGGTGCTGGAGATAAAGGGCAGAAAGATATAGTCCTTCCATTTAAGTTCAGAACAGTAAGTCTTAAACTTCTGTATATAGAAACTCTTTTGAGAGTCTAACAGAAGACAGGTCTTTCCTCTTAAGCAGTGGGGCAGAAGAGAAGAATCTGCAAGTTTATTTTATAATTTTAAGCCATTAATCCAGTTTTATTTGCACCTTGTGTCTTGTTTGATTTCCTTGCCTCTGCCATTCTTATGAAAATAGCATCCCACTTCTTTAAGAAGCTGACCTCCCCATTCCACTTCAACTATGTCTTTCAGTTTCCAGGAATTGGTCTATTTCATAAATCTCTCCCTCCACCGTAGCACACAGACACAATAGTCACCCCCACCCCAACCACATACACCATTTGCTTGGTCCAGTGCTGTATATGATACAGGCTTGGCCAATAAGAATCTATTTGGGGAATATTCAAGCTGGGCCAGAGAGAGGATTGATTCTCTCTGAAAGAATATGTAATATGTAATAATAATATGTAAAGATGAGTGGCATGGGAGATTCTAATATTTGGAAGGAACACGTCTGTCATTACTGAGAATGAACCCAACTTTTGTGGAAAAGCAGGTATGAGATCCAGAGAGAATGCAGAAGCTAGTGAGACAGAGAGCACCATGGTAGTCTTTGAAATCTGCCCCTACCTAGAGTGTGGATGTTCAACTTCATTATGGATTCTATGAGTTAGTATATGCAACTTTGGCTTAATCTTGCTCAAGTTGTGTTTCTGTCACTTGCAAGCCAAACAACCCTGCTGGATATAGCACCTGTAGATCAGTCTTCAGGCTCCAGTGAAAGATAGATTTGAGAATGTTATTTTAAAGCTCAGTGGAATCGGGGTCATGACAGAAGAGGACACAGGATGCTATGCCGGCATAGAGGAATGCTTCCTTACTTAGGAATTCCATGAAGAGTGGCTCCATTGTGTCCTTCAGGGAGAGTAAGGACTGGTTCTTCTGCTCTTCGATTGGGAGTGTGCATGAGTGTGACCTAATGGAGATGGACCAACCTGGCCTCGTCACACTGGTAAAATAATGAGAATTTAAAACAGATTCTCATGGCAGAAGGTTTTATCATTTGCTTCCTTTCACCTCCCAAAGTATCCTAGAGTGAGTGTGCAGCAAGACAAATGGCAGCTCCTGGCCTGTATATGTCGATCACAGCATTAATCCATCTCCCGTTCTCTCAGGCCTCCTCCTGACACTTCCTGTTTAACAGCAGGCCTCATTAGCTACTTGTGTCAGGCACCTTTCCTGCTGCCTTCTCCCAAAGGAAAACGTTGTCTTCTTCATTCAGGAGTTGAAATCCATCTGACACTGGATATCCCACTGTACATATACAACATCCACTTAATGAGACCCTTAAACTAGCAGCTCCCATTTATGAAGCCACTTCACCATATTGGGTCCTGTTAACAGTTTCCTTAAATACATCATCTCCTTTATTCTTCACAATGGCCCCAAAAGGTAGGTATTGCTGTCCTTGGTTGCAAGTGAGCACCTAATAGGTCAAGGCACTTGACCAAGAGGCTTCAGGTCTCTGACTCAGACTTGTTTGACTCCACAGCTAATGCAATGGAGGGGACTGATCTTCTTTAGCAACCAAGGTATCTTCAGAACCAGAGAAAGCTCCTGGCACATCGTTGGCTTTCAAGAGCTGTATGCTGGACAGATGAAACAGACAGGTATCTGCAGATGCATATGAGAGATGATAAACTCCCAGGAAAGGTATTTTCTGAGTTTAGAGTCCAGGGTTATGTGATAACTGATCTGCCACTTTACAGAGGAGGAAACTGAGGCCTCAAAGTATGGATCAAGTAGCCCAGTATCACACTGTGTAAGGGTTGGAGTGAGGCTTGGCATCCAGGTTTTGTTTTGTTTTGTTTTGTTTTGTTTTGTTTTCTCTATTGCTTCTGCTGCATTCTGTGTTAGAGATGGGGATGACCACCATCTTCTGCCAGTGTCCTGATAGGTCCCCTTCATCTGTCTGCTTTCCAGCCTCAAAGGTTGAGGGTCTCAAAGCAGAGAAAGGAGACTCTGCTGAGCTGCTGCTGCTGTGATAACACAAGTTACAATGCCACCCTAATTGCCTGTATTATGAGCATGGCAGGCCTGGCACATGGGTACTCTTAGGGCAAATCTCCAATTAATCTTTTCTTCTCTGATTAAGTCTTGTATCCTGCATTTGTTGTGGTTGGGAGCACTGGTGTGCAGGATGTTTTAAAGAGTTCCGTGTGATACAGTGAGTGGAGGAATTTGGGGTTAACCATGCTGACATTATCTCAGACATGATCACTTCATGGTCTGGAACATTTGAAACAATACGGAGCCCATTACCAGCTCTGTGTCCCTGGGGAGACCGGGCATTTGCGGGGCTTGTTGGCAACTGTTGCATTAGTGCATCAGGCAAGATGGGGCTATTGCTGCTGCTTACAAGACCTGAGAGGGTCAGAAAGGGTTGGAGATGCCTCTTTCTCTTGGCAGAAGCAAGGAAAATATTGACTTAGGCTGTGTGTTGAGTTTCCTTCATTAATCAAATACATATTTATTGTGCACCCACCCTGCACCAGGTCTTGTGTCTGGAGCTGGGGTACAGTGGGAGCACAAAGAGATAGCCCCTGGAATCCTGTGGCATTTGATCTAGAAGGAGAGACAGTGAGTAATCAAATTATCACAGTAATGAGTGCATAATTACAGACTAAGATAGATTCTCTGGAGGCATGGGACAGTTTATTAATTTGATTTAGTAAACACTTACATAGCACTTATTCTATGCTTGACGTTATTCTAAATACATTGATAATAGTAACTCATTTAATTTTCATAATAACCCTATTAGGTATATATTAGTCAGGTACGGATTAGTATTGACTCTTATTATCTACATTGTGAAAATGGGGAAACTGAGGCACAGAGAGGTTAGGTTAAGTTTCCCAAGGTCATACATCTAGTAAGCAATGAGGCTAAGATCTATACCCATCCAGTCTTGATCCATTATGCATGCTCTTAACCACTTAGGGTATCACCTCTCTGCTGAGAATATATTCCAGAGGAATCTGTCACTGCCTGGGGTTTGTTCTACACTTTAAAGCACCCATCTGTAAAGTGGGTAATACTATTCGTAGTCTCATAGAAAGTGGTTGTGAGAATTTAGCAAGATATTGCTAATAAAGGGCTTAGTGGGTGCCTAATCTTGAATAAGCATGTAATCAGTAATAGTTGTTATATAATAAAGAGACATTTAGGGTAAGATTTCAAGGAAGAGAAGGAGACGTTAACTAAGCAAAGAGGAAAATTTCAGGTGACAGGAACAGCATGGGCAAAGTTCCTATGGCTGGAGGAGGGATGGGAGGTTGGAGAGACCAAAAGATA
Organism: Canis aureus; assembly: GCF_053574225.1. Lineage (NCBI taxonomy): Eukaryota > Metazoa > Chordata > Mammalia > Carnivora > Canidae > Canis > Canis aureus. The sequence goes on from NC_135618.1 coordinate 41,923,696, forward strand.
GTCATTAAAGCTTGGTGTGAGTTAAGCTGGAGCCAGATTTCACAGGGCCCATCAAAGGCCTTCCTAAGGATTGTTTTGGTCTTTACTGTCAGGAACATGGGAATGCCTCATAAGATTTGCTTCCTAAGAAAGTTTTCTGTAAATCTGGATGTCCACGTGTATCTCAAGGACATGGTACCTGGTAGATTGGCGACCTTCAGGGGAATGACAGCAATGACTATAGCAACCATGACGACAATAATAGTAATAGTAACAAGTATTGGTTGAGTGCTTATTCAAGATTAGGCACCTGTTAACCTTTTATTAGTAATATCTTGCTCAATTCTCACAACTACCTTCTATGAGACTAGGAGTAGTACCTTACAGATGGGTGGTGCTCTAAAGTTTAGAGAATATCAGCAATTGGTTGTCACTAGGTGGCTGGTACTTGGCAGGACCAGTGATTAAGCCCAGACCTGCCTGACTCCAGACATTATCTCTTCCCATGATGATGAGCACTTGTCACTAGAGAATAGAGGAGGAAGGGCATGTGGTACCTCTCATCTAATAATCAATACTTAGATGCCAGTGTCCTAGGGGCTTTTCATCTTAGACTATCTCATTTAATTCTTGACAACAACCAGGTGTGTTAGGCATTTGTCTAAAGTCACAGAGTGGGATCCCTGGGTGGCTCAGTGGTTTGGTGCCTGCCTTTGGCCTGGGGCGTGATCCTCAAGTCCTGGGATCGAATCCCTCGTCGGGCTCCCTGCATGGAGCCTGCTTCTCCCTCTGCCTATGTCTCTGCCTCTCTCTCTCTCTCTCTCTCATTGATAAATAAATAAAATCTTGAAAAAAAATAAAGTCACAGAGTCCACAGGTAGCAGAATCTGGATTTTGACCAAGGTCATGTGCCTTCAAGAGAACCAGTGGTTAGTTATCTAAAGAAATCCCTCTGGTCCACTCTGGTCTGAATTTCTAGACTTTAATGCTGTTCTTTTTGGCAGAGGCATTTAGCTATCTGCCCAACTGCTGTCCCTCCTACCTGTTCATCTGCAGAATTTTTGGCTTTAAAATACTGAGCCATCATGTTCTCCAGTGGAAGTAAGATACTGTCCCACCCCAAAGGCTGTATCTTAGTCTGTAAGGCAATTCTTTTAATACATGCTAGTATTACATAGTAAGAAGAGTGGGTGTGGCTTTATTCTAGCCAGTGAGAAGTGAGGAAAAGTCTTCTGGGTGAAGGTAAAGGGCAAGTTTTTTTTCATGTTTTTTTGGGGGGAAGAACTCAAAGATTCTCTGTAGCTGAATTGACCAACTCTGAATCAATTTATCTCTGGATTTCTTGTATGTCATAAGGGTTTTGGTTTTGTGCGTGTTTTTTTTTTTTTTTTTTTTTTTTTTTTTGCTTGCCTAAGCCATTTTGTGGAGTTAATTGTATCATTTCTTGAGTCTTAAAGTATCCTAAATTATACACCCCCTTTTAGATTGCTCCTCAGTAACTCTTGAGGCAGGAGAGAGAAGAAGCAAGATGAGAAGGGGAGGAAATGAGGCAGGGATTTAGAACAGATGAGATGAAGGGAGCTTTAAGAGTTCTTCTTGCCCTTCAAGCTGTAGGGGTTGGTGGAACCTCCCCTTGTTTCATTCCTGCTCCTTTTGATATAGAATGGTGCTTTTCCCCACCTGAGCTAATCTGGGTTTTGGTCCCCTAAATTCCCCAGCTTGTTCCCACTGTGTTCCCAGGGAGGTTGCTGGTCTACAAAGGAAGCCTCTTTTAAGGTTTTAAAAGCTGACACTGGTTGATCTGGAAATTTCCAGATCTTTGATTCCTTTAAAAGCCACATTTTATTAAGGAACTGTGAGGAATGCCGTCAGCCTAGCAGTGTAAGAATTTACAGATAAACTCACTTTGCTTTCCTGTGGCCTCTGAAGACACAAGGTATAAAGACAAAGCATCCCAGAGAAACTTACTGTACACCCTGACACTAACATCTGGGAAAATGGCTTGGTTTCACCTAAGTCATGAAGGGCTGAAATACTGAGGACTTGACCAGTAAGACAGTTTGTATCAGTTTTGGATGAGGTACCAAGACTCAATCTGTGCTGACCTCCTTGTTGGAGGTCAAGAGGAAGCCCATAGTGTCCACACTGTGATGCTCTTTCTGGGGAACCCCAGGTGAGGAGGCAAAGCCCCTGGCAGCCCCCAGATGTGTGAGCAGTAAACCCTTACAGCTGAATGTCACTGAGGTTTTGGTATTTATTACTTAGCATTACTGCAGCAACAGATAACAGACACAGTATGTCAGCATTTATCACATTGGTTAATAACAGTTTTGGCTTGTCATCTCTGTAAAACTGTAAAATCTTTGTGGGCGGGGAAATGATAAAATCAGTAGTGATGACGATGATGATATAATATACATTCTGCACCAAGTGACTCACCCAGTGGTAACAGGAGTTCATATAGAAGGGAACTACTGCTATCTCCCCCTTACAGATGTGAGAGCTGAGGCTTAGATTGTGGGGCAGTGAACACAAGGTCCTATAACTAGCACATATCTCAGTGCCCTGAGCGCTCAACACAGCAGTAGGCAGAGTCAGTGCTCACATATCTGTTGGTTGAATGAATAAATACACTTCAAATTGTGTTTAGTTGAATAAGCCTGGAGCAGATTAAAGTAAAATAGTACATCTGCCTTAAGTGAAACATAAATGAGAAGGATAACTTTTCCTGCTTCTCTAATCTTTAGTGTATGCAGTCTCTTTATGCAGTGAACTCTAAATACCGAACATTTATCCATTTTGTTTCATTCCCTGGTAATGCATTAATACTAACCGTTAGGTTACTGTTACAAACAAGAAAACATACCCTATTGTGTGTGTGTTTTAAACAACACCATAAATCAGGTTTGCCTTATTTCAAAATCTAATTCAATTACAGAGAAACTATACCTCGTGGACGATTAAACTGTAAATTGTGGGTGTCCACTGGGTGATTAGATTACTAAATGTGTTCTCTGCCATAACTTACCTCTGTCCCTTTTGTATATTGTCCATGCCTACTCAAGGATATAGGAACGTTTCAAGCAGATGTGCCCCACGTTGAAGGATATTTATGGTGCATCTCAAACTTGGAATATCTTCTTCAAGGGAATACCAATGCATCATGCAAACTCTTATGACTTATTATGCTTCTCTAAGTGGAAAAGTCCACTTCATGGATCTCTCTTTTTCTTTTGCTGGCGCTCAGGTATTGGAATTGTGAAATGTGACCTTTCTTGTTTTCCACAAAAATAATCTCTGTGCTGTCTCTTCTAGGTCAAAGCATGAAGGCTAAAGGCCTTGCCTTCTGTGTGATGAGTTTCTCAGGAAAGCAGGCAATGTGCTGAGGTCGGGAGTCTTTGAGATGCCTGTGTCTGCATTAGAAACCTACAGCAGCGAGTAGGAATGCTTTTTTCCAGGGCTTCCTTCGGCCCAGAGCAAACAGCAAAGGAAAGGGGTTTTATTTCATTCACTCACTCATTGTTCCTTTAACACACATTTATTGAGTGGTGCAATGTGCCAAAGCCACTTAAGAACTGTAACAACATAGCTGTGTTTGCCTAGTTCTTCACAGCTTATAAAGCAACTTTCTAATAATTCTTTCATTTGCTCCTCATAAAAATCTCATGAAGTAGGCAGGGCAGGAATAATCATAGTACATTTAAATTGCCAGTGATTATATTGGGCAGTAATTTAGCAATTATTACCTTCCAGGGATTACCTTAAACACTGCACATATGTTGTCTTAGAATCCTCTGTAGTGGGTGCTATTGTAGGGTTCTTGTTGTTCTTGTTCTTTCTTCTTCTGTCTTCTTTCATCTTTCTTCTTTCTTCTTCTTCATATGAAGAAACAGGTTCAAGGAAGCCTAGTGATTTGTCCATGATTACACAACTACTAAACGGCAAATATTGGATTCAAACCTGGGCTCTCTGCCATTCAAAAGTCTATGCCCTTAATCCCTAAATGTCTTGCCTCCCAGCACTGGTGCTTGGATTTGCTGTCTTCCAATGTGGCTCTTCCTCTGACATTGGAATGCTTTAAGAAATTCATTCTGGCTTTAAGGAGTTGCTCTGGTGGCAGAAAATTCTTTAACTCATGAGATTACACCTGTTTTCTTTTTTGGCCATTAGAAATTAGAAATGCCGGGTGCCTGGGTGGCTCAATGGTCTAAGCATTTGACTCTTGATTTCTGCTCAGGTCATGATCTTCAGAGTTGTGAAATCAAGCCCCGCCTGTGCTCCTGCTTGTCCATCTCTCCTCTGCTCTACGCCTCCACCCCCAGCTCCTGAAGTCCTGCTTTCTCTCTCTGTGATGGATGGATGGATGGATGGATGGATGGATGGATGGATAGATAGATTGATTGATTGATTCATTCTTTAAAAAAAAAAAAAGAAATTAGAAATCCCTGGAGGTACTCTTCTCTCTGAAGTCAGAGTCCAGTTAAATAACCTAATTTTGGGGCACTTTCATGACTGCAGCAAAAGAGCTGAAATAAAAAATAATAACAATTTAAAATCCTTCCTAGTTTCTTAATTTGGCTGTTTTCAAAAGGAATTTCTTGGGTGGGACAGACTCCAGTTATTCTATGTACATTTATCAATGCACTTCCACTTTTGCATGAATAGCTCTACAAGGTGATCTTTCCAGTAATTTGGACGTTTTGGGGTAACTACTAATAATAGTAATTCTTCATTTTGCAAAGAGATCTACTCAAAGAACCTCTGTCATCTGTATTTTATTTGATTCTCCCAACTTTTATGTTATAGTAGATATTTTCCACCATCTGTTTATAGATGGAAAACTCCAAATAATGGAAGATATGTGGGTTTTTATTTGAGGTGTGTATATCTCTCCTTGTGGTAGATTGACCATAATACTTTATTCCCTATATTATGCATCCATACCTGCCAGGGACTCATGAGCAGAGTGGACTTCCTCATCCCTTGTCTTTGGGCTTGGCCATGTGACTTGCTCTGGCCAATGGGGTTGTTAGCAAATGTGACTCAGAGGATACAAATTTCCTTAGCCCTTGCATTTTGCAGCTATTGTCATACCACCTCAGATGGCTGCTATCCTTTTAGCTTGGGCCCCACAGGCTCAATCTATCTTAATAGAGACCAAATTAAGCTCACATGTGGAGCACACATGAACCCAACCTGTGACGAGAAGGCAAGCCCAGCTGACCTGTGGTTGGAAACAGCCACCCAGCTGAGCCTGGCCCAGATCTGCCAGTCTATAGCCAAGCCACAGGCCTGTACTCATAAATGAGTGCTTCCCTAGGCTGCTGGATTTTGTGGTGGTTTGTTATGTAGCGTCATCCCATTAGATGTGAACTCTATGAAGGCTGAATTATTTTTATTACTCTTTATCTCATTGTGAAACAAAGGGTCTGAAACAGAAACCAAATCCAGTATATTATTATTAAGTGCATGGAACTTTGATCAAGACATACTTGGGTGTGATGTTATGTAGAAACTGTTAACCATTCTGGCATCATGTTCATCGTATGGGTAGTGAAGATAACATCCTTTACTTCATAAGATTTCTCTCAGGTTTGGGTAAGATCAGGAATATAAATGACTTCATTTAGCAAGCATTCAGTAAAAGTTATTTTTTATGAGCCTGTACTCAAGTAATATTTGTTGAATACATTTTTACCTATTTAAATTGTACAGTCCAGGGGTGCCTGGTTGGCTCATTTGTTAGAGGATGAGACTTTTGATCTTGGAGTTGTGAGTTCAAGCCACATGTTGGGTGTAGAGATTACTTAGAAAGAAAGAAAGAAAGAAAGAAAGAAAGAAAGAAAGAAAGAAAGAAAGAAAGAAAGAAAGAAAGAACACAATCCAATAGTTTTTAGTGTATCCACATGGTTGGATGCCATCACCATAATCATTTTAGAGACTTTATCATCCCCAAAAGAAACCCCATACCCATTAAGCAGTTAATTCCCGTTTTGACCTCCTCCAGACTCAGGCAGTCACTACTCTACTTTCTAACTCTATAGAATTGCCTATTGTGTATATTTCACTTAAGTAGAATGATAAAATATGTGGTTTTTTATGATTGGATTTTTCCACTTAGCATAATGTTTTCAAGATTTTTCCATGTTGTAGCATATATCAGTACTTCATTACTTTTAATTGCTGAAAAATAATCCATTGTCTGTATATACCACACCTTATCCATTTATTAGTTGATATATATTTATGTTGTTTCTGCTTTTTGACTCTTAGGATTATTCATCTATGAACATTTGTGTACAAATTTTTTCATGGACACGTGTTTTTGTTGCTCTTGGATATATCATTAGGTTTGCAAATGCTAGGTCATATGGTGACCTTTTAAAACAATAAAAAGCAATTTGAGAAACTACCAAAGTGGCTACACCATTATACATTGTCATTCCTAGCAGTAAACATGGGTTCCAATATTTCTGTATCTTTGCCAACATGATTTTTTTTTGTTCTATCCTGTCCAGTGGATGTGAAGTAGTATCCCATTGTGATTTTGATCTGTGCTTCCCAAGTGACTTAGTATGTTGAAAATCTTTTTTATTCTTATTGGTCATTTGTACATCTTCTATGGAGAAATATCTATTCAGATTTTTTGCCCATTTTTAAACTAGGTTTATCTTTTTAACACTGAGTTGTAAGAATTTTTTATATTTTCTTGATACCAGTTCATCATCAGACTATGATTTTCAGATGTTTTCTCCCATATTTTGGATTATCTTTTAACTTTCATGATCGTATCAATTGCAGCACAAAAATTTTAATTTCAGTGAATTTCCACTTACATATTTTTTCCTTTGTGGCTTGTGCTTTTATTCTTGCATCTAATAAGACTTTACCTAACCCAGAGTCATGAAAATTTACTCTTATGTTTTCTTCTATAAGCTTAATCATTTTAGTTCTTAAATTTAGGTCCGTGATCTATTTTGAGTTAATTTTGGGGAGTTTGGTGAAAGGAGGTCGAACTTCATTCTTTTTCATTTGAATATCCCATTGTTTCAATTTGTTAAAAGGACTATTCTTTCATAATTTAATGGTGTTGACACGCTTGTCAAATATCCATTGATCGGAAGTGTAAGGTTTTATTTACGAATTCTCATTTCATTCCATCAATATCTATATGTTGATCCTTAAGATAGTACCACAATCTGTTAATTACTGAAGCTTTGTAGAAAGACTTGACATTGGGGATGTTAGCCATCCAACGTTGTTTTTTATTTTCAAGGTGGTTTTGGCTATTCTGGGTCTCTTGTATATCTCTACAAGTTTTAGGATGATCTTGTCAACTTTTGAAAAGAAAAAGGCAGCTGGAAATTTAATGGGGATTGTTTTGAATCCAAGTTAGAGGATATTTTCATCTTAACAGTACTACGTCTTCTGATTCATGAACATGGAATGTCTTTTCATTTGTTTAGATCTTTTTAAATTTCTTCAATGATTTTTATAGTTTCATTTTACACTTCTCTTAAATTTAATCCTATTGTATTCTTTTTGATGTTGTTGCCAATGAAATTGTTATTCAAATTTCATATTCAGGTTATTCATTGATGGTGTAAAATATACAACTATTTTTTTGCATATTGATCTTGTATCATGCAACCTCACTGAACTTGCTTATTCTTTTGTGTGTGTGTGGATTATCTCTGACTTGTCTAGATACAAGATCTTATCATTTGCAGATAGAGATGGTTCTACTTCTTCCTTTCCAATCTGGATGTTTCTTTTTTTTAATCAGTTGCTCTGGCTAGATCTCCAGTATAATGTTGAATAGAAGTGTCATGAGGTGACATCCTTACCTTGTTCCTGAACTTCGGAAGAAAGCCGTTAGTCTTTGACCATTGAGTATGATGTTAGTTGTGGGTATTCATGGATTCCCTTTATCAGTGTAATGAATTTCCCTATACTTAGACTGCTGGACATTTTTATAATGAAAAATTGTTGTGTTTTGTCAAATGCTTTTTCTGAGTCTATTGAGTTGATCATACCATTTTTGTTCCTAATTACCATCTCTTACTTAATATACTCTTGACTATCTAACCTGTCCCAACTCTGCCCATGAGAACCTTTGTGAAGGGCCTGCAGCTGGGACATCCCAATGATAAACAATCCCAAACGAAAGACCAAATGCAAGGTTCACTGCTTACAGACACGGACAATTATAGATTTGATTTTATGCCCTCTTTTTTGGTGGGAGGAATGCCTAAGAGGTTTTGGCAATATGTGTTATCTGGACCTTTTTTTTTTTTCCTGTAGGAATTAGGTACTAAATAGAGGCCCATCTTGGTAGAATCACAGACCTGAGGTATTGGGCTCTGTTAGCCAAGAGCCTTTATAGAACCAGGTTGCTCTACTGACATGCTGTCTTTTCTACAGTTACATTGGATAATACAACCAAGTCCTATAAAATTAAAATCAAGTTTGAAATAAGGTTTGTTAATTACAGAATTTAACTGTTGTCGTTATTGTTTCCTTGGAGATTAATGAGGTGAGTTATTGTAACATAATTAGGCTACAGTGTATCTAATCTCTTACAAACCCTTGCGATTCACTGTTGTTCCAGTATCGTTTGAAGGTTAATTTCACTTTGCTGGTATAGATTTGGCAATGTGCTTTCTATTGAAATATGTTTTTAATTATATTTGAAAGTCATTAGTCAAGGGCTCTGCTGGGCTGTTCTGCACACACTTGCCATGGAGAAATCCAGATACAATTAGACTCATCATGGTCATCCATCCCCATGCCCAGGTACCCCCAAGGGGATTCACTGCCAGATGATATTTGTAACCTGATTTAGGCCTCTGTTTGGTGCCAGGCATACAGCTTTATTGGGGGATCTTTGGGAGAAGTGCCCACTTGGCATTATGTCTGCAGATCCTCATCCAAAGTGGGCCCTTAGGTGGCCTTACCCCTGCTGTAGACTTTTTCAAACACACCTAGCCTTTTCTCACTTTAAGGCTTCATGGATACCTTTCCATGCCTAGAATATTTCTTACCTAGCTTACTTCTGGTCATCCTTCAGTTCTCAGCATAAATATCACTCCTTTTGAGCGATCTCCTAGGACCCACTTCTCCCTCCCACTCCTGTCAACTCTTCCTGTTATCAGCCTTTATTTTACCTGAGTTTTCCTGTGTAGAACTTACTACTGTGTGTAATTGTACATGTTTTTGTTTATCTATTTGGTGTCTCCTTCCTCACAAGGCAGAGGCTCTGTTTGCTTGTTGCCCTCTTTGCAAGTGTATGGAACACATAGGACACTCTCAGGTATGGTGGTTGAACAAATGCATCCAGGACTGGCTTGCAAATCTCTGACAAGCCTAACTGGCAAGAGACCCATCCTCAGCTTTGCATCTCTTGCTTGCATCCTAGCTCCATCCATGCTGAGTGACTGGGCTACTGCTCACTTCACCCTTTCTCCTGCCTTAGTTCACTCATTTGTCACATGGGAGATGCACATGGTATGTTCCTCATAGAGGATGAGATGGGTCACAAGGCAAACATTCACTAAGGGCCATTTTCTCATTTGTCTGCAGTGTGAGAGACTGGGGCTGGATGGTATCTGTGCTCTGACTTCCCAAACCCTCATCTGAGATTGAACAGATGGACCACAGGAAGCTGTGGAAGAGATAGTGGGCTTAGCCACCCTGTGGACCACCCAAGTCTGAAGTCTGATGCTAGACTGGCCTTGTTCCATTTGCTACAGCAAAGCAGCTCCTACATGGACATCTTTTTAAATAAGTCAAGTGAGATACCATACAGTGGCTTCCGTTTTTTAAAATAGATACTACTTACAATACTGTTTTGGAGTAGTCACATTCAGAGGAGGAGAATATTGGTGTTGATTGCCCCCAGTGTTAGCAAAGCCATTTGTGTGTGTGGAAGTGTATGCTTGTGTGTGTACACACATGTACATACATGTGCACAGGGGTAGACTACCCACCATGTGAATGTATTTCTCCCACCATATTGTAGAAGGACAGAAAACTCTGTAAAGTTCTTTACTGAAGGGTTTCATATAATTGGGTAAGAGCTATTCTTTGGAGCCGTGTTACCTAAGCAAAGCCCCAGAGAGTGGAAAAGCTTTGAAAACAAGGCCTGTGTTGTAGGGTAGTTGTCTGAGTGACTGGGGCCCTTGCCCACCCAAAAGTCCCAGTGGGGTTGTGGTCCAAAGCTGACTGTCCTGCTATTTTTGGAGGCAATGCTGGGGTATAGGCATGAGGCATCATTACAGGAGCAAACTTGGACTTACCCTGGGTCTCTGTGTTTTCATCATCAGGAAGACAAGATAGTGTGGTGGGTAGGAACTCTGGAACTAGACTGCAGGGGGTTGAATTCATGGATCCATGTCCTAGCTATAAGAGGTTGGAGAAGGCATTTGACTTCTTGGAGCTTCACTTCCCTTCACTACAGTTCTTATGAGGTTGTTGTCCCTATCCTCAGCTGTCACACAGACCACTGGGTAGAGTGAAAGAAAGTGAGGAGAGGGGCACCTGGGTGACTCAGTGGGTTAAGCATCTCCCTTTGGCCCAGGTCATGATCTCAGGGTCTTGGGATCAAGTCCCAAAGCATTGGGCTCCCAGCTCAGTGGGCAGCCTGCTTCTCCCTTTTCCTCTGCACCTCCCCCCACTCGTGCTCTCTCTCTTGCGCTCTCTCTCTCTCTAATAAATAAAATCTTAAAGTGAGGAGAGAGGACAGTTTATGTACTACTAAGTGCATGGCACCATACTGGATACATTATGTTCTTTGCTTCGTTGAATATTCACACCAGCCCACTGAAGTGTGTGAGATTAGCCCTGTCCTGAAGAAAATAAGTTAACGAGTACTTATCTTGCCCTTGAATCTTTCTGAGTAAACTCTCATTGTGTTTCACACGGAATCCCTGTGATCTGTGCCATGTACATGAAGTAAAATCAGCATCATTAACATGGCATTGGAAACAAGACATGTATCGGCTGGGTTGGGAGAGACTAATGCATTGGGAGGTATCTTTGCCCAGTTCTGCCTAATAAACATGTTCCATACTGGATGGCAAACCCCAGTCTGATTAATGCTTTGCTTTCCCTTGGGAAGTGTCAGAGTGGAGAGAGCAGACAGTTCCAGTCTTATCCTAAAACTAATGAAATACTTGGGGCATCCTCTATGATGCCTGATACACATTGCAGAGAAGGATAGCATGTTGGTTAATGAACATGGCACAACAGTTCCTTGCGTTATGAACTCTGTTGCCTACAATAAATCCTTATCTTCAAGGACCTCTTTGTGGGTCTGTTCCTTGAGCTATAAGAATGACCATATGACCTCCATTTTCCACACAAGGACACTTGGAGAGGCAGTTCAAGGTCCACAGTCATACAGCTGGCACATGGCAGAGCCATTTGAGCGCCTGTGGCTTGCTCACCTGTCAGGACCAGCGATGGGGCCAGCTGCCATCACTGCCTGGCATAGAGCCTGTGCTTCCCAAGGACGGCACAACAAGCTGCCTTCCCCCCCACCCCCACCAGGGCTGGTCCAGAATGACACATCTTGAGGTTCTTAGCCTCTTGGCTGGCACCTGGCCTCATTAAGCTGCAGGGTTTAGCAGGTTAGCTACACATGGGAGTTAATTCACCAGCAGTGGCTTCACAGCATCTAACCACATACAATATCACATCCCTGAGGCCAAAGTTGACTGTCCTTAGAGGGAGACCTTCCATCCATTGTCCTTCAACCAAACCTGGATCCTGCTTCTCCCAATCTCCTTTGTATTTCCTCTACCTTATTTTTTAAAAGAAACCTTTTTCTTCAGGTGAAATAGGTTTTTCTGATTTAAACTCCTTGGGTCCCAGTTTAATTTCCCTTTGCTAACGTGCCATATTGGCCTTTGCAAATCAATCAGTTTTGTCATACTAGATCAGATGCCTCCTTGAAATGCAGATAAATTGCTCATTATGGAACCATTGTCTCCCAATTCTGAGATGTATTCAGAGAATTCAAACAGATTTGTCAGGCCTGACCTTCTTTTCATGAGCCATGCTGTGACTTGCCCTGTCTAAATTAAATACTGCTAATGGTCCCCATCATCTGAACCTCTTCTCCAACTGGAATGTTGGATATCTTGTACTACCCCACCTTGGACAACAGCTCCTCCATTGCAAAGGAAATCACCAACATGTCAGGACCCCAGCCTTTATGATCCACACTCCTTCACTCTGCAGTGGCCCTACTTGTTGGGCCAGCCTTACACCTTGAGGTTAGCCAAGGTCAAATTCTCTTCCATAGTAAGCCCCAGGCAGGTCTATGTGGGGGTTTCAGATGAGCCCCTACCACTATGTGCTCTTGGCCCCCTTGCCTTCTCCCTACTTCGATCAAAGTTCCAAGATTACTTTTAGTTTGCCCATCTAGACCAAAAGTACCTGAAATACCCCCTTCCTATAGATGCCCAAACCCAATACTATCTTTCACTTTAAACTGATGACGACAAACGATACCAGGGTGAACTTTACCTGCACAGCTCTGGCTCCTATCCAATATCCCCACTGACAGGTAAAACCCCTGAAATCATCCCAGGACTTTCAGGATCCAGCTATAGGGCAAAAGGGTTAGGGAGGAAATGATATATGTTGAGACCTTGCTGTTGCTGAGGAATGTAACTAGCTGATCATAGACTTTGGAGACTGACTGACCTGAATCTGTCACTTACAAACTGTGTGTCCTTGGGAAAGTGACTTAGGCTTTCTGAGCTTCTGTTTGTCAGAGATACTAGTACCTTCCGTGGAGATGCATATATGATAGGAAGTAGTATGTCTGCGGTTATTTTTCAGTGGTTTCTATTACGTGTCTTTCTATCAGCTGCAAGAAAAATAAGAAGGCACCACCACATCTCACACATTGGCCTCAATCAGAGGCCCATCATCTCATCTGTTCAGGTGTTTAATGGAAGCTCCTCTCTCTTGTGGACCTGAGAGCTTAATAAATCTAGAATCATCCAACCTGCATCAGTGAGTTAGGCATTCCCTTGCAAAGGCAGCCTCATTGCAGCCATGAACAGGGTAATATTTTCCCCTTTCTTCATATCCTAATGAATAAATGATATTCCCATTGGTTATTTATCTACTTTTAGAATTTGAATGGAATTCTGATAATTATGGCATTTCACCATTTGATAGGAAATTGGCACCTGCTGCATGGAGATAATAGCCCCAATTCAGCATCTATGAAATATGGAATTTTCTGCTAATTCCTGCCTTGAAATTTGTAAATCATCAGTGGAGTTGGTTATTAAAATTCAGGAGTTTAAAGACCTGGAGCCAAGAGGGAGAAGCCCTCCTTCATTAAAATTATAGAAACTAACAGTGACTGCCGGACCGAACACACTTGGCCCAGGAAGACTCAGAGCCACTTAGGAGCAAGATAGCTTCCTGGTAACGTGATTATCTAGGAGGGCCAGCCCGTGAATAGGAGCTAACTGGCTTTGGTTGCTTGTCAGAATTTGCAGAAATGAAGATGGCAGCAAGTCATAGACTAAAAGGTACAGACCTTGGGGGCAAGCAGAGTATGGTTGGAATTCTAGCTGTGTTTGATTTGAGGCCTCTCTGAGCCTCTGTTTCTGCACTGGTAAGTTGGAAAAAAAAATCATGCCCCCTTTGGCAATGAATACTTTCCGTCTAGTCTTTAAATTAATCTGAGATCCAACCTATATATTTTTCATGCATCTATTTAACAGTGATTTACCACCAAACCCCTAAATGCCAGACACTCTGCAGGAGGTTGGGGGGTACCATGGGGGAAAAAGCCAGGTTTATTCTCTAACCTCATGGATACTATTCATGAAGGATGGGGTGTTAAGTCTTCAACATTGTTGTCTTTATTGATCCTGTGTGAATGTGAGGATTTCATTCCAGAAATGAAAATAAAGTATATTGGGCACCTAGGTGACTCAGTGGGTGAGCATCTGCCTTTGGCCCAGGTCGTGATCCTGGGGTCCTGGGATCGAGTCCCACATCGGGCTTCCCACGGAGAGCCTCCTTCTCCCTCTGCCTATGTCTCTGTCTCTTTCTCTCTCTCATGAATAAATAAATATAAAATCTTAAAAGAAAGTGTACCTTTCTCCCTGGCTGAGGGGAATACCTACCTGCAATTAGTATCTAGAAAGTTGAATTAGGGAAAACCTTTAGAGATACTGGAAATATTCCATGTTTTGATTGTGATAATAATTTATATAACTATATATGTATCAAAGCTCATCAAACTATATACTTAAACAAGTACATTTTAGGGGATCCCTGGGTGGCTCAGCGGTTTAGCGCCTGCCTTTGACCCAGGACATGATCCTGGAGTCCCGGGATCAAGTCCAACATCATGCTCCCTGCATGGAGCCTGGTTCACCCTCTGCCTGTGTCTGTGCCCCGCCGCCCCCACTTTGTCTCTCATGAATAAATGAAATTTTTTTTTAAAGTACATTTTATTGTATATGAGTTAAGACTATAAAACTGACTTAAGCCCTCCAGAATGCCCCATTTTGAAATGGAACAGTCAGTGTGGACATGCTCTAGGAATTTGCTAGACCTAAAGATTTCCCTGACCAGAAATTCAGAATTAGGGGGAAAAAAAAGGACTGGGGACTAACATTAGGTTTCTAATCCTACACTTTGACATATAAGAATATATAAACTTCTAGCTGCTGCTGAGTTATGCAAAAGACTCATAAACTGTTGGCTTCTGGGTACGTTCAATCCTCATCTGGTAGAAGTGGAGTGAAGGAAGACTGCTGGGGGAGCAAATGGTCATAAACACTCATATCTCCCACTAATTCAAAGATCACATCCAACATGCAAGTGCCCTCTCTTGTCTCCAGTCCTAGAACATCCTTCCAAGCAGCAATGCTGTCAATGGAATAGCTACAGCAAGGTGACAAGGTGACATGTCTAGTGGATTTACCTGGTTTGGGTCAGGTTAAGGAATTTGGGCTTTCATGCCCAGAAAGTGTTTGAACTCTGCATGGTCACTTAATACCCAAGGTCAGCCCTCATGATGTTACCCTTGTCTGCCTGTACAGACTTCTCCCAAATGGCCCCTCTCTCCTTCCTGTCTCGCTTCCATTCTGTCTTTCTCCTTTCCTACTTCCCTCTCACTCTTCTCCCCTTTCCCATGTCCACCTTTCCCTACCAACTGTATCCATACCCATCCTTCACCATGTACTTCCCTGGGCTGTTTATAGTTGGAAGAAACCTCTGCTTCCTCAACCCCTGCCTCATTTAATGTACTTCTTGCCAGCTGGGGCATGGCTGAGACTATATGCTTTACTTCCCAACCCCTGAAACCTGCTTTCCACTGAGCCCTATGGAGACTTGCCATTGGAAAAAAAAAAAAAAAAAAAAAAAACCTTGGCAAGGAAATAAGGTAGCATCAGTTTTTGATCTTCAGCTGAATTGATAATCTCACTTAAGTCCATTGAGCTCAGAGCTAGGTTAATGAGACTCAGGGTGCACTTGATGACATTTTCCTCATCAGTGCCAACATCCAAACTTGCACGTGGGTGGCTCTGGGATGATTTTATATCTTCTACCCTGGACAGTAAGTTCATCCCAGGCAAGGATGTGGTACTATTTACTGCAACTTCAGGACTTAGCACAGGATCTGGCATGTAGCAGATGTGCAGTTGAACTCGGCTGAATTAAACTGGCCACTGAAAAAGGAGGAAAGGGAAAGGAAAGCTGTCTCCAAGAAAGGTGCAGCACAAGAGAAATATGTACAGCCCACAATGGTGGGAATAATGGTGCCATTCCTTACAGTGCTAGTTTGTCCAGTTTTCCTTAGTTCTTTGGTTTCTATACATCATGCACCTGTGGTCACAGAGGAAGGGATCAGGGCAGTCTGTGGTGTTGAGGGGAAACCTTCAAATCTTTCTACATTTCGTGGTTCCCAAGGCTTTTACTCAAATCTGGGCAATGCTAGTCCTGGAACTCTGCAGATCAGAGCAGGACGATTCCCTGGCTCCTTCTCCATCATGCCTTGACTTCCTCCCCGCAAAGACGCCCCATGGCCTTGGTGTTAAAAATGCATCTTTGTCCTCTTGAAGCAGCTTATTCTCTTCAAGATGTCTGGGAACATCATCTCGTCCCTTCTCTGCCTCTCTGTGATTTCCTCCTCACTTCCACCTCAACTTTGCCCCTGTCCTGGTTACTAAGTATGTCCGTGGGTGCCAGCTGAGTAGAGAAGGACCCAGTTGTGAGGGTAATGGGAGCATGCATGCACCTCCTTCAGGAAGCTACGTCCATGTTCATGTCATGCGTGTGCACCAGGTAGGTAAAGGCCTGGGCACTTGTGCGCTCTTTCAAGCTGGGATGTTATGGCAATCTTCCCGCGTGCAGAGAGAGCAGTGACAAAGGTGTGCCCGGCCTTAGAGCCCCCAGAGGGATTCTGGCTTCCACGGTCTCATGCATTTCACTAAACTACCAGCTACGATGATGAAAAAGGGCCATGTGGGTACCTATAGCCCGGTGGAGTGGCTCTTCACCCCTTTGCTGTAAGCCTGGGCACCTAGAATCCTGCGGTCCGTTTCATGTAGACATGAAGTGAACTCAGCATCTAGGAGAGATGCTGGGACCTGTGTTTGGGGAGCCTCAGGGTCTAGGGCTTTGAAATACTGGGCTGCCTCCTTTGTTTCAGAATCAGACCTGTCACTAAGCAACACTCCCTGAGATCCTTCCCATTTTGCTAAAAGTGCACCAGAGTAGCACTGGGGGGAGGTGCGACTCAGCCACCCACGGCCATATGGGGCCACTTCTTGTCCCAGCTTCTGGTTCCCTCCTCCCCCACACCCCTTCCTGCTTCCTGGGGTGAGAAGGACTCTGGCATTCTATTTTCTGGGTAGCCTGGAGGGAGCAGGGCAGGGCATTTGATCACTCTGGGAAGGGTTCAATATGAAGGCAGGGTAGATTTTAAATTTTTTTTCTTAATTTATTTTTTAAACAGCCTCTGTGTATCTCTCTGTATTTTCCTGTGCCAGTGTCTCTCTGACCGTCTGTCTCTGTCTCTTTCTGCCCCCTCCCCTCTCTCCATCTGCATGTGTCTATCTCTCTGTGTCTCTGCCTTTCCCTCCATCTGTTTGTGTGTCTGTGAATCTGTCTTCCTGTCTCTTTTTCAATCGTGCGCTCTCCTCCTTTCCCCCTCCTTCTGTCCCTCCCTCCACTGTTTCCTTCTCCTCCTCAATTTCTCCCTATCTTTCTCTCTCTGATTCTGTCTTAATACCCCCTCTCTCTTTGCTTGAACACCTCCCCAGTGAAACAGGGCTGACAATGGTGGGTATCTTGCATTTTCCATAATTTACATGGGGTCCAACATGTGTCGCCTTTCCATTGGATGCCTTATTTCGGCAAGTGGTGTTAATCACACAAGATCTGTATCATTTAAAAAAAAAAAACTCTGGAAAAAATATTTTGGCTTAACATTGCTTAGTCTCACCCATGTTCCACAATTTCCCACATTATCCTGCCCCTATTTGGCTCCTTATCCTATTTTTTGTATGTCAGTAAATCTATGTTTCTCACTAAGTGAAGGGTGCTTAGAGTTTTCCTTCCTACCCCGAAATTTCCCTTAAAACAGAGCCCATACCAGTCATGATGGCTGTAGAACTCTGTCAATAAACTAAACACCATTGACTTTTATACTTTAAATGGATAACATGTATGTAAGTTATATCTTGATAAAACTTTCTTTCTTTTTTTTTTTTTTTATTAAGCTAAATCTAAAGGAGGCATGAAGTGCATTCCATTGTTTTCAGTCCAGCTTCAGATTTTCCACTGGGACATTTGAATTTGGGGGCTCCCACAGCACACAGCCCAGAATTTATTTATGGCTCTTTGTAAATATATCACAGTAAAATACCAGACATTAACTTCTGCTGAAATCAGCTGGCTAATCTAAACCTTGGCTAGAGGGGTTTCATGAATATCAGTATTGAAGCACAAAGCAAGGGAAGATGGATGAACTCATGGTAGGATTGGCTTTCCATGGGTTTTTCTTCTCTCTGGCAAAGACAGGCTGACTCCTACTCATACCATGTTTAGAGAAAATTCCTTTTTGTCTTGCTCCCCGAACATTCTGAGATTTTTCTAGTAGTTACCATGTCTTATTGTTCCTGGTTTAAGTAGATGTTTTGTCCATGGGATTATATGCTCCTTAAATGTGGGAATTATGTCTCTTTCACACTTGGTAGGTATGAATAATTGTTTGAGCAAGGGCAGACAGAAGGGAGGAAGGAAGAGAGAACAAACAAATGAAAACAGAGGAACATGGACATTAAGGATGTCCCAATCAAGTATTTAACATCCAGCATGTATTTGTTGAGCACTCACACAGTGTTCTGTGTGTCTGACCCTGTCCCAGGCTCTGAGAGTCCAGCAGCAGCAAAACAGTCAAGAATCCCTGACATCATGAGGCTTGCGTTCTAGGAGTGGAAAGAAACAGACAGTAAAAATGAATCCATAAATTACAGGGACTATTAGAAGGTGATAAATGTTACAGCAAAATAAAATGAAGGAGTGCTGGTAAAGAGGTGTGGCCATTTGGAAAACATTTTTTCCTTGGCCCTTATGTAGATAAGGGCCATCTGTAGGGAAAGGGAGCTCTAATGTAGAAGGAGAGAAAACTGGAGAACTTTCCATGACAGAGACAGATGCCCATGCTTTGGTGTTTATTGTGCACCTGAAGATGCCACACTAGGAATTCCAGGAGTAAAAAGGAAGGTGTGTGGAGCTGGGACCAATATCTGTCTTGTTGGAGAAGAGTTTACTCGGAAGCTGATGCCCTGAGTTAGAGCTTAGTGTAGCAGTCTGCATGCCATTTTTTGCAAGCTCGGTAGGAAGATAAGAAGGGTAAGAAAGAGAAATGGGTGCAAACCACAGCTAGAGACAGAGAAGGTGGGATGAGGCTACACGATGACAGGCTGCTGGAAAGAGTGTGTGGCCAGCTGCGGGAGGGGTCAGTGCTACTCAGCAGCTCTCTTTGAACTTGGTATTTTTCCACAGCAAACAGAAGCCTAAAGCTTGTTGGCAGTGGAGCCACATCCCGAGGGTAGAGAGGGCACAGCGGCTGTGGGGAGCCAGGCTGGGAGGAAGCAAACACAAGGGGAGGAGGCTGACTTTCAGGACTTCACAGTGTGGGGGCTCCCTGGAGAGCCAGGGCCAGTGTTAATATTCACCAGGTGCCCTGGCAATCAATCATCAGAAGTGAGGGGAGCACAGGGCAGCAGGTCACCAAACGTGGCATGATCCCTGGAGATCCCGAAGGGGCCCTGCCAAACATGTGTGCAGCGGAGCCCCCAAGACACAGGCTGGCTGCAGTCAGTCTCGTCATGATGATAATAGCATTAGCCAACACTTACTGAGACTTGTTCGTCAGGTACTGTGCAAAGAACATTGTGTGGATTATCTCACTCATCCTCACAGCAAAAGTATGACTTATTCTACCACTTAGGACTCATATGGCTACCGAAAACCCAACCTTAAATGATGAAAAGCAGAAAGAGAATTTGTCAGCTCACGCAACTGAAAAATCCAGGAGTCTCTGGCTTCAGGCATGGCTGGATCCAGGGACTTAAAGGATGTTCCTGGCTCCAGTCTTTCTCCTAATTTCTTGATTTCTCTTTCCACTTCTTGGTACCATGTTCAGACAGGTTGTCGTGGTGGCAAAAGGGCTACAGCGACTCAAGCCTACATTCTTTCAGGGTGAAGTCCAGCAGAAAAGTATCTTTTCTTGTCCCCAAAGTTCCAATAAGTATCATGGCTTCTCTTGGGCTTAAATGGGGGTTCACATGCCCATCCTTGAAAAGATCACTATGGCTGCAGGGATGTCTCCATTTAACACATACTCCCCTGCTACACTAAGCTCTAACTCCACCTGCATTGAAGTAGGTGCTCCAATGAACATTAGGGGCAGCACCGGAAATAGGTTAATGGAGGCATGTGGTAAAAAATAAAGATGCCCATACCTTGATGCTATTATCACCTCCATTTTGTATATGAGAAAACTGAGGCTTGGAAAGGTGAAGGTGCTCATCCAGGCAAATCTGTGGTGAAGCTGGGACAGAGCCAGCATCATAGGCAGCCACTTCTGTTCAACTCCTCCCCCCACCCCCACCCCCCACAACGAGTGCCTCACCTCCTGCTGCTTACTCCTGTCCTCTCCCTCTTTCCTGATCTGTCCTTGGAGCTGCCAAGTCACTTCAAGACACCGGGCGAGTGTTAGGGTCGCCCTGAAGACAGCAGGAGTTGTCACGAGGCCACAGACCCATCAATCCTGTCAGTTCCAGAGGACCATTCCCAAGGCAAAGGGTCATTGATGTCATCATCTCCATCTTCTTTAATGCTAATTACTTTTTTTCCCACGTCAACATAAAAATCATCTTAAATGTCCTCATTAAAGCCGATGTGATTTCTGACCACAGAATCATCAACTCAGCCTGGGAAAGACTTTCAGGGGAGAAAATGTTCTCTGAGCCACAATGGCTATTCCAAGTGATTTAGAATATCAAGTTTGTATGATTTTTAATCATTAAAGGAGATATAAAAACATATTTTATACACAATCTTTTATCTTACACTTATTTTTATATTTCTCTATAACAATTTATTGCGATGCATATATCACCATTACATCAGACATTTATGGCTCCATTAAAATTCAATGCCACCATAAATTTGGGCCGGTTAAAGTGGTGACATTTGTAACAGCTTCCACAAGGACATATTTTATATTTAAAGTGAAACTTTGAGAAGAAACTTTGTTAAAGAAAAAAAAAAAAACATGTAGGGTAGGAAAGGGATATGCGATTCTCTCTATCTAAAACACCTAATGCCTACCCTAATACCTGCTGTATTAAGAAGCCAAACTTTTGCTAAATACTAGGTGTGCTATTTCCAGCATTTGGGGATTAACAGGAATCATATGATAATGCTATCATTGACTAGAAATACTCTGCTTTGCCCAGTCCTTCGGCAGCCTGAAACCTGGGAGAATTTCAAAAGTAAGGGGAAATATTAAATCAGACTTTTAAACAATGCAGTGTCCATGTAATGAGAGGTATTCTGATTCTGGAGCATAAGAGTTTTCAGGGAGTGATAGGATGAGGGGCTTAAGTTTCTCTATCGTTTGGTCCAAATGGTGAACGCTCCTTCTGGGAAATTTGAGGTTTGTCTTTCTTATATTTTTATTTTTTTCTTCTTAATCCATCAGAAGGTATTAGAACGGCTTCTGTGAGTCCGGTGCTTTTATCAATCATTTGAAAAGGTAAAAGTGGGGATATATTTCTTGTTCTGAAGGAGACTTCTAAATTCAGGTGCTCTCAAATGGATGCAACAGTTCTGATCGCTTTTACGTCTTCAGGAGCCACAAGAATGTCTGACAAACAGTAGGTATCCACTAACATCCTGTATTCAACTCCATAGGATTGTTGGACAAGGTATCTACATAGTAAGTTTTGGGCATTGAGTGTCCAACTGGTCTTGACTGAGGGTCTAGTTGTGCCTGACAGACTAGATGTCCTATAGGACTTCAAAAAAAAAAAAAAAAGTGAGGACCTCTGTAAGCTTGAGAAGGGTTCATGAAGCATAGGGCTTCAGGTGGATACCCACCTGCCCTCCCACCCAAGTAGGACACAGGGTAGTCCAGGCTGCAAGAGCCTTGAGGGTTGGAAAGAAGATGCAGTCAGCATCATATCTGTACGATAATAGAGGCAACAAACCCTCAATGAGCACACGTTGTATCAGGCAGGATGCATGTTATGCATAACAATAAAGAGTGAAGGATTATTATCACTTACCATTAGCCTGGTCTCCTAAATGTTCTTCTCAGATGAGCTTATTTTAATGTTCCAACTCCCCTGAAAGGTAGATACTCTGTTGTTTCATAGCTGGGAAGAATGGAGAAAGGGAGTAGATGTGTTAGGTTATAGATACATCCTCTATGTCTCCAGACATGTCTTTAATCAGCTGAAGAAGTAGAAGCTAGAGCACTTACATCCCTGGGGTAAATTTAATTGAGGCACTGGGTGGGCAACTTTTGTTCTCTGTTTCTACTGGCTGATGCCACCCATTGTGGGTTATAATCAAGTGCCCAGCAGAGGCAATGCCACGGAGACCAGACACGTCGGAAGTTTCCCAAACCACACAGCACCCATCCAGCACCTGTGCCCTGGGGACTAATTTTACATTTTCATAAGATTAGGCCCCCTTGGTACTGTACCATCCACTACCAGGAGCCATTAGCCACATGTCTACCCAGCCCTTGAAACATGGTTAGAGCCGCGTATTAAGATGATCATATTTTTTACATAGTGGGTTAAACAAAACCTATTTCAAAGATAATTTTACCAATTTATTTTTGCTTGCTTTTTTTTTTTTTTTTTTTTTAATGATAGTCACACAGAGAGAGAGAGAGAGGCAGAGACACAGGCAGAGGGAGAAGCAGGCTCCATGCACCGGGAGCCCCACGTGGGATTCGATCCTGGATCTCCAGGATCGCGCCCTGGGCCAAAGGCAGGCGCTAAACCGCTGCGCCACCCAGGGATCCCTATTTTTGCTTGCTTTAATGTGGCTACTAGAAAATTTAAAATCACATGTGTAGATTGTATTGTATTTCTGTCAACGCTTACCTAGAGTGTTTGCGCCCCATCAGTGGAAAGGGCATATCTTATGAAAGAGAGACTTCTAGAGGATCTCTTCATCTTGCCACCCACTTTTGGGCTGGGCGCTGCTTTAGTGTAATAATTTAAACCACGTCTAACTGATAACTATGCCCTGAAAACAGTCTTTTTTTATTTTATTTTTTTTTTGCCTTTGCTTGTGTCATGCTCTCCCTTTGTGTTCTTTCCTGTTACTTGTCACCTTGCTCATCTAGCGTGCTCCTACACAGTCTACAAACCCCCATCTCAAAGACCGCCTCCTTTCTGTAGCTGCTTTTTAATAACTTGTTCCTTCCTCTGGAGGCCCACAGTGCCTTAAATCCACTTTCTCTACTCTTACTCTGATGACCTTGTGTGTTTAATTATCTCTTCACAAATCTGACTCCACAGCTTCTTGTGGAATCTCTTGAGGTCAGAGACTCAGAAGTTTTAAATTCAGCCATGTGGGCTGCCGGAATGATACTGGACCGCGGGATCCAGTAGCATAGGTCTCTTCACAAGTCCATATTCAGTGGCTTCATGTTGATAACTTGAAATTGGCCATAGTGAAGTATTTACACAGCAGGAATTGGCAAGCAATATAATTTGGGATTTTTTGGCTTGTAGGGGGAGGCAGGAGCCATTTATCCACTCACATAGATCTGAGATAAAATGAAATAAAATGTTTTTGTCACCCAAATCAGCATCAGAAAACGGTAGTCATTTTTCCTGGAATTAGGTGACCTGTTGTGAAGGAATCTTGCTTTCTCTCTGACCCAGGCAGTTTAAGGACCTCTCTCTGCAGGCTGTGTTAGAGAAATGATGGATTAGACTGGGTGATTATAAAGTTTCTTCCCAGCTCTAGAATTCACTGATTCTAGGCATTGTGCATATCACTGGCAAGTAATTAACATTAATAATGCCTTACATTTGTGAAGCTCTTATCTTTCTTTTCTCCCCATAGAGTTTTCATATCCATTATGTCATTTGACACCTCTGTGAAGCCAGTGGGCAGATACCCTCTCCACTGAATAAAGAAGTTAATATGTCCAACATAGACTTCTGCTTAAAATCAAATAGATACATATAGTTGTCCTTGGTCTCAGGAGGGATAGAAGCGCCAGGGTGAACCTGGTGGACCATAGTGTTCTCAATCCAGGCAGGATGAATTCTGAGGATCAGAGAGGGCAAGACATTTACCAGAAGTCACATGGATACAGGGTAGCAAAAAGCCTTGCCCATCCCAGGACTGCCCTGAAGGTGAGGAATATTTGGTGTGGGTAGTGGCCCAGAAGAAATGAAAAGTAGCATATTTGTATAATATCAACTGTTTAAAAAGAGAGGGAAAAATGACATTGATCCCAAATTGACAAGGTTTATCTTTGATCCCAAACATTAGGATATTAAAACCATTTGAAGGGCTCCCTTCCAGTTTTACCACTCACCGAGCTTTTGGGCCCTCATATTATGGCACTGTGCTTTCCAGGAGGTAGTCTGCTTCATGGGTCACAGGATCCTTCTTTTCTTTCTTCAGAGAGAATGCCTCCCCCAGTCAAGGATGAACAGACATTTTACAAGATTTCAGAAAAACCTGGTAACTCAACTCTTTGAATTACATCTGTTAGACTGGAGAGGAGAGGCAATATGATTTCATGAAACCAGTGAGTAACTTAGACAAGTTTGGATAAAGAACTTTAGGCACACTACTTTGGATCCATGCAACTTTGAGATGTATATTGTATTTCAAAGTAAACTGAAAGAAATTAGTAAGAAAGGAAAACTTACACAGAACAGTGTTCAAAAAGAGTGCAAATCTCTGTGTTTTCATATACTACACTTTAGTGATGGTTTTCTTTTGGTATAGCTCAGTCTTCATAATGTGCTTATTAAAAATTTAGAAATAAAGATTTTAGTGCTATTATGTAGAACATTTAAGAGAAAAAATATTCATTGGTGTAAGCTGTCTACAAATTCTAGACTTTGTATGCTGCTTGTTGTTTTACTATTTAGTCTCAAAAAATTTAGAATATAATTGCATAAAATTTAGGCTGCATTTTTCACTTGAGAAAAGAGTTACAACTCTACTTCCATATGGCAGAAAGAATCCCTCTAAGTATATACTTTGGAATTTCTTTACTTTCTCAGAACTGTCTGTAGGGCCTGTCCTCTAATGGTATGCTGGAGCCAGCTTGTCCTGGCCAGTGAGAGCTGATGGTCAAAATTTAAGGAAATCTGCCAGTTAGTTTATGTCATATCAGCAGCTTGAAATTGGCCATCATGAGAGTATTTAAACCATGGAAACTAGAAAACGCTACAGACCAGTGGTTTCCTCTACCTGCTGCCCCGAGATCTGGTTATTAAGCATTTATTAGCATACTCCTGCTATTCTCTGTATAAGGTACCCCTCCATTATATCATTCAATCTCATTAAATTTTCGTATCCATAAATAAGTAGAGAATTGTGTTGAGGTGATAGGGTCTTAATAGGAAATCAAAGGCCTGAACCCTATAGGAAAGCAGGAATAATACGGGATTCTCTATTATTACCCATTAACCTCTAGCTATATGATAATTATCTGATATCAGCATATAGCCTTTCTTTCTGATTCTTTTTCTAATCTAGCTTGATGGCTTCCGTGAATAAGGTACAAGTGTTAATAATGCAAAACCACATATTTTGTACTTTATGGAAAACTTTTAGGAGTTTTGAGGGTAAACTTGGACATATAAATATTTTACTGGAGTTGGCATAATATGCTAATTGAGGGCAGCCCCGGTGGCTCAGCGGTTTAGCGCTGCCTTCAGCCCAGGGCCTGATCCTGGAGACCCGGAATCGAATCCAACGTCGGGCTCCCGGTGCATGGAGCCTGCTTCTCCCTCTGCCTGTGTCTCTGCCTCTCTCTCTCTCCCTCTCTCTGTCTCTCATGAATAAATAAATAAATAAATCTTAAAAAAAAAACCTTCATCTTTAAAAAATATATATATATGCTAATTGAAAGCCAGAATACTTGGTTTTGAATCTAGGAATTTCTACACATAAAGTCCTTAACTTTTTGAAGCTTCATGAGTAAAATAAGGATAATAATGGTAACTTACCTCTAAAGTTCTTATTAAATGTTTAGTATATATGACATCCTTGGTATCATTCCTTGTACCTGCCGAGTGTGTGTTAGCTATCATAAAGTAGGAGAGTCTAGGGGTATGTGAGTAGCTCAGTTGGTTGAGTGGCTGACTCTTGATCTCAGCTCAAGTCATGATTTCAGGGTCTTAATATCAAATCCTATGTCAGGCTCTGTACTGGGCATGGAGCCTCTTTAAAATACTGTCTCTCCCTCTGCTCCCCAGTCCCCCACTGCTCTCTCACCTGCTGTTTCTTTAAAAAGAAAGAAGAAAGGGAGGGAGGGAGCGAGGGAGGGAAGGAAAGAAGATTTTTAGTTGATGACTGGCAGCTAAGTAAGGATTAGATTGGAGCCAAGAGTATCTGTCTTTCTTTTCTTTTCTTTTCTTTTCTTTTCTTTTCTTTTCTTTTCTTTTCTTTTCTTTTCCTCTCCTCTCCTCTCCTCTCCTCTCCTCTCCTCTTCTTTTCTTTTCTTTTCTTTTCTTTTCTTTTCTTTTCTTTTCTTTTCTTTTCTTTTCTTCTCTTTTCTTTTCTTTTCTTTTCTTTTCTTTTCTTTCTTTCTTTCTTTCTTTCTTTCTTTCTTTCTTCTTTCTTTCTTTCTTTTTCTTTCTTTCCTCTCTTTCTTTCTTTCCTCTCTTTCTTTCTTTCTCTCTTTCTTTCCTTGAGAGAGACAGAGTATGGGTGGGGAACAGAGGGAGAAGGAGAAGCAGACTCCCCACTAAGCAGGGAGCCCAATGCAGAACCCATCCCAGGACCTGAGATCACGACCTGAGCTGAAGGCAAATGCTTAACCAACTGAGTCACCCAGACACCCATGGGAGAGTTTCAATTAGGAGCTCATTGCTTTGGTCCAGCCTGACCCTATTGGTTGGATTGTTGATGACTGTGGCTATTGGGTGTTATGTAGACTAAGCCAGTGGCTTCTCCTGAAACTTTACCTATGACCTAAAGGGCCTAAGGTGACCATAAAAGAAGACCCTTTCTCCCAGGCCAGGAATTAATATCAGCAACTTAAGGCCAGTTCATTCAGAGCTAGAAGACATGATGAGGAGAGGAGAAGGATAAGAAATGAAGATAAAGAGCAGACAGGTGCCAGACCTTGGATGGCCTCTGAGGTCATGGTGAAAATTTGGATATCATATTACATAATGGAAAGCTATGAAAAAATTAGTAATTCTGTGATAGGCATGAGGAAAGATATACAAGATCATAGGTGGTCACAGGGATTCCCAGACCAGAAGGGTTCAAGCCTTCTCCTTTTTCAGTTGTTATTTAATTTCTATGAGCCAAATTCTTAAATCTTCCAGATGAGCTGAAAAATCCCCTCTTACCTCCTGCAGTGCATTGACATGCAAAATGCTGTGGGATTATAGTATGGTATGATAATTATAGGCATGCAAACTGTGGGACTTCTCTAGGAAAACTGGAAACCCCTATAGAGAGGGCAGTAAGGAAAGATGAGTCATGGCTTCTTTGGTGCCTTTTTCCCTTGCAGTGGCCCATAAACGGCTTCATTGGGGACCACCTTTGCTATAGAGTTTGTTACATCTCCCAAATGCCGTGGCTGGTCTCTTACCTCCTTCTACATCCAGGCTCTGTCTCCTATCCTGGGGCCAATAATAAAGATAAATTTGAGAAGTAATGGATAAAGACCCAATCCTTGTAGAGCAATAAAATTTATCATGGCTTAACTAATCTGGCACCATTTATGCCTGCCGCCTGCCTTCCCAACCATCGAATGACTAATTGATAACTAATTTCCTCAATTTGTACTTCATTACTTATTGCAGCAGAAAAGCTTACACCTAATTCTATGAATCAAATAGACTCCATGAAGTCAATGGAGATGTTACTTGCCAAGGTTTTTGGCAGATTGGCCAGCTTTGCAGAGAAAGTGGCTTCTTTTCAATAATATACCTAACAGGTACAGAATGTTCATTGCATGTCAGGAATTTAGCTAAGCATGTTACATTTGTATAACCAAGGGTCATAGTGGATGATAAATAAGCCCCTAACTGTATTAGCACAATGGAAATTTCTTTATCAATACTGATTTAATGCAGGTGATCCCAGTTGACAAAGGATTGGGAAGCTTTGTTCCATACAGTTGTTCAGGTTGATTGAGACACAGAACTAAGACCCAGTTGATCGAGACTCTGCCATCAGCACTCAATAGCTTCCAAGGTTGCCCTTGGTGTTGACATTTTGCCAGCAGAGGGGGAAAACAGCATAGAGAAGCATAGGTGGGAATTTCTTAATGGGCTAGCCAAGAAGAACATAAAATTGCAACTCCTATTTCATTGGTCATAATTCAGTCAAAGAAGCTAGGAAATGTAATATAGATGTGACCCAGAAGAAATCAATTTTGTTGGACAGATTGCCACACACATGATTTCTAATCCTTACAATGATGCTACCGGGTTGGCTATCATCTCGACTTTACAGATGAGGAAACTGAGGCTCAGAGAGGTTAAGTAACTTGTTTTAAGGTCAAAGAGCTAATAAGTAGAAGAGAAGAGTCTTCAACTCAATTCATCGGTCTAATTTTCAAGTCCATGCTGCTAACAACCACTGTGCTGGGCTACTTCTGTTAGTTCTTACATGATGAGAAGCTCTGACAGTGAGTCCCTCTCCTTCTGTATTCTCTGGTGAACCCTACTGTAGCTGAACCTGACACACTATGAAGTTCTATACCTCAGGGGTAAGCCCTTACCTCTGCCTACAACATTGATCTTCTAGGGAAAGCAGACTCGGGACACCTTTGTGAACTTCCAGAAACCCAGGTTTGGATGCCTGATGGTGTCCAGGTTCAGTGATACTGAATTCTGAGGCTGACCGCCCACATGTGCTTTCTCTGTGGGAGGCACAGAGCAAGTGTTAAACTGAGCCAGGAAAGACTCCACTAATTAAAGCTTTTCTGAACTCTGCTGTCCATTGGCTTTTTAACAAGTGATGCTATTAATCCTCCATGTTCTTGATTTTTCATTTGTTTTTTGGGGGGAAAAGTTGAAGGCGATATTGTGGTATTTATCCTTGGAATAATGTTGCCATAGTTACCTCTCGACTTTATTATAACGGTGGTGCAATAATTGAAGCAGGGAGACCTGAGGATGCTTTCATAACTGTGAACTTGGTCCCCAGGATGGGCATTAAAAGCATCTCCTAGATTGGGGGAGAAAGAAGGGAGCTTGGCCTCAGCAATTAACCCCAAAATGCAGTACAGTGGTCCTATGTATTTGACGAGAGTGTTGCCTGGTGATGTCCAGAGTGAGCCATTTCTATGAAGTTGCTTTGTTTTCACATTGTTTTACAGTGACACTCTTAGAATGCAAGAATGTAGTGTCTCCATGGAAACTGGAAATGTACAAAATTAAGACCCAGAATAGGAAAGCTTCTGTGAGCACAGTTCTGCTGATCACTAATAAAGAAATGATGTGTTGCAAGTACAAGGTGTTGGATGTCAGAAGAAACAGGGAATGATAAATTTGACATCCTAATCTAACCAAGGACCTTCACTTTTTGGACATGGTGGAGAAAGGTTATGAATGCACATCTAAGTAATCTGCTCTGTCAGACAGGAGTAAGGCTCATTTAATACCTCATTGTGGGAAAAGGGCTGCTGACCCTCCATGGAAAGTGAACCTTGACTCCACCTCCCTGTTGAGCTCATCCAGAAAGGAAAAGTTAGTTGGACATGTAAGAGGCAGTGTGATACAATGAAAAAAAACAAAAAAACAAAAACAAAAACAGAGTTAAATCTCAGCTTCTCCATTTTCCATCTCATGACTTTGAGCAAATTCCTTCAGCTTATTGAACCTCTGCTTCCTTGTTCATAAAATGGGGAAGCTAAGAATGTGTACCTTTCTGAAGTGCTGTAAGGATTGAAAGTACACACTGTCCTTATACACACATATTTGGGCACCATCAGTTGTGTGTGTATATATGTATTGTACATACATGTGTATATGTGTGTACACATAGGATATATAGGATATATCATATATATATATTTCCTTTCTTCACTTAACCCAGATAATCATGTTTAGCTTTATCAGTGGGTGTTCCCTAGCCTGACTTCCTATACCTGCGAACAAAGTTGAGTTTAAAATGTCTGAACCTGCATAATGGCATGAAATCTGTGTATATCTTACAGGATAGTTGATGGAAACATGAGGACATCTCCAAGTACGAATACTGCGTGTCCACAGTGGGAATTGGTGAAGTCCTTAGGTACATCTCTGTTCTGATGTTCCCACTTCCTCTGTGGCTCCTCCTCCGTGTCTCTCATGGTCCTGTGTAATCCTTGACTTTGCCTTCACCTCCCTCCAGCCACATTTTACACATTTGCTGAAATGCCATTCAATTCTATGAGGACATTCAAATACACAAACTCTCAGGCTCTCCTGCAGTCACTGCAAGTTCAAAATCTTGTCTAGAATTTATAGCTCTTTTCATCTCCCTTCTTTTTAAAAAAAATTATTGAAAAACTTTATTGAGATATGATTGACACAAAAAAAGCCATATATATTTAATGCATACAACTTGATGTGTATGGAGATGCATACACATCTGCAAAACCATCACCACAATCTATTCCATGAACATTTCCATCATCACCAAAAGATTCCTCCTGCCCCCTTTATAATTATCATTATTAGTGATAAGAATACAATGTAAGATACACTCTCAGCAAATATTTAAGTATACAATTTGGTATTGTTAACTATATAGGCTCTATACTATACAATAGCTCTCTAGGACTTACCCATCTTACATAACTGGAACTTTATACCCTCTGTATAATACCTCCCCTTTCCATCCTCCCGCAGACCTTGGCAACCACCATTCCAGTCTCTGCTTCTATGAGTCTATTTTAAATTTCTCATATAAGTGGGATCATGCAGTATTTGTCCTTCTGCGACTGGTTTATTTCACTTAACATGATATCCTCCAGGTTAATCCATGTTGCCAGAAATTTCAGGATTTATTTTTTTTCCTAAGGCTGAATAATATTCCTTTGTATGCATATACCATATATTCTTTATTCATCTGTTGATGGGCATTTGGGTGGATTCCATATCTTGGCTATTGGGAATAATGCTGCAGTGAACATGGGTGTGCAGTATTTCTTTGAGATCCTGTTTTTTCCTTTGAATATATACCCAGAGGTGGGATTGCTTGATCATATGGTTATCCTATTTTTAATTTTTGACAGAACCCTATACTATTTTCTGTAGTGGTCATACCAATTGGTATTCCCACCAATGATGCACAAGAGTTCCCTTTTCTCCACATTCTAACAACTGCTATCTATCTTATCTATCTATCTACCTACCTACCTACCTACCTACCTATCTATATCACTATTCTAACAGGTGTGAAGTGATACCTCATTACTGTTCTTTTTTTTTTAATATTTTTTAAGATTTTATTTATTTATTCATGAGAGACAGAGAGAGAGAGAGAGAGAGAGAGAGGCAGAGACATAGGCAGAGGAAAAAGCAGGCTCCATGCAGGAAGCCTGATGTAGGACTCGATCCTGGGACTCTGGGGTCACGCCCTGAGCCGAAGGCAGACACTCAACCGCTGAGCCACCCAGGCGTCCCCCTTATTACTATTCTTAATGGCATAGAACTGATGAAGGTTCCTACATTTCCAAGGCCAAGCATCTGCTAGATCTCTGTAAAACCAAAGTTCCTGTACTAATTTTCATCCTTGTCTGAATGCTCCTCAGTTTCCCACAGGCCTCTGCCTTTTTCTAAAGGGATATCAATTGCCATTCTCTGTTATGGGTGTTTTTCTGATATGCCCAATCTCATTCAGTATAAAGGAGCAATATTCCTTTCTCTTTTTGGTACATATGGCAGTTATCTCTCACCAACACATGGAAGCCTTTGATACTTCTTGGGCATCTTTATCAAATAGGCTTAAATGCTGCCACAAACAGTTTTACTGTTTAAAACTTCCATGCTCTCTTCTGCGTGTGCTTCAACTGTACTGTAAGTGTAGGTTTCTGTAATCTTATAGATTGTTATAAATGCCTTTTTGGGTAAAAATAACAAAACAAAACTGAGTCTCAATGTGCTGAGACATGTCATGATTGAGTAAATGGCAAAATTTGTTTATCTAACAGATATTTACTCAGTAATGGTTCCATGTCACATAATGTACTGGACTTTAGTAGAGTGACCAACTCATCCAGGTTTGCCTGGGGCTTTCATAGTTTTATCACTGAAAGTCCCATAATCTGGGGAACCCTATAGTCCCAGGCAAACCAGGACAGCAGGCTGCCTTAGGCCCTAGAAGTAAATTGGTAAACAAGATGAAACCTCTGCCCTGAAGGATCTGACAGTTTAATAAACCAGAAAATAAAACAAATACCCAGCAATTCCACTCTTAAGGAATTAGAGGAGGTACTCTAACAAATAAATGTCCCCCTATGTTTGTAGAAACATTATTTATAATAAGCAAATGATGAAACAAATGTCCATCAACAGATGAATGGATATTGAAATTATGATCCGTCCATATGGTGGAATACTATTTAGCCACAAAAAAGGTATAGAGTACTGAAACATGTTAGAACATAGCATGATTTTTTTAAAGCCCATTTAAGTAAAAAAAAAAAAAAAAAAGTAAAGTCCATTTAATTCAAAAAGCCCACGTATATGGTTGCCATTTATGTGAAATATTAAAAATAGATAAATCCATAGAGATAGAAAGTAGTTTGGTGGTTGCTGGGGCCTAGGAGGAGGGAGGAAAGAGAATTGAGCATTTGATGGGGGCAGGGTTTCCTTTTGGGCTGATGAAAATATTTTTGAACTAAAAAAGTAGTAGTTTCCACAACATTGTGAATGTACTGAAGGCCGTTGAATTGTTCACTTTCAAGTGGTTAATTTTATGGTACGTAAACTTCACTTCAATGAAAAGCAAGCCGACGAGCTATGCAGTGTGGTCGCAGCCAGTAAAGGATGCAAGGGGCAAAAAGGATCCAGTGGGGTAGATAGTGAACAACATGTAGGACTTAGAGAAAAGATGAGGGGGCAGTGTTCTAGCTGGAAGGAGAAAAGGCTTAAGCAGAAGATAGAAATTAGGAGACACTTCACACTGCTGTTTATTTTGTGATACAATCATGCACATTTGAATATGTTAAAGCTACTTCTAAAGAGTATATTGGAAGCCAAAAGCTGTGATTGCCAGCAGGATATGCCTCAACCTCTGAAATGGTTCTTTAGCCACTCAGCCGCGATGAGAAAAATCTTGCCCTGCCATTCGGTAGTTATTATTTCCAAGTGTTTCCTAAAGAATGTATTCCTATAGGCTCCTGAGATAAAACGATTTTTTAAAATGTGAGGTGGCAGGTTCTCTGAGGAAGCCATTGAGTGCTACCAAGTGACTTGGTGCTGGGGCAAGACCTCACAGTAAGCACCTTCTCAGTCCTGGCCCTTACACAGATTCTCCTAGCACTGGACCTCAGAATCAAAGTTTTGAACACCTCCCAGAAGGCAGTGATGGGAACAAGCTTCAAAGCAGAGTTTGAACTTTGCTCTCTACCATGCATTCTTGAGAGAATAAACTCTCCAAGCTATGACCTATCACCTATAAAATGGGGATAATGATAGACCTATTATAATGATAAGTGTTTCCCCATGAAGCCAATAGTATACACTGTCTGGCACATAACAAGCACTCAATAATTATTAATTTTCTCCATTCTTTCCTCTTCATCCTAGGCTTAATTAAGACGTATCGTGGAACCTATGAATAAGCAATTCACAGGACGGGAAATCTAAATGGCCAGTACACAGTGGAAAAATGTTCAGTCTGGGTAGCAACAAAGGACTGAAAAATGAAACACATTTTTTTCCTACAAAATCACTGCCCCTCTTCCCCCACTCCCACCCCCCCAAAAAAAAGAAAAAGAGAGAAGTTGATGCTGTCAAAGATTGTGGGAGCCAGATATTCTCAAACCAGGCTGATAGAGTACAACTTGGAATAACCTTTCAGGGGGCGATTTGGCAATAAGACAAATATGCTTGTTTCAAACGCCTTAAATGAATGCCTATGTTTGAACCCAGCAATTCTACCTCGAGATATTTATCCTCAGGGAGTAATTAAGGATGTGCTCTCAAACTTAGCCACAGAAGGCACTCTATAAATAGTTACTAAATGAAGAAGTGAGTGATGTTCATCGCATTGTTTATAATAATGAAAATTCTAATAACAGGAAAAATCAAATAAATTATGGTCTGCCCATAAAATGGAATCCTCTGCAGCCATTAAATCTGATTTGGTAAACACATTTGGATAACTGTATCATTTACATAGGCCTGGGAAGGTATTTCTGATTCCTCGAGTGAGAAAATTATGTTAAACGACACATCGTATGGCTATAGCTTGTTTAAAAATATGTATCCATAAATAAGATAGGAAAGAAAAACTCTTGAGGGATATACAGCAGAACGTGAAAAGCAGTTATTGCTGAATGGTATGACACTGTGAATGTTTTTTTATTTCCTTCTTTTTGCTTTTTTGTATATTCTGAGCATGTACTATTTGCACATATTTTTTAAAAACTTAATGTTAAAATAGAGGGACTCGGTAGGATGGGGGTGGGTGGTTGGAAACCAAGATAAGAAAGTAGAACACAAGTGCGCTAGTCAGGGAAATGCAGGGCGTCTGGCTGGGTTAAAAGTGCAGCATGATTTGGGCAGTCTTTCCTCTCCTCCGGTGTCATTTTAAGCTTTTTGACTGCAGATCAACACTCTGAGACCTCAGGAGACTTGATTTGGCTGCAACCTCCTTAGAATGTGTCATGTCTGGGAAACACATACAAATGCTCTCCTTTGTCTTTACTGTTCATTGCTTGAATTGGCTGTGCTTGGGGGTGACTCATTCCCAGCTACTCTGTTGGTACCAGGAAATCAGAATGTGCCTTCCCTGGAGCTGTGAAGACAGCCTGGGCCCACGTCCCAGAGGGGAGAGAGCCAGCTCTGGCCATGAGGAAAGCCCCTGGCTAAGGAGGCCTTTGGGGGTGAAGGGGATGTATTTACCTTTTTTTCTCCCCAGATTTTCACTGAGTAAATTGCTGTGATGGAACATAATTGCTTTTCATTTTATTTTTAAAAATTGCTGCCAAGGCAGTCTGCTTGCCTCCTGAAGTCAGCACAAATCTGAGAATACTTACTCCAAGGGAATATTTTTAAAACTTGGGTTTGAAAAGTGATTTACCCCTACACCATCAGCAGGTCATACCACCTACTGATTGTTGTATAGTACCAAGACCACCATCACTTCATTGCACTTGGGACCCAGAGACTCACAGAGGTCTTCACTTCCTTTTATTCAGATCTTTGCTCATATGCTACCTCCAGAAAGAACTTTTCTTTTGAGCTTGCTTTCTGAGATAGCACCTCCTTCTGTCAGCTTTATGGATTTGTCTTCCTCCCGAAATTATTTATTTATTCATCTGTTTACTGTCTCTCTCCCCTAGCAGATGCATGCACCTCAACTGTGAAACTGCTTTATCTTATTCATTGCTTAGACCTGGGGCTGGTACATATAGGTGTCCCATAAATATTTGACTGAATGAATATGTGAGAAGGATGTGAGTCTTTTGCAAACTGGAAGATGTAGCGGAACAGAAAGATATGGGGCAGGATGGTTGCGTTTGGGCCTCTAAACCTTTTGGCTCACCACCAATGCCATGTCACAGGGGAACTGGCTGTCCCTAAGCTCTTATGGTTCCTGAAACATGAGCAGAATCTACAACAGAGTTTAGCTCCCATACTAGGAGGTTCCATTGACCTTGGGTTCCCCTTGGTGGGAGCCCAAGATGTTGGCTGCTCTGTTACATGTGCACTTCCAAGCTGGCTTCCACCATCCTACTAGACTGAACTCTCTGACATTGCAACTAACTGCCACACCCCAGAAACAAAGGTGGTAACAGCAGTAACCCATGGAGACTTTGAGAATAGTAGACATCCCACTGAGTAGCAAGTGTGTCTGCTACCTGGAAGATTTGGCACCCCTTAACACTTACACTGTACTTTCCTGTTCTTTCCATTAGTGCCTGGAACTCTGGGAATGGGCATCCCTTACTCTCAGCAAAGTGAGAGCTGCGTGTACAGAGGCTGCATAATCAAACATCAGTCTGAGTTTTTTTGTTTACTGATTCTGAAAACACAAGCCTTTTCTCCTTCCTTGGGGCAAGTGCAATCCCTGCCATTTTGGGTTCCATTGGAAAGTTTCATGTTGCTCAGCATTATTGCAGAAGATTCATGGCATCACCTGCTAGAGAGTCATTTCTTTAGTGAATTATCATATCAATTATCATATTTTGACAAGAGTTTTTAATGGGATTTTCCCCCCAAAGACATAGTTATTGAAATTTGAATTTTTTTCCCCAATAGAAAACAATTGATGGTTTGATTGAACCTGGCCCTTATGAAACCACAGAGTTGCTTTGGTTTGGGCACGCCCTGCCAGGGTACCCTTGGCCCTGTCCTAGTTGGGCCTGAGCTCCAATGACCAGAGGTAAAAAATGTTCTTGAGGAGTAGACCTATGAAGTAAGCCCATATATTTCTGTTATGCCAAAAAGAGTCTCTCAAACACCAAAGCAAGGGCTGGCCAGTATTTAGAAGAGATGCTTATAAACACTTGTGGACAAGTTTATAACATTTGCTGATGCTTTGTAATTCACAAGACACTTCATCAAGAGCCCTGTGAATATTAGTCCAATACCTGTAGCTGAGTGAACTTAGACAAGTGACCTTACTCCTCCCTATCAATCAATGGGCAACATGATTTTATTTCCCAGGGCTATCATGGGAACTGATTCAGATCCCATATGCAGAGTGCCCACTTCTCTGACTGGCAAATATAAATGTTAGTAAATTTTAATGATAGAAACATGATGGTTATAATGAAAGCAGACAGAACAGGTCGTATTCATCTTACTTGAGGGATAGAGACTTTGGAACGCAAAGAAGTTGTTATTTCACCAAAGTCCAAGAATACATGTGTGAGGATACTAAATTCAGTTTACTCATAATGTATGTCCTATCCACTTTCCTTGGGCTTCCAGGTCCCAGACTGTGGACATCAGCATACAAAGGATGAACCCTTAACTCTGACCTCTCCATAGGTATCCCCTTTCCCTTATGTCTTTGGGAAGGCATAGAAGCTAAGGCTGTGTCCTTCTTCTGTCTTAGAGGTCCTCTACTTTCTATCCACTCCCACCAATTGCCAACTCATTTCATTTAATCTCTCACGAGGGAGCCAACTATCTCCAAACTCACCTAGTCTTTTAAACATCTGCTTATGGAACGCCTGGGTGGCTCAGTGGTTGAGCGTCTTCCTTTGGCTCAGGGCATGATCCTGGAGTCCCAGGATCAAGTCCCACATCAGGCTCCCTGCATGGAGCCTGCTTCTCCCTCTGCCTATGTCTTTGCCTCCCTCTCCCTCTCCCTCTCCCTCTCCCACTCATGAATAAATAAATAAAATTTAAAAAATAAACATCTACTTATAATTCAGTCTGTACTGTGGGTTACAGACCAGTCCTCTACATCAAGTGCACATCATCTTACTGCAGGGTTTTGTTCGTTAGGTTTTGGTAGTGGTTGTTGATTTGGTGGTGGTTGCAGAAACTTACATCTCAGTCAGCTGTGCAAGGCAACTCCCACCCTGTATGACAGAGTTTTGCATGCCTTGGTTGTTCCTCTAGAGCCTCTGAAGAGCTGGGTATACAGTTCTAACCACAGGTTGGAGGGCAAGGGTTGTGTTGGTGGAAAGATTCTGGATAAAATATGGAAACTTAAAGACAGCAGCTCATCTTATCTTCTTATGGCCCATGTTTTTTGTTTTTTTTGTTTTGTTTTGTTTTTTTCTGACTTTGGGATAGATAAGATGGGGAACTGCTTATAGGTGTTGTTACTAGAAGGAGGGGAATGCTGTCCAGGTAGGTTTAAGATGGAATGCCATAATCCCTAACTGAGAGATACTGAGTTATGGGAATGACAATTGGTGCCTGAGTTCCAGAATTGCCCATCAACTGGGGAGGGGTGGGTGAGGACGTGAAGGTCCTATGGACAGAAAGGAATGGAGCATGGGGTAGAGTCCAGGGTGCAGAGTCCAAGAGACATCACACTGAACCGGACCTGTCCCGATCTCACCCTGCTTGGCATCCAGGCTCACACACATCTCTGGCTCTTGCTATTGTTACCCCTTCTAAGTATACAACAGGGATTGCTAGGGCACTCTCAATATCTTCCCCATTATATTTATAGGGTGGTTTTCCTCTTGACTCCTAAAAAGGCATAAATGAAGCTTTTTATTTGAAAGGGGAAGCCTGTTTACTGTAATTAGGCATTTAAAGACCCTCATTAGTCGTCTTTGCTGGACCTAATACTCAGTGGTATCAAAATGAGAGCTTTCAGCCTTGTCGCCTCCTCCCTCACCCAGCATTATTCTTTGAGGATTCCTGCTTGTATTTCTCCTCAGTCCTTAAACCTCATGACCATACTCTTGACCTAATGAAGTCCCATTAGTTTCTCTCTGCAGATGAAAAAATATATATATTTGTTCCAGTTAGAAAAGGTTAAGAAACAGGCCACCCAGCAGAGTGAATGCACAGCTTACCCAGCTATGCAATTATCCAAAAATAACCCATTTCCATTTGCAAGAGTAGACTGCATTTAAATAAGCATTCTCTTCAAATAAACTTTCATTAAGTCAGATTTCTCTATAGTGTGCATGCTTAATGAATGCGTGTGCGCCCGTGTGAGGTATATAACATTTACCTCCATGCTTAGTTTTTGGAACATAAACGAAGCTGAACTGTAATGAGATAAGTGAACGCATTTGGCAGCGATAGCATTGATTTAAACAAAGGAACACTGAAATGTGCATCAAATGGGAGTTGCTAAGATATCTGAGTTTCTGAAGAAATGGATGCTAAAATTTCATAGGATACTATAGCCTTCTTCCCTACACACATCTTATTAGAGACTCTGAATCCAACATGCCCTCCCTGTTTAGACCTCTTTAGAATACACTTTCGCCTACCCACCTCATGGCATCATTGGAAAGTGATATGTGGCTGACAGGAAGCATGGCTACAGGTGCAAGATGCAAAATACTATTTTCCTAGTGTTTTCAGCCCAAATGAAATACCGGCATGGATCCTGTTCGAAAGCTACCAGGTGGTAGCATTTATTTTGGCTGAAACTCTGCGTCGTTGCCAAAATCTGCTCTTCTCTGCATTACTCTTGTGCAGATTTGAGTCTGCCTGCTGTGGAGGAAGCAGATGATTCTGGGCTCAGCCCACGTGGGTGCCATTGAAATGGGAGGTCAGGCTAGCCTCTGCTGCTTCCCGGGTGCTTTATTAGAAAATGATTTTTATTGTGTCCAAATGGAGCCACTCTCTGTGGGACATAGGTATGCGATGCCCAGATGAGAAACTAGATCACACTGACCACCTCTGTTGGGTTTTTTTTCAACCTATTGTATTCAAGTGTTTTACATTTTCAAAAGAATGAAAAGTTTAAAAAGCCAGGAAGTAGGATAGAGATGGGGTAGCGTATGGGGGTGTCTTTGGCCCCCTTAAAGAATCCCAAATAATATGTCAGCAGAAAGCCCAGTTGTAGAGCCTACAAACTACCATAAAAAGATCAGAGTCAATTAAATCGATGTAACAGGAGGTAGAAGAGATGTGAGGGACTGCATTCTAAATCTTATCTTTTTAGTAAAACACCTTGTTAATGTGTTATAGATTAAATCGCATCCCCTCAAAATTTCTATGTTGAAGTCCTAACTCAGGATGTGACCTTATTTGGAGATAGGGTCTTTATGGAGGTTATCAGGTGAAAAGGAGGTCATTGAGGTGGGCCCTAATCCAATATGATTGGTGTCCTTAGAAGAAGGGAAAATTAGGACAAAGACACATATACTAGGAAGACCATGTGAGGACACAGGAGATGACAGTCATCTATAAGCCAAGGAAAGAGGCGTGGAACAGATTCCCCTTCACAGCCTTTAGAAGGTACCAGCCCTGCTGACAGCGTGATCTTAGACTTCAGGTCTCCAGACTGTGAGACAACACATTTGAGTTGTGTAAGCCGCTCAGTTTGTGGTACTTCATTATGGCAGGCCTAAAAAACTAATGCAGGAGGTAAGCAGCAAGGAGATCTTGGAAGAAAATCCAGATTGTGAGTTATGTGCAAGTCCTGGATATTTGTTTTCTAACTAAGGGAGATTATGTAGAGTTGATGTAGAAAGAAGCTGACCCATAGGGGAGCTTTACTATGGAGGAACTGTAGGCTCTGGAAATTCCAAGAGTAAGAACAAATGAGGCTTTAGCAAGAATGATATATGTAAGTCACTCTTTTGGTTTCATATAGATTTTTTTAAAGAGGAGCTATAGGCTCACAAAAAATTGAGAGGAAGGTGCAGAGATTTCACACACACCTCCTGTGCCCACATATGCATAGCCTCCCCTACTATCAGTATTTCCCACTGTAGTGGAACATTCATTACAATCAGTGAACCTACACTGATATGTCATAATTTCCCAAAGTCCATACTTTACATTAGAATTCACTCTTGGTGGTGTACATTTTATGGGTTTAGACAAATGTATGATGACATGCAACCATCATTATGGCATCATACAAAGTATTTTTCACTGGCCCCAAAATCCTTTGTGCTCTACCCCTCTATCCCCTACCCCAAACCCCTAACAACCACTGTTCTCTTTACTGTCTCCATGGTTTTCTGCCTTTTCTAGAATGTCATATAGTTGGAACCATACAGAATGTAGCTTTTTCAGACTGGCTTCCTTTTCTTAATTATATACATTTAAGTTTCTTCCATGTCTTTTCATGGGAGGGTAGCTCATTTCTTTTCAGCACTCAATAATACTCTGTGGTCTGGATGTACCACAGTTTATCCATTTACCTACCGAAGGGCATCTTGGTTGCTTCCAAGTTTTGGCAACTATGAATAAAACTTCTACAAACATCCATGTGCAGGTTTTTATGTGGACATAAGTTTTCAGATCTTTTGGATAGATACCAAGGAGCACGATTGTTAGATTGTATGGTGAGAGTATGTTTAGTTTTGTAAAAACCTGCCAAACTGTCTTCCAAATTGGCTGCACCATTTTGCATTCCCTGTGGCGATGAATGAGAGTTCCTCTTGCTCCACATTTAGCATTTGGTCTTGTCAGTGTTCCAGATTTTGGCCATTCTGATAGGTGTGTCATAGAGATATTTTTGGAAACTATTTTCACAGAGGCAGTATCATAAACATACATAATGTCTACACATGCTCCATCAATGTTCAGTAGTGTGCAATAAGTACTATCTCCTCTCTGACTCACTCCATCTCTTTCTAGAGAGAAGTTCCCAGCTTCCCCAACATACCCTAGTTCATGGTAGACATCCACAACTAAGCAAATGACTTAATTACTCATTCACTAATCATCATCCATATTCATTTGTAAGAGTGCCTACTGTGTGTCAAGGGCTTCAGGATACCATTAGAGTTTCCTTTCCTTTATGGCAGAGGATTTAAATTTTATTTTAAAAATAACAACCCCCCCCCCATTTTACTCTAAACAAATCTCACATTAACTTGGAAATTCTGAAGTGCTTATAAAGTCTTGGTGCATGTGGTTTGATCCCAGAGGGATAGAGTCTACATTCTTTTTTATTTTTTTTTTATTTTTTTATTTTTTTAGAGTCTACATTCTTAAATCAGCTCAAGGGAACTCATCCTTTTCTGGGGAATGTGTATGCTACAAAGGACATAGCATCCTCCATCCACTAACTTCTCTCACCCCCATAGCTCTTTTCAACAAATCTCCCCTCCCCCAACCTTCTTTTCTCCCAATTCTCCATGCCTAACATTATACCCCTCCCTCCCTTCCTCCCTCCCTCCCTCCCTCCCTTCCTTCCTTCCTTCCTTCCTTCCTTCCTTCCTTCCTTCCTTCCTTCCTTCCTTCCTTCCTTCTTTCTTCCTATTTTTTTTAAAAAATTTTTTAACTTTAATTTGCCCCCCCTTTTTTTTGAGAGAGAGAGAGAGCTTGGATGAGGGGAATGGCAGAGGGAGAGGGAGAATCCTAAGTAGGCTCCTTACTTAGCACAGAGCCTGGCATGGGTCTCAGTTTCAAGACCCTGAGATTATTACCTGGCCAGAATCAAGAATCAGACCAACTAAGCCACCCAGACACCCCTACCCAGGTCTTTCTTGAATGGGAGAAGGCAGATAGAGCTTGGAGCAGTACTGCATGGGAGGGTATGATACAAGCCAGACCAGAATTATTCAGAAGGCAGGGAACCTCATCAATTACAAGCTTAAAAACAAGGTTGCCTTGTTTGGTCAAAGAGGTTCTGAAATCTCAGAACCTCAAGTTCTGGGTCTGCCCAACATGCATTAGACTGTTTATTTTCCATTCATCCATCCGTTTGCCACAGGAGCCTGGATGGATTCACTGTAGCCTCGGTACTCTAGAAAATTAAGGGATGAAACCAAAGGTCTGATAGTCTGCATTTGTAGAGCTTGATGAAATAATCGCAGACATGTTATGCTGCCAAATCCAGAAATTTGAGTGTTTTAAAAGCAAGAACAAGAATGTGTCAATGTCCAGATGAAAGGAAAATAATTCCTTATGGTGGAAACACAGGCATCTGTGTGAGAAAGATTAGGGAGTGAGGGTCAGAGAATTTTTCTTCTATTTTGGAGGTGCTATTTCTTGACCTTGAGGTGTCCCTCTTGTCTGGGTTGCTGCTTTTGCCTCCCCAGGATGAGCTCTCCATCACCTGGCCCAGCCTTCAGGGCAAAGAGCTCTTCAAGAGCCCAATGAATCTTAATAAAAAATGGAAATGGCTTTTCCCCTTCATTTTAATTAACATTATGTCTACATTTCTGGGATAATGGATAATTAAGTGAGTTCCCTTGGCATTACAATGTTCTTGGAAATAATTTATGGTTTCGTTTCACTATGTGAAGGCTGTTTGGGTTGGTTCTGAAGTTCCATCATAAATATTTCTGAGGAGTATTTGCACGTCAGTGATTTGTATTCACACGGCTGTGATACTGCATTCTGGGGAAGTGTCTTATGTAATATTTTCTTAAAGGGAATGCTTCCATTCTTTGCTTGCTTTCCAGGCACAGAGTCATTTTCAGAATGTTGTATTCAGGCCTTAGATAGCCTCTCAGTGGACCTTCTCAAATTGGTCTGGGCTTAAGAACAATAAAGGTTGATATTTATTAAATGCTCACTAATATGTACCAGGGACTATGCTAAAACATTTTGCATGTATAGTCTATATTTGGTAGTCATAATAAGCCAATGGATTAAGTGCTATTATTGTTAGCCCCAGTTTACCCCAGCTAGAGAGTGGCAGGGCTGGAATTTGAAACTAGGCAGTCTGCTTACATCACCCATGGTGCCCAGTGAACTCCTTATGACACCCTTATGGAACTATTTGTAGATAGAGATGTGTCAACCTTCTGCTTTCAGAGAAGCATCCTCCAGGAGACCTCTTGTGGTGATGGAAATGTTCTATATTAGAACTGTCCAATATAGTGGATGCTAGCTATGGATGGCTATTGAGCCCATGAAGTATCTGTGACTATGGAACTGAATAATTGAATAACCTTAACTTCAAATAGCTCCATGTGGTTGTTGGCTGCCGTATTGGGACAGCACAGCTCTAGAGCAAATTGTCTGCTCTGGGCAATAATATTCTGACCACCACTTTTGCTGCTATAACAAATTACTCAAACTGCCTGGTTGAAAAAAACCACAAATGTATGACTTCACAGTTCTGAAGTCAGAAGTCCTAAATGAAGGCTGTGTTCCTTCTGGAGCCTCTAGTGGAGAATGTGTTTCCTTGCCTTTTCTAGTTTCTAGAGCCCACTTGCATTTGTTGGCTGGTGGTCTCTTCTTCTATCTTCAAGTTAAACAGCAGAGCAACTTCAACTCTCTCTGATTCTGACTTTTTGCCTTCTTCTTATTAGGACCCTTTTAATTATATTGGCATACCTGGATAATCCACGATAATCTCTCCTCAAGATCCTTAAGATTCTTGACCTTGAGGTGCCCCTCTTGTCTAGGTTGCTGCTTTTTCTCCCCAGGCTGAGGGGAAGTCTCTGCAAAGTCCCCTTATTATATAAGGTGACATACTGAAAGGGAATAAAGGCGAAAGGAGAAAAAATGAGTGGGAAATATCAGAAAGGGAGACAGAACATGAGAGACTTCTAACTCTGGGAAACGAACTAGGGGTGGTAGAAAGGGATGTAGGCGGGGTTTGGGGTGATTGGGTGACGGGCACTGAGGGGGGCACTTGATGGGATGAGCACCGGGTGTTATTCTATATGTTGGCAAATTGAACACCAATAAAAAATTTATAAAAAAAA
Source organism: Canis aureus (assembly GCF_053574225.1). Classification (NCBI taxonomy): domain Eukaryota; kingdom Metazoa; phylum Chordata; class Mammalia; order Carnivora; family Canidae; genus Canis; species Canis aureus. The sequence goes on from NC_135618.1 coordinate 41,967,905, forward strand.
AATAAGGTGACATATTCACAGGTTCTGAGGATCGGGACCAGGACAGCTTTATGGGGGAGCCATAAATTAGCTCCCAAATATCCTTGTGGGGTTATCATTTGGAGGGTAAGGGCACAGGCACTCTGAAGTTGCAGGGACCTGGGTGCAAATCCCCACTTTGTCACTTACTCCCTTTGTAACTTGGCTTTGAGCAGGGTGCTTAAGTTTTCTGAGTCTCAGTGAACTTATCTTTCAAAGGAGAATAATACTAACACCAAGCTGGTAGAGTCATAAAAATTAAGTGAGATGATGATTAGCACAGAGGGGGAAACCTAATAAGTGCTCACAATGGTTTGATGCTACTTCTTTTACTTAGTTTTTGTCACTATTTGGTGCAATGGTATACTCTTACTTCCTACTTTGCTCCTTTAAATAATATCCCTGGGGTCAAAGAAATACAGAGATGATGAGAATCATGATCATAAGTAGTAATCTCTTTCATTCAAATTGCTTTTTAAAAGCCTCCCTTTTATTTCACTTAATCTTTATAGCCGCCATTTGAAGTAAAAGTGGTAGCATTCTCACTTTGCAGAGAAAACAAAGGCTTATAATTATAGAGTTCCTGGACAGCAGAGCTAGGACCCAGATGCTTACCTACTGGTCCCAAGACTGATGCTCATTCCACCTTTTCATACCTACTTCTCTCCTGTGTTGAAACAAAGAAGGAGGAAGGTGTGCGTGTTTACATGTCGGGTGGAAGGATAAATCAAGAAAGGTGGGGAGGAATGGCAATAATATTTTGGCTCTGTGTTGCTGGTCCAGAGCCATTCATGTATGGTAAGACCTGAAATTTTAAGCACCTTTTTTTGACATCTTTGAGCCTCATAGGGCCTAAACATCTAACTGTGAGTTCCTCTGCTCTTACCAGATATACCCCACCTTCCCCCCACTTCTCCCCCAGAAGGAAAGGCTTTCCACCTGCTTAGTTCCCTTATCACCTAGACTAGCCGCATTCCAACTGGTCCTCGACCTGATGGGTCCCACCTTCCTACCAGCCTGCAGAATTATTCTGACGAACCAGACACACCCTCCTGTGGGAACAAGGGCCATCTCACACTCTTGTCACTATATAAGGCCTGCCTCCTGTAGCCCCTGCTGGTTACTTCTGCTCTAAGTACAACCTTCACTTGGCCCTGGGTGTTGTACACTGTCATAGCTTTCCTGGGCTGTGAGTATATGTGACCATTAAACAGTGTTGGTCTCATCTGTCCACTGTGGGGTGCCATGTATTAGGCCATCTCATCCTCCCTAGGACAGAGGAGCCCACCTTCACCAGTGGGATGAATAGGAGGTAATCAGAACAATCCTCCCAAATGTGAATTCTAACTGCCCACTCAGTCACTTGAAACTCAAGTCCTCCCAGTGCCTCAGTTTTTCCATCTCAGAAATGGAGCCATTATTCGTATAATAGGATTAATAGGATTCATATGAAAGTTGAACAAAATACATGTTTATGTATCTGGCATATAAAACACTGAACAGCTTTATTCATTCATTCATTCATTCCCCTATTGAACATATATATATTAAATACTCATTGGTTTTTGGGGAAGAAAAACTCTTATTAGGAAAACCCAGACTCAGTTATGAGTTTAGCTGACCATGCTATCAGTGACTACCTGGACATGAACTCGAGATATTTTGCTAAGTCCAGGGTGAATTTGAAAATAAATTGCATACCTACTTTTCAAGAAATGACAATACTTCGACTTCCTCTTCTCCCCCTTGCCCCTTGTATGAACTCATCTGGGCCTAGTCCCTCTGATGGTATCTCTCTCTCTCTCTAAACTGCTCAATTTATCTTGAATTTAAATTGCAAAAAGTTAGGATGTGCATAGTTGTTAAACTTTCAAACTTGAGCTTTCCTCACCCCTGCATTTCCAACTCAGCACAAAGGCATTTTCATTAGATGATCACCCAAGCTGTAGCTGGTGTTATACAATTCCATTTGGCACATAAAAATGTATTTCTTTCTGACTGCATTATATTACCCTACTTATTGAACCGTTTATCACATAGTGTGGGGCCCAAGCTCTGTTTTATTGAAACTACAGAATCAAATATCCATGTATCCACATATCTCTATGTCTCTACAGGTACTTTTCTGGAGAGAGTTGCTGCTTAGGAATGCTGACAAGCTAAGCAGTCTTCCTTCTCTGTTCCCCTGGGTTTAGTGTGGATTCCATTAGAAATACTTCCATCCTATAAAAGGGATGCCTGCCCGACCCCCGCCCCCAACCCCACCCTGCAATGGGATGATGGGATTGCACTGCCCCAGCATTTAGCATCAAATGTGAAATAGTAGGGTCATTATGAATCCCAAGACGAAAGGCTTCCAGGCCTGAGTTCATATGCCAGCTCTTCTTCTTCCCCTACCCTGTGACCTTGGGTCATGTTAAGAATCAGAATAAGCACTGGCTGAGTTTGCTAACTTGCATGATCTTTAGTCTTCTCATTTGTAAAGTAAATGGAGATGAGAGTAGCACCAAATTCAGATGCTGTTGAAGTGAATACATGAGCTAAAATGTATGTATGTTTGGAAGAGGGTTAGGTATCTTATGCGAGCTATCATTTTAATTTTCTTTCATACTTTGCTATCTTCTGATTCCTTCTTGGTAAAGGGAAGGTTAGAGGGGATATGATGAATTCTATTCATTCATTTATTCATTCATGTATTTGTTCATTCATCCAACATTTATTATGTGCGTATTATGTATCATGTGTGATACTAGGCTGTGGGATGCCAAGAGATTAAAATGAATAATACATAGCCTTAGCCCTCAAAAATGCTGAGTTTATTGCAAAGATAGACATGTGAGTGTTCACAAGCAAAATAGCCTGAATCCTGCCCTACTTCCCATCCCTTGCCCTCTAGCCTTGCTCTTGAAAGGATGCAAGGTTTCTGGAATTCCACTGTTAAAGTGCTTGAGTACAAATATTAACAGGCAGCTCCTGAGAAAGGCCTCCCAACTTGAAGTCAGCAGACCCCGTTTAAGTCAAATTTACCCACTTAACCTTGAGCAAATCATTCCTTTGCTTTCTCTGTAAAACCGGGAGTGACACTATCCACGCAGTCTACCACACAGAGCAGCATCTACTGCATCCAGAAAGTACTTTGTAAACTCTGAAGTGACGATTCTGATATGAGAAACAGAACACCCTGTCTCAGTCCCACATGGGAGAGGTGGGGAATGTGTGATAAAACAAGTTAGAACCCTGGCGGGTATTTCTGTCTCCTTCTGTTAAACTTGGGTTTGGCAACTTTTAAAACCCTTCTTCTTGATTCTAAAACTAGGTCCTAAGGGAACCTGTGAGACAAGCTGTCAAACAGTAACTGAAAAGTTAGATAAAGTTAGGGAAGCTAAGAGGTGGGTGCTTCTCTGATGCTTCTTGCCTAAAGATAGAACAAAGGAGGAACAATGCATCTCTCCAAGTGGGGAAAATGAAATCGTGGAGAGCTTTAATTTGTGGAACCCTGACTCTTGACTCTAGCTGCCTCCTCTAGGTTCTGAACCTGCTTGGAAAGTGAGTTTCTCAGTGTGGTCACTATTACTAGAACTGGACAGGGCAGTTCTTCACTAGACTGTGCAGTAGGTAACTGTGCCAAGTAAACACCAATCGTGGCCCCCAGGTCAGTCCCTGTGACAACCTCCAGCACCCATACATACTTTCAAGTATTCTCTAGAGAGGAAACTAGCAAGATTTTTCTGTAAAGATCCACATAGCAAATATTTTGGGCTTTGTCTGCCATACGGTCTCTGTTGAAACAGCTCAACTCTGCATTGTACTGGAAAGCGACCATAGACATATTAGCAAATGGATATGCTATGTTCCAATAAATTTTATTTCTAGTAGCAGGCTGGAATTGGTCTGGTGGAGGACTCTGTTTTAGGGAATTATACCACCCCATTGAAATTAACTTTTCTATAAGGAGAAAATTGGGCAGAGAAATGGGCTGGTTGTCCTGGATGGTATTGATAGTCAGAAAATGATGACTTCTTCATAGAAGAAGGAAATGCAAAATGGAAGACTTTGTTTTGACTGTCCCCCTGAATTATGATTCTCCAGAGAAACAAGACCAATAGATAGGCAGGCCAACAAACAGATAGGTAATGGTTATGAAGGCTGCGAAGTCTCACAATGTGACAAGCTGGAGTTCCAGGAAAGCTGGTTGTAAATTCAGTCTGAGTCTGAAGGCCTGAGAACCAAGGGAGACAATGGTGTAAATCTCAGTCCCAGGGTAGAAGATGAGATGAGATGTCACACCTCAACCAGGCCGAAGAGATGGGGTGAATTCTTCCTTTCTCTGACTTTTTTTCTATTCAGGCCCCAAAAGATAGGATGGTGCCCATCACCCTGGGGGAGGGCCATATTCTGGATCTGTTAGTTCAAATGCTAATCTAATCTGCAACTCCCTTATTGACACACCTAGAAATAATATTTAACCAAATATCTGGGCATCTCCTGATTGAGTCAAGTTGATACATAAAATTAACTATCATACATCCTGTACTATTTTAAAAATTGAGGCATTGGCCTGGCCCAAGCCTGAGTCCTGGCCTCCTAAGTCAGCCACTTACTCTCCGAACAGCATGAGCTTCACCACCCATTCCACCTTCTCTTCCAACTACCGGTCCCTGGGCTCCGTGCAGTTGTCCAGCCACCAGGTCTGGCCAATCAGCAGTGGTGCGGCCAACATTTATGCAGGTGTGGGGGGCTCAGGCTCCCAGACCTCCGCATCCTGCTCCACCAGCTTCCGGGGTGACTGAGGGTCCGAGGGCCTGGCCACGGATATGGCTGGGGGTCTGGCGGGCATAGGGGGCATCCAGGGCAAGAAGGAGACCATGCAAGACCTGAATGACCAGGACCTCCTACCTGGAGAGGGTGAGGAGCCTGGAAGCTGATAATCAGAGACTGGAGATGAAAATTTGGGAACACCTGGAGAAAAAGGGACCCCAGGTCAGAGAGACTGGGGGCATTACTTCAAGACCATTGAGGGCCTGAGGGCTCAGATCTTTGCAAGTGCTGTGGACAATGCCCTCATCGTTCTACAGGTTGACAATGCCTGGCTTGCTGCTGACGACTTCCGAGTCAAGTATGAGATGGAGCTGGCCATGCACCAGTCTGTGGAGAGTGACATCCATGGACTCCACAAGGTCATTGATGACACCAATGTCACTCGGCTGCAGCTAGAGACAGAGATCGAGGCTTTCAAGGAGGAGCTGCTCTTCATGAAGAACCACGAGGAGGAAGTAAAGGGTCTACAAAACCAATTGCCAACTCTGGGTTGACGGTGGAGTTGGATGTCCCCAAATATCAGGACCTCAGCAAGAGCATGGCAGATATCTGGGCCCAGTATGATGAGCTGGCTCAGAAGAACCAGGAGGAGCTGGACAAGTACTAGTCCCAGCAGATCGAGGAGAGCACCACAGTAGTCACTACAGAGACCCCTGAGATAGGAGAAGCTGAGATGACCCTCACAGAGCTGAGACGTACCGCCCAGTCTTTGGAAATCAACCTGGACTCAATGAGAAACCTGAAGGCCAGCTTGGAGAACAGCCTGAGGGAGGGGTCGAGACCCGCTATGTGATGCAGATGGAGCAACTCAATGGGGTCCTGCTGCACCTGGAATCAGAGCTGTCCCAAACCCAGGCAGGGGGGCAGCGCCAGGCCCAGGAGTATGAGGCCCTGATGAATGTCAAGGTCAAGCTGGAGGCTGGGATTGCCACCTACCGTCACCTGTTGGAAGATGGGGAGGACTTCAATCTTACTGACACCCTGGTCAACAACTCCTTGCAGACCATCCAGAAGACCATCACCCGCAAGATCATGGACAGTAAGGTGGGATCTGAGACCAATAACACCAAAATTCTGAGGTGTTGAGGCAGCAAAACAGGGTACCCTTTGAGGAGCAGGAGGCCAATAAAAAGATTCAGAGGTCAAAAAAAATTAAGGCATTGTTTATATACAAGAAACATAATTTACATACAATGAAATCTCAAAAGTACAGTTCAGTGAGTTTTGACAAAAATACACTTGTGTGAGAATCATCTCTAAGATGTTTCCCTCCCCTAAGAATGTGTCTTATGCTGGGATGCCTGGGTGGCTCAGCAGTTCAGCGTCTGCCTTTGGCTCAGGGCGTGATCCTGGAGTCCTGGGATCATGTCCCACATCAGGCTTCCTGCAGGGAGCCTGCTTCTCCCTCTGCCTATGTCTCTGCCTCTCTCTTGGTGTCTCTCATGAATAAATAAAATCTTTTTTTTTAAAATAAAATCTTAAAAAAAAAAGGATGTATCTTATGCCCCTGGACAATCTAGGGTCCCCCAACCTGAAGCAACCACTGTTCTGATTTCTATCCCTATAGATTATCCATTTCTGTTTTTCTATTTCATATATTGGAATTTTGTAGCTCATACATTTTTTGTGTCTAGTTTTGACTTTTTCATTAAATAAAATAGGGGTATAAACAATAATATAAGACAAACTGATTATAAAGATCACCCTAATCCCATCACCTGAAAAACACATCTGTTTTCATCATGGTAAATTCTTCTCCAAATCTGACCCATGTGTGCACATCTTTTAATATAATTATTTTCAGACTTTACACACCATTTCCCCTGATTTTTTATTTAATGATACACCAGACACATTTTCCTTGTTTCCATGGAATTACCTTAATGATTGTTTAGTAGTTGTCTAAGATTCCAGCCTACTGATGCGTTCAACCTTTCTGAAACCTTCCCATTATAGAGAGAGGTAGTATATCTAGGTATATTCTGAGGAGGCTGATTTCCTGGTCCAAATACTGACTCTGTGCCTCAGTTGCTCATCTATGAGGTAGGAAGTACACCAGGACCTACTTCATAGGGTTGTTGTTAGGATTAAATGAATTTCTCCATGTCAGATACTCAGAACAATGCTTAATACATAATAAGCACTATCATCATTAGGTATCTAGGTTGTCCAGTTTTTTTATAGGTGATGTCATCACAGATACTTTAGGTCCTACAGCTATTACCTTTTCCTGAATTATTCCTAAGATAAATTCCCAGGAGGAGAGTTAAAGAGATGGGCTATCTGATGGCCCTTACTATGTGCTGTCCACCCTCCTGTGTTCTCTTCTCAATTCATGCATCCTCTGCACTGGCTCCTCATCTGTGATGATCCTTCTGTACTTCTCACATCCTGTAAATTTCCAGTTTTTCTCAGTAATGTCTCCAATTTTTTTAATTAATCTACCTCTTTTCATTCCTACTTGCCATTACCTTGGCCCATGCTAACATCATCTCACTTCTGGATTGCTGAAACCACCTCCTACTTCCATTCTCCCATTTAGGCCCACCCATCCCACCAGTTTTCTATTGACTGATAGAGCTGTCCTCTCAATAGGCTCATCTGATCATATCACCTACCTGTAAAGGTCCTATCACCCTTAGAATAATCCAAACCTCTTGATACGCTTTCCAGGGCCCTTGTTGATTTAGACCCACTTCTATTATTCAGTCTTCCCACCACACATGACTCCCCCGCCCCGCCATTCTTCTCTCTGTCTCTCACATGAAGCATGTCTTTCTCATCTTCATCTCATCTCATCTCTCTTTTCCTCTCCCTCCTAGATATACTGTTGCTCAGCCTTGAAATCTTTTTCTTTACATTTGTTTTTATTTAAGTTTGATTTTCCAGCATATAGTATAACACCCAGTTATACTTGCCCGTCACCCAGTTACCCCATCCCCCCACCCACCTCCCCTTCTGTAACCTTTTGCTTACCAGAGTTAGGAGTCTCTTATGGTTTGTTTCTCTAATTTTTCCCACTCATTTCCCCTCCTTTCCCTGATAAATCCCTTTCACTATTTCTTATATTCCCCCATATGAATGAAACCATATGATTGTCCTTCTCTGACTGACTTATTTCACTCAGCATAATACTGTCCAGTTCCATCCACATCAAAGCAAATGGTGGATATTTGTCCTCTCTGATGTCAGCCTTGAAATCTCATTTTGGCTCTTAGATCAGAGGAAAACCCATCCCTAACCTCCCAAGTTATCTTTGATATCTTCTCTTTTTTGTTATTCATGAGACTTTTGTGACTACTTGTTTATTGTGTTTCTACCTCTAGGAGAGGTTCTGTATTTTTACCCTCCTTAATTCCTCCTTACTATCCTAGCACATGGTAGGCCCTTGGTACATGTTTGTTAAATTAGTAAATGAGAGATTTACTGATTTCAGGAGAGCTGTACCAACTTAACACCAATGTAATACAGATGTCATTTCACATGCAGGCTTGACAGCATTGGGTATTGTTGTTTTAGAAATGTTTTCATTGATTTAGTCTAAAATAATACCTCCAGATTATTTTAATTTGTATTTGTTCAGCTATTAATAAAAAATGAATTTTTTTTCAAAGATGGGGACCAAAAGTTAAGGATTAACCCTCCCCCCTCTACTCACTTGCTCATTTGTTCATTCAACAAACTTACAAAGTTCCAGATTATGTGCTAAATTCTGAGGATTCAAGTTGCCAATGATACTATCCCCTTTCCACAGAGAAATCATGGTCAAGAGAGGAATTCAGAAATGCAAATAAATGATAAAAGAGAGTAACAGGGACCATAATGAAGAGATGTATTGGGGCTTGTTTTAGACTTGAGAAGGTTCTGGGCTACCTTTATGTTGAGAGCAAAGCTTGGCTCCAGGGGTTCTGTTATTTACCCATGAGGATAAAATGGATGATCCTTCCATTTTCTTTTTTTTCTTAAGATTTTATTATTTTTTTATGAGAGAGAGAGGCAGAGACACAGGCTGTGGGAGAAGCAGGTTCCCTGCAGGGAGCCTGATGCAGGACTCGATCCCCAGACCTGGGATCATGCCCTGAGCCAAAGGCAGATGCCCAGCCGCTGAGCCACCAAGGTGTCCCCTAACATTTTCTTCATAGTCTCCCCATCTATCTCATCCTGGGATAAAATTCAGTCGTCTTAGCCTGACCATTGCCCAAGCCCAACTTGGACGTTATCTTTAATGATGCTTCTCTCTTGCCTGGCTGGACATACTCACTGAACCCCATTTCACGTTTGACTAGCTTCATATCAGACTCTTAATGAGATGACAGTGTGAAATTGGTGTTTGGCCTCATCTGGGAATGGTGGGAGGGAAGGAATGGGAAGAGGTCAGAAAGGTAGGATGAAACATGATGAAACAAGATGAGCTAGCAATATTTCTCTTTGTGAAGAAGACTGTGTAGTGACCATACAAGGCCTTCCATTGGGAGAAAAGGAAGCAAGTGCATACACCCAACAGCACAACTGTCCAGGGTTCTGCTCCTTGAGGACCTGGTTCTAATGAATCTATTCCTGGTTCTAATGAGGTGTTCTCTAACACACACAGAAACTTCTTAGTCAGAAGTTATTTGTGAGTTTATGCCCTAGGAGACTCAATATAATCCTCTCCCAGGATTATAAATCAGCACAATAGTAAGGTTTTGGAATTTGGGTTCCATGATTATGCTTATCCATGATCAGATGGCAGTGTATATACCTGTCTCATGTCCTCAAAGGCTTTATGGTTAAGGTTGGAAGACAAGATCTACAACAGAGAAAAATAAAATTATAAGCAATCATATGTGACTGCTAAAGCAGAGGAAGATATATAAGAATGTTGTAGACAAGGTGGCAGAGAATGGGATCTTGGAGAGTGAGGTTTGGCAAAATGCGGGGTACGGGGAAGGCATCTCAGGAGAGGGTCACACCACCAGTGGAGGGATGCTGGTAGAGTGAGCCTGGATGTTCAAGGTCCACTGACGATAACTTCTTGAGGTGGTCTGATGGTCTCACACATTGGTGAGAGCTAATAAGTAACATTGGAGAGTAAGAATATGCCAGGATTGTAGTGTTCGAATTCAGTAAAGAATAAGATGTTCTGTGGAAGGACATTGGCTTCGTTGAAAAAATTGAGCAGAGACTATAGGAGGCAGCACAGGGCCCAACCACAAGACACCCTGACTCTGAGCATCTGAAAAAGACCTCCCCTCTACCCCTGCCAGGAAGGTGGGAAAAGAAGCCACAGGGCCATGGTCTGTAGTGTGGAACTAATCTAGTGATTGACTTGTATGGTATTGGGAAGATTGTCTATGAACCCCTTTGCACAGGTAGAGATTTGACTGCTCAAAATATGACACCAGTTTGACCACACTTCTGGGGCTGCAACCCAGTCTCTGTTGTTTACCAGAAACTCATTATTTACCCCAGCTGGGGAGAAGAAATGAGTGAATCTGTCAACTCTTCTGTTTACACCCTGGATTTTAATTTTATTAACTACTGTCCTCGTTAGAGACACTTGGTGCAGCAAACGTTCTTTTTTTTTTTTTTTTTTTTTTTTTTAAGAGAACAATTGTTTCCCTCCACAAGGGCAAACATAAACCTTATTTACCAAACTGCCAACCTCATCAGCGAGTGTGAGATATACATATGTGTGCACGCACAAACACAAACCAAGCATCCTGAGAGCTGTATTGTCATTGAGAGTCAAATGCTTTTTGCTCCACCCCTTCCCAAATTATAAGAAAAATTAAAAAGAAACAAATATAAGGAGTCCCAGAAGCAATTTAGATCTGTGAATATTCCCTATCCCATTCCACCCCCATATGTAGGGTTTTCCTGTATTCTAGGAAAATAGAAGCTTCGTTCAAGACATCTCCCCCTGCCCACCACACATGGCAGAGGGCTGGCAGCCAACACTGCTCTGCTTCCAGCTGATGCTCATGTGACAGACTAGCAGTCCATGCTAGCCAAAAGTTTCAGAGTCCTGGAGTCCTTGTGCACAAATCCTTCTCCCTCTCCTTTCTACACTCCCTCTCCCTCACTCTCATGCAACAAGAAGTAGGAACCATATCTCTGTAAGGAGGACTCATCAGAATCTCTAATTAAATACATGGCAGCTGGTGAATTAAAGCATTTGTCTTAGCTCTACCTTCCTATAATACCTTATAATCCTGAGAGTCCAAAGTCTGAATTAATTATAATTTTTAAGAACCCAGGGAAACAGCAGCATAAAGGAGGGCGGGAGGGAGAAGGAGAAGCTATGGATGGTGACAATAAATGCTTGTGAGAAAGGGACAGAGCCCTCATTGTATCTAGAAGCGACTTTAGGAAGTTTATAAGCCTGCTTATTTGTATATATTGATATGAGTGAGATGTATGTGTGCGCACACATGTGCATATATTCGGGTCAAGTCTTAAGCACTTACTATTGGGCACTTCATAGTATCAGTTAATCAGCACTATCGCATCATCATCACTAGTAACAGTACTACTAGTAGAATGTTATAGCTACTGAGAGCTTATCATGTGCTCTCTGCAGGCTAAGCATTTGTCCCAACCATACCTTAGGATGCATGACTATGTAGTTGATATCATGCTTTTAACAAGGAAACGATGGAAGCTCAGAAAGGTTAAGTTACCTTCCTGAAGTCTCCCACAGCTCATAGGTGTCAGAGCTAGTGCTCAGATCTGGGCTGACCTGATCCCAGAAATCATTCTCCTAATCACCAGGCCAGTCTTGCTAAATTTACTATATGCCAGGCCCTTTGCTAGGTGCCCAGATTATAGACTTTAATAAGAATAATTCTTACCCTTAAGGAAAAGAGCCTGCTGTTGAGGCTAGCTAAGGTTTGCTGCTGTAACAGATATACCTGCACATCTGAGGGGCTTATTGCAGGGAAGATTTATTTCTCTCTCGTTGGATGTGTGACCATCCACGAGGAATGGGCACTCTATTCCTTGCAGTTATTCAAGACCCAGGCTCCTACCATTCTGTGGCTCCTAATTCTCACTATCAGACTTCCAAGGAACAGGAGGGCAAGGGTGTCATATATAGAATTTGTATCAGTTAGGTCTGGGAGTGGCCAGCAGTCCTTCCCCCTCCTGCTCTGTCCACCCTAACTCAGTCATGTGGCCATGCCTAACTGCAAACTTGGAAAAGGAGCCTAGCATGTCCCCAAGAAGGAGAAAAGAATGAGGTGTATTTGGAAAAGGCTTTTAAGAAGGAGAAATCCCTGCATTTTTTAATGTCAAAGGTGCAGAGAAGGATGGGACTGTCTGAACAGCTTTGTTTTTATCTCCTCATCTGCCAGAAGTAGCAAGCTTAGTCTTTAAAAAGATGATGAAAAGAAAATAAAATGACTCATAATGCTCACAAGTGCAGCACACATGCAGTGAAAAGAACAATGCTCCTGGTGGAGTTAGGGGTTTGAGTTCACATCTTGGCCCTACCAGGGGAAAACATTTCTTACCCTCTCTGTGCCTCGGCTCCCTCCTTGGTAAAATGGAGATAATAGCACCCTGCCACATGGGGTTGCATGAAAATGAGAGGCAAGAAGACCGGTGAAATGTCTGGCACATGCCATGCCGGTGTCACCGCCCTGCCCTGGCAGCAGCAAGAAGCTCTTCCAAAGTCTCTCTAGCTGCTCTCAGCACCCTGTGCTACTTTTATGGGAGTATATGCTAGATCTTCTTTCAATTTCTCCCATAGTGAGTCACCTCAGTCATCAAAAGGCACATGCTTAAATGCTCACCAAACATGTAATCAACTATTTTCCTTTTTAAAAATTTTCTATTGCCTTAAAAAAATAGGTAGCTTGGCCAATAATTTTAGAAGTGATCAACAAATGGGGCATCTGGGTGGTTCAGTAGGTTAAGCAATTGTCTTCATCTCAGGTTTTGATCCTGGGGTCCCTCTCCCTCTGCACCCCTGCCCTCCCCCATCCCTGGCTTATGCTCGCTCTCATACTCTGCTCTCTCTCAAATCTTTAAAAACAAAAAGTGATCATAGAATATTCATAATTTTATTATTTTAAGAGACATGATTTGTTAAATGGTGGCTTACGAGGCACTATTCAAAGACCTTTACATGCAATATCTCTTCTGTCCTAACAACCAACCCACAGTCTGGATCCTATTATTATCCCCACGTGGATATTAGCCAAGAACATGGAGTTTTGGTCCGTCTTGTCCACTGCTCAACTCTCAGCACCTATGACAGTGCTTGTCATGCAGCAAAGACTCAAAAGTTTGTGGGATGGATGGGCAGCTTCCCATTTCCAGGAACAATAGGCTTGGCAAACTTATATGTGACTTGCCAAAGATACCTAACAGTAAGTATTCGAGCTACATCCAAATCCGGGTCTTTCTGGCCCCACACTACATTCTGAAGAGTAGAAAATGTTAGCCAAAGCAGGAGTTGGACCTTAGGGATTCAAAAGGAAGTGATCTCACAAACCCGTGACACATTTGATTGATCTAAATACACTTTGCTCAATTTCCCTTAAAGGGATTTTGTTCCCTGAAAATGTAGAGATAGGGAAAATGAAGATTGCCACCGTGGCCCGAATGGTGACTTTGAATATGACCAGCAAGGTGACTGAGCCCACCATCTGGATTTTGTGGGGTTACCTCTGGGGCTTAGAGGTTCCTGAGATGCTCAGGACTTTCAGGATGATCTTGGCACAGCTCTGCCCTTCTGGAGCCTGTCTCTTCTTCTGTAAAGCAAGCCACTTGGAAGGGGTGATTTCCGAACCCTTCGGGGGGTTATGTTAGGCAGTAATTTAAAATCTTCACTTACGAGGGCATTTGATGGGATGAGCACTGGGCATTATACTATATGTTGGCAAATTGAATTTAAATTTTAAAAATGTGAAAAAATAATAATAATAATAATAGAATCTTGGGATCCCAATCTCAAGGGCTGTGAAATAGACCATGGGGCAAGACTGTTGAAGAAATGGCGTTGTGTATACTCCTGGCAGAGAGCAGCTTTTCCATAAATGGGCAGCACTGTTACTATTCCTGATCTAACCATCTGTAGTCCTTTCCTAAGTTCTTTTGAATATATTGGAGAAACAGTGCCACAACTATATATTCATATTTTCTAAACCTCAGGCAGTCCAGGTATCTGGAGAGTCATTTCCCCCATGGGTCCCCTCCCTGTTGGGCTGACCTCAGATTTCTTTACCTTTGCTGCTTAGCTTGGGAAGTGCTTAGGAAGATGGGAGCCCAGTCTTGGTGTAGCCCTCCTGTACTGACCAGTCCCTCTAGCTCTTCCCTGCGGGCCTTAGGCAGCCCTTCTATTCTCACTTCTCCCTGAATGGCCTCTGAAAGAAAGTTAGCTTAACCGTGTTTGTTTCTGTCTTTTCTTGTTTTGTCAACACACCATTGAGAAGGAAATGCAAACCTGAGCCTTGATTAGACATCTCCCTTGGTGCAGATTTACCTTGATTTTCAATTCAGTACATTGGTGTTGGCTCTAGGGCACAGGTTTCCTGCCACTGAAAGATCCTAGAGCCAGTTTGGCATTGGCCAGAGTCCCGAAAGGGATGTGCAGCCACAAGTGATGTTGCCTTTCTGGGAAGAGATGGAGTGTCGCTCCCCCCTCCACCTGTTTCTCCCACTACTTAGCTACTTAAGAACAGCACTCTGAACTTAAAGGCAGCTAGGAACTTGGCAACTTACCAAGGGTGCTCGGATATCCTACTCACTAGGAGAGAGTTCCAGGATTGGAAGGAGCCTGGACCTGTGTGTGTACATGCATGCACACACCCATACTTCCTGGAAGACAGGAACCAGGATTCTAGCCCTGAACCTCCCATCAAGCTGTGTGACACTGGATGGGCAATTTACCTCTCTGAGCTTTATTACCTCATATATGGGTAAAATAAAACTGTGGTGTCTTGACCAAATCTAGTCTTTGAACTGCACTTTTTCACATGTATAATAAGATCAGTTGTAGTTAAGGGAGTGAGCATTTGAAGTATTAATCTTGACATCTCATTCTGTGTGTGATCTTGGGCATATGATTTAACCTCTCTGGGCTTTAGTTTCTCTATGTGTCTATTTTCTGGGGTTATTGTGAATATTACATGAAAATGTAACAGAAAACAAATTGTCCTTCTCGGGCAGCCCTGGTGGCTCAGCGGTTTAGCGCTGCCTTCAGCCCAGGGCCTGATCCTGGAGACCCAGAATCGAGTCCCATGTCAAGCTCCCTTCTCCCTCTGCCTGTGTCTCTGCCTCTCTCTTTCTCTCTCTGTGTATGTCTCTCATGAATAAATAAATAAAATATTTTTTAAAAATAAATTTAAAAATAAATAATAAATAATAAATTCTCCTTCTCCCTTTCCTTTTTCTTTTTCCTCATCTCCCTCCTTTCCTTCCATCTTTGCCTTCACCGTCTTTTCTTCCTCATCTCTCCTCCTCTTCCAATATCATTATCATCATTGCTATCATCTCACCATGAGGTCAAATTCAATTATGTCCCTGAGAGTGCTGCGTTGTCTATAAAATGTCACAAATACTGAAATAGCTATGATCTTATAGGTAGGCTTACCTTCTGTGAAACTATGTCAGTGTGTGTGTGTGTGTGTGTGTGTGTTCAACCTTTTACATTTGCTCCCTGGAGGAGTATGGCTGTCGGGCAGGTCAAATGCTGTGTGTCAAGGCATGCGGTGAGCAAAATGAGTTTGCCTGTGGATGGGGGATCCAGCCGGAGGAGTTAGGCAGCCCAGCAGGAGTGGGAGGGAGGCAGGAAGAACACCTCATGATGGCTTAAGAAACTTACAAATAAAGCTGAGATTCCTAATGTTTAATTTCAAGTGACTGAACATTAACATTTAATTAACTCCTGACTGCTAAACCAATATTAAATCTCGGCAGAGGCTGGTGGCATCTCTTAAGTATTAGCAGCCAAGAGGCTGCAATCCTATCGTGGCGACATAAAGCAAGATGGAAGCTCACACGTCACATGGGATCCCAGTGTTCACATCCCCTGCATGTGCCTTTAGGCACATATCCATTATCATCCATCTGGCTCTTGGAAAACCAAGAGGAATCACATACAAACTGATATACCTTGCTTCAAACTCCAGCTCTACTTTTCCCTCCTTGTAGGACTATTGACCAAGCTTCACAAATTATCTGATCTCAGTTTCATACTTGGAGGATGGGAAAAGTAATCCCTACCTTGTTGTGTTGTGTCTGCAGATCAGTGGCAGTGGATATGAAACACCTAACAAAAGACCTAACCCATTGTTACAGACATCACATTTGTGCCCTGCCCACCCCCTAAAGTCATATGCCGAAATGCATATGCACTTGTATGGTATCGAGAGGTAGGGATTTTTTTTTTTTAAAGATTTTATTTATTTATTCTTGAGACACATCGAGAGAGGGGCACAGACACAGACAGAGGGAGAAACAAGCTCCATGCAGGGAGCCTGATGTGGGACTCAATCCTGGGTCTCCAGGATCATACCCTGGACTGCAGGCAGCACCAAACCGCTGAGCCACCTGGGCTGCCCGAGAGGTAGGGATTTTAAGAGGCAATTAGGTCTAGATGAGATCGTGAAGTTGGAGCCTGGATGATGGAATATCGTCCTTGTAAGAAGAGAAAAGACTAGAGCTCCCTCCCCTCTCTCTGTTCTCTGCCATATGAGGACACAGCACAAAGATGGCCATCTGCAATCAGGAAGCATATCCTCAACCGACTCCAGGTCTGCCAGCACCTTGATCTTAAGGCTTCCCAGCTTCCAGAATTGTGAGAAATAACTGTTTGTTGTGGAAACCAACTCACCTATGGTACTTTTGTTATAGTAGCACAAATTGATTGAGACATCTGTAAATGCAAGATAGGATTCTACTTCAGTTTTATTTCCCTTCTCTCTCCTTCTCACTCACTATGCCCAATTACACTGAACTGCTCAGTTCCTATTAAGGGCCAAGATCTATTCTACTTTGTCATTTTCAACATATTTTCCCCTTAGCTTGGAATTCTTTTCCTTCCCCATTCCCTGGCCATTTTTCTTGTGAGTCTCAGCACCAGTGCCACTTTTCAAGAAATTTTTTTCTGGCACTCTACATAGATCAGTTTCCTCCATTAGATATGTCTATACTTCCCTCATTACATCTGATTTTAAGCCTAGAAGATACACAGTTCCATTTTTTTCCTTCTGCATATGTCCAAGGGAAAAAGCATTTGCTTCTTTTCATTGCCTTCCAAAACCATTAGAGCCTCACAATCTCTCTCGCATCCTCTAATGAGTGAGTTGTTTTGTTTACTCTTCTAGTGACAGGTCTGACAACACTCACCACTTGCATCAATAATCTCCCCCTTTTCAGAGACTTTGGCAGTGCATTTGGTTTTTCACATTTGCATAGGGATGAGCAGTGCATTCTAGATGGCCATAGGGGGTATTGCAGTTTGGCTCAGTTTGTTGAGAGAAGAGTTTTATATCTATGAAGGCATGGTTGGGCTTTGGTGAGCTGTCATGAATGGTCATAATCTGCCCAAAGGCTGTGGTCAGGAACAGTGAGCCCACCAGCATCTGGGACAGGATTCTAAAATACAAAGCTTTGGATCTATAAGGAAGTGAATGCAGCCAACATGGGGTAGGTTTCAGGACATGGAAGATGCAAACCTGCTGGGGAAAGGTTGCCCCTTTCCCCAAGAATAAAATCAGTGTGGGGTTGGTCCATCTAGCATCAGTAACCTCATCAATACACATGGATTGTCTACTGCAGACAGTGGATAGATGTATGATGTAATCAGTGGTCTCAAAGAGTATTCTATTGGGTCAGAGATAAGAAGAGAAGAGGCAGTGCTGCCACGGATTAGGTTTCAAAGATGAGCTAGGATGGGGCTAGAGAGTCAGATCCCAGGGGTGAAGCAGGGCTGAAGCAGATGGTGTCTCCATATTCTGAGGATGTTGATGATGAGGAGGAGGATGACAGTGACGACCACAATGGCCTTTTATGAGCACTGATTGTGTTCTAGCTATTTTACTGAGGATTTTATACATCAACACTTATTTGGTACTTTTATTCTATAAGAGAGACACTAATATTAACTTCATTTTACAGATAAAGAAACTGAGGTACAGAGAGGTTAAGTAATTTATGGTCATCCAGCTAGCAAGAGGCAATGCCAAGATTTAAACTCAGCTGTTTGACTCCAGACCTGGTATGCTCCATCTCTGTTATCTTTTTCTGTTTCTTATTTCCAGATTAACATCTGTGTGGGCCTCTCATCATTCTTCAGTTATTCACTCATTCAACAAATATTTATTCAGTATCTACTATGTGTCAATGCCCAAGGTCTCTACCCTTCTGCAGGTTACAATTAAGCACATACATACATAAAATAATTATAGAAGATTACAGAGTCTAATAACTACCATAAAGAAACTGTGATAAAGAATCTCTTGAGGAGGTTGGTGGGGTCACCTTTATTTAGGGAGTTCGAGAAAGGGGAACTTTATAGTGGTGACATTTATGCCAAGACCTGAAGTATAAGAGGAAGCATTCATGCAAGAAGCCTGTAAGAGAACATTGTCATTTCCCCATCTCTCTTCATTTTACCCCCCTCTGGGTGGGGGAGGGTAAAAATTATATGTTGGGCTTTCATTAATGGTGTAGACTTTCAGGACATATTTGGGGCAGGCAGTCTCAGAAAGGTAGCTGTGTACATCCAGTTCTTGGGACCTTCTTGTGAGTACTCCTGTGAAGGTACCCTCTGCTGCTCCATTTCTGCTCTTCCTATAACTGAGGACATATTTTCTTGTTGTCTTGGTCATGTTTGGCTTCCAAACCTTTATCTAGATGGCTCCCCAGGGTGGCTCAACTCTGGGTCATTGGGGACCAATTATGAAGCTGTCCTCTTCTCTTATTCACTGCTGAGCACAGCCATACGCTGACACAGAAAATCCTAAATCCAATTAAGTGTTATTTGCTTGAAATATTTGAAAGAGCCAGCTTGGCCCATCTTCAAATATTTTGTTAGCTAATCAAAGCCAGATTGCGGTCAGAGGCCATATCTAAATTTATTAGGAAAATTAATAGACCATTTAGATTTTATTGGAATTAAGCTAAAATACGATAAGCAGCCACACCAGCAGATAGTCATTAATTATTACACTGACCTGTATGATGGGCTCATAATGAAATATTGACTTCTAGGTAAGTCATGAGGCCTTAGGACAAGCAGGACAAGTTCTAGAAGGGCATCCTCACTCCATCTGCTTGAGGTTAATTAGATGGGACACAATAGAAGAGGCTTTCAGTAAAAGCACAGTGTATATTCTTTCAAACAGCATTTATTGTGCATCTACTGTGTGCAAGTCACTGAGAATACATAGAATGGACAGCCTGGGTTTTTTTTTTTTTAATTTTTTTTTATTTGTTTATGATAGTCACACAGAGAGAGAGAGAGAGAGAGAGAGAGAGGCAGAGACATAGGCAGAGGGAGAAGCAGGCTCCATGCACCGGGAGCCCGATGTGGGATTCGATCCCGGGTCTCCAGGATCGCACCCTGGGCCAAAGGCAGGCGCTAAACCGCTGCGCCACCAGGGATCCCGACAGCCTGGGTTTAAATACTGGTTCTATTCATAGCTGTGTGACTTTGGACATGTTACTTCATTCACTTCTCTGAATCTCCATTTCCTCATCTGAAAATAGGGATAAATGTGACCTTGCAGGTTGATGTGAGAAGTCATGGAAAAGATGATGTCCCTGTATATATAGATGTCCCTAAGATTATGGTTGTCCTTAGTAGTACTGCAAATAAGACAGATTTTCCCCTCAGATAATTTAATCAACAACTTATGATATAGCTGAGCCTGGATGCAATGTTGATTTCTCCCCATTGCTGTGCCACCTACCTGATAGCTAGGGTCAGAGAAGGCTTTGGTTGAGATGTTTGAGCTCCATTTCAAAAGGGTGAAAGGAAAACAAAAACAAAAAAACAAACCAACAACAAAGGGTGAAAGGGTTTGCTTCCCAGGTGACCCAGGAAGATGTGAGACTTCCAGGTAGACACAGCAAAGGCATGAAGGGTTGAACAAATTGGTGATTCCTGGAACTTTACAGAGTTTGGCATGATAAGGTAGAGGCATCTTCATTACAGTATTATTAGGACAAGAATTGGAAGCTGGGTATTATACTCCAGGTCACTCACTTTATGCTTTTCTCCATGAAATGTGCATATATCAAATATTACTTATAAAGATGACTGCTGTTTCCTTTTTTACTTTTGCTGGATGTTCTGTTTTGCCCAATGGATGGAGGCAGAAAGAAGATCTTAAGTTTTGCCACCGTCAAAATCATGATCAAGGTGTCTGAGCTCTGAGGTTTCTCCTGGGTACCTGCTCTGTGTGGGCATGGCATAAATTCCTTTAGGGTCTGTGTGGGTATGGCCTGGAGGTTCAGTCCACTGCCTGAGTCAGACCTGGATTTAGTTCAGCTCTGCTGCTTACTTTCTGTGGGACCTTGGGTGAGCCTCTCTGAACCTCAGATTCTTCATCTGCAAAAGGGAGGCTTCCAACAGCTACTCCATTGGGCTGTGGTCAGGATCATTGAAAAAAAAAAAAAAAACACCAAACAATATATATATAGCTCTTAGTATAATCTCTCAGTATATCTACATATTCAACAAATGTTAGTTCCCAGAATAAAATGTGGTATGTTTAATTTTTTAAAATTAATTAAAAAAAATAAGTAGGGGGAATGTTGCTATATATGGGTGTTCTGTTTCATGTACTAAATATACATCTGGCTTCAGAAAATGAATATGCATTTTTCCAAAGATGTATATTCATGTCCCATTTCTTCTATTAAGTATATATGCCTGTTATATGTATATAATTATATAAATATATAAGCTTGAATATATAGATACGTATCCTACTTATACCCTGAGAGAAATATATATGTAGGGAGAGTAGATATAGGAAGCTGTAAAATATGTCGGGTCATTCCAGAAAAAATGGGAAATGTGCTGAGGGTATGGGTGCCAGACTAACCCTATGGCCACACATGATGATTTGAGTCCAACAGTATGCAGTTGGATTTGGGATTAGTCGAATGTGCTGGGGGGGACTTGATCACAGAGTCCATGTCATTTCTCTTAGGTAACAATGTCCATTATAATGGGCAGTGAACAAGGCAATAAGAAGTGAAAAGCAAACTAGGGCGGGACATCCTGTGACTAGGACTTGAGGGAATAAGGACAGAGGGAGCTTGTGCCTTCGTGTTGTGAATAGACTGCCCATTGTCCTCAATATGCCCTGGGGCTATGGCTAGGGTGCAGAGAGAGCAGGATTTCTTGCTAGGCAGTGGCAAGAGCTCCAGGGAGTAAATAAAGTTCCCATCTGCCCTGGTAAAGAGCTTGTGGGAAGTGTGGTGAAATGGGTGTGACCCCAGTGACTCAGGGCTTTATAGTGGCATATTACCTAGTTTCACCATGACTTTGCCAACACATGAAGGAGGGAAAAATTAAATCTTATTACCACTGCATTTTTGTTTTTATTACACGGAGATGTGACCAGGGTTTCTGTTCTCATTTGAGACTTCTCGAATAGCAAACAGGGCCACATGGCCACCCAAGCAAGGAGGACTTCCTGCTGCCATTGGGTCCCTTTCCAGAGACAAAAGTATAGACAGGCCTCTCTGCTTGAATGGATTGAAGGGCATGGAAGGAAATAACCCAGGGAAGTAAAACTATTGTTGAAAAACACCTTGTGGGATCCCTGGGTGGCGCAGCGGTTTAGCGCCTGCCTTTGGCCCAGGGCGCGATCCTGGGGATCCAAGATCGAATCCCACGTCTGGCTTGCAGTGCATGGAGCCTGCTTCTCCCTCTGCCTGTGTCTCTGCCTCTTTCTCTCTCTCTCTGTGACTATCATAAATAAATAAAAGTTTTTTTAAAAATTAAAAAAAAAAAAGAAAAAGAAAAACACCTTGCCACATGAGGACAAATGGAGTTTAGCCTATTAGATTTGGTATAGAGTCACTGAGAAGTCTCTAAGGGGGAGGCATAAATGCTTGGGTGAGATGGACAGTGAGGATATTCTACACAAGGGATTGTCTGATACAGGATTGCTGATTTTGATAAAGACACAAATGAGTTAAAAATAGTCTGGTCCAGAGTATGGACGGAAGCAGGCTTCCAGGTTCTTGGGCGCATGTGTGACAGAAATGCAGTGGGGCATTTTAATTAGATCCCTTTACCAGAACTCCTGACCTTCTGTGTAGCACATTAATGTATTTTACTAATTATAAATGCAATTAAAAAGTACTGAAATAAAATTAGGCTGATCTATCTAATTTACATTAAGCACTTTCAAATTATGCAGATTTTAAAGTCTCTCTCTCTCTGTCTCTCTTTTTTTCAATTTGGGTTTCAGGGTAAAATTGTCTGCATTAAAACAGCTGGAAAACAACCTTGTAGGAAAACAAATTTCTTTTCTGTGATTATTCTCAGTGTGCGAGTTAATTTTCGAGGCAGTAATATACTTAGCTGGCATGAGCAGTGACTCATAAAGCAGAAGACATATGCGTCTGAATGCAGGCATGGGAACAGAGGTCCATGGGGGGATTGAGTGTGGTTTGGTTACTTTGGGGAATGAGGTTGAAAGGCTAACTAGGCAAAAAAATACTGATGTGATGGCCGCTAAACAGTTGAGATTTACAAAGAGTGAGATGTAATGGCAGGCATAATGTGCAGTTGATAGAGATGAACCATCTGGTGAGTTTATCCAACAACACAGGATTTTTTTTTTTCTCCTCTATGCTGACAGGCAAAGAGAGTGATCTGGGTGATGAAATTATTGCCTAGCATTATTAAAAAATCAGGACGTTCAATTTTGCTGCCTATGGAAGTTACGTATGCAGAGCAGCTATATATTAGGTGGGGAAATGGAGCATAAAGGAGAGTAGATGGCTAGAGCTGGACATTCTCTCCCCAGCGGCTGGCTGTGTATGCTTTCTGTTGGGGCTGGGGAGAGAACCACTGTTCAGCTTGGGTCTGCTGGAGGCTGCGTTGGCCCAAGAGGAGACCTTGACGGGGCCTCTTTACAGATTAAATCTGATCCGCAGGCTCCCTGGAAGAAGAGATGTAATAAGCTCTTCTCCCGAGTTGCATATAAGCTCCTTAAAACGCTCCTAGCGTGATGTAACTCCCCTTTGCGTAGTGCACTCAATTTTATTTGCAGCCCAAACTTTGTCCTTTGAGCTCCCCATCAAAAGGAGGCCTAAAATAATCCCCCAAATTGGAGCTGTTGAGCTTAAGCAGGGAGAAGATTTGGAAAGTCCTTTCTCCTCTTCCCCACCCCCTTTTTGACATTAAAGGAGCCTTTCTACTCAGATCCAGGGAACCAGTCTTACCTACTCTGACATGGAAGCCTTGGTGAGTGCTGGTTTCTGATCATCGTCCCCCAGAGGAGGGTTGAGTAGTAGGACAGTCAGGTGCAGGAGATAAGGCTCCTTGTGTTTGGAGATCTCTCACTTTTCCACTCCCAGGGAGAGTGATTCTTTGCCCTTCCATTTTCCAAGCCATAAATTGGTACAGCAAGTACTGCTGATGGGAGATACTTGTTGATTCATGCAAAGAAAGTATCAAAATCTTTCTCTCCCAGAGGAGCATGTCTAGACCCATGTGGATGACCAGATGCTAAATTAGAGTTAGATCCTAGGGTTTTTCTCTTCTTGTCTTTCTCCCACCAAAAACAAAAACAAAAAACTTACCCCCCACTCTTTCATTCCCATTCCACAGTACCCCCTGAGGACCTTGGCATCAAGTGAAACTCCCATCACTCTTTTGGCCCCAGACTTGGTCCTTTGACAAACACAGCTCCTGGAGGTCCTTTGTCCTATTTTATCCTGTCACCGGCTGTGGAGCCTTTAGAAAATTTCTGAATTTCCCCTAGCTTCTGGTTTTGATAACAATACCACTTTCTCTGTAGGGTTACAGTATTACAATGACATCATGAACACAAAGCACATGCATCATGCTCAACATTCGTTCTCTCACTTTTCAAATGATTATGGAGAGTCTCCTCTGTGCCAGGTGCTGTTCAGCCCTGATGTATTGTGGTTAATGAATGCACATCATGCATGCCTCTGCATGGATGTGGGCATTGATTAAGCACTTGATGAAATGGGGCTGAATTTGTAAAGTGCTAGAATTCTACAAATAGCTGTAGGGCTCCTACTGTATTTAGGACACCAAATTAGATGCAGAAGGAGTAGACCACATTGAATATGATGTGTTATTTGCCTCCTTGCTTGCCTCTCCAGGATCTTGTTCCACTATGATTACATTGCTTACATATTTTGAGACTTCAGAAAGCCTTTTTAGTTCCTCTCTTGGTCTTCTGTCTCCCCTCTTATAATTCCCATCAGTAATCAAACTTATACGCTTCTTCGTATGCTGCTTCATGTCTGGGATGACTTGCCTATCCCAACTCATCCAACTCATGCCTTTCCTGATTATCTTAAAAAACCCAGCTCAGAAGTTTCCTCTGGACGGTCCTATTCCCAGCACTTACAGATGATCTGCTGCTGTATCTATTCTCCCTGAGGTCATATTACCCAAGTACATGTCTGTTTGTCTAGACTGAGAGCTCCTTGAGGTCAAGGTTCTCTGTCCAATTCATGTTGGTATTCTTCATGACTACACTATTGTCTGGAATTGAGTAATTGCTCAAATACCAGTTGAGTGAAAAAATAAATGCATAAATTAATGCATGATTAGGTGAATGCATGGACAGAGAGAAAGAGATAAATATTTATGCATGAATGGATGGACAGATGGACAAGTGAATTAATAGAGTAAATGTATAGACTTGGTTTACTGGTGAAAATGATGAAGTATTTGCCTGTAATCCAAAGGGCTTTAGTTAGTGAAACACCAAAGCAGAGCTATCCTGTCCATTGGTAGGATTTGAACCCTGAGGACTGGGAGTCTCCAAGGTATTTCCTGAGCTAATAAATCTCAGGACAAATGAATGTGTTCCTGTATGCTGTGGACTCGAGGTAGTAATTGCACTTTCTCTGGCTCAAGGGGAAGCCTGTCCTCTGTGTGCTGCATTGCCCCTCCTCACCCCTACTCTGCCCTTCCTTCCTCTCCATGTGTGCTGCTATAGCCAAATCCTAATTAATTATGGTGGCCTTTCAGTAAGCTGGGCCTGGACACCAGGGTTTTCTCTGCTGCCACGGCTGCTGCTGCCCTAGCTTCCTGCCAAGCTCACCCCCCCAGACAAACATACTTAGCAGGTGTTTTCCTCACATTAATAATCAGAATTGACACATTCTAAATGAGGGCCTCCTTGTTGTGCAGGGCAGCTCTGATGGATATGTGGGGGAATTGACGGCCCCTGAGAAATGTTTTTGCCATTACCAGCATTTCTCTGACAGGTTTTTAATAGTCCCACTAAAACTGCAGTATATTGGAAAATTTTGTAGATGAAGTGCAAAGGGCTGCTATGACTTGGAGGCTCTGGGGTGGAAAAATACCATTTGGGGAACACTGAGTTCCTGGAATAATGGTGCTCTTAGAAGAAGCTGATCTGGTATTGGGTCGGGCCGGAAGCTGAGGAAGAGGCAAGTGGGCCAAGGGCCTCTAAGGAAACTGGGAGTGCTAGCGGCACCAAGCAGTGATTCCTTGGAACCAAGCTCAGAACCTCAACCATAACTGAGGGCCTGGAGTTGAGGTAAACCCTGGGTTGGAGAGAGTCAAACAGGATAGGTTCATTCGTTCGTTCTTCATTCATTCATTCACTAAGCACTCATTTACCTCCAGGTCATCTGTCACAAATATAAATGAGACTCCTAAATTCAAAATTCTCCTAAATTCATTTATGGCCTTGAGGTATTGATGCAGATTTGAAGCCCAAGCTTCATTTCCTTATCTCTAACATGAAACTAATAATGCCTGGGGTTTTTTGTTTGTTTTTGCTTTTGTTCTTGTTTTTTTTTTTTAAGAGTTGTATATGAGGATTAGAGATCAAATACATTAGACTCTGTGTGGGTCAGGGTCCCTGCCAGAAATAGATGACATGTACTAATGGAAAAATTGTGAGGACTTTAGTATAGGATTACTTATCAAAGGGTGACCACGGCTAAGGGAATAGAGGTGGTACAGCACCTTGGGGCTAGCAGCAGTGGGAAGCTCTTACCATTCTTTTGCCTCAAGTGGTAGAGGAAGAAAGAGTTCTCTCAGAACCTGGTTGCTATAGGAGAGGTTGCCTGATTTGGGTGTGACCTTAAGTAGAGAGTCAAGTCATTGCCAGCCTGCAATCAGAGAGGGAATCAGGAGAACAAATATTCTGATCCTTTTTTTATCACTCTCTGCTATCTTGGTGATGTCTCCGTTTGGCTAAACTCCACAGATGAGATCCGTCAAGGCAGTCCATAAAGATCGACCTTCCAGGGCACAGAGCAGGGTGGAGAGTGGCCCCTGGGGTGACATGTGGGGAATATCCATCCACATCTGAACTCCTAGTGAATCAATAAAGGTCATTACTGTGGGTAGAAGGTGCTAATATCCCCACAGGGGTAGGGGAATGACTGGTATTATTATTTCCAGCCTTATTACTTGCTATCAGATCTGCCTCCTCCATTGTCACACATTCTCTCATTTTATCTCGTTTTTCACTGACCACCAGAGAGAGATAAACCGGTGACAAGTCTGCTTTGCTTTCCAAGGATTAAAATCAGGCCCTGTGAGTGAAACCAGCTATCCAGAGTTCATTAGGAAATCAGGTTCTTGCCAGGGACTGTAGTCAGTGCAAGAGACAGGATCTGAAAGCTAAACAAACCTGGTGATGCCCCAGGATAAGCATTCCCAATTATTGGAGGTGGCCACTGGATCACTAATGCTCTCCGCCTGGCTCACCTATCAAGGAGCTCCTCCTATCAATGTGTATCAAGGAACTGACACATTGGGACCCTCCTTCTCAGCCCACAGATCCTCCCAAAGGCTCTGTTTAAGCATCTCAGAGCAAAGCAGTGAGCCTTTCTCACTGGAGGAACAAGACTCCAAGGAAGAAATAGGATAGCCTGATGGAGAAGTATATTTGCCAAACCTCAGGCAGAAGCTAGAGTGACCCCGGTGAGCTGGCTCTTTTCTGGGTCATCTTTGGAAGTTGTCTAGCTGAGAAAGATGGAGCTGGGTTTCTGGGCAAATTTTACTCGTTATTAAAATGGGTCATTTGTACCAACAGGAAATCAATTGGGTGCAAACCAGTTAGCTAATAGGACTCCTTATAGTCTTTTTAAAAACTTCCTTGTGTAGTTAGCCACCCAAGTATATAAACAGGGACAGAACAAATCAGGGGAGAGTGCTCTGAGCAGGGATTGATTCTGGAAATCCTGGCTTCTGAAAAGGAAGGAGTTTGGAGTCCAGAGTAGAGTGTCTCAAACTTTAGCAAGAATAGGAATCACCTGGGAATCTTGTTCTAACACAGACTCATTTAATTGGTCTGGTTTGGGGCTGGAGATTTTGCAGTTCTAATAAGCTCCCAGGTGATGCCAATGTTGCTGATCTGGGCCATACTTGGAGGAGCTAGACCATTCAATGCTTCCGGAGTCACATTTGGCTGACACAGCACAGCTGATAAGGAGAACATTCTGTGTCATAAACCTTATTTATGGATGCCATATCTGGAATCCTCCGATTCTTTTCTTCCAGTATCCTCTGTCCTTTTTGCTGAGCTCCTGAATACCTATCAGGTTTGCTGGTTCTATACCTGCGTCCTCATGGAATTGGGTTCCTCCAAAAGTTCATACATTGAAATCCTAGCTCCCAATACCTGAGGGTGTGACTGTATTTGATGATGACATCTTTAAAGAGGTAATTAAGTTGAAATGCAGTCTTGGGGTGGGCTCAAATTCAGTCCTGGAATTCCTGAATAGCTATGCTACTCCGTCGTCCTCTGTATAATCCAATCTCAAGAACAGGGTCTATTTCAAATAAATTCAGGTTTCCATCCCCCTTGGGACTGAGACTTCATAGTTAGCTGTTTAATACTGAGTCTCACTCCTGGGATCTCCCCCCCCCCCGAGTCATGGGTGTCTATGTAAAAGGCAGTAGCTGCAAAGAATCAGGTTGCCCTCAACTCAGAGTCTTTTCTCCTCTATAAAAAGACCTAAGATTTTTAAGATATAATTGACACTCGGAAAACTGCATGTATAAAACAGATTTTAATGAGGGTTTACACATTCAGATATACCTGTAAAACCGTGATCATAATCAAGACAGTGGAAATATCCATCATTCCCAAGGGTTTCCTTCTGCCCCTTTACATTCTCTTATTCCCCTACTCCCTATTCCCAACCTTCTCAGCCAACCATGGATCTGCTTTCTGAATTTATAGATTTATTTGAATTTTATAGAATTTTATATACATGGAATCATATGGCATATACTGTTTTGAAAATATTATTGAGATATGAATGATACACTATAATATTCACCATTAAAAAAATATTCACCAGTTATTCATGTAAGATGCAATAAGTTTTAGTAAACTTAAGGAGTTGTGCAGCCATCATCACAATCCTGTTTAGAACTTCTCCATCACCTCAGAATATCCCATTTGTAGTCAGTCCCCATTTCTCCAACCTCCAGCTCCAGGCAATTCTTGAAGCTCCAGGGAACTAATGGTCTGTTTTCTATCGTTATGAATTTGCCTTTTCTGGGTATTTTCTATAAATTGAATAAAAATATGTTGTCTTTTGTATCTGGCTTTTTCCACTTACTGCCATGGTTTTTGGGTTCACCCATGTGGTTGCATGTGGCAATATTTCTTTCTTTTTATTGTTGAGTAGTAGTGTACTGTATTGCTGCATTTTTTTTTTTTTCCATTCACTGATTGATAGATACTTGGTTTGTTTCCAGCATGGGAGTATTACAAATATGCTGATGTGGACATTTGTGTACAAGTCTTTGTGTGGACGTGTGCTTTACTTTCTCTTGAGTAAATATCTAGAAGTGGAATATCTGGATCATTTGTAGGTAAATGTTTGAACTTTTTAAGAAACTGCTAAATATTTTCCAACATGGTATAACATTTACATGCCCACCAGCTGCATATGGGAATTCTAGTTCCTCACATTCTTACAGACATTTGGTATGATCAGTCTTTTTTATTTTAGACATTCTAATAGGTGTGTAGTGTATCTCACTGTGTTTTTTGATTTTCATAATGACTAACAATGTGGAGCATCTTGTCATCTGTATATTGTCTTTGGTGAAGTTTCTGTTCAAATATTTTGCCCATTTTTTATTTGAGTTGTCTATTTCCTTTATTATAAAGGTTTTTATTGTAAAATATACATAAAATTTGCCATTTTAAACATAGTGTTCAATGCATTGCCGTTGTGCAATGTTGTACAATCATCCCTGCTATAGTTCCAGAACTTTTTCACTACCCTAAACAGAAATTCCTTACCCACTAAGCAGTTAATCCCATTCCCTCCTCCCCATAGACCCTGGCAACCACTGATCTGGTTTCAGTCTCTAGCTGGTCTATCTGTACAATGGAATATTATTCAGCCATTTAAAGGAATGAAACACTGACACATTCCACAATGTGGATGGACCTTGAACACACTATGCTAAATGAAAGAAGCCAGACATAAGGTTCCATTTATATTAAATTTCAAAATAGGCAAATCAAATTATCAAATTTTAAGTGTTTTTTATATAATATTGATCCTTCATCAGATACATGATATGCAAATAGCTCTTCCAGGCTATAGAGTTATACACTAGTTCTGAGGATTAAATGAGCTAATACATCGAGAGCTTGGTATAGTGTCTGGCATAGACCAAGTGCTCAATATATACTAGCTATTGTTGGTGTTTCATGGTTTGAATCCAGTCTCCTTGGGAATTTGAGTGGTTTGTTCTGACCTTGACCTCAGTACAAGTTATCCAGTACAAGTTATCCAGCCAGTCCTTACTCTTGAGAGAGGACACATCCACCTGCTCAAATTCCCCCAAAGAAGAGATCCCCACAGTCCCTCCTCAGTTCCCTGCATCTGTCCATTAGGCTCTCAGGACTCAGGACTGTCCTTATCTCTCATTTTAACTGAAGTCTGTTTGGCAAACTGTACACGTGTTTCCTTGTATGCTATTCCTAACAAAGGAGAGACAGTGGGAATTATTCCCTAAAAAAGTATTTAATTTACACAAAGATCACCTCTCCCTACCCCAAACTCCATCTTCATCAGGCTTATTTTCTCAGTGATATCAACAGCAACCATAGTAACAACACATGCAGGCACTGTGCACTTTTGTTTTCATTAAAAATTCTACCAGTGCCCATTTCACAGATGAGGAAATCCAGACCAGAGAGCGTGTAACTTGTTGAAGGTCATACAGGCAGTGAATGATGGTACGTGGGTGATTCCAAGGGCAGCCCCTTGTTTGCAGTGCTGCTTATGTTCCTGACCTTATTTTGGATGTCTTAATCTTGTGTGGGTCTCTGTTCAGTTCCATTTCATCCCTGAAGCTCCTGGTTGGACGACCCAGTGGTCAGCATCTGGCCAGCACCTGGCCTGGGCCTTGGGCATCCAAACATCTGGCCCCTCATCTGTTCTTAACCACTTCTCATAATTAAAACAGGGGCAGCTCTGTTAGCTAAAATCTTAGCCAGAGTAGCTAAGAAAAGAGCCTGAAAAATGGGCATTTGGTCACTAATGGACCAAGAGGAGGCCTGAATTCTGTTTGGACCCCACTCAGAAAGTCCATCTTCCTCTCTTGGGAGGATCCTGAAGAGAACAAAGTAGACCCTGTTCCAGGAAAGAAGCCACAGCAGTTTCCACAGAGGCAAAGAGAATCATTTTTCTTAGGTGTGTGAAGGTCCTCAAAGAGTGAGGTAATAGGTTTCTTTATTAAAAATTAATCTTCTTGTAAAACCATTGCAATACAATGCACTTTGATAAATCACCCCACGCTTCCGAGCACATTTATTATCCCTTCTTGGGAAACCGTGGAGCCCAGAGAAATTGGTGCTGCTGAGTGCACTGACGCTGTGCTCAGTAATGAACTCAGGTGGGGGAAGGGGCTTGGGACTGGGGACCAGGTTCTGATCTGAAGTCTGCCGAGTGGCATGGATATTGCATGGGAATTACAATTGGTTAATATTCATTAGGATTAGTTGGATTTCACAGTTCCCAGTGTGTGGCCCTTGGGACTACTATGTTGGGAGGTGTTCAGTAGCTCTTGCTATGGCTTATGGGGTTGTGTGAACCTCCAGTTCTTGATGTAGCTGCTCTTGGAATATGAAGAGTAGACCAACACCCTTTGTCAGCACCCTGTAGCTCCTTAAGGATGCTCATCATCATACATCTCACTTGCTACATTCTTAGGCTTTTTCTGATGGGGTATTGGGAGCAGGTGGGGTCTTCATTGGATAAAACCGCAGTTTTCTTTGGAGAAGAGACAAGACCAGTTCCTTTCTTTCACCCCGTGGATCAACTGGAGCCCAAAACCATGCCACTTGAACCCCACATTCCATCATCTCCACATGAAAGCAGCTCCGCTATATCCTGTTTGAAGCTTTTTTATATAGTTCTTTCTGCCAAGATCCAGGATAAGAAAGATGCCATTTTATCTTCTCTGTGTTGTCTTCTTTCTTGGGAATCCTAGGAAAAAATATTTCTTCTTCTAGTCTCCCTTCCTCCCATGCAAATAAACACTCTGGGCTTGAGATCCACCCACCTTTCTATAAATCCCACAAAAAAACAAAAAACAAAAAACCAGATTCCAAATTCCATTTTGGGTTCGGTTGAGGACACCCTCTTTCCTGTACTTCCTCCCTACTTTATAATCCGATTTGGGTTTCTGCAAGGACACGTGTGTTTGCACGCGTGTGCGTGTCTGTTGGAGGTTAAGTATTTTTAGGAGCAGCA
Organism: Canis aureus; assembly: GCF_053574225.1. Classification (NCBI taxonomy): domain Eukaryota; kingdom Metazoa; phylum Chordata; class Mammalia; order Carnivora; family Canidae; genus Canis; species Canis aureus. The sequence continues at coordinate 41,999,678 of NC_135618.1, forward strand.
CTATTTCTATTACTGTAATTAAACAGGAATGGAGAGCAGCTTGGGTCTTTGGGATCACGCCCTTCTATCCTACCTCATTCTCCTCACATTTCTTTTTAAACCAAGCTTACTGACAAGCAGGTACAGATGGATAATGGAGTACTCACTGATATCCCATTTGTGGCTGGAGTTTCAGGCACTTCAGTTTCTACAGTGCCTGGCACAGAGTAGGTAATAGATAAATGTCTTTTGAATGAGTAAGAGAGTGAGAAATTAATGGGAGAACAAGTGAGTAGGCCAAAAATCTCATAGCTCAGGGTACAGCAGAAGTCTTGTTGATGTCTGGCAGGCTGGCAAGTCACCAAGCCCCTCAGTCAGAGGCCAGGCTGGAGAGGAGGAAGGGAGGATGGGCAGGCTCATCAAGATAGGGCTGGAGATGCAACCAGGAGTCAGTCAGAAGAGGGTCCTGTGGGCCCTATTAGGTGTCTTTATCATGAGAGCAGGGGGCTCTTTGAAGGGTTTTAAGCAAGGGAATGATGGATAAAAATATTAAATACTCTTCATCAGCAGCCAGATCAATAGTAGCAGCAAATCATTAGAATTATCACTATTATTAGCATTATTACCAGCTGTTGAATTGATGCTGAGCCAGACCGTGTATTATGTGGTTTCCATATCTGACTCAGTGATCCTTCTAGACAATCCATACCATCATCATTGCGCATGTAGGGAAACTAAGACCCAGAATAGGGAAGTGACTTGCCCAAGTAGGGGAACCTGGATTTTGTTGTAAATCATGCCCTGCAAGAGGCTATATCCTGTGGTTCTTAAATGCCACATGTAAAGGAACACTGGTGGGCACTGGATTCTTCTCTCTGGGGATCTATAAATGACACAAGAGCTTCTGCCTTCCTTCACTTGATCAACAGATTCCTTGAGTGCCAGTCACATGTCAGGCCTGTGCTAGACATCTTCAGAAACTATTCTCTGAAGGCACACACAAACTCTGGATTAGACATAATCGAAGTCTGTTTCTAGAACGTTTCCCTCTGCTAGCTTTGAGGAGGGAGCAGAAGAATAAGACAAGGCATTGTTTTCAGAGAGCTGTGGGCATGGTGGGAAGAAGTCACAGAGCCATGACCATGGAGGACGTCAGGGAACAAACAGGACCATGACTTAGGATCACAGCTGGGTGCTGCCACCTGCAGTTGAATCTCCCCCAGTGTTGGATCCCTGTATCCAAAAGGCACATATAGCCATCGTTATCTCACATGTAACTCATGCTCAGCAGGGTACAGCAGGGACTCCTCCTCTCATGTCCTCATTCTCAGTAAATTGCTCTCCATCCACCCATCACATTACTCTTGACTCATCTCCATTCCTTATTCCTACCATACAGTGGATGAGCCTACCCATTCTATCATTACGTGTCTTAATTCCCTCTTGATAAACCTAGCCCCCATCTTTTCCCTTCCCCTCCTCCCCTCTTTCTGTTTCTCCTCTTCTACTTTGTTTCCATCCCCCTTACTGCCCTGGAAATTTACCAGTATCTTCCACCCAGGGCTTCTCTACTTCTCTAGTGGGGCAGAGGCAGAGCATGGCCTGTCTCTGCCCCAAGGTGATCTTTCAAAAGCATCACCCCATTGGGCCACTTCTCTATTTGAAACCCTACGGAGGCTCTGTTTTGCCTATAGAAAGCAGTGGAAATTCTCTCTCTTGGAACACTAGGCTCTCTTGAGCTGGATCCTGGACCACTGCCAGCCTTGTCTTCTCCTATTCACTCCTCATAAGAGTGATGTTCCACTAAGGCAGTACTCCTTGACATGTTACCAGGGTTGTGTCTCATTCCTTTGCACATGTGGTTCCCTCCTCCTGGAATGCCCTTTCCATCTGCTGCGTCTGCCTGATGAAGTACTGCTCATCCTTTAAGACTTGGCTTTAGTTTCTCTCAACAGATATTTTTGAGCATTTTCTCTATGTGCTAGATCTGGGCCTAGGCAAGCCCTGAAGCCACAGAAATGACTATATTAGCTCCCTGAGTAGCTGACTTTTTCCCTTAAATGTCACCTCCTGGATTCATTCTGGGCTCCATCAGAGATAGTTGGCCCTTCTGTTCATGTCGCCTGTTACATCACACCCTGTTGAAGCAACTTGTTCAGAAACCAGTGTGCCATACTGGACTGTGAATTCTGGTGTGAAATGACAGTATCCTAGTCTTCAGGTAATTTTATGATGTGCTCATCTTGTAGGAAAACTGTGCACCCCCATGCTTTCACAGTTAATCTTTCCACTAACTCTATGAAGTAGGAGTGGTTATTCCCATTTTACAGGTGAAGGAACCAGGGCTTGCAGGATTAAAACATTTACCTGTGTCAGTCCTCAATCTGCAGCCTGATGCTGAAGTCTATTTTCTTAACCACCTCACCATACTGCCTTTCTCAGCTTTCAGTCCTCCATCCATACCTTACACGGAATTGGGTACACAGATGTTTGCTAAAGGACTCTAATTGTCTGCAGTATAAATCAGAGAGGAGAGGAGGCAGGGGGAGTGGGTGTGTTGAGGAGGAGGGGGACCATCCATGTGAGCCTGGCTGATAGCTGGACTGTGCTTGGGGCAGTGCTCATTCACCAGCATGAGTTTGGCAGCCCTATCAGGCTTCCATGCACCAGGAAGGGGAGCCATCCCCAAGGGAACACAAATTCTTCCCCAGCTCCAACTGTGTACTTGCTGGTCTGTTGTCAGAGGGCACCTGAAGATGAGCTTTGTGCAGAGGAACATTTTCCCTCTGAAAAAGAGATGTGAAATCATGCCTATGAAGAGCATCTCTGCATCTTCCCAAATGGTTGCCTGTGACTTCAACAGTGCCCTGGGTAACACGATGCCCCTGTCTGTCTCCTGGGCTCTCCCAGACTCATGGTGCTTTAAGTGGATCAGACAGTTAAACACACCTGTTTAAAACACACACACACACACACACACACACACACACACACACACACAAATATGCCAGTCTACATCATCCAGCCCTCTATTTGACAGCAATTTCTTAGAGGAAAGCTTAATCCCAGTTTCAGGGAGTGCTGTCCCCTTTCTGAATGACAGTTTTCATAACCTTTGGCCTAAGTTCTATATTGTTAGGGTGGCCCATCATCCACTTGTGAGCGCCCCCCCCATCCCCACTGCTGGAAAAATGAGGAGGGCCCTTACTGACCCTTAGCCCCACTGAGGCTTGCTCCTCCTCTCTCTTCCACTCCCATAGACCCACTGCCCAGAGATGCTCCCATTAGGATTTCTGCACCTCCCCACCCAAACTACAGTCCACCCCCATTGGGACAAAATCATTACTCAGAGAAGATGAAAGCTCTTTGCAACTGACTGCTGCCATTTCCTGCTCATCTGGCCTAAGAGAGAACACTGGAGCCACTTCAGATGCTGGAGCCCAAGGGCATGGTCAGTTTGGATGCCTTTCATCCCAGCTTGGGCTAGGGAGTAGGTTCTCCCTAACTCTTTTGGCCTCATTGTTGCCAGAGCACTCTATCTTCCCAATGAGTACTGGCCAATTCAATCCAACAAACATTTATTCAAACGGAAGGGGGGTGGCAAATACTATAAATTGGTTAAGAGCATGTTCTCTGAAACCAGATTCCCAAGCTAGAGATTTTGGCTCCTCATCTCATGATCTATGAGAACTTGGGCAAGTAATTTGGCCTCCATCTTTAGAATGGAGCCAAAAATAGCTTTTCTGTCACAAAATTGTTAGGATTTAATGCAAGACATTAATACATTTAGAACAATACCCAGCCAAGGAGTATGCTTCTTCACCATATCATTATTATTATCATGACTGAGAGCCCATCCTGCACCTGGCTCAGAATTCCACTCCTTTTAGCACATTTAACCCTCTGGCACACCCATTGCCTTACACACCCCACCCCCTCCATTCACTATGGATCTTAGAAGGCAGTTGCTGTCCCTGGCACAGAGAGCAGTCAGGGGTTTGGCCTGTGAGTGAGTGAATATCCCCTCACTTTATTCTCATCTGATGGCACATGGCCTGGCACAGAGTAGGCATTGGATAACCATTCTGGAAGTGAGATGAGGGCTTGAATATGTGAATTGATAAGCACATGGCTGAATTATGTGATGAGTGACGTAAGAGGTAGCACCTGCCTTCAGAGAACTAACCAGCTCACAGCATTGTACACAAATGTGATACAGCATTGAAGTGTTGGATCAGTACAGTGGGAATCCTTTGTTGAGAGCCTAATATGTGTCCGGCACCATCCTCTACAGATAGGAGTTAAGCTGTGACAGCCAGATTTTGGCTTTGCATCCAGGCTGTGCCACCAACCAGTTACGGAAACTTGGACAAGTTGCTTAATCTGTCTGTGCTTGGGGGCTAGACATGCTCATCTCCACAGCAGGTAAGAAGCCAAGATTCAGAATGGGTCAGTTCATTTTCTCAGGGTCCTGGTGGTAGGAGGAGGGGGCTCTGGAGTCTAAACCATTAGTTCCTTTTCTTTCCAAGGACTCAGGAAGGGCCCTCAGTGGTGCTGGATAAATAGGGACAGAAAGATTCTTGAGGAGGAAGGGCAGGGGGCTGCTTCTCCTCTCATCTTCCAAAGGTGTCACTCTTGCCAGCGAGGAGATTGTCTGTCTTCCTCCTTGACAGGGAGAATAAGTACCAGACAGTGTCCCGGAGTCTGGGGCAAAAGGCCATCTGGTGTCTCCATTTGTCTCGGAAAAGCCAGGGCACATTCCCAGGGCCCCACTAATGCTCCCTCCATGCAGGGGTGACTTCAGGCTGGTCAGCAGCTTTCAGGGGTGATTGACACATGCAATTTCTCTCCTCCTGTCTGGTCGAGGTGTGAAGGGAAAATTGGATGTTGTTGAATAATTGAAAATGAAAATCCCTCCAAATTGATTCCTATGAAAACAAAATTGAGTTCCACAATTAAGCATCCTGCCTTTGCAGGGCATCTGAGGCCTCTGTCGTCTTAGGCTGCAGGCTCAGACATGGCTTTTTCACATGATCCCTTGCATGCTTGGAGTGTGGTGGTGGCTTTAGGGGTCTTAGGGAAGCTGTGCAATTGGTAGCTTACAAACCCAGAGAATCCCAAAAAGGGATTGTTGGGGCTTCCCATCCCTTGTTCCTGGGTTCTTGAGGTAGGTTAGGAAATTCATTCTTTTCTGCATCCCTGGGGCACCCCAGTGGCGTAACTACATGCTACATTCTAACTTGTGTGCAAAAGGGATTTGGAATTGGGCTCTGTCCCTCATAGGAGAGTCAACCCCTTGCTTTCACCCCATCAAACCCCAAGATCATTACACTTTCCAATCCATGACCTGAAGTATTTCTCTAAGAATGTAGACTGCTGGAATATACTGGTCTTTTCACCTGGAGTTCATGGGTGAGATTAAGGGGGTCCATGAACTTGAATGGGCAAAAAATTCTATCATTTTTTTTTGGGGGGGTGCATTTTTTGGTGGCAAGAAACACATAGCATGAAATTTAGCATTTTAACCAATTTAAAGTGTACAAATCAGGGGCATTAAGTACATTCACAACATTGTGCAACCATCACCCCTCTAGCTCTTTTCATCATTCTGAATGGAAACTGTATCTATCAGTCTATTCCCTATTCTCTCTTCCTCCCTCCTTCACAGAACTTTCACCTAATCTTTACCAGAAATTTATTATGCCCCTCAAATATGAATCTCAAAACAAACCATAATAGCATTAGAAGTACCGATGACTCTATCACAGATAGAAATCCTGAATGTTTCCATACCACATTACAATGTTACAGGTATCTTGAAGGCCCTTTATGCCAGGAGATGACAATTTTTTTCTGTAAAGAGCCAGATAGTAAGTATTTTTGGTGCTCTGAGCAGTATGATTGCTGTCTCAACTATTGAACTAGAACCTTTAGCATGAAAGTAGCCATAGATAGTATGTAAACAAATGGAAATGGCTTTGTTTCAATAAAACTTTATTTATAAAAATAAGTGGTAGGCCATAGTTTGCTGACGCCTACTTTATGCTCATCTCTATCTCAAAGTTACTATAGTTATTAGATCACCACTGAATATTGTTATTTAACATGTCAATAAAAAAGCCCATCTATACAGTTCTATTACAAATCTTTGATATCTGTATTTTAACATAACTTCCTTTGTCGTTCTATGTTTATTATTTGTGCTTTATTAATGTTTAAAGTTATATTCAGGTTTCATCTGACTTCTGAAGTTCATTACACAAACAGGCCCTAAATCCTTGACCAGTCATCTAGGCAATGCTAGAATGTTTTTATAGTGTTTCAGAAAATGTTTTTCTAGCTTCTCCTTCAATGTACCTTCAATGACAGAGTGCTGTCTGCTTCCCAGGGAACTTCTTTTGGGTTATAGTTCTAACTCTAAGAATATTCTTTCCTTGTTGAGTCCACATCTGTCTCTTTTTTTCTTTCTTTCTTTTTTTTTTTTTTTTTTTTTGCATGTGGGTCCTGTTTCTACCCCCCTTTAAAGCTACATAAGACAACTCATATTCTTCTTCTACACAGTACTTGAAGACAGCACTCCACTCACTCTCCAAATCCTCTTTCTCTTAGATTAAGGGTCAGCAAACTTTTCTTAGAGCCAGATACTGAGGCTTCCAGGTCATACTATCTCTATCTTAACTATTCAACCTTTCTGTAGTGTGAACGCAGCTGTAGACAATATGCAAAAAAATAAATGAGGCTGTGTTCCAATTAAACTTTAATTGCCAACCCCTGCTTTAAAGTAAAACTTCCCTAGTTCCAAGTCCTCTTGATAGGTTGACCATCTTCCTTTGAACACATATCAGTGTGTCTGTGTGACTCTTTCTCTTCTTCAGCTGTCATCCGTCCATCCATCCATTCAACTAACTATCCATCCACCTGTTCACTGTCCACCCACCCATCTGTCATTCAATGCATCTATTCATATATATGGGAAAGAGTCATTTAGTTCACATATAAATAGTTTATAGTTACTAACTATAGTAGACTTACAAGAGAATAAACATAGTATTACAGAATAATGGTAAGTGGGATAACTATTAGATGGTGTGATCAGGTTACTTTTATGAAAAAAGTGACATCTTAGCCTAGAAATAAGGGATGAAAAACATACAGCCATGTGAAGGGTAGAAGTGGAGCATTGCAGTGGAGGGTGGAATATGTAGGGATCCTGGCACAGGGAAGAGTTGTGTGCCTATCGGCTAAAAGGAGAAAAAAGTCGTTGGATATATTAGCTGTCCATTGCTGTGTAACAATTTACCCCCAACAGTTGGCGATGTAAAACAACATTTATTGGGACACCTGGGGGCAGTTGTCTGCCTTCAGCTCAGGTCATGATCTCGAGGTCCTGGCTTTGATCCCTGCATGGGGCTCCCTGCTGCTTGGCAGGAAGTCTGCCTCTCCCTCTTTCTCTGTTCTTCCCTGCCCCTTCCCATCCCACTCACACACTCTCAAATAAATAAAGTTTTAAAAATCTTTTTAAAAACTAGATAAAACAACATTCATTATCACACAGATTCTGAATATCAGGAATCCAGGTCCCGGTTAGCTGGGGCCTCTGTTCCAGGGTCTCTTACAGATTGCAGTCAAAGTGTGTCAGCTGGGCCAGTTGTTATCTGAAGGCTCACCTGAGGAAGGGTCAGCTTTTAAGCTCTCTCACTTTTGCTGTCTTCTATTCATTAGAAGCAGGTCTGCAGGCCAGCAGGCCAGCTCACACTCAAGGAGAGGGGACCACACAAAGGCATGAATGCCAGGAAGAATGGATCACAATAGATCATCTTAGAAGCTGCCTACCACACCAGAGTGTAGAGGGCAGTGGGGAGACTGAGGCAGGGACCAATCTTGCTGAGACTTCTAAGCTGTAGTCAGCGCTCAGAGGTTATCCTAACAACTACAGAAAGCTCCAGAAAGGTTTTAAGCAGGGAGTCACATGATGAGTTCTGTGTTTGGGAAAGATCATTTAGACTGCTGTGTGGAGAATGAATTGAAGGGGCAAAGAGAGGACAGGACATGAGGGGAACCACTGGGAGGTTGTTGAGGTCACCTGGGGAAGAAATAACGATGACTTTGTGAAGGTGGCAGCAGTGGGGTGAGGGGAAGAGAAAGGGCGTCAGTCATATTTTGGAGGTAGAGCCTGGAGTATGTTCTAATGAACTGAACATGAAGGAGTACTCAGGGGTCCTCCTCTGCCTCCTTCTACTCCTTCTGCCCCCCACTCCTTCTCCCTTCAGTAGCACCCCCTGCCTACCATCTCCCTAGGCTCCTGTGGGTTGTGTAGATCTGTCCATAAGCCAGGCATTGACGCAAGAGAACAAAGACTGTGCTAATGCTGTAAATCCTGGATCCAATTTATTTGTTTTTTTCTCTCATTTGAAATGCACCTGTTACCCCAAAGGCCTTTGAATGCTATCAACAGCAACTACAGAATCAAAGAAAAATTGGAACCTTTTGGAAAAACGCTCAGTTGTTGAAAGGGGAAACAAACAGGGAAAAAATGTTATTTTTTTTTTCTTCCTTAGATAACTTATTGGCATAGACGGCTGGGCTCATGAACGACCCTTAGGAACAAGATTTGAGGATGTTTGCCTTTCCTTTCCTCTTGATTCTATTTCCTTCATTTGCTCAATATATTCAAATGGCCCTGACATTTCATTGCAGGGTTTTAAAAACATCAAACTGCCTCTTTCCCCTAGGCTAGGATTGTCCAGCATTCATCTCATGGGCTGCAAAGTCCATTTGCAAATCATCCCCGATATGGTGATGGCTCTGCTGTCACCTGGCTAACTGAGTGTTGGGTTAGATACCTTTTGCTCAGCACTTTGGTGGAGTTGGTGAAATTTCATCATCTATGTTGTATGTGAAGCCTTGCTATACATTTTGTGATGGTGTTGGAGGTGGACATCAGTTCAACCCAGTCCCTAAAAGGGTCCCAAGGGCATAAGGGAATCACTAAATTTGCTCTTCCTTTTATTTGCTCTTCCTTTTTTTTTTTTTTTTTCTATACAAATGAATGTGACTCAGTGAAAACAGAGTGTCTATCATAGATTGACAGCTGGAGAAGAGGGTTATAAATAGGGCCAGGATTTCAGGGGGGCTGAGTTAGGTCTGGATGACCCTGGGGGGATGGGGATCAAGTCCCAGTAGGAATGGTGGCTTCCAGCTCTGTTGTGGTGTCTGTGGGTCTGACCTCAGGAGGTGAGATGAGAGCCCTGGGAAGATGACATCCAGTAGCTAGGATGATCTTTGAATCCAAATTAAATCACAGTGATGCCTTCTCTGTGTGTCCTCACTGTCCATAAAATAACATTCACATCCTCTTTGTGGCTGTAATGTGCCTATCTGGTCTTGTTGCTGCCTGTCTCCCAAGCGGGCTTTGTTCTCCCTGCCATTCCCTGGGGCTCTAACATCTTCTATCTTCTTTCAATGGCCCAAGGTCAGTTGTGCCTTCAGGCCATTTCCCAACTGTTCACTCTATCTTCAGGGCATATACTGACATCTTCTTCTGGGCATTCAGGTCTCCTCTCACATGCCACCTCCCCAACCAGACTGACCAAGACCTTCCCATCTAAAGAAAGTTTCTTGTTTTTCCCATTTTTTCATATCCTTGTTCCATTGTTGCCCTTATCACCACATAAAATAATCTTTCAAAAGTATTTGTTGACTAGTTGAACATCTGTTCTCCTTATCTGTAGTAATATAAACATGTAGTATACTACAACACTTCATGTGACATAATTGGTGTTTGTTAAATATTTAATGAAAGAAATATTTTTTTCAGAAACAACAAATGCATAAGCTTCTTTAGGTCAGGAACTCAGTCTTATTCATCCCATGAATAAGGGTCTGGGATATGGTAAAATCTCAGAAACTGTGTATCAAGTGTCTTAATTCTAGAAGGTAGTCATGCCCATTTATTTGAAGGAAGACCCCAGCCAGCAACAGGCTGCATTGCACTGAGGAGGCAGGACCCAGCTAAGGGCTCAGGACAGAACTGGGCACTGGAAGAGAAACAGAACTGGGTAGGCAGGAAGCCAAATCAGCTGGGTCAGGTATAACCTAAGAGATCTAAGGAAGACTGAAGCATATACAGGGCAGAGCAGATCCCATCCCAGACCCTCCTAAAACTTAGGCAAAGGCAGTGAAACTAGATTCCCGACCCCAAGTAGTTCCCAAGTCCATTGGCTAATGGACTGTGGTGGGTAAATCCATAGAATGAAGGCTGAGGCAGGCACAATCTTCTGCTACTTCCTAGCCATGTGGCCTTGGGCTGGTTTATTAACATCTATGTGCCTTAGTTTTCTTAATGTAAAATTGAGAGGAATGAAAGTCCAGTTCTTGGGGCTTTTGCAAGGATTCGACAGTATACTACTACCCATGAAATGCTTAGTTCACTGCCTGGCACATTGACAGCCTACAGTACGTTAGCTGTAATTGTTACATTTCTCATCGTTCTGTAATTCCATCTTATTTATGTCTCTGCCATTACCTTGTAAACTCCATGAGGACAGATGCACAGTCATGGGGCATTCTGTGCAAACCTATCAAATGTCTAATGGCTTCTTAATTGGGGCATCATGGACTCAGCAGAGGGAAGAAGCTGGGTTCTGGGTCTTAGAGGTAAAACCGGAAGAGGAGTTGCTCCAGAAGCTGACCTCCTCTGGACTCCAGCTCTCAGGGACCACTGCAGGAGAGGGTGTGTGCCTCTGAGAGTAAATGGAAGCCTTACTATGAATGATAAGGTGAAAGGCTTCTCAGTGGTCATCTTGGTCATGACCCTGCTCTGACAATCTGGCACCTGAGAAAGAGATTCTCTAGTGGTGCTTCTATCTCTTTGTGGGCTACAGATGTTTTTGAGTATCTGGTGAAAGCCAATGCCCTCCCAAAATGCATAAGCAGAATTCTACATTCAGTTTCAGGGTGTCCACTGATGTCTAAAAGCAAAGGTGTTAAGGGGCAAGGGTCAAGGCAAGACCCCCCCCTCTTGAGTTGTGGTCATTAACAAGTCTAATTGCCTTTGCCAAGTAGCCCACTGTGAAGAATAAAAGGGAGGTGATAGCTCATTATGATTTACTAATTCAACCAATATCTGTAGTAACAAGTTTGCAGAATGTTAGAAGTAAAGGAGGCAATCCATTTGTATTCTTTTCAATTATAAAGGTAACTTAACTGATGCAATGTGACCTTATAAGACACTCTTACAGAGTCTCCTTTAAATTGAAAGATAAGGATGATTTGTGATCAGGAAATCCAGAACTGACATGTATTGGTCCTTGAAATGTTTGATGTTGGTGAATCTCTATCTTGAGAGACAGAGACAAGACAGGTGGTAGGAAGGAGGGTAGGGGATGGAGAGAGAGATTTTGTTTCCTTTCTCAGCTTAAATATCCCTTTCTTCAGTCTAGCCCCTATCTAAATTATTATAATTTTGCAAGCATTGGAGTCTCTTATGTATTTATGTGGAAGTAAAAAAGAATTCACACACAATCTCCAAAAGGATGGCATTTTGTGACCTATACTTGAAGTTCACCTTCTGAAATATAAGTGACCTGCCTGCCTTGGGAACAGGAAATGAGTCCTTTCCAGATCAGAGCCTGACCTAGCCTTGAACATCCTACAAGACAGACAGGACACTTGAGCTGGGCCCAGAGTGTGTGTATGATAGCAAGTCCACCACGCAGGTGTGCATCCCAGGCAGGGGAACCTTGCATCCAAGGGCATTGGGTGGAGGCAAAGCAGGGCACACAAGGACTGCCGCGCACAGCCCTGTGGAACCTGTAAATGAATTGATCAGCTTTGCAGGAAACAGTATCACACGTCTTGTTCTGATTAATTCTGATGGAGGAGGATTGGGGAAGCTTAGTGGAGAAATGGATTTGTATACCTCAGTCCTGGTACTGCCAGACTGTATGGGTATCAAAAATCTGGCCTGTTTGTTTAAAAGAATCTATGTTCCTGAGCCCTGCCTCGAATCTGCTGAATAGACATCTTCACAGACAAGGGCCGGGAATCTGTATTCCCAATAAGCATCCCCAGAAGATTCAGAGGCAGGCGGCCCTTTGAGAAATACTGGACTTGATGATCTCCAAGGATACTTCTTTCTCAAGGTCCTATGAGGAAAAGAGTCTCATCTTCCACCCCCATAAAATGCGTTTCCTGTCTCATCCATTTTAGTTCTTGATTAAACTCAATTTGGCAAGTTGTTAATATCTGATTACTTATTCATCCTCTGTAGTATTTTTGTGGGGGACAATTGATGAAAAGCTCCTTGAGGAGCCATGCCTGTAGCCTCCTGTCCTCCCATGACACAGTCCCAGGAGAGACACCGGACCCAGTCTCTCTCCATGCCCCTTGGGTGGTTGGGGACACAGTGACGTCTGGGGAGGACTAGGGACATTAGGAGGCTGATGCTGCTTAGAGGAAGGCTCTGGGCTTCAAGTTGAGAACTCAGATTAGTCCCTGCCAGAAGTTAGAGTGTGAGGCAATTTAGCAAATTGTAGCTTGCAGCAGATGTTTAATTAGTCGTGAGGCTGTGGGATGACTGAAGTCTGAGGGATGGGAGGGCAGCTCCGTCTGCCTCTGCCGCCACTGCCGACAAGGGGGACGTGGGCTCTGCAGCTGGGGGGCAAGACTGGGCCAGGAGAGCCAGACCCTGCTCTGGAGAGCCAGAAAACCAGGAAAGAAACATGAGGGGGATGGGCCCAGAATATGGGAGGCCTAGGGAGCTGAGAAGCTCAGTATGAGGGTTTAGGCTGCTGCTGAGACCCTTTATCCAGCTGTGGAGGCCTGAGTCAGCTTTCCTCTGTCCACCCCCAGGAAGACATCCCAGATTGAGTTGTTTTTCCTTAACCCTTACTTGCTCCTCCTCCATGCTCCCCATTTCAGTGGATGGAACTGTGATCCACTCTGGTATTCAGGACCCATCCTTGATACGTGCTTATTCTTTGCCCTCCACATACACTTCATCACCAAGTCTGCCAATGCTGCCTTCTAAACACAATGCAAACCCACCTCTCCGTCTCTCCCTCTTCTAGGCCTAGATTTCACAATGTTGGTACTTCTGCCATTTTGGGCTGGGTAATCCTCTCTTGTGAGCAGCCATCCTGTGCACTGTTAGGTTATTTAGCTGCATCCTTGGCCTCTACCCACTAAATCCCAGTAATACTTCCCCCCTCTTAAGTTGTGACAATCTGAAATATCTCCAGACATTGCCACATGTTCTCCAGAGGGCAAAAGTACCTGGTGGAGAACTGCACCACCTTCCTGACTTGTCTCCCATTTCCATCCTTCCCCCACAATGCATTCTCCACACCGAAGCCTAACGGATGTGTCCCTAAGGGAAACTGGATCATGCACTGCTCTTACCTGTAACCCTCCAGTGGCCCTGGGAACTCCAGAAGGATCCATAATTCCCTAACATGATTTGGAGGTTTCTTATGGTAAGGCCTCTGTCTGCACTTCTAGCCTCATCATCTACAAGTGTCCCTCTGCTTCAGCCCCACTGGACTCCTATCATCTCCCTGACTACCCCTTCCAACCCCCGACTTCTCCTCCATGCAACCTTTGCACATGATCATTATATTCCAGGCCTACTAGGTTTTCTCCGATTCTTGAAGACACGCATACTGCTCCCTTTACTGAAACATCCTCACTTGTCCTGGAATAATGTAAGATGAGGGTTTGTCCAGCTGGGAGAACCCTAAGTTATCTTATTGGCCACATGTTTTGTTCTTTCGTCCCCATCCAAATCTGATCAGACACAGCTTTCTCAGAAATTACATAAGCCTCAGAATCACAGTGACTCCCAGATCCATTCCTCACATCTCCCTCTTCTCAGCTCTACCAGTTACCACTCACACCTTATTATTGGGGCAGGAGGGGTAGAAATGCCTTTTCAGGAAATCCAGCTGGGTGATGCCAGCCTCCTCCTGTGTCCTGGGAGGTTCCTGACATAATTGGAATTTTCTGGGTCTACTTCCATTCCTGGTTTAATTTCAGGGCTCCATGTGCTTGCTTGATTGCTTGCTTGCTTGCTTGCTTGCTTTTCTTTCTTTCTAAGATTTTGTTTATCCACGAGAACACAAAAAGAGAGACAGAGACATAGGTAGAGGGAGAAGCAGGCTCCGCACAGGGAGCCCAATGCAGGACTCGATTCCCGGAGCCTGGGATCATGCCCTGAACCGAAGGCAGACGCTCAACCACTGAGCCACCTAGGCGTCCCTCCATGTGCTTTTAAGTACAGCTCATCAGTCATTATTTGCTTAATGTTGGCTGCCCCAGCTAGACTTCTGCAAGGATAGGGTAGACAATTCTTATCTAACTGATCACTGCATCTCTGGTGTTTACCCGGGTATGAAGTATGTTCCCAATAAATATCCTCACATTCATTAAAATTGAAGATTCTCTGGGAGGCAGGGCAAAGCTCTTAGGGAAGGCTGGCTCAGATTTCCACTTCAGAAAAAGATAACATGGGTTCCCTCAGCATTCAAGATATCTGGACTTTGTCTCTGGGGCTGGTATTTACCTTTATTATGTGACACTGACCAAGTTACCTTCTCTTTCTGGGTCTGTGTTTCCTTATGTGAATAATGGGAGCTTGGATCAATGAGTACCTATATTCCATTCAGCTCTAATATTGGTGAATCCCATTTGTGAAGCAAGCACAACAAAATCTGCCTCAGAGAACAGTAATCATAAGAAGAGTTAATCTTGATGAAGCACCTTTTGCAGACAACCCCTTGAAGTAGTTCTCTTATTATTCCCATGTTACAGAGGAGGCAAAGGAAGCCAGAGGAGTCCGTCTCTATACTCCAGATCAGTTAGAGAAGTGTGTTTCTCAGCCAAGGGACATTTGACAGCATTCTGGAAACATTTTTGGTTTCACAACTCAGAGTGGGGACTGCTTCTGGCATCTAATGATAGATACCAGGGATATCGATAAACATAGTGCCCAAAAGAGCCTCTACAGCAAAGAATCTGGCCCCAAGTGTCATCAGTGCTGAGGTCGAAAAACCCTGACTTAGAACTAGACTTGACTTGACTCAACTCAAATTAACCAGCTCTAGCATCCGTGCTCTGTGCTACCATATTTCGACTGGCTCAGTCCCCAGAAAAATTTCACCACCCTCTGCTCAACACCTATCAGGGAGAAAAAGTCTTTAAAAGTCAAAGAAAATTGGAACCAGAAATCTGATGTCTTTAACTGGGAGGGAACTAGGGTTTTTACCAAAGACCTACTTTCTGTCCAAAGCCATTTTCTCAGGGCAGCCCAGGTGGCTCAGCGGTTTAACGCCACCTTCAGCCCAGGGCGTGATCCTGGAGACCCAGGATTGAGTCCCATGTCAGGCTCCCTGCATGGAGCCTGCTTCTCCCTCTGCCTGTGTCTCTGCTTCTCTCTCTCTTTCTCTCTCTCTCTGTCTCTCATGAATGAATGAATGAATGAATGAAATCTTAAAAAAAAAAGCCATTTTCTCAGTTTATGACCATAATTCTTTCAGCTCCTCTTCATCCCCAGCCATTAAGCATCCTATTGGCATTATCTGGTCCTGGCTCATCAGGTGAAGACTTCCTATAACCACCCCCTCCCCAGTACAACTTAGGAAATTGTTACTGAGTGCTGCGTCACCCAGAGTGCTCTGAGCTACCAACAACACACCTGGGCAGCATTATCAATATTGTCACTGTGAGTATCTTATTCAACAAGAAGACTGGAGTCAGGTGGTTCAGGACGAGTTCACCAGCATCGGGAATCCAAACTTTTCTCCCCAATTTTGCTTCACCACCCCCAGCAGTCACTTTCATCCTCATGTTCTTGGTTGCCAAAACTCCAGGCATCATGACCTCCCACTGAGTTTCAAGGCAGGAAGTGGATGGATGGGAGCTTTTTCTTCTTGCTGCTCTTTTTACCTGAAGAATTGCTTTCTGAGAAGATGCCCTCCGTAGCAGTCGTCCTCTTGCGGCTCATTGGCTAGAATCAGTCTCATGGTTACCTCCAGGGGCAACCATGAATGGGAAGCTAAAGCAGACAAGGGAGGTGTTTGGAATGGCCATTGGGTAAATAGCTAACAGTGCCATCCACAAGCATCTACTGTGTGCTAGAGATGTGCTAGACCCTGGGAATAGTAACCAAGGCACTCATGGTCCGTTGCTCGCAGCCCATCTAATATCTAACTCATTAACACTCTCCCTCCTCAGTTTACCCACATCCAAAGTCGCCAAAGAGTCTTTAGGTCCCCACTGTGTTTTAGAAACTGACTTGGGCTCTATGTCACAAACCACGTAACAAATATAGGACAGTGTTCTGGCATCTCGATTCTAGCCTCCTCTTGCCTTCCCCACCTCCCTGCAGTTCTGTCCTTACTTGAACCAGAGGCAGCACATCTGCACAGCAGTGAATCAGACAGCTCTTCTAAAGAGTCTGGAAGAACAAACCACTCCTAGAGAGGCCACCCCCTCTCCCTGGTGTCTGATGGCACATGGAATGAGGCTAGGGCTCCAGAGTATGCTCTGCTGGGTAGAAAGCCATCCCATGCTGGCTGACCTGAAGGTGACCTGGCTTTGTACTTGCTCTCTCTTGTGCCTCAGAAACACCTGGAATGCAGCTCTCCCTGTGTCATCACAGTTTTTAGATAAACACAGCTCCAGAAGAAAGGGCTTAGAGGAGGGAACTGCTAGAATGAGAATCTGGGCTTCACAAATGTTGAGGGGATGTCATAGGGTTGAAGACTTAGGTTATTAGTTAGAAGTGGGGCTGAGTGAGGGTCATTGATACTTAGAGGTGTATGTGGTCACAGCAGAGATAAAGAGCCCCCTAACAGCAAATGGACCTGGCCAACTACCTAAGGAGGTACTGAGCTCTCTATCATGGAAAACATACTGGTCAAACCTAGAGGAGCACCTCTCAGGTTGCTCTGGACAAGAGCTTGGGCTGTCAGAGGCCTTCCTGCAAATGAGACACTGTGTGTGTCTCGCTTCTGAATGTCCTGGTCTCTTCTAGGCTCCTTTACTATTATAGGACAGTAAGCTTCTGGCCCTTGGGGTGCTCCTAAAGCTGGCCATTGTTCTTTAAGGATGCTATAAGGAGCAGATCTCTAGGAGGTAAGACTTGTTGAGACTGTCTTTTTTAAATTTTTTTAAAAATATTTTATTTATTTATTTGTCAGAGAGAGAGCGCACGCGCACAAGTAGGGGGAGCAGCAGGCAGTGCTAGAAGCAGGCTCTCCGCTGAGCAAGGAGCCTGATGTGGGACTTGATCCCAAGACTCTGGGATCGTGACTTGGGCCAAAGGCAAACACTTAATGGTCTGAGGCACCTGGGCATCCCAAGAGGCGTCTTTTTTGAAGTGTTGTCTTCATTTGGCTCAGAAGCACCTAAAGTAGAAGGGAGAAAGCAGAAGGCTCACCTCATGGAGGATGGTCTGCACACCTTCCCTTCCCCATCTTCATCCAGGAGACACAGGGGTAGGGAGTGGGGCTATGGAGACGTGCACACTAAACACCACTATGCCTTTGCTCTGGTAAGATTGGAGGAGCCATCATCCGTGAGAGTCACACCCATGCCCCATCTTCTTCTTCCTCTCTCCGTGCTAGTGCCAATCACATTCATCCTGCCTATATGGAGATGGTGAATTTCTTTCTTGAACCGTGGACTTGGCATATCAGGTTCCTGGAGAGAGCTCTCCAGAGTGAAAAGGAAATGGAGCTGCTAAAATCAAGTTCGGACTTGTTAGAGGGAATCATGTTGAAAAGGCGCCCCAAACATGTTAACTGCAGCTGTTCCCAGCTCTGAGAGAATGCTGATGATTTTCCTGGCGAGATGCGGGAGATCATCATATGAGAAGTAGTTAAGCAGTAATTTAACATTGTTGTTCCTCTGTAAGCTGACGCGAGCTGCTTCTGGCAGGAGGGTTTGGGAGAATTTTGTTCTCTCTGTGGGAAATCACAAAACCCTTCAATTTGATTTTCATTTAAATCTTTGAATGTTTGGTTTAGGTATTTGTTCATTCATTCATTCTTTCATTTGTTCATTTATAAACACTTATTAAGCACCTCCTATATGCTAGGCACTGTTTAATTTCACTTTCTAAGTGCTTACTGCAGATGTTCATTCATTTATCCATTTATTCATTAATTTATTAAGTAAACGTTTTTTAAGCCAAGTGCATGCCCAGCTCCGTGCTAGGTGCTGGGGTATTTAAATATAGGAGTTAATGAGGTCTGTGTTTTTCCTTCAGAGAATTGATTGCTCTGTAGGGAAATAGACCTCTAAGCAAGTAATCAGAATACAAGGGCTAGTCTTATAATAAAAGCATGGTTGGATTCCATTTATTGAGCATCTCCTGTGTACCAGTCATTTTATCCACATTATTATTTTTAACAAATTACGCCCAAGCCATTCCTTGAAGCAAGGTAGCCATTAGCACCCCTGTTCTCCAGATGAAAAAAGAGAGCTTCTGAGAGGTGAGCTACCTTGCCCCAAGCTATGCAGCTATAAGTAACAGAACTAAGATCCAAACCCCAGGCTGTCCTTCTCTAAAGCCCACGCTGCGATTCTGTCATGTTGCCTGGGGCACAGATGAGAGAAAAATGCAATAGAAGCAAATAGAAGAGGGGAACCAGCTCTGATGAGGGTGTCTGCCTTCGACTGGGGAGGCTGAATTTAAGAGTTTTGCCTTCAGAGAAGATCAGGAGAGCTTTCAGATGCACATAGTATATTGGGAAGACTGAAATGAGGTGAGTGAGAAACTTTGGAGGGTGCAAGATGGGAACCCCATTTCTGAGCTGCCCAGATGATCTCTAGTTGGTTGGTTCTGCTGCAGCAAAGGGATGAGAGTATGTAGCTCTTTCTAAGATGAAGGCCTGGCATTTCAGAGAGCCAGGAACCTTAGTCATCACCCATCCTGACACCTGTACAGAAAGGACAGTTACCATTAGTGTGAAAGTTTTTTTTTTTTATCTACCTTACTTTGAAATCTCAAACTCAGATCCTCCACCCATACATTAGTGCACAATTGCCAGCAAGAAATGACATGTACTGCATTTAAAAATCTGGTTGGTATGGCTGATTATATATGCTGCTCTAAAGAGCCCTGGAATAAAGTTCCCCATCCCACAGGAGTCAAGGCTGGTCCCCAAAGTAATTGGCATTGCATTATTGATAAAGGTGTTGGGCCATGTGAGAACAATGGTATCCATCTTCCTCCCTGACATCTGATTACTCCACACAGCTCCTCTCACCTTGGGCATGCGTGCAACTCTGGCAGCACAGATTCCTTCATTAACCGGCAACTTCAAAATGTGCTGTGTCCAAGGGAAAAAGAGAGGGAGAAAAATTAGCAGCGCATCAGTTTCAGAATATTTGTCCTGAATTAAAAAAAAAAAAGCGACTTCTGTTCTCTTGTCCTTTCTCTGCCGTCTTAGAAATTGGATTAGTCATTATTAAACATTTTGAAGTGGAATAAAAAGAGGGAGAAGATTCCAAGGGCACATTGCGACTTTGATCTTAACAGAGCCGTCATTGTCAGGAGCCAACACAAAGGCGGTTTGCGTTACACATTGAGATCCTGGTAATTAGGGCCTTGTAATGACCCGTTCCAAAAAGAAACAGCTCTGTTCCTTATTTGCCATTAAGAACACCAAGAGTTTATTTGCAGAGAATTGGGTTTAATTCAATTAGCAGGAATTGTGAAGCATTCACAACACAAGGTATATTAGCCCAGCACTTCGTTTGTAATGAGACCCAAAAAGCATTTAGGGAAAGAAAAGCTAATTATCCGAGATTTTTTTTTTTCAATAACATGGAGGGTTTAGTCCAAATTTCAGAGGCCTGTATTCCCAAATCCCTTAAGCTTTAATTAATGATTAACAGAGCAGCAGGATGTGGAGAGGGACAGGAAAGCTTTGCCATGAAGTCAGTGCCAACGGGTATTATTAATAACCCCCACCCCGAGACAGCACTTCACAGTTTACAAAGCGTTTCCACAACCATTATCTGCTCTGAATATTCATTTCCTTTTCCTTCTGGGCCAATTCTCCAGTGCTGGGAATATTTCTCCCCAGCCTGTCTTGAGTTTCAGCTGTCGGTTTGCATGTCAGAGCAAGTCCTCAGCCAGCTTGACCATTTGCTTTAGAAGATGGACACAGGAAATTAGTGGCAAGTGTAAATTCAGTTACCGCTTCTACCTTCATCCAGGTTTATGATCTGGAGTGGTTGCTGAACTTCTTCAAGCTTCAGTTTTTCTTTTTTACCCCCGTCTACCGCTGTGCTGTCCAATTCGGTGGCTGCAGCTTCATGTGGCTAGTTAAATATACGTGAATTAATTCAGTCAAATTGAAAATCCAGTTCCTTAGCCACATTAGGCACATTTCAAGGGCACAGTAGTGATGCATAGCTGGTGGCTATTGTATTGGAGTGAATTTTCATCATCACAGAGAATTCTATTGGATAATATTGGCGTAAGAAAAGGGAGGCACCATTCACCATTTGAGGGAAATATCATAGGAATTTAGTGAGAAAATGCACAGAGGAAGCATGAGGCTCATGGGCAGATGTTCAGTAATAACACCTGTGATGGGAAGACAAGTGAGGCAGAAGAAGGGACACCCTCATACTCAGCTCCTTCTACCTTCCCATTCTAGACATGGTGGGAAATAATGGGGGAAAGAGGCATGGAAGGGAATGAAACTTCTGTGAAGCCTGTTTTATGTGGTCTGTTAACTCTGTGTTCTTACTATAATTCAACAAGTACTTTTTTGTGTGCCAGGGGTCTCATTTATTCCTCTATACCTAGTAAGGAAGACTTTCTGCCTCCACTGGATAGGTAGGTGGAGAAATAGAGGCTCGGGCTAGTGAAGTGATGCACCCAGGATTGTAGTGTCAGTTCCTGATGGAGTCAGGACATCCCCTGTCCTGAGAACCATTAGGACTCTTTTCCTCGTCACCATGTTCAATGCCTCAGACGGCAGAGTTCCATCAGGTCCTTATTAAGTTAAGGACGGGGCTCTGGTGCTTCAGGTGGCCAAAGATACTTCACTTCATAGTCCTTGCACAATGAATGGATGTGAGGAACCACATGGTCCTCTGAATGAGCTCTAGCAAACCCTCATTGCCTGCTTCACTGGGGACTGGGAATTTCCTTCAAAGCAGCTGTGGAAAAGGAATGCTTTTTGCTAACAGTCCAGCCTTGCACATAAACTGCATTATTAGTCAATAAATCAGTTAGTGCATTCAGGCCCAGGCTGCACAGAGAAGTCAGTCCTGACAGATGGCCATCACTCTGTCTCTATCCCCCTTAGCCATGGCCTGTACATCCTGAGAAAAGAAGAGAGAGAGAGCCTCCCGGAGAACACTGACCCTTATAGCATGGAGTAGGGAATCCTAACACGGTTGTGCATGGGCCAGGTTGTTCTCTAAAAGTCATTTGAGGAATGAAATTGAATTTTGTGACCAGCTCAGGGAACCTCGTTGCACTGAGAAACACATGACTTTCAGGTGGGAAACACATTAGCATCATCTTGGCAAAGATGCTGGCACTGGGAAAAGTAGGAGGGAAGACATTTAATTGGGAATAGGCAGGACCTGGCTTCCACTTACAGCCGGGCAGTTAACTGCAGAACCTTGGGCCTTGGGCAAGCCACATAATCTTTGGGGTCTCACATTATTTGTAAAAAGAAAAGAAAAGGGATCCCTGGGTGGCGCAGCGGTTTGGCGCCTGCCTTTGGCCCAGGGCGCGGTCCTGGAGACCCGGGATCGAATCCCACGTCAGGCTCCCGGTGCGTGGAGCCTGCTTCTCCCTCTGCCTGTGTCTCTGCCTCTCTCTCTCTCACTGTGTGCCTATCATAAATAAATAAAAGTTAAAAAAAAAAAAAAAAAAAAAAAAAAAAGAAAAGAAAAAAGATTAAAAAAAAATTGTAAAGATCTAAAAATAGATGCTGATAGCCGTGCAGGATTATGATGCATTCAGAGATGTCATAGGATGTCCAGATTTTATAGGAGGTCCAATAAAATAAGACAGACATTGGTGGACATTTCAGGGCCTTACTGAGACCTGAGACTTTACCTGAGGTATGTGACAGGGCTGCATAAGAGCTGGGGGGACAACACAGTTGTGAGATGAATGATGTTTGCTCAGCAACTCTTGATACATTCAGACAATTGTTCAGAACATGGCCAGCCCTACTTTAAGTTCAACACCAAGCCTTCCAGCTGTGGGGTCTGAGGCCAGCTCCTGCATCACAGCTTAGTCTCCTTGTCCCATCGACAGAGGTCATAGCCACCTCTTAGGGTTGTCATGAGTCAATCAAATGAAGACCAATACAGTGCTTGGTTCAGAATAACACTCAAACTACATTAGCCCTTAGTGTTGATAACACAGTGCCTTTGGATTGTCCAGGCATTGGACTGTGCTCTGGGGATACAAGATTAAATAAGGCATTATCGAGTCTATGAGGAGCTCACAGTCTAGTGCAATGGCTGTGACATTTTCTGGGAAAACCTTTTCAGAATCAGATAAAAGTGATTGATCTTCTACCCAGAAATACACACATATATACACATACATAAACACGTGGTTCTAGGGTCAGGAACCACCAAAATCCCATAAACTTTATATTTTTAGGTAAAAAGACTAGTCTACTTTGGAACTATGGGTAAATCAATGTTTATGCCCTGTGCAAGAATCTCTATAATAACAGGAAAGCACTGCTTCCTGTTGGTAGTGAAGGCAGTGAAGTCTTCCTGGAGCAGGTGATGCTGGTTGAGAATGTAAAAAACAGCCTTATTCCTGAGAATAAGTTGGAGTGGCAGGGCAGGAGCACCAGGTATGAGACCACAGTGTGCAAGGCAAGAGGAGCAGGAAACCCAGGTAAGAACCCCGAGTCCTTGTTCTCCCATCAAGAATAGGGCAGGGTCCACTGGGGTCTCTAGAGGATCAGAGATAAGATAACATTTATCTTAACAATTTTAGCTTCCTGCAAGGAGGAGTCCTTGACCTGAGGAACAATGGAGTGCCCTTATTTCAGGGGTTACATGGGTCTAGGAAATGGCAATAATAAGGGCTGCTAGGGGGTTTATCCAAACAGGAGGCTTGAGGCCACCAGAATACCCGTGGGGCTCTTGTTGACTTATATAGACAGGTCTGTGCACAACATCTCTTACTTAACCAAGTCATTGACCCCCCAAGCCTGTCCGCCCCCTCTCCTGCAACATCCTTGTCTTTGGTTGAATTCCCTAGAAGCCCAGCTCAAGATAGGCTTATCTGGGAGGTGGCGCCAGGAAGCATTTGGGGAAAGAAGTGAGAGGGAGGTGAGGAGGCCAGTGCTGGTACTTCAAGGAGCTGGTCACCCTGTGGGCAACTGGGACTCAATCTCCACTGAACCTCTGGGTGGTGCTGTAGGGTTGTTTCAGAGTTGTCCCTCCTAGGGGCACAGTCTTATTGACACCCTTCCAGCTCGCTTTGTGCATGGAGAGACACAGCCCTGGGGTGAGGGAAAGCCCCTGAGAAAGACTGACAGGTACTGTGTGAAGAAGACCTTGGTGCAGGAACAGCCAGGGGGATACATGTGAGATATTAATGGATTTGCTACAAACTTCTATTAGAAACTCATTTCCAGATGCTCAGTTTCTCCCAGAAAGGCATCCCAAATCTGCACTCCAGGGCTCATCTCAGTGGCCACAGCATCTGATTTCCATCTAACATGGTTTTCCAGGCTCAGCTGTTCTGGGCCCTGGAACAGCCATCAATGCTTATCCTGTCTGGAAAATGGATGTAGGGTGTGGGCGAGGTCCCCATTTCTGACTGCCGGAGGAGGCTTTGCTCCTGCTTGGGACCCCCTCCTCACTTGGAGGACTAATTAGTGCGTATTCTGATGATTATTTATTAGCACTTCCCTGATGCGCAGCTTCCCAGCAGCTCTTGTGTGATCTTGTGCAGAGACCCTCTCCTCCCGAGTCTTTAGAGCTTAGAGTTGCACTGTCATTTGTTCTCAAGAAGTAAACATGGAGCCTTTTTGTTACCCTCAAAGCTTTCCAGCTACTCCCAGTGCAGCCCAGCAGGATCCTGCTCCTAACTCAAACGGAATGTTATATATCGGATTTGTTTGCCTTTGCACATCGTCTGCTCACAGATGTTTGTCCTTTGGCTTGTTTCTTTTTCTAATTAATTTTTGATTAAGTTTTGAAACACCTTCTGTCTCCACCAGTTCCTGCCACCACAGGTAATCCTATTTACTCTGAACCCATCCTGGGGATCTGGGCTCTCAATGGCTCCACAATCCCAGTGGCTAAGAGGGAATGGGGACTTTCAATTAACTGGTTAAGTGGTCTTATCCCTCTTATCCGGACAAGGAAGGATGGTGTTTGGACTAAATGTGAGGGATGGAGAAAGGTGGATGAATTTGAGATATCTCTTGGAGGTGATGGGGTGTGGGGAGGAGTGGAAGCAAAGAGTTAGGGGTGGGAATTACCTGACAAAATGGGGCCAATATTGTGGTGCATGTTAAGAACATAGACACATACACTCACATCCTTTGAACCAGTAACTTCATTCTTGGAATTAGAGAAAGGAAGAAGAACAAAAATACCAATTACTAATATCCTGTTAGTACTAAGCACTGTGCTAGGCTTTTTAACAAAGTAGCTGCAGAAGCAGTAATAATGCCTAATGACAGCAGGCAACACTCCATCTTTACTCTGTACCAAGAATCATTCTAAATGCTTTATGTGGGATCCCTGGGTGGCGCAGTGGTTTGGCGCCTGCCTTTGGCCCAGGGCGCGATCCTGGAGACCCGGGATCGAATCCCACGTCAGGCTCCCGGTGCATGGAGCCTGCTTCTCCCTCTGCCTGTGTCTCTGCCTTTCTCTCTCTCTCTCTGTGACTATCATAAATAAATAAAAATTAAAAATAAATAAATAAATAAATAAATAAATAAATAAATAAATAAATGCTTTATGTGTGTTCCTCCCTTTATTCCTTAAAGAGTATGGTGCCACTTTACAGGTGAGGAAACTGAGGCACAGAGAGGTTAAGTGACCTACCCCAGTTTACACAGCTAGTAAGGGGGTAGGGCTGATATTGAACTCAAGCAGGTGACTCCAGTGTCTGATCTCTTTAATTTTCTTCACCCACCACCTCCCAAGAGTGTGAGTTCAGATTTGAGTCACCAAACACAGAAACAGCCTGGGAGAGAAAGTGACAAAAGATGACTGTTCAGCAGCCAGGACTACAGGTGTGCAGCCTGGTTGGAGAATGATACTGGGTGTCTTGTGATGCACTGTTGGAGGCTCATACATCCCCTGAGCCAAACCAAGCCATGACTACCTAGTGTCCTCCTGTATCTGTTAATCCTGGCTTCTCTGTGCAGAGGGCACCCCAACTCTCTTTCCTCATTCCCAGGCCTCCTCCATTCCCCTCTTTTACACACTTTGTTTGTGGACTTAACCTTAAAAATCATCCCAGTAATCTGGGACTCCTGCTGGATGCTATTATGACAATAACTCCCCTGATAGTTATCATATGATTCTGAATTATGTTCCACACCAGGAAAGAGGAATATTGGTGTCCATTCAGATCAGTACTATAGATCATTGCCCAGCTGGAAATGAGCTGCTTTTCTCAGGCATACAGTGGGTATGATGCCTTAACCTTCAAAGCCAACAGTGGAGGTGGCTGCCCAGCATGAGAGAGTCACCCTCATCTTGCCTTTAGTCTACAGACCTTTCACCAAGACCCTCCTCCTCCTTAATTTTCCTCAGTATGTTATCTGAAGCATTGTCCACTCTACCAGGGATGTCCTAAACCTGCCATCGTGCCAAAGAAGATGAAATACTCTGGGATCACCATGCAGGACAAGATAATAAGAAAAGCAGGCCATCAACAGCAGGCCTAGCCCAGCTGAAGCAATTACCAAGTTCTTCCTCAATTTTGAGATTGCGGTGGGAAGAGCAGAGACGGTAGTGGTAAAATATAAATTATGTCATCTCTGTGCAATCAGAGGTTCTGAGCATTC
Organism: Canis aureus; assembly: GCF_053574225.1. Taxonomy (NCBI): domain Eukaryota; kingdom Metazoa; phylum Chordata; class Mammalia; order Carnivora; family Canidae; genus Canis; species Canis aureus. The sequence continues at coordinate 42,025,696 of NC_135618.1, forward strand.
CTTCATGCTGTCCTTTTCATTTTGGCTCCCTAAGTACTGTCACCTTTTAGAAAGAGTCATTGAACATGTGCACTCAAAGGTGACAGAGAAACCATAAGCTTGGGGTTCTGTGTACAGTGCTCTAAAGGAATTGTTCGTTGCAGGGCAGATGGGTGTGAGTGAGTGAGGCAGGCTGTAACAGCCCAGGTGTAAATAGGTTCTGAATGTTTTGAACATTATGTTTGGAGAGCAGGGGCCCTAGAATCAGACCCACCTCAATTCAAATTGCCTTTCCGCCACTTATTAGCCATATATCCCATTTGGGGCTAATTATGTCACCTCTTTGACCAAGCATTTTAAAAAATTGGGGCAGTAAGAATCCATACCAGAGAGCTGTGCTGAGGATTGAGATGATGTTTAAGAATATAGAGAAGAGGGGCAGCCCAGGTGGCTCAGAGGTTTAGCGCCACCTTCAGCCCAGGGCCTGATCCTGGAGACCTGAGATTGAGTCCCATGTCAGGCTCCCTGCATGGAGCCTGCTTCTCCCTCTGCCTGTGTCTCTGCCTCTCTCTCTCTCTCTCTCTCTCTCTCTCTGTGTGTGTGTGTGTCTCTCATGAATAAATAAATAAAATCTTAAAAAAAAATATAGAGAAGAGTTTTTTCTTTAATCCACAGGATAACCTTAGTAAACATTTTTTTTCATAATTAACAATTTTGCATAGGCAGCTTCCTGACCTTCCAGAAGCACATCAGTCCATGTGTCCAAACATTTGCCCATGCCATCCCTGCTACTTAGGATCCCTGCCCTCCTTGCTTTAGGTTTAATTCTCAAGAGGCAGGGCTGAGATGTGAATCTTGTGCAAATGAGTGTTGGAGTGCTCTTAGGAGTGCTTTTTAGCTGAAACTGAGCCTCAGCCTGAGCCCACAGGGAGTTCTGGAGTGTGAGTAGCACCACAGGGTTTTCACATATTGGAGCAAATGAGACACACTTTCACAATACTGTACCAGTCACTTATTGGCTACAGGCTGCCCCTGGGGAGACAGAGGTCAGGGCACACCCTCTCTGGCATCTTGGGCAAAGTGTGAGTCTCCAGATAAGGTGGCAGCTGTAAGCCCTTGGCAGCCAACATTCACAGCAGCTGGGAGATTGGTGAACTAGACCATAAAAGGCATCTGGGTGGGGTACTAGCTTTTCTTTTCAAGTGCACTTCAACTCATCCTTTTTTTTTTTTCTATTTATTTTTAGATTTTTATCTATTTAAGAGACAGAGATAGAACACACATGGGGTGGTGAGCAAAGGAAGAGGGAGAAGCAGACTCCCTGCTGAGTAGGGACCCTACAAGGGGCTCGGTCTCAGGACTCTGTGATCATGACCTGAGTCACCCAGGTGCCCCCACTTCTACCCTTCCTTTAAGACCTAGCTCTGTGCCACCTCTTTTTAACACCCGTTTTTTTCGTGTTCTACCCATATTCTCTCTGGATCCATGAGACATTTCACTATGGGCATCTTGGTTATAGTACTTGGCACACTGTGAAATAATTACACATTTACAGATTAGAGCTGCCCCAGCAAATGAGACCTCTTATGTTGAGAGAAAGGAGAGCCAGTGAGGTGTAAGCTGAATGCAGGCAGTATAGGGAGGGAGTGGGCACTCTGAAGTGAGAGATGGAGACTTAGGTTCACCATTTCAGTCCCAGCTTGTGTTTTTTTGTTTTGGAGTTGGGCAACTCTATACTCTTTCAGCCAGGCATGGGAATTACCTGGGAATGGCAGGAGGAATTCTGAAAAGTCCAGAGATTGCATGGTTAAATTTCCCAAAACATTGGGGGTGGGAGTAAAACCTGGTAAATGTGCTGGAGCTCTATCCTGGGGTGTGGCCTGCCCTGACCCTTGCTTCCCTGAGTTTGGCAGCCTGAGTCAGAACTCTGGCCTGACTACTTAAGATAATCATTTACTGTGCCCTTACACCTCACAACACACAGACTGCCTTGGTGATTTCCACTGACAATAATGTGCCTCATCTGCAGCAACAAGGAGCCCATTTTGGGGGTCTGGGGGGTGCTGTTCAAAGGAGCCCTCAGAAAAAGAAGCCCAGCAGTGTGGGCTTGGTCCAGCTAAATAGAGAATGAACAGAGATGTGAGGTCATAGGGGTTGGGCAATAGAGAACAGGATGGCATTCTGGATAAGGATGGTGGGTTTCAAATTCTGGCTTTGAAGCTGATCAGCTGTGTTACCTAGTACAAGCTCTGTCAGCCTTTGTTTCTGTGTCTTTAAAATGAGGATAGTAATCAAATGGAATTTGAGGCTGAGTAGGAGCATCTAATGAGATTCTATCAGGTTTTTTTGTCTATAGCACTAGAACTTTGGGGGCCATATAGTTCTTGGTTGTGGAGATCTGTCCTGTGCATTGTAGGGTGTTTAACAGCATTCCTGGCCTCAACCTACTCAATGACAGTAACCCTTCCCTTTACTGTGACAAACAAAATACCTCCAGACATTGCCACATGTCCCCTGGGGGGAAATTACCCCTGGTTGAGACTCACTGAGCTACTACAGGTAAGGTCCTTAAAATAGAGCCTGGCCTATTATAAACACCCAAATATTAGCTATAGGTATCAATACTGTCCTTAGTATCATCATCAGTAGTAACAGTATGTATTAGGATAACACCAGCACCTGTTAAAAAAACAGCCCTCAAATTTAAGTCCTTTAACACAGTACAGTTTTTGTTTTGTTTTGTTTTGGTTTTGTTCTTGTTTTTTTTGTTTGTTTGTTTTTTTGTTTTTGTTTTGCTTCCTTAGCAGTATTATACAGCTGTCCTTGGTGTTCTAACAGCCCTCCACAAGGTAATTCAGGGATCCAGGGATCCAGACTACTTCCATCTTACAATGTTCCCCTCCTCTTAGTCTTCACAGTACCCCAGAAATACTTAGAAATGCTTGGGGAAATATTGAGAAATGTATGCAGAAATGCCTGGAGAGAGATACACCTGCCTGGGAAGCTCCTTGGTCTGGAAGTGACTTGCATCTCTACTGGTCACATTCCACTGGTGAAAACTAGTCACATGGCACCATTTAGATGCAAGGGAGCCTGGGAAATGTAGTCCCTGACTGGGCAACCGTTTCCTGGTGGCTGGCCAACTCCACATGAATCTTTGTTGGATGCTTAGTTGTTTCTATCATTTATTAGCAGGAAGGTCTAGTGGTCCTGATCACTCTCTTACCTGCCTCTATGTGGCCCTTTTCTGTTGCTTTGTAGTGTTTATAACCACATTATACTGTTCTTGGGTCCAACAAAAGGGAATCTGTTGAAATGGGACTCTCAGAATCTGTAGGAAAAGAGGAAAAAACGTTGGAAAGAGGCAAGACCCAAACTAGCTCTGGAATTCTGGGAAGTAGGAATATTCTCATAGCAGAATATCCCACCATTCATGGGATAAATATACTCCAGTCATTTGTTTTTCCCTCCTGTCATTGATTCAGAAGATCTCAGGAGAGAGGGGCTATACTTGGACATGTGTACATCTCCATTGTCCTGGGGGGATTGAAGAGATGCATCCAGCTTTGTGGTCCTCAACCCTATCTGCTCATCAGAGCCATCTGGAGAGCTTTAATGAATACCAATGCCCAATCCCCTCCCCACATCAATGAAATCAGGATGCCTGGGGCCAGATCCTGGACAGCAGCCTTTTGTCCAGCTCTCTGTGACTCCAAAGTGCAGTCAGTGTTAAGAATCATGGGATCTGCCCTTCCAAAGTCAGAAGTGGGAAAAGGGCCACTTCAGTTCACCTCCTCACTGAGTCCACACAAAAATGGAGTAGAGGTGATTTCTTGGAATGGAAATTGAGATTTTTTTTTAAAGACTTTGTTTATTTAAGAAAGAGAGTGCTTTCAGGGGGACAGGAAGAGGGAGAATCAGGCTCCTTGCTGAGCAGGGAACCCAACTTGGGGCTAGATCCCATGGCCCTGGGATCATGACTCAAGCGGAAGGCAGATGTTTAACCAAATGAGCCACCCACGTGCCCCAGAAATTGAGATATTTTTAAGAAAAAAGATGAGATGCTGGGCAACCCAAAATGATGAGTGTTTATATACCCAGAATGTGCCTTGAGGTGTAACCTGTGGCCTGCATTCCCCTCCACAACATCAAAATATTCAAGGTCTGTTTGTTTTCCCCAGCCTCCACCTATTTCTCTATTCTTATCCAGGCAGTATGTCCTATTACCTCTCCCTACCTTAAATGCATTTTCACCAAGGACATGTAGAAGCAAGAGTTAGGGCTTTTTAACCTGAGGGAAAACATCTCCAATTATGGGATTCCAGGCACCATGACCAGGAAGAAGGGGGAGATATTGGGAGGTGGGGGTGGGGGGAGTAGAGGAGGGTGGCTGGTGAGGAGTCCAGAGATGTTTCCATAGCAATTTGAATCTTACCATAAGGGTTTTGGAAGGAAGGGCTATTACAGCTAGGGCACCACCTGTGCTTCTATCCATCTGTGGCTGATGGTTAAGGAGGGAAGGGAACGGATTTGGAGTCAGGCCAACCTGAGCTCACATTCCTACCCTGACTCTTAATTGCTATGTTGTCTGGAAAAGTTTCCTGACTTATCTGGGCTCTTAGTTCCCACAGCATTGATAAAAAGGTAATAATAACCCCTACCTGGTAGAATTGAGGATTGAATGACAGAGTGTAAAGAAAACTCAGAGCACAATGTCTGACATGTGAAGTGTGCAAAACTAATGTTAGGTTCCTTGTCTCTTTGCTTTATGCCATTTGGAGATACTCAGTCCAGCTTTGCTCCAAATCACCAATCCATGGGAAAGATATTATTAGGAAAATGGGTAGAATATTGGAAAGGATTGGTAGGAATTAGGTGGTGTGTAAATAATAGCTTTCCTTTTTTTTTTAAACTGGAGAAAACTTGGAAAACAGGAAAGAGAAAGAAGAAAATGAAATATCCAATTTTAGCTCCTGAAGAAAAACACCACTAATTATTTTTGGTATTTCCTTCCCACCTTTCTCCTAGTCATGTTTTAACATAATTGAAATCATGTAGTGTATGTTGTTTATGTTCTTTTTTTTTTTTCTTAGTATGTAAGCATCTTCCCATAGTATTCCAAACTTTGCTTAACCATCAGTTTATTAGAAATATAGTAGTTCATGAAAAGGCAATGACTCAGTGAGTGAGTCAGTCCCCTGTTGCTGGTCAACTAGGTAATTTCCATTACAAAAATGTCACAAAGCATCCTTTTGTGTCACAAACATTTGCTGTATTTCCAATATGTTCTTAGGAGAGATTCTCAGCAGCTGTGCGACTGGGTCAATGAAAAAGAAGTTTTTTGTTGTTGTTGTTTTTGTTTGTTTGTTTTATTCATGAGAGACACACAGAGAGAGAAGCAGAGACACAGGCAGAGGGAGAAGCAGGCTCCATGCAGGGAGCCCGACGTGGGACTCGATCCCGGCTCTCTAAGGATCACACCCTGGGCTGCAAGCGGCACTAAACCACTGAGCCACCAGGGCGGCCCAAAAAGAAGGTTTTTAAAAGATCTTTGTCTACATTTCCAGATTTCTCAGCTAAATTTGAAAACAGACCCATCTTAGCTTTTTTTATTTTTTATTTTTTTTTAAACTTTGCAGCCTGACCTCAAAAAGGAACAGGGAATCTCTGGCAAGACACACAAATAAGAGTAACTTTTCCCAAAGATTATAGGGTCTAGTGGGAGTGGGCTTAGGCAGCCCTTGCATCCCCCTCCTCACACCAGCCCAGCCTCCTGTCTGCCTCATAATTAAGCTTCAGATAATGTTTGTAATCTCTTGGTGTTTTACAGCACATGTCAGGGTGACTGATGGACTCGTCATAGCTCAGACACCCATCATTCCAGTGCTGTAACTATTTTAACCTTCCTAATACACCAGCTTCAAGGGCAAACCAAGGACAGGGACTTGTCAAGCCCCCTCTTGCTCAGCCTCCCCACCACAGGCGGCTTTTCCTTTCCTCTCCCTGCCCTGCATCCTCTTGCTCCTCAGAATCATCCACAAGATAGACCTAAGGCAGTTGTTCAACACCATAAGTATAACTATTCTTAGGTTACAAGCTGCCAGAATTTTGAAGCAAGTGCATGTAAATATTTCATTTCTGACAGTGAGAGTTATTAAGAGAAACCTTGTGCATTTTCTAAAAGAATTTTAAGAGGCGTTTATTCATTGGACATGTCTGGAGCCTACGGAATTTGGTTGGGGGGGTGTTGAATATCATCTGTGAATGGGTTCTTTCCTTTTTTACACTCACATTTAAAAATCTGGGCTGAGTTCTGGTGGCTCAGTGGCTGAAACCAAGTCCTGGGCTAGAATGGAGGAGAGGGATGGCATAGAGAAGGGAAGCTACCTGCTTTAAAAAATACCCCTTTGAGTGGTCTGGTTGCTGGCTATTCCATTAAGTGCAGTGGAGCTTAAAATACCAGGTGTTAGGACTGGTTCTGTTATAGTTACTACACCAAACTCACATAAACGATAGCCATCTGATCTCCAGCTCCATACCAGACATTCCCATGAATCCATGCCAGAAAGACAGATTTTTGTGTCCGTTTTCTGAATGAGGAAACTGAGGCACACAAAAGTGAAGTAGCTTTCCCTGGCCATGCACACAGCTTGTAAGTGATAGAGCAAGGATTTACAAAGCCCAGGGATTTCTGATTCCAGAGCAACCCATAGATACTTTACAAGCTGGGGATCAAATTGAGCTCCCTGAACATCATCACTTGACAGTAAATCTGGAGTATCTCATGCAGAAATGCACAAAGAACAGCAAAGTGCACGTGGTTCTGTGAAAGGAAAGATATATTCACCATTTACTGTGTGCCAGGGACCATGTCAAGCTCTCTGAATATGTATTTTTTGCTTAACTATTAAAACGATCTTATAAAAACATATTTTCCATTTTGTAAGTATACAATTACAGGTCTGGAAAGGAAGAGTACCTTTTGTTGTGATTAACTAGTGCTGTGTAGCAATGTATCCCCAAACCTAGTGGCTCAAGACAGCAGCTATTTATTATAGATCAAAATTTTTGTGAGTCAGGAATCCGGGCAGGGTATGCCAGACAGACATGGACCGATGAGGTTTCTTGGTGGCATTCAGCTGCCAGACGGACAGCCTGGAGGGTCCAAGATGGCTTTTCTCACGTGGATGGTACATTGGCCAGGGAGGCTGGAAGTATGAGCTCGTCAGGGACTCTCCATCCAAATGTCTCCATGTGGCCTCTCCCCAGTGGTCTCAGGGTAGTTGAACTTCTGATGTGGTGGCTGAGGGCTCTCAGAGCTCCCCACAGACAGTGGTAGCAACTGCCAGTCTTTTCAGGCTGGCCTAGAACTGAAACAACATCCCTTATGCTGTAATCTGTTGGTCAAGGTGGTTTTAGAGCCCACCCAGATTCATGGGTTGGGAACATAGACCCCACCTCTCAGTGGAAGAAGTACCAAAGAACATGTGGCCAATTTCAATCACTACATGTGCCTAAGATGACATATCTAAAAAGTGATAAAAGCAGGTTTTGAACTCAGAACTTGACTCCACAACCATGCTTAGAGTCCCTAGCATCCAGGTCATTCAGCTGTTGCAAGTAGGACATTGCAGGGAGAAATACCAGTGTTATTTTTAAGAAATAACATGGGGATGCCTGGGTGGCTCAGCGGTTTAGCGCCTACCTTCAGCCCAGGACGTGATCCTAGAGTCCTGGAATCGAGTCCCACATCGGGCTCGATTTTAAATAAAATTTAAATAAATAAAATATTTTTAAAAAGAGAGAGAGATAACATGGAGGATGCCTGAGTGGCTCAGTGGTTGTGTATCTACCTTTGGCTCAGGTTGTGAGCCAGATGGAGTCCCACATCAGGCTCCTCACAGGGAGCCTGCTTCTCCCTCTGCCTATGTCTCTGTCTCTCTCTGTGTGTCTCTCAAAAATAAAATCTTATAAAAAAGAGAGAGAGATAACATGGAAACAACATCATGGGGGGCAGAGTTTCCATGTTCCCAGTTAACAAAGAAGTAAATTCTTTCAGATGAGGGAAGTGACCTCAAAGACACTCAGCTGCGGAGTGGCAGGAGCCCTGTTTGTCTTATTCCACAACCCAAGCATGTTTCTGCTTTATGATTCTTTGATGATAGTACTTTAAGGTATTCTATGAACAGCAGTGAAAGCAATCCCGAGACTCAGTCAGTTCAAATAAAGAGTTGACTCAAGCGGGTGAAGAATTTGCAACCTGTTGCTGACCCTTCGTTTAAGGTGATTAAAATGTTTCCTGTTATCCCAGAATAGATCATTAAGATGATAACTGAATACAAAGGAGGGCTGAGCATCCCTTACACTTGAAAGAGACCCAAGCACAGGAGGGCTTAGATAACCTCCTCAGAGGTTATCTGTGTCAGAGGGACAAGCCAGCTCTGCTATAGATAAGAGAAAAAGATCCGAGGATTCAGGGAGAGAGGAAAATGATCAGTGTCAACCTGAAAAAAAGCTGAACTCTAAGGGGATCTCTTATAGATACTTGGGGAGCCAATAGTAAGAGGACTCAGTCTGCTCATGCAGCTTCTTTGCTGATGGTTCCTTTCTGCTTATTCAAGCAGAAGAGAAAACAGAGTGGGTATAAAATAAGGGAACAGCTTTAGTCTCAGCTTTGCTCTTGCAAACTGACCAGTGAGTTTCCTCAGTGTCAAGAGGATACCACAGAAGAGCTGGGTTTGAGCCACCTGGCTTGTGTACCCAAGAGATTAGTCGCAAAGTGAGGGGACCTCGGCACCAAGAGACTGACGGAATTAATCACTAGAATTTGGAAGAGGTTGGATGGACGTGGATTTTCTATCAGGGAATCATGCAGAGGGTCTTGGACAAGGCAGTGCTGCAGGGAAGGGGTGTGGCCAGGCCTGCTAGCTCTACTCTCTAAAACCATCTTCTCCTCTTTGATATATAGCTTGACCACATGAACAAGCTCCCTTGCCATTATATGTGACCACATGACTGAGCTCTGGCCAGTAGAATGTGAGCTGAAATGCATGACATTTTTCTGGGTCTGGTTCGTAAAGACAACCATTGTGTTCCTCATTGTGTTCTCCTCCTGCTGGCTGGCTGGTATGGAGATGACCATGGTGACCTTGGAAGCCACAATAAAGATGGCAGAGCCTCTTTCAGCCTGGATCCCTGAATGATTGTGTGGAGGAGAGCTGGCCTCTAATGTGTTCTTCCACTTAGGACTGTTATACGAGCAAGAAACAAATACCCGTTGTGTCAAGCTGTTAGACATTTAGTTTTATCTGTTGCTGCAACTTCAGTGTTCCTGACAAATATAGAAAGCCTGCACCCACAGGCTCCCCAAAATCTACTTGTGCCCCATGAAGGTATCTAGAATCACAGAGACCTAGATTCAGTTGACTGCTCTACCAGAGAAGTAATTTAGCGTCTTTAATACTTATCTAGATCCACTTAGAGTGAGCTCTGTCAGTAAAATGAGCTAATAAGTTCTTTTGTGTCCTTAGACTGTTTTGAGTTGTTTCTATCCCATACTACCAAAAGAGGCCTGTCTACCACTTCCCTTATAAACGTAATAGAGCAGTACCCCAAAACGTTCAGCACAAAAGATTGAATAGTTGGGAGCAACAGAGCCCCAGATGGTTTTTTGGCATCTCAGACTCAAGTGCTTAGGAGATTCAATGAGTGTGATGGAGCAGTGATCTTCCCTATGTCAATTAACTATGTCCTGGTATTTATTAACCTGTGGGGGGTCCCAGGAGGGAATCCATATCTCCATTGTGTGGGCATAATCCCCACACAGGTTTTGAAGGCAGTTTTAAAGTCTGATCTGTGTTCAAACCCTGATTCTGACACTATGGTGTGGAAAGGAACTTAGCATTCCAGCCTCCACCTCCCTATCTGTCATTGTGGCAGGACAGCCAGCTCCTAGAGTTGAGGTTGGGATGTCAAGGTAATCATGTATGTCAAGTTCCTAGCACAAGGGAGGAAGAAACCCTTAATGTCGGCCTTTGCAATTTCAAACACATATAAAGAAAGGGAAGAAGAGGAAGGAAATGATTAAAGGGATGGAAAATGGCTGGAACAAAGCTTTTAGGAGTGTCCTGCTGGGAGTTTCGGCATCCCTTCTGTGCCCTATGCTGGTGCACAGAATGGCTCACCTCAAACATGGCTCTAATCATATCAGCCCCTGCTGGAAACCCTCTGATGGCTGCTGCTGACAAGATAAAAGCCAAATGCCTTAGCCTGGCACCTGCAGCCCATATAGAACCCTCACTCATGCAGCTGGCCTCTGAATTCTGTTCTAGGTGCCCGACATACCACAGCAAGTCACAGATGGGCCCCGAGGTCTGTAGTGTCACATTCCTGAATAAGCCCTGACCTATGTGTGTTAGAAGTGAATCTAACTTAAGACTATACAATCAACCCCCGATGAAGTATATAGAGGGTTCCAGTAACTTTCACCATTTGCTTTTCCTATGTTTATCTAATATGTGGAATTATAAATCCTAAGCATGTTTTATCTCCAGTTGGCCACAGGCCCCACCACTCTCTATCATGACTATATGACCCAGCTTTTACTCTATCATATGAATGGGTGAGAGAGTTATGTTTAGTTCACTCTTCAGTGAGGAAAACAAAATACAAAAACAAAAAAACCAGCATTTCTCCTAAGTCTTTTATTAATGTTGAAGCACTATAAAGCATAACTTTTATCCTATTTTAAATTTATGTTTAGTTTGACAAATAATACATGGATATATTTTCAATGAAAAAAATTTCAAACAATTCAGAAAAAGAGAAAGTCCCCACAACTTTTTTCACCCATCAATTCTCCCTCAAGTTCCAGTTTCCTCCTTAGAGTTAGACCTTTTGTTAACTTGATGAATATCCTCCTGGACAGTTTTCAGACATACATCTACATGGATACAGGGAAGGGAGGAATGTATAATGCATACACGCCTTTAGGTTGTTTTTTTTTTCTTTTTTCATTTATCGTATGTGCTATATAGTTTTTCATGTCAGAACACTATGAAAAACATAATATTCTAACTGTGCATAATATTTTATAATATGGATGTAACATAATTGATTTGGCTTAGAGGACCATAAATTTGGAGTCCAACAGGCACATCCAGACTACATATGTATTTTGTTTGTCCAGAGCCATATCTAACTGTTTCAAATTAAATGCAAATAGCTTTAGGTAGAGTAGGCAATCTCTAATTTCCACACAGGCCTCTCCATTCCCTATTATCTTACAGGCAGCCCACATTATGCATTTTCATTACTTCCCTGGCCCCTGTGGTCATTTGTGTGTTCAAACTCAGTATTTTAGCCATTCTTTTATTTGTGGGTGTTTAAATTTTTTAGAAATGTATTGTTATCATGAACAATGCTGCAATGAATAGCTATATATTTATCTAAGGTAGATGTAAGAATTGGGTTTGCACACAGGAGACACAAAATTTATTTATTTATTTATTTATTTATTTATTTATTTATTTATTTATTTATGAGACTCAAAATTTAGAAGTTAGGAGACATACACAGAGTTAGGAGACACACACTAAAATTATGAATGGAGAAAATCCAAGTTAGCTGAGAACTGTGTTGCCCATGTGCTCTGTGAAGCAGGGAGAGGGATACAGCTTAAGACCTACTGCATATCATGCTACCCTTTTACATTCCCATTGGTTTTCAGCAGGGAGATGTGTGTGTGTACAAGTACACACACACACACACACACACACGTGGGATTGTGTAGCCAGGGCATCTGTCGTGGATTGCTTGGGAATCAGCTCTTCTCCCAGGCTCAGCTCTGATAGGGCTCCCGAGCAGAGAGCAAGAGCAAGGAGGCTCCGGGCTCTGATATTCATCACACCTTGAAGTGTCTCTCCAGGGCTAGCCCCTGGATTCAAGGTTTGGCAAGCCTCAGACCACAGCTAATGGACTCTCTTGGTTGAGGTCAGTTTGAAGGCTGGCCTCCTGTTTAGGAGGCTAATGATGCGTGAAGCTGCCCAGTAGGCAGCAGGCTCTGTCTGAGTTACTTCCGGGGCTAACCCTTACGTGAAGACTGGTCTGATGCGATGAGCTAAGTGTGGGAGAGGTGCTTCTGAGAGCTGGGTCAGTATGAACTACAGGGACTGGTCAGCTAATTCAGGAAGACATAGATTCCTAAGCACTTTGTTGGAGTCACAACCGTGAGCTAGTCTTGATCTGTATCATTTTCAAGTATGGGCTGCCATAACAAAATATCATAGCCTGGGTATATTAAACAACAGAAATTTATTTCTCATAGTTCTGGAGACTGGAAGTCTAAGGTCAAGGTGCCAGCAGAGTTAGTGTCTGTTGAAGCCTGTCTCCTTGGGTTACAGATGGCTTCATTTGTGTTCTGTCCTCATGTAGCCTTTCCTTGATGCATACAGGTGAGAGAGAGAGAGAGACAGAGAGACAGAGAGAGAAAGAGGAAGCAAAGGGAAGCTAGAAAAAGATGTCTCTGATGTTTCTTCTGATAAAGACACTAACCCCATTGTGAGGAGCCAACACTCATTACATCATCTAAACCGAATTACCTCGAAAAGGCCCCATCCCCAAATACCATCACATGGGGATTACAACTTTATGAATTTTAAGGTGATACAATTCAGACCACAGCAGTCTGGTAGGAAAATATGACTGAGGTTGGCCAAATCAACCTTGGATATAAGATAGAGTTGCAAGACAGAAAGTTATCATATCAGAAAGAAATTCTTACCTGCCCTTATGCATATTTAAACACATAGGAACAATGGTGGATGGTGTCTAAATCAAATCCTTGTTGTTGTTACATAAATTAACCCATTTATGATAGACTAGCAATGGTTTTTTTTAGATTTTATTTATTTATTCATAAGAGGCACACGGGGGGTGGTGGGGGTGGTGGGAGGAGGCAGAGACACAGGCAGAGGGAGAAGCAGGGTCCATGTGGGGAGCCCAATGCGGGACTTGATCCCAAGTCTCCAGGATCAGGCCCTGGGTTGAAGGCGGTGCTAAACTGCTGAGCTACCTGGGCTGCCCAGCTAGCAATGTTTTAAATGGTGGAGCTTCTCCTGGACTTTCAACTCCTTCAGTCCTCTGATGGCATGCTTTATTGTGAAGGCAGGAGTAGCGTTGTAGGTCCAGGCACTACCAGCTATGGTTTTCATGTAGGAACAACAGTGCCAGATCCCCACAGCTTGTCTTTTAATCTTGGTTTTTGTCACAGAAGGAACAAGTATAACTTGGCATGCTGGCTTATTTCAATCTATTTGCCATTTTCCTGAGGGAGGCACCATAATGGGTCCTGTATTTACTGATGATTCTGACCTTCTTCGTGCGTTTAGTCATGTTGCTGCAAACTAGCTGTGAGCCCAGAGATAGAAAATGGGCTGTGGGTAGGAGCCTGAAAGTGTATATGATGTTATCTTGGGTTTTAATTGATTTCCCTACTTAGTGATGTTCTGGGCTTGGAAACCCCATGTTCTTTATGAAGTGGGAATAATCAGAGTTGTTTTGGGGATTAAATGAGACAGTAAGTGTAAAGTTGGCACAGTGCCTGGCACAATGTTTCATTTAACAATATTTTGAGGCATTTTAAAAACAGAAAGCTGCAGTTGCTATAGTTTGTAGTTTTACCTTTCCCTTATACTGACTCGAAACTTTAAGAAAAAAAAAAAACCCTCAAAAGTGTCTTCAATGCCTTTGCTTTTTCAGTGTTCATTTAATCATTATCAGTGCACGGGCATTGCACACAGCCCTCCTCCTTTTTTTTTCCTGGCAAGATGGTTATAATGTGTTGAAAATATTAATTATCTTCCTCACCTTATACACAGGACTGGAAAAAACAAATCTTGTTGCTGTGCTTGGTAGAAGAAAAAGTACCTCTGTGCGTGTGTGTCCCTGTGTGTGTCTCTGTGTGTGTATTGCACTCATTGTCCCCTTGGGTCATAACAAATTATTGATGCCAGTTCCTTTAAAAAGACAATTAATCCAATTACCTTCTTGTTGAATCAATACTAATGTCTTTTTTTCTTTAACTTTCAGGTTTTGACAAGCCTGGCTGCCAGCAAAGCTGAGGTAGGAAATATGGTTTTACTGTCTTTTTGGAGGACATTTTGACGTGGTTTCCTTCTGTAATGCAGTGAAATGGGTATCCTAGCTGTGTTATGCTCTGTGTAGTCTCCTGGTGATTTGGATAGGGTGTAGTCAGTAGGCTGGTTTCCATGGTGCTGTTTGGGGCTCTCCAGGTGTGCACTGAGTAGCCTGGTAAAGATGGTTGGTGGTTTCAAAGCCAGATATCCTGTTTGCTTGCTTCTGTCTTGGTGACTTCAGGGTCTGTCTGTATACATTATGATTCCAGTTCCACTAAGATAAACCCTTTGGCAGTGAGACCTCCATCTGTCTTTATGCTGTTCTTCCATTTCCTCCCTCCTCTTCCTCACCTTCCTTGTCCTCTGGGGGCATGAAGAGAACTGTGGCTGAGGCTGGTAAAGGATAAAAAAGACATTGGTCAGAGGTCATTAGCAAGGTGACCGTCGCTGGGAATTGTATGTGATGCTCTTTAATGAATATCTCCAAAATATATCCAGTGCCATGGGGCAGTTGCACTCCCAATCCCAAGTTACTGTGTGGATAGAACAAGGAGCATCAACCCTGGCCTCAGGAGCCTGGGGTCTGCATGACCTTGTGCATCACTGTAACTGCTTAGATTCTCTCTCCTCATGTGCCCAGTGAGGATGAAGATAATTACACTTCCTTTGGATCTATCACATGAGTGTGGAGGCAGATTCTTGCAGGGCTCCACAAAATGAAAGGGGAGACCATTGTCAAAGAGTGGAAACACTAGTTGAATGTCTGTCTCCTTTGATACGATAGCTTGTAATGCAAACGTTTTCCAAGAACTATAATTCATTAGTGGTGAAAATGTTACTTTGAATGCCTAGTGAGGCAGGTATTTGGGGAGCAGTTCAACGAGGGGGGAAAGAAGTGGAAAGCAGAAGGATGGGGTGGATGTAAGGAGCCACTAGTGTCATCTGCTTTCCATGGTCTTGTGGCCAATGACTTGAGCTAGTCATTTATCTTCCCAAACTTAATTTCCTCATTTTCAGAATGAGAATACACATCACATGAGGTTGTTCAGCATATTAAAATGGCAGTATCAGTATTCACTCTTCTAGCCTGCTGTAACTAGAATACCAGTTTTCATGTATTCAGCATGAATATACCATTTGTTTGTAAGGCTTTACATGTATCATCTTATAAAATCCTTACAGAAATGTTGTGATGTGCACACTATTATAATCCTGTTTTCAGAAGGATAAACTGAGCTTCAGAAAGATTTAAGAACTTGCCTAGAGCCATTCAACTGGTGAATGATAGAGCCAACATTCAAGGTGGGGTACAAAGTATTGACTCTTAACTGCCATCAGGCTGCTGTAACAAGATCACATAGACTGGGTGGTCTAAACAACAGAAACTTATTTCTCACAGTTAGAAAGGTTGGGAATTCCAAGGTCAAGGCTCTGACAGATCTAATGTCTGGTGAGAGCTCTCTTTCTGGTTTGCAAGGTAGCCATCTTCTTGTTGGGTCCTTGTATGGCAAGAGAACAGAGAGAGGAAGCAAGCTCTTCTGTCTTTTCTTATAAGGGCATAAATCCCATTTGTAAGGGCTTCATCCTCATGATCTGATCACTTACAAAGGCCCCACCTAATACCATTACATTGGAGGTTAAGATTTTAACCTATGAATTTTGGAAGGACACAAACATAAAAGTCCATAACACACATAAACTTGGTGCATAGTGGGTGTTAATAAATGTTAATACTTATACTCAATAAGGGCTAGTCCTTCTTTCTAGATTATACCCAAATGTATCTCAGGCCTCTGGGGTCAGCACCACGGACAGCTGCCTGTTTCCTGTGATCTTCCATCTTTTCCCCCAGAAAGTCTCACATTTGTGTCACATTTGGCAATTTAAAACAAACAACAATAAAAACACCTTTACATATGTTGCCCCTTTTCAATTTCACAGAAATCACATATGGGAGGATATTATTACTGTCATTTCCAGGTTTAAAAATGGAATTTTAGAGAATTGGAATACTGTAAATGTTGGTAAAATGTATAATGATCTAGTAATTCCTCTCCTGCCTGTGTGCCCAAGAGAAAATAGTGCTTGTGTCCACCAGAAAACGTACACAGGACTTTTCATAGAAATTTTATCATAGCCAAACCAAATGTCCATGAATAGCATTATAGATAAATAAACTGTGGTATATCTGTGCAATGAATACAAGACAACAATCCAAAAGAATTATGTATACATATATGAAACAGCCTGTATGAATCTCAGAAACATAATGGTGAGTAAAAAAAAAAAAAAAAAAAAAAAAAAAACAGAATAAAAGAATGTACTCTGATTTTATTAGCATGCATTTAAAACTAACACTCATTTCTGGTGATAACAGAAACAATAGTGGTTACCTCTGGGAGATGCTGATTAGGAGGGGGGCACAAGAGAACTTACTAGAGATAGAGATACTCAACACCATGACCTGGATATGGTCATACAGGTAACCAGCACATGTAACATTTATGGAGTGCCTTACTTAGGATATAGGCATTTCTTAGTACACAATTTGCATATCAGTAGGAGGAGTGGGAGGGGGAAGGAAAGGAAAGAAAGCATAAATGTTAAAAATATAAAATAGGGGGATCCCTGGGTGGCTCAGCAGTTTAGCGCCTGCCTTCTGCCCAGGGCGTGATCCTGAAGTCCCAGGATCGAGTCCTGTATCAGGCTCCCTGCATGGAGCCTGCTTTTCCAAACCCTGCCTGTGTCTCTGCCCTCCACCCTCTCTCTGTCTCTCATAAGTAAATAAATAAAATATTTTTTAAAAATTATATATATATAATTATATATATATAAAATAGGATAGGGGGGACACCTGGGTGGCTCAGCGGTTGAGCATCTGCCTTCGACTCAGGGCACGATCCCATGGTCCAGGGATCGAGTCCCACATCGGACTCCCTGCATGGAGCCTGCTTCTCTCTCTGCCTATGTCTCTGCCTGCCTCTCTCTCTGTGTCTCATGAATAAATAAATAAAATCCTTTTAAAAAATAAAATAAAATAGGATAGTGGAAAAAGGATAATAATCAGGTGTGGGAATGGGATGAAAGTATAAGAACCATCGACACACAGACAACACTGTAGATCAAAAATAACCTAAATTCACTCACTCATCCATTCCCTCCTTCCTTCATTTTTACTCTGGACTCCTGTTTCCCAGATGGAACAGGTTTTTTTTAAAAAAAAGAAAACAAAAAAAAACTTTTTCCTTCTCCTAACCATTGTTTCTAAGGCTAAATTGTAATTGCTGCAGCCAGATCATATTTTTTGCACTACTGCAGGGAGGTAACCTTTTATTAATTGAATTTCTAATGGCAATTCATCAAAGCAAGCGATCACCGTTATTTAATGCATGATCCATATTCATGGCATGTTCTGTTAGGTAAATAATAGTGGCTCTGGGAAAGTGCTTCTGTGAGGTCCTTTTCCTTCTCAAATGACTTTCTTTTTTCCTAAGTACAGACAAACGGTTGTAATTTCAGAAGAACAAACCCCACCTGTGGAGGAGTCATTGGTTACAGGGAGGACAAGAAGAATTACAGACCCACAGAATCATTGAGAATGAATGGCTTTGCCAGTTCCCTTTCTCTCTCCAGATTGACAGTGAATATGTGAATAACGTTTGCTAAATCTGGACTTTGAAAACATGACAGCAAGCTGTTTGTGCCAATAATTTTTCATGGCATATGCCACCCCTCCCCGCACCACACACAGTTTTAATAAGATGGCACATGGACTATTGAGAAATGTTAAAACCCTGCCGAGGAAAGAGCTTTATCTTGTGACCAAATTCTGCCCAGCAATGTTTATGACAGCTGAAGAATTTATCTTAAATTCCCTCTGCTAGCCGCAAAGCACATGGCCCTTTGTCTCCGAGCAGCCTGTAAGAACCAAACTAAGATGTCACATACATAATATAACAGATAAATGGCCCAATTTCCATGTCCACATGATGAATGGAATGCAAGTTCAGCACACACATATTTGCACATTAATTGGCCCTGCATGGTTCCATTTTGTTCCTAAGTTGCTACTGTATGTCTCGTGGATTCCTTCCCCTTCAGAATCATTAAGCTTGTTTTATCGCACAAATGCATACACATTTCCCCCCTATTTATCGTCACGCAGCTTGCCCTGCTGAGAGAGAACCAAGTAACCTGGGCATAGCCATTGGATTGCAAATGCCTACATCTGAGTTCTCTTCACCACCAACTGCACATTAACACAAAGATCTGAGACCCAGCCCCACAGTTGGTTATGCTGACAGCCAAACAAAGGAGGTTGCAGGCGAGGATGTTTGAAAAAAAAATCATTTCTTTTCAGTTAGCAGTTGGTTTCTTGCCTCACCTTAATGATTTCCTGTTGATAGTTTAATGGCAATATAAACCCAGTGGAGGGCCTCAATTTTGATAAATTGGCCTGCTCCTATTTCATGGCAAAGGAATCGGACTGAGATTGATTGATATTATAGTTTTGCCATCCCAAATAATTGCAATGGCAAACAGTGCAGGTGGTAAAGCCCAGGGGCCTTCAGGAAATGTAGGTGGAATCTCCCTCCCACTAATCCCTTTTTCATTCCAGAAGGAAACTTTATTCTGGGCCAAGGAACCATTTATTTTCCCTGTCTCAACTCTGAGTCTCAGGGCTTCACAGCCCTGTAAGCACTCTGACCCATGTGGAGAGAAACCGGTGCTTTTGAAAAGGAACTGAGTTTCTTAGGCTATGGGCAAAAGACCAATCCTGGCCATTTCAAGTCGTCTGAGAAGCCAGAATATTTTATAAGGAAAAGTTGAGCTGTTGCATGAAGAGGGTTACAGTGGAAAGAATATGAGCTTTGGAGTCTAATAGATGACATATGAATCATGAGTCCACATCTTACAAGTCAGATGCCAATGGGGAAGTCACTTACCTGCCAAATAAGTCTCTCTTCAGTAAAATGGGGATAATGAAATCACCCAAAAGGTTGGTCTGAGTTTTAGAACTTGATAATCTATATACAGTGCCTAAGATCATACCTGGCATAAAACAGACATTCAATAATTATTATTTTGTTTCTTCACGCATCCCCTGTTTTTTATCTATTGTGTAAAGCATAACCGTGTATAAATAAACTCATCAGAAGTTTCTTTCTTTCTCTTTTTAAAATATTTTATTTATTTATTCATGAGAGACACACAGAGAGAGGGGCACAGATGCAGGCAGAGGGAGAAACAGGCTTCATGCAGGGAGCTGGACACGGGACTCGATCCCGGGTCTTCAGGATCACACCCTGGGCTGAAGGCAGTGCTAAACCACTGAGCCACCTGGGCTGCCCAGAAGTTTATTTCTAATAAAACCTGTAGCTTTGAAAGCTTGCTGTGAAGATTTTGCACCATGGCTGACCTAGACTCTAGCCAGGCTGGAGTTTAGTTACATGGCTTAATTCACATTGAAGTTAATGATCCCTTTTCTCTACCAAGGACAAGATCTACTTGAGGATTAGCAACACTTTCCAATGAACACTCTTGGCCTTGTCTGATTTCACCCAATCACTTTGATAGTCTTCTTTGTCATTGGAACCAACTTAAAAGAATAGTTTACGGAACCTTAAAAAGCACCTGGCCTTAATCCAGGAGCCCAGAATTCTCAGTTGGAGACATGGCTGGCATGTTTTTAATTTGATGGATAGTTAAGTGACAGCTGTATATCTTAGGCACAGCTCTAGTCTCTGGGATACTTATAGAATGTTGATGTGAAATCAGACCTACAAAGAACATATGTTCCAGTGTGGGGTTGGGGACTTATATTATAAATGCTATGGTAGCCATTGTTTTGTGAGCACCAGGATATTTATAATAGTAAAGTTTTCTCCATAAGCTGTACTCCATATTTGGGAAGTTTTGAGTTTGAGTTTGAATGTAAATGAGCCTAGATAGGAATGGGGTACCCGTGGAGGCTTCCCAAGGGAGGATTACAAAGACTAGAGCCCTCCCAAGGGAGGATTATAAAGACTAGAGCCTTGAAAAGTAAGTTAGGTAATCATCCAGTGAAAAAAGTAAAGAACATGAGCAAAGGTACAGATGGGAAAGAGTTTGTGTGTTCAATAAGCATTAAAAGAGGGTGTGGGAGCAGTAAAGGAGAGTGAAGTGATTGTAGTGAACATGGAGAAACCAAGATGAAGTATCTTCATGCAAGGCAAAGAGGAAGAGATTATGAGAAAGAGGTGAGGGTGATGTCCTTTGACAGATGAATGGATGAAGAAGATGTGGTATATATACACAATGGAAGATTGCTTAGCCATCAGAAAGGATGAATACCTACTGTTTACTTTGACCTGGAGGATATTATGCTGAGTGAAATAACTCAATCAGAGAAGGACAATCATCATATGGTTTCATTCATATGTGGAATATAAGAAATAGTGAAAAGGATGATAAGGGAAAAGAGGGAAACTGGGGAAAAATTAGAGAGGAAGACAAACCAAGAGAGACTCCTAACTCTGGGAAACAAACAAAGGGTTGCAGAAAGGGAGGAGGGTGTGGGAATGGGGTAACTGGGTGATGGGCTTAAGAAGGGCACATGATGAGATGAGCACTGGGTGTTATACTATATGTTGGCAAATTGAATTTAAATAAAATATATATTAAAACAAAGAGAAGTAAGGTACTAAATGATTCACTGTGGTCAAGGAGAGTGTGCGCTGGGTTGATGGCCCACTGGATGTGGCAAGTATACAATCATTAATGTTTTCAACAAAATCTTTCCCAATGTAGGTGGTGGAAGCAAAAGTTAGATTTGGTAGTTTGTGGAGTAAATGGAAAGAGAAGACCCATAAGTACGATATAGACCAGCCCTTCAAGGGCCAAATGGTTGAGCCAAGTGAATAATGGTCTCTGACTTGAAGGAACTTTGAAGATGAGAGAAGCTTAGGTATGTCTTAGGCCTGGACAGGCCTCAGAGTATATGATGATGGGATCAGAGCACAGGTAGGGTTCAGCCACTGAGAGAACATGCTTGGCTCACCATTGAATCATCAGGGCTCAGCACCTGTGCCAGAGTATTATGGCATTAAATGGACTGAGAAAGGGCATTTTTCCTCTGACATTGAGAAACAAAGGATGGAGAGTAAGTATGGATAAATTTGAAGGAGAAGGAAGAGAAATTGAAAAAGGTTATGCTTGGCCGCCTTCATTTTCCCAGTGAATAGCAGAGGGAAATTTATGTGCTGACCATAAGGGGAGCAGGGTAGAACTGGGGGTTAAAGAGGAAAATAGGGCAGCCCCGGTGGCGTAGCGGTTTAGCGCTGCCTGCAGCCTAGGGCGTGATCCTGGAGACCCCACATCAGGCTCCCTGCATGGTGCCTGCTTCTCCCTCTGCCTGTGTCTCTGCCTCTCTCCCTCTCTCTCTGTGTGTCTCTATGAATAAATAAATAAGTAATCTTTAAAAAAAAAAAAAAAGAGTCTCTCTCTGCCTGTGTCTCTGCCTCTCTCTCTCTCTCTGTGACTATCATAAATAAATAAATTAAAAAAAAAAAAACTTTAAGGGATCCCTGGGTGACACAGCGGTTTGGCGCCTGCCTTTGGCCCAGGGCGTGATCCTGGAGACCCGGGATCGAATCCCACATCGGGCTCCCGGTGCATGGAGCCTGCTTCTCCCTCTGCCTGTGTCTCTGCCTCTCTCTCTCTCTCTCTCTCTGTGACTATCATAAATAAATAAATTTTTAAAAAAAGAGGAAAATAAACAGGAGGGAATGCACTGGTAAGAGGCTGATTGATCAGGGAAATCCATCTAGCAAACCAATATGTGTAAGCACCAGAGCAGGAAGATGAGCCAGAGTCTGCTAGCTGTACTGAACACTGTGGCTGTCATTCACCATGTGCGTACTGGGTGCCTAGCACTGTGTTATCTTCATGACAATCTTTAAAATGCATATCACTATCCACATTCTACAGAGAAGGAAACCAACCCTCTGAGAGGTGGTGTAGGCTCACCAAAACTATCCAAGAATTAAATAGCAAGGCTAATGTTTGAATCAATCTGTCCGACTACAACTCTGGGTTTCCTTCTACTGTGAACATTACTACTGTGAGGATGGGGTACGGAGTTCAAACCCCAGGTCCGTTATTTCTTATCTCTAGTTCCTGATAGCAGTGAAGCTCAGTGAAATTACTTAACCTTTGCGTGTCTCATTTGTCTCCTCCATAGAATGAAGTTAATTAAAGAATGAACCTTATAGCTTTTTGTGAAGGTGAAAAGGCATGATGTAAGGTATGGGAGACAATTAGCATATTACTTTGTGCATAAATAGCTCATAATATATGCCAGTCATTGTAGTAGTTGTTTTTATTAGTATCATTGGGAATTCATTCTAAGCCACAACAGGAAATAGCAGAGAAACCAACTAGAAACCATTTTGTAGCCTCTAAACCAAATGGAAGCATCAGTCCCACAGCCTTCCAAAAACACCTTAGTTACTCCATGTTCCCTGGAAAAAGTGAGCAACTATAAAAAAGATTATCTTTTCATTGCTTCTATCAGAAAAGAAAAGCATTTGTACTTTGCAATAGGGTTAATAAAAAATGTAACCAAAGGGGGAAAAAAAACCCTAACTTTTAGTTAGCATCTGACTATGCTAGACATTCTACAAGTCATTTTATATACCATTTATATATCTTCTCATTAATTTAACCCCTATAAGAACCCTGTGAGCTAAGTAGGGTTATTTTTCCTATTTTACAGATGAGCAAACTGAGACTCAAGGTGATTAATTAAATGAGTAACATAGGCGGCAGGAGGGGGATCAGGAATCACATCCATGACTGTTAGACTCCCAAAGCCAGCTGAGATGATGAGGAAGGGAAACCAGGAGTCCCCTCACATCTCCCAGGGGCAAAGGCTGGGTCTTTCAACCCTTGAGAGAAAAATCTAGCCTCTCCTGAAGTTTCTCTTCCTCCAAGCTTCCCCAGCCACAGCTCAACCAATCTAGTTGACTCTCTGTTTTAAGATTTTGTGAGTGCTCTGTGATCACAAAACCCATTCCCACACCATGAATTATTTCC
This sequence comes from Canis aureus, assembly GCF_053574225.1. Lineage (NCBI taxonomy): Eukaryota > Metazoa > Chordata > Mammalia > Carnivora > Canidae > Canis > Canis aureus. The sequence goes on from NC_135618.1 coordinate 42,048,885, forward strand.
TACAGTTTTGACACCATTTATTTCCATAGCGTTATACATTCCAGCCTTCTGACTGTTTAAGATCAAAAGATGTGCTCCAGGCTCACATTTCACTCTCCCTCTCAGATGCAATCCACCAAATTGGACTGAACAGTGGAAGCTCCAGCCTGTCATAGTCTGTAATGTTGCATAACTCCAAGGGCTCAGTGTGTTTTATCAGTGGTGAAGGAGAAATGGACTCACCCACCATGGGAGGGCTTCTGCAGGGGACATGGGAGAAGATTTGGAAATGGCAGCTGAAAGGCAGTGATAGAATGTTCAGAAGCACTCCAGGAGATGGGGAGTTCAACTGGTTGAACTTGGTTGAAGCCAAGGCCAAGGGCAAAGGTTAATAAAAGATCAGTGAAGAAGGGAGAGGTCCAAGTAGGCAACTGTGGGATTCTCCCCTGAGGAAATCAGGGAAATGCTCCTTCTAGCAAGGGGCAAGGAGGAAGGGCCATGCTTCTATCCAGGGTGGGGCTCAGGGTATATGGAACTAAGCAGACTACATGTGCATTAGCAAATGTACCTCTTTAGGATCTATACATTGACTCAACAAACTTAAAGAGCATCTACTATTCTGTAGTTATTCCTTTGGACCCTGGCCACTTAAAATGAGTAAGATAGTTTCCAGCTCTCAAGGAGCCTATCACATAGTAAAATATGTGGAATGGTGAACAGATGTTTTTAGCAAAGTTCTAAAGTAGAGCAGGACTCCAGGTAGAGAGTGAATGTTTAGAGGGGATGATCAAGTCTCCTGGGAATCGCAAGAGACTTCCAGAGGGCATGAGGCTTCCTTTCATGCTCACCTATGTGCCTTAAGGCTAAAATCAGTAAAAGGTCTTGAAGACCATATACTGGATACCATAGTCCATGGCATATTTCAATAATCTGGAATAAGTCTGACAAGCAGCAAAGAGACTGCTTTGGGTTGACTATGTAGGTGGGTCAAGGATGAGAGAGAAGAGAAGAATTGGAATATCAATTGGACATTTGGATTGGCATGTAATGGGGCATTGAAAATGACTCCTCAAAAAAAAAAAGTGACTCCTCATGATGGTGATGATGATGGTGGTGGTCATGAGAGCATGTGTTGAGTGCCCATAGTATGTTGGATATAGTGCAAAGCATTTTACATGGATTACCTTCTTTGTGCCTTCCAAGAAACTTAGGTAAATGAGTATTAATATTACCTTCATTTAATGGGTGAGAAAACCAAGTCTCAGAAGAGTTGATGGGATCCATCCAAGGCCATATGGCTAGTAGGCAGAATTAGTATTTGCTTCTAGGCAATTTGCCTTCTGAACCAGCAGCCGAGCTAAGATGGGGGAAACAGGCTTGAAAACCCCCTTGGGTTAAAGTCTGCATTGCTCAGCACAAACCTCTCATGACAAATGATGCTCACACACTTTGGAGAAACTTCGTGACTGTGCCTGATTCTCGGCACTAATGTAGCTTGACTTGGGGCTGATATCCCACTTATCTCACCAGAATGACAATTGGGGGGTGGGGAAGAGTTATTGCTATTCCGGCTTCCTCTATTGAGCTATGAATAAATGATGATAGCTGTGAAATAGTGTGGTGTTTAGATCGTTTCTGGTAAATTAAAAAAAATAAAAATTGAATAAAGTGGTAATCCATGCAGCCATTTAAATAAGAGGAGTGGAACAAAATTAGTAAACTCTTTTAGTGTCTTTCTGGCCTTGTCATTCTAATGTAATTAGTTTGCAAAAATATTAATTAATAGTCAAACAGCTGACACGTTTTACATGTTGATTTGAAATGTGTTAATTACGTTTTATACTTTGCCCTGTTACTGTCCTCAGCAGCAGCATAGGTGGGAATTCTGGTCCAATGGCCCCCTCCTTCTTATAGACTGGCTAGTCACATAGTCACAAAGTCTCATAGTCACTGAGAACCCTTTGTAATGCTCAGAGCTACTCATACCTTTGGAGAGAAGGAGGGAGAATCCTGTCTAGAAACAGCATGGTAGTGTGGTTTCAACTAATGTGGTTGCTGACTGCAAACACAGTATCTTAAGAAGGCTTCTTGAGTTCCAATGAGTAGATGCTGTGCTGTATCAGCTGTGTTTTCCGATAGTAAGTTGAAGCTGGAGAGAGTGACTGCTGAGCATCTTTCCTTGGATTACATTCCGTCTCCAGAATAGATTCTGCCCAAATCTTGCAAATGGATTGTATACTCCTGTCTCCGATGAAAGTGCTGAATTCTAGGTGTGTCTCATGGCAGATCTAGCCATTTCCATGAATAGGGGATGTTGTCTCCTGCACTGTGGTTTTTGTAAAGATCAGTCAGGAGAGGTTAGAGTAGGCTGAGGTAACAAGTGATGGGGCTAAGTTTCAATTGCTTACCCAATAGCAGTTTCTTTTTCACCCATGCTGAATGTGCAATGGACATTGGGTGACTCTCCATGGAGGGATCAAACAGTACAACCTGCTTCTACCTGTGGCTGCATCGTGTCAACACACACCTTGGCCATCAATATGGCAGGGAGCTAAAGAGAACACGGAGTCTCTCTTGTGTTTTTCATCGTCTCAGCACAGAAATGATAAACATCACTTCCACCCACAGTCTACTGCTAAAACTCATCCCACGGCACCCACTGCAAGGGGTCTGGGAAATATGAGGACCACACGCATTTTCCATGAGAATTAAATACCTGCCACAATGTGATAATGATGATGATAATCATCCCTATTGTCATCCCAACCATTGTGCTTCACTGAGTCCTACACTGTGGCTACCTGCCAGGCACCTGTTTTGTATTTTACAGTTTCTCTTGATTCACTATCCTCCTTTCCATTGTCAAGAAGAAGAAGAAGGGGAGGCTTAGAGGGGTGAAACTTACTCATTTACTGTCACATAGTCAGTAAGGGACCAACCAGGATTCAACTCTAAATCTGAGAGCAGAGCCTCTGATGATCTCTGCCTCCCAAAGTTTTTGGCGACTGTCCCTGTGTTAGTATCCTAGGAGGAAGAACTGGGATCATCACTCAGATACCTATGAAGAATCAGCATAAGGATCTGTTAAGTTTCTAAGGCATGAGATGACTGCTGGCCCAAGTTTGTGCGGAACCTATTACTTTCAGCCTATAGATTCATATTCTTTATCATATTTGACTTTTTATAATAATCCTGTGGAGCATTTGGAAAGAATGTTTGATTAACTCCTATTTGTAGACCCAGTGACAGAGGGCCCAGGAGGACAAATGCCAGAAGACACCTTGGTTATCTGGTCTCTGAAGTCCTGGACTTGCCTCTTTGTGTGTATGGGACTGAGGGTCCTCAAGACCCTAAACCAGAGAGACCTGTTCTCTTTTGGCATCTGGGGAGAACCATGGGCCTCTTTGCATATTAAAGTCTTAAAACACATAATATAAAATCCTTAATATCACTAAGGAAAGCATTTATATTGAAATGCATTTACTAAAATAATATGATCCAGTAAAATTGTTGTTTTCTTTACAACACATTAAATAACAAGCAAGCCTAGTAATTACTATAATTTGGAAATAGAAATAAACATTATGATGTTTTGAGATATCTGTGACAATTATAATGTAAAGTGACTAAAAAATTCTGTTATTTCTGTTGGTGACAAAGTTACAGGTACTGGTACTACTCCTGTGATTTGTTGCTTACATTTATAATTAAAGGGAATGCCAGATTACAGTGAGATACTGCTAGAAATTTAGTTTTATTTTCCCGATCCAAATTCATAGACCCGCTGGGATCTATCTAGAGGACCCTGGTAGAGGTCTTAGAAGCTTAAAACCTTTTTCATCCTTGGCTCTGGCTTAGGATGGCCCAAGGTCATATTATAGAAAAGGTAAAGTTTGTGGTGTATCCATCCACTTATTCTCTCCCACCTTTATCATGTCATCATGCCCAGTGCCTGAACTTGGCACTCAGACAGATCCTTCTTTCTCACCAGAGCACATGTGGCATATAACAGGACCAGAGTTTATTAAAGGCTTATATTTTTTTTCAATACTAGCACTACGGTAAGACTTCATACCTATTATTTTACTTAATTCTGGTATTCTATTGTTACACATATTTTACGGAAAGTAATAATGATAGTTAACATTTATGAATACTACTATGCACCAGGCAACCTTCTTAGCACACTTTATGTACTAAAATAACCACAATTACAATAATAGCAGTTGTAGCAGCTCAGATGTACATAGCACTCCCTAGATGCCAGGCTTATTTTGTTCTATTATATACATTTAACTTAAATTATTCCTTCCACATTCCTATCAGATGAGTATTAGTTGTTCCTATTTTACAGAGTGGGAACTAGGTGCAGAGAGGTTAATAACTATGAAGGAAAGCCTTAAATCCAGATGTTCTGATTTCACCATCCACGAAAGTCCATGAGGTTAGCTACTGAGTTCCACTGTCTTGCTTTTGCTTCATTCAATGCTCCTTAGAACAATTCCAGAGGTGGACGTCATGTTGCCCCCATTTCATAGATCAAGCAGTTGAGGAACAGAGACGTTAGGAAACTTCCCTGAGAGTTGGCTTCATTCAGCTCAGAGATGGAACAAGAAAGATGGGAGCTGACAGTCCACGGAAATTTTAGTGTGCTTACAAAAGTCCTACATTTACTTCTGCCCATCTTCCATGGGTTAGAACTCAGTCGCATGGTCCCACTGAACTGCAAAGGATGCTGGCAAATGTAGTCTAGCTATGAAACCCATGAGGTGGGATTGCACAGAGGGTGGGTTTTGGTGAACTTGGAACTATCTCTACCACAGAAATTGAGCAGAGCTCTGTAAACTCTACCTCACAGGGAGAATCCATCCACACCAGAGACAGGATTGGGGTGATGCATCTGGAGTCCCTAACCCACACCCGATTCACAGTCCCCTATGGTGCCTGCCCTCAAACGTTAGCTTGCCTTCTCTGGGGCACCAAGTGCCAGTGCTATTCTCCAGGGTGGCTTGTAGGCTGAATTTGACACAAATAAATTACTGCAAATTAGAGAACGTGAAAAATCTCATGCTGTGGGGATTTGGTCTCTGGGTCTATTTTTAAAAGCCATGAAGAATCTGCAAATGAAGTATCGTCAAATAGAAAACAGATTAAAATGTATAATAGTTTATACGTTTAAATGAATCTTTTAAAATGTGGTCTTATTATTATTTTAAAGAAAATGGCTGTTGGCTTTTCCCCCTTTATTTTGGCTTGTATTTTTAATTTGAATGATTCAGTCCCTGTCTGAGGATCTTCTGCTTACAGCTTCCACATGTGGCCAGTTTACTGTCACATGATTAGGCCTCCAGGGCCGGTGAGAGAAAAGGATGCTTCTGTCCCATATTGTTTGGTACCATGCACCATATTCCTTCTATTCTCAGACATCTTGGGTCGTAAATCCTAGCCTCACTTCAATGTGCTTTTTTATGGAGGGAAGAGAGAAGATGAGGGACAGAAACAATAATACAGCATTGATTTAAAAACATTCTGGTATTAGATGTCTACAAAATTATGTACATATTAAAATTTTAAAAAATCTCCCCATACCCCAAAAGAGAAAGCAAACCAATGAAATAAAGGCACAGTTCTGTCCCCGATGATTCTTTTCTTCAAATTCTCCAAGTATGAAACAGAGCTACTTGACAACTACCCTTCTGTTAGCATTCCATCTCGCTCTACAGGTAGACAGGCTGCCTCTGAGGAGCATGCAGTCCCAGATGGGAGTGACAAGCACCCATGCTCCCAGTGTGGGACTCCACTAATTGTGAGTGAGGGATTTGACTGAGCAAGTCCCTCTGCTTCTGGAATCTGAAGCCTTTTTTGTTTGAGGCTGAGAGCGTGTCGGGCAGCTCTGATAAGCATGGTATTTTTGGCCATGTACCCTGTTCCTTTCTTGTCCTGAGTAGCACACCAGTCACATAAAGGAGCTGGGTAAGAAAATCACTTTGATTACTGACTTTCCTATGGACGTATTTCTTTTCTTTCATATTTCACATTCTGAATATTTTATGAAAATGTTTCCCTTTCCAAGTGAGCTAATGCTGTGGTTTAAATAATACTACTGGAAAGTAGGAACCCTATTTCTCCCTTGAGGGACAACACATAATCTTACTGATGGGAAGAAATGAGCATAGACACGAAAAGCTATTGCATTAAGCACTTGAACTCTGGGATCTGATTAACTTGGATGTGGTTTATAGTTCTCTCATGACTTGCTGCGTAACCTAACATTTCAACTTCACATCTGCAAGATGGGGATGATCATTGTCACTACCTAATAATATCAGGTAAGGATTAAATGAGATAAGGCAATTATAGTCAGGAAGTACAGTGCCTGGTATGTAGCAAGTTGTCAGTAAATAGTACTTCAATTTTACATTTAAGTAGCGCCCCAAATGACTCCAGAGATTCCCTGCAGATCACTTTTACTGCCTCCCACTCTGCCATTGAATACTGTCCACTAAAAGCTTTCATTGTAACCTTGTGGATGAGCGAGATGGATGATTGCAAGATGGTAGTGGATGTTTTTGAATCTGTCTTCCCAGACTAATTGGGAACTTTCAGAGTTTTGCTTAGTGCCTGTGGTAGAGACACTTCCAAGTTTACCAAAATCCATTTCCTTTTTCTCACAGCTAAACTACATTTGCCAGTCTTCCTTGTAGTTCAGTAGGACTATGTGACTGAGTTCTGACCAATGGAAGTGGGCAGAACTGATGTCCCCCTTTTACAAGCATAGCCCATAAAAGTCCTCTGGACTATCACCTGCTCTCTCTCTCTCTCTCTCTCTCTCTCTCTCTCTTGTTCCATCTTTGAGCTGAATGAAACCAACTCTGAGGCAAATTTCTTAACCTCTCTGTGTCTCAGTTGCCTAACCTGTAGATTTGAGCACTAATGGTCAGAGAAGCAAATGGTTATTATGAAAGACCTTGGTGGATGATGGGTGAGGTCTGGAAGGTGAGCTCTGGGAGGGGACTTTGGTACCTGGGAGGCAAAATGTGGCATCAGCTTAGGGAGAAGGCATTTCTCCCATTTCACTATGCTCTGTGCTCCTGGAGTCGCTTTAGCGTCTCCCATAAATATCTAGGATTCCATCAGGAAAGCTAGTTTCCTACCTGGGCCCAGAGGTGAGGGAACTTGGAACCATTGCCTTGAGAGCCTGCATACAATGATGTGCTCACTGTTTTTAAGTCTGGCCATTGAGGCAAGATGTTCATTGGATCCTTTGTGGATGAGCATTTTTCAAATGGAGAAGCTTCCAGACGTCTTAAACTTTACTTCTTCTGAGGCACAAGTGGTGGTCACAGTTTAGCAGGCTGATGTGAGTCGTCTGCCAAGTTCCTCTCTACCACCTCGGTGATCTGCCACCATAAAGAGATTTCATATGTCATTAAAAAAGAGGTCATATGCATCAATGTGATGCTGTGTTTTAACCCAGAATGTCACATTAGACTCCTGGAGGCTTTTTTAAAACTTCCAATACACCATGTTTTTTCCCCCTTAAATCCTTCAATCTGCCATCTGATGCCTCTAAAGGAAGCTGCTAGTAAAATAGCAACTTGCAAAATTAAGTAAAGCATCACACAAAATGTTAGCTAAAAATGTGAACTTTGTCACCTATGCTTAGGGAATGGAGGAGTCAGGGATACACAGATAGTTGCACAGAGGTGTCCTGCTTTTTCAGAAGCTCTTCTGTCTCCACAATGTGATGAGTGATCAAGATGGAGTTAATGTCCCCTAAAGGTCCTGGCTTGATTTGAGTTCTCTATGTTCCCTGTCAGAGTTTTCCCTGTGCTAATGTTTCCCAAAGAAATTTGTTTTGAAGCCAAAATAAAGAAATAAATTATACTTACTCATGGAGTTTGGAGGCAGGAAGTGATTTTCTTACTTATGCACTGATTGACAAACATTTACTGGGCATCTGCTTGGAACCAGATGCTCTGATGTGTCCTGGGTCTTCTACTCTGAACCATGATTCTGGCTCTCAAGTCAGTTGCTTGTGGTGGGACTTAAATAGTTTTTGAGGAAAGTGCTCCAACACACATGAACAGTACCTGCTGGGAGCCTACCAGCAGAGGGAGTGACCCTACAGTTCTGCTCCAACAATACCCATGCATGAGGTTTTTTTTTCTACACCAAGCAATTCTTTGATACCAGCTGGGTGTCTTTACAGTTCTGCTCAATTCTGACTATCTACCTGGAGATAGTGCTAGAGCCAGTGGGCTAAGGGATTCAGTCCTAGTCCAATATAGACCAGAGATTCCAATGACACTTCCTATGGGTTCAATTAATTTGCTAGAGTGGTTCACATAACTCAGAGAAATACTTTGCTTCCTAGATCATCTGTTTATTGTTAAAGGATATAACTCAAGAACAGCCAGATAGGGGATCCCTGGGTGGCACAGCAGTTTGGCGCCTGCTTTTGGCCCAGGGCGCGATCCTGGAGACCCGAGATCGAGTCCCACATCGGGCTCCCGGTGCATGGAGCCTGCTTCTCCCTCTGCCTGTGTCTCTGCCTCTCTCTCTCTCTCTCTCTGTGTGATTATCATAAATAAATAAATTAAAAAAAAAAAAAAAAGAACAGCCAGATAGAAGACAGGCATAGAGGAAAGTACGTGGGAAGGAGGTGTGGAGCTTTCAAGCCTTCTCTGAGCTGAACCCTCTCCGCACATCATCATGAGTTCACCAACCCAGAGGCTCTCAAACCTTGTCTTTTGGGATTTGTATGGAAGGTTCATTTCATAGTCAGGATTGACTAAATCATTGACCACTGGTGATTGAATTCAGTCTGCAGCCCCTTTCATCCCAGAAGGTCTGGGGCAGGATTCCAAGTTCCAATCTTATAATCACGTGGTTGGTTCCACTAGCAACCAGCCTCCACCCTTAGATGACCTAGGGGCTTTCCAAAAGCCACCTCATTAACATAACAAAAGACACCTTGATTGCTCTCCACATTTAGGAAATTCCAAGCATTTTAGAAGCTCAGTGCCAGGAATGCAAATGAAGACCAAATATACATATTTCTTATTATAAACCACAACATCACAGCCTGGCTCAGCACCACTGGGTTCCATCAGGGGTGGCAGTTCAGCTTCCTGAGTCCCAGACTAGAACTCGTGGGTTCACACCCCTACACTTCCACTTATTATCTCTGTTACCTTGGATGAATTAACTTAAGTCTCTGCATCTCTCTTTCCTCATCTGTAAAATCTGCCTACCTTCCTACCTTCCTTACTTTCACTCATATGACTGATCATTCCTTTATTCCATGATTTCTCAACCTGGACATTATAGACATTTAGGACCAGATAATTCTGTTGTGTGGTGGTGGGGCATCCCGCACATTATAGGATGATTACCAGCATCTTACCTAATAAATATTTGTTGAATTTAAAAATCAATTAATGGAAAACTGAATGAATGAATAATGATTACACTTACAGAGTTTTGCCTAGAAACTGAGTGTGGTACAGAATCCTAACTTCAGGATGCTTCCTGGCCAAGAGGAGGCTCCTTTCACCTTCCCCTCTGGGCTGTGAATGTCTCTTTGCTGGGAGTAGTAACCAAGGCCCTGGATTCCTTAAGATTCGTTTGAACAATATATTAATTCCTACACTCTTCAATTAAAAAAAAATGCCGTAATGCATTCATTCATTCATTACAAAAATTTCTATTAAGTACCTACTTAGTGCCAGATCCCATTCTGGGCACTAAGGAAACAGTGCAGATTCTGTTCATGTCCTCAGAAAGGAGCAGGCACATAATGACAACTAGCTGAGAAATAGTACAGAGCAGTGCCAGGTGCTGGGGAAGCAGATCCTAGAGGGATCTTGCCAGTTGGGTTAGGGAAAGCCTCTTAGGAATTTATGTTTAAACTGAATCCTGAGAGACCAGCAAATGTTGGCCAAAGATAGAAGCAGCAGCCTGTGTTAAAGTGCTAACATGAATTTAAAAGAACTAAACCCATTTTACAGTGGCCAGGGAGCAGAAAGCCAGCATACAGCCCAGAGCGAGTACCCAATAGAAAACAAAGACCCCATAAATGGTGGCCAGTGTGATACAGCTGCTCCTTTTCCTGTCCCATCTTTTCAGAAGCTGCAAGGCATCCCGGGACATGAAACAAAGGGCATGTTAACTGGAGAGCCTGGGTGTCCCAGTTTTACCATGAAAAGTCTATGAACTATAGATCTTGAGCAAACTATGTAGTTCATGTAGTCATAAGGGAGAGAACATGAGCTGCTAGTTGAGAGCTGGCCCCAGATCCCAGCTGTGTGTCCTTGAGCAAGCTGCTTTCCTTCTCTAAGCCTCTTTTCTTCACCTCTATAGAGAAGAAGAATGACACAATGAGTGTTCATGATGCTTGTTGTTTATTAAACACCAGGCACATCATCCTTCCTGCATTAGCCCACTTTGTCCTCACCACCACAAAGCACTCATTTTACAGCTGAGTGAACTGAGGTGCTGAGGGTTAGTGATCTTGCCTTGAGATCCCGAAACTAATATTAGAGGATGGGGTTCACCCACATCTGTCTATCTCAAGAACCTGAACTGACCACCCTATACCATGCTGTTATTTGGGATTACTGAGAAGATAAAGTAGAATAATTCATTCACCCAGCATTTTGTCTGGCACAAATTCAGGAAATAATGATTGGACAGATGTGGGTTCTAATCCCACTTCTATCTCTTACTGTCTTTGTGTTATCCTTGAGTTGCCTCGTCTGTCTAGGCCTTCATTTTCCAATCTACAAAATGGGAATGAGCTGAGATTCTATCTTACCTGATAGGAAAGTTCAGTGAGCATGCTAGCAAATTCCTGAGCACCATGTCCTAGTAAGTACTCAACTCTAGCTATTATTAGGTATATAATAGGTACTATACTGATGTCAGACCTCTCACCTTCTGTTCCTGGGTTTCCCTCTTGGCACAAGGGGCTTCAGAAAGTGCAAGGCTCCTTATCTCTCTCATACATGTGAGAAACCAGGGGTGTCTCCAATATGAGGCAGTAACAGAAGCCAAGGGGATGAGAAGGAGCCATCAGGACTGTTTTCCTTCAGCTGACTGTGATGTGTGACCAGGTAGGGGGATGCCCTTGGTTTGGAGTTCTTTGTGTTCCTTCCCTAAAACAAGCGCCTTCCATGCCAAGCCATCTTTCCTGCACAACACTTTAATTTACATCTTTTAATAACTTGGGTTGCCATGGAAGCGTTGGAATTCAGTTTTAAAATAGACAAACTAATTGTTTTAGTCAGTTTGGGTATTTGCTGTCAAGGAAACAGCCAGCTTTTCCCCATTGCTTAATTGGATGTATAAGGTGGCAAAATGGCAGAGGGGTTCTTCCTACCCCATGGCCAGGCAGGGAAAGGCAACATGAGGTGTACAAGGGAACTCACCCAGTCCTGTCGTACACCTAGGAAAGGGAGTGTCTGGACTAATAAAGGGGACCAATAGGGCAATAGAGGTAGAAGGAGTGAGGCATAGAAGGACCACAGTGGGACACAGCTCCTGAGGCAGAGGACAGTGCTAGGACATTCTGACAGCCAGCCATGCTTCCTCTAGTCTTGAATGGAGGCCCAGGGGCTCTCCCTTCTGCTCCGAGGGATTCTAGCAACAAAACATCCCTGAAACACATGGGCCCAGGGCTGGAGCCCACTTCCTCACTGAGATTGATGAGGAGGCATGACTCTTTCATCCAATGACAAGTTTTCAGGTATCTCCTTCTCTGTGCCAGGTAAGTATGTGTTAGGCTCTGGGAATCTAATGGATCCAGAGGGAAGATGGCATCATTCATTTATTCAATCATTCAACAAATATTTTTTGCGTTCTTGTTAGATGTATTAGTGAACATGCTAGTTCTCTGTCTCTGTGGAGCTTATATTCTAGCATGGTAAACAGACAATGAATCAGAAGAATAATGGGGGTGCCTGTGTGGCTTAGTTGGTTAAGTGTCTACCTTTGGCTCAGGTAATGATGGGTTTTGGGATTGAGCCCCACATCAGGCTCCCTGCTCAGTGGGGAGTCTTCTTCTCCCTCTGCCTCCCCCTACTCATGCTTGCACGCATGCTCTCTCTCTCTCTCAAATAAATAAAATATTTAAGAAAAAAAAGAAGAATTGATTACATGGGATGTTGAAAGTTAATATGTGGAATGTCAAAAGGAAAGAAAAAGTAGAACAGAGAACAGGGGATTAGGAGTGTAGAATTAGTGATTTGTCTGGTTAGGCTTCCTTGAGAAAGTGAGGTCTGAGCAAAGACTTGATAGAGGTGAGACTGTTAGCCAAGTGGGACCTTGGTGATTAAGTATGATTAGGAGTGATTAAAAATTCTCCCTCTGTTATTGGAGCAGATCTGGGTTGAAATTCCATTTTTCATTACTTATTCCCCAAATGATCTCTGCCTATGACAGCACCTCTTTAAGCCTTAATCTCTCCATCTCTGCAGTGGGGATAATAGTACTTTAAATGGTTAAATGAGTTAATATTTATAAAATGCCTGGCTTATAGTGAGAGATATGATGGTGTCAATGGTAATGATGATGATAGGGTTCATAAACCAATGAGGAGCAAGAAGTAAGAGATAAGTAGAGACATCAACCATTTGTTATCAGATATACGAAGTGGTAAAATGTAGCCCAAGATTTAGTGAAAGCTCCAAAGAGGATCATATCCACTCTATTAAAGACTTCCAGAAGTGATTCCTATGCCAAAGTCTTCAGGAAAGTCAGGGGCTGTACAGGTGCAATGGGGAGAAAATGGTATTCCATTTTGGGGAAATAGCATCTGCAAAGGCCACATGGGAAGAGAGCATGGCCAGGTCAAAGTACTGCAGAGTCCATTGGATCTGGAGCTGTGTGTGTGAAGACCCAACTGCTATGAGATGAAGTTGCAGATGTGCCTGGAAGCCTTTATAAGATTTTACCCTATAGTTGGGCTTCACAGTTTTCTAAGAACACCTTGTCAAGGATAAAGAAGAGTGAACATGAACGCTTTGGGAACAATGGGGTATTGAGGTGCCTGAAGTTCTCAGTGGTCTCACCCAGTTGGGAAACCTCTTCTAAGTCTTCTGTGTCAATATCAAACATATATGTGTGTTTAGTATTTGGTTCCATATTATATCACATTTCTTTTAAGATCAAATAGGTATTCTAAATTACTTACCACAGAGTTAAAGTAATGCTCTAGAAGGATATCTAGATGACTTTGCACTCTTGTTTAGAAGTATATTTTGCAATTGTACTTATGGAAGCCTTTGGAGGCTTTTAGCTCACCTAGAAACAGGTCTTTGCATATGATTAGTTAGTTACAAGACAGAGAATTAAAGGAAAGGCAAGGAGTAAGTTGAGACTGAAGGCTGGCTCACCCTTGGGTGGTAATTGTAGTCATCTAGATGGGACATGATGGTGGCCTGGATTGTGGTCATGGCAGTAGTGGTACAGTGGAAGGATGTCCATTGGGGATATATATTTTTAAATATGCCACTAGATCCAAATATAACCACAGTGGTCCATTTTTTTCAGGTGTTCTCTATAATGACACACTGATTTACTTTTAGTCTTTTACTGTACCTATTTAAAATTGAGGTAGACTGATAAAACACAGAAACCACTCAAAAACATGGTAAGAGTAAGCATCTAAGATAGATCTTCTATCCATCAGAGCACTGAATTTATCTCTGAGCTTCCTGGCAGCAAAGGCAAAATGAGAAACATATTGGATCATATAATCTATATTGCATGGTGAGATAGAACACAATGTTCATCTGTAGAAGAGAACATGCATAAGCACTGAACTCTGAGAGGGATCAGTCACTTGCATCCATACTTAAGGGTTATTTTATAGTAGATAAGCAGTGCCTTCAACAAAAAGATTGTCTGCATCAACATTTCTTGACCTCATCTGCTATAAATGCTGAGGTCATAGTGTTAAATCTTAACTTAGTTGAGGCAGTTTCATGAGGGGGAGATAACATAATATGGTCCAGGTGCTTGTCTCTCTAATTTAATACAAGACTAGAACTTAGAGAATACCAAGAAATGGATGATTCATATGCCCATTAGATTATCTATCTCAAATATTAGATTTCTCAGATGAGCTTCTGGAAAGAGGAGCTGGATTTCAGTCAACTCATGGCTGGAATCTCTAGTGAATGCCAACTTCTGTGTCATTGAAGAAGAAAATGTATGTGCTTGGAATATCAGGGCCAAAGGAGTCTGTATTTCCATTCTGAAAGGACGACTTGGCAGCTTGACCTTTATACTTCTTGAATTGGAGAAGGAGCCAATGTAGCCTATTGTATAGAAAAAGGTGTTGGCATTGAGAAAATCTAGTCTGAGCCCATTTCTGCCACTAACATATTAAGTGACCAAGATCAAGTTAGTTTATCTCTTGCAGACTCGTTTATAACCTAGAATAAATGTGGGCATCCATATACAAAAGACCCACAGCTAATGTCATCCTCAATGGGGAAAAACTGATAGCTTTTCCCCTATAATTAGGAACAAGACAGGGATGTCCACTCTTGCCATTACTCTTTAACATAGTATTGGAAGTCTTAGCCTCAGCAATCAGACAACAAAAAGAAATAAAAGTCATTCAAGTCAGCAAGGAAGAAGTCAAACTCACTATTCGCAGACATGATACTCCATGTAGAAAACCTGAAAGATTTCATCAAACAATTGCTAGAACTGATTCATGAATCCAGCAAAGTTGCAGGGTATAAAATCAATGTGCAGAAATCTGTTGCATTTCTAAACACCAGTAACAAAGCAGAAAAAGAAATCAAAGAATTGATCCCATTTGCAATTGCACTAAAAATAGTGAGATACCTAGGAATAAACCTAACTAATGAGGTACCCTGAAAACTATAGAACATTTATGAAAGAAATTGAAGAGGATACAAAGAAATTGAAAAGCATTCCATGCTCATGGATTGAAAGAACATTGTTGAAATGTCTATACTACTCAAAGTAATCTATACATTTAATGCAATCCCTATCAAAATAATACCAGCATTCTTGACAGAGCCAGAACAAACAATCCTAAAATAGGTATGGAATCACAAAAGACCTCAAAAAGTCAAAGCAATCCTGAAAAAGAAAAACAAAACTGGAGACATCACAATTCTGGATATTACAAAACTGTAGTCATCAAGACAGTATGGTACTGGCACAAAAATAGACACACAGATCAGTGGAACAGAACAGAGAACTCAGAACTGGACCCACAACTATATGGTCAACTAATCTTTGACAAAAGCAGGAAAGACAATCCAATGGAAAAAAGGCAGTCTTTTCAACAAATAGTGTTGGAGAAACTGGATCATTTCCTTATACCACACACAAAAATAAATTCAAAATGGATGAAAGACCTAAATGTAAGACAAGAAACAAAATCCTAGAGGAGAACACAGGCAGAAACCTCTTTGACCTTGGCCACAGTAACTTCTTACTAAACACATCACCAGAGGCATGGGAAACAAAAGCAAAAATCAACAATTGGGACTTAATTGAGATAAAAAAACTTCTGCACGGTGAAGGAAACAACAAAACTAAAAGGTAGCTTACGGCATGGGAGAAGATATTTGCAAATGACATATCTGATAAAGAGCTTATATCTAAAAAGAGCTTATCAAACTCAACAAAAACAATCCAGTTAAGAGATGGGCAGAAGACACAAAACAGACACTTTTCCAAAGAAGACATACAGATGGCTAAGAGACACACGGGAAGATAATACCATCACTCATCATCGGGGAAATACATATCAAAACCACAATAAGCTATCATCGCATACCTGTCAGAATGGCTAAAATTAACAACATAAGAAACAACAGGTGCTGACAAGGATGCTGAGAAAGGGGAGCCCTCTTGCACTGTTGGTGGCAATGCAAAGTGGTGCAGCCATTCTGGAGAACAGTATAGAAGTTCTTCAAATAATTAAAAATAGAACTATATGACCCAGTAATTACAATGCTAGGTATTTACCCAAATACTGGATATTTACCCAAATCAAAGAATACAAAAATATAGATCTGAAAGGGTACATGCACCCTAATGTTTATAGCAGAATTATCAAAAGTAGCTTGATAGCTCAAACTATGGAGAGAGCCCAAATGTCCATTGAAAGATGGATGGATAAAGAAGATGTGGTTGATACACACACACACACACACACACGATGGAATATTACTCAGCCATCAAAATGAATGAAACTTTGCCATTTGCTACAATGTGGATGGAGCTAGACTGTATTTTGCTAAGTGAGATGAGTTGGAGAAAGACAAATACCATATGATGTCTCTCATATGCGGAATATAAGAAAGAAAACAGATGAACATATGGGAAGGGATGGGGAGAAAAGAAGAGAGGGAAATAAACCATAAGAGACTCTTAATGAGGGTTGATGGAGGGAGGTGGGGGGTGTTGAGATAGATGAATGAAGGGTATTAAGGAGGGCACTTTTTCTGATGAGCACTGGGTATTGTATCTGAGTGTGAATCCCTGAATTCTACTCCAGGTACCAATATTGCACTGTATGTTAACTAAGTAGAATTTAAATTAAAAAAAAAAAAAAGATTCAGGGAAAAAAGAAATATGAAAAAAAAACCAAAATCCAAAAATGTGGGCATATTTATTTTTTTAAGATTTATTAATTTTTATTTTAGAGAATGAGAGAGTAGGGGAGAGGACAGAGGAGGGAGAGAGAAGATCTCAAAGGAGACTCCCCACTGAGTATGGATCGCCACATAGGTCTCAATCCCATGACTCCAAGATCATGACCAGAGTCAAGATCAAGAGTCCAACACTCAATCTACTGAGCCACCCAGGCACCCTCAAATATGGGCATCTTATAGGGGCCCTATTAAATGGGAGGATTAAATGATATTATAGGTGTCGGGTACCCACAACAGCTTAGAACAGAGGCATTCAATACATTATAAATATTTACTATTACTGTAACCTGAAAGCAATTTAGTTGTCTTGCCGAACCTTAAAGCTAACCTTGGAATGTTACTAAAGCCCAAGAGACACATTTCTAAATCCAAAAGAATGTACCAACTATGCCTGCATTCCTGAGATTTCCTGGGGCAGGGAGCATGGAGAAAGTGGGTAGCATCACAGGTACAGTGTAAATCTTCCTGTCTTAGGTCAGGTGCCCTCGTAGCAGAATCTGAGATGGGATTCTTGTTAGGAGATGTATGGGAGAGTACTTCGGGGGAAGACGAGTAAGAGGGGGAATAGAAGACTAGGCAAGAATGGGGATTTTGTCAGAATTGAGTCTCAGATTGATTGCGCAAGAGGCTCTGGAACATGAATTACACCACAAAGTTGATCCTATCTTCTCATCTTGAGGCAAAAGAACCAAGCTTTTTGTACCCCTGGGCTGCCTCCTGGAGTGAAGGGAGGGTAGGCTAACCTTCTAGGGACAGTGGCTTCCATTTGGAGAAGGGGGATGGGTCAGTTATTATCAGCCAACACTGTCACATCTGGGCTCTGGTGCTCTGGTAGGTATAGAGGGCCTGGGCGAGGCACCGGCAGCATCAACCACACCTCCTAAACATCACCCATTAATTCCTGAGTTCCCCTCTTTTTCCATCAGCTGCCAAAATCACTGTGCTTTCTCTCTACATTCCTCCTTTGCAACACCTGCCTTACTCCTTTTCTGTAGGTCAAAAGTCTCTACCACTATTTAAACCTACTTATCCCCTTTTATCCTAGAACAGTTCTTCCACTCTGCCTTCTTCCCTTTGCATCCTGTTAGAGCCTCCTTCAAGGCTCTTACGTATTTAAACTTTAATATTTCCTATTTCTATCATTACTATCTCCTGGGAAACATGTGGGTAGGATCAATGTTATTCTCAAAAATATCAGCTTTGAATCTGCAAGAACACATGGGGAAAGATACAGTAGCCACCCTTGAGGTTTGCTCCACTTAATTTCAAAGAGAAACTTGGTGTGAGAAGGACACGCTTCAACACCTAGGAAAGCAACAAGCCTCAGGGTGGCCCTCTTTTGGCAGGTCTAAGGTGAACAAACCTTTTCATCCCTCCTGCAAGTTTCTCAGGAAACTCACTGGGTGTCCCCCAACATTTTTTTTTTTTTATTTTAGTTTGGTGATAGCCATATGTGAGAGCATATCACCAGACAGCCAAAAAGCATGGCTTTTATTGCATTTTGCTTGACTCCTCTCTCTGAGCAGGCTGGTTTCACTCTGGAATGTTACGGGGTTTGAGTTTATCGTTTTAAATGTCTTTTCATTATTACTGTAGAGGGTCAGGAATTTAGGAAACAGCGTTATGTGTATCATAGAGCAAGGTTCTAACTGGGCCACCTGAAAGGCAGGGGGAGGCTGACTCACAGTGCATTTCTGAAAGATCCAGTGGCCTTCTCGTTCAGATGCAAAAACCAATCTAATTTCTGATACATCCTGGCCTAGAGAATGATCCTCAGGCCAGAGTCCATTGTTCTGTTTGAACTTGATGGAAGAGTGATGGCAGTAATAGCCGACATTGGCTGGTGCTTTTTTCATATTTCATTCTCTCCATAACATGTGGGTTCTTTACACTATTTTGCAGATGAATAAACCAAGGCACAGAGAGGTCCTCCCACAGAGGTGTTGGCATTCTTAAAGCTTGGAAAGAATTCCTTCAACATTATTTAAGTTTATAGTCTCACCCTCATTTGGACATTTCATTGATTAGAATCTAAGCTTTCTCTCTGCTTTAGAGATTTCATGAATAGGGGTGGAATCCTATCTCATTTTGTCATGGTGGTGTCCTCAGTTTCTAACACAATAGTAGGCACATAGTAGATGCTCAACATGTTATTCATTGATCCATGAATAAATGCATTCAGATGTGAAGAGAGTGGAAGAGAGGATGTTTTCTACACAAAGAGAATAGGATGTGCCACGAGATAAGAGAGAGATGAAGAGAATGAGAGAATTAGAGAGAAAGAAAAGGAAAACACTCTTCCCAAATAAATGCATTTCTGCAGAGATTTATTTCAGAGGTGTGGATGAAGAGATGGGAGGTTCTCTTTCCTCCTTAGCCCTTTGCCCTGTTCATCCCAAGTGCCCTGCTGTGGCCTCATGCAGCCAGTTCCTCATCCGTATTCTTCCCAGGCCATCCCTCCAGCCCAGTAATCTGTTTCTGTCCTTTCAAGAAGTTAATAGGACAAAAACAAATCACCAGTCTCCAGCAAGTCATGCAGGGTTCTTGGGGACCTGGCGGGCAGCTCTGAGAAGGACATGAGAGGGGTAGGGAGTGCCAGGAATGCCAAATCAGTCTCCTCTCCCTGGAAGAAATCACAACCATCATCAAGACACCCAGGAAGCTGAAGAAGCCCCCTCCAGGCCCCTGGGACTCCGATCCACAAAAGCCAAGTCTACACTACTCAGATTTTCTGGGAAAATTAATGAAACATAAATCTTCCCCTCACCCCACCCCAAAGAGTCAATACAGTGTTTCTATTCAGGAGGCATATGAGATACAGAGATGTTCTTCTTCTATCAGTAATCATTGCTATTTGCCCCATAGACCCCTGTCTCCTTTCCTTTATTCCAGACCCTTCTTTATTCTTTCCTATGCCTAGCATCATGAGCCACAGTTTAAGTTCGCATTTCATATTCCCTCAGTCACATTTGTCTCCCTTTACCCTCTCAACTTACCATTCCCTGAAGGCTGTATGTGGGGGACATTTCTCACCACCCATCCTCTCCTCTTCATTCTCTGTCATTTTTTAAGACAGGATCCTAATGATTGTTCTTCTGAA
Organism: Canis aureus; assembly: GCF_053574225.1. Taxonomy (NCBI): domain Eukaryota; kingdom Metazoa; phylum Chordata; class Mammalia; order Carnivora; family Canidae; genus Canis; species Canis aureus. The sequence goes on from NC_135618.1 coordinate 42,068,673, forward strand.
CTATTTTAGGTTCTAGCAATCTGATCCTCTTACCTCTGAGGTCCCCCTTTAGAATTCATCTTGCGCTCTGCAACTGGAATGGCTTTCTAGAGCTGAACTATGACAGCTTATAATCTAAGGATGAAATGTAATTTTTAGCATGGCACTCAAGGCCCTCCACAGACCTATCCCAATTCATTTGTTCAGATAAGCTCCTAATTGCCCTTCACACCTGTGCTAGCCAATATGGTTGCCATTAACCACATGTAACCATTACATTTAAATAAAAATTAATTAAAATAAAATAAAGTCAGAAATTCAGTTCCTCAGCCATAATAGTCCATTTCAAGTGCTCAATGGCCACATGGAGCTCATGGCTATTGGACTATAGGATTGGACTATAAGGATATAGGAATTTCCATCACCATAGAAATTTTTGTTGGGTTGTAAGCCAGACCCAAATAAGATTTTACTCTCCTTTTTATACTCAGGTTTTCTACCCTAATACTTTTGCTCATGGTCTCACATTTATTGGAAATGCCCACCTCCAATCTCTACATTCCCAAACATTCCTGAGTCTTTAGGGGTTTTTTTTTTTTTTTTTTTTTTTTTTTTTTTAGGAAGACTTCCTTGCTTCTCCACCTAGAAGTGACTTAACCTACCTTTAACTTCTCATAGCCTCTAAGTACTTCTGATGGTTCTTGTGACTTCTCACTATCATTCATAGTTATATATGTCATAGTACCTATAACATGTACCATGTACAAGGCTCAGTGGGTGTTTGTTGGATGAATGAATGCACACTTTCTGTTAGACTATAAGCTCTAAATACTGACAAACACCTATTATTATTCACCTACCTTGAATCAAGCATTATTTTGGGAAGTATATTCATTCACCCTTACAATAGAACATTAAGTAAGAATTAATATTCCCATTTGATATATGAGTAAACTGAGACCTACAAAGGCAGCACCCTATTCCAAGCTCCACAGTTGACAAATAGCAGAGCCAGAGTTTAAAACAAAGTCTGGGGGTGTCTGCATGGCTCAGTTGGTTAAGCATCTGACTCTTTGTTTTTGACTCAGGTCATGATCTTAAGGTCATAAGATCCAGCCCCATGTCGGACTTCAGGCTGGATTTGGAACCTGATCAAGATTCTCACTTTTGAGGCACATCAGTGCTCATTTAACCATCTGCCTTCAGCTTAAGTCATGATATCAGGGTCCTGGGATTGAGCTCTGCATTGGGCTCTCTGCTCAGTGGGGAGTCTGCTCTTCTCTCTCTCTCTCTCTCTCTCTGCCTCCTCCCTACTGCTTGTGCTCTCTTTCTCAAAAAAAATTAAAAAAAATCTTTCAAACAAATTCTCTCTTCCTCTCAATTATTAAATAAAATAAAATGTCTGAATGACTCTAATAAACCTCTGTTTTTCCATAGAGTAATACTATGCTGCCTTTCTTTGAAGTGAGATTCCTTCATTTTACTATAAGAGCAAAAAAAAAAAAAAAAAGCCTTCAGAAAATCTATCTGTCTCCCATTTCTGCCTAGCCTTTTCTCCTCTGCTCCAAGCCTAGAGATTGGCACGTAGTTGTTACTCTTTAAATACTGAAAGACAAATATTTAAGTCACACAGAGGCTCCCAACACCTGGTACTCATCTCCAGGCTCTGCCCATAGAGTCTTCACTCTATGGAGTCAGCTGTGCTATTAACCTTGCCCTTGGAATATTCTCATTTCAGGAAAGCCATCTTAAACTTCTCCACCCTCATCTCTTTAGCCCCCATAGTCAGACTCAGAGGACGGGGTGTGTGTAGCCTTCTCTTAGATTCACTGTAGCTGACTTTCTTCTATCAGGTGTTTCTGTGTATTTGGGGGGAAATTATTTTCTCTACTGGAAAATATAGACAAACCCCATCTAGTTCTTTCTTTTTCTTTTCTTTTTTAAAATATATTTTATTTATTCATGAGCGACAGAGAGAGAGGCAGAGATGCAGGCAGAGGGAGAAGCAGGCTCCATGCCGGGAGCCCGATGCTGGACTCGATCCCTGGACTCTGGGATCACACCCTGGGCTGAAGGCAGCTGCTCAACCGCTGAGCCACCCAAGCATCCCAACCATCTAGTTTTTTCAAAGAAGATCCCCCCAATTAACACATGCCATAATAACTTCCACTCCACCTCTTTGTTCTTACATATTTACAGAATGCCCTTTCTCCCTCCCCCTCCCCTTGTTCATGTTTCAGCATTGCTGTAGGTTCCTTTGAGCAGTCACTCCTGAGTTCTCTGCCCTTCCTGGTGTTTCTGTAGCATTACACAAAGAGACAGCTCATTAGATGCTCATTTGCATCAGGGGGCATTTATTAGACACTCTTGCTATATGTTCCTCTATCTCTTCTAGTTCATAAAACATCCTAAACTCATTTGGACAGAGGTGATGGCAGGTAGATAGAAAGGGAAGGGCGGGACCAGGCATACAGCACTGTCTATTTGAGCAGCTGAAGTTTATCCACCCCCATTTTACCCATGAGGCTTCAGAGGCTCCAAAGAGTAAAGCTGTCTATTCCAAGTCACCCTCTAAGACTGAAACTTATACTCAAACCCAGGTGTCTGACCCTGTTTCATCACTTTGTCTTTCCTTTTTCTCCCCACCCTCCCCATAGAAAACCACTAGTTACCATATCTAGGCCAACTTAGACATTGCTCGGTCCCCCAGGAAGGATGCATCCTCCTGAATTCACCCATCCTCATTGAAAGGAATTATAGGAAGACAAATTTGGGGACTTTGGGTGGTGTGAGCTGTGCATGTGCACTCCGGAGCTAGCGCTCTTTCCCCTTGCTGAGGGAAGCTGTTGGAGGCACGTTTCCCTCTAAGCCGGGCATATGTCACCTTCGGGCAAAAGATGAGCTAATAGAATTGAGATGAATGTAATTGGCAGAAGGTCAGCGAAGGAGCCATGTGCGTCTGGAGCTTCCCGAAAAGGCCAGTGTGTTTCTTGCTCCCCTGTCTCGAGATTAGTATGCAGGTAAGGCAGATGGGCCTCAGCAGAGTAATTGGATCATTCGGAGATCGGCAATGCCTGGTGTATGTACAAAGCCTCAACAGTGATTAGATCCTGCCCGCTCATCTCGGCAAGCCTTGAAATTCTTCCCACTGTGAAAAACTAATTTTCTGTGGGAATTTATTAAATAAGAAATCTGCATGCCACTTTACCTTGTAAGTCAGGCCAGCGGAATACAAAGATTCCCCTCGACTTTGATGCATGTTCCTAGCAGAGACTTCTCCATCACTTGGGGAGAGGTGTTTAGGGGCTAGTTTTGTTTTAGGACATGTGTATTTTTTAGTGTGTCCTCAGGGCAAAAAATACAGGACCCCCTAGCTAAAAGCCCATGATAAGAAAGAATAACTGGAACAAGCAGAATGTAGCATAGTGTGGGGATGGTGTGAAACAGGCCCGTGCACACCCTAAAGTGTTCTCTTTCCTTGGTATGGGCTGAATTGTGCGCCTCCCCCACCCCCCATTCATATGTTGAAGTTCTAAACTCTGGTATCTCAGAGTATCATTGTGTTTGGGAATAGAGTAATTAGTTAAAATGAGGCCATATTGGAGTAGGGTGTGCCCTTAATCCACTATGACTAGTGTCCTTATAAAAGGGAAAATTGGACACAAAGAAAGAATACCATGTACAGATGAAAGCAGGGATGGGGCTGATACTTCTAGAAGGAACATCAATGATTGTCAGCCAACAACCAGAAGCTAGTCGAGTCATGGAAAGATTCTCCCTCCTAGCACTCAGGAGGAAGTAGCTCTGCCAACACCTTAATCTCCAATGTGTAGCCTGCAGAACTGTGAAATAATACGTTTCTGTCATTTAAGCCATCCAGTCTGTTAGGGTGGCCCTAGAGAACTATTACAAGGACAAAGATTCTTTTATATGGGAGTCTGGACATGTGGCTTCTGGTTTATGCCTAACCTCCAAGGTGGGTGGGTGTGGCCAGTTGGATTTCTGAGGCAGTAGGCTCTGAGATAATTAGTGTATACAGAAGGTTTGTCAGGGAGGTCTCTAGGACTGACACCTGTGGAAGGGAAGTGATCAGGGCAGGAATTATGTACTTGAGTCATGGTGGTATCTCAAACAGAAGCCTAAGCTGACCCAATGGGGAGTCTGAAAGACTGAATGACCATTCAGAACTGCCCAAAAATTGGAATGAAAGTGCCAGACCTTTCTACCCTAACCTGCCCCAGGAAGAGGGTATGAACTTCTGCAATGTGGCTCCCTTCAGCTGAGACAATCCCAACAGAGGACAGACACCTGAGAGTTGTCTGCTTCCAGGATTCTCAGAAGCTGGAGGTATGAATCCTTGATTCTTGGAGGGAGGCTCCAAGTGGTTCCAGTGGTTCATAACAGCACTGCAAGGCCTCATCTTGGTCAGATCTCTGATAAGAAAATGCAAATGGTAAACCTTGCTGGGGGTTGAGGAAGATCCATTGTTGAGTTATATACATTATCCAAAGGGTGATTTCCTGATTTTGATAGTTGAGTCACTCAGGAGGGTGAGTACTCCACCATTTAGGAGGATTCAAATAGAAGCTGTAATGCCTTCCCCAAGGCAGAAGAAGAGAGAGAAGTGGGGGAATGCATGCAGTTGATGGATAATTTCTGCAATCCTTCAGAATTTGGAATCTTTGCAGATTATTGACCTGTAGTGGCCTCAGGGCAACATTAGTAGACTCAGTGATTTATGTGAGGAAACCTCATGTGTTGAAAGAGGATGAGATTTAGAAGTAAAGAGTTCCCATCCTGCCTGGCCCTCTATGCATGACCTTGAGCTGAGGTCTTCACATCAAAGGCCTCAATCCCCCTAAAGGTCAAAAGAAGAGATTAAACTAGTCAAATGCTTCTCTACCTCAAACAATTCTCATAGAGCCTGGGTGCCTTCCTTCAGAACATGTTTTGCTTTTGTGATCATATAACAATTTGTGTGATGGTGCTATCCACATTGTCTCCTCCACTGGGCTGGGGGCTTACAGAGAGAAGGGACTCACCTGTTTATATTGCAGGAGTTTACATTCTAGCATTTATCGAAACTTAACACAAGCCCAGTACGTGAGGACTCATGTAGTCCTCACAGAACCCCATGAGATGGGACTCAGTACAGTCACAAAATGCAAAGGGACGCTATATGATGTCATGCCCAGCAAGTGGTAGAGTTCAGGTGTGAACTCAGGTAGCCTTATTCTTAATTAGTATATGAGACTTCCTCCCATGGTCCAAAACCTTAGAAACTTAGTTTCAAATTGATGCATATGTAAAACCAGGGGGTCCCTTCTTTTAAAAAGTCTCAAAGATGCCCAGTATTACACAGATGAAATCTCTGCTTATGGAAGGGGATGGCCATTGCAGCCCCACCCCCATCCTGACAAGAGAAGAGCTTCCTCTCCTCTTGCATATTACATAAGTGCAATTACCAGGGAGTCTGATTCTGCAACCACCCCCACACTGCAGGCATCTCTACCATCTGAAGTCTGTTTGGCAGTGTAGTTGCTGGAGGGTGGCTGCTCTGAGTGGCTCATTTGCCACCAATGGAATAAAGGTAGGGAGCAAATTCAGCCATCATAAGATGTCAGAGTGCTGAAATCATCCGTGACCTGCTTGTATTCCCTTCTAACCTTCTGAAAGGCAGTGTGACCACAGGGGGTTCATGAAGCCCTTTCTGTCCAGCAGTCCAGAATGGTCACCAAAGGCGCTCAGAATTAAAGGGCAGCACAGTTTGTGGAGGCCTCTGTACAGCCTAGATATTTCTGCCCCTCAGGCTACTCTACTGGGAGAGGTTTCACTGAATGTCATATAGAAAGCAGCACAGTTTCCACTACTAGCACCCCAACTCAGTGTCACAGTCTAGTAGTTGCCAAAGTTGTCTTGGCTAGAAGATTTCCCATCTTCAGCTCAGAAAACTTAACTGAGTGAAGGTGAGTTGGTCGATCAATTTGTGGTGGCTGTGAGGGTCTTTTCCGCGCACCACAAGTGGAGGGACCTGCTAGGGTAAGTACGATAGGTGGAAACGTTCAAGAGGCCTGGAAGCTGGTTTATGGACTAGAGAAACAGGACATCTTTGAAACAGGTCTGGGCTTGCAGAGGAAGGGAGAGAGCTGTGCAGGATAGTTTCCTGATCAGAAGAGGGAAGAGCATCTAGCCTCTGGGTTTGTCCCTCCATCAGTGCCCTGCTCCTGTCCTTACCACTGGGATGCACAGCAACCCAACTTCCAGCTGGCAGCATTGACATCTCTGCCTGAGGATTTCTTTTTTTGGAGCCATTTATGTTCCTCTGTGTGCAGTGCAGGCTGGAAGTGCTGGCAAATTAACTCCCCCTGGAAGAGCTCCCTGTTCCATGACGGATGCAAGTTGGTGTCCAAATATCCCAGATCCCCAGCCCTTTGGGTAGGATAACTCTGACCTTGGCTCCCAGAATTCATACCAGTGGGATCAAGCTCCAGCTAGCCACAGGGCAATCTCCCCACTGATGCAAGCCATGTCCCTTTTCCACCACCTTCACCTATAATCACCTCCCAAATAAACTACTCGTGCCTAGATCTTTCACTCAGCATCTGCTTCTAGGGGAACACAAACTAAGATACCCTGTCCTTTGATTGGTTCTGTTAAGAATTGAGGTGGTTGGCAAAAAGGGGTCTTATCCTCTGGGCTGGATTGAGCCACCTTGTAGTGTATGGCCTCACACTTAAGACTTCACTATCTCTTTCTACCTCAGAAGTACTTTCAGTTTCTGTTTTGACTTCAGAGTTATCACTGATGAGGATTTTCACTGGATACTTGGGGAAGATCTGAAGCACTGAAGTTCCTGTTCCTGTTATCTTATGCCACAGCCTTGTCTTCAGAGACCTCTTGCTGTTGCGATAAGCACAGCTTCCCTGGGGCACCTTTCCTAGTCTCTCAGCCAGTGAGACAGCCCCTCAGCAGTGAATGCATGTTTGTTTTCTTCCCTAAGAAAATGTTAGACAGCGAAGGAGCCGGCATGCATTGAGAGGCTTCAGTATATCAGCTATTGCACTATGTGCTTAATCATGTTCAGAGCTTCGGAGGGAGATACTGAGGCATCTGTTTGGGGAGAATCTTGAATACAAGGAGAACCTCTAAAGTAAGGGTCTACTGACTCCTTCATGCTCATCTCCCCACTCCCCACCCCAGTGCTACCTAGAGTAGAGATCAGTGGAAAGATCAAGCATTTTATGGTAAGACGGATCTGAGCTCCAAACCCACTTCGGCCATTTGCTAACTTTGTAGCTTTGGCTAAGTTATTTAGTCTGTTTTCTCACCTGTATTATGGGCACACCGACAATGACTCCTTAGGCAATTATAGTGGTTAAATGAGACAAGGTACATCAATTTTCCTAGAGCGGTTCTTAGCCTACATAGTAAGTGCATAATAACGTTAGTCATTGTCTTCACTTTGTGCCCCATTGAAGCTCACACATTTAATTTAGCCCTTTCTGGCGAGGAGTCGACCAGATGACAGCTTTGCAGGTTAGGAGTCTACCCTGAGAAGAGTGTGGTTTGGGGGCATGATGGAGACGTCACTGATTCTCCAACTCTGCCCACTTCATTCCAGTCCCCTCCATGTCACAAATTTACAGAAGGAAGATTCATCACAAGTTGAAGGATTTTCATGACAAAGTCATTTTTCTGCTCATGACCTCTTGTTTTTATACAAGAACTTAGTAGGTATCTGGCAAAACATCAGCCACAACCCAGATAAAAGTATAATTATTTCCTATTTGCTTGCTGGGGTTTTCAAATCAGTGCAGTAATTTAAGCATGACTCTTGGAGGCTTACAAAAAGATGTTATGATTAGTTTTATCTCCTTTGTTAAGGAAAAATAATTACAGTGAAATAATTAGAGGCAGCAGAGTTGACATGAGATTAGGAGAGCTAGCTTGGCAATGAAAGTGAAGTTCTAATGAGGAGAAAGTATAACAAAGGGATGGGTCTATAGGGAAAGTGCCAGGAGCTTGTCCAGTTCTGGCCTCAGGACTCCGGGACAGAGAGGAAGCAGTACAGCTGGCTCAGTGACCAGCTTCGCAACAGAATTAAACCACTCGGGCAAGGCACTGTCCTTGGTGTCTTAAGACCCAAGTCTAAGTTCAGACTAGCACTGCCTAGAGTGTGCCCTTAGACAAGTCCCTTGATAATTCTGAGCTACATTTAGTAGCTTTGCATTGGCTTCTTTTCTCTTTGTCTAGAAATGAGCTTCATAAAGATATTATAGGGATAAAATGAGAGTGGCCTGGCTTAATCAGTAGAAAGCCACCCATATGCATACCCCCACCATCTTATATATCCCAGTTATTTATTATTATTTTTTAAAAAAAGATTTTTATTTATTCACGAGAGACACACAGAGACAGAGACACAGGCAGAGGGAGAAGCAGGCTCCATGCAGGAAGCCCAATGTGGGACATGATCCCAGGATCCCAGCATCATGCCCTGAACCAAAAGCAGATGCTTAAGCGCTGAGCCACCCAGGCATCCCCCCCAGTTTTTTATTATAGTTCATTTACCACTCCCTTACCCCATAAAATATATTGAACTTATAAAGCTGTGTGATCAGGTCCTTGCTCAAGAACACCAATATTTTCAGTGTTTTAAGCAACTTGGCCAGAGTACCAAGAGTTCTGCACCTGACCTTTGTTAATGGACCAGTATAAGATAAAAATAAAGCCTAACATTGTGTTAGAACCTACCATGTGCAGGGCACCATGCTAAGCAGTGTACCAGCTCCATCTCTCTTTATACCAGTGCTAAGAGGTGGACAATATAGTAGATCCTGTTACATCCCCCACTCATATGGAAACCAAGGTTTAGAGGTAGTAAGTAAAGAACTTAGTTATTCCTTACAACTGACCTCACAGTGGCTCTGGCATAATCCAAGAATAATGTGGGAAACTATCCTCAATCTAGGTTAGCAATGCCTACGGGACATTCCCATGTGCATTAGTTATCTACAACTATATAACAAATTATCCCCAAAGTTGTTTGGCTTGAAACAAATGTTTATTATCCTCCAGTGTGTGTGGATCAGGAATGAGGGAGTGGTTTAGCTGTGCACCCCTGGCTTGAGGTCTGTCATGGGGTTGCAGTCAAGCTGTCAGCCAGGGCTGCAGTTTCATCTGAAGGCTGGGCCGGAGGACCCTCTTCCAGGTTCAGTCATGTGGCTCTTGGTAGGCCTCAGATGATCTACCTCTAAGCTCATGCATGTGGTTACTGGTCAGCCTCACAATGTGGACCTCTTTATGGATTGCTTGAGTGTCCTCACAGCATGATAGCTGGTGATCTAAGAGAGAGAGAGACTGAGAGAGACACAGAGAGAAAGAGTGAAATGTTGAAAACCAGAGAGTTCCCAAGTTGAAAGTCAGTCTTTTGATAACCTAGTATTAGAAGTGACATGCAGGCATCCCTGGGTGGCTCAGGGTTTAGCGCCTGGAGTCCCGGGATCGAGTCCCACATCAGGCTCCCGGCATGGACCCTGCTTCTCCCTCCTCCTGTGTTTCTGCCTCTCTCTCTCTCTCTGTCTATCATGAATAAATAAATAAATAGATCTTTTTAAAAAAAAGTGACATGCAATCACTTTTGCCATACTCTATTCAGTGGAAGTGAGTCATTATGTTACATCTACATTGACAGTGAGAAGATTACTCAAAGTCATAAACACTGGGAGGTGATATCATTGGGGGTTATCTCAGAGGTTGCACATAGCACCACTTTTTACTGCCTACTGTCTTTCTTTCCTCTGTTTAGAATAGAGTTGGATCATATTACTGCATCCTCAATGAGTTCACAGATCCTAAGAGGACAAGATCACTGATCTGTCTGGCTTGTGTCTTTTCATTCCTATCCATTTGCTTCCATATAGTTTGGATAGAGTCAGGGTGGCTCTACTGGCTTTTGAATCCTTTTCATGTTTTGGGATGCTAGAACTGATTGAGGTAATCCAGAGACTAAAATACCATTCAATACCTCAGGGATGTTCATTTACCCAGTCCACAAACAACTAAGTGCTTACTTATTTTTCCGGAGTAAGAAGAGAGAAAACCATCAAGGTCCCTGCCTGTGTGGAGCTCACTCTCTAGTGGGAAAAGACTGATAATAAAAAAAGTAAATAATATACTTTTAGATTATCCTAAATGCTATAAATAGGATGATATGATAATAAAAGGAAAGATCCACTTTTAGAAGGTGGTCAGAGAAGTTTTGGGAAGATAACCAACATGACATATTACTGTCCTAGGCACCAAAAAGAAGTGTGTGTGTGTGTGTGTGTGTGTGTGTATCTCAACTCTGTGATGACTGCATTGGAATGATACTCCTTCGAGTTGTTCAGTACACTGCCCTGTGAACTGCATGTAGCATTTCTATCTGACTTATCTTACCAGTCTTCAAAGCAGCTGATAATGCCTGTCCCTTGGTAGATGTGAGATTAGATTGTGTAGGTCCTGGCAGACTAGGTTATGGATTTTAAGCTCTATCTTAAGTATAAGTGGTAAACACTAGACAGCTTGAAGCAAAAATCTGTGTCTGATAACCCATGCAGTGTCTGAACTGGCTCTCTGATACTTGGGCAATCAGAACAGATGAAAAGACTACATTTCCTTCGCCATCACTGTAGTTTAGGTGACTTTATTCATGACAGCCCTGATCAATCCTAGTTTCCCACTCTGTTGTTGGGGGTGCTGTTCTCTTAGTTTCTGTCTTCCTGTCTCATTTTCTCTTGTTTCTTTCCCTTCCTTCTTTCCCTAGCTCTTTACTCATAAGAGTAAGTTCAAAGAAAAGTGTTAGGGAAGAGGTCTCTACTTGACCATTACTTCTATATAAATTAGGCTATTTACCATCAATCTTAAACCTTTGTAGGGTCCTGGGGTGCCCCCTCCTCCCCAACATTTTCCCTTTATAATTTAGAAGTGCTGAATCCCCCGCTACATCCTGGCCTTGGAACTAATTTCTGAGGAAGAGAGAGGATGCTCTCCCAGGAGGAAAAGATAATTCTCATTTTCCCTTCTCATAAGCTCCACAAGTGGTTGTCAGGTGAGAAAGCTGCCAGGTCAGCACCAGTCCCCCGTGCTAAGCCGCTTATCACTGCTACCACGGCCACTGCTTTATTAGCTTAACTTCTCAGAGGCACAACTCCTGGATTGAGCTGGGAGAGAGTAGGAAATGACATCCTTTTAGTCAAGGGAGAAAACTGTGTCACAGATGGGGAGAAGCAGGTTTCACATTCCTGGGTCACTCCTCCCTGCAAGTGTAACTCAGCTGTGTTCTCACTACTGGGTGTTCTCCCTGGTCTTGGATGCAAGTGATATGACCTCCATCCTCTGCATCTAGGATGCCCATGGGAGGGGGGATGAATTGAGTTAGAAGGGGTCTGGCTCATCTCCTTTCTCCTTTCACCCCCATCTCTGCCTGTAGAGCCTCACTTTAACCTGCTTTACAACCTGGAATTCCTGGTTCAGTTTTCACTCCTGTTCTCCCACATTAGACAGCCCCTCGCTGAGGACCCACAGGGTGCCAGGCTCTCATTTAAACAATGGGAAGTAGACCAAACCCTTAAAAGAATCCACACTTCAGAGAAGCTTTCCAAAGGGCTCTCTTGTTTAAAAAAAAAAAAAAAGATTGGTAATCACGTAATAGGTAATAATAATAAGTGCATTCAGTGCTCACTGCTGGACACTGCAAGCACTTTATGTGCATCTTACATTGAATTCTTCCAACTGCCTGAAAGGTTTAGGGCTTCTATAGTTCATCTGTATTTTATAAAGAAACGAAGGGTTTCAGATTCTGAGTAGTTTTCTCAAGATCATCTAGCTGGTCAGGACCTGACAATGGTTCTGGTCAAAGAAGGTGGGACTCTCCATATGGTTCTAACTCCACCTATGGGAGCCGTTGGACATTGAGAAAGATGTAGGGTGGTTTTCCATATTTCCAACAGCACGCTCCGCTCCTAGCATTTAAGAAGGAAGGAATGGGGGTATAACGAGATCCAAAGTAACCTCTTGGTGGCACTGGACACATATAGGTGATGCTACCTTCTTTCTTCTAGGAACTGGGGAATAGTGTTAGTACAGAAATGATCATGTTGTTGGTCTATGCTGTCATCATCTCTTACCTGGACACTTGACATACCTTCCCCTCAATTCCCCACCTCGTCCTTCAAATCTATTTTCTTCGTTTTTAACTTCTATTGTGTGTGTGTGTGTGTGTGTGTTTTTAATTTTTTTATTGAAGCACAGTTGACATATTATTTTCAGGTTTATCCTCATGTAGCCAGAATGATCTTTGTAAGATGCAATCTGGATTGTGACACTTCTCTATTTAGAACTATTTACCATTGTATATTCTAGCCCTTGATCCTCTCCAGCCTTGTCCTTGTCCCTTTTCTCTGCTCCCCTCCATGCTTCCTTCATCACCCTCCTCTTGTCTTTTTTCTTCAGGCTTTACCAACCTTTCAGTTGCTTGGATATGACCCTCTCCCTTATGCACAGGAGTCCTGCATTACCTCTTCTTCCTGTCCATTACTCTCTTTACACCTTGAAGATATTCCTCCCCAGGCTTTGGAGCTCAGCTTGATCGCCACCTTTGTAAGAGGCCTATTTTGACCAGGTCAAATCCTACATTTCAACCACCCAGCACAGTTGGCTGCCGTCCTCTGTATCTCTTATCAAAATCGCAATTCTACCTTTTTTCTCCAAAACTGGACCATGGGCAACTTGAGATCAGAGACTATGCTTACCTAGTTCCACACTGAATATCACCAGAAACTGGCATGTAGTAGGTGGTCATCTAAAACTGGTTAAATCAATGTATGGGCTATATGCATACCCCATGTCAATTAAGACTAATTCATTCAGTTTAACAAGATTTACTCAAGAATGTTATATAGCCATTATGTTTGAGAATTTTTTTTTTTAATTTTTATTTATTTATGATAGTCACATAAATTTATTTAATGCACCGGGAGCCCGACGTGGGATTCGATCCCGGGTCTCCAGGATCGCGCCTTGGGCCAAAGGCATGCGCTAAACCGCTGCGCCACCCAGGGATCCCTATGTTTGAGAATTTGAATAAGACATACTTTCCGTCCTCAGGTTGATGACAAGGGTTGTGGGGTAGATGCACAATTACAGTGGTAAATACAATAAATGAAAACCAGGTAAGAAGCAATTCTTGGCTCTGCCTGGGGAATCAGGGAGGCTTCTCAAGACAGGCATGTTTAGCTCAGGCTCCCAGAAATAGTGTTTCAATAGGTGCTCAAAGAGGGAGGGCATTCAGGTAGAGCAAAACAGTGAGTGCAAAGGAAGTATAGGCTAGCCTGGGACTGTGACCCTTGGGCAGGAACCACATGTACACCTCATTTCCCAGTGCCAGAGACCTGGGGCAGTTTTAACCTACTACCTCTCATCTGACTTCATGTAGGTACCTAGCAAATTAGTGGAGATGTCTATATGTGTCATCTGAATATGTAGAAATAATGTAGAAATTGTTGACATTTTGGTGAAATTTGGTTAATCCTTTCTGCCCTAGTTAAATTATTAAAAGCCCTCTAAAATATACTAGATTGGATAATAAATTTTTTTTTAATTTTTTTAATTTTTTTATTTATTTATGATAGTCAGAGAGAGAGAGAGAGAGAGAGAGAGAGAGAGAGACATAGGCAGAAGGAGAAGCAGGCTCCATGCACCGGGAGCCCGATGTGGGATTCGATCCCGGGTCTCCAGGATCACGCCCTGGGCCAAAGGCAAGCGCCAAACCGCTGTGCCACCCAGGGATCCCAATTGGATAATAAATTATATAGTTACCCTATTGAAAGCCCAAAGCAAAGTTCACAGCTTTTTTTTTTTAATTGGGAGGAAATCCACATAATATAAAAGTTACCATTTTAAAGTTAGTGGTATTTAATACATCCACAGTGATATGCAACTAACACCTATTACCAAAACATTTTCATCACCTCAATGAGAAATCCTGTACACGCAGATACTCCCTATTCTCTCCTACCCCAAGCCCCTGGCAACCACTAATCTACTTTCTGCCTCTATGGTTTTGTCCAGCTGCACATTTCGTCTAAATGGAATTGTATAATATTTGTCCTTTTTTGTCCGGTTTCTTTCACTTAGCATTATATTTTCAAGGTTCATTCATATTATAACTTCATTCTTTTTATGGAAACATAATATGCATTGTATGGATATTCCACATTCAGCTTATCTATTCATCATCAATGAACATTTGGGCTGTTGCTAGCCTTTGGCTGTCATCAAGAGTGCTGCTATGAATATATGTGTACAAGGATTTGTTTGAGAACATGTTTTTTTTTGTTTTTTTGTTTTTTTCTTCTTTTGGGTAATGGTGGATCATACAGTAATTCTTTAGCTTTCTAATAAACCAATCACAACTTTATGAGTGTTTGCATACTGATCTTGACCTGGACCCCACATCCTCATCATGGCAGCAGGACAGGCAGCTACATGTCAGGTGCTGGGAGGGAATATCCTTTTCAAGGGCAACTAAAAGCCCTTGTCTGAGAAGGAGGCCGGTCTGGAGACAAGGAGAATGCTCAGGTAAGATCCTGGTCCTTGAGACACAAGACCTTTGTTGGTTAATTAAGTTGATGTGGGATTAGGAATAAAATATCCTTCAGGAGGACATTGTTTGAAAGCTTCTCCTGTTAAACATGATTTTCAAAACTGACTGAAAGGGAAAAACATTAAAAAGATGCAAAAGATCAATGAATTTAATGGAAAAGTGAAAATATTTCCTGCCTAATAAAGTTGTATGTTGGGATCCCTGGGTGGCGCAGTGGTTTAGCGCCTGCCTTTGGCCTAGGGTGTGATCCTGGAGACCCGGGATCAAATCCCACGTCGAGCTCCCGGTGCATGGAGCCTGCTTCTCCCTCTGCCTATGTCTCTGCCTCTCTCTGTGTGTGTGTGACTATCATAAATAAATAAAAATTAAAAAAAAATAAAGTTGTATGTTCATAGTTGTGATGATGGCATGTGAATATATACAATGCAAGAAAGGCACCTGAGGAATCTGTTCTGTTCTTTCCCTTTGTGATGTTGGGTAGGAGACCCCATGGATAATGGGAATCATCAGTTCCAATCTACATTCTATTTCTGATGTGATAGCAGAAATTTATCTTAACCCCTCTAATTTCCATGCAATTCTGTAAATATTATTAAGCACCTAATATGATAAAAGTATCATGAAAAGTATCTGAGAGAACAAAACATCATAATAAGCAGTGAGGTTAGGGAAAGACCAAGAAGCAGGAGCTCTGGTCCTGTTCCAGTTCATAATTTTCTTGTGGTTTCTGATGTGACAGGGATCTTTTCCTATCTCATCTACCCTCTCTAGGAGATTATCTTTTTTTAAAGATTTATTTATTAATTTGAGAGCAAAAGAGAACAAGAGTGAGTACAAATAGGAGGGGTAGAGGGAAAGGGACAGAGAATCTCAAGCAGACTCTGTGCTAAGTGTGAAGCCTGATGTGGAGCTCAATCTCACTACTCTGAGATCACGACCTAAGCCAAAACAAAGCTGATCGCTCAACTGACTGTGCCACCCAGGCACTCTGAGAATATCTTTCTTTACCAGTTCAAATGTTCAAATCTGATGCCCTTGGACAGCTTGCAATTTTTGTATAAAACACTTACAGTGCAATGTGGAACTTGATGAAAGGTAGAATCAAATGCCCTTGTTTGAAGGAGAGAAGAAGGAGAAAGGAAGTAAGAGGAGCATTCAGATGCAAAAAGTATCTTATCTGACTTAGAAGGACCTATGAGGGCATCAAGATGAAATTGGTTTTGAGATGGAGTCATTGATATTCATGATACTATTGGTAATAACAACTATTTCTTGAAGGGTAATAAAGGGGATGAGAAAAATGGGAAAAGGAAGCATAGAAGAAAGGGAAGAAGGAAGGGGATGGGAGATGCATATGGCAGGTGGAGGAAAGCCAGCCAAGACAGACCTTACCCACTCCCTTGTCTTGCTGGAGCAAGGCAATGCACCAGAAATTTCTGCCTAGCTCAGTAGAGAATAGTTCCCACCCACTGGGCCCTACAAATGCTTCTGAGAGCCCACCTCCTCTCCATGCTGGACATAGGACCAAAGTTAGAGATCTCACTATACAGAGTCCCCAGCCTACTCTGGCAGAAAGCTACTGCTGGCTTAGGTCATTCACCCCCCTCTCCATCAGTAACCACCCACCCCCATGTAATTTATTTATCTATTCATTCTCCTTACCCAGATTTCCATAAACTCCTCCAACCCCATAGTGTATTCAGATGGAAATAAATGAGTTTAATTACTTAAAGTAAATTTGGAATTCAGGGGCGATCGCACTCCATTCTGCATGTGAGCCCAGCCACAGAAGGAAGTGTAAAATATTCAAGCCTTTGAAAGATTGCAACCACTGGGCTTGGCAGACACCAGCATGTTGCCTCCCTTCCTGGATGTGCTCCCGAGCTGAGTGGAAGAGATTGGCTCTTCATTCTTCCCTCGCTCTAGCTGGGTAGCAGGGACAGAGGCAGCCTTGGCCAGCATTCTCCCCTTCCTTCTTCCCAAAGGGCTCCTTGTGAGGTCTGGGCCGGTTTCCACATTAACCTCTCTAAGCCTGCTGGAGCAGCTGATAATTTTACTCTGCACCCAATGATGCACGTGAGCGATCAGAAAATCTATAACCGGGAGGGTGCAGGGAGGAGCGGCTGCTAATGTTGTGGTAATGGGCCAGTTTAGGGGAGACTTTTAGGGAAGGTAAATTTATAATTTAAATAAGAAAAATAATAGGCTCTAACAAAAAGAATTCTATGGCTGGGCAGGGGGAGGATCTTTCTCTCTGAACCTCCCCTTCTCTAAGTGACTAAGTTGGTCTGAAAGCCTCAAGTGTGACTCAAGCAGGACTTTCAGGGGCTCTCCGAACAAGGCTGGGAGGGACCCCACTGAGTGGGAAGGAGGCTGTGGACTGCTCTTGAGTGCAGGAGCCTTCTGTATGATCCCAGCTAAAGCAAAAGCACACATGGGATTGGGGCATCTACCTTGCTACCCATCTACCTGTGTGTGGGAAGGGTACACATGTCATTGGAGCATCTACCCTGAGGTCCCACCTGAAAAGGCGGATTGTGAATTTAGAACCAGATCCTCTGCCCCCAGAGTCAGTTCTTAACCATCATGACATCCTATACTTCCCATAGGGATCTTCTGAGACTTCCCTGGTGTTCCCACCATCCCAGGAACATCCTGACTGTGTGAGTCTGTCTTCATGGTTCTTTATCTGGGGCTCATGACTGGAGATATTGTCTTCCTTTCCCAGGACTGTGGTGATTCCGTGGGTCCCAGGGACTGGGGAGAAATGTCTGGCTAAAGATTCTCCTTTGCAGATACTAGGAACACAGTAAAGATGAGTGCTTTCTTTAGGCAAAACCACAACAGAGAGCCAGAATTTGCTGCCAGGGACCTTCTCTTTGTCCTCACATATTCTTGGTTCTTTCAGCCGGAAGTCTGGGGGCTCTCCTGCCATCTGATGCCCATCAGCACAGACTCCCACTGGAGTTGGTCAACCAATGTTCAGAAACTCCCCCTCACAGGGTTCCCTCATTGTGCCTACCACCTGCACATGAATGTTCATAGCAGCATTATGCACAATAGCTAAAAGATGGAAGCAGCTCAGCTAATGAGTGGACAAACAGAATTGTGGGCTATTGGTAGAATATTATTCAGTCATAAAAAGGCACAGAGCACTGATTCATGCTATAACATGAATGAACCTTGAAAACACGAGGCTACGTGAAAGAAACCAGACACAAAAGCTTATATATTACATGACTCCATTTCCAGAATAGGGAAATCTATAGAGACACAATATAGATTTGTGGTTGCCGAGGCTGGAAGGAGGGGCATGGGGGTGACTGCTATAGGATTTCCTTTCCAGGTGATGGAATGTTTGGTGGTTTGAATGTATTAAATGCTAATGAATTGCACACTTTAGAACAGTGACTCTTATATGTGTGTGTGTGTGTGTGTGTGTGTGTATATATATATATATATAAATATTGAGAGAGAGAGAGAGAGAGAAGAGCCAGGCACATGTGCAGCAGGCTTCTTTCTCAGTTTCTCAGGTCTATTCCACTCTTTTCCCTGAAAGAGGGGCCTTCTCTGGCTGTGCATCAGCATAGGCCTCTACACTGCTGTCCCTTCTGTCTCATCTCAACTCTCAGGCAGTGCCTGCTCTCACAGATTGAAATTCTGAGTCTGGTAGGCCAAACTCATCTTGGCTTAGGTCATTCCTAGAATATGCATTGGGTCTTCTCTACCTTTCTACCTGTTGTTTTGCTTACCTGGGGGGGAGAGGCCATGAAACTGGGTGTCCTGCTTACTCAGGGTGCTCTTGTAACTCAACCAGCTGGGAACTGGATAAATGAAAAGTAAGCCCTTATGAGGTATCAAGTCATTCCAAGCCATCGTGTTCTTCTAGTGAAAGGGGAAGATGAGAATGTGAGAATTGTGCTCTCTTTTGAAATCCAGTGCTATTTCACATTAGATCTGCATATAGTTAATCATATGATGCTTCTGCAGGACTAGGTCTGTCAACTCTACCAACACCACACCTTCCTCTAGAAATCTTATTTCTAAAATGCTCATGGCCTACATAGTGGAGGAAGGCTGAGAATGGGACTAGGACACCAGAAGGTTTTTAACCGGGGCAAGGTGCCATCCCCCCTGAGGTTGTCCAAAGAAATGTGTGGTGAAATTTGGGGTTGTTACATGGACTAAGGGTGCTTTTGAAATTAATTGTAGAGGGAGAAGGGCATAGGGATGCTAAAAGTATTATAAAGAGCAAGAAAGACCTCTACAATAATCATCCCACCCCAAAATGTCCATACCTATATAAAAAAGAGTGGTGTTGGGCAACCCAGTGGCTCAGCGGTTTAGCGTGGCCTTCAGCCCAGGGCGTGATCCTAGGGACCTGGGATGGAGTCCCACATCAGGCTCCTTGCATGGATCCTGCTTCTCCCTCTGCCTGTGTCTCTGCCTCTCTCTCTCTCTGTGTCTCTCATGAATAAATTTTTTTAAAAAAAGTGGTAGATTCTACTATATCTCTGATTCAATCACTGGTTGTCTGATCTTGAATAAATCACTGAAACCTAACTCTCCCTATTTTTTGCAATAGCTGGACCCACAGTTCACAAATCAGATCCTTCCTTAGCCAGGTGATCTACATTTTGTAGATGTACATTTTGTAGACCCATAGCCATTTGTAGCCAGGGGTCTACAAAAATTTTCATCCATACTGTAGATTACTGAGAGTGGTTTTTCCTTTGAAAGGAGTCTATGCATTATTCAAGTTTGAGAATTGTCAAGCTAAATAGTAATCTTATTTTTAACAACAATAATAGAAAACAGTTACCGAGTGATTGCTTGTTTTATAAATCCTTAGAGCAGCCCCATAAGTTAGGTATTTTTATTAGCCCCATTTTGCAGAGGTGTTTTATGTAATTTAGGTAAGCTATAGGCATTATGTTGGAATGTGAATACATGTAGTAACTCTATAACCCAAATTCTTAGCCACCAAACCAGTGTCCCAAAATTTCATTTTTCTCAACTTCTTCATTTACTTTCATAGTATCCATATACCAGCTTGGCTTAAGCATTATTTTCATACTCTAGTTCTATTATTCATGTGATATTTTTAAATTGATTTAATTTTAAGTGAAATTTGCTTACATTGGAAGTTGTTCTTTTCCTTGAAACACAAGGAAAACATGACAGTGTCAGTAAATTGCATGCAGATTCATAATGGTCTACTAGTGAGGCTTGCCCTGTCTTTGTCAAAAGGGGAGATAAAAAAGTATTAGGAGTCAAAGATACATAGGTAACAAGCTGACATTTTTTTGCCTGTTGAATTTCAAAATATTGGGGAAAATTTTTTTAAATAAAATTGAATTTAAAAAATAAAATTCTTACCCTAGGTACCAATTTTTTTTATGACTTCTATAAATGATCACTTATGAATGATCTAAAATCATTTCCTTAACTACCACTGGTAGGAATCACTCTACTTTTCCACCTCCATTCATGTACCTCCCAGCTATGAGATTCTAGCCCTCTTAACTTTTTTTAAATCATGCCCTTATTCCACTGTAGTTTAGCCCAATCAAAACAACCCAGCTGCCTCCTTTGCTGGCCTCAATCCCCATACTATGGACTACCATTTTGATTCCACAGTTGTCTGACCAGCTCCTTCCCACCCTGGCTTTGGAAGGTTAGAAATCTTTTGTTTTTCCTCCTTTTCAATTACAAAAGCCTGTTTGAACAGCCTCTGTGACAGCCCATGTTCAAACAAGCTTTTGTAATTGAAAACAGAGCTTGCAATGTGGCTGCAGGGACGCTAGCCTCAAAAGGAGGAGATGCAGAGCATGCTGTGAGCTGGTCCCTGAGGCCACTTTCAAAGTGTTTAAAGCTTCCTTCCAATTAAAAAAAATAGAAAGAAAGAAAATCCTGTTTAAACACACAGTCCAGACTGACTGGCTTGGGTGATTGAAAATGGTGATTTGGACCTAGGGACAGTGGTCTTCTTGGGAAGGAGTTGGTGGAGGGTGCTGCTTCCTGCTGGGTATTTTTACCCATCCTCTGAGCCCCTCTTGCCATTATTTTAAGGAGTCTCTGAGGTTGAATGTACAGGTCTCCCCAGCTTATTCAAGTTTACACCCACAAACAAGTTCAATCAATTTTTTCCCCCTCTCTTTCTCTTTTCAAGCATTGCAAATGTAGTGGCCAAGAGCAATGCTTCTGAAAAGAGAATTCAAGTTGTGTGAATTCACTTAACCTCCCTGGGACTCAGTTTCCTTGCCAGTAAAACAGCATCAGAGTAGCGTTTGTCTTAAGAGACTGTTTTAAAGAGTAAAGGAGGTAATCTATTTTTTTTTTGAGGTAATCTATTTGAATTACCTTTTACCACATTGCAAGGCAAAGGCTCAAGGTATGATAAGGTTTAGTTTTTCTTACTGTTCCTATTAATAACAATGTTAATGGCAATATAAATAAATGAAAAATTTTATAGTGATTAAGATTATAGATTTTGGTTTCAGATTGGTGTGATCCAGGCTCCATAAACCTCTGTGTGCTTTTTTTTTTTTTTTTTTTTTTTTTTTAAGATTTTGTTTATTTGGGATCCCTGGGTGGCGCAGCGGTTTAGCTCCTGCCTTTGGCCCAGGGCCCGATCCTGGAGATCCGGGATCGAATCCCACATCAGGCTCCCGGTGCATGGAGCCTGCTTCTCCCTCTGCCTATGTCTCTGCCTCTCTCTCTCTCTCTGTGTGACTATCATAAATAAATTTAAAAAAAAAAAAAAAAAAAGATTTTGTTTATTTAAGAGAGAGAGAGGATGCACAGCCTATGGGGTGGGGTGGGCAGAGGACAAAAGGGAGTTGGAGAAATAGACTCCAGGCTGAACATGGAACCTGACTCAAGACTGGAGCCCAGGACCCTGAGATCATGATCTGAGCCAAAGACAGATGCTTAATGGACTGAGCCACTCAGGTACCCCAAACATGTTTCTTTTATCTTAAAATGGAAAAGATGGTAGCTCCCCACCCTGCCACACACACACCCATAACTGTGTGCCACTCGCTGGAATGGGATGTGAACAGGACTAATAACGGACGAAAGGGGGTAGGATTGGAAGATCGGTAGGTACAAGAGTCAAAAAAAAAAAAAAAAGAGGAGAAATAAACTCTTAATGAGGGTAGGGGAAGGTGGTAAGATATTAAGAACAGCCATTTGAGGTTAAGCACGACATAGATGAGCAGAAGAAAAAGATGGATATGCTGGATATGCTGGGGGTGAAGATGATGCCTAGGGATGGCTTGCATTTTCAGTATGGCTGGAGGATTGGCAGGAGAAGGGTCGCCTATGTGGGAATGCAGAATGAGAGAATGGGTGGAGGCTGGCCATGGGAGCATCCATGTTAGTCTTATTTGCCAGGGACAGAAGCCCAACACCAAATAGCATCAAACTGTTAAAAACGAAAACAAAACTCATATGAATAAATTTGAAGATCTAATTGTCTTTATTAATTGATGCCTGAATCAGGCAACATCCCATCTCACAAGTAGAGGGGAACTCCAAAGGGCTGCAGAAAAGGAAAGGTTTTTTAAAGGCAGGACAAGGAAGTCATACACAGAAAAAATAGGATTATTTCAGGGGAGGTCACCTTCCTCTGGGACAAAAGGGTCTGAGTTGGTGGATTACCTCAGCTTCCTTTGGGGGATCCAGAGTGCCCACGTGACAGATTATCTTATTTGTGTTCACCAGGGAAATTCTTGACTGACTGGTAAAGACCTAAATTTCTGGGGGAGGTTGAAAGTGTGATTAGGTTAGATATCAAGCCCTGATTTGGTGATTTGGTCCAAGTGATGCCATTTTGGGCCATGGTTTTCTTTTTAACAAAAGAAAGAAGGATGGATAGATGGATGGATGGATAGATAAATGAATGAATTACATAGAAAGAGAAATAAATGAATTTGTCCAAGAGTAGTCTGCCTTCAGACTCAGTTCGATCAAAAGGCTCCAGTGATGTGATTAGGACCCATTTCTCCCGGCTCTCAAGGCTGCTCTTCTGAATTGACTTCATTATGAGGCTCCAGCTCAGTACCTCTTCAACTATAGGCATACCATCCTTATGGCTTATAGCTTCAGTGGAAAAAAAAGGAAAACACTCCTTTCTGGCACCTTCTGCCAATCTACCTTGGGTCAGCTTAGGTCAGCTTTAACCATCCATATATACCATGCACTGACACGGAGAGGAGAGAACATTTTGAATTTACCAAATAAGCATCACCTGCTCATCCTTAGAGTTGGACATGGGAGCCCTTGTCTGAACCACACAGGCTTAAATAACTGGAAGAACAGTTTGCCAGGAGAGGAAATCAGGGGTGCTGTTAGCAGAGCAGAGCAGTTTCCAGAAAAACCAGCAGGTAGCCCTGTGGCCATGCCTGCCCAGCTCCATTGTGACTTTCTATGTAGGCCATTGGGAGGAAGAGCATGGTAAATTTTTGTGCTGTCGAGTCTAAAAAAAGAGATTAAAGACCCAGGATCAATCTGAGGCCATTAAAATGGTCCAGATGGGAGCTTTTAAGATCAAAGGGATTGGGCAGAGGTAGATCCAAGTTTTGTAGGGCCTGAAGCTTATACAATTTTGTGCCTCTGTTTGTTGTGGGCAGAATTCTATAAATGGCCCACCAAGATTTCTCACCCCTGTCATGTCCATGCCCTCCCTGCATATTCCTTGGGACTGAGAATATGATGGGTTTTACTGCTGTGATTAGATTGTTGACCTTAAGATAGGAAGATAATAAGGCTGGGTCTGACCTAATCACAAGTCCATTAAAATCATTTCTCCAATGATTGAAAAAGAGGAGCTCAGATTTAGCAAAAAGGATTTAATGCACTATCGTTGTCTTGAAGATGGAGGGAGCCCTGTGGTAGAAATACAAGAGGTCCGTAGGACTGAGAATGGCCTCTAGCAGACAACCTGTAAGGAAACAGGGCTTCAGTCCTACAGCCTCAAGGAACTACATTTTACCAACAAGAAGAATGAGCTTGAAAGCAGATTTTTCTCTTGAGCCTCCAGATAGGAAATCAGCCTGGTCAACACCTTGTTTTCAGCCTTATAAGGCCGTAAGCAGAAACCCCATTCACAGCACGCCAGACTTCTGCCCGCAGAACTGTGAGCTATAAACGAGTATTGTTTGAAGCCACTATGTTTGTAATAATTTGTTAGACAGCAATAGAAAAAAGCACACTCTCTCAAAAGACAGAATTATGATACTAAAATTAGGAATAAGGACCCTATTAGCTCCATGGAAAATCCATCTCTGGAGTCCAGTGTTGCCTTGCCCATGTGTACCTACACTTCAGGTCTCCCAGTTCTCCATAAACATGAGGAGGGGAAGAATTCGTTTGTGCATTTCCTGTGTGTGCTCACTCCCGAGCTCAGTTCTCTACACTTTGGGGCCACATCCCACGCTCCGCATCTCCTTAATGCTGGGATGCTGCCAAGACATTTGGGCCATGTCCCTTCCTGACAAAGAAAAAAAATAAATAAAACTCTCAAAATTATTAGGTAATGATATCACTTTAAAAAGCGACACAATATTTTAACAGCATGACGCCACTTAGCTGTGGTTTAATAAAATGTAGGAAGTGTGGAGCTGGAGAAGCTGTGGCAGCGTTAGGTGGGGGCAGACAAACAGCTCGAAACTCACATCAGGAAAATTACTTTTTCTTCAAATGGAAACTTTTCAATTGCTTTCAAATAGCTGGAGCTGATGGAAATAATTTCCTTAGCACGTTTGCATATGCTGCCTGCGTCTTCTCCGCACGGTGCCGGGAGCTTCCTTAATAAAGATTGTCGCGAGGTTCTGATGTTGCCACGCTCTTGTTATTTAGAAAAGGCACCAAACCAAGTCAAGGGGAGTCAATTGATTACTAAATGCAATTCCTGTTTGGTGTCCCTGAGGCAAATGGAGGCCAGTGGGGAAGCATGTGTGCGCGTGCATGCACACACGTATGAGCAACTGAGCCAGGGCTGCTCTGAAATTCAGTCTGATTCTAAGCCCCTTTGGAGGGTTCTCCAGGATAACAGAGGTGGTCAGGACCAGGTCCCTGCATTTTACTGGTGGGCAAACTGATGCCCAGGGAGGGAGATGACAGCTTAGATACAGTCACACAGAAAACCAGAGATTGCTGATCACCAAGGGGGCCAAACTGTTGTTTCAGGCCTAGCAGACATTTTTGTGGTTTCTATAACACGTACAAGGAGGTAGATTTTTGGTCACTCTCCTTCTGGGTCTTCCTGCCCTGAATGCCATGTGGAAGCTTGAAGCAGAGGATGAATGCGTCGAAGTGTTCGCAGTAATGAGGTCTGGGAGCACTGATAGCCATAAAGTGTTTGTTTTTTTTTTTTTTAATTTTTATTTTTTTTATAACAACATAGCACACATGGAACACAGGAAATCATGTGGAGGAAAAAAAAAAAAAGAAAAGGAAATCATGTGGAGGAACATATTCCTGTTCCATTTTCCTTCAGGCTTCCTTATCTTCCCAGGGAGAAAAGCTCAGATGGGTGCAAGCGAGGCTTTCACACCTCTCCAGAGTTCACTATCTTCCCTTTCTTACAAGGAGGCGCGGAGCCTTGCAAAGACAACTGGACCTGGCTCATCGTATTTATTGTAACTGTGGTATTTATTTTTATGATTGCCTATTATTTATGGCAAGTGATATTGATTTTACACTTATGTAAGGCTTCCTTTTAAAATCTGTTTCTTTACTTTTTAAAAAGGGAGTCCATTTAATGAAATACATAAATATGGCAAGAATCGTAAGGCTTCAGAGTGATGTCAAGAAATATTGACCTTGTGCATAACTGCCCTCCAGATCAGGAACCGAGGCCTGCAATATGTACGTGGCCCACCAAGTGTGTAAAACTACGGTGTATTAATAGAAAACTTGAAGTTTATTAAGGCCAACAGATCAGAAGACAAGTGCCATTAAACAGATACTTGGTTACAGTTGCCAAGAAGAGGGTGCAGCACAGACTCAAGACCTTTCGAAAGGAAGAATGTCAAATAATTTGTGGATATGTTTTAAAACTGCCTAGAACCTTAGACAATTGGAATGGGTAAGTAGACTCCTTCATAAAGCCACAGCCATTCCCCAAGCACATAGACGCAGGGCATAGTTCTAGGTTGGCTGTGTGGTGGACTAACAGAGACTGGGCTTCATAGTCTGGCAGATTTGTGGGGAATCCTGATTTGAGAGCTGACTCTGTGTGACCATGACCAGGTTACTTACCCTCTCTGGGCTTCAGTTTCCTTCTTTGTAAAATGCAGCAGATATGCCTCCCTTAAGGGATTATTGAACCCAAGAGACAAGAACACAGTGAGTGTTTTTCCTTCTTCTGCTTGGCATGCCTACCTCGTCTTCCACACTGATTAGAGTCCCTTGTGATCATGGGGTATGATCCCAGGAAGCATTATAATGCAGGAAGCGTTATGAAGTATTGGACTTGTGAGGAGACACCACCTCTAACAGTGAGACCTTAGACAAGTCCCTAACCCGTCCTGAATTGCAGTGAAATTCGGTACTCAGCTTCATTCACCTTAATATTGAGAACCTAGTTTTCCAGGTATGCCCTAAAAATTTGATGTGCACCTTCTCATTTGGGCCTCATAACAGCCCCCCAGGGCAGGCAGGAGGAAATGTAGGTGCAGAGATCAGAGGGACCCTCCCAAGATCAACCCCTGGGAAGCAATGGAGAGATGCCAGCCTGAGCCCAGACCAGTGGGGAGATTGAGATGCTAGCTGTGAGGTTTGTGGAATTTTAATGACAGCTTGCTTTGGGAAATTATAAGTCTTTAAAAATTCCAATCAGGGCTCTCAGAAGAGCACCAAAGGCTCCTTCAGGAAGCAATTAAAGGACCTGCCCCATAGTGGGAGCACCCGTGGTAAATCAACGTTTTAGCAGAGCACTTTCTAGGCTAGGAATCAGAGGGAAAATGAAATCATTCAAGTGGACGGAAGGAGAGATGAACTCTTTGCTGAGGCCATAGTCAGGTGGGGTGGTAAGCATAGGACTTTGGCAGGAGGCTAAGGCTGTGTAATGTTTTGGCTTTGAATCAGGGTAGGAGGACCATGGTCACATCCCAGCCTTTTCTGTTGGGCAGTTGAAGGGTCTCGGGGTCTGGATTTGGAGTCAGACTGCCTGGGTTCGAACCTGAGTTCTGCCATTTATCAGGGTGACCTTCCAAGTCTATTTCCTCATCTTTACAGTAGGAGAGAGAATGCACTTATCTCTCGGTGGGTTGTTCTGAGAATTAAATGCATGCAAAGCCTCTAGGACGTGGCCTGGCGTGAGGCCATCTTCTATAAAATAGCATACACAAACAGAAGGTATTTGAATAAGACTTTCACGGTGGTGTGGGGAAAGTCAGAATAATAGTGTAGTTTAAGAAAGTCAGAGGGCCTTGGGTTAAGAAATAAATATTTACTAAGGGTCCCAGGAGAGCAGAAATTGTGTTTATCTTACACATAATTGTTTCCAGTAAAAAGTCCAATACATAATATATGCTCAATTAGAAATTGCAGAAGTAGGATCCCCTGATTATTTTAATTGAACTAGGCAGGAATTTTTTCCACCTTTTTTTTTTTCCTTCCCCACCCACAGAGATGGAAACTAAAGCCCAGAGACACTAAAAACCCTTTCCAGGAGTTCATAGCTTCTCGTTGCATCTCCAGTGTAGCCTACCTCATGCAAAATAAGAGTGAGTAGGACCTTTTATGTGGAATCTCCAGAGAGTCCTCTTTTCAGGGCAGGGTCTGCTCCAGAAAAATAAGGAAATGTACTGGTGGAATTTTCTACTCAATACTAGAGAACAGGGTGGCCCGGGTGGCTCAGTGGTTTAGCGCTGCCTTCAGCCCAGGGTGTGATCCTGGAGACCCGGGATCGAGTCCCATGTCAGGCTCCCTGCATGGAACCTGCTTCTCCCTCAGTCTGTGTCTCCGCCTCTCTCTCTCTCTCTCTCTCTCTCTGTCTGTCTCTCATGAATAAATAAATAAAACCTTTAAAAAAATACCAGAGACCAAGAAACATTATTTTGGTATTTTTCTAAATTAAATTGGACACTGAAACTTCAGCTTCCTAGGTGAGAGAAATCTGAAATCAATCAGTGATAGGGTTTTCTCCTCTTGTCCACTGGCTTATTTAAGAAACTTAGACAAGCCGAGGGCCCAGGAAACTAGTGGACTTGAGGGGAGCACAGGGGGCTGGTCCCTTGTACACTGTGGCTATCATCTTTACTGTTGCTCCTTTGGATATTCAGTGTCCCCTCTAGTGATCCTCTACTACCTGGTGGGCTCAACTACCTTGCTCCAAAGGGGATGCCAAACTCCTCCCAAGGGGCATGGCCTGGCCACAAGGTCAACATGGGGGTCCCTGACCATTGTTCTTCAGCCCCTGGTCCTATCCCCTCATCAGAGATTGTACTAACCCAAGGGGCCAGTCCCTGGACTTCAGTGCCCCGATATCATCTGGGGTAATTATTTAGAAGGACCATTTCCCCAACCCCACTGCAGACTTACTAAATAGAAATTTCTGTGGATGTGGCCCAGGAATCCACAGTGGATTCCCTAGGTGATTTCTTTAGCGCATTGATGTTTGAGAATCATGGACTTATAGACTTTTCTTGGGTCCACATACCCAGAACTCAAAAACTGGTACTTGCCTGAGAGGGAAGAGGATGGGAAGTATTTCCATGTCAAAAGAAAGAAAAAAAAAAAAAAACAAAAACAAAAGAAAGAAAGACAAAGATTTTCTCAATTTGGCCACAGGATTAATTGAAATTCAGGGCATCCAGTGCTACGAGAAGAGGGAGAAGAGGACAGGACAAAGGACTGGGAGACCTTGAGTCTCCTGACTCATCCATCACCGACCCTCTGGGTCACCTTGGCTAAGGCCCTTCTCTGCATCTTGGTTTATTTATCTGTGAAATGGAACTAATGAGGCATCCCCCGAAATCTGGGAAAGATTCCAAGGAGGATGACCTGGTAAAGCTGAATTTGTCAGCAACATTGTACCAGACAAACTGCAAATTATGCCTGAACAGGGCCTAGTAGATCACCAGATTTCACATCCATCCACTCACCTGTTTGTCAGTCCCTCCCTTCCACCCTCCCTTCCTACTACCCTTCCTCACAACTTTCCTCCCTCACTCCCTCTCTCCCTTCCTGCTTCCCCTCCTTCCATCCAACCATCCACCTACCCACCCACCCACCTACCTATCCACCATCATGTATTGAGTACTCCATGCCAGACACTTAGACATAGTAGCGAACAAGACTTAGTACTTATCCTGATGTGCAAGATAGCTATGAATTAAGTGATCCTAGCACTGAGTGAACAATTATGGGATGGAGTCTGAAGGAAAGAATTTGATGCAGTAGGTATATAGAGGGTATGACAAAGCAGCCCACATAGGCTATACTCTTCGTTCCATGTTAAGTTCACTTTTATTTGCCCATAATTAGGAATAAATGAATGATTATTGGTATGGTAGGTTTTGAGAGCTTTGAATAGGCTTGGAGGTTGCTTAGGGGAGAAGAGAGGCAGTAGCTGTGTAAACGTAGCATACAGGTATGTCAACCCCTTCTTGAATTGTGCCCTTGTCATTTGACCAGTTTTGGTGGGCATGGCTGTGGTAGAGCCAGTTCCAGCCCCGGCAGTGGTGGGTGGGGATAGATATCTGAGGACAGAGTACCTTTTATCAGGCAAAGCATGTTGACGTCCTTTGGCTGCATTTCTCAATGGAGAAAACAGGGCTTTGGATTGAGTTAGATCTAGATTCAAATCCCCATTCAACTCTGTGGGAGCTATGTGAGCCAAGCCTCAGTTCTGACACGTGTAAAGTCAGATGGAGGCAGGGAGGAAACCCATCTTTCTTTCCCCAACATTGTCACTTCCAGAAAGCCCTTGGGGAGAATAGGAATTCTTCCTCCTTCCATGAGATTCTTTCAAGGGGGGAGTCCAGATTAATGTGGATTTAAGCACCGTGGAACAGGCCCTAGTGGGCCATCCAGTCTGGCTGAGACATTTCTGGAGGGGTATTGACCAAGTTGTTACAGAATCACTTGCAGGCTGACCGTGTGCTAGGAGGTCAATGACTCCGATAAAAAGGCCCCTTCAAAGGTCCTGACTTTGATCTTGATCAACAGAAATGTGGCTGGATGATGCGTCTTGGGTTGTCATTACTAGGGATGAGGGGCAAGTTAAGATGGCACTACCTGGACTTGGGAAAGCTATTGTGCTTGAGGAATGAGGTCCTGTTGCTTTTGGAGAATTGGCTGTGACTCTCAAGGTCGGTGCATTGCCCAGAGCTTTTGGAGAATTGGCCGTGACTCTCAAGGTTAGTGATGATATTTGAGCTTTCAGCATGTGTCAGGCTTCGGGTTGAGAATTTTACCTGACTGACTTATCCTAATCCTCAATACCCTCTAAGATTGGTATGGTTATGATGCCTTCTTTACAGAGGAGAAACAGACTCTGAGAGAGGAAGTAACCCCTTGTGCCACAAAGTCAGGGGCAGAGCCAGGAGCAGGACACCAAGGAATCCTCTGCTACCCATGACTTTGACTTCTCTGCACCTTGATGGGTGTAGGGGGCTACCCAGTGAGGCACTAGAATTCCTATCCTGGCTGTAACCTATCTGAGGATCTTCATTTACCAGTCTGTGTGAAGTGCAGTCTCTCAGTAAATACTCCTGAGCCCCTCAGATGGTGTATCTGAAACAGGCTGCTCTGTGCTGTGGCGGAGAGAAGGATAGAGATTCCATAACCCTGCTTTTTAGGACAGGCGAGTATTGCCCTTGCTCGAGTCCCCACTGGGGCTGGACAAGAAGGGACCTTTTTGTTTGCTAGTAAAATGAGGAGGAGACTGTGTTCTAATTAATCAACTTTTTGGCTATTCTTCTTTCCCTTTTTCCTTGACTTTGGAGACAGCACAGCCCTCACATTCTGGCAAGACATGACACACACAGAGGGTCCAAGCTGGAGGGCCAGGCTTGGCCACAACAGAGCTAGTGCCTTTGGCAAATGCCCGAATGTCTCTAAATCTGTTTTCTTATCTGTAAAAGGCAAATAAGAACAGTACCTTCCTCACAGGATTGTTCGAAGCTTAAATAGAACAACGGATGTGAGCATGTATTCATTGACTTACTCCTTCATTCATATTTTTTATTCACTCATGGACATTTAGCGAATGCCGACCGAGTGCCAAATGCACTAGTGGGCCTAGGGACAGAGCCATGAAAGCTCAGCCAAGGTCTCTGTTCTCATGGAACTTACGTTCTAGTGTGGGAGGCAGACCTTGAATGTGGTTTTAAGAAATCCTGAATTATCAGGTACAGTAAGGGAGTACTAAGGGACAATTAAATGGTGTGCAGTGATAGTACCTGGCACAGATGGTTGGAGGGCCTCTCTGAGGATGCAGCACCTGAACTTGGGAAGATGCGGGGGTTGTGCATTCCAGGTGGGAGAAACAGCAAGGGCTGAGGGCCAAGAGCAGGAATTCATGTGGGTATTCTCGAAGCAGAAGGGAGGCCAGTAGGGCCAGAGCACGGTGGGGAAGAAGGAAGGTGGCACAAGCAGTAGTCAGAAAGCCCTCAGAGGTGTATTCACCCTGACAAACATGTGCCATGATCATAGTTTCAAATAGTTTTATTGACACTCTCACCATCTTCCTCCTTCATGGCAAATTTCCCGCCATCCTGGGAGAACGGGAATTGGGATTTATGCCCTTGTTTTACTCTATCAGTTTCTAAGAGGATTCCCCCACCTGGCAGTGCAGGGACGCACCTGCTATTGCATTCTTCACGAAGGAAATGGAAACCTAAGTTGCTTTTAAAATTTGCTAGAAGTACCTGTTGTAATTACCATGCCACCCATAACGGGAGTTTATGTAATTATTAGTTTGAATGGCTCTGCTCATTATGGTATGAATTTTTAATTTGCAAATGCACCACCAGATTCTTGATTGGATTCCCTTTTGACCGTGAAGCTGAGGACATATGTTCATACATTTTCATGGCTGAAACTCTTCGGTGAGAACCACTGCTGCTGAGAAAGGACAGGTATAGAAGGGTGACGGGTAGGGGCTGGCAGGTGGGTTTCCAAGGAAGGATGGCTCAGAAGGTAAGGGAAGAGTGGCACCACTCTAAGGAATGTGCTAGCAGGAAGCAGCCTTTGTTTCTAGTAAAGGAGAGGAAAGAGTCATCTTGCATAATGCAATTAGGCTACAATGCTGGGATGGCCGAGTTTTAGCTTTGAGGAAAGCTTTGGTGCCGCTGATGTGTACCATGGCTGGCCCTGTGCTGGACGCTGACTTCTGGGCGCTGACTTCTGTGATTTCAAGGAGAGAAGGGGCCCAGGGCTTTTGTAGGAGACATGTGCTTCTAGGCTCCTGACCACCGTCTTCCTCATGGCTTTGGCCCAGGTGCAGGAACACTTGTTTCCTAGGTAACTCCCCGCCCCCCCCAAAACCTCAGAGTTTGACCTTATTTGGAAATGGAGTCTTTGCAGATAGAATGAGTTGGGCTAAAATGAGGTCACACTGGATTAAGGTGGGCCCTAATCCAATGACTGGTGTCACTATGCAAAGGGGACATTTGGACACAGAGGCACACAGGGAAGAAAGCCACATGACAATGGAGCAGAGACTGGAGTATTACATCTCTGGCCAAGGAATACCAAGCTTGGACTGCCGGCAGCCACCAGAAGCAAAGCAAAGAGAGAGGCATGGATTCAGTTCTGTCTCAGACCTTCCAGAAGGAACCAGCCCTGCTGCCACCTTGATTCTGGACTTAAAAGCCTCCAGAACTGTGAGAGAATAATTTCTGTTGTTTTAAGCCTCCTGGTTTGTGATAGTCTGTTTTGGAAGCCCTAGGAAACTAACACACCAGAAGATCAGATCATTAGGGCAGGAACAGTGCTGTTTTATTCACTTACACCCAACACCTAATTGGTACATCACGTATAACAGGTGTTTCAGTGATTGCTTATTATTTTGTTTGACATTTTCTCTTTCTCAGCATGAATCTCTTTTAGTCTGTGTGTTTGTGTCTAGGTGCATCATATAAACACACATTGTTTTTCTTTGGATAAACTATTTGAAAGTAATTACAAACATCATGAATGGCATGTCATTTCCCTAAATACTTGAGTTTGTATTTTTTTAAGAATAGTAGCAGTTTCCCATATAACCAGGATATTGTTATCAAACCTAAGAAATGTAACACTGATACAATGATCTTATCTAACATATAGCTTATATTATCCAAATTCCCTCAGTTGTCCCATAAAATGTTCTTTATAACTATGTGTGATTTTTTTAAACTTGAGATCCTATCAAAGATTCACACATTGCATTTGGTCATCATGTCTCTTTAGTCTCCTTTTGAATTAGAAGGATTCGCTTACTTTTTTGTTGTTGGTCTTTTATGGCACT
Organism: Canis aureus; assembly: GCF_053574225.1. Lineage (NCBI taxonomy): Eukaryota > Metazoa > Chordata > Mammalia > Carnivora > Canidae > Canis > Canis aureus. Next base: position 42,101,768 of record NC_135618.1, read on the forward strand.
GACTTTTTTTTTTTTTTTTTTTTTTTGACACTGACATTTTATAAGAGGCAACACTAGTCAGCTATTCTGAAGAACAGTGTTTTTCAAAGTGTGGTCGTCAACCAAACCCCATCGTCATCCCCTGGTGTATTAGTCAAGGTTCTCTGGAGAAACAGAATCACTACTCTGGATTTTGATTTTATCCTTCCCATATTATAGGTTTAGTACACATTTGTGTATCTTTAAGGGATATGGAGAATTTATTGTGAGGAGTTGCTTGTTTTTGAGTTTTTATCCCTTCTAACATTATGTTCTTTATAAATATTGACGTTGATGCAGGCACCTGTAAATTATTCATTCTCACTGCCACATAATATTCTCTGGTGTGACTCTACCACAATTTATTTAGCCGTTCTTCCACAAATGGACATTTGGGGTTCTCCTACTATAGGCGTGATTAGTAGGAGAGTCCTGTGCACATATGTGAGAGTTTCGCTAAGGCACAGGTTCCCATACCTGCTTGACAGTTAGAATCACCAGGAACACTTAGTAAGACTGTGGGGTGAGCAAACATTGGCCCCAGATAATTCTGTTTCAAAAGGTCTGCATTGGGGGCCAAGGATCTTTGCTCATTGGTTTCAGTTTCTTTTTATAAGTACTTCAGATATTAATATTACCATTTGGGAATTTTTTATAAATACAGTGGCAACAGTTTTCAACCTGACTGCATAGCAGCATCTCTTGGGGTGACTTAAAAAAAAAAAAGAAAAGAAATTATCTATGACCTGGCCCTGGCCTTGTAGATTCAGGTTTAATTGGTCAGGGGATAAGTGCAGTTTAAAGGCTTACCAGGTGATTGTAATATGCAGTTAAGACCAAGTGCCTGGGGCAGTGTTTCTCACTTGGGAGTAGTTTTGCCCCTCAGGGAGGGTTACCAAATAAGACACAGGATGCCCAGTAAAAGTTGAATTTCAGATGACAATTTTTTCATAGAAGTGTGTCCTAAAGATTGCATGGGAATACACATATTGAAAATGATTTGTTGTTTGTCTAAAAATCAACTTTAACTGGGTGAACTGTATTTTTATTTGCTACCTCTGGCAGCCATACACCCAGGGGATGGTTGGCAGTGTCTGCATACATCTTTCTTTGTCACAATTGGAGGGGCAAATGCTACTGGCATCAAGTGGGTGGAGGCCAGGAAGCTGCTAAATATCCTAAAATGCACAGGACAGCCTTTCACAACAAATGATTACTCAATACAAGTATCAATAGTGCTGAGGTTGAAAAACCCCGCTCTCGTGTATATACTTCAGTTTTAATTTCATACTTCAGCTTGATAAATTCTTTACCACACTTGGCTGACCATGGTCTAGTGGGAGGAAGGGGCTTCCTGGACTTGGAACAGACCCCCGCCCCCAGCCTCCTTTGGGCTAACTCACGTCAGGAGAGATGTGACAGGCCTGTCAAGTGGAGCATCCTCTGGTCCAACTCTGGCCAGGAGGGAGCAGGGAATGAGATGTTGTGAGCAGGTGGTACCACAGCTCCTCATTGAACTCCACCGCTGGACACTGCTGGGAGAGAAGCATTTAACTCAGCAGAAAATGATCTTGGGGAAGGTACAAAACGGGAGTTTTTTCATCCTAATTTCATAGATGCTCACAGTACCCTCGTGTGGCATCTTGAGTTCTCCATTATTAAAGCTGTTCTTAATTAAAGTGATTTATGACCTTCAAAGGGGCCAGGCCAGAAAGGGCATTGTTTTTGTGGTTCTAAGCAGAGTTTTTCAGCTTGGAGAAACATAATGAGGACTCATAAGTTAGCAGAGCAGTCAGTAAGACCCCTTAATTCTTGGCAAGCCCCTGATTGTATGTGCCATGAGCCATTATTTAAACTCTGCAACCCGGAACTCAGATGAACTACAGTGGCCAAGTTTTACCATGCTTCCTTCCTTGACCTCCTGTAGTCTCTTCAATTCTTAGCCAAGATTTCCAGAAAGTTGTGGAGGAAGGGAGTGTTCCCAGAATGGAGGTAGGGTTGCTGACCAACCTGACAATTTAGGGAGGATTTTGCTGTTTCTAAACAAATGGTCACATTTGGCCAGTGGGTTCTTAAGGAAGGAACTAATTCTTGTTGAAGCAGCCATCTGAGAACACCAGCCTTTTTCTGGTACCTGAAACTATTTCTCAGACGTTTCTATTCTGGGAAGAAATAAGGAGACTTTTGAGAATAATAATAATGATGAAAGTGTCAATAGCTAAGGTTTATTGAACAACTGTCATATGGCAAGCACTGTGAAAAAAAATTTATAACTCACTCTGTGGGTACTGTCATGGTTAATTTTATGTGTCAGCTTGACTGGGCCATGGGAAATTCAGACAATAGGTCAAACATTATTCTGGGAAGGTGTTTTTAGATGACATTCACATTTGAATTGGTAGAATGAGTTAAACAGATTGCCCTCCCTAATGTGGGTGGGCCTCATCCAAGCAGTTGAAAACTTAAATAGAACAAACTGGCTAAGAGGGAATTCCTCTTGCTTGACTATGTTGGGAAATCAGTCTTTTCCTGCTTTTGAACTAGAGTTGAAAAATTGGCTCTTTTTAGGTCTTGAGCCTGCCAAACCAGACTGGAATTTATACTACTGGTCTACCCACACGATCTCATGCAACCCTAATTACCTCTCAAGAGCCCCATGTCCAAATACCTTGGACCTTGGGGACTAGGACTTCAACACATGGATTTCAGGCAGGGTGGGGATACAAACATCAAATCCATAGCAACAGCACATTCCATTTCTCTAACAGCCATCCTTGTTTAGATACAATTACTGGGATGTTTTCCAAGAGGAACATTCTTTGTTTTAGGGGTAGGGAATAAGAAACCAGGAAAAATTTTCAAAAATCCAAAACAGAGTTTCTTTATTTAAACTTATAGTGAAGGGGGAAAAAAATCACGTTGTAAATCTAAAGCAAAAACACAATTGAGACTGGATTGAGCTTTAAGGATATATAAAGAAGGGCAAAGTTCAAAACAAAGATGCTTGCAGATTCTAAAGAAACTGTCCTTGGCTTCCTCCCCTGTCTCTATTTATCAAGCTATCCATGGATGTTTTAGCATGAGAGGGACCCATGGTCTATTAAGCCCTTTTATCTATATTATTTTACTTAGTTCTTACCACAACTCATTTTTCAGTAAACACATTGATACTGAGTAGAAGAATATGATCTAAATCTGTCAGATTTCGTGTTACTCTCAGCCCATGCTTCTCCCATATGTCATTCTCCTTTTTCCCCATATCAAAACTTAGCAAATATGGAACTGTGATGATGTCATCTTCAAATATATTCCCCACACATAGCTATAACTATATTTGCAATTAAAGTATGTACATTTCCACCCCCTTTTTTTCCCTTGCCTTTTTTAGTGTTAATCAAAGATTCATGTCTTTCATAGAGCTGTTATATCTCTCAGAACCTTCCAGCTCCTCATGAAGTATTTGGGGGATTGAGAAGTAACCTCATTTCTCTGAAAGAGTTTGCAGCTTCACAGACCTCCAGCCCCACCTCCTTCACTATTCTGTCACTGTTTATCAACCCAACATGCTGAAAAGCCAAACATCCCTTTGATATAATCAGACCCTTTTATGCAGAAATGAAGCCAAGAGACTCTTCTTCCCAACAGAACAGCATTTCCTGGAACATGAAGATCAATGGTGTTGATAGACTGTTGATAAAGTGTTGCCCATAAGCCCATTAAACAGGATGTGAAACTGGAATTGTGGTCAAAGGCCCCATCCTGAGGTGGCCAGAAGCCAGGAGGGCCGAGAATGCTACATTTTCTGTGTTTTTTTGCATTCACAGTACCAGGGTGCCTCCTGGATGGGGGCAAGGAAGCCTGACAAATGTATTTTCCAAAAAAGCATTTATAATTTCCCCCAACCTTCTGGCGAAAGTGGTCATTTATTTTTATTCATACCCCTCCCTAAGAATTTTGGGCTTTCTTCTCTTTGGGCCCATTACATTTTACTTTATTTAGCATCACTTAATAAAGCTTGCATCAAAGAACATGCTGAGCATTTTACATTAGTTGTTGCATTTAATCATCCCAAGAATCCAATTAGTGGTTACTATTTATTATTATTCCACTTTTAACCCCTATTGAAACTGAGGTGCTTGTGTAGGCCTCTAAAGTTAATAGCTGAGACAGAATCTAAATTCAGGTGGTAGGACACAAATACTTAACTCCTCTATCAACGGTATTTGATTGGCTCATTAGGTTCTTCTCTTGTTCTTTAACCTTTCCTATCATGCAGGTAGATTCAGCTGCTTCTAATAGAAAGTCTAAATAACAGTAACTTGAATAAGGTGGTTATTTATGTTTCTTTGATGTGACAGAAATCCAGAAGCAGTCTTTGGTTAGTATCATGGCTCCATGAACATATTGGGGACCCAACTCTCTGCTTCAAAATCTCATGTGGCTCTAGTCCTCATGGTACAAAATAGCCATTGGACATCAGCCACCACTTCTATGTTCCAGGCAGTAAAATGAATGAAGGGGCAAAGGAGGATGCACCTCCTCCTTTTTATAAGACTTCCCTGAGGTCCCACATCATACTTCTACTCATAAGTCATTGGCTAAAATTTAGTCACACCCAGTCTTTACAACTAAATCTTTGGCCCACATCCCATCAAGGCTGAGCTATGGTAATAGTTTCTTAACTCATTTCCCTGGTGCCAGCCTCATTCTGTTCTAATTTTTATCCTGTGCTGCTGTTAGGACAATTTTCTTTGAACAATGCTTTGTCATCCCAGTCCCCTGATCTGAAGCTTTCCATGAATCCTCTTTATCTGTAAGATTAAGTTTAAATTCTATTTCCTGCCAAAACTGCCTATTCACTTTCCCTTTATGTGGCACATATATCCCCTTCTCCTTTCTTCTATTCCCATTGTTCCCTCTGACTAGAATGTCTTCACCTCTTTGTCTCTATGGGTCTAAATCTCATGTTTCTTTTAATAACGTTTACAAACCCCACATCATTCATTCATTTATTCATTCATCACTGAATATATGTTGTTCATTCATTTAAAGCATTCAGAAACAGTGGCTAACAGAGAATAGAAGGTAACTATTGTTATTGTTAGTGATTAAAATAAAAGTGGTAATAGTATGTTTAGTGTTCCCAACCTCCTGGTTGGAAATTATATCATGTTTGTCTCAGTAATCCAGAACCTGAGATATGAGAAGTGAGGGATTTTATTGTTAATGATAATGATGTGTTCCCTTGAGAGAAAGAAATTATTTTTACCTGCTAGAGCTTATCTTTGGGACTCCAGCCAGGGATCCAAGCTCAATATGCTCTTCTAATGCTTGAGAAGCAATTGCCTTCACTCTGGTCATGCATTTAGAAAGTGCAAAGTTAATAAGAATGATGTTTTACTCATTCACAATTGCATTATTTATCATCAATTGCAATATGTGTGAGTTCACATTTGAGAAGATATGTCACAGCTTTAAAAAGATTTTTGAGATCTGCATGTTTAAGCACATTTTAGATGCCCATTTAAGTCAGTATGGGTTAAATAATGTTACTATAACAAATAAGCCTCAAATCCAAGTAGCTTAGTACAGCAAAGATTTGGTTCCTGCTCACATTACATGTCTATTGTGGGCTGGTAGTAGGGTGGGTCCAAGGTGACAGGGCTGTTAATCACCAGAATTGCTGGTTCCTGGGTCAGAGGGGGAAAGTGAACTCTAAAGGGTTATACATCATGATTTAAACGTCTTTTTATTGCTCCAGAGGTATTATTTTCTTGATTTGCCTTTATGTTTTTTTTTCTAGTTAATTTTTCATTACTCAAATTTTTTAAATGTATAATTCTTAAATCCTGTCACCTGATTTCTAAGGTTTTCTAGTGTTGATTTGTGTTGTTTCCCACATATTCTATCACTTTCTTAATACCTCTGGCATGTATTGAAATAGTGTGTCAGAAAGTTGATCTTATTTTTGACAGTATCCAGCGTGCTTTCGTTACCTGTAGGGATTTTATTCTCCTTATCCTTCAGGTTCTTTCTTTTAATAAATTTGTATGAGGTATGCTTATGATTCTTTTCTGTTACTCATTTTTAAAAAAGATTTTATTTATTTATTCACGAGAGACACACAGAGGCAGAGAAACAGGCGGAAGGAGAAGCAGGCTCCCTGCAGGGATCCCAGTGTGGGACTCGATCCCAGGACCTTGGGATCATGCCCTGAGCTGAAGGCAGATGCTTAACCACTGAGCCACCCAGATGTCTCTCTGTTACTCATTTTTATGTGAGATTATATTTCATGAAATTTTAGAGTCTTATTTTAGGTGGTTTTTCTACTTCATAGAGCTCCCTCTTCTGCCTTCTTTTTCTCATATAGTTTTTTAAAAATTGTGTCTTGATCTCTGTGATGGCCTGGTTCTTTATCCCTTCCTTTTTCTTTTTCTTTTCTTTTTTTTAAAGATTTTATTCATTTATTCATGAGAGACACAAATAGAGAGAGAGGCAGTGGCACAGGCAGAGGGAGAACCAGGTTCCCTGCAGGGAGCCCGACGTGAGACTCTATCCTGGGTCTCCAGGATCAGGCCCTGGGCTGAAGGCAGTGCTAAACCACTGAGCCACCTGGGCTGCCCCTCTTTATTCCTTTCTCACATTTTTCTGGACTTTCTTCTTCCTTCATCCCTATTGTATTTTCTCAGCTCATATCCAACAATGTCTTCTCAGTGTGAGACAGTCTTGGAAGCAGCCCTAACTGGTCAGTTAGGGTTTACAAAGATTGGAGTGCTTCAGCCCCTTCATATCTTACCAGGGATACATTGTCCTCAACCCCCCCACCCCCACCCCCAATGGACTGGAAAATATCTTCCCTAATTTCAGCTGGTGTTCTCAAGTTGGTAATCACACATTCCAGTGACTGCCTCCTGGTCATATTGGGGTTCTCCTTTTGTCAACGCTGTCACATGACCTGTTGTTTCCTTCTACTTCCTTCCATGTGGATGCGGGTAGCATACTAAGTATTGGAGATGTTGATGGTTTGCTCCCACCTGCTTATATTTTGACATTCAGGTAGATACCTTATTGTCATAAACACTATTTTTTACTTTTATTAATTCATTACTTTTAATGTGAAGATTTTGGAAGAATCAGAAATTATACTGCTACTGCCATATTTCCAGAATTCTAAATAATATTAACTACAAGTTTCTTTTTTTTTTTTTTTTAAGATTTTATTTATTTATTCATGAGAGAGAGAGAGAGAGACAGAGAGACAGAGACACAGGCAGAGGGAAAAGCAGGCTCCATGCAGGGAGCCTGATGTGGGACTCGATCCCCCATCTCCAGGATCACACCCTGGGCTGAAGGTGGCGCTAAACTGCTGAGCCCCCGGGGCTGCCCCTAACTACAAGTTTCTGGTGGGAAATCTGAAACTCCACAGGATATGTGGCTCATATGTGGCCACTCATCTTGGATTAAAGCCAAGGTAGACTGCTCTTTTGATTATTAGGGTATATTGCTGCTGCAAATAATGAACATTCTCTAGGTTTTAATCCAGAAATGTATGCAGACTAATCATAGTTCCAACCATGGCCAATGAGTTGCTTAAGTATAAATAAGATAGAAACCCTGTCCCTAAGTAAATTTATAGTCTGTAGGAAGACAAGCCTAGAACCAACCAAGTAAAGTGGTACTTACCAGACTGTAATAAGAACTAAAGTAGGATTGGAACCTGGCTCATGTACACGAAATTATTGTGTGACAGAGCTCTTTCCTTTGTTTAGAAAAAGGACCCTACCAAATTGACTAAAGTACAATAATGATAGCAAAAACTTGATGCCCATGACTCTGTAGCCACATTTTCATTTCAACAGCAAGATATATCTGCAGTCAGTATTCACATTGCTGTGCATTCATTTTGTTTTAGAATTGATTGGACCGGGATCCCTGGGTGGCGCATCGGTTTAGCGCCTGCCTTTGGCCCAGGGCGCGATCCTGGAGACCCAGGATCGAATCCCACATCAGGCTCCCGGTGCATGGAGCCTGCTTCTCCCTCTGCCTGTGTCTCTGCCTCTCTCTCTCTCACTGTGTGACTATCATAAATAAATGAAAAAAAAAAATAAAAAAAAATAAAAAGAATTGATTGGACCACATATGCAATTATAGTCGCTGTTATCAAGCATGTGTTATCAGTACACCTTGAACCACATATCCAGGTTAGTTTTATATCTAGATATTTTTTTCTAAACCATCTCATTCACAAGGAGGCAACTTTATCTTGGTTTGCTAAGTGTCTATACCAAAGGAGATTCCCCATGTAAGGTGATATCATGATGTGCCTTTCTCTTTATGAATTTATCTTCTCTTCTCCATTGTCCAGCTGTCCACTGGTTAAAACTGCTAGGCACAGTGCCAGCTATGGGGGCGAGGCAGTGAACCAGACACACTAAATACCTTTCCTCAAAGAATTTACATCACAGTGGCCAGAATACAGACCTTTGGACGTATCTCTGTGCATAACTGATACTGCATAACTGATTGTGTGCCAGAGCAGTTAAGGTTCACATAGGAGTCCTCACTGTGTGAGAATAAATGTCTTCATGTTGGAAAATTATCCTCAGCGAAAAGAAGCCTTGGGGTTCCCACAGAGGAGGTATGAGGGCAGAGAGCAGGAAGTACCAGGCTTCAGGACTCCTGATCTCAGGAGGAGGTTTCAAGAATGAAAACGTGCCTCAATCTTTTTCTTCTGGTGTCAAATTATCTGTCATTCTGGGATGTTGAGTTTATTATGGTATAGAATCACTGTGTGTTAAGGAACGCAAGGAACTAGAATACCAACAGAAATTAGACTCTGAGGGTAATGCTCTGGGGCCATTGGATAAGTTAATCAAACTATTTAATTCAGACTTTCCTTTACTATAACGTAAAATGGTGGTAATATTGCTTACCCTCAGGGTCAGGATCAGAAAAGAGTGCTTGATGTACCTCTGTAATCTGGAAAGTACTCTATACTATTTTGGATTTATCTTTTAGATTTATGTTACTTTTGTTACTGTTCTTTCTGTGATGGTTAATTTTATGTGTCAACTTGCCTGGGCCACTGGTCACCCAGATATTTGGACAAATGTTATTGTAGGTATTCCCATAAGAATGTTTCTAGCTGAGTTTAACATTTACATAGGTACATGGAATAAAGCAGATTGCCCTCTTAACTGTGGGTGGGGTTCATCCCATCAGTTGAAGGCCTGACTAGTACAAAAAGATTGACCCTTCCCCAAGTAAGAGAGAATTTCTACTGCTGGACTACATTCAAACTGGAACAAGGGTTTTGGACTTGAACTGAAAGGTTGGCCCTTCCTGGATTTTGAGCCTACCAGCCTTTGGATTGGAATGACACCATTGGTTTTCCTGGTTCTCAGGCCTTTGGACTCAGACGGGAAGTTATACCCGTGGCTCTCCTGGATCTCCAGCTTGCTGACTCACTCTGTAGATCTTGGGGCTTGTTAGTCCCCATAATTGCATGAGCCAGTTCCTTATAATGCGTTTCTTTCTAAATATATACATTCTATCAGTTCTGTTTCTCTGGAGAACCCTGACTAATACAGTTGCTAAGTGGATTCTTAGAATAAATATAATTTCCATAGACCATAAATGGAAAACAGATTCAAGAATCAGCCTTAAAACTAGATGATGTAGCTGACCATCAACAGGGCATGATCTGAACAGTGATGGATGGGTTTCTCTGTTTTGAAATCTACCTTTCACTCTTCATCCAGTGCCTGAGAATCCACCATTTGTTCTATCAAGTATTCCAGAGTTCCCTCATTTTTTAAAAATTTTTAATTTTTTTAAATTAAAAAAAATTTTTTTTAATTTTAAAAATATTTTATTTATTTATTCATGAGAGACACAGAGAGAGACATAGGGAGAGGGAGAAGCAGGCTCCCCACAAGGAGTCTGATGCGGGACTCGATCTTAGACCCTGGGGTCATGCCCTGAGCCGAAGGCAGACACGCAACCGCTGAGCCACCGAGGTGTCCCCCAGAGTTCCTTCTTAAAATGAGATTGCTTCTGGGAAATTGAAAGGACTTTAGCCCTTAGGGCAAATCTCTTAGCTAGGAGTAACCCTGTTTTAGAATAGCTGGATAAGATATGACATCCAGAATAACTGGGTGAAGGGAATCAGGCAGAGGACTAGGAGGTAAAAAGATGTCCTCTTCACCATTTGGCCTCCAGCTAGCTCAAGACCACCGACTCTGTACTGGTTCTCTAGTGACCTTCCCACACTGGGCTGTACCTTATTCTTAGCCTTTGCATTCTGGAGGGTCTGTTATCTGTCACATTCCTAGCCATTTAGACGCCTGAATAGAAGAGGAGGTCTTGTCTTCAAGGCCAGCTTGGAACGCTTGCAGAAGTTTGTGCAACACCAACTACATTTCCCCAGCTCTTGCACAGATGAAAACAAGGCTTTGCATGAGTCATCATTCCCATTGACACTGTGTATGTACAGAAAGTGAAAATGGGAGAAGCATACCGGCTTGGCAGGGTCTTGAACAGATTGGCTACCCTGAAATGCACATAGGGTGTGGTGGCTGCAGGTTGAAGAGTCAGCTGACTGTCCCCTGTAAAGCGATGAGCCTGAGAATATTGTTTTCTACTTTATGATATTGAAAAATGTGACCACCTACGTGTAGGGGCAATGGAGAGAACCTATTCGTATGGATATTGGGTAGGTAAATGAAAGAAGGGGAGCATTGGAAAATGCTGGACGGATTCTAAGATGTGCATGTTGATTAAAATCTCACATATCTCGGATGGTTTTGAGCAGTAGAATTTACATCACAAATGAACTCTCTCTTCCCTGACCTCTGGTCATTTTCTAGATATTATTTCCTTAAAACTTATTATACTTAACACAGTTAGCGGTTTTGAGCATATGTCCCTTCCCACCCTCCTTCTTTACTTCATTTATAGCAAGAATGAGGGATCTTTTTATTCTACTAGAACTATGTTACATGCACATAGGGCTTATCCATTCTCAACCATCCTTGCGTCTCCTATACCTTGCACTAGGTAGGGCTCTGTAAATACTTGTTGATGGACAGATGAATGAATAAATAAATAGCATGGACTCTGGGTCATGGGGACCTATAATTTAATCATCAGCTTAACTGCTGACTATGAAACCCTGGGTAACATCAGTTTAACATCACTAATGCCTAATTTCCTCACTTGTAAAACAGGATTGATAGTAGCACCTACCTTATAGAGTTATAATTTAGGTAAAATAAGATGGATGGGCATAAAGAGTTTAGCCCAGTGGCTGGAATAGAGTAAACTCTCAATCATTTTTGTCTCTGTGGCCATTCTTATACCTCTGGTATGCTAACTAAATTCTGTTTAGGTTTCAACTACTTCAGTTGTCCCTAAAGCCCAGGGAACTGAAAAGAGGAGGAGGGGTGGAGTGTCAGGAGTAACTTGATACGGGCTCATTTTCTTTCATGGAGAGAAACATACCTGTTTAAAGGTGATTCACCTCAGCTCACATCTTACCTTTACTTAAAGACTTCATCACTCATAAGTGTGTGTAGAGGAACTTTATCATTTAAAAGTAAAAACCAAAAAAAAAACCAAAAAAAAAAAAAGGTAAAAACCAAAAAAATAAATAAATAAATAAATAAAATAAATAAAATAAAAGTAAAAACCAAAACTACAAAAAAAAAAAAAGGTTATCTGTCCTTCTTTTTTAATGTTAAGCCAAAACAACAACAAAAAAGTGCCTTTGATGCCTTTGTTGTTTAGTACTTAATAAATCATGGCACATAATTATGTTGATAAATTCCAGCAGCCTAGCCGACTCCTCTTTCCTGATGCCAGCATGGGATGCCCCTGATAAATCAATCTCGACTTCCTAACTGCAGAGCTATCCTGCACGGGATCTGCTCTGTTCCTCCTCCTCAGTACGTTGGGGCAATACATCACCCAAGCTCTTCATCCTTCTTCCATATCATTAGAGCAACAGCTGGTTCTGATAATGCATTAATGTAATACATCAGGGAGCTGGGTGCCTGGCTGCTACATTACTCAAAAGCTAATGTGATAGGGAAGGGAAAAACCTAGTGTGCTGATAACTCCCAAAGTTGGGTGTGTTTTTTTGTTTTGTTTTGTTTTTATACTTTCAAGCTTGGCACTTGAGACTTTGGGGCCCAGATTTTCCCCTTTACAGTCTGTTTTCGCATGATCTACTAAGTTTGTTTTTTTCTGAACCAGTTTCCTGAGTCCAGAAAGCTGCTTTATCTGTGATCTATTCCGGAGTAGAAGCCCTAATGCCACTGTCACTGCTCTTTGCCAAGGTTTGAGCAGCTCCTAGCAGTATTTAAAGTCAACATCACAACACTTGGGTTGGGCTCTGCAATTCACTAGTTGTGTTGCTTTGGGGAGAGCACTCATGTAATTGAATGGGATGGTGTATGTCAAATGCTTGATGCATAGAAATAACTCAGTCAAAATTAACTATTAATGTTTGTCGTTATTTTTCTAGCCCACCATTCACCAAATGAGGTATCCCAGAAGGCTGTTGTTAACCGGTAGTGTAAAAGAAAAAATAAAGAGTTTTGTGAGCACTTAATTTAGGAAAGTATTGGGTTGAAAAAAAAAATCACATAGCCTTTTTTTTTTTTTTTTTAACTACAGGACATATCAGAGTCTTCCATATGCTAAAGCAATTTATGTGTGTCTTAGAAATAAAATAGATATTGCTTCCCAAACTATTTGGCCTTAGAAACCCCCTTAAAGAGCAGTGGGAGTGAGTGATGCCCCTTAGAACACTGGGAAATTTGAGTGTGATTCAATTCTCTTATTAAGGCCACTGACTTCTTGGCAAGACAATAAAATAAACAGCTATAGGATGGGTCCAGAACACAGGATTGCTGAAGCTCAGCTTCTTCTCTTCTTCCTCCTACACCTGTGTTTCTCAAAGTGCAACCTGTGATCACCTCTCTCAGGATTACCCAGGGAGGGGATGGGTAGGAGGAACTGGGACTCTTTTGGGCACCTCAGGTTTATGCATCAGAATATCTAGCGTCACAGTAGGAGTCCTAATGGCAACAAGTTATCTCAGGCAATATTCTTGTAAACTGTAATCTGAGACCCACCAGATTACACCATGCTTCTTTGCAACTGTGTTATATGGCCAGACCATGTTATCAAGCCTTCTGAAAAGTCTGGGACTTTGGAAAATGGTTGTTGCTTGCTGCTTACTGGCCCCCTGCAGGCCCTCCTGACTCTGGAGAAGGTCTGTATCTCAGGAGAATGCTGGAGGCACCTGTGGGTTTTCACAGGCCAGCTCACCAGGCAGATGCTTCCAGAGAGACCCCTCCCTCCTACAGTGGTCAGTGTGAGGACCCCTTCTCTGGGGTCCCTGGAAATGCTCCTCCAGGGAAATGTGCACCCGGAGATTAGTTAGAAATGGAAAGACGGCTCCCAGCTCTGCCAAGTCATTCTGGAGAGAGCATGACAATGCTTTGGTTTCCATGACGACCAGGTGACTGTAAGCTTACCTTTGGCCCTAGAAACAGCCTCCAGCTTCTGGGAACAACTGCGAGGCTGCTGTTTATTATGAGAGGGAAGAACACCCATAGAGAGGAGGGGGCAAAAAACCAGCTGCCTTTTCAGAAACAGGCTCAGTTGCCCATTCTGAGCTGCTGGAAAGTTAGAGGAGCGTGTCCTAGCAAAGATGCAGAAGGTAGGTCCAGCAGGACCTCCAGCCAAGAAAGGTGGAGATGGGCAGGCAACCTCTGCCTTCATCATCTACGTTGGTAGTGGCCACTGTCAAATTTCATTGTAACCCTTTCGGCGGCAACAGTCAACAGTTAATATTTGTTAGTTCGTTATTTCCTTCTTTAAAGAAACATTCATCCAGTGGGAGACTAGTGACCGCTGAGGAGCTTATACCACAGTAGCTAATTTTTTAAAAAGATTTTTTATTCTTTTGAGAGAGAAGGAGAGAAAGAGACAGATAGACAGACGGAGCACAAGCAGGGGGAGAGGAAGAAGCAGACTCCCCGCTGACCTGGGAGCCCCCCGACATGGGCCTTGATCCCAGGACCCTGGAATCATGACCTGAGCCATCTGAGCCACTGAGGTGCCCCCACAATAGCTAATTAACTGAGCATTTGCTATGTGAAGGTGCTTTATATGTATTTCCCTCATTTAATTCTCACATTCTTTCAGTTAAGTTTCCCTGGGAGGAAATTAAGTTGTAGAGAGGTTCAGTTACGCTTCATGGTCACACGCACAAGTGGCAAGCGGTGGACCTAGGACCTGAACTCAGGTGTAATGGGGCATTGTAAAGGGACTCCTGAAAAGTGTCTGATGAGCCACACCCACATACCCTCTCCAAAACCTTTGACTTCTTCCTCTATGAAAGGCAGGAAATTGCCATCTCAGCCATCATATACAATTCTGTTTATTTAGCTTGGGACATGAAAGTCAGGGCTAAAATGCTTTAATGCTTCTTACCACTGTTTGCATCCCTCTGGCTAAGTGATTGTCACCTGGAAATTGGCTTCTTCCTCCAGTAGAACCTGTGACCAGGCCACCACTTGCAGAGTAGTGGGATTCTGCAGGGCAGTCCAGATGGTAATAACTTCCCAGCCAGAGGGCACCTGGCCCTAGTGAAATTGGCTGGAAATGCAGATGGTAATGATGGGGTGGGAGACCTCAGGGTGAAGGAGGCGATACTCAGTCTGGTCTTGGAGTAACAGCCCTGAGATCTTATTTCCTCACTGGGCAATGGGCGGCGATGACTCTGTAGTCCTAGCTCTTTAATGGGGAGAATTGGGCTAGCTCAGCATTTCTCAAAGTGTGAGGGGTCTCCAGGTATTTTTAAAAAGGTATTTGAGGGGTACCTGGGTAGCGAAGTCAAGCGTGCAACTCTTGGTTTCAGCTCAGGTCATGATCTTGGGGTCATGAGATGGAGCCCCAAGTCAGGCTCTGCACTCAGTGGTGAGTCTGCTTCTAGCTCTCTCCCTTCCCTCCCTCTGCCTCCCTCCCCACCCCCATGTCTCTTAAATAAAGAAATCTTTAAAAAAATAAGAAAGTATTTGGTATAATTTTTGATGGGACACAGACTTGACATTAAACAACATTAAATAATATAATGAGAAGGTTTGACCTGCTTCAGTTCTTCTGGAGAAACCAAGGAGGGAATAGCAGTTGGATATTCTTTTTTTTTTAATAATAAATTTATTTTTTATTGATGTTCAATTTGCCAACATACAGAATAACACCCAGTGCTCATCCCGTCAAGTGCCCCCCTCAGTGCCCGCCACCCGCAGTTGGATATTCTTAGATCCCTCTTTAACACCTCTTCATTTCTTGATAATGTCCGCTTTTAGCACTAGAGGGGATGGACCTCAGATTCAGAGTTTTGGCGGCCAATAGCATCTCCTTGCAATTCAACATGGTTTTGCCCTTACTTTTTTAAACTACCTTCTACATTTGACAAAGAGAGTTTTCATTTCTGGAAGTAATTTCCATTTCTGGAAGTCTGTATGCCATTAGCATTCTTGGGAGCTCATTGGAAATGGGAATCAGACCCTGCCCCAGGCTATACTCAGGTTCACAGGATGCCCAGTGGTTCCTACATTTTTGATACCAGTTTGAGAACTGCTGATAAAAGAGTTTTCTCTTTTTAGAAGCAATATTTAAGTAGAAGAAATGGGCAAATTTAAGGAAATATAGGAAAAATAATAGTATAGATGCAGCAACATTGTGGAGGGGCCATAGGAAAGGCAAGGTTGGAGAAAGAGTGGGTTTTAAAAATTGGGGTGTACAACCAGAGAGCTGTGTCTATGAAGATTCTGGGGCACTATCCCCTGGACAGATTGCTTCTGTACATCTGGGGTTGTGCTCCTGAACCTGTGTTTAGAGAAATAAAAAAATAATCTGACCCCCCCCCATACCCAAATGTACAATGAGGTATGGAAATTACTGGATTTGATTGTTCCTTCTCTGAAAATCACATGTTGTTATTCTAAAATAGTGTTTCTCAACCAGAAACCCTTCAAGGGGTGTCTGACAGCGTGTGAGGATATTTTTGGTTGTCACAATTGGAAAGCAGCTACTAGTGGGTAGAGGGTCTGGTGGATAGAGGCCAAGGAGGTACAGAACAGACCTCTACAGGAAAGATTATCCAGTCTCAAAATGGCAGTAGAGCCAGGTATGAAAAACTGTGGTCTAAAAATATTTTTTTGTTATTCAAGGTATCTAAGCATGGATCAATGAAATGCCAGGTCACAAAACATCTTGGCTCTAAACACTTTACTTTTGTCTTATGAAGCAGAGGAGCTAGGGGCCTTCCCCAGCATCTGACCCCATAACCCCTCTAAACTCATGTTCTACTACCTTTAGCCCAACACACTCAGCTTCAGCTCCACCAGCCTCCATCCTGTTTTTGGAATAGTCCGAGTATACAGATATGTTTCCACCTCAGGACCTTTGCACAAGACTAAAAAAAAAAATCCCTCTTTTACCCAGAATCCCCATCCTCACATAGTTCTGTTTTCTTCAAATGGGCCTCTGCTCAAACCTCATCTCATCTTCAAGGTCTTTCCTGACCATCTTGTCTTTTTATTTTTTTTTATTTTATTTTATTTTTTTTTCAATTTTTTAAAATTTATTTTATTTATTTATGATAGGCACACAGTGAGAGAGAGAGGCAGAGACATAGGCAGAGGGAGAAGCAGGCTCCATGCACCGGGAGCCTGACGTGGGATTCGATCCCGGGTCTCCAGGATCACGCCCTGGGCCAAAGGCAGGCGCTAAACCGCTGCGCCACCCAGGGATCCCCCATCTTGTCTTTTTAAAAAATATTTTATTCATTTATTTGAGAAGGAGAGGGAGAGGGAGAGGGAGAGGGGGAGGGCGAGAGAGAGAGAGAGAGACAGAGAGAGAGAGAGAGAGAGAAGCAGATTCCCCACTGAGCAGGGAGCCCAATGCAGGGCTCAATCCCAGGACCCTGGGATCAGGATCTGAGCCGAAGGCAGATACCTAACCAACTGAGCCACCCAGGTGTCCCCTGACCATCTTGTCTAATAGTAATCCCTTCTTCATCTCTCTCTCCTTTCCCTGTCATTTCTCCTTATAGAACTTAACATCAGAATATATGTTTATTTCTTGTTCCTTTATTAGAATATAAGTACTGTGAACGTGTACTCACTGTTATATACCAGATTGTAACTGTGTCTGGCAAATGAATGCTTTAAATGAGCAAAGAGTGAATGAATGGATGGATGGATAAATATATGGATGCCTGGATTGTAGTCCTAGAGGGCCAGTGTCCAGTGGTGTCCCTCTGTGCCTCAGTTTCCCCACTTTCCAGGTGAGAAGGTTATACAGTTGGCCTCCAGGGTCCATTCCAGCCCTGACATCTGCCACTGTGGCTCTTCAGTTCTCACCTGCATCCCTGTCTCTCCAGTTAACTGCATGCGCCCTCCCAGCGCCACCCTCCATTACCCCAGATGCCTTCTGTCAGAGCTGAGAGGCCTCCGGGAATTAGGGATGTCAGAACTCCTCAGAAAGTGGCAGATCCATTGTGTGAACCACTGAATTGGGTAATTAGGGAGGGTGGCACTTCAGTCGTTTTAAAAGCTTAGTGGGTGGGAAGAACTGTTCCCTGACAGCTACTGCACATCCACTCGGAGGTGCAGCTTTTCCTTTGGAAAATCTGGTTTTGTCCCTGAATAGTGCTTTATTGCTCTCCAAAGGACTGTGTGAGGAAAGGGGATAAGGGCTGGGAGCCTGGCATTGACTTGTGGACCTATTGCTTTAGGAGTGGAGGACTATGGGGTAGAAAGGAGGCTGGCCTCAGAGCCCAGCTTAGGGACAGAGTCGCTCTTGGAGTAAAAAACACTGGTATCATAGACGTGGATATTGGTCCATAAGCTCATGTGCTCAGAAGCCTCCCCTTCTTTGTTCTTTATAACCAATTTCATTTCTGACCCTGAACTCTCGTTCTGCTGGACTGAAGGAAACTTAACCTCCATCCTGCTTGGGGCTCCCCCACCCTGAGGGGGTTATAAGGTTATAAGGTTCAGAATTAGATTGGATTAGATTGTTTCTTGCACTCCTAAAGTTATGGATGTTCTAAACAGTGGTTTCTAACAGGGGCAAGGCTTGAGGTGGGGGGTGGGAATCAGGGCCTGACTGCTCTAGGATGCTCAGACTTTCCAACCCCTCTTCCTCCTCGTCCTCCTCCTTCTCCAGAGTCACCAAGCCAGGGATATCTATTGTGTGGCAACAAGGATGAAAGCCCCCTTTCGTTCCCATTCTCCTAATGCATTTACCTCTCTCAATATTGGGGTTTATGCTTTTGGAGACAAGAGACAGTTAAGGAATCTATAATAATCTTGACTTCCTGAAGCAATGAGCTACTTAAATAGAGGGAGAGAAGAAGGAAAACTAGAGAGAGAAGAGGAAGGCATCCATTAATTGAGGCTCTTGAAACAACCTTATGCGATAATAATAGCACACTCCTGTATCACCATACTGTGGGTCTGCACAGGGCTAGGCTCTTCACCTATATTAATTCCATTAATTATCCCTATAATCCTATAAGATGGTTTTGGTCTTATTACTCCCATGTTGCAGATGATGAAAGGTGGTATAGAGGAATTAAGTGTCCAAAGCCACACAAGCTGGTAAGTAGGAGACCTGAAGTTCAAACCCAGGCATCCTGGCTCCAAAACCAGAGCACAGCCTGTCTCCATGAGCCGCCCAGGAGAGGTGGAATTGGCCGTCTTGTCTGGCACTTTCCTGGTAGTGACCTCCCTCTGTCTTGCTAGTTGGGAAGCTATTTGTAACTTCTAGGCAGCTGCACACACCTGGCATCTGGGAGCAAGCTGGTCCCAAAGGCAAAAATCCAATGCATCGTCAGCTACTCTAATGGCTCGACAGGGAACATGAAATACCTGGCTGCCTCGGGGGGTCACTCAGAAGGCCAGATGCTCCACAGTCCAAACAAGGACGACTCAGGAATAGCCCTTATACCTGGGAACAATGAGGTCAAGGCAAGCCTGTGCTTACGAATCAATTAGTATCCACCAATATATGGTACAAGAGATATTCCTTTTTATAGAAATAATATCACTTCTTTTTTTCCAACCATAAGACCTTCCTATTTTTCAGTTAAAATTTTTATTGAGATGATTATAGATTTACACGCAGTTGAAATAAATAAAGGAAGAAAGAAAAGGAAAAAGAAAGAGGGATGGGGTACTGTGTTCATTTTACCCACTTCCCACCAATAGTCACCATTTTACAAAACTATAATATAATATCTTAAGATACTGAAAAGTTCTATCGCTGCAAGGATATCTTCTATAACTACATTCACCTCCCTATCATCCTCAACCCCATCCCTTAAACCCCAGCAAACACTCAGCTGGTCTCCATTTCTAAAATATTGTCATGTCAAAAATGGCACAAGTGGAACCATAGAGTAGGCAACTTGTAGGTCTGGCTTTTTTCACTCAGCCCAGTTCACTGCAGATTTATCCAAGTTGAGGTGTATCCGTAATTCATTCTTTTTCATTGCGGAGTCATATTCCATGGTATGATGTACCAGTTTGTTTAACCATGTACCTGCTGACATATATTTGGGTTTTCTGGCGGGGGGTGGCGTGTATTATGAGTAAAGCTGCTATAACATTCACGTGAAGGTGTTTGTGTGAATATAGAGTTTTCACTTCCTGGGATAAACGCCCATAAGTACAATCGCTGCATTGCTGCATCATATGGCAATTGTGTTTAGATGTAAAACAGTGCCAAATTGTTTTCTAGATGTTTGTACCATTTCACATCCCCAAAAACAATGTATATAGGTAGTCCAGTTTCTCTACATCCTTGCTAGTGTAGTATTGTCATTATTTTGTATTGTCATTATTTTTATTATTATATTGCCAATCTTGTAGGTTGTGGTTGTGCTTATTATGATTTTCATTTACATTTCCCTGGTGACTAATGATGTTGTGCATCCTTGTATGTTCTTATTTGACATTTATTATCCTCTTTGGTGAAATGTCTGTTCATGTCTTCTGCCTATTTTCTAGTTGGATTATATTTTCCCCCTGTTTAGTTTTGAGAGTTCTTTCTATATCCCAGGTATTATTTCTTGCCAGATATGTGGTTTGGAAATATTTTTCTATCACCTTGTAGATTGTCATCTCAACTATTTCATAGAATCTTCTATAGAACAAAGCTTTAATTTTGATGAGGTCTGGTTTATCAGTTTTTCTTTTATGTGTCATGCTTTTGGTTTTTGTTTTGTTTTTTAAAAGATTTTATTTATTTACTCGTGAGAGACACACAGAGAGAGAAAGGCAGAGACAGGCACAGGGAGAAGCAGGCTCCATGCAGGGAGCCCAATCCTGGGACTCCAGGACCACGCCTTGGGCCGAAGGCAGGCACTAAACCGCTGAGCCATCCAGGGATCCCCCATGCTTTTGTTTTTAAGTCACCAAACTCGTTACTTATATCTAGATTACAAAGATTTATTCCCATATTTTCCAAAATATTTTCTAATTTTAGGTTTTGCACTTGATTTTTATTTCATTTATTTATGCATGCATGTATACTGATTTCACTTGCTCTAACTACATTTGTTGAAAAGGTTTTTTTGGAACCTTTACTGTGTGCCTGACAGTGAGCTAAGAAGCACCTTTAAGCACTGTTTTATATAATCTCCACAATCATCCTACACAATGGGAATTGTATTTTCAAGTTCTATGGCTGTGGAGACCCAGCATCAGAGAGGCTGCTTGATTTTCCCAATGCCACACAACCAGAGGCAAGCCTCACATCTCTGCCTCATTCCAGCCCAGCCCTTCAGCATCTCTAGTTTAGTTCCTGAGTGACAATCTCCCTACTTGTATCCCCCATACCATGACAGAAAATTCAGACTTGATTCAAATCAATGCCTATCTTGGGACCTCTCTTTGGGCTGTAGCTAAATCAAATTTTCAGGAGGTGCAAGTGTAATATAATATGGATTATCTGTTCATCATTTAACTCAGGGAAGTCTTTTCCCCCTCACTAATATCCATGATAAAGCATATGCAAATGTCTGTAATTGAACATAATTAAAATAATGAGAGTTGAAAGAATGTGATATTCAAAATAAATGCAATAAGGAGTTGGACACAGCCATTATCCTAATTCAAAGTGATTACTTTATGATAACATTATCAGGGCCTCTAATATTTCTGTCTTTAATATAAATTACTTACTTTGGGGAGGCAGGTGCTCTCTGATTGGGATGGATTCCTGTCCTAGGTCTATTTACCAGTCCTCCACACTCCTTCCTGAAGGAATGATGGTGCTATTCTGGCCAGAACCCCAGGCCTTTGCACCTCCCCGCCACTCTGCCCAAGCATAAACCTGCACAGTGATAACTAAGAGGGTGCAACAGCATCAGACAGGCTGGTATCCTCTTGAGCACATATAATAAAACCACCCAAGAGTAAGTATGCTGGAGGAATCCAAGGCCAGGGGTTGCATCCCAAGTTGTGCCTGTCACAGTGCTATTCTTAGAGATTTGCAGTCTGAGCAATTCAGAGAGATTTCATTGCTCTGCCTTCTCTCAAGTGTTTTATATAAAATTCAGTTTGGATGCATAGTCATAGCTTATAGAGGCTTGGAAATTAGTGCAGCTCTTTAGTGGGTGAGAGGGTATAGAGGACAGTACTCTGGTTTTGGATGGTTGTGCTTCCCATCTCACCTCTGCCTTGGACCCCTGCATGACCTTGGGTGAGTTACTTACCCTATCTGGGCTTCAGTGTAATTTTTTTTTTTAATATGGGAAGACAAAAATTTAATCTATAGGGGTTTTTCCTCTGAAATTAAAGAATGAATATATATAATATATTATAGCATTAAACAATGCTTAACAAACAGTGAATGTTGCATGTCACAGGAAACAGACAATTTTAAATGTTTTGTTCAAAGTTAGTTGCTGCAAGAGTTAGAATTTGGGGATGAGAATGTGAGATTGTGGACTCCTGGTTCAACAAAGAGGTTCATTGACTTTGGGTGGGTGCTGGCAGGATGGGGAATATGGACAGAAGATTTCTCTCATTCTTCTCTGTGCTTCCACCTCCAATCCATAAAAGATAGTTGCATCCAGATGAGTCTAAAATTCTCTGGGGGTAGAGGGTGGAGAAAATGATGTCATTCACTTGTCCTGCTCTGGGTTCCCTGGCTTATGCTGGTCATGACCAAGACTATGCTAAGTCATCCAGCTAGAAGCTAGCACCCACCCAACAGAACTCTTCATGAGAAGTAAGGGTGACCTCCCCAGCATAGATACATCCAACACCCCTGTTTCAGAACAGATGGAGCCTCCTAGCCTGGGGGTGGTGCTGAACCCACAGAAGGCCAGTGGGCTTTGGTATATCTTCCTCAGTGACTGTCCCCAGATCAGCTTGTAGGAAGATTTCCACTGGCCACCATTGAAGGGAATATGCTGACCTTGGACTGTGATCATAGCATTATATGGCATGGGCTGGGCATTGGCTGGATTTTTCCACATATGTCCTTTGACCAAACTTATTTGCATCTGAGGATCCTCAGCTGTTCGGGTCCCAGTAACAAGATTTTGGTCTGACCTATTCAGTTTCCTCACTTTCTTTGCCCTCCCAAGAGATCCCTTCTTTAGCCAGACTGGTTCTTCAAGCCGTACAATCAGGAAGAAGAAGAAGAGAGAAAAGCATGTGTGCTGCAGCTTTTTTTCAGAGAGAGGCATGGGGGCAATTGTATGTATGAGGAAAATAGGAGGCGGGCTGGTAGGCAAGTCTTGTTTTGGGTTATACTTCCCATCAAGGTTCTCTCCCCACCCCTGACCTCCATTATTGGGCATCAATCATTTGGGACCTGACAGTGGGGTTACAATACATTTTATTAGACTGACCCTCAAAGGAGCCCTACTAGGTTGATTTTAATATTCCCCATTTAGAGAGGAGCACCAAAGTATTAGCTCAAGACCACACAGTCAGGAGGTAGATGACCATGATTTGAATCCAGACCTCTCTGGCCTGGCTCTGCCTCTTCCCCTGCCTGCTAGCAAGCTGCAGCTCACTGTTAGCTCACAGCATGTAGAAAGAATTAAAGAATAATCATCATTGCTGCTCTGTGCTGGGAAATGGCAATTAGCCTCTAGTTTGTTTGGAGTAATATCTCTGGAGACCTTTATGAAGTATTATTTATTGATAAGGAACATGCAGAACAGCCCAATAGGAGCTCTGTATTCACTGCTCTTGGTGGAGCCTCTCTATGACATGAACTTCTCTCATCATCCCAAAGATGTTGCTACTTGCTTTTGAAAATTATTGGGTACTTTCTGGGTTTTCTTTTTTTTGGAAGGTCTGTAACTTCTGTGGGGAAGTGTGCTCTATGGGATGAGCATGCCTTAAGAGCTAGACCGACTTGGACAAATTACAGCCCTGGCAATAATCAACACTGTTGTCTTGGGTAAATAAAGCTCTTCTTTGAACCTTAGTACCTATCTGGGGGCATGGCTGGGAAATTAGATACGATGTATAGGAGGATCCAGCACCTGAGGTATGGAAGGCATTTAAAAGCAACAATTATTATTGTCACAGTTTTTAAAATTTAAACACATGTTAACATGAGTGGGCAAGCACACACATGCTAGCATGAATCATGTAGTGAGAAAAAAAATACTTAGATTAAAAAAATTGAAAACTTATTTACACAAAGCAGATACTCCGCAAAGAGCTAAGGGTTGAGCTTAAATATACAGAGAGATGAACTGTAAAAATCCTCTACCAAGTGGTGATCTTTAGGAGTAGGATTAAGATGAAATTACCTTAGTACAAAACATTAAAAATTCTTTCAAATTGAAAACAACAACAACAACAAGAATAACATCCTATTTAAAGAACAAAGAGTTTTTGAGTTCTCTAAAAGACTGTTTATGTGAACAGAATGCAGCTGCAATGTGGATTGCAGTAGAGGGGAAAAAAAGGGTTAACATTGCTTATGCAACTCTTCCACAAAAGCTACTTCTATAATTGACTCAAATTTTATCTCTTCATTAAAGTGAGACTGCTAATGGGTCACCCTTTCTTAGCCATCACTAAGTACTGTGTACAGTGAAAATGTGTTAAGTCTGAGTACCTTTGAACAGTCACCCCCAACTTGCAGCCTTTTAGGTGACCTTCCTGTAATTAATATGAATCATTGATCCTTTATGGGCGTCTCTCTTGTGTGTGTGTGTGTGTGTGTGTGTGTGTGTGTGTATTGGGGTCTTCACTGTTGTTTCTCCAGGAATCCAATTAGGAATGAAAATTAAAAAAAAAAAAAAAAAAGGAATGAAAATTCACTCTCAGGAGACACAGTGAACACCCTCAGATACCTGCCGACCTGAGTCAGTACAAGGATACAGCTGCTCCAGTTGGGGAACTCTGGGTTTGAGCCTGTTGTCCCTCTTTTTCTCAGCGCCAGGCCCTCTCACACCCCCAGTGACCGTCCTGTCTAAGCTGAAATGGATACAGAGCATGCCGTGCCCACAAGGTTGAGCCGGTGACCTTCTGTCTTCTGGTCTCCCTCTCCTGTCCACTTACACATGATGAATAAGTAGAGGTGTGTGGCTACAGGGACCTCAGAGTGAATGTAACTCACTGGGCTTAGAGCCATATAAACCCATCAATTTCTCTTTCTTTCTGTAACATATAAGTGAAAACCACAGGAGAGAAAATGCCTGTCCTCCTGCCTATTTGAAAATGCTGTGTGTGTGTGTGTGAGAGAGAGAGAGAGAGAGAGAGTGAGTTACACAGAGACAGAAAGAGAGAGACTTTCAAGCCTCTCTTTGTGAAACTCTCAGTAAATATATCTGGGTGAAGGAGGCCGAAAACACAACCATGTCTGTAGGATTTGCCTTCTTACCCAGCAAGCATAGAGGCTGTGTTCATTGAAATGTTGGCCATTATTCTATTTGACTTCTCTGATGTTCTCAGGTTGATATGTTTAAGATTAATGAGGCATTAGTTCTCAATCAAGGAGCCATAATCAAGAATACCCATTTAGCTGCAGCGAGTTGTGTCGCTGCATTAATTAATATCATTTGACCTTTGTATTTTGGGTGGGATGATGTATCGCTGCATTTTCCTGAGCAGTGCCATAAAATTGATAGCTTGAATATTGCTGCTCGTATGGCCGAATGGTTCGTTTAAGTTAAATACTGTGCTGGTAATTAATATAGGATAGGTAAGTCTGGGCAGATGATACATATTAATTCTTATTTAGTGAAGCAAGCCTTGCTGGGTGGGAGATTCAATGCTTGGAATGCTTTATCTGAAGCACTTTGGTGCTGGGGACTTTGACACTCAGAGGAAAATTCTCCTGAAGGTACCTCCTGAGGAGTCGTTTTCTAACCTGGAGATCATGTCTATACAAACATTTAAACGTACAAATGGGACAGAGTCATGGGGACCTTCCATGTTAGCACTTCTCCAATAATTTTTTTAAGGATTTATTTATTTATTTGAGAGAAAGAGAGAGAGCATGTGTGAACAAGCAGAGGAGGGGGTGCAGAGGGAGAGGGAGAAGCAGGCTCCCTGACTGAGCCCCCCAGGTCCCTGCATTTCTCCAGTTATAATGGGTATATTGCTCAAATGTAGACTCTCTAAAGTCTTGGGTGCACTGTGATTGTTGCATTCTTCCAGATGGTGTTGACACTGCTAGTCCAGGCACCCCAATTTTTGTAGCAAGTTTCTAGGGAAGAGGTTGATCAACTTTGTTTGTAAAGGTTCAGAGAGTAAATAGTTTTGGCCTTTAAAACCATACAGCCTCCCTTACAACTATGCAACCCTGCCCTGATGTGAGGAAGTCTGCTTTAGATAGTATGTAGACAAATGGGCTTGGCTAGGATTCTTTTTGTTTTGTTTTGTTTTTTGTTTTGGCTGGGTTTCAATAAAACTTTATTTTACAAAAACAGGTAGCAGGTTGGATTTGGTCTGTGGGCAGGAGTTTGCTGGCCCCTACTGTTCCACATGGGTAGGGCTGTTTTATTTGCCACCATGTTTCAATGCCTAGCAAAATGCCAGGGGCATGGTGGGGAATGCAAAAAATATCTAAGGGCTGAGTGATCATTTCCACATTTCCTCAGTGTCAAGAGCAGATCAACCTGGCTTCCAGGATGAGTTATATCTGCTGATGCAGGAGCCAAATGCCCCAGCTCTAGACTTTTATTTGTTCTCCCTGGCTGTGAGTCAAGAAGGAGAGGGGCAAGGAGAATTTGCCCCCATTCCACAACCATTGGTTGATCTTACATGAGATGCAAATATATTCCAGACTTCTCAAAGTGCATTATATATGTCTATTACTCTATTTATAGACATTTGATTAAAGATACACATATCACACAATAACCTGCTTTGAAAACTTAATAATGTTTTAAAAATATCTTTCTAGGGGCAGCCTTGGTGGCTCAGTGGTTTAGCGCCACCTTCAGCTCAGGGCGTGATCCTGGGGACCCAGGATTGAGTCCCACGTCAGGCTCCCTGCGTGGAGCCTGCTTCTCCCTCTGCCTCTGTCTCTGCCCTTCTCTCTCTGCGTCTCTCATGAATAAATACATAAAATATTTTTTAAAAATAACAAATATATAAAAATATCTTTCTATATCATTAAATATTCTTTACAACGTTATTTTTATTGGCTGTATAGTATTCCATATTTTAGTTAACCAGTTTTCTATGGGAGGACATTAATGTTATTTCCTTTACTCCAATTTCCAAGTGCTAAATATTGCTGCACATATATTTTAGAGCTCAAATACACATATTATTTTAGAAAAAAAATACTTGAGGAGCACCTGGGTGGCTCAGTTGGTTAAGCATCTGACTTCAGCTCAGGTTATGATCCCAGTGTCCTGGGATTGAGCCCCGTGTCAGGTTCCCTGCTCAGCAGAGGAGCCTGCTTCTCCTTCACCCACTCCCCCTCCCAGCTCGTTTTCACTCTCTCTCTCTTGCTTACTCTCTCAAGTAAATAAATTAAAAAATATATATGTATATATATATTTGAATAGGGAAATTCTGTGTGGGAAGGCAAGTGCATTTTCAGTTTTTGATCCCTTGAGACTAACTGTCCTCCATGAATTTGAGAGTCCTACCCAAAGTGCATGATACTCCCTGTTTTCCTAAAAATTTTTGAGGAAGAACTTTGAAAAGAAAAAGATAAACCATGTGTAGGGATGATTATTATGCCATATGGAATAGGGAATGCAGAAATGTTGGGGGTGGGTGGGAGAGAGACAAATCTTTGTGTGTCTAACTTTTGCCCTACAGCTTTGACTTTAGAATTAATTTTTCTAAAAAAGGAGAGACAGAATGTTTGGATTTTTTAAGTCAACTTTGCTTCATTACAAGCATAGATTATGTGCAAGGTTGGTGGGCAGTCTACATGGTTAGAAGAAGAGGTCTTGGACTTAGATCACACTGATTTACGCAGCATGAATGGGGTAGGATGGGGCTTTGGTCATTCTCCCCATTTCATTATAAGGAAAGAAACACTGAATTGTAACAGCAGTTCTTTCTCTAGGAGCTTGGGTAGTGCCATAGGGGAATTCTCTCCATTCCTCACCGTGGCATCTGTTTTACTGTAGGAGAGAGACCTCACAGAAACCATACTTCTGAATAGAAAATCATGAGAACCAAGGTCAGGACAATTATTAGGGATAAGAGTTAGGTTTCTTTAGGGTCATATTCAGAAAATGGCTTTGCTGTCAGATTGGAGTACTTCAGGGAGGTGTGAGGTATCAAAGGTATTTTTTTTTTCCTGCTCCCAATGAGCAATGAGAATTTTGGTATGTGTAAAAGTGGAGGTCCCAGCAGGAAACTGGTGACACATTCAAATTGATTAGCTTGAAGTGAGGGATTATTTGGAAAAGCATGGATAGGATATGGGAAATTCACAGGGGATAATCTGTACCCTGAGACTAGAATAGTAATAAAGAGATAGTTAACCACTTCAAGGACTGAAGGGGAAAGAGAGGGAGGCGTTTACCAGGACCTTCTTGTGGTAAGCAAGAAGGGATTGTGGGATTTAATAGAAGGTACAGCCAATTTACAGCTACCCTGTGGGGACAGAGTGTAGGGAGTAAATATCCCAAGCTCACTCTCCTCCCTCTTTCTATCTCTTTTGATCTTCCCCCTTGACCAAATGTACCTGGAAGCCAGAGGCAAGGAAACCCTTTGGTGTAGTTTGTCCAGATCAGCCTCTTGCCTGAGCATAGGGCAGGATAGAGACAGGTGGAGCTTGGAACTCTGGGTAAATAGAAGGCAAAGAACCTGATGTGGCTGCATGGATTACTTAATCTTACTGTTTCCTCAGGCAACGTACTTTGGTTAATTTTTTATTTTTAAAGATGTTATTTATTTATTCATGAGAAACACACAGAGAGAGGCAGAGACACAGACAGAGGGAGAAATAGGTTCCCTGTGGGGAGCCCGATTCAGAACTCGATCCCAGGACCCCAGGATCACAACCCAAGCCAAAGGCAGACACTCAACCACAGAGCCACCCAGGTTTTCCACACTTTGGTTTAGACCTGAATCCGTGAGCATCATGAACTTATAGCCACATGATACGATTTTTAAAAATCTAGTGTCTAATCAAATGCCAACTCTGGAATATTAGATGGGAAGTAGATGATTATGTGGCCGATGCAGTGGCACATACCTGCACCACATACCTGACAGATTCTTTCTAGATTGCTTTAAAAGCTCCTTGAAGATTTTACCAAATTTCTAGACTGATTGGACATTCAAATAATTTCTCCTGGGTCCCAGATGATAAATGAACTATGCCAAGGAAAACAAAATATTGATTTCATTTTTAAAGATAGAAGAGAAATGGTTTTTGCATTCACCCCAAGGCAACCCATCCAAGAGCAAAATGAGCCTCATTCTCAGAAAATTTTCTTTTAAATCTAACTCAATTTTCCAGAGCCTCAGATTCAATGTGGAAACCTGTTTTGTTTGGTTCAATGTAGTTTTATGTTGTTGTTAATTTAGTTTTCCTTTGTTTGCATACTATGAACCATTTGCTAATTTTTAAAATGTTAGGATATTTGACATAAAATCTGAATTCTCACTTCTTTTGAAACATGAAAATGTGACCATATTGGACTTTTATTACCATGTAGGATAAAGCTTTTGGAGCCAAGAATGGGGTTTCCCTCTTTATCTGGTGCCTCCCCACTTGTTCCTGGCCATCACTCATGTAAGGGGTTTGAATTTTCAGTCTCTATAAATTCCTAGGTCCCTGCAAAGAAAGCACAGTCTCAAATAGTTTTATTGTTCTGTTCTAAGGAGAATTCATGGACACATACCAGATATATGGGAAGCCCCTAAAACAAGTGGCTGGAAATGGAGTTACTCAATATTTGTGGAATGGGTGGATGGATGGATGGGTGGATAAATAAGTCAATGTTCACTGAAATCGCCTAGCCTCTGTTTCCCATTTTATAAATCACAGGTAAATTCTCATTAGCTAGTGGCAGCAATATCTGATTGATTAGGGAACCATCTTTGCACATGATGAAAACCCTATGCTCTGCCACTGGGATTCTGGAGCTGTCCAGCTGCTGTGTGGGTCCTGGAATTCTGAGAATCCCCAATGAGATATTTTTTCTCTAGATTGTAACTTTCTTCTCAGGATTTAAGTATTATTGGTATATAGACACCAGAGTTTAGGTGATCTAAGAAACCATTAATGGTGTGGCTTTTGGAGCTCTGAAAGTTTACATTTCCTGAGTGTCTTCCGTGGGCAAGACATAGTAAGTACCCTGCACAAATTATTTATCCTTAGCAAAGTTGTATAGGACAAAGTTTCCTGAGTGATGGAATTGGGACTTGAACCCAGTTTAGTCTGAGGCTGGAGCCCATGGTTTTAACCTCTATGATGGCATTTTGTAATATATGTATGCATATATTACATATATTACATAAAATGGATTTTAGATACTTCACCAAGATTATTCATTTTAGTGGTTCTATGTTTGCTTAAATATATATTAGAACAATACTAGTTTTTAGTTTAGGATAATATTTGAATTTAGAAATACCTTAATATAGGTAAAGATATTTCCAATTTTAAGAAAAATATTGAATATATAATAGTACAGCTGGTACAAATATGGCAAAAACCATGAGGGTGGGACAGGATGGATGATGTTTAGGAAATATTGCTCTATGCCAAATGAAATATCCAAAGGGACTCAGAACCCGTAAGTCCCACCTACCTCACCTGCTTCCCCTAATTCTTGAAGCCTGAAGGATCTATAGCTCTTAAGCTGTGTCCTTTACATGTTTTTCATTCTAGGCTAGTAAGCTAATCAACTGTTAAGAACTAAGGGAGTCCTAAGTGGAAGAGAAGTTTCGACATGGGAATCAGAGGAAATAGTTAACTATAGATAGGTATACTAGTTAACAGGACTCATATTCAGCATGGGTTGCACCTTTGCATTTTCAACTCCTTTTGATTGCCTTTCCTTAAAATGGCAAGTCTTTGCACCTGAGTTTGGAAGAAAGGTTGAAGATGTGATAGTATGATCTGACCCCATACTTGAGAGACGGTCACTAAGATCTCTGTCACTCTCTCATTCCCCTACCTGTAAGAGTTTCCAGAGAGGACTCTGTTCCTAACACATAGTGGGCACTTAGAGAAATGAGCTAATTTTTGTGAAGTTCTTACAAGTGTGCTGGGACATCTTAGTCACCATATTTGTGTTTGTTATTATCTTTAGTATTATTAGAATAGTACATTGATTGAATGGGTTAGAGCAGAGGAAGTAGAAAAAGCACGGTTTTCAGAATCCATGGGAATTGTGTGTTAGGCCTCTGTGTTACCTGCTGTATGTACGCTCCAGCTTCTTTGCCCTGTTCTCTGTCCTACAGTAACAAGATCCTGGGTCCTCTACTGGCCATTTGAATCTGGCCATTGGAGGGCATCCTGGCTAGAAATCAGAGGGAAGGAGAAGAATGAGGTCAGGATATTTGTTCTTCTGGCTCCCTCTCTGAGATTTCCTGTGCCCTTTACCTGAAGATCAGTATTTCTTTCTCAAGCACCTGTTCTGAACAGTTCTCTTTCTGAGTTCTCTTTATGACTGCCTCTCACCCCCTTGTTCCTTGAGACCTAGGGATAATGATGGCTTTGTTGATTTATGTTGATATTAGATCTGGGGCCTTGGCGGAGTTCCTCAACTTCCTTGGGCTTAGTAGCTTCATCTACAAAACAACTAAGCCAGGGTCTCAAACTCAGATGTCAGGGACCAGGCAAGTATCTCAAATGAGTGAGGTGGGTCTGTACCCAGCCTGAAGCCTTTTCTCCATTCCCACCATGATGCCACGCAAGAAAGCAGGCTCAGGTGACTAGACATTTTGATTTGTGAAGAGAATCCAGAAATCCAGCTTGTGGTATTAAGTTTCTTGATCTGGAAGTGTTGGAAACTAAGTAAATGTTAATTTTGAAATATCAGGCAGGCTGCAATTTGGGTTAAGAGTTATTGAAAAAGACCACAGGTAATACATACAAGGCAATGTTTCATAGTGGGTTTGGAAAACAGACTCTGGAGCTTCACTGCCTTGGTTTGAAGGAAGGCTGTGCTTACTAGGTGACCTTGGACATTTTACTTTGCTTCTTTGAGCTTCAGTTTCCTCACCTACAAAATGGGGATAATCTCAGACCAGTCACATAGGGTCATAATGAGGATTTAAAGAGTTCACATTTGAAAAGATTTAGGAGAGCAATACGTAAAAACCACTACATAAGTACTGGTAAATAAAAATGAATAAATATGATATGGTTGATGTAATGCTTGGCATATTGGAGATTTTCTGTATATGGGAGCTTAAGCAAATAAATGTCCAGGTCTTAACTATGGGAATATGAACACAAAGTTTTCCAGCCTCTTGTGTATTATTAAGTTAACATGCATTTCCAAAATAATGGAAGCTTTTAATTTTATTTCTCCCTCCAGAATGTTCTATTTAATGCCAGTTGCCTTGAGTTAGTGGTGTCTGACTTCAGAGGTCCTCATCAGGGTACATTGATACTCAGCCCTAAGATTGTTCTAATAAGCTTTATTGACTTGCTGAACCTCAGAGTTCTTTTTATTGACATGCAGTGTAAATCATTCCATCTGACATTTGAATGTCCTTTCTGAGAAACGTGTTAGACCTTACATGGGTACTGAGCTCCTGATGATGTGTGCATTCCTTAGTCAAGCGTGCAGGGCCTTAGATGAAGATATCACACACACAGCCTTGTTTTAAACTAAGATTGGATGGGGGAAAGGCCATGAAATTTTGTTTTGTGGGGGAAAAGAACTTTTTCTGAGCTATGGGAAAGGTGTATGTTTTAATGGGGCTATAGTTATTTCCTCTGCCTTTAGAAACTCTTAAAAGCCTTGGGATGTGTGGGTGGCTCAGTGGTTGAGCGTCTGCCTTCAGCTCAGGTCATGATCCTGGGGCCCTGGGATCAAGTCCTGCATTGGGCTTCCTGCAGGGAACCTGCTTCTCCTTCTGCCTATGTCTCTGCCTCTCTCTGTGTGGCTCTTTATTTAAATAAATAAATAAAGATAAATAAAATATTAAAAAAAAGAGAAACTCTTAAAAGCCAAGAGGTCATTGCTTAATATTTGGTGGCTTGAGAAGAACAGATAGTAATACACAAGCTCTCTTTGCAGAGAGGATCATGTGACTTTGCATTCAGAAACTTTTTGTTCAAATTTATTCTTGAAAAGGGGAAGGAAACACACCCTGCAGCTGAAATTTTCTAATACAATAGCCATTTAAGGAACCATCATGCCTTCCAGGAATTCAGTTTCTTGGATAATGTTTCATGAGCCCATCTGGACACTCATTCCTTTCCTCAGTCATTCTGCCAATGTTTATTGGGCATCTGCTACGGGCCAGGCACCTGCTAGTGCTGGGAGTACATTGACAAATGTGACAGTGTCCCAGCCCCTGAGATGCTCATGATCTACTTGGGAAGATATGAAATTGATCATTAAAATACAAGGCATTAACTGTTACAATAGAGCAGGGGTTTTTAACTTTGGCACTGCTGACATTTGGGGCTGGATCATTCTTTGTTGCGGGGGCTGCCTGTGCACTGTAGAATGTTTAGCAGCATCCCTGGCCGCCACCCACTAGATGCCAGAAGAATCTTCCCTCCAGGGATGACAACCCAAAATGTCACTAGACATTGCCAACATCCCCTGGGAAACACTGCTGCCCCTGTTGCAAACCACTGTTAAATAGAGACATTTACACAATTTCTTGGGAAAGGAGCAACTGATTCATCTAGGAGAAATGGGGTAAGTTTTTAAAAAGGATGATGGCATTTGAGCTGGGTCTTGAGGTAGAAATATGGCTCAACAGCCAGTGAAGTAGAAGTTCAGCCCTTCAGGCAAACGGGATGCAATATCATGGCAGAACATAGACCATTTAGAGAACAATATGTAGTTCTTTGTAGGTGAAATTCTACTGCATAGCAGATGAAGCTATAAGGGCAAGCTTGGGCCAGTTCACGGAGAGTGTCATGTGCAGAGTAAAGATGGTTAGACTTTATTCCATGGGTAATGGAGAAGAAATGAGCTTATTAATTAGATAAGTGGTGTGTAAATATTTGTGTTGCATGGCTTATTTGATAGTTTGTTCAGCACCTGGTAATAGCATCCCCATTTTCTTTGGGGTAATTACCTGTCTACCACTCTGAGACTGGTGGTTTAGATGGGGATGAACACATACTCTGGTTCCATTGATCTGGCTAAACAGAGCACTGGTATCCACCTCATCATGTGATTAATTCAGTGGTGGGAATGTGATCTCATCCAGGTCAGTGGGGACACATTCTAGCACGTTCTAGCATTCTCCTTCTGCTGGGGTTACTAGTTTGGTAGAATATTACCTTGAAGTCTGGACTTATTGGAGGACATTTTGACATAGCAATTAAAGAATGTGCGAAGGAGGACATCAACACAGAGCAAGGTAGGAACAAGAGACGAAGAAAGAATGATCTTCATTGTTTGAGCATTTGGTTCCAGCCATGCCTGAAACCAGTGTGCTTTGGAACTTTTATCCACTTGTGTAAATAAATCACATTTCTAGTTTATACTGTGTTGAGTTGAGTTTCTGTAACTTGGAAGGAGAAGAGAGAGGCTTGACCAAGTATTTAAGACACTGTTTTTGGATATCTAGAGAATGGAGTGTGGGCAGGGAAAGGTTTTTCACAAGAAGACCAGCTAAGAGGCTAGTGTCCCAGTCCAGACAAAAGATAAGATGCAGTGAGTGGAAATGAAGGGAATCTAAGAGAACTGAAGGAGGAGATAAGAGTTTCTATCCGACATGTTGAGTTACATGCATGGCTTGCAAGCCCCTCACTCTTGACACTGATATATCCTTTCCTCTTATGTCTGGACCATCCATTTATGATTATACCTTCCTGGGAATGGGTTTATGATAGTCAGCACCTAAGATGACATTAAATTATCTCTCTCTCTTGAAACCCACATTCTTGTGTAGCCTCTTCTCTGTAGGTATAGGCTGGACTTTTTTTTTTTTTTTTTTTTTTTTAAGGCTGGACTTCTTGATTCACTTTGAATGTGTGGAATATGATAGAAATAATGAGATATCACTTCCAAAACTGGGTCATAAAAAGACATTGACCTCCCATTTGGGTGCCCCTTTTCTTGCTTGAGAGAAGCAGCTGCCATGTTGTGAGCTGCCCAACTGAGAGGCTAGGAACTGAGGTTGAACACCAACTTACAATTCTTAGTCCAGGAACCTTTGAAGAACAGAATCCTTCCAACAATGACATGAGTGAGTTGTGGAAGCAGATTCTTCCCTAGTCAACTCTTGAGACAAAACTACAGCCACAACTGATAGTTTCAGCCTTGTTAGAGACTAAGCCAGAGATGCCCATTAAGCTGTGCCCATATCCTGATTCAGACACTAGGAGTTAATATTTTCTGTTCTGAGCTGCTAAATTTTGGAGTAAATAGTTATGCATTAAGAGATAAATATTGCAGTGGGATTTCATTCCTATTTTATGATATATACATGGTAGGCAATCAATAAATACTTGTAGAATAAGTTAATTGACTCATTATAAACAGCAGATCCAGATGCTTCGCAAATAGCCAGATGACAACGGTATGAGGGTACTTGAAACATAGGGATGGAGACTCAGCTGAAAGGTGAAGGGTGCAGAAACCCTTGGGATCCAGCAGCAGTGGGGACATAAATTCTTGGGGTCTGGCAGCTGGGGGGACCTGGCATATAGGAAGTGACTATAGAAAAGTGTGTGAAGAGTGGGATGCATTTAAGGAGGGTGGTGTCTAGGCAGAGTAGATAGAAAAAAGATATCATTATGGAGCAACTCAGAGGAAGGAAGATGCCAGGAGGGAGAGTTTCTGAAACCAAAGAGAGGTGTCAAGGGACTGTCAACACGTCAGATGATGAAGAGATAGCAACCAAGATTAAGGACTTAATGTGGCATTGGGGTGGGGTGGGGAGGGCAGTCATCAGTTAAGAAGATGCTGACGTCATAGCTTCAATGGAGTTGTATTGAATAGAAAAAGCAGATTACAGTAGGTCATTGAAAAATGGAGAAATGAAGGTGATAAACATGGTTAGATTGGCAGTAGAGGTAGAGACCAAAGTGCACTTAAGGTTGAGGAAAAGTTGAGGGAGGAGGATTAACATAAGTGAGCTTCAGCATATTTACCTCCTGACAGCCAGGAGAGTCTGAAGATAGAGCAGAGGGAGCGATTAACTGGTGGAGAAAGATCCCAGAGGAGGGGTGGAAAGATGGAAGCAAGGCACTCCAGCAGGGCATTTAGCCTTGGCGCTGAGAAGTGTGTTCAGATAAGTACTTACATTTTGGTTCAACATCTGTCCTGTGCTGTTCTGTTCTGTATTCTCTGTGAACTACTCCAGAAAAATGTGGTCGCTTTTATTGCCAAGTTGCTTAATTGCCTTACGGAATAATGGCAAGCAAGCTAGTCTTGGAGCTTTTGAACACAGAGACGAATGAAAGCAGGAAGAGGTAGAGAAATCAAATAGACTGATGGCCTTTTTATTGACAGTCTTTCGAGTTGGTTGCCCTTTCTTTTGTCAGTCTAGTAATGGTTGCTGACATCTGCAAAATACTTTTTAAACTAAAAATAAAGAGGAATGGTAGAAAATTCTACATGCCATCATCAGGCATATATGGTTCGTGCTTTGCCTTTTTTCCCCCTTTTGTTTATTAATAAAAGAGCTTCTCGTGCAAATGTCAGGTCCAGGCCATTCTTCAACATTGCTTCCAGGATTACTACCACTTCATAGTGTCTAAAAACGACCTACCAAAAAGGAATGATGGTCTACTTTATTTGATATACTTAAGTCTACCACCTAAAACTGCCAGTGCATTTTCACCTATTTATGCTTTATCCTCACACTGGTGAGTTAGGTAGGGCTTTCTTGCAATGAAACTGGTTCAGCAAACCTTGATTGCCTCCATGCTGCCTGCCTGCGTCAGGAACTGAAGGCTCCTGAAGCCCAATTTGTTTATTCTCACTAATGCATTACATCACTGTTTCTTAGTTTTACTTATGGCTACAGAGACTCCAAAATGGCACTTCCTGAGTGGTCCCAGGGGCTCCTTGCAAAATACCTGTAGATTTTAATATATTCATGGTGCATAATCAGTGCTTCAGAATCTTGCTAACAATTACCTCTTTTCTGTGAGTTTGAGAGCACAGCAAGCAATCATGTTTTCAAAGAGAAGGGAAATACCCATGCACAAAGCCCTCAGATCTTTCAATGTTGAATTCCCATTCTCCCCCCACTTCCAACCCTATCCACAGTCATTCTGCTCTTGGACTAATCACACAGGTACTTGGAACACCTGTGGTAGGAATATATGGCATGTGTGTGTGTGTGTGTGTGTGTGTGTGTGTGTGTATAATTTGAAAAATCAAACTTCCAGGTCTCATACCAGGCTTTGTGAATCAGAATCTCTAGAATGGTACCCAGGATCTGAATTTTGGTAAACATCAGAGAGAATTTTTATATATATCCTGGTTGGACAACCACAGGGCATTTGGACACTGGATCAGTGGAGCTTCCTAGGTAATGAAAGATACAGTTTCTTTCCATTTCTATAGGGCACATCATTGACTGCACCTGCAAAGCCAGTAAGTCCCCTTCTTTCTTCATGGGCTCATTGAGAATATAGAAGGGACTGTCATTGCCCCACACCCTCAGACCCCCGTCCCCAAGTGTTTAGCATTACATACATGCATTCTGGGCTTCCAAAGATCAGTACCACTGCCTAAGGACTCTCTGACTACTAGATTGCACTATTCCTGTGCGCAAGGAAGGCTGAAATGGCATTGGATTAACACATTACCATACTCAACTAGCCTGTAAGCAATGGCTGACATGAATAATTGTATAAATACTCAAGCTTCTTTGACCCCTGGGTGGAATAGCTATAGGGGGCATTTCTACCCTGGCTTCCAGAATTCTTAGTAGGAATAATTTCCAGTTACTCACTGTGATAACTTGCTTGACAGTACACTTTTTGTTGGCTCCTGTCCCTTCCCTAACTTACTTTCCTACTCCCTGGTCATCGTTTCCTTGGTTTGCCACCCAAATTTATACATGCAATCAAATACTTGTTACAGGGTCTTCTTCTGGGGAAATCCAAAAGAGTATCTGTGGATTAATGCAGCAGAGCATTTTAAGGCAAACCTAAGGTAATGGTGTGGGGAAACTCAAAGAAAGGGAAACCAAACAAGGTGTGGAAGCATGTTTCATGGAGGAGAGATTGCTTTTTACCAAATGCCCAAACTGTATCCTCTAGTTATTTATATTCAGAATCCCAAATTTTAGCTATTTTCTGAAATTTCCTCATTTTAACTACTATATAGTCTTGAAAGATATTCCCAGTGATTCTTTTTAATTTACAGATTTGTGCCTCTTAATAGAAGTATAAGGAATAAATAGAAATAATAAACGTATAAATGGAGAGTATAGTAATGCATACTCTGACCATGATTTACAGATATTTTACATCTCAGAGCATCTATAACCCACCAGTAACCACTGCAAATGCATATTCTTCCTCGTAAGGTTGCATATTTCATTCTAAATGGCTTAAATATCTTTGCTTATCCATTTGTAATAAAATGACTAGGACTTAAAATAAAGTAAGTGCATTTGAAAGAAATCGATTGTCAATACTCTGTGCTGCTAATACATGGAACATTTTTCCCCCTGAGGTGTTAGTACATTAAGGCAAAACTATTTATGTTCTGATTATAAATTCATTAACTATTTACACCTCATTGACTTACAACTTTTATTTTTTCCTAAGTCTCACTTTTAACCTTCATGGTTGACTTTACTGGAATTATTCAAAGCAAGGTTTACTTTTTTTAAAAAAAAATGTATATTTTTAGGGGTGCCTGGGTGTTCAGTCGGTTAAGTGTCTGCCTTTGACTCAGATCGTGAGTCCACCAAGCCCTGTATCAGGGTCCTTGGTCAGTGGGAAGCCTGCTTTTCCCTCTACTCCTTCCCCTCACCCCCATGTTCTTTCTCAAGTAAATAAATAAAATCTTTAAAACAGTATATATATATACATATATATAGCTTTATACACATATATAGTTTTATATATGTGTATATATACATATTTAGTAGGACTTTAGAATATGTACACAATTTTTTCGTCTCATGGCCTTTGGACCTCCTATACCTAAAGAGAGATTCTGGAGATACAGTGAAGCATGCCATGACCCTGAAATCAGACTCCTAACAATTTAAAAATGAGATTTTGATCTTGTTGCGTTTGTAAACTTTGAAAATTTGTCTTTTTCTTCCTCTGAGCCTCTGTTTCCTTATCTGAAATATGGGAATAGTAATGGTACCTACCCTACAAGGCTGCTCTGAGGCTAGATGTCATGTTTGAGGTGAGGCATAGAGAAAGTTCTCAAAATTGTTTTTTGCCCCCTTCTTTTCCCTCAAGTTCTAAGCAGGCATAATTACTTATTACCTTATCTAATGGGAGAATAAAACTCCCAATTCACCATTCAGTCCTAAGCGAGTGAAATTGGCAAGCACTTTTTGCTAATGGCCACTCAGACTCAGAACTTACTTTTAAAGCTGGAAGAAAGGAGGTTATGGTCAGCTCTGCACAAATTGCCTCGATGGGTCATCGAGGATTGTGGTGATTTTGTTCTCTTTGTTAGTTTAAGGCAGTCTGCGTGTTGGCCAGAAGACTCAGCCCAATATGAAAGCATCTAGAGAAGTAAGATGAAATAGTCAAAGTGCAGAAAGCAACAGAATTACCAAGACCACATTGCATTTCTTTAAGTTGACCCTGCTGGATAGCTGTTATGTGGAAGTCCCCGCTCATTTCATCTGAGCAATTCCTATGTCCAGGCTTGATGCTGAGGGGCTTCTTGTGGGTTATATCATTTAATACTTGACACCTTGGCCTGAATCCTAAAACAACAACTTACTAGATTGGTAAAGGTGAGCAAGTGTCGTCATTTATCTGGACCTCAGTTTCTTCGTGTGTAAAATGAGGATAATAATAAAAATTAGTTAATGGAGTTGTTATGAGGGGTCTGTGAGTTTATGAGTGGAGGTTTTGACCATGATGCTTGGTAGATAGTAAACCTGAGTAAATGCTAATTGTTATTACTGCATCACTGATACTAATAGCAGCAGAAGTAGTACTATCACTATATTGATGAGGATGCTTTAGATCATTGGACCTCAACTTGGATGATTTTTGCCCCTCAGGGACAGAATGGAAATATCTGGGGATATTTCTGGTTCTCAAAACTGGTAGGAGGGGAAAGGGGATGTTAGGGAGTGCTACTAGCATTGAGTAGAGGCCAAGGATGCTGCTAAACATCCTACAGGACACAGCCCCACCACCACAAAGGGTTATCTGATCCAAAATGTTAGTAGTGCCAAGTTTGAGAAACCTTGCTTTAGGCCACATGTAATCTTAAACAAGCTGACAAAGTAAGAGAATATGTCATCACAAGGAACAGAGAATGCAGCTGTGTGGTAGTTTAGACTGTTCATTGACTTAATGGCTCCATAGCCTCATAGATGTTCCTGGTTCTCTATTCTTTCTTGCTCTGTCATCCTCAGGCTGGTAGTAAGGTATCTACATAAGGTCTAGAGATCCTAACTACACAAGGAAACATCTGGAATAAGGAAAAAAAAAAAAAAGTCTTTTCTTTGGCTTTTATCGGGTCAAGAAAAATGTTTGCAATAACCACCTCTTCCCAGATCAGTTGACATGGACTCTATGATAGTTCCTGGACTAATCACTTATAAAGAGCCTAGAAGTATTATGCTTGAGGATGTGGGTCAGATTCAATATCCTCTGTATTAATAGTTGCTAGTATATATTAATTATGTTTTCATTATTTTTATCATCGTCATCATCATCCCTATTTTTTTCCTTTTTTCTATTTCACAAAAAGGGAAATGGGGGATTAGTGGTTTTTTAAAAAAATCTTGCATAGTTTACATTGCTATTAAGTGATAGATATACGATATGAAAAAAAAACCAGAATCTCTTACTCCAGAGCTTTATCTACTTTTTTTAAAGATGTTTGATAGAGTATCTTTTTTTTTTTTTTTTTTTTTTTTTTTTTTTTTTAACAGAGAGAGCACATGTCAGTGGTGGAGGTTGGGGGAGTGGGGAGAGGGAGAGAGAGAATCTTAAGCAGGCACCACGCCCAGCATGGAGCCATCCTGGGGCTCCACCTTATGACCATGAAATCATCACCTGTGCTGAAATAAGGAGCCCAACTCTTAACCCACTGAGTCACCCAGGTGCCCCAACAATGTATTTCTTAAAGATATACCAAATGACAATTAGCCCACCTTAAACCAAGGACACAGCTTAGTCTTTATTCTCATTATTGGCCAAGCATTTGGAAATCTTTGTTTACTTGCTTCTGACTACACTCAAACTATTTGTTTTCAAAATGCTTTTTATATAAGCAGGCTCCCTTTCCTGCCACAGATCACTAAATCTCCCTTTTTATTTTTCTTACTCCAAGACCAATGGACTAGGAATCCCTACTTTCATGACTGTAAATCACTGACATGATGCTAAGGTTATCTAAATGGTCTGAGTTCTAGTAAACAGAAAGATAAGCTGAGTCATGATTTATGCTTCATGAACACAGCTCTGATACAAAACAGACTTAATTTTGAGTCCTGGCTTAACTATGCACTAGCTCTGTGAGCTGCCAAGCCATTGAACTTCCCCCTTCTTTTGGGCTTTAGTTTTCTCACCTATAAAAAGGAAAACATAGTGGTACTTACACCTAGAGTTGTACTGTGAGATTAAATGAGATAATACAATTAAAGAGCTTATATAGTAAATGCCACATGCTTCTTATTTCTATTGCTATTCTTTTCATCATGATTATTCAAAATCTTTTTTTATGTTACTATTACTGCTATCATCATCATCCTTTGGGGGATGTAGGCAGGAGAGAAAAAGGATGAGCCCAAAAAGAAGCAGAAAAACCATTATGTTTACCCATTCCAAAGAGATTTTTAAGCAGTGTAAAGTTTGTATCTTTTCAGAAAAAGGAAACTCATCCTTAGACACTGGATGGCTCATTCTCAGTATTAAATGCTTTGGTTAATATCAAACTCCTGAACTTCATGATAGATCGTGAGTTAGTTCAGCCAATCAATAACTGTATATTGAGTATCTGCCATGTGCCCAATGACTGAAGGGAGAATAGAGAATATGAGGTGAAATCCATTCCCCTGTGGTCTTCAGACTATTTAATTAGTTCATTAGTTGACCCAGACTGTGATAAAGCTTTGAGGTAAGCCTGAAGCCTGAGAACTTGTGGGCAAGGCAGGTCTTACGGAATACTAAGATAGTGCAAATAATTTTATTGAATCAGAGTCATTTTTAGATACATTTGAATATAGTATCCTCTCTTCAGTGACTGCTATTGAAAAGTGTCTTTTGGGAAGAGAAACAGAAGGATGCTTGATTACTTCAACTATTTTTAGTTTGCTTTTTTCATCCTTCTCTTATCCTAATATACCACTCATCATCCTAAAAATCCTACAGTACTTTGGAGTAACCTATGAATCCCTAGAATTCACTAGATGTTTACAGTGATAATCTGGAAAAGTCCTTGAGCAAATAGGAGATAACAGTAAAATGATCATTGAAGCATCAGTGAAGGCAGAGCAATGTCCAGGCCCTAAGTACTGGCATGCTTTAGAGTCATTCTCTCAAAATTTGCCTTTTGGTAAAGCAAGCATGCCTTTTGTTTCAATTCAGGGCCCTTTATGAGCTTGCCCAGCCTATATCTTCACCTTTCTCCTTCACTACCTTGCCTTCTGTACCACATGCCAGACCCTTGTATTTTAGCATGACTCTACTTATATTGAATAGATTTTCTGTTCCTTAAAGGAGTTATACTCCCTTTTGCTTTGGACAGTCTCTTAAGCTGTGTTCTTCTCCAGGAATATCCTTCACCCAACATTTGGGGTAATTCCTACTTATCTTCTCCATTTAGAGGTGATCTCCTCTAGAAAGCTTTGCCTGACTTTTCCCTCTCCCCCGTGTCTGGCTATATGTTGCTGTTCAATATGCACCGAAATCTTTCAAAACTGTTGAAATCACTTATTTATGTATCTACTTATCATATTAGAGTATAAACTCCTTAAGTGCAGAGACTGTCTGGTTTATATAGGAAATGGTTTACAGGAGAGACTAGCCTTAAGTAAGTAAGACACATGTTTGATGGCTGGAAGAATTAAGGACTAAGTGAATGGTTGAACAGATTTATCTCAACCCACTTCAAAGAGGTCATCCCATTTAGACGGTAGTGACCGTAAGGGAGAAGGAAGGTTCACCAAACATTGATTGAGCTTATTATTGTTGGGCCCCAAGCACTGAGGAAAACTCCTTGACATCAAAGACCTTTCAGTCTAATGGAAGAGAACATTTACAATAGGTGAAGACAAATGATATAAAATTAAATAGAGGTGTTCAGAGAGTTTAAAAGAGAGGCACTGGTCTTATCTCTCTGTGTGTGGGGAGGTGAGGGTTGGCAGGGAGAAAGGGATGCCCAAATCTAAAATCTAAAAGCTACATATAAACTATCCAGGAAAAGAGAATTTGTAATTTTCCAGGTTGGAGAAGCAGCGTATGCAAAGGATTGGAGACAAACAAGAGAAGATTATCCCCAGATCACCGGGGATCACACCATAAAATGAGAGCCAGATAATCTAGAAGTTTGTAACCCATGTAGAAGACTGTTACTTTATCTCAACGGGCTATGAAGAACTATAGGAAGATCCTAAGTTTGAAAGTGACAAACGAAATTACACTCTAGATGGATCTTGAGCGCTTTGAGCAGTGTTATGCACTCTCAGCCAACCATGAGGCTAAAAAGTCGTTCTTATCTACCAGCTTTATGGAACACGTTTTGACCTACGCTTAGATCACAAATTGCAAAGTATGTTCCACGTCCAGTAGGAGGAGCCAAAGTCTCCACCTTCTTTACCACCACAGCTGGGTAGGTCATGGCCTTGGGATGTCCCAGGGACTCTCTCATTCAGCAACTCTCATTACCTAAAAGTGGCTCAACATGGAGGAATGATAGAGAAACTCTGCCTGGAATATGAAAAATCATTGTGAAAAAGAAACGAATACTATCCAAATGAATAGCGTAATAGCATGCTATATTGATCTTTACTCTTAATTTAGTTTTAGATTGTAACGAATGTCTCCCTCACTCATATTAAAGCTTTCTTAAGCCACAAGGCAACACAGGTACCAGTGAATCATGCCTGATTCTCAAACTAATATATCTAAGCTTATTTCTACTCCAAAATAAGTCAGAGTCGACTCAGACTGACCTTGATTTTGAGAGAGTTAAATATGTTTTATTTCATTTCCAACAGAAAGATATATATTAAAAATAATAA
The DNA here is from genome assembly GCF_053574225.1 of Canis aureus. Classification (NCBI taxonomy): domain Eukaryota; kingdom Metazoa; phylum Chordata; class Mammalia; order Carnivora; family Canidae; genus Canis; species Canis aureus. Next base: position 42,145,843 of record NC_135618.1, read on the forward strand.
TAAAAGCACCCAGTGATTACCCATTTTAATGAAACAACAGCCAGTGTTGTTTTGTTTTTTTTTGTTTTTTTTTGTTTTTTGCCTTGAATGATTGTATTCATTTTTTCCTCTTCTGGAATAAAAATGAAGGAACACAGAGAAACAATTCCTGTTAGTGAATTTGCACAAAACATTATATTTCAACAGAACTTCCCATTAACTGCCATTTATTTCTTCTCTCATTATTGATAATTTGCTTTTAAATTGAGAATACCTTTTTTACAACCCATCTTATCTCCCTGCACGGCTAGACAATTACATTTAAATTCGGTGGTTTTCCCATTGTAAACAGTTTCTGGAGGAAATGATTACAATGTTACTAACCCAGATTTATGGCTTCATTGTGCTATCAGTGAAGGATAAGAGACTAGTATATAGGGGGAAAAAGTTGTTTACATACAAATATATTATCATCACAGAGAGTCCTAAGGAAGCAGATGGTAAAACCAACCCAAATTGTAAAATCATGTACTGGGGCCAGTGACAAAGATGCCTTTCTGGATTTTGCAAGCATATTTTCTCAAATGATGATAAAATAATATATGTTTTTAAAAATTTCAGTTGTAGTTAGGAGTTTCCTTTCTTTGTTTTATTCTTATGTTGGAAGAAACCCTCGCCTGACAATATTGCAGAGGAACTCCAGTAGAGCCTGCTATTCCTTAGGCACTAGGAAACACTCAGGTTACAAAGCAACACATGCAACATGGTCTCCACTTTTGGAAATCTCACATCTTACTTGGAAGAAGCCATACTGCAAATGCAAAAACAATGGAAGGGGTGGGCAGGAAAATGAACCTGAGCCTCAGATCAAGTGTGTACGGCTAGAATCTGGCCTTGTGCAATCCCAGTTGCCCCCTAAAAGGCAGAGTAGGGCAGGGGTACATCCCATGAAATTAGGAAGACCTGCCCAGAAACCCTGGTTCATTGCTCATTGTGTGACCTTCAACAAATTATCACTCTATAGCCCTCAAACCTTCCTGTGCAACACAACCACCTAAAACGTGTATCCAAAAAACAAAACAACAACCCCCAAACAAACAAACAAACAAACAAACAAGCGGAGGAGTTTCTGGCTCATTGAGTCCAGGGTGGGCCCCAGAAAAGAAGCGGCATTGCTTGAACTTCTCTAAGCACCTCATTGGGGAAAGGGTTAAACCTGCAGTACCTACTTTCGCAGGTTGTTGGGAAAATTCAATGTGAATGTTTCAAATAGCATCTGGCAAAAAAAAAAAAAAAAAAAAGTAAGTGCTTATCAAGTAGTAATTTATTTAGGAGTCACAGGGACTCTGACACTAAGGCACCTGCTAAGAGGACAGTCTCTAGACGCGTCCAGAGTTAGCACCCAGCGCCGGGATGAGGCGGCCTGCGAGAGGCCAGGGCAGGGGCCACAGTGCATTGACTTCCTGCGGGATATCTGGCCGGCCTAACTTTTTGCTTCTCAGCTAGGGCTCCATCTACGTCCTGCCGCTAGATTTAGATTCGCCAGACAACTTTCCCACGCCAGAAGTTGATGGGTCAGGAAGCCGCCTCCACTTCGCATTTCTCGGGGCATTCGTCTATTCTCCCTGCGGTGGTGGTGGTGGGGGGTGTGTGTGTCAAGATGCAAGGAGGCGCTGGTGCTCTGTGAGCTAGACTACTTTGGGACAAGGACCTGGGGGGACGCAGAAGCTTTGGGCTGGCTACCCCTCCTCTCCCCTCTCACCCTTTCACCTGTTCAGGCCGGGAGACCTAGGCATGGGGTCACCTGCAGACCCCGGCCCTGCGCTCCGCTGCCTGCTGGTATCCGGGGCTGCACGCGTGACAGCAGCAGCGGCCCGGGCCACGGGAGGGGGGACGGGGGAGGGGGCGCTCCCGCGCACCGGATTATTTTTGGCTCCGCAGCCGGGGCTGCTTGCTGCCTGCCGCGCGCGCACTCACTCTCCCTCGCACACACACTCACACACAGACACGCGCGCACACGCACATACACATGCACACATTTTCTCGCCCGCTCTCCTCTCTCTCGCCCTGCTCTCCTTTGTTTATTTTCTAACCCGTATTTCTGTTTGAAGATCTTTTCGCTCCGCACCGCCTGCGTGCAAGCGCTCCCGCGGGCGGGCTGACCGGGCGCACCCCGCTGCCCTCCATCACCCCAGCCCTCCTCCCGGTCTCCCCGAGCGCGAGCGAGCGCGGGGGTTTGAAGGTCACCTCCTTTCCAGTCCCCGTGCGAGCCGCGCCGCCGCCGCCGCCACTGCCTCCAGCTGGAGCGGGCGCTGCCCTGAAGTGGTTCTCAGGGCCCACGGAGCCCCGGGGTCGGAACGGGTGGGAGCCCCCGGACTCGCGGAGGGGAATCCCAGCCGCTGCGCCCCAGCGCCCCCCCAGGCTGTCCTCGCGCTGGGGCGGGGGCGCTCGGCCAGCCCCGGGGACAGCAGAGGCAGCTGCGGCCGGACCCACGCGTGCGCCCCCGGGACAGGAGGAGGAAGGAACGAGCGAGGCTCCCCGCATCTGGAGGGGCTGGCCGTGCGCCCCGCCCCTGCGTCCAGAGTGCCAGAACTCCCAGGCGGAGAGCGGCGGAGCGGACGCTGCCTGGGTGCGGACGCACCTCGCGCGCCAGACGCCCCAGCCGGGGCCCCCAGGACCCGGGCTGTCCGCACCCACTGCGCCCAGCCCGCTGCCCAGCCAGGGGCGCCAGGGCGGGGCTGACCTGCCCGCGAAGTTGCGGACAGCGTGGGAGAAATCAGCACCCCCTTTCGCCCCCTCCGGCTCATGGTGAGTGTGGCCGGGGGTGCAGAGAGCGCAGGGGCATTGGAGGGTCTGGGGACTCGAGCGGAGGGCGCCTGCAGCCGGGCTCGCCGGGAGTTCTAGGTAAGTCCAGGCGGAGTCACCGCCCCTGCGTCTCCCCTTCCCCCAAAGGGTCCCACGGGGGGTGGGTGGGTGGGGAAGAGTTAGGTCCCCGAAAGCTGCCCCCCACCTCCCCCCCAAGCTCCAGGCTGGACGCGCTGGACTGGGAACTTTTTCTGTGCAATGGAGAGATCTCCGTGTAGGTCCCCGCGGGGGGCCGAGGTGCTAAGCCCCTGGTTCCCCTTCCGTACCCCCACGCCCTGCTTTGCCCCAGGGCCCCCCTCCCGAGCGCCAGGGCCGCCTCGCCCGCCCTCCCGGGAGCGAGTCCCAGGTGCCAGGAGCGGCAGGAACCTGCCTGCGCACTTTGCGTGGTGTCCCTGGCCGGAGCCCCCGGGTCGCTGCCTCCTCCACCGCCCTTCTGGGGTCTAAGGGAGGAGGCGCTTCGGTGGCCCGCGGGGGGGGGGGGGGGGGGCGGTTTCAGAGGCGCGGAAGCCCCTGGCGGAGGCGGGACCGGGAGGGTCGCTGATCCCGAGGGAGAGCCTCGGGGTTTTTGGTAGTGGCCTAAACGGCCCCTGGGATGTCGCTGCGCGCTCAACCCTGGGGAAGGGGGGCAGCCTGGGAGCTCGGGACTTGTAAACTCCTGCCGCACCCCTTAGGTCCTCCGACGTCTGCGATCACTCAACCCGGGGTGTGCGGTTGCGGGAGGGGAGGACCCCCCGGCGGTGGTGCATCCAGTGGTGTGGGAGCGCAGGCGGGGGGGGGGGGGGGGGGGGGAGGGGGTTCCCCCCTTTCCGCTCCAGTTTCTCGGCTCCAGGGATGGAGGTGAGGGCGGGGTTAGCGGGGCTTTGTTTCCACATCCCTGCCGCCGGGGGACCACCTGGCAGGGATGCTCCTCGAGCCTCCAAGGCTCTAGGTGCTGGGGACCAGGTGTCACAGAGAGCCTGGAAGCTACCTGCGGAGGAAGGCAGGAGGAGACCCGGACACCCCACCCTGCCAACTCTGTTCCCTGCCGCCAGGGAGCTGGGGACTCTTCCCTGTGCTCCGGCGGCGGGGGACCAGGGGGCACCTGCCTCCCCAGGAGCGTGTATGGGCGGGGCTGCTCACGTGTTAGGAAATCCGTGCCTGGCGCTGTAGGGGATTGGCACCCAACCGGGGGTCTTCTCGGTGGAACTTGGAAAGAAGTGGGGGAGGTGTTGCGGAATAGCTTTGGGCTGAAATATCATGCGCCATAACTTGAGTTTTATTCTGTGACACTAATGATTATTTATTTATTTATTTACTTACTTATTAATTTAAACCCAGTGCGCCCCAGCTGGTGATCCCTTCTAACCCCTGTCCTAGTTCATCTACTTTTCATTTCCCATTTATCTTCTTCAGGGGAGGAAGAGAGAGAGAAAGAGAGAGAATGAACCTGAATCCTTTCAATTTTTAAGTGACCACTGAGGGCCCGGCTGGAGACACAGGCAGATTTATTTTTGGCCAAGGTCTTTTTTTCTTCAGAGGCAGAGGACCCGGGGCCTTTAAAGGGTAAAGGTGGCTCTGGCCTCTGGCTGGGGTTGTGCTGGCAAAAAATGGGGCTGACTTCAAAACTTTCTGCTTTTTGAGGGAAGCACTGGGTCTAGAGGACTGGGTTTTCCCTAAGTTAACTCATGGTTGGCTTGGGTTAGGAAGAAATAGGAAAAGAAAAGGAAAATTGGTAGTTTTCCAGAGTGTTTTAAGGTTTCTAGAGAGTAGAGCTTTATGGTGGAGAAAAGTACAGCCTGCCCCCACCTGCTAGCTGTGTGACCTTGGGTAGGTTACTTAACCTCTCTGTGCCTCAGTTTGTTTACCTATTAAATGGGAATTTCAGTGGCCGTATTGACCCCAGAGGGCTTGAGGGAGAATTAAATAAAACAATAAACATTTGGAACAAGGTCTGGCACATGGTAAGTACCTGCATAATGTTAGTTTGTTTTTTTTTTTTCCTTAATCAAGTAGATTACTCCATATTTTCAGCATTATGACACCTGGTGGGATAGAAGGGGCAGGCATTTTCCCTGACATACACACATACACACTTTTCCTTAACAGATGACATGGAAACAAAAAGGGAGGTTAATCATAAAGAGAGGTTGCTCAGCAGAAGCCTCAGTCTCTCTGAGATAAAGTCTCCTCTTCTGTTCCCTCTCCTCTAAGGAGCGTCAGAGACAGGCAGCCCATCCCAGACAGGCTGGGATACAGCTTGGTGAACTTTGATGCCATCCTCAACAAACACAGATGCCCTGAAATTAAGTTTTTGTAGCATTTGTACATTTCTTCTAATCAAGAGAAAGGCCTGCTTCTCCTTAGCCTCCTGGGATGGAAGCGTCTTCTCAGTAAATCTTACTTTCCTCAGAATACACTGTCTTTTTAACATCACCCTGCGATCCCAGAGTTTTCCACTCAGAAACAAGCCAAAACGTGGGTCTGAGCAGATTTTTCCTCCTGGAATTGACCCACTCTGCTCTATTTTCTCTTCATGATAATTGATGCTATTTTTTTACCTACTCCTCTAAGGTCTGAGCACAGGCCTTTCAGACATCCTCATGTCTCTGATGACTTTTTTTTTTTTTTTTTAAGTTAAACCTTTTCAGTTCAAGTCATACCAAATCATTATAGTTTATAAAATCCCTTTCAGATAAGATTTTTTTTTTTTTGCACCCAGAAAATTGGGTCTGCTCTGTATAAATATGTCTGGCATTTCACCTTTCCAAAAATTAGACCATTTTATTTGCATCCTTTAAGCTGATGTGTGGAGTAATGAACACATTCCAAGAGGGAAATCGGATCTGACACAGAAAATACTTTGGGGACGCAGCGATTTCCCAGTGGCGTGTATGAAGACTATTGAAATCCAAGTGCATTTGCTCTGAAGGACACAGGGCAGCCAGTGCCGCCTTCGCCACCCAGCGTGAGAGTTACAAAGTAAGCACGCTCCATAAACTAATATGGGTGGACTTTCCTAAAATCATCCGGTAATTTGTCACATGCACATTTCCCCATCTTGCCTGAGAGGAAACTTTGTTATACCAAAGACCTCAAACATGGAGACGATGTTTTTAAAAGGAGTCTTGTGGGTCTCCCTAATGCCTACCTCCATTATTTAAAATACTGCCTCAGGGCACACGTATAAATATTAAAACTTTAATTAAAGAATCAATCAGTGAGGGAGCTACAAAATGAGGGGCACCCAGCCACGTTCAGGTTACTTCAACAGAACATGGTTCTCTAGATTGTAAGGTCCGAGGGGTCTGATGGAAATGACACATGGAGTTTTAAGGAAAGACCATCGTGTTTTGTATCTAGAGTTGCTATGAGCACCATCATTCCCCTTGGTTTGTTATTGGTCACTAGACACAGGAGATGGGGGTGTGTGTTCCCTGCTACTACTGACTTGTGTGTCTGCGTAGGGGAAGGAGTGCCTAATGCAATGCCGCGCATCAGACATTCTGCTCAGGGAGCGAGGCCAACGAGAATGTTGTTCTTTGGGGGCTTTTATTGTCATGAGGAAAGCCAGACAAAAAGCAAATGATGGAAATGTGTTTTTGTAAGGATGATGACAAGGAATACAAAAATTATAATATGATAGTATGATAGAGAGTGACTTGGAAGGGCTTTCCAAGGGAGAGAGATTTGAGTGGAGGTATAAATGAAAAGAAGTAACTACTATGGCTTAAGCTATACATTCATCCAGTGAGTATTTATGGAGCATCTCCTATGTGCCAACCGCGGTTGAAAGCACTTGAAATACACCATGATCAGTATATAAAGATACTCCTGTCGTGATGGAGTTTCCAGTCTAGGATAGTGAACCACATGAAGAAAATTTCAGAGACAGGGAATAGCAAGTGTGCAAAGGCCCTGAGGCAGAAGCAATGATAATATTATATAGATGAAGTGGACTCGTGTAAGTAGGTCCTTGAGCTTTGGTAGGGGGTCCGGATATTATTCCAGTGGGAAATCATTGGAAGATTCAATGCAGAGAAAGGCCATGATATATTTATGGCTTAAACATTGAGGAAAACACAGACATTTCTGAGAAGAATAAATAAACAAGCCTGCTTTCCTGGCCAGCCGGCTTTTGTGTCAAAGTTCAGATTCATCTCTAGATTTGGCCTATAGACTTCCCGGTATCTGGAAGGGTCAGCCCCACAACATCCAAGAAATTAAACTTTGCTTTATCCCCTCTCCTTTGGGAGAACAAAGGCTTCCTTTTGAGGGGAAAGATTAGAGGGAAAAAAAATAAAACCCCTTAAGTTTCTCAGTAGTACTCATTATGTGTGGGTGCAACACCGAGCCAACGTCTGTATACCTTGTCCACCTTAGTTCTTTCTGCCTTTGGATAGGGACACTCCACCACCCCCTTCCTCATCCCACAACCCACATCTTCTCAGTGGCTTGGTGGCATCTCTCCTGCACACAGATCCCCTTCATCGATCATCTATCCCAGTAGGTTTCCTTTCAGATTGTGGCCACGTGTCTCTCCCTGCACTGGTGGGTGAGATGTGAGATACTGACAGGAGGATGGGTGTTGCTTTCTGAGAGCTCTGAGTACAGCCGACCTCACCCATCTTCGAGGCTCTCCTGGCTTTGGGAGGTGGAGGTGTAGTGGGATGGAGAGTTTGGACATCTAGAACTTTCTTCCCACATTGGGACCTAACACCTGTCTGTCCCTTATGCACAACCCTGGAATCCTGTCAGTGTCTGTTAGATACGCTGTGACAATAAGAAGGGTATATGTTTTGAACACTTCCTACACAGTACAAGCTGTGCTAAGTACTCTGCTTGCATTGCTACGGACTGAGCTGTGTTTTTCTGGCACATGATCATCTCCCTCCCTCACATTTTACCTTGTTCACTCCCCAGTCATCCATCAAAAGTCCCTTGCTCAGGGGAATCCTCCCTCTTTCCCTGTGTGGATTCTCCTTCCTAACAGTTATCCCAGGGGCAGCTTTCTGTGTACCCAAGTGATCCGTTTTATCTCTTTCTCTTACTGTACTGAATGGCAAACTCCAGGCGGGCCAGGCACACACCTCATTCAGACCTCACTGCATCCTCAGCATCTAGCCTGGTGTGTGGCACAGCGTAGATGCTTGATATGGAAATGAGGCATTATTCTATTTGATGCATCTAACACATCTTGAGATGGATTCTCTTCATATCTCCCATTTTGTGATAGATGGCAAGGTATAGGCCAGGCTAAAGCAATTTGTCTCGGGACACCACAGCAGGTAAATGGCATACCCAGGACTTTGAACCTGATGGTCTGAGTCTGTAGCCCATGATACTAATCACTGCATGCTCTGCCTCCTTCCCTGCCTTTCTTTGTGAGATGCTAGGGAGGGAGGAGGTGGTGCAGTGAACAGGTTAGGGGATTTGCTGTTTAGCTTGAGTTGCTGTGAGAAGTGATGCTGGGTCAATCAGAGGGACAAAAAGAAATCAGGGCACCCGTTTCCATTTGCCACAATGTTTCTTTTTTGTTGTATAAGAGTGGCCTGCATTGGTGTCCTCTCTTTCTTACTTTGCTATTCCTTTCCTTGGATCCTGAGAACTCTGGGCTGCCCACAGCACCTCTTGCCCCCGTCCTCAGGCTCAGGCTTTCAGCATGATTTTGCAGGGAGTCTTGGACCAGCTCTCTGGCTACAGGCAGTCCCGGAGTATAATATACTCAAGGCTGGCAGTGCTCTGACAACCACTCAGCCCAGCATGCAAACCGCTGTTCGCTCCACCAAAGCAGGATCACTCTGTCGTCTGAGTCAGCTCCCCTTTCATTTCTTCTGAGAACAAAATTAGACCTTTGCCAACATAATAGATAAACTTGTGTAATCACCTTGCTCGTTGCCAGGCTTGTTTTTTTTCTCAATTGTCCCCTTTCGTGAATTTTAGAACACAGAGTCAGAGATGAGGGCATGGACTTTGGTGTTCGATATTGTCTTTTTTGTACCATCATCCATTCCATGATAGGTACCACCTTGCTGGAAGCACCTTCTGTGCTAGGGCTTCACACACTGCATTTCATCAACGCTTTATTGCAAGACCTTTATTATTTCCATTTTTCAGGTAGGGGAGCCGAGATCCAACAAATAAGTTGCAGACTCAGGGAGTTGCTTCTGGAGTCCTTCGCTTATCTCTTCCACTGTGCACTGAGACGGTGTGCTGGGTGCCGAGAGGCATAGCAGAGGAACCGTTACAGGATGCTCGGGAGGTAGGAGGCAATGGAGGGCAGTGGTTAGGATTTTAGAATCACACTGTCCGGCATCATTTCTGAGCTTTCTCACATTCTAGCTCCAAGACCTTTGGCTTTAATTAACTTCTCTGTGCCTCAGTATCCCCCTGTACATGAAGGTAAGAATCATCCCTACACTGCAGGGTCAGTTTAGGAGGGATTGATCAGCCTTCAGCAAAGGGCCTGGCACATAGTGTGTGTTTAGTAGGGGTGCTTGCTATGATAATAGTGGCAATTATTATTGTCATTTAATAATAATGATATCATTATTATCATTACTGCTGCTACTAGAATTTCACAGTTACTCTAGGCAGCAAATTGGCTCCGAAATATGATTCCTTCATTTTCCTTTTGACTGTAACTGAGATGATAAATTGAGAGTGAAGGGGAGGAACCCAGCATAGCTGCAAATGTATACTTGAAGGAGTTGACAGACCGGAGTGGCTGTATGGAGTCCTGCCTGCAGAGGACTGCTGACAGCGGCCATATGCACGAGCTCTGATTGATTGGCAGAGAGAAACACTAATTTATTAGACTCGTTATGAGAAGTGACAGAGCGGGGAATCGAGAGGCTGATTCAGCAACAGTGGCCCTAGCTAGATCCCAGTGGTGCTCACTGTGTGTCTCTTTCCCTTGGGACACGACCTCCGTCTTAATCCTGGGGTCACTGCTTGTATTCTAGAGTGAGTCTCCTAATGAGGCCCCAGGAATGAGCTGGTCCCCCTTACGTGTGTCTGAAGGGAAGGCTAGCTTGTGGCATGGCTCATGGCCCCAGCGTTGTGAAGAACACATCTATTCCTTTGGTTGTCTTAGAAAGTGGAGTCCAGGTTAGGCTGCTGCTGATTGCAAAGGCTGATAATGGAGAGCTCTCGTGCAGAAATTCCCCCAAGGGAAAGAAAATCATCCTCGTTTGCACAGGTTGGGGGGATTTCATGAGTTTCCTTGGAAAGAATAGAGAGGCCAATTGATACCTGCCTTTAAGAACAGGGGGCTCTAAAAAAATAAATTAATAAAATAATAAATAAATTATTTAATTAAAAAAAAGTAACAGCTTCTCATTTCTGATCTGGAGAATTTGGTCAGTCTGAATTGTAATAAGTAGGATGCTAAAGAGATGAGAGCACATTGGCCCAAGCTAATAGAGTTACTTAGGAGTCAGAAAAGCTTTGAATGACCGATCTCCCTGAGAGCAAAAGGTGTGAGACGACATAGGCTTTGGAGCCAAGCATACCTAATTCTTTTGAGTCCACATTCCGCCACTTTCTAGCTGTGTGACCTTGGGCGACTCACTGAGGCTCCATGTCTCTGTCTATTAAAGGATGGATGATTCTACCTCTGTCACTGAGAATTGGTGCTCCAGAGTGGGGCAGGTTAAGCAGTGATCCTATAGCCACCTCAGAGTAGACCCACCTCGTGTGTTCACTGACCTATAGCATTCAGACAAGAGCTTTCCCTCCAAGAACTGCTCGAAGTCTAGCCTGTTTGAATTTCCAGTCATCTTTGGAAGTACCTAATGAGGATGAGCAACCATTTACCACCACTCCATAAATAGAGTTCTACTGAATTGTGCTTTCCTGCTGTTGGCTTGTAATGAGAGATAGTCTAATAAAGCCATTTAATCTCATGTTTAAAGAGATATTATGTATACACGCAGAAAAAGAATAGATGGTTTGAACTCATGTTTTAGAGGGGTTACAGCAAAGTCGCTCGAATTGAGAGGAACCAAGAAAGACAGCGAGCTCCAAAGAACTGATGCTTCTGGGGCACCTGGGTGGCTCAGTCCGTTAGGCGTCCGCCTTCAGCACAGGTTGTGATCCCTGGGTCAGGCTCCCTGCTGGCTTGTTCTTTCTCTCTTTCTTTCTCTCAAATTAATAAATCTAAAAAAAAAAAAAAAAAAGAAAAAAAAAAAAAGAACTGGCACTTCCTGCTGCTATTTGCTGTGATGATTTTTCTGAGGACTCTGTTGGCTGTCACTGTATTATCTCTCGTTTCAGGATCAGAAAGCATTTTCCTTTCCTAAGAGATTGATTAGTACTTATGTCCCAGTCACTCTTATGTGGAACAATGGATCATGCGTTCCCTTTTTCACAAAGCCAGCCAGGAAGCTCAGAGCTGATTTTAGAGTCCAGTCTTGATGGTAAATAGGATTTGCTAGCCTATCCTTTGCATATTAACCTAACTGTCAAGTCTATTTTACTTCTCTGCCTTTATTTTAATTTTCACGTTTTCTTGCAATGTTTCTTGTATGTTTTAAAATTTTTTCAAAGAAATAGTCTTTGCAAGTGTTAATCTTAAAAATAAAACAGGTTTTACCAGCAAAAAGAGGTTTGTCTAGGAATAGCAGAGAATTGCAATTTGGGACATGCAAGCTATGACACAATCATAGGCAAGTCCCACAGACAAAGGAGAGGAATGTTATGGAGGAGGAAGTTAGAAGGGGTTGTTTTGAACAAAAGTCCATTGGAGAAAAGGAAGAGTTTAGAAGATGGCAGCCCAGTAGCTAAGTTTGCAGGGGTAGAAGTTGCTTGTAGGAGATGCAATGTGCATCGTTCCCTATTGGAGTCTGTAATTGATGGTTCTTTCCTTTTGACACTTCTGCAGGGGCCTGTACTTTTCAGCTCTTCCTGTAATGGATGTTGGGTGATAGATCTCTCTCTCTTCCCACCTCCCCTTCTGTACTCCTGATTCCAGTTTATTGAGGTTTCCCTTTATTAATTTTCACACAAAAGAAATATTTGTAAGATAGGTAGAAGTTAAAAGAAGCAAATAAATAAATTACAGTCCTTTAAAACACCAGGAATCAGAGTACCTGGGTGGCTTAGTGGTTAAACATCTGCCTCTGGCTCAGGTCATGATCCTGGGGTCCTGGGATAGAGTTCCGCAACAGGCTTCCTGTGGGGAGCCTGCTTCTCTCTCTGTGTATGTCTCTGCCTCTCTCTCTCTGTGAGAGACACAGAAATTCTGTGTCTCTCATGGATAAATAAAGATTTATTAAAATCTTTTTTTTTTGTTTATTAAAATCTTAAACAAACAAGCAAAACAAAACACCAGGAACCCCTAGAAATAGGGCAATACAGTGCCGTGCTTGGTATCCTGAGCAATGTCTGAAGTGAAGGAGTATTATTTTCAGTCCCAGCAGTGCAGATAGGTATGCTTTTTTGTTTTCTCCGTTTTTTCATGACTTGAACTGAAAGCAGATGCTTAGCTGATTGAGCCACCCAGGTGCTCCCCATTTTTTATTTTTAAAAATTGTTTCCCTGGAGCATTACTTATGACACATAGGATCACTTTTATGGGGTCCATTGCCTTTTTGATGTGTTTGGTGAACATTTTCAGACCTGTGCTCTGTGTTAGGCACTGTGCTGTGCACTGGGAATACTGTATTGGGGTGACATATTGACCAAGACCAACAAGGTCTATATGACTCGTGAAGCTTATTGTCTCTTTGGAGAGGCCAACAGAAACATGAAAAGATATAGGTGGATAACATTTATCTATTGTTAAGTATTGTAAGACAGACAAAAGAGAACGACATAATAAAAGGGTGGATGGCTACATTATGCAGGAGGGTGAGGGACCGTGTCTCCAGGAGGAGACATTCGAGGTGATATTTAAGCTGATACCTGGGGAACGAGAAGGACCAAGTTCTGTAAAGAGAATTGATGGAGACAGGGGAGGAGGCCATGGTGAGCAACAGTGTGTTCAGTTCGGAGAGCACTCTGCGTGCCGTGAAAACTGCGACAGGGCCCCTATGCTGGGAAGAGCTCAGGCAAGTGAGTAGGTATAGCTGGAGAAGCTGCAGAGGCCAGAACCTGCAACCTGTTCTTGAGACCCAGTGTTCTTTTTCTCTGAAATGGGTAAGCTCTCTGTCACATTACTCAGAGGTGTATTAAAGATGAGAACAGCTCTGAGGGTGAGGGAGTAACTGCTGGGAACACTTAGGTGATGAAGGCTCTGTGTGCGGGTTGCAGGAGGACTAGAGGGAACAAAGGTGAGCGTGTTGGTGCTGATGGTGGGCCCTGACTTCTGAACCCACCAGGAGAGGGAAGCAGTGTCCGTTGGGCATTGTGTGTATCCCGGCTCCAGGGCATAGCTCTGTTTAGACTTGAGTCCTCCCCGCACCAGTGCTTGTTCAGCGGAGGTGGAGCCAGACCCCAGCTCTAGGAACATTATCTTCCAGGAAGTCTAATGAGAAAATGGAGTTTGTTTGCTCTCTTTAGACCACCCTTTGGTTGCCCCCTCATTGGCTCCATGTCACTAACGGAGATTAAAACCCATGGGGTAAACCTTCTGGGACTTGAGCGTTTTGGAATCTCATTCCAAGTCTTTTGTTAGCAGAGATCCTTTTGCTTCTTTTCTAAAGTTAACATTTTCAGTGCCCTCCCTTTTTAGTCACGTGTTTGGTTGTGCCACTTCTTGGGTTCTGAGAGCTCTGAATTAACATTCGGTTAGTTCTATGTTGCTTGCTCTTCCACTGTAGATAGAGGCCATTGCCCTGTGCCCCTCCTTTGTTCACTGTTTGGAGACTAGGATTGGTGAAATTCCCTTTTGTAGAAATAAAATCAGGGGAAGCAGCTTGCAAATTTAAATTGCCTCCAGTCTAACTCTTCTACATATATATATATATATATATATATATATATATATATATATTAAAAAAAGTAACATTATTCATTCCCTAGAGCTGCAGACTGCTTTACGAAAAGAAGGGAGGGAGCCCACTCCAGGGGAAAGAGCCTCTTGGGCTTTCATTCTATCATGGTCTTCTCTTTACATAATTTTGGGGAGCATATTGGGGAATATTCATTTTGCTATGCCACAAATGTGCCTCAGTGCCCGAGAATAAATGGAAAGCACTGTCTGGAACAAATGCTTGTCTTAAAAACAGTTTATGAAATGCCAGCAGATGTCAGTGTGCCCTTGCCATTTAATTTTTTTTCCCTTTTAACTTGTAAAAGCAACATTAATTATTTTCAGTAGTTAGAAAAAACAAAACAAAACAAAAAGCATATTCTCATACAGTTATCAATTAAGACACCATGAAACAATATTTTTTTTTTTAAGGTTTGAGAGGGAGACCAGCAGAACTCATTTCATAAGGTGAATCCTCTAACTCATCTAACTGTGTAATATAATTTCGTCTTTTCCCAGAATGGTGGTTTCAAAATTCAAAGCCTAGTGTAGATTTTATTTTTTTCCCCTTCCCTCCAAGCCATTGTTCAGAAACTAATAATAGCCCAGGATCCAGCTCAGCTTCTGAGAACCAACTGGCTCTGCTAATTGATACAGCTCTTCATTCAAAAGCTGGAGTTTGCAAAGGGGGGTGAAGGGAAAGGTTGGGTATAGTCTCAGAATTTGTCATCTGAGTTATGAGAACCTCTTGCAGTTTTTGTTGTTGTGGGCACAACAAACTAACTAGGAGATAATAGGTCAGTTCCTCTTGCAGACATTTTTGGATTAAAAGTTTGAGGGCATTTATACAAAAAAGATTTGACCAAATGATTTAAAATTACTCATTTTTAGGCAAGGGATGATTTGCTGAGCATTTACAAAAGTCAAGTGCAAAAGAAATAGACTGGTTTTGAGGCAGGAAATGTTGTACTTAACAGGGCATAGTTGATGCTTCACTTTATTAATAGTTTAGATTAAAATGGCACAATACAAAAAAATGCGAGAATATGCTACGAAAAATATATATGCCCTTCTCCTCGACCCTCCTCTCACCAGACACAACAACTATTACCATTTCTCATGTATCCTGTCATATCTATTATGCGGATACACAGATTTAAACCAATAAAAGACAACATAGGCTATGCATAGTTTTGCTTTTTTTTTTTTAATTTAAAGATATATTTTAGGGATTATTCCATCGCCATACATTTATCTCTTCTCCATTTTGTTAGTGGATATAGTATTCCATTGCCATATTTACCCTCCATTATTTAATGGGTTTCCTTTTGCTGGATGTTTACATTATTTCCAATATTTCATTATTTCTTAAAAGACTTATTTATTTATTTATTTATTTATTTATTTAGAGCACCCATGTGGATCCATAGGGCACAGGGAGAAGGAGGAGAGAAGCAGACTCCCTGCTGTGATTAGGGAGAAGGAGAGAAGCAGGCTCCCTGCTGTGATTAGAGATCAACGTGGGGCTGCATGTGGGGCTCAGTGGGGAACTCCATGGGAGGCTTGGTCTCAGGACCCTGAGATCACCACCCAAGCTGAAATCAAGAGTCAGATGCTCAACTGACTGAGCCACCCAGGTGCCCCTCCAATATTTCATTATTAAACAGCTACATTGAATATTCTTGACAGCCACCATCTCCTACACATGTAAGTTTGTCTAAGATAAATCCACAGAGTGCAATTGCTAGGTCAAAGGAGATGTGCCTTTAAGGTTTAGAAACATGCCAAATCTGATGCTTTGGCTAAAATGTGCCCTCATATCTTGGTGGGTGAATGGAGTTTAGAGGAAGCCATGTGGTGCTTCTGGTTCTGATTTTGTGGCCATGGTGCCACACATGTGGCTGCTCTTACACGTTGTTTACCTGACGGGATATTTTGAGGTTCTTGTTATTCCTGTTTTTTGCTAACACTTTCCATCTGCCAGGTACTTTGTTAAGAGATTTAATTACATTTTCACATTTGGTCCTGTGGAGTAGACCCTGCTGTCATCCCTATTGTAGAGATGAGGGACGTGAGGGCTGAGAAAGGTCAAGTGCTTTGCTTAGGGTCCTATGGTTGGTGGCCAGGTGGGTGGTTTCATACTCAGAGCCCCCACGTCTAAACACAGTGTGCTGCAGTGTATTTTGAACAGTGGAGAACATATTGTTGACTTGTACCAGGATTTAACCTTGACACTATTTCACTATTGGCATTTCAGTTTGGGTAGTTCTCTGTAATGGGGGGAGACTGTCTTGTGCTTTATAGGATGGAGAGCAGCATCCTTGGTCTCGACCTTTTAGATGCCCATAGCACCCCCTCCTCCCATGGTGACAGTCAAAAAATGTCTCCAGGCAGCGCTACATGTCCCTGGAGTCAGGGTATTGTCCCCATTTGGAAACCACTGACTTAAAAAGTAAATGTACTCTGGGGACGTAGATTGTAACACTAGGGACATGGATTTGAGGAGACATAATGGTGACTGATGTCAGAGCGTCTTCCATTCAGTTGTCCCTGCTCAGGGACACCCATGTTTGTCCTACCCATGGTAGAGCAGCTGGGCTGCCCCTCACTTCAAACACCAGTCAAGGAAGAAACAGAAGGGTATGCTTAAGCCACTGTCATGCTCCACTCAGGTCATAGCCACGTTCCCCAACAGGACTTTGTCTTTTAACATGTAGTTTAGAAACATCCATGAAAGATTGCTTGGTAAAACAGACTTTTAAAAAATCATGCTCTCAAGTACAGCCCAGCTTATATATCATACAGTCTTTCTATTTGTACTTTTCCATTCAGTAACGTTCTACATCAGAATGGCAAGCATGAGGCCTGTGACAGCACCCCCCTTATGTACACATGGCAGACATTGATAATCAATTCCTTCCCCCTCATCAGATATACTTCCTTAGAATCCTCAATACATCACTTTAGGCATATATACTATCAGCCAATTGGAATTACTATGTGAAATGAAATTTATTTGCCACCCCTATTACACAGTGCCTTTTTGGCCGAGAAGAAGGATTACGCCCTCCAAAGAGGCAGGCTTATCATGAGGTATTAGCTTATTTTTCAGTTACTCTGAAAAAAGTACTTGATGGATATGAAGAAATGTCTATTCTTAAGGCATTTAGAATTAATATCCTATTTTATAAGAATAATTGGGCAGCTGGGAGTCCATCTATATCCTGGGCATTTTACATATGCTGCCCCTCCTGCTGATTGTTGTTTGTATTATAGCATCCTTCTCTCCCCCACCAAAAATAGTCCCCTACCTTTAAAGCTCCATGAAGCAGCCAACCGAGGGCGAAGTGAAATGCTTTGTATACAGTGAGAACCGAGACAATTCCCTTAGCAAAGGACATTCAGAAGCTGTGGGATATTACTGGAACTGTGTCACTTCCCAGCATGGTGCATGTGTGGAAACCTTATAGGAGCAAAAGGACTGGACCATCCAAGACTTCCACAAGTAAAGCCTGATTTACAAAGGCACTGAGGTCATGTTGCTCTGGGAGGGAAACCTATATTTAATTTTTGAAAATGCTTTTGGGTGGTATCTTACAACCATCCCTTCAAGAAAAATTTACTTTTTTACTTTTTTGGAGAGATGACAGGGATTCCCCACAGAATTGTTTGTGTACATTTAATAACTTAAATAAACTACATATAAATACTCATCACTGGGATAGATCGTAACTAATCTCCTGTTTCTGATCCTAGGAAAACAGGTAAAAATAATTCTAGGAGATGAAAGCCCTGGGTCAGAGGGCATCTGTTTCCTTTTTTGGGACTGATAAGAATGTTTCTCCACTTAGAGATGGTTTAGTCTCTGCAAGATAGGGATAAATAAGACAAATTATTGTCTCATGTTTCCTATTCTGAGACAAGAATTAAGAATGTGGGGGCCACTAATGGGCCTGTAGTGGCTTACTGAAATTGTTTTCCAAACAGTAAGAATGAATATTTTTATCTGGCCGTGAAAACCATAGGTTTAATTTTTAAATCAGATTCTCAGAGGGCTGTGGCACACAAAGAAAATTAGGAGCCCACCTTTTTAGAACAATAACTGTCACACCTATTTACCATGACCTGATTAGGCAGGGAAAATGAACCTTTCACTCCACCTGTTTTAACTTTGTGGTTGAGATTTGGGTACAGAGATGATGGGGAAGGGCAAAGAATTCAGTGGTAATGTTGAAGATTCACGAAGCAACTGTATTTGGAGAGAGATGTATACCTCTCATTTAGCAGAGGGAATAATTTAAACCTCAACCTCTGTCTGTCTTAAATTATTGAGAAATCATCAGCCAAAAATACAGTTAATACTGAGGTGATATCTAAAACACCCGTAAGAAGGTGCCTGGGTGGCCCAGTTGGTTGAGTGGCCAACTCTTGATTTCAGCTCAGGTCATGATCTCAAGGTCTTGGGATCGAGCCCCATGTCTGACTCTACATTCAGTAGGGAATCTGCTTGAAATTCTCTTTCTCCCTTTCCCTCTCTCTCTTTCTCAAAATAAATAAATCTTAAAAAAGAAAACATCCATAAGACCCATAGCAACAATGTCATACAGAGCTAGATGTCAGAGTACTAACAGCTTTTACCATTGCTATGCTGTTCAAGAAGCCAACGTAGGCAAGAAGAATGAAATATTTTGTTGTTGTTGGAATTATTTTAGATTTGGTATATTATCCAAGGATATATATGAGTCATTGTTCTTTATATTTTGATTTTCCTTTTAACATGTGCATATCCCATGATAAAAAAAATCATAAATTGGGAGTGTTTGAATAGAAAAAAAAAGTAACAAAGTCATAAAGCAAGGACTTGAATACCACTCAACAATCCTGATGATCACATAAAACCAGAAAGTCCTTCCTGAAAGTTACAGGAATTACAGCCATGTGAATGGATGTTTGTGAGAAAACATTTACAAAATTTCTATAAGGTTCTTGATGGCTAAACTTCTTAGTACAATGTTAACGATGGCTCGCAGTAAACTTTAGTGTGACCTATGTTTATTTTTCAATACTACAACTTTAGTGGAACACTACCGTTGGTATCCATTGGTCATTTGTAAGAACATGAAAGTTTGTAGAATGCATTTCAGGGATGCGTAATGCTAATGAGATGATTTCTGTTTAGGCTTAACTTCATGGCCCATGGTGAAGACTCTGGCCTTGTATACTCAGGCATTGTAAATCACTGCTCTAGGGGGTTAGGCAGATGGGAGTATTGAACTTTCCCATGAGATCTCCATTCTACAGATAGCCCTATTTTATCAGAATGGCTCTAAACACCATATTTTCTAAACTTGCATTTTGTAGATTATCAACAGGCTTGAGGTACATACATGCATAGGTACAGCATATACACATGCATTCCCTTATGAGTATTTGGACCTAATTCTGCATTTATGTCACTGTGTATGTCAATTTCCCTATCTGCACAATTTTAGAATATCACTATTTAATAAAATGTAGTGGTCTTTCAAATCCTTTCCATTGGTCATCCTGTTTTGAGAGAGGTCCATTAGCTATTACCCATTTAGGCAATTTATATATTAATGAGGCACTTAGTGGGTTCTTTTGTGACCTGCTATTTTATTAAGCAAAATACATTCATTTAAATGAAACCTATTTTGTTTACTTTAGAGCTTTGATTTTTGACTTGGATGAATTCTGCAGAAAAATGAAGAATTATTTATCATTTGGGCTGGGTTTGTGGTTATTCTCCATATTTGAAGTCATAACCAACAATCCCTATAGATTTGAGTGACAGTGGTTTAAAATATACACAGATTTCCCTGGATCCTTGCCAAGTGGCATCTTTGATTTCCTGTGCATCAATTTCTATATGTGGACAAGCAACATAATATCACACACCAGCCAATGTTCTCTGCTCACTTCATGCATCCTGGTTTGCAAAAAAAAAAAAAAAAAAAAAAGTAAAAAGAAAAGAAAGAAAAATGCTGAATCCCACAGAAAGTTTCCACTTCCCAGACCAAGCTGTGCACATAGCAGGGAGAAGAGACCAGATGGCCAGTGGGTTGAAATCAACGGAGAACCAGCTGGGATGCATGAGACGGCATTTCCTCCTCTACTTCCCTGGAAACCTGGTCAGGGCAAGTCCCAGAGCTCTGAGCAGGACAAGAGATGTCAATGTCAAGACCTCTGTCTGGCTCACAGGACCCTTGTACAAATCTGAGTTGGATTGGAGGCTGGCAGAAAATCTGAGGATGAGCTTTTAGTTTCTTGCTTGCTGAAAAAAAAAATAACATGCCAGTGTGACAGAAGGTTCTAGGGTAAAATGCTGATGAACAGGAAATAGCCATATTTCCCTGCGTTAGCACCAGCTTGAAGACTGAAGTTCTATGATGAGGGCACATGATTTGGGTGGTTTTAGATCCCAAAGGAAGGGTTTTTTTTTTTTTTTTTTTCCATTTAAGTTAAACCTTTCTTTGCCACTGAATAATTAGGCATTTCTTAGACTGCCAATTTCTGCAACTGTGATTCCTAACCCCATATATGACACTAGCATATTCAGTTATTTTGAGGAAAACTATACAGTTTTCAAATTCACTCATCTCTGATCATTTTTTTTTAAGTGCTTTTATGTCCTTTTCTTTTTTGGTTAATGTTTTAGTTAACTACTGCTGCATAACAAATTAACCAAAAACATAACGGCTTAAAACAATAATCATGGGGCATCTGGGTGGTTCATTCAGTTAAGTGTCTGCCTTTGCCTCAGGTCATGATATCAGGGTCCTGGGATCAAGCCCCTTGTTGGAGTGTCTGCTCAGTGGGGAGTCTGCTTCTCCCTCTCCCTCTGTGTACACACACTCTTTCCCTCTCTTTCTTTCTCTCTCTCTGTCTCAAATAAATAAATAAAATACTTAGAAAAAAAAAACAATAATCATATAGCATTTCAGTTTCTGTGGGTTATGAATCTGGGAGCAAATTAACCGGGAAGATTTGACTTGGTCTTTCATGAGGTTTCAGTCAAGATATTGTTTGGGGCTGCTATCATCTGAAGGCTCAACTGGGGCTGAAAGCTCACTTGCGAGTTTGTTAGGAGACCATAGTTCCCTGATAGCAGTTGGACAGAGACTTTAATTCCTTGACATGTTTGTCTGTCTGTAGATTTGCTTATAACATGGTAGGTTAGGTTTCTTCCGAGCATGAGATGAGAGAGAGCCAACAAGAGAGAGGCCAGATGTCTTTTGTTTTGGATACAATTTCCCCTACTGTTTGCATTTTGAATTGGTGTATATTTGGTACAATTGATGAATCAATATGGATATATTTTTATTTACTTAAGTTTGTAATTTACATTAAAATTAACTCTTCAAAAAAATAAAATTCACTCTTTGAGTTGCATAATTCTACAGGGTTTTGGAAACATTTTTATTGTAGGAAGGCAAACATGAGTTTACTCTCTTAATCATTATGGGGTGTATAGTTCAGTGGTACTAAGTATATTCCTAGTGTTATGCACCCATCACCACCATCCATATTCATAGCTTCTCTCATCTTGCAAAACTGAAACTATACTTATTAAGCAATAACTCCCCATTTCCCTTCTCCCAGCCCCTGGCAACCATCAATCTACTTTCTGTTTCTGTGACTGGAATCATATACTATTTATCTTTCTGTTGTCTGGTTTATCTCACTTAGCCAAATGTCTTCAAGTTTCATTATGTTGTAGTATGTCATGTTTTCTTTCTTTCTATCTATCTATCTATCTATCTATCTATCTATCTATCTATCTATCGTTTTAAAGTAGGCTCCATGCCCAAAGTGGGGCTTGAACTCATGACTCTGAGATTAAGGGTCACATGCTCTACTGACTGAGCCAGTTAGGCACCCCTCCTTCTTTTTTAAGGCTGAGTGTGTACATATCACATTTTGCTTGTTCATTCATCCATTCATTGGCAGACATTTGAGTTGCTTCTACATTTTAGTTATTGTAACAATTCTGTTGGTTTTGACAAATGTGTAATGTCATGTATCCTACACCATTACAGTATCAAATAGAATTGTTCACTGCCCTAAAAATCCCATGTGCTTCATTTCCTTCTCCACAAACATGGGGAGCCACTGATTTTTTTTTAACTGTTTTGCCTTTTTCCAGAATGTTCTATAGTTGGAAGCATGCAGTATGTCACCTCAGTAATTTTTACGACCAACCTGTGAGTCACACAGCATTATTTCTGCCTTATTCTATTTGTTAAAAGTGAGCATAGCTTACACTTGAGAAGAGGGTAATTAAGCTCCCTCACTTAAAGTGGAGAAAAATGACGAATTTGTGGACATATTTTAAATTGCCACACTGAAGAAGATGAGACAGTAAATGGTAGCATTTATTGAGCATCTAATGTGTGTTGGGCACCATGCATAGTGTTTCATATGCACAATCCATTTAACCCTTACACTAAGGCCATGAGATTGCTGTCATATTTATCTCCATTTCTCAGATGTTAGAACTGTGCCTTTCCTTGTTGCACATCTTGTGTGTGTGTGTGTGTTTTTGTTTGTTTGTTTGTTTGTTTTTTTAGATTTATTTGAGAGAGAGACAGAGAGTATGCAAGTATGAGCCAGGGTTGGGGAGGGCAGAGAGAGAGAGGGAAAAGCAGCTTTCCTACTTAGTGGGGAGCCCAACAGGGGACTGGATCCCAGGACCCTGGAATCATGACCTGAGCTGAAGGCAGACACCAACTGACTGAGCCACCCAGGTGCTCCAGTGTTGCATGGTCTTGTAAGTAGCAAAGCCAGGACTCAAACTTGTCTCCGTCTCACACCAAAGCCTACCTTTTTAAATTATATTGCTTTCTCTTAGTCTAGAGGGAAATGTGGGTCTAAAGCTTAGATTTAGGGGATAAAACATGTTAAAAAAAAAAGTCAGAATATGTCAGTGGGGGACAGTGTCAGACATTTTCCACTTACCTCTCCAAAGGCATTCTTTATCCTCCCCGCTATATTAGTTTCCTATGGCTACTTAACAAATTATGACAAACTCAGTGGCTTAAAATGACACAAATTTATTATTTTAAAGTTTTATAGTTTGGAAGTCCAACACAGATCTCACAGGGCTAAAATCAAAGTGTCAGCAGGGCTACATAATCTTTAGGAGGCTCTAGGGAAGAACCCCTTTCTTTGCTTTTTCCAGTTTCTAGAGGCTGGCCATATTCCTCAGCCTGTGGCCCCTTTCTTTATCTTCTGAGCCAGAAACTTTGTATCTGACTCTCTTCCACGTCCCTCTTCTACCTTTAAGAATTCTTGTGATTGGCTCCCTGGGTGGCTCAGTGGTTGAGCGTCTGCCTTTGGCTCAGGTTGTGATCCCAGGGTTCTGGGATCAAGTTCCGCATCAGCCTACTTCTTCCTCTACCTATGTCTCTGCCCTCTCATGGATAAACAAATAAAATCTTAAAAAAAAAAAAAAATTCTTGTGATTGCGTTGGGCCTACCCAGACAATTCATAACAAATCTCCTGATCTTATTGTCAGCTGATTAGCAACTTGAATTCAATAAGCAAACTTCATTCCCTTAACTTACAAATTTCATATACAGGTATTCACAGGCTCCTGGGATTAGAAGGTAGACATCTTTGGAGGGGGCCAGTATTTCATCCACCATATCTACCTTCTCCTTTCCCAGGGAGCTGAAAAACAAGAACTATACTCAGGGCTCCTCTGCCCTTGGATTTTCATTGAAGTTTTCCTTATGGGGCGTTTGGGCAGGAGGTTAGAGGGAGGGCATTGAGTGAGGTTAAGGCATTTATTGTTCTGGCACTCTCCCTGAATGCAGAGTGCCCTTCTGATACAGGTCACTCGCTGTTCCTCCTCACTAAGCAGTATCCTTTCCTCCTAGAGACCCCCTGCCTGTTCCTTCCTCTTACCCCCTTTTGGCCTAGGGATGGTAACAGCCATGCTGCTACTAATTTGAGGCTGCTGCACATCCTGTTTGGTTTTCCTACACTCTGCCTACACCTTTGAAAATAGTACCTCTGTAAGTAAAATCTCCTTAAATAATCCAAATTTGAGTATGCCATCTGTTTCCTATGGAGAACTTGACTGATATAGCGATGAAGGATATTCATATTTAAAGTAAAAAAAAAAAAGTGTTTTAAATTAGGACAAGCTGAATCTTTCAAAGCATGATACTTAACCCATTGACAGAGATGTTGACATGGAGCCAGAATCCTGGGGTGACATGTTGCTTTAAGAAACCAAGTAAAATTTTCATGTCGAGGCAGTGCTTTTGGACTACTTAACCAAGAACTTTTTTATGATGTTGAAATGTTCTCATTTTGAGTCTCTCATGGTGTCTGTGTTACAAAAAGTAATGAGCTGAAGAATCTCCCCAAATTGTGGTGGGTTATTGTCCTTGTTTTTGAAGACCTGGTTCAAATTTAAAAGACAAAAATCATTGTTTTTAGAATCCAAACAATTCCACAGGTGAGCTAATGAGCTAATTACAGATAGCAGTTTGAAAACATTGGCATTCCACAAATAAACAGCATCTGCCTTTGATTAAGGTGTGAAATTTTAAAAAGGTGTGAAGTTATGGGTAATATCTGAGGATGTTCATGTACTTCAGGTGGTTGCCTTTTTTTTTTGGTTATGGAGGAAATATAATAAAATGTCTTTATAACCGTGAAAACTCTAACACACCAGGATACTCCCTTGGTGTGATAATCAATCCTAAGTTGCTTTTCCCTCCTGGGGCATAGCCTGGTCCATTATCCACAGAGCTAGGGCTTTGTCACTATTCCCTCATGTTTGTACATTATTATTTTAGCTTTGGAATAATAGTTCCCTATGCATACACACAGAATTTGCAAAATTTTGAGATGGTTGTCTTTATGCTCTATCAGTGGTTCTCACTGTTGATTGGACATTAGAATACCTAGGAGAGCTTTAAAAAGTACCAATGATGCCCAGGCCACCATGGCTCCAGAGACTCCAATTTAATTGTTCTGGGATGGAGCCTCTAATAAGCAGCCAAGGTTCAGACCAGTGGAACTAAAGCAAGACTTCAAATTTTAATGGGCATGCGTATTACCTGGGAATTTGTTCAAATGAAGATGCAGATTTAGCAAGTCTGGAGTGGAGCCTGAGATTCTGAAATGATAAACTCCCAAGTGATGCTGCTGCTGCTGCTGATCCATGGAACACACTTTGGATAGTAAGAAGATAGAGGATTTGGGCAGTTACTGAGAACTTCTTAGGATGGCTAAATGTTAATGTGTGAGTCTCCAAGGACTTGAATCAAGGCTCAGAGAATTCTCTAAGAAGCAGGAAATTGTAGTTTAATTTGAGTTTCGAGGTTATAGACTCAATGGGAGCCTTTGGTAGGAAAACAGAAACAAGCCTCTTCACATTGATCAATTCATTCATCCATTTACCAAATATGTATTGGGCTCCTATTGTGCACTAGGCATCTTCTAGTCTTTTAAGATAGATCAGTGATAAAGAGAAATGAGATTCTTGCCCTGTATATTCCAATGAAGGAAGTGGAAGGAAATACTTAACAAGTTAATATGAGTCAATAAATAAAGATGGTGATATGGATTGTGAAGAAAACAGGACATGATGTATTAGGGAGTTACCTTAGGTGAAGGATGTGGATATGGAGCTTAATTTTCTATAATTTGCTATGGATTGGAATGTCTGTGGAAGTTTCTCTGAAGAGATGACATTTTGGTTAATACATGAAGAATGCAAATAAGTCATGTAAAGATCTAGGGAATACCACTTCAGGAAAATAGAGGAACAAGGGCAAAGACCCTGAGGTAGGAATTAGATTGATTTATTGGGGGAAGGAGATCAGTGTATCCTTGGTATAATGAATGAGGGGAGGAGATATACGGGGAGGTAGAGTTGGGATAGATTATACAGGGGATTGCACACCGGGATAAGGACTTTGAGTTTTTCCCAAAGCAACACGGGAAACCAAGCAAGGAAGAGATGTATTTTGATTTATGTGTTAAAATGATCACTTTGCTTGCTATGTGGCAGATATATTTGAAGAGAAGTTATCAAAAGACACAGCGAAACCTGTGTTGTTAGTAGACTCTTAGAGAAACCTAAATGAGTGATGGCCGTAGAGGTGGATATCATTTGGTGGTAACACTGATGTACGGTGGGATGAAGGGAAAAGAGGAGGCAAGGGTGACTCCTAACATTGGGGTAAATGGTAGTGATTGGAAGATGGAAACTAGAAGAACCAATTTGTAGGGCATGTCAAAACTCAAGAGCTCCAT
The DNA here is from genome assembly GCF_053574225.1 of Canis aureus. Taxonomy (NCBI): domain Eukaryota; kingdom Metazoa; phylum Chordata; class Mammalia; order Carnivora; family Canidae; genus Canis; species Canis aureus. The sequence continues at coordinate 42,171,876 of NC_135618.1, forward strand.
TTTGAATGTTTGAGATGTTCATGAAACTTTCAAGTTAGATTCAAGAACAGAGTTTATACCCAAGTATAGAGCTGTGATGTAGGGAAGAAGTGAAGCCTAAAGGCAGACTTTTGAAGAGCTGTCAACTCATCACTATATTAAAAGTCATATTATTGAATGAATGGTTAAGGAGAGAGAATATAGGGACACCCAGGTGGCTCAGTGGTTGAGCATCTGCCTTTGGCTCAGGGTGTGATATTGGTGTCTTGGGATTGAGTCCCACATTGGGCTTCCCTTGAGGAACCTGCTTCTCCCTCTGCCTATGTCTATGCTTCTCTTTGTGTGTCTCTCATGAATAAATAAATAAAATCTTTTTAAAAAATTTAAAATATAAAAAGAAGAGAGAGAATGTAACTAGAAAAGAATTGATGTCTAGGAAATATGATGGTTCTGTAGAAAGATTGGCCCACGGTTAGGGAGGAAAACCTTGGATCCTTCTCTAAATCCATCTTGACCTGGGTTTCCAGACCTCAAGGTAGGCTTTGCAGTGATTTCAATAACTGGTATGTAAACTTTCAGTAAACATTATTTCCCAGACATGGAACATCTGGCTAAAGCCAGTGTAATTTGAATTGATGTTGGCTTTGTCTAGATGTCTCTCTCAGAGGGACAAATTGTGAGGAAACAAACATTATGTTGGATTATTGTGGAGGGTGAGAGAAATAAGCTTGTTGGTTCCTTGGCCAGATGTCTAAGTATATGGTAAATGGAGTTAATGGATGTTGGGGAAGAGAAACACATGTGCCGTACTGGCGTCCTCTCAGCAAAACCAGGCAAGGTTGCTGATGAAGGACCCCTGCTGCTGGAAATGGAGTTGAAGATGTATTCTTGGACTCAAGGAGGAAACACAGAGGACACATTATCATATGGAATGATTACTTGGCTAATGAGCCTTGAGGGGCAGGAAAATTGACTACAAAACAAATTAAACCAGCACCTGACATTCTAATGTTCTTTATAAACAAGTGATAATGTCAGTGTGTGTGTATTCCCTTGTATGAACCCACTTATTGTAACTAACTCCATACAAACATTTAGAATTAGATGGACCAACTTGCTCCCCCACGCCTGCCCCCGCCCCAATTCATGGGTATGATACCATGTCTGAGGATGTGATTCAGCTTTTAGACATATCCTTTCTCTGTGGCTGTTCCTGGCAGATGATGAAAGATGAAATTTCTCTGAAAAGCTCATCCCTTTGAATTGTGTTCCTGAGGAAAGAGGCCAGATGCCACATGACCAAAGCTTTAGAAAACTCCAGGATTTTTGGTGATGGGCATGCAGAGCCTGGCTGTCTTCCATCTGCAACAAGGGCAGAACCAGCAGGCCACAGACGGAAATAACAGAGAAAGAAAAGGAAGTTAGGGGATAAATTCCTCACAGGTGCGATTACTTAATCCCAAAATGGAATGGTTTTGGATGTGTGATTTCACCTTAAACGGAGCTTTGTAAGGGTAGGGACGTACTTAGCTATGACAATTGCCACAGCAATCTTTCATGTATTGAATATTGGCAGTGTTTAGACCTTGTCTTTTTTTTTTTTTTTTTTTAAGATTTTATTTATTTATTTGAGTGAAAGAGAGTGAGGGAGAGGGGGAGAGAATATGAAGCAAACTCTGCACTGGCCCTGAGCACAGGGCCTAGATACAGGGCTGGATCCCACAACTGAGATCACTACCTGAGCTGAAACCAAGAATCTGATGCTTAATGGACTGAGCCACCCAGGCGCTCCCAGACTTTAAGGGTTTTGTGTCCATTTAATTCCACAACCACCACAGAAGGGCAGGGGTAACTATGCCCCTCTTTTATGTGTAAATACATAAATGTCTTAGAAATAAAGTGGTTTTCCTTGAGTTTTACAGCCAGTAAATATAATAAACCAGTCTGCGGTTGGGACTCAGGCAGTTCCCCTCAGAGCTCTATTTGCAATGAGATGGAGGATACACTCCCTTAATCAAGAGTGAGAAGACCACGCTACATAAAAACAAAGGCCAGGGTCTTTGTAGGATTTTAAAATAGCTTTAATTTAAATACAGCTATTTATAGTATGGTTAATATGTGCTAGGAATTTTACCATAAAATTGCCATACGGGATCTTAGAGTGCCTGACTGGCTTGATCAGAAGAGCATGGGGCAAAAAAAATAAAAAATAAAAAAATAAAAAAGAAGAGCATGGGGCTCTTAATCTCAGGGTTGTGAATTTCAGCCCCAAGTTGGGTGTAGAGATTATTTAAATGAAAACTTTAAAAAATTGCTATATAGAATCTAATTTAATCCTTATATCAGCTTTATGGGATCAATATTATTATTTTTATTTTATATCTGAGGAAGTTGGCTCAGGGAAGTTAGTTGGCCAAGATTAGGCAGCTACACTTGGCTGAGCTAGGATTTGAGTTATGATCTCTGTCTCTATTATTCCTATCTTTCAGCATTATTTCTTACTACATTAATATAAGTGTATGTGTATGTGTGTGGGGTCTTTTATTTTACTCTCCCAAACCAAGTGGAACGTGTAGCCTGAGTTCTCCGTACTTTTTGAAATTCACTGATTTTTGGAAAGAGCAATACAAGTAGGAAGTCTAACTTAGAGTAAAATTTTCTTCTAGATCTCAGATTTCTTTCTAATGATCAATGCTTCTGAATTAGCTTGAGCCTCTAATGCATATTTTTCTTTAAGAATGGCTCATCTTCACCAGATAAGAGTAACCTACCAAATTGCGATTTCTTCTGTTCTGCCACCGAAATTTCATTATTTGATGCTCCTAGTAATAATACTGGACACACATTTCTGGATTAAAGTATGTGCCTTCTCAAATGATGCACCCTGGAAAGGTTATTATTAATAAAGGTAGCATTAAAACACCACAAATAACTCTGTAACCTTGCTTGGGCTTAATAAATTCCCTGCGGAAAATTATTTTCAGTAAACTCTTAAAATTCAGCTCACTTTTAATATACTGTGGCCTTTAGTGACCCTTATCATTCATTACATACCAGTGACCTTTCTAAGTTGAGAAGGGTAGTTGCAACAGCTTTTGGGTATTAATACTATAAGAGGTAGATAGGGGTTTTCATTCTTTGCTACTAATAATTAATTCATGTACTTTAGAGGCATTGCATTATTTCTCCTATGACACAGTCTGTGATGGTTTCATAAGGGCATGGAATATAAATGGTTATCTTGGCTAAAGTGGGTTTCCATCATTTTTAGACACTGAGTTCTACAGCAATACGTAGATAGAGGCTAGGCTTGGAAGGAACGCTGCCAGGCTGTGGGATACATCATCTTCTGTGGATTAAGAGAAAATTTTTATTATGCAACACATAGAGCATATACAAAAGTAGAGAGAATAGCATAAAGAACCATCAGATAGCCATCTCTTAGATTCAGTAATAAATCAAGGTATAGCTAATGTTCTTCCAATCCATGCCCTTGATCACTCTCCCTCCTCAGGCTCATGTTACTTTGAAGCAAATACCAGACATCCTATCATTGTTTCCATAAATATTTCAGTTTGCATTTCTAAAGGACAGACAGGCTTTTGCTTTTCTGTTTTTGAGTAATTTAATTTTTATTGTAGTAGGAACACTTAACATGATACCAACCCTCTCAACAAATTTTTAAGTACACAATACAGTATTATTAGCTGCAGGTACAGTGAGGTACAGCAGATCTCTAGAAGTTATTTGTCTTGCTTAACTAAAACTTTATACCTGTTGACTAGCTACAAACCGTTTTACCCTCCACCAGCCCCTGACAGACACCATTCTACTCTGTTTCTGTCAGTTTGACTATTTTAGATCCTTCATGATAGTGGAATCATGCAGTATTTGTCCTCTGGCTTATTTTATGCAGCATAATGTCCTCTAGGTTCATCCATATTGACACACATGGCAGTAATTCCTTCTTTTTAAGACTGGATGATATTCCGTCATATGCATATACCACATTGTCTTTATCCATTCATTCATCAGTGGATATTTGGGTTATTTCCATGTCTTGGCTATTGTGAATACTGCTACAGTAAATATGGGAGTACACATACCTCTTTGAGATCCTAATTGCAATTCTTTTGGATAAATACCCAGAAATGGGATTTCTAGATCATATGGTAGTTCTATTTTTAATTTTCTGAGGAACTGCCACACTGTTTTCCATAGTGGCCACACCATTTTGCATTCCCACTAACAGTTTACAAGGATTCCAATTTCTTCACATCTTTGCCAACACACTTATCCTTTTTTTAATAGCCACACCTCACACCTGTTAAGTCTTTTTTCTAACGTAATCATAATACATACTAAAAATTAACAGTGATTCCTTGAAGTCATTAATTATTAAGTCATTAATTTTTTCATAAGTATTTTTCTCATAAGTATTATTTTTTAATAGTTTACTCAAAACAGGATCTAGATAGGGTCCACCCACTATGCTTGGTCAATATATATGTCTTAAAAAGGCTCTTTTAGTCTATTTTAAGGATTTTTTTTTAATCAGTCTGCATGCAACATTTTGTTTGTATTTATAGTTTTCTTTGTGGTTGTTGTTGACATTGTTGAAGAAAACAGATGGTTTTTCATGCAACATTTCCCACATTCTGGTGTTTGCTGATTGCATTCCTGTGGTATAGTTTCACATGTCCTCCGTATATCTTTTAAACTGGTAGATGTTTCCTGAGTCTTGATCAGATACAAGTTTGATCCTTACTTTGTAGTTTGTTCTTCCAAGAAGAGACTCATAATATAAAATTGTCTCTTTTTTTTTTAATTGTCTCTTTTTGTGATGCTATAAGCATCAATGCTTAGTATCTAGGTTGATTAATTCTTAAGGGATTGTAGAATGATGATATTCTAATTTTATCTTTCCTTCTTCATGGATTTACTGGAATAACTTATTAAAAAGAATTTCTCTAGTCCACTATTAGGATCTTCAGGGGTACAGCTTGTCTAAGAAATATAGGAAAATTATTTGATTTTCCTTTTTTGTTCTTAAATTAATGAGTGTGTTGATTTATATACTTCAATGGTTTCCATGCATTTTTTGCTATTATTATAAACTCAAGGACTGAAGTTATTATATTTGTTGATGCTCAGATTATTCAATCTTCAACCAGTAGGAACCTCTTCAAGTTGCCTTTTGACATGACTCAGCTTGTCTTTGATGGTTTTCTTGCTATCTTGTATGACAGGATATTCCAGATTCATTTTGCACATGTCGTATCTCAGACCTGGAATGATCTATTACCTGGAGGAGTTTTAGTCCCTGATAGTATTTCAGAGTCATAATCTAGGTACTAGGGGTGTCCTTGGGTCTCTAAAACTCCCATCATCTCTCCCACAAACAACCATTTTCAATTACCTTCATCTTGGTCAACAGCCCCTGAATCTACGCAGGTCCTCAGGCAAGAAACTTCAGTGGTACCTTTTATTCATATTGCTCCCTCACTGCTTGCACCCTCCTCTCTCCTCAATTCCATTGCCAGTGTCAGACCTCTACATTCTTTCTCCCTGACTGACAAGTTTGACCTCTAACAAATGACTTGACTTCTGGTCTTTGTCTTATTCAGGACATCCAAGTCTCTTTTATGAAAAACAAAACAGAAAAGCAAAACAAGACCAAAACTATTCTTGCCATCTCCTTGCTCACAAAGCTTCTATGACTCCCAGCTGCTTGTAGAATAACACCATACTCTAGCATAGAATTCACTCTGTTCCAGCTCTTGATGCCCCTCTGTTTCCAAGTCAGTAACCTATCACTTCCTTCCATTTCATTAATGATAGGGATTTATTCGTAGCTCTCCTAACTTTGTTCATACTACTCCTGTGTCCATGATATCTGTGTGCCTGCCCAAGTACGTGCAAAAACTGAGGTCAAGGCTGTCTTCAGATGCCTCTTTTCTGTGAAGCCTTGCACTGATCTCCTTGACCACTGTGATTTGCTACCTCTTTTTTGTTCCTGTAACACATTGCCTCTTTGAGCTCTATATGCCTTGGTTTTTAATCCGTAAAATGGGGATAAATAATCATAATACCTACATCATGGAGCCATGGGTATATTAGATTGAGTTGTCTATTTATAGTCCTTAGAAGTGGCTTGAGTACACTGTGAGTGCTTTGTAAATATTAGTTGACCTGTTGTTACTGTTAACACTAAGCATGTTTGCAATAGCACTGTTTGTTTATGCTGCTGTTACTGTCATATATCCTAGCAATTTTACCTTGTCTAGCCTTTCCTCTAAACAGGAGACTTCTTCAGAGCAAGAGTCATACCTTAGCAACTCTTATTTGTTAATCTTCAAGGCTGAGCAGTGCCCTGAGCACAGTAAGCACAGTAAGTGCTTGGTTATTATTTGCCAATTTTTATGTCATATATATATATATATATATATATATATATATATATATATATATATATATAGTGGAAATTATCCCATGTAATTCTTTCCCCCAGTTTTGCATCCTAGTTGGAAACAGTGAACAATGAAATGATACCACCTGGTAGAGAAAGGTGTTGAAGATCAGGAAGTGCAAAGAGCATTTGAAAGAGCAGAAAGAGGGAAAGATAGGTCAAAGCCATTGAGGAGTGCCTGGTCTTGAAGAAGGGGCCACCTAAGAAGGAGAAGGGGGTTCCTTCTAAAAGGAAAAAGAGTAAGAACATAAAAGTAGGCTTCAGGGGAAGCTGTATCCTCTGAATCTAAACAAATAAGATATTTCATTGAATATTAATGAATCAAATGAAAATTGAAATGCAGATAAATGTAGTCTTAGGAAATAAGAACATCAGTCACAGTTTTTTATCTTTTGGGGTAGGATAATGTATTAAATAGTCATATTCACCCCTGAACAGTGGGTGAAGTTGCCAAAAGAACGTTATTCTGCCTATAATCTTACCCCACACAGAAAAGAGCTCTTCCGTCCTAGATGGATTCCCCAGCGTCGTAGTCTGCGCCTTCCTTGTATAGTCAAGATGATGCCTTTTGGTGGTGGTTTGTAACTCAGGAAACTTGCAGATGTGTGTGAAAGGAGCTGAAATCTCAGACTCTTCTCCTATATACCAAATATGTGTTTTATATTTTGGCCTGTACTGATCTGCTTTATTAGGAAATACAACATAAAATGCTGAAAAAGGGCAGTAAAGAATTATGATTGTATTATATATATACATATATATATAACATATAATTTATACATAGATAATATATACATTTAAATAAAAAATATATGAATAATATTGTAATTTTATAATTATAACAGTGGCTAGCATGTTTTGAGCTCTTATTTTGTGCCTGGCACTGGGTTAACTGTATCCTCCTACTGTTGAGCTCTCTATCTTTTCCCACGTGGCTGACACATTCCAGCTTTGAGAGTTAATGCAATGTGTTCCAGGTTGAAGGAGGACTCAGATGAAGTATGTCTGTTGAATGGTAAATATTGTGTTGATAACTTGACCATCCTTCATATTGGACCTACCTAAGTACAAACTTGAAAAAAGCATCATGATTTTGTTGTTTGTTTAGAACCAGTGAGTATAATGAAAATTCTTCTTCAGATCTCAAGCTCCCATATGCCCTTGAAGTTCAGAATGTATCTGAGCACATAACTCACAGATTTGCATGCATCTTCACATACGATTCATCAGTTGGACATTATGCTGCTATTGTCCACTGGCTACTATTTTATATTTAGCCAGTGGTTACTATTGGCTACTATTTTAAATTTTTGATTTTTCGTAAATAATTTGCAAATGGAGCCTATAGAATCGTGTGTCGTAGAAGGCTGTTCTTTGGCAAGGGACTGTGTGAGGGTGGCATGTTAACTGTATTTCAATAATTAAAAAAAAATAAAATCCTAAAGTAAATTTGAAAAAAAAGAAAAAATAAAGTACTGCATTATTTATGAAATAAATTTTGAAGAAAGCTTAAGTGTTGGCATCTGGTAAGCAAAGGATTTGAAGTTTGAATAAATCAGCAAATAGCACACATGATTTTCTTTTCTTTTTCTCTCTTTCTTCCTCTTCCCCCTCCTTCTTCCTTTTCCCTTCCCTCTTAGCTCCTCCTTCTCTTTCTTTTATCTCTTCTCTCTCTTCCTCTCCATGCCCATCTATTTCCTTTCCTTAACCCCTTTTCTGTCTTCCTCCTTAACCCATTTGTATTTGAGTAAAGGTTACTATTGAGATCCCATTGGGACATCTCAAGAAAAGGAAAAGAAAAATCTTGTGACTTGCCTCTGCAGGGAATTGACAGGCCATTCCTCCTTTACTTCTTTTCTTCCTATATCCCAACTCTTGTAGCTGTTACTAGGAGAGGAGACTGGCATGGTGGTTGACCAAATCAGTGAAAATGATCCTTTAGCACCAACGTGTGCACGTCCTGGTTGTGACGAGCATTGGGAATACATAAAGATGATGATCTGTGAGAGGTACATCATGAAATTACATCTCCAGCTGTCCTATTGGTCGTTTATACAGATCACCAGTGATAAATATCAAGACTGAACATCTCATGAAGAAATAAGGTGTTTTTCAGACACCGAAAATGAGCTGCATACAGAAAGAACAAAGACCAAGTATAGATTAGTCATCAAAGTACTGCTGTGGCATTTGATTCAACTGCTGTTTTATGATACCATTCCTCTAGAGTAAAAAGTAAGTTTGTGTTTGTAAATGCCCTGGTGACAAGAATCTCTTTTTTCCCTGAAGAAAGAGATCCATGTATAACTGAATTTTCCCAGAGAACACAAGAGGGAGAGAACAGCAATAAATCAAGTGAGTTTTTATGATCCCTATAAGCAAAAACATACTTCAGTTGTGATGGATTGTGATGGAGAGTAAATGAGGTTGCATGGAGGCTGTGTACTAATGTTGATACTTACAGTGCTTAAACATATCGCCTGCCTCCTCTAAATGCAGCTCATTCGTTGGCTTTCTGTGATACAGGAAATATCAGAATAATGAGCTGTTTTTCCCCCTGTCTTCATGCTTTAATATCATGCAACTGTTTATTAATAAGCTCCAACCCCCAAAGGATTTTTCTAATCCTATTCTAATATCAGACTAAATTTAATAAGATCCATTCCTCTCCCTATTGCATATGCCTCATTCATTCATTTATTCAACTAATATTTATTGAGGGTCTCCTTTGGTGACAGGCAGGGGGTTGAGCTCGGGAAATAAAATGTTGAAACAAGACAGGCTTGGTCTGTGCCTGCAAACGGGGACAGACCGAAAGGGACAAAAAGAGCAAAGGCGCTGAGCCAAGAATATGACCAGGCATTTAAGGGTGTATATAGTTTCTCTATTTTAATGACTTCGAGATTTGGGGAAAAAACAGAGTGTAGAATATTTGGGGTAAAAAAAAAAAGGGGAAAGATTGTCTCCCAGGACTGTGGAGGGGAAATGTCTTGCAGTTTTCTCATCTTGCCAAGCCCCCTTGGCCTTGTTGGAATTTTACGATGGTTTGCTGTGTTCCTTTGAGGTGAACGTAACTTTATTCAGGTTACCAGAAGTAGGCAGCTGCTCAGTTGAATTCATGATGCAGGACAAGATGTCTTGCTGATGGTGAGGTCAAAGAGGAGGGGAAATCTTCAGAGGGAATGAAAGCCTGAAGCCTTCACTTCAGACAAAGGCCTGACCCAGGCTTTTCACACTTGAAAGGATGCCAGATTTCAAAGGAGGCAGTGCCAGAGGAGCTAAAGGCAGACATAGGGGAAGCCTTGTGAAAAGACAGATTTTGTCTGAAGTGAGTGTGAGGACTTGATGAGTTTGAGGGTGGAACGGGAAAATGCAAGTACCTTCTTTTTCATCACCGATATTCTCGCTACAATAATTTCCTATCAGGAATATGAGCATTTACTGGTTTTCATTGTCCCTCCCCCCTCCTCAACCTGGATGTGCCAGAGATCAGACTTGGCCAGCTTCTTGCCCCAGTTAAGAGCTGTCTCTCAGATGATGCTGTTGTTTGTGTTGGTTCGAACCTGTAAAGATCCATCTTCGTGAAAAGTTATGATGTCCTTGATGACACCAAGGCAGCATTGTTCAGAAAATACTGAGACCAGCCTTATGTGTCCGTTCTTCAGGCCATCCAGCCATTCATCATTAATGTTTACGTTAAGGGCAACAGCACGGTTTTGCTTGATCATTTACCAGTGAGACTAGAACAACTCTTTCAGGCTCTATAAAATGGGGAACCAAGGAAAACAATGACTGCGAAAGAACGTCACATCTTCGCAAAGCACCTGTTCTACTTATCATTGTGCTGCTTTCTCTTTTCATACTCTTTTTGCCAAAGTCATAATCGGCACATATAGAGTCATGATTTGGCAGAGGGAGGGTGAAAGAGATGAATAAATCATCTGGGCATAGAGTGAGGGTTTAAATTTTTCCCAGGAGTCAAGAAGATGTCTTTTGGAAATCAAGGTAGCAATAAAGGAGGATCTAAAACAAAAGACGAGTAAATCCTGATTTCTGAGAGAGAATCATCACTAAATAGTGGTAGTTATAAACAGGAATTAAACTTGAAGCACTGAAAAGGGATACTTGGCGTGGAAAGATGCCTGCCTCCCGTCCAGGGGACCAGGATAGGGTGATTTCTATGGAGAAGGCCTGATTCAAATCTCTTTTCTCTTATTTGGTTCTTTTTAATTTCTATTTACTCTGCACTTTTAAAAATTTTCTGTTTTTAAGGGATGGTGAGTGCTTTAAAAGAGAAATATTCCAAGTTCATGTTTGCTGTGGGGAGGAGAGTTTGTGTTTAAATTGGTTCTTTGGGTAAATAGATATATTTTTGACATGGGAGGTTATTCAAACTGAGCATCTCTCAGTTTTATGTATTATGTTTCTTCTCTCTTCTTTCTACGTTGTTTTACTTTTAGAAGCTGAAACAGGGCCTTGGCCATCTGTTTATCTATTTCAGCCAAATTCACCATTCAGATAATGTACATTTCACAACTTAAGCCCACTTAGAGATCACTTTTCACCACTTAAAGAGCATTTAGCCATGATTCCAGGAATAGAAAGTGTATCCTGAGACCCATAATGACTTGATGGGAGAATAAAGGATCATTTGTTATGCAGCAAGTATAAAATTATAACAACTTCCCTCTATGTTTACAGATGAAGGACATTCTGGCTCTGGAAAGGGGGAAAGAGTCTCCACTCTATTTGTTGATTTTCCCACTCTATTTGTTGTCTTGGAAACAAATATAGGACACAGTATTTAAGGAAATAGATAATTGGTACCATTTGGACCTAAAATTAGGATTAGGGTTTTGTTTTTTTTTTTTTGTTTTTTTTTTTTACGTAAAATGAGAATGGAAGACATTTTACTTATTAACTGGGAGGAATAAGCTGGTAGCTACTACATACTGAATTTTGGCTCACAAATTCTTAGCCACAGTTTGGCTAAGAGTTTGTACCATTTCTTTATCTGTAAGATGGTCACAATAACAACAGGCTCCTCATAGTATTGACATGGGAGTTAAATGAGTTAATAGACGTAAAACACTTATGTACCTGGTACATACTGAATGTTCTGTAAGTGTTAGCTGTTATTTTAGGCTATTATTATGTTGTTGGGTGAAGCTCACGGCAATAACCTTATGAGAGCAGCTCTCCTTATAATGTTTTAGCTTGACCTTTTTGCAAAGTATCTCTTCAAATTCCACCTCCAAATTAGCAGTTCAATATACTTTGATGTTTGTTTCATGCCTTGCTTATGATGTTGTAAACAGAAACCCTCCACATGGGTTTGCCATGAGGCAATACAGAATCAGCATCAGTGTTACTGAGCATTTTGCCTAAAGTACTTTAAACTCTTATTATCTTTTTTTTTTTTTTTTTTTTGAGAGGGAGAGAATGTGCATGAGCAGGTGAGGTGCTGAGGGAGAGGGAGAAGCAGGTCCCCTGCTGAGCAGGGAGCCCATGTAGGGCTTGATCCCAGGACTCTGAGATCTTGACCTGAGCTGAAGGCAGAAGCTTAACCGCTTAACCAACTGAGCCACCGAGGTGCCCCCTCATTCTTACTATCTTAAGACAAAAACGTTTCTTGGAAAGATTCAGAACTATTTTCTAGAACCTGAGGGCACAGAGTTTAATCACAGAACCCAAAGGGGAGACAGTTCAATCAGTTACTCATGAAGAACTGAAAACAGAAAAATCTGGAGGAGTTCAGTCCCACTGTCTTTTCAGGACTACATGGAATCTACACTTTTGTCTTCTCTCTGCATATTTTCCTCCTGCATATGGCACATGGACAAGCATGGTTGCCCTGAATCTCATCCTGCTCTGCCCACAAGACTGATAAGCATCAATGTATTAATTTAAAGTTACTGAAGATAGAAACTGGTTGGCCTGGCCCTTGCCAGAAGTCACCCCTAGTCCAACCCACTGGACTGGATCATGGTGCCTAATCTACCTGGGCAGAAAGAGGAGGAAGAGAAGGGTGGATTCTACAAGAAGATCTTTTAGAAGGGCAGGGACCCACTACACTATTACAAATTCATTAACAAGTTAAGAAACTGGTATGCCAAATTTTCAAACATATTTGCCCAAATAATTACACTATGTTGAACTTGTTCTTCATAATCTCAGAGGACAGAACTAAAGTTGATGGGTATGTGACAAGGGGTCAGATTTCAAGTCCAAGGAAGGAATTTCTAAAAATACAAAATTTATATATGTAAATTTTATATCTATAAAAATACAAAAATATGTATATAAGTTATGGATGAATAAGCTATATCCATATCTATATATTACCTATATATCTATATATCTAAAGAGATGTCTCTCTCTGTATATCATCTATCTGTCTTTTGAAAGAGATTTGATTATAGGGGCTTGCAAGCCTGAAATTTATAGGGCACACTATCAGGCTGGAAACTCAGGCAGGAGTTGATGTAGTACTCCTGAGACTGAAATCTGTAGGCCTTCAGCCTGGAAACTCTGACAGAATTTCTATGTTACAGTCTTAGTGTAGAATTTCTTCTCCAGAAAACCCTGTCTTTGCTCTTAAGGCCTTCAACTGGTTGGGTGAGGCCCACCACATCATGGCGGGTGATCTTTACCAACGGTCAACTGATTCTAGATGTTAATCACATCTACAAAAATACCTTCACAGCAACAATTTTAGACTGGGCATCATAGCCTAGCCAACTTGACACATAAAATCAACCATCACACCATTCTACACCACCTTATTGAGTCTGATCTCTTTGGAATGGCAAAAGGGCAAGAAAACAATCAGGGTAGATGTTTCCACAGGTATCACCTGAAATGCCAACTCACTAGGAGAATAAGTTTCAACTGAGTCTCCCAGGCCAGGCTACCTTCCACATAGCGTGGGCAACAAGAAAATAGATAAATCAGTGTGGACTTATTAATTTAGGGTTTTTAGTCTGGAGTATGTCTCTTTCTTTCTTTCTTTCTTTCTTTCTTTCTTTCTTTTCTTTTCTTTTCTTTTCTTTTCTTTTCTTTTCTTTTTTTTCTTTCTTCTTTTTTAAAGATTTATTTATTTATTTGATAGAATGGGAGCAAAGCAGGGGGAGCCACAGAGGGAGAGGGAGAAGCAGGCTCTCTGCTGAGCAGGGAGCCCGATGCAGGACTCAATCCCAGGACCCCAGAATCATGACCCGAGCTGAAGGCAGATGCTTAACTGACTGAGCCACATAGGCACCCCTAAAGCATGTTTCTGGAAGAGAAATGGTAGACATATTACTTGTCCAGAATTCCATCACTAGTCTGTCTCTTTTTCTCAGATATCCTACATCCTTATTTATTTTTCAACCAATATCTTCTTCCCTGATCTCATGTTCTAACAACTACCACTGAGAGTCCTCCCTAATTCCTCCCCACACTGGGACTCTTAAGACTACCTTTTACTCCACTATTGATATCATCATTTATTTTATTTTCAAGGGTGGTATTCATTCATTACAATGCCATCAGCATGAGGAGAGGGGGGTCCGTCACCAGGGCAACGAGAAGCACAGCATGTACATTCCCTCCTTAGTGGATGTCTCCTTCCCTCTTGGTTGGATTCCAGCTGTGTCTTTGATTTATTCTATGTATGTGGTCACTGGAATATAGACACTTGACAGCCTTCTCATCCTTCACTTGTCTGTCTTTATATAACCCACTGGCCAAGGCCTACTCTCTAAAATCCACCAGTTTATTACCTTTAATTTCTGCAAATACAACACATAATATTTATAAGCATATTTAACCACATGGCTATACCTTTACAAACATTTGAACCTCTAACTCTCTAACATATTATTTATTTACTTACGTACTTATTTCATATCCTAATGCATCCCCCTCCAATATGATACATTTTTCTCCTGATCAATACATTCATTGATACTGAGCTCTTCATCACCGAAGGTACCCAGCTACAGGGTCCTCTCTCTACCCAGGATTTTATAAAGGTTATTGCATTAGAAAGGAGGTTGGAATAGGTGACCTATAAATTCTTTAAAAATCTTAAGCTACAGGTTTACTTCAAATCTGTAACTTTCCCCCACACATAGAATTTTAGATATGGTAGATCTCTAAGAATGAAGACATCTGGAACATTCCAAATGCAAGCATCCATGCAAAATGTCTACATGCAGTTTTTCATATCCTTCTCCCTACCTCCATAGAATCACTCAGAATTTATGAATAATTTTAATAAATTTACCTTTGCTGGAGTACTTGAGGAAGTGGGACTCTAAGGGGACAACCTAATAAGAAAAACCATTCTTGTATTTTCTACTTGGTCAGAATACATACATTTTTTTTTAATATTTTACTTATTTATTCATGAAAGACACACACAGAGGCAGAGGGAGAAGCAGGCTCCATGCAGGAAGCTGGATGTGGGACTCGATCCCGGGACTCCAGGATCACGCCCTGGGCCAAAGGCAGATGCTCAACCCCTGAGCCACCCAGGCATCCCGTGAATACATACAGTTTTTAGTAGGATCTACATGTATATGTTTCTGAGTAGTATCCTTCTAGATTTTGCCCTTGTTCAGTCACTTCCAAACTTGACATTATATTTGAACCACACACACACACACACACACACACACACACACACACGTCTGAGCCCAGGACATGGAGAATCTGAGTCAACTGGTCTGGAATAAAGCTCAGTATCTGTAGTAAAAAAGTAAAACCCAACCCACATGAGTCTTATGGATGCCTAGGCAGGTTTTGGGAACCACCACCCATGATCTGTTCTCCTAGTTATAGAGAACATGGTTTCAGTGCTGTTACACATACTTCTTAACTTGGGCAATCTCTTCACCATTGCTGGCTTCCACCGTGGGCATAGATTGCTTCAAAGCCTCTCATACACTCATCCTATTTTCACCTTCTCTCCTGTCTGCTTCATCCTTAATCATTTCAGTGTGTCCTTAGCCTGCTCAGAAATCTTCCAAGGTTTGTCAGCATCTTCAGGAGCAAATTCTCATCTTTGACATGGGCTTTCAAGAACCTCCGAGCCTTCATTTCTCTTCTTTTGGGGGATGATACAATGTAGCTATAAGACCTTACTTGAATGCTGGCTCCTCCTCTGTAGACCTACTAAGTTTTAGGCAGTGTCATTTCATGTAATGCTTATGACAACCCTGTGAGATGGACATCCTTATTCTCCAGATGAGAAAACTAAAGCTCAGGTGCTTGAAGTAATTCACTTAACTGCTTAAGTAAAGTATACTTGGGGGTCTGGATTTTAGTTCAGATCTCTCTCCAAAATGTAGGGTTTCTCCAGCATGATGTACTCCCTCCCAATGACAGAAGAAGGGTTCCTAATCCTGATCATTTGGAAAGTGTCCTAGGAATGATATATACTTCCTGTATCTTCATTTTAATATTAAGAGGTGCAATGGTAGTTTCGAGGGTAAGTGGAAAGCACTAATTTAAAAAAAAAAAAATTCCAAGTTCTAAGACTGAAGAACATCAGCTATTGTTGAAAATGTAGACATCGAGAGGGGAAAAGCATTTATTCAACTACAATGCTGCTAAATTAGATGCTATTGGGAAATGGGACTGCATGCAAGATGGTTATTCAGTGTTTTTTGATATTATCAGTACATGATTGAGGAACGGATGCCTTTTTAATATGCTATTCTAAAAATGTAAATAGAACATGTGATTTTAGACAGTAGGAACTCATTATGTCAGAATTTAGATTCTCTGGATAGCCAACTGCAAAGGGCAGGTAAGTTTCCAGAAATAGATGAGGGTTTGGCCAGAAATGGCTGTGGGTACACTGTGCCAAGCGTCGGCCTTTGCCAGGTGCCTGCCGTGATGTCAAGGATACACGCTGAAGCTAGCCATATGGTTCTTGGAGTCTCTCTGCTCATTCCACACTCCACTCAGAGTTGGAGACACGGGCTTTTCTTTATCTGCAGGAGAAGGTAATTGCTTTAGACTTAACAGGCTGAGCTTGACCCTTGAGTAGCCATCATGCTGCATTATGAAATGCAGCATCAGCGGTGGAACTCCTGGTGGACAGGGAGGAGGAGAGGGAAGGAGGGGAGGGGAGGGGAGGGAGGGAGGGAGGGAGGTGTCTGAGCTATCAACATGGCACAGTTTAAATGTCAGGCTCTGCAATTTACAAGTGATCTGAGATTCATGGGAAAGGCAATGGAAAAGTCATTCTCTACACCCCTCTCCCTCGTGTTATAAAATTGAGTATGTCATAAATTCCGTGCATTGCTAAGTTCATAGTGCTTCTGTAGGAAGACATTAAAAATAGAACTCCTTACATCTTTGATTCTTGCCTAGAGAGCATCTAGGCCAAAAGTGTACATACAGACATTAAGCTGCCTTTCATCTCACTTTTTCATTTTGGGACCTCTGTTCTTGAAAGCCAAACACTTTTTCAGAAACAACCTGTATCTGATGTAGCTTCATTTTGTTACCAGCAGAGTGAATAGGGGTGGATAAACAGGAAAGACAAGTGAATGCCTGGGTACGATTTAAAGTTCTGTTGAAAATAAAATAGAAATACATCACTAATACCACTGTAGTAGTTCCTCCTTATCTGTGGTTTCAACTTTGATGTTTTCAGTTACCCCCAGGTTAACCATAGTCTGGAAGCAAATAATCCACCTCCTGACCAAGGTCAGAGGTCAATAGTAGCCTAATGCTAAGTCACAGCACCTGTGTGATTCACCTCATCTCATCTCCTCAGATAGGCATTTTATCATCTCACATCATCATCATCATCATCATCATCATCATCATAAGGGGAGGAGCGCCTGGGTGGTACAATCAGTTATGCCTCTGATTCTTGGTTTCTGCTTGAGTTGTGATCTCAGGGTTGTGAGATCAAGCTCCCTGTTGGGCTTTGCGCTCAGCACAGAGTCTGCTTGAGATTCCCTCTCCCTGTGCCCCTACTGTTCATGCTCTCTCTCTCTCTCTCTAAAATAAATAAATCAATCTTTAAAAAAAAAAAAAAAAGGAGAAGAGTGAATACAGGACAGTAAAATTCAGGTACACTTCATTTTATTGTGCTTCACTTTATTGCATTTTGCAGATAATTGCTTTTTTTTTTTTTTGCAAATTGAAGGTTTGTGGAGACCCTTAGTTGAGCAAGTCGATTAACGCCATTTTTCCAACAACATTTTCTCATTGCATGTCTCTGTGTCACATTTTAGTAATTCTTGCAATATTTCAAACTTTTTCATTATTAACATATTTGTTATGGTGATAGGTGATCAGTAATTATGACTTGCTGAAAGCTCAGATGATGGCTAGCACTTTTTAGCAACGTAGTATGTTTTCATTAAGGTATGTACATTATTATTTTTAGACATAATGCTTTTTCACACTTAAGAAACTACAAAGTAGTGTGAATATAATTTTATATGTGTGGGAAACCCCAACAATTCATTTATCTTGCTTTATTGTGGTACTTGCTTTATTGTGGTGGTCTGGAACTGAACCGGCAATAATCTCTGATATGTGACTGTATGAGTATATTTGTTCTGATTTATTATTAGTTATTATTCGTCTCTTACTGTGCCTAATTTATGAATTAAACTTTATCATAGATATGCATGTATAGGAAAAAAAAACAGTATGGATAGTTTCTGTATTATCCCTGGTTTTTAGGTATCTACTGGGGGTCTTGGAACACATGCCTGTAGATAAAGGGCAACTACTGTAGTATTACTTGTGTGATGGGGATGTATACAGCTTAATACTGAGGGCAGCGTCTGAGCTAGTTTGAGGAAGTATGTTGGGAGAAACATATTTTCTGTTTTCATCAGAGAGAAGTTTTGCTTTTCCCTGAAGCTACAGCCTCAGCCTCCCTAGAGAAATCTCTCTCTATAGAAAGGATTGTCTACAAAGGGTGGGCTGCTCAGGGCTAAATCCATTAAAACCAATTGAAGGAAGAGATTTTATTTGCTTAGGAAGGAAAAAAAATAAATAAAAAGCTCATTACCTAGAGCAAAAACGACTGCTTCAGGATTAAGAAATTGACAGTTAATGTTTAATTATACTAGCCCGCTGAAAATGTAAATACAATGCTTTCAAGACACTTAACACAAGCATATGTACATTTATTATTCTATCAATTGGGGAAAATTCATGATTGTAGATGCCAATAACTTGAACAGTATCTACTTAACCTTTTGGTGAATAGGTCCATTGTATTCATGTTATGGGGAAAATACAGTCTATCAATAATGCCAAGATTTCTTCAATTTTCTTGTATCCCATAGTTTGCTTTAATTACTTGCAATCTTTCTGATTTTAGGCTATTCACTAGTTTATTCACCATTAATAGTTTCATTAGGGAAACACATTCCATATGGACATGAGTCTTTTGTTCTTAAAGATTGGCTTTTCCTTTGAGCCTCAGCACTTATGTCTTGCTCAATGTCTAGAACATCCCAGCAGGCAGTTTAGGGAGTGATGGTTTCAGCAGCCCATAGCCTTTGCTGTGTCTGCAAGAGGGCAGGGATCCCTACTGCCTTGAGGTTCCCTTAATGTCCCAGACCAATGCCTGGCACAAAGTAGGCACTGAAGAGACATGTCTATAAAGGAATAAAGAAGGAAAAGAGGAAGGAAAGAGGGAGAGAGGGAAGGAAGAAGAGAATTACCTGACCAATTTGAAGAAACTAGAGGCCTGCTATTTTCTTGAAATGCCAGTGGGTTCCATCTCTTGAAAGAAAGAGATTGTTTTGGCATTCTTTGTCCAAAAAGACCTTCAGAATCTTGTCTCTGTTGAATTTCAAGGTCACAAAAATCCTCCTGAAACTTGGTTATCTTAGGAATTTATAGAAAACTTCAGTGCAACAGAACGGTGACTGTAACCTGATGTTAAGTAGTTAAATATAAGAAAACCTACTTCACAATTTAAATTCAGTGGAAGGGGTGTTTAGAAATCTTTCTGATGGTTAATAGAAAATCTTACTTTTTGTTAAAAAAATATTATTCAAGCAGTAATAAGAACTTTGCATAACTAAACTTTTCAGAAACAGATCCATTATAGGAAGAGGTGCTATCATTACTGGGAGTTTTGAGTAAATATTCTATTTCTGGTTCCTTCATTGAATCCATCAGGAAAACCATGTCAAGGAAGACATGGCATGGGAGTTAAAAGTTATAGTTGTTATATTAACACTTGCCATTGAGGACTATTTAAAAAAACCCCATTGGGCAGCCCGGGTGGCTCATTGGTTTAACACCGCCTTCGGCCCAGGGTGTGATCCTGGAGACCTGGGATCGAGTCCCACGTTGGGCTCCCTGCAGGGAGCCTGCTTCTCCCTCTGCCTGTGTCTCTGAGTCTCTCTCTCCTCTCTGTGCTTCTCATGAATAAATAAATAAAATCTTAAAAAAAATAAAAATAAAAATAAAAAAACTCCATTAAATGCATGTATTATTTTACATACTTCAGAGTAGCTGCCATGTGCAAACACAGCCATATCTAGTTCATGAAACCTGGATATTTATAAGCATAAGTATTGCCCACATTTCATGGTTTCTAGGATATATTCAAACACCACATTATAATAAAGTCTGATCAGAAGTTACCCTCAGTTTTAGATTAACTCTCTTCAGATAAATCAGCACAGAACAATACACATCAGCACAAAGAACAGCTGGCTTTGGGGAGGCAAATTCATGGAAATTCTCGGCCATAAATTTTGTACAACATAATCTCAACATTTTGTTAGCCATTGTTAACAGTGAAGCGGGAGAGCTAGGTTCTTGTCTCACAGAGTAGAAGAATGAATCTCACAGACAAAGGAGAGTTAGTAAAGAGTTTTTATTAAGCAAGGATACAGAAAAAGCTCTCAGGAGTGAGAGGGGTCCCGACAGGGTTGCTCACGTGGGCCTCCACTGATGGTCTTTTATTTAGAACTGACCAGGGAACTTGTGGCCTTAAGATTCTTGTGACGTCTTGGTTTGAGTAAGGACTGGTGATAACATCTTTAATGGCTTACTTCTTTTTAGGGTCTGGTTATTCTTTGTTGGTCATAGGTGATTGTCAAAAAAAAAAAGACCCCTCGCCCCAGACAGCTAGGACAACACCACCAACCACCCTGCTCCCCCTGCCACACACAGCTAGGACAGGATGGTCTGGTGTGTTTTCTTATCTCTGGCTTCCTTACATCTCCACATTTTTGGGATTTCTGTGAACCTGATCCCATAACCGCCTACTTATCTCTGCCTATCTAGCCCTACCAGTCCCTTACTCAACAGGTTGGTTCATTTTTGCAACCTTAGTTTCCTAAGAAGTTTGCTCCCAGATAGTATTACATACATATGTATGTATGTGTGTATATATATATATATATATATATATATATATATATATATATAAAATGATAAATTGTAAGTTTTAATGTAACAAATATATACATATATAATTAAGATATAGCTTATAAGTAAATATGTAAAAATATAAATGCATATTATATATTATAAAAATTTTATTACAGGGAGCCAAATTATATATAATTAGTTGCTTATATATGTATATTTTGTACTTGCACTAATTTATTTATAAATGTTCATCTCAAAGTGGGCATAGAAGTTAACATTTTTCTTTTAATGCTCAGAATTAAGCACAACATCAAATCACATTATTTGTCAGGTTTTCATCTTGCTTCTTTGATTTTGATTACCTAGTATTTTCTATATCTTAGTCACCAAATTGGAAAAGATCTCCAGTTTTTGTGTGTGCTGAAGGGAAAATATAAGAAACCTTGCCGTGTAAGGGGCAGGAAGGAATTTCTATGAAATAGATTTTATTTAAATAAAAAAAGAATTAATGATTCTTTTGAGAAATCAAACAGCCACTCAGAGCAAAAAATTAATATACTTAGAAATTTATGATATTCTCACATGAGAATCTAGTACATTTATGGATGCTTTTTAGTAATATTTTGTGATGGGTCATAATGAGTAAGAATCTATGCCTAGATTATTTCTTTACCAGTGTTCTTAATTCTCAGCATTAGTATCAGACTCTCATATCTGAAGGAGGATTGAGTGGTTGGTGAGCACTCATCCCTCCATATCACCTACTGTAGATTCTAGGCCTGAGATAGACCACGTAAAACCTACATACTTTAGGGAAATTGATGCTGAGGAGCTGATGGAATTCACTGTAATATCTAGACTTTGTAGGAACTATACATTAATTTCCAAACTGAAAAACCCAGGAAGTTAGTAATGGCTGTTATTGTTGTGCTCATAGAAGAAGGAAAAATATTGATTCCAGCTACTTAGTGCAAAATGTGTTTATCATGTTCAACTGGCTGAAGCAATTCCTACATGTTTTCTTTAAAATAACACACTTCAGTTTTGGAACTAAAATGATTAAAAATATAGAGTCCAAAAATGTTGTTATAGTTGAAAAGATGCATTTGGAACACACAAACTTCCTGGATTCCTATCTTACTGTACACTTGTATGTATTTCCTTCTTTTGTATTACTTGTTTTCCCCCCTAGTTATTTTTATTTCTTTATTTTTTTTGGAACATTTTATTTATTCATGAGAGACACAGAGAGGCAGAGACATAGGCAGAGGGAGAAGCAGGCTCCCTGCAGGGAGCCTGATGCAGGACTTGATCCCTGGACCCTGGGATCACGCCCTGAGCCAAAGGCAGATGCTCAACCACTGAGCCACCCAGGCATCCCTCCACTAATTATTTTTAAATGCCTGGGATGAATTGAAATAGAACCATAAAAGACATATTTATATTTGTGAGGGCTCTTTCAATAGCAAGTGATACTTACTTCCATTGGGTTCAACAAAGTGGAAATAGGTGCTACGTCTTGTTTGGGGTGTTACATTATGGAAGATGGGCTTCAGACACAGCTGAATCCAGGAGCTTCATCAGTATAGCCAGGGCTGTGCATACTCTCTGTCTCTGTGTTAATGTGTCTCTCTCTCTCCCCACCTTCTCTTCTTGTACAGACATTCTGTGTGTAGTAATCATCTTTACACGTGATGATGTAGCAATCCTACCTACAGTTCTTTCACTCCCTTCATAGCTCTTCAGATATGTTCTAGAAAGAGCAAAAATGGCCTGGCATCAGTCACAGTCCATGCCTGAACCATTCATAATATAACCTGATTGGTTGGATCTGCATCGTGCTTTAATTCCTACTAGAGCATGGTAGACCCTGATATGTAAACAAAGGCAAAAGAAAAAATTAAATTTCCTTACTACTTACAGCATTGACAAGTCCTTGAAACAGGCAAAGTAACCTTCCTGTAAGACTCAACTGCCTCGATGTTAATCCTTTGCTAAGGGTCAAAAAGGAATCTTAGCTTAACATTATCCTGACCTCCAGGATCTTGTAAATCTACTTTAACATAAGAAAATTCCTAAAAAAAAAAAAAAAGAAAAGAAAATTCCTTTGAAAACTTCCTTTATCTCTACCCTCTCAAGATACATGTTAGCAATCATCCTCCAACCCTATGACCCACTGATACATATCTGAAGAGTCCCATGATTGAGGTTTTACTAAACAGTAATAAATGACCTTTACCTACAATAGCTAGCCCCCTCAGGGTCCTGGAAACCTTGTTTTTTCCAAAATACCTTGGAGGCTTGTGCTGCCCTATCCCCATCCTGCCTTGAAAGTATATAATCAGTCACTAGTAACAATCCCAGTTCAGGGATCCCTGGGTGGCTCAGTGGTTTTGCGTCTGCCTTCAGCCCAGGTCATGATCCTGGAGACCTGGGATCGAGTCCCATGTCGGGCTCCCTGTGTGGAGCGTGTTTCTCCCTCTGCCTGTGTCTCTGCCTCTCTGTTTCTCTCTGTGTCTCTCATGAATAAATAAATAAATCTTAAAAAAAAAAGAAAAGAAAAGGAAAACAACCCCAGTTGAGCTCTTTCCGCCCAGGGGTCCTTTCTCCATGCTTTAATAAAACCACCTTTTTGCACCAAAGATATCTCAAGAATTCACTTTTTAAAAAAATATTTGTTTGAGGGATGCTGGATGGCTCAGTGGTCGAGCATCTGCCTTGGGCTGAGGGTGTGATCCTCAAATCCAGGATTGAGTCCCACATCGGGCTCCCTGCATGGAGCCTGCTTCTCCTTCTGCCTGTGTCTCTGCCTCTCGCTCTTGTCTCTCACAAATAAATAAATAAATCTTTTTTTTTTTTTTTTTTTTTTAAGATTTATTTGTTTGGGAGAGAGTGTGCCCACATGCAGGTGGGAGGAGGGGCAGAAGGAGATGGGGACACAGCTTTTCGAGCAGACTCCCCTGCTGACTCTGGAACCTTATATGAGACTTGATCCCTCGACCCATGAAATCACGACCTGAGCTGATGTCACTAGCTGGATGCTTAAGTGACTGAGCCACTTAAGAATTCTTTATTGACTGTTTACTCTAAACCCCAACATTTCCATGTCAGTTTCCACTCTAGCCACATCTAGCATGTACCCCCTGAACCGAGGGGGTTCCATTACCAGAAGGTGAAAGAGAAGCTAGTGCATCCAGTGTTCTCATTTACCTGATACAGAGAATGTGATGGACTTGATCAGTGTCATTCAGATAAAAAGCATTGAGGTGAAATTAATTAATGCCTCAGATTTAAGATGAATACTTCTGAGTGTTAATGCAGATGCGTGTGCTCTGATTGGCTTTGAGAAATAAGATAACCATCACTTCATCCAATTTTTGAGGAGGTGAAAAATACTAGGAGAATATTCATTTATCTATTTGACAAATATATTTTTTAAAGATTTTATTTAGAGAGAGAGAGTGAGAGAGAGTAGAGAGGGGGTGGAGAGGGAGGGGGAGGGAGAAAGAATCTGAAGTAGACTTTACACTGAGCATGGAGCCTAGTGTGGGGCTAGATCCCATGACCATGAGATCATGACCTGAGCTGAAACCAAGAGTTGGATGCTTAACCAACAACTCAGCCACCCAGGTACCCCTCTATTTAACAAATATATATGTTTTTTTATTTAACAAATATTTATTGAGTGTCTTCTCTGTGTTAGGTGCTGTCCTGGACATTGGAGATATGTCTTCATTGGGTCTTATATAGTTATATACCACAAGAATAATTTACTGCTTTAGAAAATACAATGTGTGGGGAATCCCTGGGTGGTTCAGCGGTTTCGTGCCTGCCTTTGGCCCAGGGTGCAATCCTGGAGTCCCGGGATCGAGTCCCATGTTGGGCTCCCGGCATGGAGCCTGCTTCTCCCTCTGCCTGTGTCTCTGCCTCTCTCTCTCTCTACGTCTATCATAAATAAAAATAAATCTTTAAAAAAAAAAGAAAATACAATGTGTACCTTCTATTGATAGAACATATAATGCTATTTAAGATGGGAGAGGTACATAATAATATGTATACCATAGAACAAAGATGTAATTCCCATTCTCTCTCTCTCTCTCTCTCTCTCACACACACACACACACACACACAAGTTAATTGTAACTATCTCATAAAAGGATGCATAGTAATAACCACTGTGTATTCAGTGTATGCAGTTTACCAGGCACTGTGCAGATGATTTATTGTGTACTATCTCATTTAATCCTCATTAGACCCTGACACTGTGGGTACTGTTGTTATGCCCATTTCACAGATGAGAAAGCATGCTTATGTTGTGTATCTCAGGACTTTTAGCCTAGGAAATCTTTAAAATTCTTCCATTATCTGGAAGTAAGAACATATCTTTTCTTCCCTGCCTTACTGATTCAAAGGCACAGGATCTAGTGTAGAAAGTCAGGTAGATGGATAAGCTCATTTTCAAGCCCCTTACAGTAATGAAAATGGGATAGATGGAGTAATCTAAAGAGTCCTCAATGAAGGTCTAAAAAGGAAACCCATCAGGCCAAATCAGAGAAGGGGGAAATAACAAACAAGCAGCAAATGGGCTGTGTAGCTCTGGCCAGAGGTAGGAAAGTAGACGCTGAGGGGCAAGTCTCTTACCCAGAAGCAAAGTGAGTAAGATGAATAACAAAGCTAGAATCCTGGGTAGCAGCATCCTTGGAGACTGACAGACACTAGGCTGCCAAAGAGTGCCCACGAACCACTTGGAAATTTTAGCTATATTTACAGCCTCGTAAGGTGGGATTGGTTAATTCTGTGGTGTCCTTTAGTGGGAAAAGCAAAACAAGGATGACTACTTTAAATACCTTTTAGGGTAGATGGCTTTTAGACATTGGAATGTTGCCTCTTGCAACATATTGCATGTCAGCCTCTGCTCTCTGCTGGCATCTCAGAGATGGCTGGGCACCACTGTGTTGCAGCTGATATAATACCTCGGCCAGGTACAAGCTTGCATACCTAGTGTTTATTGCTTTAGGTGTTAAAAAAAATAAATCACATCTTTAAAAGGTCAACATGGTTTATACTAAGTGTGAGAGGATTGAAAATAACAGTCTGGGGCAAGCTTATTTATTATATTCTTCAAATTAGAAAAGTAATACTGCCTCATTGCAGAAAACTGGAAAATGAGAAAGAGAACGAGAATCACCCATTACCTCACCCCTATAATCCCTTTTATGGTTGTGTTGTGCTTTTCTCATGAGAAAACAGGGGGCTTCACTGTTATGGTTGTTACTATTTCTTTTTTTGTTTGTTTGTTGTTTTGCTGTTTATTTTCTTTTTCCTTCAAAGCCTAGTGTTTATAATGAATGATGTTTTGGATTGTGTTTGGAATGGATTTGCAAGAAAGAAGCACATTTGTTTGAAGACGCAACTCACAGACTTAGGTATACTAGTAGCATTTTCAGCAGTGCTACTGTGAAGCTGGAGTTCCACTCCCCCCCCCCCCCCCCCCCCCCCCCCGGGAGGGTATGTTAGCCTGTTTTGCATGGCCTGATACATCCTGTGGTGGAACTCAAGAAGGGTGCTCATTTTTACTCCTACTCTGCAGGTGCAATGAGTTGTCCTTGTTCAGTTGCGTTGGATTATTCAGCAGAAAATCCTCCCCAGACTCAGAGGATTAGAGGGGTCTGAATGTACCAGAATCAGACTATTAGGGACAGGAAGACATCCTGAGATGCTGTGCACATTAAAGTCAAACATGTGCAAGAGAGAGAGACAGAGAGAGAGATGATTTGCAACTGAAAATAGATGTAACTCGTCATTCTCATGGACTTTATCCTTCTCTATTTAATCACATATTGTCTGCAACTCAAACATACATTCACTCAGATGTTTATTAAGGAACAGTACATATCAGCTTGGTGCTTGGTGCTGCATACAAGATGACAAGTCAGACAGATATGGTCCCTGCCCTCCTGGGGCTTATACTCCTTGAGTATCAGCCCAGTGCAGTGAGCCACAGACCCCACTGACCATATGGGGTACATGGCTGGGAGAGTGGGGGCTAGAGCCCAGTGGATGATCACAACAGTATTTCATCTCGCACATCACATTTGTGTTCATTTTCAGTGATGTGCTTACTTTTGATCTCAGTGTATTTTTATTTTTTTTAATGCTTTCCTGAAGCTCAGAAGAGAGGGAGGGTCACAAACTCAGACACCTGCATCGGATAGACAGGTGGCAGAAACTAGAAATCGGGGTGGCATCTTTCAGTACATAGGCATAGTTTTCCTCAAACAATTACACTCTTTTTGAAGATATGTAGCTCCCTTGGTTTACATTATATTTTCCTGCTTTGGTAACAAAGACAGGATTTCAGAGGAATAGTTGCTTGCTAATAAGGAGCACAGCAGAGCAAATTTGGTGATAAAATACAGCAGGCCCTTGGTGTCAAGATGGGAGAGATGACCCACATGTTAAGATCACTGTTGAACAAGGAAGTGCCCGCCCCATGTAAAAGGAACAACCACATTCCTGTGCCACCTTATTCTTAAGCCAGAGACTAGATAAATGAAGTGGGAATCTCTTGACATTTAAATACTGACTCAATCTTTATGTGCTTTCCAAGCCAAACAAAATACATGGTCAGAGTGAATTCAGGCGTTTGCACTAGTTCGTAACTTCTGGCTAAGGGTGTCTTTGATGACAAGAAGATCTAAGAGATGTTCTCTGGAGCCATGAACATTCTGCACTGCTCAGGAAGGAAATTTCTGTTACCCCTTTCACTTTACCAGTTGCACTGTCCCTCTACCACCACTCATTCAACGCACTGATGCTGTATTCATAAATGCAGACTAATGTGGCAGTGGATGATGGAAGCCCCCGATCTTCTTCCTTTAAGTGGATGATTGCTTATGGAAAATGCTCTTCAAACAAATCTTTAAGTCATGTGTCCTTTTTAGTCACATGGCTTTGGGTGGGTTAACAACTGCTTACTCAGAGTCCTCCCAGGCTCTCATACCAGCCATGCCTTTTAAGAGTATGTCTGAGATGTGGCTGTGATTACTGTCAGCAATAATCAGAGGGGCTGGTTTCATGGCTTCAGTGGATTCTGTTACAAGAGAATACGTGATGTCTTAGTAAAAAGGAAAGACCTTCGAATGAAGGTTGAACACCACCGTGGATGACGTGCTAGTCGTCTGGGGGGCTCAGCTCAACTGCACTCGTCTTTCTTCGGTCTTCATATTCCTCATATTTCAGGTGAGATTACAAGCAGGGGTGTTTCTCCTCAAGCCTCCCACTCTGAATATGTGATAGAATGTGTGAGAAAATACTTGGTATGTAACAAATCATGCACAAGTAAAGCATTCTTGTTGTAGTTGCCATTGCTGTGGTTAAATCCAGTTTCTAGGGGCAAGTTGTATCAGTGAGGAGCACAGGCTGTGGAGCCAGACTGCCTGGGTTGGAGTCCTAAATCTTCCCCTTCCTACCTAGCTGTGTGACCTTGGGCAAGTGACTTAACCACTGATGACCAGTGGTTTCTCCTTGAGATAGAGTAATATTAGTACCTCTCTTCCTTGGACTACTGTGAGGATACTGAGATAATGTAGGCAAAGTACTCGCAACAAGGCCTGCTATATAGGAAGTATACTACAAATGCTTTCTGATAATGTTATCTTATTCTCCAGGGTGTGCCTTGCTCTGTTATTCTTTTCCTGCTCTTTTTTTTTTTTTTAAGATTTTATTTATTTATTCCTGAGAGACCTAGAGAAAGAGGGGCAGAGGGAGGAGCAGGCTCCATGCAGGGAGCCCGATGTGGGACTTTACCCCGGGACCACAGGATCATGCCCTGAGCTAAAGGCAGATGCTCAACCACTGAGCCACCCAGGCATCCCATCTTTTGCTGCTCTTGTATCATTCTAGCATTTCCAGGTCTTCAAGTTTCTGCTCTCTGAGAAGTACTAGATTCCTGTGGCTGTCAGGGACCATCTAAAACCTGTGCATGGTGGTAGGTCATGTTTATGTGATGAGGATGTTATCCAGCCCATCATCCCAGATCTTGTTGAATTTATCCTTTCACAGATAGCACTCGTTATATGTGCTTTTATTATACATTTAACGAACTGGTGTAAAAGTCCTTTTAAAATTGTATATTCATTGTAACATTTCAAGACTTCCTTCCACTACAAAATAGTGAGTGTCTAGCCCATTGAGAATTAACTTAGAATGTTCGTATAACTTGGATTGGCTTTTAAAATCCTGTTCTGGAGTCTTAAACTAAGTGTGATTGAAGCTTAACACCATATAACAGTCCTCCTAAATTCTCAGAGCAAGTTCAAGTCTGATAATGCTATTAAAGGAAAGGGAGAGGCATGTTTTCTAATGTATAGGGAGATTTGCAGAGGGGGCAACATGGGATATTTCCACGTTTGTCAGTGCTGGAAGGGAAGATGTGAGAAAGGGAGAGGAGGTACCGGCCTTTTCTTGGCTCTGCTCCATTACTTTCTCCTGTATCGTCCCACAGAATGGGTAACTGTGATTGTGTGTGGGTTGCCTAATATGTGAGGGAGGTAACACCATCATTTCCTGCTTCATATGAATTGGAGAACCTGGAGTGGTTCTTAGCTGCAGGGTTCCAACCCTTGCCTAACATACTCCGCAGGTGAAGGCTCCCCAGAACTCTGGGGACACTTGGTGCATTTGCGGAGAATTCCTATTATGTGCCGAGCATTGGACTATGTTTTTGCTCCTGTGAGCAAAGCAGGTGTGATCCCCAGGGAGCTGCAGGTCTAGAAAAGAGAAGAAACACTGACGAAAGAAATGCATAATGAATGCATAATTGAATTGGAGACAAATGTTCTAAAGGAAAAAGAAAACATTCTTTGAGATAAAACAGCAAATAAAGCTGACCAGATTGGGTTAGAAAATAGTTTATGCACAAGAATATATATATATATATTGGATTTACTCCCCTCTTTATTAAATATGAAAAGCAAGAGAAATGCTGGAAACAAAGGTCAGAGTTTTAGGGCAACATTGGTTCCAAACGGATTTTGGCACCTGGCCATCGCCATAGACTGGCAACATGTTATTGGTGCCCTTGTGTCAGAATGTTGTTTGTTTCCCTTTTTTAACACTAGTCTATTAATATAAAAGTAGAGGAGGAGATAATCAAAGATATTTTCTCCATGTGAAGGCACCAACAACGACAAATCTCAATCCCAGTAATGCCCATTAGGAGAGCACTTGCTGTCGTTTGAAGCCACTCAGAGGAGAATTTTATTTACTTTCCCAGCATCCCATAAAGTCGAGTGACCTAAGAAACTGGATTTTTAAATGAATGTAGAGCATAGTGTCCCTTTGCCCTGGGTATTTAAAAATAGACCAAGAACTTCTCCTAGGGCATCTTTCAGATACACTTTAGCAGACCGATGACGGCTGTTCCCAGGACAGATTTAAATCCAAAATGAAATTAAAATTTAACAAGGTGAGTTTGTTCAGGTTAAAAGCGCCTACCCCCTTTCAGCTCATCCAAGATTATTCCTGGTCCTGCAGTGTTTCCCAAGACAGGCTGGGCTGGTTCCGCAGAAGCTATCATGGTCGGTAAAGCATTCAGGAATTTGGGTCTCTGTTACTATTTTTTTTCCTGTCAAAAGACTAGAAATGCGAATTTGCCTAGCCATTGTGTCAGGTATGTTCGACCTGGGATATTTTTACGCCAGGTTGCTTCTGGGCTGAGGATGAAGGTTGTTTTTTTTTTTTTTTTTTGTTCTTCCCCTTTTTTGAAAGTGTTTTTAGGGACTGAGCTGTTTGCTGCTCTCTGCTGCCCCCTATTGCTTTTGAATGAGAACAGCTGGTTTTCCACTCAGGGTAGTTCTTAAAATAACCTTTGCAAAGAGCTTCCTGTGAGCTTGAACGTTGGGTTCCTGGTTTCTTGTGAAGTTGGCTGATCTGTGAAACTGGCTTTTAAATGAAAGCTGAGCTAAGTGATGAAGAAGGCATCTCAGGGTTAATGGAAAAGAAGGAAGTGGGAAACTGTGAGGCTTTCTCTCCGGGTGGCACATTCCAGCTACTTGCAGCTACACTTTGCTGCGTTAGGGTCCTGGTCCATGCATTTGGGCCCCTGAGTTAAGTTTAACCCAACACCCTGAGTGCCTGCTTGTCCCAGGCCTTCCAGTCGTTGCTGGAGTAAGTTCTGGAGTCAGACCATGGATTTGCATGTGAGGTTTAACTCTTGCCATCTCTATGACTTGAATATGTTGTTGCTTAAACCCTTTGAGCCATGATCTCTGAATCTGTGTAATGGGAATTACAGGAGCTCCTGATTCTGAGGTTGTGTAAGAAGCAATGAGATTAATACAGTATTTATCATCTGTCATTCACTTACTAATGTCCGTGCATTTTTAAACACTGGTCTTCCATTACCTTTTTAATCCTCCACAACATTCCTATGGACTGGGGCTCCTGGGTGGCCCAGTTGGTTAAGCATCTAACCCTTGATTTCAGCTCAGGTCGTAATCTCAGGGTTGTGAGATGGAGCCTGCTTAAAGTTCTCTCTCAAGGCGCCTGGGTGGACCAGTCACTTGAGCCTCCGCCTTTGGCTCAGGTCATGATCTCAGGGTCCTGGAATCAAGCCCCACTTTGGGCCCCTTGCTCAATGGCGAGTCTCCTTCTGCCTCTCCCTCTGCCCTCCTCTTCCTCCCCTGCCCCCAGCTCATACTCTCTCTCACTCAAGTAAAAATAAATGAAATCTTTAAAAAAGAAAAAAAAAGTTTTCTCTCTCCCTCTCCTTCTACCCACCCCTCAAAGAAAGTAGAAATTGCAAAAAGATTAAGTAGTATGTACCAAGTTAAGTATAGGGGCAGCCCGGGTTGCTCAAGCGGTTTAGCGCCGCCTTCGGCCCAGTGCCTGATCCTGGAGACCCGAGATCGAGTCCCACATCAGGCTCCTTGCATGGCACCTGCTTCTCCCTCTGCCTGTGTCTCTGCTTCTCTCTCTCCTCTCTGTGTATTCTCAGAAATAAATAAATAAAATCTTTTTTTTTTTTTTTTAAAGAAAGTTAAGTATAATATCTGCTGGGAGTTTTGTTGTTTTTGTTTTTCTTTGTGCTGCAAACAGCAGAACATCCACTAAAAGGCTTCTCTTATATAGGAGCTATTATCTCACATAATGATTCCTGAAGATAAATGGCTTCCCAGTTGCTTAATTTAGCAGTGCAGTGATTTCACCAAGAATCCCAGGTGATTTACATCTTTTTATCTCCCCATCCGCATCCTTCAGTCCCTTGGATTCATCCCCTCGTTGTGCAAGATGGCTTCCACAGTTCCAGGCATTGTGTCCTCATACAATCGTATCCCAAGACACTTTTCTCCTCACGATCAAATCAAGGGGAAAACCTTTCCCAGAAGCACTCAGCAAATGTCCTCTTAGTGCCATTGGTCAGGTTTGCATCACACGCTTGTGCCTCAACTGATCACTGACAAATAAGGATGGAATGGAATGATGTGTGCTTCCCGTGATCAGAAGTGATTCTCTGGGACAGGACTATCTTCTCTGAGTACACAGAGGGTGATGATTCAAGCAGAACAGGATATGAGCCAGGAACAAAGAATGCCCTGGGGGGTGGCTGCTTGGTTGGCTACAAGCAAGGTCTACCCCACATAGCTGGATCCACCAAGACTTAATTAAGATCATGCACGTTGGCCCAATGGCCCAAGGCCCATGGATGGTTGTGAGCTGCTTAGCTCAGAGCCTGGCATATAGCAGTCCCACTTTGCAGGTTACCCAGTGTTGCTGGTGACTGTGTTTATTCAATCACCATTCTCAAGAGGGGAGACAGACACACAGGAAAATAGTTTTATGGTAATGTGGAATGTGCCATATCAGTTGTAGCCACAGACTTTTGTGAAGAGTCAGAGGGTCACTCACTGGCTCCTAGGGAGGCTATTTGAATTTAACTTTTCTTCTTGCATTCTTCCCCTCTTTGGTCTCTAAGTAACCCTTCTGTACCCACCTACCCACCCACCATTCCTTGCTCACCCCAGTGGGATACTGGCAATGTTTAAGCAGAAGAATTGACTCAGCAGAAACCTGTGAATTTATTTGGAGGATGAACCGTTCATCCTCCATCAAGAGGAAATCTCTGGGGGATTCCTGGGTGGCTCAGTGGTTTGGCGCCTGCCTTTGGCCCAGGGCATGATCCTGGAGTCCCGGGATCAAGTCCCACATCAGGCTCCCTACATGGAGCCTGCTCTCCCTTTGCCTGTGTCTCTGCCTCTCTTTCTCTGTCTCTCATGAATAAATAAATAAAATCTTAAAAAAAAAAAAAAAAGAAAAAGAGGAAATCTCCTGAAAGAGTGTGGGCCATTTTTCTTTTGACTTCATTGTTCAAAGGTATGTCAAATTTGAGAAAATGAGCAGAAGTTCAGTAGAGTATAATGGTTAAGATGTCCCAGTTTTGCCACATGATACCTTCCGACCTTGGACAAGTTAATTAATCCTCTGGGCCTGAGTTTTTCCATCTGTAAATGGGGCTAATGATAACATCTCCCTCTTGAGGGGGTTCTGAGGAGTGATTGAGATAATATTTCAGAATCTTTACACAGTGCTTCAAAATTTACAGTGTTCAGGAACCCTTCCTATTATCATTGCAGTCTTTTAGCCTTCAAAGCACAAGGACCCTTTCTAAAAAATTTAGTGACACAGTGGGAAAATAAGTTTGCTCTCACTCTATTTCCAGGATCGTTTGTCTGGATTATTTCTTGGTTAGGAGCTAAGGTCAGACATTTCAAGCTGTCATAGAGAACCCACCTCTACTTGGGGAAGCATCATACTCCTGGGGATTCCACAGAGGGGGGAGTCTAAGACTCTGAGTGACTCATTCATTTTGACCTTGAACTATTTATTTGACTTGAAGTGGCTAATGGCCAGATAACTACTCTGAGATGGTATCTCTGTCTGTGCTATGCTTCTTGTGAGGGGAAAAAAAAAAAAAAGAAGCTCGATAGTGATCAGAATTCATTTGCGGAAGTGGTTTCCTTTTCCCCAACTTGTCAGAATTCACTTCTTTTCCCCAGCTTGCTTGTTTCATTCACACACTCATCCAAGTATAGTTTTTGCTGCAATGCTAGGGGCTGCGTGAGGATAGTGAATGTTTCCTTCATGGAGCTTATGGCCACTCATTACCCATATTCTTCCCCCATCATCATCAGATCTAGAACCTCTTCTTTTGGGAGACTTGCCCATTTAGGTCCTATGATTCTCTTGGTCAGAAATCTAACTTTCAGGGGCACCTGGGTGGCTCAGTGGTTGAGTGTCTGCCTTTGGCTCAGGGGGTGATCCCCGGGTCCTGGGATGGAGTCCCACATCAGGCTCCCCACAGGGAGCCCACCTCTTCCTCTTCCTCTGCCTGTGTCTCTGCCTCTCTCTGTATGTCTCTCACCAATAAGTAAATAAAATCTTAAAAAAAAAAAAAAAGAATCTGTCTTTCAGACTCTAACTGGATTTTAAGGCATGCTTGGTTTATTCCGGCTGACTACCTGAAGACAGGCAGCAAAAGCAGTGGGGTGAGTGTGTATGTATGTGAGGAGGTGTTATATACCACAGATCTTAAATTCTGCCTTTTCCAAGACATGTCGCCTTGACCAAGACATTCTCTGAACTTCCATCTCATTTTTTGTAAGATAGAAGCACTGATTCTTACCTAAAATAAACACACTTATTGGATTTGGATTTTGAAATCGAATGGTTAGAAGTGAACCGATTTATGACATTTGCCGTGCTACAGGTCTTCCAAGTGTCTTTTATTTATTCCTCACCCAGCCTTTTATATCTTGTGCTTCAAATTTTTTTGTATGAGTGTTCTACCCAGACTTACTCTCTTGAGTGTTTGATCAACTCTGAGGGTACTCTGCAGAGGAATCCGTGGTGAGCTCCTTTATCCTCTACCATCTGATAGTGTTTGCAACAATGGCATCCCAGGTCACTGAACACTTAGTGTTCTTTGGATTTCTTCTGAAACATAAACCAAGAGTGAATGTAGAATCTTTAGTACCTGACATGGGAGAGAGCCCTACTCACTTGGCTGAGTGTAAAGATACTTGGGGTAGGGTTTCATTTTTCATTTTATCTGAGTACTTTCAGGGAGATCACTTACTCTTTCCCAGTAAAAGGTGGACTTTCGAAGAGCTCATCGTTTTGTGTTGGACCTAAATACATGTCTAAATCCATCCCATCACCTTTCACAAAAGAGATATTCAGCAGATATTTATTAAGTTAAGCTGAATAATGCTCGATCCGAGTCCTCTTCTCTAAAGCACCATTTAGTTGAATGTAACACAAAAGAGACAATGGATCATCATTCATTCTGGCTTAGTGCCTTCCCTTATTAAAGTCTTTCTGATGTTCATGGAAAGACTAGGTCTAATAGCCAGGAAGACCCAGACCGGGAACTGAGTCACAAAGCTATAGCAACAAACCGTGCAAGAGGAGCTCTTTTAGTACAGGCAGATACACAGTGACTGAGTGTGGAAAAAGGTGTAGATGCCCAAAATGCCCCAACAGGGAGAGAGGCAAATTTGACAGAAATCCAATTTCTGTCACCAAATTTAGATTATGAGATGAAAGTTTAGATTTATGAGGATAGATCGACTCTCCCTAGGTGTTATGACTTTGGAACTGCTGCCAGGTGAAAAGTGGCACATTTTTCAGGAAATTTAGGTCCAGCGAAAAGGCTTTTCCTTAGGAATTAAAACTTGATCTACTCATCTGTATTTTTTGTGTGTATGAATGTACATACACCGGCAGGCTTTTAATTTAAAAGTTCCGATTTAATAGTCACATTTACATATACATAAGGTAAATATTATATGTATGAATATATGGGTAGGTAAATATGGCTCTGAAGTTCAAAATCAACTGTTTCAATATCCACAGATAACCATTGCTAACATTTCCTAGGCTTTTTTCTCTGTATGTACATACATATTTGAATGTTTGAGATTGCTGTAAGCTGCTTTGTCTTTACTTAAGATAGCGTGAACATTTCTTCATCCCATTAAATGTCCTTCTAAAATGTAATATTTTAAGTAACTACATAGTGTTCCACTGTATTAATGTAGAATCAACTAAACCCCTCTGTTGGATATTTAGGTTGTTTGTCATATAAAAAGAGTATGTGCACTGAACTATTGCTTTAACCCAAGCATATTTTCACAATTCCTGGACCAGCTACAACAGTCCTTTTTCTAGGAGAATTTCAGAGAGGAGGGGTGCACAGTCTTATTAGTTCAACTTCATCATCTGTAGTAGGGTTGGTCGAGCCCAATCCATTGATTTATTCTACCAGGAGATATATCTTCTAGCTAATTGTTTTGTTTTTGTTTTTGTTTTTGTTTTCGTTTTCAGCCTCGTTGAGTCAGATGGATCCTATCTGTTTTTCTTAGGAACGTTTCTGAAACTACCGAACAATATGGAACATGTTGTCAATGAGAGTATTTTTCACAGATGCCTTTTTGTCACACCAATGTGATTAGCCAGAGAAGTGTGATTAATCTTGTTCTCTGATGCGGTTTTGTAATCTTCATTTGTCTATTATTATGAGAAATTCTCCAGATGAGTCTTTCTAGTGATATATAAATATACATATTCATCATTCACATTCCTATCCACCATCCAACCATCCATACATTGATCTATCCGTCCACCCATCCAATATTTATTGAGTACCAACTCTTTGCCTGGCCATGTGTTACATACTGGGGACAAAAAGGTAGGCTAGATTGAATTTTTTCCCTCAGAGCACTCATATTTTAATGAATTTTCTATACTTAGGTTCAAGTCTTTTTGGAGGGATCCATGAACACTCTGAGATTATTGTAAACTCTATATATTATATAAAATCTGTGTGTGTATAGTTTCCTGAAGATGGGATCTCATTCTTTAGATCTTCAAAAGGCTCCATGATTCTAAAAAAGACTTTGATATTAAGGATTAATGATGGGAAGCGACTACCAGGTGATGAGTTGTAGTATGGTGTGAGAATTGCTAAAATTGAGGCATGGATTCTCTGCTGTAGGAGAACAAAGGAGGTGGATCCTGATTCATTTGAGTAAGCTCCTTGCAATGATTGAGTTGAGCCTGAAAGAATGAGTAAGACTTGGATTGATGAACAAATGTGTGGGGAGGCATCTGTTCTGGGCAGAAGGAAGAGCACATGCAAAGGCCCAGAGGCATGAGAGATTTGGCTACATTTAAGAAATGTAGTCATTGAGATAACCAGCACCTAGCTGGAGGGTCTATGGGAAACAGAACTGTGGGGGTAGATATTGGGAGAATGTAGATGCTGGAAGGCACTATAAATCCCAGAATGAAGTGTTGGAGACTTTAAACAGCCACAGAGATTTTAAGCAGAGTGACTCAGTGTATTTAGCTATTGAATGCCAATATTCTTTTAAGAGTCTAGCCTCATCAGCTAATGATTTAATCACCAATCATCTGAGGACTCAGTTGGTATATGTTCTTGGGGGATGAGGCCCTTGGGGATGTGGATGTAGAGGTAAATCACTGGAAAGGTATGTGAAAACCTTGCCAACATCAAATTTGGCAGTTTACAGAAACCAAGAAACAACCGTGTTGACTCCTTCCTATGGCACCATCTACTTTCGTAAATCAGCTCATTTAATCCTCTTAAGAATTTACAGAGGCATAGATCATGAATTAATTAATTTCCTGTTGCTGCTATAACTGATTACTACCTTGGTGGCTTAAAAGATATAAATTTATTATATAACAGTTCTGAAAGTCTTAAGTCCAAAATGGGTTTTACTAGGGCTAAAACCAAGGGGCAGGGAGGGCTGCATTCCTTCTGGAGGCTTTGCATAGGTTTCATTTCCATACCTTTTTTATTTTTTATTTTTATTTATTTTTATTTTATTTTTCCATACCTTTTTTAGATCCCAGAGGCTGCTTGTGTTCCTAGAGCTATAGCTCCTTCAAAGCCAGTGGTGACTGGTGGAGTCCTTCTCACATCACATCTCTCTGACACTGTTTTGCCTAATATCTTTCACATTTAGGGACTCTCGGGGCTACATGGGGTCCACCTGGGTATTCCAGTTCAGGATACACTCTGTATTTTAAGGCCAACTGATTAATAAACTTAATTCCATCTACTACCTTAATTCTCCATTTCACTGGTAAGGTAACATATTTACAGATTTTGGGGATTAGGACATGGTCATCTTTAGGAGGCCATTCTCCTGCAGATCATACATTGTCATCTTTACTCCTGAATGAAGAAACAGCCTCATAGCTTAAAGTCATAAAGCTACTGAGGGTCAAAAGAGATATTTGAACCCCGAGGTCTTTGGCTTCAACGTCAGCACTTGATAAAAGGTAAACCTTGGAAAAAAGTTAATGATTAAAGGCAGTAGAGAATCTAGCATTCTGATGACTTCATAAATCAATGAGTTTTGTTTCAGAAGTCTGAAGCATTAAGTTACCATATTGACCTTTATGTTTCAGATTCTGAACACACCCCTGAAGGCAGGGCTTACTGTTCTTTTGATAACCTAACATGGTAAATTAGCTCTAGGGCCCCATAATTCCATGAACAAATGGCTGAATGACTCAGTCTTTTTTCTCTGTTTTCTCATTGTGAGGTCTGTGAAGCTCTACAAATGAGGTTCTGTGTTGAAGAGAGGAGTGGAAGCAGAGGAGGAAAGAAGGGGTGTGTGGTTGTTCACTATCTGCTTCTGCTTTGAGAATAAAAATTAAATTCTACCTGGCTCCATCATGATCCAGCCAGCCTCTGCCACTCTGTCACCATGTCCCACAAGGAGTCAAACAAATGTCTCTCCCTCCTGGGTCTCTGCACTTTGTTTTCTTAGCCTGGAAGGGTTTTTGCTTAGTCTCCTTCCTTATTGGTCCTTAGGATCCCTTAGGTGTTCAAATGCAACTTCTCTGCTTTATCCTACCATTTAAGTGAAGTCTATCCTAATCTCTCATCACACTCTTTGATTTTCCTTTATAGAGATCATCAGTGTAATTGATGTCTTTATAAAATTGTCTTCTCCTTTGAAGGGTAAGGGGGTCTATATTTTATTGCCACTTTATCATTTCTTCAACTGAGTACATGGTAGGTATTCAATAAATATTTATTGAATAAATGCTGCTTTAGTATTTTGATAGCTCATAGTTTTGCTTTTGCTTCTGGTTCCTATCTATTCATTCATCTACTTTTTTATCTACCTGTCTATTCATCAGCTATCCATTCATCCACTTACCTATCCATCCATCCATCCATCCATCCATCCCCATCCATCTCCATCCATCCATCCATTCTCCTTCAAGACATGTTTCAGAGCACTTAGTAATCCTTCCTGATTTCCTTTTTCTTCTTTCTGCTTCCTTCTTCAGTTTGGAGTCCAAAGTGGTGTGTAGGTTTAGCATTAAGGAGAGGATACATACTTATGATGATAATAATAACAGCTAATATTTATTGAGTATCACCATATGCCAGGCACTTTCCAGATGCTTTATATGCATTAAAGTAATTAATAAGCACAAGAGCTCTCTAAAGTAGGTATTAGAAATATTCCCATTTTGAAGATGGTGAAACTGGTAACAGAGCAGCCAAGTCAAGTGTTTGAGGTCATGCATGTAGTAAGTGCCAATGTAGAATGAAGAGCTGGGAGGTAGCTTCTTAATCTTGCTCTACTCCTTTCTTGTTTCATTTAGTCTGCTGCATAGCCAGCCTAAAGAGGGAGAATGTCTAACAAATCTAAGATATAACTCTCAGGAATGGACTGTTTCCAGTGCATCATGCTCAACATCACATTACTACATCCTAATGCAAATTGCCTTTTGGTTTCTTCAGTTTGTAAGGAAACTGGTTGCTCATCCCTGAAAAGATGCCATCATTGACATCTTCATGAGGGTCTTGTAGGTGAGCAGATAAGTTTAACTCCTTATGGTTCAGGATTTTAGTATAAACCAATTAAAATGAACAACATAGGGATCCCTGGGTGGCGCAGCGGTTTAGCGCCTGCCTTTGGCCCGGGGCACGATCCTGGAGACCCGGGATCGAATCCCACGTCGGGCTCCCGGTGCATGGAGCCTGCTTCTCCCTCTGCCTGTGTCTCTGCCTCTCTCTCTCTCTCTCTCTCTCTCTCTCTGTGTGACTATCATAAATAAATAAAAATTAAAAAAAATAAAATGAACAACATATTTCTCTTCAGTAAAAAGCAGAAAATAATCTGTTAAAAAGCATAATATGTGCCCATGTGTGAAGTAACGGTCTGGAAGGATACTCAACAAACTGTTTTTTCTCCCAGGTTTTGAGGGGCAGGGTATTATGGGTAGCCATAAAAGGAAACTTTAATCTTACCTATGTATTTTTTTTTTTTTTTAGCAAAGAAAAGGTATGCGTGTATTATGTGGTTGAAATTTGATGGAATGCTGATCATAAATAAAAATAAAGGTTATGGGGTGCTCTGAATTCTGTGAGTTCTTGGAGAAGTCGTTTCTTTCCTCTGCCTGGCCCTGCTTGCTTTTCCAAAAGATGAAATCATGTCCCCTTCCCCCTTTTAGATAATTTATGTTCTGTAGAGGGTTTTATTTTTTATTTAAAAAAAATTTTTTTTTAAAGATTTTATTTATTTATTCATGATAGTCACACACACACACAGAGAGAGAGGCAGAGACATAGGCAGAGGGAGAAGCAGGCTCCATGCAGGGAGCCCGATGTGGGATTCAATCCCGGGTCTCCAGGATCGCGCCCTGGGCCAAAGGCAGGCGCCAAACTGCTGCGCCACCCAGGGATCCCTCTGTAGAGGGTTTTAAATTTGATTTTTAAATCAGTCATCCTCCAGATTACTCACCCCAGCACTGCCTTTGAACAGGCCTAAAATGTGTATGGGAAACCTATAGTGAGTGGATCTTTAATTTAGACCTAAGGTTTGTCCTGATGATATATCTAACTTTGTCAGAGGGTCAAATCATCCCTGAATGTGTTTGCAATGGATGAGAAAGACCTGACATTTCCCTTCAGTAGCATGTTTTCACTTTATCATTCCCTGAGTCACCAACCACCATTCCATAGGAAGAGAGTGTTGGGATGTGATTTTTGAGAAGAGGTCTATCATCTATTTCATTTCTTTACACCAGATGGTATTTGCCAGCAACAAGGAAACACTTAGGCAAAGGGGGGACCAGTTTGTATGTAAAACATAAACCACTTGGACTCACAGAGACAGGCAGAATTAATCAGACTATAAAGTCACCAAGGGAGAAACTAACATGCTCACTAGAATACCAACCATAGCAAGCATTCCATTTGAAGCTTGAAAGGAGTTATTTTCAGACAAATAAAAGAAAGAGCTACTTTTGAAGGAGATAGGTCACAGCTAAGAGCTCTGGAGTTAAGCTACTTCTAGGTTTCATTTCAGGTGCTGCTCTAGCAGTTTACAATGGTGGGCCCTGTGTCTTACTACATCCCAGTTTCTCCATCTTCAAATTGGAAATAATTATGCCATCAACCATAGTGTTGTAGCAGAACAGCCAGTAGACCCTTTGGCACATGGTGATAGTCGAGTCTTGTGTTGTCTTCTCTTGCCTTGTCTCCTTTCCTTCTTTCTTTGTTTCTTTCTTTCCATCTGATATCAGATGTCATTATCCTCATCATTAGAGAGGTTAGTAACAAATCAAGTTTAATGAGGTTTAAATAAACTAGAGCAGATTGGATTCCTCTCAAAGTAAAAAAATTAAAGTGATTCTAAAAAGTAAGTAGACAGATGAGTGAAGTCTAGATGATTTCCAAGTGAAGTAGGGATTGTTTAGAACATCCCTGCCATTTCTAAGAGTGATGTCATGAATCTCAGCCACCTCACTCTTCCCACAGATTATGTTCTTGCCTTTTCCATGGAGAGAGTTGGACCCTTACTCTTTAGACAGTGCAACATCATCTTTTCACCTTTTCCTCTCCCTTCTGGGTGCTTCAGGTTCTTAGGCACTGGGGAAGAGTGCTGGCCGAATTGGAAGCAAGTGGAAGCACTTCATCTGCCATTCATTTTGGAAGGCAGACATCTCTAACAAGCTTGTAGCTGATAAAGTCTCTGCCTTTGCAAGGAGTTTGGTAACCAGCCAAACGTTACCTCTGATTAGTCCTTCTCGGAGTTTCTCCTCTGAAACTAGAAAAGAAAGAAAGAAAAAAGATAGTGAGGCGAGATAGTGGAGCCAGTCCAGGACTGAGTGAGGTAGAGGGGCAGACTAATAATCTGCCCGCGTTTGAGATTGTTGCCTAGACTCTGTTTTTTCACAATATGGGATGTAAACATGTGCTCATAGTTAGAGAGTGGTATTATTTCCTGACAGTGCCCTCCACCAAGCAGAGTTTGGTCTTCATTTCCTGCCTTCTACTTTTGGAGCTTGGGTCCCAGATCCCAGACACCCACACCCTAGTGGGAAAGGATTTAAAAATGGGCAAGATGGCTGGCCTGCCCGGAGTTGATCCTTTCAGGGTTTAAGATGGTGGGGGGTATAATGGAAGCATCATAGAATGTCATTTGCCTTTGACTCCATGTTGCTATAGAAACAGAATATGACACGCTCATGGTGAATGACCTTGTTATTACTTTTATATATGTTGTTAGTTATTGTGAGGAAGTTATTTATAACCTGATGGAAGAGAGTCCCTGGAAAGGGGCATTGGTCTGCTTAATTGTTCCATGGGGGAAGGAGAAAAATTCTGCCCCCAAAGAAAAAGAAACAGGAGAAAAGGAAAGAAGAACAAAATGAAACAAACAAATGAAAAAGAAGAAATCTTTCTGAAAAATTTTGCCCAAAAGCCTTTTTGTATTATTTAGGACCATGTGCCCTCTATGCTATATTTGTCATCAGAATTTATTCTGTAGGGTTTTATGTAACTATTGTAACATTTTCTCAAAATCTTTCAATAGAGTTAATTCCCTTCATGTCCTTTGAAGAACTGTACCTATAGTTGGTTAATATGTTATCAAAGATTTTGAATTTCAGGCTGGAACAAGCTACTTTATGAATTCTCTACCTCTACTATGGCCTGTGAGGAAACTCTGCATCCTTGGTTTAAAAGCTTTTGATTCCATAAACCAACATATACTGTTTTATGGGATTTAATACAATATTATCATTTTACAGTTTACCAGATAAGGATATTTAAAATCCTAACCATTGGCTACCATCACTGTCACTTTATAAAATAAGGAATAAGAACTATAAAAATACTATAAGAGATACTATATTTGATCCTCCACTGTGTGTCAGATACATTAACCTCACTCCTCAAAACATGGTTGACTAGCCAGCTCCATCTGTGCCTCCTGAGAGAGTTAGGAACACAGAATCACAGTCCTCTCTCCAGGTCTACTTAACCAGCACCTGCATTTTATTTTATTTTATATTTATTTATTTTTTAATTTATTTTATTTTTTAAAGATTTTACCTATTCATTCATGAGAGACAGAGCGAGGCAGAGACACAGGCAGAGGGAGAAGCAGGCTCCATTCAGGAAGCCCAATGTGGGACTCGATCCCGGGTCCCCAGGATCATGCCCTGGGCCAAAGGCAGGCACCAAACCTCTGAGCCACCCAGGGATTCCCTTGTTTTTTTTTTTTTTTAAATAATCTCTAGGAGGAGATTATTAGGGAGCGTGCTTCTTCCTCTGCCTGTGTCTCTGCCAATCTCTCTCTCTCTCTCTCTCTCTCTCTCTGTCTATCATGAATATATAAATAAATAAATCTTTAAAAAAAATCTCTATCCCCAACATGGGGTTTGCACACACAACCCCAAGATCAAGAGTTGTATGCTCCACTTGCTGACCCAGCCAAGTGCCCCATCTCCTGCAATTTAATGAGGTTTCTGAGTAATTTGAAGGAACATTGAAGTTTTGTAAGGTTTATTCTGGAGAAATGTGACTTTATTATGGTCTGCACACAAGTGGCACTAGCATCACCTGGGAGTTCGTCAGAGATGCCAATTTAGATACTACCCTGACTCATTGGATCAGAACTCTGAGGTTGAGGTCCAGCAACGTCTGTCTTAACAAGCTATCTAGTTGTTTTTTATAAATGCTAAAGTATGACAACCTCTACTCTAAAGAGAGATCTTTCTTTATCCCCATTTTAAAGATGAGAAAAATGAGTCAACAGGAGGATGTCATTCCCTGAAATGGTTAGTAAGTGGCCAACTAGAGTTTGAAACGAGGGCACATAACTCTGGAGTCTGTAGCTTACCCATTATACCTATACTGCTACCATCTCTTTGGTCTGTGTTCTCCACTGCACTTAGTGCTC
Source organism: Canis aureus (assembly GCF_053574225.1). Classification (NCBI taxonomy): domain Eukaryota; kingdom Metazoa; phylum Chordata; class Mammalia; order Carnivora; family Canidae; genus Canis; species Canis aureus. The sequence continues at coordinate 42,215,991 of NC_135618.1, forward strand.
TCCAAAATTCTTATTTGTTTATTTTCTATCCCCCACCTGACACTGGAATGTAAGCTCCTTGGAAGTTGGGGACTTTATCTGGCTTTCTCATGGCTATATGGCCATTGGACATTGCTGGAAACTTCAGCATCAGTGTCCCTGGGAGGGCTGTTAAACCACAGGTGGCCAGGCTCCACTCCTGAGCAACTGATTCAGCAGATCTGGGGCAGGACCTAAGATTCTGTGTTTCTGATGAGCTCCCTGATGCTGCTGTTGCTGTTGGTCCGGAGACTTCTCTTGGACTAGAGTGAGTTTATGCAATTTTTCAAAGGCAAAAGAAGTGTGTGTGTTGGTGGGGGAAGGAGTGGGGCCGGCCACCATTTACTTTGCTTCTTGCTGCCCTTTGTCGCCTGCCGTTCCACACACTTTGCAAACTTTGCCTCATTAATCTTCCCCGCCCCGGGAGGGCCTGTGTGACGGACACTGGTGCCTTTATTTCACAGATGGAGAGGCAGCAGTGCTGAGGGAATGTGACAGGCCCAAGGTCACATAGTGAGTCCCTTGAATGAACCCAGAATAGAAACACTGCTGCCTGCCATGAAACCCTTCTCTTGCTCTGGTGAACCTTTGAGCCCCCGAGCCTGCAAAGCCTCCTCATGTCCTCTCTCCATCAATGCCCACTTGCACTGCCTCCAAAATTAGCTTTGTCTTTTTGACCCCACCCTCAGGAGACCCAGGTTCAAGGTTGGCACTAAGCACCTTTTGAGTTTCTGGTAACTTAGACTCCGGAATAATTCTAAGCTGAGAGCAGTTAACTACAGGGACATTAGTCCTGTGGAAGAGCTGGTTGAATCTTGTATGTGGGACTGCCATCAAAGGTCATACAAATTTTCCCTGTTGTCTTTCTCTGCATGCCTTCAGAGCTTATGCATTCATTTCCACTGACAAGCTAATCATTGGAGACACTTGCTGCAAATATAAGTGCCTAGACTAGACTCCGTCTTAGAGACCAGACTTTGAGGGGACGGGGTGATGGAACCCAAGCACCCATTTCACTAGCAAGCTCCTTAGGTGATTTGAATGCAACCTATCCTAGAGAAGTCTGAAATAGAGGATGTGGATGAACTTTCAGGAATACTAATAACCTTCTTCTCTGGACACTTGGCAAACAATCGGGTTGGGTGTGGCTTAGTTGGGGGGTGTGCATAGCTTGGATTGCATTCCTTAAAACTGCATTCTATATTTCTCATAGTGCATGATTTTTATTGTTTTTTAAAAGATTTTATTTATTTATTCGTGAAAGACACAGAGAGAGGCAGAGACAGGGGCAGAGGGAGAAGCAGGCTCGACACAGGAAACGTGATATGGGACTTGATCCCGGGACTCCAGGATCACATGCTGGGCCAAAGGCAGACGCTCAACCGCTGAGCCACCCAGGCGTCCCATAGTATATGATTTAAATCAACAGAGGATGGGCTGGGTAGGTGGGTTCCTGGTTCTTCATTAGGCAGAGACTGTTTCTCCATCTGGTTGAGAGTCTGTTGCATTATATAGTTCCAATGGGCGATACATTTTTAAATTTACATAAAAGAAAAAAATTTGCTTGAACTCGATTTGCTTTTTTAATTAGCCAGCACTCATCTGGAGGAATTGAAAAATCCATTTGGTTCCCTCAAAACGGAAATTGGCCAGTGTAAATGTTAAGATGCTCCACCATTTGTTTGAGTTGAACCGTGAGTGTTGGTCTGCTTTTCAACTTGATGTTCCTTGGAAGACAGATGATTCCATAATGATGTCTGTAAATGGACTATAGGAACCCAAGCTCCAGTGAAATTGGCATCAAATATAGTCCTGCAGTCTGTGTAGACACGGAAGGGTGAGTTCTGACTGCCTCTGTGGTTATTTTAAGAATATAGTCAACTTAAATATATGATTCTGTGAGGGAGGAAAAAAAAATTTTTCCTCACTCCTAGGTTCTTGGTTGAGACCACTCCTCTAATCCAAAGATAAAAAATTAACAGGAGAAAAACAGAGGTTAATGGCATTTATATCTCCTGTATAAATGGGAGAAACTCAGAAAAACTAAGTAACTCACCAAAATGACCCAGCCATTGTATTAAACATGATCTCCAGCTAAAAACAGAAAATGTTGAGGAACCCGTGATGGTTGGCAGTCAGGAAAAGGGTGAGGTAGCTATGCAGATTTAAGTCCTTGCTTTCTTCATTGATAAGATTGTCTAGGGATTTAGTTATCTCCTCTTCTCATACACAGAAGGGAGATGACACCCTTACAAATGGAGATTTCCCTTATAAATGTAAAAGTCTCTTATAAAAGAGTAACTCTTACTTGTCTTTCAGATCTTTTCCTGTATCTGCTGTTTCTTTAAAAATAACCAGCTCAAGATAATCCTAATGCCAACGAGGCATATTTTGAGATGGCATGTTCTCTCTTTCAATTCCATTTATATGAAATATCCAGAATAGGCATGTCCATAGAGGCAGAATGCAGATTAGTGATTGCCAGGGTTGGGGGAAGGGGAAAATAGGAAATGCAGGAGATGAAAAAATTTCCCTCTACTAGATTTTTTTGGTTGGTCTCTTAATTAAATTGACATAAGACACATGAACAGGAGAAAACTTAATTTTATAGGTATGGGAACTGCACATAGACATGAAAGATTCAAAGACAGGTAGTTAGGGCTTACATGCTACCCTTAGCTAAGGAGAAGGGGATTGGGATCTGGGGCTTCAAGGGGAAGGAAGACAATTCGCTGGAAGATAGGAAGAGTAAATGTTTGACAGACAAATGTTTGTCATGTCATCCAGAGACAGCGGGGCACACAGAGGAATTTGAACACAAAGGCCCCGCCAGCTCCCCCCAGCTTACCATAGCCAGCCCATAGTCTTTGTAGCTATCTCTGGTGATAAGTCTCTTTCTGGACCTGGCACCCCTCTGAATTCTTAGAGATGGTTAAGGAGGTGGTAAAAAGCTCTCCTTGAGTCTCTTAGTCCTTGATTGTCTTCAGTTCAAAATAATCCACATGCTCAAGTGGCATATCTTGGGGAGGCTTGTTCCGAACATTCCTGGGAGCAACTGACTTAATGGATCTGGGTTTCTTTTTCCTTTTTGGGGTGCTGCAAATATTTTGGAACAAGATGGAAGTTACGATTTCACATTATGAATGTGCTGCACGCCACTGAATTGTTCCGTTTAATATGGTTAATTTCATGTTTTGTGGTTTTCACCTTAAAAGATAGTGACAAAACATGAAACCAAGAGAAGCAAAGCAAATCCTAACCCACCACAACGTCTTCTTCCCTTTTCTCAAAGACCTCGCCCTCATGCAAGGGGACATTCATAACGAATCTCTTTTGCTTTTGTATTAAAGAAGTTCTCCCTTTGTCTCACTTATCCTCACATTGTGATTAGCGCTATGTGGCATCTAGGAGCTGTCTCTGGGTAGGAAAGGATGAATGGAAGGTAAAGGTAGGGCGTGTTGAAGAATGTATATTATTCTTTTTTAAGAAAAGCAAGCTTGAATGTTAGGGGTGTTTTAAGATAGTCAACTTTTAGGCTAATCAAAATGGGAGGCAGTCATCATCTTTCGGTATAATGTGATAATTTGGTAGATCTAGGTAGGCTTCGTCTGCTCCCTTGCCCTCCATACGTATGCCTTGCAGCAAATGTACTTTGACGGTGCAAAGTCCAAAACAATCAGTTTGGTTTCATTTTATTCTTTAATAGTGATGAATATTTGAGTTCCTAGTATAGATCCCAAACTTTACATGTGTTATCTACTTTGCATTCCAGTGACCCAATGATACAGGGACTATCATTGTCCCAATTTCTTAAATGAATAGTCCGAGGCTCAGCCATCTTAACGAACTTGTCCAAGTTAACAAAACTAGTTAAAAAAAAAAAACCCAAAACCAAACAAACAAAGAAAGAGTTGAGATTAGAAATCTGGGCGGTCTGAACTTCAAGGCATATACTCTCCTAATATTGCACTATGGTAGGAATGTTTCTTAAGTGCTCTTGCATGGTCTACAAGGAAGAGTTCCTGAGGGGTACCTGTGTGACCAGTCTTCCCTATAGGTGCAAAAAGGGTTTCTAATTCAAAATGAACAACCTCATCTTTTAAGGTATAGGATCCTCCTAAAAGTTTTAGAGTCAGATCTTGATTCTTTTCCAGTTCTATCACTTAACTGGCAGTTTGACCTTAACCAAGCTCCACAAGCCATCTTTGCCTATTTTCTTCCTCTGTAAAATGGGTATGATAAGGACTTCCTTTTTTTTTTTTTTTTTTTTTAAAGACTTTATGTATTTATTCATTAGAGACACACAGAGAGAGGGAGAGAGGCAGAGACACAGGCAGAGAGAGAAGCAGGCTCCATGCAGGGAGCCCAACGTGGGTCTTGAGCCTGGGACTCCAGGATCACGCTCTGGGCCTAAGGCAGGTGCTAAACCCTGAGCCACCCAGGGATCCCCTGATATTGACTTCCTAATAGGGCTGTTGCAAGAATTCAAAGAGATGATGTCTTTGAGAACACCTAAAGAGTGCTGGGTTGCCAGGACACACCTTCTCACTTTCTTGTTCTTTGCTTGAAACAGTGACCTCCCTGTCAGTGTAGACTGGGTCTCAAATCCTCTTTCTTCCCTGAATAATTGTCTATAGACCATTGGAGAAATTATGGAACATTTGCCTATATACAATATCCTCATCTTGAACCAAGAAGTTATGAGCCTCCATGTGTGATTTTGGTTTTGTCATAAGGCAGCTGCAAAACCGATTCATTTTGATGTAGCTTCTTATCTATTCTCTGCTTTAAAAAAAAGAGAAAAAAGAAAAAAGAAAAAAAAGTTTTTATATCCTAACACTCACTCCCTCTGCAGTCTTGTTCACTATTCTCTCTTGACCCCATCTGCCTGGGCACTGGGACCTATAGGGCCAGGGTGGCCATTCCCAAGAGGTCATTATTTTGCCAGTTCCAGGATTAAGTCCTTGGAATAGGATATCCTCTGGGAGGCCCAGTGTGTGAGCTGATTGTTTTGGCTTGAGGACATTCTTTGAGGGATCCACATTTCTAATAATTAAGATCCAAGATTCTGTGGCTGTTGCCCTGGCTACATTTTGTTTCCTGCATGTGTGACAGAATGACCTGATTTCATTTCCTTGTAATTAAAGTATTCTGAACACTAGTGTGAGTTTTGACCTGGGAGAAGCTATTAGGATGGTCTGCCCTTTGCAGGCAAGTGGATATCCCCAGAAATGCATTGACTTAAAACCTCTGGTGACTAGGAATGTTGTCCCTTCCACCCTCCTTCCCCTTCCCCCTCTTTTTCTCTTAGAAATAAATGTGTTGAGACATCATAGGCCCACAGTAAGAGTTCATTTTACTTTAAGAAGTTACCTATGACCCTGTATAAGCCCACTTCTAAACTAAAACTATCTTGGTTGATCAGACTTACATGCTTGCCTCAGTGTCTCTGTCTCTCTAAGTTTAGAAGGGCTCAACTTGCAACAACACAAATCATCAAATTGTAAGTGGACTGTGGAAGGCGTCTTTCTCTGTGCAGGATGTTTCCTTTCAAGCAGGTAAATCTGAATATAGAGTTTAAGGATAATTTTCTCTGTAGGCACTTAGGAATCCTTGAAGGCCCTCTCCTCTCTCTCTCTCTCTCTCTCTCTCTCTCTCTCAATTAAATGTGAAACATTGACTTCAGCTGTGATTGTCCTCTTGTGAATTTGACAGGAAGCTTATTGCATCATTTTTGCCTTGATTTTCTGTTTCCTAACCTGGTCTTGACTCAGCGGGTCATAGCTATTAAGCTGTCATGATTTTCACCGTGGCGTGGACCCCAATTTGTAGAATAGGTCAATCCTTGCTTAAACCTTGTGTCCTGAGCTGTAGGACTGGGTTGCGTTTAGATGTGACTTGTGGTTGTTTGTTCTTTTAGAAGGAAGTAATGAAGTCTTAGTTTTTCTCTTCCGGCTTCTTAGTGTGTTCAGGGCCACCAGGACATTGGTTTTTAATTCAGTCTTTTAGTAACTTAGGAGTGATCTTGGTAAGCTCACCTCTACAAAGGGATTCAAGGTAGGGTGGAAGCTGATGGGTTGCTGATGTAGGAGTAAGTGACATCGCTGTCCTCAGCAAGCATGAGATGTGTGTCACATATGTGAGCACGTGCAGTATTTGTTCGGTGGATGGTGGAATGCACCACTTCAATTGGAGTCATACAGCTTAAACGTGAAGAGGAGATGGAAGTCTGAACCTTGTGGGTTTAATCTTGTCTGATGGTTACCAGGATTGTGGCCTTCAGCAAATTACTTTCATTCTGATGGAAGATCAAAGGGGTGATGATAATATTATAGGGAAACAAGATTGGTGAAGTCAAACTGCCAGTGTTATTATTTGGTAAGTAAACTCCCTTTCTGCTCTGTCCTAATTTGGGAGGAACACCCCCTCCCCTTTTTTTTTTTTTTTGGCTAGAGCTCTTTTCCCTCACCCCATATGCTCTCAGCTCTCTGTCTCTGCCATCTCTGTTGAGCTCTGTCCCTTTATCTTACAGAATTTCAACACTCTGGTACTCAGCCTTCTGGAAGCCTCTACCTTGGGACCCTAAACTATGCCCTGGACTCCTCATATTTATATTTTCTGCCTTCATAAACCTTCTTATTAGGGAAATATGTTTTATTTTTTTTAGCATTTGATAGATAACCATATGATGCTCCTGTCATTCCATCTAAAGCCTTCTTTGGTGTAAGGATTACATCTTAACCAATACTCCTTATATTATGATATTAAGACAGGTCCTTGGAACTTAAAGTATAAATATCTACTTTCATGAGCTAAGGGACACTATCTTGGAATAAGATAATACCAAACTAGGTGGGTTTTTTTTCTTTTTTTAAGATTATTTATTTATTTTCAAGGGTTGGGGGAGAGAGGGAGAGAGCGTGAACATGCATAAGCAGGGGGAGCAGCAGAGAGAGAGGGAGAAGCAGTCTTGCCTCTGAGCGGGGAGCCTGATATGGGGCTCGATCCCAGGACCGTGGAATCATGACTTGAGCAGAAGACAGATGCTTAACCACTGAGCCACCCAGACGTTCCCCCAAGCTAGTTTTTTCAAAACAGCTTTGGGAGGCCTGGTTTGTTCAGTGGTTGAGCATCTGCCTTTGGCTCAGGTCCTGATCCTCAACTCCTGGGATCAAGTCCCACATAGGCCTCTCTGCAGGGAGCCTGCTTTCCCTTAGCCCGTGTCTCTGCCTCTCTCTCTGTGTGTCTCTCATGAATGAATGAATGAATGAATAAATACATACATAACTAAAATCTTAAAACAGCTTTAGAGGGGTATAATTTACATGACATAAAATTTACTGCCTTACCTTTAAAATTCAATTATCTTTAGAAAATTTACAATCTAATTTTAGAACATTTCCATTTTCCACAAAATCACCCTCCCCCATGCCTATTTGCAATCAATCTTTTTCCCACCCTTAGCCTCAGGCAACCACTAATCTACATTGTTCTTACCTGTACTAGTCATAATAGCCAAAAATTGTAAACAATCTAAATGTCCATCAGTTAGGGAATAAAATTCCTTATACCCATACAATGGAATACAATTCAGCAAAAACAAACCTCAAAGAGACAAACAAAAAACCAGAATACTAGTACAAGCTACAATGTCAATGGACCTCAAAAAATATTATGCACACATTATGTTAAGTAAAAGATGTCAGAAGCCAAAGACCATATATTGTATCATTCCATTTTCATGAAATGTCTAAAAAAAAAGGCAAATCTAAAGTAGATTATTATTATTTGATTCCCATTAGATAAATACGTCTCTACTTTTTTTTTTTTTTTTTTTTTTGCCTACTTAAGTGCCTTGGGCCTCTGGGGCTAATTCTCTTTAAAACAAACATAGTTAATTTACCCTTTCCTAGATTTGCTTTTCCGCTTTGTCTGCTCAGGGAAGAAATCTGGAAATAGTGGCTTTGCTTGACTTGTATAAAAGAGGGCCCTTCCTTTTCTCCTTTCCTGCATTTTGCCATGTGGGACCATGCTCCATTTTAAGTTACTGTATTAGAGAATATATAGTGTCTGCTGGGACCTGGTGGCAGGCAGGAATGTTTAAACTGATCATTTGTTTTAAACATAAGCCATTTGTAATGCATGATTCATCTGTTGCTAGAAGGTACTTGGCATCTTTTACATATACCGTGATTCAACTTGTGACAACATTCATAGCTTGAAGGAAAAAAAAAAACAATAAGGGATTTGTTCATCAGAATCTTCATAGATTCAACAGTTTTGGAATTGAAGACAATGCCATCTTAGCCTATTTCAGACTGGCGTCCTGGAGAGGGGCTTTGGTGTGCTAATACCGGCAGAACAAAAATTAAGGTGTTTTCGAAATGAGCATTCAAACGTCTCCTAAACATCACTGGTTATTTTCATGGACACCACCTTTCATTTAGTTTCATTCCATTTTTTGTCCCTTTTATTCTGTTTATAAAATAAAACATAGAGGAAAAGTTGGAAAGTAGGAAATGAAACTATATAAGAAGATACATTGCCATGTAAAATTCCTACCATCATGGATACTTGTTGGCATCATTCTGGTGGATTCCCTTTGTATTTATTTGCGTGCGTGTGTGTGTGCGCGCACGCGCACGCAGGCAGATATTTAATTGGGCTCAAACTGTATAAATATTGTGCTCTGATATTGTCATGTGATATTTTATTATGAACATTTTCCTCTACATCATTAAATATTCTTCTGGAAGATAAAATTAATGGCCCATAGTAGCTCATTTGGATGTGGTATCACACTATTCCCCAACTGTTGAGACACTAGTATTGTTTTAGTATTTTTTTTAAACTGTTAAAAAATTGCAATGAAGATCTTTGAGCAGAGATCTTTGAGCATGTTTTTACTTCCTTTGGACAACTCTTAAAAGTAAAAAAATAGCCTAGAGGTATAGACATTATAAAGGATTGGAGTTGTCACTGTTCTCTGAATGCTCTTTTTTTTTTTTTTTTTTTTTTAGATTTTATTTATTTATTTTTTAAAGATTTTATTTATTCATGAGAGACACATAGAGAGAGGCAGAGACACAGGCAGAGGGAGAAGCAGGCTCCATGCAGGGAGTCTGATGTGGGACTGGATCCCAAGACCCCGGGATCGTGACCTGAGCTGAAAACAGACACTCAACCACTGGGCCACCCAGGTGCCCCCAAGATTTGATTTTTAAGTAACCTCTACACCCCACATGGGCCTAAGCTTACAACAATAAGATCAAGACTCACACGCTGGACTGACTGAGCCAATCAGGTACACCTAGAATTGTCATAGTTGATTTCTTTACTTTTTTGAGTATTAGTTCTATGCTCTTATAAGCAGTGAATAAGAACTGCCTCAGTACATAGAAATGGGTTGACCATTGATGGTAGAGGGAAAGAGTGGTCCATGGAAATTGATTCAGAAAGCTATTTGGAAACCTCTTCATTGCCAAGTGGTATGGACCATCATCACTCATGGAAGTATATATATCATAAAGTAATTAAGACACCCCTCTTCCTAAATAAAAATCCCCGCAGATTACTATAAGTAATGCCATTTAGATAGATCATCCCAGTGGACTGAATATTATAACCAGCATCCCTAGAGAAGATCTGGTTCACCTGGCTCCTCCTCTGCTGCCGTGGAGATGTACACAGTGCATCACACAGCATAAAGAATGATTATGCTCTTGCTTCCTTGGTTTCTAGTTATGGATCTTGCTGTAGGTTTCTCCTGGGTCCCTGCCTGTAGCTTTTTGTTTCATCATGATGTAGTGACCTCCCAGCTCCCTCATGATATCCACAATGAGTCTTTTCAGGAAGGTCTAGGGATCTTCCTTTTTCTCTCTGTCCATGAAATACTCTTTTAGGTGAGTCACTTTCCTTATACAAGCAACAGGTGTTGCTTTTTTTGAGATAAGCTTTTATCCACATTTTCAGGGAACATGTCCCTGTGGGTTTTTAAAAAAATCTTATTTATTTATTTATTTATTTATTTATTTATTTATTTATTTAGACACTCCTCTCTTTTCTAATGTTAAACTTCAGAAGTATCAGATTATTGCTAACTTTGTCCCCCAGTATATGCCATACATTAATACCCTTTAAATATTATTAAAATGAACTTAGATATTACTTTCCAGGCAATCTTAGTCCAAGCTGCACTCAGTATAGGATGGATTGATGACTGGCTGACTGGATAAATTGATAGATGGATAGATAGATGGATGAATGATGCTTCTCAGGTCCTACTACCTATATTCTATGTCAGGTGCTGAGAAGAAAATAATTAGTTGAGACTATTAATTCATGCCACTACTGGTTCCCTGGAACTTGAATTTTAATCAGAGTTTTAGCAATGCTTGCTTATCCTCAAAATCATTACTTGCCCTACCAATTAGGGTTAGGGCTGGAAGAAACCTAAACTGTTTATGTCATATAAGCAACCCTTTGCTATTAATTCTGGAGGAAATGACAGGCTCACTCTTGGTATGAAAAATCTTAAGTATCAGAAAGAGTCAAATATCAAGAGAAGAGAGTGACTGGCACACCAATTAAGAGTTTTCAGTGACTAGGAATGTAGTGTAATATGTATGAGTGGTCCACAAATTTAATGCAATATATATGTCTTTTTTTGTAGACCAGAACTCTGGCTCTTTGTGTTAAAGAATCATGCTTGTGACAGTGCAATAGAATGGCTATAGAAGAGGATCCTAGAATCAGTTTTGCAAGTTTTTTTTTTTTGAAAATTTAATTTATTTATGAGAGACACACAGAGAGACGCAGAAACATAAGCAGAGGGAGAAGCAGGCTCCTTGCAGGGAGCCTGTTGTGGGACTCCATCCCAAGACCCCAGGATCAGGACCTGAGCCAAAGGCAGACGCTTAACCACTAAGCCACCCAGTGCCCCAGTTTTGCAAGTTTTAATGACAAGTCTGCCATTTGATGGCCATGTAACCAAGTAGCATTGTTTTCTCTTCTGTTCAATAGAGATCCTAACACTTGAAAGGTGGTAGTGGTGTGAGGGTTAAAGAATACACATGCATACATGATTAACAGAGTGTCTGTCATATAAGAAATGTTAATAAGCATCTGGATGTGTTGTGTTATGTGTCGTTATCATTGTCATTATTATTATTAAATACTGGAGTTTGGGATGGAATAGAAGGCAGGCACTCAGGAGATATGGTGGATTTATTAGTTTCCTATTGGTGCTCCATCAAATGATCACAGAGTTGGTGACTTAACGGCAGAAATTTATTCTCTTACAGTTCTAGATGACATAACTCCAAAATCAGCATCACTGGATCATAACCAAGGTGTTGACAGGGCGTCTTGAGATTCTGAGGGATCCTCAATCCCCTTTTCCAGTTTCTAGTGGCTACTGTTGTTCATTGGCTTATGGCCTTTTCCCTACAAGTTTATGCCTTCTTCATATGACCCTCTTCTCTTCTGGGTGTGTCACATCTCCCTCTCCCTCTCATAAGGGCACTTGTCATTGGATTTAGGACCTACTTAGATAATCCAGGATGATCTCTCCAATGCAAGATCCTTAATTTAATTACATCTGCAAAGACACTTTTTCCTTTTTAGGTTACATTTACAGGTTACAGGGTTAGGACCTGATATCTTTGGGTGGCCATTATTCAGCCTAATACAGGAGGTTGGAAATGAAACTTGATTTTCCATTTTGCAGGGATATAGGTTATCCCGAAGATTTTATTGTGTTGTCTATAGAACAAATGTCAGCATCAGTGGGGACATTTTGTGAATGGTGCTTTTTGTTTTTTGCAAGCTCATTGCTCCTTTCTCCTTTTATATTTGAGCAAAGCTTATTTTATGAATAAAAATGCCTGCAGCAAAAAGCTTTTATTGATCACCTGTGGATCAATACGTAATATTTATATTTCACTGAATCTTCACACTATATTTCAGGTTTTGCTTCTCTGTCAATTTTGAAATGATCTGTGCTAATTCCATTTTCGAACGACCTGGGTCTTCTCTACTGACTTAATTTCTTCTTCTCATTCCGTGAAAAGTCTTTCTTATCACCCCAGGGGTTGCTGAAGGATGTTTTTTCACTGATGGAGGAATAGCATAGTTAGTCAATGATATATTTGTTGTAAAAAATTCTTTTTCCATTGTAGTCCAAACTTAAATTTCCCTAGTGTTCATTTGCTTTCTCTATTTTGGAGTGCACTTAAAAATACATTTGCAGTCACGATTGCCTGGGTAAGTTATAAATCCTAGATATTAGAATTTTTATGCTTTAGAAATAATAAATGAGGGCTTACCAATTAAAGATAAAAAATTACTTGGCTGGGGATAGTAGAATATTTTATCAGTATTATTAAAATTTAAGGGCAGCTGAAATGCCACAGGAATCTTTGTACAACATTTTAGTTTAAAAAGTTGGCTTAGGGATAACTTACATTCTTTTCTTCAATTTTACATCAAACAGGATATTATATAAATTGCAAAAAAAAAAAAAAAGAGCACAGAACTCTTATTGCACTGATTCAAATATAGACCTATGTGGTTTTAGCCTTTATAGTTAGAAATAATTTCTTTGTGTATCTTGGGTTCTTAATAATCTAGTTTTCACTTTCTTAAACCAATGTTATTATCACACATGAAACAAATAGCCTCATATGATTAATTATAAAACAGAAGATTTAAAAAACAAATATTTTATCTATATGTTGCTTATATGGGAGTAGATTTTATAAATAATAATAGGTTTTTTATTCTCATTTTTGTTTTTCTCTATTTTCTTCATTATTTCTTATTCCATTATTCTTAACAGCTGTCTGATGTTCTGGTTTATTCTCTGTAGGTCATTGTGACTTCTTTGCAACATCATCACAATTTTCCATAGCTTTATAAATAACCTCTCTGGAAATTGATGATTTCTAGAGAATAACCTGGAATCCTAGGTAGGCATTTAAAAAAATAAAAGATTGCCTTTTCAGAAGATTATCCTATTAGGAGAAAGCAGAATTCTGTATCTTGCACAAACAAATTGATACCTAAGTAGTGTGCATTTTTAAGCAGTCATTTGTGAAATGATGTGGACTTAATGGCAGATTAAAACAACTACCCACTGGGCTGTTTCAAAAAAAAACAAAACCTTCCAATTAAGATGGATCCACGAGAATGTGAAATAAATCCACCACAATACGGAGCACCTTCTATGTGAAGGACACTCTTCGGCTTGCTGAATGGTGGAGGAAGAGAGGAGTTGTAAATTATCTCAGTCCCCAGAATTGTGTCATCTAGAGCAGTGGTTCCCAGTGGGGGCTCTCTTGTGCCAATGAAATGGACTTAGGGCAGCATCTGGAGACATGCTTGGTTGTCACAACTTAGGGAGGGTGCTGCTGACACCTAGTGGGTGGAGGCCTGAGATGCTGCTCAACATAGTGCAAGGCCCTGGACAGCTTTCCCAAAACAGAATTTTCTGGTCCCCAATGTGACCAGTTCTGAGGTTGCAAAACCCGGATTCAGAGAAAGGTGGAAGGCACACACAGAAAGAGTTTTGATATTTCAAGCTGGGCATTATTCAAGCTGGTCATAATAATGCCCAGCACATTTATTAGGGCTTCAGAGGAGAGGAGAGATTCTTGTAGATTATAGAGGGGTGGGATGTAGGGTCAGAGCTCATGACAGAAGATAGGTAAGAACGTATGAAGGCATTTCACAAAGAGAAATGGCAACCCAAAGATGATATTCAGAATTCAGAATGATGACTATTGCACGCACTCAGGGTGGCTGCATGACCAGTTAGAACAAACACACAGCTTTACGTGTAGTTGTGTTTATAGATTTTATATCAGCCTTGGGACAGCTATCTTTTCCCTAGGTTCAACCAAAAGTCCAGTCTTACTAGAACTAATTTGGGAGTAAACTAGAATGGGTTTATCTCTTTGAGGGCCTTGAATAAGAAATTTGACTTGATCTGATAGGCAGAGTCGGCTGTGAGACCATAAAAAAACAAAAAAATTGAATTAAGGATTTTCTAAGAAAGTTCTTTTTTCACTCCACTTCCGCCTGCCTTTTCAGTGTGTTTTAAAAAAGATGTTAAATATATAATTGAACATTTTCATAGGGATGTCCCATGGTAGTTACCGGGCAGAGCCTCTTGACTGTGGCTTTGCATGGTATATCTCCTGAAAATTTCGAGTATTTCTAATAGCAGTCATTGGTGGTGGCAGGGAGGGGGAAAGATCTGACAGTGACAGCAGTATTCTAAGGAGGTTAATTTGGGGCCAATATGCGAAATGACTTGCAATGAGAAGAAATAAGAAAAGAATACTTTTTTGTTATTAAAAAAAATAATAAATTCCAGTTAGTTAACTTCCAATGTTATACTAGTTTCAAGTGCACAATATAGTGATTCAGCAATTCCATACATCATGTGGCATCATCACACCGAGTGCATTCCTTAATTTCCATCACCTGTTTAACCCATCCCCTCCACCTACCTCTTCTCTGGTAACCAGTTTGCTCTATAGGGTTAAGAGTCTGTTTCTTACTTTATCTCTTTTTTTCTCCTTTGCGTGTTTGTATCGTAAATTCCACATATGAATGAAATCATGTGATATTTGTCTTTCTCTGACTTATGTCGCTCAGCATTATACTCTCTGGGTCCATCCATGTTTTTGAAAATGGCAAGATTTCATTTTTTTAACATTTTTTTTTTTAAGTAATCTCTACTCTCAGTGTGGGGCTCAAACTTACAATCCTGAGGTCAAGAGTTACATGCTCTTCTGATTGAGCCATCCAGGCACCCCAAGATTTCATTCTTTTTTATGGGTAAGTGAAATATTCATTGTATCCACATATTCTTTATCCATTCATCAATTGGTAGATACATGGGTTTCTTCCATATATTGGCTATTGTAGATAATGCTGCTGTCAACATAGGGGCACATATTTCTCTCTGAATGAGTGTTTTTGTATTTTGGGGGTGAATAACTAGTAGCGTGATTGCTGGAGCATCATAGGTTAATTTTGTTTTAACTTTTTGAGGACCCTCCATAGTGTTTTCCAGAGTGGCTGCATAAGTTTGCATTTCCTACCAGCAGTGCACAACGGTTCCTTTTTCTCCACATCCTCACCAACACCTGTTGTTTCCTATGTTGTTGATTTTAGCCATTCTGACAGGTGTGAGGTGATAGTGCATTGTAATTGATTTGCATTTCCCTGATGATGAGTGATGATGAGCATCTTTTCATTTGTGTGTTGGCCATCTGGATGTCTTCTTTGAAGGAATGTCTGTTCATGTCTTCTGCCCATTTTTTAGTTGGGTTATTTGTTTTGGGCATGTTGACTGCTATATTATTTCTATATATTGGATGCTAATCTTTTATTGGATAATCATTTGCAAATATATTCTCCCATTCCATTGGCTGACTTTTAGTTTTGTTGATTGCTCTCTTCGCTGTGCAGAAGCTTTTTATTTTTTTTAAATTTTGTTTGTTTACATGTTTGTTTGTTTTTTTTTTTTTAAAGTAATCTCTGCACCCAACATTGGCCCCGAATGCATGACCCTGAGATCAGGTATCACATGTTCTTCCAACTACACCACTCAGGTGCCCCTGAAGGCTTTTATTTTGATGTACTTCTAATAATTAATTTTTGCTTTTGTTTCCCTTACCTCAGAGGACCTATGTAGAAAAAGTTAATATGATCAATATCAGAGAAGTTACTACCTATGTTCCCTTCTAAGATTTTTATAGTTTGAGGTCTCACATTTAAGTTTTTAATCCATTTTAAAGTTATTTTTTTGCGTATGTTAGAGGAAAGAAGAAAGGAAGACTTTAAATTGTTTGGGTACAAGCAGTGGTACTGGAAGTTAAATGCCATATGCTGGGGGGATGATTGTTAAAGAACTGGTATAATCAAATCTCTCTAATCTTCTGGTAAGTGATTTAATAAAGGAGGATAAATGTATGAATTGATTGAAATAATTCATGTAATATACCTGGCCCAGGGGAGGAGTGATTTTGAAATGGAGAGACATTTGCTAAAGGCATGATTATTAAAGAATCAGTAAAATATACTATTTCTCATCCTCCTTAATTGATTTGATACAAAGGGAGTTAATATATGGATCCAATGGAATTATCCACATAGAATACTTGGACCAGCGAAGGGTGGTTTTGAACCCCTTCTCTGGTATGTTCAAGTTCTGCCGGTAGTTAGGTGGCAGAAATTAACCTTTGATTTCTTCATTATCAGGAAGATGATAATAAATTGCATGGACCTCCAGAGCTTATGCTGTAAGGACTATATGAGGTAATGCACGTAAAACATTGAAATACTGCCTGGAATCTTGTATGTGCTCAAAAAAATGAATATAATAAATCTTATAATGTTTATCCAATATACGGAGTCAAACAGAGAACTCAAAGTTAACCTGGAGATGTTGAGTATTTGTCACTGGAGCAATAAAGATATATTAAGGAAGTCCGACGGAGAGTTAGTTTTGAGGTGAGAGATGTTGTGAAGTTAGTTTTAAATGCCCAGAGTTTGAGAGAAAGACAGCATGCATCAAAACAAAATGCTTTGTGGGTGTTTGGAGGATAGATAGATAGATAGCCAGTATCTGAAAGATGTAAGTAAGGAGGGTATGCTGGTTTAGAAATCTGTGTAGAGGGAGACTTTGAATCAGAAAGTGTGGCAGAAAGTTTCTGCTTTAGCTCTTTCAGTATATATTTCTTACTCATGGATCTGTGGGTCTGCAGTAATATGAGTGTAATTGGGCCAGGTTAGACTGTATTGCTGCTCCAAGGTACAAGTTGAGTCTGAATTTTCCCAAGATGTCTTTCATTTTCCTTGGACTAGCGACTTCCTGGGGTATGTTTGTTCTTGTGGTGAAATGTGTGAGGATAAAAGCATCAGGAGAACTGTAAAAGCACATTTTAAGCTTCTGCTCACATCACATTCCCTAACATTTCATTGACCAAAACAATTTGTATGGCCAAATCCAAGGTCAGTGGTTAGTTTGTCCACCATGAAGCCATAGCAGCGGTGTGATTTTTATTTTTATTTTATTTTACTTATTTGTTAAAAATTTTATTGGGGGGGAGGGGAAGGGCGAAGCAGACTCCTTGCTGAGCAGGGAGCCTGACACAGGGCTTGATCCCTGGACCCTGGGATCATGACCAGAGCTAAAGGCAGACACTTAACTCACTGAACCACCCAGTGGGTATGATTTTTGATAGTCCTACAAGCAAATGAGGAATCAGGACCAATGATTCACTCTTCCAAAGAAACAAAAGGAAATCTGCTGGAGGCAGGGATTTTTGAGAAAGCTTGTATGTTCACCAAAAGAGAGAGAGAGAGAGAGAGAAACAGCTGGTGCTGCTTCCCTGCCTTCTTCCTGCCTCCTGTATGGACTTGTTGACTGGTTGTGGCATCCTTCTTGTGGTCAGGATGAGAAGGCGAAGAGCATCATGGAGACATCTTGATATTGTCCAGCTTTTGAAGCAAGGGCAGAAACTGCCTGTCTACAGATTTATTGATAGTTAAGCCATAAAGTCATGTTTTCTGTTATGTACAGTGGAAAGCAATGCTAGTGACCTAGTAAAGATAAAAGAAAAAAAAAGGCAGAAATTTAAGCCACACCTTGGGTTTTACCCACATTTGGGGTATGAGAGGGGCATGAAGCCTCACATGTAATATATACTCAGAAATGTTTGTTGTCTTGCATTGATTTAAAGGAGTCAGACAGGCCTTGTTCCCTGCTACTCCTTACATCTATTAGTCCACTGCCCGGTCATTCTCCTTTGCTCCCATCCCAGAGAAACCTGTATCACCACCAGCATAATAATGATATTTTATTATCATGATCTGAAATCCTAGGGTTTGATATCCAGCTGTTCTAAATAGAGCAGGTTTCTGTCAAAGAGATTTCACTTAGGAGTAAGCATGACAGTATTCAAACTACTGCCACCCAGGGAGAAAGTCTTTATTTACCATTCTTCCTACTTGTCAGCCTCTAGATAAGGGATGTGCTTATTATTTTTTTCTCCCTTCATCTTCTCCCATATTCACAAAGAGAAAAGTTTGTGTTATTAAAGGATGGTCTGATGTCGGTGAGTAAATTCTTTCCTCCTAGGTCATTTTACAATTAGATTCTTATGTGAATGTGATTTCCATTTCATGCAATTAGGGGTAATTGCATGCAATATTAAATTGCAGGACTGTCTCTGAAATTGAAGGCAATGAAAGTGTACGTACGTATCACCTTTGTGGGGTATGTCGCTTTTTGACTCTTACTGCTTATCAGAATGGTAACAGTTACTGCATTTGTACTTATAGTTGTATATTGCTAATTTTTATGAATGGAACATAATACATGAGGATCTATGGTACACAAGTCTTCTTGGAGAGGGTCATCAGAACTAAGAGACTGCTAAACTGCCCTAAGTTAGTCCTTCTGATGTTTTTATCAGACAAATAATGAGCACATGCCCACCTTGTCTGTAGGCACCAAACCTCTTTGAAATTTAATTGATTAATTAATTTAAAGATTTTATTTATTTATTCATGAGAGACACACAGAGAGAGGCAGGGACTCAGGCAGAGGTTGAAGCAGGCCCCCTCTGGAGAGCCTCATGCGGTACTCCATCCCAGGACCCCAGGATCACGACCTGAGGCAAAGGCAGATGCTCAACTACTGAGCCACCCAGGCATCCCTGAAATTTATTTTAGATCCTGCTATCATTTAGGATGACTCACATCTGGATTTCCTGTGAAAAATTGTTAACACATTGTGGAATAGAAACTCCAAATTTTAGGATTTCACTTCCAAATAAAATGTAATAAACATCAGAGAGGCTCTCATGGGCTTGTATACTTTTAGTTTTTCCAGAGAAAGACACTAAGGCAAAAATAGGTATTTATCATCATGATAATTGTATAAAAGAAAGTGAATTTAAATCATGAGTAATAGAAATCATGGTTACATATCTTTGTTGGGATAACAGAGTTGGAAGTCTGATCCAACACTTAGGGATTTACTCCAAACGTCCCCTTTACTTATTTGGAACTTCTTTCTCTGACAGTGAGAAACGTGACTCACATTCTCTACAACATATTTGAACTTACGTGTTCAATGCTAGAATTCATATAGTTTTAGAATTGCTGACCTGTACTCCTGGGATAAACAAATAGACAAACGACTGTGCTTATGCAGTTCCTTTTGTCTAAGTATCCAGTCAAAACACTGTTTCCCAAAGCTTCGTAGGCCAACAGCTCCTTTCTTCCTGACACCTTTCAGTGTGGGTATGTGGTTCATTTGTAACATCGTTAAATCTGCCATGGTCTACATTTCTTTTTAATTTCCTCCCATATCCTTGTTGATTTTTTAAAAAATCCACAAATGGTAAAATTCACTCTTTGTAGTGTATGGTTTTAGAGATTTGGGCACATGCATGAAGTTATGTATCCACCGGCATGATGCCACAAAAAACACTTCCATCGTTCCCCAAATGCCTTGGTGCTGCTTGTTTGTAGTCAATCCTTCTCTCTTCCCTTGACCTATGGGTAACTGCTAATCTGTTTCTATCTCTATGTCTATTTCCATCTATTTTGCCTTAGCTGTAAATAATTTTTCCTGTTGAAAAGTTAATTGCCTTGCAAATTTTATATTCTTGTTTAGAAGAAATGATTATTCAGATGAATGCCACCAATATGAGCCATCATATTTTGCTGAGAACCTCATAATAATACTTATTACTGTAGCTATGGAGCACCTACGTGTGTGTGTGTATGTGTTGTGTGTTGGGCACTGTGCAAAGCTTGTTTATGGACAATTTCACAATTTCACTGAGTGTTCATGCTCCTCTGTTCTGATAGATACAACTAGTTCCATCTTACAGATGAGAAAACTGAGGCCCAGAGACTTGCCTGAGTTTGCTCAGCTGGAAGTGAGGTCATTATTTGAACCTAGGCAGTCAGACTGTTTTTGCCAACTTTTCCCTCACTAGACTTGAATGCCTCCTCACATAGAAACCCATGCTTACAGAATATGCACCTGGCACATGCTAAATGTTGGTTTCCAAACTGTCACATGCATTATCTCATTAAATCGTCACAGTGGTCCCTTGATGTAAGTGTTCCAGTTGTCCCAATTTTGCAGAGAAGTCAGAGGCAGGGAGGGCTGATGTTGCTATCCTGAGGCCACGCAGCTGGCTATGTGATGGTTTTGTTTCAGTCCTGAATCTGAGTGACTGCAAAGTCGGCCCACCCCTAATCACTGCCTCTCTGAATCAGGTTAGGACTTTAAGAATTAAAGTGGATCGTGTGCCAGCCTAAGTGACAATGAATGAAAGAAAATGCCATTAATAATTCAGTGGAGGGAGCGAGCTAGACGTCCAGGCAGTGGGCTGAAGTACTGTTAGTCTGCATCTCTAGCCAGGAGGATGATTGGCAGAAATGCAAGCCATGCGGCCAACAGGAATCTTGGGAGATACTGTGTGTGTGTAACAGCCGAGGGCATTTCAGGGGGTGGATTCCTGGTGACAGAGGACGGAAGGCAGGGATGCTGTGCGTGGGTCAGCTTTCCCGCTCCGTTCCCCAGCCGGCTAGCACCACCTAACGACTCCTTCGGTGTGGCTTGCAGCAGTCCTCACAGTGTGGTTTGCTGGCACTTCTGCAACTTCAGGTGCTTATTTGGCTGTGTTCTCCCTGTGTGACCTTGGTCTCTCTCTGCATCTTGCTTCCTGTATCTCTGCATCTGTTCTCCTCTGTCTATGTTACTGTTCCCGGGATGTATCAGTGACAGCAGAAAAGCCATGCAGAGTTTGAACACAGCGACAGGAAGCCTCTCTGGTCTTTCTCAGGGTCTCCTGCCCTTCACTCCCAGCTTTGGGGTGATGTGTGGTTTCCAGTGTGCTTGTTGGTTGGCAGAGAGGCCTGGTCCTGATGTCCTCCTGCCTGACACACTGAATACCCCTTTTTAGTGAGCTGAGAGACTGGCTGGATTTCCTTTGAAAAAAAAAAACAGACCAGGGGATTCATGATTTTTTTTTCTGTTCTTTTGCATTTTTATTGAGGCAAAATTCACTTGACATATAAAATTAACCATTCGCCATTATAAAATGTGCAATTGAGTGGTATTTAGTACATTCAGAATATCACACAACTATGACCATTAGCCAGTTCTAAGACATTTTTATAGCGGCACCTGGCTGGCTCAGTCTGTAAGGGCATGAGACTCTTGATCTCAGGGTTGTGATTTCAAGCCACATGTTGGGCATGGAGTCTACTTTTAAAAAAAGACGTTTTTACCACCCCAAAAGAAAATCTGTTCCCATTAAGCAGACGCTTCTCTTTCCTCTTTCTTTCCAGCCTCTGGCAACCACTAATCTGCTTTCTTTCTCCATAGATTTTTCTTAATGCTGGACATATAAAAAGAATTATCAGTATGTAGCTTTTTGTATCTGGCTTATTTCACTCAGCATCATGTTTTTGGGGTTCATCCACCTGTAGCTTGTATCAATACTTTATTCCTTTTAATGGCTGAATAACGTTCCATCATGTGGACATGCTACATTTTGTTTATCCACGCATCGGTTGATGGGCGTTGAGTTGTTTACCTCTCTTAACTCCTGTGTGTATTTGAACACTGGCGAACAACTATTTGAAGTCCCTTTTTTTTCAGTAAAAAGGGACTTTTTCAGGCAGCCTGGGTGGCTCAGCGGTTTAGTGCCACCTTCGGCCGGGGGCATGGTCCTGGAGACCGGGTATCAAATCCCACGTTGGGCTCCATGCATGGAGCCTGCTTCTCCCTCTGCCTGTGTCTATGTGTCTCTCTGTGTTTCTCATAAATAAATAAATAAAATCTTTTTTTAAAAAAGGGACTTTTTTGGGGGGGGGTCTATGGGTATGTATTTACGAGTAGAATTGCTGGGTCACGTGGTAGATTTCTATGTGAAATATAACTTACCGAGGAACCACCAGACTGTTTCCCACAGTGGCTGCCCCATTTTCTATTCTCCAGCAGGGCACAAGGGTTCTTATTTCTTTATAAGCTTATTCCTCATGTTGTGCTTTTCAAGGGAGGAACTTAGGAAGGTGAATGGCTGCTTCCCTTCTCCAGACATCTTGCTGGATTCCATTCCATGCTCATGGAATCAGGCAGCTCACATTATTCGTTTGAGCCTCAGTTTCCACATCCATGTAATAGATAGAATTGTGTGTCTGTACCATGTTTTTTGTGAAGATTATGTAAGTCATTCACGTTGGCTCAGTAAATGCTAGCTGCATATAATGATGATGATGATAATTTATTATCATTTTGCCTTTCCTTTTCAGGCTCTTTTATTCTCTGGCAGTCCCTTTGCTCATGGGTCTGACTTCAAATGGCTGAGTGCTCTTTCTGCAGTTCCATGCTATCCTTGTTCTTGTGGGCACATAGTTTCACTTCTGGTGCTACCAACATGTAATTTGCTTGCTTGCTTGTTTGCTTCCTTCCTTCCTTTTATGTATGTAAGAACATGTGAGCAGGGGGAGGAGCAGAAGGAGAGAGACAAATGACTCCATGCTGAGTGTGGAGCCCCATGTAGGGCTTGATCCCATGACCCTGAGATCACCACCTGAGCCAAAATCAAGATTCAGATGTTCAACTGAGTGAGCCACCCAGACACCTCTCCCTCACTTTTTCATTAATACATGTCTAATATAAGAGGATGCATCCTCTCAGTTTTGGTGGAGAGGAGGATGAGCGACAGGGGCTGTGTATGACCAGCATGTTCCTACTGTAAATTTATTATTTTTATTTTTAAAAATTTAATAATTTTTTTTTCTGTAATACCTACCCACAATGTGGAGCTTGAACTTCCAACCCCAAGATCAAGAGGTGCATGCTATACCAGCTGAGCCAGTCAGGTGCCTCATGCAAATTTATTTATTATTTCTTAGGACTCATATACTCTATCTTACAGAAATGCATTTTTAAATTTTACACTCAACCTTATTTTTTATCTGTGTGTGTCCTAATGTAATGGTGAATGGAACCCCATATGAAAAAAACCTTCACATCCAAGCATTGGCTGTGTCAGAAATTGCACACATTTACCCTAAGGTACCAGCAGATATAGCCTTGCCAACCCATTGATGCATGTGCATCGTGGTTTTGTGTGCACAGTCCCAGAAGGACGCATTAAACTTTAGCATACATGAGATACATCAGGGGAGCTTGTCCAAATATGGGGTTCCAGGCTCTGCTCTGAGACACTCAGTATTTCTGTGAGGGAGGCGCAGGGGTTTTATGTCTCTTTTGGGTCTGAAGTAGGCAGATGAGTCTGCATGGTTGACCACCCTTTGAGGAGCTCCACGCTAGATAACGTCTGAAATCCTGGGTCCAACTTCCTTGTCTTCATCTCTTCATTTCCACACCTTGAATGCTAGCCTCCTGGGATGACCCAGGACCCACCTACACTGTCCTTCCATTCCCAGTGTGTCTGACAGCACCCTTACATTTGCTTGTAATGTGTTTCCACCTCATACAGGGATACGTTTCTGTTCCTCCTTCTAAGGCTCCATGTGACCCTGTGCTTCCTTTCCTTTTAGCCCTTAGCACAGTGCACGGTTCACATGGTGGGGAGCTTTCAGAGTTGAGAGTGCCTGGGGCTAGTCCACTTCTTACTTTTACTAGCTGTGTGAATTTGCACAAGTTAATTTCTCTGTCTCCTCTGTATAAAAGGAATAATTAACAGTTGCTGGATCTACAGGATGACCATGGGGTAGAATGAGGCAACACCTATAAAAATATGCCTGGGACAGAGTAGGTACCCAGTGAATGATTTTACTGCTTTTTAATGTCTTTTATTCATTTGATTGCTTCCTCTGCTAATCTGTGAGCTTCTTGACAGTGGAGATTCTTCCCTGTATCTTTTTTTTTAAAGATATTATTTATTTATTCATGAAAGATATATATATAGAGAGAGAGAGAGAAGCAGAGATACAGGCAGAGGGAGAAGCAGGCTCCACGCAGGGAGCCCGACGTGGGACTCTATCCCGGGACTCCAGGATCACGCCCTGGGCCGAAGGCAGGCGCTAAACTGCTGAGCCACCCAGGGATCCCCTCTTCCCTATATCTTATCTCCATTACTTACAAAGTGCTTAGTATCTAAAAGGTGATCAAACACATACACACATTGATTGATTAATTGATTGAAAGAGAGCTTGAGCAGAGGGTGTGTGGTGAGGGACAGAGGAGAAGGAGAAAGAGAATCCCAAGCAGGCTCCATGCCCAGTGCAGAGCCTGATGACATGGGGTTCAATCTTAGGACCCTGAGATCATGATCATCACCTGAACTGAAATCAAGTCTGCTTGCTAGGCAGCCTGCGTGGCTCAGTGGTTTAGTGCCACCTTTGGCCCAGGGCATGATCCTGGAGTCCCGGGATCGAGTCCCATGTCAGGCTGCCTGCATGGAGCCTGCTTCTCCCTCTGCCTGTGTCTCTGCCTTTCTCTCTCTCTCTCTCTCTCTCTCTGTCTCTTGCGAATAAATAAATAAAATAAAATAAAAATCTGCTTGCTCAACTGACTGAGCCACCCAGGTGCCCCACCCTATCAGCATTTTTAAAAAATTTTTATTTATTTATGATAGTCACACAGAGAGAGAGAGAGAGGCAGAGACACAGGCAGAGGGAGGAGCAGGCTCCATGCACCGGGAGCCCGATGTGGGATTCGATCCCAGGACTCCAGGATCGTGCCCTGGGCCAAAGGCAGGCGCCAAACCGCTGCGCCACCCAGGGATCCCCCATCAGCATTTTTAAAGGAGTTTTGTATATTCTGGAGACTCTTGAAGGACCAAATGAATTTTATGAATCCCCCAACCCTTTTCTTTACTGTTTTCATAATTTTCTCATTTGAGTTCATCTCTTAAGATATATACTGCCTTGCAGCCACCTTCCTTCATTGGCTGTTTGTTGAGCCCAGGCTTCTATTCTGCTGAATTGGCATTTCTTCCAGCAACCCCTTCCCCACTAATGATTGACTGACAGTGGGGTGGCTGATGTGTTGAGTCAGCACCTGAGGGGCTCATGGACTCTTCCCTAACTGAAGGAGGAAGAGTAACTCTTATCTATTCTGTTAATGGGAAGAGAAAGCCACTGGACCTTTGTGATTCATTCTGCAGGGTTGCAGAATGTGATCTGTGTGGTAGAATGTATGTGTGTTTGTGTAAAAAGATCCCCTCTGTTTAAAGTGCCAAAGCTACTGCCAATAAACTTTAAGATAAGGAGGTGAGAATTAGTTTAAAAATAAAGAAATGGCACAATAAGAAAGAGAAAAACTATTTTTCAGTAACCCTTAAAGATATATTGGAAATATATAAACCACTGCTGCTCTGTAGAGAATATTAGTGTTAGGAATACACATGGCTATAGGAAAAGTCTTTGCCATAACTTAGGGAGATAATTTAGAACTATAATCCTTGAGGAGGTTCCTCAAAAAGCTAAACATAAAATTACCATTTCTGAGTATTTATCTGAGTAATCATTGCAGCATCATTGACAATAGCCAAAAGGTTGGAAATAAAATGTTCCCTGAGAAAGGAGTGAAGTTCTGTCATACGCTATTACATGAATGAACCTTGAAAACACAATGCCAAGTGAAAGAAGTCAGACAGAAAAGGCCAAATATTGTTTGATTTCACTGATATGCAGTACTTAGAGTCATCAAATTCATAGAGACAGAAAATAGAATGGTGGCTTCCAGGGGCTGCAGTGGGGAGGGGATGAGGAGTACATCTGCAGTGGGTACAGAGTTTCATTTGGGATTATGAAAAAGTTCTGTAAAAGGATAATGGTTATTGTTGCAGAGCATCGTAAAAGTACAGATGCCACTGAATTGTCCAGTTAAAAATGATTAAAAGATAAGTTTTATGTTATATAAATTTTACCACATTAAAAAAAATACCAAAGAGGCTTCTGGGTGGCTCAGTTGGTTAAGTGTCTGCCTTCAGCTCAGGTCATGATCCCGGAGTCCTGGGATTGAACCTCGCACTGGGCTCTTTGCTCAATAAGGAGCCTATTTCTCCCTCTGCCTCTGCTGCTCCCCCTGCTTGTGTTCTCTCTCTGGCTCAGTCTCTCTGTCTCAAATAAGTAAGATAAAATCTTAAAAAAAAATAAAAAAATATTTTAAAATACCACAAAAAAGAATAAACAGCTAAGAAAAAAATTGGAGAAGCAAGCTCCTGCTTTGGTCAGTGCTAGCTGAGATTTTTTTCTGATACCCCATACATTTCCTTTATGGAGCACTCATCTGTTTCTAGCTGCCTTCATTTGGAAGCAGAGCTTGGAGCCTGGCAACCTGCAGACTGTAACTGGCCCATGGAAGAGTTTTGTTTGAGCCACACTGTTTATTTGAAGTTTGCTATGAGATACTTGGCATCAAAAATAGAAACTGGATTTTTATCTCTTAAAAACCTTGTGGTCTGGCCACACTGGATCCACGTTCTCCCAACTCAGGGATGTGTCCTCAAAGGAGCCCGGTGGGCTCCTGCACACACAAGCTGGGCACCTGCCTGGCCTGAGGGGAAGTGCATTTGCTGTCCCTAACTGAACTGATTCTCCTTACACAGTCTGGGAATGGATCACTTCAGCTGTTGATCATTGTCTTTGTTCTCCTGCTTTCAAAAAGAATTTGATCTTTGTTATGTAAATTAGCTTTTGTTTATGGCCCTTGCATTGTTTATTTCTTCACTGTAGGACTGTTGGCTCAGAAGCCTCCTGTTGTCAAACTCAGTTTTTACACATGCAATTATTTTTAAAGCAGCCCACATAATTAGATTTGAGCTTGTAGAACCTGTTTTGTGTACCCCATAAAACCTCACCAGATAGCTGTTACCCATTGGTGAGGTGGACCTTATAGTAACAGCCTCAAATTCTATAGCCCTTTCGAGTGCCAGACCAACATGTCACTGCTGTGCCCCTGAGGACATCCACTGAGTCACATACATTCTTCTCTTCTGGGTGATGGCTTCTTCAAGGAAGCCTCTGGACAACATTGTGGTTGAAAGTCTGAGCCCTTCCTAAGTTAATGTTGAAGCCCTAACCCCCAGTATGATGATGAGGGCTTTGGGAAGTGATTAGGTTCAGATGAGGTCATGAGGGTGGAGGCCTCATGGAGCTCTCTCTCTCTACACGTATGCTCACGCTTGTGCATTGGCCAAGTAAGGCCACAGCTAGAAGATGACTTTCTACAAGCCAGGAATCTGGCCCTCACCAGGAACCAAATCTGTGGCACCTTCATTTGGACTTCCAACCTCCAGAACTGTGAGAAATAAATGTCTTTTGTTTCAGCCAGCCAGTCTGTGGTATTTTGATATAGCAGCCAGAGCTGACTAAGCCAGAAGGTCTCATGCTGCAAGAGACTTCTCTCTCCTACAACACTGTCCACATGCTACCCAACAAAGTGTCTTGTGTGTTACTGCCTCCTGTGGCCCTATCTTTACCTTTGATCAACCCCAATTCCTTCAAACGCTCTACAATTAATACATGTTTTTTCTTATCCTAAAGTACAAATATAACTCACTAGACAGAGAAGGTAAAGAAGAGTCGAATGCCATTAAGGGGACCTCTTATCTCCCCCATTGAGATGGGAAAAGCAGTAAAATGGGCATTGAGGGCACTTATGTTTGCCAGAGCTGGGAGAGAGCACATTACTTGTCTTTTGGCACGTGGCTGGGCCTTCCAATAATTGGCATTATGTGCATCCGCACTTGGATATTTTACAAGAGGCTCTACACTGATGATAACCCTTGAGTTGGTAAAAACGTGAGTGGCATATGCCTGGAGTGTACCTCTCATTGGTCAAGGATTAAATTCATGGGGAAGCACACACCTAAAGCAGCTTCGGTCTCATCACAGGTTCTGAATCCAAGGTGAAAAGGCTACAGGAGCTTGTCGCAGTCAGCGGAAATGCGTACCTAACGTGGATTGATGGTTCTGGTTGATCAGGATTTGCAGGAAATGGGGTAATGCAATTACCATCCTCGGCCAGCTCTCCGTAGGGTGTTCTCACAGATCAGTGGCAAAGGGTTCATAGGCGATTTTCTTCCCCATTATATTGTGAGATGTACAAGTCGTCCTACTGATACTGCTGGGGAGAGATTTTTAACGGATTATGAGACTGCTGTTTAAAAAAATGATTTCCAGTTAAATACCTGTTAGTATTAAAATGGTAAAGGTCTAAAGAATGGGGGAATTCTCCAAAATAATTGCTTCTCGAGGAGCTTAGTTTGATTGTCTTATAAACAACTTTAACTTGGTTCTTTTCTTCTTTCCTGTGACAAATGAGAAAAGAAGTCTGCATTTCATCGAACAGTCAGACTTCCAATGTGGTGTTTACTTGCATTTTCCATTTCTACTGCAGCCAGGAAATCAAATCCAAAGGATTAAACGCCCCATTCGAAAAGTAATGGAAAATTAAAAAAGGGAGAAGTTCACCAATAAATGAAGAAGACTTTGTTCACAGTTTCTAAATGATACTCAAGAATGCCAACAAATTAGGCAAAGGTGACCTTGAGTGCACAGGCCAACTGTGTTAGCCTCCCTTACCTTCCTGCTGGTGTCAGGAGGTTAATTTCCCTACAACCATCATTGCTAATAATGGCCATGTTTTAAATGTTTCTTCTGTGCCAAGTCCGTGCTTTTTATCCATTATTTTCTTATTTCTTCAAAACTTCTTTTTTTTTTTAATTTTTATTTATTTATGATAGTCACACATAGAGAGAGAAAGAGAGGCAGAGACACAGGCAGAGGGAGAAGCAGGCTCCATGCACCGGGAGCCCGACGTGGGATTCGATCCCGGGTCTCCAGGATCACGCCCTGGGCCAAAGGCAGGCGCCAAACCGCTGCGCCACCCAGGGATCCCCAAAACTTCTTGAAGTACATATTTTAATTACCCCCATTTTAGAAGGGAAAACCAGATGTGGGCAGTTAATGTGTCCAAGGTCACGGGACTAGTAAGTGATAAAGTCTAATTCCAAACCATCTTCTCCTTGACTCTACACCCACAGTCCAAGTCACTGTGTGTACTGCCAGGAACACTTACCTTCCATTACCCACCTATGTAGCCCACCTATGGTCAGGGGTCTGGCTGCCTCATTGGTTTTGAATAAATCAGGGATTTTTCTCCCCATCTGAGATCTCCAGGGCCCAAAGGCATGACATTCACGTAATAGTCAACAGGGATGTCTATCAGGGGTCTAGTAGAGGCCAGGTAGTGGGTCAAGGGCTAGAAAACAGAAGAGAGATGACAAGAGAGTGCCCCACCCTCATGGAGCTTTCAATCTCAGGGGGAGACAAGACAATGAAAAGGTAAATACTAGTTGCTCATTGTGGTAGATACCAGGGAAGAATCAACATGATCATGAGGTAGAAAACAATAAGTAGGGCCCATGGAGAAGGCTCTCTGAAAAGACAATGTTTCTGCTGAAACTTGGAGAGAAGGAAAGAGCAAGCCTTGCCAACAGCTATGGGGAAGAGCATTTCAGGCAGAGCAAACAGTAAATGCAAAGGCCCTGAGATGGGAACAAGGTTGACCTGTTTGAAAAAATGGAAAGGAAGTCAGTGTGACTAGAGTAACAGAGTATAGAGAGGCAGCCCTCCCTAAGTGGGATTTAACAGTTTGCCTTAAGAGGGCAGAACAAACATATTCTGTATCTCAAGTTCTTTTCTTTTTCCTTTAAAGAAGTTTGTTTCTCTTTTTTGCATTACTTTTCTCTTCCTCTACCTTATTCAAATACCTGCTGCGGTTGCTCTTGATTAAAAAAACAGTACTCTCTGTTGATCTAGGTTTTTAATTCAAGAAATCTTTGAGCATTAGATGCCAAACCCTGGGAGAGGGCATGCAGGGACTCCAGAGCAGTAAAGTGATGTGTTTTTGGGGCTTAGGAACACTTAACTTTGAATTCCAAAAGTGAAAATGAAGTTGACCTTGCAGAAATGAATCGCAGGCTAGGTGGTGGTAAGCCTCTAAAGAAGATTCATGTGGGACCTTTTCAAATAATTCTGTTCTCCAGTCAATTTTAAACCACCCTGCATCCTAGTGAACACAGTTTATGGCTTTGTTCACATCATAGATTTGGAAATCAAGACCTAAGAAAGGTCACACCATTAAATAAACGTTCAACACTCAGGGAGAGATGGGATGTTAATAATAAATTCTCAGTTGCATGACATTAACTTGCTACTTTTGTAATAGCTACCTTGGTTTGCATTCATAAAACTTAAAAAAAAATTGCCCGTATTTTTGATGAAACAAAGCAAGTTTTTGACATGAGCATTTGTCCACTTCAGAGAAATTGAATAAAGGAAGTGTTCATTGATTAATATTCTTAATTAATATTGATTAATATCAATATTCATTGATTAATATTAATTCTTGAATTAATCAATATTCTCATTGATTAATATACTAGAAATCTATTTGAAAACCCCTTACATCCAGTATTTCTCCAATTTATTCTGCTTATGTATACTCTAGAACTTTGCTGTCCCATATGGTCACCATTAGCCACAGGTGTCAACTGGACCCTTGAAGTCTGGCTGGATTGAATTGAAATGTGCCCTAAGTGTCAAATACACGCTTTTGAGGTCTTAATGTGAAAACATAATGTAAAATATCTCTATAGTTTTTATATTGATCATACAATGGAATGACAATCTGCATATATACAGTTAAATCCGTCGCACTATTAATAGAATTTTGCTTATTCACTTTTACCTTTTTAAAAATGTGGTTACTAGAGAATCTTAAATTATATAGGGCTTGCATTCTGTTCCTATTGAAGTGTATTCTAAAAAGACTTCTGCATCCAGTTATCATGCTATAGTTGACACCAGACTTGCCCTCCTATTGCAAACAATTATAAAAGCAATGAAATCTGTGAGGTTCTTCTTTTCAGGCATCCATCAAAAGCAGGACAATTCTGTGATCCTTGATAGAAGGGCAGCATATACACTGAGCCTGCTGCAAGCCTGGCTGTCTGTCCAGGAGCCCTGTTCTGCTGTAGGTGCAAGTAGGTTGCACCAAGCAGACTCAGAGTATTAACTAAAAGGTAGAGAGTAGAATTCTTGGCTTCTGAAGTGGAATTTTTTTTTGGCCAAGTACCAGAAAAGAGGAATATGTGTGGGGGAGAATTGCTACATCTTTGTGGGGATTTACAACAGGTCCTTGGCTGAGGGCTGCACTTTCTATGCACAGGTTGAGATGTCACCAGACTTAGCAGGGATCTCTTGATGCAGGGCTGACCTCTAAATAACATGTGCATTTGTGCAGGGCTGAGACACATTAGGGTCCAACCAAGCTGGGGGGTTTGCTGAATACCTGATATAATCAGCTTTCATCCCAGAACAGCCGTGCCTTACCAATAAGTTCTAATTCTACTAGAATGGGGACACACCAAATATGGTTACTGGACAAAAAAATAAAACCAAAATTAGCAGGGTCAAAATAATACTCAAAATACTGACTTAATCACCTGGACAGCTAAAACTTAGCACCCTTTAAAAGAAGGTAGCATAATCTGGACTCCTAATAAGCATTTTCTATTTTGTCCATAAGACAATAAACATTATTAGACATATGAATCAGCAGGAAAATGTGGCCCATAAGCAAGATAGAAAATAAAATCATTAGAAACAGATTCTGATGTGAAATGGATGTTAGAATTATCTCCAGTTTTTTGGAAAGAAAATTAGAAACTTCTAAGTAACCAACCAATGCTTTAAAAAAGGAGAGCTCACAAGGAAAATTATAAAATGTCTTTAAATGATTGATTCTGAAAATACAGTGTATTAAAATTTATGAGATGCAGCTAACGTAGATCTAAGAAGGAAGTTTATGTTACTATGGAAACAAATGGGCCTTGACCTATACCTCCCCCAAATTAATTTGAAATGATTCATAGATCTAAAGGTTTAAACTCAAATGATAAAATTTCTGCAAGGAACCATAAGAGAATATCTTTGCAATTCTGATGTAAGCAAACTTTTCTTAAAGCATGCATGAAAAACTACACATGATAGAAGAAAAAAAAAGAGAAAAAGTTGGCCTTTGTTAAATTTTAAAAAATTTCTGTCAAGGTATCATTAAGAAAATGAAAAGGCAAGCTTACTATGGACTCAGAGAACTTATTCATAGTACTGCTCTCTGATAGAGGACTTATGTCTTGAATATATAAAGGCAACTCACTAAAAATGGGAGAATGACTTGAACACACATTTCCTATCAGAGGTTATGAGAATGTCCATTGAGCATATAAAAATGTGCTGAAGACGGTAGTCATCAGAGAAATTAAATTAAAATCACAGTGAGATACCACTTCACACCCACTAGAATAACTAAAATTAAAAAGAATAAAAACACCAAATGTTGGTGAGGATGGGGAGGAACGGAACTATCATGCATTGCTGGTGGGAGTGTAAAGTGGCACAAGTGCTTTGGAAATCTGTTCGGTAGTTCATTTTACAGTGAAGTGCCTGTTACCCAGCAATTCCACAATTCGGTAACTACATGAGGATAATAAGAACGTACAGCCACATACTCGTGTGTACACCCATAGACACACGCACACGAGTGTATGAATAATAAAGTTTACTTCAGTTTTATTTGTAACCGAAAAAACAGGAAACAGTGATTCCAGTGTCCATCAGTGAAGAATAGATAAACAAACAATGGTACTCATGCAGTTTAATACTGCTCAGTGACCTAGAAAAGACTGGCTTCACTATGTATGCGTTGATTGGGGTAAGTTTCAAATACTTTGGAAAGAGCATCAGGACCCAGAACATACACGCTGTGTGTTTTTCTTATATGATGTTAAAGAATTGACAAATTAATGGTGAGAGAATTCAGAACAGTCATTGCCTGGAGAAGTTGGGGGCCAAACTAGGGTGAGACATTGCATTGGGCTCATTGAAATGATCTACACTTGATTACGGTGTTGGTTACGTGGGTGTATATGTTTATGAGAACTCTAAATCTTTATGAGCCTAAGATCTGCACATTCTCTATAGACAGTCTACCAAAAAAAAAAAAAAAATCCTTAAAAAGAATACTCTAAAGCAGGGGTTAGCTCATGGGCCCTGTGGCTCATGGGCCTAATCTGGTCTGCCATCTGTTTTTGTCAATACACTGTTATTGGTGCAAAGCCATACTGATTTATCCATATACAATATCCAGCTGCTGTTGGACTGGAATAGCAGAGGTGAGGAGTTGAGACAGACTATATGGCCGTCACAGCCTAAAGTATTTATTATCCAGCTCATTCCAGAAAACCTTGCTAACTGCTTGCTACTGCAGAAAGAATTGTTTAAATGCAGACTCTGAAACCCAGCATCAGACATTCTGATCCAGAACAGCTGAGGGCAGAACTCTACCATTTGTTCCACTTCCTAGAAGTCTTCAAACCAGGAAGAACCGGTGGGCCGGGAATACGGAATCGATCCTTTCAAGATTCACCCTATCAATATGTAGCCACTCTCTTTGGTCATAAAATTATTTTACTGACTGATCTAATTTGGTCATGCGGCAGTTGTAAAAAGCCCATTTCTTCCCCATTAGCTTTCTGTGGAAAGTGAGAAAAGTTCCTTCTCATCATCGTTATGTAATCATCCTTCATAAATTTGGAGAGCCTTACATGTGTTGGTATTATCAGAACATTCTCCTGCCACTATCGGGCTCTCTGTGGGTGGCTGTTTGAGAGGCTAAAAGATAGGAGGGGTGAGAAATTCACAAAGCACTTTCCATGCACGGCTAAGGGATAATGGCACTTAAGAAGCTTTACTTAAAACTGATCTGGCTTCATGATGATTTGAGCTTACTCTTTAATTAGTTTTTAGAAGCATATATTGTTTATTATCATTATTTTATTTTGCCAAATAGAAGCTTAACATGCTTTAGTTCACAAAGGAGCCAGATGCTCTTTACCGGGTTTTAACCACCAATCAAGGAAGAAGAAAATGTCTTATCACCCTGGTGGTATGTGACTAAGATTTAAAGATTATGGGGAATACTTTTGACAGAATCATTTATGCCCGCCAAACAGTGCATTTGCACCTCTGTATTTCTAGCATCCTTGCAGTTAGGTGGGGTTGTGTGACTGGCTTTGCTCAATGAAATTTATGGTTTCTCCATTCTTGCTTCCCCTATAGAGGCATGTATTGAGATAAAGCTACCATAGGAATGAAATGCAACAGCCTTAATTAATGGGCTTGGTTTATCTGATCAGGAAATGAACATTTGTTTTGTTAATCCACTGAGTCTTTAGGATTATTTGTTTTTGCAGCATATCCTTATCTTTTCTGACTAATATGGCACTCATTGATCTAGCTTAAGGCATTCATCGGAGAAAACAGACTCAGGAAAATGTCACAAAAGTACATGGTATGAATGTGCCATTGCCAGTAAGGGTGGACTGTTGGTTAACAGAGAAAGGACAGTGACTATTAGCTGTTTATCTTTAGCCATAATAAAAATAAATCACAGTTGGTTCCAAGAACCTACATAAAAATGAATATAAATATAGACAGACCAATATGTGACATTATACACAATAAAGACAGTGGGAGACCATTGCTTTCCAAAGAGGTCTCTTGTGAATTTTGCTGTGTGATTTTTGTTTTTTTTTAGACAGTGCCTCAGGGGATGCAAGTTATTACCCTCCAACTCACTTAAAAATGTCTTCTCTGAGGATATTGGATTGGAAGAGAAAATTTCTATGATGCTGGAGCTCGTTTTTCATGTGGCTTTGCTCCCTGGCAAGACAGGCTGTTACATCATCCATCTTCTGTGCTGACAAGACTCACCTGATTCGCTCACCTGCTCTACAGAGTTGATTGTGCCGCCTTCTACCCTTGGCAGGATGGCTGTGTCTGGCTTCCCTGTTGGTCTCTCCTTCTAGAATATGAGCTTCAGAACCAGAGCCTCTCTTACTTATCTTTAAGTATCTTGCTATCTCCAGTGACATCAGGCACATGGCAGATAGTATGTGTTTCTGACTGAATAAGTGCGTGATAACTCTACCACTCCTATTTCTCACCTCTTGGGATGTCACTTCTTTCATTTCCACCCCTGTGATCTCAACCACTGTCAATCAATTCTACCTGGCTCGTCAGATAACCTCCAAAGAGCCTTGCTACATCTCCTCTTACCCTCGTTATCAATGTTTTCATCAAGGTTGAAGCCATCTCTTTAAAACCCAAATATTATCTTATCCTCTACTTCAAACCATTTGGTGGCTTTCCATTGCTCTTTGAATAAAGACTAAAGTTCTTCTTGTGGTCTGCAAGAAGTTCTCTCTCTATCCTTACCTTGCTCGCATGTCTCAAGATCCAGGCAGATTTCTTTCTTACGGTTGTTCAAACACAACCTGGTTCGTTCTGCCACAGGGTTTTATCCATACTGTGTTTTATGCTTCCTATACTCAACTTCATGATATTCTCTCTCTCTCTCTCTCTCTCTCTCACACACACACACACACGCACATGCTTACCAGTTTAGTTCCAACTTCTTTTTTAGACCTCAGTTCAAATTAGAGGGCTTTCTTCTTCTAAAATTTATAATGCCATACAGTACCAAATACCCCTTATTTGCAGCACTATCAATAGTCACAGTTTATTTTTATTTTTTTATTTTTTAAAAAGATTTTATTTATTTATTCCTGAGAGAGAGAGAGAGAGAGAGAGAGAGAGGCAGAGACACAGGCAGAGGGAGAAGCAGGCTCCATGAAGGGAGCCCGACATGGGACTCAATCCCAGGTCTCCAGGATCATGCCCTGGGCCGAAGGCAGCGCTAAACCACTGAGGCACCCAGGCTGCCCTCGCAGTTTTATATTTACTTTTATAGTTATTTGATTCAGGTCTGTAAGCCTAAGCCTGAGCACATATCTGGTTTTCACCTAGTACTGCATCCTAAGAGCCTATCCCAGTATCTAGCATATGTTCATTCCACAAGTGATGTTGTATAAATGAATGTCTTGTTAGGGGTATTGTAATAGCTCACTACTAACTAGGGAGGCATAATGAGTGCTGCCTGGTCCATGAGCTAAGCGAAAGCTGGAGCATGCTGCAGAAGTGGTAGGTACTAAAGCTGTAGCATCAGCTTTGCCCTCTTTGGAAAGCCTAGCCTGGAAGAGGTGGAGTAGAGGGGACTAACAGGTGGCCTGGTCATCCTTGTGTTTGAACTCAGTCTCCTATAAGAGAGTGGAGGGGTTCATTCCCTAGCACTCCATCTTAGGCAGGCCATGATAGGCTTTTCAAAGCTATCCATAAGTTCCGATGAGCTGAGGTTCAGAAATGGCTAATCTGGAGAACATTCCAACGCATTGGCTAACAGGGTTTTTATCTGCCAAAGGACGTTCTGAGTTCAAATTCCTGGTTCTTTGTTGTATAGCATCTACTCTAGATTGGGATTCTCTAGATTTCATTCTGTTAGGACAATGAGGTGACAAGGGGCCACAGAGTTTAGTGCAGCTTTCCTTGTTGTTTGTTGCATTTAGCTTGTTTTAATGGGGGGAATTTTGGGACATATAAAAACGGTCAGTGTCCTCTCAAATACCATCATCATTTTGAGGCACATGGGAAGCTTAAGAGGCCTCAGATGTGAAGATAAAATTTGCTGGATATTTGGGAAAAAAAGCATTAATGTATATTTTCAGAGTATAAATGCATAAGTTAAAAGAAGCTGTTGCTTTTGAATGTGGATCAGCCAGGCTGTCAGAAGGAAACATGGAAATGATCAACTAGTAGAATGGTGGCTAATCATAAGGGATGAAAAAGGATAGGTTTAAAAACAACAACAGCAACAAACCTAAGAAGCATGGCTGAAGGTAGCTGGGGAACTCTTGGCACATTTTTTGGGCCTTTTTGACAGTTGCTTTAGATGCTGTGTTGACCAGATGGTTGTTAAGATAATGAGGCTAAATCTATGAGAAGTAGTAGTATGAGAGCAAGGCCCCAAGGCAAAGATATGTAGGGTCTATGTACTTGTTTCTCAGCTATCCAAGGGGTATCCTCTGCAAGTGCCACCCACCATGCTGGCAGCCCCTGGTGTCCAAACCTGGCTTTGCTTTTGTTGCACTGTTTCCCCCGACATATATGTAATCCCACTTACTGGTGGGACTATGCCATGTGTCTCAGGTGTTCCGGAGGAGGAAAAAAAAAAAAAAGTTGAGAACCATGACTGTAATTACAGAGAAAAAGGCATGGAGAATTGCAAGGATGAGGGCTGATGCTTCAATTTGTTATGATGTCTATTTTCTGACCATCTTTTAGATTCCCTAGAAATTACTCATTTTTAGGAATGCCTGACTTCTGTGCATTTCTGCAGAGCTCAGGTCTAAACTAATTTGATGTAAATTATACATTTGTAAGTGGTATTCTAGAAAAACCTGTATGGGGCCCACAAAGACAAAGTGCACAAAAGGAAATGATGATGTGTTTTATTCATAA
Organism: Canis aureus; assembly: GCF_053574225.1. NCBI lineage: Eukaryota > Metazoa > Chordata > Mammalia > Carnivora > Canidae > Canis > Canis aureus. The sequence goes on from NC_135618.1 coordinate 42,253,515, forward strand.
GGAAGCATTTCTCTTCAAAATTCTTACACAGCCCCTAAAAATACCTAATGCATCACAAGCCGACATTTGTACTGCTGGCTTTCCATACACAGAGAAGTACTGTTCCTTTTAATCAAGTAAGTTTATTTTGCTGTGAAACCTTTTGTATAATATTGAAAAATAGTTGTGTTCCTTGGAAGCTATTTCGGGTTTCTGAAATGATCATTTTTAATCATTCGCCTAGCAAAACAATTTACCAAGCAGTGGAGGATAACGAACCATAAAGTTTAATTTGCCTTTTTTAATTGAGTTGTTAATTAGCACCCCTCCAACGTTGGAGACTCCCAACTTGCTTTTTTGTTTTGCTTCTGATCCGAGACATTTTAAAGAATCTAATCTATCATATTTCCTCTACCCAGGTACTTTCATGAATCACATCAATAGGTGATTATTTCCTAAATCTGTTGAAGCTTCAGCAGATGCATACAAATTTTGTCAGTGGCAAATAATTAGATAGGGAATATAGAGTGGTATTAAGTTAATAAAGATATCAGCCATTCATTGCATTCCTACTATGTGCCAGACACTGTTTTAAGTGCTTAATATGCATCATTTATTCTTCACAGCATTTTGAAGTACTATCATCTCCATTTTATACACAAGTGGGCAGAGGGTCAGTCATGTTAAATACTTTTTTCCCAAGGTCATCTAGTTTATCAGTACTGGAGTAAAGCTTCAATCCCAGGAAGTCTGGCTAATGGCCTCACCGATCATCCTTTTTTTTTTTTTTTAATTTTTTTTTTAATTTTTATTTATTTATGATAGTCACACAGAGAGAGAGAGAGAGAGAGAGGCAGAGACACACACAGGCAGAGGGAGAAGCAGGCTCCATGCACCAGGAGCCCGACATGGGATTCAATCCCGGGTCTACAGGATCGCACCCTGGGCCAAAGGCGGGCTCTAAACCGCTGTGCCACCCAGGGATCCCTTTTTTTTTTTTTAATTTTTTTTTTTTAATCTCACCGATCATCCTTTTAACACTATGCTGTATTCTCGAGATCCTTGAGGTCAAATGGATCTGTATTTGAATTTTAGTTCTATTGTTAATAATGATGTTAAAATTAACCACATGCTCTATTCAGAACCAAATTCATGGGTGTGTGACCTGGGATGACTAGGCCCCACACCTAGGAGGGCCCTGTTCTTGGTTTAATGTTCTTCTTTTGCTGTCTTGACATCCTAAATAATTTTTGGACAAGGAACCCCAGATACTCATTTTGTGCTTGGTCCTGCAAGTTAGGTAGCTGGTTCTGATACTATTGTTCTTTCATTTATTTATCTTTTTATTTGAGAGAGAGAGAGAGAATGAGCAGGGGAAGGGGCAGAGGAAGACGGAGAAGCAGAGTCCCTGCTGAGCAGAGAGACTGAGACAGGACTCAATCCCAGGACCCTGTGATCATGACCTGAGCAGAAGGCAGACACTTAACCAACTGAGCCGCCCAGGCACCTCTTATTGTTCTTTTAATATACATTTATTCTCTCTGCTTCTTATATTTTCTGTGGGTCAGAAGGCTGTGCATGGCTTAGTTGGGTCCTTTGTTAGGGGTTTCACAAAGCTAAAATCAAGGTATCAACCAGGGCTGGGTTTCCATCTGGAGGCTTGACTAGGGAGCCTAGTTCCCTGCTTTGTGTTTGTGTGGCAGCATTCGATTCCTTGCAGCTGTAGGATTCATGGCATTTTATTTTTTCAAAACCAGCATGGGCAGAGAGAAGGAATATAGAGCAAGTCTTCCAGCAAGCTGGAGTCTTTTTTTCTTTTCTTTTCTTCTTCTTCTTCTTTTTTTTTTTAAGATCTATTTACCCATTTTAGAGAGAGAGTGTGTGTATGTGAGAGGAGGGGCAACAGGAAAGGGAGAGAAGCAGATTCCCTGATGAGAGTGGAATCAAACACAGGGCTTGATTCCATGACCCTGAGATCATGACCTAAGCCAAAACCAAGAGTTGGATGCTCAACTGATTGAGCCATCCAGGTGCCCCAAGGTGGAATCTCCTATCAGGAAACCTAACTGTAGGAGTGTTGTCCCATCACCTCTGCTGTGTTGCATTTTATTGGTTGGAGGCAAGTTATAGGTCTTTCCCACATTCAAGGGGAGGGATAAAACAAAGGTGTGAACACTAGGAGATAGGAATCATGGGAGGCTGCCTTGGATCTGTTTGCCACAATTATTATGTCTTATTATTATAATGTGCACTTAATTATTGTGGCCATGATTTTGATTGTTGTTAGTGCTAGCAGTTCTGTAGAACTTACTGTGGTCTAGGCCCTGTTCTAAGTGCTCTTTGTATACTAACTCACTGACTAACACAGCTGAGTCCCAAGGCTTTGAGGACGGAGCCAAAGGTCACCCCCTCTCTGCTCTCTGGAATTAATAGTTCTCCGGGCAATGGAGCATGAGGCAACTCTTTTTTTTCCCCCTTGAGGGATATGATCAGCTCAAGAAGTAAAGTATAAATGATGGAATCTAGTGCCCTAAAGATCCAGGTAAGATCCCCACTCTGCTGCTTTCTGGTTGTGTGATCTTGCCCAGGTCCCTCCTGTATTTCTTCATCAGGGGTGCTGCAGGAAGGCTGGGAGCAATGTGCAGGGATTAAGGCTGCCTCAAGGTTGAGGTCCTTTACAACATGGCAATTCCATACAGTTCAGCCAGAGTAGGGTTATGCTTTTGTGTTTAGGATATTATTAGCCTGGTGAATCCTGAGACCTCTCTTGTCTCAGCATCCTCAAGGAATTCGATATAAAGAAACACAGTGGAACAACCCAGAAGGTACCTCAACACTTGCCATCACCCATATGAACACTTCTTTCTCTCTTCTTTGTCACTTTTCATCATACAGATTAACTTGGTCACTGTACCTTTTTTTCTGTCAATCTCTTTCTTGCTCTCCTGGATTCTTTCTTTCTCATTCTATTTTTCTTCATTTTTGTTTTCTTTCTCTTTCTCCCCTGCACCATTCTGCACTCTTATCCCACTAAATATCAGGTCAGTAATTCACCCTTCTCAGGTGGAAGAAAGCAAAGGAGGAAGGACCAAGGGGACAATGGGATAGAATTCCATTGTTCTTTCCTTGCAGGTGTGTCTGTGAGGCTCTTCAAAGAAGGTGTTGGTGAGAGTGGAGGAAGCAAATGCTCCCCCTAAGCTTCAGCTGGAAGACATACAGAGTACATTGTGTTAATTTTTCTTCTGAAATGGTCTTCTGCTCCCACATTTTTCTTTTAATTGCCCTGATGTTTGGTGGGCATGCCACTGTAGCATCTAGCATTTTGCTGCTGGAAAGAACCAGATCTTACCCAGTCTTTGTTGAGCTACCACTGCCTGATAATTTGTAAAATTCTACATCGTTTCCATTGGAAGTGCTTCCACTTTCTCCTGCAGAATAGCTGGCAGCAGGAACATGCACTCACATTCCCAAATGTCCTCTGCCCATTTGATGGGGCAGTAATTCCTCGTTGAGGAAGCTCAACAAGTAAGTAAAGGAAAAAAGATTGTCCCCTTCCTTGTATTGATCTCAGCTCCTTTTCATCCATTTACAACTTTTCTCTTTCTCTCTTAATTATCCTATTTCTCATTGACATAGTCAGTTTCTTTCCTTCTATTGGACTGGACCTTTTAACCTTTGAGCACCTCATCCTATAAACAAGACATCCTCAGAGTCTCTCACCTCCTCGAGTGATGTTCCCTCCTGACTTTTGAAAAAGGGCAGTCTGTGGCTTGGTATCTTATCTCTGGCCACCTGTTTACTCTTTCTAACCCCTGCTAATCTGACTGCTACACTTTCTGCCCCACTGACATGATGGTTTTGAAAGTCACCTGGGACCCTGCTGTTGTCAGCATCTATTCTCAGCTCTTACTCTCCTTGCTCTGTCCACAGTGCAGATTGCTCTGACCACCGCAGCTACTCGAATCTCTGTACTTTCAGGTTCCTTGCCGAGCCTGGGTCTCTGTATCTCTTGTGACATCCTCTTCATTCTTTTCTCTTAGACATGGGTAAATGCAGGCAGTCCTCTACAATATACTCCTGAATTCCTTGTATTTTCCTTTGCTTCTCCATTTTCACCAGGGATCCTGGCCAATCACCATGGATAACACTTTAGGAGCACCTCCTACCTGTCAGGCCCTGTTCTTAGAGTTTTTCCTGTGTAAACTCCTCTAATCTCCCAAATGCCTGATGGGAGAATACTGTCACTATTTTGCAGGAGAGAAACAGAAATACAGAGTTTATATTTCTTGCTTTCAAATTTCTGGGCATAACTCTGACCTGTTGTGGAGTTTGTCTTCAATTTCTACTCATCTGCTTATGAATTCTTGAGTTCTCTGCTGGTGACACATGATCAAAAGAAAACTCACTTTCCCGTCTGCCTTACTTTTGCTCCTCCTTTCTGCTCCTTGTTTTTATTTATTTACTATAGTATGTTTCAGTTGTCACTTCAGGATCATTTTTAGTGACTTCCTGTCTTTCCCTCCTCATCCAGTTGGCTGTTCAGTACTCTTCATTTCACTCCCAAATATCCTCCTTCTTTCCAGATTTCACAATGTTTTTTGAGCCTTCTTTGCATCTCTTAATTTTATTTTTTTCCATTATACAATAAATGCATGCTGATTCATTTGGCCAACAAATTGGAAGAAAAGTTTTTAAAATCCATAATCTGATCTACCTGGAGCATAACGGATTTCTTTATAGTGGAATATTGTACACTTGAATAGATATGCTGGATTTTTAACCCTGAGGACATCAGAATGTGATTGTATTTAGAGACAGGGTCTTTACAGAAGTAACCAAACTAAAATGAAGTCGTTAGGGTGGGCCCTAGTCCAGTATGACTGGGTGTCCTTATAAAAAAGGGAAATTTGGACACAGGCACAGAGGAGAATACCATGATGTTAATGTTTCTGCATCCAAGGAATGCTGAGATTGGCAGCAAAGCATCAGAACCTAGAGGACAGGCTTGGAGCAGATTCTCCCTTACAGCCTCAGAAGGACCAGTGCTGCTGACACCTTGAGTTTTAAAGTCTAGCCACTAGTGGTGCCTGGGTGACTTAGTCGGTTAAGCGTATGACTCTTGATTTCAGCTCGAGGCATGATCTCAGGGTTGTGAGATGGAGACCCATGTCGGGCTCTGTGCTCAGTGGGAAGTCTGCTTGAGGATTTTCTCTCTTCCTCTCCCTCTCCCCCATGCTTGGGCCCCCCAAAAATAAATAAATAAATCTTAAAAAAAAAATCTAGCCACCAGAATTCCGAGGGACAATAAATTTCTGTTGTTTAAGCCACCAGTTTGTGGGATTTTATTAAAGCAGTCATGGAAAACTAATAATACGCTTTCAAGCAGATCTTCCTGCTTCTGGTCTTGTTCCACTTCTTCAGTCAATTTCTCCAAAACCTGCTTTTTTGTGTAACTCTTTGTGCAAAAGCTCTATGACTCTTTGTTACTGCAAAACATCCAACGCTTTCGACAAACATCACAAGCATTCTAGGATCCCCAAGAAGATACGTGTCAGGAAGGAAATGACTTTGCCTTGCTTACCTGGGTGTCCTAGCAAAATGACAAGTGTCAAGAACAGAGGAAGCATTCACTTGTTGGATGGGTGAATGAATGAATCAATGAGTGAATGAATGAATGAGTGGGTGAATGATGAATATATTCTCTTTCACTAATCCCTGGCTTCATCTGGAAGGAAGCCCTGCCTTTTCCCGAAATTACTGTATCTTTTCTACTTCCCCCACTTGTTGGTAATAGCTGATAACTAGCTACCGATGGCCATCTCTGTTTGTTTTTAGGTATGTGTCATTCAAGACTGTTCATTTTTCAGTGCTTCCTCAAATTTCCCAGTGTTTCCTGACCAGAAGAAATCCTTTCTTTCCATGTCATTCTGGAAACACTTTTTACTTTGATCATGTTACTTTATGCTGGGTCCTGAGCATGGTAACATTACTTTTACAGCTTGGCACCTGGCAGGCATTCAGTAAATATTTGTTAAGTGAGTAAATTAATTTAAATGAATATCTGGGATGACAAAGGTGAACTTAGAACCCTGAGTCTCCTTCCTCCCTTATTTCTAGGTAACACTTTGTCCAAAGATTTTCCCTCTTAAAATTTTTATTTACAAATGCTCTTCAGGACTTACATGTAAGAGAAAGGAGCTGGCATTGAGTGCATTGAAAAGTTGAATTGCAGGTTGCCATGGAAACAGAGTTGAGAGTTGAGTTTTCTGTATTCGAATGTTTTAATGAAAACATATTCTTAGCCATTATAGATGGGTTTGTGTACCAGAAGAGAAGTGCTTTATCTTAACATACTATTATGTTCATAAGTTAGATTGATGGCCCAAAGTATTATTTCATCGAATCACTATACATTATTGTAGTTTGCTTGCAGTAAGTGATCCCAATGCTCACAATATGAAGGCTGTTCTTGTTTGTGGAAGAAAATGTCTCTATAGACTAATTTTTTTTCCTTTTGATATTGAGAAGTGGCCTTTTTACTTTAGCCAAAGAACATTTACCTTAAGCATCTAAAATGATTCTGTTCTTTCTTTGAAATAATAATTGTCCCTAATCATGCATGCATTCTATGTGCTATTGACAGTTATTAAATGATTGAGAAGGTTTCATGATGGTGGTGGTGTAATGATGGTAGTGATAGGAGGAGTGCAAAATTTACTCCCAAAATCTTTTGAAGTGGAGACCATGCACAAACTGACTTTAGGTTTTTTCTAGTTTTAAGGTGAGTATTCCTGTAGTGTGGATCAATGGGTTAGACTCTACAGACCATGGCCACTAGAATGCCCTGCTGCGGGGATGCTGGAATCATAATTAGGCAATCATTAGTTCTATTTGCAGTCTTCTGTTAAAGATAATTTGTTAGGCACCTACCCAGAGATGGCCATGCTACTCATTGTTTGCAGCAAATTTGAGGTACCATTTTGGTTACCTCTTGAAACTCTCTTTTAATACAGAGATCCAACCCATCATTCTCCTCAAGTACCTTTTAATAGGAAACCTCCCAATAAACCTATTAAAAGCATAATGAAAACCTCATTCAGTCTTCTGTCAGGCTTCGGAGCTGTAAGTGGCTTCTAATTTGCACAAGATTGGAATAGCATTGAAGAATTACAGTAACTAAGTGAAACACTCATCGGATTTTCAATTTTCTGATAGCATCCCATGTAATTTCTTGTAATGCATTTGTAGCTAAGCGCAATGACACATGTCAAGGCTCATGCTGGAGCTCCTGCCCATATCAGCGTTACACTGAGAAGCTTGATGCTGTCAGTGTTTCTCATGGAGGAGGGTGCAGATTGGTGCCTTTGTTTGGCCTTGATGGATATCCCATTATATACATTCCTCTGAACAACAGTCTCATAATTTCTAACGGCTGAGATAGATGTTTTTGATGCTTGACATTTGACTTCATGTATTTATTGGAACACACTGTGAATCGTTCCTTCCATGCGAATGCTTGGCAGAACATATAGTTTGTCCTTCTGTAGTTTTGCAGTACCTGTTGAGTTTATTGCCTCATTGGAATGAAGGCTATATGCTTTCTACTTCTGATAAATGAATTCTCCTTGGAGGAACCAAGAGAGGAGAGGGCATCTTGACTATGAACCGGCAAGAAAAGACCCTGAGTTTTCTTTTCTTTTTTTTTTTTTTTTTGACCCTGAGTTTTCTTTAGCGTATTTCATTTTATTCTCAGTTCTTGTTTGCAAGCTAAAATAATCTATTCTCCTTCACAGAGAATCTATGTGTTTCTCTTCTAACCTTAAGCTGGGAGTCTCTTGTGACTTATTCTTAGTGTTTTCATGGTTCATGACATATGTCAGTTGTTAAAAACCTCAAACCAATAACAGAATTAAAAATAGACTAATCACACTTGGTAAAGGAAAAAAAAATGAGGTCAACCAGGCTTTGAAATCTTTGAAATAATTAATGGTGTTGCTGCTCTTTGGCATATGGTCCTGACAAGACTGTTCCAGTCCTAGGGCAGGTATTTTGATTTATTTCTTATCTGAGTGAGGATGAACTTGCACTAATTCAACTACATACTCTCTAGGCATCCCCTTTGTGACCAAAGGCATTTAATTGTGAGGTAGCAGGGTTAAGGTTAAAACAGTAGTCCAAAGCCATATCACAGAGGCAAGCTAATTGGCTCACATGGGGATGCAAGTTATATCCTCACTATGGTGCTTAAGGAGCCAAGAACCACCTTTTTGACCCTACATTTCACCCATATAACACAAACATTTATGGAATTCTTTTGGGGAACAAAGTCCTTGGTCAGGTGCTGTGTGAGGAGGAGGTGGTGGGAGCACTAACATATTCATTTTAGTACAGCAGGGGCTTCCTGGGTGCTCAGGTCCAGATATGAATTGGTGCTTCTATTTAAGGCATACTGAAAAAAAAAAAAAAAAAGGAGTCTTTCTATTTGACTTATCTAATTGGCCATTATTGAAAATAAGTCAAACTTAGATTCTGAAATTCTAGATTGGAGTTTTACAACCTCAGCACTGTTGACATTTGGAGCCAAATTATTTGGTAAGAGTTGGTGGGGGTGGGGGTGAGGCAGTTATCTCGGGCACTGTAGGAGGTTTGGCAGCACTAGATGTGAGTAAAACCCCTGTCCAGTTAACCCTACATTGCTTTCAGCCACAGGCACATGTCCCTAGGGAAGTATGGGCAGAATTTCCAGTTGAGAGCCTCTGCTGTAGATGACTTCCTGGTGGCTACTGATGCTGTTGTTTTTAGACACAGTAGGTGGTTGTTTTCTTGTCTATAAGATATAAGGTTCTTGGAATGTTGTTGGGCATGAAATAAGGACTCATGCATTTCGTAAAGGTAGACTTTTGGTGTGTGAATTATATCTCAGTATAACTGTTATTTAAAAAAAAGACATAGTCATCTTTGCCATTGATTACAAATTTACTGAAACTTCCTGAGTCTCCATATCCTACAGAAAGATGTACCAGCATCTTCTGAGTATTATTTAAGCCTTAAGTGAGCTATTGTTAGAGAAATATGGGCAATACCACTGTCGGTAACTAGTATGTATTAAGAAATGTTAGATGACTCTGAAGTGTGGCATCAGTCTGACTGTCCATATGTTTTTCACAGTGTATCATCCTTAGCAATTGTCTTTGGGCCTTCTGCATCCTTCCTCCCAATGGGAGTCCATTAAAACCTCATTATTCCAAGGGTGGCAAGGCAGAGGAGGTATTGCCTGGGAGCATGGTAGAAGTGCAGAGACTCCAGCCTTCCTCTAGTCAAAGTTGGAAAAGCACTTGTTCAAGGGCCCCTTTCCATACCTCTCCAAATGTTATCTAGAAGGACCTCTTCAGACCCCCATTTGCATAGAAAACCTTCTTTCTTTTTTTTTTTTTTTTAAGATTTTATTTATTTATTCATGAGAGAGACAGAGAGAGGGAGAAACAGGCTCCATGGAGGGAGCCCAACGTGGGACTCCCAGGTCTCCAGGATCACACCTTGGGCTGAAGGCGGTGCTAAACCGCTGAGCCACCCAGGCTGCCCAAAAACCTTCTTTCTTGCTGATTCCAATCTCTCTCTGCTTCCACTGACTGGCCTTTTGAAATTTTCTTCACACTTTTCCTTGTTAATCATTCTCATTCCAATAACCATAGGACAGTTTTGCTTCCTCTGATTCCATGGTCCCTTCTTGTACAATGATCCAATTCCAAACTTCCAGGCTGGGTTAGAAATCTGGACTCCCAGGACACAGTTCTGCAAAATTGCTAGCTGAACCACACCCTGGAATTCTAGTTGACATTCTAGTGTCCCTTTATGTGTATCCATTTGTAGACACTCATGTTCCTTAAGTTAACACTTAAGTTAACACTTAAGTTCCTATAGAACTTAAGGTCCCCAACAACAGCTACCTCGAAAACACCTAATGGTTAAAACTTGACAGAGTGTGTGCAGATGTTAGGATTAAGTACTCCTCAAGATGGAGTCAAGGTTGGGAACAGTAGAAAGATGGAAAGAGCATCATACTTAGAGGGTGCTTCCTTCAACATGTTACATTAAACTCAGCAGCCATCCCCACCAACTATGCCCTGAAATCTTTCCCATATTTATAAATGGCATCACAATCCACTCACTTGCTAAACCAAAAACCAAGGCATCATTGTAGATTCCATATTTACCCTTATGTCTGTCAGCAGACCCTGCTGCTTCCACTTTCAGAAGAATCTCCGATGCATCCATGACTAGTCATGTCTGCTGCTACTAACCTTGTCTAGTACTGTCTCTCATGATCTTCTACAGTGGTCTCGAGTTCACCTGCCTGATTTCCCAGGCTCTTCTGTTAGCAGCAGCCAGAATCTAATTTCTAAATTGCAGATCTGCTTGTGATATGCCCTTGCTTACTGTGCTTCAGCCTTCTTTCTAGTTTTCAAAGTCTTCGAGCATATTTAGAGTTGTGTTCTCTCCCCACCTTCTATGACACTCATCCTCCAGATACTTGCATGGATGGCTCATTATTCTTAAGTTTCAGGCTCAGATCTCATTCCCTTAAAGCAAAAACACCTATTAAATTAGGACTAGAGTACCTCTGCTTATATTCCACATGCCAAACCTTTGCAATGCCTTCCTCATCAAGTAAGAATTGAGCATTTCTGAAACTTGCTGACAGTATAGAACTACAATGACCCTCTGTTGGAACCAGACACATAGTTAGAATTGGAGATATCCAAAGAAAAGTTCATTTGCCATGCTTCAGTTTATGTACTAAAGGGAAAGAGTGAGAGAGACTGCCTATCAATTAAAACCACGAGGGTTGAGCTGGGATGTCATCCCTTGGGATTTGAAGTAGTTTCATCTAATCTGGAGCAGTTTTAGAATTCAATAATGCAATTGGGTTTTAGTATTTTTTCCCCCACGTAATGATTCATGTGCCATGAAATTTTTCATTAAAAATTCCAAGGCTCACAAAGTAGGAAAAAGAAAGGGGGCCTCACACACCTCATTTGTTCAGCCATTTCGTGGAGGCCCCAAATGTGGATCATTGAAATGGAGCCTTGGAATTTTAAATCAAGTTTTACTTTGCAAATTTAATGAAATGCAAACAAATACTTAGCAGTTCTAAAGGGCATGAAGTCATTAAGGTTTCTCATTTTGTTAGGCGCTTTGGGGGCCTCCATAATTTTTGAAGTAAAATCAATTAAGTTCTGTGTATGTGTGAATGTGTGTGAAGCCTTGTGCAGACTGTGGATAGAATAGGTGGACTCTGGGCTTAAATTTCTCTTTTGTCCTTTTCAGCTATGTGTCCTTGGGTAAGTTACTTAACCTTATGTCATATTTAAAATGAGGATGCTATAAGTTTTTCTGGACAATTCAGTGCAACACACAGGTCTCTGTGCTTAAAAGGACCCATGCTTGGTTGAATGCTTGAAATCCTTAATAATTTTTGAATAATGGGCCTTGTGTTTTCATTCTGCATCTGGCCCACCAATTATGCAGCTGATCCTGATCTGATGAGATTATGTAAGTACAGTGCCTGTCAGAGTCCCTTGAATGAGGTGGGTACTAAATATGCATTACCTCTTTTCCTTACATGTTTGAATAACTGTGTGTTTCTGCTCCCCTGGGTTAGGCAAAATTGAAAATGCTGGTTCTTTTCTAGTCTCTCTCTCCATTCTATGTAGCCACACCCCTAAGATAAGCAGATTATTCTTTGATTACTTTAAGACTATAGAAAAATACTCAATCCTCATACCCACTCATTGGCAGTGCTGGGAGTAGAGATGCTATTTCAAGGACATTTATGGCCTAATAGCGTAGTAAGATGCTTTGTAAATAAAAACAGTTGCCAACTTTATATTGCTGTACAAGTGAGTCATGAGATGCACTGAAAAAAAAAAACTTATTGAACAATAACTGTGGTGCAGATGCGGGAAAGGGAATAGATCAGAAACTTATGGGGTTACTGACATTCAAAACCATAGCTCCCCATATATCAGCATTCCTTCTGTCAATTCCATAGGCATAAAGCTCTATACTCTGAACTGCAGGATATGAGTGTTGGGATGGTTGATTACAAAAAAACAGGGCTTCTGGCCAACATAGGACATTATGAGATGTTAGTAGCCTAGAGGTAATAATTGAAGCTAATGAAGCTGATGCTTAGGAAGAAGCATAGGTGAGTTCAGAGAGAGTTGGACAGGGGATCTTGGGGAATGTTTGAACCTGAGGTGCTCATCCTTTACATTAACATAGAATCCCCAGCAGCTTGACACAGGTGGTTCCGATGCGGACTGCCTCTCCTAGGGTGAGAATCACCATTGCTCTCCATTTAAAGAGCTGGTAAAGAGCCAGAAGAGAGGAGTTGAAGTTGAGGAGTCTAAAGGCATGCAGAGACAGCAGCGCTAAGACAAGGAGGAGACCTGGAAAATCCGTCCTTTCTCTTTTCCATGAAAATAATAATGATATGATGATGATGATGAAGAAATTAGTGTCGTATTGACCAACTCTGTTCTCTACTTGCTCTCTGAAATGACCTCAGTGGTTACTGGCTCCTTTAAGACCACCTTTAAGACCACCTTCTAAGAGGCATTTTACGTTTTTCTTTACTAAAGCTCTTTCATGGTTTTATTTATTTCATTCAGGGCATAGTGTACTCGCAGAAGTTAAATTTTTGATAGCATTTATTATCTTTTTCCTTCCTCTCCATCACTGGATTGCAAGCTGTATGAGAGCAGGGGTCTTATCAGTCTTCTTTTTCTATTGCCTATGAGTTAGATATGTGCCTGGCACATAGTAAACCCTCAAATATTTCTTGAGTCAGTTTTCCATGCCAGAGATTATTATCCAGAATAATGCAGCTGAATTATGTGCACTTGACCACAATTCTCTGATTTCCCCTTGGACTCCACATCTATGCTGGCCTCCTTGGACTCTTTCTCTCATGTTGGATGTTTCTGCTATTCTCTAGGTGAGTTCTTCTTACACATTCAGTGAGAAGAGTATTCTGCAAAATCTGTGAATCCTATCAGAGTGGGAGGACAGGAAATATGACTGGCTTTCTTGTTCATCAATGTTCAATAAGTATACATCTAGTGCATCTCTATGCCTCCCGTACCATTCCTGTATGTAGTAGAGGAAGTGAGCATGTGTCAGAGAGGTTCTGAGTTTGTGGCCAGGCTTCAATGACACATAAGCCATTTCTTTTCAGGAATCACACTGATATTTCACTACTAGATTTTTGTGTACTTCTCTGTCTTCATGCATTTGAGAGATCACAACCTAAATATCACATTCCTAAAAGAACCTGATTTTTTTGTTAGAAGAAGGGGAGGTATTAATAAGGCTATGCAGGTGCTGCTGTGAGCCAGGAACAACACAGAGTGGGCATAAGATAGTGCAGAATAAATGTGTTTCCCACATCTCACTTCTTTCCTTGATAGTCTTAGGGAGTGAGGGGAAAAATTAACAAGGCATTTCTCCCTTTTATGGTTCTGCAGCAGCTTCGCTGAAATGCATCTTGGAATCTATGAAGGGCATTAATAAGATGGTATAAGAAGCTGCTTGCTTAAAAAGGGAAAATAAGCTTTAATTTAGATGACTGAGGAGCCGGATGCTAATGAACTACTATTGCAAATGTGAATGGCCATTTCTTGGGTTTCTAAATGATTTTCACACTTCCCAAGCTTTATTCAAATTTGTAATATCTTTTAGGGTCTTCCTTTATTGCCCAGGGGAAAAGAAAAAAAACATCCTGAAGATGTAGGTTTCCATCAGAGTTGATGGAATACACTAATAAAATCATGTCGTATTGAAATATGAAATATATGGTGGTGTAATATTGTGTGAGTTGATCCAATGGAATAACATAATTAATAAGGGCTTTGATTATTAATTTAGAAGGGCAAGAAACTGAGGACAGCTTGGTTTTCTCTCTATTCCCCCAACCCTCTCATTTTCTCTCCTGCTCGCTTGCGTGCTCATGCACACACTCTCTTCCCTCTCTTTTTTTTTTTTTACTAGCTGCTGTTTTCTTCATCCAAATATGCATAGAAAAGTCTTAAGTGGCTGTTGAAACTCCCAGAGGCCTGTTTACTTCAAGGTGGAAGCAGGAAAGCTGCCATAATTCAGAAAGCAGCTTCTGGCATGAGATGAAAGTCAGATCAGCTCAAGTTTGGGTCAGAATTTAGAGGCCCCACTGGAGTGTTTATGCTTGTATCTGTAGTCCAGATAAGTTAGTGGAAGAAATTGTTCCCTGTGGCAGGTCATGAATCTAATTACCCTAGAAACATTACTACAGACGCTTGATTGAAAATTGCTAAGCAATGTATGCTGTCTGTGGCTTCCCCCACCTTCAAATCATGTGTGATCTATGGACAGCATCACCCACATGGGCCCACAGACCCATAACTCAAGGAGGGAGGCCATGTTTTTCCAGCCAAAATCAGACCCCCAAGAGCCCCCAGTTGCTGAGCATCCATCCAAAAAAGTTCACTGTCTTTGAGAAGAGAGTAAAAGAGGACTTTCCTAGGCAACAAGAGAGGAATATTGAAGATTCATGAGTTGACAAGAAATACAGAGAAGAGATGGCTGGTTTTAGGAGCTAGTTCAGTGCTTTCCTCTTTGTGGATTAGGTCCTCATCTAGGCCTCTTTCCTGTTGCTAGAGGGTTTGAATATATTTCTTAAGAAGGGCATACTTATATATCTGGTTTGGGTATAGACTATGGGTTAAGGAGAAGTCCACACCTTCTGGAAACCCCTAGGGGCACAGTCTGGTGATTGACAGTAAGTGTTCTGAAGGTAGACACTCCTGGATAGAAGTCTTGTGCTGACCCTTGCTAAGCCTGTAACATTATGTGAGCTATTTACCTCTTAGCATCCTTTTGCTCATCTTCAAGATGGGGCTGATGATGCTTACCCTATATGGTCATTATAAGGATGATGGTACAAAGAAGGTAATTTAAGTGATTCCTATGATGATAATTATAGGCCAAAGTATTACACACTAAATGAGCAGTATAACTGTGGGCAACCATTAAGTGTGGGAGCCAGTGATGATGAAGATGAGAAACCTATCTAAATATGCTAGTGCTTGGGTATCATGGCTAGTTGCCTTGGGAAGGAATCTGCTGTTGATGTTGGAATCAGAAGGAAACGGATATAAATGTCAAAGAGGAAATCTGATACAGGGTTGAACAAAGAAAATACTACTCAAGCCATCTTTTAAGAATTTGGAATGTATGGAAAGTAAACTTCTTTCTCATTATTTATGTGACCATGGGCCCTAACCTAGTGTTAAATAGTTGCCTGTTCATTCGGGAATAAGTAGATTGGGGCAAGTCTTGCCCAATGGTTGCTTTAGATAGTAAAATCTGCTCATATCCCTCTTGGATATCCAGAAGATAAGCCATAGGAAAGCCAAGACATGGAATGGTGATTTCCTATTAAAACAAAAGATAAAAATACAATTCAGGGTCAAAGGTTTTAGAGTTTGGACTATTGAGGATCTTGGCGGTTTGGCCCCCCTAATTTAGAAACAGAGTGAGACCAGAAGGACATCTGCTGAGTGAATGGAAACCTTGGAACATTTAGTATGTGCTTTATGATCCAGAAGGTAGATTTTCCCTCTGTTCATGTAAACCACATCAAGGACTTGGTAGTGAGAGAAGGAGCTTTTAACCTTCAGGTTACTGGTTAAGAAATATCCCATGTTGGTAGTGACTAGAAGGCATTGCCATCTGCCAGCTGCTCAGCGGCCTATATGAAATGACATATTAGTCTCAAAGCAAGTCATAATGGGCAGGTGTTTCTATCTGACCAACTGTAACTCTGTGAACAATGACCCAGACTCAGACCCGGTGAAGTGGTCCTCCTAGAGTCTGATTGGAAGAGGACAGGTGTTGTAGTTGGTGTAGACTGGAGACATCCATGTGGGAGTCAGCAATGCCAACCTTTCTTTGGAACTCACCAGTTTAAAAGACTCTACTTTACTTTTCACTTGGAAAGACTTTTTAATTATTGCTCTTGCTGAGCATTTCAAGATGATATTAGCAACTGGCATTTGAAATTCATTCTATGCGAGGCACTCTGATAAGTGCTTTACCTGCATGGTGTCATTTTATCATCCCAACTGCCCTTAAGAGACTGACATGGTTCCCTATTTTACCAAGTAGGAAGTGATCACCGATCACAATGAAGAGATTTGTCTGAGGTCACAGAAGTAGTAACCCAAGTAGGATTCAAGGCCAGCTCTTTCTTTACCTAGGGTTCATGCTCATTCCATTATTCTATCTAGTTTGCCAAAATAACTAAAAATTAACAGTCTGTTATGTTATGCCCCCAAAGAAGTATCTGTTACTTTGATGGACACATGAACTAATGCAGGAGTGTTTGGA
Source organism: Canis aureus (assembly GCF_053574225.1). NCBI lineage: Eukaryota > Metazoa > Chordata > Mammalia > Carnivora > Canidae > Canis > Canis aureus. Next base: position 42,269,919 of record NC_135618.1, read on the forward strand.
CACCATAGGTAACCTACCCAGCAGTCAACCTCACCAACACCCAGTTAATGGAACAGGATTTTTTTTAAAGGATTAGGAAGCTGTGTGTTTCACAGGAGCCTCTGCTGGTCTCAGGAAATGAATCATGGTTAACTTTAACCAATTATAGAGCATTTCTGGGATGTCTGGGTGGCTCAGTGGTTGAGCATCTGCCTTCTGCTCAAGGTGTGATCCTGGAGTCCTGGAATCGAGTCGCGCATCGGGCACCTTGCTGGGAGCCTGCTTCTCCCTCTGTCTGTGTCTCTGCCTCTCTCTCTCTCTCTCTCTCTCTTTCTGTCCCTCATGAATAAATAAATAAAATCTTTAAAAAAATATAGAGGATTTCCTTGATAGCAGTTTGATGTGGTAGACATGTGATCTTGTTCTTGGCCAAGAGGTGTGTGGATTTCTGCCAGGGGTTGCTTGTGGGACCTTCCCTTGATCTTAGAAGAGATAGGCAGAAGTGAATGCTTAGTTTTTGACTCTTTCCATGATTGCGTGGGAGAATGTTGTGCTCATCAAGTAACTATAGGAAAAGCCAGCCAAACAACCTGTGGATGTGATAAGGTGAATGGAGGAATGAGAGAGAATTGCCCTTTTGCTGCCAGTTGGCTGTCTAACTAGAGTTGTCCTACCTTCATATATCTCAGTCTGTTTGATAATAGATGTACTTATTTATAAATTCATTTGGGGAGTCTTCTGTTACATGCAACTGAACATTCTTGCTGAAATGGGCAGTTTGTAGAGCAGATTTATTTAACGTTATTTTAAAAGAATAATTTGTGTCCCTTACGAAGTATACAAGGAAATACGTATACCTTACAACAGATGATCCAATTCCAAGATTCACTGTAAGTAGGTTGCCAAGTTAGATCTGGAAAGTAGGTCCCCCACTTCCCTGGCCACAGGATTGCCAGATAAAATACAGGATGTCCACTTACATTTGAATTTCAAATAGGCACTGAATAATTTTTCTTCATTACCAGTGCACCCCAAAGATTACATGGAATATACTTACATTAGTAATTTTTGTTGTTGTTTATCTGAAATTCAAATGTAGATAGGCGGGATCCCTGGGTGGCGCAGCGGTTTGGCGCCTGCCTTTGGCCCAGGGCGCGATCCTGGAGACCCGGGATCGAATCCCATGTCGGGCTCCTGGTGCATGGAGCCTGCTTCTCCCTCTGCCTGTGTCTCCGCCTCTCTCTCTCTCTCTCTCTCTCTCTGTGTGTGTGACTATCATAAATAAATAAAAATTAAAAAAAAATGTAGATAGGCATTGTGTATTTTTATTTGCTAACTTGGGCAGCCCTACTTGGCCATTGTACCATTTGTCCTTTTTCATTGTGGACTCTTATTTGAAAATACCAGGTACCCAATTCCACCTGAGGTAAGTCAGGGAGGTAATTTATAGGCTGACACAATTCTGCTTTCTTTTGTGTTCTGTTTGTTGCCAAGTTGGTTTTGCTATGTGACCACAAAGGTGATCACCAACAAATTCAGACTTAGAATTGATCATCTTTGTGAACCCGGGTGAAAAGAAAGCTACCTTTTCCAATAGCTCACATGAAAGCACCAAAGTTAGAGCATAGTGGAGAACTTCAGTATCAATTCATAGAGTAATCACCATAGATGAAGGATGGGATGTCCTGAATGCCTAGACCTGGTCACATGACCACCTTTGAAGATGGAGGTTGACAACACAGTTAGCAGTATCCAAGCCACATGGAAGCTAGGAGGGCTGGTTCCCTAAATTAAAACTGAGAAGGAAGACGGGGTGGATTCTGGACAACCAACAGTAATATCTGTCCTAGTCACTGTGCATCAGACAAAATGCTGGTCTGAAAGAATACAGTGCTTACAACCATTTGGGTGGCACCCGGGCCCTAGCTGAGTCACTATGTTGCTAAGACTATGAATCATAGGTAATGTTCCTCAATGCAATCAGATGATTGTGAATAAGCCCGTTTAGTTCTTTCTCAGAAGTTCAATGAGGTTCAGCTTTTAGTCAATAGTGACAGAAATAATGATCACTTATACCAATCTTCACGTGCCTGTGAGGCTTCCTTTGATTTTAAGTCATAAAGAATCTCATTTGATTTTTTTATTTGATTTTTATATAAAACCCAAATTTGAATTTTATTGGAATACTTATACATGATTCCCTTTCAGTGAAACTTATTATCATTTCAGCTCTAATATTCTAGCAAATGGAGTATTTTTGTTTTGTTTTGTTTTTGTTTTTTTTTTTACTTCAAGTTGTTAGTTTCATTAAATAAATATTTACAGATTAGTTCTTACGAGTTAGGCTTGGTGGAGGACAAAGAAATCAGACAAAAGTCCCGGTCTTGAAGTGCTGCTTGCTTGGAAATATGTGGTGGTGTGTGTTACATATATAAACGTCCAATTTTCTCTATTTGAATATCGTGTTCTCTGTAATCATTAGCAATGGAAAAATGAGGTGGGGCTATCTGAGAAATTGAATTCTAGGAGGATTAACTTAGGAATCTACCACTAGGATAATTAATTTAGGAATCTACCACAAGTTCAGCTGGTTATCTAGCCATTTATTTATTTATTTGTTTGTTTGTTTATTTATTTTTCTTTTCCTTTTTTTTTTTTTTAATCTAGCCATTTATACCGAGGTTACATTTCTGTCCTAGGCTTTCATGATGACAGGCTTCTCTCTTTTCAGTTCCTGTGATGGTTGTAATTTTACTTTTACTGTAGTGATTCTTTGAGGACTGTTGTATTTACCCCTGGATTCTAGGCTCCCGGAGGCAAAAACCACTCTATTCCGTGGCCCAGCACAGTCTCTGGCGTATATCAGATACCCAGTAGGTACTTGTTGATGAATGAAAGGATCCCCTCCTCTCCTGCTTTTTCACTCTGTCCATGGGCTTTCCTGGATCTCATACAGTTGATGGAATGTCATGTTAATATCAAGAACTAAGTACAATGAATGTGCCCTTAATCTCAATTTTCAGCAGCTCTAGAGAGTGCTCTTGTTAAGGCTGCATCCTATATTTTCTTATAAATTTGGCAGGGATGTGATTTGGTTCCACCTGTTGCCCACACAAACAAAAAAGACAAATAGAAGCCTGACATGATGTGGCAATATAAAGGAAAATTGCTCTTTCAAAGTGCCAAGAAGAGGATATTAGGCATTGAATCAATATCTCCTCAGGTTTGTGCTATTCTCTTCTCTCATCAGTCTTCAGGTGCCATAATAACTGTGGGGAGTAGTGGTCTGGTGCTTATTAACAGAACCCGAGACTTGCTTAAACTTCTCCTCCACCACAGGTCAACAGAATAACCTTGGGATTGTTCTTACTCTTGCTGAAAATGCTCACGCCTCAATTGTGCCAAAAATGTAGGAGTCAACCTTGATTCTGGACTTCCTTTCATCTACCACACCTCGTCCTACCTGAACAGGTCCTGTAAGCTCTGTGTCCAAATCTCAAGTCCACCCACATCTCTGCTTCTCCATAGCCGTTACCTTATTACAAATATACCATCCTTGGATCATTCTTAGTAGAGCCTCACAGCTGGACTCCTACACCTGTTTTCTCCCATATCCAGCCAGAGCAATGCTCTGAATGCATGCATCAAATCACATCTTCCTTCAGTGGCTTTACAACATGGTCAGAACAGAATGCAACATCCTCGGCCTGTTCTGCAAAGCTCTCCATTAGCTGCTTCCTGATGCTACTTGGATCTCATTTCCTACCACTTTATAAGCCAAGCTTGTTCCTGTCTTAGGACTTTGGGCGTGCTGGCCCCTCCCTGAGACACTGTGCACCTGACCTTCTGAAGATCAATCCCAAGTGTCATATCCCTAGAGAGACTTTCCCTGGCCACTTAGTGTATGAGACAGTGTGCACATCCTGCTTCCTAATGATCTTGTGTTGTTATTACTAGGACACTTCTTTTTTATTTGTGTTCTCTCTTTCCTGCTTCCCACTGACACCTGGAATGTCAGCTGTGTAAGAGCAGAGCCTTGTCGAACTATTTTGTAGCCCTGCCTCTTGATCAGTCCCTAATAAGTAATTTTTTAGAAAAATGAGTAAGTGATCACTGTGTCAATCAGTCCTCTTACTATCTACTCCATTGGCCTGGAAAGTTGATTAATGAACTATCCCACACAAGTTGAGAAGGGACTGTACATTGCAGAGAAAACCTTATAGAAGTTAACGTCCAAGTCAAAATATAAACACTCATCAAAAATATGTCTGGAAGGGAATTGAATGTCATCTGCTTCACTCCACAGCAGCTTTCAGATGACAAATGCCCAACATCATTTAGGGTAGTAGGGCTCCTTTGAAAGAGTTGGAGCTGATTGCTTTCATCATTCCCAGCAAAGTCATTGTCTTCTGTGTGTGCCTGGCTTACATTTGGGAAACCAAGCTTCTGGCTTCAGTCTCAGTCCACAATTGAAATTGCCAGCCTTTGTGTTACTATTACCAACAGATATTTTTCCTTTGTGAATCATCTAGCCAGCCCCCCTAATCACTGGGAACAAACTTTGAGTAGGTTGAACCAAATTAGGTGTCAGAGTATTTGCTTTCTAGCCAAATAAGCTTTCAGAAACTGGGAGAGCTGCAAAGCACTGTCAGTCCTTCACAACCATCTAATTGTGTTCCTCTTTGAAAGTCTGACTTTTTTTCTTAGCTATTAACCAGCATTAGCTGCAAAAGCATTACACAAAAGAAAACTCCTTCGTTATGAGTGTCAGAATCAAACAATGAAGATTTCCAAAGAATAGAATTTGTATCTTAGACAGGAAGTACCTGGGTGTGCTCATAGCTTAATGTTTAAGTACCTGGTGCACCTTTAAGAAGTGCTAATTCCTTGGGGTGCCTGGGTGGCTCAGTCAGTTAAACATCTGCTTTCTGCTCAAGTCATGATCCCAGGATCCTGGGATAGAGCCCTGGGTCTGGCCTCTGGCTTCCTGCTGGGGCGGTGGGGGGAGTCTGTTTCTCCCTCTCACTTTCCACCGCCCCTCTGCTCATGCTCTTTCTTGCTCTCACTCTCTCTCAAATAAATAAATAAGATCTTTTTTAAAAAGTGCTAATTCCTTTCTGCACAAGGAAGGAAATGCAAGGCAGTGACACATGACTCACTCTCAGTGATAGGCTACACAAAGGACAAGGGTTCCAGGAGGTTGTTTCTCTTTCTTTTCAAAGAACAATGGTACTTATCTTTCAAGGAAAGACAAACTCAGGGGGAAATGCAGCACCCAAATAATGTTCATAGGGTTGTACATTATGGGATGTTTGGAAACACAAATTGAGGAGAATGGGCTTAAAATTCACTTGTGAGTATAGAGTGTTAACTCTGCATAGAGTGAGGACCAGGGAAGATTAATTAGGAATTACCCTTTGGACACAGGACTGAAGGAAAAGTTGCTGTGCAAGTGGGTCACTAGAGTGGGAACCATCCTGCCTAAAATGAAAATTTTTGAAAGTACTGAGAGAGTGGGAATATGTCAAGGGAGCTCTGTTGACCACAAGACCAATTCAGTCTTTTGAAAATTGCTTTGGGGGAAATGATAAGACCATCTACCATGTCAAGGCAGTTATATTTTTTGAGAAATGTTCTAAACTAAACAGCTTTTGGTAGTATGTTAAATTTCATTTAGGCATTTCATTATGCGTGAAGGAATCCTGTTTGAGCATAAAGAGAAGGGTAAATTCATTGTTGTTGCAACCTGTGACTGTACCAAATGCCTCAACACTGAGAAGGTTCCAGGGTCTGAAAATAAGATAAATCAAAGAGGGGTTCTTTTCCCCCTTTAGTTGGGTTAGTATGTTAATTCTCATGGACAGTGAGGTCTTTGTGTCAACACTGGATATTCTCTAAGCTTGAGAAATATCTCGAAATCTTTGCCTCAAGATTGGAAAGCTTTTAATTGGTTATTATTGCTTTCTTTGGAAATGTTTCAGTAGAACAATTTAAAATAAAGTAAACAACCACTGGTATGTAAAAATGCAAGGTCCACCTGATGTTTTAACCTAAATCTGTAGTGTTATGAGTTGATGAGTGCCTATTGGAATATTTTTTGCCTAAACCTTAATAAAGTGCAATACATATAGGGAAGGGGAGCAAGTATAAAAGAAGTGCCAATTTAGGGAGGAAGGAAGAAGTATAGTTTCTGCCTGTCAAACATTGCCTGCTTTTTTGTGTTTTAAATTCGGGGCTAAAGATGTTGTAATATTAATTATCATCCAAAGACTATATGCTCCAGAGAGAATTGTTTATTGTGATATCATGTCCTGCATTCAAAATTTGGCAGATTCTTGTACTTCTATATCTTTGAATTATTGTTAATACCAATTACTAGATTTCCTTCATATTATAAGCCTGGTAATAATATAATTAATTATAAAGTTTTAAAAGTTATCTTTTCAGGTGGTAAGATTGTTCTCTGCATTTCTTTCTGTTCTGGAGATATTACATTTCTAAAATGTATACATTAGGTAGAAGTGACATTTTTCACAAAATTCCTTTCTGTATTATTAAAATGTTTTAATTGCATATAAACACCCAATGAAGCTCATCACAAGAAGAGTGTAAATGTATTTGAAATGCTTACTTTCATATAATCCTAAATACCATTTAAAATCAGTTTTATAAAGTTCAATCTTTTAAAAAGTTTTATTTATTCATTTAGAGAGTGGGACAGCGAGAGAGAGTTAAGAACGAGCGAGTTAGAGGGGGAGGGACAGAGGTAGAGGAGACAGAGAATCCTCAAGCAGACTCCCTGGTGAGCACAGAGCTCAATGCAGGACCCAGTCTCATGATCCTGAGTTCATGATCTGAGCTGAGATAAAGAGTCAGATGCTTACTGCATGAGCCACCCAGGCATCCCTAAAGTTGAATCTTTTTATTAAAAGATCTTAAGTAAAATTTTTGGGAAAAAGTATGCAATTAGCTAAATATTTCTAAACATGTAAAGGATTAATAGTACGATTTATATGTATACTTAATTATGTGTATTGTTTTTGTTGTAATTTAAGAACTGGATTTTTGGGATCCTGGGGTGGCTCAGCAGTTTAGCGCCTGCCTTTGGCCCAGGGCATGATCCTGGAGTCCCGGGATTGAGTCCCACATCGGGCTCCCTGCATGGAGCCTGCTTCTCCCTCTGCCTGTGTCTCTGCCTCTCTGTCTGTCTCTCATGAATAAATAAATAAAATCTTAAAAAAAAAAAAACTGGATTTTTGCTCATTTGGGTTATAGCCACAGGATTGTCACTCACAGATTATCTGTGATCTTAGATGAATCAATGAAATGTCTAAGCCTAATTTCTTCAGTTTTTATATTGTGATAATAGTAACATTAGTGGCCACCTGATAAGGTTATGGTCCTCACGGTATCTGTAGTTTCAGTGAACCATCAACTACAGTCTAGAAGCAGATGACATCTGGTCTTCTGACATCTGGTCAGAAAGCCCGTAGTAACCTAACACTGTATATATCACAATGCCTTTGTCATTCACTTCACTTCATCTCATCATGTAGGCATTTTATCATCTCACATCGTCATGGGAAGGAAGGTGAACACAGTTATAAGATGATATTTTGAGAGAGAGACCATACTCACCACTCACATAACTTTTATTAGACTATATTGTTAGAATAGTTCTATTTTATTACTAGTTATTGTTGTTAATCTCTGTTTGGGCCTAATTCATGAATTAAACTTTCTCACAGGTACATCTGTATAGAGAGAAACACTATATTCAGGGTTCAGTATTATCCATGCTTGCTTTCTTTTTTTTTTTTTTTTTTTTTAAGATTTTATTTATTCATGAGAGACACACACACACACAGGCAGAGACACAGGCAGACAGAGAAGCAGGATCCATGCAGGGAGCCCCACGTGGGACTCAGTCCCGGGTCTCCAGGATCATGCCCTGGGCTGAAGGCGGGGCTAAACCGCTAAGCCACCCGGGCTGCCCTTATCCATGCTTTCAGGCATCCACAGGGGTAGTGGGGGAATCTTTGAACATATCCCCTGTGGATAGGGGGTGGCTACTGTAATCTGAAGATAAAATGATAAATGTAAGGGGCTGAATTAAAGGCTAGAGATATAGTAAGTGCTCAATAAAGATAGCTCATGATTATTTTCATATTTACTTATTTATTGGTAGAAAATATTAATCTTCTGAACGACCTTTACAGCTGCCTAGCAAACCATCAGGCATTCCTGTTCTCCATGTGGCCTGTGTTATAGGGTTCATTATACGAAGATAGCAAAAGCCAAAAAGAAACTGGTACTTAGAAAGCAGCTATTTGCAGAAGTCTTTCTCATGAAGAATTCAAACAAAGGGTTGCGGGAGGGGAGGTAGGTGGGGGTTTGGGTAACTGTGGGACTGGCACTGAGGAGGGCACTTGATGGGATGAGCACTGGGTGTTATACTCTATGTTGGCAAATCGAACTTCAATTCAAAAAATAATACATAAAAAAATAATAAAAATTCAAATTTGAGAATTCCAAACCCAGTGAAGATAACAAGTCTGCCCTCTGGTGGATATTAATTTCAACTAGTTAGAATTTTCCCAGCTAGACTGGAGATTTCACCTTCCTAAAAAGCCATAGTTGTGTGGCTGGAACAACAGCTCTGCTTGCTTATTTTGAATTCTGATAAATATGCAGGTGAACATATAAGTGCATAACATACACGAGGAAATGAAATGTTTTATGGCTACAGAGAAACGTTCTCTTCTTTCTGTTCAGCTCCGTCAGGACTCAGCAGTTGCTAAGGGTTATTTACAAGAACTCCGAGCTATCTGATCACTCAACTGTGGAAGGTAAATGAGATTTTTTAAGGTGTAAGGAAAAGGAGAGACCAGGAGTAAACTGGGACAATGCACGAGAAAAAGGCGATGTCAAACTCACAAACTAGAATTGCTGGGACACTGCCACTACCCACTTGATTTGATGGGAAAGGTGTTTCCAGTGTTTCTTTGGTGACATGAGTACCCACCCCCACAGCTAGAGTGTAAATTATTCCTGCAAGGGGCTGCAGTTTTTAGAGTATAGTCTTCTATCTTCCTATTCATATTGGTTTAAAAATAAATAAATGAGGGGCATCTGAGTGGCTCAGCGGTTGAATGTCTGCCTTCAGCTCAAGGTGTGATCCCGGGGTCCTGGAATCGAGTCCTACATCTGGTTCCCCACAGGGAGCCTGCTTCTCCCTCTGCCTATGTCTCTGCCTCTCTCTCTCTCTGTCTCTCATGAATAAGTAAATAAAAATTTTTAAAAAGATAAAATAAAATAAATGAGACTCTTGTCTTCCAGTGACTTCAGGTTCTCAAAGTAGAAAACCTCCTAGTTGGCAATTAAGTATCTGACCTTGAATATGGCACTTACCTACTGCTAGAGCCGCCTCTGCCTCATGGCCCTTCCCCTCCAGAACTCGACTTTGTACCTCAGGACTCTTTGGGGTCCAGATGACAGGGACCTAACTCAAATAACAGGGAATCTGGATTGGCTCACCCACTGGGAAGTTGCATCTGTGTACCTAGCTCTAGGTGATCGGATTCAGGGAGTCAAATAATGTCATCAGGGTTTCTGTGCCTCTGCCTTTCCTTCTTTCCATCACTCTTCTCTAATTTCTTCACTCATTTTTCTATTTTGGTTGCATTCTCACATAGACCTTTTTTAGGTGGTGACTAGGATGACCCTGAAACTCCAGACCTCCAACTTCATCAGTGTCTTTGTTTTCAGGAAAAGGCGACACATCACTCTTGGTTTCCTGTCATTCTCTGAACAAGGGAGGCATCTTTCTGCCTGTATCCTATGCCTAATCTGAGACTGATTACCACTTTGGATGGGGATAGGCTACTCTGAACAGATATATGCCCAACTGTGGAGCATAGGAGCTAGGGTTGGATGATGGGAGGGGAGCCTATTTGCTAAAGACTAATGGGATTCTGTTACTAAAAGAAGGGCATGGGGATGTTGGTTAGGAAAAGCCAAAGCAAATGCCCCTAATAGTGTCCCTAGTAGGTTCTCTTACTATCTCTGCCTGTTTGCTTAAAGCTATTTTTTTTAAGACCTTCCTTAGCTTTCTAGATTGTGCCTTTCCAGGTGCAGCTCAAACAGTATTTCCCCTGTAGACCTTTTCTAGGAACTGACTTCTACTTCGCTCCCATTTTAAGTCTACAGTCACTCACCTGTACTTCTCATTTGGCTTTTTATTCTTTTTTAAGTGTGAGCAGTAGCTGTAGTTGGCCCTATTGTTGTTCTCAATATTATTACAGCCTTCTGACATTTCTTTGGACATTCTTTTTTGCTTAGTATTTAAATGTTCCCTTGCCTTTTGTTTTCAGATCTGACAAACTTTTAGATGTGTATCTTCTCTAGCTGAGGCAGCACTGACTCTTGATCCTAAAGACATGGGAATTTTGAGGTATCAAAAGACAGAGCCTGTTAAAAGAGACAAAAGGGCAGGTGAAAGTCTTTGAAGTGCTGTGTCAAGTAGCCTTTGGCTCTTGATGGAACTTTTGTCAGCAGTCTGCCTGAAGGTGGGTTTCTCAATCATGGGCATAATCCTGGGGCCTTAGAATGGGCATTGCCCCCTTTGAGATTGGGGAGAAATTACAGGGGTGTCCCATGCCTTGAAGCTGAGACTTTGGGTGCTCAATCAAACTCAATCAAACCACTGATCTAGAAAGGGTTCAAGGAAGGGAAGTTGTCCTTTTTTTTTTTTTTTTTTCCTCCACGAGGCTAAGATTATGGGTCTAGGTGAAGGTCAACTACAAACTCCACCCATGGCAAAATCCAATTATAAACTCTAGCCTTAGTGAAATGCCATTAGAGCTTGGATTTGCTTTATTTGGGATGCAAACTGACAGTTTTGCCTGTGATGTATTCAGGAAGACATATCTATTAAAGATAGCCTAACAATGGGGGCACACTCAGATTTGCATTTTAATTCATTTTCCCTCAGTGCTGATATGCAGCTTATCTTTCAAGAACAGGCTCCCATCAACCCTGATATAAGTTGCTTAAGAATAATGCTCATAATCTATTAGTTTAATCTGTTCACATGAGAAGGGGAAGAAAATTCATTGCATGATGCAGAAGGTTTCAGGACCCATTTGAGTTTGTTGTTGTTTGTCCCTCTCCCAAAGGCTTACCCCTCTCCCCAAATTCTTCCTAATTTTTGGCTTATTTTTCTCCTTCCAACTAAAGCATTAACAGCTAAGCGAAGAGGCCATATTTTCTACTTAGTCTCAGACAGGCTTGAGTTCAAAAGTCTGGCTCCCATACATATTGGTTATATGCAATGAACTTAAGCCCAGTTTCATTATCTGTAAAAAATGTATAACAATACAGTCCTGAAGATGGGTTTTGATCATTATAGATTTTGGATAAAAATTGCCCATCAGAGGACCTGTCGTGTAATAATCAATATTTTTATCTTTTTTGGAACTAATATCTGCTGATATCTTTTTGTCTTTCTGACAGGGGCAACTTTGTATGCTGTTTCTCTCATTCTCTGTCATTCCTGGGGGGGGAAGAGGAGTCCTTTCTATGAAGAGTTTATTAAATAGTGTTCAGAGAAGTGTTTGATAGAGTCCCGTCTCCATTTGCTCAGCATGGTGTGTCTTCACTGGCTCTTTTACTGAATTTTTCAACTCCCCCACCCCCCCCCGCCAACCCCCAATCCTCTCTGGGGTCAGAGGACCTTGAAGTTTTTAGTATAGGAAAGATGACTGGGCATCTATGACACTCCAGTCTTGACTGGAGTCTGGATTACTTGAAGAGGCTGGGAGCCCCTGCAGCATGCTGCAGTATGGACTCAGAGCAGTGGAGAAGGTCTGCTGAGGTCATAATGGACCTAATATAAACCACATTCATCATTTTATTAAGCTACATTCTGATTTTGAGGAAAATAGAGACAAGGAATGACTCCAGGCAAGTTAGTAATGTCAAAGAAACCATTGATCCTGGGCCATGGTCATAGGAAAATTTGACAATTGAGGCTGGTCTTTAGCTATAGGACATATAGGATAATGGATGGAATTGGAATGAAGGGGTTGAACTTGACAAATGTTGGAGACTGCATGAACAGACTACTAAGGACTAATGTGCCTTTAGAATCATTGTGGTGAAAGAGAAGAAGGTAGAGAGAGAGAGAGAGAGAGAGAGACGATTTCATAATTTGAAGTCTTATAGAGGAGAATTTGGAGGGTTTATATCAGCAGGTAGCTGAGATGGAGTAGAGGCTTCTAGAAGTCATGAAGCCAGGGTGTCAGGAAGGAGATCATCATGTGGTGGAAGCCCATGAGATGATGAGGGAGACCTTGAGCCTGGTGCTAAAAATCCCATGTTTGCCATTTGCTGCTTTGTCATCTTTCCCCCAGCTCCCTTTCGAGCATCAGCCCCAAGAGAGCCAAGGCGTGTCTGCCGTGCTCCGTGCTGTTGCTCCAATGCCTATGTCGGTGCTCAGCAAGCAGTAAATCTACATTAAGAAGCTGCTAAATAAAGGCTTAATAAGGTCACCAAGGGCATGCATTCCTGTGCGTAGTAGGTATGAAATGAACATTTGTTAACGGCAGTATGTAGGTCAAAGGAAAAAATTTTAAAAATAAATACCCTAGTACTAGCACTGAGATGCTGTTAACTGTGACATAGAGCTATTGAGGCACTTTCTCTCTATCTGTATATATGTATGTACAATAGGTTAAAAAAAGAGGACTATTCTATATATTTTCTTTCATAACCATTGTGATTACACACATTATGGACACTTCCCATGTTAATATATCAATCTGTAACGTCCAGTCTAAGGCTTCATCATCCAGCTGCACCACAATATATTTAAAGCATATCCTACTGTTGAGCATTTAGGTTGATTCTAATTCTTTGCTACCGTAGTGGTTCAAGACTTTATTTAGAGACCTGCCCCAATTATAACCTTGGGCCAAATCTACAAGTATGGTTCGGCAAGGCAGTAGCTCATTAGGTCAGAGTTAGAAAAAACATTGCTGACTTTTGGGTTAGATATTTTGTTAACTGACTTTTTTGACCACCAGTTAAATTTGGAGTGCTTCTGGAAATGTCTGCTATAAAACATACTGTGTATAATGCTTGCAGCTTTAGGGGCAAGGGTAAAAGGATGCCTTGATTTTTATAAAGTCTCAGCCTGGTCTAGAGCATAAATAGCTGTGGAAATTCTGGAAAAGAGACCTTTGGAATAGTAGAGGAGCTGCATGCATTTTAGGATGAAAAGTAAAAATGACTAAGAACCAAGGGAGGTGGGTAATTTGACCACTTTCATTGCTGGTAAAGGGTGTCATGCTGCATTGTTGAAAACAAAGCTTTAGAGCCCATAAGCAAAGAGAACTTTTGTAGCCACATACAGGGAGAGTGACCTCTGCACAACAGGGAGATGCAACATCCTTGTTTTCTCTGCCACTTCCATAGAAAGGAAGGAGAAGCAGGGATGAGTAAGGGTAATAAAAGAAGGTGAGTTCTGAGGTCAGACCCCTCCTCCATCTCCTGTTCTACCAGTATGAGCAAACTCAGGTGTCTGAGTGCAGAACCACAATTTCATGTCTTTCCCATCTACCAAAAAACCAAAAAGGTCTTGCGGCAGCACCTGGAGTCACCTAACTTTGTTTTCTCTGGTAAGTGTGCCCTTGTTATTAACTGCATAAACTTAGTCAACCCACCTAAGCCTGTTCATTGTTCTTTAAAATCAGAATCATAGTGGTACCTGGTAGTGCAGTTGGTTGAGCCTCCGTCTCTTGGTTTTGGCCCTGGTCATGATCCCAGGGTCGTGAGATGGAGCTCCTCATCACATAGGGCTCCGTGCTCAGTGGAGAGTCTACTTGAGTTTCTCTCTCCCTTTCCCGCTGCCCCTCCTTCTCGTGTGCATGTGCTCTCTCTCCTCTCCCAAATAAATAAATCTTTTAAAAAAATTAAATCAGGATAATAATATTGATAGGGTACTCCACTAGAATATAAGCTCTGGGAGAGCAAGGTATTTTTTTTTTTTTGTTATACTTATCTTTTATTGCTGTTGTAACAAATTATTGCACATCTGGTGGCTAAGACAACATAAACTTACTGTCTTACAGTTCTGTAGATCAGAAGTCCAACATGGGTCTCACTGAGCAAGCACCAGGTGTGTGCAGCTCTCCCTTCCATAGGCCCTGGTGGAGAATCTGTTTCTTGTCTCTTCCAGCTTCTTGAGGCCACCCACATTCCTTGGCTTGTGGCTCCTGCCTCCCATCTTCAGAGCCAGAGACATAACATCTCTCCATCCTTTCTTCACTAGCCAGTCTCCCTCTGACCACAGCTGGGCAGAGTTCTTAGCTTTCAGGAACCCATGTGATTACATTGTGTCCACGTGGACCATCTAGGCTGCTCTTCCCATTGCAAAGTTCTTACCCTACCCATAGGTGCAGAGTCCTTTCTGATTCAGTAAGGTAATGTACTCACAGATTCTGGAGGTTATAATGTGGACATTGTTGGGGAGGGGGGACATTATTTTGCCTACCACAACTGCCAACACTTAGAACAGTGCCTGACACAAAGTAAACTCTCAAATATTTGTCAAAGGAATGAATTGTGAGTATTTAAAGATCCGATGTATTTAAAGTGCATAGCAGGATACCCAGCACATGAAAGAGACCTTGGTTAGTGCTGTGCATTTTTTACAGGCACACTCCAGCCCTCAAGGGGAAATTAAAAGCAACAACAACAAACACAAAGCACTGCTCACCAGTGAATATTCTTTCTGGATGCTTTCTTCTTGGCTGCTTAGCTCTAATGTTCCTTCTGGAGAAAAAAGAGGCAGAGTTATTTTAGATATGTAGAGTGGATCCATACTAGCCTTCATGTCTGAGCCTGGTTCTTGGTTTTGTTTTTTATTTTGTTTTTTTGTTTGTTTGTTTGTTTTTACTGATTGTATTCCTGAGGAAAGTTCTGTTTCATTTTGAGTCATTAATCTTCTGCTGAGTGATTCACAGTGATCCCTAAACCTAGGGGAGCTGCAAAAACAATGCAGGTTCTTGACTTGCAGCTATGGGCTTCCAAGAGCCTGTCTTTTTTTTTTTTTTTTTTTAAATTGACTTGAGTCCATCAACCTGAAGTTAACCTCATGACAAGCTTATGGAGTGTTCTGGCTTGGTTTGAGCATCCATGAGTTGGCATCATCTTGTTGCTTTGCTTTGATTCTTTGGATTTGCTGATTTATTGTTTGAGACCAAGTGGCAGAGGGACTAAAAGATCAATACCTCATAGTCCCCACTAGTGTGTCCCATCAGAAAGCAAAGTGTGTCGTGTGTTAAGAATATAAAAATTACTGTCTGCCGTAGGAACACTGGCATTGAGGGCTACTCTGACACTTCATTTTCTTTAAGAAATTATTTTGAATGTCAGCACCCAGGTTTCCTGGTAGATGAGTGTGCTTGAGTGTGTGACGTAAGATTTTGTCTTTTTTTTGTATCCTTTTGGTTAAAAGTTCAGACTGATAAGCCAAGCTCAGAGCCTCTGTAGGCCAATCTAAGGATGTCTTTGAAAGTAGCTGGGTAGGTAATCAATCCATTTTCCAATAGTTTAGTGATTAAAAAGAAGGCTCTAAGCCAGATGGCCAAGGTTAAAATCTTGCATCCAGCATTTATGAGCTGTGTGACCTTGGGAAAGCAATTTAACTCATCTGTTCCTCAGTTTCCTTCATCATAAAGCAGTAACATAAACCACAGATATCTAATAGGGTGGTTATAAAGATTAGACGAGTTAACACCATGTGAGCACTCAGAACTGTGCCTGTTACACACACACACACACACACACACACACACACAAAGCTTGATAAAGGTTAGTATGATTCCATGACTACTACCAATATTCATAGGAATAAGCAAATGCCAGTACCTAACTATGAAAAGTGTGTAGGATAGCCATTGAGGTAAGAAAAAAAGATCATCTCTTCTGAATAAATATTTTCCATAATATGTCCCTAGGAACACATTGTCTGCAAAAGATGTTAATAGGAGTTCTGAGTTACAGGGTACCACAGTCGTAAATATTTGGGAAACTTCTCCTCTTGGAGATTTACGACGCACATTAGTATTTTAACATTATAGGTTCAGCTGGAGCCTGGAGTAGAGAAAGTAATTTGACTTTGTTTAATCCAGTTTGTCCCAGATGTGTGTGAGCACAGAACCCTTGCTGAGGATTGGTGTGTGTGTGTGTGTGTGTGTGTGTGTGTGTTGGCAGAGGATGGGAGGTCCCTGGTGAAGGTGGTGGTTATTGCTGTGTTTCTGTTGCTCATAACGTCTATTAATCCCTCTAGGAACCAGTGTTTCCTCTCTAGGGCACACTTTGGGGTAGTACTCACATTTAATGTGCATATGGGGATCTGATTAAAATACAGATTCTGATTCAGTAGGTCTGTGGTAAGGCCTCTGATTCTGCGTTTCTAGCTAGTTCCCTGGGGCTGCTGCTGCTGCTGCTGGCCTGCAGGCTTCAGACTGAATAGCAAGGCTTTTGGAAATACTCTTTGGATGACAAGAGAAGGACACATGGAGACCATCAGGAATTTTCAGAGTTACGTAACAGGGACAGAGGATAGCCTAACATAGAGGCTCACAGCTTAGACTGCACCTTAGAATTACATGGAGTAATTGGGGAAAGGAAATTCAACCTCTGCCGGAATTCAGATTTAACAGGATGGGAGAGGAGATCCCTGGGGTAGCTCAGCCGTTTAGTGCCTGCCTTCAGCCCAGGGCGTGATCCTGGAGTCCTGGGATGGAGTCCCACATCGGGCTCCCTGCATGGAGCCTGCTTCTCGCCCTGCCTGTGTCTCGCCTCTCTCTTTCTCTCTCTGTCTCTCATGAATAAATAAATAAAATCTTAAAAAACAAAAACAAAAACAAAAAACAGATTGGGAGAGAGGGCCCCAGGTACTGGTGGTTTTTCCCTACAACCTTGCCAGGTGAGTCTAATGAGCAGCCAGGGTAGAGAACTACTGGCTTAATGGGGAGGGGCTTATTTCTGGAGTCAGAGTTCCAAGTTCCAGCTCCAAATTAGCAGGTGACTTTTAATATCTTAGTTCAATTTTCCGTGCCTCCATTTCCCCATTTGTAAAAAGGGGACAATAATGGTGTATAATCTCGTAGAGTCTTTGCAAGGATTAAATGATATGTTAGTGAAATGAAAGCATCATTTCTAATACATGGTAAGAGCTCAATAAATGTTTGCTGTAATGACAATTATTGTAATCATCATTATTGTTATTTGGTAACAGAGATTCTTAGGTCATTGTCTTTCTTTTTAAATCTGACCAAGATATTGCATTGGTTATGAGCTAAAACCAGATGAACACACATTTACTTTTCTTAATAAATGGAGAACAGCGTTAAGGGCACATGTAATGGGGGCGGCCCACGTGGCTCAGCAGTTTAGTGCCACCTTAGGTCCAGGGTGTGATCCTGGAGACCCGGGATCGAGTCCCACATCAGGCTCCCTGCATGGAGCCTGCTTCTCCCTCTGCCTGTGTCTCTGCCTCTCTCTCTCTCTCTCTGTATGTCTCTCATTAATAAAGAAAATCTTAAAAAAATAAAAGGGCACATGTAATGGGAGAGCACATTTTCAGCCTCAGCTGCCCCCAAGAAGCATTCATTTAGGCTATGATCTCCATGAGAACAGGCAACCAATTAATTTTTTTTTAAATGTGGTAGCACCAATGCTGTTGTCATGTGCATTGAACATATGGTGATAACTATTACAAGTGGAGATATGTCAACTTCTGTCTGCATCCATTGGTTTATTTTAGTGGCTGGAAATAATAAGACAATCATAATAAAGAACTGAGAAATGCCATATTTTTCATTATTTACAATTGTTTTTTTTAATCCAGTGTTGGTTCCTCTCTTAATTATAGAAGTAGACAACTGAGACTCATTCCTTATTTTTTTCTAAAGTCAGCTGTGCTCCCTGCTGTTTTCCACTACTCCACTCATATACCATCAAAAACTACATAACTTTTTATTTTCCTACCCAGTGTCTTGGTTCCTTCTCCCCCTGCACTCTGCAATTTCCTACTCCTACTATGATCATTATCAGTTTACTTATGTAATTTTCCAGTTCTCACCTTAATGGATTTATTTCACGTCGAACTATTGGTTTGTGATTTAGGGGACAGAAGATATGGTCTATATGTTTTTATCTTCTTATAATATGTGAATAGTAGTGTTTAATAATTTTCATATCATTCTGTAACGAATGTATGTATATTGTATTCAAGGTCAAGAGCTATCTTATAAAATAGTGTAGGTTCCTATCCTATTTCTCCTTCTGGGAAAGGAGGAAAACAGTACCTGCTCCCTTCACTGTCGTCCCAGTAATATATAAAGATGCTCGAGAGAACATCTGTGAAAGAACTTGACAGATGCCCTTGGAGAGAAAGCATTACTTTACTCACTGAATATCATGAGAGTTTGAATTACGAATGAGTACATCCAAGCACATAATCGGTTAAGGACACTTTCAGACTCATTGTGGACACTGCTCACAGGCAGAATTGATTATGCAACTCCAATCGCTAGAGCCATGGGGATATCAGACCACAGCTACATCCATCTAATTCAGGAAAGACCTGAAATCGCTCCTCATTTTCAGGGCTCAAAAAAATAGAGCTTTTTCACATTTACCCTGAAGATGGAGCCATTTAACATATTGGATACTTTACGATTTTAAAATTAATAACTTTGAATTGACTTTGTTTTGAGACACTGATGTTCTAGGATCTTCTTTTTTTCCCTTATATATGATGATTGTTTCCTTACCCAAAAAACAGAGTATTAGAAATATTTGGTTACAGTCATGGAAATCTGGGCATCAGGCTGTGGCCTTGCCCGTATTTATGGAGGTCATTTTTTTCTTGTTCACCTTTTGTTTTCTGTATCTGTGGATTCAGGAAATCAAGTATTTAAGTATTTTCCAAATATGTTTTGAATTCCCATCATTGATGGCTGGCTGCAAATAAAAGCATATTTTAAAAGCAGTATGAGAAGGAATATGTTTATTCAGGTGCCCTTGTATCGTCCACAAAGTTTGCTTTGAATCTAGAATCTTTGAGTCCAGAGGATCCTAGGGGACATCTAATCTTCCTTTTCATGTAGTCCTCTAAGATTTTTATTTATATACTTTTGTTAGTTGTCGTGGCTGGATTAAAATATCTATGATTAATTATATAATTCCCAAATCTAACCTTAATTGGTCTCTTTAGCAATGACTTGTCTTTTTTCACTTGTGAATGAAGGTAAAGTAGATCTAGATTAGCATTTTCTGTCATTAAGGAGCCTTCCATTCTCATAGCTGAGCATCTTCAAACAAAGAAGATAAAGTCTACACCAAATTAGAGGTCAAAATACTTAACTCAGAAAATCACTTGTCTGTATTTGGAAGGACTGAAGACATGTAGATATGCTGTGCCAAGAAACCATCGGGAGATCATGGGTTGGGTTCAGGTGAAACATCGTGATATGTGGTAAGAACAGCACTGGAAGAGTAGCTGTCCTACCACAAGGAGGGTGGAAGTGGTTAGAAATCCAGGGCCCCAGTGATAGCAGGGTACCCTTAAAGCAACTGTTAAACAACTCGTGGTTGTGTTAGAGAAGTGAGGACTACGTGCGGGTTGCCTCCTCCTTTACCTGTTTAGGACTGATGTTCTCAGGCTCTGTGATTATGATGCAGGCATTTTCTTGAGAACAAGTATTGTTTTTTAGTGGCACTTCTACCTTACTTTCTGAAAGGCTGGATCCCAATCCCCTCTCCCGTGTCACCTAATTCCACAGCCGGGGCCATCTGATCTTTTCAGGTACTGTTCCTCTTGTGTAGGACCAATTCTGACCTTAGGAGGACTATAAGTGCTGGAGATTCCAGAGCACTTTGGAATCCTCTGATGCCTTGGGCTTGGGCCATCTCTTAGGGGCTGATCTCCAACATCCACCTCATCTCACAGTCTGGAGCCTTGCCTTAGAGGCTTAGAGGCTGTGGTATGCTAGTCACTGACATATCAGTCCCACAGTCTATATGGCAACCACAACTACCACCACCATCATCACAACTATTATTACTAATGGTGCTACTTCACTTTTTCCTCTTCTTACCCCACTTTCTCATATGATTATTGTTATTGCTATTATTTATTGCTATGAAGTAAACTAACCCAAAACTTAATGTGTCAAAACCAGAAACATTTATTATTTTTCATAGTTTCTGTGGTCAGGAATTAGAGAGCTGCAGAGTTTGGGTTTCACCATTTCATATGATACCAGCTGCATCTTTTTTGTAGATGCCCTTTATAAATTTGAGGTACCTCCCTTCTATTCCTAGACTGTTGAGTTTTCCTAATCATGAAAGGATCTCTGTTTTTGTCAAATTCTTTTTTTTTCATCTATTGAGATGGTCATGTCATGTTGTCTTTCATTCTATTATTGTCACATATTACATTGACAGATTTTCATATGTCATGGTTGAAAATTCTTTTCACGTGTTGCTGGATTTGGTTTGCTAGTGTCTTCTTGAGAATTTTTGAATCTATATTTATAATGGATATTATATTTATCTTGTGATATCTTTGTCTGGTTTTGATGTCAGGGTTATATTGACCTCACTAAATGAGTTGAGATGTATTAGCTACTTTTCCATCCTTTTGGAAGAGATTTATAAGAGTTGTTAATTCTTTGAAATTTTGGTACAATTCACCAGCAAAGCCATCTGGTCCTAGGTTTTTTCTTTGTGGGAAGTTTTTTGCTCACTAATTTAATTTCTGTACTTGATATAGGTCTGTTCAGATTTTCTATTTCTTGATTTTTGTAGTTTGTATCTTTCTAGGAATTATTCCATTTTATCCTGGTTATCTAATTTTCTTTAAAAAATATGCAATAGTCCATAGTATTCCTATAACCCATTTTATTTTATTCTTTCTTTCTGTTTTGGATTCATCATGTGGATACTTTGATTTTTTTTTTTAATAAAGATTTTATTTATTTGAGAGAGAGAGTGTGTAAGCCAGGGGGAGAGGCTTAGGGAGAGAGGGAGAAGCAGAGGATGTGGGGCTTGATCCCAGGACCTTGGGATCATGACCTGAGCCAAAGGCAGATTCTGACCTGATAACCACCTGAGCCATTCAGGGAGCCCTGATACTATGATTCTTAGAGTAATTTTTTCCTTTAGTTCTTTTACCATACTAAGGTGTTTTTGGGGGCACCTGGAAGGCTTAGTCAGCTGAGCATCTGACTCTTGGGTTTGGCTCAGGTCATGATCTCAGGGTTGTGAGACTGAGCCCTGTGATGGACTTCGTGCTCAACAGAGTCTGCTTGAGATATTCTCTCTCCCTTTTCATCTGCCCTTCCCCCAGCTCATGCACTTGCTTACTCACTCTCTGTCTCTCTCAGATAAATAAGTAAATCTTTAAAAAAAAAGTTTTTGAAGTCTTTTTCTGCTAAATCTAACATCTGGTAATACTCATAGGTTGTATCTATTGACTGCTTTTTCCCAAGTATTGGTCACAATTTTTTGTTTTTTACACATCTCTCATCATTTTTTTCCTTGGAAAGTAGATATTTAGATATCAATGTAGCGACTCTGAATTCTGGTGTTCCCCAGATAGTAATTGTTGCTGATTTTGTTTATAAAGCTTTAGCCTGGGCTAAAGCTGTGAAATCTGTTTCCCCCATGGTATGTGGCCACTGATGTCTTTGTTCATTCTTTGTTTTTGTTGTTGCTGTTATTCTGTTTCTTTTGTTTTAAACCTTGGTTTCCAAGGGTTTTATCCATTGTCTCTGTAGTTTAACAGCCAGCCAAAAATTGAACTAAGGCTTGTGTTTCAGCACCTTGAGCAATAAGAAGGCTACTGTTCTCTGTCGAGGGGCACATAGGGAAGGGTATCTAGTGTTCAGGTTATTTTCAAGTCTTTGCAAGTATTTTCCTTCTGCTGAGCCCTTTTAGGTTGCTGCTTTATCTGCACACTGCCTCAGGATCAATCAGGAATATTTGGATAGCATCGGTCTTCTATAGTCTTCAGTGAACCTGTACATGGTCTCAATTTGAAATATGATTGCCCTAACCACAACTTCAAGCCATTTATGCTGTTGGCTTTCCCCAGAGATGCTGTTGGATTTAGTCAGTGTTCTTTATTTTAAATTGAGTCAGCCCTTTTTGGCTGTGGTAGCAAGGCTGCCAGTAGTCATAGTCTGCCCAAACCAGTCAGAGCCTTCCTAACTAGGGATGGGAGCAGCACTGTCCCCCTTCCCCCCTCCCCATCTAGAACACCAAAGATTCCCATTTTTATTACCTAAAGCCCAGTAGTTTTTCAGGTAAATAAATACTTCTCAAACTGTTGGACGTTTTTGGTTAATTTTTTGTGTTGAAATATTGTGTTGTGGTGGTTTTGGTCAATTTTGTCTAGCTTTATAGTTTTTTTGGAGAAAGAATTTGCTGCCTTCCTCACTGAGCCATAGCTGTCAGTTCTGACCATCTTAATATGCATTTGTCTTCTGTAATCCAGCAAAGGGCATAGCACATTGGAAAACATTAAAAAAATAATAATTATAGTTTGTGACTATTTATTCGTATGAGAAAGACAAATCCCCACGTATTGATGTCAGAATTCTTATTTGAGGCCACTTAGGATTTTCTTTAAAGTTTTCCCAATATGTGATGTTAGGAGATGGGGCCTTTGGGAGATGCTTATGTCATGAGGGTGGAGCTCTTGTGAACGAGATTGGTATTCTTACAAAAAAAAGACCTGAAAAAACTCCTTTGACTCCCTTCACCATGTGAGGTCACAGTGAGCAGAGGGCCATCAGTAAGGAAGCAGGTTCTCCCCAGACATCAAGTCTAATCTGATCTTGGACTAGTTAGTCCCTAGAATGGTGAGAAATAAATTTCTGTTGTTTATAAGCTACATAGTTTATGGTGTTTTTGTTATTTCAGCCTAGAAGGACTGAAACAATAGGCAATATTAAGTGTATGTAATCAACCCACAAAAATCTTGAGGTGTCACGTAATTAACATTTATGCCTTGCTGTCATTGTGATCTGATGAGATTGGGTTTTTCCCTGAGTCTAGGCTTCTTCTTGCTGTGACTCGATCATCTTGGAATGCTTTTGGTTCAAGCTTCATAGATAGGGAGAGAGAACTTGAGAAGTATGTTTCTTGAAAGTGCTTTATACTATCTCTGATCATACTGGTTTGGCTAGAGCTGTCACATGGTCCTGCTGGGTTGCAGGCGAGACTGGGAAATGTGGTCTTCCCATGTGCTGAGGAAGACTATGGAATCATTTGATTAATAGAGAGTGTTTCTACTCTTGCTTTTTAGAGGTCCTATTACATTAGCGTCCTTCTGTGGAAAAGAAAACTGGGACACAGAGATGGTGAATAACTTGCCCAAGATGTGTTCTTTAGGTAAGTTATTGGAAGACTAGACACTGGAAATAGTATTTATTGACTTCTAATCCAGTGTTGGTTTTGTTTTCCTCAACTTTACTCTTTACTCTTCTGCTTTTACAAAGCATCATTTTTAATTGACATAGATTAAGATACAGCAAAATAATTTTAGAAAAAGTAGAAAGGCCTACTTATAATTCCACCAACCACTTTGATTATTTTTAATGTATGTATGTTTCTTTATGGATGTATGCTACATGTTCAAATAGTAATATGCATTTATTTTTTATTCTCTTTTTCAATATATAAACATTCTTCCTAAGTCCACCTTCTTCTAATTATTTTGATTGTTGTATGGCATTGCACTGAGTGGACCTGATATTTACTCAGCTATTCCTCCTCTTACCAAACATATAAGTTGTTTTGACACATTTTAGCCTATATACCTCAGTGTGATTTCACTATTACTTTAAAATAATATTTATTGTACAAAGGCTAATTAGGTAGATATTCTGACCACCTATAGACATTTAGGAAAGCTCATAGTTAAATAGGATAGCCTTTAACTTATTTCTTTTATGCTGCTGACTGAACCATGTGTATATAGTGAAGCCCTATTTTTATATAATTCTTTTTTAATGAAAATATTTAACTTGTGAAAAATATAATTCTAAAAAATATTTGAATGAACCTCATAACATAGTTTTATTAGCCATATAATATAATATTTCATTGCAATTTGTTTATACTAATTTATTAGTGAAGGATGGAGGACAAAAGGAAACTCAGAAGTGTCAGATTATATATATTAATTCACTGAAAATATTGTTGAGCACTCACTAAATTCCTGGCAATCTTTTACAAATTAAAGATGTATTGTGAAAAACCAAAACCAAAACCAAAGTTCTTTCCCTCAAGAAACTTATGGTATACTAGGGAAGGGGAGAGCATTGGGAACACAGATTTATACATATAAACCAATGACACATAATACCATTGCCAT
Organism: Canis aureus; assembly: GCF_053574225.1. Lineage (NCBI taxonomy): Eukaryota > Metazoa > Chordata > Mammalia > Carnivora > Canidae > Canis > Canis aureus. The sequence goes on from NC_135618.1 coordinate 42,294,358, forward strand.
GAAGAAAAACAAAGCAATGTAAGGAGAATAGAGTGTGATTGATTGGGTGGGATTCTATTTTATTTTATTTCATTTCGATATTTTATTTATTCATGAGAGACACACAGAGAGGCAGAAATATAGGTGGAGGGAGAAGCAGGCTTCCTGCGGGGACCTCTGATTTGGAACTCGATCTCAGGATGCCAGTATCACGACCTGAGCTGAAGGCAGACGTTCAACTGCTGAGCCACCCAGGCGTCCCGGAATTTTATTTTATATGAGGGTGTGTGTCTGGGAATGTATTTCTGAGATGTGACATTTGAATAGAAACCTGGAAATAGTGAGAAAGAACACCATGTGGATATCTGGGAGGAGGACCAGACAAAAGTTACAGCCAGTGCAAAGACATTTGGCTGGATATTGCTTGTTGTGTTCACAGCAAAAAGTTTGGTATGACTGAGTGAGGCAATGAGAGACACAAAAGTGGTACTGTATGACGTCAGAGAGTTCACGGGAGGCTAGACCATGTAGAGCTTTGAAAGTCATGGTATGAACCTAGAGTTTTGCTTTGAGCAAGGCAGGAAGCCATTGGAGGATGTTGACCAGAGGGATAGCACGATACGATTTTACAGGGATACTCCAGCTCTTGGGTGGAGAATACATGTGGAGCAAGGTAGAAGCAGGGAGTCCAGTGTAGGGGGTAGGGAGTATTATTATAATCATCTAGATGAGGAACGACCAGGTTGGTGGCAATGCAGGTGTGAGAAATGGCCAGAGTTTGCATATATTTCAGAAGCAGATACAGCATATTTAAATAGGGAACTGTGGGATGTGCAAAAGAGAGAGGAGTCAGTGGTTTCTTCAGGTATTTTATCCTGATAATTTGGAAATGGATGCACTATTTATTTCCGAGATGGATTTGCAAGAGGAGCAGATTTTCAGGGAGGAAAAGAGGGAAGGAGAGGGAGTGAGTTTAAGAAGGGGAAGGAATTGGGAGTTCATGTTTGGAAATACTCAACATGAGACCCTGATTGGATTTCCAAGGGAAGATGTCAAGGAAACAGTTCTTTGAGTCTGGAGAACAAGGAAAAGGTTTGGCATGGAGATGCAGATTTAGGACTCTCCATCTTATAGATGATATTTGATGCCTTTAGACAGGACAAGATCACACCCATCACCATGTGCACATGTCATAATATATGCAACATTAAAAAAAATATATCCCCTGTGACTCCACTTCCCCTCCATCTGCCACCCTGTTTCTCTGATCTCCTTTGCACAAAACTCCAAAATAAAACGTGTCTATATTTGCTATCATTTTTTTCTCCTTCTATTCTCTCTTGAATTCATTCCAACGAGGCTTCCCTCCTGCCTACCTTCTGGGTGATCTTATCCTGTCACAAAGCATTCAATACTGACAATAAGCTGATTATCTCCATTTTACAATGAAGAAACTGAAGTTCAGAGAGGTTAAGGCCACTTGAGTATTCAATAGCAGAACTCAAACCAGAGCCTTGCTTCACTGTCTGCAGCCTGCCTCTTTCTGTATCCTAGTTCTCGACCAAACAGTATTGTGTTTGCAAACAGGGACTTGGAAGAAGATCGGCTTGATTGCCAACTTACACTGAACATGTTACAAATTCCTCATAATTGTCTAAATAGAATATGATATCTCACCCCAATAAATGTATGGGTTCAAATTGTTCATGCCTACTTTTTATAAGAAATAAAAGTTGTAGACAGACTGTGAACTTGCTTTATTTTAAAACACACTGTGGCTGTGTTTTATTTTAATGCATTGTAATTTCATAGGAATCCTGTAATCTTTAAAAACATCTGATACTGGTGTGGCTGGTGAACATGCACGTAGGGGGCAGGAGGAGGTTTGGGTCTTCTTACCTTGACATCCTAAACAATAGGGAAGACACGTGCCTTTCAGAGAAGGGTGACAGGATGTGTTATCTTCCTCAGAGCTACAGGCATGCAGACCCACATCTTCTTTCTGGCCTAAATAACTGTGACTTGTAGTCGATCTTGTATTGCTCTGGCATTATTATTTCTCTGTCTTCCTCGGATATTTGCTTCTTGCAGTAGAAGGAGGAGAATCTCCCGGGGGATGTGAAAAATATTTGTTCTGACATGATCATGTCTTTATATGCGCTCATTTTGGCTGAGATCTTATAGACAGGATAGAATAATGCCTTAGAAACCAAATGTGGTGAAATGCTTTTATGATTTTAATCGTTTATCAGTTTGTCATGGCAGGTCTAAAATCTACTCTTTCATAGATTAATTCATTCAAAAATACATTGAGTAGTAGCTCGGGATTAGAGTGTGATGTTAGGAGATAATTTATTGACACAAAGGAATTTGGACTGAGTTTGAAGAAGGAGAGGTTATAAGTTGTCAGAAATCTAGAGACCGGAGCTGTTACCTGCAGAGGCGCATGGATACAAGAACAAAGCCATCATCCATAGGGGGCGTAAAGAGACTTACTTGGTTAAAGAAGACTGCACAAAGAGATACTGAGAGTGGAGAAGATTTTGGTGGAGGGTGTGAGTAGAGGATTGTGAAGTCCAGGAGCAGAACTGAAGCTTGGAGGAATGAGGCTTGTTGTAGACCATGTCATCAGCTACATTTGGATGGGTTATGAATCAGTGAGAGGACATACTGAAGTCAGGAAGTGTGCTGGAAGCTGACTGGAAGCTGACATAGTGATGGCTGCATCTGGAGATGATGCTGACCTGGTCTAGAGAATGGGGCAATGACCTTGGCACTTTTGGTGCCAATGAGGAGTGAAAGGAAGATGGTGGAGTAGGTCAGTTTTCCGAGTGCTTGATTTTGGGTTACAGCACAATATCCCAACGAAAGTAGGGCTAGCTAGCGCTGGTGTGCAGCAGGCCCTGAGTTGGGGAAATCTAATCTTCCCTCCAATACTGAAATGATTCACAATCTGAGCTAGCCCTTGGATCACTGGATGTTTTTGTAGCTCTACTGCCTCATTTATTAGGTAACACAAATGAGCTATATTGACTTAATATCTTCTTGGCATATTTTTGAGCATCCATTATTGTGCACCAGCTAGAGGCAGTGGTACATCAGAGAAACCCTTTTCTGATAGATACACAATTAAAAAGCCATTCTCATGTTTTGCTCTGAATGCCTGGATGGGGAAAATATAGGATGCCATGGGGCTACCTAAAGGAATCAAGAAAAGCATTTTGCCTCCCTGAGGAAGTAACTCAGGACGGGAGTTGGAGTTTTAGTGAAGAGAAGAATTGGTTTGGGCAGTACAAGGAGGAAGGAAGAGTAGTACAGGGGAATGGGCTAAGGTGCTGGCTTGAGCAGAGGCCCAGAGCAAGGAGAGATGCTGGACAAGAGCACTTATGGGTATGAAAGAGGTGGAGGCAGAGAAAGTAAAGACACCAGTCACACTGCCCAGTATCTCCTCCACCATCTAAATGGTGGGAATCTTGGGAATAACTGTCAACAGAGGGATAACTTGATCCCACATGCACTGTAAGATCCCTCTGCTGCATTGTGGAAAACAGATTGGAGGAGACCAAATGGGAACTAAGTGTACCAGTTAGGAGATGTTTCTGTGAATCCAGGCTAGAGATCAGGGCACAGGTGATGCCAGTGGGAACTGAGAGAATATGTGGGTTTAATTCCTACTTAGGAAGTAAAGTATACCCTGCTCAGTGACTGCTGTGGGTATGATGGCAAAGGCAAGTGGGCAACAGTAGAAGGGGCATGGGAAGGAGAAGTCTAGATGTTAAACTGTTTGGCATATGGAAGTCAGCTTCCCTCCTAGAATCTGGTACTTCTTAAATGTTACTAATATTTAGGGCTGTGTGTGTGTGTGTGTGTGTGTGTGTGTGTGTGTTGAATTTGAACTATTCTCATTATGCCATAAAAAATCTTCTAACACATATGTGCTTATAATACACACACACACACACACACACACGTGTGTGTGTGTGTGTGTGTGTGTGTATATACTTGTATCTCACACATACTCGGAAACACACATCTGGAATGAAATACACCAAAACATTAACAGTGGTTATCTCAAGAATGCAGATGGTGGGCGATTTATTTTTTATGCTTCTCTCTATTTGTCTAATTTTCTACCATGAGAAAAAAAGTTTTTCCTCCCTAAGACCAAGAAACAATTAAAGGTTTGAGGAGAAATGTATCTGCCACTATTGATTTTGTTTTAACAAAAAAAGATGGCTAAACACAAAATACGGTCTTTATAAACCTGGCTGGCAATTCTTTCCCTGATGTTATTGTTTATTTCAGACAAAGAATAGAAGTGTATGATCCCAAAAACCTTCAGCTGTGAGGAAAACAAAATAAAGATCAATATATTTCGTCCCTGCTTATATGTTCTGCTAACTCCTTGTTTCCCAGCTACCAGAGTGCTATCAACTTTAGTAACTAAATTAAAAACTAAAAAAAGAAACAAAGAAATCTTGGGAGTAATGAGACTACCCTACATGAAGTAGAGGAAAAGTATATATAAGGGATATATTATAGTGTGCCTTCATTGTTCTTATCTTTAAATGCAAATCAAAATGTAGACTTTCCTAATACGGAGACTTGAAGCACATAACAGTTCACTTTTTTTTTTTTTTTTGCCAAATATATACATTTCATATTGCCAAAATATTATTTGGGCCAAGAGAGCAATTTGATTTTCTTTTCCTAAGGGATCTGGAATAAAAGAGATTGATAGGAAATTTGGTGAACCCAAACCACATGAGACCCCAAGCACAATGTAAAACCAAGCTAGTCAATCCTGAAACATTTCAACACGTTTATTTATCTAACCCACCATGGACCTTGGCGCACATACTAAGAGTCTTCCATGTTCTGTGTGGTTTTCGATGACCTCTGAAAACTACCTGTGACACTCTGCACCAACGAATGGTTCCATTTCCCATCTGTTGTCATGCAATTGTTTTGTTTACCAGCAGCTGTCAGATGGATATTATAATGAATGCTTTCATAGCAAATGTTATAAAACCAAATATAACAAGTGTTCGGGATGAAGCTGTTAGCACAGGTGGATACACAGTGCCTACAAAGAGACTCAAAATGGGGCTTTCTCATCTGCATCAGGAAACCATGCATTGAAAAGTATCTCATGTGCTTGTTCACAAGTGTCTAATCCTGCCAACTCAAAATAAACTTCTCAGTTGTTCATGCAGTGTTGCCCACTCCATCAGTTACAGAGAAGTCTTTGGTTGCTTAGAGTAATTGTGACTTAGCTTTTTCAGAAGCATTATGCTCACCCATTAGCTAGGTATGCTCATATGTTCATGTGCAAACAAACCACTTTTTGCATGTGCTCAAATGCATGTGCTCAGGCCCCCACATTACTTTGTTCTGGCCCAAGAGTCTATGTGGGGCTCAGGAACTTGAGCGTTTAATAATCATTTCCTCACTGTGTTCTGATGCCCCTGTGGCCAGACCACACTTGGAGGAATCCTTGCCTTAGCTGAGTGTTCTCTGCTCTCCCTCCATCGTTTATTTTAGAATTGCCCACAGGGAAACTATAATTGACACAGTCAATTCACTCAACCACTTCTAAACTAACCGAGCTCTCCTCACCAGCAGAAGGGTGTGCTTAGACCCCAAGGGAGAGGGATAAAGCAAACAGAAAGGCGTGTGGTGGTTCTGGTGGTTCTTCTGACCTTATACCCAGGACTCTGGGGCCATCAATCTACCTGCACCCACTGAGCTTGCTGAAGGCTTGGGAGGTGGCCTAGGTATCAGAGCCCTTAAAAGCATAGATATGGGGTTGTCCTCCCTGCTCCAGTTGTTGGGAACATTGTAAGCCATGACCTGGTACCAATAGACGTGGGCCACAGAGGATGGTGTGTTGCAATTTTTTTTTGAAACTTTTCTAATTTTACAAAAGTAATCTCTACACCCAACGTGCGGCTCTAACTCACAACCCTGAAATCAAGAGTCACATGCTCTACCAACTGAGCCAGGCACCCCTGTGTGTTGCATTTATTGGAGGCTCCATTTCCCTGTTCCCCAGGATTTTGTCTCTCTAGTTGTTTTAAAGAAAATCTCACTCCTAGAGTTCATACATTCCACCAGTAAACTGATAATATACCACACTCCTTTTTTTTCCTGTGAAATGAAAGAGGGAAATATTTTGTGAGTTGCTATATGCGTATGTGTGTATGTGTATACTTTTATTATTTTTTTGCTCAATCTCAAAGGAGGAAGTGAAAACCATAACAGCAAGTCTAGTGCATGGATCTGGTATTTTTTTATACCCCAGGCCCAAAATATGTGTTTTTAAAGTCCTGGATGAATACTCCTGTTCTTCAAATTCTGTAAATGTTGAATAAGTGTTTGAGTAAATGAATGCACAAAGGACAGTCATTTGAATGAATCAACTTTGCTTCAATGTCTCAGTTTTGTGGCCTTGAGTTCACAAAGCTATTACCCGAATGAACACTGAAGAGCACTACTATTCAGTGTATATATTGTAACCATATAACACTTGCATTGTAGATACTACACAGTTTATGGGATCAAGCGTTTACTGTAGCATTAGGTTTGCAGGCCCTGGAGACCTGGTGCTTGTGTTTGAATCCTGGCTCTGTGCACCTGACCACAAGACCTGGAACAAATGCTTTAATTTTTTGAGCCTTTGTTGCTTCTTTCAAAAATTTAGGATAATAAAAGGACCTACCCCATAGGGTTGCTATGAAATTTAGATGAGAAAAATCTATGTAAAGCTGTCAGCACTGTGCCAGTAACATATAAGCACTCGATGAGTGGTCGGTGGTGGTATTATTATTATTATTATTTTTTTAAAGATTTATTTATTTATTCATTCAGAGCAAAGAGAGAGGCAGAGACACAGGCAGAGGGAGAAGCAGACTCCATGCAGGAAGCCCGATGTGGGACTCGATCCTGGGTCTCCAGGATCACACCCCGGGCTGCAGGCGGCGCTAAACTGCTGCGCCACAGGGGGTGCCCTATTATTATTATTTTTAAAGATTTTATTTATTTATTCATGAGAGACACAGAGAGAGAGGCAGAGACATAGGCAGAGGGAGAAGCAGGCTCCATGCAGGAAGCCTGATGTAGGACTCAATCCCGGGACTCCAGGATCACGCCCTGAGCCAAAGGCAGACACTCAACTGCTGAGCCACCCAGTGGTGGCTTTATTATTATTATTATTATTATTATTAACAACATTAATCTGACATTTTGCTTTCCTTTTGGGGGACACACATGCCTGTCAAGTTCCCCTACCAAAGATATGCCTTGACTTAGTTGCTGTTGGTCCTACCCTCAAAATTATTCAACCATGTGCCATAAGGCATATTGTACAAAATATGGTGCTCAGAATATCATGGCTTATATATTTTATCTTGCTGGCAAGGATTCTAAAAGGTTTAAAGCTTAAATTAGAGCCCACATGTACACTGAGTCGGGAGAAGGCGCCATATGCCTCTCCATCTTGTGTGTGGTATGACTAGAAGCCAGAGGGAATGACAACACACTAGTGGCTCCAGCCAAAACTTGAGGCCAGCAGCCTAAATCCAGATCAGGCAATATCTCTGGCTTTCCTAGTTCTGTCTGCTTGTGCATTTGACCTTGACAGCCAAGGTCTAAGCAGTTCCTCTTTGCTTTCTGTCATTAATCAGTCCTGAAGCATCTTTTAAACAGACAGCTTGGTTGGATTGAATAATGTGCCTGTGTTTTCTCATCTGATACAAGCATGAGTTAAACTGGAGTCACCTCCATTGGTGAGCTTGGATATCAGGCTAGGGCAGGATTTTCAAGTGGAGCCTTACCTGAAAATATCTTGCTAATTGGCTGTTAATGTTGTCCTCTTGCTACCATGGTGCCTGTAATTATGATAACCTACTGTTTCGAGTTTTCTATTGCAGTGGAAATTGTTACTGGAGGAGGGGAAGAGATGGCATTTACTTTCAATGGCAAGTGAGGCCAGATTTGGACTGTGAGTCACTCTTGAGAATTTAGGGGTGGCACATAACACTGCATCACAGGAAGTATATTATGGTAGAAGATATTAACCATGCCCCACTTTATGATTGCCATATATTTTTAAAGTCATGAATGTACCATATAATGCATACTTTATTGGATAGGGGGAAAAAAGCTAATATTGTATAGAAAAATATGTAGTTGCTAGAAATATGGGTAAGAGAACCAGAATCATCTGTACTATTTTACATGGTTCAAAATGCAATTTCTGATGCCTTTTACAGTGCTTTAGAGTTTTAAAAGATGTTTTTGTTTAACAAAGTGGAAACTCCTGCCAGATAGTTTTCATGATTAACTAAGATTCTTATGGAAATTCATGACAGAGCTTTTCCTGGAATGCAGATATCTTGACTCCTGGTTCTGAGAATTTTCCACTAGATCAATATAACCTCCTAACAGAAAGATCGTGATTTGAGGAGAGAAGAATCATCTTTTGTAATTAAGCCACCACTAAGCTGACATAATAACAAAGGAATTAGTCTCAGACTTGGAATTCTGTAAATGATTTTTGAGACAAAATGGCATTAAACAGCATCCAAAGAGTTGAGGAAGAGGCATGGGATGATGCCATTTAGATGACTTCTGAGCTTGTTTTTTAGCCCAGAAGAATTCCATATTGCATCCTATTCCCTCCCCCATAGCAATCACTCAGCCTCTGTGTTTCCTTCTCCACTGCAGTTTAGATTAGAAGATGTCCTTTCTAGTAATACAATGAGACAATGAGATTTTCCCAGAACACTTCTCAGGACCAACCTTTGGATGTTGGGAAAACATTCTACTCTGTTAACTATGGAATGGTGTGTACTTATCAAAATTATGGTGGGCTGGAGATGGGCTTGGCGTTTTATCCTCTGGAGTAACAGCCAGTAAGATGAGTGATATCATTCTTAGTTCTAGTTTCATCTCTCTTGTCTTTATTTCAGTTCTTCCTCCTCTCTCATTTCTTTCTTCTCTCTCCTTTTGTCTCTGTCTTTCCTTCTCTCTCTACCTCTCTCTCTCTCTCTCTCATACACACATACATACTCACACATACTTTTACCTATCCCTTAACTGGTATGTTTAATGAGGACTGTTATTAAACCCTTTCTTATATTTGATAATAGAAATTCTCTGGTACCCAAATCACAGAGACATAGTGATGGAGAACCAAATTCATATCTTGACTGTGTCATGTACTAACTCTATCATGTAACTGGGGATATGTTCTGTAGACTCTCTGCCTCTGTTTTGTAATATATAAATCAGGAATGATAATAATGCCTTTCTCATAAGGTTGTTGGAGTGATTAACTTAGATTATACATAGGAATTGTTTAGCACAGAGGCTGATGGATTAAAATCTTTGAGTGAGCATTGCTAATAGAAAATATTTTCATTGGATTCCATCTCATAAGATGCAGGACTAAGGCTAATATCTCATAAGAGACCAGCAATCTTTAAACAATATTTCCTGCTCAAATTGAATTAAAGGTCTTAACATGGTGCATTGAAACTGGTATCTAGGAAACATTCCATTTATCTGATGGTGTAAAATATTTGGAATGTTTATATTTGTTCAATGAGGAAATGTATAATCAAAGCCATTTTTTTATTTACCTTCTTAACATTCATCTTTAATATTCTCTAATGGATTTAATGATTTCAATGCTAATGAGTCCTGTTGGTGAAGCAGTCTGTCCACCCCCCCATCTTACCTCTTCTTAGAAAAACTCATCATTGGACTATGAGTCACACTTGAGAATTTAGGGGTGGCACATAGCACTGCATCACAGGAAGTATATTATGGTAGAATATATTAACCATGCCCCACTTTATGGTTGTCATCTAAATGGCATCATCCCATTCCTCTTCCTCAACTCCCTGGATGCTGTTTAATTGTGGCTTCAGCAGGTCTCTCAATAGGTTGAAGATCCCCTCGTTGGCAACAGCTGATTTGACTGAGGAAGACATGAATGAGGTTGGCCAATCAGATGATCTGTTCCTAAGAGTTAAGAATTTTGACACAGACCCATGTTCATACTCTTAAAAAAAGATCGGAAGGGTAATAAGAAATGGACCCTAGGAAGAGGGGCTACATAAGATCAGGAAGGAAGACAGATATCACTATTTACTAGTTTAGTGACCTAGAGCAAGTCACTTCATCCAGAGAACCTCAGTCTTATCATTTGAAAAGCAAGAATAGTAAGCAGGGACTACCTCAAAAGAAGAAAAAGGAGGAGGAAGAGGAAGAACAGGAACAAGTTAAGGCAGGTGAAACATTGAGCAGTGACTTTAACATAGGAAGTGTTAAAACATTTTGAATTGGATTCAGCCTTTAACCAGCCACTAACTGGGAGTTACTGACTCTTAACACTAAAACCACCCATTCCTTTGAGCAATTTGAAATGTTTTCTTTTTTATCCTATCTGGTGTGACATTGCTAATTATTTCTTTCTTCCCAAAGCTCTGTCCTCCATTCATTCGCTGGAGGGGATTCCCACTTCTTTGCCTAGGTGGGCTTTTGTTTGTTTGTTTTGTTTTGCCTTTTCAATGCCTCCTCCTTGTGCTTACCTAAGTGAAGTTGCTGTCCAAGGTTCTGACCTCTCTCAACTGTCCCATCTTTTTTCTCTTAGTCGCTAGCTACCATTTGTTGAGAACTTATTTGGCCCTGGCACTGTACCAAATGCTTTGCATACATTCTCACTTAATACTCCAAACAGCTCTGTGAAGTAGGCATTATTGTGCCCTTCTTCAGATGAGGAAACTGACTCTCAGAAGAATTGACTAAGCCATGTAAGGTAACATAGCTGTGTAAGGAAAAGATCAGGAATTTGCACCCTGGATTCCAAAGCTCATACTTCACTACCACTGTACTAGAGGAAGCCAAATGTTAGATTTTTGCCTCTTCTAAGTTACTAGCTGTGTTATTTTGAGTAAATGACCTAATGTGGCCTTGATTCCATAACCTATAAAATCAGCATGATGATACCTATCTTTCAGGTTTTTTTTGTGTGTGTGTTAAATAATTTATGGAAAGCATTTAGCATGTAGCATGGAACACAGAATGCAATAAGTCCAGGCTGTTATTAATAACAAATAATTAGCTTTCTATTCTGAAAGATTTCATTTTGGATCCATGAATGTGACTTTAAAAACTAAACCTACCCTCAGATTTGAATTATTGCCTAACTAGATCTATGAAACTGGAAATAGAGAAATAACATACAATTCTAGCAATATCAACATTATTATTTTCATTTTTTTCCTGATGCTGTCAGCTTGTTATTTGTGCTATTTCTTAGAATAATAGAATTTATTCAGGCAATTTATCCTTAATACAAGTGATATAAATGGGACTATGCAGTGCTTATATATCATGCTAATAATGTCTGGTTCATCCTTTTTTTTCTCTCTCTTTACAAATGGAGACATTGATTTCCAACCCCGTCCTGTCTTTTATTGCATTTTCTGCATTGAGGTCATCTCTGTTTACCACCTACACTGGATTCTGAAAGCTGAAATGATGTTTAACACTGTCCAACAACATTTTTTAAAGCATCTACCATGTGCTTTCTTCAGCACTGTATATACTGGAGTAGAGTAAAGGAGAAAAAATATATTTACTCTCCCCAGCTGTAAGTTAAAATAGGTTAGTTAAAAATATATACCTGCCCAGTGATTTAAAGACAAATATAGACCTTTATATTGGGAGATTCTGAAATAGTTGTTATATGCATACATGTTAAAATATGTGGACACTACTCATGATCTCACTTTTTAATATTTTTACTCTACTCTCTCTCTAAGTATGTCTTTCAATTTATGTTTTTTTGTTTTTGTTTATTTTTTGTTTGCTTATTATTATTATCTTTTTTTTTTTTTTTAAGAGAGGGAGAGACAGAGAGAGTGGGAAGGGCTGAGGCAGAGGATGAGAGAGGATCTTAAGTAGGTGCCACTGCTCAGCATGGAGTCTGATGCTGGGCTTGATCTCACAATCCTGAGATCATGACCTGAGCTGCAATCAAGAATCAGATGCTTAACTGATGAGCCACTCAGGCACCCTTCAATCTATGTTTTTAATGCCCCAAGTATATCTTGATGGCTTCCTAAAATATTTCCTTTTTCCCCCCAAAATATCATTTCTATTAGCAATAATTGTGCCTCGGATAAACCTCTTTGGCTATGATACTGCCACTGTGCAAAGCTCAAAATATCATTTCTAACTCCAAATGTATCTTCTGAGCTTGAGACTCATATTTCTTCATACACATCTCCAGTTGTCCACCGGCCATGAATAACTCATGGACCCCTTTCATTCATTATATCTGAAACTGAAATCAACACCCATCCCCTTGCCTACCTACTCCAATCTGTGCTGGCTCCTCCATCTTGCCAAATCACACATACATTCACCTACCCATTTTGTAGATCTGCAAGCCAGCACCGAATTACTCTTTATCATCTCTGCTCCACCTGAGCACAGTTCATGACCAAGTCTTATCAATTAACTTCTCTATTATTTCTTGAACTTGACCCAGCCTCCCTATTTCCTGCAAAGATTAAATCGGACAGTAGCAATAGAGAAGTAGTTATCAACCTTTTTGGTTGATGCAGGAGAATCTTCAGAGTAGATGTTACAGCACTGATTTTCATTGTGCTTTAGACAGACATTCAGAGGTGAAAACCAAGACAAGATTGTGACTTTGCAGAAGGGAAAAAAAATAACTTGAGTATATAAAAAGAAGCAAAAATCAGCAAGAACTGATGACAAGATAGATTTAAGGGAAGAAAACATAGATTGGAACAACTTTCAAACATATTCAAGATATTACATGTTTTGTCTATGCCTTTATGAATGAATTTTAAGGGAGTTCTTATTACTTTATTTTTTTAGATTTTATTCATTTATTCATGAGTGACACACAGAGACAGAGACATAGGCAGAGGGAGAAGCAGGCTCCCCGTGGGGAGCTTGATGCAGGACTTGATCCCAGGACCCCAGGATCATGACCTGAGCCAAAGGTAGACGCTCAACCACTGAGCCACCCAGGTGCCCCAAGGGAGATCTTATTTTAAAACAAAAGGGGAAACTCTTTTTTTTTTGGGGGGGGACTCTTTTTTTAAAGAGTTTGACCTAGTGGACAGAGAATGCTTTTGGAGTGGATTGTCTTTGCGGAGCCGTGTGACCTTGAGCATGTCCATTAACCACTGCAGGACTTAATTCATCTTCTGAAAATGAAGGATTTGGATTAGATAATATCAGACATTTTGGGCTTTTGGGTAGTCAGAGTTTTATGATTAGGAACTTGGAGGGAAAGTTTAGCAGTTAAAAGTTGGTACTGATGAATTCAGTGAAGAATTGGGCTGAATTATATTTGGAACTAAAGTGTACCCATGCTGAAATCTAGAATAATAATGAGTCTGGTATTAATATAGTCTGGCTTAAGTTTAATACTAATATAAACAAAATTATATTGAGAGAAAATGATGTTTATAGAGTACACCATCAAGATGAACTCTAGAAAAGAGAAACTAAACCTTATCTAAATAGTTTTTTTCCTCCCTATTGTCACCTCCTTTTTACATTATCATTATGTTTTCCAGGCTGAGAGATGAATCTCAAAACCTGCTTCTGATTGAGTTTTTTCTTCCTTCCCTGATAGAATATATATATTTTTCATTTATAAAAAGCAAATAGGTCACGTGTTTTCTCTTCTGAGGCAAAGATATAAACACAGCAAAAGTTTCTATGCTCAATTCCAGTTTCTTACTGAAAAAAATTAATATAAATGAAAAATATTCATTTACTTTTTGAACAAAGTTTTATCACGGATCTCTTACTTGGGAATAAATACTCCTTAAAACAAGCTAAATGCACATCCTTAATAATTTAAAGTCAGAGAAGCAGCCATGTGTAAAATAGGTGTGTGTTCACATAATTGACTACAGTATTTTGCTACATGGTTAAATGCATGATTTCCCCTAATAGAATGCCATTGTGGTCTACATCACATTTTCTAGTTCATAAAAGTCAAATGAGCTGTGACCATAGTCTCCCAAACTTAATGGAAAGTTCATTTTGTGACTTCTGAGTTTAAATTGTGTCTTTCTAGGATGAATCAATAGATTTAAAGCACGTTAATGGATCACATCACCAAAAGGTCTAATCCTGAGTGACTAAAATGGTAGATCTAATTCAGATTTATTGCTTTTCTAGCACGTTGGACTAAAAGGTCTTTAATCTCTGTAATAATATAATGGATTTGAATTAACTAAATAATGCTCACCTGATGCACATCATTTAAGTTGTCTACATATTCACATGGCACTGTGCATTTCAAACTTTTCAGGGGAGGGATGTGGGGTGAATGTGTTTAATCTGTGAATACTAGCAAAGAAGTAAAACCATATGTCAATAGAGACTTGAGAGCTCACTGTACATTTTGTTTCCTGTGTGGGACGCTTGCTAACGCGATGAATTTATACACTGCTCTGCCAACACACTTAACCACAGCTACCTATCAGAAGGTTATCAAGGCTAGAACAAAAACACATAAGTTATGTCCTGGGCTGTACAAACACTCTTGAGCACAGCCATAAACTATAGCTGGAATGTTCTCCAACACTCAACCATCCAGGGTTTTTGACCTTGTACAAACAGCATGGGTCATCAGAAATGGCCAGGTTCAGAGATGGCACCATTTACAAAATACAAATGAAGATGTTCAGAGGGTGCTGGCAATGAGCTTCTGGGAGGACACCATTTGAAGGGAAGCCAAATTGTTTCTGTTATCTCAGGGAACACCTTGATTTTGAAAGACATTAAAAGAGCATGAGCCTACCTAATAGTTCTAGAAAGATGAATACAGTGTATTTATATTAGAACTACTGCCTCTAAAATAGTTAGAATCCTCCCTAATGTCAAGCAGTTGGATGGTCTTTTTGCATTCCTTTGCTCAACCTTTTTCATTGTATGCCCCCAGAGAGTACAATTTTAAGAATCTTAAATGTAGTAGAGTTAACTGATAGGAGAGAGAAAGAGAGAGAGAGAGAGAGAGAGAGAGAGAGGAAAATCAAGTGATATTGTGACTCCACCTGCCTTTTTCTCTTAGCAAGAGCAAGTACCATCAGTTTTGCTATAATATGTCCTCTGTGTGGGATCCCTGGGTGGCTCAGCGGTTTAGCACCTGCCTTCGACCCAGGGCATGATCCTGGAGACCTGGATCCAGTCCTGCGTCGGGCTCCCTGCATGGAGCCTGCTTCTCCCTCTGCCTGTGTCTCTGCCTCTCTCTCTTTCTGTGTCTCTCATGAATAAATAAATAAAATCTTAAAAAAAAAACAAAAAACAAACATGTCCTCTGTGTTCCTAAAAATCACCACTCTGTGCAAAGTAGTGCAATAAAAACCACAGGACTTATGGGGAAAACAAGATCACAAGCCATTTCATCAGTGACACATTAAAAACAACAACAGGAACTTTATTAAAATAGTAGCACAGAGGTGCCTGGGTGGCCCAGTTGGTTAAGCATTCGACTCTTGATTTCAGCGCAGTTCATGATCTCAGGGTTATGCGATTGACCCTTGCGTTGGGTTCCATGCTTGGTGCAGAGTCCACTTGAGGTTCTTTCTCTCTCCCTTTGCACCCCTTCCACACTTGCGCACGCTCTGTCAAATAAATCAATAAATCATTTTTTTAACCTTTTAAATTTATTTTTAAATTGTATTTAAGTTCAATTTGCCAACATATAACACCCAGTGTGCCTCTCATCATTTGCCCTCCTTAATGCCTGTCACCCAGTTACCCTATCCTCCCACCTACCTCCCCTTCTGCTATCCTTTGTTTCTCAGAAGTCTCTCATGGTTTGTCTTCCTCTCTAATTTTTCAGCACTCTCTTTCTTTCTATCTATCTATCTATCTATCTATCTATCTATCTATCTTTTTTTAAAGATTTCATTTATTTATTCATGAGAGACACGGAGAGAGAGGCAGAGACACAGACAGAGAGAGAGAAGCAGGCTTCTGGCAGGGAGCCTGATGTGGGACTCTATCCAGGATCCTGAGGATCATGACCTGAGCCAAAGGCAGACGCTCAACCAATGAGCCACCAAGATGCCCCCAGCCACTCAGTTTAAATCAGTGAATTTTAAAGAAAATAAAACAGTAGCACAGTTTCACATGTGTTAGATGATTAAAATGCACAAGTCCTATAGTAAACCAGTACTTTAACTTGAAGAAGATGAGAAATTTTCTTGTGAAAGTGGGCACTGGGAAGGTTGCAGCTTTTGATTAATTATTGAGAAATGATAGAAAGGGAAAGGTGTCTGAAACTGGATGGAAAGTGTAGCACCAGATGTGAGTGAGCCTGACTCATAACACATATTGTGAACTGGGTTGGCAGGTATATGTTTGAGGTACATGTTTGTGTGTCTTACTGAGTATTTCTGTGCAGCTCATTTTCAACTGGGTGGAGTTTTCTGCGTTAACCTAGTGTTTGATGAAATCAAACATAAGTAAGTATGAAATCCACATCATCTTCAAATTGTTCCCTGCTTTATCTATTGATTGGGATGCATTTGCATTTTCAAAACCAGCATGGTGGTAAAATTGACTATGCCTCAGAGTGAGCATGATATGGTTGGTAAATATTGGGGTCCTTTCAGTTACTCTGTTCCCACTGTATCTCAGAGTATTGCATGTGACCAAGAATACAGATGATTCTCCATGACCTCACATGCAAGCTAACCACTATGTCTTATACTCAACTGAGTAAATAAATAATATGTCCTGAGTTGGGAGGAAAAACATGTCTGCATCAGGTCATTAAATTGTTTGCAAGGTGTTCCCCTCCTAACAAAGGATATGTTTGATTTCATTGGATATTTTCCCTTTACATATTTGCTCACAACCTAACTTTTATAGGAGGATCTCTTATCTCATGTATCGTTGAGATCATTTTATTCCAACAAGCAAAAAATTGTCCAGGAATGTTGGGTCACTCAGAGAGAACTGCCTTGTGATTCAAATATTTGTTGTCATCGATGGGGACCTGTGATCTTTGTGTCAGCCTCAAAGGAATTTTGAGGTTATTCAGTCCATCCTCCATGCATTATAAAGGAGGATACTGAGTTAGAAAAAAGGACTTTATTCAAAAATGTTAAGAGAAAGGCTGTTTCACAAATATGTCAGGATGTAACTCTAGGGCTTTCTTAAGTAAATGTCTGCAGAATTCCTATTGGGTCAGTTTCTTTTACGTGTTGTGTTACTGGCCTGTACCTGACTCATGAACACATATACATAGAAAAGTCAACTCCAGTGTGGTGTCAACTTTATTTCTTTTATTGTCATGAATGGCCGACAGGCCACCAACAAAATTAATATGTATGATTTTATTTTTTCATCTAGTTACTTGTTTTCTCATTTTATACCAAATTCTGTTCAAAGAAAGTTTTTTTTTCAAAGAAAGTTTTTAAAGCTTTAATTCCTCCCATGATACAGTTAAGAAAATGGGGATGCATTACTCAAAATTTGTTTTTAGAGTAAGTCATTTTTATACGTCAGTGTGTAACCAAGTCAGTGTTGGCCCTTCTGACTACCCATTCAGATATATTACTGAAAACATTGGGGAGCAAATGTCTTGGGGAATTCACATTTGTTCTAGTTCATTCTAGAAGGTCCTAGAAGCTTTAGCACCCATTAGGCACTTGAAAAAAAAATCTATAAATAAAAATAACAAAGTCTATCCAACCACCCAAAACAGACCAAATCCCTATTTTACTGAAGTTGAAACTAATATTCTTTGGAGGTATTTGAATATCAGCATAAAATTATGTGTATTACAGTGACGGGGGGAACATATGACATTAGAGACTAATTTGTTGGGCATGTCTACAATGTCCTTAAAATATGAGCCATTGATGGGGGGAAGAAAAGATGATGAAGTTGAGACATTTTAGAATGTATGCAATATTAATGGATTGATTTCTTTATATTGTTGTTAATTGAGTTGGATGGCCTCATTTAACAATGGATGTCTATTGTCAGTACATTGTGTGCATGTGGGGGTGTTGATGCTCACACGTGTGTTTCTCATAAACCCTTAACCTTCCACAAAGAGGGCATTCCAAAAGAAAGAGATGAAAGAAAATGCATAAATGCACGATAACACATGATTAAGTTTTGACCCCATAGATTGTTAACCTTCAAAGCTAACTCTGCAGTAGCACAATATTATTAGCAATAAAAGGAATTTGCTTTGCCCTTTTTTAAATTACCATAAACCGATTGACTGAGACAGAATGATGTTAATATTTAAGAAGTAGGACACTAGATTCTATTATCTCAGAAGCTCTGTCACCAGGCCCTCTCTGTAGTCCTGTTATCTAATTATTGGGCTTAAATTGCATTAGTGTGCTAGCAATTTGTCTACCACTGGAAAAGTAATTGACATTTGGGTTACTGCTTCATATTTGGGAGACTTGCTAGCTAGTTCCGAAGAGTCCTCTTCTGTCAGGGCAGATTAGCTTAATGTTGCCTAGAAGAAAGGGAAGCTCTGTGTTTTAAGGTATGCTGCCTCTGTAGCTGGTTGCAATTTGGTATTAAAATTTCGGTTCTGTATCAAAGCTGATAAGTCACCTGAGATGAAATTGAACAAGGTTGTCGTGACAAAGTAATTAATGGCATTTTTTGACTTTCAGATGACTTTAGGGGAAGCACACTTATTCCATTCGTCTGCTTCTGCTGCTATGTTTATAAATATGTATGCACATTTACAAAACATCTTTAACTGTTGTCAGATGTTTTTGCGGGCTCCAGATTTATGGTTCCTCTGAATTAAACAGTACCAGGTACCCTTGGTTTACCGTTACGATTTGGCATTGACAGTAAAGGCAGTGGCTTTCCATAATATTTCAATCATACTGCTTCTTTTGACACCACACATTGTTGATAGGCACTTTTCTCCCTCCTTTTTTTCTTTTTCTTTGTGTAAAAGTGTGCTCTGGTTATATTACTTCTAGGCTTATTTTCTGCCTACCAGTTTCGGTTTGTTTAAGAAGACAGGGATGGGTATTAACACATAGTCTGCACTTCTCTTTGAAGTAGTGTCTGAGAAATCATACCAGTCTCTGACAATGTGGCAAACGTACTTGGAATAAACAGATTATTTGGCTCCTATAACCAATTCACCTGAGAGTCACAGGCTTTCTCTCACATGTCTTGAGAGTATGGTCTGGGGTAATCTGGACAACAGAAAATAGAAGTGGCCAGTTTTCTTTATTTTGAAAACTAAAGGTGACACTTGAAAGTATTAAGAAATTGAAAAAAAGTTGGTATTTTCTCTTTTAAGTCACGGGTCAAATCTGCTTTGCCACACCACTCCTTGCTAAGTCACTTCAACCTCTTCTTCCTGGCTCTCTGTACTCCGTTTCGCTGGCTTCCTTTCAGTCCCACGAGCAAGCCAAGCTCCGTCCTGCTGCCAGGAGCGCTCTTTCCTTAACTCTTTGCCAGCCCAGTTCTTTCTCATCCTTTAGGAACCCGATAAAACATCACCTCAAAGAGTCCTTTCTTATTACCTTCTTCTCTGTCCCAGTTTCTCTCCATCTCAGCTTGATTGCTTCTTTCTCTGTTCTTGCTACAATACACTATTAATTAATTTACCTACTCGTTTCCATTCTTTTTCTTCATCTGCTTTCCTCGATAGATCACAGGCTCCATGGGGCAGAGGTATGATCTGTTTCACTTGGTGTTTCAGGAGCTGGCAGTCTTAGATGCTCAATATTTATGCTGCATGCATTACTAAACCTTCCCCCAATTTCAGCCACAACACTTTTTTCAACTTTTGATTTTGAAATACAGACTCACAAGAAGTTGCAAAATTTCCCCTCCTTTCCCCTGTGCTCATCATTTAGTTTTCCCCTGTGGTGATGTCTTAAGCAAGTGCATGAGGACATAAATGGCAGGAAGCCACCACATCTCACCTGTCTCCTCTTTTTCGGTAAAAGACAAAAAGAAAAAGCAACATTTTCAGGTGTAGTTTATATTCCATAGGATGCACTTGTTTGAGGGGTGCATTTTGATGGTTTTGACCAACACATACACTCATGTGACCATCTCTATCCTTCTGCCTTTCTTTTAGGCTGACACTGATTTCAGTAGGCAACTCTCATTCATTTAATCCTTTGCCATTTTATATTTTACATAGATATAAATTTCTCTCCCCTCCCCTGATGTTCCCTTCAAGGACAACATGAATTTTTTAAGCACAGGAACTTTTGTTTATATGTGTGTGTGTGTGTGTGTGTGTGTGTGTGTGTGTGTGTGTGTTTGCATACATAGTATTGGTTGAATGCATTACATGTAATTCCTAAAATTCTTAAAATATCTAATTGAAATGTCATCAGAGAACTACTTTTTCTAAGTGGGTGCGTTTGCTTTTAAAAAAGAAATAGAAAAAAAAAAAAGTAAAGAGCTCCTGCCTCAAGTTCTGTTTGGAGTTGCTTGGAAGTTTTCCCAGGACAGATTTTAGTTATGGCTTCACACACACCTGCCAGCCAGGCTTCTGGCTTGGGTTGCCCATCAAAACAAACCCTGCCTCTGATGGACTATTTAGTATCCTCACCTTCTTCCTTCAGCTCTCAGATGCTCTTAGTGGCTTCCAAGGCTCATGCTGTTCAGTGGAGCATTCTGCAGAAGGCACACTTTTCCTTTTATCTCCCAAGAAATGGCAGTTAATGCAATCTATAGAAAGCCATAAATGAGGCTGATAAAATTATCTAGCAGCCAAAAGGTTGCTGCACTCATTTATCTCTGCATAATTCAGAAGCTAAATGACAAGATTAGGGAGAGGAGGCAGTCCATTTGACAGGAAGATGTGACTTAGAATGATGAAAATCAAGGATTTTGTTTTTTTTTTTTTTTGTATGGGTTTTTTTTCCCCCCAGTTTTTGGGAGAGATTGTTAAGAGAGGGTTAAAGATGAAGAGGTGGTTCAAGGAGAAATTACTCTCTAAAAGTGTACTTCTGGGGCCAACGCAGTACATTGTCATAAGAAGTAGATTGCCATATACTCACATATTTAGTGACCTCATTGAATGATGATAGGACCCTTCCCATTTGATGTGCAGATTATAGAAAGGTGACGGTAGAGATGAAATTTTCAAAAGTCAGTCTGAATTTTTTGTTTACTTCATAATTTTTTTTCTTAACTTAAGAGGGATATCATAGTCATTAATCTCTCTTGGGATAAATATATTTATTATTCATATAATTTTATATTATATTGATATAAACATCTATTATGTATATTTATGTTTACTTACCTGAAATGTAATAGCTCCTTTAGTTTTTACTCATAGAAACTAAATAATCTATAATAAAATATAATATATAGTGATTTTTATATGGACTTATATTTTATATAACAATACAAAGTAATCCCATTTTTATAAAATTAATAACTTTTTAAAAATTTCTAATTGCTCTACTAATGTATATTTCTAAATGGTGAGATATGGAATATTTAAAATCTTTCTTCTTTTTTTATACCTGTGCTTTGCTTAATTTTTTGTATGTGTGAAGATAAATATTTGTTGCTTTGAAAGAAAAGATTATGATTGTTAAGAAGAGTGCTACTTCTAAGGTGGAGGTGAACATAAATGATGTCTTCATTTATTTATTTACTGAACAAACGTTATTTGTTGCCTACATATACTTGACATTTGGTAGATACTTGACATTTGGTAGAAGGTGAAATCTACTGGGTCCCTGCTTCTTTGGAGCTTACCTCCACTTCTCTGTCCCTGTCCTGGGATTTGGGACTCCTTATAGACACAGTTTTCCCCCCCTTTATCTCACAAAATGTCTGGTATAAATCAGTCAACAACTATCACTGGTTGTGTCATGGGGAAATATTCACACAGTTGTGCATGGCGGGCATATTTTATTTGGCTTGCAGTTTTTTAAATTCAGGTTAATTGGCACTGCTTTAAAGAATCAGAACTTTTCACAGAACAAAAGTCTGTATTTCTGGTTTTTCTTGAAAAATTGGAATCTCTGGCAAAAGTGCTTCCTTTGTTTGAGGCATGTTCTATTCTCAACATTCCCTATAGTGTTTCCCCTATACTAAGGCTTAGTGTCAGTTTATCAACAGGCCATTTATATGCTGGTATAATTTAGACACTTTCCTCCTTTTTGTGACCCACCTGGGCCTTTTAGGCATTTGAATTTTTTTGGCCATTTATCTTATGACCTTGAAGGGGAATTTTGCAGATGTTTGTAGTATAAAACTGTAAACTTTTCCATAGTTTTTGAGAAGGGGTACAGACAGCTTACAAAGTATTTCTTCTTTCACAGAGTGGGATAAACTGGAGATAGGACAAGCCTTAGCATTTACATTATAAGTACAGGCTGAGCGATTCCCCTTCTCGTCGGGAATTTGGTTGGCACAAAGCTGCTACAAAATACAAAAGCATCTTTATAAATAGTGCAAAGTACCTATGAAGATGGGCTACATTTGGTGCTATTGACAACCTATCCACCCATAGTTAGCACTTGGGCGTGTGCATTATGTTCCCATGGGCTCCACGGGCTTCTGTTGCATCAACAGAAACCCTTGCTTACCTTAAGAGAAACTTAAGAAAATCAGAAAGTAGAGCAATTGGCCTGTTTTCTTAGTTTGAGTGGAACCTGATGCCATCTCATCTAGTATATGTAATCTTTCTGGTATGAGGGGGAAGGCAAAGCAAGTGATTTGCTGATAAAGCCAGGCATTATTAAAGCTTTGAAAACTCTGACCATACAGGTGTGGTCAGATGCATTTATCTGTACTGAGTTCTCCCCCTTCTTCCTGCCCTAAGGCTCAATCTAGTTCTTTTTTTTTTTTTTTTTTAATTTTATTTATTCATTTGATAGAAAAAGAGAGCAGGAATGGAGGTAGTGGCAGGCAGAGAGAGAGGGAGAAGCGGGCTCACTGCTGAACAGGGAGCCCATGGAGGTTGAACCCGGGACACTGGGATCATGACCTGAGCTGAAGGCAGATGCTTAACTGACTGAGCTACACAGGTGCCCCTCAAACCAATTTTTCCCTGAGATCTTCTCAACTATCTAGGAAATTGAGATTGTAAGGGAGGAGCAAGCCACAGGCACTGAACGACTTAGTTATTCTGTTGCCTAGAGGCAGGATGCAAACCAGATGGTGTCTTAGGTACTTCCAGCCTGAGACTGTTTCAGCTCCTCTTCCTACAGTTGGGCAGAGGGAATCCATAGACATGAGGTATCAGCGTCTGCATTCAGTTTCTTACTAGCTCCCTTGCCTGATTCTTGTTGGTCCGTATAGGTTCCTATTAGACTCTACCCAGAAGGGCCAGTACACTTTCTATTGATGGTGGGAAGACCTTGTATTTCTGTCCTTTTGGGCTTTTCAAAACAAACAAACAGAAAACGTTATTTAAAGGATTTTATTTCCTTTCTCTGGATAGAAACGCCACAGAGTTAAAACCTTTACAAAGGTCTCATAATAATCCTAGATTTTTAAAAATGTAGGCACAGAATTTTCAACTGGATATTCCTCAAGTTAAGTATCATAAGGGAGGAAAGATATCTCTTTGCCCTACCCTTCTAAGTTCTCAACTGGGACTCCTTTAACAGACAGCTTGACAAGAGAAAAGCATACAGATTTATTTAATACAAGTTTTATGTGACATGGGAACCCTCATAAGGAAATGAAGGCCTGGAGAAATGGTTAACATGAGTGTTTTTATGCTAGGTTTGATGAGTGGAGGAGAGTTCGATGACCTGCTTCAGGGGAGGGTCTGAGGGTCTTTCTTGACATGCCATTTTTCAGATTCCTCCAGCTGGAAATATTCAGTATGCCAAGGTACCCTATTTTGGGGCAGGGGGTCCTGAACCCTGTCATTATGTAACAGCTCTCATGGGACTGGGTCAGTGGAACTGTTTGGCCTTCTCTCAGGACAACACAGAGCCTGTTTTTTGGTTTCTTTCAAGATGCCTTGTATTCCAACTCCACATTTGAGAAATTTACTATTACAGGAAAGACCAAACCAAATGAAGGGAGGATCATCCCTTTGGTTTTGACACCAAAAAAAGACATATATGGCACCTGGACAACCTGCTTATATTATAGATCAAGAAAGATCCTAGACTCTTACTCCAGGGAACATGGCCTAATAACACACTTGGAGAAATTGTCCTGTTCTGTTTCCATGGAATCCAGGGTTTCCTTTTTGCCAGTGCCTCAATTCTAGCAGTTATTGAGCTTCTGCATTTGTTAGAAATGATTTCAGCTGCAAGTAACAGAAAACTTGAACAACAATAATTTTAGCAATAGACCGATCTCCCTCTCTCTCAAAAACGCTGACATCGGTGCAGATTTCCTTTCTAGGTACAGATTTCCTATCTTCCAGAACATATATCATACCTTCTAAAAATGTATTAGGTGTACACTACTCTGTATTTAAAATTACATGGATATATATGTATGTGTGTATGTGAAATGTGAATAAGTTTTATGAATAAAATAAATGTTCACTGATATGATAATGGAGTAATCTATTGGGGTTTTATAAGTCTTCACTTATAAATGTGTGAATCCATCTTCTTTCCACAAAGAAGACACATTTCAAAACATTTTTCCCCCAAAGAAAGATGTACTATATATTCACTTTGAAAAAAAGGGCAAGAGAGAGAGGCCAATAGTAACGAAATGTCCCTGTTATTAATGGGGAAATTGAAGAGCCACCTATTTAGAATAATCATTTTACATAATGAAGCAGATCTGAAAGGCATTGCCTGTTAAGAGTGAAATATGCTAATTTTATATTCACTGCTGTGGTCAGCTAAAGACATCCCTGAGTTATGACCTCGTAGCCTTTAAAATACTTGGTTAGCTCTTATGAGTCAAAATGTATCTTATTTTGAACTAAAATCCTCAAAATGTAAGTCTTGTCGTTGATGGTAATTTCTATTTATCACTATATATTTGCATGTAGATACTAAAAATTTATTGATTTTTCTCTTTTATTACATAATGTATCTTTCTGGGGGGAGGTAGCTTAATCTGCCCTTTCTTGAACCTTAAATTACTTCTTTCTAGGTGGCCTTGTAAAGTGCCCTCATGTTTTGCCTCTATCATATAGGCGTCTTCAGTGGGTAAATGAGATCTCTGAGGCTTCCCTTAGCCCTCTTCCCGCAACACTGGTGGGATGTATAGCCTGCATTGTGGAAAACCTCCTAGGCTGCTTTTGAACTCCCATGGTAGACTCTTGCTGCTTTGACATTATAACACCTCTGATGATGATGGTGGTGCCAGCCCTGTGCTCTGTGTGCTTCTAAGTTGTCAGTTATTGCTGAAGAGTTACACAAACATTGTCATTTGCTTATGACACACATATAAACCATTTATGAACCTTAAAGCCATTGGGCTAGGCTTTTATTTCATCTTGATGAAGAGCAGAGCTATCAGACGGCTTGAGTATTTCTGTGCTTTGTAGCAAGGACCAGTCTGGGTGTTAATCTCAGTGACTTTGATCTGTCCTTACCCTTTTGTCAACTGAGCTAAATTTTCTTGTGCTAACCATATTCCATCTCTCACTTAGCCGGAATTTCTCACCCTCAGCACTATTGATATATTGGTCTGGATAATTCTTTGTCAGGGTGGGGGGAAGAAGGGGAAAGGCTGTCCTGTGTATTATAGGATACTTAGCCGTATCTCTGCTTTCTATCCACTAGATGCCAATAGTACCTATTCTGGTTGTGACAACCAAAATGTCTCTAGATATTGTCAGATGCCCCTGGGAAGCAAAATCACCCCTGGGTGAGAATCCTGCTTGAAGCAGATGTCCCATCCATCTCTCAGACTTCTTCACCATCCACTGCCAAACTTGCTTCTTGTACTTCAGGAACATGGTCGTTTTTAGTTACTCAAATGGGCCAAGCTCCTTCTCATCACTGAGACATTTGTGTGCCATTCTCAGTCTGTCTCCTGTTTTTCTTTCCCTTACCCACCACCCCCGTCTCTGGGAGTCTAAAGGTCCTCAGGACCTTTAATATACCAGTGTGTGTTAGGAATCTCCAAGGATGAGAGAGAGTGGTAGACGATTGAGATTAAATGGTAGTGATAGAGTGCATCCTTTCCTACATTTATTTACTTGACCATGTACTTTCCCCTAACTCCCACACATGAAACTTCTCTTTTGAGGCTAGCAATTATAAACATAGCAATTGAAAACATTCCATTTCCTTCTTTCTTTAAAGATGCTTCTCCTCCATGAAGTCTTGTTCTCATCCTTAGGCAGAAGGGATTTTTTTTTCTTCCTTTAGATTTTCTTAGCGTACTTTTGTCCTTCCCTCCTTAGGATTGTCGATCTTACGATGATTGTGTGGGTGAATCTCATCCCCCCGGTGCTCACAAGCTCTTTGAAACCAAGTATTCCACCTCATTCAACTGCATAGAAAGGGCTCCCCAAGTATTCCAACCAGTTGGCTGTGTTTATAACTCAAGATCTGAATCTACTTGCTATGATACCCATTGATGGGATCCATAAGATGATCATAGCAGAGTAAAATGCGGAGACCGTTCTCAAATTTAAAGATCAAAAGCATCAATATTTTAAGCATCCAGAAGGCAGAGATGACATGGATCATATATTTGGACCTCCTCTGTGGTTCCCTGGAAAGAAATAGGCACAAGTGACATAGTGGTTGAAAGAATAGATTCGGTTTGGTAGCTCCAGTGTTCTCCAACCTTGTTTGCACCATCTCTTCATTTGAGCTGCTGCAGCAGTCAAAACAACTACTTGCTTTATTTGACTTACTCTTTTCTCCTGATTAGCCTCTGCTGGAGATGTTGATGTGCTACAGTTTCAAACTCTAGAGTGAGCAGAAGCAGAGTATCTGACACATTCAAATGGTAACTGGAATTTTATTTTCTCTTATTCTAGCATAGACAGATATTCCTCTCTGGTTACAGTCTCTATTCCAACTTTTGTTTGTGCCTCTTTATCTTCTTTACCTAGTATGCTTGAAATCTGAAAAGCAATTCTTTCTTTTTCCCATATCTATGCCTCTGAATGATTTATATTTTTAAATACAGCTTTACTTGAATATTGACCTTCTGAAAACTTTCCCTATTTCACTTTTCCCCCCCTCCCTTTGGAAGCTCTTCTTTGATAACCAGTCTGGTCTTCTGTTCTTTCTACTTTCCTTCTGACTATTCACCTTTTGCCCACTTAAACTGAAGCCCTTTGGTGTCTGCTTGGAATTTTGGCAGTTCAAGTTCAAAAGAAAGCCCTCTTGAGGTAACCTGTTCTGACATATCCACATCTTAACACAAAGCTTTGCTGGATTAATGGTTAGCTAAAAATGTCTCTTTGCTTCAGTCATGTTCACCTCTGTGTATGAGGGTAACATTGTGTCTATTCATTTGGGGGATTCTTTTTTTTTAATAGAATTTGTCTGAATCTAGAAACAAGTGTTATTTTATTGAATGTCCCACTTTCAGAGGCATATTGGAGAACAGAAATGTTGCCAAAGCAGTCTGAACACTACTATCATATTTCCTTTATTTGAACATGCAGGCATTTTCCACATTTTAACTCTTTTTAAATGGGGAAAGCTTTTATAAGTTGATGTCTCATACAGTCCCTGTGCTCTCTTACAACTGAGAAAATGTGATAATAAAATATTTCAATATTAACAGGACACTCTTAGGATTAGCCCTTATGAGGGGAATACCAGGGAAATAATGGGGAGAGGAAGGAATTGATTTGCAATTTGACTGTCCTCCCCATCCCTTTCTCACCACAAGCTGGCTGTGCATGTGTGGGCTCTGGGCACACCCGTGTCATGGCACTTCATGCAGCACCTTAGCAATATCTGAGTCACTTCCTTGTCTCTTTGAGGGCATGAACTATCTTTCTCCTCTCTGTACTTCAGTATTACATAGACACCTGACCAATACGTTGAATGGTTGTATGTAAGAAAGAAAAGTTATATAATCCTTGCCAAAAGGAATTTTGAAAGAATGTGTCCTTCCCTTGAATGCTGTTAGTTTGAGTTCGGTATATATATATATATATATATTTTTTATCAATTTCTTTGTTGAACCCACAAGCATTTTCAATAGAATATTTAAAAATACCCGTCTCTTCCTCTTCAGCATGCCAGGTGAATTCTAGAGTCATTCATTGAGATAAGTGTATGAATAGAATTAGCTAGCTGTCTTGGTTTGTGTTTAATAAGAAGAAAATCTACTTTTGCTACATCTAGTTCTCAACATACAGGATATCGTGACACAAATGGATAATTTGTGTCAATAGAATTAAGTAATACCATCCCTTGACACTTCTATGGGTTTCCAAGATCCTTCTTCAGATGGTTCATCTACTAATTCCAAAGCCAGAATCTCCGTTAAGCTTATTAGTAAATCCCAAATAGAACTAGTTGAGGCAAATAGAAAAAAAAAATCCTAATTATACTTTTTCTCCTTAAGTGCAAACACAAATGGGATATTAATTGTAGTTTTTTGACACAAAGGCACAAAGGTCAGTTATATATATGTCAAAGTTGAGGTGTGCTACACAGCTATTTGATAACTGAAGGACCACATCTGTAGACCAGATATACATTTGTACTGTGTTACTGAGTCACTGAGAGGGGATGCTAAAAATGATATGTTAAAAGCAAAAGCCACAATTGGTAGTTGATGATTTTGGTATGCCCAGCACCAATCTTTGCTGCTTTTTCTTTTTTTTTTTTCCCCAAAGATTTTATTTATTTATTCATGAGACACACACACACACACACACACACACACACACACACACACAGGCAGAAGCACAGGCAGAGGGAGAAACAGGCTCCATGCAGGGAGCCTGATGCAGGACTCGATCCCAGGACTCCAGTATCAGGCTCTGGGCCTAAGGCCGCGCTAAACCGCTGAGCCACCTGGGCTGCCCTGGCTTTTTCTTTAAGAAATACGCATTGGTCAAGGCTGGGCTTTGTGTTCTGTTGATTGGGTGATGCTCTCTTCAAATGGGAATTAAATTGTAGAGTGATCTTGGAAAATTTACTTAGCCCCTCTATTTCTTTATCTATACAATGGAGATAAATTAATCCTTATAAAGAATCAATGGAGATAATGCGTAGAAACTCTTAGCACAGAACCTGAACATATAAGTATTCAGTATTTACATGTATGTATCAATCATCTATCTGTCTATTAGCTATCTACAGCTTTGTGTGTATACATATAAATGTATTTATCTATATATCTATCATCTGTCCCTATTGTCTCTCCACACATACAACACATACAATATATACATTTATTTTACTTTCTTGAAATACTAATTAATTGTTGCAAGTTGATGAGCACTTTCATCTCTTGTCTTTTTGTGACTAAAAGAATCATTGTGAGAGGGGGATCCCTGGGTGGCTCAGCGGTTGAGCATCTGCCTTTGGCCTGGGGCATGGTCCTGGAGTCCCGGGTTCGAGTTCCGGGATCGAGTCCCACGTCGGGCTCCCTGCATGGAGTCTGCTTCTCTCTCTGCCTGTGTCTCTGCCTCTCTCTCTCTGTTGTCTCTCATGAATAAATAAATAAAATCTTAAAAAAAAATCATTGTGAGAAATGGAATTTTGCCTCTTCCCACCACCTGCTCCTAATAGATATTAGCCCTGTTTTGTTGTTCTTAAAGAGTCAGTTAACACAGATCTACTGGGTTAGAAAACTCCTCTGATGTCAGAGGAATGGTAGAGACAAAACAAGGACTTAGCTGGTTTTTCTCTTAGAGTCTATCAGTCAGATTATATTGACTTGTGATTCTTTGATAGTTTGTAATTCATGTTAATATTATCCCTCTCAATCAGTGAGATCTTTTGGTTAACCAAAGTGCAATCAAAATTCTAAAAAGACTATTTTATTATAGTCATAAACTATGTTTAAGGAGCTATTTCTTCCAAGAGATTCAAATGTTTGTAGTGTTTTTATTATAAATGCATTTTTCATTAAAAAAGTAAGATAACACTGTTACTAATCCTGTAACGGAAAATTATGAAGAAAATAAAAACATTCATCATAACACAATCAGCATTAAGTTTGTGGTACATTCATTGCCATGTAATCTGTAATTTATGTAGCTTTGATTATAATAAACATGAACTTTTGATTTTTTAAAAAATGAAACATTGTCCCATAGGTGTCTAGTAATCTAGTTTCTATAACTACAATTTTAAATAGCTATCAAATACTTCATTGAGAGTGTGTGTGTGTGTGTGTGTGTGTGTGTGTAAAATTATAGAATATTTGTCATTCTGTTAGGGAGAATTAAATTTTACCTTTTTTATTCTAAATAATGTTCCAATAGGCTTCATTTTCCCTATTTAAGATTATTTCTTTAAGCCAGGCTCCCAGAAATGCAATTACAGCATCAGGGAAAAGGGAAGATTTTATATGGCTCTTGATATATATTTCCAACTTGATTTTCAAAAGGGTCATACCAATTTATGTAGCTACCAGCCGTGGATAGAAATGCTAGTTTCTCTACATCCCTACCAATCTTGGGTATTGTAATTACTTTAACATTTTGCTAATAGGAACTGTATCACTGCTGTTTAATTTAAATTTCTCTGATTACCAATGAGGTTGGTTATTTTTATAAATGGTATCTCTGGGGACATTTTGCTAATAGAAATCTGCCTTGTGTTTTAACAGTTCAGCTGCCCAGATAACACTTAGAGAGC
The DNA here is from genome assembly GCF_053574225.1 of Canis aureus. NCBI lineage: Eukaryota > Metazoa > Chordata > Mammalia > Carnivora > Canidae > Canis > Canis aureus. The sequence continues at coordinate 42,325,116 of NC_135618.1, forward strand.
CATGACTAAAAGTTCTAGTAGGCATTAAACAAAATAACACATACGTGTTTTCAAAGATTATATTATATAACCTCAATATTAGAGTTCTAATGCATCATCCAAAAAATTTGTTATTCACTAATATGATTTTAAATCAATAAAAGGGAATTGATTTACTTTCCTTATTTTCTATAATAAGGGAAATTGTGATCCTTCTTTCTTTAAATTCCTTCTTTTCATTTTCTAATAAGTAATTTATGCACCTGGTACCAAATTTAAAAGGTAAAATGGCATATAGTAAAAGGCAAGGGCTAATGTAAGACATATTTATATCTAGCAAGATGTGTTTCCAAACAGCAAACCAAATGTTTACCCTAATGGGAATAAATGTTTTAGAGTAGGGAGATATTTATTTTTTAAAATGTCAATGTGAGTGCTATAAAATAATGCTTCCAAGTTCATCTTAACAGTTTTCCATCTCATTTATAAGAAATTATTTCCAACCTTCTTCTACTTTGCTGTCTCTCACTATAAAGGCTGAAAACTTCTTATTTTTCTGTTCTAAATGTTTTTTAATCTTCCTTGAGACAAAAGCATAATAAAAAGGATTAAGCAAGCCTGTTCTTTTCCCCTTTTCTCCCTGCTGGGAGAAATGATACAAATGATGCCTGGAGCTGTGGCAACCACAACTGATCATGAGAAGAAGGTGAGGAGAACCATAGTATTGATCAGCTCTGCCACAAACTCCACTTTCCTCTGGATCTCCAACTTTAGCACCCAGAAACATCATCTGAAGGGTTTTTTAAAAACACAAATTTCTGGGCCCCCATCCCTGAGATTCTGGTTCAGTAGGTCTAAGGTGGGATGCAAGAATTCATGTTTCTGATAAAATCTCAGGCAGTGCTGATGCCTGAGACCACAGACCATATTTGGAGTGGTAAGGTGTAAACTTGTTAAGTAAGAAAATAAAATCCAATTTTTAAAGGCCACTGTAGTTGATATTGCTTCCACCTCAAAGAATTATTAACTGATTCACCTGTGAGCACACTTATTGCTATTTCACATACACCATTTATTCTAAAAAAAGATGTGGAGGTCAGTCTAATTGAATGTGCATGAAGATGAAGACAGAATTGGTTAGATGGTCAAAAGTGGTCAAGAGTCGCCTATTCCTAGAATGTTGGCTTGTCCCTAGTCTCTTCCACATGCCTCTTCTCTTCTGAGTAGTGATAGGCTATATGAGAAGAAGGGAACAGTGGAAGAGTTTGAAGGTGATTTTTCAAAATGAAGAGTTAATAGCTACAAACTCATCACCTACTACTGAACTAAGAAAGTGTTATTAAAAAAAAAAAAAAAAGTGTCCTTGTTCTGAAAGCTTGCATCAAAAGCTCCAGAGTTTGATGTTCAACAGCAAAGCATTGGATACAACCTGGGTATCTTCTTAAAAATATTTCTACATCCTCTGTCTCACCTCCTGGTTTGTCTTTGGAACACATAGAGCTTGGTTTCGAAGCCCTTTCTCCAAGGATTAATTGAATCAAGATCAACCCTATCTGGAATGTACATTTAATACTTTGGGATGATGTCAGTAATATATGTAAGAGATTTTTATATTAGATAACTACTCATTAAAAGTCAATCCTTTCCTCCAGGGTTTAAAATAGAAAGTATTCACCTTTTGCAAATGAGGATAGTGAAATTTACTTTAACTCATGCTACAATGAAAACTGGAAGAAAGGGAATTGCTCACAATACAATATAACTCCACCAAATTTGCATAATTTAGGCATAAAATGTAATACCCTGCTCACACTCTTTTGTCTTGAATGAAATTGGTTTTCAAGTAATGTGTGGGGAATCATAACCAGCTTTAACAAAATGGATAATGTCAGAAAGCAAAAGTTCCTATTAGCCCAGGAGGCATTGCCGAAGTGTGAATCCAGTGTACCACATTTCTAAAAAAAGTTAGTTTTGTGATTTAATGCAAAGGGCTTTGTGGACTTAACTGAAACATTTAGACTTTTTTTTTTTTTTTTCTATTGAATGGAGTAATTAACCGTTTGGGACCTTAAGGCAATCTTTTTTTTTTAGATTTCTTAAAATCATTGGGTGATCATTATTCTAAGAATGTTAGAAATATGACCTAAATTCCTGTAACTCCTTTCCAAACAACACAAAATTCTTCTTGTAAATTAATGTTTCAAAAAGATTGTCAGTAACGTAGAGTGAAGCTGCAGAGGAGTTCCCACTAAACAGACAGTGAGACTGAGGTTTGGAATGGTCATGCATTGCCCGAGGCTATATGTTGAAGTGCTACTAGAATTTAAGAGCAGAGATGCTCTGAAGCATGTCCTGTGAATTGGGTCTTTCATCAACACAGATAGTATAAAAATCCAAAGAATCACTCACTGACAGCATTGGCCTCAAAGAGAGTTTTCTTTTGTGTGAAGTTAAAAGTTGCCGTTTTCTGTTCACTGACAGCTATGGACTTTGACCGTCCCTTTTTTTATCTTTAAAATTGGGATGATAACATATTCCTTATGAGATTTTAGCAGATAAAATAATAATAAGTCATTACTGTCTCACGTTCCTTTCTTTTTTTTTTTTTTTCTTCAGGTACCTTTCTGTTGCAGACACACCCAGTTTTTGACACTAGCTCTTTTCAAATTTGAGTGTCAGTCAGAATTGCCTGGAGGCTCCCAGAATTTTTGACTCAGTGAGTCTGAATGGAGCCCAAGAATTTGAATTTTTAACAAGTTCTCAAGTACTATAGTAGAGTATAGTACTATACTCAAGTACTCTATACTAGAATTATGCTGTTCTAGCCCATGCCCATTCTCCATTTTTCTCTCTTTGTTAGGTATGATAATGTTTTCATTTAAAACAAAACCACAGCCACAAGCCTCAATTTCCCAGGATTTCTTGCAACTGGGGCTGGCCATGGAACCAGTGACATAGAAGTAACACCTGCAGACCCGGGATTCTGGGGATCCCAGGATTTAGCTTACACGTTCCTTTTTGCCATTTGCTCTTCCCCCTTCATGTTTCTTTTAGCTTGGAAGGGGTATTCTAGTCAGAAAATGGAGCAGCCATCTTATGACCATGAATCAGGAAGCCTTTGTGAGTAAGGAAACAGGAAGATTGAAGAATCAATTCTAGATTGGCTGCTTAGTGCTCACCTCCAAACTTCTGTTTCATGAGACAAAATGGCTCTGTGGTTACCAATGATAGCAATCCTCAGCTGACTTATTTCTCACACATACGCACAAACATTTTGGACTATTTAATAAAAGTAGAGGCACAAGGAAAAGAGTGATTGGCATTTATTTTAAATGATGTCTACATCCTGTGCCCCAAAGTTCTTTGAGGGCAGTGGGTGGCTGTGACATGCAGAATAGATGCCTCCTTGGCCCATCGTATTGACAGGCCATGTTGTGCTGGAGTGTCAACCTCTGAGAGGTAGTTAAGATAAATGACATCTCCCTACCTTTTACCCCTAGAGAACACAGTGTCATTCTGCAGCCTGAAAGGCCATTTGTAAAGCTCACAGAGTTGCCTTAGCTATTAAAAAAGAACAAAAATCAAAAGCTAAGCTCTTTCTCCAAGGAAAAGACACTACTTTGGACAGTCTCTGTGCTCTCCTGTGATTCCCAAACGCTTACTATGTGCATGAGACACAGACTATATCTTTCCTGGCATTCACCCTTCAGAGACTACTTGTCTTTCCCCTTGTATATTGTCTTGCTATTTCTACCCTACCTTTTGCTCCATGTGTTTTGAGACAGAAATGGGAACAGCTCATTCTGATGTGTGTAAGGGTTAAATTACACACACAAGAATGGATTTTGCTTTATGAGCAGCTCATAAAAAGAGATAAGTTGTTATTTGCTTTTTATGTATGTAGGAAAAGGGAGCATGAGCTAATAGTACTTTCATAGAGGAGCCAGAAGAAATTTAGTATGTATATGAATTTAATGCAAAATACAAACCCGAATGTAAATATTGGTTTCCTTCCAGATTTTCAAGACTTTAGGAAAAAAAAGAAAAAAAAAAACAAAAACAGATATCCTTTACTTGTAATTCTTCTGATAGGAAACCATCCTTCTGCTATTGAAAAGTGAATGGTTTTAAAAATAGAATATATACATTTTGAATTTGACAGTGTTTAAAATTAAGAGTGGAAACTTATCTTTGATTTGAACATGGCATGTAGTGTATTGCACATTTTTGGAGTATTATTTATTCTTATGAATGTGATCTAAATCCCTTATTTTAAAGAAAAATGAAAGACTTGATTTTCCTTTTGTAATTCAGCACAACAAAAAATTCCCCTTTATCCAGTGTGTACTCAACTATAAATTTCCTTTTAAATCAAGATTACACTTATATGATGAAAATAATAAGAGGAAATTGTAGATAATAATAAACATGTTTTTACCCTATCTTTTTTGTAAAAGACTTTATGGCAGCATGCAAACAACTATTCCCTTTGCAAAAACAAGATGCTGGGAGGATAGAAGAGAGAGAGAACTCAAGAAATTAGTGATTGGAATGAGTCTTTTTAGCTCTTTAAAAATAACAATAACCACTAATATCTATTGAACACTCACTGTGTACCTGATACTTTATGCTTATTAATACATTTAATAATTATAATATTGTCAAGAAAATACCCTAATGATCTCCATTTTTCATATGAAGGAATTGAGGCTTAAGTGGACATGCCTCTGATTGCACTGTCATTTGGTTGGAGGCTCAGAACTGTAGCTCAGGCCAATATTTTTGAACCACTGCACTTAACCTACTAGTGTATCAGTTAGCATTTGCTACATTGAGTTTCCCCAAAACCTAGAGGCTTAAAACAGCCATTAACTCAGCTCACAATTCCATAGGTCAACAATTTGGACTAGGAGACGCTGGCTGGAGGAAGTGGGAGGAAGCACAGGCAGGCCTAACAGAGCTGAGGTCAGAATCTCCATTTCTCCACTCCTAACAATCCAAGGAAACCTTTTTGTGCTTGACTGAGCAAATGTCTCATGTGACACCTTAAGGAAAGACTGCACACCTGAGTTGTGACCTTTGGCAGGTAATACCCAAGGACGTCCCTAGTTGTGGATGTGCAGAGAACAAAGAGGTAGAATAAAAACACAAAGGCAAGATACTCTTAGAAAGTGTGGTATTTAAAATTCACTCACTTACTTGATTGTGTGCTGACCTCTACCCAAGCAGTGCTAGATGTTGGTCGAGAATAAGCACATGTGGTCCTTTGACATTTGGGCGCATGTAATCTTGGAGAAGAAGTCTTGAGCCAGTAAACACTTACACCAATTACCACTTGTGGTACATGTTAGGCATGAAATAGAGCATTAAGATAGAAACTAATTAGAGGAGGGTGTATTTAGATAAGTTGGCCTGGTGAGAGATTTTGGAAAGGTGATAATGAAGCTGACATCTGAATGTTGAGAAGAATATCGCCATACAAAAAAGGGGAAGCAGGTGTGTGTGTGTTTCTGCAAACAGTAAATGCGGTGTTTAGTGCAAGCCTAAGGTAAATGTGCAGAAATGAAACTTATAAGCGCAGGTTTCCATGTTCATACTCAGTGATGAGACTCCCCTGTAGTTCTTCTTCTCTCTTTAAATGTTACCTAAAGAATCTCATGATCATGGAAGGAATTCCACCCAGCTGCTCTGTAAAGATAAGGAGGGGTGCCCATTGTAGGTGGAATGTAAGAGCAGCAGATGGGGAGTAAGATTTGTCTTGTCATCTTGGCTTTGACCCTAATTCCCAGCGTGTCCTTGGCAAGGGCATTCTGCCTTACCAGAATTTAGTTGCCTCATTTGTAAAAAGAGTAAGCTGACTTAGGTCACAGTGATGTCAGTTGTGACTGGTGGGTAAGTGCTCTGTGGGAAGAGGAGTTTGAGGCCCTTTATGATCTCTGTGGGCAAGAATTCTGTAATTGATTAGGGATGTCTGCCATGGAATTAGGAAGTAGTGTTGTGTATGTGCCATTTTCTGATGAACCTTCGGTTTTCCATCACAGTGTTTTCTATGGCTTTTAGCTAATTGGGAAAATTTTGTAGCTTTCCAGTTATTTTGTTCTGATAGTTAAAAAGGCAGCAGTAATTGAAAACAATCGAGGAGGGGGCTAAATAAATCAAAACAGTGCTCTACACACTTGCATCAAAGGGTTCAAACACAGCAAATCGTGCACGGGAGGGAAGTGGATTTGTATTTCTCTCATTTGTAATATTATTAGTGTGATTAATATACAAAGACCAGTATTTCCTGAAATTCATAATTTTGCCCTGTTCCTCCATGAGCTTTGTGTTTCCCAGAATAATCATGCTGATCCATTTCCTTAAAAATGTACTGAATGCTTAAGTGCTCATTTTGCAAGGGCAGCAGCATAATTGGACACAGTGGGGAAACATCAGAGAAGCGGTTTGCTTCCTAAGGAGAGGAGAATGTGGTGTGAGTCGCGGCCGGATGGAACGTCACGCCAGGAGGGACCCCATCTCTGCACCATGTCACTATGTGGAATGCTTAAAGTCTATTTATGGAATTAGGGCTCTTGGGGACAAGGGCTAATTCTCAGCTGAATGGAGGGCTTCCCTGGGTTATAAAATGCATGTTCTTTTGAATAATGGGACTGAATGGAAGTAGAATGTTTCAGCAATTTTTTCCCAATATGATAACTCTTTGGCGATACTGGTGATTTTACAAGTAGATTTTATCTTCATAAAACTCTGACCTGTATGATCGTTTTCCCCCCGCCTTGCCTCTTAAGTAGCCACTTTCAAAGCATCCCTATCTTACCTTTGAGATTGGCTCCCTTGTCATATAGGTGTCCATACCTATGGTCCTAGCTTTAGAAACTAGAACAAAGGAGGTAGATCAGAGTCCTTAAGTTAAAACACATTGGAGGGTCATGCTCTGCTGTGTGTCTGTGTGCTTGTGTATTTCTGTGTTTCCCTCAATCCTGTTCTGTCTCCTTTTCTCAAACAGTTTATTAATGCAGTAACTGTGGGGTCTTGGTCAAACTTGCTTCCCTGGAATATCTGGGATCAACCTATTAGACATAAGCAGTGCTAATTATGGGCCTGGACTCTTGGATATTTGACACCCACAACTCTTCTGAGTTGAGGACAGTATCGATGTCCTTTCCAGGAAATCAGGCTTTGGAAAATCTCAATATGGTCAGGGTAATCATGCTGCACAAGCCCAAGGGGTGCCATTCTCACTGAATTCAATATAGCCTGCTTAGCATATGTGGGATGCTGATAGAGATTTACCAGGGAAATACACATAGTTTACCGAGGCGGGAGAGAAGGGGGAAGATAGAAAGAGATGAAGTGTGGGCCCGGTGACAAAGTATATCATGTAACATGATTGAGTCTGGATTTCATACTGAGTTTACCTGATATCAGTGGTGTTTAAGAAAGGCCTTTGTAGTCACAGCTTAGAGGGTAAGTAGGTGAAGGCCAAAGCCAGAGGGAAGAGAAAAGAAATACTGAGGTAAACCCTTTTTTCTATTGATTTCCCTCACTTCCATGGTTGGCACCTCCCCTGGCCAAAACACCCTCTTCCTTTGTGCAGAGGATTATGGTGATTGCCTGATGAATGCCTGCTCCCACTTGTCCCACATCCTCCACAGTGCTACCAGAATAATCATGTCACCCCATATGAGACCCCTCAGGGATGAGGTGTTTGCATTGCTTTCAAGCAGGAGACAGAATTCCTTATATGGCCAGCATGGCCTTGCAAGATTTCCTGGGCACCCACCTCACCACCACCTTGACTTTCATTTCTGTCTCTTTTTCCTGTTTTCACCCACTCCATGTTGTTTGCTCTCATAGAACTTTTCTAGAACCTTTCATTGCCATAAACTTACTTCACCATAAACTTACTTAAGCCTGATTCAACACTATTTACTGCCCCTCATTCCTGCTCAGTATCACTTCTTGGGGAAGCTCCGTTTCCCTCCTGTCTGCTACCTACCACGATACCAGGTCACTCTCCTTCCTAGAATTCATCTCAGTTATCATATGTTTGTTTATATGGTTCTTTGATTGTCCATCTATCATTCCTGCAAAATTGTAGGCTTCTTGAGGGCAAGTGTAATTTATACCGACTGGTTACATATCCTCTCCCTTCACTTAGCACTTTGTCTTATAAATAGTAACATTCAAAAATACTTCTGAGACAGATTAGAGACAGTGGGGATCTGGGTAAAGGCATCAAGAGAAGGACCAGGGAAATGGGATGGAATTGTGGGATTGGTAGCTTCTATTTCCTAAATGATACAGAGAGTAATTGGGTTTTACCTGGGTGACTGAGTAATGGGGGCATCCAAAGCATTCTGTTTTATCTCTGAACAAATGCAGGGGGTCCAGTGTTATAAATGCACGATGACTTATCCAGAGAATTCCTCAGCAACGTGAAATGTCTAACCCATGCTTTATATTTACTTTCATTCTGTTTGACCCATAACAATGGCAGTCATTAAAAATCTTAATGGCAAGAGTGTTTTTATTATAAGTACATATTCCTGTGGATTTTGTTAACTATTCTGTCTTTATTATCTCATCAACACAGAAGGGTATTGTTTTGAGAGTCATAATGCATGAAATTTTGGTGTTAGGAGATGGAAGTGCACCCTACTTCCCCCACCATCATGAAAGATATTGGTGAAAAAGAGCATGGGCAATGCTGAGTCCTTATTTGGCCTGGCCTGACCCATCGAGTTACAATATTAGCTAGGTGACCTGGGGCAGATTACAGAGCCCATTTTTATCAGTTGTAAATCCAGAATAAAAATACTTGCTCTCTAGGGTTGTTGGGAATTAGAAATATCTGTAAAGTGTCTGACACTTAGAAGGCATCCAAATATTGCCCTCACAGTGATGACATTAGATCTATACCAAACTTCAGTTGTAGTATATGTATGGCAAGGCATCTTATAATGAAGGTTTTAACTTTCTTGGAAAATAAATTTATCCCTTTTGAAGCTCCCTCTCCTGGTTTGCTCTTAATCCAGGAACCCACATTATATTACAAGTACCTAGCAGCACATTTCACTAGATGTTAATTGCCTTCCTTTCTGATGTTGGAGAATTTAAATAGTGACTTACCTCACAGGATGCTTTCTGGCATAGTGAAAATCGCCAGAAGATAAAAGCAAAGATTTTACTGAGCTTTGTTTTGATTCTCCATATTTCCAATTTTTATCCATAGCTTTCAAGACTCACATCAAGTGTTTCTAAGTATATATTAGAGGTTCTCATCCCTGACTTCAAATTAGAATCAAGTGGGGAGAGTTTTAAAAACTGTCAAAACTTGGCCCCACTCTACACCAATTAAAGTAGAATCCCAGGAGTTTTATGCTCAGACATCCTTATTTTTCAAAAGTTCCCCAGGTAGGTGATTCTACTATGCAATTGGGGGTGAGAACCTCTGATGTAAATAAAGCTTATTTTTTATTAAAGTTTTAATTTTTTTAGAGAGGGAGGTACACAGAGAGAAAGAATCTCATGTAAGCTCCATGAGAAGCTTGATCTTATGGCCCTGAAATCAAGAGTTGGATGCTGAACCACCCAGGCACCCCTAAATAAAGCTTATCTTAAACTCCATCCTCTATCCACACTCAGCCATATGAGAGTATAGTATTTTCTTTTTTTTTTTTTTATTTTTTATTTTTTTTGAGAGTATAGTATTTTCAACCCCATATTATGTATTTGTGGATTGAAATGAATGAATTAATCATGTGAATGAATGAATAACACTCTAGTTTACTAAATAATGCTTATCTTGTATTTTGCTTCAATCTTCAATCCTCCCTAGTTAACTTAAGATCCTTCTTAAAGTCTGTATCAAGGTAATTTCTGTGGACCCCACAGTGCCTTAGAGAGAGTATACGCTCAGTAAATGCCTATCATATTAGTGAAAGATTTACATTGAATGTCTGTCACATGACAGAACGATTTATGGAGTTAACCTGTTAAGAATTAACAACTCTTCTTCCAGACTCTTACAAATTTTTTTTCTGTGAATTTGAATGATAAACATTTTTCTGCTTGTAATAAAACTTTGTCATTTGGCTGTCTATATGGACACTAATTGTCTCTCAGCCTTTTGAGATAGTCCTATAGCTTATCTTGAAAGAGCCATTGATTCTCCAAATGCCCATGGATGATACTGATGAGTAGAAAAAAGAGATGTGGTACACACACACACACACACACACACACACACACACAGGAATATTACTCAGCCATAAAAGAGAAAGAAATCTTGCCATTTGCAATGATGTAGATGGAGCTAGAGAGTGTTATGCTAAGTGGAAAAAGTCAGAGAAAGACAAATGACATATGATTTTACTCATGTGTAGAATTTAAGAAACAACATAGATAAATAAATGAAAAAAAAATAGAGACAAACCAAAAGACAGACTCAACTATAGAGAACAAACTGATGCTTATGTGGTGGGAGGTAGGTGGGAGATAGGTTAAATAGGTGATGGGGATTAAGGAGTACACTTTTTGTGATGAGCACTTGTGTCCAATGTAAGTGTTGAGTCACTATATTGTATACCTAAAACTAATATTACACTGTATGTAAACTGGAATTTAAATAAAAACAGAAAAAAAAAGGAAAATAAAAGAATCATTGGCTCCCACTTCTGCTTGGTCTCCAGCCCTGTAATGGGGGTTGGGAGAAACATCTGAGCTCCAAGTCACTTCATGCAGGACATTGGAGTGAATTTCCCTCTTCTTGCCTCATGTCACTCTAGACCCTCACTTAAACATGAAGGCTCGAACCCACCCTTTGTCAGACCTTTCAAACATTCCATGATCTCATACTTTGGGGTACAAACTTCTACTAAAACTTCACTCTCCCCATTCCCCCAAAGTAAACTTAGCTAGACCACCTGAAGCTGCCCTTAATTGCTGTTGACTTTATTTGTTGTGATTTTCCCCCCCTAAAACAATCCCACTGCAGTAGGGAGGGGTTTCCATTTTCATGGCATCAAGGTTCAGGATACATACTGCTCAGTCTTATTTGGGCCTTTTTATTCAATTGATCAAAAACTCTAACTCTTTCTTGATTACCTGAGTTTCACAGTCAGAAACATGCAAACAGTGTGCATTTTCTCCTTTCTCATTTTACTTTTGTACTGTAAGATCCCAATGACCTCTATGGGGTCATTGTACTCAGTGACTTCACACATTCTTTTACTTCAACTCAACCTGGTGCTTTTCCCTCCAGTACAATAAATGCTCCTTCTGACCAGCTCTTGTGATCAATACTTCCCATTTCACAGTGAGGCTTATTGATGTAAATATGCACACGACACCTTTCATACCATTCTATTTGTCCTCTGGGGCAACAAAAGCAAATCTCAATAGCCTTTAAATACAAACAATTAATGAAGAGAAATCCCAGTACCCCACCTCCAATGGGACAGATAAAAGGAAATAAACAAACTAAGGAAATCTCCATTCAGACTGGGTACTACTGGGATGTCTAATGAAGCCACATCCATTTTTTTTAAAAAGTGAATTTAGCTTACGGACTGCTGGAATATTGCTGGCACAAGTCTTGCTGTCCACATGGGTGGCAGACTTTTAAACACGGAAGATCAAACATACTGTGGTGAGCATTGAACATCACTTTACAAGTGTGCCCATAGTAGTTAATAAATTGTCAAAAATAATAAGACAGCTGCCAAGAACGGAAGCTATAAATAGCAAAAAAAAAAAAAAAAAAAAAAATCAGACATGACTGGATCTTTCTGAAAGATAATTTTCCTTGTACGTAACTTCTAGGAGCAACACAGAGCTCTTCAATGGTAAAACCTACACTCCTTGCTTCTGAAGAGAGCAGCCGGGGAATTAGAATGCGCCCAAAGACAGGGAGTTAGATAGGCTGTAGCTACAGGGTGGCCATTACATTAAGTAATTTAATGAATACTGATACTGAGGAAATAAATCAAATGCAAACAATCAACACCAATCAAGGAAGCTGAGCATTTCAGGCACTTAAAATGTATTAAATGAGTGTTTCAATCACAGTGGGTACTTTTTCACAAACTCTCTTAATCAGCTAGCATCATTTTCGACAAAGTGGCCCATGCATGTAAATATGGTGATCTGAAAAAAGCCCAATGGTCCATTCACACATGGACAGTATTAGGAATGGAAATTCTGCTTGGGGTTTTCACAGATAGGATAAACAACAGTAGATACATTGGGAGAAGTTAGTGAAAGTCAATTTTTTTTGGGAAAAAAAAGTATTAATATTTTGAATGGAGTGAAAAAAATAATTTCAAACATAGAGTAAAAGTTGAAATCTAATTATGGGCAGCCAATTCACCTCCCAGAGGCAATCATTTTTGTTTTGTTTTTTTTATGTATCTTCCATAAAATTATATTCATGTGTAAGTCCTCATGTAAACATTTCTATTTGTATGACACATTAGTATATGTACCTATATTATATGCATGTATAATATCAATATATGCATGTATAATTATCAATATTATAATACTTATAAATACATGAATCATGTGACTTATACTATATTCATATATGATTTATAAAGTCATATATATCACTTATTCATAACCCATTATTTGGTACCTTGTTTTTGGAATATACTAATCTATCATGAATAGGGCTTCCTAAAAAAATAAAAAAAATAAAAAAAATAAAAAAAAAGAATAGGCCTTCCTGTATAGGTCAATTGTATTCTGCTTAAGGTCTGTATAGTATTTTGTTGTCTGAGTCTATCATTTACGTCACCATTCCTTTATAGGGCATTTAGATTATGGCCAGTTTGGGAAACTATAGTTTTTTTGAACACACACACATATATATATACACACAATTAAACATACAATTGGAATTATGGGATTTTAAAAGGCAAAATACTTGGATTCCACGTATGTATTCTAAGTTTCCAAGCGTACACATACATACACCCACACCCCTTCATACTTTTCTACTTTACATGTTATCTAATTCTCATTTAAGTATTAATATTACATCTGTTTCACAGACTATGAAACTGAGGAACTGAGAGGTTAAGCAATTTTCCAGAAGTCACACGGATAATAAACACATGACCCTTCCTCTGAACCCAGGTCTCCTTTCCATTTTGACTTCAATCATCTTCAGTCACTGTTCTGCAGTGATGTTAAAACTATCAGTCATAACACAATTGTATACACCTCAAAGAATGGGTATATCTGGAAATGCTGGGGAAAATATTTTTGTTTTGTTTTCTCCCCAGAGAAAAAGTCAGGTTCATTTTTTCAAATCTTAATTGTAAAAGTTACTTTTGGTATTAGCAGAGAGTAAAGGTGGATATTCCTACTTATCCGAGGGCCTTAATGACACTCATATTAGTAGCTGTGCTTGGAGAAATATATATACACACACATGCACACACACACACACATTTATTCATTCATTCCTGGGAGGAAGCTTTTTCGTTTGAAAATATCAAGTGAATTAGAAATGTTCTGTTTGTCCTTTCATTTCCACTGCACATCTTCACATCTTTGAAGAGATTTACTTCTTTGCACTTTCAAAGGACTTTAGTTGATTTGGGAGCAATAAAACTATTTTGATTCTTAAAGTTCCAAGTGCTCTTGGAGGTCTGGGAAAACATATTTGAAGGTTCTTCCAATAACACTGGCTATAGGTGCATTTACATAAGGAGACTGCTGTTTAAACCTATGGTTTGCAACTGCATTTTCTTTTCCACCCCACCTTTCTCCCCTTCCCATCTCCCAAACAAGCAGTCTGTGCGTTTGCTAGTGCTCAGCAGTCTTCTCTTCTTCGGCAAATAGTAGCGTATCCCTTCCTTTCCTTGTAGGTTTGGGTGGATGGATGGACCCTCCAGATTCAAAAGTGGCACATAACCCAGACCTGACCAGTAAGGGCATCCCAAATACAGATGTCAGTGAATGGCTCAAGGATGAGTACCTGGTCCAGGGCAGGCCCGTGAAACTCAATTTAGAAATTGCTGGGGGAAATAGCACCTTGATTCACTTGGTTAGGAGCTGTGGACATGGGAGCTTGGAATAGCTGTGACTGCCATAGTGAGAGATTCTGCCTAAGATGAGGGACAATACAGAGGAAAGCAGATCCAAGAGATGGAGGGAGAACAAGCCTGGATGACACTGTACAAACACCTGTATTTGAGCTTGTCTCTACAGCTGGATGTTTCAGTTATGTAAGCCACTAAATGCCTTCACTCCCTACTCCACCAATGCAGTTTAAGTTGTGTTTCCTTGCACATTCTCTTTGGGAGGCCTGACTTACAAACCCTTCTTTCATACAGTTAGCAGTATTTCCATATATCTGGTCATTCTTACTTAAAATCCTTGGAAATTTTTGACTTTTTAATGTAAAGAAAAATCTGTTATCTCACCATCCTGCCTGATCGACCTTCTTCTCCACTTTCAAATTTATTTTACTAAAATTCTAATTTGGGAAGTCCCTCCCTCTATCAAAAAAAAATGCTGGTGGTCTATCATTTTCTGCAAAATGAAATCTTTATGTTTTAGTTTGGTATTCAAGGCCCGTAGGTATCTAGTCCACCCAGCCTTCAAGTCCTGGTGCCCTCACTAGCCTTATGCAGCCTTTGTTTTAAGGAGATCATAGACTCTAGTCTCTCCCCCCAGGATGGTGTGTATCTTCATAACTTTATGCCTTTATGCCTTTGTTATGCTGTTTCCTCCTTCTTCCCAGTCTGCTTTGGCACATACCTATCTCCTCTGGTAAAGTGAATGCTCTGTTTCCAGGAGTTCTGGAGCTTTTACTATCTCTGACAGTATGATATTTATTATATTTGATCAGAGGTAGTCATTCATATATCTTCCTCATGCCTCTGTTTGATGGTTTCTTGGCAGCAACTACGTCTTCATTTTTGGGTCCCTGGGGTACATAACATTGCTGAATCAGAGCAGGAACTAATGCATGTCAATAAAGTCACAAATAAATGAATGAGTGAATGATGCACTTTTACTTTTTGGGTTCATGAATATAAGCAGAAATGTTGCTTCACTTTTTCCTTATTTGTCCTGTTTTGTAGGTTTTAACTCTTGCAAAAAGAAATTTTTTTTTTTTGACAGCTGTCATGAGGATTCTTTTAATGCAATCTGGCATTAAATACCTTGCCAGATGCATTTTCCTTGAGGACACTGATAATGGCTTTTTATGGTTAAGATCCCTCTAAGGCTATGTACATGCATCAGTGATTTCATTTTTCATTTATCTATTCATTGACTTTTATTAAGCACTTCACAGAGTCCAGACCCTGAGCCAGGCAACAGCAGACCCAAGACAGTGAAAGCCTACTTTCTACTTCTAGAGATACCATAGTCTTCAGCTTAACACCTATCAGCTTTTACAGTTGGATCTCTCTATTGCCCTGCACACACACATAATAAACACTACTTATTAATAACTTTCTGTCTGCCTTATGTACACCCTTGATGGCTCTCCTACCAACTCTGACAATAGTGGAATCCTTATTTGGTGAAGGAGGAAATGAAAGCTCAAAGAGCTAAAGTGATCTGACCAAGCACTTAGAGCTACTCAGCAGTGGAACTGCCATTTGAACCATCATTTATTAATGACAGAACCACTATACCATAATGCCTTCCCATGAATATGTCCTTCTTTCAACAAGATCTCTTAGGACATGGGGCATCTCTTGCTTGTTTTCATATTCAAAATTTTAAGCTCTCTCAAGCCCACTGAAATGCTTATTTCAACAAATATATTCAGCTTGACCTACTTCCTTGCTGAGTCCTCTTTTGCCTAAATATTTTATATTTCTTAGAGGTCCATGTCCATACTCATATTTTTTATATCTGTATTGTTAGAATATTTTAATTGCAAGTAATGGAAACATAATTCATACCACTTTTAACAAAATGGAGTAAAAAAAAAAACCCAAGTGATCATAGAATGTATTGGATTTTGTTTAGCCTATAGAGTTGAGTATATAACTATAGGAATGAGGGTGTCAGAGCTTTTGTGACTGAACAATGGCCAAGAGCTGTGAGGACATTCTTTTTTTTTTGAACTCACCTTGCATCTCTACTTGTTTCTACCTCTTTGTGGGTTGGCATCTTCTCCTGCTAAAGATAACTTCCTCTAAGTAGCTAAGGAAGAATGGGCAGGCAAATCCAACATTTTTTCTTTTGAACATCATGATCTTTCCCTTCCCCTGAAAGCATGGCGGGGCGGGGGGGGCGCATATTCCCTTCTAGCTTAGCAGAAATATCTCTGAGAAGAACCTCAATTGGCTTGGCTTTGAACTCATCCTTCACCCAATCTTTGAGTCTAGCAAGAAGAGTGTTATTGTATCTGGAAGCTCTGTGGTAACACCGTTTGATTGAATAGTAATTGGCTGAGAGAAAGAGGAATGATTCTACCAGAAGAAAGGGCATGAAAACTGCGACACAAAATCAAATATTAAATGGCATAGTCAACTCTAGAAGGTGATTTGGGATTTGTGCTAGTATAATTATGTGGATCATATGTAGAGGGCATTTGTCTGGTACTACCTCAGTTTATGTCTCTTCTGGATTCCTGTCTAATATAGCATTTGTCACTCTTAAAAATATCCAGGTTTAGATGATAAGTGATATGGCCACGTTTACCATCAGATATAATATTTGAAATTGTGATTGGCTTGGAGAACTCAAAATGGCCTTCCTTCCTTTGCTCCTAAGATAATTCCAGGTATATAATAGTCATCTGGTCTTCACCTGGTTAGGAAGTAATTTGGGATGGTGGACCAAGCATTAGTCTAAAATCAGACGGTCACTTCTCTCGTCTTGACTTGGCTGGTTGGTCACATGTGTGATTTGGAGCCCATCATAACACCTTTCTGAGCCTTACCTATAAAATGGTTGAAGTGCTAGAAGCAACTTACAAAATGCACAAAAGCATTAGTGAGAGGCAATTAGCTGATACATAAGAAAGTATGGTATAGACTGTGTACAGTTCAGTACTATTGTAATAGTAATAATAGGGACGCCTGGGTGGCTCAGTGGTTGAGCGCTTGCCTTCAGCCCAGGGCATGATCCCAGAGTCCTGGGATCAAGTTCCACACTGGGCTTCCTGCATGGAGCCTGCTTCTCCCTCTGCCTATGTCTCTGTCTCTCTCTCTCTCTGTGTCTCTTATGAATAAATAAATAAATCTTAAAAATATACCTATATAATAGTAATAATAACAGGCAACATATATTTTGAGTGTTTAGACATTGCACCAACCTTTTGCATAAACTACATCATTTTATCAGCAAAAACAACCTTATGAGATTCTCAGTATTATCTCTGTATTACAGATGAGAACACTGGAGCATAGAGAAGCAAACATACTTGCATCAAATCTTATAGCAAAGACTTGGCAAAGCTAGGATTCAAGCCCAGGCCATGGCCATTTACCGCCAGACAGTGTTAAATTACTTTCACATATGGAGCATGTGCCTTTGTGTGTGTCAGAGAAAGAAAGAGAAAGGGGAGGGGAGAAGGACAGAGGAAGTTTTCTTTCCCGAGTCTGCTTTATTTCTCTGGTTCTGCTGAGAGGAAGCAGCAGCCAGGTGGTCATGAGGAGTAGCCATCCCTCCAAGATGGCAGAACAGACCAGCACTGGTTAATGGCTCTGGGATGATCCCATATTGAGGGACATCCGTCCCTTTGTGCTCTGACATTGATGTTACTGTCAGTTGACAGTGAGCTTTATCATCAATCCCTTCAAGTACAAAAGGCCACTGTTCGGAAACTGTCATTAAAAGCAGCCTCTCTCTTTTTAAAAGCAGTCTCTCCTTTATTCCCTCCATAATAGGAGCCAGTGTACCAGAAGAGACTGACCTTAAGTTGAGCCTGTTTAGTTAAAAAAAAAAAAAAAAAATAGAATGGGTTATGTTTTTAATGTATTTAAGATTGAGGCACAGAATTAGAATGGATCGGGGGGTAGTAGGAAGTAGAAGGCAGGGTGGGAGAAAGCAGAGGTGGCCTTGGGTTTTCTTTGCTTTTGGATAATGGGCATTTCTAGTTAAATCAACACAGTCTATTTCACAGCCTGTCTCCTGGTGATGTATATACTCTTTGGACAGGGTTGTGGGCTGTCTAAAGATCTCTTTTAGCCATAGGACATGGGTATAAATAAGCTTTATGTAGTCACAGCTGCAAAGGGTGATTATGGGTAGAGTGCATTCTAAAAGGATAGGGCAGGATGTTCATTGTTAAGGGGAAGGAGGGGAGGGAGAAGATCCCAAAGGGAAGAAAGAGAGAGTTCTACTGAACAAACTTAATGGTCTTTGTCACTTTTTTTTTTTTTTTTAAGATTTTTTTTTCATGAGAGAGAGGTAGAGACACAAGCAAGAGGGAGAAGCAGGCTCCCTGCAGGGAACCAGATATGAGACTCGATCCCATGCCCCAAACCAAAGGCAGAATCTCAATCGCTGAGTCACCCAGGCATCCCAACCTTTGTCACTTTTTAATGACCCTTTAGGGAGGTAATTTTATTGTAATTAAAAACTTGTGATTGAGAAGTGACTCGGTATGGAAGTTAAGAACATGGATTTTGCAACCAGGCTTCCCAGGTGCCAGTGTAGCCTTTGTCATGTACAAGTCACACAACCAGTGTGCAAGTTGCTTAACTTCTCCATGCCTGTGTCCACAGCTATAATCCAGCCTCCACATTAGCTGTGAAGATGAAATGAGTCGACACATGAAAAGGGCTTGGAAGAGTACTCGGCGCATAGTGAGGGCTCAGCCAACATTTGTTCTTATTTACATTTCATGCATTTGTAGACACAAACAAGGCAACAGACAAGAACTGATCATTCTACATTTTGAGAGTGCTTAGAAGGAAGGTCAGTTGGGATTTAATTTTTCTCTTACCCATTGTTGCCTGTCTGAGGTTGATGGGAAAGGCTGTTATGAGGAGGTAGCATTTGGGCAGAGACCAAACAGAGAAGCTGGAATCAGCTGTGGGAGAAGTGTCCCAATTGAAGGAAACAGAAGAAGAAAAAAAAAAAAAAATGAAGGAAACAGAAGGTCCTGAAAAAGAAAAAAGAGCTTGTTGTTTTAGAGGAGCTGAAAGGAACCAGTGTGGCTGGAGTGCAATGAGCAGGACGGACCTGGATGCAGGGCCAGATCAGGCTAACTTTCCATGCCAAAGGACATGGCTTTCATTTTATCTTATTTTACTTTTTAAAGATTTATTTCTTTAAGGTGGGAGGGGAGGAGAGGCAGAGACAGCCCTAAGCAGACTCGACTCTGAGGGGGGCCCTATCTCATTACCCTGAGACCATGAGCTGAGCCAAGACCGAGAGTTGGATGCCCAATCAACTGAGCCACCCAGGTGCCTCATGTCTTTCATTTTAGAGCAGTGGAAAGCCACTGGATATTTGATGAGTAGCTTGCTCAGCTTCACATTTGAAGATTACTCTGGCAATGGAACAAAAATGGCTTGTAGATTGGGGTGGAAAGACTAAAAGGGGTCTGTTGTTAAATGGGGAAGAGGTGATATTGATTAACGAGGGAGTGTCAGGGTTGGATCATAGCTCCTGGCCTCCAGCACACAAGGTCTGGTGCTCTAGCTATGTGTTCTCACCACCATGTTTACTTTGATACATTCATCTGCCACTGCTTGTTTAATTGTTTTTACTAGGCTATAAGGTGAGGACTTTGTCTTTTCTCTGCTTCATTATATGCTCAATTCCTTGTCCATTGCCAAACTCTGAAAAGGCTCTCAGTATTTATTTAATGGATGAATATGTACTGTATAGTGCTCATTGCAATGTTTAATTTTGCAAGCCCATGTTATTAGTACATCAAGTAATCTACTTCATGAAGAGGGAAGTCATTCCTTTTGAACTTGCAGTATTTATGATGGGACGTGGGATTCTGGAGATCTTTATGTCAAAGAAAATGAGCAACACTGTGGATCTTGGACAAGGCAAAGACAATATTACATGGTTTGGCTATTTTCTGCAGCAAGATGTCCCCTTAGCTCCTTATCTGTGGCGTCTCAACCAGGAGCCCTAGTTAATTTTCATGCAGAAGAAGCCTTTGAAACCCAGGCCTCTTTCATGCTCTGGGAAGATTTGAGAGGGGTCAACCCTGTTTAGATTGGTTCTCTGCACCAGTCAGGGAAGCCTGCTGGCTGCTCTCAGCATGGAGTATGTTGCAGGGAGGAGATGAGCAGGAAACAGACCAAAGAACCAGGGCACTTCCCAGCTTGAATCAGGCCTGTCTTGTGTGGATTCATTATTTTGTTGAAATTAATCCCCAGAATGGCAGACATAGTATATTTGAATGTGAACTGAGGGTGCATTTCATGGCCAAGTGAATGTAGTTTTGGATTATCCATCCTGGTTGATTGCCCTTGCCTCCAAACCCTAACAGTAGCACAGATAATTGAACTATACCTGGTTTTGTGTTTTCACACCCAATTTGATGTCCTTATGGCATTTGGTATGGGGTAGGGTTGCAAGGTGATCTTGTTCTGCTAGCTTTCATACACAATGGAGCCTGTTTACAAGCAACAGTGACTCTAGCTGTCACTTAATGAGAGCTTCCCATGTTCCAGCCTTGTACTCAGCCCTTTACCAGAATTATCACATTCAATCCTCACTACTATCTCACAGTAATACTAATAATAATACAAAGAACTTAGTTGTCCATTTGTATTATTTGTTATTTACTGTGTGCCAAGTGCTGTTCTAAGTGATGGCATGTATTAGCTCATTTATTTTTCAAAATAACCCCAAAAGCAGTAACTCCAATTCCAGGAAATGAGAGTCACGTGGATTAAGATCTGAATGGTATACTTGGTATTGAACCAGGTGAAAACTCTGCCTATAATGTAGGTATTGCTATCATCCTTTTGTTATAGGGAGCTCAGAAAGGTTAATTTCCTTGCCCAAAGTCACACAGCCAGGGTGTGCTAGGGTTAGGAATTGAACTCGTTTTTCTCTCTCTCTAAAGCTCTTGCTTTCTTTTA
The DNA here is from genome assembly GCF_053574225.1 of Canis aureus. Classification (NCBI taxonomy): domain Eukaryota; kingdom Metazoa; phylum Chordata; class Mammalia; order Carnivora; family Canidae; genus Canis; species Canis aureus. The sequence goes on from NC_135618.1 coordinate 42,346,133, forward strand.
ATTGGCTTTTGGTTCTCAGTAGCTATAGACATTTGTTATTGGTGCGTTTGGGACACTATGACAGAGAAACCATCTTCCAGGTTTTTATTACAGTGTAATTTTACAATGATATCATGGCAGAGTAAGTGTGGGGATCTAATATTCAGTTCTGTAGTTGTGTGAGGAAGTCGACCTGAAGAAATTCAAAGAGCTCCACTTGGTCTGAAGAGCAGGATATTATAGGGTGCTCTTGCATTGTTTTCTTCTCCCTGCCAAAGTTTGGTTGTTATTGTTGCTATTGTTGTTTGTAAACTATTTGTGACTGTGTATAGCCAGGAGCCAGAAGGACGACAGTGGCTTTGTAAATTTGCAACAGATATTCAGATAAGATAAGTACATAATTAGCATGGAGCAGCAGATGAGGTTGTCTGGAAGATTTAAATTCTGCATAGGGAATTAGCAAATAGTCCCTGATGACAATGACTTTTAGATGAGTGTGAATGGGGAGCAGAGGCCCAGCCCATCTAGACCATTTGTAGTAGAATGAATTGTTCAAGAACAACAATTATTTTAATGTGCTTGCCATGTGACAAATATTATGCTAGACTTACGTGCATATATCTATAATGTATTTCTCACAATAACCCTATGAGGTAGGTACTATTATTAAACCCTCTCTTATGGATGAGAGTATTGAATCTCTGTTGAACGGACATGGCCATTCCTTCTCTCTCTCTCTCTGACTCACCTTATCTTCCCTCTCTATTACACACACATATCCATCTAATGAATGGCAAAATTAGGATTTTTTTTTTTAATTTTATTTATTTATTCATGATAGTCACAGAGAGAGAGAGAGAGAGAGAGAGGCAGAGACACAGGCAGAGGGAGAAGCAGGCTCCATGCACCGGGAGCCCGACGTGGGATTCGATCCCGGGTCTCCAGGATCACGCCCCGGGCCAAAGGCAGGCGCCAAACCGCTGCGCCACCCAGGGATCCCAGGATTTTGAATTCAATTCTCATCTAACTCCAAATCCTTTTCTCCTCGAGGTCAACATTAGGAGTTTCAACAAAAAGGTTACTAAAAGCGATGCGATTTATTTTCCACCATCCCTCATAGTCATCATCATTTTAGCACCACCCGCCACAGTAATCACATCTATTCCTGGTGTGCCACCTACTTTGGAAGGTGAAGTGGGGTACACAGTTTCCATGTACCAACTCATGGGGAAGTCACAGCAAATCTCTGAGATGGGCACTACTATTTCCATACCTGTGGCTTATATGCAAAAGCTGAGATTAATATTCCAAAGTCACATACACAGAGGTTGTGCCAGGCCTGGTCTCCTCCTGTGCTTGACCAGCCAAACCTAGACAGATGATTTGTGGTTGGATAGATAGATAGATAGAAGTATACCTATGTATTTACAGACTTCTTCATCTCTATCTCTGTATCTGTCTGTCCATCTATCTAAATTTAGAATTCAAGACTGCACTGCCGTTCTCTTTCTTCTGAGTCATCTGACCAGCTCACTGCATTTGAAGCAGCCGTGCACTTAACTCCTTGCTTACATTGGTATTCCTCTTCGTAGCAGCCCCTGTCACAATAGCAATTGGAATAAAACCTAAAGAGTAGTGCAGAGAATATAAATGGGTTATTTTTCTCTTCAACTCTGAGTAGGACAAAATTCTCATAAAGAACTAGGGAACAAAGGTTCCGTGACAAACATACACCAGGGGACTCTAGCTCTCTCTGATACAGCCTGTGTAACATAATGGAAAGAGAAATTTAGGATAAAAGGAATTCAATGAGCATTTTAGGTTGCCTTGCTGGATGGAAGCTCATGGTCCTGTGCATTTATATGCGTCATAATTAATAGCATTTGTTGAATATCTACTCTGTAAGCAAAGCTATTATATGTCTCCTACCTATACAGCTTATGACTCAGTGAGAATGAATGCATATGAACTGAACAGATATATTTACAGAGAACTTTTATCTATTCTATTATATCGCCTACAAAAGTGGTGTCTTTATCAAAATCAGGGAGGTAGTCATTAAGAGGGACAATACAACTCCATTGTTGGAAATGAGAGCTTTTTGAATAATTAAAAACTAATATGAAGTTAAATCTTTTATTTTGAGAGACAGAGTAGTGAAGGGGTTAAATGCGGGCTTGGTCATAATCCTGGCTGAGTTTGAAGCTTGGTTCTAATATTAAATGATTTGGGGCAAAGTGAGTGACCACTCTTATTTTCAGTTTCTTTTTCCATAGATAAGGAGCTCTTTAATATCTGTGTACCTCTTCTAAACCCTTGGGCCATATCATCAAGCCTCTTTCTGAATGCCAGTCAATTGAGTAAAACAATGAAAAACATTAGTAGTCTTTGACAATAAAAAATAACTTAAGACAACTTCTGGATTTCTCCTGGGGAAAATATATATTAAAGCAAATTTAATTTATCATCTTTAACAACATTCCTCATGTCATCTTTTCTTCCGTGTTCTTGAATTTGTATTGTGTCACAACCTTACATTGGCTGTCTCCAGTCTCTCCCACCACCACTGAGCCTTCAGCCCATTAGCCCCTCTATCTTCTCCCCACAGCCTATTATTCTTCTGTCGTTTGTCCTTTTTTAAGTAAGCTTGCCTATTCCTCTTCCTCTTCCTCTCGTGCTGAAAGTTCAGCTTCAGTTATGTCCAGGCACCTGACAGATAAGCAGGCTAGGGAGGGAGGTAAGCTGAATGACAAATTTGCTTACCAGACAGGGAGGTAGGAAGAGCCTGGAAGTATTGTCATATCAATACCTTTTGGTTTAATCACCCTTCTACTCTTACTTCTCCTTGTCAAAGGCACATAGTGAAGACCAAGCTCAGACTGCTCGTTCCCAGACACAGGAAAAGTCTGGCACTTGAGATGTAGCAATATCTACAGGTTAATTCAAAGCCACTTTCTCTAAGTTCTGGATAGGATGGGCTTGATGTGGGAGGAGGGCTTATGGTTTGTGCAGCCAAGAGACAAATGGAAATGGCAGGACAAGAAGAATGGAAGAAATGCAAATTCATGTGAACTGCTGCTCTGGTGAGGCTGGTATTTTATGTGTGAATAAATGATGATTTTGACTGTAAGACCAAGGAGGGGAGTTCATCAGATGCATGGGTGTGGATGGGTTGCCAATAGGAGAAGAATGTGCCATTCAGGGTCCTGTGAAGTCAATGATCTTGTTGGCTTCCAAAGTCCACAGAGCAAAGTCATCCTGGAAGGATGGATAAAATGGCAGCCAGGTAGAAAGGATTACCCAATAAGGGACAGGGGCTGAATCAAAGGGCTGAGGCAGGAGGAGGCAGGTATCCCTCACTTTAGGTGAGCGGAAATCACTAAGCCTTCAAGAGCAGGGAGTTCATGTGGAGGCAGTGGGACATAGGAGTGAATCAGAGAAGGTGATAAGACCAGATGATGTAGATAGTGAGAGCCAGAGTTAGTCGCTGGCTTTTACACCAGTTGCTGTTGTGAATTTTGCAAAGTGTGTAATTTTTATGTGTTAAGGACAGAGGTTCTTGGCTTTGGCATTATTAACATTTTCATCCAGACAATTCTTTGTTGTGAGACACTGTCTTCTGCTTTTCAGGAGGCATAGCAGAATCCCTGGCCTCTACTCACTGGATGCTAGGAATATACTCCCTCCCTATTGTGACAACCAAAAATGTCCCGAAATGTCACCTGGGGGAGAAAACCACTTTCAACTGAGAAGCAGGTTTCAATTGAGAAACCCTTGCTTAGGGGAAGGTATTGCTAACTGCAATGCATAGGATGGGATATGAGATCTTTAGCAGGCTATGGCAAAAGTTGGAGGCAGAAGTGATGAGGGTGTGTGCACCCTGACACATAACCCAGCACCTCTACAGCCAGCAGGATTACCATGAGTATATGTAATATTTTTAGGAGAAAGAGGCATAGGGTTTGGGGTATTTAGAAGGAAGTGCATATTTTCTTCAAGGCTTTTTTATTTATTTGAGAAAGAAAGAGCAAGAAGAGGGAGGGGCAGAGGGAGAGAATCTTTCAAGCAGACTCCCTGCTGAGCGTGGAGCCCTACTCTGGCAGAACTCATGGCAGGACACATGAGATGACCTGAGCTCAAACCAAGAGTCAGATGCTCAACTTAACTGACTAAGCCATCCGGGCGCCCCTACATTTTGTTTTTTGATTATTTTATTTTTCTGATTTTATGAAGATGGTGCCACAAAGACACTGAATTCGCTCTCAGCAGAGATGTTAGCCAAGTCTCTCTTTTCACTATCCAAATTAGAAGACGTTAGCAATATTTGATGTTGAGTTTCTGAATAAGATCCACACTGCCCTTATCCTGGCATCTTTTGTAACATTTTATTTATTTTTAAAACTCCTTAGAATTGTACATTTTTGTCTAGGTTCAGTTAGTCCTCCACAGCCAGCTGGCCATTAAAGAAATTTAGAGAGAAAATTGCTGAAGCAACTATGCTCTTGTTTGTATTGCATAATCAACCAAAATAGCCCCAGAAATGATTATACTTGAAGTTTCAGTGGTAGCACAGATATACTGTCGTTCACCTTGACCCCATTTAGGACTATATCATTTACTCAGATTTTATTATCTGTCTCAAGCAAGAAATTCTTGTAAGAGTGTGTGTGTTTTTGATTTTGTGTGTATGTGTGTGCGCACGCGCACATATCCACTGATTAATTTTGTATCCTGTCTCCAAATAAATCTTCCTTAGTCACATCTCCACTCATGTCATGCCTCTGCTCAAAAATTTTCAATGGCTCCCTGTTGCTTATCAGATCAACCCTAAGCCACTTAGTATGGCACTGAATGCCTTCCATGGTCCAAACCTTCTGTTTTTCAGTCTTATCTTTCCTTACTCCGTTGTGTGCATTTCACTTTTTAACTAAGCCAGCTGAATTTTAAAAATGTTTATTAAAAAAGAAGCAGTGAGTAAACCAACAAGATTCCAAGTCCTTTTAAAACATTACATGAACAATATGGAATAATGAAACATAGACTTTTCTTATACTCCCTTTCTGAATCAAAATTGTTATTTGCTTCTGACAGGGCATCCGATATTTAATTTTACTCTGTCAGACAGGAAATCTAGAGCTGCACATTCCAAGTGTGTGTGTATTTATGAATTTTTCATTAATTACTCTGACTGAAATTGGATACAAGCCTAGCTTAGAAGATCACCCATTGTTTATTTATTCAGTTTGTTATCCAGGTCACCTGCTATCCAATTAAATCTATCATTATTCCTTTGCTTTTGCTTATTTCATTTGCAAAATGTTTTGCTTGAGGTCTTTTCAGTATCCTTCCTGCTCTCCTATCCTTCATGCAGAGTTCAGTAAGTGATCTAGGGAAAAGTTCAACACCACTCAAAACCCAAATGAATGAAGCATGGCACTTTCTTGATAAACGAATATAGACACATCCATGTGTCTCCATTTCCACTTTCTTTTAAGTAAGCTTGTGAAAGAAGTAGGCAAATATCTTTCTTCTTTCTCTCTTCTGCAAAGTCCCTTTGCCTTCTTGATTCACCCCCATGTGTTGTTCCCTGTGCATCTGGGGGTGCACAGTTAGAGACAAAAGTACAAGTGAAAGTGGTGATTTAAAAATATCTGATGAAAATAAGTCAACTTCTCCCCTTTTAAATCTCTGTGCATGGTCCTGTTTAAATATTCCTTTATCTTTGTGAGAAATGGAATTTAAGATTTTCAATTCTGGTAAACAGCCACCATCATAAATCTGCAGGCTTTTGATCTAGATACCCATTGCCTCTACAAAATCTGTTGAGCTGAGAGAAAGTTCTCCCATTGAAAATAATGCTGCACTTTATATGCAGCCTATACACCATGACACTTGATAGATTGCCACAGGATTAAACATACTTTTCTTTGTCATTGCTGGACAGGGGCGATTTTGGTTTATGGATGCCCCAGATTACTTTCTACCTGCCTCTCTCAGCTGAGTACAGAGAAGTTTCATGACCAGACTCCTCCATCTGATTCTAAATGACGTGTGGTTGACCCCAATTGCATTATCACTAGATTTTTAGATACTTTAAGTCCTGGGACATATAGGGACCCTGGCTTCTGTTCCCTCCTTGCAGATATGTCTAGGTTTGATGGATTCTTTCTAGAAAGGCTCCCCTGAGAGGTCTTGCAGTCAGCATGAGGACACTTTTTGCTTTTATGTCCAAGGAATTTCTTGAGTCCTAACTTCTGGGTTCACAACACATACCTGTGACCTATCAGTCGTGTGACTGGGTGCATATTACTTAATTACTGTGTGTGTGTGTCAGTTTCCCATTTGCATAATGAGGATGCTAAAGCATGTACCTCTCAGGGCTTTGTGGGGATTAAGAGGATGGTACCTGCAAAGTGCTGATCAATAACTGGACGTTGGTTAAGTGGTTTGTGTCCTCATGGTCATCACACGAATGATTGGTAGATATAGATCTTTATTTTTAAGATTTTATTTATTTATTCATGAGAGACACAGAGAGGCAGAGACACAGGCAGAGGGAGAAGCAGGCTCCATGCAGAGAGCCCAATGTGGGAGTCGATCCTGGGACTCCAGGATCACGCCCTGAGCCAAAGGCAGATGCTCAACCACTGAGCCACCCAGGTGTCCCAGTAGATATGTATCTTCACAGAGGTTGAAGGGCTTGTCAAGTTACACAGCTCCAGTCCAAACTGAGTGTGTCCCAAATCATGGAGTGGAGTAGAGTGGAATGCCATGAATTGTAGCAGAATGGAGTGGCATGGAGAAAAATGGGGTAGGGTGGACTGTGGTGGAATAAAAATGGAATGGGTTAGGATAAAGTGGAGTGATACAGAGTGGAACCAGAATGGCAGGGAGAAATATCCTCACACAGATTTTAATGAGCAGCCATAGAGAGACAATCTATCAGATATCTGTATTGAGAAAGCATGCATCTTTCAAGACAATGAAGATGACATTGCCTAACAGAGGAGTGATGTTAATTGTCCCCTGGGACAAGGATAAGCTATATATATGGATATATACTAGAATTATGAAAAAATAACTCTTAGAATGTTATCCTCAACTTATGTCAAACCCCTATACCAGAGGTAGAAATTATCTGGAATATACAACAGAACTTAAATATATATATAACAGATTCAGATCCATTTCTGCATTGGCTTGTGAACAGACAACTGGGAGGAGTGTGGTTTTCACATTCCTGGTGGATGAGAAAAAAATTGGCAGTTATCATTTTCCTTCCAAAAGACAGGCAAGCACTGACATATTCCCATGGCTTGTGTTTTACCAAAACTGATGTCTCTAGGTCCTGGTGCTATTCCCATCTTTCAGTTTTTCTATCTTGTGCAGTATTGTTTTTGCTCTACTTACTGCCAAAATAAGAGGTCAAAGCAAAAGCTGTTTTCAAACAACTGCCTGTTCTAGCCTCTCCCAGATGTCAGATGATGAGTGTGATCGTCTCAGTGGCTCACGTGTGCAGTGTGAGAGTCATTCTGACCATGGAGCAGACAAACAGAGATGGATAGATGAAACATTCACTGGGTCATCTTTATCCTGGGAATCAGGCCTCTGATGCTTGGCAATTCCACCAAGCTTTGGTGATTTCATCTATATAAATGCCTACGTTATTATTATTTTTTTATTGGCCTCTTGGATCAGCTAGGGTTAAGTTAGGTTACAAGTGACAGAAAACTTAGGAAAGCAGTGGTTTTAAATAAAATTTTACTTTTCCATTGCATGAAATGAAATCTAAAGAAGGACAGGGCAGGTGGATGTAGAGACTTCTAGGTCTTCTTTCTATCAAGTTATTTCACCATCTTCAATACTTAGCCTCTACCTTCTGATGCAAGATAGTGACTTGATTTTCCAACATCATATCCTCTGTCCAATAGGCACCAAGGAGAATTAGGGAAATAATATCATATTTCCTCTTTTCAATGGGTACTTTCTGAAAGTTGCCCACACCAATGCCACTTATATTTAAGGAGCCAGAACTTAGCTGCACGACTATATTTTTCCAAAGGAAGCTGGTAAAAGTAAAATTTCATTATGGGTAACCACATGCCCTGCTGAAGCATTTGGCTTCTTCTTAAGATGTAAGGGAACTGGGATCCCTGGGTGGTGCAGCGGTTTATCACCTGCCTTTGGCCCAGGGCGCGATCCTGGAGACCAGGGATTGAATCCCATGTCGGGCTCCCGGTGCATGGAGCCTGCTTCTCCCTCTGCCCATGTCTCTGCCTCTCTCTCTCTCTATGTGACTAATATATGTATATAAAAGGGAACTTGGGGAGAGCATGAATGCTCTTTATCACATCCATATTGATGGAGACTATGTTCACTGCAGTAAAATCCCGTGAGCATTGGTTAAGAATATTTGTGGCTATTTTACTGTCAACTGGATTACAAAGTCTTTTCCAACAATTGTATGCTCATGTTTATTTTCACCTCATTATTAGGTCTGGCATATCTTAGGTTCTAGAAGAATCAGAACATAGGTCCCAGGGCTGTGATTTCTTTATTATTTCTGGTTTTGGAGGAGAGAACAGGAAGCCTAATTATGTGTCTACAAACAGGAATCATGTCCCGCTCATTTTTAGTTTCTTTTTTGTCTTGAATATTCCTTCCTTCAAGAAAGCAGCCATTGCTCTAAGCACCAGGGTTACAGTGGGACACAAGGTAGGTCAGCTCCTTGTCCTCATGAACATTGCATTTTATCCTGGAAAGGCAACTTGAAGCCTGAGTCGAGTCAAAGAGTCAAGGAAAAAATTGCAGTAGGAAGGACTGATGTGTGCCAAAGTTGGGAATGAAGAAAATTTGGTGTGTTCAGGAGAAGAGAGGTGGTCAGTGTACCTGTGTGACAAGGGCCAGAGGGGAGAGGAATGCCCCACACAAATAAGGTACCCCAGGGTTTTGCTCAACATTGAATTAGACTTTCCATTTCTTCAGGGATTTTATTTGAAATCCATTTGTATGAAGTTCTTGTCACCCCACTTATTCCTGGAATAATTTCAGTGTAGAGTATGCGTGCTGAAACTATTATGCTGGTATGGAATGGAAGGGAGAAGGATGTTTATGCTTTTAGGTGAAGGTACTGATAGAGAGGCTTTGATAAAGGCATTCAGTTGGTTGGAGAAAAATAACACACTTCTTTGGAGATACATTTCTGGAATTGCCTGATTTGGATTGAACAGTACAGCCTCCAGTTATGAAACCATTTCCCTCAAGTTTTTTTTTCCTCCCAATCTGTCTTTCACTCTGACAGATGTGGCATATCTTGTGCCTAATTCAACAAGAACTAGTTTCTCTCTCTCTCTCTCTCTCTCTTTCAGTAGAGCTTGGAGCTTGTGCTAATGTCTACTTGCTTCCTAGTTGGCATGTTCATGACTCTGTTTGTTTTTATAATTTGGAGAATTTTCTTTTTGTTTGTAAATTTGTCATTATTCCCCACAAAGCTCCCTGCTATGGTTTGGTAAATATCTTTGTATCTTCATGTTGAAAGCACCACTCCATCTGCGAGCTAGATACTTTCATCCCAAAATGCCTTTCCAGATGAGAAAGTTGGAAGGAACTGTAAGGATTGGCAACAGTGATCGCCAACAGCAACATCTATTATTATGGGATTAATAGGAATTAAATCTACTTGAGCCATGAAGTGAGCCAGCACTTTACTTGCAAGTGAGGCTAAGGTTTAAAAAACACACACACACACACACACACACACACAAGATTTACAGCAGGACAATTGTCCTAGACCATTTTTGACCTTATTTTCCACCTGGTCATTAATTTGCACCAGGAGCTCAATAACTGTACTCTCATATAGTCTTGAAACCTATAGTTACCCTACTTCTGCAACTGCCCACACATTGCTTTCTGATCCCCTTCTTTTAAAATGGAATTTATTTGGCTTTTCAATGTTCTCTTGGATACTCCATGTAGATTACTCTTTGTCCATTTTGTAGTTTTCTGTTATGAAGGGAGAAAAACTCAAGGTCCAAAGAAGTAGGTGATCCTTTCCATACCACACTATGTCTTCTGCATGGTGTTAACTTGACTTTCTCCCAACCAAGTTGCACTAGTTTAGTCAGTTCTAATGTCATTGAAGTGATAGTTGTCCTTAAATGGTCATTGGATTATACTTGTTGTAAACCTGTTAAATAGTCTTAATATGAAATTCAAACCCTCCCAATGTTCCCCAAGACCCTGAATGATCAGATGGCATTCAGACCTGTGTAACCATGTCTCCCATTGGTCACCTTCTTGCTCCTTGACTTCTTTAGCCACACAGGCCTTCTCTGAGGTCCTCAGACATGCCACATTATGTTCCTCCACAGAACCTTTACATGTGCTGTCACCACTGCTGAGGTACTCCTTCTTTTCTACCTCTTCAGTGATTTGGATCACTAGATAGTTGCACGTTAGTGGGGAAGCCTTTCTGACCTCTAAGTACCAGGCATTCTCTTCTGTAACAGAACATTTATTTTTTTTTTGTTATTATCATGGTACCAAATCTTTTAGTTATTTGGTTAGTTTACTTGTCCAATTTGTCTCTCTCAGGGATTTTATTTTCCTTGATTACCACAGAGTCCCCAGCATCTAGCAGATTCCTTAATATATAGTAAATATGCAATGAGTACTTTTTAGATGGTTGAATAAAAGAATTCTGAGCTTTGTGTGGGGAACCACTTCTGATTGAACATAAATCTATGTATGAGAATCAATACACAACATCTTACCTGCTCTTATCCTTCACTTTATATCATTCGGTTTTATACTGCAAGTGCATTATGGGTTAATGATCCAAAGATGCCCCTTGTTCAGTTTTTTTTTTCCTATGAGTCATTCAACAAACATAGATGAGGAAAGTACCTGGACCTTGGTCTAGGTGTCAGGCACCAGAAACCCTAACATGAACACTGTGTCATTTCCACATTCATGTTTGTCTCATTATCTTGTTATCTTTATGTCCCCATTTGTCTTCATATTTTGAATAGTTTAAAATATTTATTACTTAAAAGGTAAGGATTTAGTTTTAACTATTTATTTAAAGACCTGGAAGTTCCTATACATCAGTACTTCCCAAGACTTTTCTGGGGTATGTGTGTCAACTATTAAGTTTTCTTTGGTTCACCTAGGGTTAGAGAAGGAGCTTTTCTTTTTATGGTTGTTCCATTCCTTTCCTTGTACTATTTGCTTGAGCTTTATTAAGCTAATTGATTAGAATTCTTTAGATCCCTCTCCTTCTACCTTCTATCTCTCCCATTCTTCTTGATACCTCTCCTCCTCTTTCTTGTGCTATTGAATATTCTTGGAACACACCGACCACCTTCTCTTTGCACACAGAACTATAAATCATGTTCTGGATCCCTGCTAGATTGATTATGCCTTACAAAATATTCTGGGTTTTCTCCTTGTCTTTCTCACTGAAGGAGGATTTTGCATTTTTAACTTTTATAAATCAGGAATAGCCGTGTGACTTGCTTCAAGTCAGTGAAATGTGGGTAAGTGACATGTGTCTTTCTAGGCAGAGCCAGCAAGTGATTCACCATGTTCTCTTTTCCCTCTGCCAAGAGATCAGAGAATCACTTCTCTATCAGCTTGGGCCCTGGAAAGAAGATGACATAGAGCAAAGCCACAGATAAGCCACAGATGACACATAGCCTGAGTCAGAAATAAGCCTTTGTTGGTATAAGCCTCTGAGATTCTGAGGTCATTTGTTCCAACAGCATACTTAGCCTATCCTGGCTGATACTGAGTTTTATCACAGAAGCCATATCTTTGCAGAAGTTCCTCAAACCTTCTAAGATGGGGGCTGTTGCTTCTTTCATGTGTTCCCATGACATTCCCTTACAACCATCAGCACACAATGTTATAATTATTTTCTGTCCATTCCTTCCATTAGACTATGATTCTGGGCAGGCAGGGAACTTGTTCAATTCATATGTCCACCCTGGCCTTTGATAGGTATTCAATAAATACCTGATGAATGAAAGTACAAAGATTAGTGTAAGGAGAGCCACTTCTCTACCACCATCATGAACATTTTTGGTGGGATGGATTCTAGTGAAAAGAGTGGCCAAGTCCATGTAAACAGAGTGGTGTCAGAACAGTCTCACACTGTCTGGGAGAATGTGGACACCCAAGTGAGATTAACTGCTCATGGCAAACCCTGATCAGGATTCTGGTCAGGAAACTGAACAAAGGGAGAAAATCTGGGGCAATGATAAAGGAAGTATATTTGTAACATATGGGCAACAGAAACAAAACAAAACAAAATAGAAACAACCTACCAACTACATTTATTTAAATCCACAATCCATACTTTGACAATGTAAAATCATGTTTCCCTGGCCAACAAATTGAACTCCTATTTTTCAGTGATTTGTTGCACCCATAATAGCTATATATCTCCTGAGAAGCCCCCAAGCCCTACTGTCGGTCTGTATGTCCCTGTTCTGCTATTACTTATTGGACTTGAGAGACTTTCAAGGCCTCACATCTCTTTCTCCATAGATTGGGGGAAACAGATCATCAAAATATCCAGTAGCAACTTACTTGGATACTTTGCTGATGTTGTTAAAGCCAGTAGTGGTCTTTTATATAGCAGAAGAGTCACAGTCTCAAATAATAGACTTTGTTCTTCACCTTGAATTTGTCTGAAGCTACTGGTAAGACTGGAAAACCCTGACCATTATGATACTTCAGATCTACAGATACTATGATAGATCCATTCTTAAAAAAACAAAAACAAAAAGTTTTCTCCTCTTCTCATGACAGAGTAGACTTGCATCAGTTAAAAGTGACTCATAATAATAAGGCGTATGGTTTGTCTGAGTATCCATAGTTGGAATCAACAGGTAGGACGGTGACAGTTTCTTAGCCAGCAAAGAACACTGAGCGTGATAGGTTTAAATGGGCCATTACCTTTTTTATATTTATCCCAAACTGTTAAGGTCAGCATTAAAATTTGACCTTTTCCCTGCCAACCCGTTTGAAGTAATTAACCCCTGTGTCTTGAAACACAAGGAAGCTATGACTTTGTTATTAAATTCTCATAAAGAGCCTATTAATATTAAAATTGCTTCACTCTTGGGCTGAATGTATTAACGGCCTTGCACTGGGTAAACACAAACCCTTAGCACAGTGTTTTAAAATGCATGAGTTGAGGGCAGAGCATGCTTTTCCAGCTACCTCCTCTGTAGCAGAATGTCATGCCTTCTGTGACAATTGCCCCTTATATTTGTTCAAATGTTTCCATTTTAAATCTATGTCCCTAGATTTACGTTTGTTTATAGGTGAATTCATTTTACTGCTAGCGGTTTTGGAGCAGGTCCAGTGAAGCAGAACACCTAACAAAGACCCCTGTTCCCCTCATACGAATTGTTACTTCCCAGGACAGTGCTCAGATACCGATCTTCTTGGTGGGGAGCAAAGCTTGTGATTATTCTCTTAAGCAGGTCCAACGTATCTGTGTATTACCTACAGAGTATACTTAAAAATACAGATTTACACAATCCACCATAGACCTCCTGAGTTAGAATTGGCAGAGAGAAGACATTCCTGAATCTGCTGTATGAACTAAATTCTCAAGGGGTTTGCTATAGTGACCCCTACCAGAGTTCAGTTTGCTAATTCAGTCATTCAAAATATGCATTGCATAGCTATTATATGCCAGGGATTGTGCTAGGCCTCGGGGATACAGTAGGAAATTAAAAAGCTAGGTACTTGTCCTAATGGATCTTATAGTTCTTTAAAGAAATACACAATGAACAAGGAGAAAATAAATAATTAAAAATAGCAATAAATGGACTTCTATTTCTGGGAAGATGAAGTAGGCATACTTTTCCTTATTCCTCTTGCTAAATACAAATAAAATCCCTAGGCATAAACATATAGATTCAAATAACTGAGCAATTTTCAAACAGGGTAAATCCAAAGGAATCTACACTGAGACATATCAGAGTCAAACTTCTCAAAATACAAAAGCAAAAATGTTCAAATAAATAAAATAAGATTTTGAAAGTTGAGAGGAAAAGGAAGCTACCTAGAGGGGAGTAGCAATTTGAAAGACAGCAGATTTCTCATTAGAAGCCATGGAAGCGTAGAGAAAATGGCATGACGTTTTTCAAGTGCTGAAAGAAAATACTTGTTAACTTGGAATTCTATTTCTAGTGCAAATATCCTTCAGAAATGAAGGAGAAATCAAGGCATTCCTCAGATGAAGAAAAACTAAAATGATTAGTTCCCAGCATACCTACCTTAAAAGGATGGCCAAAGAAAATTCTCTAAAAATTCTCTAAAATTCTATAAAAGAACTCTTAGAACATCAGGAGGGAAGAAGACAAAAACAAAGATAAATACCACAGAAATCTAGTGTTTTCAAAATTATACTTTATGATTGAAACAAAAATTGTAACATAGTCTGATGTGGTTCAAAAAGCATGTAGTAGAAATATTTAAGATAATTATGTTATAAAAGAGTAAAGGGAGGTAAGATTTCTTTGCTTCACTCAATCTGCTAAAATGATTATAGGGGGTAGACTGTGTAAGTTGTGTATGTATAACATAATACCCAGAGAAACTACTAGATAGCCCATAAGAAGAAATTTGCTCAAAAACACGGTAGGCATTTTAAAATGTATTAATAAAAAATATTCAAGTAACTCAGAGGAAGGAAGAAAAAAATACAATGGAAAAAACAAAGAGATAAGACACAGAAAAAAAAAAACCCGGCAGAATTAAGCATTAATATAACAGTAATTATATTTACTGTAAATGGTCTACATACATCAATTAAATGAGAGTTTGTTAAAGTACATGACTCAACTATGTGCTGTCTATAAGAAATTGCTTTCAAATTTAATTATACGGGTAGACTTAAAAGGATGGAAAAAGAGATACCATGCAAACACCAATCAAAAGAAAGTAGGAATAGCTATATTAGTATCAGACAAAGTAGATTGAAGAGCAATGAAGATTACTAGAGACAGAGAGAGGCAAAATATAATGGATATAATGAATATAAAAGTGTCAGTCTAATAGGGAACATAGCAATCCTACATGTGCATGCATTAAGCAACAGAGGTGCAAAATATGTGAAGCAAAAATTTAGAGAACTAAAAGGAGAGAGAGGAAAATCCACAATTAAAGTTGAGGACTTTTAACACCAGTCTACTACCAATAAAGAAAAACTTAGACTGAAAATAAACGAGGATAAAGAACTCAATCACTATTAATCAACAGTGTCTGTCCAACATTCTAGAACGTTCCATCCACCAAGAGCAGAAGACAGATTTTGAAGTGTCCGTTGGACACATAATAAGACAGACTATATCCTGGACCATGAAACAAACTTAACAAATTTAAAACAATTGAAATCATACAAAGTGTGTCCTCTGATCACAGTGGAATTGATGTGGAAATCAGTAATGGAAATATAATAGGAAAATCTCCAAGCACCTGGAAACTAAACAACACACTTCTGAAAAATTTATGGGTTAAAGAGAAAGTCTCTGGGGAAATAAATAATGACATTGAACTAGACGAAAATGAAATAACCTGAAAACTTGTGGGACACAGCTAAAGTAGTGCTGAGAGGGAAATTTATAGCATTAAATGAATACATTTAGAGAAAGAAGAGAAGTCGTGAATCAATAGTTTAAACTCCCACTTTCAGAACCTAGAAAAAGAACAGCAAAATCAACCCAAAGCAAATAAGGAAGAAATAAAGATAAAAGCAGAAAGCAACGACATTGAAAACAGTAACATAATAGAGAAAAATCAATGAAATAAAGAGCTGGCTCCTTGAAAAGATCAATAAAATTGCAAACCCCTAGCAAAATTGACAAAGGAAAAAGAGTGGGCGCAAATTATCAACATCAAGAATGGAACTGAGACTATCAACCAAAGACCTTGCAGATGTCAAAGGGATAATCAGGGAATGCTGTGAACAACTATGAACATCTCTACATGCATTCATTTGACAACTTACATGAAATGGACTACTTCTTTGTAAAGCATACACTTCTATAATCCACTTAATATGAAATAGATATTTTGAATGTTTCTGTAACTATTAGAGAAATAGAGATAATAGTTTAAAAACTTAAAAAAAAAAGGTATCTCCAGACCCAGATGTTTCCATCAGAGGATTTTATTACATGTTTAAATATATATAACACCAGTTATAGGTAATCTTGTCTAGAAAACAGAAGATAACACATTCCAGTTCATATTATGAATCTAGTATTACCCAGACACCCAAATCATACAAAGTCAGTACAAAGAAAACTGTAGACCAATATTCTCTGAGGCCATAGACATAAAGACATAATTTTTTGAGCCTGTAACAAATTATTTGCAAATAGAATTCAGCAATATAGAAAAAGAATTATACACCTTGACCAAGTGGAATTTATTCTTGGGATAGAAGACTGGGTCAGCATTCACAATTAAATCAGTGTATTTAAAAGGCTTATTAAAAGGCTAGAAAAGAAAATCACTTGATCATATGAATCAACGTAGAAAAAAATTGATAAATGTTAACATCTAAAAAAAATGTTAACATCTATTCGTGATAAAAAAACTATTTGAAAAATAGGGCACGGAAATTAAAAGTATAATGTCATTTCTAATGACTCAAAAAAGGATACTTAGGTAAAAATTTTAACAAAATATGTATACAACTTGTATTCTGAAAGCTATAAAATTTTGACAAAATATTTTCTTAAGAATGAGAGATTTACTATGTTCATGTATTGAAAAATGACATTTGTGAAAATTTTCTCTAAATTTATAAACAAGTTTATTTATTTTTTTAAAAAAAGATTTATTTTTCATGAGAGACAGAGAGAGAGAGAGGCAGAGACACAGGCAGAGGGAGAAGCAGGCTCCATGCAGGGAGCCTGACATGGGACTCAATCCCGGGTCTCCAGGGCTGAAGGGTTGGGCTGAAGGCAGCACTAAACCGCTGAGCCACCAGGGCTACCCAATAAACGAGTTTAAAGAAATTCTTAAGAAAATCCCATGAAGAAATTTTCCTCATATAGACAAATTATTCTCAAAAGGATATGGAAAGATGGTCAATTAAAATAGTTAAATAGTTTTGGGAAAAAGAAGTATAAAGTGGGAGAAATTAGTCTATGTGACTTAAAGACATTATATAGCTACAGAAATCAAGACTGGTGTTGGTTGAAGGATAGACACATAGGTCAATAAAATAGAATATAGAGCCCAGAAGTAGATCTCCACAATTATACCCAACTTATTTGACAATTACAAAAAGGCAGTTCAGTGCAGGAATGATATCCTTACAATTCCTTTCCTTGGAACAATTGGGAAACCAATCCATTCTCAACCTAAATTCCACATCTTATATGAAATTGATTCAAAGTGGTTTCTAAACTTTAATGTAGGGACCCCGGGGGGGTTCAGCGGTTGGGCGCCTGCCTTTGGCTCGTGTCATGATCCCAGGATCCAGGATCGAGTCCCGCATCGGGCTCCCTGTCAGGAGCCTGCTTCTCCCTCTGCCTATGTCTCTGCCTCTCTCTCTCTTCTGTGTCTCTCATGAATAAATAAATAAGCCTTTAAAAAAAAGTAAAAATAAACTTTAATGTAAAACATACAACTATAAAACTTTTAGGATAAAAAAAGAAAATCTTTGAGGTTTAAAGCCAGGCAGAGTTCTTAGAATTGCCACCAAAAGCACAATCCATAAAAGAACAAAAATGATAAATTGGGCTTCATCAAATTTTGCTAAGACTATCTTTTTTTTCTCTGCAAAACACCCTTTTAAGAGGGTGAAAAGACAAGCCATAGGCTTTGAGAAAACTTTTCCAAAAGATCAGTACATATAAAGAACCCTCAAAACTCAACAATAAAAAAAAAGATCAAACAATCCAGTTAGAAAGTGGACAAAAGATACGAGACATGGCAAGTAAGCACATGAAAAGATGTTCAACATCATTAACCATTAAGGGAAATGCAGATTAAAACTGTAAGGTGGGATCAGTGCACACCTGTCAGAATGGTTAAAATAAAAAGTAGTGAATAGCAGTATTGGCAAGGATGTGGAGCCATTGGGTTGTGCGTACATACATTCTTAGAAAGAATGTAAAATGGCAAAGTCACTTTGGGAAGTAGTTTCAATTTCTTTAAAAACTAATCATGTAACCACCATATAACCTATCACTTGTGCTCCTAGGTATTTATCCAAGAGAAATGAAAAGTTGTGTTCACACTAAACCTGCACACAAATTTTATAGCAGCTTTATTAAAAACAGACACTGGAGGGATCCCTGGATAGCTCAGTGGTTTAGTGCCTGCCTTTGGCCCAGGACGTGATCCTGGAGTCCCGGGATCAAGTCCCACATTGGGCTTCCTGCATGGAGCCTGCTTCTCCCTCTGCCTGTGTCTCTGCCTCTCTTTCTCTCTCTGTGTCTCTCATTAATAAATAAAAAATAAAAAAATAAAAACAGACACTGGAAACAACCCAGATTTGTTTCAGCAGGTGAATGGTTACACGGCAGCAGTATATCCATACCGTGGAATACTATTCAGCGATAAAGAAGGTACTGTTGAAACACACGTCAACCTAAGTGAATCTCCAGAGAATTGTGCTGAATGTAAAAAATTCAGTCCCAAAAGGTTGCATATCATGTGATAAAATTTATATAGATTTCTCGAAATTTCAAAATTAGACAAATGGGAAATGGAGTCTTCATTGTCAGGGATTAAAGAGAGGGTGGGAGCAGGAGGGAAGTGAGTGTGAGTGTGGTTGTGAAAAGGGCAGCCTGAAAAAAAAAAGAAAGAAAGAAAAGGGCAGCCTGAGGAATCCCCCTCTGGGTGGAAGGGTGCTGATCTTGATTATATTGATATTATTACAGTGCACTATCTTGATATTGCAACTTCCCTATAGGGGAAAGCCAGGTAAAGGGCACGTGGATCTCTCTGTTTATTTCTTGCAACTGCATGTGAATCTACAGTTACCTTAAAATAAAAAGGTTAACTGAAAAAGAGTATTTATCAAGTTAAAAATAATAAGTGCTATGAAGGCAATGAATGGATGGGGGACAACTGGACGTAGGTAGATAGGATGTTCAGAGAATGCCTATTTGAGGAGGTGGCATTTAAATTAATTTACAAAGGATGAGAAGCACCAGCTTTGTAGAGCAGGAGTGCACGCCAGACAGACTGAAACCCTCAAGAGACCCTGTGTTGTGAAAATCTTAGCCAAGAGGTAATCTATCCCTCTGGTTTAGAAGGCAAAATGGAATACCCACAAGGCTACATTACCCCCCGCCCCTCCCCCCCCCAGAGTGCCCTGTTCATATCCACTGCAGTGAGGGCCATGCTATCTCAGCATCTTATCCCAATGTAACACATTCCAAGTGTGTTCATACCCCTATATCCATGGGATTATTTTAGTCAAGCTTTAGGGATTGTAAAATTAATATCTTTCAATCGGCAAACATTTATTAAACACTTAACTGTGATAATGATTACTGATATTTATGCAGTGCTTTACTTCTCACAGAATTTTGTCACACATCTTAACTCATTGGAGTCTCTAAACTACCCTGTGGAATAGGAATTAGTAACACCTTTACTTTCCTTTTGCATATGAGAGTGTTAAGACTGCAAAAAGGTTAAGTGAGGTGTTCGGATGTGCTTGATGTAGCAGATGTGGGACTCATAATTCTAAAGTCCATATTTTTTTTCCATTGTGCACTCATGACTGTACTATATTATTTACTGTAGTATATGAGGGACATATAAATAAAAACTTGCTTTTCATCAAGGGGACATAATTGGCATAGAAAAAAATTATCAATAAATAGAAACAAGCACCTATTTTTGTTGCTAATTAATATAATAAGGGTAGTTGATATTGTGAAATATAGAAGGAACAATATAATAGTTTCTACCAAATATTTTAAACATTTTCTCAGCATATTCACTAAATTCTTATTCTCCCTCCATCCCCACCCACAACATGTTAGTGATGACAAATGTATTATATCCTAAATTATCACATGTGCTAGAATTGTTTTTTTTTTTTTTTAAGATTTTATTTATTTATGAGACAGAGAGAGAGAGAGAGAGAATGAGGCAGAGACACAGGCAGAGGGAAAAGCAGCCTCCGTGCAGGGAGCCTGACGCGGGACTCGATCCCGGCTCTCCAGGATCACAACCTGGGCTGAAAGCGGCGCTAAACCGCTGAGCCACACGGGCTGCCCCTAGAATTGGTTTTATATATTCCTTTCCATTAATTCATGTGATGTGGTGCTATGCACTTTTGATTATTATAGCTTTATAGTGTATTTTAATTTTGCATGTAGTCTTTTATTGTTGGGATGGATATGAGTGGATTTAAAAATTATATTTCTTCTAAAACATCACTTCTCATTAAATGAGTAACTCTTCACATGCAGCAAAGTTAACTCAAAGGAAAAGGGAAGCTGTGATTATGTTACAGTCCTCAGAACTGTGCGCAGAATCTTTTTTAGATAAACATATCAATTGTATGGAATATTAAACAATAGGCTTTCATACTTTAACCATTTTGGAGACACGCAATTTAGGCAATAAATATGTGTTGGATGATTGTACGTCCTTTTCTAACTATATCCTGTGCATTAGTTGGTTGTGTAGATATGTCCCATTAATTTCCCAAGGAGCCCTGTTTCTGTCTTGTTATTCCTCATTAGAGCATCCTGTCCATCTCCTTCCTAGTACAGATTACAGTCTGTAATTATTTCTTTTATTTGCTTGTTTATTATCTCTGCTCCTTTCTAGAATGGGAACTTTGAAGATCAGGGCCTCCTCACCATGTTTCATGCTTTATATTCAGTTCTTAGAGCAGTGCTTGACACATGACAGGTGTCCAATAATCATTTGTCAAAAAATTTGTCGAGTGAATTTAACTTAAATAAACTTATTTTTCCAGAAGGATTAGGAAACAAACTCTTGACTTTCAGGACAAGTGTGGTCACTTTATAAAACAAAAGTAATCCCTTCTTAGGAGAACTCTACTATGGATAACTTAACTGTTGATAATAAAAAAAAAAAAACACATTTTGTAATAGTTCATACATTGTATCATCTTAAGTCAGTAATCAGGTAGTTATAGGAACACATACTGACTCTTTGATTTATGTGTGCTCTATGAAACTTTTTGGATTCCATATTTTTGAATGTGGGGTATAGAGCAGAGGGTTGATGTTTTAAGACCAGTGATAGGGACATCGGACTGAGGTGACTAGACACTTTTGAGTTTTGTGGACTAAGCCATAGTGCTGTTAAGCCCTTGAAGAAATACGGTTACCCTCATGTGCTGTCTTTCACGGCTCACTTTTACTTGGCCAGAAATTTAATTTCAAGTAATCATTGGGTAGGTGATGATGTTCCGCTGCCTCCTTGAGCTGAACGAATTAAAATTTGAAGTTCTCATAGTTGGTAAGTGGGTAGGAGTTCATTGGATATAGCCCATTAGTCACTTAATTTTTATGCTGTATAAATGGGGCGTCTCTTTGCCATTTTGCTTGAAGGGACTTTATGGAAAGCCATAAAGAGGGATGGTAAATTTGCAGTCATGTACTTTGTGACCACATCACCCCTTTTGGCTCAGTCCCTTTTTCAGGGATGATTCGTCGCAGGCAATTTCTTGCCCCAGCGCCGGGGAGGAAATGTTCACCTTAAAATTCTTCCTTTTAAGAATGATTCCTTTCCCTGAAAAGTTCGTACAAGCTTTTTTTTTTTTTCCCCCTCCAAACAAGGGAAATTGTGAGGCTCAGCAAAAAAAAAAAAAAAAAAAAAAAAAAAAATGGAGGCACAACCCAAGCAGAGTTGAAGTTGATTGCATAGAGCATAAATCTATGCATTGCTTCTTACCTTAATAAATTACCCTTTACTTTCAGGATCGGTGAGTCTAAATGGGGCCAAAAAGTGAAAAGGTGACAATTTCATCATTATTCATGAATTCCTTTTTGAGCTATTTCTTACTATCTAGTGTCTTTACAAAGATTCTCCCTCTCTCTCTCTCTCTCTCTTTTTTTTTTTTTAGGATGTAAAGAAGTGACACCATGTTTCCCCACTCCCTCATAATCCTTTATCTGTAATTTAAAATGTAGAGAATTTGTATATATTTGCATATAACTTAGATAAGGTGGCAGTTATTTTAGTTTATATGAAGCTCAACATGCTATTCTTGATATTAAATCTTAAATTATTGGTGATTTTCATTTAGACATTTTTCTATCATCATGAAGCTTGAAATATGTCTAACCCATTATGTGAGTCTGAATCGAGGTTGGTGTTTTATTTGCCATTCCTTTGTTCTAAAATTTCATTAGACATTTTCTTAGTGAAAAATTAATTGATCCTGGGGGTGGTGGTGATAAATCATTGGAGGTGAAGCCAAATTGATTTTTGCACCACCTCTCACTTGTTTCAATCTTAGTAGAATTAACTCTATTAGATTCTGAGAATGTTTATGGGTATTATAAAACATTTACATCTTGATGTATTAAGGTACTTGAGTGGTTTTTAGCCATTATTAAGGGAATTATATTAGGATTAGTCTTGTTATCAATCTCTGTATCTGGCACCTAGCTAAGAAATGGCTGTTTTATCCTCATTAAAGCCATAAATAGAACTTCATTAACTAGCACATGCCAAGTGCCAAGGCTGGTGGCAAAATTTTCTACTTTAGAGGAGACTGTGGGTTCCTGAACATCACAAGTTAAAGAAATAAGTCTCTGACAGTTTGTAAAGAGCTTCCTCTGCAGAAAATTGCCCTGCCCCCTAGGAGTTTGAAAATACCACAGGAGGTGAAGATTCCATGGAAACTTGAAACAATTGGGACTGACGGATTTAATCCCTTTGATGTACTTGTGAAATTCTCACTAAAGAGGGATCTAATTCTGTACAGGCCTTGAGTAAAGAACACTGAGAGTGGTTGTATGGAAGATTATTATGGAGAAGTGATACATAAACAAAATATTGACTACTGACCATGCAATATATTTGTTCTTGAGGGAGGCAATGGATATTGGGGTTTGGTTTTATTTATTTGGATTTTTCTTGCCATCAAGATTAGTTCTAATCAGCTTAGATGAAAACCTGGCTGAAAGATAATAAAATATAATGGTAAGTGGTAATGTTCCCACTTGGCTCAGATCTGGGGAGAATGAAAGAAAGATTTGTAACAGGCTTGGACTAGGTGAGAGCCCCTTCCCCCTTTTTAATGATCTGGAAAAGAAAGTAAGTTGCATGCTAATGAAATTTGTGGAGAATATTAAATGAGAAGGTGTTGCAAGCAGGAGTGTGGACTAAACACACAAGCCTACCCTAAACAGGTTGGAAATATGAGCAGAAAAGATGAAAATGGGATTAAACTTGGAAAAGACAGGCTAATTCCTTCTGGGAGGCGGGGTGGGGGAGGGGATAAAGGGAATCCTGACATGGAGCTAGTAGAACAAATACCAACCAAAGAGATGGGGGAGCACACACCAGGCACAGTTTCCGAGGTGGTGTTCCAGAGGCTCTCCCTTGTTCCGTGGCCTGAGCGGGATAAGCTGCGGTCTCCCAGATACAGATGGCAGCCTACCTCCATCATTCTTCTGTACAAATTCTGAGGCTGCCTCTCTGCCTGCTGTCCTTCCATTTTTCAATCTCTTCCCTTTTTTTTCATTCTTTCATATCCCTCAGCTCACCCACCTCTAGTCTGTAGCATTTATTTCTGGTACCTTCAGTAGGAGAAAGATGGAGACAGATTGGGGAAAGGTTGGCAACAAAGTGAAGCAGATTAAGAAAAGGGAAAGTTTGATTTATGAGGAGAGATTAAAGGCATGGAATTTGCATAGCTTGTCCAAGCATCATCTAAAGGAGGACATAAGTGCAGAGGCACTTAGGTGATACAAACAGGAAGGTGGCTGTGACATTGTTTAGCCCCATGAGCAGGGGTATTGCCAGAAGTAATTAAGATAGGGAAATTGTATAATCAAAATTCATTGCAAGAGAAAATTAAAGGTTGGAAATGTAGTAGTCTACGTGTCCATCCCCATCAGTACCCAAACCAAGCACATCTGAAAAGTTTTGACTGCATTGAATGTATAGTTCCTTATGTACAGGGAATCCGAGGAACAAGCCTGTGTACCTACATTTCATATGTAAAGTAGGTGGCTGTTTCTTTTTGTATCTAGGAGGATAGTCAGCCTAAGATCTATAAGCAGATCTGCATGTTAATAGCCCATTGACACAAGAAAAGACTAGAGAGCTAACATGTATTGAGCATCTGGTGGGGGATGTAATGAGAAATGAATTACATTGAGCAGCAAACATTCAGAGGTGCTTACTCTGTGCCAGATGCTGGGACAGGCAATTTACAAATATCTGACTGAACTGTTGCCATAACCTTATGAAACTGGCACTGTTATGATCCCATTTTACAGATGCAGAAAGGAAATGTCAGAGATGTTGTGTACATTGGCCAGTGTCACTCAGCATGGGAGCAGGCAAGCTGGGAGATTACAAAATGACTCTGGAGCCCATACTTTAAAATAATAGGTCATGTTGGCAAACAGGTACTTGAGAAAATCACCATGAATGCATTGAGAGAAACAGCTTTACTGAAGGTGTGGGCCTTGCAGATTTTGTTCTTGAGTTTATAGCAGAGGAAAAAGGGAAGTACTCAGAGTAAAGGAGCTCAGCATGGAGTAGGACCTTTGTTTTATATAGCATTGCTGAATAAGGAATAGCAATGCTGGTGGTAATAGTAATAACAACATTCATAATAGTAGCGGTCAAATTTCTTGTGCTCAGTGAGCCCCACAGTGGTATTGATGTTTTATATGCATTTCTCATGAATCCTTATAAAACGTGCCTGAGGATCATGAAGGTTAGAATGATTAAAAAGACAAAACAAAACAAGGAAAACCTGCCCACATCTCACTGCTGCTCTGTGAAGTGGCCTGGGTTGGAACCTAGCCAATTTGACCAAGCTACCTTGCCTTCTACCTGCCTTGAATGGAAAAATGGAAGGATATTAGACCATAATGGGCGTATAGGGACAGAAAAAGGTAAGCATTTATTATTAGTCAAAACAAGGACGTATTTTCTATGCATGGTAAGTTATTAGCTGCCTCTGAGTAGGGAAAGAATATTATCTTCATATGCCGAAAAGGAAAAGTTCTGAATTAAAGGTATCACTTCTAAGTTTTAATTTTGGGAGAAGCTATCTTCATCTAAATTCACAAGTATTGACTAGTTCTTGGGAACAGTCCCAGATTGTGCATAGACCAGCATGCCCAATCCTGGAGACAGATGGACATGGTGTAATCTAGAAGTGAAACATCTAGCGGGGAGTTTTAACAAGGTGATTTCTGTCTCCTTTTTTTGACAGTTTATTTAACATCTGACTATGACTTCAGGGCCTTCTTCATTCCTTTGCCTGTGCCCTTTTCTCTTAAGGAATATTTAAGCAATCTATCCAGTTCCTGTCAACCTGGAAGATTTTCAGAACCATGGAGAGTGAGCTTTGTCTAATGACAAGGCCTACTTATTTATTGAGCATTTTTTCTGTGCTAGATACTTCATTAAGCATTTTGCAGGCATTGTTTCATTCAGTCCACTCTTACAACCTACATGTTAGATAAGCACTAGTACCTTCAGTTGAAAGAATTAACACTTTAAGTAATTAAGTGGTTTGTGTACACTGTCACACTGTTGCAAAGTGACTAAGCTAGGATTTGATCCAATATCTAGTTGACACTAAAATCATCACTATTATTTTATACCGCAGAGAATAGGTGCAATTTTCTGTTCATTCTGGTTTATCCCATTTCTTCTCAAGCAGATTCTGCAATTGTAATGGAAACATCAATAACCAGAGGTCCATTTTCTTGGTTTGGTTACACTGGCCAAACTTCAAAGAGTATATACAGGTATCTTGCAGCATCAAAAACAGGAAGAAAATGAACATTCCCTTAAAAGTTGGGTGGTTTTAACACCAGGAAGGATGACTAACTCTTTAGCTGTTGCACCATTTCATCCATATCTCTCTGTGTGTCATTAGTCTGGGAGTGACAGAGATTCACAGTGACACATTGTAGAGTGATCTACAATGAATACATACACACATGCACATACTTTTTCCTTCTTTCTTTACAATCCTCTAATTAGTAGTTGCATATCTCTGGTAAGTCCTCTGTGGTTTGACAGTGAGTGGCAAAGATATGGCCAAATTACATGCAATGGCATTTTTAATTTATTGCCTGCTCCTGTCTTGTCTATTGCAAAACCAACTTTGTTCCTGAAGCTGTTCTTATTTGGAGGGAAAGAGAAAGTGAAGGTTTTCCAAGTGCATGGCTACAATGCAGACAGGCAAATTTTTATGTTGATCCTAGTGGAATATGAGAATGGATGGAGGGAAACAGCTTCTCCTGTGCTTGTTTTTAATGTTATTCCATAAAGAGCATTGGCTGTTAATTAGACTTGCACAACATCTAGGCCATTGGTGCTCAAATGGCGGATAGTAATCATTTCACCCCATTATTCATATTATCTACTTAGCAGCTAGAAATATAATTTCTCTCACAGTTTTATCCCTTTTCATTCTTTGGCTTCACTAATGGCACTAAAATTAACTAGTTTGCTCAGTCTCTTTGCCGAAACCATCAGTACTGCCTAGGGGTAGTTCAGAAATCAATTTTCAACCAGTTCACACCTGTACCTAAAGCAAACACCAATGATGCTTGCTTGTAAGCTGCCAATATTTGGAAGAATCATTGTGCTAATGAGGCCCTAGCATATACTATCCTGCCCAGATGAAACATGACATTCAGAACCGATACTGAAGATGCTTGTTTGAGGGATTGCAAGTGGGCATGTTACAGAGTTAGGGCAAATGTTTCCTTTTTCTTAATGCCATTTTCCAACCTGTATGCTGGAGGAAGAAACCATAACAACAGTGTTTTATAGCTTTTAATATGGTGTTAGTGTTTTCCTTAAGTCAGGACAAGTTGGGCATGATTCCAAAAGGTGGAGAAGTCCTTCGTTTCTTTCATGCCACTTTGTAAATTGAACAACTGTTCAATCATCGAGGAGAATGCCCCTGACCTCAGAGGCTCCGGTGGGAATGGAAATTATTTTTCTTGGTCAATCATTGGTCTTCAGTTAAGTGCTATACATGCTGGGTTATCTTAGAGGTATTGAGACTTGATTCACATTATATGTAGGTGCATAGAGAACATGTTATTCTTCTTATTAAAGACTTATTAGCAGCAGTTTTGGGACTGGAGTGAAAACAAATACACTTCCAAATGGCTAGTATGTTTGTTATTCCCTTTCCAGACACATAAATCCCCAGGGCATAGGAGGAATTCACAGAAACAAGGGTTTAAAAGAAACATACAAAATTGTGTAGGCTCACACTGAGAAAAGCAAGGAAGCCTCAGAAATTTAGATTTTTACCATTGCCATTTAATACCAGTATTTAACTATAGGGATTCAAGAAAAAGAAAAATTAAAAATAATGCCTAAACATACTGAAGGATCTGTCTCAGTGATGCTAGAGTGGAGGACTTTCTGTTATTCTGCACAGTTAGAATCCCAGATACTAAATATATTAAGCAAAGTGGGAAGTAAATTTTGCATAACACCATGACAATGGCATTTTATTAGAAATATGGGAAGGACCATAGAATGGAATATTTAAGACTATTTCTGTAAATGTGAATTTAGAGGGCATGTGAGCTGAATAAAAAGGGATAGAGACCATTCACTGTGGTATAAATAAGTACAGTATTCACACAGAGAGTATATTTCTCAGTCAATGGGAGCCAATCACCCTGAAATTCCACATCCTTATTTATGGCTCAAGGTTTTCATCCTCCTAACACCTCTTGGATGTTGTTGAGTGTTGATTCTATGCACAATAAGAGATATGTCTATGTTCTTGGCCTCATACTCTCTGACATGTATAATAGTTTCTACTCTTCCTCCTGGTGAGAGGTTTTTGTTGAAGGTTGTAAATGACCATCATTTGGGCTTGGATCTCTTCCCTGCTTATCCCTCCCTCCAGTCCTAGCCCATCAAATCTTTGTATTTCTGCGGTCTTGATGGCCAAGAAAGGAGGTTAGGGTCTATTAGCAACATCAGAGAAGATTTGGATTCTAGATAGATTCCATTTCTCTCCTCTCCTCTTTGTCAGAGCTCTGTTGTATTGAAGATGTCGGATTCTACCAAAAAGTGCCTTATTTATATTGATGGCCCATTAATACAACATGTAACCCAAGGAAGAACGCAACAATAAATCATCAGTCACATAATTAAATAAATTGAAGCTTCTTGTCTAAAAGTGGGATAACACACACTCGGTGAAGCATTATTTGTTTCAAACCAAGCTAATATTGTTAGAGTAAACATTAAGGCAGGTGAATGCATTGTCTCAAAATATTAATTATACACTATTTTGGCACTAATAATAAATGTTTGGGTATGACCTTCTTTCCAGGGGAAATGCTGAATTATGTTACAAAGCAACACTGTGAATAATTCTAAAGAGCCTGATTCTCAGCAGGAGGGCCCTTCTGACATCAGTCTTGGTGTCCATTTTTAGCCATAACATTGTTTTATTCTCATGTGTAGGGCTCTGAGTGCCAAGTCTTCTTGTATTTTTAAAATTTGTCATTAATGACACATTCCCAATGAGTAACTTGGGAAAAGTTCAGAAGGCTGTCTCATGTGTAAGAACTTTTTTTTTAAAGATTAATTTATTTAGCTCAGAGAAAGAGAGAGAACAAGAACCAGTGAGGAGAGGTGCAGAGGGAGAAGATATCCAAGCAGACTCCCACTGAGCACAGAGCCCAACATGGGGCTCAGTCTCACAACCCATGAGATCATGATCTGAACCAAAACCAAGAGTTGGATGCCCAACTAACTGAGCCACTCAGGTTCTCCAGATGTGTGAGAGCTTTTGAAATGACTGACAGTGTGAATCCAAGCTTGATGTTCTTCTTTCTTCCTTGGTTGACTTGGATGAGTTAGTTAATCTCTGTGCCTCCATTTCTCCTTAATAAATTGAAGATGCTAGTACCTGTCTTTCATGAGTGTTGTAGGGATTAGCGGTAATATATTTATTGCACTTAGAATATGGCAGTGTCATAGTTAATATTGTAATTATACCATGGTCATGAGTAATGTGAACTTAACATTTTGTGATTTCTTGGAGATAATAGTCATATCCTTGATGAGTGGTATCTGACTTATCCATGGCCCTGAATGGACTCTGAAACAGATGCCTATTGTGCTAGCAGTAATTTGCATTAGAATCCTTTTATTTGCCCACTGGGCTAGAGAATTCTCTGAGGCTGCCCCAAAAGAGGAAAGGTGACTTCTCCGGATAGGCTCCTCTAAGTAGCAGAGGTTTGCTCTGGAACATATGCCTTGAGCGACAGTTACTTCCAATGTATCCCATTCAATAGGCTTTGATAAAAAGAAGACTAGACTTGGAGGAACTTGATTACCTTAAATGATATTGTTTATTTTTTTTTGTTCTGTCTCTAAAATTTATGCACTAGAATTCAGACTCTGTGAGAACAAGGATCCTGTCTTTCCTGCTCACAGCAATATTTGCTCCACACGTATGCAAATGGTGCCTGGCACGGAGTTGACTGGAAGATATAGTTGAATGAATAAATAAAGATGAACGAATTGGGAATTAGGTCAAAAGGAAGCAACCTCAAATGCCTGCAGTCATCTGCAAATTTTGAATTGGTCTGGGTATAAAATGATAAAGGAACAGTGAATCCCGTGGTAATCTGAACAGCCCATCCCAGGATGTTGTAAGTCATTCGATTGTTACAGGTGATAGCCACAGAAAACACACTTGCATACAGATTCTGTCAAAAAGAGTGAACTCAATAAATTTCCCATTCACAGATTTAAATGGAGGGTTAAGTGAACAAAGTGACTAATCCGTATTTAGAATGGCCTAGTGTCACCAAAATAGTCATGGTGCTGCTTGCTCTCTCTATCTCATCCATCTGTTCAGAGTTGGAATTAAGCTGGTTGTGTTTTTAGTAGAAAACAAACATGCTAACAGTAGTATATTATAATTGGTATGTGCCAATATGGTATTCATTAAATTAGTATGTATGTGTTTTAAGTGCCTACTGTGTGTCAGACACAGTGATAGGCATATGGCTACAATACCAAATATTGCAGCTTGTACAGTCTCATGGGTTTCATCCAACATTTCTCACACCACTGCTAACACAGTGCAATGCCTGGCATATAGTTGGGCTTTCATGACATTTGCTTAATGACTAACCATCTAATAGGAAGAAGAAAATAGAAATCTTTGTAGTTAGCTACCTCAAATTATACATGCGAGTAAAAGCACACACACATAAACATATACATGTATACCATATCTTATAAAGTAGCATGTTAAAACTTTTCTCTACTTCTCATCATGTAAATGTCTAAAATTAAGAATATTTGCTTATATGTGGAAAAACTCTAAAATTATCAAGCTATTGTTCTTGAGCTAGAAACATCTATAGAAATTATTGGTAGAACTTAAAAATCTACTGATGAGATAGCCAATTTAACTCATACCTGTTTCCTATACAAAATTAAACTTCAATTTCTTGTTAAAGAAAATAGATAATGTTATCTATTGATGTACTTTGCAAACTCCAAATCTTTGAGTCTTTAAACAAGCATCCATAAGGTATTTAGAAAAACACTAAAGTGACCAATAGGGATCCCTGGGTGGCGCAGCGGTTTAGCGCCTGCCTTTTGCCCAGGGTGTGATCCTGGAGACCCGGGATCGAATCCCACATCGGGCTCCTGGTGCATGGAGCCTGCTTCTCCCTCTGCCTGTGTCTCTGCCTCTCTCTCTCTCTCTGTGTGACTATCATAAATAAATAAAAATTAAAAAAAGAAAAAAGTAAAGTGACCAATATATCCCACTTCATGACTTGATAGAACTCTTAGCTGTGTGTGGAACTTGATAAGATGTGTATGCTCTGATTCATTGTGGGAAGAGGAAAATAATTTTCCGCTAAAATTTCACCTCCAAGTTGCTGAGACTTATGGAGAAAATTTTTGTGGTCAACAATGCCTAGCAGAACGCTATATAAAGGTATTTATAGAAGTGTTTCTCAAGCTGTATTGTGTAAACATGTAACCTAGGAGAGTAAATGCAGATTCTGATTCAACAGATCCGGGTTACAGCTGAGGATTCACCATTTTTAATGAACTTCCAGAGATAGGCTGTAGTCTATCCCACCCAGGGACCACACTCTGAGTAGCAAGGGTTTTAAGCACATTAGTACCATTCAACATACTATTGTATGTATACTTCATTCCAACTCATGTAGAAATCCTATGATCAGTACTATTACGGTTTTTATGATCTCTATTTTATACATTAAAAAAATGAATCTCAGTGAGGTGAGATAACTGATTTGAAATTGTACTTCTAGGAAAAAGGAGTGCTGGGGTTTGAATTCAGGAGTTCTAGTTTCAAGCTCATGCTGTCAAGCATTCTATCTATGGCCTGTTGTCACTGCTTCAATCATTGAAGAAGGTCTTATGTCTGTAATCAGATAAGTGGCAGGTACTTGTATATGGCTCTGTGCTGGGGTGAATTCTTAGAACACACTTTTGGTAATCCCTGCTCAGAATGGCTCATTTGGAATCTTGAAGCTTTAAGGCCTACTGGAACCATTAGCAATTCTTGGACATTAGTTTTCAAGGTAATGCTTCTCATTAATACTCAGTCACCCCCCGGAGAGTGTAGACCATTTGCTTTAGTTCCCAGTACTGTGAGAAAAGTAAGTAATAATTATATGTGGGTCCAGATTTTGAACAGAATGAACTTTCGTAGTTTTTAACAGTGATGCCCTGCTTGTACAAGTTATAGAATGAATTTTGGGGGGTTATTTTTAGATTAACAAGGAAATATACTCATCTATTTAGTGATGGTGATGATTTTTCCTTCAAATCAGACCATTTAGTAATCTCTGAACGATAGAATTTTTCATTGCAGATGTCACAGAGGTATTCTTACATTGATTTGTTGTGAAGGGTAGATATAGATTGAAGGAGTAAGTTAGCCCTCAACCTTTGATTGGTGCAAAAAATAAAACCCCACCAGTATATCTTTTGTGCAATCAGAAGGAAGTGAGGAGGTCTCTTATTTCAACTTGAACACTAGCTGGCACCATCCTAATCAGCTCCCATTTTAACCACAGCAGTAGAGGAAGGAAGAAATTCTTGAGACTACCAATGCTTATGTTACAGAACTGTAGCTATTCCCTGGAAATTGCTAGAATGCTACTCTCTCATGCCATTTTAGTTGATCACCTTTCCATCTTCTAGCATGTCTGGTCTTATCCAGCATCTGTCTAATCTACAATACTAATTTTGACTTAAAACATAGCTAGCTGCTGTACAAAAAGATGCAATGAATAAGAATTATAAAATGGAAAGGTAAGGATTGATGCATCCTGGGGAAAATGCCTTCCCCAGCAATTTGAAGGAACAAAATAATGCAGATGTCTTCTGAATGTACTAAGGATTTAAGGCCATTGGTAAAAGAGAGCAAATTGAATAAGTAATATGAAGAATCAGCCCACAATAAGAGAATAATGATTTCATGAAGCAGTGTAGAAAGAAAAGGAAGAACAGGGAAATCTGAATACCTTTGATAGTTGAGAATGAAATAGAAATATAACAGCTTAACGAGGAGAATATAGAGGAAAGGCAACAAGATCATAAGAGATAACCAGTGCTTTTAAGCAAAATGAGAGAAAGAGGTTTAGAAATGTGGAAAATTGTGGCCACAGCATTTTTAGACAACAAGGAAGGAAATGTGGCTTGGATTATTGCATTTAAAA
This sequence comes from Canis aureus, assembly GCF_053574225.1. Lineage (NCBI taxonomy): Eukaryota > Metazoa > Chordata > Mammalia > Carnivora > Canidae > Canis > Canis aureus. Next base: position 42,379,060 of record NC_135618.1, read on the forward strand.
CAACCGTTTCATGAATGTTGCCACTTTGCCTGAAAGTAATAATTAGTCACATATGTAATAAGAACTAGTATGGATTATAATGATAAACAGCAATGATTTCAGCATGAATAATATGTGGATTGTGAAAAGAAAATTAACATAGCAGTTTTCCTATTGTCACTAAACTGAATTTAAAGCAAAAGAGAAGAATTTAGTATCTATTAGGTGCTCAGTTAATATTTAAGGTGTTTATGGCGCTGAGGTTGTAGTTTTTGTTATTGCATAAGTGTACAATTACAAATGAAGGACATTATGCTTTCGACTCTAGAATACACCAGAATCTAAATTCTTCTAGATGAGGGTCATGTGTTCTTTTACCAGGATTAGATCAGAGAAGATGGTGGAAACTACTTGCCTTATTCACTTTCTTTAGAATGTCTTAAAAACTAGATTTTTTTGGTGTGTGTGTGTGTGTGTGTGTGTGTGTGTTCAGATCTGTATTGTACAGGATAAGAACTTTCTTAATGATCCTTCAGAAAGGAATCCTGGCATGCCTTTGGACATTGGTATTAAATTAAAGAAGGTGCCGTTAATAAAGAAATTAGCATTTTTCTGATGAAGTCTTATATAGAACAGTCTGGTGGAAGTACCTCCAATGGTTTCTCATTGGAGGAAACTGTTCCATAGATTTTTTTTCTGAAAGATTTTGTTCATTCATTCATTCATGAGAGATACACAGAGAGAGGCAGAGACATAGGTAGAGGGAAAAGCAGGCTCCCTGTGAGGAACCTGATAAGGGACTCCATCCTAGGACCCCAGGGTCATGACCTGAGTGGAAGGTGGATGCTCAACCATTGAGCCACCCAGGTGTCCCTAGATTTTTTTTTTTTTTAAGGAAAATCTAATTACATGTGAATTTTTCCTTGGTGGGAGGTATCTTTGAGAATGTACAAAGAAATTAAAATTGCTTAATAATCTAATATCAAACAGATATATTAAGACATTAAAGCCAACCTATTAATATCCATGTTTCTATTTGCCTTAAGTCTTGCTTTGTCTTGTAGAGTTTTAAAGAATGTCTACAACAAGGAAACTGAATGGTTGGGAGAGGGGACTTGGCGTAGACAATTTGTTTCTCATTCCAAAAAAATTCCTATACACAGACTGATTATTGCCTCTTCCAGGTGTATGGTCTTATTTGTACATTGTCAAAAAGTCATTAACTATCTGTCTCTTGTGACTTTACACATCCTTGTTACCAGCTTTGTAGTTCTCTAGATTTGGGTATGAAACAAGTTGCCTGGGCAGCCCTGGTGACTTAGCAGTTTAGCACTGCCTTCAGCCCAGGGTGTGATCCTGGAGACTCGGGATCGAGTCCCACACCCGGCTCCCTGCATGGAGCCTGCTTCTCCCTCTGCTTGTCTGTCTGTCTGTCTGTCTGTCTCTCTCTCTCTTTCTCGTCTCTAATAAATAAATAAAGTCTAAAAAAAAAAAAAAAAAGAAGAAAAGAAACAAGTTGCCTGAAATAAATGGTTAACTAAAACTCAGCCTGGGAGCTGCATCCCTGAATACTCGTTTTTATTACAAAAAATTTTTTCAAAAAATTCCACACTGACATTCAAAGTCCTTTTTGATCTGGAGCCAGATTCAGCGTGTTCTCTGCTACACATACTGACATACCAAAGGTTACAGCATTGTTGACTCTGGGCACCTATAGTTTCCTTCATCTCTGACTCTATGCTACTTTCCCTACTGGAAGATGCCAGAATCTTTAATTTTCATTACGCCCTATTTAATAGGCAGTATTAACAATTATTACTTTACAGATGGGAAAAGTGAAACCCCATCTATAGAGGGGGGGTTCTAAGTAACTTATACCATATCACATAGCTAGAGGTATTGGATCTGGGATTTAAACCCAGACACTCTGGCTTCAAAGTCTACATCTTAATTACAATACCAAACTGCCTCTCAAGACTTGGATCTCCCATGGGACTGTTCTTGATTCTCCCCAGGAAGTTTCAAACTCCTCCTCTTCTGAATGTCTTATCACTCTATATGTGCTCATCATTTTCTGCTTTGGATATTTGTTGTAAATTTAGTCATTAAACATTCATTTCCTGTTGGCCAAGTCCTTTGGTAAGGACCGAAGTTAGATGATTTCCTCCCCTCAAGAAGCTCACAGTCTACATTGGGAGACAGAAAAGCAATAAATACCTATGAGAAAATAATCACAGGATAGAGAACTGTGAGATAAATTAGGTACCACTGATTTTGGTGTGTTTTAGTGGAAGCATTCACTAAGACACAGGATCATAGAAACCCAAGGGAAGAGAGGCTCATTTAGCCTATAAAGGCTAGAGAGGACTCTCCTTACAAAATGGTACTTGAGCTGGGCCTTGAAGCATGAGTGTGCTTTTCCTATATGAATGAGACTCCAGCCGAAGGACATAGGAGGAATAAAATGCCAGTTACTGAAGGAAGTGAGACACATCAGGGAAACACCTAGGAGATGTGTGGCTAGACTGTAGTGGTTATCATGAGATAGTCAAGAGATAAGCAGTCCAGATGGTTGGGTAAGGTGAGCTTGTTCTATAGACACCATACTAAGGAGTTTACCAGCATTCTCTAGACAGCGGGGAGCCACTGAAAGCCGTATATGCAAGTGAGTCACTTGATCATCACAGTTATGGTTTTCAAAGCTCAGTGTGTCAAATGAGATCTCTCCCTTTTTGGAACATTTCTGCAATTATAATGAAAGCTAAAAGGGAAAAGTCACTTTACTTGCTTAGAATTTCATCAAAGAGGCAGCCATTCATTCTCTTTCTGTGGCCCACATGGGTTTGTACCATCTCAGAATTCCATGAGGGAAAAACAGGAAGAATTGCATGGATTTTTTCCCTTAATAGGGTAAAGGGAAAGCATTTCAGTGGATACAGTGAAGATATAATGTTTGTCTTGCACTCTAAATAGTAAAGCAGAGATGAAAAACTCCAATGGCTGTGGGGAACCAAACAGGTACCATATAGAAGTGAAGTGGCTTGAGGTATTAGAGAGGAATGAGCACTGGGGTGAACACACAGTCTGTCAGCAAGCATCAACTATTCAGCTTACTGGATTTTTGCTATGTAGGAAAATGGTCTCAGTATGGTCGGGTATTATGGCTTATCAAGAAGAGTCAGAATCATAGATATTTAAGGTTGATTCTTTAAGTGCTGGCAGCTTTTACATAAATTGTTTACATGAGAAGTTCAAACATGTGACCTCTGGCTTCCAGCTTGTAGTCGCTGATTTAGACCAAGTAGGTTTAGCTCAGAATTTCTATAGTACAGGCAAAACTTGGGGTGCTTGGCTGGCTCAGTCAGTGGAGCATGTGGCTCTTAATCTCAGGGTTGTGAGTTTGAGCCTCATGTTGGTTGTGAAGATTACTTAAAAATAAAGTCTTTAAACAAAACAAAACAAAACAAAACAAAAAACAAAACAACTAAACGTGACTATGCCTGTTTGGAGAATGGCACTTATCTGTCAGCAATTATTTAGCTCCTACGAGATTCTGTAGCAGCTATAAAATTAGGTAGACAGGGTGGAGAATTCTTAGGTTAATGCATGTTTGGAAAATTGTGTTTTGGCAATTGGCACATAAATACCAGGTTGTCCTTTTGGCCATCTCTCTGTTATGATGTGTAATTCCAGAAATACCCCTTTTATTTTAAAAATGACAAGCATTAACGCACACGAATTTAAATAGAAAGATGAGTGCTGGCGCTGTGTTTTTAGGTTATTCCCTATTATTTAAGGAGGCAGATTGATGAGCAAGATACATGCTTGTTTAATTAGTTTTTATTTCTTTCCTGGTCCCCACTACCACCACCACCACCATCAAATTGCTGGATTATACTCGGGGATTTTCATGCTGATTCTGCGTTGACTGTTTTCACCATGACCATGCTTTTTCCTGTCTGTCTCTCTCTCTTTTTCTCTCTGTACTGCAGCTCCATTTGTGGCAGGAAGCTCTTAAGTGAGTCTTTACACTGGAGGTTTGTATGCTCAGCCTGTCAGCCTGTGGATCCGTGTGCTATTACTGAGTTTTATCCTCTGAGTACATAGCCTATAGTTGGGTTTGAATATTAAGTGTCAAACTCCAGTGCGCTGCTGAGAGATTTGCAGCAACCAGCAGGCCCCTTCCGCATCCCTAAAAGCTGCTGGGCACTCTCTTTTTTGATAAGCGGACTCATTTCACACATGTCAGATTACTGGGGTGTAGCTGCTGATACAGTGTGTGATGCAGAAGGTATGGTTACCTGAAGTTGGCCTCTTTCCTGAAGTAAGGAGGGGTTGGGGACACCCACTCAGGGGGAAAATGTGTACAGCTGGCTGTTCACAAATGTGAAGGTTACTTCAGAGAGCCCGGGGAGCATTTTGTCAGTTCTGTTTGCAAAGAGATAGGGAGTGAAGGATTATGATCCTAGGAGCTGATAATGTCCCTTGGGCCACAAGCTAATCCAGCAGGACACCAGATGCAACATAGCCATTTTATTCACGCGTTTCTATATGGTTATCGCGGAGGGCAGGAATGGAAGAAAAGGCTTAGGAGATAATCATTAAACAACATCTTTCCCTCTTCTGCAAAGGAATCAGAGCCCAGGGTCTGCATGCATTTCGCCATACCAACAGTCATACCTACACGAGCACTTATTGAGTACCTACTATGTGCTAGACACCTTACCAGATACAATGGGCATGGTCGTGAAGGTACCCGATCTCAAAGAGATGTCATCCATGGAGCTAGTCATTCGTGCATTTATCCATTCACCAAGCACTGGCTGTTGCCTTGGTGCCAAGTTCAGTGTTAGATATTCAAATAAGAAAGAGGATAGACATTTTGCTCTAGAAGCAGAAAATCCTGACTTTATCACCGAAAAGCTGGGGGACCTTGTTCCTTGATGCCTCACTTTGCTCAACTTGAAAATGGGTATTAAAGCAGTTCCCACCTCCTAGATGGCTGTGATGAATTATTGGGCAGGGATGGTGATATAGTTGGAACATCTAGCATACTACACAACACAGATGTTAGTGCTTAATCTGTCATAAACTTATTGTCCAGAGGGAGGCCATAAGTGGGTAACCACATAGAGAGGACACCCATGGCTCTGCTGTCAAATAATGGTTTAAATTCCAGCCTAACCACTTAACTGGTGACCTTGCCATTACAGTGACCATGGGTACTGTACAAAACTTCTTTGAACTTTAGTTTCCTCATCTGTAAAATAAGAATGATATTAGTGTTTATTAGCCTGATTCTACGGCAGAGTACACTGCATGTATCTGTTGCCTGTTATTTTCCATCACACTATGGAACTGATGCTAGTCATACCTCAAAGAACCACTCAGCTCCGCAGGTGCCTCCTACTATTATGCACCACAGGTAAACAATGTATTCCTAGGATGTAGAAAACAGTTGTCAGTTTATTTGACAAATTTTTATTTTGTTTTTAGGTTTTCAGAATCATCAGAGTGTAACAGCTGGTGGGGCTTGATGATTCCTTTTCAGATGGAGTTGAATGCAGCTGCAAAGTGTCTGAACTTCGCCTTTAGCTAAGCAGATCCTGATGGGTTCAGTTAACATTGTACACGCATATGATTCACCAAGACCTTCCTTCTGGGTTGGCAACAGTGCTAATTAAAAAGTAAAAATACCCTTAGTGTCAATATACCAAGCAGGGTTCAAGAATGACAAGCCATCTCAAGAGAATGTTTCCCAAAGGTTAGCCATTGAAATGAAACAAATCATGGCAAGTTCACATATTTGTTGGATGCAAATGTAATCCAATATTTAAATGCATCACCTCGCCCCTTGGGTGTTAATGGAAAATTTGCAATTACAATCTGTTTTGGTTCATGGATGGACCTAGCATTCCCCACACAGTAATTTGGAGCTTAAGAGCCCAAAGAGTTGAACTGGGCACTGGTCATAGTGGATATTAGAGTCTACAGGGACCTTAACCTATACCCTATGTTGTCTTGGTCTTCGACTATGGTACCTCCTCCTCTCTGTGCCCAGGTAAGGAGTGTTTGCCATTGTAACCCAGTTAGGCAACCTACCTCCCTAGCGATGTTGTAGGTGTTGGTAGCTTCAGACCGGAGTGTCAGGCTGAATACAAATGACTCCAAGAGGAGGTAGGTGCCTGAAGCATTTGACATCCCCAGGGCCTCATCTGAATGGGTAGACCCATTTCCTCTTTTTTCCTTCTTGTCAGCTAATCTTCCTCAAGAGAACTAACATCATTGTAAAGTTGCTACCATTAGCCAGGAACCAAAGACTCGAAATGCATGAATTCATTTATTCCTCAAAACAACCCTCTTGAGTTGAGTGACATCACTATGATTCTCATAGTATAGCTATAAAAACTGAGGCTCAGAGAGGTTGAGTGACTTGCCCCGAGTCACAAAGCCATCAAGTGGTGCAGTGCACATAACTAAGCAGAGGAATTGGCTTCAGAAATGTCATTTTATAATAGGTTCCTGAGCCTCTGTCTCTCTCTTTCTGTCTCTCTGTCCATTTTCTACCCTTTGTCCAGTTATTTTCATAAAACTCAGGTCAGAACATGTCATCCCTTTCCTCGGACGTCCTTCATGGATCCTTCATGACTATTAACCAAAGCCTAAACTCATTTATTTACAGGGGCTTAGGGCATGTTTTTGGAGTCTGGTGGGTCTCAGTTAAGGACATGAGTCTTTGTCTTATTACTCAGCTGTCTTTCTACAACTGGTTTCTCTGAGTTAGTTTCCTCAACTTTCAAACTAGTATTAGGAATACCTACCTCACAGAATTATTAGGGAGGCTCAGCTCTTAGTCTATGCAGAGCAGTAAGCATAGTGCCTAGCACTAAGCACATAGTAAGTGTTTCTTACAGTGGCACGTTTGTTAGGTCTGGCCCATGGAGCCTCCTACATTTGGTTTCATCTTTCTAGGGTCATTCCCCTCAATCACCTTACCCCACTTTGGCTCATGAAGACTGCTCATGATTCTCCAATATGCCATGAAGTCTCATATTTCCACTTGTTTCAGCCATTTTCTTTCATAAGTGGCAATTTGTCCATTTCTTCATGTTCCCCTTCTCTGACTGTTGAGCGAATAAATCCTAGTGATTCTCCATGAATCATCTTTAGTTGTCACTTTACCGTGTATGTCTCCTGCACCTCCACCCTCCCAAGTCAGAATGTGTCACTCCTCAGTTTCTCTGCTTGGAACCTTGTTTTACTGTTGCTTTTTATCAGCTCTTATGGATATAAGCTAGTTTGAAAAACAGCATTCTCATTCATCTCTGAATCCAGAATTGTGCCTGGCACCATACTTTGATGGTTTTCGCCAAGGTGGGGGCTCAGAAAATTCTGATTAGATTAATGAGTGGATATACATGTTAAAATGAACAAAATAACTTACATTATATTCCTTTTAAAAATTCTTACTTCTTTTGAATTGCCGTTGAAAAAATCATTGAAGAAATAGAACCTGGAGACTTTGGAATATAGATTTTTCTTCCTTTTGCTTCTTTAAGTTTTCGATTTACTTAGATGCCTGCATATTTCAAATCTGAAAGAAATTATGCACACACAGATTCTAAATCTCTGTGGAATAACTCAGTTTCATATCCATGAATTCTGTATTTTTGATGAGTGTCACATGGTATCGAAGTATGTGGACCATGGGTAGAAATTAGCAAATTACTTTTTTTTCAAATGCCTGGCTAGGAGTTTGCTTTAGGATTAAGGGCTATTTTCTTATTAAGTAGTACAGATCTTATTAAAGTAAGTACCTTTATTAATGTGATACTTTTCTAATTTTTGTGAGTAGTTGAAGCATTTTTGGGTAAGTTGGAGGATTATGAGGTCTAGTTTCCTGAGAAATGAGTAAAAATAACATAAGTATTGCTGTAAAGATTCTTCAATGAAAAATATTACAGAGATAGTTTAAAGGAAGGTCTGAAACTTAGTAAATACTCTGCAAATGGCAATGTGTCCTCCATCTGAGCCTACAATATGAAGCTTCACTTAATAGAAGTTGTTAAAAATTATAAAGAGGTATGTTCAAGCATTTTGTGAAGCATTTTACATGCATTATTTCATTTAATTCTCAGAGCAATCCTATGGTATAGGGTACTGCTGGCCACTTGCCAGAAGAAGATGCTGAGGTCCAAGGAAGTCCATGGATGTCCTGATGTCAAACACAGAGAAAAATCAGAATTCAAATTTTACTTACCGTAGGTCTTGAGAACTTACCATTATGTTATTGTCTCTCATGACAAAACTGTAGAAGCAAAGATTTTTGTCCTGAAACTTCCTGTTTCTTATAGTTGAGTCTATAATAGTTATTACCTACTAGAAATTATGCTGTAAAGAAAATATCACCGAAAACAAGTATGGGTGGTGTCACATTAAACGCCTAACTTTTGATGGTTACCCAATCTGGTCCTTGGAACATTTACCAAACTTTTCATGAGTTTGCTTTAGTTTTATGACTTTCCCTTCTCCTTCACCGAGATGTTGAGTGCTGTATTGATAATACCTTCCTGTCTAGCTATTTTTCCTTCATTCATTGTCTTTGTTTTTCAAAACATCGTATCAAATGGCTTGGTGCTTCTTTGCTGAACATGAATGATTTGCTATGGGGAATTTTCTTTTATCTTCTAAAATCCATTGCATTTCTTTTAAAATTAGTTATTACCTTCTGACCAGATGGTTTTCTCTATTTTTGTTTATTTTCTTTTCTTTTTTAGGGGGATTGCACGGGGTGGGAGTTTCATAACAAGAAGCACACAGCATAATCTCTGATGGCATTGAATCTTGCTGTTGGTCTCACTGATTTTCCTTTCTATAACAATGCGCATGAAACAGATCACCTGGAGAAATGAAAAGAGCAGTTTAAAAAACAAGAAGGCAAAAAAAAATAAATAAATAAAAATAAATAAATAAAAAAATAAAAAGCAAGAAGGCCCAACCCCTTTCTTGGAGAAATGAGGAAACCAAGGCTCAGAGCAAGTTAAGTAACGTAATTGAGGCCAAGCAGCTAGTTAACACCAAGAATAGGACTAAAACCACACCTCTATTGATGACTAATTTAGAAAAATTTTATTTATTTTTGCGGAATACCTATACAGGGAGAATTTTTAGATGTAAAGAAAGTAGCAATGCATCTTTGAAAAATACCCTCAGTGACTCATAAAAAAAATAGTGGTATTATCAGCAAAGGTATTTCATGTATTTTATAGAAAGGTCTCTCCCATCCTCGGGAGCACACCCTGCCACAGTGATTCTGTCAGGATCTGATGCTTACGGTTCTTATACATAAAGATAACTGCACCAAGCTTGCCTTGATAGTTTTACCATTTCCTTGAGATTACATTCTTGAGATGATGAGACCAGCTTGAATTTTCAGTGTAGTTGTGAGACCTTTCTTAGGTTGAAATGAATTCTGATAAGCTGATTATCTCTCTGAAGAAAATATGATGTCCACATTTCATAGCTTAGTTCCTATCACTTTAGTGCCATTTTTATTCTGAGACATCTTTCCTGGCCTAAATTAAATAAGGTAATAAGGTGCTCTGGAGTCCGACACATATTAAAGAGAATTTAAAAAAAAAATTCAGACCTACAGGGTAGAGGACGGTTTTCTTTATGGTATATTTTCTTTCTCCATGTTGAAGTAAGTGCTGCTAGCTAGTTTCCTTTTCTTTATAGAGCAATGAGTTATGAAGCTCAAAAATAAAGTGTTCTCTGTGGTGTAAATAAAGCAGTAATCTGAGCAAATATATCACCCTGTGTACTGAGGCTTTTGTTTTTTCCTTTCCTTTTGTTTTCTTTTTTTTTTTTTTGTCTCCTTCCGTTCTCCACTACAGTCTCGTTTATGTTGTTGTGTATTGTTGACACATTAATCTTGGTAATAGAAATGAAAGCTACTTTTCATTGAGAAATAGATTCAAAGTAAAAGATGATTAATGAACAAAAGCGTTATGCATTCCCAATGATGTGCTTTGTATCCCAGCTCTATAAATCTGTCTGTGTTTCAACCTAGTGTGAGCTTTCCGATTATTGTATCTATTTTCTACTTCATTCCAGTGGAACTGGTTAGTTTAGCCCCCCACAACCTTCCAGGTGTCCTGGAAAGAGGACAGCCATAGTCATGGGGAGGAGCTTCCCTGGGGTACCATATGCCTGACAAAGGGAGTCCAGAAGCTGGCAAAGGATGCTTGCAGTGCAGGGGAAGAGATTGTTACTTCACATCACGATGTCTGAGAGGCCTCCCTTTGTTAGCCTGTTGCTTGTCCCTGCACAATTTCTCTCTCAATGACAAAGAGCAGTAGAACTAGTGAGATGTTGGGTAATAACCAAAGGGAATTGGTTTGGAAGGCATGGTCCACTGTGCAGTAGCTTCCCCTGCCTATGAGAGCTGATGATGGCATCATGGCAAAGCTAAGCTCATCTCTTGTAAAAGCATATCAGTACCCCTTTAATGACACCCCAGGCTCTTCTCTGGAACCACCCTTCTCTGGGCTGTCCAAGCAGGTCATGTTTAGTTAGAAGGGGAACATTCCATTCGATAGAAAATATTGCATAATCACTATTTAGATGAGGGTTCAGGTTCTAGTTTCTCTGTGGAACTTGCAAAAATACTTAACCTCTCTGAATATCATGATTCATCTGAAAATTAAAGGTAATAATGCCCACAGCACAGGAGACAATAAGAATTCAATGGGAGGCTGCATGTAGATTGTTTGTCGCAGTGTGTGGCACAGAGCAAGCAAGAGGTTGTTGTTATTATTATTCTCTTACCCTTTTCATTGGCTTTATTTATATGCACTCACATACATATGTCCCTGTCTCTAATAAATACTTGATGAGTTCCTTTAAAATCACAAGATTCTCCATCATTTTTACTTGTGTCTCAAGACCCTCACCTTGGAAGGGGGACTTCAAACAATTAAAGTAGGTGCAGCTATCAGAACATCCACTGTAGCCATACTGCAAGCCCTCTTCCCTTGTAATCTCATTTAATCATTGTAAGAATCTGAAAAGAGTAATTTTCATTTCCACACTATACACTAGAGAATTGAGGCCCAGAGATACAAAGTAATTTACTCAAGGTCACACAACTAGGAAGTGCTAAAGCTGGAGTTTGTACCCAAGCAGGGATGACTCCCAAGGTCAGAGCTCTTCCTTTATGCATACACTGGTCTTGTAAAATGTGATCTGTTTTCCACCTGACTTGTAAGAAGCTGGACACCAGGGTCGATAGGGAAGTTGGGCTTAAAGAAAGAACTTTCAGGACAGGGTGGTTAGCTCACATTGAGACCCTTCGGATGCTAGAGGAAAATGTGGCTTTATTTAGAATTAGCCATTCACTCATCTATTCAGCAAATATTTAAGAGCACTGTTTTTATTCCAGGTACTGTGTTAAGTACAGAGCATTGGGTAGGGAACAAAACCTTCAGTGTCTGAGTCCTCTTGAGTATTCAGTCGTGGAGTTGAGCAGGAGAGGCAGATACTCATCAAATGGTGATGTTTAGCCATGTAGTTATAACTGAGAAAAATGTGAGAAGAAGCCTGTTCTAGGTTTGCTGTGGAGAGGGATCTGGGAGGCTGTGCTAAGGAAGCGATATTTGAGATGAGAGTTGAAACCATAGTGTGGGTAGAAACCACAAAGGTGGGGGGGGGGTTCTACTTTCTCTTCAAGCCCTGCTGCTGGAGCCTGGTGCATTGCAGGTGTCACTGAGCCCTCTCCATTACCACTTTCTTTGCATTTGAAGCAGCAGAGCTGTCTGTATCAGATTTCTGCAGTGCTTGGTCCTCTCTTTCTATCTTGTGTTTTTTTATGTGAGTTTTTGTGGTTTCTACATGGTTGAGATCCTTTGGTCTCCTTAATACCAAGTTTGTATCAGGCCAGCTCCAGACACTGATGGATTTGGGTAAACTTGGTTCATGTGAACTCATGAACATTTGCTGAGAAGCCTCAATCCTCTTGGTGGAAAGAACTCCCTGGCCATTTTGCTATGATGGGAAGGAGCATTTTTGTCTCCCAAACAATTTTGTGTAACACCAGTAATCAGCCAGTGATTCCTACCCATTTCTGCTAGTCTTTTATCGTCCAACCTGAGAATCCGTCTACAGGAATTAGAAATCCTTCCTCTCCCTGATTTACTTTGCCCTGACCCCTGTACCTCTAAGGAAACATCATAGGCCACAGAAAATCCTCCCTTTAAATGGTGGAAATGTGAAATTCTCTGGGCTCACAGTTAAAATTGGTAAAGGAAACTATATCAGGGAAGCTGTTTTTTGAAGTTGGTGGTCACACTTTCTCTCCTGCTAGAAATGAGTCCCAGAGCCCCACCAAAAAACTCAAACTAGACAACATCTCTGTTTTTAAAAAAATGACAAGTGTACCAAATGTTGGTTGAAAGTATGATCTTTAGAGTCACACAAAATAGATTTAGATGCTGTCTTTGCTGATAAGTCATGGTAAGACCTGGGGCAAATTCTTTCAGATTCTTCAATGCCTAGTTCATCATATCAAAAAAAAAAAAAAAAAAAAAAAAAAAAAAGGATGTCATGTCCAGAGAGGATTTTGTAACTAAAATGTCTGGTACATGGTAGCTGTTCAGTATTGGATGGCGATCACAACGGTTTTGATATTTTTTATTATTGTTATTTATGTATTTATTTATTCAGATCTTTGTGAATCCATATGGGAATCTGTGTAAGCCACATATATTGAGGGATAGCAGTCTTCTTCTTTCTTTCTATTTTTTAAAGATTTTATTTATTTGACAGAAAGAATGAGAGAGAGAGCAGCAGGCAGAGGGAGAGGGAGAAGCAAGCTCCCCGCTGAGCAGGGGGCCCGACACAGGGCTTGATCCCAGCACCCTGAGACCATGACATGAGCTGTGAAGGTAGATGCACAACTGGCTGAGCCACCCAGGTGCCCCAGTCTTTTTCTATAAAGGGCCAAGTAGTAAATATTTTGGGGTCTGTAGGCCATATAGTCTGTCACAACTACTCAGCTCCATTGTAACATGAACGTGACCATAGATAATACATAGATGAATGAATGTGGCTGTGTCCAGATAAAACTTTTACAAACACAGGCCATGTGTTGGATTTGACTTATGGTCCATAGTTTGCCCATGTCTGATCTGCATGGCAGTCTTCATCGGCACAGTTGCCTGGGCTTGAACGACTTGTCTGGGTGGTCCTGTGTAGGTTTTACCTGGATAACTCAGTTACCTAGGCTAGTCAAAGGCACACTTTCTTGGAAAAGACACACTGGAATCTCATATTTATCCTTGGTGTAGGGTGGTTAGCAGGGCCTCAGGGGTGGTGGAATAAGAAATATAAATGTTTCTGGAACCAGGTGATAACCTGTACAGACTCTCTCCTTTGTACTCTGTGTAGGCCCCTCTGCTTCTCTCTGCATTGACTTTATTTACCCGACTTTCCACAGATGGACTTGATCTGCTGTGCTTTCTCCTTGTCCATTGTGGTTGCTCTCAGGAGGTGCTCTTGGCCCTCATTCTGCATCACTGTGCAAATGCCATGCCTATAGACTTTCATAGTGACACGTCTTCACACCCACGTTGTAAATTCCTGAGAGAGGACCCTTAAAGTTCATCTGAGGGTCAAGTTTCTCTGCTTCTATCATCAGTCCAGGGAGAAACATGGTGAATATGATCAAGACCAGATGCATTCCTGGTCAGGTGCCATTCTTAGAAAATGAGATGTGGAGTTTAGAGGCACACCAAATTCTCCTCACCTTCATTACTCCTAACACAGAACTTTGTTCGATACTGTCTCCAACTGATACTTTTTGACTCAGCACCATATTTTAAGTGCCTAGCGTGGGCCTGGCTACAGAGTGATCTCTCTGCTTGTACAAGAAGGACTTGATGATATTTCCCAGTGGAAAGCATATACTTCTTTCCCCTCACTCTACCCCCAGAAAGTTTTAATTTTATATAAATTAAAATAATCCGGTCTCATGTATATTTCCTTTCACGGAGTTGTTATTGCATGCTTTGACTTCAATGTCCTGTCTCATGTACTCGGTAGAGAAAATAATATAAATACATCTTGAAATTTCCCTAGAGTTCAGCTTCCCTTTTTATACCAGGTGTAGCTAAAGTTTGGAGCAGAATAAAAAGAGCCTTGTTGCTTTACACACACCCTGTTATCTCTGGTGGGTTCAAATACAATTTCTCCAAGAAGGCTGTGGTACCTTTGCTCTTTCTAGCCTTGAATCTGAGAGTCTCAGGATTTCTTTGGAGTACACATAGCAGCATCTTTTTGACAGACAGTGCAAATTAAAAGATCCAGTGTGGCCCGGGAACCAGGGACCCAAACTTGCCCCTTGGGTTTTCATTTACAGTTAGGCACTGCAGACACAATTATTGCTGACAGGGAAGCAGAGACTGGTGGCAGAGTGTGTGTGACGGGAGGCTCATGCCAACCCATAATTGGGAGGATTATTTTTAATCAGAACATACCCTACAGCCCAAACATTAGAAATCTCCTGTAAGGCCAAGACAGGAAATTAAACACACCAACAATAAGCCTCAAAGGGGGGGGGGATGGCATGTGGGGTGTAATATCGTTAGTCTTTCGAAGGTCCCTGGAGCTTTGAGTAGAAGTTTGCTTCCCTAGGGAGGGAGACTGGGAAGAAGCTTCCCATGGAGAAGTCACAGATGCTTTACCTGAGCCCCTGCTGGACAGGTGAGTACAGCCAAATTAAATGCAACGGGCAGGCTAATTGATGTTTATTGGATTTAGATAGTATGACAAGTCGAATATAAGCCTTGACGTATGTGCCAGGCGCTGTGTTGGCCACGGGTGTGCCTGAGCTCTGCTGTCACAGTCTTCTGGATAATCTTATTATTTGGCAAAATTTTGTAAAGCACATGAAGACTTTTGTATACATATAAAATATATATATATATATATATTGAAAGGACTGTTGTTGACCAAGTAGGCATCATCCTCTGGCATCTGATACGATAAACATTAACTAGCATTAGCATTTGTTAACAAACTAGCATTTGTTAACTAGCAATGCCAGGTAATTACATTATGCAATCCTCACACCAGCCCTCTGAGGAGGGCATTATTTTCCCCAAGTGATAGAGAAGAAAACTGAGGCTTAGAGAGGTCAGGCAGCCTGTGCAAAGTTACATAGCTTAATGAATGGGAGAATTAATTTGAACCCAATTATGTGTCTAAAATCTATATAACACTGTCACTCATAAATAAGATAAAGCACAACCTAAGGCGTTAAGGTGCTAAAGACTGTAAATCCGTTGGAGAGGACAGACATAGAGACCGTTGTCTATGAGTATTGAGTGCTCAGAATCACTAATGGAATTCTGAGTGAGGAAGAGGGAGCTCTTCATTGTTCCTGGTGAGGGCTCCCTGAGGACATTAAGAAATGTTTACCGGGTAGACAAAGAAGGAACAGAATCCCAGGCATGGGACCAGCTAGTGATATGAGAGGGGCATGGGACATTCAGTTTCAATTTTTTTGAACACTGGGTTTTGGATTTTGTTATTGTTCATCTCACTCTCTTACATTTATCAAATACAAGGTGAAAAAAGATATTTGGGGAATACTCGACGCAGAGACCATGCATCTGAAGGGATGGAGTAGGATGCAAAAAGATGATGTGAGAGAATCAACTCTCAAAGTGTCCCCTGCTGCCCTTGCTGTGTAGAATGTTTATTTATGTGTGATCACAATGGGAGATGGTTCTCCCTAGGAAATAAAGCACACATCGACAGTAGAATGGCATACTGGTTCTCAGTCTAGAGCTCAGGGTACTTAGATCAGTAGCAAATCCAGGGGCATGCTGAATTGTTTGCATGACGGAGTGTGGCCGATCCAACAATCATCCACCTGCAGTAGCAGCCTTTGGTCTGCAGCCTCCTGTAACATGGCTGAGAGTCACTGGATTCCCTTGGGGAGGGTCTCTATGTCCAACCTAGGGAGGCTGCAGTGTACTCCCCACGTTGGCTCGCTCTCTTCCCATCCCAGGTGTGATTAGTACCAGCTTCTCCATGCCCCGTCATTGCCAAATTGCACATAATAAGCCCATATAGTACTGGCTGCATTACTCTGTGCTCGACGCAGCTTCAGACCCCTTTCAAGGACACCTGGGTACGGCTGGAGAGTGTGCACCCACTCACAATCATTGATTAAGATACAGCTTGCCAATCTGAATGAGGAACTGATAGAGAATTCCCCTAGACAGGCGAGATGCCATCCTGTGAGACCAATATCTTACATGTGGCTCTTTTGTTGGCAAGTAACAGAAACCCACTCAAAGTAGGTCAAAAAATGGGGCTATTTATTACATAGCATAGGAGTCTCAGCCCCATCCAGAAACCACCCTCCTATGGCCCCTCTTTTCTTGCCTATTCTTTTCTCTGCCACATTCTTCTTGCTCCAGAGCCTGGCTTCTTTTCTTCTTCTTGCTGAACACATGGCAGAGAATGGTGATCCCACAATTACTGAGTTCTCAGTTCTAGGAACTAGCAAAAACACGAAGAGTGCCTTCCAAATTCCTGGGAGAAAAATTGAACTGAGATCAGGTGAGGGTTCATCACTGTTGAACACAGCCCTAATGGAGCCAGGATTGTACACTTCAGACATGATTTCTGGATCTATGCTAGACAGAGATGGGGTAGGGGGAGTGAATAACTCAGAGAAGCTGTGTAGTCACCCAAAGCATGTCTAAAGTTAGCAACAGAGTGAGGAAACCTTCTTTCCATCCCTCCTCCTTTCCATCTATCCTTCCTTTGACAAATATATATTGAATGCCTTCATATCCACAACAGTGTGGACGGAGCTGGTGTTAAAATAGTGAGCAGGACAGATGCAGTCCCTGCCCTCATGGAGCTAACACAGTGGAGACAGGCAGACATCAGTCAAATCATTTATAATTCCATTTATAAATTCCATTTATAATTCATTTATAATTTTCATGGGAGAATAATGAATGGGAGTATGAATGGGAGGATGAATGGGAGTAATGGGTGTGAAGAGCATCCCAGGCCGAAGATGCTGCATGTACAACTTCCCTGTGGCAGGTGGTGAGTGAGGTGTGATCCAGAACTGGAAAGTGCCCAGGGCTGGTATGCTAAGGGTCGAGAGGGAGGACATGTCTGGTCGCTAATAAATAAAGGCGGAGCTGTGGCCAGAAGCACGCCATGCGGGATCTCACGGTGTCTCAAGATAAAGACTTTGTCCTGAATGGAATCAGCACAGGGTTTAAACAATCGGGTGATACAGTGACGGTCACATTCTGTAGGGATTGCCGTGCCTGCTTCGTGGAGGCGTGAGAGGTGCAAGCCTGGAGCCACAAGGTGATCTTCGCTGCCCATTGCAGTCATCCGGGTGGGGACACCCTGAAGCAGTCCGTGGCACGCGGTGGGAGGGGAAGCAGGGTAGCCAGCCCTGCTTACCGAGCGAAGAAGTCAAACTGTATGCTGCCTGCCCAAGGGCCATCACCTCCAGGGTTTTGGAAGTAATTGGTTCGCGGTCCTGTGCATCCATTCTCACAAAGTGCAGAGGTGAGGGCAGCTAATGCAGGAAGCGAGCCTTCGCCTCCGTTCAGCCTGACTGTGTCCCGACGTCCTTTCCCGTTTCGTTCCCTTGCAGCCTTTTGGCTCTGGCATAGTCTCAGTGCAATGAAAATTCCACCCAATTCCACTGGGGCCCAGCATTCTCCCTTGCTCTTTAGGTCCTTTGAAAGAGTAATTACAAACTCAAGACAATCTTTGTTTTGTTTTGTTTCAACATACACAGCTCCTCTAGAACCCTACAAAGCATCTTAGATTTTTCTCACTCTCTGGTGCCATTGCTAATGACCATTTCTGTTCTCACCTTGTTAACAATGGTTCTCAGCCTTTGTTTGCTTTTATCTATTTATTTATTTGGGAGAGGGACATAGAAAGTGGAACAGAGGGAGAGGGAGAGAATCTTAAGCAAGATCCATGCCTGATGCAGAGCCCAGCACAGGAATTGATATCACAACCCTGAGATCATGACCTCAACTGAAATCTAGAGTTGGATACTTAACCAACTGAACCACCCAGACAACCCCTTGGTTTGCTTTTATAAAACAACCCACCTGGGGGCGCATCTTGGTGGCTCAGTCGGTTAAGCGCCTGCCTTCAGCTCACGTCATGATCTCAGGATCCTAGGAATGAGCCCACATCTGGCTCCCTGCTGAGTGGGGAGCCTACTTCTCCTTCTTACTCTCCCTCTATGCTGCATCACTCTCTCTCTCTCAAATAAATAAGTAAATCTTAAAAAAAAATCTACCTGGAGGATTTAAAAAAATATTTTATTTATTTATTCACGGGAGACACAGAGAAGCAGAGACAGAGAAGTTCCCTGAGGGGAGCCTGATATGAGACTTGATCCCTGCATCCAGGATCATGCCCTGAGCTGAAGATATATGCTCAACCACTGGGCAACCCAGGCGACCCTGCCTGGAAGATTTGACGGATTCTTGTTAGTAAGGGGGTGTGGTTATAAAATTCATTTCAAGTGCACATTGGATTAAAAGAAGATCTAAATGTGAGCATAAAGCTGACATGGATGAGAAGTTAACATTATCATCAGGGTACCAAGTATGGGAACACAATGAAGGTCATTTTTCTTAGGGAGAACCTCACTCTGGAATGAAGTTCAGTGCCCTTCCTTGGAGCCATACCACTTGGGGTGAGTGAGGAATCACTGTTTATGCTGTCCAGTGTAGTGAGCCACTGCTAAATGGCTGGGCGCTGTGCCAGACGGTGAGGCTACCAAGTTGAAAAAAAAAAATGTCCTTGTCCTCCAGGAGTTCACAGCCTGAGCAGGCCAACTCTACAGTGGGTTAGAGTGTACGACTTTTGTTCAGATAGAGGAGTATGTGAAAGACCACAGGGCCCATGGAAATAATTCAATCCAGCGGGACGGGTCGATGAAAGCAACAGAGAGAAGTTCACATTGGGTGCACTTGTGCCTTCTGAGTAGTTCAATTTAGCTTGATCCTAGAGTATGTGAGTGAGTGTATGGAGGGAAGGAGGAAGTGACTGGAGAGGGTCAAGAAGGTTGAACCTGATGATAGGAGCTGTTGGTTATTTTTAATTAAATAAGAAGATGCATGCATATTTTGATACAAAGCCTGGGTATACTATGGGTCCAATAAAACTATTATATGACTACTTTTCTTTTATTAGCATCATTAATATTTTTTATTATTACTAGGACACAGATAATTCTCCAACTGAGGCATTCTATGAATTTATAGAAGATAATTATATACTTTGACTATTCATTTCCTAAATGTTCCTACTTCCTTTTCCCAAATCCCCTTCTTTCCCTTCACGTGGTCATATTCTTCTCAGCATGAAGATCTCAGCTCCATTGCCACTTCCCTGACAAAGTCTTCCCCAACACCCCTGATTGAGATCTGTTTTCCCCATGGACTGTAGGCACCAAGAGGGCAGTGCTTGGCATAAAAAGGGGCTTAAAAAATAATAATAAACTTTTATACAAACTTCTGGTTATAAAATGAGTAAGTCATGAGGGTGAAAAGTACATTATAGGAAATAGAGTCAGTGGTATCATAACAACTTTGTATGGTGGAGAGGTAGTAACTATTTGCTGTGCTGAGCACTTCATAATGTATATAATAGTCAAATTACTATCGTATACCTGAAGCTAATAAAATATTGTCTGTAACTATACCTCAATAATAATAGTAGTAGTAATAATAATGATAATAATACTTCAATAATAATAGTAGTAGAAATAATCATCATCATCATCATCATCATCATCATCATCAACTTTTAAACGGCATTGACTTTGTGCCAGGCACAATGTTAAGTGCCTTACAAATAGTAACTTTTAATACCTCAATCTATTGAGATAAGTAGTTTATTTATTCTCATTTTATAGATAAGGAAGCTGAGACAAGGAAAAACTAAGTGACTCAATCACGTTCACAAAGCTAATAGGTAGCAGAGCCTTGGATGACTGGGATGGATAGATGAATGGAAGGAAGGAAGAAAGGACAGATAAATGAGCTATTGTCACCACCATCCTCACCATTTCATAGCTGTATATACCCTCAGGCTTCTCCAGAGATAAATCTCTTCTTCCATTATTTTGAAACCACTCAGGGTTCTCAGAAGGTCAAATTTATCAACATCAGTGGCTCATCAAATGTGAAGATTTTTTTTAAAAAGTCCATTATATTAAAATATTAAGAAAGAGGGATCCCTGGGTGGCTCAGTGGTTTGGCGCCTGCCTTTGGCCCAGAGCGTGGTCCTGGAGTCCTGGTATCGAGTCCCACATCGGGCTCCTGGCATGGAGCCTGCTTCTCTCTCTGCTTCTCTCTCTCTCTGTCTCTGTCTCTCTCTCTCTCTCTCTCTATCTCTCTATGTCTATCATGAATAAATAAATAAAATATTTTAAAAATAAAATATTAAGAAGGGGAGCATATTTTCCAAACATTTATCTCTGAAATCTGTGAGTTACATTGAGACTGGGTATACATTGTGTCACTATTTGAGAGGAGTAATAGAAAGAGCACTAGATCAGGATCCTAGAACCCTGGAAACCAACCTCATCTCTGCTACTTGTGTAGCACCCCAGAGGGTGAAGGGATCAGGATCAACCCTTTTGAGTATAGGGCACCATGTAACTCTTTTAGAGCTATTAGTAAATCTTTCTGGTTGGCAATGACCTCTCCCCCCGACTCATTGAATTGTATGAGATTGTAATGGCCATTTGCAGTTTGTGTGATATTTTATTTATTTAAATAGCAATGAACATGGATCTTATGCTTCTGATTGGGTGATGATGTTTGTGAAATTGATTATTGATGGGACGCCTTATATCACAGTTTCATTGCACAATGGAGTCGCTTTGAATGTTATCGATCATGGGATCGAGCATTATAGAATCCTAGAGTTCTACGGTTGAAAAGATATTTAGGGTTTATTTCATTTCACCTAACTCCATGCAGGAAAATTCATAATAACATCTCTGAAAGATTGACTTTTCATCTTTCCTTGAAAACATCCTGTGGCATAGAGCTCACGTGTAAGGCAAGAGTTATAGCAGAGTGGTTCTAAACTTGATGTCCATTGGCTAAGTTCAAATCCAGGCTCTACTACCTGCAGGCATATTTTGTGCAACTTCCTTGAGCTGTCTGCACCTTGGTTCCCTCTTCTGAAATAGAGAAAATCGTAACACCTTTCTCATTGGAACGTGAAAGAACTAAATGAAAATATATTGAAAGACTTGATCTTAATTATTTTCATCACCACCACCAGCCCCAGCACCACCACCATCATTGTTAAATCCACAGTATCAAGAGCCAATTTCAGAGGTTAGCCAGCGAGGACTATGACAAAAAAGGTGGAAGCACAATACAAGAATACATTCCTCGGCACTAAAGTCTTCTTCTCTCTTCTTCCCTAGGAAACTGCTCAAAGAACTCATGCCAGTGGAACTTACAGCTTCCTTGATCGGACTCAGCATTCAGTAAGTGCGAACACTTTTGAACCTTCATTACATAAATACATCTATTTCTTTGATCGTGTTCGAGATGAAAAGCTGTCTTCAGCAGGCCTGAAGTCCCCACAAACACTGCGCTGCCTGCCTGTGTCTTTCTTTTCTGCACTACTGCATTGGATTCAGAGGTGAGGGGAGGGTTTGCTAGCCAGAACCCCCACAAGGAACACAGGAAATGTGTGTGCGTGTCGGTGGGTTAACCCTACCACTACTGGCTGGGGGTAAAAATAAAAATGTGCTTTTGTTGTCCTTTTGTTCCCTAAGCTTTTCTCATTAGGAGATATCTTGTTCTTCTCTCCCAGTTGCATGACCCTGCAAAGCAGAAAGAAATGCCAGCAAAACAGATCAGTTACTGAGACCACATATTTCTTGAGGCATTTAAGAACAATTCACTTTAGTCTAGAATACATTACTACTATATAAAAAGTACTGCAGAAAAAGAAATTCTATACTTTAAGATGCCGGGGTACATTTCAGAAATTTCATTTGTTTTTAGCAAGTAAGCACTTTCCGCCGTCTGCCTTTCTTATTGTGCGCAAGGACTTTATTTTTGGTGAAGCCAGCAGTATTTTCTCCGATTTCCCCGACTCTTATTTTTTATGATACTCTAACTAGCATTTGAGGTGGTGGTGTTTTTACAGACGCACCTTCCTAAAACCTTGGACATCTGCACTCTTCTGTAGTAGTTCTGTGCGCAAACAACTTGTTTTATGAATCAATCTGTAATAAATATCAAAGTTTTAAAAGGCTGACTTAAGGAAATATTTATCTTTTTTCAAGACATAGCTTCCTTTGTAAGGCATCAGAATTTTTTTTAACATGTCCTACTTCTGATATTGGTGGAGTATAATTTGATATATCAAATATCATAAAGGGGCAGGTAAAATTGGAGGCTGTGAGACTCCAGGCCTGGAAGAGGCTGATCAAAGAGAATTCTTTGCCCTCAGTGGTACTGCATGAACTCCCCTTTTGGCTACAGAATTTGCATATGTGAATGGTAGAAGAGGGAGGAGACAGAAAGAAAGAAAAAAAAGATGGTGTATCTGCTGTTCGCTACATCAGAGTGACTTAGCGTAACCCTGATCAGCTAAAGCTTGTATCACACAGGAGATTAGACCTACAGCTTTTGTTCCCAATAATAAAGGAATTTTCATGTCTAATTCCCTACATGCCACATCTATCTTTCAATGCCTTTGAAGTTCAGGCTACAGCATTTTCTAAAAACTGTGAGTTTTTGTAAGTGGAAAGGAGGGGCTGTTTGGCATGAAGTCTGTTCAAATCTGTTTGGTGTGAAGTTAAATATGCATGTTACTTTATCTTTTTCTGTTTCAAGCAGTATCCTTCTCATAGATGCCTTTGTGGTGCTGGAGCAGGAAGGGTAAGGATGAAGGGAAGAAGGTTTCAAAGATGGGTTTTCAGATTATGTGTGACCCTCCCACCTTCCTCTCTACCTTCTCAACATGATACAAATTACTGCTTTTCAGAAAGGAATCCATGTTCTAACTCTGGATTGGGGCTGAAATTTCTAACCTAGGGGAGGCTCTGGTCCCTGAGATAATTAGTACAGTGTTGTAAGGAGCTCATGTTAATTTGTCTTTGGATATGGTATTTCCATATCTACGATTGCAGTCTAAAGAGGAAAAAATTATTAATTTGCTGCTCCACACCAGTGTGTAGATATCTGATAATTTAAAAAAAAATTTAAAAGGAAGAAATGGAAAAACTCCTCACTGGGGATATTTAGAGCAGCTGCCCAATTTCTGTGTACCTAATAGATTGTGATGCTTTCCTTGTAATCATAGCTTCGCTGGAGCAGTGAACCTCAGTCAATGTCCAGGACTAGAAGTCACTTCCCCTAGAACTGAAATTGAGTTCTAGGAGGTTGCTTGGTTATCGGGAAAGAAGATGACCAGAAGTCTACATTAGCCACGTGCCTGGGTCTTGGGTTCTTCTTACCAATTACACGTATGGTACATTGCTGGTTAGGAAATTTCTTCTTGTGGGATTTTACTGGGAACAACAGCTCTGCATTTAGAATTTACACACATCTAACATTGTGCCTGAGCTGATGTGACTCTCCTACCTTGGTCCATGTCAGGGTTTTAATGTCTCTGTTGGCTTTAGAAAATCAGTGTTCATTTACTAATTCCAAAATCTGGTTATCTTTCACTCTTCGATCTTTTCCAGAGTGTTACATTTGCATTGGTGCCCTTTGGCTGATGTACATAATACAGAGTTAGCTCTTACAAACCAGTATCTATCTAGGATTTTAGCTCTCCACATTCCTTTGTGATCTGTATACACAAAGGAAAGCTAACAGGAGGCTGGTAGTAGTAGGGTCCTTGGTTGAACTTCAGCTTCAGAGTAATTTCCTCTAACTTTTAAATTTAAATTTCAGTGGAAGCCTTTCTTAGAGCTCTATCTCCTGTCAGATTATACTTCCATGACATGCTGTATCAGAATTATAATTTATTAATTAATGGGACCAAAAATTAATGTCTGCTTTTTTTCTTTTGTCCGGTGCTCTCCAGCACAACTTTCTGTCATGATAAGAGTATTCTTTATCTGTGCTGTCCGGTATGGTAACCACTAGCCTCATATGGCCACTGAACACTTGAAATGTGGCTACTGCCACCAAGGAATTAAGTTTATAATTTTGTTAATTTTTAGTTAATTTAAACAGTGTCATGTGGCTAGTAACAATCCACCACGTGGATGAGGCAGTTCTAGACTGGAGGCCCTGTGAATGTTGGGGCCATTTCTGAATTTTCCACCCTTGCATCCAGGCTGATATTCAGCTGGTATATACCCATGTAGACATTGTTTGGTAAACAGCTGCTGTCCCAAGCCCCTAAACATCTTAATTCCCTGCAACTCCATGTGCATCATTCCCCTACATGAACCCTTGATCCAGAACAAAAGAGTTAATGATCCTCCAGTGCCACAGCATATGCTCATCCTAACTGTTTGGTGTCTGTCACACTCTGGCTATTAGACAGTATATAACCTCTGATTATGTCCATGGCCTCTACTGAGGTACTGGCCATAGTAGACAGTACTCCCTGGACATAGCAACAGGCGAGCACATGGAGGGTTGAGGGGATGAATAGATAGATGGATGCATCTCACCTTCTGGTGGAGTGTTATATATGTGGGAAAAACAGAATTGACATTAGACAGTAGACCAGTATGGATTTCCACGATGGCTGTGTTTTGTCTTCTACTTATCACTCTAGTTCTTATTCAAAGCTATGACCTCTGCTTTGTCAAGGCCTAGATGTGCCTAGGATAACAGACTCCAAATCTGTCAGTGAATTCCAGTGTCCTGTGTAGCACAGGTTGCTATACATCTGCACTTACTTCTGGCTGTTGCTTCTGACTTCAAATGCCTAACACTAAAATCAGACCACACCCTGCTCACTCCCCTCTGGACACCTTCTCTCCCTAGGTAACCCAGTCCCAAGCTTCAGTCACCATTGACTTTGTCTTGATTTTCATCCACCTCCATGAGAGAAGTGAGGCCTAGGCCTGCGGAAAGCTCCATTTGCATTCCCTCTGTTGGCATATCACTCCAGGTGCTCCTTCCTTAAATGGCAGTGAAGACTTCTTAAGTGGTTTTAATTCCTAAAGCCACCATCCTCTTGATTCCATCCTACATGTTGGAAGACCACTAGTCCTGGAAAGTGAATGTTATCTAGTTGTTTGTTCCATTAGCTAGTTCCTTTCTAACACTGCCTTCTCACTGAGAATGCCTAGATATCTTATATTCTAACCAAACATTTTGATCTCTTGCCTTCCAAATGCCTTTACTTCTTGACTCCAAAATTTGTTTTCAGCAGGAGTAACCCTTCCTTATTCTTAATCTACACTTCAGTGTATATCTCTGTTAACACTCTCCTGATGAAGAGTGTACTTCAATTCCTTAATTCCCTTTGTAGAATAAGGAAAATACTAAGCCTGTTTTCAGTGTTGAAATTTGACCCTGTGATAATATTTTTAGAATCTGGACTCTGTGGAGCAAGTAAGGAGTAGAACAGTGTAAGGTGAATAGAAAGAGAATGAACAATGATTGTCCTTAGGGAAGTGGAGTTTACTTGAGTTAAAAGTCAGCAGATTGGCTGGAAATGGGAGAGGTCAGCCATCAGCTGAATATAGGAGGGAGGAAGAGCAAGAGCAGGAGCAATATAAGAACATTAATTTAAATGATGGCCAGGCCTAGGGTGGGTTTCATTCAAGTTGATTTAGAATCTCATGGTGTAGAGGACACACAAAATGATGCCCTCATTTGACCTTCCCATTTGCTCTGATACTTGACCATTGGTTACCCACCACCAGGCATCTGTGTTCACACATTTCATATATGTATCTCTTGTCTCTCTCAAGCTGCTGCATACCAAGTTCTGTAAAATCCTTCCTACTCCTCCTAGTTCCCCTCCTCTAGATCAGGAAGAGGAACTTTCAAAGAGAGTCAGGCTAATGTCCTGGTTCTTTGAATGGGCCACATGATCCTTGACCTGTTGCCCAATCTGACTTAAATTTATTCATTAAATAATAACAATAATAAGGAATTGAACTAGAATAGTCTGTAACTAAGACCCCTTCCAACTTGGAACTCAGTGAATAAACAAGAAGATAGAAATGAGGCCACAGAAGAAAAGATTGAAGGGAAACATCATTACTTCAGCAAGGCAGAGTGTTGAGTTATGACCAGCAGTGGCTCCTCCCTGCCCTCCACCTGTGGGCAAAAATGAACTCATTGTCTTTAGACAAGAAAATGAATATGCTAAGTAAGTCTGAGAGTAGTCCAGTACTGATATGCCACTTTCTGTTTGCAATATATATTAATTGTACCAACTGATATTGGTGCAATTTGATTCACACTCATGGGGTTGCATTACAGAATTAGAGGAAATGAAAGCAGGTTTTACCTGCAGCCACTTCTACTGGAGCACCTGGGAGGTGAAACCTTAGTATTCATCCTAATGATTCATCAGTTCCCAATAGAATGACCTGAAGAAAACAGTGACTTGGGGTTTCTGTTAAATCTCTTCACTTAAGCTAATGAATAGATCTACTTGCTGTTTCTACCCTGCATTATAATGTGAGGTTGTTTATTTGAGACATTGATGAACCAGTAGCAATGGCTGGAAACTGCAAAGTATAAGTAAACACAAGAATGGCTGATTAATAAGTTATAGAAACAAGGAATTTGATTTTTCCAGATGGAAGGGGCTACAGCTTTCTTTTGAGAAGCTCCAAAGCAAAAAGATAAAACTGTCTCCTAGTGCTGACAGCCAGAATATATATTTAAAAAAACAAAACAAAACAAACCATGTGGTTAGTTTCTTTTGAATTCAGGTTAACTCTTTCCATTGATGAGGATTCTTGCCTCAGAAGGTGCCAACCCCAACTCTGTACTGGGCACACAGTTGGAGGTAAATAAATGGTAACAATGATAAGGATTGTTGTTACTCAGATCAATTGCATGACTGAGAAGTAATCTCCTTCTACTAGGCAGCCTGTGTGTTCATGATCACTGGTGAGTTGGATCACTCATTGGGCATCAGTCTCTCAATTTAAGAAGGATAAATTATCTTGGAAAACTGTATTGTGGTACATTCCAGCTCAGAGTGCCGTGACATTGATATATAAGTCAACGTTCTTACCCTGGTAGTGTTATCATTCATTCATTCACTTACAAATAGCTTTGGATAAATTATGTTGGATTTTTGCTGAATGCTAGGGACAATACAATGAACAGGGCCCTGAATTTATGGTAAAACAATAAAATAAAATTTAAAGTAAATGAAACCATCCAAATTGTATTGGTTATAATGGACTAGCCAGTCATAGACAGGAATGTATGTTGGGGTCAGAAAGCAAGGATATAATTAGATCCATCTCAGATGTAGGAGAGGGTCAAGAATTGTCCCTATTACATGTAAATTCTTCTTTTCTATATTCTCAGGTCAGGTTTTTCCTCTCAGAGGTGGCTGGCCCTCCTCACCCTTCCCCAAAGTACAATGCCCTTGCAGGGTGCTTCCTTCCCTAGCAATGACCATTTACACTCCACAGGGCCAGACTCTCTCCACCAAGTCCATAAACCTGCACTCTGTGCAGAATCAATGCCCATTTACAGCTGCTAATGCATTAATAACAGAAACGTCCCTGACCATGACCTACCTGAGTCATTACACACTAATCATTGGAGGCAATTTCAAGCAGATTGACTAGTGATCGGTGTCCTCCTGGCGTCCAGGCAGGAGGACACATGGCTGCCTTCACAGCCCCTGAGCAGATGGTCTGAGAGCGTAATCACACACTACAGCCGGTGTGGGTCTGGCTCCAGGAAGGGGAATCTCCATGTCTTGCATGCAAAGCTGTGCTCTCTCACCCAGGGCTCTGCTCCAAGTGCCTGCCTTTCATTTCAGAACAGAATCCAGGCTCTCCTCTAAAGACATTGAGGAAACAAGGTTTACCTGTGCCTGAATTGTTCTGGAATGCATCAGTGCCATGAAGCAGGTTTAATTCCTCTCCCACTTTCCCGTGTAATCCATCTCCAGATAGGTGCTCCAAAGCCATGGTCACCATGGGTTTGTGATTTGGTGTTAAAATTCCTTCCCTTCATTTTAGCTTGAGCTTTTTTTTCTTTTTGCTCCTGCTCTTTTACTCCCTGTGATCATAATTTTAAGGGTTACACAATGTATCATCAGGGTGATGTTTTACTCCTTTACTATGGTATGTCGAGGAGGTCTCTATTCTTTTCACTAACACCATTATTGCCAGAGTTAATCACTCAGGATCTGTAGAGTTTTCCTCCTTGGGGTAACGTCCTGAGGCTAAATACCCCTGAGAATAATTGTACAGTCCAAGGAAACAAGCATCTTTATGACTTCGGATGAATATCACTAAATAACTTTTTTAAATGTATTACATTAATTTATAGCCAGCTCATTGTCTTTTGGGCTTTCTGCTCTTAGCTGCCTATGTTTTAGTTGCCTAGAATGGATTCAAAGTATATAGGGTTGGAAATACGAGTCAGATAGAATCTTTACCTTCAAGGAACTCACAGAGCAGAGGGAAAAGCCAGATTAGAAAAATAACCCGTTGCTCTGTGACATGTTAAAGACTTAAGGAAAAATTAGCTTCAGAATCCATGGATTCTGGCACAAGGCATTCTATATAAGACTAGTGGAATTCAAGAATCTCTCTCTCTGATGCTCTTTCTTGACTAGAGTTTTGAGAGTTTGGAAATCAGGGGTCTGATGGCTCTAGTCATTTATGGATATGTGTTAAATCCATAAATTCAGGTATAAGAACTTAATGACTACATTGTATTCTACATCTAGCTTTATGAGTCGGGCATTCTAATACACACTGACAATTTTGTTGGCAGAAGTTCACAAAAGTTGTGCATTGCTAAGACAAATAAGCTGGGAGTCCTTGGGCTGTGTGCTCAATAAACCCAATGGGTCACAGCCAGCAGTTCATTGAGATTCCAATAATGGAAGCTTTGGTCGTAGTGGAAAAAGCACGAAATGTTAAGACTAACAAACAGAGATTCAAATCTTGGCTCTCTGTTTACCACTTCTGCAAACTTGGGAAAGTTACTTAATCTTTCCCAGCCCCAATTTCCTCTTCTGTCATGAGGATGACAATGGCCACCCACAGGTTTCTTCTAAGGATTAAATAAATACTCCTCTTTGCAGGGAGAGGATTCTTTTTGGGAAATGCCTTTTGGGGTGGATAGTGGAACTCTGAGAGCATAACTTTGGTGGTGATTGATTCACCAAAAGTTAGTAGCAAAAGTAATGCTCTGTTTTAGTTAGAGAAGACCTTGTGGTGGTTCTGATGAGGAAGAAGAGAGAGGAGAGGGAGAGAACAGAAGGATCCAGCTGAAGGTGGTGGAAAGGCTAAGTGAAGGGCAGGGCCCCAGAAGAATCAGGAGCTGTTACTAAAGTCCATTTTGAAGCCCTTTTCTTTGTTTTAGACTTAATCCCTCTCCCTGTCTTCCCCACTTCCTTACCCCCTAGGAATAAAACTAAACTCTTCCTTCAGAACAGTTAAAATGTTTTTGGGAGTAAGTTTTAATGGAAATTCTGTGAGGTGCTGAGTTCCTGCCTAGGCCAATGTGGTGGAAAACAGGTGTTGTCTTCAGCAGTTCTGAAGATAAACAGCTAATGTGTTGGAAATCTGCTCATGGGCCTGGCCATGAGCTCAGCATTTTACACACATTCCCTCCTTTTATTCTTACAATGACCTAGTGAGATAGGTCTTGCTAATTACTGCTGTTTTACAGTTGAGGAAACTGACCCTTAAATGGATTGCTCAGAGTCAATGGCTTGCAAGAGGCAGAGCTGTGTTTCAACTGTAGAGTCCACCTTGACCGCTACAGTGACCTCTTTCTATGCGTGGTGCTGGGTTCGAAGTGCCAGTGGGACTGTACATTCATCAAGGAATAGTGGCAAAGAATTTGGTTTCACGGGGATTTGAGGATGGTGGTGTCTAAAGATCTCAGCTAATGTCTAGGATATATTTGAACTTTACTTCTCTAAAAAGTGGATGACTGGTATGAATAAAGAGAAATAATTCTACTATAGGGCTCTCATTTCTCTTTCTCTTCTCTATGCAAAGAAAGAATAAGAACATGAAGTACAGTGTACTATGAACATGAAAACTGAAACATTCCCTGTGGTTGCCAGGGACTGTGCATCAAAGAAGACTCTTGTTAGTACAGGCAAAGTAGAGAGCCACTGAAAGCAACAACCCTGAGTTTTTCTAATGCCCCACATGCCTATAGCCTCATGGTGGTTTGACACTCCTTCAAGGTTTTATCTGGGTTGCATCTGAAGTTTCATTCTGAGAAGAAAAAAAAATACAAGACAAAAACAAAACAAAGATGAAGGAATAGCAAACATGGAACTGAATTTTGCCTTTGAGATTTTCATATATATATATATGTATATATACATATGTGTATGCATGTATATATTATTTTCATATATTACTTTTTGATAAATATTTTAATAAAGAATTATGGGGATGAGGTAGTAAAAAGGATTGTGACTGTTTCAGTCTAAGGTAAAAAAAGACCTTATTATTCAGAGCACATGATCCTACCCCTGCATGGTGGTGGCTGACACAGGTTGCAAGCTTCTTTTCTAAGGCTGACTTTGCAAACATGTTTGAAGGGCCTGCAGGTGCCATATCTGCACGGAGCTCCTAAGAAGCCTCGTGCTTCTTTGCATCCCCCTCAGCAACCCTCACAGTGCTAAGCTCAAAGTCATTGACAGTACTCGTTAAGCCTTCTATTACCCCTGTGACAGTTTTGATCAGGGATGCGGTCAGAGGTGGAGAATCAGAGCTGGCCCACCATTCCTGTGATTCTCTTCCTCATATCTTTTTTGTAGGAATTGCTCACTCACTGTATCAAGCAGGTGGCTGGAGCCTTTCTTTCATTTGTTCAACAAATAAATATCAAGTGCTCTCCTTTGCCAGGCATGGTTTTAGCTGCTGGGGATACAGTGAGAAACAAGACAAGCAAGTTTCCCAAACCCATGGGCTTAAATTCTCTGACAAACAATTATACAAATAAATGTGTAATTATAAATTGTAGGAAGTACTGTGAGGTATGTTACATACCTATGTTACATACATATGAGGTATGAGGTATGTAACATAACCCAGTATGTTATGGGAGTCTGTACAGAGTATATAGTAATTTAATTTGAGTGATCAAAGAATTGATATTGAAGTTGACACATTTCTGGGGGAAAGTCACTGGGCTGTGGCGAGACATTTGGGGCTTTTGAAGAAGTTAAAGAAGGTGTGGTTAGAACAGAGTGCTGGAACAGTTTGAAAGAGCAGACAGAGGAGAGATATTCATCAAAGGGCAGATTTCAGATTTTACGCTAAGTGCCATGGGCAGCCATCAGGGGATCTGAAAAAAAAAAAAAGAAACGTGATTATACTTCTGTTTTTGGAAGTATTACTTTGGCTACTATGCTGAAGAAGGCTTGGATAGAGGCCAGGTGGAAGCAAGGAGAAAAGTTAAGAGCTGTATCGAAATAGTCTGGGAAGGAAAAATGACATTGGCTTAGAATGGGGTTGTAACAATGGGGATGGAAAAAAGTTCAAGGATCCTGTCTGTCTGTTCATCCAGCCATCCTTCCATCCACCCATCCTGATCATCTATTCACCTAGTCTAAAATCCAGCCATTTGCTCAATTCTTTAGTGCATCAGTGGCCATCACAAGTATATTCTAAGAAATCATGAGACTGGTTTTATTTGGTTGTGTTGTTTTTGTTGTTGTTGTTGTTATTCTATTTTCTTTTTTTGTCCTAGGAATGGATAAATTATTTCTTCTTCCCTTATTAAAGTTTGCTTGGAGACAGTCCTGTTGGCTCTTGCATTTCCCTCTGCTGCTGTCACCAGTTTTACCTCAGATGGCACCGTTTGCTTTACATAAGTTCTTCATGCATTGAAGGCTGACATTCTTAATAGTTCTGTCACCCGTGTTACAACAGGCTGCTGAAGAGATACGAGTGATGCCTGCAGGAGATAGGGCCGTCTCAGCGGTTTGTGTAACACCAATGGGGTGTGAGGTAGCAGGAAAATAATTACTTTAGTTCGATGTAAATGGAAGGTGAATGAAGACACCACTAATATGTGGATGCCTGGGAGCTGGGGTGGCCTGCTTCATTTAAGATTTGAGGAAGAATAATTGAATCAATAGCTATGAAAATAAAAGCAATATTAAGAGACTTTCATGGCAACATATAAGGCAGGAAGAGCTAAATTCAATCAACGTGCATTTACTGAGTGCTTATTATGTACCTGTCACTGTGTGAGGCATTTTAACCAAACTAAAGGGGAAAAATAATTGCAAGACATAAATAAGGCTTTACACTCTCCATGGGGAGTCAAGATTTCAGAACATACAAATGCTTCAAGCATATATTAGAAAGGTTGAGTAGCAATTGTAAGCTACATTAATAGGCAACTCTGTTAGGGATAGCTGGAATAACATTGAATATAAGACGCAGGAGTGGCTCTGTGACTATGGTTAATTTACTTAACCTCTCTGAACATCAGTTCTCTCCTTTATAAAATGTCCTAATTGCAGCATAGAGTGCCATTATGTCTTCATATATGCACA
This sequence comes from Canis aureus, assembly GCF_053574225.1. NCBI lineage: Eukaryota > Metazoa > Chordata > Mammalia > Carnivora > Canidae > Canis > Canis aureus. The sequence continues at coordinate 42,411,811 of NC_135618.1, forward strand.
TGCACACATGCAGGTATGCGCACACACAAGGATGCCAGTCTGGGCTTCTCAGGGCTGCATTGGTGGTACTGCGGCAGGAAGGTGGGTGGAGAAAATGCTGTCCACTGGGTATTTGAGTTTTAATAGATTACTATTTTGGGGAATTATATTGAACATTCTAAGATGTTCAGAGGAGAGTAAGTCAGCATAAAGCATGTCATGGACTAGAACAGTATAGAAGTGTTGGAAAACATAAAGATAAATCTTTTTGCTATGTCCAATTCTTTCCATAAAATTATACAGCATATGTAAGTGCAGTATATTGGCCGCACCTTACCAACCATGGGCCATCCTAGTAGATCTTAATGTCATTTGAAATCATACTATGAGTATTCAGTATATTTCATAATTGGTCCCAGTGTCATGCATTGATATTCTCAAGGTTCTAATACTTTCCTATGGTATATTCTTGTATGGTGTTTAAAGCTGCTTTTGTTGTTGTTATTTTTACATCTAGTACTTCTGTTTTTTCAGTCCTAAAATTTCTCCATTTGTAGTCTGTTTTTTATTCACTGTCTTCTTTTTTTTTTTTTACCTCTCTATTTAGCATTGTAATTCCTCTCTTGTCTCACAGCCTTCTATATCATTTATCTAGTTTTCCATTTGTTTTTCGTTCTTGATTTTTCAGAATCATTTTTGATGCAATGGTCAGGGATTTCTTAAAACTGTAATTTAAAAAATCAGAAATGGATACAGACATTTTTTGGTACGCTGTGTTAAAAGCAAGACAACAGGTCCCCAATAGAGCTATTTATGCTAAGCCCCATATCACCAAACTGAGACTTGACTTAATTACAGCTTCACCTCTGCCAGGAATGGTATCTTAAGCCAGTCAATTGGAAATCACCTGAGTAGCACCAGTTAGGTTCCCTGCCTGATAGACCCTACCATCCCCTAAAGGAAAGTAACCTTAATATAACCAATCGCTTCTTTGCTGACTGTAACTTCCTTGTTCCTACTTCTTTCCTTCAGCCTATTAAAAAGGCTTTTGTTTTGTACAGCTCCTCAGAACTCCTTTCTACCTGCCACACTGGATGCTGCCCAGTTCATAAACTGTTGAATAAAGCCAATAAGATTTTTAAAATGTATTTATGGAATTTTGCTTTTTAACAATTTCATTAAGTTTAAAATAGGTGACACATATTTAAATTTATGTCTTGTAGGCATAACTTGGTATGAATGAGTGCTTAGAAAGCTGTATTTTTTTCTAAAATAATGCTATATGCCATCTTTCAGTTTTATTATAAATTAATAGAAAAATGATTTTTCATATCACTAGATGATTTTCTGCTTCTTCATTTGCTGGAGAAGTAAAAGAAAGCCACCTTATGCTAACCTTTAAGAAGGACATAACTACTATATACCCTGAGGGCTTTAGGACAATTAAAGTGAATTAAAATTACTTTATTTTTGGAGTGGGGAAGTAAGAAATAGAATGGTTAGACTCAGAAGGATTTTTCTAGAGGTAGATTTTACCAGCTGAATACATTTACTTTGATTAAAGAAGAAAATAAGAACTTGGAGAGGAAATCCAGATATTACTATAGGGTTCTTGAGAAATACTGGCTTGTGGTGCCGAGGAAGAAAAGGCAACTTGTCGGCCACTTGAGAAAAGTAGTTTTATTAAAAGTCAACTGAAGATGCCACAATGGTCATTATATAGTGATAAATAAGATTCAACATCCCATGGATTTAGGTGCCCTCGAATCCGTGTATGGATTGAGTCATAGGGAGTTTTGTGTATAGGCTCAGTGAAATAAAACTATATCTAGACAGAGGGCAGGCAAATATATTTCTTCTTTCTTGCCAATTTTGATTAGCAAAGGCTCCCTGTAGTTTTGTTGAGAAGAATGCATCTGAGCCCAGCAGGAAAGTGCTGTGATTGATTAGCAATGTCTTCCAGGGGTACAGGAACAGGGGAGTGGTGGCACATGTGCCAAGTCTTACCATTCTGCCCTAGACAGGAGAACATTTTTCCCTTGTGATCGGAGAGGGGGAGCTATTTGCTTCTGGAGACTTATCTACTTAATCTGGTGAATAAATATTAAGATGATTTCATTTTACATTACTATCAGTCAGGAGGGAGCAGTGTCATCCTAGAGTCTCAGGAGTAAGGTTACAGTTCAGTTGGGGATACCCATTAGTATTTCTAACCAAATTCTTTTTCAACACAATGGTTTAATTGCAAGAAAAATTGCTTAGGGAATACTATTTGATGGGGCTTAATCAATTTATGCTATTGGATTCTGCTACAGATTACACTGTTAAACACACAGGACAGACTTGGAGACGTGGTTCCATTAATTTCAGGGAAAGGCAACTCAGGATGGAATACAATGGCTTTGAGGTTGGTTTTCTCATTTTTGAATTTGTATGGGCCCCAGGTGGAATATTTTGGCACTGTGTGCTGCTGTATCCTCCATGCATCTCTCTAAGCAGATGCTTTATCAGAGAAGAGAGCCAGCAGAGGGAGGAAGTTGTAGAGCTGTAAGGTTGGTAAATACACCTGGGGCAAGTGGCATTTCCTTAACCAACCCTGTTAATCATAGTAAAAATGTAGTAGAAGTGAAAATAAATAGATAAAAATGAAGAACATGTCATAAAAATATGTAAACTGCCTTGCAATATTTTATGTAATTATCATTACTACATTTGTATTGCTTGGCTTTCTAGGTACACAATAAGCATAAATGGTGGGTAGGAGAAACAGTGAGCCAGAGGATGGGAGCTGATGGACATAAAATCAAGCCACCATCTTTGAAGCTAGCTCCTGATAGTTGGCAGCCAGTTGGCCTCCTGAGCTTTGGTTTTCTCATCTGGAAAATGAATCAACAAATCAGAAGTTTCTGTACCTGTTTCAGTCCATAGTCCTGTTTGAATATGAGGACACTGTGGCTCAAAATAGTCAAGATCCATAGGTAGTAAGTGGCAGAAATAGATTAGATGTTCAGAACAACATTAGAAGAGCCAGTACATCATGAGGTGTCCTACAGAGGACTGGGTTTATCAGTGGAAGGCTGGATTTGAGCCTAAAACTAGTGCTCCAGCTCCCACCTCATTATATACTATCTGTGGGACCTTTGCAAATTTCAAACTTCCCTCAGCCACAGTCTTCTCAACTATGGAACCCCTAAGATTCTCTAAAGAGCTGGTGTGAAAATTGAATGTCATGGTACAAGTGACAACAGTGTTCATAACAGAACACTATATGCAAATATAAGGTAGCAATATATGCAGGACCAGATGTGTAGCTAAGAGAAAGTCAAAGAGGACATGGAAATCCTTTAGCCTGTGAGTGAAAATGATCTATAATGAATTACTTCAAAGTTGCTTGGAGTCTAGTCAGTTATATCATATTTGATAAATATCAGATTCAATAGGTATCACTTATTGAAAGTCTTCTATGTGCAAATCCCTGTTCCCGTTTTCTTTTATGATGAAGGGAAACCTACAGTAAAATCCTTATCCTAAAGGACCTTAAAATTGCATTGAAAAGAGCATTTTTCAATCTGACTCATTTTCTTGAAGCCTAAAGTTTAGAGCATTTCTTAATATTCAACAGTTTCCTTCCATGGAGAATATTCTAGAAATGATTTATATTTTTATATATATTAAGAACTTGTGCCTTTCTCAATAAATTAACCCTCTGGCACATTGATCCCCTTTTCTCTCACTCTCCAAAATACCAAAGAAGGATGATCCTCTGATGTCTGATGGTCTCCCTTTTCCTTTAGTGGTGCGTTCAGAGTCAAAATGGCAATGCCAAATCTTGTCCCTACTGCCTTCCCAACAGGAATGGTTTCTGAGAAGTGAATCTGGGGTGAGGGATATGAATCACTTCCATTTTTGAAAGCCAAGGTTATACCAGAGTGGCCCAACCTGAAGCAAACCCAAAATGTGAGCAAATGATAGAATGAGGATATAAATAGGGGCAGAGAGAGTCCAGATCATAAAGAAGTTGAGATATGTGAATTGGTGAAAACAAAGGACTCAGAAGTAAGTCTCTAAGCAGATACCACTTCCCTACATGCAGCCAAGCAGAGGCAGACCTGTAGGCTAAAAGGACACATGTGTAAAGGAGCTAATACTACTTATTATTTCTGTTTTTTTTCTCTAATAAATGTCATAGGAGGGACTAAATAATTATTTGGTTCCATGCAACTTTGCAAGACCATCTCTGTGAAAAGTATTTCAAAGTAATAATAGCCAAGAGTGCCACAGAGAAAGGGTCCTGCATTGGGAGGAAATCTCTCCCTTTTTGATTATTCCTACAAATACATCTTTTATGTCTCCATGGTGGGCCAACTAGCTTGAGTACCAGCTAATACATATAAAGAAGGCAACTTGCACTTATGTCAGTCCCAGTTCACACCAACTCCTTAAGTGGGTAGCATTTTCATAAAAGGTCAGCAAAACAAGATTCTGATTCTCACACTTTGTGTTTTTAGCTATAAGGTATGGGCAACACTAGACATGTTTCTCCAGGAAGTGTATACTCCACATATTACATTTGGGTAATATTATCTAGTTGTGACAATAACGAGATTTCTTCATTTGCCATGGAACATGATATTTAGTGGACATTTATATCTCCAAACCCTCATTTGAATGCCTTCTCACTCCAATACACAAAGGTGTACATGCTTTCTTTATGTTTCCTAATTATAAGCTTTAAAAAAATTCTTTTTTGAGTGTAGTTGACATACAATGTTACATTAGTGTCAGGTGTAAAACATAGACTGAGCATCTCTGTACTACGCTGTGCTCACTAGAAGTATAACTACCATCTGTCAGCATATAACATAATTACAATATCACTGAGTATATTCCTTGTGTTGTCCTTTTTGTTCCCATGATGTATTCATTCTATAACTGGAACAAAGCCTATACCTCTCACTCCCCTCCACCCATTTTTCCCATCTCCCCACACTCCTTCCCTCTGGCAACCATCAGTTTGTTCTCTGTATTTATGGGTCTGATTCTGCTTTTTGTTCATTTGGTTATTCATTTGTTTTGTTTTTTAGATTCTACATATCAGTGTGTATTTGTCTTTTTTTTATTGCACTTAATTTATTCACTTAATTAATTTCATAATGCCGTTTAGGTCCATCTATGTTGTCACAAACAAGATCTCATACTTTTTAATGGCTGCATAATATTCCTCTGTGTGTGCATGCACATGTGCATATGCACTTATACATAGGGACACTTATATATATGGACTCAAAGAAGTGCTAACAAGTGTAATGAATATTATAGATGCTGAGGGATCATGAGTTAAGGGACATCTGATTATCCTCCCTGAGGAATCAGAAAGGACGGGAGTTGTAGAAAAGTCAGGCATTCCTCACTTTTAGGACCTAAATCAGGAGCAGGAGTAAGTCTGGAAAGAGGGACATTCAAGGGAGAAGGAACAGCATGTTTGAGGGATGTGTGGCCCAGAAGCATGAAAGAATCCAGAAGGAAAAAAGGCAACAGATAGACAGAAAGTGGTACAAAATGAAGCTACAGCTGACAAGTGTCCACCTTTTAGAGAGCCTTTTAGGGAGAGCATGTATTAGCTCCTAGTTCTGCTGTAACAAATGACCACAAACCCAGTGGCTCGTCAAACAACATACGTTTGTTATCTCACAGTTCTGGAGGTCAGGAATACCAACTGAGCCTCACTGGTCTAAAATCAGTGTGTCAGGGCACGCCGGTGGCTCAGTGGTTTAGCGTCGCCTTCAGCCCAGGGCCTGATCCTGAAGGCCAGGGTTCGAGTCCCACGTTGGGCTCCTGGCATGGAGCCTGCTTCTCCCTCTGCCTGTGTCTCTGCCTCTCTCTCTCTCTCTCTGTGTGTCTCTCTTGAATAAATAAATCTTTAAAAAATAAAAAAATAAATAAAAATAAAAAAATAAAATCAATGTGTCAGTCAAGCAGTATTCTAGCTGCTTAGAGGCTGCCTTTGTCTTTGACTCCTGGCCCTTTTCCATCTATAAAGGCAGCAATGGTAGGTTGAGGCTTCTTCACATCAAATCACCCTGACACTGATTATTTCTTCTGCCTCTCTCTTCCACTTTAAGGATTCTTGTGTTTACACTGAACTCAGAAAATTCAGAATAATCTCTTTATCTTAAAGTCAGCTGATTATTAACCTTAATTCCATCTGCAATCTTCATCCCCTTTGCCATGAAACATATTCACAAAACCCAGGAATTAGGATGTGGACACCTTTGAGGGGTGGAAGTGGGAGGAAGTACATTATTTTGCCTACCTCAGAGTATTTGTGCTAGATGTGAAGACACTTGGAAAACTATCAAAACCTTTCTTTGCATTGGAGGGTTGGTGGCCTATTTACATGTTGAAGGATCACTCTGGTGCTTGTGGGAATGGCTAGCAAGTTTATCCAATGGGGGGACCTGTTGGGAATCTGTCATAGTGCTGCAGGTAATAGAGATTTTGATGGTCTGGAAGAAGGTGGCATGATGGAAATGGACACACGTAAATGAATTCTGGATGTATTCCACAAGTAGAATTGCCATACATTAGAGATAGATTAAGAATAAGGGAAAATGAGGAATCCCATGTTTTTCCATGTTTTGTTTTGTATTTAAATGAAGCAGAGCACTCACTATAGGAGGGGCTGGTTTGAGACATTGCTGTGGAGGAGATAATGAATTTGGCTTGTCTTTGCTGAGTGGCATCAAACAGATGTCCAGAAGGGTGTCAGGTATACATACCTGGGCTTCAGAACGCATAGTCCCACTTTTTTCTTCCAAATATAACATTTATTCCTCCAAATGCTTTTGAGAGATGTGTTTGGTATTTGATAAATCTCTCTTGTGCATATCTTCCAATTTAGTGATAGGAGTCTTATCAGGGCTGTTTCTGCTCATGGACTAGTCTATGCTAATCACCTTGACATTTTGTATTCATTCGACGTGAGAGGACCGCTTTATCCTGCATTGATGGGGACACTTGTTTCTAATGAGAAATCTGATGAAATCAGGTGCTTTGAATACAGAACATGTGCAAACTTTTGTAGCTTTATAATTCTCCTGGAGTTTGTCTTTTCCCTTTAGGAGAACACCATGCTTGGTTTTGATGCGATACCACATCTGACAGTGATTTCTACGTGATAAGGATTTCACTTCAAAATCCGTCAAAAGGGGAAAGCGACATTTTCCAGTGGGAAGGTGGGGGAATGAGTCTTGGTCTGTCTTGAGGTCTCATACCCCTTGTCCACTATGTTCTTTTCACAAAAGATCATCTCATCAGCAATTCAGAAAAAAAAGGCTTTTCCTTCTTATTCTCATTTTCTGACATTCTTACTCTAAAAGTCATTATTAATGGAGAAAATTCTGCCTATTAGGTAATCTGTGTCTTCCCCTAGCCTGGTGGTATTTCATTATCATTTAAATATGCCACCCACTGCTCCTTCTAAAACCTTTTGAATGGAGGGTCATTAGTGGATTTTTTCCCCCCTACATTATGCTCTGTGGTTGTTAAAGCAGGCTGGTCTTCAGTGAAGCTCTTACCACATAGAAGAAATGAAGTGGGGATTGAGATAATTATCTGGATAATTCAGCCTCCTGTTATCTCTCCTGAAATGGAACATTTCTCATTCTCTCTTTCTTTCCTCCCTTTCATCCCTTATGAGTTATCTTTGCCAAAGCAAGGCACTCATGTTTCCATGCTGCCTATAGAACATAGCAAGTTCTTTTTTAAATGGTTTTTTTTTTTTTGATGTACTACATATTTTTTAAGGCGTGTCAAACTTCTTATACTACATTTAAAAGCAGGACTCATCTCATAATTTGGATCAGCCATCCTTCTCAGTCATTTCAGAGGATGCATTCTCTTTTTCCATGTTTAAGATTCCCTTTGGGTTGAGGATTACTCCAAACCTGGACTTTGTCTTCATTCCTAAGAATCATAACCCCTTGAGAATTAAAGATGCTTCTTCTGATGTAAATTGCTGAAGGTTTTCAGCATGTCCCTTGCTGTTATGAATATCAGATGAGCACACTCTATTTTTAATCTTAGTGGGATGACCTTTCCTGGGCACCCCTGAGTGTTGTGAAAAGAAGTGATCAATCATTCTTGATTCCATTTCCCATACCCAGTGCCAGGGAGTGGTGACTGTTGTTGGAGCATGGAAACCACTGGAGGATCTGCTTCTAGGGCAGGCACTTCTTGGTCTAAGCAATCATTCTGGGCCTCAGGTTTTCATCTGTAAAATAGGAACAAAATATACCAACATTAAATGTATGGCAATGATATAATGAGATTTTAAAAAATGAAGGTACTCTAAGATGTGTGAGGTATTCCCCTATTTGCCTCCCTCCATGTCCCCCCTTAAATAAACCCAGAAAAGCAGCTTCTGTCATCCTTGTCACACTATCTGAATCCCAGTTGATGAGGCAGACATAATCCCAGGAGTGAGGACACATTGGAGAACAAAATTGAGTTCCTGCCTTCATGGAGTTTACATTCCAGAAGAGGAATCAGAATATAACAAATAAGCAAGTGAATACTTATTATAGTGCCAAATAATAATAAGGACTCTAAAGAACAAGAAATCAAGGGTGAAAGAAGAGAAGTGGTCAGAAGGCACCATTTAAGATTACGTCTGAATAGTGTCAGGGAAGGCCTCTTTGAGGATATAGTTTTTGAGTGGAGAGTTGAAATAAATCCACAACTGAAGCTTGTTTTGAGATTGTTTATTTTAATCATGTCAAATGCCAGCTTCTCTCATATATCACCAGAACAACCCCTTGAGAAGACAAGGGTTTCCTGTTTACTGAATTAAGGGAGAGCCCAAACTACCTCACCAGAGTCTTAATAGTATCTTGGGAATGGGCAAAGTCTGGGTATTTATTGAGATTTAGAAGTATATTGAATGTGGGTCTTTCCACATGGGACTCGCTTAGGAGTGCATAAGAAGTACGATATAATAGTTCAGGATTGGTGGACAGAACAAGGCAAGGATATTGGGATCAGGAGTTCAAAAAGTCTTGTGGTGGAAGAGGCTGTTTGATGCCATCTTTTGAAAGCTGATGGATCTTTCAGGAAGTTTCTGAAATGAGCAATAAAATCATTTGGATTTTTAATTTTGGGGAAAAGAGTTTCCCAGAGTAGTAAAGTTGCAGTACTGTAGATGGTGAGCAGTAGGTAATTGAGAATCAACTACCACCATCATCATCATCATCTGCTAATGTTTATTGTGGGCTTTCTATTTCCTGAATACTATGCTTGATACTAAGGATATAGCTGAGAGAAAATAGACATGTTTCTTCTTCCTCGTGTAGCTTATAGTCTGAGGAAAAAGATGCTAAGCAAATACTTGTGTAAGTAATTAATTATAAATGTGTTAGATGCTGTAAAGGAAAAGTGCTACTTGCTATAACAGTGTAGTATAAATTAGAAGGTTCTGAAATGGTCTGTGTCTGGTAAAAACTTCATGCATGTGCCTAGATGCTAGCTGGATGTGAGGCAAGGAAAGGGTTGGGTGAAGGGTACTAAATCTTAAAGAGCAAGGAGAAACAAAATGTCCCTATATATCAGTAAATATTACATCCTTATGTTCACACACAGGTTGGCACAAATAATATCCTAAGATATATTCACAGTACACAGTGACAGTGTTCAGAATCATCCACATTGACACAGTCAATCAGCAATTGCTTGGCCCATTCTTCTAACTAAACAGCAGTTGTTTGTTGAAAGAATGAGTGAATGTTGAATTAATCAGCACTGTTGAGTTCCTCAGTGACCTCCAACAGCTCATTTGCTTATGCAAAGCATACAGAAACTTGATAGAAAACTTGTTTGCATCCCAGCCTAGCCCACTCAGGAATGCAAGGAAGCGGGCAGAAATGCCTCTCATGGTCATGCCTAAAGAGCAGGATGGAGATAACCCAGTCCATTTGTACCAAGTGATTGATTTTAGCTATCCGAAGTTTGGGGGTAGTGAACAGGGAGGAGCTGGGAGTGCCTCTGAGTGAGGTTATATCTTAATAAATTGGTCTCTGTAGTTTCAGTTCTTCACTCTTTGCTTTGAGCACTGTTAGAGATGAGATTGCCTTGTGATGAAATATAGGGCATATATGGGGTCAGACTGTCTAGGTTTAAATTTCAGCTCCAACATTTAGAAGTTGTGCAAACCTGGCCAAGTTATTTAACTCCTTCTTGCCCAGTTGGCCCATCTGTTTAAAAAAAAAAAAAAAAAAAGATGGTATCAGTGACATCATAGGGTTCTTGTAGGAGTAAATGAAATACTTCAATAATGAAAGACATTTACAGAGCCCAGGATATAGTTAATATGTTGTGTGTAGCTATGAGGTGCTACCCTCATGTCAAAGGAAGGCTCTCCATCCAGCTGTAGCCCTGCACACATCTTGTATGAAAGAGAACAGGGAAGAGCTGATTTAAGTCGTCTGGTGCATTTGCATGGCATAGTGATGGGTATAGGCAGATTTGCTTGTATTTGGAAATCAAGTACTTTCTAGAAAAGGGATTCTTATCTTGAGATTCGAGTCCCGATTTTATCAATATCTTACAGCAGTTTTCTTCATGGAAAAGAGTAACAGTTGGCATGGATAGCTGATGTTATGCCATGGGTTGTTGGTGTCTCTTTCAAATTCATATCTGAAATAAGCCTTCCTCTCTCTGAAACTGAACCAAGCACATCCTTATTTTGACTTGAATTTTAGACAGGCGTAGAGCAGCTGGAAAAAAACGGGAAAGTGCCCTTCAGGACTCAAAACAGATAAAACTTTTTGTCATCCTCTACCTTGCCAATGAGTTGAGTGTGGAATTCACTTAGCTGATAAGGATGGTGACATATTTTCTCTTTGAAGTTTTATCAGATAAAAGTTGTGCAAAGCCCTACTTACCATCCACTCTGTGTTTCAAATGGATAAAAACAAAAACCTTGAAGATGTGAAAACTGTGGTGAAATAATGTACTTTGGAAATTTTGAAAGAGTATAAAGCTACCCTGTAGCATTAAATAATGAGGCTGAATGAAAAGATCAAATGTTGAAATCTCTCAAACAAAACCTGAAAGAGAAGCTCACTTCTTGGCATATGTCATTAATGGATATTGGATAGTTTACCAGGATAATACTAATATTCCTAGAACTCCAACTCCAGGTTGCAGAGAGTACAGGTGCGGTCTTCCTGAGAACACACCTTTGTCTCTGGAGAGCAAACCTGGCATGAGGAATGAGAGCTAAGCAGAAAATCCATGGCATTTCCCGTGAGAAAAAGAGCAATGTGAGATGTGGGCCAATTGGCCAGGGTAGCCTTGGCTACATCCACAATTTCTACTCATTGTTTTTCAATACTTATAGAAGAGAGTGATTAATGAGATTTCCAACCCAAAGGATTCAGAGTTTCATGGAGATAAGATAGGAAAGAAATTTTAGTTTTTTTACCTATAGAGTTCTTGTTCTCTACGGGGGATGGTATTGGGGGCCAATTGGTGAGCTAAGCAGCTTGAGATCTCCATGGTGGATTTAATGTGTGTCCCTTATTGACAAAACAAATGAAAAACACTGACTTTACTTTTAGTTAGAATGCTATACTCAACTTTCTTTTTCAATGTCCTTTAAAATCCAAGAAGTCCCAGATTCAAGAAAAGGGTCATGCAGTTAATACTAGATTAAATGTATTTGTGGCATGTGGACAAAACTAAAAAGTGGAATTCGTACAAAACACAGTATAATCTAGAATGTATTCCTCAACTTTTCTGTAAGTACTTGTTTTGATTTAATTATGTACAGAGAATATTTGCTTAACTAAGGTGGTACTTGTATGCCAAAAATGACACCCATATATCTATACCTCTACCTCTACCTCTACCTCTACCTATCTAGCTACGAACCATCCTTTCCTGGTGACTTTTTAAATTCCTACTCTGTTGTTAATTACCACCACTTTGTGAGTACTTAATAGGCCCCAAAGCATTTTTCATGGATTCTCATATTTCATGTTCATTAACAACCCTAAAAGGTAGATGACATTAATTCTATTTTAGAAATGAATTCAAATGAATTTTACAAATGAGTTTGAAGCAAGGCCTAGAGAACTTGGAGGCCCATGCTTTTCATCAGCATACTACTCTGCCTCTGTTCACAGTTGGTTGCATGGCACCTGGTCCTGCATGAAATAAAGACAAAAACACAGTGGGTACTTGGCTGACATGTAGGAACCAAGGCAAAGTTGTGCTAGGTCACTTTATCCCTTCACCCTTTTCTGATGCTTTATCATCACAGTATTTTGCAAGGATTAATGAAACAGGGATTGATAATATAAAAGAAGGATGTGATAGAGTTGCTATCTTCTTGAAGAGGCAGAGTTAGCTTACATGGAAATACATGTAAGCTAACTCTTAATAAGAGAATTTTTTATGTATGCTTTTTTTGTATGCTTAATAAATACACAACCATGTAACCATGTTTATGCACACACATATTTGAATTGTATTATAACATATTAAATAAATATTATTTAGTTCAGAAATGGGAGTGATAAAAAAAAATGGGAGTGATGATGAGGACATTGGCGTTTCTCGAAGCCTACAAAATGCTGTGTCCTTTGAACACATAACTTCACAATATACCTGCAAGATACATATTTTTTTCTCAACATGCCTACAGATATGTAGTATTCTTGCCATTATACAGTTTGATAGTATAGATTATGTAACTTGTCCAGGTTCAAAGAATTAATATATAGCAGAGCCAACATTTGAATCTATGACTATTTACCCAAACCCACCTTCTTTCCTACTATGCTTCTTTGCCTGCCAGGCAAGGGGAGTCATTAGAATGATCTAAGATACTGCAGATGGATAAAGTGCAATTGGTAGTTCATAGAGGTTTTCTCCAATCACTCCACACAATAAAAAGCAGGCAGCTATCTCAAGGCCCAGAACAACCTGCTCTATATCTTCGGCTTTATTTTTCTCCTTAACTCTTACCACCAACTACCATATTATATATTAACTTCTTCCCTCCCACTAGGATATAAGTGCTATTTAAGCAAGGCCCTTGTTTCTTTCTTGCTAGGTCCCTTGTGCCTAAAATGTTACTAGTTAGTGACTATGACTTTCAGTACCTATCTGTTGAAATAACGATCACATTAGTGATTGAATGTATTTATGACAAATGATAGACATTTAGTGTTTATGTGTAATGATCATGATGCTCTATGATCAGTTGTCAATGATGATTACCACAGAACTTTTGCTTGAAAATTTTCCGAAGACTTTTTTTTTAAGCCCAGGGAACAGAGGATTGTGAGTTGAGAATGGAAGGAGTAAAAACACAAGGGTAATAATCTGTTTCTTTTTGCTTTGGGTTACCATGCAAAGCCATTGGTTACTTTTAGAAATAATTCATACAGTGCTAAAAACGGATATTCTGTGTTGTTTGGAAATGAGGGGCATTCATCATATTGAAACAGCTAAAACTTTTCAATCCCATCCATTAACTCGCGAAGCTGCAAGTTGCTGCAATGCTGCCTTGCCCATCTATTTAGTATTTCCAGACAATCAGGGTACAGTACAAAGCAATTTGTTTTTATATAATTTCCTTCATGCTCGCAAACACAACATGTATCACAGACAGAGGCAGTCATGGGCTAAGGAGAAAAAGGAATGATTTAAAGCGGGGGAGTGGTTCATTTGCTTTGGGGTATGAGAAACAATTATTTCAATAGGCCAGGGTTTCTGCAGGAAGTCAGGTGCATCCACTGGCCTGCTGCTTTCTTGGGGCCTGCTTTGCCTAAGTAACTTTTTCTTTTTAAAGGATTTCTTGCTGAGCAATAAATGCTTTTAACGTGATGAAGGCTAGGTTTGCCTCATATAAACCTGGAAGCAGTATTTCCACTGTCCACTTCCCCCTACATTCCCCAAAGATCGTCTGCCTCAACATAGAATTACAATTAGAAATACTGCTACTTTTATCATCCATTCTGCATTTGAAATGCACTTGGATTTTAGCCATGTTTGGGAATCTGATCTTCAAATAAATTCCCTTTTAGCTCTATGAACACTTTTATTTATTTATGTATTTGTTTACTTTGGAGAGGATTAGCTCATTTGCCTTTCTAGATATACATTTTTAAAACTTCTTTTATGTTTTACTGACAGATTTAAGATATGATGACATATTTTCTCTTTGAGTCTTCTTTGAGGCATTTATTCAATTTCTGCAATAATCTGCAAAGTAATATAGATTCTGTTAAATGTCAGGCATTGTACTAGGGTTTAGAGCTTTAGAGAAGGATAGACACAGGGATGGCCTCAGGAAATTTTCTTGACCCTAGAGTTAGGGAAAATGGGTCCTTGAGCCCAAATCCATTGCTTGTGAGGGATTTCTCCATGAGTCCTTTGAATTCAGGGGGGCTTATATCTTATGGTTCCCTTATATCTTATATCTTATGATCCCCTTTGCTCCTTGTTTTCTGTAGTGTCACCCGGGCATTTGAACCCTGACATACAAATTCCTTGTGATATTGATTTCTATAAAATTCTTTAAAATTTACATAAACCAATGATGAGAATTAGATGTTTGTGAAGATCAGAACGATATCGGAGGGCTCATGTCTTATAAGGTACCATCCACATGACTCATTGCCATTCTCCAGAGTCCTCCCAGCTTTTCTTGCCTTCAACAAAAAGCCTGGTTGTACAACTTTTCTCCTTTTACTTTTAGCTTTCCTTTTGAGAACAATAAACGCACAAACATTCATCATCCTGCAGAACACATTGCAGAGGTTTTACCTTCTGCCATCCTCCATTCTCAATTGTTTTTGCACATGCTGTTTCTATGTCTGGAATATTTCCCCTCCCCTAATCTCACTAGTTTTCTAATCCATCTGTCTTTATAACTTGGTGGTGCATCTTCAGTATTTAACATAATACCCAAAGGCACTCATTAACTAGGGAATAAATGAATACATGAATGAATCAGTGGAATGAAGTAAGAGTTCTGAGGTTGCCATTGAGATGGCATTGGCCATCCATTGAGGTCCAAATGTTCTACAGATTGATGTCCACAAATGATAGTCACAGGTTAGTATACACACATATGTTTTCTTCCGCTCATAGCTGAAGGGACCTAGAAGCAATGACACTCCAGTAGCAGTGAGCACACCTAGCATCCAGGTCTTGGCTTCTAACACCATTTCTCAATATTGCCTTAAAATGACTGATTCTAGGACCAGGACAGAAAATATACAAGATGAGACAGGAGGATCTGATACTGCCAGAAAGCATGGAAGTACTCAACAACACAGTGATGGTCTATGTCAGGGTGATAGATGAGTCTGAAAGAGCTCCCAGGGGCCAAAGCTGGAACAATTTGAGCAAGAAAATAAGGTATTATTGCATTATGACCCAAAGTATAAAATAAATATCCATGAGTTCATACTGATACAAATAAATGCTTTAATAAACTAATGGGGGTGGGGGCTGGGGGTAGAGGAAACAGATCTCCTATGCAGCAGAATCCCAAATAATTTATGTGCATACCCCATCCTCAAAGAGATGAAGCATAACTCTATACTCTTAAATGTTGGCTACCCATAGCGATTTTCCCCCCAAGACTACAATATGGAAAGAGGAAGAGGACAGAACAACTTTACAGTGGAGAAACTGATAGATACTTCCTCAGTCAGGAAATCAATGTTGCATCAACAATGAGAACTCATGTTGATTGTAGGTACCCTTGATATACTGTAATGGAAATGGCACTTAACCTTTGTAGTCTTCCTCCCAAGACCTATCACCCCATAAAATCATGAGAAAAACATCAGACAAATCCCAATTGAAGGGCATTCTACAAATTCCTGAACAACACTTTTCATAACTATCAAGGTCTTCAAAAATAAGCAAAAACTGAGCAATGGTCATAGCCGAGAGGAGCCTGAGGAGATGTGATGACCAAAACTACCCTTACTGTGATATCCCAGATGGGATCCTAGAACAAGAAAAGTATATTAGGTGAAAACCAAGGGAATCATTCCAAATGAGTATGTTAGTCAATAATAATAATGTATCAATATTGGCTCATTAGTCTGGCAGATATACCTACTAATATAAGACATTAATAGTAAAGAAAATTATTGATGGGAACACGAAATGGGAACTCTGCAGTTTTTCTGTAAATCAAAAATTGTTCCAAAAAAAAAAAAAACCTCTGTGAAAGGAAAGTAAAAGCCATGGGCAATCACTTTTGTGGCAGCCAGTGATGGATTCCCTCTTCTGGTGCCTTGGGCCAAGACTAAACTGTGACTCTGCTCTTCTGCACCTGGGGACAGCTACTTGTAGCAGTATTCAGTGAACAGTAGCAGCGCTAGCTCTCCCCACACCCTCCCCTTGCATGCCCTGCTTGCGGATTTTATTGTCATTTGCTTCAAATAGCACTCAGCTGCCGCCACAGGCAAGTATCTGGCTGCCTTGCACGCTGTTGTTCAACACACTGGGGGAAAATGAGCCTTCTTGCTGGAGTTTGGGTCCCTGAGCAAATAAACAGAAAAGAAAAATGGTGCATGAAGAGGGTGGTGAGGCCAAGGGAAAGCCTGGGAGCCAGATGATTGAGAAGTCTGTCCTTAACTCAGAGTTTGAGGAAGTCATACCCTTCTCCCCTCTCAATGGACACTATTACTCAGACTCCAAGAACACTAACCCAACCCACACTCAACTTATTGGAGAGGGTAGGGAAAGTATTGTTGGCCCTGAGCATTTCTATTCCTAGGGCTTAGATGTTGGAAAGATCTCTTCAGAGTCTCTAGCTTTCATGCTGGTGTCAGTGGTCTGCATAATGCTCTCTTGTAAAAAAAAAAAAAAAAAAAAAAAGCTCTCTCATGCTTTTTGCCTTTTTTTTTTTTTTTTAACTTTTAAAAAATTCCAGCATAATTAACACATAGTGTTATTCGTTTCAGGTATACAATGTAGTGGTTCAGCAATTGTAGATATTACTCAGTGGTCACTGCAATATACTGCAATATGTGTTCTCATAATCCTCTTCACCTCTTTCACTCCCCAACCCCCACTACCTACAATCAACATGAGTTCTCATTGTTGATGCAACACTGATTTCCTGACTGAGGAAGTATCTATCAGGTTTCTCCACTGTTTGTTCTCGATGGTGCTTCTTGCTTTCTGAGTTCCATCCTCAGCTCTGGAAACACATTTGGCTTTAGAGGACTATGTGAAGATTAAATTCATCAACACATGTAAGGGATTTTTTTTTTTTTTTTTAATGTAAGGAATTTTTAAAGATGCCTGACATCTGGTAAATTCCCGATAAATTTTACCCCTAGGAATCAGTTGCATATACTTAAACTTTGAAGCAATAGTATTTCCCATTTAACTTCCTCTTGATGTGAGAAGGTAGGAAGCTCTTGTCAGGCCTTGTCTTGTCTTAGAAAAAGATTAGAAGTTGCCACCTAAATGTAATATTTGTAATTGAGGGGGCTTACATTTTGTTTGGATTAATAATTCACTAATCAATCCCATAGGTAAAGATCAAGCTGAGAAATCTCATTTTTTCCATTATTAATAATTTGAATATTTCATTTACTGAGCGATTATTATGCGCCAGACTCTGTGCTAAGTGCTTTATGTGATTATGTCTAATCCTTCCAGCAGTAGGAGGTAGATACTATTATTCGTTTCACTTAACCTAACATCAGAGAGGTTAAGTGACATTTTAAGCTTGCCAGGCTAGTAAGAGGTGAAACTAGGATTCAGAATAGGGCTTACAGATTCTAGAGATAGTCTCCCAATTGCTACACTCTATTGCTTCTGTTTGTTCAATAACCTAGAGAAGAGTGGTAAAAAAGAATCTTTTATCTCCCTGTTTTTATGGGACAAGGGGATGAAAGAGAGGAAGTGCTATTTGTACATGTATGGAGATTCAATGTGTGAGGGGCATGCAGAGTTTGAAATGTGTTAGTAGCCAAGGCTGAGCTCCTGGAGTTTCTTTTCCTCCTTGTTTATTGTCAGCTCTGTCGGCTTCCATGGAAGCTGGATTGTTTGAGTTTTCTTTCCACCTGGGTCTAGGGAATCAGTCTTTTATTGTAAATCATCAGCTTGTTGCTGAGAAGGGTCTTCTGACTGCTTATGGTCTTCATTAATCACTGAAGATGGAGATTTTCAGCCACTTGATAGGAAGATTTCCTGTGATGTGTTTTATGGTATTTTCAGGGCTAGAGTATATTCTCAGAATGAGAGAAGCCCAAAGAAACGTCGTCTCTTGTGAGCCCCATGCTCTTATTAACTATGCTTTGCCATTGGTATATGGATATGACGAAAATCACTTTATCTAGAAAACATTTCTTCATATCCATTGTCTTTTATTCCCATTGCTGGCTGCTTCCATAATTAAATGGTTTTACAGACCTTCAGTCTGCTAATCCCTTACAGCCTAAATGGATCTGGCCTGTGATAAACTAACTAGGATTTGACAACCTACTATGTGTGCCTCATGGCATCATATCTTAGCCAACAAAAGCTTTGTGGATATTTTAAAAAATGCACTTGAAACCATTTAATAGTATTTATAGAACTTATAAACCTTCATCCAGTGCTTAAAATTAGCATTGGAATATTAGATCATTAAATTAATGGGATGTGATCTATGTCCTCCAAGATTTAAAAAAATTATTTTTTAAAAAAAATTGTTAATTAGAGAAAGTAGTGATTACAGAACATGAGAAACCATTTTGGTTATTTTCAATGTGCTGTGTGTGATTATGTGAATTATTAACTTTGAGTAGCATTCAATTTAGTTCATTTCTGTGGCTTTATGAACTATTTCCAGTCTGCATCTGTTCTTGTTTTCAATTAAAAAATATGACATATAGATTTCAGCCTGTCTCTTGTAATGAAAATAGAAAAAAAAATACTTTCTTGTACTTTTACATAATTGTGTATTATTTCTCTGTAGAATTTCCTCTACTGTGTACCTGCCTTAAAAACTTGCCTATAAGAGATCATAGCATGCTAAAATTTTTGCAAAGAAAATTTGGGCTTTTATTGACTGTATAGTTAATGCTGTTATACCTGCAGTGCTGGAACCAAAACTTTTTTTAATCAAATTTTTTGAGATTATGTTAATATTCTGAAGTGCATTGTCTACATTATATTTGGGGAAAAAATCCAAATGAGGGGATCCCTGGGTGGCTCAGCGGTTTAGTCCCTGCCTTTGGCCCAGGCCGTGATCCTGGAGTCCCGGGATCAAGTCCCACATCGGGCTCCCAGCATGGAGCCTGCTTCTCCCTCTGCCTGTGTCTCTGCCTCTCTCTCTCTCTCTCTCTCTCTCTCTCCATCTCTCATGAATAAATAAATAAAATCTTTTAAAAAAATCCAAATGAAAGATAGATACATTTTCAGCTTACATCTCAACTTTTTTACTGTAGTTTGACATTGGACCATTTTGAGATTCTCTCTTGGGTTTTATAGACATGGGAATGCCACTCAGTTCCATCCAGTATTATAATGCAGTTATAGCATTCTGGGGAAGGATGGATCATCTATTATCTGACAGAGGCTTTGTAAAGTAAATTCTGCAATTGCAAGAGAGTTTAAAATAATCTTTATGGAAGTACCATTTGCCCATTGTAGGTTTTAATACAATTAGGCTTTGGTGTTAAGAAGCTGTTCATTTGTGTTTCAAAGATGATCTGGGAAAAGGCCACTCTACTGCACAACTTTGTGGGTGCCTTTACAGAGACAGCAATGCACATGGCACCCCCTACAGTTGTGCACTGTGTAATGTGCAGTCTCAAAGTATCCAAGTATATTCTAGTTATTTAAACTGAAGACTGGCATCTTTGCCTTAACAGGGTCCTGGCATGTCTTGTCTTTTATTCCTTGAGGCAGGTGTATTTTTCACTTGACGGGAATCTGAAAAGGGCAACCTGAACCCCATGGCTAAAATTTTAATCCTTAGGCACTCCCCTTATAAATTTATTTTCACCTTCTTATATATTGCAGATGTGAAGTATTGGCAAAATAACTGATAATTATGTTATCAGGTGAATTTCAGTCACGGAAACGGGCACAGAAGAGATGGGACATGGTGTTGACAAGAATGGAGGAAAGATTTTGATACCTGAAACACTGCTCAGGGGGCACATTTGATGGACGAGTGTAGATAGAAGCTCAGACACGGGGCACATAACCAGAGCACGCTGAGAAAAGACGCTGGTCAGAGGTTCTAAAAAAAACTGATGAGTTAGGATCATCTGGAGAGCTTTACAAACCGCCAGCACTTGGAGCCACCCTCAGTCCTCCAGACCGCTGGAATCAGAATGTCTGGGTGTGGACACTGGCATCAGTGTAGTTGGCAAACGTCCCTAAGTGTTTCCTGAGCACAGTCAGAACTGAGAGGACTAAGAAGGGAAAATGAATACAGGGACCACCCCCCCATCCCTCCCTCCCTCCTTTCTCCTTCTCTCTCTCCCTCCCTCCTTTCTCCTTCCCTCTTTCTCTTCTTTTTCTTCCTTCCTTATCCCTCCCTCCTACCTTCCCTCCCTTCTTCCTTCCTTTCTTCCCTTTCTCCTCTCTTCTTTCCTCCCTCCCTCCTTCCTCCCTCTCTTCTCTTCCTTCCTTCTTCCCTCCTTCCTCCCTCCCTCTTCCCTTCCTCCTTCCCTCCCTTCCTTTTTTTCCCTTCTTTCATCCATCCATCCATACATACATCCATACATACATTTATGCATCCAGTGAACAGTTACTAAGTATGTCCTGTGTGCCACTCACTGCTCTTTGAGTTGAGGATACAGCTGAGAACAAAACAGACAAAGCCCTTATCTCTGGGAGCTTACATTCTAGCCTACTGAGTCAAACCTTTCTGACTCACTGGAAGTCAAGTTCAGGGGTAACTACAATTTTCACTAAAAGCACAGAATCATTTATGTTGGAATATTATTTTGGACTATAGAAAGGAAGTCTTACCCCACACTGCCCCTCCCCCTGAAAAAAATCAAAATTTAAATTATAAAAACTTTATTTAATGGATTTACATTACTTCTATTTGTGAATTTTTCCTATTCGCACACTCATCCTTCCCCCATGTACACCATACCTTATTTTGCCCAATTTGTCCGTATAAAGCTCTTAACAAAAGGTAAAGCTCTTAAAATGCCATGATGCTTAGATCTGCTTCCAGAATGCTTTGGGAATTTCAATAGAATTGGAAAAAAAAAAAAAAAAAAAAGGCATGGTTAGGAGCTCCTTAGACTGAGGCAAGGGGCTAAACTTGTCTGCTATGAGGCCACCTGCTTATATGTCATCCATTGGCACCAGCCCAGGCATTTGTGTGCCAGGACACATGAAATTAAGTTTACCTGATGCTGCCTGACAGCAGCTTTCTGCTACAACGTGCAAATTAGATTAGGTTAAGGTAGAGGGCAGAGTTAATGGATGGCTTCATAGATTGATACTAGAATAGTGATGGCTTTAACCAGAAGGTGACTGGTTATGGTCCAGCTTGGGTCATTGGTGCTCACAGTTTCCTGTTATTGATGCTTGTGCAGTGACCTGTGGGGTAACGCATGGTTTATTTTTCATTGGATTTTACAGTACAGCCCAACATCATGTTAGTGGTGGGACTTCTTGACCTTTACTCTGGACTTTGAAGAAGGAAGGCCAAGGCATGAATAGGTGATAAAGACTAAATAAGCGAGTTGTTTCTTAAATGTTGCTCAACCCTCATTCCAAATGCGTGACACATGAGCAAGGCTACATGTTTGTATAGCTGCCACCTGGGAATGGCATCCCTTGGGCAAAAGCTGACATGATCACTTGGATCTCTCAAGGCATGCTGGCACAGGCATCTTTCAATATGAAATGATGTAATACAGACTTGAAAATCCAATAGAAGAATCTTTTTTTTTTTTTTAAGTTAAAGCAATTTTGTTTAATGATTTTATTTATTCATGAGAGACACAAAGAGAGGCAGAGACACAGGCAGAGGGAAAAGCAGGCTCCCTGTGAGAAGCCTGATGTGGGACTTGATCCCAGGACCCCAGGGTCATGCCCTGAGCTGAAGGCAGATACTCAACCACTGAGCCACCTAGGTGCCCCTAGTTAAAGGAACTTCAAGTTGCATCTGCCTCATTAAAGCTCAGTTGTCTTCAAAAGCATTTTTCACTTCTATTGGAAGTGTAGAAATCCTCAACTTCATCCAATTTTTTGAAGATGCAGTGTTCAGTTATGTCATAAACTTTAGTAAAGCATCTATTAGTACAACTTAATGACATCTTATCCCAAGCTATGGCTTAATGGCATAAACAAAGAGTTGAGGAAGAAATAAATTCAAATATTTACACATAATATGCACAAAACCCAAAATCTTTCATTGGAATGTTGGCCAGTGATGCAGAGAAGAAAACAGAAATAACTATCAAAGGGATCAGAGGATGATCTAGAGATGCGCTGAGTTGGATTGATGGGTTTATTTATATGTTTAAATAATTGTTTCTTCTATAATTAAGATTCAAACTGCTCCCATTTTAAGTACAGTTGAGTTTGTTTCTGGCAAGAATGAGTGTTGTATTTTTGAAGGAAACAACAGCAACAGAAAAAACAATTTAGAAACTAAATAATATTTTTAAAGTTTCTGAAGATTAAATACAAAAAAACACATTGGGGCTTAGCTAACAGGCTAAAGGGAGAAACGAATTTCACATAAAAATCAATCGCTCTGTTCACTGACACCCAGTGACAGAAATAATAATTGTGTCCATGTAAAATCAGACCCCCTTGTTACTTTTTAATGAAGTCTGTCTGATTCTGTGATATTTTTGGCTTAGGAAATGAAAGAGATGTTTTATTAAATGAAACTAGGTCTACATAGGTAAAGAATCTGAATCCGTGTGTAATCTTTTACTATACAATAAAAAGCAAATATTAAAAAAAATTAAGGAAACACAAATGTAGTCTGAAATAGACTTATTTCCCCAAGAAGCCTTATCTTTACCATCAATGGAATAGTGGCCTGTGTTTTGCATTTGAACACTGGCAAAAAGCCATTGGAAAGGAAAGAAAGGTTTACCCCCTCTTGGATCCTTATGCCACAGCGTCTGTTCCCCGCCGTAGTGAGAAGTCCAACTATCTTTGCAAGCCAAGAAAAATAGGACCTTTTTCAAATGGTGTGCTGCTAAGATGTTGGCAGAATGCAAGAGTGCTTTCCCCAAACAGTATAAAGACCTTTACCTGCTTAAAGCTTGTTACTTGGTTTGCCAAGGTAAAAAACTTTTGTTATGGTCTTTTTTTCTGTTTTCCTTCCGTTTTTTTTTTCTCCTCTCCCCCTGTCTCCCTCTTTTGCCTCCCTTCTCCCTCTTTCCTACCCTCCTCCCTTACTCTCAATATTAAGACACTTAGTACAACTTCAGCGTTATTATTTTTAACACTTACCTTGCCAAGGGGAGTAAAACTCCAAGGGAGCTTATTTTTTTTTAAGCAGACCTCATCTCTTCTTGATGCAGGGCCCTGGATGGGAACCTTCAGCTGACCGTGTTTTCCCAGTGTTCATGTGAGTGTGTGTGCATGTGTCTATGGGCATGTGTGTACTCACACGTTCATAGAGACACATGGTCATCTGGAGGGTCTGTGTGGTCCATCAAGTTCTTTAGTGTTGATGTTACATGTTTGGTCAAATAACAGAGGGAAGCTTCCCCATGTGTAATTCCTCACCCTGTTGCATACTCAATCCCCAGCCATCAAAGGACATCTAAGAAATTCCACTGGATTAAAAAGGTAGACCTTTTGTTCCTGTCTACCTTGTTTGTTGACTTGAGAGACAGACAGAAGGCAAAGGGAGAGGCAGGGTGGGAAAAACTCCCATAGTAACTGGAACGGGGTTGGGTGCCATCCTTTTGTAATCTTTACCTAGTTCACAGTACCTGCTTCTGTCCAAAACTACAAGAAGAAATGTCAGTATGGGTGTGTGACAATGTGAGTGGGGAGGGCAACCTCCTTAGACTAATGTCTCATAGAGAGATCTTGGCAAAGGCACAGCCATCAAAATTAATAAGCCTAAAATGGGATTCACCTTAAAGAAAAAAGAGCTTTTGAAAAAATTAGCTTTCGTTTTAACAGTCTGCCTGTGCTATCAGAATAGGAGCTATAAATCTATCTGGTAGGGTCCTCTGTTCTTAACATAGTTAAAAGATGGATGGATGGATAGATGGATGGATGGATGGATGGATGGATGGATGGATAGATGGATATGTATATATACATGTGTACACATTTACATTCTTCAAATCTTTTTTCTTCAAGTCTGTCTGTCTTTGGGGAGTAGAGCATGGGAATGATGGGAGCGATGGGATATGCAGTATTCTCTTGCAGTGAGACCCAAATAATGAGATCAGACTGCCTCACCTCCAGACTCTTCTCAGCATGTTTTGAGGCATTGTTTTACAGTGAAAAGGTCACAGATTTTTCAAGTCACCAAAAACTGGATTTCGATCCTGACACTACCACTTTTTAGCTTCAGTAGCCTTGGTCAAGGGAGTTAACATCAGTTTCCATGCCTGTAAAATGGGAGAATAATGTCAAACTTGTGGGGTTGTTGAGATAATTAAAAGATATCTATCTCTATCTCCTATACCTGTTACCTATGCCTATACCTAGTGCTTAACTCAATGCCTAGAATATAGAAAGCACATTGATAAATGGGGGTTACAGCTACTACTTCCATTGCTACTAATTATCTTCCTTTTACTCTCTCCTCCTTTTGATATATTTTTTAAAGATTTTATTTATTTATTCATGAGAGACACACACAGAGAGAGAGAGAGAGAGAGAGAGAGGGGCAGAGACACAGGCAGAGGGAGAAGCAGGCTCCATTCAGGGAGTCCGATGTGGGACTCAATCCTGGATCTCCAGGATCAGGCCCTGGGCCGAAGGCGACGCTGAACCACTGAGCCACCTGGGCTGCCCGATATTTTTTTCTATAATACTTTTTAGAAATAGAAGTCGCATCTTAATTCCATTAGCTCCTTGTTAAACTTTCTCTAGGTCTCTAGCTATGAATGGTGGCTATTCTCTCTCTCTCTCTCGATAGACAGACAGACGGATATAGATATAAATCTATATTAACATTAATATGTATATATATTAACATTGATAAATACCTATCTGTATTTAAAGACTCTTCTTACATTCACAGTTTACAGAGTTAGAATTGCAAATATTTTGATAAAATTTCCCTTGACATTTTGCAAATACTGCAAACACTGTCTCCCAACCCGTCCCCCCTTTTTCTACTTTTCAAATGTACAATTGTATATTTTTTCTTGCAAATTTTGAAGGTAACCTCAATTGTTTTCTTCAAAATAGTGAAATCAGAAGTAGGAGAATACAAAGGTGCCAGCTTTACATCTCAACACTGACAGACCCTAAATCAACAGTTAAAACGGATGCTATTCTTAAAAGATAATGTAACAAATGATCTTATAAAGCAGTGGCAGATATATCATATATATGAGACCATGGTGAACAACCCTAAACTAAGCTAGAATTTTAGGATGTAAGACGGACTTGTTATCTGGGACACAAGGTTAAGTCACCTTATCTTCTTTCCATTATTCTGTGGGTGGATGGACATGGTAAAGACCACTGATGCCTTTGCTGGAACACCAATAAATAATAATAGCTTACCATGTGCCAGATTGTTCTGTAAGCACTTTGAATAGATTGATCTTCACAGCACATTTAGGGAATAGATGCTACTCTTATCTTCATTTTACAGATGAGTCAGCTAAACCCCAGGGAACTGAAATGACACCCTCATGTTTGCAGAACTAGCATGAAGTAGACCCAGTAATGGATACCGGTTTCTTCTGACCCCGGGAATATGTGCTTTTACACTTTTCCATCTCATTGGAATATCAGAGTGACTTTCTGTGTCGTATGTCATACACGTGTGCCACTTTTGGGTTTTCTAACTGCGTGTGCACCATCAGTAGTCAGCGCTTCCTGTGTGTCTTCCATAGGAGTGCATGTGATGATGGGATGTTTTGTGAGACATCCCTAGGCTTCTCCATGCTGTGAATTTGTGCATACCTCTATTTCTTCCTCATTCCACATTGGCAGCATGTGGCTCCAGGCTCAGCTTTGGAAAAGAAGGCTGGAGTTCCATCTCAACCCAGGTGATAAAACTAGGGCAGAATGAACAAAGTGGGAATCCTGATGTTGGCAGCTGGAACCCAGACTTGGGTTGTATTGAATTATCAGCATGTCTTTGTGTCACTATAGCTTTGGCTCTTGAATTTTTATTTTTTTTTTTGCATTTGAAATTAAGTAGTAACAAAGGCAAGGGAGAGGAATCTGGGATGTTTTGGTTTCATATGAAGGATACCAATGCCTGCATGCTATCTGATGTACCTTTTGAATAGGTAAGATGATTGCAATAACAAGAGTGACTCTGGTGCCAGGACCAGAAAGCAGGGTGTTTTAAAAGAATCAAAACAACTGCATTGCATCCACAAAAGCCATACCTATCTATCCCTAGCTATTAGAACTGCCTAAATTCTCAACTCTGTGTTTTTTGAAATACAAACCCTTGTTCTAACTGAACTTTTTACATGCAGAGTGGTTTGGGAAAATCCAACATCATTGTGGCAGGTAGAAATAGCCCAAAGAAAGACTTGTTTGTATATTTGGCAAGGGGGTAGGGGGAAAAGTCATAAAAAATGTAGGGTGATCCACTCCACACTGCATGATCTCTTTGGGGTTGTTTCCAGCTATCTTGCCCCTTCTTCTTCTCTTTATAAACTTGACAACTTCACTGACTGTTTATCTCCGGACTTGACCTTCAAGTAATTGCACATATAAGGGTTGTATTGTATACCTTCAATGATAAATATTGAAAATGATCTCACAGCTGGCTGAAATCCTCTCAACCCAGGCATGTAATGTGGTGCTGAATCCACCCCTGGAAGCCAAGCTTATCCAGTGCCACATGGATCTCCTGTGGTATGGAGAAGTGGTATGCTGCCAGATAATGGTTCTCTGATCCAGTTACAGCCGCATAGACCAAAATGCTCTATGTTAGCTTTGGGGTATTTTTCCCTGTGATTACATTTATGGAGCTTGTTCCTGATTTGCCTCTCTCAGGTCTTTAGGTGTACATGTCTGTATCTACATCTTTCTTTAATTCATTGTACCTTCTTTAGTTCTTCCATGCTTGTAGTTTCTCTACTCTGTGATCGAAGCTTGCACTCTTAAGTATATGTTCATATGTCTTATCACTTCGGGGGTTGTTGTATGCAGTAGGTTCATTTACTATTTATCTCACAAATATTTGTTAACTAGCCATATATACCAGGTCAAGATTGTATGTAAGAGGCATATCAATGGATAAGAGAGAAAGAAACTCGTCTTCCTTTTTAATGTTTGTAGTAGCATGGCTTGGCTTGTTAATTTTTTTTCAAGGTAGAAACAACTTAAACTGTCATCAAAATGAGATTATAAAGGTGACTGGTGGAAAAGTAACATGATGGAATACTATTGAGGAGTGAAAAATAAATGAGTAGATGAATCTCAAATTTTAATGCTGGGGGAAAAAAAAAAAACACAAGTAGCAAATCGGTGAGTTACCACTGATGTGAAGTTTAAAAACATGAAAAATAATGTGAAACAAATTGATATATTGCTTAGGTTATATAGGACTCATACATAGGATATATATGTATGTACATGAATCTACATATATTTAGGGGTCTATTGGTAATATCGTGTTAAACTTGGTATAGAAAATGGGTGTTTGTATTTTATGTTATATGCTTATATGTCTTAAATATTTCATATTCATTTTTTATAGATAAAAATTGATATAGTTACTCCAAACTCCCCTAATTTTAAAGAACTCATGAATTATTTTTCACATGTACTCTACAGAAAGTGGGGCAGTGGAAAAGTTGAGGGGATTAATTAAAATAATGGAAAAGGGATTTGAAAGAAAAAGAAATGGGTGTTTTCTTTTTTTAAAGATTTTATTTATTTGCTTTAAAGAGAGAATGAGAGAGAGCACATGAGCAGTAGGGAGGGGCAGAGGGAGAGGGAGAAACAGACTCCCCACTGAGCAGGGAGCCCCATGTGGGGCTCGATCCCGGATCTTAGCATGGCATCCTGTCATCCTTGAAAACTTGAATATGTCACTCCTTAGAACAAGAACATAACCTTACACAGCCACAATACAATATCAAAATCAAGAAATATAACATTATACAGTCCTATTAACTAGTCCATGGTTCATTATTTAACTTCCTCAATTGTCCCGGGAATGTTCTTGATGGCAGTTTTGCACGGCCCAGAATCCAGTCCATCGTGCATTTTATGTAGTTGTCCGGTCTTCTTAGTATCCTTTAACCTAGGACAGCAACACAGTCTTGCTTTGTCTTTCACAGTCTTGACATTTTTAAAGAGTACAGACCAAACAATGATTTTGTAAATAATCTTTGGTTTGGGTTTTTCAGCTGTTTCCTCAGGATTTGACTCAGGGTAGGTGTTCTAGGCAGAGATACTACGAGAGTGCCGATCCACTTGTTCTCCCACCATGTCATATTAAGAAACATGTGATGGTTTGGGCCATTATCAGGGACGTTATCTTGAATCACTCCGTTCAGATGGTATCTTCCAGATACCTAGACTAAAATGTTTCCTGTTGTAATTAATAAGCCGTTTTAGGAGAAAATGCTCTTAGACTTTGGCAATAGCCTGTTTGCCATCAAACCTTCACTAGTTTTACCACCCACTGATGCTTGCTTGAGTAATTATTACTCTGATGGCTGTCACATGAAGGCTTTTCTAACCCCATCACATGTACATGTATTAGTTGGCATTCTATTTCCTTTTCCTTATGTATTCATTTAATCATTTGTTTCAGTATAGGGTTATGAATTCATATTGTATTCAGTGAGTTGCAGTCTGTTCCTGTCATTATTTGTTTCACTGTTCAGATTGCCCCAGATTTGGTCACTAGGAGCCCCTTCAAGCTGGCTTCTGTGTCCTTTTGGCATGTCCCCATCATTCCTTGATGACGTCTTCATCTTTTGGCACCACAAAGTGTTACAGGCCCATCTTG
Source organism: Canis aureus (assembly GCF_053574225.1). Classification (NCBI taxonomy): domain Eukaryota; kingdom Metazoa; phylum Chordata; class Mammalia; order Carnivora; family Canidae; genus Canis; species Canis aureus. Next base: position 42,440,942 of record NC_135618.1, read on the forward strand.
TACTGACTCTGCCCCAGCTGGAGAACCAGAGATTTGTCTAAGGAGCCCTTTTTCCTTTTTAATGGAGAATGGTAGTTGGAAACAAAGTTCTAGGTACTCATGGTGTCCAGATTCTCCAAATAGACAACATGGGCAGAGCTAAGTAAAAAACATACTCTTGCCACATAGACATCTATATCTATCTATCTTTGAAAAGCCGTGAATTTATGTGATACCTCAAATTTTAATGTAACAACACAAGATTTATCCTATCCTCTCTCCTTTGTATATTTATAGCCTCCTTCCCCAACAGTGGAACCTGGCTCCCACAGTTACTTATTTACTTAGTCCTAGAATACACAGAAAATAAGTTCCAAAATGTTAACCCATGCTACTTTGAAAAACAAACCTGCCAACTAGCATTCAATATTGGCTTACAGTTATTATATCTTCAGTATGAATGTATATATTTAAAATGTTACGTTCTAAAGTCACATGGATTAGTTCATTTTTCCTCTTTTAGTGTTATATATTATTCATTTGAAATACAGATAGATTTTTCTGTTTATATCCCATTTTATTACTTTTTCTTTCATCCATGTTAATTTTCTTTGATTTGGTTTTGTGTATGTCAAACATTATGATCATTCCAAAAGTCCAAGTGATTCAGAAGTTACACTCACAAAACGTCACTCACCCATTCTAAATACTTGAGCTCCATTTCCACTTATCTATTATAAATAATTGTTTTCATTACTTTTTGGTTTATTCTCCTGTCCTTTCCCACCAAAATAACAATTGTGTGTGTTTTCTTATTTCTCTTCTATTTTACGAGTAAGGCAGTACACCATCAGTTCTGTACTTCTTCTTCCCTTTATTATGCACACTTATTAGCAAGCAAGCACAAAGCCATCATACAACTTGTTCTTTTAAGATATGTAAAATGTCAGCCCTCTGCATTTAGGTGCTCCATCCAAATCCTTGCATAAAAGACCCACTTCTGGCAATTGTGACAAAATTTTTTGTAGCAGTAAGCATACCTTATAGGGGATGTCCACAGGGATCTTGCTCATTCTTTTTTATTGCTACATAATACTCCACTATTCAAATGACCAAATATTATTGAACCAAACTCCTATGTGCCCATGTAGGTGGTTACCAAACATTTTGTAATGACAAACACTCCTCCCTTGAATCAGCTTCTCTGTTTGTCTTGCCTTCTGTTGGAGGGGTCTCGTCACAATGAATCTCTAGAAGTAAGATTGGTGGATAACGAGGTAAATGCATGCATAGTTGTGTTAGATATTGCCAAATATCCCTCCATAAGGACTACATGCCTCTTGTAATATATGAGAATGCCTATTTACCCAGAGCATTCCCAGAATGTATTTTCTAGGTTAAAAAATTGTTGTTGTTGTTTTCAAGATTTTATTTATTTATTCATGAGAGACAGAGAGAGAGGCAGAGACATAGGCAGAGGGAGAAGCAGGTTCCCTGCAGGGAGCCTGATCCGGGACTCCATCCCGGGACTCCATCCTGGGACTCCAGGATCACGCCCTAAGCCAAAGGCAGACGCTCAACCACTGAGCCACCCAGGCATCTCCCCCCCCCATTTTTTTGCATATCTGATAACACTAACCATTTTTTATCAATGATAAAAAAATAACACTAGCTATTTTCAGGCTGTGAGACATTGAGGAAAGAGATTTTATGCTTGTAATCATGTTTGTATCCCTGTTGCTTAGGAGAATGTCACAATAGATGCTTAAATACCAGTTAGTGAGATTACTGGGGGAAAGGATGGTTTCATGGAAGATGGTTGGGTGGAAGAATGATTTGGAGAAAGAGTGAGTAGAAGCACAGATAACTAGTTGGACGGTTAAATGAAAGGATCGTTGGGTGGGAGGGAGGGGGTTACATGCCTTTTTTTTTTTTTTAATCAACATACAACATTTTTTGGTTATACTTCTGTGTTCACTGAGGCCGAACACTGTTGTATACATCATTTTCATGTCATATGGTCTTTTTTTAAATAAGCTTTTATTTATTTATTTGACAGAGAGAGTGAGAGTGTGAGCAGAAGCAGAGGGAGTGGCAGGCAGAGGGAGAAGCAGGCTCCTCCCTGAGCAGGGAGCATGATGTCAGGCTCAATCCAAGGACCCTGAGATCATGACTTGAGCCAAAGTCAGATGCTTAACCTGAGCCACCCAGGTGCTCCCTGTCATGTGGTTTTATAGAGCATATTCATTCAAGATCTGTTGATTGTCTAAATACAACTATCAGGACCATGATAGTCATCTTTGAATTTACCTTTGACATTCATCTTTGAATTTGTATCCACCACAGTGCTTGGCATGTGAGAAGTACTTAATACTCAATTTGTCAGTAGGTCAGTTGGTCAGTTACAGCAACAGCAAGCATATTAGCTGCTCTATCAAAGAAGCTGAAGCTGCTTTATCAGGTTTTTCAGCAGTGAGTATTGGCTTGATTCATTCTCTCTGGACACACATTTGCCCCGAGATCACTTAATCACTAGACTACTTAAATTAGCAGGTATTTTAAGAATGGATGGGCCTTGGGCAGTCTTGTAATTATTCACCAGATGACATAATCAGGGAACAAACTTTTGCCTTGGAACCAGTGTTTGGGTTCTAACACACAATTTGGGGCCATTTCATGATCAGCAGTTGAAGTGGCTGGAAGGAATTCCTTTAGGAGTTGATAGAAGATGGGTATTTTAAATGGCCCGTGTTCTGTAATAACATAATTTTAGCCATCTCTTTTTATTTTCCCACAGCAGTGAAATGAATAGCAAATTCTTCTCACACTGATATTATGAAAAGAAAGGAATCCCAATTTTGACTATATATGAGTATATATATACGTATGTGTGTGCATGTGTGTGTGTGTGTACACATATATATATGTATGTATATTTGTGTTTTCTTTTTGTGGCTACAGTTGGTTCATAACTGAAGCTTAGAACAGAAGATGAGATGCTCTCTAATTTGGATAAGAACATGTAGAGACATCACTCTAGCTGAAAATGTCTTTTCCCAGATTGTTTGCATCCTGGCCAAATATCCTTGTACAAAAGTAACATTCTCCCACCCAGAGCCAGGAAACAAGCAATTGTTACTGCCATGGGTTGGTGTTGAGTAATCGTACATGGGGGCAATCTGAATTATAAAATGCCTTCCTTTGAAGTCAAATCAATTTTTATTCTTAATCTGCAAACATGAGATGGGAACAAATAACTTCTGAGTGAAATAAAGATTTCTTAGGCTGTCAAGATTTATCTTATCAGTCTGAAGAGGTGGGATTCCTGTTAGCAACTGGCAGTTTTAAAAATCCATTCGCCTGAGGAAGTGTGAAAACAGCCTGCAGAACAAAGACTCTGAGCTATTGCTGCATTGAGTTCCTATTTGCTCCTTTTTTACATTCCTTACTTGAGACTTTGCCAGATCTGAGGAGAGTGTGTAGAGGCTGTATCAGAAATCATTTCTTTTGGGGAGGAAGTGTTTTGTGGTGCAAAACGTTGAGGTTCTGTAGCCAAAACACTAAAGGAAATGGCGTATTTTCTGTGAACTTCACAAGTGGCCTTCGCAGGGAATTCTCCATGTCCATCTCCAAAAGTTTTTATTGGCCACTGTTTTCCCCACTGTGGAAGAACCCACCTTTACCCCATGTTAACCTCCCCTTTAACTAACAAAGACTATGGTTCTATGAAGGATACAAACCTGTTCATAATCTTTGGGTACAGCTCTTGAGTATTTCATGTCCCCTAAGGCAAAGCCAAGAGAAGAGAATGTATGGCATTTTTTAGACATCTTGGGGCAGGTGATCACTTCTGGGGAGGGAGAAGACGCCAGAGGCTGTGTGGTTTAGGCTCATTTGAAAACGCTCCATTAAAGACCACTGTATATTCTCTGCCCGTCCAGTGATGGTGTGACCCTATACCTTACAGGAGGATGCACTTGTGAGGTCCAGTCACACCATCACTGGACAGCCCCTTGGAAGCAGGCCAGCCCAGCCTCTTCCTCCTCCAGATGGGAACCCTGAGGCCTACCTCACATGACCACTGATTAACCTAAAGTCATTCCACTCTGGTTTGTGGCAGAGCTAAAATAGTACCCAGAAGTTTCCAGGATCTCAACCCAAAAGGTATCCATTATGGGAAGAATCTTCCCTACTTTTTTTACCTCCTGTCCCCTGAATTAAAGTGAGAACATGGCCCCTTACTGGCCAGGGTCTAAGAGGGTATTACCATATAGATACCTTCCTGTGGTTTTGGGGACCCGCAGGTGAGCCTGTGCTGAAGATTATCCACCCTACCTCCTCCCTGCCCCAGTTCCCACCTCCCCTGCATTTAATATGACTCCATCTCCTTATTTGACCTCACTTGTCCCACATTTATAGGGATCCATTTCATGACTTACTTAAGCAAACCCAACCCCTTCCATATAAGTTTTCCTTTTATTATGATCTCTTTTACAGCAATTATCCTGGTTGCAATTTTACATTGATTTCTGTGATTCTTTGAGTGGTTTCTCTCTCTTACTAGACTCTGATTTCCATGAGATCAGTGGCTTTGTCATTTATATTCACCACTGTGTCTGTAGCACCTAGCCTGGCTCTTGGTGGGCAGGTGTTTTATCTTCCTACAGCTGCTTTAACAAAGTACGACAAACTGGGTGCCTTAAAACAACAAAAATGTTGTCTCTCACACATCTAGAGGCCAGAAGTTTGAAATCAAGGTGTTGACAGGGCCGTCCTCCCTTTGATGTTTCTAGGGGAGTATCTTCCCTTGCCTTTTCAAACTTTGGGGGTTTGCCAGAAATCTGTGATGTTCCTTGGGTTGTAGACACATCGCTGCAATCTCTACCTTGGTTGTCACATGGCGTTCTCTTGTGTCCCTTCACCTTGTCTTCCGTCTGTGCTTTGTCTACCCTGTGTCCAAATTTACCTTTTTGTATAAGGACACCATTCTTTGGATAGAGCTCAACATAGTAGTTTCATGACCACTGCATTAGGGTCGTAGGGCTGCAGCAAGAACTGTTATAAACTTGATGGCTTAGAACAACTGAACTTTATTTTCTCACAGTTCAGGAGACTCTCAGTCTGAAATCAAAGTGTTGGCAGGCCCATGCTCCCTCCAAGGGCTTTGGGAAAAATCTTTCCTTGCCTGTTCTAGATTCTCCTGGTTGTTAAGAATCTTTGGCATCCCTTGACTTGTCAACACATTGTTCCAATCTCTGCCCTCATCTTCACATGGCCTTCTCCCCTTGTGTCTGTGTATTCTCTGGCATCTTAAAAGGATGTCAGTCACTGGATCCCACCCTAATCCAAAATGACTTTATCTTACTTCAATTACATCTCTAAAGGCACTATTTCCAGATAAGGTTACATTTTGGGGTTCTTGGGGGACATGAAGATTGGGAGGATACTATTCACCCAGTAGAGTAGGCAATGCACATCTGTTGAATGAATGAATGAATAAATGATAACCCTGTGGACTCTGTCAAGTCTTGGCTAAGGAGAGCTGAGTAGTAACGTCTGAGCAGAATCTAGTGCACCATGCACTCTGGTGGAGTTTCAGAAGGGTCAGGGTCTGTGTTGACAGAAATGAAAAATCCTCACCAGGGTGCCTCACCCTCTCTTAAAAGACTCCTCAAGATTGCTTTGCTGTCCTTCTCTCCTCTGCAGAGTGTTTTTAATATGTCTATTTAAATGCAAATTTTGACTTTCTGTCTGTAATCATATAAAATGTTTGGCACTAAAATTTTAATCAGGAATGTAATTTTATATAGAGGCAGTAATGGAGTGGTAGGCCACACATAATAGAATGAAGCATCCCAGGCGTGGATTCTCAGCACATGGAAGCTTTGGCCGCTCTACTTCTAGTTGAGCTGGAAAACACCTGTCTAGCTCAGAGGGGGCACTTTCTAAAGATGTTTTATGCCCTCAGTGTATGTATTGTCACTAATCCCAGTGTTTGGTTGTTGTTGTTGTTGTTTTGTTTTTTGTTTTGTCTTTTTTTTTTTTTTTTTTTTAAACCAAAGAAGGCCATCAGGGACTCCTTTTCTGTGCTTCTGTCTCTTCTCATTCCCAGGAGACCACTGGTGTTGAGAGAGGGCTCCACCCTTCTCCAGTCTGAGGTGATGGATCATTGATAACAGTTGGGCTGGAGACTGCCACCAGAGCCTTCATTGTTTGGGATGGTGGCTTCCAGCAGCAAATGCTTGTCATTGCACAGCTCCTTGAGCCTTTGAGCTCCACTGCCCCTAGCTCAAACACAGCTGCCACCCACCACTCTGTCTTCATCCATTTACCACTAAGGGACCTGGGGCGCATTGGTGAGAGGGCTACCAAGACCTAGCAAGCTAGTGCCACATTCCTGCTTGACAACTCCCTTGGCATTTTTCTGTATCTGCAGGTTGGTATGTTTAAAGTGGATCCAGTTGGGGCACCTTAGTTGTTCAGTCGGTTAAGTGTCTGCCTTCGGCTCAGGTCATGATCCTGAGGTCCTGGAATTTAGCCTTATGTCCAACACCATGCTTTCTCTCAAATGAATAAATAAATAAAATCTTAAAAAATAAAATAATAAAGTGGCTACAATCAAGGTTGCTTAGAAAGGTTGGGATTGCAGTTTGTCGCTTTGGTCTTGGTGTACCAACTTGTCATTGCAAAGGTATCAGACTTTACCCAGCCACCTCTCAGTTGGACCATCTGGTGATGTAGGAGTCTCTCCATATTCTCCTATTTCTAACTGAGGTGTTCACTGCTGCAGGGCCTTAGCAATGGCTGTTGCTTAGTCCTAGAATGCTCTTCCATTGTGTGGCTAGCTTCTTATCCTTCTTATCTTATCCTTCAAGCTTCAACAGGAATATCATCCCCTCTGAGAAACTGCCACTGGTCTCCCTGATTAAAGTTTATGGCCCCCACATAGTGTGTGATCTGAAAATTTTCTTTATTTCCCTCATTGCCATTATTCCAATCTATAATGATCATATTTGTAAAATCTCTTGAATGGTTCTTTAGGATTACTCTTCTTAGTGCATGCTAAGAGATTCAGGGATGGAGAGGGGGTATGCAAAATGGAGGTAAGAGGAGTAGGCTGGAATCTGAGCATTAATCTTACTGGGAGAAGATTGGCCCTAGAAAGGGAAAGGAACATTTGAGAAATAATTAGATATATATGAAAGCTTAGAGCACAGTAAATGGGAAGAGTTAGTGACTGAGTGTTAGGAACTAGGAAGAAGAAGGATCATGCCTAGATTTCTAAATTTGGTATTTGAATGCATGGGAGTCACTTTTGCAGAAAATCAGGCTTGGATTTGGGGGGAAAGACATTTGAGCTCATTGTAGAAATTTTGAGGTTATGGCTCCTATAGGAGATTCAATTGAGGATTGCTCTATGTATCTATCTGATGAAAAGTCATCAGAGGAGTTATGGTTCTGAGGCCTTGGGAGTGGAAGATATTTCCCTGGGAGAGAAGCAGAATGAGAAGATAAGGTGGCTAAGAGTTATGGTAGCCACACATCTTCGTGAACCAGGATGTTTTGACTTTTGCCTGATGCTCCAGGATAATTTCTAATAGTGCCCACATTAAATTTCAATGTGTCCTGATTTGGAAAGCAAATTATGTGATCGCCTTACCCAGGAGAGAAGGCTGGGGAGGGACGTTCAGAGTTTATAGGACAACCAAGGAAGAACCCACTGAAAAACCAAGAGTAAGCAGAGTGGTAGGAGGAAGAGCAGGAGAGTGTTAGGGAATAGATGTCAAGGGAATACGATTTATGAGAAGATTCCTTCTTGTCAAATATTTCATGAATATGAGGTTTGGACATAATCACAAGATTTAGCTGCAAGAAAGGTATAGCTGATGCTGTAGGGTAAATATAGGCAGATGCAGGCTGGTGGTAGGTTTGAGGAGCAAATAGAAGGTGAGGGCATAGAGACTGTTTCAGTAACCTTTGTTATAAAAGAGAGGGGAGATTTAAAATAGTAGGCAGATGTAGGCATGGGATCAAGAGAAGGTCATTAGATCGAGACATTCAGGAATGTCTCAAACATGCCAAAATGCTTTAGGAGTTTCTCTCTGAAAGAGCAAGGGTCCTCAAGGGAGAGGGTAGAGAGGAGAGAGGGGACACTTGTCTCTTCCCCACTCCCCCATAACTGAAGACAGAAGAAGCAAGTTTGGAGATGAGGATGTCCATACTCTTTATAGTAAGGATTGGGAGAGGGTTTTTCTCTGTTGGCATTTATTTTCTCTTCTGAAGCATAAGGTGTCTTGAGAGGTGGGGGAGATCAAAGATGTGAGGAAAGCAGACAGTGCTTTAAATAGCCATATGGAGAATGAGAGAAGTTGGCTCAGCAGGGAGATTTTATTGGGTGTCTTCTGTGCTCCAAGCCCTGGGAATTGAACAGTAAGTAGAACAGTCAAATTGTGGACTTTCCTTGTCCTTGGGAAGGAGAGAACACCATGGTGCTGGCAGCCCTGGACACAGCAGAGGTTTTTGACCCTGCAGTTAGAATGACGTGGGTCTGTGTTATGAGCCTTTCTTTATTCTAATACAGACTAGTTCAGTATCTTAGTCTAGACCCTGAGAAAATGGACAACCAGATGGTCTAGAGATGGAAGCACAGAGGGGCACCTGAGTTCAAGTTCTAGGGGAAAACAAATGGTGTTTGAAGTCACAGACCATTCAGTTGAATCTGGATGTGGAATAGAGTGCTTGCTTAGGCTGTTTCTTTCTTTTTCCTTTTTCCCCTCTGACAAGCATTAGTGAGTATCCTTGAATAAATCTCTTTGAGAGTATATGCAGTGTTTCCCTAAAATAGATACTAAGAAGAGGGATGCTGTGCTGAAGGAAAACATATAATACATTTCAATAAGCCTTGCCAAAGCCAAATTACCTGTTACAACTGATTCTTCAGTTTGGATCCCCCCTTCCACTCCCACTGCACAACATCCAAAAGAGCCTCTTTTCACACACCCTTGCCAACACTGGATATTACTGATATTTCTAGCTTTTGTCAGTTGGATGAGGAAACAAAAGGCTATCACTTTTTTATGTGTTTCAGTGATTGCTTCTCATTGCAAGCATCTTTCTGTAAGCTGGCTGGGAGATGTATGGTGAACAGTGATGACTGAGGAACTTTTTTATAGGACGTATCAGAGAGTCAATACCTGCAGGGTTGAGGTGGGGGCATCAGGGAGGTTATTGGAAGAAATAAGATGGGAGACAACAGGGCTTATCTGAGATAGATAGAGAATAGGTTCTATAGACATTTTAGGACCTTGTGGGGAAGCAGGAAGAGAGAGGTCAGAGCTCACCGAGTTGTAGCTCAGGAGTTTGAACAACTCCACTAAATTTTTTAGCTAGGAGGGATGATGTAGAAGGAGAATCAGATTTAGGAAGTTACTACTGAGCTGTGTTCTAGCATCTGGACTCTACATATTGGATGTCAAACACTTTGTTGGGTTGTCCAGTTCAAGATTATTCCTATTTGCCAATGGGACAGATGAATTTGTCATGCCCTTGGGGGCGCCTGTCACAGCTGGGAATGGGCCTGCATTGTGTGCCTACATATTCTGGCCGGTGGACCCTCTCATGGGGTTGAGCATTCACCTGGTCGGCTCCTAGTCTGGCGACTTACAAGACCCGGGTTCACTAACTGTCCTGCTACACTGCGGACTCATGAGGGCAAACCATGTCTGCCTGTCTGTTGCTGTCTCCTAGGGCAGGATTCTGTGAACTTTTTCTATAAAGGGCCAGATAGTAAACATTTATGCTTATGGGACATAGGGTTTCCACCTTAGCAGCATAAAAGCAGCCGTAGGCGATATGCAAATGGATGAGCATGGCTGTGTTCCAATAAAACTTTATTTATCGCTGCTGAAATTTGAACATCATATAATTTTCATATCATCAAATATTATCCTTCTTTTGAGTTTTTCCCCCAGCCATTTAAAATTGCAAAAGCATCCTTATCCTGTGGGTTTATGAAAACAAGCAGCACATTGCTGGTCTGAGAGCCCTGGTTTGCCAGCCCCTGTCCTAAAGCACAGCGTGGTGCCTGCAACATAGTAAACACCTCTTTAATGTTGGAGAAGGAAGAGAAGAAGATGCATAGGCTATCTTTGCACTTTCTTCTTCCTGCAGAGTGGGAAAGAAGCCACACTGAAGGATAGTAAATTAAAGACAAGATTTGGTGTCATGAGATCTTGACCCTCCCCCTAATGAACAGTGTGACCTTGAGCCAGTTGCTCCAGCTCTTTAGGCCTCAGCTGTCTTATCTGTGTAATGGAGAGACGCCTAGATTCATGTAAGGGAGTGAAAATAGCTCTGATTCCCAAGAACATTGCTAAGTGTAAGTTATTACCCAAAAGAGGAGAAGAGGCATGATAGACTCAGAAAAGCCCAGCTTCTGAGAGGCTAGTATTTGAGCAGCAGCCAGCTTGGGCTCAGCTGCAGAGGCAGCAGATTCCCAAGAGTGAGCAGGAGCATTCAACATCTGGTGCCCAACAAGTGCGTGCTAGCTGCCCTGTGACTTGCTGACATGTGCTGTCTGATTCTTATGCTTTCTCCAAAAAAGAGCGTACGGTGTGGGTTTCATTCCTTGTAATTTTGCTTAATATTATAGGGAATGATCTGGTTTTATTATTTTTAAAGTAAGAATTTTAATACAGTCTGGATGAAGTAGATGTCGGACTTGAGTGAGATTATGGCCACGGTGAAGCTAAAGCTGAATCTCTTAAACTTGGTGTCATTTGCCTCTCCTCCTCCTTTGTCAGATACCCTATGCAGGATGCCATGTGGTCTCGGGGACACAGGCTCATGGGGTGTGTCTTTTCTCTCTGTCCTGAGGCCATCTGGGCAGTGATGCAGTTTTCTTTCCCATCTTGCTGCTTTTGCTTAGTAGGAACAAGATCAGCACACTGAATACACTACATTCCTTCTAGAAGAACAGCACAACAGTCAGAGAAGTTCAGTGGTTTTATGACCACAGATTTTACACCAATTTTCGAAGTACAAGAAATTAATATGAGGATGGGTGAGGTCTATTGGTTTATTTGTTTGTTATTGTTGTTTCTGAGCAGAATGGATCCTCCACAGGGTAGGGATTTTCAGGGAAGAGATCATTTCTCATTCTCTGCAGTACATTGAGTACTGTGATCACTCTTTCTGCCCCAAAATGTTTCCATTTTACCACCATTCATCTCTCTGGATTGCTTTTGCTTTTCGTCTTCTAAGATGTTGCTAAATTTGCTTGTAAAGTTTTGTTTATTCATCGGCGCTCAGTTGAAAGGTGCTGGATCATTAATCTAACTATTCAAGGTTAACCATGCTTTATGCTGAAATTGCCTTTTATGGAACAGATTTCAAGGTTTTGCAAGAGTTGAGTGCTACCTCATTTTTGACATTTCAGCGGTGAATCCTGTTTGAAATGTGATTTGAATCCAATCATCATCTTATTTGTGGAGGAAGATAGAAATAATATACAAATATTGCAGTAAAATTGCATTCCTCCAGCCCTCCTCCCCCTCTTGATTCAGCTAGGTCTTGCCAGGGTGGCAGCAAACAATGTCATTGCTTCTTTAATTCTACCATCCATTTTTCTTCCCATATATATTTCCCTCTGAAGGCTTGAACACGTTTCCATTATATCTTACATGAGGTGTATGAGGCTCCTCAAGAGTGTACGCTGAAGGAGAAATGGAGCTCTCGGAGTGACTTCTTTGCCGTATTGTGGAATCTCAGGGCAAGAAGGACTTTAGAGGTCATTTCATTCATCTAGTTACGCAATCACAGAATTCTTCCTTTGAAAGAACAAATGAGGAATTTAATTATCCAGGCCTCTTTGTAAATGTGTGAACAAGTTTGTAAGTGCCTCTGTCTCATAGTGTTTGGATGTGGTATTTTAATTAAAGACCAAGGCAGTAAGCTTAGCCGTTTTTATGATCTGATGGAGCTTACCGTTCCTACCTACACCGTGGTGCTTTTGCTCAGCCCATCAGTCCAGCTTTCTACACTTGATCTTAGCCAAAAGACCGAGAAGCGATGGATGCTTGCTTTCTAACCGAAGGGGACCCTGCCCTTAGAACTATCCTGCAGACAGCCTCCTAATAAACTCACACCAGAGATAGCACCATTTCTGTGGAAATTGTCACCACTTCCGAGTTTGTCTTGCCTTCTTTCCTGTGTTCTATCATTAAATTCTCCCCCTCTCCTTATAAAAGCCTGCCATTCCAAGGTTTTCAAACTCACATTTACTCTAAAGTGTTAATGATTGATAATGTTCAACTTCATCATGGGTATTCACATGGGAAGCTGCTAATGGTGTGGACAAGGTCAAGCTAGTAAAGCTTGTTGAGCCCTGTTTTCTATTGTTTATTTAATGGAGATTAGAACAGACAGTATTGAGTAGTGGTAAGGATGCAGTCTGGGTTCAAACCCTGATTCTTCCACTTACTAGCTGAGGACATTACATTACTGAACTTCTTTTTGCCTCAGTTTGCCCTTCTTTAAGATGCGGTTAGTAACAACCCTACCTTATAACACTATTGTAAGAATTCACCAAATTAATGCACGTGAAGTGCTTAGCACAGTGACTGAAGCATTGCAAATGTTTAAACATTATTAGTCACAGGCTGAACAAAATGATCCCCTTGCTGTAAAATATCAAATTCTTTTACCAGGTGACAGAAATGCTAGTTTTGAAAAGAGTATGCCCATGAGGTCTTTGTGCAGGACAGCCTCCCTCCACAAACTGAGGATTCCATTTTGGAATATTTCTAGATTTATCTGACGGGTGTGTTCTCATGATCTTATGATCATAGGTCAAACTTATTGCAGCTTAATATGAGCAGCACATTTTGGCCATGCAAACCGTTCCCCATGGGATAAATCCTACACTCTTGTGTGGATCTTTCCTTAATCGCAGATATTATTCCTCCTGTCAGCTCTCATCCACTTCTTGGTGTATGTATCATGAGTATACCCCAGTCTGTCTCCTTTCATTCAACTAAAGTTTACTGAGGATCTGCTCAGTGTCTAAAGTAGAGATACACCAAACATGATTCCTGCACTTATGGAGCTTATGTTCTGGCAGGGAGGACAGAAAAATAACAACAAACAAGTGGACAAATAAATAAAGCCATCAGAAGATGTGAAATGTATGGGAAAGAAACTAAGACTTCACAAAGGACTGAGAAGTTCCTTTAGTATCTCTAGTTCCTATGATAGTGCCTGACACATAGTAGGTACTTAGGAAATATTTGTTGAATAAATATTTAAGACATGGGATAGTTTAGGCAGGGAAGAGCACAAAGCATTTCTGAGGAGTTATCTGAACAGAAAACAAAAGAGCTATTCATGAGAAGACAGAGGGGCCAGATATGGCCTATTGATGTTGGGAAGAGCAGAGAGAGACAGAGGGTTTGCATTGTTTGAAGAACTGCAGAAAAAGGAATGCGTGTGGGTGAATGGTACAGGGAGAGGGGCTAGGATGGTGGAAAGTTGCCCAAAGATGGGGCTCATGAAGTTATAGGGACCCCAAAATGGGGCACGTAGGTTTTGGAGAGGAGCTCAGTTACTTGAACTGCAAAGGGAAGTGATTGAAGGCTTGGAAAAGTTGTAGGTGAGCACCTAAAGCCCAAGCTTCTCATGGGTAGTGACCCTGAAGGATGAACACTTGGTCTTAAGAATAAGGAGTTCTTCTAAGTTTACTCAGTGGCTTATAGTTGCAACCCTTATCATGTTACTTCCCGTAAAGATCCATATCCCTAATTTTCATTGGGGTAGAAGAAGTTAAGAGGCATGCATTCCTTACACTAGTGTGGAAACCACTCACAGTACCACGTGCCTGTTGTTGTCCTCATGGGCATTTTGCCATCACCATGCAACTTCTATTTACACACCTTGGATAGGTAGATGTGAGTCTTGCTGGTAGGGGAAGACCCGTCCTAGATATAACAGGACTCAATTAAGAAAAAATCTCTTAAAGAGAGAGGTCTCAAACATAAAGCCATTCATGTCAACTTAAACTCAAGATATTTGGGATGATAAATTTGCTTACAGGCTCAGAACACATCCAGCAGCTCAAGGTTATGTTAAACAAAGGAAATATCAGACATCACACAGCTGGCTTAGGCTGCGCGATTGTTGTATTATTAACCTCGCTGCACTTGGAATTTGGTTCCCCCACTAAAGTATGTGTGCTGTGTAATGGGCATCTGTCAGTTCTGCAGCCCAAATTACTCCCCTCACCCCCGCTTCTGTAAGAGTTCCTGGGTTTCTTTTTTATTTATTTATTTATTTTTTTTATTATTTTTTTTTATTGGTGTTCAATTTACTAACATACAGAATAACACCCAGTGCCCGTCACCCATTCACTCCCACCCCCCGCCCTCCTCCCCTTCTACCACCCCTAGTTCGTTTCCCAGAGTTAGCAGTCTTTATGTTCTGTCTCCCTTTCTGATATTTCCCACACATTTCTTCTCCCTTCCCTTATTTTCCCTTTCACTATTATTTATATTCCCCAAATGAATGAGAACATATAATGTTTGTCCTTCTCCGACTGACTTACTTCACTCAGCATAATACCCTCCAGTTCCATCCACGTTGAAGCAAATGGTGGGTATTTGTCATTTCTAATAGCTGAGTAATATTCCATTGTATACATAAACCACATCTTCTTTATCCATTCATCTTTCGTTGGACACCGAGGCTCCTTCCACAGTTTGGCTATCGTGGCCATTGCTGCTAGAAACATCGGGGTGCAGGTGTCCCAGCGTTTCATTGCATTTGTATCTTTGGGGTAAATCCCCAACAGTGCAATTGCTGGGTCGTAGGGCAGGTATATTTTTAACTGTTTGAGGAACCTCCACACAGTTTTCCACAGTGGCTGCACCAGTTCACATTCCCACCAACAGTGCAAGAGGGTTCCCCTTTCTCCGCATCCTCTCCAACATTTGTTGTTTCCTGCCTTGTTAATTTTTCCCATTCTCACTGGTGTGAGGTGGTATCTCATTGTGGTTTTGATTTGTATTTCCCTGATGGCAAGTGATGCAGAGCATTTTCTCATGTGCATGTTGGCCATGTCTATGTCTTCTTCTGTGAGATTTCTGTTCATGTCTTTTGCCCATTTCATGATTGGATTGTTTGTTTCTTTGGTGTTGAGTTTAATAAGTTCTTTATAGATCTTGGAAACTAGCCCTTTATCTGATATGTCATTTGCAAATATCTTCTCCCATTCTGTAGGTTGTCTTTGAGTTTTGTTGACTGTATCCTTTGCTGTGCAAAAGCTTCTTATCTTGATGAAGTCCCAATAGTTCATTTTTGCTTTTGTTTCTTTTGCCTTCGTGGATGTATCTTGCAAGAAGTTACTATGGCCGAGTTCAAAAAGGGTGTTGCCTGTGTTCTTCTCTAGGATTTTGATGGAATCTTGTCTCACATTTAGATCTTTCATCCATTTTGAGTTTATCTTTGTGTATGGTGAAAGAGAGTGGTCTAGTTTCATTCTTCTGCATGTGGATGTCCAATTTTCCCAGCACCATTTATTGAAGAGACTGTCTTTCTTCCAATGGATAGTCTTTCCTCCTTTATCGAATATTAGTTGCCCATAAAGTTCAGGGTCCACTTCTGGATTCTCTATTCTGTTCCACTGATCTATGTGTCTGTTTTTGTGCCAGTACCACACTGTCTTGATGACCACAGCTTTGTAGTACAACCTGAAATCTGGCATTGTGATGCCCCCAGCTATGGTTTTCTTTTTTAAAATTCCCCTGGCTATTCGGGGTCTTTTCTGATTCCACACAAATCTTAAAATAATTTGTTCTAACTCTCTGAAGAAAGTCCATGGTATTTTGATAGGGATTGCATTAAACGTGTATATTGCCCTGGGTAACATTGACATTTTCACAATATTAATTCTGCCAATCCATGAGCATGGAATATTTTTCCATCTCTTTGTGTCTTCCTCAATTTCTTTCAGAAGTGTTCTATAGTTTTGAGGGTATAGATCCTTTACATCTTTGGTGAGGTTTATTCCTAGGTATCTTATGCTTTTGGGTGCAATTGTAAATGGGATTGACTCCTTAATTTCTCTTTCTTCAGTCTCATTGTTAGTGTATAGAAATGCCACTGACTTCTGGGCATTGATTTTGTATCCTGCCACGCTACCGAATTGCTGTATGAGTTCTAGCAATCTTGGGGTGGAGACTTTTGGGTTTTCTATGTAGAGTATCATGTCATCGGCGAAGAGGGAGAGTTTGACTTCTTCTTTGCCAATTTGAATGCCTTTAATGTCTTTTTGTTGTCTGATTGCTGAGGCTAGGACTTCCAGTACTATGTTGAATAGCAGTGGTGAGAGTGGACATCCCTGTCTTGTTCCTGATCTTAGGGGAAAGGCTCCCAGTGCTTCCCCATTGAGAATGATATTTGCTGTGGGCTTTTCATAGATGGCTTTTAAGATGTCGAGGAATGTTCCCTCTATCCCTACACTCTGAAGAGTTTTGATCAGGAATGGATGCTGTATTTTGTCAAATGCTTTCTCTGCATCCAATGAGAGGATCATATGGTTCTTGGTTTTTCTCTTGCTGATATGATGAATCACATTGATTGTTTTACGGGTGTTGAACCAGCCTTGTGTCCCAGGGATAAATCCTACTTGGTCATGGTGAATAATTTTCTTAATGTACTGTTGGATCCTATTGGCCAGTATCTTGTTGAGAATTTTTGCATCCATGTTCATCAGGGATATTGGTCTGTAATTCTCCTTTTTGGCGGGGTCTTTGTCTGGCTTTGGAATTAAGGTGATGCTGGCTTCATAGAACGAATTTGGAAGTACTCCATCTCTTTCTATCTTTCCAAACAGCTTTAGGAGAATAGGTATGATTTCTTCTTTAAACGTTTGATAAAATTCTCCTGGGAAGCCATCTGGCCCTGGACTCTTGTGTCTTGGGAGGTTTTTGATGACTGCTTCAATTTCCTCCCTGGTTATTGGCCTGTTCAGGTTTTCTATTTCTTCCTGTTCCAGTTTTGGTAGTTTGTGGCTTTCCAGGAATGCGTCCATTTCTTCTAGATTGCCTAATTTATTGGCGTATAGCTGTTCATAATATGTTTTTAAAATCGTTTGTATTTCCTTGGTGTTGGTAGTGATCTCTCCTTTCTCATTCATGATTTTATTAATTTGAGTCTTCTCTCTCTTCTTTTTAATAAGGCTGGCTAATGGTTTATCTATCTTATTAATTCTTTCAAAGAACCAACTCCTGGTTCTGTTGATCTGTTCCACAGTTCTTCTGGTCTCGATTTCGTTGAGTTCTGCTCGAATCTTTATTAGCTCCCTTCTTCTCTTGGGTGTAGGATCTATTTGCTGTTTTTTCTCTAGCTCCTTTATGTGTAAGGTTAGCTTTTGTATTTGAGTTCTTTCCAGTTTTTGAATGGATGCTTGTATTGCGATGTATTTCCCCCTTAGGACTGCTTTTGCTGCATCCCAAAGATTTTGAACGGTTGTATCTTCATTCTCATTAGTTTCCATGAATCTTTTTAATTCTTCCTTAATTTCCTGGTTGACCCTTTTATCTTTTAGCAGGATGGTCCTTAACCTCCATGTGTTTGAGGTCCTTCCAAACTTCTTGTTGTGATTTAGTTCTAATTTCAAGGCATTATGGTCCGAGAATATGCAGGGGACAATCCCAATCTTTTGGTATCGGTTCAGACCCGATTTGTGACCCAATATGTGGTCTATTCTGGAGAAAGTTCCATGTGCGCTTGAGAAGAATGTGTATTCAGTTGAGTTTGGATGTAAAGTTCTGTAGATATCTGTGAAATCCATCTGGTCCAGTGTATCATTTAAAGCTCTCGTTTCTTTGGAGATGTTTTGCTTAGAAGACCTATCGAGTATAGAAAGAGCTAGATTGAAGTCACCAAGTATAAGTGTATTATTATCTAAGTATTTCTTCACTTTGGTTAATAATTGATTTATATATTTGGCAGCTCCCACATTCGGAGCATATATATTGAGGATTGTTAAGTCCTCTTGTTGAATAGATCCTTTAAGTATGATATAGTGTCCCTCTTCATCTCTCACTACAGTCTTTGGGGTAAATTTTAGTTTATCTGATATAAGGATGGCTACCCCTGCTTTCTTTTGAGGACCATTCGAATGGTAAGTGGTTCTCCAACCTTTTATTTTCAGGCTGTAGGTGTCCTTCTGTCTAAAATGAGTCTCTTGTAGACAGCAAATAGATGGGTCCTGCTTTTTTATCCAGTCTGAAACCCTGCGCCTTTTGATGGGGTCATTAAGCCCGTTCACATTCAGAGTTACTATTGAGAGATATGAGTTTAGTGTCATCATGATATCTATTCAGTCTTTGTTTTTGTGGACTGTTCCACTGAACTTCTTCTTAAAGGGGAATTTTAAGAGGCCCCCTTAAAATTTCTTGCAGAGCTGGTTTGGAGGTCACATATTCTTTTAGTTGCTGCCTGTCTTGGAAGCTCTTTATCTCTCCTTCCATTTTGAATGAGAGCCTTGCTGGATAAAGTATTCTTGGTTGCATGTTCTTTTCATTTAGGACCCTGAATATATCCTGCCAGCCCTTTCTGGCCTGCCAGGTCTCTGTGGAGAGGTCTGCTGTTACCCTAATACTCCTCCCCATAAAAGTCAGGGATTTCTTGTCTCTTGCTGCTTTAAGGATCTTCTCCTTATCTTTGGAATTTGCAAGCTTCACAATTAAATGTCGAGGTGTTGAACGGTTTTTATTGATTTTAGGGGGGGATCTCTCTATTTCCTGGATCTGAATGCCTGTTTCCCTTCCCAGATTAGGAAAGTTTTCAGCTAGAATTTGTTCAAATACATATTCTGGCCCTCTGTCCCTTTCGGCGCCCTCGGGAACCCCAATTAAACGTAGGTTTTTCTTCCTCAGGCTGTCGTTTATTTCCCTTAATCTATCTTCATGGTCTTTTAATTGTTTGTCTCTTTTTTCCTCAGTTTCCCTCTTTGCTGTCAACTTGTCTTCTAGGTCACTCACTCGTTCTTCCACCTCGTTAACCCTCGTCGTTAGGACTTCTAGTTTGGATTGCATCTCATTCAATTGGTTTTTAATTTCTGCCTGATTAGCTCTAAATTCTGCAGTCATGAAGTCTCTTGAGTCCTTTATACTTTTTTCTAGAGCCACCAGTAGCTGTATAATAGTGCTTCTGAATTGGCTTTCTGACATTGAATTGTAATCCAGATTTTGTAACTCTGTGGGAGAGAGGACTGTTTCTGATTCTTTCTTTTGAGGTGAGGTTTTCCTTCTAGTCATTTTGCTCAGTGCAGAGTGGCCAAAAGCAAGTTGTATTGGGAAAAAGAGAAAAAGAGAGGAGAGAAAGAAGGAAAGAAAAGAGAAAGAGAAAAAAAAAGGGAAGAAAAAGAAAAAAAAACGAAAAAAAAAAAAAAAAAAGAAGAAAAAGAGAAAGAAAAAGAAAGGAGAATAAAAGGGGGTGGGGGAAGGAAACAAATCAAAAAGCAAAACAAAACAAAAACAAAAACAAAAACAAACAAAAAAAGAACCACCGGGGAGTATCTTCTGATTCTGTGTTCTTTAAGTCCCTTGGCTTCTCCTGGAAGTTGTCAGTCTAGCTGGTGTTCCGGGGGAGGGGCCTGTTGTGCTGATTTTCAGGTGTTAGCAGTTGGGGGAGCTGCTGTGCCCCTGCCTGGTGCAGGGCTCGGTGGGGGTTGTTTACCCCGTGAGGCCGCAGGAGGAACAGCCCCAGTGGCGGGGCAGCTCTGGAAACCTGGATTCAGCTCCGGCAGGAACTCCGTCTGCAGGGCCTGGAGGCTCCGGGCGGGGCCGCTGATGTGCTCAGCTGGGGCAGGAGCGTCCTTGCTGTCCTGGGCCCTCCCGGTCTCTGCCTGTCCCGGGGGAGGCGGGATCCTGGGCTGTGTCCCGGCGCCCTGTGCTCCGGAGCCTGCGCTGCTGGATTCGCGCTCCCGGGCCGCGCAACCCCCTCCGCGGAGCTGCCGCCCAAGCACCTCGAGCTGCTCCTGGAACCGCGCAGCCCCCTCCGCACGGAGCCTCTTCTTCTGCCCGAGCCCCTCCGAGCTGCTCCCGGGGCCCCGCAGCCCCCTCCGCGGAGCCGCCCCCGAGCCCCTTCAGCTGCTCCGGGTCCCGCAGGGTCCCGCCGTGCGCGCTGCAGCCCTTAGGGAGCTCGGCGCACTCTCCTGGGCGCGCAGTTGCTGTTACTGTCCCCGGGAGCCCGAGCGCATCCCCGCCTTCCTGGGTCCTGCTCCAACCCCCTGCGAGCCCCTTTCCGCCCGGGAAGGTCGGTGCAGCTCCTGCGTCTCCGGGACGGGGCTCTCCTGTCCTGGGGACACTCGCCCCGGCCTCAGCCCGGCTCCTCGCGGGGCCCCTCCCCCTTGGAGGCCTTTGTTCCTTTATTTCTTTTTCCCCGTCTTCCTACCTTGATAGATGCGCGAACTCTTCTCACTGTAGCATTCCAGCTGGCCTCTCTTTAAATCTCAGGCCGAATTCATAGATTTTCAGGATAATTTGAAGGTTTTCTAGGTAGTTTGGTGGAGACAGGTGATTTGGAGACCCTACTCCTCCGCCATCTTGCTCCTCCCCCCTCAGTTCCTGGGTTTCTTGCAGAGATCTCCACCAGTCCTTGTGACTTCTGGTGGAGCTCCTGCATCTCACACTCAAGGGAGCCAGTCATCATGATGTTGGAAGTTGAGCATGTGCCCATCAGAATCAGTGAGGTGAAGTCTGTGGGATTTGTAAAATTTACTTGAACTTGGCGGGGTGTAGGTCTGAAACTGCCTGCAGCCACCTTGGCACCATGTGGAACCGAAGTGTGAAACTCATATTCAGCGTGAGCACATTCAGTGGGAGAGTAGAAGCATAAGGTAGAGAAAAGCCGGGACCCAGTGACGTCATTTAAAAAGTCGCTGGATCCAGCTCAGCTGGAATTCCTCTACATCTTGAGCTATTCAGCTACTTGAGCTAGAAAACTTTCCCCTTGAGGACGCTTGGGTGGCTCTATGGTTGAGCGTCTGCCTTTGGCTCGGTTGTGATCCCAGGGTCCTGGGACCGAGTTCGACGTTGGGCTCCTGCAGGGAGCCTGCTTCTCCCTCTACCTGTGTCTCTGCCTCCCTCTTTGTGTCTCTCATGAATAAATAAATAAAATCTTAAAAAGAAAGAAATTTTTCCTCTTGTATTTTTTTCTCTTAAACCAGCTTGACTGGGCTTTTTTTTTTTTTTTTTTTGGCCAGTTGCAACCAGAAGAATTGTAACTGTTGTGGGGCTCTCATTAGTTCTTTGAGATCACGAAGGGGAATTCTCAGGATATGCGTACTGCAGTTGACTTAAATGAAGGACTGACTTCATTCCTTTCTATTCCTGTGAGCACTGGTAGGGAAAAGAAGGCAGTAATGAAAGGACACAGACAAATGCACGTGTGACTATGGAGATGGTGTGTGTGTTGTCACGTTGGACGGTACACCATGAGTTGTCACCGCATAGCCTTTGCTCTCTGTGTGAAACACGTTTCAACCCTTAAACCACATCTTTTTTTTTCCTTGATAGTGCTCAAGAAAATGAGATCATTAAGTACATCATCATGAAAGCAGGTACCTGGCTTTTGAAATATTAGATTTCTTCACTTCCATTCCCTCAGTGGCTTGGTTCCCGTAACTTTAAAATGAAGGCCCACTTAGTCCAATTACACTTCTAAGAACCTGTGATGTTTTGATCTTGGATTCTTCTCTCTAGGCTATGGTGTGAGGGTGGTGTATTAACAAGCATCTAAAATTGAATGACAAAAGTAAACATGAGATAGGTTTTTCTCTGTGCTAATCAATGATGGCCATCCTGCTAAAAAATTCAGCTCAGGTTACAGCTGCCAAACAAATGAACGTGGGCCAGAAAGCTCCAGGACTCTACAGCATGAAGCTGTACCCAGGAGAAATCAGGCTGTGGATTGGAAGGCTTGTAATAAAAATTGATGCTGCCTTCCCAAGCTCTGGGATCCTGGGATTATACCTCCACAAGCATCTTACATGTATTGCCATCTGAGTCACCATCTCAGCATATCTGGTAGAAATGCAGAAATGCTGGTGAGACTTGCCACCAGATGACTTTTAACCCATTTGGAAGGCCAGGCAAAGTATGGTTGAGCTAACTTGCCTTAGGTCAGAGGCTCTATCTTCTCATGGCTGTGAAATGAAGGATGCATGGGGGAAGCTCCAGCTGAGAGCACTGTCCACTCTGTTGTCTTCTTAGTCGACACTAACCCATTAATTAGAAGGTTTGCAGTAATCATTGACACTTTATTCACAAATTCATTAGTGTTTCTGTTTATGCACATACATTAGATATATTCATACATCCATACACCTAAATTTCCATTTGGCTCTGCCATTCTAATTTTCTGGCTCAGAGGTGGAGAGTAAAAATCTGCCCCTGCCTCATTTCAAAACTTGAGTGAAGTTGTGGTAATAATACTGACATAAGGGATAGTGCACTGATTTAGTATTTTATTTTGAACAAATTATATATTACTACATCTGTGAATTTTTAAAAAATCCATTGAATGGTTCAAATATGCCAGGCACTGTGTTAGTTTCTGAGAATAAAATAGAGAACAAAACAAAGAGGTTTCTGCTTTCATGGGGCTTAAATTTTAGTGGGCGATCAAAACAAATATGCATGTAAGAAGCAGTTTTATGATTTATTTATTTTGTTATGATTTAAATTATGACTTAAAATAAATTGTGCATTAAAATTAGTTGCTGTGACAGTAAGTGGTTAGGTGGGTCCTTAAGCTTGGATGGGAAAAGGTGGCATTTATAAAGACATAACCTTTAAGCTGCAATTCTGCAATAAAGGGAGAGACATACGTATCTGAGAGGAAGAAGCATTTCAAACCGAAGGAGTAATTGATTCAAAGGCCCTAGGGTGGGAACAAACTTGGAGTGGTACAGGAACCAAGAGTGTCTCTCTTTTTGGACTCAAGGATGATAGGGAGAGCAGCGTGGGATGAAGTTGGATAGGTAAATGAGGGTTATCTCACAGAGCAGGCGTCTCAGCCTCGGCATTATTGACATTTGAGACTGGGTCATTCTCTTTGTGTGTCTTGTGCTCTGTAGGGTGTTGAGCAGCACCCCTGGCTTCCACCCACTAGATGCCAGTACTCCACTCCTCCAGTTGTGACAACCAAAAATGTTCTCAGATATTACCAAATGCCCCCTCAGTTGAGAACCACTGAAGTTGAATGTGCAAGCCTGTAAGACGGTTCCAGTTTTTTTTTTTTTTTTGCATTCCATGGAAAGCTACGCATGTTTTAAGCAGAGGAGTCTCATGATTTGATTTAACATTTTTTTCTTTTTTTTGATTTAACATTTTTTTGAATATCACTGTGTCTGCTATGAGTGAATGGGTTGTAGGAGGGCAAAAGTAGGAGAAAAGAAATCATCACCCCAAATAGAGGTTATAATGCCATGATGGAAGGTGATAACCATAGCAGCAAAGTCTCATGGGTAGGTTTGTTTTGGGTTAAGTTGCCAGAACCTATTTATGGACTAGATGGGTAGGCAGGAAGGGAAGGAGAACAGGAAGGAGAATATACCCATCCCATCTTTGAAGCTCTCTCGCTGAAGTGAGGGAAAGCAAACATATATATTGCTCTCATTACAGTGCATTCTAATACATGCATGTACAAATGTGTAGCTGTGCAGAGGAGAGAGTGAATAATTCTTTCAAGGTAAGTCATGGGAGGTTGCTCACAGGCTATAAAACTTTTGAAGAATAGGTAGGATTTTTCCAAGTGGAAAAGGAGCTCAAGTTCCTGGTTTATAAAAAGAGGAAGCCGTAGGAGGTATTTTTCTTCAATATTTCATACCATTGCCAAGGAAAATTATGCCCAGAGTGACTCTGTCCTGTGTCTTGAGTGGGAAGCTAGAATGAGTGTCCTCTAAATTGTTGCCTTTGTGAAGACTATTTTCTAAATTTGTGGGTAAAAGCAGCCTTTTACTGGTTAGCTGTAAGTATTTAAGATGTTTTGCAAGTGCTCTAAGACACCAAGTTTTATTTTGTTTTAACTGAATTTCAAGAGGCATGTGCTATAAGAAGTGTAGTTATACAATATTTCCAGATAATTGTTTCTTTTCCATACCCTAGAGTACCTTTAGGCATCAAATCCTATAGTTTAATAAAATGTGGCTTTACTAAGGAACTTAGCAGTAACAAATTTCAGATTATTCATTTGAACCTCTGGAACAATAACTAGTGTTTCCATTGGCATAAATACAAAGATATAAAGTTAAAGCTAAATGTCATCATAATTCTGTGCTGTCTAAAAGACTAAAATATATGGTCCTGATGGGATATGGTAATATCCACTTTCTCCACTCCCAGCACCATAGAGCCTTACCCTGGGGACTCATAGGCCCCCTAATGGGATGCAGACAGTGACTTTGAGTAGATGGAGTTCCATAAATACTTGGGGGCACTCCAGATTGGGACCTTGAGAACTAGATGGTATGTTAAATTCCCTCCTTCCTTTGCAGAGATTAAAAAACATCTCTCAAATTGACAAGAAAATTGGATAATAAATTAATTGTTTACAGTTTAGTAAACATATGCACAATTGAAGTTACACATCACGGGTGTATTTTTATCAGATGAAACACCGGATGAGGGATGAACCATTTGACCCAGTCTCTTCTGCCGTGGGAGAACAATATGCCCAAGTCTTGCATAATTGCTTGTTTCAACATGCTCACTAAATCAGGTGTGCAACTCCTGTCTTTCATCTTTAAGGGATGTTAGGCCATAGACCCGGACACAACCAAGCAGGGACAAGAGTAAATTGAGCACTCTGTCTCCTCTATGCTTCCTTTGAAATTTACATTTGGGGGTTTTAATGATGGATATCATTCGTGGCTGATTGCAGTTTGCTTTTTGACTGATGGAGTCGGTGTGAATTTTATTCTACCGTATGTAGATGCAGAAAATGTCACATTATTTTATTTTATTTTTCTAAATCAAATTAAGTGGTTTTGAGTATACAATCACCAGAGTTTTGAGAAATTCAATCACAGTTGATTATGGGGCATGAGGATGGACACTACTACCCTCCCAAATATTATAGGGACATTCATCATGGGGCTTGTGAATGCTTGGAACATAAGAAAGGGCTGATAGTCTGTGGACATTGGGAGCATTACTGGGATGCTCATTATTCAAATCGGCCCAGTCCATTTGAAAGCGACAGCTCTACTAATTCTATGTGCCACACCTGGAGCAAGAGATCTTTGTTAATGCTTGGACATTCACCTCTGTATGTCCAAACCCTTGAGGACTCACTGAAACTTCCATACCCTCTTCAGTCTTAGGGATTCCCTCCTTTCTCAGCATTTATCGCTTCTGCCAACCTCCCTGTGTTTGTTTCCTTCTGTCTCCTACCTTCTATCATCCCACATGGCCTCTGTTCACTGATTCTTTGGGCAACAACACTGTCTTCTTTTTTTGTGCTTTGGGTTTAGGGAAAGGAAATGGCTACATTTAACCTAACATATCATGTTATGCTAGCAGTCCAGATGCTTTATGGGTAAGGCCAGTTCACTCATGGTTTTAACTGGAACAGTGTTGAGAGTAAAAGAGGGCTCATTTTAATGACTATGCCAGGAAACCGGCTTACCTGGAACTGTCCCAGACAAACTACGAATGATGATCACCTTATATAAAGAAGGAAAGAAAAAAAAAAAAAAGTAGGAGAAGTAGCCTGTTATGTTTCCGACAGGAATCTTGGGAAACTACTCCATTTTGTAAACTATTTACAAGACTACAGTATAATGTCACCCTCATTACCAATATGTAGAGGGTCATGAGATGCAGACATGCATGACTGTGAGTGCCACATGCTTTCAACAGTGCACTTGTGTTCAAAATCTCGTGTTTCCATCCCCAGCCTTGAAAGTATGGGATTCTGAGTTCAAATCGGGCTCAAATGTTGACTCCTTGTTTGACCTTGAACAATCTTCTTAATTTCATAGTGTTTCTTTGCTCATCTGAAAACAAAAGAGGATAATGCTGATCCAAGCATATTGTGGAGATTAATTAGTTTCTGAAGAGCTGAGATCAACAGATGAAAGGCTTTGAGTGGAAATTATTTTGTTTTTAAAGGAATTATCGATGTGGGTGAATGAAAGAGAACTTACTGAACTGAATTCCAGACTTGGCTGCTAGTGGGAGTAGGGGAGGAAGGAATATTGCTTCTTGCAAAGAACTGTAACTTCACCCCACAAATGGCAGTGAGAAAATTGCTTTTGTTGTGATTCTGGAAGGAAGAGAAATTATGCAAAGGAAAAGAGCAAGAATAACAGGAGAATATATTCAGTTAAGCGCATTTCAAAGTAACTTTCCTGGATAAACAACTAGGGGGGTGGGAGTGAATGGGTGACGGGCACTGGGGGTTATTCTGTATGTTGGTAAATTGAACACCAATAAAAAAATAAATTAAAAAAATTAAAAAAAAATAAATGCTCTGCTCATCCTCTGTGATTAGGTCATTAGCCAAATGCTTGTAATCCAAAATCGGCTCAGCCAAGATCCCCCAAAGAGGCCTAATGGCCCATATGTCCTTCGTGGGAAGATCAGGCTAGGAATGAGAAACTGTCCATTTGAAAATCCTGCAACTGTTCATCATAGCATGATAACTTGCACTTATAAGTATGTTACTCTTTAAAACCAGTTTCACTCTTGTTAGGTTTGCTCTTCTGTTAAATAAATATTATTGCCCCTAATGAACATGAGAATCAGGAAAATTAAATAACCAGTCAAAATCTACTTGTTTAGTTAAATGGTGCAGGCAATATTCTGACCAAGGGCTTCTGACTCAAAAGATTCTGATTCTCCCACATCTACGAAGCTTGTGAGGATATTTGGATAGCATATGGAAATGAATTATTTCCTAAGGATCACAGAAGAATTGGAATGAAGACAAGTTATTTTTGTTAAAGAAAATAAAATAGTCTATTAAACCAATGCAATTTTACAATAGAATTGGTGGGAAATGCCAAAAAAGTAGAATTTTAAAAGTCACCTAAAGTTTCCCATGACAAATGAAAATTCTAAGTTATATTTCTTCTTTGTCTTTTATCAAAACATTTGTATAATGTAGTTACAGTCATGTTATTCCAAACTCTTTTGAAGTATGGTTTTCTTGGCTCCATAGTTTTCTAACTTGCATGGTTATCTTGGTCTTTTCCTTATTTTTTATAGATTCAGAGTCTTGCATAAATAAAATTAATGAATAAATAAAATTAATAGATTTTGAAAGAAATAGAAAACTATAACCCACAATCGTGAGAAAAAATAGTTAATCCTGATATGACCAAGATGTTGGAATTAACAGACAATTAACCTTAAAACAGCTGTTATAAATTTGGATAGGAATTTAGAAGAATGCATAGTTATATAAAAAGTGAAAATTTTAGAATTAAAATAGAATGTTTGAGAAGAAACTTCACCAGAAGGTTTGGAAACAGAATGGACAGTAGCACAAAAGATCACTGGAATTAATATAGATTAATATAAAGTATTCAATCTGGGGAACAGAAAAATGATTAAATTATTAACAGAAGACCAGTGACCTGTGGACAATACGGGTGGCATAGCCTATGGGTAATTAGAGTCCCAGAAAGAGAAAAGACAAGATGACGTGTAAATAATAGTTGGATTTTCCCCAAATTTGATGAAATATTTCAAAGTAAACAATAAGGAAACCTCAAGCAGGGTAAATTAAAAGAAAACCATGTTTAATGTGATTTTAATTTTAATATCATAGTCATAGTGAAAGAGCTTTCTAAGATTTTAAAAATATTTGAGACGGGTTCAAAAAATAAAAATAAAAAAGAACAAGAGATACATTACATCCAGGGAGCATACCAATGCAAATATGGTCAGTTTCTCATCAGAAACAATTAAGGAATGAAGACAATAAACAGAGTCTTTAAATGATTAAGTAGGAAGGAAATCTGCCAACCTCAAATACTTAATCCATTAAAAGTATCCTTCACAGAAGAAGGTGATATAAAGTCATTTTCAGGGAACAATAGGCATTTCATCACTGTTAGACTTTCACTGGAAGAAATATGTAACAAGGATCTTCAGTATGCTAGGAGATGACCTTAAGTGAAATTTGTGTTTAACAGAAGGAATAAAAAGAATTGGACATGGTGAATTATATGGATAACTACAAGGCTAATATTTCTATATTAAAAAATACATATAACATATAGCTGTTTAAAGAAAGACTGATATCACTGTTTTGGGTGTTTGTAAAATATATAGACACAAAGGATGAGAGTGCTAAAAAAATATTGTTGAAAATTTCTTACACTTGACAAGAAGTAGTATAGTTTTAATACTAAATAGATCATGCTAAGGAGATCTATCTAATCCCCAGAGCAACTACTAAAAATAGTGCAAAGATGTATGGTCCAAAAGGTAGTAGAAGAACCAAAATGAGGTAATACAAATATCAGTTAACCCAAAAGAAAATTGGAAAGAAGAAATAGAGGACCAACAATAAAACAGCAACAATGGAGAGGACAAATAGAAAATAAAGAGCAAATGATAAAGCTAGGACCTACTATATTAATAACTATACTAACTGTAAATGGACTACATTCAGATTAAAAAAATAGTATTGTCAGACTGGATTTTAAAAAGAATCAACTATATGCTGTGTACAAGAGATCCACTTTAAATACAAATTACAAAAATTAAAAGTATGAAATACTTAGGCAGAAAAACAATATATACACCAAACATCTCAAGTACAGGAAAAGCCTGAGTGGCTATATTATATCAAAAATGCTTTTTTCAAGACAAGGAGTACTACCAGAAATAAAAGGGACATTTCATGACAAATATCAGGTCATAAGGAAGACATAGTAATTATAAATACTAATGCCTAATAGTAGAGCCTCAAATAAATAAAGCAAAGACTGATAGAACAGACAAAAAAAAAATCAGTAAGGCATATGTAGGTGATATGAACAACACTATCTACTTGCTTGACCTAATGACATTTGTAAAATAGTATACCACACAACTACTGAATGCACATACTTTTCAAATGCCCGTAAAATATTGTTGCAAAATATGTGCCCAAATATCTTGGGCACAAAACAAATCATAAGCCATTTCAAATTTTGAAATATTATTGAGTGTATTTTCTGACAATAGCGTAATTAAATTAAGAGTTAGTAATAATAATGTATTTAAAAAGACCCAAAGTTTTGGAAATTAAATAGTACACTTCTAAATGACCTTTAGGTTAAAGAGGATAGCACAAAGGAAATTATATTTTGAGCTAAATGACAATGAGTGACAACATAGCAAAATTTATGGGATACAGCTAAAGGACAGATGGGAGCTATAGCTATAAATTATAGCTATAAATGCTATATGTTTATTGCTTTGAGTTTTAGAGTGACTTGAAATTAATAATCCAAGTTTCTACTTGAAGAATCTAGAAAAAAAGAGAAGAAAGTTAAGTAAAAAGAAAGAAATAGTAAAAATAAAAATAAATAATATAAAACCAAACATCTATAGTACCTGGTGGTATTGGATTGAAATAGGAGATATCAGTATGATTATAGGCATATTAGCTGTATAAATAGCTGTAAAAAGTTAGAGAACTAGAATTAACGAGACTCCATAAGCAATAAGTATACCTAGCAGCTAGATCTTGGTTTCATAATGCCATACACCACTTAAAAGAAACAGGACTCATTGGCGAAAAAGCTGATGACTCCTGAATTGGAACAGCAGAAGTACAAGATGAATCTGGAACTTTTTTTTTATTTGGGGGGGGGGGTAAAAGAAAGAAAATACTCAAAGATTGAGGGGGCTATGTCAAAAAGATACAGACATGAGCTTCAAAGGACTTTCAGTGGCCAAATATGGAACAATTTGAGTATCAAAATAAAAATAAGACTAACAGAGATTATAATCCATTGAATGCAATACATGTACATGAGCACATACTGATGATATAAGTAAATAAAGGTGAGATGGAAAATTTCTTTTTTACAACAAAAACACTACTACCAATTTATAATCATAACTCATATCTGGCAATCCTGATACTACCCTCACTGGCATTGAAATATTAGCATTTTTAAACCCTCACTAATTTGAAGGGCACGCATTGATCTTTAATTTGGATTTTCATTAAGCCTGTTGATAATTAGTGGGAGGCAACTTTTAGCCATAGGTTTATAATTTATTTCTAACTACAGTTTGATTATTATTTGGCCATTGAGTAGCCTTTATTTACTTATCACCCATTTTATAATTTCACATACAGTGGAAGCCACTCTTGCTATTTTCAGAATGACTCTGTTATTCTTAGGCATAGAAAGAGGAGGGACTAAACAGATGATTTTTAAAAAGAATTTTCTTAGGACATTGGTTTAAATGTCTACAGCTGCTCTAAATTCATTATCTCCATTAAAATATATATTTTTTTAATTTACAGAAGTGATTGTAAAAAGGAAAACAAATGTATGTTACAGATTTTTTTTTTAAAAGGAAGTGATCAAAAAAAGGGAAGTGATTATTTCTTGGTTATCTGTTATGTTTATAGGATTCATTTTATAATCATCTGGTAAACTAGTCAATTACTCTGTGATGGAGATATCATTATGCCTATTTTAATGATGACTTGCTAACTCTGTAGAACTGTGCACTTACTTGATCTGTGGGCAAGGGAGGAAGGTGGGAAGGGTGAGGTGGCATGGGAGAAGACAACAGAAAAAAGCATTTGCTTGTGAGTCCTTCCCTGAAGAAAGGCAATTCATTCATTCGTTCATTCATTCATTCATTCATTCATTCCACAAATACTCCTTGAGTTCATGCAGCACACCAAAGTTAAGCTGGGAATTTAGGAAGGACTCTGATATTCATCCCCACCCACTGGTCACTGGGGCATGATGAGGGAAGCTCATGGCTGATGAGTGAAATCTCATCCTTTGGTATCATATGGTAGGAGATAATGAAGCGAATGTGGATATTTAGGTTAATTCTATCCTAAACAAAACAAAAATAAGCAGATTTGTTCCTTTTTTTTTCTTTTTCTTTTTGTTTTTTTTTTTTTTTAAATGTGCTTTCATTGTAATTCAATCCATATCTACTGAAGGATGGTTGAAGTAATAAATATAGCCTTTTTCTCCAAATGGTACCCAAACAGGAGCTAAGTGCTCCTTGCTGCTTAGTAGTTTTCTGTCTGTCCTTAAACTGTGCATTTATATTGGGTTGCTGTCCTCTGCTTCCTCCCCCCGACTATCTGTGCAACACCTGCACACACACACACACACACACACACACTCTTTCTTTTTTTTCTTTCTTTCTTTCTTTCTTTCTTTCTTTCTTTCTTTCTTTCTTTCTTTCTTTCTTTCTTTCTTTTTCTTTCTTTTTTTCTTTCTTTCTCTCTCTCTCTCTCTCTCTCTCTCTCTTTTTAAAAAATATTTTATTTATTTATTCATGAAAGACACACACACGGGGGTGGTGGGGGGGGCGGGCAGAGACATAGGCAGAGAGAGAACCAGGCTTTTGCAGGAAGCCCGATGTGGGACTTGATCCCCAGACCTGGGATCACGTCCTGAGCCAAAGGTAGACGCTCAACTGCTGATCCACCCAGGCATCCCTATATGCGTATTTTTAATATCAAATATTATTGCTTCTTTCTTGGGTTTCTACTTTCCACTCAGGCTGTAACTAATTGTCCTTGCATATCAATTCTAAAATCTAAAGTATGGGCAGCCTGGGTGGCGCAGCGGTTTAGCACGTCTGCGGCCCAGGGTGTGATCCTGGAGACCCGGGATTGAGTCCTGCGTCGGGCTCCCTGCATGGATTGAGCCTGCTTCTCTCTCTGCCTGTGTCTCTGCCTCTCTCTCTGTGTGTCTCTCATGAATAAATAAATAAAATCTTTAATAAAAATAAAATCCAAAGTACATGTGAGAAGAATGTAAGTGTAACCAGGTATAATTGTGATCAAAACAGTGACTTGAAATACAAAAGTGGCTAATGAAAGCTTCAGCAGATGGGGCATGTGAAGATTAATATGTGGCATTTTAAAACGTCCAACCCTTACCTTCTCAACTGTGTTTGTTTGATAAGTTATTTATTTAGTTTATGGGTTAGAGGTTCAGGTGATACAAGAGAAGAGAGTTAAGAACCCCAGTGCTAGGGTCCTGGAAAAAGACGGAGGGGACTAGAGCTTTCAATCTAGTTGCTGGACTAGAAGCCTCAGCGTCACCTGGGAGGTGGTTAAAAATACAAAATCATTGTCTCTAATTCAGTGAATCAGAAGCTGTAGTTGAACAAGATACCCAGGTAATTTGCAAGCACAATCAAGTCTGAGAAGCACTCTATCAGTTTACTCTTGTTATTGAAACCAAACCTCTCACTCAGGTGTTAACAAACACAAGCAATAAGGAATGTTTTGCTTTTGCTTACTTACCTCCAATCTTATCAGACGTTTCTTTTTCTTTTTTTAAGATTTCATTTATTTATTCATGAGAGATACAGAGAGAGAGAAGCAGAGACACAGGCAGAGGGAGAAGCAGGCTCCATGCAGGGAGCCTGATGTGGGACTTGATCCCAGGACTCCAGGATTACATTGTGGGCTGAAGGCAGGCGCTAAACCGCTGAGCCACCCAGGGATCCCCCTTATCAGACATTTCTGATGAGCTGAATGAATTTCTAATTATTGGAGTTCAACATATACTTGGTAGGCATAGGGCTCTATGTTTGTGTTATGAGCTGAACCATATCCTCCCCAAAATTATATTTTAAAGCCTTAATTCCCAATGTGACTATATCAGGAGATGGGACTTTTAGGAGGCAATTGAGATTAAATGAGGTCATAAGGATAGGATCCTAATCCAATAGGATTGGTGACCTTATAAGAAGAGGAAGACCTTTTTCTTTCTCTCTGCCATGTGTATGTGCACCCTCACATGGCAAGAAGGCAGCCATCTGCAAGCCAGGAAGAGGACTCTCACCAGAACCTGATCATGCTGGCATCCTTATCTCAGACTTCCAGCTTTCAGAACTATGAGAAAATTAGATTTCTGTTGTTTCAGTCACCTAGTCTATGTAGTTTATATGGCAGCCTGGACTAAATCAGCTACAAACACTCATTCTTCTCCTAAAGCAGCTTGGCCCTCAGATAGGGCTGATTAGGAGTAAGTATAATAAATTCCCTACTCCATGACATTTCATCCTACAGTGGGTTATTGGTCATTGATCCTTTTCCTTCTCTTTTTTTGTGGTGACCAATGGTTCCAGTTTATTTGGGATTGAGGGGTTTTCAGGGCTATGGAGCTTTTAGTGATAAAACTGGGTGAGGACCAGATAAACTGGGTTGGTTGTTCACCTTATTCTTTTGTTACATTTTTTTTTTCCTGAGCTGGTCTTAGCTGCCTTCTGAGAACTTCACACTGCCACAATGGAGAGGAGACCATTCCAGCAGAATCTCACAGTGACTTGTAGGGTAACCAACAGATTGGAGCTCCTGGGACACCTACACCTTGAATTGTTCCTGTTGCGGAAGAGAGAAGCATAGCCACCCAGGGTGAAGGGAATTCAGAATTGGCAGAGGGGTCCCCAAGCAGCCTTCTTTTCCATCTCAAGTTTCTTTTTATAACCTCAAGCTAATTCTAAAGAAAGAGTCATATGGCCAGGCATAACGTAACTGGTAAATATTTACACCTTTAACAGAGTGATTAAGAGGCTTTTGGTGAGTTTTATATTCTTCATGTTTTACCATGAAACTTGGATTTAAATTTTGCGGTATACTCTGTCACGCAGAAATGTTTATCATTTCTGTAAGTGCTGTTGCTTCCTTGTCATCATGACTGGGGAAGAAAACGTGGAGAATCATATTTTCAGTGCTTGACCTGAGAGTAAAGCTTAGTAGTCAGAGCTAATCACATGACCTCACCTGGAGCTCACATCTCCTGTGGCCAGAAAGGGAAGGGAAATGAGAAATGGAAAATGAATAGTAGTAATATCTGAAACTAGGATACAAGGGGGTGGACCTGTCTTGAAAGGCAGACTGTTCTGCCCCTGAAGAATAAGTCATTGACTTGGGATCTGGCCACTTTGCACATGAGCTACTTTTATAATTGCTCCGTGAAGTCAGGATTTATTTAATAATGATTAATAAAACTCATATAAAATATTACGGAAGCCAGATGCTTTTATTAACAAAACATAGTGGTTTAACCTACTTTCCACAGACTAAAATTGGAAGTGCCCAAGGACAATGTGTCACAAATGCCCAAGGCTATTCATACCTTGGATACCCAAATCCTATGTGTAAGAAAGTGAAAACCCGGAGGAACGAGGGCTTCAGCACTTATTTGGAGAAGCACAGTCCTCTCATTGATAGCTGGTATCTCCCACATGTTATGGTGGAGCATGCAGGGCTCAGCAATGCATGCATCTCTCAACTTTTCCAAACACAGGGGCACTAAAGGCCAGACATTTTGCAAGATTCACACCACCCAATCCCATGTTTTTTAGTGCAGTAGGATGCTCAGTCCACGTAGCATTCTCTGATGATCTAAGTTTCTCTTTACCAAGGCAACACCTGTTATTTCTCTGGAGCCTCTCATCTTCTGCTGATCCATGGCCTTTCACAGCAGTTGCTCCCAAATATAATCAAACTATAGTAGATTTACCTCCACAGCAAAGTTTACATGTGTTCAGAAGCTGGGTGTATGCAATATCATACTCTGCCAAAAGAACTTAAAATTTAGACAAATACAGAAGTCATTAATGCTGTGGAGTTATTCACTATTAAAAATGGGGGAAATTAATCCTTTCCTAGAGGAGGGGAATACATCATATCTTTAGGGTTATTTGATCATTTGGAGGTCAGTTTCTTCTCTTTTCTCCGTTGGCTAAACTATTTTTGGAAATTGAGGTTTTTCTTTATTTCTTTTAAAGCACATTATTGATACTTGGCATCTCTTCAGTAATAGAATTTTGAAGAGCTCATCCTGTTCCCATCCTAAGCCAAATCGTGACTGGGTATGAAAATGATGCTGTTGATTGACAATCCCAGGATGTACATAAATCTGAACTTGTATTGTTGTAAAGGGTGTTTGAAAGGCCATGTGGAGTCTCTGTGAAGTTAGGAGCTATTTAGGGCTGGAGAACTTGAAAAAAAAAAAAAACAGTTGATGTTAGGAAAATAAAACAGAACTGTGGCCTGGGATTAAGACTGTAGGTTTACGTAATGGCCAATCCCAGCCTCCTGTCCTCCCCTGGCCATGGCGCTGTAGAAAATCAGAATCTATACTTCTCACCTCAGAAACTTGGATTATAATGCTTGCCTGGTTTGCTGTTCTTGTAAGGTTGCTGACATATAAATAAGGCAGACTGTTCTGAGAGAGATTTGGAAAATGACATATTCCACAAATTTGCGGTGTCATGGTTGGCTATCACTGATACGGAATGGTCTCAATCAGTGCATGAGCATAATGGTCAGGAGTCATCCATTTGCTCAGCAAACACCTGGGTTCCCTTTATTGATCTATATATGTCTATGCATATACCATTATCTGTATCTATAGCCTTATTTCTATGCTTCTGTCTGTATCCATATCTGTATCTATTGCACATTCATACGTTTATTTGTATGAATATAATAGAGATAATAATCTTTGTCTCTATTTATTTCTCCCTGTATCTCTATGCCTATGTCTTTACCTATGCTTAGGTGCGTATCTTTATTTTTACGTATATCTGTGCCTATATACTGAGAGAGGCAGAGAGAGCAGTCTAGTCTATCCTAAGAAATGGGGATGCAACTGTAAATGAGCCATCACAGTTTTGACTTACAGCTCTCAGGAGAGAGCTGCATTAAACAAACATATCTTGAGTGAATTACAATTGTGGTAAGTGTTATGAAGGAAAAGAGCAAAATAAGAGTCTCATCCCAGCAGGCACCTTCAGGGACCCCCAAGAAATGAAACACTAAAGTCACTAATCCTCACGCAGTGGGTATGGCCCACAGATGTGGATACCAGCTTTTGTGAGTAAATCCCTAAGAGAAAAAATACTTCATTTTAGAAAGCCAGCTGTTTGAGTTTTAACACTAAGTGGGGCCTTCTACAGTTTTCTCATAAGGAATAAGGGAGACACTTTTAATTATATCATGGGCTGTATCTAATTTACTATTTACTAAATATCCTGCACCTATTTTTTTTAATATACTGAAATTTCCATCAAGATAAGTTCCAGCTCTTAGTTCAGCTGGGGCTCCTGGATTAGCTTTTCTTTCCCATCCCATTTTGTCAGGCAGATCTTTCCACCTTTCAGGGCTGCTTAATGGGATGAAAATCATTTGAGTCTGTTTGTGAGAGTCTCTGTGAGTTGTACACCATACCTGGGCCTCTAAGCCAGTCTCCCTCACTCTCCTCTCAGGCATTTACAAGCACACCCTTCCTGCAGCTTTAGCAAGTTCTCACAACTAAAAGGCAAAGGACATGGTGTTGGGGAGACTGAATTCATGGTTAAACAAAGAGACAAGTGAGCTCAGGAAAGTGACAGTGCTTTGGTTTTTTTTTGCATTTTAATTTGGTTCACCCCTAACCATGCTGTTCTCTTATCACACACTTTGTTTCTTCATAGCTCTTTGTGATAATTAATCATTACTTGCATTTCTATATTATTGTTTCCTCTTGGTATCATTTCTCCTCCACTATCTATAAGCTCCTTTAAGTAGGGACCTTCTCTGCTTTAATCACTGATGCGCATCACAACCTGACATATATTTGTCATTCCATAAATATCTGTGGTTTGAATAGATGGATGAATCCTGAGGTATCTCACATGTACTGATTGCAACTAATGTAAACCTTAGGAAACCTTTTGGAACTGGAAAGCATTAAATTGATTTTCTTTTTAAAAGTTAAGTTGCAGATGAGTGTTAAAACAAGTCTGTTCAATTGTGTGCTTTTCAGTATATACGCTTTACCTCAATGAAACATTTTTTTAAAGCTGAGACACAGCTTAAAATACCCTGTGAAAATGTTTAAAAAACAGGTAAGAATTTGAATGAACAAAATAACATGGTCCTCAAATGACTGTTTTGGAGGAGAGAGGCAAAGATTTCCGCTAGAATTTATCCAGCTACAAACCGCTGTCTTAAGCCAGCAAGAAATTTATATTCTTTCAAAGCTGAAGGAAAATCAAAATCCACAAGCGACCCTTCCCTTCCCATAGCTGTTTTGTACACTGCTCAGTTTCTGGAGATCTGAGATAATCATTTTGTCCTTGAGAGTCTCGTGGCTGTGCTCTTAGAGAGTTTGGGTTTAAAATCTTAGGATTTGATCCTGTTCAGAAAAACAAGGCATGAGCACCTGCAAAGCATCTAAAATCAGCCACTGCCAGAGGCTGGCTGCCATACCCGCCTCCCCATTCCGATGTGTCCTCTAGGAGGTGAGGGTAAGAAAACAAGCCCTGCTTGTGGGAAAAATGTCTTTGTTGCAAAGCGCCCCACACTCCTTAGGGTTTGTTTTAGGATTGCACAATGGGCAACTTTCATTTTTCTTTAGTACAGTTTAGGGTTTTAAGCATCGTACAGCTATGTGTGTGTGTGTGTCAGGGCATATAGATGTGCTTTTATAGGTACAAGAAAATAAATCGTCCAAGCCAGCCTTCCCCTTGGGGTGTGTTGATGAAACTTTGGCTGAGGGTTTTCTCTCTTTGAGGCCTGTTTACAGACACTGCCGTTAAGACAAAAGCATGTGGAAACACAAGGATGCTGCTGCCTCTGAGGGGAGGCTTGTTGGATCCTATGTGTCTATACAAGTGAATTTGTTTTAACTTCCGGTGCCTTTTGTTAGTGCCATGAGGAACCAGTGGAATTAGCTGTGTGGATAGGAGACCTAGACAAGGGGGGTGGATGCTGACCTGCCCTGGGAGCCAGCAGCCGTGTCCTGCCACATTCCACAAAAATCACTTTGTTTCACTGAGCTTCTGTTTTCCCATGTCATAAATGGGAACAGAACAGGTGAATTTATTGAGTTTTCATGGTTTGGGCAAGGGCTTAACATGCATTATCTGAACCGTCCCTATTGAATAACCCCAGAATGTACTGATTGCTATTGTTATCACTCCCATTTTGACAGAAGGGGTACCCATGGCTCACACTGGTCGTAGGGTGCAAGTATCATAGGGTTCCCTGGCTCTGGGACCAATTCTCTGATACCTACTGAGTGCGAGGATCAGGGTTCCCTGGCTCTGGGACCAATTCTCTGACACCTACTGAGCGTCCTGAAATTCAACTCCATTTTAATAGCGACCACCTAGAATTAGCACAGACCCCACAAGTTAAGAGCAAAATCCTTCACAAGACGACCCTGCTTTATAAGATTGACACCAGCCATAAGTTTTGGATGTTTTCAAGCCACCCATATTTCCGCCAGGCTGGCTACAAATTTGATACTTCTCACCATCCCCCTTCTGGTTCAGTTTTTGCTAAAAATAACTCCTAGAACCAAAGGAAGTACTGTACTTTTATTATAAAAGTTTTACTATAGATTATATAAATAAACAGCCACGTGAATGGTACATAGGGCAAAGACTGGGAGGGTCTCAAGCATAGGAGCTTCTGTGTCTATGGAGTCTGGATACGTTACCCTCCTGGTACATTGAAATGTCCACTAATTGGAAAGCTCTACTGAACAGTGATGTGCAAAGTTTTGATTGGGGTTTTATTATGTAGGCATGATTGACTAAATTGTTGGACATATAATTGAACTTCATGTCCAGTCCCACTCTTCTCCCCATTGATTGGGTTGGCACAAAGTTCTAACCCTCTAACCACAAGGTTGATTTTTCTGGAGACCAACCCCCATCTTAGAGTTATTTAGTGGCCCACCGTGATCCACCTTTCCCACTCATGTTTCCTTGCTCTCCCTCCCTCTTGGCTGTGCTCCTACCTGGCTTCCAACAATCAACTTGCATTTCTTTGCCTAGTGGCTTTCTCTTGCCAGAGATGGCTTTGCTCTGCAGGCAGTAGGCTGGAAGTAAAGGGATTCACACCCACTGGAAACACTCATGCTAACAGAAAGGCAAATGAATAAAGCGGTGAGGTTATGAACCCAGAGAATCTGAATCCCCTGCACTTTGCCCAACTGTTATATTGGCGCCTTGTTTGGTAATACCTACTCCAATAATAAATCAGGGGTACTGCCTGAGTAAAAGAAGACAGTTGGTGATGATAACCCCCACATATACAAACCTTGCTCTGTTATGCTTAAAAATCATTATCAACAATGATATAACTCCGGGTCCAAGCAAAGTAATTCCTCCTTTTAGAATAGCCACGTGTCCAAAGGTGACTCTGAGAAAGGAGCCACCTTGTGGATGTATCTTGACCATAGTGGCAATGTGCACGTTTATTACTTATGTTTTGTGTTTTCCCAGTGAACACATGCCTTTGTTATTAATTATTCATCTATCTTCCAGTATAATTTTAGATCTGGTGATAATTTCTGAATTTCTCTATTTATAGAAAACTTTGAACTTCATAAATATTAAAATGCCCTATTATCTACATGCAGACTGCTTTTTCTATGGCCATAGAAATTATGCAATTATTACCAGAACTATTAATTAAATTTGAAAATAGATAAATAATGGATTGGGATGCTATTTATGCGTTAAATATGAGATGATGAAAATTATCCTCCATTCTGTCACTTTTGATGAGTCTAGCCTACTATATGCTCTCAGCTTTTATTATTGAAAGCTTTTATGTTACTTTACATAAACAGTTGGTTATAAGAAATAAGTCTTGAATAGTGATCGATTTTCAGATGGATTAAATTTTTTCATAATGAAACAATCAAAATGTGGCCCTGTCATAATGGTCAGGTACTAGGCAATTTCCAGATTCCGCAAGTTAAAAACTTGAATCTTAATAGAGAGAGATAAATCTCCAAGAAAATAAAGAGCACATTATTGGGAACCAGCATGAGAAGCTTTCATGAATTCTTTATGGTAAGATAATGCACTGATAGATTTCCTCAGGTCAACCTCCTGTACTTAATTCCTTCATATCTGCCTTTAAAAAGATGCTTTGTGGTTATCTCTGGTTGGTGGGAGATGCCTGTTTGTTTAGTTCACAATACTCATGGACCCTCATGAGCCTTTAAATCACCACCCTACAAAAATTGTCCTTCTACTCTGTGCTAAATTTGAGGTTTTAAATGGAAACTTTCACCAATGTCTTTGGAATCTTTTGGTTTTTAATCGAATGGTTTTACTGTGACCAACAGTAAGAAATGCATTTTACATGGTCACTCAGGACTCACCTACAATATAGGAAACCAGCATTACACAAAGAATTTAGTATGTTCTAATTTATTTCTTTATAGAAGAAAATGCTCCTGGAACAATACTCCTGACTTCATGACTGCTAGTGGGCTTGCAGTTAGCCAATTTAGGTGGCTCAAAACCATCAACTGATCTGATTTATTGAGCAGGAGCCTGGAAATGTGAACACAACATACTTTACATGTCTGCCTTCCTGCATTTCCTGTTCCTGGAGAGTTGGACTAATGTATGTTGGTCCCTCTTTGGATGGTTTGCCTGACGTCATCGCAAATGGATCTTTGAAAAATTGATAATTTTAAAAGAAATCGCTGTCATCGATGATGCTTCCTCAGATTTAAAGTTACTGAGAAAAATTACAATGAACTGCATCATTAAGAATTTGTTACCACTCAGAAATTGACCTTTGGCTTTCCTGTAGGAAAAATTTGCTAAGTACATTAGCAGTAGGTAAAAAGAACATGGGACATTTCTTGGTGAAAATTTATTAGTTTAGAAATGACAGTTTCCATGTCAAAGATTGACCTGTTAATTACCAATGAAATTTATCTTATGTAAAGAATGTTTGG
Organism: Canis aureus; assembly: GCF_053574225.1. Classification (NCBI taxonomy): domain Eukaryota; kingdom Metazoa; phylum Chordata; class Mammalia; order Carnivora; family Canidae; genus Canis; species Canis aureus. The sequence goes on from NC_135618.1 coordinate 42,481,911, forward strand.
GAAAATAAAATTCTCAGTTGGCTATCACTGCAAATGACTGTTTCCAAATACCAAACTTGTGCTTTTAAGGTGAGGGCTTTTACTTTCACAGGTAATTAAAACAGTTGGCCAAAAAGATAGTTGCAGAGAGATTCTAAATAGTGAAAGTTTTGAATGAGAGCAATTTGGGGGGAAAAATTCTAGGATTTTTTGATGTGGCTACTTGATGTCCAGAGCCAAAAACCAGTGTATATTTTTATTTTTAATTAATTAATGACCTAATTGCTGTCTCATCTACAACTCTGCACACTCATGCTGGCTGCTGATGCATGCTTCTTATAGTTTCTCAGCACATGCCAATTTCATACTTTTGGGATAATCTAGTGTTCAGTGGGAGCAGAGCTGTGACACCAACTAAGGACCAGAAGAGCCCAGTGGATGACAAGGGAAGATGGAATTGAAGTAGATGAGAAGACATGTCTTCAAGGATGAGTGTATGTTCCTAGATGGACACAAAGGAGGAGGGGATTCCAAGCACAGTAGATGTTACATGCCAAAGCAGGAAGTGTGAAAGTTCAGTGAAAATGAAGAACATCCAGAACATTGTACCAAGAGATGGATAAGAGGGAGATGCATTCTGAGAAGCCAAGCAGAGGCCCTTGATTGGACAAGGAAATTGATGAAAGCTCTTAAGTGAGAGATGATCTCACTTCTGTGCTGTGAAGCTTCTGCTGACAAACATCATGAAGAAATGGATTAAGACATCATTTCTAATATTTGCCTGAGTTTATGAATCCTCTAAGGCATTGTATATGTATCATACATGCTATATTTATGTATATACGATCTCCTAGGCCTCTTCTCGGGGACTTGTGTGTGTGGAATATGTTACATCCATTCTCACAAATGTCTCATGAGCATTTGCTGTGTTCTAGTGTTCTAGATTCTGCACTAGCTGTGGGATTATGGCAGTGAACATGACAAAGATGGTTTAGATCCCCGTCGGTCTTATGTGCTCATGGGAGGGAGACAGATTTAACAAGTAAATGCCTAAATAAAGAAGATAATTTCTGGAAGTGACAAGTGCAAAGAACAAAATTATGTACTGTGTGAGTTCCTTAAGGGAAGGAGTCTCATTTGATTCGAACTTATATCCCACCCAAATGTCTAGCACAGTGTCTTAAAAATGATAATAGCTGTCCACAATGAGTGTTTACTGTGTACTCAACATTATGAATGCACTATGAATGTAGTGAATTCTCTCTTCAAAACCACTTTATAGGGCAGAGGTTGTCAACCAGTGTTGATTTTGTTGTTAGGGCACATTTGGCAATGTCTGGCAGGAGACATTTTTGGTTGTCACAAAATGATAGGGGTGTTATTGAGTGCTACTGGCATCTAACGGGTATAGGTCAAGGATACTACCAAATACCCTGCAATGCACAGAGTATTCCTCAAGGCAGAGAATGATCTGGGCCCAAATGTCAGTATTGCTAAGGTTGAGAACCCCTGCTGTGAAGGATGATATTGTTGCTCTCCTTTTATGAAAGCACAATAGAAGATTCAGATGACTGAAGTGATGCCTAGGGTGTGGTAGAGCAAGGCTTTTAAACCACAGAGCTTGGCTCCAGAGCGCACATAACTCCTATGGCTGCAGACTATGTGTGAGATACAGGCATGTGGAAATGAGAATGACCATTCTGACAGCTAATGTAGGGTCTTCAAAGTCTTTGGTTTGAAAAATGAGAAACATTTATGAAGATGAGTGCCGGGTAAGATGGGCTCACTTCGGGGGCCTTGGTTTAATCAAGAACTTGAAATTTGTTGTTTCCTTGCACTTGTCATAATATCCCATTGTTAGCACCTGCCAGTGTTGCCCCCTAAACTGTTGCTGCTATTTTAGAGATGAACCACAACAGGTGTGCCAAATATTGAACCATTAGCGAGCAGTAATTCCCTGGCATGAATATTTATCATCTTGTAACGAGACAACAAAAGCCGTGTCTACTTTTTAGAACAATGTGCAGCAACGTCCTCAAAACCAAATTGTTGAGTTTCTCATTTATGCAAAGGAAGAACCGCTCCTCTGTAATTTTCCATTAGGTGGTTTTATTTTCTCAGCCTTCTCTACATCAAAACAGCCCCAGCAAGGGCTTGATTTTATTGAGCTGGTAAGATCACCCAACAGTTTATAGAGCTCAAGGCTCTGATTATCAAAATATCCATTCTTAAGTTGTTCTGGAAACCAGTCGCTTCTCTATGGAGAAATGCCAAAAATGATGGAGAGGGAACATTTTTCTTCTCATTCTTAATTTGCTTCCTCTCTCTCATTCTTCCCTTATTTTATTCCTTCTTTTTTCCTCCTTTTTTTCTTTTCCTAAGAGAAACCATACTACAAATGAGGATAAGAGGAGAAAATTCAGAAACAATAAGGGTTATAGAAGGCATCTTATAGCAGAGTACTTGTACATGTGATGTGCTAGAACCCCAAGCTAAAATCCTTTTAAAGGAAAAACTAAGAGAGAGAAGCATGGTATGGTTGAAACCCTCAGCATTCCTGACTTGTTACTCCTGCAGTATTTTAATGCCCAGTGATGTCCTCATTGTGAAATATCTTACAGTACACACTTACAAAATGCACATGTAGTGATGCTGATAATAAGTGATTTAAAGACCAAATTAGTCTCCCCAGTCTTTTAAGTATTGCCACAACTAAGGGAGTAAGGATGGATTCCCAATAAGTGTGTTTGCCATTTGTCTTGGGATATCATTACTAACAGTAAGATAAGCTCTTCTGTGGATATTGTATGATGATCATGTATTTGATTGTCTCTCATCTTAAGTTTCTGCAAATCATTTTCCTTCTGACTCCAAAGTCATTGTTGGATTTTCTCCTCTCTTGTTCTTTCTACAAATTCTATCTTTATACTTTGACCAAATAAGAGTTTCAGTTAGCCAAACTTAAATCTATTTATTTGTTCAATAAAGGGAACAGATTTTTAGCTTCTATCATTATTACATCCTTTAGGTTTTTTTTTTTTTTAAGATTTATTTATTTATTTTAGAGACAGAGAGAGTGAGCAAGCAGGGGAAGGGGCGGAGGGAGAGGGAGAACCCTGAAGCCGACTCCCCACTGAGTGTAGAGCCTGACCCGAGGCTGGATCCCAGGACACTGAGACCGTGCCCTGACATGAAACCAAAAGCCGGCTGCCCTGCTGACTGAGCCATCCAGGCACTCGGCTACTTTCTTTAGTTTGATGATATACACATATAAACTAAAACTTCTTCTAAGACAAGATGTGTGTTTTCCTGTTTAGGAGGCTTTATCAGTAACACCTAATCCCTAGGAGGTGTTCAGAAAATTTTTGCCAAATGAATGAGTGAATAAATGAGTGAATGATGAAGGTTAAATAAGGAGTAAAGGCCAAAACTTAAAACAAATTACCCTGAGCCAAAAGGCTCCCTTTGGCTTGATATTCCCCTTACTGGGTAATAATAGTAAGTAACACTTACTGAGAACTTAGTGGGCATTGGTATGTGTTGTACAATTTAACCTCACAAGAGAAGAATCTTTATTTTCTCCATTTTATAGACGGAGAATGGAGGCCCAGGGAGATGCATGCCCAAGGGTAGCTAGTATGTGCCTGAGTCTGGATATAAACCTAGGCAGTCTGCCTTTTAGCCACTTTACTAAACTGGCCTCATTACAGTAACAAAGAATGGTGTCTCTCAAGGAGACTTCCAGAAACCAAAAAATATATTCAGAGCTGCTCTTTTGGGGGAAGGTATCTACAAATCTGAGGGCAATAAAGTATAGTGAGAAATGGTAGCTCATTATGATGTTATCCAAGAGGGAATTGGAATTCACATCATCTGTGGTTTTGGACAGTTGGTTGTCTTTCTGAAAGCTTGATAAACTTTCCTTTGTTGGGGTTTTTGTTCAGTTTTTCAATCTGAAAGGATCCCTATGTGGGAAACAAACAAACAAACAAACAAACAAACAAACAAACAAAACCATTGCAGTTCAATTGCAAGGACCAGTAGGAAAGTAATTTTGGACAAAGAATATGGGCCTAGACCCTTCCTCTCCCAGAACCAAAGATCCTGTGCAGACCTTTCTCTGTGACTATTTCTCCTAATCTGGCTAGCGTTCCATTCATCACCAGGCTTATCTTTGCAGTGACCCAGTCATTTCCCTTCAGCCCAAGGCAATTAAAAAAAAATCTAAACTTTTTTCTAAACCTTCAATTTTCTTTAATACAAACTTTGACTTCTTTTGCAAGACACAAATGTGCCCTCCTTTTTGAAGCACTCCATGATTTCCTCACATTTCCTAAGTATACGCTTTTATATTACTAGGAAACACTTGTTATTCTTTGCTTCCTTGTATAAGAATTATCTAATGACACATTAGTTCCCCTCCATGTGAGCTCCTTAAAGCCTGGGACTTGGTTGTGTTGCTTCTTGCCTCTCCATCACCTACCCATACCTCTATGGAGTGGCCACTCAATAAATATTGAAAAGATAGAGGGACAAGGAAAAAGCTAGGGAAGAAATGAAGAAAAGAAAGAAGCAAAAGTTCAGTCCAGGTTTAAAATTAAAGGAACCAAATTCCCAAGCAAGGGAGCCACTGGAGAATTTGAAGCTGATGTGGGCCCCATGCCAATATCATTACAGAAAACATTCAGATTGATGCTTTCCTGCATGCTTTGGTAGCAGAGAGTGCACCTGTACATCTGGGCTAGCTACAGGTAGCACATCATTCTCATTCTTCATAGATGACACAACACTTCCCAGCCATGTACTATGTTTTGCACACAGTGCACACACACCAATTTTTGCCTTGTTGAGCCTTTTAAACTCTTATTATCTCAGATTATGAAGACAAGCTGTGCAGGGTATAGGCATGATCTCAAACTGAGTTAATTGAAGGCAGAGGTCAGTTCGGCCTGCTTGGACCATCCATCAGTAAAAAGTTTGCTTGTTTAATGCACAGAGTAAAAGAGTCAAAGTAAAGATGCAGGTTTCTCCTGACCCTCCCATTTGGAGCTGTCAGGTAGATGTTAGATTTCACTGAGCTGTTAAAAATCTTAATGGATCCTACTGAGCTGTTTCAGGTTGTTTGTGACAATCACTTAATTTCCTTGTTTTGCAGCTAACAATGATTTTAATCTTCATTCCAGATTAATCACCTAAAGCCTAACTGTCCTTTTCTCCCACTGGCATGCCTGCTTTAAATATGTGTCATCAATGAACAGGAGGATTTATTCCCTTTCTCTTCAACAGTCTAACAAAAACGTACCTTCAGCAAAATTAGATATACAGTAATTTCTTATATATGTTAAAAATGCCTACTACCCAAGATTGGAAATACAGCAAGTTTGTAATAGTGATTGCCTCTGGGTGATTTGATTACAAGGGGAATTTTTTCCTCATTCTTTATACACTTGTAAGCTTTCAACATTTTCTATGATAAGCATGTATTATTTTTACAATAAGAATAAATAAATTAAAGAATTAGTGTTTCTGAATCAAGGATGAACAAAGGAAACGTAGTCTTTGAGGAGATGTTAAGCTGAAAAATTTTCAACATTAAAGAGGGGTGAAAAAATCTACATCAAGATAAAAGAGTGAGGTTGGAAAATTAGCTTGCAACTTGAAGGATGGTCCTTATTATAGATAATGCCACCGACAGCCAGGTTGATCACATTTCTCATTTTTAGTGTATTGGAGGTTGCTCATAGGAAAGTCCCCACCTTGTGCTCCTAATTATTTCATGGCCATTCACTTGCACAATTGACAGCCTTTGAACCAATCTTACTGCAGAGGCCAGAGAAATGAATCTCAGAGAGAGACAATTGAAGAAACGAAGATGGGGGAGATGAAGAAGATGTATTTGGCGCTCTCTGACTGTTTTATGCGTGGGATGAAGCTCACGGAGTGCAAGGAGTAAATAGTGTTGTCATTTTAAAAGGCTAGCTCCACCTTCAAGGGCACTTACGTGAAGTCTGAAGGCTAGAGGATGGAAAGATTCTTTCTACCAGTGGTTCCTCGTTGCAAAATGAATGTCTTCTGTCTTTGTATTTTGGTTGTACTGTTCCTTAATGGCTAATTGCTAGGCAATAGAAAACATAATTTATACTCCAATTTGTAAGTCAATCAAATGAAGGCTGGGTGTCAGCAAACTTGGAGAGAAATGAAATTGGGATAAACAGGAGAAGCCCAGAGGCATGTGGATGCAATTTTAGGAATCCTGGGCAACCCAGTAGCATTGGGTTCAGATTGGATCCTCTCCTTTGAGAGGGGACAGGGGCAGCCTGTGTCTCTGCTCCTTCATTTCCATCTGTTCCCTGGGGAAAAGGTGCCTAGAGTCCTTTGTGATCTGTTGATTTGAAAAAAATGAAAATCTGACAAATTGTGGTGAATGGAAGAAGCGTATTAGGTGAATACAAAAATGTTTGCACATATGAGGATTGCACGGTTTTATTCAAGGAAGTTCTACTTTTAAGGAGGTGATGAATTTTGAATCAGAGTTTTGTTGTCAGGGGAATCCTTCTTAGAAGGAAGGAAATGTACTTTTTAACTAGATTTTCAGCAAACTTTGACACATTCATTATGGTCATGAGCATGGAGGTGGCTAAAATATATTTTGCATAATGTGGAAATAATATTGCATTCTGTTAGCTCCTGCCTGCCAGCATTACCATGAATGCTGCTGGTACAGAAGGAAACACAGGTGCTTTAGATAACAAAAAATTGATTGGGGTACACTTATCAACACCTTAATCATCACAGAGAGACTCCTCCATATATCTTTACACTCTACAGGTTTATCTTGGCGCTGGCTTACCTCTATGCCAGAGTTTTATACCACAAACCAAGTTGAACAGTGGCACGTTGTTAACCTGTCCCCCTCTCATTCTCAAACCCCATCCAGTAGACAGGTACCTCTCTTCCATGCTCCTGGTATTGAGGGCCTCTCTTTCTGTCTCACATTTTCTTCTCCAAGGTTGCTGCCATTCACGTCCCTTCTGTTTCTCCTTTCAATGCCCCATTTTCTCTGATAATAACAAAAGTATTTGTTATGTGTTTCTGACCAACATTCTGCCTTCTGAAGGCTGCAGATAAAAGTTTGGTAATAAATCGTTATTCCTTAAAAAAAGAAAATTCTCTATAAGAGGTAAGCTTTCTTGCCCTGGGCTGGGCAGGGCGGGGGGGGGGGGGGGAGGGGGCGGGCGGGCAGGGGATGGGGAATATAAAGGTGGGGAAGGAGATTCAGTGAAAGGACAGCAAGATGCAGGGAAGTGGGCTGGAGGGGCCTGGCCTGTCCAGAAAGTGAGCTGCAGAGGAAAAGATCAGTGAAGACAGAGCACCATGGTTGTAGGAATGCCACAGGTCCAGAGAAAAGCAGACAGGAGGCCACATAAGGAACCACAATAAGTGATCCACACTACATCTTAGTAGCACAAAGAGAGTCAGGAACACAAGAGACTGGGTAACAGGCATGTGTTTGGGCAAGGCATCTGTGTGAGAGATGCCAGGCAGCCCCAGTGAGCTCCACACCTTCGTGGGTGTGGTGGTGGAGTAGTGGGGTTTGGAAGTCAAACATCAAATGATGTTGAGACCTTGTAACTCATTCCACCCAGTATTTCCAGTAGTCTGGTTGTTCTCAGCAGGGTTTAATCATATCCTCCAGAGGATACACAGTGATGGACAGGGATGCTTTTAGTTGTCACAACTGGGTAGGGAAGCAACTGGCATCTAATGAGTAGAGGCCAAGGATGCTACTAAACATCCCCTCATGAACAGGAAAGTCCCTCATCACAAAGTACTTCCATCTCCAAATGTCAGCAGGGCATGACAGGATGAGAAACTCTGGTATGTCTTAAGAGGGGTGTGTGTGTGTGTGTGTGTGTGTCCATATGTCCAGGGGAGGAGGGGCTTATGACTTTGTACAAAGGTTTGTCTACAGGGATGTTCATTGCAGCATTGTTTATGCTATTAAAAAATTAAACAGCCTACATATTCAACAATACAGATTTGGAAAAACAAATGACAGTTCCATTTCTTATTTGATGAAATGACCTTGCAGCCATTATTAATGATGCCTCGGACGATGTTTAATGGGATGGAAAAATGTCCCTGGGATACTGTTAAATGGAATTAAATGGGTAACACAAACACTATTTACAGCATGACCCAATTTGTGTTTTTTAAAAAAAGCCATTTGTAGATATTTTTGTTGATCTGAACCTAAGTCGAAATTCAAAATAGAATACAAAAAGTAAGAACTCTACAATATTAGTTTTATCCCTTGGGTGTTGAAATTATGGATGAGTTTCCTGTTTTTCCTATGTGTCATTAAATGCCTTCTCAATCCTCCACAATGAACATTCATAATTTTCATGGTGAAGATGAAATGACATGATTATCTAAAAAAAAAATATTTTTTTAAACATGAAGCTGAAATTTGAGTAGATAGCTGAGCCAGGCATTTCTGTCCAGGGTCTCTTTTTAGGATGGCAAATCAGACAAGAATATATTTCCTGATGCAGAGAGGGAGACAGGTGAGGTCAGGGAGCAAGGAGTTTGGAAGAGGTAGCATTTGGCTCTCATTTTAAGCATCAGTGACTGAGTTGGAAGAGGAATACTCTGAAATCATCATTTCCTCATTTAAATACTCTTGATCAAATTAACACCCTCTCCTGAATGTTCCAATTACATTGAGAATCGGGTATAGTTTTAAATTTGCTTCTCATCCCACACTCGTTCTCTCACCCTCTCCTAGGGTGGCTCTGGCTGGCTTGGGTTTAGGCATTGTGTATGTGTGTGTCTGTGTGTTGTGGGTTCGGGTGCCTGGAGTCATTGGACAGCCTGGCACACAACTTCCTGTCCCTACAAAAGAAAAACAAGTTCATATCTATTGCAAGGGGTTTTCTTCTGTTAGGAAAATCCTTTTGTTTTAAAAACAGTGTGATGCATTCTGTAGCCATTTTTGCAAGTGGGTTTGTTTTGTCTTGTTTATTCTTTCTGACCTACAGATCTAATTCTGTGTGTATACGTACACACACATACATATATACACACTTATATGTCTGTATATACATACATGCACACCTTAAGGAGAGAGAGACAGATTGCAAAGATTGCTTCCATTTTATTTTTTATTTATTTTTTTAAAAGATTTTATTTATTTATTAATGAGAGACACAGAGAGAAAGAGAGAGAGGCAGAGACACGGGCAGGGAGAGAAGAAGGCTCCATGCAGAGAGCCCAATGTGGGACTCGATCCCTGGACTCCAGGATCACGCCCCGAGCCAAAGGCAGGTGCCAAACCGCTGAGCCACCCAGGGATCCCCAATTGCTTCCATTTTAGAAAGGGGTTCAGAGTCCCCTTCCTTCTTTTGGGAGAAAGCAGATAATCACCCTAACTCTTTTTACTTTTTTTAGCGAGGAAAAAGTTGCATATTCATACAATTAACCATTTTAAAGTGCAGGACTCCGTGGCATTTAGTATATTTCCATTCTCCTGGCAACCACTAGGTGTACTTCCATACTTTATGTTGCTGCCTTTTTAGAAACTAGTTGGCCTCTTTAGTTGTATTTTATTTTGTATTGTGGGCTAGTTATTCTCTCTCTCTTTATGTGAAAGGCACGCACAGGTAGGCAAGATGGGCCCACAAGGAGATGGGGAAGGATAGGGAGAAAGGGAGAGAGGGAGAGAGACAAGGGAGGGTGAGAAGAGAGACATGGAGGGATGGAAGGAGAGACCAGTGGGCGGTGGCGGAGTCTAGGAGTTAGAGAAACCAAGGTGGGTTTCAAAGGAAAATCTGCACTCCCAAACACACATATACCCCAGAAATGCAGAGAGGCTCAGATATAGCCACCGAGAACTTTTATCGGCTTAGAAGATCTACCCTGAAATTCCAAATGTGCCAGATCATTTCCAAGAGGGTAAACTAAGGAAGATCGGTCAGGCCTGTCTCCACTGCTGGGAAGACTCCAGCCTGGACTCTAGGGCCTGCCAGTAATAGGCACTATGTCTTCGGGAGGCCTAAGCTTCCTGAGTGTTTGAGAGGTCCTGTCGTGATCTCCACATCCTTTAACTGACATCATCCTGACACCAACTCCCCGTTATTGTTTTGGCTTTTCAATTTTTTTCTCACTTAATAATGAGTTTCCATGATTCCAATGCAGATAGATGATGGGGTGAACTCCAGATAGTCGAGTTATTATAGAACAGTCCTGCTGATATTGCAAGCTTGGGAAGAGTCGATATGCTGTAGAATGACATGGAAACTCGATAACAATGGGGAAAGAGACTTTTATATAAATCTCTTTAAGTATAGTATTTCCATATTAAATCTTATAAAGTGAATGTCTGGCTGCACTGATGAATGTGCCTTCACTGATGGAACATGCCTCAGCCCTCCTGGCAGGCTTCCTGAGGACCCCAGGTGATAAAGCCAACCAGAGTATTTCTTCATTATGATCATCATCTTACATTTACATTATTCTCCTTGTCAGTGAGAACTCCAGACTCCGGCCTATAGGAAATGTTCCACACACAGTTGAAATATGTTTGGTGGTGCTAGAAAGTAGTTCTGAACCCTGAGCACAGCCTCATTTGGATTATTTCATATGATTAAAGTTTTGGTGAGGTTTGAGACAGGCTGACTACCAGCTTACTGGTACAGAGGAACAAGAGGTGAAAGAAAGAGGCTTATGGTATAGACAGGGCGTTCATTAATTTGCATTGAATGGTCTTTTTTTTTTAAGATTTTATTTATTTATTCGTGAGAGACAGAGAGAGAGAGGCAGAGACACAGGCAGAGGGAGAAGCAGGCTCCCTGCAAGGAGCCCCATGTGGGACTCGATCCTGGACCCTAGGATCATCAGAGACAAAGGCAGATGCTCAACCTCTGAGCCACCCAGGCGTCCCACATTGAATGGTCTAAAATTCTCCTTAACACCTTAGTGCAAATAATGAAAAACACTGGATTAACGTATTTTTTTCAAATAGTATTCCTAACAAACAATGATTCAAGGCACAGACCTTGATGTTAAGTAGCCTGAGTGCATGTTCTGGTCCACACTTTACCAGTTATGTGACTTGGAGTAAATCGCTGTCTGTGTCTCAATCTTCTCATCTGTAAAATGGGAGTAATTCTGGTACTTTATAGGGTTGTTATGGTTATTCCAGGAGTTGATATATGTCAAGTGTCTAACACTTATAATTTGCTATGATTATTATAATCACCATTATCATTATTACTGTTACTATTATCAGAAAGCTGCTCAGCTTTTGAAATCTACAATGAGGATAATACTCACTGAGCTACATAAATAAAATATATGTGTATGCATACACAGTTCCTTGATATAATCATTTTTATTCTAAATAATACAGGATGTTCTATTTTTAAGGCAGACTGACAATTGGAAGTCTGAATTAATTCAACACACAAATTAAGCTGCAATTGCTTTTCCTACCAGAGATTTATTAGCTTTATCAAAATACCATGTAGGAAGTAGTTAAGACTATTCTTAGATAACAATGCATTTGAAACATGACTTGGTTTATGGACACACCACACACACAGCCTTGTCTGGTATGTATACACTCCATGAGGTGCAGCCGAGCCTGCTCAGTGCAGTTTACCTTGTAGGTAGAATGCATGTTCCCTCCATCGTTTGGCAGACATGCTTATGGGGGGGGGTGCTTATTCAGTTATTAGCTACAAAATGTCATAGTGGCCTCTGGCTTGCCAACTGGCTGGTGGACTGGATTTTAATTATTATCAAGCATGTTCCAACTGTTTGAAATATGTCTGTAGAGAGAGCTTTGGTGGAAAATGGGAGAGAATTTGATGATGAAGGTGTAGAACTTTTGGGTCAGCCTTCCACGTGGCCCTGAGATCTGGCCTGGCCCCACCTGACATAGGGCTCCATGCAGGCCCTTAAGGGCCCACCCTTTTCCTTACTGAATAACGTAGTGTTGGGAAGTCATTTCTCTCTCATATTTACTCAATGATCTGCTTCTCTGTAGATTCTGGTAGGTTCTGTAGAGACCTGTAGGTTCTAGTGCTCTCTCAAGAGCAGGAGAGGCAATTCTTCATTAATTCATTATTTGTTTATTGTTCAATAAGTATTATTTCAATGCCTTACTGGTGTTAGTTAAGTTTCTCAGCACTGTCCTGGGTATATGAAAAAGAGTAAGACTCAGTCTTTATGCTTTAGGAACTCCAAATCTATTTGTTTGGAAGGATAGGTGTATACAAATCAGAATGTGTAGGGAAGATAGATGTATACAAATCAGAACTTGTACAAAGGAAGGAGGGATTAAGGCTGTCCAGGCAAAAGAGCTCAGGGACACTTATGGAAAAGGTGACGCTTGAGGAGAGCTTTGCAGGAAGAAAAGGAAATTCTCCAGGCAAACCAGGTGGACTAGCATAGGATGGAGGGAAGGAGGGAAGACATGGCAGGCATGTTTGGGAGCTGCAAGTTCTGCTGGCTTGGGGAGAGTGAGGCCAGGTGTGAGAGAAAACCAGACAAGTAGAAGGAAATTCACAAGGGATGTTTAAATTTCACCCAGTAAGTGATAGAGAAACATGATGAGCTTGTAAACAAAGTTTGCATTTTAGAAAGGTCACCCTACTTGCACTGTGGACTATGTGTCAGGCAGGTACAAGGTGAAAGGCAGATAGTTAGAAAGCTACTGCAGTAGCTCAGGTTGGGAAAGAAAAGTGTCTGAACTAAGTTGAGGGTGATGGGTTTTGTGGAGAGAAGCGGATGTTTTCCAATAATGTTAGAAGGGAGAATGGAGGGTTCTATGGATATGGATGCAGAACAGAGAATCAAGAGTGACCCCTAGTTCTGGTATGGTAAGCCAGGTGTATACTGGGCCAGTTGACTGAGGGAACACAGACAGGTGAGCCTTCCAAGGCTTGCACAGAGGCGTGTGGTGGAAAAAGTGATGTGTAATGATAGTGGAGGCCAGTAGTTAGTCCAGGAGACACCATGTGGTGCTTTTCAGCAGCCAGACTGGGTATCTTACTAAACGTTGTGTGTGTAGATAGGGTCAGAGAAGTCTGTGCATAGGTTTCCAGGGTGCTGGAGGTATGTACAGGTGGGATCGCAAGGGAGGCAAGTAGGAAGGTGAGGTCACTGAGAAGGTGACCCTGAGATGGGTCAGTGACTTGGCAGGCATTACATGGACATGTAGTCTGAATGCGATGGGAAGCTGACTATCAGAGAGATTTGAGCCTCTGGTCCACCCTTTACCTGTTTTTTCATCTGTAAAGATGGGGTTAATACTGATAATTTATAATAGAGTTTTGAGGATTTCAGGAGAGTTTAGCAATTTTGTTGTTGTTGTTGTTGTTGTTGTTGTTGTTGTTATTACCACCTGTCCTGAAATCTTCAGTGAGCACAGTATGTAGTGAGGAGTGACTTGATCTTACCTGTGTAATAAGATTCCTCTGGCTGTGGTTTTGAGAAGAAAGAAGAGGTCAAAGACAAAAGAAAGGAACCCTGTTGGGAGCCATAGAGAGAAGATGGTGGCTTGGGTCTGAGTGGGGCTTTGGATGCAGCAAAACATGCAGGATAAAGATGTAGCTGACAGGATTGGCTTGCAGGATAGTTGAGGAGTCAGAGGGAAAGACAGGAGTCAGGGATAAGAATTGGGAAGCTTTGCTCTTTGTTTTGCCTTTTTAGCATTATACTTTGCCAGAAGGATGACTGACGGATCTTTAAAAAATGAAGTCACTATTGCAGTTACTATTTCCAAAAGGCACTGCACAGTGGCCCCCACCCCTAGTCTCCTGGGGGTCAGACATGACTGCCAGGTGGTGAGGCCTGGGGGCCAGTCTGTGAATGAGAGTCCCTCCTGTTCTGCTTTCCTGTGGCTGTTATGACATTTGATCATACGCTCAGTGGCTTAAAGCAGGAAGACTTTTGCATATCAAAATCAAGAGCTAAAATCAAGATGTTAGCAGGGATGCATTTCTTCTGGAGGTCTGAGGGGAGGATCTATTTTCTTGCCTTTTCCAGCTTTTACAGTCTGCCGTACCCCTTGGCTTGTGGCCCCTTCTGTCTTCAGAGCACATCTCCTCAAGCTCTGATTCCATGATCCTTTTTCTCATCTCTGACAAGTGCACCTGTGATAACACTGCACCTGCCTAGGTAATCCAGTAGGACCTCTCTATCTCAAAACCCTTAATTTAATCACACCTGCAAAGTTCCTTTTGCCATATAAGGTGATATATTCAACAGTTCTGGGGATTAGGGTGTGGACATCATTGTGGGGGCATTAGTCTGCCTACCACACTTCCAGTGGCCAAGGCTTTCTTACTGACTTGGGCTTCTTACCCACCTCCCTCTTTTCTATGACCATCAAGACTCTTTAGCCTTCCTGCAAATAGATTTATCCCATGATTTTGTCTCACATGCCCGACTCTCCCCTTAGCCTTAAGCTGAAAGCTTTGATCTGTGACCTGTACATTCATTAACCCATTTAACTTAGTAGATGTATGTCATGCACATAGCTTAGTGCCTGGCATATAGGAAGCAACTACTAAAATAGAATTCAGTCTATTCTGCAATCTATAAATATAATTTTGAATCATGATTCTGTCACTTTGCTTGTGAGCTAACTCCTGGTCTGCACCATCTGTAAATTTGGTAAACATATCTCTCAGATCCTTCTTCCCATTGTTGATAAAAATGCCCACCCAGACAGAGACTCTGGCTTGGCTTTCTAATAGCCCATTGCCTGTTTGTGAGTATTTTATGTTATTTTTTTTTAATATTTTATTTATTCATGAGAGACACACAGAGACACACAGAGAGAGAGGCAGAGACACAGGCAGAGGGAGAAGCAGGCTCCACGCAGGGAGCCGATGTGGGACTCGATCCTGGATCTCCAGGATCAGGCCCTGGGCTGCAGGCAGGCGCTAAACCCCTGAGCCACCCGGGCTACCCTTATGTTATTTTTTAATTAAAAAAATTTTTTTTTTTAGAGAGCACACGTGCGAGATGGGGGATGGGGAGGGAGGAGAGGAGGTGGGAGAGAGAGAGTCTTAAGCAGGCTCCACACCCAGCACGGAGCTGGACAAGGGGCTTGATCGCACGGTCTTGAGATCCTGACCTGAGCTGAAATCAAGAATCAGACACTTAACTGACTGAGCCACCCAGGTGCCCAGTATATTTAATACTTTTTAGAGGAAATATGTACATCTGATTGAATTAATTCTTCTCTTTCAACAATTTGTGGCTAATGATCCATCCTTCAGCATTTACTGAGTTCTACTATGTGCAAGGCAAACTAGGGGGTTAAATTATAAACTACAAGCATAAGACTTGCTTCCAAGGAGCTTAGGAATCCAGTCAAAAGATATGGACATATCCACACACGGCTGCTCCATTTATTAACAATCTGGGGCAAATGGGTGAATCAGTCATGAGTCTAAGTTATGCCCACTTTTCTTACCTTCACACAGTTGACTCAACACCACACTACACTCAGTCTACACATTGCTCAGCCCATCAGTCTAGAACCTTAAAGGAATAGAAAGGGATTTGCTTGCCATCACTTTTTCCTGGTGAACCCATGTTACCTCCTAAGGATCACCCTTGCTTCTTCTGAGTGATTTCAAGCTACCTGTTAGCAATGTGTTGGAGAACAGGTATGAGGCATCCTGTTTATCATTTAATTGTGGGTGGCATTCACCCCATTTCCACTTACCCAGTTCCATTTATTTTACTGTCTCTCCTTTTATTACCTGCAATTGCTCATAAACCAATGTATACAATTCTACAGTCATAATGTTTGCAAGATTTTATGGTACATGGGACATAATCAGTGGATCCAGATTATTAATTTCAATCAGAGTAGGGGCTGGTGCCTGTGTGGCCAGTGGTAGTCAAATAGTGGAGGGACTTAGATGTGCCATTTATCTAATTCCAATGTTACATAAGTTTATGATTTATTTATGACCCAGAGCATGGCTTCTTGAGCCACCACCTTCCCTCCATGAACTTCTCCACATATGATAAACAATAATGTTGTTTTGAAGTTATTCTCTTGGGGAGAAAGTCAAAAGCCAATTAGAATGGCTAGATTTTACCCTCTCTTTCCCCTTGTGAACTTTATTTTCAGTGCAGTAGAGAGAAACTCTCTTTGATTCTTGGAAACACAGGAAGAAAACAAAAATATGGCAAATGCTTTAAAAAAGAAATAAGCACTTTCTTTTCTGGTTAGAAAGATAAATGCTGGTCAATAAAGTTAAGTAAATGTTATACCAGTTTCAAGAGAAGTATTGACCATGGGAATGCAAGAGTTACCCTAATTAAAATTGGCTGTTGGAAGAGTAATACATTATCTTGAATTTCTAGTGAAATTATTTTCCTTTTTCTTGCACCTTCTTTCTGTTGGAGTATTTTATACTACCAATATCTGTAAACACTGAAATACCTGGAAGATGTACTATTGTGTCCTTCACTGGCATCTTGCTTGAGAAAACAAATATTTAATTCCTCATACATGATGCAGAATGACACTTATTTTAAAACATGCTCTAAATAATTTTGCCAGCATCCTGCATGTTTCTCATCTACTTATTAAAAACAAAATTACTAATTTCTGTTTGACAAATAGGTCCAAGTTTGAATATTCTTTTCTCTGGGGGAAACCTAGCTTCTTCTCAGCACTTACCATAATTGCAATCAATTAATAATTGATTTTTTTCTAACATTACTCCTGCTAGACTGTAAGCTGCTTGAGGAAAGAGTTAGTAACTCATATCCCCCAGGCCACATAAGGTGCCTGAAATACAGTAGTAACTCAATGAATATTTGTTGGATGAATGAAAACAGACACAAAACAGCACATGCATACTGAACAGTTGGGTTATGGGAAGGGTCACATTTGTGTAAGGAGTTTGCAGAGGTTGTGGCATTTAAGCAAACTGACAACGGTGGGGGGGATTTATTACACATTTTCTCTCTAGTCGATGGGCATGATCCTGCTTCAGTCCTGAAAGCCCAGAATCAGAGACGTCTATTTTTGAGTCTCTATATATAGAGAGAAGAAACAGTCCCTCCGAATGTGGAGTTACTCAGTATTTTTGGCTCTTTGGCTATTTTCAAGGTTCTTCATCTGGACTTAAAAACCAAATTAATAGGCTATCGTTTCCTCTCATCTTTTGCACAGACACTATTTTGGGAGTAGATACATCACCCCAGCCGCATCAGAGAACGGACAGGCTGTTTTCACTCTTGTAACAGGAATGATCACCCAGAGTGTCTTCTCTCACATGCTCCAGTAATTCCCTACTGACCTGCATTGACTTTATTTAGTTTTATTAATTTAAGCTGAATGAGTTTTATTTTCTAACGGTGTCTGTGCAGAACTAAGCACAAAGAACGCATTTCTGCTTAACTCCTTTTGTTTGGAGCTTCAAAGCCCAAGTTGCTTTTTGGTTCTGGTTTTGCTTAGTTGTAGGTTTTGTTTCATCAGTGTCCTCAGCACCTATTTTGACAATTAAAAGTATTTCACAACTCATTGATGCTGCTTCAGCCCCATTTATTAGGCCTGCCAGGAATTACCATTCTCCTGGAGCCACAGGCCAGCCATCTCTGTAGATGGTAGGTGGATGAGGCCCCTCAGACAGGACAGGGAAACTGCCAGCCTCCTGATCTGGACTCTTGAGCCAGAAAACAGTGGTCAGGGGACCATTCCTCTGCTGTTCACCCTGGGGAGTACCTGGGTTAAGAGACCGCCTGTCTATATTGATGTCTCATCAAAGACCTTGCCATTTATGAATTCCCATCAATGTCTTCTATAAACCCAAGTCAGGAGGAAATAAAAAAAGACCTATGCAATCTACTTATTACCAGTTATCTAATAGCTGATGTTTAATAAATGCCAGATACTGTGTTAAATGCTTCATAGGCATTATCTTAGTTTGATCCCGAGACAGACTTGTGTGAGACGTATGGTTGTTCCCATTTTAAAGATGAAGAACATGAGGCTCATGGACAGTGAATAATCTGTTCAAGCTGCTCAGCTAAGAAATGGTAGAGTTTGGAATCCACACCCAGGCAGTCAAGTTTCTGTGCCTTTGTCTAGGCTACTGCTTTTCAGTAATATGCCATGTGAAGCTCTGTAAGTCACTTCTTTAGACTATCTAGGTTTGGAAGTAGACTGCAATCCTTAGGAGTGAATTGCTTTCACCGTTTTTAAGTAATTTTAGGTAATTTACCAAATGTATCAAGTTACTTAGAGTCCTCTTTCCTGCTATAACTTCTTAAAACCCTCTGAGTCAAGGTTGGTGTTATTTGGTCACATATGAGGAGGTCAAAATCAAGAAATAGATGTTCAGGCATTCAGTAGAGATTTACTAAGCACTATATAAGAGTTTTACCTTAGGTGTAAGCAATTCAGTGGTAAGATATGGACTATACCATCAAGGCCCCCAGGTATGAGTATTTATTTCATGCCCCCCATTGTATCTGCTGTTCTTAGCATGTACATGGCACTGGCTTAGTTATTTGTAAATATTTGCTGAGTTTTGCAGCTGATAATATGGCCAGTGGATAACTATCTGTGAAGGGCATTTTTCTCTTCTTTTTTTTCTCTTTTCTTTTCTTTTCTTTTCTTTTCTTTTTTTCTTTTCTTTTCTTTCTTTTCTTTTTCTTTCTTTCTTTCTTTCTTTCTTTCTTTCTTTCTTTCTTTCTTTCTTTCTTTTTTTCATTTCTACTGCCTGTGGCTTCAAAATTCTGTACTCTGAGAATAGTCTGAGCTTCTGTAGGTTTGAGAGGCATTCTAGAAACTGACCCCATACAAAAAATTAATCCAACCTATTTTTATAGGACAACTCTGTTATAAAAATCCATGCATTCAAGGGCAGCAGGGTCCTACCAATGCCTCTTGCAGTCTGAAGGCTTGTGTTCTCACTGAGGTCAACCACGTACTAGCAAGGAGGATGAGACTACAGGACGGTCAGGGCAGATAACACATCCTTCAGTCTCTGATGAAAGATGCAAATGGAAACCGCCGTCATGAAGGTATAATCAAACACCATCCACCCACGTTAATGTAGATTGTCAGGACAGCCAACCTCTCCTTCCCTGGGAGTCTGACAGGCGTGATTAACATGCTGTGAGCTCGGCAGAAATCACTGTGGCTCTTACCTTGGGCAGTGCCTCTGCTTAGGCCCTGAAGAAATGCCCAGGCAAGTGATGGGATTATGGAAGAAGGAGAGCCATCCACTGCCTCCCTCCCACCCCTGCCCCATGCCTCTGGCTGGTCATCCAACCTGTAATTTGGGGTGGGGGAGGTGTTGACTAGAGCTCAAGGCAATATACTCTCTCTGATTCTTTCACAAATTGTTTCCCCAAACCACTATTCTCTTGAGTGTGGATCAGAGCTACTTCTAGTTGCTAAGCAACCCACAAGCAGCTCCAGCCCACAATATTTCATAGACGTGTAGGCATGTTATTCGGGGTACTTCTCCATCCTCCCAATTCCCTGGGAGCTACCCCTTCCCAAGCTCTTGCGAAGCTTCCATTTTGCATGTACATCTGAGTGGACTAAGGTGAACATCTGATCCAAGAGCAGCTCACATGTTGCCCAGGCTATCAGGCTAATCTGATCCCCTCTCAAAAATTTCAATGAAAAGAATAATACTCAGAAAGTTTTAAAACAAAGTACTTTGTAAACTTGAGGCTCAGGTGTTCATGTTCAAATACATGCATGTTGTTGAGCAGGCAAATGCAATCCACAGCATGAAGTTGGAGATTGGAGAGAAGAGAAGGGAGATGAAAAGCCTGGGGTTTGGAGGAAATGGGAGAGTAGGCATTTCATGTCTGCAAGGGAGTTGGGCTTACCTGTGTCTGAGGTTTGTCTGGAAGAACATGGGAGGGATAAGGGAGTGGAGGGCATGTGCCAGGGAGTTGTTTATGCCCTGTCCTATGGTATTTAGGCTAAGAATTTCAGAAAGAGAAGATGTGTGAGGACCACAATGAATGATATGATCAAGTGAACTGGAGACATCAATGAGATGTCTTAGGTTTTAGAGCTGGTGAGAAGGTCAAGAATAGGTCGATAGAGTATATGACTGAGGCAGAGTAGAAGATATTAGTCAGAATTAATGATGAGAAAGACATGGGTGGCCAGAATGTTGGATGGTGACCAGCCATGGTTGTGTAGAGTCACGAACCCAGCTGCTGATGGCAATGATGAGAGGGGGTGATTGGGGATGAGTACATGGCAGCTACATGGTGGAGTAGGTTTAATACAGTTTGATGCCACCACTTTCAAGTGAGCCAGAATTTTGAAGGGGGAATTTGAAGGGGGAAGGGGAAAAGAGTTTGTAAGTGGGCAATAAATTCGACCTAGAAGTCCTTAAGGGAACCAGTTCTCCCCGGTGTATCCTGCTTCACTACCATCCTATGCTGGACTGACTCACTCTCTCTCTCTCTCTCTCCCAATTTTCTGCTTGTCAGCTTCATTTTCTCTTATTTCTGACTGGCTGTCTAGCATAGCAGGAATATAGCCCCAGTTTTACATTTCACAGCTTTAGCTCCTGGAGAGGGTTGGACTCAAAGCTCTCTCTCACTCCAAGACCAGGGAAAGGAGTACTTGCTCTACTGAATCAGGTGACTGATTCAGCCTGAATCCCCTGACTCAACCAATGTGTGCAGGTGTGGATCGTATATCACTAGTAGGGTGACTGTCTGTCGATAGGGTCAATTCCTAGAAAGATGCAGTAGGCTGACAATTTCATGTGTTTGCCAGAACAACTTTTTAAAAATTGGTCAAGGGCTTCACAGGCTTGGTCGGCAAACTCTTTGACCCCTTAAGGCTACTTATCTACCGAGTCACCCTCACAAGCTGCCAGGTGATGGAAAGGGCTTAGGCTCTCTGGCCCTGAAACATCTGGTTGGCAGAGCAGGAGGACTGGAGTTGACTTAGGAGTAGCCTGTCTGAAGGTTATCCTATGTGGCCAACTTTAAGTGGAGGCATTCAAGGGACAATGCTTGAATATTTGTATTTCAGGTTAAAAAGAAATGCTTTTCTGTCCTTCCTCCGGAAACCCCTAAACAAATCCTTTTCTCGGGTATGCAAAAGTTACTGAAAATGAGTTTTATTTTCTCTTTGTAATTCCCAACAACTCAAGGTTTGTTTTCATGATTCACATACTGCCTCCGTTTCATTTATCCTACCTTGCTTCATTAGGTAGACATGGTGGGGAGGGCACCTTTGAAAAGAAAAGGATTCTCAAATTTTGGAATCTGATAAAAATGCACATTTCTGAGTCCCACCCTCAGAGTTTCTGATTCTGAAGTGGGTTCCAGAAATCAGTATTTGGAACAAAAACCCTGGCAATTCTTCAGGACACACTGGAAAATACTGCTTTAACATTTCATTAGAAAGGAACTTGGCAACCAGTTTTCAGTTCCTGGATTCACTCAAAATGTTACCACTGGGTCTTCACATAGATATGGGCAAGCCATTGTAATTCTTCTGTCCACACCAAGGAAAGATATATTCATTTCATGTCAAATCCTGTCCAACTCAGAAGCATGAAGGCCCCTTTTTCTTTCTTTCCTCCTGCAGGATCCCCCATCCTACCTTTTCATTCCCACCTCTCTTCTCTCTACTACCACAATCAGAGCAAAACTGAAATATACAAAAATACACCTTCCTTTATAAAAAGGACCCTTCTGCTGCTTATCTTTCCATCCCCCCATCCTAGTCAAGCATGCCTTGTTTGGGAGGTTTTGCATTGTTTTGCTTTTTCCTTGTGAAGAATTTATCCCCAGAAACTCTCTAGTGCACAAGGACCTTTCTGAAAATCTCTCAAGGATGTGAGCAGGAGCCTTAACAATGCTTGAAAATGCCCAGTGTGCTCAGTAGCTTCCCTCCCACAGGTAAAGGACGTCCTCACAAGCTTATAGATGAGAGCCTCTAAGATGCACTTGTTACCAAGGACACAATTTTAATCAGTGACTTATAAAGCTGAAATGATAGGGAAAAATGCTCCTTCATTTACTAATTCATTCTTTAATTTGTGTACCCATCTACCCATTTACCCATCCATCCATCCATCCAACCATCCATGTATCCATCCATCCATCCATCCATCCATCCATCCATCCTTTCAGTTGATGCTATTGAATGCTAATATATGTTCCTGGTTAGAACCAAAAGTGATTATTTGACCAGTGTTGACACTCAGGAAGGTCCTGGTATAGCAGTAAAGACATATATAAACAGATCATGCATAATGTAGTGGTCTTTAGTAGCAGACACATTCACAAAGTATCATGTGAAGAAGTTATTCTGCTCATTCATTGCACTCTCTTCAGTCTCTTGTCCTAGTATGGACCACAATTAAAGTCAACCGTGTGTTTCTTTACTTGGTTTGTCACTTTCCCCAGGCAGATTGTGAACGCCACAATGCAAGGATAGCGTCTGCTTTATTCAACACACTTTCCCCAGTACTAGACATGGTGCTTGGCATGTTGCAGGCACTCAAGGGCTCAGAAAGCAATGTCCCAGGTACAATAAGAGGAAAATGTCAAAGAGGAAAAAAGAAACAGGTCTGTGGTGCAGAGCAAATGAAGAGTGTGGGGAGAGCCAGGGGAGGGACAAGAGCTAGCTTGATTTTGCTGGAGGGTAAAATGCTGGGTTAGAGCCAGCTGAATACTAAAGACTGACAGTGCCCACATGCCCTAATGAGCTGGGGTTTGCCCTTCATGGGGATGAGAACTCACATGAAGCCTTGAAGCAGAGGAAGACATGGCCAGATTTTTATTTTCCACATGTTTCTCCAGAGGCCTAATGGAAAATGGATCTGAGGGGGATTGAAGCTGGGGGAGAAGTCAGAAAGCTGAGGTACACATTCCAGGCAGAAGTTGGTAAGATTCCTCTGAGGTGGAAACAGAGCAGAGGCATATGTGGGAGACGCTCATGGCCAAGGCTGCTGAGTGTGAGGGGCAAGAATGATTTGGAATGACCTCCAGAGTTCCACCTTCAGATGATGGGGCAGATGGGTATGCATCAACAGACAGAGTGAGAACAAGAAACGTGAGCCATCAGAAATGATAAGTTTTATGTAGGATTTTCTGGATAATCGTTCAGGGGCTTGTTGGATATCACACAGAGCTATCTGGTTAACCACTGTATTTATGCATATATGCCCAGGGAAAAGGTGTCTCTGGACTGAAGCCGTAGCATTGAGATCAACAGGCTGGGTGTGATTTAATACATCACTGTAGTCAGTACCCTGAGAGGATGTATAACGTGAGATGAACAAAGGACTGCACTAGGAGCCAGGAAAGCCCAGAGCCCTGGAGATATCCTGCCAGCCTATCAACTCAGCTGTTTACTTTACCTCCTAACCTCTGAGCTCTTTGAAGAAAAGGCTCATTGGATTCATTGTCCTTATTAGCTAAGACAGCATCTTACACATAGTAGGTAATTTAGAAATATATTGTGGTTTCTGGACTCTTGGTCAAATTTTTAAAGGTTCCCAATTGAATGATTTCAAAGAGTCAAGACATTTGATTTAAATTATATTGTTTTTATAACGTGATACATTTCAAACAATTTAAAAAGTAATTTAAATAAATTTTAAAATTTAAGAAAGAATTGTTGTGCCAGAGGCACCCTAGTGACCTAGAAGGGTTTGGGAATACTTCCTTTACTTGACAGATATGTACAGATGGTGAGTGAAGCATACTATGTGGGCAGAGCATGGAGGGAAGGATGGCCAATTACTTAAGGTGAGGGGGCCTTAGTTGCCTTATCTATAAAATAGAGTTAAGAGCATCTACTTTTTGGCATTGTTATTCTTGTTAATTATGTTTACTCTACATAGTTAGTGATACTTACTATATATAATATCCTAATTATATTTATTTAAATTCTGGAACATGGTAAGGGCTGAAGGACAACCAGACAGACAGGCATCAATGGTGGGATCATGACTACTTTACCTGTGCTACTTTGATACGGCACATGCTAGAAAGCAGTTTAATGAGAGCTAACGGCGCCCTGATTCCCCAAACCATTGCCAAACTGGGAGGCAAACAGCCCCTGCCTAGAATACTAATAAGCAAGGGTTTGTTTTCTTCCTGTGGTTTTCTTTTTGCAGGAGTGAAAAATGTATTTTCACTCTTTGTCATTTTAATTAAATCAAGTCTAGGAAAACATAAAACGGGAGTCACATTCCTTTTCAACAGGAAAACTTTGAAAACTGCACACCAGATTGCAAACTGTTAAAATCCATTCATTAAAAGTTCATGGTCTATTGGACTTTTTTTCCTTCAAGCATTGCATTATGTACATTTTCTATCTGTGTTTATGTGACAGATTGCCTAACAGATTTCTTGTACAGTAGAGTTATATAGTCTGCCAGAAAGGCCCGGCTTGGAACCTGTGGCAATAAGTGAAATGGATTTGGAAATGTCATCTTGCTATCTAGTGGATAATTTAGTAATAATGGCCTAACAGATCCCTCAAGACCAACAATTATATACCTGTTTGAAGTTAATTGGACTATGCAGAAATGGGAGTTATATGAATTATATGTTATAAAAATTTGGTAGACGTTGAATGGGCTGACAGCACATTCTGGAACCTAGTATTGACTTTCAATCATTTTAATGTGCAGGCTGCAGTCGCCAGAATCCTTGGCTGCGGTTGTCTATCAGGAAAAAGCACCCGTGTTTGGACCATGTGCTAATTCTGTGTGTAGCCACACGAATGTGCATGCGTATTGTACATCTCTACATGCATGGACAAATCACATATTTATTTACACCTAAAGTTTGCTAATACCGAGTGTTAAAATTAGAATTCATAATCCAGATTTCTAAACCAGCCTTTATGCTATACCAAATGACTCTTAAGAGTTATGGGAAGGCTTTTATTTTTAGCAGTCAGTAAATTAAACCTTTTATTCATCATCCTGAAAGATGACGGTGAAGAGAACATCCGTTCTTTTTAATTTCAGGAAGGGAAAAAGCAGCCGTCCAATCGCACAGGGAACCCAAGTGATAGGGCTTATTGAAGAGAGGGGGCTTTACACATTTTTGTCACCTTCTTGCAAGTTAATTGGTCATCTCTGTTGTCATAACAAGGTATTACTGACAATAGTAGGTGTCCCCCTTGCCCCTTGTTAATGACAAATTTAAGCAGTCGGTTGGAGGAGTATTATATTCTGGTTGCAAAGATATTTCCCTTAACTTAATACATTTTTCTCTGAATATCTTTTTTGGGAGGTATACCTGATCAGGGTTTCTCAACCATGGCACTTTTGGCATCTTGGGCCCAATGATGTTATGTTTGGGTGGGGACATTCCTGTGCATTAGCAGCATCCTGGGTTTTGCTAACCAGTAGCTCTCTGTTGACTTGTGAAAACCAGATGTTACCCGGTAGACAAAAATCACCCCTGATTGAGAGGCTCTGCTGTATACTCAACAGAGCTGTCATTTAGGTTATTGATTAAAACAACTTTTAAGCATCTATGCTTACATTGAATGAATTCTGCAGTGGGTTTTTATGTGTGTGAGTGTGTGTGTGCGTGCGTATGCGCGCTTTCAACCTTTTCAACCTATTTCATCCTGTTCCCCAAATGCAAAGTACATTTGTAGCCTCTATTTTTATACTGACTCTATGTAACATATTTAATTTTGCGTTGAGAGAAAGCAGCCATTTACAGTCATTTCAACTCTGATAAAGATTTAATGAGAGGAGAAAAAAAGACATACATTTTCATAAACTAATTTCAGCAGATGTGTGGTTGGTTTTATATAGAACTACAATGAAAGAGAAGGTATAGAGGCATTGTTAGGACAGAAAGATATAAAGTCCTATATTTCTGTCATTGCAAGTATACCGTATATTGTACAGGCCTGGAATAAGAAGTGTAAAGCATCCTTACAACTCTACGCTAATGTCATAAGAGGAAAAAAAAAAGATTTTTGAAGAGGTAAAATGCAGCATGTAAAATACAATCGCTTCACTAGATGGTTGCACATTAAAGTCTCAGAATTAAATTATTCTGTCATCGACTCATTGATAAAGAAACCATGTTCATTTCTCATGTCTGCCCTTGTTGCTTTCTATGGGGGCATCTGGTGCTTCAGAGGCCTGAAATGGAACAACTATTTTGCAGGAATTTCAGTGGTCTTGTTTTGGGGTAGGACATTCTGGTCGTGAATTTCTTTGGAAGGCAGTCATCTGATTAGGTATTGCCAGAGGCTCTGCAAAACATTGTTTCCTGTCCACGGTGGCTAAGAGCAGAGAGGTTTTATTTTCCTATAAACAGCTGCCTCCTTTCACTTAGCAGAATCAGAGGATTTATTCCCCCTTTGACTGCACACAGAGCCTTATGATGTGTGCTGGATGAGTAGCACGAGAAGGAAAAGTCCTCCCGTCTCTTATGTCGAGCATTCACAGTGGGTTAAATTTCTAATGTAGAATTCGAGTGTCTTTTAAGAGTGATTTTACATGCTTTAAATTCAAGCATACAGCAAAGGAAGAGTACATGGTAGCCCATACTAAATTAGCCATGTACTATGGTCTCCTATCAGGTTCTCGCTAATGAAGGTGGCTTGGCCTCACTGCCCTCTGAATCAGTAAGAAGGTGAGCCTCAGAAGCAGTATTTAGGAAGGATTTTGAGAAGGGTGTGTTTTCCATCCATCCCTCCAGCTATTGGCAAGGTGAACCTGGGAGATGCCAGATTAGCAACGAATTGTGTGCATGGATTGGATTGCATTAGTTCCCTCCTAGAACTGCTTTTATTAGATTGCAGTTTGGGGTAATACCAGGATCCCCATTTCCAAGGATATGGCAGGAAGCAGAAACACCCTCAGTGCCGCCGTGAGGTTGTGTCCTGGCTATTTACATCTCAAGTTGTCTGCACAGGGGTTAAACATGTAGATGTCACCCTGTTAACAGACTGCCCAGGGTCCAAACCCCAACTCTGCTTCTTAACTAAAGCATGTCCCTTGACTCTGGTAAGCCCATTTGCTCATCCGTACTACGAGGGATGTGACAGTGAGCCTGCGTAGTGGATTTGCGAGGCACCCCTTATACACAGCAATGCAAACAGGTATAGTGTGAGTCCTCAGGTAACAGTGGCGGTCATATTTGTTACATGGCAAGATTTCTTTCTGCGCCTTCCCTGAATAAGTATGATGAAATTGAATCATTGGTTTATTTTCATAATATAGGTATTGTGTAAATTAATGCTAAGATTCCCCTCTGTGTTGATTAGTAGGAGAATTTGGACAAAAGGTTTTGGCTCTCTCTCAGTGAACAGAGAAGGCTTTGTGTGTTCCTATGAACGGAATTCCTGGCATCAGTGTGTCTTCTACCCACACTCTCATTTCTTCCCTTTTATCACCTATTAACAAGATAAATACACCTATTCTATTTTGCTGTATTGTGTTTGTCAAGATGAGCCAATTTAATCCTTCCTGGACCCAAGGTAGCAGGGGAATGAGTAATAAATAGATCAGAAATAAATGTAACCCCCTGAAATATTGATCTGGTCTTATTCTTTATATCCCTTAAACAACAGACTCAAATATCCAAGCAGAGAGTGTCAATGAGAAAAAATAGTCCCAGTTTAAGACAGTAAGAATGGGTGGGAGCTGTTGTAAACCAACAGAATGTTTTCTGTCCTCCTCCCATGCTCACCCCCCGTCCTCGAGCCTCTTAGACACTCCATTCCTACTCTTCCTTTCTCAGACTCGTCTCTTCAGATTCAACACAGCACTCCTTCAACTAACACTGGTTCTTGCAAGATTTGCTCAAATTCTGCGTATTGTTTTTTTTTTTTTTGAAGCAAACGAGTATGCATGGAGTAGCCTAAGAATAGATTTCATACAAAGCATTGTGTGGATGTGAAATAATAATGCTTAATGATTATAGTGATTATGAACATTAGGAATAAAGGTAGCTGATATGAATGGAGCATCAGATACATTCTGCTTAACTCTGTTGGATGCTCATCTGATTTATTTTTTACAGTTAGATACTCTTAGCAGTGGGACCATGGAGACACAGGGAGAGAGAGCCACTTACCCAGTCCAAAGACCATTGATTTATGTATCTGCCTCTTGGCATCTGGGCATGATGTGACTCCCCATGAGGGCCCTATACCTTTGGGCAGGTGTGATCACCTTCACCTGAAAGGATTTCCTGACCCTATAAACTAAATACTTCCTGATCACCTTTCAGGATTCTGCTTGCTGATCTCATCTGCTTTGGAAACCTTCCCTGTTGGCCCCTGACTAGATTCAACACCGTCCGTCTACTTCTCAGCCCACATGGTACCACAGACAGGTCACGTGCAGACTGTGATGGAACCTGTGGCTCACAGTACTTTTCCTACCATTCTTTCATGCGTCCAATGCCATCTTTCATAGGGAACAACTCTTGCAGGGCATCGAGGGCTTTCTGGGAAACATCCACCAGGGATCAAGCAATGCCCCAGCCAAACCCTGGCTGCAGGGGGTTAACAGTTTAGCCTCTGCGGGTAGATTGCTTGAATGTAGATCCCACTGTTCTGTCTTGCTAGCTGGGTGATCTTGGGTAAGTTATGAACCTCTTTGTTGCTTTAGCTGCCACATCTGTGAAATGAGGAAAATAATTGCATCCACCCTACAAGGATACTGAGTGGATATGAGATGATGACTGTAAAGCTCTCTGCGCAGGGCTTGGCACATAGACAGTGCTCATTAAATGTTAGTTACTGCTCCCTGTGATTATTATAGCTTATGCAGTACCATTCTATATGGCTTTATGGGGAAACACCTCAGTCAATTAAGTTGTTATTCTCTTAATTCTTATTTCCTCCCTGCCACAGATATCTTCTGCACACCTACTCTAACTAGGGCACAAAACTGACAAAGCTGCCTTCTTTCCAGAGCGTGTAATCTCCACCCCTGCTGACAGATATAGCTGCCATGAACCCCACCTGAGTATTTACATTGACATGCAAATGAATTTAAATTAAATGAAATTAAAAATTCAGTGCCACATTTCAAATGCTTACTTGTCCCATGTGGCTAGAGGTGAGCCTATTGGACCATGCAAATGGATAGGACATTGCCATCACAGCAGAAAGTTCATTAGGGCAGTGCTGGTCTAGCGGAAAAGAGGGATAATACAAACATAAACAAATGTTTATGTTTATCAGAATGTGATAACATGCTTCTCGAAGCCATAATTTCTCCTAGATGTTGTGTTATCCTGCCTGGAGCTATTAATACTGTGAATCTGGGGAAAATTTGTGTGTGTGTGTGTGTATGTGTGTGTTTCAGGAGTGAATAGGCTTCCCCTCTCCCTGCTCTTCTCTCATTATCCCCTTATCCTCCCCTACTTGTCCCTTTATCCCTCTTTCCTGCTCTTTCATACCCTTCCTCCTTATATGCCAGGTCCTCTTCTAGGATTTTTTTTTTTAAGGGAATAAGAGTCCTTGTTCTTATGGATTCTTAACTCTATTGGAGGCCCAGGGTCTTAAATCTAACTGCAGCATAATGCCAGGGATGCTGTGATAGGAGAAGGGAAAAGATGAAACATGGGAGGGAGGTATCATTCCTGCTTGGTGGTGATAGGAGAGGCTGCACGAAGAAGGTTTACGCCCAGCCTTGACCTTCAGCAAGCCTCTCAGCCTCCTGGTGAGTGACAGACAGAATGTAAACAGGACCTATCTCTTAGAGGGCAGGAGTTCTATGAATGCAATTATTAATCACCGTGAAGCTGTTGTAAACTATTACCATAAAACAATGACATGCTCCTTTTATTCTCCTAGATCAATATTACTGAAAGGCCTTCCTGTCTCAGGCTTATCAGATAGACGGGCAACTCATATTGCCATAAATATATGATGACTTTTTTTCATCAAGTGTTAACTGTCCTCAGCATTTCAAAGAGCACAAACGCGTGTTCATGTGTGTGTGGGGGGGTGCCTGCACCTGGTAATGGCCATATTTGCTTTAATTTTATGGTTGCCTTTATTCTATCTCTTGTTCCAAGAAGGGTTTGAGGTGGCTGGCAATAAGGGCATAGTTTCAATAAGCCATAAGATTATTAAAACAAGAGAAATCATGTGAGCCTGACAAAAAGGAGGAGAGGAAAATAATGGTCCAAAAATTGTGGAGGGTAAAAAAGTTAGGCAAAGAAACCCAACGATTTCATTTACTAAAATTTATTAAGAATCTCAGAGGTTTGAGATTTTGATAGATGCCTGGGAGTGGGGAGGGTGATATAAATAGGACTAAGACTGGTTACTTATAGGCAGAGGAAATGGCATGTTCAAAGGCTTGAAGGTAGAGGGAATTGTGTATTCTTGGAGCAGAAAGTGGAGCAATGTGTGTGTGTGTGTGTGTGCGTGCGTGTGCATGTGCGTGTGTGTGCACGCCTATTTGAGTTTATCGATGATGATGGGGAAAAGCCACAGTCAATGAACCTAGAGATAAGTAAGGACCAGATAACTTAGGGCTCTGTTAAGGCAAGTTAAGGAGTTTAGCTTTTACTCTAAGGACAATTGGGAACCATTGAAGTGGATCAAATTTTCCATTTAGAAAGATAACTCTCCCTGCAGTGTGGAGAATGGATTGCAGTGGAAGGAGACAGGAGAGGAACATCAGATAGGGGCTGTTGCAGGTGAGAAATGAAGGAAGCTTTGGGTGAGAATAATGGCTGTGGGAGTGAAGAGAACAGAGTGGGTCTGTGAAACATGAAGTGGGAGAGTCAACGTACCTTGTAGATTAATTGTGGAGATGTGAGAGGGAGTAAATGGGCTCTCACATTTCATTCTGGAATGTTCTAGGTGGATGCAGGAAGCACTTAATGAGATGACAGAAACAGGAAGAGGAACAAATACTGGGCTTAAGGGAGAAGAAAGGTAATTAACTAGTAGGTATGATCTTTAAAATGATTGGAAGACACCTTGTAAGGATGGATATGTAGTAGGTAGCTGAGTGTATGAATCTGCCATTCAAGCAAATGGGATTGGTGCCATATTTGGAAGCCTTGGAATATACATAGCTTTTGAAGTCAACAGAATGGATGGGGTCATGTAGGTAGAGTTTGGAGTAAAAAGTTAGGAGGACCCGAGAACTCTGTGGATCCTGACAATGACACTGAGAAGTTTCCCAGAAGAGAAAGAAGTCTAAGCACTCATTAAAAAGTAGCAATACCAAGGAGAATATGACACAGCTTGTCTTATAGTGAAGGGCCCCTTGCCAGCATAAAACATGGCACCGAGTGATTAACTCAATAGAAACTCATAGCCAAAAATGAGAACCCAGGACTCATCTCTGGGATCTTATGTTATTTTCAGGTGACCTTGAACTTCTGAAAGTTCCCCTGCCATTGTTTTGGTTTGACATGGAGAGAAATGTGCCGTCAGTGATACACTGTGAATTACTGACTGCTTTTCCAGATGCCTCAACTGTAACTTTAATCATCTGAGTCCTCGTTCTTACCACAGTTCCAGCAGTGCCCCCAGGACTCATTAAATTGCTGGGGGTACTTGAAGGCCTCCCAATTAAGGACCCATTTTATGTGCATAGTTGAAATCCTGGAAATTATTGTCTCATTTGAGACACGGGAGTAGGTGCTGATATCTGCTAGGATGAATGATAATGTGGACCCCAGTGATTTGCTGTCCTTCATCATTTGATCTGCTTTAATGACCAGAGTGTAAGTCGCCAATTGTGTGCAGATAGGTGTTACAAATGGAGTTGTAAATTCAATTCCTTTAAAAAAAAAAAAAAAAAGTGGGTATAAGATTCTCCCCTGCAATGCAGTCTATAGATGACTCTGGGGGCAAAGTGAGATGAAGCCCAGATTGCGGGCCATGCACATGGGCACAAACATACACAGGTTTCTGTTCTTAAAATTGAAAAAAACAATTATCCCTTGATATAATTTCTTAGGGACATGTTTTATTTTTTTTAAGATTTTATTTCTTTATTTATTCATGAGACACACACAGAGAGAGAGAGAGAGAGAGGCAGAGACACAGCATAGGGAGAAGCAGGCTTCATGCAGGGAGCCTGATGTGGGACTCGATCCCGGGACCCCAGGATCACACCCCTGGCCGAAGGCAGGCCCTAAACCACTGAGCCACCTGGTGATCCCCCTTAGGGACATGTTTTAAATGAGGATACAGAAACTGTTGACATCCAGTGCTGGGATGTTTGAGCAAGGGAACTCAAGGTTTTGTGCAACTGGATTTCTATTTATAATTGTGTATGTGGCCCCTCTTTGTACAGTAGAACTCCATATTATTCTGAGTTCTGGAAGTTCATGTAGAGCATGGAGGTTTAAACCTGGTTGACATCACTTGGTAACACAAAGAGAGCATTCATGGTAGTTTAAGATTGGAAATCTGCAGAACTGCCTGTGTCCATAGCCTGAATCTCCTATTTACTATTAGCTTGACCTTGGAAGAGATATACTTAATGCCTCTGAGCCTCAGTTTCACCATCTTTAAGATGAGGATGGTCATAATACCAGACTCACTGATTTATTAGAAGGATTTAGGGGGAAAATGCCTGAAAAGTACTTGACACAACACAAAGGATGTATTAGGTGCTAAATATGGTGGTTGTGATTCTCACATCTTTATCAAGTAAGCACCTTCAGGCAGGAACATTGAACATGAGCCATTGGTATTTTAGAACAAGAAAATACTTGATACCCAGCATCATCTCCTGAGCTTGCCAGACTGTCCCTGACCACATGGCAGCATGCACCAGGGCTCCTCACACTGCAGAGAAAGCCAAGTACACCTCTTGGAATGCTCATTTTACCCAGAAGGAAGGAATGGAAGACTTGTAAATGCTATTTTATGTTAAAGTAATCACAGATATGCTGTGGAGTTAAATGCAAATTGGATATAGATTTTCAGGACACAACACATAATGCCAAATGCATTTTGCTCTCAAAGACCTCTTCCTCACTGTGACCCCAGAATTCCTCTGGGTTAAAATCGCTCTCCTCCACTGATAGCTATTTTTTTCCCCAAGACTTGGTGGTGGGGGAGCTACAATAATGCTCACTGTACTTCCCAAACTAGGAATGCTAACTATGGTCTTATGCTCTTTTGAGGTTCCACTAGAAATTCAGAATTTTTGAAATTGGAGTTTAGAAATCAGCACATTTTTAAGATTTAGGATACTCAGCTTACAATGCCATCC
This sequence comes from Canis aureus, assembly GCF_053574225.1. Classification (NCBI taxonomy): domain Eukaryota; kingdom Metazoa; phylum Chordata; class Mammalia; order Carnivora; family Canidae; genus Canis; species Canis aureus. The sequence continues at coordinate 42,515,126 of NC_135618.1, forward strand.
TTTCCAAAGAGTTTTAATTTTATGGTTCCTCCGTTCATCCCCTAAGTATTAATTTGGGTACACCAGAGATTTTTAGCAATATTCAACATTATGTGAACTATTTGAAATGGAAGACACCTAAGAAAATTATACAGCTGATAAACTACTGGCCTACACATCTTGCCCAAATGATTTTCCTTTATAGCCCTTCCCTTTTACCTTTTTATATCTTTGATGATTGACAATACGTCCATGTATCCAAACAATATACTATGAATATGCTTAAGGTCAATAAAGTCTTATCCCTTCTTGTCAGTAACTGCAGAGTATTCTGTGGTGTAGGTTGTGTTGGTTTGCTGGAGCTGCCATAATGAAGTATCACAGACTAGGTGGCTTAAAGGACAGAAATTCATTTCCTCACAGTTCTGGAGGCTGGCATTCGGAGGTCAAGATGTTGGCAGAGTTGGTGACTTATGAGACCTCTCTCACTGACTTGCATATGGCTGTGTTGTCTCTGTGTCCTCATATGGTTTTCCCTCTGAGCATGTCTGTGTACTAATCTCCTCTTACAAAGGCACCAGCCACATTGGATTAACACATACCTGTATGACTTCAATTTAACTTAATTAAAGACCCTATTTCCAATTATAGACATATTCTGAGGTATTAAGTATAGGACTTTTAACCTATGACTTTTTTTTTTTAACCTATGACTTTTGAGTGAGGGGGGAAGACATAATTTAGTCCACAACAGAGGTTACCATAATTTATATAACTGTGTTCCCATCAGTGATCTTTGGGGCTGTTTTGAGGTTTAGTGTTTTTTTTTTCCCTTTGTTTTGTTTTTGCCAACTGAAAAACCTTTGGAAATGAAAATTCAAAGAATGAGATACCATACACACTTATTAGAATAGCAGAAATCCAGGACACTGATGCACCACATGCTAGCAAGGATCTCAAACAATGGGAAACTTTGCTAGTAGGAATGCAAAATGGGACAGCCTACTTTGGAAGATAGTTTGGAGATTTCTTACAAGACTCCAAATGAGCCAGCAATTGTGCTCCTTAGTATTTACTGAAAAAGTTAAAAACTTTTATGTACACAGAAACCTGCACCCAGATGTTTAGAGCAGCTTTATTTGTAATTGCCAAAACTTGGAAATAGCCAAAATGTCCTTCAGCAGGTGGATGGATCAATACACTGTGGTACATCCACACAATGGAATATTATTCAGCATGAAATGAAATGTACTATCAAGTCAAGAAAAGACACACAAGAAACTTAAAAGCCTATTATTAAAGTGAAGGAAGCCAATCTGAAAAGGCTATGAACTTTATGGTTGTAACTGTATGACCTTCTGGAAAAGACAAAACTATGGAGACAGTAAAAAGATCAGTGGTTGCCAGGGATTAGAGGGGAGGGAGGAATGAATAGTTAGAGTACAGGGATCCTTGGGTGGCGCAGCGGTTTGGCGCCTGCCTTTGGCCCAGGGCGCGATCCTGGAGACCCGGGATCGAATCCCATGTCGGGCTCCCGGTGCATGGAGCCTGCTTCTCCCTCTGCCTATGTCTCTGCCTCTCTCTCTATCTCTCTGTGTGACTATCATAAATAAATAAAAAAAAATAGAGTACAGAGCATCTTTATTTATTTATTTATTATTTTTATTTTTTAGTGCAGAGCATTTTTAAGGCAGTGAAGTTAGTCTACATGATACTGTTGTGATGGATACATGTCATTTTACATTTGTCCAGCCCCCTGGAACGTACTACACCAAGAAGGAACCCTCATGTAAATTAGAAACTTCAAGTGATAATGATTTGTCAGTGTGGATTCCCTGATTATCACAAATACGCCCCTGTGGTGCAGATGTTAATAATGGGGAAGGCTATGCATATGTGAGGGTCTGGGGTATGTGTGAAATCTCCATACCTACTCTCGGTTTTGCTGTAAACCTAAAAGTGCTCCAAAATATAAGGTATAAGGTCCAGGAATAGAATGAAAATGCTTAAATAAATAATCCACTCCTAAGACTTACCTAGCTAAATAAAACAAATACTTTATTGTAGTTCGCAATTTCATTTTTTTTTCTTTTTCTCAAAGTAGGTAATGACCGCCTCCACATAAGAATTTAATAAGTTGATTCTGTTTGGACAAAGATATTTAACAGAAGATTATTTTTTCCCAGTGGCAATCTGCAGATTAATCAGATAAATTTAGGTGAATCAAAGAGCTGGGAGGACTGTCCCATTCAAGCTGTCTTTGCGCTCATGTAGGGGCAATACCATCATCCACTGGAAGGATGTATACAGTTACATCAGCTTAATGGTAATTATATGGATATTTTAGTTGTTCGGTGCATTTAATTATGCTCTGTCAAGCAGCCCATGTTCACTCTCAGTGGGGCAAGCTCTGACTGGATTAATGCCAAGAGACTTGTACATTTAATGTTCCACACAATGCATTCTCCTAGAGGCAGAGAACAAACGGAAACTGGGCAGAAGGGTTGTCAGACCAACCACCTTTCCTCTCTGTTTTCATTCTTAAAAAGCATTTTTAATTGGAAGTTTCAGAGACCGTTTTATCCTTTGAAAAATCCTTTAAAAGAGGAATACACAGCTTTTGGAACCAATAACACAACACAGAACCATCTAAAATAAAATGAAATAAATGGCCCCCTCTCCATCTATGCCCTAATACCAGCCCTGGAAGGATGGGATTCCCATTTACACATGAGTTTGTGCTCCTTTGTTCTCTCTTCTGTGCTAATACAAATACATGTGTTTGCATAGTGTCATCTGAAGATAGGCTCACAGTCTATATTTTATTGAGTGACTTGCCTATTTTCACATGACATAGTCAGCATCTTCACATGTCAATGCCAAAAATCTTTTGATTCTAGGGCCACCTGGCTGGTTTAGAGGAATATGGGGCTGTGAGTTCAAGCCCCATGTTGGGTATAGAGATTACTTAAACAATTAAGTAAGTAAAGTGAAGCACTTTGATTCTGACCCTTTGTAACAGCTGTGTAATATTCTGTAACAGTGACATGCTGCAAATTATTCAGCTTTCCTGTACTGATAGCCTTCAGATTATTTCTATCTCAGCTTGGTCTCTTGGTAAAATAAGCACTGCCACAGTAAACATTTTGTGTGTAATTCTTAATTCCCATACTTTTTCTTTCTGTTGGATAAATTCCCAGAACTGAAATAATCAGTGGAATTTTGTAAATTTTTAATTTCAACAAATATTAACATTTTTTTTTACCCAAAAACATTGGAATGATTTCCATCTTTTTAATACTTTAACCTACACGGCCAACATCATATATTAGCAATCTTTTGAAAATTACTAAGTGTGGCACATGTTTATTTATTGTCGCTTTAATTTGTGTTTTACTAACTACCTGTGATACGCAATATCTTTCCTATTGTTATGAGTCACTGCTTTACCATCTTTGTCAATTTTCAATTGGTTTATCTTTCTCTTGTTAATTTATAGAAATTCCTTGTATGCTTTAGCTGTTCACCTTGGTTACACTTGTTATAAATACATGCTATCATTTGCCTTTTGACTCTGTCTACCGTGTCTTTTGCCATATAAAAATTTAATTTTTCAGTGATCACTTTCATTGTTGAGTTACGGAGCTATCCTTCCCCATCCAACTTTTAGGAATAGTCTCATATTTTCTTATAAAAATTTATAGGTTTTTGCCTTTTCTTTATATTTTTCATTTTACCTGAATTTTACTTTTTTTTTTTTTTAAGTAATCTCTACTGACAATGTGGGGCTTGAACTCATGACCTCAAGATCAAGAGTCATGTGCTCCACCAACTGAGCCAGCCAGGCACCCCTGGAATTTGCTTTTTCAAAATTAAGTATGATTTTAGCATGCTTTATTTTTCTTGAAAAGGTTATTCAGGTGACCCAACACCATTTATTCAGTATTTCACTGTTTCCACTAACTTGTATGTATACGTACACACACACACACACACACACACACACACACTACTATTTTTGTTCTCTTTATTTGTTCCCTTCAACTACTTATTTCCTGTTGTGTCTTAAAGTTTTGCTCATTAATGCCCTTCAGCCCTAGCATGAAGCTATCCAATGACATAGGGAAGACAAGAATTCCTTACGTTAAAGTGCTGAGCTGGTAATATTTGCAGTCAGAAACTTTTTGAACTAATGTACTCATTAGGTTTCTTTTGGGTTTAAGTGACAGAAACCCTACCCAAGCTGGTTTAAGGAAAAATGAAAAATATTAACTTTAAGAACTGCAAACTCTAGGACTTGCTCTAAGTTTACTAAATCCAGAAGCTCAAATTATGTTACCAGGACCAAGTCTCACTCACTCAATCTCCAGGCTATGTTACAACCCCCAGCATTATAGAGTGGGAAGATGCTTACTCACCGCCACAGGTTTAACAGCCTTAGCATAAAACCCTGGATCACATGCCCATCACTAAAACAATCCCCATTGTCAGAAGGATGTGAGTTCCACAGTAGCTAGGTTAGCTCACATACCCAGCAGGAGTGGGGGTTAGGGTCAACTCTACAGGAACCACTCAAACTGAAGGTCACCCTCCCTGAGAGAGGGAGAGCCTCTAAGAAAGCATTAAATGCTGTTATTAGAAGGATGGGGCAGCCCCTTGATAATCCCACACTAGTGATGTTCACTACAACTGATGCAGTGTGACTCAAATTTCCATGTTATTTCTGCAGATTCATTCAGCTCTTTAAATGAGTCATTGCTTCATGTTCTCCTGTCTTTGCCACCAGCCTTTGATCAAATTTTGGCGTTTGAGGTGAAGGCAACTTTTTGATCCAAGTTGCGGGGCAGTTCTAATAGCTGTACCTAAATGTTGGTGTCCAGAGAAATGCAAATTAAAATAATAATGCAATACTGTATCCACATCTTGAATTGGCAAAAATTAACAAAATTGATAGTAGCTGATTTGGCGAGACGGAGATAATACAAGTCCTCATATACTGATGGTGGTAAATTCATACAGCCTTTGAAAGGCTTTATATATAAATATATATATATATATATATATATATATATATATATATATATATGATGTAATTTCAACCAGCAGTGCCTCTTTTATTAATTAGCCCCATAGCACAAATGTTTTCAACTGGTTTATCTTTTGAAAATCGCCACACCCGTGTAGAAAAGCATCCATGTGAAAAGGTTTGGCTCAGTGTACCATTATTTATAATATCAAAGTCATATCCAATTTAATGTATATCAGTAGTGGACTGATTACAAAATTGCCGTCTGGTCTGCTTTCACCTGACATTTATTTTTTATTTTTTATTTTTTCACCTGACATTTAAAGGAAGGGCAATTATACATTTGAACACCAAAACCCAAAATCTTTTCACGTAAGGTAAACAGCTCCTCAGTGAAGATGCAGCCCTAAAATCACTGCCATAGTTAGTATTTTGCAAAGGTTTATCCTACAGTGGGCAGGTCACCTCTCTCATGTTTTGATTACACCTTCCATATGGATTATGGATCATATTCAAAGCATTAATTACTCAGCAACAGCATTAATCACTTTGCTGAATGCATTTCACCTTTTCTCCTTCCTACAGTGTTTGTTTAAGCCAAGTTGACTGGATAGCAGTGCATTAAAACTAGATAGTAGTATTTGTCAGAAGGAGATCTAAGCCTCCAAGAGAAAGATTCTGGGGTTGGTTGTAAGTCATCATTTATTAGCTCTGTTACCCCCAGGCAAGGTGCTTACCAGCTCTGGAAAGTCCATATGCTCTTTTGCAAAATGGGCATAATAATCACAGTCTCTCAGATCTAGCCTGATTATCATGAACAGTATATAATAGTGAGTGTTTGTAAAATGTTCTATAAACCTGAAAGCCCTGGACACATTCGCAAGTGTTGCTCTTATGGAATTACCTTTTATGACTACGTTCAATCTCTGTCCTCTTGTTCGCATACGAGTAGGTTTTTACTTAGGCAGAGTGGTTGTTTAACACTTTATATGTTTGCAGAACAAGGCAGAGCAGGTTATTTGGAAAAATAAAAAAAGTGGTAGAGTGAGTTTTGTTGTTGTTGACTTATTTGTTTTCTTTGACAGGGAGATGAAAGGCACTCTTTCTATACCTTCTGCCCCCTAATGGTGCTATTCTTCTTTTGACAATGTAGAGGAACCTGTAAGAGTCAAGATAACACAGTGCATTTGATTCCATCCTTTACCAGACATCTTTTATTTTCATTTCTGTCCTGAGTTTGGCAGTTGAACTCAGCCCTTGAGTTCCTAGGACTCAGTTTCTAAAATCTACAAAGAAAGTAAAACAGCTGTATCCTCACCTGCACTTTTAATGCACACTCAGACTGAAGTCTTCTCACTTATAAAGAAATATATATGTCCTCAAGTGACATGTATTGGAACACGACCTTGCTCATTTGTTTCCATGTTATCTATGGTTGCTTTTGTGCTAAAAGTGCAGAATAGCTGTAACAGAGACTATATGGCTCACAAAGCAGAAAAAAAAAATTTGCTCTCTAGCCCTTTATAAAATAAGTTTGCCCATTCCTGATTTAGACTGAAGTTTGAGTTGGGTCATTGATACACTGGTAAAAAACTTGAAAACTATATATTTATATATGTATGAATGTGTGTATGGCCTTTAAACTTTCTAGCTAATCCTTACCAAAAAAATATTTCATAACCAACAGTGGTTATAATCTTCTTGAGTACATTTTTTTTTTTTTTAGAAAAGGAGAGAGAGAGAGAGAGAGAGAGAGAGTGAAGGGGGAGCAGAGGGAGAGAGAGAATCTTATGCAGGCTCCATGCACAGTGTGGAGCCTGATGTAGGGCTCAATTTCACAACCCTGAGATCATGACCTGAGCCAAAATCAAGAAGCAGACACTTAAGTGACTGAGCCACCCAGGTACCTCTTCTTGAGTGCATGTTGATATAATTTTATTTTTCAAATATTGTTTAATGCCTACTCCCTCCCACTGTGACTATGTTAGGTACTTCCACATATGTTATCTAATCCCCTCAGCAACCATCTGAATTTGTTGGTATTAAACCCAGTTTTTGAGGTGAGGAAACGGGTGTTCAGGAGGATTTAAATAACTTGCCAAATTTTTTGGAACTTCACAGATCCAGAATTCAAACTTAGATATGTCTGACTGTGAGCCGATGCTTGCTGGGTGTAAGGTGATTGGACATATCCTCTCTCCGCTATCATGGTGCCAGTTGCATAGAAGGAATCTCTTGGGAAAGAAATCAAGGGATAAAGAACTAGCCTAACATGTATCTAAAGAGGCTTAAGTCAGAGTTTCATCTTTTTTATTATCCTTCTGAAGTATTTTGAACTACTGTAGGCTCTTTGACTTTGAATCATAGCATGTTGTTCAGTGTGAATGCTCATACTTAGATTCTAGTGATATGACTAAGTGAAAAAAAAATAGAATCTACTCAGATTGATTTCTAGGCAGAAAGGTACAAGAACCTGAATAATCCTTATTTGGGAATCAGCATTCCCATTCCATGTTGACTTTAATATGATTAAATGTAATCAATCTAACCACTTCTATTATTTATTTGTATGAATTGCATTTAATGACATGAAGAGGTTTAATTATATTTTAGTTATGATCTTTTATGTTTAATTTATATATGTACACATATACATATATATTTTTAGGTCACTTTATTGAGGTAGGATTGACATACAAAAAGCTGTAGATATTTAATGTACACAACATGATGAGTCTGGAGATAAGTTCATACTTGTGAAGTCATCACAAGTTAGGCCATAAACTTATACATCACCTCCAAATTTTCCTCTTTTTAAAAATATTTTTTCCTTTTGCAATAAGAACACTTCATAGAACTTCCCTGTTAATAAATTTTTAAGTGTACAACATCGTTTTATTTACTATAGGCTCTGTTGTATAGTAGATATCCAGAACTTATTCATAAAACTGTAACTTTTTATGTTTTGACCAACATCTCTCCATTCTCCTTCCTGAACCATCCCTGGTACCACTATTTTACCCTATTCTATGAGTTTGACTATTTTAGACACTTCATAAATGTGGGGTCATGCATTGTCTGTCCTTCTGTGCCTGGTTTATTTCGTTTAGCATAATGTCCTCCAGGTTCATCTATATTGTTGCAAATGGCAGGGTTTACATCTTTTTGAAGGCCAAATAATATCCCACTACACACACACACACACACACACACACACATGCACAGACACATGCACGTGCACACACACACACTACATTTTCTTTACTCATTCATCCATCCATGGACATTTAGCTTATTTCCATATGTGACTATTATGAATAATGCTGGACATGGGAGTGCAGATCTCTCAAGATCCTAATTTCAATTCCTTTGTATGCATAACCCAGAAGTGGGATTGCTGGGTCAATTGATAATGCTATTTTTAATTTTTTGAGGAGCCTCCATACTGTATTCCATAGCAGCTGCACCAATTTACATTCTCACCAACAGTGCATGAGGGTTCACTTTTCTCTACATCCTGTCCAGCACTTTATTTTTTGTGTTGTTTTGTTCTTTTGATAAGGGCCATTCTAACAGGTGTGAGGTGATCTCTCATTGTGGTTGTGATTAATGATGTTGATGGATTAAATGGCTTGTTATATGTAAAGTGTAAGCAACACCAAGAACTCAGATTGCATTAATATGGTGCTTATTTTTAATTGTGTTGACATTGTTATTATAATAATTTTTGTTACTATTAGGTATAATGGTGTGCATAAATTTCCAGGCAAGGTGACTTTATAGTAGCTGGGTTTCCTAAACTACAGTATTTATACCCCTAGAAATATAATTTGATGAGACAGGGACTCTCAGCCAGAGTACATAGAACTGGTTTCCTAAAGCATCAATTTTGTGCAAAACTTTTGGAGGGAAGGTATTATTTTTTATGTTAGCAGCAAACAAATATATAGGTAAGAGGAGGCACATGAATTTTTAAAAGAAAGCATGAGACATCAAACTCCATTTACATGCCATTGGATTTTGTCATCTATGGTTCCAGAACCCTAGGGATAGGGCTTAGATCTCCTTTACCATTAGTTAGTGGTGTTTACAGGGAAAATTTTGCAAAGCAGAAAATTATAACACCCAAAGGTGGCTTTTATATTTCTGTACAGTTCTTATGTTTGAATATTCAAACTCTATACCTTTGTCAAGACAGAAGAACTTGATCAGTAAAGGGTTAATAGAAAAATCCCAGAATAGGCTTTTTTTTTTTTTTTTTTAAATGTCTCTTTTGGCTATCTTATGGCCAGAGCATTCCTTATTTTTAGAGCTAAGAAAAAAGAAATACCAAAGAAACAGAGTTTATTTGTGTCCATGCCTAAGGGACAGGGGAGGGAAGTTGAAGAGTGTGTGTAAGGTACGGATGATGTTTTTCTTTGCAAAAGGATACCTCTTTGAAGTCTACTCTTACTGCACAGAGTAGACTTATTGCATAAGGTAGATAAATGTCCAGTGCCTTCCACATTGTAGTGGGAGTAAGGATCATAGGAACCCAAGAAGCCTATTTGGCTTATATTTCTTGATCATGAAGGGCCTATATTTTAGCTTGTTTTTGTTGTTGTTTTGTTTTGTTTCCAAATAAAGACTTAAAGTAAGTCACCCAGATACATTGGCAAAATTGCAAGATTCAGAATTGCAATTCATCATATAACTTGGTAAACGTGTGTCCCACTGCTGGGCCACACTACCTTTTATGCAGAAAATATTATTTTTTTTTACAACCCCTGGAATGGTTTGGTAAAGGGCACAATTATAGTTTAGGACATTGCCATCTTCAGTAGGACATTTAAAACAGAATTAGGTCTAAAAATCATGACTGACATGTTGTCGTCACACTGTGATTGGTACAGTACCTTCTGTTTTATTAACAGTTCTAATGGGAAATAATTTTGCCATGAAAATTCTCATCTGTTAAATAGCCCTTAAATGACTATTTTTTTTTTTGTTTTGCATTTGCAAAGATAAATAAAGTCACTGTGTTTGGGTGTCTTTGTTAAAACATTTAAAATATTCAGCATAGACTTTAAAAATGTGCTCTCATTTTTCTTATCTTGCTCAGTTGCCCCTTCCTCTTTGCCTAACTTTTCTCATAGACCACATGTCCCAGGATCTGAAAGTTCTGTCATTCTTTTTTTTTTGACCCTTGAAAAGAACTACATGAATGAAAAGAATTATAGATAGGGACGTCTGGGTGGCTCAGTGGTTGAGCATCTGCCTTTGACTCAGGGCATGACCCCAGGGTCCTGGGATCAAGTCTTAAAACGGGCTCTCCGCAGTGAGCCTGCTTCTCCCTCTGCCTGTGTCTCTGCCTCTCTCGGTGTGTCTTTCATGAATAAATAAATAATATCTTAAAAAAATAAAAATAAACAAAGAACTGCGGATAGAAAAAGTATGCAGTGTATGCATCGCAACCTGAATGTAGATGTTGATTGTGTGAGGTCATTGTCAGGGTCTTGTCAAGAGGAAATTGGAGATCAGCTAGAAAAGAAAGCAAAGGGGCAAGAAAAGAGAAAAAAAAATGTACTGGGGTAAAATATAAAAAGTAGAATGGAAAATAAACAAAATCATACCCAGGTGTTTGTAACAACATCATCAGATCCTAGTAACTAATAAAATGGTTGCCTCTTGTGCTGGTGAAGTTCTGAAAATGCAGCCATCCATAGAGTCAAATGTACCTGTTGGCAGTCCCCTCAGAAGGCTTCAAAACCCCAGCCCATTGTCTCTTTAGGAGATCCAATACAGCCAAATTTTAATCCAGCTCTGAAATGAATTCTTCTTTGATTAAACACCAGATGAGGCATTGGTTTGTTGAAGGGGACATGCATGCCGTGTGAAAAGTTGTGACTTTAAAAAGGAGACTCACACTAAGGTAAGTGAGCTGCCCCTGCTCTGAGGGGTATCTGAGAGCCCAAAACCCAGGAGTGAAGAGCAGATTCTCATCTCCTATTTCATATTCACTCCTCAGCGTAAGCGCAGCACCTGGGATGCCTGCACAATTGCTATCAGTGTTCACATTGGGTTTTGTTTCTTTTGTTTTCCTTACTGTCCCATGTTCCAGTCGAATGGGTATAACATGAATAAGATTACATGTGACTCCTCAGAACTGGAACTTTGAGCTTCCTGCAGAAGGAATCATCCCAGCCTCCCAGAGTGCCCTCATATCCCGTAGGGTCACTCAATGGGAGCTAGAAATCCTCCAATGTCATCAAGACCTATAGAATAGCAAATAGGAACCTCACAATCCTATATTGTATCTTGTGTGGGCTAAGCTGTTGATGGGTGAATAACTTCCATATTACTAGTAATAAGGGTTTATGGTGCCAACCATAACCATTGTTTCTTACTCATACTTGGCACACAGTAAGCCCTGTAGTTAGCAAACACTCATTAATCATATACTTTGCAGCTGGCAAACAGACATTTGCTTAGTGAATACTTTATTATTCTATTATCAGTCATTTTAAATATTCATATATATTCATATATAGAAACTTGATTAGACATTGTTTATAGCTGACATTTCTGCAACCACGTATGGCTGGCTGAAATGTAATAAGAGTCTCTAATGGATCTCTCTGCTTACAGTGGTCCATTCCCATACTCCACCTGGAGTGGCCTTCCTAACCACTCCTTTAAAACCTAACTCCAGCGTCACTACCTTTGCAAATTCTTTGCAACCTGCTTTCTGACCTTAAGCAGAGCAAAAAAGGCTCCTATACCAAGCAGGTGGATAGCACATTTTATGTCATTTATAATTATAACATAATATATGTCTACATATCTTATTAGGTTAAATTTCAAATATATAAACTTATAATAATGCATATAATTATAATGCTGTTTTATATTATAATGCTTCTTTAACAAACTTATTTAGCTTTGTATTTCTGGGCCTGACAAAGATTCTGGAATTCATATATGGAAGTCAGTGGGCATTCACATATATGATGTTAAAAGAATGAATCAGTCAATTATATTTTTGGTGACATTCTTAGATGGGAAGACATCTTCATGCTACAATTGAAAGAAAAAAAAACTAACAAAACCTCTAGTGTCAGATAATTTGTATTTATTTTAGCACTCAGTTTTTAAATTGCACTTCTGACAGGCTGGCCCACTAGCTATGCTTCATGAAAGATCATGAGACACAGGGAAGAAGTTTATTCATCTCAGCTTTGGGATATTTTGCTTTTCTGCAAAGCAGAGGGATCTGAGGACTCCTTTGCGGGCTGGCTATGTCCTGTGCAATCCCAGTTGTGTCTAGAGACTCTAGCAGGGATAGAGTCTGTAGGACTTTGCAAGAAGTCAGCTTGAATCAGAAGCACGTGGGAAAGAAAGGAATATGGAAGTAAGAAGAAAGCTTTCACTGGCCAAGACAACAGCTGTCCCCATCTCTGTCTTTCTGTGGGGCCAGAGTCTTGTTTCTGCTTCTCTCTCTGTTTCTCCCTCCTTCCTCCCATTTCTTTCTAGAGGTCTCTTCTCTCTACTTCTTTACCTCTCTATAGACTGCTTTTCTTGACTACTCATCAAACTCTATCTACCTTGAAAATCTATCCAGTCTTTCAAGTCCAGTTATCAGAGCTTGCCACTCCCATCTCTTTCCCAATTCCAAAAGTCTCTCTAGGAGTGATTATAATTTGACCAGAGATTTATGTGTCTGACCCTGGTTCCTGGACTGGGGATTGGTTGAAGTGGGGCCACAAGAGGAGAGGTTTTCTAAGAAACCCTGCAAAGGCAGTGATTGGCATCTCTGTGATGAGCACAGAGAGATGTTGGCTGAGTATTACACATGCCTTTAGCATTAACAGCCTTTCCATCTCTTAAAGCCTTGAGTAAAGGACACCCTCACATGTGTAAGATGGGCCCAGACCAAATTAAGTCATTGGAATTAGGAGTCTTGTTGTATCTCCCTATTTCCTTTGTAGGGTGACATACTCTTGAGACCTATGGGGTGAGGAGATTTGGGGAAAAAAGTAATTTCTAATCTCTTATGACTTTTTGTTTCTCAAAATGTCTGTTCAATCACCTATTTAAGAAACTTAGGGGAAAACTGTTCTAAAGAAGATATCATGAGCATTTGAGGTTATCTCCAAGCAAGCCTCTTCTGTCTTAAAAGTGTCCATCCTGGAATTACATGCAAAAATACCAGTAATAATGTGTGTACCTCTCCCCACATAGGGGAGGAAAAATCTTTCCCCTCTCAGGTGTGCTGGCTGGGGTTCTGTAAATTATGCTGACAAAAGACAGATTGACAAGAGAAAAGCATACACATTTATTTAATGTAAGTTTTATGTGTTATAGGAGACTTCACATGGAAATGAAGACCCAAAGAAGTGGTTGAGTCTGAACATTTTTATATTAGGTTTGATGAAGAGTCAGAAGTCATGGGGAAATGTGATATGAGCTAAATGGTAAACTAGGGAGATCTTAGCAAGTCCTCTCAGTGTCCCTCCATTTTGGGAGATAAGAGTGTTCCTTCCTCCATGTACAGAGAGGGCACCAATCCCATGAGATCCTATGAACTGCCTCAGAGTAGATGGTGAGTAGGAGGTCAGAGAGTCTTTCTTGCACCTGCTACCACCCAGATACTTTCAGCTTAAAATACTCAGTTTACCGAGGTACTATGTTTTGGAGTAGGGAGTCCTGAACCCCTTCACTATCCACTGCAATCTTCCACTCCAGGGCCTGAGGATACCTTGTAATATCTGAAAGGTTTTCCCTACTGCCTCCTTAGCCCTCATAGATCATAACCTGAATCTTATTTCTGGCCCTACCTACTTGTCCACTTTGTGTTCTGGTTATTACTGAGCAGACATCATCCTGAGAGGCTCTTTGCTGGCAGAGGACATGTCTGCCTTTTTTTCTGTGTGTGTGTGTGTGTGTGTGTGTGTGTGTGTGTGTGTGACTCAGCCGTGTAAGTTAGATAGCATGTGTTCAATTAGTATTTGAAGGAAACAAAAGCAGGAGGCTCTACCATGTAATAACTTCTAACAACCCAAGAATCATATCTGAGGCATCTATCCCAATTACATCCCCATCTCAATGCATGCTTTATTTTATACACAGAAGTTACTAAAATCTGTCATTATCTTGTTTATTGTCTCTCTTACCCACTAGAACATAAGCTCCCTGAGGGCTAGGGTTTTGTCTAACTTGTTTACCTAACATAGTATTGAAAATAAGTAATCATTGTAGAAATAAACACCAACCAAATGAGAACAAGCAAAGACTGTTTATTCAGAGCGTGCTACAGCAAGGGAGTTAGCCATTGTCGCTCGTGTTTTGTCAGAGACTCAACATCAGGCAATAGGGTGAGAAACTTTAGAGTTGAAAAAAAAAAAAAAAAGAGAAGCCTTCAGATATGCCCTAATTGGAGGCTTTTGGCCTGGGAAGGCTGCAGGTAGACCAAGTAGAAGTAGGACCTTCTATGTGACTATCAGCCTTTCTCTTGTTGGTCCTAAGTTATGAAATGAGTACAAAAATTAGGAAAGCTGTCTATTACTATCCAAGTCATGGCTGTTTCTAAGCCAGTTGTTATAGGGCTTTTTGCTTGGCTTCTTGTGCTGATCACCAGAGATGGAAATCAGAAGTGGTCTAATTTCCGCCATGTATGATTTGTGGATAGCAGGCTGGTTTCCTGGGCTGGTTGCTGCAAATCATAGGTCCGAGTTCTATTTGGATAGGTGGGTTTCCATTTGTATAGACAGTCTCTCATTGTTGATGGGAGGAAAGGAAGAAAGGAAGGACTGTTATCCAAATTCCATTTTCATTATTCAGGTTCCATTTTCAGTACCGCATTGTCAAGGAATAACCCATCCTAGAGCAGATATGGTGGCTCTTTTCAGGAGTGTCCATCCTTGAATCATGTCCCATAGTCCAAAGCTGGAGTACAGTAAAGAAGAAAGGGACTCTTTTACTGTCAGCCCGCCAAACAAGAGCCAAAGGCTTTTGAGGAGGCACTTAAAGAATTTTCAGTTTGCAATTGTGCAGAAGCTGTTGTTCAGGTAATTTAACATTGATTTTAGTTTAAAAGGCAATTAAGACAAAATAGGCAGCCACTAGCCACTTAGGTTAAATAAGCTTAGATTTAAATTGCTCCCCATTACCACCTTTGTTTTCTATGTTTGAGCTCTTTTATGCTAATTTAGCATGCAATGGTGTGGTGGCCCAATTGGGGGAGGTGGATGGGAGAGGAACTGAGCCAGAGCCAGGAGGATGATTATTGAAAGAAGAAATAGTTGGCTCAAAATTATTCCCAGGGTGAGATAGGTTCTCTTTTATCCTGTTACTGGGTATATGGATTCATGGAACATTCCAGAATTCCGGTTCTTTATATCTAAAATCCTAAAAATGGTACCCACATTTTGACTCAGTATTTTTACTTCCAAATATTTATCTTGAAATAATGAACAAAGATAAGCTCCTAACATTATGGATAAGGATGTTCATTTCAGTGTTATTTAAAATAGAGTGAAAATAAACTGTTTCCCTTGAGTGGCATACCAAAATTGATGTCTTTAAAATTTTTTTATGGCAGAAAATCTTCATGATATATTGCAAAGTGCAAAAATATTATAAGGCAATTTATATAGTAAAATGTCTATTATGTACTCAGGATTTTTAAGGCATGTATGCAGGGAAAAATGTCTGAAGTGAGGGGCGCTTGGGTGGTTCAGTCGGTTGAACATCCAACTCTTGGTTTCCACCCAGCTCAGCTCATGATCTCAGGGTCCTGGGATCAAGCTCCATGACTGGGCTCTGTGCTCAACAGGAGTCTGCTTGAGATTCTCTCCCTCTCCTTCTGTCCCTCCCTGGTTCCTGTGCTAGCTCGCTGTCTCTAAAATAAATAAATATTTTTTAAAAATCTTTGAAGTGGACAGATTTGCAGTGCATTACACGTGTCTAGTGTCTATCTGGGTGATAAATAAGTGACTTTTCCCCTATTCTTTCCCAATTTTCTCAGATTTCCTTAATAAATAACTATGAGGTGAGGGAAGCTCCTGCTGCTGATATGTGGGGGCAAGCCCACTGGGATCAGGACTCCTGAAATAATAAATATATCTGGAGGCTTTGGCCCAAGGATTTTTGTTAGTTATAAGCAATGTCTCTGGAACCAGAGGGAGCCTATAGGACTTCTTAAAATGGAAGGTGTTTATGCTTGAGATGAAACTGAATTCTATCTAGGCAAGAGAATTACTTAACATGTACAGAGCAGAGAACAACACAGTGACTCCTGGTGGCAAACTGAACAAAACCAGAGTAATCTGGGGAAAAGTGACTCACGCTCAGGGAAACAGTGGCATGGTTTATGCCAAATTCCAAAGCAGCCTTCCTGCTAAAGCCATTGGCTGTAACATCTGTGTGATGCTGTACCTTTCAAGGACTTAAGTCCTTCACTGAAAAGAAAATACGTAACGATATAGATCTGTAAAAAAAGAAAAAAAAAGGAAAGAAAGAAAAGAAACACATATTGTTTTTATAACTATAAAAAGGATTGAAAACAATAATTGTTTTTTTAGCACACTGCTTTAAAAAATCCTCTCAGTCGGGCAGCCCGGTTGGCTCAGCGGTTTAGCGCCACCTTCAGCCCAGGGTGTGATCCTGGAGACCTGGGATCAAGTCCCACGTCAGGCTCCCTGCATGGAGCCTGCTTCTCTCTCTCTCTCTCTGTCTCTCATGAATAAATAAAATCTTAAAAAAAAATCCTCTCAGTAAATGTGCTTCATACATGCCACCCCAAGGATAAGGTTATATGTACATGCTAAATGATGAGGAGGTGGAGTGCATGTTCTGTTGCAGTAATTCTGTTTCTTGCTCAAAGAAAGTCTGCTAAGCTTCATTAAAGAAAGTCATTCACCTGGTCCTAGTGTAAAGTTGTAAGGTGAACCATTCTGTAGAGCACACTTCTAAAATATGCCCAGGTGATTCATGCGTTTGTCTATTAGGAGATGTGGCCATTTACCAGCAACCAATGTTGAGTTAATGGGATCCATTTAGGAATATAACCACAACAAGCGCATCATAAATCGTATGCTCTCCCATCTGAATATGCTTCATTAAGCTCACCTTTCCTGATGCAACTGGATTATTAGATGTCAGGATGAAGAAAATCATTAGGTCCTGCTGCTTTAATCCTACAAAGCACCAATGTGGTTGCTATGTAATTTTATTTTATTTTATTTTATTTTATTTTATTTTATTTTATTTTATTTTATTTTATTTTATTTTATTTTTTCAGATAGAACCTGCTTTGTGCTTTTCTACAGGAAAATGTTTTCAAACTGGTAAAGAAGCAATATTACTGTATTGTGAAGTATATCTCAGTAGGTCATTACCATAACTTCCAGCAGAAGGGATAGTCTATGTTGCATTTTACTTTAAGGATAAAATTGATTTTTATAAAAATCTTTAGTGCATTGAAGCTTAGATTTTTTTTTTCCTATAAAGAAGCAATTAGATACTGGAGTTTTCCAGAAATGTTAGGTGCATGTAAGCTAAACCTTGATGTGTTTTTGAAGGTCTTATCATTCAACAGTTGATGAGAAAAGGCTGTTTCTGAGTGAGGAAAACACTATTGGCACAATTTCACTTGTCACAACTCACATGGCTGGGGTGTCCACCACCTTACATTTATGTCTATTTGGAAAATTGACAAATACCTGAAATAACAAAGAATAAAATAATAAGCACCCTTATTTCTACCACCAAAACTCACCAAATTTGATTGTTTTCTTCCAGGTATGTATGTCTGTATATATATAGAGACATTTGAAATATTCTTTTTAAAAAAGTTTAACTTGTGAGCTGTGCATAAACAGGCAGAGGCTGATTCTGGCCAGCCTCTACTCTGGGTCATTTTCTATATATCCACAAGTATTTATATAACTATAGAAAATCTATTATATTATTCCTTTTTTGCATTTTCTTTCATAAATAGTACCATAGTGTATGAATCATTTAAAACTTGCCTTTTTTATCTCAGCAAAATTTTGACTAATATGTTTATATAGTTCTATGTAGTATGTGTAGATATTTTCATCTCCATACATATTTGTGCCTATATAGCTATAGATTATTCATAGTCTAGTCATTTTTCTCTGCTATATAGTATTCCATAATAGGATATATTGCATTTTTTATGCCACTAGGTATTTGTCTTTTTTTCCCCTATGATAAGCACTGGTGCAGGTATATCCATGAATATAGCTTATACATATGCTTTCTTAGGGCAGACTTAGAAGTAGAACTGCTTGGTTATAGGATGTGCACATTTTCCATTTTAATAGCTGCTAGGAAGTTGGTTTCTGTAGTCACGATATCAATTTATATTCCCACAAGGAGACTTTCTGTCCTTAGTTTGGAGATTTCATTCATTGCTGTTTTCCTTGGAGTAGAAGCAAGGAACCCACTTTAGCTGTGCATCAGCTTGTTGCCACAGATGCTAGTATGGACCTTTATTTCCCTTTGGGTTAGTACAGACATTGTTTTAAGTCTTTGCTGGGGCACTTACACATGAGAATAGCAATTTATATCAATAACCAGGTTTGGCAACATCTGCCAAGGTTGTCATACTCCGTGATTAAATGACCATATGTGCCAGGGAACACGGGGACAATGGGGTTGTAATTAGGGTTTGCTATCTTTCCACCCGCCACCCCCACTATCCTTAACTTCCCATAACCTTGCTTTTGTGAACTGATTTGTGAATCAAATGACTCCCCTGAGGATGCCAGTTTCGGCTGTGATAATACTACTTTATTTCTTGTATCTCTGTAATTACACAGGGTTCTGGTTAAGCAAAAGTCTAGAAACCTTTTGCCACTTTACCCAATGCCATTGAGAACCTTGACCTGAGATGATATGTGCATATATTAGACCTTAACTTAAATAATCAGAGAGTACAGTGTAGTCTGTACTGCACCGTCACTGTAAAAGGAAGTTCTAATACTATCTTAGCATCCTTTAAATGCCACTCCCCGTGCAAAAGGCAGGCAGAGACAACACACACCAACATTTCTGAACTCCATAAGGAAACAAGTTAAACCCTATATCAATGTAATATTTAAAATAGTCCTAATGCATAGAAGAAAAAAAAAACACCCCTTCTCATTTTGTTACTGGTGTGACAGAGATGGATGATGGTTATGTAAGGGACTTGGCATGTTCCAAAAAAACCCTGGAAATATTGCCTCAAGATATGGTCTATAATAAATGTGCAAATAAATATTTGAAAGATTTATTAGCATTTTAAAACTTGCTTACCGATATATAAAATCCTAATCACTTGTGCACAAGGCCTTTAACTAAAATAAAGTATCCAAGAAGATGACACAGGAATCCAATGAATATTTCAGAGTTAATCGAATACAGTCTATATATACATAAAATTTAGTTCCCTCCTATTCAACTAATAAGTGCTTGAAGAAGCAAGGCCATCCTAGTGTATGTAGCTTGCAATTCTGACTGTAAAGAAAAGGAAAAGAAAAACACCCTAATTTTTCTACATCCAAAAGACTGACTTTGGTCTCTAACCAAAGCAACATTTAGACTAGGAATAACCCGAGCCTGGTGTAACTCATTCCATTTAATTAAAAAAAAAAAAAAAAAGGCACAGATCTATGTGGATTTTTTTGGGGGAAATTCACCGGGATGCCATTGTTATCCAAGGTAAATACATTCTCCCAGGTGGGTGATCTCTAAAGTTCAGCAGGACATGGTAGGTATTTCCTCCCCAAAGCAGGGTCATATTTTAGAGCATTTTCATTTAGCAGATGGTATGGAAGATGATTTGAGATCCCAAAGTTTCAACTGGTAGAAAAAGTACAAACGTTTCTCGGAGGAAGACACTGAGGAAAGCCTCTTGGCAGTGGTGGTGGTTGGGGGGTGGGGGTGGGGTGGGGTGGGAAGGGGGTGGTGGGGGTTTCGATCCTTTACTAGTATTTATACGTGGAGTAGCATATTGGAAGTCATAAATACTGTCCCGTGGACATCTTGAATAATGCAGGAGTAGTGCAAGTAATTGGAAGTGCTTATATCCTGCCTTTAGACATTCCACTGCTCGTGAGTTAAAATTGGTTGTCAAGTGTGGACTCGGAGGACCGTGCAAGGTGCCCTATTGTGTCATGTGGTACATATTTAATGCTTGAAAGAACAAGGGAAGGGACACGTGCAGGAGAGGAGAGGGAGGGCGAGCGAGCGCGCTCGCCTGCTCGGTGCTTTTTTGCAAGTGCTCCGGGGAAGCGGGGAGGCGGGACCTACGCAGGCAGCCTCAGCATCCACCGCCTTCCCCTCCCCGGGCTGCAAGACTTTGCAAACACATTGGGCGTCCAATTTGGCGGGGAGGCCGAGAAGCTGGGCTGGTGCTGGGGAGGGGGTGCGCGGCAGCATCCCCCTGCACCTGGAGGGGGGGGGTCCCTTTGTGTGCGTTGAATGCCCCCTTGCTCGGGCTGCTCGCTCGCTCTCCCCGCGCCTTGTGCACCTGCTGGCGGCGGTGGCAGGCTGCCAGGCGGCCGGGGCGAGCGCGGGCACCGCGCGCACGACAGATGACTGGAGTCATTTACATTGCTAGCACGTGGCTGCCGTTTGCTGTTGCCTCGGACTTCTCCCGTGTTCTCCCGGGGAGGAAACAGGCGGCACTTTGCAGCCGACGATGAAATCTTGGCAGCTAATTGCAGTCGTGGGAGATGCCCTGCAGGTAAGGCGAGGGAAGAGGGCTCTGAGCGCGGCCGGGGAAGGAGAGGCGGAGAGGGAGGCAGCTCCTGCAGGGCTCCCCGAAGCCCACTGACTCGCGGGAGGGGGTGGCAGAGCGACGGGGGCGGGCGACAGGGGGGAGGAGTGTGCAAATTGACATTTTTGGCTGCCTGTGGCAGAGGAGCCGCCGTCAGCCGCTGTCCAACGTTCACGCAGGGAGGGTGGCGGCGTGTGCGCCTCCGGGGCTGCTGCTGAGGATAGGGACTCGGCGCTGGGGAGCCGGGGAAGGCGGCGCGGCGATGGGAGGCTGCGGATGCGCTTGCAGCACCTGAGTGAGACACGGTACGTGGGGCCAGCCCGGGGGAGCCCCGAGGCTGGGTCAGGGCGCACCCCGGGGGCGCACCACGTTTAGAGAGGGCGAGGGGCATTTGCGGCTCCGGGGGAGTCCGGGGATGCACCGATTTTCCCTGATGGGCTGGAAGTTAGTGGGGGAACTTCATTGCCCATTGCTCATTGGCTCCGTTTAACTTTATTTCCAGCGATGAATAAGCGTTTCTAAGAAACCCCGTAAAAGTCCCAAATAGGCTCTGCAAGAGCTGCGCGGTTCTTTAAAATGGGAGGTCCATGAAATGACTGGCCAGATGGGCCGCGCCTTTGGGAAGTTGGCACGCTCACGGTCCGGTGGGGTGCATGCGTGTGCGTGTGCGTGTGCGGGGAGATGTGTTGCATGTCTGTGTAGACACGTCTACCGTGTCGGTGGCGCCGGTGCGCCCTCACCTTCCCTGCTTTTCCTGACTCCCAAGGAAGAGACATGGCATCGACTGTATCAGAAACGCTTTGGACTTAAGAAATAGGCTCTGGATCATCTCATTAAATTAAACAAGAGTTGCCCTTCTTGAGAGATCAAGTGGGAGAAATGTGCTCTGACTTCCAAAGTGGTGGAATTAACTGCCAGGCATTTAAAAAAAAAAAATATATATATATATATATATATATATATATATATATGCAAAGTGTTGTATACGACATTTATCTATCGGCCTAGAAGGATCACCTAGAAGACTCCATCCTCAGCCTATCCCTGGAGCCATTATTTTCAGATTACAATGAAATTAGCGGTTTCCTTACTTCTGTTGGCAAAAGAGCTGTGCCTCCCCCTCCCTCAAGAGCCACCCGCCCCCCCCCCCCCCCCGGAGGAATTCTGAATCCGAAAGTTTTGTTGGCCAAATGGGTCTCAGAAATGGTTCATTAAATTACTTGCAGACACAGTCACTTTTTGAAAGAATCTTTAGGTATCTCATCAGTTACTCTCTGTCCATATGGTTTTAGTTTGGTCACTCAGAAATGAATGCAGTGTAGGAGGGAGGCAGTCCAAAATGATTGTGTAATCCTCTTCGGGGAGCTGGGTAGTAAATTGGTTTAAGGCTATACAATCTTGCTCAACTGCGATTCCCTGGTTTTTTTGTTTTTTTGTTTTTTTTTTTTGGTCAAAAACGTATCTTCAGAGATCCAGAGGCCACGAGTCTAAAAATGTGTTTGGGAGATGGACTAACTTGCCTTTGTGCTTTGCTGTGATTAAGTTTTAAGAGGGTTGTTCTTCAACTAAGTAAACTACAGGCAGTCAGCGACAGCTGTTTACCGCGGGCGTTCATAGGGAATGCGGGCGGCATTCATGATTTTCATACAGAAAGCAGGATTTGTCAACTCTTACCTGCCCACTCACACGCTCCACACATGCCAGTCCTTCCTCTATATTAGAATACTCACGGATTATGAAGAGGAAATTGCTTCTCTGAAGAGTATGAAGAAGTATTATCTATGGGGGAATATTTCTTTTTTCTCTTATTTACCTTCTTCCTCCTTTCTCCTTCACTCTCTCCTCTGCTCCCTCTCTCTTTTCTTTCTTTTTCCGCCTCTTCTACCCCCTTTCTCTCTCCATCCACCTGTATTTCTTTCCATCTGTCTTTTTTTTGTACCTCGAGCACAGAAAGCTTTCCTAATATCTTCTACTACTGCATTTTTATTATAACAAATGATTTGCACCCTGAAGGATAATTGGAACTTTGATTTTCTTTTTCTTTCTTTTTCCTTTTTTTAAATTCCCTGTTCATATTCAAGAACCAATTAATATCAGATAATCTGCTGTACTCTAATAAATAAAAGTGATTATTCAAACTTTTCTTGTCATTTCATTTGAACCAAGCAAATCAACTTTGGGGAATGCCTTTACTACATGAAAAGAACTAAATCTTTTCTCTGTTATCACCAAATGATGGATTTTTACAACATTGCACGTTGCCTTTATAACTTTACTGGGCTGAACATATTTTTATGTTCTTTTCTTGAAACCTTGCCCCTCAAACTTCTATTTTCTCTATTACCAATCTTAATTTTAGAATGTGGATTCATTTTAATCTGTATTTACTTGGACTTGAGAGAAACAACTGTCAGACTTGACTTCTGGGCCAACTTATTTAAGTATCATAGACATTTTTTTTTCCAATTTTTTTCTCTCTCCCTGAGTATGATACAAAAGTTAAAGTAGATTTCATCTAAAGGGCTTTTTGCAGCAGTTGCCTTCTTCCAAACTATAGTTGTAAGATCTTGAGAATAAAGGGTCATATTTTGAGAATATTGTATGAGAATCAGAGTATATACCCTTTATCCTTTTCTGTTTGATTACAAAGAACCTGGTTGTATGGGTCAATCTTGAGCTAAGTGACTATTAGAGTATTCAGTGAAAGATCATTTTGGTCTTGTTTTCTGATAAATTTATAGTTTTTCTATTAGGCTTTGAGCAGAATTTGTAGTACCAGAGAAATGGAACGTGGTCCAAAAGAAGAAGGATTTTTTTAGTGAAATAATAATAAAATTTTACTATTATTGATTTAACTCCTATTTACTTTTAGTTGTAGCTAATTTTTTTTAATGCATATGTGTTACTCTCAGAATATCACAGAGTAGATTGGGACAAGTTCTTTGAAAGTAATTCTAATGGAATTAAAACAAAAGTCCTTGAATAAGACTTGAATCCTCATCTCATATTGATTTTCCAACAAACATAAAAATAAATAGGGAGAGAGAAAAGCATGGACCTTTAAAGTTTTTTGCACTTTCAACTTTATTTTGTCATATATCTGAAAACTCCAGAATATGATGATACATTATGTCATTATACATACTTATGGGTGGACATCTTTGCACTTCTGTTTGCTTTCCTTCATTTTCATGCAGAGTTGAATGCTTGCATGTATTATGAGCAGTAGTAACAAGAGCAAATAAGGTCATGAAGAATTTTTTAATTATATATTTCAATTTATTTGAATTAAATCACATATACCAAAATAGCAGTCATGTCTATCTGGTATTCCTGCTGCCCCCTCCCTCTGCTTGTAGGGTACTAAAAAAAGTAATTCTTTAAAAGTCAGCTTGTAACACACAGTGTTCAGCTTGGAAACCTTCATATTTAATTATCCAATGGCTGTGGTGTCTTCAGGAGTGCTTTTTATTAATAGATACAAAGTTTATGTAAAAAGTTGTACAATGTGTGTGTGTGTGTGTGTATGCACTTGCCTGCACTCACCCAAAAGCCTGAAACAGCTTGTGTCAGCTATAGCAACTCGTTTTTGATTCAGCAAAACTAGGTTATGAATTCAAGCAATTAAAAATGACAAAAAGCCCAATTTCACTGCCTAGATTAATACACTTCCAATTTTTCCTGCTCCATAAAAATTTCAAAGTGTTCTTTCTGGTTAGGTGTTTGCATAACCTATAAGGTATTGGAAGGCCCCCATTTCACATTTACTTATGATGTCTGAATACTTTGATGTAGCAAATGTAAATAGGATCAATTGGACGCTCTTCACACAATTTTGTATTTGCAAGTTCTTGTGAAATTATTTCAGTTGGGTTTAAAGGAAAGGCAAGAAGATCAGTTGTTAGTTCCCTTAACATTAATCGTTGGTGAGTAATCTTTCAGCTACTTCCAATGTCATGAAGGCCAGGAAAGACTTTTTGAGAAATGATATAATTACAGCAGAAATAGTGTATCCATGTTCCAAGGGTGGCAGTGATTTCTTTTTTTAATTATGCAATGGTGGGCATATTTATCGCTTTTTCTTTACTTCTACAGAAGTCAAGTCTGAATTCTGCATTCATGTTTATCTAATTAGCCAAAGCTCAGTTCTTTAAAATGGCCCCCCCCCCTTTTTTTTTAACTTACAGAGTAATTAGTCACAGTGAGCCACAGGGAATTTATGGCAGTTTTTGGTTAGTTGGTCAGATTTTTCTCAACTGGCTTGATAAACTTTGATCACACAGAGAACGTATACTCACAGACATAGACAATCAAGAAGCCCCAGGACAATTTACCTGAAACTGTCATCCTGGCACAGAAAACCAACAACAGCCAAGTGTGTCAGGGTGGTCTGTATACCTGATCTTTGCTTTGGAAAGAGGACTACTTAAGGACTATCTATTAGGAAGGCTTCTGCAGCCTTTCCTTTTCTCTTTGTAATAATTCTGCATCTGCAATTGCTACCTGGGAGATTTCTTTGCTCTTTAATTGAAATCTCTACTTGTAAGGAAATCAGTTGCTTGTTTGCTAATGACGTGAAAGTACCAGTTGTATCTATTATAGTTATTTGAATGTTTGAGTAGAGGCCTTCCATTTTTATTATCATGACGAGGATGATGAGGATGATGATGTGGTGATGCATCAGCAGTTATAGGAATAGCCATACAGTGCTGATCTCTACCTGGGCACTCACTGCCTCTGTGTGTTGCGTTTTGGACTGGGAACTTCAACAGATTTTCCCTGGTTCTTAACTCTGCAAGATAGGTATTGCTATGCCTAATTTAGAGATGGAGAAGAAAGCTTCAAGACTTTTTATAATTAGAATAAGAATAAGAGATTAGACTCTATTTCAGTATACCAAGATACTATTGAAATTTATTATTCTGAATTTAGAAAGACAAAATGGGCACTCAACAGATTCCCTAGGCAAGTGATTCTTAACCGGGAGCAATTTCCTCACTCCCCCCCTCACAACAGGGACATTTGGTAACATACTGGAGAGGTTTTGGGTTGTTGAATTTGGACAGGAGTTGCTACTGGCGTCTACTGGGTAGAGACCAGGGATCCCGCTAAATATCCTAGGATGCAGAGGACAAAACAAAGAAGAATTTTCCAGCCCAAATAAATGAGATGCTAACCATGGACAAAACAAATTTTCCAGCCCATAATGCCAGCAGTGCCTAGATTGAGAAACTTTGTCCTAGGTGATATCAGTGGTGCTGTGACTAATATATACATGGTCTGATTTTTCAAGAGCCTGGATAAGGTACATGAATTTCAGTTATTAAACTTTTGAAATCTCCAATTGGATACTGTGAATAGGATCATAATGCAAAATCAGGAAGTCCATATTTTCTTACAATTTGACTTTAAAATTTTACAGCTGCCTACTTTGAGCATCTTTCTTTGTAAATATGACATGGGTCATTGTGATTAAAATACCTACTTTTCCCTGATTTACTCAGTGTTCCCTCTCACAAGTGCTGAAAAATGAAATTTCTTTCTATGTTACTGATGTCAATAGAAATGCAGCATCACAAAATGAGTCACGCAACAGTAGTTCCAAGAACCTTCCTTCTTCCTTCTCAGCATTCAAACACCATTATTTTCTCCTTATCTTTAAAGGTTTGGCACAGAGGCTTATTTGCTTATTTATTTAATAAATGCTGAAATAGTGTTTCATATGTGCCAAGCACTGTTGTTACTCTTTTTTAATACTAATTAATTTAATCCTTATGATAAGCCTAAGGGGTTGATACTGTTCTTGCCTACTTTTTTTACGGGGGAGAGAATCAAGGCCCAGAGAAGTGGAATAATTTGCCCAAGGTCACACAGCTTATAAGCAGCGGATCTGGGATTGAAACCCCGGTCTCTGTTCCTGTCCATCTTGCCAGGCTCTTTAATAATTTGGATTTGTGTATGTGCAGAAGCATACTCGTTTAGGCAACATTTTCACTTGAGTTTTGAAAGGAGACATTTTTAGTTTCATTTGGGGGTGGTTAATTGTAAAGTAACTTAACTATTCTTAGGTGAAAGTGAATGATAATGCCCACAGCTGTATTTTGCTATTTAACTACCTGTAAATGTACACTGCATCAGAGTCAGGAAGATTCATGGGTTCTCTTTACGTGTCCACCTCCAACAACAAAAATCGCCAAAGGAAAACCGTAATATTCAGAAGGGCATAATTTACAGGATGGATTATCTTTTGTTTTGTTTTATTTCTGTTTTTGTTTTGTAAATTTATTTTTTATTGGTGTTCAATTTGCCAACATATGGAATAACACCCAGTGATCATCCCATCAAGTACCTCCCTCAGTGCCTGTCACCCAGTCACCCCCACCCCCACCCACCTCCCCTTCCCCCACCCCTAGTTCGTTTCCCAGAGTTAGGAGTCTCTCATGTTCTGTCTCCCTTTCTGATATTTCCCACTCATTTTTCTCCTTTCCCCTTTATTCCCTGTCACTATTTTTTATATTCCCCAAATGAATGAGACCATATAATGTTTGTCCTTCTCCGATTGACTTATTTCACTCAGCATAATACCCTCCAGTTCCATCCACATCGAAGCAAATGGTGGGTATTTGTTGTTTCTAATAACTGAGGAGTATCCCATTGTATACATGAACCACATCTTCTTTAGAGGATGGATTATCTTTGTTTTATTACCTATTTAATAGTGGTATTAGAAAAATACAAATTATTGAATTGGATCTCCTAAGGGGTCTTCAAGAAACTTAAGTGTTTGGTTTCCTGGCACTTTTAAAATTTTCTAGGGACCTGAATGTGGTATATGGTGGAGGTGGGCACATCGATTCCCAGCTTAATCTTGCTAAAGCCGATCCATTTATCCTTCACATTTATTTATTTTTATTTTTATATATTTTTTTATCCTTCACATTTAGACCATGAGAATGACCATGCCGATCTCATTCTGTGTTGAATATCCAGCATGTAGTAAAACCAATGAAGAGAAAAACAATTTGAGTAGATTTTTAAATCAAAGTGGCAATTTGACATACTTTATTCTGTGTTAGGAAAAGAAAAGATCTTTCAAGTCTGCAATTAAACATAGATACATGGATTGTTCAGAAAACCAAGATGGGCATTGAGAACTTCAATAGGTTTCAGATGAATGAATGAATAAACGGATGGAGGAATTTATTTATTTTTTTAAATTCTCATCAAGTGTATGCATAGGTTTGTACTTAATAGGAAACATCTTACATCTTGAATACAAAATATTGGAGGAAGCGGAGGTGGTGGCAGCAGGAACCACCAGTCTGACAGACATTCATTCCCTGCCAGCTGCCTCACAGACCTCTTACCCAAACTTCACATGACTTAAGTACTGATATATAGCTCACTATGCATTGCCCCCCCACATACACACACACAAAATCAAAGATGCTGAACCACAAGGATAGACTGCATTCTACACGAGGGGAGCCACAGACTCCTTCCTACAAAAGAAGAAAGGTCACTGCCCGTGAACAGCTGTGGTGTGGCCATTCAGCATTGCCAAAGCCATGTAAAGAGGCTCTTGAGCCACCCTCCCCCAGCCCAGGGACATTCTGGGAACTGAACTGGAAGTGGAAACCATTGTGATTGTTCTTATATGTTTCAGGCCCAGTGAACTCACATTTACACAGAGAAAGCAAAGAGTGATTCCCATTTCAGAACTGTCAAAAGACCAATGTTGGATCCATTATCGTCAAATTTCCTTTTTTAATACAGTTCATTGAATTGGCTTTTGTGGAATACCTATTCTATCAAAGTGTTGGTTCAGGAAATGGTTTAAGATTGAACCAGAATTTATTGTTCAATGATAAATAAGTGGAAATAAACTCACAGAGCTAAGGGTACCCAATAAAGTTCTCTAAGTGCTGTCCATTAGTCTATAGTGCTAAAATACATATATTTCACTTAGTTGAATTTTTTAAAAAAGGAAATTGGGTTTAAA
This sequence comes from Canis aureus, assembly GCF_053574225.1. Taxonomy (NCBI): domain Eukaryota; kingdom Metazoa; phylum Chordata; class Mammalia; order Carnivora; family Canidae; genus Canis; species Canis aureus. The sequence goes on from NC_135618.1 coordinate 42,543,902, forward strand.
GTGACTATTTTAATTCCATATTCAGTGAGATTGGTTCTGACATATTTCCACATTTAATGAGAATCTACCTTTTAAAATAAAAACAACCAGGAATAAACTTTGTGTACCATTGAGAATAATGTGTCCGACAAAGGGCAAATGAATTTTGACCAAGTCGCTATTATCAAATTTCCCCAGGGCACTAAAAACGTAAAGGTAACATCAATGTTATAAGTGGTTCGGGCGTAAACTCTTGCCACTATTAGAAAAAGAAGCCATGCTTTGCTGTAATATGCTAAGTCTTCTAATTCATTAAGGTAACTGCTTAATATACAGAATTGTACATTATTATTGTCCTTATTACAGACACTATCTATTGAGTGTTTGCAATGAGCCATCCTCTATGTTAACTCCTGGATGTACATTATTGAATTGAGTACTCTACCAGCTTTATGAGGTGGAGAGTTCTTAGACCCATTTTCATGAAAGGAGATTGAGTCTTGAGATGATTTTTCTAGGGTTACCAATGGCTAATAAGTAGAAGATTGGCAATCAAATTTGAAACTTCGTGACTTCAGAGCCCATTTATCTCCCATTTTTTACTCAAATCTCTAGGAATCTTTATTCTAACATTGGTAAAAAATAAATCCGACATAGGTCATGTTTGGTTAGCCCTGGATGGTCCTTGTGATCCTCTTATGAGGACTAATGTTCCTTTATTCTTGTCAGAATATGTGATGGATGGGTGCCTGGATGGACAGATAGACTGACTAATGATATAGAGGTAAATAGGCAAAGAGTATGAATATTGTTTTCAGAAAAATAAATGTAAATACCAGCAAATATCTGAATATTTATGTATATACACACACACCTGTGAAAGTTTCATCTGTATATATAAATGATTCCTAGATTGTATTGGAAAATAATATGTTTAATGAAATAGGCATTCTATACCCTGTTGGAGAGAGTGTGGAATGGTTCATTCTTTTGTGGAAAACAATCTGAAAATTTTTGCATATAAAAAAGGTACATGCTTTGACCCAGTGTTTCCACTTCTAGGATTTATGTAACTGCTCAAATTTGCAAAGATGTCTGTTGGTTGATTGCAGTATACTGTACATTGGTAAGAAAAACTGGAACAAATGAAATGCCTAACAATAGGGCATTGGACGCCCTAAATGCAGTGCATCTGCATCGTCCTGAAGTACTGGCTGAGGTGTTGGAAGTGAACCAGAACCTGAACTTCAGAAATGTGTTAGGAAAAGTTTGTTAGAAAATTCACACATACGTGCAAATGCTTCGTATACATGGTCAAATTGCAAAAGATAACCAAGGGACTGCGGAGAGTGGTCACCTCTGTGGTTACTGTGGTGTGTGACTGGGAAAGCAACAAGGGAACATGGAGAAATTGCTCTGAGGATTATACAAGACAGATAAATTGTAGAGGTCTGCTGTTCAGCATGGTGCCTGCAGTTAGCGGCATGACATTGTGCACTTAAAAATGTGTAAGAGCATAGATCTCATATTAGGTGTTTTACACACACACACACACACAAACACACTGGACACAAGGAAACTTTTGGAGATGATGGATGTGTTTATTACCTTAATTGTGGTGATGCTATCCTAGGTGGATGCATATATCTAAACTCATCAAATTGTATGCCTTAAACCTGTGCAGGTTTCTGTATATTAATTATACCTCAGTGAAACCATTAAAAAATTTTAACCTTTATTCCTTTTTTTCTTTTCAACAAACATGGACTATTTTGATAACAAAAAATTAATTTATATATAAAAAAAAGAGCTTCCATTTTTGGAACACCTATGGTCAGTCCCTCACCCAAGTGGAGTCAGATCACCTTAGATATCAACACTGATATTATATGTTAGACATAGGCAACCCTAATTGTGTTGAAAGTGTGCTTAAGAGAGACTTCTAGAAGGAGGTAAGGAAACCTAAAAATGACTTGATTTAAAATTATGTCCTGGCTAAGCTTTGGTGTTGGTAGTGTTCTGAAATGGTGTGGTTGTCTATTGGCAATTTCTGAAAATGATAAAGCTAAGTGTTAACTGTAATGGTCTGGCCACAAAGGAAACAAAATTCCCCCGATGCCGCAGACACTTGTCATTCATCGGAGGTACTGCAAAATCATGATCCTTATCCCTCCAGCTGCGCGTGTCTGTCAGGGACTGTGGGCTGCTAAAAGTTGTATACTATTATTTTTTTATTCATCTCTGGGTCATTTCATCTTCCTGTGCAAGCCACATGAATGGCTGTGTATGAAAATTGTATTTTGTGCTGCATTTCCCACTGTGAAAGATGTTTACTATATATTTATGAAAACACTGCAATAACAAAACCCTTTATATAGCCTTTCAATTTGCTGTAAGGGCAGATAAAATATTTTTATCTCGAACTGAACTTCATACCTTGGGAGATTCAGCAGGCCCGACTTGGAATAATAAAACACTTCAGAGAAAGGCAGACGCTGTTCAGATTGCTTCAGAAACCTGTGTTCTTCACTCACAGACCTCAATTCCTTTAAACACACCAACTGAATATATAAAACCTAGAACGAATCGATATAATTTATGCATCATTAGACACAATAATATTTTTTAAATTTATTATAAATAGTTTTGTAATGTGTCTACAGAGATTCAGGGTGATTCTTGAGGAGCCGTGTGTTTCCTTAATGCAGGAAAATATGGGAAGGACATTGGTCATCACCTAAGAACCTAAGAACACTCAGTCTTCACCTTCATTTAGGCTTTGGCAATGTTTTTAATTGAAACTTTTGTCAAGATAAGTAGAGATTCACATGATTACAAGAAATAATACAGAGAGGTCTCTTGTACACTTTACCTAGTTTCCCCCAAGAGTAATATTTTGTAAAACCATACTCTCCCACTACATCTGTGGAATACAGACATTGCTACCATCCACTCTAGATTCCACCGGATTTATTTGCATTCATTTGTGTGTGTATTTAGTTCTACACAACTTTATCATGTGTGTAGGTTGATGAATTTACCACCACAGATAAGATGGCAGCTGCTTCCATTACAAGGACTCTTAACCCTCATCCCTAAACTCCGTCGACCACTGATTTCTCCTCAATTTCTAAAATTCTATCATTTTGAAATGTTGGCACAATGGAATCACACAGTATCTAACCTCTTGGGATTGGCTTGTTTGTTATTCATAATTTCCTAGAGTTCTGTCTGACTTATTGCATATATCAATTATTTTTTTTAATCACTCAATAGTATTCTCTAGTACGTATTGCCACAGCTCTTTAATCATTCACCTGTTGAAGGACATCTGGGCTGTGTTTGGCTATTACAAAGTTGGTATGAACATTTCTGTACAGGTTTTTGTGAGTGTTGAGTTTCACATCTCTGGGATAAATGCCCAGGAGTGGGCTTTGGCCATTTTTGATTCATGCATATTACAGAAAACATTAATATGTTGCGCCTATAGGAAGTCAATGCCGGTTGCACACAAACCAATAAAAGGAAAAATATAAAATCTTACCCACATCTTAATGTTTATTTCTACATAAACATAGCACTAAATATAGAGAATAGTCAGCATTTATGTAGCATCCACCATATGCCAGTCGATATTCTAAGCCTGTTGTGTATGCTAACTCGTTTGTCCTCACAACAGCCTCATGATGTACATGCTCTTATTATCCTCACTTACAGATGAAGTATCAGACACAGAGTGCTTGAGTAACTTGCCAAGATGTTACAAACCGGTGTGTTTAGGCAGTCTGGCTTGAGAAACCCTCGTCTTAACCACTACTCCGTGATTTGAACCTCGTTCACAGATCCGTTGATCATGCCTCTGGGTCAGCTGAGATGGCAACTCTCATTTGGTTGGGTAAACATCTGTCAGTATGGCTCTGGAAAGAAATAATACCTGGAATTGGATCTTTAGAACAATCAGCTACCTGACTTCACTATCTCTTAACTCATTGCTCTGTCTTTAAGCTTACTTTATTTGACCATCTCAGACAGATGGAGGCTTCTTCTGGCTTTTAGATTTCCAAGAGGTAGATTTCACAACCCTCCCTTGGTTACACACTGCAATATTTCACAGTTCTCTGTAGCAGTATGTTCTGCTTTTCGGCATGGCCCAAATCTGTCGTATGGCAAACTGGGCCCCTCATCATTTGTCAGCTTTCACTGAGGATGTGGAATTGGTGGTGACCATATCTACTCAACAACACAACTTAAAGGTATCTATTTCCAGCAGAATCTTGCATGGCTGCTTTACATTAATCATGGAGCTATTCATTCCTCCAAAGGCATTTCATATTTCCACCAGGCTTATAAAGTATTTAATATTTTCATATGCTCCAGTGTAAAGCCATCTGTTGCGGTGACAGGACAAAATGTTGAAGACAAGAACAAGCGTATGTTTATGGAAAGATTCCATGAAATGTTAACAAGAAAGATATGTGCTACTCTAGGGTGTCTTGTAGAAAATGGCCAGGGGAATTTGGAAGGCACGGCCTCCAGCACTGGTATTTATAAATTGGCATTTATAAATTACATATGTTCTTTTATTTCTGTCTCATAAATTTGCACGAGATCAGCAATGTAAATGGTGGCACAGACCTATTTGAAAGGAAATAGTGGTATTATTTAATCTTTGGAACTTTATTTCATCTGTTGTTCTTCATGTGTTTCATTTGACTTTTTGCTATTCATTTGAATAAGTGAATTGGGAGCCTGCTATGTGCTAGGCATGCATGTTACTGGAATAGCTAGATAGTGTTTCTAAATAGCTAGAACCATTCCTCAGTGCCTAACTTTAATAGCTATGTTGTGGTCTTGCTAATATAGGAACAGTCAGATGGGAATCAATTTGGCTGCCCACTTGGAACATATCAGTTGAGGCACGGTTATCTAAAACTGTTGCTACACCACATTGCCCCTTGCTGAACTGAGCTCAGAAAATCAAAGCAAATGCCTCTAAGCTAAGGCCCTGATGCTCTTGGGAAAAAACATCACAGCAAAAATGCCTTGAGTATCTGACAAGCATTGGGGAAGACACTGTACATTAACTAAGGCTTATTTAAGACTCCCAGGGATCTTATGTGGCAGGGGCGGTCCTTGTCTTCATTGTACAGATGACATAGCTGCAGATGGTAAGACAATTTACCCAGAATCACACAGCTCATACTGAGTAGACCTTGGATCTGGCCACAGGCAGACTGAGTTCATAAGCATCTTCTTAACTATCTTAACTAGGGTCTATAACTGACTCTAGATAGAGAGAAGCTTGTTCAGTGCTGTCTGATGAGGTCTTCTCGAGATGGCGTTAGGTGGGACCGGTGGGTCAAAATTGAGCAAAGTTTTGAAATGTGACGTGGAGGTTGGTGTCCTCCACAGATTTGCATTAAAAGCCCTTAAGTTCTCAGTTATTTTTTTACTCTGAACATAGAGTTGTCAGTGACTTTTTAAAAGCCAAAGAGAGGCTTATAGAAGAAGTTGGCATGAAGACAGAAGAGCAGCTCTTTCAAGTGCTACAGCAGAACAAGACCATGTGAGGTCACCCCCCGAGGCCTCCTGTATACCAATTTTTGGACTATCCTACCAAGAAGTATGACAAAGTGCCTTAAATCCATCACTGGGTTCCAATCCTGATAAATGGATTAACGACATATGTACAAACCTGAGCCTCGACTATACCCATGTCAGAGGGTGACAGTTCCTGGCTAGCTACTCTGAGGTTGATAAAATCAGTGAAATAGCAGAATTTAGGGAGGCTTATAAGCAGAAACATATATGTTCAAGATGAGCAAAATGTCATCAGATCAAGTTAATAGAGGAAAAACCAATCAGGAAATCTGAGAGGGATGCCTGGGTGGTTCAGCAGTTGAGTGTCTGCCTTTGGCTCAGGGTGTGATCCTGGGTCCAGGGATAGAGTCCCACATTGGACTCCCTGTGAGGAGCCTGCTTCTCCCTCTGTCTATGTCTGTGCCTCTCTCTCTCTGTGTCTCTCACGAATAAATAAATAAATAATCTTTAAAAAAAAAAAAAAAGGAAATCTGAGAGAAAAGAAAGACAAGATAGCTTTTAAGGAACATTATTTATTTCAGTCAACCTCCTGAAAAGGATGTCAAGATTTGTTCTATAATCAGGCTGTTTTAGACTGTTAGGTTTTTCCTGCAGTTGTTCATCTCATTACAATGATTGTAATGATAGATTATAAACTTCATGAAAACAGAAAACAGGTGGACAATATATAATTAATTCCTAGCACAATGCCTGCCCCATATTAGAGTCTTAATAAGTGTTTTTTTTTATTTTCAATAAGTGTTCTCAAAGAATGTATGATCATATTGGATTGTGCCAGAATATTTATTATATATTAAATCCTGGTAAACCCAAGTAATAACTATATCTATAATAATTAGGTAATGTTTTCAGCATCCTGTGAGGAAAGGCCGTATTATTTCCACCTGCTAGTTCTCTCTCTCCTGAAGTCGAGATATGTAGGTAATTATTTTCTGAATTATGACCAGAACAATATGCATAGTAAAAGCAGTGGCACCATTTGTATCTGATCTCCCAACTAAAATATTGACACAACCTTATTATATAGAGTATATGGCAAGCAGTAATGTTCTAGTGCCTTCTCCCCCAGCACACCCTATTGGCAAAAAGCAACGGATGGTTAATGCAACAGTGAAAATAAATTATTACCATTCTCTGATTGTGTGACAGGTTAGTAATTAACTTATGTCACTAGTTGGCCTCCCACAACTGTGTTTATTCAGCTTCATGGTGCACTTTTCAGGGAAAAAAGGAAAGATCAGCAAGGCATTCTTTGTTTACTGTAGATGCTAGATGCTGGTGGAATGCATCTTTTCCTATTGACTAGGAAATAAGTTGGTTGTTAGGACATGATTTTCCATTCTTCAAAATAATATGGTGATGCAGGGAACTTGAAAGCTACCCTGGAATTAGAAAAGCATAAAGAAATTGCCCTTTATGCGCTAATCGAGCCATTGTGCTTGTTTTCTTTGGGGTGCTTTTTACTGTATAGGCTCAGCAAAGAGCCATGTGTAAAAGAAGGTACAAAAAATTTTAATTAAAAGGAAAAAAATGTAGGTTTTTTTCCCCCATTGTAGGTTAAGTGCCTATCACACAGCCTAGGGACAATGGTATTAGATTTGTAATAAGTACAAGTAAAGCTTTTCATTTTGATTGGATTGGGTGTATTTTTCATCAGCATCTCCCGTGTGAGCCATGATTCCAAGACAGAGTCTTGTAATCTTCTGCAGTGGGAATGATTCAGCTTAAAAATCAATAGGGCATGAGGTATTTCAAGTTCTCATTATTGTAATGTGTCAACATCACTTCAGTGACCCCAGAGTCCTATGTTGGCTGGTTTTTCCCCTGATTTATTGTGCAATCTCGCAGGGCAAACTATAATTTCACTTGGAATCAGAAAGTCTCCATTTATGGTTTGTGCCCCAGTCTCCAGTCATTAGGGCATTCGCAGGGAATCAATACCTCCTCTTGTTGCTAACAACTGAATGAAGTTGTCACCTGCTTAGATTACAAAGGAGACTGGTAAAAAGATGTGGTAAAGGTGAGTACATTGGACAAGCTCTGTTTTGAGAAGGGCTTTCTTTGATGTTCATCTTCTGCTGCTTGGAGGGGTTTCAGTCTTTCCCAGGATGTAGGCTATAGAGAACCACCACCACCTAATTAGCACAATGTTTCCCTTCTTTTTGTGTGTGGGGATTGTTTGTGGATGATGTAATTCCCCTTGGTTAAAACAAAGTGAGAGAGCCTTTCTTGAAAGGCTGAAGTCTGGCACATATTCTAGAACCTGTTGAGTCATGCCAACTCTTCTTAAATACCCCATCATCATGCTGACACTGTAAAGACAGGGTCTTCCATTCCTCTCCTAATTGACAAAAGGAACTAGGAACTTAATGTAATTTCCAGTAAGAAGACGACTATCTGCTTTCAACATGCCATCGATCAGTGTATATACATTCTACTCTACTGCACACATACTCTCTTTCTTTGAGATTCTTCACTAGACTCTCTCTCCGAGATTCTTCAATGAATGTTTATATGCTATTGTCAAGTCACCAACAGCACCAAAAGTGAGTCTAAATTTCATATCTAATTCCCAGTGTTTAACAAGGGGTAAGAATGTCTGCACAGTCTCCTCAGAAGTATAATTAAGTACCTATCATGTGTATTCTGTGTGCTTGTGAATACATTAGAGAGTCCTTTCCTCAAGGAGACTAATCATGGTAAAGAACCAAGGTAAGAGGCAGTAGCAGTACAAGGATTATAAGGTCAGGGAATGTGGAAGCATAGAGAGGAAGCATTGAACACATAAATAGAAGGAGGTTGGAAGATTTCAAGACTGACATCAACATATGATAATATCTTGACCACATGTGAAGATATTATCATTGTCCTTCCTTTCAAAGATTATAAAATCAACTTTGATTTGTGGGCAGCAGATGAATCACCTTGTTTTAAAGTTGCCTTCTTTCATTAAGATTGTGCTTTTTTAGCCTCACACTTGGGGAATGGTTGTATTCACCCAGGGAGCTCTTATGTATCTCATTCAGCTTGGGGTTGCTGGAGCTGCTCCAATAATGCCCTTGTCTTTTATTTCTATCCTTCTTGGTAGATTCCCTTCCTCAGCTGCTTCAGCAGGGTGGGATGTTAAAGGGGACAAGTAGCCTCCCCCTTACTCTTACCCTCTGATAGTTAGCTTGACCCTAGACCTTTAGCTTGAAAATTTACAGACCATTTTGTGTATCTTTTTGTAAATTGCCAGTTAGAAGTTCTTATAGAAAAGAGCCTCACTTATCAAAGTTTCTGGTCATTTTCTAAGACATCCATTCATTTGAAGACATTTATTGGGTACTATTCTGATGCCAAGTACCCCCTTTTCATATTCTAAGCTGCTAAAAAAAGAATGATTCTTTCTAGAGACTCTTTGTTGATACTGGAGTACTTATTTTTCTTGATTTTCATAACCCTTTTATGACTTGCCTTCTGTTCTATACTCACTCATTGATTCACTAACTTGACAGAGCTCTTGTAATGCTGAAGAGATGGTGGTGAACAAGATAAATGAGATTTCTGCTCTTGCCAAGTTTACGTTCCAGCCGAGGTAGGTAGGTTTTTGACTTTGATGGCCTGCTTAGGGTCTCATAGGAATGAAACCCTGGTTTCCTAGTTTCCTGGGAGTAGGTTGGGCTATTCATTCCTGAACAGAGTATTACCTAACTGGAGTTTAAAAATGAACTCAGTTGTCCTTCATGCATTGGCCCCAGGCAGTGGGAAGATATAGAAAGATCATGTGGCTCCAATAGCTGTTTCTAACTCATGGGAAGCTATACATCTACAGCTCCAGGAACCTGTATCAGCTCAGGAGTTGTGGCCCTGGAGAAAGTTGACATCAGAAACCCTGTCCCCCTGCCATGCCTTCTTTAATGACTAAAATCTCAACCCTGAGAAGTTCTGGAAACATAAGGAGAAGTGCCCCCAAACAGGGGTATAATTGGAAGCTCAGGTCTTGACTTGACCATGTAGGACCTTGAGAAGTACCCCAGTGGATCACCTGTGTTAGTTTCCTTTTCAGGCATGGGGCAAGGACTCTTTCTTGGTATTGTGTTCTATCCTTGCTTGTTCCAGATTGAATCCAAATATCAGTTGGGGTTTTTGTTATTTGATGATAATCCCATGTTACAACTTCTACACAGTACAGATCTTCCTCATCTTATGGTGGGACAATGTCTTTATAAACCTAGCATAAGTTGGGGGGTGCCTGGGGCACTCAGTTGGCTAAGCATCAGACTCTTGATCTGGGTTCAGGTCTCAATCTCAGTCATGAGTTCATGTTCTTCACTGGGCTCCTCACTGGGCATAGAACCTACTTAAACAAAAACAAAAAGCAAAAACAAACCTTTCTTAAGTTGAAAATACATCGTAGGTTGAACATGCATTTAATACACTTAACCTACCAAACATCCTAACTTAGCTTAGTTTACCCAAACATGATCAGAACATTTTTAAAAAATATTTTATTTATTAATTTGAGAGAGAGAGTGAGAGAACACAAGCAGGGAGAAGTGCAGAGGAAGAGGGAGCAGCAGGCTCCCCACCAAGCAAGGAGCCTGACACAGGGCTCAATCATAGGGCTCTGGGATCAGGACCTGAGCCAAAGGCAGGCACTTAACCCACTGAGCCACCCAGGCACCCCTGTGCTCAGAACACTTATGCTAGCCCTACAGCTGGGCAAAACCATCTCTCATAAAGCCTATTTTATAATGTTTAATATCTCATGTAATATATTAAATATTGTATTAAATGTGAAAAAGCAGAATGGTTGTCTAGATACAGAATGACGGTAAGTGTGTTGGTTGTTTACACTCATGATCTTATGGCTGACTGAGAGCTGTGGCTCCTACAACTGCCAACATCTGAGAGAGTATCATAGGGCATATGCTAGCCAGGAAAAGATCTAAATTCAAAATTCAAAATATGGTTTCTACTGAATGCATATTACTTTCACACCATCTTAAGGTTGAAAAATTGTAAATGGAACCATCCCCAATCAGGGACTGTCTGTGATATTATGCAGCCACTAAAAGGATAAGGGATGACTAAATGTGATACTCTGGGAAGATGATAAATATCAACTCTGCTTAGATATAAATGAAGGGATAGTTTTAAATAAGTCAAAATAGGAAGGTAATTTATATAGTATGATCCTATTTGTGTATGAAGACTTATGCATATGAATGCTTGGATATTTTCTGGAAGGACAGACAAGGGACCTAATTATAATGAGTGTTTTAGAGAAGGGGGCTGAAATCACCATAGGAGGAGATTAATGATCCATTGTGTGCCATTTTGCACTCACTGACTTGTTTGGCCGTATGCAGCATTACTTTTCCAATAAAATAAATATTAAAAATGAATATTAAGCAACCCCCAAATCTCTATAGTTATTTATGAATAGTCTTTCTTTATCGCTTTTCTATTCTTTAGAATGAATTTGATAGATTTCAGCAGCCCAGGAATTCATAACACTTATGACTTTGTAATGATTAGCTTTTGCTATGTAACAAACAATTCCAACATTTTGTGGCTTACAACAAAAATAATTTATTAGCTCACATTTCTCCATGGCAGCAGTATGGACTGAGTTCAAGTGGACATTTTTTTCTGGTGATTTCACCTGGACTGACTCATACCACTGGGACTGGATTGTCTAGAATGGTTTTACTCACATGGCTGGTGATTATCTAGGATGCTTCCATTTTTCTCTATGTGGACTTCTCAGCAGGCTAGCTCAGGCTTGGTCAGCAGGCTATGTTGGGTCTCAGAGTTCCAAGTGCAATGAAAGAGCAATACCTAACCTATGAGCATTCTCTTTAGCCTTTGCCTATATTGTGTTGCTAATGGGTAGTTGGCCAAAGCAAGTTACACAGCCAAGCCCAGAATCAAGGAATAGAGTGATAGCTATGGAAGAAGCAGCAAACTCATCTTGAAAAAGGTGCATACAAACAGGGATGGGGCATGTTTGTGACCATTATTGGCAACCCACCCCAGCTCTCTTCAAGGCAAATCATATCCTGAAGGGAAGAAAACTCTATGAGAAGGGCTATTCCTAAGCTACCTCTTCCTCCTAAAATTATACTTGACAGTTAAGTCCAAAACTAGTCTTTCCCTTCTTGAGAACTGCTTTCCATTTGCATATACCTAAACATCCTCCTTATCTTTCAAAGTTTAAGCGTTCTTGTGAATATATTTTTTCTTCCTTCAGTGAAATGTCAGCCCAGAAGTAAGGTAATCCTATCCCCATAGTGACACAAAATATTCCTAGATAAAGGACCAGATATGTTCAAGAAGTCATGCACACATGCGTTGTAGAGCCAATACCGATAGTGTCCTGTCAAGTATGTCAATTCCAAGTATCCTCATGACCCCCCGAATGGGAATCTATTTGCTTTGGATCCAGTATGCTGGTACCTCCAGCTTCCACTTCACGTTCCCTTGTCCTTAAACATCAACTAATTTATTTCAGAGATTATTTGGGAAGCTAATGTGTTTGTTTTTCTGATTCTGCTGGCACTAGTTTATACTTCCATTGGCTTACGGATGTTCAGATTTTGGAAGTGCTGAGAGAGCAAGGAATGCTATGTGGTACCTTTTTAATGAGAAACTAAATGGGAAGCTAATGTGTTTGGGAAATCATATACTTCATACATCATATATGTATACATCCGTATACATCATATACGGATGTTCAGATTTTGGAAGTGCTGAGAGAGCAAGGAATGCTATGTGGTACCTTTTTAATGAGAAACTAAATGGCATTCAGTTAAAAGTGCAGAGACCTCAGAGTAACTGGCAGCCTGACATCTGCCCATTTATTTTTCAAATACACGGAGCTTTACTTTACACCTTAGACTGGTAGATAAATGGACAACTTGTGAGTAGCCACAAGGATAAGCTCTCCCATTGCCATATTGGTTTTCTGAAAACTCCATGTATGTGCACTTAATTACATTCTTGCAAACCTTATTCTACAAAGGCAGAATAAAGTGTGACAAACTGACACTTCTATTTAAAAAAACAAAGTCCTCTCAAATTGTTTTTCTCTTCACCAGACTTAGAGATTTTGCCCCTACTTATGCAGTTTCTTGCTCAGTAGATGGTTTTGAAGTATTTCTTTAAGCTGTTGATTGTCAATCACTTTTATATAGTTGTCACTTTCAGTATGTCACAGTGAATAGCAGAAATGTAAAGCTTGTAGACATTCATTCGCACTCTGACATTCATAACTCAATTGAGCTTTGTTTATAAAAAAGGATCTAAAAATATACAAATTAATGACTAGTAAAAATGGCTTTCCGGAAGCATCTTTTATTCAACAAACAGGAAAATGATATTTGGAAACAAAATGGCCCCACTACATCCAAGAGAAATGGGAATTTAAAAAATCCCAGATAGCATTGGAATTTAAAAGGATATTAGGTGTTTCTTACTGCAATTTCTAGACATGTGCTTGTACACCTGCTCAGTGCCTACCATAGCTAGTCAGAGATCATGGTGTACAGGCATAAGTTTGGAAAGAGAGATGATGCAAAATAAATAAGGTATTGGTTCAATCCTCAAGAATGCTATCCGTTTAAGTTGATAGAATAGACTTTCATAAGACACTCAAAGGAAAAAACAAAGTACTCCTTGTTATTAAAAATTCAACAATAGTTTAGTAAAGGGAAAATCAAACACACAAGAGTAATACAAGAGCATTTCCTGAAGACAATGGTTCTGCTGACTTACTCATTAATTTCACTTATATCAAGGTCCTACTAAGTGTTAGGGCACAGTGTTGGTGCCAGTGTTAATGATGGACAAAAAGTGACAGGGAACCTATTACCGAGCAGCGCACAGTTGAATGAGGTTAGGAAAGGACATTAGATGTTGATGGAGGAAAAAATCAAATAATCACAACAGAAAACGTATAATTATCATCTGAAATAAGTGTCCTCATAACAATGTGAATATACTTAGCAGTACTGAACTGTATACTCCAAAATGGCTAGATGGTACTTTCATATATTTGTTTACCGCAATAAAAATTTTCAAGAAAGAAACCCATAAATTAATTCAGTTAGTCCCTTACTTAAAATTCTCCAATGGTGCCCCATTATGCTTTGAAGAAGGAAAAAAAATAACTGTGGTCCATACAGTCCCATAACATCTGGTGTCTGCCTGCCTCAAAGACCTCATTTCCTCATATTTTGTGTCTTTTATACTCTAGCCCTTTTCTGTCTCTTGTTTATCTTAAAACATGCAAAGGTCATTATCACCCTTTGCATCTACAATTCCTGCAAACCAAAACACTCTTCCCCTGGATTCATAGATGAATTCTTTGCTGTATTTTATGCACTTGAAGAAGTTCTTGTTAACTACAAGAAATAACTTGAAGTTATTTGTAATAACAGTAAGAAAAATAATAAGAAAGATGCTTGCTACTGTTGTTATCATTAATATTATTAACTTTATATGCCTCAGGTCTCAGACTTGGTTTTTCATTATTGAATTTATGTAGTTTCCATTTTATACGATTTTATTTTTATGGTACTCAAGATCACTTTTCTATTTTTTTTAAAGATTTTATTTATTTATTCATGAAAGACACACACACACACACAGAGAAAGAGAGAGAGAGAGAGAGAGAGAGAGAGAGGCAGAGACACAGGCAGAGGGAGAAGCAGGCTCCATGCAGAGAACCTGATGTGGGACTCAATCCTGGGTCTCCAGGATCACGCCCTGGGCTGAAGGCAACACTAAATCGCTGAGTGACCGGGGCTGCCCTCAAGATCACTTTTCAAAATGGCCCCATTCTTTTGGATGGAATTTTAAAATCTACCACTGACCTTGAGAAATGACTGATTGTATTTCAAAGAAATAATAAAGAATTTGCTTTCTTTTGTTGTAAGTTTTCCAAGCACTTTAATAGACGGATCTTCCGGTAAAATCGCATGATCTGGGTAAAGGCGTTCTTCAGGGTTGGCCAACAGATTTCAAATTCAGTAGAATCCAGTTTTTAGAAAATGTAAAATAAAACTCTGAAAATGAGGGAGAAATATCATGAATACTGGGATACTTACTCAAAGGGAGATGTGAAGTTAGGCAGCCCCTGACAATTGGCTACATACGATTCAGGGCACACATGTTCTCATGCTTGAGACAGCTACATGGTTGTGGCTCTCCTATGAAATCTCATAGTTACTAGAAGCTTTTGACTCTTATTTCCTATTTCCTGAGCTCTTTGGCAAGAGTCAATAGAGAAAGAGAAGAGTGGAAATATATGTATTCTCTCTTCTCATTATAACGATTTATTTTTATTAGCCCCTTTGTCTCATGTGGCTGGCATTGAACAACCGTAACAGAACGATTATTGGATTCTGCAAGCATATCTGAAAACTGGCTTTTCAGTAACCTCAAGTTGAAGTGTTTTTGAGATTTGAACTGCTTTTGTTCGTGGAAGGTCACGTGCAATGCCATAGAAGCCAACTCCCAAGGTCTGTTCTTGTTCTTGACAACACGCAGAGTCCCTGACCTGGCTAAGCCCCCCTACTAAGAAACATGTGCTTTTGGTCACAGAGGGGACCAGGTGAGGGACAGCATGCACAAATGACCACACATTATTATCATTCATTTGTTCATAACTCCCTAAGAAATTGTAGTCTATTGAATTCTAGATGATGGAGAAGTCAGGAGGATGAAAGCTTGTGTATTCCTCTGGAGACTCAGTCCCAAATGAATTTTAATGATCCAATCCCTCCCATAAACACAGTTGGATACTCTGTGGGGCAATAAAGTTTAAAGGTTGGAGCAACTCCAAATCTGGGCACAGAGAAATCTCTGCTTCATTGTCCCAGTCTATTATAAAAAAGAAAAACAATTCATTGCCAGTACCTAGAAGGGCTGCTCAAGGTTTCTGTCATTTGTTAAGTAGTGCTGCACCCTTGAAAAGCTTTGTATGTGCAAAAAAAGAAAAAAAAAATCAAGGCATGCCCTCTTTAATGCTCACTGGTGGCTGACTGATAACAATTTCAGACATAAAAGGCGGGGAGTGGATCTGAGCCTTGGTGTGTGCTTCTTTTCTCTCTCACTATAATGTCAAGTGCTATAACAAGCTGCAAAATGATGAAGATTGAGGGATGTATTTTTAAAAGCACCGTCTAGGTTAAAGGCAGCTGGGATCATTGAGGTATAGTGGATCAGAATGGCTTTTCCACCCAAGAGCAGGCAGTGAAGAAGTCTCAGCACTGCTGCTGGTGTTACAATGGGCTGGTGAAAAAAAAAAAAAAAACATTTCCATTGGTGGAGAGATGAAGGAAGAAGAGAAGAGTGTGATGTTGGGAGCTATTGGTGCCAGGACACAGAGGGGTTCACAAGAAAGAGAGGGGTATAGGCCAGTATACCTGACTCTGCTTTGGCTTGCTATCTGCAAGTTTCTTAAAGTTTACCTTGCACTTTCCCAACTCTCTGTCACATGGTTGAAATTCATCCCTCTTGGTGGATGGAATCTATCATATGCAAAACAAACATGGAAATATTTCTGCTGTATTCCTAGGTGCTGAACTGGCATGGGAGAATTTTAAAACATGTGCTCTTAGAACCAAAATTCGTTTTCTTGCCCACAGAGGAGCAAGGAGCCCATGGAAACTACCAACTGGCATTGCTGAGAATCATTCTTGTCAAATTGAGTTCCATTGTGAATAGTCCTCATTGCCCCGGTTAGAACAGGCACCAAAGAGGGAGTTTTAATACTTTACTTACTAACTCCCATGAAGATACCCTTTGATTTATTAAAGGTGGTGGTGTTCGTAATTTGCAGTTGGAATGCATTAGTGATACGCACTATGGGACATTCTTGCAGTTACAAGTTTTTGTTTTGTTTTGTTTTGTTTGTTGTTAGAGCTTCCTTCTATGAAAATGTCTTGATTCTGCAGGAAACCAGGGAGTCTGCTGGGCTCTCTATAAAATAGTCTATTTCATGAAGTCAATGGGATTATGTCACTATTTCACAATGACCAAGCCTTCTCCCAAAGACTTTTGGACCAAGCTAGATGTTTTGTAGATGAGATGAGAGGCTCCGTTTTAGCTTTCTGCCCCTAATGAAGGCCCATGACTGATCCTGAGAGATGGATGCCACCCATTTCCAGAGCCATTCTGAGATGAGGATGTTTGTGATAACTTTCCTCCCTTATCTACTGCCCATGAGCCACAAGGACCCCCACTGTCTTACGTTTTGACCTTCATAGGGAGAGTCTAGCTGAGGTGAATGTTATCTCTGAGCTGGTCATGCATGTTGTCTATGCTTCCATCTTTTGCCATCCAAGTGTAGGGTTCTGGATTTGATTTGGAGGGGAGGAGCAGGGGGCTGTTGCAGTGAGTCCTTTCTTCTCACCTATGTTCTCTTCTCACTCTGATAATCCGCATGTCAGTATAACACAATGCTGAAGAATCTGACCAGCTAGTTCTAGCCAGCCTTCAGGTCCTAGTCCCACAGTCCATTCTTAGCTGTGAAACCTTGGGTGAATGTATGGCCAACCTCTCTGAGCCTCAGGTACCTCACCAGCAAAAAATGAGGGCAGCAGGTCTTATTTTGGGTGGGAGAGGGTTTAGGTAAGATTAAATGAGTTACTGAATGTAGGACACTTAACACAGTGGTTGCCACAGAGCAAATATTCATCATTGGTAGCCATTGTTAGGAATAGGCTACTGGCAGCGATTCCCCACAGCTTCACCTCCTTTGGGTGCCAGTTTTATGCCTAGATAGCATGCCTAATGGCCTCATGTCTACACACCACGCTTTTCAGGGGATGAGAGAACATGCTTGTCTCATCACTCTGGATAAAGATTTCATGACCATGACTACCATTTTTATTTCCATGGACAAAGAAGAATCAGTCACTGACAGCAATGGTCTCAGAGCAATGAAATGGTCTCATTGGTTTAGCCAGGATAGATTCAAACCTAGTACTTGTGGGGGAGTCAGGCTCAATGAGATCCCAGAATGGAAAACAGGCTGTTGGGAAATATAGAAGTGGAGAAAATTGAGGTGGAGGGAACCTGTTGCAGATACCTGGGGTGCTTTGTAAATTTCCCATGTTCACTTTGGACAGACTGTTCTGATTCCTGGGCAAGAGAGTTTTCTTCCAATGAGGAATGAACCCCTCAAGACAGAGATCATATTGCTCTATAAGCCCACAGTCCTTGATCTTTTAGAATGAGCCTCACAAAAATTAGGTGAATCCAGAAATAATCAGCCCCCAATATCATGTTCATCTAGTTCTCTTTCTGATTTTGAGGTACTCACTTAGCCAAAGCCACATACTTTATCCTTTGGAGATTCTGTTTAGACATTTAGAACAATGTTCCTAAACTCTCCTAAAGAGAATTGGCCTCATTTTACCATATTCATTTGAGTTTGATCTCCTGAGAACTCCTGGTGTTTATTGTGGATGTTCAGTAGCTTCTGTCCTTCAGAGGGTATAGGGACCACTGGTTGTCCTTCCTTTCCTGGCTTGTATTCATCCCACACTTCTTTGAGCAGCAGGTTTCATTCCCTAATGAGATCATATTTAGCTCTACTCAATAATTTTCCATTTAAAAGCACCCTTCTAGTTACAATCTTTTATTTCTGCCCCAGTGATATTCACAGATGTGCTTCAGCAGCGGGGAGTCTACACTCATGCATGGGGGCTTTCTCCACGTACTCCTCCCTGTGCCCCACCATCTTTTATCCGTGTCTCTTCTGTCTCTAATTTGACACCACAGTCTTTCCTTGAAGTGTTGCTCAAGGCTCTTTCCTCTTCTGTAGTCTGTTCACTCTGCAATTGCTAACAACAACAATAATAACTATTACTATGATTATAAGAGGGAAGAAGAGGAGGAGGAGGAAAAGAAGCACAAAAAAGGATAATGAGGAGGAGGAGAAAACAAAGTAGTAGTAGTAGTAGTAGTAGTAGTAGTAGTAGTAGAAGAAGAAGAACAAGTTTGGCACAGGCATCAATAATTTATGAAGGAAAGAAGGAAGGAAGGAAGGAAGGGAGGAAGGAAGGAAGATAAAGGAGAAGGGAGAAGGGAAGAAGGAAAGGAAGAAAGAAGTGAGCATGTATTAATGGTTTGCTTTGTGGTTACCACCATGGCCCAAACTCTACGTTGTTTTTCTCCTGTCATCCTCACCAGGACTAGCCATCATTTCATTATCCTCATTTCACAGACAAGGATGCAAAGGCACAGAGGGCTTAATTCTCTTTACTCTTTCTCCCCTGGCCAATCCTTTTGTACTCAGTTGCCAGGCACAATCTTGATCCCACTCTTCTCCTTGAATAGCCTTCAGAAGTTCCTGATGAGCACAGATCAAAACCAAAAACGTGTGGCTTAGAGTCCTTCCTTTGTGGCCCCTGGCCTTCTTTGGAGTGTGAGTTTAGATTGATAGGTCATTGACTCCTTTTCCTTGTAGCTGAATGGCCATCCACACTATTCCCACATCACCCCTTGAGGCTAGCTGCACGTGAACCTCAGCTTAGGGTAATTTTCTTCCAACAGAACCAGTTTACTCATCAGAATCTGTCCATTTTCCCCAGGTCAACAGAACTAAGTCCAAGTGATCTCCTCAACTGCCTGCTTTCTTTAATGCCATTTTTGAAAACCCTCCCTGGCTTCGACTTCATCCTATTCCATGCCTCCAGTATCCTGAACTAACCTTAGTCTTAAACATACTTGCATCTGCTGTTTTCTTTGTCTGGAACACCTCCTCCACCCACCCAAGGGCCCCCACCCCACCCCCATCCTAATCTCCACCTGGGCAAATTCTATCCCATCATTTAATACCTAGTTCAGATGCCAGCTTTGCAAAATATTTCTTGGTTCCCCCAAATAAAAATGAGTCCATGGAATTGATATTGTTTCCATGGATCCCTATGGAACCACCTGAGTTTTGTATTTAAGCTTCCTGGCTTCAAATTTCAGCTCTGCCTGGCACTAAATGTGTGATATTAGATAAACTACAGTAACTTGTGTAAGCTTCAGTGTCCTCACCTGTAAAATAGACATAAGGTTCAGACCCACCTCTTCTAGCTGTGAGGATAATAAAACTGTGATGGCAAAACAGTTAACAATGTTCAGTAAGAGATACCTGCTGCTGTGTTGTCATCATGATTATTTTATATGTATATGTGTGTATATATATATATATATATATATTTTTTTTTAATGGCTATAGTTTCAAAGCAAGAGCTCCTCAAGTATGAGTCTTATTCATTTTTATAACCCTGGCACTTTGCTCAGTGACTAGTTCATAAATAAAACCCAACACTTTCATGGAATTTAAAAAGACACTTTTTCACTGAAAAAGGCACTGGAAGACAATCTGTTTATTGTAAGAATTTTGATAACTCACCACCAATCATTTGGAAGGAAAATGAAAAATCTTCTCTATTCTCATCCCCTGAAATTGATAACTTATATGAAAAGTGCATACGTGAACCAGTAATCCCCTCTCTATCTAGTAGAGAGCTCTGCAGTAGTGGTAAACTGCCTTGCCGCGGAGGATAGGCAAACAATGGGTTATTATGGGGATGCTGTGTTTGGGAAAGAGCCCTACTCTTGGCACATTGAGACCTTCTATGAAAGACTTCCCTCTTTCCCCCCATAAAACATACTCTGGGGTCAGAGAAAGTCTGGATGTGAAGCTGTGAACATAATCTACTGATCTACATAATCTACATAATCTACAGATACCAACTTTATAAATTTCCTTTATAAATTTCCCTTTTAGCTTCTTTATCTAAATAGAGAAATAGAAACATGGCAGGAGTATGTCCAAATGTGTGCTATAGGATAACTGGCTCGCTGTGGACCAGTTGTTACTAAGAAACTTCCTAGCAAAAGCTGGTTCCTATTTTAAGTCCTTGGCTAGTTTCTGACAAGCCACTTTATGGAAGGGCATGATGATATATGGCCTTCCCCAGCTCCACAACGTGAATTTTGACATCGCCCACAATTCTGCATATTCAGTTTGCTCCTATCCAGAAATAACTGTTCTCCCTTCACCTTTAGTATTCAAGGTTGTGTCCTGATCCCGATACATCTGTGTTTAGGGCAAAACTGGAGGGTCGTCAATTAATCTTATGCATGACAGTTAATTACTCCCCAAAGCCTCTTTTTCTCCTTCCCAGCTGGACAGAGAAGTGGAGAGTTCCCATTTCTGACACCAGTATCTCCAGTCTCTTGATTGGCTTCTTTCTGGCAACATTTACTTTCCACCCCCCACCCCCCACCCCCACTAAAGTAGGAGGGGACTTGGGGGTTTATATTCAAGGAGAATTTAGAAATGCTTTGTGTTTCAAAGAGTGCTTTAACTGGGCATATAATACCTGTGACCCTTAAAGTCACCCAGGCAGGACTGTGCCGCTGAAATAAAATGGCCACTTTCTTGTTTCCCATTCTTGATGACAAAGCCTGTCTCTGCCCATAATGGACTTGATTTTAAAATTATTCTGTCTGTCTTTTGCCACATTCTTTTATGGCCAGGATTTTGTCAAGTAGTAGACTTTTGGCTTCTCTTCATTGGTTACTGCTTTAATTTCCAATTTTTTAAAGGTTTTTATTCATTTATTTGAGAAAAAGAGTGTACAAGAGAGCACAAGTGGTAGAGAGGGAAAACAGGCTGCCCATTAAGCAGGGAGCCAGATGTGAGGCTCAATCCCGGGACCCTAGGATCATGTGCCTGAGCAGAAGGCAGCCATTTAACTGACTAAGTCACCCAGGTGCCCCTATTTTCCAATTTTAACAAGTACAAGACCATGGATTGTATGAGAACTATATTTCCTATAGGGTCTTGGACCCTATCATTGATGATGGTAATGATGCTGCTGCTAGCCATTTTGCATTTAGGAGAAATGAGACCCATTGGGTTGCAATGATGTTCTTGATGCCTCACTAGCTTTGGTAAGCTCATATTTGTGTTTGTTGAGCCAATTCAAGTGGTAGATTTTCTTATAGTCTCTTTTCTTCCGAGTGTTGCTAGTTCCTGAAATGATGAAAATATGTATTTGTCTATTAGGATCTGAGTAAATGAGATTGATAGCCTGCCATATGGTTGGTACTTGGTAAGTGTCTTGATTAAATTGAAGGTTGTCTGGTCCAAACCCATGCACAATGTAAAAAGGAAATGATAGTTAAGTAAGGTCTTTATCTGACTTAAGGAAGACAAAAAAATAAAAGGAAAAATCATTGCAGGATAATGTATCTGGGGAAAGGGAAAGCTGACAGATTCACTGTTCAATCTCAAGCCTTATAGAAGATGTCAACCTAGGAGACACTAGAAAAGAAAAAGAAAACTAGTAATGGACTAGGTGATTACCTTGTTATTGAAATTGATTTGTTTCCATTTTGTAGATGAGGGCACCCAGGTTTTTCTTATGCCATTTTCCCAGGTTCCAAAGACCTGATCCAAATTCAGAATCATGCTCTATCCACTGCTTTGCTACTTCTCAGAAATTTTAAAACATCCTGGGCCAGTCATCATCGAGATGGAGTTTAGTGTACTCCCATTGCACCTAGCTCTTGGATCTCCTTGAGGTTGCCATGGTTTTGCCTCAGGTTGTTGCCCAGAGCCCCTGCTCTTTGGAGTCTATATATCCTATATGCAGGTATGCATGTATATATTTGTACATGAGTGTGCATAATTCATATTTATATAGTTTATGGAAATAGCAAAAGTTGTGCCCCATACTTCTCTAAAGCCAGCAAAAGCAGAAGTGGCATTTGGCTAGAGCTCAACCACACACATGTTTTGTCCCAGTATTACCACTTGGAGGAGTGGGAAAATAAAGGGGAAACTGTTCTCTGTGGGCTTCTAAGGACCATGAGAAGAAGGACGATTTATTCTGTTTACTTTCTCCTTTCTTGATGAGAATCTGCCACACACCATATGTAGGTATAAAGTGGAAAACTTGATTTGCCAAATCAGCCAAACACTGCTGCAGTCAAGATAGGAAGGAGCTGTCTGTGTAATTTATCTCTAAAATGGGATTGATCATACCCGCCCGCCTGGTACACTAGGCTGAATGAAGATCGACAGACGGTGTATGTGGGAATTCTTTGTGCCGTAGAAGGGGCCAAATGAGACTAGACTGGTGGTACTATTGCATCACATTGTCATTATCGTTGTAACCAACTTTCTTTGAAAGAGAAAATTCTGCATACCAGGTTACAGCCCAGCCATCCGGACAATGTCCCTACCTCTTAAAAATCCAGAGCATGCTCCTTTTTGGTGAAGATTCTGCAAGCCTACCAATTGCACACCACCCATTCATTCTGTGCCTGAATCTGTATTAGCAACTCTATATACATTTCTCATTTAATCTCTACAGGGGTTTGCTATTACCATTTTGAAAAGTCTGAGGCATAGAAGGATTAAAAGATTTGCCCAAACTCAGGAAACTAACATGTGCTTGAGCTGTGGATTTGAACCTATCCTTTTAACCACCCTGCTCTGAGGATTGAGGATATTCCTTGGATTACTTAGAATGATAGTAAGCTACTAGTCTTGCTTCCTTGGTACGAGAGGATCACAGATAAATACTGAGAACCCATTTTTGTGTTTGTGCACTTTACTTGCTACGCTATCGTGTACTATATCCCTTTTCTTATTCTGTGACCAGAAACCAGCCATGTTGCATGATTTACTTCATCTGCAGGGTACTTCGGGCTTCTTTATGTCTGCCCATTGCAACTTGGAGTATGTAAGCAATTTTCTTCTCTAAATTCGGAGCTTCCCAACTTGCAGGGCAGCATGCTCTTCAAAGTGAAGATGCATGAAGATTGTAAAGTGATGCTGATCTAAGCATTTTGATATTATTGCATTGTAGGCTGTTATCCTTCATCAGTGATTTACTGATTACCTACCCTTTAACAGACACTCCCTCAGGTGCTGGGGTGATAGAGATGAGTAAGGACAACTGTCTCATGGTGCTTACATTCCAATTGACAGAAATAGGCAGTAGATAATTCAACAAGTAAATAAGATGATTTTAAATACTAATGAAGGAAAGTTACCCCTAGGAAGGAGTGTTTGGGGTTAGGTTGAACAGGAGGGCTTCTTTGACATTGGAAGGGTAAGGAGTCCGCACTTTAAAGAACCTGGAGAGTGATCCTCCAAAGTTAGGACTAAAGCAGATCCCTGAGTCCAGAATGAGCTCAGGTAGCGTCAAGAAATATAGAAGTGAAGGCAGTGTGTTTAAGATGGAATAGAAGGGGATGAGAGGGAGCCAGACCCTATAAAGCCTGCAGGTTGAGGCAGGGGCTTGGATTACATCCTAAATGAGAGGGAAGGCATAAAAGGGTTTTAAACAGGGGATGACATAATCTAATATCCTTTGTCAAAATATCCCTTCTCATGGTTCACTCTTTTCTTAGATGTTTTAGAGGAAGTCTGATTATTTAACCTTAGTTAAATATTAACCTGGTTATTAATATTAACCTACTTATTTAATCCTCATGCAAGTTATGGTTCCTGAATAGGTGATATTTAACTCTATAAGCTAGTTCCCCTTCTCATCA
The DNA here is from genome assembly GCF_053574225.1 of Canis aureus. Classification (NCBI taxonomy): domain Eukaryota; kingdom Metazoa; phylum Chordata; class Mammalia; order Carnivora; family Canidae; genus Canis; species Canis aureus. The sequence continues at coordinate 42,568,052 of NC_135618.1, forward strand.
GCTAAATTAATAGAAACCGCTTCATCTAGAATCTCTTTCCTTATGCCAAGCTGAGACATATTTTGGAGTCTTTCAAGTGTCTTATTTCATTGAATGAAGTTGATGTCTTCATAAGTAAATTTTTTAAATCCTCCAAATATGATGGGATTATGCATCTCCTGACGAATGGTCAGATTGAGTCAAAATTAATCCAAGATGGGAAGGAGGTAAACCGTCACTATTTTAATAAATACCCCCTCTGGAATTATGGCATTCTCTCCCATCACTTCTAGATTAATAACACTTTGCTTTATGATCTCTTCATTGGGGGCAGGGCAGAGGTTTATCTGCTTGGGGGACATATAAAATGTTCATCCTCATTTTTCAGACACACGCGCGGTAGGTCCCCAGAGCACCATTAAAATGTGCTGCATAATCTTTGGAAATTGATTCAAAGAACACAGATGCCAGTTTTTCTTGATGCAAGGGCATTTTACACTGCTGAATCTCCTAACACGTTCATTAGAAAATAAATATTTGGCTTTCTAGAAGCAAGTCAATAACCTTGTTGAAAATGTGAGAGCTGAACTTTTCATTCCTGGGCTTTGATGTCCAAGAACCCTTCAAAAGGACCATTCCCCTTCCAGTAACTCTGATTTAAGACCCAAACACAGAATGAAAATGGGGTAGTGGTAGGGATTTCATTTCTCAGTTATAACCCTAAGCCCTCCATTTTCAGACAAATAGTGAGGATTCCTCACTATTTAGTTTTAAGGATCATAATATTTTAGGAAATAAAGGTAATTGATTCCTTAAGGTGGCTTAACTAAATTTAAGGTGCAGAAATTGGGATGAATTTTGCTGGGGAAGGTGGGGGTGGGTATCCAAAGAAGGATCAGCCAGAGAGTTTCCAGATTAGCCCTTTTTGAAACACCTTGTGACCTTAATAAGCATGACTGCTGGTGTTGTAGGTAAAGAGGATAAGGAAGGAAGGGAGGGAGGGAGGGGGAAGGGGATATCATTGGTGGATAAATTGATAAAGTTTCTAGTCATTTCGATGACAGAGGTCTTTAGATGGTTTGATGGGGGTTAGGGGGGCACTAGAAGTATTAATGGCTATTAAGAATAGGCACATAGATGGTACGATGAAGCAAGGAACATGGAAGTTAGCTTCAGCCTTGTTAGGTGAACCTTGTAGCTGATCATGGACTTTCCAGTGGAATGACCTCAGTAAATTACTTACATTTTCTTGACCTCAGCTTTTCAGTCTGTGTACTAAGTGCACACTTACTGGGTGAGAGATTTTTACGTTCCCAAGATTTGGTTAAGACTTAAGAGACCTCATAAATATTTTTGTGTTAATTTCGTGGGTTGTTCAAACCCATTAAGTAACTTCAAAATTACACAGTCGTTAAAACATCCATATGACCCTCCTTGGTTGGCTATATAATAAGCAACTGTTGCATACTAATAACACCCCACTTACTCTGTCCCGTTTTGAAAGTGCACATAGGATTTCCCTTGGGGGAAAAAATGTGCCTCTGATACAAAAATTGTAAAAAGCCACTTTCAAAGTATTTATGTGTGCAATTTTACCTTCTCACACATCGAGTTCCTAGTGAAGATTTGAAATGAGGATAAGGGTACCACAAGGATGCAAGCACAGTTCTTGGAATTGGTTTTATGCTAAAGGATTATGAGGGATTGTGTTTTTCCCTAAGGCAGCCGTAAAAAGTAGTACAAACTACCCCCGTAGTTTTAGAGGATGGGATTCTGAAACCACGGGTTTGGCAGGGCCAGCTCCCTCTGAAGATTCCAGGGGAGGATCCTTCCTGCCTCTTCCTTTGGCTTGTAGCTCTATCACTCTAGGCTTTCACACTGATCAATGAATCAATTCCTATGTTTAAAAAAAAAAAAAAAAGAAAGAAAAGAAAGAGGGAGGAGGCTTTGCCTCAGTGTTTCTGCCACTGTGGAGTAGTTGGCTATTGGGTTTTCTAAGGTATCATGCTTGGAACAAGCGGCGTCATTTCTGTTCTGCTGCACAGGAGGCCAATAGTACCAAGTATATTTGCTGATGTTGTAAAATGCTCTGTTGTAATTTATGTGTGTTGAGTTACCACCCATACGTGCACCAGGCGTACTTCATTACTTCCGAGTACGGTGGCCGGTGCTAGAGTAACATGTTCTAGGCATGGGCTGCATGGTTTACACATAGTACCTCATTTAACTCTTAAATAAAATACCCTGTCAGGTAGGTGTTATTGCACCTGTCCTCATTGAACATAAAAGATATAATCTCTTAAATTAATTGCCCAAGGTCACATGCCTGTCATTGACAGAAAAGAAATTCAAATCCAGCAAGCCAACTTAAATCTGTGCTTTTAAACACGGTTTGATACTGGCTCCCAAAGGAGTTTGGGTAACTTTTCCATTAGTCTTTTGTAATTCTGGCTTTAAAAAAAAAAAAAATGTATTTATTTTTGAATATGTTAAAATATCTTAGAAATTCACAGATTATAAACAGTATAATTCTCTTTTCTTTTTTTTTTTAATTTTATTTATTTATTCATGAGAGACACAGAGAGAGAGAGGGGGGCAGAGACAGGCAGAGGGAGAAGCAGGCTCCATGCAGGGAGCCCAACGTGGGACTTGATCCCAGGCCTCCAGGATCAGGCCCTGGGCTGAAGGCAGTGCTAAACTGCTAAGCCACCCGGGCTGCCCTATAATTCTCTTTTCTGCCCATGATCTCTGCCCTCTTATTTTCTATCCCCAGTAACAATGACTTTTCACCGGTTTCTTTTGTAGCTTCCAGAGATAGTGTAGGTATGCACTAAAATATATGTGTGTATATCCTATTCTCTTTTCCCCACAAAGTGATAAAAATGTTATACACACCATGTAGTACTTTTCCCTCTACTTAATATATTTTGTGTTGTCTCTCATATCTATATTGACAACTGTCATTCAAGACTGTGCTCTATCCAACTTCCTCTCCCTTGGTTCCCCCCCTTCATGACTGAACTGTATTCCCTTCTCATGTGCTGTCTGTGATCTACCCTGTGCTTTGGCCCATACATTTTCTTTTTCCTTGAATGTCCTTCCACTTGACCTTAAATCCTTTCCACCCTCAAAGATTGCCAGAGTTCTTCCACTTTCAGAAAAACTTTCCTGATTCATCCACTGGAATCACTTTCCCCTTTGTTTACCTAGATCCTTATTCTCATTGCAGTGTCTCTTCTGTCCCTTTCCTTATCTCTTAAGCACCTTTATTCACCCCTCCCCAGATTGGCCCAGACATTGTAGTTGCTCAATAAACATTTGGTAAGTAATCCCCTGGAAATACAGGAGATGTGTGCTGCATGCCCTTCAGCTATTAGAGACAACTAGACTTCTACTTTCCAAACGCATGGTGCCTCACTCATTAGAAAATTGACAAGCTGCCTAACTGTTTGAACAGTCTCCAGCACATTATAAATGTTTGGATAAAACCACCATCAATGCACAGTCATTGCAGAGCCAATAAAAAATGACCTTGTCTTCCCCTCTTTATTTGCATGTTTCCTACAGTATCATCTCCAAAGGCAACAGGAGAAAATGGTGAACAGCTGGGAGAGGGAGATGTCCTTCACACATCCTATATTTGGAACTGGTAGAAATAGCCACTATGATTCTGTGTCAATTCAACAGGATAGATAGGATTTCAAAATTATATCTTAGTTATGAGCCCCTTAAGGGCAGGGACTTATTCATCTTGACATCACCTGTATTAGATACATTATAGGGCAGAGTTTATCAACTATAGGATGGAGAAATCTTTGTCCAGGAGGCTTTCCTGTGCACTGTAGGGTGTAACAGCAACTTTGTCTTCACCTACTCAATGCCAAAAGCACTCCCTTTCCCCAGATAGTGCCAAAAATGTCTCCAGATTGCCCAAATGAGACCTGGTGGAAGAGATTGCTCCTGGTTGAAATACACTGTCATAGTAGTTCAACAAATGTTGAATGAACACATAAAATTATCATTGTTTGGATATCATCAATTGGCTTTCTTTTTGTCCACCTGGAGAGCAATTAATCCACCTAGGCAAATACTTAGGAGGAACACATTTTACTCAATACATGATTAGTGGCTAAAAACTTGCTGTAAACCACCCCAAAATTCTAGCCTGCACCTTGTTAAAGATTCTAAAATGTTATGAAGGTGTGTTTCCACCTGGCAATCAATCTATACAACTTGACATTAAAAAAAAAAAAAAAAAAAAAAACATCAAAGGGGGGTTATTTGCATGGTAAGCTATTTTCTAAACAAAAGCATATTCCAAAGATTGCAAGCTGTCCCACTGCATTAAAAATACTTTATTCTAAACATAACATTGAGTTCACTGTTTTCACTTGGAGTTCAGTTATCACATGAAGTGAGATATACGTGCATTAAAATAAGAACCACTGAAGAGCCAATGCTGAATGATCACATAGATTCCACAGCATGTGTGGCAGTGCATGCTTAGTGCTCTAACAAACACCCATTTGCATTAATGCTTGGGGATCAAAATTACATGTCTTATCAAGATTTCTTTATTTAAAATTGTTATTGAACACTCACTAATTTATTGAACAGTCTCAGCTCAGTAGGATGTACATATGTGATAGTTTTCCTTCCAGTCACTGTCCCCTGCTGTGCTGGGCTGAATATTTCCCCCCAGTTCTTGCTAACATCTTGAGCGGATTTTTCAACTCTTTGGTCACCTCTGGTTATTAACATTGCCTCAATCAGTATTTATATCTCAATCATTTTCTGTTTTTAGAGCAACTTCGTTTATTCAAAGTTTCTTCTCTTCCCTTGTTAGTGAGACTTGCAGATCTGGGATCAGAAGAGAAGAGGGGGTGGTATGTTTTTCATCCCCTCTCTTCTCTCTTGGAATAGAGGAAGAGGATTTTGTATGAATGCCTTTGGGGGCACTTCTTCACTCTTTTTCTGTGGCCCATTAGGTCTGATAAAGATCTGGGGCAAGAGAGGAAAGTCAGGGAGGGCATCATGGTTCCCAGACTCAAAGGTGCCATGTATTCCTCTTGCTGCTAATTGTTCTGACTTGTCTGGCATCTGTGGGGCAGAAATTCTAGTTCTGACTTCCTCATGATGCACCATATCACAGATACCTCAAATAGACATATAGGGGGCTTCCAAGCTCTTAAACTTCTCCATGTGGGGAAATCCAGCTCCAGCAAAACCCCCTTCCACTCCCTTCCCGGTGTCTGTTCCAACAATATATCACTCAGGCCATAGTCCCCATCACCTTGCAGGTGACCCTCTTGGAATGCACTAGCAAGCTGGCTCAAGTCCAGCTCTTCCTACTGGAGCTTCACAAATGAACCAGGGTAAACTCATTCATATTTTCCATGCCAGATAGAAGGATTGAAAAATTTTTCCTCTGTTTCCCCCACTGCTTCCCTGCTTGAAATCTTTCCCCAGTTGTGTTTTGTGCTTAGCAATGTCTCTCAGACCCTCAGTAAGTCCACTGCATCAGCACACATCCAACTGGGGAAAGAAATTTCAGTTTCCTTTTTTCTGCAGGCACTCCTGGTATTTGCAAGGGCTATTCTTGGCATGGACACATGGCTTTTTCGGTGTACCTGGGAGCAGGTGCTGGGGCTCTCACATATATGATCAGTTTTATAAACCCTCATACTTGTTGCTAGATCCCTCCTGAAACCTATGCCTGCGCTGAAGACAACTACCTTTGGGATAGAGTATTGTGAATTTGAGGGCATGTGGTGAAAATTGTTTACTACTCTTTCTACTGTCCTTTGGAAAATATCTGAATTTATTGTATCAAAAAAGCTGAGTACTATTTCAAAGAAAGTGTTCCTAATTTTCTGTACCTGTGTGTAACAAATGACCCATTTTCAGAGCATATGTGGTGTAATAGCCCTTGTCTTGTCTTTCTAGGAGGTAGAGATAGTTTCTCATGGACCCAAACAGGGGTTCTTAATGGAGATATATAATATCAAAATGGATTACATGAGAACCAAGTAATTATTCTTCATGTATGAGTATCAGCCAATTTTCAAAAGGTTGAAATTAAACATTGCAGTTAATTATATGGACAGTCTCACATTTGTGGACTAATTAGGGCTCTTTGGTTATAAGCAACAGAAACCAAATTTCCCACTATATTAAGCACAAGGGACATGTTTATTAGTGGTTATTGGGGAGTTTACAGAATTGAAAGGAGGCTGAAATGCAGTGTGAGCAGCATGGTATTCACAAAGCAGTAGTGAGGTTTCCTCTAGGGAAGCGATGATCTCAAGCTATGGCTTCTGTCCATCTGTCATTCTACTCCAGTTTTAGATCCCAAGGGAGCACATCCCATTGGCCAAGCTCAGGCCACAGATTCCACTCTTAAATTCACTTGGCAGGGAGAGCAAGGATCTGACATAAGGTGCCTTCAGGAAACTGTCATCTTCTGAAGGGGGCACCCATCTGTGGTTCCACCAAGACTGCACAAAAATGAAGAACCTGTAACCCCTAGAAAACTCTTGGTGCTGTTAGAACATAGAACCAGTTGCTGGGCAGTCAAGAGATGATGGTCAATCTCTTCACTGGAAGGCTGATCTCTGTCCCTCTGTTTGGGGGTTTCAGAGTTGCCTCGGGCTGCATTTCAAGGTTACTCTTACACAGCATTGCCCATCTTCCCTTTTCTTAGATATCTGGAGAACTTTACAGTCTTCTTTTACATTACATGGGCTATCCTGTCCTCTCTGCCTCCTAAACATGCCTCTTGCTCAGGTTTCCATTCCCTTTATGGAAATCATTCCTCTGGCAGAGTTTGCTTCACTTCCTGGTCAATGTCCATTTTCTTTTACAATTTTCCTCTTGCACTTACACATACTCAAAGTACAATTTTCTGTACTTGCTTTATGATCTCTTCATTGGGGGCAGGGCAGAGGTTAAAATGCAGCACATTTTAATGGTGCTCTGGGGACCTACCGCGCGTGTGTCTGTTGTAGATTTCTCTTCTAGACTGTCCTTCCTGCTTTGAACTCAGTACCCATTCGTCTGAACTTAGATTTATTTTTCATTTTAGTGCAATTTTCCTCCCTACTTCTGTGCTGCCTGTCTCTTCTCCTAGGGTATGTATACTCTGGAATGTAGAAAAGCAAAGGTCTCAGATTACCCATGTGAATAAGAGACCACACTCTGGCTCCCTGACCACTGGTGTCACCAACATCACCAGTCATTTCTTTCTCACTTCCTATGTGGACAAAAGAAAATCTCTTTATGTCCCCAAGGAACACGAATGGTTATAGAAAATAGTCCTGGCTACTTAGGAATAGAGTCCTAACAAGACTATTCTTACTTCTGTTGAATTCTATGTTCTTTCCCATGAAGTCCCCTTGGCAAACACAGGCCATCTTAGGTTGGCCTAGCTGTCAGGACCAATAGAGGAATAGCAAAGCCAAAACCTAGAAGTGTGTAAGATGGACACTGAGAGTGTGGGCAGATGAACTATATCAGTTCAGGGTTTATGATCATTAAGAACAACATCCTTAAAATTATTGGCTCATTGTTTTTATTCCCATTGCTTATACTTTTATTCCCATAGCAACCTATGAGTTGTTGTCATGTCTAGTTTATTTACCAATGGTCTTTTGTCTATGTAAAGGGCCTGGCACATACTGCTTATTAAATTTTACTTTAATGATTGAATGAATGACCAATCAATCAGCTAGTTTTAATCAGTTTTAATTCCTTTAAAGACCAGAATACTGACACTTATGCATCTCTCTGGCTTCAAGTCACAGCCTTTTGAGCTAGGTTCTGATAGGAAGGCCCTTATAGGAATATTCTTCCATCTTTCTTTGGGGCTGAAGTATCCAGAATAAGTGTATTTAATTACTTACTATCCTATTTTGTATATGTCTCATTAGCTCTCAACCTCCCTGTGTATTCCCTTTTTCCTGGATGGTGGCAATATGGATTTTTAGAATTTATTATTTATTTTTCTATTCCTTCCTTTTTCCTATAATCTCTCTCTAGAGTTGGCCTATCTCAAACTTTTACTACCTAAGATACCCTTTCTGTTGCTCTTCAAAGACTTTATATTTATTTCTCTCTAGGCCATTTGCAAAACTCAGAGGCATGATTTCTGCTTTTATGTCACTAGAATGGATATCCAGCAAATAGCAGAGATGACACAGAGATATTAGTAACCAAATACTCAGTGGACTTTGATACCCAGATGATTTATAAGGCCATTTTGTGTAAATGCAATGAAAAATCTTATTACAAATGTGCTTGCTTCCTTAGACTAAAGGTAAGTAGCCAGTATATTCAAGAGTCTTTGAAAGTCTTCCAGTGTTTCCAGCTAATCTTGTAGGAAGGGAAAAAATAGATATCATTTTGCAATTTATGTTTTTAGCAGCATGGAATTGAGTACATTCAATTGACTCCAAATGTTTTGCACATTCTAATTTTTGTCCCCTATTGTTTTCCCCTGTTGACTTCAAGTTAATGCATAATTTGAAGTAGGACATCCCTCATAAATTCTATATCATCAGAGTAATGTGGCTTTGATGATGTACTGCATTTTAAATGAGCTCTGCCACAAAAGGACGATGGGGGGCCCAGGAGGTTTTTTTTTTTGTTTTTTTGTTTTTTTGTTTTTTTGTTTTTTTAATTTCCTTCTGTTCCTGCAATGTGAGAAGTCTAATTATAGTTAGCAGCAAACAGCAGTGTTTCTTCAGCTAGTATGGCTTGTGAGGTCCCTTGGATCCCTATGATATCTTCAGATTTTTCTAGTATGTGTCTTAAACCCAACAAGTTGAGGGGCTCCTGGGTGGCTCAGTTGGTGAAGCATCTGGTATCTGCCTTCAGTTCAGGTCATGATCCCTGGGTCTTGGGATCCAGCCCTGCATTTGGACTCCCTGCTCAGTAGGGAGCCTGGTTCTCCCTCTCCCTCTGCCTTTCCCCCTGCTTGTGCTCTCTTGCACTCCCTCTTTGTCAAAGAAATAAAATCTTAAAAAAAAAACAACAACAACAAAAAAACAATTTGAGATAGGTCTTAAGTGGAAAGAGTTCTGAAAGATTAAGGGGAAATTGATAATGTAGGAGATAGTAATGTTGGTCTGCCACAGTCAAGTTCACTATCACATTTTTGTTGCTTATTTTACTCATGGGAAATAAATAACATTTCCAGAATATTAGAATAATTTGCAGAAGGAAGCATGGCTTATCTAAACTGTCTATAAGGAGTGATTACTATTTCTTTTAATGTTCTGTTAATCTGAGGGGATTTCTCTTTATTCATTGCCTTTCCTGGGGAGGAAGCTCATGTTTATTGTAGGAAGTATAGCCATAGCTGCTCACAACCCCGCTGTAGAGAATATGCTTCAATGCTGTCTTTTCTTTACCTGTTCTATTCTAGTGCTCCTCAAGCTTTATGAATTTGGGAATCACTCGGGAATCTTCCCAAATGCACATTCTCTCTAGTAGGTCTAGGGTAAAGGCTAATATTCTGCATTTCTTACAATCTTCCAAGTGATAATGATGCTTCTTGTTTGTCACACTATGGATAGCAAGATTTTATAGAGTGTTAACCAAGAATAAACATTTGTACATAGATGCCTCTGCAATAGAGTTACATGTATAGGAGGAAAAAAGCAGACATTAATATATACTATCTAACATAAATTGAGTCACGATTGTGTTATTTACTACCACAATATAGGTAGCCATTGTTTTTATGCCGATTATATAGTTGAGGGTCTATATAGCTTGGAGAGATTTAATGACATGATCAAGTTGCATTGCTAGTGGTAGTGGAGTACATGGTGGAGGTGGAATTTGAACTCAGGCATTCTGCTTTCAGAGACCATGCCTAAATGCTTATAGTGCCCATAGACTGTTGCCTTAATGAAGTTTGTCAAGAGTGTAACCTTTAGATTTTTGCCATCTTTATCATCATAAACCTGTAAACAAATACTGATTAAGTTCCTGGGGCCATGCCTTAAGATTTTGCAGCTGACAAGAGAAGGTGATGTGGTCCCATTTGAAGTCCAGCAAATAGCACTGATTGATAGCTGAAATCCAAGGGGGAGATATATGTGTATATAATTAAGTCATTATCTGAAATAATAGGCTGGATGGAGAAAATGACCTATTGGACAAGATAAAGAAATTCATGTACTAGGAACTTTGACGTCATTTGCGGATTAATTCTTTGTTTAGATTTATTCCTTTTAACCTTTTTTTTTTTAAATTTAGGTAAATTTACATAGCATAAAAGTAACTTTCATAGTGTACAATTCAGTGGCATTTAGGACATGCACAATGTTGTACAACCATCACCTCCAATAAGCATCTGAAAAAATGCTCGACATCATTAGTCTTTAGAAAATGAAAATCAAAACCACAATGAGCTACCTACTAGGGTGGCAATAAAACAAAAACAAAAATAAAAAGGGAAAGTAACATGTTGTAGAGGGTGTGGAGAAATTGGAGCCCTCAAACATTGCTGTTGGGAATGCAAAACAGTATAGCTGCCATGGAAAACCATTTGGGGGGGGGGTTCTCAAAATGTTAAATATGGGATTCATACAAACTTTTGATGACCAATTTTTTTTTTTTTTGCCTTTTTCCAACTACAACTTTCATTTTCTCACTGCTTCTTCCAGACTGTTTTAATTACTAATGCTCATTTCTTTGGCACATATTAGTCTATTAGCCAACTTGATGTCTTAGAATCAAGGGATTATTCCTTCATTGCAAGAATTCATTGTCTTTTCTTAGCCAGGACCAGCTGGGGAGGTTAAACAGTTGTCCCCTACCCTGCCCCGGGCATACTGTTATCCCAGGGATTATATTCACTATGTCATATAGAGTGTCCTATAGGATTAAAATAAGAGTCCTCTCCCATTGCTTTCTGTCTAAGACAGACTCCTCTGACCCCAGGAGAAAGGACACATAATGACTATTGGTGCAGAAATTATCTATGCCATGGTGGTTCTTCTTCCTGGCAGGAAAATTCCATTTGAATCACTAGGCAGAATGATGGAGGCAGATGTAGGTTTAAACCTTAATTCTACCGCTTGTCAGGTGTGTTATCTTAAGCGAGTCACTCAATTTACCTGGTCCTTAGTTTTCTCAAATAAGTCATCTTGTGGTACTTACAGAAGTGGCTGATGATTAAATAAAATGATTCAGGAAAGCATTCAGTATAGTGTCTGGCACATAGCACTCTGTGCCAACTATCAGTATATTATTGCTGTGGTTGTCCCTGCCCTAGTTCTCTGCTTTGCTCTATGGTTTGGGTCTTACTTGCACATTACAACCACTTTTTTTTTTTTTTTTTTTAACTTTCATGATTCTCTCATTTACCTCCTACAAGCTATTTGCCTTTCTCCTTCTTTGTAAACATTTTGAACCTTCTCGAATAAGACAAACTTTAAACATAATTTTTGAAAATTTTCTCCACAGATAGCCAATCTGAATGCGAAAATTTTACAATGTTTAAGAAAAAGTGAAGTTTAGTGCTTTCAGGTGTATGCGGCAACCCCACATGGACGAACGGTCTCTGCCTGTAAGAGTAGGGACTTAAGAATCTTACTTTTTTTTTTCCTTGAAGATTTTATTTATTTATTCATGAAGGACACAGAGAGAGGCAGAGACACAGGCAGAGGGAGAAGCAGGCCCCATGCAGGAAGCCCGACGTGGGACCCAATCCCAGGACTCCAGGATCACGCCCTGGCGTGAAGGCAGCACTAAACCGCTGAGCCACCCAGGGATCCCCAAGAAACTTACTTTTGATGAAATGGAGAAGCAGATTACCTTACCATGTCGATTGAAGGACCCAATGCCTATAGATAATGATCTGATTTTGTATGAGGCTTGGAGAATCCCAACTTGTGACTATAGAGGTGTATTTTCACATTCATATACATACTTCACATTTCAAGTACATCACTGCTTGAATGTTCTTAAAAGCATTATTTGTCTTAAGTCTTATGAAATTCTCCTCTAATGTTGTTTATTCATAGATGGTCATAAAACAAGATGGTTATAAGAACTCAACACAGCTACTGTCCAGAAATTTCATGAATGCTCATCATATATCTGTGATGTCTGTGTTGACAAATTTTTATACAATGCATAAAAGATGCTTAGATTTTTAAATTTATTTATCACCTTATCTAACCAATATTTTAAAACAATATTATTAAAAATTATTGACTTATGTTACCTAGTTGCAGCTTTTTTTTTTTTAAGATTTTATTTATTTATTCATGAGAGACACAGAGCATGAGAGAGAGGTGGAGACACAGGCAGAGGGAGAAGCAGGCTCCATGCAGGGAGCCCGACGCCCAACATGAAGCTCCATCCCGGGTCTCCAGGATCACAACCTGAGCAGAAGGTGGTGCTAAACTGCTGAGCCACCCAGGCTGCCCAGTTGCAGCTTTTTTATAAGAAAATACTACTAGGTTATTTTGTTTTAAATTATATTTATAATATTCTTACATTATAAATTTATTAAAATATTTATTCACTGATTTTTTAGAGTTTAGATCAGTGATTATCTGGTATCAGAAGAAATATCACAGTGTGACATCTCTCTGCCCAGATCACCCAAATACTTCCACTTACAAAACAGTATCAAGAGCAAGCAGTGATCATATTAACTAGGAATGGGTAAAGTACTTTTATAAAGAAGAATCCTAGGATAAGGACACTTTTAGAGATGGAAGAACTCTAAGTACTTCCAAGTAATGGAAAACTTTATTTCAGAAAGGAAAATGTTCTTACTAAGGGTGCGCAGTCAGTTGATGATGAATTACAGAGTAGAACCCTTGGAGTCTGCATAATGATATAATGGCTCTAGGCCTTTCCATGTCAGGGTTGGAAGAGAAACTGATTGTAGGCCCTCAGAATAGTCTTGAAAGGGAACTTTGGGATCAAGATATTCACCTTCCTCATTGTATAGATAGAAGACACTGATATTCATTCATCTTACCAGTACTTATGGAGAACCTACCGAGTGCCAAACTGTTGTAAACAGGGGTGACAGCAGTGAACAAGACTACAAAGGTTATCACTCATATGGAGCTACCATCCCAATGCAAGAATCAGACCATAAAGAGGTAGTTGATGGAGAAGCACTAGGATGACAATAATGCAGGGTAACTTAGTGGCACCAAAGAGAGGCATAGCAAATAGAAGACATTAGTAAGGAGTAAGGATATTGGGATTTTTTTTCTAAGTGCAGTGGAAAGACACTGTAGAATTCTAAACAGAGGAGGAATATGATAGGATTTATACTTAAAAGACCTCTTTGACAACTATGTGGAGAATCTGTTATAATGGGTCTAGGGGGCAAGCAAGAAGACTGACTAGAAGGCTGATGCTGTAAGTCAAGGGAGAGAGATGATGGTAGCAGTGCTAAGATGTTAGGCAGAGAAGTAGTAGACAGATACAAGATATATGCTGAACATAAAGATGAAGACTTGCCTCTAGAATAAGTATGAGAAGAGAGCAAAAAGACTTTAAAATAACTTTAATTTTTTAGCTTGACCATCTGAACAGATGAAACCAAGAAAAGTTTGCAACAGGCTATGCAACCAGCATTCACAGTATTGATTTACATTTATGTTTTTTTTTTTTTAGAATAAATCTTGAGATTCACGAACTATGCCTGACCAGAAGGTGGATGGATACTTATTTGCTGCTTTTCTCTTTTTCTAATAACACCTCACATAGGGTTGGATTGTGAGGTAGAGTAAATTCAAGGATCAGTGCAGGTGTGCTATGGAGGTCCCTGCTGCTTGCTTTCTTTGGAGTCCAGTGATAGCAGAGCTGAAAGATGTCTCAGTGGGTAATAGCATGATCAGCTTCCCTGCATGGAACTACAGTCTTAGACAAGGGTTCTGCCTTCTTGGGTGCTGTGATCATCTTCTTTTGTAAGACTGTCTGTGAACTTCATTAACCTGCCATTGACTTCCTCTTGATACATTAATAGGGACCACACAATGTTGAGTCACAGTTTGAAAGGATGTTTGTCATCACAGTGTGACATCTCTCTGCTCCCTGACACTCTGCTGTTTATCATTCCTCTTCCTGTGCTCTGCTTCCCCAGGCTAGTCTATCCTTTGGCAGTGATCACATCCAAGCCAATTTTGATCAATAGTTTTTTTTTTTTTTTTTCATTTCAAATTGAAATGAGCTTAATGTTTAGCAGCTGATGAAGGGTATACTCAAAATGTGGAATATTTGTACTCTGTGCTTTAGCTTGAGCATGCTGGAATTTCATAGGTGAGGAAAAACGTTCTCTTCGCTTTGTGATTAAAATTCATAGTATGGTGTCTCTTCCCTACAGCCTGTAGCTTATGAATTCAGGAACCCTGGGCATTTTAACAGTTGCCTGTCATTAAGATACTTTACTGCCTATGACTTGAAAAGATGGAAGGACAGAAACCCCTTGGACTATATTCACCCTCATGTATGAGCATGAACAAGGTCTGTCTGAAGAAATATTTTCTTTATTAACTATGGCTTCTGACTTGGGAGCTTATTTCTTCCCTCTCTTTGACCTTCCCTCCCCACACCTTGGGCTTTGCACTTTTTATACTTCACTGTGACTCAAGGAAGACCTTTGCTGCTTTGTTTTTCTTTGTTTTCTACTTACATGCCCTTCTGGCCTGAATGATTTTCGCCTGAGTAGAGAGAGGCATGTTGAGGGAAACATACAGGATTGTGTGAAAAATTTTCCTTGAGAATCATACTGATGCATCCCCAAGGAAGTTAGAGTCTCTTTCTTAACACTCTGTGAGATAAGTTTTCTAAAATGTCACAGGGGGTCTTCTCTGGGAGAGGATGTAGGTAGGCAGGTCACCTGCATAAACAACAACAACAACAACAAAAGAAATAAAGAAAAAGAAAGACAAGGGAAGGGCAAGAATAAAGATCATTTGGGCATTGGGGAGACCAAAAGAAAAAAAAAAACACAAAAATCAGAGCACTTTCCTTTTAAGCTTAAAAGGTATAAAAGAGAGAGAGATCATGAAAAGCACTGTGTCTGTGATTTCTTACATTTGCCAGTTCTGTATATGTAAATATATACATGAGATTTTTTCTTGAGTGTTCCATCTTGTGCCATCTTGCACTGTGAGCTATTTGAGACCTAGAAATGTCTTGTCTGTTTCTGCATACTTCGCATCAGTAGAGTATTTCACACATAGGCACCCAGTGACTGCCAGTCTTCTCATGCAGAGGGCAATGAGCCCTATGTGAAGTTAACATCCACATTATGGTACATGGGCTCAACTTTGAGGTAAAAGATATACTTCTGAGCCACATATATGGTGATAAGAAATTAACTCGATAACACTGAACATGTTAAAATCAAGAATGTCTAGATAGTAGCAACTCGTTACTAACAGTATAAAAGAAACTTTTCTCCACTTCCAGTCTGAGAAACACCTAGCAAATATTTGTAACTAAATTATTTCTCTGTTGCATTCTACAGTTTTTATAAATTGATGTTCTAGGAACTACTGCAATGTAGCATTTCATAGGCTTTCATGGAAATTTTTTTTTTGTTAAAGATTTTATTTATTTATTCATTCATAAAGATGCAGAGAGAGAGAGAGTAGCAGAGACACAGGCAGAGGGAGAAGCAGGCTCCATACAGAGAGCCTGACATGGGACTCGATCCAGGGTCTCCAGGATCATGCCCTGGGCTGCAGGCGGTGCTAAACTGCTGCGCCATTGGGGCTGCCCTTTCATGGAAATTTTTACATATATGTTCAGCTGTCTCATTATCACTGATTATAAGTGACTCTTTAGATAGTTTCTTCTAAGCTTCAAATCATGCTATTTCTAATGCCTTTTTTTTTTTTTTAATTAACGTAGTGGTTCCCTATAAGATATTTGGTGCATTTGAGGACCATACCTACAATTTCACTTACTGAATATCAACCCCATACTATGTGCCTCTGGATACATTTCTTTATCTTTTTTTTTTTAAGATTTTATTTATTTATTCACTATATATATATATATATATATAGAGAGAGAGAGAGAGAGAGAGAGAGAGAGAGAGAGAGCAGAGATACAGGCAGAGGGAGAAGCAGACTCCATGCCAGGAGCCCGACGTGGGGCTTGATCCCAGGACTCCAGGATCACGCCCCGGGCCAAAGGCAGATGCCAAACCTCTGAGCCACCCAGGGATCCCCATTTCTTTATCTTTTAATATCTCATATTCCAGGGTGCCTAGGTGGCTCAGTTGGTTAAGCATATGACTCTTGATTTCAGATCAGGTCATGATGTCAGAATCATGAGATTGAGCCCTGCATTGGGTTCTACAGTGGGCATGGAGCCTGCTTAAGATTCTCTCCTCCTTTCTCTGCCTGCCCCCTACTCATGTGCATTCTCTTTCTCAAAAAAAAAAACGTAACTAATGAAATAAAAAATAAATGAAATAAAATGTCAGTTTCCTCAATTTAAAAATAGAGCTAGTAATACTAATTTTTCAAAGTTTGTGTGAGAATTGAATGAGCTAGGGTTTATAGCATGCTAAATGATGCCAGGCACACAATTAGTCAGTAAAAGGTACCCAATGCTGATGTTGCTATTATTGAGCTCCATCCAACTTGGAATCAGTTACCTTTGCCCAGTAGCATTGTTTGCACATATCTGCTTTTATAATTATTAGTTGAGTTAATTTTTTATAGGGGATGTGGAAAAGGGTGATTGAGCATAGGTTATTCAGTTTAAACTAATGAATTTTTTTTTATGGGCTGGCCATCTGTCAGGGAAATGGCAGAAGGCATTCCAATAGGACTGAGTTGAATTAAATTAGGAGATAAAAGTAATAATAATGGCTTTCCTCCAAATGAGATCTCAAAATCTGTCTGCTTTTTCCTTGCTCCACTGTCACCACTTTGATCCAAGCTACCCACATCTGGGCTCCTAACCACCTAATGGGTCTCCCTATTTCCATTGTCTCCTAATCCAATTTTTATAGAATAATCAGAGAGATCATTTTAATATTCAAATCAGGCCAGCTCACTGCATCCCTTCCAACCCTCCCAACCATGAATAAAAACCCTGATAAAATAAAAATGGATAACTTGGCCTGCAGTCCCAGTATCATCTGGCCTCTTGCCTTCCTTTCCAACCCTCTCTCTCTAAGCTTTCATTCCCAGGGTTCTAACCACAGTTGCCTCCATGTTCTTTCCAGTCTTAGAGACATGTTCTTCTACCTGCCAGAAGGCGCTCCCTGTCACCATCATCTGGCAATGTCCACCCTTGTATCATGTTTTAGTTTAGGCTCTGCGGTAAGGTGTTGTCTGACCCCTCTGATAACTGTTGCCCAAAGATCTTGCATTTTCTTTCTACATTACTCTGATTCCGGTTTATGATTGCAGATTTGTTGTTGTGGCTTCTTATTAAATTAGTCGCCATTGTATCACTAGAACTCACCTTAGTGGCTTGGTGAATGAAGAATGTTTCCAACTACAAAGGGCTTTTGATGTATATTATTCCAGTTGGGGCTTATAGCATCTTTGCAAGAAAGGCATATGCTGGACTATCTCAGATGTATAGGTGAGGAATCTAAAGTTCACTCTGGAAAAGGCTTGCTAATGGAAGAACTGGGTCTTTATCTCAGAAATCGCATGCTGAGTACAGGGCTCTTCAGTTCCAGTACTGTGCATTCCAGACATTCTGTCGTGATCTGTATACACATTGTTTATTGTTTGTCTCGGATGGATCATTCTTCATGTCTAAGATGGGTCATTTTTTCATTTTTTGTGTTCATTTTTCATGAAAAAAGGATTCTCATTGCATGCATATCACCTACCAAACACTATCCTGGGCACGTCCCAAGCCCTTTGCCCTCCAGTCTGCCTTAGGATCCTGTGAAGTACTGTATTCATTTCCTAGGGCTGCCATAACAAAGTGCCACAAACTAGATAGTTTAAAACTATAGAAATTAATCATCTTGCAGTTCTTGATGCAGAAAACCCCAAATCAAGGTGTCAGCAGGGCCCTGCTTCCTCTGAAACCTTCCTTGCCTTCCTGAAATTCTTCCTTGCCTCTTTGTACGTTCTGGTGGTTTGTAGGCAGCTGTTGGCAATCCTGGACTATAGCTGTGCCACTCCTCTCTCCGCTTCCATCATCACATGATGTTCTCCTTTTGTACATTCACCGCACTTTCCTTTTGTTTGTGTGTTTGTTCAAATGCTCTTTTAAGGATAAGAGTCATATATTGGATTAGGGCTCACCCTAATGACCTCCCTTAACTTGATTACATCTACAAAGACTATTTACAAGTTAGCTCACATTCACAGGTGCCAGGAATTAGAGGTTGGACATACTGTATTTTGGGTGGGTGGGGGGACACAATTCAACCCATATCCTTAGGGTTCCATATCCATAGCATGTACATATCTGATGCCCTTTTCACAAATATAGGGCCACAAGCTCTGTAACATACCCCCAAGGTTTCACAGCTTGAAATTGGCAATGCAAAGTTCAAATACAGATGAGGATTCACAAGTCCATGCTTGGCTTTTGGACAAGATAGATGGACCAGTTTTCAAGCCCTAAAATCAAAGCTTGGTCAGATAGATTCAGTTAGCTTTAGAAAAAAAGTGAAGCAGACCCATTTTCTTTATGCAAAGTGAGCTTGGTGAGAAGAGACAGAACTTTGAAGTGCCTGAGTGTGTATTTCATAACTAGCCCTGCATGCAAAAGCAGAGATGTGTTCCTCCCTTGCCCTACTCGCCTGCATTTAGAATAAAATGTCTGATATTCTTTTAAGGGGAGACAAGCCATTCTTCATTTTAATTGGGGGGGAAAAGTTCATTATGAAGTCTTCTTTCCTCCGAATAGTTCCCTAAAGTTGGATGTAGTGTCTACATTGTTTTCATTCTTTTTTCTTCCCAGGAATCATTACCAACCCTGGTTGGTGATTTATAATCACATTCCCAACAAATTCCACTGTTGTTAATGACTACTTATTTTTCTATACAAATGGTTTTTGCTCTCCTTCCTGAGGACAATTAACTAAGAAACTGGTCATAAATTACTGATAATGATCAGTTTGTCAGAGATGATTGTCGAACGGTGCCATCTTCCATAGTAATTAGATGAAGTTTCTTTAATTGCTGATAACAGCAGACAAATTGTGGTTATTTTTTTTCCTTTTTCCTTTTTTTTTTTTTTTTTTTGAGATACTCATGACATCTTCCTGGAAGTCAGGTGGAATAACACCTTCTTTTTTTTACCTTCTCCTGAAGGAGGGGAAATGGAAGAAACATTCATCATTTACAGGCTTCCAGAAATATAATAAATGTGACAGCTTTTCGAGGTTTCAAATAAGACGACTGATCTTTCTAAAGCAGAGATCAGAGAAAACCTTCTCTGGGACACATTTCTTTTAGGCAGGAAGCAGGGGTCCTTCCTGGTCATGTTTGATTTTTTTTTTTCCCTCAGGATCACATCTCTCATATTTGCATCTAAACCTTGGCCTTAAAATGTGACTTCTTTGAACTCTGGAAGGGAATGGTATTTAATTCACAGGGTTTCTCACAGTTAGGATGCTGATTAAACCCCAGCCTATTTTTGTACGTCAGGCTGTGGTGGCCCCTTAGCTGGGAAATGAAGAGGAGAGCTACCACAATACATGGAGACAGGACGGTCTCTTTAATCACAGGCCTTATTATCTAATAGCTTATTGATAAGCTCAATCAGACTATTCAATGTTGTGAAACTACCAGGACCTACTATTAACATTCTGTAAAGGATATACATATTTTACACAGTGAAGAGTGGTTTAATTTAATCCAGTTTAATATATCAGCTTCCTGACATGCCTTGAACATTGTTAGTCTTTGGGTCTTCGAGTACTTTGTAATCCCCTTCAGTTTCATAGCTTTTTCTTTGTTTTGTTTTGTTTTTTGGAGGGTTTTTTTTTTTTTTTCTTTTTCTTTTTTTCCTAGATGGCAGCAACTGTCAAACAAGCTCTGGCGTCAGAGATTATTTGAATCATTCTGGCAGTTTAGAAAACAGCGTGGTGCTTAAAAGAACAGAGATGTGGATTCCAAAGGAGGACTTAATATCAAATAAATTGGGGAAATGTGTAACATCTCTTCAGACTTACTAGTTTTTGTTATGAGAAGGGAAGCCACAACCAGTACAGAATTAGAATGCGTCATGTTACAGGATATTCGAGTACCAATTTCATCAAGAGCTCCAAGTGAAACACTCAAACAATTCAAATAAACTTAAGAATAAATGAAGTTTGGGTTGGAGAACTGGGCAGCAGCACAGAAGGCAGGCTTCAGGTATGGTTGAGTCTTAAGGTAACAAGGACTCTGATTCTTTCTTAAATCTGGTTGCCCTCTTGGTATCAGACTTCAGTGAGCTTCTACTGTATGTGTTCTCTGAAGAGTTAATACCTTCTGAGGGATACCTCAAAAATCCTAGGAAAGGCTTTGATTGGCCAATTTGAGTCATGTGCCTGCTACTGAGCAAATCCCCTAGTTGTTGGACTGTTTTTTCTGGTTAACTGTTCATGAGTCTCCTCCCCATGGAATAAGGTAGTAGGTGAAAGGTGTAGAGCTCCACTTAAACTATGCAGATACATTTACAGTAGGATAAAGATGGTTCCCCAAAGTAAGGCATTTGGGGTAGATCAAATAAACAAAGACAAATAGAGGGACCCTCTCATCCACTCTTTTGCAGTTAGCCAAGTGCTGCCCAATTATTTGCTCTATTTGCCAGTTTATATCTGCTTACCTTAGGAGGATCTGCTTTTAAAGTGGATTTTCTGACATTTCCTGATTATTGCCTAGTAGAGGTGACAGTTTCAAGTCTACCTGAAAAGTCTAGTCTATACTAAATGAATCAACCTAAAATATTTTTCTCATGGGCCTCCAATCTAAAACCTTTCCCTTTTTCCTGCCTAGAGCTCCTCTTCCCTTCCCATCCCCTACTCAACCCATCTCTAATTGTTTCTTCATGATTTTTTTTTTTATAAAAGGAGCCCACACATACATTTCCTCTCCCTCTGTGTTCCCACCGAAAGTTATATCTTTGTTATAATAACCATAATGTTTGACCTTTAATTTAATTTTTAAGAATCTGTTTCTTTCTTTGGAAACAGGATGCCATTCGGTGTTCTTTTTAATCACTTCATGATAGATAGCACAATGCCTGGTACCACATAGGGATTTAATTCTGGTGATTTTTTTTTTTTTTCCCCCCAGGAAAGACTAATGGAGGAAGTAAGCACTTGAGCAACTCCATTATCATTTGGGTTTAGCTGTGTTTTATTATGGGATGTCAATGTGGGCATCAAGTGATCATTTGGAGGAGTATAGGAGGACAGTCACTTGATGTAAGAGAAGTAGGGGAAGGTTGTTTTCTGTTGGAGTACCATGGAAATTTGCATCACCTGGTCTCATTTTACATAATTGCTCTGAGTTACGCAAGGACAAGTTCATCTCTCTGAGATTAACAGTATAATGTCCGGTACATAGTAAGCTTTTAACGAAAAATAGCTATTACTTATAGCTATTGGCTCATGAGGCCTACAGGCTGATGGAACAGAAATTAATCAAATGATCATATTCAAAATGAAAATTTGGACATAACTGATCAAAAGAGGAGGTACTTTGTATTATGAACACTTAAAATATGAAGTTCTGTAAGACTTGCTTGGCAATGCATAATTAATCCACATACCTATAAGATCATCCACAGATGAGAAAACAAATGAACAATTTATCAATTCTTGATGATTGCTGATAAAGCAGCAATTACGTGTGGCTGAGATGGTCCTTTTTCAACCTGGATTTCAATGATACTGTAATTATCAGTGGAATTAGATCGCATCTTCTGCCTAGATGATTCTTCTCTCCCAATTCATTGACCATTTTGGAAAGAGAGAAGCTTACAGCTTAATATCCTTTAGAATCCAGTCTAATCCTTAAATGACTGAGGGAGGGTTCTTTTGGACTTCAAAAGGATTTTCTTCTCCTTTTCCACCCATATCCACTTGGTGGTCAATTCAGAGGATCCATCAATTCAGCCAAAGGTGCAAGGAGGAATATCCATGTTTTCCATTCCTGCTTGGTGCCATTGATTATGCTTTAGAAATCACTTTATTACTCACCACTTCTTGTTGGGACAGTAGTGTCCATGTTTTGGCTAAGCTATTCCAATGTTTTGAAAAAGTAGAACACATTCAATCAATGTTGGTTCCTTTGAAAATCTTACTTTAAGTTGAATCAGACCAGTGATTAAAATGATGACAGAGTTTGAAGGAGGGGAGCCCTTCTACTGTAAAAGGAAAACCGTACAGCTAATATCAAGGAGGCAATCAGAGCAGGGGTCTTACAGATCCAGGCTGATATCACTGAGATGTTGGACTAGTTTCTCTAGTTCTCTGAAACTTAGTAATACCATCTACACAATGGAAATAATAAGAACAATGGATTTTTAAAATCAATTTTTTAATAGATTAATAGATTTTACTATGGATTTTTAGATCCACTTTGTATTGGATTTTCCCTGATGATTGAAGGAGATATTACCTGCAAAAAGATAAGACCGTTGTGTGGTATATGGTAATTGATGATTAAATCATACTCATTCTCCCAGTGATGTATCCATTGATGAGTATAATAGACAAGAGCCCTTGAAGAATTTTGAGGTTTGATGAGTAGTTTTGTAGCCCTTGGAAAAGGGAAGAAGAAATAAAATTTTTATGTTTCCTTTGTCAAAGAAATTTAGCTATATGATATATGCACATATATGTATGTACACTTTTTTTTGACCTACAATGCTTATGGAATACATACATATATACACACAATTACAGGTAGTAATATAATATGTAATATATAATATAGACTAAAATACAGAGTATATCTATATGTTATATTAATATATTAACATAATAACATAAAGTATATCTAGTACTATATTCTGTATTATGCTATCTATAATAAAACAAAATATATAATATGTTGTTAGATAATATATATTCCTTTTATCTTTTTCCAATTAAAAATAAAGTTTTTGCTGAGTGAAGTAAGTCAGTCGGAGAAGGACAAACATTATATGTTCTCATTCATTTGGGGAATATAAATAATAGTGAAAGGGAATATAAGGGAAGGGAGAAGAAATGTGTGGGAAATATCAGAAAGGGAGACAGAACATAAAGACTGCTAACTCTGGGAAATGAACTAGGGGTGGTGGAAGGGGAGAAGGGCGGGGGGTGGGAGTGAATGGGTGACGGGCACTGGGGGTTATTCTGTATGTTAGTAAATTGAACACCAATAAAAAATAAATTAAAAAAAAATAAAGTTTTTTTTTTTTTTTTTTTTTTTTTTTTTTTTAAGAAAAAGCATCCGCTACCCCCAAGTTCTCTAAGGGTTGATTTTTATTGTTATTTATTTTGACAATTCAGTGGCAGTAACTTACAGTCACAGCCAGAGCCTCACTGTGTAATCCTGTGGAAATGTCCCTAGGTAACAAGACGTGCCCAGTGGTCATGGAAGTCAGTTCTGTTAAATAGGGAGGATTTTATCTGTCTGAATAAATATTTCCGGGGCTCCCCTCACTCTGTGGATTTGAGATGTGCACAGGCAAGAAGGGTCATCGCTATAAATCAATAGTTTCTGTGAAGCCACAGATTTAGAGCTGACAGTGGATTTTTGGTTGAAATAAAGATTGTGACGTGCAGGCATAGGCAGCAACTGCTGGGAGTAATGTGTGGAGTTGACAGGACTATTCTGTGAACTTATATTAAGTGTGGATAGGAAAAAATAATAATTTTTACTCATTTTGAGATAAATTAATTAATATCAGCAAGAAGGGAAAGACAAAGCTACTTGGTAGAAATTGATACTATGTATATCCATCCATATGTGCACATACCCTCAAACCTATCATCCAAGTCCAGTGTGTCCTTTAAGTCTCAGCCCAAGGGCTAAGTCTTTCATATCATGTGTTACTCATGTTGCTGCTCACAAGGTAGTGGGAATGGATGATCTCTTCAAGGAAAGAAGATAGAAAAGAAAAAACAACACAAGGATTTACCTGAAGGATCACTTGAATGAATGGAAGAAGAGACAAGGACCCTATGAAGATTTTCAGGGAGGTAGCAAGCGAACCAGGTGAGGACAGTTTCATAAAAAGTAGAGAGAATTTCCTAGAAACAGGAACTGTGGATGATGTTGAGTATTGTAATGAATTTGAGGATTAACAATAGTTCTTGGACTTATATTCTAGCGGATCTGTTTTATATATTTTATGCAATTTTATACATAAATAATTCTCAGTAATTAAGTGTGAACTCTCTGAGAGAAGTTTCCAGATTTTATTTTAGGAGCTTCAGGGTATGGTAGACATATTAGGGACCAATAAATGTGTTCTGAAAGTATGAATGGATAGATGAATGGATACATGAATGCTGACCTTAATATAGCAGCTTAATGTCTATGCAAAATTAAAATTATGATGTGTTAAAGAAGTGACTTGATTTTGGTAAAAATAAAGCACAAGAAACCATTCTGGGTATGTAGTAGCTCTTGGGGTTCAAAGAATAAAGTCATCTTATTTCCCTATTGAATAGGAACTGACCAAGAAAGTAGCACAGCAGGGAGGCAAAAGGAAATAAACATACTTCGTTTACTTAGCCTAATATTTTCAAGGTTCTGATCATATTCATATGAAATGTCCAGAAAAGGCAAATGTATAGAGACAGAAGGTAGATTTGTGTTGCCAGGGGCTGGGGGTGAGAGAATGATAGGAAGTGAGTACACATGCGATAGGTGTTGACTTCTAGGGTGAAAAAAGTGTGATAATTGCACAATCTGTGAATATACTAAAACTTATTGAATTGTTCACTTTGAGTAGGTGAATTTTATGGTGTATGAATCACATCTCAATGAAGCTATTACTTTAGAAAAGACAGTAATAAGGTGTTAGTTTTTATTACTGAAATACATTTTATTAATGAAAGAAATCTAAGTTAAAATGTGTGAGCAAATGGGTTTGCTTGAACCCTCCCAATTTGTTCAGACTTCCCTATCAGTCACTGACAGAGTAGGCACTGATAGCCCTGTCTTCATTTTCTCCTTCCACCCCACACCTCTGCATACTCATGAGTCTTATGGCTGGGCAAGAAAAGAGGACCAGGATGTTCTCTTGGGGTATAGCTGGGGATTTGAAAACAAGAGCTAAGAAGACTGAACTGAGCATGCCCGGTTTTTTGTTTTTTGTTTTTTTCCCTCCACGGTAACCAGTCAAATAACCATTCTTTCTTAGGGGAGGAGGAGTGAAGAACTGGTGAGAGACTTGGAATATTATCCTGAAGGAGTTCCTTCACATGAAAACATAGGGAATAGGGAATAAATATGTGTCACCCTCCCTGCACCTCACCCTCTATACCTCAAGAATAACAAGTGTAGTGGTATCGATTAAAAACCACACACAAACAGAACTTGGGTTTGAATAAGATTTGAATCTAAGGCAGGTTCCATGGGGAACAAACTGCTAGAGAAGAATAAAGATCAAACCAATGTCTGTAAACTTCCCCACTGCCCCATTTATGCCAGGCACTTTTCTGTCCCAAAGATTACTCACTTCGGCTCGAACCTTTAAGAATAATCTCTGTCTCTGCATGATTTTTTATAGTCCTCAAAGAACTTTCATAGACTTCTTATCTTCTCATAATAGTATTGAGAAAGCTGGGACACAATATATTTACCTTCTCAGGAGGTTCATTTATTATGAGATCATTCTGTCATTTCTATCATAAATACTTTTTTAAAAATTGGAGTCCCTAGAGATCAGAGAATGTTCTCTGTATTGCCTATCAGCTAAGATCCATGTGTACAAAGGGCTTCTCTTGAATTAATTTTCTCTCACTCAAATCCTATCTGTGGAACATGATCATAGTTATAATGCATCAATACCAGTGGCATAGTAATGGAATGAAATACAGTATGAAATATGGACTACAGCTCAGTGATAGGGAGAAGCCGCGTTCTTTATATATTGAAGGACTGTGAGCTCATGTGCCTATGTGGTTGTGGTTGCATAGACACTTGGGTGTAGTTGCATTCACATTTGACACATTTGTCTATCTCAGACATTTCCTTATTTAGACACAAATGCCTAGAATAGTGTCTTGTCCTTAGTAGTTTCATGTTATATATTGGTTTCATAAGGGCTTGGGGTCATAGATATTCAGAATATAGGAGAATCAACTCTATTAACTCGGGCATTACTGGATAAAAGGCTTCTTCTTTGAAACCAGCTACTTTTTCGTCCTGGCAATATTATTCTTACTTTGAGGCATTAGAGCATTTTGAGAGTAGTGAAACTTCCCCTGGCTTTCAGAATTATAATTTAAATCTTTCATCCCTCCAGAACTCAGGACATTTAATTTATCATGATTCATAAAAGACCAGTAATAAACCCTGTCTTTATTTAAACATGGGCACATTGACTTCCCTTTGTAGGAATCGGGTGCTCTTTATCTGCGCTTCTCTATCTACTTATCATGGATCCTGCATGTGTACAAAAAGCCATCTTTGTCAGTCAGGGGGAGATTTTATTAACTAAAGGTTCATTTGTTCTTCAAGTGACACTATCTCTTTGGAATTACCAGATGTTGTTCAAACTGTGCCGTCTCGCCTTTTATTCTGATGATGGCAAATGTTGAATGTGGTGAATAAATATTGGGCACTGTCCTCGGTCATCTTAAATAAATGTGATAAAATGAAAACATGTCGCCGCCGAGGTCTCATTTGTTCCCAGGAAGTCCACAGCACATTAAGGCTCGCGGACAATGAAAGGCAAATCAGCCATTCACTGGGTGTTCCGTTATGAGATGTTCTTGTCACTTTCCAGATTCCATTTTAGATTAATATATAGGGAGAGATAAGATGGCGTGTATTTAAATGATGACATGGTACCATCACAGAATTGTTTTGTTATAATTGCACAATGTAGACAATTAAGTATTTTGCAGTGGTCTTTGCCTAGAAATTTGCATTTAAAAGAAAAAATGGCAGAAAATGAATTAATGGGAAATTTCTTACGACTTGGGTCCATAGGGGCTTATATTAGTGCAGGTGTTGTATTTTGACCCTCCTTCGCTCCTGTGGCAGGACTGGTGACTGTCTTTTGAGAAGGAGGAGGAGGAGCAGGGGAGATTTCACTTAACTGGATGATCACAGAGCTAGATTTTGTCATTCATTGTTGAATCATGTATTAAATATTTATAATATAAAAGAAGTGGGAAAGAGCAATCTGTCAAAACAGACATTTTGGAATCACCATGCCCTTCTTTTGTGGGTGATGTGTGACACCCGTGAATTAAGATTAAAAATAGGATATAAAGAAGAATCTTTGCTTTCACAGTGGGGGAAAAGCTTATGAATGCTTTGATAATAATTGCTAATAATTATACTCAAATCGTATTACATCAAGAAATTGAGATGTGAACCACACTGGGGCACTAAGATTTCACAATAACAGCCACAATTTTTCTAATTTATTACATTGTCATCAGTCTTGTGATTTAAAATCCTTTTTCACAGTCTCTGATAATATATGGAATTATTAAAAGTTGGTGACTGTCTGTTGTTCAGAAACGTTGAAAGAAATGAAGTGTTTCTGGGGATGTTGCTGGAGTCCTTTTGAAAGGGTAGTTAAGTATCGCTGATTAATTCCCATTCTGTGTCTGATGACATAGAGAAGGGGAAAATTTTCTCTCCTACCAAGTATCTCATTGCAAACGGCAGCCTAGAAGTTGTATAAGCATTTTTCCTTATTCTGTATAAATTGATTTGGTGTGAAAAATCTCAGATGGTTCCATTTCAGGGCAATGTTTTATTTGGTGATGCAGGACAAATGTAGAGCTAAGTAGATTTGTAGGCTAATTTATTGGGCATTTCAATAGTGTGTGTTCTCCACATTGGTGTGGTAAGTACCTCACTAATGCTTCTGTGGCCGTGTACCACTCATGGCATGCCCGACTCATCTTAATTAAATTCCTGCCGGCAACAACCTTATTTCTGCTCATGGGATACATTGCTGTCACTGTGAGACATTTTCTAGGAAAATTGAGATATATTTTTCAGAAATGGAACCTTTTCTGTCTCTCTTTTTTTATACTCTAAATATTAGTCATTTAAATTAATATGAAGTTATTATGTACTCCAAATGAGTGCTTTACAAATCTTTCAAAACACATCTTCTTCCAGGAGGCCTGGAGAGCGTGTGATAGAGGTGGAGAATGTGCAGGTGTGTTGGGTTAGTGATGGGTGAAATAACTTCATGTGTCTTGTCTCCACCTCCCATTGTCAGCGCACAGGCCGAGGCAGCACAAATTGAGAAAGAAAAGGGCCTCGTGCTGCTGCCTCTGGCTGCATCACTGAGGCAATTGCAGTGTCATCTTCCCTTTCAGGAAGAGGAGGAAAGTTTGTCCAGAAGTATGCACTTTCTAAGAAATGTGGATTTCCTGCTCATGAAATGGGAGGCTTCTTGACTTCTGTAACTTGAGTCACCTGCCATGTTGGGAGGACACCGGGAAATCAGCTGTTTTGTTAGGAACTTTGTCATGACCTTCAAAGGTTTGGCCTGCAAATTGACCCAGGGCTTTTGGCATTTGTCCTGGGGTTGTGCAGCTGTCATGTCAATGTCTAGAAAAATTGTGCCTTATAGCCCCAAATGACTAATTAAACAAAAGAAACCCAACGATGCCACAGCAACAGTATATTCATTCTTCATTCAGTTTCTCTTTCCCTCTTAAAGGTGAAGCATAAGCTTCGATTAACAGAACATGGTTTCCTCCCATGCTACATCTTCAATCCCACTTGATCTCTCGTTGTGGCCACATTGCAAACTGTCATTTCCCCCAACATATCAAGCTCTCCCTGAGTTGTACACTTTCTGTTCCTTCTGCCCCACTCATTTTCTTCTTACCTCTCATTTCAATTTCAGCTTAAAAGTGCCACTTTTCCTAGGAAAGCCTTTCCTGGAAGCCCCACTTTATCCCACTTCCAACTCCCCAGGAAAATTAGAATTGACTTGCATGTGATGTTATAGCAATTTATATGTTTCTTCTGCTCATATGTATGCATGTATTTGTATACGTATGTGTGTGTGTGTGTGTGTGTGTGTGTGTGTGTTGAGCACCTTCTATGTACCAGGCATTCATCTTCTCATTGAGGACCCATCGGTGAAATACTTGGACGAGCTCTCATGGAGCCTACGTTCTAGTGGGGCACAAAGAACAAGTAAAGTGCGTGTAATAAATAAGCAAGTCATTGTAGAAGGTGACTGGTGCTCTGATAAAAGGAAAAAGGAAAAGGATAGGGAGGAACAGAGCAGAGTGGAAGAACCACTTAATATTTTAAATGAAGGGGGGTCGGGAATCAGGATGGGCCTCATTGTAAAGGTGACATTCTTCCAAGAGTGGAAGAAGGTGAAGGAGTGAGCTATGTGGATATTTCAGCATTCTAGGCAGAGCAAATAGTCGCAACAAAAAATCCTAAGGCTTGAGTCCACCCCTGTGTTCAATAAACAACAAGGGGGTCAGAGAGCCTGGAGCAGAAAATAGGGGGGAGGGAAAAAGTTCAGGGGCTCACAAGAAGGCGAATATTATGTAGAACCTGTAAGAAAATTAGAGACTTTGTTTTTACTTGAGTAAAATAAAGCCTTGATTTATATTTTAAGTGGAGAATTTGGGTCTACACTGAGAATATATTTTAAGGGCCTTAATACAGTTTGTAGCTATAGGCCATAGGCTCCAGGAGGGCTGGAGGGGTGGTATCTGTTTTGCTCTTCACTGAAACCCCAGGATCAACCCCAGTGCTTGGCACATTGTTGTCCCATAAATATTTAATGTGAAAGAATAAAATGAATACAGGGCACATCAAGATGATGTTAATTGGCATCCATCCATCAGAGGCAGGTATTGTAGACAGCCAATGTGCAAATTTCAAGCTCAGGATCTAATTTTATCCATCCATTTAAAGACTACTTCAATACCTCTCAACGAAAGGCTTGAGTTTCATTATCTGCCTAATTGTTGCTATATGCAACTGTTCTTAATTAGTCCTGTTTTAATTTACAACATGTGAACTTTGATATTTCTAACAAAAAAGAAATCTGATGCTAGGTTGGAAGACTTTCCTCCTTAAAATGAACATTCTTCGGGACGCCTGGGTGGCTCAGTGGTTGAGCATTTGAGTGAGATGGAGTCCCGCATGGGGCTCCCTGCATGGAGCCTGCTTCTCCCTCTGCCTGTGTCTCTGCCTCTCTCTCTCTCTCTGTATGTCTCTCATGAATAAATAAATAAAATCTTTTTTAAAAAGGTGAACATTCTTCATGCCCAAACAAATGACTAGAAAGTATCCCTGTGGTCTGCCTGGATAATGATTCATGGGGCAGGAGGTGTACATGGCAGACCAGAATGCTATACTCTAGTAGGTAAATGAACCATGTTTTAGAATTAGTATGCATGCATTCCAAAATACATATTTACCTGGTAGTCTGTAACTGTTCAGCAGAACTGTTACAGTCTAGTAAGTAAATAACATGTTTTTCAAAATTAGAATGTGTACCAAATATGTATTTACCCAATAGCCTGTGACAGTTCTGAAGAAACCTTCCCAGTCTTTAGTCTATCAGGCTGACTTATGGATGTGGTTTTAATGATGTTTTGATTATGGACATAGTGTAAAAGAAGATGTATGATTTTTAGAAGATTGAAGGTTTGTCATGTAACAACCAATTTTAGAGGGAAATTCTAATATAGTTGTAGGCTCTGTTCCTCCTATTTTTTTTTCCTTTCTCTCTTCTTTTTCTCTGTTTTTGTTCCTTTCTTTTTTTCTTCCTCCTCCTCCTTCTTTGTTAATTTGCAAGTTCCTGGAAGACTGAATACTAATGACACCAGGGTGAATTTTTAAATAATTTAATTCTTGGTAACATAATACGGCTTTGTAAGTGATTAGTGTAAAGACTTCTGAACATGTAGAGGGGCCAGTGTTCTGGTCGCTAATCCCATGGCCATAAACAGATCCAAAAGTTGGATTCCGGTAAATGATTTTCAGGAGAGTATCATCAGTTCATGAGTATACTTCACTACAGTCTAGAGAAGCCAAGGAAAAGAGAATCATATTTACATCAACCATCTAGCTATATTGGACAGGAATGCTTTTTGTAGAGATAACTGTGAGGCCATGTCAGTGCTGTGAGGCATTGAGTTTTCAGTGGGACATTATTAAATTTCCATCATAACAGATGTTCAGCCTGCTGTTGGCCACAGGAAGAGAGAACTTGACTCATAGTTCAAGGTAGTTCATGGATGTGTAAAATTGTACTCAGAAGCTTGTGGCTCTGGAACCAAATGACCAGGGCTTTAGTGCTCTGAACTTGGGCAAGTGAGGGAACTGCTTTACACTTATCTGTAAAATGGGTGCGACGTCAGTACCCACTTCTCATAAGGTTCCTGCGAATGCGTTTGTACCTATAAATCATTTACCTTTCTTCAGATCTCGTACTAAATATTTAATGAATTTCGTTAACAATCGTCTATGATTGAAATAGCTACACCTTCCATCTGGGATAGAGTAGATAGTGGGAGTAGCAAGATTAGTGCAACCTAGATCTCCAAATATTTGGCTGGAAAGTAAATGAACAGGCCAGGTGTGTAATTGGATGTTTCACTAATAGGTTATATGTGGTTGTGCAAGTTTCTAAACAGCCTGCATGCTCTAGTAAATACCTTCAGTTGACAAGTGAGGAAGTAACCATGGATCTGGAACTCCTTACATGGAATTATGTGAAACAGTCATTTGTGAAATACCCTTTAAAACTCCTTAGAGGTTCATATTCTGCAAAAGTTGCTTTTTTTGTCCCCCTAATTGAGAACGGTGCTGCAGATTGAGCCTGCATAAACTACTGCAGGCCTTTTTTTTTTCTTCTTTCATGGCTATGACTATTTTGTAATGCAGAGCACCATGGGGTGAGCCTCCATAATCCCCCCCCCAGGTACATTCTTCTGTGTGATGTACTTTCTGTGAGGCTCACTGCAGTTGTCATAGGTTTGATGTCATTTGCACAATTAGATGAGAGGATCTGGGAGAGCATGGACTACATCCACTGATTTAGTGTTTAGTGTTTTTTTTTTTTTTTTTTTTCCCGTAGACCCTAGCACAGTACTTTATGCAAAAGTGACATGCAAGAAATTGTCTGCTCTTCTTTCATGACTGACTTAGTTCTGCAGAGTCCATGACGCTGTCCTACTTTCCAAAGAGCATCTCAGCAACCTTTGTAACATGCATAAGTTTCAGAGCTATTGTCTGTTGTTGTTATTAGTTTAGAGCATTTATTGAGACCTTACTATGGGCTATGCATCAGGCACTACTCTAAGTACTTCACATCATTATTTCTCAGAGTGCTTGCAGCAATCCATTTAAGCCAATCTAGTTATTACCTCCATTTGTCACATGAGAAACTGAGACTTAGGAAGAAGAACACTCCCCTACATCAGATGGCTAATAAATGATGAAGCTGGGAGTCGAAATAGCTAGTGTGACCTTAGAGCCCAGAGTTCTTAACTTCTAATCTTCCTTGTCTCCCAAGAAAAAACAAATATTATAAGGGGTAAGTATATAAATAGAGAGGTATCCTCAAAAACCAAATGGCTAGTAGGAATTAGATACATTTAAGTGTCGTACATTTCTGGGAAGCAGTCTAACCCACATACTATACGGAAGTGACTTTGTAGTACTTTCCATAAACAGTACTTCTTAGGGGAGGAGTTAAAATCAGGTGCAGAGGATGCAAGAAGTGTGAACTTTTGGGGGATAAACACCATCCTAAATGGAATTGTGGTGCTAATAAGGATCCTGATCCTATGTTTCAGCATTTCAATGTGGCTAGAGTCCTATATTTATATGAAGGGACTCCAATGAAATGATTAATGGGGTTTTAACATTGATTAAGTGAAGAATCCATCACCAAAAATGTAACCCTGCTGCAGGCAGAAGGTGAAGTTAAATTGCACTTCTCCAATTCAATCCTCAAAATGCACCTCAAATCTTTACTCTTGTGTCTTCGTGTCTACCATCTTTCATCCAGGCCACAGTGACCTTTTCTGTGATGTCTTGGTAACTAGCATCACTGTCTTTTGTGTATTTATCCTCTTCAAGCCTTTCTCACAGTGGCTCTTTAGCAAACAAACCGAACTGTGTCACCCCACCTCCAAAGCCTCTGCGTTCCCCTTCAGATAAATCCAACACATCTAGCGTGATTTCAAGGACTTTAGGCGCTGTCTCTCCCGCCTTCCTCCAGCTAAATTTCTCTCCACCCCACCCACAATACAGCCCCACTCAGCAGCCTTCAGTTGTTCTCACTATCTTTAGTAAGATACCATTTTTTTTAAAGATCTTATTTATTTATTCATGAGAGACACACACACAGAGAGAGGCAGAGACACAGGCAGAGGGAGAAGCAGGCTCCATGCGGGGAACCCGATGTGGGACTTGATCCCGGGACTTCAGGATCATGTCCTGGGCCAAAGGCAGGCACTAAACAGCTGAGCCACCCAGGGATCCCCAAGATACCATTATTTAACTATCATTATTATCTCATTATCTCACTCTATCACCTCTACCTATCTGCAGCCCCTGATCTGCAGCCCCTGCCTGGAACACTCACCCTTCTTGCTTTGTCTACATTGTCTTTACTTACTTCCCGGAAGCCACCTCTAGCCACCTCACTCCCCAACCTTTGCTCCATATCCCTTCTCTGTGTTATCTTAGCATTAATTGCTTACTGTTCTAGCTTCTTCACTCTTCTGTGAAAAGATTATAAGCTCGGTGAGGGTAAGAACCCTCACATCAGTGTGAATGAGTGAATGGAAAGGTACTAAGACTCCTGAGTGTCTTTGGGAAAGCATCATCTACACATCAAACACATACTGTTGTTTTTAATGAGAATATGGGGGGCATTTGCCTATCCACAGTGCTGAGGAAAATGCAGAGTAAGCACCTGCTTTCAAAAGTCAAAAGGCATTTGCAAAAGTGAAGGTGAAGAATGGTGATGGCAGAAACTTGCTCTTTATAGACAATACTAATATAAATAGCCAGAGACCCCAAGATGTCAAATAACTTCCTCTTTAACTTTTACTGGAAGCTTCACCTGGTGAAAAAGAACTAGAAGGGTTAGTAGCTAAAAGAGGACATCAATTAGGATAGGGCAGGTCATGCTGTATTGACAAACAACCCCAATCTCTGTGGCTTAAAAGGACAATTGTTAAAATTGTTTGCTTCTCACGGATTCTCTGGGTCTTCTGTGGGCTGGTTGGGAGTGCTGCTCTGTTTCTCTCTCACTTGGGGTCACGGGCTCCCCTGCCATTCTTCTACAATTACTGGGACAAGGAAAGGACAAGGTTAATTGCACACTGGTTCTTAAAGCTTCTACCCCAAAGTGACATGTGTCACCTCTGTTCACATTGCATTAGCCAAAGCAAGACATTTGCCTGCACCTATATTTAAGCAGGCAAGGCAGCACAGTCTCTCCTGCCCTGAAGGAGAAGCAGAAGTTTTTAGTGACTAGCAACTAAGATCTCCTCCCACGGCAGCATGGGAAATAGCTGCACCCGACCACATGTCCGCTCCCAGTGTAGTCATACCAGGAACAATGCTTTTAGGATGTGCACTAACAGTATTTCCATTCTCACCTGTGACTTCTGTGGCTAGACACCCTGACCTTAATTTTTTTTTTTTTCTCAATTTTCCCGTGTACTGGTCCTCAGACTGAGATGTGGGCTCTCTCAATCAACAGAAACTTTCTCATTAATAGGCAATTGATTTTTTAATTTCAAACCATGGACTGCTTCTTTTTTGAGTATCAGTTGAAACATTTGTTTGCCAAAATATGATTTTTTTTATTTATTTATTTATTTATTTATTTATTTATTTATTTATTTATTGGTCACACTCTTTAGAAGGTATCACTGGTAGGTCCTCATTTTGACTCTTTTGCTACTTTCCCTGTTACCCCTTCACCACAGACTAAATCAGTATGAGTTCCATTTGTCATCTTTATAGTTCTCGGTGCACTCATCTGTATGGAAAGCAGGATCTGTGTTTGACAAGCATGCTTACCCTTTGCTTACTGTTTTAATAAAAATTTCTATCACCGTTTTTATCTACAGTAGCAGTCGAGGCACTATTTGATATCGAGATGCTAGATTTCATAGACTTTGAAATATTTTCCCCATATCTTTTTTGGCAAGTCTTTGAACATAGACTACAAAAAATTGACATGTCGGAGATGAATTTGCAGACTCTAAGTTAAGTAATGACTACCTGTCCCAGTTTAAATTGTGTTCTAGGATTGAAACATTATATTACACAGTCAAATCATTGAAATTAATGGTCAGACTGTTCTATAACTGAGTTAGTTTCCCTTGAGATTGATATTCTATTAAATCAGCAGGCTGTCCAAATTTCCCTGCATTGCCTTTGGTTTGGGGGATAGCATTGCCCCAGTCTTGGTGATTTTAAAGCTGGACCAAAGCAGTAATGCTATTTTTAAATGGGGGAACAACGAGTAGTGGCATCTCAATTTTCAGATTTCTT
Source organism: Canis aureus (assembly GCF_053574225.1). Lineage (NCBI taxonomy): Eukaryota > Metazoa > Chordata > Mammalia > Carnivora > Canidae > Canis > Canis aureus. The sequence goes on from NC_135618.1 coordinate 42,603,703, forward strand.
TCATATATAGAATCTCACTTCATTCTCTTTACCTTTTGAGGCAAATTATTATTGTTACAAGCATGCAGATGGGGAACATGGAGCCCTTGTGTTAGGTGTCATGAGCTACCGAAGAGGGCAAGTTACTTGGTCTTTTTCCTTTCAGATCTCTTCTTGGCTGGGCCTTTCTCATGATTCAGACCTCTTCTCAAATATCCCTCTACAGAAAAGCCTTTCTTGATTATTCAATCCAGAGAAACACCTATTTCAGTGTTCTTTATTATTTTCATAGCATGATCTCCTTGTTTTTTTTTTTCTTGTTTATATCTACATATTTATTGCCAGTTTCTATCCACTAGAATACAAGGAAGGAGACTTTCTTTCTTCTTTCTTTCTTTCTTTCTTTCTTTCTTTCTTTCTTTCTGTTTTTTCTCTTTCCTTCTTTCTTTTTTTTTTTAGATTTTATTTATTTGAGAGAGAAAGAGCACAAGTGAGGCAAAGAGCAGAGGGAGAAGGGGGAAGCAGATTCTACTGAGGCAGGAACTGGGGTGGGGTATGGGACTTGATCCCAGAACCCTAAGATCATGATTTGAGCTGAAGGCAAATGCTTAGCCAGCTGAGCCACTCAGGAGACTTTATTTCTTTTCTTTTCTTTTCTTTTCTTTTCTTTTCTTTTCTTTTCTTTTCTTTTCTTTCCTTTTTTCTTTTCCTTTTCTTTTCTTTTCTTTTCTTTTCCTTTTCTTTCTTTCTTTCTCTTTTCTTTTCTTTTCTTTTCTTTTTTTTCTTTTCTTTTCTTTTCTTTTTTTTCTTTTTTCTTTTCTTTCTTCTTTTCTTTCTTTCTTTTGACATTGTTTCTTTAGTATCAACATCCCAGCACTAAAGCAGCACATGGCACCTAGTAGATGTTCAAAAATATTAATGGATGAATACATATTTACACACAACATTATTTTTCTCTCAGGAATGGAGTTTAGATTAAGACACCTTTCTGAATTGCTCCGTATAAAGGAATGAATTAAGTATTGAGGGCTTTAAGAACAAACCCCACTATTTAAGGTCTTAGAGAGCTCAGCTTTGTAGGCAATAGCATGTATTAGTGATCTAATGCCATGTAACTAATCACTCCCAAGATGAGGATCTTAAAACAACAGCGTTTATTATCTCGCTTAGTTTCTGAGGGTCAGGAATTTGGGAGGGGTTTAGCTGGGTGGTTCTGGCTCAGGAAACCTCCTGAGGTTTTGTTGAGCTGTCAGTAGGGGTAGCTGTTAAATGAAGGCTGGAGGATCCACTTCCTAAGTCACTCATGTTGGCAAGCCTTAGTTCCTCCCTTGCCACATGGGCCTCTCCGCAGGACTACTGGAGTGTCCTGGTGACTTGGAAGCTGGCTTTTTCCAGAGTGAGTGTTGAGAGAGAAAGAGATGGAGGAATGGCAAGGAGGGAGGGATGGAAGAGGAAATGGGGGATCCCTGGGCTTCTCAGCGGTTTAGCGCCTGCCTTCAGCCCAGGGCGTGATCCTGGAGACCTGGGATCGAGTCTCATGTCAGGCTCCCTGCATGGAGCCTGCTTCTCCCTCTGCTGTGTCTCTGCCTTTCTCTGTGTGTCTCTCATGAATAAATAAATAAAATCTTAAAAAAAAAAAAAAAAAAGGAAGAGGAGAGGGAGGGAGGGAGAGAGAGAGAGAGAGAGAGAGAGAGAGATTGATTGATTCTAAAATGGAAGTCATGGTCTTTTATAACCTACTCTCAGAGAGATAAACCATCCCTTCTGCTGTACTCTGCCACACAGACCAGCCATAGTACAACGTGGGGGAATCAGTACAAGAGTATGGAATCAGTACAAGAGTATGGAGTATCAGTACAAGAGTAAGGTGGAGATCATTAGGGGCCATTTTGGAGGCTGGCACCATATATCTTGTTCAGATTCTCAGAACAGTGCGATGGATTGAACGTGTATCTCAGGATACCAGAAGGCTTTCCCTTACTTCCTTTTCTATCCCAGGACCCATTTGGGTGGAAAGTTTGATAATTAAGACCAAGTCCTAAAGCATAGTAATTAAGAACACAGATTCTGGTGTCAGCAGCCCAACTTTGAACACTGTCCCTGCCTCTTGATATCCGTGCGGACAGGGGATACTCTTTGTGCTTCCCTGACCTCAGTATTCTGTACTCTAAAATGAGGATACTCTTAGTAGCCACCCCACAGAGTTGCACTTAGGAAGTGTTGTCTTGTATTATTTGGACTGTCGCATGGCTAATGAGTGCAGGTGGGATTTGTGCTTTCCTCAGCTGTCCTTGAATGGGTAGAAGAGCTCTAGTCAGACCTCTGAAGTGGAATCAAGCTCAACTTCCTTTGGTAAGTTGCGAATGGGTCACATAGTCACCACAGCAAGTGTAATTTTTGCTGTAGGGACTCTGTCCACATATATGTCCATATATGTCTATGCTGTGTTTTCTATGGGTGCTCATCCTGCAGCCTCAGCACATCTGTGCTGTAACCTTCACCACCATCCAGAATCCAGGATTCTCACCACCTTCTCCAGAGAAAAGCAAGGCATCTTTTCCAAAAACGATTGGCCGGTGGCTGCATTCTACTGCAGTTTTCATAAGTTCACTTTGAGCAGATTTTTCATGTCTTCCCTATTTATATCTTTTCAAATCCAATCTCCTTCAATCAATTTTAATCTTCTAATGTGTTTGCTATAAGTACTGTACAATTCACTTGTCCTCAATAATAAAATTCATTTTGGTTCGGCCTCCCGGTAATTTGTTTGAGAAGAAGTCGTTAGGAAACCCTTGCATTCCCTTCTGATTTAGAGGACGACCTTCAGTATTGATAGCATTTTGTTGTCATGCACTTGAAGTATTCTTTCATGACTGACAGAGCTGTTTAAATAATGGACCGCGGAGCCATGTGCTTCAATGAAATCTGACTACACTAATTCTGTCATATATTAGGAAACTTCAAGTGTTCTACAAGGACACAATTTCATTGACCATGGGTTTATTTTTTCAGTTTGTACAAATTATTTCCACTGTGTTTTGGACCCCCTTCACTGTAAAATACACTTTCCTTCTGAAAATAAGTGTTTTTATTGCTTTACCTTTCAGTGCACTCTGTAGAAGCAAAGCCTTGTACTTAGGCCTCTCCTGAAACACATAAAAACAGAGAAAATGGAATGTTTTTCTATACAAAAGAAATGTATAGCATTATTGATTAAGTTTGCACTCAAATAAGCCTCAAAAAGTATCAAGTTCACTGTGGAACATAGATATCTCAAAATATCTATGTAAATACATATAAATGTATACACATAATTTGTATATGTGTCTTTAATGGGAAAAGTAAACATTGAAAGCATGTTTTATTGTTAATCTTACGTATCTCTAGCTTTATAAGCAGCCCGTGAAGACAAAGCACCTTTTTATTTAGACTTGGCTAAAAATTATCAGTCATATGTAGATATTATGCTGTATCTGCCAACTTCCTACTCAGGAAAAGTTATAGCAGATGGCAGGATTTATGTGCCATGTGGCATTTGTTTAAGTGTGGCAATAGCTAATATTTTTTTTCTATGATTATTATAACTATTTTATGTTTAAAGACTCAATTAGCTTTGAACTACTGTCCTTGATGGTCGCTTGGTTAAGGATGGGCTGGGGAGAAGGAAGACTTTTTGAACAGTTAGATGCTAATCTTCTAGGACCATTGATTACATGACTATTGTAGCTCCTTATTCAGGGGCACTGAGCACCCCGTTCTCAGAATAATGTTATTGTACTTTAAATATAGACTCCCCCAGGAATCCTTAAGGAGCAGGCTCTTTTCAGATCAGTGTGTGCTTTTGATTGGCCTTTATATTACAAAAGACTGGAATTCACATTTGTGAGCTTGTAGGACCCCAGGGAAGACATCTTGGAGTCAACATCATCTCAGGCATGTAGCGCATAATTTGTTTTGATAACTGCAAACAAAAGGGGTCTATTCCCACAAGGCCTCTTCAGAGATTGTCAGAGGCTCTTCCCCTTAGAAATGTGAGCTGCTCTGAGGGCCCCAAGAACCTGGGCAGGACCAGAGGGCAAAAAGAAGGAGGGAGATGTCCCGCAAGAGATGCTGGAGGTGGGAGGGTAGCATTCTAGAGAAAATGAAGCATTCTAACCCTGGGAGGCCATTCCTATCAGGAATCGATATCACATAGCCATGATCTATAGCCTATCCCTAGTGCTTAGAGTGCTTCTTATACCGTGTATGTTGCAAATGCATTTTCTTTCCTGACTTGAGTCGTTATGCTTTAATGGAGTAAGAGGCAGGGGGTATGTGTGTTGAGGTGGTGGAGGAGAGAGGAGGGGTTTAATTGAGAAAATCAAGGACCTATTGCTTGCCAATTCTCTAAGAATCCTTACTGATCATCTGCTCATTATGGAGAATCTTGGGGTTCTCCTAAGACTCCTGGAGGCATGCCTCATTAAATTGATCAAATAGGGGGAAAGGACTTGTCAGGAAATATTTATTACACAGACGAAGGAGGAATGTACCTATAGAGTGCTGGGCCCATTGCAGGCATTCAGTAAATATTCCTTGAATAAATTTATAAAATAGGATATGTCAAGAAGCATTAGTCATTATTACAGGAAGTCTGATTGAGGTTGATTTTTCTTTTCTCAGTTTTAACAAATTTTGATAATTTTTGGCTAATTTTTATTATGATTGTATGATAATTTTATATACAAATAACACAATGGTACTCCTCATTTCTGTTAACAATTTGGCGATAGCCTTGTGCATTTTTTGTGGCTTTATATTGCATATACAAGTATATTTCACTCAACTATAAATGAAATGATACACAGAGTATTTTTCTTCACATGCTCAGTTAGCAAGTGTCCTGAGCCCTTTGTTTGTTAGTCCATAAATGTCTACTCCATTCTTTCAAATGTTGCATCTCCTCACATAGTGGGGACTTAACATAATTTATTTAACCACTTTGTAGCAATGTTTAATTCTATAATGAATATTTAAGCAACTGATCTGTATTAAACTCTGTATAGGATACAAAATAAGCCTATGACACTCACAAGTTGTTGAATATTTAATTACATATTTTGCACATTTCCCTTTTTTATGTTTTTATATATTTATTTGAGAGAGAAAGATAGAGGAGGAGCAGGGTGGGGAGAGGGAAAAACAGGTTCCCCATGGAGCAGGGAGCCTGATGTGGGGTTCCATCCCAGGATCCTGGGATCATGGCCTGAGCCCAAGGCAGTCATTTAAGTGGCTGAACCACTCAGGTGCCCCTCACATTTTCTTTGATGAATATGTGTTACTTTTTAAATGCTAAAGGTTAAATTTTTTTAAAAAGATATGCTTATAGAATCAAAACTGTCATGTGAGAGGTGCCTGGCTGGTTCAGTGTGCCACTCTTAATCTTGGGGTTGTAAGTTCAAGCCCCATATTGGGTATAGAGCTTACTTAAAAAAAAATGTACATTTGAAAATAATAAGAATGTTTAGCTTTGATTGGGCTCTTATCTGACTGACACTGCCCTCCTCTAAGGATGTGTGTGTGTGTGTGTGTGTGTGTGTGTGTGTGTGTATCTCTAATCTATTACTACACTATTTAGCATGAACCATAGCCACACATTATTGCTAGTTCTTCCCCAGATAGGCACTGAATTTTTATAACTTCTTTCTTTTGCTTCCATGGAGGTTAATTCAGTAAATGTCTATTAAGTGCCTACTGCATCCATAGCACTGTACTGACTTAGCAGTGAACAAAATAAATACCTTCCCTCAGGGATCTTGTGCTCCATTCTGGGTCGGGTCACTCTATTAAGAGAACAGGTCAGCACTCTGCCTTTCTACAGAAACGGATAGGACAGCACTTCAATTTACCCTTGATCCCCTTAAGGAGCTGATATTGGAGAGAGAGACCCATTGCCCTAGACTTTATAGTCGCTGTCATGTGGATGGAGACAGTCCCTTTGAGTAGTTGGTAGTAGAGTGGCCAGCAGACATGGTGCATGGTGGAGTGGCTCTGGCTGTCACACACATCCCTTGCTGAATGCTGCTTCAGACACCAGACTCTTCCCCCTAGAAAGTGATTAAGAGATGGCTCTCTCCTGCTCCAGGCTGGGACTTTTCCCACTCTGAAGAGTGTCTTTAAAGATGTTACCTTACCCTGGCTAATCTCTCACATAGAAGGACTAAGGGAAGTTGGCCATTCATACAGACCAGGCTTGAAGCATGCTGTGACTTGGGAAAGGCTTTTACAAATTCATCTTATTCGATCTGAATCCAGATCACTGATAATCCTGCATCTTGCTAACCATCTTATTTTGATTGTATGTGTAGCGTGACCTGTGAAAGAAAGCAGCGTGTTTGGAGAGCTCGTGACACCCTGAGTAACATTACTGATGGTGATGGTCACTGGCACAGGTAGATGGCCTGCCCTGTGACAGGCGCAGCATGACACACCTCCAGAAGGGGGAAGTTAGTGGAGAAGACAAGAGTGTAGAGGCAGCTGCAGGGAGAGCTAGGAGCTTAGCGTGCCGTCTGCTGCTGCTTGCTGCAGAGTCCCTTCTGAGCACTGTGGGGAGGCAGTGACACCCACTGGCGTCCCAGGGACAGTCCTGCAGCTGGCCTTTTTTCCAGCACTGATGGGATCGCTGTCCTTCAGGACAGCAGATGAACACATGCGAGGCACATTTTGTGTTCCTCCAGAGTCTGCTCTCACTTGCTTAGCTTGTTTCTAAAAGACACCTTCCGTCGGTGTTGAGACAGCCGGCGAAATTGTCAACTGGCCAATGCCTCTCTCATGTCTTGTCTGCGAATCTCCTTTTATTTCTTGAGAATTTTAACTCTTCAGCAGGCACATTACAGCTGGTGCCCGGTGGGGATGGGGGGCTAATGCTTGAGCTGCATACTCAGGAAGATTCGATTTTATTTATTTTTTTTTAATTTTTGTTTTGTTTTTGTTTTTGTTTTTTGGGAAGATTCGATTTTAGTTTTGACCCTGCTGCTTATTATCTGTGGGATCCCTGCTCTTAGGATCAGTTTCCTTGTGTGTACGACGGTTGTTGCCTTTGGCACCTCTGGCATAACTGAGATAATGCACACTGTTTGCATCCATTATACCTTTCCCTGTGGCTCCCCACTCATGTGAACAGGTTGGGTGCTCTCTGCCTTTATGGCATTTTCTCACCAGTGCCAGCTCACTGTCAAGACTTTCAGACCAGAAGCGAGAGGGCTGTGATGTGTGATAAAGGCATCCATCTGCCTAAAAGGGTAGATCTTGGTTTGGCAAGGTTTCCCATCCATATCTTCTGTTAAAATCCAGCAGCAGAATCCTGTATGAAGTCACTTTGAGACATGCCTGGGACTTCCCCCAAGGTGATCAGGCCAGATTTGGATACTGTTTTTTAAAATCTGCCTTTAGAAAGACACAGCCTAATTTTATTTCTGGGAATCATTTTCTCTATATCATATCATAACTCTGATAAAGATAATTACACCCTGGTGTCTAAAAGCAATTATGTGCTTGATTAAGCACATACATGTTGTTTGGTCCTTGCGAATTTATATTTTCTTCAATTGAAATTCATTCTCAACTGTACATTTCCCTCGATGTCCTGGAAACTTGAGGATATTACAATTGTATAGTTTTCTCTCCTATTTTGGTGCCTGTGTATTTTTTTTTTTTTGTAGGAATATGAAAGGTACTTAGAACCCTGTTGGAATAAAAACTGGGAGGAAATGCCAGCTAAAGAAAGGATTGTTCTATTTTTATTGACAGGGTGAGGGAGGTAGTGACTGAATTCACCCTATGTGGGAGGATATTTTTTCTGCGAAATAAAAAAAAAAAAGGCAGTAATTTTTTTCCTGTAACTTTGGCAGTTTACACTAGATGGAGGGATGACATTCCCCCAGTATGTGGGGTAGGGAGTGTTGAGCAAGAGCAAAGATCTCATGGGTATTGGGAAATTGCTTCCTGAAAATATTAAAGGGTATTGTGGCAAAGTGGCTAACTGCTGATAATCGTGCTCCTCTTTCACGACAAATTCAAATACCTGATAAGTAGCTGCCCAGCTAGGGACACATTTCTAGCCCACCTTTTATCTGTTGAGATGTGATTGAGTTCCACCCAGTGAAAATGTGGGAAGAAGTGTTATGTCAATCCAGGACTAGCCCCCGCAAATCCCCTTTGGGATCCTCTATACTTCCCCCTTCCCCTATCCTCTAATTGACAGTCGCTTGACCTTGGGAGCTGTATGTTGAACATGGTGACATTCTTAGGTCCCTGAATAGCTGTGTAGATCAAAACTACCCCCACTACTGTTTCCTGTTATTCCTTATGACATTCCCTATAAAGTGGGACATGTCTGTTATAGCAGCTAGTGATGCCTAAAATAATAGTGATGGATATTTTCACTTGGTGTAATATTGAGTCCTTGCTGAAAGCAAAGATTTAGATTTTGGACCAATGATGCTTAATATTTGGTAATAATAGCTTATGAAATGTAAGTAGTACATTCACTCAGTATCTGTCTTACCTCTTTTCATCTTCCTTCCAGTAGTCTACTCTGTATCAGTCAAGGAGGGCCACATGATGGTTCAGTAACAAACAGCCCTGAAATCTCCATGACATAACTCAACACAGGTTTTGTTGTTGTTGGGTTTTTTTGTTTTGTTCTGTTTTTTTGTTTTTTTTTGTTTTTTTGCTCATGAAAGTACACTAAGGGTCTGAGGTCTGAGTCCCTCTGTAGGGAAGCATTCCTCCATGGTTGGCTCAGTATTCCTAGTGGTTTTATACATAAGGGGCCTCCATATTGATTACTGTTTTCACACCACCCAATGGGGGAGATTGGCCTGGAAGTCTTAACACTGGTTATTAAGTGCTTCAGCCAGGAAATGATACACTTCACTTCCACCAAACCCCATTGGCCAGAACTAGTGACATGGCTCGGGCTGTCATTCTGTACCCTCCCATGTGTTCAAAAGAAAGAGAAATCAGATAGTGGAGCAGGGAAGACATTCACCTATTACAGATGACTAAACTGTAGCTTTGAGACTTTCAGTGACTTAGGCAAAGTTTCCCAATGAGTAAAAAACCGACTTCATCATGAAAGATGTTACTCGAGTAATCATTTCACTTACTAGCAGTTTATTGAATTCTTCCTTCATGTTATAACCTAATATGAGACAATATCCTTGTCCTCAAGAATCTTACCATTTAACACTGAAGACAAATATTGAACCAAGAGTTACCTGCATTCTGACCACCGCTAGATATTAAATGACACCATTCATCTTTATGTGGTGATATGAAGGTCTAAGAAAACTTTTGCAGATCCTTGCAAGACCCTTTTTCGGGACACAAGAGTGCTGGCCTGAAATGGACAATGGTGTAAGAGTAGGAGCATAGGGTAGGAGGAAGTTAGCACAAGTAATGTCCTTGGAATACACCAGTAGGGAGCAAGTATTTCTTGATTCATTACCTTTTGGATGGGCGGTGTTCTCTTCTCTCTGTCCTTGGCTGGGTAGTTAATGGAGCACTGATGTGTTTATAAGGGTGTTTAGAAGAAATACATAAAGATCCATAGTAAAAATGAAGCTGTTTTGCAGTTTATTCAGCACAAACATTTTATCATGAACTTCACATAGTGCATTGAATGGAGGAATATCTGCTGGGGGGTGTGTATGAGAGAGAGACAGACAAACAGGAAACAGAGGTTGAGAGACAGAGAGGTGTGGGAAGAGAGAGAGAGAATGGGAAGGAGAGAGAAAATAAAGAGAAAAAGACAGGGAGAGAGACAGAGATGGAGACAGAAACAGAAAGAAAGAGAATTTTCCTATTTCCTCTTAATAGCGGCTCAGCGGGGAGTCTGCTGGAGATTTCCTCTCTACACCCCACCCCCGGCTCATGCTCATGCTCTTGCTCCCTCTCTCTAAATAAATAAATCTTAGAAAAATAAAAAATGTATTTCCCAGTTACTAAAAAAAATCAGTCTTTGCTCAGAAATGAGGCCACCGAAACGATGGTAATAATTGCATAGGCAAGTACTTAAAGAATATATTTTGCATTTGATGAAGAGAGTCTGATTTTTGACATAATCTGATTCTAGAAGAATGCCCCAAATGTTTCTCCACCTTCATTTTCTTTTTCTTCCTTTCCTTTGCTTCTGCCTTCCATGGTATGCTAATCAATTTACAGCCACAGACTTGTCTACTTTGTTTTTACCTCAGTACTTTTAATGCTTTATACCAAACTCTTTACCCTTCATCCTTTTTAAAGCACAAATTCTATGTGTAGGTTCATAGACATGTGCACCTGGTAAGGAATTACATTGTTTGACTTTTTCCATCGCAAATTTGATTTGCTTCAGTTGGTTGGTAACTATTTTCAGGTAATTTTGAGTCAAAATACAGCAATGCCAATTTTCTGAAGAGGAATGCTACTTCCCAATTATGTGGTCATTGAATAGTTGAGCATTAAGCCCACCGATATGCAAAGCCACAGTAGTAAACATCATGCAAGACTAAAAATGCCCTAAGACATAAGCCCTTATGGTCCCACTCATAATCAAATAAAGAAAAAAATAAATACGTTTTTTTCTCAATTCTACCAAACCAGAAATGTCACGGGAAGGGTGAATAATAAGGGCTGTACCAAGGGACTACTCTCTTTGTTAAGGCACTTTTGTGAAATCTATAAAGTAAACCCAAACACAGACCTTCAAGGTCAGTATTAATATTCTCATCACCTTCTAGCAATATGAGGAGACTAGTTGAGGCTAAGAGAGGTTCAGTAAGTTCCCTGGACCCACACAGCTGACCCAGTTGCTAGAGTTGTGTTCAAACCCGGATTTTGTTACACCCAAAGCTTATGCACTTCCAAACATGCCCAGTCTTCACTGATGCCTTAATGGAATTGAATTTTTACAGGACCAGAATTAAAATGGACAGAGCCACAGTCCCTGGGGCATATCCTTTGGGTTTTTTGTTTTGTTTTGTTTGTGTGTGTTTTTTTGCCCTTTTTTCCTCCCGAGGTAATAATTGCATAGGCAAGTACTTAAAGAATATATTTTGCATTTGATGAAGAGAGTCTGATTTTTGACATAATCTGATTCTAGAAGAATGCCCCAAATGTTTCTCCACCTTCATTTTCTTTTTCTTCCTTTCCTTTGCCTCTGCCTTCCATGGTATGCTGATCAATTTACAGCCACAGACTGATAGAAAGCCTGTGGGGGGCTCTATGTGCCATGCCCATCCCTCATGAAGCATCTTCTGTTGGGGTTTCCAGACCTGCAGGAGCTGTCCCTTTGATGGGTTACAAAGTCTAGCTGTGCTTTAGAATTTATCTCCTGGGATCCCTGGGTAGCTCAGCGGTTTAGCACCTGCCTTCGGCCCAGGGTGTGATTCTGGAGTCCCAGAATCGAGTCCCACATCAAGCTCCCTGCATGGAGCCTGCTTCCTCTCTCTCTCTCTCTCTCTCTCTCTCTCATAACTATATAAAAATCTTAAAAAAAAAAAAAAGATTCCCATTCATTTAAAAAAGAAAAAGAATTTATCTCCTACCCAGGTGCTATCCCTTTGCTTTCCTGATGACTCCTGTTAAACACAAACCCAATACTCTTGCCTTCCTCTTTGGCAGAGCTGGTGGTTATTCATGAGCATCCTGGTGAGCTGTTTGTCTTGGTGATTTTGCTCTTGGAAGCTGACACAGAGCTCCCTCCCCTGGTCATGTGGGCTGCTGCTTGGGGAAAGAAGGCTTGCCCTTTCCCCATCAGAGCCCTGCCAGGTTCCCTGATGGTCCAGCTGAGGTGAAGCAAACAACAGGCAAGTGCTGATTAGGGACAGGCCCTTCCCTTGCAGAAGGCAGATATTGATCTTGCCATTTCAGTCGTGTTGCCTCTCTATGAGAATACTACACGGCCTTCTCATAAACAGGTGACCTATTGATTCCCTAGCTGCTGATGAGGCCTCCCTCATGTGTCCTGGTTAGCTCATTAATGAGGGACTCTCAGCTGGGTTTATAGAGGTCACCTGGAACTAAAGGTAGGTTTTACTGGAGACTCTCAAACTTTGTAAAAATTGGATATGTGTCCCAGATTCTTAGCTTTGGTGTGATGTCCCTCCAGGAAGCAATTGTTGATTATATATCTAACACAATCAGAGACATTTCAAGGGTTTCTTTTGCCCCAGGCATTCATATAAGCCAATCATTCTCAATGGAGGTACTTTGTACAGCAGCACCCCCCCCCCCCCCCCCCCCCCCGGGCTCCCACAACCCCAGGACATTTGTCGATGTTAGGAGATATTTTTGGTTGTCACAACTTGGAGAAGTGTTGCTACTGGCATCTAGTGGGTAAAGGCCAAAGAATTATCTGGCCCTAAATGTCAAGAGTGAGAAAACTTGATATAAGGTGTTAATTAAAGTGCACCCAAATTTAATATAAAACACAATTTTAAGGTGGCATGTTTGAAAGAGTTTTTTATATTCTTGCTATGAAACGGAATTAGCTCTTAATAACCCATTGAATTCATGACTAGCTACTGTTTCTCAGCCCCTAAACTTGGAAATTCCTATAAGAGGAATAAACAGCGTATACATGGTCTTCCATTGCCATAAAATATTTATGGATCCTAAATTTAACATTTAATGATGATATCATGCTGCATTTTGGATAAATGTAATTAAGCAGTTACTAATTTTGACTTTGCTGCTTGAAATGTTAGAACTCATAATTTTTTGTCTTTCAGTTTGAATGCCCTTGGAACTCAAAGGTCACGCTACCTATAGAGTTGTGTGAATAAAAAGTCCTTGAACCCGTCAATCTTGAACCTCCCCAGTCAGGGATTATGAAATTTATTGTAATACTTAAATGATGACATCTTGGGCTAACATTTGCTCAACTGTCAGAATAATCATCTCTCAAAACACCTCTAGTTGTTTCAGGGCGTCCTTAAAAAAGCATCACACATGTACTAACTTGTCTGCCAACTGCCATCACCAGAGGGAGATTCCTTATTCATGGTAGCATGATAATTTCTAATGTCTTCTCTTGGCATTTAGAATATACTCATCCCTTTCCCCAAGAATCTATAGGATCTGGGGCTGCTCTTTAGCCTCGCCTCATGTCACTCTACTGCTATGACAGTGTTGTAACCAGCCTTCTATTGAATCTTGCTTCTCTGCCAGAGGCACTGTTCTGTCCTGCTGCCTCCCTATTCAATACCTGGACGTGTCTCAGTCTTCATCCACACACCCATGTCACCTCATCAGTGAGACCTCCCCTGGCTTACTCAGTCCTGCATTAAATTAGATCTTCCCTTAAATGTGCCTATAGTACCATGTGATTCTGTATTAATGCTTATGATTATCTTGCTAATAATCAACCAAATTCAAGCCATATAACATTTTGGAATGTCTGTGGTGTTTTCTGCTATTTCTTCTATGCTTAGCAAAGGTCCTGGAATGCACTGGGGAAGTGAAACTAAATGAGTGATTACATGAATGAACAAATGAATGAGGTGACTGGAGTAATCTTAAAAAGGGCATGGAGTGAAGCAAGCTTGTGGAACTCATCCACAAAATCAAAGGAGGCCTAGACCTAGAACAGAGGTTTCAAAGTATGCAGGGAGTATTGGTAAAAATATGGCACCAGAAGGACTATTGTTATCGATTATTCTTGCTCTTTCTCCATCTCACCCTCATCCTGCGTTTCTCTTCAGAATTGACTCCATTCGCAGGTGGGTTTTCCCTCCAAGATGGCAGATGGCCACCAACAGAGACAGGTTGTTTCTATTCAGAACACCAGCTGGGCGGTAGCAGTCTCCTGTCTTGGCTAATCCAACAGAAGGCCCAGGAGAAGTTCTGATCGGTCCTGGAAGGAATCAATCACTGTAGTCAGAATATGTGATGCTGGGACTGGCCAGCTGGGAACACTCATACCACCTCTGAACTAGGACTTAACTGCACCCAAACTCCTGGTCTGATAGGAACAATGGGCCTGCTGACACCACACAAGTGGAATAATACTGAGCAAAGAACCGATATCTGCTCATTAAACCACCTCACTGCTGAGTTTTGGGAGAGCATCTCCCACGAGCCTCCATGTATGAACAACATGTAGTCAATGGAGGAAATAACTAGAGCTTTATTAGCTTCCATTTTACATTTTATTGCTTTCCTCCAAGTAATTGTGACTGGGGAGAGCATCTTGGTACCTGTTTCCTTTCTAATTGGATTCTTTCCATTCTTTGTAACTCTTAGTTCTTTGCTCTCTGGCTGGTTTTGTCAAGGTAACTAGGCATTTTAAATCGCAGTGTAATTTCTGGTAGCTCAGAAAACTGAACCTAAGTAGTAACTTTTAATAGGTCAATTACATTATTTTTCAGCAGCCTGCTACAGCCTAATGAAACTGCAGTTTAATTAGGTTGGTGTGATGCCAAAATAAATGTTTCATTCCCAGCTTGTTTTATTTACTCATTGAAAAGTAGAGGAATCTACAAATAATCGGATTGGAAATGTTAAAGGCTAATGAGTTGGCTGCATTTGTTTGTAAAGAAAGGCGATTGTATCACTGTTAGTCCAGTTTGGTAAATGAGAAAGCTACAAACTTAAAAAATAAAACATTTTTTATTAAACATTAAATATAAATGATATATAGTTTATTTATATTTATATACATATATTTTTAATATATTTTTAATATATATTTTAAGCTTGGGATTCCTGAGTTGAAGGCTCTTTTTTTTAAGTGAATAAATCACAAATACAAAAAGATTGTTCAGAAGGAAACATAACTAAGTGTCATCTTCCCCTGATGTGTTTGATGTTCCTACTGTGCGACAGGCATTGTGCCCAGTGTAACCACAACTATTTTCTCAAAAGACCATGACAGCAATCTTGTGAGATGGAGTGTTAAGGTCCAGCAAAGGTGGTGTTTTGAATGTGATCAAACCACACATCCACAATTTTGACTAAAATGAGATCTGCATGTGAGGGCAACAGGAAGCCTTCTTATGCTGTTTCCTTTTTCCTTTTAAACTACAACACCCCCAAAGATCTCCCAGTTACTCCCAGTTTCCTACCTTTAGCTGGAGGAGGAAATCCTTCCCCACCAAGGCAGGGCCAATCTAGTACTGATCACTGAAGGGTTGGGGCAAACCAGAATCTGCCTCCAGCCAATCCCTCACAAGCTGGGCTTTAGCATCAGCAATAGATCAAGATGTTTGGCCATTATCTCTCCCTTCCTGAGGCAAGGATTACCCACTGTGTGGAAAACTATGGCAACTTCCCTCTGCCTTAGATAAAGGGGAATCAAGTACTTATACTTAAGCAAAAGAGCCAGCAAATAGGATTCCTATAAGCAGAGTGACACCTGAGTAGGGCTCTGAAGGCGTCACATCTGCTTACAAGTAGGGAGAGGCTCTATGTCTCCAGATGACTTGAATATACACAATAGTCAGAGCCTTAATCAGAGCCATTGTCATGCAAAGAGAAAAAAAAATCATTCTGAGGCAGTGCCTGGTTATTCTAGTACCTCCCTAATAGGCCATCATCATCTGTCCTATCTTAGAGAAGAGGAAACCTTTATCATCACACTTTTGTGAAGTAAAAGATTTTCATAGTGGCCTCATTCGGCATTTAAAATATACACGTTTACTTGTGTGAGGAGCTCCTTCACGGTCTTGAAAACTTTTGAATCTTCTCTTCCTTGGCATTGACTTTGACTTTATTTCAATTTTAATTCTAAGGCTTGTATTCCCTGTCCCTTTTGAATAGAATCATAGATCCCCCATGTCACACTCAAAATAAATGTTTCAAGTCCCATTTTTCATCTTGACATGTTTTGGAAGGCTCTTGCCTTTGTGACTTTGAGCTCTGTTTAATTCCCCGTGATGGTCTGCATGGGACATTTTCACTCCTTTGATTGTACTATGTTAGATCAAAGATACAAACTTTTTCTGTTCAAGAATAATGTGGCAAACAATGGCAAATGCTCAGAATGATAAATATTTGCTCCTATAATCATGCATCTGTTTGCTGCAGTTCAAAGAGAGCAAAAACAGATGTACTCTCCTTGGCCATCGCTGCAAAACTAATTTATTTCTTTTTCTCTGATGCTCAGACAATTTGGGTAGAAGTCTGTGCATTGATACTGAGAATTTGAGGGGAAGGTCTATAAAATAGGTTGAGAATATTGCAGACATATCATGCAGTGGAGATTGTAATTCTTTCTCTTCTAATTGAAGTGTCTACAGATAGCTTTAAACTATAGTCTTTCACTTTTAAAACAGTGGGATACATTTTCCCCAACACATGAAATTATATACTACAATATGTAAAACAGGTATTAGCTGTATTTGATAGTAAACATTTATATTTCACTTGAAGTTTATAACGTTTTCTTATACACCCATTGTCAAAAACAATGAGTCTGTTACGATAAATTTAGGCATTTAAAATCAGGTGATATGGCAGCTGTAGGCAGCTGTATGTGTTCAACCTACAGCATCAGAAAAATCCCAAATCACTGAGAAAGGTAAATGTGAGAACAACAACTCCCTTTAAAGGACCACGCTGCATTCTCAAGGGTATTCTTCATTATTCAGAGATAACTGAAAAAGTGTTTGTAAAATGCCCACAAAACGAGTTAAACTAACAACAAAGATCAACCATTGTGGAGACACAACTCCAATGTGTCATGATTCTGTGTACCATGATTCTGTGACTCACTCTTTCTATTAATCAGAGATCATTTTGGTGATCATTTCTCCCTCCTTGAACCAGCTTAAGAAAAAAGAAATATTGGCTTATGTGATTGAAACATCTAGATATATAAGCAGGTTGGGAGCAAGGCTGAATCAGGATGCGTGAGGGATGTTGCCAGGAGTATCTCCTCCCACAATTACATAATTCCTGTGTATGGGCTCTGTTCTCAGGCTATTCTCTAGAAATAGCACAAGGGCTACCAACAGGTGTAGACTTACACCCCACCAGCTCAGGAGCTTAGTGGCAAAGAGAACCTCATTGCAGTGGTCCAGTATAAGTCCTGGCCAGGCCTCAGGTGCTCCCTTGTCTTAAGAAGCAATGTTTTAGATGAGGCTCATTATAACTATATGAACTGGTTATAGGAAAAGGGGAAAAGAGTTGATTTAAGGAGTCTTAATGTTAGAAGAAACTAGATGCATGATGGATAAATCCAGGAAGTGTACTATAATACAGGTTTTTAATGTAAAAAGTATAAAAATGATTTTTTTAAGGAAAAGGTGTCTTTTCTTTCTAAACTTTTTTTTTTTTTTTTAAAGTAATCTCTGCACTCAGCATGGGGCTTGAACTAATGACCCCGAGATCAAGAGTTTCTGTACTGACTGAACCAGCCAGGTGCCTCTCTTTCTAGACTTTTAAAATTTAAACCTGCGGAAAATTTTAAAGTACAGTGAAGACCCATGTAACATTCACCTAGACTCACTGATTGTTAACGTTCTGTGACATTGACCTTCTCTTTTACTCTCTCTCTCTGTTATATATATTGCACTATTTAAAAATTGCAGGCACCTTAAATACCTCATGCCTAAGGACTTCACCATGCATCTCTTAAAAACAGGGGTATTTTCTTACATCACCACAATACAACTATTATTTTAATCCAGGATGCAATTAAAGAATATATGCATTGCATTTGTCTTAGTTCTTTCTCACCTTTGATCTAGAAAAGTCCCCCGCCATTTAAAAAAAAAAAAAAATCTTCAATAGTACTGACATTTCTGAACAGTCCTGGAAACACTCTTTGCAATATTTCAAAATCAGGATTTACTTGACTATTTCTCCCATAGTTAGATTCAGCTTCATCATTTTGTCATGAGCACTACATGTGTGATGTTGACTATATCCCATTGCATCTTCTCTGGAGATACTTCATGTCACTTTACCCCACTGTTGGTGACAATAAAGTCGATCGCTTGGTAACTGGCAGATCTCCCCAGGATAAACTAGTCTAATAATTAGGAAATAACCTGAGGGATGTGTGGGTGCCTCAGGTTTAAGATTCAAACCAACTCAGGTTGATTTTGTGTTTGACTCTTGGTTTCGGCTCAGATCATGATCTCACGGTCCTGACGTCAAACTCCATGTTGAGCACTGCACTGGGCACGGAGCCTGTTTAGGATTCTCTTGCTCCCTTGTCCCTCATCTCTCTCTTAAAAAAAAAAAAAAAATCAAATATTAACTGTACCCCTCTAGCAGAACCATAACACCTAGTTGGAATATCACTGTCAGAAAAGAAGATATACTTTGAGAGTATTTGGCAAAAACGAGAAAACTCTCTCTGTAGCTATAGCCAAAGTATGGGGGAGAAATATCAGTAATGACTGAGGTCACACCTTACTCCCCTTCTTTTAACAGTGTTTGGAAGACTAAGAAGTAGTTCTAAGTCTTGGTTGAGAATCTTAAAGTAATGAAAGAAAAGGGAAGGAGAAAACTAGAATAATGACAATTGAGAAGAATGAGGGGGCCTGGGTGGCCCAGTTGGTTAAGTCTCTGACTCTTGGTTTCAGCTCAGGTAATGATCTCAGCATCCTGAGATCAAGCCCTAAGTCATCTCCTCGCTCAGTGAGGAGTCCGCTTGAAGATTCTCTCCTTCTGTCCCTCCCCTCCACTCTTTCTGTCTCTCTCTCTCTCTTTTTCTCTCTCTGTAAAACAAGTAAATAAATCTTAAAGAGAAGAATGAAAAGGTTGAATATTTGCTGCCATTTTTTTCCAACATTAAATACTTAGAAGTGTGGAGAACTTTTATTTTATGTCCACGTGGCATATTTAAACTCTCCTTGTTTAGAATTTCAAGAGTTACTACTTTTCCTTTGATTTGGTTTCGATTATCTTTCATGATCTCAGAAATTGTACTTTTCTCTCCCTTTCAGACTAAGAAAGTCCTTAGCCAAATGGCCTCAACCATTGGATTTGCCTGTAGGTGTCATTCATTTGTGTTGTTTCTTTTTCCTCCCCTGGGGTTTTTCAATAGTGCTTCCTTTCAATCAAAAGCTAATTTTCTTTGTATGTGTAGGTGGTGTAGAATTCCAAGCTTTTACACAGTAGCAGGCCTGTATTTGATGTACCTGGTTCAGAGACAATTGTCCTTTATAGCTTTCACAAGTAAATTCAATGAAAGCCCCATGCGACTAGTTTGTAACTCATTTAGTGGAGAGTTCTACAGGATTATTTCACAAAGCAGTTTCAGTTTAAGAAGCTAAATTGGCTTTATTGTGCCTAGCTGGAGGCCTCTTCATCTCTGAATTCAGAGGATATTTACATGCATACCAAGAATCTTTCTAGAAAATGGGAAGGGAAAGTATCTGCAGGTGTAAATTTCCTCAACTTCCTCTTTCTGGTCTTCAAAGGGTCCAGGGATGGTCTCATTTGATTTAGTGCTCTCATTTGTTTCATGATGCAGGAACATGTATGCCATATCATTGGTGCATTTTTATGGCAAGAATCACACAACTTCCAGTTGTGTGGAAATAACCTGTGGCACAATGGGTCATACATCTGTACATTTAGCTTAGTGTACTTATTAGATTAAAGAACCTGGGGTCCTACGATGTGAGTCCAAATGGTGGCCCCACCACTTAATCATTTTCATTACCTTGGGAAGTTACACAACTTCTCTGAACTTGGGTTTGGCATTTATAAGAAGCAGATGAACAGGTGCCTGGCTGGCTCAGTGGGTAGTAGACCATGTGTCTCTTGATCTCGGGGTTGTGAGTTCAAGCTCCTTTTTTGGGTGTAGAGATTACTTAAATAAACTTAAAAAGAAAAGCAGATGAACGTAATTGTGTGCTAGACAGGGTAAGCTAGGATATGTTGTAGTAACAATCCATAGTTCAGCAGTTTCAAGTAACAAAAGTGTATTTTTCATCAACTCCATGAGCTGTGATCCTTGTCAGGCACACTCTAGGACTCAGACTTATGAAGAAGCCACCATCTAAATTACTGCTGATCACCTTAGCAGGGGGATAAAGAGTCTTCTGGAGAGTACTATACCAAAATTCATGCTCAGCCAAGAGCATGAATTGCTGCTCACAACTCATTGGCCAACATAGATCATGCCAAACCATGGAGGGTCAGGAATTATAATCCTACCATGTGTTCAGAAGCTGAGAGCTCCCAGTGATAGTAAGCCATGTCAATCACTGCCTCACAGACTTATCTCATGGGTTGTTATATGAGGCTTACATGAACTAATTGATGGAAACATTGACACAGCATCTGGTCACACAGTAAGTGCACAAGAAATACATTCGTTGTTGCTGTTGATTGTTGTCATTATTTGTATTTGTTCATCTTTTCTGATCCTGACAATGATAATTCAGAAATGTGGGAATTTTTTTTTAAGATTTCATATAGTTTCTGTTTTTAGAGAGATTTTTTTTTTTATTCATTCATGATAGAGAGAGAGAGAGAGAGAGAGAGAGAGAGAGGTAGAGACACAGGCAGAGGGAGAAGCAGGCTCCACGCAGGGAGCCCGATGTGGGACTTGATCCCAGGTCTCCAGGATCATGCCCTGGGCCGAAGGCAGGTGCTAAACCACTGAGCCACCCAGGGATCCAGAAGTGTGGGGATTTTTGAGATGTTACAGAGAGTTTAGAGTTCATAGAGCCCCACTATAACATTTCAGTAATGAGGAAACTGAAACCAGATATTGAGTCATATTTATACTAAAATACTGGGAGTAGAAGCCAGATTTCCAGGCTAGTAGTTCAAGCCTTCTCTTCTCTTTTGGCACAGATAGCTCCAATTAAAAAAAAAGAAAAAAGAAAAAAAAGATACACTAACTCTCCTTTTCAGAATGTGTCACCATCTACATAAGGATTACTATATTTGCATAGAATATTGTTTTCATAGCTTTGCCTAGTTGGCTCCCTCATCCTTTGGGTTCTTGCTACAATATCATTTTCTCTGCGAAGTCATATCTGACACCCCAGCCAAACCAAATGAAATCCCACTATAAGATGTCTCATGGCTGCATGTGCTTCGTTTTCTACCACTAATGGTAGTTTCAGTTTGGCATATATTTATGAGATTGATTCAGTGATTTCCATCTTCCTTATGAGATTTTAACTTCCATGAAATGACTTGGTTTATTGGTTTATTATTAATTCCCAGGACCTAGTACAGTTTCTGACACATAGTAGGTACTCCATACATATGTACTGAGTGAATAAATAAGTGAACGAATGAGTGGATAGCATTTTGTTGGCATAGCAATCTTACCTCCTTCTTTGAAGTATAACCAGATTTACACCTACACACAAACCCACACACACAAACACACACACTCTCAAACAAAATCCAAAACATTTTCGAGCCATGGTTTTGAGGATATATCTACTTTGGAGAATCAGATATACCTATTTTCCATAACAGAAGGATATGGACAAGTTAGTATCCAGGCACTCAGAATGACTCACCACTGTTTCTGTGTCATTTCTGCAATTGGTTGTCATTTCTGCAACTGCTGGCCTTAAAGAAGAAAGTGTGTAATGTTGGCAACGTAACCAAATTAACCAAATCAACATAAGTTTGCTCCGTGGTGAGTCAGAGATATACCAAGTGTAGCTGTCGCACAAAGTAAACTTTATTTGCAGCAGATAAGAAGATCATGGGGGATAACTTCCAGAGCTGTGATTCCTCAAGCAAGAGGGTGAATAGGTTCCTTTTATTTAGAGTTTGGATAAATACTTAAAAAGAGGATCCTTAGGATCACATGTACAGGTGGGCATAAGGTAGCGCATTTGCCTTAGTGAAACATGGCTGTATAAACGTTGTATGTTATGTGAGAGAGGCTTGGGGTCCTCTTTGGGTGGAGATTTTTGTAATATAATGAGGTAAAGGTAAACGCTGGTCGTTCTAGAGGTTTTTCCGCGGTCCACCTGCAAAGGAGGGAGGTGGGGGTTATGCTCAAACCAATCTGGGTGGTCTGGACTGGCTTGGGGTCTTGTCAGGGCAGTTACTGTTGCTTGAGAGGTGATTTTTGTTTCCATTTTCCAGAGGTAAGAGATGAGCTGGAAAGAATAGCTTAAAGTAACATGTGGGACAACGGCCAGTGTGTACGAGCAGGTGGGCAGTAAAGCTGACATCTTGGGGTCTAGCTGATGACAGCAGTGGTTCTCAGACTTGGGGATTTCACAGATCCATACAATTTGTAAAAAATAAAAATAAAAATAAAAAATGTGGGAGAGAACTGAAAAGCAGAAATAGAATTACGATCATTTTGTCTTTCCTGATAATCATCCACTGCATCATAATGTCATAAAACAGAAGACAGTTTAATGCCAGAGAATTAGAAAGGATGTCACCTAAGAATAAAGGATTGTACTTAGCCTTGAAAGTTTGGTTCTTAAACCAAACCATCCTCTATCCATGAAAAACACCAATTTTCTTTTTTTTAAATTATTCCTTTTTTTTTTTCTTTTTTAAACAGAGGATTCTAAAACTTGCTTGTAAACCTTTTCTGGTCTGTGAGACAGTGTTGGGAACACAGTTGTATTTGATTGTTATTATTATCATAGTAAATGCCACAAGTTTGCTAGCTTAAAGCAAATACGAATGAATTATATCATGGTTCTGTAGGTCAGAAGCCTAGGGCCATGGTTGGCTTGGTGTGGATTCTTTGCTCTGTGTCTTGCAAGGTTGAACTCAAGGTGTTAGCTGGTCTGGGAACTTAGGACTCTATGAAGGAGAATCTACTTCCAGGTTCATTCAGCTTATTGGCGAAATTCAATTCCATGTGAGCTTGGGACTGAAGTCCCTGATTCCTTGCTGGCTGTTGGCCAAGGATGGTTGTCAGCTGGTAGAGGTCACCCACATTTCTTGGCTTGTGGGTGACAAGCCACCTTCTACCTTCAAAGCCAGCAGTTATGAATCAAATCCTTCTCTTGCTCCCATCTCCTTTTCTTTCTCAACTGCCTTACCTCCTGCCAGAGAACGTTCCCTTTGTTTAAGGGTCTGTGTGATTAGATTACACATAGCCCATTATAATCTCTTTTTTTTTTTTTAAAGATTTTATTTATTCAGAGAGAGAGAGAGAGAGGCAGAGACACAGGCAGAGGGAGAAGCAGGTGCCATGCAGAAAGCCTGATGTGGGACTCAATCCCGGGACCCTGGGATCACGCCCTGAGCCAAAGGTGGACGCCCAACCTCTGAGCCACCCAGGCGTCCCATAATCTCCCTATTTTAAATTCCATAGCCTTAATTATATGTAAGTCCCCTTTGCCATTTTATATAACATATTCACAGGTTCCAGGGATTAGGGGACTCAAACCACCACAGCAGGTAAGATGCAGAGCTGAGAGGCTGCTCTTGGCCACTAGTACAGGGAGCAAAGTGTTCCCCATTTATTCTCCATCAGTAACTGATACACATGCATACATTTCAATCTAAATAAGCTTTGTGGGGGCACCTGGATGGCTCAATTGATTAAGCATCCAACTCTTGATGTTGGCTCAGGTCATGAATTCAGGGTCCTCAGGTTGATCCTGGTATTGAGCTCCCAGCTCAGCATGCAGTCTGCCTGGAATTCTCTCTCTCTCCCTCTGCCTGTCCCCCTGCTCACACATTCTTTCTCTAGAATAAATAAAAATCTTTTTAAAAAATAAATAATTATATTTATTTGTTCATGAGAGACACACAGAGAGAGGCAGAGACACAGGCAGAGGGAGAAACAGGTCCATGCAGGGAGCCCAAAGTGGGACTCGATCCCGGGTCGCCGGATCATGCCCTGAGCCAAAGGTAGACACTCAACCTCTGAGCCACCCAGGCGTCCCAGTAAATACAAATCTTCAAATGAGCTTTGCAGGTGCATACCTGTAACAACCACAGATCTAGCCACCATTGGATTCCTGCATGAATCTTTGGGTGAAAATGAAGGAGACATAGTAGGTATCATGATGGCACTGGGATACCTTTCTTTAAGAGTGGGCACACTGCACAGTACGTAATAAATACATCATTGAAGGTACTGTGTGTTCCATTTGTTATACAGAGCCCCTTATTTCTATAAAGAACAGAAAAAACTCTCCCTGCCTGAGTTCGTGGCAGTGGGACAGGGAGGGCTGACTGCTTATGCTGTGGGACTGCTCCACTTAGGTCAGGTGATAGGAACTACTCCTCTTTCAGTCTTGGTCTTAGCTGCTATGACACACAGCACAGACGTCCTTATCTACCTGTTTCTGGAAACGTCTGTTCCTTCTACTGCTCAGTTTCTATCCTTCTACTGTTATGTGTAACTTGAAAATTGCCCAGAAGGTAGGATGTACCATTCAAAACAAAGAAGGAGATGCATTTTGAATGTACTAACAGAACTCACTACTAAAGGTAAGATGAGCAGATCATCTTGTACATCCAGAAATCCTTTTGAAGAGATCTGGGAAATTAGAGGAGGAAATTGCAAGTGCTCTGTGAAACTGGATTTTTATTTTTCTAACTGGTTCAACTGCAGATAGAGAATTGACTCGTGTTCCCTGGGCACCTATTATGTGCTGGCTGTCTTCAAAACCGTCCTATTATCTAGTTATATAGTTATTAATTATATAACTTAACATGTTTTTTTATACTGTTTCATGTACGTGAAATTGGGAGATTCACAGTGTTTAACTACACGCCACAGGTCACATGGTAGAAAGATTCACTGAATCTGTATTTCAAATGCATATCTCTAAATTTCTTCCTTTCTATTCCTCTTAAGCGTTGCTTTGCAATATTTCAATATAGGGAAATTGAAGTGGGAGGGTAGCTACCAGTTAGTAGGCTCCTATAGGGTCCTGAGCAGCAAGCTGATATTGCATATGCACTAATAACAGTCATCCTCCGTGACAAATATTTTTATTCCTGCCTTACATACAGATGGGGAAACTGAGGCTTACCTATTAAGTGAGGGAATTTGCACATCTGTCTGGCCCTGAAGCTTTTAATCCCCTGAGCAAGACTGTGTGTGTGTGTGTGTGTGTGCGCGCGCACAGAGAGCCCCACCGGATGATGAAATAGGTCTGTGGGCTTATTCCTCTGCAGACAAGTTTACCCTGGACATTAATGTTGCAATTCCAGTCCTCCCACTCACCAAGGCAAGCTGCTGACTAGCCTTACCCTCGAGGATTTCCAGAACATGGGATTATGGATGGAAAGTAGGCGCCATCCCCGCCCATGCGTCCTTCTGGTGAGTTTACCAGCAGGTCATGGCAATGAGTTTAGGCTGTAAAAAAAAAAAAAAAAAAAAAAAAAAAAAAAAAGGAAAGTAAAGAAAAAGGGATTAACAAAATATATAATCCTAGAGCAAGGAAATTATAAGCCTTTCATTTTTCTTATGACCCTCCTGATTACCTTAAGAGGAAATTTTCAGTTTGGTGATAGTTTACCTTTAATGAAATTTTCCATCTTGTTTGGAACAAAGGGAGCATTAGGCTGACAATGGGCTCTTGCAACGACTGACTAACAGTCAGTTATTGGGGCTGCTTTTATTTTTATAATTACATTCTCTTTATGATAGCATTCCTGTTTGTCAATTTATGGTAGCAATAGAAGAATTCCCTTTTATTATTATTTTTTAAATTTTTGTTTGAGTAAAAAAAAAAAAGTGAATTGTTTGAAAGAAGTAAGATCTTGCTTTGTCTTTTTATTTAACAAAGGCGTGCTGTTCGATAGCACTGGACCACATATAGTAAGAGCACTTGGTTAGTAAATAAAAAGCCAGGTGGTGTGAGCATATGTCAGATTTTTAAATGAGGACTCCAGGTATGGCGACGTTGGGAAGATATCTATCAATGATAGAAAATTAGGGAAAATTCGTAGGGTATTTGTCTCCCCTTGCTTAGCTTTTTACTGGGATCACACAGACTCCACCCGACCGCACTGCTTTTGTTTAATTTGGACTTGAGGATCAGTCTCGTTCATTGGAAAGCTATGGCCTCCCTCCTCTAGATGTTGCAGTGTGAACTGAATATGTATTAACGACGCAGGAAACAAGACTGCTTGAGGACACTTGAGTTGATCTGTATCCACGGAAGGCGTCCTTGTCATATTGAAGTGGAGGAGCAATTCATAAGGAATGACAGGGCCTTATCAAGAACAGATAGAGGCACACCCTTTGTCTAGTGAGAGGAGGAAGTGCCAGAGAAGGTGCAGTCAGCAAATAAAAGAGATTCGGTGCCTGGTAAACGAGGGCAGCAATGTGGAGTTCAGGAATCACAAGAACAATCCACACAGCCA
Organism: Canis aureus; assembly: GCF_053574225.1. Classification (NCBI taxonomy): domain Eukaryota; kingdom Metazoa; phylum Chordata; class Mammalia; order Carnivora; family Canidae; genus Canis; species Canis aureus. The sequence continues at coordinate 42,629,941 of NC_135618.1, forward strand.
TACTTCGTGACCTGAGGAAACAGGCCAGATCAGATATGTCACTGTCCTTAAACCATTTTTTGAGGAATGCAAGGATGCACGGGTGATTACGAATGGTGGCTGCTTCTCACCTTAGGCTCTGGTAGTCAAAAAGGCGTGGTGGGAAATCGGACAGTGAATGCTCTGGGTGATGAGGCTCCTGAGCTCGAGCAGACTGTTGACAGGTAAGGATGAAGAACCCATGGCAAGATCTTATGATTTTCCAAGAAAAGACAAGTATTTTTAAAGTGATAGCTTCTATTTTCTAATTATTGGCAGTGAATCATTTTTTAAAACTCTTTGGGCCAAAACCAAAGAGCTTGGACCACTAATTGTGCTCAGGTTGGGCACTGCATAACTCAGGCTCATATACACAAATCTTTGCACTGTTTTTTAAGCCTCTTTATTGAGATTCACATACCATTTGGTATTCATATACCACAGAACTCATCCATTTAAAGTATGTAATTTAGGGCAGCCCGGGTGGTGCAGCAGTTTGGCGCCGCCTGCAGCCTGGGGTGTGATCTCGGAGACCCGGGATCGAGTCCCACATCGGGCTCCCTGCGTGGAGCCTGCTTTTCCCTCTGCCTGTGTCTCTGCCTCTCTCTCTGTGTGTCTATGAATAAATAAATAAAATATTAAAAAAATAAAGTATGTAATTTAGTGGTTTTTATTATAATCACAGAGTTGGACAAATATCCATATAATCTAAATTTAAATATTCATATAATCTAAATTTAATAAATTGTATTACTCTAGAATGAAACCTTGAATTCATTGGTAGTCACTCACCATTCCCTCTCACCTCATTCCACCCCCCAGTCCTAAGCAACCACCGTTCTTATTTATGTTTTCATTGATTTGCCCATTTTGGATATTTCATATATATGGAATAATGCATTATGTGGTCTTTGTTTTTTTTCCCACTTGGCATAGTATTTTGAAGATTCCATATTATAGCATGAATCAGAGTTGTATCCCTTTTCTGTAGCCAAATAATACTCCATTATATTAATATGCCACATTTTGTTTGTGCATTATTAGTTGATGGACATTTGGATTGTTTCTGCTCTTTGGCCATTGTGAATAATACTTCTCTGGAGATTCACATACGAGAATTTCTGTGGACCTTCTTTCATTATTCTAGGAGTAGAATTTCTGAGTCACATAGTAATTCTGCATTTAATATTTTGAAGAATTGCCAAACTGGGGACGCCTGGGTGGCTCAGTGGTTGAGTGTCTGCCTTTGGTTCAAGGCATGATCCTGGAGTCCCGGGATCAAGTCCTGCATCAGGCTCCCTGTGGCAAGCCTGCTTTTCCCTCTGCCTGTGTCTCGTGGTGTGTGTGTGTGTGTGTGTGTGTGTGTGTGTGTGTGTGTCTCATGAATAAATAAATAAATAAAATCTTCCAAAAAAAAAAAAAAAAAGGAATTGCCAAACTGTTTCCAAAGTGACTGCTCAGTTTTATATTCCCATCATCAATGTCTGAGGGTTGCAACTTCTCCATATCCTTGTCAGCACTTAGTATTGTCTATCTTTTTGATTATAGACATTCCTTGTGGTTGTGAAGTAGTAGGTCATTGTGGTTTTCATTTGCATTTCCTTGGCATTAAGTGTTTTTGATTTGCATTTCCTTAGTGACTAATGGTATTAGTCATCTTTTTATGTACTTATTGCCTGTGTATCTTTTATTTATATATAAAAGTCTAGTGGAATTCTCTATTTTTAAAATTGGGTTTTAAAATTTAAAATTTTAAAATTTTAAATGTTTGTTATTGATTTTGATTGATTATTGAATTATAAGGGGTTTTTTATGCATTCTGGATAAAGTTTGTATCACATATGGGATTGAAAATACTTTCTCCCCTTCCATGCATTGCCTTTGTACCTTTTAGATAGAACGGTTTGCAGTATAAAGTTTTTTATTTCTATGTAGTCCAATTTGTGTTTTTTCTTTTATTTGCTTGTTCTTTTGGTGTCATATGTAAGAATTCAGTGCCTACCCCAACACCACAAAGATTTACTCCTGTTTTCTCCTAAGAGATGTACAACAAATTAAGAGTATCAACTCTAACACTTAGGTTTATGATCCATTTTGAGTTAACTTTTGCATGTGATGTGAGATAAAGGTTCGCCCTTATACTTTACACATGGATATCCAGTTGTCCCAGCATCATTTGTTGAAAACATTATTTGGGGTGCCTGGATGACTCAGTCAGTTAAGCGTCTGCCTTTGGCTCAAGTCATGATCCCGGAGTCCTAGGATGCCCTGCTCAGTGAGGAGTCTGCCTCTCCTTCTCCCTCTGACCTTTCTCCTGCTCCTTGTCTCTCTCTCTTTCCCTCCCTACCTCTCACTCACTCTCTTTCTCTCTCAAAGATATAAAATCTTTAAAAAAAAATTAAAAACGCTATTTTGTTCCCATTGAATTGTCTAGGCACTTCATACGGATTTCGACTATGGGGTGCCTCTCTGTGATAGCCTACTTGGATCATTGCAACATGTCAAGGTGTACTAATTCCCCCACGAAAGATGAGGTTCTGCCAAAGGAGGGATATTACTCTTGTGTCCCTGCCTTTTTCACTCTGCATCAACATTAATTCTGTGACAAGATACAGGTAACTGGTAATGAGGATGGAACTTCAGCATATAAGGCCTCGCTAGAAAAACAACTTGCTTTTCAATGGACTTTCTCATATGTTGTATACATGTGACTTGAACAATCATTAATGCAACTGATTGTAATGGAGTCTCTTGAGTTGTAGATCTGAGCTGGACTCTGAGCAAAGGTGTTCTTCCTCCTTGAATATATATGTATATACATGGACACACACACATATACACACACACACAGTGTTCCTTTGTGAACAAAATCACCTCTAGTTGAGAATTGCTGATATTAATAGGGTTTTATAGAGATACATAAATAGATATTGAGGCAAATATACGTTCTCTCTCTCTCTCTCTCTCACACACACACACACACACACAGCTTTGAATTAAACCGCTACTACTTTCTTCCACTGCTACAGTTTTCTGAATGAATGGACTCTCAAGAGGGAGACTTACTAGATAGCCTTTTGTCAACTTGATAAAATTCTGATATTTTTGTCCTCTACAGTAGTTGTTTGTCACCAGAACCACAAGTAGAAATACTATGTTCTTTTCTTTTTGTGGAGAAATTACAAAAGGAGTTTATATCAACTACGTACAATGTAACCTATCAAGTTTATTGATTACTAAGGAACATTCTCTAATCTTCATGTGGACTCTCATATCCAAGGATAACCAGAGAAGTAGTTTGATGCATTTTCATCCAAACCTTTTTTTTTTTTTTTTTTTTTTTTTGCGGTAAGGTGACAGTTCTCTGTCTGTGTAGCACCACATTGTCTTTCTCAGCCTCCCATATCCATCTAGAAAAGCCAGATCCTCAATATTGTAGGCTCCTTTGCAACTAGGGACCCGATTCTGTCTGATGAGACATTATGAAGTCCAAAGGGAACATGGCAAATTTTCTTCCAGTTTAAATGAAATGACCACATGAGGAGCTCACCCTTTATTGTGCTGACCCTACCTGCTTCTTGACTTTGGATGTGGTATTGATGATTGGAGCCATCCTGGTCATCATGGTACGCTTTATGGTTATGGCCATCATTGGTTGGATTTGGTTTTCTCTTACTTGTGGCTAAAGTCATCCTTACAGATGTGTCTACAACATGTTTAAATACACACATTCACATACCTTTATATTTCACTTCTGCAGTATTTATGTCCAAAAATTTGTAGGGTTTTAAAATGTTATCAGACCACTCATAGTTTTTAACTTGCTTTTTAAACTCAAATATATGTTAAGGCATCTCTTCTCATCCAGACATAAATTTTTAACTTACTTTTAAAATTTATTTATTTATTTATTTTTAGAGACAGAGTGTGTGTGAGCAGTGGGGGGTGGGGGAGAAAAGTAACAGGCACAGAGAGAGAGAATCCCAGGCAGACTCCCTGCTGATCATGGAGCCCAACACAGAGCTCGATCTCATGACCTTGAGATTGTGAGCTGAGCTGAAATCAAGAGTTGGACACTTAACCGGCTGAACTACCTAGGCTTAACTTATTATTTTAAATGACTGTACATTATTTTGTATTATGTGTGGATATGATTTATTTAACACTTCTAATAAAAATTTGGGTTAATTTTTATTTATTGGCTATTGCCAGTAATGCTGCAATCAATATCATAAAACTGATATCTTGTTATCTTCCAGTAATCAATCCTTGGAAAATAAACAGAGAATGACAGATGATTATGTACAAGGTGGTTATTCCAGGATTACTATAATAGCAAAAAATGAGAAACCTGTTAAATGTGAACATACAGGACTTGTGGAAGTAATTTAATATGTATCCATACCATCAAACAGTGTGCAGCCATTCAAAATATAGCTTTTAAGAATATGTAATGTCAAAAGAAAATTTTTACAATAAAGACATAAAGCCAAAAACCAAACCCATAAAGTATGATCATATTTATTATAAACATATTTATAGTGTTTAAGTGAAAATTGACAAAATCCACCTCAAAATATTAACAGTGGTTCTCCCTTGGAGGTGAGATACAGAATACTTTTAAATGTTTGTCTTTGTGCCAGCCCATTGTTCCAAATACTCTGACATGCATATTTGGCATTTTCCATGGCCTCGTATTGAATAATTTTACTCTTCCAACTCAACATTCACATCAAAGCACATTTCAAGTCATTCTTCAGAACATGTGTATTGATGACTGCACTCTTCTTGGGGCTTTAACACAAATTTAAATAAAGCAAACCTGCATTTATTGAATCCATTTTAAATTTCCAGTCAGCCAGGGGGCCTTTAGTAAGTGTGTGTATTTATAAAATTGTTGACCAAGGGAATAGTAGTAGCATCCTCTTCTAGAGACAGAACTTGGGCTCTGGTGACTTCAGGCTAAGAGAGATCCTCCCCAAATATTTTTCAGTTCTGAACTATTTCCTGCTTGTGAGTTAAAGTACTCTGGGAACATATACCATTCATCTTGGAATACCTTACCTCAGAATAACAGGGAACATTTACACACACACACACACACACACACACACACAAATACTAAGGAATGAACAGAAGAGGTGCAGACACTGACGAGGCAGCTAGAGAGTACATGGTTAGGAACTTCCACTCTCACACAGGCAGGAAGATTCTTGTCATTTATTACCTGCAGAGACTCAGCTTGCTCCTCTGCAGCTGGTGCTAATCACAGTATCCTCTTGTCTTAGTCCATTCTTGCTGCTATAAGAAAAATACCATAGATTGGGTGGCTTATAACTAATAAATATATTTCTCATAGTTCTGGAGGCTGGAAGTCTAAGATCAAGGCACTGGCAAAGTTGGTGTCTAATGAGAGCCCACTTTCTTGTCCATACTTGGTGTCTTCTCATTGTGTTCTCACATGGTGAAAAGGGTCAAAGGAACTTTCTGGAATCTCTTTCATAAGGGCTCAATTCTTTTTTTTTTTTTAATAATTTATTTATTTATTTATTTATTTATTTATTTATTTATTTATTTATGACAGTCAGAGAGAGAGAGAGAGAGAGAGAGAGAGGCAGAGACATAGGCAGAGGGAGAAGCAGGCTCCATGCACTGGGAGCTCGACGTGGGATTCGATCCTGGGTCTCCAGGATCGCGCCCCGGGCCAAAGGCAGGCACCAAACCTCTGTGCCACCCAGGGATCCCATAAGGGCTCAATTCTTATGACCTAATACCACTCAAATACTCTACTTCCTAATACTATCACATTGGGAGTTAGGATTTTATTTTCTTTTATTATTTTTTTATATCTTTTTTAAAAATCTTTTTTTTTTTTTTAAGTAATCTCTACACCCAGCATAGGGCTTGAACTCATGACCCCAGGATCAAGTGTTGCATGCTCTCCCAAGTGAGCCAGCCAGATGCCCCAGGAGGGTTAGGATTTTAATGTACGAGTTTGGGGGTGAGGCACAGACATTTAGTCCATTATACCTCTTTACAGGATCACTAATACTATTCATATGGCAGAATGGTTCCAGAATGGTTGGAACTATGGAGCCAGACTGTGCAGGTAGCTGCTAGGTAATTCTAGCTGCTAAGTAATCTTGAGCAAATGCTTTAGCTTAGCTCTCACATCTGCATTTGTCAAGTGTAGGAAGCAAGAGCCCTTAGCTTATAGGGCCGCAAGCATTAATGAGGTAATGCTCATATGCCTACTAGAACAGTACCTGGCATATGGTAAATGTCTCATAAGTGTTTCTAAGTGTCAGTCCATCCCAGTGACTAGGATACTGCAGGCACTGTGTTGAACACCGATCATGGCACATAGTGTACATGGAATGTTGTTCTATCATCATCTTCCCCAAAAGCCCAGGAGACCACAGAGAGAATCTGGATGTCATCGCCAGGTATCAGGGTGAGTCAGGGAAGGAGTTTGAAAGTCCATCCATGGGTTCTGCAGGCTCATTTTTCTCATCCTCCTTATAAGACCCATCACACAAGTTTGCGAGATACAGACTCTGATGATTTTTCTTTTGTCCTCTCAAAGACAAATTTTCGTTAACATTAATTATGGTGTCGATGGACATACCATCCAGTGTACAGAATTTCTGGTGCTTTAGTTCTTCATCCCCCATGCCCATCCCCTGGCGTCTTGCTCCAGCTGAGCCACTGTCAGGAGGCTGCTCTGCTAAGCAGCCTGTCACATGTTCTGTTACAATCATGTTTTATTATAGCTTTCAAAAGATGACCTCTCATTCTGCACACTCGTGTTTATAGAGGACTTCTGGCATTCTGAAAGGAAACAGATAGCAGAGTCTCCAAACCCTTTATTTGCTTCAGCTGATAACTGCTCTGGCCAGAGATGAACGCCATGGTGATTACAAGATGTAATTTACTACAAAAGACAGTTAATATTACTTACAAACCTGTCATCAGTGCTGGGGAAATCAAAGCTGAAACAACGCATGGGACCAATCTGAATCTACCTAAATATCTTGGTCCGATACAATTACAAGTTTATAGATTTACCATTTAAGAAACAGCCCCGTTATGAAACATTTGTCCCACAGACAGACAATATAAGTAACAAGCAAGATTATATCCTTTTATGTGGATCAAGGACATGGGCAACATAAGAAAGAAAGAAAGGAAGGCAAAAAATCCCTTAAGAGGAACTTAAATGCTACCCTTGTGAATTATACCTGGGGATATTAACTGGAGAATTAAATCTGTGAAAAAGCCTCTAATATGACTAAACAAAGTCTCTCAGGTAATGCTCTGAATCAGAAAAATGTGAGAAAATATAGCTTCTTAAATGTGATTATAGTCAGAGCTGTAGTTACTCCCCGAGAAAGGGCATTGAAAGTACAGAAATGAAAGAAAAAAAAATGTTTTAAAACTTTTGTGTTAGACCAGAAATTATAGAGTAGCAACAGCTTAGGGATTTAAGTAACCCCTTTAGCCCAATTCTAAAGCCTTTGTGCTTTAAATTGAAGGAAAGAAAGAAAATTAGGTATCCAATTTAGTACTATTTTTTTTTTAAGCTCATGAAATGGAAGAGTCATTTTTGCTGAATGATTAATCGAGTGAGTATATGATTCCAACTTGGGTTATCATTTTTAGATACAGTTCTAGCATTTCAGCTTCTTATGGGCTACCCTCTCTGATGGGCTTTCGAACTCAGGAGAGTTTCTTGTTCAGTTGGTTATTATTTAATGGGGATTAAGGTAAGAATTTGGGTGTTTCTATTGGTATTATGGTCAGATTCAGGAGATTCCTGAATTAGCTTTTGCTGTTTATATCGCCTCCCGTGGCGATCCTAAGGGGATTTGAGATGCCAGGAACAATACCAGGAGAGAAACTGGAAGCATTCCATAGCTTTGCAAGCAATCCATACCTGAATTCAGCTCTGGTAAAAGGCTGCCAGGGGATCTTTTTATTCTCCCTCCTTTTTTTCCAAATGTTATTTATTTATTTGAGAGAGAGGGCAAGCTAGAGAGAGCAGGAGCAGGAGCGGGCTGACGGGCAGAGGGAGAGGGAGAAGCAGCCTCCTCGCTGAGCAGGGAACCTACTTGGGATCCTGATCTGAACCCCTGAGCCAAAGGCAGCCACTTAACTGACTGAACCACCCAGGCACCCCTTATTCTTCCCTTTTATCTCCAATCCAGTCTTTGGAACTGGGTCCCTCTGGCACACTTACCTGTACACACAGAGATGAGAAGAGATCAGGCCTATGGAATTAGCTCCATCTTAGCTTACCCTCCCAGATGTATTTCCTGAGGATAAGAGAGATAGAAAGTAGAAAAAGTAGGGCTGGGTTTGACCCAAGCAAATAGCATTTTCCTTGGTCTACTAATTTTACCCCATGGGATTGAAAGATGTGTAGGAAAAAGGGTGGAGCCAAGGATCCTGCCTTTTGAAGCAGGGAGGCTTGCCTGTGGAAGTAGGATTTGGTCATTAACTTGAATCATTCTGTCTTGTGGGGAAAGCCTGGAATCAAGGAGTAAGTGGATAGAAGCAGGCTTAGCGTGAAGGCGGATGGAATCCCATCCCCCCACCCCCATTATTTATTTCCTGAGCTCTTTATAAATCATTTGTATATATTCTTTGGAGAAATGTCTGTTCAAGTCTTTGCCCATTTGAAATTGGATTTTATTGTTGTTGAGTTTTAGGAGTTCTTTATATATTCTGGATGTTAATCCCTTATCAGATCATTAATTTGCAGATATTTTCTCACATTCTATGGATTGCTTCTCCCTTTGTCAATAGTGCCCTTTAATGCACAAAAGTTTTAAATTTTGATGAAGTCCTGTGTGTCTTTTTTTTCCGTTTTGTTGCTTGTGTTTGTCCTAAACCATTTATAAGAATAGCAGCAAACTGCTTATTTGTTTGAATCTGGAGTGCTCTCTGTAGAACAAGAAGGGAAGGTCAGCTAAATCTCATGATTCAGTGGTTAGACCTCCCACTAGCAGGCGAGAGGATCAGTGTGTGATGAAACCCTAACTGCTGACCCCCAAGACACCATGATGTTCTTGCAGAAAGGCCGCCTGGAGGGTGGGGTTTCACATGATGCTGAGAAGCTAGGCTGTGACTCCTGGGAGAGCATCCTTCCAGTCCTCCTGGCTCACCTCCAAGGTCCTCAAGTACTCACTGATGCATGCACAGCTCATATGTTCATCCATGAACCACATCCACGCTCAAGATGAGCTGGAGATGCCTTGCTCCTTGTCCCTGCTTTCTGTGGATTTCTATTGCTGTCACTAAGCACTTAGAGAACTGTCGAATTTTACAACAAAAAGACAACTGAAGTCCACCCCCGTAATATGCACATGAAATCACTGAGGCCTGAAGTGGTTAGGACTCCTGCCCAACTTCCTGTAACTAATGAGCAATAAAACCGGAGCTGGATACTGGAAATCCTGACTCAGGCCAATGCCCTCCTCACTTCTTTTTATCATCGACACAAGAAAAAAAGAAGCCTCACAATTTCATTAATTTCAGTGATATTTTCCTAGCCTCATACTCTAGACTCCATCCTAGCAGCAAAAGAAAAGAATAAACTTGCAAATGGACACTAATCATTTCCATTGTGGTTTTAGTTGAGTTATTGTATTGACACAGATGATCTAGAGTGGTTAGGGAAGGTCTGAGTCACAATATTCTTGAAGGTTAAGAATCACAAATTCAAATGCCTCAAGACCACACTCATAGTAGAACATGGCTGTGTAAAGGGTTGAGTGGCCTCGTGGGAAGGCAGCCCCAAATTGCCAGAGCTTCTGATTTTTTCCGAGAGAACCTGGAAATTGGATTGTTGTATGAAATAGCTCAACTTTTCTAATTTAAAACATTTTAAAAAATATTTTACTTATTTATTCATGAGAGAGAGAGAGAGAGAGAGAGAGAGAGAGAGAGAGGCAGGGACACAGGCAGAGAGAGAAGCAGGCTCCATGCAGGGAGCCTGATGCAGGACCTGATCCCAGGTCTCCAGGATCACGTCCTGGGCTGAAGGTGGTGCTAAACTGCTGAGCCACCCAGGCTGCCCCTCTAATTTAAAAAATTTTAAAGCAATTGATTTTAAAAATTCACCATGAAAGCCACCACCTCCCACCCAAAATTAAAAAAAAAAATATCTGTCTTTGCGATGAATACAGACTATTGATTTAAGCTCCTTGCTTTTGCAGTTAGACCAGTGTTTCTCAACACTCACATGCATTGGAATCATCTGGAGAGCTTTTAAAAAATGCCAGTGCTGCGTTCAGCCTGATTGCAGACCAAATGAATCAGAGTCTCTCTGGGTGGGTTCCGGGCATCAGGACTTGTTACAACTGCCGGGTGATTGTAATGTGCAACAGAGTTCAGAACTGGTGGGCTCAAGGCAGTGTCTACAGCCAGGATCCTACTCCACCCGCCTCTTTCACATCAGTAAGGACATCTGGATTGTGATTGCTGGACACCAAGATGGCCTTAATTTTAGGGTTAACATCTGGATTATTGGCTGTGTTTTTGCTTCCTGTTCTTTTTTAGGCATTTTATAGACATGGACAGATGTCCCTTTAACTTTATTTGCCACGTGTCTCTTCTGTAAAGTTTTGATCCCAAACTTTGTGATTTATCACATCTCTGGAGCAAGTGAGCTGTTCAGTGAAGTTTGTAGCTTCTTAACTTCGATGTCCTTTTTATCTCTCAGCCTCTGGATTTCTCTAGACCAGTGGCTTTTGGTCTTCACAGGCTTGTCCTTGAAACGTTGGGAGCCCTGGTTGGTTCTTGTGGGCCCTTTTCAGTTCTTGTTTTGGACACACCTGCTTCTCCCTTTCCTCCTTGCTGTTTGCACACACACTCCTCATGTCTTTGCATGCTAGGTGTTTGGAGTCACTTAGATAACCCCAGCAAGCCCTACAGAAAGAGAAGAAAAAAGAAAAGAAAAGAGAAAAGAGAAAAGAGGGAAGGAAGGAAGGAAGGAAGGAAGGAAGGAAGGAAGGAAGGAAGGAAGGAAAGAAAGAAGAAAAAGAAAGAAAGAAAGAAAGAAAGAAAGAAAGAAAGAAAGAAAGAAAGAAGAAAGAAAGAAAAGAAGAAAGAAAGAAAGAAAGAAAGAAAGAAAGAAAGAAAGAAAAGAAAGAAAGAAAGAAAGAAAGAAAGAAAGAAAGAAAGAAAGAAAGAAAGAAGGAAGGGGAGAGGAAGAGGGGACAGGGAAAGGGAAAGAAGGAAAAGGAGAGAAAGAGGAAGAAAAAGAATGTGGAAAGAAAGAGAGAAAAAAAGAAAAAAGAGTGGACAGGAAGCTACCATAAAAGGATAAGATGATCTTTAAAATGACTTCTTTTCCAAAAATTGTATGAATCTTATCATTGATTTTGCCACCTGTGATGACAGTATTGTGGCATTATAAGAAATTATCCTTAATTTTTAGTGGCAGAAACTGATAGGAAGTACATGTGAAATGATATGAACTCTAGAGTTGCTTAAAATTCTTGGGCAAATAAATGAATACATACATAGAAGTTAAAAACAAGTAGCAAAATCTTGATAACTGCTGAATATGGGTGATGGGTGTATGGAACTAATTATAAAATATGTTCTACTTTGTGCATGTTTAAATATTTTATTATATACACACATACATACACACATAATCATGAGATCTATAAGAGTCTAAAGTTTGGTAAGAATGTGATTCCAAGATACTATAATTAGTTCTTTTTTACCACTTAATCTGTGCTTAAGAATAATGTAACTGCAAGAGAAATTAGTGGATGGCTTTTTAAAAAATACATGGATAGTTTCATAATAAAATGAGCACATACAATTAGGAAAATAAAGAGAGAACATCGCATCTACTTGTTCATCCTCCTAGCATAATTAATGTTAGCTCTTACAGTTAGCCCTCTGGCATTGTTTTCATTGCTGTGCATACATTTGGATTCTACTTTATTTATTGATGATATTATCAAGCGTAGACTGTGTACTGGGTCTTGCATTGTGGCAATATTACCTTTCTAGCTGCTTTGAATTTACAATCTTCAATAAGCCCCAAAGAGGGAAACCAGAAGTAACAGTATCTGCCACTTAGCTGCCCCAGGACTCGAGGTTTTTAACAGGCTTCCTGGAGAATTCCTGGGTGACCACTGTAGTACCCATTTGATGAGGCACTGGGAAGCTACAGAGAGATGTTGGAAGAAACGGAATCTTCCAACAATGATTCATTGTGTTTAGTACAGTTGAGAGGAAAAGGAAATCTTAATTTTTAGATTTTTTAAATCCATATTTTTTAAAGAATCAAACATTACTATATAATAATGCATTTAATATAGACGTTACTATAATCAGACAATGATTCCCCATACAGGGAATCATTAAACTGGATTTAATGCTTCAGTTTAAGCACTGAGGATCCATTTTCTCTCCACGTTTTGTGCCTGCATATATATGTATATATATGCTTACACACACATACAAATAAGGCACAAATATTTCAGGATCTTATAGTTTCCCCATGTGGTTCCAAATTCACTGGAAACAGCAAAGACCAAAAATAATACTGTTTTACCTGATAATGAGCTATCAAAGGATGGGAAAAACACACTTGAGATACCTTATGTCCTCATTTCAGTTTTAACTGACCTCTGTCCACAAACATCCTTGCTTCTGAAGTAGGCAAGGTACTGAAATAGAACAGATGCAAACTTAGAGAGAGAAATAAGCTTGACCTGAAGCCTTGGCTCTGCTCTTTACCATATAAGCTTTGGCAAGTGATTTATCCTTTCTAAGGTTTATCATTTTGAAAGTCAAAAAATAGTTTTCACTATACAGAGTTTCCATAGAATTTAATAAGACAACTTATAGAAAGCTGAAACAAATGCTCAAGAAATGTTATTTCTTCAGTTGCTGCTCATTTTCTTAACTAATGTCTTTTTAGACTTAAGTTCTTTAATTTTTTTTGAAAAATCACATTTCTGTTTCTTTTTAGAGCAACATTGCTTTAAATTAGGACCAATAGTACATATCCAAATTAAGTGAAACGTTTCAAAGTAAAACAATATAGCATCTTCAAAAATATAGCATCTTTAAAACAAAACAAAAACCTTGAGTTTTGAAGCCAGAAAGACTTTGGTTTAAGTTCCAGTGCTGTTGCTACTGATTGTGTTTTGCTTGTTTTTGGTACACACTAGTTTTCTCATCTGCAAAATGGGGATAAGAATCCTCCTCTATGAGATCACTTTTGCTGCTATAACAAATTACCAGAAACTTAATGCTTAATAAACAAGAATTAATTAATTAATAAGCAAACTTAGTGCTTAATAAGCAAGAATCCATCATCTTATAGCTCCCTGGGCTAAAACCAAGGTGTCAGCAGGGCTGCATCCATTTTTAGAGGCTTGTAGGGAGGATTCATTGCTTTGCTTTTCCCAACTTCTGGGGGATACATGCATTCCTTGGCTTATGAACCCCTTACGTATTCACAGCTAGCCACGGCCAAATGAATTTCTCTCCTATTAGATCACTTTGATATTATCCTTCCTCCTTCTTCCCCTTTTAGAGACCCTTAAGCATGCAGTATGATCACCTGCATAATCCAGGATAACATCCCTATTTTAAGATTGTCTAATTAGCAACCTTAATTCCATCCACTACCTTAATTCTCCTTTGTCTATTTGCATAACATATTCACAGGTTCTGGGGGTTGTGACATGGATATCCTGTCCCTCACAGTTACATCATGGAATGATCTTAGGGTTTAATGAGAAGATGTAGGTGAAGTTCTTTGCGCAGTGGCCAGTACATAATGTAGCAGGTCTTGAAGATGAAAATGTTGATGGTGAAGATGATTTTTAATCATAAAAATATTTCTTTCTTTTTCAAGCAATTTTGCTTATTACTATAGCTGGATTAGCTGTATTTGTATATAGCACAGTGAATTTTTACCATGCAAAGATTCACTAGTATGGTGCAGTGGCCCTTCTCTGCATAAGCTATCCCTTTGGCAACACTAGTAATAGTGATTTTGGGGGAAATGGCCAGATAGAAATAAAAGGAGAGTGGAGGAGATATGAGGGATTCAGTGTGAGTCTAATGGGCGCCATATTGATTCTCAAAGTCTGAAGCTCTTTGGACTTCACTAGACCAAATTATTATTCTAATTAAAGTATATCTACATTTTACTTTCCACTGTTAATTTTTAAATGTTATTAAGATTTTATTCATATAAGACCTCAAGTTTTTAATGAAGCTCCTAAGGAATAATTTCACTTAGACATTGATTTTAACCAGTTAGGTCTTAGATTTTATGACATAAAATTCATACTTAATAACAAATAATGTGGGCAGTCTCAGTGGCTCAGCGGTTTAGTGCTGCCTTCAGCCCAGGGTGTGATCCTGGAGACGTGGGATTGAGTCCCGTGTTGGGCTCCCCACATGGAGCCTGCTTCTCCCTCTGCCAGTCTCTCTCTCTCTCTCTCTGTTTCATGAATAAATAAATAAAATATTTTAAAAAATAACAAATATTTTACTAATAGAGAAGAAACTCATCTGGATTAGTGAAACATTGACAATATAATTTTTATTGATTGATTGTGATGAGTTTCATATATGTGAAAACATACTAATATATCAAATTGCCAAGTGGCTACATCACTTAACATCTTCCCACAAAACTATCAACAAGTGTATATGATTTTTAACTCACCTACTTTGAAGAATAGAAAAAAAAAATATATATATGCTCTAGACATACATACTGCTTATGAATTACTTCCAAGTTGCTCTTTTAAAAGTAGATTACTAATTAGAACTGTTCTATTCATTCATAATATATCAGAATATATGATAGACCTTGATACATGGTCTTCATTTGCATGGTAGCCACATTCTGCTTAGCAAGAGCAAAGTATGTTTAATGCCAAATTATAAGGTATATATTAGTATAGAAATACAATTTTATTCATAAGTCCTTAGATGCAGAAAGAAGGATTGAGGGTTATAGGGGACTTTATCAGTTTTCATCGACCTTAATATGATGCCCATCTTAGAGGTCTGTATCAAAGATTATTGCCCACTCTTGATTCTGGTTCTCTCACAACTTTACTTTTCATGACACAATGAGCATGATTGTTTTCGTAATTATGTTCCACTGTTCCAGAAAACTACACAAGGAGACTCAGAGCCTTCTTCTGCATCTTTCCTGGTTCCTATTTCAGAGGAGGATGCTTTTTTGGACTACCTTGCCTGTGGCTTCTGGGTATATTTAGGCAACTTTATGCATAGGTGGAAAACTTGAATATGGGAGAAGCCAGGGCTTATTATTATTATTATTTCTCTCTCTCTCTCTTTCTGCTTCTCGAGACATCTCCAGGTCCTCTGTCAGCATTGCCTTCAATAGTCCAGTCTCTCCTGGGCAATGTATCCTCCATGGGAGGCGGCCCTAATTTCTGAGCTTTGAAGATATGACCTCTTGTTTTGGTCTTCAGTGTCAAGGGAAGTCTCCAGATTCTGGTTTCTCCCATCACCCCTTTTTGATTCTTCCTTTCTTCCCATTTGCTTGTATTAAATTCCTTTTCATTTAAAAGACCTAGAATAGTCTTTGTTTCTTGAATTACCTTGATATACCTACCTCAGAAAAAGCACTCACCTGTTATACACAAAAGATTATGGATCTAGGGACACCTGTGTGGCTCAGTGAGTTAAGCATCTGATTTTGGCTCATGTTGTGATCTCAGGGTCCTGGGATTGAGCCCTACTTCAGGCTCTCCACTCAGTGGGGGTCTGCTTATCTCTCTCCTTCTGCTCCTCCCCCTGCTTGTGCTGTCTCTCTCTCAAATAAATAAATAAATAAATAAAATCTTTAAAAAAAGGATTTATGGATCTAAGTATTAGCACTGGTAAGAATACTCTCATGTTTGTTTAATAAATCTTTATTTGGGGAATAATTCTAAATTTTGGATGTTTAGATTTACAGAGAATTCTTGTATATCCCTCAACAATTTCCCCCTGTTGTTTGTATGTTTAGATTTACAGAGAATTCTTGTATATCCCTCAACAATTTCCCCCTGTTGTTGACATTTTGCATCACCACAGTGTATTTATCAAAACTGAGGAGCCAGCATTGGTACAATACTATGAACTAAACATCAGATTTTATTCCAATTTCACCAGTTTTCCCATAGACATCCTTGTTTTCTGTTCTAGGATCCAGTCTAAGTACATTACATGTAGTCACTAAGTCTCCTTTGTTAACTTTTGGCTGTGACAGTTTTTTCAGTTTTTCCTTGTCCATCATGACACTGAGTGTTTTCAGAAGTAATGATCAGGCCATGGATGGAAGTAGGGGATATTATGTTAAGCAAAATAAGTCAGTCAGGGAAAGAATTATCATATGATCTCACTCATATGTGGAATTTAAGAAACAAAACAGAGGACCATAGGGGAAGAGAGGGAAAAATAAAACAAGATGAAATCAGAGAGGGAGATAAACCATAAGAGACTCTTAATCATAGGAAACAAACAGGATTGCTGGAGGGGAGGGGGGTGGAGGGGTCGGAGTACCTAGATGATGGACATTAAGGAGGAGACGTGTTGTAATGGGCACTGGGTATTATAGAACACTGATGAATCACTGACCTCTACCTCTGAAACTAATAATATACTATATATTAATTAATTGAATTCAAATTAAAAAAAATCAAAACAATTGTTGCATGAATAAAAAAATAAAGTAATGCTCAGGTATTTTATAGAATGCCCTTGAATTTAGGTTTATCTGATACTTCTTTCATGATTAGCCTTGCATTAGAATTTGGTGGGAATAGAATACCACAGAGGTGAAGTGCCCTTCCCAGTATATCAGGTTAGGAAGTATGTGATATGCACACTTGGTCAAGGTGGTATCCAGCAGGGTTTTTCTTTGTTTGGTTCCTATTTCTTTCCTTTTCGACAATTGATTTTTGAATGTGGGTAACAAAGTCTAGCACACACTCAAGGTGAGAATAATTCAGTTCCACTCCATGGAGGAAAGTTATTTAGATAGCTGTATTATTTGGAAATGTTGGTAAGGGATATTTGTCTATTTGTCCATTTTCTTCCAATTTTTTACTTCAGTTGTTTATTTCTCTCAGTATAGACTCATGCCTAGTTATTTTATGGTCTGGTTATAATCATAAAGTACTTGTTCCAATGGTCCTAACTTTAGCCACTGTGAGCCCTGTGTCTTTTAGGCCTGCCCACATTCCTTTGTTTTGATAATTTCCTTACTTTCTGCACTAAAATAGAGCTCACATTCATTGTATTTCTCCTGTCCCAGCCCTAGGATTGGATATTTTTTCCTAGAATTCTCCAAATTCTCAACTTTTCCCTGCTTCTTGTGCCTTTATTACTTTTGTCAAAGGGTGAAATGATGCATCTGCTCATTCAACAAGTATTTATTGAATGACAGTTGTATACCACTGTCTGGTATACAGTAGTACCCGGACTACTCTCTGGGTACCTGTTTTTGAATAGAACAAAACATAGCCTTGGCTTTCAAAAATGCAGGATAAATACACGTGCTGTGTAGGTGTGTGAGTGCAAATCTCTAATTAAATATCTTGGCTTCAGTTGTACATTATTGTACAGCAAAAACTACTTTTACAAGGCAGTAGGAATTAGATGACAAGCTTTCCATGGGACTAGGGCAATTAATTTCCTCTATGCTTCAAAAATATTTGTTTGTTCCAGAGGAGTGTATCCTTAAAACTGAATATCCAGATTACCAAATTCAATTTGACAAACCAAGCCCCATGCAGTTCATGAGCAAAGAGAGAGGAGGCAGGTGCTTGTCTCAGCATCTGTGTGTGTTTTGGAATTCACATGATAAATACCGTGGTACAGGAACTGTCAGGCCTGATTAATACTTTACACTCACGGTGCATGTGCCTTGATCTATAGGCTTTATGCTTGCTGCGTGGGTCCCCCACAAGGCAGCCGTCAGCATCAGCTTCCCAGCAGCTCCCCCACTGAGTCTTCTCCTCCTTGTCATATGCTCAGTTGTCATCTTTGCTAAAAGATTTTCAGCTTGGAAAATAATTTGGTACAAGGATCAACTTGAGAAAGATGGAGAACAATTTCCTTTGAATGCCTATGGTGGGGCCCAGTTCACAACACACAAAAGTCCATATAATAATGCGTGGAACAAAAGAGCTAAGTAGCTTCTTTAAATAGTGATGCGATTAGTAAATTAAACCATAGAGTCTTACAATGTCTTCCACTCTAAAAACTTCTGGGTCAAGTAAAGGATCATGTAATTCTCACATAAGGACAACTGGCTTTATGCAGTGGCAACCATGTAACACAATCTTAGTGGTGGCTAGATAAAATATGACATGTTGACTCAATACTATGGAATCCTAGAGGATTACTAATGATAAAGAGGTAGAAATCTAATTCTACGATGTGAAGATACGTAGATACAGATATTCCAAAAACATGGAAGAATGTACCTCGGTTACTAATCAGAGTTTTTCTTTGAGAAGTGGGTTTAAGAGTGACTTTCTACATTATAAATTTCTTTATTGTCTGAAGATGTTATATTGAACATGTAATATTTGGGAGATTCATCAAAAATATTGAGGGCCACCGGCAACATAGTATAATTCTATAGACAGTATCATTTGGAATATTTTCCTTCTAAATAATGAAATAATGATCATTTCTGATGCATTTCAAATCACCCGCTACAGGAAAGAATGTTTTACCAAAGATATGAAGAATTCTCTTCCAAGTACTGTGTTGGATGAACTCCTTGCTTTCCAACCGTCTTTAAATACCATTCTGAGTGTCAACAATTAACACCATTGAGAATTTTTTGTGAAGACTGTGGGCATCTACCCAGGATGTAGATGGTTATGATAAAGAATGATAGCAGACCCGATTTTTTCTGGATATGGTTGGTTTTAACCAGGCCTGGATAAACCAATTACTTATGGGCTACTATATTACTGTGCTAAGGCTGCTGAAATAAAATACTGCAAAAAATAAAGAATCTTGTTACTTCAGTTCTGGAGGCCAGAAGCCTGAAATCAAGGTGTTGGCAGAGTTAGTTCGTTTTGGAGACTCTGAAGGAGAATCTGTCCTCTCCTAGCTTCTGGAATTTTCCCACAATCCTTGATGTTCCTTGGCTTATAGATATGTCACCCCAATCTCTGCCTCCATCTTCCTGTGGTGCTCCTGTATTCACATGGTCATTTTCTTGTAAGGACACTAGTGTTATTGGGTTAAGGAGCCACCCTACTCTAGTATGACCTCCTTTTAACTAATAACACAATGACTCTGTTTTGACTGAGTTCATATTCTGGGCTACTAAAGGTTAGATACCTTTTTACCATTAACAGACACTTAAAAGATATAGATACCTGGATCCCATCTGCTCAATCCCAATTATTTTGAGATGGAACCTATTTATTTTATTTTTATTTTTATTTTTTGAGATGGAACCTATTTATTTATTATTTTATTATTTTATTTTACTTTATTTTAAAAAATATTTTATTTATTTATTCATGAGAGACAGAGAGAGAGAGAGAGAGAGAGAAAGGCAGAGACACAGGCAGAGGGAGAAGCAGGCTCCATGCAGGGAGCCTGACGTGGGACTCCATCCTGGGTCTCCAGGATCACATCCTGGGCTGAAGGTGGGGCTAAACCGCTAAGCCACCGGGGCTGCCCTCCCCAGTGGATTTAAACTAGAATTTCATTCACCAGTGCTAATAATTCAGAAAAACTCACATATGAGTATAGCCATGGGAACAATTACTGTTACTTCAAAATAAAGAACTTCTTTTACATGAAATGACCATACGCTTTCCATCACCCTTTCCTGATCCAGGAGAGTATCCATTGCAAATGCTTATATTTCTCCTCCTTTGAAAGCCTCTATTTATAGCTTTTGTCTATTGGCATGCACGTGAGAAATCAGCAGTGGCATTAACAGATGGGTTAGGCTCAGCCACATTTCCCTTCTCACAGGCACTGTCTGCTTGGCATGTGGAATGGCATTCCCTTGCTTGCTAATCTTCATATGATGCAAGACATCCCTCACTCCCCCCCCACCCCCACTTAATTTCCTTTAGTTCCAGGAACTATTTTTGAGCCAATTATACCAATTCTTGGACATTACAGCTTGACTTGCTGAGTTCTGATTTTTGAATGCACATAGAAAGACAAGGACACTACCCCATTTCACTATTAAGAAAGATGGGCTGCTGTTAATATGGAAGGCTGCCCAGCAGATCAGGAGAGAACCTCATTTTTAAAGTAGAAAGTCTTTTGTGGGGATTTTCAGGCTTTTTTTGCAGAAGCCAATTTTGTATCATTTTACATACACTTAATTTTTTCTGCCCTTTGGGCTCTTGGTTGGTCAACAATAAAAGCATATCTATGTCCATTTTCCCTTTCTTTTAAAAACGTTTACTAGTTCATTATTAACTAATTCATTAGTTAACTATATCCTGTAATATATAAAGCCCCTCTCCCCAGATGATAATGAGTCAGATGCGATGGAAATGTTTTTTTTTTTTTTTTTTTCTAGTCATCTCATACTCCAAGCTGGGCATGCGTGATCAGGGAGTGGCTTCCTTCCCTGCAATGATTCAGGGATTCAGGTTCTACCCATTTCATGGTTCAGCTTTTCCTTTAGGATATCATCAATCATCACCTTCACCATCACCATCACTATTATCATCATTATCATCACTGCCACCATGACCATCATTGTCATTATCATCATCATCACCATCACCACCATCACCACCATCACCACCATCATCATCATCACTATCTGCATCCAGCAAGTGGAAGGGAGTTTAAAAAGCATAAAGAACACATATGCTGGCCTTAGCCTAGAACTGATGTATATTTTTTTCCTCCTATTATATTGCTGATAACTAGTCACATGGAAAACCTCTCTACAAGGGATGTAGGAAATGTAATCTCACTGTGCACTTGGGAAAAAGAAGGAGATGGGAAGTTTGGGGGAAGAGTAAAGACAATTTACTACAACTAGGTTTTTAAAAATCTTCTGCATGGGGATCCCTGGGTGGCTCAGCGGTTTAGCGCCTGCCTTCAGCCCAGGGCGTGATCCTGGAGTCCTGGGATCAAGTCTCACATCCGGCTCCCTGCATGGAGCCTGCTTCTCAGTCTGCCTGTGTCTCTGCCTCTCTCTCTCTCTCTCTCTCTCTCATGAATAAATAAATAAAACCTTAAAAAAATCTGCATGACCTAACATTTGATTTTTTTCCCTCTAACATTTGATTCAAATTAAGGCATCTCAAGTTATTCATATAATAACCAAGCTATTAGCCACAACTAAAAGACTATTTATTGGAACTTTTTGTTACTCCAGGCAATTAATTCTAAGCATTACTTCAGTAAGTTTTCTTATTTCATTGCAAAAAGCAGGATTTTTTCAAGAAGAGTAGATACTGTAGAGAAGGATATTATACGAGAGGCATTATTCTGATTGATTCTGGGATGACCTAACACCAGGTCATGCAAACTACTACCTATAAGTCACACCTGACCCGTGTCTGTTTATGTAAATAAAGTTTTATTGGAACACAGGCATGCTCATTCACTGATACATTGTGGCTATTTTCATTCTTCAACAGCAGAATTGAAGCTTTCTAGCAGAGACCATATGGCCTGATTTTAATGGTATTTACATCTCTTTGACAGGAAAAGTTTGTTGATTGCTAATCTACACCACTGATCTTCAAACAGCATTCTTAGGAACCTAGATGGCTTTGGGGCACCTCAGTGGTTCAGTTGGTTAAGTGTCTGACTCTTGGTTTCAGCTCAGGTAATGATCTCAGCATCCTGAGATTGAGCCCCACATAGGGCTCTGTACTCAGCAGAGAGTCAGCCTGATATTCTCTCGCTCTCTCTCTGCCCCTCCCTGCCTAAATAAATAAATAATCGATCAAACAAACAAATAAATGAATAAATAAATAGGAACCTAGAGGGCTTTGGGTCCACTATGTAGGATTTCAGATGATGAGTCCTTACAACTCTTCTAAAAGTACAGTTCCGGGGCACCTGGGCACCTGGGTGGCTCTGCCTTTGGTTCAGGTCATGATCTCAGGGTCCTGGGATCAAGTCCCACCTCAGGCTCTCTGCTCAGCAAAGAGAGTTTGGCCCTCCCTTTCCCTCTGCCTCTGTGCTCTCTTTCTCTATCTCTCCCTCTCAAATAAATAAATAAAATCTCTAAAAGGGCAACTCCAGCTTTACCTCATTTCTCTGTAGGGTTCTGTGCAAACTTTCATTAGGAAAATTCAGGTTTGAATTGATTACACAAAACCATTGATGTCCATAATGGAGGAAGCCTGAAAAAGTTGCCTTTATCTATATAATATAGGCCTATTGAAGGCATGAGCCTCCAGCCAGGAGTCACAACATTCTTACACTCAATCATTCAAGAACATTTGTTTAATGCTTTGCATGTGTTCCAGGTGTACAGGATAAGACAGTGTACATCACAAAAAGGTTTTGACTCTCAGGGAGCCTACAGTCTGATGGAGGGGAGGCAGACAATAGACATAACATGGATGTTTTGTATAATCTCAGCTGGAAGAAATAAGGCAAGGCAGGGTAGAGTGAGTGATAGAGTCCTCTATTATTTAGGAAGGTCAGGGAATGTCTCCCTGAGGAGGTGACCTGAATTTGGATAAGGATGGAAAGTAACATGGTTATCTAGAGAATGTCAGGGCAGCTATGGCAGCAAAAATAAAGCTTTTCAAATATTAAGGTGGCTCTCCAAGCATCCTTTTATGCAACTCTCCAGAATGCTTTACTCTTTGCAACCTGTTCCATACTTTCGTGCATGCCTGTGTCTTGGATGGATATCTGGAAGGCTCATCTTGCTTTTCATATCCACCAGGCAAATACCTCCTCATTGTCATGCAAGACTGAGCACAAAGGCAGCAACCTTTGTGATACTTTCCATTGCCCTGGATAGGATTTCCATTCATTCCTTTTCTTCCACTATATCTTGAATGTCTTTATTACCAGTGTTATATATTTGTATGTTTCTGTAGACAAAGGAGAGGGGTAGTTTGGGGCTGGTCCTCCATTTTACCTATAAACATCCTGCATAGTGAGCTTTCCATCATGTTACTTAATGATTACTGAATGTGATTATGTGTATCCCTTAGAAAGATAAACTGATAGCAACAAAACCATTGATTATAATTGATACTATTTCCTGAACATTTACTTCAAACATTGTTCCAAATACTTAACATGTGTAAACCCATTCAATACGCACAGTAACCATACAAATTAGAGACTATTATTATTTTGGAAGACTGAAACACAGGGCGTTTAGAGTAATGTGTCTGGAGTCTTGTATTCATACGGTTAAAAAACAAAGTCCAACTGACTAAACATAAATACCTAATTTCATTCAACAATTCATGAATCAGGCACTATCCCATCTACCAGATAGAATGGAGCTCTGAGGGGCTGTGCAGAATGGAAGACTTTTACCGGCAGAAAGAAGAAGGACAAGGAAGTTATTGTGGCAAAGGGTGGATTGTTTCAATCAAGATTCCCTTCCTTTAGGGGATGGGAGGGGTCTACAGGCAGCTGGCCTTGCTCTGCTGACCAGGTAACTCCAGACCAGCTGGTTAAAGGCCACATCCCTGGGAGAGGCTGGAACTGCAGTTAGGCTAAATATGAAGTCCTGGTTTGCTGGTGTGGGCTTAGCACAAGTGACTCCATTTGGGGTCTCTTGTGTTGTTTTTTTTTTAATAATAATTGATATGCAAGCATAATAGTTTTTATTATGTTACCACTAAGCACTTAATTTGGGTTGTTTTATTTAATCCTCACATTGCTGTCTGAAGCAAGTGCTGTTAGGATGCTCATTTCATAGAAGAGGGAATCAGGGTGCAGGAAGCTTAAATAACTTGTCCAAGAACTTACAGCTCATGCATGGCACACTTGGGTTTCAAATCCATGCACACTTGTCTGCACCCTCACTCTCGAATGTGGTGTGTTGGCACCAGAAAGGGAAAACAAAACCCACACCAACATGTCCTAAGGCTGACCACTGAGGGTAAACATTTAGTGGAATCCACCAACGCAGTGTCCTTGGAGCCACTTTGTGTGCCAGGTGTGGTTGCATCATGTTTTTCTTGATGAAGAATTCACCGCCCGGAACACTGTGTTTACTCCTCCCATTAGATGAGGAATGAGCACAGCCATCCACAAGAGCAGAGTTATAGGGTGAGAACACAACACAGAATGCAGGATGGCTATTTATAGTCCAGGGTCCCAGACTGAAAAGATGATATTTGAAGAGCTTCATCATTTCCCAGGGAATCCGGGAGTCCAGTGGACAGAGGCAGTAAAGAGCTTCCCAAGGGTCAGGGTTGCACACCAATTAAAATGACTTCCAGGCACTTAACACGCATGACACTTAGCTAGAGACCAACAGCATGCTCTGGTGGGAAGGAAGAACAGCTTCTGATGTCTGGTGCCTCTGTTCATGTAAGCAGAGAGGCAGCCTGTCTAACACCGTTGTTCCAACACAACTCTGATAATTTCAGGTTCTGTGATAATGAGTTGGTGGCCTCATCACTCTGGCTGGCATATCTTGATACAAGGGAATATATTCAGTCCAGTCTGACTCCTTAAATAGCTCTCCATGCCAAGCTTCCCTTGAAAGGCAAGGAGGGCTTGGCAACGTACCCACTTTCTGTGACCAGTTTGTGAAATTACATCATTTACAGTTCAATTCATTCTACCATTACCTCTTTTCTCATTAAATTTATGGCTTTCTGCTTAGTTAAGACTCTTTAGGTTGCAGTAGATAGAACTCTTAACTAAACTTGGCTCAAGCAAAAACAAGGAAAATGCAAAGGGTTTATTCATGCTTATGAAACCAGTGTTTGAGGGTAGGACTGGCTTTTTGGCAAGCCTAAACATTGGGCATCATTACAAAGCTCTGGTTTTCCACTTCTCCCAACTGCTTTCAGCTCTGTTGGTTTTATTCTTGAGGTCACCCATATATGGTCACCAGAAACTTTACATGGACACTCAGTGTATTAGTTTCCTGAGGCTGCTATAACAAGTTACCACAAAGTGGTAGCCTATAAAGACAAACCTATTCTCTCTCAATTTGAGAAGCCAGAAGTCTGAAATCGAGGTGTTTGTGGGGTTGGTTCTTTTTTTTTTTTTTTTTTTTTTTAATTTATTATTTATGATAGTCACAGAGAGAGAGAGACAGAGAGAGAGAGGCAGAGACACAGGCAGAGGGAGAAGCAGGCTCCATGCACCGGGAGCCTGACGTGGGAATCCATCCCAGGTCTCCAGGATCGCGCCCTGGGCCAAAGGCAGGCGCCAAACCGCTGCGCCACCCAGGGATCCCCGGGTTGGTTCTTTCTGAAGAAGAATCCCTGTTGTCCATCTCTCCTACCTTTTGGTGGCACCCTGCCCTTCTGTGGGGTTGTGGCCTCATCACCCCAATCTCTACCTCTGTTGTCACATGGCCTTCTCTCTGTGTCTCTGTGCCTCAAATCTTGCTCTTCTTTTTCTTATTAGGGGAGTAGTCATTAGATTTAGGGGCTACTCTCAATCCAGGATGATCTTATCTAAAGATCCTTAACTTAATTCCATCTGCAAAGACCTTTTTCCAAAGAAAGTCACATTCACAAGTGAATCCACAGGGGTTAGGACTTGGACATACCTTTGGAGGGGGGATACAATTCCACTCACTCTGCATACCTATATATAAACTCCAGTGCAAACCGAACAAACCTCAGAAGGCCTGGGCTACTGATGCTCATTAGCTCTGATCACCTGGCTTAAGGAATAAATCCACTTCAGTGCTAATCACTGAAGCTAGAAGGACTCCCTGCTCTTGCTGGCCAGTCCAAGGACATGTGCTTGGGAAAGCTCATACCAGTTTGAAGAACACACAGATCAAACTAGACATCTTATGGAACACTTAACAAAGAAGATGGGCACTCATTTAATGTGAATAGATTGATTTAAAAAAAAAAAAAAAAAAAAAACTGGGCAGCCCGGGTGGCTCAGTGGTTTAGTGCTGCCTTCAGCCCAGGGCCTGATCCTGGAGACCTAGGATCGAGTCCCACGTCAGGCTCCCTGCATGAAACCTGCCTCTCTCTGCCTATGTCTCTGCCTCTGTGTGTGTGTGTATGTGTGTGTGTGTGTGTCTCATGAATAAATAAATAAAATATTTAAAAAAATAATAATAACTGAAGGGCTGAGAGAAAATGGACCTGGAAGAAGTTGTCACAGAAAGGTGCTACGTATGGTGCAAAGTTCAGGGCATCCACAGGTGCTTGCTTCATTTTCAGACCATTAACAATTCACGATTGAGGTATTGGTTTGGATGGGTATCTGTGTGGAAAGGGAACATTTATGGAACATTTTAATCTTTTACTGAGTCATTGGCACATTGTGGGCATCCCTTAAGGGATTTTTTTTTCTTTTTCTTTTTCTTTTTTTTCAGATTTTATTTATTTATTCATAGAGACAGAGAGAGAGAGAGAGGCAGAGACACAGGCAGAGGGAGAAGCAGGTATCCTACAGAGAGCCTGACGTGGGACTTGATCCAGCGTCTCCAGGATCACGCCCTGGGCTGAAGGCAACACTAAACCGCTATGCCACCGGGGCTGCCCAGGATTTTTTTTTTTTTTCTTCTTTCCTTCCTTTCTTTCTTTTGTTCTTTCTTTTTCTTTTCTTTTCTTTTCTTTTCTTTCTTTCTTTCTTTCTTAGAAGGGAGGAGGGGGGGCAATAGCAGAGGGAGAGAGAGAGAGAATGTCAAGCAGATTCCATGCCCAATGCAGAGCCTGATGTGGGGCTTGATCTCATGATCCTGATATCATGTCCTGAGCCAAAGTCAAGAGTGGGATGCTTAACTGACTTAGCCACCCAGGCGCCTCCTTTAAGGAATTTTATGAATGAAAGAATAACAAAGTAAATGAGCATATGAATATAAAATAATAAAAATGGATGAATGAAATGATTAAGTGAATAAGTCCCTGTCTTTCCTTCCAAGTTCCCTATTTGAAAAATCATGCTTGGATTTTTGCCTTTTTTTTTTTTTTTTTAAATAAAAAATATACTACTCAATGCCATGGATGGGCTTGAAGCTGGCAGCACAGTTCTGGGCACAGAGCAAACATGAAATTTGGTTTTTGTTGTTTCTGTTCATGCTATTTTTCTGTCAAGCTGGGTGACACAGTGGCCCCCCAGAAGATGCCAGTTAATGAATTTAATTCTTGTATGGGCCTCTATCTTTAGACTCTGAAAAGAAAATGGAAACATTTTTAAACAATTAAAGAAACAGCTGTTTACAAGGAAATAACTGCTTCAATGCCACATCTTTAGTAAATCTCCTTTAACCCCATGTATCCTTTTGTCAGTCTGCTACTTATATGTATTTATTAAGCACCTACCGTGTTATGGGAACTGAACATGTTGGCGAACTAGCAAAGACTTCCCCACGTCCCTACCTCCATCCAGCAGCTCACATTCTAGGACAAAGGGATCAAAAGATACATGCAAACAAATTAAATTAATAAATATGAGATCATGGGGCAGAAGAGGTAGGGGGTCCTTTATAAGGGAAGCAGAGCTGACCTGAATTTTGAAAGCTGGTGTTTGCTTGGCTGCTATGCTGAATGTGGGGAGCAGAGACCATGGCAAGAGGGACAATGAATCCTAAATTACAAGGAAGGTGTCTGGTTGTTTGTTTCATGTGGTGACTGATAATGATTCCATGCTGCATAGTGCTGTGTGGAAATTCTATTCTGTGATCCATCTCACAATTATGTACCACAGGAAAGGAATGTATATGGGGGGAAAATGGCAAAAAAAAAAAAAAAAAAGAAGTATGCAAAGGAATGCAACTTGCATGTGTTGTAGGAGATAAGTAGTGCATATGGCTGATATGATTACTCTCTTTCCTCCGAAGCCAGCCAGAGAAAACCACTTTGGGTCAGTGAAATGTCTCATTCCTTCCTTTACAAAGCTACTTTTGTAGTTTGTCTTCTGAATTCTTAAAGGAAAGAAAAAAGCCTGTCTCTTGTCTACTTGAAATTCTTGGCTATTTTTCTGGTTTTGGTGAGATCAGGAGTTTTGCAGGGCTATTTCCTTTATGATATCTGTCAGGAGGCTCAGAAATGAGTGATGATGGTGAATAAACCGTGGACCTTCTGGAGCTCTTACAACGCATTCAACAGACCTGAACACCTTACCTTCCACCCACTTGTGTTCCGGTCATCATGATGTTCTGTGCCTTGGGAGTTAGGACCATTTTACTTTGAATGATTTTTGAAAGACCATATTTTATTTCAAGAGTAGCTACAGGACAACTGTGTTTTAAATAATATGTATTTTTTGTTGTTGTTTGGTTGGTTTTATTTATTTATTTTTTTGGTAAGTTCTGTGGCATGTTCCTTGAGGTCACTAAAAATTCCTAGAGATGATTGTAAAACCATGACAGGTAAAGAGAAGTAGATTCCCTCCCAGTATTCAGATATCACCAGGGACCAGCCCTGGTCTTCAAAGAAGCTACCTCCTTTGGGTAGCAGAGGAGGAGCATATTCCGAAAACAACTTCACATTCAGTTACTTCAAGGCTGTTGGGTTAAGTGGCAACGTGAGAAATACAGGTAGCCAGGTCAGTTTAAATTAGGAAGACTCCAGAACACTAGAGTTTCAATAATGGTGGATGCTTGCCAGCAAAAAAAAAAAAAAAAAAAAAGGCAATCTGAATGAACGAATGAACGGATATACTGGGTGGTGTGCAGACATGCCCAGTAAGAATCTTCCTGTGGCCAAGCTATCAGTTATAAAATGAAATGTGAAATTGTGGCTCCTCTCCTTTCTAAGGTATTTCTGGTGCAGCCACAGTAGTCCCCCCTTATCTGTGGTTTTAGTTACTCACAGTCCACTGGAATAAAAAAGTACCTGATCCAACTTTGGAGGTCTTACCAGAGGGTTATCAGTGGCCTAACACTGGGTCACAACACCTTTGTCATTCCTTTCACTTCATCTCATCACATAGGCATTTTTTCATCTTACATCATCACAGGAAGAGTGAGAGATTTGGAGGAAAACAATATTCATATAACTTTGATTATATTATAATTGTTCTATTTTATAATTATTGTTGCTAATCTCTTGCCTAATTTAGAAATTAAATTGTATCATAGGTATGTGTGTACACGGGGAAAAAAAAGCAAATGGAGGGCTGAGTACTATCCATCATATCTGTCATCCAGTGAGAGTCTTGGAATGGATCCCCCATGGGAAAGGGGAGACTACTACAAGTTGCTTTGTTAGAACTTTAAGACAGTGTTCTCTCATTTTATGTTGTGTTTTGCCCACTTTCATGCTCCCTAATTTCTCTCCAACTATGGTGGAAGCCAGTCTCATCACAGTTTTCAGAACTGTGTAGTTTTCAAAAAAAAAAAAAAAAAATTCAGAGCAATCTGCCTTATCAGTATCTCTTCCAATTAATGTAATCTTGTTTCTGTTATTTCCACCATATTTTTCAATCCAGCGAGCCTCATTACATTTGCAAGTGCATTAAATTAGAGCCTCTATAGAAGGAGAATGATGATTATCAGCTAATTTAATTATGTTTCTACATTTGCAGCATTTAATGATGTCTGCCATTGTTGTTGGGGATTCTTACATTGGCTCTAGGTAGAAATTAGCACTGATCCCATGTAAAGTTTACGTTATCAGATAAAACTTGACAGCTCATTGAGGTGCATGTTCAGTAATTTTTGAATCTAATCAAAATTGATTTATGTGCAATCAAATTACAGAAATAAAGAAACAGCTTCATATAATTTGGTTGCTGATTATAGTGTTGCCTGCCTGTGAAGTCACACCGATGTGTGTCTTTTATTTAGTTCTGTACCAACATTTCATCAAGGTCTAAAACTCTTTTTTTTTTCCTTCTTTTTTTAGGTTTTCAATTGCATGTTTCATTACTCCTGATCTTCTGATAATAGATCACATGGGACATGTATGCCCTATGAGTTTTGTGTCTTGTTCAGCACGTGTTGTCTGGGTGTCCTTTAGTGCTCACTACACTAGAGGTCTGGGTCACTCCTTAGAGTAGCAGAGAAGATCCATGAGAACAGACCAGGGCTTGCCAAGGAGCTGGGTGCTGAGGATGGAGGGAGCCAATTCATCATTTTCCTCCTTCCTTACAGACTCTCAACCTAGGGAAAAAATAAGTACATAATTTAAGTGGCAGTTAAAGTACAGAATTCAGTTTATTTACTCATGAAGCTTCCTTGGAAATGGTGCTTTTTATATTTGTTTGGCAGATAGTTATTTGACAGTTATTATGTGTCAGATGTAATCTGAAGGACTTTATACTAACAAAACCCACTTAATCATAATAATCCTGAAAATAAACTATTATTATCTCCCCTACTCCTCTTATTAAAGATGAAGAAAAGGAGGCACAGAAAGCTAGAATATTTTGCCCACAGCCACCAATCTGGAATGTGAAAGAACCAGGATTATCATCTACATGGTCTGGTTCCAGAGTCTGTGCTTTGATCCTGTTCTTTTTCCCCAAGATGAAATTGGCTATCTGTCACCCAACTCCCTTTATCTTTACAACCACATCTAGACTGTGGAACTGGTTGAGCAGTGTAGAGGACTATGGTATACCTATCACTACATAGAGAGAGCATAAAGCTGGTCTCTAGGAGGTGTGGCCCTGGCCCCTACCCTAAGTGTGCTACCCTGTCCTAGGTGAGCTTAGAAAACAGAGATCAAAAGAAAAATGTGTTGTTTGGAGGTATCAGGTAGAGAAAGATAGGAGAGGGAAATAGAGGAGCTCAGCTATCAGAAAAGTCCTTCTAGACCCCAGTGAGATTGGGTGAGGGAGAAGACGGGACACGTACATCCCCAAACACTAGTAACACAGTGGAGGGTTGGTCATAGGGGCATTCATGGAGGGATGAGAAGGTGAGAATTGTTAACCCCTACGTGGAATCTTAAAAATCCATGACATGTGGTAAATGAAGTAAATTTTTATACAAGTAAGCAGCACCTTCTAAAACAAAGACGTGGTAGTGGGAAGGGTCAACCATTCCTTTGAAAATGGAGGGAGGATGGGAATTTGGTGGAAAATGGAGCTACAACAAAGCTATGAACAGAAAGGTGTGTCACCCAGGGCAGGGGTAATGTTTGAATAAAGTTGAATGTGTCAGTGTAAAAGGAGAATATTCACAGGAAACATTTAGACATTCTGTAATACTGAGTAGCTTAAAACAATCACTCCCTAAAGTAATGATTATCTTCAACCTTTTTCTGTTCAAGGCCCATGCTAGACATCAGTAAACCTGACAACAGCGATAAAAACGTAATTGTTGCTGTGATGTTTACTCTCTCCAAGTGTGCATAAAGGCACCTGTGGGTCAAAGTTTAAATATAAATATGTGGGAGCCCGATCAGGCTTCCTTCTTTGTTCATGAGGCCATGTTCCCCCATCTTCTGATTCTAGTAGACCAGATGTCCTGCTGGGATATCAGTTGAATGTCAATAGTCTATCTTTTACAGATTATATATCTTGCTCAGCTCATTGTTCTCTCTGGAGAACACCTTTAAGAATGTATATTCAGTAGAAATGAGGAATATTTTGTATCTTGTTCAAAATTTGTCTGTCAGCCTTCCCGTGAAGAGCTCATTGAATGTAGACCACTGCAGATAGCCGGGGTGCTGCTAAGACTGGAGTATGTTCCAACAGTGGGGTGTGATTTTATTTTTTGTGGTGTATGGATAAGCATTTTGTTGTAATTTCAATTATGTATTTATTTCAACATCTTATGTTATTTTTCAAATTTAGAAAAGAAAAAAGAGTCATGAGCACTCAGAGACCCATCAGCAAGATACTAGGTTAACATTTTAACAAATTTGTCTGATCACAGTCTATCCATCTCTCCATCACCAGTGCATCTTATTTTGGTTTTTATGCATTTCAAAGTGAGTTGTTGACACTAACACTCTCCAACCTTGAACACTTTAGGATGCAGATCTTTAAGAAGAGTTAACTATGTCCAGTTTTTAGGTAAAATTGATTTATGTTGAAATATACACATCTTAAGTACACTGTTTGATGAGAATTGACAGCTGGGTGCACTTGTGTGACATGAACCTCTGTGAAGACCATCATTTCTAAGAAGTTTAGATACAAATGGTTGTATGTATTAAAAATATACATACTAAAATACTAAATCTATGGTTACATGGATAGTTTAAATTAAAAAGTGAATGTGTGTACATGTATGTATGCATGGATATGCATGTCTATGTATAATTTGTAGTGGATAAATAGTACAGGTGGTATGCAGAAGAGGCAAAAATTGTGAAGTGTTGCTAGAGCATTCCTGTATTTTCCAATTACAGACCTAGGGAACAGGTAACCTGATCCTATTAGCAATGTCTTCAGAAAGAACATGAGCATATAAAACGTGCAAGGCTACACTGATGTAATGTCCAAGGTGAGTGGAAAGAAACACAGTGTTACTTGTCTAATTGAGGATGTTTAACGACTTTTTGCTCTGAAAGTACCAATGGTTACAATTTTTCAGTCAGCCTTGATTTACATTTTATTTTTTAAGCACTCATACTGTCACAAATACTTAAGTTGGGATCAGCTGTCTTGGTTTCAAAAAGTAGGTTATGCTTTCGTCTTTTGACCCCGAAACGTGTAGATGAAAATCAACATTAATTGGCAGGATGAATGAGGGTGGGGAAGGTGGGTGTCTGGCTACAGTCTTCTTAGAGTATTGAGAGAGATGCTCACAGCCCTTAACTGAGGATGACAACTCGATTTTAATTAACAGCAGGTGAGTCTTGTGGTCAGCCATTTGACATTTAGGTGGATCACACAATAGCCTTTCCCTTTGAACCACATTTATTTCTAGCTTAATTAGTCCTTCTGAGATAGCCTTGCTATTAGCAACAGCCTCTCCATTTAAGATCCTTTTAACTGGACCTTTTATTTTTTTATTTTTTATTCTTCTCGTTTTAGTACTGGCTTAATGTTATAAAGGGCCTGGGCTAACTCATTTTAATGACCTCTGCTACATAAATGCTAATTTTACATTTGGCCTTATTTCAGTAGATTTTTTTTTTTTTTTAAAGACCATTGCTTTCAGAAGGACAAAAATGGAAAGATTAAACCCCTTAGTGTCATCTGCCTGAAAAATCCTGTGGTTTCTTCTGACAGGAAGAGTGTTTTTAAATCCCTCCTTGGTCTAAGCTTCTGTGCTTGACATCTCATTATTTAACTCAGCTGTTTCAGCTTCACCTTCACCCAGTTAATTAAGTAACTCATTGAATGTATTATTCAGTTTTGATTCCCTGTCCCTGACAGAGAGAGATGGGGGATGCTTCTTCATCCTTGCCCTCCTGCTACTTTCTCTTGTCTCTTCTTTCTCTTGTATCCACATCCAAAAGAAGGAAAAGAGAGATGATAGAAAGAAAATTTGTTGAGAGAAGGAGAGAGGATATTATTTGCTTAGTCAATCCATCAGTTCCTGGAGTGATTTTTTTTTTTTTTTTTAATGGGACTGTTCTCAAAAGATGAGGTTGATGAGGGTGATGATCTGATAATCTAGCTTGATGATAATCTTAACACCACTCTGTGCAAGGTCCTGCTTGAGATGTCTTTCTTACATGACCTTTCTTTAATACTCAGAACATCCCTAATGAGGGAAACACTTGTAATAAATATATCCACTTCACAGATCAGAAAGCTAAAATTCTATTGAGTTAACTAGTTTGTTCAAATATCACATCTAGTAGGCATCAAAATTTTAACATGAAGCCAGAACTAGCTGATTCTAAACACTCATGATAGAAAGAGCACCTCTTGTAGGTACCTGTGTATTTGTAGTCAAGTTTTTATTACTGACATTGGTGGGTGGGGGTTTATAACAACATATCATGGAGAGGATGTCCTAATGGTGGATCATCTATATCTTTTGACCTATTAATGATCAAGTTTACTTTCCTCTTAGAGCAATGGTCCTCAAACAGGGGCAGTTCTATCCACTGGGGAAGTTTGACCAAACAGCTATGATATATGATCCTCTATGTGTATACATTTACTTCAGTAAAAACATTTAAATGTATCCTATTGAGATATATATATATATATATATATATATATATATATATATATATTCTGTAGGGAGCAGGGGGCTGAACTTGGATTTGGCTGGTTGATTGTTGACCTGGCTGGAAATAAATAAGAAAAAATAAATAAACATTTAATATGGATTAAAGTAAAAGGGGTGCAGGGAATACTGGAGGGGGTGTATGCACAAAGAAAGAGAAAGAAACCCTAACATGCAAAGGTAGATAGAAATTTAGAAGGTCAAAGCCAGAGTAATTGAAATAGACTTTGGAAATTGTGGATCTGAGAAAGAATTAGAGGTTAAGGGGTAGGTAAATAGAAAGATAAGGAAAAGTAAAGAGACAAATAAAATAAAATCCAAAAAGGTATGTGCATTGAGTAGGAGGAGGAGAGAAAGGGAGGGGCTGAGACTGGGAGGGGTGGGAGGTTGTAAGAGAAGAAAACGCATCTTTAATGCATTTTTAGAAAAAGGAAGACAGAACCTTGTAAGAAGGTAAGGCAGACATAAGTTTTTTTTAAAAGCTGTCTTTATTATGAAACATTTGTGTGTGTGTGTGTGGGGGGGATACCCCTAAAGAAAGGGCCAGTGGTGTAGAGAGGTAGGTGAAAAGCACGCTCAGACCCCACATTCTTTATGTTACTCCAGTTGTCACTGAACAGATACTATCTGCTGGGGGCTTATCTAGGTGAGGATCCAGCACAGGAAAAAAAAAAAAAAAAAAAAAAGGCAAGAGAAAGACCTTGCCTTTTCGGATCTGAGTCTAGTAGATGTAGAGACAGAAAAATACACAAGATCAATGTTGTAAGTGCTCAAAATAGTAAGTATAATAAAGAAAATAAAACCGAGAAAGATGGTAGAGCATTACCACATGTCGAGGGGGCACAGGTCAGTGATGAGCTGGAGTTGGAACCCACACCAGAATGGGAGGGAGGGAGCTCTGTAGGGGGAGGAGGAGGCAAGCAAACAGCCAGCAGATGGAGGGCATAACCACGGCATCTGAGACTCTGTTAGAAGGTCATTGTGTCTAAAGTGGAGTGAGCAATGTTAGGTAGGAATAGTCACTCGGGAATGGGTCAAACAGGACTATGTGGGGAGTTGGATTTCATCGCCAGTGGGCTGGGAAGCCATTAGGGTTTCAAAGAGAGAAATTTTATAGTTTGATGAATATTTCATAAGGATATACCTAGATTTGATAACTGCATCTGCCACTTATTAATTATATGTCCTGGACAAAAATTACTTTGTTTTTCTGGACCTTAACTTCTTCCTCCCTTAGATGATAGTAAAATTTACTGCATAGGATTGTTGCAGAAGTGACACGTGTAACCCATTTCGGGATTTGCTTGCCACAGGTCAGTCTTCAATAAGTGCTAGCTAAAAATCAAAACAATAATGACAATGACAGATCTGGGAAACGTTGGACCGGCTAGTATAAGGATTATCCAGAAAAAAATAAATCTGCCCTTGTAAACTGTTGCTGGGAATATAAACTGGTACAGCCTCTGGAAAACAATATGGGGGTTCCTCAAAAAAAAATTTAAAGTAGAACTAGCATACAAGCAATTATACTTCTGGATAGATACCTGAAGGAAAAATCATTATCTTGAAGAGATACTTGAACCTCCAGGTTCATTGCAGCATTATTCACAATAGCTGAGATGTGGAAACAACCCAAGTGTCCATCAGTGGATGAATGGGTAAGAAGATACGGTATATCCAGACAATGAAATCCAGCCATTAAAAAGAAGGAAATCTTGCTGTTTACGACAACATGGACAGTATGCTAAGTGAAATAAGACAGATCCCGCTTATATGTGGATCTAAAAAACAACAACAACAACAAAAAACCAAACTCATGGCAATAGATAATAGATTTGTGGTTGCCAGAGGCAAAGGGTAAGGGGTAGGGGAATTGGGTGAAGGTGGTCAAAGGATACACACTTTATTTATAAGATGAATTAAGCTCTGGCAACTGATGGGCAACATGGTGATTGTAGCTGACTATTACAATACCGTATTGGATACCTGAAAATTGCTAGGAGAGTAGATTTTTTTTTTTAAGATTTTTTATTTATTTATTAACGAGAGACACACACAGAGAGAGAGAGGCAGAGACACAGGCAGAGGGAGAGGCAGGCTCCAGGCAGGGAGCCTGATGCGGGACTCGATCCTGGGTCTCCAGGATCAGGCCCTGGGCTGAAGGCGGCGCTAAACTGCTGAGCCACCCGGACTGCCCCTGCTAGGAGAGTAGATCTTAAGAATTCTCATCGTGGGGAAAAATTTGTCACTGGGTGAGGTGATGGATATTAACTAAACTTACCGTGATCTTTATTTCACAATATATACATATATCAAATCATTATGTTGCACACCTTAAACTTCTACAATGTGGTATGTCTATTATAGCTCCATAAAACTGGAATAAAAGATCTGAACTCTGTGGAGAAATAAAAGGATTTTATAAACAGCCTGGAGTTCCCCTGTCTGTTTTTATCAATTATCCTGCTGAGACAATATTCCTGTGGTTATCAGAATAATGTTACTGCATTTCCTGGCCTGCCTGTCCATGGCTGCTAACCTCGTACAGCAGTGGAGGGGCAGGTGGGGGACAGAGGTATACAGCGTCTTGTGCCACTGTTGATGGATTTCAGTGGAACAAAAATGAGGCTTCCAAGGTAAGAAGGTAGGCTGACATGGGTGTTTTGCTTGAGGTGTTCCTTTGATGATGCTGTGCCCATGTGATACTCAGCAAAGCTCCTTTTTAGCCAAACCATCTGCCAGGCCTTCCCAACCTGGAACTCATTGATAAAGCTTTAAGCAGCCTTGAGGCCTGTGACCTCAGAGAGTGACTTAGGCTGACTTTATCGGCAGTGGCTCTTCTTTTTCATTATATTTGCTATTACCAGAGCTGATCTTTTTTCTTAAAACCTGTTAACCTTATATAAGGGGATGGGACCATTTGAGCTCTCCGACAGGAAGCTGATGGGAAATTGTAAGCTTCCAAAATAGGTTGAAAGCTTCCCGTTGTTCGGGGTCCTGGCAGAGGTTACTTAAAAAAAAAAAAAAAAAAAAAAGAGGGGGGAGAGATTGGAATATAAATTCTTAGTGTTTTTTTTTTTTTTTTTTTTTCAGAAGTTGGCCAGTTTCTTCCCCAGGGTGTGCCTTTTTTTCAAGCCCGTGGGGGAAGGCTGTATCCATCTTACGGACAAAGCTTGATGAGTATCCCAGTGTCAGTGTGGGGGGTATTAGGACAGGCCATATGTTCGGAATTGCTGTTTGTGGCTACAGACCAAGATAAAACCTTCTTCCACAGGTAGGCAGAAAAGGTTCTTGAGGTTATTTAAATCTGTAGATTCTTCAGCCTGGCTACAGGAAGACACACAATTACTTGCTTTCAAGCCAGTTAGTTCAAGACTGTAATTGGGCATATATATTACTGACTTATAAACCCAGGCTCTGTGTTTATATGCATTTTCCCCTTTATATGCATTTTTCATAAACATGAAAATACATACATACAGATCCCCCCCCACACACACACATATTCTGTTACACCAGTCATAGTGAGTAATTGATGGAAGCTCAAAATGGTTAGAAAAGCTAATGGCAAAACTGCCTTCTGTTGTGTGTTCATTAAGTTCTCCATTAAAAAACAAATTTTTAGAAAAAAATAAAAATAAAAAAAAATAAAAAACAAATTTTTTTTCCCACGGGCTGGGTTACTGTTTTAAGAAAATGATGATGAGTTCAATAGGAAAACCAATTGGCTAAGTAGTTAAGATCACCAGCTTTGGGTAAAATAAAGGAGGTTTAACTCCTAGAGCCAATATTTGTCAGCTCTGTGACCTTGGGCAACAAACTTAACCTCCTTTGAGGTTGTTTCCCCTAAAATAGGGATAATCTTTGTGTTTGCCTCATGAGATTAAGTGAAGTTTTATATATCTATATATTTAATATATACCATATATATTTATATATTTTTATGTTTATATTTTATTTATGTATTTTATATTTATTTATATTACATATATATCTCATATACACATATACACATACATATAGACACATTTTATCACTAAGAATAACTTCTTAGAAGGCCAGTTGGTTTTGGTACCCTTGCTTTCGAGGAGCTGATAATATCATGGAAGGGACAGCTATGAGTAAAGTGCCCTAGAAGTACATATCCAGACGAAATCAACCCTGATGTAAAGGTGCAAGTAGAGGGCATGGTGCCAGAGAGCGGTCTGTTCTCGGTAGGCAGACCAGAGGAGGAGATGAAATTAGCTTTGATAAGCAGGTAGTTGGATGAGCAAAGGGAGAGTGATTCAGATTGAGGGGACACAGTGAGCCAATTTTCTGGAACATAAAAATGTTTAAGAACAGATAGATTCACAAAGAATGTAGTGTCTGGGGAGGAACATCACAGAATTTGAATGGAGTTGGGATTGGTCAGAACATGACTCATTTCCTTATAATTTAAATAAATCCAAGTAGTCCCATGCTTTCACTAATTCAGAATTGGTTTGGGGTGGTTATGGTGCCAAAAGGAAATTTATATTTTATTTAATTTATTTATATATTTTACCCAACATAAACTATTTAAATACACTTGAAAAATCGAGCTTATACATTTAGGATCCGTTGCATCATACATTGCATCATCATCCATTGCTCATACATTTAGATCCAATGCATCTGAACAAAAAGCGACCGAATATTACAAAGGTATTAATTCTTCAATTAATATATCAGAAACCATAGAGATTTCTGTCATAGTCGATCATCTGAAACTCACAAATGTAGAAGTCAGTAAACATACAACAGGCAAAACCTCAGAACGTATATTTAACTTTAAATATTTAAAAAGATTGAAACCCTGGGCCACCTGGGTGGAGCAGTCCATTGAGCATCCAACTCTTGGTCTCTGCTTAGGTTGTGATCTCAGGGTTATGGGATTGAGCCCCAGGTATGGCTTTGTGCTAAGAACTGAGTCTGCTTGAGACTCTCTCTCCCTTTGGTTTCCTCTCCTTCCCCTAACCTCTGCACATGCACTTGCTCTCTCTCTCAAATAATAAATCTTAAAAAAAAAAAAAAAAAAAAGTCGAAACTCTAAAGTACTCCCCAGATAACTGGTTGTGAATCTGGACCCAAATTAAGTGACAGCTAGGCCTGAAGGCAGACACTAGAAGAACATTGACCTAGGTCTACATATTCTTTAAGAACACAACAATCTGGGGCTTCTAGCAAGAGGGCAAGACTCACTAAGGTTAGCATCTTGGAGGTGGCATTGTACTGAGTTATTATATCAGGACCAGCCATCCATGTTCTAGGAAGTGGAGACAACTCATTTTATAGGGATTTTACCCCAAAGGGTTAAAATGACAAAATTTCTGTTTTTTAAAGAGATCAGCCTTCCTAATTGGGAATAGTCAGCATTTACTTCTTACCTCATTCCTAGGACAGTCTGGTAATTGAGGTATTTAAGACATCCTGAGGGATAGCTTAGATTTCTGCTACTCTTTCCCAATATAATGTCTGTGTCCTATAAATTGTATAGGCCTTCCAACACAAAAGAAAAAGTAATCAGAACTTTAAAGGGAATATTCTTAATTCTCTTTTTGTGACTAAAAACCAAATGACAGTTTCTGCAAGTAAACATGGCATTTGGGAAAGAGGGTGAACAAGCAGAGGAATGTAATTATCCTAAACTGTCTCTTTTAAGGTACATTTTTTTCCTGTACTCATGTGAGAATTGATATGAGTGTTTTGCAGAGTGGATTACTAATAAATCACATGGCTTGGGAAAGAACATTTACATCCGTATTTCTATTTCATTTTTCTGACAAAGCTTAAGTGGTTATTTCTCTGGTGATTTTTAAATTTACTCTCGGGGATCTGAAGTTCAGGGTCTACCTATTTAGATTTACAAATTTATTATAATTAAAAAAAGGTTTTGGGGCACCTAGGTGGCTCAGTCAGTTGAGCATCTGACTGGGTTTTAGCTCAGGTCATGATCTCAGGGTCATGGGATGGAGCCCTGTATCTGGCTCCAAGCTCATGGGGGAATCTGCTGGAGATTTTCCCTCTCTCCTTCTGCCCCTCTCCCAGCTTGCTCTCTTTCTCTTTCAAAAAAAAAAAAAAAAAATCTTTTAAAAAAGTAAACTTTTTTTTTTGTTGTTAATTAACTTTTAGAACCACATTGTCAAACTTAGGAATAGTCCATTTGAAGCTTAACCAAGATATCTGTATGTTCTTTGATGAGTGAAGATAGGTATACCCAGATTGAATTATCTTGTGTTACACAAGTTTGTATAATGTTTCGCCCTCCAATAGCAAATTTCTATATTTAGTGTTGTCTCACCCATTCCAGAATATATAAAAAATTGACAGAAAACAAAGAGATGTCCATATCTTTTCCAAATCTCTGCTGGTTTGGTTTGAGCAGAGGCAGGAGTGATGGAAACCATTTGTAGATTACTTACTTTATTGTAGACAATAAAGTTTGTATTCCTGGAACAAAGACTTGATTACTTACTCTTATTGAAAAGGCTGCTAATCCATATCCTACCAGAAAGTGAAATGCCAAACCAAGGTCACAGGGGACGGAAAATATTGCTTCCCAAGAAACTGTGGTTGACAAGATGGCTACAGCCCAAGTGACTACTGCAAATAAAGTTTTCAAGGAGAGCTGTGGCTCCACCCAGCAATCAGCAATGCTTTGTCAATGTCTCAGAGCAGAGCTATTTCTTGGAAACTGGTAACTCATCTGCGAATACTCAAGAGGTATTACAAGAATGCTGGTGGGTTTTTTTGTTTGGTTGTTTTTTTTTTTTTTTTTTTTTTTCCAGAGTTTGCAGTAGCTCTGTTGCACTTCAGTTGTGTTGTATCTTCTCTGATTGGCATAATCCTTGCTTTGACTATTAGATGTGTTTTTCTAATATCTGATTCCTAGAAGGAGATTAAATATTTAGTTAAGTGGTTTTGTTTGGTCCTTGTGGTGTGAAGATCCTTACAAGTGTGGTTTAGTGGGTGTGGAGATAGACTACCAGCATCAATTCCCAGGAGACTTGTTTTCTTAGAAATTGTCATCTTTTGTTGTGCCTATGAGTCCATTTAATGGACAGAGATAGCAGTGACACAGAAGAATTCAGGCAATATTTAAAACCATCTTTATATAAAGAAGGGAGGATAATGTTAATAAAATTATCTTATATATGGAATAATATCTAATGAATATAGATAAATATAATAAAATTTAAAAATTGCAACTGAGAAAACACACACTTTGGACCCCTCCGACTGCATGACAGCACTCTACGGGCTTTATCTCAACTTAATACTACCGGCAGCCTGATGGTATCCGGACTGATAGTAATCCTATTTTCTGAAAAACGGAGGGCACAGATAAGTTGCCTCATAACGTCACGACACAGCTATTAAGTGGCGGATGCAGGATTTGAAGCAAGGTAGACTCATTCCTGAGCCTTTTGTCTTACATGTTTTGATCCATACATGGAGTTGAAATTAAAATATAACTTCTCATTGCATTTACCCTCAAATAGCATTGTGAATTATTTCATTATCTTAGTATTGCTGAATGTTCAGTGTGTCACATTTCCTCAAGAGGTTGGTATATTAATTAAGACCAGGCTATTTTTCTTTTTCTTTTTCTTTTTCTTATTCTTATTCTTTTTCTTTTTCTTATTCTTATTCTTATTCTTATTCTTATTTTTCTTTTTCTTTTTCTTTTTCTTTTTCTTTTTCTTTTTCTTTTTCTTTTTTCTTTTTCTTTTCTTTTCCTTTCCTTTCCTTTCCTTTCCTTTCCTTTTTTCTTTCTTTCTTTCTTTCTTTCTTTCTTTCTTTCTTTCTTTCTTTCCTTTCTTTCTTTCTTTCTTTCTTTCTTTCTTTCTTTCTTTCTTTCTTTCTTTCTTTTCTTAATTTCAATCCTTTATGTAGGCAATGTGGGAAATAGCTACACTGTGTTGGATGTAGGGGATGCTGGGAAAACGCGTGGCCCTATAGTGGGGAATTAAAAAGCTCCTCATGAGAGATACAAGTTCCAGGTCTGGTTCCTCCTTCAGCTGACCTTGAACTGGGTGAAGTTTTCAGGGTATCATATCAAACCAGTACATTTCCTGCTCTAGCCCCATTTTTATATATATATATTTTTTTATTTTTGAAGGCAAAGAGCACAACAAGCATTAATAAGAACACAACAGCAACCAAAACCCAAAGGAGGCTATAGACAGGAAAAACGATCACAATGGTAGCCAGCTCTTCAGATGGCCTGGTTTCTTTTTTAAAAGGCATCTGATTGACAGCTAAGCTTCTGGCCCCCTGGATGGGTACGCAGGGCGCAATCCTGCCTTTCTGCATCCTGCTTTCCTGATGTTCAGTTCTGTTGCTTAACTGGAGTGCACTAAACTTCAATTTGATAATTGCATCCTCAAATCCCTTAATGAAGGTGCCTATCAAAGTATAAATAATTACCCAGTAATTTTGTATTTGCAAACTCTATCCTGGCTGTTTATGCTTTGCTGTGGTTCCAGAGGGAGGTTCAAGGGCCCACCTCACACTTTGCTAAGTCAGGGAAATTTCAAGAGCCCAGGGGACAGCATCTTAACACAGCTCTGCACCCAAGGAGGTCACATCTGCTCCCTCCCGACACTGACCTCCATCTTTTCTCCTACTATTTATATAAATCCATTGGAGAGTTGCCTTTTTGTTTTGCAGCGGGTCGTGCAGGCATCTCTCTGCAGCAGAGGTACTGCCCTGGAACTCCTGAAGGCGCCCAGGAGCCCTGGGAGCCTGGGCTGCTTGCTGCCACACTTGCCTCCTCTGTCCTGTTCTGTCCTTGGACAATATCCCACCTTAGTCATGGAAGGCCACACTAGTGGCCTGTTGGGCTTCTCCCTTCACCTTCCCTTGAGTT
Organism: Canis aureus; assembly: GCF_053574225.1. Lineage (NCBI taxonomy): Eukaryota > Metazoa > Chordata > Mammalia > Carnivora > Canidae > Canis > Canis aureus. The sequence goes on from NC_135618.1 coordinate 42,673,092, forward strand.
CCTATTTTTGGGGGCTGAGTCCCTCAGTTATTCACAAGAGCCCATCAATAGAAGTGTTGGGAATCATCCAGGAGGCAAAAAGCCAAGAGGACAACAAAACAAAACACAACATAATAGAACAAAAACCACATCCGATTTGCACGATTTCGTGAGGGTACTTCCCTGAGTACACAGCTGTGGGCGGGGAGTGCTGAGCTGCTGTAAAATGAAAAGAGAAGCTGCATACTGACAGCAGCCAGGTGACAAACCGAAGGCTTCCTGGGCTCCTGTTTTTTTCTCCTAGATACTGTTTTTAAACACATGGATTTGTTAAGAGCCTGTGCAGCTGACAGCTCCTCTAGAAAGTATTATTCTTAAAAGCTGCACTAAAATTATTCACCTCATGTAAAAACAAGTGCGATTTACATCTAATATGGGTAATTACTTTTACAGTTAATTAAAAACGCTCTCATTAAACCCCTGCTGTGATGCCAATGCATAGCTCTTATTTGCAAACAGACCCTTGGTTTGAGCTTACCTTGGTGACAAGTTGCTCCTACCTGAGAGTGGGGCTGCCTTCCTCGGTAGCAAATTCAGTTGTGCTGAGCCAGCAGCCCTGGGTTGCCAGGGTTCCTGCCAAGTCTCTCTTGTCCCCTGATATCAGCTGCGAACAATTTAGGATGAAGAGAACAAAATAATTCATGGGGGCTGAGGGTGCAGGCTTCAAAGCCAGAAGTCACAATTCTAAGATGAAAGCCCTGCTATCTTTCTTTCCATGAAGATGGGACTTGGGGATTGTTTTATGGTTTCTCTGGCTGTACAGCTCTTTCCTGCCACCTCTCTCCCAGGGAAAATACCCCGTAACCCATCCCCCACTTAAAATTCCTCTCAATCATTTATAAAGTCAGAAACCTTGCATTTTGAGCTAGCCAACTGAGATTGATTCTACTCTCTTGGTTGAATGAATTTAATGTTGAGATCTCAGTTTATAGACTGTTGTTGTTTTGCCATTTGCATGAATTCAGGCAAATGGCTTTGGAATAAATTCTCCGTCTTCACGTTCAGATTGAAACTTAATAGATTTTTGGAGCATCCTGTGCTTTGACACAGGGATCTTCGTTATACTGAACCTTCATAAACACGTACTAATGAAATGCTTTCTGAAATTATAACATTCCTGGTAAGTAATGAAAACTTTTTAATCGGGGATGCCTGGGTGGCTCAGCAGTTAAACATCTGCCTTTGGCCCAGGGTGTGATCCTGGAGTCCCGGGATCGAGTCCCACGTAGGGCTCCCTGCATGGAGCCTGCTTCTCCCTCTGCCTGTGTCTCTGCCTTTCTCTCTGTGTGTCTCTCATAGATAAATAAATAAAATTCTAAAAAAAAAAGAAAGCTTTTTAATCGAAGCATACAGTCATTGGGGACGTAAATTTTGAGGGAGCAGTTAGATTATGATCTTTCAAGAAGTTTACAGACCCCTGTGAAGGGGATGCTCTTTCTGGTCGATGGCTTCATGCATTTTAGTTTTTTGCAAAGTTATTTGCTTCCATCTGCTGGCCCTCTGTGGGATTGCAGGGGCTGAGCAAATTTGTGAATGGAGCGCTGTGAAGTGGATAAAACTTGTCAGTGCAAACGTTTATGCTCTTCCTTACATATTCAAGTGACTCTATTTGAATCTTAAGTCTTCGGAGCTGAGTGAACATAAACGGAAGAATTCAGCAGGAAGGCACGCATGACTCCGAATTTCTACCGACTGTGGTTACGAGATAACAGTTACTCATTTTTTTTCAAAAAACTTTGGGCACAATCATTATCCTTAAATAATGCAATTGAATGTGGAATATCGGTTTAAATATTCATATCCAAACACAAAATGTGGTGTTGAGGAAAGCATAAGTTACAAAGCAGGTAGATGGATTTCAAATCCCTCTTATGTCATTTGTTATCAAAACCAGTGCCTCCCTGTACGCCTTGATCCTCGGTTTTCTCATCTGAAAAATGGAAGCACTGGGCCAAATGGTCCTATAACTTGTATTTATTTTCAAAGTTTGAATCTCTGTAAAGGCAGGGAAAAAAAAAAATCAACATTAGAACCCAAGTTGTAGTAAATGTTCTAAATCCTAGGATCTAAACTCATATTGTTTAGCTTCTTTTAAATGATAAGTAATTGTTATTTGCAGAACAGTAGGAAATTTAAGTGTCCAAACTATAGAAAAATTGCTATTGAAAAGGAAACTGGGGCAGCCCCGGTGGCCCAGCAGTTTGGCACTACCTTCAGCCCAGGGCGTGATCTTGGAGGCCCTGGGATCAATTCCCACATGGGTCTCCCTGCATGGAGCCTGCTTCTCCCTCTGCCTGTGTCTCTGCCTCTCTCTGTCTCTGTCTCTCATGAATAAATAAATAAAATCTTAAAAAAAAAAAAAGGAAAGGAAATTTGTAAATAAAGGGAAAATGATGCTAACCCCCCAAATATGCCTTTTTAGCATAGGATCATTGGGGGATGATAACTTTAGGGAGGCTACAGATCCTATCTGAATCTCTGAAAACAGAGGAGTGGCCTTTTGTGAGAGAGATATTTACAGTTTTAAGAGAAATCTCCATTTGTAAAGGTGTCTCCCTTCCTGTGCCTGGAAGAGGAGGATGACTCTAAATCTCCAGAAACTCTCAGCAATGGAAGAGGCAGTGGCTGAAATCTGCATGATAACCTTACCCTTGTTTACTGTGCTTTGCCTGATAATCTGCCAGAACTGGCCAACTGCCCACCCAGACTTCTTTCTTTGCCTTGAACTAAAGGTGGCTTTAGTTTATTTATTTATTTTTTTTTCCGGGCATGTCCCACGTATACAGGAGGTAGAAGTTACTACATTTCTGTTTGCATTTTTTAACCTATCTTTTAAATATGGTGGACATGAGTGAAGAAGCTAGAAAGGTGGAAGGAAACTCTTTTTTTCCCCCCTCCCTGCATATTGTTGATTTAGAATTTAAAATGCACTTTTGAATTCTTTTTGGATTCTGGTATCAACATGTACTTTTTCTTAATGCTATCAACTGCCTTGCCTTAGCGTTTATTTTCTGCTTGAAAAGGATGAGCAAACCACCTGGACTTCTAATCCCCCTAGAGGGATAGTTGGTGGTAAACCCTGTTTGAGTTTGTCATATGAATCTTTGGCTATGTCTCCACTGATAAGGGAAGATGTTAGGGTTTGGGAGCCTAGAAAGAATTCTTGAGACATCACTGGTGCAAAAGGGGGATGGGACACATGGGCCGAAAGAGCTGCACTGGGGTCATGAGGAGTGGCCCATCATATTTGTTCAAGTTGGGAGGGGGTTAGGGAGAGTATAAGTCTCCAAGGAGTTTTGGAAACAAGTTTCCAGGACCCTGAGGGGGCTAGCTGTTATTATCGAAAGGGCATTTATTACCGTCTAATAAAACCTTAGTCGTGAGACCCTTTAGATGTATATCAGTGGGTCTTATGCTTGGAGGATGATTGCTAACATTTATCTTTGGAAGGGGGTAGAGATAAGGGAAGTTTTCAAAGGAATTTTTTATATGTTAAAGTAGACTTACAGGATCCTGGGGTCGGGCTAAGATTGCCTTTTGCCCTTAGCCAAGTGTCAACTCAACTCAGGTAGTTGAGTCCCTAGAGGAATGTCACCCTGCCTGTTTCAAGGACTTGTCAGTGGGCTATAAGTAGTAAGGAAATTTAATTTTGCTTTTGCCTTTGTTTCCTACATCATCCACCAGCTCTCCAGAGATGTTTCAAACTGCAGGTATTTCCTTTGAAATGCTCTCTGGGACTTGGTGAGTATCTGAGTCCAAGAAAACAATCCCAAGTCAAAGATAAATGACCTTATTTTACTCGCACATCCAATACAAGCACCCTGGTCTTTTCTGTATATTGCCCTTCCAGGGTTGATACCCGAAATCATTAACAGAGGTTCCAGGGGCCGTCTTCTGGAAACACAAGGGCCTGTGAACATAACAGCATGCAACTGCCATGGCATCTCTTGTATAAAGGGATTTTTCATCTCCCCTAAGGCTTGGATTACATGGCATGGTCTCTGAATCATGCCTTTCTTTTCTCTGTGATGAATAGGCAGGTATCAAACATGAGAGAATCAAACCGGAAGCTCCTTGAGGCTCTCGATTAGTTTTCTGCAGCTTCTGAAAAAAAATAACTACAAATTTGTGGCTTAATACAACAGAAATTCATTTTCTCACAGTTCTGGAGGGCACAATTCCGAAATCAGGATGTTAGCAGGGCTACCATCCTACCAGACTCCAGGAGTGAATCTTCCCCTTGCCTCCCCTAGCTTCTGGTGGCCTGAGGCACTCTTTGGCTGGTTGCCGTGTTGCTCCTGTCTTAACATGGCCATCTCTTCTCTATCTCTTAAAAGGACACTTGCCATTGGATTTAGGGGCCATACAGATAATCTAAGATGATCTTACTTCAAGATCCATAATTGCATTTTCAAAGACCATGTTTCCAAATAAGGTCACATTCCCAGATTCCAGGGGTAGAAATATGGATATAATCTTTTGAGAGTTACTATTCCACCCACTGTAGACTCCTAGCTTCAAAATCCTCTGAGGCCTCCAGAACCTCACTGGCAGACATTTCTCCCCACCTGTTCACAGGGACTGTTAAGTTCTGGGCACTTCAGTGTTGTGAATGGTGCTAATACATGATCCAGGATGATGGTTCTCTGCACTGTGGGCATAAATAACCCTGACCTACAAAATCATCAGAAACAACTAACACAAAATGCAGAAGAAAAAAAATTCTCTCTTGGGAGAGAGAACAGCTTCTGAAAAGAACAGACACACGGGTGCTTTGATATCTAAAAGCCAGAAGACCTCAGAAGACTTGGAAGAGCAAACTTTAAAAATAGAACTTTTTTTAAGTTCTCAATACCCTACTCAGAACCGGGTCTGACAAAGACATTTGGAGGATGCCGTCAATGATAACCAGCATTTACCGATGACTTGCCCTGTGCCAAGACCTTTGCATGTAGTAGATATGCCTGGCAACAAATGAGGTGACTATCATTATTATTTTACAGACAGGGAAACTAAGGCACCAGCCCACAACTAGTGTGGTATAGAGTCCAGTTATATGAAGGCAAGCGGTATGACTTCATAGGGTGTGCAGAATCCCACCTGCTGCTAGCGATTGAGCCGCTATTTGTGGTTCTCCAGCTACAGAAAGGAGAATGCCTGGCTTCTGTAGGGAAATTGATTGCCTGGTGATGAGTACATGGCTCCAGATTCATACTTAACACTTACGTAGTTGAGCTGTTTTCCGAGCGAAGTCATTAAGTGGGACTGAAGTACTTACTCGACTCTTCTGATTCGGAAAAGGTCAGGTCAGAGCCCATCCGGAGACCCCAGCTCTACGTGGAGCGATCCGGAACAATAATTTGTTCCCGCCAAAGTGACATTTCTCCAATTTGAGCCCAACATTGTTCAGAAGCTAGTGCAGTCCCCGGTGGGGCCTCCCGCGTGGATCTGCAGCGGATGACAAACCAACAATATCATCTAAATAAAAAATCTAGCGTGGGTTTAGTAAATTAATCCTGACAAGAATAAATTGAATAATCTTAGGGAAATGGCAAGCGCTCTGATTCTACCAGATGGCTTCTTTCTGTTGCTCGTGTGGGTCCTTGGTGGCAGATTAAAAACAAAAACCTGCCTTTGGCTTATTGATTTCGTTAGTTAGTTGATTAACACCTGCCACTTCTTTGTGGGTAAATCACAATTGGATATGGACTCTTCCTACAAACTCAACGCATTTTCATTGGAGGAAAGAGAGGATACGCACACTTCCCCTGGTCACAACGGCATAAAACAGACAAGGAACTGCTTTTTCTTGCCCTGTTTCTAGATGGCATCTCCTGGGTTTAAAAATAATTCATGATTTTTATCGCTCCCATACTGAGTTAATCTCTGTGTGTCTTAGTAGATGAATTCAAAGAGAGTTCTCAGTAAGAGTAAGGGTTCAAGGTCAGTCAGAGACCTCAGCCCTTAAATCAGGGCTGTAGTGAGAAAACTATGACCCTGAGTCCTAGGACTGGGCTTTGGAGGTCACTGGGGAATCTTAGCGTGGCTGTCATAACAAAATACTATCAACTGAAAGATGTAAAACAACAGAAATTTATTTTCTTATGGTTCTGGAAGCTGGCAGTCTGCGATCAGGGTGCCAGCATGACCAGGTTCTGGGAAGTACTCTTCCTGGATTTCAGGCAGCACCTTCTCTCTGCGTTCCCACATGGCCTTTCCTCTGTGCATGGCTGCAGAGAGAGAGAGAGCAAGCTCTTTGAGGTCAGTCTCTTCTTATAAGGATGTCAATCCCATCAGGTCAAGTTCCCCCTTTTTATGACCTCGTTTAGTCTCAGTTACTTCCTAAGAGGCTCCATTTCCAAACCATCAGCTACACTGGGGGTTTAGGGCTTCGACCTCTGCATTTTGGGGAACACAATCATTTGGTGCCGACTCTGCTTCAGTATATGCGGGGTGAAGCCTGAGATGCCCCATTTGGGGCACAGACCCCATTCTGGACAGCCAGTTCCTCATATTACCCCTATGTCACAGATGAGGCCATCAGGACGTCGAAAGGCAAAGGCACTTGCCTAAGCTGCACAGCCATGATGTGATGGAGCCACACTTGCGATGCAGGAACTGCTAACCATGACTGTGCCTTGAGTCCACAGTAGAACCCCTGGAGGGCTTGCTAACCCACAGATCTCTGAGTATTTCACCAGGTCTGGCCCAAGAAGATGCATTTTGTAATAGGTTCTCAGGTGCTGCTGGTGCTGCTGAGCTGGGATCACTCTTGTAGAATCACAACTGCTCCTCTTCTCAGATAAGTTACTTTAGATGTCCCTTCTTCCCTATAGAAAGGAAAATAATGAGACAGGTGGCCTGCATTACCCAGACTGACCAACTACCTCGACTAAAATAAAATAAAATAAAATCACCTGAAAGGAATGTAAGTGCCTGGTGTTAGGAGCCACTTCCAGTTGTATACTTATGCTCCGTTGATGTGTGACCCAGGATGGGTTACCTAATCATTCACCTCAATTTTTATGTGGTAAAAACTAAAAATGCCAACCTTGTTTGGTTGTAAGGAGCTTAAAGACAAGTGTGGAAAAACATCTACCATAGTTCCTGGTGCTAGGGAAGCACTGCTCATTGTTTTAGTCCCATTTTACTGATAATAAAACAATCTGTTACATAAACAAAACAAAACAAAAAAAATAGAATCTTTAACTTATGATGTTGTCTTCTTTTGTTCCACTCTTGATTCACACAGACCTAGAATTTGTTGTGCTTAATAATCACAATGGTGAGGGGATCCCTGGGTGGCTCAGCAGTTTAGTGCCTGCCTTCGGTCCAGGGCGTGATCCTGGAGACCCGGGATCGAGTCCCACATCGGGTTCCCTGTATGGAGCCTGCTTCTCCCTCTGCCTGTGTCTCTGTCTCTGTCTCTCTCTCTCTCTCATGAATAAATAAATAAAATCTTTTTTAAAAAAATAATCACAATGGTGATGGCCTTCCACTTAATCAACCCTCTCCTAATGACACATCAGCAGAGTAAACCCAACTACTTCTTGGTGAGAGAATAAATGTTTCTATGGACTTAACTTACCCCAAACTGAGCCACTGTTGTTTTCAGACCCCTCCACCATGCTGCCTCACCCACAGTCCTGACCCCTGACTCCAATCTCCATTGCTAGAATGGTCAGGTCAAAAACCTTGGCATGACCTTTGGCCTCCATCTTTCCCTCGTATTCCACATCCAATCCTTTAAGACATCTGTTGACTCCATCCAGATTCTGACCACTTCTTACCACCTCCCTCCCTGCCATCACCCTTCCCAGCCACCCTCATCTTATATCTGACCTCCTGCAGCCACCCCGAAACTGGTCTCCCCTTGTGCTCTTGGCTCTCACATGTCTATCCTGTTAAAACAGAAGTCAGATCATGTCTCTTTTCTCTTCAATACCTCTGAGTGAAGACAAGTGCTGGCCAGGACATGGAGAAATTGGAACTCTCATGCACCGCTGGTGGGAATGTAAAATGGCGCAGCTGCTGTGCAAAACAGTATGATGGTTTTTTAAAAAAAAATTAACATAGAATTAACCTGTGAGGGGTGCCTGGCTTAGTTGTTAAGTGTCTGCCTTTAGCTCAGGTCATGATCCTGGGGTCCTGGGATCAAGCCCTGTGATCAAGCCCTGCATTGGTCTTCCTGCTTAGCGAGGAGTTTGCTTCTTCCTCTCCCTCTGCTTGTGTTCTCTGTTACTCTCTCTCTCTCTCTGTCAAACAAATAAATAAAATTTTTAAAAAATCTGTGATTCGGCAATTCCCCCTCTGGGTGTATATGCCAAAGAACTGAAAGCAAGGACTTGAACAGATATGTGTACACCTGTGTTCATCATTCGCAGTAGCCAAAAGGTGGAAAAACCCAACGTGTATCCATGGATGAATGGATCAACACAATGTCCTATATACATACAATGGAATATTCTTCATCCTTAAAAAGTAATGAAACTCTGACACATAGTACTACATGGCTGAGCCTTGGATGAAGATGTGCTAAATGAAATAAGCCAGACACAAAAGAGCAGATACCATATCATCCCTCCTGTATAAGTGTTATACAATGAATTGTGCCCTTTCACCAAATTCATATGTTGAGGCTCCAGCTCCCAATGTCACTGTTTTCAGATATAGGACCTTTAGGGAGGTAATGGAGATGAGAAGGTCATAAGGGCCCTAGTTTGATAGGACTGGTGTTCTTATAAGAAGAGGAAAGGACACCAGAGACGTCTCTCTGTGCACACAGAGAAGAGGCCACATGAGGGCACAGTGAGAAAGGTGGCCATCCGCAAGCCTGGAAGAGAGGTCTCACCAGCAACCCACTCTGACAGCACCTTAATTTTGGACTCCTGGCCTCTGGAATTGTAGAGAAATAGATTTGTTTGTTTAAGCCACCCAGTCTGTGGCATTTTGTTATGGCTGTCCTCGCAGACTGGCACCGTGATGTACCTAGAGTTGTCAAACTCGCAGACACAAAAAGGAGACTGGTGGGTGGCTGCCAGGGGCTGGGAAAGGGGGACATGGGGAGTTAGTGTTTACTGGGGGCAGCATTTCAGTTTGGGAGGGTGAAAAAGCCCTAGAGATGGAAGGAGGGGATGCTTGCATAACATTGTCCATGTGCCTCATGCCACCAAACCATACAATTCAAAATGGATAAAATTAAAAAAAAATGGATAAAATAGTAAATGCTGTGTGTATTTTGACATAAAACAAACAAAAACACTCAAAAAAAAAAAAAAAAAACCAAACACCTGAGTATTTTCTCAATGCTCTCAAAATAAAAGCTAATATCCTCCTCTGATCTCATCTCCGGTATTTTCCTAGTTTACTTCTCTCCTGCCACCGGGTCCTCTTCCTCCTTCCTTTAGCTTAACTGTGTCCGATACTTTGCACTTGTTCTTTCCTCACCCGACAGGTTCTGTCCCCAGACGGCGACATGGCTCATCCCCGAATTTCCTTCATGCTTTTGTTCAGTTGCCACTCCTCTTAAAATTTAAAATTTTATTCCCCCATGCTCACCATTTCCATTCCCTTCACCCTGCTTTATTTTTCTTTATAGTACGAATCCTCTCATAAAATTAAAAAATACCGTCTACTAATGTTCCTTTTACATTGTCTTGTCTCTTCTAGCAGAATGTAAGCCTCACCAGGGCAGGACTTCCCATGTATTTTGTATGCTACTGAGTCTTCCTTTCCTAGAGCAAGGCTTGGCAATCCATAAGTGTGGAGCGCATTAGTAAATGAATATTGCAGTTGCTTGTGTGTGTGTCAGATATTTGTTGTCTAACTGGTGAATTCTTCGAGTGTAGAAACCATGTTTGTTTGTTTTTTCCTTTACATTCTGGAGCAACATGAAAAGATGCATGAAAGGGCAGGGCAGCCCCGCTGGCGCAGCGGTTTAGCGCCGCCTGCAGCCCAGGGCGTGATCCTGGAGACCCGGGATCGAGTCCCACATCAGGCTCCTTGCATGGAGCCTGCTTCTGTCTCTGTGTCTCTGCCTGTGTCTCTCTCTGTGTGTATTTCATGAATAAATAAATAAAATCTTTTTTAAAAAAGATGCATGAAAAAATAAAATATGCAATAAATATAGATGGACGGATGGAACCATGGATTAATGGATGGATGGATCATGCATAAATGGAGAAGGGCTGGGTGACGGATGGATGGCTGGATAAGTGGATGGACAGAACAATTAAAAAAATAGATGGTGATAGTTTTGTGATGAAAGGAGGTAGACTTGACTATACTAAATCTGCAATGGGAGAGAGATATTAAGTCCAAGTGAGGGCAGTTTCTGCTGATGTGAATGAAGGTATCGGCGGAGGGGGGGGGCATATGATTTTATGAGCCATCAGCTTCTCTTTGTTGTGGCCTCTGATCCATAGATTTGCCTTCACCCCACATCTACGTGTAATAAAGCTTAGTTATGACATCCATATGTCTCTAATGCAAACACCAGGGCATATACTTCTTAAAAGGGCTATAAAGAGCAATGGCTCGAGAAACAACCGTTAGGAGTGTGAGTTTTTTTTTATTATTTTAAAGGGCATTTCAACGACACTGCTGAATGTTCCCTGGCCGTAAGTCTGACTCCTGTTCTTTCTCTTTCTTTTCTCTCCCTCTCAGGATATCAAAACAGACTGCAATACCTGTGTGGAAATAGAGGACAGAAAGGTAAGTCAGTGTTTTTCATCTTTCTGGTTTCAAAAGAAAACAAGAACTCTGTGATTTAAACCCAAGTGTTTAAGGCTAGACGATGGCTTGCAAAGGTGATTCGTGTACTGATATTAGACACTTCAAGACCGTCATACTTTAAAACGTGCATCTGTGTTACCTCTGATGACTTCAGTGAAGAGCGCAGAACATAATTAAGTACTTAAAAAATTGGTGCCTATTTTTATTTTAGTCATATGCTTCAGGAAGGTAGCTCATTTATCCTTAGCCCATTTCACATTGTTGTTGAACATCATTTTCTTTTTCCCCCTGCGTGGGCCCAGCCCTGGGGTGCCCCCCTACCACCGCCCCCCCCCGCCGCCGTGTGGGTGTTGTTGAAGATCATTAATGATTATTCTGTGATATCATATACATGGTAGATTATAAAATATTGGGCTTTCCAAGGTACGTCCCTGATTTTGTTCTACTCACTTTGAGAGAGAGCCTGCCTCAGTTTCCATCATGACACATTTACGTGAGTGGCAACTTTCTATGGCATAAATCTATTTACGGGAGATGTTTTGGGGAGGGAGGCAGGGAGGGGAGATGGTTTCCTATATTTTCAGAGTCACCCCCCCCCCCCCATTTATCTTCTTGTTACACTTCATGCGGATCCCCTCAGGAAAAACAACCGTTAGAGAATTGTTCTCCACGGTCTGTCCTTATTGACAGAGTTCACAGAAGTTTCCCTGGTAAAGCGCACCCAAGCAGATCAAATTTTACCTTTAACGCCTTGGATCCAAAGAGGTCAAATAAGTGAATTGAGGGTACGTATCTCCCGGCTACTTTTGACATCATTCCGCAATTTTGAAAGATGTTTCTCTCTGCAACTGTACCATTATCGTCAAATGCAGTTATTATTTCAAGCAGAGGTTTTGAGGCCTGATTCTTGTGTGATAGCTTGGTCACCTGCTGATTAGCAAGATGGTCAAGGACTCCTCAAAACAAAATTTGCTTTTAAGTAAAAGGCAATTGTCATGCATTATTTTAAGGAGTGTTAACCTTGTTTTGGAAGGAATAACTATAAGGTAGCTAAGACTTGCTCCGCATGATCCTCCAGTTGGTGGCTCCAGTTCTGGGCTGCTCTCCTTGGCAGGCAAAGGCGTTTCATTTTTTTTATTCTTAAGATTTTATTTATTTATTTATGAGAGACACAGAGAGAGGGAGAGGCAGAGACACAGACAGAGGGAGGAGCAGGCTCCAAGCAGGGAGCCCAACATGGGACTCGATCCCGGGACTCCAAGATCACGCCCTGGGCCGAAGGCAGGTGCTAAACCACTGAGCCACCCAGGGATCCCCAGGCAAAGGCATTTCAATTCACATTTGCACCCGTCCTGTGTTTGCATGCTGGCATACTTGCAGGTGTGTATTTTGTGGGCTAGACAAATGGAATTTAGGCTGGACGTGTGTCTACAGTCTTTTTTTCATCCGTTCCTACCATTTCTGCCAAGGGTGATCTGCCCTGACAGCTCTGCCCATGTCACAGTGAACACAGGTCACCTGCCCTGCTTCCTAAGGTCAGGATGCTTCTACTTTCCTTAGACTTTTATGGAATTTACAAGCATTGTTGTATCATATATATATATATATATATATATATATATATTTTTTTTTTTTTTTTTTTTTTTAATACCTTCTTTGCCAGTAGTGTTTGAAAGATACCAGGAGACCTGACACTGTTAAAATAATATCAGTTCCGTCACTGGCAAGATAAGTGAGCAAGCAGGGTCATCTCTAGGCAACGAAAGCTGGTCACATGGCTCCATTCTGCAGACCCAGACTGCCACTGGTTCATACATCACGGCGATAAGCATCCCCTAAGCCTGTGGAGGCCTCGTGGTGCTTACTGGTGAGGAAAAGTCCTATGTGCTCCTTCCGTACACGGCTTCCCCCATTTGCAAAAAACAGTAACATGCATGGGTGTGTGCACACATGCACACAAACACGTGCATTTCTGTGCTTTGTCGTAGCCTGTGGGGTTGAGTCAGGCACTTCAGATAAGGCCTCCTCTCTAAACACGTTCACCTGGCATTTTCTAAACATGAACACTCATGACTGATGACACATGAATTAACCAAAGCTCTGTGACTGCAGCTAATTGGGGAGGACTCCTAGGAATGCCACCGCGGTGATGCCATTTTGAGGGTCTTATTCTCTAAGGACTTGTTCCTTCTGTGCAACAGAACTCTCCTTCCTCTTGGAATTCTTTTCTGATTTATTTTTGTGTGATCCTTACGTTTGGGCTGTAGCTTCTGTGGTTCTCCTACTGTGTGGTTGGGAGTGGGGATGAGGTAGGTGCTGGGGGTAGAGCTCTGTACGTTGGGGTCTTGTCTCCTAATGGGAAAGTCAGCCCCAGTCATCCCAGAGGGGCATGTCCCCACCGTCCCCACGAGAGTGCCGGCCCCACCCCTGCGTGCAGTGGTGTGGCACCAGGGCGTGCAGGGCGACGGCGGCCGTGGCTTCGGGGGTGATCTTCATCCCGTCTCTCGAATGCACTCTGGTACTTCTGTCACCCTGACGTATAATTATGAAATTTCACCATTGAAGTGATGACACTTGCTCCTGCGTATGTGTGTGTGCCCCTCTCCACTTAATCCAAACGTTTCTGGCAAAATCAGTAATTTGATAAAGTGGAATTGAAGTGACGAGAGATGACAGAGGTGCCAAAATAATAAGTCAGCCTGCCTCTGAAGACGCAGCCCTTGGCCCGTGTGGGTCTTTACGAAATGCTGAGTGCTCTGAAGGCAAACCAACAGTGATTTCTTTGAAGCTCAGTTTCCTTTAGTTAAGAAAGCTTAACATGACATCTATGGGACTAGATGGATCCCCAGGTAAACTATTTTACTTTATTTTTCTCATTTCCCTTTCACTTTTCCTTCCTTTTTAAAAGATTTTATTTATTTATTCATGGGAGACACAGAGGGAGAAAGAGAGGCAGAGACAGAGGCAGAGGGAGAAACAGGCTCCATGCAGGGAGCCCGACGTGGGACTCGATCCCGGGTCTCCAGGATCACAACCTGGGCCAAAGGCAGCGCTAAACTGCTGAGCCACCCGGGCTGCCTTCACTTTTCCTTCCTTCGTGTCTGCCCCTCTTCTGTATATTCTATATGTATGGACATATTTGTGTGCTCACACTTGTGCCTTTGTATATGGTTGAGTGCCTTCTGGAGAGAAGAGGTCTAGAAAACAAGATCTCAAGTTTGCCATAGTCTAATAGGGTCTCTCCCTGCCATCCCTCCAATGTCATGCCTCATCCCATTCGGTTGGGGCGTTCACCTTGACATGAATCACTTTTGCATTGACTGAATCCCAGACTGGATCCAATGATAGAAGATAAACGGTGACTGCCCAGAGCTGGAGAGAGCCCCCGGCCTAAGGAAGGACAAGAACATCCCTCTTCCGGTCTGCACAGTCTGGTTCCATCGGAGAGTGCTGGCCGAAGGAGAGAATAGTTCTCTCTGATGTCTCTATCTTTCTTTATTCTAAACGCCTAATCTCCATTGGCAGACGACAGCAAGGAGATCCTTGCCCGGTTGTGTATGGAGAAATTCGCGGCCTGTGTTGGGGTGTGCTTCTGTTGCACGTTTCCCTTTTGCTTCCAAGCCCACCCAATAGCGGAGCCCACCCCTGTGAGTGGACCTGCATTTGGATGGCTTTCTGGCCATTTCTTACAATCGTCTAGAAGCTGTCATGGGGAGATCTCAAGGGCTGGAGGCATTTTTCACCTCTAAGTGGGAAGCAGAGCTCAGATCAGTACTTCCCACAGGTGAATGTCGTGGAGCTGATGCAGATTTAGCAGCGGTGATGCAAAGGAGTCCAGGACCCGGAGCCGGCTGTGCGGCCTTGCAAAACCGCAGGCATTTGACATTTACAGTACCCGTGTTTCTGGTGGGGAGCTGAGGCATTTAAATTCATTTTTATTTGTGGTGTAAAATCCATCTGAATTCCAGTAGTATTATGAAGACTGCAATTCAGGTGATCGCAGAAGAGGCGGATGGACCAGCCGGGGGAGCATCTGTCAGGAGGAGATGAGAGCCCATTTGTCAAAGGCTATAAACACAGACAGGCCTTCCTCTTCTCACTTATCGCCTAGCCTGGTCCAGCTAACCAGTTTCAGATCTGTTATGAAATTGTGTGGAAGGAGTTTGAGCGGGTTTCAAAGTTAGGGCGCCCTTCAGGTTGGATCCAGTCGGAGCTGCGCTAGGGGTCCGCGCTGGGTGCTGAGAGTAACTCTGAGCATTCACACTTTTCCCTTTTGGAGAGTTACTCAGGCTCGGGACACTTAAGTGCCTCCTGTACTTCCAACGTCCTGTGTGGAAGGTACCAACCTTATCCGAGTTACACAGATAGAAAAATGAAAGAGGGTAAGTGACTTAACCTCTTAAGTGCCCGCGATCATATAGCATCATAGGCCAGGATTGGAACTCAGAGGTTCTTAATGCACAGGCCAGGCTTTTAGCTCTGATGCTGGACTGCCTCACACACACCAGCTATGAGAATTAAATCGGTAGGAGACTTGCCCGTCCCTACAGATGAATTTGTGCTCGGGGCTGGTGTCTTCATCCATTGCCAACAAAATAATCTGTTTTTCAATTTGGGGCAACCTTTCAGCCCTCCTGTGTTAGCTCTAGTAGAGTCTCACTGTAGAGACAGCACAGCCTTGTCAGCTATGACCCTCTGATGAGCCACTGGCACCTGGCAGTGGGTAGGCCAGGACTCTCGGTCTTGAGGACAGGAGAAAGCAGCACCAGAAGTGCAGTGCTGGCTTGTTTCCAATAGACCTGGTTCAGTTCTAGGTTTTGTATTTCCACCAGGGTATATGCAAGGATTAGAAATTCCGTGCTCACAACACAGGGGCGAACATAATATAGTAGTGAAGATCATGGGATTTGGGGCCTAGAAGTCCCGGTTTTTAGTCCCAGTTCTCCTATTTAGCAGTTCTGTGACCTTGAGAAGCTCTCTTACCTAGTATCACTCTCCATTTGCCTGTCTGTGAGTTGGGGATCATAAAATTCACTTGAAGAGTTGATTTGAGGAGTTGGCAATACTGTAAGGCAGTGTATATATGTAATGCCTGGCACAAAATAAGAACACAGTCAACTGCATGTACTTTTATTTCTGTTTTACCTAATGTCCATACCTGCAGGCATCACATGTCATTTATAATTAAATTTCTTTAAAAAAAAAAAAGGGAGGGGCAGCCTGGGTGGCTCAAAGTTTTAGCACTGCCTTCAGCCCAGCCCCTGATCCTGGAGACCCTGGATCGAGTCCCACGTCAGGCTCCCTGCATGCAGCCTGCTTCTCCCTCTGCCTGTTTCTCTGCCTCTCTCTTTCTCTGTGTCTCTCATAAATAAATAAATAAATAAATAAATAAATAAATAAATAAATAAATAAATAAAATATTTAAAAAATAATAAAAATAAAATAAATAAAAAAGGGAAGTCCCCCAGAAAGTGTTTTGGAGGCTCACAGAAACAGATAACCAGGGGACCTAGAAGGCTTGAGAAATATTTTACAGAAGAAGAGATGTTTGGCCTAAATCAAGAAATGAACTCCCCTGTCTGCTGGGTCAGGGCAGGAATCCTATGTTAATGAAGAGAGATTACGGGGTAACATGAAGCCATGGAGACAGCAGTGAATTCAGAGGCCATGGCACAATACCTGCTGCCATGAGAAATATATGTCCCGTGTTGCCAATTTCTTTCTTCCTTCCTTCCTTCCTTCCTTCCTTCCTTCCTTCCTTCCTTCCTTCCTTCCTCTCTCTCTCTCTCTCTCTCTCTCTTTCTTTCTTTTGATTTTTAATTTATTTATTCATGAGAGACAAAGAGGCAGAGACACAGGCAGAGGGAGAAGCAGGCTCCCCACGGGGAGCCTGATGCAGGACTTGACCCCAGGATTCCAGGATCACACCTGGAGCCAAAGGCAGATGCTCAGCCACTGAGCCACCCAGGTGCCCCTGTATTGCCATTTTTTAAGCCAATCTGGAAATACTGAATTTTAATGGAAAAGTACTGATTTTTAAAACTGTGCAAGTTGAGTAAAACACATATGCAGAAAAGATCCAAGAGACTTGAAGCCTTGGGACTTGCAAACTCAGTCTCAGTGGTTTAGGAAGGACTCTTACGTGAGTGTTTTCAGGGGTGGTGCTGATTGAAGCCCTCCTGGCAGAGGGAACCGCACAGGCAAAGACAGAGGTGTGAACGCATGTGGTGCGTTTCGGGTTGGCCCAGGCCCGGTGTGCATGTCTGAGAGTGGCCACAGGGGAGACTGGGGTGGTGACTGAGTAGCAGCTTACGGGGTGTATTGTTACCCTTGCGGATGGATCGGGGGTTGTGTCAATGTCCCCTCCCAGTGGAAGGAGAGAGTAGGAGAGGGCAGGTCCTTGCTGGAGGAGGCCAGAGATGTACATACTTGAAACGTTGTGTGACTTACTCTCCAAAAAGGAAGTCCTGAAGCAAGAGGGAGAGGGGGACAGAGTCCAGGGATGGCGCCAGAGGCTGGCCATGGCTCGGTGCAGGGAGGGAGTGAAGGGGAAGGCTTTGCCGGGAACAAGGTGAAGTCAGCCAGGACTCAGAAATAATGGTGCTCAGTTCCCAGCCAATTGTCCTGTTTTAACGATGTGTGGTGGAGGAGGACGGTGTTTTCCTGTGGGCCAGTACTGCCAAGTGTGGGCCTCATATGATAAATGAGGTACCTTCAGGTGACTCATGGAAATGGCATCAAATCACTTAGTGAAGAAGGGTTGAGGTTATTGTCTTGTCAGTGATTTTTCAGACCTGGGGATTGCATAAAGGAGACTTAATTTGGTGGGTGTTTTGTTTTGTTTTGTTTTTTAATAAAACCCAAGGTCTCCAATATTTGCTAAGCTACCCTTCTAACCAAGAGACCCAGAGCACTTGACAGGCAATTCTGACATCTAGCTCTAATTTAGTAACATTGCTTTACTTTTGAATGAAGCTCGCATTCTGTATCTGACAAAGAATACTGCTCTTTCCATTTGCTTCAACATACAAGTTTCTTTTAAAAAATTCTACTTAGGATTATCTTTTATCATTTTAACATGTTCATTAAGAACTAAACAGCTGAGTTGATTTAATAAAAATCAGATGGGTGTCAAAAAAGTGTATATGTGGATTACAGATAACTGTAGTTTGAGAATCTGTTTTTAGATGGTGGGTTTGCAGTCAGGAGAGAGACTTGGGTTTGCATTTGGGAAATTTCAAACCCTGCTTGTCTGCAAGGAGGACTAGCTGGGCAAGAGGATGCACCCAGGTGTCCAGGCTGGAGTGCAGACAAGAGGACATGAGTCTGACTAGAGCCATACAGGAAATGGAGAGGAAGATCTTCATTTGGAGAGAGTTCATGAGAGCTATCCATGTGGTTTGGTGACCCTGATTCATGGACAGTTCCATTCAGGGACATGTCAGAGGCTGCTCAATTTAAATATCTGTGTATAGCTGGCTGCCATGAGGAGTAGAGTTGATCAACATGGACAATAAATTAATCTCCTGGATTTCAGAGGCTTAGATGTCAGTGAGGTTGAAAATGAGCACAAAGCAGTCACCAGGGTTGGTTTTCTATTAGTCCTGCTGTCTTGCTGTGGGGTTGGGAGTGGAATAGTCCTCTGGGCTCTGACAGGCAGAACAAAGACAGAGGGGAAGACATGCTCCTTGCTCAGAGGGTCTCTCCCTGGAATGGGAAGCATTCATGGACGAGTTTCTCATTAAAGACTGAAATGAGATACTCAAGGCAGACAAGGGCAAAGACTGCAGGGAACACCATTTGGTGAGACTCGGGATTTGTTTAGGGACTGGATTTCTTTTCTGCTCCAAATGTCCTTTGTTTAAAGCTGATTATGTTTATGCATTAAGTGGGTAGATGCTCCAAGATCCCCCAAAGCTGTGGAAGTAAAAATTAAAGTATCCCTGAGGAATGATATTTGAGTCACAATTGAAGTCAGGGAGAGGAGTAGAGGATCCTGGGTCGCACACGGAGATGGAAGTCTGGAGGAAGAAGAGGGGCATGACTCAGGAACTGAACAGAGGTATGTGGCTTGAGATGAAGCTGGGAAGAGGGCAAAGGCCAAGCTACCTAGAGCCTTGAAAGCATGAGAGTGCTTTGTCCAGTGTCATAGAATGAAATCTACTTTATGTGGAATGTGATCTGATGGTGTGAAATAATCAGATGCATAAAGACAGCCTCACTGCCTAGGGTGTCTGCTTACCACAGCTTAAACTTGATCCCTAAGACCTCTAGCAGGTCACCTCTGGTCCTACTATCTCTGGCCAAAGAATAGGGCAGGGTCATCTAACACCAGCAAAGCTTTTGTCGAGGTTGCTTACCTTTTCTATGGGTGTTGCCTTCTCCATCTCATGCAGATTTCGCAAGACCATTAATCTTCAAAAAAAAAAAAGAAAAAAAAAAGACCATGAATCTTCTTCAGATTATTAACCATCATTCCTATCAGGCAAGGCTGCCATTCCAAATGAGTTCATAGCAACTACTCAGTCTCTGCTTTGGCTGTGTTTGGGGCAGCAGGATATTCTTGGTGCCACCGTACCTGGCCAAAGAATGGTGTCATCTAGCATCAGTAAAGCAACCCACATTTATAGATTTGCCTCTGCTCTATTGAGATATTCATGAGACTTGGGGTCACAAGAGACCCCATCTTATCCTTCTCTGTGCTGGAAAATGGGGCACTCTGACAGCCAGATTCAACATCGTTTCTGCTTAGACATGGGGACTAGCCCAAAGTAGAGATGATAAATTCCAGGGTCTGGAATTATGTGTGCAGAACCTCAGATAGGGAATGGAAGTCAACTCTGGAGAAGACTTCTCCTCTCTCAGAATTGGTTGCTGCCAAGAAATCTTTGGCATTTTGTTCACTTCTACATAATTTATTTCAAAAGATAATGTAATATGGTGGAGAAGAGTTTGGAAATCAGGTGTAGGTTTGAATCCTGGTTCTGCCCTTAGTTACTAGTTGCAATATTGGGAAAGCCACATTAGCTTTCTGATTCACGGTCATACCATTTGTAAAACGGGGATAGATAATGCATGCCATGGATTGTTCTTGTGGGCTGTATTAGGACATCTTCACCTGCATAATAGAAAACCAATTTGGACTGGCTTAAAGGTTTAAAAAAAAAAAAAGCAGCTGTTAAAATAACGGCAAAATTGGGCTGTCTTCTGGTAGAGCTGGATCCTAGTATTTAAATTCAAATGAGGTGGTAAAGATGGGGACCACTAGCTACAGGCTTAAATTCTACCTGCAGAAAGAGAACTTTTTTTCCCAAAGGTTCCAATACAAATGTTGGGGGTGATGCTTATTGGCTTAATTGGATCACTTAGTTATGGAAAGCAGTACTCAGCCTGTGTGTCTGCCTTCATCCACAACCAGAAGTGGGTTGAGCCCCAACTGAACAACTTAAATGGAGTACAGTGGAGCCCCTAAAGGAAACCTTGACTGTTTTTTAGAAGATAAAATGGAGAATAGTAGTTGACCTAGCATGCACTGGGCACTTACTCTATACTAGACAGTGTTTTTGGCACTTTATGTGCCTTTTTTTTTTTTTAAGTAGACTCAACACCCAGTGTGGAGTTCAATGTAGGGCTTGAACTCACAACACTGAGATCAAGAATTGGGCACTTAACCAACTGAGCCACCAGGTGCCCTTATGTGCATTCCATCATTGAATTTTTATAAAGATCCTTTAAAACATGTACAGTATTTATCTCCATTTTGCAGATGAGAAAACTGAGGGAAGGAGGACTTAACTAATAAGCCTGAGATCACCCAGGTAGTAAGTGTAGGATGGATCCCCACCCAGGTGGCCTGCCTTTGATTCTTAACCACTGACTATGTTACTGCTGCCAAGGATACCACACCAGAGAAAATAATAAATGGTCCTTGACTGCTCAGCATGCGCAGTGCCTGGCACACACGTAAATGGTCACTCCGTTTTTGAAAATTATTGTAATAAAGCCCTCGAAAGAATAGAAATAACTTGGGCCAGCGCTAAATGACATTCTGCAATGCATCTCTGTATTTAATTTCCTCTTAATCACTCCTCCATAGGTATTATCTTGAGGTCCTCAATGGGTCTGCTCTTCGGAATGATCAAAATGTTCATGGTTCCAGTCAGTGCTTCACTTCTCTGCATGACTGAGAGTTATTTTTGTAGACAAGAGCTTCTTACTCCAGGATGGGTCTCTGTGCCTGCCTTTTATTATTTTATCTGTAGGTTAGTGGATGCTTTCTCTTTTACTGAACTTTGAAAATGAGATGTTAGTGGTACTTTCCTCTCTCATTTATTTTAGGGAAATTTGAAGGTGGTGGTGGCTGGGGGTTGGGGGGCGGCACATAAAAACTGGAAGAGCTTCTGAAATGGATGTGGTATGGAGTTAAATTAGCCTCTCATGGGCCAGAAACCCAAATGGCAGATGATGAGGGGTGCTGGGCACACTCAGCAGTACGATGGGCAAAGATGTAACACATAGAGTGCAGTGAAAAAGCTATTGAGGTAGATAAGGGCATTTGTCTGATACAGCCTCCCATCAGCCTTGAAGTTGGCTTTGGGAAGCTAGTTTAAAGAATCACGGGTATAACAGACTGGTTAAGAACTCTAGCTCAGGATTCTCAAAGGCCCAGGTTTGAACCCCAGCTTGGCCACTTCCTGGTTACTTAACCTCTCAGATGCTCATGTTCTTATGTAAAATGGACAGAATAAGAGTAGATACTTTCTGGGGCTACTATAGGACTCATTGAGCTAATTTACTTAGGGTACGTAGCTTGCTGGCCATGCAGAGGATATGCCTCCAATACATGCAAGCTGCTTTATTACATTCTTATGTTTGCTTTTCTCCCCTTCTTCTTTCACTCTGGAGTCTGTTTCTCAGATCTCTGGTGGGATCAGAGAAGTTAAGTAAAACTGGTCTAGGACTACTTAAGTACATAGCAACATAAATAACAAATCTGAAACTAGATACTAGGTCCCCAGTTATAAACCTAGAGTTTTGTATATCCTGTAGGTACCCATCAATCTGATTGAAGGTGCACAGAGAGGGCTGGAAAGCATGCCTAAATGTGTAGGGCAGTGATTGGAAACAGATTTAATCTCTGGTGCCAACTCAGATTGATTGATAATCTGTGCAGAATGCTGTGTTGACGGGATGTCTGAGCTCTGGGTTCTACAGAAGGAGTGCATGATTGATTAGTGATGTCTGACAAGGGTGAAGGAGGGGGAATTACAGCGTGTGTGCCAGAAATAGGTGGTTCCTGGCCTGCAATCTGGCAACTGATGAGTGACACAAACCCCAAATGCTTTGTATTTAAGCCCAAAGATGAAGAGAAGATAGACACGTCATGCTT
Source organism: Canis aureus (assembly GCF_053574225.1). Taxonomy (NCBI): domain Eukaryota; kingdom Metazoa; phylum Chordata; class Mammalia; order Carnivora; family Canidae; genus Canis; species Canis aureus. Next base: position 42,695,254 of record NC_135618.1, read on the forward strand.
CTGTTGCATTCTCTGTTTGGTCTTTACTTTTGAGCACACCTGTGTCTCCTGTTATATTACAGATTTGCAACCCATCAAGGCCCTGGTATTTTTATAGAGGATGCATGGCTTAAACACAATTGAACACATAAAAGCCTTATACCAGACACACGCATATAGCCTCACTCTCCTAGGCCCTTGGGAAACCTACGCTATTTGATTACTTTTGGTGATAACTTAGGACTGACTAACCTCAGACTGACTTTAGCCTCAGATAGGGTTATGTTTTTGATACCTCAATTTTAAAAGTGTGATTTATCTATAAGATATTTGTCATCTCCTAAAAAAAAAAAAAGATGTCTGTCATCTCTTTGCTTTATGAATTAATTGGGGCTGAGTTGCTTACATTTTAATACCATTAATTATAGCTGTTACTTTCATTTGTCATTTATTTTACTTAAAAGAAGCAAGTCTATTTTTGTGTAATTTTTAGTGATACTTCTTTAAATTCTGAATTAAAATGCATTTAGGAAACACCTAATTAAGTGGAGAGCTGGTTGTCTAGAATAGTTCTGTCATTTCTTCTCAAAAAAAAAAATGGCCATCAGCTTCTTTTGTGATGAGTGGAGTGAGAGTTAATTAATTTTTTTTCCTCTTCAGTTGGTGTGTTTTATTATCCCACTTCTTGATATGTGATTGGGTGACTTTACGATGCTTTAGATAGAAAGCATGTCCTGTCCAAATGTGATTTATGTTGTCTCAGAACTTTTGCACAGTTCAGCTGAAATTTTGTTCATGTTGATGAAGGTCAGAAAACCCAGGGATTATACCATCCATCTTAGCAGCTAGAGTGCTGAAATAATTTTTGATGGAGCCTAATGCCGTAGCAACAGAATCCAAAGGTGGGGTGGGAAAAACATGCACACATGTGCAAATTCACATATGCACAAGCACACACATGCATAAGCCTATGCGTGCATTACATTGAGTTTTTATCATTTTAGTTGGGCTTTTAAAATTTGGCCTATTATAGGTTAAAATTTATTCTTGAATACAGTCATCAAAAATGCAGTATCTTTTACTGTGGCCATTGCAGACTAAAAGCTCTCAGAGTCTACAGGTCAACCAGAGGTTTTTCATATTTTCTTTTTATCCAGGTTTTCTGGGTGGATTGGAGGACAAGTCCTTTAGAACAGAAAAATATTCCAAGCTTAAAGCATCCAGCTTCTTGTTAAGGGGCATATGGAGGGAAGCAAATCCTGGTCATAAGGCAGGCTAGCAGGATGACTCAGCCAGGAGGCTGATAGCTTTTCCCAGATACCTGATCTAATTAAAAAAAGAAACTGGTTCCCATGGTATACAGAGAATCAAGTCAAAGGAGTAATAGAACTTTAATTGCATCTCTTGCATCCCCCCAAAATAGTACCCTACGTTGCAATAAGGATAAAAAAAATATATGTTTTTTAATTTGATCTATTCAGATTGAGTTTTTCTGTTGATCCAATTCATCAATCTGTGAATTGACAAATATTAATTTTGCCCTGATGATAGGAGTGTCTTCATGGGGAAATCATAAAAGCCTGAGAGTAATCACTAAGAAGCTAACAGAAAATTCACACAAAAGGAAATCATACATAGACTCAAACTCATGGTGAACACCTGTCTTTGATAGCTGTATGAAAATGCAAATTAAAGCCAGTGTGAGATAGTAATTTCTACCTACTAAATAACGCCATATTAACAGGAAAGTAGGAATATTATCTTTTCCCATACTAGCAAAATTGCCATGAAACTGGCTCCTGCATTCTTTACTATTTGTACTGCAATTTGGTAGAACTCATTTAAAAACCAGAGCACCCATACCTATGATCAACCATGCAGATGATTATTCCTTTGACTCGGTCTTATTCCTATGAATTATTATAATTGCCCAATCTTAAGGGAGTGGCTTATTATGTTGAATATAGACCATTGTGGAGTATAATGCAGCTGTTAAAAGTGATTAATATACTTGTGTCAGAGGTCCACTCAATAACTGATATAATGTTGAGCAAAAACACCTCCCTTAAGATAACATGTGCTTCTGCTATAATCAAGTATAAAATTGACATAGAGAAAGAAATATTTATGCTTTTCAATGTTCAAGCATAGTTTCATTAATTTATGATTTGAGAATTAGAAAATAAGTAATTGTGATCATTTATGTTATGTGTCTACTTGCTTGGCCATGGGATGCCCAGATTAACTTTGATTTTTGGACGTGTCTGTGAGGGCGTTTTCCAGATGAGATTGGCATTGGAATCAGTAGATTTAGTAAATTAGGTAACCCTCAAGCTGGGTGAGCCTCATCCTCTATTCAGGGCTTGAATAAGACAAAAGGCAGAGAAAGGAAGAATTTGGCACGGCGCCCCACCTTTCTCCCCACTGATTGAGCTGGGAAGCTTCATCTCATCTTTTCTGGCCCTCAGGCTGGGATTTATACCATTGGCTCCCCTGTTTCTCAAAACTTCAGACTCAGTTAACCACCAGCTTTCTTGGATCTCCAGCTTGCAGTGGCATATCAATGGATTTTTTCAGCCATAATCACATGAACCAATTCCTCATATTAAATCAATGGATCTCTCTCTCTCTTTTTTTTCTTTCTCTTTCTCCCTCTCTCTCTCTTCCACTCTCTCCTATAGCTATCTTTATCTATATTATCTATATCTCTATCTAATTTTCAATTGGTTCTGCTTCTCTGGAGAACTCTGACTACAGTTATACTAGAAGGAATGGAGTTCCTCCATTAGAAGATGTGCAGAACTCAGTTTAGGGCTGAGTTAGACATGTTACTTAACCTTTCTGCATCTCAGATTTCTCTTCTGCAAGAAGATAACAATGATACCACCTATCTCTTAAGGTTATTGTGAACCTTATCCATAATATACCTCAACTGCCAGTCCAGTTCCTGCCATGTAGTAATTACTGAATGCATGGCTGTTAATAGTAATAACATCACTAAAAGCCTTAACAACAGAAATTATGATAAATAATTTTTATTCCTGTTGAGAATTAGAATGAGGTGGAAAGAATCTCTAAACAGGATACCATAGTCTATAAGAAGTGTATCAAGTGAAATGTTACCAAGGGGCCAAACATATGAACAACTGTCCCACTGCTGAGATGGTCCTTGAAAGAAGCCTTTCATTTCATTTCATTTCATTTCATTTCATTTCATTTCATTTCATTTCATTTCATTTCATTTCATTTCATTATTTCATTTTCAAAAAGCAGAAATAGAGTTCACAGTATTGTTATCCAATACCTCACTGAATCTATTGGGCAAACATGCTAGTTTAAGCAGGTAAAATTTCCTAGGTGGACTTGCTTCATGTTTGCTGAAATGGAATGCTTCAGGATTTGTGGCAAGTTAGAAAACAACGGATGGGACGATCACAAAGACAGAAGCCCACCACATCTTGAGACCAAGCATTTTTAGCTGTCGCCTCAGACCCATTTGGTGGAAGTTTCTCTACCAAGTAGAGGCCTCCAGGCCCTTTGTTAGTCATGAAGCTAAACCAACTACTGATGCTCTTGAAGCATAACTGTCTATTTAAATCAGATCTATTTCAGGCCTTAATTTGGTGGAGTGAATTTGTATTTTATCAGAAGTCCATTATTGGCAGAATTATCAAGGAAATGACTTCCACCTTGCTAATGGATGTCATTCCAGGGCCACTCTTCCAAATAAATTGGAGCCATTTGTTTATCAGCCTATCCCAATAATTTTAAGATTCCATAAAACTACTGTGTATCATTGAACATTTGTACTATCTTCTTATATTCCAAGTTGTCTTTAAAGCTGCTGAGATTAGTAAGAAGAAATGATGGTAACTGTCAAGTATCCATATCAAACAGGTGATTTAAAAAAATTTTTTTTTTCAAACAGGTGATTTTTAATGGCTTGGTCATTTGTTTCCTTATGTAATCCTTTAGAAGTGTGACATTATTTGGAATCAGTGAAGCTAACAGTTATTAAACACGCTTGAGGTTGAACACTATAGGCATGACTCATCTCATTATATCGGGATTGGAGACTAAGCATTAGATAGAAGTTGTTAGTCATTTTTTAATTTCTTTTTTTTAAATTTAATTTCTATATATGAGTCATTGGAAATACTAGACTCATTGAAACAGTTTCTCATAATTTATTGACTCAAAGTACACCTAGATCCAGGTCCTCAAATGATTCCTTAGGAAATCTTCTCCATCTCTTAACTTTATTTTACTACTTTCCTTGGGTTTGGCTTATCCCATGAAGTGGTGAGGGCACTAGCAGCTATAGAATTACCACTTGAGTAATTACTTACCTCCTCACTGAGATAAAGCCAGTCCAATACCAAGAAAATGGCATCACAATGGGGGAAGTATAGTCTCTTCCCACCCCAAGGAAAAACTATAGTGCTTCTTATAGAGTGGAATGGATATTAGATAAGAGCAACAACTGCCTAGACAGCACAACTTCAGGATGATCACTAGTCCTGGTTATAAATAAATAAATAAATAAATAAATAAATAAATTTCCCTGGTTGAGTGCTTTCTGGTCTCCACTCTCTTACCTAATCTCCTCACCTTTGCTCCGTCTCTTTTGCATCCATTTGGGACCAAGACCTCAAAGGTCATCCGCAACTCTGCACAAAGCACAGAGTATTCATCAATCAGAAATGTATTCAGTACAATGAAGTGTGAAATGCAGGCCTGACCTGCTGGGCTGGACTCTAAGCTTTAAGACAGACAGGGGTGCTGTGTGCTGCTCACTCAGTAGAATGCCTATGGTAGAGAAGAGGCTTTATGTGAATACAAGAATAGAAGTTTATGGTCAGTTTGAAGAGATGAGATATCTGTATTCACATAAAAAGCCAACATATAACTCTGGACAGAGAATGATAATAGCCAAGTCAGTGATGGAGGGGAAACTAGTTTTGGACATTTGTAGGAGACAATAAACACTTGCTGGAGGAAGTGCCATATCAGGTGGACCCTGCAATACTAGCCAAGTTGGAAAGCAACTGCATAAATGGAGAACAAAAGAAAGGGGATCTAGAAAAGGAGAAACAGTATAAGCAGAATTCTTTCCTTTAGAGACATATTTAAGAAATAGCACTTTAGAATTATTATAGGAAAGATGTCAGAAAAATTCAGCTATCTCTTCGCTGTAATAGAAATGCAGTTTAGATTGGCCTCAGCTAAAAATGCAAGTGATTAATCCCTCTAATGGGTCGAATAATGATCTCCACACAGATATGTTAGAAGTTCCAACCCCACTGTACCTGTAAATGGACTCTATTTGGAAATATTGTCTTTGGAGATGTAATCAAGTTGAAATAAGATCATATTGGATTGCAGATCAATATCCTAATTCCATGACTGGTGTTTTTATAGGAGAAAGGAGAGGGAGATTTAGGTATAGATACATACACTGAGGGTAGAGGCAGTGTGATGATGGAGGGAGTGATGAGCAGATGCACCTACAAGCCAAGGAATTACAAGGATTGCTGGCAACCACTGGAAGCAAGAAGGATTCTTCCCTAAAGACTTCAAAGGAAACATGGGGCTATGGATACCTTATTTTAGACTTCTAGTCTCCATAACTAAGAGATAATATATTTCTGTTTTTTAAGCCACCCAGGTTATAGTAATTTGTTAAGGCAGCCTTAGAAAATTAATACACTTCCACATCTGCAAATCCAGGAGTATCTGACTTTAGGGATGGCTAGATCCAGGTGCTCATAACATGTCATTAGGAATATACCTGTCTGTATATCTGGGCTCTGTTTATCTTGGATTTGACTTAATTTCAGACAGACTTTTACCAAGTGGAGCAAAATATCTTCAGCAGATTAATTACAGATTTACCTATGACCAATTTCATGAAAAAGTCCTAGGTTGGGTTAGGGTTAGGTCCTGTGTCCATTGCTGAACCAGTTCTTGCTCACATAGGCATGGAATGCTGTCTTTGGCTAGGTCCGAGTCCCAGGTATATTCTAGAACTTGAGACAAGTGTCAGCTCCACATGGACTGAAGGAAATTTCCCTCCAAAAGAAATGGGAAAGGAGAGATCTCCAAAAGGAAAAAGGCCCCAGTTTCTCAAAAGGAAAACTGAAGAGATGAAGAGGAGCAGGGATAGTTGTTATCAGAAGTAGATAAAAGGATACTGTGCAGAGAACACACACACACACACACACACACACACACACACAACCTTCTCTAGGTCTCTAGGCATCGCATTATAGAGAGCCAGGAGTGCAGGCAGGAAGGTATTTAACACTGGTTGCATAGGTAAACTTGAGAACAGTGCCCCAAGAGGTGAGAATTATAGTTTCTGAGGGTTCTGAGGAAGGCTGGCATGATCAGAAAAGTTTGGCAAGCAGCCACTCTGGAAAACTGTGTGGAGGTTCCTCAAAGAGTTAAAAATAGATCTGCCCTACGACCCAGCAATTGCACTGCTGGGGATTTACCCCAAAGATACAGATGCAATGAAATGCTGGGACATCTGCACCCCGATGTCCACAATAGCCAAACTGTGGAAGTAGCCTCGGTGTCCATTGAAAGATGAATGGATAAAGAAGATGTGGTCTATGTACACAATGGAATATTACTCAGCCATTAGAAAGGACAAATACCCACCATTTGCTTCAATGTGGATGGACCTGGAGGGTATTATGCTGAGTGAAATAAGTCAATCGGAAAAGGACAAACATTATATGGTCTCATTCATTTGGGGAATATAAAAAATAGTGAAAGGGAATAAAGGGGAAAGGAGAAAAAATGAGTGGGAAATATCAGAAAGGGAGAGAGAACATGAGAGACTCCTAACTCTGGGAAATGAACTAGGGTGGTGGAAGGGGAGTTGGAGGGGGGTGGGGGTGACTGGATGATGGGCACTGAGGGGGGCACTTGATGGGATGAGCACTGGGTGTTATTCTATATGTTGGCAAATTGAACACCAATAAAAAATAAATTTATAAAAAAAAAAAAAAGGTTTGGCAAAAGGAGAATTGAAGATAGGACACCATCCGATCCTCCTAAAATTCTGGAAAGTCCTGAGCCCTTCACGTTATACAGCTATAGCACTTAACTCCAGGTGGAGCCTAGCCTGGGGTAAACTCTTAATAGTACATAAAGATGTCTTAGTAGCCCCAAGAGGAGGTGGGAGGGGCCTGACCTGGACCAATGTCCCTGGGGACAAAAAGGCCTAGATGCTTTCCAGATGTGAATTCATCTTCCTGCGTGGGACCAGAAGAGCATAAGGCTTCCAAAGGAGTAGCAACTACTTTCAAGTCCTAAATATTTTCTACCTACAAGAGCATTTGCAAATTGCTTTATAAGCATGATTCAGTTAATCTGCATACCCAACTAAAAATGTAGACACTTTTTTTTTTTTTCATATGATGGAGTGCAAGTCTAGAAATACGAAATGAATGTCCCAAGCTCACACGGTGAGTTAGGTGACAGGGCTACCATTAGAAGAACCAAGGTTCGCCAAACCCCAAAGACCATTCATTTTCATCTACTCCCAGCTACTACAAAACTAAGGGTTGTCAACACACTTGACAGTGCTTAAGGCCCTGTTGCAACATTTGACTGGTTACCTGTATAAATACAAATACGTATCAAGACCTAGATGTGTATGACCTGTTTCTGTGGAAACTAGGTCTTTATATTGTTACTTTAAGTCCATAACAGAATTTTTGCCCCAACAGGCTACTTACATCAAAAGATCCTAAAAAGAAAGTTTTAAACATCCTGCATAAATTAAGAGCACCATATGAAAAAACACCAGGGAGCTAGAATTAAATAAAAATTAAGCCTGGAAGCAGAGTAATGACCCAGTGGTTCATTACAGCCTTACATTTTCAATCAAAGATAAAATCTCATTAAAAGTATATCTTTGATTAGAGAATAAGTTTGGACTGTTCCAAAGTTGGATCACTTTATCCATAGACATATGAGCCATGAAATCTTTTTTCCTTCTAACTTTAAAGACAGTGAGCTATTTATCTTCTGACATCATTATAGAGGTTATTAATATAGAGGGAGACTGAACAGAGATGGTAAAGCTTTTTAAATATCTACCAGTGACTTTTACCTCATAAAAATAAAGGGCCTATTTTTATAGTCTGTTGTGCTTTTAGGAAATAATTTCTATATGTGTCTAGACTGACTCATCAGTAAGGAACCATAGTGAGCATCTAATCCTGCAGTAACCCAGTAAAAAGAAAATGCAAACCACGTGTCATGCTAACATTTTACTAGTAGCTACAATAAAAACGTGAAATTAATTGTAATAATGCAGTTTACTTAATCTATGTGCCACATTATCGTTTCCACATGTAATCAATATAAAATTATTTATGAGACATTTTATATCCTTTTTTGGGGGGACTATGTCTTCGATATCTACTGTACATTTCACATCTCATTTTGGGCTGGCCTCATTTCAGGTGTGCAGTGTGTGGCTTCTATATTGGGCAGCACAGGTGTCACCCAGTCTTGTCCTTTGAAAGACAGAGAAACCCAGGATCCGAGAGATCTCTTTAGAGATTTTTCCAATATCAAAAGAATTTCTTTTTGAGAATTGGTTGTATATTTGATTTCCCTTTAATCATGTGCTTTTGGGAAACAATAGCTCTAAGACGAAAAGTACACTGACCTGATGTAGGGACTCCTTTAGCCCCCATGGATCTCTTAATAGAGGCTCTGGCGAATTGATTTCAAGAAGTGCCAACATCTCTCCCCTTTAAGCTTGCAAACTTAATCTCTGACTATGAATATTTGATAAGGCTTCTTATGTAGTTTATCAAGGAAGCTTGATGGATCAGTGGTTTATACAGTGTTTCCAAGTGTACCACGCATCCCACATCCCCAGATGTAGTCATTCTGGGTGGTAAATGGATTTGTCATTTAATATACAGATGTTTCTTGACTTACAGAGAGGTTACATCCCAAGAAACCTGTCATCCATCGAAAATATTCCAAGTCAAAAATGCATCTGAATACACTTAACCTACCAAACATCATAGCTCAGCTAGGCTACCTTAAACATTCCCTGAACACTGACATTAGCCTATAGGTGGCAAAATCATCTAAGACAAAACATATTTTATAATAAAGTGTTGAGTCGTTCATATAGTTTATTGAATACTGTACTGAAAGTGAAAAACTGAATGGTTGTCCATGTCCTGGTTGTTTATCCTCATGACTGAGTGGGTTACTGGGAACTGGGGCCCCTGCTTCCTGAGAGAGAATCGAACCACAGATCGCTAGCCCAGAAAGAAATCCGAATTCAAAATTTGAAGCACAGTATTTACTGAATGCGTATTGTTTTCACACCCTCATAAAGTTGAAAAATTGTTAAGTCAAGTCATCGTAAGTTGGAAACTGTAATTGAATCATAGAGTAAGAACATAATTTCCCTTTCAGGCTCATTTTAGTCTTTCAAATGTCAGGAGAACATCTCTGTGTGTTGCTATTATGTCTCTAACACCTCTCTACTAACCCTTGCTAATTTTTTTGAATAGACTGAGAACTTTTGGCAGACAAAATATCCAGCCGGGATTCAACAATTGAGGAGCATTGCTGTGTTTTCAACCCATTTAGTCTGATAGCCTCCATTTATTTATCGCAAAGTACACTGGTTTTCAGTTTTGGTGATGACATAAAGCAGTGTTTCAAATTTTATTGAAGCATAAGAGCCAATTTAAAGAAAAAATAATAACCTTATAACTGTAAAGGTGACCCCACGAGTAAGGTGAAAATAGTGAAGTAGTTATGTGAATGAACTGACATCTGGAAAGTAACTCGTCTTGTATTGGTGATACATTAGGGAGATTTGTCTATGTTTATTTCATTGCATTGTGTCATTTCTTGCTCTCAGTTTCCCCTCCTAGCCCTGGCCAATGTCAACAAATGATGTTTCCTGGTCACGGAGGGACACATGGGTATAGCGCTTGAAATCCTTTGCTATCATCGAGAAGCAAGGATACCCTGTGCCCTCAAGGGTCCTTCTAGTGGGACTAAGAATCAAATTGACATGAGACAGATTAACAGAAGAAAATACCATTTATTAGCCTACGTACACAGAAGCCACACAGACATGGAAATTCCAAAGGCACTCAGGCAACATGAGGTATGTATGTCCTTCTGAGCTAAGGAGAAGGGGTCTCCAAAGGGATGGACAGCAATCCTCAGGAATCATGAAAAAGAGTAAATGTTTGGTAAACAGTTATATCCTCAGCCACTCAGAAACAACGGGACAAAGAGAGGACTGTGGTCAAACAGCCCTTGTTAGGTTTCTCCCAGACTCCCATACCTCGTTCTTTTTTTTTTTTTTTTTTTTAATTGGTGTTCAATTTACTAACATACAGAATAACCCCCAGTGCCCGTCACCCATTCACTCCCACCCCCCGCCCTCCTCCCCTTCCAACACCCCTAGTACGTTTCCCAGAGTTAGCAGTCTTTACGTTCTGTCTCCCTTTCTGATATTTCCCACACATTTCTTCCCCCTTCCCTTATATTCCCTTTCACTATTATTTATATTCCCCAAATGAATGAGAACATATAATGTTTGTCCTTCTCCGACTGGCTTACTTCACTCAGCATAATACCCTCCAGTTCCATCCACGTTGAAGCAAATGGTGGGTATTTGTCATTTCTAATGGCTGAGTAATATTCCATTGTATACATAAACCACATCTTCTTTATCCATTCATCTTTCGTTGGACACCGAGGCTCCTTCCACAGTTTGGCTATCGTGGCCATTGCTGCTATAAACATCGGGGTGCAGGTGTCCCGGCGTTTCACTGCATCTGTATCTTTGGGGTAAATCCCCAGCAGTGCAATTGCTGGGTCGTAGGGCAGGTATATTTTTAACTGTTTGAGGAACCTCCACACAGTTTTCCAGAGTGGCTGCACCAGTTCACATTCCCACCAACAGTGTATGAGGGTTCCCTTTTCTCCACATCCTCTCCAACATTTGTTGTTTCCTGCCTTGTTAATTTTCCCCATTCTCACTGGTGTGAGGTGGTATCTCATTGTGGTTTTGATTTGTATTTCCCTGATGGCAAGTGATGCGGAGCATTTTCTCATGTGCATGTTGGCCATGTCTATGTCTTCCTCTGTGAGATTTCTGTTCATGTCTTTTGCCCATTTCATGATTGGATTGTTTGTTTCTTTGGTGTTGAGTTTAATAAGTTCTTTATAGATCTTGGAAACTAGCCCTTTATCTGATATGTCATTTGCAAATATCTTCTCCCATTCTGTAGGTTGTCTTTGAGTTTTGTTGACTGTATCCTTTGCTGTGCAAAAGCTTCTTATCTTGATTAAGTCCCAATAGTTCATTTTTGCTTTTGTTTCTTTTGCCTTCGTGGATGTATCTTGCAAGAAGTTACTATGGCCGAGTTCAAAAAGGGTGTTGCCTGTGTTCTTCTCTAGGATTTTGATGGAATCTTGTCTCACATTTAGATCTTTCATCCATTTTGAGTTTATCTTTGTGTATGGTGAAAGAGAGTGGTCTAGTTTCCTCCTGCGGCCTCACGGGGTAAACAACCCCATACCTCGTTCTTATCACAATGTAGTTGTTTGTGGTGATAGCCCTCTTTCTGGGGCAGGCTCTCTATCTAATTCCTTTTAGGCAGTTGTAGCGGGAGGTAAAGAGCTATTCCTGAATCTGCTAGGTCTTGATTGCTTTTAACTCAAAATAATCTTTGTGCCCCCATGGCCTGTCTTGGTGTGGCTGCCCTTGCACTCCCCCCACCCTCCCACCCCCACTACCAACGGAGAAAAGTTGACATCCCTTTCAGGAACTGCCCTAATTATCTTCTTATGCTAAGTACAAATGAATTGGAAAGGGAGTAGCCTATTTTAAGTATCTCTTTTGCTCAAAAACTTAAAATGCTTGCACAAAATGTGGGCTCCTAGAGTTCAAAGTAACCGCCCATACCATCCAAAAGGACCCCAGTGCCTTCTTTGAGGAAGGAGAGGATGAGATCTCTTTACATGCAACTTCATCCTCTCCTGTCTGCTTTCAAGTCCTGTTTATTAATGGTTAACTCATCAGGGAGAGGTTAAACAAATACTAGAACTTTCTTCATAAAACCATCCTTTCTAGCTATTTATTTTCTTTCATGTCATCTTTCAACTTAAAGAATTTCTCAGAGCTCTTTCATTTTTCTGAGATTTAGTTCATGTTCCCCTAGAGTTTATTAAAGCAGTATTTATTTTTTATCTGCCTGAGAGACAAGACGGGGTGATTAAAAGTTTAGATTCCTGACTATAATGGAATTCAGCCCAGTTTTGCTACTTCCTACCAATGGGGCCCTGAGGAGGTGAAACCACATCTGTGAACTTCAATTTCTTCATCAATAAAATCATAGGATAATGATAAGTAGGTTGATAATTAAAAGAGATAGGTTAGTGATTTGTATGTATATATTCACTAAATGGTAGAGTCACTGGTAATAATGATTACGAGTATCCTTGCTTCTTTTCTGACCACCTAGTGGCTAGGGGCACTTGGGTTGTATTCTAGAACCATAGTGTTTTGGCTTGACCCTCTCTCTCATTCTGCTTTTCTAGTGTCAGAGTAAAGCTGGCACTTAATCGGTGGTAGAGGTCATGTTTGGGAAGAGTTAACCCTGCTTGGATATGGTTTATTTATTTATTTATTTATTTATTTATTTTTATTTTTAAATTTTTTTTAGGTTGGTTATGTTATAAATCTTTGTTTCATCTTCCTGGGGCAGGAAGGATGTGTAGGGGGCCACCTGAACTCAGAAAACTATTCATTCTACAAATGTTTCAGTGTTCCATACTTCCTCGTCAAAACATTAATGGAATGCCTCCCACCGTTACAACTACCACAGTGAGTGTAGAATTAAATATGTGCTTATACAAAGATGATGTATAAATGCACACGTAGCCATGGGATAGTTGGGTTGGAGTGACTTTTAACATAGGGTATAGAAATATCAGGTTCTGGTCCTGGTCTTAGAGGAAGTAGAAATCTATTTGAATCCTGTCTTGGTTAAAAAAAAATAATCTTGGGGGGACCTGAGTGGTTCAGTCAGTTAGGTGGCTGATTCTTGATTTCAGCTCAGGTCATGATCTCAGAGTCCTGGGAGTGAGCACTGTGCTGGGCTGGGTGCTCAGCGGGAAGTCTGCTTAAAGATGCTCTCTGTTCTTCTCTGTCCCTCCTCCCTCACGAACTTTTGAGCTCTCTTTCTCTCTCAAATAAATAAGACTTAAAAAAAAAAAAGACACTTTGCTGTCTATCTTGGTAGCAAAACTTTATCAGCAAGTAATATTTGCTTGGCAAACTGTTGAGAAGGGTTTGGAGGTATAACCAGATTTAGCAGAGTAATTCTGTGATCAATTTGTGATGTTTTATCTCCAAAGGCAGGGAGGGCAGTGTGTGTGGGGGGACATATACAAATATTCTTCTCTCTATATAATATAGTTATAGTTGAGAAAAGAATTGAGAACAATCAACTTATTGTTAATTTATCCTATTAGTTCCAAGCTAAAACAAAGAAATGAATAACACGCACATAGTCACAGTACTCCTTCCCTCACCCCCAGTCAACTCATTTTACCAACAGATAGAATCTTGGCTCAATGGATTAAATGTTCAATTTTCAACTGATAATATTGGTGTCATAAACATAACCTCTGCCTTTTTACCTCAGTTCTCACATATGTAAGATGGAGATAACTACCCTTTCTACTCAGCCGGGTTGTTCTGAAGATAAAGTGAGTTATTTAGAAGATCAATCCAGTAAACATTTACTGAGTCCCTTGTGGCATTCACTGTGATGATACTTGGAAAAAAGTAAAGCTGGTTACTTAAAGCAAATTTTGATATCAGTAACTTTTTAAAAAAATTGTCCTTAATTAATTAAACCTGTGTTTCTTCTAAATTTGGAGCTTATGTCAGAAAGATAAAGCGTTCCTCTGACCCAGAACTCTTTGTAGTATCACCTGTTTTCCAGACCCAGTTTGTTTTCCCCCAAAGAGTGAATGTTAAGAACCTTTTAAAGTTCTTTGTGGGAAATAGTGAAATTCCTGGGCTTTGAGTGTGGATGTTTTTGCATGTAAACTCTATCACTTGTGCAGAAGGACTTGGGTAATTAAAACAATAAAAACAGCAAACAATGGTGTAACACAATTCATGCTTTCTCAAGCCCATTGCACGGAAAGACTGGAGCTGACAGGTGCAACTCCCCCAGCTGGCCACTAGAAGCACCCCCCCCCCGTTTTTATAAAAAAGATTTTATTTATTTATTCATAAGAGACACAGAGGCAGAGACACAGGTAGAGTGAGAAGCAGGCTACCTGCGGGGAGCCCAGTGCGAGACTCGATCCCAGGATCCTGGGATCACTACCTGAGCTGAAGGCAGATGCTTAACCCATGAGGCACCCAGGTGCCCCTAGAGGCGCCCTTCTGTTTCTATCGTGATTGCTTCCTCATCAGATTTCATAGCTGATTGCCCCCTTTTGTGGAACTATGAAGATCGGGAAAATGTGTTACATTTCATGGAAAAGGAAACTTAGAAGTAAGTGTACCTAATAATAATGATATTTTAATATATTTATCATTCATGTATTTAATAATGATTTTGTGATTATTTGGAATAGTTTCTCAGTCTTGGCATTGCTTACATAATTCTCTGTTTTGGGGGCCGACCTATGTGCAGCGTGGGAGGGTGCTTAGCAGTATCCTGGGCCTCCACCCACTGGATGCCAGTAGCATCCCCTCCTTCCCTACCCACCTACCCCCAGTAGTGACAACTAAAATGGTCCCCAGAAGCTGCCAAGTGTTCCCTGGGGAAACAGAGTTGTCTCTGATTGAGAATCACCGGTAGGGGAGAATGTTTCCATTAACAACAGATTTTATTTTATTTATTTACTTCATGGTAAAGTATTTCAGGGGTGAAATTTCTCCAACTTTCAAATGGTTTGACAAACAAAAAAGGTAAAATAAAGGCAAAAGGAGAAAGAAAAGAGAAGGAAAAAAAAGGGAACTATTATAATTTGGAAAAAGAAAAAAAACAAATAAAGAAAAAGAACGAAAAGGAAAACGACAGTGAGAGCCAAGGGTCCCAGGCCAGCAAGCCCCACCAGGCCCCTAGAGGCTCCAAGCCCCGTCTCTGAATCTCTGCTCCAAACAGCAGGTTGGAGGGGTGCTGGCAGTTCTGTCCATGGGGAGCCATCTTTAGGAATGAGACTAAGTAAAATCTTAAAAAAAAAAAAAAAAAGTAATGAGACTAAGTGATTCTGAAGGCTCTAGCTTGATATTTATTTAACGATGAAAGAGTGAACTACCAAATTATTGTTTTTCATTGGACATTACCCAAAGGACTTAAGTTAAAATATTAATGAGCAAACACACAAAAAAGGCAGGGGGAGGGTCTTTTGTAAATTAAAAGAAACGAATAAGGCATGTCCACCAGGATGTAAATTAAAAGAAACGAAAAAGGCATATCCACCCAATGCAGTGCAGTGAGGTTAATTTTTGGAAAGGCCCTAAATGAGCATTAAGACATCTAAACATGACAGTAAATATTCAATATCAGACACCAGCTTTGACTTAAAGTGTATTTTCTATAGTGTGCTAATAAAATCGTGGTTATATAGTAGGAGGTTACCAGGACATTTACGCTGAAGTATTTGGGGGTAAAATATTTCCAAATGGTTTAGCAAAACCAAAGGTAGACGCATACATCCGGTACATCCACACGTATAGATATATACACACACATATGCACACACAGACATATGTGTGTGTGTGTGTGTGTGTGTCCAAGTAGGCAAACTGCACAGACCAAGTGGATCACATCAGGTCTAAGGTGACCACAAGCCTCCAGGTCTGCATGCTGTGGTCTAGGTACAGACAGGTGTGGGGGGTGGCGAGGTGCAGGCCGGACATTGTCCATCACACCTGGAGCTTCATGGTCAGACATGCATGGATGCAAGTCCTCCTTCCCCCACCTAACAGCAAGTTGCCTTCCCAGGGGGTTTTGTACCCATGAAGCCTGAGTAAAAGGAGTCACACTTTCCTTACAAGAGATGGTCGTAAGCCTGAAGTGAGGTAGCATATGTGAAAGCTCCCGTGTGCAGTAGGGGAGCTCTGCTCCATGTGCTCCGTGTGCTCCGTGTGCTTGTACCATCCCCTTCCTTTCTCCAGGCTATGTGGCCTTGTTACAAGGTGAGGGGGGATCACCAGCAGCCCCCCCCCATTAGGACTGGCTCACTGTGGGCCCTTTAGACTTTGGTTTGCCTTTCACTTGTTTGTGCACTGTTACGTTTAAGCATAAAAAAATAATGGAACTTCCTTATGGTTTTGAGGAGGGGGAGGGTTCACATTTTTATTTATTTATTTATTTTTTCTGAGTCAACTCTATTTAGGACTTGATTTTAAACGCACCTGCATATGGGTCTGTTCATCGATGGTCGGATGCGCGCAACCTGCGGGGCCCTGGTGCAGAGCCTGATGTGGCCAGTAGATGGCAGTGCACGATAAAGAAAAAGCTCCCAGCTGCTGGCGCCTGTTTTAATTAGCTAAAAGCAAGACAGGTATGCTCTTATATAGTCTTTGATTTTGTAATTTTCCTGAGCAGCCATTGAGGGCAGATGTTTTCATCCTCCTCTCCCCCTTCTCCCGTTTAAGTATCAGAGGAGAGGGAATATCAAGATGCAATCAATTGCTGGCCACAGCAACCCCCCTGAACTTAAGTCCCGCAAACATCATCTGCTTGTGCCAGCTTAGAAATTGCTGCAGTGGAGGAGGCATGGAGTTATCAATTACTTCTAGGGCGGCAATCCCCTCTGTCCTTGAAAGGCAAGCCGGCTGACTCTGTGGGTGAGATTAGGGGACAGCGGCGTGATGAGAGGCGGGCTGCTTTATCAATGTCCTAGAAGTTGATCTGGAGCCCTGGAGGAAGAAATTAAAGATCAGCTTAAATTTGTACATGATGGCTAAGCCCCCTGTAATGAATTACCATTAACTGGTCAGCGAAGTAATTGAAACATGGAAGGCTGGAGGAAAAGAAAAATTCTTTAAACCAGGATTTCTCCTCTAGCTGCTTCCTGTCCTTTGAGGGAGAAAAGCTTAATGTGAAAGGGGCTGGTGTGTTTTCAGTGTGTCCTATAAATACCAGACCTATCTTACGCCTTTTATGTCATTACCTAAGGTGATCTTTGAGGTAGCCTAGGTGGCAGGTAGCATTAGTGCCATTTTACAGATGAGGACAGCTGAGTCTCAGGAATGCTGGGTCACTTGCCTGCAGTTGCACGATGATTAAAAACTTTCAGGTGAGGTTGGAGCCTCCATTCCTTGCCAATCCTATTTCCCGCCTGGCCTCCATATACCAAAAGGGATCCTAAATAAATACGTGCTGTCTTCTCATGTGTTCTGTGCAATTCCTTTATTCCTACCTTTTTTATTAGCTATCAGAAAATAAAGACGGGAGATCATTACATCGGCAGTAAATGATCTTAATTAAGTACTGAAAGAGAAAGAGCTTCAGGTTTTTAAAATAACACTTTAAAAATAAACCAAGCCCAGACATCACTTGTTATGTATGCAAAAAGTAGCACATGCCCATTGCAAAACATTTAAAAAATATAGAAAAGTGTAAGAGAGTACCTTACCACTCAGGAATAACAATTTTCACAGTGTGGTGCTTTCTTTTATCCACCCCCCCCCCGCCGCCCCAACTACCTGTAATTTTAACAGCACTCATGCATTGTTGTGTGTGCCTTATATCACAATCTAATCTTCTGCCTCAATAAATATTATTTTCTTATAAATACTATATTTAATGGCTTTATGTCTTTTTCTATGACATGGATATTTCCCTTTTTTTTTTTTTAACCATTCTTTTTTTTTTGGACAGTTAGGTGGATTCCAACTTGGGGAAAAAGTGGATTGCCTGGTTTTTGCAAAATAGAAGATGGTACATCTTAATGAAAATATTCTTAGAACATGTATGACATGCCGATCACGAGATAGTGCACTTTATCTGCCTTGTTTCCTTTAAACCTTGGGGTGACCCCATAGTAGAGGGAGCTGTTACTTCCTCCATGTAGGAAAGGGAGAGAATGTTGAAAGAACCAACCCCTCTCATGTAATCAGGCTGCTTTCCGCCTGCCCCCCACCTGCCTCTTGAGTAGCCAGGTTCTTGTCACTCAGGTGGGACTCCAACCAGGCGAGGTAGTGGCCAGGGGCTTTTCATAGCGATCTGAAAACTCCTTTTTCCAGATGGGAACTTTGCAGAATCTCATCGGCTTCTCCTGAACCTTTGTCCCTTTCCTTTCACTCAGTTGATGCTTTAGGAAGCCCTGTGTGCCATCCGATTGCACACAGATGAGAGCACACCCAAGGACCGCTATGCCCAGGCCTCCCTTGTACCCGGGACGTAGCTTGTTTTTGCATAATTTAAGCACTACATGGTTTTGCCGTTTAAGTTCTGTGAAATTGGTGTTCTCCCATCCATGAAATTATATACATCTTGGGAACATTTCCAGTTACTAAAGGAGTGAATGCATTCTTCAAAGGGGTGAGCCAGCACGAGCTGATAGAGCTTACCCCAAAGAGCACTGCTATCTCTCCTTGCCACTTTGAGACACAAAGCCAGGCATTTTCTTTTTAAATTCTAAGGCAACTAAACTGCAAATATAAGCTTCCTGTTATGTATCCAGCTGCAACTCATTCCTTTTCCCCAGTCTCCTCCATCACACTCTCTCCTCTCCCCTCTCGTTCACATCCAGAGACCCATGGAAATTGTTGGTAATGCAGATTTCATGTTCTTTCCAAACATTCTCCAGACTGCTGCCGCTATTCTACTGTGTTTTGGGTGCCCATGACAATGATAAACGATCTTCCCAGCAATGCTTTTGATTGAATCATTTCATGTATCTGATTTACATCACACTGTGTGTGTGTGCACACACTCGCAGATTCTGCTTATGATGGTATTACTTAAAAATATTCGTTATATAAACACAAACAACTATTATGTGGCCTCATGGAGAAAGATTGCTTAATTCATTTTACAATTCACTCCAATATTAATATACAGGAACGGCAAGTATGTAGTTCCTAGACAAGTCAGACTTCTAGAAGAAAGACATTTCTGTTACTTGGGGCATCTGTAGAAACTCAAATTAGAATGGACTCTTCTGAATTCTTGGTTTTAAATTCAGGGGATAATCTGTATTAGGACAGAATAAACTAGTCTGTGCTACAGTAATAAGCATACCCTGGAACCTCAGTGGCTTATTTGCAAGTTTCATTCTTGCCACACAAAGCCCACTGCGGATACTGCAGATCCCTACGGCTATGAGCTTCCAGAGGACAATGCTTCCATTCTACATGGCGATATTTGTGTCTTATATGGCTTTATGGGGTTGTAGTAGTATGGGAGGAGAGAGCATGGAGAGCTGGCCTCTACTCTTCATTATGATAGTCCAGACTTGTCACGTGATACTCCCACTTACTACATATCATCCAGAACAAACCACATGGGCCCGGCCTAGCTGCAAGGGAGCCTGGGAAATGTGTGCTCAGGAAATGTGGAATGAACTGGACTCAGTTAACACCTCATTTCTCTCGTGCCTTCCGAGTGTAAGCTTTAGAAATAGAAGATGCTACATGTGAGCAGAAATATTCTTTGCACACATACCGCAAGCTGTGCACCATCTTCTGTACTTTACCTATGTTGTTTCACTTAAGCCCCACAGCAATAGCAGTGAGGGCAACCATTCTCTCCAGGTAACTTCTGAAGCACTAGTGGAGGGGATGCTGGGATTCTAACCCAGGTCCACCAGAGGCCAAGCCTGCATCATCATGCACCCAGCGATTCCACCCACAGACCCTTGTTAGGAAGCTGAAAGATTCCAGAGTCATCCTCTCAAGCTGATTGTGGCTGGAACTTTTATAGAAACTGGTTGTAGGATTTCTGGCTTGGATTGTTTTCCTGTTTTTATACATGTTTATGACTCGCATGAGGTGATAAAATAGACTTTGTAAGACATTTCTCTTAAGTCGTATCCTCCACATTTATTATATATGAAAATCCAGATTTATTGGAAGTAGCTAATGGATGAGTCTTTCTTTTACAAAAAGGAAAAAACAAACTTTTGAAATGGTAACTTCCTCTCACGCATCTACACACATTTTTATTTCACACACAAAATAATTTTTACTTTTATGTAAGAGATGCTTATCAGGGACCTGTCTTTCATATAAAGTGCCCCAGACTGTTCATGGCAATGTCCATTATAAATGATATCTAAGGGTTTCTGTGGTCGATATCTTCCTGAATGTAGACACATTCGCTGGGGACTGTTGTCATGAAAACTCTCAGGAAGTACTTCGGTGACATGTCTATCATTCATGTTCTGTTTGGTTCCTCGCTGCAGCTCCCACAACATGGAAATAAACAGAGAGCCCAGCTGTTTTATTTCTCTGTCTTCCTAGAGGGAAGGGACTCATTGCACAGACCTCCTGATCGAGGGCAATAAGCTTCATCTTCTGCAAAGCGATTAGTCTCTGAAAGCGGTTTCCTTTTGTGTTGTGCTTTGAGTGTGTGCATGCGCTTGTCAGTCGAGAATCTGCAGCTATGAGTGTGAGAGTTGACTGGTCCCCAGAGCATAGGGGCAAGCTAATAGAAAATTAGTTTTGGGTATTGATGATAAACATGCTAATCTTCTTTGGGTAATCTTTTGAAAACAAAGCTTGCCTTATTTATTTATTAATATCATTTTTTTCCTGTCGGGAATTATCCATGACTGAAATAAAAAAAAGGCTTAGAAGGTGTTCTTAGATTTGAGCCTCTAGCTTATCAGGATTTCAATAAATGTTATATTACCCGTGGCTTAAAACATGGGCTAATTCATCAGCAATTTATTTTAAATAACATTACTCTCTAAGAAGATATTTCATTTTGTTTTATTGGAATTCTATGATGTGGAGAAATAATGACATTATGCATGCTTTTAAGTGTACATAGAGTGATAATATCACTTATTCAATGTATCTTTCTATGGAAGATAATTCACAGATGTATTCACTGACATAAATTGACATGAAAAATTATCACACTTGAAAAAAAAAGCAAGAAACTAGAGAGATTTAAAATACAGAGTGTTATTATCTGGTAAGACATTTTAACATGAAAAACAAGAAATTTGACTTATTTGTTTTAAAAATGACACATAAGTGAAAGGCAGATAAAACCTCAAAAAAAATCACCATTCCAAATCTATAATCATACTGAGATGATGCTAAGATGATTTTATGCATCAGTGTTAAGCAAGACCAGGCAGAGATGCTTTGATTGCTTGGGAATCCTAAGCCCCTGTTTTTAGCCAATTTAGTTAAGTGAGAAATGGGTTGGACCAGAATAGGTATTTCTAACACCAAGATATTTCAAGTTTGTTTTCCCTGACTTTAGAAGTACCGTGAGCCAAGAACTGTAGTTCTGTCCTCTCTCGAGGACATCCTTTTTCTTCTTTATAAATTCACGTTACTGAATTCTTCCCTCTTTGGCCTCTGAAACATAATCAGTGGAATTGGCAGAGCTGGATTTTCATTTTCACCTCCGGCTAAATCTGTCAACCTGTGATGAGGTTGGTTGAGGATCATCATGAAGCAAATGTTTTCATATTTGTAGGGTGGAAACAAGTACCAGCTCATGCAGCACCCATTCATTTTGTGATTCATGTTACATCATGTTCGTTCTGATTGTTAACATGAAGATGTCACTTTGCCTTGATGTATGTTGGGAAAAGTAAAAGGGAATTACAGAGTTCTGGAGAGAAATCTCCCAATTATATCTTTTGTATCAAAAAGAGTCTGCTATTAGCTGTGTGGGAGCTAGATGTCACTCACATCAGGAGATGATTTCCCGTCCCTATAAAATTATTCCCGTGGTTTTCAGAACAACCGCATGTGCACTGGAGGTGGTAGGGAGGGAGACGGGGGAACTTTAAGCCATAATAAAGTGGCTGATTTCTTAATTTCTAAATTGCTTTTCTGCTGTCACTCTGCATTCTTCTCTCTCTCTTTCTACCTTCTCTTGTCCTGAAATCCAAACCTGTCACTTTCAAGACCTATTAATTCTACTTCTTTGGTACTTGTGGCACCTATATCCATGGTGTGTGTGTGTGTGTGTGTGTGTGTGTGTGTGTCCCTAGTTTCTAAGCAAATGCCATGTAGCAGGTATCACAATATGTACATTAGATATAACATTTCTCATCATCTTTATATCATCCCAAGGAAGCAAGAAGGTGTGTCTCCATGATCCAAGATGACCTAGGTGCACAAATGTGAAAAGCCAGTGTCAGGCAATAAAATGCTGTCCCACCCCCTCCTCCACAAAGTCCATATCCTTATCCTTGGAAACTGTGAATAATTTGCTTTTCATGGCAAAGGGTCTTTGCAGATGTGGTGTTAAATTAAGGACCTTGGGTTGGGTATGTAATCCTGGATTTTCCCAGTGGGCTCCATGTCATCACAAGGGCCCTTAAAGGCTGAGACTCGTCCCCAACTGTGCTCAGAGTGCAGGTGTGACAGTGGAAAAATTGTCAGAGGTGTGCAACTTTGCATCAAAACCAGAAGGCTTTGATGATGGAAGAAGAAGCCATTGGCCAAAGAATACTGGCAGTCTCTCAGTGTTGAAAAAGGCCAGGGGATGATTTTCCCTAAGAGGCTCCAGGAAAGAATGCAGCCCTGCCTGCAGACACCTTGATTTTAGTCTAGTGAGATAAATGCCAGGTTTGTAATATACAGAACTCTGAGATAATAAATTTGTAAGTATTTTGAGTTACTATGTCAGTAGTGACATGTTATAGCAACAATAGGAAACTATTATAGTGACTAGTAACCTACCTCTGGCTCAGTAGATATCTGAGCTCTGTGGTTGAACATTATAGAACTGATGTGGTTTTCCCAAACTTCACTGTTTTGGCCTTCCCTTCTTTCTACCTACATTCTTTTTTTTTTTTTTTAATTAACAAGAAGTTTTATTTATTTATTTTTTATAATAAATTTATTTTTTATTGGTGTTCAATTTGCCAACATACAGAATAACACCCAGTGCTCATCCTGTCAAGTGCCCCCCTCAGTGCCCGTCACCCATTCACCCCCACCCCCCACTCTCCTCCCCTTCCACCACCCCTAGTTCGTTTCCCAGAGTTAGGAGTCTTTATGTTCTGTCTCCCTTTCTGATATTTCCCACACATTTCTTCTCCCTTCCCTTATATTCCCTTTCACTATTATTTATATTCCCCAAATGAATGAGAACATATAATATTTGTCCTTCTCCGATTGACTTACTTCACTCAGCATAATACCCTCCAGTTCCATCCACGTTGAAGCAAATTCTACCTACATTCTTGAAGTCATTTGCTGACTGATACTTCTTCCTAGGGTTCCTCCCATTTCAATCCATCCTACTCATCACCAGTAGATTATTCTTCCTAACACCTTGGAATATGTAATGAATTTCAGTGACTTCATGGCTTAATAAAGGAGAGACACAGAGTGGTTGGACCTCCTGTATTCGTCTCCTGAATTATCTTCCACTTACATAATTTATTCACCTACACTCCAGGAAAATGGGAAAATTATTTCCTGTCCATGCCCCCACCATGTGCTTGACACCTGAGCACCTTTTCTCTTACCCCTTCTTCTATTTGGAATGCATTTGTCCTGACCTCTGATCGAAATGCCACCTATCCTCCAAGTCAGAGTAATGTCTCTCTCTTCTGATCCGTTCAGAATCGCCTCCAACACCAACTCTGTCAGCATCATCATGTGATCATCATTGTCATTAGCAGCGTCCCAATAATCACCACCACCATCATCATCTAACAATTACCTGGTGTTGAAAATGTGCCCAGACACTGTGCTAGAACCTTTGCGTGGATTAGCTCATTTAGAGGTCAACTGTATGAAGAGGGCACAGTTATTTCTCCCACTTCATAGATGAGAAAATGGAGTCAATCTCCAAGGTTACTTTATGCCAAGTTTAACTTTCTGTTATAATAAAAACATGTTTATGTCACTTCTAAGATGGTGAGATGTTTTAAACAAACTTCTATAATTTGATTTCCAGACTCAGAGAAGAATTTCATCACTTATAGAGGATCACAATACATCTGCCATCTGTTGAGTTTTTTGCCCCTATTAAATAATCCCTTTTTTGGCTGCTATTATATCATATTGTCAATATTCTATCCATTGTACAAGTCTCCAATGTCTGTTAAATTAGAGCAGAGGCTGGGATGTGAATCAATTTTCTATCCTATTTATCTTGACAAAAAATTTAAGAGATTATCCACCATTTGGAGTTGGCACAGATTAATTATGTAGATTATATCCACAGTTCTCATCCAAATTCCATTATAGAGAGAAGAAGAGGGAACTGGCCTCTCTCATCGCATGAAAAATTTATTTTGGATATGAACAGGAAATGTCATCGAAGAATACCTGGCCCAAGGAAATTCCGACATATTTTAGTTACATCCTCTTAAAGTTATTTCCTTAAGATATTTTGTTCATCAAAGGCCATTTTACTAACCAAGATGCAGTGATACAGACTCTCATGCCACTCTTTGCCTTTGTTTTCTGTGTGTCAGCTTTATAATGGCTGTTGTTTTCCCACACAGTAGGGTGATGGTCACCAGGAACCACAGCTCCATCATATCCTCCCATCAACTACCTGGGCAATAATTATAAAAATGGAGTTCTAGAATTGCCTCTCCTTTGACCAGTTTTGGGTGTGGGCTTTCCCCAGTATCAATCACTGTAGTTGAATACAGTGATTGGACAGGCACGGCTTATGTTCCCACCCCTCCTGCATTGGGTACCACAAGCCAGGATGAGAAAGAAGGTATTGTTTTAGAGCAAGACTGAAGAATTAGAACCAGAAGTTGCAGGGGTTGGGGGATACCTGACAGATCAAAGAACAGGTGTCACTACAGGTAGAAGTATTTGGTGGAGGGAACAAAAAGCAATATCAAGGCATTCCAAAAGCTTATGAAAACATTTGATATTAAATCGGGCAGGCTTTTGATGAATATATAGAGAATAATATAATATTTAGATAACTGATATCTCAGAAAACCCTTGTCCCAGTGGATATTGAGTATTATTTTTTTTTAAAGGAAAGTGCAAATTAAGTATATTTGGAAACTGTTGGATTAAATAAGTTTCTTTACTGCAAGATTTCTCAGAGCCCTTAAAGGGAGCAATGCACCTGTTATGAATCTCTAAGAATGGGGTATGGGATGATGTGCACTCTAAATGTGTTGTTTCTTGGAATCTTTTCTCTTCCCCGTCTCTCTCTTCAGGGAGAATATCAAGGAAAAAGTCTGTCACAGAGTCCAGTTTATAGTTGGCACTCAGCAAGTATTTGTAAAATAAATTAATGACTGTGGATTACGTTGGGAAATGCAGTTCAATAATCACAAATCTTCTCTCTGCATCCTGTAGCAAACATAAATAACATGCTTTTGATGTCTTTGTTGTAATGTCCTATTTTGTTTGTTTCTTTGTTTATATTTGTTTTCCCTGCTTGAAATCTAAGGGGGCTTCAGATTCAACATCTCCATACAACCATGAAACTATGGGAGGAGACTGGATATAGTGAAAATGGTGACCAACTGAGGATTCTTTTGAGAATCACATTGCATAAGGTTTTCAAGAGATGTCTAGACTTATACATACTCATCTGATTTTTGATTGTGTGCGCACATAAACTGACAAAGAAGTTTACCTTGCTTGAGGCAATTGTTGTATCTAGAAAACTGTGAAAATTGAATTAAATTACAGGTAGAATGCACTAGGGGACTCATTATTAAATGAAATCTTATTCTGAGTATTTTTGTAGAATGGGGAATTATTTTATAAAGCGAATAACATCCTCTAGTTTATATAATAGGTCAGCTAGAAGTAAGGTGTACAATATCACTATGTAGTGCTATTATAGATATGTAACGATAAATTAATTGAACAACTGATATTTACATTATAAATTCTTTGTGTCCAAGCTAAGTGAAATATCCAGGACTTGTTTTTAGAGATTTCCTTTGGAAAAAAAGTCCTAGAATATCACTTTGTTTTTATAATATGCAATGAGTATTATTTTATATTGAAACTTCAACCCATTTTCTTCCTAGTAAAAAATGCTTTCTGGTCCTTCTTGAAATAAATATAATCTTTGAAATTAGAGTTGATGTAAATCCAAAGGTAATGAGATTCAATGTTTCATTGTACTGAATTAGATGGAGAATTTCAAATATTTATCTGAGGTTTAATTTGAGTAATTTAGGAAAACATAGAGCTTCCTCATTCATAAATGATAATTACTTCTCTTCATCAAATATTGCATTATATTCCCTTTTGCTATCAGTATAGTCTTGTTCAGATATGAACACTTTTATATCTCAAAGGGGACGTTTTTCATGTAACTTCCTGGATTGCTCAACTTACAAAGCCTTTAGAAATAGAGTTCGCTGTGCCCATGTTTTGGAGTGTTTAGTTTTATATGGAAAAGGAGGTGAGAAGTAGAATAACATTTACATTGATTTTCTTTAAGAGTGTGCTCTACTGAGAAATAGTATTTTGTCTTACTAAAGCACATGTTTAAGAAATGGAGATTGCTGTCTTGCAAAACTCCCAAAATAAACTCCAGCAGCTAAAAATGCCTGTAGCCAATAGTTGATTATAATTCTGTACTAAATCAAAAGTGACTGCATTTAAAAACTTCCATAAAGAAAAGCTTAGGCATTTCAAACAATTGCTTGGCCAATGCAAGATTCTTCATTTCTTTCCTTTCATAATTTCCTCGAAGTAGTGAAAAAAATTATTTATATATATATATATATATATATATATATATATATTTATATATATATATAAACTCTGTGAAGATATTTAGGAGTTGCCTAGAGGAGTCAGGGTACTACTTTGGAAGTGGTAGTGTGGTCACTGCAGCAGGAGCTGTAACAGGATACTAGATTCATATTTTTGCCAGATCTTATGTCCCTTTCCACCCACTTTATTCATGACTCGACTTTCTTCATTGCACTTGCTAAAGAAATTTATATTAAGCATTCTACTAACCAGAAATCCTTTGGGCGCAAATGACAGAAACCCAACTCAAACTAGCCTATGCATGGAAGGGAATATATTGGTTCATATGGAAAGCCCAAGGGTAGTTCTGACTTTAAAACTAGAAGAATCCAAAAACTCAAGTTGTCAAGCATCTAGTAATTTATTGTAAATCCATTTTACCACTTGAATCCTTCACTCTGAACCAACAAGGGTCAAATGGTTATTCCTGAACCGTTTCTATGATGGATGGATAGAATATTTTGAAGTACAAAGCTGAGGGCATGTGCTCACCTCTGGAACTAAAGGAATAGAGTCAACCCCAATTAAAAAATAAAATAAAATAAAAATAAAGTAAAGCAAAATAAACAGATTTTGTGATGATCCTTCCCCAAACAGAGTGTCATTGACAGCAGAAAGGGAAATGGATACTGGGTAAACTGAAACAACAAATGGAAGACTCATCTAAATGGAAGACTCAACTCAACGTTAAAATTGGAAGATGTCCCTACACACTCACCTTCAGCTATCACCAGGGCTTCCAGACCTACCCCAGATACTAGAAGAGAAATTCTAATCAAGTACAGTATTTACCCCAAGGACCAAAAGTCTATTATTTATATCTATCTGTTCTATTTCTATTAAGGAGCCAATCAAAGAGTCAATTGTCCCATGATAGCTACTCAATAATTATGTCCTGATTGATCACCTTCCTCAGTAATTGAACTAACTAGAATAGTCTCTTGCCCCATAGCATACAGCCTGTGAATTTGGTGTGATTTCAGCTCTTTGGAGATCATAAAATATGCATTTTGTTACTCACGAATTAGGAGTTGGAAGCCAGAAATCTACTTACATTTCTTCCAACTCCCTTAAAATTTTATTTTCCCTCATGCTCCAGTCTGACAACTGGCTCATGTAAATATCATTAGGTAAATGAACATAGCATTAGGACCTAAACAGTGTGTGTGTGGGTAATCTATTTCTGCATCTTAGCCAGTTCATTTTACTAAGATTTATGAGAATGTGGGAAAACCGGCCTTCATTCTCAAGTGCAACTCTTTTAGAGAACAGAATGCATGTTTCAGCTACAGAAACTTGAGATGCTTAAGCAAGAGTATCCTTCTGAAGTCCTTTTGTGGCATCCATAACCCAAATTAATTCAGTCAGTACCTCTCCCCTGGCTGGCTCCTGTCCATCCCCATGTGCACTTGACTCTTTCTTTTGTCTCTTCAAATTTTTGTTTGTTCTTCTGAAGTCATCATCATCAATTAATATTTGCCGGGGGCCCACAGGGTCCAACATGCCACTTCTCCATCTGTTATTCACCGATGCAGACGTGGTGGTCCCACCCCTTTTTGGTTTTGAATCACATTATCAGGTGCTATTTTCAGCATCTTCCACCTGCTCTCCTCCAAGCATTCTCAAATCCCATGTGTTTGCTCTGCCCTATTGTCCTCCCCAATGGTTTGACTTTCCTAGTATTGCTCAATGGTGAAAAACTTAGATCCCATACTCTGATAATGAATTTCAGCTCTGCCACTTTCTAGTTTATATGACCTTACGGGGCTTCTGGAATCTTTCTGACATGTTTTCCCCTTTCCCATAAATGAGGCATAATGCATATGTCAGTACTATCGATAGAGTCTAGAGTATGGGATTTTTTGTTAAAATTAAATGAAATTAAAAGTAGAAAGTGTGGCATGGTTCCTGGCATGTATTAAGTTTTCAAACCTGGACACTTCCCTTGTTATCTACGGATTAGAATGAGCAGGTGAATGACAATCATAATCAGCAGGCAGCATCAGCACCTTTAGTCAGCAGCATCTCTAGCCCATTTCAAAAACACATTCAGGTACTCCTGTCATGTTACTTTTTAAAACATTTTTATCAGCATGCCAGACAGAACATGGACTACTCTTGTGGTGGACTTTGACTTTGCAGTATTTTCAAGTTCATTCTATTCAGGTTTCCCTCCAGAGCTGTCCTCCCTCTATTCTTCCAAAGTTGCTGTAAGGACTGGCGACTAAAATAAGATTCCCAATAGTGGTCATGACGTATTAAGTGTTTTTCTAGGCAAAAACAAAGACTTTTCAGAGTCAAGACTCTGCTGCTTTTCTTTTTGGGAGAAGGCTGGCTTTAAAATAAAACTACTTGGCAATATTGCCTGGGTTGATTTCAGCACATTAAATAATGTGTTAGGGGCCTAACACATTACTGCTGGGGGCCATACATGCTGACTGGTCAGACACTCGGGGAATAGACACTAAGTGAATGATGTGTCATAACAGACAAATGGGCCCTTTAAACTAGACAACGGAAAGAGTGTTTTCATTGGCGTGGATAGTTATCCATCAGTCAGGCCCTGTCCCATTCTAATTATGGACATGGCATTGGGTTAGTACTCTGGGATAAAAAAAATGAACCATTGGACATGGCCTTTGCTCTGAAGGAGTTTATGATCAAGTTGGGAAAATGAGCATAATGATAGGAACATTTTACAGGCACAGTAAAGGGAAACTCATGAGAGTTAGTTGTATATAAGTGCCAAATGAGTGGTCCGGGCGCTAAGTATAGCTATTCCTCTACAAGTCTTTCAATTCAGGCTCAAAGGCAATGTTAAATTGGTGGACAGGTACAAATTGTTCTGCGTTATTGAGTCAAATCATAATTTGCCCAGGTACGTGGAGTGAGCTAGCTGTCACAAATGTTTGCAGGGTAGCCTTTCCTTCTCTTATGATTGGCAAGAAAAGCTTGAAAACTCTCTCTCATCAAATACCTGTCCCTCCCCCACCCCAGAAGCAGGCACCTACAAATTGTGGAGCAGTTGCACCAAGGTGATTTGTTTAGCCATCAAAGCCAGAGGTGGGGGCATATTGTTTTTCTGTTTGGTCAGGGAATGTTGGAAGAGCCCATGTCTCGCATCTCCCTGTCCTGGATGTCTCTCTCTCTTAGTAGATGGACCCAAGGCTCATTGAAATGAGAAATGAGTATAGCCATCAAGGACAGGAAGGAAGGAAGGAAGGAAGGAAGGAAGGAAGGAAGGAAGGAAGGAAGGAAGGAAGGGAGGAAGGAAGAAGGAAGGAAGGAAGGAAAGGGAGGGAGGAAGGAGGGAGGGAGGCAAAGCAAGCATAATAGTGTCTTGAAGCTAATCACCTGATAGGATGAGATCATCACCTGGTGAGACAAGATCTTGAAACTTCACATTGTCATTATTACTGCATTTACCATATTTTCTATACAGTGTCTTAATAAGTGGTGAAAAGTAATAGTTGACAACACTGAGAATTTATGATCCCCTATCCTTATAGTGAGGACTTACCCAGGGTATGTTTGTTAATGCTTCAGATATCCTCTTTCCTCCCTTTACTAGCCATATTCTTGAACCACGGAACCCTAATCGGATCTTCACAAGCAGATGTTCAGAAGAGACTTGGGGTGCAAGATGCTTATTAGGGATCCACATCTCTGAAAGAAAGGAGTAGGAAACAGATTTGGACAGAGGGAAAAATTAAGACCAAAGTACGAACCTGGCAAAGCCAGCGGGGCGCTTCAGAGTGAATATCCCATCAGAGTGTTCCCATAGCAGGCTGAAATGTTTGGGTCTTTATGTCCTACCTCTCTCAGGCATTGGATGCAGGCTGCCCTGGAAATGGTGTGACCTTCACCAAAGAGGCTCTCTGCAGCTGAGGCAGATTCTGAAGGAGCTAGCTGCCTGCTGACCCCACCTTCCACAGCGGGGCAGCTGGTCTTGCCATGAAGAGGTCCCTGAATGGTGCATTTCTGCATCTACCATCATCTCACTAACTCCATAAAGTGGGAAGACCACCATCCCTACGCCCGAAGAGTTATTGTTGGAATTAAAATGAGATTGTGCATTTGAAGTACTCAGCCCAGTGGTTGGAGGGAATAATTGCTCAAGAATCTTTTTTATTTAAGCCTATACAGAAGACAGTATTTTTCCTCAAGCCTTTTAATTTATTTCTTTACGGTCGTTACTTATTGTGGTAAAATATACATAACATAAAATTTACCATTTGAACCCTTATAAATGTACAGTTCAGTGACATTAAATACATTCACATTGTTGTGCAGTCATCACCACATCCATCCCAGAACTTTTTCTTTTCCCCAAAAGAAAACTCCATAGATTAAGAATTAATTCCCCTTTCTCTTTTCTTCCCCCAGCCTCTGGCAACCACCATTCTACTTCCTGTCTCTATGAATTTGACTACTCACATAGTGAGTGTACGCATAATATATGGTACCTCATATAAGTGGAATCATACAATATCTGGGTTATTTTATGACCAGCCTATTGCACTTAGCCTAATGTCTTCACGGTTCATCTGTGTTGTGACATGTGTCAGAATTTCCTTCTGTTTTAAGGCTCAGTCATACTCCATTGTTCATATAGATCACGTTGTGTTTATCTATTTATCTGTTGGTGGACACTTGGGTTGCTTCCACCTTTCGGCTATTGTGAATAATGCTGCTGTGAGCATTGGTGTACTAGCAAGGACTGTCATTAAAAACATCCCAGTTTTATTGAGATATAATTGACATATAACATTGTATAAGTTTAAAGTTTGCAACTTGTTGTTTTCATGGATTCATATACTGTACCATGATTACCACCACAGCCTTAGCTGACACCTCCATCGTGCCACCTACTACCATTTCCTTTGTGTTCTGAGAACGTAATATTTACTCTCTTAGCAACTTTCAAGTGAATAATACAGTGCTACTAGCTGTAATCACCGTGCTCTATGTTAGATCCCCAGAACTGCTCATTTCGTGACTGGAAGTTTGTCCCCTGTGACTGATATCTCTTCATTTTCCCCTTCCACTAGCCTCTGGTAACCACCACTCTGCTTTGTTTCTCTGAATTCAGCTTTTTTAGGTTCCATGTGTAAGTAATGTCCTACAGTACTTGTTTTTCTCATCTGACTTACTTCACTTAGCCTAATGCCCTCAAGGCTCACCTAAATTGTTGCAAATAGCAGAGTTTTGGGTTTCTTGTGGCTGAAAAATATTCCATTATATCCCATATATAGCTCCAATACGTAATTTTATATAATAAAAAATATATATCTCTTTGTTTCCATCCATTCATCCGTTCCGCCGGCGGACACTTAGATTATTTCCATATCGTGGCTACTGTGAATGATGCTGCCAGGAATGTGGAGGTGCAGATATCTCTTTGAGATCAAAGCAGGTGCTATTGTAAATCCCATTTTCTAGATAAGAAAATGCAGCTCAATTAGATCAAGGGGCAAGGTCAGGAATCAAATCTGCATCTGTCCAACTCTGAGTCCAAGCTCTGTACAGCCATCGCTGTCACCTCCCTCCTTTGACAATATGACAGATATCCTAAATAATGCTCTGTCATGCTTGAGGCGACAGCAGGCAACAGCTATTGCCTGTAAAAGATGTTCTTGCTTCCCCCTGTAGCAGGGGCAACTTTTTAAAGCACTGTGACCCACTTTCGATTTGAATGAACCCTCTCTGTTCATCCCACCCCTCTACACCTGCTTCTTTTTTTTTCTTTTCTTTTTTTAATTTTTTTTATTGGATTTAAATTTGCCAACATATAGCATAACACTCAGTGTTCATCCCAAGTGCCCCCTCAGTGCCCATCACCCAGTCACTCCCACCCCCCACCCACCTCCACCTCCACTACCCCTTGTTCATCTCCCAGAGTTAGGTGTCTCTCA
The DNA here is from genome assembly GCF_053574225.1 of Canis aureus. Taxonomy (NCBI): domain Eukaryota; kingdom Metazoa; phylum Chordata; class Mammalia; order Carnivora; family Canidae; genus Canis; species Canis aureus. The sequence continues at coordinate 42,728,107 of NC_135618.1, forward strand.
TGTTTTGTCACCCTCGCTGATATTTTCACTCATTTTCTCTACTTTCCCTTTATTCCCTTTCACTATTTTTTATATTCCCCAAATGAATGAGACCATATAATGTTTGTCCTTTTCCTATTGACTTATTTCACTCAGCATAATACCCTCCAGGTCCATCCACATCGAAGCAAATGGTGGGTATTTGTCCTTTCTAATGGCTGAGGAATATTCCATTGTATACATAGACCACATCTTCTTTATCCATTCATCTTTCGATGGACACCGAGGCTCCTTCCACAGTTTGGCTATTGTGGACATTGCTGCTATAAACATTGGGGTGCACGTGTCTCGGTGTTTCATTGCATCTGTATCTTTGGGGTAAATCCCCAGCAGTGCAATTGCTGGGTCTTAGGGCAGATCTATTTTTAACTCTTTGAGGAACCTCCACACAGTTTTCCAGAGTGGCTGCACCAGTTCACATTCCCACCAACAGTGCAAAAGTGTTCCCCTTTCTCCACATCCTCGCCAACATTCGTTGTTTTCTGTCTTGTTAATTTACCCCATTCTCACTGGTGTGAGGTGGTATCTCATTGTGGTTTGGATTTGTATTTCCTGATGGCCTGTGATGCGGAGCATTTTCTCATGTGCGTGTTGGCCATGTCTATGTCTTCCTCTGTGAGATTTCTGTTCATGTCTTTTGCCCATTTCATGATTGGATTGTTTGTTTCTTTGCTGTTGGGTTTAATAAGTTCTTTATAGATCTTGGATACTAGCCCTTTATCTGATAGTCATTTGCAAATACCTTCTCCCATTCTGTAGGTTGTCTTTTCATTTTGTTGACTGTTTCTTTTGCTGTGCAGAAGCTTTTTATCTTGATGAAGTCCCAATAATTCATGTTTGCTTTTGTTTCTCTTGCCTTCATGGATGTATCTTGCAAGAAGTTGCTGTGGCCAAGTTCAAAAAGGGTGTGGCCTGTGTTCTCCTCTAGGATTTTGAGGAATCTTGTCTCACATTTAGATCTTTCATCCATTTTGAGTTTATCTTTGTGTATGGTGCAAGAGAATGGTCTAGTTTCATTCTTCTGCATGTGGATGTCCAATTTTCCCAGCACCATTTACTGAAGAGACTGTCTTTCTTCCAGTGGATAGTTTTTCCTGCTTTGTCAAATACTAGTTGACCACAGAGTTGAGGGTTCACTTCTGGATTCTCTATTCTGTTCCATTGATTTGTGTGTCTGTTTTTGTGCCAGTACCACACTATCTTGATGACCACAGCTTTGTAGTACAATCTGAAATCTGGCATTGTGAGGCCCCCAGCTATGGTTTTCTTTTTTTAATATTCCCCTGGCTATTCAGGGTCTTTTCTGATTCCACACAAATCTTAAGATGATTTGTTCTAACTCTCTGAAGAAAGTCCATGGTATTTTGATAGGGATTGCATTAAATGTGTAAATTGCCCTGGGTAACATTGACATTTTCACAATATTAATTCTTCCAACCCATGAGCATGGAATATTTTCCATCTCTTTGTGTCTTCCTCAGTTTCTTTCAGAAGTGTTCTGTAGTTTTTAAGCTATAGATCTTTTACCTCTTTGGTTAGGTTTATTCCTAGGTATCTTATGCTTTTGGGTGCAATTGTAAATGGGATTGACTCCTTAATTTCTCTTTCTTCAGTCTCATTGTTAGTGTTATAGAAATGCCACTGATTTCTGGGCATTGATTTTGTATCCTGCCACACTGCTGAATTGCTGTATGAGTTCTAGCAATCTTGGCCTACACCTGCTTCTTCCTCCATGTTGAGCTCCTTCAAGGGGAAGGAATCTCTACTGTCAGGAACTACCCTTACTCTTCTAAATTCTTAATTCTTTTAACCTTTCTACTAACCTGAGGGGGCAGGGATCATTGTTATTATCATCCCATGTTGTGTGTGAGGCAGTGGAGTCACAGAGAAGCTAACCACCCCCGTCCCACGAGATTTACACAGCTAACAAGTGGCAGACTTGAACCCAGGCAGCCCATGCTTCCCGTAATAGAACAATGCCACATCTTGGACCAGATAGAATTCAGACCCACTTGTAGATTCAGCATCTCAGAGTTAGAAGACCACCATTCAGTCAAGCCTAGACAAACATAGCTGAGGCAATGCTCTTGTTCAGAGTCTGCTGCTTGCCATCTCTGCCCACACGCTGTAGCTGGGCTGAGGTCTCCCCTATCCACAGCAGGCTGAGCAGCAAGCCCGGAGGCCATTGCAGCTGCCTCGGTATTCTACAGCCCTCTTGGGTGTGGAAGCTGTTGGAGGCAGATACAGCAGATCATTTGTAATATGGCTGCTTTCCCCTCCACCAAGCTGGAGCCAAGGTTTGGGGTTGGGGGAGGGAGAGAGAAAGAGACAGAGACACAGACACAGGGAGATGCTGCCTCCTGCCTCTGTATTTATCCCAAATCCATATATTATTTTGGAACATTCAGTATTGCAGAAATATGTGAAGGGATACATCACTCCTTTTGCCATCTGGTCTCTGAGAACCTTCCCAAGAACTGTAGCTTCATTTAATTTTGTTGTGTTCCTTTCTCAACCTTTTTGTGCTTTCCATCATCTTTTCTTGGCTGCATTTTTGGGTTTGTTTTGCCTTCAGTTTTTTGCTCCTTTAGCTGCTTCTGGGTTTTAGTTTTTAAAAAGAAATACCATCTCTCATTAATTAGAGTTGTGCCAGATTCTTTATTTGGCATGGCACTACCTCATGGCTATTTTTTTAGCTTTCATCTGGAGCCTTGGAGTGATGTGTGGTTTTTTTTGTTGTTGTTGTTTGTTTGTTTGCTTGTTTTTTGTTTGTTTGTTTTTGTTTTTTGTTTTTTAATGCCCCAACCAGATGCACCAACCAGCTGGAGGGTTAGTAATGAGGGAGCAGTAGGACCCTGTGGTCTTAGAGTTTCTTGGCAGTGTCTCCATGGCAAATGTTCCCATGAGATGAGCATAGTGGACCAGGCCCAGTCATTGCTACATGCTTCCAAAGTCCTTTTAAATGAACAAATGGGTTGGCATTCATCTAATGGGAATGCAACTCCAGCAAGTTACTGAGAACATACTAGGCAAAGGTTTCTCACCACTTAAATGGGAGGGTATAGATAAGCCAAGGAAGAAGGCTAGAATGATCCATGTCATCATGGATGAGAGTTGGACATCATTACAAACTCATATTTGGCTTCGTATAGATACAGATGGTTAAATATAGAAATATGTATAGGTAAAAAAAAAAAGAAATATGTATAGGTGTGTGTGTGTGTGTGTGTGTGTGTGTGTGTATTAGCCTGTACCTATGTCTTCATGCTCTGTCAGCTAAGAGGAACTCAAAGCAGTAATATCCCACCATCAGTGAGCACATCAACATCCACATCTTGGTTTCTAATACCATTCTTCAAAAGAGGGAACAAGGGCTCCTTGGAGAAATGGCTGCTTTTAGGACTGGGCATAAAATCTATGAGATGCGCCCAACACCAAACATCTTACAGTATAAGAAGGCAAAGAAGTGCTCAAAACAACAGCAACAAAGGCACTATGGTGAAGTATGTCTCCTGAATGAGAAATAAAGAGGCTTAGCATGAGTTACATGAACAGTTTCTGAAAACATTTCACTCTTCTTAAAAACCAGATGCTTGGCACTAACAGCTGACTTTATAAAGCCTTTGTTGTGACGAGATTTATGCTGGCCATCTTGCTCGTCCTGTGAGGAGGTGAGACCTGAATCCTCTTCCTTAGGTTCACAACCACAGAGCTGCCCTGGGCTAGTTTTGAAGACAGGGGCAAACTGAAATGAGGAGAGTGAAAAATAAATCACATTTCCGAGGAGAAAATCAAGTCATTGCAACTCAATTATTAATGCACAGAACTGTTATGTAATGTAGCAGCCCAATTAACAGGTGTCTCTTGAGGAATAATCAAGGCTTAATTTGGCACGATAATTAGTAACCTCCCCTCCCAGCTTTGGATGGAGGCCCCTGCAGGACAGCCTGATGGCTGGTAATGAGGCAGTATCACTTACTTTGCAGCCATGTTAATTGTATCTTTCTGTGCATGGGGACAAAACAGATTTACTTGTTTCTAGATGCTGGGATGTGCCACTGGTCTAATAGAGTTGTACTCATTTTCTGGTCTTGCCAACCCTAGCATTCTGAAGGGCAACACTGTTATACTTTTGAGATTTCTTTAATTGGCTGAACGTAATGACTACTATGCATTTTTTTTTTTGATAGACTAGGTGGCAGAGTTCCAGTCTTACAAGACATATGGCCAGAGTTGACACGTTCTTAGGATAATATGAAATTGTCCTGTTTTGTCCTGTACCTTCATAGGTATCTATCTCCTGCATGTGTCCCAGGGCACACTTGTTTGTTACAATTAAATGCTAGGCCTATGTATATGGTCATAGAAAACAAAAAATATGAACTATTACAAAAGGGTATTACTTTTACCAAAAACCATAGAAAACAAAGAAAAAGCAATTACCCCTAACCATCCTTCAACTGAGATGTAACCCACCATTAACATTTTGGGATGTTGTCTCTCTAGTTACCCACACACCTTCCCACATACACTCAGATGTGATTTCTGCAAAATTGGGAATGTGTGTGCATGCTCTTTTGTTAATATGTTGTTTGATCTTAGCAACACTTTTTGAATGAGTTCTACACCAGGTTTTCCTAAACTACCTTCCTTTGAAGTTTGGGGTTGGCTTAATGTGTGGTCTGAGAATTAAACTGAGACAACATGCCTTTTCTTTCTTCCCCTTGGTACCATACAATGAACATTCCTGTATGGAAGTTTTTGTGTAAACGTAAAAAAAAAACATTATTTAGGAAAAAATATTTTTTTTCTTTAATAAGAACCCTTGCAGTGGTTTTCCTTAAACTATACATGTTAAAATACTATTGAGCATTTAGATAGCTTTTCATTTCTAAAACATTTTGTTTCTATTGTAAACATCACTGCAGTGAACATCCTTATAATATACATCTTTGAGTGTATCCAGTATTTTCCTAAATAAACCCATAGATGAGCCAGATATCAAAAGGCATATATATTTTAAGGTTTTGGACTTACTTTGGTGAATTGTCTCCAGAAGGTCATGTGTATTTACAAACCCACAAGGCACATGAAACTCCCTGCTCTTGGTTTCTGCTCTGAAGTACATTTTTAATTCCAGATTCTGCAACTTTAGTGGTGATGCAGGAGACCAGAAGAGAAGGTTTATTAAATTCTTATTTATGTATTCAATTTGCATCAGCCTCTTCCTTCCCCAAGCTCAAGGCACCACATGGAAAACATTAAATGTGTAACTCTTAGCTGTGTTACTCTGGGAGAGAGGCCGCGGAGGATGGAGGGAATGGGCAAATGTTGTGTCTGGAAGGAGTATGCTGCATTGTAAAGTAAAATCTGGGAATGACAGTCACCTCCAGCTATGGAGGATCATAGGTACTATCTCAAAACCCTTGCTCCTGAATGGAGCCCTGTTCCCTCCCTCCTCCTGATTTCCTCTTACGTGGGCAGTAGGAAAGACCTTGGTGAATTTCTGCATTCGGTCGCTCCCGCAGACACCTGGCTGAACGGGCAAGTGGGGCAGAAGACCAGCTCCATCTTCTGTCACCAAGCCCTGCTCTCTTGGGGATGAATCCCTCCTAAAGGATCACATTTTCTTATCTTGGAACCAAGTCATTGCATGAGCTAGCAGAGATCCTGCAAGCAAAGCCACTGTCTTCCCAGCTACCTTAAGGTCATAATCTATTTTCCTTCTTGTCTCCTTTCTTAAATGAGCTGAGGATTAACTTCTGAGAGGATATGGTTTTGCAGCTAAATTCCGGTGAAAAATGTCCCTTACTCCGACACCACCCAGCCAGGGTCCATAGGATCTGTTTGCCATGTTCCTCCCCCCACTCTTAGACAATTCCATTCCAGTATTTTTTCACCCTGTGATTTAAGATTCTCTTAATTGCTTTACTGGAGGGAAAGAGAACACATTTTAAGCCAACAGCTGAGCGATTTGCTATGACAATCCTGCCACTATGCATTCACTTAATTTCCAATTAATCAAACATTCAATAAATCATCAGTGTAATTATACCTGCCCTCATCTTTTTGCCCCAGCACATTAGCTCAAAGCAGGCGACCCCCTTGACCAGCTACAGGGAATGCGTTCATTCGTCCACCCTCTCTGGATGTGCATCCTTACTCCTTGTGAGCCTCAAGAAATGACGGGTAAGAAATTGTAATTATTTCAGGCACCACAAGTTTGCTTGGTCTCCCTCTTCTTTGCTTCTCACTCCAATGCTTTCCCAACAACTTAAGCCAACATCATAGCATCCCAGTAGCAGTGGCTGGTTAATTTCAGCAAGTTTTTTTTTTTTTTTTAATCATTTTTATTTCCCGACTGTGCTTCTTTTCTAATTACACCATCTCCCCAGGTGAGCGATAATTCCCTCATCACCATATATCTCAAGCACAGATTATTAAAATAATATAGCTTATGTCATATAAATGTAACAGAAAGTATCTTAAAGATGCTTTATTGAAAGCTGGTAAATTGGTTCAACAGATGAATGTTTTAAGGCCTGTTTTTAAAAGGTTGCACAAGTATAAACCCACTGAATTACTGCTGCAGTTTCACACGAGCGGATGCAATTATTTTAAGCATCTAACTGTGCAAAAGACAGATCTGAAAGGGAAAGAGCTAAATTCTCTGAGATTAATTAAAGGGTTTCGTTTTGCTCTTGATTTAAAAATAAATTTCAAGCATGCATCACTTGTTATTCTCCTGAAGAATTTGCATTACAGGATTTAAAAAAAAATACCGAGAACGTTAAGCTTCATGAGTTCTTCATACAATATAACTGGCAGCTCGTAAAAAGAAGGGTTGACCTATTGTTGCAACAGCATATTCTCCTACATACTTCTTTATACTTTTCCATTTCTGAAGGGTATTAATCTTAAAACTCATTTCCAATGTAAGATTGTGCATTTACATGAATTTCCCATAAGATTGCTCTTGATTCGATCTATGCCCATTGATTTAATTTCTTTTACCTCTCAGAGCTGGTGGTGCTGAAGGGTTTATGGTAATTATAGTGTTGTGGGTTTCAGTGGAACTGTTTCCTGGTACCTTAAGTGTGGGCTTGATTCTCTCTAAGTTTGCTCAGCCCTGGAGAGAGTGTGGCAAATATCTCTGAGGCAGGGAGCTCAGCTCGCAGGCTAGATCAGAATCCTGGCTGGTGCACAGCCTGAAGGCAAGGGGAAACTGGAGAGGGAATGGCCCGGGGCTACTGGCCAGATGGATTGCTGTTCTAAGGGGGCCCTTTACGGTGAATCACTTGGCAATTTTGTGAATTGGCAGAAGGTACAGCCACCTGTGCTCAACGTGAAATGAGATACAGGCAACCTACTGGTCTGAAATATGCTGCTCACCCTTTGAGAGATGGCACAGAGTAGCAAGAGGTGATTTTCCTAATAGTAGGGTATGGGGGAAGGCAACCACAGCAAAAATACAATGGGCTCGGAGTTGGACTGCCTAGGGTTCAAAAATCTCACACCCCAAATTTTCGTCTATAACAGCACTGCCCAGTGAATCATGATGCAAGCTGCGTGTGTCATTTTGGTTTTTCTAATAGTCACATAAAAAAAAAAAAAAGAAAGAAATGGGTGAAATTAATTAGATGATATATTTTCATTTAATCCGTTATACCCAAAGTATTATCTGTTTAGCCTCTTGTTGATAGAAAAAGATATCTTACATTTTTCATATTAATTGTTTAAACCCGCTGGGTATTTTACACCTTCAGCACATTTACCCTTAGACTTGACACGTTCCAGGTGCTCAGTAGTCGCCTCATTTGGTGATGGCTACCATATTGAATCTAGCTCATACGTTATCAGGGTATTCCCAGTTGCGAGAGAGGAAAATTAACTTCAGCAAGAAAAGACCATTTGTTTCCAATGTGATTAGATCTAGAAAACCAGATATTGCTTTCAGGAGAATTTCCATGTTTAGGCTCCAGTAGCTCTTATATGGACGACTAGGTGGTAGGAAAGTGGCCTGTGGCAACCTCAAATCTATGTAGCTTTTAACGTTTATGACTTCAGAGGATGAGAGATCATCTTCCCTCATAGGTGTAGCAAAAACAAATTAGGAAGTACTCTTTCCAGAAGAAAGGAAAGGTGATGATGGCCAGATCCATCCGGGCTGCATACAGTGCACAGGGACATCCCCAAAAAGGACCATGAGGGGGGAAAAACAACACATACCCACTGCAAATGAAAAGATATCACCTACTTTCAAGGTCATTCATAAGGACGGCTCAGGCTAGAGCTTTGGAGTCATTCTCGATTCCTCCATTTCTTTAATATTGTGCTTGTAATCCCTCCCCTAGGAAACCTAATTGACATCCCAACACATCCATAAATGTGCTGTTCCCCATTGCTGTGGCCATCACTCTGGCTCAGGTCCCATCACCTCTTGCCCAGATCACTAATGCAGGCTTCTATTCCCACTTTCATTGTGGTACCCTCTCCCCTATGGCTTCCATCTCCCTGAGAATAGAAGCCAATTTCCCACAAGGCCCCCACACTCCAGTCCCTAAAAACATTCTCACCTTGTCTCTTGTTACTTCTCTCCTCACTGACACCAGGCCTGCCACCCTGGCCCCCTTGCTCCAGACTTGGTTCTCCTTTGAGATTTTTGCATTGTGTGTTTCCTCTGCCTGGAGCAACCTCTTCCAGTGACTTCTAAGTCTTGTACCCCCCCCCCCCCCCAGTTTAAGGTCTTAACCAAATACCACTTTCAACGAAACTTGTCATATTGGAAATTATACCCCCATATGCTTGTCATTCCCTGTCCTTGCTTCTTAGCTGCAGCAATTAGCATTATGTAACATATTTTAGTGATTTTTTTTTTCTCTCTCTCTGCTTTGGTCTCTGCCTCTCTCTCTCTCTCTCTCCCTCCCTCTCTCTCTCTCTCTCTCTCTCTCTCTCTCACACACACACACACACACACACACACACACACACACACACGATTATAAGTTCTCCAAAGGCAGATAGATCTTAGGCTCAAATGAATTAATGATATAGGTTGAGATATGGACAGACTCAATGAAGAGTAGCCATCACCATTATTTGACACCAGAAGCTGTTTCCACATACAATGAGGGGGAAAAAACCAAAACAAAACAAAATGGAAACACTGCTATGAACAATTATGTGCCAACACCCCAGTCTATAGAGTATTGTAACCTTCTGGGTCTGCTAAATATACATGTGATATGCGTGCCTGATACCACATTTTTGAAATGGTACATCTGCTCTAGACATGAACTAGCTAATTGGCCTCATGACCAAGCTACAGTGATAGCATTTAGAAAGTTGTACTATGTACCTTCTTGACCTTTTTTCTCATCCTTCTAGAACTGTTCTTCCCCAGTTTCCTCCATCTCAATGGTTAGCATCTACCAGTTGCCCAGAGCATCATCTTAAAAGATTCAACCTAGCTCAACATCCAGATCTCAGTCTAATTCCTTCCATTTTAGGATAATATAATCTAATCGTTCATTATTGCATTCATTTATTCAGAAGTGTTTAATTGAAAACCCATCATGGGGTAGGCAGTTTGTTAGGAATAGCAGTCAAAAATACTTCTCAAGGTTCTCCAAAAATGTGCTTACTTCTTGCCAACTCCTCCTTCCACTTCCATAGGCCAGGATACCATTTTGTAGCTGGACTATACAGTCTCTGCCTCACCAGTCTCATGCTCTCTCTCATTTTTGCCTTTCTCCAACTCCTAGTCTGCTCAGAGCCAGGATAATATTTTCTCCCTCTCATATAACTCTGATCATATCACTTCCCTGTTTTTCAAAAATGACTGTCCCTCACTGCTCATGGGATAAAGTCCCAGAGTTCCACTAGAGTCTTCATGATCTGGCCCCTGCTAATCTCACTATTCCTGTCTCTCACCAAACTCCTTTAAACTCTAACCTCCAGAACAGAATCTCTCACCCTCAGCCCTGTTGACATTTTGTGTTGGGCCATTTGTTGTTGTTGTCATGGGGCCATCCTGTAGGGTGTTTAGCAGCATCCCTGGCCTCCACCTACTAGATGCTATTAGACTCTTTCCTGGTTGCGTCAACTAGAAATCTCCCCAGACATTATCAAATGTTCCTTAGTGTCCAGGTGTTGGACATTCACGTATTAAAAGTTAGGTCAGCATGCATGGACATTGTAAAGGTGAGGGGCTATCTCCCCAGTGTCTGCTACACCTGGTAATTCCAAGATTTTGAGTCTATAAAACTCTGATATGGGCAATGCTGTTTTCAAAACAGAGGAACTTATTAGGAGGGCTGTTTTGTTTCTTAGAATAGCAAGCACCACGTCTTCAAGAGAGGTTGCCTTTGATATTCAGACTAAGGTCGCTAGAAGGTAACTAGAAATGGGGTGGTTAAGAGAGGAAATAGATTGGAACTGGAGACTCTAGGTGTGGAGGCATGTTTGTGGAGTGGTAGTTAAGCCTGAGCGAGAAAGGTAGGAGGTGTGGGGAGGAGGGATAACTGGAGAAGACTGTATTTGGGATTAGCTCTGCTACTTCTAACGTCTGTGTGCAGCAGTGGGAACTGGTGAATGCAGTGATGACTGCCACTTGGGACTGAGCCACAGCGTTTCCAAATAAAGACTTTAACAAACACTCCTCAGAATGAATTTAAGGGGCTAAACCTTATCACTCACACACACATAACAGGGAACCTTCCCCTGAGGCAATGCAGGAGAAAGTTTTAAACTTTTTTAAAACCCTGTTCTATTGAATTATCTTCAAAAGTGCTTTAGAGTGTGGGACCACGGTGAGGAGGGACAGATGGGGTTAGTGATTCTGAATGCTACAGCTTTATCTTGGTGCATTATAAATATGTGATGCTATTTAATGCAGCAAGCCATCAGGTTAATAAACAAATGATTGCCAAGTTTGTAATTGGCAAGGAAGGAGGTTATAATCTATAAGGAGCTTTGTGTCCCAACCAATTTATTCTCTAACAGAACTTCATTGCCTCAGTTGCCGGAAACTCCTGAGGAGCCTTAAGAGCTAAAAATCCAGATTGGCTGAGCTTGGTTTCTCTAGCGACTTTTCCTTTTTGGCTCCATCTCCCACCCAGATAAGACACTTGGAAAACCTATTTCTTTAAAATGCAGCTGCTCACCTGGCCCAGTAATGCTGGGTTTGTTGTTTGTGGGTGACTTTATCTTGAGAATTGGAAAGAAGTGAATGGCATAGCAGAATCCATTTTAAACCCTTGTGGGCTACATAAAATCAGGAAATAAAATAGTGTGTTTCATGAGAAGATTAACTAATACTGTCCAGGTTTCTTAGGAGAGTATGAAGGCCTTTTGGGATCAAGTTTCTGCCTATGATTACAGTAGCATACTGCTCCTGTTTCCTTGGTTTATTGGTTAATGCAGAGCCACCAGGCACAAGTGACCAGATTTGCAGTGCCCACTCTAGGGGGTATCATGAACCTTACAACTTATATGAATGGAGCTACCACAGTTGCATGAGCTCACCTTGCATGATTGTGCACAGTGGGTCTGGGGCAAAGATGAGTTTGTAGAGTTACATTGGCATGAAGTAAATCCCACAGAGAAAAGAAGGAACTTGGACAGATTTCTTCATTTAGAAAATGAAGATTATAATAATACCCTCACCATACCACTGTTGTTAGAACTGATACAGGAGTAAATTTTTTTTTCATTTTGTTTTGCTTTATTCTGTTTTACTGCAGTTCTCATAGTTTGTGGCCATCTCTATTTTCACATGCCCATTGCTACTGCAAAAATCTGTTTGTATATTTGTTGCCTGTCTGGCCAGAACTTACTGTTTCAACTTTTAGGAAGGGAGCCCCTTTCAGAATTGTTTGGGCAGCAACAACTTAAAGTTCCTATTATTTGGACAGGACTCCCTATAACTCCGGAAATTTGCCTATGACTCAGGCTTGTCCATTCAGCCTTTCCCATTGTTCTGGACATGGTGATTGGCTTACCAATGGGCATATAACCAGGAAAGAGACTCTTTTTGCTAGAGTCACTAAATGAATAGGATATACACTTGGGATATCTGATGACCATGTTGTAGTACATGACTGTCATAGACTAAATATTTATGCCTTCCTCAAAATTCATATGCTGAAATCCTAGCCCCTCAATGTGATGGTGGGGCCATTGGGAAGTGATTGGGTTATGAGGGTGGAGCCCTCACAAATAGGATTGGTGGCTTTATAAGAAGAAACAGGAGAGTTTGCAAGCATGTGTGCTCTCGCTCTATTCTCCACCATGTAAGGATACAGTAAGACGATGGCCATATGCAAACCAGGAGGTGGGCTCCTACCTGACATCAGTTCTGTTGATGCTCTGGTCTTGAACTTTCTAGCCTTCAGAACTGTTAGAAATAAATGTTTATTCTTTAAGACTGTCATTCTTCAGTATCCTGTTATAGCAGCCTGAATGGACAAACAATGGGAAAATCCAGTCTGAACACAAAACAAAATGTTAAAAATTTATTTATGAAATAATTTGAATGTCAGCACTTGTATCAAATGGAGCTTGAAACTGTGAGATTTTCATTTTTGTGATAAATCACCTCTACCCCAGCTTTTGTATATAAGGTAGTTCAAAATATAGTACTGAATTGTGCACCCTCCAATAGAGTCTACTCTACTAGAGCATGAGCGATTTGAGAGCAGGATGGCTCAAATGTGTATCTGCATGACACATTTTGGCATTCATTAAGTCAAGTTCAAAAATGACAAACTTAGAGGTTCAGAGGCAGAGATTTAACAACTGAAAATTGTGCATAGTCAACCAGATGAATTAAGATAGCCTGTGAGCCTGAGGCACCTAAGTCATTTTTTTTACCTAGAAATATAGCAATTTTTATATGTCACATCCTGGATCGACTCTCTCTGTCAGCTCAGCAAGTGTCTTTGGAGCTGACAAGTGATAAACCAGTTGAGAGCCCCAGTCATGTGGCTTGATTATTGATAGTACTGCTGGACCAGGGATATGTCATTAGCATGTGCTTTTGAGGCTATGAGTCTGTACATGTACCCAAAGGAAAGAGGAGTTCTTCAGATCCCTTTGATTTACCCAGTGGGAGAATGGTTTCTGTCCAGAGGGGTCCTAGAGTTGAAGGCATGAAGTCTTTGTCCTCTTTCAAAGCCACTGACTAGTTCTCACCCAGCTGGTGAGGATATTTCTGCAGAGAACCTGAATACTGAGTTTCTTACCAGGAGGTCTTGGTCCTCTACTTCTATTGTCTTATTAGTACAAAGTCACCATACAAAATTAAAACAGCAGCTAATATTGATTGATTGATTGGTATTTCCATGTGTCCAGTACCCCAGCCCTATTCCAAGCCCTGGGGATGGAGTGCTGAATGATTAGCCTGTCCTTGTTCTTGTAAAGTGTATATTTTAGTGGGAGAGATGGATGATAAAGAAGCTGATATGTGAACAAGATAATTACAGGTTTTGATAAATGATGTAAAGGAATCTGTAGGGTGATGTGATAAACAGTAATTGATGATGGTGACAATTGCTGGTGGTAGGAGAAGCTCATCTTTAGAATGGATAGTTTCAAGGTAAAGTCTTCTCTGAGGAGGTCAACATTTGAATGTAGACCTACAGGATTAGGAGGAGCCAGCCAAAGCTAATTCAAGAAAGGGTGTTCCAAGCAGGGAGGACAGCAAAGGCAAAGTCTCTGAAGCTGAAAAAAGCTTGACATGGGGAGGAGCCATAGGTCAATACATCAATACTGCTGGTGTATAGTGAGTGAGAAGGAGAGATATGTGGGATGGATTTAGGAGCACATGGTAGTCAGATCATGCTGGGACCCATACAAATGTTAGAAAGCTTGGGTTTCACTCATGAGTGTGCTATCTTATTTGCTCTTCATATAGGCTGGTGGTGTAGGCACTCCTGAAATGATGAAGGATGTTTTTGAAGTTCATACCACTCATGGGTAGCAAAACCATGGTTCACTAGTTCTCTTTCCAGGATCCATCCACCTCACCCTGATGGGATGCCATCATGACATTAGCTGATTTCTAAGCCACAAATGAATCCAATAAATGATGGGACAATGCCTATTAATGCCTATTTAGCATAAGTATCACAGAGGTGGGGTGCTTAAAATGAGGTCATGAATGTAGATGTCTTAGCTCAGTTTCAGTGATGCTTCGACTGCTGGCTGCCCAGTCTCCCTTTCATGTTAGATATAGATACAGATAAACTGAGGTAAAATAGACATAACATAAAACTTACCATCTTAACCATTTTTGAGCATATAATTCAATAGTGGTAAATATGGTCACATTGTTGTATAGCCAATCTCCAGAACTTTTTCATTTTGCAAATTTGAAAATTTATACCAATTAAAAAATAACTTCCAATCCCTCACCCCAGCCCCTGGCAGCCACCATCCTACCTTTTGCCTCCGTAAGTGGGACTGCTCTAATGAACCTTATATAAGTGGAATCATACAGGTTTTGTGTCTTTGCACCTGGCTTTATTTTACTTAGTATAATGTCCTCAAAGTTCATTCATGATGTAACATGTATCATATTTTCCTTTCTTTTTAAGGCTGAATAATATTCCATTGTATGGATATACCACAGTTTACTAATTCACCCATCTGTTGGTGGATACTCAGATTGCTTCCACTTCCAATTGTGCGGAATGCTGCTCTGAACATGACATGAACAAAGACCTTGCTTTCAATTTTTGTGGGTATATAACCCAAAACTGGAGATACTGGATCATATGCTAATTCTATTTTTAATTTTTTAGGGAACTGTCACATTGCCTTCCACAGGAGCTGCACCATTTAACAATCCCACCAGTAGCACACAAAGTTTCTAATTTCTCCACATTCTTGCCCATACTTGTTTTTTGTATGTATGTATGTATGTATTTAAAAAGATTTATTTATTTACTTATTCATGAGAGACACACAGAGAGAGGCAGAGACACAGGCAGAGGGAGAAGCAGGCTCCATGCAGGGAGCCCAATGCGGGACTTGATCCCAGGACTCTGGGACCATGCCCTGAGCCAAAGGCAGACGCCCAACCACTGAGCCACCCAGGCGCTCCTGTTTGTCTTTATTTTTGTTTTTATAATAACTCTCTAGTGAGTGAGAAGTGTTCACTTCATGTAAACTGGACTGTCTCAGAAGTGTGTCATTTGCACATAAGCTGGCAATACCATTCCCACCCATCTGTA
This sequence comes from Canis aureus, assembly GCF_053574225.1. Classification (NCBI taxonomy): domain Eukaryota; kingdom Metazoa; phylum Chordata; class Mammalia; order Carnivora; family Canidae; genus Canis; species Canis aureus. The sequence goes on from NC_135618.1 coordinate 42,743,382, forward strand.
GCTTCCCAATGAAAGGGACATGTCGGCCATTGATGGAATCTTTACTGTATAGGTAAACAAGTGGCATTTGCTCAGTAAAATTGTCTTGTTTATTCAGTATAATGTTTGTTTGATGTTTATGAGAATCCACAAATTTCTTTAGAATAATTGAGGGGACTGTGAGTTGCTGTCTTAGGCACTTAAAAATAACCAAACCCGTTTAAACATAGCTAAAATGCTGTTTCTCTCTTAGTTGTGTGGCCCATAATTAAATGATTTGTAGGAGCAATCTAAATTAAGGGCCCTGTTCATCAATAGTACATGAATTATGTAGGCATATCTTCATTTTTACATTATTTATCTCAGCGGCCAGATGGGTACGTTGGCTGTAATATTCATCAGTAAGAAATCCAAATGGCACACTGACATCTGTGCCTGGTCTGACCACCCGTGGGCTACAGTGCATACTTGTGGTTGGGGACTAGGGGACCTTATGCTTCTAGAAAATTCAGGAGTGCTGCAAGTTCTGGTGCTTGACACTTGATTAGTCACCCCTAAGTAGGTCCCATCAGAGTGAAGTAGAAAGGATCTGAGAGATGCCAAAGCTTGGGGGAAGGAAAGGCAATATCCTCTGAGTGGTGATGTTGACACCAATATTTTCACAACCCATCTGTCTTGGTTTTTAATGCAAATATAAAACTTATAATAATAGGAGTAGCTAATGTTTAGGAAGGCAGTATCATACAGTGGATGCTATGATATGAATATTTGTGTCTCCCCACAATTCACATATTGAAATCTGACCCTCAGTGCAGTGATATTAGAAAGTGGAGCCTCTGGGAGCTGATTAGGTCATGAAGGTGGAGCCCTCGTGAATAAGATTAATGCCCTTATTTAAAAGATGCTTGAGAGTCTGACTGTAGCCATGTGAGGTACAAAGAGAAGATGGCTGTCTGCAAACCCTCACCAGACCATGGATCTGCTGGTGCCTTGATCTTGGACTTCCCAGTCTCCGTAACTATGATGAATAAATGTTTTTTGTTTGTGAGCCATTCAACTTACGGTATTTTTTGGTACTTTTTTTTTTTTAATAGCAACCCAAACAGATTAACACTATAGGTGGATAAAAATGTGGGCATAGGGGCTTAAATCCTGGTTCCCCCACTAAGTACTGCATAACTTTGGGCAAGAAGTTTCCTTATTTTCTGAATCCAGACAATGATGTAACATAGGCACCTACTATACAAAGTGGTTGTAAGGATTACTTGAAAATATACAGGTCATAAAATGGAGTGACATGCAACTGTGGACCAAAAAGATGAAGATTTATTAGAGGTACTGCTGTGGATAATATCAAAGATACATTATGGATTGAAAAATCAAAGGGTAAAATGTTACATGCAGTAGGCTCCTATTTGAGTAGGAAAATACAATTACAAATTGTTATTTGCATATACATGGCATTTCTGGGAGGTTCTAAACACAAAACTAATTGGATTCCTCTGGAGAAGTGGATGTTCAGTGGGGGATGTCTTGATTACTATTTTGTATTGTGGTCTTTATTTTTATTTCATTATGTGATATATTAATATTTATAAGGAAAATTTTTCATTTTCTTTTTTTAAAGTTTTCATTTTCAAAACAAAGAATGAAATATTGAAATATGCTTCTGTCCCTAATGAAGCTATTCTTTTGCAATTGAAGAGACATCTTTTTAGTACCTGGTGGAGAGTCTCACCTTGACCCTGATCTATCCAGCTATATTCTTAAGATCTTAGCGTTGTGGACCTGAGTGTCCTGCACTAGGTTCTCACCCTTAATTATATGCCTTAATCCCTGGCCAAGCAGAGAGCATTCACCCTGTTATAATCCAAGGAGAAAAATGGGGAGCCATAAAGATCCCGCACTGGCCCTTGACTGAAGGCATGCAAGATGTCCACTTAATAATCTGGGAGAAGTAGTATTTATTTCAAACTCAACATGTAAGAGTTTAGCTTAGTCATCAGTTCTGAAACTCCACATTCAGGGTGTATTTCTCTCCCTTTCTTATGTAAACGAACCAAAAATGTTGAAAATTCTATCATTTTAAGCTATTTTATGGGGCTATGTATTCTCTTCAAGCATTGGGCTGTACACACAGTTTGTCATTTTCCAGTGGTGTTCATTTGATTTATCAGAGATGATGCTTGGTAATTCAGTTTGATATTGTTCCCTGTATCCAATGATAAACACTTGAGAGAAACCAGGAAATCTCTTTTTTATATTAAATAATAACACTAGCCCTTTCATTATCCTTGCAGAATTGCAAATCAACCTTGCTCTCTCAGCTAAGAGAGAGGAACTAAGATTGTTCAGTGTTGACTCCTACATAATTATGTTATTCAGTGTTAAATATAATAGAACTTTGCTTTACAGAACCAGGAGGGGGCAGTAAATTTCCTTTTTTACTGTTATTAAGAGTGAATCCCATGTTTTATGCTTAGCAGGGTCTCACCCAGAACAGTTCTCTAGAACTTGACCACATTTTTCCCCCCACTGAGGGAAGTTTTGGGGCTTCACTGTATTTCTGGTTTCTGTAGTTTCTGTTTTCTTCCATTAGGTCTTAATTAGTGTCCTTTCCAATTGCTTCCTGAAAATGGAAAAGAACAAATGTTACACTTGCAAAAAATGTGTTTTTTTTTTTCTCTTCACTTTGTAAATGAGATGAAATCATGACTTTTCTTGGGGCCTGTCTTGCTCTTCCCGTCATAAATAGGTGAAAGTGGAATGGCACGAGATAAACTGAAATCAAAGCATAATGTTTTGCTGTGTGTGGGTCCTTGTGAAAAATGAGAGGAGAGCATGATGCCTTTAAAATGAACAGCCACTTTCCTTGTAATATTCCATTGCTTTAGCAAATGCTGTGATTTCAAACACGTGTGCGTGCCCAGAGACCAAGGTTTGTGATACATCTGTGGCTTGGAATCTTCAACATGCAAACACGTTTTTCTTTTTCTGCGTTTGCTTCTTCCTTCAACTTACACATTTGAATACCATTAACTTATGTAATTGCTATGTTCCCTACCCGGGTACCTAATATATCTGGCTAGTTTTAAGGAACACCAAGTTTTCTCTGTGGGATGATTTGGGGGTGGTTTGGGAATTATTATTGGCTGTGCTATAAATGTCTAGGAAGAGAAATAGAGGACACTCCCAGGACACAGTTAACATCTCCTAATGGCACAGCCCATGTGCCACCCAGAGAAATAACTGCACGCAGTGAAAATTCATCATGACTTTCAAGTATTTGGATATATGGATATATATTTTTTATTTAAAAAATTCATTATCTATTATAAAAATATATACATGCTCACTCACACATATATATGAGGACATTCACACACATACACACACACATATTTGTGAGGGCAAATCACAAGTCACAATTCCACAAAAGAAAGAGGTCAGACTCATTTTTTCCTGTAGTTCTGACAACCCCAAAGTGCGGATTGGACATTTCTGGGCATTTCTAAAGGATATTTTCTTAAGGATCCAAGTTCTCATTAGTCTTCATTTTACAGTTGTTGCTTTTTTTTCATTTTTCCCCTGCTTCCACCTACACCAGATGAAGCACAAGGCAAAAATTAGATTATACACAAATTGTACACTGATTTATTAGCCTGAGCCAGGACTTTAATGAGGGGAAAGGAAACAGTATAAATAGCTCTTGGGGGATCTGTTGGAGTAGAGTTCTGCAGCAACACTGAGTTTCAGTATGAATTTGGGGTGGGGTGTTCTCTCTCCTTAGGGTAGGAATGAGGAGTGTGTCCAGGTATACATACTCCAGGCACACTTATCAAATAGGTTAATATATGAGAGCTCCTACATGAAGGACCTTGTTGACTTTAGTAGCATCCATCCCGTTTTTGGTTTGACAGGCATTCAGTCTTCAATGTCTTCCATTGTATTTTACTTTGTTTCTCTGTTCTTCTTCTTAGGGCACATTAGTGGCCATTGTAGTATAATATTTACCTGATTCCATTCTGAAATCCTACAGTCTATTTTGGAATCCCAGCTGCACTATGTAGGCACTTAGAGATGGGAGAAAGGAAATTAATCCCTTTAGTTTTCTTATCTATAAAATGGGGAGATCATAATACATCTGCCTTCATCAATTTCTTTTGAGACTTATATGAGATTATGCAGTCAGGTACTTAGCATAGTACCAGGCATGTAGTAAACACACAACAAATGTCTAATCTTTTGTTGCGTATTATTTTTTTACTATTGTTCTCATACCCTTTCATTATGTGTTTGGCAAATTTCTTCAAGCAGTACCGATTCCTTACAGTCACTGTATCATTTAAAGTGAAGCTTCTGCAAGACTGCTGTGGTGTAGTGTATATGCCTCTAAGCAATTTTCAGCTTGGGGAAATACAAGGTTGCAGTTTACTCATCAAATAACTAAAAACATAACTTGAGCAAATTTCTCTCTTGTGTAAACAGTTAAAATCCAATGTCTTGTTCTTTCTCTCTCCTTACAGAGGAGGCAAGATTCCTTGAGCCCAACTGTATTTTGAATGTTTCATAACCTTCAGAATTGTTCATCTCTATGAAGTAATCCCTTTTATTACATAATATAAAGGGAAGATAAAGTTGTTAATTCTCGATGCATCTGAAGTGGTGACATGCAGCAAACAGCTCATTATCCCCCACACAAAGCACAATTACTCAATATAGGGAAATGCTGCTTTCAGACGCTGCCTTATATTTGAGCTTCCCCATGCTGGCTAATGTCGGATATTGATTCTGAATAATTCAAATAGCAATAAAATTGGGTTTTCATGACAGTCAATCAGAGGCATTTTATATTTAATGCTCAATGGAAGAAACACAGTGTCTCCTTACCTTCTGAATTTCAAAGCCATTAAAGTAATTGTAGGTCATTAAGCTAAATTTCTCTGCATAATCGGGATAGTTAATCTAATTCATGTACCATTCAAAATAGTGGAGAAGAAGAACTGACAAATTTTTAGTTAATGTAATATATATGCATATAGATATATCTCTATATCTATATACATGTATATGTATATGTATGTAAATACACACAAACACACTCTTAGTCAAAGGAGGGCCACTTTATCAGCATTCATTGCATTTAACACAATCAACAAATCATATGGGGTTAAGTTTAAATAATTTATTTGATCCTGTTTTTCAGATATCCTCAATGCCCTCATATGAGTAGCCTCTGTTGAAATGGAAATAATACTCTAAGGAGATTAGTTTATATGGTTATTCTGATCTCTTATTTCTTAGCCACCATTGCACACTACAATTACCTAAAATATTTAATATAATATATATAATATACTAATATAATAAAATACATAATTGCCCAACATATATATTAGGGGTCACCAGGCCCCAGAGATTCTGATTTAATTGCCCAAAGTCTTAGCATCAGGTTTTTAAAAAATTCTCCAGTTGATTTTATTGTACAGTGTGATGTGACAACCTTGGTGAATCTAATTCACTCACTCATTTCTTCAAAAATTGTTTATCAAGCACCTGCCATGTTTTGCAGTTCTATAGGCATTCTGGTGGCTAATGAGATGATAGTCTCCAGGAGCCTTCAAATGAATCCAACAGAAAATTTTAAACTGCAAATTTAGACCCACAGAACCCAAGGCAGTGTCCGTATATGTATATAGCTGTCTGGACAGGTTAATGATCAAAACCTAGAGCAGAAAAAGTTTCTGAAGGATTCCTGGCTGTCTGTAGAGTTTGCTTCCTTCTGCTCTAAGTTAAGATCTATAGATCTTAGTATTTGTTTGTTGGAAGGTAGCTTAGATGTGAGAACACAATTCTACCTACTTGGAAGTTGAATTGTAAAGTCATCTTCGGTGTTAACTTAGGTCAAAAACTAGGTTTGTTTCTGGTTCTGTGAAGGAGTTAATGCTTCTAATGGTAAGTGCTAAAGTACCCGTAAGACACTTGAGGTTTGGGGAGAAACCTGTTTAAAACAGAGAACGGCTCCTGATGGCGTCTTCCTAAAACTTGCACAGATTGCCTCACTTTAAGAAGAGAGAATTGCTTATCAAAACTCGAGGTCTTAATGTGTTGGCGGGTGCTTTGACTTCCTGAGCATTTTTCTCCAGGAAATAATTTGGAGGGCTTGGAAATAACCATGGGGATAATCTTGATGCTCTTTAGAAATGCCTAGGCTATATGTAAAAACACATTTTGCCACCTCTGCAATCCCTGTATTTGCTTTCCTGAAAGAAGCCCAACATAATTATAACTCTTTGCCTATCTGGAGAGGAGGAGGGGGCATGAGAACAAAGCATGAAAAAGTATGAAGGGTTTAAATGGGGAGATAGTAGAATTGTTTGCCAGCACACGCAACCCTAAGGCTAGGGGGACTCATCTCATCATATGGATGACGAGAATCCATTTGCTATTGCTTGGGTTCATTTTAGAGCATGAAACATATCATATAGTAAGCAGTAAATATATGGGATCCATATATATAGCTCTGAAAAGGGTTTAGATTCGGGGATGATAGCAATGTCATTGGTTAATAAGGAAACTGGTCAAGATTTTGTGCAAATCTTCAATAATCATTAAATGAGGATGTTTACATGAAATGCTACTGTCCTGTCGCCTCAGACCATTTCCAGGGTCACCATCAGAGACAATAAGACCATACGCACTTTTAAGTGGACTGCAGAATCATAGAGATGAAAGATGCCTTAGGTGCCATTTAAGTTTCTTGTACTTGACTGAGGAACAGAACCACAAGTAGACTTTACTCAAGATGCCCAGACCCCAGCCTGTGTTCCTGAATCAGAATTCCCAGGTATAAGGTCTGAGTATTTCTATCTTTATAGGCTCCCCTGAACCCCGTTATGATCCATGAACCAATATGTAAGAATCACTGGCCTTAGTTGGCATCCTTTATTTTATAGATCAGTAGAGTTTCTATTTTGCAACCTGGATCAGAACCCAGATTCTGGATTCCTATTACAGGAATATCCTTTAGTCTTTCAAAAACGGGTTATATCCCTCCCTTGGAAAGACTGAATTAGAGAATGGTCTGGCGGGGCTGCTGAGGATGGTTAGAGTTGTTAAAGGAGGCAAATTTACAGGGAAGAAAAAAATGCCAGTTCTTAGAGGAAATGCCTGAGTCTAATGTGGAATGATGGGATAGATCAGGAAATAGGGTCCAGTGTGACTAAGGAGATCTGGAAATATTGCCACAAGTGTGGAGATACCGATCAGCCACCATTATGGACTGTTGGTGCCCAGTGCATGGCCTCACTTTAGGAACAGAGGATCAGTGACCCCAAATCTCATTTATTGCAGAATGCTGCCCCCCTGCCTACTTATCCTCTAGGCTTATCATTTCTCTGAGTTTCTGCAGACTTCCAGCTGCCAGTATGAGTGTCTCTCTGCCTGAGGGCATTTACCAAGATTATGGGAAGTCGTTTGGCTTGTGAACATAGGAGACCAGAACTGTGGGAGATTTAATACTCCAGGGAGCAGCCCTCAGCCAGTGACTTTTGGGAGTTGGTATGTAAATACCGCTGCTCCCTTGCCCCCTGTGTGGGATGATGTTGAACTGTTTTACTGGTTTTACTGGTTTGTGTTTTAAGGGTTTTCCCACAGGATCAACTGGGTGCTGTAGCTGGCATCCTTGTTGAACCTTTATTAAAGGGTGCCTTTTCTGTTCTGAAAGACACCGTCTTTCTTCCCCTGCTGGGTTCCCTGTGCTCCCAAACAACTTGCTCTTAAATCTTTGGCGTATTGTTTCTGGGCAAGTCCAAATGTACCTTGTGTGTCCCTGTGTTTTCTTTTACAATCAATAAAAAATGGACATATAAGAGTAATGTATGAGGTTAGCCTAGCCTACTAACACTAATTTGAATCAAAAGGGACATTTTTAAAGAATCCAAGAGAATCTTGAGAACCCGGTTGTGAGCAGTCAAGCTAGGAAACTAGAAGTCTACCTGTATGTTCTCCTTTACTCCCTTTCTCCTTCATCTTCCCTTTGCTTCTACTTCTTCTGCATGGCCTCTGCTCTGTTCCCTGTACACATCTGATCTTTTATTCTCTCTGATGACTTATTTCTCCTTCTTCCTCCTCGTTTCTGCTTCCCTATAACCCTAGCTGGTGCATACTTGGGTAGGATTGGTACCAAATTGGTCAAGAATCCGCATGAAATGCCACCTGCAGGATTCCTGTCTCTGTCCCAGGACCCAAATTCTCAGGGTGGAGAGAAAGCTTCTGATGGACTCAGCATGGCTGCCTAAGATGTGCTTCCCTGAGGCTGCTGACCTCCTTGGGCCAGCCACCTGCACAGCACCTGCATTGGTGTCCGTGATCAAGGAGAGTGGGGTCACCTGGCTCACTGAATAGGTCTTCTAGGGAAATAGCATGGGATGTTAAGCTACATGAGATTTGGTGTGACAGGCAGTTGCTCTTCATCCTGAATAGGCAAATTTCCACCATCATATGGCAGATTATCTACATTGAGTCATGTATAGTAGGTGTGCAAGGCAGCCACTCTCTGTTAACAGGGCATCAGCCTAGTAGGGAAGACCAAGGTGAATGCTTAGCATTTTTATGGTATGTCAACATCCTCTGTTGCCTAAAGCACATAAGCCTGATTTATGCCATGGGAGAACCAGTACATTCTATCATCACAGCCATATATGCCATATGCCTCCATTTTTAAAGAATAAATAATTCATGGTTTCTCTCTCTCTCTCTTTCTCTCTCTCTCCCTCCCTCCCTCCCTCCCTTTTGTTTTTACCTTGGGCAGCCATTATTTAAACTTTCCAAAACAAGTTCCTATCTTCAGGTCTGCTGATCTGTGTGATGTAATATTTTATGACCAAAGATGAAAATGCCAATTTATGTTTAAAGTCAAGGCTAATTTTACACTTTTTAAAAGGGATCACAAATTATTGGCATTTTTAAAATTTAAAAAAAATGGTTAATTTTTTCAAGTTAAACTATTAAGAGATGTCAACATCTAGGTTTTCCTTTGACATACAAGACAACAAAAAAGAAATCCATAAATATCAGCAATACTGAAATACATCTCTATGACTTTCAGTAGTTTTGATGGCTTGATACTGACATTTGAATATTTGTAATGAACAAAACCAACACCTTACCTCTTACATATTATTAGAAAGTGGTCTTTTAACTCTGTGCTTATTAGCAGGTGCCAGAACCCAAGCAAACTTTGTTTTTGAAATTTGACGTTCAATGTAATGGGAAAAGAACTATGCCTTAAGCATGTGTATAGTCCTCCCATGTGAGGGGTGTGCTTACCTCATTCATACAGCCAGTGTATCAGATTAGAGAGCATGTCTGTCAGCTTCAACCACTCAGTGTTACGGCCTCCTGAAAATGAAATAAACAAGGTTTCATGGTGGGCTTTCTTAGGGCAACAGAAGAATTTGCTAAGTCAAGCTAGTCAAATATTTTTGTAATGGACTATTTAATAATTAATATGTAGCACATATAAATGGTGATTATAGCCTGTAGCAGTTAAAGTCCTGAGTTCTGGGGTGCCTGGGTGGCTTAGTTGGTTAAGTGTCTGCCTTTGGCTCGGGTCATGATCCTAGAGTCTGGGCTCAAGCCCAGCATGGGGCTCCCTACTCAGCAGAAAACGTGTTTCTCCCTCTGCCTTTCCCCACTGCTCATGACCTTTATCTCTCAAATAAATAAATAAAATATTCTTTTAAAAATCCCGAGTTCTTTTAGACAGTGAAAATACTATGTATGATACTATACTGTTGGATACATGTCATTATACATTTATCCAAAACCATAGGATATGTAACCCTAAGATTAAACCCTAACAAAAACTATGGACTTGGATAATGATATGTCAGTGTAGGTTCATCAGCAGTAACAAATGTGCCAGTCTGGTATGAGATGTTCATAGTAGGGAGGCTGTGCATGTATGAGGCAGGGGATACATGGGAAATCTCTGTCCATCCTTCTTAATTTTGCTGTGAACCTAAAATCCTAAAATTAAGTCTTAAAAAAGCCAACTCCCCAGTAAACAATTAATCAATCAAACAAACAAACAAACAAAATAAACGCAACTTCTAGGTTCTAATTCTATCTCTGTGACTTGCTGGTAGACAGAAGAGTAGGGCCTCACTCCAGAGCTGCTGTTCAGCCAGGATGCATGACCAGTGTCTGTTCTGATTGGTGGTGCCACGCTGTATGTTGTCAAATAGTCTGAATAGCATCTTTTTCTGCCCAAATCTTGCTATAAAGCCAAAATCTATCTCAGGGTTTGTGGGGCACAGGGCTCAGTCCTGGGCATCACCCTGGGCAGGTAGTACATGCTTACATTTTTCTTGCTATAGTTACTTTAGAGAGCTTCCACACAGTCTGCCTGAATGTGAGGTCCTGGTCTTATTACCAGATTGCATGGACTTCTACCAGAATTACACACAGTTCAACAGCTTTATTTCAACTCTTTCTATACGTTGGATCCTGGCCCACATCCATGCAGCGTGACAGGCGTGTGAAGTCTGACCCCTCCGTTATACTCTCTTTGAATGTCTATAAATGCCCTTTGTTGAACACTGAGCATGGAAGGGTTTGTATAGATGTATTTGCTTTTTCAAGAAGATGAAAAGAATATCCTCTGGGCTGAGTTTTGAATTCATGAGATTGCTAATCATTGATCATAACTGCTTGAATTTACTGAACATTTGGATTATGTAGCCATTTCCATTACATGGATTATCTCATTTAATTTTCATGGTAAACCTGGAAGTGAAGGTATTAATATCCAAACATTATAGATGAGGACCTCGGTATAGGAAGTTAAGTAATTTGTTCAGATTGTCCCCAAAGGGTAAATGGACCAACTGGGAGTTTAATCCAAGTCAATAAGGAGATCATGTCCTTACCTGCTATCCTAACTTGCCTGGGATGATGTCTCTATTACTCAGATGTTTTTTCTGCAGTGGCTCCTCTTTTCTCTCTTACAAATACCTTCCTTGTAAGGAAAGGCCTGCATGTGGCACTAGACTTCAATTCTCTTTTTCCTCTTTCTATTCCTTTTTTTATTCCTTTCACTTTCTTCCATTTGCCTCTATCTGATAGGGCAACCTAAGTTCCACTTAAAACCATGGAAAAACATTTCTTACAAAATTTAGACACATAAAATAGAAGAAAAGAAGAGTGATTTTTCAGTAGTTTTGATGGCTTGTAGAGTTATTAGGAAGTGTTTTAAGAGTAAAATTGGTGATTTACTGCTAGATGCAATTATTGAACATGGTCTCTAAGGGGCAGAAGGCATATGGGTTACAGTGGAAAGAATATGGGTTTGGGAGTTAAATAAACCTGAGCTCCACACTGGACTCAGCCATTCACTAAACAAGTAGACTTGAGGAGTTTCTTAAACTCTTGCACCTACTGTTCAAGGCTTTATTAGGATTAGGAAGTTAGAGATAGAGAACCCTTAATGCAGTACCTGTCAGAAAGTAAGTTTTCAGAAATAGACATTATTCAATAGCCATTTATTCAGAGCCCTATGTGTGGCAGCTGCTATTCACTGTTTAACTGTTTCTTAACCTTCTGAGGTTGCATTTGGTCCAGAAACTCAATCCAGGGTATGAGAAGGTCAATAAAGGTATCCACTATAACAGGCCCTGAATGGGATGGGAGGGAGGGGGATGAGCCAGGGGTGGTGGTCCTCTCCCACTGCGGAGAACAGAAATATGAGGAAGTGAATTCTGGAACTGGACCATTAGTTACACAATTCATAGGCCCTCCTCCTGTGACCACTTGGAATAAGCAGATGGTTGAAGAATAAGGGGGTGTGGGTTTGGCTTCAGTTGCTGGAATAATTATGTTTTATTTCCCTGGATGGGCTGTTCAGGTGGATTAACTTGTTCATTGAAAGGGATTGAGGGAAGTATCAGCATGGTTATCTAAATATTTTCCAACCTATATAAGGTTTCTTTCCTATTGCTGCTTCAAATTATTTTAGCCATGAAATGAGGGCATAAGCAAATACAACTCATTCCCATTTGTCAACATAGAAAAATCAGTGTAGAAGGAGAGATTGTTATTTATATCATGTCCCTTTTGTACTCTGCCCTCCTCGGACCATGTACGAAATAATTTATTCATATGCTATGAATTTTGGGTGTGGATACGTCAGAAAGAGGAAAAGGGGTGGGCTAGTGGCCTACTTGGAATCTGAGCAATGGTTTCTAAGCCTGGGGGTAGATTTAGGAGGTAGCACCATGATGCTTAGTGATCTTTGCCATGGATGAGGCACTGAGGTGTTAACAGTCCATATACCCTGTATCTGCCACGAATCTCTGACCTGGAGGCTATCTGAAAAAAAGGAGAATCTCATTTAAGCAGTATTCAGTGAGTGTCAACATGTGTCAGACACTGTGATAGGCACTGAAGGATCAGTAGTATATAACATAGGCATGATCTTCTCTTTGTGGGGCTTACAATAGAGGAAACGAGAGGCAAAGCTATAACCAATATTGGCAAGAATTAGGGATATCTGGCTACTACAAAGAATAAGGTGATATAATTGAAATAAACAAGGGATTATGATATTTTTGCATCTTCCACATTTATTCCTACCAAACTCTAGTTGCTATTTACCTTGCCCTTAATCATCATCATTATTTTTTAGAAGTCTAAATGTTAACTAGGGTTAACTATTGCTTTAAACTACCAGGCAAAGACTAGAAGAAATCTTGGGTATGCAGGTAAGCATGCATTACAGTATTGAAATAGAAAGCAATAATGGGGACACCTGGGTGGCTCAGTGGTTGAGCATCTTGCCTTTGGCTCAGGTCGTGATCCCAGGGTCCTGGGATTGAGTTCCACATTGGGCACCCCACAGGGAGCCTTCTTCTCCCTCTGCCTGTGTCTCTGCCTCTGTGTGTGTGTCTCTCTCATGAATAAATAAATAAAATCTTTAAAAAAATCTTTTAAAAAGAGTACTTAATTGATAAGCTAGTAAGTGAACATCCCTTAGCAGAGTGACTGGACCAGAGTGTAGTGTTAAATAAATGCTAACTATTGTTAGTATGTATAATAATATGTCTCCACAATGGAAAACAAACAGCACAAAGGGCATTAGAGTTTCTTTCCTTCAATAATTCTAAAGAGAGAGATTGGACTTGTAGTTCTGGCTAGAATGGAATTACAGGAACCAGATTTAATGTTTCATCTTAAATGACTATATAATGAGCAAAATACATGCAACAATGGTTTTCATAACATTGTATGTCATAGTCTATTTGAGCTGCTAATATATATATATACACATATATACATATATATACACACACACATATAATCTTTCATAGACTGGGTAGCTTATAAACAAAATGATATTTATTTCTCACAGTTCTGGAAGCTGGGAAGTCAAAGATCAAAATACTAGCAGATTCAGTGTCTGGTGACAATACACTTCCTTGTTCATAAATGGCCATCTTTTCACTTAACAGAAGGAGCAAGGGATCTCTGTGGAGTCTCTTTTATAAGGGCACTAATCCCACTTATGAGGGATCCACTTTCATGACCTAATCATCTCCGAAGACCCCACTTCCCAATACCTTTACACTGGAAGTTAGATTTTATTTTATTTTATTTTATTTTATTTTATTTTATTTTATTTTATTTTTATTTTTCTAAAATTTTATTTATTTATTCATGAAAGACACACAGAGAGAGAGGCAGAGACACAGGCAGAGGGAGAAGCAGGCCCCATGCAGGGAGCCCGATGCGGGACTGGATCCGGGGTCTCCGGGATCAGGCCCTGGGCCAAAGGCAGGCGCCAAACTGCTGAGCCACCCAGGGATCCCTGGAAGTTAGATTTTAACATGAAATTTGGGAGAGCACAAACATTTAATCTATGGCTGTACATTAGGCCATGACAGTGACCCTTGAGAGAGAGGGAAAAAAGTGGAGTGAGGCCATGACTGCCTTAGCTTATTGTTTTAGGAAAGTTTCCATGCAGGGGTACCTGGGTGGCTTAGTCAGTTAAATGTCTGACACTTGATTTCAGCTCATGTCTTGATCTCAGGGCCAGAAGTTCAAGCTCTACATTAGGCTCCATGCTGGGCATGGAACCTATGTAAAAAAAAAAAAAAAATTCCATGCAGAGAGAAGTGAGCTCAGGTGAAGCTCTGTGGTCTCCCTGCCCTGAGGGTTCAGGATTGATTGTCTAGGGACCACAGCATCTATTGTTCTTAGGACAGAGTACTAAAGAGGAGAGTCAAAACCCAGGGGATCATTTATAGGACTCCTAAATGTGTATCACCAAATAAAAGAGCTATAACATATGAAGCAAAAACTAATAGAACTAAAATAAATAAACATAATTGTGTAATTTTAATCAGAAACTTAAACATCCCTTTGTCAACAAATGATAGAACAACTAGATAGAATATCAGCAAGGATAGAGAAGAATTCAACACCAGCCAACCAACATGAAGTAGCCAACCTTTATAGGAAACACCCCAAAACAACACAATGTGCATTATTTTCAGGAGTCCATGGACCATCACTGAGAAAAACCATGTCCTGAACATAAAAAAATCTTCCTAAACACTTGGAAACTAAATAACAAATTATGTGATCCATGTGTCAAAGAAGACATCTCAAGATAAATTTAAAAAATATAAATTTATTGGGATCCCTGGGTGGCTCAGCGGTTGAGCGCCTGCCTTCAGCCCAGGGCGTGATCCTGGAGTCCTGGGATCGAGTCCCACATCAGGCTTCCTGCATGGACTTGCTTCTCCCTCTGCCTATGTCTCTGCCTCAATCTCTCTCTGTTTATCTCATGAATAAATAAATAAAATATTTTAAATAAATAAATAAGCAAGCAAGCAAGCAAGCAAGAAAATAAACAACCTATCAGAACTTGCGAGACACAGCTAAAGCAGTGCCAAGAGGGAAATCTAGAGTGTTAAATGCTTTCAACAAAAAAGAGAAAAGTCTAAAATTAATAATATACACTTCCACTTAAAGAAAATAGGGAAAGAACAATAAGTCCACAATAAGCAGAAGGCAGGAAATAATCAAGACTGGAGCAAAAACAAACCTCTAGCGAGACAGGGAAAAAAAAAAAAAAAAAAAAGAAGGCGGTGGCAATAATGACCAATATCATAAATGAAACAAGGTATCACTATAGACACTGCAAATGTTAAAAAGGATAATAAAGGAATATTATGAATAGCTCTGCACACATAAATTTGACAGTTTAGATGGAATAGATCAATTCCTTGAAAAATGCAAACTACCACAATTCACCCCATATAAAAGAGATGTAACTATTAAGGAAATTTAATTCATAATTTAAAAACTCTCCCAGAAGGAAGCTACAGATCCAGACGTCTTCACTGGAGAATTCTACTAATGTTTAAAGAACAATTAACACCAATTCTACACAGCATCTTCCAGAAAATAGAAAAGCATGAAACATAACCCAATTTATTTTATGAAGCCATTATACTCTGACCTCAAAACTAGACAAAGACAGTACAAAAAAAAATAGAAAAGACAACTACAGACTAAAATCCCTCATGAATATAGATGTAACATACTTAACAAAATATTTGCAAATAGAATTCAGCAATATATAAGACAATTATAAACTATGACCTGCTGGGGAATGTTCCATGGATGAAACAATGTTTTAGTATTCAAAAATCAATCAGTTTAATCCACCATATTGATAGGCTAAAGAAAAAAAAATGTATGATCATATCAGTCAGGACAGAAAAACCATTTTACAAAATTGAATACTCACCAAGAACTTCAGAAAACTAAGAATAGAGAGCATTTTCCTTACATTGATAACATGTTTTAAAAAAAACCTTCAACTAATACCATACTTAAGGGTGAAAGATTAATTTCCCCTGAGATCAGGAACAAAACACCTTTGCTATTCAGCATATTATGGAAGTGCTAGTTAGCCCCAAATGACAAGAAATGGAAACAAAAGACATAACATATTGTGAATGAAGAAGTAAGGCTGTCCCTATTTGTGAATGACATGATTCTTTATGTCATATGTAGGAAATCCCAAGGAATTTACCAAGAAAAAGCATTTTGTGGACTATAAGTTCAGCAAAATCATAGGATACAAGATCATATGCAAAAACCTTCTGTATTCTATATTCTAACAATTAGCACATTGAAACCAAGCTTTAAAATACAATACCATTTATAATCACTCAGAGTAGTAGTAAAATATGTAAGTGTACACCCAACAAAACACATGCAAGGCTTGCATGCTGAAAATGTCCAAATGCTGATGAAAGAAAGAAAAGACCTAAATAATGGAGAAACATACTGTGTTCATGGATTGAAAGACTCAACATAGTAAAGATGCAAATTTCCCCCAAACTGATATACAGATTTAATGCAATTCCTATCAAAATCCCAGCAAGACTTTTTTATAGATATGGATAAGAATATTCTACAATTTATATGAAAAGGCAAAGAAACTTGAATAGCTAAAACAATTTTTAAAAAGAAGGTGAGATAAATCAGTTCACAGTCAAGACTTGTTGTGTAGTTCCAGTAATCATTACCATGTGGTGTTTATTAGGGGATAGAGTCTCAGATGAATGAAATAGAACAGAGAGCACAGAAATAGTTCCACACCAGTGTGGCAAACTGATTTTGGCAATGGTGCAAAAACAATTCAATGGAGGATAGTTGTTTTTTTTTTTTTTTTTTCTCCAGTAAATGGTACTGGAATAATTCAATATCCAGATACCCATAGGCAGAAACCAACCAACCAACCAAGCAAACAAAAAACAAAACAAAAAAAGAACCTCTACTTAAATTTCACATTTCTTTAAAAAATTCATTCAAAATGGATCATAGATTAAAATATAAAATCATAAACCTTGTAGACAATAACAGGGGAGAAACATTTTAGGACCTAAGGCTTTGTGAAATGACAGCAGAAAGGGGTATCCATAAAAGAAAAGAAAATGAGGGGCAACCCAGGTGGCCAAGCCATTTAGTGCCACTTTCAGCCCAGGGCCTGATCATGGAGACCTGGGGTCGAGTCTCCCGTCAGGCTCCCTGCATGGAGCCTGCTTCTCCCTCTGCCTGTGTATCTCTCTCTCTCTCTCTCTCTCTCTCTCTGTCATGAATAAATAAATAAAAAGCTTAAAAAGAAATCTTTACTCTGTGAACAGCCTGTTAAGATACCAGAAAGATATGCAACCAACTAGGAGGAAATATTTGTAAATTTGGTATCTGATAAAGAAATAATATCTAAAATATCTTTTTTAAAGTCTCAAAAGTCAACAGTAGTAGAGTAGTAAGGTAAACCAATTAGAAAATGGACAAAAGACTCAAAGACATATTTTACCAAACAGGGATATATGGATGCAAACAAATATTTGAAAAGATGTTCAACATCATTAACCATTAGGAAAATGCATATTAACATAATGAGATATCATACTACATACATATTAGAACAGATGAAATTAAAAAAATAGGGACAATATCAAATGCTGACAAGGATACAGAAAAGCTACCATATATTGCTGGTGGGAATATAAAATGTGACAGCCCTTCTACAGTTTGGTAGTTTCCTAAAATAGAATGTACATGTTCCATATGACCCAAAATCACACTTCTAGGTATTTATCCCAGAGGAATGAAAACTTATGCCCCTTGCAATTTTGTAGATGAAGAACTAATGATTGTCAGGAGTTAAGGATGGTGAGAGAAAAAGAGGTGGGTGTGACTATAAAGGAGTAACATGAGGGAGATCCTTCTGGTGATGAATTCTGATCTTGATTGTGATCTTGATTGTGATCTTGATTGTGTTCTGATCTTGATTGTGATCTTGATTGTGTTCTGATCTTGATTGTGATCTTGATTGTGTTCTGATCTTGATTGTGTTAGTGGTTACACAAATTTACATGTGATGACATGGCATAAAACTATACAGACACATTATATTGATATTAGTACCTGGCAGTATACTATAAAATATTACTAATGAATTATCAATATCACTACCTAGGTAAAGGGTGTACAGGACTTCTCTGTAATATCTTTGTAGCCATCTGAATCTCTATTTTGAAATTAAAAAATCGTAAGGAGAACTTTTTAACTTAAAAAGTTTGTATTATAAATCCTAAATCATCCCCTAAAATGAAAAAACACAGTAATTGCTGAAAGCCAACAAAGGGGATAAAACGGAGTCACACAAATATTCAATTAATCCAAAAATAGATGGAAAAAGAAGGAAAGGAGAACAAAGAACAGAACAAATAAAAAGATCATAGTTTTAAACCTAATCATATCAATAATCACATTAAATGTGAATGATCCAAATATGCTCAGTTAAAAAACAGAGATTGTTAGAATGCATAAAACACAAACCCAATTATAGGCTGTCTACAAGAAACATACTTTAAACATACAAATAAGTTAGCAATAAAAAATGGAAAAAAAAAGATATTTTATGCTAACACTAAGGAATACTTGAGGAGCTATATTAATCCCAAATAGATCCTAGGGAAAAAAATATTGCCTGAGACAAATAAAATTTTTTTATAATGTAAAAGGGCCAATTAATCAAAAGGATATGGCGATCTTAGATGTTTATATACCTCATAATACAACTTTGATATAATTGACACTGGAACAGAATGCAAGGAGAAATAGCCAGAGATTTCAGTTCTAGACTCTTAATAACTGATGGAATAAATAGCCAAAAAATTATAAAGTACATAGAAAATTTGAACAACACTATTAATCAATTTGTCCTAATTACCAATTATTAAACTCTTTATCCCTAAATAGCAGAATGCACATTCTTTTGAAGTGTGCGAGGAAAAGTTAGCAAGAGAGGCCCTCTTCTAGACTGGACTACTAAGAAAACAAACAAGCAAAACACACACACGTATACATACACGGACACACACACACATGCAAATTCACCAGATTTAGAAGAATAAAGTCATAGAGGATATTTTCTGACCAGAGTGGAGTTGAATTTGAAATAAATCACAGAAAAATAACAGGGAAATCTCTAAACAATTGGAAACTAAGCAATACACTTGTAAGTAATCTAAGAGTCAAAGAGGAAATCTAAAGAGAAATCAAAATAGACATTGATCTGAATGAAAATGCACATACAGTGCATCAAATTTTGTGTAGTGTTACTAATAGTCTTGGGAGAAATTTGTAGCATTAAAATCTTAATAATAATAATAACAATAATAATAATAGTCTCAAGTCAGTTACTTCATTTTCCACCTTAGACAGTAGAAAAAGAGGAAATTAAACACAGGATAATTGGAAGAAAGGAAATAAAATATAACAATGTAAATCAACAAAAGAGAAAAGAGACCAAAAATAGAGAAAAATCAATAAAACTGAAAGCTGGTTCTTTGAGAAGATAAATCAATAAATTTTTGGCCAGATTTAGGAAATACAGAGAAAGAAAATGCAAACTAGAATACCAGGAATGAAAGATCTGACATCACTACAGATATTAAAAGGATGATAAGGGACTATTTTGAACAGCTTTATGCCCTGTAACTCAAACTTTTGGATGAAATGAGCAGTTTCCTGGAAAGGCACAGAGAGGGTCACTCAAGAAGAATGAGATAATCTGAATGTCCTGATACCTATTATATAAATCGGATTTATAATTTGAAATCTTCACAAAGAAAATTCCAGACCCAGATGACTTTACTGGTAAATTTTACAAAAACATTCTTATAGAAAATAGAAAAAGAAGATATACTTCCAAACTCATTCTAAGAGGCTAGCATTACCCTGATACCAAAACCAAAAACAGCAACAACAACAACAACAACAACAAACTTTACACAAAAAGAACATTTTACACAAAAAGAACACTACAGACTAGTATCCCTTGTGGACATCCGTGTGAAAATTCCAACCAACATGTAGCAAATCTAATTTTCATGTATGTATGAAAATTATATATATATACATGAAAATTATATATATTTGTGATTATAGTCACACACATATATATGCATATAATATATATATAATCACAAAAAAGTAGATTTTATTTCAGGATTGCAAACATGCTTTAACATTTGGAAATCAAATTATATAATCATCAAGTTAACAAATTAAATAATGTGAAACCACATGATTATCTTTGTATATATGTATATATATGTGTGTGTATATATATACATACACATACACACATGTATGTGAAAAATGTAAGCAATATGCTTAATGGGGAAATACTGAATGTTGTACTCCTAAGATCAGGAATGAGGCAAGGGTGTTAGCTCTTAACATTTTCTTCCACATTGTAGACAGAGCAATAAAACAAGAAAGAGAAATAAAAATACATCTAGTTTAGAAAGGAAGTTATAAATTAATCTTCATTCATACACAGCACGAGAAACTATGTGGAAAATTTGATGGCACCTACAAAAAAAAACTACTGGAACTAATAAAGGAGTTTATCAGGTTGCAGGATATAATATCAATGTGCAGAAGTCGATTGTATCTACATATATTTGTTTAAAAATAGGAAATTGAAATTTTAAAATGCCATTTGTATAGCACTTAGGAGGTGAACTACTTAGACAAATCTCATAAAAAATATGCAAGTCCTATACTCTGAAAATTGTAAAATAGCTGAGATGAAGATAAGGGGACCCTTATACTGATACTGATACTATGTGCATAGTTTGAAAGACTCGTTATTTTTAAGTTGCTTGTTCTCCTCTAATTGATCTGTAAGTTCAACATAGTACCAGTCACATCCCAGGCTTTTTTGGAGAAGTAGCCTATCTGGTTCTAAAATTCTTATCAAAATGCGTATGACTGGGAACCCTGGGTGGCGTAGCGGTTTAGCGCCTGCCTTTGGCCCAGGGTGCGATCCTGGAGACCCGGGATCGAATCCCACGTCGGGCTCCCGGTGCATGGAGCCTGCTTCTCCCTCTGCCTATGTCTCTGCCTCTCTCTCTCTCTCTGTGTGACTATCATAAAAAAAATAAATAATACAATGCGTATGACCTAGAAACTTAAAATAACTTAAAATATATAATAATTTCTTTCTTTTCTTTCTTCTTTCTTTCTTTCTTTCTTTTTCTTTTTTTATAGTTTATTTATTTAAGTGAATCTCTATACCCAATGTGAGGCTTGAAATCATGACCCCAAGATCAAGAGTCATATACTCTACCTACTGAGCCAGCCAGGCACCCCATAGTAATTTTCAAATAGTATATAATTGAACCATATACCGTACTATGTGATTTGCAGGCTTAATATCATACCCCCATAATCATACTATGGTGCTGTTGTTGTCTTAGGAAGCTTCAGTCATTATCAAGTTAATTGATTTCCTACTTTGAGCTTATCATTGTACAAAGTATACACAGTATAGGAAATAGAAATATTGGTAAGTATATTTCGAATGTGACAAGTGCTCAGTGGTCTATAAGTGCATGTGAGGTTTTAGTAAGCAAAGTTATTCAAATGTTGATGTCTAGCTCATGGGAACTGCATCTCCCGGATATGCTCACCAATTATTTGGGAGACTCTGGCAGGTGTCTCATGTGTGTATGAACTCAAATCTGATCTCTTCATGAGGAGTTCCACTACTCTGCAGGCATTCCCTCTGCATGAGGTCCCTGAGACATTAATCAGTTTACTTGTGTTCTGTTGGACCACCTCTGTATGCTTCATGCTATCAGAGAAGGCCTATGTAATGTCCCAAGTGGGAAGACCATTAAATGACCTCACTAGGCTGTCCTCTGTTGCCTGGAATGTAAGTAGCTCAGCTGAGTGTTCACAGAATCCATCCTAAAGGTGGTACTTGTAGCATCATTTTGTGGGTACTCCTCTGAATATCTCAGACATTGTCTTTTGTGCATAAAAAAATAACCTTGTTATGCCACGGCACCCTCAAAACTCTCCCTCTGATAATTACCTCTTTTGCACAAGCAAAAACACATCTCCTAGGCACTGTCCACCTCATGGATATCAACTTCTGGAAATAGATTCTTGGGTGTTGTCAACCTACATGCCCAGATATGTCTGAATCACAATTTATTCTCAGCCCTGACCCACCATCCAAAGTCATCTTCTTCACATAAAACTTTCATAGGCAATCCATACCTTATAGCTTCACAATTGTAAAACTGGTAGAAAACATAACACTTTGTCAAACTCAGCATCATGAGGATTAGGTGGTGTTTGCTAACTCTCTCCCCTCTTGTAAAAGACATATTGTGTAAGAGTTGTGAAGTGTGATGTAATAGATATTCATTGTTTTTTATTGTGTCATTTTATTAATACGTTTCATATTAGCTAAACTTATCTGATGAAATATTTTTTCTAATGTTATTTATGATGTTATTTACTAGTAAATCAATTACGCAATAAATAGGTGTATTTAATTAAATACCACAATGGGTTCAGTACCATGCTGTGTGAAAATATCAGATATATAGACCCAGCCTCCCTCCTTCTTTTCTCTTCCCTCCTCCTCCTCCTTCTCCTCTCTCTCTCTCTCTCACTGTCTTTATATCTATATAACTCATATGTATATACATACTCAAATGCATAACTCATATATATATACACATATATATGATATACACAGATATAAACATATATGCATACATTATTTGGAATGAATCTAGTTTGAACTTTTTTTTTTTTTTTTTGGAAGTACGCTCTACATCCAACATGGGTCTTGAACTTATAGCCCAAAGATCAAGAGTCATATGCTCTACTGGCTGAGCCAGCCAAGCACTCCATGAAATTGGTTTTGATGTATTAAGAATTCTCAGAGGTTATAATCATTTATCTTAGTTTTTATCCTTCATTGAATAAGATTTTGTTGAGTACCTACAAAATGCTACAGATGTGGCAATGAGCAAGACTGTCAAGGTCTCTGACTTTAAGGAAGAATGTAGACCTCAGAAAATAATTGAGTAAGCTACGTGGTTTTAAAAGGGAAGAATAAGGGATCATGGTAGCATGTGGCAGGAGGAGCTAATCTGGACATTTCTGGAAAGTCTGACAAATCGGTCCACAGAAGCCAACATTCACTGAGCAACTACTAGGGAGGTCATACAGTATTTTAGAGAACAGGTTATGGCCTCAAAACACACCTGGATTTGAGTCTTGGGTCTGCTATGAATTAGAGGGGAGATCTTGTTTGGGCAAGTTGCCCATCTACTCTGAGTCTGAGTTTCTCCTTAATTCAGTAAATCAGTAATAGCATCCTGATTAGATGAGAGAATGGAGGCTCGTAAAAAGCTTGCACACTACCTGGTTCAAAGTGAGCTCTTCATACGTGAGAGTTATCCTTTGCCCCAAGAAGCCTTTAGTAGATGCAGGCTCTTGCTGCTGTTGCTATTACTCAGGTGTTTTATAGTCATCATCATGAGGTAGGGCTTATGTTGTCCCCAATTTATAGATGAGGACTCTAAGTTTCTAGAGAATTTAAATAGCTTGACCATGAGCATATACCGAGGAGGCAGCCAAGTTGATTTCAAAGCTTCTCTCTCCCTCCATTGTATAGTTTATTGACTTCCTATACATTGATCTTCTGGGGGTGTCCTAATCAGTAAATTGGGGGCAACAAATCTAAGTAACCTCATTGAATAATGAGCCCACAGAGTTGCAGTGCACAAATTCTTGCTTAAGAATAACAGTGATTTGGAAGGTTTTTCAGTGTCAACTGAACAGCCTTATGATTAAAATCAGTGAAGAATGCAATGTAAAATGTTTTCATTTCCTCTTGCTTTCTGTCTCTCTTGGAATAATAGTCAGCAGGAAACACATTTCTAAAAGACTTCTCTTTCTCTACATCCTCAGAATATAATAAGGACCAAGCTAACTGTCTCTGGCTGTTGGGAGTTAGTAGACACAGAAATGAAAAGAAGGTTCTCTTGGAGTTTTATGAATTTTTCTTTCTAACAGTCTTAGGTTGGAAGGACATCTTTGAAATTGATGTAGCTATCACCCAGGGGCTAACATTAAGATTTCAGTAGAGGTGTGTGGGGTTATGATCTTTCTGTTACTGTCAGAACTG
This sequence comes from Canis aureus, assembly GCF_053574225.1. Lineage (NCBI taxonomy): Eukaryota > Metazoa > Chordata > Mammalia > Carnivora > Canidae > Canis > Canis aureus. Next base: position 42,767,455 of record NC_135618.1, read on the forward strand.
CAGCTGTTGTATTTGCAGTGAGTGGTGTGCTGGATAAAGCCAAATGGGATCCACGAGAAGGAAAAAAAAATAACAAAACCTATTGAATCATGGGCTCTACCGGAGGGCATTTGTTAAAGGTAAATTTATCAATAGCTGTTAAGTCATTTGTATTGAATAATTCTCATAGCCTCACAGCACTTCTTGGTTTTAATAATGAGTCAGAGAGAGGAGCTGGTGATGGATGTGATATTATGGCATTTTGGCACTTAATTGCAACCGAGCTTAAAATAGCAGCAGGAGCTAAAACTGGGCTGGCTCAAGCATAATCTATGTTTGCAGACTACTAAAACACTCTCTTTTTAATTCAAATTTAATATTTCTTGACATATGTTTCTTGCTATGGTGTTACCAACAGTTTTTCAGAGATGGGGGAATGCTAAAATTATCTGGTGACCAGAGTATGGTACCTAAAGGTATGTGTACCTTGTCCATCACTGTAATAGAGACAAATATAATAATAGATTTAAAAAGTCACATTTGTAATGACGCTGGGGCATGAACATTCATTCATTCAGACTTCATTTATTTATGCATTGGGGATGGGGTGGTGTGTGAGAGATAGGCCTTTGCCTTCATAGACTAATTATCACAGTGGCATCATTTCTAAGTGAAATGGTTATGAGTCACTAGCTGGATAACGTACTACAAAGGTAGAACACATGGTACTTCCTCTGTCACCTGAATTGGGAATTTATTTGTCTTGGACTGCAGGAAATGTTGAAGAAAGCCAATAATAGTGCTTTATTTGTTCAGTCCATTGGTTATCACTGGCTTGCTACTTAAAATGTATGAGCCGATAAAGCCAGGAGCGGCAATCCTGGGTGTTGAAACTGCACCCTTTACTACCCCATGATCTTATGAAGAATAGGTGATTATCGTAACCCACTTGTTATTATTTTCATAACAAAGCTGTCTCCGACCAGGTATAATCTTAGACTTACATAATTGAATTTTAGATGCTGCTGGTTTATATGAAATTTCCACGGGTGCCAGCATGAGTCCAGGATTTAGCAAACAATATTTTTAATTGAGATTTTATGTCCTTGCCCTCAAATCAAGCACTTTAATAGGATCCCAGTTGGAATAGGTGACTCAGTAACAAGTTACCACTGCTTTCAACATCAGAAAGGTGTTAATTTCTCTAGCTCCTGCTGAGCGTCCATCTACTCCAGTGACCCACTGCCTGCAAGTACCATAAAACCAGTGTTTTGCATTCCATTATGTTCAAAGTATAGCCTTAGTAATCTGCATATTTCTTGCAGGATGTGCTGGCTTCATTCCACCAGAAAACATTAAGATGGAAAAGTATTAAAACTATTGATTTGTCATCTATAACATTGAAGTGATAGATTGAAATGAAATCTGGACACACTCCAAACCTCCAATAACTCTGACATTATTGGATGAAATGGGATGATCTCAGTCTAATTAATATGCTGTGTCCACGTGAAAGAAGTCAGGAGAATGAAACAAGAAACTGGCCACAATTTTTCATAGAATTTTACACTTTTTAAAAAATGTATAGGATTTTGAGATCCAAGATGACATTCTCCATAGCTGAACCGAGGTTCTGTTCTTGCTGTTAGTTGGAAGCTGTGTTTTTTTCCATGTTGGCTCATCTTTGAATATGAGTTAGTACATTCTTGAAGAGGGGGTGATGTACTCAGCTGAACTATGTAAACTTCTTTAGGCTTTTTAGGTCATGTTGCCATAATGTTCTCCATTCCTCTGCCCTGGACAATAAGGAATGATTATAACACACACACACACACACACACACACACACGCACACACACCCCTCCGTGTGAATCTGTGATTCTGTTTCATCCAAGGCAAGCATCTGTCTGAATATGGTACCTTCCTCCCACTCCATGCCATATTGCTTCCTGACTTTTGCTCTTTCATGTTGTTCATAAAATCATTATACTTTATTTCTGCTCTAATTCTTTCCCTCACTTTTGGAGTAGTGTTCTACCTTTTGTTCCAGCCATTCTGCTCACTATTTTCACTATTTTATGGTATCAGTTCTGTTTTTTTGTTCTTTTTGTTCCCTTTTTTTTTTTTTACAGATTTTATTTATTTATTCATGAGAGACACACAGAGAGAAGTAGAGACACAGGCAGAGGGTAAAGCAGGCTCTCTGCAGGGAGCCTGATGCAGGACTCGATCCTACAACTCCAGGATCACACCCTGGGCTGAAGGCAGACACTCAACCACTGAGCCACCCAGGTGTCCCCAGTTTTTTGTGCTCCCAAAGATCTTTGTCTCACTGTTGGCAATGTGTTCTCAAGCAATGGATTCATAGCGATTTAATTTGATTACTTTAGAGAAGGAAAAATGCACACTCTACATAAATGTATTTAGGGGGAGAAAAATTTGTGCAAATTTCAAATATTATTAACTATTTCACAGTACCAGGAAAGCAGTGCTATAAAAATACAAATATTAAGTTAATGCCATGCAGGCTAAAATATAGGGGAATGGTGATGACATCTGAAATGTACTTGGAAATGCACCAAAAACAAGAGCTGATGGATAGATAGAGTGATTGGCAGATGGAAAAGATCTGGGATAACTAAAAGAAGACTAGAGGTGGTGGGTGTATGGGTGTGTGCTATAATATTATTTCAGCTTTCCTGTGGGTTTAAACATTTTCATAATAAAATATTGGGAAAATATCATACAAGGTAGCAACACGTTGATCACTCATAGACTGAGTTAAAACAAAAATGTGTGCCTGCATTGAGTATCCATTCTTACACCCTATGTGAGGTCTAAGGAGCCCTATATGTAGCAGGATCATCTTGCTTCACCCCATATGTCCCCTTCTGTGTCTTGTCCCACATCTCCCTGTCTGTCTGCTTCTGCTCTTTGAGTTTGGGTTGCATCTTCCTTGATAGACACAGAGCGGTTTGGTCCTCTTCATGGACTCCTCTAAGTAGAGAAGCAGCAGACCAAAGGGAGAAAGAGCATTGCATTTCTTATCTTCCTTTTATTCCCTTCTGCCCACCCTGAGCCTGCCTGCCCTCCTCCTCCTCCTCACTCTTTTCCTGTGTCAAAGTTAGTGGAGCAATTCTGGCCTTGTTGGATTTATGCGGCTCAGAGTGAGAGAATGCTGCCATCACGGAGGCTGCTGTCTGTTCTACATTGATTGAGCTCCCTGGGCTTGAGGGATTTTTGCCGAGCTGAGTTTTACGGTTGATATGCTCTCGGTCATTTGTCATAAAATCATTCCAACCAAGCTGTTTACTGGTTTGAATGCTTAATTACTGAAGGAGAAGAGAATAGCTTCTTTTGGAGCTGGGTGCTCATTTGGATGCCTTCTATGAGCTCACTTATTGCCTGGTACCCAATGATCGCTGAGTAGTTTAGACAATATACATACCACCCTTCGGAATAAAAAATAAAGACACCCACAATTTTACCTAAATATTCCGGGATGTACGTGCACAGATCATTTCACCTCTTACCATGATGGTATTTCCTTTTGAATATAAATTGATGGCAAAACTCAGCACTCAGGCAGCTACAGCTATGCAAGGTCTCTGCTCTCGGTTTCAGATCAGAATGTTCACCTGGTTTATTTAGATTAATTTCCAGAAATGCTTTACTGACTCCCCCCAACTTAATATACTCAATCTGAATTGCATACATGGTGTTGGATATAATTATCTCCCTGAAAAAAAAAAGTTCATCTAAATTGGAGTCAAATTTATTTCTGAATGCAAAGCCATCTTGGGAATAACATTTCAAAACCTATAGTCAAGGATTTTGTGTCTAAAGTCCTTTCCTTGTGGTTTATATATAATTTCAGCTCTTCTTTTCCTTAAGGAAAATTAAAACCCTCTTTGTGCCCTTCAGTGCTCTCTTCTCAACATTAATCTCCACGTACAATTTCCCTCTACAAATTGGCTTCAATTATCTTTTGTCATTGGTTTGCACCACCATTGAATATTTAGAGAACATGTTTTTATATATGAGATGCTTTTGGAGAGATGAGAGGGGGAGGGAGAAAGGGAGGGAAGGAAAGATGAGAAAGAGAGGGAGGGAGAGAGGAAGGGAGAGAGAGAGGAGAGGGAGAGATAGAAATTGGGGAAGAGAAGGAGAGAGGGAAGGAGAGGGAGAGGGAGAGAAGAGAGGAATCAGGAAATGGAATGTTTTAATGCCAAAATAACCTGTCAGAACACCTTAAATATTTACCACAGTTTTGATGTTTCATTTATCTCTGTCAGCAGGGCATTGTGTTGATTCAATTTTTTATCATGGAGCACTGTGGCTCTTTTTACTGGAAGGAATTAGAACTTAAAACAACAACAACAACAACAACAAACCAACCAAACTTTTAATCACTTTGCTATAAATATAATACTGGAGAATTTTTCTCTTGTAGTGTTACTTTCCTGTTATTAAAAACAACTGCTTGTCACTCCTTCTTCATGCTTCTCCCCCTCCCTTCTTTTAACTATTGGCCTTATTCGGAGCTATTATACTTAAAGTAATCTGGATTCTTTCAGAGCTGCCAAAAGGTGAAATTGACTTTTTGAGAATGTATTGCTGAAAACTGCAGCCGATGCACTTTCCCCAAGTAGAAACATCCTGTGTGTTAAGACCGAGAGGGACAATTTACAGCCAGTTTCAAATTGGTAGCTGAGGTCAATAAGTGCCCACTCCTGCAATCGCATCAGCCTTGTTTGGATGACAGTGCACAAGTGGGTGCCTCCTGGGGAGCTGCCACTGGCAGCAAACTCCCTTTGCAAATTTTAGTTATTTTGGCATTCACCTTAGAAATCTTCCAAAATTTAAACTTTTTCAATGATTATTTTTAAAAAAATGCATTAATATTTACATATCAGAAGTTTTTTGTAATAATTACAACACCCTGGGTTTCTTGGTTCTTTTTCACATGCCACGCACGGTGCTAAGCACTTTACATGAGTTACCATGCTGCATCTTTCTACCTTTGAAAATATAATTCAAACTCTTCTTCATTTTACCAGTGAGAAAATCCAGGGCTTAGAAAATTTGGTAAAGGACCCGAGTAAGTAAACCTGCATCTACTATTTGAAACTGTGTGGGTTAACTTCAGAGACTGTGCTCCATGTCTTATGAATTTTGAGAACGGAGAGAACTTGGCATTATTGAGATATTGGAAAGCTACCATCAGCGTCAGCCCTCTGCTTGCTTTGTTAGTGTAGACTAGAGATAATTTAGTGTAAAATGTCCCAATAAAAATTTTCCCCAAAGCATATGTAAACCACAACATAATAGATTTATCAAAGTAGCAGAATGCTATTATGTTCAAAAGATTAACCAGACCGAAGCTATTTGTCATAGCAACGGGTGCTATAGTTGACAAATTACAATTGAACCCAGTTTGTAGCAAAATGTTAGGCAGAGCCTTGGTGCTGATGAATTGACACGACAGTCCAGACTGGAATATATCAGAGCAATTTAAATAAATATCATTCGGAAACAGAGGAGTGTAACCATGTTCCCAAACACCCCAATACCATACCAAGCAACCACAACACATCTTTGATTCTAACGTGTGTCCGTAGCAAGACACACCCACCAATTTGATAATTTTTAATGGAAAAGAAATTCCACATGAAATGCTTACATCAATTGTCAGGGATCCCGATTACAGACACTTTCAAACTTGTGGTAGGGAGCAAGAGGTGGCATTGTCTTAGCAATAAGGAAAAACATATATTTAATTCCAGATAATGTGTTTTACCCTAAACAGATAAGAAACTTTTCCCTAATAAAATATATGGACTGAAAGGTAATAGGTGCTAAGGGAGGGTAGGGAAAGAGTTCAGGAAGAGGAAGATCATGTGTTTGGTTATAGAATGGATCTTTAACTGGTATCTCTCTGGACAATGAGTTGATCACATTGTCACAAAAATAGATCTTCTCTTTGCTCCAGATTAAGGCTTGTGTTAGGAAACAGGGAGTGTGGTTAGATTCTATTGGAAGGAAAGGTGAAATGTAGTAGGATCAGTGGGATTCTATATTGCCTAACTTTGTCTTGCCAATTGATTCTCTCCACCACCGACTTTATTTCAAGATATGTTAGCCCTGCAGTGCGCATGTGTCTCTATAGTTTCTGCCCATCTGACAGTTGCTGTCATTCCCACCATTGGTGTGTGAATATTTCTGTGGCAAGGCTTCTTTTCTCACACGCAGGATTTTATTTAGAACTACCACCTATTTTTACTTTATATTTTTGCCTTTTCTTAAATTTAAACTTTGACAATAGCCTTTAATAGACTTAACATGCACATTCCCTTTCCATGACTCAATTTATGTTGCAGAAATAATCACAAATGTGTCCAAAGCCCTGGCTATGATGATGTTCAGTACTCAGTGTTCTTTTTTTTTTAAGTTTTTAAAGATTTTATTTACTTGAGAGAGAGAAGAGCAGGAGAGAAGGGAGGTTCAGAGGGAGAAGCAGATTCCCACTGAGTGGGGAGCTCAGTGTGGGGCTCGATCCTAGGACTCTGGGAACATGACCTGAGCTGAAGGCAGATGCTCAACCGATTGAGCCACCGAGGCACTTTATCTATCTATCTATCTATCTATCTATCTATCTATCTATCTATCTATCTATTTAAAAGAAGTACTGAGTGTTCATAATAGCAAAAAACTGAAAATTATTCAAATGGCCTGTAACAGGGGATTGATCAAATAGGGAATACCCCTACACTGGAATCTCCATTCATTTATGTATTCATCATCTAACAAACATAGTTAAGAAGGTGCTTTGTACCAGTCCTTGTGGAGTTTTTTTAATGTATAGCCTTCAAGTTCATTAAAGGGATACAGTAGAAGAAATCATCAGAAGTACAGAAAAGTCTTACAGCGTATTACTAAGGGGAAATCCAAACTCTATGTGATCTTATTTTCACTAAAACAGGAAAGGACACTAGGAATATGTTAAGAAAAAATATATATGCACACACACTAAAATAGTAAGTGTTGTTTTCTTTGACTTGTTGGGTCTTTATTCTCTAAATGGCCCATAATGAACACTTCATGTCCTTAAGCAGAAAATAGATTGCGAACATTTTTAAAAGGCAGTTGTTATCACTGGCTAGAGGAGAGTTTTTAAAGATTTTAGTTTTTTTTAAGTTTTGCAGTTTATAACTGCATTTTCAGCTTTAGATAAATAGCGCATTCAAGATTTGCCATACATCTCTTACCCACAAAGCACAGCTCCCCCAACCCCATTACCAAAATGCCCTCCAGAGTGGGATATCTGTTGCAATGTTGTTGAATCTACATGACATCATTATCACCCACACTAATGTGAACTAGTGATCATTTTTAGTTTTGTACATTCTGTGAGTCAGCACAACCATGTAATGAAGTGTGTCCATCACTATAGTATCGCAGAAAGTATTTTACTGCCCTAATAATCCTGTGTTCTGCCTCTTGACCTCCCCTGCCCCCAGCCCCATGTCCCCCACATCTCCTCATCTTTTGACTGACTCCAAACTTTTGCCCTCAAGATGCTTCCAATCTTTCTTAAGACAAATGGAAGATTTCAACAAATTACCTGTCTTTTAACTCTTGCTATTGTAACCAGTGAGACTTTGAAATCAAGGAGATGCATGCATTTGGGGGAAAAAAAGTACTTTAAAAAACAGTGATAACAATGGTCATGCTGGACTGGGTGGTACGTGAAAAAGTAGGTAGCAAATGGTTTTAGAAGGAGATACTAGTTTCTTTGACAACTTAGCATTCAATACAGTTCTACCTTGGCTTACAACCATCAAGGCCTTATTGACTCATGTGGGTAAAACTAATAAGATGATGCATTGGAATAGAGATATTAAAAGATTAAAACCTTCTCTCTCTCTCTCTCTCTCTCTCTCTCTCTTTTTGCATGGTTTGTGTTTAGGTTATAAAGATTTTTGGAGGGGAGGCTTTTAGGTCAAGTCCCAGCTTTGGTGTAAGGTGCAAAGATGACTGCAGCCATTTAATTGCGCAGAAGAGGATCAGAGATTCCTACTGGAGATAATGCCAGCAGTGTGTGGCCCCTGGGAGCAGAGCTACCTTAAGCCACACTACCTTTCAAGATCTTATTTTAATGGATATGTTTTCTTAGCTTTCTGCCTAAAAGTTGATTTGCCATCCTTCCAATTAATAAGAAAATACCAAACAGAGCATTAAAGTTTACAGCTTCACATTTTTGAATCTATTCTATTGATTAGTTGGGGGCTATTATTAAAAATCAGCACAACCACATCTGACAATGTCTTAAAAATATTCATCATGATGACTTTGATCAAATCGTAAATGGTGGATCTGCACTTTAGAGGTAAAGGAGGCAAATGAGCAATAAATTTGCAGCCTAGGTAATTGGGGAAAAAGTAATCTATTTAATCAGTCCCAAGAGCTGGGTGATTCAGAGAACTGACATTGGAATAATCGGTTAAAATATTTTTGTCTAAAGAGATCATTTATGTATGTTTAAGAAAATATTCTGTAGCAGGCACAGATTTGGCAGTTGCATGTCTTGTGCTAAATTGGGTTTAGTTTTCAAGTATATATGTAAGGTGATGGTTTTCTTCTGTTTTCTTTTCCCTACTATTATCCTATCTATATGCTAATCACTCAGGGCACTGACATCTTTCCTTAAGCAGGTACCTCCTTTCCCACTCACCCCCACCTCTAGACTGAAGCTCATTTGTCTCTGACTTTTATTTCCAACCACAGAACACTTATTCCACCCATCTCATCTTTCCCTCAAAGCTCTATAATTCTTACAGCCACTAAGATGAAGTATCGTGTAGAAGTTCAAAGTAGAGCTTTAGAGCCTGAAGTCCAAATCCGGTTCTATCTCCTGCTAGCCAAATAACCTTGGAAAAGTAACTTAGCTTTTTGGATATCTCTTTTCTCCTCTGTAAAATTGGGTCACAATGGATAAAAGTTGCATAGGGTCGTAGTTAGAATTAGATAAAGTAACACTAAAAGAACAATTTACAGAGAACCTACTACCCAGTGAGTGATGGCTTATACTTTTATTGCTGTGCAGGATCCTGATTTCTAATAGAAATACTGACTTTTATCCTTGGTTAACTGGCCATATGTCCATGCTGTGTTTTGTATCACAAATGGTTAGCAAGCCTTACTAATGTACATGAAGCTAAATATTAGGAAATAGTATTTAAGTGAACATAATGCCACAGACAATGGAATTATAAGTCACTGCCCCATAAAAGCATAAGAAAAGATTTGTATTTTTGGATTAGTTCATGGCTCGCCAGCACAGCCTCTTACAAATTATCCTCTGACAATAATGTTGAGGATTGGAATCCTAGGCTGCCATATTGAATTCTCCTCAAAGAATCTTAAAGGTAGAAAAAAGTGTGAAAGTCATCTCACCAAGCTTCAGTCTCAATGCCAGAAGTTCATTCAAATTCATATCACATGATATATTTTGGGGTTTTGTGATTTGCCTCATAGTGGGTTGGATTCTAGAGATACAAAATGAGTAAGAAGTAGACTCTGACTCCAAGAGGCATGGAACTAGTCAGGGAGACAGACAAGTAAACAAAATATTATAAAATAAAAACCAAGTGTTACCAAGGTAATAACTGCCATAGAAAGAAAGAGTTTATCTTCTTGCCTGGATTGGTATCAAGTGAGTCTAAGAAAAAATGCCTGAAAAAATGTGACATCTAGGCTGAAACCTGAAGGATAAAGAGGAATTCTCCAGTGAAGGTGGGGGAAGAGAAGAGAAAAAGTTCTTCAGTGCACACAGATGTGCAAATTGAAAGTGTCAGATGGATTGCCCACATTCATTCAACAGGTGTTTATTGAGACCCTAAAATATGCCCGGGCTGTGTTTTGAGGACTTACTGAAATGTCATGTCAGTCTCTCTTCCACCTCTAAATCGAGCTTCTTTAGGGCAGAAACCATTCTTTTTATCTTTGTTAACCTAAAACCCTCAGCTCAATGTTTATCATGTAGAAAATGTTCAATAACTGTTAGTTGAATAAATGAATTAATCAATAGGTGGTTTATCACAATTGGCTCTTGTTAGTGCGAAACTAAGTCACTGGTAAAACCATTGAGCCAGACTGGGTCAGGGGTACAGACCTATAGCACATCACTAGTGATCATTCTCCTAGTGGGGAGCAATCCATTCAATGAACAAACTTGGGCACAGCCATTCAACCAGCAAATAGTATCTTCCTCTAATCCCAACACCTCCTTTATTCATGGACATTTTATACTCACAATGGCAGAGACATGGTTTCTGTCCTCTCCTTTTGGCCTGATTGACTCGGGATTCTAGCAACAGAGGAAATGAGCTTATCTTGGGATAACTTTCTTAGTAAATGAACTATAGTTGACTGCTGGGCATCTATGGTCATTTTCTGTTTTAGTGTCTTACCAATCGTATATTTCATTTTCTGTTCTGGTCTTTATCAAAGTATCAGGTCTATTTTGGAACCTACCTTTTTATTGGAATATCTGCCCATTTTAGCCTGACAGTACCTTTATCATTTTTGAAACACCTGACAGATTGCAAACAGATATTAAATGTTTAAATATGTCAACACTGAAATGTGTGAGAATAGCAAATTATCCTTTGCCATATTTTAAAAAGATCTTCTGAAATTTGTGTATTTAATTTGTATATTTGAGTGCTTGCTATGTGAAAGAACCTGTGCTAAGTATTTGGATATGTCATATAGGTTCCAAATATTAATAAGAATGGAGCAAAGATGAATCTGGAAGTTTCTTAACAGTGGCCATCAGGAGAATGAGATAGCAAGATGTTAATGCTATTTGGATGCTGTGAAGGGTGATAAACTGCACTTGGTTGACCTTATTAATCACTCAGAATGGGCTCTGAAATATATGTGCATCTTTCCTGCCTCCTAGACTTTGTATTTGGAGAAAGGAAGGTGAGAGTTCTTTAGTCAGCCTAAGCTCTGGCTCTGCTAAAAGTCTATCATTTGAGCATCTTAACTCTTCATCTTATTTTTATGTACCTAGAGTACAAATTAAGCAAGACACAGAGCATTTGAGGTCACCTCGTTTTGTCCTGGCTGTGCACAAATGATCAAGCACAGCAATTTTGGAAATGTCCCACTCTAGAGGCAAAACCCAAATCCTGTTTCCTAATGGGAAAGGTACCAAACAACACCTGGTGGGCCATTAGTTCTGTTTCTGGCAGGTAAGGCGGGACAGCTTGGTGAGCACGATCCTGCTGTCTTTAGTCCAGCTTTCTTTCTCTCTCCACTCATCCCACAAATATTTACTGGATATCCACTCAGCAATAGGGCAACAAAAGGAAGTGTGACAGGGATGGTCCCTGCTCCCATAGAACTTACATTCCATTTGGAAATGGCAGGGCAGGGTGGGGGTGGGGAGAGTAAACTAATTAGAGATTGTAAGTATTAACATAAATGAATAGGATATGAAATGGAGAATAATAGGTATCAGCAAAGGTGATCAGAAGATGTCTTTTGCTATAGGAAGTTTACATGGAGACCTGGAGCATGAGAAGGAGTCCAGGAAGCATACCCTAGGCTGATAGAAGAGCAAATACAAAGACATGGAAGCTCAAAATTATGCCTGTGGTGGTAAAACCAAAGGGTAGGAAGGTGGACCGGATGCTGGAGAGACAAGCAGAGACCTGAGCACTAAGGGTCCTGTTGACCAAGCATTCGGATTTTGTTCCAAATATCAAACATACTCAACTCCAGTTTGTGCACGGCAAAATTCATTCCATCAACAACTGGAAGTGAAATATAGAGCAAGAACTGCTTGTCAGAAGTCTGTGTGTAACTATTTCTCATTATTGCAAAATTTTGGATGGAAAAAAAAGGAAAGAAATAGGAGCCTTTTGATGCAACTCGCATTTGATTTAGTTACCCTCTTGTCGTCTTTGCTTTTATATATGCTCTTTGTGACAGAGAAAAGAAAGAATTCTTCCTTTCTAATTTTTTTTAATGTTCAGAGAAAAGCATAACTTTTCCTATCTGAGCATCTATTTGTCTGTTTTTTCATCATAACTGTTATCATAGCCTCTATGGCCTTTGAGGACTTTCCAAGATCACTTGGCCCTCCCTACCCCAGTCAGATGTCCTCTCTGTATTATTATTATTATTAGTAGTAGTAGTAGTAGTAGTAGTAGTATTTTACTTTAATCTTTTTTTTTTTTTTTTTTTTTTGGTGGGGGAGATTTTAGAACAGCACTGTCTAGTAGAACTTTCTGCAAGGATGGAGATGTTCTACATCTTCAGTGTCCAATAAAGTACCCACAAACCACGTGTTACTGCAAAACATTTGAACTGAAGCTACTGCTACCATGGGACTGAATTTTAAATGTTATCTAATTTTGATTACTTCAATTTAAATATCCACATGTGGCTAGTAGCTATTTTGGACAGCACAGCTATGGAGCCTCCCTACTGCTGTTTCAGCAGAATTCACAACTGGATTCACACCAGCGGTGTGGTCTTCATGAAGGGTTTTGGCTAATATAAGTCAATTCTTGCTTATTATAAGGACTTTTTACAAAGTAACTCTTGTTTTCATTTTTCCAGCATCCTTTTTTTCTTCCTCTGGTTATATAGCTCTCCTTTCCCTAGGCAACCAGCTCTATCCCATTACTCTCCCCACCCCCATGCTTGCAGGGTGCTGACTCCTTGCCTAACATTAGAGTTGAGTATATTACCTAACATTAGAGTTGGGTATATTACCTAATTTTGGCCAATTAGCAAAGCTCCATCTCCTAGATACACGGATTGGCTAGGAGGTGAGCATGTGACCCAAGTCCAGCCAATGAGAATCTCATAAGGATTGTTGAACCTGTTGGTAGCCAAGTATGTTGAGATGGGAATTGGTTGTTTCTGAGCTCCCCTGAGGACTGAGTGTTTAGGCCCTGAAACTAGCTCAGCCAAAATCCAGAGTTATCCTTACATTTTTTACTCATATTAGCCAAGACATTATTTTTTTTTCTTTTTTGCTTAAGTTAGTTTGAATATTTTGTTTGAAAACCCTCCAGAAAAATTCTGATGAATACAATAAATGATGGCAATATACTGAAACCAGTATGACATTTGTGAAAAGCTAAGTTTCTTAAGTTCCACAGTACTTAGATGTGAAGAACTATGCTAGAACACTGGACAAAGACAGCCGTGCAGACAGTGGAAAATAATATTGTAGAGGAGCTAATGGATTTTCTTCCTTAGTTATTTATCTGGAATATGAATCTGCCAACAAGGGTGTTACTTTTGCTTCCTACAAAGATTGAAAATGCTACAGTCTCATTGTTGATGAAAATTAAGTTTGGGCTAAGATTTAGATCAGAATCAGATACTCTTGAGATTAAAAAAAAGCAAAGTAAAGATGTTCTTAAAACAATGCAGATTTATTCTGGATCTGCCTAGGTGGGACATGAGAAGTAGACTTTTTTATTTTTATTTCTTTATTTCTTTATTTATTTTTAAAGATTTTTTATTTATTCATGAGAAACAGAGAGAGATATAGGTAGAGACACAGGCAGAGGGAAGAAGCAGGCTCTATGCAGGGAGCCTGCCGTGGGACTCTATCCAGGGTCTCCAGGATCATGCTCTGGACCAAAGGTGGTACTAAACCACTGAGCAACCCGGTCTGCCCAAGAAGTAGACTTTTTTAGAAAAGGAAATCAGTTATTATCAAATTATTCTCCAAACTTGCTTCATTTCAGTCTTGTGAGAAGAACAATGAATACATGTATCATTGTGAAGTTTATCGTGTGTGTGTGTGTGTACACATATGAGTTTTTGTGGCTTTCTGCGTCATCTCCTACAGGCTTCTTTCTGTGGTGGGACATGTTTCTTAGTCACTTCTGTGTACTGGCACGTTGGCTCAGTGATAATGGCTAAATTAAACCCTTGAGTCATACTCAGAAATTTTGTCTTTAATACAAAATAAATATGAGTGTTTCTCAAGCAGTCATCTGCTTGCCCTTAGCACAGTTTGAGGCTGGGAGTCCACTTCTTGCAATGCTTCCAGTGCTGTCTTGTGTAGGCTCTGTCATTAAAAATTAGCTGTAAGTGGAACTGTTAACACATTTCCCATAACTTATCTGTGCCTGAAACATACTTTAAGACGGCCAGCCATAATTCAAAGCTTGGAGCATGAGAGATTACTGGAGTGTTCCACAGTGGAAAAGCCCTAATAGCCTTTTCCCTATTAGTGGCACTTAGTGGTGTAGGCCACTCAAGTTCTCAGAAGCCCTCAGCCTCGTGCTTCAACATCTTCAGTGATAACCAAGGATATACCGTCCTCCTGACCAGGTGTGCGGGCGTGTGGAACATAAGGTTGCTACGCTCTTTCTTCTTTCTGCTATGGGGCAAGACATCTTGGGACTGAGTCTATTTGTAACTTCAGGAAGTTGATCTGTCCCAAGGAACATCTTTCCTGACTTAATTAAAAATGATCCTTCAGGATACATACTGAACTGTTAGCAGTGGATGTGCCTGGGGTCCCTAAAGGGATTGCAGAAAGAGAAAAAAAATGAGAAGCTCATCTTTACTTGTATTTTTTTTAACAATAAGACTTTATATTTTTAAAATAATAAAGAATGTTATTTAAAAGCACTTTCAAAGTTTCCTCCTAGGGTGGATGGTTTAACTTTTTTTTCTTTAAAAATACAAATATAATTGTTGCAAGAAAATCAAATGTAGAAAAATATGTAAGGATAAAACACCCCGTCCATCCCACACAAGCCTTTTAAATGTACTTCTGCTTCTGGAACAAACATCTATAAATAGTAACCACTTTCTTTACATTGACAAAAATGTTTAGAGATGGGGGTATATCTGAAATAAAAAGATAGAGGAGTTATACCTATTTATTAAATAAATATATGCAAACACACAATTTTGTTTAAATATGACCTTTCTATATAGCACATGTAGAGATGGATATATGTATAGATGTACAGACATGCGCAGGTATGCATACTATATATCTGCACATGCATACATATGTGTATGATGTTTTATTTGTTTTTTCCGTTTAACAATATGTCATGAATGTTTTCCATGTTGTACACATTCATCGACAGCATTCTTTCTAGCAAGAGCCCAGCATTCCATAATATGCATGGATGTGTCTAAATAGTTTACTCAATCCCCCATTAATGAACACTGGACTTTTCTCCATTTTTGCCCATTGCTGACAATGCTACAGTAGCATCCCAGTTCCTAAGAGTAAGAGTTCTCTATGGCCATCCCAAATTTATGACTATGGCTTCTGACTTGCAGTTGTCACTGGATATCCCATAGCCCTCTCTGCTAACGTTTCCTGCTTACAATAAGACAAGTTCACGTGGCCTGGTCTCTGCTGGTGATTTGTGTGCTAGCATAACAAAGGGATGAGATGTGCTGGGTTTTTTTTTTTTTTTTTCTTTCTTTCTTTCTTTCTTTCTTTCTTTCTTTTTTCTTTCTTTTTTTTTTTTATGCACCTATAGATATATGGAGTCTCTAGCCAGGGACAATGCTGAAAAACACATTCTGAGGATGCTCACCTAAAATTTGAAGATGATTTCTTTGGAGTGACTTGAAATCAAAGTTCAAGTTTCTTTTTCATAAGTCTGTTATTTGGAGGGAGATTTCATGAACCATTCTTATTTATCTTATGCCTTCTGGGCACAGGCCTTTTATGAGATGGGTATTTTTAAAGGAACAACTTTATTCTTGGGAAAGTTGACAGGACTTTTAATGAGGAAAGAAATTAGAAACCAGAGCTGGAGGCAACATAGTTAGGAAAAAAAAAAAAAAAAAAACAGGGAAATGAGGAACAGAAATCTAGTTTAATTGCTCTTTAAAATGATTATTATTGTAAATATTCTTGTGTATATCCATTCGTAGTTCTAGGTGAGAAAAACAGGGCAGCTCTTGGCTTTTCTTATCGATGGTTGTGCCTTCTACACATGCCCCTTATCTTACTTTAACTTGAACAATCTCTGTATTAATTGAAATTGCACAGATAAGATAATGTATTTAATGTTCTAGAACAGGGATTGACAAACTATAACCCCCTGAGCTAAATCCAGCCCACTTGCTTATTTTTATAAAAAAGTTTTATTGGAATGCAGCCACGCCCATCCATATATGAATTGTTCCTGGCTAATTTTCCAGGAAATAAATGGTAGATATAAGTAGTAATACAGACCCTCCAAACCTAAATCTTTACTATCTTACTCTTTACAGAAAAAGGTTGTCCATCTAGGCAATCTCACATGTGGGGGAAAAGAATCCCTAATCAGAGGCCCCAGAACCTCTTAGAAATTCTGTCTCTGCCTGAGAGCAAGATGCAAATCAAAGAAAGTGCAGGGGGACTTGGTGGCTCAGTTGGTTAAGCTTCTGCCTTGGGCTCAGGTCCTGATCTCAGGGTCCTGGGATCAAGCCCCATGTTCAGCTCCCTGCTCAGTGGCAGCCTGCTTCTCTCTCTCCCCACCTGCTCATGCTTTCTCTCTCTCAAATAAATAAATAAAATCTTGAGAAAAAAAGAAAAAGAAAGAAAGAAAGTGAAAGGCTGAGCCACATATACTCAATTCTTTCTCCTGTCTCCCTGACCAAGGAAATTACTATTTATTTATTTATGTATTTATTTATTTATTTATTTACTCTTTCTTTTAACAGGAAAGAAGTGAGCATAGGAAAGAACCCGATTCTGAATAATAGGGCTGAGTCTACAACAGATAATGCAGCAAAATTTTTAGTGATACAGAAAAGTCATGCAGTTGGGTCTAGGAATTACCTCCTGTTAGGGGTTAATTGTGTCCTAATACCCAGGACCTCAGAACATGACCGTATTTGGAGACAGGTCTTTAGAAAGGAACTAAGTTAAAATGGGGTCCCTAGGGTGGGCCCTAACCTAATGTGATTGGTGTCCTTATAAAAAGAGATCAGGTCCAGACATATACAGAGGGAAAACCATATAAAGTCATGGGGAGAAAATGGACATCTACAGGCCAGAGAGAGAGGCTCAGGACAAACTAACACTGCTCATACCTTGGTCTCAGACTTTTGGCCTCCAAAATTGAGAAAATACATATCTGTTGTTGGAGTTACTCAGTCTGGTGGGTAGAAGCCAGGGATGCTGCTAAGCGTCCTATAAAGCACAGGGCAGCCCCCAGTAACCAAGGATCACCTGGCCTAACCTGTCCATTGTGCCAATGCTGAGAAATCCTGGTGTAGCAGAAGACACATCTCTTTCACCCCGTCTCCTCTTACAAGTCCCTCTTAGAACTTTGGTGTGCTTCATGCTGAGCAATGTGTATAGTGTCCCTCTAGGATCATCAGAATAATTTAAACTAAAAAGAGTTCCTTCAGCCATTAGATCTGGTCAGTAAATTTCTGCGAAGTACACTCTAGAAAAATTGTTAGGTGCCACTTGATTTCTGGGACATGGACTTTGGGTTTCCTGGGGGCCAGTCTTCCTTTCAATGCTGTTAACTTCCCCAGTTTTCAGCCTGTGGGTGGTGCTGGTGTGGGCAAAGAGGAATGAATGATGGATGCATGGTGAGCCTCCTAGGTAGAAACGGGCTGGTAGGAAGCTTTCTTTAATATCATATTTTATATACAACAGTGGGTCAGGGCAGGCTGTGGGTATGCAGTGCCTGACCCTAGTACGAGGGAGAAGATCGATTGTGCTGAAGCAGTGAGCCGTCCAAATGATTTATTTATGCAGCAGTGCCTCTCTCAGCTTCTTTGGAGGTGGGCACAGACAGGTTCGTGCATGTGTGAGCATGTGTGTGTGTGTGTGTGTCCATGACTGTGTGCGTGTGCGTACGCACGCGTGTCCTCCCATGATCCTCCCAGTTTCAACTGAGCCTATAATTAGCTCCTCAGAGACCAGATAATTACATTTTGCTTTTTCTACCTGTAAATGCTCATTTGGCTTTCTGATTTCTTGTTAATTTCTTAGCTTTAAACCACCCAGTATTGGGCTTTTGGCAAAATATCAAGTTATCAGAACAAAGAATGGTATTCTGGGAAGAGAGTTGAAAGATTCCAGAGTCTCTGTGGTTGAGACTGGCCATTGTTAACTGCCTAAATTCGAGAAGAAGCTTTTGAGGGATTATTTTTGAATATATCTGTTGTATCCTTTTCTAACTAAGATGATCTCCTTCCAGGAAAGTATCAGAATGTCATCAGTAGGTCTGGACATTACAAATCTGGTAGAGTACTTGGCATGACAGATAGAACTGTTGCTTTCTGTGGTAGAGATCATAATCTGTACAATTCGGGCCCTAAAAAAAATTGGTTCCCAGACTAATTTAAGTATGTAGAGCCCAGTTTTGTCTCTGCCACTGAATATGGATTCTGATATTCTTATTTCTTAATGTCAGTCTAGGATTGTTCAAATAATTGTTTGTTTAGTTTTTTTTTTTAAATTTTTTTTAATTTATTTATGATAGTCATACAGAGAGGGAGAGAGAGAGGCAGAGACACAGGCAGAGGGAGAAGCAGGCTCCATGCACCGGGAGTCTGACGTGGGATTCGATCCCGGGTCTCCAGGATCACGCCCTGGGCCAAAGGCAGGCGCCAAACCGCTGCGCCACCCAGGGATCCCTGTTTAGTTTTTTTAAAGATTTTATTTATTTATTGACAAGAGACACAGAGAGAGGCAGAGACATAGGCCGAGGGAGAAGCAGGCTCCATGCAGGGACCCTGATGGGGGACTCGATCCTGGAACTCCTGGATCACTCCCTGAGCCAAAGGCTGATGTTCAACCACTGAACCACCCAGGCGTCCCCAAAGAATTGTTCCAGTTTATTAACAATTAGGAATACTCTTAAGTCAGCTACTCTCCAGTAGAACTTTCTACAATGATGGAAACATTTTATATCTGTGTTCCCCAGTATGATGACCATGAGACTCACCTGGCTATTGGGCATTTAAAATGTGGTTAGAGGGCAGCCCCGGTGGCTTAGTGGTTTAGCGCTGCCTGCAACCCAGGGCGTGATCCTGGAGACCCAGGATTGAGTCCCATGTCAGGCCTCCTGCATGGAGCCTGCTTCTTCCTCTGCCTGTGTCTCTGCCTCCACCCCACTCTGAATAAATAAATAAATCTTAAAAAAAATAAAAATAAAACTTTAAAAAAATAAAATGTGGTTAGAAAAACTGAGAAACTACATTTTGTATTTTATTTCATCTTAATAAATAGAAACTTAAACAGCACCATTAAGTAGTGGCTACTGTATTGGAAAGCATAGCTCTAGATGGCCTGATCTCATCTTAAAAAAAAAAAGTGTGAATATGTATCTCTATTATTCCTGTATATACCCATATAATGTACTTAAAAGTATAGACAAAAAGCCTCTAAAGATAGATATCAGACTGTGAATACCTTTCAGGATGGGACTGGAAAGGTATAAAGAAAGGATTTTAACTGTTTTATTTTGCCAAAAAGAGAAAGAGAAGATTAATGGTATTAAAAACCAGTCTGATAAATAAAACGAGACTAATTATATCATAGAAGCAGTTGGGTCAAGTCACCTCCTTGTGTTCACCTGGAAATTGAAGGATGGAGGAAGCCTGTGACAGTTATCTCTGTAATCCAGGCAGCCCCTCCTTTTCTCCCCAGTCATTTCAGAAGACATGAATTTGGGGCCTCCGTCATACAGTCCTGGTATTTTGTGCAGTCAGCACCTAAATAATAATTTCAGAGGCTTTCAAGGCTGTGAACCCGAAAGCAGAGAACAGTGAGAGAGGAGGAAGGCGTGTAAACAAATGCATGAACCATAGTCAGTCTCTGAAACAAAATCCATGTGTTTTATGAAAATCCCTCATTGTAGAAAGCCATTTGCAAAGCCCCCGGTCCTCGCTTGGCTGGTAAACAACAGTGAACGCCTCTTTCTAAGTCTCCTGTGAATGACAGAGAAATTTCTAACCAGGGATTGTGTTTACAGGTTTATGGATTCCTAGTTTGAACACAGCCACACTATTTTTTTTTTCCCCTAGGTTATGGAAAAGAAATCAACACTTTACTTTCCTCAAGTGGGTTTTTAAATGGTAAGGTGGAAGGAAATAAAGAAAATGAGAGAAAATGAGTGTAGAAAAGAATACTTTTAAGGGGAAGCAACAGAATGAAATTTAAAATGCATATAATTAACAAACATAAAAGATCCACTGAAATTACAGAGCTTGACCAAATCCCATCCAGGGTTTTACACCGGTCCTGGGTGACTTGGATATTTGGAAAACCCTCTGGGTGGGCAGAGTTTTCTTTACCCATGTCAAATCAATATGCCGCTTGTACACTCCTGAATTATTACAGTGGCAACAATGCTATAAAGCTCTGCATATCTTTTGAGACTTAGTGCTTTTCTGCAACTAAGCCACACTAGGGTGCTAAACCTTTCTGCATAGATGCAATCAAATTAGAAGCTAAATTTGATACTGCACCAGGTTGCCACCCGGGACCAGAAGTGGCTTGCATTATATGTACATATATTTTCTAGCATTATGAAATGAAGAAGGCATATGACCCAGTTTAGTTTCAACAAATATTAATTTTCAGGTGGAAATTTACAGCTGTCTTTGGTTCCTGAATTCTCTCCAAGGTTAAAAGTAATTAATGTGATTTTGATGCAATTATAATAAAAGTAAAGAAATGGATAGTCTTGAATGGGTGCACATTGATCTGAAAGCTACCTGAGGGCAAGGGATTCCACATTAAGCCTGAAATCTCCTCAATTTAGTAAAACGCTAGACTGATAACAAGCATCTTCTATGCTATATGCCAGATATTTATTTCCCTATATTCTGACCCTCAGAAAAATTATAATATGATCTAGGATTGAAGGTGAATATGTGCCAAGAAAAGTGGAAATTTTAATGCATCTTCTAGCATTGCTTTAAAGAAAATAGTAATTGGGCAGCCCGGGTGGCTCAGCAGTTTAGCGCCACCTTCGGCCCCGGGCCTGATCCTGGAGACAGGGGATCAAGTCCCATGTCAGGCTCCCTGCATGGACCCTGCTTCTCTCTCTGCCTGTGTCTCTACCTCTGTGTGTGTGTGTGTCTCTCATGAATAGATACATAAAATCTTAAAAAAAAAAAAGTAATTGATTAGTATGTGGGCACATGGAGAAGTTATTTTTCTCCTATATCTAGTGGGTAGTATTTAGGTGTCCCTGAGAATAACTGGGGGATAGGTGAGGAGAGGCCAGGGGATAAACAAAGAAACCAAAACCCTCAGTATCAGTTTTGAGCTACCTGTAAACTCAACTTATTTTTTTTATAAATTTATTTTTTATTGGTGTTCAATTTGCCAACATATAGAATAACACCCAGTGCTCATCCCATCAAGTGCCCCCCTCAGTGCCTGTCACCCAGTCACCCTCACCCTCAACTTATTTTTTAATTATTTTATTAGGAAGGCTTCTATATTCTATTTTGTAATTCATTTTCCCGAGGTGACTTTAGACCTTGCAGGTCTGTTTTCAATTCCAATCATATTAGAAAAAAAGAAAAGAAAAGAAAAGAAAAGAAAAGAAAAGAAAAGAAAAGAAAAGAAAAGAAAAGAAAAGAAAGAAAAGAAAGAAAAGAAAGAAAAGAAAAGAAAAGAAAAGAAAAGAAAAAAGAAAAGAAAAGAAAAGAAAAGATAGAATAATGGAAATTTCACTAATAATTAGTGAATAGATAATTGGATAGTGATCCATTTAATAGATCCATTCTATCTATTAGTGATAGAATAATTGGAAATAAGTTACTCAGTTAAAAAAAAAAAATCTGGCTTCTCACCCTGACAATTTCTTCAATCTGTAGACCTTGATGTTTTAATCTAATGCATTCTGATAGAGCTTGATATTCATAATGGGTGGATTGGATAAATTTTTAACCAGAAAGTTGGAGATGATGAGAAAACACAAGGGGAGGTTTGTATTTTGCACCTTGTAGTGGAGCCTTCCTCATTTCTGCTTTTTGCACTGAGAGCATTCCTGGGAGGTGTCAAAGCAGCCCAAAGCCGACTTCCATCCATATTGAAATGGCTTCGTCTGAGCTTTCCAAAATTCCAATTTCAGTGCTGGTGGTAATATCTATGCGTGAACAGCAGAATAAATATCAGTTTAAAACTCATATAAATATACATTTATGCTCCATGTGTGAACTCATAACGTGTGGGATAAATCTTGTCATTTCAACATAAGTGGAATAACACACGGATTGAAAGCAGGATGCACTGTTGAGAAAGCATGTTATAGATTCACTGTGCAAAGTTATACACTGACGGCTTCATGAGAATTGAATTCTGAAGATGAAACACAGAATCGATGATGACAATTCAGTCTCTCTAATCATTTTTGTGAGTAAATTAAAATATTAATTTTATCTCAGGATCGTCTCAGTGTTTTATCATAGAAAATAACAAACAGGTATCAAAGTAGAGAATAGTAAAACGAACGCTCAAATACTTCAGTGATTGTTAATTTATGATCAATTGTGTTTCATCTCTTACCCCTCTGCATTTCCTCTACCTTCCTGGATTGTTTTGAAGTCAAGACCAGACACCCTCTCCCTCTGCCTGTGTCTCTGCCTCTCTCTCTCTCTCTCTCTCTCTGTGTGACTATCATAAATAAACAAAAATTAAAAAAAAAAAAAAAGACCAGACACCCTACCTTTCATCCATAAATGTTTCAGTGTGTATCTCTAAAAGAGCAGGTCCATTTTCTAAAGGTACTCACATCTAGCCCTACGATATTGATATTGATTCCCTAAGACAATCAAATATCTGGTCAATGTTCACCTTTTCTCAGTCATCTTATAT
The DNA here is from genome assembly GCF_053574225.1 of Canis aureus. NCBI lineage: Eukaryota > Metazoa > Chordata > Mammalia > Carnivora > Canidae > Canis > Canis aureus. Next base: position 42,790,292 of record NC_135618.1, read on the forward strand.
ATTTGCAAAGTTGGTATTACTTGAGTTGAAACTCAAAGAAGGTCTACAGATGCAATTAGTGGGTATGCCTAAATTTCTTTAATGTATATTGCCCCCATTCATACTTTTCTCTTTTTTTTCTTGCCATCTGTTTTATTGGAATAAACTGTCTCCCAGAGACATTTTCAAACATAGTATTATTAGTACGCATTCTTTTGTCTTTTTTTTTTTTTTTTTTTTTTACCTGAGACAAGAAATTAGCCTGATAAATCATTAACTGGACCAATGACACTCACCATTCTATCATTCTATCTATTCATCTATTGGGTGAATATTGGCAGCAACTTGGTATCATTTATGTATGTGTGTCTGTGTGTGTGTATTGTTGTTGTTGTTGTTGTTGTTTAAACTTTCAAAGAAAACTAACCAGAAATTGAGAGAATTGTCCACAAGTTAAGTTAGGTGGACCAAAGTTATTGTCACCTAGAGCTCTTCTGCAGTTGCATGAAAAATAACACAAGCAATATTTCACATCTGCTTGGATGGGGACTTTTCTTTCATGGATAAACTATGGCTGCCATTGACATTAATTTTTTTCCACTTCTGAATGAAGTAAATATGGGCATTTCACATAAAATATATTACTCTTATGAAATACAGGATATGGCCTTAGAAAGTAGTCATGTTCCCACCCTGCCCCACCAAAGTATTCATTATTAAGTATGGTATTATATTTTATTCCTGAGCTAAGGGCTTTACCAGACCTGGTCTGTTCTTGGGGATAATGACAAAAGTGAAAATCTAGAGAAGTCCCCCAACTCCCTTCCTGACTCATATAAGACTTGATGCAAAAGAAAACAATGGGTAGTGGGTCATAAGCCACTTCATTTCTCAAGCCATCTCTGTGATCTGGCAAATCGCCCTAGTATCTTGGGTACAGAGCTTTGAGGGAGTGGGGCTGATGAACAGAGGAGGGGGTCAGTGTTTCTAGGCTGTGCAAAAAAAGCACACTGGCCCTTAGCAAGAATCTAGGCCAGACAGTTGGCATGAAGAACTGCTTGGGTCTGTACAACACCTTCCCTTTCTAGCATCACCCAAGCACACTTTGTAGTATTTCCTCCCACTGCTTAAAGAACCACCTTCAAGATGTAGCGACAAGTTTTTCACTAAACGTGCTGATTTTTATTTGTTTCCAACCAAAAGCACTTATCAAATGCCCATTATGTTCCATGCTCCTTGTGAGCACTTTTTAGAAGCTGTCCTATTTAATATCATATGAATCCAAAGCACCGTCCCTATACTAATATCACCATTTTCCAGATGAGGTACAAAACTTGTTCAGAAAATAGTAGTACAGTGACCGTTTATTTTAGGATACAGAGTTAGTAAGAAGCAGATTTTAAATTTGACCCAGAGTCCATTAGACTCTAAAACTGGTGCTATGGCCAGGTTCCCCTTAGCAAAAGGCACTATGAGTGGGGGACCTCATCAGTCCGGGGACCCCGGACAATGCTTAGAAGCTCTGTCTACCCTCCCCAGTAGCTAGCTGCCCCTTGACTTGGGCTCTTCGATCTGGGGATACACACATAAGTGGTGTAGTTAGTCCTGGGGAGGACATACCTGGGAAAGAAGTCTACATGCAGGGCCTACAGGGGGCCTGTCCACTTTGGTCAATGTTTTTGCAATGTGAGGCACCTCCAAATGAGTGGGGCTCAGAATCCACATGCATATATGCTGACCCTGTGGGCCCTTCACTCATGGGGAGGATTGTGTTAGACGGGAAGCTCTCAAGTATGGGTCTAGAGAGGAGCTAGGGCTTCTTGAATTTCAGGTCTCCTAACCACTAACTGTAATCTCTCTGTATTACCAAGGTCCATGCTATTTGCCCACCCCTGCCCCGATGTTGAGATTTCCTATTGTTCAGATGACAGCATTCTCCTCCTAACTTTGGACTTACTCAGTGCCATCATTTTCCTTTCATAGGGCAAGTGAAATAAACGTTTTTGTAGGTGCAATGTGAAGCAAAAGCAATATAGCTCCTTTATAGATGGTAGCCATGAACATTTCACACAGAGCCCAGAGATCCTCAAAAGGAGACCATGTGAGCCAGGAAACCTCTTTAAAACAATAAACCAGAAGCTCATTTCCCTGACCCATGTCAGGAAGATGAGGAAGACTGGTGTTATGTGCTTATTTAGAGCAAAAAAAAAAGTGAGAAAAGGGCTTTTTCCAGAGGTGGAGCACTCAAAACCAGCTCTTTCCTTGAACCGTTGGAAATAAGACATGGAGAGAAAGCAAGCCCTCCCAGTGAAAGTGGGCGATGAGGTCACAGTATGGGGTCGTGGTCACTATTGACTACGGGTGGGAAATTGATTTGAGGACAGGGTATTTCAGGCCAGAAGGAAGAGAATTGCTTCATCAGCAGCCTCTTTTCTAAAAAGGGCTTATTGGCTCTTAAGGATCTTATCTGAAAGTCAGATGGCCATGCCCCCTGCCCACCTCCCAGGTCACCCACCCATCCAGCTGAAACTCCCTGCTTTGGGACTCAGGTTGGAATGTCAGCAGTGAAGCAGTTGGTTTGAATTTTGAATATAGGGGAAGAAAGCCTCCCTAGAAGATTGCACCTCCACTGGATGCAATGATTTACTGCCCCCGCTGAGTGCTCTCCAAGAAACATTGATGAAACATTTATTGGGTGTGAACAGCTAAGGTCAGAAATTAGCTGAATAGAGGAGGTGCCATTCTCTGAGGCACTTGCTTACCTGATCTGGCCATCTAGACAGCAGAATCTTAGAAGCAAAAGCCAGGTTGGTGCCACCATATTCAAGAATTCATCAATAACAGTACATAAAGAAATTCTTTCAGCTTGGAAGTTTATGTGGAAACAACAGGATTGGCACATCTGTAGCAGCAACGATGCCGTATGTTTTCCAAATCCATTTTATTCTCCTCCTGGGCATGCATGCAAGTGGTCTGTGTATCCAAGCCCCCACTCCCCTATTGTTAAATTGAGGTCATGTGACTGTGTTCCGGACAATAGAAAGTGGATGTAAGTGATGTGTTTGTACTTCCAGACTATCCTTAAATCACCCCTGTGTGACCCTCACAGCCTATGTTCTCTGTCCACAGTGATTCTGGAAACCAATTCTGATGATGCCAAATGTCTTTGTTCAGGCTGCTATGACCAGAATGCCGTAGACCGAGTGGCTTATAAACAACAGACATTTATTTCTCACACTTCTGGGAGCTGGAAGTCCGAGATCAAGGCACCAATGGATTTGGTGTCTGGTGAGGTTCATAGACGGCTATCTTGTCACTGTGTCCTTAGGTGGTAGAAGAGGAAAGGGGGCTCTCTGGGTCTTTTGTAAAGGTGCTGATCCCATTCCTGAGGGTTCCACTCTCATGGCCTATCATCTCTCAAGGACATCACTTCCAGATTCTATCACATTGAGAGAAATATTTCTTTCTTTTTTTTTTTAATAAGATTTAATTTATTTATTCATGAGAGACACAGACAGAGAGAGAGAGAAAGAGAGGCAGAGATACAGGCAGAGGGAGAAGCAGGCTCCCTGCAGAGAGTGTGATGTGGGACTGGATCCTAGGACCCCGGGATCATGCCCTGAGCCAGAGGCCGACACTCAACCACTGAACCACCCAGGTTATGGGGGTTATGTTTCAACATATGAATTTTGGAGAGACACAAACATCAGTCTATAGTGCACCACTTGCAAGACAGAAGAAATTGGACCTTTGAGTGTTGTATGACATAGCACCTCTCTAATTACCCTACACAGAGTTGCAAAAGAGTAGGGAGCTTGTATTTGATTGATCTTTGTGACATAGAGTTGTACGTTACAGAACATCGTCTCCCCCAGTAACACAACTAAACCCAAGGCTATTAAAATAGAATTGCATTTCTATTTTACTGTAAAGTTAACACGAGCATAGTTCTATACTACAGAGAGACATTCTAATATTAATATCCAGTCTACCTTTACAGAGTAACCAGTGAAAAACAAGTCAGTGAGGTCTAATGCACTGTATCTCTTCTGGTTTAAATAGAATTTCTCATTTCCCAAATTCCTCAACATCTGCCCAGTATTTCCTTTGGGTTCCACACTAGCCAATGAGGCATCTAATTCCCTCATGACTAATTTCATAACGGTTATTACTTCTTCTCTGAAGTGTTCTGCCTACTTTGGATGCAGGGTGCTCAATGAATTTCTAAGGATACCTTCACGATGCCATTTAGACATGGCCATCTCCATCTTATGACCTGAAATGGCATTGCTGCGTTTGGCAGAGGCTGGTCCCCCCGTAGCTGTCTTTATGCTCTAAGAACTCAGAGTCTCTTTTCCAACTGCCTGAGCCCTGCTTTGTATTCTCTCTTCTTTCCGCTGCATAATGGGGTGGTGGCGTTTTATTCCCTGCAAAGTCACTCCTCCTAGATGTGCCCAGTCTAAAAATGATTCACCTGCTGTGTAGAAATATGGATGTCATGAAACTTCCTACGGGACACTATTAAACAACCTCCCTGAATGTGGTAGATCAGGATCTTAGTGATAAATCAGCTCATGACCCCTGTCTCCTCAGTAGGGTTGTTTTTGTTTTGAGAACGAACTTAAAGTTTGAAGACTACAAACCATGAAAAGGACACGACAAGATGAATGTCATGGAATCGTTTTCCCAGCTGTGATAGTCATGCCATGGTTTACCAGAGCTTACACAGAACAGATGGTCTTTGTGGCCAGGGGTGCCCGGCAATGTTGTTGGAATGGTGAGGTTCAGTCTTTGAGGTGCATCCCAGAATGCTACAGTGTTGAGAGGGCCTAGCTCTTATTTAGTTCAAATCTGCAATTTTTAAGGCAAAGAAACTGAAGCCTTTGAGGGCAAGCAAACTACTGATGGAGTCAGGGTAGGATGCTTTAAAAAAAAAAAAAAAAAAAAAAAAAAGGCAGACACTCATTTTGGAGCCAGACAGTCCCTACAGTCTGTTACTGGTTCTGTGAATTTAGCAGGTTATTATTGTACCCAGTGGGCTTCCTTTCTTCCCCTGCATAAATTGGAGAATATTTGACTCAATGTCATACATATCTTTTCATATATTTAAGAGACATTTTATATTGGTTCTTTTTATTTCTTTTACCCCTCTTTCTCTGGAATTTTCGTGTTTTTCTTTCATTTTCTTTGTTTCATCAAGATGTTCACATTAATTTGCATAGAAGTCTGCAAAGTAATCTCTTATGTTTTTTTTTAAAAACACTTCGTTTAAACAGTTATTCCCTTGTAATTTCTTATTTGTATAGTTGTGTTCTCTCCCCTTTTTTCCTTCATTGAGTAGGTGTTAGTTTATTTTGTTTCCATTTTACAAAAAAGTATGGTTTTGATTCATTAATTATATCTCTTGTTTTTTTTTTTTTTTCTTTCTTTCCTAACTTATTTTAGCTCTATTTTTGCAAATCTTGCCCTTAAACCTCTTTGTTTGTTTTAATTGACTGGTCTTTTTCTAATATTTTGAACTGGAAATTTAATGCATTTATTGAATTTTAAAATTTTTGTCAAAAGTGTTCCTGCTAGGGATTTTCTTGTCACTGCTTTAAATGTGACCCTTAGAGTCCGGATTTTAATCTATAGTGTGTTTAATTTTTTTTTTAGTTCTATATTTTATTTTTGTATTTTTCCCTTTTTACATAAATATTGGTTTACATAAGTATTATAATCTTTCTAAAAAGATGGATCATAGTTTCAAATATTAGTTCCGGTCCAGTATTGTGTTTTTCTTTCCCATGGACTTCAGTTTTACCTAAGTTCGATAGTCTTTGCATGTCTTCTCTTTCCACCTATTTTGTTTCTTGATCTCATTGGTATTTTCTTGGTTATTTTATTGCTTTATTTTTTTAATGCCCGTTTTGAACTTCCATTTTTTTCCCTTGGACATTTAATAATTTTTTATTTTATTTCTTACATGATTATTTTTTTTTGGTCTTCTTTTTAATCCATTAATTCAGACAACTGTCATTTGATCCTCTTCCTTACCCATTTCCATTCTCCATTTCTGCATATAATTCTGTGTGTGTGTGTGTGTGTGTGTGTGTGTGTGATATTCCAAATGCTTATTTGAGGATATTTAATTCAATTTGGACTGTTGCATTACAGTTTCTTCTGTGGCTTGGTTAGAATTTGGGGGAGACTTTTCATCAGTTCACAGGTTCCGATGATCGCTTTTCGTTTTCAAGGTTGGGTAGGCCTCACAAGATTTCAGTGACAAGTTCTTTCTTCTGTCAATATAGTGCAGTGGTTTTTCTTTATTGGCTGTTTTTCGTTGGGGGCAGAGAGGTTCCAGAGGAGTTGTGTTTTCTTTTGTATTTTGTATTTCTTTTATATTACTGGATCCTTAATTCCTTCACCATCTTGTTCCCTTTTTGTTCCCTTTGCTTTACAGTTTCTGAAGATTTATTCTACCTTCCTAATTGTTCTCAGTTTCTCAGAACCATCCTGAACACAGTTAAGCCCCTTCCTTGCAGCTAGTGCTTCAAACTACCAGCTTGAGTTTTCGCTATTTTCATGAGTAAGGCAGAAGTTCTCTTTTTGTGAGACCAGTTTTAGTCCAAGCTTACCCATATATTCCCCTTGATTCTCTCTCCTGCCTTCATTCATTCATTCTTTCCCCCTGCATTTTTCTAGATCCTCCTCATTATTATCAAAAGCTCAGGATGGGAGATAGAGAACTAGTTCTGCAAAAGGGGAGGGACACTTATTTTCAAATCACAGGTTGTTTAACATTACAATGTTATCTTCAAATAATGCTCAAGGGATGGAATTTGCATCCTTTATTTATTTTTATTTATCTACAGAGTTTGGAGCCTGGCCTGGGAGAGTTCCACTTGGGGCAGCAGTTGTTGCCCTAACTACATAGAAATTGCTTTTCCTTTATTTATTTATTTTATTTTATTTTATTTTATTTTATTTTATTTTATTTTATTTTTATTTTTATTTAATTTTTGCTTTTCCTTTAATACATTACTTATGTATGGCTGGTTATTGATTATTTATTTTAGACTCTGTGTGTGTGTATGTGTATGTGTGTTTACCCATTTCTAGACAAGACAGGTTATATAATATGTGAAGCCTGGTGCACAAAGGAAATTCAGGGGCCTTTGCTAAAAAACCTGCTAAGAATTTTAAGATGCAGAAGCATAACATTACACCAAGTGCAGGACCCTTTGAGTGTGGGGCCCTGTGTGGCTGCATGGGTTGGACATCCACGAAGACAGACTCAGTTCAGTACTTTGTATGTGTTAGGTAACTTTGCTTCATTAACTCCATAAGTGTTATATGTTGCCTATAGAAAGAAAGAGAGAGACAGACAAACAAATAGAACAAGAACAGGAGAGAAAGATAGATACCAAGATTGAGACTAGTTCTTGATTAGGAGGCCTGAGTTCTATTTTCAAATCTGTAACATTTACAGTGTGACTTTAAACAAATTATTTTATCTCTCTGGACTTCTGTTTTCCTACTTGAAATATGAAAGATTTTGGGGCTTCTGAGTGGCTCAGTTGGTTAAATGGCCCACTGTTGATTTTGCCTCCGGTCATAATCTCAATGTCAGGACAGTCTCTCCCTCTGCCCCTGCATCCTGCATGTGCACATGCACTGTTTCTCTCTCAAAATTTAAAAAAAAAAAAAAAAAAAAAGATTTTAGCTTCAATTGTGTCTCACAAACTATCACACATATTAATGATAAATACATTTTAATAGTCATATTAATTCTATTGCACAATAGAAAAATATCAAACATAGAAAGTGTTTTTATGTATATTATTTTTATTATATGATTAGAGTAATTCATAACAGAACAAATTTCAAGACACTATTAAAGAGGATAATTATAGGTGACATTGGATCTGTTGGAATTAATGGAGATGGTATAAAACAGTCTAAAGATGAGGAAACCTTACTGAGTTTGATATCTGAGGACACTCGGTCCTTTTAAGCATTTTAGGATTCTATAATTGCATATATTTATACAAAATGGGGGATGTATTTGTCTAGCTTGAAAAAGAGGCAGAGTTTTAAATCTATAATTAAGGGTCACCCTGTTTACACTTTCCAGAGAGGCTGGTAGAGTGATGAGTTCCATACTCTTGGTTCCCTCTCAACCCATTCTATTTAAATATTCAAAACTCAGGATGCCTGAGTGGCTCAGTGGTTGAGCAGCGTCCTTCAGCCCAGGGCATGATCCCGGGTCCTGGGATCGAGTCCCACGTCGGGCTCCCTGCAGGGAGCCTGCTTCTCCCTCTGCCTGTGTCTCTGTCTCTGTCTCTCTCTGTGTCTCTCTCTCTCTCTGTCTCTCAGAATGAATACATAAAATCTTTGAAAAAATATTTGAAACTGCAGAACAGCCCCCACCTACACTCAGTGCCATCCAGTACTCAGCCACCTAGCAATACATCAGGGTTGGAAAAAGCCATCGTGTAATGATGCTATCTATGACAACTTGATGTCAAGTCTTTTTGACTGCAGGTTTTCATGTCTGCCATGTCTGACACTCTACAAAGTTCAAAATAGGCTGTACTTGAAGGGGATAAAAATAGGAGCAATGGTACTGTGCATCTGTTAACAGTCACTTGGCTATCATCCTCCAGATCTCACAAGAGTTCATGATAGAGTTGCACAGTGCAATTGCCCTAACCAGACACTTTTATTTTTTTTTAAGAACTCCAGAATTTAAAGCACATAATGTGATATCATTGGTCAAGTGGTATAATGTTTACCAAGATGTTGCTTATAATTTTAAGGAAATTCTGATGGCTCCATGAGGATAGAAATTTGGTCTTCCTTTTAGACATAGATTTTATATATGGTTTTTTAAAGGAGATTTTCCTTTTAAAGATAGATTCATTCATTCATTCATTCATTCATTCATTCATTCATGAGAGTCACACACAGAGAGAGGCAGAGACATAGGCAGAGGGAGAAGCAGGCTCCCTACGGGAAGTCTGATGTGGGACTTGATCCCAGGACCCCGGGATCGTGCCCTGAGCTGAAGGCAGATGCTCAACCATTGAGCTACCCAGGTGCCCCTAAAGAAGATTTAATGGCAGAGAAATTGACTCTTTTCCCACCAAATTTGATTTTCGTCCACTGAGATTGAATGGAGTCTATAAGTTCCCTATAGGATGCTAGGACTTCCCCACCTGTTCTTAGCTCATGCTGCCCAGGGAGAAATGCACCTGCCCCTCAGTGTCTAAGTGAACAATTTTGTCATTCAAGGCTGTTTCAGCATTTCAGACATTTCCAAATATTTCTAGATCATTGTCATTGACTCGCTCACATACCAACTCTTGCCCCAGTGCAAAAGTATTTAGTCTTCACAAGAACAAAACAGAAGAAGAGTTACTCAGGCCAGAAAGAAATAGGGAATCAAAGTGACTTGCTCTGTAGGAAATAAAAAACAACGAGTCTTTTTAGTTTTCACCCTGTTGTTAGACTATATTAAATTAAACTCACACAGCAACAGACATCAGTTTCCCTGGATTATTTTGGATTGATGTGGATGTACAGAGTGGGTTTTTTGTTTGCTTTGTTTAGTAAGAGGGGGACGGTATATTAACGCGGGGAGGTCTTGTGTAGCTGATGGGAGTGTTTTTTTTTTTTTTAAAGGTTATGAAACACATCTCCCTTTTGAGCAATAGTCCAGGGGAGCAATCACATATCAGAATAAAAACAAGAGAGTGGTAATACAGCCAGCAGTGTATGATTCAATAACTCCACTAGATTGCTTTATTGGTTAGGTAATGAAGCATGCTAGGGAATTTCAACCAAACATGAGTCAACACCCTGCCAACTAACATCTGAAATGACTGAACTACAAGTTGCGGAAGTATGGGGAGAAGTGAATCATTACATTACCCCTAGATTGGAAAGCGTGCCCCGGGTTCTTCTCCCCACTACTTCCTGGAGAAGTCAGCCCAGGGGTTATTTGGAAGAGGAACGGGGTTTTCAGGCCTCCTCCAAACTACTCATGTTGCCCTGCGGATTGCTGGGTTTTGTTTTTGTTTTTGTTTTAATCTGATGACATTCAAACCAGGCTGATATACACAGAAGGCATTCTCAACTATGGGAAATTGCTTTTCTTAACTGTACACTTTCTAAAAATTTGCTGTTTAATTACCTGCTGCCTCTCTATTCTCAGATTTCCTTCAGGATTCAGGAGGAGGGTTGGGAGAGAGATTTCCTTTGCGGTTTAATATAATTATTCATAATGACTACATATGGTCATTTTATAAGTTCCTAATTATTTTAAGTGATTGGTGCATGGTCATTTGCATAGGCTATTTAGCAGAATACTCATTTTGTTCAGTGACTTACATATAAATCACTGAATATTCCATAAGCATGTAAAGCAGGTGGGAGAACTACCTCCCCCCCCCCAAAAAAAAAATCACTCACGGCTCCAGTGTATGCATTCCAGAATGTTTAATGTAAATCATAATAGCAGGTTGGATTCATTGCTCTTCAAATGGATATGTGGTTGATGTAGGGAAACATGTTTTAATTTTTTCTTTCAGTAGCAGATGGTGCATAGATTTTATTTGGTTCAGGCACTGCTGTCCAAGGAAATTGTCAAGGATTCCCTCCCCCTCCCAACTCCTTTTATGAAAAAAAGAGAGGGATGTAAAGCTTCTGGACCAACCCATTCATTTTATAGATGAGCAAACTGAGACCTCAGATGTTTAATGATTTCCCCCAGATCACTAGTTTTTAAACAGAGTGAGGACTAAAATTTACATCTCTTGATGGTCAGCCTAATTTTCTTTTCTTCGCTCTGCACATTTTCTCTTGATAGTTGGTATGACATACGCCACTTAAAAAAACAGAGATGGGGATCTCTTTCTGGTTATATTTTACCTACCTTCCTCTTCTGAAAGCCAAGTTCCACTGATTCATAGTAAAGGCCAGATATTTTGTGATGGTAATTCCATGCTAGGTATAATTAGTGGCTTCTGGGTTACCCACTTGTGTCCACTTTGGCGTCTGTTAGCTTCCATGGTCACCTTACAGAAGAGGTCTTGAAAGCTCGTCTGATTCAGTGATTGTTCTGATGCTAATTTGCAGGCTGGTGATGCATTATTCCATTTCTCCCTAGTCCAGAGAAAAATAAGCAGAAAATAAACCATCGTAGAGAGTTTTTTCCTCATTGGGAAAATAAGGAAGGGTGCATGTATGCCAGCTTTCCCTTTCAATTACCCCAACCCCTGCTTCCTTCCCCTTTATGCTCATATGTTCTCATGAGTCTGCCTGTCAGTGAATCCACAAATTAAAGACCACTGGGATATGGGGTTATTTTCTAGGAAACCATACTTTTAAAATGTCATTTTACTACTTTTATTTTCTGGCTTACCTAAGAAATAAGGGGGTTTGAACCCAAATGCTTAAAACAAATAAAACACCTCTGCTCCCCCACTGCCAAATCAACATTCACTATTCTATGTCTTTTCCCGTGATTGAGAAATAACTCTTTCACTATAGATAACACGAGAGATGTTGCCTGTGATTTCAATAATTGTTCATCTACCCACTTGATCTTTATCTACATCATTCAGAGATAACTCACAAAGAAGTGCCCTCTCTTTCCCCTCTATCTTTAAAAATTATTTATTGTGATTTTCTAAAATGTATTACTAGATATTTATGGGATTCAAGTTCTTGTACAATGAACCCCCTTACCTGGGTACACATTCATGATCATAAACTTTCCATGGAGATGTGTCTATGTCTACCTCCTAACTTATTCTAGATCCTTTAGTTAAAAATATCAACATTTTTTTCACTGATAATTTTGAGGGGTGACAGGAAAAAGATAATGAGTTGTGTGATTGCCATTTGTGTTGTCACTGGTAAATGAAGCTAGATCTCCATCAGCCACTTTCTTCCAACATCTCAAGTTGCAAACCTTCACCTGGAAAGAGGAAGGAAACAGCATCACATAGCAGGCAAATAAAAGATGCTGTGGACAGCCTGATATGAGGATTTGAACTGCTAGTCTGAAAGGTTTCCATTCTCTGGGATGCTCCAATGGAGCAAATAAATAAAGTAACACATCAGTCCTCCCAATAGTAGAAGACCTTGCTGTGCATTGTTACCACTCTGCAGATTAGCAGCAAAATGATGGCAGCATTTGGTACCAAGGTAGAACCTAAACCACCCATATCTGCTAAGTAATCTCTGGCCAGTTTTAGAGTCCCTTCGATGGATATTGTTACTAGTCTAGACTCCTGTCTTTGAGATCCTGGTAAATCTCAAACAACTCTCTAAGAGGTTTAAGTTTGATAGCAATGAATGTGAGCAAGGTGAAAATATTCTGAGGCAGGAGTGAAGGTGTTATCACCAGATGGTCCTATTTAAGAGAGAGAGCAAGAAAGAGCTGCTTTATTGCTAACACAGTATAATAGAGAATAGCAGGGAGGTGAAACAGTTAAATTGATATAATATATACCATTTCCTCTAGTACACACTTAACATGTTCCTGATTTCAGGTACTGTACCCATCATATTACAGTGGATTAGACACAGCATTTTCATAATGCTCGAATAAGAGCTGTAACAACAACAGCAAAACCAACAGCAACCTAGTAACTGTGAATAACTGTGACCACTGTCTTTGGTTCTGGGAGAGACCTAGAGATTTATGAATAAATAAATAAATTGGACCATTTCATCTATATACACTGAAAGTCTCTGATGTTTCTGAAGTATGATGATGCTCGGGTCCACAATGCCTGGCTTTATGTACTTTGAACACTCAAAACTGTTTGATGAGAAGCAACAGAGCTTAATATCTGAAACCATGAGTTCTAGAACCGCTCTCCTTGAGTCTCTGTCCCATTTCTACCAACTGGTAGTTGGTCGAATTTGGGACAGATTGTTAGGCTTTCTGGACCATTGCTTCCTCATCTATAAAATAGGAATGATAATGACAATGCTGATGATGACACTCAAATAGTAGGGATCTTGAAAGATTATAAATACATGCCACACCCTTAACAGTGCCTGACACACAGAGGGGGGCACTTAATAAAGATCCTGTGTTCCTGTGATTAGCAGCATCAATCAAAACAGGGCTTCTTAAATAAATAAATAAATAAATAAACAAACAAATAAACAAATAAATAAAAACAGGGCTTCTCTAAGTGTTCAGTGGGTCTAAGAATCACCTGGGGGTGCTTGTTCCAGGGAAACATTCCCAGAGCCTCCTGCATACTTCCTGAATTGCTGTGGATTGTACCTGTGGATTTGCACTTTTGATAAACTCTCTAAAAGGTTAAAGCTTGAGAATCGATGATCTTGTGGAAAGGTGAAAAACATTCTGAGACCAAAGGAATGGAGGCCATCACCAGGTGGTCCTGTTTAATAGATAGGGAGAAACAAGAGGCGCTCTACTCCTTAATTCAGAGTGGCAGGGAGCTGAAACATTGCCTAATTCTGAAGCAGCGACAACTCCAGACCCCTGATGTTTAAATAGGAAACTCAGATAACACCCTTCATTCTAACTGCAGCCATGCTAACCAAGATAACAGCTGTCTCCACTCCAAGCCACATATATCTGTTCTTGGTGACTAGTGCCTTTTGTTTCTGTGGCCAGAACAAATGTGCCTTTTGTGGCTTTAATTTTGCACTTTTAACTAATTAAATTGTATATGTGAACTGAAATATTTATATGTCCAAGATAATAAAAATAATCCATGATAAACAGAACAAATGGAGTAAAAGTAAAGTAGATTTAGTAGCACCAGAGTTTACTGAGCATCTGTGATTAGATTGTGTTCCCTAGTATGCTTTGGGGACTGTAATTCAATCTGCAGTTTGAAGTGATGACTTGTTTTCTGTAGAGGTTTAGGGGGGAAAAGAAATACTTGTTCTTAATATCTCAAGTTGTTGTTGTTTTTTTTTTTTAATGGGCATTTGTTCAATCTTGAGGGTGGGTAAGGGGTATTTTTATTTTTATTTATATTTATTTATTTATTTATTTTATTATATATATGTATATATATGTATATATATATATTTTTTTTTTACTGAGATTGAATTTATTTAAATAGGATAAGCACCAAGCAACAATAATAATAAAGAAAAGGGAACATGTACATGGAAACACACTCAACATTTTATATAAAAATTGCCTGAGCTGGATACCCCCTCCAACTCTTTCTCCTTCCCCATGTTCTTTTTCTTTTTAATTTTCTTAAATTTTATTTTTTATTGGTGTTCAATTTGCCAACATATAGAATAACACCCAGTGCTCATCCCATCAAGAGCCCCCCTCAGTGCCTGTCACCCAGTCACCCCCACCCCCCGCCCACCTCCCTTTCTACCACCCCTTGTTCGTTTCCCAGAGTTAGGAGTCTCTCATGTTCTGTCTCCCTCTCTGATATTTCCCACTCACATTTTCTCCTTTCGGGTAAGGGGTTTTTTACTTAGGAAAAGGAAGAATGAGTTTATTTTGATGTCATCCTAGGAGGGAGGCAGAGAATGAGGGGAGCTTTTGAGAGCACACAATCTAGCCTATGAATGTGAGGACAGTGGAGCGGGGGTGGGGATGACCATCCTCGTTAGCCTGGAACTGTCCCCAGTCTCAGCAGCTGGTACTTAAAATTCAGCATCCTGGAAACACTTTTGTCCTGGGATAAGCAGAAGGGTCAGTCACCCCCAAAGTCAAGAAGGTACATGTTTGTTCTTTATGCAATAACTTAAGGAAGTGGTTCTTATACACTAGAACCCAGGTTCTCAGACTTTATTGTGTTTACATATTTACCTGGGGATTTTGTTGCATGCAAATTTTGATTCATAGGTATGGGTGGGTTCTGGAGATTATGTGTGACAAGCTTCCAAGGGATGGAAATGCTGCTCATCTATGCACGGCATTTAAATACCAAGCTTCTAGGGGGCATAGTAGTGAATTGGTAGGCTTAGAAAAGAGCAAATTTAAGACACCCACTCATTCTAATTCTTCTCTGTTCTTCCCCTTTCTCTCCCCAGAATTGTGCCTTTTAAGTGATCACTAGAGGTGATCCATGGACCATGCAGTTTTAACTAAAAAGGCTCTCTTTACCTTTTGGATAAAGTACTAACTTAGGGTCTCCAGAAACGAGTGGATGACAAAGTAGCTTTTTAAACTAAAATCTCAAGTGAGTGATTCTGTATAAATGGAATGCCAAATGGAGAGATTTTTCATTTTCTTCTGGCTATTTTGCCATGAAGTTAGAAGTTATGTCACTTCTTCAAGTGGAAATCTTGAAAATAGTTCACTATCATTCTTGCCCCTGTTTGAATGTCTCTCCACGGTATCTGACAACTGTGTAAGCAATCAATAAATATTTGTGGAATGAATGAAAACGTGGACTCATCTAGAGCAGTGCTTCTTTAAACTGAAGAGGAATCATGTGGAGACATTGTTAAAAGTGTAAATCCTAATTCATTAGATCTGGAGATTGACCTGATAGCATTTCCAACATGCTCCTAGACAATGCCAATGTCATGGACCACACTTTAAGTAGCAAGATTCAACATGTAAGAAAAATTTTTTTTTTAATTTTTTAAAATTTATTTATGATAGTCATACAGAGAGAGAGAGAGAGGCAGAGACACAGACAGAGGGAGAAGCAGGCTACATGCACTGGGAGCCCGACGTGGGATCCGATCCCGGGTCTCCAGGATCATGCCCTGGGCCAAAGGCAGGTGCTAAACCGCTGCGCCACCCAGGGATCCCACGTAAGAAAAATTTGAAGCTGTATGTTCATATGTATTTCACCATCTCAGAATCATTAGGAAGTATGATAATAATTTTAGCATTCAGAACATACAGATGGCACCCACACGCGAAAGAACACTGTCTAAGTCTCCTGGTCGTGGTCAGGCTTGTGTGCTGAAAATGTAATTGGATTTAGTTTATACCAGCTCTGTTCACCCAGGGTCTTCTAATTTGTGATAAATATGCAATACACACATATAGTTTAACAGCATATATAAAGTCTATTAAGCCAGTTCACGGCGACCTGATAAAATTGTCATGTGTAAGTGAAAGTCAGTGCCCTGTAAGTTTAGGGTGCTACAAAGGTAAACCCGTAATTAGGGTGGAGGTTGAGGAGAGGGTCATGAGACATACGTGTCCACAGTAAACCAGCTAATTGAGCTGGAAAGAGTTCTGTTGTGCTTCTTGGGGGAATTTCACTGCTTGGATGTTATTCAGTGTTTATTTTTAACAAAAGCCAAACTCAATAACTTCTTGCCTCAGTTATCATCACATTAAAAGAAACACAAGCCATCGGACATTAAAAGCAAATCACATTGTCCTGGCATGTCTTGAAGGATGTTTACAAATGAGGACATAGATTATTAATGTGTGCTAAAAACATTTTTTAAAATTCTCCTTACCCATCTTGTTTACTCTCTACATCCTTCATCCAGTGTCCACTGCTACCCTCAGAAACCAATTCCCAGGACTCCAACCCTCAAGCCACGGGAAGGTCCTTCACATCTTTTTTCTTCCCCATTGTCTTCACCTTCTATCCTGCTGTTTGTGTGATAGTGAAACTTAGCTTTTTTCAAATGAACTCATAATCTTTTTTTTTCCCCAGCTCTACTATTTTTACCCACTGCACTAGTTCTGAGCAATAAATTTTCAAAAAACAAGCTGGGAAGGAAGGAGTTATCTTTTGTGGGCTGGGGAGAAGAGCTGTGAATATTCACATGCTAATATTTCCTTGCTATAAACTATATAAGATATCATCTAGCACCTTGGAGAAGTATATGGCTCACAAAAATGACCCATGCAAGAATCAGTTAGAATATTTAGATGATTTAGAATAGAATTAATTAGAATAGAAATTACTATAGAATTGTCAAGGTCACGATATATGAAGATAATTAGTGAGTTAATTAATTGATGCTGTTCTCTAGTTAGTATTTGTTCTAAAGATTTTTATGAGTACCTTTCTTTCTTGAAAACCATTATAAAGGTTTATATTAGCCTGATGGTGTTACATACTTAGTTTAATATCATTCAGAAAACCAATATTTTGAAAAGTAGAATGGGAAACTGTCCTGTGCTAAGGAAAATCCAGAACAGTTATAATGTTCTAAAAATGCATTTGCATTCTTTTCAAATGCATATGCTAACTTGAGCTAATAAATGTTAAATAATTTTAGAAAGAATCTTTGCTGGGTCTATTGTAAGGGGTAAATAAAGCCATTTGTGTATGTCCACCACCTTAGGTAGTGACAGTCTTTGGGGGAAAAAAAAAGACCTTGTTAATGAATTTGGATTTGCTTCCTGCAAATGTTATCACTTTTTTTTTTTTGACATATTCCTTTACTCATGTATTGTACCAAATTTGGATTGTGATTTGTGCCAAAATGGTAAAGTTTATATTAATGAGATAACCTTTTTAAATTTGTATTATCAGAGAAGCATCTTTCTAACTTTATAATGTATGCATGTGTGTGTTTGGGGGGGGGTGTTTAATGAAGCACTGGTTACAATGTGAGAAACAAATTAAAAGTGGACAGGAAGACCAGTTAGTCTGTTGCAGTAGTTGAAACAAGTAGTGCTACCATCTTAGACTAAGGTATTGGGGGTGAGGGAGAGAAGTGAATTGAAAACAGATTCAACAAATCTAAGGTATCTCATCAAGATAAGTTGGTGATCGATTTGAAATGGAGAGTTTGGGAAAAGATGAACATTCTAAGATGACTTTTGCCTTTCCTGGTGTGTTTGAATGGGTAGTGGTGCCATTCACTGAGATGGGCAGTTCTGGAAGAATGTTGGCATTGGGTTCAGGGTTTGAACCCCAAGTTCATGTACTCATTAATTGTTGTGGATTTGCTCAGCTTATGATGGTGATATGCATATGTAGCCCTGAATATGGATCTTGCACTAGGGTGTCAAGTGGCTTCCAGCAGGTAGTCTTTACATCCTCCCAATACCTCCTCCAGTCAGAACTGCCCCACCCCTTCTTCTCTCCTCCTTTGCTACTATTACCCTAGCCCCAATTGCCTTCTGATTCTGTCTACATTGCTGCAGCAGGCTTTTAAAAAATATTTATTTATTTATTTATTTATTTATTTATTTATTTATTTAAGATAGAGAGAGAGAGAGAGGCAGAGAGACACAGGTAGAGGGAGAAGTAGGCTCCTCGCAGGAGCCCGATGAGGAACTCTATCCCAGGACCCCAGGATCACGACCTCAGCCGGAGGCAGATGCCCAACCACTGAGCCACCCAGGCGTCCCTACAGTAGACTAATTCTCCTTTTGCAGAACTTTCTTATTTTTTTTAAGATTTTGTTTATTTATTTATGAGAAACACACAGAGAGAGGCAGAGACACAGGCAGAGGGAGAAGCACACTCCTTGCCAGGAGCCTGATGCTGGACTCCATCCTGGGACTCCAGGATCAGGCCCCTGGGCCAAAGACAGGCACTCAACCGCTGAGCCACCCAAGCGTCCCTACAGGAGAACTTTCTTAAAAGCTGTGGAAGTAGACTTCTTTTTCTTCAAGATAAACTATATCCCTGTGAGCTTATCCCCTGCTTCTGTAATGAGTAACTCTCAGGCTGAAAGGACAACAGCATTTCTTTCCTTTGAGATTCTTGAGGAGGGGCTGTTACAGATACTCAATAAATATTGCCTGATGGGGAAAGATTGCCAAATTCATCATCTCACTTTGGGGTTTGTGGTGGTTATTGTTTGTTATAATTTAATTTTTTTAGTAGGTAATACGTTTATATGGATCTATTTCCAACCCTGCCCTCAAAGATGCCTAGTTCTCTTTCCAGAGATAAACACCCTTAAACTCAGCCTGCATCTTCTCATTAAGACATAGAATAGACAATTTCCAAGACATAGAAAATCACCATCATCTGTAATATAGAGTCAGCCAAGTGAATACACACTATAATATTGTTAGTAAGGAATAATGTCAGATAGTCCCAAACCAAGGGAAGAAAGAAATTAATGTATATCTTCTGTAAGCACTAGGAGCTGTGCAAGGCACTTCCTATATGCTCTTTTGTCTAATTGATGAGATAGATACTATTTTATAAGAAACTGAGGCTCAGAGATTTGAGGACATGCTGGGGAAGTAGAGAAAGTAACACTCAGGTCCACGTGACTCTAGAACTCGTTCTTCCTCATCTGCTTTGGAGAGCGTCATTCATCTAGGATGCAGAGGTTAGTAAGTTTCTACGCACCCCAAGACTTTATTCCATTGTATATAAAGCCTTAAACCAAAAGTGGCATGCACCTTGGTACAGAATTGCTACCCCATCAGAAGTCCTTAGGAACACAGTGCAGAACAAACTGAAATTTGAGAAGTTTAGATGAGATTTGTAGAGCTGTAGAAAAGGAGTTTTGCATTGTCTCTGAATTGGTCATTCTCAGCGACAGAGTCATTTACGAGATGGGGGCAATCATAGAAAGCAGTGGCTTTTAAAAAACACTTTAGCTGCCAAAAATCTCATTCCAATTCTCTGGAAGAGTGCTGTCGCACCAAGTGTAATTCACCAGCCCAGTGCCTTTCTGGAAGTTGTGAAATTGGAGAGTTGCTTTTGTCCAAATGAATAAACACCACCGAGATGAGCCGACTTGCTTGTCCTCCTTTGAGCTTGATGTGATCAGACATCTAGAGCTTCTTCCCCTGGTTGTCTCTCCAAGTTACCTCTCTCTTCCCTCTGTCTCCCTGTGTCTTTCTCTCTCAGCTTTTCTTCTTTTGATAACTGAAAAAGGTCAGCTCTGACGGAGTCCCAGGAAGAGAAATAGGTGTCTATCTTTTCTTCTTTGACAGTATTAATTACCAGTCATGGTAACTAACAGCAAATGTGCCTTTTATGTGCATAATTAGGGATTACGGATAAATCACCCTCGTTGGCATACATATATGTTCCTCCATACAAGTTGAGTAGATTTGTTGTTGTTGTTGTTCTTGTTGTTTTAGCTCTCCAGAAAAGAGCCTTCCTTCCTTTATTTTTTTTTTTTATTTCATTTTGGAGAAATTACCTTTCTACCACACTGTGTTCCAAATGGACCTGTCAACGGAGATTTCTGAAAAAATGAGTAAGTCACCTAGGGGCCATATACACAGTTTCTGTGAGTTCCTTCTCCTTGACCAAGTATGGTGAAGAGGAGGTGGGCATAAAAACTAAACCTGGCCACTTGTCCTCTCTCCCCTGGGACCCTGACTCTTTAGAAGAATGGCTATTGATGATGAATCAATGGCATTAATTTCTGCATTAATGGTACCCTTTTTTTTGAGTCCTGCTTCTGTAAATATCCCACATCTTTCCTGTCAATCCTCCTTTTTAATAAATTAACCTGTTATAGGTTCCATTGCCTGCAGCCATAGGATTACCAGATAATTCACTACATCTCATTCCAAAATGGATTTAAATGGTCTCTGGAAATAATTATAAAAATGACACAGAAAAAAAAAATACGATGACATCGTAACAAAAACACCTAAGCCCTTCTGCCTGGGACGCCATGGCTGAGATGCTTATATTGGATGCACAGTTTTACTGAGTGACTTTTAAGGACGCCCAACTCTGAGAGACATGGTACCGGGATTTGGAAAATAATTGTACAGAACTGCCTTTACAGGAATGGACTTAGGAAAGGGAAAGCCTGAGATACCTCTAAAGTGAATAAAAGAGGAAAAAAGATGAGGAGTAGAATTATCGTTTAACTCTATGATAATAGAATTGGACCCAATGATGTTGGACAAGATGATGAATAGTATTGGATAAAATCACTTCTTTTAATATGATTAGGTTGTAGCCAGGTAACATTTAATATTTTTATCTTTTATTAAGTGGAATAGAATAGAAATATTTCATTAAATAGAGTATTTTTTCTCTCTCCATGAATATCATAGAATTTCTGCTTGTTCAGTTCAGGAGAAAAGGGTATGTAACTTATTATGTAGCTAGTCTTCATAAAAGTTCCAAAATTAGCAAGGCCTTTTCTGGTTTGGGGAAGATTAACAACCTGGGTGTTAACATTTATAAGATATAGGAGAAATTACTGAAATAGGTTGCAGACTGGAAAAAAATATATATTCCAAATATATTTCTTTTTCTCAACATGAATGGAGACAGCCATGCCACTTGCCCAAACTCATTATACAATATATGTTTGCTGTTTTTGTTTTTGTATCGATGTATAAGGTTGGTTTCATCAGTCTCCATATGAGGTAGCCTTTATGAGAAACATGCTGTCAAAGCAAAGTCATTTAAAATTAATTAATTAATGACTTTTCACTGTAAGACCTCAAGGGATAATTTTTTTTCCCTTCTGTTAGAATGAATGCCTGAAATTATTAAGAAGCTCCTTGCATTTCTCCTGTTTTGTTTGGAAGTGTGTTCACAATGGATGTTTCTCCTGTCGGTAGACTATACCAACAGGACCTTAGAAATGGCAGTGTGGAAAGCGATGTGCTGGTTTGCAGTTTAAAGTTTCAGCTCAGTTTTTAATGCCCAGATTTTGTCAGCATATTTTAGGAACAAGTATGGCCCAGTCCTACCTGAAGATTTGGTGGCTGGTCCCTCATTTATTTATCTTGCTTTTTCCACAAGAGGTTCCCTGTGTAGGGTCATGGAAGATAAGGCACTACAAAATGGTGGAAAGTCTGAATCCTTGGCCAATCGTGTCAGAGTTAAGATGTTTCTACAAGTCCTTGCTATCTTTCTTTGGAGACTGGAGCAGTAGGGAAGGAAAAGAGAAATTGAAAATTCCTCCCTCTGTTCTCTTTTTGGTTGGATATTTTATAAAATCATATTTCAGAGAAATGACACACTGCCATGCAGTCAAACAATGTTGAGATCTATGAAGAAAACCATGATTTTGGGTTTTTATTCTCATAAAATAAAAGGCAACCTGTGTATCCAGGTATCACTATTTTATGCTAAGGCCACAATTATTTTATATACCAAAATTATGATCATAAGAAAAGTCACTGGCTTATTAGTAAAAATCAAGCTTCCATGGTTCACAAGGGAATATCCAAATTATTTCTGGAAATCTTCAAAAGGTACATCACTTAAGCTCACATTTCATGTATCAAATATCTCCTCTTCCAGCTTAACTGCTTCCAGAGGCTCACCATTGCTATCTCTTCTATTGAGAACTCTATTGTACGTTCCCAGATGTTGTCTTTGGATGCTCTCCCATGGGTTTAGTTTTGGGACCCCAGACTATCCTTACAGAGAGGGAAAAGGGTCCTCTTTCCAGCTCTATGCTATGATTTGTCACCTAGTCCCCAAATTAGCTTTGCCTGTGCTGTCTTCTTCATCTAAGCCCCCCTATCTGCAGGTGGCCCCAAATCAAGGAGAGGAAATGAGTAGGGGGCAGATGCAATTTCCATTCCATTTTGAACGTCCTCATCACCTCATCACCTTTGCAAGCCCCGAACTCCCACTTCCTATCAAAATCTTCTCCCTCCTCTCCTTATAAAATAAAACCTTCTGGACATGTCAAAGGCACCAAGCACATGCAGAGTCTGGGAAAGATCAGTCTGGAATGTGTGCAGAAAATGACTAAACAAGGTGGTGTTTGTACTCTCCAGGCCTCCATTTCAGCTCAGCCCAAACCCCTTGTTATATAAAAGAAAAGAAACAATGGCCCAGACTGGTTGCATTTCCTCCCTGAAGTTACCCAGCAAATTATTAACCAGGCCCCACCACTAACACTCTCATCTTGATACTGGCAATATCTGAGGTGCGGTTCAGTGATCTATACAAAGGGAAATTAGATTCAAACAAACATAACAACTTGTCCTGGAGTGAAAAGCAGATGCATAATTTCTCTCATTTGTCCCTACTTTATTTAATAGCCCACATAGGGAGCTTATTTAAAAGTACAAAACAACAACACACCAAACTGGCCAATATTATGAGAAGATCTCATCGAATCATCAAAATAATAATAATAATAATAATAATAATAATAATAAATTATATATAAATATTATAAATATATTATTATTATTATTTTTTCTTCTGTGATGTAATGACCTAGAGGGAAGATCAGGGGGACCTAGATGAGAGAATTGTCCTTTTTGTGTGCTTGAAGTTGAAAGCAAGAAAGTTATTTAAGATAGAATTTGTGGAGACGTCCAAAGTGTTCCTACTTGTTTTCTGTGACATTGTTGTACATGTTTTCATTCAGTAACTAACTCTTGAATACCTACTGTGTGTTAGGCCTGATGCTGGGTGCTGGCTGCAGTCCAGAGAGTGCATTAGACCAAGTCTCCAGCTTCACGGAGCTCAGAGTCTAATGTGAGGGTGATGGGGGTGGGGCAGGTATTAATCAAATAAATAAATCAGTAACTTCCATCTTTAATAGGTGCTATGAAGGCAAGTTACATTGGAACCATGAGAATAGAAACCAGAGAGGACTGGGGTGCTTGGCTGGCTCAGTGGATAGAGCATGTGACTCTTGATTGCGGGGCTGTAGGTTTGAGCCCCATGTAAGGGGTAGAGATTATTTAATTTTTTTTTTTTAATTGGAAAACAAAAGAAAGAAAGAAACCAGAGAGGATAGATGCAAATTCAGGGATTTTTTTTTTTTCTCAAAGAGACATTTTTGAGAACATACCTAAAGGATGAGTAGGGGTTCACTAGGTTAAGCCTTTCAGGAGGGAAGATCAGTGTCTGAAAAGGTCTTCGAAACTTGAGGTCTTAAGGCCACAGCATGGGAGGAGAGGCAGGGCTGAGCATTGCCAGGGCACTTGAGGTTCTTGGGTTGTGCCTCTTTGCTGGAATGTATTGTAAGACTCTAAGTAAACGAGTGCTGTCTATTTGCATCTTTAAGCCCTCACTCCAGTATGCTCCGTGGCAGGCCCTGTGCAGTCTCTATCCCTACAATATCCCATTGAATCCTCCTACTGATGAGTAAACTGCATATTGTAGACATTAATTGATTTCCTCCAGGCTACCCGCTTATGACTTGCCAGAGGCAAGATTCACACCTGGTCTGCAGACTTTGGAGCACGCATTCTTAACTGTTACACCCCATTGCCTCTAGGGCTAAGAAAAGCTCTCCTATTATTTGTAGCCAAACCTCATTCTGGTTCTAATTACCTAATATTTCGCTCTTAATAATTACTTTAGGAGGAAAAAAAAAAATTCAATCATCACCAAATTTGTCAACGCTGTGTCTATACCCGTGGGTATAATTAGAAAAATATAATCTCATTCCATTGATGCCGAGGGCAATGTTGAGCCTTGGAAATAAAATGCTTGAAGACCTTCAGGTCTAGAATCTTAGCAATATTAAGATTGGGAAGTACTTTGTGAAGAAGAGTTACTTTCTAGGTATATTATGCTCCTTTAAAAGAATCATGGAATCTCTGCCTGTTAAAAAGTCTTAAAGAAAGAAAGAAAGAAGAAAAGAAAAGAAAAGAAAAGAAAAGAAAAGAAAAGAAAAGAAAAGAAAAGAAAAGAAAAGAAAAGAGGGAAGGAGGGAGGGAGGGAGAAGCCTTCTATATGGCCATCAATCTTGGGTTTTGTTTTTGCAAGACTGGCTCGAGTTTTTTTTTTTTTTTTTTTTTTTTTGAGTTTTTCTTCACACAGTTTTTGTCCACTGATGAACTGGACTTCAAACCAAGGTGGCTATGGCTTTAGAAGGAAGTCCTGGCCCTCGGGAAGAAAGCTTTGAGGTGGCAGTGTGCATATTGCTGGGCAGGGGTTCTGAGTAAAGCCTAACCCCTTGACTGGATCCTGTAATACATCAAACTGTCCACATGATTGAAGGCAAAGAACTTTGTTCCCAGAGATTTTAAAGGGAAAACAGACACCCAGGTAACACATTTCTGACCGCCTTAATCTGTCATAACTTCAAACACACTTAACCAGAACACCTCTTTCATGTAGGAGGATGCTGCTTAGCTGTCAGCTGCAGACATCACCTTCTTCTACTGTCTCAGGTTGGAAATAATTCAGTCTTAAAACTTACTTTGGAGCAAACCCCATTGAAATGGGGCGTTCTAAGCACCTTTCTATTGTATGAGGTTTTTTCTTAAATTTATTTCTGGCTACGGAAATTTTATAATTGACAATAACTTCAGTATCCATACGCTTTGATTATGATTCATGTCAGACAACAGGGGCTGTGCCCTCCATGAACGTTTGCCTCAGACCCTATTCCTGCACCATCTGCCAGGAATCTCACTGTGTCCCATTATTGTGCTTTAGAATTAGTAGACCTGGTTTTGAATCCAGCTCTGCCATTCTGCTAAATGATCTTGGGACAGTTGCTAATTTTTTTGTCTGTTTTCTTGTCTCTATTTTTTGTTTTGTTTTGTTTTAAGATTTTATTTATTTATTCATGAGAGACACAGGGAGAGAGGCAGAGATATAGGCAGAAGGAGAAGTAGGCTCCTCGGGGAGCCTAATGAGGACTGGATCATGGAACCCCAGGATCACTTCCTGAGTCGAAGGCAGACACTCGACCACTGAGCCACCCAGGCGTCCCTGTTTTCTTATCTCTAAAATGGGAATAAAAATATCTTGGGATGCCCTGGTATATTTGTATTATGCTTTAAAATTTTTTATCCATTCCTCTCTTTATGACCTTTCCATGTTCCTCTCACTGGAGTGCCAGACATATCATTCCCACCTTCGTTTACGCTGGTCTTGGTCATTTGATTTCATTTGACCAATGAAATGTTAAAAGCCATGATACACGCAGAGGCTTTAGAAGTGCTGTGCAGTTGGGCTCATCCTCATGTATTTCTTTCATCACTATGAGGATAATGATCTCTAGGGGATCCACTGGCCTCAGGAGCCACAGGGATCTACCCTCAGCTCACACCACAACCAAGACCAAGCTCAGTCTAGTTTAGCCAAACCACAGTGGACCCACTGATGCAGGAGTGAGCGACAACCATGACTGTTGTCGAATGCCGTTAAGTAGACTGATTATGTAGCGTATATGTGAAATAATGCATGTTGTTGTGAGATACATATTCCTATTTCCTATTCTCCTCTGACATTACCAAGCATTCTGTTTTTACCCATTATAACCTGTATCATTTGGCCACTGTGATGGGCCACTGTTGCTTTTCATGCTCAGCTTTTGTTTTACCTTCTTCTGGGGAGACACCTCAGTTTTTCTCTCTGAAGAACTCTTTTTCCCATAATTTCAGTCTGTGTCGTCAGGTGGGGGGGGATTCAGCTTCCAGGGCAAATCTGAGATCTTTTCTGCCTTCCTGGACTCTTCCATTGGTCCTAGAGTGCGTGTCTGACCCAAGTGAGTCCAGTCAGGCTGACTCTCGGAAATTTACAAGGAACTTTTGGGAAAGAGACTTTATTTCCTCCAGAGATGGTGAGCTAGCAGAATGAACGTCTGGGATTTCTAGAAGCCACCTCTCTGGTGTGAAAGGCACTTGTCTGAGGAGGAAGCCAACATGAAAGAAAACAGAAAAGAGACATGTAGACAGGTAGACGCTTCTACATAACTGTATAAGCACCTTGAATCATCTATGTATGAATCCAAACATCCGTAGATTTACAGCATGATGATCTAAGAAATTATATTCTGGGCGTGGTCAGTTTATATTAGGTGTTTGACCCTTGCACACTCAAGAGTCCTGAATTCTGTTTATTTTATTTTATTTTTTTTGTTCTGTTTATTTCACTTTAGAAATTATATCCCCCCTTATATTCCCCCTTGTAGTTGACTGACGATCTTATCTCCTTTCATGCTTTGTCCCCCTGTGGAAATGGCATAGTTCCTTGTAGAGTGGGTGCTTGGTTATATTTGAATTATTGGTTTGCTATATTGGTCAATAGTAGATGCACACACACATAAGTTAACATGGCTATATGGTCTGTTTGAATACTTATTTCAGTTCTTTGGGGTCTATACCTAGGCATGGAATTGGGAGGTCATGTTGTCACATTCTGTTTACCTCTTCGAGGAACTGCTGGCCTATCTTCCATAGCCCTAGTCTTGTCAGACTTTGATGTGGTTGTCTCTGCTTGTCAGGGGTTGATGATTCTTGGTGAGCAAACCTTCTGTGTGACCAGATAGGGAAGCATGAGTGTATTGAGTTGAGAAGTGGTCATCAAACTGAGGCCATTGCCCGCTAAATGGTTCTCTGGTTTTTCTACAGCCACTGGAGGAGATGGGCAGGGAAGGGGCAGACTGAGGTAACAGCAGCTTTTATCAGGCTCAGAGTGCAGGTGACATTGAAGGAGGGAAGGACCAGTGGATGGATGACAGTTGGTTTGAAATGCTGGTGTGGCAGGCTTAGCCTGAAGATCCATGCTCAGGAGTTCTGCTTGCTGCCTTTCCCAGTCCATCACCATTATTCTTGCTTGGACACATGCATTCTTCAATGCCTGTTGACTCTCAGCCATCCTGTGGTCTGTTACTGTCACTTGCAAGAATTTGGCTGTCAGGGAAGATGCCAGCAGGCCTTTTAAAAGCCACTGCAAACTTTCATTGCTAACTTGTAACTTGGAGGAACTTTGAGAGAAGGGTTATAAATAAAACGCATGCATCAATCTGGGTTTCGCAACAGGAATGCAATTCCACTTCGTGGCTAGAGATAAAACATGTCTTGCCGTGCACAGTGAGCTCTTCGCCGTGCTTGCATTTTATTTCCCATCACAATCTAAGTTATGGCAGATGAAGCTGCTCATAAGGTATGAGGTTAGACAACCCCATGCTAATTCACACTTACACATTATAGTGTGTTTTTAAAGGTCCAAGTGCTGCTTTCTTTGCCGATGGAAGGGATGGGGGTTCAAGACCCCCACGGGATGGAGGTGAACATGGTCTGACTCTGCAACTAGGTCAAGCCTTTTGAGAAGGACGTCTGACTCTTAGATCTCCCTGTGCCTTAAAATGCCCGGAGAAGTCGGCCACACAAAGGGTGTGCATTAGTATTAACAAGTGTGCTGTGGTCCGGCTGCTGCCAAGAAGTGTTCTGATAAACGTTAGTGTTCGTAGCCAAGAAGCAATGAGCCCTAATAGCTTGGTGGGTCGGTGTGTAGACCCTTTGTTCAGTGCTTTATGTGTGTTATTCTGATTTCAGGTTCATAGTCATATGCATTTACTATGACTGTTATTTCCATTTTACAGATGAGAAACTGAGTATCAAGGGGTAGTAGTTACTTTGTCAAGCTCTTGGCTGGTAAAAGACTGGACCGGCATTTGGCCCCAGGATGGGCAGGGGCCTGTGTTAAATACATGTTGCTCCATCCTGCCCTGCCTACCCACCTTGAATTACCCGTAAGGGAATGTTCTCTCTTCCTCCTTTATCCATATACCTGCCCGCCTCCTCCTTGCTCTCAAATTTCTCTATTCTTTATTTCTTAGGGATAGTAGACACTATTCTTGTTCTTTTTTCATTCACATGTCTGTTTATTCGTTTGCTCATTCATTCATTCATTCATTCATTCATTCAATATTTTGAATAACTGTTAAGTATCAAGCACTGTTCTAGTTGCTGCAGATACAAAGATGGGTAGCAGGACACCCCTGCCTTAGGGAATAGAGAATCAGAGAGACATAGAGCTCTGTCTTGTGAGCTGATGTTGAGGGAATTATGGGATACTACTGGAAGGATCGCACTGAAAATATGCCAAGCTAATCAGGACAAAGAGCAGCATCCTGGAAGAGGTGACATCTGTGGGCGGGACCTGGTCTGCATCTGATGGATAGGGAGGTGGCCATGTGAAGGAAAGCAAGGACTGAGTATTTAGTTATCTTTCATCTGTATTTCCAGATCTTTGGTACCTTTTCCATTTTATTTTATTTTTTAATATTTTATTTATTTATTCATGAGAGGCAGAGACATAGACAGAGGGAGAAGCAGGTTCCCTGCAGGGAGCCTGATGTGGGACTCGATCCCAGGACCCCGGGATCACGACTGGAGCTGAAGGCAGATGCTCAACCACTGAGCCACTGGGTGCCCCACCTTTTTTTCTTTTAAAGTAATAGAATGGTTAAGAGAAAGTTCAATAATATAAATAATTATCTTACCAACAAGGCAACAACTCAAGATGTCACTTTGCTTTAAATACAAAGTGGCGATTTGTAGTAAATTCTGGGGTTTTATTTTCATTTACATGCTAAACACATCGCTTCTGTTTTTGTTAACAATCATCACAACAAATAATAATAAAAGTCTGTAGGTTAAAGTTGTCCTGTTTTGTCAGCACAATACTGAGGAGACAAAATGGACCAGTTGCCTACCAAAGGACGTTCCTCTTCAGACTCATCATCCACTAGCTTGAAAATAATCTTTCTTGTATTTATTCTTTGCTTGGCCTTCCTTGAGAAATTTCCTTTAAACATTTTTTACCTTTTCTTAGAGAAAATGTTTAAAAACAGTTCATTTTTTTTAAAGCATTGTAATAATATTCCCGAAATAATAGGTGTGGAGTGTAAAGAGAAAGGGTTAACCGTTCAGAAGTGAACATTAAAAAGTAGTATTGTTTTCTGTTCCTTCTCCTTCCCCAGAGGCAACCGTTGGCAGCAACTTTAAGTGTGTCCCAGATCAGGGTTTCTCAGCCTCGCTCCTGCACCCCTGACATTTGGACTCAGATAACTCTGTGTT
Source organism: Canis aureus (assembly GCF_053574225.1). Taxonomy (NCBI): domain Eukaryota; kingdom Metazoa; phylum Chordata; class Mammalia; order Carnivora; family Canidae; genus Canis; species Canis aureus. Next base: position 42,819,894 of record NC_135618.1, read on the forward strand.
GCGGGGGGCGCTGTGCTATGTCTGGTAGGCTGTGTAGCAGCACCCCTGGGCCCCTACCCACTGGGTGCTCATAGCACCTCCCCCTCCACCCTAGCTGTGACAACCAAAAATACCTTCAGACATTGCTGGATGTCTCCTGGGGGCAAAATTGTCCCTGTTGAAAACGACTGTTCTTGATGTTTTAAAAATACACACATAAAATGCAAGAATCAATGGAAAAGTCAGAAATTATTGGGTATTTGGGGGGCGATTTGGAAAGGAAGAGAGAAAATAATTCTCAGAAAAGGGAGTTATGTGCTTAGGACAAGCAAGTCGAAAACACAGAAGGAACTTTTTTTTTTTTTTTTTTTGATAGGGAATGTCTGAATATCTACGTATGTGAAGCATTTTGTAAGTTCATCTTATTCCTCCATTTATTTATTTGTTTATTTATTCATTTATGATTTAGTTATTTATTCATGAGAGACACAGACTAAGAGAGAGGCAGAGACACAGGCAGAGGGAGAATCAGGCTCTTCCCAGGGAGCCCGATGCGGGACTCTATCCGAGATTCTGGGATCACAACCCGAGCCAAAGGCAAGCGCCCAACCGCCAAGCCATCTAGGCGTCCCTATTCCTCCTTTTAAAAACTGCACTATCATTGCCCAGTTACTGGGTACCTACTGTATCCCTGCAGAGAACATGAGTCCTTGATTGATAACACAAGGAAAGAAACTGCAAGGAGATGAAGGGAGCACGGTAGGGCAGTCAGTGGGAAGAGAATGCAACAGGGATTTCAAAGACACTGGCCCCAAAATGAAGGGGGACGGGGTGGGGGAGCCCCCAGCTGGTGGAGGCAGTGACAGTAATCCCACTGAGGAACTCTGATCTGCATTCCGGAGCTGGGCATTGAGATCAGTGGAGAGCTGATGGAGACCCAACATGATCTCAGGAGCCTGGCAAATCTGAATTCAAATCAGTGGAGGCTGAACCACAGAGTGCTTGCCTCTTAGGGATTGGGGTTGCTGCATCTGCAGAAATGCTACACTTTTCTTTACGTCCTTTACATTACTTCCTTTACATTCTTTACATTCTGGGTAGGCCTACCAGGTCACGGGTTAGAGTGTAGAGCTGGACCTGGGGCCACGGCCCATGCCCCCCTACTTGCTGTTTATTTCAGCTCGACCTCCTCCTCTCATGTCTGCCCATTTCAGTTTTCTACCTGGGGAGGACAGGAGGGACCTGACCACCTCAGACTGAAAAGATTGAGTCACAGTAAGTGCTCACTAATTGTTAGCTGTATTACCACTTGAGTGTTTCTCATTGGCTGTTGTGAGGCTTCCAGTTGGGGAGATACCCTGGCACATTGCCTGGCATACTGTAAGCATCCGATAAAGGCTAGCACCGGTGTAGCCTTGCTCTCTCTCTCTGTTCCTCTCTTTATGTCCCTCCTCCTCTTGGCTTTTCCTTCTTTTTTTTTTTCTTTTTTATCTTCTCTTTCCTTCTTTGCTACAAGCCTCAGAGCTCAGGAAAGAGAGAACTAACCCTAAGACCACGCGATTTATTTTTCTCACGCCCATTTCTGTTTTAATAATTATCATATTGACTCTGAATTTATTACACTACAAGAATGACTTTATGTGGAATCTCATGAATTTAAACATTAATGTAAGATAAATTAGTTTTAAATTGAATTCCTCGAATGCAATTGAATGTGTTTCCGTATGATGAATAAGGAATTTTCCAAATAAAATCTAAATCTCTGATGTTCCATTTTTGAGCAGGTGGAAGAAATATGTGGGGATATTTGATAAGGTTAAAATATGATTGCTCTGCAATAGATTAGGCATGCTATAAACTAACTTTTTAGTTTGGGGAGAAAGCAGTCTGGGGCCAGAGTTAAGTAGATAAAATGTGAAGATTTCTGTGGACATGTTTATTAAGTCTCTTAGTTACCTCCAATTTAACAACAGTTATAATAAGATAAAATACCCTTCTAAAGAGGACACTTTTTTTTTTACATTTTTAAATTAATCAACTCCCTTGTTAGAGGTTAATTAAAAACAAAACAAAACAAACAAACAAACAAACACCTAGCATCTGCTTTAATCCTATTTTCTCTAAAAGCCCTTCCTTTCAATATGATCTCCAAAGGCCTGAAAATGCTCTTCTCGAAAGCAGGCCAAAAAGCAAGTGGTCACAGATGAAGAAAGTAAATCCATTAAAGAAGAAATGGGAAAAACGTGTTCTGTCCCTTATCAGACCCAGAATTATCAGTGGATGAGAAGTGCTTATAGGGAAGGAAGAGAAGTTCTGCTCAGTTCATGGAGGCCTCTGTATGGTGACTTACTGGGTATTATTTGTCACGCTTCAGCAGGGTGATCTTTTCAAAGCCCAAATGTGACCAGGCCACTCCCCTGCTCTCCAAAGCCTACAAAATCAAGGTAAAACCCATGGCGCCTATAAGTATCAGAGCATCCTACTCCCAGCCTAGTCGTCTACCCCACTCCACCTCCCTCCTTATCCTTCACCTGCACTGAGAGCCCTTCTGCTCTCCAGGGGCCATCTCCCCTCCCAACAGAGGGCATTTGCATCCTCTGAACCCCCACCTGAATCTCCACCATCTCTGTCACCCTCACTTGGTAATTCTTCCCTAGCCTTTGGATCCCAGGTAAAATTCCATTACTTTAGGAGTGTTTGTTTTTAAACTCCGGCTATGTCAGACCCCACTATTTATTCCTCATAAAGCATTGAGTTCCTCTCCTGGGTGCTGATAATTTTACCTATAACTTTACATCTACTTCTCTAGTCAGTTTTGATTACTGCCTTTTTTTTTTTTTTTTTTAACCACTACACTATATGCATCAGAGGGGACAAATCTTGTCTGCTTTTTGCTCATCAATTCCTCCCTATTGTATAGTTTGATACTGGCCACTGTAGACCCATGTGAAAATAAGAGACTCTAAACCATGGTGATCTAAAGACCCAGCAGAGAAGTTGAGAAGGTGCATGGGACAGGTACCAGCAAGTAGTCTGGTTTGAGGAGGAAGGCCAGTGACTAACAGATGGGATCCTAGTACTATCCCTTGCTCCTTGTAGGGTCTTTATTTGTAATTGTCCAAGGTGAGAAGTTTCAAGAAACCAAAGAAAATGGTAGGTCTGCCATTTTGCCCAAAATGAGAAAGCATCTGAAAGGGAATTAATGGAGCGCCTGCATGGCTCAGTTGATTAAGCATCTGCCTTCAGCTCAGGTCATGATCCTGGGTCCTGGGATCAAGCCCCACATTGGGCTCCTTGCTCGACGGGGAACCTGCTTCTCCCTCTCCCTCTGCCTGCTGCTCCCCCTGCTTGTGCTCTCTCTCTGTCAAATAAATAAAATATTTTTAAAAAATGAAAGGGAATTAATGAAATGTAGTCAGGAAAAAAATTCATTGGGAAGTTCTACTTCTAGGAATTTAATCAACATGAATATATTGCAAAAGGGAGCAAGATTATATGAGGAAGTAAATTCATTGAAGTTAAACATCTATCAGTACATTGCTTGGGTACATTTTGGTTCACCCATAGAGTGAAACACAACCATCAAAAGAGTAAAATTAATTTATGGGTACTAATATGAAAATGTGTTAGTACTATCCGTTAATGAAAACAAGTATTTTCAAAACCGTATATATACTATAAATATATTTTCTTACAGAGTGTTATAGACATGAGTGTGTGAGAAGGGATTATGTGTGCCTTGTAATGTGTACAACAAGGACATTCTAAAATGACATACAACTGTTATTCCTTATTAGTTCCTCAAATAAAGGCTGATGAGGGGCAACTCCCACTCTTTATTTTCCAGTTGTTATATGCATTTTAATAGCTAACAAAGATGTAATAATACATTGATGAAGAAAAATGTCTCAGGAACTCTAGGAGGAAGATCCTAGAAATATAAGAAGCATGAAGCATCCTCTCTGCCAGTGGTTCTCAACTGAAATGATTTTGCCCCCGCCCCCCACCCCAGAACATTTGGGAATGTCTGGGGCATTTTGGTTTGTCACACTGGAGAGTACAGTGGGTGTTATCAGAATCTGATGGGTAGGGACCAGGAATTCTGCTAAACATCCTACAGTACATAGGACAGCCCTTCCAACAGATTTATCTCAGCCAGAAAGAATGTCAACAATACAGAGGATGAGAAACTCTGCTATCTGCTGGATCCCTGCTCTTCCTGTCCTGGTCTTTTTTGAAGGATGAGTTCCTTCATCATGATGGCAAGGGCTGGAAAGAATTACCAAGGTAAAATCTTCCATGACTGCAGAACACTCAGGCCACCCGTAAAAGCCATCAGGATGGCAGCTTTGCTACTTCCTTTGTTCCCAAGGGACAAAATTATCTTGGTGGAGAACCACTGGCATGGAAGATGCTTTTATGCTGCCTGTGTTTCTGGGGTCTTCCTCCCAGGGTTCCTGTGACATTTTTCTTCATTTTTGCTTCATTTTAGATGCCAGGTAATATTGGTAAGGCGGTGAGTTGTGGGTCCAGAGATACTTTAATTGTAGCTCCTAAAAAATTCTCCAAATGTAGCTCCTAAAAAACCATATAGCCTTCTGATTTACCTAAAACTTCCCCCAGTGCATCTCACCCTCTGCCTCTGGTCAAATTTATCTCAAAGTCTACCTTACAGTTATGCTGGGCAGATTCATAATGCTCCACTGTCACTGAGGTTCACTTTATTTGCAGTTGTCTTGCTCATTATTATTTCATTAGCATCGTTGGTGGTGGGAAATGAGAGAGGAGCCAGTACAGTTTAGTCTTACTTTAAATCTTGGGTTAGTTTCACTAGAATTTAAGTCTATTCTCAGCTCACCCAGGTCTTATGGTCCAAGATGTAAAAATTCACAAAGTTCCTTTTCTTAGACTCCATAGTTTCTTCCAGCGCCTTGCTGGATGATACATACTCTTGAGATTTTACGGAGTTAACGTATTTCAGTTCTATTACCTAAGCATAAAATAGAAATACCCTGAAACATATTTAACCATGTAATTATGCCCATGCAAACCCTCTAACCAAATGGCTATAATATACTTAGCCTAATATATTTCCCTTCTCAATTAGAGATTGATATAAGAGATTTCCCCTTCTGATCATTACATCCAGAGTGGGGTGAGCGTTTAATACAATTATCTGAGTAACTCAGGGAAATTATTTTTCACCCCGAGTCAGTGTTGTGGAGAGTGTCCTCATGGAGGAATGTTAAGCACTTTTTATACAAAGAGGATAACCAGCAACTCAGTTCCATTATTCATGACTTTTATCCCTTCTGTTCATCTCTTGGGTTTGAAAAGAGCTGGTTCTTTGGGCAATGTTTTCATTCCATTTCCACTTCTTTGGGAAGAAGGGACATTGGGTCTAACAAGACCCAGAACTTGGGGGATTTTTATAATCATCTAGAAGTGAATGCTGAGGGAGCATCATTTATGCAACGAAGGGAATAGGAGAAGCAAAGTCTTACTTCTAACGCTCCATAAGAGGGGGTGGAATAAAATAGCTGTTGTAAAAAACGGGAAGATTTTGCTAATATACAGAATAGTGTCACTAATTAAATAAGGCGCTTGGGAATTAATTGACAGCCTGCACTTAAGAATATAATTACGTAGTAATCAAGCATTTGTAGACAAAACTTAATGCTATTTATTATGTGAGGATAAAACTTTTTCCTGATATTTCAAAGCCAGGGATTTGACTTTGTTCCTAAATTCATCTCCAGAAATGAATATACTGTATTTGTGTGTGAGGAACCCAAGTGAATAAATAAGTAGGAGTTTCTGAAGGGAACAACACAGTGGGATTTATCTTGAAAAGAGCAATTGCAGACATATGTCATATGTCATTACCGGAGAGTTGGCGACAGTATTATTCATTATGTGGTTTCAGAGTGTTCTAAATTAGAGAAATGGATTATTGGAAGTGGATGATTTCCCCAGATTGCTACTTAATAGTGACTAAGGGGTCTGCATTACTCATATTTGCAATGAAAATGGTGCCAAAACCCAGCAGTGGTTGACTGAAATGAAATGTAAGGCCTATTGGGTATCATCTTGAGATGCTGCCTAATTTTATGCCTCTTGCTTAGTATAAATGTCCCGGGGTCTCAGAGGTTGGGGTGCTTGCAGCAACTGCAGATGGGAATGAAGGTTTCCAAGCTATTTACCTCTTTGTTTCTCCCGGCTTCCTTGCCGCCCTGTATGCACACTGCTGTAATTACTTTACCAACTAAAAATAAGATTCTCCATTTGCCCTTTTCCATCACTGGAAAGTGTCCACCTTTGCAGCTTTCTGCATGTGCTCCTACCGTTTTTAAGGTGCCAAGCTTCCATCTGAAATGAGCAGCCCAGGTGCAGCGTTCATTTGTTAATTCTTTAAATAGAGTCCCAATGAAGTGTCAAGTCCTGTACTAGACCCTGATTGTGGAGTGATAAGCAAACTAGTGTCCCTGCACCTCCATCCCCCCCACCCCAGGGCTTTCAATCTCATAGGGAGACAGATATTAAACACAAAGTCATACAAATCTGTGTGTAATTCCTGCTTCCCTGCTGCATGGCATCGCTTACCACTTACTCTAGATCAGCATGCTCCAGGCATACCAACCTTCTTTCTCTTACTTGAATATTCCAGGCCATTAGACACCACAGGGCCTTTGCACTCACCTCTCTCTTCCTGGAAAGCTCTTCCCCGGGGCTGCCTCCTACTTATCCTTCAAGTCTTATTTTAGGGCAGCCCCTGTGGCACAGCGGTTTAGCACCGCCTGCAGCCTAGGGCGTGATCCTGGAGACCCTGGATCCAGTCCCACCTCAGGCTCTCTGCATGGTGCCTGCTTCTCCCTCTGCCTGTGTCTCTGCCTTTCTCTCTTTCTCTCTCTCTCTCTCTCTCTGTCTCTATGAATAAATAAATAAAAAATCTTTAAAAAAAACTTATTTTAATGGACACCTTTCTTCACTCCTCAGTCTAGAATGGCACATCGTTCAGTTACTCTGCACCCATCACCCTGGTTATTTCCTTCACCGCACTGAGAAATCCACTGTTATCTTGCTAATTTACATATGTGTAGGCTGTCTCTCCCTCTAGGAGGTGTGCATCCTAAGGATAGGATTTTGTCTCTCTTTATGTTTTACCAACAGCACCTAGAATGGAGTGAGTGTTCAATAAACATTGGTTGTTGATGGACACAGCTGCCAGCCATCATAAGTGTGAGGGAAGGAAACACCAGATGCTGTGGAAAGTTATAGTGGGGAAGACCTAATTTCAAAGGAGGGTGTGGGGGAGCCCTCTGTGAAGGATTGATGTTTACATCGATGGCTGTGTTAGGATGGATAGGAGGAGAGAAGAAGAAGGAAGGGTGCAGACAGAAGCACAACCTGAGGAGGAAGGGAGCTTGGCAAGTTCAAGGGATTGACAGATGGGTCTGTCTGGAGCCCTGGGGGGTGAGGAAGCAGGGGTGCAAGAAGGTGTGGAGAGGTCAGCCTTGCAGGCTGCATGGGAATCTGGACACTGAGAAGCCACTGGAGGAATTTTAAAGATTTGGAGTGACATGACCCTACAACTATTTTAAGAGGATCCCTTTGGCTAACGTGAGCAGGCTAGTTTGGGAGAGGAAAAGGAAGGGATTCCTAGAGCTCAGAAACTGTGAATGAACCAATTGATGAGCAGGGAGTGGGCAGTAGAGGGCAATCTGTTCTTAATAGAAACCTTGATAAAAAGGGTTTCTGTTTGTTTGAGTAAGGGGAGAATGCTGCTCCCCCCCCTGCCCCCGTAATTCTTAATAATACCTAAAGTTGATCAAAAAAAAAAAATACCTAAAGTTGGGCATCCTCTTTTTTTTTGACCTAAGACTATCAGGGAAACATAATTTCGTATATCACTCAGGTATCCTTGCCTTCCAGAGTCATTCTTTGGGGGTCTTTTTGGTCTCTGTGTTCTTGTCCACCTGGAAGCCAAAGCTGATTTTGGTCAGTTGACTTCAAAGGCCGATTCTGTCATGTAAAGGTGGCTCTGTGTGCAAGTACTATGGACCAGCCTCCACAAACAGCAGTCTGCAGTAGGGCGTCCTTCTCTTTCCCTTTCTGAATTTCAGGTGTTCAAAGAAAACCATGATTCAGGCATGGACTACTCTGTATTTTATTCTTCATAATCAGGAGGGGTAGAGGTACTGCTCAAACGATACATGCTTCAGTGACCAACTCCCACATCTCAGTGGCTTCCTGCAATTCCGATGTGGGTCTTCTTCCCCAAAGTGGGTGTCCTTGATGGAGGGGCAGCTCTCCTCTCCTCTATGATGCAAGAACCCAGGCTTCCTCTGTTTGTGGCTCAGCCATCACGGCTGCCCAGGATGGAGAGGATCACAGGGACCAAGCCTAACATGAACAAAGAGTGGCGCCTCCACTTACGTTCTATGGGCCGAAAGCAGCCTCATGGCCACATCCAGTGGTAGTATGTGTGGGAAGGTTGGAAACTCAGTCTCTGTTCCTCTGGGAAAAAGAAACCTGCCCATGAACAGCTTGCCAAGCGCCACCACCCAGCACCGTCCGTGGAAATGTGAGAACCACAGATTCCTCTGTACAATTTATACTGATGTTGTGGCTGAACTACTTTACCTGGGAAAACATCACTGAGGATGTTAGGCATTTTTTTTTTCCTCGTTAATTCTGGAAAGAAAGAATTTATTCCACGGTTCTGGCTTCCCATCCGCTCTTTAGCATCTGCTTTATAAACAATGGAATAGTTAAGGATTTCAGCTCTGCGGCCGAATTAAGAGAAAGTAGACTTTGAAGTTAGGAACAAAAAACACACAGTAAAAGAAGCAACCAGAACCCCCATCGGGCGTTAACCTTGTTTTGCCACATCTCCCAGCAAACTCCTGATTTGTTTGAGGATTCTACTTGGCTCATTTCAGAGGTATCTTGACTCCTGTATCACTTTAACCTTCTTTTGTGTGAGCTAGCCTTGGGGTGTGACCGGAATGGCATCTCAGAACAGGAAGCTTTTGTAGGAAGTTAGATCAGCTTTCAAGATGGGCTTAAAGGATGTCTCTTCCATGAAGTGCTTCCAGATTTTCACCCTATTTCACCCTCTTCCAGATACATCAGATCGTTTCTTTCTCGTGTCCCTGGTTTATCCTGTGTGGCCCTTCCATGATAGCTCATCTGTTCCTGTACTGCTTCTTTCAGCTTGTCTTCCTAGTAAAAATATAGCTCCCATTTATTGCAAAGACATTCAGAAATAAGATTTTTAAGCAAGCGAGTGAAAGTCACAGGATTACACTATATACAGCCGCACAACCTGCTGTTCCGCACTGTCTGTGTTGTTAGACGGAGAGCATGTTGAAGGCAGTGCTATGTCTCTCTCGTGCCTTCATCCTTGAACCCCCACTGCTGAGCAGAGAGCCCGACAAAACAATACTAGAAGGATGGAGATATGGCTAGATGGATGGCTAGGTGACCCACTCTAGCTAGCTATTCACAGAGGAACCCCGCTACCTGCATGCTTTTTAGAGTGATTCTGGGGCCAAGGTAAGGATGAGTCGTAAGTGCTGTGTGTCAGTGAGCCTCCTCCAAAGCAGTGCTGAGATTAGAATTCCATAGTTGGCAAACAATTCAACGTGAAGTTCTTCAGGAAAGTTGGTTTTCTGAGTTTGAGTAATGGTAAAATCAGGTTAGGCTGCGCTAGCTAACATAGAGGCTCTCCATCTCAATGCTCTAACCCTTTTCTTTCTTTCTTTCTTTCTTTCTTTCTTTCTTTCTTTCTTTCTTTTTTTAAAAATTTTTTAAAGATTTTATTTATTTATTCATGAGAGACAAGAGAGAGTGGCGGAGACATAAGCAGAGAGAGAAGCAAGCTTCCTACAGGGAGCCCAATGTGGGACTCGATCCCATGACCCCAGGATCATGACCTGAGCCAAAGGCAAATGCTCACCACTGAGCCACCCAGGTGCCCCCAAAATAATAAATTGACAATAATATCATCTGTCAATAAAAATGATAAAGTATTACATATTCATCTTAGAAATATTTCACATTCAACATTAACTGACTCCTCAAAAAGTCTTCAAAGAATTGCGCAAAATTGCAGATATAAGACTTTGTGATTGAAGAAATTTTTGTGAGAAGATCATATGTTTAGAAAAATACAGAAATTTTAGTATATGACAGATAATTTGAGAGGAGAGGACCTATAAATCACATCACTGTAAAACTCAGATAAATATTTCCATTATTTATTGTTAACTTGGAGTGGCAATACTTCTCTAGGGAATTTTGGAAGTAAGGAAAATCATCTTTTTTTTCCCCTTATGATTACTGAGGAATGTCCTATATGGACTAGAGGGTAGGGCCACTAATATCCTTTAGGGCACAAAACCATCTTGTTCAATAAATATTTTTAACTTCTGGTTTTTATTTTTAATGTGGATTTTGGCACAATTTCTGATTCTGAGAGAATTCACCATGATATTTAATTTTTAATCTTTCTATTATTTGTGTTCTAACCCTTTCAAGCGTATCCCTTGCTCATGTCAGAGTGTGGCAGGTCTCTTCCATGAAGTGTCTCAGGATCCATGCTGCTTCCGTTTTGCCACTCCACGACCTGGACCGAATCTGCAGGGGCTGCAGAGTTGGAGGGCTGCTCTTGGGCCTTTAGCCATGGAGATGGCTCCCACTCCGAGGCCCCTGCCAGACCTAGTCATCTGGCCTCACCCAAATTCAAGTGACCAGAAATGCTAGGAGAACTAGATATGGATCTACACTGGTGACATCTTACAAAATAACCATGCCTTCGTGGCACTAACTCATTAGGAGATGGGTCAGACCATGAGCCCTGGGTTCAGACTGCCTGCATCTGAGCCTTCCCTGGGGATGATCTGTGTCACCTTGGGCAAGTCGCTTGATCTCTCCAAGTCTCACTTTTCTTGTTGAAATTGAGAATCCTAATGGTTTTAATTCAGTAATATGATGCAGATCATGAATGCGGGCTTTATGCAAGCTCCCTAGATACTAGTTACCTTTAAATGTTCACTAACACTTAAAATGATTATCATGATTACAGTCCTGTAGTGACACATTTGCCTTGCCCCTCAGGTGCGCTCAGTTAGGGACACACACATGCGCATACCTTGAAAGGGCCTACTGAAAGGTGCCACGCTCAGTTTCCCCAGGTGCTCCAGTCTGAAAATGGCACCCAAAAGCCACCTGCCAAGAAAGTGTTCATTACTGAATACCATGCAACATAGTGCACCCTGTTTTTTTTTTAAGGAAAAAAGGGGGGTGTTTGTAGCCATCATTTTCAAATGCAGCTGCCTAAATGACCGCACCGCATGCCACCGTTAACCCCAAGGACCTCGTCCCTGCAGAAAGGTTGATGAGGCTTTCTCTGCTGAGATGCTGCCCAACGTCCGCTGACTCAGTAAACACCCTGAAATTTAACATGCGTCTGCTGTCTGCCGAACAGCTCTGGGCACAAATAGGTTTCTTTTATTATGGACAGAAAGGCCAAGTGAAATTTTAATCAGACAGACAAGGAGGGTATCAGAGAACACTGAAATGCCAGCCCTGCTGGTATTTCCACGATATTGAACTTGTCTTTTTGGGGCCCTTTGTAGCTATTTCAATTAGCTCTGAGACACACAGCCTGTGTTTTTGCAAACTCTCTTCTTTTTAATTAAGCTGCTGTTCACCAGGATGTTAGGAGGCATACAGTTCTTCTTGTAATATGCAAACTATCAAAGAGAAAATTAAGCAGTTGAAACACTGGGATTTAAAAGGTGCATGGAAAAAAAAAAAAGGTGCTTGGTTATCTCCACCCAACGTAGTTGTAGTACCATTCTTGCTGGATAGTCTGGGCATTTTCGCCTCCTATCCTAGATTTCTTGGCCCTCAAATTGTATTATTTTACACATATGCTTTAACACATGGTGAGCCTGCTTTTTTTTTTTTCTTTTTAAATTATGTCAGACTTGGTATAAACCAAAGAACATGTATAACAAATATGGACATTGAGCATGGTGAAACAAAAACCCATGAATCTACCACCTGACTTAAAAAGTAAAACATTTATCGATACTATTGATTGAAATAGTTTGTCTCTTGGTGTGTTTATTTTTCATGAACTTAACCAAGCACCCTTTTGTCATTAGAAAGGCTAGAATAAAAGGAGGCATTTCTTTAAATGTTGTTGATCACGTGGAATACGTTGAAAGTGAATTCTAAAAATGAAAAGACAACTTCAGAGTGTGAGGAGCTGTAGTGTCGTCTCTGACATTGATTGATGATTGATTCATTCATTCACTCAGTGGTTCCTGAATTTATGGATTCCTATACTTGTTCTTCAATTCCTTCATTAACTATTGAGAACAGTCACAGTCTTCTTTAAAATATAATTAATATGATCATTATTAGAATGTTTAATTGTAGCATAATTATGACATCTTGACTGACCATGACACTGAAGTTCTCTTGAGAATTCCTTGTGAGAATAAAGGAGGACGTGAAATTTAGTTTGTGGACCGGTGTTTTCAGGAAGCAAAATTTCCTTTGATGTGTTAGACAGGGATCCACTTGAAATACTCCCATTCACGCTGGAGAGGGCCAAGAGGCAACTGCACTGTATTTTAATTTCTATCCTGTTTTCCAGGGCTTTCTTCTCCCTTTTATTTGCTTAAAGGTACAATCCTCATGGAGTATGCATGGAACTGTAGAGTCAGTAATTTCGTAGCTCTTGATGGTTTTCGGAGCTGTCTCACCTCGGGCTAATGAGGCAAGTCTTACCATGGGCGTCCTCTCCAGCAAGCTGTCCACCCACAGTTCCTTAGCTAATTTTACTCCCAAAACTCTCGCCAAGACTTTCTGTTACTGCTGAGTCTTGAGCAGTAAGGCATGCCATACCCTCTGGGGGAAGCAACGGGGGAGTATCAGGGCACCGAACCTTCCAGGGAGTGGATGGCATCCCACCTGCACATACCCAGGAAAGTGGAGCTTCAGTGTTCCTTTTCCAAGCCAGTGAACTTCACTGTCTTCATTCAAGTGTTCTTCCGGTGCAATTATTTTATTTTATTTTATTTAAAGATTTTATTTATTTATTCATGAGAGACAGAGAGGCAGAGACACAGGCAGAGGGAGAAGCAGGCTCCGTGCAGGGAGCCCGATGTGGGACTTGATCCCTGGACTCCAGGATCATGCCCTGGGCCAAAGGCAGGTGCCAAACCACTGAGCCACCCAGGGATCCCCTGGTGCAATTATTTTAGCATAAAAAAAGTTACAACTGAATGTTAGCTGTTTAAATAATCTCAGTTAGGAAATATCTAAGACATGGTATAGTTTCAGTGCCATGTCTGCTTCAGAAAATACTTAAAAGCATGGATCATTCTTATTTTTTTCTAATCAGAGAAGCAACACGTGCCCATCTTTGCAAGGACAAATACTTCCTGCATAGATGGAGGAAACTATTTCCTCTTCACTTAATCCAGCCACTTGGAGATTGTTCACTGGTTGGGACAACTTTGCTGACCGTATTCTATGTATGTGAGTATGTGCGTACGTGTGTAGAAAAGAAATTGAATCCTACATTTTTATTTTGCCCTTTTATTTTTTTTCAATTCTATTGAGATATAATTGACATACATCACTGTAGACATTTAAGATGTGCAGCATATTGATTTGACATACATATATTGCAAAATGATGACCCCAGTAAGTTGAATTAACTTCCATCATTTCATATAAATACAAAAAAAATTTTTTTTGAAACACATTCTAAGCAAATGATTTCAGGGTGAAGTTTTCTGGTAGAGTGGATGTCTCTTGGATTTAAATGATGAGCAAAAAATTGTTTCTCTTCCTCTTACAAAACTTTTGCTAAGTTTGCTACAAGTATTGCATGAACCAAGGGAGGGTGGGGGTTAGACAGAGTGGTTACAGTTGGTCTCATGGAAGAAGCAGTGGTTAGCTTTATTACTTTTAAATAATAAAGGTTTCCTGGTAGCCCCTCTTTCCATAGAGATAAATTAGGGGAGTTGGGATTGTATCCTTGACTCTTTTGCCTCACGCCCAGTAAGAAACAGAAGCAGGATCTGAACCTCGGGTTAGAGCCTTCCTGTACTGCTTGTTTTTTAATACCTCATAACCCTTGATTTATTTGCAGTTTCTAAGAATAAGAAAAAAAAACCCACCCATATTCTCATCTATACCATGAAAATCACAGATTTTGCTTGTATCATTAACAAAAGTTGGATCATTTTTTTGTCTATACTTTTTTTCCATTCATCTGCCCACTGCTCATGTGTTCTCTTCTCTCTCTCTTTCTCTCCATCATTTACTTTCTCTCTCTCACTCCTTCATCTAAGCCACCATTACCTCATCCCCATATGGCTGAGTGGCCTCTTCTTTTCGCCTACCTCTACCCTTGCCCTTAAGATCCATCCTCCCCATGGCTTCTAGAAGAATCTTCTTTTTAAAAAAAAATTTATGTATTTGAGAGAGAGAAAGAGAGAGAGAGAGAGAGAGGGAGAGAGAGAGAGAGAGAGAGAGAACAATCAGGGGACAGGAAGAGAAGGGGAGAGAGGGAGAAAGAAAATCTCAAGCAGACTCCCCACTGAGTGTGGAGCCCATTACAGAGCTCCATCCCAGGACCTTAGATCATGACCTGAGCTGAAATCAAGAGTCTGATGCTCAATTGACTGAGCCACCAAGGTGCTGCCAGAAGAATATTCTTATTTTTTTAAAGATTTTTAATGTATTTATTCATGAGAGAGAGAGAGACAGACAGACAGACAGACAGACAGATAGACAGGGAGAAGCAGGCTCCATGCAGGGAGTCTGACATGGGACTGGATCCCAGGTCTCCAGGATCACACTCTGGGCTGAAGGCGGTGCTAAACCACTGAGCCACCTGGGCTGCCGCAGAAGAATATTCTTAAATCAGACACTTCATCAGATCACTCTTTGGCTTACAACCCTTCAGTGGCTTCTCACTCTATTTGGTATAAATTCCAGAGACCTCATTTGGACTTCCCAGCTCCCATTTATCTAGCACAGCCCCTGCACATCATTCCCTGCCCCCCAGCTGCTATGCACGCTGGTCTTTTATCAGTCCTCAAATAAGGAATGTTCTTTAGTGTTTCAGAGATGTAGTACCTGGTCTTCACCCCCACTGGGATGAGCTCAGCCCATTTTCCAGGAATGTTCCCTTTCATTCTTTTTCTCTCACCTTAATTTCACATTCTCAAAGAGACTATTCCAAACCTTATCACTGAGGGTAGGCGCTCCTTCCTCAGGTATCCTTGATGTCAGGCAGTATCTGTGCCCTATATTGCTCACATCACAATTTGTAATTTGTGTCCTTCCATTTTGTCTGTCTTCTACTAAAATGCAAGCTCCATGAAGATAAAGTCTGTATGTTTCTTTATTTTATTTTTATTTTATTTATTTTTTATTTATTTATTTTTTTAAGTCTGTATGTTTCATTCTTATATTACACACATCACCTAGCTCAGTGCCTCCTGCATAGCTGGCTCTCAAGAACTACTTGTTGAACAGAGGAATGGGGAGGAAGAATGGGATGTGCATTGTTTCCGAGCTTCTGTGGCAGCTTTACCCCTTTGTAGGGGAATATGCCCAATGGTTCCAATTCTGTGTCATCAGCAAAGGTGGATGCTTTGCAGGTCTTGGCTCACTTAGCCAATAGAGGGTGGACATCAAACAGCAAGCTGTACTGCCTTAAAACGGCTTTTCCAGTCATGTCGAGGGACACTGGGAAACAAGAGACTGTATTGTGTTCCATGAGAAGATAGCTGGGTCAGAATCAGGGAGAGAAAAATAAGCCCCCAGCAAATGGAATATAAAACGTGTGACACACCAGGTGGGGGAAGAACCAAGGGAGCTGTTCTGAGAGCCGCCTCAGTGTAAGACTGGAGCTGTGATGTGGAAATGCTCAGAGACCTTTGCCCCTATGAATCATGTATCGGGGAAACAGTTGAGCATCTACAGACGTCAAATAACCAATAAAATTTCATGAATGGTAATGCTTGCCGGGATCCAGGAGAATAAGGCTGACCTTACAACATGATCCGCTAACAAAATTAGGTCATTTGTCTTTGATAGGAGATGGCCACTTCCTTATTTTTTATTTATTCATTTGTAAGTGGCTGCTTTAATAAGCCTGCATGATCTTGGATGGCATACTCATAAGTTCTAGTAAAGCCTGGAAGAAAATTACCAAGTGAAAGGCTGCCTTTAAATTACCCCCAGAAAAAAGAGGTGGTCTTTCAAGAGATGCAGTTCTACATATCTGTGGATCTGTGGAGCAATGCAATTTCCTTTTTTTTTTATTTATTTATTTATTTTTTATTTATTTTTTTTTTGTGTGGACTTGTAGCAGAAAAGGAGACGGTCTTCAGTCAAATGGCTGCAAAATAAGTTCATTCCTGCTTCTCTTGGTAAATGAAGTGTCTCTCCTTCGCAGAGCCTAGAAGTTTCTCTGCCTTTCCTTAATCAGCCCCTCACACGGTTGGCTCACCCACACCCATCCTGCAGCTGGTGAACATAGCATCTTAAACCTCCACTTCCAGGACCATAACATCAATCACCTATTATTGCATAGCAAGGGCAACATTTCACAGCATACCATTAACATGTATTTCTCATCCCTTTCTGGATTGGCTGGAGGTTGGCTGTCCCCGGTGGAGCTCAGCTGGGTGGTTCTGCTTCATGCTGGTGGGTCCAGCCCAACCTGGCTCCTCACTCTGTAGTGGATGGCTTGAGGCTGTTCTATATATGCTTATTCAGGAGCTCAGACCTGGGAAGTGGCCATCTGGAAGTGCTGCTTGGCTCTCCATCATCACCTCCCTGGTGACAGGGAGGCACAAAAGGATGAGTTGTTACCCTATCACTGCGGCCCATGTTTTATTGGTCAGAGCCAAGTCCCAGGGATGATGCAGAAGTCAAGATATAGGGGGCGCTATAGGAGGCTAGTGGGGGCCGCTGTAGAATGCCATGGCAAATGGCATGAGTACAGGGTTTGAAGAACTAGTGCCCATAATTCAGTCCACTGCAGTCTAACCACAGGAGGCTGATGTGGCTATTAGACAGCAGTGATTGCAGTTATTAGAGCACTCATCAAACTGAATGCTTACGTGTCTGTATTGTTTTAAAATAATCATGTATTACTACAGTAATTAAGCAAAACCTAATAACATAATTATACTGGGAAAATAATGAAGAAATCACGTTACTCCCCCAGACTTTCTAATGCCAGACGAACTGTAGTTGGTTGTAGTTTCTAAATGGAGTGACTTAGCAAGTGGTTAGCATTGTGGCAAACTGGGGAGCCCATGACCATTCAAAGAGAAGGACCTTTGCAGCTGAAGCTCTTTATGACCAAGTGGAAAAGTGGGCTCTGTGTGGCCAGAACTTCTAATTTGCCCAGAGAAGTCTGGCATCTATAATTTTCAGATATAACATTTCCAACTTTTAAATATTTGTCTTTTAGTACAAAATTTCATAAAACACTGTGTTGCCAACACAGAATAAAAATGTTCTAGTCAATCTTAGGCTGAAAGCATAGCTGCTATTTTCAACACTATTGATCACATCTGTTTAAATAGCTGATAGATAGAGAGATAGCTTGGCTCATAAAATAGGGAGAGAGAAGCTCCCCAGAGTGGAATAGCATGTGACAAAGTAAATAAAAGGAAGTAGAAGACCAAAGGAGAAGGACCTCAGTCCCCAGCATTTGAAGAGAAAATTCTGGACTCAGAGAAAGAGAAGGTCAAAAGTCAATGTCAGAGACCATGATCTGAATTCACTGATCACATTTCCTTGTGTACGAAAGTGACCAGAAAACAATAGGATGGCAAGGAAATGTCAAAGACTTTCTCATCCTGGAGGAACGCCTGGGTGGCTCAGCAGTTGAGCATCTGCCTTTGGCTCAGGGTGTGATCCTGAGGTTCTGAGATTGAGTCCCCCATTGGGCTCCCTGCATGGAGCCTGCTTCTCCCTCTGCCTGTTTCTCTGCCTTTCTCATGAATAAATAAATAAAATCTTTAATAAAAGAAACTTTCTCACCCTGGCTAACTCTACCTTGGCGTGTACACACGTTTTAGGCAGTGTGGCTCTCGAAGCATGTTTCACACCCACCATTAGCCCGGCTTCTGCCCTCCTGAACCTGCAGATTTAGAGAAAACTGAACAGCTGTCCTCACATGAGACCCTCCCCAGATTCCTTATTCAGACAGAACAAGACTGAATAGGATTCCTTTCAGACAGAACCTCCTCCAGAGAATGAAACCAAGGAATTAAGAAGCTTGCTAAAAATTCCTGAATAAAAATAAAATAAAAAATAATAACCAAGTATCGGAGATGTTTGTTGATAGTACTGAGCTTCAACACTGAAGAATTCTTTTCTGGGGCACCTTAAAGTTAACTCCTATGCTAGTCTGCTCATTGACAGGAATTATGTTCATTTTTAAGAGGAATAGATTCTGACAAAAGAGGGAAAAGTAATATCTTCATGCATTATGCAGAATGAAATGCATCTCCTCCATGACTGAATGTCTAGATCCCGTGAGTCCTTAAAATCCAGTTCAAATGCCATTACCTCCAAGAAGCCACCCCGATTTCCCCCAGAGAAAGTCTTCTCCCTCTTTTCTCCGCCCATGTTTTCTTGTTTTTATTTGAGCCCTGTCTTCTAATTCTCTTTGCCTTGCATTACAATTATTTGTGTGTCTCCAATCGGATAGGAAGTTTATTTAGGTTAGAAACCTCAGGCTTTTATCTTTGAACTCTGCACACTCTATTGATTTTAGTAGGTGAACATAAGTGACAAATGGTATTTTTTCCCCTCAACTGAATAGAGAAATCCCCCTTCTACCTTTTTCATAATATTCACTTTCTAATCTAGGCTAGTCGAAATGGGCCCTTAAGCATTTAGCTCCTGAAATTCTGAGTTCCCTCAGCCTTCCCTTCCATTCATTCCATGGTTGTTCTTGAAGTTTTTTTAGATGCCAAGGACTAAGTTGGAGCCTGTTGATGTCTTGTGAATGAAGCAGAACTAGTTCCTGTCTCGGGCTTAACATCTGGTGTGAAATTTTAAACAAGTAGATAGTTTCTTATATGCTTACAAATGGTGGCAGTTTTGGTGAAAGAATAAAACTGGACGCCCCACAAAAGAAAATAAAGGGGGGGGTTTTGGGAGAAAACCTACTTAGACAAGGCAATCCTGGAGGACTTCTCTAATGAGGTGATGGGTAAGCTAAGAGCTAAAGTATGACAAGGAGACAGACAACCTGTGAAGACCAGGGTAGGAGGACTACAAACAAAAGGAACTATACATGGTGTCTCCCAAAGGAAAAGACCTGGTTGAGTAGGGAACTTGAGAGGAGGCCAGGCCACATGAGGGGAAAGAAGGGAGAGGGAGATGGAGGAATGAGCAGGACCAGATCGACACCCACGCAGCTGAAGTACCTCACATTCATTGACTCTTCCTTACCAGTCTTGACAAATCCAGACTCTTCTTTCCATGCTTTCCATGAGCTTCCTTACTCCTGATGTTACTAGTTTGCACCACTTCTACACTCTCTCATTCTGACTTGCTTTATAGATGGCTACACACAGATACAAATCCATCTGTAAAAAAAACAGCAACCACACCAAATTCTGGCAAGGACCACTCATGCATTGCTGGTGGGAATTTAAAATGCTACAGCTATCCTGGAAGATACTTTGCCGTTTTCTTGTAAAACTAAACATGTAGCTATCACACAACTCAGCAGTTCTGCTCTGGGGCCTTTATCCCACACAAAAACCTGTACACAAATGTTCATAGCAGCTTTATTTGTAATGACCCCAAATTAGAAGCAACCCAGACGTCCTTCGGTGGGTGAATGGTTGAATAAGCTTTGGTAGGTCCACACCATGGAATACTACTCAGTGGTAAAAAGGAATCAGGCACTAACGCACACAACTTGGATAAAACTCCAAGGAATTATGCTGAGTGAGAAAAAACTGATCCTGAAAAGTTGCATAATATGATTCCATTTATATAACATTCTTGAAATGGTAAAATTATGACAATGGGGAGCAGACGAGAAGTGACCCGAAGTCAGGAATGAAGGGAATAGTAGGGTCAGGATAAGGTGAACTCTATAAAGGATCCTTGAGTTGATGGACTATTCTATGTCTTGACTGTATCAAAGTCACTGTCTTGGCCATGATGCTGCCCCACAGTTTTGCAAGCTGTGACCACTGGGGCAGTTAGGTTAGGCGTACATGATAGCTCTCTGTATTCTTTCATAAAACTACATATGCATCGGCAATTATCTTAAAATAATTTTTTAAAAGATTTTTTATGTATTTATGAGATACAGAGAGAGAGTGAGAGAGAGAGGCAGAGACATAGCCAGAAGGAGAAGCAGGTTCCCTGCAAGGAGCCCGAAGTGGGACTCGATCCTGGATCCTGGGCCGAAGGCAGACGCTCAACTGCTGAGCCACCCAGGTATCACAAAATTAAAAGTTTAATTTAAAATTTGAAACTCTAGAAGGGGGACTTGACTCTCCTTTGGCTCTCTGGGGTTTTTTGTTTGGAGGGGGCCAGGATAAGTGGATTAGTTTTCCAAGGGCTGCTGTAACTAATTACAATAGACTTGGTGGCTTAGAACAACAGAGATTTATTCTCTCACAGTGCCAGTGGCCAGAGGTTTAAAATCAACATCACTGGGCTGAAATCAAGGTGTCTTGGCAGGGCTGTGCTCTCTCTGAAAGCTCTAGGGGAATGTGTTCCTTGCCTTGTTAGCTTCTGGTGGCTGCCCACTGTCCTTGACTGGTGACTTCATGACTCCCATCTCTGTCTCTGGGGTCACACTGTTCCCTTTTGTGTGTATGTTTGCCCCTGTCTTATAAGGACACTTGAGAATAGGTGTAGGATCATCTGGATAATCCTGTCTCAAAATACTTAGTCACCTCTACAAAGAATAATCTTTTTCCTTGTAAGATATCATTTATAATTCCAGAGTTTAGGACATGATATCTTTGGGCAACTGATACTCAACCTACTACGATCAGTGTGAGAATGGCCTTGCAAGTAGAGAATAAATCCATGTGTTGGGGACTAGCTGTCCACATGAGGTACATGCTGGGAACAGTGCTGATAGATGACATCAGGAGGCTGTGTGAGAAGATGATATCATGTGTAGCCCCTCCCACTGGAGGAAGGGAAACCTCTGGTCCCAGCTGGCTTATTTCCAGGTGACCCAGGGAAAGCCTATGTGGCCATCCCTCAGACAACTCTGCCCCTCTCCCCATTTGCATCACTTAATGATTCTGTGAACTTGGGAAAATTGCTTAACTTCTTTGAGCCTCAGTTTGCTCTTTTGCAAAAGGAGAATAATACCAGGGTTTTGTGGGTATTGGTGATCATGCATATAAAGTTCTTATCATAGCAACTGGCAAATAATAAGTGCCAAATAAATGTTGGCTGTGATTACTACATTATTGTTGATATTAAGATGATGATGATCATGATGATGATCATGATGATCATGATATAACCATGCATGTTGTAGGCATACCTTAGGCATTGGCCACATCAAACTGAATTTTAACTCAGAGAGAGGATAGTTACCGATGTCATTTCTGCTGCCCTTCCTCTAACCATCGGACTTCCTGATTTAAAAGGCAAATTGTCGGGGGATCCCTGGGTGGCACAGCGGTTTAGCGCCTGCCTTTGGCACAGGGCGCGATCCTGGAGACCTGGGATCGAATCCCACATCGGGCTCCCGGAGCATGGAGCCTGCTTCTCCCTCTGCCTGTGTCTCTGCCTCTCTCTCTCTCTCTCTCTCTCTGACTATCATGAATAAATAAATAAATAAAAATAATAAAAGGCAAATTGTCAGGGCTCACTTGGCTAAGCATCTGACACTTCATTTTGCCCTAGATTGTGATCTCAAGATTGTGAAACTGAGCCCTGCATCAGGCTCCAAACTCTGGGGGAGTTTGTTTGAGATTCTCTCTCTCTCTTTCTCTCTGTCCCTCTCCTCTCTCTTTCCCTCTCAAATAAATAAATGAAAGGCAAATTGTCCCGATGGAGGATGGTAGCTACAATATGATCCTTTGAGGTCAGTCCCTACCTGCTTGATAATCTGACAGTGGTGGATACTCTCAGAATTTGGGTTATGAATGGTTGAGGGGTGAAAGCAAATGGGTGCCTCATCACGCTACATGAAGCAGTTTGATGAAATTAATTTGCATGGCCAGTAGCAAATGTGCTTGGTCTACAGAGGCTAATTTGGGAACCTGTGGCAATTTATTGCCCTCGTTGGATTTTTTTTTTTTTTTTAATCAGGAGACACGTCACTGAGATGATATGTCTTGTGTATAGAGAGAAGCTGCACCTTGACCTCACTTGAAGAAACCACCATGGGGTTAGTTTCCTCTCCAACAGATGACTGGCATTACAATGTGGTGACAAATGATCAGTAGTGTAAATGGTTAATATACCCAGGGCCAAGATCCATATGATTTATGCAAATAATTAGCTCTTCCCGGGCAGTGGCCTGCATGTCTAGGTAACTTTTATTTTTTCAGACAGTCATCTCCGTAATGAGCTATTAGTCTGCAGGCCAGAAAGAAAGAAAGGGAGAAAGAAGGAAAGACCTCAGGCAGTTAAGTCTTTGTTCCTTCCAGAAATCCTCATTTATTTGAAGCCAAATGTGATAATGTTTCCTTTTACAAAACTCCGTTGCTCTGTACTGTAAAAGCAACTCAAAGTATGAGGGTCTGACTTTTATTTGTCTCGGTAATGGTTTCTGGGGTTTAGACAGAGCTTGCATTTCATCTTATTCATCTTCACTGGGTTCCATTAACACAAGGAGAGACATATACCATTAGCGCCATTTTCTAGTTAGGGATTGTAAAGAGAGATGCGGATCGATATGCCTGTATTAGGCAGGAGTCTGTGGGTACAAATGCCAGAACCTGTATAGGGGAAAAGGGTTAATTAGTAAATGGCTTACATAAATAAGGAATATCTTATATAAATATGGTAATATCTGGGATCCAAATCATTGGAAATGCAATGGCATATCCAGACCTCTAACACCATGAGAAATAGAAGATTTAGCAAAATTAGGATTCCCTCTTACCTTCTCCTGGGTCAGTTTCCCTGTTTTACCTGGACATTAGCATCTCTTAAACCTCACTTCTCACCTCCATGCTGTCAGAGAGAACTGACTTTCTTTTCTTCATTCTGGTTCATCCATGACAGAGGAAGATCCTGATCTGTGAGATTAGAATCTGGACTAACCCATGGTGGCTAAAAATAGGGTTGTTCTGTAGTCAAAAGGGGAAGAGCAGCTCCTGGAAGGAGAGAGGGATGATTCTCCCAAGGAGGGAAGGATCCTGTATAGGCAAAACATTGGATTCCCCTGGAATATTGTAAGTTCCATGAGGGTGGTAACTATGCCTGTCTTGTTTAAGATGCTATCCCCTGTCTCCAACTCAGAGCCTGGCACAATGATAAGCACACAGAGAATATGCGTGGGAGGGAAGGCGAGACAGGGAAGGGGGTCAAAATTCTAGTCTATGGATCTGAGACAGCCAAGCCAGAGTAAGCAAGATTTTTCAGCAGGCAATCACACAAGACAAAAATAAGAGATCTTTAAATCTGGAGAGACATCTCAATGATGGAAATTTAGATTGCATTTCCTACATTGTTTGGAGCCCTTTGATTGACTAGCTCTAGGGAATTCTATGCTTTACCTTTAGAGGATATTGAGTGATCAGTGAATTCCCTCCCTCTCTCTCTCTCCTTCTCTTTTTCCTTTCTCACTCCCTCCCTCCTCTCCTTCCTTCCTTTCTTCTCTCCGCCTTCCCTCCCTCCCTTCCTCCCTTTCTTCTTCCTTTCCCCAAATGCTTTGGGAACCAACTACTTTACCAGCTGCCAGAAACAATCCAATGATCAGGATAGCCCCCTCCTCCTCAGATCTTTTTTAAATAGCTCTTTTATTGTTGAGTATGATGAGATAGGAGTTTTATTCCCAATTAATATTATTTTGAAACCATCTCTGAATTCTAAATAACTCTGGCGATTATAGACCATATCCCCTTGGAGCCACTGTTTGAGGTTACAGTGCTATTGGCTGGGCCATTGTGCTTTCTACCCAGCATATCAAGGTCATGTTTGCCTCCCCCCCCCAATAACAAAAGGAAAGTCACAAAAATTCTCACTCATGAATATTCTCCAAAGAGTGTTTCAGGTCGAGTCAGGGGATAGAAATATTTATATATTCCTGACTTTTGAAGAGGTTGGGTATGGTCAAAAATTAGATTTAAGCAGCAAAGTAATTATCTCAATAATTTACTGCCAGGAAGCAATTACAATCTTCTATTTGTGAAAAAACAGCACTCCCAACACTAGAGAGATGTGTGTAACAGTTTGCATTTTAAGCGTTTTGATTCTCAGTCCATCAATTGTCCAATCCCAAAATGGTCAATTTGGATAACATTAATTCAGCTGTAAGATGGCCCTCAAAAAAGAAAGAAAGAAAAAAGGAAGGAAAGAAGGAGGCGGGAGGGAAGGAATTGGATAGATATGAGGTATCCCCTGGAGTTAGTTATTGAATAGGTCCTTGCAAATCCTGGTCGGTTGCATTGCTTTGTTGGCTTGTTGCCTTATTTATTTTGTTCCTGAAGTGGTTGCTACAAAAACCCTGACACAAACCTCTGAAGAGTGATTTGTTTGTGTGTGTGTGTGTGTGTGTGTGTGTGTACTCGCGCATGGTCCAGAATTGTGTTATTTTAACAAAACTTTCTAGTTCTTGTTGATTTGGGACTCTGACCCCCTGTATGTCGATATCTAGAGCAACGTCCCACCATATTCATAGCCTTCTGATCTCTACATATATTGGGATCTTCTTAGGAAGAATCCCAAAGAAGTCAACACCTTTACAGAAGAACTATTTAAAAAGATTTATTGGTAGCATCTAAATAATCACATTATTTTTTATTGAATCAGAGAACCAACTCCCAGGAAGCATGGGAGAAACACCCTGTGTACTGACGGAAAGAGTTAAACCATTTTTCTATTTACATGGTTTATTTCACAAGTGTCTGACTCATTGGGCATAACCAGCACAGTTAAATTACAAAATTACTATTTGGTCCCTTTTTTATTGACTACAATTCAAGGCTGCTTCAAGCCTCCCAAATTTAATCCCCCTAGCTCTTTGCCAAGAACATTACCTTTTATTTTCAGTGTTAAACTGTGTAAGATACCCCTAAGGCTACATGGAAAGTTACTCTCTGTGATAGCAGCTAACGGAGTGTATCAATTGTTCATGATTTCCCATTCTCCTGTAAATTGGGAGAGGCAGGGAGAGCAGTGGAATGCGAATTTTGTTCTGTCAGCAGATTGTTGCCCCAGCTTTAGCCCAAGCAGTGCCTGTTTTGGTAATTAATTATAGTATGTTTGTAGCTCTTCATTCTGAGTTACCATTTAGCAACCTGTCAAGTCCCCAGCTAATGAGCCTATCCCATAGAATTCAATACATTTATTTTATTTTATTTTTAAGCATCAAGACAATACTTGTTCCTCTTAGGTCAGATAAAGTTAAGAGGGAGATTTCTAAACCAGTTTATGGGAAGGGAGAGGCTTTTCTCCTCTTTTCACACATGTTCATGCCAAGAATGAGCCTGCTTAGAGCTTTTCGTTGACATTTCGCCTAACAAACCAGAAATAGAAATATCCCAATTATTATTGTAATTATGATTTCAGATTTGAAGGATGAAATAGCTCACTCATAAGTGACCTTGTTAAAGTGGTGGTAAATATCGTATCTGGATTGGGATTTTCATCTCAACTATGGGAAAAACTAGAGGGGATCCAGCATGCATTCCTTTTTGTTGTTGTTGTTGCTTTTTCTTTTTCTTTCTATCATTAATGGTGGACTTGTACTAGCTCTATAATTTCTAAACAAGGAGGATTTAGGCCTAGCAATTTGGCTTCCCAGCTTTTTTCAATCAGAAGCAAGTAAAAAACGTATTTACATATTGCTAGCTATTTATTTATTTATTTATTTATTTATTTATTTATTTATTATTTTTACATATTGCGATTTAACTGACCAAGTCACCATGAAGTGCACTTATTTATGTGAAGGGGTCTGGAGTGAGGTTGGGGGAACGAAAAGGATCACCAATGCTGGTAGTTTATTCTAAACAGCAAAATGGTAGAAATTCAAATTAATTCCTGTGTTTAAGAAGAACATGACATTTCTTCTTCATAAAGATGACATCTCTTGAGTACGTTTGTTCTCATATAACCCATTGACCTGTTATCTGTTCTTGATATCTGTTATCATTTTATAATAGAGATTCTACGATTTGATACATAAATCTCTACTTCCCATCCCAAACTGATGAAGAGCCTTATCTTGTGGGATCTGTTAGCCCATAACCAGCATTCACATTGACTCAAAGATCATAATTTCTTTTACTTTTTGACCATCTTTTTACCAGAAAACTTAGTTCTAAGAATGGGTACTCACTCTTGTTCACACGTACAGACCTAATGCCAGTGGACAGACATGTTTCCCAAATGTAAGTGTTTCTTGTGCTGCTTATAAAAATCTAAATTGAGATGAGCTATGCTTCTTCTCGTATGTTTCAGGGATCTTGCAATGCCAGGAACCGTCTCTCTGTGTTGGTACCTGTAACCTCCATAGAATTGTCATTGCTAGCCACTAAATGCTGTAATCATTTGATTCAATGTTTTTAAGTGACTATAACATCAGCAAAACGAGGAAACGTCTTCCAGCCTTGACCTGTGATAATAGCAGACATGTTAATATGAAGTTATTTTAATCCCCCAAAAGACATTATACACGTTTTTTTTCCCCAGCCATTCTTGTTTCTTTATAGATTCATACTTTTGAGTATTCAGAGCTTGCTTTTCCTTTCAGTGAGAGGAATGCAATGGAGAGAAGTGTTATTGATGAGGGCTGATTAAGCAAATTAATGAATTGAGACAGCTGAATAGTAAGTGAGAAGAATTTGAGGAGTGGAATTGGTTTTTGCTCATTGACTGTAAAGTGTATGAGTTAAAACCACCAGGGTACCTGATGGAGCAAGCTATATTGCTGAGTTAAGTGAAGAAAGAATATTTGGAATTGCATATTTTTTTTCTTTTCTAAAGAATAGCCATGTGCTGGCTATTCACTGCTTTTCTTGCATATATTTTCTTCACCTTGTTTCTGAGTCATCTGCAATAGCTTCAGTGAATCTGCTTAACCGATGTGTGTTGAATGTCCATCGTCCTCCAGATGCAATGATAGGCACTTACTACTACTGGTAGAAAGATACTGCTTAATGCATCTGATTACAGAATGTTCTCGGTTGTAATAGGGCCAAGTGTCCTGGGCTGGGGGTGCTAACTACTCATCTCTGGAGAGCATCTGGGCATTTATGTCACTTTGTTCAACTTGGCAAATATTAAAAGTTAGACAGTACCATGTGTCAGTGAGGATGTGGGGTCGGTAGGTGCTGTAACATGCTGCTGGGGGGAAGGAGAGGTCTCTTATATTGATGCAACTGCTTTAGAGACCAACTTGGCAAAATTACAGAAACTTCAAGATGCTCGTACCTTTGACTCAGCCACTTCATCCCTAGGGGACACATATAAGAATATTGATTTTACCATTGTGGAAGCAAAAAGTTGGGAAAAGAACAATCTACCAAACAAACATTAATTGCCCATCAATAGGGAAACAGAAAATGAACTGTAGCAAAATTAATCTCTGGGATGCAGTGCCATAAGCTAACATTAATACACTAGACCTTGGATGTGTCAGCATGGGTAAATCCCTGAAACAGAGTATTGAAAAACACCAAAAAGTAATCTGCAGAATGAGACCTACAGTATGATGTTATTATGTACATTTTTTGAATGTGGAAAATATGATATATTCTCTTGAGCTATATACACATATGGTAAAACGAGAGAGAAACATCTGAATGGGAGATACAGAGTTCCACACTGCAGCCCCCTCTTTTGGGGAGTGGGGAAAGAGTTGCAATCACAGAGAGCGACCAAGAGAGATTCAATTATATTTGTTATATTTATGTTGCGAGCTGCAAAGTGGACATATGGCATTTCTTGTAGCATCTTCTGTATTTTTATATCTGATATATTACATAAGAAAAAAGAGTACATCCAAAAGCCGTGTGTGTGTGTGTGCATGCACATTGCTTTCTGTGCATCAGACTGCTTTCTTTTCAGATGATTGGACAACCCTAATCATTTTCACGTCTACAAAAGGGTTTTATACTAAAACAATACCCAATTTAAATGCAGCGTCTTGGCAAGATTGGGGCAGATGAGCAAAGGGACAAAGTACTCTTGGTCTGTAAGACAAAAGCTGGACAAGTGGAGCTGTTCCCTAATGTCTTTGATCAATGTAAACTGCTAATTGAAAGGCATGGCTCTCTTTTCCAAAAGAAATTATTTTCTTCCCCACTCAATTACTGGGATAATTGCTTCAACTCTCAATATTCCTTTAACTGGCCAGAGTCAGTGTTAGCAACTAAGGCTCTCATTTCATATTAAACTACCAAGGTGTTCCAGTTAACAACCCTTCTGTTGGGCGTTCTTGCTGCAATATTACTGACTTAGCATGCCCCTTCCTCCATTTTTCAACGTGTGTGATGAGGTCAAATGTGTTTTTTGAAGGCTCAGTTGTCTTCTAGACTTCGCAGCTACTTGAAAACACCATCGATAATAAATATTTGGCGAAAGCATTTTCACATCCATGCATTTTTCCCTTTCTTCTAGCCAGTGTCCCCTTTTTTGTCTAGCCTGCACTTTCTCCCTGCCCAAAAATGTCATTAACATTAACAAGTGTTCTCCTTGGCACCAGCAGGAGTTCTGCAGAGGGAACAGGCTTGGAATTTGCAATGGGGAGATGTGAATCAGACCAGAGCTGTGATGTGGATTGTGGAGTGTGTCAGGCAAACTCAATAAGCAACGGTCAATACTGATGGGGAAAAGCAGGGTAAAACTAATTTTGATGAGAACATGTCATTGAACTGCAGAGGAGGTTTGGGAAGGATGCACTCCGCACACAAAAAGTGGTTTTTAATTTCATTTTCAAGTTTATGGAGGACTTGCTCTATGTATCGTGTTTGGAGACATAAAGTTACATGAGTACTGGTTTTTACAGACCTCTTGGGCATAAGAATTCCCTGAAAATTTTAAGAAGACACAGATTCCTGCCCCCCCCCCCCCCGGGGATTGTAATTTGGCTAGTCTGGAGGGGGACCTATAGTTTTCCTTTTTAGCAAGTTCCCAGATGATGCTGGTTCTGCTGGTTCCTGAAAGGACAATAGGAAGGCCCTAGAGTAGGTTTGGAGGAAAAGAGTAAAATTAAAACAAACAAACAAACCACAACTCCTTTGTTCAGTGCACTAAGGAGATACAATGGCAAAGTTTTTAGCAATATTGCAGAAACATAGGAGAGGGAGCAAACAACTCTGTCTTGCACAGGCAACCTGCAGAAAGGAGGGGATATTTGACCTGGGCCTTAGAGAATGGAGAGATTCCTAGGCAGAAAAGAGTTAGTATTCCATATGAAATGGCATGAACAACATGCAGGATGCATCTGAGGATTAGGGAGTGGCTTAGTATGAATGGAGCTGGAGGTGGAAGAGGAATGATCACAGTTGGCAGGACAAAGTAGGCTGCAGCTGGCTTTTGAAAGGGTGTGTAGACTCCTAAGATGTTTGGTATAGTATTCTATGGTGGGGAGCAGTGGGGCTTTCAAAGGCTTATTTATGGGAGAGGGAGTGGAGGAAGACCAACTAGCAGGAACCCAAACTACAGACGAGTTAGGAAGGCTTGCCTGAATTTGTTCTTGGAGTACACAAGGGCATGACACAAAACATTCTAACCTAAAGGTGAAACCCTCACAGTTGGAGACAAAACATCTTCTGGTCATAGATTGGAGAAAATAGTCAAGAACAGGGGGCAAGATGCATTTGTGAAGATGCTCATAGACAACCAAGAGAGTGAAGACTCACTAATTTTGTGGGATATATGACTACAAGTTCAGAGTTCATGACCCGTTAGTTCATTACGTGACCTGTCTAAAAATAGAACACATGGCAAGGCTTGCGGTCAAGTACCTATTACAATTATTTCTTGGTTGTGTGGATAAATAGAAATGTCATTAAAGACATAGTCTTTCCGGATGCTATTTTTGTCTTCTTTGTCAGATGAAGCTGAAGTAAGAGGCAGAGAGAATGGTATCAAAATACCAAGACTTTGGTTTTGAGAGCCGACCCTAGGCACAAACTGAAGTTAGGACCTCTCTCTAAAAGCCAACTGTAACCGTAAAGGGGGGGGAGAGTGATCCATGTGGTGCAGTCTCGGGAGGGTGTGTGATGAAAGGAACCCAATCTTGAAACTGAAATGAAATACCAAGTTCTTGACTGCTACTTTGAATATTTATTAAAAAGTTACCCATCTATTCCCGTTTCCTTCATACCTATGCTTCTTCATTCATCTCTCTCACAGAATCGCCATGCACACTTCTTTGTATTCCTTCTGTTTTTATCTGGATTTATACCTTGTAAAATTTCTAATTAATCTCCTCTAGCTAGACTGAACCTGCCTTGGAGTATGGGGTGGGTAGGACACAAAACTGACAAATGAGAAAGCCACGATCCTCTTTAACAGACAGAGGATGGGTCATTGCAGGGAAACTATTTCAGTAATCCTTGTCCCAGCACATAAATAATTCATTATTTTCTCTTCTCAGATCAGTAGATTCCTAGACTTTATTCCAAAAATATATAACTCTTCTACTTTGAGAGTTTAAAAACAAGAAAGTAGACATGAAACTTTATTCTTTAGTTATCCAACCCAGTAATTTCAAGATAACACATTTCAATAATAATAATAATAATAATAATAATCGCAAACAGGTACAATTTAGGGAGACTATTTGTTTTACCTTAAAGGTTCAGACGTTTTGCAAAATCAGCAACATTTTAGAAAAGTAATGACATTCTCATGCCCAAAAGAAAAAAAAAAAAAAAACCTCCATTAAAAATGTAGCTTTAGTTTTAAAAACCCCTACTCTCTTATTTTCATTACGGAGTAAAATATATGTCATCACAAGCTATATGGGTCAAAGGAGGGCATTTGGAATCAGTGATTTAAGTCATGAATTTTATTTTGTTTATGGTGGAAAATTCTGAACTGACTTTTAAAGCCTTCAGATAATGCATGAAATCCTTATGAAAAGGTTGCCTCCTAGAAAATTTTGTTGTGTTCAACCTATCTCTTTAAATTGATTGTTACTGTAAGTTGGGTTTGAAAATAGTAAATAGAGCCATTCACTATTCTAAATCATGATCAGGAGTCAATTCCTTTTCTTTGATGTTATATAAAATACATATCAAAACAAGAGACACATTTTGGGTTTTTCCTTTTGGTAATAAATTCAGAACATTAGAGTCTGAAGTTAACCATCTTCCTCAGTTCCAGTATCACTGTTGGGGGTGAGTCTTGCAAATAACTATACTAATGACTTAAATCATATGTGTCCATTGTAGATAACATGAAAAATACAGAAAAATATAAAGAAGAGTCATTTCTAATGTTATTACTTTTTTGTACCATACATATCCTAACACAGACCTATTTTTAAAATTTATTCAAAACATAGTGATCAACTGTTATGTTTCAGGAACTATTAGGTGTTAGAGACACAACTGATATAATTCTTTTTTTTAACTGATATAATTCTGTAGATGATATTTTGTGATCCATATTTGTTTTATATTTAACAAGATATTATGGACATGAGATTTATTATTCTTCCTTATGATATTAGGACAGTCTAGCATCCGCTATTCTTTTTAATTAATAAGATCATTCTAAATTCTCAAATTTTGGGCAGCCCGGGTGGCTCAGTGGTTTAGCGCCGCCTTCAGCCCAGGGCCTGATCCTGGAGACCCAGGATCGAGTCCCACGTCGGGCTCCCTGCATGGAGCCTGCTTTTTTTCCCTCTCTCTCTCTCTCTCTCTCTCTGTGTCTCTCATGAATAAATAAAATCTTAAAAAAAAATAAATTCTCAAATTTTGCCTCTTAGGTACTATTTTACTACTTTTCCCAGCAAGTTTACTTTGTTTCATTAGCAAATAGTATAGGTCACAATTGTGCACTGGAAATTTTCAGGTACAATTAAGTTTTCTTTTTTTTGTGTGTGAAGTCCTTTTTTTTTTTTTTCTTCCTGATAGGCCCCTCGCCTCCTAAGTAACATAGTATTAACATATTACATGAAAAAGCTAACCCATTTTGTTCTCTTCCAGGAATGTCTAAAGCAAGTAAAAAATGTAAAGAATGTATTGAAAGGAAGAGGGAGTGGGTAAATACAGATATAGAAGGATTGAAATAGAAGCTAGAAGGCATTAGTTTTGCATAAAATAATAAATTTCTCTTTTTGCTTCTTCAGTCTTTCTACATAATATGCATTTTTCTGTATATTAAAAAATGGCTTCGCTCACCTCATCTCTGATGGTTCTTTATGACTTCAATCTCTTCTCATTATTTTTTAATGTTTCATGAAATGTAAACTACCTTCCACCACTTTCTATTTTGTGCATGCGGTGGCTGATGGACTTCAGGTTTCAAGCTATGAGGAAACAATAAAAAATATATCAATAGTTGCATAATAATGAAAAGCTACTGATGAGTCCAAGAAGGAGGAAAAAATAATCCAAATCCTATCCATCATCTCCATGTCTGCTTGTATCTTTCATCTGCATCCCTGGGTTAAACAGAAAATATATAATGCAAAAAAGTGTCCTTTACAAAGGGCTTTGTTAAAAGGCTAGAGATTTCTAAGATGATGACTTTGTGTGTATGCTGCTTGGCATCCAGAGTGTCAAGATAAGGAAACAGGTCCTTAAGGATCATTAGCTTGACAAAAATATCTAAAGGTCACACTGTTCTAAACTTAAGGGGAAAGAAAACTCTCTAGTTAGAGTCTGTGTTATCTGGTGTTAAAAAACTTCAATGGCTTGCTTTCACTATGAGTTTGTATTTGATGATTGCATTCTAACCAGCAGGAACAATTCCAAAGGGAGTTTCCCATAAAGCAATCAGGTTTTAGCTTAGAGATGTACTAAATGCAGATGTTTTGTGAATTCCCATCTTAGTCTTGCAAAGACAGCCATGAAGCTACTTTAGGCTGAGCTACTTTAAGCTAAGCATGAAGCTACTTTAGGCATGAAGCTACTTTAAGCTCATCCATGTTAAGCATAGATGGGGGTGGGATGCTCCATCTGTTAGGTCACTGGTTCCTGATGGTGGTTTTGTACAAGGAATTACTCTCTCTGTGCAGTTACTCTTTTTAGTAACCTCCAGTAATCCAGAATTTTTTATCAGCTGGAAAATTTCCCATTTCTCAGAAACTAATGAGGATTAAGAAAAGAGAGGTCAAAAAAGAAGAAGGAGGTGGAGAAAAGAGCTAAAGGGAAATACACATGATGCATACTTATCAGCTACTAGGTGTCAATTACTCAGAATGTCATTACCTTTAGATTTGCTCAGGACAGACCCTGTTTTATGACTTTATCCTGATGTAATTATTTGTGTGCCCCCTTTTACTCATAAGGGTCCCAATTTGATTGATAAATTATGATTAGTCTGTAATAGCCCTCTTACAGCAATAAAATATAAAGGCTAAAATCCGTAAGCTTGGATAAGTCACATTTGCAATTAGATTCTGATTCCACACCCCCACCTTGCTTTTTCTGAGAAGCTTAGCAAGTTATTTAACCCTGCTGTATGTCAGTTAACTTATTTGAAAAGTGGGAATAATGGTAATGTTTTCCCCATATTGGTGTTGAGAGAGTTAAATCAGATAAGATGTGCAAAATACTTATCAGAGTACCTGTTACATAGTAAGTGCTCATTTCACACGAGTGAATATTAATTCTGATTTTCCCACTGAAGTCTTGCAATGCTACATGTTGCAGCCTCATAGAAACTGATGTAGCTCCTGGCCAGCCAGCAGAAGTGGGCACAGGGAATGATTTACCATAATAAGAGGATGGGCGCAGGGAATGGTTTATGGAAATAAGAGTGATTAAACAGGACAGATCAGTATACTGTAGACGTAAAGGGAATGTGGATCCATGGACATTTCTGTAAACCTGGGTACTGGTTCAATGTTCAAATCAGTAAGGTTGCCAAGGCAGAAGAGGAAAGTAAAATCTAGGTCAACTCTTCATCTTTACTGATCTCTGATTTTTTTTTTCCTTTTAAACATTTTTAAATTGAATAACGTTTGATCTTGGGACACTGAAGTTAAGTTGGCAAGTGGACTAGAAATGCGTATTTACCTCGGTTTCTATAACAAGGGACAGAGGCCCTTTGTTATAGACTGAATGTTTGTGCCCCTCCAAGTTTGTATGTTGAAACTGCCAATATGATGGTTTTTGGAAGTGGGCCTTTGGGAAATAATTGCACTTAGATGAGATCTTGAGGATGGGGATCCTTGTGGGATTAGTGCCCTTATGCAAAGAAGAAGAGAGACCTGTGTTTTTCCTCTCTCTCTCCAATGTGAAGACACAGTATGCAGGGTCTATCCATAAGCCAGAAAGAGACTCAGATACCAAAACTATTTCCAATAACCAAAATTATTGGGTCATATAAGAAAAGGAGATTAACATGGAGTTTTGTGTGCAGGAAAACTGGGAGAGAGAGAACAGGGGAAGGGAAAAACTATAATCAGAACCTTTTATTTTAATTCTGATATTTTGAGGTTAGGGTTTTTATCCTTCTCAAAACAAGTTCTAGAATACAACAATCATAAAAATTTCAAAGCCATATGAATCTTTAGAGATCCATTTAGAATGATGGGAAATGTACAAAATTCTACATAGCCCAGCCAGCTGTGTGTTGAATTACCAACTACTTAATTCCGGTGGGTTTTGAAGTCACATGAGCCGACTCCTCCACAGGAATTGGGGAGGGAAATCTGTTCAGAATGTGGGTGCTTCCCCACCCATTAAACACAATCCAGAGTACACATCCAACCCAGGAGTTACTTATATCATCTCAATGTCCGGGAGCCTGCTCACCAAATAATAGGATCTACAAAATAAGGGACAAGCTGAACGTGTTGAGGCTACATGGATTAGGCATATCATTCTCTGAGTTAGCCCTACAAGTTTGAAAATTATCAAATTGATAATTTACCAATTTCCTTTCTTTTTGGATGTTGATGATCATGACGATGGTGATGGTGATGATGGTGAGTTTTATACAGGGCTCCTGGACCACTCAGTTTTCTGCTTTCACAGAGTGGTGAGAAATGAGTTCAACATTTGGCTGGAAAACAGGACTCTGTCCAGAATTTCACAGACGAAGCAAAGAGAATTAGCAGCTGGGTTGGGGCAGCAGAGGGGAGTATGGTGTTCCCCTAGGTTGTTTGAAAAGATCAGTACCTTCTCCCTCATGGAAACTACTGACACCTAGCACTGTTTGAAACAGAAATCTGATATCCCAATACTCCCTTGGACTTTCAAATATTTCTTTTGCATTTTGATTGTTTCAGCTAGTCATTCCTCACCTCTGATACCTATAAATATCTAAGGTTATAGTTGATGCATGTCCAGCTCGCTTTGCAATGAGGATTTAAGAGCTTCATGATAGTATTTGCCACGAATAATTGCTACTAGAGCATATTGGATCACCCTGTATAACTTTTGCAGGCTGGTTTTAATTTCAGGTTTGACTGTTATATTGTAGCTTTGCAAAGCAATAACAAAAAAATCATAATTTAGATTAGGGGAAACAAAACAAATGATGATGGGAATATTACCATAACCGTAACTTTACAGCACAAGTAATTATTTGGTTCAGTAATGTTCAATAATTATTTCAACACCAAAATCCCTCCCCATCCCAGCCCTTCAACAAACTAAACAACTGTTAGACTACCAGCAACTAATTTATAAGGCAATTTCAGAATCTCATGACTTCTTGTCTCTCTGAGATTTACAGTCACTAATAAAAGGCCCTAACTTCGAGAGTCATGAATTAAAACTCATTTATAAAGAGAGTAAAAAATTCAGGATTTTTTTTCTACTTCTCCTTCTATCCAGAGGGGTCCATATTCTTGTAGACTTGGACATGAGTGGGTAGGGCTCTGTACCAACTGCCTACAGACACTCATTAAGTGTCGGAAAAATAAATGAATGAATTCACACATGCATGTAGGCAGAAGGTAGACCAGTTGACTTCTTCATTTTTCTTCTTCCATTCTTTCCACTGAGAGTTTGAGCAAGTGCTTGTTTGTTTGTATTTTACTGAACCAACCAAAGGTATATTCTGTGTGTTTGAACGTTCCTCTTAACTTTTCCCTCATTCTCATCCCTACACCCAGAGATCAAGTCCAGTGGATTGACCACCTCCTAAATATTTCTTAAATCTCTTCACTTCTTTCCATTCTCCTTCTGTTTCTCTGACTTCTCTCCTGGCATGCTGTGATCTCTTCTCGACCCTTCTTTCTTCAATTTTGCCCTCAGCCATTTCTTCCCGAACACCAGCCAGAATGCTGTTTCTTAGGGTGTGAAGCTAATCAGTCACTCTTGCTGAAATCCTTACCATTTCCTTCACTGATTATAGGGTTGGACTCTAAAAATTCTATCATTCACCCTCAAGGTATAGTCTCTGCTTGGTCTCCCCTGCCCTATATCCCCACTTTATATCACTTCCTCACACACCTGTGCTCTTTTAGTCTGTCTGTGTGTGTGTATATATGTGTGTGTGTGTGTGTTTCTCTCTGAAGCATGTCTGTCTATTTTTAAAGTTGCTCTTATTGTTCCTTGAGATTATGGACATCACTTCTTCTGGGAATTATTCAGTTAAATACCCCTCCTTGTCTTTCCTAGACCCAGGAAATTGCCCCATTATAACATCTATTTTGTCTTTTTTTTTTGAAGGGTGGGAAGAGATGCAGAGAGAGAGAGAGAGAGAGAGAGAGACTCTTAAGTAGGCTCCACACCCAGCATGGAGCCCATGTAAGGCTTGATCTCACAATCCTGAGATCATAGCCTGAGCTGAAATCAAGAGTCAAATGCTTAACCAACTGAGCCACCCTGGTGCCCCAACACTTGTTTTGTCTTAATATAATTTTTCTAGTCCCCCCACCAAGTGGCAAACTCTATAAGAACAGAACTGTGTCGGGGCACCTGGGTGGTTCAGTGGTTGAGTGTCTGCCTTTGGCTCAGGTCATGATCCCAGGGTCCTGGGATTGAGTCCCGCATCAGGCTTCCCACAGGGAGCCTGCTTCTCCCTCTGCCTACATCTCTGCCTGTCTCTCTGTGTCTCTCATGAATAAATAAATAAAATCTTAAGAAAGAGAACGGAACATGTCTATCTCAGTCATTATTTTATGTTCAGACCTAATATAATAGGTAGTTAATAATTGTTGGGCAGGGGCACTTAGGTGGTTCAGTTGGTTGAGCATTTGATTCTTTTTTAAGATTTTATTTATTTATTCATAGAGACACACAGAGAGAGAAAGAGAGGCAGAGACACAGGCTAGGAGGAGAAGCAGGCTCCATGCAGAGAGCCTGACGTGGGACTCAATCCAGGGTCTCCAGGATCACGCCCTGGGCTGCAGGTGGCGCTAAACCGCTGTGCCACCAGGGCTGCTCTAAGGTTTGATTCTTGATCTCAGCTCAGGTCTTGATCTCAGGGTCATGAGTTCAGGCCCTCTGTTGGGCTCCAACTGTGTGTGGATCCTACTTAAATTTTTTTTTTAATTAAAAAATTGTTGGGTAAATGAATAAATCACTCCTATCGAGATGAATAGCTCTAGATGATTTTGCTTCTCCCTTTTTCCTTCCTTCCTTTCTTCTTCCCTCCTTCTCTCTCTCTCTCTCTCTCTCTCTCTCTTTCTCTCTTCCTTCCTTTGCCTTTGGCTATGACCAAGCTTCTTTACCTATTAGTTTTTAACATTTTATAAACTATTCTTTAAAATTCAATGTAGAAAACAGGTGAAATAGCTTCTTTCTTCTGGATTCTAGGTTTCTTGAATTCCAAGAATTTGCTTGTTTGGAAGCCTAGTTCTTTATATTCAAATAATTTTTCAAAAAGAGAAAAGATCATCTGTAAGAACAAGACACCCAGTTAATAATCAGGTGCTTTGGTTATTCCTGCAATAGCAGCAGTTACTAGAGAATGGCTGTACGCTCTCACTACCAGCAAAATTATGATCCCGTGTGAGCTAGACTAGAGCTGTTTCTCAAAACCAGGATTCTTAATCTTTACAGGGTTAAAAGTGGCCAAATATATTTAGATACAATTGAATCAATTTCTTCAAGTAAAATGGTAAAATTCTGTTTGGGTTCTTAAAAGAGTTAATAGAATATGATGATTTGAAACTTCCATGTTCCATAAAAATAGTGCTATTAAGAAGAAAGCCATACTTCTCAGTAACCCCGGTGACATTCTGCTCTGTTTGACTTCCCCAGCTGCAGCTGGTTTTGAGTATAATGCCATTGATTTTGAGAGATTTCATAAAGATAATTAGATATACTGGAGTGTGTTCTATATTCTCAGCATTTCGGAGGCTATGCAAAGCCACCCAAACTTTTGAAATATGTACCTGGCTTTACTTCCTTGAGAAACTTTTAGTTTCTATGCATTGGAAAAAATCTATAGCAAGTCTTCCTCCTGAAGCATGAAGAAGGAATAAATTACTAGGAGTGGGGATTTTTGCTTCTTTTTTTTTCATTTATGGCAATAAATGTATGAATGTATGTTTAATTTATACATTAGTTATCTCAGTCCCAAAGCATAACTATTTTAACACCTTGAGCTGCCTTATGTTGGAGGGGGGAAAAGAATGCAAAATCTTTAGAAACATGATTATGCTTTAAT
This sequence comes from Canis aureus, assembly GCF_053574225.1. Lineage (NCBI taxonomy): Eukaryota > Metazoa > Chordata > Mammalia > Carnivora > Canidae > Canis > Canis aureus. Next base: position 42,858,858 of record NC_135618.1, read on the forward strand.
TTAGGTCTTTTAGTTATGTAAGCAGAATGCAATTAAGTAAGAAGTGCTCACTATGACTACATATTTCAAATAGGCTTTCAATTTATCACAGTTTTATGTGTATCTTCTTCAATTGCATGAGGCTTCCTTAAGGCAATGACAGTGAATTATAGCTGTGTTCTTGTAATTATTTTCAGTTAAAAAAAAGAAAAAAAACCTTATTTGCTGCATAAACTATTGAGTTAAACACATTAAACATCTAGTTTTTATTGGGATTCTCTTGAGGTTTTATACCATCTGTAAGATGCTCTCCATTCATAGATTTAGGTGGAAAATGTCTCGGGTGTTACAGTACCATCATGGTCATTATCACCGTCCTCATTGTTGTCATGCTCTTTACAAAAATAAGATGCATGCACTATTTTGTTTTATCTTTACAAAAACCCTGTGATCTTTTTTACCCCCACTTTCCAGTTGAAGAAACTGAGGCTTTGCAAAGTTAAGGAATTTTCATAAAGTCTCGCATAGCTAGGAAGTATAGTGTATAAGATGGGAAACCAGGAAGACTGACTTAATAGCTCATGCTGTTAATCATAGGATGATTCCAGGTCGGCCTTGTAATGGGGAGGAACACTGAGTGGGAACAAGATGTTAGGGAATTGAAAAAACAATATGTGAGGACTCAAAATCAAGGTTGTAACTTCATCATCAATCAACAGTGTGACCCTGGACAACTCATAAATACATAACCGTATAATGCCTAAAATGCTTGTGTATATAATGGACTTCTTTGTCATTATTACTATGTTGCTGTTGATGATAGTGACATTACCATTACTGTTACTCTGGAGCTGTCAGTCTCTCTGACCCCTTTTAGTTATCTAAGTGACATGACTCACTTTGGAATGAGAAGTTCCTTATAGAAATGTTTATATTTTGATCTGTCCTTCATATGAAGGATTTTGACCTCTCCTGTCCACTAAGACCCATGTCTCTCCAGTTGAAAGTGCTGCTTGAGGTGCCAGCTATATGCATGGACACTCCATGTGAATCACACAAAAGCCAAGAGTCCCAAAGTCACCATTAAATGAAGCATCCATCAACACTGTGCTCTGGCAAGGGCTGTGAATTTTATATTTATGGCCAAAACAAGGTTTCAAGTAAGGAAAACAGCCTTGTTAAGACCCTGATGCTTTTCAGAAGAGAAAGTCAGAATCAGTCCATATCTGGATGAAAATAATTTAAACATAGAAGTTATATTTTCTTGATGATCATAAGCTGCCATGTGTTGATAGCCTAAAAGAACCAACCACCAACACAATCCATCAACCCACCTCTCACATCCATTCTTGCTTGGGAATGCTCATAGAATCATCTGATTACTTCCTGGTTTTACCATTTTCATTGGACACTGAATGACTTGACAGCTCTTCTCCCATCAAAAGCAATAGTGTTAACATCATTCAACTCCCTAAATAAGGCTATATTCTATGCAAAGTTAATCAACTGAAATAAAATCACTCTTCAGAAATTCAATGATATCTAAAATAATCATATTCTTCTTGGTCACTATTTTATCTTTAGCCCATAGGGTGGTACCTACTACATATTAGGCACGTAATAAACATTTGTTACCTAAAAAAATAAATCACTTCTATCAAAATCAACAGGCTAAGGAGGCTGGGTTTTATGATGCATTATGCCCGGATAAACAGACTGCTGTTTTTTTGTTTTGTTTTTTGTTTTTTGTTTTTCCTTTCTTAGACTACCTTTCACAGTAAAAGTCCTATTCCTTAATCATGCCTGATACCAAGAAAGTTGTTCATCTGCCATCTGATCAAGAAGGAACCACAGTTCCTATATGCTAATTGGTGCTTTTTTCTTATTTATGTGTGCATTATGACAACACATGAAATAACTCCACCTCCTAAAACTGACCAAAAGATAGATTTCAGGCCTCAGCAATGAAAGCAGGATTGGAATTCATCATAGTAGGAATGCAAAAGTGCTTTCAACTCACCAAGCGCTGGGTACACTATTCTAACCTTTTTTCAAGTTTCTGAAATATTTATGGGAGAATAATTTGTAGAATAATGAATATAGCTTTCCAGTGGAGCAACAAATGCACACTATATTTCTGCTATTGTTTCTTATTAAATATTTATACGTATATTTTGTGTTTGCCTCATAACTGGCCATTTACCGATGCTTAACAAGCACAGATAGTCCAGTTGAGGAAAAATAATACCAACCAACAGTAAGCAAAAACAAACAATAGAAAAAAGGGGATTTTGTGCCTGCACTGGTTGTGTGTTTAAAAAGTTCATTTAACATTTTTAACACAGTCCATATTTCGTAAGTCCCACATGTTGACACGTCCTGGAGAAAGATGGATGTGTTGACTTGGAGGTGTGCCTCTATCTCGTTTCATGTGTGCATCTGGCAGAGCTAATCTTTACTTCCCTTTAGCAGAACACAAAAATGTAATTCTCTAATAACTGACAAAACTGCATCATCTTCCAATATGGACCCTATTATTAAATCACAGAGACAGACAAAACCTGAGTAGTGGGGAAGCTTGACTTCCACTTGATATCACACCACAAAATACTTACTTACTGTAACCAGCAGGAAGTAAGAGCAATATTGCTCAGTGCTTGGAATTTGGGAAAACTGAATTTGCTGCAATGGAAGTCTTGTCTGCAATGCTATCCGTGCCTTGTGCTTGCATACTGCTTTGGAGTTTATGAAGCATTTTGTTGTGCGGGGTCACAGGGATGTGGTCAGAGTAGAAATTGTAATTACCTTTCTACAGTGAGAAAACTAGAGTTTCAAAGAAGTCACCCAAATGGTAGGAATTCTTTCCATAGGACTTCAAACGGCACACACTGCTTCCACATACACAGTCCCATGTGGTTGTAAAACCGGAAGCATAATCCACTTAACTGTCTTCTTCCAGTCTTTAAAAATGCCAACCCAAAGAACATACAGAGAGGGTTGGCTCCAGACTAAAAACTTCAACAGGCTCTTGCAAATGCTAGTTTTAAAACCTACACAGAGCCCTGGCTTAGCTAGGAGCATTCCGGAACTGAGTCAGAGTATAAAGGCTGCAGAGATCTGAGTTACTCTACAGAGGCAAAGAAGAGGAATTTGAGGATGCTTTTGCTTCTCAGAAGGAGTGGGCTACAAGTCACATTAGGGGAGGAGGGGATAGGAGAGGTGAATGGCTGAACAACATGGTGGGGTGTGTGAGTGCCCTTCTAGGAGTAACAATGCCTAATGTTTGAAGTGTTTTTTGCTGCCATGTAAACTCAAGTTCCCCCTACAAAATAGTATGTGGTTACCATGAGGGCTCATCACCAAATATTCTGCTTCACCTCTCTGCCAGGCACTTCCTAACCTTCTTGTGGTTCAAATGGAGCCATGCGACTAGTCTGGCCACCACGCTATAAATAAAAATGACAAATGCTGGAACATTTTATTCCTGATGCAAGTCTTTGTAAATGTCTTTCTTCCTCCCCCTGGCATAGTCACCAAAAATACTTGAGTTGGTGTTTCTTCCTTCACGCCTTCATCTCTTGGTCCCTGAGAGACTTAGCGGGGCAAGCTCCTCTCCCTCTGTTCCACCAAATCCATGATGGCCATGTCATATGAATGAGAAACTAGCTTCTCTTTTGTCTAAGCGCTTGAGACTTTTGGAGTCATTTGTTACACAGCATTAGTTGGCTTATCCTGACTGATGTATATATCATGATATACATGGCATGTGTATCAGACTATCTATCTATCTATCTATCATCTATCTATCTATCTATCATGCCAGGTACTTACGCAAACATTTTGCTTGTGTGTTGTCAAGGAAAGGGACTGCATTTCATGTTAAGGTTAATTTTAATCCAAAAGTAACTTCATAACAGCAAGAGGGCAAGAAAAGAGCAAAAACACCGTGAGGGCAAGAAATGTAAACAGAGTATGTCCTTGAGAGTGTAAGCATCTGGCAATCTGCAGAAATCTTAAGAAAAGATTTAGATTTTTCACAAACTCTAGAATGAGTGTCTGGACAAATGTGCACTGGGCTTGAGGGGCAGAGAGACATGAGAAGTGATCTCTGACAAGTCTCCCAATGCATTTTTGAAGTTAGAATGTAGAATTTTTTTCCTCCTGTATTACAGATAAGGAAATTAAAAATTCAGATAAATAAAATGACTTGCATAAGGTCATGTAATTACTAATAGGTGGAGACCAGATTACTAAATCCTTTGATCACGGTCTTTCAATCCACTCTTTTAAGAAGTTCTCAGAAAGCCAATGACTAATAGCTAATTTTCCTCTCTCTCCCTCTCCCTCTTTCTCTCCTCCCCCCTCATGATTTTACATAGAAATCATTGAGTATGTGGACACACTACGTTGTGTGAAGTGAGAATGTGTCACAAGTTGATCTTCCTCTGAATGGGACTGACAAACCATTGACAAAATAATCATAAGAATATTAATACCTTTAATCAGTTTTCCAGTAACATTTTTATTACTATTCAGTGAATTGATTTTTTGTTGAGTTGGTTTCTAGTGCATTTATCTATCACCACATCAGCCTGTTTCCTGAATGGCAGCCCAACATGGTAAGCCTTAAATTTTATCTCCCATGACTAACTTTATTCACTTTCTCTGTCCCTTATTCCCCCATCTTTCATCTAGCTCTATCCCTCTCAAAAGAAAACCATCCTCCAGTGCCTCTCTGTACGTGTTGATATTCTTTGGGTGGTGTGGTGCTTAACCATTAGAGGTTTCCCTTTGCTTTTATCTGTGTACATATCATTTAGAGATGGGCCCCATGACTATCTTCATTTCCACTAGCGTACACACTACAAAGTGAGGGATAGGTTAATTATATGATTAATTTTTCAAGTAGATTTATCATAAGTCTCATGGTCATTGTTCAGAAAACCATTATCTACAAACAACAATTTGTCAACAGATGTTTTAAGGAGGGTAAAATAAGGCCCAGCTGCATTATTCCATTTACCCATGCCATACATCTATGTTTAATCATAACATTTATTTTTGGTGCAAGTAAGCAGAACCTCTGAATCCTTCTTAACACAGTGCTCATGGCAGCCACTACCATTTTCTCAGAGTTGACTATGGCGTGGAAGCTTAATTGCTGTCTCTGTTCTGTTCATTGTTAAATCTACAAAGGGGCTCGAGACATTTTGAATTATCTGTGAATGTGCAATCTTGACTCACACTCAGATCTGATGATTTCCTAAAAGATTATTATTTAAGGATTTGCCAAATCAGTCTTTTATCTGCCCAATCCCATCCTATAGTTCTTTCCACCTATTTATCTGTTAATCTTCTAACATATTGTAGATCTTTCATACTTAAAGTACCTTTTATTCCCTCCATCCACTCAACTGAATTTTCTTCCAGGTCCAACAGCTCCAAAGGGATTTTGATTATCTCCTAAGCTACCAAGTTATTTTTTGCCAGTAGCTAGTGATAGATTCACAGCTATCTGCTCATAGAATATTTCACCTAAATCTGTAGGACCCTTTAGGGGATAAGAGAGAGCCAGTTTATGCACCCAGGATAGCAACATGCCAGGAAGGGTAGGAAGGAAGACAGGGGGAGAGAGAATTGAGAATAAATGGGCAATGAGATTGGCTGGGTAGTTGAGGGAGGCAGAGAGAAACTTTTGCTTTGGACCACAACCTGAGTTGCAGAGTCCCTTCCCCACTTACCATAGCCTAGGGCTCAGGCTGCAGAACTGAACATGTGACTTGGCCTAGCCATTCAGGTTTTGTTCTTCTTCTGTGTTGGTGATTGGTTTAGGATGGGCATGTGACCCACCTGGGGGCTTTTCAAATCAGAGTTGGAGGAGTTGTGGACCCTTACTAGTTAGCTCAGAAAGTTTCAAAGATGTGAACTAGAGGAGCCAGGGTGAGAGAAGAAATGAACTCAAATAAGGCTAAGCAATGGTGACAACTAGGTGAGAAGTGAGGCCATGTGATATTCTAGGGGGAGGTTGTTATTCGTTCTTGCAATGAATGAATGAGTGAATGCCTAAATATTTTTGCAGTTGCAAAGTGTATGCATTTTACGTGGTTGGCAGAAATAAGCTACTCTAAGCTCTTGAGCAGAGTGATAAAACAATCTAAGTGCTACATTAGGAGGCTTCCTCTGGTCATTTTTTTTTTTTTTCAAGATGAACACACACATGAAAGCTTTAGAACAGGGTTGAGAAATATATAGTATGTACCCTCACCCTTCCCCCTCTGTGCCTGTGGCAGACATTGCTAATCAATTAGGGCATTTTACCCACTGAGTGTAAGCTGGCCTCAGACTATTCTTCTCAATGCAGACTGCAGATGAGCAGAGCTGGTTCACAGGATGAAATCCATTTGCTCTCCTGGGCTCAGAGGCAAGGAGGACAGTAAGAGGCTGAGCATGAATCAGATATAAGCTTCTCAAGACCGGACATAGATAGAGAGCAAAAGAAGGAGCAGATACCTAGCACTTAGTGTATTGGTTGACCAGGCCTGCCATAACTAAGTACCACAACTGAGTGGCTGAAACCAATTTTTATTTCATAGTTCTGGAGGCTAGATGTCCAAAATCAGGATTGGTTCTAAGGACCATGGGGAAGACTGTTCCAGGCCTCTCTCCTGGGCTTACAGATGCCTGTCTTCTGTGTCTCTTCAGATCATCTTCCCTTTATATAGGTCTGTGCTCCATTTTTTTTTTTTTCATATACAGACACCAGTCATGTTAGATGAGACTACTTTAATGAAATTGTTTTAACTTGATTACCTCTGTGAAGACTCTGTCTCCAAATAAAGTCACATTCTGAGGTCCTGGGAGTTAGGACTTCAATGTATGAATTTTGAGGAGGCATAGTTCAGCCTGTAACACTCACCGGTGCTTACCATGGGCCTGACATGACCTTATGGACTTGACTCTAAAAACAACCCAAATGGTGGGTATTTTATCAACCCCATTTTATAGAACAAGAAACTGAGGCTGAGGAATGTGTGCAGGGTCACACAGCTGGGGTTGCCAGTGGGGTCAGGATTCAGATCCAGCCTCTTGACTAGTTCCTTGACATGTTATATAAAGAGATGGGAACCTGGTTACATAGTGAACATGGAGGGAGTGAAAAAAAAGAAAAGAAAAGAAAAGAAAGAAAAGAAAAGAAAAGAAAAGAAAAGAAAAGAAAAGAAAAGAAAAGAAAAGAAAAGAAAAGAAAAAAAAGAAAAGAAAAGAAAAGAAAAGAAAAGAAAACCAGAATTGCCAACATCTCTGGACAGGGTTGTGGAAAAATGGTGATGTCAGTCCTCCTGCTTAATATTTCAGTGGCTCCCTATTCCCTGCAGGTTCAGACCTAAATTATTTAGCAGGAAAATCAAAGCTGCTCATGATCCTAGATGCCTCATTAATTCTGTCTCTTATCCACTACTCTCTTTCTGGCCTCTTTGGTCCAGCCAAACTAAACAATCTCCTGCCTCCACTATGGGGAGAAGACAGGAGAAGAGGTTTGGAGAGTGTGAGAGACCTCAGGGGACAGCAGCATGAACTCCGGGTCTTATCCTTCTGTTTCACTCCTGGGCTACCCTTATCAGCTGTGTGGCCTCAGTTAACTGACTTACCCTCTCTGATTCTCCATCTGCCTAGCTTATCATATAAAGTGGAACTTCTGTACACTCACAGGAGTATTTGTGATGATTAAACGAGATCAGGAATGTACACAACTTGCATCAGTATCTAGTATATGGCAGGTGGCCATTGGCTGTACCCATAGTATTCAGTTTGGAATATTTAGAGTCCAAAGTAATAGCAGACGGCCATGCAGACAAGTCCCTCAGGCAGATAGAAACACAATACCAGGGTGTCTTTGATATTCTTGGGGGCACTCATCCTCTGTTTCAGACTTTACGCCTATCCCTCTTCTCTTCTCCCTTCCCACTCTCTAGGAGACCCAGCAGGATTTATGAATTGAGCCTGAAAGACTTAAGCATATTCCTGTCTTGTCTTAGCCATCAACAAATGGCCATTTCTAAAGGTGAGGATCTGGTTCCTTAAGGCTGATCTGCAGATACTCTCGATGACCCATACGTCTCCTGACATCCCTGTATTCATAGATGGCGTCTCTAAGAAACCATTATTAATGATGTAATTAATATGAATGGCTACAGTATATATCAAGCAGGTCGTTAAGGCAGAGGTGGGGATGTAGCCATTTATATTAAAGATACATTTTATGGTCCGAACCCAAGCAATAGAAAGTGCTTAGCTTAGAAATCTGGCTTTGCTACATTTTGGATTTTTTTTTTTTTTTAAAGTTGTAGCCCTTCTTCTTGCTTGCTTTAATGCGATACTGTTGGAGCCTCTGGGGATTGGAATAAGTTAATAAGGTCGATTTTTAATAGAAGCATATAATCAACTAAATCACAGCCTTTAAAGTCACAAATTTCAAAGACCAACCAATTTAATTAGTGCGTCAGTTCATAGACATTGGGAAAGTTTTATTTGATTTCACTAGACTCTCTCCCGTAGACACTCATCTGCAAGAGTATTTACTTATAATTTGTTGTGTAAAAAGGATCTTCCTAAGGCAGATGCCATATGTAACTACGCAGCTTACCTTTGAGGGAAAATATTGAAATAACACCCTCAAGCTGTTCTGCTCTGTGTTGAGAACTCAGAGCTAGATTTCTATCTTTGTAGTAAGTATTGAAACCTTGCCTCCTACATCCAGGCTGTTCCAATATGAGATAAAATAGTTTCTTAGAACGATAGAGTCCAAAAGTTTTCTATAGACTTCATAAGATGCTGTGAGCTGAAAGCACGTTTAAATGGAGAGGTTTCTTTTCCTTTCCTTTCCTTCCTTCCTTTCTTTTATTATTATTTTTTCTCTTTTTAAAAATAGGCGTGTTCTTTTGATAGCCAACATGTTAAATGGTTTTAATAAAAGCTTAGACTTAGGTTAGAAGGCAACGCCTTTACCCTAAGTGTAAATGATGTTGCCGCTTGCTGAGCTCCAAAGCACTGAGCAGATGGGGGAATAGTGAAAATTGGGGAGTCACACACAAGGAGGGGGTGACAAACAGATCCTCATAAGCATGCACTGCTGAGTATCTGGCAGCCGTGTTATGCAAGCACCTGTAATGAACTGCAGAGGAAGAGAGGTGTCTGGTACTGAACCGAACAGAGCTGCTGCAGACAGAAGCTGGTTCGGAGGCTCCCTCTGCCCACAGGGCATGATTGTTGGATAGCTGACAATCAGCCGCGCTCCAGATGCCAGAGGCCCAGAGGCAGTGAGGCAGTAAGTGTGCGTCCAGCTTTCCAAAAAACCCCGGGTACTGACCCAACTGCAGCTCTGAGCCTTGATTAACCAGGGCCGGGGAACTGGCAGGCTGTTCTAAAGTCAGTTGACAACAGATGCTCTGTCCTCGGTCACTGCAAGTGAACACACATTTACAGAAGGGGTGAAGACAGTAAAGTCTCTGCCTTCGGGGATCAGAACTCTATTCTTATCATAGCAGTGGCTACAAAGTGTTAAGGACCTACAGTATGCAGGACGCTCTAGCTACTAAGGGTTGTGTGTCCATTAGTTCCAAACCTCAAATACATCTTCTTACCCCAATCTTGGAGAGATTAAAAAGAACTGAAATGCAGATATTTTTTTTCCAGATATTTTTTAAAGTACTAAATGATGAAACTGGCATTACAGCTCAGACCTGTCCTATCCTAAAATGTTAGTTCTTCCAATGCCAATAGTGATTTTCACTTAAAAATTTAAGCAGCAAAACTTATTTAGTGTGAGATTTCATGGAGACTCTGAGACCAAGGCAGATAAAAACAAGACTGCTTTGACTGAAGCAGAGTTGGGGAGACTCTAAAGCTCTGACCTCACCTCTCCTTCTTCTCCTGATGTCCAATGACCACGGACCCACCACCCCAGCAAACTAGAGCCGCGGTTCTCCGGCTGCGCTCCCCAGACCACCAGCAGCAGCAGCATCACCTGGGAACTTGTGAAAAATGCATGTTCTCCGGCCCCATCCTAGATAGATTGAGTCAAAAACTCTAGGGCCACAGCTGGGAATCTGTGTTCACCGAGCCCCACAGGCGCTGCTGATGTGTGCCCAAGTGTGAGAACCACTGGTCTGGAGTTTCCATCGCAAATTCCAATAACAGTTCCGCTCCGTCCTGCCTTTTGATGCTGAGGCTCTCACTGTAAGGTCCAGAATGGTGAATTATACCAGTCTTGCAATTCTTACTTTTAAGAAATTCAAGGAGTGGGTCCTGTTTTCACAATGCGACACTGATGAACAAATATTGACATTATAAACACCATAATAAAATTAAAAAAAATTCTCCTGATCACTTGTAGTTAAAACCACTTGTAGAATTAAAAACCATATTTATTTGAGGAAAGTAAAAGTTACTACCTGGATTGCATGTATCAGAGATGCTGTTGACTTCCAGTCGAAGCGTCTTGTGTGCAGTGTGGTGTGTGTGTGTGTGTGTGTGTGTTACTACTGAGAAAAGAAAAAAAGAAAAAGATGCTGCAAAATAAATTATGTCCCACCATTAATTAGAAAAGCATCCCAGTTTCCAAGATATAAAATGTAAAATGCGAATACCTTAGAAATCAATGAAATATGGTGTGTCAGAAATGAAAGTTAAATAAGCTTTAGAAAATCCCCCACTTTTGGTCTATTAGCCAGTGTGGTCAGGTGTCTGCTGAAGCAAAGCTGTTCTGTTCTAGTCAATTTAAAACAAAACAAAAGAAATGGTCTTTTCTTATTCATGACAGTTTTATCACTCCCATAATTTTGATTACCATTGATATGCTGGTGAACCTGCTCTCTGGTCATATTCTCGGAGTTGGATTTTCCCTGCAGTCTCAAAATCAACATGCCCCACAGCAGACTCATGGTCCTCTTTTCCATTTATATTGTTGGTTTTGCTGTTTTTGTTCTTACTGCTTCTGTAATGTTTGCATCCTTTTCCTCTGGAACCTACAATTCTATTACTCGAGAGGAGACTACAAAGTAGCTTAATACCTCCAGCTTAACATCTGTGTTATCACCAACGACGTTTCAGAGTGAGGTGGCATGATAAAAGGATATTGATGCTGAAAAGACTGACCCTGGTTACAGGTTCAGTGTGATTTTGAGAAGCAGAAAGGGTGAGGCAATCTCAACAGAAGCCTCCCTGAAAAATGATGATCATTCCCTAAACTTTGCATAGCCTTTTCTGGCCTCTTCTATCCTTGGACCCACTCATTATGAGTAGTAGATGATTATTTATGTATCACACAAATACACACACATGGTTTTGTTTTGTTTTTTATAGTTTTTCCATGTCACTATGAAGACCTTCATGAAGTTAGTAAAATGATTTTTGAATGATTTATTTTTCTTACTCTCTTTCTGGAGTCATCATTTTATCAACAGCTCCTCCTCAGTTTGGGGCGTCTGTCGCCTGTATGTTTGGTACGGAGTAGGTGCTCCGCAGCAATTAATATGATTTTGAGTGAAACTCCTAAGCTTTGGAATCATTTCCCTGAAGAACAGGTTCTATTCAGAATCCAAGAACATTAGGCAGTACTTGTCACACTCTGAACATTTTATTTCTTTACTGAAAAATAATTAACTTCTGTAAAACCAATAAAAAGAAATCAAAAGAAAATAAGGGACAATAACGCTTTATAAATTTATGTCCTGACAGTCAAAGTTCCCTCGTCTCCAAGGTGTTCATGGATGGGCAGTGCAAACCCGAAGGGCTGAAGCAGTTTGAAAACTTTTTCATTTTTCTGCAAAAATCCAAACTTGGAGTGGAAAGAGCTTACTGATGTCAACATTTAGGAAGCAATGTTCTCTTTATATAGACACTTATTGTCTTGGGTTTCATTTTTGGTTCAGGGGGAAATTAAATTCCCTTGCAATTGCGCTATCCGTCTACCCAAGAAATTTTATCTCCACATAGTTTTTATTTGCTATTTGTCCTCTGGGTAAAATATCACAGATCCACAGGGTTGGAAGTGCATTTTAGAGGTCTTCTGGTTCATCCTGCTCTTCCTTGCAGGTCAGTAGTTAAATTATTTGTGACCCAGAAGTCCCCTATATTCTAATATCCAAGGACTCTTAAGAAAAGCAAAAGGGGGGTGGGCTCCTGAGAATGCATGTGGTGTTATTCTGCAACCTTATCCTTTGGTTAAAAGAATCATTTTAGCACCCGGATTCCTTTGCCTGTCAAGTACGTAGAACCTCCTAAGTAACCTGCGGTAGGTATGTGAAGGTGTCCACTCTGGTCATTCGCATAGATTGTAAGCCGTTCTGCAGAGAAGTGTGTGTATGTGTGCTCAGATTGTGCTGCATTTTTCTTCCTACTGAAACAGGTCAGTAATGGGGATACCACAATGGGCAAGAATTCCAGAAAGCCTGGGTTCAAATCTCAATGCCACTACTGTAATATTCGGTAGGCTGTGGTATTACTCAGAATATTCACTGCTCCTTCCTGAGCTTCTCTCTCTGCATGCCTTCCTTTCTAGGGGGTTCTGTTCTCCCACCCCATTCCCACCACCCTTGGCCACATGACTTGCTTTGGTCAATGACCTATGAGCGGAAATGATGCATGTAATTTCTAAGTGGAAAATTTCAGAGCCAGCGTGTGCCTCGTTTTGATCTCTTCTCCCCCTGCAGTAAGACCAGTGATGTCTTTAGATAGGGGATGCTCTATCGATTTGGAGTCCCAGAGAGAAGAGAGCGCGGAGCCAAACTGAAGGTGACCCGAGATAGATGTGCACCAAGAGGGAAAATGAGCATTTACTATCAGTTAGGGTCATTTGTCAGTGCGGTGCAACGTAACCTGTCTTAAGTGATAATGTTTAGTATTTGCTGCATTTATTGTCCAACGCCCAGGCAGTCTCCGAGACTTTGGAGGATGGGACGAGTGCCAGTTCACACCGACAAGCTCACCCTCTCTCCATCAGCACCTACTGCATCGCCTTATACCTACTGGCTGCTTGATAGACACCTGATGAGCTATATTAAAATTGCTCTTTTTGAACTCGGCCATAGTAACTTCTTGCAAGATACATCCACGAAGGCAAAAGAAACAAAAGCAAAAATGAACTATTGGGACTTCATCAAGATAAGAAGCTTTTGCACAGCAAAGGATACAGTCAACAAAACTCAAAGACAACCTACAGAATGGGAGAAGATATTTGCAAATGACATATCAGATAAAGGGCTAGTTTCCAAGATCTATAAAGAACTTATTAAACTCAACACCAAAGAAACAAACAATCCAATCATGAAATGGGCAAAAGACATGAACAGAAATCTCACAGAGGAAGACATAGACATGGCCAACATGCACATGAGAAAATGTTCTGCATCACTTGCCATCAGGGAAATACAAATCAAAACTACAATGAGATACCACCTCACACCAGTGAGAATGGGGAAAATTAACAAGGCAGGAAACAACAAATGTTGGAGAGGATGCGGAGAAAAGGGAACCCTCTTGCACTGTTGGTGGGAATGTGAACTGGTGCAGCCACTCTGGAAAACTGTGTGGAGGTTCCTCAAACAGTTAAAAATATAGCTGCCCTACGACCCAGCAATTGCACTGTTGGGGATTTACCCCAAAGATACAGATGCAATGAAACGCCGGGACACCTGCACCCCGATGTTTCTAGCAGCAATGGCCACGATAGCCAAACTGTGGAAGGAGCCTCGGTGTCCAACGAAAGATGAATGGATAAAGAAGATGTGGTTTATGTATACAATGGAATATTACTCAGCTATTAGAAATGACAAATACCTACCATTTGCTTCAACGTGGATGGAACTGGAGGGTATTATGCTGAGTGAAGTAAGTCAGTCGGAGAAGGACAAACATTATATGTTCTCATTCATTTGGGGAATATAAATAATAGTGAAAGGGAATATAAGGGAAGGGGGAAGAAATGTGTGGGAAATATCAGAAAGGGAGACAGAACGTAAAGACTGCTAACTCTGGGAAACGAACTAGAGGTGGTAGAAGGGGAGGAGGGCGGGGGGTGGGAGTGAATGGGCGACGGGCACTGGGTGTTATTCTGTATGTTAGTAAATTGAACACCAATAAAAAATAAATTAAAAAAAATTGCTCTGGATAATCTTGGGCCAGCCATTTCAGTCCCCAAATCCCACATTTGCCAAAGGGTGGCTGAGATTTTAAGAGTTCTTCAAGTTTATTTTAGGTGTTCCTCAGTATATAACATCATGTTGCCTCATGAGAAAACGATTCCCTTCCCAGTTCTCTTTTAATGTATCTTCTGGCATTCAAAATGGCTGGCTCAGCCAGTAGGGCACACGACTCTTGATCTCAGGATTGTGAGTTCAGGTCCCATGTTGGGGGTAGGGATGACTTAAACAAGGGAACAAGCCAAAGAGCCTCATATCCACAGATGTTAAAAGATAACAATAATAACTAGAATATAATAAGGCCGATTTGTACATATTTATACAGATATATGCAGTAGCTTCCCATTAATGTGAGTAGTTGCTTTTATACATTAAAAAAACAAGTTATGTCCAATGTAAAGAATGAGATAAAGAAAAATATCAAGTAAATAATAATATAGGTAGCAAGATGATATGGCAAAAATTAAAGGTATAGCAAATGACTGGAATTTGGGGGAAAAAAACAAACAAACTGTGGCGGGCCTTCTTATACCCTACAAACTTTGTTATGAAAGCCAAAGTGGAGAAAGTGTGACTGGGTTTTTTGGATGACAAAATGATAGACAAATGTAAAGAATCATCACTGTGGTCATTGTTATAGTATCTGTGGTTCCCATCCAGAGACGTTTCCCTCCATCCAGTCTCCTGGCCAAATTGCTAAAGTAGTTTCCCATATTATTGGCTTCTTCCAAGTGGAAAGCAGTCACTTTTGCCACCTGATTTAAAGTTTTTAACCATCTACACCCACTTCCTGTCCTATTAGAGAAGTTACTGGGACCCCTGGCATGAGTGAAAAGAACAATTAGCAGACTTGATGGGATTTTAAGTAGGAAGTGTGAAGTCTGGGAGGTGAGAAGTTGAAAATCCTTGAGAACAGACTCTTGCCTGCCCGTGTTTGTGTTTACTGTCTAGATTTTGTCTGCCTCACCTGGGTATCTGTGCCTCTGACCCTTTAAGACTGTGAACTTTCTGAGGACAGCTCCAGTTCGATGTACCATTCCCTTGTCACATAATGAATGTTTCCTCTTTCCAAGCCAGGCATTGTTCCAGCAGCCATTCCTTCATTAGGAACTTTCAATTAAGGCATGCTGATGCATTCCATTATAGGTGCCAATACATTCCTTTTTATTATTAATAATAATGGTTGTGACAGTATTTGTAGCAGCTACAAATTACAGGATATGAACCAGGAGCTCTGCTAGATATTTTATGTCTCTGGGGACTCCAACTTACAGGGACCTAGCAAGACGGATGACATTATCTCTAATGAGGACATGGAAACTTAAGAATAGTTCGTCAACCTGTCAATTGATGTAAGATATAGGAAGCAAATACAGGTCTGCCTGACTCCCCAAACCAGAAGTTTCTTCTACCTACAACCACCATGTTGATAATGAAAGAGGGAGATAGAGAGAGCGAAAGAGAATGGGAGGAAGACAGAGGAAAGGAGGGAGAGAGATCAGCTATAACCTTCCAAATCCAGCCTTATTTATTAGTCCCCTACTTCTTTCCCTTTGATTGTTAATTTTCTCATTACTTCCCCCATAGCATTCCTCAACACTGCTGTTCCAGATTGCAGAAACTGGTAGCATTAATTTTCTTGCTTAATCGCTGCAAATTTTAACAAACTGTTAATATGATGTTGTGTGTGTGTGTGTTTTCTTTTTGGGAATATTTAATATTTACTCTAATTCATCTGCATGCAAAAGGTGACACTGCATGGAAGTGCAGTCTTAAACCTAGCATCTCAGCAAGATCCCACGGCCCACAACAGAGTAAAGGTTAAGCCAGACCGTGTCTGGTGTATTTGTCTGGTACCATGATGGGCCACTCAGTGGACAGCAAGGTCTGCACTGTGATGAATGGCTGCATCAGGTCCCAGCTCCTTTTCCTTGCTTTTCTTTCCAGCAGCTTGATTCTCTGAGAAGCAACTGTGACTGTTCCTGTTTACCATTTTTATTTTGACTCTGCTTCATGATAGGCTGAAAAGGAGAATCTTCTGTGTTGCTTATGTGGACTTTTCTGTTATACTGGTGTGAATTTGCCAGGTGGACGAGATAGATCATGTTTCTTTACTTCCTCTAAATAAAATGAAACCTTCTCCACATCCATAAGGTTTTCAGTTGGTGATTGGGGGCTCTCCTTGTGACCCCTCCTATTGCAATTTCATACAAAACCAGTGTCATTTGGCCAAGCAGAACTCTCAGAGAGCTCCTGCAAGCCTTTTTAATAATAGAACTTTGTAATTGGATGTATTTCAGACAAGGCTCTTTGATGGTAAGGAACAGGATCTCTCTAAATATAGCTCCATTAGAAGAGGGTCTATCATAAGGAAACAAGGACAATCTCTTCAAAATCCAAAGATTGAAAGTGAAGTCCAGTGGGGTTTATAAGGTTTAGTTTGGAAGTGAGAATGTCAGAAATATGCATTCTCAGAGTTCCCACCATCTCTCAATTTCTCTCTTTCTCTCTACTCTCTGTGTCTCTCTCGCTTGTGTGTGTGTGTGTGTGTGTGTGTGTGTGTTTCTGTTTGTCTGGACTCTGCTCTCAGTGTGGAGTCTGCTTGAGATTATCTCTCTCTCTGCCTCTGCCTTTCTCCCCATTCACACTTCCTCTGTTGCTCTAAATAAATAAATTTTTTTAAAGGTCATAGAGGCCAAATTCATGCAGGTCATCTAAAAGTGTCATCACGTTATCAAAGCACAAGATAAAAAAAGCCTTTCTATATCCCTAAACTTTACCCTTTATTAATTGATTCATTGAAAGGTCTTTTTTTAATAAACCACAATCCTTGTAGCTGGGTGATGTAGAGGTACTTTGTAAGTACGGATAATCAGGGAATAATGCTGAGCTCATAGAATAGAACCCCAAAGCAAATCAGATCCATGTGGCCCAGTCACTTTTGGCCACAGAATCTTAGACCCCTTTTCTCAGATTTTTATACAAGATGAAAACAGAGAATTATAAGCTTGATCCTCCAATATAACATTGGCCTGAGGTGACCAGGCCAGCACTTAATTAATGTGGAAACTAAAATATAGTTTCAGTACTATTTCTAATGAATTGCTTTTACTATAGTACCAAAATGAATGTAACTTCTGGTGACAAGTTTTCTTTCTAGGTACCTAATAATTGTAACTACTGAGAAGAGCGTGCTTAATATTGCAGGGTCAATGGAATAGACTGCATGGGGGAAAATTTAGATAGTCTGATAAGATAAGTTATCACAGATAGAGAGCTGACCCAGAGGATGGCTTTAGAGAGAACATGCTAATTAAACCAAGAGTTGTATCTTCCACTCATATCTAAAGCATAGCTCTTGATAATGGTTTTTCTCCTTTTGGATAATGCTATCTGGCTATCTGGCTGGCTGGAGAGATGGATGGATGGATGGATGGATGGATGGATGGATGGATGGATGAATGGATGGATGGGTGGATGGGTGGATAGATAAAGAGAGATATGGAGAGATATGGACAGTCTCTTCTATCTGGTTCTCATTCCAACTGTCTGTCAACTATATATTTATCTTTTAGCCGTGTCTATCTCCATCTCCTCCTTCCTCCTCCCAGGTAACCCTCATACCCTCCGTTACTGCTTATTCTGTCAAAGTCAGCACTGGACACTTCAACACAATTTCTTAAGATGCCTCTACTTCCAAGAGGCTGTTTGATGTTTGTTTAGAGATCCCTTGTCCATGGGGGAGGCTGCTCATGTAAAAAGAGACTCAGGACCATTGAGATGTTCTAGATGGGACTGTGCCCTGGGTGACTTTGAGTCAACCTCACAAATTGCTGGAGCAGAAGATCTCTTTTGCTCATTCTCCAACTTGGAGAGCTTTTTCCTCGATCTATGCCCATGTTCTCTCTTATCCTGAGTCTGGGGATCTATCTCATAGATGTGTTCATATCCCGCCATCCATCCCAGCTAGCAGTACTTCCAATGGATACCCCAAGACAAAAAGTATTTCTGGAATCTGCTTCCAAATCCTGGCTCTATTTGGTGTCTTAAATACAATTTCATTAAACTTTAAACTGACATCTTAGATCCCACTAAAATATTCATGAATTAACTAAGGATTTTTTTATAGGAAAAAAAGAAAAAGAAAAAAGAGTTACAACCAGATTGCATCCATTTAGATGAAGCTCCTTTACTTCATTTTTTCCCTAGTATCCTTAAAAGCCATTTTCCCTGTGTTTGTAATTTTATTTTGTTTATCAGTGAAGGTAGTAGACCAGAATAAGAAGTGTCAGGTTTAATTCTCTGCTGCAGTTCTCAAAATAGATGTTTCATAAGTAACATGTGGCTCACTCAGCTAAAATTAAATGTCTCAGTGTTTCCAAATGTTTTCCATCTAGAATTTGCAACACACACCCTTCCAGAACTAACAAAGACTCTGAAAATTACCACTTAAAAATGTCAGTGTATTTCACACTTTTCACTAGCTTTAAATGCTGGCTGTAGATAAAATTAAAACAAACAAATAAAACAAACCTTAGAATGATCTAATGCCATAAAAAAAAAAGCACAAACCAATATCAAAGACAAAACAAAAACACCTGGTCCTCTCATCCATAGAAGTTCAGTTCAGAGAAGCAGCATACAAAAAAAAAAAAAAAAAAAAAAAAAAGAAAAAAGGTATATATGAGTAAAACTATCTACTCTTTTAACATTCTAGGAAAGAAAGAGCAAGTCCAAACATCCAAGATTATATATCCCAGTGGTTCCTATTTTCTCAAATCCTCTGGTAGCTTTAAAGAAAATATAGAACTAGGCCTCCTCCCTCCCCTGAATATCTTGATTTAGTAAACATGGAATGGGAGTCAGGGAGTGGAAGAACCAACTGGTTTACCCTGTTCCTCTGCCTCTGCCATTAGTTGTTCTAAATATATTTTTCCCTGCTGGATAAACAAGGGTTTGTAAAGCAATCTACCCATTCCTCCGATGGCTTCTACAAGACAACTGCATGAGATTGATAAGGAGAAGAACCCATGGTCAGAGAAGTAAAGAAGAAGGAGGAAATGAAGGAAGAGGAGGAGGAGGAGGGAGAGAAAGGGAGGAGATCCAGATTTATACATCCTTGACAGTATCAGTGTTTTGTGAAAAGGAGGAGGATTGATAAGGAAATAAAACATGATTATGGAGACCCACGAGAATATACACAAGTGGACTGCATTTCAAGGAAAGGAGGATGAGCTCTTTTGGAAGTGAGCACTATGGAGCCATAAGGCAGGTCGAAATCCCAGCTCTGCCATTTTCCAGATGTGTGACTTTGGGCAATTTACTGCAATTCCCTGGGATCAGTGTTCCCATCCATACAATGAAGATCATAATCGTACTTACCCCCTGTGCAATTTTGAGATGGTGTGTCTAAAGCATTCAGAGCAGGGCTTGAACACAATTGACACAATGTAAGTGCAGTTGTAGTGGTTGTGTTATAGGAAAGGGCCTGGTGAATGGTACACATCAACAGAAGAGTTGTGACAAGTGGGCAGGGAATTTAGGCGATATTAAAAAAAAAAAAAAGAAATGTGTTCAGTGAAAGGAAGTGAAGAAAGGGTGCTCCACCCTCCTGAGGGCAGCTGACAACCCATCTAGAGGGAAATCACTATGGTAACTGCAGCCATGGCAACAGCAGCAGCGGCACACCTGCGGGGAGTACCATGTGCCAAGAGTCGAGCATTTCCACATTTGCTTACTGAGCGCTGACCACAGCTGGTAAAGGCACTGAGAGCCCCGGGAGCTGTTCCCATTGGACACATAAGGAAATGAAAGCTGAGAAAAAACTTGCCTGGGCTGATGCGACGATCAGAGTCAAAAGTGGAAATTCGAACTCAGGCTGGCTGCTTCCAAAGACCCACTGCTGCTTGTCTATATACTGTAGTAGAAAACATTTGTACTGAGTGGGTCATGACCCTGCACAGACAAAAATGTGATGTTTCTTCCCACTGCATTTAAGAAAATGACCAAATCCCTAATATGACTTTCTGGCCTTGCAGGTTCCCATCTGCAGCCCCTTGTGTTCTGCATCCCAGATTTCCTGGGGCCCTTTCACACATCCTCCCACCCTATGTGTCTGTCTGACCAAGTCCTATCTCCTTGCTGTATGTACGTACTGCACCTGCACCACCTCTCTCCCTTTATAGCATTTAACACAGTTACAATTTTATTTTGGATATCTGCAACCCTTCTAAACCACAGGCTCCATGTCTGCTTTTGCTCAGAGTTGTCTCTCTGAAGCTTATCCCATGCCTGATGCTTAGTAGCTATTCAATAAAAACAAATTGAATGAATAAATTCTATACCATGCTCATGACCTGCCACTTCATTGCCAAATTATACATAATAATTGAGGTTGAAGCCAATGCCATTAAGAATGCTCACAGCCTATTATGTGGTTTGAACCTCTGACCAACCTGTTGGCATCCAGCTCTGTCTCCAGCTGTGATCACTGACCCTATCGGAGGTGTTGGGGATCAGGAGAGAGGTGACGGTAAAGGTTGGAGAATATGAGGGTACCGAGTGCACCCCAGCCCCCAAAGTTTCAGCTTATTATATGACTGCAGGAGGAAGCACTTGGAATCAGCTCTATCAATTATTAAAAACTCATAATTCAATCCGTATTAAAGATTTATTGCAACAAACTGAAAAACAAAGTACAGACACAAAAGAAACAGAGAACAGGGCTCCTGCCATCAAAGTTACACAGTATATATAAATTGCTCATGTCAATGAGAGCAACATAAAGAGAAATGGGCTATGGGAAAAAAGAAAACAAAAAACAAAAAACCAAAAAAAACCCCAAGGATTCCTGGAAGAGATTTTCAGCTGTGTGTGTGCACACGTGTGCTCTCCTGTGTATGTTTTTGGGTTTCCTTGCATTCTTTTTTTTTTCTTTGGCAGCAGGCGCTTTCTCCTGCCCCAGGCATTGATTCCCTCTTGTGTTCAGAATCCTCACCAAGACTGGAAGCATTACAATTTTTCAATCTTCAATCAGCGGCTCGTGGCCATTTGTCGGCCCGTCAGCAGCACGGAGCCTGCCGCTTGCTCTGCCTTGGGTGCGTAGAGTTTGTTTGTCGGCAGAGACACCTGGTTGTAAATCCCTGCTCCATCTCTGACCAGCTGTAAGAACTTGGGCACACTTCCTGAACACTGTGAGCCTCCTTTCCCTCATCCATAAGCCGAGGAGAGGAAAAATACACACCTCACTGAGTATTACGTGGAAGCGTATCTACAAATTGCCTCCTACGTGGGAATTTACTGCAGAGTTCCCTCATTTTGTGCTACCCTCGTGCCTGTGATTGTGTTCAACTTGTATATGAATAAATTGCAGCATACTTCTCTATTTGATGTATATATATCCTTTAATTGAAATAGGGACCCAAAGGCAGGCTACTGGCATCTTAGAAGTAAATGATACCAGCATCCAGATTAGAAGTTAGCAATGGTGTTAGCAATCACCCAGCTCCTGGTGATGCCACCCCTACCCTGTCCCAGAAAAAAAAAAAAAAAAAAAAAAAGAAGTTAGCAATGGGAGAGCTTTCTTCGCCCCTGTTCAAAGAATCCAGGCATTTGAGTCATGTTGAACCTTAATAGTTGTGTCTGACCTTAGAAAAAGGTTATTTGAGTTCTCTGGGCTTTGGTTTCCTTGTCTATAAAATAAGGATACTCCCTGTACCAATGTATGGGGGTTATGGGGAAGATTCAATCAGTTAATATTTATACAATTATTAGAATCATCCCTAGTGCATAGAAGGTTGGTCAGAGTTGTTTTTTCTTCTGCAGTTATTATTGATGCTGTTGATGCTGTTAGAACGAGCCTGTGAGGTGAATTGAAACATATCAGTGAATAATTCATTTCTTGTTTCAGCAGGTTCAAACGTCTCATTATAAAATATATACTCAACATGTCCATTTCTTAGCAGCTCCTTCACCAATATCCTAGTCCAAATTGTCATCATCTCCCACCAGAATGACCACAAAATCCTCTGTAGATCTTTCCATAACCACCGCTTTCTACCAAGGTCCCCCTTAAAGAAAGGACTCTTTTCAAACACACATCTGATCATGTTGTCACTACCTGCTCTCAATCTTAAAACTCATTATTGGTTTCCCATTGTTGTGAAAACTGAAGCAAACGCCTCTGCATGGCCTTGCATGGTCTGGCCCCCATGCATCTCGACACACTCATCTGCTGCTCCCTCTTCCTCATTATCTAGAGCCACCTTGGACCTCTTCCGGTCCTACCAATGTGGGAAATGTCACAGCACATCTTTCCCCCTGGAATGTTCCCCTCTCTTTACCTCACCTGGCTAACAGTGCTATTCATTCATCAGGTCTCAGAATCGATATTGCTTTATATATGTGCCTTCCCATCCATATATAAACTGGAATCCTGTGTCTACTCTTTCATAAGACCATCTCCTCTTCCTTCACAGCATATGGTACAGCTTGATAATTTTTTTTTCAGCTTGATAATTAACCACTGTGTTTTTATTGTTGATTTCTGCTTTCCTCGCTGGCATGTGAGCTGCATGAGACAGTGTCTTGTTCACTGCTCTATCCCCAGCACTTTGCACATGATAGGTGCTAAGAAAATATTTCCCTGTCACATGAATGCAATTTCAGAGGTTCTTGTAAAGTTCATGAGAACCAGAAAGACTTCCCTCCCACGATCCTCTATCATGTAAATCTGGGTGTTCTGTTCTCAGCATGGTCACTGTATGCGCCTGAGCTGTGCTCACCTCCCTATATTGTAAATGATCTATTGACAGTGTTCCTCATTAGACTGTCTCATTCATTTCTCCCACCCACTGCCTACCATAGGTATTTGATAGACATATCTAGAAGGAAAAAAAAAAAAGAGAGAGAAAGAGAGAGAGAAGGAAGGGAGAGAGGAAAGAACAGACTTTGGTCCAGTGGGAGTGAAATCACTTCTTGACCACTAAGTCCATCCCTCTCCCTGGGCACATTTTAGCCACATGGCAAGTCAAGAGAAGTTTCATACTGGAAATGCCCCACCTGGTGGGGCCCAGTCAAGAAACCAAACAGGACACCTCCACTGCAGCCAGAGAAGACGGTAACCAGAGCCCAAGCAGTCAAATGGCGCCTGGCATGGGCTCAACCTTAGACCATAATCCCTGGCCCAGGATAACAGCAAGCTCATGTCTATTTAAGCAAATCCAGATAAGGCTTTTGTTTATGTGGAATGGAATGCTCAACTCCTCCATTATTCTGTGAAAGGCTGCAGGGGGAAAAATAGACATTTTTGCAAAATCTGTTTCTAGCAATCTTCAATAAACTAAAACAGTTGAGCATACAGAATTTTCTGTTGTTTCTGCAAAGAGATAATTTGTTACATGGAAGCTCATTTGCTTATTTGGAGTAAACACTGCCTCAGACCCAGTAGAGATTAACACTCATGGTTGAGATGGATTGAGAAGGAAGAGACATAATACTTCACTGTTATATTTACTGTGTTAAATATAGAGTGGGAATTGATGAAAAATGTGCTGGAATTCCCCGTGTGAGCCTAAGTGATGAACTGGGGTTTATTTGCCATCTGGCTTTTAAGCAGGGATTTTTTTTCATGTCAGAAAAATGGCACCTTCAGAAGTATCGCATTACAGACATCTGTTTATCAGACCTTTGCCTAAATGAATTATTCAGAATATGCTTAAGGTTGTACTTCACCTGACATATGGAAATATAAAGTTGCATACTCAATGCCGGCATATATCTGTCTACATAAAATCAGGTGTCATGCTCGAAACCCAGAGTGTTGCAACTTGGTAGGTGGTGCTTTTAGTCCTTGGGATATTAATTGCTCTGCTCTGTGTGGTTCTTGATGCCTCGATTTTTGGAAATCAATCTGTGGAATTCCATGTAACTCTAGTTTTCTGTACCATTGCTGCTTCTTGTTCCCATTATGTCCCTTACAACAGTAGAAAACTGTTCTTAGTTAATACGGATTTCACGCCAAGACTGTTGGCATTTCTGTGTTTCATCAAACAAAGGGAACTCTGGCATTACCCAGAAGGGAGGCTTCCTGGACATAATGAGACCCAAGAAGTAGTTTCTATGCAAGTCAGGCTTCAAAAGAACCTCGGAACCCACCACGCCGCCAGGGTACGGCAGCAAGAATGTGCACCAAATATAGGCGGTAGCACTGCCTGGCAGATTGTCCACTATTTTGCATTCATTCACTGCTTCCTTCATCAGATATTGGCCAAGAGTACCTACTGTGTGCCAGATATTAAAGATGTAGATCCTACTCCCCACTGGCATGGAACTTACAGGGAAGCAGGGAAGAGGGACACAAAGAAAAGAATCACTGTGTTTAATATATAACTTCAAACTGCAATGACAGCTTTTAAAAAATAAGAAATAGGTCTATGAGAGTCTGTGCTAAAAGACCCTGGCCCAGGACTTCAAGGAGGACTTCTTGGAGGAGGTGACCTTGTCATGAAAAGGATGAACAAGGTTGTCCCTTGTCAAAGAAAAGGAGAAAGAGGCTTTCAGATTGGAGGGAAGCCATATGTTGATATCTAGGTGCTACAGGGTTCATGCAGCATTTCATGAAATATTGAGGCCAGTTTGGCTGGGGCCAAGAGAGCTCAGTGGAGAGAAGGGTTGCTGCATCTGAAGAGGTCGGCAGGCCCAGACACCAGGGCATTGGCTGGGGTAAGGAGGTTGGTGCTTACAGAGCAAGGGGCAGTGGGAAACCATTGCTCTACTCTAGCAGAGATGAATAACACGACCCCGTTCTAACTTCAAAATATTGCCGAGGTCTACCCTCGTTTCTTATTTGTCTTGGAATTCCTTAACATCCCATGGCCAGTGAATGCTGTGGAATAATACGTTATGCAAGAAAAGCGCTTTGATGAGATATGAGGTCCGTGTGAGTTCCAGAAAGAGACCCCACAAGGACTCACCCCGTAAACTGGTGGGAAGTTTCCTTCAACTTCTGTAAATGTCCCTGGGGGCGTCCCTTCAGAGACCCTGGTGTTCTCCTTTGCTAAGGCACAAATAAAGAGATGCCGTTTAGAAAGTTTTGAGGACAGCAGAGCAAACACAAGTAAGGGATGAAGGACATGGAAAAGAGACGGAAGGAAGAGAGGCTCCCTGTTTTGGGGTACTGCTAAGCCAGAGAAGTGAAGACAGGGTGTATCCCCAGCAGGTGAACTGCAAACTAACAGAGCTCAGTACTTGGAGAGGGTAGTAGAAGCTGGAAGTGAGCAGCTTCTGGATCAAGCCGTGCGTGGAGGGTGTTTGTTATTCAAGGAGGCTGGGACCATTTGGCAGCACATCTGTCCGTCCAATGTCTGAGTTTCAGGGAGCAGCCACATTCTCACAAAATGTACCCTGTATATGCCCCAACCTGAGGCAGCACCGGGATAAGGTGCCTCGGGGGACTGAGAGCAGAAGGTGGGGTGTCTTTATTTGCCTCCTTCCCACCTAGCACTGCAGATCTTTCTTGGATAATTTTTTAAAAAATTTATTCATAGAGACACAGCTAGAGAGAGAGAGGCAGAGACACAGGCAGAGGGAGAAGCAGGCTCCATGCAGGGAACCTGATGTGGGACTCGATCCCTGGTCTCCAGGATCACGCCCCGGGGCTGCAGGCGGTGCTAAAACACTGCGCCACCGGGGCTGCCCTTGGATAATTTTTTTAATGGTTTAATTGAGGTATAATTGATACATGAAAACAAACAAACAACAAACCTGGATGTATTTAATATGGAATGATGAGTTTAAACATATGTATTCACCTACGATGTATCACTATAATCAAGGTAATGACATTTCTATCACTTCTGAAAGTTTCCTGTGCCTTTTTGTTTTTGGGTTTTTTTTGTTGTTGTTGTTGTTTTGCTTTTCAGTTTTTGTTTTTATAAGAGCATTTACCATGAGATATGCACTCTTTTTAAAAAATTTTATTTATTTATTTATTTGTTTATTTATTCATTCATTCATGAGAAACACAGAGAGAGAGAGAGAGAGAGAGAGAGAGTGAGGAGAGAGAGGCAGAGACACAGGCAGAGGGAGAAGCAGGCTCCATGCAGGGAGCCTGATGTGGGACTTGATCCCGGGTCTCCAGGATCACACCCCAGGCCGAAGGCAGCGCTAAACCACTGAGCCACCTGGGCTGCCCGAGATCTGCACTCTTAACGAAATTTTAAGTGAAGAATTTTTTTTTTTTTAAGTGAAGAATTTTTAAGTCTATTGTTGATCACAGTCACAATGTTGTACAGCAGAACTCTAGAACTGGCTCATCTCACGTAACTGAAACTATACCCATTGAACAACCCACCATCTGTCTCTCCCTTCAACTCCTGACAACCACTGTGTGTTCCATGCTTCTGTGAGTTTGAATGTTTTGGCTGTGTTGTGTAGGTGGAATCGCACAGTATGTGCCCTTCTTTGCCCGGCTCATTTCACATAACCTAAAGTCCTCCAGGTTCATCTGTATTGTCACAAATGGCAGGATTCCCTTCTTTTTATTTATTTATTTTTAAGTTTTTATTTTAGTTCCAGTTAGGGAACATACAGTGTTATATTAGCTTCAGGTGCAGGTGTACGATAGAGTGATTCATCAGGATGACCTTCTTTTTAAGGGCTAAATAGTATTCCATTATAGAAATATTGCACATTTCTTCATCCATTTATTTCTCAGAAATTTTTAAAAGTCAGAATGAAAGCTGTGTGTGTGTGCATGCGCGTGTGTGTTTAAGCACCATCCCGACACACTGCCTGCATTATGCATAAATGTGTGTGTCCTAGAATATTATTCCCAGGACTTTGGCTGTTGAACCTTATTCTCTGTGAGGCTGGAGTAGTAAGTTTATGAAACCCATCCATCTTAGGCCTGATTAGTGCATGGGGAAGCATCTTCTTTCACCCCTCAGGTTCTTCTTGGCATTTCTATTCTCAGGGACCGTCTGCTTTGCACCTGCTGGGAAGGCCAACTCGTTTGCGGGAGGCCACTTGTTCTGAAGAAAGCTTAAAGGGATGGAATCCAAGTGGTTAATTTTGTTAGAGAAGAATTGTTTTGTTCTGTGTTTGGTGAAGTTTCACTCTATTCCACTTTTCTACAAATTCCCTGGTTCCCAATTCCCTCAGACAACAAAACTACAATTTGCTGGGTAAACAAAAACAGTAGGGATGGAACTTCCCTGGCAGCCAGTCTGTCAGAGGCGCTGTGCTTGTTAGCATGGTAAAAGAGTTAGAGGCTTCCTTCAAGTTGTACAAAATTGAATTACTTAATAAACTTGGTGTAACTTTCTTCCCTGGGAGTCAGTGCTGTTAAAAAAACAAAAAAATCCAATAAGGCTATTTTGCAGCATTAGCATTTTTTGCATTGGGGCAGGGTGTTCAAGCTCTATTTGTTCATCCCTTTTTTGCTAAATAGCAACTGTTCCTTAGCCATTGCTTCTGAGCTAACAGATGTGACTGTAGCCAGAAAAGAGAAGTTGTTTGGTTGCCCTTTCAAATCCGATTGCTAGCATGCTGAACGATTTATTCAGAGTCTTCCTCCTTGAAGAACACCTCTCCCCCAAACTACCAAAAAGGGAAGAAAGGCAGATAGCTAGCAGGTTAACCGTCTGCACTAGAAAGCATTTCACAAATGCCCGAGGCGAGCTCACACACCCCGGGTGGGGGGGTGCTATCTGCAGCAGCCAGCCCCCAACCTGAGAAACACGCTGTTTCACATCAGGTTATTAATAGCTGAGGGCTAGCTGCTGTTCCCTAGAAGTGGAGCCAGTGTCCACATGCTCTCAATGACACTGATGTTTCCAAGATGAACTTTGTCGGGAGCCCGGCTGCAGGGTTCCTCAACTGCATTCTGGAGAAATCCTGTGCCTTCTGCTTGTCAGGCCAACCGCCCCATAGAATCAGCAGCAGTGAGCAATACTTCATCCCGGAAGGAACACGTTACTCTATCATTTCTTTAAAATGCCCCACTTAGGACCGCAAGTGGCGTTGATCTGCTTCCTAGCACATCAGGACCAATGTCGAAGCAAGTCTGCAGAAGGTACTCACCCTATGGGCAACCCCAAAAAGCAATTTATTAGCCCCCCCAAAAAATATACATTGTCAGGTAGTGTATAAGGATTAAATATTTATGTCTGTTTGCTGGGATAATAAAACTGTATTCAATTACGTCGTAGGCACAACCTAATGATTGTTGAAACTTGGTAATAACCTCAAAACTCATAAAAAATACAGGATAAACAATGCTGGAAGAAAATTATGGGAAAATAGCCTCTGGCCAGTAGAAATGTGCCTTTATGTTGAAATAACAGTGTATGCATAAAAAAAAAAATGAAGTCAGCTTACATAACCGCACTCTAATCTCCAGAAACTTTTCTTTATGTTTTTGTCAGTAGGATTCGCAGTAAACGTCTCAGTCAATTGCAAGCCATTCTCATGGACTTGGAGCCCGTTGAGGGTTAGGGGCAGCTCTGTCTTCACCTTTGAACTCTTGGCACTTGCACAGAACCCAGGTCCGAGCTGATGATCTGTAAATATTTGCAGAACTGAATGAAAACATGATTTTGGTATCTCTCTCCCTGTGACTCTCAACCAAGGGTGCTTTTGCCTACCAGTGTGCATTCGGCAATGTCTGGAGGTGTTCTAGGCTGTTACAGGTTGGAAGGGTGGGGGGTGCTACTGGCATCTAGCAAATAGAAGCCACGATTGCTGCTAAACATCCTACAGAGCACAGGGCGCTCGTCTGCAACAAAGTGTCAGTGGTGCTGAGGTTCTGGTTCCAGCTCATCTCCTGTGCTGGCCACAGTGTCCAGAGGACTTCACTCTGAGAAGTCCTGCACTGTGCTGTCCTCAAGGGAAGCGCTGTGTCCAAGTGTCAGTATTCTAGAGCTGCTAAAACCAAGTCCCACAAGCTGGAGGCTTCGACAACAGACATTGACTGTCTGCCAGTCTGGAGGCTGGAAGTCCGACATCAAGGTGTGTCAGGGCTGGTTCCTTCTGAGGGCTGGGGAGGAGAATCTGCTCCAGGCCTCTTCCCTAGCCTCTGCTGGGTTGCTGGGCATCCTTGGTGTTTCTTGGATGTAGGGGAATCACCCCAGGCTGTGCCTTCATCCTCATGAGGTGGTCTTCTTCCGTGTGTGTGTGTGTGTGTGTCCATCTGTGTGTCCAACCCTCCTCTTTTCATGAGGACCCAGCCATACTGGATTAGGGCCCACCCTGATAGCCTCATCTTCATTTGTGTATCTGGAAAGAACTTTTTTTTTTTTTTCTGAATAAAGTTACATTCACAAGTACTTTGGGTTGGGACTTCAATATCTTTGGGGGGAGGGGTATCTTTCAG
The DNA here is from genome assembly GCF_053574225.1 of Canis aureus. Taxonomy (NCBI): domain Eukaryota; kingdom Metazoa; phylum Chordata; class Mammalia; order Carnivora; family Canidae; genus Canis; species Canis aureus. The sequence continues at coordinate 42,888,405 of NC_135618.1, forward strand.
CCCATAAAAATCCACTTCTCTCCAGCTCTATAGCCCAGGTTTATCATTCTTCCCAAGCAGTGTACTGTCCAAGGTCTGACACTTTATCTTCCTACCTCCAACCTTTCAGGGATCTCTCCACCACTTTAGGACGAGGCCCCCTAGCACAAGCCTGCCACGTCCAGCCAGATGGTGCTTGACTGTGCCTCACTCTTCTAGGATTGTGCTTTTGCAATTGCTTTTCCTCCTTCCTCCCTCCCTCCCACCCTTCCTTCCTCCTTCCTCCCTCCCTCCTTTCTTTCTTTCTTTCTTTCTTTCTTTCTTTCTTTCTTTCTTTCTTTCTTTCTTTCTTTTCTTTCTTCTTTCCTCCCTCCCTTCCTTCCTCCCTTCCTTCCTCCTTCCTTCCTTCCTTCCTTCCTTCCTTCCTTCCTTCCTTCTTTCCTCACTGGAACCTCAAGCTTATTCCCCAAGATCCTGGAGCGTGACCTCTTCTAGACATTCCCCCAGTTGTGTCCAATTCTATCCGATGATATTTCCAGGTTGCAGCTTTAATTATATAGTTCTCCCAAATTAATCCATTAAAGAACACAGAGTGGGTCACCTGGGTGGCACAGTTGGTTAAGCATCTGAATCTTGGTTTTTTGCTCAGGCGTGATCTTGGCATTGTGAGATCGAGCCCTGCATTGGGCCCTTTGTTCAGCAGGGACTCTGCTTGAGATTCTCTCTGCCTGTTCCCCCCTCTAAAATAAATAAATAAATCTTTGGAGGGGAAAAAAAAAAAAAAGCACAGAGCAGACCCTCAACTAATGACTGAAATAGGTTAGTGAATCCTATCCCATCTCTTCCAGAAAGTCATTCCCCCAGGTATCAGAGTAGGATGGAGGGCATGCAGAGGAAAGATCCTAAGGTCAGAATGCCTTGTCATGGGGTCCTTATCCACCTTATTTATTCACTGAGCAGTCTTTTCTCTATACCCCAGTTAACTCGTCTACAGAAGATGGTTGGGGTCCCCACTGCATGGATGGAATGAGTTCACACATGTACAGAATTTCAAACAGACTTAGCACCCACAAATATGACTCTATTCCTCTGCTTCTGAACATGCTAGACCTCCTGTTCTGTAGCACTTTCTTATTACAGCTGCAACAAGTCACCACAAATTTAGTAGTAATTTAAAACAACACAAGTGTATTTTCTTACAGCTCTGGGGACCATAAGTCCAAAATGGGTCTTACTGAGTTAAAATTTAAATATTGGCAGGGATGTATTTCTTCTGAAGACTCTCAGGGAGAATCTGATCTTCTGCCTTTTCTAGTGTCTAGGGGCCACTGCCTTCACTTGGCTCATGGGCCCTTCTTCCATCTTCAAAGCCAGTAGCTTAGCATATTGAAATCTCTGATCTGATCCCTGGTTTGGGCATCACACCTTCTTCTCTGGCCCTCCTGCGTGCCTCTGGTAAGGGTATCTATCTGTGATTACATTGGGCCCACCTGAATAATCCAGCGTCATCTTGCATCTTCAGATCTTGAACTTAATCACATCTGCAAGGTTCCTTTGCCATATCAGGTGACATATTCACATGTCCCAGGGGTCTGGATGTAGTCATCTTTGGGGGGCAATATTCTGTCTACCATACTCTCTAAAGATGTTCAATGTGCATGACCTCCCAGGGCCTCTGATGGGTTCGGAGCCAGCACACATAGGCTGTGTTCAGGCTCTGACACCTAGAAGCTGAGTGGCTTTGCATGGGACACATAGTGTCTCCAAGCTCATCCTGTCTTCTGCAAAATGGAGTGAGAAATCATGTCGTGAGGACCAGGGAGCAGCAAAGGGTTTTGTGCCTGGCCAACCATGTGCTGGGTAACAAGGACATGTTATAGGACTGTTGCTGGTTTTACTCTTATCTCTATTATTTTAACCCCAAGTCTAGCCATTTCCTCATTGCCTGTAGCTAACAGCTTTCTGGCTGTCTGAAGCAAGGAGCGTACTTGAGGCCCTCTGCTCTCACCACCCCATGTGTTCATCTGCCTTTGCCCTTACCTTGGTGCCTTTACTAATTGTGTTTGGGCAGGATTTGGTTTTTGTTTGCTTAGCAAACTCCATGAGGCGTTTCCAGATTTCTCATAGTGCTCTGCAGACTGATCTCTCTTCAAAGCAAAGATGTTGTTGGTTTGGTTGATTTACCTTCTGTTCATTAGTCTTGCCTCTGGAAGGTCATGAATCTCCAAAGAGAGACTACAGCGCAGGGAGACCACACCTGGGGCCGCTTGCAACCCTGGGGGGCGTGCAGATTTGGCATGCTCGTGGGGTCCTGCTATAGTGCCAGGAAGGAGAAAATGCAGACATAAGCAGAACATGGGAAAAGAAGAATACTAAGAGAAGTCTGTTGAGATGATAATCCACATTTGCAGTTCATGCAACTTCTCCAAACTTCTAGAATAATTTTGGGAGTTAGGAGCAGAGTGTCTTTTTAAGAGCAAAGGGAGTATGTAGGTTTTTTTTTTTTTCAACTTCAGCCTCCCCTCTGCCCCCCACAATGGAGTAACAGGAAGAGTTTAGCTTTTACTCAGGAATTTTTCCCCAGAGTTCAGTGCTCATTCCCAAACAATATAGTGCTTCCTTAAACGGAGGCAGGAGGCATTGAAGAGATAACAGGAAGATCCAAGACTCAGTGCTGGCCAAACCACATACCCTAAGGCTCAAGATGAGAAGGCAATTTCCTCTTCCGTTTTGCTATCCCTAAATTTACCTGAAGGAGAGCACCTCAATCTTTACACCTTCGTGACCCTTGGGAATCCTCTTTGTTCCTAAATAAAATAAAACTGGACACTCAGAACCTCACAGCAGGCGAGTCTGTGGGCAGCCAGCCATAACACGGCACCAGAAGCAAAGACCACAGGCTTCCACGCAGACATATATTTTCTCGAGGTTCTGGAAGGCAGGAATCTGAGATCAAAGTGTGGGTGGGCCTGGTTCTTCCCAGAGGCCCTGAAGGAGAATCTGTCCCGTGCCTCTCCGGGCTTCTGGCCTTGTCAGCAGGCAGTCCTGGCCATTCCTAACTTGTAGATGCATTATTCCAATCTCTGCCTCCACCGTCACACGCTCTTCTCCCTGTCTGTGTGTCTGTCTCTGTGTGTCCAGATTTCCCCTTTGACGTGGCTCCATAGTGTTCACTGTCAAAACTGTACTAGGAAACTCCCTCTAATCTCTCAAAATAGAGAATTGAGTCACATGATCAAACCTAGCCACAAGGATGCTGGGAAGTTAGACCTTTTCCCATGGAGTGACACCAACTTAGAGTGGATGGTAAGAGTGTATGCTTGGAATGACAGCCAGAAAGCCTGACAGCCTCTGCCAGGTGAGGAAGGGAAAGAGGGTCCCCTCTCCCTTGGCCGGAGAATCATGATGGAAAATTGGTGGGCTATTTAAAAATAAAGAAATGCAAAAAAGCAGAGTTTTAGAAACTGTTCTCTGACCACCTATTTAAATCTGATAAAGTAGCACTTTTAATTCATTTTCACAATTATAGACTCTGCAGTGCAATGCAAAAGCTCCACTTGAGCCTAAGGGCAGTGGTTCCCATTCAACACCCCTATGAATGGGAGACCCAGGCCAGCGGCCGCTGTTGTCCGCACTCCCTCCCACCGTCTGCCACGGCAAGGCCTCTGTGTTGTGTGAGACTGTCTTTTCTCTTGGTATCTGTCACCAGACATTGAGCACATTGACATCAAGCTCCGCTGGCCCCCCACCCATCTTCATACCCTTTGCATCCTCAACTCCTAACACAGTGCCGGGCACCTAGCAGATCCTTTGAAGGAGAGGTTCTGAGTTAGCAGCATCCCCAGCCCTTCCCTGAAGAAGCTCCAACTCCAAGGACCCAGGATTTTTCATGTGACCACAGTTCAGAGACTCTTCAGGGTGCCCTGTGGCCAATAGGTCTTTCTCTGACAGGCCTTTTGTGGACCTGGCTCCATGTCAGGCTGGGCAGGCCCTACCCTCCCCGGCATTCTCTCCTACACAGAGCTTCCAGGCAGCCAGCGGTTAAGACCATAGTGGGGAGCCATTGTGTGTGAAACACAGGGACAGCAGGCATGCAAAACTACTTCCCAGCTCTGCATGTGGCATAATTGTATTTTCAGGGAGGGCCGATCTATTAGCCAGGTGCAGGTCTCAACTGTGTAACTTTTATAAAGGAAACACTAAAGGCCTCTTGGGGTGAAGGATATTATAATTATGGATGATTTATACTCCCCAGCTAATGTATACATTGCACTTTATGAGAATGTTCTACTTGACGTGGCCAGAAACATTAAGCAAAAATAGTGTTGCAGCCTGGGTTAGAAACCCATCTTTTGTTTTATGTCTAATCTATCCAGTGCTAAAATATTTGGAATGATATGTCTGCATGCTGCTGGGAAGGAAATATGAACATAATAAGTGCATTTCTGATTTCAGACCAGATTGTAATTTCCTTCTAACAGACCTCACTGAGTTTAGCATATCTGTTCCTCGGTAGAATGTTCACTGTGTATTGGAGTACAAAGGTAGAAAGTAATAACAATAATTTCAGGGCTTAGGGGGACCTTAGTGGTTATCTAGCCTGGAGTGTCCCAACTCCTATTGCAGTGTTGACTGGGGAATTATCTGACATGTATGATTTGGAACCCAGGAGTCAGAGAAAAGAGGAAGAGGAAAAAAAGCCATGAAGGTCATCAAAGAGGGCAGGTGGTCCCTTTGCTATGTTGCCATGGTTAAGAGCAAACAGGCAGACCTAGCCGTGAGTCTTATCTCCACCTACTACCTTTGACACATCATGGAATCCCTCTGGATCTCAGTTTTTAGGGGATTAAGCCAAAAGGAGATCAACACAATCCCCTATGGGTTCTGCACACAATTCTGATGTAGTGGGGAAGGGTGTTCACACCAAGCTGGTTCTCCAACCCCAGTGGGGTGTTCTACATTTCAAGTCAGTCCTGATGCCATCTACCTGGAGATAGCGTCAGATCCCACAGGTTAAGGGCTCGGTCCCACAAGACTATTCCCTCCCTGCTTCAGACTCAGACTGTGACCCATCCGTGGGTTCAGCAAGCCAACCTGGCCTGTATGGGTTTTTATGGAGGCTTCATTGCATAGACATGAGTGATTAAATCCTTGGCCATTGAAGACTGAACTCAATCTCCAGCCCCTCTGTCATCCCCAGGGATTCGGGTTGGGTAGGACTGAAATTTCTGATTTTCTAATCACAAGGTTAGTTCTCACAACCAACCTCCATCCTCAGGTAGGGTCCAAAAGTCATCTCGTGAGCAAACAGGAGACACCTTTGTCCTCTTACCACTTAGGAAGTTCCAAGGGCTTCAGGAGCTCTGTGCCAGAAATACGTACAAAGACCCAATATATATTTCTTATTATAAATCACACTATCACAGGGATCAGGACAGCCCTCCCCTCGCAGTTCAATAAATGATTGTCACAGTTCAATAAATGGGATAATATATGCAAATTATCGCTGTGACAGCGGCATTGCCAAGGAGAAAGCAGACCCAGGGTGGTGAAAGTCAACCTTGCTCATCCACAGAGAAGGATTGCAGAGCACTTATCAGCCGAAGGATGTAAGAACTACATTCTGAAGGAACTTGCCCAAGGTCATCCAACTAATTAGTGGCAGAGTCTCGCTCTCTCCACTCAGGGTCAAGGCACTGGTGTTTAGCTGTAGCTTTCAGCAGACACCCTGAGACCCACTTCCTTCTCCTCCCAGCTGGATAGGCTCCGGGTCCTCTGTGCTTGCTGGAACTCAATCAAAGAAGGGCCTTTAATTGTTTCCACTCACTGTGTCCTAGACTGAGGAGGCACCTGCCCATTCCTTTTCTAGGTATGCATTTCACCCTACCTATTAGGAAGAGAATGAATTTTAGTTTCCTAAAAGTGAAACAGTGAAGCATCACCTTTACACTTTTTTTGTCAGACACAAGTACCACATTAATTATGATTTCCTTGATATTTTTCCTCAAATTGACTCATTAAAAAACAATTACCAACTATAGCCTCAATCTAAACAATAACCCAGTTTTAATATACTCTTCTTGTATTGAGGTGAAATTCACACAACACGCAATTAACCTTTTTAATGTGCACAATTCAGTGGTATTTAGCACATTCACAATGTTGTACAACCACCACCTCTCTCTAGTTTTAAAACACCAGCCATTAAGTAATTTCCCCCTTACCCCATTCCCTGGGAAACCTCTAATCTGCCTTCCATCTCTATGAATTGACTGATTCTGTATAGTTTATATGAAAGAAATAATACTGTATGCGATCTCTTTATCTGGCTTGTTTCAGTGAGCATCGTGTGTTTGAGGTTTTCTCTACATTGCAGTATCTATCAATGCTGCATCCCTTTTCGTGGCTGAATAATATTTCATTATATGGATCTACAACAATTGCTTTATCCTTTAATCCACTGATGGACTTTTGAGTTGTGTTCACTTTTTGACTATATGAGTAATGGTGCTGTAAACATTCATGCACAAGTTTTTGTGTGGACCTGTGTTTCATTTCTCTTGGATATATATCTAGGAGCAGAACTGCTGGGTTATACAGTTTAATATAGTTTTTATTAAACGTTTTTTTATTGCTATCCTACCACTATCTCCAGGACAATTGGTGGTGCATATGCAATTTAAGAAATACCACCAATAATTATTAAGAATATATATATATTATATATAATTATTAAGAATATATATATTATATATAATTATTAAGAATATATATATATAGATAGATATACACACATACATATACACATATACACACACACATATTGTCTCTATTTTACGGATCAAGAAATTGAGTTTTAGGTCCCCAGAGTCAGTAGAGTAGACCCAAGATTCTAAGTCAGATTTGACTTTTATTAATGCTTTATTCAATACATCCTTTGTGATTGGTTGATTATTATTAAGCGTAGCACGTAATAAAATGAATGCAACTATTACCCTCTCCATCTCTCTTCACGTGATTAATGAGTTCGATTCCAGCAACCTCTTTGAGTCTTTAAAACTACAGCCCCAAGATTCTGAACTGGCCTTTTACTAGTTCTAGACATAATTTCTCCATAATACAAGATAAATTCTAATCAATCAATTCTATTCTACCTCATTGCACATTTTACCCATCAATAGCTTTCAAACCTAACATTCTTACTATTTTTCCAACTATTCATTTTTGTAAATGAATTTTTAGTTTGTTTTCAAGGTCCCAAATTACGGATGAACTGAATCTCTGTTCTTGATTTGTGTTTACATAGAAAACCCCAATTTTAGCCTTGGCCCCTACTCTTGTTGCAAAGAGCCTGTCTTGACTACTGTAACATTGTGTTAGGTATTGTCAGAGTTCTCATCTGTGACAAACACACTCAACAGGGGATCTCGTACCTGGTGACTGTGTCTGTCTGGTGAAACCAATATATAGGATCACATGTGAAATAGAATTTGTGAACCAGAGGTGTAGCTCTATATTGTATAAAGACATTCAAAACTGCTTTTGTCCATGATGTGTTCCATTTGTGCCTCTTCCTTCTTTAAATCTGAAAGGAAGCTAGCTAGTTAGTAGAAATATTCTGCCCCAAAGGAAGATCAATACTAATCCTGTTCATTTCCCCAAGTGTAGCCCTTTTCTGAAATGAAGGTTAGGGAGATCTAACACAGCCTTCCTCCCTGTCTCCTGCACCGAAGGGAGGGTTCAGATATTCCAGATAGAATGTGCTCTTCTTGAAGTAGGGACTGTATACTTTGATGAATTGACCCTCTCCATTGCTTCAGCCAAACCACGTCATTCCAAGTGGAGATATTTCACAACCTCAGAGCCCAGCTCTCCCAGCACAGACATTCAGCTGCCTGTCCCAGAAGAGTGTCTTGGGGAGAACTTAATTCATCCCTTGTCAGGAAGCCTGGAAAAATACCAGGGAAGAAAAGAAGCTGGCACACATCTGCAGAGGGACCCAGGAGTCCTGGGTACCCCAAGGATTATTATTTCTCAACATGGGTCTCAAGGCAGCCTATGCAAGATTCATTTAAGGATTTGTTAAAAATGTGGATTGGGGAACTCAATCCCAGACCAGCTGAATCAGATTACTGGGGCTTGGAGCCAGTACATCTGAATTTTTATCAAACTACTCCATGATTCCAGTGTCTGCTCATTTTACGAACCATGAGTGTAGGAGGACTTCATAAATGCCAGGTGAAACTATCTGAGATCCAATCAAATTAATTATTAATTAAATAAACATCTGCCTATATCCCAATTCATAACTTTCATGTTGCAATTCCCTCCTGATGTCCAGAGGCACCATTTAATGAATGGGTAACCAGGGACATAAATATAAATTATGTATTCATTTTCCCAAACCCTTTTAGCCTTCCCAGTGAAAATGGGGCTGTGTGTCCCTGAGAATCTCACCTGATGGGAGTGGTTTGTGGTTCTTCCAGAGAGAGAAAATGTTCCCTGTCCTCCGAATGTAGACAAGATGAAGCAGCAATTTCACACTGGTATTATGCTTAATAATTAATCATACCCAGAAATATGCATGAGCATTGGCTACAGGCATTCTCAGTCAATAAGTATTTTCAGTGCAACAAATGCAGACTTAGTCCCCACCTTAAGTAAAGGATGGTGAAGGAAGAGGAGGAGGGTAGGGGACACTCTAATTGGCTAAAGGGGCCCCGTTTAAGAACTATTTCTCCATTTAATAACAATAATATTTATTGAGTGATTTCTATTAATCATGTAATTTAATTTCTCTAAATTAATTCCTCCAAACAGCCCTGTAGAGTAGGTACTATTATTAGCTGTATTCAATAAATGGGGAAAAAATCCCGAAGCACAGAGAGTTGTAGTAAAGTTCTCAGTATCGCACAGCAAATAAGTGGTAGACCTGGGATTTGAATGATGGAATTGCAGTCCAGAGCTTACTATCTGAAATACTTCTCTATAATTCGGCTACCATGAAGCTTGTTTTAAAAGAAGCACAGTCTTCCAATAAATTGATTTCATTGGCAGTGGTGGTGGTGGTGGTGGTGGTGGTGGTGGTGGTGGTGGAAATCTGTTTTGATTATTGAATTAGGGTTCTCCTGAAGAACAGAAACAATAAGAGAGGGAGAGAGATACAAAGAAGTTAATTATGAGGTACTTGATCACAGGGTTATGGAGCCGCAATCTGCCATCTGCAACCTGGAGATTCAGGAAAGCCTATGGTTTTGTTCCAGTCTAAACCCAAAGGCCTGAGAACAAGAGGTGTCACTGTGAGTCCAAAGACCACAAACTAGGGGCACCAATGTCCCAGGGCAGGAGATGGATGTCCCAGCTCAAGCAAGGGAGCAAATTCCCCCTTCCTCTGCCACTTTTGCTCTATTTAGGTCCTCAAAGGATTGGATGATGACCACCTGCATTCAAGAGGGTGATCTACTTTACTCAGTCTACAGATTGGAATCCTAATCTCTTCTGGAAACACCCTCACAAACACACCCAGAAATCATGTTTTACCAGCCATGTGAACATCCCTTAGCCCAGTGAGATTGACATACAAAATTAACCATCACAGTGATAGACCCGTATGGCTTTCTACTGAGGAATGATAACTTACATAGTAGGTGAGGGAAGGATTTCTAAGGGATTGAGTGACTTGGCCAAGATTATCCCTAAAATGGCCATGATGAGACGTCCACTTTTCTGCCTGAAATCAAAGCCCTTTCTACTATTTCTCTTGCTTTCTCAGAACATAAATGGCCCATTTGTGTTGATCCTTAGAAAATTAGACAGATCCTAGTAATTAACATAAAGCACCTAGGACAACAGAGGCAATCTATGCTGTAACAAACTGCCACAAGTTGGGTGGCTTGAAACAATAGAAATGTATTCTCTCGCAGATGTGTAGACTAGATGTCCAAAATTAAGGTGTCAGCATGATTGATTTCTTCTGGAACCATTGGATGCTTCCCTCTCAGTTTCTGGAGTGATTCCAGGCAATTCTTTGCATCCATTGGCTTGTGGCTACATCATTCCAATCTCTACCTCCATGTTCATATGACCTTTCTTTTGTGTTTCTGTGTGTCCTCTCCTCTTCTTGTACATAAACTAGTCATTGCATCTAGGACCCACCCTAAATCCAAGATGACCTCATCTCGAGATCCTGAACTTCATTACATCTGCAAAGACATTTATTTACAAATATTAATCCTGACTTCATTAAATGCACCCATTTTCTATCCTGTGATATAATTAACCACACATTTAGCAGTTTAACACATAACCATTCTCTCACAGTTTCTATGGGTTAAGAGTTTGGGAGAATTTAGCTGTGACCTCTATCCAAGGTCTCAGAAGGCTGCAGTGAAAGTATCCAGTGAGCTGTGTTCTCATCCTGGGGCTCGACTGAGGATCTGTTTCTAAGCTCACTCAGGGTAGTGATACAATTCATTTTCTTGTAACTCTAAGGGGTCCTCTTAGGGTCCTGGCTTCTTGTTGCCTCTTGGCCTCTCAGGTCTTAGAGGCTGCCTTGATCTTATAGAGGCCACCTACAGGTACATAGATTCAACATAATCACAATGTGACTTTCTCACACCTTTTACCACATTATGCTGATTGTAAGCAAGTCACAAGTCCACTCACACTTGAGGAGGAAATTATACAAAGGTATGAACAAGAAGTCAGTATCTTTGAGGGTCACCTTACACTCTGAATGCCACATTGAAATGTTGCATGAATATGCACAAAGTTCCTAGCACGTTGTGTAACACCTGGTAGATACTTAATGCCTATAACTGCTGTTAACTGGTAGCTGTAATTATTATCCATGTTAATCACTGTTCTGATTTCAGGGTCAGTACATATGTCCCTGTGGGCTGTGCACTGCGTAACACCAGGGGATGGCATATGCATAGATCAGGATGTGAATAGAGCCCCCAGGATGTGTGAAACTCAATGGTTCTAGCTGTGATAAGGAGTCTAAGGCACTGGAATAGATTTCTGAAAGGCCTGAGAATCCTACGTTGATATAAACTAAGACTGATTTAAAATTCGTAAGCACTGGCTTTGGTTCTGGCTGTTGAGTGGTAGTGGTATACAGCAGTCCCCTCTTATCTCTGGGGATTATATTCCAAGACCCCTAGTGGATGCCTAAAACTGTGAATAGTACCAAATGCCGTGTATACTGTATTTTCCCCTATACATACATATCTATGATAAAGCTTAATTTCTAAATTAGATATAGTCAGAGATGAACAACAATAGTAACTAATAATAAAATAGAACAATTCTAACAATATACTCTAATCAAAGTTATGTGAATGTGGTTTCTCTTTTTCTCCCTCAAAATATCTTATTGTGCTATACTAGTATACTGGTCTTCCTCTTGTGATAATGGGATGATAAAATGCCTACGTGATGAGATGGAGGGAGGTGAATGACAGGTGTTGGGACATAGCTTTAGACTACTGTTGACCTTCTGAACATATATCAGAAGGAGGATCATCTGCTTCTGGGCTGTGATTGACCACCGCGTGTAACTGAAATCGAGAAAATGAAACCATGGATGGGGGAGGGGTACTACTGTATTTGGCTTAGTTCTGCCCTATGCATGCTGATTTTTAGAGCCTCAGCCAGCATGGGACAGTGAATACAATTTTTTGCTCTCTGCACTAGCCAACTGTAACGTCTTTTCCTAAATTAGAGGGTGATTGCCAATTTTTTTTTTTTTTTGCTTATTTTCCTTACAGTGTTTTTCCACAATTAACATCATTTATTTTCCTGTGTCTGTGTTTGATTCCCAGCAAAGAGTTGGCTTGTTTTGGAAGGGATAAATTAACTTGTGATTCTGTCACTTGCTAGCTGTTGAATGTGAATTCCATAGCCACTGTAGGCCACAAGTGTTGGGTGGGTGAGCCGAGGTCACATTTTAACCTCATAACATCCAACACTCCAGAGATGTGAAAGCCTCTGAGAAGGTAGGAACAGCTTCCCCTGAATTGCTTTGTTGTCTGGTGCCTCAGTAATAAATTAGGGAGCCAGTGTTCGTCTCAACAGGGATTTGTTACGATGGTGCCTTAATGCCCCAATGTTGTTAACATTCCCATTTCCAGGTGTATGTAGCTGTGTGACACTAAACAACGGGGCTGCATGTCTGCGTTTCCTTCTGGCCATTGTTGGTGATGGCTAACCAGAACATAACCACATCATCTGACTTAAGGCGAGTTTAATAAACAGATTGCTTATCAATCTATGGACCGGAGTATAAGGAAACCAGAGACACTGCAGAGCCTGGAGCCATTAAAATATATGTTATCACCACTAAGCCAGAAGGGCATGAAGGAGATTGAACTCAGAAAGAGATTGGGGTGCAGCTGGCCCAAGATTTGGAATAAATTCCCTGGGCTCCTTTTCTCCATTCACTTGCCTGAACTCTCCATCCCCACAACCCAACATGCTGCTAGAAAGAGCTGTATCCTGTTGAGACGTCAGCCAGTCATCCTCCAGGGCTGGCAGCAGCGTGCAGAAGGACAGAGAGGGGTGGATCTGCAGGTGCCCCTGGAAGATGACAACGCTCCTTCATGGCCCCCTTTCAGCCTTAAAGCAATAGGGGGCCAGGGAGGTGGTCAGGAGCACAGACATCATGGCCTGATAATTAAACATCAGGCTGTAGATTCAAATAAAAGTCCTGCCACCTCCTCGCCTTATGGCTTCTGGCAAGTAAGCTAATCTTTTGAGCCTCATTTCCTCATCTACAAAATCATATAATACAAGGACGTTTATCTTGGCCTACAAAATGGTAGACATTGCAGTCTCTGTCCCCTTATGTTCTTTTTCTTCATAGTGCTTGTCATCTAATATATTCTACATTTACTTATTTATTTATTGTCAACTCTTCCATACTCCAACTAGAGTATAAGTTTGGGATTTGGGTGTATTTTATTTGCTGATAAATCCCCAGTGGGAAAAGTCAAGCATAGAGTAGGCAATTAATAAACATTTAGGGCATCAGTATTTAAGATAGTGGCCTCAAAGGGCTTAGTGCAGGGCCTAGAATGTATTAAGGGCTTGTATTTGATCAAGTATTTGATAGTAAATGTATCAAGCTGATTTTAAACAAACACAGGCAGACAAGCAGAGAATGGGAAATCTTCACCATGTAGGCATGATTATTTGGAAACGTGAATAAAATAAGCCTCGTGAAATGATCTGTGGTGAGTTCCTCACAGAGTCATATAATTTTTTAAACAATTCTATAATTCCACCTCTCTAAGTAATTTTGTTGTGCCATTCATTCCTTTATACATTTTTGGTAAATGACCTAAAATCCATAGTCCTATATGTCAGATCTCTCTACTTTGTCTATAAACCCAAACTGACATGGTCTCCAAATCTATACAATTGCCAATAATTCAGCACGCTTGCAATGTGTAACAGAGACTCAGGATGCAGAGGATTTCTGTTGGGTCCTCACCCTGGGCAAGCCTCAGGAAGAATTTCCTTGCCTCCTGGTCAGGTAAATAAAGTTAATGACATATGTGGTAGCCTGAGATGCTGTGGGAGGCTTTTTGGAAAATAGGGAGGCCTCCTGGGGGCTTTTGAAAGATAAATTCATATGGTGTGCTCCTCCATTCTTCTCTCATGGGGAGCCAAGGGCTCCCTTTGTCTTGAAGTTGCAGAAGACACAGCTCTGTAGTCTGAAGGAACATCTGTGCATATTTAAGATAAAGATGCCACTTAGCTCATCTTCCCTTTAAGAACTCATACAAGAGAATACACATCTTGGGGACTCAACGTTTAGATGTTTCTTCTGTGTCCCTCAAGTTCTTAAAAGTAACATTTCAATTTGGAGCTCCCTGTCCCGTGCCAATACAGAAAAACAAAAAACAAAAAACAAAAAAACAAAAAACAAAAAAACAAAAAAAACCCCCACAGATAAATAAATAAAAGCCCATGTGGCTCTTTTTTATTTTTATTTTTCATTTAGACTCTGTGCCTTCTCCTTGCAGATATTCCCCCAGGATGTGCTAATCTGTGTGTTTTTTTTTTGTGTGTGTGTGTGTTTTTTTTTTTTTTTTTGTGGTTGCTGGGATGCGATTGTTCTGACTCTCCCTTCCCAAGCCTCTGGAAGCTTCTTAGCCTGTTTTTCCAGCAGCTGCTAATCCACCACCTGAACCCCCAAATCCCAATTCTAGGAACCTTTTCTCTCTTCCCAGATGGATGAATCTCAATCTTGAATCTGAAAGGCTTGATGGGCCCCATCATTGGAATTTCTGAATCACTAGGTCTGGGTGGGGCTCAAGACTTTGCATTTCTAACAAGCTCTCAAATTGTGCTGAAGCTGGTGGTCCACCAGGCCCTAGTGAAGCAAATTCTTTATAACAGTAATAAGCTCATATTCGTAGACTGATCTCTTTTAAAAAAAAATGCTTCTCTTCCTTTCTTTTCATAAAGATCAATGCAAGTGCAGATGTGTGTGTGTGTGTGTGTGTGTGTGTGTATTTGTTTCCCTTTTGTTCACTGCTGTGTCCTCACTGCCTAGAACAGTACCTGACTTACGACAGAAGCTGAAGACACATCTGTCACGGGTCCAATAACAATGGTGGTGATGTCATCATCACCTGGGTTTCCTGCACCTGGAGGGATAGTTTTAGGGTACCCCAGAGGGCTCGTCATGTTTGTAACTCAGCTCCCACAAAGCCTGCAATGTTGAAGTCTCATGGTGAATGTTTGTTCTGCTGAACTGAGCCAGTTTGGAGAGCCAGAAACCTAATTCTACAGGAAATAGAACTATGTGGATCCTGCAACAGATTATTTCAATGTGCGAAACAATAATGAATGCTATTTGTAATAACAATTACAATAGTTGCAGTTTCAGCTATAATATTGCAGTGCCCCCGCCCCCCGCCCCCAGCTGCTACTTTGCTGCCGGAGCTCTTTGCCCCCACTTCAACTTCTCTAGAATTATGAATTCCCCTACTTGAGTTGCACCCCCAGCTGCCTGGGAGCTGCTGCTTTACTCTGTTGCTTTCAATCCCTTCAACAGATGGTATAATTCTTAGTGTGTGTGATTAGGGTTCTCAGCGTTGGCTGCACACTGGCATCGCGTAGGGAGTGTTAGAAAAGATTGATGCATGGGTTCTGCCCCCAAAGATTCTGATTTAATTGGTCTGGGGATCCCCAGGCATCAGGATTTTTAAAAGCTCATAGCTGAGGTTGGGAACCATTAGACTAGAGGCTGAGGGGATCCGGGGGAAGAAGGAGGGAAGAAAAGAGGAAAAAGTCCTGATTTCCAGAGCCAGCAAATGGCACTTGAAGAGGAGAGATAGTTGCAGGATAATGAAAGGTGAGCCAACAAAATAAAATTTGGGACACACTTGGGTGAAAGAACCTGGAACTCAGAAAAGAGACTAATGTCTTTCCTACTCATTTTATCTGGGGTAACCATGTAGGCCCAAGGAGATTGTAAATTCCTCGGGATCTGGGTGATTTGGACACAAACACCTGTTGCTCCCAAGGTCTCCAGAGGCATTGTATTCAAGTGGGAATGTTTATTTTTTATTATTATATTTTTAAAATTTTAATTCCAGTATAGTTGACACACAGTGTTACGTAAGTTTCAGGTGTACAATATAATGATTCAACAATCCTATATTTTATTTGCTCAGTGCTCATCACAGTACAGGTAGTCTTAGTCCTCACCACCTCTTTCACCCATCTCCTCCCCACCTTCCCTCTAGCAAACACACGACTTTGTTCTCTCTAGTCAAGAGTATTTTTGAGGCTCTCTTCTTTTTTCTGTTAAGTTCCTTAAATTCCACATAGGAGTGAACTCATATGGTATTTATCTTTCTCTGACTTGTTTCCATTAGCATTATACCCTCTAGATCTATCCATGTTATTGCAAATGGCAAGATTTCATTCTTTTTTATGGTTGAAGAATATTCCATTTTTATATGTATATATATGCATATTAATATATGCATACATGAGTAGTATATACATACACACATACTATATCTATCTATGCACACACATACATTATATATATATATATACACACACACACACACACGCATACACACACAGTATTATGTATTCATCTATCGATGGACATGGGCTGCTTCCATATCTTGACTTGTAAATAATGCTGCAGTAAACAACCGGGTGTACCTATCCTTTTCAATGGGATAGGTACACCTATCCTTTTCAATCCCGTTTTTGTACTCTTTGGGTAAATACCCAGTAATGCCATTACTGGATCACATGGTAATTCTATTTTTAATTTTTAAAGGAACTTCCATACTATTTCTACAATGGCTGCACCAACAGCACAAGAGGGTTCCTTTTTCTCCACATCCTCATCCACACTTGCTATTTCCCGTGTTTTTTATTTTAGCCATTCTGACAGGTGTAAGGTTATATCTCATTGTGATCTTAATTTGCATTTCCATTTGGGAATCTTTAAAAATAGCCCTCAACTGATCAAGGAAGCATGAGATCAGAGTAGGAAATGAAAAATAGGACAGTATGCCCGTCGGTAGCAGTTGTGCTATGCGTGGGTGGGTGTGATCATTTCAAATTATTTGCTTTTCCTCTTCTTTTCTTCACTATGAAAACACACACATGAAGAATACCAATAACACACAGCTAAAAAAGTAGCCACTTACTACTGGTCACAACAGAAACTTAGAAATGTAGCCGCGTGGAGCATCTGAGGTCAGATAGCTATGCATCCCCAAAGCAGATGCCATCTCATGTCACTGGGAAGTAAAAATGTTCATACTGCAGCAGACCTGTGTGTGCACACACGCATCCTGGAGATCCAAGTGAGCAGATACAAGCAAGTGAGGGAGAAGCCAGCAACACCGTGTGCTTCCCCTGCTCCCCAGTCTAGTGTTTTATTCACAGGCCCACATTGCAGCCCTTCAATACTTTATTAAACACATCTCTTCTCTGGGACACCTCACTATCTTCAGAGCAAACACAGTCCATGCTTGGAAGCCAAGTGTGTTTTTGCAACTGCTTGGCTCCTAACCTTCATCACGGAGAAGAAGAAATGAATGTTAAGGGTTGAATTAGGGACAGGAAGCTGGGAGAACTTCCTCATTGGTAACTTGAAAGGAATTTAGCTCATATTTTTACTTCATAATAAGAATACAGAGGTGGGGTCAGAGTCCTAGTGCACAAATTGCCACAGTTGTCAGGATGACATCCACAAGCCATGTCGATGCCTCTACCAGGTAAACAGCAGCCCTGTGGTCTAGATCAGAAACATGCTTTTCTGTATTCTAAGCAGTTTTTTGACACAGTGTTTTGCTTTATTGCAAACCACAATGTTTTCAGAAGGCTTAAAAATCCAGTTATGACTATAGCTGTGAGGGAAAAGGTCTGCGTGGTGCCGGGGAAATTTAATTTTTAGCTTAAAAAAAGTACCACCAAATTCAATTTTTCTCACATTTAGGGATTCTTAGAGTTATATCCAGCTTGCATAACTAGTATATTAGAGAATGTGTTACTATGGGGTTATTTTTTAACACATTTATTATTTATGAAATGCAGAGGAAAATAGTTAGAAATGATTGTTTCAGGGAATATCCTGTAGCTTTTTTTTTATTGTATTCAAAGAAGTTGCTCATGCTGTTTTAATTCAAACATTAAAAGTTAAATCTCTTTTCATCCTGACCTACATTTTTAAAACACTACTTTAGCCCTTATTGTGGGGAACAGAAAAAGCAATGGAAGGAAGATGCCCACTGTGTGTTTCCTACCCTTTGGTTTGTGGGTAATTGAGCTGATTCTTGCCAACCTGTCCAGGAAGGAGCAGGGGAAACAGAATGAGATCTCTCTTCTGTTCCATCAGCATCTGTGTGTATTTCCTTTCTCCCAAAGCAAATCTCCCCTCAGCTAGTTATGCTGGTTAACTGACTGCTCTTGAGTGATGAGGGGCTCCTTGTTGGCCTCCACTCTGTGCTGGGGAATGAAGAGGAGAAAAGAGATACGATCTCACATATCTGACAAGGGGTGAATGTCCCTTGTATTACAAAGAGAATTCCTGAACTCAGCAATAAAATAGACAAACAAACACACCAAACAACCTGATTCAAAAATGAGCCAAGGATTGGAATAGACATTTCTCCAAAGAAGATATGCAAACGACAATAAGCAAATGAAAAGATGCTCAATATCACTAATCATTCGGGGAATGTGAACCAAAACCACAAGGAGACACTGCTGTATACCTTCTAGGATGGCTATCACTAAGCAAAAGCAAAAACAAATTGAACATAAGAACTAGGGCAGTTGTGGAGAAATTGGAACCCTATGTACTGCTGATGAGAAGGTGAACATTCTTCAAAAAAGAAAAAAATATAATTACCATATTACTCAGCAATTCCACTTCTGGGTACGTACCCAGAAGGTTTGAGAACAGGATCTCTAAGACATCCCAGCACATAGCAGAACTGTTCACAATAACCTAAAAGGTTGAAACAACCCACGTATTCATCAGTGGATAAGTAAATATGTTATATCCATACAGTGGAATATTATTCAGCTTTAAAAAGGAAGGGAATTTTGACACCTCTTACAACAGAGACAAACCATGAAAACATTATGGTGTGGGAAGTAAGCCAGTCAAAAAAGACAAACACTGTATGATTCCACCTACATGAGGTACCTAGAATGGTCAGTTGGATTTATGGAGATAGAACATGGAATGGTGGTTGCCAGCAGCTGGGAGAAGGGGACATGGGAGTTACTGTTTAATGGGATTAGGCTTTAGGTTTTGCAAAATAAACAAAGTTCTGTGATGGAAGATGATGTTTGCACATCAGTGTGAATCTACTTAATGCCGCAGAACCATATACTTAAGAATGGATAAAATGGCAATTTTTTTATTATGTATATGTTACATAATTCAAAATATAAATTTAAGAAAAAGAGAGAGGGGTTAGCAGATATTGAGAAGTGTTCTGTTTCATCAGTTTGGTGTCCAGTGAAAATCTCAGAGAAAGAGAGCCGGTGCCTGGATTCTCGGGCAGCCTATGACAAGGCCATGTGAGGAGGAGCTACGATTTCTGCCAATGGCTGGAACCAGCCATTGCAATGCTCTCCAAATGAGTAAGACTCCTTGGAAGCTGATCTTCTGGGCTCAGCCAAACCTCCAGATGACTCCTGTCCCCCAACCCTACCTGCTGTCTTCTTCAAAGTCTTCCAGCTGAGGACCCCTAACACGATGGAGCAAACACAATCTGTCTCTCCTGTCCTGTCTGAATTCCTAACCCACAGAAACCATGAGATAAGATAAGATGTAACTATTGTTGTTTGACGCCACTAAACATTTTGGGATAATTTTTTTCTCTCACAGCAATAGATAATTCATCATACACTCCATCAATATTTGTAGTCGATATAATTACCTGACATCTTTGCATATTTGGAAATGCATATCTTAGCTTCAGCACGTGTGCACGCATGCGCGCACACACACACACAGACACACACACTTTGTTGACATCTTATTTCTAAATTTGACCTACCTTGTTCAAAGTGGGCCCAGCAGTTCCAAGAATCAAAGTGGCAGCTAAGTGAGATGTCTACCTTGTTTTAAACAGAAATACAGAAAAATGCCTTGCAGAAGAGATTAGGTGGGTTGGCAAGCAGAGAGTGGGCTTGTCCCCAGTGCACGCCGCTAACGTGTGCAGATTCTCTGGGCCAGGATAACTCTGGTCTAGATCCTAGACAGGAGGGGTGTTATCGTGTACATCAGCTGTTAATGGAACCCTTGGGTTTGTGTGACTGGGGACCAATCTGCGCTGATGTGTAAATATGTCTGCTTTGCTTACGCTCAGGCACTGATTGCATATCTGGGGGTTAATGAGCTAAGTTTGGATAAAGGCAAGAGGGTGTCTTCTCAATGCACAAGGGTGTTTTGCCTGCATCAGGCTGACTTCGGGCATTTCCTCAGATCTGAGGTTTGCTTTCTGCTCTGGGGGTTCAGCTCTCGTGCACTTGATGGATGCTGGCCTTAATTTGGTGTGTTGCAGCCGTTGCAAGCTGTGGAAGGATATTACCTTAAGGATATTCTTTTGAATATTAAATTAGAATAAATTAAGGCATGCTGCATATTAAGCCTAAATCAGAGTTGAGTAATTGCCTTCCGTTTTATGCCACTAAGTTTGTTGGAAATACAGGATATTTGTTTTAATTACCAAGTTGTTGAACTGACTCCCAATGAGAGGATGCACAAACACAAACAAACAAAAACTTTCTGTGACTTTGTGAAATTTTGGTAAAAACTAATTGGATGCAATTTATTCATGTGTCCTTCTGTTTATTATTATTACTTGCTTTCTTTATCTAACATTGACTAATGAATTCCCTACTGTGTGCCTAGCATCATAAAATTATTTGGGAAAAGTAAGAGCTATATTTTTTATGCTTAATCATTTCCTGGATACTGTACTCTAAGCATTTGACATGCATATAAAATTTATACAGTCTCACTATAAGGCAAATAGGATGATTACCCTCATTTTATAGAAACTAAGTCAGGATAGCATCAAATTAATAATTAAAAAAAAACTCACACAGTTAGAGAAAGGGTATGAATCTGGCCAATCCTAAATTCTTAACTCCATGCTGTATCAATAATGCAAAGCTGATAAAAATGCTGCCCCTTTAGAGCATATAATGCCCAGAAAAGACAATCTATAGAGTTGATTTTAAGCTGGTTTCTGAAACTTTTAAGACTCACCAGCCAATAATAATGTTACCTTTTAAACGCTAGTAAGATGATGATATTTTCCTAAGCTTTTATTCTGGGAAATTCCAAATAATGTCTATTTAAGAAATTAGGGAATAGTGTAATGAATCCCCATGTACCCTTCACCCAGATTCGACGATTGCCAACTCATGGCTAATCTTGTTTCTTTTTTAGCCTCATTTGCTACCCACCCCCACAACCACCACACATACAAGGGATTCTTCTGAAGCTAACATGGAGATTTCTTAATGAAATACCTAGCCAGTTTGGCTAGTAGAAGTTATAAAAAGCACATTGGATTTCCTATTGGGAAGCCTCATTAATATGGGCTGTTTTGGAGTTTTGGAAGCCCAGACCATTCATTTGCCTTTGGAAATGGTAGGTGGCTGGTAGTGGCACTGAGACCAGTAGAGATACAGACACCAATAGAGCTATTGAGGACAGCCTCTGTTTACTTACTTGCATGAAGAAACTATGCTCAAACACCTTGAAAAAAGAATCTACATATGGGCATTGTGAGCTGTTTAAATTTATTGTTAAAATGTGTGTGGATTCACTTCCCTAGTGTAGAAATATAATTTAATGCCCAGATTAGCTCATTGTCCCATAAATCCCAAGTTGGTTGTAAATATCTGTATTATTAACATCTGTAGATAAATATACCTGGTGACAAATCCATCATGAAAAGCCTAAGAGTGCCTACACTCAAATAGGGCACTACGCAAGCATGTCAAGGATTGCTAGGGAAGTTTCTTTCTCTTTCTTTCTTTCTTTCTTTCTTTCTTTCTTTCTTTCTTTCTTTCTTTCTTTCTTTCTTCTTTCTTCTTTCTTTTTCTTTCTTTCCTTTTTTCTTTTCATTCATGAAACAGAGAGAGAGAGAGGCAGAGACACAGGCAGAGGGAGAAGCAGGCTCCATGCAGGGAGCCCGACGTGGGACTTGATCCTGGGTCTCCAGGATCACACCCTGGGCCAAAGGTGGCGCTAAACCGCTGAGCCACCCTGGTTGCCCACTAGGGAAGTTTCTTTGCAGATTTTTACCTTGTCTGAAAAAGATTGAGTTTGTCCAAATTATTGGAAATAATTCCAATATTTGCTGTCTTTCAATGGAGCTGTGTCATGTCAATTTCTGGACCGAGTGAGAGTAGCTATGGCCTTTGCTTATTTTTCTTTCTTTCTTTCTTTCTTTCTTTCTTTCTTTCTTTCTTTCTTTCTTTCTTTCTTCCTTCCTTTCTTTCTTTCTTTCTTTCTTCTTTCTTTCTTTTTCTTTTTCTTAAGATTCCATTTACTTATTCATGAAAGACACAAAGTGAGACACAGGCAGAAAGAGAAGCGGGCCCCATGCAGGGAGCCCAATCGGGACTCGACCCTGGCACTCTGGGATCATGCCCTGGGCGGAAGGCAGATGCTCAACCACTGAGCCACCTGGTGTCCCTGCTTATTTATATTTCATTGGCACATGGACTAGTCATATTTGTCTCCTTCTAAATCCATTTCATAGGCTATGATGGAACCATTAGGGCAGCACTGTCAACCACTCTTAACAGCCATGTTGGACTCTTTGAAGACTAAAACTTTCACAACAAATTTAAACTCTTCATTGTTCTCATTGTTTGGAGGTTGAACCGAGCTTTCTTCCTAATTCTGGAGTCCCAAGACAGTGGAAAGAGTTATAATTAATAATTTGAGGGTCTACATTGTCTCTAAATTTTTTCACTAACTCCAAGTGCAGAGCATTTTATCTTTTTGAACTTCAGTTTTTCATTGCTATCAGATGGGAATAATATTGCACGTCCTGTTTCCCTCTGAGTCACTGTGAACATCACAGGTGGGGTGTGCAGGTCAGTAACCCCTGAGTGCTTGTCTGCACCCATGGCAGATATCACTTATAGATTATTTCTCCTTCTTATTGAACCTGGATGTAGCTTAATTAATTAGATAGTCATTCATCCCACACTGCTTCTAGCAGTCACCACCAATCAATTAGAAATAATCTTCAGGATGGAACAAATTTGTCATTTCTTCATGAACCAAATAATGTACATACAAGGGCTTTCAATGAAAACATGTTAAAAGCACTACACCAGTCTAAGTCCTCCTCCTCTTCATTATGATTATCATTATTATCATCATGATCATGATCATGATCATGATCATCATCATTAGGAGTTCATGCTACACAATTGCCGATTGTGGCAATACTTTTACCTGTGGAATATCCAGTGATCTTTTCCTACCTAGTTTCTGCCCAGATTTTACCTTTCAGATCATTTTAGAGGACCTTGTCGTCTCCTGAGATACGACCCACTCCTTAGTTTTTAAAAATTTCTTGTGTGCATATCCAGCATGAATCTGGGGGAAACAGGGGAGTACACAAACTTTAGGAAGAAAGCATGGTTCTCTCCTTTTCTGCAGCAGCAAACACCTAAATCAAAGCCATCACGGATTCCCAGACACTTGCTTAGTTGTTCTGTTCTTTGGTATCCTCATGAGTAAATGGAAATGATCATTGACTCCAAACCATACAGTGTCAAGAGGGTTCAATGAATACAGCTCTTAGAACATTGCTGTTACTGTTGTGATTGTTGCTGTTCTTGCTGTCACACTTGTTTTTCCTGGTACCTGTACTTTCTGAGCCCCACTCGCGATATGAGGATATCACGTAAAGAATAAATGAGGAAAATGCCAAACATCCTAGAATTACCTGACGCTCAATGTTACTTTGTTTCCTTTCTGGTTTTTTTTCCTGGTTACATGTGGTTATTCAGTTATTCAGTTCTTATTTTTTTTTGCTTTTTTTTTTTTTTTTAAAGATTTTGTTTATTTATTCATGAGAGACACACAGAGAGGCAGAGACACAGGCAGAGGGAGAATCAGACTCCATACAGGGAGCCTGACATGGGACTCTATCCTGGGTCTCTAGGATCAGGCCCTGGGTTGAAGGTGGCGCTAAACGGCGGAGCCACCAGGCTGCCCTATTAAGTTCTTTATAGGGAAATATTCAGTTGGGTGCTTTAGAGCTTCCCTCTGGGTTGAAAAACAAGAAATGGGGGAATGGAGGGTTGCCTGGCTGGCTCAACCAGTAAGCATTTAACTCATGATCTTGGGGTTGTGAATTCCAGCCCACGTTGGGTATAGAGATTACTTAAATAAATAAAAGATTAAAATAACTGGAGATCTTTGTTCTAGAATGTGCTATTATTATTCTCATAGTTTAATTGGAGGACTATCTTGACACATAGTAAACTCTTGAACACTGGTGTTAAAGTGAATTTTGTGTTTTTCCCACCATTTTACATGCTGAAGAAACTACAACCTAGAAAAACTTAGCCACCTGCCAAGGTCACACCATTTGCTAATGGCAGATCTGAAACGAGACCCCGGGCTTCCTTGCTACTGGCATGCTCTTTTTGTAGGAGAGAAATATATCTTAACTATTAAGTTTTGAAATTTGATATATGAAAACCATAGTTTTTTTCTTCACTTCTCAAACAATTATCTCAGTCTTGAATGTAATGTGAGTCATTATTTTGGGCCAATTTTGTTTGAAATGACAACCAAATAAATTACCTAGAGTCACAAATAATGTACAACTTGGCCCAAAGTTTTACTTAGCTTCTTTTATATATGTATAAAATAGATGTTTACTATATATATCATAAACATCTATCTTTATGTAGGTTAACGAATGTGCTCTGCTCTGCATGGAATTTTAACCAAGTTTCAGAGTTTTTCATTAAGAGGATTTCATGTAGATGGTAGAAGATAAACGTCAAGGCTCCTGGTAATTTACTGTCTATTACTGAATTCCACTCCATAAATATATTATTTAATCAAAACTCATGTTTAAATGAGACAGTAAAAATGGCATGGGTAATATTTAAAGTTTGCATAATTTATACCATACATAGCGGTGTTTTTTTTTAAAGGTGGAGCAAGGAAACAAGCTTGAGTATGGAGACCCAGTTGCTGCCCTTTTGGGAAGGTACCACTGCAGTTTCTGTGACCATCCTGAAATTTGTGAGATCTTTCAAAGTAGAGGCTCAAATATGATGCCTATTTCCCCTCAGATAATTCCCAGAACTTAACGATTCAGGACCAGCTAAAGCTTCTCTAATCTCCTCTCTGTCCACACAGCAAAAACTGCTGAGCTAGTGATGATAATGACGGTTCAGGTAAATATTGATGAGGGGAAGAATAATTCTTTGAACCTTTAATGAAATTCCCCTAAACCTAATCCATTCTTTGTAGAGAACCAAAAAAAAAAAAAAAAAAAAAGATATTCAGGGACTTGTGTGTATGTGCGTGCGCATGTGTACATGCACGCAGGCGTGTATCAATAATCAAATCCTCTTTGAAATGTCATCTCATGACATGCATTTCTCCTATCCTTTCTTTTCTCTTCTGTCTTTGAAGGGTGTCTGTGGCAGCTATCTGATCAGTGGGCCCACCATGACTTGAGGGGAGCATGATATAATATGAAACTCCCAGTTTATGGAGCCAGGCAGATCTGGGTTCAAATGGGCTTTAATTAAATAATCAATTTTAATTTCTGTGGCTTTCAGTAAGGAACTCAGCATGTGGAACCTCAGTTTTCTGAAAATTCTCTAGCATACGGCAGAAGCATCATCAACCTTAGGCCATTTTTCCCTTGCCAGTAGGGGACCGTGCTGGTGATTTTCTTGAAGATTCTTCTCCTGACCCCCATTAGACTTGAAATTTCAGCAAGAACTTTTCTATCTGCTCAATGACACCATTGATGACACACCAATGAGGGACTCTCTTGGGAGACAAAGATTCTCTAGCAGGAAAACAATTTTAAATGGTCATTACATGTTGTCTCCAAGTCACTATCCGAGAAGATGGCCGACTTGAGATAGGTTTGAGGAGGACAGTTTGTCTGGGTGGGCGTTGAGTGGCTCTAACAATCAGAAGCCTGTCAAAGCACACTGTGCTAGGTTTCTGTCAGGGTTCAAGATGGAAGCTCCAAATCACCACCTTCTGTGACACATTTCATGGCCCCGAACAAAGCAAACTGGACTGCCCATGGTTTTCTTACTGAGAACCCAATGGAGGGAGCCGGAAGTGAGATCTCTGATGCTAGATACTGTTGGTGCTCAGACCAAGTTCCCCTTAACAGAACTCCTGTGCCCATCCTCTAGCTGCAGGCTTTTTGCTTGCTAATGGTTTCTGATTGGCTCCTCTTCACAGACCTGCCCGGTGGCCAAATGGTTTTGACCATCCTTGCCTGAGAGATTTTACAATCCTCAAAGGGGGGCAATCAATAGTCAATGACTGATCCAGGTGCAAAAAAGGTATCCCTTTCACCTTAATGTGAGAAAGCTCTGCAGAGCACTTTATTCTGCACAACCCCAAACCTATGGATCAGGTCAAAGCCCTTGTAAGCTCTATGAAAGACCACGCCTTGCAGGAAATCTTTCTCGCCCTACCCTACTTTGCTCACCTCTTTTTTTTTTTTTTCTCGCTCACCTCTTTATAGGTAATGATAGTTTGGATCACATGGCAGTAGTGGAAGCAATAATAAGTATAGAGGCCGATTTTAGACGACAGGCTTGAGCAATGGAATGTAGTAAGGGCCCACAGCAACCACCTGGCTGAAGACAGGCCCAATAGGTGAGCCACCTGAAAATATCCATAGGCCCGACTAGCCAGTGGGCTACTTAACAACCAATACAGTTGCCAAAAAGGGGAGAATCCCATGCATCGCCTACCTCCCCACCTTCCCCCAGCCCTGCCTCCTTGCAGACAGCCTCCTCTCTGATGTCCTGCCTTGGCTTCATTTCGGTACACTCAGTAAGCTTCTATCGCCTTTATTCTGCCTCAGGTGAATTCTTTTACTTCCAGCGCCACCAGCTTTCACCCAATCAGTTGCCCCACACTTGGGGGCACTCATCTGATCAGAAGAGACATCCCATTTAGACACCGCAGAAAATGTTCAGGTTCTGGTATATTTTGAAGATCTTCTCTTAGGACATGTGTGCATTAAGAGACTGGGTTCCCTAGATCTCAGATTGAAACTTAAGCCACTCTCTGTTTTTTTCTAGGAGTGATGTCTATACATTCCCCAGGCTCAAGAGTGCAAGAGCCCAGACCATTTCTGTGGCTTAGTCTATACACGGTTTCCTGTGCAACCTCCCTGCCCTTTTGTGTGCTTGGATAAACTGCTATCACCGTGGCTCCCTTGCCTGAGAATATCTCATCCATGCAAACCGGAGAAAAAAACCCTGAGAAATAGAGGGCTTTGAATATGATTTGTCAGAATCCAATTAGCAACTCCAATTGATTGGTGGTGGCTGATTCCTGGGGAGGGAGGGGGATGAATTTGCAGCTCTCAGCTCTCCTGTCCATAAGAATGAAGGCTGACTGCTGTATTGAGTACTCTTTGCTCCTCTTGGGTGAAAAGGGTCATGACTTTTAGCAGCATTTATTCTTATCTTAACATTCTGCATCCCGTGTTCTCTAGTGCATTATTCAGGCTTTGTGAGGACAGGGCAGAGGCCAGCTCTGCACCCAGAGATCTTTTACTGGGGTCATGCAGAGGTGGGGGTGTAGTACATAGGGATGAGAGTCTGGACAAAAGGAGCTGTGACCTCAGACTGCTTAGGAAAGCAAATTGGTAGCAAAGTTCCAGCTCAGCCACTTACTTGTCACATGTCCTTGGGCAAGTCATGTAACCTCTCTTAGCCTATTATGATGGTGATAATGTGTCCACCAGGGGTCTCAAACTCAGATGCTTACCTAGGGCCATGCAGTTAATATAATCTGTCAAAGCCGGCAACATATTAATGACCCAGCAACGTATGCCATTTCTAAATGGCCAGAGAGGAATACAGGCCCAGTAGTGCCACATTTTCTGATTTTTAAGGAAAAGCTGAATATTTGAGTTTTTAAAATGGGAAATCTACTAATTCACAGTTTTGGAAAACTTGGATGGCCAAGCATCCAATCTGTGGCTTATGGGCTACCGGTTTGCAACTTTTCTAGCTTGCTTTTGGAACGAAGGCTGTTACTGGCTGCCCTACCCTACTCCTTGGGGGGTATTTACCATTTCAAGAAGATCTGTCTTGACTTCTGCATATGTTTTCAGTTTGAGAGTGTTTTTGGATTCTCCAGAGCCAGCTGTGCCCACCCAAATGTCAGGTTGGTAGAAATTAGAGCACTGTTCCTCAGTAATCTTTAATGTGTGACTCAGGATTTGGTGTATAAATATCCCAGATTCCTTACATTTCAGGTGGGATAATTGGAGACGGAGTTTGGCAAGTATTTTACAGTAACGGGCAAAATACAGTCAATATTTTAGGGTTTTTTTTGGGGGGGGTACATATGGTCTCTGTTACAACTACTCAGCCCTGCCATTGTAAAAGGAAGGCAGCCAGGGACAATAAGCATGGCTGTGTTCTAATAAAACTTTACAAAACCAAGCAGTGGGCTCGATTTGTCTGGGTGGCCTCATACCAGCCCTCTATTGCTTGCCCTTGCTGTGAAGCCTGTGTTCTAGGCTTACTCTCTGGGTTTTGTGATGCAGTAAGCTCCACCCACAGTGTGGCTTCCTGATGGACTTTCTGCAGGCTAACTTCCCTCCTTGTTTCATTTCCCCCACTCCACTGGTGCTTCCTGAAAACCTTCCTCTCTCTAAGCTCTTTGCATTTGAGACTTAGTATTCAAAAATATTAAAAGTGATCATTTGGGTTTGGGTTTTGGAGCCCCTTGAATTGTATTTGAATTCCAGCCCTGCCACCTCCTAGTTGTGTTGGCTCTAGCAAGTGATTTCACCTTTCTTTTTTGCTCCAGGCTCCTCATTCAAGGCAATAATGTCAGTGGCCATTTAGAGAATAATTTCAGGGATTTAACGGTGATCATGTCTATTAAATTCTTAGCACATTTCCTGGCACATGGTAAAGTTTCAATAAATGCCAGCTGTGATTGTTATTCTGTTGTGCCCAAGAGTATGTATCTGAGAAACCACGAAGGAGCTGACACCGATGCAAATGTACGAGGGTTTGTTTACAAGCTCAAGCTTGGGTCCAAGTGCACCCGACACAGCAGAGCAGGGACTTGGACCCCGAGGTTAAGAGGTGTAGTAGTTTTATAGGGGCCAGTGGCCAATGGGGATTGTAACACATACAGAAAGTTACATGGTCATGTCAGTCCACATGCAAGTGGCCAATTGAATTACAGTTCATCCTATAGGGGGTCTGTTTGAACTAGCCTATCACTCTGGTTAGAATTGGTGCTCAGGTTTGGCAGGCAAAAGGTGGGGTTTACGTTCTTATGAGCCGGTTTCCAGTAAGGGTGTGCTCAGCAGCTTGACTAGGGTGGGGGAGTGCCTTAAGCAATAAGCAGGTCATGTGGGAGTTATACCTGAGATGGTGGGTGTAGCACAAAATGGAGTTAGTCCTGCTCTGCTTGTCCAGGGGTAGGGGATTTTTGTTAAATTCCTTGGGTCCCACAATTCCTTGTGTGGAGGACAGAGATTAATTAAGACTGCACCAGCTCTCTGGCTGTCTTTTAGAAATCTGCCAAAATGTTGAGTCAAGGGCTATGTTTCTGTTTACGATTTTTCTATTTTTTTGCCTTTATTTTGAAGTCAGGTCACCCTACCCACTGATGGGATGAGATGTAACTATCTTTAAAAAGGTAAGATTACAAAAAAATAATAATAATAAAAAAATAAAAGGTAAGATTACAGAGACACCAGAGTGTGAGTTTGCAGCCTGAGACTTTAAATCTTGATCGCTCTCACTGGTTCCCTAAGAGAAAGGACAGATGGGGGAATAGAGCTTCTGTCTTCAACTGGCCTTATTGCAACCAGCTGGAAACATATGTTCGAGGAAGGAAGAAGGGACACATTTAAAGAAAGCAGAAGGAGATGTGAGATGGGAGGGATCCTCTCATACAGGAATGGGCCTGGATCATCATTGTCTTTCCCCCTGGCTAGCTGCTCCTTGCCTTTGGAGTAATGAAAACCCCTCTTGGAACCAGATAGGACTGGATTTGAATTTTTATCTGTCATTGTTACCGTGAGGCAAGCTATATCACTTTTCTGAGCCTCAATTTCCTGGGGGTTTGAGAGAGAGTAGATCAGGAACCAATAAGAAATACAAACATGCATTCTCACTGTGAAGCCAGGTGTTGGAAACAAACTCTACTCAAAGCCACCCATTTACTTTGCAGAAGCTTTGCTTGACTATTTAGGAAGAAGAGTTGGGAAACCAGCATGGGGATAGATAGAATCTTTCTGGGGAAGATGCAGGTATGGCAAAAGGGGTTCTTCTGGAGGGCCACATTCGACAGATGAGTAGTGGCTACCTCAAGTACTCTGTTGAAAAGAAGGGTAGGGAGGCTTAGTGGGAAATTGTGCTGGGATTGATTAGCAATGTCTGACATGGGCAGGGTAAGGTGCGCATAAGGTAGGAGGACCGTTTATGTTTAAATCTATCACTGGGAGTAAACCTACTGAGAGATAGAGAAATCTGGGCAGTATTTCCTGTAATCCTTAGATTACAGCATTGGCAAGTAGTAAATAAACATATATACTCCAAGCAGACACAAATATTGACACATATATATGAAACTATGCATACATATGTATGGATAGATGATGTTACAGTGTTATCAGGGACTCCCTTCTCTATCATGATCCTCCTTTTTTTTTTTTTTTTTTTTTTGTTGGTTTCTATGTAGAGCAGACAGTGTTCTTCATCCTTACAATCCAGAAGAGGAAATATTTTTTGTCTGATAACTGTGGTATGGGTTCCAGGGAGGTGTTCGATTGGCTGCCAAAGTCATCCATCCATCCGTGAATCAACCACAGTGACCAGAGAGAAAACACACTCTGTTGCCGAAGAGGGAGGCAAGGAGAGAGTGATGCCATCCTAAATCATGTCAACTGAACATGATTGCTGTGGAATGGGATAATTTGGTATAATTTCTGAAAGGAAGGAAATCTGGGCAGAAAAGAGACCCAATTCTGTGGAACATGATTTGTTAATCAGAGGGTAAGGACTCAGATAAATTCAAGGTTCCTTTCTCCTCTGAAATTTCATCACTGATTCTTGTGTGTGTGTGTGTGTGTGTGTGTGTGTGTGTGTGTGTAGAAATATATAACTGATATTTTTTACCTGCTGAAGTCTAACTTCCATATTAGAAGTCACATGATAAGGACACAGAAACAAAGACTCTAAGATAAACATCTTCAGGAAGAGACACACCAGTTTTACAACACAAGCCATTAAAAAAAAACAGAAGAAAACTAATATACCAGTTAGGTTTCAGTGTTTGCTCAACTTTGCTTCATTGAAACAGGTTCTGTTGATGGCTTTTAGTGATTTCAGAGTATATTAGTCTGTCTGCTAGAGCTTCCATTACAAAGCTTCCATAACAAGACTGGGCAGCTTAAATATCAGGAATTCATTTTCTTACAGTTCTGATTTTAGTATATGTACTGCTGAAGCAAGCACTTTCTCACAGTTCTGGAGGTTGAATGGCCAAGATCAAGGTGTCAACAGGTTTGGTTTCTCCTGAGGCCTCTGCTCTGGGCTTGTGGACATCTGCCTTCTCACTGTGTCCTCACATGGACCTTTCTCTTTCCACATACATCCCTGGTGTCTCTTCCTCTTCTTATAAGGACACTGATCCTATGGGACTAGGGCCCCACCCTTATAACCTCACTTAATGACCTCTTTAAACACCCTATCTCCAAATATAGTCAGATCGGGGTTTAGGGCTTCAACATGAATTTTGGGGGGATACAATCAAATCCCTAACACTTGGATTTTCTTTTTTTTAAGATTTTATTTATTTATTCATGAGATACAGAGAGAGAGAGAGAGAGAGAGGCAGAGACACAGGCAGAGAGAGAAGCAAGCTCCATGCAGGGAACCTGATGTGGGACTTGATCCTGGGTCTCCAGGATCATGCTCTGGGCTGAAGGTGGTGCTAAACCGCTGAGCCACCCAGGCTGCCCACACTTGGATTTTCTAATTCATTCTGCATTCTTCTGCTTGTGTTCAGGCCATACCTGAAGGAAATACAATTCTCACCCCCTCTGCCTTCTGAACTATTCTTTCTTTAAAGCTGGCTCCATTTTCTGTTTCAGTAGGTTTTCCCTGAACACCCACCATTCTCTGAGCAGAACACACCCACATGCTCCTCTGCATCTTACAGCCTCATCTACATACCTATTATGTTACCCCATTGGACCACAGTTGTTTGTCAGATGCCTGTCTCCCTACCCACCACTCACTACCCACTACTCAACTGAAGATATGCATACTGAGAACAAGGACAAGGACTTGGGAGTTTAGTATCCCCAGTGCCTTGTACAGAGTAGATGTTCAATGAATGTTTGATGACTTGAATTGGATTGAAGGAAGGTATTTGGCAATTCTTCTGGCTTAGAAATTATGTGAGTGAGAAGACTTATTTCTGTAACATTAAGATAATGCAATATAATTGACCCTTGAACAGCATGGAAGTTAGGGGCCCTGACCTCCTGCACAAATATCCAAGTGTAAACTTTGACTTCCTGAAATTTTAACACCAATAGCCTGTTGTTGACCATAAGCCTTACCAATAACATAGACCATCAATTAATGGATATCTTGTATGTTATATGTATTATATACTGTTTTCTCACAATGAAGTAAGCTAGAGAAAAGAAAACACTGAAAAAATCATAAGGAAGAGAAAATACATTTACAGTATTGCACTGTGTTTATAAAAAAAAATAAACAAGAAAAGAAAATCCACATTCAAGTGGACCTGCACAGTTCAAACCTGTGTTGTTCAAGGGCCAACTGTACGGACCCAGGTGCTGTGTGCCTTGCATAGAAGATGAGTCTCCCCCATAATGAAGAAAGAGGCTAGGTGCAAGTTGAGCTTAGGAATGAGAAGAAATGACCTGGGAGAGTGACCCTGGGCAGCTCCTATTGCTCAGGAAAGGCAAGAGATGAGGACCCATGAAATGTAGATAGACGACTTAGATCTAATCCTGAGACAGAAGGTCTCTGTCACAACAGATGTTAGTGGGTCTATTCCTGATCTCAACTTTTTTTTTTTTTTAAGATTTTATTTATTCATGAGAGACAAAGAAAGAGAGAGAGAGAGAGAGAGAGATAGGCAGAGGGAGAAGCAGGCTCCCAGTATGGAGTCTGATGAGGGACTTGATCCTGGGACTCTGGAATCATGATCTGAACCAAAGGTAGATGCTCAACCACTGAGCCAGCAGCCCAGGCACCCCCTGGTATCAACTTTTTGTTAGCCGACTGAAGTCACTCACTTTCTGAGGGGTTCTGTTCAGCTGCCTGCAGGCTGGAAATTGGGGTGATCTTTCATTTTTATTCTGGAATGTTCTAGCTAATTGCAGCTGCCTAACAAACTGCCATAATGCAGTGGCTTAAAATAATAGCATTCAAAATCTGGCAACCGAGTGTAGGTAGGTAATTCTTAGGACTGTGCCTGAGGTTCCAGAGAGCTGGGTCTGGGTTGTTTTGAAGACTTCCTCACTCCCATCTCTTAGCTGTAAGACTCAAAGAGTAGGGGTTCATCTTGGTCCATTTAGGCTGCTAACAAAAATACCATAGAGTGGGTGGCCTATAAACAATAGAAATATGTTTTCTACAGTTGTAAAGTCTGGGAAGTCCAAGACCTACGTGTCAGTAAATTCTGTGCCTGGTTAGAACCTACTTTCTGGTTCTGAGGTGTCCTCTGACTATATCCTTGCATGGGGTTGGGGGCGGGAGCCTTCTGGGACCACTTTTAATAAAGGCTTTAATCCTATTCATGAGGGCTCCACCTTCATGATATAATCACCTCCCAAAGGCTATACCTCCAAATACCAACACATTGAGGGGTATGTTTCAGAATATGAATTTTGGAGGGAATCAAACATTCAGTCTATAGCAAAACTGGGATAGCTGGGATTACTCAGGTCTCTCTCGCTCTCCCTCTCTGCCATCTCTCTACATGATCTCTATCATGGTGGGAGATGAAAGAGAGAGGGTAGTCAGATGTCTTAAATATAGTGTCACTTCCACCACATGCGTTCAGTGAGGCAGACATCACCCCAGAGGTACTATGCAGAGCACACGGCCATTGTCAAGGATCAATATGGTGCCTCTGATAGAGAAATCCTTCCCTGCTGTCTTTATAGGAAAGAACAGAGCCTGTGTTTTCACTTCTGTGGAGTTCTGATTCTAAAGGAGCAACCTAAAGCTAAAATTCTCCTGATCCTTGCAGGTGTCTGGGAAAAAAATATTCTCTTGATTTACATGTGCAAAAAAATGAAGTCCCCCTTTTGTCAGAGTAGTGAAGTTAGACCATTTGGTAATTAAATTCAGAAAGAATAGCACTGGTAAAACTACCCTACCCTAGCCTGGCCATATGTACTAGGCATTACTATTTCCATTTTGTAGGTGGAAAAACCAAGCCACAAATCCTTTAAAAACAAAAAACAAAAACAAAACAAGCATTCAAGGCCTTCCAGTGATTAAAAGCTAAGGTGTATATGCTTCTTTTAACTTGAAAAAAATAACTATGACAATTGCTTTTTACCTTGCTAAGCTAGATATGTATGTTCAGTGCGCTCAGACTTTTGTTATCCATGGGGCTCTTTTTTCAAATGAAAAGTAATTTAAGTTTAAAAGAATAGAACATAAATAAATCGGAATTACTCTGAGTCTAGCAATCCAAAGAGGCTGTACTGAGCATAATTTAATAAGTTTTAACATAGAGACCACACTATGCTACTCAGGCATGCTGTATACAAACTTGCGCACACAGACACACACACATTTTTATATACACAAAGGTTAACGATTAGTTTTATAGGTTTGGTTTTGAAAATCAAGATTTCAAACCAGTTTGCAACTAACACTAGCAGCAGAAAACAATGGCTGGATGGATTAATTGAATCCATCTTTGCACATCCAGTGGCCAAAGGCAATTATTTATGTAAAGATTTTCTTTTCTCCTAATTGTATCCCTCTTATGATGGAAGAGTAACCTGTAATTTATAAAAGTGTTTACATTGTTACAAATCTGATAGGTCGTACTCAAAGTCAAGACAAGATATTGAGCCAAGTCCACATATCACTCAAATGATGACAAGGGAGAAATAAAACTTCTCTGTCGACAAGGCTCTAACACAAAATAACAGAAGACACCTAAAGTGTCTGTCACCTTTGCAGGCATTTTTGAAGTTAGATTTTAGATTGAGTAGCTATGATTTATTTTGATGTCAAAAAGTTATTCATATATTTATGTAAAAAGAAAGTGACAGATCAACAGGGTGTTGATTATGAAGGTGGTATGTAATAAATCAGCGAAGTGATTCTGGTCATCTCACCCATTTTGACACAGAGACTTGCTTATTTATGGCATTTTAAGATCTGAGGAGTTGATTTATATCTGCAATAACATGCTCCCATCCATTAATAGTTTTGGCATGCGTAGATGAATCGCTCTTTTGTATTTAATGATCGGCTTTTTAAAAAAATTACATGACCATGAATTGCCAGACAGGAACAAACCTCTATTTAAAACATAATTTTACTGAAATATTTATTTGTTTTAATAAAAATATAATAGTTAAGGTATCATACATTGTTAGTATCTTTGTTCTGTGGCCACTCCCCTCCCCATGCAGTGTTAATTATAACCTAGATGGTTTAAACTGCCAAGATCCATAGGAATAGCTTCCCACAACCACCTCATTTTGCAAACTGAGGCCCAGAGATGAGTGGCTTTTCTAGGATGGTTCTCCCATTTCTGTCTGGTTCATCTGGGGAATGTGCTACGAGTACAGATTCCCAGGCCTACTTTGAGATGTAGGACTGAGCCCCAGAGAATAGCCTCTCTAGAGGATCTTGTAACATGGCTTGATTTAGGAAGCAAATTTGGAAGCAGGCTAAGGGGTTCAAACCCCATTTCTTTTGCTGACCAGCTTTGTAACCTTGGGTAAGTCACCTCTTCTCTCTGAATCCTGCCCTCATCTATAACATCAGAAAGGCTAATTATTCCAACCTTACAAGGCTGTTATGAGGATAAAATGTAATATGAGGAAAGTCCCAAGTATACCATAGTAAGTCTCTGATAAATTATTCTTTCCCTCCTTCACCTTTATTTTTTAAAATATTTTTAAAATTTATTCATGAGAGACAGAGAGAGAGAGAGAGAGAGAGAGAGAGAGAGTGTCAGAGACACAGGCAGAGGGAGAAGCAGGCTCCCTGCAGGGAGCCCAATATGGGACTCGATCCCATGGCCCCAGGATAATCAACTGAGCCAAAGGCAGATGCTCAACCACTGAGCCACCCATGTGTCCCACTCCTTCACCTTTAAATTCAGTGCACACACACCTGCATACACATGGACACACACCACACACATACACACACAGGCACATGCACGCATACACATCCCTCTGCATTCTGGACTGATTAAGTGATTTCTGTTCTACACCCCACTGGTTAGAGGTCTTTGAAATGATCACACTAAGCAAAATGTGAATCTTGTGGTATTAACTCTGTTCGCAGCATGCTTTCTCAAAGGGCAGATTTTGCTCCTTTGTGCATGTCTTGGCATAATATTGATACCATAGGCTGGTGCATTCTGTTCCTCATGGGACAGCAGTAAGAGAGAATATTTGTCATCTTTCCCGGCCCCCAACCCCTTTTTAATGAAGATGAGGACACTTTTAAGATCAAGCTAGTTATCTTCAGTTTGTTTTGCAAAACTGAGTAAGGGCAGCAGAGGCCAGGGTTGTTGGGCCAAATTGCCAAGTCAGGGGACAGATGGGAAAAATGAGGACAGGGGTGGGAGGATACACAGGAGAACCTGCAGAGAGGGGCAGGACCTATGGAGTTTGGGGACAGAGGGGAGAGAGGCCCTTTGCTGTGGGTGGTGTGACTTCAAGGGGATGGGCGATGAGTTTTTAGAAGGTCTTACTGTGGATTCCCCATTTGTCATCTTCTACATTAATTATCCACCACCCAAAACCTTTAGCATTGATTTTTTTTTTCTGTGTCAAGCCTGGTCTCAAAGGAAA
The DNA here is from genome assembly GCF_053574225.1 of Canis aureus. NCBI lineage: Eukaryota > Metazoa > Chordata > Mammalia > Carnivora > Canidae > Canis > Canis aureus. The sequence continues at coordinate 42,925,235 of NC_135618.1, forward strand.
TATGAGCAGGCTTAATTTTCTTCTCATTTCACTTGCATTTGTCAAGAGACTACATGCTGGACTTTCTCATATACTTCTCAAAGAGGTAGAATTGAAGACATTTAATTGAGGAGTAAGCATGGCATGAGAAGAAGAATTTAAGACCAAGAACTAACAGGAGCCATTTGGCTCTTGCTTCTGCTCATGTGTGGGAGACAGAGAAATGAGTGGTTTACACCCATTGCCTCCCTTCCCTGCCTGCTCTTTATGGAATGATGCTGTTGTAGTTATCTATCATATCATATCAAAATATTGCTCAGCTTACAGCTTCGAAAAGTAATCTCATGCCATCTGTCATAGTCCTCTGGGTTGACTGGGTTCAAGTGGGCAGCTCTTATTGGGGGTCTATCATGTGGTTGCAATCGGGGAATAGCTGGAGCTGCAGTCATCAGAGGTTTGGACATCCAAGGTGACTTATTTTCTCTCACTTGTCTGGCATCTGGGCTAGGTTAGTTGGAACAACACTCTAATGGCCAGGCATGTCTTGCCATGTAGACAGCTTGGGCTTCCTCATAGCATGGCAGTCTCACATTGGTCAGATCGCTTAAATGGCCCCCGGCTTTCTCCAGGGTGCATGTTCAAGGGTGTCAAGTAGAAGCTGCAAGACTTGACCTAGCCTTAGAAGTTGCATGGCATCATTTCTTAGAACATGCTGCTGGTTATACAGGACTAGCCCAAGTGCAGTATGGGAAGGCACAAAGCAGGGATGAGGATAGAGGGATGCATGGTTCGTCCTGGGGCCATCTTTGGAGACTGGCTCTCACCAGTGTTAAAGGCAGCAGCTCATCTATGCCACAAAAATGGGTGATGGGATTTTATACCTTTTTTGAAAAGCAAGGGGAGGGGAAAGTTAACTTAATATGGGAGGGCTATGAAAGTTGAGGCACAGCATTTTTTCCAGTAAGCTTGCCCGTCTTTGCTGAGCCCTGCACTATGCAGCCATTAGCAGGCGGGCAATGCTTTGCTTTATGAGGCAATTATTCCAACACACTCTATTCAAAATACACATTAGAACTTAACCTTCTGAATCCTGAAGTAGCATTTTTATCACCCAACATTAGAAAAGAGACAGAGTCAGCATATTTCCCCCCCTTTTATGATCTGGTATCATTAATAAAGCATTGGGCAAGGACCTTCTCACAATTCTTCCGGATAATTTGTGACACAAAAGGCGTCGTATGATACAATTGTCTGTTGACTTATTCAATAACAGAAGAAACACATGGATTGTTTTAAAAATAAGGCCAAAGAATTAAACAACCAAAAGGAATATTTCCTTCCAACAACGTGAAAGCACATGTAGAATAGAGATGTGATGGCACTGGATATGCACAAGTAGAAATGGGAAGTTAATATGGAATTTCTAATTAGGGTCACATGCTAATGAACTCTCTCTTCATGTTAGTTTTATGCCGCTTCAGAAATTTTTTATCATATGCTTAAAAATTTATGGCCAGAAACATTAATGAAAATGAGGCGTGAATTGAAAATTGTGTCATTATGGAGATGAGGGTGGCCCGGCATTGCTGATTTTCAAGGAGGTACCTTTTATTGCCTTTTTTGAGAACTGAGAAATGATACAGGTAAAATTAATGGCAAGGCATATTCTCCATCCTGACATAGGCAGCATGGTGATACGTAAAGTTATAAAAGTTTGATTTTAATAAGATTTTGAATTAATTATAAGGAGAATATTAATCATAATTGACAGTCATTTTTCAGAATAAAACTTCACCATCTAAGTAATATTATAGTTCTTAAGTGCACGGAGATAGGCGTTTTCTTTCTCTCTCAGCTTTGTCTTTTCGGAAATTAAAATCCACCTTTTCAGAATACTGTGGATTGGGAAGCACATGCCTTTTCATCTGTGAAATAGTCACTCGGTTGCAGATTATATTTTAAAAGTACCTCTGCCCGCTAAGCTCGAGGGACGGGTAGATTCTGTGAAGCTGTGTTTATGGGGAGGGGAAAGAGCATGAGCATATTAAACTTCCTCTGTTTTTAATCTCTCAAAAACTATTGTTTTCAATACATCTGATAACTGTCACATTTGAATGGATTTTCCAAAAGGCACATTTCAAGTTTCTAAGAACTGTGTCTTAAACTTAATCACAGCAGTGACGACTGCAGAAGTTGGAATGAAATCCCATTTCTAGGCCTGATCTCCAGGGAGTGACGTCCTTCTCTCTGACATTCTGTGTGCCTTTGGACCGAGGGCTTCGGAGACTCTTCAGGTGTCACCTCCATCCTGCATCCTTTCCTCTGGTCCTTTCTCAGCCCTGTCCCAACTTACCACTCTTCTCTGCAGGAGAGACCCCCTTCTTTCTCCGTTCCTGCCTCATCTCTGCCCCCTAAGATGATCCCAGGAAATTCCAATATATGTGTTTTTTTCTTTATTCCAAGCAGCTCTCCAGCACCAGCTGGGTGTTTTCTGATTCAGCTCAGTTCTGACTGACACTGTCTACCTGGCCAGAAACAGCATCAGATGCTTACGTGCTCAGTCCCACACCGCTGCCCTCTCCCAACTTCAGAGGCCACGTGCAGGCCTGGGTTGACACCTGTGCTATCTGACTGACCAGTTATACATGGGAGGTTCCCATAGACCCCTTCTTGGGTTCATTTAATTTGCTAGAGCATCTCATAGAACTTAGGGAAATATTTCATATGTTAGACCATAGGTTTATTTTAAAAACATATAACTTGGGAACAGCCAGGATGAAAGAGGTGTGTAGGGTAAGATATGTGGGGAGGGCTCAGAGCTTCCATGCCCTTCCTTGAATGCGACCATTTTAGCCTCTCCAACTGTTGACCAACCCAGAAGCTCTCTAAACCCCATCTTTGGGGGCTTTTATGGAGGCTTCATTAGACAGGCATGATAGGTTAAGTCATTGGCCATTAGTGACTGAACTCAACTGTCAGCCTTTCTCCCTTTCTGGAGGTCGGGTGGATATGTTTCCAAGCTCCCTCGCTATATTCATTTCCAAGGGCTGCTATATAACAAACGACCTCAAACATGGTGACTTAAAACCCTATAAACTTATTATCTCATGGATCTGAAGTTCAGAATTCAAGATGTCTGCAGGGCCATTCTCCTTTGAAGGTTCTAGAGGAGAAGACTTCTAGCCTCCTCCAGTTTCTAGCGGCTCCAAATGTTCTTGGGCTTGTGTCAGGGTAACTTGTCTCTGCTTCTGCGTTTACAAGGACTTCTTTCCTGTGTGTGTCAGATCCACCCTACTTTCTCTTATAAGAACATCCTCACTTGATGTAGGGCCCTTCCTAAATACCAGATGATCTCATCTAGAGATCCTTGATTTAATTACATCTACAGAGACTCTTATCTCTAAGAAAGCTGCACTCACTGTCACAATACTAGGAGTTAGGACTTGGACATACCATTTATTTTGAGGAGGCAGGGAGGGAGGCACAATTCAACTTACTACAACCTAGGTTACTTCTTCTTTTATGTAATTTATTAACTCAGTCCCCATCCCACCCCCTCTACCCCTTAAAAGAGCCTTGGTTAATATATCCTCTGTCTGTGGTCTCCACTCTGGATTTCAGGCATTCAGAACTCAAAAGAACTATAAAGATAATTCAGGCTGACCCCATAAGATAAGCTGTGGGGCTGGTGGGGACTTTGTCTAGACTCTTATTCAGCAACTCACATGGCTAGGGAAGACAGGCATGCTGACTCCTGGTCCGGACCTCAGCTCTATAAAACTTGGATGGGAAATACAATTATTGTGTGAGATGTTCAGAGCAATTAGCATAGACAGAGTTCTCTCTCCTTCTTCACTGAGGAAGCTGAGACCCAGCTTGGCTGCACCAGCTTGGTTTATGGCCTGGGATTGGTCTCCAGCCTTGTACACCCCACCTGCATTTTTTTAAAAGTCATTTGCTGGACAATTTTGTGTCACGAGGTATCATCGAATGCAGCAGTTATGTTGCTGTGGAGCCAGCACATCTCAGGGTCTCTCCACAGTGGTTTTCTTCTCCTCCCTCCCCCCAGCTGTGGTTGGACATCCCACAACCATTTTCAGAATTTTTAAAACATCATGAGAAATGACAGTGCTTTGCTTTCAGCTGGACTTCTGTCAAGCCGGCGGTGGTGACACAAGTTATCTGAACCACTGGTCCATAATTGAATATGTCTTAGATGATCCACTTGCAAAGGAGCAAATGAGTCAATGGAAAGTAAAAACTTCACATTTTGGTTGACAATTCCTGTTGAGAAGCATTTAAGAACTTCTCAGCAGGGCTGTTTGGAAAGCTTAAAGTTAAGAGGGTCTTTGTTTGAAAGAGCCTGGTTGAAATCCCTGTTCCCCAGCCGGTCCCCGCTAGTAACCTCTCTAAGCTAGTTCTTCCTCTGTGAAGGTGAGCCAGGCTGATACCTGCCTCTCCAGATTCCCAGAGATAGCAGATGCAAAGCACTCAGCGCAGCATGTGGCGTATAGTTGGTGCTTAATAAATGGTAGTTGAGATGATTATGAGTCATTTTATCATCTCTAGACTTAACCTCCTTCCCTGGAATATGGAAGTGTATTATAAGGATCCTCCCTGGGGCATGACATGGGTTTATCCAGGTTCTGTCTCCATGGGTCTTGGCCAAAGGGCAGTTATATTACAGAGTTGCCCTGTGGGACCTTTTGGGGAGGGTAAATTGCTAACTTAAAAAAAAAAATATGGGGCAGCTCGGTGGCTCAGTCAGTTAAATGTCCAACTCTTGATTTTTGGCTCAGGTCATGATCTCAGGATTGTGAGATCAAGCCCGTGTCCAGCTCTGCACTGGGCTCTTCCTCTGTCCCTCCCTGCTTTTTGGAAATAATGAGTAGAGTGACAGTAACATGTAACCAAATGGGGATGATAATAATAATGTTTTGGTCTCTAGTGGTTCTTCAGCATAACGAGCTTTGTCTTGTGTCCTGCATTTACTAGCCACTCCTACAGTCTGCACTCAGCTGCTGCTGACCCCCTTGCACAGAAGAGGAGGTGGAGGCTGTAGGGAGATTAGGTTGTTTGCATAAGGACATGGAGAAAGAGAATAGCAGAGCTGAGATCAGCCTCAAGCAGTGGGGCTCCATGGCCAAGTTCTTAGTATACATACAGCCTCCAACTGGGGAAGACATGCTCAAAATAGGGGGTATCCTAGGAAGTCTAAGATGTATGGTTCCTCTAGGGATAAGGATGTGGGCTTTCTGGGAGTTATTTTTACTCTATCACAGGATTCTTAACCCGCCTAGAGGTTCATGCAAGGAAGGCATGGCTCTATGAAAAGCACTCATGCACGGAAATGTCCTCTGTGACACCTCTGTGAGCCATCCACCTTTTCTTCTCTGGCCCTAGCTCCTTGCTCCTTGCATGGTGTCAGGCCCAAAGCTGGCATGCATTTATTTATTTATTTTTAAAGATTTTATTTATTTATTCATGAGAGACACAGAGAGAGAGGCAGAGACACAGACAGAGGGAGAAGCAGGTTCCCTGCGGGGAGCTTGATCTGGGACTCGGTCCCAGGACCCTGGGATCACGACCTGAGCCAAAGGCAGATGCTCAACCACTGAGCCATCCTTGCGCCCCCAGCATGCATTTAATGAGCATCGCAAGTTACCAGGAGCTTCTCAAGGCTCTGAGAATATAAGGATGAGGGGCTTCACCACTTCTGGCTCTCAGAGGTCACATAGTCTTATCAGAAAAACAGACATTAAATGCATAATTGCAGCAGTGCTGAGAGGGAAGGTGCATGGTCCCATGAGCAGGGATTCACAATCATCACTGAGGTGAAGGGGAAAGAGTGTCCCTTGCCATTGAAGAGGTTGGGACTAAAAGGAACTCTTTAGGCTGGTGAGAGTGGTGAGGAAGGGGGATTCAGAGGGAGGGGCCAACTTGACGATGGCTTCGCATCAGGAAGAATGAAAGATGAGTTAGTGAAATGTAAGGCCAGGAGATGGGGAAATGTGGGGGCACAGAGCAAGAGGTGAGGTGGAGATGATGATGATGCCATCAGGGACCAGATCATGCAGGATGGGTCAAAGTAAGACATTGTGATCTGAATCCTAAATGCAGGAAGAAGTCTCTGTAAGTCAGTCAGTCAGTCGGTCTGTCTGTCCATTCATCCATGAAATCTACCATGTATCTCTACACTCACTCATTGTCTATTTATCTATCCATCCATTGCATCTGTCTTGTATCTATTGATCTTTCTATTTATCCATCCATCCATCCATTCATTCATCAAACTTATTATGCATGTAGGTACACACTCATGTATATGGCTAGATATATATGTCTCTGTACATTCATCCATCATCTGTCTATCCACTGTCCATCAAATCTATCATTTATTTATGTCTATACACCTACTCCTCATCTATCCATCCATCATATTCATTATCTGTTTATCTACCTATAGACATCCACCCATCATCTACTTATCCATCCATCCATCAAATCTACCATCTGTTATCTATCTATGCATCCTTTCATCATCTGTCCATCTAGCTATGTTCCTACCTGCCTGCCTATCCTCTATCAGCTAAAGGATGGGTATCATCTTCCATGAACATGAAACAAGAGGGAGTGAAGAATCCATGGGAAGGCCAGTTAGAGGTTACGACAAGAAGCACTGAAGTCTGAGCTAGCGTGGTGGCAGGGGATAGACCTGAGACCAGTAGAAGGCAAATAGAACCCCGTGGAGTTGAGTGACCTGACCCACATAGGTGGCTTTCCATTTCATCCACTTCCCTGTTAGCCTTGCCTTTCCATGTCAAGAGCAGGCTGCTGGTGAACAGGAAAATATTGAAGAATTCTGTTGCTCTTCTTGAGTCCAGGTCTAAGACATCAGATGCAGGAAATCTCAGCCCGAACAGGCCCTCTTAGATGGTCTGTGCTCACCTGCCTGTGGAGCTGTGCCTCCCCTGGGAGCGTGTGGGCGACAGCAGGTGACCAAACTGTAAAACTAAGAATTTAAGGAGAGATGGATTAGAAGAAGCAAGCAGATACACTTTATGAGGAATTGGGTTGCCAGTCTGAAAAAAGACACCCTTATCACTGCTCCGATTCCTCCCACCAACTGTTCAGCTGCCCCGGGTGCCTGGAGGATGAAAATGCTCTGGGAGAGAGGTTGGCAGTTCTGCTGATGGCTGCACAGAGGCACAGCGTCTGTTCTCCTAAGGAAACAGTGCGGTTCCCGGGGCTGGGAGGCGGTTGGGCATGACCCGGGGGCACGTGAGGGAGCCGCTGGAAAGCAGCCTTTGCTCTGTGCTTGCCCCCCGCCCCCGCCCCCCGCACAGGGGCCAGGCACCTCGGCCACCAGGGCTGGGACCTCATCTTCCTTGGGTCTGCTTTGGCTTTCCTCTCAGTCCAGAGTGCTGACAGCCTTTCCTCCACCATGCCTTTAACTCAGCAAAGACCCCCAGGCAAGCTGTCACTCCCAGAAGGATCTTTGAAAAGCAGCCTGGCGAAATTAGCAGGAATGGGAATGATGAAAATATTTCTTTTTCTTTACTTATTTTCCCCCCCTTCATCAGACATTGTACTTTTTTTTTTTTTTTTAATGCTCCCCTCTCATGCAGCTCCAACCCCAGAGGACATCTGGCCACCCATGTCCTAACTGAGAACTCAAGGCTCCTCCCTGCCTTTGGCTAAAGTTCTCCAGTGGCATTTTCTTAGAGCAGTCGTCAAGATTTAGAGGAGGAATTCTAAGGGAAAACCTCAGAGGGATGTGAGGGCGTGAGTGATGGATTCCTCCCCTCCTGCCAGTATCAGTTTGCATTTACAGAACGCCTCGCATCCACATCCCAGAGGACTCCCAGAACCCGCAGGAGCCTGCTTGCCATCTAGCACACATCCAGACTCCCTTTCTCAAAGCAGCTGGCCCCCTCTCCCTCCTCACCGCCTATTACCTTGCAAACTGGGTGATACCTTCATTACCTCAAAATGTGTTAATTCAGGTGCTCTTTCAGCAAGACCTGTGTGTCTTCTGGCTGCTGGAGGCCATTCACGACTCTTGGCTCTGTGTCAGCATCACATAATAAGCTCATTAGGAGAGAGCACCCGTCCCCCCATGGCTAGATTAGTGGGTGCTCAGGAAGTGTACTTTGAGGGAAGACATCAGAGCAAAGCCTGGATATTGGAATCCTCTGCCCTTTGTCTCCAGCAATTAGTACAATCCTGATCGCAAAGTGCCAAGACTGCTCATAGGAAAGACCTTAACGCATTGGTTAAGAGCACGCATCCCAGAGGTGCCTGGGTGGCACAGTTGGCTCGGTGCCAACTCTTGGTTTTGGCTCAGGTCATGATCTCAGGGTTGGAAGATCCAACCCCACGTTGGGCTCCACGCCCTGCTTGGGATTCTTTCTTCCTCTCCCTCTGCCTCTCCTGCTCATGCTCTGACTCTCTTTGTCTCTCAAATAAATAAACAAATCTTTAAAAAAAAAAAAAAAAGAGCACTGATTTTGGAGTCATTTGGAGTGCTCTCAGCTGTGTGACCTCCAAATAGCTTACTTAACCTCTCGGAGCCCCAGTGAGGAGGACAGTGAAGTTCTTATGGAGAACTTGGAGATCACAGATAAAAATGCCTGGGGGGCACCTGGATGGCTTAGTGATTGAGCATCTGTCTTTGGCTCAGGTTGTCCTGGGATCGAGTCCTGCATCGGGCTCCCTGCATGGAGCCTGCTTCTCCCTCTGCCTGTGTCTCTGCCTCTCTCTGTGTGTCTCTCATGAATAAATAAATAAAATCTTCAAAAAGAAATGCTTGGACAATTACTCAACAAATGTTCTTTACGGCAGGGCTCAGGATGAGGTGAGCAAGGCAAAGCCGGGCAAAGACAGTGATAGAGCCTATCTTTAGTTAAAATGTTGACATTTTATTCATTGTGCACTTTTTACATTCATTTTGATGTATTAAAATATAGTCTATCTTGGTTGCTGAGTTTTATGGTGCCCGTTTGGTTCTGTCCCTCGTCCCAGCCCTGGCCCTAAGTTTGAGCATTACCCATGTGTGTTAACCTAGTGGGCATGCAGCAGGGTGTCCCTCAAGATGCTTTGAGTGGCCTGTGATTGGTTTTCTGAGCAAAGAGGCAGCACACAATAAGGGCACCCATAATTTGATATAACAAGAAGTCCTTAGAAGAAGACAAACCAGGCTCAGCGACTCAACGCTGCCATCAAAGAATGACCTAGACCCTAGAAATGTTCATGTTCTTTCATTTGCTCACATGGTAGCTTGGCCCTCAGGCTTAATCCCTTGAAGTCACATTAGCCGGAATTGGGTCAAGTGCCCTAACTTTAAGGGAGTCTGGGAAAAGGGACTATCTGGCATGTTCACCTCTGTAGAAGGAACCTAGGTCATGCCAGAGCATTATATTAGGCCACAGGACCTTTGTCTGTGCTGTGCTGTTTCTTCTGGCTGAAACACACACACACACACACACACACACACATATACAGAGACAGACACACACTTTTACTCCTGCTCTTCTGTAACCATGGTATTTAGGGAAGGAAAAACATCTTTTTCTTCTATTCTTATTTCTTGCCTGGGACCCCTGTAGCAAAAGACAGCTTGACAAGAGGAAAGCATACAGATTTATTGAATGCAAGTTTTAGGTGACGTGGGAACCCTCATAAGGAAATGAAGGCCTAGGGGAATGGTTAACCTGAGTGTTTTTATGCTACATTTGATGAAGAGTGAAACATCATGGGGAGAGAAATGATGGGACATAGGATGTCAGCTAAGTGCAGTAACTGGGGGAAACTTAACAAGGCCTGTTCATCCAGATTCTTGTCTGTGTCCCTTCAGAGATATGGATGCTCCTTTCTACCAGGTGCAGGAGAGTTTGACCTGCTTCAGGGGAGGATCTGAGGGTCTTTCCAGCACATGCCATTTCTCAGATTTCCCCAGCTGGAGATATTCAGTAAGCCAAAGTGCTCTATTTTGGGGCAATAGGTCTTGAACACTGTCAGGATATTTAACAAATTCATTTAACAAGCATTTATTTTTTGTGGTTTTTTTTTAAGTAACGAATATTTGTTGAGTATGAGGGCCATACTGCCTCCTTGACATATAGGGATGAACAGGACAGATGCATTCCCTGATCTCTTGGGACTTTCCAGGGGGAGGAGGAGGACAGACATTTTAATAAATAATAAGCCCACTCACGGGAAGGAAATTATCAGAAAAGATATTTGCTTTACAGAGATTTAAAATAGGGAGATATGGAGCACCTGGGTGGTTCAGTCATTAAGATCCTGGATCTTGATCTCAGGGTCGTGAGTTCAGGCCTCATGTTGGGCTCCACTTGGTATGGAGACTACTTAAAGAAACAAAGAAACTAAAATAAAATAAAACAGGGAGATGTGTGTCAAAGAGCATCTGAGTTGTAACCCTCAATTGGATTTTCCTGGAAGACCTTCCTAGGAAATTCATACACACGCTGATTTGTGGCTAAAAGTGCCAGCTACAGAAGCATCAGGAGAGGAGGGGTCCAGGTGAAAGGAACAGGTGCCATGAAACCACTGGAGAGTTTTGAGCAGTAGGATGACTTTCCAGTTTACATTGTTCAAGGATCCCCATCTATTATGTGGAATGTCGAGCACAAAGAGAATAAAGACAGAGATCCCGATTATGAAACCATCCCAATAGCCCTGGCAAAAGGTGCTGTTGGTGGGGACTGGGGTGCTGTGAGCAGAGAGGAGTTTAATGCACGTGTCCAGGCACCTGCAGTGATCTGCTGACGACTGGTTTGGGATGAGAAGGGAACACAGGTGAACCAGTTGTCCTCACCATAGACAAGGCTGCACGGGGTTTTTGTTGTGAACGGAGAGTAGTGGAGAAAAGGAGATCAGGGACTTTTTATTTTTCTTTTTGAGGGAGTTATTATAGCGTTTTTATTTTCATTGTGGTCAAAAAAAATTGTTATAACCATTTTTTTTAAGTTTATGGTTTGGTATTCTTAGTGTTGTTTGAAACAGATCTCCCGAACTTTTTCATCGTTTAAGTCTGCAACTGCATACACCTTCACAGTAGCTCCCCATTTCTCCCCCTGACCCCACATCTCAGTAGCCACCATTCTATTTTCTATTTCTATGTATCAGACTACTGGAGATCCCTCATGTAAGCGGAACCGTGCAGTGTCTGTCCTTTTGTGACTGGCTCATTTTGCTCAGCATCATGTCCTCAAGATTCATCCATGTGGTTGCGTGAATCAAGATTTCCTTCATCTTTTTTTTATTCCCTTCATTTTTAAGGCAGAGTAATGTTCTGTGGTATGGGTATACCACATTTTCTGTATCCATTCATCCATTGATGGACATTTGGTTTGCTTCCACCCCTCAGCTATTGTGAACAATCCTTCTGTGAAACACGGTGTACAAATATATGACAGCATATATTTTATTCAGAATGTAATGTTCCAGGAGAAGGGGAGATGTTTATGATGCAGGAGAACAAGCAGAAAATTGCAAGGGCAAGTCTCTTGGGAACACAGGAGTCTAAGCAGAGGAGCTGGCCTGTTAGGAATGGGGGCAGGGGTACCTCATCCACAAAAACCAGGGAGTAGATGGGAAACCAGGGAGCAGATACACAGGGAGGCTGGTACATTTGGTGGCAGGTGGGTGAGGAAATTCCTTTTGGATGCTTCTGTTTTCTCAATGAAGTTAGAATAAGACCATCAGCCTCCAGTGCGTGTGGAGCGGTGGTGCATCAGAGGTGCTTCCCCATTAATCGAATGAGTGATTAACAGTAAGTACTTGAAATCAAGTTGATGCATTTCCTTATGTGCCATGCAAACAAAATAAAGCTCAGCTTTGTTGTCAGACAAAAGCAGCACTTATTATAATGGTTGGCATTTCAGAGATAATTCAGCTCTAAGAGATAATAACACATCAATCAGTCAGGAAGTATTTTGCCCGGTGATACCAACGGTGTAATATGCAAGTGATGGACTGTTCTGGACACAACCAGGAATTCTCTTTTGCTGAAAAATTCCTATTTCTAGCCGAAGCTTAACGTTGATTTTTTTTCAGCTTCTATTTGGAGAGTCTGTTTATTTCTTTCTTCCCCAGGGGATAGTGAGATAGATATTGTAAATGGTGAGGGCTTTTTATTGTTTTTGACAGTTATCAAAAAAACATTTTTTTTTTTTTCTTGAGCTGGACCATCAACTGAAAAATAAACCCTTTTGGGATTTTTGAGTCAAGTGTGTTGAAATATGTGTGTGATAGTCACTTTCAGATTTCAGGGAGTCTAACTGCACTTATTAATGGGGGATTATTATAACTGGTGTGAACGCAGGGACCCATGCTGTCCTCTTTTGGATTGATGTCACTTCGGGAAATAATGGTCAAGTTTCTGATGGTACAAATCACATCCTTCATTTACATTTCTGGAAGGCCAGCGAGAGGGGGGCCCCTTACTGGACCCCCCTTTGCTTTCCTTCTGTAATTCTGACTCTGAAACTCACCATAGGCGGCTGTTCCACAGACCTCAGAAAGGTCCTCGATGCTCTATTTTCCTCCATGTTCCTTTTCTACTCTCCCCCTTTCCTGATTTTCTGATTCTCTCTTGGCTTCCCAGCCTGTCATCTCCCTGCTGCCCTCACAGTCAGTGCTCTCCAGTGCATTCTTCCCCGGGCACAGCTACCTGAGAAATGTGGCTTATCCTCCATCCCCTCAATATATATATATATATATATATATATATATATATATATATATATATATATTTTTTTTTTTTTTTTTTTTTTTTTAATGAATCACTCCCAAAGGATCTTGTTCTCTTTCTGCCCTTAATTCTAGCAGGAAGGACGCCCCCATTACATAAGCATACATGGGGGAGTAAGAAGAACAGAAACCCATCTCAGCGAGTCTTCAGGACTCAGAGAGAACTGGAAGGTATTTCATTCTGTTAGGGGTCCAGCACTGGCTTTGTTGAGCCATGCAGCTGGACCAAGGCAAGGAGAGTGAGGCATTCGTGCATTTAAGAGGGCACTAAAAACTCAGTAATCAAGATTAATGTAAAAATCTGTGACACATAAAGTATCAAAAATTTACATAATGACAGGATGTGACAGTTGGATTGGGGTAGGGCGGGTGAGGTGAATCATACACCTGCAAAGTTGGATCCTATTTTTATTCAGCATTTTGATATTGATCATCATTGGATTTCTGCATTATTTTTTTAAGTAAAAACAGCATCCAGATAGTATGCATCTTGATGGCTGCGTTTTTTGATGGCCCTTAAGTTTTGTGCCATGAATGGGTGCCTCACTTGCCTAACCCAGATCCTGGCCTTCCTTGTGTCCGAACTTTCATATCTCTGCCCGTCTCTCCAGTGGCAGCTTCCTTCTACTCATTTCCTACTCACTGCCTCTGGTCTGCCAGGCATCATGCCATAGAGGGTATCTTGACTGAGGTGTAATACTGGCCAACCTGTGGGTGGTTGCCTATGTTCTGGGCAACCTCCCCTGGTCCAATCAGATGTGGTAAGTGTGAAATCCTACAAACCCAAGCTTGGCCAATTTTACAAAATTAATTCTTCGAATGAGCAATTGAGGATGGCGGTTGCTGTTTGTAGACTCAGCTTCCGTATGGGATTTCTTGGGGGGAACTAGTTCACCAGTGTCCATACGTGAATGGCACCTGGGACGGAACTGATCAAGTGGGCATCTCCCATTCTGTGGATGAGAAAACTGGTCAGAATTTGAGTCAGAGTCCACATATTTCCTTTCTCTGGGAATAGCTCTACTCACTTGCCTGGAGGCGGAAGGTTTCTCATACTCCTAATGGTCCTCTGAAGTATACTTAGTAGATATTTAGGAACTTCCTGAGTGAGTAGCTAATGGTTATAATGATGATGACGGTGATAATAGTATTAGCAAGGGGTTTCTCTATTCTACATGGGTTATCTTAACAGTTCTATAAGATAAGCATTGTTATCATTTCATAAAGGGCGAGTGAAGCACAGAGAGGTGAAGACATCCGTTTAGCTCTACAGAGAGCAGAGATTTGAACCTGCTCTGTCTGGCTCTGGAGCACACCCTCTTAACTTGTCTTTCATCCTGTTTCTAACAAGCCCAACCCTTCCCATGAATACACAAAGCTAGTTATAGTTTCAGAATCTGGCTTCCAGAGGCATCTTTTCCACGTCTGTGGCTGTCGGTTTGACATCTGCCGGCAGTTCCTAACTCAGGACAGACTACCTCCTGCTGGACCCCAAGCCTCTCAGTGGCAGGGTCTGGTTGGTGATCCCTCTTGCTCTTATGCAAGCACAGTGCCAGGCATGCTAGCAAGCTGTGGGTGAATATTGTTTGAAATGAATTGAAAGGGGATGGGAGATGCTGAATAGAGGCTACATGGAAAAAAAAAATCAAGAACATGGAAAGTCCTTTTCCCCCATAGGCAGCATGGAGCAAAGGGACCCAGGGCTTGTTTACAGTACCTGGAAAATGTGCTTCCTAATCTGGTCTGAGAACATACCTGTGAGCAGAGGGCCTCTCTAGAGAGAAAGCATGAGAAGGGTGGCTCCCAGCTTCTCCAAGAAAAAAAGTAAAATAAATAAAATACAAAACCCAAACAAACTTTTTCCCTCAATATGGTGGAGTATTTCCTTGCAAAGCGCTTTGCACTGTCTTGTGTCTTTGTTTACTGGCTCCTCCAAGTGCATCTCTCCCTTAACCTTCCCCACTCCCCTGCTCCTGGGTGTCAATTACAGCTGACTTTGCAGGCTCCAGCCCCCAACACAACAGCCGGGCGCGATGCCTTGGGCCCCATGGCATAAGGCAGTGCAGCTAATTAGCCAGGCTTGGCTGTGCCCTCTGCTTCAGTTTGAAAAGCTTCTTGAAAAACAAGTTTCTGGCTTTGGAATGCATTGCTTTGTACTTTCTGGATGCTCTCGATGTCTCCATTGTGGTGCTTGTCGTCTCACTTCATGCAAAAAAAATGGATTTTTTTTTTTTCTCTGATGCTCTGTTTTCAACTGGTCTTTGAAATTTGCTCTGGCTGCTCATAGAGATGTCATGATGATGATGATGATGATGATGACAGCTGACACTTAGTGATCATGTAACATCTACACAGAGCAGTTATAAGCCTTGGGTACATGTACACTCATTAAATCTCATAGCACGTAGGTTTTATTATTACCGCCATTTTACAGAAGGGAAAGCTGATACTTCTAGACATTAAATAATAGACTCATGAGGATATAGCTCCTTCCTCTTGTCTTTGTTCTAGATACTATCAGGTATTTCCCACGTATTATCTATTTTAAGCTCAACAACCTCATGCTCTTATAGTCTTCATTTTGGGGGCCTGAAAGCTGAAATTTTAGAAATTTAAGTAGGATGCCATAAATCAAGGGCTGAGTTTGGAAACAGGATTTGAATCCCAGTAGCCTGATTCTGGAGCTTTTGCTCCATAGCTGTGCTCATCGTGTCATGTAAGAAGTGGCTGCCCCCCCTTCCCCTAGTGCTGTTTTGTTACGTTATGCCTCAGTGATGCTGTGGGATGCTGCAGGCTGGACTGGAAGTGAGTAGAGACCTGGGGACCAGACACACTTGGGTGGGGATTCCCGCCCTGCCCCCTGTGTGATCTCAGGTAAATCATTTATTCTCTTTAACATTCAGGTGTAACTTCTGAGAGGAAGGTATGATGCAAACAAGGGTCTTTTCAGGTGCTGGAGATCGTCTATGTAAAACTGTGCTTAGATGCTCAACATGATTATTATGGGCTCAAATAAAGTGGTAACAAGAGGCAGGCCTGGATCCAAAGGCTGGTTCCAGTCTGAGCAGTATTTGGACCGCTGAAAGGTTATTTAATCCTTGATCTCAGTTTCCCCCTCTTTAAAATTGAATAATAGTAAAATACAGTAAAATAAGTAAAAACATTATGGGATTCTATGAGGCACAGTATGATTAAGCACCGGGATGTAATAGCGTTCCATCAAGAGTAGCTATTAGTGTAATTATGAACGCGTTCGTTGAATCTAAGTGATATCCATGCACAGTGGAGCCGCTGAATTCAGGCTGAAGGAAAGTTTTCTGAAAAGAAGAAGTTACAGTGATTTACAGCTTCTGTTCTTTCCCCTGTACCTTTCTATTGATTGAAGGAGCTGTATGTTGTGATTAATTAAAATCAATACCTTCAAGCAGATACTACGATGCTTTCTTTCTTTTTCTTTTCTTTTTTTTTTTCCAAAAGAGGAGACAACAGGACTATGGCAGGGTAAAAGGGGTGTGACTTTCTATTATAGTTTGGGGAACCCACACCCATCTCCCCTTGGGTCTCAGGAATAACTTCTGTCTCAACAGAACGTAAGTCAATAAGCACTTAAGGCACCTTCATGTTTGTTAAGTACCGAGAGCTCTGACCACTCATCCTAACACTGGATGGACATTTTCCAGAAATGCAGAATTGTCTTGCTGAGGATGTTCACCGTTTTCTCATGCTTATGAACACCCCAGATTTGCGCAGGCCGGCAATGTGCTCAACCAGATGTTTGCTTTGCTAGCCTCCCGCGCAGCTCCTTCTGGCCATGTGACAAGTTTTGGTCAATGAGATGCAACTGGAAGCTGGCTAGGGATGTCTGTGGAAGTTTCGGATTTCTTCATGGAAGGGGCCGCCTACAGGTGCTGCTACCTATCCTTTTCCTGCCCTTTTCTTTTTTTTTTTTTATGGAGTCCTAAGAGGCTGTACCGCTAATCTACAACCACATAGCCCATTGGCTCTGACATCGTAGAACCACTGAATCAGTGACAGGACAGGCTACCTCTATGCTTATATCATGTGAGAAAATTAGTTCCTTATTCGTGGATGCCTCTGTAGTCATGATGTCTATTATTTACAACGAAAAGCGTTTCCAAGTGAAATCACTTAAAAAGTTATTGTACAGTTTCATGCCACATGTCAAAGTGCCACGTGTGGGTGTGTGTGGGATGTGGGACATAAGTTTTTCCATATATGTTATTAGCTATTAGATTTTTTTTTGTTAGATATGAAGACTGATTATCATGGAACTCCTTGTCATGTCTTTCCTTTTTAAAAATCTTTTCTTTTTCCTCTGAAAGCTCATTTGCCATTTTCAAGTAGAGAAAGGTGTGTTAAGAACAGTGTGAAGTTTGCTTCTGACTCTTGAAGTCTTCAATCTTTGTTTGTATTCCTTGGCTCGGTGGCTACCTGTCACCAGAAAACTGTTTTCCCAGCTGACATCTGACATGGGAATGAAAACAAAGTTTTGAAACATAGCTTTAATGAATTTGAGGTGGCAAGTTTTTTGCTGAAGAATTTCAATTATCAACAGATGCTGAGGAGCACCTGGGTGGCTCAGTTGGTGAAGTGTCTGCCTTTGGCTCAGGTTGTCACCTGGGCTCCTGGGGTCAAGCCCCATGTTGGGCCCTCTGCTTAGGAGGGTATCTGCTTCTCTCTCTCCCTCTGCCCTGGCTTGTGCTCTCTCTCTCTCTCTCAAATTAATAAAAAAAAATATTTTTAAAAAGAGATATTGATACTTCTCAAGGAAGAAAAATGACATGACCAAGATTCCAACTCTCTCATTGAGGATTTGGGGAGCACAATGAAGTTGAAATGGGGCAGATTGGTGTGTGGAAGGAAATGCTCGACAGTCATGATGGCGAGTGCATTTTGAGATCAGTTCAGTTATCCCTTTAATGGTAAAAGAATATACATATACCCCAAGTGGGGTGTCATATAATTTCTTTGAAGCCTTGTGCTCTATCTTACAAATCCATCTAAAACTTCCATTGTTTCTCATAACATACCCATGTTGGTTTATATAATGGGGCTCCCACACCGGTCATCGAGCCAAATTAATGACCCAGAGAGATGTCCATGTTTATCTTACTGGATGGTGTATCACCTGACATCCACTTTGAGAAGGCTGGGAGTCATTCTGTAGCCACAAAGCAAGGACCCAGGGACATGTTTATTTCCTTTCCATTTGAAAAACCTTTTTCAGGTAACAAAATTCATTCATGTGTATTATCCCATTTTGATCTTTATAGAAACCTATCACCACCACTCATCAGCCTATAGTTTCAATTTTTGTCTATTCCATTAATAAGAAAACTGAGTCTAATTTCAGATTCGGAGCTTGGATTTTGGCTCTCCATCTTCATCTTTTAAGCCCTTCTACTGCAACAGTCTATTTCTCATTTGTCAATGGGTGTCAGTGATAGAATGGTCTCAGAGATGGCTTTGCCCCCAGTCTTGTCCCATAGAACGACTCTCTATGTTAATACTCTCAGATCATACTTATGCGCTGAACCCTTGCTTTGCACCAGGAGCTGAATGAAGTGCCCCCAGTTCATGTACATTGTCACGTTTGATATTCACAATAAACAGGGGAGGTAGATTTTTCTAGTATCCCGCTTTGAAAAACGTGGAGACCGAGGTTTGGAGCATCTCTGTAACTTGCATAGGGCCACACTGCCAGGAGGTGGCTGTGCTGCGACCTGAACCTTAGTTTTTCCCCTGGACCCAAACCCTTAGCACTTCTGTCTGCAGTTTCCTAGCAGGCCAGGCACAGCAGGCCTGCTCTCACTCTTCCCATCCTTTGGCCCTATGACCTGCTTTATCCTGTTGGTGATTGCACAGCTCCTTGGAATCACTAGTAACTTAATTAGATCAATACACAGTTGTCTGTCCAATGAATTTAGTTCATCACTTCTTTACCTGTAAATAAATTATGAGGAGAGTGGAGAGTTATGAGGGGGGGAATCCTCAAAAAAGCCAGGGGGAGAAAAAATATCCTGAGTGATATAATTATCTATTTGCTGCTCCTGGTCTATGGACTTGCCAGCTTTATATATATATATAGGATTATAGAAGATGAAAAGGAAACGCTTACTTCAGCTTTTAAGAGCGATGTAAGCAATTTTGCATTGCACTTACTCCCCAGGGGTGGTGTGAAAATGTTTCTAGTAAATTAAAGTATAATAAAAGCATTGGCAACATGGCAACTTTTATATTAATTTCTTAATTTTTCTCAGGCTTAATTATAAATCTCTTGGGGGAAGAGGCGAGGTCTGTGAGATCCTGGGAAGACAGTGTCGCATTCATAGGCATGGAGATCTGGTCCCGTGTGCCATGATAGGGGCTGTGTGCAGGCTGTGAGATGCATGTGCTGCTCCTGAGTAAGGGGTGGTGATCCCCACTTGAGAAGAACATTGGGCTGGGAGGTCCCGTTATGCTGTTGAGTATCAGAAAGGTTGTGTGACCTCCTGAATGCCAACACCGTGTCACAGGTATCACGCCAGTCTCTGCAGTTAGACTGCGAGTTTCAAGTCCTGCCTTCTTTACATGGAGAACTTTGGTGAGCTCCATCCTCTGTACAGTGGAGCTTTTGAGGGTATTTACATCACATGGGAGTGTGTGAAAAAGCTCGGGTCCTGCTGGCACTGCCAAGCCACCAAAACAACTTGGGATCAGCCTTCCAGGCAAGCAAGCAATAGATACTCTTACAGATGAATCCACTGTTACATTGCTGTTACTTGCACCCTACAGTGTCCTCAGCCTTAGTCACTAAATCAAAAGTGGGACAGCAGTTCACCGAACCCCAGGGCCATCAAACATGGACTATCCATGCTGGACAGGACATCAGGTCTTTCCACCGAACTTGCTACATTACCTCTTCTTCTTCATGTATAAATATATTTTGAGGAAAATCAAAACTGGAAGGGTTAATACTTGAAAAATCCAGGGGAAAATATACAGAGTGATATGATGATCTATTTTCTGGGCAAAGCTGGACAGATCCCATTGAATGATTTTCTTTGAGTTTTCCTTCTCTTGACCTAGAAGTTTTCCAGGTACCTGTTAGGATAGGTTATACTGCTAATATCTTCTATTAGGCACAGATTCTAGGTGCATATCTTACCTCTGCACTCGTGTGTGGTTTCAAACACATAATCCTTTTTCATTTTTAAAATATTTTATTTATTTAAAAAATATTTTATTTGTTTATCCATGAGAGACACACAGAGAGAGAGGCAGAGATACAGGCAGAGGGAGAAGCAGGCTCCCTGTGGGGAGCTTGATGTGGGGCCAATCCCAGACTCCAGGATCATGCGTGGGCTGAAGGCAGGAACTTAACTGCTGAGCTACACGGGGATTCCCTCCTTTTTCAATTTTTAAAAAAGATTATTTATTTATTTGTTTATTTATTTATTATGATAGACACAGAGAGAGAGAGAGGCAGAGACACAGGAGGAGGGAGAAGCAGGCTCCATGCCGGGAGCCTGATGTGGGACTCGATCCCGGGACTCCAGGATCACACCCCGGGCCAAAGGCGGGCGCTAAACTGCTGAGCCCCCAGGGATCCCCTCCTTTTTCAATTTTAATCATATTTTTTTCCCTCTTGCTTCTCTTCATTTCTGGGATCTGTGCTACTTATGAGTACAGGATATATCTTCTTTTGTTTATTTTATTTATTTATTTATTTATTTATTTATTTATTTATTTATTTATTATAGTGCCTGGCATGTAGCAAACACCCAATCAGAGGTGAATAAATAAATCAAAGAGTGAACCAGTATGTGTCCCTGAAATATTAATTCTGTGATAGGTTGATAGATGCTACACACATGTAACACACACATGTATGCACACACACACACACCATTCCATGGTTTTAAAAATAAGTGTAGGATACAATGGATTAAAAAAAGTTAACAGATTTTTTTTGTAGGACTTCTCAATACCTTTATGTATAATTAATATGAATCATAAATCTCTACAGGATGGTATACAATGATGCAGTTTCCAAACTCACTGAGCCAAGGAAATCTCATTGATGGATTGATTGATTTTAATACCTGGGGCGTCTGGGTGGCTCAGTCGGTTAAGCATCTGATGACACTTAATTTTGGGTCAGGTCATAATCTCAGGGTTGTGAGATTGAGCTCATGTTGATTCCTGCATCAGGCTCTGTGCTCAGTAGGAGTCTGCTGGATATGCTCTCTCTTCCTCTTCCTTTTCCCCTCGTCCCCCTCTCAAATAAATAAATAAATAAATAAATAAATAAATAAATAATAAGCATTTGAAAGAAAATGCCTTATAGGAACTCACTTTATTTTTTTTATTTTTATTTTTTTTAATTTTTATTTATTTATGATAGTCTCACAGAGAGAGAGAGAGAGGCAGAGACACAGGCAGAGGGAGAAGCAGGCTCCATGCACCGGGAGCCCGACGTGGGATTCGATCCCGGGTCTCCAGGATCGCGCCCTGGGCCAAAGGCAGGCGCCAAACCGCTGCACCACCCAGGGATCCCAGGAACTCACTTTAAAGATATGCTTAGTTCTCATTTTTTAAATTTTACTTTATTTTTTAGAACTTGAAACATTTTTCTAATTTTTTATTCTGAATAATGCTAAACTTATGGTAAAGTACAAGTCCAGTGCAATAACATCTATATATTCCTGCCAGAATTACCAGTTTTTAATATTTTACCATGTTTATTCATTCTGTCCCTCTCTCCCTCCCTCCCTGCCTCTCTTCAAATTCTTTGTGGGCATTTTTTTCCTGACAATAAAGAGTATCATCTTCTGGATGCCACTGTGAAGTACTTCTCTGCTTGCCTTTAAGAAAATAACTGGATGTGCTGTAGAGCAGATGCTTGGATGTTTTGCACTTCTTTGTTGATGATTTATTAAATCTCACTCTAGCAGAACACTGGAATCTCTAGAGGAGGAGGGACCCAAAAAGGCATCTACCCCCAAACTCTGCTCACCCACCCATCCCCCAGCACTCTGTACACTTATTTTATGCCTCTGGATACCATTTATTATTTTTTCCAGGGTTGATGAGTCAATTCTGAGTGGTGTGGAACTTGCAAATGAAGCCTTGTGGAGAGTCAGCCCTCTTCTTGGGCCCTGTCCAAGCTATCTATTAGCTACTTCCATTTATCCAAGTCTCGTGTGGGTATACTAAGTCCAATATGAGGAGCTCAATAAGAGAACGGCATTTTGAAAAAGGACTGAAGTGTTTTGCCAACTCTTGATTACCCGTGATAACAAGAATGAGAACCTTGGCCCTTGTTACCCATAGATTCATTGAATCATGGAATATTTATGCTAGGAAGAATCTCAGCATCATCTGGTTCAGCCATATATATATATATATATATATTTTTTTTTTAAGCCAAGGAAGCAGTGAACAAGATAGGATAAAAATTTTTCCCAAAGTCTTGTAGCTGTTATGATTTCTGATTTGAGGATACATTATTTCCCAAGCCACTGAGCTGATCTCAGAAGAGTAACAGAAAACTTTCAAGACACATGCACCTGCCCATACTCATGCACATCTATTCATCTGTACACGCAGACAGAGGCACACAGACCCATGTACAACCACATTCATAGATGGAGTTTCTGCTTCATCCAAACATTACTCATGATTGGAGGTAATATGACCTGTTTGTGATCCAGAAATGTGAACTCGCTGGTAGAAACTCATCCAAATACATGGAGCCTACTTTCCACAACTACTTACTCCTCTTGCAGCCAGTGGAGGCAATAGGACAAGGGCAACTATCATAAGGCTGCTGGGATGGCTGTGTGATCAATGAAATAACAGAAGAATATAGAAATACAGTTTTCCTGAGAGGGTAGCTCACAGTAATCACATTTTATTCAGGCCAGAACTGAAATGCCTATGGTGGCTAGAAAGAGACCCCAAAGGAAAGCTGAGTTTACTACACTCTGTCCATGCACAATCTTATTTAATCCTCCTAATGGCCATATTACTAGTTGTTGTTTTTTTAAAGGGTAGGAAGAGGCTGTACTTACCCTAAATCTTACAGCTAGTAAATGGTAAAACCAAGAATCAAGTGTGAGACCAGAGATCCTCCTTTTTTGTTGTTATTCTTACAGTCTCCAATACTTTTTATTGCTCTGTTGTTAGAGCAATAAAAACATAGTACTTAATAAAGAAAACAGATTTCAAACAAAACACCCCAAAGAGTTCATGTTGCCCTAACAGAAGATCTCCCCTTAAATTTTGGGAAATAAATTTAAATGTTCCTGCTTGTTTCTACTGGGTAGCCCTATAGCCCTATCTAGTAGAATTTTCTGTGTCGACACATGTGTTCTATATCTCATCCAAGGGGGAGGCAGTCAGCCTCATATTGCAAGTATGATAAAATACACCCTGGTTTTCAAAGCCTTTGTACCATAAAGAAGTTAAATAGTTCATTGACACTTTCTTTACAAGTTGAAATTATATTTGGCTAATTTTAATATACTATTAAAGTTAGTGTTACCCATTTTCTTTTTGCTTTTTGAATGTGGCTACTAGAAAATTTAGAATTGCCTATGTTGTTTGCTTGGTATTTCTATTGGGCACCTTAGATCTCTATGTGTCTATGAAATGCCTATATGTGTATAATTATGTATGTCCACGTGCATACATATCTATCATCTTTCTATTGAAGGTCAGTTAATGTTTAATAAAAACAGCATCATATCGCATATAATAATTTACAATTTGTTCTTATCATTTAACAGAGTAATTAGGGCTCCCCCCTCTCACCATACAGGTACATATCAATCAGTATTTTTTTTTTAATTACTGCATAGCAATGCTTAAGCGGATTTATGAGTTGCTCATTCACTGACATGTATAGTACATGGATGGATACCAAGTATAAAAATAAAAGACGGTGCAGTTCCAGAATATACCACCCTATAAGAGGTAGGCAGGAGTTAGCTCTGCAGACTGGTTTGAGTGACAGGATCCACCCACAACAGAGGCACTGATGGAAACCAAGAGATGGATGTTCCAGTGAAGGGCCAATGGGAAGACAACTTCTGGAAACTAGTATCTAGCTTTAGAAACTAAAGAGATGGCTGCTCATCTAAGAAATGAAAAGAAGGACATCTGAATTAATACAGGTTAAGGATTAAGTGGGAAGTGAGGCCATAGCGACTATTGATGTTGACTGACTTCTTTCTTGAATTTTATGTAATCTTTATGTAACCTCATGTTGTCATTGATCCTTTTGAAAATAAAATTCAAGCCAGGAAGTGTGATTAGGAAAAAAAAAAAAAGAAGGTAACACTGATGACATCAATGTTTATATTTTTTTTGGTATTTAAAAATGGAACACTATATGGGCACTTGGGTGGTGCAGTCTATTAAGCATCTGACTTGCTTTCTGCTCAGGACATGATCTTGGGGTTGTGAGATTGAGCCCTGCATTGAGCTCCAAGCTCAGCGAGTGGTCTGCTAGTTTTTCTCTCCCTCTCTCTCTGCTCCTCCCCTTCTCTCTCTCTCCCTCCCTCTCTGTCTCTCTCAAATACATACATACATACATACATACATACATACATACATACTATAAATAAAGCCAAAAGGCAAAAACAAGTGGCATATCTGCAACCTCTATGGAAACCATTGTTTAATTCTTCTATATTAGGTTTTAAACTTCAGGAGAGTAGAGACCATATGCTTTTGTCTCGAAAGCTATTCCTAACAACTAACTAACTGCCTGGCACACAGTAGGTGTTCAACACACATTAGTTGAATAAATGAATGGGACTGGAACGCTCAATTTTGGAATCCCTGGGTTAGCCTTTTTTTTTTTTTTTTAAGATTTTATTTATTTATTTGTGAGAGACACACAGAGAGAGGCAGACACACAGGCAGAGGGAGGAGCAGGCTCCCTGTAAGAAGCCTGATGTGGAACTCAATCCCAGGACCTGGGATCATGACCTGAGCTGAAGGCAGATGCTCAACCACTGAGCTACCCAGGCACCCCCTGGGCTAGCCTTTTAAAAAAATTCTGGTAGTAGTTATGAAAGGCAACACTCTGTCCCGTACAAGTTACCCAGATGTACCATGTCAGTGTATCATTCTACGATTGTGAGCGTGACCTGGGACAAGTTATTTAAGCATGCTAATCTTATGTGTCCATCTCAGAGGTAATCCAGCCCCACCTCCTTTTGCAGATCCAGGATAAAAATGTACACCAACGAGCTTTGAAAATGGAAAATCATGGTCATACCTACTTGGAAATGATATTTGATATAATATAAGGGTCTCATTTTTCATGGTATATCACATAGATGAGAAAAGTGGTTTTCATAATTCTATTGTGAATGAGAATTACTGAGGTGCTCGTTGACTGCAAATTCCAAGGCTCTGTGCCTAGATATTTTAATTCATTAGACCAAGCGTAGGTTTTTAGCCATCTGTATTTCTTCAATCAGCTTAGCAAACATTTACTAAGGTACTTATACCTGCATGTATGGGAAATAGGATACCAGGTATCTATCCATGAGTAAGATACCATCTGCATGTTGGGGAGATTTAAGTTTCATGCATAATGATTGGCACAAATAAAGGGACATCTGAAATTGGAAAATTAGCTCCCCAGATAATTGGGATGATCTTCCCCTTTCTCAAACATTAACGTGCATAGAATCACTTAAGTATTTTGTTCCAAATTCAGTTTTTTAGGTTCCATTCGCAGAGCTTTTGGTTTGGTCTATGGGGTAGGGATCTCAGAATCCATGTTGCTCACAGAATTCCAAGTGTTTCAAATGCTCTTGCTCCAGCAACCACCCCTTGATAACCATTGGCAGAGAAGGTAACTTACCTCCAAAATAAACATGAGCACGTGTCTTCACCGTTCACAATTTTTACCGATTCCTTAGGGGGAACAGATATGGCTACTGCTTCTCCCCACTCTGTAGGGAGCTGAGGGGACCCAGGCTAATTGGGAGACTGTCTCTTACCTAGGTTGTTCATCCCTTCAAAAGTCAGCTCACGCCTCATCAGGAGCCATGGCATTTCCCTATGGTGCTAAGTGCAGAATGGGATGGTTGTTAAGACGAGGTATGAGGACAGTTAAGGATAAAAGCTACAGAATGTGAATCATATGCTGTTAGAGCCACGAGGGGCTTCAGAGGCCAGCTTTCCTGTCTTGTATCTAGAATTCACTGTGTATCCTGTCGAGACTGATGGCCATTGACCAGAAAGCCTGTTTCCTTCCCTTCCAAATAGAAAAGAAAAAAAAATGTGGTCTCTCATCAGAGTCATTGCCCATTGCCTAAGAAAATTATCATGGTTTTCTTTGTACATCCCAGACCCCTGCTTCCCCAGTGACTTCTTTGCTTTAAACATGAAGCCACGAGCCTGGCACTGGGAATGTTTTTCATCTGAGTTTCTGATAGGTTTTAATTTTGCGGCTGTAGTCTGGCCCTCACAGTCGACCCCCAGTTTCTTTTTTTTTCTTTCTTTTTTTTATTATTTTTTTTTTAGTTCACTGCTTGCATCTTCGGTTCTCCTATAGGGTCCATTGATGGACTGAACTATACCGTCGGCTTTCCTTTCTTTGTCTCACTTGTCAAATAAAATCATTTGAGGCTGAGTGGTATTGATGGCTGGAAGACGGCTGGTGGCGCTGGAAATGTAGACCATAGTGGCACACACCTTCCTGGGAGTCACGTTTACTATTCAAACAACCCTTCCGAAAATCCAGATCTTCAACTTAACAAAAATAACACATTTGTGCTATTAAAAACACAGTGAGTAGGGCCCCCTTTCATAATGAATGCATTTCCAGGGCCTTTCCTAAATGTACTGCAGACCAAGGGGTCAAGCAGGGGGTGGCAATGAGGAGTGGGGGAAGCAGTCATGTTGCACTGGAGCAACAGAATCTGTGGCTGGAGTATCTGGTAAAGGCCTTTTCCTCCTCCTAATTTTATTCTACATAGCAAAGCACAAGGGATGCTGCGACATATGGAAAGACTTGAGTTTAATTGTTAAAATTCTGCTCAGCCAGGCCACTTCTTCACTGCGATTTGCACTATTTAGCATTTGTGTGCATTAGGTAATATATTTAATGTTTCTCGCTCCAATCCAATTTGCGTGTGTTTGGCAGCAGCCCAGTTCCGTGGGCACGGGGGTGGGGGGGGGTGGGGGCAGGGAGACCATAAATCTGCCAGGGTGGAGTACGAAAGCGATATTGCTGTGTTTGATGGTATGCTTGCATGAACACTCCAAAATGCTTGTGAAGCAATACCTCCTCTTCCCCGAAAGTCTCTCAGGGACAGAATTAATGTATCTCATATTGTATTGATTGTAGCCAATAAGTGCCTAAACGATTTGATGTAAGGCAGGGAGATTATGTAGGGGAGGGGGTGCCCAGGCAGCTTTAGAAGAAGTATGTGGTTTAATTACTGGCTGAATTTGGCCAATCCACCACCTCCCTTAGGAATTTAACAAATAGGCCTAAGTGCACTTTCTCACTGTTCTTGACATCTGTTGAAATGATATCTGCCGGTGATGAGGGGAGCCTGGGAATTGGGCTTGGGGTATTGGAGGGACCAGGAAGCTCCTTCCCGGGCTGCAGAATTAGAGGGAGGAAAATAAAGCATTAGCACTTTAAGGTTAAGCTACGGAGAGCAGAGCTCTCTCCGATAGAGCTCTGCCCTCCACTTTGATGGCGCCATCTCTGCCGTTGGTGCTGGGTTAGAGATGTGTGTCTATATTCTAATGACCTCCAAAGCCCAGGTGCTGACCCAGACACAGACCTAAGCTTAAATTCTTGGTACTGATCAAGCGAATGCTTTATGTGCAAACTGCTCACAGTTACCTCCTTTTTAATAGCACGTTATGAACTGTGAGCAAATTCCGTATCTTGTGGGTAAACGGCAGATGACTGCTTTTTCTTCCTTCCTCTTTTAGTAGAAAAAAAAAAGAGAAGCCAAACCCAACTAAAATTCGATGTCGACCCCAGCACCGGGAAGACTGATGTTGTGAATCTGCTAGTGTTTTGATTACATCAATAATTCAAAGAAAGTACCGTCCACTTAATCTCTTTTATGCCTCTCCTCCAGAAAGGATCCTGGTTTTATTCTGAAAGTCCTAAAGCTATCATTTTCCACAGCTCTTTCTGAAATATGTATTTTGTTATGCTTGAAACATTTATATGTTAGTGGCCAAATTGCAGGTAAGCCATTTGCTTTCAGAGACTGGTAAAATCCACTTTAGATGGCAGGCACGGGGCAAGGTGTTATCAAAACAAAATTCTAAACTCAACATAGGTATCTCTTTATCAGTAGATGTCCCTAATTGGGCATTTGATTCTTGGTTTATTTGTGTAAATTGGCTATTCTTAAAAAAAAAAAGTATAATTATATGCATGTACATACATATACATATGTGTACATATGCATATATATAGATATTTCCTGTCTATGGTACCATATAATTGTGGCTAAAACTTTCCTTGGTTCAGTGGAGAATTAAAAATTAAGAACAAACATAGTCTGTTATCTGACACTATGATTTAGGCTAATGTCTTCATTCTAATCTTATGGGCATTTCTTCTACAGTATAGGTTTTCACAGTAGGAATCAGATATAATGTGATCAATTAATTAGAGGATATGATTTGCATTCAAACCTGTATTGATTACAAAGTGACTGTGATCTAAAAGTAGCCCCGTGTGTGTGTGTGTGTGTGTGTGTGTGTATGTGTGTGTGTGCGTGTGTGTTGGAGGTGGTTGTTCTGTTCTTGTACATGGCAGACTTTGGAAAAAGTTCTGTACTTTTATTATGATGTACTTACATTATTATAATGTGGAATAGGCGGCTGAGGATGTTCCAAAATTCCCAAGCTAATAATCTTTCTGGTGGAGCTAGCAAAGAAAAGTTTGAAATAAGAGCTGCATACACCTGCTCACACCACAGATCCATTCAGTTTTATAACTCAACACACAACTCTGCTTCTCTCCATCTCCCGATGTGTGAACCACCAAATTATTAGAACACGTATAAAGGGACAATAACCCCATTCCAGTGGGTCTGAAACTTTCTAGCCCCTATCCACTTTCTCCCATCGGAACTGTATTTATAGCATAAAAATCTAAGCTTCTACACTTACCTTGATAATTGGTCCCCATGTTGATGGCCCTGGGGCAAATGGAAGGACCATCAATGATCCAAAGATATTCAATTAGTTATAATGTCAGGGGTATTTTATTGTATCCTAATTCACTCAAAATTGATCATGTGGAATACATGGCAGCTACCGATGAACCATAGCTCTTGGGTTGCCTGTGCATATTGACTATAAGAAAGCTTGCTCCGACTTCCTGCTTTTTTAAAAAAATTATTTATTTATTCATGAGAGACAGAGAGAGGCAGAGACAAAGGTAGTGGGAGAAGCAGGCTCCCTGTGGGGAGCCCAATGTGGTACTTGATCCTAGGACCCCGGGATCATGGCCTGAGCCCAAGACAGTCGCTCATCCACTGAGCCACCCGAGTGCCCCCCTCCCACTTCCAGCTTTTAAATGAAAATAAGCACAGTGGTAATCAGTATTACTAGTTAAGAACAACACATGGGAATAACACTGGAATTTTTCCAGTTTATTTTTTAAAAGATTTTATTTATTTAGTCATGAAGACACAGAGAGAGAGGGGCAGAGACATAAGCAGAGGGAGAAGCAGGCTCCATGCAGGGAGTCTGATACAGAACCCAATCCCTGGACTCTGGGATCAGGCCCTGAGCCAAAGGCAAATGCTCAACCACTGAGCCACCCAAGCATCCCAATTTTTTTCCAGTTTTATATTGAGATAGCTCTCTTTATATATGCATGTGTATACAGACAGGTAGACGGATAATTACATATCTATCTGCCTATCCACGTGTATTTGTTATTTAACAACTACTTACTTAGGACTTACTCCAGGCACTATTCTAAGCACTTTGCAAATATTTAACTAATTCAATCACCTGACAGCCCTATGATGTAGGCACTATATTCCAATTTTACTCATGGGACCACTGAGGCATAAGCAGGTCAGTTAACTTGTCCAGGGTCACAGAGCTATTAAGTGGTACGGCTGGGATTTGTTTGGTTTCAGGGACCCCACGTGCCAGTAGTTACAAAAATCATGGATTGCAATTATTGAGCACTTTCTACATGCCAGGGATTTAACTTTTTTCTCATTCAATCTTCACAACATACCTACAAGTTGATTATTATCTTCTCTGTTTTGCACAATGGGACTCAAGCTGAGATGCTAACACATCTTTGATCATACAACTAAAAGGTGATAGAACTGAGATTTACATCTAGGCAATTGGTTGGAAAGGTCTCAATATATTATAATGAAATCCTCATACATATTCATACATTCATATGTATTTTTCGTATATGTATGTGTTTATAGTAAATTCAATATAGATGCATATGAAAAGTGAAAAGACAAGAAGCATCTTCTTTTGTTGTGTTGACCACATTTTGTTCAAAGGATTACACCTCTTGTAGAACAGTGTCTTTTCTTACTGTTAGCTTAAACACAGAATTATCTGAGCATTTCCCCCAAATAACTTGAAAGTGTTTGAAGAGATGGAAAGTCCTTTTGAACACCAGAGCAATTTGATTCAACTTCTCGTTCTAATTAGAAAAAAAATATATCTGTAGCCAATACATGTTTATTAAAAGAGCATATTTATGAATATCAAGTGGCATCAGCAAAATCAATAACTGAAAGGTCTAACTGGAGATTGAATTTGCAAGTACATTGAACATCTAAGAGAGGAACGACTACTCGATCAGAGTTCATTTATATCCAAGAGCATTGCACCAGCAATAAACTTTAAGTTAATGCTAACAATTTTAATTTGTATCTTTTAATTGTTGAATTCTGAATTGCTTTCCAATTTCCCACAGAGTTTAATGTGTATGCAAATTACACAGCCAAGAAACTCCAGATACAAAAGATAGACTGCATTTTGCAAACATACCATAATTATTGCTTAATTTTTAAAGGGCCTTTCTCTTCGTCAGGGTATTGTTCAATTTCCCGAAACTGAACTGGAGACAACTTTTGGTTAATGATTAGTATAAATCTTGTGATGGGACTTAATTGAATGTTAACTTTGTTGTTCTCACAACTGCAAACTACTCAATTTCCTATTTCTCTGAGGTAGGGTTTCTTGCTCTCTTAGCACAAATAACTCATCTTCTAATAATAGCAGGAAAGAGTTATCAGAACATCCTTTTAATTGTCTGAAAGTTGTGCACACTCATGCAGGCTATTGCAGAAACACAAAAACAGCTCTCACCTCTACTTTAATGTTTCTGATTAGTTCCAATTAGACTTATCAATGATAAGCCCTAGCAAAATAAAATATCACTGAAGAGGAAAGATGATATTCTGTTGTTAACTTTCAAGGTAGGAGATGAATAGATTTAGAGGAAAAAAATTTATATCATATTTAGTATAACATGGCTGCAGCTAAACCAATAGATTGGATGGTTTAGTTGTGATTTACCTATGAAGCATTTGATTTTCAAATGTTCATTGATTGCCTACTAGATTCCAGGAAGTGTCCTAGGTATACAGATTCAGTGTTGAACAATACCTCAATACTTTGCAACACCTGCTGCCATTGTGATCATGAAACCAACAAAATAAATGAGATGCTGGAGATGGTGAGAACTGATTGGAAAGGGGGGACATTGATAAAAAAAAAAAAAAAAAAGAATGATTTGGGGTTGAGAGCAGTTGTGGTCAAGTGAGGCATCATGGGAGAGATGATGGCTGAGTTCACAGCGAACAATTGATCCAGGATGAACAAGAGAGAAAGTTGTAGAAAGGTGGGACAATTGCGAAGGCCCAGATGGGAATTAGCTGGGTGTGTTGAAGAACCAAAAGAGGTTTTATTCAGGTTATGTCTTTATGAAAGAATAATGATACTTCTTTTTTAGTGTCTCGAAATGCCGATCCTCTTTCACATTTGGTGTCATTTGCTCTCAGACTGTTCCAATAATGGAGGACAGTTGATGGATGGATACAGGCTGTTTGCACAAAAGACTTAACA
The DNA here is from genome assembly GCF_053574225.1 of Canis aureus. Lineage (NCBI taxonomy): Eukaryota > Metazoa > Chordata > Mammalia > Carnivora > Canidae > Canis > Canis aureus. The sequence goes on from NC_135618.1 coordinate 42,957,119, forward strand.
CATCAGGCTCTGTTGGAAAGTAGGAAGGCCATGAGTTATGGACTCAGTTCTAGAATTACCCCTGAGTTTTCTTTAAGATCCCCACAAATACTAATCTTATGTTTCCCTCTCCATAGTCATCAGTGGACCAAAGTGATGTGCTGATACCTCAGAGAGATAAACTCACTGTCTTTTATTTTTCTTAATGGTGCTTTAATTTTTTTTTCATTTTTTTTTGTTTTCTGTTTTTTTTTGTGTGTGTATTTTTAATTAGAGTTTGATTTGCCAACATATAGTATCACACCCAGTACTCCTCCCATCAAGGGCCCCCCTCAGTACCCGTCACCCAGTCACCCCAACCCCCTGCCAACCTCCCCTTCCGCTACCCCTTGTTCATTTCCCAGAGTTAGGAGTCTCTCACATTCCGTCACCCTCTCTGATATCTGCCACTCATTTTCTCTCCTTTCCCCTATAATCCCTTTCATTATTTTTTATATTCCCTGAATGAATGAGACCATATAATGTTTGACCTTCTCCAATTGACTTGACTTACTTCACTCGGCATAATACCCTCCAGTTCCATCCACGTCGAAGCAAATGGTGGGTATTCGTTGTTTCTAATGGCTGAGTAATATTCCAGTGTATACATAGACCACATCTTCAGTTTTATATTCTTTTGATTATGAAACATTTCAAAGATAAACAAAACTGAGGAGAGCAGTATAATAGCATATACATCCATCACCCAGGTTCACAACTACCAACTCATGGGCAGGGTTGTCTCTGTTATACTTACGCTCCCTCCTTTGGCCCTATGGATAATTTGTAGCAAATTCCAAACATTTCATTATTATTAAATATGTGTGTTCAAACGATAGGACTTTGTAAGGAAAACACCATATTATTACTAACATTATTACATATTAAAATTAACTAATTCCTTAATATAACCAAATTTTACATATCATATGATTTAAAAATATCTCCATGTATATTAAAAAGATGAAGTATATTTTTAAAAGTGTTTTTTATTTGTTCTTAAAAGTTATGAATATGCAAAGTCTATTCTTGAAAATTAGAAAATATGAATTAAAATTTAAATGACTCATAGACAGAATTAGCCTTTGAGTGCCCTGGATCTTTTTCCGATGCAGAAGAGATTTTTTTTTTCTTTCCTTTCTTTCTTCCTTCCTTTGTCTCTCTCTGTCTCTCTCTTTCTTTTTATTTTTTTATTTTTTTATTTTTTGGAGTTAAGAGCAAGGGTTCTGAAATTAGAAAGAAATTGACTCAAATTGTGGCTTCAAACATACTAACCATGTGAGAAATGTCAAGTTATTTAATTCCTTTGAAAAAGATGAGGACTTTTAAGGAAACAAAATTATCATTAACATTATTATTGGGCCTTAAAAATTGTCATTAACTTCTTGATATAGTCAAATATTCTATTCTGTCAACCAGGTAAACTTGAACAGATTTTATATATATAAAAATATATTTTATAAATATAAAAATATATTTATATATTATGTATAGTTTTTAAAGTTTGCTTGTTGATCAGCAATTAGAGTAATATTAATGCATACCAAATTAAAATCAAGTGATGTATCTCTGAAGTCTTGTTGACTGCACTTGCATTTATTGCTTTTATGTTTTAACTTTGCAATCTATTTGTTAAGGATATTAGAACATTGTTATCAGAGTCTCCATTATCTGTCTCTGTTCATTACATTCTCTGTCCTCTGTATTTCCTGCAAATCAGTGGTTAAATTCAGAAGTTTGATGAGATTTTGGTTCTTTTTTTTCTTTTTCTTTCTTCTTTTTTTCTTTTTTTAGCACAAACATATCATAAATGTTATTGTGTAACTTCCACTGGCAGGTATGGCACGTATGAATGGCAGTCTTTTCTGGGATTTTTAGTAGCCACTAACAACCATTGTCATCACTTTTTCTTCATTTATTAGATGGAATACTTCTACAGAGAAAAATCTTCTCTTTCTCTCTCTCTTTGCTTACCCTGAGGTTCAGGTCGTATAAGAAATATAGGATACATGGATCTTTCTTTATATTTTCCCATTTTCCAAATGATTGAGTTAGGTGCATGAATCTTCCAGAAGTGAGCAATGATTTTTCTTAAGTTCCATTCTGAAGCCCCGCTGCTGGCCACTGGAAGCTTCTTCCAGCTAGCTCCTTCTTGTCTAAGCAGAGAGCTTCCTTGTTTTTCGAGATGATGAGGCATTTCCAGATCAACTTGTACATTTCCTGTCCCCTACATCCTTGACCTGGACTCAGTCAGTTTTTTTTGTGGAAGCTTTTCAGAACTAGCTTACTTTGGGAGAGTTAGTGAATATCTGTATTATTATTACTTTTAATCTCTACCTAGTACCCATTACATGTTCTTCTAGTAGGAAGTTTCCTCTTTTCTGAGAAGTTCATTTCCATTTTGTTCTTATGCACAGGATGAGTGTGTAGGTGAGTCCTGAATATTCTGAGTGATTGATAGCCTTGGGCATAAAAATTCATTCAGAGATGGGCTCACAATCCAGGGAGGCTACTCAGAGTCCCACGTAGGGCTTGGCTATTAAACTCTGTGGAGAAATCATCTTTTCTTTATAGGATTGCTAGGCTCAGTACAGGTGAGTCTAGAGTTATCATGTTCGTCCTGTTTCAATATACAGAAACATAGTCTAAGACATTGAGAAAGGAAAAATCTTGATGACATCCCTTGAGGCTCTGGATACAGCTGTGCCTAAAGTCAGTCCTACTTATTTTGGAACTATGCAACCACATGAACCAATGCATTTCTTTTTATTCCCTAAACTATTAGGGTGTTTGTGTATTTACACACTAATGTGTCTTGTCTAATATGAGTGTTTTCTATCTATTTAATAAAAAGACATTTGTAAAGACCTTTTAAAATATTTTAAAATAGCACTAGCTGGCTTAAAATACATTTCTTAAATATCTAATCTACATAAGGAAGGTGTTGTACTTGATGTTATACAATAAAGGAAAATTAACCAGACCGACTTTCTCTCATCATCTTAGTGCAGTCAGTATGTTAAGACGTGGCTTGAGGTCACAGTAACATAGGCAGAAACTTAGAGAGTCAGCATGAGGGCCCTGGGAAGGGAGAGGAGGCCAATATCCAAAGGGCTTTGAATGCAAAGTAAAGGAGCTCTGATTTGATTCTGTAAACTACAAGTAGATCTTGGAGGGTATTTTTTTTTCCTGCTGTGTTTTGTTTCTCAAAGAAAGGTAATGCAGTCAGCTTGTGCTTTGCAAAGATTAATCCTGCAGGAGCATTGCATAAATTGGGCTTAAAGACAAATGGAGGATGCCACTCAAACCATTTAGGGAGAAGTTTCTGAACCCTTTTTGAATCTTGCTCCTCAGAGATGCATATTTACACATATACTCATATTTTTTGCATAAAATATTAGTGGTTAAAGGACCTCTAAAGTAAAACTAGATATTTCCATGAAACTTTTGCTTAGATATCAACCCAAAGGTTGATACATGTAGCATCGATGGAAGGCCTTTTGATAATCTAATGATTAAAGATAAAGAATATAATTAAGTTAGTATGTGTTAGGAAAAAATGTGATACATATAAAAAATCCTAATTTTATGGTTAGAGTTTCTTGGAATGAGACTAAGGGGCAACACTTTGACCAGATTCTACATGGAAACTGCTAAGACTCACTAATGGTTTTCAGAGGATTAGTTTTTGGTGAAAAGCTTTCAGTAGGTCAATGAAATAGTCATTGGAAGAATTGATTATCAATATATATGTCTTCTTCCCTTTAAAAATATACACCAATTCCCCAGTGTAGAAACCACTTTTGCCTAATATTCAGTAGAACATCTTTTAAAATCTTGTGTGTGTGTGTGTATGTGTGTGTAATTTAAAATCAGGGAAAAATATACACATGCCTGCAAATTAAAATGACTCAATTCAGATAGCCAGGGCTCTGTTTATGTCTACTAAACACATAAAAATAAGGTGATGTGGCTAAACCACCACAAGATCTGATCAGATTTCACAACCAGTAGAATTTATTGCCCTGGTATAGGTACCTGAGACTGGATATGACCTAGTCTCATAGGGTCAGCAACCTGATGGGTCAGTGCTCCATGAGAGACCATCTTTTTGTAACAAATACATTCTAAATGCATTTCTGAGATTTATTAATACAGTGAATCTCCATTTAATAAGTTGAATTTAGAAAGTGTTTTCCTGGGAGGCTCCAGTACTTGTATTCCACTGCCCAACCAGCTTCCCTGTGTAGGGAAAGTACATAAGAAGCCATGTTACACTGAGAAAAACGTGTGACGAGCTGGCATACATGAAAGGGGAAGTTGCTATAAGACATAGAACCTTGGTTGAACCAGTTAAGACAACCTAATCCATCTGTTTCTACAAGTACACAGGCCATCTGTCAGAACCTATTGGGATAGGACAGCTTGAATCCTTGAGCAAAGGCATATCTTATCTTCTGTCATGTGTAGAAAATAAGTTAGTAGTAGGTGAGTGGTAATAAATAGCCTTTCCCTTATGCTTTCAGAGAATTTAATGATTCTTTGCTTATGTTCTAGTCTCCTTCTTCCTTTGTAATGAGAGTCTCCTTGTTTGCTAAAGACCATGTTGACCTGTGTGACAGAGGATGGAGAGAGAAGGAAGAAGAGAAAAAAGAGATAAAAGTTATGGAGCTTTTCATGAATTTTTATAAGGGAAGGCATTTGGTAATTGACAGGGGTGCTGGTTTTTCTATGCAGTATTCTCTAACACAATAGTAATTTTTAAAAGCTATTGGTTTTATTGAGTGTTTACTCCATTCTAGGTACTGTGATAAATGCTTTAGATTTATTGTCTTGAGAAATAGAAGAATAGCCCCAGCCTTGGTGTTGGTAGGAGGCAGCCTGACACTCACAGGCAGCCCTTAATTTTCCTTTAAACAGAAACAACCTCACAAAATGTGAACATCAGATAAGGCTACCCCATGATCTTGAATGGGTCAAGACAAAACAAGACCACTCTGAACTCAGTCAAAAACATAAACCTTTCCTAAACCACAAGAATGACCAGTCATCTCCCAGTTCTGGCTAATATGAGTGACTGCTTTAGCTTTACCAACAATAGTTTTAGTTTCACTATATTCTTTCTTCTAGGTAAGATTTATTAAAATTTCCAATAATACAATTGTTCTACTTGCTGCTGGTATCCAGTGCAGAGGAAAGCACTGATTCCTCAAACCCTCCGCCAAGAGCATCTAACACAAGCCCAAATCCTATGTGAAATCATCCCTGACACCATCTTATTGAGACATCCCATGGCTCCTCATGGTGTACATTTTCCTTCATTGCAACAGATAATAAACCCAACTTTTCGTGTACAGGTGTGATTTGATTATCTTTGGCTGGAAAGCACAGGCAATCTCCCTCTCTCTCGCTCTTTCCTTTTTAATAGTTGAAATCTACAAAGCAGGGTGATACTTAATCTGGTTAAGTCATTTGTCCAAAGGCACACAGTAAGTGGTAGACCGCCATTCTGTCTGGAGAGTCTCTATCTATCATTTCAAACTGCCTTCCCATATGGAACTTTTCTTTTATGTGTTTCCATAGCATTATGTTTTCTATTGCTGCCACAGAAAACTACCATAAAGTTAGCAGCTTAACATAACAAACTTATTATCTCACAGCTCCCTAGGTCAGAAGACCAAAGTTGGCTCAACTGGTTTCTATGTTGGAGGTTTCACAATGCCCAAGTTAAGATGTTGACTGGAGGGGCTCTTGTCAGGAGGTCTGGAAAGAATCCACGTCTAGGCTTATTCAGGAGATTGGCAGGATGTAGTTGCTTGCAGCTATGAGACTAAGGTCACCATTTCCTTGCAAGGCATAAGCTTCGGACTCTCTTTAGGTCCTAAAGACCTCTTTGGTCCTTGCACATGGGCCCCTCCATCTCAAAGCCATCAAGGGTATGAGCCATTTTCATAATTGGAAACTCACTGACTTTCTTTTCTGCCGCATTTCTCCCACTCTAGCTGGGGCAAGTCCATTGCTTTTAATGGCTCATGTGATTAGATTGCACCTTCCTCCAAATCCAGAATAATATCTCCATTTTTTAGGTCCACAATCTCAGTTATATCTACAAAATCTGATTTGTCATGTAATGTACCATATTTGCAGTTTGGAGGTGGTGGTTAGAGCATGGATGTCTTTGAGAGTGCCATTATTCTGACTGTCACACATAGCTATCACACTCCCATGCTCCAGCCACTTTCTGATGAATTTAGCCAGCCTTTCAATATAGTAGCACGTTTCTATTCTCTCTTGTTTGGAAGCTCTTCTCTTGATGTGACTTTGCGTAATTTCTACTCTCACTTTCTTGGCGACATAGGGTAAACTACCAAGAAGATCATCTCTTTCCCTATATCTAGGTATTTAGGAATTATGATGGAGAGGTGGGGCTGCTGCCCCTGTGGACTGCCTATTCTTACCATAGATCTTGTTCATTTAGGAAGCCTACCAAGAGACACTTAAGAATTAGAAAGTATAAGCATGGGAGGAGGCACATCTCCATGTGATATCAGGATGGCAAGCCAGGGCCTCCTAATACAGGTAGGTGCCCAGAGAAGCATAGGAAATGGCAGGAAATCTCAGGAATGATAGCAAAGGAACCATTTATAATCCTGGGCTTTTGTGTCTCTTTCTCAAATGAGGATTAGCTACATTCAGCTAATAGCAAACGTGTCTTCCAATTCTTAGCCACACCTGTAGCTATCATGCTTCCTTGTCTTGTGCAGAAGGCTTTCCTGAAAACAGTCCATCCACTACAACATGAGATGAACTATTACCAGAGAACATTTGTTTGCATGCCCTATATTTTTTTAGTTCTCTTTGCTCTGAGGATGGTATCTTTGGTCGGCTTTTGTAGGACCTGAATGGACATCCTAAAATTTTAGAAAGTAAAGTTCATTAACATAGTAATAATTCAAGAGATTGCCAGCTGTACAAATGAAGGAGAGAAAGGAAAGGAAAAGAAAGGAAATGGGAGGGAAAGGAAAGAAGGAAGGAAGGAAGGAAGGAAGGGAGGAAGGAAGGCCTTTCCTTTCTCTTTTTCTTTTTCTTTCTCTTTTTCTTTTTCCTTTTCTTTTTCTCTTTTCCCCTTTTTCCTTTTCCCTTTCTCTTCTCCTTCCTTCCCTCCTTCCTTCTTTCCTTCCTTCCTTCCTTCTTTCCTTCCTTCCTTTTCCCCCACACCTGTGTAATTTGAAAACAGTGCGTCTGACAGCCTGATGGGATCAGGGGCATCGTAAAATGAGAAAACCTCTTGCCACAGTGACAAATCCACAGGCCTTGCGAGAAACCCTGCAGATCACTAGCACATAGCCATAAGAATATATTGACTGCAGCCCAAGCTCATGAGAAGATTGATCAATCCCGCAGACTTGCATTAATTGTGGAATGGAAAGGACGATGCGATCAATGATAGGGATGGTAGTGCTGCAGTAACGATGCCACATCTAGCTAATCCAATAATGGAGAAGCTGATGTATAGCATATTGGAATTCTACCGTCTGGGCACTTGTCACCATAAAAAATATCCCGCAATTATGGGGAAAAATTGAGCAGGCAGCAGTTGAGCCAACCTAATCAGCCTGATGCCACAGTAGTTCTCCTGATTAAACACTAAATTAAGTGGCACTCAGCTCTGTAACCTGCCTGCATTATGAAAAATAATCCTAGAGCTAATGTGAAAAGTTTGTATTTTAATCAAAGCAAACTATGAATATTAAAATATTCCTGGGCTATTTTGGTGTCGTTTAGCTGTGAACATGTTTAACAATTTATAAATGGATCTTTTGCCATTGGCTACAAGGAATAAGGGCCCCGCGCTATATTGGGAGGTAAGGCTTCCTGTGCTAAAAATCAATTAGACTTGATACAAGCTCAGAGAACTCTTAAGGAAAAAAAAAAAAAAAGAATGCATTCAAGAGGCCCTAGGAGAATTCAAATTTAGTTAACTTCTATAACGGTTTGCCTAAGGGCATCAACTCTATTCTTTGCTGAGAAGCACGTGATCATTCCAGGAGGGTTGAGGCTTAATAAGCTATGGATACTACAAGGACCCCTCACACGCATGCGTCATTATTAAGTCCCGCAGCACAAACCCACTGACAATGTAGGACTGCATGGCAAATTCTCCAGGACTAGGATAAAACTGCTTTTCATGGGCATTTGGAGAATGCACAAGAAAGAACTTGCATTATTTTCATCAAGCCTACATCCTGGTTGGACTAGATCCTTGCCCGAGAGCACACATGGAGGACACTCCTTATTATATGCTTTTCCAGAAGGGAACACTCAGAGAGAGTTGACAGGGCCCATTAACATCCCTGCAGCCTAGTGACTGGAAGCTTGATGGTCAATGAGAGAAATAAATGTTATACCAGAGTGGTGACACCTGTTTGCCTAGAACTTCCTTTCTTGATCAGAAGACACCATGTTAATAGAGTCCTCCCATCACAGTGAGTCAGAGCAGGGCAGTGGGCAAGATGAGTAATCAACTTCCTTTAGCTATTCTTTTGCTATTATATTTTGTTGTATGTGTTTGTTTGTTTGTTTGTTTTTAATTTCAAGTCAATTTGTATGCTTTTAATTTAAAGCACATTTTTTTTTTCTTTGAGTGGGAAAGACTTACTGGAGAAGGGGGACTTTCAGATTGTGACTGTATGGTTGAAAAGTCAAAATTTGTACAACAATTTGGATTTATTTTATTTATTAACAGTCACTCAGGTAGCCCTCATTCCATGCAGGCCTGGTTCTAAGGGCTTCTGTAATATTAACACATTTAATTCTTTGAATGATTTTATGAGGTTGTGAGATGCTGTCTTTTTTTTTTTTTTTTTTCCTGTTTGGAGAGGGAAAGGGCAAAGCCCAAAGAGCTTAAAGAACTTGGCAAAGTATCATAGATTTTAAATGGCAGATTGGGCTTTGAATCCAGGCGGACCCTTTTCTGCTGTGTCTACTTGTAATGGGTTAGCTCTTCCAAGGCATTGTTGGGTCAGTGATGTCAGTCATGGGAAATGGAACGGGGTAAGGTGCTGTCAGAAAGTATTAGCTCCAGCTATCCTGTGTGTTCTTCTGACTCCTCTCCCACTGCCATCCCATTCTCCAGGTATGCCTTTCATGTGTCCTCTGATGCTGTCTTTTTCTAAGTAGATCTTGAAATGATGATCTGAGTCATTGAATCTGGATAGTGCTCTCAGCACTCAGTGGTGGTCAGTAACTGATAGTGATCATAGCATCATCCTAAGATTATTCTAGATTTTCAACTGGCTGAACACTGGAGCTGCTTCTCAATGGGGACACCATTTTTCTGGCTCAGAACCCACCTCTTTTCTTCTGGAGGTCTGAATGATCTGGTCTGACATGGAATGTCTGACCCAGATTAGACGGATCAGATCATCACTGAATGCTGAGAGCACTATTAGGAGCTTTTGTTCTACTTTCATACTTAACTCTTCCATAACCCTGCAAGACAAAAAAAAAAAAAAAAAAAGCCCCAATTTTAAGGATAAAAGATGTGAGGCTGAGAGACTGAGTGCCTAGTAGATGAGATCACATAATCATTATTGACAGGCAGACCTGGGACTGAAACTTAGATCTGTTTCACAAAACACAGCTCCTCTCCACCCACCAGGTGATGTCTGGGGTCATGTGGGCATATCAGAAGGTCAGTAGCCTTCAGTGCCTCATGACATGGAAAGTTACTTCTCCTTCATTTCCCAAGCTCCATTAGCAAGAGCTGCCTGGAGAGACAGTAAGTGGAATAAGGACTTTGGAATGACATGTGTCTGCCCCCTTCCTTTCTCTCTGACAGTATGATCCCTAAATACTGAAGAAGTGCACAGGGCTTATGTTCCAGAAAAAAATATGATCTAACAGACCATTCTTCATAATGGACAATTCATTTTAAGCTGGCTCTTCAAATAAGAAAATCTAGAGTGCTTTGCTTTTTAATTGTTGGGAAGCTATGCACACATTGTAGAAATTCTGGGTTTTATTTCATGTTTTAACTAATCCTTGTGTAGACTAACAAGCTGCAGTAACCATTCCTATACATTTTAGGAAATAATCTTTCCTGATTCTCTGCTCCCCCTTCCGATTACACTAGTTTTTTTAAGACAGAAACTCAACCCCTAACATGAAAAAAATCTTCTTGAAACAGTGGCATTGGGGCAGCCCCATTGGCTCAGCAGTTTAACGCCGCTTTCAGCCCAGGGCATGATCCTGGAGACCTGGGATCAAGTCCCACATCAGGCTCTTAGCATGGAGCTTGCTTCTCCCTCTGCCTGTGTCTCTGCCTCTCTCTCTCTCTCTCTCTCTCTCTCTCTGTCTCTCATGAATAAATAAATAAAATCTTAAAAAAAAAAAGAAACAGTGGCATTTCCTTTTGAGGAAGAGAATCATAATATGCATCCATCTGTAGAGAACTGAGACTAATGTTTTTCATGTGCTCCAGCCTAGGAAGCCTGGGACAGCTCCTCCTTTGGACCTTTCCACTTAGTGCTGTGACTCCACAGAAGTATGCTAGCACCTACCATTTTCTCTTCACTTCCAGTCTTCGGGCTATTATATTTATGAGTCACAGAAACCAAACTCAAACCAGCTCAAGCACCAAAAGAAATATGGTATGAACTAAACATAGTGATTTGGCTCTTCTTCAAGGAAGTTCTGATGCCACCAAGACACTCTTACTCATTGCTCCTCTGTGTCCTCTAATGTGTTTGCTTTCTTTTCTCTTTTTGTCCAGTAGTATTCCCAGTCCTTAAGGTAACAAATGGTTGTGCAAATCTCCCAAATCACAAAAATTACATTCCACCATGCAAGAGAATTCAAAAGAATGATTTATCATTTTATCTTTTCTCAATCAAATGACAAGTTATCAATGGAAGCTTCCAATTAGTTCAGCTTGCATCGACTGTTCAGTTAGGTGTGGCTTAGTATACCTTATAGAAACAGAGTTGTTTCCATTGCAAGCACGTGGCTAAAGGTAAAGGGACAATTCCTTGGAAAGATGTTCTCAACATCTACTATAAGACACATCTTATTGGTCCAGACTTATTTCCCCCAAAAGAATCAGTGGTTGAAAACTGATGAGTGGCTGTAATCCTGTCTCCCTGTATTGAAAAGGTAGGAGAGAAGTTGACCTTCTCCTAGCTTTGATGCATATAGAACTCCACCCATTCTCAATAATTGCTGGATTGCGATTGCATTTCTTGGGGATCCACTATGTGATGGGGTCTGAGTGGAACATGGCAGATGTATAACTTTCTAGAGAGTTAGTGCTTTCTCCCAGATATCAAATATACTTTAGAATTCATTTATATATCAATATAATTCACTTTATGAATGAACATAAAGTAGAGGAATTGACTTGTGTGAACTGCACAAAGTGTAGGAAGGGGCACAGACTTTGTAATGTCAGCTCTGAGACTCACTGGTTCAGTATTTTATCTGAAAGTCTATATACTAATAGTTTCTCTCACACAGTGCTGTTGAGAGAATTAAATGAAGTAAGGTATGTTAAGAACTTAACCCAGTGTTTTGCTCATAGTATGTGTGCAATAAACAAAAGCCAGTCTCTCTCAATTGAAGGTGATCCTGTCCCACCTGGAGAACATGTGGCAATATCTGGAGACATTTTTGACTCTCAGACAACTGGGAGGAGATGCTCTTGGCATATAGTGGGTAGAGTCAATTGATGTTGCTGAACATCCTGCACTGTACAGGGCAGCTCCCAAGAACAAAGAATCATCTTGCTCAAAATGTCAATAGTGCCAAGCTTGAGAAACCCTGATGCAATCTATTATCGCAACATCATTATTGATGTTATATTTCTTGGAATCAGAGAGGAAAGAGGATGATCTTAACAAAATCCTATATTTTCTATCCCCTACATTGAGGTTCTTTTTTAAAAGAAGGAAGGAGGCTATTTCAGGGAACTTCAGAGGCAATTAGGCAACAGTTTTCACTCAGTATAGTAAAAACAAATACATAATATAATCGAAGTGGCAAATCTGTTAGGAGAATAAATTAAAAAAGAACTGTCCAAAGTTCTGAAACTTTGGCTAGCAAACCAAATCTGTTCAAAATGATGTGTAGGCTGAAGTCTAAATTGAACAACGATCTTTGAAAAAAATGCATCAAAAGCTGTGGGAAATAGATTCTGGTTTATATTTCCAGGCTTTCAAGGTGGTGGAAATTGTATCTAGGCAAGGAAGAGTGGATAATAGACTAAAGAGTAAATTCTTTCCCAGGCTGGAAGCTTCATGAAAACAGGAATTGTAATTGTAAAAAATCAAAAACAAAACCAAGAAATGTATTATCTTTTTTTGAGCCCCAGTTTTTTTGGGGGTAGAACTTTATTTTTTTATTTTATTGTGGTAAAAAACATGAAATCTACCTTATTAACAAATTATTACATGTACAATGCCTTATTATTGATTATCAGTACAGTGTTATACAGCAGATCACTAGAGCTTATTCATTTTACTTAACTGAAACTTTATTCTCACTGATTAATAATGCTTTATTTCCTCCTCCCTCCCAGCCACTGGCAACCACCTTTGTACTCTCTATTCCTCTGAATTTGACTATTTTATATACCTCCTACAAGTGGAATTTGTGGTGTTTGTCCCTTTGTGACTTATTTCACTTAACATCATGTCCTCAAGGTTCATTTCCGTTGTCCCGCATTGCAGAATTTCATTTCTCAAAGCTGAATAGTTCCTCATGTATGTATATACCACTTTTTGTTTTATCATTTCTCAGTATCTTCAAGGTATGGTGGGTTCTGGAGTAGAGTAAATAGTGAATGTTCTTTTTTTCCCTCTCCCCTTGTCTACTCTCGGTGGTCTGGCTTTGTCATGGTAATAGTAAGGAGCTGCATCATGTCGCAGTTATATTTAAAGATATTCACGTGTATCTTCTAATATCATCTTCATGATCAGATAGCATTGTGAAGGCATTATATCATTCTAGAAGAGGACACGGAGACTATGAGTGAGTATCTGGTCTGGGGTTGGAAACCAGGATCTCCTCCTTTCCTTCCTGAGATTGTTCTAGACTACAGAGTAGATCTGGAGCCTGGCTTCCCAGCCCTGGTTGGGCATCAGAATCACTTTACAGAGTTGGTGAAAGCACAGAGACCTAAGCCCTATTCTAGACCTATGGGATCAGAACCTACTGGCATATAGGTCCTGCAGGGAACAGGAGGTTTTGGTAAATAACTTTTAGACTGGGAAGAAGAACAACATTCTCCTCTTCCTGTATCAAACATAATCTTAATTTTCAGGGCTGCTTTGGATAGAGGAGAGTTAAAATATTTTGAGTTTCTGGCTAGCTTAAGAGCCAGTGAGACACTCATTTGTGATTCATCTCCTCTTGTTAAAGAGATTCTTTTAAGTAAACAAGGAAGTATGATCATATTTGACATTTTCCTTGATGATTGGGAAAATGGAAAGAATTCACTACTCCATTGCCTACTCCATCCCATTCCATTCTATTCCCAGTGACTCATTTTCTTGCCATTTTCTTGTTTAGAGAGGGAAGCATATATCATTCCATAGTGAGGAATCGTGAACATCAAATGCTTTCAAGTAAGGAAACTGTTTCAGAGAAACAAAAATCTCTGTGAAGGGGAAAGACCCAGTTGTTAGTCCATCATTTTCATTTTTTTTTTTTTTGGTCTGATATGCAACACCAGTGCTTAGCCCCATTCGGTTACAAGATTTTCTTCTTGCTCACAAGGAAGACCACACTCCCCAGCCCCACCCCCCCGCCCCAAACGCAGTTAAGTTCACCTGTGAAACTAGTTCTGGCCAGTGGGTTGTGTGTCACTTCTGAGACAGAGCACAATGAATAGATGGAAGGTCTGCAAGCACTGTCCTCTGCCACGGTGACTCCTAAGTCCCATGTTGGGAGGCTGGTGTCCCCATTTGCTTGAGTCCTTGAGTAATTATGTGGAATAGAACCTGCCTCACCCCCAGATCTATCTCAGGCTTGTAGCAAATGTGAGAAATGTCCTTCTGCTGTATTAAGTCACTGAGGATTGGGAGTTCAAGTATTACCATCCTATAAACTAGCCGATACACTTGAGTTTTAGAGAATGGCGATACGATATATATATTTCTTCAAATCCTGGCCTTGAATTGTACCAATGGACTTTAAGTCTGGGCTCATGTTTGACACCAGTCTTTGGACTTAACCTAAGTCACTTAATGGCTCTGGTAACAGTGAAGGTGGATATTTATTCAACATGTCTGTGTGCCAAGTGCTGTACACACAGTCTTGTGGGCATCATCTCACCTAATCCTTCCAGATGCTCTTTCACTTGGGTAGATAGTTATCACTTGGGGGGTCTAAAAATGGGCCTGACACAGGAAGCAGAACTAGAAAGTGTGGAGATACTGGACTCGAACCCGGTCTGACCGATGCCTGTGACCGTTTTGCTTGCTGGCAGATTGGAGTTGATTAAAATACCTACCTCACTGGGTGAGTTTTAGGATTCTACGAGCAGCCTATGTGACTGGATGCCTAGTAGGTGAGGTTATTTGTTATTTGGGTTCTGCCGGCATTTGTTAGAGACAACTTGAGTCCTCATTTACCAACCTTGAGATCCCTGACTTGTTTTCTTTTTTTTCTTTTCTTTTCTTTTTCCAAGTGGTAAATGTCTCATCATTATTTTTGTCTCCTATTCGAGTTGACCCACTCTGTGTCATGACATTTGGCTTCATCCTTCAGCCTCTCTCTCTCTCTCTCTTTTTCTCTCTCTTCTTTTATGGTTCCATGTTGCTGTGAGCAGAACTCATTTTTCAAAAGACAGATGGTGGCAACCCTGTTCTCTCTAAATAAAAAAGCAAAACAGCTGTTAAGGTGCAAACAGAGTTGCGGCCAGCAAATTGTATCTGCTTCAAGTGTTGGCGAAGTTTCCCTGTAGGGAAGAGGAGCTATCTAAACAAAATGTGCAGTCTCGGCTGGGCTCTGCCAAGGCCCAAGTATAGAATGATGGCAAATAATGGAAATTTATAGCATGCTATAGATCCGGCACCTTTCTATCTTGGCGGGTGCATATTTAAATGCAGTGCTAACGGAGCTGAAATTTATTGCTCTCTGATAACGATAAAATGCCATCAGAGAATGAGATAAATCTTGGCCCCAAATCTTAGAATGCAGCGCACACACTCACACACACACACATGCTTGTAAAATACAGCCAGATACTGCTAACTCAGGAGTCTGAGTTCAGAAGAAGCCAATGGAACAGGGAAAGTAAAGGACGTGTTTTATAGACGACTGCAAATTGTTGTTTTCATGAGGCTGGGGTCAAGGTACATTGTGGCCTCGGGTTGAAATGAGTGTTGCTTTGTCTCCTGGCTGATATATACTTGACCTTGGCCAGGAAAGCTTTTTGCTTTTCCAGATGCTCAATAGCATTCTCTTCACCTTTTCACAGCCTTGGGGACAGGACGACTTCCAAACAAATACTGATGAATTGTAACCCTCTGGATGAAGAATATCATCTTCTTTTTTTATATATATATAATGTATTTTCTTATTTATTTTCTTATTTATCTATTTCAAAAGAATTGGCGTGCCAGGGGCTTTGTAAGAAGACAGTGAGACAAGGAACAAATCTGTCAAAATTCCATGTTTGCAAATTGCTCGTGACGTGTAAATTAGGTGTGCACCCCTCCTCTTCCAGGAGGCTTTAGCATTAAGAGAATGAACATTTACAAAGTACCAACCAGGAGAGTGTCACTCACATCCGACAGCCGGCCTGCATGGCACCTACCCATCTCTAACTTTGGGATATCTAGGGTTCATGAAGTGAGGCCCACCTGACAATCTGCCATAACCTCATGCCAAATTTCTATGAGCCCTACTTTGGTGGATCGTTTCAGATCAGCAGCTGCCGCAAGGTGGGAGGATCTTTCTCCTGGCCCTCATTCTAGATGTTTCCTTGACTGCTTCTAACACAAGGGGATTTCTGATATCTCAGGTGAGATCTTTGACACTCAGTGAGAACCATAAGCCCCAGGGATTGCTTTAGGTCAATCCCCACTAGAGTCATCTGTCTGGACACTTTTTTTGAGGATTAATTGTGTGTGTGTGTGTATGTGTGTGTGCATGACTGTAGTTTTAACTGGTCTTGTTTTGGAGACATAGACAATGTCTCTAAATTAAAACCCACTCTTGTTCAGAGCTAGAAAGGATGCCCTCGGTTCGCTGGGATTTTATAAGTGTCTGTGTGTTTTGGGGGGCAGTGAGCATGGCGTGAAGACTGAGAGGTAATGGTATCTGCTGAGCTCGAAAACCACACACATTCTCTAAGGAGGGAGTGCTCCTGGGATTTCTTCATATACCTGGTGATATTTTATGGGGAACTGTGATTTTAAACTTTTCCTCTTCCCTTAGAGGCCTTTCCATGTTTTATATTGAAGGAAACTACGATATAATTGGATGCATTTACCCCATTTAGTTTTGTTGTTGCTTGAGGAAGAAAAAGGTTGATTTGGGAGATTTTGATGCTTGGGATGAAAAGGTACCTAAGATTTCATACAAAATGAATTATTTGGAGCTTTGAACTGAGTTTTGTGGAACTCATGAAAGTGTGTGTATGTATGTGTGTGTGTGTGTGAGAGAGAGAGAGAGAGAGAGAGAGAGAGAGAGAGAAAGAGAGAAAGATTGAGAAAAATCATGCTATTTTTTGGATTTTTTAAAAAAGGTTTCATAGCTTTTATGAGGTTCTCAGCATCAGCCTTGTCCGTGACCCTGACTCATGGTCCTCTTGCTCCTGTGATATGTGCTGTGAGATTCAGATCCTGCACAGAGCTGTGATCCTAGCCTCCTCATTTCTGGGAAGGGCCTGACTTGGGCCAAAGAGGAAGTGGATCTTATATGAAGTGGGGATGCTCAGTCCCTAACACTGCATCTTTATGGGCTTTGCCCACCGGGCTAAGCTCACAAAGGAGAAGTCTCGCATCTTACTCCCCAGGGATCCTGCACCACTTGGGTCCACCCAGCTGCAACAACCTCCACCTCCCGATCTGTGGTCCAGCACTACCAGCCTTCTCTCCATTGTCCCAAATCAGCCCTGCTCTCTCTCACCTCCCAGCCTTCATGTGTTTTGTTCTCTCCACATGGGGCAGTCTGTCCTTTCCTTGGCTAACACCTTCTCTTCTTTCTTGCCTCTGGTGAAATGCTACGTCTTTTGGGAAGCCCCCTAACAGTGCCTTCTAGACTGGGTTACGTGCACCTCCAACATCTTCCCTGGCATCCCCACTCCTGCCGAAGCATGATAACACATTGTGATTCCTTAGGCCAGGGATGTATACATAGAAACTTGCTGTATTGTTTATAACTCTCCTGAAAATCTAAACTTATTTCAAAACCAAAGAATATAATAAAAAAGAAAAAAAAAAAGAAAACAAAAGAAAGAAAAGAGGATGTGGGAAGATGTATCTGTGTTTTACCAAAGCAAACTGAAGACCAGAAATATCAACAAAAGAGTGAACAAGGAGAAAAGGGAATGAAAGGGTATTGCCTTTGTGATCGCATTACAAAAGGAAGAGGCAGAGGAGGAGGAAAACATAGCCATAGCTCTATGAAGTCTCTCCCTTCCTACCTCCATCATTACTGTACCTCAGTACCTGGTGTTGTTAGCATTTAATAATATTTGTGGAATAAATGAATAAACAGATGCATAAAGAGGCATCAGAACCTTATTTTAGCCCAGTTGACTGCCAACTGAATCATTCTTGTTTCCCGGCATGTAATGCTTTGGCTCCTGTGTCTCTCAGTTACCAACTGGGTAAACCGCTTTGGTTTAGCTTTTGCTTTGAATTTCACTCTAAAGTGTCCCTGGCTAAGGCCACAAAGCCTTGTACAGGCCACTGGGGCCTCCTCCTCATCAGCCAGCACTGGTAAGTGACTTTCCCAGAGGCTGACCAGCTTCAGAATGTCACCCACATGGGGAGGAAAGGGTGGGAAGAAATGAGCTGGTGAAAGACATGAAGAAGTGAATGAGTGCAAATAAACTGAAGTGCTTGCCTCTCCCGTCTTGCCATTTTCCCTCTGTACTTAGGCTCCCTTAGCATATTGGCTTGGCCACTCAGTAGCACTGAGTGAAACAGAAGAAAATATCTACCGCTTTGTCATACTGGGTGAAAACAAATGACCACAATTGGCATGACAGTGTTTTGACCTGTGATAGAGCCTGATGGGTCATACCATGGTTCATCATGTGAATGGATGATTTTAATCACAGGTGCAGCCTCGATAAAAATGATAAATACAGTGATAGCTACTATTTTTAAAAACATTTGAACATTGCAAGCATGTGCTAAGTGTCTCCATATTTGTAATAGACATAAATACATGTAAAATTGCCATTTTATTTTTTTTTTATTTTTTACTTTTTTTTTTAAATCGCCATTTTAAATTGTACATGTGCTCCTTTGTGATATCATTACCCTTATCTTTAAAAACATTAAGTGGGAGGGAGTTTAAATGAAGTTGAGTGCTGCAAGTTAAGTAGTCTGGTGGCTAGAAAGTGGCGAAGAGGAGATCCAAACTCAGCTCTTTCAAACCCCAGAGCCTGGGCTAAGGAGGGTGTGGGGTGCTTCGGAAATATGGCCCCCACTTGCTTTATTGCCAGAACAACATTGTGGTTTGGAAGAGAGCTCCCTGGGGTCTGGCCATGCACGTGTTTGTGTAGATGTAGGGATAAGAAAGGAGATGCGTGGATGGAAGCCCAGAAGGAGGCTCCCTGCCCGGCTGCTCTGGGCCTGCCAAGGTCTCCCTGCCAGAGGGTGCCCAGGGGACTCCAGACGACTCCTCCCTCTGACATCGATGCTGGCTGGGCCCCTCAGGACACCCATGGGAGCCTTCCCTGAAGGCTTGAATAGGCTGGTGGTAGTTCAAAGTATGCCTCAGAAATCCAGGGTTGCTTCCTGAGGGGTCTGAAGACCTTCTGGGATCTTGTGGCCACATCTGAGCCTGATTCTTTCACTTTAAACACCCGGCCCCCCCTTATTTTTTGGCTTATCTACACAGGCAACGTTACCTGTTCACCACGGTATGTACCAAACCTCCTGTAAATAATAAAAATAACACTACATAAAATAATGTAATAATAGCATCTTTGGTTATATTAACATATGTTTGAATTTTTTTCATATGTTTGAATATTATATCTAGATAGTAACTATATATACATTGTGCATCTATATTACATGTTTACTCTATGTTTCCTAATTCTTGAAGATGAGTAATACTATTATCTCCATTCTAAAGATAAGCAAACAGAAGCCAGAGAGATGAAATAACTTGCCTAAGGTCATATTCCTCAAAGGAGCAGAGGCAGTTTTCAAACTCGGGCCTGCCCGACCCCAGACGCATCCTCACTTCAGCACGTCACCCCTCTTGCTCTGAGCTCGTGAGGTTTCATGGAAATATTGCTCTTCTTTTTCTTTCTCCATAGCTCAGATGCCCCATTGGGCAGAGATTATGCTTTACTCATTAGAACCTCAGTGAAGCCCCTGGTATAAAATTCAACTAATATTTATTGGACATCTGTGGTGAGCCAGGCACTACCGTGGGTTCCAGATGGGGCCATACTCCCCATACAGCTGACATTTAGAAGAGAGTAGAAAGCAAATATAGTCAAGTGGGCACAATGAGAAAATGAATATTTACCACATACTCACTATGTGCTGACCACTTTCTCAGTGTTCTTTGCATGTGAGTTCACTTAATTCACGAGATAGGTGCAGTTCTCATCACTTCTGTTTTATATCCAAGGAAACAGAAGGGTAGAGAAGTTGAAGAACTGGCTCCAGAGTTCACACGGCTAGAAAGTTGCAGAAGTGGGGCTTGAGCCCCACCCTCTGGGTGTTGGGCATTTACTCCCAGCACGATAGAAATGCAACTAGGACATGGGGCAACATGGGCCGTGCAGCACTCTTGCAGAAGGTAGTATTTCATCTGAGACATGAAAAAGAAGGGGGGATGCCACTTAAGAAGTATGAGTAAGAGAAATCTAAGGTAAGAGACCAGCCTGTGCAAAGGCACTGTGGTGGGGAGAAATCTTGACGATTCAAAGGAAAAAAAATGCACAATGGGAAGCTGCAGGAGGAGGAGGGGCTAATGATCTTCAGGAGAAGAATGGGAGGTTACTAGGTCACAGATGGAGACTTCTTGATGCTAAAGGAATGCAGATCTATTTTTTGTCCATATTTCCATATATAATCTTTAGAAGCTACATTCTTTTTTCATGCTTTCCTTCATGTATGCATGGATACGAGGCAACCAAAATGGAACCCGGATAATGATGCTCAGCGTGGATATGCCCCCAGCAGGGACACACACAGGGACACCTCTGACTGGGTTATCTTCCTTCTCCTAGATCAGAGATGGATGTTACTTGCTCTCTAGTGACACTTGTGTACAAAGTGAACACAGTAGGCATCACTTACCGATCACTGTATGATCCCACTTAACTCAAGTAGAGCCTCAGAATCCTTCTCAACACAATATAGTAGGCTGACATTTTTAATTATCCAGAGACTAAAGGGAGTTAACAAGTAAGACGGATTCCTTCCGAAGGCCGTGGGGGTGATATCTGCCATCATCTCGGGGGGTGTTTAGAACAAGCAACCACTTAAGTTTCTTTCTTTTTTTTTATTTTTATTTTTCCACTTAAGTTTCTATATCTTCATGATAATCATATCTTGGAGAAAGCTTTAGGAAGAGGATCATAAAACCAGGCATTCCCTAACAGCGGGCTATGGCGTGACTTGCTAAGAATGTGCTCCTAATGCATTTTAATGACATGCTTTATAATATCTTATTAAAGATCGTAAGAGCATCTAATAATCATTTAATAAATATTAATGAAGCATTTACAAATTGCACCTTAATTTACAGCACTGGCACTCGTATACTGCCCCGGATATTAACACACGGGGGCATGGTGGCTTCAGCAGAGGCTGCCATGGAGAGCCTAGTTCTGTGACATTGGGCCATCCGGCTACCATAAGTGATTTTTAAAAATAATAATTCTTGGAGAGCAGTTCAGTGCAATGAAGCTTGATACCCAAAGCAGTTTAGCAATTATTATTCTGTTTGGGGAACATTAAAACATAATCTACCATGAATTTATAATCCATAGCGTTTCTCTCATGCACTTTTTTTTAAATAATAGGCAATAATTATAGGTCCTCACGCAAAAACTCCTTTAGATGTTGGACAGTGCCCAGCCCTCCCTTGTTGTGAAGACTTAGAGGCAGTACGTCCAGGATTGAAAAGCCATAAGCTGCAATTGTCTCTGGATGGTGCTGGTCTTCAACTTGGGCTCAAAGTCACACCTCCCAGAATGCCAAAGCTGGATGAGGCCTTGGCAATCGCCCTTTCCATCTCCTCACTTTATATAGGAGGAGACTGTGGTCCCCTGGGAGGGGATGGGACATTTGGAGGCCACACAACGAGAGAGCAGAGGAACGGGACCAGCTCCCAGGGTGTTAGATTTGCAGTCACATGCTGCCCAGGCTCGTGGCCCAGGAGAGGCAGCATGCCTTGGGCAGATCTTGGATAGAAGGTGGACCCTTCTTGGAGGTCGTGGGGAGTGCTTGGGGTCAGGGCCAGGGTCTCAGCTTCCCTTGTCTCCGATGGGAGGCAGCGCCTCCGCACTAAGAGGACGAGGCCAGCAGATGGCGCTGCAGGGATTCAAACCGGAGCAGCCCCGACCCAAAGCGGTCCTGGGAGGCAGGCAGGGATTCACAAACCCCTGCAACCAGGAGTTGTTCCAAGACAGCTCGGGTCTGTCCTGCACCACAGGGGCCTACAGGGATCCCCAGACTCCTGTGGGGCACCCCAGCCTTGCTTAGGAGAGAAAGTGAGGGCTAGAAGGAGCTGGTGCAGCCGCCCCTGGGCTGGGCACCCAGGGTCTTGGAGCTGCCCCTGCACCACACTGTGGAGGGAGAAGTCAGCTGGGTGCACACTCTGGTTCTGGCTGTCCTGGCAGGACTCAGCCAGAGCTCAGGGTGGAGGCGTCACCAAGACGCCCTCCTTCTGTGTGGGGTCTCCCCGACACCCCTGTCTCGGGATCAGGATCACTCTAAGGAATGTTAAGACCTCCTCAACGGGGAGGCCGAAAGCCAGCATGTGTAAGGCAGGTGTTTCTCCTTCCACCTTCATGACTTCCAGGCCTGTTAATTGCTGCCAGGCCATGTTCGGTGTGTTCCAATTAATAATTTAATTTGTGTGCCACGACAAAACGGTTTTGCAAAGGGGCTTGATTTACTTTTCACAATCACAGAATTAAATGAATGAAGGACAGCGTAGGGCAGCACTTACATCTCTGATTATCTTGAACATCCTTTCCTGTTCTTTCGTCCTCCCCACACCCCCAACATACCGCCCATCTCTGTCTCTCACACACACACACATGCACATGCACACCTCACAGCCACACTCACAGAGCCTCTCCTCTCTCCCAGCAGCTGCAGCTCTTCTGCACTAAAGTGCAGGGAGAAAGGAACGGCCTGGATCCCTGGGTCTATCAAACAGAAGGACAATCACCATACTTCTCAGGTCCTGGCCCCTCGCACCTACTAACTCTCTCCCTGCTCCCCCAATTCTCAGGCCCTGTTGCCAGAGGGCACTGTGCCACCTTTAAATCAGATTTAGGGAAAGTTTATATGTGGCACCTGCTGTTCTAAACAAGGGAAGGATTTGCACGAGCAGCATGTGATACAGAGTCCGGCTGGGGCTTGCAGGCAGGCTGCAAAGGGTCAGCTGCTGGTCTTCTCCGAAGCAGGCATCATTCCCCCTGGAGTCTCAGCCAAATCCCCTCCACCCCTTAGAGGGAACAGGGCTAGAGGTCCGGCTGTCCGGCAGCAGTGGCCCACATACTCCTGTTCTGTCTGGACAGCAGGACACTTGCTGAGAAATTAATGGTTGTCGGGGGTACCACTTCCCCAGCTCCTTTCTTCTGAACATTTTTCATACCTTCAAGTGCTTAAAAACAGTCAACCTTCTTTTTTTAAAAATATTTTATTTATTTATTCATGAGACATACAGAGAAAGAGAGGCAGAGACACAGGCAGAGGGAGAAGCAGGCTCCATGCAGGGAGCCTGATGCAGGACTGGATCCCAGGTCTCCAGGATCACAACCTGGGCCAAAGGCAGGCGCTAAATCGCTGAGCCTCCTGGGGCTGCCTTCAACCTTCTTTTAAAAGAGTGAGAGTTGGGACTCCTGGGTAGCTCAGCAGTTGAGGGTCTGCCTTCGGCTCAGGGCGTGATCCCAGGATCCAGGATCGAGTCCCACATCAGGCTCCCTGCGAGGAGCCTGCTTCTCCCTCTGCCTGTGTCTCTACCTCTCTCTCTGTGTCTCTCATGAATAAATAAATAAATCCTTAAAAATTAAAAAAAAATAATAAAAGAGTGAGAGTTTCCTGAAGGCAGAAATGTCTCACTTAACTCGCTTGGCATGCAATAGGCGGTCAAATATTTGTGCAACTAATAAACAAGGAAATGAATAGAGAGGATGAATTGTCTCTCTGGATAAGTTAATTGTGTCTATTTTATTTAACAAGCATTGTATAATACTGTCTCTATGCCAGAAACGATTCAAAGTGCTTTTTAGATATGAACTCATATACGCCTAATACAAACCTTGCAAGTCAGACATGGCTAATACTCCCATTTTTTTCCCCAGATGAAGTAGTAGAAGGGCAGATGGCCTACGTAACTTGCTCAAGGCCGGGCAGCTAGTTGGTGGCCCAGCCAGGACTGGAACCCAAGCAGTGTGCCTCTAGCGTTTTCGCTCTATACCTCTTAACTATGCTTCCTCTCATCCTTGATATCATTCTCCTCTGACCAAGACCAATATCCTTGGGTAAACCTAGCCAGGGCACAAGCATATGTAGGATTTAATCCCTGAGCCCCTCTCTAAAGGCATGACAAGGAAAGGTTTCTAGATAGAAGAAGAGTCAAATTATTTGATTTTACCAGGAAAGACTGATAGATTTATTTCCCTTCACCTCTGAAACAGATAGACTGCATTTTTTGGGGTGTTAAGCAAAAAAGAGAGAGAGAGAGAAAAGGAATGGAGGGGCAGAGGGAGGGAGGAAAGAAGGCAGAAAGGGAAAGCAAGCAAGCACGCTTTATTTAATCTCCAGCACAGAAATGGTGTCCGCAGCCCTGAGAAACATGGTTTTTCATCTGCCTGTTGCTTGGCACAGTTTCACTGCCTAGAAGCCTGCAGAAATATTGGAAGTCAAGATCCAATATAATAATTGGCTCACAGATTTGAAGAAGGATGGACAGACTTTCCCATTTCCAAGATTCATTAGCCCAGCTCCCCCTCTAATAGCCGGGGCTGGCTCTGCATGTAAGCCATTTTCTAATCAAATTGGCACGCCGCTCACGCTCTAACTGGGTGTAAATGGGTGGCCGCAAAATTGCTGTGCCTCAGCCAGGGCTCCGGTGGGATGGAGAATTTTTCTCACCGATGCTTGATCATCCAAAGTTCTTCATTCACTCCCAACAAGGAATCACCGCCCCACCCCGTCTAAAAAAATTTTTTTTTTCAATTTTTCAACCACACATGATTGTGACTTCGACTCGTGAGAGACTCCCAAAGGATGTTCAAGTGCTACTGGGCTTCTTGGAAAATGTGCACCAGCTGGGACGTAGCCCCAAACTCGACGTATCCAGAAAATCCAACAGGGGTGTGGAGCTCATTGATGACAGTATGGAAAGCTTGGAATATCCAGAAATTTGTGATCAGCACAGAAGGCAGCATGGCAGAAGGCTCGTGAGAGAGGGTGCGAGTATCAGGGGGATCTGCGTGTGTGTGCCTCACAGCAAGTGTAAAGGACCACATCAGTGAGCATACCGCGTAGAAGCCCAGACTTCACGTGAACTTAAACTAAGGCTTGTTAGTAATGCTAACATAAAACAGAAAAAAAAAATCCAAAGATTTTTAGAACCAGAAAGGGATTGTCCGTCTTTTTTGGGGGGGTGGGGAGGCCACTAGAAGAAACCGAACTCCCCACTGCTTTATGTTTGCTCTCCGTCAAGAGAAGTCCTCTTTATTCAGGGTGGCCTAAGCTTCGGTAGGGGTGATGGAGGCCCTATCGCTGGGACAGCCTCAGGATGACGACGTTAGCGCTAAATAAACCTAAGTATTTTACCTAGACGAATATGCAAAAACAATAGCATAACTTGGGTCCAGATGGTTACGTACCATCGAGGATGCATGGCCAAGAGCAGAGGGCTGTGGGATTGGAAATGGGAAACCCTCAGATATCCTGGCAATTTTCAAAACAGACGGAGGGAAGCTGGGGAGGGTCCTAGAGAGTGTAGGATGGTGACGTCTCCTATAAATCTGCAATTCACATCTGGGGAAGCTTGTCGGGAGCATGGTCTGTGGGTTTATTAAGTAGGAAAGCATGTAAAAAAAAAAAAAAAAAGGAAAGCGTGTGAGTAGAGTCGTGGATCAGTGTGTTTAGGATCACCTCGACCCAGTGCATGTCATTTCTTCTCACCGGAGTGGTGGGTTTGGAAAGTGGGATGGACGCACCACCTGTGAACTCCAGCAAGACCGTCAACAAGGACCCCTTTGTGGGCACGTAGGGGATCCCCTTGAGGCCAGTGGAGGAATAGGGGACGGAGAGTCGGAAAATTGAGGCAGAGATAAGTTATTGATAGACTGATATCAAAGAGTCATGACGTCAAGAGTAATGGCTGGTGATTTGGATTTGGGTGATGCCATGAGCTTTTTTCTCAGGTCTGCCCAGGTGGCTTTTTTTTTTTTTTTCCTCCTAAATGTCTGCATGAAGATAGAGGGCTGCTCTTCGGTTGCAGAGACCCTGGGATGTGGAGCTCTTCTGTGCGCTGAGGTCCTGGCTTTCCCACCCAGTTTACAGATGAAAACAATGAGGCATAGGAAGCATATTCACTTCCTAGGGCTGCCGTGGGGACATGCGGTGAACCGGATGGCTTGGAACAGTCTGGAGGCCAGAAGTCTGAAGTCAAGGGGTTGGCAGGACCCCGCTCTCCCTGGGGCTCCAGGGCAAGATCTCCCCGCCCTCCTCCAGTTCTGGTCACTCCTGGTGTTCCTTGACTTGTGGTCACGTCTCTCCATTCTCTGCTCTGCTCTCCCACGCCTCTCCTCCGTGTGTCCCGTTGCCACCCCTGACGTGGAGGCTGTCATGGGTCAGGGACTCACCCTAATCCCTACCTATGTGGAGGCTGTCAAAGGTCAGCGACTCACCCTAATCCCTACCTCAATCACATGGGCCACCACCCTGTTTCCAAATAAGGTCACATTCTGAGATGCCAGGGGGATGGGAAGTTGTGGGGGGAGCTACTCGATGCGCTGCAGGAGTTTACGGGGTGTGTTCAAGGTCCAAAGATTCAGTGGCAGATCCAGGAACAGAACTCACCTCCCTCTGACTCCTTCCCCCCTTTATCCTCGAGGAGGCGATCGGGAAAGACAAAGGACTCACATCCCTGTCATTTGAGGAAAAGCTGAAGAAATGTGGGTATTTCTCCTGAATAGAAGATACTTGAGAAAGGAGACCAGGGGCTCGGAGCAGAGCGGTGCCCCGTGTTTGGGCCTGTGTGACTGGGCACTGGACGCCTCGCCCGGGCTGTGCCTCTTCCCACGGCCTCGAAGGCGGGGGGCAGGAGGACCTGGGGCCACGGAGAGGGACCTGGCCTAGCCTCGGACCCCGCTCGACCGTCACTGGCTGTCAGCCCGGCAGCCGCTGGACGTCTTGGAGCCACAACCTGGGGAGCAACAGACTGTCGGCCTCGTGAAGCCTGTGCTGTGACCCACTGTGATCCCAGCACGGTGCACGCCCCGGAGCCAGCGCCCAGCACCCAGCACCCAGCCCCGAAGGAGGCCGGGTCACGGGAACTTCCAGGCCTACTTTTCCTTTTTGGCTTTTCTTTCTTTCTTTCTTTCTTTCTTTCTTTCTTTCTTTCTTTCTTTCTTTCTTTCTTTCTTTCTTTTTCTTTCTTTCTTTCTTTCTTTCTTTCTTTCTTTCTTTCTTTCTTTCTCTTTCTTTCTTTCTTTTTCTTTCTGTCTGTCTTTCTTTCTTCCTTTCTCTTTCTTTTTTCCTTCTTTCTTTCCTTCCCTCTTTCCTTCCTTCCTTTCCCTCCCTTCTTTCTTCCCTTTCTTCCTTCTTTCCTTCATTTCTCTTCCTTCCTCTTCTCTCTCTTTCTTTCTTTCTTTCTTTCTTTCTTTCTTTCTTTCTTTCTTTCTTTCTTTCTTTCTCTTTCCCTCTTTCCCTTTCTCTCTGTTTCTCTCTCTCTTTCCCTCTTTCTCTCTTTCTCTCTTTCCCTCTCTCTCTCTTTCCCTCTCTCTCTCTTTCCTGTGCTGCGCAGCATCCCGCGTCTCCCCTGCAGCCCGCAGAAGGCAGGCGGCCTGTTTCCCGGCCGGCCACGGTGGTCCCTCTTCGCCTCCCCGGCACCCACGGAAGCCTAGCACCTCACCCGTGGTGACCTGCAGTTCATCTCCTCCTCATTAGTGTAATTACGGAGGCTTTCCGCTCCTCCAGCAGCACTGCCAGTGGCTGCGAAGGAAGGTTTCAGCCAAGTTGACTGGACGGACTTGCTCATTATTTAAGGCGCTCATTACTGAGGCTACTGTGGCTCCCCGGCCCTGCTCCATCCAGCGGTGGAAACCGGCTCTCCTTTGCTTCCATCCTCTGCTGGCTGCCAGCAGGCTCTGGATGGTCACCGTGTCTCTTCCTGTTCTCCCTAGAATTGAATTTTTTTTTAAAAAAATCAATCCTATTTTTTTTTTTTTAATTTAAAGAAAAGATACAAACCCACACTCATGAGCAAATTACAAATTGGCCAGCTCCTCACTGGGAACACCACCCATGCAGAGCTTTTCATATGAGGTCTGCTAGAGGAGCATTACTGCTCCCCCCACCCAAGCTCTCTGGTAATTCCCTGCTGGGGGAGGGGTGCACCTGGGTGGCCCAGAGGTTGAGCGTCTCCCTTTGGCTCAGGGTGTGATCCCGGGGTCCCAGGATTGAGTCTCACATCGGGATCCTCGCAGGGAGACTGCTTCTCCCTCTGCCTGTGTCTCTGCCTCTCTGTGTGTCTCTCATGAATAAATAAATAAAATCTTAAAAATTTCCTGCTGGAAATTAGAGATGATAATCCTGAATAATCACAATAAGCAAGGAGTTCATTGTTAATTAGGTCTATGCTTGAATTTCACCTGCCATGTTGGTGGTGGTGACACAGTTTCCTTTCATTCAGCTCTCAGAAAGACCCCGGCTTGGGTCCATGTGAAATGAAAAGGCTTTAGATGTACCCAGATGCAAGCATAGCCTCTGCCTTAAGCCTCCTGTGACTTCCAAAGTCTCCCAAGTGCTGTGGCCGAGAGCATGCCCTACGTTTGTAGATGGAGGTGCAAGACTTGCTTCATATGAGAAGGTAAAGTGAGTCAGCAGAAATGAAAGGAAATGCCCAGAATTCAGTTCAGCAGAGAGAGCAGAAGCACCTACTATGCACAGATTGTGCACTGTCCCTGCCTGAAAGACCCCTGCCCTCTCCCCTCTCCTCCTGTCCTCAGGGCTGGGGTGATTCAGGGAGTGAACCTGCTCCAGCAGCCTTTTGGTACCTACCATATGTGAAGACACGGGAGTGCAACTACTTGGAGCAGAGCTGCCCCTGCACCCTTCTTGACCTTGGTACCTTTCTACATTGATGTGCATATGAATCACCTGGGGTCCTGGAAAAGCAGATTCTGATTCATTTGGTCTGGAGTGAGGTCTGAGACAACTGCTCTTCTAATGAGCTTCCAGATGATGCCAGTGCCGCTGGGCCATGGACCCAACTGTGAACATGAAGGTGCTATAGGACAATCCGGGGAAAACTGTACTTGGAATTCCACACTTCGCATTTCCTTCCTCGCCCACGATTGCCCATTCGACTGTGGAGCTGGCCCATTTATCCTAGTTAAAGGGTTCTACTGCTCCTTGTGATTATTCCTCATGATACTGATTACGTTATACACTTAAATTAAATAAAATGCACCCTATTGAATGCACGGCACACAAAAAGAATATTTATTTGAATATTAAGTACAGATAAGACTTCCCCTGGGATTATTTCACAGCGCCTTTGCAGAATTTAATTGCAAGGTTTTCCCACTCAGGTTCTTTCAGAACGCTACTTGTGAAAATATTTTCTTTCCGAAGGTAAAGCTGTGCTCTGTTGGTTTATTATTATTATTATTTTAAATCTGAAGAGCTCTCTGAGCTCAGTCATTACTTCCAGCGTCTAATTAATACTGATGATGACAAAGCAAACAGCCAGATGACCTAGATTTTCCTTTTAAATTGCCTGCAATTTACATGCCTGCCTCCTCATTGTTTCAGAACTTTTGTGAACCGAATTCTTCCAGTAAAGATTCTTTAAGTTTAGGGGTTATAAGCGTTCATTTTTCATGAAGCATATATCTTCCAGCACTCTTTCCATTAAGCTTTCCAGGAAGAGTGTGGCTCGCTCGCTCTCTCTCCCTGCCTCTCTCTCTCTCTCTCTCTCTCTCTCTCTCTCACACACACACACACACACACACACACACCGTAACGATAACAGCCACCACCCAGCCAACCCTTTCAGACAATTGAACTAGAAAATTACAAAATGAACATTCCTCAAGCTTCTCCAGCTACAGGGTTGTTCCCATTTCTTAAATGATGACATTTTGTAAAGTCACAGAAATCAGGAATGGTAAAGCCCTCTCGCTCACGGCCGGCTATATAGAGATTTCTTTAGATGCAGATAGCAGCAGAGCTTAGAAAGCCAGCCTGGGGATGCTCACCTGGGCTGCCTTCGACTGGAAAGTCATTTATGTCCCTATTTCCTTGTCTGGAAAATTGGTCCAATGGGACTTAGTTCACGTTGCTATTTTTTTTTTTCTTCCCTGATAGTACAGTGGTTGTTACATGATTTATTTCTGTTGACATACTCCACGATCTGTGGATGTGAACTTTTAATGTCGCGGCACAAAACTTCCAGAAGCACCAACCACTTTTCAAAACCGTGGTTTTCTGTCACTGTGGTATCGTCTACCTCACATTTAAGCACGTAGCTGGGCAGGCCCGGTCCGTTGTCAACCTATAAAAGAGAATAAATAACAGCAACAGTTACCAACAGATTTTGGATTAAGTTCCCTTTCTTAGAGTAGAAAGAGACTTGTTTGGTGCTTTCTGTGTGCCAGGCGCTCTCTCTAATTGCTTTGCAGATGCTAACTCATTCAAACCTTGCGATGACCCACTGGGGTAGACAGGCAGGTCCAAGTGAAGAATTTCTCCAAGGTCCCCAAACTAATAAGTAGCAGGGTTGCGATTTGACCCTTGGAAATGTGGCTTTCAGAGTTGGTCCTCTCAACCGCTGCACTTAAGATGCCTTTCAGATGCCTCTCAATTAACATGGTCAGGATGACTGCCCAGATAAGGCCAGTGGCCTGGGTGTCTCTGCTGAATCTATTTAATTGGGATGCAGATTATAAAATTATCAACTTGTGATAAAATTATCGTTAGAGCTTTGCAACATTTAACCAGAAAGAAAAAAAAAGAAAAAAACTCCACTTAAAACATCTTAACGTGAAAATGTGTTGAGAACATATATCCCATCTCAGCAGAGATATGAAGAGGGGTAGGTAAATCACCCACCTGGCTCTCCCCAACCTCTCCCGCCTCTGGATGTGGAGACCCCCTGCTCCATAATCAGAATTCTCTGGCTATAAGGTAATGATGGTCCTAGGAGACTGGTTCAGGGAAACATGCCAAGACCTTTTAGTTCCTCAGGACATTTTGGTGAGTATTGTTTGAATTTTCCTGGCCTGAGCAAGGGGTTGGGGAGGGTTGTGTATGTATGTGTGTGTGTGGGGGGGCAATTATAACCCTTGATTATGAAGGAAAGGAGTGATGATTACTTCTGCATCTGAAACAAACAGAAATCATCTTCCTAATAACCACGATTGTTTTCTCCCTCCCTCCTCTGCCTCGGTTCACAAAATACCTTATTAAATCCGGAGAATAAAAATGTGCCTGGGGTAATGGTTTATTATTAGAATAAATAATAGGCAATATGTTTCCCCCACCTTGCAAGTTATCAGATGGCCACGACGCTTTCTGGTCTCACTTGGAAAAGTGTGCACGTGTGTCCGAACAGCGGGGACTCTTGGTTGGCCTTGGGGGGCGGGGAGGGTGCTGCTGTCCTGTCACTTGGAGGCCAGCATCAAGCCTGAAATCGGGAACTCCAAGAGACTGCATCCTCGCAGGAAGCAGAGGGATGTGGGAGGCTGAAGGGGGTCCTTGTCAGGTGCTGCCAGTGGCTGCCACCTCTGGCCTGGTGTCTGTCTCTCGAGTGTGTCTGCCTGGGTGGCTTTGTCTCAGACCTGGAGGCCTAGCTCTGTTGCTAATGGGGTATTTAACAAGTGGGTGCATGGCACAGGTAGTGTGAAAAAGCATTTCTTCCTAAAGGAAACAGCTCTTTAAAACCTGTTATTTGAGGCTCGTCCAAGTTCTGCGGGCATCCTGACCTTCTTTTTAATCAGATAACCAACTCTTAGCTCTTCCCCGTGACTTATATCTGGAGCAGTGACTATCCCCATAGAAGTCCTAATATCGTGGAAATGATACAGTTTTACAAGGAGCAGCAGGAGAAGAGGTGCTCACTGCTAAATGTGTAGTGCCTGGCACATACCGTACCAGGGGTCAGTTAAGTGCTAGAAACACTCGGTATTTTGAGATTTCAGGATATGCTCAGTAAATCATCACAAGCATTGTTAGCCACCATTTAAATATGGTAGACCTTTCAGTCTTTGGGCTTATCTGCTCAAGTTTATATGTGACAACAAACCCATTATTTTCCCCCCTCAGTTGGTACTTAGCCTCACCAAGCTCTTTTCTCCGGTCCTCTCCACGCTTGCGTCTCCACTCCAAAGCTGGCACGTCTACAAGAAGACAAGCCTTAAGGAGCAAATTCTAGTTGTCCCCAAGGTTGAAATAAAATTGTTGGGGGAGAGACGAGTGGATTCCTCAATTTGTTCTCTAAAATGCATTTTCTTCAATTTATATAACATGAGCCAGAATCGAGTTAATTAATCATGGGTGACTTGACTCATTGTTGGGACTTTTTCTTTTCATTTTTTTTTCCCAATTGATTATTCCTCACTTCCTTTCCTAAATCCTAAGCAATTACTACTTTCATACACTTTTTTTTTCTCCCTTACATCACAAAAAAACTCCACCAGAAAACCCCCCAAAACAAAAATCCTAGCCACAACAAGTGATGGGCTCTGTATTTTCATATGACATAAATAGTACTGTTTGCCTGGAATCAGAGAGCACACTTCATTGTAGGATACATTTGGAAAGAGCAACAAACTTTATTATAGTCAATGCGATGGATTGTTTTATATTCAGGGATTTGAGGTCTTCCTCAACTCAGATCTCTAACAATCACTTCATCTAAGAACCCAGAAGTAGCATAGGGCATATCAGTCTTTTTTATTTTTCACTTTTCCACTGACTGGAATGCAAACTAAACTATATAATGTCCCTGGAATTGGAGTTGAGCTTTTTCTAGGGTGATCACCCAGGGTTTACCCTCTGGTGTCTTGGGAGTAATTTATAACTACTGTTAGTTGAGTACCTACTATGTGCCAGGACTGACTTGGGCTTGATACCCTATATCCAATTTCTTTTTTCATCTTGACGATAACCTTATTATTCAGCTTTTAAAAATTATATTAATATGACTGCCATGCATTTGAATGTACAAAAGCAGCGGGCATTCATTGCAAGTTGAAATAGCAGAACCCAAGATTATGAGAAATAGCCTCTCTACTTCCTTGTCCCCATTATTATTCTCATTCCCACGATATAATTTTTGTGCTTTTCTTTGCAGTTTGGTGTTTATCATTCTAGACTTTTTCCCATGTATGAATGGATATTTGTATATTCATTTTTATATGCTTTTTATATTTTTTATATTTTTATAAAATATGAATATAGCATATATTTATATATAGCATATATTTTATATGCTTTTTACATATTTATATTTTATATATGTGTATATATATATATAACTTTTTAAACAAAAATTGAATCGTATTTTAAAAATTGGTTCAACTTGCTTTGTTTTATTCATTCTATCATGGACACTGTTTTATAGCTGTGAATTTCTAGTGAATCCATAGTATTCCATAGTGTAGTTCAAGAGTTGGCAGATTATGGCCATAAGCCACATGCAGCCCACAGCATTTAGTGAAAATAAAGTTTTATTGAAACACCGCTGCAGCCACTCGTGGACACATTGATTTTGCTGCTTTCTCACCGGAAGAGCAGGATTGAATAGCTGTAGCAGATTCTATGACCCTCAAAGCCAAAATTATTCACCACTTGCCTCTTATGGAAGGTATGCCACCCCCGTTACAGAAGAACTATAACTCACTTAACCGTTTTAGTACTGATGGACACTGATACTCTTCTACGTTCCAGATTTGTGTTAGGAGAAGTATGCCCTTCCCTCCTCATTCCTCCTTCTGTTTTGTTAAAGAAGCTCCTAGCGGAGGAATCTTTGAGGGAAAGGAAGTGCACATTCTGTGCTGTGACAGCTGCCAACTGCTCTCCAACAGGTGTATATCCCAAGTTATACTCTGATCCGCGGGCTTTAGGAATGCCTAGTTACCCACCCATCTCAAAAGGATGCTATCAAATCTTTAAAAATTTCAGGGCCGCAATCGTCTATATATTCATATACATGTGTACATATCTAATAGACACTTATACATACATATATGTATATGTATGCATATATACACCTTATTTTTTGAGAAAAGGAATCTGAGACTCAAAGAGTGTCATTACTTCAGCCAAATTCGCACAGTCTAAGAGGAACAAAGCCAGGATCTAAACCCAAATCATTTGGCCTACTATTCCTTCTGAAAACCCCTGGCCCTCACACTAATCCCTACAGCGATTTCTAGTATTGGTTGAATTATATCAATGTGCCGGGTGCTTTGCTTAGTACTTTACCTGGATTGTCTCATTTTGTGCTCACAAGAAAATTAGACACTAGATAGGCACCACTGATTCCCATTATTCAGATGTGGAAATCGAGAACGGGGAGATAATACAATGTGGCTCATATGACATAGAGGATGCACCATGATTGGACTGAAGCAGTCTGCCCGTGAGCCTCCAGTCTCCATTGAGGAAGGGACTTGACTTATAAAAGGATCTGGTGAACTGTTGTCAGAGAAATCTCATCTGGTGGAAAGTATCCCAGTCTGAACTCATCCGGCCACAAAATGCTTAAGTGTGCAGATCCGTGCATTTATGGGGCTAGATAGCGTAGTCATTTCACGTTCTATTGAAGACCACCACAAGCAGGTAAATGGTATCATGTCAGGCAGAGCAGCAGATGAGCACTTGCTAAGGACAAATGAGGTGCAGACTGGGTTAAAAAACGTGGGTTTCTTTGGTTTGGGTCAGTCTCCTTGATGCCGGGTGCTGTGTACTGCACTGATCCAGGGAGGGGCTTGAGTCCAGCTGTCTGAATTGCAGTTCCCTCTCCAATACATCCTAGCTTTGCAACTTCAGAAAATCACTCCACCTATTTGTGCCTCAGTTTCCCCATCTGTAAGATGGAGCTAAGGATACTGTCTACTCCTGATGTGGCAAGCATTAACCGAAATCCTCCTAAAAAGCAAATAGCACCTTTTTTTGGCATGTCATATACTGATGAATTTTAACCACTGGCAACGTAAAATTCATTTTACTGAATAAGTTAAATCATTGTTTTCCTGTTAGCATAGTTGATATGAGCAAACATAAAGGTTTTTAATGTACTTTCTTTGTCTCCACACCCCAACCCTGTGTTGTTCTCTCTTATTTTGTCCTGCTTTCGACTGTGCTCTTTGCAATATCATCTTCCTAAATCCTTGGGTAGGTCAGCCTGCCTGACTCTTATTCATCCAGTAACAGTCAGATCGAGGACTCTTATCTCTGAAAACTCCTGACCGATGCCTCACTCAACTATTTTCCCCACGTGGCTGACTGGGTTGGTGCCTCTCTATCACACAATGACCTGGCACTATGATTTCCATTTTATTCATCTTTTCTCCTTTCTTTGAGATTTTTTTTTTTTTTTTTTTAGGAAATGTATCATGCATCATGTATATCTGCATGCCCTCCCATTACACAGTGCTTGTCAGGTGGTAGGAACTCAGAGTTCACATGTCAAATGTGTACAGTAATCCTGAAATGCATTAAGGAAGAGGGCAAACTGTAAAAGTCACCCTAGGTATTTTGAAGCATGCCCTCAAACGGAATCCCATCTTATTTCAGAAGAATTAATAATGACTATGAAAATGGAGAATTTGAGAAATGTAGGTAGGTACCAACTGATTTGATTTATTGAGTCCTACGTTGCTAGACTTCCTTGGTGCTTTTTTTCTGAATAATTCACAATTTCCCTGAAATTTGGAATTTCTAACATTCTCTTACTTCCTTTTTTTTTTTTTTTTTTTTTTTTTTTTTTAAATTCTTTTAATTTTTATTTATTTATGATAGTCACAGAGAGAGAGAGAGAGAGGCAGAGACACAGGCAGAGGAAGAAGCAGGCTCCATGCACCGGGAGCCCGATGTGGGATTCGATCCTGGGTCTCCAGGATCGCGCCCTGGGCCAAAGGCAGGCGCCAAACCGCTGCGCCACCCAGGGATCCCCATTCTCTTACTTCCAACAGGAAAAGTTGCACATCTTTTTATCCATTAATTTATTGTGTGTCTTCTTTCTTTTGATTTGTACTTTTCCCAATTTAACTTGATCTCTCATCAATTTCCTCTTTTGCTCGACTCTTCTGCCATATTGAATTACTCACACTTCATAATCTCACTGGGATTTCCACACATTCTGCTGTCTCCTTGGAAGGATTTTTTAAAAATGTATTCTTTCTTTGAATACATTTTCTAAAAGACACCAAACAAACAAAAACAATAGCACAGGTTTTCAACTCTCTAAAACAAGGTTGTCATCCCTCCTATATGCTGTTGGCACATCTTATATTTCATTGTTGCTAGCATTCTCTTTATGATAATTATGAATTTACTCTTTTTCCTCATTGGTGAGCCCCAGAAATCTTTTGTTTTTCCTACTGCATTCCTAGTACCTAGAACAGTGTCTGATATACAGTGTCTGTATAGTGTCTGGATCCATTTATTGTTGAATACATGGAGGAATGGATGGATAGACAAACACATGAAAGGAATGGATTCCAAAGATGGTCCTGGTCTCCAGAAAAAGAAAGTCAAATAAGACTCAGTGCTTCCCATTGTAGATCTAGGCTGATGTGTGGAAGAGGAAATCAAACTAGTAATAGGGTCAGGATAAAGTGGGAAGAACTATAAGAGAGAGCTCAAAGTCAGTGGAAGATGAAAAAGGCTGACTCTGAGAAAGATTCTTTGGCCTGGTTGGCTCAACGTAGATAGGAGATGGGAGAAGATGAATCCCTGCTATTAAACATCCCGTTCAACCAGGAGAGCAAAGGGTCTCATGCTGAAGTTTATTGCTTCAGTTTCTAACCTTTCATAAGTGCTTACTTGGCAGCCCTATCGAGAGTGGTATTTGATTCTCTGGAAGCATCTTAAAGGAGCAGCACCAGACCTCCCACTTTCCCTTTTTTCATTTAGGCTATAAAATATATTGGTTCTGTGCATTACTGCCATGAGTGGAAAAAAAATATATTACATGTTAGTTTCCAAATGAAATGACGTTTTGTGAAGTGTACATTTAAGATATTTTCCAAGGTTGGCTTTTAAAGAGTGCACTGGAAGAGTCTTTCTTCATAACAGATGCTAAGAATTTACAGGTGCCTTTTATTCTCTAGCCCTCTCTCATAATGGTTATGGGGAAAAAATTTAAGAGGTCCAGCAATAACTAGTGACTCTTCAGAGCATCATGTCACCATGCGTGGAGTTGTGTGATGAACACAGTTGCAACAGATACACAGGCTCATGATGGGACGCAGTCATCTTGCCTAACTGGCCATTTGCACCCTATCACTTGGAGAGGAAGGGGCGGCGAGTGGCCACCTTGCTCAGAGTTGACTTCCATCCAAAGAGATAACAGCAAATGTAGGCTCCATTAGGCAGCAGGTAGAGTCCAATTCACAAAATACTTATGGGATCAGACAGGAACGTGGCCCAAAAAGAGAATCAGGATAATGCTATTAGAATATTGGCAGAACAATATGGAATGCCATGCAGGAAAGATTTTCTAAAAATTAAAATAAAAACGGAAAATTAAAAAAAAAAAAACTTCACAAATGTCCACTATAGAAATTACTCAAAAAATGTCCTTTTTTATTATCTCCAAATCTCATTTTCCTTAATCAGCTTCATTTGCAGGACAACATAGCTATTTCCATGGCTACTGCTGAATTTTGTATTTGATATGCTCTGTAATAGGAACATCATAATATGGCATCAATTCACATTGGTTAGGTCAGTAGGCTCCTGGTTTTTTGTTTTGTTTTGTTTTGTTTAAATGTCATTGTGTGTGTCGGACAAACCCTTCTGAGTTTTAAAGGCACAAGTTAAAAATATTAACCTTGTTATTAGATAAAGCAATTTATTGGATTAAAACGAAGGCTATCACTATTACGAGTAACAATAACAGTAAAAACATGTACTTCTGCAAGCTACAGACACTAAAATATTTTCCAATTATAAATGTCCTGCATGACCTAAAGGATACTTTGTAAACCACAGCAAAGCATTAAGAAAATAATATTGTCATCACTCTTTAATTGAACCTACAATTTAGTTTTAGATTGAGATATGTGTCCTGTTTCAGTTAATTTTTGTATACATAGTAGTGAGTTTTAGGTTAGGGTGTTTCATTTCCTTTTGTTTCTGTATACAGGCATCCAATTATTCTAGAATCATTTGGTTTGGGGTATTTCACTTTTTGTTGTGTGTGTGTGTGTGTGTGTGTGTGTGTGTTTTAAGGGATTGCTCTAAGGATTACAGTACACACACTTCACTTCTCTTAGTCTACATAGAATCAATATTTTAGCATTTCAACTGGAATGTACAAACCTTATTGACACATGGGCCCCTTTGCTCTTCTCTCTTTATGTTGGGTTTATCTCAGGTACATTGCAAACCTTGTTACGCAATTTTGTGATTTTTCTGCCTCCAACCATTACACGCATTTGAAAGAACTCAAGAGACTAGTCTATTATATTTGTATTTACCCATATGTTTACCATTTCCTTTACTCTTCCTCTCGTCTTGAGGTTCCAAATTTTCTCTTGGTATTAGATTCCCTCTGTCTGGGGACCTTCCTGTAGCAATTCTATGAGAGCAGGTCTGTTGGCAATGAATTTTTTTTTAGTCTCTTTAATATCTCACCTTCATGTCTAATGGATATATATTTTAAAGATTTTATTTATTTATTCATGAGAGACAAAGACACAGGCAGAGGGAGAAGCAGGCTCCATGCAGGAAGCCTGATGTGGGACTAGATCCCAGGACTCTAAGATCACACCCTGGGCTGAAGGCAGGCGCCAAACCGCTGAGCCACCCAGGGATCCCACTAATGGATATTTTTAATGGGATTACAATTCTGGATTGCCACTTCTTTTCTTTCAAAAAAAAAAAAAATCATGTGCTACCTTCTTCTGGCCTCCCTGATTTTTCTCTGTTTAAATGAGAAATCCACAGTAATTTGAATTAGTACTCTCATACAAATAATGGATTATTTGTCTCTGGCTGTTTTCAAAGTGTGGTTTGTTTTGTTTTGTTTTTCAGTTTTCAGCAGTTTGATTATATCTGGATGTGAATTTCTTTGGGTTTACCTCTTTAGGGTTTGCTGAACTTAAATTTATAGGGGTATATCATTTGCCAAATGTGGGGAGTTTTAGCCATAATTTCTTCAAATAATTTTTCTGCAGTGAACTCTGTCTATATTCTAGAATTCCAGTGACATAAATGTTATATCTTGGTATTAACCAACAGGTTCCTGGATTTACTTTTCTCTCTGTGTTGTTTAGATTGGATACTTTTTATTCTTATGTACCCCATCAAGTTCATTGAGTTTCTTCTGCTATCTCCATTCTACATTTGAACTCATTCATTGAATTCTTTTTTTTTTTTTTAAGATTTATTTATTTATGATAGACAGACAGAGAGAGAGAGAGAGGCAGAGACACAGGCAGAGGGAGAAGCAGGCTCCATGCACCGGGAGCCTGACGTGGGATTCGATCCCGGGACTCCAGGATCGTGCCCTGGGCCAAAGGCAGGCGCTAAACCGCTGAGCCACCCAGGGATCCCCAAGTTCTTTTTTTTTTTTTTAATTTAGATTATTGTTTTTACAGTGCTAAAATTTCCATTTGGTTCTTCTTTGTAGCTTTGATTCCTTTGCCAACAGTGTCTATTTTTTTTTCATTTGTTTTACTGTGTTTTCCCTTACTTGTTGGAACATTTTATAATAGCTTCTTAAAATCTTTATTTGACCATTCCAACATCTGTGTCATCCCAGTATCAGTGTCTGTGACTGTCTTTTCCCATGTGAGTTTAGATTTTCTGGTTTCTTTGTAGGCCTAGTAAGTCTGGTTGTATCCTGGGTATACTGAATATTAATGTATGAGACATTGGGTCTTATTCCTCAATGGAAATTATTGATATTTTTGTGTTAGCAGGCAATTGACCCAGTTAGATTCAGGTTGAAAGCTCTTACCTTCCTTCTGTGGATTTTGCTTCATTTCATTTCTTCATTGCTGTCGTGTCTGCTGTCTTTGCTGTAATAGTTGGATCTGTCCCACATGTACACACCCCAACATCCAGGCTGGGATCTGAGCAGCGGTCCATCCAGTTCAGTTCACAAAGTGTATGGTATCTGTTTGGGTCATATGCCTATTCATGTGGCTTGGGGTGAGTGTCGAGTTCATAAAAGCACTATGGGGTGTCATTTCCCCAAACTCTTCCCTCCTTCCAAACTCTTTCCAGGATGCTTAAGGTATTTTTTTTGTTTCCTAGGGCTCCCCTTTCTTGTCCTCCAGCCAGAGAGCTGGTACTTCTTTACTTTGTTCTTGTGCTCCTACACATAAGCCTGCCTTTGTGGCCAAGTGGAAGAGGACAGAGAAAAATCAGTGGGGATGTGCTACCTCCCGGGACCAGAGCATCTCAGGTCACAGACCAGCTTTCCCTCCTCCAGAGTGTTGGGAATCTCTCTCTATCTGTATTGTGATGCTTAATTCTGGGTTCTAGGCTGCCCTGAATGCACGCCAGGAGATGCTGGTGAGGGGAAGGGGGCAGGACCCATCACTTGTCTAGTGGTACTTTGAATTCTCTCCTCCTGCCCACTCCACCTGCTATCGCTTACCTTGCAGAGACCTCAATTGGTTGCTCTGTGCATTCTACACATTCTTAACATTGGCACTGAGTGGCGGAGACAGGGTGAAGTGCGCTCATTCCATCTCACCTCGAACCAGAATCTTACCACCCGCTTCATTATATCATGGGAACATACACATAAAATAGAACTTACCACTTTAGCCACTTTGAAGTGTACCATTCAGGGGCATTAAATGCCTCCACAATATTGTGCAGCCATCACTATCTAACTTGAGAACTTTTTCATCTCCCTAGAAGGAAACTACAAACCCATGAAGCTGCCACTCCTCATGGCTACCTCCCTGAATCCCCGGTCACTACTAATTTGTTTTCTATCTCCGTGGATTTGCTCTACTTCCTCTTCCTTTTTTAACAGTTCCTGGAGATAAACCTTACATACTATAAAGTCATTTATTTCACGTGGATAATCCACCTTGTGCATGTATTTTGTATATTTATAGAATTGTATCCATTTTCTTTTGAATATTTTGGAATATTTCCACCCAGGTGTTTCCTCTTTCTTTTATCTTTCTTCCTTCTTCTTAAACAATCTCCTTTACTGTGTTTTAAAAACAAAAGAGAAATTATAACATTTGTGTGCTTTTGTAGCTTCTTTTCTCAAAAAATAAATAGTGCCTTTGGAGTATTTCCCATTTCTGTTTTTTCAAAACCATGGTTCCAAATGCTGCACGTTGTGCCATCATATGAGTGTACTATAATTTACTTTTATTTTTTTAATTTTTTAAAAACATTTTATTTATTTATTCATGAGAGACAGAGAGAGAGAAAGAGAGGCAGAGACATAGGCAGAGGGAGAAGCTCCACACAAGAAGACTGATGCAGGACTCGATCCCGGAACTCCAGGATCATGCGCTGAGCTGAATGAAGGCAGACGCTCAACCTCTGAGCCACCCAAATGTCCCTATAATATACTTTTAATTTTCCCATTACTGGACATATACAGTATTTACAATTTTTTTTAATTTCACAAATAATGCTGTAGTTAATTGACATGTAAATAAGCATTTGTTTGTATCTCTTCTTATTTTCTTAGGTGCTATTTTCAGAGATGGTATTTCTGGGTTAAAGGGCATTGCAAAACCCCTAATTATAGATTTTGGGTTCTAGCATATCCAAAAATAAAGATTCTTGTTTTTGTTTTGGAGATAGTAGAAACTTTCAATACAAAATACATAAAATATACATCAAAAGTCTATTCCTAATCCTTTTTATCCTTTAGTGAAAGTTTCAAAAACTTGCAATATACTGTCAGATGTGAGGAGTCAGGAGTTGCTTCATTGGTTAAAAAAAATGCAAGAAATACACAGAATCCATAGTGAATGTAGGCCTAGATTTCATTCTAGCCTAGCTATTTGACCTGAAGGTAGAGTGAGCCAGTCCCCACAAAGGGAGAATGGCCATATGTCACAGTTTGCCTTGTCACTCCCACTTCACATCTGCTGTCCCTGGCATAGTCACTAATGCCACCCCACCATCTCCTCTAACTCATGTACATTTTTCCTGTTTGGACAATACATTATGTGGTCACTCTAAAGAAGCATCCTTGATTTTTAGAAGCACATTTTGGTAGGGCAAGGGTAATCGAGGCGTGGCATCTGTAGCACAAATCCCTTCTTTTTGAGTTTATGGTAAATATCACAAATGCACCTGAGTTTCCTTGTCTGGTATAACTATTGTCCTCAGAATTCTCCCCAGATCATTTAAATGGGGATTTAACTACTGTCTGATTAGAACCAGACCATAAAATGGAGCCCATTTACCAAGGCGTGTAGGCGACACTACTGGCCCTCGATATTATAGAAGATGTGTTGTGATGGCCAGTGCCTATCCCCAGCCATTTCAGGTGGGCCTTTAGCAAAGAGCACCTGCACTGTCAGGGCAAGATGGATTTTCACACTGTGGGGACCCTTCATCCCTGGGCAGATTTTGCCTCCCATGCTCTCTACGGGATCTCTCTCCTCATTCCTTCCTCTTCAAGACTCTGGCTCATCCTAGCCTTGCTTCTGGATCACACGACTGAAAATCCAAGTGAAGCTCAGGCTATGTGGACCTAAAGAAAAAAATTAAATGCATAATTAATTAATCCTGGGTGTGCTTTGAGCCGAGTGATTAGAAACAACTTTCCATTTTCTTTCATGTTGTTTTTCTGCAGAACCTGCTGATTTCCCCCCCTCTTTTTCTTTCCTTTGTAGGTTTCAAGACAACAGATGAATTGTGAAAGAGAGCAGCTAAGGGTAGGTGCACCTGCCGGTAAAATACTTCCTGGTTCTCGTTTCTGTATGATAAGCAAAAATTTCCTTGTCTCTCCCAAGACACAGGGTTCTAAATAGCGGGCTTCATCTTAAGACTGGTAGAGTTGAAAATATTTATCCCAGCTAATTTAGTATTGATTGAGCTGGTAAATACAGTATATCTTCTTTTGAAGTGCCATTATAGTAGATATGGATTTTTTGATTTAGATTCAGCAATAAATACTTCTCTTCTGGAATTTGTTTGACATCATTGTACTCTTTTTATGTACAACATGAGGTCTAAGTAATAACAAAGGTCAAAAGGATGTCTTGCTGCCTTCTTAATGTGAATACCAGGCTGTTTGCTGAGTGGCTAAAATGCTCTCTTGCTGTTAACTGGGATGGGTTAGCTACTAATATGTCAAGGGCATTTTCTAGGAGAATTCAAGTCCTCCGTAGACCTTTTAGTTTTAGCGGCATTTGTGTATACAGAAGAAAGAGACAGAATTTTAAAACCTCA
This sequence comes from Canis aureus, assembly GCF_053574225.1. NCBI lineage: Eukaryota > Metazoa > Chordata > Mammalia > Carnivora > Canidae > Canis > Canis aureus. Next base: position 43,000,381 of record NC_135618.1, read on the forward strand.
TATGCTATTTACCTTCTTAAAAATGAAACTCTCTCAGTGCTCAAGTATGTTAGGTATAAAAAGTGTTGCCTAGATGAGGGGAGAATGGTTTGCTTATAAATGCAGCTGGTCGGCATTGTTCTGCTTTCATGGTATCACGGTTGATATCCTTCTTGGCACGGATATGGTATTTTAAGAAATATCAGGATTGTCTCCACCCCCTCCCATTGTACTTCTTAAAAATGCATTTGTGTTTTGGATGGATGACTTTGAAATCATAATTGGCCTAGTTTTAATGTCACTGATGGAAGTTGGCAATTTTTACTGGACAATGTGCCTTATAATCGTGTTTCCACATTATTATAAAAACTGGAGGAATCCACTGCTTTTAAAATCATAACAGTGAGGTTTGGGGGTTGGGGGACCATTGTGCTCAAAGGGATCTAATGCATCAGAATAATTTATTAAACCAGTCTAATGTCATTTATACACTGCCTTGTAACTTTTCAGAGCATTTACTTAATGCCAGTCTCGAGATGACAATGATTTGTAGAGTTATTTCCATTTTACAATTGCTGTTGGCATCAGGTTTGTTAAATCCTTGTGTAAAACAGAACCTGATTGCATGGAACTGAGAAAGTGAGTTGTGGATGTCTTCTTTTATGCATATTTATTTTATGTGGTCTCCCAGCATGGCCCTCTCTGTTAACCTCTCATCTATACCCACTTCACTCCTAAGTACCTGTGCCTACATTAGCTGTGACTCCTTTGTGAAATAGCCTTCAAGATGTTTTAAGCTTTCCTGAGCTCTCTTATTGCTTTTCCCTGCAGTCTGAATTACTGGTTCATCCTGGTAAATAATGTATTGCAACTTCAGATTTCTCTTCCTGTTTGGATGAGGACGATGGCCAGAACTAGGTCAGAGCTAGATAAAGAGGAATGTGTGCTTTTGTCTCCAGGATCCCTGATAAATGCCTCAGAATTAAGATAATGCTGAAATCTCTATTACAAATGAGACTTGCCTGGCAAATTAAGGACTCCGGAGGTAATGAAGTGCTTGTGTGCAGTTTGAGGCGTTTATTATTTTGCGTTGATGAGAACGTTGTCAACAGGGATGTGGTTTAGGAACAAGAATGGCACCCTCTCCACTCTGTTGAATAAATTCAAGCAGTGGTTTGACATAATGGGTCATATAGTTTAGTCCTCGCGTGGCTCCAGTAGCCCCTTGTAAAATTATCTCTAATATCATGAACTGGTGCTTTGTTTGTTGTTGCTATTATAGTTTTTGTTTTTATATTGTAAACTAATTTGTGTTTTGAATCAATAGAAAACACATTTAAATCGATGGAATACACATTTCTGTGGCTTGAATTTATTTATTTGTTTGTTTGTTTATTTATTTATTTATGGTTCAAAATTTAAATGATACCAAAGGGAATGCAGTGAAGTCTTCCTTTTACATTTGAATCATGGGCATCTAGTCCCTTCCTGGGAGATGCCCAGTGTTACTATTGCTGTTTGGCCTTTGACATCTATGGATATTTACTATGTCTTCTCCTTGTCTTCCTGTCTTATGGGTGTACTCAGCCCCTCTACTACCTGAAAGAGAACTTTCTCGATTAAGGTGATGGCTTTTTAAAAATTTTATTTTATTTTTCAGGATCCCTGAAAAAAATTTAGTTCTGATTTGGAATGCTAATACTTGGCCATCTCAATGAAATACATTTTCTTTAATCTCATTTTTTTTTTTTTTTTAGAAAGAGAGCTAGTGGGAGAAAAGTAGAGATGTTTAGTTACCATCACCATTTAAGAGTGCCTGCCTGCCAGCCACACTTTCAAAAATATGTTTTAAATACAGCAATCAAGCTACATTTCCAGATTTGCCATACTAGATGACTGGACCATGGGCATGTGGTCAAGTTCATATTTCTTCATTAATTCATTCTGTTACACATTGTCAGAATTTAGGGATACAAGTGGGTAGTTGTAAGGTGTATCCCATTTTCTTGGCCACCTGGAAGCAGCAGATAATGTAGAAAATACAGCTGTTCTTTCCATTTTGTGTGTGGGCATTGAGTAGGGACTGGCATGTCCCAGACATGCTCCTCTGCTCTCCTTTCTCTTTCTCATAAATTCTAAATTATTATTATTATTTTTTTTTGCAAAATAGGCTCTGAGGTACATGTTCTATAAGATACTACAAATCCAAAACAAATAATCTAATTTAATTAATTCTCTAATTAATTTTTTAAAAGTTGAAGAAAGACCAACTTTTTGTTTGTTTGTTTTAGTAACCAAAGGACTTCTCAGAGCCTTTAATGTGCAAAAGTGAAATACAGAGATGTGGATACAATATGCAATGTTTTGCAAAATCATCTGATCACAGAATACTTCTGGATGCAGAGTAAACTCTGAGAAACACTCTTGAAAAAAGTCTTTAACTTTTTTCACCTCCCAGTTAGGATGTTTATAGTCTGCAAATACAGAAAAGCCATGCATTATTTAAAGTATAAAAACACCTCATCACCTCCCAATGCCAGGGCTGACTTTTGGTGTTAGCGCAGTGGTTTGGAATTTCTGTGTCTCTCTCGGCCTTTCTTTGCTTCTCCCAAGATGAAGGACAAACATTCCTTCCTCATGTGACATTCTCATCAGGGAAGAAGGGGAAGGGGAGGTTTTTCTTCAGAGCTCCTGCATTTAATTGGAGGAAAAATCATTCCTGGAAGCCTTCTCTGTAGACATTTTCTTTCATTGTATTGGTCACTTTCTATGCCAATCACCCCCACTGTCCTGGGATCTCGTCGATTGGCTACAACAGCCGTGAGTCATCCCAGGGGATAGACCCATTGTCAATGTGATCAAAAACAGGATTTGTGGGTATCTTTGGTGGAATCACCCAATAGAGTCCACCACAGAAGAAATCTGCATGGGCCCTTCCTGTCCCTCTTGGTGTTGGTTTTAGGCCAGCTCCTTTCAGTGCTCCCTTTCATCCCACACACATGGTCACGGGAGCCACATCTACAGCCCCAGCAAGTACCTGAACTCTGGCTTATGTAATTTAATAGATGCTTTCTCTGCCAACTTCTCACAGATCGCACCTCCACATTCTACCTTTCCTAGCCAGCTTGGCCCTCCCTCTGTATTTTGCCTTATGTTCTTTGGAACAAGCCCGGATGCAGTCTTTATTCATTTCCCCTCAGCATCAGGTACTGGCATTGTACCTCACCCCAGCACCCAGCTCAGCCCCAGAGATACTGTCTGTGAGCTTCTTAGACTCTACTCTTCACAAGAGAAGAGCATCATCCACTTACTCCTGACTGGTGATCTGCCCTTTTCAGAAGCAACTCATGTTCCCAATGAGCTAACTACAGAACAATAAACCTGTGGACTCCTCCATCCCAAGTCTTGACCGAGCCTTCCTCTGGACTTAACCTTTCAGATTGTCACAGGGTCCTGTTGGGAGGTTGATCCACAAGAGCTCACCATGAGATCTGTACATTAAGTGCTCCTGACTCTATGGGCTGTATTTACCAACTTGTCCCAGTATTACTGGTGAATGAAGCCAACAGATCGGGTAGTGCGAGGTGTACATTTACCATAACCCAACCACAAACGTTTACCTTTTCTGGCATCTGGAATGACAAAGGGACAAATAACCAACTAAGAGAGAAATTATGTGAAATTATGATCAGAGGGCAGGGGATCAAATGATCATGTTTGTTAGCATTCGTATAAAGTATTTGGTTACAAAGGGACCTTTTGTGCTATGAGTATCAGCTGTTGGTTTAGAGACTGTTTAACACATTTGGTTAGAATGCTACTAAGCAGGCAAAGGCTTGGCTCCAAGGTGGGTCAGTATTTGTTCATAGACCAAAATCTTTATCAGCAATACAGCAAATGGATACCATGGGAGTCAGCATGGTATGAGGGGTGGTGAGGCATGCTCAGGAGCTCTAGTCATAGAGACTTAGGTTCATATCTCAGATCTAAATTTGCCCTACTTTCTCAAAGCTTCAGTGTCCCTGTGTGCAAGATGGGGATACATTCTCATTGGATTGTTGATTGGATGAAATGCCTTATATAAAGCACTTCAAAAAATGTGCACCTCATAATCAGCAGTATTAGCTATTGTTGATAAAGTGTTCTTCCCAATGATTCTCTCATTCCTCTTCCTACTAGGAATACCAGACAGAGAATACAGACATTCAGGGCATATCTCTTCCCACTTAACCTCCCCCCCCCCCCATTTAAAAACAAAAAGCCATTGAAAGGACAGGTTCCATAGTTGACGGCATGGTGGTATATTTAGAAGAAGACTGCCTCTCACTTAGCTAAGCAAATAATAAGGACTGATTCAGGCTAGCCTAAGCAGAAAAGGCATACAACCAGGCCTCCCAAGGAGCTTAGAATCAGAAAGCTGTCAGAACTCAGGCAGTTCTTTCTCCTCTCTCATCTTGATTTCTCCTTGTGGGCCCACTCTGGAATTTTCTTTTGAAAAAAAATCTCTACCTTTTTTTATTAAGCTTGTGGCACCTTTCAGCCCCTAAGATTTATGCTGCAGGTTCCTGTAGGTATGGGGACTGTTAATGCCTCCTGATTACAAATTCCTGGAAAAGGCATCTGATTGGCCCAGTCTAGCTCAGTTGTTCACTCTGGTCCAATCTGTGATGTCCGGGAAAGCAGGATAAATAAACCTCATTACCCAGGGCCAACTATTGAGGAGGACTTCATCATCAGGGAGAGAGTCATCGCCAGCTGAGTAAATGTCCCCAAGGATGTCTGCTGCACTCTCTAAACTCGGAGATCAGAGCCTGGCAAAGGATTCTGGGAAGCAGGTGTGCTACACCCAGTGTCCAGCTCAGCATTTTGCAAAGCGTAAGACACCTGCCCTATAGCTTTCAGGTGGTAAACATCTATCAATAAGAAAGGGGGAACTATTCAGAGAGTGATTCCTTTTTCAATTCTCTCTCAATCCTTTTTATGTCAATGAGAAACTCTCAGTTTAAACTACGGAATTTTTGACAAGTCTCTCACTGGTCCTCAACCCTGTTTTTAATGGAAAGGGAGAGTGCCTAAGGCTTGGAGCTTGCACCAGCCAATGCATCTATCTAGACTTTAAAAACATTGTTTGCAAAATATAGTAGTTAAATATGAGGGGCCTGGAGCTAGGCCCTGCCGAGATAAAAATCTAGACTGTAATTTACTACTTGTGCAGGTTACTGAAATCCTCTGTACTCCGAATGCCTCCTCTGTATAATGGAGATAATTGCATATTTCTCTAAGTCATATGTCTGTGTATATGTGTGCCCCTGCAAACAAAGATTAAAGCAACGAATTCATATGAGCTTCTTAGAACACCGTATAGTATGGAAGAAGTTCTTAATAATTGTTAGGTATGAATGGGTTTATTTTCTTCCCATTAACTCTTATTCATGACTACTGATCTTGGCTTTCCAATTACACGGGCAACACAAAGTTTCCTTGGCAAATACATCTATTTAGGTTAAAAATGAGTGGCTTGGAAGACAAATATTAACTACATAATGTTACAGAGTGCCTGCAGTTATGACAAAAATTGTGACGTTGGAATGCAAATGACCGAAGTTTCAGAAACATCGAAATTACAGTGCCAGCCTTGTGAAAGATGGTGTCGAGCAGATCTGCATTATCAATATTTAATTTGCCAGTTAGAAGCAAGTTTCTCATTTCTGCTAGATACAAGAGTGATGTGGATTGCAGAATGCAAATTGCTAATGATCATCTTGGCTTACACCCATTGCCTTCATCCGGGCATCAGATAATGAAACTTCTCAGCTGCCTTAAGTGAGCCATCAGAATCAGAGACACCTTTCCCCTGCCTCCCTGCCCCCACCCCCTTCCTAAAGTCGAACCCATCCTCAGGGGCTGTTTGAGCAACAGGGAAGGGAATGTAAGCTACTGGGTGAAACCTTACAGCATTCATGATTTCTGACTGCAGAGTACCTGCTTCCATTCCGTTATTTGTTCAAGAACTATTCTCTGAGCGTGAATCATATGCCAAACACAGTGCTGGGTAGTGGGGATATACCAAAACCTACACATTCCCATCTTCCTGTACCTTACAGGCTAGCAAAGAAGATAGGAAGTTGTCAAATAACTGTGACAAAATTGTACATGTGAAGTTGACAAATGCCTGAAATGAAAGATGTTATATAAAAGCACATGGATGGAAGCAGCTTACCCGATAGACATCCACTTATCAAACTTACCAAATTAACACTCCCAGTCCCGTCCCTTTGTAAAGCATCCTGATGCATGCCCATAGCATTCTGTGAAGTAGCTGTTTTGTACAATCTTACCTTTCTCTCTGCTCATTGAGGTGTCTGCTTGCCAAGAGTCAGTTGTATTTATTCCCAGACCTGCTTCTGCCAGCTGCACTTGTTATTGTAATTACATTATTTAGTAGAATATTGTGTAAACTGATGAAAAATGAGTGCAGTAAGAAAAAGAGCTGTTTCTATGAAAACTAAGTTAATGCTTTGGAAACATTCTATGAGAGCAAGCCTCAACAATTATTTTGATTAGCTGCAAGAGGACTGTAAAATGTTAGTGGAAAAAGAACACTCAGAAATCTACAGATTCTGCAGTCAGATTCTTCCCAATGTGTCTTGGAATTTTTAGCACACTTTAAACAAAACCAGAACTGATAGTATAGGTCAGACTTTTCCTATAAAGCAAACTTTTCCCTTAAAGGGCCTAATCATGGCTACGTTAGGCTTCATGGGCCATATGGTCTCTGTTGCAATCATTCAACACTGCCATTATAGCGCTAAGGCCCCTTCTGACACAATGAATGAGTGAGGCTGTGTTCCAATAAAACTTTATTTACAAAAACAAGTGGTGGGCCCAACTTGGCCCCTGGTCTATATTAGGCTGATCCTTCCTGGAGCCCATGAAATGTGGATGAGGTTTTCTGTGGGTGATAGTGAGGAATTTCAATTAACAGAAATCACTCAAGGAAGACACCTCAGATTCACATCAAAGATCAACAACTTGATGCACATTAATGTATTTGACATTAAACACAATTTGTAAGAAACCTCTCTATCACTAAAAGTGAGTTCTTGTTTTGACAGGCTTCCAACAAAAAACCACCTATCCCCATCCCAAATGAGATGACTTCTAAAGTATGGACAGCTGACACAGGGCTTGAAACATAAAGTAAAAGTAGGCTTATTTTTTATGTGCCAACCCTCATGGCTCAGAATCCGCTCAGCCTAGAATGGAAGAATAAATGTATCCTTTTTCTCAGGAAAAATAAATTTATCCTTTTTCTCCCCAAATATCCTCAACAAGTAATTTCCAGAACTCCCCAACCAGGGTAACCTTTTCCACATGTACATCCTGGCACTTGTCCTCTGCACACTATTGTTCAGTGGCTTCAGAATACTCTCTTTTCCAAAGAAATGTCTAGTAACTTGCTTGTCTAGATTATTTTGTCTTCAGAACCAGTTCTCTGGAAATTTAAACCTTACCCTCTATTTTAACATCCCAAATACTCAGCTAAAGTCAGACTTCAGTGATTAACAAAGGTTTGCTGAATGCTCAAGAAGATAACAGAAGTCCAGTGTGCATGAGAACTTGGAGAGTGGGCCCTCAAGATACTTAGATCTCCACCATTAGCATCCCTAACCACTTTTTTGCAAGTTCTACACATATGTCCATGTGCTCACGCACACATACACGCACACACACACACACACACACACACACGAAAAAACTAATCAATGCTTGCTTTAATCTTATATAAGTAATGATCTCATCTTAGTGATTTTCTCCAACCAAAGGGAATTTATCCCAGAGTAAACTCACTACTTATAGTAACTGCAGAAGAATCTCCAGCAGCAGCTCACTATTAAATGGAGAAACTCATAAATACGTAAGTTTTTAAAAAGAACATTGTCTTTACAATACCTTGCATTCCACACTCTTCCTTACAGATCCCCCATGCTCCCCAGTATTTGCAAGGCCATTAATTGATGAGCACAGAGGGAAATGGATCAAGAAGTCAGCCAACTAGTTACAGATTTCGATTTCCCCAACCTTGTTGTGAGATGCGGTTAAGTAAGGAAATGTGCAGGTGGCCATTTCCCTGTGTCTTTGGGGCAGAATCCTGTAACTCATATGCACGTTAAATATCTGCCCTCCTTTGAGTCCCCGCAGGCATTTCAGCACCTTCTTTGGGGAAGATTCTAAAGTTATCACATTTAGGACACTTGGTCGAATAGTCGCTCTCTTTAATTTTAGCCCATTATCCCTGTTATCATCCCCTTTTCCAGAGCAAATCTGCCCCACTTCTTGTTTTATTATTAAATCAGTATCAAACAGCTTCCAGCAAAATTGCTAATAATGCTGACATTTCAATTTGTCATAGCTGCTCCTCATTCCTATGACTGATGCCTCAGCGAGGACTTGCTTGCTGCTCTGCTCTTCTGATATCTAAATATCATTCCAGGAAAAATAAGATACACTTGGTAGAGAGAGGGAATGGACCAAGAAGCAGATAAATAAGTCCTCTGTAGTTTCATCTACTTGGGGGCAGAAGAAGGCAAGTTTTATTGAGACAGCAAAGTCTTCCCCCAACACTCTTTATTCATGGCCCAAGAGAACCAATATATAGGCTTTGCAAGTGTGCAGGTAAAAAGCGGGTGTAGCGGACAGTGCTTGTTTGTTGTCACAGCCAGCAAACATTCCTCCTTTGAGGTAGCCAGTGCTCCATTGTCCTTTGGGGGTTAATTTTCTTTGCTCCTCTGTTCAGTCTTGAAGGGACAATGAATCAAGCCAAGGGCTACATAAATGGCCAAAGCAGGCCAATTGGATTCTCTCTTCTCAGACTTTGTATGTTGGCGTAGTCCATTTGGGCTGCTCTCACGGAACACCACAGACTAGGAGGCTTATAAACAAAGGAATTTACTTCTCACGGTTCTGGAGGCTGGAAGTCAAAGATCCAGGTGACAGCTTGGTTGAGCAAGGGCCCTCTTCTGGTTCGTGGATGCCTGATGGTGTCCTCACACAGTGGAATGAGTGAGGGGGCTCCATGGTGTCTCCTTTATAAGGGCACTAATCACATTCATGGGGGCTCCACCCTCATGAACTAATCACCTCCAAAGGCCCCACCTCCTAATATCCTCACAGTAAGCATTAGGATTTCACTATAGGGAATGAGGGTGGGTGGCACAAACCTTTAAACCATAGCAGATGTTAAGTGGAGTGATACATAATAGGGAAACAAATACAGTAGAAAGTTGGAGTTGATTCATTTTGGTGATGATGTCCTGGTAACACTGGGTGAGGAAGTAGTTCCTAGGGCTAGACCTCTGATCCACCCTGACTCCTCTTTTTATCATTTAAGCCTGGTTACCCATCCTTCCCTTGGGTTATCTCATGTCCTTTTAGTGATCTCTTTTTCTGCTGATGTTAGTCAGAATCCATTCCTTTTGCCTGTGATCAAAGAAACCTTACTGATACACTCAGGAAATATGCTAAACTTGGGAGAACTGCAGAGCCAGGCGTTCGGTTAACGGTTTGCTAAAAGCCAACTCTGGTAATATTTACCAAAATGATTCCCAAATGCCTCTGTGGATTGGCACCACCATTTTAGTACTGGCAGAGCAAGGCAAGAAAACTATAGGTTTATGCCACACACAGAGCTAGATGTTTTACCAACATCTGTTCATTTCCTTGAGTCATCATGAGCCTGGGAGGCATGGGGAATGAGATTTATGTTTCAGGGTAATCAGAGTCCTTTCCTTCTCTGCACAAATAAGATGTTCTCCTTTCTGTCACAAGGAGTCACTTAGATCCCCATAGATAAACGAGAGTCGGAATGAGATTATCACACATCACTTATTTAATGCCTCTCAGAGAAACCTCCAAAGACCACCTAGAATCTTTATAAAAAGTATCATTTCCTTGAACCTAGTTGGTAAAACATTTTGATGATCTAGCCTCACCCTAGAGATACTGAATTATCATGGTTTTATGGATTGAATTTTGTCTCCCAAAATTTATACATTGAAGTCCTAATTCCCAGTACTTCAGTGGGACAGTATTTGGAAATAGGGCCTTTAAAGATGTAATCAAGGTAAGCTGAGGTCTTACAGGAGGCCATAATCCAATATGGCTGGTGTTTTTATAAGAAGAGGAGATTAGGACACAGCCACACAGAGGGTGGACCATGTGAAGACACACAGGAAGATGGCCATCTTCAAGTCAAGAGAAGATGCTTCAGAAGAAACCAAACCCACCAACACCTTTATCTCAGACTTCTAGCCTCCAGAATTATGAGAGAATATATTTCTATTGCTTAAGAAACACATAGAGAATATACACCAGGAATGGCAAAGATGGAGTTCATGTGTCCACCCTCAGCCACCCATGTCTCTTGAGACTAGCCCTACCAACTGATCAAGGGCTCCTTTCCATCAAACCCAGAAAGTGACCTTGCAAGCGTAGTTTTTTCTTTTTTAATATTTTATTTATTTATTCATTAGAGATGCATAGTTGGTTTTTTAAAAATATTTTATTTATTTATTCATTAGAGATGCAGAGAGAGAGAGAGAGAGAGAGAGAGAAAGAGACGCAGAGACACAGGCAGAGGGAGAAGCAGGCTCCATGCAGAGAGCCCCATGTGGGACTTGATCCCAGGACTCCAGGATCACACCCTGAGCCAAAGGCAGATGCTCAACCACTGAGCCACCCGGGTGCCCTACAAATTTAGTTTAAACCGAGATTTTCTAGGCAGCCAAAATGAGCAGATCAGAACCGGTACTCATATTGAAATCTATTCATATTGTTCATATTGTCTTCTATTGCTGTCCTAAATAAATCATCATAAAAGTTTGCACTACACAAATTTATTATTTTATACTTCTTTAGGTTGGAATTCCAACATGGGTCTCATTTGCCAAAGACAGGGTTCTGGCTGGACTATGTTCTTCTGGAAGATCTACAGGAGAATTTATTTTTTTGCTCATCTGATTATTGGCGGAATTCAATTCTCTGTAGTTGTACAACTGAGCCATTTCCTGGCTCACTGTGAGCCAAAGGCCACTTCCAGCTTCTAGACACCACCATATTCCTTAGCTCATGACCCTCTTCCTCTATCTTCAAAGCCAGCCATGACAGAGTAAGTCCCTTGCATGGGTTGAATCTCTTCTGCCACTTCTTATATGGCATCTCTCTGACTGATCCCTCTTATGCTTTTAAGCATTCATGTGATTACATTAGGTCCATCCAGATAATCCAGGATAATCTCCCTATTTTAAGGCCCATAATCTTAATTCCATCTGCAAAATCCCATTTGCCATGTAACATAACACCCTTAGCTCTAACGCCAGTGAGCAAAGATCATATGGTCCAAAATCCTGTCACGCTATTTTTGTGTACCATCCCTACTCTACATGGACTGATTCTATAGAGCTTTCACATACTACGTACATTTACTCTGTGATCTGGAATTAATCACTTCCACTTTCATACAGAATTTCCAAAGTGAGAGGCCAGAGCATGCAGAACCATCATCTGAGGCAGTCCAAGATAGTCAATGGTACACTTATGTCTGCCTTTTGAACTTCTTCCACAGTTCCTTTTTTTTTTTTTTAAGATTTTATTTATTCGTGAGAGACACACAGAGAGAGGCAGAGACACAGGCAGAGGGAGAAGCAGGCTCCCTGAGAGGAGCCTAATGTGGGACTTGATCCAAGGATCCCAGGATCACAACTTGAGCCAAAGGCAGACACTCAACCACTGAACCACTGAGGTGTCCCTTCATCCACATTTCCTATTGGCATTTGATTCTTTCCCATTTAAGTCCAGCGGTAACAAATGGAGTACTATAGGAATGTCTGTCTTTAAGAGTACTGACTCGGTGATATTGTTTTATTATTTATTGTTCTGTTGATTTCTACTCACAAAGTATATGAAGTAGGGAATTAAAATGTAAAAAATTATGTAAACAATAATCGTTTATATATGTTACCTCAGTGTTGAATGAAACAGGAATAAATGAGTAAATGAATGATTCTAAAGACTCCTGGGAATGCCTATCACAGATGCTTTCAGAGCACTGATATTTCTTCTCATCACTCATCTCCATGTGCCAAAGATGGCTTACTGAAAACACTGATGAACCTCATCATAGAGGCTGTTTTTCTGGCTACAGATGCAGTGCACTCATGAACAAGGCAGGCCAGAATCTTGGAACAAAAACTCAACTCAGGAAGGACAGGGATTTGACGGATCAGTGCCCTGGTTTCCTTACCCCTAGGGTAGAGAAACTCTATATGTTCTAGATCACTGCCTAGAGTTCCATAATGGGGCTAGCACCAGTTTTCCATAGTGGTCACTTGCATGTTAACATCCCTTATTGGCTTTCTTCCATTCCACGTCTTACCTGTATTCCCCTACTGGTGCTTCCTTAGATCATCTCTCAAACATAGTATTTGCACTTGAATTTTACCCATTTGATGGATGCATACGGAAATACTACCATCACCATACTGAGAGACACCGTAGCTTAATTATTCCATCAAGGAAGGTATTCTGAGTAGTAGATTTTCTATCACACTGGCCCTTATGTGATCATTATTTTGTCCATTCTCCTCCTCCTCCTCCAATTCCTCCTCCTCCTTCTTCTTTTCTTTTTATAATACATCACTGCTCTTCTTGAGGGAAGTTGTGGATTATTGAATAGATTTGAAAGGAGCTGCAGATTGATCTTTCACTCATATTGCATTTCCCAACAGTTGGAAAACTTGTGTTGAACTGACAGGGTAATTGGGACATTTGATTTTGACATGACAATGTCCTGCACACATGTGAGGAGACCAAAGCATTGCTGCTATGCTGTGCACATTTATATTTGCTCCAATGTAATTTCTAGTTTACAGGTTGCTTCTAAGAATATAGAAAGCTTCCTGGGTAGAAAGCATGGGGTCATGATTTCTGAAAGCCCGTCTGCCTAAAATGCAGCATGTGCATGCAAAGATACGCACACTCACAAAATATTCTGCTGATAACAACTTAGAGATTTAAATATTTTTGGCAATTTTTATAGTTATTTTCAGTGGTTGTATACTCTTGATCTTGATTGCATATATGGTTTGACATATTAAAGCCAAAGGCATGTTTTTATAGATGTCTGAATTAAACATAGAATGCTTTTCAAGATAGCTGAGTTAATGTTTAAGTGGTTTTGATTAACCTGGTTTTGCTTATTTGCTCCTAAATATTCTAAAGCAGAGCCATCTCCCTTTGCATAAAGTGATTTGGGAGCACAGCCCTAGGAAACATAATTTTCTAAATAGCCAAGAGCATCATGCCCAGAATATTTCCCCAAAGATGCCTCAAACTAAAGATTTGAGGTTTAGCCATTTCCACACACAGCCCTGCTCCCCCACCCCTACCCCCAGGTAGTGTAGATACAGAAATTGGAACCTAACTCTATAGACATCCAGCGATTAAGGTTGGCAGAAACCAGAGCCAGGAAGATGGTCGTTGGTGGGGGAGGGGTGGGGATGGTATCATGAACCAGTGAGCAGGACTCGGCTTGGTATTTGGAACATCCTTAGTGCATGCAGTTTGCCCAGAGTGGCATGGTGTCATTTTTTTTTTCCTCTGGCAACATTTTCCATTAAGGGAAATGAATTCCTGATAAACAGGATGGCCCTTCATCAGTACATCTTTTCCCCAAGAGTGAAAAATGTGAATTTCATCTGAGACCATCATAGATTCTTCAGAAACAAAGCTAAAGCTTCCATCTTGAGAAGTGCTTATTCTTTGGCATCATAGATGAATTATATTATTCTAAAACCTTGTATTGAGCATCTACTATATTCCAGGAAAATAGATATCTTACTTTTAAGGCAAAACAAGTATTGATATCTTACCTTAAAGGAAAATACCTTGCCTTTAAAGGCTATGTAGCCTGCTATGTGTGAAATGTAGACATAAGAGGCATGTGGGTGGCTCAGTGGTTGTGCATCTGCCTTCAGCTCAGGTCAGGATCCCAGGATCCTGGGATAGGGTCCTGCATTAGGCTCCCCACAGGGAGCCTACTTCTCCCTCTACTGTGTTTCTGCCGCTCTCTGTGTGTCTCTCCTGATTAAATAAATAAAATATTTAAAAAAGGAATGTAGACATAAGTAATGATAATGCAAGGTAGAAGAAAATGCTGTTCAGTAGGTAAGAAATGAGATATGAGAGCTTAGTCCCTTCTAGTTGCAGGTACTAGGACAGGTCTCTAAAGATTATTTCCCCCTCAACTTTGAAATCTTGTCTGAGCTCTCTAGGTCTTGATACCCAAGAGGCTAATGTATATTTCAACTTAAATAATACTTAAGCATATTAAATTCAATATGCTTAAATCCACATTCATCATCTCCCCTCTCCACACACACCCATTAATCTGGTCTTCCTTGCTTGTTCTATCTCTTTGTAACAGCTCCCAAGTCATTTGCTGGGGCCAGAAACTAGAGTGTCACCTGTGACTCCTGCATCTTCTTTATCTCCAGATTTGAAATCCATAATAACTCTCAAATTTGTCAATTCCTCTTTAAACCCACTCTCACAAGCATAGTTGAGGCCACCATGACCTCTTATTTTGATTATCCCGGCAACTTTAAACAATTTTATCTGTTTTCCAGCTCTTGTTCCCTTTTAGAGTGAACACATATCCTGGCTTGCCTGGAACAGTCACAGTTCAGCTATTGTCCTGGTGTAATTGTGAATAGCACTTACATTCTTCCTAGTAAAGTCTGGTTTGACAATAAATTATGATCACTCAATATTCGACTCACTCTTCTGGGCCAGAATGACTTTTCAAAGCATAATTAATGCCACTCATACTTTTTATTTTGTCACCATGCTTATGACCTTCATTATATTTACCCACAATCTGTGATTACCTAGTTTATTTACTTGTTTACTTGTTTGTGGTCTCTCTGCTCTACCTTCCCACTTCCTTTATATTGCAATCCCCTAGAGCTGGGACAATGCTCATCTTGCTCATTGCTCTATTCTCTAGGACCTGTAACACCTAGCAGGGACTAACTAAATACTTGAAAATACTAGATGAACATTCTCTTTTTTTAGCACACTGAAAGGAAACAGCCTATGCACCAATGGCACAATTGACCCAAATGATAACCTGTATCCCAGAGAGCTGCTCTAGAGGTAGATATCACCATTCATCAGGGGATCCTATACTCTTATCCATAGAATTTTTTTCTTTTTTCTTTTTCTTTCTTTTTTTTTCTTGAAAGATTTTGAAAGGGAGACTGTGGGGAGCCTGATGCAGGACTCGATCCCAGGATTCTGGGATCATACCCTGAACCAAAGGCAGATACTCAACCACTGAGCCACCCAGATACCCCAACAATTTTTTCTATAAACTTTACAACTAGGCAAAATATATGAAACACAAGTTTTAGCATAGAGTTATGATCCTTGAGAGAATGAGAAGTGTGTGAGATGAAAGTGACACTTCACTTAGCTCTATGCCTGGGGGAAGTACCTCAGCCATAGCTGCAGAGAGGTGGAGCTCAAGTAGAGAGCAGAAGCTTCATTGAGCTAAAAATAGAGAGCACAGGAGTTGAGGATTATAAGGGTGGGGGGGCTGGAATTTGTGGAGCAGAATAGTGGAGGGGGCTTTGTTGGAGGCAGAAGTCTCCATACCCCGATACATACAGGGCCAGACTACGTGAGTCTTAGTAGAGAGGAAAAGCTGTGATACTGAGACCTAGATGGAGATATTGAATGTTGTGAGCATTCAGCCAAGACTAGAAAGATCACACATTGGGGGTAAGGATCATGTCTTATAGCAGGGGTCAGAAAACTATGCCTCACAGGTCAAATGTAGCCTATGGACTGTTTTTGTGTAGCCCATGATCTAGACTATTTTAAAAATATTTTAAAGGGTTAAAAAAAACAAAAATATGTGACTAAGATCATATGTCACATTCAAAGCTTATTTTTTTTAATTATCTGGCCCTTTTTAGAAGATGTTAGCCAATCCCTTCCCTATAGTCAAGGCCATGCTTTGGGAGGACATATCCAAAATAGACTTGCTGTGACCAAGCACAAAAATTAGCCTGATGGGGCCAAGAGCATCTGCCAATTATTTAGGTGCTTCTAGAACAAGACTCAAATATCATTTAAAGGAAGAAAACATGATTCAGACCCACTAAAATGTGTCGATTAAAATCCCCACAAACCGGGATCCCTGGGTGGCTCAGTGGTTTGGCGCCTGCCTTTGGCCCAGGGCGCGATCCTGGAGACCCAGGATCGAATCCCACGTTGGGCTCCTGGTGCATGGAGCCTGCTTCTCCCTCTGCCTATGTCTCTGCCTCTCTCTCTCTCTCTCTCTCTCTCTCTGTGACTATCATAAATAAATAAAAAAAATTAAAAAAATAAAATAAAATAAAATCCCCACAAACCAAAACACACACACACACACACACACACACACACACACACAAAACAAAGCTAGACATGTGTAAAAGAGGAAAAAAAATGTTAATAATAATCTAAGTCAGGGACTGGTTAACTACAGCCTGTGGGACAACCACCTGCTTTTGAAAATAAAGTTTCATTGGAATACAACCATTCTTATTGATTTACATATGGCAGTGGCTACTTTTCTGCTATAGCGGCACAGTTGAGTAGGTTTAATAGAGACCAAGTAGCCCACAAAAACTAAAATATTTATTTTCTAGCTCTTTAAGAAAATGTTTGTTGGCCACTAATTAGAAGGGGCAAAAAAGTCACTTGAAAGACACTACTAAGTGAATTCGAACATTAGAATCTGTAGACAAGTTGTTTTAAAAATAACTATTATAACTATTGAAGAACCTAAAGAAAAAGATGGACCCAATAAGTTCATAGATGGGAAATCCCAATAGTAAAATGAAAATTATGAACTAAATTGAGATTCGAAAACTGAGATGTATATTACCTGAAATGTAAACAGAAGTTTGTAAAATGCTAAATAAAGAAGTCAGTAAACTCTAAGATAAAATAGAAAAGTAGAACTAAGTAACAGTGGGAAGAAAACAAAAATGTTGAAAAAGAATTGAACAAAGCCTCAGAGATCTGTAGGAAATATCAAACATTTAGATACATACCATCAGGGTTCCAAATGGAGAGGAGAGATAGAAAATGAGACCAAAAAAATATTTGAAGAAGTAACATCCAAAAAAAAAAAAAAACTGCCAAATTTGGTGAAAACATCAACTCATAATCCTAAGAGTATAGGAAGAAAGAAGCAGCCTAAATATAAACAAATCTCCTGCCTAGGGACATTGTAAAGAAACTACTCAAAACCAACAATACACAGGAGGCATCTGCTTTCGGAAAGAAGATCTCTATTTGTCTGTTGTACAAAGTCTCCTCTCTGTAACTGGGTACAGGTGACTAAGGCTCATAAAGTTCATTTCCCAGTGAAACATTGTACAAAATTCTGCAATTAGAAATGATGAGAAGAAGGAGAGGTGGGTGAAGGACTCATTGAGAGCAGCATCAAAGGGAAGTCAAAGTGTTAAAGAAAAAGACAAGAGGCAAAGAGACTCACTAAAGTGCAGAGGGAACATAGGGCAAACTGTATGGTGGGCAAGATACAGTTGCAGCATTATTGGAAGCACATCACTAATGGGGCTGAAACTAATGGGGTTGATCTCTCCACTGATAGCCTTGTTCTACCTTATAAGTAGTGATAATTGCCTATATAGGGAGTAGGGGTGGGGATGTCAATATAGTGGGAACAGTTTCTAACATAACCCCTCTCCTGGACGTATAAACAGTAAATGTGCTTCATTGCTTGCTGATGACCAAAATCTTTAAAAGCTGACAGTAATTTTAGTTAACACTTTTTAAAAATATTTTATTTATTTATTCCTGAGCAATTCAGAGAGAGAGAGGCAGAGACATAGGCAGAGGGAGAAACATCCCTGCGGGGAGCCCAATGCGGACTCAATCCTGGACCCCAGGATCACGACCTGAGTTGAAGGCAGATGCTCAACCACTGAGCCACCCAGGCATCCCTAGTTAACACTTTTTTTATAGAGCACTGACAGGTTGCCAATGAGAACCCTAGTAAAGAGTTGCGTGTGGAAAACTTTTGGCAGTTGTGTCACTTTGAGACAATGCTTTAGCATGCGTGATGATTGCCAAAAATAAAAAGTTGCCAATATTTAGAAAACTGTGTGTTCATACAAATATCCCAATTTCTGACTTCTCTTTAAAAGACCAAAATTTTCTTTAAAAGCAAATAAAAATCTGAGAAATTTGGGGCTTGTATTCCTACATGGAAATAATAGTGAGTAACTATTGGGGCACCTAGGGAGCTCAGTCAGTGGAGCATGTGGCTCTTGATCTCAGGGTGTGAGTTCAAGCCTGATATTGGCTACAGAGATTACTTAAAAAATAAAATCTTTAGGGCAGCCTGGGTGGCTCAGCGGTTTAGCACCGCCTTCAGCCCAGGGCGTGATCCTGGAGACCCGGGATCGAGTCCCATGCTGGGCTCCCTGCATGGAGCCTTCTTCTGCCTCTGCCTGTGTTTCTGCCTCTTTCTCTCTCTCTCTCTCTGTGTGTCTCTCATGAATAAATAAATAAAATCTTAAAAAAATAAAATAAAATCTTAAAAAAAAATAAAATAGAATCTTAAAAAATGAATAACTTGCTTATTCAGATGATGTTCAAACTACAGTTTGCCAGTTGCTATTTATTCTATTGTGTTTTCCTCTTCTTTTCTTTGTAGATAGCTAAGGGAAAAGAAAAAAAATTGCTTTTACTCAACTCTTTGTTTAAAATAGGAAAATGAAAAACCAGGATGAGTCACACGGGCTATAATAAATAAATAAAATACCTTTTATTTTTTTTGTGTAGATGTAGAATATTTTCAGATGTTTAATATGTAAAACCTATGTCACGTAGTCCTCTGGCTTCACTCAATTGCATCAACTTTGTGACTCCCTCGCATATATTTGAATTCCTTCAAATGCTTTCAGAAGTAACAACCCAGAGAAAGAATAAACAGTTTTAAATGCCACTTTCTCATTGCCAACCAAGATAATCACTTGTAACAGTTTATATATATTATGGGTTTACCACTTTGAATTCCCATTCCAGTGTCATGGTCGATATGCCCACCTGCATAGCTCTTGTGAGCCCTGGGGATAATGACATAGTTTCTTGTACAGCTTTAGTAGTGTCGCGTCTCTTGAGACCAGAGAACAGGCTGCAGGTTGTTGTCTTAAACACGTACAGTCTAACAATTTTCAAACATTGCGTTTCTAGAACAGTTTGGAAGTGTGCACTGCTAGTAGGTGTGGGTGGGAGGGGTGAGCAAGTCATCCATCTGATTTCATGGAACAGGGCCATTTAGTGGATAAGACCCCAGAGGTTTTCCTTGCACAGACTTCTCTTGATACACCTATAATTTTCTGCCCAGAAATCTCTTCAATGCCTGTGGAGTGTTAGCTCTGGGGAAATTATTCCTCTGAGCGAGGAGCATACTGGCAGCACACATAGCACTTTAGTGAGGCTAGTCCTCGTTCACATAGTCCAGGAAGAAGTCTTGGTGTTGGAGGGCAAGGTACTGTCAACTCAGTAGCTTCAAAAGATACAGGTGATCCCTGCGTTTAACTGACCGAAGTCAATGCTGTCTTGCAAACTGCAATGAGTTTTATGATGAATTTTCTTAAGGAACCCAAGTGAGAATTTTATTTTTATTTTTTTAAAGATTTTATTTATTTATTTATTCATGATCCAGAGAGAGAGAGAGAGAGAGGCAGAGATACAGGCCTAGGGAGAAGCAGGCCCCCTGCAAGAAGCCAGATGTGGGACTCGATACCAGGACCCCCGGATCACACCCTGAGCCAAAGGCCAGATGCTCAACCGCAGATGCTCAACCGCTGAGCCACCCAGGTGTCCCCAAATGAGAATTTTAGGCTCATGTAAGGCAGCAAAGCCCCAGCTCCTTTGTTAGCATCGAGGGTGCATGATCTCAAAGATTAACTAATCTGTGACTAACTGTGCCATTTGTAACATCATAAACACCGACTAATGGGGAGATGGTGCAGTGGAATGCAAATATTTGCAACCTATCATCATATTAGTACAAGGATCAAATTTGCTACTAAGTTCCTCAGCAAATATTCAGGATGGTGTTTGTGTCTTCTTGTTATAATTTGTATGGTATTAGTAGCATCTTGCCATATTAGTGGTGTTAAGATGCTTTTAAAATTATATCTCTTGGGTGGATGGAAATGGAATGTTCTGAGGTTGTGTGAGAGTTAGTCATATTAAACTTGCCCTGTTAGCAGCTTTTCCTTGAACTGATACTCAAATGAGATTTTAATATAAACAAAATGTACTTTTGAAATGCGCTTTCAGCTACAACCAATTTCTCCCAGTCCATTAGCCACTTTGCATCCCTTTTACGAAACTTGAGATTCTGCTTTTATTGTGGAGACAAAGTATTTCCTCAACTCATTAAGTCAAGTCTTGAGAGAGTGAATGCAAGGTCTGTGGTGTTTTCTGGCTTAATCTGGGTCTCATGGTTGCTCATTCCCTCCACCCGCCCCAATAGAGGCAGGCATCTTTGAGGTTTCCCTGCCTGTACCTTTCTGTACCACTCCACACCTCCTCCTTCCTTTACTCGTGCAGGAAGAAGGTTGGGGACTCTGCTGTTCCTGCTTTTCCATCTTCATGCTCTTTGGGTTTCAACAGTCAGAGTTTTCTTGCAGAAGGAGGACTGAGCTGTCAAAGCACCTGATGTCCACTTACCAGGGTTTCACGGTGACCATAGAATCACCTTATGGAAGCTACCCAACTCAGGCATGGCTTGGCTTTGTGAAATGGCTTTTTCTCCTGTTTGTAACTGACCACATGGACAGGCTTGTTCAAGGAGCCTCAGAACCCCGGAGAGAGCCAGTTGAGTTTGTTTTCCTAGGGCTGCCTTAACAAAGAACCCAAACTGTGTCATTTAAAACAACAGATATTAGTGGTCTCACATTTCTGGAGCTAGGAGTCTGAAATCAAGGTGTCTGTGGGGCCATGCTCCTCTGGCAGCGATGGGGGAGGATCCTCCCTTGCGTCTCCAAGCTCCTGGTGTATGTCCACGATTTTTGGTGTTCGTTGGCTTGTAGATGCAATGCTCCAGTCATATGGCTGTCTTCTCTCTGTGTTTTTTGTTTTGTTTTGTTTTGTTTTGTTTTGTTTTTTCTCTCTGTGTTTCTTCACATCGCTTTCCCTCTATACATGTGTTTCTGTGTCCAAATTTCCCCTTTTTATGAAGACACCAATCATATTGGATAAGGGTCTACCCTACTGATTTCATTTCAACTTGATTATTTCTATAAAAACTTTATTTCCAAATAAGGTCACACCCTGAGATGCTGGGCCTGAGGACCTTGGCGTATCTTCTTGGGGGACACAGTTCAATCCATGATACCGGGAGATTTCCATTCTTACACTATGCCACATAGACCCTCAGTCACAGTAACAGGGGCCCTGTGCTGTAATTTGCTTAGCTTTCATCGGTCCTTAGGGAACATGAACATGTGCTGGGGAACCCAGCCCTCTGTGTTCCAGAGAGCTTCAGACCGCTTCCTGGACCACAGCATGGAGGCAACAAGGGGCAATTAGAATTTGCTTAGTTTACAGCAAATACATACAGCTGCAGAGAAAAGAGCAAGGAGAAATAGGGGAAAGAGATGGGAAAGGATCAAAATTTATCAACGGGATTATATTATTTGTTTATGTGTCCAACATGTGTTTGCCAAGGATCCATAATGTGTCAGATAGTAGAAACAGAACTAAATAAGACAGCGTCCTTGTTTTCAAGGAACACACAGGCTAGAGTGGTATTATTTTAGTCACTTTAATGTATAAATTTAAAGAATGATTATTTTGGGGTTAACATTAATACTAATGCATGCAGTTTGCAGAGGCATACGCCATGCTACATGGTGTGCTTATGATCTGACTTCCGTCACCTCATTAAATCTCTCTGTAGCTCCATGATGTGGGGACTGTCTTCCCCATTTTATCACTGATGTCCAGCTAAGTTCTCTAACACACCCAAGATTGCACAGATGTTGGAGGTCAGATGTAGGATTGAAACCAGATTCGCGGACCCGTCTCCCCATCTCTACAGAGGCTGCAGAGGCTGTGGGCAGAGGCTGCCTGTGTTCACCAGCAGTGCCCAATCTCACCAGTCCCCTGCTACATCTGGCTTAGCCCTGATGGAGCCACGCACACTAAGGCTTTCTTTGAAGGATGCTTTCCAAGGGAAGACCTATGTGTGCTCCTAGGAGGAGCTGTGGGGGGCCCTGGGTAGGCACAACTAGAACAACACACACTCACTTCACGTGGGAAGATCTGCGTGGGCAGAACCGATTTTATACTTCACCCCTGCCTTTCATCATCCGGCACAAGCCCCAGGCACAGGAGAGACAGTCAGCAACTCAGAGTCCTTCCTTGTCAAAATTAGGTTGTAAATTTTTGGAGAATATACAGGAGGTGTCACGTCTGTTTCTCTCCCTCTGTATAAAGAAAAATAAAATGCCATAGTGAATAAGTACCTCATAAAGGCTTTTGCATTATGATGGAGAGAGAACAAGATGAGAAAGAAAAATAAACATTGCCCAGGTTGGCTGGAGGGAGACTTCGGGGGGGGGCGGGGCTTGATATGTTCAAACTCTTGATCTGGGCATTAGTTTATATAGAGGGCTGTGTGGTGTGTGTGAAGCCCTACACTTCAGATTAGCACATGTTATGGAATGGAGTTAGGGTACTTTAAGGTGGTTGAAAGGGCTCAAGGAATAGGGCAGTGGGGATTTACTGTTTAACAGATTCAGAATTTCAGTTTTGCGAGTTGCAAAAGTTCTGTGGTTGGATGGAAATGATATTTGCATAATGGTGTGAACACGCTGAACGCAGCCGAACCGTACACTTAAAATTGTTCAAATATAAATTTTATGTCATATATATTTTACTACGGTTAAGAAAATAGTACACTTTAGTGTATTAGTGCAATACTTCTATCAAAAGGTACAGGTGATGTAAATAAAATGTTCCCACTTCCATTTAATTTTAGAAGCCACTAGAAGGGTGGCTTTGATCTTTAATAATTTCATGCAGGTTGGACAAGCAATTGGAGAGATCCTCACTCCAATATCTCAGCAGATTGTTGAACACTGGCATAAATAGATTATTTCCCTCCAATGCCTTGCCCATCTTCCTGTAGCTTTGTCTGACGTCCAGGTCCTCGTAATGAGTAACCTGTCTTTATCCCGGCAGAACTGCCTTCACTATGATTTCAATGCCAAAGAAATGACTGTTTGTATTGAACAAATTTAACGGAGCTGTAGTCCCCGGGAAATGTGTGTTTTTTCTCCTTCATGTTTGTTATAAAGTTTGCAGATCATTGTCGCTCTGGTTACTTAAGCTCTCTGGCCAATTCAGAGACTCCTCAGTGATTTGCTGTTTCGATGTCCTCTTACCCTGATCCGTGTTCTCTTGGGATGCGTGCACTCACTACTTGATTTTGTCCAGCTGCGTGTCAACATGTTGGAATTGGCTGCCACGTGAACCGTTGATGTTAGGGTATGCTTTGCACCCCTCATTACACCATGTGATTCACCCCTCCCCATCACCACCTGCTCCAGGCCACCACAACTTACTGCAACCAACACCCGACTGGTCTTCCCTACCCCTCTCACTCTGCCCCAGGGCCACAGTCCATTGTGAGCAACCTTGGGACCTTGGATAGAAGTCATTTTCTCACTGAATTCCCTTCGTGGCTTCTCATTGTTCTTGGCACCAAACCCAAACTCCACCCCATGATGGCTAAAGCTCAGCATTATACGTGCCCTCACCTTTCCAGTCTCCAGCTCTAGCCACATTGGCCTTATTCAGAGACAGGGCGCGGGTTACAGTTTCCACTTTATTACCACAGTTTGTATCCTAAACTTTGGCCTTTGTAACTTTTGCTGTTCCTTATGGTGGAAAGCAGAGGAGGATATGTCTGGCTTTAGAGAAATTAATTTCCAGCGCTGGAAAAATAAAAGCACTCATTCTTCACTAATTATGAGAATAGAAGTAACAACAGTTTTTATATGGAGGGCTATATATATATGCTTATTAATTAATTTGTTCATTGATTCAGTATGTATTGAGCACTTTACTACACTCATGCTCTGTATTTCCAGTGAGGAGTTGGGTAATTAAGTGATGACTTTATTATTATTGTTCACCTTTCATAATAATTATGTATGTTAAATATTTCATCATAAGTAATTTTAAAAAATTGTACAGATAATCCTGACCTAATTAATGTGGATGATTTGAACAATTACCTGTCTGGAAATTGTACGAATAGGACTGCCTTTACTGATTGACCTATGCCTTGTCATCTTTCTTCCGAGGTCAGTCTTTTCGGTGGCCTAAAATATTCTCTGAAGGCACTTGAGTTTAGGATAATGTAGTAGGATTTGCTGGAACTTCCACTGGAGGGGAACAATCTGCTTTTGCCTCTGTGGCCAGAGAGATCAGGATTGGATATGGACAACCATTTGTTTTTTAGGGAAGAAGAAATGGCTGTATTCTCCCCATGCTATTGGTGTCTGGTTAATGGCGATGGTAGTTATATGTTTCTGTGGGATTCTAAAGATTTCTGGAAGCCATCCACTGGTGTACGAATGCTCTGTGGACTTAGTGAAACGTTGGCCTTTTGGTAGGATACTGTGGCTGCTACAAAATTGCAAGCTTCTGGCTCAAATTGATCCTTTACCTACTCAGGTCTTCCATTCTTGCAGAAAATAGTGTCAAGTGAGGGCACTGTAAAACCATATTAACTAAAGGTCCCAGCACTGATTACATTGCGTTTCTCAAATCATTTTTTCACATTCAGTTTAGTGTTTAGTAACTCAGCTCTTTAATGAAGACTTTCTTTCATAAAATTGAACGTCCAGTGCTGATTGTGCTGCATCACCTAATATACCACAGTGGTATTTGATTTCTATAGCCGGTTAGAAGCCACTTACGTACACAGAGAGGTCACCGGCAGCTTAATCAGTGTTGGTTTTAGGCCATCGCTTTGCAATTGATTAATTTTGATGTCGAGCTGATAATTGATAACTGGATTGATTATTTAAAAATAATTCCTATTTGAGCATGAGCATGAGGAGCTTTAAATGTGTCCTCGTGAAAGCAGCTCCTGGCCTACCAGCCAGGTTGCAAATGGGGGAAAATTGGTTTTGAATTGAATATTTGAGTGTGTTTACTTTGTTATTAAAATAATTTAAAATGGAAGTTTTGGGGGTGGCAGTAAATAGAAAATGTCAGTCTGCTCATTTCAAGGAACAAGGTTTGAGGAATTGATTGAATAATCAATTTGGTTATGAGCAGAATTTCAAACATAGAAATAATTTGCAGACACCCCCTGAGGGGGCAGCCCACTGAATGTTCCATTCCGTCTGTTTAACCTCTGGACTCCAGAGTAGAGGAATCGTAACACCTCCCAACCTTGATTTATGGGAAACAGCTGTCTCCTGCATGTGTCACAGTGATAAAATGTTTCACCATCTTGGGTGAATCTCATTCCTTGCGGAGGGGCCACATGTTCAAGCAGGTGGGAGGATAAATGGGTGCAAACTGGGAAGAGGGAGAGAAAGCACAATCAGAGGAGTTTTCTGTGCTATCAGAAGCTAAAAATTAAATGTAAACGACTCAAGAAATAATAAGGTACCAATCCCTCTGTTTTAGGCTTACCAAGTCTAGACTGTGTATCTACTTCTCCATGGCTCAGATATTTTTCTCTGTTAGCTTTCTTCGAACTTGTATGATAAATCAGTTCATTAACTAAGATAGGCAATAAATAATTTATTTCATTATTTATTTGGAATCAACTCAATTTTGAGACTAGCTTCCTATCCTAGCCATCAGGCAAAGCATTCATTTTCAACTGCCTCACGGTCCTCCCTTTTCCTGGGCATGTGCAAGGGTCTGGAGGTATAGATGGCAATACCAAGAAGGCACTGGAGATGGGTCGTGGATCACCATCAGTTATAGCAGTTACCATGGCAACGCCAGCTATCCAATACCGGTGATTTCTTTTGGCTTGGTGGTTCAGTTACTTCTCTATCATTCTTATGAAAGATGGCTCTGTAGTGAAGCCCTTAGCATCCAGCCTGCCTAGGAACACTGTACAACCACCTTCTTGAGATGCAGAGATGTCTTCTTCATTCGCCATCTTTGGAGTTCCTTCTCACCATCCGGGTATCTCTCAAAGGCACTCCTCTCTCCCACTCACCTTTCAGGTCACCTGCTCTAATGTCTCCCATGGGCTTCTGATCCAAAAGTCATTCAAATACCTACAAAATTTAGGCAAGTGAATGAATGAGGCAGACCTGGTATAATACAATCAAGACGTGTGGGGGCTATGTGAACAGGGGAGCATAATTCAAGTTTACAGATGTTCAGATACAGCTAGATAAAACACAAGAGTGTATTGGTCAAAGGGGTCACATATATTATGTGAGTTAGACTTAGCTAAAGGAAAGAGAAAAAAAATTACTTTTATATCTTTGTGTGCCATGAAATGGAGTTGGGGGTAGTAATAGGGAAGAAAGGAAAAAATACGGAGAGAAAAACGTATGAATATTTGAACAAATTATCTTGCTGTGCACATCTTCAAGAGGAAAAAGAAAGTGTGAATTTGCATAAACCAACTAACCTCTAACTTAAAGAGACTCATAGTTTTCTTTAGTTGATTTCATTGGAACCACTTACATGCACTAAAGCTTCATGCAATGATTAACTGACTTCAGTGCCCATGTGAGAAGGTGAGGGGGTGTTGGAGATGATGAGACATTTATGCAAGTTGAGGTTCAAAGACTAGAGGCCACCAGGTCTCCAGAACTCACTTGCCTTACCTAAGTGAAATGAGGTTTCTACCCAATGTAGGAAAGATAGGGTGCCCTGTCACTCTCATTGTGGAAAATGAGCATAGAGTGAATATAAAATATACACAGACCTTGATATATTCCTTCTCCCTCCCTTTTCCCCCCTTTAATCAATTAATCTATCTATCTATCCATTATCTAGCTAGCTAGCTAGCTATCTCCCTTTTCCCAGTACTGGAGCAATATCTTAATTCAGATCAGGAAACATTGAAGACAAAATAAGTATTAGATTTAATTGTAAACATCCTTTATGAATTCCATATCTGAAATGCAGGGTGTGTGTGTATGTGTGTGTGTGTGTGTGTGTGTGTGTGTGTGTTCTTACATCCCAGATCAGGTCAAGATGCATTTACAAACATATGCTTACGAGGGCCAGACCCATAAGGCAAATTAGCAAATCCACTTGCCCAGTAACGTCTGATCTCAGGGACAATAGGGAGTGGTGCAGATTGTGGAGAATTCATTATAAGCCCGTTGTCATCTCTGTGAAAATATCTCCCTTACATGGTTCACATCTAATATCTCCAAAAAATGTATACTTCTGGGTTTTCATTAGAAATCTCCAGGTCTTTAAATATTGGCAAATATTTATGGCAAATATGACAAAAAATGTATTAGTCCGACACAATGCATCTTCAGGCTATTTGCTGTCTACAGAATTGAAACATTTGCATCAGGCATTCACCCCCACTGCATTCCAAGTACCTACACGGAGACTGATACAGAGCAAGTGTTCAGTAGAATATCTGTGGAATCAATAAATGAACACATGCATATAAATATTTAAAGATTACCCCCCCCAATTTTTCTATCAGGAAGGACACATTTTTGTCCCCTTGCAAATCTAGAATTCGTTGGAGATCATGCATAGAGGTGATCACCAACATCAAAAAATAAGAAGGAAGATGGACTCACTATGTTTCTTAACCATAATGACAAAGTGTGTCTAGTACTTAAATATCCCAAGTAGAGTGACCATCCATTCTGGTGTGTGTGGAGCTGCCCTGGTTTTAGCACTGCCAGACCTGCAGCTCAGGAATTCCTCTAGGCCCCCTCAAACCGGGACCGTTGACCACTCTACTCTCCATCCCGATGGAGGTTTTACCAGTGGGTGGCTGTGTGGTTGTTTTCTTGCCCCTCGGAGGTAGCCAGCTCTGAGGATCTCTCCATCACTGTTGGTTTAATGGCATGGCTTTGCATTGCTTCTCCCCAAACTGCTTGGCCATTATGCATCTTGATGCGACTACCTATGGGCTATTTTAACAGGTGCCTTGCCACCTGCCCAGTGCTGCAAATGATTCCACAATTTAGCTAATGCATTTTAATTATTTAGGTGACATTTTGCCTTGTGCAGTTTTAGAAATCAACTAGGGCTCAGTTAGGCAGTTTCTCTGTGTGATGTGTAAATATATAACTAATGGTCAAAACTCAGAGTCCGGCAAGAGATCGTTTTTCCCCTTCTCCCCTAAAGTATGAGATGCATTTTAATATTAATTCCTCCTTTATCCATATATCAATAATTGAGCACTGCATCAATTAATATGCCGGGCAAATTGCATTCCCCATCCTCTCGCTCATGATGTATTTCAGTAATGAAGATAATTTTCAAGATAAAGTATACAATTTAAAATGGATTAAAAAGAACAACTAATAAAGGAGAATTGATTCAAGGGAAGAAAAAAATTGGGATACTTTCAGGAAATCTTAACTGTGCATCCAAGCCTGTGGAATTTTGTACGGAGAGCCTGTCGAAATGATCAAGTTTTATGCACACTGCAAAATTTCCCAGGTCTGCAATTGCAAAGGATCATGGAGAAGGAAGAACTACACACACACACACACACACACACACACACACACACCAAAATCTGGCCTCCTAATGAGGGCATTTGTATAATCTCCAAATCTTCCATCTGTAGGTTAGGAAGGCTAAACATTTGTGTTTGCGGGTCTTTTTGAGGCTTTCCATTTGCTGGGTGTAGTTGGTGGGGTTGGGTTTTGGTTTTGATTTGCTGAATTGGCACGGAAGCCCCCACCGGCCCTCCCCTGCGGCCCCCCTCCCTCCTGGGCCCGGTGCACACACACCCAGGCCGAGAGCCCGCCCGGGAGGCGGCCACCCCTGCACCCTGCACCCTGCACCCTGCACGGCGATGGGCAGCAGCAGCTGCGGCGAGGCCCGCAGGCAGCCGGGAGCCCGCAGTGACACGGCCGAGTCGGTAGATGGCTGTCGACAAGTGTGCTGAGCCGTGTGGTATAAAGAGCAATGAGTCTGGGGAGGCCTTGACCAGACTGGATGCTGCTTTTATCTGAAGTACATTTAAAGAGATAAAGGAGAAGCCGCTTGCTGCACATGTTCCTTTCACTGCGGCTGGAGCTTTACTTTGAGTTTTAAAAAAAAAAAAAAAAAGAAAAAGAAAAAGAAAAAGAAAGAAAGATCTCAGATGCTGGCCTCCCAGTCACCGGCTCTGTGCAGATGGGCTTTGCCTCCAGAGGATCGGCCGCCTTCCTGTAAATTCCACCAGTGGGGACTTCCGTGAACCTCCCACCAGCCGTCAGGAAACGGTGTAGTGCCCGCCTGTGTATGATCACACCATCGCTATTATTATTAATACCACCAGGACCACCAGGGCTTGTGGTCGACACTGTTGCTGGCTGCCTAAAGTGTCCGGATTTGCTATTAAGCAGCCACACCAAGAATTGGTTACCTAAGCAGCCTTGACAGGAAAGAGAGGAAAGGCAAGAGTTAGGAAGGAGGAAAGGAGAGAGAAGGGGGGAGAGAGAGAGAGAGAGAGAGAGACTGAGAGAGAGAGAGAGAGAGAGAGAGGGAGAGAGAGAAGCAGCCTGAAGCAAGTCACATCACACAGTGCCACTGAAGGAATGCTATCCTCATAAACTCACAAACAAGCATACCAAACCTTGTGTAAGCAAAGAAGAGGGGCTCTGAGGACTTGACAGGAAAAAGGCAAGATTTTCTACCCACTGGTTTCAGTTTTTCTTCCAGATACTCTTGGTGAAGTAAGGAGACTTCTGTTTGCTGACAGAGAGCCCTTCATTTCTCTTTCAAGATGATGATGTATTTGTGGGTAGGTAGTCTCTCTCTCTCTGTCTGTCTCTCTCTCCCCCCCTCTCTCTTTTCTCTCTTTCTCTCTGATTAATAAATTGACTTCGGGGATAAAGATTGCAGCCCAGAGTAATCGCATTTTGTGTAAGGTGATTATGCTTGTGGCAGGATAATCTTGCACTGCTCCAGTACATGTGCTTGCATTTCCAGTGGGAGTTTAGGCAAGACCTGGTTCATTAGCATTAAGCTGCAATTTTATTTCAGTTGCAAAAAGGAAACAACAACAACAACAACAACAAAAAATGTGTGGGAGCATGCATGGCTTTCTCTTTTCTGGAAACACTGTGATGGTGAATTTTGGGGCGGAGGGAGGGGAGGAGGGGGATAAAAAAGAAAAGAGAAAAAAAAAGAAAGAAAAAGAGAGAAAAGGTCTGGAAAAGCGGGTTCAGGCATGAAGCAAATTCTGCATCACTTGTAGCTGTGTGGAATTTTTATTTAATTACCAAGAAGGAACTGTTCTGGGTAGTGGTGGGTTTTGTTTGTTTGTTTCGTGTTGTTTTGTGTTGTGTTTTCCTCTCGCAAGTGACTTGGTGTTTGTCAGGCTGGGGTTGAGTGTTGTAGAGGAGAGCAGTGTGTTGTGTTTGGCTTCACCAGGTGTGTGTTCCTACGTGTGTCTTTTACGAGACTGGTTTTTAAAAAAGGCGGATTTCCCTGTACTTGCTGGCGCTGATTGAGGCATAATGCCACCGTTTTTGTTTTTTGGTTTTAGTTTTTTTTTTTGCATGTTTGTTTGTTTTAGGAGATGGCATTAACATACAAACACTGAAGTGGAAGCCAGTAGTTCGGAATCACAATCCTTACTGGTGGGGCAATTTAGGCAAAAACAGCAACCTAGCACAAAAGGCTTAGAAAAATTCCATCATCACATTTTGAGAACCAATATGCGTCCCGGTTTAGTTTGGCCATGGAAGGACTTGTGTGCCGTCAGCAGCCGAGGAACCAAGACCCAGCTCTGTGATCTCATGTGCAAGACTGGGTGTCCCCCTCTTCCCAGGGAGGGAGGCATGTGCCACGTCAAACTCCGTCTTTGCCATCAGCAGCAGCATCCGTGTTGGTTTCGCTCCTCAGCATACTTAGAAAAACCCCCTTTTTATTCTCCTCCTTCCAATTACTTTTGCAGCTCAACTCAGACCCAAGAACTTGCCTTTGCTGGAAGGAAGAAAGCCTCTTTGTCGACTTCTTTGTTAATCAAGTCGTTCTGTGACCTCTGCTGGTATCTCAGCTTGCCTCCCCCTCAGTGAGCTTTGTGACTTTTTTTTTTTTCTTCCTCCCCTCCTCTTCCCTCCTCTTCTTGTGGACATTTTCCTTTGTAGTGACTTTAGCTTCATTTCCACCTGGCTTATTTTTGCACAATGTAATACAATGGCTTCTGCCAGTTGGGGACAGACTGTCTCTATTATTATTTTGTTTTCATTTTAGGGCAAGTTTCCTCTTCGGACTTGCCTGTCACCAAAGACGTGTTTGGAAATGCGAAACTACCCGAATAGCATCAACTTAGCAGGAAGGTAGCACAGAGAGTTAGTTTTCCCTAAAGACTCAGAATTCTCCTACCGTTTAGTTTTGATGGCGGAGGCCGAAACAGTTAAAATTTGGAATGTTTACAAATGTTGATTTTTTTTAAGCACTGAGAAAATTTGTCACATGAGATCATCGCATCAGTTATTAAGGAAATTAGCATGCTAGTATTTCAAGAAAAGGAACCTATTTTGGTTTTTGTTTTGGGGGTGGTTTCTGGCTAATTGTAAACAAATTTCAGTTTCACTGGGGTGAGTAATGGTTTGCTGGTCACACTTTTTCTCTGAGTTGCTAAGTGGTGGTGTTGATTCTATTTATTAAGTTTGTTGGCTCTTAGGCACTCGTTTGAGGCTCAACGCAGGGGGGAGAAAGCAAGGCTCGGCCCAGGCCCTCTCCTAGGTCCTAAAATCTGGCTAACCTGATTCCTAGTAATTCGCCCGTGACTTTTAAAATCTGCAACCCCCCCTCCCCCCAATTCCTGCTTCCCTCTTTGTGACCGATGCTTTTCGGGGCTACGTGTTCTTATTAACTGCATTTATCAAATTGAAAAATGCCTACTACCTTCCTGCCCTGTGCTCAAGTATTCTATTTACATCTTTAATTCAGATTCTTCTTTTTTTGGTTTGCATTCAAAAAATGGCAGAGACTTTAAATGGGAACAGCTGGATCCATGCTGTTTAAGGAGATATGAATTAGCGAGCTAGCATTAACGCTGTGAGGTTTGGAGGGTTGTTTTTCTCCCCATTCTTTTCTTCCTTTTTAATGCGGAGGTTCTGCTGTTGCCTTCTAGTCTGTAAATAAAGATACTCTCAGTGTGGCTGATATCTCTGTTTTAGAGCCTGTGCTGCTGGAGGAAAATGAGTCTCAGCCATACCCACGTATGAACCTAGTGTTTGCTGCTGTCTCACGGATATCAAAACGAAAATGAAGAGACATGGAGATTAAGCAGATTCCGCATCCAGTTTACTCCTGTCCTTGTTTCCCGAATGTGTTAAGTAGCCTCTTTACGGGCACCTGTGTCAACAGCACACGGTTTCGGCGAGTGCGTTGTTATTCAGACTGAAAACTTTTCGTTGCAAGGTGTGGGATCAGGTGGGGTGGATCGTCCTTCTTTTCCTCTATACTGACTCCATCATTTGTGTGTGTAGAGACTGCCTTCTCGGGATGTGGATGGAAGGCTCTGGAAGAGTGCTAATTAAAAGCAGTTTGGCTCCCGTAAGCCAGTCTGATAATGCAAGCGCCGACGTGCAACACTGAAGCCTCTCAGGCCCATCTCACATTTGTGTGTCCATGTCCTTACATTTCTTTAAGAAGTTTTTCCAGTTAGAAAAAAATAATAGTGAGTTTATGGTCCTTTCCGTTGTGCTTCCTTTCCGCTGTGTGAGGACAGGTGGGTGTCCAGAGACAAGAAAGTGGAGTTCCCTGGCACTGTTTTGCTAACTTCTGAGCAGTTTGGGTTCCCTGAGCTCAGATGCAGTAGAGGAGAGAAACAGCTTGCCCTGGGGACTTCCAGAAAAGGCAGGGAAGGCGCTTGATGCTGAGGCCTGAATCTGTGCAGGGCTCCGGGCAACACAAGCCCAAGAAGGAGATCAAGCCTTCTGGGCCAGTACAGCCCCCAACTCTACTGCGCTGCTTCCCTTCCACCAGTGTGAGTCTTCTTGGGATCTGGTGAGCTGTGCCTTCCCCGGGCCAACAGATCAAGTGCCCGTTGACACCTGCCCATCAGTTTTGGAGAGAAGATACCGTTGACCCTATTCCTCAGGCTCTGGACCAAAGGGTCTCCCAAGTGAAACTCCTCTGTGATGGGTATTGGCTCTTGACTTTGTGTGTGTTTTACTTTTCTCTCTTAAAGAATCATTTCTATTTTGTAATTTCTGCCCAGATTTTCTGGAGAACCAAGAGTTCTCCCTCTGTTCTTTTTTACTTATAGATAAAATGCTGCCATTTTTTAAAGAGATTTTATTTATTTATTCCTGAGACACACACACACACACACACACACACAGAGAGAGAGAGAGAGAGAGAAGCAGACACAGGCAGAGGGAGAAGCAGGCTCCATGCAGGGAGCCCGATGTGGGACTCGATCCCAGGACCCCAAGATCACGACCTGAGCCAAAGGCAGACGCTTAACCACTGAGCCACCCAGGCGTCCCAAAATGCTGCCATTTTCATAGTAACCTTTTAATCATCTTCTGATTTCATCCTTTATAAACGGAGTTTTATACATGCATATGGAACCCGAAAGTAGGTGGAGAAGAGCAGCACGCAATCTGTGAGTGATGTTGACTCAGGAGGGGAGTGAAGCAGGACCCCCAGTGGGCAGCACCGTTGCTTTTGACAATGCAGCTCCAGCACTAAAAAGAAAAAAAAAGGGGGGTAAACAAAAATACATCTACAGGATCCTGGAAGTCTGGAATCCCCCACTGTGGTGTGTTACCCTTGGCAGGAACTCCACCAGCCAGAATATTCTTTCCTCACACTGCTCTCAGCAAACTTTTGCAGTAGCTGAACTATCCGCCGGTGTCCTGCGTTTTCACCCATGTTGGGCATTTGGGGGGCCTCCCCTGAACTGCCCATTCTCTTTCCTGGATGCCTAAAGCTCTTTCTGTTCTATGCTCCATAGTCTAAACCTGTTATAGAATGCTAGATTTATAAATTCTGTCTAGAGTTTATGCATAAATTATAGATACAGACTCAGGTTGTTTTTATGTTCTGGGGTCATCAAACCCATTTAATGTAAATTCCTTTAGGGCAGAATGACATCTCTTCCTCCTTTTTTAAAAACATTTTTCTTGCTCCTTTATTTCAACCAAAGCACATGACTTTTGTAGTAAAAGTAGACAAGAAGAAATGAATAGTACAGGCTCTTGTAGTGCCTAAGCATATTTGTAAATATTAACGCTAATTTCTTATGTTTCTCTAACACGCATATAAGTGCATGTACGTTTATTTTCCCAGTTTGGAAGCAACATTGACTGTAAGGATTATAAGGCATACCACTGATTTATTAGGAGGGCTTGTTGTGTGTGTGTGTGTGTGTGTGTGTGTGTGTAGCAGCAGAAATGCAATCACACCAAAAGTCTACATCAATTGTAAAACACATCTCAAGTTCAGATACATTAAAATGTGAAGAAGGGGGAAAAAAGCCTGAGAGGGAATATTCTGTTTGAAAAAAATGAGATCACACTGTTTTAGAAGTTACTGTTTTGTAACCTGCTTTCATCACTTAGCATTTGGGTCCATTAGATATTTTCCACAGCAGCATCTTTAATGCCTGCCTGGATGGGTTTCCGGTGTATAGGTACTCCACAATTTAACCCATTCTTTAATTGCCGGTTGCTTCTATTTGTATAATTCTTTCCCAGTACCTAGCATGGTGTGAACATAAACCTGAAGCATTCACTCGTTTGGTTTGTTGATTATTTATTAAGCCTTTATTGAGCACAGACTGTATTCCAGTCATTATGCTGCACCTTGGGGAATATACAGTGAAGCCGAGACTATGCGAAGAATTAGGAAGAGCTGAAAATGGCAGGTTGATGGTGAACATTAATCACCTGTTGCCTGCAGTTCCCAGATTTGCTAATTATTTGTTCCTGCCTCAGATAGATGCTCTCCTTTGCCAAATCTAACTTTAGGACAGCTTCTTTTTTCATTGTGACTCCTAGCTCTGCTTCGGAGGCCTGAGTATGCTCTGTTTCCTCCCATATTAGTTGACTCATCAATCGAATGGTTCCTTTTTGTGGGAACTTGTGCTAGAGATGTCTGGTGGCAACCAAAGAAACCATTTTTGTTGTTGTTGTTGCTGTTGTGGGGAGAGAGAATTCAGTACTTTATCCCGATGCTGAGAATTTCTATGTTTTCTATGACTGGACTGCTTTGTAGCAAAATGCCTCAGGAATACAAAGATGATTCCTTTTCCCTCAAAGAATTCTGGTTCAGAAATTCATTTCTATTGACCTGGTGAGTTTATTTGGCACCCATAGTGGTCACCATATGTCTTAGTTAGGGGCTCAGAAAAATGGACCCAGTCGACACTGATTACTGTGATGAAGAGTCCCATCCTTACTCATCTCTTATCTTTCCTGACTGTAATTTACACTGAAATCCCCTCTTTTGTCTCTTGTTTCCCCAAGGACAGCTCAGAGCTTCAAACATACTCCCATTTTCTTCAAACACTTCAACCACCATTCTCTTTCTCCAAACCCAGCACACCTTCTCCTCTGCACTCCAACAAAGGAACACCTGTAATGGTACTACAGGATATTTTAAAACATTTGTAAAAGAGCTGGTTTCCCAGCATCTTTGAGTCAGAGGTACCCATTTGTTTAGATACTCTTCAGATACAAGAAGGCCGATTGGGGTGAGCATCCCAACCTTCTGGGTGATCAGCGGGAAACTGGATGGACGTAAAGTTAATAAATGGGAGCTCATTTAGGACTTCTATCTTCTCTCCCTCTGGCTTAACCATTCATGGCCTCTACTCACCGCAGACTCTCTCTGGCAGAGGGAGTAA
Source organism: Canis aureus (assembly GCF_053574225.1). Classification (NCBI taxonomy): domain Eukaryota; kingdom Metazoa; phylum Chordata; class Mammalia; order Carnivora; family Canidae; genus Canis; species Canis aureus. The sequence goes on from NC_135618.1 coordinate 43,036,517, forward strand.
TACGTTATTTTCCGCTTGAGCACCCAGAAGCCATTGATGTAAATTGATCGGTACTTTTTTTGTATTTTTCTGAAATTCTGTTTACATGCACATTCCTCTTTGTCTGTAAAGTGATTTGTATCATAAAGCCCCATCCATTTTTCTTTCCAATCTAATAATGACACTAAACTCATTGAATTCTTGTGTCTAAAGATTCTGGCAAAAATAATAGTTCATCTATATAGGGCAGCAAATACATGGCATTACATCGAAGGAAACAAAATAAAATGGGCCAATGCTTTCTCTCAGTAGGAAATTCTCGGCACTAGGCTTATAGTCCTTTCTGATACATTTCATATATCAGAATATATATATTTCATATACATATACATATACATATACATATATATATATATATGCAAACCCTAATTTGTATTGATATAAAAGGGTTATAGAGGCTTTATGTTTAACTTTTAACATAGCCATTGGCCCACTCTGCCGGTCCTTTAGCTCTGGCAGATGGTAAAAAAACAACTTAATGTGAAGCAGCCCTTCTATGCTTCATTTTACATTTTGAGAAGTGTTTCGTACACACACCTTTAGAAAATCTCACAAACCTCCAGACAAATACTTGATCAAACGATGCAGGTTTGAACGACATAAGCAAATTAGTTTCTCTACAAAACTTGTGTCCCCATTCAGAGAAGAACAAATTGAAAAATTGATATTCAATACCAAGAAGATAATTTCGGGAAGCAATAGAGCATTGTTTTGACAACTAAAGAACATGAAGCTTTTAGGACAAGTAGAGGAAGAATTGTAGATTGTACTTTCCATTTATTATCCAAAGGCATCTTAGGTAGAAATGCAAGAAAACAATTGGGAAGGAGAGGTAGGTGTAGGAAGGAAGAGGAGTATCTGGAAATGGTTGGGAGAAATGTAGCGCTATTTCAAGTGGCGATGTGCATCGGATAGCATACACCATGGCTGTCTCCACATTCTGAATCTTATGTTCCCTATGGTTTTATCACTTAGAGTCAGACTTTTGCATTTTATATATTGGATTGACACCTCTAGGTACCTTGATGTGAGGATTTCTGTATCCCTTTTGCAGTTTTTTATTATTGATGTATTTTTCATCCCACTCCAGTGTCTTTGCCAGTGGATTAGGTGGTATGACTGAGATGGGAGATGTCCTTTGATAAGAGCAGAATATAAAAGAGTTGGGGGGCAGGAAGAGCTTTCTGCTCATATTTGAATAACTTGTTATGGATAATATATGGATTATTTTCTCTCTTTGGTTACTCAAAAGTTTTGCCCCCATCTCTTAATACCTGAAGAACAGACTTTGCTTTTCCAGTACATCAAAGACAAATGTTCTTGCAGAATAATCTTTTTACTATTAAAGAGTGACCTATAATTCTGTTATTTGCAAATCTATTTATATTTTACTAGTAAAGTTCATACTTTGTTCTAGCTAGAGTGTTCTGTCTTAATAGGACCCATGGCAAAATGAAAATTTGGTTAAATTTTTATCACTTATGTGGAGTTGCATGCTGTCTTACATTTGGCTGTTTCTTTCCTAATTCTCTGAATTACACTGTGAGTGCTTTCATGGGAGGAAGTGTCCTGTGCCTTCTCTGTACTTCTCTGTACATGGATGTCCTGATACACCCTAGGTGGGAGCTCAAAATATATTTACTGATGATTATTATGTATACAACATACTGACACATCACTAAACAAATAGAAATTTGTTTTTTTTTAATTCATTTATTTCTCAAAAATAGTTGCAGAGAATTTCCAATGTATCAGATATTGTGTGCACTGAGTGTTGGGGACAGAGGGAGCAAGATTTAGTTCCAGTCTTCATGGAACTTGTATGTAGTTCAGGAGACAGATAACATCGACCAAAAGAAAGCACAAGTGGTAACAGAGGAGCAAAACCAGTAGATAAAGGGTTTTAGCTAAGACTCATGGTTGCATTGAGTTCACGAGGAAAATATATGAGTTCACACATCTGAGGAGTCCAAAGATAGATGTTTAAGGGCACGTGGATGTCAAGTCATGTCACCAGGATTCAGACTTAGTTTCTCAGATCCACTTCCCTGTGAGGTTCCCCTACAAGGTGGCTGAGGTGGCCACTGGTGGCTCCCAGCTGACCTCTGCAGTGATGGCCACCCCAATGGATGGATGACATTCATCCAAGAAGTGGTGGGTTCTGAGAGAAGTTCTGGGAACAATCCTGTCGCCCCTAGGGTGGGTCCCCTCCCTTCGCCCAACTGATTCCTGAGATTTATATCCATGCCTGGGTAAAACATTCACTGTTCAGAATCTGAGAGTAGGCTCAGCTCCAAGAAAACATGAACTGAGAGTAGGGGAGAGGTGGTTTCCCAGGAATTATTAAAGGGCTGTTACCATAAGGAGAAATAAATGCTGGTTAGGTAAAAACAACAGATGCCCACTATCCAAATAAATAAACATTATAATTGCAGCTTGTAATGAGGGCTAAGACACAAACCACCAGGGTGCTAGGGTAGTGCCATAATGGGAGGGGTAATAGGAATGGTGACATCAGACATGATTTGTCCAAGAAGCCATCTTCTCAGCTGGGATCTGGGGATTAGGAGGCTGCTCTCAGGGGAGGTGGTGGCAAGGAGGACACTGAGTGCAGGGAAGTTCCAGAAGGCTAGGTTGCCTGAAGCTCACGGTGCAAGGGAGTGTGGCCAGAGAGGGAGTTCTGAGGGGTACAGGAGCCAGATCACACTGGGTTAGAGCTGCACAGCACTTCGTGTAATGTTAGAAACCCACACCTGCTGTGCATTCTAGAATTAAAGCAAGCGTTGGTGGGTGGGTACAGAGAGTTGTGGAGAACACAAAGGGAATGACCTTCTTTTTTTCTTTGAGAAGTGTTGGAGCATTAAGTAGTTGTTTTTCTCCTAGGATCTTAAGCCCCTCTCTATCTGCTACAAATAAACTGAATTCTACCCAATTTGACTTTGCTGCCACTCATGAAAGGCAAGCACACATATGTACTACACCCACGGCTTCTCCGCATCCAGCTCTGATCCCTATTTTCAAAGAAACCTGATCCTCAGACCTCTACAATGACTCCTTCATGGATGCTGAATCAGCAGGCTTCTTGTGCTTATTTACCAAAAAAACTCTGACGGGGAAGGGGGTGGATAAGATAAAGGAGAAACTAAAAAAAAGGAGCAATGTGTGGAATATTGAAACTCTGAGGTCACCTGCAGAGCTGGGGAGACTGGGATGGGAACTCCTTGAATAAACCACAAGGTCCAATCTGTCCAATACCCAAGCACCTCTGGTTGATGATCAGAAATACAAAACTGTTTAATAATGGTGAGTGTTGTTAGGAATTTCAAGTATCTTCAAGGGCATTTGACTTAAATGAGCTCAGTGATGGAGTATTCAAGTAAAGAGAGTGTTGTTAATGTGCTAAATTAAAAGGCTAATCAAAGAGGCAAGTGCTACAAATGAGAACAGGAACAGGATTTGTTAATGGGGGATTGAGAGGAAGAAGGGAGAGAGGTGTTTTTGGTGTTTTATTGTTGTTGTTTTTGTATTTTTGTTTTCATATGCACGATAGCTTCAGAGTCCCCCTGAAGCCCTCAATATTTTAAACCAGTGAAAGGGGCAAAGGCTTTTGCACCATGCTGTCATTTGTAACATTAAGCCCAAAGCAGCATCCATTACTTTATGAAAGAAAGAGACGGTGCGTGCACACCCACGTAGGCACTCTTAAACACACACAGGTATTTATCATATGCAGGTGATAACACATTTCTTAGTATTTGATAGTCATTAAGACTTTCTAATCCTCAAGATCATGGACTTTGTGGTGAATCCAACTGTTTTCAAAATCAGGCCCTTTCCAGCATTGTATACATGGAACCCTCAGTTTCTACCAGCCCAACCCATGAGGTTGCCGTTCACCTGGCGTTGAGCTGGATTGCTGAGTGGCCATCCTGGTTTGCTTACAGCCAGCAGCAGCCTTTCTCCTTAGTTGGTCCCTCCTTCTGGTAGGTCAGCGCCCAGACGATCTTGCTTGCTAAGTATTTTGCGTGTCACTGTTGCCTAGTACTATTTTTAAAAAGTTGTGGTGAGATCAAATGATGCACTGCAAGAAGGGTCCTCAGAATCACACCTAGCAGGTAGCAGGTGTTTGGGAGAAGTTATCCATAACTGCGGTTACCATCACTAAGTACAACAAACCACGTCTTCTGCAAGGGTGAGTGAGGGCGTGCACAGGGCAGGGGTGAGCCCCTCCATTTACCCACAGTGGGAAATGGTTCAAAGAGCACGGAGTTTGGAGCCAGCCAGATAGGGGTTCGAATTCATTTTGTACCGACTCCTCATGGGCATTTTACTAAACCCACTTTAAATGGGGGGGGGGGATTTTTGAAGAAGCCTGAGGATGAATTGACAGAGCCATCTTTAGTGCATAGCTCAGTGCTTTACACTGAAATGTGAGACTTTAGGCTCCTTTTCCCCCCACTAATAAATAAAACTCACAAGCAGAGGGGGGAAAAAAGCTTCAGAGAGGGATTAAGAGGGAAGAAAACAGAAGATGAAAGCAGATTTTAAATTTGGGCTCTACAGGAATGAATTAACATCGAGTCTTTGTATCCACGTCCTGAAAAATGGGTAGAAGAAAATACCCATGAGAAGTGTTCTCCTTTTAAAAGGAATTGTGATTACTCTCCTTCTGGAAACAAAAGTAATATCTGGGCATTATAAAATTGGAAATATGAATAAGGACATTAATTTCCCAAACCTGCCACTCACTACTGTTAATATTTTGATGTATTTCTGCATCTTTTAAAAGATCAATATACTTGAATTTACTTGGATATTCTTTTCCCTTAAAAATTAGAGTCACGCTAGAAATACAGTTTCATATAAATTATTTTAGAAATACAGTTTCTGGTGTTACTACATATTTTTAAAAATGCGAGTTTTAAAGTTAGTATCATTTTTTATTTAGCATTTGGGTATTCCATAATTTACTTACCCATTTCCTTATTGTTGGATGTTCTTTTTTTTTTAACATAGCCCATGATAAATATTAATGAAATGAACAGTAGCAACTTTTAAAAATGTACCAAATGGGCAAAGGAGGATAAACAGACGAATCAGATGGAAAAATCAAATGGCCATAAATATAGGACATTATGTTCATCCTCCCCAATGTCAAATAAATGTAAACTAAGACAATTTTTTTTTCAAATTGAGAGAAATTTTTTAAAGGATAATATATTGAGTGTTTGCCAGAGTTTGAGAATACTCATTCTAATGCATTTTTGGTGGGGCTCTTAACTCCTAAACATTTTTAGAGGTTAGCTTGCAAGTATAAAGTATTTTTTGAAAACAGAAAAGCTTGTACTTTATGACCCGACCAAGGATTATTTCCTGAGGAAATCAGAGACACAGGGGAAAAAATAGTATGTACAAGGATATCTGGTACTAAGTTATTTAAATATACTAAATATTTTCTCAAGCTTTCATTTGGAAGTTTCCAATGTAGACTTTTCTTGGCTTGTAGAGGACCCATTCCCTATAGCCAGGAATTCATTCTTTCTGCACCAGCATGGCACAGAAAGAAACTAAACCAGTGCTGTGCTGGCTCTCCTTTAGCCTGGAGAAATTCATGATGCAGCATTGTGATTGGAGAATGTACTACTCATTGAATGAGATGGAATTCAGGAAAAAATTAATACTCATATGTGATGGCAAGGAATCTCTGTGCTATATTCCAGAGTACTGATAATACTAATCATAGAATATAGCAGTGCATCCATAGTGACATCAGAGAGTTTTGGATGTAAGAGGGAGGCTCGGAGAAGGAGATATGATGAACCTAAGTTTATACAATCAAAAGCAGTAGAAGGAGAATAAACCATGTACTAAAAAGTGACAGTTTTTGAAAAGATCATGACAGTGGTTAAGACAAAGATGAAAGTTTAGTATAAGGTTATTAGAAGAGGCATTTTGTGAGATCGAGACTTTAAGGCGTGTGGGGTAGGTAGTCAATGTCTGGCATAGTTTGTGAATGTGTTTGTTTGCCACTGAAGACAAACGCGTGGTTTGCTCCCAAGCCTGTTCCTGCCACCAGCCCCTCTTGATGTTAAAACTTGGCTAATGCCCAGCCATTAGCAGCAATGAGTTGCAATTTCTGACTTCTAAACCGGAACCATTTGGCTCTGGTCTGTTTGCATCCTAAGTCTAGGAATTGTACAGCTGGAGAACTGCACCAAGGCATGGAGACAAGGATGAAGTCCAATCTTTGCTCCCTTTATCTAACCATGTACCACAGCCTGGAGCTGCAGCCACCCAGAGGCAAGGGTGCCATTTTCTCTGCACGAAGATGAGATAAGCTGCCAGTTCTTACACCTTCCGGCCTGCCTAGAGAAGGGTGCCTTTTCCTAATTCACAACAAACCAGTGCAGGCAGGCAAATTTCTAACAGAGAGTGCTCTTTCTCTCATCAAGAAGAAACACTCCTCTCACTCTTGGGCATCCGATACCAGCTCAGCTGCTATTTACAGGGGCTTTCCTCATGAAAATTCAAATTTGAGAAGAGAGATGAAAATGTCTACCTTGATTCTAACTTCGTAGAGGGAGTCTGTTCTGTATATATCCATAGACTATTGGATTCCATTAACCTCTGTGTGAAGAGGGATCTGATATTGAGCCTAAATCTTTCTGAAAGCCTTAGAATTGTCTTTAGTGAAGTGTTAAATAGTAGCCTTCAAGCATTCACTTTTTAGATGTCTTCACAGGATTTAAAGGAAGAATAAAACATGCCAGGATATTTATGAATCATGAGATTTAATAGAGACCAAAGTAGATCTTATTATTGATGTGCTTACTGCTTCATTAAATTCCCCTTAAGGTTTGCGGCATGGATATGGATCATTTGCAATAATAATTATTCAGTGATCGATTGATTGGGTCTGACATTGCACTTGTCACCTTGAAATGCAAAATCCATCTATTCTCAACACTGTGAACATTTCTCGCTAATCTTACACACCAGCATGCAATAGTTTATTTTATGGAGAAAGTACAATTTATAAAGTTTGGAGACTTAACATTAACCTTTTGCTAAAAACTAAAGTATCGCTTGTCGTTTCACAAAGAAATGAAAATCATCCAACCAGCAATTTTTTTGAGATTAGAAAACACAGTCTAATTTCAAAAGAACTTTTCAAACCAAAAATGCATGCACTTCAATTGAGTGCTACAAGTGTATTGTGAGCACTGCAGTTGACTGAGCCTTCCCATGGAGCGTGGATGATACAATTGCAAGCTTGAGCCTAATTCTGCTTGTGTGCATGCAGACAACACACACACGCACACACTTATGCACCTGTCTACCTTTTTATACATCAACTATTCATTTATTTATTTCCACACCTAACTCTGTAAGTAATTCTCTCTATTCCTGAAAACAATAATGGAAAGTTCTGTTTCTGAAAAGTGTGGGTGCTTCCCAAGATTTCTGCACAAGATATTACTGTATGTTACACCACTTGAAGATTCACACATTTCTTTCCAAGTTGTGATTTGTTTAAAGAGGGAATGGAAAGCCAGTGACCTCATTCTCTTGCATTTTTATCAACTCTGATTTCCAGAACTTGAACTGTATTGAATTGATGATGCAGCCAGTCTCAAGTCAGTTTAGCAGTGCATAATCATACATGGAGTTGCTTATGAAGGGCAGACCTTGGGCCTGATGCTGAGGATAAAACAACAAATGAAGCTGTACGACCCTGTATCCACATGGAACTTCTATTCTAGCAAGGAAGTGGCCCGTCTTCAGTCTCACTGAATTTAGAAATGCAATATAATAATTGGTGTGAAAGAGACTCACAGCATAGTAATGAATTAAGAGATGACAAACGACAAAAAAGGGAATATACACTAAGGCCTCCTTTGAAATATATTAAAAATAATAATGATACGAGGGAAGGCATGAGTATTATCTTCATGATGCATCTTACGAATTTGAAGACTAGAGAATTTAAAATCCCTAAACTTTGTGAACTAATAAATATCAGAAAGCCAGAATTTGAACCCAAAAAGTCAGTCTGCAGAGGCTATGCTTTGCACAGTTTATTTCTAGAAGTGTGTATACACACCAAGATGATATGGCTGGTTGCTATTTTCTTCTTCGCTTCCCTGCAGGTTCAGATTTTCCCTGTTACGTATATATGATACTTACATAATAAAAACAATTTAGAGAATATAAATAAATAGAAAAACATAAGTCTCATATAGGGCATAATAACCAGCAAGCATCATAGTATCAGAATTTGTAGACAGACCTACAACATACTGAACAATATTTCAGAAGTCTCCGGTCCTGTGACCAAAAATGAATCTCCCTCTAAGCCATGAGGAACTACCAGTACCTAATGACACCATTTACAAAAGCTCTTTACAGGTGTGAGAACCCTGCAGTAGCTGTTTCTGTTTGTTGACCTGAGTCTCTATTTCAAACATTCATGGATGCCTAGAGTCTGCCAACCATTTGCTGGTTATTTTTTTTATTTTTTTTTCATTTGCTGGTTATTAAGACAACTTTGCCTTCTATTCCAGAACAACAAGAGCAATTTTAACTTTTTGTTGTTGTTTTTTTTTCACATGTCAGATCTAAAGTCATCTGTTGAAGCAATCCCAAATGATGGGTGAATATATATATATATATATATATATATATATATATATATATATATATATATATCCTAAATAATAAAAACAAAAAACAGCATTCATATACTGAATGCCGGGTGCTATATCAAATAGTTAGTATTATTAAACTCTATTCCCCTCTCCCATCCTACACCTTCCAACAGAATTGAGGGTATAACATGGTGCCAGTAGTTACTGTGGCTTTTCATGGGACAGAACCAATGTAGTTTGCAAAAGCTAGAAGCTTAAATCTGGCACCTTGCCTCATCCCCATCAGGAGATGATGCCCTTCTGATTAGGATAGGCTATTCTAATCCTGATACAGAGGGAAACTGTACCAGGGCAATATATGAGACTAGTGATACTTAGAAAAGTAAAATAACTTCCTCAAGATCTGGTTTGCCTGGCTTCAAAATTAATGGTAAAAGTGGGATGAGAACATTGGGCGTCTACAGTCAAGTCAGGACCTCTTTCTACTAGATCACTGACTAAACCTTAGTGTGGATATTTCAACTGGGGCACCCAAAGGCAAGTATTTTTTATGTTGGTTATGTGTTCATGGCTAATGGAGATAGGGACACAAAACCAAGGGACAGTAGCATGGACTTCCTTCAACTACTTGCTCTGTTGTTTCTCTGCCTTCTTGCAATTGTGAGTGGCAAAAGTAACCAAATAAAATAGGCTTAAGCAAAATCATACATAAATGGGGAGTTTACTGGCATACTAAATGGGAATGTTAAAAAGGTAGATCCCAGATGCAGCTGCATCAAGAGACACAGATAATATTTTTAGGACTATTATAGATATAGATAATCTATAGATATCTCTATAGATTAGATAGATATATATAGACTGATCTATCTGTAAATACGCACAGATACCAACACATGTATATGTATGCATATATCCACATATATTTGTCTTTCCTTTTCTTAGCTCTGTTTTCTTTGATGTAGACTTCAGTTACAGACAAGCCCTTCTTCCTGGTAGCCACCAGCAGTTCCAAGCCTATGTTCTTCTAGCTAACTAAGTACTTCCAGCTGAAAAAGAGCATCTCTGCCTCCAAAGTCTTTTTAAGACTGCCTTTTATTGGTCCAGCTTAAGGTGTATGCCCATCCATTGGCCAATCACATTGGTCCAGCAGTAGTATTACAGTCATTAGACAAGTGTGGGTCACATGACCACCCGTAGAGGCCAGAACTTTCATCTTCTCTGCAGCCATCTGATCTGAGAAAGGAGGAGGTGTGGGTCTATTCAAGCAAGTCAGGGTGGGCAATTAATGCTAGGCAAGGAAAATAATTATTCCATGTCTCATTTTTGTCTTTGAGAGTGATGGCTCTCTGAAATAATTCTGTCTAGCAGGATTTCTTACTGCACAAATCTCTGGCATTCCTGGGACTGAGAAGAAGTCCTAGAATATCTACAATTATTTAGTATCCCCCTGATGAATTCCTCCCTACTCCTTGAAAATCCTTTGCTGCAGATCTGTAACAGCACCATGAATTCTGAGGATGTAGTCCATGTCTTGAGCCTATTCCACTTGTGTGCTACACTGTGTTTTTAACTACCACATGCATAGTGGCTCTGTGTGTGTGTGCGTGTGTGTGCATGCACACACATATGTGTCCGTCTTTAGAGATAATTCTCTTATCATCCTGGTCAGAAAATGGGCAGCTTTAGCTAATCATACAGTAAGGTTAGTTGAGAATTGGCAAATGCTGGGGTCAGATTGGAAAGTACGCTGTATCTCTACATGATTCATTTTGCATTTCTGGTGATAAGACAAACCAAAGAACAAATACCCCGGGTGATTTTTAGTGACAAATTTGCCTTTGGAATCTCTTCAATTCAGTAGGTTGTTGATTCAAGACTACTGTATCGCCTTTTTACTTAAATGTTTGGATTTTCTATGTGCTTCGGGACTTTTTCTTTTGGAAACAAGTCTGTCCCAAGGTCCTGGCATAATCATAACTGTTAGATTTCTGATTGTAATGATTTGATCTAGTTTAGAAACATTTATCGAAAATCTATTATGTGCAAGTTCTATGCTAGGCCCTTGAGATATGAATTTGTGACATATAATCCCTGACCCCAGGAAGCACCATATTTATTAAGGTGAATTAAGTAGGGAATGATCAGAGCAGATACCCCAAAAGGTGGCTGATGAAGAGTGTTAAACAGCTATCCAAGCAAATAAAATAGAAAACTAAGGAATTAGTTAAAACCTGTATTTCTCATGAGTAGGCACTCTTCTTATCAGTGGGTATGCAAAAGTAAGGAGATGGACAAGATCCTACATGGCACAAAGCTTGCTTTCCAGTATAAGAGACTGACCATAAACAGGCCAACCAGATATATAACTTCATGATGGCCATCTGTGCTTAAATATTCTGGGAGACATGAATGGGATTTGTGATAGAGTAGTCAAGAAGGGCCTCTTGGAGGAGGTGATGTTTAAGCAGATTCCCAAAGTAAGAGGGACCAGCTCTACAAAGAGCTAGTGCAAGAACATTCTAGGTGGGAGGAGTAGTAGGAAGCATGGAGTTTCCAAGGCTAAAAAAAAAAAAAAAAAAAAATGGCTTGGTCAAAGTTGGAGCAGCTGGAGGGAGAGTTGCATATGATGAGGTCAGAAAGAAGATGGGGCCGGGGGATCCCTGGGTGGTGCAGCGGTTTGGCGCCTGCCTTTGGCCCAGGGCGCGATCCTGGAGACTCGGGATCGAATCCCACGTCGGGCTCCCGGTGCATGGAGCCTGCTTCTCCCTCTGCCTGTGTCTCTGCCTCTCTCTCTCTCTCTCTCTGTGACTATCATAAATAAATTAAAAAAAAAAAATTAAAAAAAAAAAAAAGAAAGAAGGTGGGGCCTTCCATCAGGGGCTGGAGGGGCAGGCAGAGAGTATTTGAAAAAGCATAGCACATTCTGGAGATGTTAGTAGCTCAGGAAGGCTTGGGAAGGAGGCTACCCCACAGTGAGAGCCTGACCTCATCTAGAACTTTCGGATTCTTGTCCATTATCCACCTTCTTCAGGATGGCTTATTAAAAAAAACAAAAACAAAAACAAAAAGCATCTTTACTGAGGAATAATTAACACCTAATAAACTGCACACATTTAAAGTGTGCTCTTTGGTGGGTGTTGATGTCTTTGCGTACCTGGGAAGCAGTCACTATGATCAAGAGAGTGAGTATATCCACCCTCGAGTATCCTCCTACCCCTCTGTCATCTCTCCGTCCTCCCAAGGCGGTGGCTGATCTGCTTTCTGTTTCTATACATTAGTTTGCCTTTTCTAGCATTGTATATAACTGGAATCATGGAGTAGGCGGGGTTACTTTTTATAGCCGTTAAGCCTACACAGAATTTGAGTCTTCTAATCTTTTTCTCATGTGTCCTTTGTGTCTGAAAAGGATCTTAAAAGTCATTTAACAATAACCTCTTTTTCTACAGTTGAGGTCTTGGAGCCTGTGTTTGCTTGACTCTGAAGAGTTGAGGGATTTTTCTGACTTAAAAACACTGAGTTTGGCTCCTCTTTCTTTTTCTCCATTATTATTTCAGAGTATACCATTGACCTAGAAAAGATAAAGGGGGATGAAAATGATGAGAAATTGGGGAAGTGGGAACAGAGTGATGGAGAGACAAACCAGGGGAAGATGCTACTTAATGCTTCTGGTCTCAGAAATAAGATGCAGGGATGACCAATCTTGAGCTAATTAGAATAGAATAAAATGCATCTCACCACACTTGCGGTTGACATAATTCAATCTCTGATGATTCAGAATGGCCTTGGGGTCATCACGACATCAACTCTGGAATCAGAAGCATGGTGAAAAAGAGTTACTAAAGAACTCATGTTCAAGGAACACACGATTGTGCTCACCATTCTCCCCAGTAACGATAAGGAGCTAACTGATTTATAATTTATTTATACACGATTTGTGCTTTGCTGCTTCCCAAAGATTTTGAAAGTGCTCACAACTTGCAGAGCAATGTAATGTATGACTTTTAGTTGTTGACCTATACAGAGGCCGAATGTAAAATTTATTCATACATCCCTTTATCAAGTAAACACTTATTAGGCACCTACTATCTCCAAGCTATTTTTCTAGGTACTGTGTACAGGGTGGTGAACAAAATAATTACTTCAGTCTGTATGTTTGTATTTGTGTATTTCAGCATGGTTCAGTGCGATTTGCTAAATATATTATGAATTGATTGTAAAACAAGAAAGCCAGTCCTATGCAGAGGTGGATATTAAATTAATACAGCAGTGTGGCAACAGCCATTGCAATTTAAAATGCCCATACTGTTTGATCTTCTAATTGCACTAGTAGAAATTTATCTTACAGTTACACTCACACATGTGCACAAAGATGCATACATAATGAGGCTCCTGTAGCCTTCCTTGTTGATCCTAAATGCCTATCGAGGTAGAACTGGTTAGATAAGTCATGAGACATACTTATGATTGAATACTATGCATTTATGAAAAGCATGATGTTGAATCACCTGCACTGGCATTGAATAAATTCTTAGACATATCGTTATAAGTGTGGAGGGAGGGGGAGCATGTGTGGTCGGCTTCCATTTGTCACTAGGATGGAAAGGGGGCTATATCCATGCTATGTAACAACACAAGACATTTAACTTTAGAAAAGTTGCTGCAGATCAGGGGAGGGAGGATTGACAAGGCGTAACCTCTTCGAGTTATTGTAAATATTTATAGTGTACATACATGGGATTTCAGTTTTGTAAAACTAGTTTTAGAAGTAGATACATAGATAAAATAATAAGTCAAGGATGCACAAAGATTTTCTAATATTTAGCTTAGGCTATCTTATAATGGTTTTATGCAGAAGTCCTCTCAGGTTTCTGTTCTGACTCCTTTCCCCCTTTGCCATGCCCTGACACAAACAAACAAAAGGAAGGGATATCCCTTCAACTACACCCTCCCATCAGATTCTCCAACTGCCCATGAAATTAATGAAATTAATGTTAACTGCTTCTCAGAACCCTAAAGCAATATGGAACCCTGAAGGAAAGGGATGCTCCCAGGTGAGATACATGCCACCTGGAAGGTGATGCTCCTTTGGGTCACCAAGGGGGGGCCTTTGTGAACCAGGTATGGGGCTGGGGGTCTCAGCTCAGAGGAGGAGGATCTCTGTGGCTAGAAGCTACAAAAGGGGGATGAGAGAACTTCAGGACAAGGGATCCTAATAAGAGAGAAAATCATGCAGGAGCACAACTTCCTCCTCTAATAACAGTGGTGTTTTCAAGGAGTGAAGGGGCTCAGGCAGAGAAAAAAGAGGGAGAGATTCCAGACAGAAAAAAAATTGAGGTTAGCCCCTGGGGCAATTTTTTTTTCATTCATTCATTCATTCATTCATTCATTCATTTATTCATTCATTCACTTAACAAATATGAATTGATACTTTCTTTGGGACAGATGCTGTCCTACGTGCTGGGCATGTGATGGGGAACATTGCAGCAAAGCCGCCACCTTCACTGAACCTTCAGTTTCATGCTAGAGTGAGAGTCACGTGTCAGATAATTTCTCAGACAAATATACAGTTATAAACTGGGATATGGATTATTGAAGAAGCTTGCAGAGTGAAACAGAGGGCGCTGATTATGTCACAAGAACAGAAGAATTCTCATTCTCCTATTTATTTAGAAGTCTGCTAATACTAACAAGGAATAACATCCCCACTTTATAGTTGAGGACATTGAGGGACAGAGATGAAGCTGTTTGCCCCTCGCGGCAAGTATGGGTTGAGTTAGGATTTGAACAAAGTAACACAGGGCTCCAGCTTAAAGAGAGATGGAGTCTGCACAGGGGGTTGTTTTAAGTGTAAAATCCATGGCCTTCATGGTTAGTAGTAGACAGAGATCCCATGCGTGATGGTTAAGAAGGAGCACAGATCTCTAGGTATGAGGATTAATCTAACTGCTTTGGTGACATTTAGAGTATTTATTTGGGACAGGAAGGATCCTAAACCATATCCATTGCCCATAGTTAGAGGAAGCAGAGGCCAAACTAGAGACTGTTATGAACAGTCTAGATACAAGACTGTGATTTTTTTTTGTAAAAATAATGTGACAAAATGATAATGCCACAAGAGAAAAATAAGTGACTAAGAACTGAAATGTTTGTATTTATTCGAGCCCCCAAAGCAGTTATGGGTGGTAAAGGATATGGTATTTTTCCCGGGGCCACTGGCAATGAGAAATTAGGATTCTTAACCTTGGGCTATGGATGGACACCAAGGTATCACTATATCCCCTGAAATGAGGTATTGAACAATCTTTTTTTGGAGAAAGTCTTTATTTCTTTCTTGTTCTTCTGGAAAGACATAGTGCCAAAAAAAAAAAAGAGAGAGAAAGGTTTAGAAAAACTGCTCTTCTCAAAAAGCCAAATAACTGTGGTTCCCTATTTTGAGACATTTGGCAAATCTCATTTTCCTACAGATGTTGTTGGACATAAATTGATGATTTCAAGAAGCAAATAGAATATTCTGCAATGCTTGGTATTAAGGAGTTCAGCGTGATCAGATGGGGCTTTGTCAAATTGAAGTATTTGAATTAACTCACACCGTAAAAGTGAAAGTGTAAAGCTTTGCTTTTCTTCCAAGCTAATCAATGAAGATTAATATTCTATGGGAACCTGATTTTGCAGATGGAGCTGAGCTGCACTATTTTCCCTTCCATTTTTTCCTCATAGTAAATAAATCATTTTTATTATACTGTATGAATTTACTTAGCTCTTTTAATAGCCTTTGTAAGAATAATGCTTCCTTTGATTATATTACATTTTTAAATGTGTGCCATGTGTAATACAATTCTGCTGTTGGGGGGAGGGGGTAGTGAGCAGAGAAGACTTGCTGAATATATCAGCCTCACCAGCTTATCCCCTGTGTTTTAAATCAGATGAAGAAATGTCTGGGTACCTTGGGAGTTTTAGGAGTAAATTACTAAGCGTTTGCTTGGATAAAAAGGGTTCATACCTGTGCCTTGTCTAAAACTTTTTTTCTACTGGGGAGGATTAAATTAATCTGAAAGGACTTGGTCTTTGTAAAAACTGTCCTAGTTGTTATTTTCTACCTTTTTTTTTCTTTTTTATCTTCAAGGTGCTGGCAATTTTATTTGATTTTTTTTCCCCCTGAAGGAGGGAAATAAACTTTGTAATTCCAAGGCTAACATCCACACTGTATAAACTGATCAGCCAAATTGAGAAGCTGCTGACTGGTTGACTTGGCATATACTGCAAGTAGTCTCATTCACAATTGATAAAATGACTTCTCACCCTGCATTCTTGGAGGTTTAGCCCTTGAAGGACAGATTCAGCGTGACCTATACCAATCGTACTTTGCATGAGATGCGAGGAAAGAGGGAGGGGAGAGCAAAGAAGGGAGAGGACAGTAAGAAAGAAGGAGGGGAGGAGAGGAAAGAAGAAGGAAGAAAGAAAGGAAGGAAGGAAAAAGGAAGAGAAGGAGGCAGGGGAAGAGAAAGAGAGACAGAGGTTTCACTAGAGAGAGAAATATAGTATGATTTTATGCATCAGATCAAATCTTAAATTATTAAAGTTCCTGATGAGAAGAAATAAGAGTCTCCCAAACTTTACCTATGTCTTTTTGCGCCATTTACCTTGTACAGAGTCAACAAACTAATCCCCTTAAAGTGTTTTGTCCAAGTCACTCTCATGTTCAGAACCATTAATATCTCTGCATACACTGTTATGGGATTAAAAATCAATGCTTGTGTCGAATAATTTAAGGTTTTCTTAAATCTAGCCTCAATATGCAAACTGTGTGTGTGTGTGTGTGTGTGTGTGTGTGTGCACATGTGCACATGCATGCATGTCAAGGTAATAAGCTCATGGGATCTTGGTTCTGTTTCTGCAATTCATTAGTCATATGACAAAGATCACTCATCTTTTCTAGGCCTCAATTTTATTTTTGTAATGGGAATAATAGTAATAATAGCAGTAATGGTGATGATAGCTATGTAATGGTGCTTAACTGATTTAAATAATGTTTTTGGGGAAGGAGTCAAATCACAGGCGATGTCTGCAGGTGCTTCCCCACTCTGTGTGGTCACCGGCACTGTTAGTTGTTAGTACATGAACAGAAGGGTGAATCAGACTCATCTTAACTCAGTACAGAGGAGGCTTTAGAAGCCTGATGGAATGCATAATTAAATGCCTCTACTCATTCTGTCACATGCCAGACCATCGTCAATTCAAAATTTAGTTCTCTGGGGAGACTTCAAGTCTTGATAGTCTATAGAGTTGATTTATATAAAAATCCAAGAGCACAGCTTCCACTTTTGGGGGGTAAGCATAACATTCCATAGCTCCCTACTTCTTTTGGACTTTGGTGGCTTATTTTATAACAGTTATTTGGAAAGACTGCGATAAAACATATAAAAGATAATGTTGCTTACAAAGCACATGATAAGGCTCCCTTTTCTTCCATCACCATCACCTCCTCATTTTCCTCCTGCTGACAGTGTACTTTCAATGCACTGTCTAGATATGTATTAGGTATCTATTACTTTCCATCTAGATATACATCTAGATATGCATTAGGTTCCATCACATGCCATTGCTGGTATTTGACCATTTAGACTTCTAAAAACAGCAATGTATTATGGTTCAACCGAATACGTATCCACATTATAAATGTATAAATTTTAGCCTACAGTCTCTTCTGATTAAATACTCTTCCACTCAATATGTTTTGGAGATCTTTGCATGTCAAAATGTGTAGATATATACCTTGTTCTTTTTAAGGCCACAAAACCTCTTATGTTACAGGTATGTCCTTATTTATTTGAATATTTACTTCCTTATTAATGGTTATTTATTTAGTACTCCCCCACCTCTGTTTTCACAGTTGTGAGGGATGCTGCATGACCGTCTCAGAATTACACCTCTGTGTACATAGGTGATTTTTTTTTTTTTTACAAAACATATTCCTAGAAGGAGACACTTCAGGGTTTTTAAAAAATCATCCCTTCTGCCTTTTGCTTGGTGAATGCTTAGTAAATTTGTAATTATATGACCAATGATTTATGTACAATGAGCTTTATGTGCAAAAAACTCTCAGCTTTAATTTTGCAAAGTGATCTCTTACTTCAGACTTGGGCTACCTTAAGGGAAAAAAAAAAGGAAAACCTTTTGAGTTTTTAAATCTTAATTATACTGAAGAGATGAGTTGGTTTTAAGAGGGAAAGAAGTTCTCCAAAAAGTTGCAAAATGCAAAATACAATAGGAAAGTGATGTGTGTGCGTGCATGCATGTGTGCGTGCACACATTTTGGACATTTTATGTCCAAGTCAGTATGAAAAATGTGAATCCTTGGGGGAGCTGCCATTTTGCTACTGAGGTCCAAGGTCGTGTATCTAACAGTTCTAAATTTCTACCCCTGGGAAGCAAGTATATGCTCACTGTTCCCTTTAATAAAGGCACAGAAATGGACCATGCAGTCTGCATCAAAGCATGAGTGAGTGCTATTCATTTTAAGAAGCACTCAAGCACTGTGAAAATTAGCACTGGAACATGGTTCCAAATGAAAGCGACACCATGGGCCTAATGAGAAACTGAATACCATATATTCATCTCCCCTAGTCCGGGATCTTTCTCTTCTGTCATTTGAGTGGTTCTGAAACGCCTTCTCCTCCTGGGCACAGTCTCTTCAAGGCTGAGCTGCATCTCACTTCCTTCCCTTGCCTGGCTGCAAATGAGAGCCCCTCTAGCTTTTTCCTTTCCACTCTCCACTGCCATTTGGGGTTTAACCGTGTGGGAAGCCCTGATTCTTTTTCTATTTATGTGCCCATCTCTGTCTTTCTTTGCTGCTGTCTTTTGCTTTTGGTGTGATGACTTTTATGGTTTGCAAACAGCCAAAGCTGACTGATGAATACACCCTATTTGTTGGTTGGTTTGCTTTTGAGCAAATCAAACTTTGAAAAATTGTCTGGATAGGGAAGGGTCACTTAGCAATGACTTACCTAATGCTGTTAGGAACTGAGGTGGGGGGTCTGGGGTTTCAGATAGGATAAAGGTTTGAAAATTTCCCCTAAGCATTTGCTTAAAAATCATGTGTTCCATAATGTTCCTCAAATAATGGTCAAAATGATATTCTCCTTTCAGTATTCAGTGTCATGCCTTCCTTCCATGAAGAAAACTGGTGTGTTTCCTTTACACTATTGGTGAGAAACTCCAGGTGAGAGCTAGGCATTCCCATGTTAATGGATCTTTGGAATGACTAGCAATGCTTCATGGAAAAATACCTTTTTGAGGCTTGCTGTGTCCTGGAAATATTGATAGAATTTAGATTATGGTGGTGAATAAGATGTACAAAATCCCACCCTCATGAAGGTTACAAGCTAATTAATGCCTTTGTTGTTTACTACCACATAAATTATACCACCAGTTGGTGACTAGAAAAACACACTCTTATTATCTCACAGTTTCTGTGGGTCAGGAATCTGGGAACATCTTGAATGGTTTTGGTAGGTGTTGGTTGGACAAAATCATGTTAGGGTTCTACTAAAGGAAGAACTGCCTCTTAGCTCTTGTTGGTGGGTCTCAGAAGGTCCACTGCCCAACCTCAGTGGTGTGGACCTCTCTAGAAGGCTGCCTCACAACAAGGTCCTGGGTCACCGAGACTGGGTAATACAAGGCACAGTGAGAAAAGACACCAAGATGGAAAACACAGGCTTTTTATTACCTCATCTTGGATATGGCATCCCATAATTTCCACTTGACTTTATTTATTAGAAATTATTTCATTAATCTAGTCCACCCTCAAAGGGAGGCAGTCACACAAGGATAGGGATCATTGGGGACCATCTTAGATGCTTCCTACCAAATGTATTGCATGTCCACCCTGGGAAGCACTGAGAAAAGCCTGGAATGGCAGTAATGGTAATAATGGCCAGTGACATTCATTGAGGACTTGATACCGTAATGGCTTTGTATTAAGACTCATGGTAATAAAGGTTCACATTTATTGAGCAACCACTGAGTGTCAGGCACTGTGTTAAGTGCTTCATGTGCCTCTTCTCATTTAATTCTCAAAACAACCCTCACAGGTGGTCTTGTGTGCCCATTTTACAGATGTGAAAACCGAGGCACAGATACCAGCAATCTCTGAAACTCCCTTCTCTACCTCACACACCATAGGCCCACATTTCTATCCCATTCACCAACCACATAGTAAGTCTAAATTCATTTCCCTACCTTGAATATCCAGACACAGAGAAAACTCAGCCAATCAATCAGGTCCTCACTGTGTTTCTGAAAGCCTAGGGGTAAGTGGTAATTGCCTTGCGCAGGTGATGAGAAGTTAGCCAAAGTACTTTTCCAGCAAAACTATTATACTTCATGGACATAGGTCACATACACCAATACCTTCACTTGTCCCAGCCTCTCCTCCCAAACCAATTTATTGGAATGCAGCCTCACTTCATAAGCAAATACATCATCAATAAATAATCAAGGTTCCAACTTGTTGCCTCTCTCACCCAATGTACATCTCCATCCAGTGAGTCCATTCATGCTTAAAACAACCTTTCAGAAAAGAAACTGAAAACAAAAATCCGTGACACCAGTTGGGGTCATGGGAATCAGAAAATGCAGCTCATGTGACTTGGGGGAGGGCAGTGAGGCTGCCATTAGGGATTTGTTAAGAAGTACTCTACTCAGTTTTAAGGTAAAGAGAGACAGAGAGGGCTCTGGAGATGTCCACCATGCATTTCGCTGATGGTTATGAGCAGCATCTCTATACCAGACTGTGCTAGGCATTGTCTTATGACAACCCACAGGACACAGGCTTTCATGGTCTGCTGGGAGTAGTCAGCTGACAACTTAAATAACATATGACATATGCTAGGCAGAGGGGGCTTAGGATTCTGTGGGAGCACATGGTGTTGAGAAGAGCATGGGAGGGAAGGCTTCCTGGAGGAGGAGTTGTCTAAGCTGAGAGCTGTAAGGCAAGAGAGAGTTAGACAAAAGACAAAGGAGAGGGCAGCTTGCCAGACTTTAAGTAGAATACCTGAATACCCAAAGATAACAGAAATCATGATGTATCTGTACAACTGCAAGACATCCAGTCTGTTGATGAAAAGGACAACCAGAAAAAAAAAAGAAAAAAAAAAGAAAAAAAAGAAAAAAGAAAAGAAAAAAAAGAAAGAAAAGAAAAGAAAGAAAAGAAAAGAAAGGAAAAGAAAAGAAAAGAAAAGAAAAGAAAAGAAAAGAAAAGAAAAGAAAAGGACAACCAGGTGAGGGCTGGGAAGAAAAGGCAGAGAAGTGACTGGTTGGAGGAGTGACCAGAGTTCAGATCTTGATGGAGTTTTTAAGCCAAGTTAAATATTTGGGGTTTAATAGCAAGTATGTTGATGGAGGGGTGGTGGGGAACCAAACTGTCCTCTCAATGCACAGCCTAACTCCTTTTAAAATGTTTATCAGAGAGCTTTGGGAGTACTTTTGAATCAATGCTAATGTGTTAACAACCCTGATATTCTATGTTTCTAGTAACCATGAGACATGGAGAGAGGCAGTATGAAGTAGTTATTAAGAACACAGTTTCTGGAATCAGAGATGTATAAGTTGGAATTCTAGCTCAATCATTGCTTAATGTATGATGTTGGGGAAATTCTTTAGCTTCCAAGAATCTCCATTATCCCATCTGAAAAATGGGGATAATATACTTACCTCTTAGAGCTTTATAAGAACTGTATTGTATTTGCTGCAAAGCAAATTACCACATGCTTAGAAGCTTAAAACGGTACACATTTATTATCTCACAGTTTTTGTACACATGGCTTAGCTGAGCCCTCTGCCTAAGATCTTGCAGACTGCAATCAGGGTATCAGCCAAGACTGGATTCTTGTCAGCTTCTCTGGAGCTTTCTCCAAGTACCCTCAGGTTGTTGGCAAAATTAATTTCCTCGTGGCTGTAGGATTCATGGCAGCTTGCTTCTTTAAAGCCAAAAATGGAGACAGTGAGAGAAAAGGAAAGAGAAAGGTGGCAGGGAGAGGGAGAAGGAGAAAGAAAGAGACATGGGTTTTAGTACAAGATGTTATAAACTAATGTAATAATGTTCACGTAATCACAAATATCCTATCACCTTTACTGTATTCCATCAGTCGGGAGCACATTGCAGGTCCCAACTACACTCAAGGAGAGAGAAGTTCACAAAGGCATGGATACTAGGCAACAGAGGGTCATGGTGGTAAGCAATCTGAAGTCTCTACACCTCAAGACTCTAGTAAAGTCATTTACAGAAAGAATCAAAGAGTATAGCCTGGTGCCTGGCACAAAGCAAACTTTCTTGAATCTGTCAACTGTTATTACAGTTAGCATATGATTTGAGGATGATGCAGTAAACTGTTGCTGGTGGTTTGTATCACCAAGTTGCATTGGATGTACTAGATTGGTTGGCTGTACTGGCCCAAGGATGCTAAGAGGAGGAGATCACCGTTACCTTTCTCATATTGTAGATGAATGAAAGTCACTTTCTATAAGTGTAAGCCACAGCTGGAATCCACTCAAGTGCTGCAATGTGTATGTATGTATATGACCATGCATTTGACTCAGACTAGGAATACAGAGCATATATCCACACCTATGTGTTGCTATATTCACTGTATGCAGAAGGCAGTAAACTCTGCATGTGCATAAATATGTGCTTGTGTGTGTACATCTGTGTCTCCGTGTATGCATATATATGGACATACATGCATATAATTAGCAGTTATCATCGTATCACTATATGGTGAACTGATTATAAAATCATCACAACTGTCGAGAACCTGTACTGGGGTAAACATTATGCTAGGCTCTGATGATTAAAATAGTAGAAAGTGTAATATATGAGCTACCTCTTCAAAACAAGTGAATGATTGTGTCAGATAGACAAACAATTTAAAAATGCCATGTGGGAGTTCTACTTCCAGTTAAGACAGAACTTCCTGAGAATGAGCTCCACTCTGTTTCATCTGCTGAATATCAGATAAAGTGCACTGCAGAGCAAAGAAAGTAACCAGGAATATAGGGACATAGCGTAATGATAAAAGGGTCAGTTCACCAGGAAGACATAGTAATCCTAAATGCATATTTACCACACTACAGAGCTTCAAAATAAATGAAACAAAACCTGACAGAAATGAAAAGAGAAATGGAGAAATCCACAAATACAGTTGAGGACTTTAAGACCTCTTAGTATTTGACAGAATCTCTAAAGAGAACATCTGAAAGACCATAGAAGGGCCTACACCACCAACCAACAGAAAATCATTGAAATATATAATCCACACCATCCAACAAGAGCAGAGCACCCATTCTTTTTGAGCTCATGTGGCACATTCACCAAGATAAGCCATATTCTGGGTTATACACCAACCTTAACAAATTTGAAATCGTTGAAATCATACCACATTCTTCTTTGATAAAAGTAGAATCAAATTTGGACACAGTAACATAAAATTCACAGGAAAACCTACCTACACTTGGAAATTAATGCAGGTGAGACTAATCTATGGTTCAAGATGAAGTCTCCAGGAAATTATAATATTTCAAACTGAATTAAAATTAAAATACAATACAAAATATATAACATGAAGCTAAAGTAGTGCTTTGAGGAAAATTTATAATGCTAAATGCTTCTATTAGAAAAGAAAAAAGTTCTCAAATCAGTGATCTAAGCTTTCATCTTGAGAAACTAGAAAATTAAGAGTAAGCAAATGGAAAAAAAAGCAGATGGAAAGAAGGAGGTACAAAATATAAAAACAGAAATCAATAAAATTTAAATAGAGATGCAAGAGAAAATCCAACCAAAACAGATTCTTTCAAAGTATTAAAAATTTGATACATCTCTAATAAGACTGACAAAAGAAGAAAATGACAAAAATTATAAACAGCACATGCATTAAAGAAATAAGGACCTATTACAAACAATTTATGTACATTTATTCAATAACCTAGATAGAATAGACTAGTATTCCATGAAAATCAGTAATGATACTCATCCAAGGTGAACTAGATAATATAAATAGTACAAAAGTTTTTATGAAGTTTAATTTATTTAGAATCTCCTTCCAAGACAAACGTTTATAAACTCTGATGGTAATCACTATGTATTCTACTAATATTTACAGTTGAAAACACACCAATTATGCGCAGTTTCTTCCAGAATAGAAAAGGAGGAGCAGAATACGTCCCAACTCATGTTATGAAGCTAGAACTAACCTGATACCACTCCTAGGTAAAGGACATGCAAGAAAAAGAAACTATATCTCATGAAGTTAGACAAAAAAAATACCCTCAACAAAATATTAACAAATCAAATCCAGCGATATAAAAAATAATAATAGCACAGCACAGTCAAGTAAGGTTACCCTAGGAACATAAGACTGATTTAATTTGAAAGATTCATGCACTTCATTATATTAACATAATAAAAAGGACCCTATAAGCTAACACCAAAATATATTTGAAGAAAATGTACGTCAATAACAAAAACTTTCAACTAACTGAAACTAGAAGGGAACTACCTCATCCTGATAAAGAGGATCTGCCAAAAACCCTACAGCTGCCATCATTTAGAGCAGGAAAAAGGAAGCAAGGGCCACACTTACCACTCCCATATGACCTATCTTGGAAATCTTAGTGCAATAAGGCAAGAAAAAGAAATAAAGAGTATCCTTATTAAAGAAAGGAAGAGCTAAAAATATACCAAGTTACCAAGAACTCTCGAGCACTTTACACAACTGATAAATGAGTTTATCATTGCACCAGGTTAAAAGGTCTGAACAAACATCAGTCTGTATACTATATCAGTATCTATATCTACATGTCTATACTAGCAAAGAACATTTGGAATCCAAAATTTAAAAATAAACTGTTGACAGTGTTTCAGAAAATTAAGTATTTATGTATAAAACAACAAGCATGTAAAGGATTTTTATGATGAAAACTCTTCATGCAATTAATTAAAGAAGATCTAAATGAATAGAGGAATACCAGGTTTTGTGGATTAGAAGACTCCCCATAGTAAATATCTTAATTCTCCATAAATGATCTAAAGATTTAACACAATACAAAGAAATTTCAGTGGATTTTTTGTAGTTATAAGCATAAGAACTCTTAAGCTCATATGGTAAGATAAATGAACTAGAGTATCCCAAATAGAGAAGAATAGAGAATAAAGTTAGGTGAACATATCTTAATATGTTTTACGAGTATATTTGATTTAATGTAAACTAAGAGTAATCAAGATAGTGTAGTATTTGGCAGAGAATAGACATGTTATCAATGGAACATTAGAATAGAGCCCAGAAATAGACCCACACCAATATAGTTAATTGAATCTTGGAAACAGTCGTTATAGCAAAATCAGGGGAAAATTATTTTTTTAACAAACAATATTGGAACAATTAGAAATCCATATGCAAAATGTATGAGCCTTGCTCTACATTTCATAACTTATACAAAAATTAACTTAATATGAATCATAGATTTAAATGTATCATGTAGAACTATAAAATTTTAGAAGAAAATACAGGAGAAAATATTCAAGTTCTGGGGAATCAAAAAGAGTTTTAAGGATGACATCAAAATCGCAATCCAAAAAAGAAGAAAAATCAATCTGACATAGGATTTAAAAAAAAAAAATTATCCACAAAGAGCTATTGTTTAAGAAGTAAAAGATAAAAAAAAAAAAAAAAAAAAAAAAAAAAAAGAAGTAAAAGATAAGAAAGGGAGAAACTGAGAGAAAATATTTGCAAATCACCTTTCTGATAAAGGGCCAGTATCTAGAATGTATAATGAATTTTCAAAACTCAAAAGTCAGAAAAAAACAATTTAAAAAATGGAGAAAAAAGTTGGACTAGTCACAGAAAAGATATTCCTAAGGCAAGTACATGGAAAGATGTTTAATATCAGTAACCATTTGGAAAATATAATCAGATACTGGGATGAGATAGACACCTAGTAACATGCATAAGGTTCTTTAAAAGATTTTATTTACTTATTTTGAGAGAGAGGACATATGAGTGGGGGGAGAACAGAAGGAGAGAAAGAGGGAGAGAAGCAGACTTTCCACTCAGCAGGGAGCCCCACACACGGCTGGATCTCACGACCCTGAGATCATAACCTGTGCCCAAATCAAGAGTTGGAAGCTCAACTGACTGAGCCACCCAGGTGTCCCAAGGTTGCATAATATTAAAAATATTGGAAATATTTAGGGACACCTGAGTGGTACAGTTAGGTAAGCCTCTGGCTGTTGGTTTCAGGTCAGATCGTAATCTCAGGGTTGTGGGATAGAGCCCTCCTTGGGGGCCCCGTGCTCAGCAAGGAGTCTGCTTGGGACGCTCTCTCCCTCTCCCTCTGCTCCTTTCCCCCACACACTCTCTGTTTCTGTCTCTGTCTAAAATAAGTCAATCTTTAAAGAATACTGACAATTATCTAGTGCTGGTGAGGATTTAGAAAACCCAGGTTTCTCATATATTGCCATTGGGAATGTAAAATGGGACCACCCCTTTGGAAAATATTTGACAGTGTATTATAAAGTTAAACATGTACCTCCATAGCCTAGTAATCCCAGTCCTGGGATTTTACACAGGGAAATGAAACCTTCTAAACAAAAGGTTTAAAAACCTATACATAAAAACAAAACAAAAACCATATACAAGACTATTTATAACAGCTCTATTTATAAAATCCTCAAACTGGAAACAACCCAAATGTCTTCAGATAGGTGAATGAGTAAACCAACTGTGGTATATCCATATAATGGAATGTTACCCAGCAACAAAAGAACTATTGATCCATATAACAACTGGATCCATTGAAAGACATTATGCTGAGTGAAAGAGCAAAAGATCTCCTGCAGTGTGAATCCATTCAATGACATTTTTGAAAAAAACTATAAGAATGGAGAACGGATCAGTGGTTACTGGGAGATAGGAATGGGAAAAGTGATTATGAAGGAATAGCACAGGGAGATTTTTAGGTGATGGAACTATTCTGTTTCCTAATCATGATAACAATTACAAGATGTATGCATTGTGTTGTAATTTGTAGTACTGTATGCTCAAAATGTCAAGTTTAAAGTATATTAATGTAAATAATAACATGTAAGCTATATATGAGGATAGAGTCTTTATGTGTTTTTTGTTGTTGTATGTCCAGCCTCTAACATAGTTCCTGGCAAAAATGACATACTTAAAAACCTTTGTGAAAAAAAATATGGGTATTGAATACATGAAGGGATAAAGAATCATTTTTTAAAAACTCCATATGTTAGGAGCTAATATGGGAGAAATACACAGCGCCTACTTGGATATATACATTCATATGTACATGATATTACTTTGCAGCAAGAAATTGCATATAAGTAATAAGATGTACTACTTTATTTTTAGAATTTGCAATATAAGTAGGCCATTGATGGGCTTTACAGGGGCCGGGGGTGGTGTGGTCACTCGATCTAGTTTCTGTTTTAAGATTCACAGCCTGCAGTGGAGAATGGAAAGAAGACAAGCAACAGTGGAAGCTATAGGTTTTAATCAATGCTACATCAATGCATATTATTCTGCATATGTGCATATGTCTTCGTACATGTGTTGCATGTCTAATTCTAGAAATGGAGTTACTAGATCAAAGAATATGCATATTTAGAAACGTTATACATACAACCACATAACCCTTTATTTTATTTTATTTTCCACATGACCCTTTAAAATGCCCATAGTGTTTTATACTTTTACCAAGTATCAGGAGGGTTTTTAATAGACTTGTAGATACAATATATGTTAATAAAATATCTGTAATTTAAAGTATGTGCTGTATACATCTATACTGCTTTTTTCTTGTAGTAATAATAACTTGTAGGCTTTTTAAAGGACTTTTAATAATGGGATGTCTAGGTAGCAAAGCCAGTTAGGCATCCCACTCTTGGTTTCGGCTGAGGTCATGATCTCAGGGTCGTGAGATTGTGCCCCACATGGAGCTCCACGCTTGCCACCGAGTCTGCTTGAGACTCTCCCCTCCCTCTGCACCTCCTTCCCTCTAATGCAAATAAATAAATCTTTTTAAAAATACTTCAATAATGTCTTTTCCACCAGGGTAGTGTATTATACCCCTGACTTCCCAGCTAACTTTGACATCCCATCCCAAAATGTTAACATCGGAATGACTCAGAATGCCCAAAAGCAGACAAACTAACTCCTCAACACACAGAGAAAAGGCAGCTGGGTTTGGTACAGAGGTTACCAATGCGGAAGCTGTCCTTTCCAATGAAAATAGACAGCCAGTGTGGAAACAGTCGTTATCCCATTTCTATATATGACTCTGATTCATAAATTACTAAAGTGTATTCCTGAGAAATAAATACTTCACCAGCCAGTGACAGACTTATGAGCTAATTAAAATCTGAGCCCTGGAAGAAGTGGTGCCATTAGCTCGATTCACAGGCCTGGAAAGCACGCGGCTGCTCTTTGACTCAGAGGTACACGTTTACATATGGAAAGGAGGGGGCTGGCTTATTAAGAACAACATTTGGTTTGTGGTGAAGGCAGATTTCTGTTGACGCTGAAATATTTAAAGAAAACCAAAAGTGACAACACAAAGGTTCTCTGCTCAAGAGGGAGGCAGATTTGCACAGTGGTTAAGCGTATAGGCTCTGGTCTCAGACTGCCAGAGTTCAGATCCCAGCTCTGCCATTTATCAGATACGGGACTTTAGGTTCATGCTCAGACTTCCTAAGCCCAGTATCCTGTCCATACAAAGGAGCAAAGAAATACCATCTTTCTCATAGGGGTGTAATTATTAACTCTGATAATGTATTTAGATCAGTAGCAACATGCCAAGCAAATGGTTCCTCAATAAATGTTAGATAACTAGAACTGTTTTCATGTTTAAATGTCCAGTTTTCTGTTAAAAAATTTGCAGCCCATTGGATTATAAGCAGTTTTCCAGTACGAAAAGTTGTTCTTTTGGAAAATGAGGATAATGTACATTTTTTAAGCACTTATTATGTGCCAAGTCAAGGATGGTTCCAAGCATTTTAACGCACTCTCTCATTCGCTCCTCACAATAACCACAGAGATGAATATCATTTATTCCACTTTACAGAAGAAACTGACAAGCACTGGTGATGGGTTATTTGCTCCAAAATTCAACCTAAATTATTCTTTTAAGAACCTTTATTTACTACAGCTCTCACCTCAAACAATTATAAGAGGTGGCCTCAGATTTCAAGTCCAAGCTCTAATTGTTCTTTCCTAGACTCCTTTGGTCTAAACAGCTATGGGCAAGGACGTGATTCATGTAGTCATACATGGTTGCTAACATCCTACTCCTCTGAGTAGGATTGCAATTTCAGAGAAATAAAGTCTGTGTGAACTGGGTACAGATGTTTTCCATAAAAATCAGTATTATTCAGCATTGTCCACATCTTCCTTTATTTGTAGTCTTGTCAACAATATGTAACATTAGCCACTGTATCTATTGCTATGTGGTTGCTTGCAAGAGAGGAAAGAGGGTTAAAAATAATGATATAAATAATAATGCTAAGAATAGCTAGTAAGTAGTGCTTCCTATATGTCAGTTCTGGTTATAAGCATTTTATGAGTAATAATGTATTTGATACTATGACTGTTTGGGGTTGAACACTATCATCATCCCCATTTTATAAATAGTGTAATGCCATGGTATGGAAAAGTAAATATTTTCTTATTAGTAAACACACAGCAGTGTTTGATGGCAGGGATTTACTTACCAGTTTTCTGGGATATAGTATATCCTGAGAGAGAGAGAGAGAGAGAGAGAGCATAAATCAGCACTGAACCAGGGTTTGGATAAGACAGGATGAGAGTTAGTCAAAGACAATTCTAGGTGTGGTATGATTTTAGGTAAGTGTGTAACTAAGGATTGAATGAGATTCCCACCCCCGCTCCACCAGTGG
This sequence comes from Canis aureus, assembly GCF_053574225.1. Classification (NCBI taxonomy): domain Eukaryota; kingdom Metazoa; phylum Chordata; class Mammalia; order Carnivora; family Canidae; genus Canis; species Canis aureus. The sequence goes on from NC_135618.1 coordinate 43,066,172, forward strand.
ACTTTGGGTTGTAATCTTCAGGAATGGGCCTTTGTCTTCTACATTTTCCTTTGTAGCCCTGTGGAGACCAGTTGAAGCCTAAGCACATCTTGTTAAGATGGCCGGACTTAGAAGAAAAGTAGTTTGCAAGAGTAGAAGGACTTTATTAAGCAGGACATTACTCAGGATGTTACTGGTTGCAAGTGACAGAATGACAACTCCAACAGGCTTAGATAGAAGAGAGAAGTTATTGGCTTACATAACTGCAAAGACCAGGAAGGGACTGGGTCCAGCTGTGCAGACAGATCACCTGAAATCTGGATCTTTTCTGTTATTTTGCTTAGCTTTTCTCTGTGGATAGGATCTCAGAGGACTCAAAAGATGCAGAAGTTCTAGACCTATTTTCTACCAAAATAGGAATAGTGGAAAACAAATGCCTACTTCCTGAACATTGTCACACACACACACACACACACACACACACACACACACACAAAGAGGATTTTCTTTGAACAAATAATAGTGTGTACCAAATGCCAGTCACTTTCCGTAAGCACTTTATATATGATCTGTTGTCACATTCATCTGTACAACAACCCTATAAAATAGGCATTATGATTAACCTCATTTTAAGATGATAAAATTTAGGCACAGAATGGTTGTCAGTTGGTTATATGACTATGTCACAGACGGGCCCCAAACTTAGTGACTTCAGATGGTCACCAGTTACTGTTTCTCCTGAGACTTCCTGTTCTGAGCTATGCTTGCTCTGGAGTCTGCAGGTACCAGGTCAGGTGGTACCTGGACCCTTGTGTGCCCAGGGCTGAAATGACTCAGTTCAGCTCCATGTGCTCCTCACATACCCTCAGCAGGCTAGCCTGGTCCTCACAGGAAGATAGAGAAGCCACAGTGAGCTGCCAGAGAAAAGGGCAGAAGTACTCAAGGTTCCACCCCCATTCCAGCTTGACTGAGATATAAATGGCATATAACATTGTATGAATTTAAGATGTCTAGCATGATGATTGGATGCATGTGTAAATTATGAAATATATTACCACAATAAGGTTAGTTCACTCATCCATCCCCTCACTTAACTACTGTGTGTGTGTGTGTCTGGTATGAACATTTACAATCTCTCTTAGCAAGTTTCCACTACATAAAACACTATTTCTAACTGTATTCACCGCGCTATATATTAGATCCCTAGACCTTATTCATCTTGTAAGTGAGAGTTTGTGCCTTTTGACCCACATCTTCCATTACCCCTATATCTCAGCATCTGGCAACCATCATTCTACTCTGTTTCTATCAGTTTGACTTTCTTAAGTGCCCACATATAAGTGAGATCATACAATATTTTTCTCTCTCTCTCTTTCTCTGACTTATCTCACCTAGTATAATACCTTCACGGCCCGTCCATGTTATCACACATGGCAGGATTTCCTTCCTTTTTATGGCTATGATATATAATATTTTCTTTTTTTAAGATTTTATTTATTTATTCATGAGAGACAGAGATAGAGGCAGAAGCATAGGCAGAGGGAGATACAGGCTCCCTGCAGAGAGCCTGATGTGGGACTCGATTCCAGGACCCCGGGATCACGACCTGAACTGAAGGCAGACACTCAACCACTGAGCCACCCAGGCTCCCTATGTCACATTTTCTTTATCCATCCATCTGTCAGTAGATACTTAGGTTGTTCCCATTTGTTGACTGTTGTGAAAAATGCTGCAATGAACAATGGGGTACGTATGTCTCTTTGAGATATAATTTCATTTTCTTTGAATATAGATCCAGAAGTTGGATTGCTGTTTTATGATAGTTCTATTCTGACTTTTTGTGGAACCTCCATCTTTTACATGTTGGCTGTGCCACTACATCTCCACCAAGAATACACAAGGGTTACCCTTTCTTCACATCCTTGCTCACACTTGTTATCTCTTGTCTTTGGTAAAAGCCATTCTGACAGATAGATGTAAAGTGATTTCTCATTGTGGCTTTAATTTGCATTTCCTTAATGATTAGTGATGTTCAGCATCTTTTTATTTCCCTATTGGCCATTGTATGTTTTCTTTGGAAAAATGTCTATTCGGGATTATTAGTCCTTTTACTATAGAGTGGTATGAGTTCCTTATATGTTTTAGATATTAACCCCTTATCTGATATATGGTTTTCAAATATTTTCTCTCATTCTATAGGTTGTCCCTTCATTTTGTTGATCATTTCTTTTGCTATGAAGAAACCGTTTAATGTCAAACTTGGTTTTTGTTGTTGTTGTTTTCTTGTGTTATTTTTTTCCACTTGTTTGCTTTTGCTTTCATTGCTTGTGCTTTGATATCATACCAAAAAATAGTTGCCGAGACCATAGTCAAGGAGCTTTCCTCTTTATGTTTTCTTCTGGAAGTTTTACAGTTTCAGATCTTATATTTAAGTCTTTAATCCATTTTGAGTTAATTTCTGTGAGTGTTATAAGGGTCTAATTTCATCCTTTTGCACATGCACATTCAGTTTTCTCAGTACTGTTGTTTTGATTACCATAGCTTTGTAGCATAGTTTTAAATTGGGAGATGTGATGCCTTCATCTTTGCTCTTCTTTTTCAAAATTGCCATTTTTATTTGAGGTCTTTTGTGGTTCCGTGCCAAGTAGGATTCTTTCTTTTCCCTATTTCTGTGAAAAGTGCCTTAGAATTTTGATAAGGATCTCATTGAATCTATAGATGGCATTGGTTACTATGGACATTTTAACAGTATGAATTCCTTCAATGCATGAACACAGACTATCTTCCCATTTATTTTTTTTCTTTAATTTCTTTCATCATTAGCTTATAGTTTTCAGTGTGCAGATCTTCCTCTTCCTTGGTTTAATTTATTTCTAAGCATTTTATTGTTTTCGATGCCATAGTAAATAAAATCATTTTACTTATTTTTTTACAGTTGGGTTGTTGTTCATATATAGAAATGTGATCGATTTTTTTATGTTGAGTTTGTATCCTTTATCTTTATTGAATTTGCTTATTAGTTCTAACAGTTTTTTCTTATGAAGTCTTTAGGGTTTTCTATATATAAGATCATGTCATCTGCAAACAGAGACAATTTTTCTTGCCTAATTGCTTAAGGCCTTTTGAGGTTTATGCTCAGAACCAAAACACTGTCAGTTGTGCCACTCTTTTTTTTTTTTCTTTTTTTGCCAAAGCAAGTAATGACTCCAGCTCAGATTCAAACGTTAGGGAAAATAGATTGCCACTTCATAGGAGGGTATTGATAGTTACACAGAAAAATGACCTTGATAAATAATAGGTGAATAATTTGGGCCATTTTTGTAATCAGTCCATCATAGTGATTATGAAACATGCTCAGAGTTACATTTCTATCAGGAATCAAACCAAGTAAGTCTGGCTCTAGAGTCTAAGTTCTTAACTATTACATTATTCTATATATTTTTACATTGTTTGGTTGATTTAGCTTAATTGGTGGTCCCACAACTGAATCAATCATTTTGGCCAGGACAATGAAATATTGTCACTGGTTAAGCTTGAGTCATGCCTGTACCTCAGGTAAGGGGGAGAAATCAGCCCCATATGAAGTACAACTACTAGAAGCTTATAGGATTGGTTGCATAAGGGAGAATCATTTTCAGAAGGAGGAGAAATGTAGATGTCAGGACCCACAACTAATGCTTCTCATTATATGATGCAACAGGTACAATTGTGGGTAAAGTTCAAGGGGAAAGCATGTCTTGGATTAGGTTAAAAATAGAGATATGTTGCATCTGTTTTGTTTACTGAGGAAGAAGATAAAAGAATTTCATTTAGCTCTAATTTTATGCACATGGTGGGTGGCTGGATAAGGATAAGGGATTAGGGAGAGATGTCTTACGGTATGAGGCAAAAATATCAAACTTCAAATGTCCTAGAGAATCCAAATGGAGTTTTTACACAATTTTTGAATTCTCAAGGCTAGCATAACTCCTGGCTTGCAAGAGACATTTATCACGCTTTTCAGAAAAGGGCAGATGATTAGCTGGATGACTAGATAATGGATGTATGATGAATAGGTGGATGGATGGATGGATGGAAACATGGATGGATGGACGGATGGATGGATGGATGGATGGATAGATGATAGGTGAATAAATCAGCAATGAATGAATCTGTAGATGATAGGTTGAAGCTTGTGTTGCATTTTACTTCCTGCCTTAAATTTTGTGAGCAGTGCCAAATTGGATATGTGTTTCTCCACATCTGTCTATACCTAGCCTCTATGTCTTCATCCATATGTTTCCTTCCATGTGGAATCTAATTTTCTCATCTAATCTTCCTCATTTTTTTTGAAGAATCATAATTTTGAGGCCAGTCGAATGAGTTAGGTACTCCTACAATTCTGAGAGCATGGTATTATATTATTACATTTAATACTTTTCATGATAATCATTCTTTTACACACTTAGGAATTCCTCGAAGTCATTACACTTGCCATAATCATTGTCATACCCTGTGCTTAAAACATAGAACCTGACCCAGAGAGCGTGCATAGTAAGTATGTCTTCAGTAATTAAATAAAAGGATTGTTAGTCAACATACAAGTAATGTGGATAGGTATAAGTAATTTAGGGTAGGTATGTAGGTATAGTCATGCATATGTGGATTTTATACCCAACAATATTTTTCATGCTCTTTTACTTCATAAATGTAAAACTTTAAAAATAAAACATAAAAATAAGCAATATTCAGGAATCTCATCCTTGGCAAAATTCCCCCCTTTGAATATTGTGCTCCAATGTTGTCAATGCATTTTTTTTTTAAGAGTAGGAGCACAGTAGAGTAGAGACCAAGAATAATGCCAATCTTTTTGTTTCATTTATAACCTGTCAGGCAATTCTGGAATGCCATTAAGAAGAGACCATGAAAAAAAAAAAAAAAAAAAAGAGACCATGATAAATAAAAAAAAGAAAAAAAAAAAGGCCATGATGACACAGTGGGACAGCAATGAGCGTCTTCAGTTTTATTGTCGGTCCTACGTGGAGAAGACACATTGCCTATAAATGGGAGTGATCAATTCTTTTATATCTAATCAAGTAGGTATTTTAACATTGAGGAATTTATGACTTTAAGTTATCTTTTTTATCATAAAAATAACAGCTCCTGCTTAGACAGTGCCTACTTAAGTGTCAAGGACTGGCTAGAAACTTTATGTCTACTGCCTCTGCTCAGACAGGTTTTATAATCTCCATTTTATAGTTGAGGAAACTAATTCAGGGACTTTTGAAGAAACTCACTAGGAACTGCTTGGCTGGCAAGTGACTGGAGCTGAGATTTGAACCCAGGTTCACTTGACTCTGAACGCAGCAGCCTTTCCTGTGTAGAAGAGAGAGCTGGGCCCAGTTGAGATGCACAGAACCTCCTTCAGATCTAATCAGTCTTATCTTTCTGGAAGACAGTCAGCCAAGCAGTCCCTCCTACATTTGATGGGAGGCTCTTGAGCAAATCAGCTACTCAGCCTCCCGGAAGGAGCTTTAATTGGGGTCTGTTCACCATCCTGTGAATATCGGGACACAAAAAATACTAATGTTCCCATTTTCAAAGCTTCCAAGTGGCATGACTCTCAGTCAGCCACATCCCACATCTTATTTCTAGGAGTGAGAGGCTTCACAATATTTTCAAGAAGTGGTTCTACTCCACCTGCACCTGAGCACCACCTGAGGAGGTTTGCAAAGTACTGGTGTTAAGCACGTCCATGTTCATTGCAGCATTATTTACAGTAGCCAAGAGGTGGAAACAATGTAAATGACTATGGACGGATGAATGGATAAAGCAAATGTGGTTGCACGACTCTTGGTCAGCCCCAAGGGGTGAAAAAAAAGAAATCCTGTAATATGCTACAACATGGATGGACCTTGAGGACATTATCTAAGTGAAATAAGCTGGTCACAAAGAGACAAATACTGTGTGATTCCACTTGTATGAAGTACTTTATCAAACTCACAGGAACAGAAAGTAGAAGGGTGGTAGCCAGGGAGCTGGAGAGGGGGGAAATGAAGAGATACTGTTTAATAGAGTTTCAGATTTGTAAGAAGAGAAAGTACCAGAGATCCATGGCCACAATGTGCATACTGTTAAAGTTACTGGACTGTATGCTTACAAAAAATTAAGATGGCACATCTTCTGTTATGTGGCTTTTGCCACAATAAAGAAAATACCAGAACAACTAAAGGAAAATCCTTCAGTGCGACACTCGGACTCACCCCATTAATAAAAGGTCTGTTAATGAAGCAAGTCCTGGACTGAGTACAGAGAACCACCACTTTGGAACAGCTGTCTATAAGACCAACTGATTCTCAGAATCTCCCTGGGGGCCTGCAGACATGAGACCCACCAAAAGACACTGCAAATCAGAATCTTGGGGTCAGTCTTGGAATCTCCGGTTTTAACCAGAGACTTTCTTTCTTTCTTTCTTCTTTTTTTTTTTTCCTTCTAATTCTGATGAATTTGCAGACTGGCGTCAGAAAATAAGACATTTGGTTCTAACGCACCCTGGTATTTCCTTGGCTCTCAGGAGTGACCTCATTATTTCACAACTACTTTTTGATATTATGATTTGTATGTAGGAAATAGTAGGTAGGTTTTAGCACCAAAATTTATGATCCAGAAGAGGGTTTGGTATCATATTCTCAAGGCTTTAGGGGGCAGAGGGCAAGATGGAACATATAATTTAAGAAATCATATTCAGTCTCATGAGAGAAATGTATATTTTGGGCAAAATACTGTTTTATACATAAGCTGTGAAGAGTCAACTTGACAAGTTTTGTCTTTTGGGGATATTTGGATTCTAGACTCTAGTTTCTGTGAATCGTAAATCCCACCGTGGGATGAGAATTTGGGTACGAACATTGCAACTCACATTTTTCAAAAGAGACGTGGTTACAATGGTTAAGCATTAGAATAGAAGCAAGGTTTTTAAAGGAGATTCAGTAATTTTGGCCACTTGGGCTGCGGTAAGCAAAGACTCTACAACAAGAGAGGGTGGTGAGGGGAGAAAACGACCCTTGTCTGAGTTTAAAGCCAGAACAGATGCATGTGATTAATGCCAAAGAAATCTTCCATTTTACTCATGGAGTAAAAAATATAATGCTAAAGCATATTTACATTGGTGAAAGGCACAAGGAAAAAAAATAACAAGCATTTCTTTTTAAAAATGGCATTTTTCTGAGTTGGGCTCACATTTTCATTATACCTATAACAGCACATCATTAAGAAAAGTAGTAATTGATCTGCCGTGAAAGAAAAATAGTGACCAGCACAGCTTCTTTACTGTCAGTCCCCTTGTACTCCAACACGTAATGTTCATTTTGAAATATCATGGCTAATCCAAAAAATATACAGCTACACAGATAAACAACATCAGTTCAGAATATGAATACATGATCTGCTACTTAATATGTCAGTGTATTTGTCAGGTTGATAACATTAGGCTCCGCGGCATTCAGTCCTAAGCCTTGCAATATTTGAAGTCTGATATTGTGCTTCACTAAATTTAATACATGAGCCTCAGTAATGGAGGGAATCGCGTTAGTACTTGGCAGTTTGTTATGCTGTATAAAATTGACTGCCCTGCAAATACAATAGTGCTCGTAAAAACGGCGGTCAGCAGAGGGGGTGTAATGCATTTTGGAGGTTTCAGTAAAGGTCCAGATGAAATTTATTGAGATTTTTGCCATTTGGGTGATGATCAATAGAGCCGGGCTAATAATTTGTTGTGAGGACGTTCTCCCGGGATATGACATTTTGCTGAGAAACTTTGGGAATTCAGGAAGTAGACTAAAGGATGATACTGCCCGAGTATATATAACCGTCAAAGACTTTCACATCACTCCGAGAGAGGATTTACAGTGACGGTGATTACTTCTTCAGGCATCGAGGATGTGGTGCACTCAATTATTGATATGTTCTCATGCATTTCCCAGTTTGGACTCACAATCATTTGATTGCATTGCTGTTTCAGCCCAGGGTTTTGTGGTAGGTGTGTGTTTTTTTTTTTTTTAATTTCATTCACAGCTTCCAGATAACTATTTTCTTAATTATGTCATTGATCTATGCTCCTCCCCCCACCCTTTCCTCCCCTCCTGCTCCACCTGGCCAGAAAATGATCTTCTTTGAAGAAAACAAAAGAATTCCTCTTAGCCTTCATTCACATCAGCAGAGCCTACTTAGAAACCCGGACTATGAAAACCACTTTTCTTGTTGCCTGGCAGTTGCTGGTGTACACAGCGTGTGCCGTGCTAAATTTGCAAATGGGGCTTCTGAGTTAGAGGAATACGTGACATGGAGATAGTGTTTGTGATCGTTATAGTTTTAATGCACATATGTCAGGGGACCCGTTAAATCACCATGAGGCAGCATTCTTTTGCTTTATGGTGGTTGCTGTAGGATTTATCTTTTTTTCGATTTTGATTAGCTGCATTCCAAGGGAGATGAACGATCTGATCTTCACAAAGTTGGATTCCTCTGCCAACGATGCAGATATCATTCAGAAAAAAAAAAAAAAAAAAGACGAAACAAAACAAAAACAGAATAAAGAAGACTATAAAGATCTGCATTTGTGTATAGGCTTCCTAATATGCCCATGGTAATGTCTGTACCGTGAGCATGTTAGAAGTTTTGGTTTGACTTTTTTGTTTCCCTAACTACCACATTGTTCTGTTTCTCTATGGTATTTCATTAATCTGACCAATTAAATTTCAGCCTGTTCTCCTAAGGAATCTTTCTGTTGTGGCGGTTGGATTCGTGTGATAAGGTGCACTCTGTGTGCATAAGTTTACAGACACTCAGGTGCCTTGTAGGCTAGTGGAAATTTGTCAGCACTCTGCAGAATAAACACAGAGACTAGGCACAGCAGAACAATTTATTTTCAATGAGCATGCACAAAGTAAGATTTATAGCTTTGCATCTCCGATGACATTTCTTACATTGTTACTGAGCTACAGCAAATTAAAGGGATCTGTGAATACTAAGGGGTGTGTTTTTGTAATGAGGGAAAAGAGACAGAGCAATAAGAAGATAATTAAGGTAACAACTTGTGAAAAATTAAAGCGTTTCCCTCTTTCATTTTTGAATCTCTGAGCATAAACTTTGTAGTTGTTAATTTAATTGCTGCTGTTCGCTGCATCCCTGAAGAATATTGAGGATTAATCATCTGGTTCATTCCAACAAGAGATAAGGCCTAAGTGAATTGAAATTTTACCAATTTAACCCCGTCTTCCTCCTAATATGACATGATTAACATTTTTCAATTAACAACATGTAATTATTCTGAAGGCCTCATTCCACTTCTCTCAGTCTTTCTGGCTGTAGATTTGCCTTTTCAGGTAGTTTGGATCGGGAATAACTCAAAGAAAGCTCTGTTTGTTCTATTTTTGTATCTGGCACACATGTTCAACTGCATTAGGCCTTTGGAATTGCCTTTTGATCTGGAAATAAGCATCCATAACAGTTGCATGCATTTTTGCTTGTGTGCACTTTCTGTAAGTTGCAGTGCTGCTCACTTGAAGCCTAAGAAGTAACACTGTGTTGCTGGAGCTGTAGTGGTGACTGAACGGAGTGCCTTCAAGGTGAGAATTTCCAAGGTAGAGGCTGCTTGAAAAAAAGGTTTTCCATGGCAAATGCAAAGACATCAGGACTCAAGAGAGCCTGGCATCTCCAAGGAACAGAGCAAAGCCTAGTTCTGCTGAGCTCACCAACGTGGAAGCCAGCAACTGTGGAGGCTGTTTGCATCCAGGTTCATTGAAATTAAATAAAATTTAAAATTCACTTGTTCCGTCAATGCTAGGCATGTTTCCGTGGCCCCGTGTGCCCAACGGCCACCATATTGGGCAGTGTAGACATAGAGCATTTCCACTGCCATGGAAAGTTCCACTGGACAGTGCTAGAAAAGAGGATAGTTATCAAGTGTGAGAGGAGTAGTTCTTATGAGGATATGCTAAATCCAGAAATGGTAGACAAAGGTTCATTCTCTCCCAAGTGGAGTCCACCATGAACCTGCATGGAGATGGCAGGAAAGTTTTGCTCTGGTCCTTTTTGCTTCTCCTCATGGCTCATGGGCCAGAACTGGTGACAACAGCCTTGCCTCCCTACAAAGGGGCTGGTACTTCAGTCTTTGTGTGCCAACTGAGCACTGACTTATTATTCTTTTACTACCATGCACTATTTTATCAGATGAGAAGTTGAGGCCCAGTGAGGTTAAATAATGCACACGAGATTAAATAGCTAAGGCATGGTGAAGCAGGGTCCAGGTATATCTGAGCCCAGCCGCAGAGTTGCATCTTCACCCAGCTCTGTGCACCTCTCTGGTACCTCCTGGGAAGCCAGCACAGGGTTTTTGGCTTTGGAAAACCTCATGTGACCTCGATAAGGAAATTACAGGAACCTGAGGGACAAGCTTCTTGGGTTAAAGCCTGGTACATGACAGTAGTGTAAGTCACTATTGTCATTTGAGTTAAGTACCCAAAGAAGTAACAGTAGGAAACCAAGGCAGATAACATGGTAGGCAACTCCCCCATGAAGATCTAGTACAGAAATTCTTAAAGGGTAAGGATCTACTTTATCTTCAAATTAATGTGCACGGGTTCCAAAACTAGTTTGGATAAACAACTCTAGTGAATTTTTATTGAGTATTTATTATATGCCAGTCCTATTCTAAATTTTAAGCATTCTATGTATTAGCTGATTTAATATTCAAAACATCTTAGTGAGGTAGAGTCTCTTCATGAGAAGAGTCTCATGGTTTTGAAGATGAGGAAATGGAGATAAGAGAGGTTAAGAAATGTACCTGAGGCCCCACAGCAAAAGAGCTGAGATTTTAAATCCAGGAAGTCTGTGTCTAAAGCCAACAGTCTTACCAAAGAAGCCAGCAGTGCTTGGAAAGAAAGATGACTCAGAGGTTTGAAGCAAAGTCTGGCGATGGAGGATGCATGGTTGACTCAGAGAGGGTAATCAGCTAATGCTAATCGAAAGGTTAGGCAGTAAGCATCAGACTTGGCAAAGACAGTGGAGAACTGGATGCCTAAAGTGGAGAGAGATTGTAAGATTGCTGAGAGAGGGGAAAAAGAGAACAATAAGCGCCTGCATGAGGGGTCTTTGGCAATAAGGCCAAAGTAAATAAGGCCAAGGATTTTGGTATTAGGAAATCTTCTGTGCATCTTGGCTTTGCCACTTTGTGGCGTGGGCAAGTCAGGTGACTTTTCTGGGACAACGTTCTCTCACGGGTGATGTGGAGGTAAGGATGCCCAGAGAACCAGATGCTATAAGGATTAAAGGAGAGAACACATGTGTGAATCCAAGCCCACAATTGTCTCAGTTGTGCAAGAAAGAGCACATTTCTGTGTTTCATAACAAGGTGAATTTTATCCTCATCTCCAATTCCACTTTGTGGGCAGGAAACATAACCTTCCTTATGCAAAGGATCCAGGCTGTCATGTGGCACCTAGAGAGGTGAGGGTCAGAAGGTGGACGTTGCCTGACTGTTACTTCATTTGTTCCCCAAAAGCACATTTCTTCAGCCATAAGCTTCTACCCAGTATTTGGTAGGAGCTGGAACCACAGACCCATTTCCCTTTGGAGGTCTCTGCTACTTACGAAACCATAGGCTTCGGTCCTCTCACCAGTGTCTGGGAATCTCTGTTGTAATCTGCATGACATCTCTCTCTGTCTCTGTCCCTCCTTCCTTCCCCTCTCCCTCTACTTTTCCTTCCCTTCTTCCTTCTGTTCCTTCTCTTCCTGTCTTCCTGTTTCCATTAGAGATACCCCCCCTCATTCTCCACGGAGAACATTCAGCATAAGCACCTCGAAAGGCCTTTGGAAAGCAAAAGGCTCTTAGAGATAGCACTGCCTTTCTGCCCTGGTTGGCCCCATCCCTCCTCTGACTTGCTCCCCTTCCTGTTTCCTCATCTTGAAACCAGAGGCAAAGGGGTCCTTCCTACCTGTCTGAGTGACTAAAGTGGGAATAGGAAAGCACAGGGGAACAACTCCTGGATAAGTAGCCAAAATAAATAGCTGCTTTATGATTTGTGAAATACTCGGCATGATGGCTAGCATACTATATAAATAGTATGAATAAAGGGTAGGGGTAACTTCTGCTGGTGCTATTTTTATTGGAAGGGGTTAGGAGAGGAATAGCAACATGAGAAAATCAGAGGCAATTTTAGGTGAGGGCTTTGGCCAAGAACCAAAGGAAGGGAGAAAGTTTCAAGAATGTTGGAATGATGAAAACCACAGTCCATGAAGAGGTCAAACAGTGAGAAGTACATTGATTGGGGAAAATTTATGCACTTAAATATGGAGATTCTTAAGGAAATTTTATTTTACCTGCTAATAGGCTACTTCACGATTGTTAAATCTTCCATTCAGGATAGAGAATGTTTAATATATTTTTCTGTTTTTTTTTTAATAAATAATCATAGAAGATTTTTAAAAAAAGGAATTCACTGTTGACCTTTGAGGGGGCTGTTTCAGTTGTGTGTGGAGATCCCAGTGTCCAGAAGCAGGCAGTTGATGACCAAGTGGAGGCATGAGGGAGGGAGCAAGCTCGTGGATGTTGGGGCCATGCGGGAAGGGGAGGAAAAGATGGCACCCTGAGAAGAAGGCTTTGGTTGTTTACTAGATGTCTGAGTGGAGATGGCAGTGGAGTGCTGAGCTCCTGTGACAGCAAAGTAGCTGCCCAACACTGAGGGATTGGAAATTATCCAGAGGAAGCTCTCTCTTGCCCAGTTCTGTACTCATGCTCTGCCCTCTGCCTAGAACTGGGGCTCTGTCTCTGCCGCTCTCTCTCTCTCTCATTCACTGGTTGGTGGGCACCTTCCCACTTTTACCATTCACCATGTTGTCTGCTCTTCACCTTCTCTTAACCATTTTTCCTGACCATATAATTTAAGGGCTTACCTCTTCCCACTCGAGTCTGCATTCTAGGACTTTCATTATTTTCTTTATGCTGCTTACTGCAACTTGCAGTTATACATTTGCTGCTCTGTGGTCTATCCTTCCAACTTGGTAAGTTTATGAGTAGAGGACACCTGTCCACTTAATTCATTGATGGACCTCGGGACCTGGCACATGGTAGGAGCTTAATTTTTTTTTTAATATATAGATGAATACATCAGTGAGTTTGGGGGCATCTTTGTAGACAGTCTTTTGTAAATATTTGAATCAATAGTTACCATCTAAAACCCTTAGAGCAGCATATTTCAGTGTGATAGCCCATACAATAATTACTGAAATTAGAAGTAGAAACTGGAGACTTGGATTGGCAGATACTTAGGGGAAAGGTAGCATTGCACCATCCAACATGCTTCCTTCGTGGGGTCATAATGGGTTTCAAAGAGTCACACATCTTGAAGGATTAAGAAGACCAGGGTTCCATGGAGTTCTTTTGTGAAATGCTTTTACAACAAATTGGCATTTCCAAAAGGGCTTCAAGTTATGTTTTCCTAGTGTCTGAGAGCCTAAGGTGAAAGCGGGAGAGAAAAGGAGGGAGTGAGGATGAACACACTTGGAAGGAAGGAAGACACTGCCTTCTGCTTTGTAGGGCTCTGCAGGAAGCTACTCACAGCAAACCCTGGAAACTCCCAATGATTATCCATGGTGGTTTCTGAATCATGAGTCATGGTGTTCAATGTGACTCTGGCTTTATGGGACTGGTGTGTCTAGACTTGCAGTGGGCTGGGGAGAGAGTAGGAGGATCCTTATGAGGAGACTAGGAAATAGTCAGTGGGTGTTAGTACTGGGCTCAGATTGCTTCCTATCCTTCATTGTCTAGAAACTCAGAGAGTTAATTGCGGGGCATGTATTCACATTCAATATTTATTCATTTCACGGCACCCACAGGATGCCAGACACAGTGCTTGGTTCTGGGAATATAATGCTGACCAAGACAGATAAGGTCCGTGCTCTGATGGACCCAAACACAGCTTGGGAGACAGCTGGTATACCTTATCCGATGATTATTTAATGGAAGTTGTGAAGGATGGTGTGAGAGGAAGTATGCAGGGTTCAGTGAAAACAAAAGCATAGAAATGTATTTTTTTTTGCTAGAGGGAGTCAATGATCTTTTTTTTTTTTAAGATTTTATTTATTTATTCATGAGAGACACACAGAGAGGGGAGAGAGAGAGAGAGAGAAAGAGAGAGAGAGAGAGGCAGAGACACAGGCAGACGGAGAAGCAGGCTCTATGCAGGGAGCCTGACATGGGACTCGATCCCGGGTCTCCTGGGTTGAAGGCGGCGCTAAACCGCTGAGACACCAGGGCTGCCCTCAAAGATCTTTTTGGGCGGGAGAGGGAGAAGGTAGTATTTGCAACTTTGCCTGACCTGCTAACGGACCACATGTTAATAAATATATTAAGGCCACTTATACTTTGGGGGAGTTAAGTGAACCTAACTTTAGTATTTCCACATAGGCTATCATAGTCTTCCTGAATCCCCCCCCTCCTCCTGTCTTAACATTTGATTCACCAGCAATCCTCACCCAGCTTCTCTTCTCTATCACCGCTGCCACCAGCCTAGTCCAAGCCACCATCAGCTTTTTGCTAGGTGACTCCACTAGCCTTCCACCTGGATGCCTTGCTTCTTCTCTCACCTATCCTCCATGCAGGCAACCAGAGTGGCCTTCTAAAGTCATATATCCCATCACATGACTCACCCCCTTAAAATGCTTTGATGGATTCCCATTTCACTGAGGAAAAAGTCCAGACGTGTTATCATGCCTGCAAGGCGAGATCCAGCTCCTGGGTCCTCCTTCGACCTCATTTCTTGTCAGTCATCCACCAGCTCCCATCCTCGACTCTACCTTCCTGACAGTTCCTGGAACATGACCAGAATCTTTCTACCTCTCAGTATTTGTACTAGCTTATCCTGATGCTGTTCTCCACCTGGCTGGCTCTTTCATAGCCTTTGGTTTCCACTTCAGTGTGATTTCCTTATTGGTGCTTTCCCTTGTCTGCTCACCTTCTCTCTTATCAATCAAAACACTTTGATTCGTAACGCCATAATCGAACATCGCCTGGTATGTGTGTTCTTATTATCTGTCTCCCTCACTTAGACTATTGCATTTGGGTAGGGACCACCTCTTACTGTTTTATACATTGTAGTCTCAACGACTTATACCATTTGGGGCACATAGGGTTGCTTAAAAAAAAAGTGTTGCATGAGTGAATAAATGAGTGAACGAGTGAAAATGGTCAACCCTGAGTCATTTTCTTTGCTTTCCTTTCCTCTTCCTTAATATCATGAGCTGACACATTTGGAGATTATTTTCCTGTGAGAATCCATTTCTACCTATGATATAGCTGGTTTCTGACCCTTGAGATAAAACTCCAGAATTGGAACTGGGTAGCAGAGAGTGCTTTAGGAGAGGTAAAATTTGTCATTAGTATTATTGTTTATGTGTCCAGTGTCCTTCATATTTTTCCCTTTATATAACGTTTGACATTTGCAAAATGTTTTCCATTTATTTTTATGTAGGGGAAAGCAAAAAGCTGTACGTGATTTCTTCAAGTGAACATAAAGGCAAGGCATCTGATTCAGGGTGATATTTGTGTTTTGATCAGGACAAATTAAAAGAAAGAGACAGACACAAAGAGAGAGACAGAGACATATAGACAGAGGAAGAGAGAGGGAACAAAGAGAAACAGAGAGAGAGAGAGAGAGAGAGAGAGAGATGATAATGCATCCAGCAGGCTTCCAGCCCCCACCCCATCCCCAGCTCACAGAGAGAGAACAGCCACTGCAGAAGGGTGGCAACATTAAACGACCCAAGAAAATGTGAAATGGTGTGGGGTGTGAGATTTCTTTATTAGTCAATTTAAAATAAAATGTGGCTCAGTAATTTAGAATGTGTCTGGAGTCAAGCAGAAAATTAGCCATATTCACATATGCTCCCCCCTCCCCTGAAGGCAGTAGAAGCACCAATAAAAATAAAAATAACAATACCTTGTATTTATGGGGTTCGCTTTCTCCCAGAGCTTCTTCTCATTCACCCTTTTTATCTTTCCTGTGCCCTTGGAGGCAAGCAAGGACCTGGAGGCTGGGAATTCAGTTCTGCAAATACCATCCTCAACATTAAAACTTCTTAGAAGGTCTTCCTTCAATCATACATTTGCTCGTTTGTCTACTTAACTCATTTATATTATTTAACAGCATTTATTGAGCATTTACTGTGTATCAGGTACTGTGGTAAGTCTATGCAAGGTGGTGTGAAACTGTGAACTGCTTCATAATGGCCCCAGCCCCAGGATCTATCTTACAGAATAATGTTTGTTCATAAATGTTGGCATAGTTTTGTTAGATTTTCCTGAATCAGTCATGATTCTCTTTAAAGCATGGTCTTGTCTTCAGAACATTCCTATTTGGGTTCCTATGTGCCCTCAAATGGCTTGAAAGTCTGAGTTCAGGGTTGATATGTGTGTAAATTGACTTCTGTGAGGGCAAAAGTCTGCATGGGAATTACCATGTGGTGGGTAAGAATGTGAATATGTCTCTCGTGTGCGAATATGACTGTTTTAGGAAGGGCAGGGATAAACTCCGTTTCTGATCTTGAAGCTATCCTCATTTGGGGGGGTCTCAGAGCCCATAGAGTATATTGAAAGTGAAGAAACTTCTTCCAGAGGAATGGCCATATGCCTAAGGACATGGCATTTTGCTCCATTACTTAGGGCCCACAGTTTCCAATACCCATTCTCAATCCCTGGTCACCAGGTTAAAAGCTCCTGATATAGATGAGTCTAGGCCTTTTAAAAATTCCTCATGTAGACACTCAGGGATACAATGGCATGTCTTTAAATGATGGCATCACTCTGCACGGCAGCCTATCTATCCCCCACCCCCACCCCCACCCCGCCACTTTCCCCCGATAGACTCCCTCCCACTTACATCTGAGAAAATAAAATGTTTTCCTGCATCACTATGAAAAAGAGCCTTAAATCAATAGCAAATCAAGCCACGGAATAAAGGAGTCTTTATGGCCCGAGAAGGTGATTTCTGAAGGTTGCCATTTAGCAGCATTGGGTTTGTGTCTCCCTGGGGGTCTCCAGCAGTGCAGTGTCTCTGAGCTGAGGTGCCTTTGCCTACTCGAAAGTCACGCCCTTCCTGCTTCCTCCAGTGGAGGTCAGGGGGATGAGGATTCTGGATGGGTTCGCTGGCGTCTTTTCCTCTGAGTGTTTTTTCTCAGCAAACCCTGTGTCACATGGGGTTGGTTGGCTCACCCAGTACTAACCTTTGACACTGACCCCTTTCCCAATGCAGGGGTGTGCAGGTCTCAGAATGGTTTACAGCTTAGGAGACCCCCCCTCCTTCCCTTTTCCCTCTGGCATCTTTTTTTTTTTTTTTTTTTTTTTTTTTTTTTTTTTTTTTTTTTTTTTTAAGGGAGTTTACATCCTCATATTGGTGAGCAATGGCCACGTTTCAGTTCTCCTGGCTTAGGTTAGTGAGAATATTTGCAGCCCTGTTCACTTCATGCTTGCTCAATAGCTGAGTTTGAGCTTATCTAGATGCTGATGCAAATCTTGAAATAAGCAAACAGCGATGTATCTTTGAGCTTGATGTATCCCAGGGGCATGGCCCCATAGTGGGAAAACACAGGAATATGTCTGCATCTCTCTGTGTGTCTTTGTCTCCACCCCCAGTCCCTCTCCCTGGCTTACCCATATGGCTGGTCTACATCCCCTCGGGTCTACGACCCCCATGAGGAGCAGCAGCAGTGTCCAGGTGCTTGCTTCCATCGCTATGTGGCAGCCACTGCTCTCTTCCTTCCTCCTCAGCACCCCCTCACCCCATCTGCTTGCTACTGTTTGATTACCTGGCTGGGGGCTAAGAGTGCTGTAATTAAACTGCTAACTCCCCATTCTTCTGACTGTTCCAAAGTGGGGAAGAACAAGATTTAAGATGAGATTCGCATGTTTAAGCACATCTAGATGGGGGAGGGGAATGGCATAGGATAATGTACCCCAGGGCACAATCTGCTGGTCCCTGTTCAAGCTCGGTCTCCATCTCCCCTGAGACTCAGCTTGAGACCCTGTCTAGTGACTGCAAATGTCATGTATTGAAATTCCAGGTTTCTCTGGCACTAAAAAATGATAGCTCTGCTTGCTTATAACATACCTTGCCTTTGAAAATGTACTTGCAGTGATGGTCTTCCCGGACAGAGGCAGAGAGGGAATTGCAACGTCTGCATCCCTGGCTGAACCAGCTGACCCCCTTACCTACCCACCCACTCACGGGCCCTGATGAAGGCTGGCTTTGCTGGTGACTGGATAAAAGTGGGCCTCCGCTTTCTGATACTAGAGAGGGCTGCACTGCATAGGCCGTTGGGGTTAACTTTCATATTTTCTCCAGCTCTTCTTGAGCTCCTCATTGTAACAAAGTGAGAGCAATATACCTGTGACATAAAGCTTGCCCCCTCCAACTGTCATCACTCCAGAAACCCTGCACCGGGCAGACAGCATATAGAGAACAATGCCTTCATCTAGCAGTGGTGCTATGGATATTTGCAGTCTACTTTATCACAAGTCTTCATGTTGTTCCAAAGCCAGCTCCAGATCCACTGTGGTAGGTGGGGTGTATACCATACAACACAGTGTTCTGTTAATTTGCCAGCCAAGAGCCATAAAGTTAATGTTTTAGAAGCCAAAGTGTGCCCCCCCTTCCCCAATCATCCCCACCTTGCCATTGAAGCTGTTGCCATGGGGGATTACATAGGTTGTTCCTCAGGAGAAGTCTGCCAAAACAGCACGCTGGGTTTGACGGCAAGCAAGGAGGACCACAGGGTCTGTGACTTGTTACTGGGCATCCATGGAAGCCATTATTGGAATAAGGCCGAAGGTGTGGCCAGGAAGAGGAAGGAAGAGGTTGTTGTTTTGAGGAGCTTTCCAAGGAGTGATTTCCACTTGAGCACCTTGTAGTCCCATGGGAGGTATGCAAAGGTAAGAACTGCCACTGCAGGACCAGAAGCCACGTGAGAAGCTCTTTAGCAGATGGCCAAAGAGGATTGGACAAACCTGACTGCAGGTAGTCCTAGGACATGAGGCAGTGTCAACATGGAGAAACCAAAAAGTTTAAAAAAAAAAAAAAGGGGGGCAGCCCCGGTGGCGCAGCGGTTTAGCGCTGCCTGCAGCCTGGGGTGTGATCCTGGAGACCTGGGATCGAGTCCCACGTCGGGCTTCCTGCATGGAGCCTGCTTCTCCCTCCGCCTGTGTCTCTGCCTCTCTCTTCGCTCTCTCTGAATGAATGAATAAATAAAATCTTAAAAAAAAAAAGAAACCAAAAAGTGCAGGTCCTCAGCCCTAAGTCACAGGATCAGATCTTTTGACCTTGCAGTGCCTGGATTCCGTTAGACCAACAGCTATGATGACAACAAAATGTTTACTAAATGGATGAAATTTAAAGGTACCCTAGATATTGTTTCTAGAGGAGTCTCTCTTTTTAATGATCCTTTCAAGACAACCCCGAGAGAATTTACCTATAGCTGAGTCTCCCTTTTAATGATCATCATGAGGAAATCCCAAGAAGCTGGAGTTCAGCAACAATACGGGCTATCACAACATGAATGTTATGCATCTGCTTATCCTGCCCCCTGCTTCTATTTTTGCCTTCTCTCAAGTTCCTCTTTTATGTATTTTAACACCTCTTTTGTTGTATGTGTCTCTACCTCAGATCCTTTTTGGACACTGGGAGGAAGCTGTACACATTTCGTGTTTTAAGGCTGCAGTGCCCAGTCCTCTGGGCAGAAAGCATAGCCGTTTGATGGAGAGTGGAGATTTCCCAAGTTTGATTTTCTAACGACTCACCCTTTCCCTTGTACTTGTGATAAATTCCAGTTGTATAGCTTAAATGATCATTGAATAGATGTGCTGCTCTGCTGTCTACAGTTTTAACATGCTTGAATGATCTCAAAATGAGGCAATCGTTTGAGCAGAAACCCGAAGAGGCCTGGGAGGCAGAGCCTGACTGAGACTGATCCTGAGTCCAGCAGCCCCAGGCTCTTGCCTGCAGACAGGCTCTGAGTATGTTTGTAGCAGAATGACCCACGGGTCACCTTTGTCATTCCTCCTCCTGCTCACAGGACTCAGCCAGATGACTCGGCATGTGCCTAAAATCATTCAGTCTCATGCCTTTTTGTTGAAAGAGGCATCAAGACAGAAGTACCTGGAGCCATAGAATTTTGCTACTTTTCTTCTTGATAGATTGCTTCAAGGTCAGAGGCCTTCTGGTCTACCTACCGTACACTTGCTATTATTTCTTCTTTCTGAAAGAGCCCCTTCCTCACAGTGGGGGATGGTCTTTGAAGACCCGAGTTTATCAAGTTGGAAGAGAGAAACCAAGGCTTGGAAATCATCTCCTGCAGCTCAGTTTTCTCAAAGCTCCACCTTTATATCTGACCCACAGCCAAGGCTACCAGATTCCCAGTGTTGTTTCAATCTGGTAACAGTTGCCATGTGGCTGTTTTTCCACGTTAAGGAGTTGGCAGTCCTCAGTCACATCACCCACCCGAGACTCAGGGTGAAGAGTCCAGTCTCTGGGTTTTATCTCCTGATAATCAGGAAAATTCATCTGTTGATTCCCCTCTGCGTTTCCACTGTGGGGGTCTTTGGTTAAGACCCTTAACATCCCCCACATGGATTAGCACAAACTCCCTGTGGTCTTTTCCCTCCCACACCACAACCCCTCTCCACTCCACTCTGCCAAGCTCAGCCCTAGGGATCTTTTCATCAGCAAAGCCTGATTGTGTCACTTCCTTCTGAAGGCTGCTCAAAGGCCAGCCGTGGCTCTCAGCAGAAAGCATCTGTTCCTGACACATCCCTTCTCATCTGGCCACTGCACACCATCGCATCTATGCTCCAACTGCACCAGGTGACTTGTTCCAAGAATACGCCATGTGTTTCTTGTGCTCACACCTTTATACACAGTGTTGCCTCTGCTGGGACCATTCCCACTTCTGTTCTACCTCACTACCTTTTCCCACCCCCTGTCATGAAAGAACCCAGCAGAGACTGTGAACCTTCTGTCCCGGGCTGCTTGGCCTGCTCTTCTCCTCTTCTCTTGTGTTTATTCCAACCAGAGGGCTTTCTTGGTCTATTGACACTTGCTATTCAGTAGCCTCTTTCTGTTAGAACACATGTGCCTTCAAGACAAGGAATGTGCTTTATTTACCTAAGGGCTGATAACAGTTTAAATGCAAGGGAAAGACTTCCTAACTTATTTGTGCAGCCTTGACTATGTCCCCTAATTCTTTCTGGCTCTCTTGTTTTGTCTTCTTTATCGCTTCCATATTAGGCTAGGGCCCACCCTGTGCTAATACCCCATGATTTGAGGAGATTATTTGTGAACATCATAAACCTAAATCGGTCCCTCGGCTATATTTAAGAACTGCTGATTCACACGACACTGTATAAACTCACAGCCATAACAACTTCCACCCTTACTAGCACTCATTGATGATAACAGCAATTCCATAAATGATTACACCATGGAAAACGTAAGGGTAAGGAATGGGGCTGTTTGATCACCTCATACATGATGGTCTCTCTTTAGACTACATCGCTCACTTCCAGGTTGTTTCCTTCTCTACTCACTACTTAATTATTTACAATTGTTATCTCCTCCAGAAAGAATTATTAAAAGGTACAGTAATGTTGTGAAGGAGGTAAATCAAAGATTATTTCGATATCAGCTGTTAACTTTTTGCTTCTTACTTGGAAAAAAAAATAGAGCCCACAGTGTGCACTGGAGCATGTGTGGGTTATTAATAATTTACTCAATCTATTGATGCTTGTTAATTGCAGTAGCTGAGAAAAGTTAGTTAATGATGTGCCTGCTTGCACCACATTATAATTATGATGGTAGTTCCCCTATTATTAGGGCTGAGTAGGTGTTCCCATTAGAAACCTTAATTTTCGAGCTGATTGTCTTAGCCATTTTAAATTACATCGGGCCATATCTTGGCAGACACTTTCTGAAAGCAGATGCACTTCTTTCCAAAATTATTTTTATGGTAGCACAGGAATTCTCTCCCTCAAATGAAAGAGACTGTAATGTGTGTTCCATTTTCGGGAACTATTTAATGAGCCCCAACCAGCATGCTGGCATTGTCATGCATGAAGTTGTCAGAAGGCAAGGCTTTTGTTGACTCAAAGGCCATGTTGGCTAAAATCAACCCTCTTTGGGAAAGTGAATTTTTCAAAGTCAGCTACAGAATGGGAGGTGGGTCACAGTTTTCTTGCTATCACGTGGATTCATCAGAACATTTTTTTTTATTGCAAATTAAATTCCAACAGAAATTAAATTACAACAAATGTAATCTTGTTTTTTGACAACGAGATTTATTGGCTCATGAAATAAGGAATCCAAAAAATATATTTTCTTCAGGTAAGGTGGGGTCCAGAGCTTCAAATAATGTTACTAATGGTATGTCTATTCTCAAGCTTTTGACTTCCTTCTGAGTGTTGGTTTCCTTCTTGAGCAGATTTCCTCCATGTGGCCAGTTGTAGCCTCCAGGCTGTATTCTTAACAGCTTATGTTTTGAAGCAAAACATGATCCTCTCTCTTCTAGCTTCCATGTATAAAATTAGAGAGGTATCAACTCTATTTGGATTACATCCTCATTCTTGAGCTGACCCCTGGGGCTAGAAGGGGAGAGAATTCTGATTTCCAGTCAAGAGCATATATCAATAGCAGTAGCACAGGTGGGGTGTGCCTGGCTTTCCTAAGCCCATCACTTGGAAAGCACTGTACCGGCAGAAAAAGAAATGTTGCTACCAGACAACACGAGGAAGAGAATGATGGGCCAGAAACAAATGTGGATTTATTGCTCCATAGGTGTCTCCACTACCTCATCCCATCCCTTGACTGAGCTGATAGTCAAAAAATGTTGCCACAAACTGTTCACATCCATTGCAGTTCAAAACTCCATTAAAGCTTTGATGTCAACGTGAACTTGAGCATCTTTAAAAATGGCGCCTGTAAAGTCTGGTGCTACCAAATGGCTGTCCATGCAGCCTTGGTAAAGATGTGCAGTAAGGTCTTTAGGTTCCATTTGCATCATTGCTGGTAGCCTCCTGATTGTGCCAGTGTCATCAACAAGGGCCTGAGTCTGGTGGGGGTATGTATCTCTGAGAAGGAATTGATTTCACTCTGGAAGTGCAGCATGAGAAAAGCAAGTTGTACCCTGGCTAGTTCTGCTCCTGCAGAAAAATAATAGTTTAGAAGGATTCTGGGATCCCTGGGTGGCGCCGCGGTTTGGCGCCTGCCTTTGGCCCAGGGTGTGATCCTGGGGACCCGGGATCGAATCCCATATCGGGCTCCCAGTGCATGGAGCCTGCTTCTCCCTCTGCCTATGTCTCTGCCTCTCTCTCTCACTGTGTGCCTATCATAAATAAAAAAAAAAAAAAAAAAAAAACTTTAAAAAAAAAAAGAAGGATTCTTTGTGGAATATGAACATGAGATTTTTTAAAAAAAGATTTTTATTTATCCATTCATGAAACACAGAGAGAGGCAGAGACACAGGCAGAGGGAGAAGAAGGCTTCGTGCAGGGAGCCTGATGTGGGACTTGATCCCGGGTCTCCAGGGTCATGCCCTGGGCTGAAGGCAGGTGCTAAACCACTGAGCCACCCAAAGATTCCCTGAACATGAGATTTTTCTGTCCGGACGTGGCAAAGCATGTTCCCTCCCCTAGGAGAGACATCACCCAGCGAGCAGCCCAGGGCCTGGTACAGAGGAGCTTAATCTTACTCTGTGGGACCCAAAGCAGACAAAGATAGCTCCTGAGAACAGATGTAGTCCTGGCAAGGGAGTAAAACAAGGAATGGCCATTGTCATGGCGTGGAGCCTGTTTATTTTTATCCAGAGTGTGATAATTTTGATTCTGATATTTTGTTTGTATTTGGTTATCATTTGGTTAACTACATAGAAACATGATAGATTTTAAAACTTTGTGCAAAACCTGTCTTTGTTATAGTCTGTCTGGAGGAAAAATAGAAGGAGCTGAATTTCCTCCTTCCCTCCTTTTATGAATAGATCTGTGTCGCTTGGTGGACACAAACTTTTTTTTTTTTTTTTTTCATCCTGCAGTTACTCAACTTTGGGGCTGGGTAAAAACCTCTCTCAAATGCATACCTAGAGGCATGGGTCAAAATCTCCTGAACTTTCCCATGTCTATTGATTGAAATAAATCAATAAACATGATCTGATTTAGTCTCTATGGCCAAGCTATAAATGCAATCTTTTATTTTAGCCTTTCCTCCCCATCCCATGTTCCAGGAAAATTTTGACATAAGGACAGAGGACATTTATTGGATAGGAGGGGCATCTACTTTATTGTTGTGCTTGCTATCAACTAGTCATTGTGAGGGGAAAAATACTGTGAGAAAGGTTCCCCAAGGAATGCAGCCATCAGATGTTTTTGCTCTTAATACCAGGGGGAAGGAGATAGATGTAAATTATTCTCTTTAGGCATTAAAGCTGATAAAAACATCCCATCTCAAATAAGGAGAATGGAAATAAAGAGACAAAAACATTCTATTGACATCTCTGTGGATTTACTTTTCAATTTATACATCATTGCCATCATCGTTGCTGCTTCCATTATTAATATTTTAACAGCAGATTTGCTTAAATATTCTGTCAGAATATTTAATGCTCTAGATTTTATAGGAAAAGCTTTGTAGGCAGAGAAGCACTCCAGGTTGCTTTGCAGGATTTACTTTGCCATCCAGAAGTCATTCACTGAGCACCTACTGCGTGCTGAAGTATCAAGTCACTACAATAGTATCAAGTCACTACAATATCAAGTCACTACCTCAAGGATTTCCAATCAAAAGAAGATGTGCTATAAATACACAAACAGTTGTGTGCTCACCTGTAAAGGAGGCAGGTGAAAAATACCCGAGGTGGAAGACTGACCATCAGCCATATCTCTCTTATAGATTAGAAAAACCACGACTTATGTACATGGAACACATTTTCTGCCAACATGGGAGGGATCCTGAATGTGAACCCAATCACAGAAAGACCCCAAGATCTTTCTTAATGACTTATTCCTTAAGAACTCATTGGCCTGGATACCCTCAGTGATGGGATGCTCTCACAAAGGAGTCTCTTTTGCGTGGCTTTAATTGTTACAAGTTCCTCCTTATGTTAGATTTTGCTGAGCACCCACTCTTCTTAGAGTGGAAGAAGGCATTTTGAAACTGGGGAAGATAAATGAACTATTATAAGAATATGGTAAAAGACAGTCATAAGGGATCCCTGGGTGGCGCAGTGGTTTGGCGCCTGCCTTTGGCCCAGGGCGCGATCCTGGAGACTTGGGATCGAATCCCGCGTCGGGCTCCCTGCATGGAGCCTGCTTCTCCCTCTGCCTGTGTCTCTGCCTCTCTCTCTCTCTCTGTGACTATCATGAATAAATAAATAAAATCTTTAAAAAAAAAAAAAAAGACAGTCATAAAAGTGAGCTTGGGAAATTGCCAGGCCCTCTGCCTCCAAGTGCATGTGTGTGCATGCACATGCACACGTGTATGTGCTTACACGGACTAGGTGTAATATTAATTAAACATTATTGTTGGATAGACATTTTACCAAATGCTCTATGGTCATTATTTCATTTGATATTTTCAACAACCGTATCAGGTAACAACCTTATCAAACCCACTTTATAGGTAGAGAAACTAGGATTAGAGTTTCCTAACTTGGCCAAATATACATAGAGAGTGGTAGAAAAGAGACTTTAACTCTGCTTTAAATAACTTTACTTTCAAAAAATCATATCATCTTGAGTAGATTCAATATAATATGAGTTGCTGTAGAGCTGAAATAAAGTATGTGTGTGTCTGTTTATGATATTAATGCAAACTTCCCAGAGCCTCTCATTTTAGAAAGCTAAGCAATTGTTCTCAACATGTACATTTTTTAACAGGCTGAGTACCATCGTGATGTATATGTTTTTAACAATCAAAGCTGAAACAAAGCATGGACATTTTTTTTCCCTAAAGATTCTTAAAGAGTTAAGAAATTAAATGGTTTTATTGAAGTGCAGTTGATACACAGGGAACTGCAGATATTTAATGTGTTGAGTGTGGACATAAGCATACATCTGTGATGCCATCTCTACCATCAAGGTAATCAAGGTAGGGAGCATATTCAGCATTCTCAGAGTGTTCGTGTGTGTGTGTGTGTGCATGTGTGTGTATAGGCAGACTCACCATGAGATCTACCCTCTTAACAAAGTTTGAAGTATACAATACTGTATTGTTAAATGTAGACCCTGTGTCGTATGACTATGTCATAGTGTCATATGACATCTTTAGAATTTATTCATCTAGCCTAACTGAAACTATATACCCTTTACCTATCAACTTCTTATGTCCCCCACTTTACAGTTACTTCTAGGTCTCCTTAGAGTAGCAGATCTTGAGAAAGGACTTACGGAATAAGAGAAGTAGCAATATTCCCAGGAACTGGTCCATGAAAGATTTGCCAGCCACCAAAAGAAGAAAGGGAAAGAGGGAGGGAGGGAGGGAGGGAGGGAAGGGAGGAAGGGAGGAAGGAAGGGAGGAAGGAAGGAAGGAAGGAAGGAAGGAAGGAAGGAAGGAAGGAAGGAAGGAAAAGAAAAGAAATTCCAGTTATTCAGCTGGTACTCTAATATTTATAAATAAATGTGCCATGTATAATAATTCTACACTAGATATATAGGATTAATTTATTCTTTTTAATAGCTTCATAGTATTCCATTTATGAATAAAACAATATTTAATAGATTTCTTGTAAATGCACATTTATATGGTTTGGTTTAGTTTTTTTATTATTATTCTATTTCAGACACTGCTTCTATTTATACATCTATGTCTCGGGTGTTTGCACATGTATATTTATAGGATAATTCCTTAGTTCTGCAAGGGCTGTATCAATTTACTTTTCATAGATATTGCTAAGATTTGCCCTCCATAAAGGTTTCATTCATTTACATTCCTACAACATATGTGATAACCTGTTTTCTTCATACACACAAAAAGGGACATTTTAAACAACATTTTTAAATATGTAATAAACACACACCCTCTGCTGTCAGACAGTGAAAGGCTGAAGGAGATTTGCAAGGAACTCTCTCATTCTGTCCCTATTATACTTGATTATGCTACTAAATATTCAGCAACTTCCATACTATTGAGTGTGGGAGAATGCAGTAATATTCTCATTGGCGCAGGTTAATGGAAGCAAACTCACCTGAGCAGCTTTTCAAGCTTTAGAATTGCAGGCTGAAAAGCTCCTCCTTGTGTGTATGTAATGCCTGGCAGTTGGTTGTGAATGCTACCCAGGTTCTTGAAATGGGAAGACAGACCATATGCTTCATTATTAAATGAATTCACGGGACAAACTATCACAGAAAACATGTGTAGTACAAGATACCGTTTCAATTTGGAAATGAATGTAGGGTAAATGGAAGGTTGCAGCCCATGCAAAACGCAGTTAGGATATAGGGTTGCCATGGAATCAAAGGAAGTGTAATGCCAGCAGTTAGATGCAATCCTGCTTTGGAACGTTGGTACTCTGGGATTGGTTGGGGGCTGACGGAACCATTCAGAATCCGAGTCCACACAAACCGCGGGGTTTGGGGGAAATCGTTTCCAAACTCTAGGCACATGTCAAAATCAGGACTGGATCTAGGAACTCCAAATTCTTAACATTATCGCTGAGCTGCTGTCAACTGAATAGCCGTGATAAAGTTGACAATGACCTTGCACCCCAAAGCACTTCCACGTTTCGCTTCATTTTGCTTGTGGTTGGTCACTGAAGCTTGTGTTGAGAGATTGGAAATATTTTTACAAAAAATCGGAATCTAGGCAAGAAATTAGATTTATCCTATTTTTTTCCCCTTTGGCTTTGAAAGTACATGTGGATAAGACCCTTATGATCTACATTAGGGAGGACAAATAGGTTTCAACTTGTATGTTTACTTTAATCCATTGGTAGACTTTTGAAGGACTTTTTTTTTTTTTTAATTAAACTTCTTACTTTGAGGTAATTATAGATTTGTAGATTTACATGAAGCTTACAAAGTAAAACAGAGATCCTGTACCCCAAGGACAGTATCTTAAAAACTGATGGTAGCATAGCAAAACCAATATGCAATAAGATCTACTGCTCTTGTTCAGACATTGATGCCATCTACTGATCTTAAATTTTGTCATGTCAGGAATATATAAATGGAATGTGTACCACATGCAACATTTTGGGATTGGCTCTTTTTTTTTTTTTCACTGAATATAATGCCTCTGAGATTCATCCACGTTGTTGTATGTAACAATAGCTTATGCCTTTTACCTGCTGAGTAGTATTCTACGACCTGTATTCACCACTCAAGTTGCTTCTTTGACTGAGATCCTGGGGCTGAGTGGGAAGGTACCACTGTCAACCTATTAACGTCTTTCCCGGAGTTGGAGAGTGGGGGCTAACTTGTCTGGCTTAGATGGATGTGCTCATATTTGAAAGGGAATCAGGAAGGAGAGAGAATCCGCATCTGTCTCATGCCAAAGGACAGAGTTCCCAAGGCTCATGAGGAACGTCCCTATGAAGCCAGTGATGGGTTGGACCCCCCCCTCCATTCCATGAGCTGGATCTGGAGCTCTGATCATGGAGGGTGGAGTTTGAAAAAGCGCATCCATCTACTTGCTCCGGTCTCTGTATTCCATTCTCTCTGCTGTTTTCTCCTACTTCCTTTTTCTGGTGCTGGAGAGCTCACAATTTTCAGGAGGTGGTTTTGCTCACATCTGCCAAGTACAGATGCATCTGGCTAGTCGGTTGGGAAGCCTGCTAAACCCTTGAAATCCCTGCCTTTGCTCTCTTCCGTCAAAGAGCTGGACTCCTCCAAAGCACACGCCCATCTGCATCAACAGACCATTGGTAGTTTGCACACTTAACGTAGACAATAAACTTTGGCATGGCTTTGATCATATATACTAATTATTCCTAATATAGACACCAGATTATTGCATTTTATCATATCTTTGTTTTTCACTAAATGATTTGAATTGCTTCCTTGGGGGAAGTTGTCATTCTAATTAATTGTTTTGTATTTTTCTTGACATCTTTCAGCATTATCTGTGCAATTATGGCCACGTGTCTGTTGTTCTAAATATTTAAGGCACTTATAACAAGAATAGAACTTATTTCTCCCCACAACTAAAACAGTTATCCTTTTTCAATTTTCCATGTTTGTCAAAGGGATTCTGATGCTTCCAGGTTCCCAAACCTCATGTAACCTTTGACTTTTTGTCAGTTTTGTTCACAGGATAGAATGGTTTCCTGTCTCATTGTTGTATCTTTGGTCAGATTCTTTCTCTTTTTTTTTAAGCTTACCATGTCCTCTGGTCTCACATTTGGATTGCTGTAATGTCACCTCACTTACTTTCCTTTTGTAGAACTTTTTTTTTTTTTTAATGAGTCTCTCAGTTCATCCTAAACGTAGAGCTGATTTCATACTCCTGTCCTCACCTCATTCTGACATCCAAGAATGGGTTCACCACCTCAAGGAGAATCCCCAGAATGGTTGGTTAGAGATGTGGGCCACATCCCAGACTGGGCTCCTTGAATATTTTTCTACTATTTCAATATTGTTGTTTTAAGGAAGAAATAGTTCCCCACTCCTGACATCCAGCCAATTACCAAGTCCTGTTGATTCCTCCCTCCTTGAACAATTTGCCAAATCCTTCCAAAAGCTCTACTTTTGTCTACACTGCCACCTTCTCTCCCATGTTCTACACCAATACTATGCTAACTGGTCTTCTTGCATCCAGCATGCACCCTTTACAGTCCATTCTGCTGACGGCAGCCAGCAGGTCTTTTCAAATACAGACATGACAATACCTCTATCCTGCTCAGACCATTCAGTGGTGTCCTGTTTATTGTTTTTGTTTTTGTTTTTTTTTTGGGGGGGGGAGTAAGACTGAAATTTCTAACATGATCTGTAAGGATCTGTATGCCCTACCTCTTGCCAGCTTACCTGGCTTCCTGTCCCACCAGTGCCACTCTCCCTCCTCTCCAGCCACGTGGCTTTCATCTATTTCCTGGAGGAAACCACCATGTCTAAAATTGCACACCCTACCCTAATATTGTCTACTTCCTTCCCTGTGCTACTTTTCTCCTTTGTAATTATCACCATTTGACATATGATGTACATGGAAAATTATCTCATGTCTTCTTCCACAGGCATGGAAGCTTCACAAGCACCGAAACTCATATGTGTTTTATTTACTGATCCTTCCTGAGTAGTTATAACCCTAATTTAGTTGGCCTTAAAGGCATGTTTATTGAGTGAATGAATGCTTGCATCTATCAATGGATAAAAGGCCCTCGTGGAAAGCATTTACACACAGTATGTTCCCAGTGGTTATAGATTAGGATTGCTTAATGGGGATCCCTGGGTGGCCCAGCGGTTTGGCGCCTGCCTTTGGCCCAGGGCGCGATCCTGGAGACCCGGGATCGAATCCCACATCGGGCTTCCGGTGCATGGAGCCTGCTTCTCCCTCTGCCTATGTCTCTACCTCTCTCTCTTTCTCTCTCTGTGACTATCATAAATAAATAAAAATTTAAAAAAAATTTAAAAAATAAAGGATTGCTTAATGACTGCTAGCTGGTCAAGCCCCTCCCACTTTCTTAATGTATTTGGGAACCCATGTTAGTGGGGGACTGCTTAGCAGGCATGGTGTCAAGGGAAACAAAGTCCAATGACTGTGTTTTTTGGCTGCATATCATAAGATAGTGGAACCCATATATGCTCCAAAGAGAGGAGAATATTCATAGTGACTGGTCCTGCTTCCTCCCCCCTGACTATTGGAATAACAATGTGCCTGCTCTTGGACTTTTCTTTTCTTTTCTTTTCTTTTCTTTTCTTTTCTTTTCTTTTCTTTTCTTTTCTTTTCTTTCTTTTCTTTCCTTTCCTTTCCTTCCCTTCCCTTCCCTTCCCTTCCCTTCCCTTCCCTTCCCTTCCCTTCCCTTCCCTTCCCTTTCCTTTCCTTTCCTTTCCTTTCCTTTCCTTTCCTTTCCTTTCCTTTCCTTTCCTTTCCTTTCCTTTCTTGTATCTTTTATTTTTTCTTTCTTTCTTTTCTTTTTTCTTTCTTTTCTTTCTTCTTTCTTTCTTTCTTTCTTTCTTTCTTTCTTTCTTTCTTTCTTCTTTCTCTCTCTTTCTTTCTTTCTTTCTTTCTTTCTTTCTTTCTTTCTTTCTTCCATAAAGTACAGCAAAGAGGTAAAAAACTACGTGTTTTGCTGGCAGATGGGGCTGTTTTCTTCCTGACTTTGACGCATGCCAGGCAACTTACTTCACTGCCCTGAGCTTCAATTGCCTAATGTATAAAATGGCAATAAAAAATAACATCCAAGCAAACAAACAAGCCTTTGTTTCTTCTCCTTCACGTTCTCCTCTCTTTTTTTTTTCTCCATCTTCTCTGTCACCTTCCCATCTCCTCCTTTCCCTTCCTTCCTGGATAAAAGTGCATACAATAGTATATGTTACATACCTCCCCGCAACACAGAATATCTTTATGATGAGCTACATGATTGCACTTGCTTTAGAATTTTTTTTGATTTTTGTATTTTTAATAACTGCCATGACTTTGTTTTTGTTATTGATTCTGTGAAGATCACCTGCTTCTATTCACTAGAAAGTCACAATACAAATCATTATCTTACCCCTTTCTTTTGTATGATTGACGCAGTCCACTGCCAAGCCTTTGTGTGGTACAGTCATCATATTAATTTTATCGAAGGGCTTTCTGTAACTCTTGTGCCCCATTTGCAGACACTTTCTTAGCACAGATAGCTGAGCCAATCTTTTTTTTTTTTTTTTTAATTGATGAGTCGTGCAGGTTTCAACCTTGGAAGCTCTCTTTAATTCCTCAGTTCAACGCAGAATCCTTCTTTTACTGCTCTCTTGTCAATATTGCATTTGGTCAGCCCCAAACCCGTTGGTGCTTAGGAACAAAGAAACCAGCTGTTTACTTTCCACCGGAGACATTACACGCCCCTTTGCTAGGGTTTGACCCAAGTCATTCCTGGCTACTCAAATGGCTACCTTCATCATGATTGCAGATCTTTTTTTAAAATTATTTTCTTTCTTTTTTTTTTTTATTGCTTCTACCAAGAACAGTGTCTGGTATTATAAAATGGTTTTATGTCACTTCCTATCTCTTGGTGATTGGTAGTGTCTGACTGCAGCTCAACTGTGTAGAGGCTTCTGGGGTCATAGATAGGTTCCTGGGAAAGAAGTGCCATGATCAATTAATGATTCAATTAATGATGCCTGCCATGGTCCAGGAATAGGAAAATACAGTATGTGCAAGTGTATTTGCTATGCTTCAGCAGCATGGTGCTTGCTCCTGACACAACTACTGATCCTTCCCCTTTTTTGTATTCTCTCAACACTTCATGTGTTCACCGAATTCCTCCTCCTTTCAAGAAGATATTTTCACAATAAATAAAAATTCTGAGTGGAATTTGGCATGAACAGAGGATGTGCAGCACATATCCATGGTTTCCTGACCCTGCTGTTTATGTAGCTTAGAACATAATTGGTCATCTTCTTCCTTCTGCAGAAAGGAGTCTCTGGAGGGTTGGAGAGATAGTTTATAAGTAACGATTAGGGACTTGATATCTCCTCTAAGCCTTTTCTCTTCCATTTATCCATAGCTCATCAGGAGGTAGAAATAATTAAATACCATATTCTCCTACTACATTAGATTTAAACTTAGCTATTTTATATTTTAAATGGATGTACTTTTAAATTTTTTTGTATTACTTTAGAATAGATAACAAAATACATTCAATTTTGTTAAAGATACCATTACCCCCCTCAAAAAAAAGATACCATTACCCTTACTACTATTAGTAGGTACATTGATTCCCAAGTGTAAGACATCAGATAAACTCTTTCAATCTTTTTATTTTAAATCCTTAGGTCACTTTAGGAGTAAGGGAATATAAATGTTGCTGGCTCAGGTTATATACCTAGTAAATACCAAAACCAATATTTGAATATGAGCAGTCCAATTCTAGAGACCTCTATGCTGAGGTAGTGAAGATAGTTTTGCAAATGCAGAAATAAGTGAATTTTTTCCTTGGGACATTTTTCTTATTCATTTGAGCAGCTACTCATGAAAATCATCTTTCTAGATATTTGCAGGAAGAACACAAACCAGCATTTATAGAAGTGATGTCAGCACGAGTGCTGGACGTTCAGACATTTCTATTCAGTCTGAAAGTAGGGAGATGGAACATGATCAGTGACTTCCATTTGGAGCACCCAGAATGAGAAAGACAATGCTCACTCTTCCCTGTAAACAGGCTCAAAGGTTTGGGGGCTACCCAAGTTGAGTTTTCCAGGCAATGAACCACTAAAAACATATTTGTTCCCAGAATACAGCCAGCTAGTAAGGTTTTCCCACTGGTGCTGACATTTACTGTAACAAGAGCCTGTTTCCTTCTCTCAGAGCTGCAGCCAGCTCCTCACAAGGGAGTTGGTGTCTTGCCAGAGAAACCCCTCCAAGCTCCAGCAGACGTGCCAGGGAAGCCAGCACTTTTCTTTTCAGCTGAAATGCGCCAATAATGGTGGAATGATGTCTAGTTTTTAAAATAACAAAATGAAATTTTATCTATATATCATCCATCCATCTGTCTGTCCATCCATTATATCTATCTATCTATCTATCTATCTATCTATCTATCTATCTATCATCTCCACATATATATGATTATGTGATGGTAAAATGAATATAGATATTCATTTTATTATCACAGTAATTCCATAAATATAAATGAGCAAGTTTCATTATGCCCCATTGTACAGATGATAAAACTGAAAAAACGATCATTTCTTGATTCCTAGATAAATACAAGGCAAAGGTAAATTTTAAAACAGCTCTCTCCTTCCTCCTTCTTTGCATCCCCCTTCCTCTTCTTCTTCCTATCCTTCTGTTGTTAGGGAACCCTAAACTTAAAAGCTACAGCAATAATGTGAGGTATTCTTTGATCCATCCCCTCAAATGATATATTGAAGTAAAGACAACTGGGTTTGAGTTCCCATTTTGGTCCCCAGCTGGCATTATGACCTTGGACATGTTTCCTACCATCTTTACTTTTCTGTTACATTGTATGTTAATGCAGACTTTCTTATATATATGTGTGAGATCACAGAGCAGGGATTATGTCCCTCTTATTTATCTGCTAAACACAGTGATGCACATATAAATAATTCCTACACTCATGAAAGCATCCCCAGCTTGAGACTCTTAAATCTTATTTTTCTTATTCTAATATCAGCCAACTGAGATTTGAAAAGGTTTTGACTTGCCTGAGTTGAAGTATGGGGAGTCTACTGGCCAATTTCCTTTGAGTATTACCTTGTTTGATTTGGATGAAGGGGCAGGGAATTGTATAAATGTCACTGCAGAGAGCCCTTGTCCCCTGGTAATTAGTAACCTTATCAATTCAGAGCAAAGAGACATGTTCAGAGATTTTGCTTTGGAAAATGGCACACGGATGAGGGAATTTTATGACTATGTATGAAGTGCCTGGTCTGGTGATGTTTTGCTTTTGCAAGTGGGTGACTGACCTCATTCACCATCTGATATGTCCCTTTTATTCTCTGGTTCTTCTGTTCCCCTTATTATTCCCTAGAATCTCAGTCTTTTCCCCCTCCTTTCCCACTCAGAGTCTCAGTAAACTTCTTCATGATCTCAGTTTGTAAACAGTGAAATAGTTTGAGGACATTTCTTTCAAGTTTGATTTTTAATTATCTTTCAGGACAGAAACAATATATGTCATTTACAAAAATTCTACACTCTAGAGATAACTGTTTTTACTAGTGTATAATTTCTCCTCTGCAAAAAACACATATACACGCACACACACAACCACATTTCAAAATTGTCTTAGTGTACATGCCAAGTTTTTACTCAGATTTTCCCCCTACCAAAAAAAAAAAAAAAAAAAAGATTTTCCCCCTACCTGACTGATGGCTATATAAAAATCTTTCATTAGGATATATATATATATTTTTTTTTAAAGTAGGCTGCACACCCAGAATGGAGTCCAGCACAGGGCTTGAACTCACAACCTTGAGATCAAGACCTGAGCTGACATCAAAAGTTGGACCCTTAACCGACTAAGCCCCCCAGGCACCCCAGGATTGTTACATAATTTAATCCAAAATTCTCCTTCTGGTGGACTACTATGTTATTCTCCTTTTTTATTTTTTATTTTTATTTTTTTGCTTTTAAAAACATTGTTGCTGTACCTCTTTGCAGACATTTTCAAATAACAAGAGGAGAGGCAAGAAATCTTAAGTGGGCTATAAAACAAATGACCTGCTTCTGGAATTAACCCTAAATCATAAACTAAAGACCAGAGCTGGCAAGGTCCAAGGTATATCACCATACCCCCTGCCTGAGGATGAAGCTCTGAAGAACAAATTATTGTAGTTTTATTAATCTCTATGGTCTCCAGACCATAGAAGCAGAGCTACCATTACAAACCCCACCTTTGTGTTTGACTGCCAAGGATACGGGCCTATTAGTATTCACACGTTTCACAGATATTTGTTGAGTAACTACTAGTGTCAGATGCTATCCGTGTCAGGCACTGAGCATTGAGGGATTTATACATGGACTCCGTTCCTGCTAGGGTGTGGTATGCAATGAGGGGCATGTGTGCTGCTCCAAGGCGCCTACCTATGGAGGAAGGGATGGGTAGTGTGGGGAACATGCTCTTCTCACAAGCTGTGTACCCTGGTGCGTGGCTGAGACCAGCCAGGGTGCAAAGTGGACTTAAAGACTGCCAGGGGCCCTGGTTTCTACTCTTCTAGGACTCTCAGTCTGATGTTGTTTCCTCCAACTCTAAGATCTGCGATTCTAAATAGGGAGGAGGTATCCATTTTGATTTGCCTTTCTCTAGGCAAGAATCAAGAGATTATGATTGTTCCTTTTGATGTTTTGTTACTCAATACTTACATAGCAAGAGATTCTCTCTCTCTATATATATCTATCTCACACACACACATACATACAATTTCTTCCAAAGGTGCAAGTAATGTATACTTAAGAGAAAAACCTGAATCAGCCAACAACTTATGAGATTGCAGGTGACATTCTGAGGGCATCGATTATAAGGAAAGAAAGAAAACTAGAGAGAGGTCTACAAAAGCCTGTGATACAGTGGGTCAGGAGCAGGGATGGAAATTGGAAGTTAGAGACTGTGAAGTGAGGTGGCCTGGGAGAAGCCCAAGGGTTGGGGTGGCCAGAGGATGGTTAAAAACAGCTTGTTAATCAGTTATAAGTTGTTTGCTTTGTTGTGGCAACGGTCCCACCCTCCTGATACGCCTGAACAGTCAGATGAAAAAGGGATGGGGGGGTATTTGTATTTGTGCTCCAGTCTCCTCTCAGCAGATGTGTTAGGGTGGCTTCAAACAGGAGTTCCAGTCAGACGCTAGCAAAATCGTCAGTGGCATATGGGAGAACTACAAGGAGCCCAGAGGAGCAGCTGGAACAGGAACTCAGGATAGATAGCCAATAGCACATCTCTTAAAATGCATGGCAACATTCCCCAGGATGTGGGACACCTCACTGGTAGTACTTAGGTGGGACCTAAGTTGGGGGGTGCATAGACACAGCATCTGGTAACGTTGCTCTTGTTAGAATTTTCTTTCTGTCCTAATAACAACAGGGAGGCAGTCCCAGATGGACGCATCTCCACTTAACTCATCTCCAGCACTTGCCAATCTCCTTTTGTAACAAAGAGTGAGCTGGTTTCAGACTTAGCATGTAACTGATAACAATGTCCATTGCCATTGTAGTTTGCTTCTGTGCTTCAAGTTCTGAAGCAGGAAGGGGGATATTTCTTCTAGAACAGGTGTACTGGGTTGAAGAGTGTTCCCCCCAAAAATCACATCCACCGAGAACTTCAGAATGTGACCTTATTTGGTAATAGGGTCTTGCGGTTGTAATTAGTTAATAATATCGAGGTGAAATCATTCTGGAGTCAAAGAAGGTCTTAAATCCAATGACCAGTGTCCTTTTAAGAAAAATAGAGGGAGACTTGGGCCCACAGAGGTACAGAGAAGAAAGTCATGTGAAGATGGAGGCTAAGACTAGAGGGACATGGCCACAAACCAAGGAATTGCCAGGAGCCACCAGGAACTGGAAGGGACAATGGGAGATTTCTCTCCTAGAACCTTGGGAGGGCACGTGGCCTGCTGACACCTTGAGTTGGACTTCTGCCCTCCAGAACTGTGAAAGAAAAAATATCGTTGTATTAAGCTACTAAGTTAGTAGTCATTTGTTTCAGCAGCCAGGGGTTGGCAAACGAAGGCTTGAGGGCCAAATCCAGCCTCCTGCCTATTTTCATAAATAAATATTTACTTATTCATTGTTCATTCATTTACATATTGCTGATGGTGGCTTTGAAGCTACAATGTCAGAGCTGAGTAGTTGCAACAGAGACCCTATGGCCCTCTAACCCTAAAATAGCTACTATCTGACCCTTAACAGAGAAAATGTGCCAACCCTTCTTCTAGGAAGTGTTCAATTTCTGTACTTATCTAGGGATGTTGGGGGAAATCACACAAAAAAACTGTTCTTAGCAGTGTAGAGCCACATATGGTGGGGATTTTTAATTTTAAATTTTTTTTTTAACTTAGCTTTTCATTTTTCAAGAAGCAGGTTCTTTTTTTTTTCTCCCCAGAGGAAAAACATGAAAATGAAATGCTCTGGAATAGTTTACAACATTAACTACATTTAAAGGGATTCAATGAAACAAAATTGTCTCCTTTCTTTTCAATCAATCAGCATTAAAGTTCACTTACCAATGGCAGCTTTTATATGAACAGCAGCATTGCTAATGGGAGTGTGGTTTCCCTAGCCAGCTGAGGTTTGATCTGGAAAGTTTGTAGAGCATGAGTGAGCTTCTTCGCTCTAAACAGGAAATGGGCCAAGGCCTGATCTGCAGCTGGCTGGAGAATGAAGGAAGATGAGCTTCATCTGCTATGTGCCAGAGCATAAAACTGAGCAAGCAAAGCCAGGAAGAGATAGGAGAAGAGTGAACATCGCTCCAGGGTCAAATTAACAAAATGAAAAGGCAATCTACAGAATAGGAGAAAATATTTGTAAACCATATATCCAATAAGGGGTTAATATCCAAAATATATAAAGAACACCTATAACTCAATAACAAAAACACAAGCCGTCTTATTAAAAAATGGCCAGAGGAACTGAATAGATGTTTTTCCAAAGAAACATCCAAATGGCCAAAAGATATGTGAAAAGATGTTCAACATCATTCATCAAATACAAATCAAAAGCATAGGAAAATATCTCACACCTGTAAGAACAGCTATTATCAAGAAGATAAAAGTGTTGGAGAAGGTATGGAGAAAAGGGAATTCCCTCCGTTGTTGGGAATATAAATTGGTTTTGTCACTATGGAGAACAGCATGGAGGTTCCTCAGAAAATCAAAAATAAAACTACCATGTGATCCAGCAATGCCACTTCTGAATATATATATATATATTTTTTCAAAATGAAACTACTATCTCAAAGAGATATCCACACTCTGAGATTTATCCCAGCATTATTGATAATAGTAAAGATATGCAAACCATCTAAGTGTCTGTCAATGGGTGAATGAAGAAGATATGTATGTGTAGATTTATACATATGCAATGGAATGTTATTTAGCCATGAGAAAGAAGGAAATCCTGCCATTTGCCACAACATGGATGGATCTTGAGGATATTATACTACATGAGATAATTCAGACAAACACAGATATTTTATGATGTTACCTATATGGAGAATGTAAAATAGTTGAATTTGTAAAAACGGAGAGTAGAGTGGTGCCTATTAGGAGCTGGAGGGTGGGGGAATTGGTGAGATGCTGGTCAAAGGGTACAGACTTGCAGATTGAAGATGAATGAAATAATTCTGGAGATCTAAAGCACAGCATCATGATTATAGTCAGCACTACTGTATTGTATACTTCAAAGTTGCTCAGAAACTAGATCTTCAATATTCTCTCTACAAAAAGGAGATAATGACTGTGTGACCTGATGGAGATGTTAGCTAACACTATGGAGATAATCATGCAATATAAAAATGTATCACACGAACACATCATACACTTTGAGCTCATAGAATGTTATATGTCAGTTATATCTCATTAAAAAAAAACAATGGTTAGATTATACTCCAGCTCTCAATCAATGTGAATTTGTGAACCTTATCGCCATTTCAGGAAGATAGCCATAGGAAACCTAATTAATTTTGTTCATACTGGTACAGAAAACTTTCAATTAAAAGTTGAATAAAAGCAGCCACATATATGCAAGAGCAAAACAGTTAGAAGGGTTTTTTACTTGTTTTTCTCACTTTACATCTTGGTTGAGGCCATTTTTTATGTCGTTCACATATTTTACTGAGAAGCCTCAACCACTTCTAGCCATAACTTCCTCTCCTTCCTGTTATGAATTCTCTTCCTAGATTCACTCTTCAGTCCCTAAAAATATCCGTGCCACATTATTTATTCACTCCATAATGCATACCATCCAAAGACAACAATTTTGCCAATAAACTGTTATTCTAATGAATAATTCATGCAGCCTTCGTTCTCCTGACATGAACAAATACACTTTCAAATGGGAGGAGTGTGGCTCTATTTTAGTCTTAACTTCATTTGCTAACATAATATTTTTTAAAGGTTTTGTGATGTCCTTCTTGGGTGAACTCCATGGGGAATAATTCTAAGACTCTAATTAAAAGAAATAAACCATGGCACAGAATCACCACTGAATTTATATATGAGGTTTGCTACAGTGACAATAGGTGTTTGGATGTGGAAGAAAAAGGGGCGAATCAGCCACTATTTTGGGGTAGGGAGAATGTAGAGTCTTCTGCTAATAAGAAGGCAATGCCAATCATTGTCTCAAATTCTACCAACACCCATGGCCATAGTCTTCTCCTCCTTACAGGTGCAGGGTGCAGTATGATGGCAATGATGAAGATGATTAACTGTGATGATAACAGTAGTTTTTTGTTTGTTTGTTTTTTTTTAGTTCTTCTGAAATGCTAGGCGTTGTAGTAAGGGCTTTTCATATATCAAAGTTTTTCAACCTTGGCACTATTGCTAACTTGGGTTGGATAATTCTTTGTTGGGAAGGCGAAATGTCCTGGGCATATGTAGGATACTTAGCAGCACCCTGATTTCCCCCCACTAGATCCAGTAGCAACCCCCCCCCCGCCAAGTTGTGACAACCAAAAATGTCTCTAGATATGGCCAAATGTCCTCTGGAGGACAACGACCCGCCCCCTCACCAGTTGACAACTGCTGATATGCTTGAGTAATTACATCTTCATATTAGCCCTTCATAACAAGTGCATTATGAGCCCCTTTTACAAATGAAGAAATAGAAACTCAGAGTAAGTGATAGAACCAAAATATGGTGCAAGCTTTACTGCCAACAGCAAGGTTAAGGCTATTTTGTGGCATGTGATGATTTAGAGTGTCAATTCATCTGCCTTCTCCTTGTGCCTGGGTGATATTTTTATATTATATATAATATATAAATACATATGGCATGATTATTATTTTTGGCATATCTGCCCTGGATAATTAATATTATTTTACATTTTGTACATAGATATCTTCAAATCCCTGAAACCTCTCGTATAGGAGGTATAGATGTCATGATGACAAAATGAATCATCATTACAACAAAAATAATAATAATGACAGCAATCCCTCTTGTGACTCCCCAGCACTGTTTTTGCAGCACTTTCTATGTGGCGGTCTAAGGGATTAGCTTGGATTACCTGGGCAACTCCCATATCTGAGAGGTACATGCTTTGGTTAGCCTTGAACCCAAAACAGTGTGATTAGGCTTTGTTTTGTTCTATGTGGTATCCTGAGCATTGCAAACAGTGCCTTGCATGTTTGGCTGAATGAGTGACTTAAGAGGGGATGGAACCTTATAGAAAATACAGAAATCGCTGAAGTGGTGATAAAGCTTCAACAGACACAGGTGATCTGATCCCAGAGCTCCCACTGGTACCCACTGTGGCTCTGGTCAGTGGTTTCATCCGAGCTGTTCCAGCTCTGGCCCAATGAACTGGCCTCTCATGACTACTTTCAGATCTACATCTTCTGGTTTTCTATCGCTGGTGACAGCCGTGAGCACTGTCTCTCCTGCCTCGCTCCAATTCCTCTGCTCAGTCTCTGTTCTACCTAGAATGTCTCTATTTGTCTAAATCTTTTTTTTTTCTTTTCATTTTTGAGGCCCAGCTCAGTCCCAACAAACTTCTAGAACATTCCCTCCTTCTCCTTGAACTCTCAATGCCTTGCAAGAAGCTAGCCTACTATTGCCAGCCAGTAATCAACCAAGATCTGTTTGGTTTAAATCCCAGGTCTATCCCTCTAAGAAGTCAGATCTTGGGGAAACAACTTAAACTCTTTCAAGTCCTACTCCCTTGCAGTGTAGAATGAGAGCAGTAATATTGCTGGACACTCCAGTTTTCTGAAGATTCCATGAGAAAATGCTTAGCATAGCCCTTGACACTTAGTATGTTCTTAATTAATTACTACCATTAATTCACTTTCACACTATATTGTATATCCTCTAATTGATTTATGTATGTGTATCTCATCTCTCCAACTAGACTTCAGGATGATAGAAAGAAATTTCCTTCGGAGAGGATCTTTAATGTGAATTCAACACAACCGGTATAACGGTGGCTTCAACGTTCAAAATTTTCTCTCCTTATGTTCTGAAGTCCAGTGTCTTTATCAATAACATGGAAGAGGCCATTCCTATTTACTTCACCATACCACAAGGGCTGTTGCAAATGGGTTGATTTATATAGTGGGCAGTCAGCTTGTGCTTTCTGAGCATATAAGCATCAGGACTGTAATAGCGCATTATCTGTCTGTCTTGGTGCTTCATTGACGTTTCAGAGTCCTTTGAACCTTGGCTTTGCCGATGTCTTTTTATATCTGTAAAATTTTGCTTAACACAGAGCTTAAAGAGGAGTGATAATCAAGGCACATCTTCGGTTATAAGTGGCACTTAAGAGGGGGATATGTCCCCTAGGAGAGTAATCTCCAGGAAGAGGATGTGGATTCAGGTTCCAGGTCCTGCCTTGGAGGCTGTGTTATGCAGTAGAAAGAGTCCAGTGTTTCATAGACAGGCTGGTTTCTGGTTCCGGTTTTCTCAGGATTCACATGATTTGGGGCAATTCAGAAAAATGTTTGTGTGCCTTAATGCTCTTATCTGCAAAATGAAGCATCCAAATCAAGTGAGTTATAAATTACCTTTCATTTCTGTAATTCTGCATCCCAGAATTGAAGTTCATTTGTATAAACCAATACAATTCCACATTTTCCTTGTTTTACCTAGAATCCACATACCCCACAATAAATTTCCCATAATAGGGCTTTCAAATCTCATTTAAAAAGTCTACTACACACACACACACACACACACACAATTTATTTTTATTCCCCAATGCCCCACACATTTTCCTAATAAAGTATATAATAAAACGGAATCTTCCCACTGCTGTGTTTGTAATGTGGAAGACATTGTTATTCCCATTGTGGTGGTGATGGATAAAAAATGCATACTTTTCTCTCTCTGGAAACCACCCTTATATCCTCAGCCTCTTAACAACAAATCAGAAGGGCTACCTTCTACAAATTGCAAATTAGCACCACCTCCTGAGAAATTGTGCCAAGTTCCATTAAATGTAATTAGCATTCCTGTTGTTTCTTTTGCATTGCAAAACAAACAAACAAACAAAATTTCTTTCTGACTTATCTTGAACACAGATCAACCCAAGTTACACCAAGAGTGTCAGGGTGAGCCTGGAAGCAGGATCTTTTTTTATTTTTTGAAGCAGGATCTTAACACACAACCATGCATTCATTTCGTGGGGACAGAAGTTGGAGAATCAAAATCTTCATGTTTGGCTTTTCAAAGTGAATATTGGCTTCTCCATGCGGGGTTTTAGCTGGCACATTGCCCTTCCTATATGAAGGTTTGGGGGACTTGGGGAGATAATTATCTCCTTCCATTTAAAGCTGACCTGCCCTGGGGTTCCAAAGCAGAAGACTCAAAATCCTAGAGCAACACATTTCAAAACTAAATTTTGGACACCCCCCTTCCCCTTATGGTTTCAATATAAAAGAGCTACAAACAAAACAAACAGAAACAAAGATCTATTTTCCCTAGAATTCCATGATAGAAATGACATATTAATGCCCAACAAGAAGGAGGAATATGAGCTCAGAGAAAAGAACAGTGCTTAATATTGGATACATCTCATTAATAATAGTTATTGACAAGTAGAAATATTATTTTATTTATTATGCTAACAATTACAGAATTATCTCTTTTTTTTTTGTCTAAAAATAAAACAATCACTACTTTGCGCCTCCTCTTATTTCAGATTTCACCCCAGGCTGTGGAAACTTAGTGGAGGCAAACTGCATGTAGAGCCCACCATTTTAAGGGACCCTGAGCAGAAGCACAGTGCTGCCGCCAGAAACACGTGTCCCCCCCAAACCCCACTCTCTCTGATGCTATAAAACAGACTTCAGAAACAACCAGATATAGGTGTCAATCTGTGTTGAAAGGTTCAGAAAAGAGGGTGCTAGTTTCAAATGTTTTGTGTGAAATTGAGTTCAATTTGAGTGGCAATTTTTTTTCCTCTCGGAAGCCATTTTGTCTCTTTACTTCTTGCTTCCTTCCTTGTATTTCAGCATTTGTCATTTCAATTACAGTACTGCAGACTATTTTTACACTTCGAATGCAATTTCCAGAAACA
Source organism: Canis aureus (assembly GCF_053574225.1). Taxonomy (NCBI): domain Eukaryota; kingdom Metazoa; phylum Chordata; class Mammalia; order Carnivora; family Canidae; genus Canis; species Canis aureus. The sequence goes on from NC_135618.1 coordinate 43,110,038, forward strand.
CTAGGGAAAGAGCAGTAAAGATATTAGGAGGTGGTAGTTAAGACTGAGAACGGCTCCAAGAGGGTGGAACAAATTTAGGACATTTTTTATTTTAATCATCTATAAAGAAAATAATTCCATAGACTCATCTACAGTGAAGTCCCACTTACAGCACAAAGCATCATAAAACTGAATAAAGCCATATTCTCCAGCACAGTATCGTAACTGTTATATTATACAAGTTAAATAACTTACGATTCCCATTTGCTTCTTTGAGAGTTAAGGGTGAGAAACAAACATTCCCCACCCTGGATCCTGCTGAGCAATGGAATGAAAGACAAATCATTTGGTCTTCTCCCAAGAAAAAGTTCAGTGAAATATAGTGAGCTGATTGGTGGAGGTTTTATTCATTCAACAAGTGTTCCTTGGGCACCTGCTTTGTGTCTTATGCTGGATGGTGAGTAAAGTGTGTGTGGCACTTATCCGTAAGGAGCTGACTGTCCCTTCCCTATGCAAAGTCAGTTTAACTCTCTATTTGTAATTGAATTAATCTTGGCTCTATTATTAATAGAAACTCCACTTACACTGAGTTCTAAATCATGAGAGGAACATTTCTTAGATCGTATGATCAAAAAGGACAGGAGATCATTGGAACCAACTAACGACAGTAGGGACTGGTCTATTGCTCTATGCTTCTCATGCATCATCGTATTGGCTTCATTCCTTTCCCCTGAAGATGGGTTTTCTGACCAGGCAGGTGACAAAACACAGGCAACTCTGCGAAGTTATTCTCATAGTTTTATTGTGGATCTAATTGGTGGTTCATCTACATTCCATCATGTTTTTTCCCTTCCTAGCAGATGACTGATTTTGCGCATGTATTCACATGGAAACTCACATATCCACCTTTCCCCCCATCAAGTTCATGTCACAGTGGAGAATCTGACCACAAGCCCATTTGGAGTTGGAGTAGGACAGAGACTCAATTGCTCTAAGCCATTTATAATAACAACCCCCAAGCCCCTCCCCTGTCAACATTTCATTCTGGAATCCAGTTTTCTGGCTATCATTGGATGATGACCCAACTGTTTGGTAGTTGGTTATTTAACCCAATGGCCCAAGGAGACTGAAAACAAGTCTGTTTAATCCTAGCTCTTGAATTATTGCGGTGTGCAATACTGAATTCCTTTAGGGTTTAAGCTAGTTTTAGTATGGATTTTTGTAATTTGGAACCAAAAGCATTCTAATTGATAAGCACCTCAAGACAATACAATGCACAGAGCTTTACTTGTCTGATCCCATTTAGAAAAATCCTGAAGAAAAACATTGTTTGCCTGTGCTTATATCCTATGCAAGGAAATAAAAGTATTATATTTTCTAGGTTTGAGTCGTGTAAACTTACCTCTGTATCTATGATTCGTAGCTTCCATTAAAAACCCATGCATGGAGTGAATCTTGGCACAAGGCTGAACAACCCAGTTCAAGGGATAGAATCTGAGAAAGGGCAGTCATCCTCTTGGAATTTCTATTTGTTTATAGTTCATTTTTTTAAGATTTTATTTATTTATTCAAGAGAGAGAGAGAGAGAGAGAGAAAGGCAGAGACACAGGCAGAGGGAGAAGCAGGCTCCATGCAAGGGTGCCTGACATGGGACTTGATCCCAGGTCTCCAGGATCAGGCCCTGGGCTGAAGCAGGCGCTAAACTGCTGAGCCACCTGGACTGCCCTGTTTATAGTTTATTGATGCACAATTTCACATTATAAAATTCATTCATTATAAATATGCAATTCCATTGTAAGCAAACTTATAGGTATGCAAGCATCTTCACAGTCCTAATTTACGATAGTTCCGTCACCCTAATGAGTTGCCCTGTGCCTATCTGCTAAGCTTTAATTTAGCTTAGCAGAATGTTTTTAAGTTTGTCAATAATTATTGCTCTAGTGTGACAAATCCAGCCCTCCACCTGTTTTTGTAAATAAAGTTTTATTGGTGTGTAGTCACATCTATGTTGGTACATGTGTCAGTAGTTTCTTTCTATTGTTGAGTAATAGTCCATTGTAGGAATATACCACATTTTGTTTATCTGTTCACCAATTGATGGATACTTGGATTGTTTCCAGATGTTGGCTTTTGTGTATAATGGTGCTATGAACATTGGCTTCCATGCTTTTGTGTGGACGGATGCTTTTGCTTCTCTTGAGTGGATAGTTAGGAGTGGAATTACTGGGTTGCATGATTAGTTTAAGTTGAACTTAAACTGTTAACCTGTTTTTCAAAGTGGCTCCACCATTTTATATCCCTGCCAGCAACAAATAAGATTCCTAGTGGCACCACATCCTTGTCAACTGTTGGTATTGGCTGTCTTGTGATTTATACTCATTCTACTGAATATGTAGTGGTATTCACTGTGCTTTACCTTGCATTTCCCTAATGTTTAGTGATAAGTATCTTTTCATGTTCCTTACTTTTTCAAGAAATAACCTTGTTCCCCTGTGAAATGGAACTTAATGAATCTTGAATCTAACATTCCTTAATAAGAGTTCCTTTTCTCTTGTAAATAAGGCAGCAAAGAAATGGGTAGAGTGGCTGACCTGGGGGAACAAATTCCCTCCCTTTTGTGCAGAAATGTGGACCAGGGAACTGAACCTTCCCATGCCCCCTTATAAATTCATAGTTTAAGGCTAGCTGTGGCAACATGGCATAGGTGGGGGCACTGACCTCATATGCAAATGATCCCATTTGTGGACAAGGCACACTTTGTTCAAGAACTCTGCTTTGGAGAGGGGTAGGATCTGGGCTAATCACCCCATCCTTGCTGCTTGCTGCTGTGGCATTTGAAAGCTACACATGACCCTATTAGAACAAGCTTTCTGAGGTTACCTCTTCCGGCCACACAGTGGTTAGTGTTATTTCTTTTATCTTTTGATAAAATGACTTGCTCCCTATCAGGGTAAAGCACGTCTCTGCACATGTTTCTCAGCTGGGTTGCAGTAATCTGTGCTTTCTAGGAAAAGGTCACTTCTTAGAGGGTTGAAAAGACTCAAGGTTCATACATTGCCCCCCTGAGCACATATGAGCCCAAGATACTAATTCCTCTGTTGTATAGGTTTTCAAACTTTGAATACTCTGAAAACCAAAGACTAAGTACCTGGGAGGTGAGTGCATAGCGGCCAGCTCATTTTGACATTTAACAGAGGTGGACCTCTGTCAGCAGAAGTCCTCACTGACAGACCACTGGTGTGGTAAGAAGTATGTACTTTAAATCAGATTTCTTCCATTGTAATCCTGGGACTACATGCTGTGTGTGTGATTTTGGGGCAAGCTACTTAACCATGTTAAGCTTGGGTTAACTCAGCTGTAAAATGGGATTAATAATAATACTTGGCTCTTAAAATCATTGATAGGATTAAATGAGATAATGCATATGAAGTGCTTAGCATCATTCTGAATTTCTTTTGCTGTTATTATTTTTATGTTGTATTTTATTTTATATTGTTAGAAGTTGGAAGAAAGCCTGATATACAGTATGCACTCAGTGACCATTATTGAACCACACACAGTTGAAATATCCATTCATTCACTCATTCATATATTCATTCATTCAGTAACTGGGTAACTGGTGGTGAGTTCATTCTGCGTATTCATTGATACAATGAACTGATATTTATGAGGTGCCTACTATGTGTCAGACTTAGATCACTATCTAAGTCATGGATTAGGAAATTATTGCTCTAGTGTGACAAATCCAGCCCTCCACCAGATTTTGTAAATAAAGTTTTATTGGTGTAGTCACATTCACTCATTTGCATACTGCCTATGGCTCTAAGTAGCTATGACAGAGATCATATGGCTCACAAATTCTAAAATATTTACTATTTGGCCGATTAAGGAACAGTTTTCCAACTCTTGGTTTAGATACTGAGAATAAAATAGTGAACATAAGGTGATATTCTCATTCACATAATAGTCAGGATGAGACAGACAATAAACAAAAAATAAATGCATATTTAGATACACGTATAAACCAAATATCTGTGGTGATAAGTGCAATCAAAAAAGAAAAAAAAACTATAAAAGAATAGAGAAGAGCCAGGGACAAGGATGGGAGGAATTAGTTTTAAAAAGAAAAAAAAGAAGTTTTATATTTAAATTTTTAATTCAAAGTTTCTCTTTTTTAATTTATTTACAACACGGTTTATCAATAGCAAAACAAGCACTCACTGCTATTAAGTCTCACTGGGCACATTCAGAAACCATCCCAGGCTGCCAGTAAATCCAAATGTGGCCTGCCATCAAAGGCTGGTTTGCAGAGACCTCATATACAGTGTTATGCAACTGAACAATGGCTGCATGGCATTTTGCTGACGGCATATCCTTCTGCCCATAAGTAGGTCTCCCCACGTGGAGAAAAGTGAGGACAACACTGCTTCCAATGACAGAGGAATGGCATTTACAGTCCTCTTCCAGGCTGCTCATCTCTGGGCAGACTAAATTGAAAAGTATCTATTCTACAAACAAAGAAGGAGCCCTCAGGGCCTCAAGAGTTGATGATAAGAGGGAAAAGAAGTAGGTCAGGGATGCTAGGGAAGCTTTTCTACCCTGTGTCTTATTTTAGGTAGGATTTTCACAGTGGTCACCTTTTGTACAACAGGTGGCTTACTCTCACAGCTGCTATGCAAGCAAGTTGCATTATTAACAAGATGGTAGCAGGAAGCAAGGTGCTTTCACAAAAATTCTAGCGCAAGGGTCAGGAAACCTTTTCTGTAAAGAGCCAGGTTGTAAATATTTTAGATTCTGTAGGTCTTAACAGTCTGTGCTGCAACTACTCATCTCATCTGTTGTAGCACAAAGCAGCCTTGGACAATACATAAATGGATGAGCATGGCTACATTCCAATAAAACTTTATTTGCACAAGCAGAAGGATTTGGCCTTGGAGTCATGGTTTGCCAGCCCATGTTCTAGCATAGTCTTTCCTCTTCAGGTGCTCACAAGATTAACTGGGAGTGTGTGCACCACACAGATACTTTGCCTCCTCCCCTTTGACCTATTGAATCCCATCTCTAGGAGTAAAGGCCAGCCATGGTCACTTGTGCCGAAGCTCTCACAGATCATCAGTATATGCCAGATTATGCTGCAGTTACAAACAGCACCCAAAATCTCAGTGACTTTTTTTTTTTTCTCTCAGTAACTTTAAAACAGAAGTTTGTTCCTTGCTTACATAAAGTCTTCCACAGGTCTGGGCAACTCTCCAGGACAGCTGGTGACCTGGTGATTCAATCTGTTGGAAGCACCATCAATCTGTAGCTTCAGTTTTTTTTTTTTTTTTAACATAAAGATTTATTTATTTGAAAGAGAGAGAGCTCAAGCAGAAGAGGCAGAGGGAGAGGGAAAGGGAGAGAGAATTCTAAGTAGACTCCACAGTGAGTGCAGAGGTTAAAACAGGACTCTATCCTACAATCCCAAAACCATGACCTGAGCTAAAACCAAGAGTCAGAGGCCCAACTGACTGCACCACTCAGGCACCCTGTAGCTTCACTTTTGAGAACATACAGACTTCTTGGTTGATGTGGCTGAGAAAGACCAGAAGTGGAGGTCTTGCAATGGCAGTTAAATGATTAGGTCACTAACAATTTGACCATAGTTAATCACATGATCCTAACCAACTGCAAGGAGATGGAAAATATAATCTTCCCATGTATCCAAAAGCAAAGGAGAACTAGATGTGGGCAAAGATGAAAAGTTTTTGGTTTTTGATCAATTGGATGATTGAATAATTGATTGGTAGTCACTACTAAGCAATGCAATCTGATGCCTACCAGTGAAGAACTGTCTGTGTTGTGTTCATGGGGATATGTTGCTAACATCACCAGAATTTAGCCAGTTATACATGGGGAGGGAGGGGAATCTAAAAGGAAAACAGTCTAGGCTTAGGATCAGACACTTCTTACCATATTATATTCTTGTATTTGATGTTGAAAGCTGTTGTCAGTGTTGTTAATCCCATGTCTGACCTTGGACTGGGTTTCTATCCTCTGAAAGTAAGCACATTCATGCTAACCAAATGTCTCTTGACAGTGGGTTTCAGCTGCTCTTCTGGAAGTCCTGTCTAATGAACACTCCTCTTCATTTCGTATACTGATCCAGTTTGGTTGACTTTACGAATTTGGTTAACAAGACCATAAATAATAATCCAGTCTCCTTTGTTTATGGTTAACAATACTGGCCCATTATAATTTTCTATGGCAGCACATATGGTGGGCAATAAACTAACTAATAAAGCTGCCACATGGAGGATAGGTCTGCTTTTATTTTTATGGCCGTTTCTTTAATCTGATACATAATTAATGTGCAAGGTTCAACTTTTTCTTGGTCAGATCCCAGTATATTTGATGCATTCTGAGGTGTTAATTTTCTTGATGCATTTGTGTGTAGGAGAGTGAGATAAAACTATACAGCTCTTTATATGGAAAATGCTCAACCAGGAATTTTCTGAAAGGAAGGCACTTAAATTACCTTTGCTTTCAGAGTTCATTTCCATTGAAAATGTAAAGTAATTCTAGGTTCAGACTTTCTCAAATCAACCCCCCCCCCATTTTACTTAAGAGAACACAGTTCTAAAAATCTTCTCCTTGGAGGATAATTTTCTCTGCCTTCCAGCTCCACACTCCAACTTGTGTTCAGTCTCCACAATTTGTCTGGCTCCCTCTTGAACTGATTTACGATTCACCAAAATCTGTGGGAGAATTTGCCAAGCTGCAGACTAATTAATTATGTTTGCTGTTGGACCTATCTATTAGGTGCTGGCATTTCTTCTTTGTCATACATTTTAAATGTAATGTGCACACATATTTTGCTCTTGTTTTTCCTAAGTACCAAGCTGACCACACAAGGGTGATTCTGACAACAACGACACAATTCCATGGAGGTGCACTGTCCTTCATTTGTATACAGAATCTGTGAAAAAAAATTCACAACTTTCTCGGAAATGTGGCACAAGGGTCCTTTTCTCTTAGAGGAAAAGTTCTATGTTTTGTCCACAGTAGCCTCAGTCTTCACGGTGAAAATGGTGCTCTCCAAATTCTACTTGATAGCACTATTATTATAACATAATAATATCCAAACAACAGTAGCAATTGTTCAGAAATGCTTATTGCATACCAGTCCTTTAATATAGTCTACATGTATTAATTATTTAAATTTTAATGTAATTCTCTAAGGAGGGAGGTACTGGTATTATTTCCTTTTTTTTTTTTTTTTCTTCATATAGAAAACAGGCTCAGGTTGGTTAAGTAAGTGATTGATACCACATAGCCAGAAAGGAGCAGTTTCTGGAAGCCTGTTTCCTCATGATGGGATATTCTTCGCATCAGATACAGGGCAGGGCAAGTGCTTCCACCTAGAGCGGCATGTTTTCAGAAAGCCTAGACAGAAACATGTTTATGCGCTAGTATCGATTTATCTGGTAGGGCCCTTTGATTTTATTGGATAGTACTTTACAGGCTGATAGATGAGTTGCCACTAAGTATAGTGACACTGTTTCTTCCCTTTTCTGTAAAAGGTAAGATGGTTCCCTGTGGTGTTAGAAAGGATTGCAAGAGATTTGCTTGGGGAAAATTATCTCTCCTACTCCTCTGCTTCATTTCTACTGTGAGTTATTATGATAAAAAAAAAAAGAAAGAAAGAAAAAGAAAAGCCAGAACACTTACTTCAAGGTGAAAATATTTAGGCACAATATTACCACAGGGAAAGTTTATTTTCAGCATCATGGTTAAAAAAGAAACATGTGTCAGGTTGGGGATTTTATACTTAAAGCTCATAACAATGCCAGAAAGCATTGGTTGGCAAGCTATTTCTGTAAAGGACAAGATAGTAAATATTTTAGGCTTGTGGACCGTACAGTCTCTGTCACAGGGACTCAAACTCTGTAGGTGTAAAGTAAAAGCAATCATGGGCAATGCGTGAACAAGTGAGTGTGGCAGGGCTACAATAAATCTTTATTTTCAACCATAGAAAGCCAGACAGATTTAGTCCACAGGCCACAGTTTACTCACCCCCTGATGTAAGGTAATGGCCAGGAGCTTTAGAGATAGGGTTTCCACCCTGGCCTCCCATTTGTCAGCTGAATGGCCCTGGAACAGTCCCTGGACCTCTCTGAGCCACATTCTCCCCAGCTGCTAACTAGTGAAATGACTACTTACCTATCAGCATGGTCATGAGAGTTGCAAGAGCACCACGACGGAATGAGTCAAGTGCCAGATATAATCCTCCTTTGCTCTCTTCAGACTCCTTTCTCTGCCCCCTCTTCCTACCTTACGCTCATCCATTAATAAATGATCATAGTTAGTTATGGTTGCCTGAGACTTTTCGACGGCTTTTATTTTGGGCTCTTTCAGGGTTAGAGAAGCACCCCCAGAGGGAATCTTTCTGAATAATTGCATGTGAAGTAATTTTGAAATAGTTGCTAGGAGAAGAAAGAGCTCAGCCATCAAGGTAAGAAGAGAAAAAAGGTTAATTCTTCTGGAACAGGGATCTCAAATGAACAGCATACCCTGTTCTCTCCAGTCCAACATCCATGGCACACACCCCTGGATAATCACAATCGTCTTTGCTGATGAACTGGATAAAGCTTCAGAAGTGTGTTCATGGTAATTCTTTAGTCACTGTCAGTGGTTTGTAGCTGCCTTGTAAGATGAGCCTTACTGAGGTATCTTTGACCAGGATAAGGAGCTTTGGGGGTCAGAGAGTTTGAAACTTTGCTAAATTATACACGAGGCTGTTAAAGGGTTGCCATTTTTCCTCTGCTTTGTAATCAATGATGCTTTTCCATAGGAAATGTGGTTTGAATTACGCAGCCTCAAAAAAAAACAAAAACAAAACCAGAAAGTAAAAAGTATCTTCCTTCCCCCTCAAGCCTGACTTCTTCATGAGTGATCTCACACTCAAACTTTAGCTACAACAGATGTTTTGTGTTTTTTCTCCTCCTTTTTCTCTTGTTTCTGAGAGGCTGAGCAGCAGTTGAATATCTACTCTCTCTCCTTGTTCTGAATGGTTTTACCCTTTTCCAGATATTCTGTTGTGAGCTGTTGCTCCAGAAATCTAGAGATAAGAGGTATTTCTAATTTGTCTTGGTGAAAAAACAAATACCCAGAAACTCTCTTCAGACTCACTTAGGTGAAAAGGAAGAATTTAGTTTTAAAATATTCCATAGATGCCAAGAGACCCAAATGGAATGAAACAAGGACCAGGAAAGGCATCAATCCTCAAGCCTCAAGACAACTTACTCTTTTCTTTGCAGCTCATGGCCAACTCATTAGGTTTGTCCTTCTCTCCACCTTGCACATTGTACAAAATCCTTCTGGGATGCTCCACCCAGACCCTTGCATAGTTGACTCCTTTATGTTAATTGTAGTTCAGCTCATGGTACCTCTTCCAAAGGTCTTCCCTCACCTTATCAATCACATGCTGCGATCATAAATTATCCCACTTTCTTTGTTGACTCATTCACTGTATGCTTCTCCCACTAGAACCTAAATTTCTGAAAGCAAAAACTTCTCCTAAACAGTGCTTTACACATATTAGACACATAGCAACATTTCTGAATATATAAAAGTATGAGTAAGGCATATGGTATCCTTAATTCTAAATTTTCTAGGAGAAAGAATTAAATTGATCCAGCTAGGGTTGGTATTCAATGCTGGTCCTATTAATTGAGGTACATTAATTGAGGTGTTGAATTGCATAAAATGACTATTTCTTATGGGTGTCTCTGTATGAGAGAGATTGGCTTGATTTTGGGGAGCCAGGAAGGATGAAAAAGATGTATCCCCAGATAACTACAGGCATATTGTATTTATGAGTTTATAGAGGATAGTGAAGGTAGGGGTTGAGCTTAAAGTGACAGAAACAAAAACGGGGGTAATTTTTCTGCTTGAAATTTCATGCCACCAGCTGAGGCCCACTGTCCAACATGGAAGTATCCTGAACCCAAAGACTTTTTTTTAAAAGATTTTATTTACTCATCTGTTTGAGAGAGAGATAGCAGAGTACAGGCTAAGGGAGGAGGAGAGAGAGTGGGGCATGCGGACTCCATGCTGAGTGCAGAGCCCGATGCAGGGCCTTGAATCCCATGACCCTGAGATCATAACCTGAGTTGACATCAAGAGTCTGATGGTCAACCAACTGAGATACCCAGGCATTCCTGAATCCAAAGACTTTTATTTATTTACTGTTGTTAAATAATGAAACCTTCACAGGTCAATCCAAACTTTAGCTACAACAGATGTTTTGTGTTTTTTCTCCTCCTTTACTTCATCAATATTTCTGAATAAAATAATGTGTGTGTGTGTGTGTGTGTGTGTGTTATTTTCAAGTTTCCCAGAAGTCTGCATTAATGATCTCATGGGGTCTGTCCAAGCAGGAGTCAGAATAGCTGACTCACACAGAAAGTAAGCAAGGGATTAGCATTATTGTTCAAATAAAGTTGATAAAACATACAGAGAACTTTTCATCTTATTAATTTCTGTCCAGCAAGGAGTTACTTAGCACTTCCTTTGTCAGGTATGGTTTTAGAAGGTTATTAGGTCTCTGCCTGCATGAAACAACCATTCTACTTTGCGAAGTAGTTTAAAATATATAAAGTAATCCAGTAAAGAGAGGATAAAATTTCAGAATCTGATGTTATCATAAGACAGTAAAATGGAATGACTTGAACTGGAATGACTAAGGGTGGTGCAGATGTGAGAGTGGAGGGAGAGAAAGACAGGATCTGTGAGGTGAGCCCAACAACGTGAAGGCATGTACACAGAGTCATTGGCAGGAAGGGGTGTGGTGTGTTTGAAGAGCAGAAAAAGAGCCGTTTATGTCTGGAATGAATTCTAAGAACGAGGGGGAGGAGAAGAGGGTGGAGGAGAAGTAGATCAAGGAAACTACTTCGCTCATGGCAAGGAAATGAAATTTTAATCTCAGAGCAATGGCCCACCGTTGGAGTGACTTGAGAGAAGGGGCATCAACCAGTTGACAATTTATAAGAATTTTGTGGATAGTAGACTGTGGAGAGGGGAATAGTGAGAGCCCGGGGATAAGCTAACAGGTTTTAGCCAAAGACCAGGGGAGAGATGATGGCGATGACAATATACCCATAAACTCACCACATGACACAGGGCATCTGTTTATCTGCGTTGCATGTGGGTTTTTACTTCCCCGTAGTTACCCATAACCCTAATCTCATGGTCAGAAATTAACTAAATGATCTAAGTGTGACTCCTCTAGTATGTCTTTATGGCAATCCTCTCCAGGCTTGCAAATAGTGTGCTAACACAGTATACTAGAAGGGTCAGAACATTCAGGTCTTAATCACATGGGTGTACCTAAAGAGATATGAACCCCCATAAATGTTTGTGAACTCCTGTGAAACTTATTTTTAAGAACTTGCGTAATGGAGACCTACAGACAGAGCTTGAACTTTTAGAGTCAGAACAACCTTGGTTCAGAATTTCTGTGCATCCATTTATCAACTTCAAAACCTTAGACAAGTTCCTTAAACTCTAAGTATGTGTTTTGCGTGTGTGTTTAAGGGGGATGCTAATTAACCACAATAATAATGCTTACTCATAAATGTTACTTAATAATAGTGTAAGAATTCTTACTTTGTGCCAAATTTGTGCTCAAAACTTTATATATATATATATATTTTTTTTTTTATTATCTCTTTGAAGCATTGCAGTGACCACATGATATGCATATTGATGTTCCACAGTATAGATTAGGAAATTGAACCTTAGATTAAATAGTAAGCAATACATTTGAAATTGTGCAGTAAGTACATAGAATAGCATCCATGGAATTTATCTCGTTTCATCCACCAAACAATGAGATATCATGGGACAGTGTATGGAAACACCTGGCATAGCTTCAGCCAGAGTGGGTGCTTGATAAGTTTCATGTCATATATCGCTCTGCAGATTTCAAATATTTATGATCACAGAATTAATTCTAAGGCAAGTAAATTGAAGGAGGTGTTTGTGTGTAATTTTTTTTTTCTTAATGATTGCACTGTACCCTTGAGCATTTCCACGTTTGTGTTTAATCACAGAATCTCAGCCATGATGTTTCTGACAGGTAATTTCCTTAATGCATTTGACAGAGATAGATTGCATGGAAGACCATTGGATCCCATGCTTTTGTCTGCAAGTGATAAGACTAGATTAGAGCTATCTGGGTCTAGTGCCTCTGATGATATTGCATCCTAATAATTCCCATGATAATATGGATCATCTTTGTGGACACACGCATTCTTGGGCAGATGGGATACACCATTTGCAAGAAACCCTGCCACTTTTATTACACCTTGAGAAACATCTGGGCAGATATTTGTGTGTCAGAATCATAAATCAATTTAGTCCTCAGAGATAGGCCTAGTTACGCAGTTTATCTTCAAACACACTGGTTTTTTCCTTTTTCCTGCTATGACTGAAAGTATTAGACGATGAGCACACATGTCAGGATATTGGATTCCTTTTCGGTTGTAAAGCCTTTACACCAGCATGTGAAGATCTGAGCATCAGGGAGCCTCATAGGTACTTGGTGAGCCACAGCAGTTTGGGTTCTATGGCATTTCATCCCTAGGTACCAACAACCCCAATTCGTTCTTAACACAAATATGATTGCCCCATGGAGACTCCCTTTCTGACTCCTTCTCCTCTTCCTCTCAAGTGGTTGCCAGCCTTTAACCCCTATGGTTGGTCTGTGTGCTTTGGTACAGATCCAGACAGCTGGAGAGTCAGGGTCAGGGAATTCAGATGCCCCTAGGAAACACAAATGCTGTTATTTCACAGATCCTTTAAGGCTACTCATGTCACTAGCTGTCAGCAGTCATCTTCCCGAAGAGCACTGTGGCATGACAAAAATGAGATTTTCTTGTTGCCAATCTACTAGCAGCCTCTTCCACTTGGACCCTACTATGTGCTTCTATCCCCACTGAGAAGAAAGTTCTGGTTCTATTTTAAAAACTATTTCTATTATGAAAAATACTATACATATAGAAAAGGAGAAACTAATACAATGATCATCATATACTCACATTGGGATTTAATAACTGTACAGATATGCACAATACTTTAAAGTTTCCAGACAGCATAAAACTTACTTCTAAGTAGCTAAAGGAATGTCTAAAAAATTTATATGATACACATAAAACCACCATATCATTAATAAATTGATCCTATCTTCAAATATCATCCGTATCTAAATGTGCTCCGTAGTCTCAATAATATCTGTTATAACTTATTTTTAAAAACAGTTCTCTAGACACTTTGAACTACTGAAATTATAGGTAAGGAGCAAGGGGGCAGGTGGCATAAGATAGGATATAAATCTTTCTTTCTTTCTTTCTTTCTTTCTTTCTTTCTTTCTTTCTTTCTTTCTTTCTTTCTTTATAGTGCACCTGTCCTTCCTTGGTTCTTCTGAGAGATTATGAATCACTTTAAAAATGGTGTGAAGTCTTAAAAAGGAGTGTACATATAATTTAGCACTATGGGAAAATCCTTTTAACATCATGGAAACAAATATGGCTCCTCATAAAAGAATATTTATCAGCATTTTTCCTAATGGTGAAAAATTGGAAATAACCTAAATTTCTGACACACAGAATTGGCTAATTTATGGCAGTCATATTGGACAGTGTTCACAATGTATTGTCAAGTGAACAAAGCAGATTCCACAATATGGCATGGGCAAAATCATAGCACTTTAAGAATTAGCTCACACACAGAAAAGAAATCTTGAAAAAATGTTTTTCACTGTTTTACCCACAGTTATCCTTGGATAGTGGGATTATAGATCATCTTATTCCATTTTACTTTTTCTTTAATTTATGCATTTTCTGAATGAAATGTGGAATATTTTACTGATTGCCTTACAGAATTTTGATGAATCAGCCAACTCAGCTAGAGATATATTATTATCTAACTGGAAAGGAAACCAGAGGCATAAATGTGATGAAATATAACATCCTTACAGCCATGGATTCAGCATAGGTTCCCTGAAATGGATCATGGCTACAAAGCTGGAGAAGGTAACTCAAATGCTTTAGGCTAAAATGGAGAAGCCATAGTGTGTCTTCTGTATTTCCTTTGACATTGTAAGTCTTGCATTAAAACACTCTGATGTGGTCTGAGTAGGGTTTTGTTAAAAACTCTAAAGTTGAAATTTGCATTGCAATTAGTTTTGAAATACCATTTGGAGGAAGCTTTTAGCTGTATGGTAGAGAGGTCTAATACAGACCCTGACTAAGTCATGCAGGAAGGAAATGTTTTGCTCTGTGTGTGTGTGTTTGTGTGCACGTGCGCATGTATGTGTGTGCATGTATAATTTTCTCCCACTCCATTCCCTGAATGTTCTTTTATACTCTAAGCAGATGACAGCAGATCTTACTGCAGACTTGTTTGATGATTGTTGGCTCAGCATACCACTTTCTGTATTGCCATCCTGAGCTGAATACGTCCCATGTCATTTGGGGTCCTGATGCAGATCTGTCTCACAATTGCAGAAAGTATGACCATGAGAGATGGCACAAGACATTCTGCAAAGGAGCAAAGGAATGACATTGAGTTTGCTGTTAAAAGCACAAGTTTCAGAGTCTGAGGAGCTTTCAGAGAAACAGTTAAGCAAATAGCATAGAGAGCATCAGGCAGCTGGGGATTGGAGGAAGTTCTCAGACACTGTGGAGGCTGTAATTATCCTCTGAGAAGGATAAACCATCCAATGAAGGTTTGGTTCATGAAACTCTAGTCAGAGGCTGGTCAAGACTTGAGGGCATTTAAAGGGAAGGCTCAATGATTCCTAGTTGATGAAGTCTGGGGAGATGGCATCTCCATAGTGACCGTGCTCTAAAGACTCACAGTGATTCAGTTAGTTTTCCCAATTCCAGGAATGTATTGCCCCCACTCCAAAGCACCTCCTTCCAACACACACACACACACACACACACACACACACACACACACCCCAGAGGACATAAGGCACTCTGTAAGACATAATTATCAGTATCCCATTACCAATCTCTTTATTAAATCTCTCAATTAAATCTCTTAATTTATAAACTGGTCTACCACTGGGAGGAAGGTGCTGTAGGTTGTAAATCACCGAGGAGGTCTAGGTCAGCAACCTCATGACTTCTAGACACCTGGGGGCAATCTCCTGCATAACCTTCCCACTATTTCTGGTGAATAAAGTGTTATTTCTTTCCATCCGTTTCCTGGAAGTGTATTTTCTACCCATCTATATCCTGATCACCTGTGTGTCTGGACAGGCCCAACCCAAATGCAGAAGGAAAAAGGATCGTTATCCTAATTGAAATAGGATTGAGCAGGACATCAATGAGTGACCCAAATGCAGAGTTCTCTGTTGAGTGATAAAAAAAATAATAATGATCTCAAGACTTCATAGACAGTTACTAAGGAATAGAATGCCATTGATAAAGTAGCATGTGCTTAGAACAATTAAATTTAAATGTATTTATGAATTTAAAAAAATTAAAATAAAAATCCTTCCAGCCAGAGTCAACTGTCCTCATTTTCTGTTAGGCTTTATAAGCATTGATGCTTCTCATTGTTCAATGAATTCCCAACAGAGATTTTGACTTCTCAGCCAGATGCATTTTTTTTCTTTTTTTCTGAATGAAACTCTCATCTCTAGATGATGAGCTAAAGGGAGATGGGAAGTGACCTAAGTTAGAAAATTGAGGAAAATTGAGGAAGTTGGGCATACAGAGTGATAGAGTTGCCTAGAAGTCAGCACCACTTGACATATCCCACCAATGTATCGGTAGTGTTATTCTCTGGCCACTGTGGTTCTAATTGTGTAAAGCAGGTCGCTCCCTGGGGCAGACAGATTTCTTCATATTCACTGTATCATTCAATTGTTTTAAGAGTTAGAACAGATTTGTCTACAGACATACACACACATGCACATGTGTGCTAGGCAAGGCTTAATTATGCTTCAGAGCTTGTTAACTATTCAGGGAATTATGAAGTAAGGTTCCTTTTCCTGGGGGTAAAAAAGGTGTTCCCAGCCTTCTCCCCAATCTTCTCAATTAGAACCTTGAGGAAGGAGCCCAGGATGTATATTACATCCCCCCTCCTCAGACTGGCATAGGACCCTGCTGTGATCAATCCAGCTTAGGGACTCCCAGGGTATGATTTGAACATTATGAAACTGTGATTTATAAACCAGGAGGAAATCCATCTTCATTCTTTACCATCATACTTACTGTGTCTAGCCAGTGCTTTCATCCTAAGGAAACCCCATTATCCCACTTCTACTTTTTAATATGGAACTTTGCCTTAAGAATGGATTTCCTCAGTCTTTACTATTTTACTGGAGAAGTAATTCTGGTCGTGGTACATCAGAAAGCTGTTTTTTCCCCCTCTTTCTAATAAGGACTATAATCCATTGCTGACAAAAAAAGATCTCTACAGCATTTCCTGGGTGCTTTAGAATATGCTGTGACAAATGGCGTCTTGCGTTGTACGATCATCCTCATGGCTTGTAATACATTGTTTAATGAATTGATCACAGTGGAATGTAAAGATGAAGCAGCATTTATTTTGTATGTTATATTGCATATAATTTTTAGAGTTGACATTTATAACCATGGAGGCTGTTATTTTACATATCATCTTCAAACCATATCAACCTTAAACACATTTAAATTTAATAAGCAAGTAGATTAGATTTGCTTTTAAGCTAGGCATATCATTACAGTGCGTGTTTCCGGCAGGAGGGCACTCTCACGATTCAATACTGTCTTTAGTTGTCTTAAAGAAACCAAAATTATAAAGAAGGAGGTTAGAGCAGAAGCTGAAATAATTAAGAATGAAGCCCAAAGAATACCTTTTGATGGACCACTGTGAGCATAGCCCTCCAACCATTGAGGCAAAAGAGTCCTTTTGGCTTTATTAACCATCATCAGGCAACTTTGAGACTGAATGCAAGCCTTGGGAATGAAATGCAAATTCTATAATAGGAACATCATTGTGATAATAATTTATTAAATTTCCCGAGCCGTCTCCCTCTGAGGAGGGCAGCACGACGGCCCTGGTGATTAATTTTCAACATCGTTTAACATTTTATTAGAGGGAAACAGTTTGTAATCTATTGATGCCCTTTCTGTACAATTCCTTGAGCTGTTTTCAAAACCAGAAAGAAGAGGGGAAATGGAGGAGGGTGAGGAGAAGAACACTGGCCAGCAGTTCTAGTTCTGATACTAAATATCTCAGACTTTCCTGTGCTTTCCTGCCATTTTATTGTTTTAGTGTCATGGGAGCTTACTGGTGTTTGTGAAAGGAGAGAGTTTGCTTGTGAATCTGAAGTTAGGGGAAGTGCAGTATTTGGGCGGCGGGGAGGGTTCATCTAAGAGACCCGGAGGTCTGAAAGTTGCTGGACTGGGGCTTCTCAGAATCCTAGCAATGCTTACCTAGAAGCTGCAGATAAAAATGCCTGCACAGCCCAAGACACCCCCCCCCTCCCAAATGGAGATAATTATACAATGGAGGTACTTGGTGGCACCATTCAGCTCAACCAAATGTTGACTTGCTAGAATGTCAACTGTGAGGAGAACAAAGAGAAATAATAGCAAAATGCAAGGTGAGGCCCTGGGTGGGATCCTGACACAGAAAAGAGAGGTACACAGAATAAACAAACGAACTCCCAGTGCAATCTGCAGTTTAATTACCAGTATCATCCTAGTGTGAATTTCCTGGCTTGGATCCCTGTACTCTGAGGAAGTCAGGTGTCAGTGTTGGGGGACGCTGCATAAGAGATACACGAGAATTCTGTTATTTTTGCCATTATTTTTGCCATCTTTCTGTAAATCTAAAACTATTTCAAGCTAAAAATATTTTTATAAACACTAGGGGCACCTGGGTGGCTAGGTCAGTTAATCATCTGACTCTTGGTTTCAGCTCAGGTCATGATCTCGTGATGGTGAGATGAAGCCCTGCATTGTGCTCTACACTCAGCGCAGAGTCTGCTTCAGATTCTTCCCCACTCCTTCTCTGCCCCTTCTGTTCCTCCCCCCTCCACCCCGGCTGCCACTCTCTCTCTCAAATAAATGAATACGATCTTTAAAAAATTTTTTTAAGCAATAAAAACAATGTGTGGGTCATGCCAAACATATTGATAAGAAGAGATTACATTCAAGGGTCACCTGCTTGAGATATCCCACTGGGACAGCCTCACATACTCTCTGAGAACAGCATAAGAGCAGAGAAAAAGACCACATCTTCTGTTCTTCTTTATGGGGATAGCTTTCTCACAGTTTGGCAGTGTGGTAGGTAAACTAATGCCCTCTGCCCCAAATATGTCCACATCCTAATCCCTGGAATTTGTGAACAGGTTAGAATACACGACAAAGGAGAATTAAGGCTGCAAATAGAATTGATTTTGCTCAACATCTGGCCTTAAGATGGGAAGATTTTCCTGGATTATCTGCATGGGCTCAATAGGATTCCAAAGGTCCTCATAAATGGAAGAGGGAAGTACCCTGTAAAAAACTGGATGGGCACTTGCTGTCTTTAACGTAGATGGGAACCATGCACCAAGAAATGCAGGCAGCCTCTAGAATCCAGAAAAGACAAGAACACAGATCTTCCCCTAGAGGCTCCAGAAAGGAACACGGTGCCACCAACACATTAATTTTAGCTCCATGAGGCCTGCGTCAGATTTCTGAACTACAGAACTGTAAGATCACAAGTTTGTGTTGTTTTAAGCCATTATGTTGGTGCTAATTTGTTACAGCAGGAACAGGAAACATATAGAGGCAGGTAATCAATATGACAGCAAATGCTGGATATGGTTCTTACATGTCCCAAGCACTGTTACGAGCCTATTACATGTACTCAATCCAGGGTACCACATGGTACCCTGCGTTATAGATGAGGAGACTTTGCCGAGAGATGCCCAGTGTCATACAGGGTACCACATGGTACCCTGCGTTATAGATGAGGAGACTTTGCCGAGAGATGCCCAGTGTCATACAGCTGGTGTGTAACAGGGTAGAGAATTACAGATAAAGCGTTCATGCTCTGAAACAACTATCTGATATATTAATATTTTATTCTGGGATAGGAGAGCCTAGCAGAGATTATGGTTGTATATTTAATTAACTTAAAATTGGAAGAAATGTTGCCACGCGAAGGAGAGAGTAAGAGACTGAAATTTTCCTGGAGAGATAACTAGAAATATGAGATATTCTAATAGAAGTTGAAAACATAGTAGTATGTTTGTTTCTTTCTTTCTTTTGAAGAAAAGCATTAGCTGTAAACTGTCTTTCCCAAAGCGTGAGTCCCATCTGATTATTATGGACCTAGGTGACACACAGAGATGCTATTAAATAACATTAAACCAATCATTTGGGGATGGAGTTATTCTGTTTTGAATTTTCTTTCCATTTTCCTGTTTATATCATTGAGAAAGTCTTTGTTTGATGCGAGAGTGTCTTAAACATCTCACTAATACTTGATGATCTCCATTTTTAACAATAAAATCGAGCCCTCAGGCTCTGTGTCTTCAGGTAATGGTAGCAAGATTTTAATAACTTGTGATTGCATTGTATTTATTTTATGGTTACTCTATTTGGAATAAATGCTATTTTTTTTCTTCTCCACTGATATTATTGATATAAAGTTGCCTTGTAAAAATAATGTTTTAGGGGAAGCAGAGTGCATCAGTGTAAAGTTATATTAAGCAGCTGATAGTCATTATGAGACATGATGGCCATTTAGTGACAGTGGCAGAAGGATGGCTAGGGTTTGGGAACAACTGATTCTTCAAGGCTGAAGGTTTCAGAGTGTTGGCTCTAATTTCTAAGGAGCTATTCATCACTAAGCTACAAGGCTCCCAACTATCTTCGAATCTGTTTTGTTTTCCACCTCGTCACCAGAAACAAATAATTTCATTGGCTTTTGGAAGTGGAAATTTTGAAGACGAATGAGTAACATCTTCTTTCAACATTAAAATTTTACTGGTATTAACTAAGTCCTTTGGTTCCTAATTTGCTGTTCATTGACTGCCACTTCTAGTAACAACATTTCTGAAATCCCTACTTTCCTAGCCTTTATTAAAAAGCCCATACTATCTGTTAACTTACTTTGTTTCGTGGCTTGAATCGAGTATAGTGTTGGACTAGCCATGTCAGGAACTGAGCCTGTACTTTGCTACTGGCCCAGCTTGCCTGGGATAGCCTTATACTTGTTGATGGGAAAGAATGTCTCGTACTAAGCCTCATCCTCTTACATCACTTCTCATCTCACAGGCTTGCAGGATATGGCTTCTTGGGAGAATGTTGGTTGTGCTGTCAACCCTAACCAATTCTACCAAGGAACTCATGTGCAAACCTTTTTCCCACTATATAAATTACAGGTCAGAGGAGATGAGCATTATTGCATGGGCAGGGGCAGGCACCTGACATCTGGCACAACATCTGGCACCTGGTATGGTAAATAAGACTTGGCCTGACAGCGTTAAGTTTGGAAGAGTGAATGTGAACCAAAGATGTTCACAGTTTAAAGAAAGGTGCTTGGCTTATATCTCTCATAAATGGATTACTAAATGAGCTTAGCACATGTGACATGCTGTCCCTTTCCTTCTTGGCTGCATTGCTGTTTGTGGCAGGATCTAAGGACTTTCTCCTGAGCTCTGAGCATCTGAAGAATGTGAGTGTCATCTTGCTCAGCCTCGAAGAGGGAGTTTTGAAGCTTTGTTGATTACTGTTTTGTTTTGTTTTGGTCCTCTCCCTCCTTCCCTTGCTACCTCCTCCTCCCCCTCTCCACTTTTCCCCTCTTCCTCCCTTATATTCATCCAAAGAAAGCAAAAGCACAGGCTTGGTTCAGCAGTTTTGAAGTCTCGATCAGTATGTCCTATAGTCAGAGTGGCAATAATAATAGCAATAGTTCTTCTGGCTCAATCAGTTGTCAGTGTGCCACTCATGGTGCTGGCCAGGCTACAAATACTCTCACTTTCCATCCTGAGAAGCTCTCGGTGAATCATTTCTCCAAGTTGCCCTGTACCCCTCTACTGTCTTCCTAGTCCCATTTGCCCAATTTGCTTAGCAGTGCACAGTTAAGAGTCTTTTGTTCAGACCATTGCCAACCTTGACAAAGCAGGAATCTAAAGGCTCCCCATATTTCATAAACATTTATTAAGGCCCTGTGATGTGCAAGGCAGTGCTCTTTAAATGTGTGTGCTCACTTCACCCTGACAACAACCCTGAGAGGTAAATATGTTGATCCCCACTTTTAAGAGGAAGCCAGTATCCCTCCCTTCAAAGAGCACCTGGTTAGGAAGAAGAGACAGCATGTATAACTGCAGGTAAAACTGAGTGACATTGCATATGTGGGGACAGGAGTTATGCTGGAAGGTTGGAGGAGACAAGTGATTCCTGGGCAGGGTTTTGAGGATGGGTAGGCATTTTCAGAAGGATGATTTATGGAAGGATGTTTCAGGCAAGGCGGACAGCATTTGAAAAGGGAAAGGGAAGTGGAATTCTGAGCAAAGATAAATATGTACAGCTAAATATAGCTAGAGTGGTATGCAGAGGGGAAGTTGGGTTATCTGAAATATATAAAGCCAAGTGACATCGTCTTTGTATGCAAGTCCGAGTAATTTGAAAGAGGATTTAGGGGCGCCTGGGTGGCTAAGTGGGTTAAGCATCTTACTCTTGATTTCAGCTCAGGTCAAGATCTCAAGGTCCTGAGATTGAGAATCCTGTTTAGGATTCTCTCTCTCTCTCTCTCTCTCTCTCTCTCTCTCTCTCTCTCTCTCCCCCTCTGCCCTTCCCTGCTTTGCTCACACACTCTCTCTCTAAAGAAGAAGGAAGGAAGGAAGGAAGGAAGGAAGGAAGGAAGGAAGGAAGGAAGGAAAAAAATCCATTTCAAAGATGTACACCACAGTCAGAGTGAGTAGCTAGGCTGTTTCTCCTTGTCTCCTAACACCTGAACAAGTGCTTTGCTCCTTCTCCTTCTCACCTAATTGCCCCTCCTTCCTCCATCCCCCACTTAACAGGCCTTTTATTCGCATCCTCAGCTTCCTCCAGGCTGTTGGAACTAAGTACAGATGTGGTCTCTTTAAGCTTCTCCCACAGCTGTTCTCCTATGGGACAGAGCAAAGGCATAAGGAACAATATGGCTCTGAGCATCTCATGCTTCCTGCTGTATTAGAAGCAGGGAGAGGTAGAGCTTGCTGTTGATTTTAACACCTGCTTCTGGGAGTTCCAGAGCTTCTTTTTGTTTCTGGAGTGAACTCTTCTTGAGTACAAAGTTAAAAGTGGCATCGATAGGAGAGAGAGGTAAAACCCGTGAAGGAAAAGTACTATCACTTGTGTAGGAAAGAGTTGGCCGTGCCTCAGGAGGTTAAGCACAGAGTTACCATCTGATGCAGCAACTGAGCTCCCAGTCATTCACCCAAGAGGACTGCAGCCAGGTCCTTAAAAAAAATCATGTATGTGTAGGCTCACAGTAGATAGAAGTTGAAACCAAGCCTAGTACCCACCAATGAAAGAATGGATAAACAAAATGTGGTATATCCATACGATGGAATATTATTCAGTTATACAAAGCAATCTATAACCTGGGTGAAGCCTGATACCATGATGCTCCATCAAACAAGCCAGACGCAGACAGTCACACAATTGTGTGATTGTATTTATATGAAATGTCCATAATTCAAAAACCATGGAGACAGAATGCACAATGGTGGCTCTTAAGGGAGGGAGAATAAGGAGTGACTCTTCAATAGATGTGGGGTTTTCTGTGGGAATGATGAAAATGTTTTGAAACTAAATACAGATGGTGGTTGTGCAATACGTGAATGTGCTAAATGCCTTTAAATTACACAGTTTAAAATGGTGAATTTCACATAATGTGAATATTATCCCCATTAAGAAAAAAAAGCACAGTACAGGTAAAACTCAGTACAGGTTCCAAGGAAATGAGTTTTCTGCATTGCACAGTTTGTACTTTACAAACTGTGCTTGTAAGAAGCCCCTAGAAGTTGATCCTCAGAGAAGCTTAGTCCATCTCGAGAGTGGAAAGGGAGAAGCTCCGAGAACCAGGGCTCATTTTCAGTTCCAAGAGGCCAGTGAAGTATGACCACCCACATCACATGGCCATCCTCCTCCCTAGGGAAGTTGCAGCCTGGGAAGGTGACAGCTCATAATGTCAGAAACCGATGATGAGAAAATTGGAAATGGATGGAGTTTTATGGCAATGCATTTTTAACTCCACTTCAGCGTAGAGGGGACATTTTAAGGAGCTAAGAGCTTAAGCCAGACAAGATTTCCTCCAGTGTGATAATAAATACACCAAAGTGCCCTTTTATGTTTAATAATTCAGGATCCACTGAGTGTTTAAAGATTTTCCTGTTTTATCATTTGAAAAATCGAATGGTAATCGGTTAAAAAGTAATAGATGAGAAATGTTTTTGAGATGGGCCCTGAATCATGCACTTTAAAATGTCTTTGGAGATGGATGTCTGCGTGTTCTAGGTAACAGGCGCCTGAAGGTTTGGAAGTTTCAGCACAACCAAACACTTGTCATGCCTTTGTGTGCTTTTATGTGGAGAGATAGCAGCCACTTTCACACGTGGCAGTGGCCAGCAGTCTGAGTCATGCTGGAAGAAAATTAGACTAAAAGAACATTGCAGGACCACCTTTGCAATCAGCCATTCCTAAATGTGCTCGGAATGTAGACAGCAACATTCAGAGAGCCAGATTTCTGGAAAATTCTAGAGAGAAAGACCTAAAAGCTGGGCCGTAGCAACATTTTATTGTTGGGGACATGAACACATGGTGTCACCGAAAGGGGATTTGAGTCGTTCTGGCCTCCAAATTGGCTCCACATGGAACACAATGCTAAATTCTAGGCAGCAGTAATTTTTAGAAAGGAAGCCCAACTCTTCTTGCAAATGATCAGAATGATTGTACAGCTCTCAGAGTTAAGACAGGTGGATTTTCCCAGGGAGGGGAATGGGAAAGAGGATGGGCCTCTGGCAACACTTAATTAGCCTGCCTTCTGATAGAATCCGAAAGGCAGAAAGGGTCCATGTGTGTTCTTAAACGTCATGTTGGAAAATAAAAGCCACCACTGTGCTTCATTTTTAATCAGCAAATGTGTATCGCACCTGTGTTTATGATGTGCCCATCAGACGCTGAAACAGGCACTGGGGATACTGCGTTTGCCCACACGGCAAGATCGCTGCTTGCATGGAGCTCATATTTTCTGGTAGAGGAAAAACATTCAAAAACGGAATTGTGACAGAAACTGCCAGCTGCCTTTCCAATAGCCATTTATCCCTTCTTTCTTAGTAATTGACCCCTTGGTAATGGGCCCCTTAGTTATAGCCAAGATGTCCAAATTAAAGGAAAATAATACTGTGTTCTCCAGCTTTCCTAGCAGAGAGTGATCACCAACAAGATGGCAATGAAAATTATTAGGTGTGGTTTCTGGGAAAACCCTTTAATAGGGGCTGACTCACAACATCAGTGGCATCCATGTGTTCTCCTCCATTTCTCTCTCCTGCTATATGGAACTGTGTAACGTTGAGGCTACTTTGGGGATGGAATCTATGGCTTAAGAAAGGTGGAACAAAAAAGTGGAAGGGACAACAAGATTTATGGTGGATGGCCTAGCCCCAGACTTCTTTTATGGGAAAGAATAGTAAACTTTTGTTTAAGCCACAGTTATTTCAGGACTCTGTAAATAGCCACAAAACTCAATTTTGTGAGATTGAGGCAGAGAAGACGAATATAAAATCATTTCTCAGAAAGCAAGACCTCTTCTGTAGGTAACAAAACAGAGAGGTGGAAGAGAGGTGGACTGGCCGAGGGGTGAGGCTACTCTGGAATGGGAAGCCACATACCAAAGTGATCAATGTGACATAAGTGTGAGAAATCAAAGAAAGTCAGAATGGTCAGATGCAATAGAAGACATAGTGAATGTCACCAGATGAGGAAGTTCTTAGTTGGATGTAGGCAGGAGAATGATAATTTGATATTTCTTTACAAAGCTTACCCAGCTGTCATGTAGAAAGTGGGCCAAGCAAGCATGGAATCAGGATGATCTTTTAGATGGCGACTGTAGACTCCAGGTCAGAGGCGATTGTGGGATTGGTGTTGGATGTAGCACCTCCAACGCCAATTCCTGTTGGAGGAATTTAGAGGAATTTGCAAAGCCAATTACAACCTAAATACCTGATGTTAGAAGGATTAGTGTAGATATAATGTCTATGTTGCCTCTAGAAGAATCTCTCACAGAGTCTTCCTACTAGAGCCACTTCACTATGTGCAAAAAACCCAACATGCATTACTCAATAGCAGCAACAAAAAACCTGAATCAAAAATGGGCAAAGAACTTGAATAGGCACTTCTTCAAGGAAGATACACAAATGGCCAATATGCACAGGAAAAGTTGCTCCATGTCACTAATCACTAGGGAAAGGTCAATCAAAACCACAATGAGATACCACCTCACGTCTATTAGGATGGTTACCATAAGAAAAAAAAAAAAAAAGAAAAACAGAAAATGACAAATATTGGTGAGAATGTGGAAAAATTGGAACACTTGTGCACTGTTGGTGGGAATGTAAAGTGTGCAACCCCTATGGAAAACAGTATGGCAGTTTCTCAAAAAAAAAAAAGTTATCATATGATTTAACAATTTAGCTTGTGAGTCCTAGAAAGAATGGAAAGCAGGGTCTTGAAGAAATACTTGTATTTCTCATGTTCATTAGCAGCATTATTCACAGTAGCTAAAATGTGAAAGCAACCCGAGTGTCCACGGACAGATGAACGGACAAGCAAATTGCAGTATATACACACAACAGAATATTATTCAGCCTTAAAAAGGAGGGAAATTCTGATATGTTCTGCAACATGAATGAACCTTAAAGGCATCATGCCAAGTGAAAGAAGCCAGGCGCAAGCTGGCAAATACTGCAATGTTACGTTTCTATGAAGCATCTAAAATAGTTAGAATCACAAAGCAGAGTGGAGGTTGCCGGGGGCTCAAGGGGAATGAGGAGTTGGTGTTTAATGAGTACAGAGTCTTACGTATGCAAGTGAAAGAAGTTCTGGAGAAGACAGTTACATGATATGAATGTACTTAATACCACTGAACTGTACACTTAAAACTAGCTTGAATAGTAAATTTTATATCCTGTGTATTTTACCACAATTTTTAAAAGAGGAAAAAAAATCAATATGGGTTGCTTGCCCCTGGGATTGCAATGAGTTCTCAGCTAGCACAACCTTGTCTATCCTTCTCCCAGCTCAGAAGCATGTCCCTTTATCTTGAGACAGTCTAGCATCTCATTGGCAAATGGTGTCTCTGAGTTTCCCATTTCCCTTTGCGAACATCAGCTCATTAGGAACTCCTTCTCAAAGGCCCCTCCAAATCCAGCAAAGGCAGCCTTCTGCTTTCAAAAGTAAGGGAGTGACTCCCCATCCAGCGATTTAACCAGAAATCGAAGGATGTCCAGAGATCTAACCCTCACAAGGGCCTGAAGTCAGAACCAGCCCAGGAGGACACATGCACATTTCCATGTGATTTGCATCTGCTTTACATAGCGCTGCACAAGCTGTGCTGTGTTCTCAAACATCACTCACATTATATTTTAAGACTGTCGCAATCTTTGATTAACATTTAGATCTGCAGCCGGGGTGCCTTGAACTTCTCCAGCCTTCTATGTTTAAACCGGCCTCATCCTTTATCCATGGGTGGTGGGAAGTCCAGGGCCCTGCCCGCGTAGATGCAGACACCTGGGGTGGGCCCTATACTTCCTCAGTTACCACCCATCCCAGTCTTCCGTTCCCACCTCTAGCCCATCGCCCCTTTCTCAGGCCCACCCCACGCACACAGCATCACCCAGGCCATTGTATGTAGCAACTTTTCATGCTAAGTTAGAGATGGTGGAGGAAGCAATTTAGAAGTCAGTCCTTGTTTTTCAGAATTCCTCAGTCTTCCCAGGGAGTGTTCACTGGAAGTTCCTCCCTTACATGGTGGAAGGAAGGAATTTTTCTTCTCTTCCTCTCGCTTTCTCTCTATCCCTCTCTTCTCTTTCCTGTCTCAGTGGACCACGGGTGAGTACTCATGTGGTCCCACAGACATACATTCGGTGCCTAATGAGCTAGTAAATAAGACATATGAGTCCCTACCCTCCTGAAGTTGAGTGTTGTGCTAACAGAGATATCCCCCCAAAGTAAATAAATAAAATCAGTGAATAAATTGTTTTTGCCACGGTGAGAGATAATGGTATACATTCAAGGAATTATGAAGTGTCATCCACTGACAGGGAGGAAGATGTCTGCATGTGAAGGTCAGGCTGAGGGAAGACCTACAGGGAAGGACAGAAGGACAAAGTCCTAAAGCCAGAAGGGTCTCAACGTGCTCCAGAAAGACAAAGGAGGCCAGTATGGCTGGGGGAGCGGGGTGACATGTAGGCAGAGACAAGAGCAGGGAGGAAGAAGCAGGCAGTGAGGTACCTTGCAGGGATTCTAATGCCCTATCAGATGTGGATTTCACTGTTGGTCTAATTCCATTAGAGGTGGAGTAACGTGACATCGTGCATATTAAAAGCTCATCACCCCAGTAGCTCACTAGGAGGCTACTGCCCCTCTTATACTTGCCCTACCTTTATTTCCCTATGCTCATGGTTTCTTAGGGACTCAGTTCACCAGAACTCCAGGCTACTCTTATGAGGAATAATGCAGGTTTATCTTCAAGTTTGTGTGTGTGTGTGTGTGTGTGTGAGAGAGAGAGAGAGAGAGAGAGAGAGAGAGGATGAGAGAGAGGTGGGAGACATTATTCCACCCCCGGTCCATGAGGTAAAGGTAGAAACTATATGTGCAACGTTTAATTTTCCTTCTGTCTGCATCCTCTCTGCGCCCCCGCCCCTGCCATCAGTGATATTAAGACGGAGGATGCGAGGTGGAGAAAATGCTCCAAGAGATGAGTGTTGTCCAGGTGAATAATTTGGAAATTTCCGAGTACAAACGTCTGGAGATAAATAACAAAACCTTTGATTGTATGTCTCTGCCTGCCATGTTTATATCTCTGCCACATGTACTGACAACATATGACGCAGTTCAAAAACTGGATTTTTTATGCCTTTCTGGTTATTAATACTGTTGACATCAACCTGGTCATTCAACCTGTCGTCTTTGGTGATAGGCAGAATGACCTGGAAGGAAAGGAAGTCCCAGAGTCTTCTCAAAGGGCAATGGTGGGTACGGGGACCCTAGTGATTATCGATGGGAGGTAAATTGACACCTCACCACATGGGAACTGTGTGTAGCAATTACTGAGGAGCCAATAACGTTCTGCTTACACATCCAGAAGCAAGACAGTCATTATTGCCTACTCGTCAGGTTTTATGGTGGAATACAGGAAGATTATCTGGCTTTCTCACATGATTCTGTTGACAGCATGATGCGTCTAAAGCAGATGGTGTTTTTTGAACACAGGTGTGGCTTGGCCACCCAGATCAGAGTAGAATGTTTTGTTTTAGTTGAACCAACATCAGGAACTCAATAAAATGTTTAGCAGATTTGAGTAAATGCTTACATACAGCCTAATTTGGAAAAATAATCCCCTCTGTATAGTAATATTTATTGTCAGTGTAAGCCAGGTGATACAGACTGATTCTCTTTCTAGGCAAACTTAGAAAGTCAAATAGATGTAGTAGAGAATAGCATCTTAATATTTGGTGTTTGCACTACAAGGATCTGGTGAAGTTAAAGACAGGGAGACTAAGTAGGAGTTTTGAGATCGGATGCTCTATAATGTGTCTGACTTTGCATTGCTCAAAACACCTAACAGACCCTTTACAAATGCATCACATGCATTTTTAGCAATTGAGATATGTGCCTACAGGTATTTTTTTTGTAAGAAAGAAACTCGCAAGCTCTCCAGAGCGAGTTGCCCACCACACCGTAACCCTCTGCCAATCATATGGGTTAAGGCAGATTTTATTGCCAGTCATATTGTACTCCAGTTGAAGTGCTAAGAATGCTGTCTTATCCCTCAGCTGGATTAGCTTTAAAAGGTGATCTTGGAGTCCTGTCAAGCACAGAGTGAGGATTTACGAAGTGACAAACACATGGCCACGACATTTACTATGAGATTTCCCACAACTGAATTCCCAGCTCCTGGCCAAGAAGAAATATGCAATGGAAGAGTTTGAAAGGGAGCATTTTAGCACAGACACATTTTAGAAGACAGGCAGTTCTTTTTCATGTGTTTAGGTTGGGATTTCTAAACAATCAAACAATACCCTTATCTGAAAAAAACAAAAACTGGGGAGGCAGGAGCCGTCATCTTGATTTGGAATGCTGGTTCCTTTCTATTGCCATGGTGGGTTCCTTCTCTGTGTTAGGCTCACTTACGGTGCTCAGAGCTTCATGGCCTTTTGCAGCCAATTTAGCCCCTTGTAGCTCATCATGATCTCATTCCTCATCCCAGCGACTTCAAGGGCTTTATGGAAATACCAGACAGATGTGCATGTGCTTCTGTAGAGCCTTCAAATAACCCCATCCATCTTAATGGCATTTCTTCACTGATCAGCAAGAGGTTTACATTACATCTTCTTTTACAGCATCCTCATTACCTTTGTCTCTACATAGCTGCCCACTTCCATGTGCACTGCATCATCAGCCAGGCTTTATGGTGGTTCCTCTGGTCACGCTCTGGCCCTTAGTTCTGCTAGCTTCAGGTTGATCAACCATGCATGTTTCTCAGCAGACAGAACATGCGTTTCATTATTTCTTCGCTGACCCTTCCAAGAATCCTTATCCCTCCATTAGATTCACGCGAATGGTAGAGAAAGGAATTCCACAGCACAAGAAAGCCCTAACAGGGGTGCCTGTGTGGCTCAGTCGGTGAGGCATCCAACTCTTGATCTCAGTTCAGGTCTTGATCTCAGGGTCGTGAGTTTAAGCCCTGAGTTGGGCTCCATGCTGGGTGTGGGGCCTACTTAAAAAAAAAAAAAAAAAAAAAAAAAAGCCCTAACAGAAACTTTATTAAAAGTGAATCAGGCATCTGACACACTCTAGATTGGCCCCTAATGGTGCCTGGTACAGGAAAGATGATCCAGGGAATATTGCTTGAATGATGAAGTGGTTGAATTAATTACTCATCTCGCTACAAAAAGTAATGAAATGGAAATAGGGCCATTCAAGTTTGGGGCCGGATGGGTGATCCGTGATACTAGTAGAAAGTACAGCATGCTCACTACAGAGTCGTCTGGCAAAACCATGCTCAGTGCTAGGAACACCTTCTTTAACTTCAAGATGGATGGTAATAAAGAAAGTTCTTACCTCTTTTTAATAGAACCCAACCACTGAGTAGAGAGACCTAGGGTTCTCTCTATGGCAGTTGCTTCCAGCCCACCCAGGGCTAATTTGTCTGTTGGAACAGTTCTGGTGGCTTTGTGCTAGAACCTGCACTGATGGAGGGCAGTTGGCCACCATCTGTTGTTGCCAGCCACCATCTGTCACCTGAGAACATCTTACCTTTGTTTACGGGACAGAACCTTGAGAAGATGCATGGCCGCAGTAGAGGTCAAGTCCAAGGAAGCTTCCTCCCCTCTCCCTCTGTCTGTCTTAGGGAAGCTCGTCAGTTCCTCCCCTTGGGGGGCTCTTGTATGTGGAATCTATTTTGCCCATCACCCAGTGAACTTAGTGCATGCCATCCTTTCTAGCAAGCTGTAACTTCAGGCATCAGCAATCCTGCAGCAAATAACCAGGAGAGACTGGCGTGGCTACAGGAAAACTGAGGATTGTTATTTATCTCTGGAATTTGGCTTTTAGAGGCAGAGATCTTATTGGAGCTAAGGTATGAAATTGCTACCAAGTCTCTCACCATCTGTTATGGGTTGAATTATGTTCCCCCCAAATTCATATGTTGAAGTCCTAAATCTCAACAGCTCAGAATGAAAACATATTTGGAGAAAGGGTCTTTAAAGAGGTCATTAAGGCTAAATGAGGTGGTTGGTGTAGACCCTAGTCCAATAGAAGTGGCACCCTCGTGAGAAGGAGATTAGGACACAGACAGGCATAGAGGGGAGACCATGGGAGGCACAGGGAGAAGACGACTGCCTGCAAGCCCAGGGGACTCTTTGCCAGAAACCAACCCTATCAACACCTTGATCTCGGACTTCCAGCCTCCAGAATCATGACAAAATACATCTCCGTTGTTTAAACCCCTAGTCCATGCTACTTTGTTATGGCAGTGCTGGCAATGTAATATACCACCCCACCTTAAATGTATTTCCTGGGAATGTGGGGAAGAGCTGGCCCCACAAAATGAAAACACAGCTGCTGTGCACACACACACACGACTTATTGCAAGGGTTTGCTGACATGATTGTGGGGGCTGGCTGGCCAGGTCTTAAGGTCTGAAATCCTTAGGGCAGGCTCTCAGGGAAAGCAGTCTGAGCTCTCAGGCAGGAGCAGAGGCGGTGGTAAACAGGTGAAACATCTTCTTCCTCAAGGAAGCTTTGGTTCCGCTCTTAAGGCTTTTCACAGATTAGATCAGGCCCTCCGAAATTTCCAGGGATAATCTCCTTTACTTAAAGACACCTGCTAGCTGACGTTAATCCCGTCCACAGAATACCTTCAACAGCAACATCAAAATTAGTGTTTGATCAAATAACTAGGTGCCCTAACCAGGTTGACACCTAAAATTGACCATCATGATGATGGTGATGACAACTGCTTTTCTTTATTTCACTCTTCAGAGGTGTCAGGCATGCCGCTAAAATTCTTACATGCATTATTTACATTTTTATCCCAATTATTATCCTCATATTATCTCTAAGGAGGTTCAGGGAGGTTAAATGATATGTCCCAAGTTGCACTGGATTAAAAAGTAGGTCTGTGTGATCTCCAAATCCAAGCTTTTAACCCCTGGGCTGGTAGCTGTCAGAGACAGAAATCCTGGGCTCTAGGGCTCCATCATTAATAAATATAGGAAACAGTAAAAACCCCAGGGAGCATCTTCCATGTAAAAAGCATCCCATGAATCTGAAATGAGAGAGAAAGAGCTTGTTGTTGGAATCTAGAGCCACACCTGGTAAGCGAAGCTAACTCCTTTCGTTTCCAGGGGGAAATTAACAAGAACCTAAATTATGGTAATTCCTGTGCTGAAGGTCTTGGGGACCTTTCCTCTTCTGCTCCCAGGCCAGGTGGGCAGGAAGGAGCCTGAACAAGGAAGCCTCAGAGGGTGTTCCCTGGGCCCTTGTCTCTAAGTGCCATAAGCCCTCACATCTTCCTCCTGTCTGTCCCCCACCCTGAGCACGCTGTGGCTGCAGCATTTCCTAATATAAATGCAAGCAAAATAAAATTAGAAATGTGCCATGGGGGAAGCCAGCTACCCACAGGCGCCGTAAATTGCCTTTCCCTCTTACCCTCCTCCCTTCTGCCTACCCCCTCTCACCCCCATCAAGCCACCCTGAATCACCTGCCTTGCCTGGCTGAGTCACTGTTTCTGGAAAAGCAGGGCCAGGGAGGTTCCAGACAAGCCAAGGGAATGATGATTAGCCCAGGATCAGCAGTGAAGAGTGAATGTACCAAAAGAAAGGGTGATGTGATTAACCTGTGTGGGTGGCAGGTCCTGAAAGGCTGCTTGGAGTAGACAGCCTGAGTGGCATCTGTCATTTAGGGTCAAGAGAAAGAGAGAAGCACAAGCTGCTAGGTTTTGTCATCACATCAGCCACCTTTGTATATGATTCCTTTGTTTCTGCTCTTTTTCGATGTTGGCACAATCCTTTACTCTCAGGGAGAGTAATCTGTTGGCTGTACCATTAACGGCTCAGTCTTTGATGACTGAGGAACACCTGTTTTATTAGCAACCTCCCCAAAAACACGCTATTTTAAATGTATGGCTATATTTGAATCTGTGCAGAAGCTACTTCAGGGTGTAGGGAATTCAAAATCTGGGTATACTCCAGAGCGGGGTTTCTCAACATCGTCAGGATCCCTAGGGCCTGGGCACTGACCTTTTTCCAAACGGAGGGAGCCTCCTACCCCTGGGAGGCTGAGGACTCTGTCATAAGGCAATCTCACCAGCTGCTTTTTTTTAAGAAAGCAGAGAGGACTAGCATCAATATTTGAGGACATTATTGATGATAAAGGGATACTATGCTAAGATGGTAAAGATGATGGTGGCCTTATTGTTCACAGTTACATATGATCTGTTACTGAGCTATTGCTTTGCCATGCGTATTTTGAGAACCATCCCATAGAGCACATCATCTGATGCCCCCCAAAATCCTGGAAGATAGTCTGATTGCCCCATTCCTGCTTAATAGACGAGAAGAAACAAATGAGAGCCAAATTGTTGAATAACTTGCCAAGATTATGCTGCTGATGGGGGTCAAGACTTGTCAGTTTGTAGGTCATCTGGAGCCTGGAGGGTGAGTTCCTAACACCTTGACACATTGCCAGAATCAGGGGAAGCGCAGGGCGCTTGAGATATCATGAGCGGAGAGAAGGAGGCGCCTCTGTTTTCCCCTTTCATCAGTGATTCTCCATTCTGCTTTCACATTAGGGTCTCTTGGGACATCTTAAGAAATAGCGTTGCCTGTGTCCAACTGCAGAACAGTTAAAGATCATTTTAGGGAAGAAGGCCTTAGTTCTCAGTTATTTTTTTAAAGTTCCCCAGCTAACTTTAATGGGCAGCCAGCGTTGAGAACTACTTCTTGAGTTCAAAGATTCTTAAAATGTGATCATGCATCAGACTCCAGTAGGTGTATTCGAAGTTTTCATGCATGAGCACTGATTGAGGGTAGAGGCGCAGCTTTTCCTAATTGTCAAAGGCATCCCCTAATGCCGACACACAAGCCAAAAATGATGCCTTGGAGAATGATGGTAACCGTCACTGCCTTGAGCTGAGAACCTACTATGTGCCAGGTGCTAGAATAGGCTCTTGGGATAGGTTATCTCATTTAATCCTTCTAACACAGCCCTGGCGTCATCCTGTTTTATGTATGAGGGAGCTGGGGTTCCAAAGGGCCAGGGAACATGCCCAAGATGTCACCATGAATAAAGGATTGAGTCATAAACCAACTCAAGTCTATTTTATGCCAAAGCTAGTTCTTCCTAATAGACTTCCCTGATGGATGAGGGTTGAAAAAGTCTTGCCCAGAAATAGGGGAACGGACTCAAAGACAGCTAGAGGGCTTTGCCAGCCAGAGGGCATGCAGGAGCTCTAAAGTGGTGCATTGTTAAGGAAGTAAAGTATTCCAAGTTTGCACTGTATAGCTCAGGATTAATCTCCACTGTCCTAAGCAGCAAGAGAGAAGGAATTTGACATTTCCCTTTTGCCTAGAACCTGATCCTTTCTGGAAGCTTCTGCACTTCCTTATGGGGAGTTTGTCTCGTCTCTTCTCTTCTCTTCTCTTCTCTTCTCTTCTCTTCTCTTCTCTTCTCTTCTCTTCTCTTCTCTTCTCTTCTCTCTTTCTTTCTTTCTTTCTTTCTTTCTTTCTTCTTTCTTTCTTTCTTTTCTTTCTTTTTCTTTCCTTCCTTCCTTCCTTCCTTCCTTCCTTCCTTCCTTCCTTCCTTCCTTCTTTCCTTCCTTCCTTCCTTCCTTCCTTTCTTTTCTGCTTCTTTTCCCTGCCACCTGATTTTCCTTGTCTCTGACCGTGTATCTCAAGCAAGGGAGTTTTCTAATGAAGTAGATGTAGACCCTCCATTTAATCAAGAGTAGGTCTTTCATCCTCATTTTCTTCTCATCTTTCTTCCCCAAAGGACTTTTGAAGTTTAATTTCTTACGTATGTGGGAGGAGGATGTCCTTTACAATGACACATGATCTTACCCAGCAAATACGTTTCCCTACATAGATCCCTGTGCTAGCAAATGGCATGCCTAGTTGTTCAAGCTAAACACCTCAGCACCCTCTTTCATCTCTCCCTCTTATGCTACCTGCTGTCCTCTCACGCCGGCCAGGCAGTCTCCACGTCCTCACATGCCTCTCAGGGCCACCATTCTCTCCTTGTCCACCATGTACCTCTCTGTTCCAGACCTCATGTCTCTCCCAGACAGGAAACCACCATGGCTCCTGCTTGCTCAGCCTCTAGCTCCCTCTCTCTCATGCCACCAGTGTTGTACTCTTTTGTTCACATACTTAAGACCCTTCTCCGAGTGCCGAAAATGCACATGTGCGCACACACACACACACACACACACACACAAGTACAGGTGGCTCATGAATAACCCAGGGTTGGGAATGCCAATTCTCCATGCAGCCAAAAATCCATAAATAACTTGAATCCTCAAGAACTTAACTATAATAGTCTGTTGACTGGAAGATTCCTCGATAACCTAAACAATCAGTGAACACATATGCTGTATGTTGTATCTATATTATATACTGTATTCTTAACAGTAAAGTAAGCTGGAGAAAAGAAAATATAATTAAGAAAATCATAAGGAAGCGGGTTTTAGAGTACTGTACTGTATTTATGGGAAAAAATCTGCATATGAGTAGGCCTGCATGCTTCAAACCCAGGTTGTACAAGGGTCAACTGTACACACAAACATACCCTTGTCTGAGCCCTGAAAATAAAATCCAGAAATCTTTTTTTTTTTTTTTTTTAATCCAGAAATCTTGATGTTACCAACTCCATGCGGCATGGTCTTTTCTTTCTGTTCTCTGGTATTTCCTTTGTTCATGGGTTCCTACCTCTGCAAAATTAAGTG
Source organism: Canis aureus (assembly GCF_053574225.1). Classification (NCBI taxonomy): domain Eukaryota; kingdom Metazoa; phylum Chordata; class Mammalia; order Carnivora; family Canidae; genus Canis; species Canis aureus. The sequence goes on from NC_135618.1 coordinate 43,145,765, forward strand.
AGTAAATGTTCCTTCTGTTTCATGTCTGCACACATGAGGTTATAAGTAAGGTGGCCTGGGTAGTTTGTTACTTATAGTGAGAAAGGACTTTTTGCTTGTTTATCAAAGGGTTTTATTGAGATATAATTCACTTACCACAAAATTCACCAATTTAATGTTTTGGGAGTTTGTTTTTGTTTTGATTTTTTTTTTTTTAGTATATTTTCAGAGTTGCATAGCCATCCCCACAACTAATTTCAAAACATTTTTGTTTTGTGATATATACATACATGATCATCACCGTGTCTGTATGCCTTAAATATACTGTGTACAATTTTGGTCAATTATACTCATTAAAGTTGGGGCAGGGGGTGGAGAGAATAGTTTCGCCATCCCAAAAGATGCTCGGACATATCAGCCTTCATTTACCTCTCACCTGACCAGTAGACAACCACAAATCTACTGTTTACCTCTCTAGGTCCGCTGGTTCTGGGCATTTCATGTAAATGAAATCATACAGTAGGTGGTTTTTTGTGTCTGGTTGCTTCCACGTAGCATCGCATGTCCCAGGCTTATCCATGTTGTGGCATGTATTGCCAAAGAAGATTCTATTGTACGGATATAGCGTGTTTTATTTATCTAGGACCATTTGGTGCACATGTGAGTTATTTCCACTCTTCGGCAGCGTGAATCATGCCACTACCTGCATGTCACTTAGGGGCATCACTAAATCCGAGTTCTTCCATGCACTACCAGCAAGAACTCAGCCAGCCATTCGAACTCATCTAAACCTCAGTTTTCTTTTCTGCAAAATGGGAAGCACGATAACATCTACCTCATGGGTGCTTGTGATAATTGTAACGATGCAAATGAAGAGTTTAGCACAGCAGCTGGTACCTTAGCATTCTATAAATCTGTGGTGTTCTTACACGATCCCCTTGTTGTTGGGACAAAATCTTTAAGGGAGCAGTTGTTGACGACTCTTAGTTACTGTGCCCTAGTCATTTATTCATTCTTTTCAGTCAACCTGTGATAGAATCATTACTTTCTTATATGTGAAGAAACCAAGTCCTAGAGGACTCAGAAATGTGTCATTGGTAATTGGAAGTACAGCCGGATTTCTGGCCAAAACCAAACAATAAATATTTGGAACCTGCATTTTCTGGTGTTTGGAACTTGTCATCCACTTGACTCCCAAACCCCATGTCTGCCAGCCTTGGCGTACAGAGGGTCATGAGGTAACTCATTCTAAGAGTATAATCAAGGACTTAGCCTCAAAGAGAAAATGTAGACATGCTCCTTAACCGTGGGAAGCAGCAGTTGGTGGATAGTAGCTGATCACTTTCTTCTGAGAAAAAGATTTATTTATAGCAGAAAAGACTGCAATGAAACATCAGAAAACTTCCTAATAGTCAAGGTCTATGGATCTTGGATAGCTCATCTGAGACTCTAGTGCTGTAGCACTGTCTGCACTGACTGTGTGTATATGTGTGTTTGTGTGTCTTTATATATGTGTGTTTGTGTGCTTATACACACATGCGTGTTTTGTGTATATGTTGGTGTTTGTCTGCATATGTATGTTGGGTGAGGGCGCGGGTATACAAGCACCTGACCACAACTCCTCTCTTTGGAGGCCAGGCTAGATCATTCCATCTTGCTGATTTTTCTAACCCTATGATTTTTTTTCTTCTTTTTTTTTTTTTTTTTTTTGCCCAGGGAGTTGGGAAATGAGCTTAAACCATGCGTTTTCTTTTTCTCCATGATTCTGGCTAAATCCTCTGAAAATCACTATCCTCTACCTTCTAAGGATGTGTTTGGGAGTAGCAATTAAAACATACAGTCTACCTAGGCCTCCATCCACGTACGTTTCTTTCTCTCCCCTTCAATATGTATGTCACACAAGACATAGATGGAGATGGAAAGAGGAATTAAAATGACATAGTTGGAGAGTGAGTAAGAGAGAGAGAGAGAGAGAGAGAGAACCCAAGAGACTGAATTTTGTATCCGATCCCAGTCAGGGAGCTTCAGGAGGAGGATGCATGTTTGAGAGAGAAAATAGTAAAACAGTAACTAGGTGTCACTCTTTTACCAACCTTCACAATAATTGAGTAGAGAAGTAGGCAAAAATAAAAGAATGGTTTTGTTAACCAGAGGATGTGATTTGGCTCAAGGTTTTTAGGGTTATGCAGTGTGTGTGTGGGTTCCTTTTGCTCCCACCTACCTGCGAGCCTTTTGAAGTCATCTTGCTCAGAGTGATAAAAAAAATAATAATAATAAATAAAAATTAAAAAAAAGGAGTTTTCAGCAGGGATTGCCTTTTATTTTCTTGCTTCCCCTGCAGTGAGGTAATCAGGAACCTGTCTGGAAGCATCAGAAGCCAAGGCGGCATTTGCAGGGCTTGAACTGGCCCACCTGCCCTGCCTCTGTCAGCCCCATGCAGGGGGCATGTTGGGCCCAATCTCATCTCTGCAGCCTGGCCAGGCGTCTGGCCTGTCCTAAGCAGAGCTGCTAGCCCTGGCTTCACAAAAATGCCGATTTCCTCCTGGTGGTCACAAGAGAAGGAGAGGCTGAGCGGGTCGTGGGGCCAAGACAAAGCGAGCTTTTGCAGCCGAATGTGGCCTTGACCACCAGCAGCCTTCATTATGCCCATCGTCACAGGCAGTCGGGCTGGCTTTTTGTCAGCCCTGTTCAGAGAGGCCTTGTTAATTCACCCCCATGAAAATGGAAGTTTCATAGGCATTGACATAATTAATGAAGAGGCAGGCAGCATGCTCTACCAATTAACACCACAGGGAAAAGTAAAATGGGCTTTCTTTTGGCGTGTTGTGCCAAAGTTAAGGACTGTAACACACAGCAAATAAATAGAGATGCTTTTAATGAGCCGCAAGATCGAGCTGAATAACTCAGAAAGGATGGTGGGTAAACACTGCCAACTCTTTGCACCGTTAAGAGTAATTGATGAGCATAGTTAAAAGTTTGCGGGGTAAAAGGGACTGTCGGGTGCTGCAACCATGCTCATTTATAAATGTACTTTCCCCTGAAAGTAACTGTTAGGTATGTTAAAGGATGTAATGTGCAGTCGGAAACAAATATGATAGACTGAGCATTTCGTAGTGCCCGGGAAATAGGGGACTTTGCTGTTCCAGAACAAATACCGTGGTGGATTTTTCACACTTGATATGATTGTCTTTGTCAAACTCCAAGCAAAGTGAGCCCTGCTCTGTGTACACCCTGGAAATGGAAGGAAGGGGATTTTTTAGAAGTGGTGTTGGAACCATTCCATCCCTTTGAGAAAGCCAGATGGATAATTTAATTATTTTTTGTGTTCATGAGATGAAAACATGACCTTCCACCAAAGGCTCCCTTATTGTTTCTGAAAGAGTGAGTGCATTTGTACCAAGAGGTTTTTCTGACCAAAACGAAATCTGTTTGATCAAAAAATAGAAACACACAATAGGTTTAGTAACTATTTTAGGAATTTTTAAAACTCTTTTTTTTGGTCAGTGTGGTGTATCTGATCCAATTAAGCTTCACTTTACAATCAAAGTGCCTACAATGGAGTCACATCATTCACGTATTTAACCTGAGAGAACTCAATTTCTGCATGCCACGCCAATAAAACTCAGCAATTTTGCCTGGCCTGCAACTCCCTGCTCCCAAGAGCCATAATAGCAAAAGTGCAGGAGGGAAATCGTTGGTGTTCGTGGAGAGCACTTGCTGTGAAGTGAGCAAGAGAGACATGACTCAGTGTGGTGCCCCCCGGTGGGCCTTACGTCCTGTCCATCTCTCCTGGCTCTAGCAGCTCATCACATCGCACGTGGTGTCATTTTCAAGTTGTATATCGTTCATGCAACACAGGCCAACAGCTTAATCTGTTGTTGCCCAAAGAAAGAGCCACACGTTAGAACACTAGAGAAGAAACCATCATCTCAACTTCTTTGAAGGACAGTATCTTGGTATGAGCATGGTACCTTCCTAAGCAAATTTCTAAGATTTCACCAGGTGTGTGTTCTGCTTTACGGCCCCACTGTGGCTGTCACCCCAACGTTGGGTGTGTGTCTTGGAAGCCACACCATTTTCAGTGACCTGCTTTTAGGTACAAATGCATCTTCCTCCTTCCGGTTGAGAACTGTTCCCTATGCTTTTCAACCATCTGCTCCGTAAATGACTTGTGGCAGTGTTTTTCAGACTGTGGTTCCTGGACCTGCCTCACAACCATCTTGGATGCTGGTCTTAAGCAGAATTCCCAAACCCACTTTGATTCTATCATATCAGGAGTATCCCTCAAATCGACATGTTTAACAGGCATCCTAGTGTCCCCATGATCTTCTTATCTCCAAGAACATTGACATCTCGTTCTGCTTTCTGTCTGTCACATGCAGTAGTACACTTCTGGGACTGATCTGTTAGATATGTGCTCAGGAAATCAAAATAAATTTGCATATCAGAGATTGGTAAGAAAGAGACATTATCCAGCTAAGAAAACAATCCATCGGATCCCTGGGTGGCTCAGCTGTTGAGCATCTGCCTTCGGCCCAGGGCATGATCCTGGAGACCTGGGATCGAGTCCTGCATCAGGCTCCCTGCGTGGAGCCTGCTTTTCCCTCTGTCTGTGTCTCTGCCTCTCTCTCTGTGTCTCTCATGAATAAATAAATAAAATGTTAAAAAAAAAAAAGAAAAGGAAACAATCCATCGTTCCACAGTCCCAACAACGGAGAGCTTTGTTTACTGGGTTTGTTGTCAGACTGTTGTTAGGTATGTGTTCAGTCTGTTCTGAAAGATGAAGCCAGAATAGTTGTGAATAGGTGAGTTTTGACTCGATTGCTGCATTTTATATTTTGGCTCCTATGTAGATGTCTCTGTAAGAACTACCTCTGCTTTTTAGGGAGTATGACCCCAAACTGCTGCTTTGCACATTATAAGAGTCCAAGAAATAGTCTGGAAACTGTTGGAATAAGGGCCACACAGCCATCAGGCAGGTCTCAGAAGGCAAGGTGGCCAAATTATAAAAAAGGAATTCTAAATTCTAACTCTTTCTGCATTGCCCTTTATCCCACGTACATACTTTAAAATTTCAGTGTGGTTTTTCACTGCCCATTGAAGTTGTTACTCTACCAGAATGGTCACATCTTTCAGAATCGAGATCCAAGAAAGCAAATGGACTAAAAAATTGATTTCTCAGAGGAGTTCCTGATTTCACTTCATAATGCATAGGATCAGACGTCTCAGCATGTCCAACCACAAAATGGGTAGAAAGCAATGACATTCAGAAGAGGTATCTAAGTCTCAGTTTTCTTCTCTGATGGAAAAGTTGAGAGACGGCATTTTTATTTTATTTTTTTACCATTATTTGCCAGCCTGTCAGTCATTTAAAATTTCCTCATGAAGACACAAAGCCAAGTTTTGAATCCTGTGTGTCACTCCTTCCAGCTGATGTTATAAAAGGCGGCGGTGAATATTCCAGCTAAAAAAAGATTCCTCATTTCAAAAGCTCAACTGGAGGCAAGAGGGGGCCACGGAAATGACCGGAGCTGAGGGAAGGTTGGCCCACATGGAGCGTAAATTCCTCTTTGCTCTTGTTTATTTTCCATGAATGCGGTGAGTTTTGGCAATTGTAGTTATAATGCTGCGTTTGACAGGCAAACAGCCCTAATGTGCAAAGTCTCAGGTTGGCTGTGCAGGTAGTTTCTGTGTCAGTCCCAATTATTAATACATTCCTCAGCAATGAGGGCTTTCTCGTTCATTCTCCCTGAACCGTTTAGGGCATGTGGCATCCCAGAGCTCTGTCAGAGTGAGTTGTTGGCAGGGCAGGGAAGTGACAACCTAATGCATGCTAAAACTCTCTGGATAATGGGCCCCAGCGGAGGCACAGGGAGGCAGCACCCATAGTTGGTTATGCATCTGGGTGCTGGCACTGTACATGCTAGAGCCTGAGTTCAAATCTACCCGCCACCACTTGTGAACTGTGTGCTTTTTACATGTCTCTCAGCACCCGTAAGCCTTTCTTCCTCACAGGGTTGTCGTGCAGATTAAAGGAGATCATGTGTCAGGTTTAGCCCAGTGCCTGACACACAATATATGCTCTAGAGCAACTAGGATTCAAATCAGAAGCAGGGACCAGTGCAGCTCCAAGCAGCTCTCCAGGGCATTCACCGTGAAGGACCTCTGTGTTCCATGCATAGGCATTATTCACTGGCTTACAGTAAAAGGGTCTTTGTCCAGGATCCTCACTCACTCAGTTTTGCCCCAACCAGACTTCTCCTTCATGCTAAATTTCTTTCTGTGAGGGCCCCACATTACTCAGTGTAGACTTCATTGCAGTCTGGCTCCACCAGGCTGGCTTACACCCCATTCTTCTTCCTCCCAGACTCGTGGGTGAGAGCCTGATTGAAGGACAGATTTCTGTTCAGATGTCAGCAGCGGCCTGGGAGGTTAGCTACCAAACTGGACGAGGCTGGGTCACTTGCATCTCTGCGGGTTAGAGGCTAGGGAGCACGGGGCGGATGGGCCAGGACCACGAAGGTTATCATTAATGGCTGGGTCAGCCTAAGAATGCACATTGCAGATTAGAGTAATGAGGAGGTAAGATCCAGGGGAGTCTTCACAGGTCCGGGTGACACCGTGTGTGCTTTGCATTCTTGGAGCATGAGAAAGGATTTTTCTGTGAGCCTGGAATTTGACAGGCAGTAGCAGAGAAGGCTTCAGGATCTGATGGGTGTCTGTGGTGGGTTCTATCAATAGATGCGAAAAGAGAAACCAAGGCAAAGTGTCTTTTTCATTCATTCATGATAAATTGGCATTGGTGATGTTAATAACATCATATAATAGATGATGCTTCACAGCTTTACCTGTGGGAGGGCCTTAGCAGAACTCCCATTTTACAGATGAGTTCATTTGGCCAAGAATTGTGCAAGAGCTCAGGCTTCCATCTGGGTCAGCTTAACTCCCAAACCGTGCTCTTCCCATTTTGCTCTTCATTTCTGTCTCATGCCTTGGAGCTACAGAAATATTGAATCCCCACTATGGGCAAATGCTGCTGGATGTTATGGGACATACGGAAGTGCAAAATATACAATTTTCTGCCCTCAGTGGAGCCTTCAGTGTGGGAGGAAGTGAGCAAAGTCGATAGAAGCAGAGAACTTGTCCCTGGTAATCTTTTTGTTTTTGTTTGACAGAAATGGGGATACTTCCTAAACTAAAAGAACACTTTTTCTTTTTTTTTCCTCGAAGAAACAATTTCTTTATTAAAATCCATATATCTCTCATGGCTGGTTGGTTAGCACACCTTATAGTTTAAATGTACCGAGTTGAAGTGGACATATATCAGGATGTGGACATGTAATTACTTCTCATATGCCTTATGCACTTTCTGAAACAATATGAATTATAAGTACATAAGAAAAAAAATATATTATTAATATATATTTTTGAAATGTATGACTACTGGAATGAACCATGGATTTCTTAAGCTGATTGATCTAGATTTTGCAGGAACTAGGTCTTCAAATAACATTTTCTACCCTTAGTCCTTCCTTTCCTAAAAAAGTCTCAGTTGAGGAAGTGGCTTCATGCAATAACTTCATGGGAACAGATCCACAATACTAATATTATAATTACAAAATGACTTACATTAGTCTTAGTATAAGCAAAAATTATGGGATAGGTTTTCTCAATGTTAGTAGTAAAGTTTAGCAGGTTTCATGTGAATATATTCACTCTATTGAAAGTCATCAGCAGCTCTGGTGCCATTTGAATTCAGCCTGTGGGGATTTGTTGGAGTTCTAATCACCCTTGGCCTGAGATGTTCCTCTCTAGGGACTCGGTAGTTTGGTGGGGCTCAGTCTTGCCTTCAAATTTTCAAGCTGCAAATGTACGGGGCCCCACCCCTCAAAGATTCTCATGTAATTGGTAGAGGAGAAGCCTGGGTATCCAGATGTTGGGGCTTTTAGATTTTCATTGAATGTGTGTTGGGATGTGGTGGAGATCATGTCTCCAAACAGAAATGTTTATTTGCTTAAAATTAAATAAGAAGATCAAATAAGCTATATTTTGGAAGAGCCATGAATAGTCTACAGTCAATTAAAATTCCCATTTTGGGGCTATCCAGGCTTTGTGTGTCCTGTATCCTTGTTATTCAAGGTATAGTCCAAAGCCTAACACCATCAGCATCACTTGGGGACTGGTTAGCAGTGCGGAATTTCCGCCTCCCCCTCCACACACACACTGAATCAGAATCTGAAATTTAACATGATCCCTAAGTGATTTAGTGCACTTTGAGTTAGAGAAGCACTGTGTCAGTGATGAGAATAATCATGATGATAGTTGGTTTTGTTGAGCATCTGCTGTATGTCAGGCACTAGGTCAAGACATTGTGGGACACGCTTCACTTTAAATTGTTCTAAAAATGGAGGCACCTGGGTGGCTCATTCCATTGAGTGTCTGACTCTTAGTTTTGGCTCAGGTCATGATCTTAAGGTTGTGAGATCGAGCCCCATGTTGGGCTACACACTCAGTGTGGAGACTGCTTGAGCTTCTCTCCCTCTTCCTCTCCCTCCCCCTCTGCCCCTCTCCCAACCCATGCATGCTCACACATGTTCGTTCTCTCTCTCTCTCTCTCAAATAAGTAAAAAAAAAATCTTAAAATTCTTCTAGAAATAGTGATCCATGAAGAGCAGTAAGCCTAGTGTCTGATATCCTAGACAGGGTTCCAAAAAGTGGGTTATTACTATCTTGTTTCTGCCTCACAATGACCTTATAAAGAAGGTGATCGTGTACCTTTTATACAGATAAGGGAATTCTAAGTGACTTGTTCAGAGTCCCCAGGTAGTCAAGGAAAGAGCTAGATTGCCAACCATCTTTCCCCAAAGCCATGCACTTAGACTATCTGTCATACTGTAAAAGAGAAGAAAGTATGAATCTAGATGTATGTTTGCAGATGGTCTCCCTTCCACAAACCACATGAAACAGTGGGATTGGGCCTTGCGTTAAAAAGCAACTATGCTGGAGTGGGGGAATGGTGACTTGTTCTCTAAACTCTTTCATTTATGAGTGGGAGAAATCCAAATAGAACTGCCTTTAGTCAAAAATGCAACATTTTGTAGTTTTAAAAGTACAAGTCTTTTAAAAGACCTGCAGAAAGAAGTACCTCTTTCTGAACCATACAACATCACGGGGATAACTTTCACATATCCCATACTCTTCTTGAACAAGTTACTTTGACCTGAAACATGGGGTATTCTGACTAGATAGATTTGTCTCTAAGGATGAACACAACCCCATATGAATGATAAGTTCTGTGCTAAAGTTTATAAAATGAGGGCTGGAGTAGGAGCTTTTCTTCAAAGAAATATAAGATGTTCCTCTTATCAGAAGGGGAAAGGAATTATTGGCAGGCATAGGGGATTAACGTCCACTGTAGGGCTTCAGTTGAGAGAATCACGTAGAAAGAAGTTGTAGGGGGCAACCAGCATTGACCTCCCACCTGCCTGCATGTACATTCTGAGGACACAATTCTGGATTTTCCCCTTGCCTGCCATAGCAACTGCTTTCAACTACATCTCCTTAGGGAGAAAGGAGCCAACATCTGGTAGCTCTGTCTGGTACTGGAACAATGCTAAATGCTTACACAGTTAGCTTACTCTCTGTTCACAGCCACTCTGTCAAGTAGATGGTCCTTCGTCAGACTCTCAAACCAGAAGAGGCAACGCAGGGAAACTAAGTCTAAGGTCATAGCTAACCAGGAAGGCAACATGGACTCCCAGCTCACTTCAAAACCCATGTTCTTGTGTAGAGAAAGCCTCCAAAAATGAATAAGTGAACACATGATGTCATTAAAATAAAATCCAAGCTGGAGATTCTAAACTTGAGGCTCACAAAGGCTGATAGACTTTACAACTTGCGATATAGTCCTTTTTCCTCGTGTAGAGTGTGTATGTGTGTGTGTGTGTGTGTGTGTGCAGATGTGTATGTGCTTGTGAATACATAACATTTCATGTGAAAATACGAATTTCTGGTTTCTTCCACTCACTACAAGATAAATGACCGGAGTTGAGACATCGTTGTGCCCTCTGGCAATGCATTTTTTTCTGCATTCCCTCCGAAGTTCTCACCTGGTCGCCTTCAGTCATTTACAGGATCTATTCAGCACTGGAGATACTCGAGTTTGCAAATCCTGGTGTAATAGTGTCATGTCACTTCACTCATGTACATGGTAACCTCCACAGTGTGTCCCCTGAACCTCCACAAAGCCTATCAAGTGTTCTGTATCCCTATATCAGTATCTTTTCCCACTGTGTGACACACACACACACACACGCACGCACACGCACACACACACATGCGTGTGAGGGGGCAATTTGCCTTTGCCTTGTCCTTCCTTTCCCCTGCCCCCTCTCATTTAGCTCTCTGCATAATCCTCTTCCTGTAGCCTTCATCTCCACAACGCTGGAATTTAGCATGCTCTCTACCCAACCGTATTAATAAAGCACTTAAAAATATGCAATTTTATTCAGGATTATTTATCTAACTATCTCTACTGAAGTGCTGCTTCTGCAGCTCCTCATATGCAGTGGTTTCCCTGGCGGCAGCTTTTGGAGTCCAAAACCATTGACTAAAATGCTAAGCCAAGGATGCCAGCTGCACACCCAAGCATCCCCAGGCCAGTCCTTGCAGGAGGAGGCAAAGATGGGCACTAAAGTGGGCATTTGGTCCACCCTCTGCCTCTGAGCTGAGCTGCACAGTTAGCCTCAGCACCCAGGAACCCTTTCCCTCCTGTCCTCCTGTGGCAGTTGCAGGAAACTCTAATCTCATGATTGCAGCTTAGGGGCTGGGAGAGCCCAAAGCAATGATGAAGTCTGTCTTGGCTGTTTTTACTCCTTGCCTTAATGATGGATTATCTCATCCTTATCCCTTCCCTTATAGCAGGATTGCTCCACAGTCCGACTATCCTTTCTTGTGGAGCCCTCCTGAGCATGGTGGATGCGTAGCTGTATCCCTGGCCTCAACCCATTAGATACCAATAGCATCCAGTTGTGACAACTAACCTTTCTCCTGACATTGACCAATGGGAACATTTGTCTGGTTGAGAACCACTGCTTTCTAGGAACATAGGCGCAGACGAGCTCCATGAGATCAGGCATTGTGTTTGATTTTGCTTGTCATTTTGTGAATGCACAATAGAGTCCCAATGTTCGTTGAATGGATAAAAGAATTTACTGTGGGTCAGAGCTGAAGATTATATTTAACCCCAAGATAAAATGCAAACGCTGTAATGATCATAATTCACATATGAGGAAGGAAATCAAGGGCTCTTTTTTTCATTTCCTCCTCCCTCTGCCATTATCAAACAGGTTCAATAAATGTTTGCTGATTAAAAGCCTAAATCATCATTATGGCTTTCATAACTTGAGTATCCATTACGTGGTAGTTCTAAATAGGTGTCATCATTTAATTTAATTTCCTCAGTGACTCATTGAGATAGGTAATGTCAACCAAATTTTACAGGTTGGGAACGTGGAAACCAGATAGGTCAAGTAATTTGCCTACAGCCACACAGCTGTGAAGTACTAAAGACTTGATTCAGATCTTGGTCTAGGAGGATTCTCATTTTTTTCTTTTCTCTCTGTACCTTATTGGCTCGCTCTATCCTGTCAAAGCTCAGTGCAGGACAACATGAAGAACATTAATCCCAAGGTGAAATGTGCAAGAGGTTAAGTGGATTTGACCAAGTTTCCCATTACATTCATTTTGGGGGAAAATGGATTACAAACAGAACCCCTTGGTCATAACTTCATGTTCACTTGAAAATGAGAAGTGAGTGTTTTATAGATCCATAGCTTCACATTATCTATTGCATTGTGAGAAAAAGAAGGAGATGGATGGAGTGGGGCAAAGAGCATAATAATATTGCAAGGCTTTATATGGAAGGGTCAAGTGAGGAGAGGATGAGCCGAAAAGATGAGGACCAGAAGGCTAAGAAAGAAGAACTCATAAGAGATGTATCTAAACTACTTTTTAAAATGGTTAAGGAACTCAAGGAGAAATATAAAGAAGGCAGCACTCTAAAAGGTCAGAAAAAGTAGTCAAGTAAGAAGCAAAGTAATTTAAACATAAAAAGGAAAAGCTACAGATACTTCTTTCATGCTTCAGAAAGCATCAGTCTTAAACCTTGCAATGTCCCAATAATTCACTGCAATCTTCTGCAAGACACTAAAGTATTTCACAAAGACATACCTTTTCCCCCTAAGCTGGTGGGTCCCTGAGATGGCCCAAATTTCCTTAAAAAATGAAAATTAAACTACTAGGCTTTCTTTACATTAACCTTAAAGATAATGATATATTGGACCTTGCCCTATAAAAGATGTAATGGAGGTGGCCTGGTTATGTTTCCCTGTGGGGTAACTCCATTATTCAGGAATTGATAGATGAAAATATCAGTGTCAGGGGATGGAAAGGGAGGAAGAAGAAAGGAAAGGAAAGGAAAGGAAAGGAAAGGAAATGAAAGGAAAGGAAAGGAAAGGAAAGGAAAGGAAAGGAAAGGAAAGGAAAGGAAAGGAAAGGAAAGGAAAGGAAAGGAAAGGAGGGAGGAGGGAGGGAGAGAGGGAAGGAGGGAGGAGGGGTGGGTGGGAGGAAGAAATGAAAAGAAATACTTCTCCTCACCATCCTTTTCTCCTCTATTAATTTGTTTACTTGTCCCACAATTGTTTTAAGGGCATCTTATATGTGCCAGTCACTGTGTGAGCCACTTTGGAGACAGTGGTAAGCAAAACCAAACACAATACCAGCTCTTGGAGGGGTTGGGGGTCATGGTCTAGTAAGAAAGGCAAAAAAAAAAAAAAAAAAGAATCCAATAATCACTGCTGTGTGTGTTGGGGCAGGATCTGTCTTCTTGCATTCACCCTCATTTCTGCCCTAACATGTCAGCTAAAACAGTTAATTTACCAGCCTGGCTCTCAAGCCCCACCTATTTGGGGCACTGGATCAGCACCATTGGGCTGTAGTGGAATGCTGTTTGACAGATTAATCCCCCAACCAGTAAAAGAAAGGAAATCTGGGTTGGTTTTATTTCTCAAGCCAAGTCAGATGGAGCCGGGTTCTACCCCTGGCTTCTGATGTGTTCATCCTTGAACTCACTCCTGAAAAATCAGTGGAGGCATTAAATATAAAAGAGAGAGCCACTCAGAGCTAAAAGTGACCCCAAGGTCACCTATGCTAGGCAGCATAAATTTACACTGTTGGGTTTTTGCTCTTTGGACTTAAACATCCTCCACGCTTTTTGATCAGTTTGCTTTTGCCCAACAGAATTGCTACTGGTCATTTTATGACCGGGTCATTTTATTCCTAGACAACTGACAGTTCCTCATTTTAGAGAAACAAGTTTGTTCTCTCCAGAGTTGCTGACTGTAGTTTTACCCTCTGATACCAGACAACCAGTCATTGGTCTTCGGAGCTGTGGGATCCAAACGACCTGGTCCAAGTCCCAGCATCTGCATTTACCAGCTGTGATACTGGAGCTAGCACTCTGTCTCCCTGAGCATCGTGGGGGGAGGGAGGGTGCTTTTCTATTAAGTCGAAAATATTTTGTATGACCTGCCTCTCCAGGATTCTGTGTGGAAGACACATGGTTATCTGGATCACACGGGTTTTCTCTACATGCTACCAAATAGACCACTATGGGGCTCAAAACTCCCATCCTTCCAAGAGAACAGCCCAAAAAGATAGAACATGTTTGCTTGGGTTGTTTGGGATATATATATATATATATATATATATATATATATATATATATATCCTATCTATCTATCTATCTATCTAGATATCTAGATATAGGGATATATATAGGGCTATATATGAAAGGAGGACTAGGGTAGGTTTTCCTTGGGCCTTACGTCCATCCTGAAAGCAATCAGAATAAGTCAGGAATGGGCTGCTGTGGTCATTGTGACTGAACCCAAGTATTAGAGAATTCGTAATTGTAATGATGGAGGAAAATATCTGTATTTACCACTTCATGGCTTCTATGAACAAGCACTTTACCAGAACACTCATCATCCTAGCCAGACTTGTAAAAGGCAAGGAGAAGTTCCTGAACAAATTTAAATATAGAATTATGGAATCACCATATGACTCAGCCATTCTACTCCTCTATTGATACTCAAAACAGCTGAAAAAAAGAACTCAAACAAATGCTTATACATGAGGGTTCACAGCAGCACTATTCACAGTGGCTGAAATGGGGGAGACAGTCCAAATGTCCATCTGTGGATGAATAGATGCAGTCAATGCAGTGAATTGATGCATAGAATATTATTCAGCCATAAAAAGGAACTGCTGGTATGTGGATAAACTTTAAAAGCATGCCGAGCGTAAGAAGCCAGATGCAGAAGGTTGCTTATAGTATGATTCCATGTATATGAAACATCTAGCAGAGTTAAATCCACAGAAACTGAAAGCAGATTAGTGGTTGCCAAGGACACAATGGGGATTGTGAGGAGGCACTGCTTCAAGGGTATGACATTTTCCTAGGAAATATTGCAGAACTAAACAGTGGTAGTTGTACAACATTGTGGATGTATCAGTGGATTCTGACTTGTTCACTTTAAAATAGTTAATTAAAAAAAATAAATAAGCAAGACCTTCCACATCAGTCAAGGCTGCTGTCAACCACCCCTCTCTGGACCACTCCGACGGGCTTCACTCCCTGCTCTGTTCCCTTTGCTTCCACCGGATTCTTCTCCTAACAGCCAAAGAAGCCCATGCTGGAATGCACGAAGGATCATTTCCCTCCCCAGCCAAAGACCCCACTGCCTTAGAAGTCATTCCACCCACCTTCATCTGATACTCAAGGTCTGGCTCTTGCCAACCTCACTGAGTTCACCCCTTCTTTTCTCATTTTGATCCCATTGACTTGGACTCGTCTCGAGCTGGCTCCATCCCAGCTGAGGAGTCATCTAAAAACCTTCCCAACCAGCTTTCGTAAACCGGTGACCCTTCTTTATTCTTCGTCATGGCATCCCGCTCACTTGCTTCAAGCTCTTAGTATTATCATTTGTAATTTTTAAAAATTAACTTTTTTTGCTCTCTGTCCATCTCATTCGTGAATGTCACTCCACTGGCCAACACAATGTGTGGTACATGACAGGCCCTCAGTCAGTGCTTGTTAAATGAGACCAAGGTGTGGAAGTAATAATATTTATTATTATTATCACTATCCTAAAAATCCTACAAAGCCTGTTCTCCCCTAAAGTAGAAATTGATACAGCAATTAAAGGGGTACACTTAATAGTTTGCCTTCTGGATGTGCTGCTGTTTCTCTGCCGCTTCAACAAGGAATGTGACTTTAGCACAAGGTGGCAGCCCATTGAACTTTGAACTCTTCTTTTATTTATGATGTATGTCTCAGGGAAACATGACAACATCTGGGAATTCATTAAATGACAGTTTTCCCTTCAACTTCGTTCTCTACTTTATTTTTCCCAACACAATCCTATTAAGGGAAAAGCTAATTGACCACAAGCTTCATTTCTGCTGAGCTTAGCCAAAAAGTCAATCACTGCTTGGCGGGAGCTATTCTGACTGTTTAGCCAATGGACAAATTTCCATCTTGACTGGCTTTGCTGGTCCTAAGAGAATAGATGTAAAGGTGCTTAATTCTATTTTGATACTTTTCATTTTCAGCAAAACTGAGACAACCCCAAGGAATGATATTATCATGAAAAGGCAGCCTGGAAATTGTGTCATGACAATGCTTATTTTATTTCCACTGCATTCAACTCTGTTTGCAAAAGTGGGTTCTGCTGTCTGACACTCATCAGATTCATGGGTCACGGCCATTGAGTTGGGGTACACTGCAAAGGGATTGTAAGCGCCCTGTGCTGGAGACAAGGGTTTCTCAGGCCAAATAAAGGATAACTCTTTTGAGGGAAAAAAAAAAGAAAAAGAAAAAGAAAAAAAAAACAGGAATTAGCTCCTCAGTGGTTTCTCTTCTAGCAAGTTCGTGTTGCATATAATATGGAAGTGTGAGAATGAGCAAGGACAAGAGATGCATTTGGTTTGGGTTCTTTCCATTTGCCAGCAAAATCACAAGGGAGAGAAAAGCTCTCCTTGGATGGTAAAAAATTAGAGGGAAAGATGCCATCTGTGAACTAAGCTTCATCCTCAATAAAGAAGATAAAGAAGGGGGGGCTAGCCCCAAGCTTTTGCCTGCAGCCTCGAGTATAAACACTGCATCCTGGGTCATATTAAGTACATAAAAATGGACGTTTCTGGATTCAAACCACAACAACAAAAGAGCGAACTTGCTGTTTCACTAAATCCTTCCAAACACCTTGTCCTGAATGTAGAAATCAGAAGCCAGTAATAAACTACATTCAAAATCATTTTCAATTTCAAAAAAAAAAAAAGCAGGGCACCCCACTTTTGGTACATGGATTTTTTAGCGCTTAATGGATAGAAATTTTATATATCCCATAAGAATTATTCACGAACATCTCCCAATTCCATTTTCAGAGACCTATTGTAGACTTTTTTTTATAGCTTGGATCCAAGAAATTTATTTCTACCGCTGCAGTCCAAAAAAGGGACAGTCTAATGAGTTTTCGCTAGACAAGTCAAAGTGTCATGGTAGAATTCTTCTCTGCAAGACATGCTTCACTGGAAGGAAGAATGTAAAGCAGCAAAGGTTCTTTAAGAGGCGTATAAATCTACACATCAGTAGTAGTCACACTAATAATAAACATTCATTTGGCATCGTATATTTTCAAGGTGCTTTACAGTGTTGGCATTCCTTAGAAAAGAGAAAAGACTTCTGGGATAAGAATTTTCAAGTTACATTTAAGGGACAGGTCTTTCAGAACGTGAACAACTTGTCCAAGATCCATGAAGTGGAGGAAGCAGCCTGACCATCCCCAGTGGAATTTCTGTGCCTTGACTATTTTTCTTTTACTTTTTTTTATTGGAGTTCAATTTGCCAACATATCGTGTTATACCCAGTGCTCATCCCGTCAAGTGCCCCCCTCAGTGCCCATCACCCAGTGACGCCATCCCCCCGCCCACCTCCCCTTCCACTACCCCTTGTTCATTTCTCAGAGTAGGTGTCTCTCATGTTTTGTCACCCTCACTGATATTTTCACTCACTTTCTCTCCTTTCCCTCTATTCCCTTTCACTAATTTTTATATTCCCCAAATGAATGAGACCATATAATGTTTGTCCTTCTCCGATTGACTTATTTCACTCAGCATAATACCCTCCAGGTCCATCTACGTCAAAGCAAATGGTGGGTATTTGTCATTTCTAATGTGTGCCTTGGCTTTAGAGTAGGGTGCAGGAGAAACCCTACCCAGCTGCCTGAGCTAGGAAGAACAGATGGAGATACAGACATAGCGAACCAGTTTGACTGAAGATCTTTACTTCTTAAATGTTGACATCCTAAACTAATACAGAGAAGCTAGAATTTGTGACCCTGGGAGCCCTCCTAGCTTTATCACTTACACACAGTGAATGCTCACAGTTGTAAGGAAAGTAAGAGGGGTTGTCTTGCCTCTTTGAGTTGATAAGCAGCCATGACTAGGGATGAGCAATCCTTTCTGAGCCCCCTTGTGTGACATAAAGAACATCCTGTTGAAGGATGAAGAGGGGCCATCTCTCTCTCTCTCTTTTTTTTTTTTTTTCTTACTGGCACTTTATTTATTAAGACTTGCTTAAAATTAAAAAAAAAAGTTTAAATCTAAGTAATATCCTGTATCAGCCTGCACTAAAAATAATGCTTTATTATCACCATTCACCACTGAAGGCTATTAATCAATGGGGCAGTATGGATCTGTATGAATATTGATCACTGTCTCCTTGCCCTCCTGTGAGTGTTCTCTCTTAATGACAGCCAATTTCAATATTCATTAGGGAAGGTGTGTTTTCTGGATTGCACCATAGCTGGATTAGTCACAGAGGGATTTAGCTAGAACGTGGGCATCTTGTTTAAATAACCCCTCAGATCATAAAGATCCTGGCCATGGTCTATCTAGACCTAACTCAACTCTTCAGGAGCTCAGAAATAGCAGCATTTTCTTATTTGCGTTTCACATTAGACACCTAAATAATGCTACTCTTAAGCATTACTTTTCTTATGTTTAATAGCTCATAAATCAAAGCAAATATTCAATTGGTATGTTTTAGATCTCTGACCATAGTTTCAGGGTGAACCAGAGTTAGTGGGATCTATTTGACACCAAATTGTTTTAACTTGATTTTAGGGAAAAAAGAATGACATATAGGCAAAAGCATAGCAGTTTTCCCCTTGCCATTATATCTGGAGTACATACAGACACTGCTTCTCCTCTCACCTGTTGTAAAATCTGTCAGAATGCCTTTCTGTTCCATGGATCCCAAATGCATCCATCCCATTCCACTGGGATCCTGCCTTTGGCTTTTTGCCCATCTGTGTGGGCAATTACTATCATGTGAACTGGTATCTCTAAACCAGGAATAGCTTACCCTTTGTAAGGTAGCATATTATAGTCAACTTCCCAAACAGTGATATATCTATGTGGCTTCTGGTGGTTATTTTTAGAAGTAATTTAGAAACCTTACATTTTTTTTAATTCCTCAGCCACTGCAAGCATGCAGTGGGGTTTAGTGCCCTGAATTATTCAGCAGTCATTGAAAATGCAATCAGTGCTAAGGAAGAGTCTAGTCATCATACCTGGGTTTGTCAACATTTCTCTTTCTCAGCAAACAGTAGGTTCGTTGGAAACACGCACAGGACGTGAGTGGTGGTAAGAAGTCTTATTTCTCTGGAACATTTGTGGGACCCAAAACGACATCACTGTGCATGAGCAGAGTGCCTCTGGGTGGTGGTTTGGGTACTAGGTAGATCTAGGATAGGCTGGCTTGGGAAGAGAACAATTCTTTCACTAGGAGAGGTTGTTGTATTACCCGTCTGTCTGATTCAGGAGAGGTGGAAAATAGTATGGGGTTTGGGGGCAGCCAGCTGCTTCCCAAACTTTCCAGGGACAGCAATGCAGCAGCCAACACAAATGTCAGTGGGATAGGCCAGGATGCCAGATGCCATCATAGAAAATAACTTTCCCTGCCTGGCATCTGGGTACTTGCCTTGTCATCCAAAAGACCACACACTGGGCCATGAGCCCCTCTGCCCTTTCTTCTTCCTTGTCCACTTGGCGTTTGGGTGGATCACTGAGAAGTACAGGATGGACTTTAGTCGTGCCCTTATTTGAGTGTTCTGTACATAATGATAATTAATTATAACAATATAAACAGATCCTTACGTAGCTCTGTCTAAAGACCAGGAGCTGCTCTAGATGCTACACAGATTGTACCTCATTTACATATTTGTTATCCATCTCTGAGTCTCATTAGCCTAAAGCAGAATGGAATGAGCAAAGTAAAAAAGCAGATAATTCAGACTCTGGAGTTGGACTAACTGGCTTAATATTCCATCTCTCCCTCTTTCCATATGTGTGATTTTGGAAAATAAATTCTGCTCTCGATGCTGGAGCCAACTACCCTCTCCTTGCCTCCATAGGGTCTTTCCATGGGCTTTCTTCTGCCTAGAACATTTAACTGGCTCATTTTCCTAGACAAACTGTCCTCATCCTTCTGACCCTGGCCCACGCGTCACATCATCAGGAAACCCCATTTCCATCTTCTCTCTGATTTCTGAATCTTCCAGATTTGAAAGCCATAATAAGATGCATATATATTTCCTTCCATTACCCTCTTTCTTCCTCACCATTCCTGAAACAATTTGATTCTACTATAGGCTGCTTCTCCATTTATGGAGGGACTCTGGATGCTGCCATGTTCTCAGAAAAAGATAGAATCAACTGAGGTGAAGCCTCAAAACATACATTCAGTGGCCTACAAAGCCCAGTTTTTATGTTTGTGAAAGAATTAGATGAAATCAGAAAACACTAGAATCTTCTGAGGTACTATCGCCAACGTTTTAAGACTGACAACAACACATTTGTCTTCTATTTGACTATTTTTGCTATTCTGGAGTCTTGATATAGATAGCTTATTCAAATTTGCTGAGGTTTTGTGTCTGTTCTCTTGTATCAGCAATAGCCCATTTGAGAATGAAAATGGGGCATGTGGCTTGTAGAAAGAAAATAAATATTGCTTGTATTCATCTGACTACTTGAAACTACCCCTTGGACTAAGTCCATATTGTTCAAAGAGAGGATTTCTTAATGTTGACTAATACCTCAAGTAATATGGAATTCCCCAAACAAGATACTTTTTGAAATTATAAGATATAAAAATTTAAAAAATAAGAAGAATAAGAAACATTCATGGAATATTATGTATCAGACATTGTTCTAAGTATTTTACATGTATTTACTCATTGTCCCTCATAGGACACTTATGTTATATATCCTCATCCATATTTTGTAGGTGAGGAAACTGAAACACTAATGATTTTTAAAAAATCCCCAGTTGGAGGGCACCTGGGTTGGTTTAGCATCTGACTCTTGGTTTTGGCTCAGGTCATGATCTCAGGGTCATGAGATTTCGCTGCATGTCCAGCTCTGAGCTTAGGGCAGAGTCTGCTTGAGATTCTCTCTCTCTCTCTCTCTCTCTTTCTCTCTCTCTCTCACCTTCCTCCACTCCCCCCTACTCATGCACACTTTCTCTCTCTCTCTCTCAAATAAATAAATAAATCTTTAAAATAAATCCCCAGTTGGTACATATAATGTGTGTTAAAGATAGACATTTAAGACACAAGACAACTGTGTTAATTTATTATATTGATTTCTGTATGTGGATACTGTTTTCTTAAACTTTTTCTGGTAGCACAGATATCACGTTAGCTTTTAACACACACAATAGCACAGGGCAGCCTGGGTGGCTCCGTGGTTTAGCGCCGCCTTAAGCCCAAGGCCTGATCCTGGAGTCCTGGGATCGAGTCCCATGTTAGGCTCCTTGCATGGAGCCTGCTTCTCCCTCTGCCTGTGTCTCTGCCCTCTGCCTCTCTCTCTCTCTCTCTCTCTGTGTGTGTGTGTGTGTCTCATGAATAAATAAATAAAATGTTTTTTAAAAAACCAGCACAAAAATGTCCTTACTTTGCTGTGACATTTCGCTTTTTCCCACACCTTACCAGGCAGTTGCCTTAAGTGTCGCAGCATCGGTTGGTGGCTCTGATGAAAATTAAGTCCCTGGAGTTTGGGTGGGGAAACAATATTTTATTATGATGTAGAGCTTCAGTATTTCTATCAGATTGCCATTTCTGGCCAGGAGGACTGAGAAAGAGGTATCTCTTACATGTGTAAAATGAGAAGCCCACCAGAGGACTGATTATTCAGAATCCTGAAACATAGTGCCCCACCTGGAACATAAATCGCCACAGCATTTTCATACTCATTAGCTGAATCCTGGCACCTCCACTTCAATGCTGGTATTTATTTTAATTCCTCTCAGCTTGAGTAATGGATGTGGCCCAAGCAGAGAGCAAGTCACCTCCTGGCCCCTTGAACTGTCTTGGAAAAAGTATGTGATTCCCTGTGGTATTAGAGGATTTGCAGTTCACTGGGTAAATTATGCACTCCGACATCTGCGTGTGGTTGTTTAATTAAACCCTTTGGTTCGTTCGAGAGGACTAGCATGTTTCTGGGCAGGACATGTTGAAAGTTATTAAAATTTCACAGCAAAAAACCCTGTATGGCATGGACTTTTATGGATTTAGTTTGGGTTGGGGTATTGTGAAAGAGTTAAAATGTTTTCAGGTATCTGGATGTTACAGGAAAAAAAAAAAATAGTCTCTTCTTTACCTCCATCATGCTTCCAATAAGAGTGCATTTTGAAAAATCCATACCTGGAAGACAAATATGATACAAGTGGGTAGATAGGGTTGCATATAGGCATGTGCACAAACACATATACACATCCATCCATCCACATTCTCTCACTTTGATACAGCTAGATATGGAGATAGTAATAGATATGCACACGTACATATACTGGCACATATATGTGTGTAATGTATACACACAAGTATATAGATTATATGTGTGTAACATGTTTATTTTGTGTGTATATACATGAATATGAGTGTACAAATACATAAATATGTATGTCTGTGTGTACATACGTAGACAGAGTTCCTCAACCTCAGCATTACTGATACTTTGCATTGAGAATTCTTTGTTGTGGGAGCGTCTGTCTTGTGCATTATAGAATATTTAACAGCATCCCTGGCTTCTACTCACTAGATGCCATTAGCGCACACACCCCAGTCTTAACAATAAAAAAAAATTATCCCAATAATTATGCCAAGTTTTTTGGGGGGGGTTTGGATAGATTGTCCCCCATCTGGGAATCACTGCCCACTGTTCCACATGCATATGTACACATATGTACACACACTTTTGTGTATATTATATATATACTCAAACACATGGAAATTATTGTTTCATGAGTAGCTTATCAATGGACTAACAAAAGCACTCAGCCACAATTCAGGGATATGATTACACATAAATACCTGAATAAAACAAACAAAAATAAATACCAGGTAATAGGCATGGTATATCACCATGGGAAACGCGGGCACCTTTGATGGGCTATGCATGACAGTTGTGTGGTCTTAAGCAAGTAACTTAGACCTCTCCAAGCCTTAGTTCCCTCATCTATGAAATGGGAGACATCATGATTGTCTTGCAAAGTTAATTTTTTTTAAATGGTGCAGAAGGCGTAAAGTGACAAAAAAGTGGGCCAAGATAAAGACAAGGAGAAGTGTTCCAGTGTCTGAGCATAAGAGGAATTACTGGCAAGCTGGAAGCACCCTCAATGCCCTTTTCCTGACTGCACCCTGGTCTCCCAAGGGTCAATTTCTGTTGCATTTCTTCAGGGGCTAGCTAGCCATGGGATGCTGTAGAGCCCACTGTCCATGAAAGAAGAGGCTGTCTATAGAGGTTGAAGGCCTTCTTGGCACAGGACAGATTGGTTCTTTAATCTTAACACTCACTGAATTCATGGATAAAGCCTACCTCAGCCAGCATCTTCAGTCACACCTCCACTAAAGAAACAAGATGCCTTGGATTGCAACACAGCTTGGAAACGTGGAGGTCCCCTGGCCGTTGGCTGAGAATAAGCTGAACAAAACACCAGAAACAACTGCTGCATGGTGCTTGGCATTAAGCAATTCAGTCTAACATGAACACTTCTTGATGGGCCTTCACCAGCCAGTTGGACTGGGTTTGTGATTGAGACTTTGGTCACATATCACCTATGATGGATATGGTTCCACTGACTAGTTGCCTGAGCAGCTCAGCCAAATGCTCTATCTATTGTTTCATCCCTGACTATGTATGTTGACCAGATGCAGACTATACCAGTGGGATAGTTGAGTCTGTGGTCAGGTGCGAGGGATACGTCCTTCTATACTTGCCTTGCATGTAGAGCTCGGTCTGACCTACATCTCTACCATCTTTATCTTCTTCCTCCTTTTGTCTCTTCACCTCTTCCTTTTGTGACTTGATTTTCAAAATGTCAAGCTCTGGCTTTAGATAGATAAACAGATAGATGCATAGTATGAAAGAGAGAGAGAGAGGAAGGGAGGGAAATGTATTCTGTATATCTTCTTTGTCATTAACTTAAAATGTTAGGAACGCCAATATAAAATACGTTTGAAGGTTTTCATTAAAATTGTAACACAGCCAGTATTAAATCAGAAAGTGAATGTTCAGCAAACATTTATTGATCTCTTACCATGTGCCAGCAACTATTCCAGCACTTGGTATGAATTCAGCTCACTTATCCTCCAAACAAGCTCATGAGTTATGGATTGACAGTATTCTTGTTTGGTAGATGAGGAAAATTAAGGCTCAGATGTTCATACAGCCATGGCTGAGCCAGAGGCAACCCCAGGAAGCTGACCCCGTACTCTATATACTTAGCAATGAGGCTGTATTACTGGATTTCACATGATCAAAGATGCTAATTTCTAATGTGGAATTCAGGAGATCTGTTGAACCTGTGAAGCCACAGAAGAAATTCTGTATGTGTGCCTAAATTCCTTTTTTTTTTTTCTGTAGAAAATGTTCATAGCTTTTAAATCAGTGTCTCAAAGTAGTCTTTATGTTCTCAACAAGATTAAAAATAATCACTACATATTTAAACTTTTTTTTTCCGTTTCTTGGGTCATTATCTAGCTTAATTTTAAATGGCAAGATTGTTGTTGAGGAGTGTCTTCATAGAAAAAAAAAAGACTAAATGTAAATAAATATTCATGGGGATGTATCTTTCCTCTCCTTTTCAGGATGTGTTCTAGGAAAATGCCAGATTATCCAACAAGAAAGAAAAACCCTAGCATTTTATATTAACCACAATTTAGTCTTTATGATCATCTTGATTTTGAAAGTTGCTGGCACTTGAGCAACTTCTTCAAACCCTGAAGATGTGCCCTCATAGCCACGCTAGACCTTTTCCCTGAGTGAGCCCTTTGAGCACACATCTTTGTCATATTGAGATCAAGTTTGGCCATCCCCTCTGCAAAATCATATTCAATTTTCTTAAGTGGGAGTGTATTTTTGGCAAGCTTCCACTGAAATCAGAGCCAGCAATCACTTTCAGTTGTGATGCTACTGGAGCACGGGCACTTTATTCAGGACACGATGTAGCTCAAGTTACAGTGAGTATCCAACCAATGTCTTTGCTTAAACCTGTAAATCTATGGCTTGCTCTCCATGGGTTCCTTCCACTTCTCACACACTTTCCCCTAACATTGTGTATTCTGTAAAGATCAGAGGTATTAACCTGGGAGCTGGAAGATGATCATATCTGAAGGAGGCAGGCTGGGCCAGAAGACACGTATGGCCAACACAGGCTAGTTCTCATGTTCGCACTTCTGATCATGTTGGGTTGAAAAATAAATATTCCTCTACCAGAAGAAAACACCATATCATGTGGGAAGCTAATTGGCAACACACCCTTCATGTTAGGAGAACAGCAGGGAGCAACAGGGAGCAAGATGGAAGAGCTCAAGTTCAGTCTAACATCAGCAGCTGCTACTCAGCTCTGGAATATTTTTTCAACACCAGATTTTCTGATTGCTTTTTAAAAGAGAATCTGGAAATCTGTTTTTGTGATGAGATTTTTCCATTTAAAAACTGGGCTCCTAATATAATCCTTTATATCTTACCTGGACCAAACAAAACGCCTGTGGGGAAATTCCGCAATTTGGGTCATTGGTTTAAGACCAATAAGGAATATTATGATTTGCAAAACATGTTTTCACTCTCAAAAAAAAAAAAATAAGGAATTGGGAAAAATCTGATCTTTATAACATTTCTGAAAGGTGGCACATTAATCTCTTGGTGATCCATAGCAAAACTGAAGCAGATGAACAAGTATATAATGTTTTTGTTGTTTGTTTATTGAAAGGTGGTATTTTTTTCACTCAGGGGTACTCAGGATCAAAGTTATTTGTTTCTTTTTTATTTTTAAAACTTCAAGTTGACCCTCCATCCATTAATCTTTCATAGTGCCTTAGACAATACTTCATACGCTCATAACACTTCCCAATTTACCAATTACTTTCCCTTTGGGTTTATCTAATTTAATCCCTATAGCTTTGCAAATAGATACTCAATTCCCCTAGTCTATACCAACTTGATACATTTCAACAAACACAATTAGCCCATTGCTGAAAAAAAAAATATAGATTTCAGTGTAAATGTAAATTTTATTCGACTACAAGTGTGGCATAAATTATCACCCACCTTAGGAGAATGACTAATTCACAACTGCTAAGTGTGTTTTTACTTTTTACTCTAAAGCAAATATTTTGAGAGATTTTTCACAATTTAGTTTGGCCCTTAAATTGGTAAATGTTTTGCTCAGGCATTCTGAAGCCAAGTCTATTTTAGAATTAGGGAAGTAAGGACTGTTTTTGAATCTGAGAATCAGCTGGGAAACAACCCTCAGGCTCTCCACATCCACCACTCTCATCCAGTCCCACCATCTCCCACCTGGACAGTTCCAAGACACCCCTCCCCGGTCTCCATGTCTCTAGCTTTGCTCCCTAGAGTCTGCCCACAGCAAAGCAGCCTTTTTTTTTTTTTTTTTTTTTTTCTGAAATAGATAACCAGAACATTTTTTCTCTTGAACCTGAGATTTTCTGGTTGCTTCCAGTTATAATCAGATTTGAATCAAGACTCATTGTAGCCCACAGGCTCAGTGGGTTTTTTTGTTTGTTTGTTTTTGTTTTTGGTTTTTGATGTCTTCTCTCTCTCCACTCTCCTGAAACTACCCTGGCCACTGTGGTCTTCTTCCCCTCCCCCGCCACAAACATACCAAGCTCTTTTCCATCCTAAGGCTTTTATTCTTTTTTTATTTTTTTTCTTAATTTTTATTTATTTATGACAGTCACACAGAGAGAGAGAGAGAGAGGCAGAGACATAGGCAGAGGGAGAAGCAGGCTCCATGCACCAGGAGCCTGATGTGGGATTCGATCCCGGGTCTCCAGGATCACGCCCCGGGCCAAAGGCAGGCGCTAAACCGCTGTGCCACCCAGGGATCCCCTAAGGCTTTTATTCTTGCTCCTCTATTTACTGCCAGCTTCTATGGTGACCATCTCTTTATTCAGTTTGAAAGCAAAGCTCCCTTCCTGTTCTCCCTGGTCAAACACAACCCTTGAAGTTTGTGGATTTTTGTCGTGGTCACCTCTACATTCTCGGGACCATGGACAGTGCCTGGCACACAGCAGGTGCTTATCACACTTTGGGTTCGATGGCCGACAGGCTGAGTAATCATAGTGTGAACTTCAGCACAGAGGCTTTATTTTAGATTCAGGCCAGCACTCCAGTTCTGTTGTCCACCACATGTGCAAGTTACGTGACCTCCCTCAACTTTCTTCATTTTATTTATTTATTTTATTTTTTAAAAGATAGATTTATTTATTTGTTTGTTTGTTTATTTATGATAGACATAGAGAGAGAGGCAGAAACACATGAGGAGGGAGAAGCAGGTTCCATGCCGGGAGCCCGACATGGGACTCGATCCCGGGACTCCAGGATCACGTCCTGGGCCAAAGGCAGGCGCTAAACCACTGAGCCACCCAGGTATCCCCAACTTTCTTCATTTTAAATTAAGAATGCCCCCTTCAAAGGATGCTGCATGTATATTCGTTTACTATTGCTACCTCACAATTACAAAAATCTAGTTGTCGGACAACAGTAAGCATTTATGTGGCTGGAGTACAGAAGGGGCACTGGTGTAATGCTGGGCTCAGTTGGGTGTCCTGCGTAGGTTAGCCCAGGGATGTTCCCATGGTTATGAGAGAAGCACAAGAGAAAAAAGGACAATCATGCAAGCACCGTCAGGGCCTTTGGCCACATCACACTGGCTACCAGTTAGCATACCTTGGCCAAAGCAAGTCACGCAGACACACCCACAGCCAAGGAATAGGAAAGTACATTGTACCCATGGAGGTAGAAAGGGAGTGAGTATTACTGCCACACACTGTGTGATCCAAAGATCTACCACACTCTAAGAATTAAAGACTGTAATGAGTTTTGAGGGCCCGGTACCTAACAGCTGCTCAATAATTATTAGCTAAAATTATTATTAATAATAATAGCTTACTGGGGCACCTGGGTGGCTCAGTCAGTTATGCATCTGACTTGGTTTCAGCCCAGGTCATGATCTCACTGCTGGAGTCGGAGCCCTGTGTTGGGCTCTGCGCTAAGCGTGGCGTCTGCTTCAGATTCTCTCTCTCTCTCCCTCTTGTTTACTCTCTCTCTCAAAAAATAAAATAAAATCTTTTTAAAAATAATAGCTTACTATTTCTCTATAGTATCAAGTGCATGATACTTTTAATACTATATGGGCCTAATGAATAGTTTTATCTTAAAAACAACTAAAACCTCACAAGTCATACTTAAATGAATTTATATCCTGACACAGCAGTTCTATAATTTTGAGAACACATTAATGACTACTTGTTCTTACAAATTTCTCAATTCAGTTGTCAATGGTAAACATAGCTTTTTAAATTCATGTGATTGTACATTTTCATCACACAGAGTAAGCTTGGAGCGATCTGTCTAGGTGTTTTATTTTTTATTTATTTTTGTAAAAGATGTTATTTTTTTAATTTATTTGAGAGAGAGAGAGAGAGAGAGAGAGAGGCAGAAACACAGGCAAAGGGAGAAGCAGGCTCCATGCAGGAAGCCCAACGTGGGACTCCATCCCGGGTCTCCAGGATCACGCCCTGGGCCGAAGGCAGCACTAAACTGCTGAGCTACCTGGGCTGCCCTGTCTAGGTGTTTTAAAACGTGCTTGTAAAAGGAAGAATAACTCCTGAGTTGGGAAAGAGGTCTGCATAAAAGTAAATATCAGAGAGAGAGAGAGATGAGTTCTTGGTTTTGCGCCTTGGTTTCTTCATCCATCATTTGGAGATAATGCTAGTTCTGTCACAGAGTCCTTGTGAAGATCAGAGATAAGACCTACAAGTCATTAACACAGCCTCTGACACATACTGGCTCCCCAAACCCATGCTTCCTTTCTTTCCCACCACTACCTCCCTTCCCTTCTCATAAAGGACAGCCCTGTTGGCACTCCTTAGTTATAGACGCTTCTCAGTAGGAGCATCTCAGTGGGCATCTCCATGATTTATTGGCCCTCAGGGGGGTGGGAGTGGTCTGGATCAACTGAGATTTTCATGCTTATATCTGTTGGCCAGAGCTGGGAAGTGTTACTTAATTCTGAAGGTCTTTTTATCTTGGCCACAAGCCAACCTTCGCTTCAACCAGGCATTTCTTCTCTGTGGAGAGTTAACTTGTTTTTGATCCCCTTATTACAAAAGCAATACAGTGTATTATGAAAATTTGGATACTGCAGATAAGCACAAAGAACATTAGAATCACTTGGCATTCATCATCCAGAGATAATGTGAGACAACATTATAGTTCATTTATTTTCCTATATATCTAGATATAGATGTTCCAGGAAAAATGCTATTTATGACAATGGTCTTTGTGAGTAACAGCTCAACTATCATCTATTTATAATACGTATGTCTCATCTACCTATATGGAACAAGGCAAATGTTGCTATGTATAGCCTTCCCCCAGAAGAGGAGAGATACCTCCACCCTGTTCAATGAAAGGCCCTTTATCTGTGGAATCCTGGATAGGTTTGATTTTGCAGGTTTAGGAGTGGGAGCCGGGGAGAACAGTGCTGTGCATAATAGGAGAGAAATGTGGAGCTCCACAAACAGGGCTGACAGGAGAGAGGGAGGGTCACGGGAGGAGAGGGAAGGAAGGAATCTAAGCTGAGGAGGACAGGCACACAGCCCAGGGTTACTTGGTGTGACCCTTCTTCTGTGACTCCAACCCTGTGGGAAAGTTTACCACACTCTCAAATGTTTTGCAAGAATGGGTTTCCTTTCTTCCTTCCTTCCTTCCTTCCTTCCTTCCTTCCTTCCTTCCTTCCTTCCTTCCTTCCTTCCTTCTTCCCTTCCTCCCTTCCTCTTCTTTTTCCTTTGCTTTCTTTCCTTATTTTTTTGATGGACCTCTCAAAATGGTGCAGTAAAGAGGTAATGAATATGATGGGAGGATCCTGGAAGGCAGGGAAGCAGTAAGAACAAAAACTGCTTGGGAATTTAACAAAAACTGGAGAGGTTTTTAGACTCCCAAAGGCCACAGAAACGGGAGCTCTGTGTCAGTTTTACCTACATCCCCAAGGAGAAAGTATTTCTCCAAAAGACATCTGAGTCTCTCCCCGGCTCTCTGCCCCTCCTTCTGCCTCTCTCTCTCCCTGACTGTCTCAACACATCCTATATCAACTGTATGTATATTTGCAAATTTTTTTTTAGTGTAACTATTGTATATATTGTGGAAAAGTTCCTTCTTTATAAAGCTTCTTTATAGAAGAATAGGGCTATAAGAATAACATAAAGCTGAAGACTAGACCATTGACTGGGTACCAGACTGTTCATTTTTTTAATAGCATCCAATTTCTGAGCTCTTGTGCTCTGTGTTGTCTCTGATTTTCCATCATAACAAAGGGACAGTGATGGGCAACATTGTGTCTGTATCTTAAGTGTACCAAAGACTTTCCCAGGAATCAATCCCTACAAGTAGAAATACTTGAGTAAAGGCTATGCAAATGTTTAAGCCTTCTAATACACATTCTTAAATTGTCTTTTCAGAAAGGTTAAATCAATTTACACTTTCAACATTAGTGTTTCAGAGAAAGTCCCCAAATCTCCTTTAATAATGAAGAGGTAGCATTATAAAAATCCTTCCCAATTGTCAATTTGGTGAAAAATAGAGCCTATTTGTTAACTGTTAAAGTTTACCCCTTCTTTGCCCTGTATGTTCTAAGGCTAGTCATGTTTCTTCTGGGTAAAGCCCTCTTCCTATCTTTTGGGTCTTTTATTGATTTTGAAGGGCTATGTTTTTATTTTTTTTATTTTTAAAAATCAAACTCGGTGTTTCTGAGGGGTAACCAAAAGCATGATTTCCCTCAGCAGATATTTGTAGATTGGCTCCAAATGGAGAGTAAATCCACAGAGAGTAAAAAGGATGAATCCCTATGGAGAGTCAACAAAGGATGAATCATCTGTTGTACCTGGGAGAACAGGATGCTTATATTAACCATGTGCTGATGGCCATGAATGTTAGCCTGATGACTAAAAGTTCTGGAGTCAACTTGATGGTATAAAACCATTTCTTTGTGTGTCTTCTCAGTGAAAGCCTTCCTCAGTTAGCTACCTGCTTTATCACCTAAACTCCTGCCCAACCACTGTGATTATACTTACATTTTCTTCTGTTTAAACCATTTTCACCCCTTCCTCCCCAAAAGGTAAACTGCATGAAGGTAAAGACTAAGATTCTATACCCCAGGCACCCAGGTCATAAACCAGCAGACTCTCAGTACATTTAGATGAATACATTTTACTGTTAGCATGTTGAAGAACATCATACCATGGTTCTCAGAATTTTCCTGCACCCGTGGCATATGTGTATGAACACATTTACCAGGAAGGTTCACCCTGGTATAATCTTTTTTGTCATTCTACCAAAGAACCAGGCTTCAAAAGGCTGCAGTTCTTCTGGCATGAGGTATTCTTACGGAGACTTTCGAAGGAAAGTACAAAACCCCTATGTTAGTTGGTGGCTGGAAGGGAAGTGCAGAAAGATAGTGAGTTCTAGGATACTGCAGACATGGCTACGGAATTTGGAATTCAGAACAGGAAGGGAAGAGATTCAGCTTCCAGCTCAGAATTGCAGGTGAAGGTGACATCTGAGAAGTTCCCTTTCTTAAGTAACCAAAAAGTTAACCAAAAAGAAGGAAGGTACAGATTTCGTCTGAAAGGGTTTTTTTTTTCATTGCTTCATTCATTCATTCACTCATTCATTCATTTGAAATTTGAAATGTTAAGCCTTTCTTCTATGAACTTGAAAGTAAGTAGAAACGTGACTCATAAGCAAACTGAAAATAAGTAGAAACAAACTCCTAAGAGGTGCTTCATTCACCACTCCACACTTAAAATTGCACGAAAAGGTGGTGCACTTGGCCAGAGCACAGGTTCCAGGCTGACCAACAGCCCATAAGCCCTTCATGTTATGTTGCCTTTCCACTGCTTCTAGTTTGATGTTGTTGCCAACATTGAAAAATCAAGATTTTTTTTTTTTACATAGACATTTAGATTTCTGGTTTCTCATTAAAAGTCAGAAGATCTGGTGAAAGCAGATGTAAAAGTGTGTTGGGCTTTGGTGGCTTCCACACATGTGGTATGTGGCACGAACACTTCAGGTTCCTGCTTTTCTGCCTGATGTCACCAGCCCAACCCAGGGCTGATCTTTGCCATTCAAATCCTGTCTTGAATTTGGGTCACACAGCAACCCCCAAGAGGTGTTTAGGCTAGCTATTATTATTTTCATTTTAGATGAAATTAAGTAATTTTGTGCTAAAGTTATATAATAGGAAGTATCAGATCTAGGGTGTGAACCCAGCCCTCTGACTTCAGACCAGGTGTTCTTTCCACTGCTACAACTACCTCCCTTATTTGCAGAACCATAATCTTCGAGCTTCCCTGTGTGTGTGTGTATGTGTGTGTGTGTCTATTCACACATTCTGCACATTTTGTAAATATGCATGCACTCATTTTAAGAGAAATTCAGCATCTTAACCTCTGATAATAAGCCCTCTGGGTAAATAAGTGTTCTTCATCTTCCCTCTCTCCTTTGTTTACTCTCTTATAATTACTTCTTAAACACAGTGTTGCTGGACTCAGCAAACACATCCAGGTCAATCTGTTTGCATTGTGACAACTCTTTTGGGAAAAGTCTGTTCCCACCCTGTCTTATTTCTTTGGAAGCAGCAAGGACCCAGACCAAAGAGGGTGTGGTTCACAAGGTGCTTCACCATTTATAAGTATTTCGCTGGCAATGGACAAATCATTCAGTCAGTCCTGTTATGTGGAGCTGTCCAGAAATTCATGTTGGTGTCAGTGGCATCAAGGCTGAAAGTAGAAAATGCCAGGCTCTGGCTTCTGGTTCATTCTTTGCTTCAAACTGCTTTGCATGGTGCTCTCTGGCTTAACAAGCTAGCAAGACTCTTCATTGCCCTCAGGGCAAAGTCTAAGCTCCCAGAAAGCCTTCAGAATTGTGCCTCTGCCTACCTCTGCAACTTTGACTCTCATGACTGCGTTCCTTCTCACTACCTGCAGAACTGTAAATGTACCTTCAACCTCCGGGCCTTTTCTGGCAGCTTTTTTTTTTTTTTTTTAATTTCCAAGTGCTCTTATCTCCTTCCTCCTCCTTTTCTGCCCAGCCGATTCATAATTGCCCATCTTGCCTAGGTTCAACCTCACCCCTTTCTGACTTGCTCCTCAGGCAGCTTGAGTGCCTCTCTCCATTACCATGTAGTAAATCTGTGGCGACCCTCTCGTGACTAGTCTTGCTGCTTACGAATGGCTGTGAGCTCCTGGGGGACAGAGATCTTGTCTTATGTCTCCAACACTGAGCCCAAGTTCTGTGCGTGAGAGCTCTTGAGAAATGATTGTCAGGGGATTTAATATTTTCTATGTTCGGTACCTAATTCTGGGAGCTCTCTATATGAGAGCTCTATTGTATCAGGAGAGTGGCATATCAGAATTTGAGACAGCAAATAGAGAGTTTTCTTTAAAAGATGTCACAAGACCCAGAAGCAGTGAAAGCTACCAAACCTCCTAACATTTTTGAAAGCTTATTTCACCGTGGGTGTGATGTTACTGCACTTGACTTCCAGTAGTTGTTTTAATCCTCACACCAACCCTATGACCCCCTTGTTTGGCGGTGAGGAGACTCAAGAGAAAAGAGGGTAAATAGTTTGCCTAACATTGCACAGTTAACTGCTGGAAGAACCATGATCCCACGGAAGCTGCCCAACTGCCAGGGCTCAGAGGGTTATTCACTGTGAAAATAAGGTCTTGACTTCTGTGCCTTTAGCCACTTGACTGTTTCTTGGATGGCTCATCCGGCAGCAAGACCAACTCTTGGGCATCCTTAGGTTCATTGAGTTTATTGGATTATCTATCACATTTCTTTGATTGCTCAGGCCAATCCCATTGGCCAGGTGTCAATGACCGATTAAGCCCTCCAAAACCCCAGGACATTCTGTTCCCCTCTTCGTTATCAATATACAGTCTTTCCAGGTGCCATTTTGTCATTTATCTAACTGTCCCAGGATGTCATCGTATACCTCCCGATCATAATCCTTTATACTGAGTCTTAAAAAGAGGAGAGATATTTCTACTCAACTCCGTCTTCAGTTCAGAGGTGATAGCCATTCAAATCCAAGTTAGAAAGACATTGACAGGCCTATTTTGCAATTGTTTTTGTCCCCAAACTAAATTTCAACATTATGTCTCTGAAGCATTTTTACTCTTGCCTATAATGGTACCTGCCTATAATGTTGTATTTCACTCAGTGTTGAAGAAGAAGGGAAGGGCTGGAAGTCTGGGTGAGTGATTTTGGTCTGAAATAGGTGAAAACTTTCCAATAAGAACATGGTCCGTGGATATTATGCAATCTCTCTAGACATCTCAAGTTTCAACTCAGATACTCATGTATGGCTCTGCCTTAAATAAAAAATCATTTTTTTATGGTTTCTATAATTTTACTTCTGGTGATGGTGTGAGCTTCCACAGTTCTGGAACTTTCTAACAATAGTGCTGTTAACGTTTTATTTACAATGTTAAACATGTTAGCTATTATTGACTGAGTGTTTCCAGTGTGCCCAAAATACCAACTCAGATCCTTCCGACTGGACTTCTCTCATTTTAGACAATGAGCCTGAGGGTGGAGATACATTTTGCCCAACATTAAACAGCCAGTTAAAGGCTGAGATTTGATTTGAAACCAGACTTGTCTGGCCTTCAGCTCTGCTTTTTCTACCTTACCACACTGCTGGGGAAGCTATGTGTGCAAAGATAAACTTAAAAGGCTGTTCGTCACAGAGTTGTAATAATAGTGAACAATCGATGACAAGCTAAGTACCCACTGATAGGGGATTGGCTTCATACATTTAGTGACATCTGTACAATGCAATATCATCTGGCACTCAAATGTTCAGCTTATTAAAAAAAAAGATTTTATTTATTTGTTCACGAGAGACACACAGAGAGAGAGGCAGAGACACAGGCAGAGGGAGAAGCAGGCTCCTTGTGGGGATCCTGATGTGGGACTCGATCCCAGGACCCCAAATCATGACCTGAGCCAAAGGCTCAACCACTGAACCACCCAGGTGTCCCCAAATGTTCACTTTAAACATAAGTGAACATCTATTGCCATGACAGATGCTCAGCTTACATTTAGTGGAAGTGATGCTGCAAAAGAATTTGCCCTGCATTATCTATTGTCTTAAAACTGTATTTCCAATGTATTTCCACATGTGGTCAATACAAAAAAAAATATCGATGACATATTTTACAAGTTTTTTTCCACCACGTTTTCAAAATCCATGTGCATTTTATGCTGACAGTACATCTCAATTTGGACCAACTACATTTCAAGTGCAGAGTGGCCACATGTGGTTCACAGCTATCCTATTAGGTAGCACTGGTCTGGTGGAAATATAATAGTATCATAAGGTGTTCACTCCGGGACGGTGGGTTTATGTGTGCTGGCATTAGTTTATTGTCTTTTTGCCTTATCTGCATTTTCCAAATTTCCATAATGAATATATACAGCCTTTGTAATTTGGAATTAAAATAAACTATTAAAGACATCATTCATTTTTAATAGGGAGTGGTGAGCTTCTAAAATCCACTTTTAAAAATAAATACATGAAATGTAAATCTGTGACCTATTTTCAATGGAGGAAGAGAAGCGGGGATGGTGTGATCTTGGCTTTCCTCTCCACTCCCTTGCCTTCCTGCTCCATCACCCCTTCTCTCCGCTTGTCTGGCCTTTGAGCCGAGGAGGGGAGAGAGGTTAAACCCTGTCCCCAAAGTCAGGAAGCAGGTCTCTGGAGGAGCCACCATGCCTGCTGGAGGGTTGAGGTTTTGCCCCAGATTCATTTTCAGACACTTTGAGAGACACAAGCAGCTATCACGGGAAAAGGCTCCATCACTGTTTCTCCATCTTTTATGTCATTCACCCTGCCCCTTCACCAAGGAGCCTTTTTAGATCACTTTTTTCCTGATAAGCCTCCCCACTCCCTCCCCCCAATTAAATTTTAAGAGCGCAGATATACTGTATGAATGTTATGTACAGTGGCTCTCTGGAGAGTCACAAACCATTGCAATATCTAAGATTTTTGCTCCCCTCCCCAACCTAGAACCAATCTTTCCTCCCTCGAGGGACAGTATCACCCCCCGTCATTAAGAATGCACGACCTGGGATCCCTGGGTGGCGCAGCGGTTTGGCGCCTGCCTTTGGCCCAGGGCGCGATCCTGGAGACCCGGGATCGAATCCCACATCAGGCTCCTGGTGCATGGAGCCTGCTTCTCCTTCTGCCTATGTCTCTGCCTCTCTCTCTCTCTCTCTGTGACTATCATAAATAAATAAAAATTAAAAAAAAATTTAAAGAATGCATGACCTATGTGCATTCATAGTAAATGTCAGTGACAGGGGTCACTCTGTGACTTAAGTTTAACTTAGCATCTTGGGCCAAGATCACCCACCTCTCTAAACTGCCTACCCACAAAGCTTTGTCCTTTGGCTTCTGTATCCTCACCAGGGCAAGTGGGTCCCTCAGGAACCCTGTCCGCATGTCTCCCTCTTCTCTGGCCACCTGGGGAGCTTCCTTTATGCCTCTCTTGCGGCACTTACCACAGCCAGCCTTGTCCTATTACTCATTCTAGTCCTGCCTCCTCTCCCCTAGGATCTGACCCTCCTTGAGGACAGGGTGCTGTTCCTAATTGTGTTCCCTATGGTGTCTAGAGCTTTCTCTGGCTCTGGCTTTGCTGCCATCGTCCCTCAGTAAACAGTTGTGGAACCGAACAAAATTGCCTTCAGACAACCCTTTCCAGTCCAACTGTTTCTCTATCAGAAAATCTCATTAAGACTTAATCGGTAACATCTTCCCATCCCAGGGGTCATGCTGCAGTCCCCAACCGAGAGGAAGTGAAAGCATCCTCTTACATTCCCAGGACCCACACGTTTCCTGTATACTTCACACCGCCCGGAAGGTCACCGCCTGGGGGTGACATTACATGGCAACCACGTGCAACTCACTGCCCCTCTACCTCTCCCTTTTATTTCTTAGATTGTTGGATTGAAAATTCACTGATTGGAAAACTGTGAAACAACAGCCGCCAGGAGCTGGATTTGTATGACTGTCAGAAACCCTGTCCCCTGGTTTTCATCTGTTTAATCAGACAGTTCACTGTGTTTATTCCACTAGAAACCTCTCAACCTTCCCCCCAGGCCATGGTCCACCCTTGTCCACCCTTGTCCACCCCTACGCACGGTGACACCCCCCTTAAGAACCACTTCTCTTCCGAGGTGAGAGGTCACTGCAAACACAGCACCGCGCACCTGCCCTTCGATTACGTGGGAACCACATTTTTACTCTGCAGTCAGGAAACCTCCCTTTGCTCTGCTCAGCGTAGACGGCGTCTCCGTCTGAATTTCAGCAGAACTCTGCAGATCTGAGTGGGAGATTTGAGAGCTTCCAGGGCTATCACTGCTGATAGCAAGCGTTTAGCTAAGGAAATTAAATTTGAAGGCCTGCATTCCGGCTGGATTCTGTGACTCTGGGCTGGGAATGATTCGGTTACGAGGAGATTCCATCTCGGTATCTCCCACTTTCAGGGGAGCCGAAGAGGAGAGCAAGCTGAGTAGCACCTAATGAAGGAATTCTGCATCGGCAAAACCCTGACATTTGAAATGTTCAATGTAATCAGCAGAACTGGTAGCTTTAGGCAAAGATCACTGTGCTGAAAAATAAAATTCAGTTGGCCATATTTTGTTCATGAAAATGTCCTTTTATAATTCACAGCTTTCATAGGTACCGGCCGTGATTCCTTAAACTGTTTTCTTCTGGAGGGCTTTCCGCGTGTGTGGTTAAAAATGTGCAGCGAAACAGAAGTGTGTGTATACGGACCATAGAGACCTTAATTGCATTTCCAATCCAGTATATTTCTTATTAATTATTCTAGTCACTTTAATTTATAGAGTCTCCATATTTTGGACATTCAAATGAGCAAAAGTGGGATAAGAAGAAATGTTGCTGGCTCTAATTATTGACTGGACCTTTGAGATTCATGTCCCAGTACGCTCCACTTGGGAAGATTTGACATGCAGTTTCACTTGTGCACATCATTTGCCTTTTTCATCCTCCTCTGTATTCTCTTTCTCTGTCAAGGGGGGGGGGGGAATACTGCAAGGAGATTATGAAATATTGTAGTACATGTAAGTAAAAATATATCAGAGCTGGCACATTTGTAATTTACTCCTAAGTATGAGATTCATATTAGAGATCTATATATCATATTAGCAAAATAGTATCCATCCCGTACTCTATTATTTTACTAACATGATGGCTGAATTTCAAATGAAATGCAAAGGTCATGGTTGCTATTCTATTAGGGCCGTTTAATCTCATTTGTCTTTCCCTTACTGACCTCAGCTTTATTAGTTGCTGCAACTGCCGCTGATTTTGAACCAGGAAAGGGGTCTTCCAACAGATGTCATGGTAGTCCTCACATTTGCAAGGAGGGGACTCTGGCTTAAAATTCTTCAGTCCTCTGCAAAAGGAGAATGTCACAAGTTTGTGACTGTGCTCTAGTTCCCCCTAAGGTGAAATTTTTAGATGGAAGAAAAATGGGTCCTCTTTCCCCGGTGACATATTGCATACCTTTCCAAGTATGTGTATTCCCTCACCTCTTGCCCCTCTTCAAACTAGTGATCACCTCCACCTTTGAGAAAACTAGTAGCTAAAATGAAGCAACCCTACTTTATGAAAAGTCCCTGAGAAGCAATTTAACCTGGTTGACCATATCCATCAATCTGTCACCTGGAGAGAAGCTGTTGACACCAGGTGACCTTTCTCCTACCATCACACTATGGAGTTATCAGTGGGGCAAGAGCTTTCTCTTTGATGCTGTGCAATTAAACTGAAGGGTGGAAGCCTATCCCTGGAAGGAAACCAAGTGCAGAGAGATGCATGAACCCAACAAAAACACCTCTGTGTTGCAGATACACACATGCAAACGATCTTTAACCAGAAGGGAATGGGTTTCAGCTGTTCATAACACAAATCAAACATAAAGTGTCCTAGGGCAGTGTTCAGTTTTGTTCTCGTTCTTAAATGAGTCAGACCCTTGTGGGGTGCATACCATTGCACAAAATCCTGCAACCATTTCAATTTAATGGCTATGCAGCACTGCTCTGAACACCGGGAACATCATTTACTGAAACGGAGTGGTCAGTGTAAATCCATGATATAGGAAAAAGCAAAGGTAAAAAGCAGTTAAATTCCAATGATTTCTCTCTCTTTTTTCCTAATAAATAAGCCCATAGAGTCTGAAATTTTATCACTTATTTGAGAGGTGACCATTTCTTGATGTTTATTAATTACTCGCATAGGGGATCCGTGGGTGGCTCAGCGGTTTAGCGCCTGCCTTTGGCCCAGGGTGTGATCCTGGAGACCCAGGATCGAGTCCCATGTCAAGCTCCCTGCATGGAGCCTGCTTCTTCCTCTGCCTGTGTCTATGCCTCTTTCTCTCTGTCTCTCTCATGAATAAATAAATAAAATCTTAAAAAAAAAAATCACTCGCATAGCCACAGGGCCAACTTGTAGTAACAATGCCACATGCTTTGTCAATAGCTAGTGAACTACTGAGAAGGGAGGGGTACTTCTGAAAAAGAACCTTTCCCTAGAAAGGATAACTGTATGTGTATGTAATAAGAACCTAGTAGGGGCACCAGCTCAGTTGTTTTAGCATCTGACTTTAGCTTATGGTCGTGGGGTCCTGGGATTGAGCCCCATATCAGGCTCCCTGCCCAGTGGGGAGCCTGCTTGCCTCTCTTCCTCTACCCCTACCCCCACTCGTGTGCTCTTGCTCTCTCTCTCTCTCAAATAAATAAATAAAATCTTAATTAAAAACAGAATCTAGTATACCTAGTATATTAAATGCCTCATATATACCCAACACTTGGTTGACAATTCTGGGATAAATGAATACCTGTCAATTTACATTGGCAT
This sequence comes from Canis aureus, assembly GCF_053574225.1. Taxonomy (NCBI): domain Eukaryota; kingdom Metazoa; phylum Chordata; class Mammalia; order Carnivora; family Canidae; genus Canis; species Canis aureus. The sequence goes on from NC_135618.1 coordinate 43,185,402, forward strand.
AACCCATTCCCTCTCTTGTTCGGGAATTTTGGTTCTCAACTAGTTGTCCCCAGTACTTTTATGCAATGCGTGAATTATCTTTCATCACGGTTTATAATCTCCACAAGAACCAACCCTGTATTTCTTGTTTTATTTCTGTAGGTACCTAACCATACGCTGTGTATGTAGGTCCTCAAACAATATGGCTTGAGAGATGATGAATATTCTTCTCCAGATATCAAACCAAGACTCTTTTGCGGTTACTCTGGAAGGACATGTTGTCCATCTCACCAAAGTTGTTGTATTTTGGAGAAATCAAACTGCATTTCTCTAGCTGCCAATTCAGACTTCTCGGCAACCCAGACATGCCTCACCCTTGATCTTAATTAACAAAGTCATGCAGTGTGTACTTTATCAAAATTCCATTAACTATTACACTAAACAACAAGAACAACAAAATAAAAGAAGGGAACAAACAAAATCAATCACCCCAAAATCACCCGTAAAGCCCCTAAATAGTTTGGCTTTGGGGATAAGATAATCTTTGAGATAGATAGATAGATGATAGATAGATAGATAGATAGATAGATAGATAGATAGATAGAGTGTGTGTGTGTGTGTGTGTGTGTGTGTGTGCATGTTGATATTCCCCCTCCCTCTGTAACTGTTTCTCTTGTCCTTGGATCTCATGGGCTGCATCTTCAGGGAATAACTCATTGCATCTCCATTATGCGTCATCCAGAGGCTTTATGTGGGTAAAACAATTGAGTCTGGCTAAAGGGCGCATTCGGTGTTATATCCCATTACTTCATTGATTTTTTTTTAAAGTTTCTCTAATGTTATAATGAGAATATTTTCCACTCAATCCTTAAGGATTCTAAAGCTTTTTATTGACCTCGGGGTATACCACACACATGGTCTACCTCCCTAGGCTGGCGAAAAGCAAGGTCCACAGAGAGACCAAATGGAAAAATTGCTTTTCTATCGACCCCACGTGCAAGAGTTATGGAACCCCTATCTAATTAAAGCCCTGGGGGAATTCTGATGCAGTGGTTGTGGTTGGCCCCATGATTAGGGTAAGTGCTAGGCTCTGGTTAAGTGTCTCACGGTTCCTTTGAGGGTCAGGAAAGTTCATGGCCAAGGATTTGAATCTTTTTGGGGAATGGAGGAAGGCTTCCCCCAACACCAGATGGGCTCATACTATTCAACCTGAAACATAGCCTAAAATGGAGACATAGAAATTGAGGGGGACGGTGGCATCATGTGACCTCCCCTGTGCTAGGAGACATTCCCAACAGAGTCAGCCTACTGGGGTTCTAGTTCTAGTTCTGGTATGTTTTGAATTCAGGCAGGTGAATCACTTAGCTTCTCTGAGTTTTAGCTTTCCACTGTGCAGAGAAGTTCTAAGTATTTAAGGAGACAGTGTATGATGTCTAAAGAGAAACTGACACGTGGTGGGCCCTCGGTAAATGTTGACTTATGGTTATACCGTCATCATCACCACCACCATCATGATGTCCAGGCCATCCTCATAGCCTAGGGTAAAGCCTAGACTCTATTTGGTGCCTAATGGTTAAAAGTTAGATGCTTGTTGACAAGTGAACGAATGGCTCGTTTGTTATCTCCCTGCCAAAGGGAAAGCTTGATCTGTGTAGGAGATAACTCATAGCATTAAGTTTGCTCCAAGCTGTTGCTCCTTCATAAAGCCATGTTAAGTTTAAGACTTCTCTGTAGAGGGGCAGTCTAGCATGATGCCTAGGAACTGATGATCCAAAGTTGCTGTCCATTCTGCTACTTACTAGATGTGTAACTGGATGCCAGTCTGAGCATCATTTTCTTTATGGATAAAAATAGGCATAATTGAACTCCAATATTTTTTTAATGGGCGTACTAATAATCATACTATTTACCTCATAAGGTAGTTGGGAGAACAAAGTGAGATCATGTGGGCCCGAATCCAGAATCCCCTTGGAGACTTTTCAGAGCATTAATGATACCAGACCCTCTCCCTAATGTTTGGGATTCATTTGGTCAGGATATAAGGCCGCTGGAGCACCAATAGCGTGGGAAGTCCTACAGATGATCCTGACGTGCAGACAAGATTGAGGACCATTGGAAGTCATTACGTAGGGGACGGTCTGTCCTTTCCTCCTCATCCTTTCCCTACTGATTGCCTTTTCATATTAATGAGGAAAACAACTGAGTTCTCTTTTAAAGGTTTCTATTTGTTTTCATGCTTTTCTGAAACCATTTGGGGGTACATATGACACAGAAGAAGTGTGTGATAAGTGTTCGGCTAATGTGAATACATATTTATTAAGATTTAGACTACAGGGATCCCTGGGTGGCACAGCAGTTTAGCGCCTGCCTTTGGCCCAGGGCGCGATCCTGGAGACCCGGGATCGAATCCCACGTCGGGCTCCCGGTGCATGGAGCCTGCTTCTCCCTCTGCCTATGTCTCTGCCTCTCTCTCTCTCTCTCTGTGTGTGACTGTCATAAATAAATAAAAATTAAGAAAAAAAAGATTTAGACTACAGAGTTACCCCTACTGCAATCAACCGCATGTATATACAGCAGTGGTGCCCCAGCAGATGGGGCAACCAGTGCACCTCATCCTAGGCCCAGCTTGTACTCCCAGTGGAGGCTAGTGCTTCGGGCTATTCTCTGCAGCCTTGATAGCTGTCTCCAGGTGCCACCTGCCATCTGTCAGGAAGGAGCACAGAGGTGGCCTGGGTAATCAGCTGATGTCCTGGCCATTGCTGAAGGAAGGATGCCATGCTTGGCATGTACTGAGGGCAGGAGCATTGTTGCAAAAGCAGTCATAGGCCCAGGAATCCAATTCTTTTTCTAGATTAGGCTGAAAATTAGAATGAAGGGATGTTCAGCAAGGGGAACTGTGCTCTTATTTGAAAGCCAGAGCCTTCCTGGAAGGACCTACAACTTGGTGTCATCAGATAAGAGACAAAGTCTCTGGGACTCAGTTTACCCTGGTAGTAGGGTAGGAGAATGATATGCAATGAGAAACGAGCCTGTGAAGCCTTCCACAGCCTTTGTAAATGAAATGATTGTTTTCTCCTCTGGACTCTCTTGAAATCCATCCTCAGCATCTGAATGGCCCTCATGTCTTTGTTAGGCACCGAGAAAATGAAAAATTGAATAGTATTGCACAAGCTTCATCACATGTGTCTTTCTTCTCTGAGTCTGAGCCACTTGAGGCAGGACCCATGAATCACTTTGGTTGGTATATCCAGTACCAGAAGCTGGCACCCTTTCTTAGTACCCAGTGAACATATAGAAGTGGAAGACACTTTGGCCCTCTTGTCAGGCATACATGGGCCATGAACTATCCAGAATTTTGATGCTTCCAGAAATGCTGCACCAAGAGATGGGAAGGCATTGATTCTTAACCCTAGCTGGGTATAAGGACCATTTGGAGTTTTTAACCACTATTGATGGTCTGGCTCCTGGAACAAACCAGTTTAAATGAACATATCTGGGGTGACAGCAGGTGTTAACAGTTCCTTGAGTGATCCAGGCAGGAGTGAAGACCATTGCTCCAAAACTACAGAGGCTGGCCAAGCTAGAAGCAGTGATGAGAAGGTAGGAGAAGGAATGATAAAACCAGAAGGAGAAAAGAGACCCTGAGGGAATTTGGGGATCCAGCTGATCCTTATCACGGTCAAAGCTAGCGCCCGCAGAGCCTGACACTGGGTTCAGCTGTTGGTGGCTGTTGTCTCCTTCCACACAGCAGCCCTAACCAAAATTGGCACCCCTTCCCACCAAAGGAAAGAAAGGTTATAAACTGAAGGGTTAGACTGCCAGATTTCAGACCCCAAGCTCTGAGCCACTAGGCTGTGTTTCTTCAAAAAGACAAGGTAAATGTGAAGGAAGATGGGGGAGTATACTGGGAGTGTACTAGGCAGGAAACAAACAAGATCAATAAACCCAAGGAGAGCTAGTGGGCATTAACGTAAAAATGAATGACACAGCAAATAAGAAGCAGAATTCATATTTCTTCAGGGGCATTGAGGCATTGTGATAAAGTCACCATAGCCATGAACAGCAAAACCCATTAGTCCTAACTTACAGGGAGATCCAAGGCTCAGAGTGGTTGAATGTCTTGCCCCAAATCACACAGTTTTTAAGTGTCTGAGCTTTCTTTTTTTTTTTTAAATAAAAGGCCAAAAAACAAATTTTTAGGTGTTACCATCCATACATTCCCTGCCACAATTATTCAGATCTGCAATTGCAATACAAACATGACCATAGAGAACACTGTAGATAGCCAGATAAGCATGGTCATATTCCAATAAAACTTGATTTATGGGCACTGAAATTTGAATTGCATAGATTTTTTATGTGACATGAACTATTATTTTCTTTTGATTTTTCTCAACTACTTAAAAATGTAAAACCCATTCTTAGTTCATCCACTGTATAAAAACAGACAGCAGGACAAATTTGGTTTATGGGCCATAATTTGCCAACCCCGGTTCAAATTCTAAAGCACACAGAGGGTAAAAAGTTGATGAGAAAGCATAGAAGAAAATTAATATATGTCCATTTAAGACCTATGTCCTCAGTTCACCTCTGCATGGGGAGATTCTTCAGTCCAAGAAGAGCTCAAACTTTCTGCCCTCCCCAAATCAACCCCAGCAAGCAATTGTTTCCAGAATGCATCTGTGCTATTCAATCTAGGACCCCTGGACTTCGAAGTGCACCATGTCCATTCTTTTAGCTTGACTAGAGCATTATAAACTCCAAAACCTTTTCTCCCATCAATAACTATTGCATGCCGAACTATTGCAGGGTTTGTTCTAGCTACTAAGGGTACACTGGTTGAGTTAGTCACCTTGGGCTCCCATAACAAAATACCAGAGACCGGGTGGCTTACACAACAGACATTTATGTTCTCACATTTCTGGAGGCTGGAAGTCCGAGCTCAGGGTGCAGGCACAGTCGAGTTCTGGTGAGGGCTCTCTTCTGCATTGCAGACTGTGGCTTCTGGATGTGTGCTCACGTGGCAGAGAGAGGGGGTGAGCAGCTCTGGTGTCTCTTCTTACAAAGTCACTAATCCCAAGATGAGGCCCCCATCGTCATGGCCTCATAAACCTAATTAATTACCTACCAAAGGCCCCATCTCCAAATACGATCACATTTGGGATTAGCAGTTCAACATAGGAATTTGGGGAAGGGATACCATTTGGTGCACAAGAAAAATGGGGTCCCTGTACCGTGGAGCTTACACTCTCTATATATCAGGAAACAAGTGAAAATAATAATCGTTTCGGATCCGTTCAGAGGTGCTACAAAGACAAAAAATAAATAAAACATGAATAGAGTATAGGGGTTAACTGGAACAGGGATTGTAACTCTGGAAACTGTTTTCAGGTCTCCCTGGACTGAGCTGTGAGGGTTGAGCCAAAGCCTGTCCTGGGGAGCAGTTTTGCGGGGGCCAGGGTGGGGGTTATTGTCCCGAGAGAGAGAGAGAGAGAGAGAGAGAGAGAGAGATGAGGTTTCAAAGGGCCAAGATGGGAAGAACTTCGAACCAAGGGGAGCAGAGAGGGGGCTAGTGTGCCTGGAAAGGCGTGAGCAAAGTACAGAGTGGTGGCCCATGGACAAGGAGTTAGGATTTTGTCCTAAATGCGACAGGAAGAGTTTGGGGAGGCAGAAACACACTGGAGTCTTTTTGCATTCTGAAAATATTTTGGGTGCTGTGTGGGGAATGGACGGTAGGGGCCGCTGTCTTTCTCTGGAGCTCTCCCTGACTGCTGGCTCTCCTCTGGGCAACAAGGGCCCAGGAGTTATTTGCAGTCTGTTGGGGGTGGGGGGGCACCCACAGGTCTTCTGCATGCTCGAGTTGCCCCTTCTCAGGAGCGTCTCACATCCCCTCCCTGAGATCCTCAGAGGTAATATGTTCTAATGAGGAGTCTGAATTGGCAATTGCCTGGTGCTTTGCAGCTAATAAAGAATAGATTATGGTCTCAATACTTTGGAGTCATCTTGTGCTATAGTAAGTTCTTTCACTTGAGCTTGTTTCACTATAATTCAATTCTGCCCATGTTTTACTTGGGAATTAATACCCTAAACTTGAGCCCAGGATTTTTTTTTTTTTTTTTTTTTTTTTTTTTTTTTTTTTTACCAAAGTGAAGTTATTCCAGAATATACAGCCTTTGTGTTCTTTAGTCCACATTTTCTTCTGTGCTTTTCAGCGCTTTCCACTATGCATACACACACTTTTTTTTTTTTTTTACACACACCTTTTAAACACATTTTTAATAATGGTCTGTTTCGGAAAGCAATGTCCGATCATTTGAAAAACATTGGGAAACACATGCAAAAGCAAAAACCACTTATCCGCTGCCTATTACCCCCCAAATATCCACTCTTAACTTTTTTTTTTTTAAATTAAGACCTTATTTTCTCAGAGCAGTTGGGTTTAGAGCAAAATTGAATGGAAAGTACAGGGATTTCTTATATACCCCTTGCCTCTGCCTATTAGCCTTCCCCAGTATCAACATCCCCACCAAAGTGGGACATTTGTTACAAACGATGAACCTACATGGACCCATCATCATCACCCAGAGGCTATAGTTTACATTAGGCTTCACCCTTGATGTGTTGTACATTCTCCAGGTTGGACACACGTGTAATAATACGAATCCACCATTATAGTGTCCTACAGAGTATTTCACAGCCATACACGTCCTCTGGGCTCAACCTAGTCATCCATCCCCCAACCCCTGGCAACCACTGATATTTTTCCTGTCTCCATAGTTTTGCCTTTTCTAGAATGTCATAGAGTTGAAATGAGATGCTTAGCATTTTAACATTTCTCTTGTTGGTCTCTTAAGTATGTGTGTGTGAATTTGTTGTAACATTTACAATATTATACTCACAGAGTATTTTCAGAATTCATCCTACTTTTTTTTAAACTTGGTATGAAAACATGAACATTTTACTATGCCATTAATCATCTTTCAAAATTACATTTAATGATTCCATAACTTTCCGCCATACCAGAATTTATCACCACTGTTGACATTTAGGAATTTTTTTCGTCTCCCCTCCTTATATTGTTATGAATAATGCCACAGAAAATGTTCTTTATATGCAGGTCTTTGTTTACTTTGGTGAGTGCATCCTTAGACTAAATTCTAAAAGCTATTACATTAGGATCAGAAGTTAAAAGCCTACTGGGGCGCCTGGTGGTGTAGTTGGTTAAGACTCTGACTCTTGGTTTCAGCTCAGGTCATGATCTCAGGGTCATGAGATTGGACCCTGCATTAGGCTCAGTGGGTAGCTGCTTGAGATTCTCTCCCTCTCCCTCTGTCTCTCCTGCTCATTCTCTCTCTCTCCCCCTCTCTCAGATAAATAAATAAATCTTTAAAAAAAAAGATACAAGCATACTTATACTTCTCGACTAGATTTCATCCAATTTCTGATTATACCAGTTGTGCCCGTGTGCATCCCATAATGGTATTCTATTACCATATCATTTCATTTCACCATCACCAATGTGATTGGCATTATAATTTGGTATTATGATATGCTTTTATCAACTTGTAGGCAAAAATTACCACATCATTTAAAGCTTCCCCTTTTATTTATTTTTTTAAAGATTTTATTTTTAAGTAATCTCTACACCCAACATGGAGCTCAAACTCACAGCCCTGAGATCAAGAGTCACATGCTCTCCTGACCGAGCCCACCGGGTGCTCCTAAAGCTCCCCTTTTTTAAACTTCTCTGTTTAGTAATGCAAGCAGCAAATGTATATGAAGTCCTGACAGTTCATGCTGGATATTGTAGAAAGCAGGTACTGTTAATTTGATTTTACGAATTGAGAAACTAATGCTACTTGGTAAGAAGTGGAGTCCAGCTCAGACAATATATCCCCCAAGTCTGAGCATTGGCTCCAGCTCTCTTCTGCCTCCAGGTGGGAGCATGAAAGGGCCCTCTCAGGGCAAATCAGGATAGCAATCTGTTTGAAGCAATTCACACTAACGTGTGAATGACCAACAGGAGCATCTCAGTGCTTTTAAATGAAGAAACAAACTGCTAGTTATTCTAAATAAATCACTCCCCTTGTGGAAAGAATTTTTATTTTTTATTTATTTTTTTTTTTTTTGGACACCAATTCATAGCATGGAAAGACTTTTTTAAGATTTAATAGACATCAAAACATATGGGCATGATCAGGGATGATAGAAGTGGGCAAAGCAGTATCTCCCTCCAGTCCAGTGGTTGCTCATTGCCGCCCCACAGACGGGAATCATTCCAAAGCCATACTTTTTTTTTTTTTTTAATTTCACACGCACAGTGTGTAAAACCCTGAATTCGTTGCCATCACACAAAAATCCAAGTTCCACCTTGTCTTTAAAAATGGAAGATCTGGAAGCGTTCACCACTGTTCACTTAAATAATTTACAGTGGCTGATGGATCCCGGTGGGTGCTTAAGTGCACATCTATTGGAAGCCTGCTAGCTCCCTTCCTCTTTCCTTGTCAACTTCCCTACTTTCTCTTTCTGAACCAACTCTCTAAAGCCTTTCTTTCTACGCCATTATTGTTTTTTGTTTTTGTTTTTGTTTTTTTAACGGAAGATCCTCCTACAACTGGGAACCCCCTTCTTATCCTGTAGGTGGAAGCGGCTTAAGGGTCACAGAACGGCTATGCTCTGAGCCATTTGGAAGACACAGATGTTTGTGAGTTGGGGCCCGTGTCTTTATTAGCCTTGCTTCAATCACATGGTAGTGTAAGCTTCTCCTATTTTGCTGCATTGCATCATAGCTCTCTCTAAAGGAGACCTGAAATAGAGCATATCGCATTGTGCACATTTTTGAAGGATCATGAGTGGAGGCTAAATATAAGACTCGAGTCCATATTCTGAGTGCTTTTCCCCTAAATGGAGATGGGATGCACTTGAACGTTCTGTCCCATGCTTGCCTTTCTGATATACACGTGGTCCTTAATGTTTGATTGGCATCCTTTTTGTATGTGAGAACGTTCGCAGGTGCCTTAGCTTCAAACAGGCTGGGCCTGAGTTGGGATCAGCGGGAGCTTCGGTGGATGGAAGGAACCCACAGTAAACGCTGCCCCCCCCATGTCGGATGCACAGAGTGCCTTTCTTTCCCATTCAAAACGTTCTTTAAAGCAGGCTAGTGAAACCTCAACCGTGCACACACCACCGTTAGACCGTTTCTCATTTTCTTAATATCACTTGCTTTATTATTTACAAAATAGTTAATGATTTGCTTTTATTCAAATATATTCATGTTACTATAGTAAATATTATAAGCTGAATCAGAACTATGTAAGTAACTTAGTGCGGCTACCAGCTAAGACCATGGGATGTGCCACCTCTGACTCCAATGCCAGAGCTGGGAAACATTTATTTATTTATTTATTTTTAAGGATTTTCTTTTTAATTTATTCATGAGAGAGAGAGAGAGAGAGAGAGGCAGAGACACAGGCAGAGGGAGAAGCAGGCTCCAGCCTGGGAGCCTGACGCGGAACTCGATCCCGGGACTCCAGGATTGCGCCTTGGGCCGAAGGCAGATGCTCAACTGCTGAGCCACCCAGGGATCCCCGGAAACATTTATTTAAAAGAAAACATTTTGGATGCCTGGGTGGCTCAGCGGTTGAGCGTCTGCCTTGGGCTCAGGTCATGATCCCGGGGTCCTGGGATCGAGTCCCACGTCAGGCTCCCTGCCTGGAGTCTGCTTCTCCCTCTGCCTATGTCTCTGCCTCTCTCCATGTGTCTCTCATGAATAAATAAATAAGATCTTTAAAAAGAAAGAAAGAAAATGTTTCATAAGGGTGGGGGAGAGCAGTCCTATTTCCAGAGAGCCAGAGTAGTTGCCCACAGGTGACCAGCTCCTAAGATCTTGTTGGAAATGCCTAAGTAGTTTCATTCAGGAAAAATCTCAGAGTTACTCCTGGGATCTCTTCTTCTCCCTCAACTTCTGTGCGTGTGAATCTACTTGATATCCCCAGAGCACCAGTCCCCCAGGAAGGCTCCACCTCTTGCTGCTTTAGCCTCTTTCAAGTCTTCATACTCTTCTTGTAAACAGAGAAGGCTGCTCTGCAGAGAAGAGGTGGGGTCCAGGGGAGGGAGTGGGGGTAGTCCCAGCCTATGTATGCCCCATGTTTGGGGTTTGTAAGCTCCCCAGGTGCTCCTCACAAGAGGCATGACTCTTGTTGACTCTTGTCCTTACCAGTGACTCCAGGCTGTTGTGCTGATGGAAACCCCACTACATTACTGGTTCCATATCCCTGACTAGACCTCGGGTGGGACTGACATTCTGGATGATGGCTCTGTGATTTCTGATCTACGTGCATTTTATTCTAATACACTCTAAACCAGAACGGGTCCATTTGGGGTTCTCTTCGATGCTGAATGAGTCACTCGACTGAAGTGCGCATCCGAGCTCTGCCGCATGGAAGCTTGGTGACCTGGAGCGGGTTGTTTCACTTCTTTCTCTCTGGGTTTCCTCAACTGAAAAGTTGAAAAGGAGACACAGGGTTTTTATGAGGATGAATGAGGAGATGTAAGAGGAACTGTTTCTCAAATTGTGAAGCTTGGCTCTGATGAAAAGGTGAGAATGATTTTGAAACACAGGATGTTCGCTAGTCTTATCTAAATCCCCCATCGCTGGGGACAGAATTCAGAAGGCTTTTGCCACATTCATTTCATTGGGCTGTTCATAAAGCCGTTTATTTTCCCAATGCCGCATTTGTGTGCGCGCTCTCTCTGCTACTGCATAATTTCATTATCTGCCGTACATAAATGTATTATGTAATTCCCTCAATATGTCATCGATTGTTTCTGTTTTTCTGTGGTATTACTTAAGTCCATAATACTTTTTATTAAATCCCCAAGGAATGTTACTGAACAGTGGTTGAAGGATAGTCCTGTCCGCTAACTAAAACTCAGCACTTAAATATTTGAAGTGACACAAAGCAGTAGAAAAAACCTAACTGTGGAATTTCCCACTGGCTTTATGAAATCCAGGAAACCAATTGAGGTATTTGTTTATAGCACTTTTGTCTATCCACGAGATTTATGCTGCCGTTCAGTTAGTAATAACAGCATTAATAAATAATATGAAATTAGCTAATGCTTATTGAGTGCTTACTATGTTCCAGGTGTTATTATACACTCCACTTGTATTAAGTCATTTAATCTATACAATAACCTCACAAAAAGGTCTGGTTTTTTTCTTTATCTTATGCTTGAGGAAACTGAAATTCAGAAGTTTAACTGTCTTGCCCAAGGGCACACAACAATGAATGTGCACACACACACACACACACTCAAGCACACACACTGCTCTGTAAGCTTAGGAAACACATCAATATGTTGAATGCCTGAGAATTTAGGACCTTTCTGTTGTGAATTTTTTTCTGCCACTGACTGACATTAAGCTAATCAATTCTTCTCTCTGGGACTAGGTTTCCCTATGGGCCAGGTTTAGGGGTTTGGATGAGATAATTTATTTTTAATCTGCTTCATGAAACTCAAGAATGGGTGAGTGGGTGGTCCAGAAGGAGTGGTGGGAGCAGGGAAGGCAAGGTGGAGCAGGTGAGACCCTGGAGCCCCCTCCCTCATTTCTCAGTGTACTTATGCTTATGTCTAGGATGGATGGATGGATGGATGGATGGATGGATGGATGGATGGACGAACAGGTGGGTGGATGGATGGATGGTTAGATGGATAGATGGGTGGGTGCGTGTATGTATGTATATACGGATGGATGGATGGATGGATAAATGGGTGGGTGGATGGGTGGATGGATGGAAAAAAGCAAACAGATGTACAATTGAGTTCATGCATTATTAACTCATTCCAAAATGGCATTATACCATGATTATTTTCCATATACACTATTAAATGGTCCTTGAAAGCTTGAATTCAAATGACTATATATATTCAAATATATGAATAGATCACCCTTTACTTAACCATTTCCCAATTTTAGACTTATGTGTTGCTTGTGATTCTTCATCACTCATTTATTTGTCAAATATTTATGAAGAACTGGGGATCCCTGGGTAGCTCAGCGGTTGAGTGCCTGCCTTCGGCCCAGGGAGTGATCCTGGAGTCCTGCGATTGAGTCCCACATCAGGCTCCCTGTGTGGAGCCTGCTTCTCCCTCTGCCTGTGTCTCTGCCTCTCTCTATATCTCTCTCTGTCTCTCATGAATAGATAAATAAAATCTTTTAAAATATATATATTTATGAAGAACTACTACTTGCCAGGTGTTAACTAAGTATAACATAAATGTTCTTATATATAAGTTTTTGACATATATATATATATATTTGATTCCATGATTATATGGAAATTATTTTTAGTTATGTTTTTAATTGTTGACTTTCTGTAGTGAAGAAAGCCAATTCTGGAAAGCCTGCTGAATTTGGATGAAATGTTGAGATGAAATCTGTTCAAATGTTGAGCTTAGCATACAAAGAGAACACAACTGGAGTTCTGGACTCACTGTCTCCCGAGATCATAGTTATAAAATTAATAGACGTTGTCTTGATTGTATATGCTACCAGCATCCAAACCCACTTTGTGATCTGCTGTCTCAAGGGGATCATCTTGAAGCTGTAGCTTTCCATGTTGCCTAGTTTTGAGCTGGGTGAGGCTCCAGAGAATATCTAGTCCAACTTGTCCAGGAGCCAAGAGTATAAGCAGCAGCTCCAAGGGTTCCATAAGGCTTTGCCTTGGTGACTCCCTTTCTATGTAATCTGGGGGAAAAACCATCATGGTGCCACGATATAAACTGAATAAAGTTGAGATTGTAAGCTGTTTCAGTTTTCATGCATAAAAAGCATGATACAGACCCTCTCTGGTTGGAAACCAAAACACAATTCCTTGTCCATAAATGGAAACCAGACAACTCAGCTTTGTAGATTCAATGGGACCATGCAAGGTGGCAATTTTGAAATACCCTTTGTAGGCACGGTGCCAAGTCTGGAGTGAAGCTTCAGAGTGATGTGGTATCCAGAGACCAACCTATTTCTGGCTGTGGTCTTTGTGTCACGGAATGGTGACAATTTTCCCCATGCCCCCTAATGTTTCTCTCCTCCCTGACTACTCTGTATTTGAGTGATAGTCGGGCTGTTTGAAGACAGCTGGCTTGGTTTTCCCTACCAAGGATTTGTTTGTGTCTTAGGACAGAAGATCTCTAGAAAAGACAAGACTAGACACCAAAGAGCTTAAGCATCCGTGAGGACTAAAGAGACTGTGTGGATAGAATGTACTATTAGCTTTTCTTCCCTCCTCCATACTCTTTTTATCTCCTTCCTTGATGGCAAGCAAAAGGTAGGGAAATCTCCTTCCCTGATGGCAGGCAAAGGGTAGGAGGATGCTCTTCTTGGCTGATTTCTTTTTTTATTTTTCTGCTTCCTAAGGGATCACTTAATTCATTTTATGCCTGTGGAAAAGACCAGAACCTCCCAATTCCTCCAAATACCTGGGCAGGTTACCTCTGCCAACCTCAGCTCATCATTATTCTGTACTGAGTTATGTAATGATTTGATCATGTTGAGGAGTAATTCACCTTTGTTCCCACCTACGTTAAGACTGATTACAAATCCTCATAAAATACTCATTATGCTACCAAAAATGTTCTTAAGAATAGTCTGTTAGAGAGGAGGTAATACTGCTGCTCGGAAGTGTGGGCTTCTGTCTAATTATGTGTAAATTATCTGAGTGGAATCTCAAATGTTTAGTGATAAACAGTTTTATGCTTCCCAGCAAAGTATCTAGTTTGTGAGGCAATAGAATCAAAAGCAGCTTGTGTGCAGTGAATTGTATTGTATAACTTTGCATCCTTTTCAAGTTATTCTTATGGAAAGAAATGGGAATGTGTCTGCAGCCCTTTAAGAAAAGCAAGTGTTGTATTCTGCAATATTTTCTTTTTCGGGAAAGAAAAAAAAAGATAATTGATCTTTGACTATACCGCTGTTCTGCTCTCAGAAGAAACATTAAAAAGTTGGATTTCTTAAGAAATGCAATTAACCGACTTTTATTTAATGATTTTTTTCTCAAGTTATTCATCCTGGAGGAATGGTATCTGTTGGTTATTAACAAAGATGAGGATGGATTATTAAGGAACAAAATATCATGATATTCAACTGCAATGCAAATATAGTTACTCAGAGAAAATCCCATGTTATTTGTTCTCAGATGCCCCCTCCTCTTGGAAACCTGTCCTGGAAGCCTCCCCCACCTTGCACCCCATCTCTAGGTGGGCTTGTTAAACCTCCTCTGAGCCACCCGAAGGTTAATGTGCTATGGATGAAGGCAAACTAGACACCGGATAGTTAGGGATTATTACAGTAGTCAATATAGTGGTCATTGTAACCAACACAATATGAATGGTTATATAAATATGAGTTTTTAAATCAGGAAGGGTGTTAGCTCTTGGACCTCACAGCAGGGTCTCTTAAATGCCCAAGAAGCTTGAGAATAGTCCGCCAGAGGAGAAACCCATCCAGAGATCATACTCTTGAGACTTCTTTAGGCAAAGAATAGTCAAGATATTTAATTAGCATATCACAAGGAAGTTGAGTCCACCATGGAGAACTTGGGACATGGGAATACTAGTTAGGATGAAATTGCTGTGCCGCTAAAAGAAAAATTACTGCCTCTGAGAGTTTGAGCATCCTTTGCAGCTGTTCTCCTCCTAGAAACATTCCCATTTCATAGCAAGATAACCAGCTTGGGGGGAAAAGGATGTGAAATGTCAGGAGTATAAAATGGTAGAGAAAACCAAGATTAAGCTGGGAGAAGACTTCAATAACAAGAGGCAAGAATTCTTTGCGGGTTCCTTATTGGTGGTCAACATGGATTAATGTCAGCATAACCTGTTATGCAATTCACTGCATAGGTAGCTGAAGGGATTGCTTAATGGATCATAGTGGTGTTTAATTCTGCTTCTTTTCTAAAACCCTAAGGAAACTTCCACAGATGTAGTTCTAAGTTGGAAATGGTTGATGTGGCAATACTTGATATATTGATCCAACCAATTGTCCAGTTGCAAATATGCGCCTATTCACACCCTTCTTGACTGAATTTTCAAGTACTATCAGCTAAGTAGCAAAGGTTCCATCAAACTTGCGTCAATGTCTCTAGATAGCTAGGCCTTGAATTTTCCCAAGACCAAAATATCTGCACAGACTCCTATGTTTATTTGACATTTACAAAGCATGGGGTATTGGACATTTTGAAGGCAAACCATTTAGATGACTGACTAAGTAGATCCCTTCACATTGTGTAGCTTTGTTTTGTATTATTAGTATATTCTCATAAGGAAGTTCATCCATACATTTACAGTTCATTACAAGTTTATCATGACTGTCTATTAAATATATCTGTTCCATGTTGAGTCCTATTTTTCTACCTTCCTACCCTATATTCTCTATATCAGGTTGTTCTCAAGTCTGCATTTCACATCAGAAGGTCTAAAGGAATTTTATTTTGATTTCCTTTTTAGTGAAAACACTTTACAAATTGCCAACTCATGATATATTCACTTTGAACTTAAAATATCATTTGTTTAAAAAAATGCAATAAAACCTGAAATGTACACTAATATTCATTCTGGAGATTAAAGCTGCCAATGAATTATGCAGCTGGGCCAAGGCTGTCTTGTTCTCAGACTAAATTTATCTCATCGAAAAAGAATTATTCTGACCGGGGTTAAAGAGTGGAGATGGTTAAAGTTTGATTGTGTTTTGTTTCTTTTCTTTAAAAAATATTTGGTTATGGTTCTCTTATGAGCTGGATTTTAAAATGTAAATACTAATGAGGGACTTGATAAGGAGTCCTATTTTCTCTGATTATAAATGTGACAAAGGTTTCTGGAGACTCTTTTTTTAAAAAAAATGTATTATATTTCTTTTCCTTTTCTCTTTCTTTCTTTCTATTTTTTTTTAAAACATGGATCTCTGGCCATCGGGGACCCCGTGCTGAGGCCTAACCTCTCTGACTTACAGAGTAAGCCTCAGTGTAATAGAAGTAAATGCTGCATTTCCTCCGTATATAACATGTCACTTGGGCGAAGTGCTACAGTGTCTCTTTGGTAAAGCTGAAATGCGGATTTCTCAAAAATGTCTTGTTTTCAGTTAATGATATTTTCTGCTTTTCACCAGGTGGTCTCTTTGGGGGTTTGTTCTTGAATTCATTTCTCTGTGCATGCACCAGGCTTTCTATTATTTGTCTATCCAGCAAGCATTTACTGGGTTCTTGTCACACTCAGGCTTGAGCCAAGTGTTCAGGTAATGGTGGCCAAGAAGCCCAGCCATGTCCTGTGGCATTTACCATCTTCAGAGTAAATGGGTGCTCAAGAAACAGAGGAGGGCAAGATGAACACATGCTATGATAAGGACAATACTGGAGATAAAAAATGAAGTGTTATGGGGAAAGAAAAGAAGGGCCGAGAGTCAGGCTGGCTTTAATCAGACCCATTTGCTTAGCTAGCAGGCCAGGCATGATGTAAGATGCCAGCTCATCCTAATATTGCCTGGCGTGAACCAGCTCTCCCCCAGAGATGGCTCAGTTCATCTTTCTCAAAAGTGAAACCTCACAAGGAAAGGCAACTTCCGGAAATGGCCAAGCCTTCTATCCCTGTTTCAAAACTAGCCCCCAATGACTCACAAAAGCTGAAAGGGAAATTGATCATCAGCTCATTATGACCCCCACAGGGTAAGAGCTTTGAGAAACCCGTGGGCCTGGTAAGAACAGATCCATGGCAGCAAAGAGGGCCATATTAGCAGATGTTGGTGTATTTGCTGGCCCTGGGGATGGCCCTGCATCAGCTGTTGTGAGGGCGTTCGGTTCCCTCTATGCTTGGACCTCCATTCAGAGCAGGATGCATCTGCTGCAGAGCATAGCTGACTTTGGAATCCTAGTCCTGAGTTTGATTTCTATGACCACAGAGCATAAAGTTTGGGTCCTCTGCAAAGACGAAGAAAAAACGCAATGAGATCCTTGACTTTATTTAGCTGTTCTGTCCCATGCAGCCTTGCCTTCCTTGTAAGATGAGCAATCCCACGTTTCAGAGAACTTATGTTACTTCCCCAACTGGGCAAAATAAGGAACAGCTTAGATTCAGGTGTTTTGCCTTCTAGGACGGAATTCTCCTGCTCCATCTGTGGATCCTGAGAGTAGTAGGAGTGGGTCATCCCTGCCCCACTCTCCACAGAACCTGTACCCTCATTCAGTTATCCTTCATTGCATCTTCTGAAAATAAGACTCATTAATATTTTTCCCCAGAATGTCACAGAAATGAGAAAGGGTCTTCTCAGGCTTTAATCTGTATCTGCTCAACCCATACAATCATTTTATCAAAGTCAAGTTTCTCAAGATATAGTTTACATAGAGTAAAACTCCCCTTCTTAGCATATAGTTCTTCAAGTGTCAACAAATGTGTACAGTGATGTAACAACCACCACCATCAGGACATCAAACAGGTTTATCATTCCAAAAGATTCCCTAGGGTTTGTTTGTAGACCCCAGCCTCAGCCCCGGCAATCGCCAATCTCTTTCCTGACCCTCTAGTTTTGCCTTTTCCAGAATGTCCTATAAATGGAATCATAAGGAAGTAGGCTTTGAGTTTGACTTCTTTCTCTCAGTATAATGAATTTGAGATTCATCCATGCGGTTATGTCTATCAATAGTCCATTCTTTCTTTTATTGCTGAGTAGCATGCTATTGTGGATGCACCACGGTTTGTTTATTCAACAGCTGAAGGATCTTTGTTTGTTTGTTTTTTCCCAGTTTTTGCTGATTTTTAAAAAGTTGCAATAAACCCTTGTGTACAGGTGTTTCTGTGAATATACGTTTTTAGTCTTCTTGGGTAAATACCTAGGAGTGGTGTTGCTGGGTCGAACACCAAGGGCATATTTAAAGATTTTTCTAGGGGAGATAGTGGACAAAGTTGTAGCTTTGATATTGCATCCTAAGGGTGACACTTCGCTTTGTGACCTGATATAGATGGTCTGAGCCTCACTTTTCTGCAACAGAAGAAAGAGTAGAATAGTAGCTCCTGCACAGGGTTAACGCACTCATTCTCTTTTTCGTCCCTCGTCCTGGGTTACTGCCTCCTTGCACTAGACTTTTCCTTTTCTTAGCACTTCTGTTTCTATTCCCTGAGCATGCATGTCCTTTTCTACATCTCTGCTGCACTGTTTCCTTTCCTGGAACACTTTGCCACCCACCTTTCTCCTCACCAACTCCTCATCCTCCAGTTGCCCAATGAAATGCCACCTCTTCAAAAAAAAGTCTTCCCTCGCCCTTAATCTAAATCCAGCCCCCTGCTATATTTAGTTTCCTTTTTTAAATTTTTGAAACCCTGTTCTTTTCTTTTATAGCATTTACCACAACTGGCCTTATGGAATTAACTGTGCGATTTGTTTTTTAATGGAAATTTTTATTGAGATCATTGTAGAGTCACACACAGTTGTAAGAAATAACTTGAGAGAGTCCATGTACCTTTTACTTTGTTTTCTCCAGTGGTAATATTTGGCAAAACTATAATACAATACCACAACCAGAGTATTGACGTTGATACAATGCCCCAATCTTACTCAGATTTGCCCACTTATACTTGCAATAATGTGTGTGTGTGTGTGTGTTGGGAGGGGGAGGTGTATTTAGTTCCATGCATTTCTATTGCATGTGTAGATTTGTGGGTCCTCTACCACAGTCAAGATCCAGTACAGTTCCATCCCCAAAGCATTCTTCCCCAGTCCTCTAATAACCATGCCTACCTCCTCTGATCCCCAACACCTGGCAAGCACTAATCTTAAAATTGAGACTCTTCAAAATTGGAACCATATTGTGCATAACCTTTTCGGGTTGACTTTTTTTTTTTTTTTTTTTTTTTTTTTTTTACTGAGCATTATTCCCTGGAGTTTCATCTAAGCTATCGTGTGTCAATACTTCTTTTAATTGCTGAGTAATATTCCACAGTTTGGACGTGCCACAGTTTATTTAACTGTTTGCCTCTGTGGAAGGACATTTAGACTGATACCTATTTTTAGCTATTATAAATAAAACTGCAGATATTGGTATGAACCTAAGTTTCCATTTCTTTGGGATCAATGCCCAAGAGTAAAATTGTTGGGATGTTAGTTTTATAAGAAACTGATTGATTTTTAAAATCTGTCTCTACCAGTAGACTTTAAGCTCCATCAGTGTAAATAGCCCGAGTTTTGTTTGTTTCTCTGTTTGCTTATTTGTGTGTCTAATCACTATATACTGGGAGCAGTGCATGACCCTCAGAACATAATTCATCACTCTATAAATATTTATATATGAATTAAACAAGGAATGAATGAGTGAATGCATGAATATAGATTTTGGCATGGGGATTAAGTAAAATAATGTATGTAAATCATTTTTAGAATGCTCAACTTGGAAAAACCTCTGCTATTAGGTAAATGTTTTTCACCAGCACCATTAGGAGATACGACTTTGGCTAAGGGGAACATGATCCAACTTCCATGCCTTTCTGCCTTGAACATCACACAATTTTTAGGTGGCTTTACAGTATTTGAGGAGTCTGAGTTCTGGCTTCACTTCATTCCCTTAAGAAAAGCCCATCTCATGATAATGCTCAAAAGTGGCAGGATGAGAATTTGGACATCATACATTAAACAAGATCTTGTCTCCATAGGTTAAGAGTGAAGCTTCATGGCTACTTTCTCTGTTGAAAATGAGCACACTCCATAAGGATAGTAGCCTTTGAAGTGTGAAGATGTGTGGTGCTGAACAGGTTAACCTTGTCCCTGGATTCTCATGGTGGGCACGTGAAATAAATATTGGTGAAGCTGATGGAGATAGCAGAGTACTTAATAGAGAGAGAAAATTAGTAATTCTCATTTGCCTGAGGAAAGTGCAGGTCTTCATAATGTCTTGATCTATGTACAAAGAGCTAGTAAAGACAAGCGGTCCTCATAATAAAAATAGAAATGAGGTTTTCCCGACAAAAATGCCACTGGAATGATGAGCTGTCACACAGGACCTGGAGAGATGAGAAAGAAAGTTCTTTGGTGACTATAATTAGGCTAACATGGAGGGCGGCAAAGCTCAGGAGCTGTGCAGGGATGCTCTGTGCCTCGTTCTAGAATCACCATCACATTATCTCTAAAGAGCTAGGATGGTAAGGAAGTCAAAGCTCATTCCTGGTAGACTGTGCCCCCATTCTGACCACGGTGAGGCTCTGACCTGGCCTGTGATGTGGAGGAGGTGTTTTCACTCTGCACTTTGGAATGCTTGAAGAAAAAAAAATGAGAAGAAGAGGGAGGAGGAAGGAGAGACCTTGTTTCTTATCATGAAAGTACCCTATGTGCATTACAGAAAACTTGGTTAATGCAAGTAGCATGAAAAAAATAATAAAAGTCACCAGTAGTCTCAATTCTACTATTAGCATTCAAGGTGTTTCCTCGAAGCTTTAGAAGTATCTATGTAGACATATAGCTTTAGATTAGAAGGTGACAAACTTAGAAGTAGAGATATAGATATATATTGACTTTACATATATGGGGTCATTCCATATAAATGTGGACTTATATCTTACTCTTCCTCCCACCCCCATTTTATATGCATTTCTCTGCTTTGCAAACTATTCTACCCTAGTTGTATTTCCAAAGTTGGTTGATGCAGTTCCAATGAGGCAGGCAATAAACTGGTTGTTGATATGGTTGTTTGTTTGACCAAAACTCAAATTCAAATTTCAGTATTTTTGCTGAGATCCATTTTTACATGTGCTATGAAAAGGAAAGGGGGAAAGACAGTCACCTAGACTTCCTTTAGGCATTGAGTCAAGGCCTGAGCTTTCTCCACCCTGGCCCAGGTTTCCATGGCCACAGGAAAACCCTGGTGGTTTAAGATGCCCTCAGGGTTCCTAGGAGAGGCAGCATCTACCAGAACCATAGTTTGCAATTTTGTAATCCAGTTTAATTTTTGGAGAAAGAACCAGCTCTCAGAAAACTCTTATACTGATTATTCAACTTTCAAACATTCTGCTTTAAACCCCACTTTTAGAAGTGCATTATGCAATAAAGTAGAAGGTTAGAGGCAAGGAAATCACACTGACTGGAGTTAGGGCTTGAGCATATGGATTTAAATGTCATCTATCTTCTTCTACCCTCAGTTTTCTCATCTGTAAAATGGAAAGGGTCAGATTACCTTCTTACTGGGTTTCTGGGTAGATGAAATGTGACAATGAAGGTAAAATAGTTGGCATAGCACCTATCACACAGTAAGTACTCAATGATTCTTAGCTTTGCTGTTATTTTTTATGACATTTCTTGGAATTATGTGGATCTTGATAGAACAATGGCTCTGAGGAAAAAAAAATATTGGAATGGCTTGACTGTTGAGAAGCGGGGGTTGAGAAAGGAGGGTGGAAGCCTGCTGAGAACCTAAGTGATATTAGAGGAAGTATCAGCACCCTGGAGTTTGGTGTTTTCACTAAAGAGGTCATAAAATATTAACATCCCCCAGCGTTGCCCAGAAGAATAGTGGTGTCAGCTCCTGCTTGCTTACAAGAGAGGCTCCTTAGAGATGTCTGTGGCCCAGTTATAAGGAGGGAAAGTAGGGAGAGGCAAGGTGGTGGCTGTGATTCCAATTGTTTCCTTAGCTGGAAACACTAGAGTTAAGAGAGAAGGGCAAGATAGTGAACTAGCAATGGGCTGCCCTGAAAGAGAAAAAAAAAATGGCTCTGTTTTTTTTTCCAACTAGAGTGACTGGAGCTGTCTTTCCCACAGAGGCCAGTTTGTATTGCCCTATTCTTGTGTTCCCAACCAATAACCATATCACTATCATTAACACCAACACACATCCATCAGCATTACCATCACCACTACCACCAGCATCATCATCATCATCATCATCATCATCACGACCACCATCACCAGTATGGTCACCACCACCACCATCACCATCTCTATTATTACCAGCACCACTACCACCACCATCATCATCACCATGCATCTGTGAAGCTAACATGCACAGTGGATTTACTAGATGCCAGGAGTTGTACTAACAACTAGTATATATATATATATATATATATATATATGTATATATATATATATATATATATATATATATAATCCAATGTTATTAATTTATGAAAAATGATTTTTTCATTTATAAATTAGGACCCCATGACCCAGGAAGTTTAAGTAACTTCCCAAAAGTCAGCCAGCTGGTACAAAACAGATCCAAGATTAGAAGCTGGACAATCTGCCTCCCAGTCTTTTTGTTGTTGTTGTTTTATTTATTCATGAAAGACACAGAGAGAGAGAGAGAGAGAGGCAGAGACACAGGCAGAGGAAGAAGCAGGCTCCATGCAGGGAGCCTGACGTGGGTCTCGATCCCAGGACTCCAGGATCACACCCTGGGCCAAAGGCAGGCGCTAAACCGCTGAGCCACCCAGGGATCCCCCAGTCCTTATTATATCCACTGTCCTATTTAAAAAGGCAGTATATGGTTAGATTAAGCTCTGTGGCCCCAGAACATGCCCTTTTAATTCTTTTTTTTTTTTTCTGTGAGAAGGAAAACCTATGATCTAAGCCTCACAGTGTCACAAGTCAACCAGTAGTTCTCAAACATGAGCACATTTATACCAGCACCATTTATACCATTATACTCAGTAACCCTTCTTCAAAGAAATTTCCTTAAAATTTCATTTATAATACAGATGAAAGCGGTAGTAGAATAGAGATGCATTTTATAAATGCAAATGTGAAACATTTATTATAAAGCCAATCAGTGAGAAGAATGAGGTTATTTTGATGAACACCAATATTTGGAATTGGGAGTATGGATAACTAATATTGTTTTCAATTAGCATCATAATCCAATTTACTTCAGTGTTTTCATTTGTTGCATAATAGTGAGAAAATGCTGAATCACAAGCTGATATAGAGTTACAAAAGGTAGTTTTCTATACCAGATGACCTAAAACTGTCAGGTTAATCTAGGATATGAACTTCAGCTCCAGCTTTGTTGGTCAGTGTATCTCCTGGATGAGCACCATGCTAGGTACAGCACATACATGCGAGACGTAGGTGATGAGCGACTAAATGAATGAATCAGTCAGTGAGAATGAAATGGATCTCAGGAGTGTGGAAGTGGAAGAGAGTTGTATTGCCATTTCTAAATATTCTCATTTATTTGACCAATATTTAACAAGCATCCACTGCATTAAACTTGGTGGTATTCTCAGGTGACGTGGATGCAACTTTGGGGAGGGAAAATAAAGTTCTCATGGAGCACGTGCATGTCAGTATGCAAAGAATGGAATGGCAGGAAATAATAAATAGACAAGAAACTGACTGTCAACACTGTGGCTGACCCATTTATATGCAGAAAGCTTACATATGCCCCCCCCCCCAAGTCCCAGTAGCCTCATGGGTAACATGGTGCTATCAGTATGTACCAGCACTGCCCCTGTGAAGAATAAAGGGAAACACACTTAGGTACTGCCATCCTCATCTACATCTCGACACTGCAAAATGTACAAAGATGCATGTTTCATTCTGGGATTTTTTAATTACGCACTGGGCATTCTTGGATTTGTACACTCATATCATTAAAGCAGTCTCAGCCAAAGAACATATATTTGTAGATGTATTAATATGCACTGGGCATAAGCAATTACAAGACTAGGTACGAGGTGACCAGAATCTGGAAAAAGGGAGATACAGAAAAGAAAGTGCTAGTTATGTAGAAGATAGGAGGTGCAGCACAGGTTAAAGCATTTAATATCATGACCTCAGCAATGGGAGGGGTCAGTGATGCCTTTTGAGCAGAAGATTGATGTGTTTGGTTTTGTCTATTTAAAATTCCCCTATGGAGTCAATGTTGAGTGTGAGTTGGGAAGAACTGAGGCCAGAAGCAAAGGAACCAATTAGGGAAGCACTGGTCTTTTTTTTTTTTTTTAATCTAGCCTAAAGAGAATAATGTGATGCACTGGGACAGGAGTAATGGAAAATCGAGAGAGGTTTCTTAGTTGGAGCTCAGAGAATTAAAAATGATGTGACTTGGGAATCAATTGACTATTCAAAGCAATGGAGGGAGGTGTGAAGGGCAAATGTTGATGTTTCAAGGTTAACTAAATGGAAGGGAGGTGCTTCCATTAACAAGCAGGCAAGTCCACAGAGGAAGAGAAGCATGTGCACGTGTTTTGTCTAGGGGGGATGTTAAGACAGCAACGAGATAGGACCTTTGTCCTGACACATGCAGGAGGCTGTTTGAGGTCCGTGATCATTCCTGAGGAGTAAGCCATGAGGAGGGGACAGGGCTGCGGAGGTGAGGAAGATTCTGTGGAGTCTGATTGCTACAAAACCTTCACAGATATGTGCAAAGTAGCATAGCCATGATGTGATGTGGGTGATGTAAGGTGATGACAAACGGGGTACACAAGTTAAGAGACCTACAAAGCACAAGATGACACCAGACAAGATGTTGTAGGTGTACACAAGGTCCAAGTGTACACTCTTGCAACCTCAGCCCCTTCTTATATAAACTGGAGCGATGAAAACCTACTTTACAATGTTTGGGGAGGTCCAAAAATAAGCATATTGGCCAGAAGCAGTCTCTTTGCATGAGTTACCCTAGTCAGTCCTCAAAAAGTAACAAAATCCTTGATCTGAAATTTTATGAGAAGAATTCAGTTGACAAGGACTAATATAAAAGTTTGTGTTATGGAGAACATAAGAATCCTGCCACGGGAGCACATAGGAAGGTCCAGCCAGGGAAATACACAGTTTTCTCATACGTGCCACTGTGCTCAAAGTGTGTTGAATTATTCTACCTGAAACCAGGTGAAAGAAATGCTTTTCTTTTAAGAGTGGACACAGGAAATCATCTGGAAATGGCTTGATACAAACTTGGGTTAGAAGGAACCCACTGAAGGGAACAGAGGCAGCTGATGACAAGCTTTCCAGGAGCAGAAAAATGTGGGACAAAGAGGTGGGAATGAGAATTTGCTCTCTGGTCCCCTCTGGGCAGAGGAAGAAGAGAAAGGAATATGGCAGAGAAAGTCTAGACCCAGGAGAGTTGAATCAAAGTCAATGGTGGTAGGATAACTGACATTTGCATGGATACAATACACACCAGTCTTTCTAGAATTGTGCTTCTAAGATGAGAATATCTTTTCCTATTTAGTCTTCCTTACACTTCTACAGTATTCTGTCTACTAAACTCAAAAATGCCTTTTATAAGTGGATGTGTTGCAGAATATGATGAGAGGCTGAGAGCTTCATGTATGGGTTCTTGTGATGGAGTCCAAAGACCGGGAATAGAAAACACTGAACTAGCAGGTCAGATGAGGTTGTAGAAGTGTGAGGTGCCCATACATGGAAATTGTGGTTTGGGGACTAAGACTTAGAAACTCAGAGACTGTGTGTTTGGTGAGGTAAGATCTTGAGAACCAGGAAGGTTTTTCTGCTGAGTATCTGATGCATTTGCTATGTAGCCTTCTGATTTTTTCAAATTGACCCAATTTTGAGTCCTGACATCCTTCCTAGTTCAGCACCAACAGCCCTTGAAGGTGTGCTGGTGACGCCAGGGACTGAGGATCCCCGTGGTTGCTCTTGCCTGTGTGCCAAGACAGGACCTTGTGCAGGTTAAGGTCAAAAGGGATGATTCCAGAATTTGAGATGTTAGAGGTGAAGTCACTTCTAGTAGGAGATTCTTAAGGTGACTCATGTTGCATAAAGATAAATATTTCTGAACATTTATGGGGTCAAAGAACCTTGTAACAAGGCTTATTACAGAGGAAAAATAGAATCTTCTGCAGGCTTTGTTTGCCTTCAGATTTGCTCGAGTTCCATCCAGAAAGTCACAACACAGAGAGTGGGTGGGGTGTGGAGGCTTCCCAAAGTAGACCTTCCCACCCACTTGTTCATTAGGAGAAATCACCACTTAGCTGTTTTTGTCTCTGCCGCCTACTGTCCCTTGTCCCACGCTCTTACATTCTGTCCTATGCACTGGAATCAGACTCCCACCCTCTCAAGTGCCAAACACTGCACTCTCCCTTAGCATCACCTCCTGGAACCTATTATTTCAGGAAAACTCCTATGGGAACTTAGGTTATTTGCTTGCTCTGTTATTTTTAAATTTGGGGTTCCATCTGGTGTGTCTTGGTTCTCTCTTGAGGGGTGCCAGTTAGCTGCTTTGATAGAATATTGTCAATATAACTTGCAACTTTTGTCAGAGGTGATAATAGGAAGGTGTTGGCAAATGAACGTGTTTTCTTTTCTTCCTCTTTTTTTAGATGTATGTATGGATGTATGGATGTATTTATTTAGAAGAGCTTAAGGTAGATTGTGAATGGGGTTGGGACTTAATCCTCCTGTAATCAAGGAGGGACTAGAAAGCCAGGGAAGTTTCATACTCTAAAGTTTGGTGGCCAGGAGGACTGATAGATTCCTGAAAGAGGAGATCTTGCAGCTGTGCAGACATAGAATAATGTTCTAGAGCAGTGCTTGCAAGGTTTAGATATTGCAAACAATGATAAATAAAATGTTGGTGATAACAACGATGATTTGGATGAAGTGTCTCTACTACTACGGAACAACATGATGATGGAAAGAATATATTCTGAATTTTCTGTTTTTCAATAGCCCTAATTGTAAACATTGCCCTCATTCCTGATTAGCAGGTCCAAGTGTGCACTCCTGTAGTCTCGGTCCCTTCTTATATAAACTGGAGCAATGAAAACCTACTTTACAACATTTGGGGAGGTCCAAAAAATAAGCATATTTGCCAGAAGCAGTCTCTTTGCATGAGTTACCCTAGTCAGTCCTTAAAAACTATCAAAATCCTTGACCTGAAATTTTATGAGAAGAATTCAGTTGACAAGGACTAATATGAAAGTTTGTGCTCATCTGATGCACTGGCAGGGTTAAATAAATTGTTGTATTCAAGAAGACCAGGGCAGAAAGGTGATGTCTACACATTTTCGTATAAATGCCGTATCATTTGAAAGAATTCTCCAGAAAAAAAAAATACACTTGTAGTTAGTTGTTTCAAAAATAGATTGACTTTGTTGGTGTCGTTTGTGTAATTTTTAGCAAAAAGAAGAGAAATGTCTATGTCATCAACTAGTCAGGGACTGAGAATAAAAGTAATCCATAATAATAGTTGCTAGTGTGTACTGAGTCGTTGCTAGGTAATATGCACCGATCTCAGAACTCATGTGTATTACATTATTTTATCTTTTAACAACTTAATTAGGAAGGCAAAATTATTATCTTTCTCTGTTAGAATGAAACTAAGATTTTAAGAGCTTATAACTCCATAGGTATTTAACAGCAGCCAGCCAAAGGAGCCTAAGACAGAGCTGGGACTCCACACCCAAGCAGTGAGACCCCAAAAAATGTATCCCCCACTGCACAGAAAGGATACTGCATGCCCTCCTATGGGCCAGAAAGAGTTCCCAAATCCTCCATCACAGCTATCCTATTTCAGGTGGCCTTGAATGAATGGGGCTGCAACCACTCTGTCATTGAGGAAAGTAAATAAACTCTGATGATTCTACGAATTCAACTCATCTGACTTTTATTAAGCTCCCTCCTTGGGAAAGGCATGCGACCCTGTGGTGCAGGGAACTAGGAAATGAGCAAGGGGTGAGGAGGAGAGTCATCCAGGCCTAATGAGGGTAGCTGCTCCCTGTTTTCGAGCATCCCCACAAGGGTGAGCATGTATTGTTGATCCTCAGTGTGCCAGATCCCGTGCTCAGAAGCACTTTACATTCATTATCTCGGTGGTTCCCTAATGCTGATCCACAGATTCATCTGACTCCATAATGACATTTTCAACAGACTGCAGCTAAATGAGAAAATTAAGGGCAATTTAGTGAAAATTTTAATAGACCTAAATTTAATCAATTTGAAGGGCTGTCCTTTATTTTGAGATTATGTCCTTCTTACTTTTTGGTATAAAATGCCCTTTCCTTTATGAAATGATGATGATGACAGATGGTGTGTGTGAGTGTGTATTTGTGTGCATGCGTCTGTGTGTGTGTGTGTACTAACTTGGCAAACAATTTTTAAGTTGCTAATTTCATGCAATCTCTCCACCGTTTTTAAATTTTGGTTGTGACAGTCCATGGATGAGGGAAGAAAAGAACTCCAAGACTCGCTGCAATTCTGCAAGGGAGCTATTATTAGTCCCATTTTACAGATGAAAAAACTGGCTAGGGCACAGCCTGGAATGCAGTCAACGTTAAATGTCCTCCAAGCATTTGAACAAGTAGGTGACTCAAAGTGCTTGTGACAGAGATAAGGTTTTCTGCAGACACTTGAATTCTCACCTTCCTGAAGATTGGACTAGGAAGGGGCCCCTATCGAAATGTGGGAGCGAGAATAAAACGAATCCGAGCCACTTCTGGACAGGTCAGGGAGCCCACCCCAGCCCAGATAATGACATTTAAGATCAAGAAGTCCTGCTTTCTGTTTAACCAGAAAGAATCCTTCTTGCTTGGGGCCTGAAAACCCCCATAGAAGATTCTACTTGAGTGAAATGCCTGCTCTTTTGACAGCCTTAGGAAGTTACCATAAGGGTCTATGAAAGAGACAAAAAAACAAAGTGATTTCTTTTATTCTTTTAAATAGCTGGCAGATTTGAGGGAAGGAAAAAGTTGCAAACACTGTCGTGTGGGTCAAATTAAAACTTGAGCAGTGGCCTTGTGCCTAAGGAACTTTCATTTTGAAGATGCCATTGTTCATCGCTGGCTTTCTGGCACTCTCTGCTCCCTACAGGGGACGTGCGACCATTCAATTAAGGGTCCTTGCAGCTGAAAGGCAGGAGGGTGGCCCTTGAATGGACATGCACTGTATACACCCAAGTGATCCTGAGTGCCCGGGGATTCCTTGTAGAGACAGACAAGTATTCTCTTTCCCCACTTCTCCCATTTATTGATGTAGAGGAATCCTCTGGGGCTAGTGGCATTGATGTGGCTCTTTCCCAGTCTCCGTTGAGATGGAATTCAAATCCAGCATCCCCAGATGCTGCTTGAAAGGCCGGCAGGATTTTGTCATCAAGTGAACAGTGTTTGCAGATACGGCATTACCCTTTGATTTGGGGTCATCGGATGCTCTGTTCCTGATTAACATGCACTGATATTAGCTGTAAAATCTTCCCTGTCTGATCCTTTATGTGGTTGCCGTGGTGGGGGCGTGGGAGGGTGTGCTCGTCTCTGTGTGCCATGCTGTTTGCATGCGCTTGTGCGGGAACGTTCAGGCTTGGCCATCCAGAGAATGGCTCCATATACGTTTGAGGTGGATTTAGAAGGTCTGGATGCCATTGATTCATTGTGCAGACTTCCGGCGTGCCCGGCTGTGAAGACCTCGGTTTAAGGAGAAGTCTGAGCCATTATTACAAAATGGGTCTGCAGGAATCCAGTCACCACTGAGGGTTTACAACTTTGGAGAGAAAAAGGACCGGAAAACCAGTGTTGGCTCAGTGCAGCCGAGAACAGTTATTGGTTCTTTTCAAAATGTATTTGTTTTTCATTAAACCATTCAGATAAGGTCTTATTAAAGTGCCATGTATTATTTATCGTGTTTCTTATGAAGATGAGCTGAAGGGAAAATTCTGTCCTCTTCTTGGGGCATCTGCAAGCTTTTCCAATGCCAGCAAGAAAAAAAAAATGAAGGAAAAGCAGGGTGAACCCCTGTCAGTACAGCAAACTGGAAAGCATGGGAAGGAGAGTGGGGGGGGGGGTCAAAAGGCAGAGTCTTTGACGTTTTATTCATGTGTGTTTTGTGGAGCGGCTTTCCTTTTGGTTTTGTGGATTGCAAAATAAAATAAATAAATAAAAGACAAGCAGAAAGTAAGAAAGAAGAAAAAAAAAAAGAGTGAAACAGTTTATTTGTGAATCAGACCTTGTCCAGTGAATGTGATTTGTTAGACAACATATAGCAAGGGTTTTTCGAACTAAACATTGCCCCCCCAAACACACACAGCAGTATAAAATACTAGCCCAACCGCCCCCCCCCCAAGCCCCATAGCAACTTCTGCCTCAGGTTAAACATGCCCAGTGTGCCCTCTCCAAATGGATGGAATGTCTGAGTCCCTGGGTGTTGGAAGGACCGGTTTTGCAAAGTGAGTAGAAGGAAACAGCCTGGTCGGGGCCTCTTGTTGGCAGAGCAAAGACTTTAGAGTTATCGATGGTGTTTCAAAACAGAACAACAAAAAAATGGAGCTGTGGAATAATTAATTTCCTTTTCTTCGGAAAGCATTTTGATTAGCCTGCAAAGTGAGTTGTGCCTTTCAAGCTGATGGCTCAGTTGAGAAGCTGTTCTTTGGCTGAGAGTTGTGTCCAGGAGGCTCGTGGAAGGGTCAGTGGGGATGTCCCCCTGAGGCATCCCCTGGTCCTCCCTGAGGTCCTCCCTCCTGGGGCGGGGGGGGGTAGGGAGGCTCTCATCACTCTCGAGGTGTGCTCTACCCTGCAAGCCAATGGCAAGCCCCCAGCCAGGTCTCTTGCAGGGAACCCAAGAATCAAAAAAAGACAATGTTCTGACAGCCTCTCGCTCTGAAAAACAAAAAGAAAATCCAATCACTGGGTCAAAAACATATCTCAAAAAATATGGCTACTATTCCTGATCATGATTTTACCGCTGCCAAGAATGTGCTTTTTTTTTTCTTTCTTTTTCCTGTGGGGACCAACGATGCGTTAGAGTCTTAATATTTTCTTTTGATTTGCAGATCACATCCTATTTTATTGCATAAAGACTAACGAAAGCTACTAATGAATAATTATTACTTCATAAAATAAAGGGAAGGGGGAGACCCCTGTGCAAGAGCAGAATGCTAATTTGGCCAACGAGGGCTGGTCAGGCAAGAACAAAATAAAATAAATAAACCGTTGTAATTTGCCCGCTGCAGCCCACGGAGTAATGGCTTATCAGACACGGACTTCCCCACCCTGTGCATTTTTTTTTTTTAATTTGAGAAGAGCAAGGATTCTGAGCCCCTTGCATTCACCCCCGGAGGGCGGGGGGGGGGGGGTTGCTGGCTTGGTAGTTAGTCCAACAGGCTTGACTTCCAGGCCAGCCAGGGCGGTTTCCCCATTCAGCGGCTCGGGCTGCTTGCAGGGCTCCTGATGCCTGCAGAGCCAAGGCGGCACCCCGGAGCCTAGGGGCGCCTCGCCGCCTCGCCTCTCCGCGGGAGGTGAGGGTGGGGGTGAGGGTGGAGGTCCCCCCCCCCCCCGAGCCCACCCCGCCCTGGGGCGCTGCAGCCCCCAACTCCCCATGCCCCCAGCCCCGGGCGCCGCCGCCGTCTCAGCGCTCTTGCAAGGGGGTGAAAATCCCATTTCTGTGTTTATTTGCCAAAGAGCCGGGCCAGCAGCCCGCCACCCAAATCCGGGAGTCCGGGTCCCAGCTGGGCAATCGCCTTAATTGTGCCCCTGGCCCGGCGCTGGCGCAGGCTGGCGATGTGGGGCGCTCTCTCGCTGCTTCGCCCGCCCCGCGGAGATTCTGTAGCAGACACAATTTGAATTTTGGTGAGTCGTTTTAGAGGGGAGGAAAAAAAAAAGAGAGAGAGAGAGAGAGGGAAAAAAAAAAAAAAGGCAGAGGGGAGGGGAAAAAAAAAAAGCAACCCTGCCCCTGGACCCATTTGACAAATGAGGAGGCGCGCAGCATCAGCACCAACGGAGTGAGCCTCAGTGTGAGTCAAATCTCTCTCTCTCTCTCCTTTCTCCCCTCCCTCCCTCTCTCTCCCTCTCTCTCTGGCCCCTAGCTTTCTCCCCCACCCCCCACCCCACCCCCTGCATCTCCAGGAGGGCATCCACCCTCTCCCCCTTCCCTACAAGTTGCCTCTGCCTGTGCTTGTCATCTTCCGGGTTGGGGAGGGGGTCGGGGGTGGGCGCGTGGGGTGGGGGGCACTGTCCACTTTTCGGGGCATCGGAAAGCAGGCCCAACAGGCCGGGGAAAGGGCACAGCCACCACGGCCCCAAAATAGTTTCCTGGCCCCCTCTCTCCTCTCTCCCTCTCTCTCTCTCTCTCTCTCCTCTCTCTCGAGTGTCTTAGTTGGAGGCAGATGAACGCCACCATCTAGCAAAACCCGAAGGGAAGGAAGCCAGCGAGGAGGGACTGGCGCGCGCGGGTGCGGCGGGGGGAGGGAGAGCGAGCAGAGGAGGGACGGCCACCGGGTTTTGACTTAGATAATCAGCAGAATTAAAAAGGAGGAAAAAAAAAAAATTGTAGCGACCAGTGCAAAGAGCGGCGTGGTTGCATGCGAGCGTCCCCACTCGTGCTCGGCGGGCGCCAGAGAGACACGATGCAGCATCCTCTGACGGGGGCCACCTGCGTGGCGCTCCCCAACGTGGGCATGTGTCCCCAGCTCTCGTGTGCCTTGACTTTTATGTACTTACAGCAGGTAAGGCGCGCTCTTCCCTCGGTGGCTGCCTCCCGGGCTCGGCGGACTGGGTACGGGCAGCACTGGGCTGTGCCTTTGCACCTTGGGTGGGTGGGTGGGTGGGGAGGGGGCTTGTGCTTTCGGGGGGGAGGGGTGGCTCTCTGCGCCCGCGCCCCGCTGGCTTTGCACCTCTCTGCACACTTTGCCCCATTCGGAGCCTGGGTGCCTGGGAGTTTAAAACTGCCTTTTCCTGACTTGCCATCTCTCTGGTTTCTGCGGTCCGGTGGCGGCCTGAGTGTCTAAGACCCTTTGATGCTGAGAGTTTGGATCTGTGTGGAGGCGCTCGCATGCCTGGAGTTTGAATTTAGCTGTTTTAAGAGGGAATGAGGGGAAAAAATTAAAAAAAAAAAAAAAAAAACATGTATGCGTGTGTGTGTGTGTGTGTGTGTGCTCAGTATTTTTGTTTTCTTAAGTTTGTCTGGGTTGTGCTTTATTCAGTCCGCTTGGGATCTGAGCCTTTGGGTTTCTGGAGCGTGTCAGCCCTGGAATCTGCCTCCAAACTCGCTGGCCATGCTGTGATGAAGGCAGTGGTTTAGGATGCTGTCTTTGTTGGCATGTGTAAAGGCTTTTTTTTTTTTTTTTTTCTCCCTTCCCTCCTCCACTCCCCCTTAATGGTCTTATTGAGGGATTCTGTTTGTTTTATTTTCCATTCTGTGTACATGTCGGAATCTTTCATTGTGTCCCTCTCGCTCTTTCTCTGGGTGTTTCCCTTGGACCCTCACTGTCTTTCCCTCTTTACTAGGAGGGCTGCTGCCTAAATCGGTTGCTGGGCTTGGGAAGCAGCCCCACGTCGCCTGGTGAGGGGACGGGTCCAGCTGTCTGTCTCTGGGCAGAGGCTGTCCATGTGAATGGGCAGGGTTAGGAGGATTTTGTCACGAAGGTAGAGTCCTGTTCCCTTCCCAGCATCGCCGTCCTGTTCTGTGAAGAGTTAACCGAGGTTGTAGTCATTTTATCTGTTTTTCGAGGGACCCCCTTTAAGAGTACCATTTGTTAACTGTGTGTGGTTGTAGCTGACAAAACTTCCTTCACAAGTGTTCAGAGGGGCCTCCTTCTCCAAAGACCCCTCAATTTCAGTCTGTGTTGTAGGAATATATGTATTTGTAAGATGCCAAAATTCGGTTTGGAACATTTGGGTAATTTGTTATCAAGTTGGTTGCCTCCAGAGAATGTTTCTAAGGCATATTTTCTGTTTGGAAGTCTTTTGGAGAACAGCCTTTTCTTTTTGTTGTTTGAATATCTTAGTAACAAATTGGTTTATCCTTTTAAATATTGTTTTATTCCATTTCTCATTAAGTAAATTGTGCCAGGAAACATCTCCCAAGAGCCTATTGGTAACATATTATATGATTCATCTGCTTTTACCCTCTCTGTACTTTTGCTATGAATGCCTCTGTGTGTGTGTGTGTGTGTGTGTTTTACACCAGTTACCCACCAGAAGAGTAGCCTAATGAGCGTTTCTACAAATGCTAAGCCTCAATTGAATTGAATCAAATTATTAATATGGGTTGATCTTTTGCCTCCTCTGTTCGCTTCTTTCATGTTATTTATTAATTAATTTGAACAGCATCACTTAAAAGTACAGTGCCATAGGTATTCGGTGTTCTCACTGTTTCTTTGTGTACTACTCTTTTTTTAATAAATTGATGTTTCATCCTTCTAGATTGTTAAATTGGCTTGCTCATTTAGGCACAACTTAGGAGAGAAGGCAGGGAGTTTGAGTGAGAGGTTATTCTTGCCATGAAAAGGACAAGCCCATGGGATAAATGCAGATGTCCTCAGCATCCTCCAGGCAGTCTCTTCTAGGAGGGAAAACACTCTTGCCCAGGAAAGGGGAGGCTCAGAGGGAATGTTGGCAGCCATAACAAATATTTAGAAGTGACTAAAGCAGTATCGTGGCTCCATATGAAGATAGATGGAGGTGGGTTTTGAAATGTGCTTTGGGATGCGCCCCCCTCCCCTCCAGAAAGGGCTTGTAAGGCTTTCAGGGAAAGTGTTGAGAAAAGGATACTGTGACACAGCATCAGAAGGCGATGTGTGTGTATGCATGTGTGTGTGTGCACGCGTGTATTTTTTCTGCGTTTCACTAAATGCCTAAAGTACAGTACAGGCAGACAATTATTTTTGCCTGTCTGGTTGAGAATCGGGTTTTCTAGCCACACCTCCCACCCT
Source organism: Canis aureus (assembly GCF_053574225.1). Lineage (NCBI taxonomy): Eukaryota > Metazoa > Chordata > Mammalia > Carnivora > Canidae > Canis > Canis aureus. The sequence goes on from NC_135618.1 coordinate 43,220,000, forward strand.
GCCTAAGGCTCATGGTCAGGGTGGGAGAGCCATACCTTCAGGTCATCTCTACCCCTCGGTGTTGCCATGACGGTTTGTGTAGAAGTCTCCTGTCATTGCTTTTATGGAGCAGTCTGGACAATTGGCTGATGGAGGGTGTGAAGTAGTTCCCTTCAGTCTCCACAGACCACTTACTGATACCATCTATACGTTGTCTTCTATCCATACATCCCCACTTTATTTCCTATCTGCTGTTAATCTATAGCTATCTCTATAGACTGTACCTCTATTTAATTTCGATGATCAGAGGGCTAATGTGTACCCTCAGAGTATACTGATCAGATGGATGAATCAGGAAACGTCTGTAATAAATAACGCCCTTATGAGAAAGATTTTATTTTATTATTATTTAGAAATAATCCTATTTCCGGAGTCTTTGTCATTTCAGATCACCAGTTACATAAGAAAATAATTAAAACACAATGATCTTATTTTGGAGGCTTTATCATTCTGTTTTATAAATGCACACACTCTGATCAGAGGCCACCGCGTCTTCACGGAAATGTATTCTCCTGAAATGAAGTTCATATGGCACTTACCTCTCATCTAATATCTAAGGAAAATCCCTTCATCATCTGCTTTCTTTGACTCAGCCATGCCACAACTCCAGCCTTTCTTCCTAAACTCTCCCAGATTTGTTCCTGAGACAGTTCATAAAAACAAAAATCAGTTGGGATACCCCAACCCCTAAGTCTACTGTGAATGAACCAGGGAGAATGACATAACCCTTTTGCCACAAAGAACTTATTTATTCAGACCAAAGAAGAGGCAACTGCAGTGCTTAAATTCTTTGACTGATTCTGTGTCATTTATTTATATTCCCCAGTAACTCTGCTTTAGATAGATATTTCCCTACAGTTGTGGTTTCCTTCTTTCTTTTTAAATCTTTCTCCTCTCTCTTAACACCAGAGGTGGTACTACAGTTTGGAATTGCAAGGTGGGATAGATATCAAATCCAATGATGCCATCATGTGCCTATGCACAATATGTACACACGTGTACCTACATACCTGTATACCTCTGGTATATAGCATCTATCTCGTGCTACTTGTAGACCATTCTCAGGTGGAAAGAAGAGGCAAGCACTAGCCTCTGGCTTCGATCTTGCTGTCCAGGGCAAGTCCCTGCTTCAGCCTCCATTCGTGATACACTGCAGTGGCTTTAGTGGAGTGGCTTTAGTGGGTGTCTCCTTTGATGGCAAATCTTCTCCCACGGAAGAAGAACTGCAAACCCACATATGCCTGATACAGACTCTCTTCTCAGGGTTTCAAAGTGGGTATCTATTTAAATATCCTTGCTTTGAGGGGAAATTCTGAATACGGATCCCAAATCTGGGGAGATTTCTACAAGCTGGGTCAGAAAAGAATGTGTTTGTTTTTCATGGAGAAACAGAAAACAACCACACACACACACACACACACACACACACCACAAAACTCTAGAGATGCCTTCCCATCTTAAGTCACAGGTTGCACACCAAAGAGCATCCGTCACATGCTGAGGTATGGCAAGGCTATGGACAGAGTGGACGAGGTTTGTTTTCTGACGCACTGTGCGTGTCAGATCGCGTCCAGAGCTGTGATTCACACGGAGTTCTAACTCCCTGAAAGAGGATAAGTAGCATATTAACTTAGTTTTCCCTATTTCTACACCACCATCAGTGTCTCCCAGTTCCTGTTCAAAGAAAGCTTCTCATCTGTCAAATCTTATTCACTCAGAACCTTTTTATCAGCCTAAATTTAAAAACAAGTCAAATGCTTAAAATCCACATTAAAAGGGGGGGGGGAGGGCCTTTAAAGTGGGCCATGCCACTGTCAATATCCAAAGATTGGCAATTTTTCCCACTTAATGATGATCCATGTGGTTTGTTTTAAATAGTGAAGTGGTTTGTACAAAGGGTAATTCCTGGTAAATGAAGCCATTGCTCACTGTGGACATCTTCAGATCGAAAGCAATTGAAGTGAAACCTGCATATCAACCCTTTCTGTCTTTAATTAGAAAGTGGTGCTCAGAGCAGAGTCACAGGGAAGGTGGGCTCTGGGAGTAAGGCCGTAGGAGGGGGGACGGCCCCCGTGCACCAGCCACGGTTATAAATTTGGGCAACGTTAGGTGGGCCATAACAATTATGGCCTCGTGGAAAAGTTCAATTCTCATTCCAGTTACTTACCTCGCGCTGCTCTGTCTGATGATTTATAGGGGGCCAAATGGCATTTTATCACCTTCTTTCTTCTTGGCTTAATCCCTTGTTGATTTATTAGATTGTGCTGTGGATTGGGGGTAGTCAATAGTGTCAATAACGCAGAAAAGAATTAGGATAGATTATCTTCATGTCTGAATTGTTTAAGGAATTTAAGTGGCTGGAGTGAGCACACTTCTAGGCCTGGGTGACTGTCCCATAGAACATAGGCCCCTATGTCTCTTTCCTGGAGAGATCCTGTGTCATAATTTGGCCAGGTAACCAGTCCTCCTGATTTCCCTGATTTTTTTTTTCCCCACAAAGGAGACAAGGCCTGAGCTGTTGGGCTCTCATTAGCCTGATAAGCCCTGTATCTCAGGTGGGCTGGCTGGTGGTTCCTCCCAGATCTCTCCCATTTTTGGAGGAACCTAGGGTGGGGGATGCGGGGGGCGGTGTGCAGACTGTAGGGGGACTTGGGTTGCCTCTGCTTTAGGATTATCTAATTCGACATCCACCGGTGGAAACCGTAAGCATCTGCTAGCCTGCAGACCCGAGTCCTGCGCCGATCGGCAGCTCTGCCTGCCATTTCGCGGCGGTCTCCGTGTCAGAACATACAAGCGGCTGCGTTTCTGCCTCTGCCCAAGTGGAGGAAGCCCATGTTATTAGTGCTCACGCGCCATCTGTTTTCCTTACAGCTGGCCCTTGAGTAATTGTCCGGTGGCTGATGGACTGAGGGTAGACGATCTTTTTTTTTTTTTTTTTTTTTTTTGTTTAGGGTTTTCTGATTCATTTAACCAGGCTCTCTGCCCCCAAGAGGAAAACATCATGCGTGTTTATTCATATTGGCCGGGTAAAAACAGTGTAGTTTGTCAGGCAAATAATAGTCTTCTGGAAGAGAAAGACATTGCAGCATTGTAAATAAAATAAGGTTGGTGCGTCGGGGCCTAAGGGGGCTGGTTGATGCGCAGGAGATGTCATCCCCTGAATGAGGCAGAGCTGACAAAGCGTGGGCGTAATTGCCCCATCTGCAGAGACCTTTTTAATGGACGGAGAGAGGTGTCCCAGTGTGCTGTTTAATTCAATTAAGAAAAGCAAAGAAAGTTCCATTCATCGATAAAGTTTCCTATTTCCGGGAGCTCCCCGAGAGAACTTTGCCCGGCTGAGCACTGGCCTGTGGCTGTCTGCATGATGCTCTGGCCCCATTGAGAGAGGCTGTGTCAAACAGGGTCAGCTCTCAGGCACAATAGCTCAGGAGGGCCCTGGCCCTGGCCCTTCAACCATGCTGAATGCAAGCGAGCTGGAGAAATGAGCAGCAAACCTGTAGGCCGCCCCTGCGGGGAGAGACTCAGAGAACGCACTTTCCGAAGGAGCCCCAAATCCAATCCCTGGGCCAGGCGTAGGGGTAGGAAAGAACTTCTATGGCTGGAACTTTCTGGCAGGGTTTGGGGAAAACCCTGCTACTTATGATCTTCCAGGCGTAGTGTGGCCCTGATCCATTGGTCCTGGCTGAGAAAAAAAGCAGATGACTACTTTCCATTGCCTAGGCTCCCACTTCCAATTCCTCTCTTGTTACCTTACATTTCTTGTATTTGCTCAGTCCCAGACACTTACAGAGCGCTTTTGCTATGCTTTTTTTCTGACCTGTTAGACTATAAGCAGCAAGATGGCAGAAACTTTTCCATCCGCAGAGACTTCTCTACCCACGATGCCTAGAGTAAGCCTGATACGTAGTTGTTGTTCAATGAAATAATAAAGCGAGGAATGAACAAATGCATGTGCGTGTTTGGACTTTCTACGACCTTATAAGCAAAGGCAGGCAGTGATTGTCCTTGCTTTCTAGAGATCTATATCAATACACATTCAGTCCTTTTATTCATTCTTTCATTTGGCCATGCAAAACATTTTTGCCAGGCATTGAGAATATTGCAGCAAATCAGTTAGGAAAGGTCCCTGCCACCACGGAGCAGGCGTTCCACTGGAAAAAGAACAGATGATACAAGTTAAGTGAATCAAGAGGGCATTTTCAGATGGTGGAGAGTGCCCTACAGGAGACAAACAGGGTGGTGCATACACTGTAAGTGGGGGCAGTGGAGGCTATTGGGGCTTTTCTGATGGGTGGGCCACCAGGGGTCTCAGGAAGGAGATGATGATTCTCCAGAGCAAGGGATAAGAGAGCATTAGGTGACTGATTAGTTGAGATCCGTGCTCCAGGGATGGAGAAGGACAGGTGTGGAAGCCTAAGGAGCAAAAGGGGGTATATGAGCCAAGAGGCAGAGGGAGGCAGCTTGTGGTGGAAGTGGGTCGTGTGCTGGTGTTTCACAGGCTGTTATTGTCTGGCACCATGCTGAAATGATTGGAGTGGGAAGGAGAAAGGATAGAAATGAATGCCTTCTGAATAGATAAGAGGAAACCGCCCCTGAGTTGTGGAGAAACCCATGGAACATTTGGAAACACCTTTGTGGGTCAGAGGTTGGAAGAGTAGGTTTCGATGGAAGCCATCAGGAAGGCCCCCCCCATCATGGCACCCCAAGAGAGAGGCCTGTTGATAAAACCTCATCGAAGTGCTTGCAATACTGGGCTTCTTACGCTGAAAATAATAATTATGGTCCAGCATTTCTCAAGGTTCAGGCATTTAAGCATTCCCTTCCACGTTTTTACCAATCCACTCATCCACATTATAAACAAAGTAGTATCATCTACTTAATATTTTTAAAATTAACTCATATTTTGAACTTAAAAGTAGACTTGGCCAAGCTGAAAAGGGAGAAATAAATGAATGTCATAGAATCACAGCTAGGATATTATTTTTTCCGATGTTCTTTGAAATATTTATTCACTCACTCATTCATTTGTTCATTCTATATTCATTGAACTAATAGGTGCCAGTGGCTCTTTTAGATTTTCTTAGCAAGCAGAGGCCTCTGTCCTCACAGAGGGGCCATGAAGTTGCGAATCCACATGCCATTTTGTGAACCATCAATGTAGGACCACACTTTGGGAAACACTGGCTTTGTCCATTGGATTTCCTAGGAATCCCCAGTCACGTCTGGCCTGGAATTACTCATTCCTCCCCTGACCCATTTGCAAAGAGCAAGACTCCAGTTATCTGCTTTGTGTCATCTGCTCCACTCTGGCAGGGCAGCTGCCAGAGAACAAGGTAAAGGAGAATGACCCTATATTTAACGCTTTCAGAACAGCGTGTAGGGGGCTTTGAGATGATAGGTTTGAGGAAGGGGGTGTGGTGTGTGGTGATCTCTAACTCTTGACCAGGCTCTAGGTGAGAGCAGCCTGGGCCTATGTTGATCCTGTTCTTTATGTTGTGTTTAAACACAGAATCAAAATTAGGAATTGGAGCCAGAGTGAAAAGCATTCAGGGTAGAGTGTGCTCCCAGGGATGTAATGACTTTTTTCCCCCTTTGCAGCTCTGAAACAAAGTAAAGGCAGCTGTAGAATTTAAGTGCCTCAGATTCCCCAGTACTGATGAGTAAATGCACAAAAGGTTTAGTCCTAATGAGCCTTTTTTTGGGGGGGGAGGGGGCATTTGATGTTTGCCCAGGATTCACCTTGAGGACTGGATTCTCCTTATCAAAAACAACTGCAGATAGATCCCTACTCTTCCCTTCAGTAGCTCTGCTCTGTGTTGCTTTGCCTGAATCCAGGAATGGGGCAAGCTCTGGTCTCGGGCACGGGAAGGGCCGAGAGCTGAGAGATCTCTCCCCCGCAAGATGAGTCTTTCATTAATGGGAAACAATTTATCAACAGCTAAAAACAAAACGAAGGTCCAAGGTCCACGATTCCTAGTTTGGGGGCATATCCAGCTGTCCATCTCAAGGGTCTTGCAAAATTCAGAGGAGAAACCCACATCCTTTTACAACCAGTTGGTGTCAGCTACCCCCCAAAGCAGAGTTTAAATATTGGTGTCTCTAGAGTGTCTTTAGGATAGAAGTTATGAGCTGAGAGGTTAATCCCAACTGTGTTATTCAATTCGCTGATCCGACTGGATCGAGCAAAGAGCAGGATGCTTTACTTGATTTGGGGCTTTAGTTACTTCTTCAGAAAAAGTAAGGCAGTAATAACCATTTCACAGGGTCATTTGTAAGATTAAGGATGATACAGATCTTCAAACTTAGCACAGTGCCTGGACGCAGGGAGCGGTCACTCCATGTTTGTTAAAGAGATGACTGAATGAATGAATGTGTCAAAGAAAAGTAGCATCTGTGTATTGAAGCCGGGTATGAATTTTTCTTTTCCATTTCTTCCCAATCCACACGATCAGTGCGCACAGGCGAGGAGTCCCGGGAGGGTCTCCCTTGGGTTCTTTGGTCCCTCCCACCTGTTCTGGGGGCCTTCTCCCTCCTCTTGCTGTCAACTGTCAGTCCTGCGGGTGGTGTTGGATGTAATGTGGCTGCACAGCTCAATTAATGCTCTGTGACAGGAGGAGGGAAAATAAAAATTGTCTAGCTCTTGTCAGTAGCAAAGTTATTTACTTTCAAAAGCTGACAAAATCACACTACAGGGGCTTCATTTATTTCCATTCAGAATGTCATTATTCTGTGACGCAGGGGACTTGGGCACACGCCGAAGTTTCTTCCCCTAAGCTTGAGTGCACCGAGGGCCTGCTACAGCCCTTCTGGGTGCTCTGGCACCTGGACAGACCCCCACTCTCAGGGTGGCCTGTCCCAGTTGCACGTGCATTTTCAGACCCTGGATCTTTCCAGTGAGAGGAAGCACGTGTCCTGCTGCCATCTGACCACTCGTCCTCTTCCTAATGAAGCATAAGAGCAAGGTGTGGGACTTCTAGTTTTAAATCTGTCTTCCTCCGGGCCACTCCTAGAATTTCTAGAAATGCCAAGGTGCCTCTTGCAAATGACTTTGCTTTGGATCTGTTGTCTCTGCTTGAACCCTCTGATAGGCTCTTTCAAATCAAAGATCTGTATAAAACTATGCTTGCTTCTTTCTTTCTTCCTTCCTTCTTTCCTTCCTTCCTTCCTTCTCCTTTTTCTTCCTTCTCCTTTTTCTTTCTTTTCCTTTTTCTTTCTTTTCCTTTTTCTTTCTTTTCCTTTCCTTTCCTTTCCTTTCCTTTCCTTTCCTTTCTTTTCTTTTCTTCTTTTCTTTTCTTTTCTTTTTTCTTTCATCCTCCATGCCCCCCTCCCTTTCCCCCCTACTCATTTGCAGTGAGGAGTTCAACTAGGAAGGGCTGAGGGGAGAAATTCTTTCCTTCATGGTGCAATGGCACAACCTTCCACTGGGGGTCTCCATTTAGAGCATGTGACTCAGGATTCTGGAGAACTATCTTTCTCTTTTCTCTCTTTTTAAGTCTCCTTTTGGTTCCATTCAAAAAGTGAGGGCTCCTCGGTAAGCAAGAGGAGATGCTGCGTGGAAAGCCCATTTAGGTAACCAGAGAGAATGCAGCCACCCTTACGGTGATGATGATCATAATAAAATAATGAAAATAATGAAATAATCAATAACTTTTATGGAGTGTTACGTGACAAGCGCAGTACCAAGCACTTCTACAGGGATTACCTCATTTAATCCCCCACAAGAGGCCTCTGGGGAGTCGATGGGAATCATTTCGTTTTTTGAGATGCAGACCTGAAGGTAGCAGGGCTGGTGTGTAAAGGCGGCCAGCCTGGCCCTGGAACCGACACCTGCGCCCGTCCTTCTGCCCTTTCCCGCAGCCTCCCCGGGCTGTGCAGGCCACGGGCTCCGTGCCACCTACCCGGGCCTCTGCTGGGCCATCGCTGCCCTGAGACTGCTCCACCTGACAGCATCCTCGTGGCTCTTTTCTCTTGTAAAAGCAAAACTTGTCAGAAGGGGAAAGAGTCGGGCGGTCTTTCAACTCTGAAGCTTTTCACGATTGTAGTTTTAAGTCATGAGGAATACGGTTGGATGAATCGCAGCACACACTGAGGCTTCCAGACTTGGGGAATGGGAGAGGAGAGAGCGCAGGGCTGTTGGGAATCTTCCACTCCGAGAATGATGGAGTGCATTTCTCCGCAGCCAATTCCAATCCCCAAATCCCCGTTGTGCTGAGGAGCTCTCCAACTAACACAGGAAATGCAGTCACTGCCCGGCACCGTATTAATGATTTATACACCCCGCACCACTGCTTTTGTTCACTTGCGGGGCCTGGTCGTGTTAATAAAGGAATTTCTGGGAGTGGGGTCCCGGCTTGCCATGCTGTTCTGCTCAATGCAGTGCAGGCTGCTCCATAAATCAAAAGAATTTAGTGCTTTACAACCTTCCTGAGCTTCAGAGATCATGTGTGCGTGTGCGCGCCTGTGTGTGTGCATGCGTGTGTGTGTGTGTGTGTGTGTGTGTGTAATCAGATTCACCTAGGGACATTTTCACTGCCTTTCTATAAAGAATGAATGAAGGAGGGGTGCCATCTATCTTAGGTGCTTCAGGGTTGATTGGTCCGTTTCACAGTGTTATCAGGGCCCTATTTGTTTCCCATTTGGTGTTTATGCTTTATGGTGTTGTCAGTGAAAATGGGCTGACACCATTTTATTAGCATAAAGAGATGCAAGATCACATTAGAATCCCCCTTCCTTCTGTATCATCAAAAACAACAGACAAGGGAGCCAGGAGGTACCAGAAGAAGAAGCACCACTATTTGCTACAAATCAGTAGGAAATTCAGGTGTTCTTCAAACAATGGGATTTTTGAGGCTTATAAAAAAACACCTTCAGTTATTCATAGAAAAAGAATGCTGCTTTGTTTTGAAAATGAGTGAGGACATTTGTTTTTCCGAATTGAGGATTCTAGATCAAGGAAAGTTTCTCCTGTCTTGTAAGCCACAGAAAACTGATTTTAACCTCAGATTTTTTTTCTCTCTAATTAAAAGGGAAAAAAATGATATAATCAAATGGTATATTGAATGTTCAATGCCTCTTTTAAGATATTTGCGGAGAAAAGCCCTGTGTTTTGGGTTTTTTTTTTCTTTTTAATTGTGCTTGCGTTCTCTTAATTATATCATGCATTACATTTCGTGTGTGGTTATGTTTTTTTTTCCCCCTGTAGAACTAAGCACTGAAAACCTAACAGAAATCTGAGTAGGAGTTTGAGGGAAAAAAAAAAAAAGCAGAATATTTAGAAAATTGGAATGATACTTTAAGCATTCTATCCAATAGGATTGTTTTTTTTGTATAGGGTGAAATCGTGATTTTAGGAAATGTGCCTGACATAAAATAAAAAAAAGATATGTGAGGCTTTCAGGAAATAAACATGTCAATTTGGTCGAATTCTTAAAAAATGTATGAAAGAGTGCATGCTATGACTACTGAATAGAGCCCCAGTTGACCCCTACCCAAACCAGGGCTTGAATTTGCTTTTATAAATGTGGGAAGTTTTGGCTAACTGGTTCTTATTCACATTTATGCTTATGAGAAAATTAAAAATGTTTTTGGAAACTGTGTAGGGTCTTAGCCATAATGAAATTTAGGTGAATACTCAGTTGAAAAGACTAACTCTTATAGTCTTGTCTTCCTGAAAAGTAGAGGACAGGATGTACATATTTACATAAGTAAATAGAGAATGTTACAAAATTTTTTCATCACAGGAAATATGAGACAGCATTTTGGACTAAGAAAGCAGGTGTCCAGCAAATGCAGTTTACATTTATATTGTACTGATTTTTTGTGTTTGCCTTTGTCCTCTCTTATAGGACTCTGAGAGTGTCTCATTGTCTTTAATTATGTCTACGAGGCACAAGACAGCAGTCAACATCTGCTCTATTGTTTACTTGGTTTACATATAGCTTTGATGGGTTATTAAACAATCTATTTTTCAAACCGAAAACAGAGAAACCAGCCGAACCCATATTATGGCATTTTGTAAAGACCCATTATGCAATTAGCACTTGGGATTTGTGCAAAGCTGGTGATTCACCCAAATAAACATCCCTTTATTCTGATAGCTCCTCTTGGCTTTGTGAAAAATATCAATTTCTCAAAAAATAAAATCACATTTCCTCCTTAATCATGTAGCATGCCAAGGAGATGATGTTACTATGAGGGATGGATCCTTCACTTTTTATATCAGAAAAAGAACAACTCTCCAAAATAATGATGTCTTTAATTCAAGCCAGCAATTACTATATTACATAAGACAACTAGAGGCTTACACATAAGACAGACTTTTGAGAGTTCATCTGATCCTATGGGAGAAGAGATATGCTGTTTTTAACCATTTATAAAATGTTCCGTATACTTCATGATCTATTTATGAAAGATGTATCGAGTTGTCTATAGCAAAGTGTGCGACATCCATAATGATTAAATCAGACCTCATCCCTTCACTTAAGTAATTGGTTAATAATTAATTCACTTGCTCATTCATTCAACAAATATTTATTTAGCCTCTGCTCTGCCTCAGAAATTGGGTTAGTCACCGAGGGTACATAGACAAGGAAACCAACTTCATTTTCCTTCATGGAGCTTACAGGCTTCTGGGAAAGGCAGGTAATAACCAGGCACCCATTGTACAAATTTGTATTGCAAGTTGTGGCAAATGCTCTGAAAGAAGAAAAAAAAAATGTCAGGTCCACAAGAAACAGTGGGAGTTGCATTCGGGGATGAAGAGAGCTGTCTGTGAGGAAGTGGGCAGAGATGAAGAAAGTGGGCAGAGGTGGGGATTGGGGTGGCAGAGAGCAGGCCTACTGAGGCAGAAGGTGTGTATGCTGGCCTGACCATGGCCAGAGGTTCATAGGAAACAGAGCAGAAGCCAGTGAGCCCGGAGCACAACGGAGTGAAGGGAAAGAGGCAGAAGAACCACAGTGGCTTAGAACAACTGATGAGGGTGGGGGTGGGGGGTGGATTTCATTACAAAAGGAATTAAAAGGGGAAGAGAAATAATGGTAAGAGCTCTAAGCAGAGAACAACTATCATTGAACTTAGCCTTTAAACAGACCAGTTTGGCTGTTTTGTGGAGAATAGATTAGAGAGGGACAAGATTGAAAGCCTGGCCCAGGTAGGAGGCCACAGCAATAATTCAGGTGTGCCACGGTGATCGCTTGGTCTGGGAGTTGACAGAAGAGATGGACAGGAGCAGAAGTTTTGAAAAACAAGCCTGATACTCTCTGTGGCACCCCTTTATCCCCCAAATCTGGTGTTCAGGCAAAGGAGAACCAATGGAACATGCCAGAGGAGACATCTGGGGGCTTTGGTGAGGATGGTGACGTCTCAGGAGGGACTGACCTGGATGCATGGGGCTTCATTCAAGAGAATTACAGGCCAGTTTCAGCAGATGTCAGGCCAAAGATCCCCGATGTTACTTGGCCAGAGCTCAGAATCTCAGCAGTTGCTCTTGCACATTGTTTGGTAGTAGAGTTACCACATGCAAAGTCATATCCCAGCTCCACGGTAGGTCTCTCACAGCCTAACAACAAACTTCCAATATGATGGGTGAGGGGAGGGGAGAGCCAGTGTGATGAAGTGCCTCCTCCTGCCACCTCCAGGAAAGGGAGTACAGGAGGTAAACGCATTCTCATAGGTGTCAGGCAAAACTGGCTTTGGATCGTAAAATCATCACAGATCTTATGAACCCCTGACCAGCTACTGGGACAGATTTCTTCACTTCTCTGAAGCTGAGTTTCCACATTTGTGAAGTAGAGGTGATAACAGGACTAGTAACACGGGGTTGTTGTGAATATGGCATGAGGTGGTTCGTAGAACACCCGGCAAAGTGCTCAGCCAATGGAAAGAGCCAGAGAAATACTTCTATACTGGCAGTGATGATGATGCTGGTGAGGGTGGTGTGGTGGTGCTGGCGGGGGTGGCGGTGATAACAGTGTTACTGATGATGGTGGAAGTGACAAAGGAGGTGTGCTGGCGGTGGTGAGGATGACGTTTGTGGACGGCAGGGATGGTGATTAGAGCGCAGCACAGTAGTCTCATACGGGAACACCTGAATTCGGAGGTGCTCCCAATCTGCCACTTGCCATCTGTGTGCCCTCATGTCCAGGGACTTAACTTTTCTTTGTTTCAGTTTTCTCATCTGTAAAATGGGGATGATGATATTCATTGTTGGTCATCGTGATGACTACATAAGTTGCCATTTGTAAAAAAAAAAAAAAAAAGGCACAGTATTTGCTCTAAGAAACAAACTCTCCAATGAGCAGAGAGTGTTTATTGAATAACAAGCTGGCACAGAGTACAGCCCTTAAAAAAAGGAGGTACCTAGTGGCTTCTGGTCTGCTTCTTTATTCTTGATTTTGCTTTTCATAGTGAGCAGGAAGGCCGTCTTCCCCTTTCCTCCACTGCCAGACCCACCCCCTTCGCTCCATGTGTTCCGAGTATAACAGGTGTGTGGTAAGCCGGAGTTCTGGCAGAGTGTAACATGAAAAAGACTCCCAGTAATTATAAAAATAACAACAAGGGCTGCTTAGCGAGGTAGGCAGATGAGCACACCACTAGCCAGAATGATAAATAGCGCCTGCAAATGTTAGGTCCCAGTGGGAGTGTGGGAACATATGGGGATAAACCACACTAAAAGTTGGGCATCATTGGTAAGTTTAAACGGGTAAGGAAGGCCACTCCGGCGCCAAGTTTTTTTTTTTTTTTCTTCTTTTTTTATCCTAATTTTAAACCCTTCAGTTCCCTTTTGTCCCTTTGTTCTATTTTGGTCCTAAAAAGAGCATTCATCTTTGAGGCCAGCCATGGAGTCTCCAAGGAAGTGAGGTCTGGGTGGTAATCCTAAAACAAACAGGCACCCTGGAATCTGTGAATTTCCACACTGAACTCTATTCGGTATTCTTGGGGGAGATGCAAACGAACACAGTAAATACTTCATGGAATGCTGACTTGTTCAGATCTGTCATAGGTGGGTGTGCAGAAAAACGAGTACCTAAAAAAACCAACCAGCTCAGTGAGTTTATGAGCATGTGTAGAAAGGGGAAACCGATTTCTCCACCAAATATTATTTCAAAAGAAGAGATAGGGACAGTGGTAAGTTGATTTCAGGTTGATGTTTCTTTTTCTGGGTCTGAATATAGTTCTGAGATTGTGTAGTCTGTGTTGGCATGGCTCCGCAGCAGTGGGATTTCTCTGGAAGGATATCTTGGAATTCTTGTTAACGGCCCATGCAGGTTTTTTCTAGGACTCACTTAGGGGAGGTTTCAGCACGGAGGCAGTGTTTATAATGCAGGCACCTGATTATTGGTGCTCGCTCCTCTATAGGTTTCCAGGATTCCTTACTTAGCCAGTACATCAACATCCTTGGTGATGCAAAGCATGCAGAGGAAAGAAAATAGGATTTGGAAGCAGGCAGGCAGACATGGCCTTTGGCTATGGGCCTCCCACCCAACTAGCCAGGAATGATGTAAACTGTGTTATGCCTCCTCATCTGGAGAACGGGGCAGTTATGAGGACCAACACCAGAGAATTATTAAAAGATTAAAAGAGTTAGTCTTTGAAAGAGCTTATGATGGCATTTGGCCCTTAGAAAGGTCTATAAACGTGTTTGTTTAAAAACAGAAGCCAAAGGTATCTTCTGTTGACTTCCTTTTGTGCACGTGCGTGTCTACTGTTCTTACCATCGCTATTGAATTAGTTCAGAATCTATTAGTTGCAAGGAACAGAAACCCAACTCAACCTAGCTTAAGCAACCATGGGAATTTACTGATCAATGCAGCTGGAATGCTTGGGGTCAACCAGCAAGCAATAAGTGAGTCGTCACTTAAATACTGGCATTCGTGTAAACAGAGGTGACCATGCTAAAATATAACCACCATGCGTGAAGCTCCTGAAAGTGGACCCAAGCGCGAGGAATATTTTTAGCACATGGCTACATGACTTAGTGTACTCTCCATGACAGCCTTGAAAGGAAGTATTATTACCTCTAAATTTATGAGTGAATTGAGATTCAGAGAGGTTAAGTAATTTGCCTAGGGCAACAGAGCCAGGAATCGTCAGATCCAGAATTTGAAACTAACTTTAGTATGGCCCCAGGATTCTGAGTTCCTAGCCAACAGGTCACATTGCTTTTATTTAAAATAAAATAATAAAATAAAATAAAATAAAATAAAATAAAATAAAATAAAATAAAATAAAATAATAAAATAATAATAAATAAAATAATAAAAACAACAAATAAGCAAGCTTGCTTTTTATTAGTCAGGTTGAGATCAGCCAAAAAAACATAAATAGACTTTTTAAATGTGTCTTTCCTGGAGAGGTAGCACACCCGTTGAATACATGACTCTGGAGCCAGACTCGCCGCTCACAGGTTATGAGATCTTGAGCAAGTTCCCTAACCTCTCTGTGTCTCAGTAACACAGGGATAATAACAGGACTTTCCGTATAAGATCACGATGAGGATGAAATGAGTGGATACATGAAGCAGCGGTGAGAAAGTATCTAGCAAATGCTAAATGCTACGTATGGTTTGCCGAGCAAGATATATTTAAAGAAAGGTCGTCATATGTATCAGAAAGGAAATGAGGTCACTTAGGGTGGTTCCTCTTTTGATGTTCCCACAGTGTCCCAGAGGGCACTGCTAATCTGGTAAGCCGAGAAGCCCACCTGTCGGAGGCACTCTTGCCACCAGCTGCCTGGCCATGACATGGCGAGGAAACCATTTGCAGCGGTCAGCCCCTTGGCCCGTCCTCACAGATGCTCAGCTGTGCGCTTGGCCCAGCTCGGCACTGGGGCCCAACCACTCGGTCTCGCCTGCAAGCGCAGACTGCAGAGTCTCTGAAAATGCAAGCATATGCTTCCTACCTCTCTGTTGTCCCCCAACGCTGGTTCTGGTGGGAGCCTTGCCATGCTTCCCACCAGCTCACTGGTCCGATAGTATCTGTCGCCTGGCCTGGAGCTGGGGGCGAAAGCCTCAACAGAGAAAGCCAGGCCCCAACTTGGGAGAACCGCTCATATCGGTACAGGAGAGCTGAGGGTGGGAGTTGATTCCACAGTGTCTGACTTGGTTTTGCATTGTGGAATGCCTCAGCACTTCCCCCAGCTGTTTGACCTTCTTGCCTTTCTGCAAACCTCATCCCTGTCAAGTTGCGGTGAGAGTCCTCCGAGCGGCCGGTAGACGTCCTCAAAGTCACGGTGCCAGTAAGCACGTCAGGATGATTCCACGGGAGGCCAGTCACCTGAACTGTCACCACGAGCCTGACTTCAGGGATTCTGACTCCATCCATGCCTTTCCTTTGGCGAAAGCACAGCACACATTGGCCATACACTTCAACATCTGATAGAGATCCCGGGGCTCCCCGGGATGAGTTTCAGAGGGGCCTTCAATCCCCTGTAATGATATGGAAAATTTTGTGAGTTATGTGCTATTTTCTGGAATGAAGGCCAAATTCTCAGAGTGGTCCATGCATCAGATATATGAGTTAAGAACCACCCCTTTGGGGGCAGCCCGGGTGGCTCAGCGGTTTAGTACCACCTTCGGCCCAGGGTGTGATCCTGGAGTCCTGGGATCGAGTCCCACGTTGGGCTCCCTGCATGGAGCCTGCTTCTCCCCCTGCCTGTGTCTCTGCCTCTCTCCTGTCTCTCATGAATAAATAAATAAAATCTTAAAAAAAAAAAAGAAGAAGAATTAGAAAAAGAACCACCCCTCTGCCCCAGAAGAGGCATTATTAGTATGGGACAGAGCCAAGGATAAGCCCGCCCCGGAGGTTGAGATGGTGCTTCAGCGTCGCAAAGGCAGGTGGTAGGATAATCGCTACAGCACTCCTTCTCCTAGGTCACCCTCCTCTCTTTCCTCCACCCACGCTTGCTTTTCGCTGCTGTTCCCACGTGACCAGCCCACTTCCCTGTGCCTTGAACCTCCTCTGCTTGGGGGTGTTTCTCCATTCCCTGAAGTCTTGGGGCAGCGGAGGCCAGCCCTCCCCAAGCCTCCAAGTGCCATCCAGCTCTCTGTACTGGCTTTGGGTGTGTCTTCCCTCTGCCTCCAGTGCCTACTGGGGTGGTTGAGATGGAGTGAGGTGCTGAGGGTGAAGGAGATAAGGAGGCCACTCAGCATGACTTTCGTCCTGGCCAGCATTTCTTAGAATACTTACATGGGGTCACATCCCAGAAAGGGGCTTCACGGAGTAATCAGCAACCAGGGCCCAGACAACCTCGTTCAAACTACAGCTCGTTTACCAGCCTTATTTCCTTTGTCATTCACTTCACCTCTCAGTGCTTCAGTTCTCTCGTCTCTAATGTAAGAAACCTAACAGAATCGATTTCAGAGGGCTATAGAGAGGATAAGCAGAGGGAGCGAATGTGATGAAATTGGTGCAGTGCCTGGCACAAAGTAAGCATCGAGTATTTGTTCAAATGGTGGAACTGTGATGATGATGATGATGTTGATGATAATGATGATGAAGAAGATGGTGATGATGAAGATGAGGAAGTAGAAGGGAAAAAAGGAGGAGTAAAGCACTTTGCACATGATTGACAATTAATTCTCAATGGCCAGGTATCACATAGCAAGATGAATACATGGATGGATGGGTGGATGATGGATGGATGGACAGATGGTCTTTTGGCCATCTAATAATTTCTGGATCAAATAAGGTCAAACAGGTTTCTATTCTTTTATTCTTACAAGACCTCTCAGGGGCTTTACTGTGCTAATAGGGCATCATGAACCCCCAAGAGGGATAGACTTCAGGCTGAATTTCTCCTACTTCTTTGGTCATGGGGTTCTTTTTACAAGGTAGCATCTTAGGAAGCTTCTGTTACACAGAGCACATGGGGAGATGCTAGTCCAGGCACTTAGTCACTAAGGAGAGAAGGATGCACGTAGAACTCAGGTGTTACAGCCAGTTCACAGGGAATAGAGTATGTGCATGGGGTTTGGGCAGAGACGCCCAGTTATGAGTTCTGGAGATTGTGCTATTTGGAGTGTCCCTGTGCCCAGCTCCTGCAGGGACCTGCAGCACAGACGCAGAAGATACAGGGAAGGGTACAAAGCAAAATTCAGGGGAGTGGCTGATTATCATCCCCAACTCTGAGAGTCCCTCGGGAGCATTTGTTTGCCTGAAGCAAGGTCAACAAATTCTCAAACCCAGTTGCCATTCATCCCAAGATAGGTCAAGGGTCGGTTCCTGAAGCATTGTTGATCTCAGCAGAGATGATGTGTGGGGTTGATATTCTTAGATTTGCTCATTCAGCCAGTCAGTCTGGCTTTCAGAGGAGAATCAGGTCAAGAAGCGCTTAATGAACCAAGAGGAGCCCGGTACTGCCTCTACCACTGGGGGTTCCAGTTTCTAATGATAATCAGCAGTCTCCTCACTTACAGGACCTACTGGAATTTTCTTTGTGCATCTGCATAACCATTTTTGGAGGTAATAGGGTGACCCAGTGTCCCAGATTCAAAAGCACTATCTTCATCATCCCCACAAACCCTCGCTTAAAATTGAAATTCTCATATTTTGGTTTCAGCACCATCTCTCCTATGTACAGAAGCCACACACACACATCCTTGTTAGCACCTGTGTCTTGATTTTTGGTTTGAGGTGTGGAAGGAGGAGGGAAGCTCTTATATAAGAAGGCACATGGCAAGTTAACTTTTGTAAGCACTGTTTTATTTAACCTATTAGAGGTTGAAAGGAGAAAGGATATTGATACTCCTGGTTTGAGGGAGGTCTGATTTGAGCTGGTTTGATCCTCCAGACCAGCTGTTGCTAATGCTGTTACCACTGCCACAGCTACCAGCACCCATTAAATGAGTGTCTGCTATGAGCCAGTCCCTCAGCTAAATGTCTGCGTGTTATTCTTTCTTAAATCTCCAGACCACCTGTGAGTTATGGTTACTAACAATATTCTTATCTTTTAGATCATGAATCTGGGGCACAGAGAGGTTAGGCAATTTACACGAGAAGACACAGCTAGCAGTTGGTAGAAACTAGGCTTTTCATATGGGCAGTATGGCTCAGTGTGAGCTCTTAACTACTATGATCTGGTGCTTTTGCAAGAGGAGGAGCCAGGAGAGGCAAGGAGTGTCAGACCGTGAGGGAATAGTGGTGTCATGGTGAGATGGAATGCTTAGCAGGCATTGGTCATTCTTGTAAGAGCTTTCCATTCATTAACTCATTTACACGTATTAACCCAAACCAATCCATAAGAGGGGTTGGGATACAGCATCTCTTCCTAGGATGTCACTTACCCAGTTGGATCGGTCCCCCACTGAAGATTCATAGGCAGTGGCTATAACTTGAGGAGCATCTGGTCGATGTCTCAGTACATCCTACCCACAGTCTGTGGAAGCTTTTCCTGTGGAGGATCAGGATGCTTTTGGTGTCCCCTCTGATGGGAATGGTGGGAACTCATCTGTCTGTCCCCAGCATCAGTACCATAACATTATGTAGCATCTCAGGGAATTTACTTCTAGGTAAATGGTCCATGCAAAGTAAAGCCTTTCCATGTTATTCTCACCTGCTTTGGATGGGGTTTGAATGCACGTCTGGGTGGTGAGTGGAGTTTGTCAACTTTACCCCAAGTTGTTGCCCTGGAGTGGTCACTCTTGATGATGATGGAGCAGGTAGTAGGGGCATTTGGAAGGGGAAACTAAAAAAAAAAAAAAAGGAAGGGAAGGGAAAACTGGCTCTTGGTAACTGACAAAGCACACATTTTGCAGTTTAAACTCGGATAAGTGACATAACCTCTCTGAACCCCCATCTCGTCCTGTGGACACCACTGGTGATTCTCAAGTGCTTACTGAGCATCTGCTCTATGTCCAGTCCTGTGAAAAAGACACGAAAAAAAAAAACAAAATTATCGAGGATGGGGGAGAAGAGATAAAATGGATCTCACCTGGATGTGGTCACCAGCCAGGTCTTTACCATCCTGGGACAAATCACTGCTGGTCTTCCAGGGGCCTAGACGGCTAGGTCGTGAGTGCTGCAGAAGGTGGAGAGGCTGCCAGAGGAGCCAGCATGTGGCTGCTTTTTGAAGGAGGGGGGCTGTCTTCAATAAGCAGCCAAGTGAGGGATAGAAAGGAGGCTCCAACAGAGACCTCACCGTGGGTACTGGTGGGGCCCAGAGAAGGCAAATGTGACATATCACAGAGATGAGGAGAAAACAGTTTCACGCAGATACACTAAAGACCTGAGGAAAAAAATAAATAAAAATACACCAGACCTTTTTGATTACTTTCCAAGTGCCAGGAACACCCATGTATAACCAGATCATTCCACGGCAGCAGCCTGCCTGCGAAGAGGTGCAGGTGTTGAGTCACTTCACCCCCGAGGAGACTAGGGCTCAGGACTAAGGATCTTATCCTAGATCAGATGCTCAAAGACAGCAGAACCAACATCCCAACTCAGCCTCTCCAACTTTGAGACTTAGGCTTTTTTTTTTTTTTTTTTTTTTTACTATGCCGGGACCCTCCCCCCACTACCTTGGACATTTGAGACAAATTTAGAGATACAGGAAGTCCTCAGAGGTCTGGAGACCCCTGCAAACCCTCAGCTTGACTCACATTTTCCCAAAGCAGCTATTCAGTCAGTCATTCTCCCAGGAAGCATTTTGGGAAACTTTGTTTATCTGGTCACCACCTCAGAGTCATCGGTTGAACATGTATGAATGGCAGGCTTCTTCATCTGAGCCAGTCTATCTCCCAGAGGAGCAGTCACACTTTACAGGGTTCTCGTACCTTGCTAGGGTGATTCCAGAACATAGGTGATGGTGTAGCTCATGCTGCTGGGTATCATGGGGAAGATTTTGCAGAACATGTAACATTGCAAGTTTGAATTGGAAGAAAAGGAAGAAGGAAGGAAGGAAGGAAGGAAGGAAGGAAGGAAGGAAGGAAAGAAAGGAAGGAAGGAAGGAAGGAAGGAAGGAAGGAAGGAAGGAAGGAAGGAAGAAAGAAAGAAAGAAAGAAAGAAAGAAAGAAAGAAAGAAAAAGAAAAAGAAAAATGGAAGAACGAATAGTTCTGCATAGCAGGCCAGATTGTACAGAGGCTGGTATCTATAAAAGTGTATGGCAAAGGCACCTTGCCAGACTGATTTGCAGAAAAAAAAAAAAGTGATTTGTAGAAGGAAGGACAGGGTGTATTAGAGGATGAATCTGGAAAAATAAAGGTTAGGAATATCATAAAGGGCCTTGAATACTGTAGGAAACTGTCTCTTCCCCAACTCGGCCTGGAAATGGGGTGGTGGTATGAGTGGGTCCATGTTCCGCATGGATCCATATTGTCAGATAAACACTGTCAATATCCAAATGATTGACAGTGCAATTAATATTGTCAGAGAAACATTCTGTTTTATGCTTTTTGTTCCGTTCTGTTTCAATGGTCCACAAGTGGCAGCTAACCCTTGGCTTCTTTTCAGGTGGCAGGTAAAGAATGGTGGAGACAGTCTCACAGAGTCTGATTCTCCTGCTCTATGGGGGAGGCAGATTCTTTCCAGACTTCAGGGATTATTGGTATGAGGAAATGTGGCCCAACGTTTCTAGATCTTCCAGGTTTTCAAGAGATACTACTATTGATCTAAATTTTACATGAGACACCTCCATTTAAAAATATCACCTCTCTTTTACACAATGCAGACAAACCATCATCGTCATCATCATCAACATCTTCATCTTCCTCCCCTTCATCCTCCTACCCAGCCTGGATTTGGTCCACAAGGTTGCAGTTGGCTCTGTTGACCAACAGAATCCATACGGCAGGAATTGGTCTCTGAGTGCTGTCCTCTCCCCACCTCCAGCCGACATTTGTGTTACTTTTTTCTTCTTCTACGTGAGTGTTTAAACTTTGGGTGCCTGCCATCCACAAAGGCTGGTGGCGAGCAGTGTAATCCTCATGTTCGCTCTCAGATGTGAGAGGGAGATGCAGCGTCTGACCTCGGCAGAGGAGCCAAGAGGGGGAAAGAGAAGGGCAGTCTCTGAGAAAGCAGTGTCATCATGGAAGGTTGGGGAAAGAAGATGGAAGCTGGGATGGTTGTTTGTTTGTTTGTTTATTTGGTTTTTATTTATTTATTTATTTTTTTGAGAGTGAGGGTAAGATTGAACCATCAAAGCCTGGCTAAGACCCCCCCACCCAAAAAAAAAAAAAAAAATCTCCTGATGGAAATCCTTGACACAGGGAAGATCAACAGGACTAGCACCAAGGAAGTGAAAGAAAAAAATCAAGAAGCACATGGGGAAGCAGAGGGCAACCAAAAAAGGAGGATATATTTGCTACTATATTGAAGTCTGACTTCCAGAGCCTTAATTAAAATATATGCTCTCAATTAGGGGTCAGCAAACCATGGTTTGTGAGCCAAACCTAGCCCATTACCCATTTTTATAACCCTCAAGCTTAGAATGGTTGTTAGACCTTTTCAAGAGGGGGAGAAAATCAAGAGAAGACTATCTCATGACAGGTGAAAATTACAGGAAATTCAAATTTCAGTGTTTGTTTCCGCATTATAAATGGTTTCATGTGACAGTAGCAGTTTTGAGTGGTTACAGCAAAGAGCTGAGGTCCTCAACACCTGAGCTATTTATCATCTGCCCATTTATAGAAGCAAGTTGCCCTCCTGTCTGGGATGGCCATAGCAAATATTGATGCACAGCCCTTCCCTTGAATTCTGTGTTTCTGAGGCCTATCTGTGTCTCCTAGCCACTGCTCCCCCAATCTCTGCTTTATTCTTTTATTCTGCATTTTCAAAGTCCCTGCAAAACAAGCAAAAGAAAACAAAACAAAACAAAACAAAACAAAAAACAAAAACATGAGCTTAATACCATGCACTAGACGTTGGATAGCCAACCATTTATCATGAGTCGTGCGCCGAGCCAGTGGTTGAGGAGGGATGCACAGAAGGTGATGTCTGCCTTTTAGCAGAGGGAGTGGATGTAAGAAAAAAGAATTATGGTCTAGGAATACTGGGTGCTTCTTGTTTGGAAAAACAGAGCCTGTGTTCAGAAAAAGAGGTTTTACTGAAGGATTGTCATTAAATGTTATGTTTTATGACTGCACAAAGTTTTCAAGGTGGGTTTGGAACAAGGATATGTTCAATTCAAACAGTTCCAAAAGCAAAATTGCTACAGATTTTACATGACAGTAATATATGAATGTAAAATCAGAATCAGAAACAATGTGGATAGCAGCTGTTAGGGTTGGAGGTGGTCAGGACACGAAGACTGGAACACAAATACACAGGCAGTAAAAGCCAACACAACCGACAGAGGCCCACCTCTTCGTCTTTGAGCTTCCTGGCAGTCAAAATGAAAAGAGTCACAAAACAATGAGCCCTTTTCTTAAGAGATAGGAGGAAATGGATGCTCCTCATGCAGAATCAGCAAAAACTTCTGTTCCGTGCAGACTTCTTGAAAAGCAGAAAGGCAGTGCCCTCACTGCAAATGATAATAGCCATGTGTCTATATGCCCCATGTATAATGCATTTCTCATTTCTCTCCGAACCCATCAGGTTCTTTAACCAAAACAACGTATACAGTAATAAACACAATGATCCTTCGTATTTATGGAACTCTGTGGCTCCCAAAACACTCCTGTAGTTTTGCTCTCTGGAGTTGTCTTGGGGAAGAGCAAGTGCGTATTGTCACCTCTGTTCTAGTTTTAGGAAACTAAGTATCTAAATGTGTAAGTTTCTGGACTCTGTGACCAAATTATTTCCTGTCTCCTCCTCCAATGGTCTTTGCATGCTATAACCGGGAGGAGGCATAATCCAGTCAGGCCCAGCCCTTACCAGAGTGACCAACAGCCCTCCCATCCCGGGAAGCTGGCGTGTGGCGATGCCTCTGTCCTCCCTGGTAACTTCTCAGAAGCGCGGTGTTGAAAGTCATAGTCAAAAGCTAAAGTTAGAAACAGTATCAGGCTGTTAAGTAAGAGGGGTCAACTTGCAGCTGTTACTGGAGCTTTCTGAATTGTAACAGTGTGGCCACTTTGATACAGGAGAATCAATTACAGAGAAACCTTGTCAAGATGGCCAAAATTCAGCCTTAAATAATTGAATTCTCTGCCAAACGCTGTCCACTGTCGTTATCTAGAAATGTAATTATGCAGCTAAATCAAGCAACTAAAATTAGTGTAGTGTAAAAACACCTTGGCTATCTAAAAGTGGAGGAATTGACATTTGGATTTAGAAAAAGCCAATAGTTGAATATGTTTTGTGGTGTCTGAAGCGCCCTGAGTTTCTACAAAATCTATATCCTGTGTCCTGCTTAGAGTTAGAGGTGGAATGTGGCACGTGGATATTTGGTTTGAAGCTGATTTCCAGTGATCCCTGGGCCTTCGGTGTTAGCTGAGCGGACTGGCTTTGTCTGTTCCCCATCCCCGCTCTTGAAACCGGGGAGCTCTCCACCGGCCCCCGTGCCTTCCCTCTACAAGTGACAATTTGAACGTATCTGTACCATTGATCTGAGGCCAGAGATGTGTCCATACTGACTGCCGAGACAAGAACAGGAAACACGGGATGAGACTGGCTATTGGCCTACAGTATTGTACAGAGGGCATCATGCCAAGGACTTGGTCATGCAACCCTATGAGGTATGGTCTGTTATTATTCCATTTTCCAGATGAGGAGACCAAGGCTCAGAGGCTCGGCCTGAGAGCAAACAATCCAGCTAGTGTGAGCCTCCTTACCTGTTGTGTTCGCCTGGACCTGATAGTAGTTCAGACGGTTCCCAGAATAAGTGACATAGCCCATGTCAATAACTTCATTCATTCTCTGTGCTTAGCACCCTCTGCAAATGTTAGCTGGTATGATTATTGGACTGTTTGTGCAGATTTCCCCTTTAAAATTAAAACCAGGGCAGCCCAGGTGGCTCAGCAGTTTAGCGCTGCCTTCAGCCCAGGATATGATCCTGGAGATCCGGGGTCGAGTCCCGCGTCCGGCTCCCTGCATGGAGCCTGCTTCTCCCTCTGGCTGTGTCTCTGCCTCTCTCTTTCTCTCTCTCTCTCTCTTTCTCTCTCTCTCTCTCTCTCGAATAAATAAATAACATTAAAAAATAAAAAGAAAATAAATAAAAATAAAAATAAAACCAGAGAGAGGGAGAGAGAGAGGGGGACACAAACTATACTATCACCCTAGCTTCTCTTGGATCAGGACCAAAGGCTGCCCACATTAACCTCCTTGAGTTTTAAGTGGCAACTGATAATCCTATCAATTTACGTGCTCAGTATTTCTCTCTACAAAGCCCATCTGGACTCTGTCCTTTGCCTTTTGTCCAAATTCTTTGGAAGAGCCCAAATCCTATAGCCGGACTACCTCTCTCTCCCTGTCATTTGGTTGGTCGGTCTCTCTCTCTCTCTCTCTCTCTCCGAGAAGTAAATTAATGAAGAGTATTTGGTTAGTCATGTTAGGCAAGCCGTTCCCAAAATAGCACCTTCCATTTTGGTAGCTTCAACTCTGCAGCTGCTGTTTCTCCTCGTCGTCTGGGAAGAAAACTTTCACATTAAGAGTTGCTGATGCGGATTTTCTTTCTTTCCCCCTCTCGGCGTTGATGAGCGCTTGGCTCCTGACAGAAGCGATTTGGCTCTCAGCTTTGTAGTTCGGAAGAAGTTGGGTCTATAGATTTTCCCCTCACTCTCCATTGATGTGTTGAGCTTCAGAGGGAATAATACCTTCACGTAAAGCATGTTGCCTTCTCAAGGAGTCCTCCTGCATCCCTATGGCGTGCCTATGATCGTTCCAGCAGCCCCCTACTTCCCCGGACTGATCCAGGTAATTCAAGGCCACTGCCAGCAAGCAACTTAACTCCAGAGTGCTCAGAGTAATAATTGGAATTTTTATGGTTGAGAAAGCAAACACTTTTAATACAGGAAAAAGCCCTCGTGTAGTCAGTGGGAAGACAGTAGGAAATCAAAAAGATGGATCACCCTAATCTGGCTATTGACATCTCTCATGGCTGAATAAATGGTGTAGTTGAGCTATATTTGCTTGTATTGATCTGGGTGCTGTTTAACATTCATGCCTTTGCTTCAGGAGGTTGACCACAGGGCAAAGGATTTGCTCTCCTTCCCAGCTTTCTGAGGGACTCAGTCTCCCAGAGCAGATCATGAGGCAAAGTAACTTATCATGAGGTGACTTGGTTAAGAGCTTGAACCCAGGAAATAGAAAAGGCATGAAATATGCATCAATTCATATGTTTGCCTTCACGTGGATTGGCTATTTTCATAGAGGCCCTCCCCCCTCCGCCCCCGCCGACCCCGACCTGGGTTGAGGGGTGGCATCGAGGCGAAAGGGAACACTCTGTTGATGGTTAATTTATGAAGTTGAGCGATTATTCTAGGAATCCCTTACCAGCTGCTTACATCTTAATGATGGCAAGAAAGTGGAGGATTGAAATGTGTGTTGGTTTTACTTTTAAGGCTATTAATTCTGTGCGGGGAGAACCATCTAACCAATAAGGTACTTGGGATATTTTTTCCCCCTTACCATAAGTTTGTCTTTTTAAACAAGCGTTGGCTTCTGGGTGGGTGTATGTCTGAAGTTCTCTGTGGAAAGCTAACATCGAGTAAATGACAGAGTCTGTACATCGTGGGGAACCCAGATGGTTAGGTGATTGTTGTTTGTTGGTTATTTGTTTGAGAACAGCCATCCCTTTGTAATGAATCCTGTATCGCGTTTTTACCGGCAAGGAAAACAAAATGTCTTTTGTGTTTCCTGCACCTTTTCACCTTCATTCCTGTCCCTTGCACTTCTGGATAGATTTCAAAATCCTGCAATACCCTAATTAAAATTTCTGGGGAGGGTTCTGGTCAAATACATTTTCCCCCCTTTTCTGGATGGTTCTTGTGAACTTTAAGAACTTCAGTGATTTGAGACATGCAGGGATGATTCTAAATACTAACAGAACATTCTATCATCCTAGATTTATGGCCTCTGCTCAGTTTGGAAACTCCTGTATTATATGTGAGAAATGAGTAGACCATCTGGAGAATGGTCCTTCACAACATGGAAATTATTCCGTCTTCCCTGGCATAAGCAGGTCCGTGGAGCACACATGGGGCCTGAAGCAGGAGTCCATGGCAAACTGGAAGGCCTTTGGCTTCTATTGGAAACTTGGGGTGAAGGTCAGCTGTTGGAGTTTTGTCAGACCCTCTGCTGCCCTGTCCGATAAATAATTACAAGCAAATCGTGCCCTTCACTCTATGCTGATTGATGCTGAAATTGCTTTTGAAAGTTCTCATAAGTTCCTGTTATAGATTAAGTGCCGGTGTAGGAAAAATAGTGGCACCCACTGAAATGGGTGAATGTAATCAGGCTTAATGGACTTCAGAGCTTGTTGGGAATTAAATAACTATCGATTTGCTGGAATGTTGCTGTCATTACGAAATGCCACTCTGGACGTATTACCCCAATGATAGATGAGGAGACGCGCAGGCCAGCAGAGAAATTGGGGAGGCCCTATTTCTTCCTCCTTTGCAGAGTGTTTTGAGAAACATACCCAGTTATTTTTGGAAGGGACAAGTGATTTTACTTGCAGATCTTAGCCCTATCATACTTTGTTTTCCCAAGTGACACTTCTGGTAACTAGTTACCCATAAGTCAGGAGAGCAGTGCAGCGGGGAGCGTCTAGACCAGCTGCTGTGACATATTCATCTCCTTCCTCTCCCAATCCCCTGGAACACACTGAAATGCTATGGCTAGAAAGAGACTAGCTTCATTTCTGGTTTGCTGAGAGAGCCTGTTATTTACCCATTGGCGTCAAGAAACTTAAATCACTCCATTGCAGTAACATTTGCAGGGGAGGAAAAGCAGCTCAAAGAGAGAAAAATTGTAACACACACACACACACACACACACACACACACACTCACCTTCCAGCTGAGGCTTCTGACACCAGCTGTCCTGCATCCCAGCAGGCTGTATCAGCTTGCTTACCAATTCCTTGACCTTGTGTTTTTGTTTTTGTTTTTTTACCAACTCTTCAAGAATTGCAGGAGCTTTCCCATAGGGAAGTAAGGTGCCACCCACACCTTAATAATGTCATCAGCAAGACATTAAAGTGATCCAAAATAGTGTGCATACTCCATCATCGGTAGTTAGTTCACTGTGACTGGAGATATGCAAACAGAGTTGTAGTGACCACTTGACAGGGTTGTTGGATCAGAGTTTGAGATTCCTCCCAAGATCTTTCCAACCTCAAGAGCCAACAATTCTGTGGCAGAAGAACTTCTGTTTCATAATTCTTTCAAGTGCCACTTTTCTTATTCATAGTAGCCTTGCCCTGTTTTGCTCTACTCAGTTGAAGAAAAAAATAATTGACCAGACATCATCACAGGCTTTGAGAGAGCATCATCTTGGTCTGGCAAAAACAGAGAGTGGAGCTGTTTTCCACTAATTCTAGGGCTTGTTATTCAACAAGGTCTTTTGTTCCAAGAGTGGATCCAATAGTTACAATGAGCCCCACCTGCCATCCCTCGGGAGAGCCAGAATTGTTACCCTCTTGGATTTTCTAACCACCCCCACCCCCCCAATCTCATGTCTAAACTTGTTGAATGTTTAGCAAGGTAGATCGTTTCTCCTTCCATCCATGCAGAGAATTCCAGAATGGCCATGTGGGATTGAGCTGAACAGTTGGGACAGTTTCATGGGTAGTTAGAAGCAGAAGAGGAAAAGAGTAGTATTACCAAGTGCATTGTATAAACATCAATCCTTTCCTTTGGTATGGATCTCAATCTCAGAATCTTTGGATAAAAGGGAATAATGTATGTCCCTATCGAACCTCTTTATGTACTTTAAATGTTCGACAATACCTTGAATGATCGATGAGCTGTATGATCTGAGAACAAAGAAGGTCTGACAAGTCAGTTGTGAATCGGTCTTGAATCCAAAAGTTGCCAAGATGACTTAGCCAAGCCATAGACCATGGCCGCACAAGACTAAACGACATCAGAGAACAGTGGCTTAGTAAGTGATTAGTCTGTTTGGTTAGCATTTAGGTCTAATGAGCCCTTGGCTCTGGGTTGTGAGTTCAGATGTGCACTCCTCGCTGTAGATATCTGCCAAAAGTTCTGCCCTTTGACCATATGTGGCCGGATCATTCTCCACACTGGGGCAGGTACTCCCCATCCCATCTAGGTATTACAGATAATGGATCAAAAGACTATTTTTCCTACATGGAAGACAGTATAAACAGCACGAATGTGTTAATTTAGTGATTCCTTCACTCCTAACGTGTTTTATATCAGGCACTGCTCTGGATACCCAGGACACTAAAGTGATAGTTACAGCCACAGACCTGTAGGTTCACAGCCCATGAAATCGAGAACACTAGATAAACACAAAGCTGATACTGCAAGGAAAGCATTAAAAAAGAATGACAGGGAATAATTATTGAGTATTTGCTCTCAGCCAGGTGCTGTGCTAAACACTTAGGTATATTGCCTCGATTTGTTATTATAAAACCTTAACATGGGGTACTATTGGCCTACCATCCCTTATCTGTAATTTTAAATTCCAAAAAGCTCTGTAAATCAGGGTTTTTAGGAGGGGGAGTTTGGCACCAAAACTCATTTGGGAAGCAAACTTGACCTGAAATGATGTGTGCCTATTTATAGACTTTCTATATCCCACTTGGTGTGAATATTCATATATTTTGCTACAGGGACATTTATGTGTTTGATTTCAGAGTGTTGTCCCAGACCCTACTGAGGGTGTTACATAATCAGTGTTTCCACTGAACTACCTTTCTGAAAAAGACAGTTCCCCACCCCATCCCCCATAAAAATTTGAATTTCAAAATACAGATGACCCCAAAGGTCTCAGATAAAGAATCACAGTCGTGCATTATGATGCCTCTTTTGCATACAAAGAACCTGAAACTGACACTCCAGTAAGGTAACTTGTCCAAGGTCACAGGAATGTCAGTGACAGACTGAGATTTGGATCAGGTATGTTGGGCCAGAGCCTTCCCTCTTCACCAGCCTACTGTTGAGGTGCATCCATGGGAATTCATAGGAAAACACATGAGACACGGGGTAGGTGGAGGTCTCTTTGAGTAGGGAAGAGGGCGGTTAAAAGGGTAAGGTGGCATTTGAGTTGAGCTGTAAAGCACCAGCAGGCATCAACTGGGTAAGCAAAGGAGAAAGCTCTTCCTAGCAGAGCAGAGCACCTTGCAGAATTCGTGGTGTTGGGGTGATGTGTCGAGATAGAGCTTCAGTATCTTCCCCATCCCATTGACACTGTGGAATTTGACATCGTTTAAGCATAGGACTCAAAAGTCAAAAGATATAGGTCAAAAGGAGCTGCAAGGATCTCAGAAATGAACATTTCTGAGTGCTCCACTTGCGAATGGGCTCTGAAACACTCTTCTGTGAATCCAGCAGGTGAGTATCCGCTTTCCTGGATTTGAGTCCTGAGCACTCTTTGCCATCTTTTCTGTATGTTTTCTAACTCAACATCACAGAGTAGACGGTGGCAGAGAAAGGCTGATTGGTGCCCCCCCTCATAGGGATGAGGATGGTATAAGCAAACCCCTGTACTCTGGATTTCCAAGCAGGGATCGGCACCGTTTAATGTGGTGACGTAGTTCATGACAGATCTGCATACACTTTTGCAGTGATGCCAGGAACTGCCAAAGTGCTGCTTCTGACAGTGGCCCAAGAGTAACCATCCCCACAGGAAGGTAGGGGAACATGTAAAGAACTCGCAGGTCATTTAGATACACTTTTGGATAAACCTAAAAGACGTAAACTTGTTTTGGTCTGTGGCTGATATCGCTGCCCTGCGATGTTATCAATATGTTTGGAGTATCTGCTGATCGGGAAAGACATCAGAACGTACACCTGCTATAAATGCTAGTGGTGTCATTTACTTTGAGGCAACTCCATCTTAGTCACTAAGTGACTTTTCTCTACTGCCAAAGAGGCCGTGTCAACAGCAGACTAAATTAAAGAGTCAGGGAGGTGGCGAGGAGAATTTGGAGTCAAATGGGTCCGGGTTGATATATTGGCCCTGGCATTTACTAAGCGTGTGGCCTTGGGCTTGTCAATTAACCTCTCCAAGGCTGTTTGCTCAGCTACAAAATGAAAGCAGGAATACCTGTCTTGCAAGGTGGGTTGTGAGCTTTAAATGTGATTCATTTCCTCATTCAGCAATTATTTACTGAGCACCTACTGTACGTCAGGCTGTGAAGTAGGAGATGGTGATGAGGCAGGATAGAAGACACACAAGACCCCTTTCAACATGAAGCTTACATCCTAATACGTAGGAAAGATCTGATACTATCTATCTACCTACCTACCTACCTACCTACCTACCATACATATAGTAGGGTAGATGTTTATTCTGCATTATTTGAGGGAAAGAGAAAGAGCAAAGAGAGAGAGAGAGAGGCATGATGAATCTTTATTCAGGACTCTTTTATTCATAAGCAACAAAAATCCAATTTGTATTGGCTATAGGGGAAAAAGAAGACAATCCAGCTTCAGGCACAGTTGAATTCAGAGGCTCCAACAAACCCAGTCATGTGTCTCCACAACCCCACAGTGGTTGTCTTTTCCTGGTCTTTGTTCACAAGCACACCACATCCAAGTGGTGGCAAAAATGGTGCCCAAGCAACTCCAGGCTTGGATCCCAACCCATCTTCACAAGTCTCTTCCGCAAAAGTTCCACATAGCAGTCTCCTCATCTTATCTTGTAAACTGTGCCCACCCCCAAAGCAATCATCTGGACTCACTGCTCACGTTGGAGCTGCAAGGGGCTGTAGTCCTCCCAGACTAAGCTGTAAGGGGCTGTGGATAGATGGGAAAAAAAATGAGTTCTGTTCTCAACATGGGGTGCTGGACAGGAAAATACCGGGTTCTCATGGTCAGCAATCCTAGCTGAAGCTATTACAGAAATCCAGGCATGTGTTTTCTCCTCTGAACCCTGCACACACCCTCTCCAGGGAAGGAAGTGTGGGATCCTGATCTTAATTATCCTCTTTGCCTGATGCCAGTGATCCTACTCACCAGGCAGTTAGCTGTCATCCAAAGCACCTTGCTTCTCCATTAATGATCAGACATATCGAAGTAGGATATGGCAATTTTATTCGGTGTTAGCCCACCCAAATTAATCACAGTACTGTCTCCCACAACAAAATGGTCTGTTTGGAGCATTCCCACTATTTTCCAGGTGAGGACACCAGGCATGGTCTAGGGAAGTCAAGACAGTCTGCTAAGGACATTTAGTGACAGCATAACTGAAGCCAAGATTGGGCTTCTCAGGCAACAACATCATTTCTCTTCTATTAGCAATACATACACGAATAAATATATAAAGAAAGGAAAACCAAAGCCTTCCAGTTAAGTTTGAAATAATGTGGATGGTCCGTCGTTCCAAGGAACTTCGGAGATGCTAGCGACTTGCCCTGTACTGTATTCTAGAAATGCACTTTTTTTTTTTAATTAAAAGATTAAAGGGACACTGTCAATCTCTTCTGATTAATATCAGTCCTATAAAAAGGATGTGTTTCTGCAGCAACCATCTGTCATTTTGATCATTTTAAAGGCATGCTATATCAGCAAGTCTGCTTTTTATAATACGTTGGCATGGGACAAGCAGAGCTGGAGAAACTTGTGGATTTCACACTCCACTTTGCTGCTTTGGTGTTCAGCAATCTGAGCCTTTGATGGGGAAGCGGAGCCCCCTCCCTGTCTTTTAAAGGTTGTTTTGGGTAAGTGTTTTCGCCGGCTGATTTATGACAGAGATACTCACCCCTATTTATGTTTCTCTCACGTCTAAAGATAGTTCCATCACACATGCATCCCACCAGCATGCAACCAGCCCGTGCGTCCACTTGATTAACTGCTGAACCTTAAGAGGTGTCCAGAAATATTGAACTCAGTACTCCTCAGGTCTTTTCTTGTCGGCAGCTCCTGCAAATGCCCGGTTCCTAGCTTGAGCCCTTTGGGTTATAAGACCCAAGTCTAAGACCCAGTCTCATGGGAATCCCTGGGTGGCTCAGCAGTTTGGCGCCTGCCTTTGGCCCAGGATGTGATCCTGGAGTCCCGGGATGAAGTCCCACGTCGGGACTCCATCCTCCTTGTGTATGGCTCCTGCATGGAGCTTGCTTCTCCCTCCTCCTGTGTCTCTGCCTCTCTTTCTCTCTCTATGTCTATCATTAATAAATAAATAAATAAATAAATAAATAAATCTTAAAAAAAAAATAAGACCCAGTCTCTGTCCTCAGAAGTAGCATACATGACAACACTAATGGCAGGAGAATCAGAAGTTAATCACAACTGCTTAAAGTTAGAACTCAGTAGAGTCTCAACCCCACTCGGCCCTGGAGTAGGAGTAGGTCTTTACCACTGTTAGTAGCTTACGCGGTCAAGATGGATTTTCCTACAGTCCCAGGAAGATGGCTCTCTATGGATAGTTTTTCATCCTTCCCAAAGGACAAGGTTTCTGGTGTGTTCCAGGAGACAAAGGGTAGAGTTTTTTGTTTGCTTGTTTTTTTGTTTTTTTTTGTTTTTGTTTTTTGGTTTTCTGAGGAAGAAGGGTGACAGCAAGAATTGTGTCTCTGAAGCCGTGGCCAGTCCTGTCCTATCCTACCTTGTGTGTGGCTCCGAGTAATGCAGTGAGTTCAGCATGTCATGCTGGGGGAAGAGGGTGGCCTCCCTCAGCTGTTACTGTTCCTTCCACTTTCTAATCTGCCCTGGCTCCTAGAGGTGGGGAGCATTTGGGAGAGGCAGTCAGCTCATGCATTCCAGGGTGTTCTCATAGAGTGCTCTCTGTAGAGCTATTTCTTCTTATTTCATGAGGGGGTTTATTTTTTTTTTAATTTTATTTTTTTAATTTTTATTTATTTATGATAGTCAGAGAGAGAGAGAGAGAGAGGCAGAGACACAGGCAGAGGGAGAAGCAGGCTCCATGCACCGGGAGCCCGACATGGGATTCGATCCCGGGTCTCCAGGATCGCGCCCTGGGCCAAAGGCAGGCGCCACACCGCTGCGCCACCCAGGGATCCCCCATGAGGGGGTTTAGATCAGAGAGTTTAAAGTGTCGGATTTAGACCAGGGGAACCTGAACCTGGCCATGACCTTCTCCTGGTGACTTGGGGCAAGTTGCTGGACCTCTCTCAGTCTCCCCTTGCTCATCTATAAAGGAGTAATATGCCATATTCTCTACCTCCCAAAGTCAAAGTCAGAAATAAAAGTGTGCAAAAAGGGAGAAGAAATGTGTGGGAAATATCAGAAAGGGAGACAGAACGTAAAGACTGCTAACTCTGGGAAACGAACTAGGGGTGGTAGAAGGGGAGGAGGGCGGGGGGTGGGAGTGAATGGGTGACGGGCACTGGGGGTTATTCTGTATGTTAGTAAATTGAACACCAATAAAAAATAAATTAAAAAAAAAAAAAGGACCACACCCGAGGCCTTTGCAGTACAAACATAATGCTATTCAGGCAGCATGACATAATGCCAAGGTCTGGGCGCCCCACTCAGACCAATCTGAGCAGGCATCTTGGCCTCTGTGTGAGGTGGGGTTTCCCTTTCTGAGCTCCCATTGTCTCAACTTGACAGTGGGGGACAGTCTCACTTACTCCAGGAGGGAGTCCTGAAAATGTGATGAGATGACACTTGCAAAGCATGGAGAACAGCCTCTGCTCTCTGTGGGCACTTCATTATGGATGGCCAACATTGCTTGCCGCCATGGTTTTTCTCATGATATCCTGGGTGGCTGCACTTTCTTTTTCATATGAAGATGCTCTAGGTTTGGGGGTGAGGAGGCACATTTGTATCTCTCTGTTCCCTCTCAGTGCAGATTCTCAACAACCAGGGACATGCATTTTGGTGCAGCTGGTTAGAGTAGGGTGCCATTGGGGAAGGCTGTGGAGGAGAGAGAGTGAGCAAGCAAGAGAGAGAAACAATACCATCCTGTGGTTTGACCAGGGAATGCGGCCAGGCACAGCCCATGGCCTTGGGTTGTATCAAACTCCCAGCCCTTCTCATTCCCCAAGTCAATGGCCTGGGAAGCTGGGGCTGCTGGTCACACACAAAGCAGCATGAAAAAGGCCTCCCTCGTACTGAATTCTTGTCCAAATCTTTGTCCTCTGGCTCCAGTAGGACTTCTGGGGCTGGAAGTGGAGCTGGCTGAGAGAAGTGGACTTTGAAGAGGGGAAGAGAGGCCCATCCCCTCCCCTCCATGTGGCCATACCCTTCTGGGGACACACTCTTTGGGACCACCCACACCCCTGTTCCATGCAGCTCTTAGCACACTGTGGGCGCTTAATAAATGTTAAATAATAAGAATAGCTCCCATCTGTCAGCACCCGGTGGCAGGGAGGAGTGTGAGTGCAAGACTGCCGACTGGCACCGGGCAGCTTGCTGGGAGCCTTCGGGGAAGAACACGGCTCCCAGTCACTTCCAGGACCGCCTTTACCGGTGTGTTCTCCAGGCCTGCTACGGTCAGCGTGCGGGCAGGCTGGTCAGCGGTGTACCGTCCACCCCGGGCCCCGGACTGTGCATCAGAGGGCAGGGCCTGGTGAGCCTTATGTTTACCAGCAGCCCCGGGTTTTCCGTGAGCAGCTGGATTTTGGAACTGGTGTTGCCCGACAACACAGGGGCTTTGTCGAGGTTTAAAAGGGGCGAAGGATCTGCCCTCTGAGCAGACGGTGTCATAAATTTATACTTCCGTCATTTTCTTGGAAGAAAATGCCTACTGGGCTTTTCACATTTAGTTATAATAAAAACAACAGCAGCTGCTTATTTTCAGGCATTTACGAGGTACCAGGCGGTGTGTAAGGCATTTCACCTACAGTGTCTAAGTGAATCGCTGTATTTGGGGGTGGGGGTGGGGAGCAGGCTACAGGGACGATGTGGGGGTGTGGGCCCTGGAGCGGACCACCTGGCTCAGCTCCTGCCTCCACCCCTGTGACCTCGGACAAGGCTGCTCCCCTTTCTGGGCAGCAGTAACCCTGTTGGGTGGTAGTTAGAGGTACCAAAGCATGTAAAGTTCACAGCACAGTGCCCGGCACGTGCAAAGTACTCGGTTAACATATTAGTAGGTTTATGTCCAAGCGCAACTGCAACGCTACAAGTTTATTTCCAAACATCACTAGAACTAACTATATAATAGAGGCAGTATTGAGTGTTGCCAGATATATATATATATATATATATATATATATATATATATATATATAATATATGTTATATATATATGGCATATAATTATATAACATATAATATATATGATGCATATATGAACACATATATGTATGTTATGTATTGGGTAAGAGTGTGAGCTCTTGAGCTAGTCTGCTGCATTAGAATCTCAGCTTTGCCTCCTGAGGGAAATTCCTCAATTGTTTTGTACTGCAGGTTTCTCATCTGTAAAATGAACATATTAAAAGCACCTAAATCCATGCTTTGGTATCCTTCATTGCATAGGGACCATTATCAGAGTTGATTTTGAGGATCAGATGTGTTAGTATTTGTAAGGTACCTATAATGGTACTTGGTATGTAGTAAGGCTCAATGAGAACAGAAATAATAAGGGGCGCCCGGGAGGCTCGGTCCATTAAGCGTCTGACTCTTGATTTCAGCTCAAGTCGTGATCCCAGGGTCGTGGGATGGAGCCCCACATCTGACTCCAGCCTGCTTCAGATCCTGCCCCCGCTCAACCTCACTCTCTTGTGCTCTCTCTCAAAATAGATAAATAAATACTTTAAAAAAAAGAATAGGGGATCCCTGGGTGGCTCAGCGGTTTAGCGTCTGCCTTCAGCCCAGGGCATGATCCTAGAGACCTGGGATCGAGTCCCACGTCGGCTCCCTGTGTGGCGCCTGCTTCTCCCTCTGCCTGTGTCTCTGCCTCTCTCTTCCTCTCTGTGTCTCTCATGAATAAATAAATAAATAAATATTAAAAAATAAAAAATAAAAAAGAATAGAAATAATATAATAACAACATAATAAGGATTAGACAATATTATGTAACATATATTATGTGTGTATAATAGTATGTATTACACATAATACACATATAAAATAGGTATTATATACACTTATCAGATGCAATTATATGCTTTATAATTATTATATACTATTACATACAATTATACGATTCATTAAATAAAACGCAATTATATGTAATATTATGTATCATAGAATTATATATAATGTATGATTATCATATATGTAACTATAATACATATGATTATAGGATACTATATAATATAGTTAATAGCAATATTTTTATATTTACTATATTATAACTACATTCCTATTATTTCTGCTGTTGCTACTGCCGCCGGTCACTGCATCGGATATTTTCCACAGGGTGTTTCTGCTGCTCTAAAGCATCCAGGAGGGCAGCCCCAGTGGCGCAGCGGTTTAGCGCCGCCTGCAGCCTAAGGTGTGATCCTGGACACTCTGGATCGAGTCCCGCATCGGGCTCCCTGCATGGAGCCTGCTTCTCCCTCTGCCTGTGTCTCTGCCTCTCTCTCTCTGTGTCTCTATGAATAAATAAATAAATAATCTTTAAAAAAATAAATAAATAAAGCATCCAGGAAAGCCTTCTTTTCAAGGAGACTGAAGCCCAGCAGAGTAAACTTCCCCTCCACCCTCCCAGCTCCCAGGGCTGGGCCCGGGCGGCCTGGGGATGCTCCCAGGGAGGCTCTGGGGCCTCCGCTCGGCCTCCATGGGCAACAGCCTTGTCTCTTCCCTGCACATCCTGCTCGCAGCGGAGGCTAACAGGGGTTTGTGCCGCTGTCATTTCTGATCAGCTGTCCTCTCTGTGGCTTGCAGCCCTCTGGCAGCAGGTCTCGTTCCCCTGGAAGCCCGAGTCCTCCGGGAGATCAAGCGGGAGGTGGGCCGGTGAGAAGCGCGAGGACGGGACTGCTGGGACATGGTCCTTGGGGCTTTGTTGACAAGACCTTCTCTTTGGTTATCAATGTCTAAACCTCCTGGAAATGCACTTTCTGTTTTCCCTTTAAACAC
This sequence comes from Canis aureus, assembly GCF_053574225.1. NCBI lineage: Eukaryota > Metazoa > Chordata > Mammalia > Carnivora > Canidae > Canis > Canis aureus. The sequence continues at coordinate 43,257,025 of NC_135618.1, forward strand.
AAATCAAGCGACGTTACCAACACACATTCTCTGTCAAGCATGTCAGTTCCTCCAGGGGCCGCGGACAGCTTGCAAGCGATGTCTTCCAGTGTTGCTGCGGCGGGTGTGTTATTTCTCCCTTCAACGGCTCCACATTTGTTCTGCTGAGAGGTGTAAACACCGAGGTGCCTGCTATCTGGGAGGTTTTGACAGAAAATGTGAAATTGGTGTGGACCGTCCAGTGACCGTCTACACAAGGCGGGTCCTGTGACCTTGTAGACGCGGGCCGTGCGGGCCACCCTGCGTTGGCCTTTCCTGGGAATTTAGCTGGGGGCTCGAGGACCCGAACGAGCTAGGGCTTGCTGCACACCTGGCGTTTTGGCAGGTGGTTCCCACTGTGACTCAGCTGAGGGACTCGGCGCTGCGCCTGCCTGAGGGCCTGAAGATTTGTGTGGGGCCGAGCAGATGCTGGATGCGTTCACCCGCCGTGCAGGGCCGGGCATCAGCGGCCTGTCCCCGGCTGCGCTGTAAGGGACCAGGGCCCCCCTTGCTGCACGCTGATGGGGCAGCCTGGGGATGGATGAGCCGCCCTCCGTTGCTGGGGGTAACGCGGATCATATGGAATTCTGATCTGTTCCAACAGTTGGGGCTTTGGGTGTGCAGTGCTGTCTGCATGGCTGTTTTCTTTAGTGCTTGGTTCTGGCTACCCGGAGCCTCCCTAAGGAGCACTTTGTACAGTTCCATCCCAGGGATGGGCCAGGCGTGTGTCTGATGGCATCTCTGCTTCCTGGCTTTCCAACCTCCTCACACGCTGGCCTGAGTTCTAAACACCCAATCACAATCAGGCCTCCCTGGCTAGGTGAATGTTCCTCTTCCACCTTGCTTCACTCTGTAAGGGGTCTTGGGGCTGACGCATCGTGGAATATTTCAGCGTCCCGTGTGGCCCAGAAGTGCCTGCTGCATTCGTGCCTTCGTGTTCAGATCTGCTCTGATATCAGAGAGGAGTTCAATTAAGAGCCGTTTGGCTTTCCATGGGTTGTGAGAGGACAGGTCATTTTGAATATCAAGAAACCAAAGATGAGTTTTGAATGAATTCTGCCTAGTTTAACAAAAATATAGTGGGGGGAGGTGTCTACATTTTTATAGGTTTGGAGATGTAACGCGTAAGCAATTGAATGCACAGAGACTCTTGAATTTTAAGGGGGAAAACAAAAGAAAATGAAGGAAAAGGAAGTACAGGAAGTAGGGCAGGCTGAAGGACCTCAGTGGGCAGAATTTGTGGACATTCTCTTCGGGTGAGTGGTTCTCAGCCAGGGATGATTTTTGCCCTATAGGGACATTTTTAGCTGTCACAATCAGAGAGTGGTTGCTATTAACACCGTGCAATCCATAGGACAACCAGAATCATTCAGAATTCTCCAGAATTATCTGGCTCAAAGTGCCAATCTTGCCAAGTTTCAGAAACCACAGTGACTCAGCTACAAAAACCACTAGCCATCGTGTCTCCATTCAAGTTCCAAATTTCTAGCAAATAATCTGATGGACCCAGCCTGGGGTACATGTCTACTTTGAATTAGTGGACTGTGCCCCAGACCCCCATGTGCTTGGAGACCATGTGAAGTATCATTGAGCAGTCCTGGGAAAGAGGTCAGGTGAGGCTTGCCATTGAGCCAGAACCCATCCCAAGAGATGAGTCTGAAGAAGGTTTGTTTATGATAGCCTCTGGTGGACCCCACCATGGCCAAAGTCCAGCCCAGCTAGGGCATTTCACATGGAGTTGTCCACCTGCAGGAAGGGTGTCATACCTTGGTGCCAGTGTCAGCAAGCAGTCAATCTGTTTGGTCTTTGATGAAGCTTATGGCTTCCTTCTTGGGCTCCTTTCCAACAGAAAATCCATTGAAAATAATTGTTGCCTGTTTTTCTGATTATAAAATTAGTGCAAGATAAGTGCAAAATAAATGTTGGTAATCAGAAAAGCACAAACAAATACATGCCCATGTGTGTTCCACCCACACAAACACACAAATATTAATCCACCACCCAGAAGTAACCACTTCAGATCACTCTACACATCTTACCTCTTTCCCGCGTGTATATTTTCTTCCACAAAAATTCCCATACTCTCAACCTATACAGAAAAATTTACATCACTTGCAGCCAGCATTTTTTCTATTAAAAAGCTTTTAAAGATAGAATCAATTATTTTTCAACTAATAAATATCCTTTTTGTTCAGAACATAAAGAGCAAGGTGATAGCTTACAATAAAATACGTAGCTAATATCTTAAGTAAATGGGGCATTGGAAAATTAGAGCTTTTAAGTCCAATGGAAAGGGGAAGATGAGGATGAAGGAGGGAAACCAACCATGGATCACCAGGGGTTAGAGGATTAAAAGAAGAGAGAGGCAGAGGTTGGCTGGCTCCAACCATCCAGGTGGGTGGCTTCTGCTCTCAGTGTTCTCCTAAGTTCTGTGAAGTGGAGGTTCTGAAAGATATGCTTCCCTGTGAGGAAAAGAGGAACTCCATCCATCATGGAGGTGTGAGTGCATGTGTGACCCCTGGAACACACAACTGCCCAGTAGCGATCTCACCAAAGCTTATGCCCCTTTTAGGACTAAAAACCAAGCTGCTCAAGAGATCAAGCTGTCTTCCGGGCAGCCTTCTCAGGAGCCAAGACTGGGAGACAGACCAGACTTGTCTTGTCAGCTCTCATCACTCCTGCCTGAGTTTTTCTCTTGCAACCCAAATGCATGTCTAGGGCCCAAGATGAGTTTTCAATTTAAAGGACTTCTCTTTCTCTCTTAAAAACTAAATCCTTTTCCTAATTCTCTTAAGTCCTAAAAGTAGAACATTTTCCCCTTATAGATTGGAGAAAGAAGTTCTGGCACGGGCTTACCCATGGCATTAGGATGAGGGGAGCCAGCCAGCCCTTCTCAGAGTGTGCATAGAAAATGGAAAAGACTTTTTTGTTTTCTTTTGTTTTTATCAGTAGCTTACCAGTTATTGTGCTTTCCTTTCCATCTTCATATCTGGCCCTCACAATTAAAATGAGGGTGATGATGACAACAGGCCACCTGCATTTCGGAGGCCAAGGAGGGGGGTTAGTTTGGAAATTCCAGCGTCTCTAGATTGGTTTCCATATGTATTCATGAATTTAGTAAATATTTACTGAGCGTTCAGTGTGTGCCGGGCAATAAATCTGCAGGGGTGAATAAGACCATTCAGATTTTTAATAGGGGAAAACAGGCAACAAGCAGAACATCTGATGGCGTTACGTACTATGAAGAAAATAAAAGAAGTCATGTGATAGTAACTGAGAAGGTTATTTTGGAGTGTTGAAGGACGGAAGGTGTGCAGTTGAGCTCTAATATGATTGACAAGTAGGAGCCAGCTGTGTGATGTCCTGGTGGGAGTGAAAAGAGTTCAGGCAAAGGGGACAGAGGGAAGCCCAAAGGGCACATTTGGGACTGACAAAGATGGTCAGTATGACTGAGACTTAGTGGATGACGGGGGAAGAGGTAGGACATGAAGTCATCCATGTGGTCAGCAACCAGATCACGTTCCGTCTTCTAGGACTTTGCAGGGAGTTTAGATTTCAGTCTAAGACAGATGAAGGGCCATTGGAAAGCTTCAAGTAAAGGAACACCATGACCCAATTTTATATTTGTAAAAGATTCCTCCAGGAGCTAGATGGAAAATGGACTCACTAGTCTTTAGTGGGACAAGACGGGAAATAGGGAGGAGAGCTATGTGCCATCCGTGGAAATTGCCAACACCAAGGTATGCATGGTTGGCTAATAAATGTCCATTCCTTAGGCCACCATTTCTTGAAACTTTTATCAACTAGAGAATTCTTCCCACGAAAGAAGGACAGTTTCTAGGGGGCAGGTTGGACCAGAAAATTGCAATGATTATGGAGAGTGAGAAGAAACTGGGGATCCTAGAAGTGTGTCTGTGTCGAGGGTCTGGTAACTTCTGTTGCTTCAGGGAAGTGCAGCATGTGTGTTTAATTGTTAATGACCCAAAAATGTGTCCAAGGGCTACAAGCAAACCTGCTTGAGCATGGGGGATCAGTGTTGGGTGCTTTATTAAGTCTTGCCATACCAAAGCTGTGAGCAACATCTGGTGAGCCATGTGCTCATGGACTGGATTTTCCATCACAGGACAGTTCTGTCTTAGGGCTGGCTGATTTTACTTTTATTTTATTTTAGCAGAAGTAAGGAAGGCCCCTGGGGGCTAGATGTCTCCCTTTTGTCATTTGTGACAACGGGAGCAACCTGGGAATTTGGATTCAGACAGACCTGAATTCCAGAATCAGCCTTATACCTCCTATTAAATTTGATCTTGAATAGATCATTTTACCTCTCTGTGCCTCAGTTTACTCATGTGTAAGATAAAAGGAAAGGTTTGTGTGTTTGAGGGAGGCAGAAAAGATTATTATGCCTGACTGGTTGGTTCACTCCTTGGATCATTCTTCAGACATTTATTGAGCATCTACTATATGCAAGATGCAATAGTAGGCATTAATGGAACGATGCTCAAGGAGTCAGGCGTGATTCCTCCCTCAGTGGCATTTATGATCTCAAGTGGGAGCAAGAGACAAAAAAACAAGAGCAGATCAGCTACAACACATGTGAGTTGATGAATTATCATTTTAGTAAAAGTACCATGAAGGAAATAATGTAGGAAGGAAGGAAGAGTTAGTCATGTTAAGGAAGATCGCGGTGCTCTGCCCTGGAGCTCGCATCTCACACCGTCTTGAGATCCTTCTTGCATCCGCTCCTCTCTTCTGAGCTTCCTGGGTTTGTCTTGGAGACACCTGACACTGCACTTGTCCATGCCTGAAATACATATGTCTGCAGAGAGCAGCTGATTTACTGGGGGGCAGGGGAATGTGCTTTTCCAGAGTTCAGGAGCCACCTGTTTCTGGGAGTGCCATGGAAACACAGATTCTGTTACTTGATCTGGAGGCCCAGGCAGAGAACTTTTAGCTGTCAGCAGCTGTGTTTCCTAACTGCTGCTGAGAAGTTTCCAACCCCAGGAAAAAGCCCATCGTGACCCTCACCAGTGACTTTGAAGCCACTCTCTGGAGCTGATAAAGGAAGAGGGACTCCTGCAGAGTGATTCGCGGGCATGGATTCTTAATTGGGGTGCTTGGAAATTTCCCCTCAAAGTGTATGTCAAACTGTGAGCATATGGTCTTGCAGTGGAAGGGTTTCTAACTTCCACTTGATTGTCAACACACCCTGTGTGGAAATGTACTTAAAAATCTCCACTCCAGAAACAGCCATGGCTTTGTGGCTTTGTGGCTTCTGGGTGGAGAAAGCCTTTCACAGGAGGTCGGCTGGACACTGCAATACAGTGTAACCTAAATCTTCGTACATGTCCCCAAACAGGGCCAGGTGACCAAGTAGGAGGAGACTGAACGTTCCATATCTTGGTCTCAGAAGTTGCATCACCCCACCCCAGATGTGGGGGTGTGCAGCCCTGGGATTGGCTACCCCTCCCTTTCACAAGTCAGCATCGGCTAGGGAATAGCAAAGCTCACAGGGATCCATCTGCACTAAATTTGCTTCAGGCTCCCCATCTCTGCTGTTTGGTGAGTCCTGTTCTCCAGGGCCCTTTGTGTCCAAATCCCAAAGACGAGTAAGGTGGAATAGAAGTAATAAAGAAAGCTAGAAGTTGTGGCCCTTCTCCAGTAAAAGAGTGATAGTGGCCCCACCTATACCTATGGCTGTGGGGTACTTTTATTTATTTTTTTAAAGATTATTTATTTATTTATTCATAGAGACACAGAGAGAGAGAGAGACAGAGGCAGAGACACAGGCAGAGGGAGAAGCAGGCACCATGCAGAGAGCCTGACATGGGACTAGATCCAAGGTCTCCAGGATCCCGCCCTAGGCTGCAGGCGGCACTAAACTGCTGTTCCACCAGGGCTGCCCTGTGTGGTACTTTTTTAAATTTTCCATGCGGCTCCAGAAAGACCCTGGTGCAGGAGTTCTGAAGACTTCACTCTTATTCCTGATCTGTCTCTGGATATCTCTGCATCAATGAACAAACCTCCTGGTTTCTCTCTTACTTGTCTGTGTGCGTGGAGTGAAAGGCTAAATAGATGAAAGGAGAAGTTTTCAAACATAGACACCCATGTGTGTGTGTGTGTGCACGCACACACGCACGCACATACATGCACATACACACACACTCACATGTGCATGCACACATGCACACACATACATGCATCCTCATGCACATCCACTCACTTTTGCAGAAGACTTCCGGTTTCGTTTTTATGCATGGACCCCATAGGGGCCCCCAAAACTTTGCATTTAACCACAGTTTCCTAAACTTCAGACTTGCAATTACTTTGTAGCACAAGCACTACTATATATTTAACACTATGATTTAAATTAATTTGGTTTTTATAAGGAGTATAAAGTAATTGACAAAAGGAAACTTTCCCTCTTGACTTGAATCAAACGTTCCCACCACAAAGGCGTACATAAATAGTATCTACTAAAAACAAAACAAAACAAAACAAAAAAAAACCAAAAAAAAAACCAAAACAAAAAACAAAAAAAAAACCCCACAAAAAACAAACAAACAAAAAACACTGATCGCATCAACTAGAGTGGCAGTAATGAAAAGTCAGACCATAGCAAATGTTGGCGAGGAAGTGCTGAAATGGGGATGTGCGTTACATTGCTGATGGGAATGCAAAATCTTGCAGCCACTTTGGAAAATAGTTTAGTAATGACTCAAAAACTTACATATAGAGTTACCATTTGACCTGGCAATCCCATGCCTAGGTGCAAACCCAAGATAATTAAAGATAACTCATCCCTACACAGACACTTGGGCACAAGTGTTCATAGCAGCGTTGCTCGTGAAAGCCAAATGATGACAAGAACCTAAATGTCCATTGACTAATGAAGGGATAAGCAAAAAAAGTGGTTCATCATACACTGGGAAATCATTCAGCCAGAAAAGGGAATGAAGTATTCATACATGCTATCACACGGATGGACTGTGAAAATGTTATTCTTAATGACAGAAGCCAGACACAGAAGACCACATATTATATGATTCCAATTATACAAAGATCCCAGAATAAGCACGTCTGTAGAGATAGAAAGCAGAGTCGTGGTTGCTAGAAGCTGGGGGAGGAGGTGTGCGGAGAGACTGCTAACGGGTACAGGCTTCCTTGTAGGGGCAACGAACATGTTCCGGAATTAAATAGTGGTGGTGGTTGCAAAACTCTGTGGCTGCCTTAGAAAACACTGAGTTGTACACTTCAATGGGTAAATTTTATGGTGTGTGGTGTCCTCAATGAAAAAAAAAACGCAGCGAAGACCAAGCAGTGTCATCAAATACTCCATTACTTGTGTTTGCTGACGATGTTTGCCTTGTCTGAGGCCTGTTGTCTCTCCTAAGAAGACGAGAGAGGTTTGAAAGGGTCCCAAAGATGGCATGAAAGGCAGGGCTGCACCAGCTGAGACCCTCCTCAAGCCGTCAGAAACTCCGAATGGGGCCTGAAAAGAGACCTGCTTGGCGAGACCTTCTGAACTCCCCGCTTCTACCACAAGTGGGGTGAAATGCTTAGGGTTTCCTAGTATTTTAAGTGCTGTGACTTGTGCTCATCCCCAGCACCAGGGACTATCAGGACAGAAGGGGGTTCCTTTAGCTGAGGGGAAAGTGGAATTCTTTAGAAACGTGCTGTCCAGTGTGGGAGCCTCTAGCCCCATGTATTTAAGTTGCAGCTTAAGCTGGGGTAAACGATTGACATTTCCGGTGCTTGACAAACACGTGTGGTTTGTCTTCACTGTGTTGAAGAGCGTAATACAGAACATTTCCTTCACGGCTAAACATACTGGGGGGGGGGGGGCACCACTCTGGAAGGTGGAATTATTGACGTTACCGTGTTACGGTCTCCTTCCTCTCCTTTGCCTCTCCCTCACCTCAGCAGATTTGAAGGCTGAAACGTGAGAACAACGTAGTGCTAGTAAAATTATTTTTTTTAAGATTTTATTTATTTATTCATGAGAGATAGAGAGAGAGGCAGAGACACAGGCAGAGGGAGAAGCAGGCTCCACGCAGGGAGCCCGACGTGGGACTCGATCCCGGGTCTCCAGGATCACGCCCTGGACTGAAGGTGGCACTAAACCGCTGAGCCACCCGGGCTGCACGTGATAGTAAAATTAATAGTTAATATTTACATTTGCTCTGTGCTGGGGGTAAGCTGAGCATTTAGCAGGCATCGTCTCAGTGAATCCTCGCAGAAATGGGAACAGGTGGGCACTGCTATTATCCCAGCTTCGTAGATGAGGAAGCGAGAGGCAGGGAGGTTAGGTCGCGTGATCTCGAGCACAGAGTGGGAGAGCGGAGGAAGGCCTGGGATTTGAACCCAAGCCCGTTGACTGTCTTCTCCATCCCTCAGCCTCCCTTTGAAGGAGGCCCAGATCCCGTGCCCGGCCCCCCCCCCGGGAGCTGCTAACATCCCACAACCCTCTTTCTTATCTTTAAAGCTGTCAGGTCATGGCTAGATTTTCCCTAAAGTGGTTTCAAGAAGTAACTGAGGACGTAGAGTAAAGCGCCGAGTCTGCCTACAGCATCCCCCCTCCGCTCCTGCCTCCTCCACAGTGAGGGCACCCGGGGTAGCAGATCCGAGCGTTGGTCTGAAGCCCCCCTCCCGTGTCACTCCATGCATGCACACGTATACATGCGTGTTTGGATCAACAGGGTCACCCGCACCCCCATTATTTTGCTGCTTGCTCGTAGACACCTAACAACGCGTATCTGGCCACCTTCTCCTCTCATTGCGTGGAAGCCTGTCCTGCTATTCTGAACGGGCTGCACAAAACTCCACATATGGCCTTACCACAATTTCTTTGGCCACCACGCCTTTTAGACCCTTTTGGGTTGCTTCCATTTTTCTTTTCTTTTCTTTTCTTTTTTTTTCCTGCGACGATGCTGCCAACAAATGCCCTTGCACATCTGTGTTTGTGCACACGTGTGAAAATAGGTTGAGGGCAAAATGCTAGAATTGAGTTTGCTGGTTCCCCGGGGGTGCACATTTTATATTCCAATAGGTCCTGCCAAATGCCCTCCAGAAAACCGCTTTGCTGATTGTCATTCCCCCAAAGAAGGCAGGATAGACCAGTTTCCTTGCTTCCAGGCCAAAACTGGACATCATCAATCTTTTAAATTTTTGCCAATCTGTTGGGTGATAATTTCTTTTCCTTTCAACCTTCAGGGTCATTTACACCTCCCTCCACCTGCTCTTCCCAGGCTTCTAGCTGCTGACAGCCAAAGGCATTTTGCTAGAGGCAAAACGAGGTCAAGGCCAAAAAGCATATTTTCCCTTCAGTGGGAGGGGTGTTTACTTGGGTAAATATGGTATTTGCAAAATGCCTCATTGGTTTGAAAGGTGAAGAAGCCAGATCCAAGAAGCTCCCTCCAAGGCTGCGTGTCTCAACCCTGGAGCTCCAACATAGTGCTTGATGCATTATAATTAGCTATAATAGGAAATATGTTCATCTAATCATTTATCCATCAGTAGCAATTGGGCATTGGTTCCATGCCAGGCATAGTTCTAGGCACCGAAGATACAGCCCTCAACAGAGTCAAAGCCCCTGTCCTTGTGGGACTTGATGTCTAATGAGTAGGGATGGAGATAGTCAAGCAGATGGGAGGTCCTTATGGAGAGAACGGAGTGAAATTGAGGGCCTCTCCTAGACAAGGGTGGTCAGCTGAGGCTCTCTGAGCAGTGACACCAAACAGGAATAAATTGAAGAAGAAGCATCCCCTGGGGAGGGGCCAGCAAGCACGGGGGTGTGTGTGTGGGGGGGTGGTTCAGAGGAAGCCAGTGGAGTTGACGCCTTGTGTTAAAGGAGAAGGATAGAGGGGGTGATGTTGGAGAGGCCGGCAGGGGCCAGGCGAGGTGGGGTCCTGCCCAACGGGGTAAAGACTTTGGATTTGTAGGAAGTTGTGAGGAGAGGCCCCTGGAGAATTTTAAGCAGGGCAGTGTCACAATCTGGTTTATTCTGAAGCTTTAAGTTAAAGATCCTTACAATCCTCAAGTCTATGAATGGTTTGCTTTTTAAAATAATACAAATACATTAAAGAGGAGTTAAAGGTTCTCTTACAGGAGAGCTGTTCTCAGATGGGTTGTACAGTGCCTTCCCGAGTGATGGAGGAAAGGGTTTGGCGCCGGCCTCCGTGGACGTAGAGTCATGCCTAGACTTCTGTCTGCATTGTCTGAGGCGAAGCTGGTGATCAAAGCCTAGCAGGAGCCTCTAATTTCTCTTTCCTATATGCATGCTGAGGGCCCCTGCATGCACGACCATGGCATACCCCACAGAAAGCCTTTTTCTGGCCCAGGCACCCAGGGACCTGCCTGAGAGCCGGGAGTGAAACGAGAGGGGTGCTTTGTGACACCACGGCCTGTGTGCGAGGGCCTATCCGGAGGCATCCTGCATCCAAGTGAGTGAGCTTGCTCTGAACGGTGCCATGCCCAGAGGAGGAGAAGAAAACCCTGCACTCTAAGGTCTCCGCATTTAGGGCCACAGGCATTTTTTGGATTCTACTGCTGTCAAATCACCCCTAGCGGGATGGACGGGAGCAACGAGAGCCTCCCTTTGGCTGATATCAGCCCAGTGAATGAAAACACCCGTGGCTGTTGTCATTACACTCCCAGCTTTTATTCCAAATAATATTCCAGATCGAGAAATTGTCGGTAAAACATTTCCAGTGAGTCAGCAACATCGATTGAGCCCTAATGGAGAGGCAGCGGTGTGATGGCGGTGGAACAGAGGTAGGCAGGTGGAATGGTCTGGGCTTTTCTCCCTCTCTTCCATGCTGCCTTTCCCCAGCACATCTCCTGACCAACCCCCCCACCCCCGCCCCTGATTGAAGGAATGAAGCCCACCCCTCTCACTCTCTTTTCATCCTGACCTGCCTTGCTCTGCCCCATATCCTAAGCCCGGCCCCTGACTGTGCATAGGTGCCTCGGACCCATACTCCTGGGCTCTGCACCAAACCTGGCACCCAGTTTCTGATCCATTTTCTGTTTCCTGCTCAGAGCTTTTTGCTCTGAGTCCCGGCCATGCCAAAGTCTCTCTTCTTGCCCTGGCCAGGCTGCCTTAGAGGAGTTGGAGATGCTTCCCATGGCAAAGTGGTGCTTTCACTGCTCTATTGCGAAATGGGTCAGGAGAGCCTGCCACTGTGCCTTCTCCCCCTGCCCGCTTCCCCACTGCCCTCTGAGCTCTCTGCTCTATTCATGGAGAGAGACTTTCCCAGCCTCCCTCTGATTCCCGTTTATTTGTTTATTATTTTTTTCTTGGCAATTATGGGAGCAGGATTTGCTGTTGTAGCAAAACACATTTCATTTTTATTTTGACTGTCTCTGTCTTAATAGCGAGGTATGCCTTCATCCGCTTGAGAATCACATTATCTTGCATGTGGGCTAATAAATAGTGCAGTCTGAGACCTCCACTCAAACCAGCTTTGTAGAAGTAGAACATTTAATAGGCTGATCTTCGATAGATAATTTACAAGACTTCCACTTCTTATTGATTAACTTTCATAACTCACTCCAGAAAATAAATTATGTATCTGTTGTCATCGCATTGGATATGCACAATCTGCCCTGAGAGGGTTGATAGACCTTTGGAAGAATTCATAGCCAACTCAGCTTCTTCTACAAATAAACCATGAGAGAGCAAAGAGATGGCGGCGCTACTGAAGGAGCCAGGTATTGGCGGCATCAGAGTAAATAACTGGCAGGTAATTGGATACATAATGACAAATAATTCTCTAATTAGCACCTGAATTTTTCCAAGGAAAAAGCTAAGGTGTCCCTTCAGTGCATTTTGGTAGGAGGAGAACGGCCAAGGACGGCAGGCAATACCGTGATATTAATGTGATTGAGCCCAGAGAGTAGCAAAAAGAAGGTTATGTGTTCATCAGTCCGTGTGTCTGCACAGCCAGAGAAATCTGGATTTTTAAGGATGGGGCATGAGAGGATTTTGCCTTTGAGTCCTGTTTCTTTAATCCCAATGATTAGAATTTCAGATCCAGATAAAAACAAAAACAAAACAAAAAACAAAAATCAAAAACCAAACCCATATGTGTATGTGTGTGTAAAATATAAACCAGATTAATTATGTTTCGGGGGTGGAAAGTGTGATTTTGGTTAAGTTCTTTGCTCTCTCCACATTTACTCAAGCTTGAATCACATGAGAATTACCGGCTACGGCATAGCCATCTAAGAAAGTGCAGAAAAACGTATGTTAGTTAAACTCATGGGCTTTAGGTCCATACCCCGGTCCCACAACCACATCCACAGCCATGACAAGGTCACATGCTGTGACCTTTCAACAAGTCTTGGGATCTCTGTGAGCCTCAGTCCCAGGCCTTGACTCAACAGGGTTGTTTTGAGAATTAAGTGAGGTGGCATATGCAAAATGCTGATCACACAGTAAGCACCTGACAGATGCTGTGTGTGTGTGTGTGTGTGTTACCAGGAAAATAATTAGCCTTCATTAAATACTCTTTGGACTCTTCCCCATGGAACCTGACACATAGGGCTGCCCATAAAGAGCAGTAACTAGATGGCAGATGGTCACCTGCATCTTGAAGCACCTGTCCCTGTGTCGTGACTGGGGCGGCTCAGGTGCAAAACCACTGTTTGTTCTGTGTCCACCACGCCTCGCTGTATGTCGCACACCTCATCAGCAATCTCAAGGACTTCGTGCGGAACCTCAAATGCAACCACTCTGAAAAATTTATTTGTTCACACACCATGCAGTCTTCCCGTGGTTGAGCCATCTTAAATATTTCCTCCAAATAGGATGAAAATATAATACAACCAACAGAGAGATGGATGGAACTTCCACCTAAGTTATATGCTCTCTAATACACTCTCCTTACTCAACGTATTAGATGCTGCACTCTACGTAGGATGGTGCTGTGCTGGGCACTACACGTAATAGACCGGCACATTTTTGCCCATGTTTAGGGTGAGGTTGATGGGGATAAGTAAGAAGTCAGGGAATTCTTAGAAGAGAGTCCAAATATTTCAGACAGTCGCAAAACTGTGGTCAGTTAGCAGTGTCTTGGAGAAGATTTGAAATGGTGGCCCCACTGCCTCTTGTATGGCTAAAACGAAGTGGTCTCAAGGGTGTGTGTGCACACACACATGGTGGGGAAAATGTAAGAAGCCCTTTCTAATTCTTGGAAAGCTCCCATCCCCCATCCGAGCTACACCCTTCCTGGTATCAGAAAACCAGGAAGGCACTTGTCACCAGAGGAGCAAGCACAGGCCCCATGCCCAGGGAAGTGGGGTTTTGAAGGATTTTTCATGTAGGCCGCAATGCAGCCAGAGGAATTAGCCTCCCCTTGATGCAGCGTGCTTCTCCATTACTTGGAAAGGCCACGTCCCCGGGATTCATTGCAAATCTTTGCTGGATGATGTTGTGGACACACTGCCAACATCTGACACTCCGGGCTTCTTTCTCCCTACCCCTGCTGGCTAAGTCCCTTCTTTTCAGGTCCCCTTTCTTCAGACGGTGCCACTAATTAGGCTTCCACATTCTAGCCTCGCCTCCCAGAGATCTCACTCAGGTCACCTTGAAGCCTTTGAGTATATATTTACAATCCCTCAACTCATCTCTGTGGAGTCGCATCCACTGGGTGGGAATGTTTCTTCTTTGATGCTAAGGGCAACTTCAGGCCCCAGCCCCTAGGAGCCCTGAGGAGAAAGAATGAACCCAAACCTACCAAACAAAGGCACTGGCTTTGTGCTGGACGGGTGTTTTCATACTGCCCACCTCCCAGGGCTGGGAGGGGGGTTAGGGGGTGAGTCTCTAGAGCACATGAGGAAGGCCGGGTGGCTGGGAACAGAAAGAGCCCGCATTCCTGCCCCTGGAAGCGCTCTCTCCAGGCCTCGACTTCGGCTGCACGCAAGTCTGCAAATGGGGCCAGTTCTGGTTTGTGCAAGGTCCAGACCCGAAAGACCCATGTACAGCGGTTCCATCTCGCTAGGCTTGCCCACGGCAGCCGCAGGCCTTCTAGCAGCACTTACAGGAGGCCCAAAGTGACTCAGAAAGCTTTACATTAAGCAGATGTTTACTCTTGGGGAAGATTAAAACCATTTTGCATCAAAGACTGTGGCAGTGGCACTTTTCCAAAGCACAAAAGAATTGTTTCTTTTGCTTGACTGAGACTCAGTGCATCCCCTGCTTGACACCCTTGTGGTCCTTGACGTGGAATTAATCCAGGTGAGTCCAAGAGAAGCAGGTAGCAAAGGGGAACGTTTCCTCTGCATCTGCTCTGGCCTTGTTCCTACTTGTTAAGGATAACAAGCGACCAACACAGGTGGGAATCACCCTCACACACCAACACAGGTGGGGAGCCAGGGAGAGGAGATGGCCTTGATCGTGCCTGTGCTCTGCCTGACAAAGTGGGGGAAGCTTGAGACGCACTCATGAAAGTGGAAGAAAAACACGTGCAGGATCCTAGAGGCTGAGTGGGGAGGCAAGTCGTGAGCATGCATGCGTTTCCACACGTGTGTGCTGTGAGTGTCTACCATCATGGGAAGCAGAAAGTAGCGTGTGAGAGCCTGTGTGTTTTATAATGTACCAGTGAATAGCTTAGATGTAGGAATCCGAGGCGCCGGAGTTCATTTCAAACTCGGTGTGTACTGGCTGTGTGACCTTGGGCGACTCACTCAACTTCTCTGATCCTTAGTTTTCTAATCTGCAAAAATAAAATAAGTAAGTAAGACCTAGAAGGAGTGTCTCCTGAGGCTTACACAAGATGCTTTGTAAATCAGCCAGCCTGTGGCCTGAAAGATAAATTGGATTTGTTGGTTAAGGCTGCTATTGCTGCTATTATTATTATTATTATTATTATTATTATTATTATTATTATCACTATTGCGATTGCTGTCATTATTGTTGGAGACCTCAGCAGAGACAGAACCACAGAGAAGATCCCAGTGAGCCCCCGTCCTGACTGTGGTCTGGACTCCTTGTCTTCTGCTACGTTGGATGGGAACCTTCCAATGAAAACACTAAGCAGTGGAGACATGCTGGCTCCAGTCTAACTACCTATGTGTTACTTACAATTAGTGAGACTCATGACTTCATAAAGGGGGTAAAAGAAATCCAGTTCTGGACCACTACTGTGTGCGACCCAGGAAATGACTGCCGTAGAGCGCCGAGCATGGTGTCTGGCCCGGGCTAGATTCTTCCTAAGAGGTCACCCCTGGAGCTAGTAAAAAATAAATAAATAAAGACTGGGCTCTTTAGGACTCCCTTCCCAGCAAAGTGCCTGGCATAAAATGGGCCACATGTCTTTTGAGGCAGGACACCGAGCAGCCGGGTAAAGGTCACCACTAGTTCATAGAACCTTTAAACACACAGGGACTTTATGCCATCAGATCCTTTCTGCTGGCACCATTTAAATTGTTTTGTTGGAGGATAAAACCTTTTTGCTTAAGGCTAAGTACATTTTATGGAGCATTTAATGACTCTTCCATAGGATTTGGAGTAGCTGTGTTTCGTTGCAGGGGCCAGGGTAAGCTTCCAGAAGCTCCCCTGCCCTTCTTGCTATTTATCATCTGAGTGGAGGGGGAGGGACTGGGCTAGTTAGCACATGTGGGCTTCTGCGTTTCATTGTTGACACTTCAGCAGAAGTGGGAGGAGGCATATGGCCTTCCTGGTATCTCGTGGGATGGAAAAGAGGACATTTGAGGGCAATATTTTGGAACAGGGAGACCGCGAGATCATGTTTGTAGGTGTGATGGAAAAGTGGAAGAGCCAGTCAGCTTTGGAACTCCCAGGTCACGTGTACAGCCCACTTCTTTTCAAAGCATTTTAAAGATTAAAAAGCACCTTTCAAGGTCTGTTGGTAAGGGTGGGGTTCAGGAGTCTATCACAGCTTACATTTGATGAGCTGTTGTCTGCTACATCAGTGGTGAGGGATGAGATAGGCTGGCGGCCTCCCCATTTTGGGGGTACTCGGCTGTCAGAAAAGAAAGAGCCCTTGTAGGTGTGAGATCTGTTTGTCTTGTAATTACTGTGGAGAAGAGACCTCAGAATTAAATGTAGGTTATTGAATTTGCCATTTTTAATAGAAAAAAAATGACTACATTGTGACGCTAATTCATAGATCTTGAGATGCCCCTGGTTTTTGCGTTCACCTCCTCAGTGGGCCTTTCTTGGTAGTATCGAGTTGGGTTCCTTGGTTTCAAGTGCTAGACCTTCACTTTGATTACCTTAGGCAAGAGAGAACATTTGTTGGTGGGATATTGAGTAGCTCACAGAATTGACCAGAAGACTGGAGATAGGGGCCTAGGGCAGATACCCGGAGGACTATTCCTCCGTCAGGATCTAGTTCTAGAATGAATACCCTTTCTTTGATCCGAACGACTCTGCACTCCTTAGAAATCATTACCTCTCTTTAGTTGAAATTCTTAGTCTTAGGAAAGAGGATATTTGCTGGTTGTGTTCTTTCCCTAAGAGAATCTCTTGGAAAAAGCCTTTACAACTCCCCTAGTAGGAACACCATTTTTATTTTTCTGCATATAATTGAGGAAGAGGAAATTTAAAAGGATATCAAGATACTGTTCAAAAGCTAAAGGATACTACAGGATGCGGGTAAAAGATACTAATGCATATGCCCACTAGATGCCAAGCATTTGGATCCTTACTACATCAGAGCAGACCTGTGGTGGTCAGAATGACTTCTGTGGAATATATATATATATAAATATATATATATAATATATACATATTAAATAATATAGTATGTCTGTCTATCTCAATGTGATACACGTACAATCTCATGATGGACTATGTTTCAAGACTAGTGTCATGAGTACAAGGGACCCCTTTACCTCTTTGTAATCATAAACATCTTTGTGAGATATAAATGTCATGAGAGACCAGAGAAACAGATGAAACACTCCACGGGGTAATAAATATGTGAGGGACCTTGCCAGATCTTTGTAGCAAGCAAGAATTTAGAGTATATCCAAGACTGAGAATCTAAATTGGGACCTGCCTTTTTATAGTCTCAATCCACGTACCAAACCTTAGTTGCCATGAATAGGCGGAACCAGAGGACCTTGCTGGTTATTAATGTTGAATTTCTGCATTAAAATTCTTTCAGCGCAGTGATGCTCAGCTGAGAGCAGTTTTCCCCACAGGAGACATTGTTGATAGTTACAACTGGATTGGGGGTGGGGGGCGGTGCTCCTGCATCTGGTGGGTGGAGGCCAGGGTTGCTGGTAAACTTCCTACAGCGCACGGGACAACCTCCGGCAGCAAAGAATGACAGCACCCGAGATATCAACAGCACAAACTGAGAAACCCTGTTTTACTGTGGGAAATGTAAACGCCGCTCTGATCCACTTATGCAAAGTGGTGACTCTATTAGGAGGTCACAGGTATGTCTCCTATGATTACGGCCAAGGCAGCTGGCACTCTGAGATGACAGGAGAACCTCAAATCCACTTCCACAAACCTGTTTCCTGTACTTGATGGGAAAGAGGTCACTAAAAGCTCCCGAGCCTCTCAGTTTTGACATCAGAGAATGGTTGAGTCTTTTCCACGCTTCCCCTGTGAGACACTCCCAGGGAAGATTTTGATAGGTCAGGTGCTCATCACTGAACCAATCAGCTGTGGCTTGTGTGCAGGGCTGGCTCAGGTGGCACAAACATGGCCACTGACTCCACTTAAGGATATTAAGGCTTTTCCCAGAGGGAATGGGATTATTTTGAGCCAGGCTGCCACTCCCGTTGACGTGTGCTCCAGTTGCATTGTCCTTTCTTGCCAGGACAGTTGTAAATCCAATGTAGTTTCCAGCAGAGCTGTGTCAGAGAATGTCACTTAGACATTGCCAGGTTGTTGAGCATCTTGGCCGAAAATCACAAAGGCACAGGTACCTAGAGAGGAAATGACGTCTGTGTGCATTTCCAGGGAAGCCAGACCCTGACATTTATTGTGAGATGGCTGACCAACTTGGGCCTTGAAAAATCATCCAGCCCAGGCTTGTGAATCTGTAAACCACCAGGACGCACAGGCTGATGTTGTGCAACCTTAGATGGTGTCTCTCATCTTCCTGGTCTGATCCTGATGGAGACTGCCTTCGTCAGGCTAACTGTGTCCTATTTGATATGTTTGTTGCAGCCTATTTGAAACTCTGGTCAGTGTCTCAGATGATATTGATAGTGTTTTTTTTTTTTTCCACTTAGATGAAATTTGTCAAGCCTGCATTGTGCTAAGCCCTATTAAAATGGTGCCAGAGACCCAATTATGGCAGCTACAAAGGCATTCAAGAGTAAGCACAGAAAAACACATAAAGGGATTAAAGATCAAAAATCGGATTGTAGTGAAAGTACATTAGGAGACATCAGGCAGAGAAACATGAAAGAATTAGAATATGAAGAACAAAGCCACATAGAGCTTTTTGGATATCCTTCCTTCTCGCCCCCCAAAATCATTTAATTTTGAGCATGTTTACTCTTTTAAAAATGAAATGAAATGATCGATTGTACTTTTGTCAGGTGGACGTGTTTTTAAAGTCTGGTGTGAAATGAATTGCAGATGGGTTTTCTGGCTTGATCCTTTTTTCTCCTCCTGGTCTTAGGCAATCTGGTGTTGGTGAATCACGAAATCGCTGCTGGTGAGCACAGTTACCAAGTCTCTGGAGATGCTCCAGGGCGGGGTAGGGTTGGCAGCTACGCCCTGGGGAGTGCTTGAGGCCCCCAGCCTCCATTTGCAGGAAAGAAGCAATGTTGGGGGGACATTTAGAATTTGCCGTTTTGAGTTGAGGCTTTGTCTTCAGTTTGTAGGCATCACCTAGTTGGCCCTGGAGAAGTCTTGTCACCACAGAGCTGGACAGAAACCAGTGGAAATCAGTCATTGTGGCAAGGGTTTCCCTTGGTCCCTCTCCTTCCAGTGGATTCTCTGATAAATCCAATCCACATGTTTGACTTATCCTTAGTTGCTTGAGAAGAAAATATACCTCATGTGAAGAAGAAACTCTTCCACCTATATCATGACAAAGTATCTCTAACGGGTTTGCATAGTAGGGGTAATGAAAGAGGTGGAAATCTACCCAGCTTGCTATCATCTCCAACCCCAGACTCATATGCCCACATAATTCCATATCAGTACATCAGTCAGGACGACGGGGACCATGGAGAACCAGAGAACAAATGTCCCATCACATATGTTCCTGCTAAAGGAACAGCTTCTGCTTAACTATAGTCATTTTTCCCCCATGCAATAATATGGGCTCTGCGCCACCAGATTTTCTGATACGTTTCAAAAGAAACTAAAAAGGAATCCAGATTTCTATGGGACTAGTCATCTGATTTTTGAATGATGACAGCTAATTTAAACATATACATTTACATATTTTTGTACATATATGTATGAACAAGTGGGGAGGAGGATCAGAGGGAGAGGAAGAAGCAGACTCTGCTGAGCAGGGAGCCCCATGTGGGACTCCATCCCAGGACCCTGAGCTGAAGGCAGTCACTGAACTGACTGAGCCACCCAGGCACCCCGTAATCTCTATTTTAAAGAGAAAAAGCAGGTCATAAATATTTCCCAAACTAGTGTTCCATTCCATGAGCGGTTTTCCCCCCCATTTATCTCTAAAAGCCCCATTTTGGAAAGTGTAAGCATTACCAGGAGACCAGCATCATTGATCAACAAAAGTCTTTATATACTTTAAAAGGTTTCGTGAAGATGTCAAAACACCATTAACTTTAGTTCTCTTTATTTTAAAATGGAACAAATATCCTAGTACAGTTTAGGGGATTGATGGTAAGCAGAGAAGTTATCTCTTGGACTGTTATCCTCAGATTTGGCCAACAAAGAAAGGGCATTTCAATGACGCAGGAAATTTTGCCCATCCTTTATGGAGCAGGGATAGTGAATCTTTCTTCTTTCCAACACAAAGAGATTGGAGCTGAGAAGGAAGTGCCAGGTGATCCTTCTAGGTCATGCATTACTTACCTGGCAGTCCTCCATCTGCTCATTTAATAGAGCCACCCTACTAGCCCTCATCTTTGAAAGGCCTTTCCTTACATGTATGCAGGCTTGTGAGCATTCAGTGAAGTGATAGAATTTGTGAAAAGCTAAAGTTGTTCTCTCCCGAATGGCAGCCATTAGCCATGTGTAGATGATTACCTTTAAATTAATTTACATTACATCAAATTCTAAAATTCAGATCCTTAGTCACATTTAGCACATTTCAAGTGGTTAATAGCCACATGTGGCTAGTGGCTACCATATTGCATAGGACAGACATGAATATTTCTTTTCCGTCATTCTGACGTTCTGTTGAATAGCTCTGATTATACCAGCAGGTTGAGTGTGGTGATAATTTTAAGGAATCAACAAGGGTCTTACCCTCAGAGCAATAAGGAAAACAGTGGGGGCCAGACAACATAGGTTGAAATCCAGAACACCAACTTGACATCAGGCTGGCCATTAAATCTTTCCAAGTCAAGATTCCCTCTCCAACATGCAGAGATATTTTAATACCTTCACCGGGGCTCAAGTAGGGGAAGTTGTGAGATTTGGTGTTAGATCTAGGTTTGAATCCCAGTCCTGCTTCTAATTTGCCTTATGACGTTGTCAGGTTGCTTCAAGCTGAGTTTTTTCATCTATATAAAACCAAGATAATAAATGCTGTCATGAAAATTTGGGGGATGATACCGTGAGTCCACGTATAAGCAATGCAGAGCCCATGTCTTTGATGCCCCCCCAATATGAAAATTATAGATATTTCAGCAATGCTATACCACTTCCCTCTCAAGGTTTCAAAACTAAATTTCTACTGGAAGCATCTAGTTAGCCCGTGAGCTGAGGTGGATGTAGCTATGAAAGCAAACCATAACACCACTTAATGCTCTCAAGTCCAGAGACCTTATTTGGCAACCCCCTCCACTGTTGAGCTTTAGGCAACTTAATTTCTAGGACTCAGGTCATGGTGAAAAGTAAATAAAAGAAGAACTTCACATGGAAAGCTCTCTATAAAAATGACAAGAAAATACAATGACCAATTATTAATAATAGCAACATAGTAAACTAACAAGCTCCCTTGGTGATGAAGAGAATTGTGTGGTGGCAGCAGAAGTGATAATGAGGGTGGAAGGGAAAGGAAAAGAGAAGGTGGAGGGATATTTCTATAACTCACGGATGAATTGGGGGACCCAATGGAGGACCCAGTGGAGTTGCTTCCATGCCAACTCACCCATTCCTGGTCCCAACCTTAAAAAGCAAAAGCAAGCAATTGAAGAGCATCTGTAAAGCTCCCTGAGCTCTGAAAGGCTGACCAGGCCATCCCAGGAAGCCCAGAGCACCCTTCTTGCACGCCTCTTGCAGCTTCCCTGCAAAGTGGAGGCCTGAGCGAGAAGCAAAGGCGGCCAGATGGTGTCCCGCAGACCCCCTCCAGCACTTTCATCTCCTCTCTCACTATTAATTCATCTGTTTGGATGGATACGTTCACGCATGGAACCAAGATGAATAATAATGAGGTTTTTAATAACTCCCTACATTTGCATTCCTAGTTACTCTTTACATGGTTCTAGCTGATTAAAATGAATCATTTACATAATTAACATATGGTTATAGTGTTGGCTTTAATATGCTGATTATCTCAATACTTTTGTCTGGAGTCAATTGGATTCAAACTGTAACAATTGTTTGAAGTGAGACTAGTTTATTCCTGGGAGGCTAGGGAGATGTTTGCCGTGGTGCCCGATTAGCAACAGCACGACTTTCCAAGAACTTTATTTCAGTTCCATAATGTGACTGAAAAATACGTAAATGATAATAATAGTTGCGATAATCATGAGAACTGCCAGAGTTTCTGCGACCAGTACTTTCAGTTCCATTAGCTCAAATCCTTGCAGCCACCCTGCAAAGTAAACAGTATTATCTCCATTTCACAGAGGCAGAAACTGAGGTCACAGGCATGAAGGGACCTGCCTGCAACCACAGTGACACTGTGTCAGAGCTGTGAGCTAAGCTCTGTCTTCTTCAGCCCTGAACCCACAGTTTTCTGTCATAGTTTCCCAACCTCGACACTTTTGACATCTTAGCCAGAAAATTATTTCTTGGGGTAGAGAGGGAGAGGCTGCCCTGCCCTGTGCATTAGAGGACTTCTAGCAGCATCCCTGGCCTCTGCCCACCAGGTGCCTGCAGAAATTCCTTGTCTCTTCCCCTGATGATTGTAACAACCAGAGTATCTCCAGACATTGCCAAACGTCCCTTGGGTGGCAAAGTTGCCCTTAGCTGAGAACTGCTTGCTGTTCTAGGTTCCCTCCTTTCCGTATATTAAGACCGAGTACTAATGAGCAAATGCATCCTCCAGGATGGTCTACTGGTGATGTGTAAGTAGCTGTGTCTAACTACAGTAGCGGCTCTGCACCTGTATTGGGCTCCTCGGAGGCAGATTGTGTTGTTTGTGACCCATGGACCCATTTCTGAGTCTTCCAGTTATAGCACGCATCTTTGTTTTCATCAACTCTCATAAGTTCTCTGTCTCTGTCTGTCTGTCTGTCTGTCTCTAACTTCTCTAAAGGGCATGCTTGGTATTTTTCAGATGCGCTGTATTGCCGAGTTCATAGCATGAATTTCAGGATACCATTTTCTCATTAGCAGACCCTGGGCATGGCCGCCATCAGCTATGATCTGATTATCCTGCTAGTTCACATTGAATTTGAAAGGGAATTGTGAGAGACTGGCCAATTTTCCTGTTTAGGTACCTGAGGTGTTGGAATGTGAGTGCTTTCTGAACATTCATGCATATTTGAAACACATTTTGGCTAATTGCATGACTGTTGTCCACAATTAGTCTGTGGTAGGCATGATTAATTGCAAAGAACACTGACATTTATGCATAAAATGCTTGAGGTCAAAAAGAAATGGAGAGAAATGGTGGCTGCGGCCGTGGTGAGTGGAATACTAATGCGCGGTGACCCCAGAAGCAAACCCCCAAAAGGGGGATCTCTGCCTCAGCAGGGGAGATATTTCATTCAGACAGATGTCTCTGTATTTTTGACTTGCCTGTATTCCGTTCTCCTCTCCTCCGTAACCCTTCAGCTTTATGCAGGTTTTCAGAAGCCTGTCTGATGTTTTAATAAATGCCAAGGCCTGCCTTATCCCTCTCCCTCTGCCCTTCTCCTGCCCAGATCACGCTCCACCACCTGAAGATCATAATTTGCTTCTTTAACACAACATTTATGTGTTACATGTTTTCCACGAAGAATCAAGAAGCAAACAAATGGGCCACAATCCCACCATTCGGACCAACCAATAAGCATTTTGTGTGTTTAAATTAAAGAGATACATGCCCATGATTAATAATTCAAATGGCACTGACTCCAGGAAAAAAAAAGGCAAAAAAAAAAAAATCCCTTCTCTGGATCTCAGTTCTAAAGAAAGCTAATCAGCAGCAGCTTTTTGTATATACCCGTTGGTAGTGGGGGCAAGACACAAAATATATACATATGTACATATACAACATACACATATATGTGTGCATGTGTGTACAGATTTATTTTATTTTCATGCAAAAAAATCAGACTATATGACCTGTTTTCCTTTTACCTTGCTTCAATTTATTTAATGTACCATAGAGAGTATCTCGTACTGGCACACGCTAGTTCCCGTCGCTCCTTCTATTGTCCCCCTTTCTATGCCCAGAACATACTTTCTTTAATCAGTTCCCTGAGTGGACTCTTTGTCCTGGTACAAACATTAATACCATGCACACTGAGTTATCTGTGGAGATAGAGATAAATAAATGAAACATATGGACCTGGGCTACTTTTTACAGGCATGTCAATATCTTGGTAATGTGATTCTTGGGTGAAAAGTTAGTGTCCCATATATATACTTTTTAAAGATCTGACTCAAAACTCACCTCCTACTGTATATAATACTACCCACTTTCTATCACTTTCTCACCATTGACACAGACATCCTATTTTAAGACCTGCGGAAAGAAAGAAAAGAAATTGCAGTTATTGAGCATCCGTTATTCAGAGATTTATTTGTCCTTGCCTTGACCTCTGAGTTTATGCTAGGTTTGCTGCAAGGTATTAAAGATAGGACCTCAACACTGAGTCACATGGGGAAGAGTAACCACTGTGTACCCTGGCCTCATGATACAGGGATCGTATAAGTGCTAGCTGACTCAAAAGAAACTCTGTTTACTCTCCTAAAAGTAAGACAACTACTGAGTCTGTGTCAGCCATATAACATGTGCCTTGTAATAATGTGCTGCTCAACATTTCCCTCTTCGTCTTGCTGTCAAAGTTAGGGTGTAAGTTTCTGGAGTGCAGGGACCATATACTGAAAGAGAATTCACAATCTTGGGCCAACCACGACTGATTACTAGTGGCCACATGGAACTTTGGAGAAGGATCGCGTGTGACTCCAGAAGAAACTAGTTCACGGTCGGTTGGCAATGTCTGCTGTGGGCCCTCAATAGAGGAAGGGCAGCCTGCAAACAAGATATCCTTGCTCCATCCTTCCATCATAAACCAGGGTTATTTATTAAGGTTATTTGGGGTTTATATCAACATATGAAAGCAACTTTTTTGGGGAAAAGGAGAAGAGAGGGAGAGAACAGAAAATTCTACTCAAGATATGAATCCTGCTTGGCGCTTGATCCTCATTTTAGCTGTTCTATATTTTTTCAAAATTTACTCTGTGTCACATTTGGAATTAGAAAAACAAGACCACAGCTAAGTGTTATGATAAAATAACATAAACTGAAGATGGTCTTAAAGCTACCGTGTGAGATTCAGAAGCGCGGAGACCCTGGGGTGGGAAAGGAAGGTGGTTCTGCATTCTACGTGTTCTTGGTTGTGTGGGACCACTAAGTGATGTGCAGAATGGATGGTGTTAATCTCCAGTCCCTTTGTAATAAATGCCGGACTGTGAGCAGGAGATGGCCAAAAGAGAGTGCCCCGGCAAACCTTAATCTTTAATAAGGTGCACAGCTAGTCTATAACTGTCAGAGAATGACGGAGGAAGCAGGCCTCCTGCTTTCCTGCCTGGAATAAGAAACGGGGTCCGAGCTGCGTGGGCTGTAGGAGCCCAGCCCTTTGCTCTGATCTGGAGGAAGCAGGGAGGCCCCACACTTTGGGGCCTTGACACACACATGGTGCAGCTTGTGTCGAGGAAGCAGACGCGTTTTAAAGAGGCTCATCTTCCTGTGAGATCGAATTCAGGTACATTCTGATTCTACTCAACTCTTTGGCTTGTAACTTAGGCCCCCAGTAGCAGCCCTTTGCAATGAAACTATATCACTTTTGAAGCTTAGCAGATGGGAATTGTCATAAATGATATTTTAGTCACAGATATGAGCCATAAAACTTGAAAGATAAAGTATCTTTCTGAGACACACATGGAGAGGCAGATACAGACACAGACACGACATGAGCTTTTCTGATGCTCCGTCGGAGTGGAGAGAAGGGCCATGGCTCGGCATCGTATCGCAGCATTGGGGTTTGCGGGCGGTCTGGAGCCCTGGAAATAGCATGGAGCATGGATCTGGGGGGACAGATGAAGCTAGTGCGCAACATGGGTTTGAACATTTACCATGCTACGGAATCCTATTTCTTATCTTTTTCGAAATGCCAGTGTTTTCCCTATAAAAGGAGAAAAAAGATGGGTGTCCTTCATTAGGTGCTTCAGAGAATTAATTTGGCACATTGTTTGGCACAGTATAGATCACATCAAATACACTTGTCGGTCTTCCATACAATATTCCCCTCAAATGGATGTGTTGCTTATTCCTAGTTATGCTGGATTATTCTGCGAGTTGAATAATTCATTAGGGCTTGGGTTCGGAGATATGGCGCAACTGTATCCAGCAGACTCTAGCCTTAAGCCAATATGTATATTAATGCTTTTTACTCAAGGAATATACCTGACTCTTACCGACCCTAATCCCACCTCCACATGATTGCTATAACATTAACCTGACAGGAAGATTAGTTTGCATGGGATGAAGGGGCAGTTGTCAAGTCCAAACCTGAATAAAAATAAAAATAAAAATAAAAATAAATAATAAATAGAAACTATGGGAATCTTCTATAAATACCTAAAAATCCTCTCTTTTGTCTCCAGCATGTACATAATCATGCTCTTTTGCTCTCGGCAAATTTTTAGTGACTTTGTTTGCAGAGTATCAAGTATCGTGGTGATGTATATAGTTATTGCCATGAAGTTTTGCCCATCTGATCTCGGACAACTGGGAGTTTTGAAATAGTGGAGTGAGTGCATTCTTCTCATTCTGTCCAAAATGCATCCCCTCCATAACCTGCCAGGACTTGAATTTGAAGGCCCTGGCAAGCACAAATCTAAATGTAGCGTGGCGTAACTTAAATTAACACGCACAACATATGTACTGGTGGGAGAAGATGGTCTCAAGTTATGCCCATCTCGTTCTCGTAGAGTGGATATGCATCTGTGTGTGTGTGCGAGAAGGAACATATTTGGTTCCTACTATGTTTCAGGCATCATGCCAGGCATTTTGCATGTATTATCCTATTTAATCTTTTCAATAACCTTGGGAGATTAATATCATTATCCATACCCAAAGATAAAGACGCTGAAGCTCGGAGAAGTAAAATTGCTTCTGTGGCCAAATTGCTAACTACTCAATCATCAAGTCAATATTCAAAGCCAGCACTGCCTCATTCCAAAGCTTGATGTCTTTCTACTATTGTATCATCTCAGTCTCGGGATATTATGAGTCTAAAATCCTTTTAGTTCTGATAATTAAAGCAATTTAATTTTTTAGGGTAAATTAAAATGGAATATCCAGGAGCCCCATTTTGCTAGCAAGAGTACAAAGGTGGCTTTAGTGGCCATTGAATCCCTACCACATAAAAGTGAGTCCTGTATTGAGCTTCCCTAGCATGTGAGTTTTCTTCAGAGTCAGACGTCCTGTGTGTGCACATCCACTCTTTTTTTTTTTAAGATTTTATTTATTTATTCGTGACAGACAGAGAGAGAGAGAGGCAGAGACACAGGCCGAGGGAGAGGGAGAGAAGCAGGCTCCATGTAGAGAGCCTGACGTGGGACTCCATCCCGGGTCTCCAGGATCACACCCCAGGCCAAAGGCAGCACCAAACCGCTACGCCACCAGGGCTGCCCTGCACATCCATTCTTGAATGTATTTGAGAAAGGTGTCTGTGTATTCCCTTCTAGATCCCCCCATCCCTCACAAAGGTGAAAAGGCACCTGACATAAACAGTAACAAAAATTCATTTTGGGTTAAAATTCTGTATTCCTTGTTGGTCTGGTTAAGTTTTTTCTGAGAGCATCTTACCTACAAATATATGGAGTGACAAATAATATGAATAGTTCCCATCTCCCTTCCTCTTTTACTCTTTCACTCTGTCCACATGCTTTAATGAATTGTTTTTCATCTACTTTTTAACTATGAAACTCACCACATTTTTCTCACTATCTAGTACCATTTTGGACTAGCATGCATTTCCGGGGTGAACCAATCACTAGGCATTTTGGACAAACACTCTCTGATAGAGGTCGCATGTGTCCTGGCTTGAAAACAAAGTGAAGGATAAGTATTCAGTAGGTAGGGCCAAGAACTGGAGTCACCAGCCCGCCACCCATTCATCCGATACTCAGGGGTCTAGTGCCTTCGGCTCACTAATGAAGTTTGGCTTTATTTTTCTTTGTTGTAAAAAAAAGTGCATTGCAAAAAATGGGGTGCACATTTCTAAAGCACTTTCCCAAAACGAATGAGATAATGCAGATACTCAGTAAGCAAGCAGTGTGTTTGTGTGCATGTGTGTGTGTAAGTGCATGTGTGTAATCCTACACTCTACTCCAAGTTGTCAAGAGATATACCCAAGTGATATGGTAAAACAAAAACTGGTTTAGATGAAATTCAAATCAACTGAGCATTATTCTGGCACTTATTTACTGGTTTTTAATGCTATTACATGTAGCAACCCAGCTTCATTAAAATTCCTTGAATGTGTTCTGTGTGAAATCATTTTATTTCAAATCATTAATATATGGCTCAACACAGCATCCCCTTTGAGGTGATCCAGGACTTCCATCCCCATTTTACAGATGAGCATGAGAGATAAGAACAGGTTAAGTGATTTTTGCCTGAGGTCAAACATGCCTGGAGAAGATTAGGAATTGGTGAGTGCCCACCACAGTGCTCTGTCTGCGATAAGTCCCTAAATTCAAATTTTCCAACCTCGGAATTTTCTGGGTTAGACCTCTAGCTGACTACCATGGGACATAATGTTATGTAATTAATTACAGCTATAATTACCTTGGTTTCTGGGTCATTTAAAGATCATCAGTGCATTTTGTTTTCACGGTTCTTGCAGCAAAGGATTTTTTTTTTTTTTGAAGAACAAGTATAATTAATCCACTTTTTAGGTTCTTAAATAACAAGAAAGTTAAAACATCAATGCAGAGGCTGACTTCATCTTTGCCAGTGAGCCTTGCAACAGGGAGTGTGCAGTCATTGAAGGCAGTAGTCTCATGTCTTGGAACATAAAACTTCCCTACTATAGTCTGAGCCCCCTGGAGGGCCCAGGCACAAGAGGAACCCAGCACATATGCATGTGCTGTATGAAGACCTAGAACAGACCATGAAGTAGACATAGGATTCCTTCAGGCATCTTGCAATCGCTTAGAGAAGCAGCAATTGCTCTAGGTCTTTATGAAGGTTTCTACAGAAGTGATGAAAGACATAAAATCTTTAAAGTCAAAGGACTTTCAAACTCTACCTTTCTTTTAATGAAGGTAATCTAATACTCAGGGAATTATCTTTTTGACACCAGCTTAAATGTTTAAAAAAATAAAACATTGAGACTTGGTTCTATTTCACTCATGGAGAATTTCTCAAGTCCAAGTGCTCTCAGTCACTTCTGTTGGTTTCTGGAGCTAATGATATTGGGACACAAGAAGAGCATGCATTTCCGGGGTGAACCAATCACCAGGCATCTCGCTCAGAAAGAACCAGGCCTGTTTGCATTCCTTGCATGGCACTGTAGGTGATGCACAAGAAATTTCTGAGAAATCATTTCATCATTAAGGTATATTGAATGTGAAGTTGTGTTTGCAAATCAATCATTTGGGGGAAAAATACTCTGGTAACAGCCTAAGAAGGACCTAATGAGCCCCTCTGCTCTGGAATCCATGTTTGCAGAGTGGGAAAAATGTTTTCAAATTGTCTGTGGCATTATTCTTTATCAGTAGAACTTTAGAGCAATTACATGTATGAAAGACCATTCATTGATTTATTTGTATCCTTATTAATTAATCCCATGCACATTTAATGAGAGCTTCTCTGTGCTCTAGGAACTATTTCAGGCACCAGGGATGCAGTGGTGATAATATATCGAGGTTCTGCTCTCAGGAAACTTAAATCTGGGAGGGTAGAGATAAAGGGAACAGAGAGGAACATGGGCAGTGCAGAGAAGTACTACCACGTGACAAAAGAGTAGCCAGGCAGTTGGTGCTTCTTGAGTTTGGAGATTCTGGAAAGATGTAAACATGTGACATTTCAGCCGAGACATGAAAGGCAAAGAAGGAACCAACCAGGTGAACATGTGGAGGAAGAGCATTCTAGGTAGAGGAAATGGAACATGCCGAATTCCTGAGGTTGTAACTAACAGGCTTGACACGTCTGAAGAGGAGGAAAAAGCCTTGTGTGGTCAGAGGATTGAGGTTCAGAGTTCACAGGCAGGTGGCAGAAAAAAAAAAAAAAAAAGATTGAGAAATAGATAAGCCAGATGAAGAAGAGTGTGGAAGAAGAGTTGTGCACGGCAAGGAGGTGAAGCTTTACCTAAGTGAGTGGGACGTTATTAGGCCAGGCTCTAAGGTTTGGCGATTGTGCATGGAATATCTCCTGGGGAGACAGGGTGAAATGAGGAAGTAATGACCAGGCTCCTGTCTTTCAAGGTCAGAGGTTTAGGGGATGGGAATGTTTGTCTCCCGGCCATACTTTGAAGAGCCAGCTTCACCAGAGTCTGTGACAAGGAGGATACATCTTGGCAGGGATGGCCAAGAGCATTTCATCCAGAACTGCTACTCTTCAAGCATCTGAGCTGGCTGGTTCTTGGGTAACATTTTTCTCTAGAGTGATCTTCCACCTGGGTATGGTGTTTGTACCAAACCAGTGACATTTCTAACCTAGGGATGCACTTAGTCTGGGGCAAGGTGGTGGGAGAAGCATTAAGCATATTCCCTTTCATGGTGAATGCTTAGTATAAGTTCAGTTTTGACCTCATTGCTAGAATCTTTTATTTTTCAGGCATTTTCTCTCACCAGCATCCAGCAGTTCCCTGATGAATTCCTTGCTGCTTTTCTCAATGGCTGATTGGTATAGCAGGGTATGGACACTGCTCTAGGAGTGAGCGGTGCTAGGTGAGCTGCTACAAGTCAGGTTCATTCCTGGCCATTCTTCTTCCAGGGCATAGAAGACACTTCTAAAGCCAGGTGGATGGTGTATTGTTTTTGTTTTTTAAAGACTGACTTCATTATTTCAGAGAATGGGAGAAAGCATGAGTGGGGCAGAGGGGGAAGCAGAGGAAGAGGGAGAGAGAATCTCAAGCAGACTCTGTGCTGAGCATGGAGCCCGGCACGAGGCTTGGTCCCACGACCGTGAGATCATGACCTGAGCTGAAACCAAGACTTGATTGTGTGACTGACCAAGCCACCCGGGTGCCGCAAGATGGTACATTGGTAAATAGAAGCAGCTATGGGTCAGCCTCACCCTGAGAAATAGACAGAGGAACAAATGTTGGGAAAATCCCACCACCGACACTTAGAAACTGGTAAACTGTGAACTAGGTATTTGAGTTCCATGGCCTCGTCTATGAAATGGAAATAGTAACAGTACTTATCACATGTGTGGCTCCGACCGTGTTCCTGGCACATCACAAGCATTTGATCAACAGTAGCAGCCAGGGGTGAGGACAGCAGTAGAGCAGCACAATCTCTGGGGTGCAGGGCACTGTTGGGAAGAAACAAAACGTGGAAACTGAATGAGATTTAGCTTTCCCGTTTCACTCTAAGACCAAAGAGCTTTGAGGAGGACTCTGTCTTCGTCTTCCTATCCATAACTTAAAAATAACACTTCATTGAGCGAAAGTTTGTCGTAAATAGCCTATTGAAGAGAATAAGAAAACAGAGCCTCATGTACAACGGATGTAAGCATGTGACATGACAAAGCCTTGGAAATTAGTGAATTGGACCTCTCCATGCTCAGAAGAATGGCTCTCACCAGTATTTCCTTGGGTGAAGAATGCAAGGTGGAGAAGCTAACGTACTCAAAGACTGACAACATGGAATGGTTTTGGTGCTTTATGCTGTTTAGGAATAAACGTATATAGACAAAAAGGAAAAATCAAAACCCCCTGTATTGATTACTTGTGGAGATGAGGGATATACAGTTGAGGAGAGGGTTACAGATGGGGGACTGAACCACCCCGAAATGTTCTGTTATTACTTAAGGTAGTACTTACAATGGATACATTCATGCTTTTCTGCATACCCTTGGTATGTCCGAACTATGTCATGGCATATTATTAAATTTACACATGTTCTGTGTTAAATACACACACAACACACACATCATATTCACTGCATAGAACTGTGTGATGTAAAAATAAAAATCTCTCTTTCCCTTTTCCATCCTCCCTCCCTTAACCACTTAATAACTGTTAGCACATCTTTCCAGATATCTTCAGTGCACATTCAAAACACGCACATTTAGAACATATACGCTTACTTAAAATAATAAGCCATGACTTGAAGTCACCACTTAAAAATAGTGTGTAAACCTTTCAATGTTGTTACATATAAATGATCTTCCTCAATCTCACAACACCTGCCTAGAAATCATATTTCTAGGTACTGTCATCTGTTTAACCAGCTCCCCTATTGATAGACATGTGTATTTAAAAGAAAAAGGAAAAACAACCCTCTTTTCCAAAGCCTGAGCTGCTTTCAAGTCAAACAGAGCAGCTCCCGCTCACACTGTTGGCCATCTAAATATTTTGTCGTCACTAGGACAAAAGCCCAGATGTTTCACTGAATTGTTTTGGTTTCCATCCGAGAATTCAGCTGCTCCAGAGCCACAGCTAGAAATTCATGCTCTGGGGAAGAAAGAAAAATAATAATAATAAAACTTAAAATCTCCAGCAAGAACTTCAGATCGAGCAGAAGCATGGGGCCTCCTCCTCCAAGATGTTAGTGATTTTCAAGAATCACAGGCTTTATAAATGTCATCGCTAAAGTGTGAAGGGGAAAATAGAGAGAAAGAACAGTATTTTCAATATGGGGTTTTGAATTTCCACACTTCCCACTGGCAATCGACTGTTAGGCGTGTGCGATGGTCTTTCTTGCTTGAGATGGTTTCTTGATGCTTTCCCTATTTGACTATTTAATGTTTAAGTTATAGTTCATGGCCACTTTCAGGATGTCATGGTTCATCAAATAAGCCTCAGTACATTGGCTTCCCTTCAGTGAAGGGACGCACACCGTTCTAGCCACGTGAACTTATTCTGTGTTAAACTATTCATAGAAGGTTCTCACCTCGGGCTCCCTGCAAAGGGGCTGAGGTCACCTTGGTCAAATCCAAATGCAAAAGCAAGGGAGTCTTTCTGGGTTCTCGCTTTCTTGTTTTCTCTCCCACCCCTTTTCCTTTCCAACTTGTATTATTGCTTTATTACACAAGTAACACATACAGCTTGCAGGGAAAGTTGTAAAAATACAATACGCAATTAGAAAAAGTCAATATCTGAAATAAGTCTTCAAACTCACATCAAAGTAACACCTACTCTTATTTCTGAAATTCCTGACTTTTTTCAAAGGAGGGTACATGCATGTAAAATACGTAGCTATACATAAATGAGTCTACATTCCACACAGTGTTTTATAATTTCTGATTTAGCCATAAAATGATGTGTAAAAAGCATATTGCATTCCATGAAGCTTTTTTTTTTTTTTAACAGCTTTGCAGTATTCTATTACATGAATGTACCATCAGTAGAGGATGTGGATTTTGGTATCAACCCCTTTCCTTCTCATTGCTGTAAGATTATTTGGAGGGATCGCTTTTATTATTATTATTTTAAAATTTTTATATTATTTAGTAGGTAACGATTTTTCCCTTGTAGGAGAAATGCAAATGTAATGCCCTGTGGATTTGGGATTTGCAGATTATGCATGGTGGGCCTAATATCTCACCAATGACAGACATGGACGGTTAGATGCTGCATTTGCTGTTTATAGGCAGGTTTCTTAACCTTGGCAGCACTGACACCTTGGAATGGATAATTCTCTGTTACGGGTGGCTGTCCTGTGCTGTGTTGGGTGTTAAGCAGCACCTGTGGCCTTTACCCACCAGATGCCAATTGTACTGCCCCCTCCATTGTGACACTCTAAAATGTCTCCAGACATTGTTAAATGTCCCAGGGTTTCCCCTCTCCCCCTCCCTCCCCTGCTTGGAGAACCACTGTTTTAAGTGAAGGGGTTCTTAAGTTGACTAAAGGATGATCTTATCTTGTAGCATTTGCAAATCAATTGGAAGTTGGTCCTGGATTAGTGCCTAAAATAAATTCCAACCTATTCTGAGAAAACAATATATTTGAGTAGGGACTAATTACCTCTTTTTTATTTCAAGTGACAAAAGCCAATATATCACACTTAGCCACTATGAAGACTCCATTTCAGTAAACTAATTAAACTAATCCTATCTCAACTCATTATTCTCAGTTCCACTAAATATTTTAACACTCTAGATTTATTTCATTACATAAATTATATCATACTTAAAGCTATGCACAGCCCTCAAGAGTTTATTTTGGACTTTGAAAATGTGACTTTAAGCTTTATCCAGAATGTATATTTTTCATATCTTTCCTAGCTAATCATTCACCTTAATTATGACTAATTATTGAAAATGATATAGTACTTTAATTAAATGAAAGTGCTTGCCTTCTTGTTAGCACTTATTAAACACTGACAATGTTACGAAGATAATGCAGCGCAGGAAACGGCATAACTCACCGAATTGATTCCATTTTCTTGCTGCAAGCTGATGTAGATGCACATTTCAAGAGACTGATTAATGCACAAAATGGCAAGAAAAGTGTTTTTCATAGTTAAAAGGAATTAAAGTCTGTGTCCATCCTGGATTCATTTTCTAACAGAGGATCGCCGCATAATTAAAACGTTAATACACATCCCTTTATTTGTACTTACGTTCCAAAGCCAGCATACATTAAATAGGAATTTAGCCCAAGTGCTTCCTGGAGAAGCCAAGAGGAATAATGCCTAAGTACCACTTCAGAGTAAATTGCTCCCTACTTATAGACGTGTAATGCAATTAAATCGAGGAGCTGTAAGCTGCCTAAATCGAGTAAGTTTAGTTTAGATATTTGTCTTTAGACATCTCCCTGTAAAGGGTTCCACGCTGAGGAGAAAAGAAGGGACATCTAACCAATGAGCTGTTCATTAGAGTTGACATATGGTAAGCAAGGCCAGAAAATGCCTAAGGAATAGAGAATTTTCTTGGCATCTAAAGAAAAAAAAATACATCATTCAGGTCGATCTTAGGATAACCATTGTTAGGTAATGTTCCCTCTGATTCTGATTCTAGCAGGTGTTCTTGTCCAGTTTCTTGTTCTATGTTTAGTTCAAGGACTAAAAATTGTTATGAAAAAAATACAACACCAGCATACATTTTATAAGGCGATGTAACTTCTCTGCCTGGGACAGAATCAGATCCCTCAGGGGAGAAAAAAATGCTGATGGCAAAACATTAAATGGCATCACTTTAAGTGTTTGGGGTAATAGACCCTTGACATTGAAATCATCTGAGTTTTACACTAGCCGGGGCCAAGGTGCCCACTGCATTAATGCACTTATTCTTCATCTTGTGGGTTTCCAGTGAGCATCAGTAAATACTTTCCCTGACACATTGGCCTCATTCTTCTCTGTATCCTATTCTCCATGCTGCAAATCATCTCATTTTGAGGGCTGAGAATATGACACCTTCACAATAAAGAAATTTAAGAGCAACACTCAGTATTAATATCTGGAATTCTGTTGAATTTCCATTATGGGCATGAAACTCTCTATTCCAGGGATATTCAGACCCAAACAACAGCTTACAAAATTTGTTTAGTATCCCCACATAAGGGAAAGATCAGTATAAGCAGTGAAAAAATATATACATCATGTATATTTTTTAGCAAGAAGAAAGAGGCAGTCATTTGGGTGTTCCTAATAGAAACTTCAATATCAGAATCAAGGTGGAAATATGGCTCAGGCTCAACGTGCACCTGCACATTTGGGCCACTGCAAACACACAGCTGTTCTGTTATTTTTGGTTCCTGAATTTAGTCTTGGAACCGAGAATGAAGAGCGGTGTGTTGCAGTGGGTTTTGGCGTAAGACGTAAATGAGTTTGAACACCCTCTCTGCCACTCCCTGGCTGGGGAACCTTGGGTGGCATCGTTTATCTATCTGCGCCTTATTTCTCCCACAGGAAAATAAATGAGATGAGTCAGAGAGGGACCGTGGAGTGAACAGCTCTGTGGGATCTCGCCAAGTTTGGAATTAGTGAAGAGAAAATACGATGAATAAGACAATCCCATACTCACAACGCAGGCTTAGAAGGACTTTCACACGTAGAGATTAGAGAAGTCAGGATGATTTTATGGTTCATGTAACAGATTATTTATCAAATGCCCTCTATGATCATCCCACTGGGGATTTGGTGATAAACAGGACAAACCGAATGCTATTCTCGTGGAGTTTATATTCTATTTGGGAGAAGGCAAACAAAAACAACTGTATAAATGAAAAAAATGGTTAATGATGGGTCCTAGTGAGGTAATTAAAACAAATCAAGGTCCTTAAGAAGAAGTGAAATTTAACCTGAGCTCCTAATGATAAATCATCCCAAGACAAGGAGAAAGGTATTCCAGGAAAAACACCCTGAGAAGGGAGGAATTTGGAATGTTTGAGAGACCCACAGAGTCCCAGAAAATAGGAGAGGCACAAAAGAGCTCTGAGAAGTCGACAAAGACTGAATGGTGTAAACCATAGTAAGGGAGTTGTGATTTTTGTGTTTTGATGGTCATACAGAGGTTTGCGTTTCACAGAGATGACTGCCTTGTGGATCATTGACCAAAGGGACCCAGGAGAGAAGACTAGGATAGCAGCTGGGAGGCTGTATAGGACTCCAGGCCAGGGGAGATGGTGGCTTGGACTCTGATGGTCACAAAGTGGAAGGTAATGGAAATGATACCATTGTTAAAAAAAACAGTGGGCAGAGCGTTGGAGCCCACGGAGGCGGGAGGAAGCGAGTAGAAATGACTCTGGGGCGGTGAGGTCGGGGCCTAGAAATGGTGGCATCATGAACAATAATGGAGAAATCATACATGAAGGCGGTGGGAAGAGCCAGAATCACTTCTCAGATGTTCTAGAAGAAATGTGAAAGGCAGTGGTCATCAACTGAGATGGGAGATAGATTATGTAGCAGTCATGCCAGACAGGCATTCAAATTTACTGTTTTTCAGTCCTAGAGAGGACACAACTGGTAAATGAGGCATCAGTAGGTGGGATCATTGTGCTGGGTCATAGGGTGAGTGTCAGACTTTGAGCTTCTAAGTGTTCACCTCTCTCCAAACAAGGAATTATGAAGGTTCCTGGCGCTCCCTGCAGAATTATACACATGACTCAGGGTTCTTGCCTTCAAAATCCACCAACATTCTCATAAGAAAAGATCTTAGGGATCATGCCTGTCATTGTTCCGAGAAGGGCACCAGAGCTCAGGAAGGACATGTCACTTGTCTGAGATCACAGAGAGAATTGGGCAAGCCGGCTGCTCTTTTGTACACCACACTACCTCCTCTCACTGATACCCTTTGTGTAGGGAGAATGGGGGCTGGCTCATCTTGTGTTTCCAAGGGATTCCCTCCCTCTTTGGTCCCTTAAAGCTAAATCATCCTTAATAAATGTACGTAAGATGCTCCCTGTCCCACCCCAGATCAACCAAGTCAGAATCATTAACCTCTGGAACTAAGCTTTCTTCACCTTATCAGGCTCCCCAGATGATTGCAATACTCCCACAAGTATTAAACTTTCTGTCTTTTATAGAGTCCTCCAAAGTACCTAGAATAATACCTGATGTAATCTTTGCTCAAAATATGATTGCTAAGTTAATTTATCACTAATTGATTCATCACTAAGTCATCAAATCCTTAAAAACAAGCCCATCACCCATGACTTCTCCTACATGCTTGCTACCATGCTAAACTCAGCAGCTACTACCTATCATACCAGGCACACCAACACTCCTCTGTTGTCTTCTTCTGCGTGGTGGGTTTTAGCAACCCACAGGTCACCACTGACCAAGAAACTTTGGGATATGAACAGAGAAGTATGTCTTACCATTAAGTGCACATTGCATTCATGTTTGCCTTGCCTGGGTTTGCCCTGAGTTCTGTAAAGCTGTTGATTGGGTATAAACCATGTCTCATCGAGTTATGTTGCAGGATTATGGTGGCCACACATTGCCCTGGTCTTCATAAGATCCCTCAATCGAGGAGCAGTAAAAAACTCTAAATTTGAAGGCAATACACCAAGGTAGTTTTGACTTCTTACCTCACCACCCCAACTTTCAGTGGTGAACGGTGAAGAATGGATAAAAGTAATATGGAGAAGAATCGAGAGATTATAGAACAGAGAGAATGTGAAGAGTAGAAAGAGGAAGGAGAAACAGGTAGGCTTTCAACGCTTGTCACGCAGCAGACATTGTGCAAAGCACCAGGCATGCATTATCTTGCTAAATTAGTATAATAGACCCATAAGACATGTTCCATTATTACCCCCATTGTAGAGGTAAGAAAACTGAAGCCCAAAAGTTCAATTTATCCAGTTTCACACAGCTGATAAAGAAAGGAGCTGGACTCTCTAATTCCAGAGTTGAGACCTTTAGTCGCTACGCCAGACTGACATGATATTCATTCATATATTCTTGTCTTCTGGAAGCATGTAGATCTACAATAGCTGTCAAAAGTGTGTCTCCCCCAGCCTCGTTTCCTATCAAAATTGCACATATGCTGGCAGGAGGAGAGTGGCGCGTCGATCCCAAACTGTGCAATAAACGCAACACCTTGAGCGAGGCTCCTGGAAAGGATGGTCAGACACCGTGGAAACAGTTAGGTGTCGGGAGGAAAGCTGATAATGCAGAGCCGTCAGCACAGGGTGCCATTAGGAAGAGTATCCCTGGCAGCTGCAGGCCACCATATTACACCCCAGTATCAGCTCCATGCCTCTAGGCAACTTGGCACCCGAGCAGATCACAAACCTCCTCACCTTCTGAATGCTAAAGAGAGCAGAGGGTGTGTTGGGCTCCACTGTCAAGCAGAGGAGATCTCTGGAATCTCTTAATTGTGTTAATGTGGTAATTTCACAGGCTTTGTTTCTGTGTTCTCTTTGACTTCCTGTTTTATGCCATTGTTGCAATGGTGAAAGCATCCCAGAGTTTAAGAGCACTCCTGTGCCTTAGCTGTCACGGGGGAAAAAGCAAAGCAAACAAATGAAGCAATGCACAGTATCTTTCTTTTTGTACCAATAAACCATTTCCATTGCCTTTTATTAAGATCAAGTAAGCATAATCACCATTTACCTTATGAGGAGGGTAATATTTTCAAAACTTAAAAAGGCAGCCATCTGATCCCAGATTGCGTGGAGCCAGATGAGGTTAATCCTGTTGTTCCTGACCTAGAAAGCTTCTGTGAAATGCACGGATCAGGTGTGTTATTGTAGTAGGTATCCAAGATGTATTTGAGATCCTTGTCAGATGTGGGTTTTGCCTCTTTCTGGGGGAATTGCAATATTATGCGGATCCTGAACACAAATGGAAACAAGATGACATATGTGGAAAGACTATAAACGTTGTATTGACTTTATCATCTCCAGGATGTGTAATTCAAAAACCGTAGTAGAGTGAGATGTGTAAAACATGAGCTTTGGAATC
Source organism: Canis aureus (assembly GCF_053574225.1). Lineage (NCBI taxonomy): Eukaryota > Metazoa > Chordata > Mammalia > Carnivora > Canidae > Canis > Canis aureus. Next base: position 43,296,095 of record NC_135618.1, read on the forward strand.
TGACAAATTTGGGTTCAAATTCTAACTCTACTTTTTACCATCTACCTGAGATAACTTGTATCAAATGCCTGAGCTTGCGTCCCCTCAACTGGAAAAGAAAGATCATACTAGTCTTCATGTTGGGTAGTTCTAGGGAGGATAAAATGGGACAGCCCATAATATAGAGCTTAGTTCAGTGCCTGATACAGAGTAAGTTCTTTGAAAAAAAATGGGTTTTTGTATGCTAGGATATCAGCTCTTTGGAAAGCCTTATTGAATTGGACTAGTGGAAAGATGTAATGTGCATACTGCAGCAGCATTCTTTGATAAATTGAAGGTCAGTCTAGCTATTTAATGAAATGTCTTGTGGTATACCTGCCTCCCTCTAAAGTTTGACTCTTATATTTGTTCTGAATCTCAGGGACTAAGATACCATTGCTTCATCTGTGAACAACTCTGGAAGTTCCTTAGATGATGGCTTGCATTAGCCAAACGTAGGCAAACCATTGCCTAAAATAGAAAATGGGCAGAACTGCCATCCAAATATGTTCAGACTCTAGAGAGAAATTCTGAGAATGACCTGGAGCTTCCAATATGCAGAAGAGTAAGTTTGCTAAGGCCATGGTGTTATAATCCACCCATAGTAATAGTGGTGGTTTTCATTTCTGGAGTATATAGAATATCCCTGATACTGAGCTAAATGTTTCCTTTGCATATAATCTTTACATCACCCTGTTAGATATATGATATCACGACCATTTTCCAAATGAGAAAACTGGGGTTCAGAAAAGCAATTTGCCCATAATCATAGAAATAACAAATTCCCAGAATCCAAGACTTGACCCAAGTCAGTCTGACACCCACACTCATGCTCTTAATTATGAGATGTTGGGACTTGGAGCAATTTGCCCATAATCATAGAAATGACAAATTCCCAGAATCCAAGACTCGACCCAAGTCAGTCTGACACCCACACTCATGCTCTTAATTATGAGATGTTGGAACTTGGAGCCGAAAGACTTGGGTTCAGGTTTTAGCTTCCTGGGCCTTAGTTACATCCCCAAAACTCTCAGAACCTTGCTTCCCTCATCTTCAGACCAGGAATAATAATACTTTCTTCACAAAACTCCAAATATCTAATGAGAAAATACCACCTAAAATACTTTTTGCGCCTCATCAAGATTATGCAAGTGAAAGGTGCCACGTTTTGCATGATCACCCGACAATAGATCATTTTGGATTGTGTTCTAGTATTGTGAATTTACAAGTTTGGCAACTTCTGATGAAAAGAATCAATATACTGTCTTTTTAAAGAGGAATTAGTGGTTAAAAGAACTGACAATCCATTTAGAGATTTGTGTTTCTCAATAGCATGCAATGAGACCATTTTCTTTCCATTTATAAGAATATGTATGTGCTTAAGGGAGGACAGATCCAACAATCCGGTTGTTTGCTATGATTTGTATGCCCCGGGGATATGAAGAGTCAGGAATGGAAGAAAATTGCAAATGTGGTATAAAAGGTCCAGGGAGAAGGTTTTTTCAAACATATGGCTTGGAATAGGGACCTTCTCCAGGAGTCTTGAATCTTGCCGACCTCTGGGGTTTTTTGCAAGCTTGTTGACTCTCCTCATTGTGGCTGTTTCTTCTGCTCCTAGCACACTTCCTATCCTCAACTGACCTTTTGAACTAAATTTGTGACAGTTAATCCACTGTGAGGTTTTGGGTAGGGCAGCATGCCCAGACACTGTCCCTTCTGGACATGACCACCCCACTTCGGTCCTGCCATCATGTTAATCCTGTGGCATAGATTTTCTAGACCGGTCTCTTTTTAGAACTGTGTTTGCTGATGTCCTTATGAGTGTGCAGGTCATATTATGTGCCCTGGTTTGTAAAAGGGAGGCCCTTGGGAAACCAGAAGGAAGAAGTCTGGAGGCCTCAAGGACTCTAAGTGCACATGATGCGGAGCCCACTGGTACCTGCCTCCCCCATGTTCTTGCAGTCTTAATGGAGGAGCCCTGCTAGGATTTTCTGTCTACCTGGGCTTCCTCTTTTCTCCTTTTTTTTTTTTTTTTTTTTTTGCCTAGCTGGCACTCCTATATGCTTTCAAACCCACTTACTTTGTCTCTTCCTCAAAGAAATCTTTCTTAGCCTCACTGACTAGCTCAAGCACCTCTGCCATTTTATTTCTCAACTTCATGTACCTTCATTAGTAGCTTAAAATATCATTCAGTTTTAAGTTTTTTGATATAATGGTTTTATTCCTGACTATTTTCACTGAAAGACTGTAAATACTGTGGGGAAGAAGACCATGTCTAGTTTTGTGCATATTTTCTTCAATGACTAAATGATTGAGTGGATAGATGGATGGATGGAGGGATGGATGGAGGGGTGGATGGAGGAGTTATAGGGCCAGCTCATCAGAACACCTGTCTTTCAGGTAGGCTGAGATCCCTGATGTAAGGACAAGAATGTGAACTTGTATAAACCTACTCCTCTACCCCACCCCCACTTAAACCTCTTCACCCATCCTGGATATCATTAGAGTCCAAGCTCTGTACATCTCCCTTCTCTTGCCCTCTGCAAGCTCATTTAACACCTTCTTGTTTTCTACCACAATTCTTCAGCCAGAAAGGAATTATTTTCAGGTTCTGAAACTTGCCCAACTTCTTCCTCGGTCAGGACTTGTGCACATGCTTTCCTCCATCAAAAGTATTTTATTATTCTTCCTCACAACCAGTTTTAGACCTCTGCCTGCATGTCACTTTGCCATGGTGTCCTTATCTGAGTCCTATAAGCTCCTCCAGGTCCCCCTTATATTCCTTTTTATAGCACCTAATATTTCCCTTTAAATCACTTCACAAAATTATAGTATTTTTATTTGCAAAATGGCCCATTTCTTCCATGAGGGAGTAAGCTACTTGAGGAAATGCATTAGGTCAGTCTTGCTCATCACTAAGTGTTTAGCTCTTAGTAAGTACTCCACAAGTGACCATCAAATAAAATTATAAAACACAGACACCACACCCTTTACAGTCCTACCAGGGCCAGTGGCTTTGATGAGACGTATTTACAATCAAGGAAGAAAGGAAGCTTGCGTGTTCGTGTCCATCCACCTCCTATGACTATTTGAAGATGCCCTACCTCTCTCTGGGCTAGAGCCATGCCCTCTTTCTTCTAATACACCGTAGATGAAGCTGAAGAGGTTATAAAACCAAACTCAAGCCAGCATAAGCCTAGGAAAGATTGATTATCTCAAGAAACCGAAGAGTCCAGGAGAAGTTCTAGCTACCGTCAGTTATTACTGAATATAAGGATTTGAACCATAGCAACAGGGATCTCCTTTACATTGCTTACTTCAACTCTCTTTGGAATCTTGGATTTTTTTTTTTTTATTAGATGTAGCTTCTAGTATGTAGTCAGTGGCTCTTACAACTTCAGATCTGTCAGAAAATGCCCAGGAGTGGGTACATGGGGAGCTGCAGCCCACACTGGATCACATGCTCATCCCTAAACCGTAATTCAGTGGCCAGGAAGTTGGAATCCTTGAAGGGGGCAAGACATGCATCATTTCTTACCCACTTGCTGGATGTCAGTCAGTGTGCTTTCACCGGTATCTCCAATGTACCCCAAATGCAACTATTATGCCCACGTGTATAGGAGTGTGCATTTTTGTAGAGATTTATATATGAGTTTTCTACCCCCTGTCTAACGTAGGTCAGATTCCCTAAGGATAATGCGTGAAATGGGGATTTGTGTGCAAGTGGTTAATTGAAGGGATGCTTTCAGGGCAAGCCTATGGGAGACGAAGTAAAGAATCAGACTAGGGCAAGGGAAGACTCTCAAGGAAAGGTGTGGTTTCAGGGGAAAATCTAGCCTGAACCTGAGCCTGATCTGTGGGGAACTCTGGAGTCTTAATTACACCAAAAATGGTTTAACCCAGATTCTTATTCCCACTCCGTTACATCAGTCTCTCTTTGGTCACAGGCTCAAGCTGTCCTAGGAAGGGATGGAAGCCCCTCCTACTTCTATAGCCCCACCTCCACCCCCACCCTCAGGCATCTCTGGCCAGGGTGACTCCTATCAATCAAGTTCAGAGAAAAATTCAGATTGTGAGCAGTTAGCAGACAACACCCACACCAACCAGGAGATGTTTCACTGAGCTGGGGACACTTCATGAGGCCCTGGCTTTAAAGAGGCATAGCATAAGACACCGGAAATTAAAGAGATTATTTTTATGAGTAATAACCTCTGTTTTTATTTTTTGATGAGTTCCAATTCTGTGTGATGCCCTGTATCTCTTTGGTCTCCCGCTGGCCCTCCTGTTAAACACCCAGATGGCTGCAAGGCACTTCCACACATTAGGAAAACCTTTCCATTAAAAGGCTTGACACAGAAGGTAAACCATGGTACCCTTCGAGGCACAGGGAGAGAAATCCATGCCTCGCATCCCCTCATATGTCTGTTTACCCATCTCTTTCAGGATCCAGAGTCACCGACTCTCTCCTCTCCCTCGGACAGGGATCCATCCACCTTCTAGGTGCTTGGCCACCTCCCTCCCTTTCTGGTTTACTTATCCGACAGCTTCAGGGGCCACCGCCAGGTTGTCATATGCCAAGGTTATGACATGAGCGATGGCAAATTGAATTTCCCCTTGTAATCACAGGAAGGCGAGTCACCGTCCTCTCCTTCTCATGTAAATGATCCAGTCCCTGCTGCAGACTCATCCAGGATTCCTTGGCCTTGCTGTTTTTCAATACGTCTACCTCCCCAGTCCCCCCTCCCCAAGCCCCGACGCGCTCTCCAGCAGCCTTCATGTCCGCGCACACATAAATAAGGCTGTGTGCACGCGTGTGAGAATATATAGCCATCAGGTACTGTGTGGGCATGTGTACGTGCTGAGGAAACGTAATAGACTGTGGTTGTGTGTTTGTAGGTGTATAATAAGTTTGCCGCAGACTAGAGGGAAAAATGGAGCCATTTGTTGATTCAAACCAATTTTTTTTCCCCTTGAGTTAGTACCCAATCTGTAGCTAAGAACTGCTGACTACAGCATATTTCCGAGTGTAGATTTTTTTTTTCCCCTGACAGCTAAGACCTAACTCTTGCCTGATCTGTGTAGCTGCATTGTTCAAATTACAAAGCTTAGGTGACAGAAGTGCTCTATTTTCTGGGTAGCCCCCAACACACCTGTCATCAGATAGAAGCGAGAATGCAGAAGTCATCACTTTACTTAGAAACTCAGCAGATGATTGAAATTATTTCTTACTACTAATTCCCCTTTTAGTGGAGATAAGCCGCTTTGTTCAGCTGTAAATGAAACATTAGGGTATTAACTGTGGAGCCGAAGTATTGGGGAAGCTAAGATTTTATCTGCAGTAGGAACATTTTGGGCAATAAATTGTTTTGTTGGACAGAATACTAAATCTCTTGAGTTACAAAGAAGCAGAGCTCATTAAAGGGGATGCTTAAAGCAGAGGAAAAAAAAAGGCGAGACAAAAGCTTATTACCTTTGTTGTGGGGATTGGGGGGTGTTTGCAGGTTCTCATGTATATGTAGCATGGAAGAATTATGCGGTACAGTTATTAAATAGATGTGTCTATAGACTTGCAAACGCTCTATGAATATGTCCAAGGGACAAATACATTTCTGAAATATCAATAGCAATCTGCAATAAGTTATGAATTTTGGAGTACATATTTATCCTCAAAGACTGGGTTTTTGTTTCCTGTGGGTAAAATTTCCCCGTCTCTTTGCCACATCCTTCAGATTAATCGGCTGGCATGGTTACATAAATGTTTGTAATAGAGAAGAGTAAGTGCCAGGATTATCCAAAATATTGTCGCAAAATACACACCTAAATTAAGATAATTATGCATTGGGAACATCGATCAGCAGGGCTCGGGAGGGAGGGGAGCTTTCTCCTGATGGAGAGGAGGCCCTTCCTGGGACACCGGGGCTGCAGCAGCGGTTATGTGTCCGGTTGGGTGCCCCCGGCGTGTAAGTGTCAGGGGAGGGACACGATGGATCGCTTCTTTGCCAATAACCAGGGTGGAAGGAGGAGGACGGAGAAGGAGGTGCCATCCTTTCCCTGAAGTTAGCATCCCTCCGCTGCATCTCCAGGAGCGGTGTGGCTCTCCACCTGTCTGTACTTGTTGCTCATTCCAGCCTCTGAGAGGTGGCTGTTCCCAAGAACATTGCACCTGAGAAACTCAGAGACCAGCGTAAGCAGCAAATCTCAGCTGCCAGCAGCTGGGGGTTTTGTGGGAGCAGGATCAGGGCTACACAGCTCTTCTTCCTTTTCTCCCTGAGTGATTCAGAGCGTGTCTTCACAGACTCCCAGCCTGAAGGCTCTCATTGCCATCTCCGCCTTTCCCTGCGTGCCCAGATTCACAGGTGGATGCCCAGCCCCGGGTTACCAGGACGGGCTTGTGCTCTGAATTCTCACCCTGGACCTGCTGTTACTTCCAGCTCCTCTGTCCTCTTCCTTGTTTTTTTCCAGAGAAACAGGGACAACCCTTTTCAAAGCATAGCAGGAAGCTGGCAGTGGAAAATAAAGCACAAGAAACAAATAACAGACTCATGTGAGCTTTGAGAAGATACTCAGGTCTGACTTGCTTTAAGAAAACTCAGTATGTGAAAAATGAGTATATATATATATATATATATATATATATATATATATATATATTTAAAGCAGCAAGCAAATGATATTTATTTAATTAAAAATATGCTGAATTATAAGATCTTCCACACACATGCAAAAAAACAAAACAAAACAAAACAAAACAAAACAAAAAAACATTCGTTTTGTTTTCTATCTCTGGCCCAGAATACGGTGCAGGGAAGAGAGTCTTGAAGATTCTAGTAAGACTTGCTTGCATTGTATTTACCTTCAAAGTATATTTAAAACATGATTCAAATCTCAGCGAATTTAACCTGTCACTCATTTTTCAAGTGACTTTTTAGGATCTCTTATCCACAGGCTGCAGGACACCAGCCTGTCAACATTGTTTTATGGGCACATGAACCATCCAGTTAATTTCTTATGACTGTCATATAGAGGGCATTTTGTGTCTTCTTGAGGTAAATAGAAACATAGATCTGCAGAGAAGTGGATAGAACCTACTGTGACAGAAGGGACCGCAGAACGTTACAATCCCTTATAGGGGGTCAAGAGTTCTGGGTTCAAGTCTTCTTTGTATATGGCTACATAACCCGGAATATGCCTGTTTGTCTTTTCTCGCCTGTTTTCTCGCCTGTAAAATGGCATCATGAAACTACCCAAGTCTTTAAGGCCCAATTAGTTGTAAATTTTCCCAGCTCATGGACAATGAAAGCTTTTTTTTTTTTTTTTGTAAGTTGCCATGGTATCTGAGCTTCTCCTGTGGTCTTCAGTGGATTGAGCCACATTCTCAGAACAACTGCTGGGTGATTTCACTGCTCGAGATTTCTGGTACCATTCATGAGTCACGTGAAGGAGGGTAGACCCCAGCAGACCACTGGTGGGGCGTGTCTTGGATGTTCCAGACTTAGAGCACCACCCTTGTGGCCTGATAGCTCATTGCAGTGGAAGGAACAGCATTGACTGCTGTGGATTTTCCTTCCCTTCTGGGTGATCCTGAAGTTTGCTGGGCCTTCGTTTCTCTGTTTGTAAAATAGGAACAGTGAATTATGTCGATATTACACAAGTTTTGAAGATGATGATGGTGAAGCTTTTAATTTATATCTAGTGTGTTAAGGAGTCTCAAAACACAGTGGCTATTCTTATTATTGTATAACTTTGAGACTAAAGATCAAAGAGCAAATTCTCTGGAGAATCCAGAGCCAAGGGCAGATCTTCAACCTCCCAGCCAAACTGAGTGGCTTACTCAGATATTGGCTCTTTGACTCCTTTCTGACCTATGCCACCTTCAGATATTTATACATCTTAGGAGCTTTCAAGAAATGAAATTGCTTATTCTTTCTGGTGACTGTAGGAAAGAGAATTTTGAGCTTGAAATTTACTTATGTGGCTGACTGAGGCCAGGGGACCCCCATAGTCAATGACATGCGCAGAGACTAAGGTGGAGTCCCAGCATAGGCCCCATGGAGGGAGGAGCCAGGTCTTCCCAACCTTTGATCAGATTCTTTGGAGAAGATAATTCTGAAATGATCCTTTCCAAACAAAATACTTGTACTAACATAGTGCTAAGGGGCTTCTTATTAGTACCTAGGGCCATTGTAACAAATTACCACAAACTTGGTGGAATAAACAACACATTCTGGAGACTAAAAGTCTTAAGTCAAGATGTCAGTAGAGTCAGTTCCTTCTAGAGACTGAGAGAAAGTCCATCCCATGCCTCTCTGCTAGCTTCCACTAGCTTCTGGCAATCCTCAATATCCCTTGGCTTGTGGACACATCACTTCAATTTCTGTCTCCATGTCCACACAGCCTTCTCTACTGTCTCTTGCAGGGATTTATTTATCTTTGGATTTAGGGCTTGCCCTAAAAGGGGAGTGACTTCATCTCAGAATCCTTCGCTTGATTACATCTGCAAAAACCCTTTCCCGAATAACATTACATTCACAGGCTCTGGGGCTGAAGACTTGGATGTCCATTTATGGGAGCCCCAATTCAATCTTTTCCTGGTGGTGGGGAGGGGAGTGAACCAGCCTTGTAGAGAGAAGCAGTTCAATTTAAATGAGACAACTCAACAACTATCACATGATAAAGAAAATCGAAGTGCTCGAGCACTTGGTGCTACGTGCCAGGCATTGTGCCAATTGATTATATGCATCTCTTTTCTATTTATCTCAGAAACCCTAGGAAGTAGGTAATAGGCTCATTCTTGGCTTATGAATGAGAAATCTGAGCCTTAGGAGTGGAAGGTCATTTTCTTAGTCACCCAGCCAAGGAGGTGGCACAGCTGATACCCTAAACCAGATTTCTCTAATTCCCAGGTCTGTGCTTAGAACCATCATGCTAGAAGTTCTCAGACTCTGTCGCACGTAAGAGTCTCCTGGGGACTGTCAAAAGCGTACCTTCCCCCAAGCTTCATCTCCAGAGCTCCTGATTCTGTGAGGGGACGGGGTAATCATCTACATTTAAAATAACCACATTATATAATTCTTCCCCCTCTCTCCTCCCACTGAACCCATCTCCCAGGTAATTGCCACCTTAGCACAGAGTCTAGGAGACATATTCCGATTCTTCCCCAACAACACAAATCCTCAAAAGTGAAAAACCACTCATCAGACAGGCCAAGTTTTGTTTTTGTTTTTGTTTTTGTTTTTTCTTAGCTTTTTTCTTTTTTCTTGGCCCTCATAGTTCCCTCCAAGCACATTCCTCTCTTGGTGGCTGGTCCACCTGCAGGAGGACATGTGGAGATCAGTGATGGTGCTGCCTCCAGTCCTTTCCTGAATTTAAGTCCGCTCTCTGAGCATATGAAGTTTTGTGCTTGGAGGACACCCACAGAGCTAGAGGGGAGAAGTCCTTCAGCAAAGCACAGCAGAGGAACCGTAGGATTGCAATAATCCAGTCAATGAAAAATTGATCTCAGTTCCCAGCAGCATGGTGGCAATGTGGTGGGGAGCTGTCTACACTGCCACTGGTGTACAGGCCTGGTAAGTGATAGTTAAGGAATCTTCTCTCATAGCAGAAAGCAGTACAGTTGATGATCCTTGCTGCTGAAGAAGCAAAATTGAAGTGTCACGTACCACTCTTCCATTTTGCCTCTAATATTTTGTCCTGCCAACCCTGGAGCCTCACATGATCCCCAGGAATGTGAAGGGACAGAAGGGTGAAATCTGGTTCAATACAACTGATTGGAGAGGATTTATCTAAAATGTAGCCCCAAGACATCTCAGGAGAACTTGTCTGAGCAGAGAAAATAAGCAACAGTATTAGAAAATCAGGAAGAGTTAAACTGCCCAATGAAGTTATTTAAAAAATTTTTTATCTTCTATGCATTTATTTTTAATCACATGCTAGTTAGCATAAAACTGTTCTCTCTTTGAAGCAATTTAAATATAACATGAAAAATATAAATAGGCAAAAATAGAGAGGAAAAGGTAGAGGTTTCCAAATTTCAGATAGTCCCAAAATCTGTTTTCCTCAAGGAGGTAAACCTCTTAAGTAGTTTACAGTTATTCCAGACTTTTCTCTGATGAACTCTCTAACCCAAATTAAAATAATAGTGGGTGCTTTGTGTAACTGTAGATAAGTAGACACATTGATGAATAGATAAACAGACAAACATATGGATAGATAGGCAGAGAGATTAGACTTTTGGAATCCAAATGTCTGGGCAGACAAAAGTTTTGACTTTGCTGTGTGATACTGAGGATTGACGAATCCATTGTTTCTTCTGGGCCCAACTTTTATCATCTACAGAGTGGCGAAGACAAAACCTGTGTCACTTGTCAGACTTAAAGATGAGAGTGAGCCTTCACTGATCAAATATATTTGCAAATGTCACAAGCACCATGAGGAGATGTCATAAGACCTCCTCCCCCCCACCCCCCAAGACTCCGTTCCTTTCACATGTTTTCATCAAGCATAGAGCAAAAAGAGCTGGTGAACTGCATAAAGGAAACTAGATTGTTCTAAAACAAATGGCCCTTGAGAAGTGTCACATCCAAACTCATGTCATATCTCAAAGAGTTAAATCCCGAAGAGAAGGACATCATGTGTTGATAATATATTCAACATGCAGCAAGTGGGTGTTCTTTTTTCTTCCCTCTAGAGGGTTATTACTTTTATTTTATTTTTTATTTTATTTTATTTTTTAGATTTTAAAGATGCAGAGTGACATATTCCACATGTTCAGACTGTATTCTAAAGTAAAGTTTTAATTAAAATGTAGAATGGATTTTTACCAAACTGGAAAAAATATATAGAGAGAGTTCTATTGCAGAACTCTAGCTGTGATGAGCAACTCTTTGAAAATATGTTTAAAAATTCACTGAGTCTTGTCTGAAGAGTAACCTGTGAGGAGGGATGAACTAACTTATTCACTTCTGGGCATTGTTAAATGCCCTGAAAGTGGTGGTTAATAATTTCCTTTTGAAGTGAGAAATAGTAAGCATGTTCCTGAGACCCATCATCAATCTTTGATAATTTCAGATTAAGGCATTGTCTTTGGGTACAAGTGAATATCATTCTTTAAATGTGGTTTGAAATAAAAATTTAAAAAGTAATATATCCCATCCTCCTGCACTGAGAATTTCGACTGTAGGATAGGAACAAATAGAGATTCCTTCTTAGCAGGTAGTGGTTGGGAGCAGGATACTTCAAAGTACCTGAACTGCTGTTGTAGAAAGATGTTCTTTGGCTTCCAAATCCTCATGCATAATTTGAATATGACTGGCTTTCAATGCTAAGTATGTGAGGCACCCCTCTTAATTATAGTATTTTAGATGAGCCTAATTTGACAGCCACTGGCACGCAATATGCTAAATATTTCATATAATGTGACTCTGAGAAGAAGGGAGCCCCCCTCCTCAAGAATCCCATCGGGTAAGACATTATAACTTAGAATTTCAGCGTCAACAGCAGGGACAGCTTAACTGCAGAAAAAAGTCTTTCTTTGATCTGATGTTACCAAAAGTACAAACGATAGTCCATAGAGGACTTGAAGACAATTTCAGAAACACTGTAGGTCACTCGCAAATCTGATCTTGAAGGAAATGGTGAGCCTGGAGCTCCACATCCATGGTGCCATTTTGCCATGAAACGGGGCTTGGTTTTCCTTGGATTATCCCAGCACTTCTTACACACTCCTCCCCTTTGGACTGGGTAGACCTACCTTCTAGAAGAGACTCACTCAGCGGCTGAGGCACACATTTAGAGACGCTTGCAATTCTCCGTTGTCTAAGTGTTGTCCAGTTGATGACATCATGTGCATCATAAATGGACGTGAGCCACAGATGTCTAACAGTGCCACATATTTATGTTTTAGAAGATCTTTTTAAGATAGTTTGTCTTATCTCATACTATACTGATAATGATATTTTGAGTTAAGTAATTTTAAAAAGCAAGCAGTATGCTCTCCATTTTGGCAGATGGAAAAGATAAACACAAAAAGATGGGGATTTATTTAAGGTTATATTGCAAGTCATTGACCTGCCAGGGACAGGTCTCTAGACTTCTGACATGTAGTGATAGTGTCTGAGAGGTGAACAATTGGCTTCAGCTAACATGTTCTGAGCACTTCTGGGAGTCAGACACTATGTGAAGCAGTTGGTGTGCATGACCTCCATGGATAGGTACTGTTCTTTCCTATTTTACAACTGAGGGGGAAAATAAGACCTACAGAATGTAAATCATTCTCCCTAAATCATACAGGTAGCACAGGAGTAAATAGGACCTAAACCTCTGAGGGCATCCTGTTTTCCAACCACATTAAGATGCCTTCCTTGGAAATATGTAGTCAATCTCTGGATTTCAAGAGAACATTCTTCCAAAAAGCTGAGTGTACTTTCTTTAAAAAAATAAAAAATAAAAATTGCATTATATAGTGTACAGCTGGTGTAAAAATGTGTACATTTTTACACATTTATAGTGTACAGCTAGTGTAAAAATTGCATTATATAGTGTACAGCTGTACACAATGTACGCATTGTGAAATAACATGGTGAGGATATGGAGAAAAGGTAGCCCGCCCACATTGTTGGTGGGAATGTAAATTGGCACAACCACTATGGAAAACAGTATGGAAGTTCCTCATGATCCAGCAATCCCACTTTTGGGTATATATCCAAAAGAAATGAAATCAGCATTGCTAAGAGATAACTGTGCTCTTAGTTTCATCAAAGCATTATTCACAACACCCAAGATATTAAAACAGCCTAAGTGTCTGTTGGTAGATGAATGTATAAAGAAAATGTCATATGCACACACACACAGACACACAGACACACACATGCACACACATACATTCACACAAACAGAGGAATATTATTCAGCGTTTAAAAAGAATGAAATCCTGAATATACTGTATAATTCTCTGGTCCTCTCCTACCATGCCTTCATCAGAATGCATGATACTGAGGATTAAGATGCATTCAAGCTTGTCAGGATACTGATGAGGGTTGAGTGAAGGATTGGCAGCCAGAGTGGAGTCCCTGGGTCCATGCATCTTACTCCCAGTGAATAGCTATTTGGATGTGCACCCCCTTTCTCATCACTACTCCTTTAAGTAGAAACAGCTGTACTCTGTAGAAGGAAAGATGCCTGCCAAGTCACAAAGGGCATCATTTAGGATAGGGTAATAACCCCTAAGCGTGTGTTTTTAAAGCTGGGCAGTGCACACTTGCTAGGTTGCAGGGCAATCACTGAGGCAGGTTTCTGGGCACATCCTGGAGAAAGACATCTAGGGAGGCTGCAGTTGCAATTTATTTCCTTATCCTAGAAAGAAAGCTCTTGACAATACAGCAGTGTTTGTTTTCTGCTTGGTAAACTAGAAAGGAAAACAGTAGAAATTAGCCCAGCACAGCACTGATGCCAGCCCAGAGGCAGGGACTCTGATGGTACCCCCCCTGCTGCAAACCTTTGCCGCCGGAGAGCCTTCCCCTGCATTGAGATTAGCAGACACAGCAGCTCACGCCAAGGCGCTGTGCAGTTTTTACCCTGTTCCACCAGGTGTTGCCAGAGAACATTGAGCAGAGCCGAGCTCTGGGTGAAGTGTGTTCGCGGCTGCTGGAACACGGGGCTGCTCGGGAGGCAGCAATGAAATGAGTTATGCTGACTCCAACAGCTCTCTTCCTTGCATGTTGAAATATGCCTCCTGTGCCTGCCTCGTGCCTCACATTGCAAATCAACACGTTATTGCATATTTGGCTATGTGTGTACCCCCTCACACTGGAGGAAGGACACCATGCGGGACTGTGCTGATCTAGGTCACCAACCCAAGCTCCAGGGGCACCTGCAGTCAGCTTGCATTTGCACTGGGAAGTGGACAGTCACCTCTTATGCCCACAAGGGTAACTCTCCCCAAAGGTTGTTACCTGTTAACCAGAGTTAACCTGTTCTCTCTCTTTTCCCCTTCTATGCCCAGAACAATGAGGACACAGTTCTAGAGCCGTGGACTGAGTCACCGGGGTTTGTTTGGCCATGTCCATGAACACTTTTTGTTGTCATAGTTGGGGAGGAAAGGAAGTAAGTACGTGGGCATCTATTTGGTAGAGGCCAAGTATACTGTTAGACATCCGACCATGCACAAGACAGTCCCAACAAAAAAATTATCTGAATTGCCAACAGTGCTGCATTTGAGAAACCCTGTTCTAGGAACGAATGCTTTGTTGGCAAGATGACTGCTTTCTCCAAAACACATACTGCGATAAGGTCTTTCCAATTGTGATTGTCCCAGAAAAGCTCCTCTCTATCACCACAATTAAACATCATGCCTTGCCAAGGTAACACTCCATAAGGGAGTTAAAAAAAAAAAAAAAAAAAAGATGCCATATGTTGTGGGCCTACTGTGTGCCAAATTCATTGCTCATATCATCTCTAACCTGCAAAAATAACATGGAGGGTGGAATTATCGTTTCATAATATAGAAGAGGAAACTGAGAGCCAGAGAGCTCGCATTTATTTCTCAGAGTCACCCAGCTACTAAGTGGAGAGCCCGATTTTGAACCCAGATCTAATTAGTCCAGGACCATTGTCTCCTTCCCTATGATTTGTGTCCCTTTCTGGCCCCCAGAGGCAGCATGGACATGAGTGGTTTCTGCATGAACTGGGAATGAAACCTACCTTGAATTGGCTCCCAGCTTCCTAGATCTTGGAAAATGATTTTTCTGGGCCCCGATTGCTCCATCTGCCAATGTGGGACAGAGTCAAGAGGATTTGATACCCCATAAAGGGCATTTTCTGATTCTTCCAAGACCCAACGGCTCCTGTTGCTAATCGCTGAGGGATAGTCTGACTTGTACAATATCTGCACACCAGCAATTCAACCACTGGGCTTCTGGTTTTGACAGACTGTGGGACTGGCCTATCTGTAGACTTTCTTGTATCCACTAGTCCCCATAGGAGGTCTCCAGATACTTTAGGGTAGAAAGAGTAGGCACTGAAGAGAAAACATGACACTCATATAAGCACTCAAGGGCAGGTACGATGATTATAATTCTCATTCATACTCCTGTCCTCAGAGGCAACAATGGTACTGGATGTATGGTGCGGTAGGGGCTCAATTTAGATTTCCGGCATTAGTTTTTCCTAGAAATGCATGAACAGGGTTCATCAGAAATACAGAAGAAAACTGCATAGGATAACAATGTAAATATGTGAGCATACCCAGTATATTGCTGTTGAGCTTTGCCTTAGTACCCCGTTAACTGATATGCACGATCCTAACCTAGAGGCTGTCCACATTTTCAGAATGCCTTCCACATCCTCACAGATTTAAGGTCTTTAGTGAAGTTTGCATGCCATCCAGGTTTTCCTGTTTCATCGAGGGTGAGCAAACCATGGCCCGAGGGCCAAATCTGGCCAGCAAACTGTTTTCCTAACCAGAGTGTTATTGGAACACAGCCATGCACATATTTGTTTACAAATGGTTGATGGCCACTTTTGCACCACAATGACAGCGTTGAGTAGCTGTAACAGAACGTATGGCCCACAAAGCCTAAAATATACTCTATAGAAAAAAAGTTTGGAAACCCTTACTTTGGACAACTGAATGTTGGCAACCTTCCTTAGCGAAAATACAGAGGGTTCCATTAGCCAGAAGACACCTCGCTCCAGCAACCATGGATGGCAGGCCACTCGCATTCTTTGGGTTTATAGTATTTATTTGTAGCGTCGTCTGATGAATGACCTCACTGCCAGTAATAAAAGTCTCACATTAATCGAGGCAGGTACTCCAATTGTGTAGCGTTCTTTTCCCAGCTACATTTAGTGAGATCAATTCACTTCACTGCGGTGACTTGGAGATGACAGTAAAGCCAAGGACATTTTAATACAGTGACTATATTCATTTTTAAAATTAAAAAAAAAATTTAGAATGTGTCTAATGTGGGAAGTTGAACACAGTAAATGATTCAAAACTGTCACCGCATTGAGATGAATGGGAGTAAACAGTGTGCCTCCAAAACCATTCCATAAATATCCTTAAATTATAACCATCTGTTTGATCTGCTGAAGGAAAGTAACTGATTCCTGATGTTTCCCCCTCTCCAGACTGCCCATCGATTGTACGCAAGATTGAGATCACTGCTGCTGGTAGCTAATTTGATAATCTAATTGAATAAGGCTTCATCTCAGTCTAGGTGAGCACTCGAGGCTGCTCTCCTCTAGAGCAGATGTCTTCACCATTGACATTTTATGCCATATGTATACAATTCTCTGCTGGGGGAACCATCTTGTGCATTGTAGGATGTTTAGCAGCACCCTTGGCCTCTCCTACTTGATGCTAGTAGCTCTTTCTCCCACTGTGACAATGAAAAGAGTCTCCAGGTATTGCCAAATGTCTCTGAGGAATGGGGAATCAAACTGGCCCACCGTTGAGAACCATTGTTCTAGAAGGGACTCGGGGAGTGCTTCACATTCCCATGCATGTAAACCGTTGCGCGTTGTTATTTCAGATGAACTTTATTCTTTTTCCCTTTGCGACCCCCAACCACTCAGTTCTTCCCCTCCCTCCTCCTGGGCTGGGTGCTTATTAATGTCTAGATGCACTGCAGAGACGAGATTGCCTTGAACTCCTCTAGCTTCGCCTGATAACCCTGAGCTGCGTTGTCGCTCTAAGCCAGATCAGCAGAACCAGGTCTGTGATCAGGTTCCGGGAGCTGGAGCACCTCTCCATCGCCGGCTGCTGTGATCAGAGGGTCTGGAGAATGAGCGTCTCTCTGATGTGGTCTTATCAGGCTGAGCCTAATGTCAACCCTGTTAGAAGAGCTTTGTCCGATCTGCCTGTAGCTTTGTTCTGAACCGTTCAGTAACAGTTCACTGGAGCAGAAAGAGCCCTGTGAATTGATATTATAAACCCGCGTGCCTGTTTTATTCATTGTGGAGGCAACCAAATATAACACAAGTATTTATTTTTAGTGATTGGAGAATGGCATTTCTTTCCCATTCCCCCTTGTCGTGGAATGTGGAAAACAGAGAAGACAACACGTGACTCTTTCTGAACACAATTCTGTTGAAAACATATTGATTATTGTTTCTTGTTTCAATTATTTTGCACTATCTTCAATAGTATATGTGTGCATGCTGAATAGATATGTGTGTATAATGTATATTACATTCGTTTGGATGGTCTTAATAAAGAGTCACAGGCCAGCAAATGTAATCCAATTGCCACAAGTCTGGCCTTCTATCTCTGGCTGTTCCCTTGACCCCCACCTCCCCGATTTCATTGAAAGTTAGATTTTCTAGAAAAATTCATGAAACTTCATCATGTTTCATTCATTCTTTGCTCCTGGGCATTCCTCGCTGAAGGTCAGGAGCTGTGAAATTTCTCTTTAGTCCCATTGCTTTGATATGGCACGCGCCAGGCAATGAAGAAAATTAAGTGTGAAAACATGGAGTTACGGCAATGACTTAAATGGAAGGAGGGGTCTGCCCAACGTGGCTGGGTTAGAAATGAGGAGGCGAGCTGCCTGTTGTCTGAGCTGACATTTCTCCACTAGTGGGACCTGGGGGAGGACCAGGGCACAACCGGATGACTCCAATTCCAGGGTCACTTTAGTCGGTTCAGGCTCCATCTTCTGTCACTGTCTTCAAGGATGATGATGGTGATGATGACATGATGATGGCAGTAATAGATTGAACCATATAAACTTACTGACATTTGATAATTGTTTATCTACTTAAATGTCGCTTTCATATGGTTCAACTCAATAATTCTAAAACAAATGGCTAACCTGTACTGGGAGATACTGTGGTCCAGGCACAGTGCTGTGAGCATCGTGCAGGCATTAGCTTCGTGGACCAACACAACCACTCTCTACTGGAGATACTGCTGTTACCCCAGGGAACTAATGAGGACACTGGGACTGTGGGAATAACTCGCCCAAGGCCACTAAGTAGCAAAGCTGGATTTAAACCCAGGAGAGGGATGCCTAGGTGGCTCAATGGTTGAGCATCTGCCTTTGGCTCGGGGCGTGATCCCGGGGTCCCAGGATCGAGTCCCACATCGGGCTCCCTGCATGGAGCCTGCTTCCCCCTTGGCCTGTGTCTCTGCCTCTCTCTCTCTCTGTGTCTCTCATGAATAAATAAATAAAATCTTAAAAAAAATAAACCCAGGAGATTAATACTACAGTCTGTGTTATTAATCCCCAGCCTATGTTGTTGGCTGGATAAGTTTTAGACAGATGTTTATACTTTGCATAGAGGGTCCTACACTTCCATCAGGCTTGAGGAAAATGAGATTTTTTTTTTATTTGTTTGCAAGTCTCTCTAATTATGAGGAGTACTAAGAGGCCCCAGTGAACTGCTCATTGCCTAGTAATGGGCTCATTGCCATCCAATTGGAATTCTAAGATTGACCCACAAACAACGTTGCCTTGAGGGTCATGTGTTACACAGGGAGAGTCAGATTCCATCCCCATCAGCTTAGCCAAACCTCTGTTAGTTCTTCCTCTGACAGTTTCTGAGATTTCAACTGCAAAATCTTCCTTTTTTGAATTTCATCCCATTTTAGGACAGGAAATAAAGCCCTAAAGGTCCTAGCAAAGATGCCGTAAAGAAGTACATTTATTTCTTTTTTTTTTTTAAGATTTTATTTATTTACTCATGAGAGACACAGAGAGAGACAGAGACACAGGCAGAGGGAGAAGCAGGTTCCATGCAGGGAGCCCGATGTGGGACTCGATCCTGGGTCTCCAGGATCACACCCTGGGCTGAAGACACCCAGGCTATCCAAGAAGTACATTTCTTTCACATGTACTATTGAAGGAAGAAAGGGGATAACTTTGGTCTTCTTCCCCAAAACTTATCATCCCAGACTTGTCATGAGAACACTATCAGACAAATCCCAATTGAGGGACATCCCACAGAATATCTGACTAATACACTGTCAAAATGATGAAAAGCAAGGGGAGTCTAAGAAACTGTCACAGCCAAGAGGAGCCCCAGGAGACATAATACCTAAGTCTCATGTGATATCGTGGGTGGGATCCAGGAGCCAAAAGGGGACATTAGATGAAAACTCGGGAAATCTGAGTGAAGCTCAGACTTGGGTTAACAAAATGAGTTAACACTGGTTCATTAGTTGTGGAAAATGTACCAAACTCCTGTAAGATGTTAATTATAGGGAAACTGGATGTTGAGTTCATACAAGCTTACTATACTGTCTTTACAACATTTATGCAAACCTGAAACTATTCTAAAATTAAAAAAAAAACTGTATATATTTTTAAAATACAGAAAACCATAAGCACACACCCAAAATATGGAATAACCAAAAATTATCCAGACTCTCCTATGAATAAGGGTTCCTTGCATAGTCATGCATGCAAAATACACTATTTGAGCTTTTCCACGGCATATTTCAGGCAAGTGGAGGCTTTGCAAAGTTCCGCTGCAAGCAACATCAACATATCTGTGTGATTTACTTTAATTCAGCTTTTCCCAAACTGATTTAATCACAAAATCATTTTATTTGAAAAATAGTTACACAAGGGGAGAGGAGACAACTTAGGTCAGAGACCTCCCTGATCACGAGGACCTGAGCACTGGTGTTTCCAGGGAGCACCATTGGAGGCTTTCACGTTACGGCCCTGCCCCCAAAGCCTGTTTGACTCCTTACTGCCTCACTCTCGAATCATTTCTCTCCCCTGGTAGTTCTACTACACCTGAAATGCCCTTCCCTCCCCTCTCTTTCTCTGTGGAGGAGGGTCTCTGACTTCCCAGGAGGGCTTATTAAGACCCAGACAGGGCACCTGGGTGGCTCAGCAGTTGAGCATCTGCCTTGGGCTCAGGGTGTGATCCTGGGGTCCTGGGATCGAGTCCCACATCGAGCTCCTGAGCAGGGAGTCTGTTTCTCCTTCTGCCCACATCTCTGACTCTCTCTATGTCTCTCATGAACAAATAAATAAATCTTGGGGATCCCTGGGTGGCTCAGCAGTTTAGCGCCCGCCTTTGGCCCAGGGGCACGATCCTGGAGTCCCGGGATCGAGTCCCACATCGGGCTCCCAGCATGGAGTCTGCTTCTCCCTCCTCCTGTGTCTCTGCCTCTCTCTCTCTCTGTGTCTATCTCTATCATAAATAAATAAATCAACCTTAAAAAAATAAATAAATCTTAAAAATAAAAGACCTAGATAGCTGGAGCCCACCACCAGGATTCCTGATTCAGTGGGTCTGGGACAGGGCCTGCAGAATTTTCATTTCTCACAAAGTTGCAGGTGATACCAATCCTACCGACCCGGAGACCACACTCTGAAAACCATTGAGGTCCCTTTGCTCTCATTGTTGAGTTTGTCTTGCATTTCCTTCCCATAGTTCTAGGCTTCATCTTGCTCCCATACATTTGCACTTATTGTTCCCCATGGGCAGGTTACCTAATATCTAAAATAAATATCAACGAAGTATTTTCTGGTGGGTGTAGGATTCAGACATGGATGAGAGCCAAATAAGAAATAGGGAATATTTGGTTTGAGAACAGCATCGTTTCACAAAAAAAGACTATTTTTCTTTGTAACAGTAGATCTGGGCCCCGGAGTCAACACCATTGTTTACTAGCTGAGCAACCTCACATATGTTTCACAAAGTCCAAGAAGCTTGGTTTATTTACTATAAAATGGGGATAATATTCACCTCTTCAGCCTTTGTGAGGATTAATTGGTGGTGCACAGATGAAGGAACACAGAGCCTGGCACATTGCAGTGACTGGGTAACAATAACTTCCGTAACTCCAGGAAAGTCATTCTCAGACTTTGGTGTCCATCAGAATGACTTCCAAAGTTGGTGAGAGATGCAGAGTCCCAGGCTTTGGGTCTGGGGATTCTGAATCACCAAGTCTGGGGGCTGAATCTGCACGTTTAACAAGCAATTCAGATAATCCCGGATCAGGGGTCAACGGGCAATCAATCCATTTGTTATTCCCTTACTCAGTTATCAGGGAGTGTCTATGGTGTGTCTCCATGTTCCAGGTGGGATTCCAACAGCTAGGGACACAGCGGCAGAGAAAATAAAGACCACACCCTCACAGAGCTGGTGTGTAGTGCACACTGTGCAAATAAGTGGATAATGAATGCCCAGGTCATGAGAAGTTGTAGACAGTAGGAGTAAAGGCCGTATGAGAAGACAGAGATGGGGTGTTCAGAGAAGGTCTTTCTGAGATGACATTAGGGGCAAGACTGAATAGAGAGAAAACAGAAGAGAATCTCCAAATTTGGTTCTTTCCAATGTGAATCACACAATTTTACACAGCTTTGTTGTAAGTTATTCTTAGTTTGTTTTTTTTTTTAAGTAGAAAACATTGATTTCCCATTCAATAGGGTAAACTCTACTGAGTGTCCACCACACCCTGAGCACAGCGCTTGGCCCAGGAGGAAGGAGGAGAAGAACTGGGGAGTTGGGGCCGCAAAAAGAAAAAGACTAAATGTTCATCTGGAATAACAATGTGCAATGATTTACATGTGTGTTATTTTGCAATTATTATTTCTAATCCCATGACAGCTCTGCAAACGGGGAGCATATCATTTCCATATCATAGGTAAAGGGGTCTTGAAGAATTTAGTGGTCACATAGTAAATGGCCAGTGTCGGCTCTTTCCGCTACACCCTTCCGCCTCTAACATATAAGAATCTGAACTTCATTCATTTTTGAAATCCACTGTGGTACCAACTATATTGTCCTAATCCTCTTAAAGGACCAATTATTTTGTTGCCATTGTCCTAATTCATGATATTGCCATGCACAGTAGCTTACAATCCTAGCTGCACATTCCAATTCCCTGGGAGTGTGGGCCCGGGATCCAGGACTCTAAAGTTTTCTCAAATGAATCTGCTATGCAGCCAATGTCAAGTACTGCTGGCTGGTGGTATAGTCCAAGATAGGTAAATATTTTCTGGCTGTGTAGACAGTGGAGCTCTGGTTTAGAACATAGATCCAGAGGGTAGCTACGGGCCAATGAACCACTTGAGGTTCATGATCAGCAGGGTGATAAATCTCTCAGAAATGAGAGACAGACCAGCCCCTTGCGAGGGCAGATGGGACAGTATTGTGGAATAAACACAGACCTTGGAGTCCAAACTGCCTTTGACACCCAGCTCTGCCCTTCTCTGGCTCTGTGATTTTGGGTGACGTACTAACCCTAACTGTACCTGATTATATGCACCCGACGTGGTTAATGCAGGCACTTCCCAACGCTGCGTTCTCTAGTTTCTCTCTCAAATACCCCACCCCAACCACGGAGTACTAGCTGAATCCCAGGAATACCAGAAAAGGGTGACAATTTCCTTGCCACCTGGTAAGGTACTGCATTGCTTTTCTAGTACAGGGGAAGTACAATGAAACAAGAAGAGTGTATTTAAAAAAAAAAAAATCTTTCTGGGCCCTTCTTTCCAAAGTTATTCAGTTCCAAATTTAGCATCCACTCCTGGGAAAAATAGAACTGTCTTTTTTATGCATTGGCTGTGATAACTGTGAACCCAATAATACTTGCCATGAATCTTGGGCTAGTAGGTGCTTAAGAGAGAGGGGGGGAAAGAAACAGAAAACAAACAAAAAAAGCAAGGGACGCTTAAGACGGCTTTCTCTCTTCTTTCTGGAACCTTGTCTCTGCAGAGCCGGTCTCCTCTCCAGCATGCAGGGTCCCTCAGACCTCTTCTTTCTCGAGGGACCCCTTTCTGTCTTATTAAACCCCCAATCAGAAACAATTGCTCCCACTTCGTATTCCATGGAGCTGTAATATTTGCCCAAAGATGAGCTCCACTCACTGGTTTGTTAACCGAAATGGGAAGTGACAGACTCAATAAAAGGAAACCTCTGTGCCAAGGAAACAGATATTATTTCTCCCCTCACTCTCCCTGTCTCCTTCTCTCAGATTACTCTGTGCCGGGAATCTGCAGACTCTGGGTTTACGGACACACCAAAGCTTCCTATTGATCCATGTTTAACTAATTTGATCAGAATAGAGACTTTTATTCCCTGTTGTTCCTCTCAGTAGCTCTTAGCAGATGTGATTGAGTGCCCTGGGAGTCACCCCTGACCTCTGGAGGTTGGGATGGGGAAAGAAAGGATGCCCGGGAACCTGGGTGCACGCTGTGGATGGGGAGGGGCAGCCTGTAGACAAGATCTGGAAATTACAAACGGGTGATGGGCCAGCCTTCTTGTCTTCTTTGTTAATGATGAATTATGGAAAGCACCCGCCATTCCCAGTCATTGAAAATCACAGGATCTACGTGACAATAGATGCGCTTTTAATCTCTGAGTAAACTCTGGATTTTTAGACATTTTTTTTAGCCACATATATTTGGGCACTGTAGTAAATAATGGTAATGACGACAATGAAAGTAATAGGTAACACATGCTTAACACCTATCAAGCCCTTACTAAGATCCAAGTAAGGCATATCATCTCATTTTTCCCCAAAATAATCCTTTGAAGGGTTTTTATTATCTAAATTTTATAGCAAAACATTGAGGTTTAAAGAAGTAACCTGTCCAAGGACTGGTGGCTAGTGGGTAGAGGGTCCTGACAATCCAATGCATGATTCCTAAGCTTGCATTTTGCTTAAAACATTTTTTTTTTTTTTACTCTGGAGATAAGTGTAAATTCACACACAGTCGTAAGAAATAGCACAAAGAGATGATCCCATATTCCCTTCGTCCAGTTGCCTTCAGTGATAGCATCTTGGATAGCATAATACAGTATCAAAACCAGGAATTTGACGTTGATGAAATCTAGCCACCTTTTACAGACTTTTGGGGGCTTTTTCAGAGATTTATTTATTTGTTATTTAAGAGGGAGGGGTGAGCCGAGGGAGAGGGAGAGAGAGAGTCTGAAGCAGCCTCCCCACTGGGCATGGAGCCCGATGAAGGGCTCGACCTCATGATCCTGAGATCATGACCTGAGCCAAAATCAGGAGTCGAATGCCTAACCGAGTGAGCCACTCAGGCGTCCCCAGATTCCCCCAGTTTTACATGCATTCAGCCTTGTGGGCGAATTCCCTTCTTTGTCAATTCGTCACCTGTGTGGTTTCCTGTGATGGCCACCACAATCCATGCACACAGGGGTCCCTGGCTTCACCCTTCATAGACACAGCTACCTCTCTTCCCACTCATGGCCCCAGGCAATCACTAATCTATTCTCCACCTCTATATTTTTGTCATCTCAAGATTGCTATATAAAAAGCGTGTGAAAAGCTTGCTTGCAACTCTGTGCATGTGCGTAGTTAGAGAATCAGTCCGCAAACAGAACCTTATGTCCACTTGGCTTCTTCATCCCTTTCAGCTCCTGTCATCTCCGACTCCCTTTAGCTGCAGATTTACTGAGATCTGAAACACTATTGACACCAGCGTGTAGCCCATACACCACTCCCCACCACTCTCATCCCAAGGACGGGCTCCAGATGTCCTTGTGTGGGAACTCTACAAGATTCTCCGCTCGCATTCAGCCAGCAAAGGCCAATATATTTCCTATGATGGTGTATCATCAGCCTCCACTCCCTACCCTCACCTCTGTACCCCCAACCCCCCAAGCCAGCCTAGGTCCAAAAGCCACATTGAGCCCGGGAATGAGAAGACCAGCTTCAGTGGCTCAATGATGTCCATCCCAGAAGCTTCCTTACCCTGCAACGGTTAAAAAGTTACAGCAGAAGAAGAGGTTTTCTTAGGTCTTATAGAGTATACCAGACAGGATTAAGTGTTGTCTCTTGGGGTTGGGTGGGGGGCTTTACCCCTAATCTTCCCAGTATGGAACATCTCCTAAAGTCTTGGCTGGGAAACAGCCTTGACCCTTGCTCATGTCCTAGAGCATACAAAGGTCTTCTCATCAAATGAAACGACCAACGCCCCTTCTAGATGCCAGTCCAGCCTCAGAGGTGGAGATCAGACCACATGTGTCCCTTTCATTTTCCTGATCCCGTGTCCGATACCATTAGGGTCATTGCCTGTACGTGGTCAGTTCAGTTTGCATCTGGGGTGAAAGACACGCTAAGCTGAGCTGCCCTTCGGCACAGAGCGTTACTGGATCAGATCAGATCTTTGATTTGTGCAAGTTTTTACCCACCTCTTCTTGCAGGTCCAGAAAACACGATGCTAACTGCTCCCTAGGACAAACGCTCACATTTTCTTTCTCTTTCTTTCCTTCTCTCCCCATAAACTAAGGTGTTGAGTCTCCCGGAGCCCCCTTACCGGACCCACTATCATTGACATTGTATCCTCGGCCTAATTGGATGCTAGCTTGTCCCCCACCAGCTGATGCCCCTCCACACTCTTTCCTTTAATGCCTCTTCCCCAAGCTGGTCATTGGACACGGACCGGAGGGTTATTTAATTTTGAGGGCTTCTCCTCCATCTCCCACTCCCAGTCTCCCAGCCACATTGAAGGAAGCTACTGTGTTTGTTGATGTCAAGGAGCAGAATCCTGCTCGCTCCCTTGCTCCCTGCATCAGGCACCTTTGAGTGGGCAGACTTTATTGCACCTTGTCAGGCTTGCCATGGCTTTTGTTTTCCTGCACATTTGAATAATACATCTGATTACCATGGCAAATGTTGTGGCTATGCAAGCTTGGACCTCCTGCCTAATTAACTGATGATAACAGGGCCCACTGCCCTCTCCCCTCTCTGAAGCCATCACGGACATGACAGTTCTTTTATCTTTCTTCAAAATTGACTTGCTCTCCCGACCCTCCGGCAGCTCCTGTTTTGTCTGTTTACCTCTCATGCCTCTGCGAGACTGTTAATTTTCCGTGGCACCTCCTATCTGGTTGTAATTAACACATCGAACACCGAAGACATAGTTCTGCTTTTTTTTTGCAGATGCCTAATGGAGGTGTTTTCTTCCTCCACTAATTACACCGCTGTATTTTAGCGATCTGCATTGACCTAAAAGGATCTATTTTTTTTCTCTCATTCTTTTTTTTTTTTTTTTTTTTTATTTTTTTATTGTTTTGGTTGGAAGAACAAGTAGAGTTTTGGAACCCAGTCTGGGCAGAGGAGAAGGAAATCATATATGTTGTCAGGGTTTCTTTTCATGGCCTTGAAAGTTAACAAATAAGGGTACATTTGTTGTCAGCCGTCCTGTTCAGCATTTGGCAACTCTTTATTAGACATGGGTAATATTTGCTTTGGCTATATGCTCTCCCTGGAATCTAAATATTCTGCTTTGGTAATTATACAGATGGGGCACATGACCTATTCCATCGAGTGTGGAAATCCTCAGCAGATTGTGAATAGCCTCCGTTCTATTAGATTTCAGGGAAGCTGAGCTCTTGCCTCCTCCAAACATGAGACACAGAATCTGTTTATCATCTTATGCTTAGGCTTAAGATTTAAGCTGTAATGAATACCGGTTCAAAGAGATCGAGGTATAAGAAGGAGGTTGGTAGTTACAGCAATAAAAATAGGAGCAAAAAGAGCAGCTTTTGTGAAGGACTCCGGCTGGAATAATGATGATAGAATTGTCTAAATCGATACATCTCTTGTCAGACCCATGTCTGATGTTTGAATCAACCAGGCCTTTTCTCCAAGAGCTTTCCTTGAGAATATTGAATTATTTATTATTTGTATCTTTTTTTTCCCCCTTCTCTTTCTGATGATTTTTTTTTTCCCTCTGACTTAGTAAAATTTGTTTTTCATGCTGCCAGGTTCAATGTTGTCTACTCTTTGATAAATAGCAGTAATTGGGCGTATAGCAGAAGTCATGTACAAATGTATGACTTCAATTACATCTAGAGCATTTTTTCCTTTTATATTGATCTTTTTCCCCCCTCCTTATAATATCTGTTCTCTATGGCCCATAGTGCTGAGTGTTTTAAAGAATTATTTTTTGTCTGTGTGTCGGCATGCACTCTTGAACCTACGTGTCTTTTTTGAAAACGTGGCCCTGCCCTCCCATCAGTCTGGACAGACCTGAGGGGACTATTTGAGACTTTCACCTGATGAGCTCTCCTGCACTCTTCTCACCTGACCATCTTGCCTTATCTAGCAGCATATAGTTTCCACAGCCTGCTTTTCCTTGTTAAAGGGCCAAGGTGGGGAAAGTGATTTCACAGACCAGGAAATAAATTTCTGTGTAATGAAAAGTGTGTAGAGGGCAGTTCTTGCATACAAAAGAAAAGAAAAGAAAAGAAAAGAAAAGAAAAGGGCGGGGGGGGAAGAAATGGGAAAAAGACAAGAGAGAAATCATCTGCATTATTTTTTAAGCTTAAGAACCTACTGTGTTTGGACTCTAATTGTCTCTGGCTTTAAGTATTTCCTGTTTCTGATTCTTAAAGTAGATGTGGCGTGTGTTTCTTTGCCAGCCGAATGCATGCTTTCATGTGGATGACTCTCCATCTCATGAATCCATCAGTATACCACCTTCCACGCTTCAGTACCAGCCACAGCGTTTGGTGATACTGGCTTGGCAACAGCAACACCTCCTGGGCACAGCCAGGTTCCCTAAGGCAGGTAGCTGATGTCTGACCCTTTCGAAGTCACTGCTCTGAGTGAACCAAGCCTACGAGATGGAGAAGTAAAAGGCAGGGTGGGAAGCCCACCGAGGCGCTAAATTGGACACAGCTTCTCTAGAACGCAGGCCCCCTCCCCATGTCCCACATCAGACTCCCGCTGGCCTGGAGATGGGCTTCCCCAAATGGCCATCAAACAAATAACAACTGAGTGTACTGTCCTGTCCGGGTTGCTCCTCCCGTGGCTTCAAATCTGCATCTTTGAATCATGCTGTGGTCAGCACTTTCCTGAGAAGCAAAATATGATGAGCCCCTGAATTACACTTTTTAAGGGCATGCAGATAGAGAGTGTTGACTTTTTTAAAAACCCTTTCTTAAGGACAAGGGGGGCACTTCAAAAGCATTTTCGGGTAGGGTGTATATGCACATTATTTTATCTCGTGCCCAGTCCCTAAAGCCCTAGCTGTCCCATTTTATTCAGAGGAAGAAAAGAGAGTAAAACCCCTCAGAGCATCTGAGTGATAAAGGAATCACACTCTCAGTTATTATGCTGTAGGTTATGAATCTGGGACTTAAATAGACAAAGAGAAATTGAGTTGGCTTTGGCGGAGTCCGTGACTCTGGACCCCACCAGGTTGCTGTGTGTGTGTGTGTGTGTGTGTGTGTGTGTGTTGACACACGCGCGTGAGAAGCACTTTGATAAAACTGCCTCTCCCACCAGTAGGCTGTTAGGCACGGCACTCAGAAACAGCCCTATTGTTTTAGCTTTCCTTTCATATCATGTAGGTGTCTATACCATGCCACCCACACAGGAGAGCAAGCGAGCTGTGAAATATATTCATTGTTAGAGCACCAAGGAAATGGCGGCGAGCAATCGGAGGTAATAATGTCCGACAGGCAAGGGAGGCCGCCAACATTACCTGCATTATTTCGGTTGCCTTTTTCATTATAGGTTCGGGAAATAGGCAGCAATTCGATTATGGCATGATTTGGGGTGGAATTGCTTGCGCTCCTTGACCTCGTCACTGGGGGATCAAATGAGAAGTCAGCTCAAATAAAGTTTATAGTGCATTAACTGGACGGAGCAGTGCCTTACCCACAGAGCATGATTTTTCATCTTCCAGGGGTCTGTAACTGCAGCCCAGCTCTATCTGTACCTTAAGGCACCGGGAGGATTGGCTGAGATGTATAGGAGTGAGCCGAGGCAGCCAATGGTGTTCCGACGCCTCCCTCCCATGTGCAGCGCCGGCTTCCTCTGCAGCTCGGGCGAAGCGGTGTGATTAATAACACGGAGGAAACCTGCTTGTTGGATTATTAATTTCTCGTCCCCTTTGCCTTATTTTTTTTTCCCTTTGCACATGTCCCTGATGCATTTCCTTCCGCCTTTTTCTCTATTTGCCTTTTGCCAAGCCTCTCCATCCCTCCTTTTCTCCCCTCTGGCCCATCTTTTCGCCCATGGAGCTAACCACTAGCATTTCACACTGACGCCTGGCCACTCAACCCTCGTGCCAGCTGGCTTCACACCTGGGGTGAGTTTATCTCTTCCCATCGGGGATTCTGTGAGAACAGAGGAGAAAGAAAGGGGGAGAGAGAGAGAGAGAGAAAGAGAGAAAATGGAGCCTGGGGAGTTTGAGCTTTCCCATATTTCAAGTGCCAGCTTGGCCTTCTGTTAGGAATGACCCCAAAAGCAAGGCCAGTTCCCCGAGAGACTGCACCCCACTCCAGCCCAGCTTCTGCTGCATGGAGAAGCATGGTTTCTCTTAGTTAACTAATGACATCTCTTCCCATCAGCTTTCGACACGAAGAGTGCACATAGCAAAACAGAAAGAAAGGGGAAATAATGACAGGTAATTGCATGCCTGTCGTATGAAAAGATATTGGGGTGCCAGAGTTCCATCTGTCAACAGAATTGTGGGGTGGAGTAAGGGGGAGATTTGGGAGGTTTCTGGGGCACCTTGTGAGTTGAGAGTACCACCAAAACTCCTGTCACTGTCTGTACCCCCAATTTGCCAGCTATAGCTTCACATTGGAAAAGGGGGCTGCCTGCCAACTGTGGTGTTTATCCTAGGCATGTGATTAGGGGAACTTGCAGGTTTTGATTCGCTGACCTGTTCATGTGTCTGGTTGCTATAAATGGAGCAGAAGAGAAGGCTGGGCCACTTCGTTTTCCACGTTCCATGTGGCACAGCTCTGCCTGGGATGTCTCCTCACTTGTCTTGGAGGATTTCTCTCCTCTTGAATCCCCCCCGCCACTACTCCTAATCAGCTGGATTAAATAGCACAAGGATGGGGAAAAGACGTGTAGTGTTTCCATGAGCTGTCCTTGCTGACCTATTCATTTTTCCTAAGAAAACTGTGTGCTTTAACCTCATAAAGTCCACTCTTCGTGGAGATTACCTTGAAGCCCCCCAAAGCTAATAGGATGGAGGACTAAAGGCAGTTGACATTAATTGTTCTCTTTATTTGTAGAACTCGAGCTGAAGGCAGGAAGAAAAACCTTCCAAGCTAATTATTCCTTTGGTTTATTCTGAGTCTGGGTGTTGTTATTTGATGGTTTGTTTTTTGGATTTTTTTTTTAAAGAAGCATTTGGAGCTTCATTAGTAGTGAATTTTGAGGGGAAAAAACTGTGCAATGGTATATTGACTCTAGTCCAGTAGTAGGTTTTCATCATGGTTTTTTGAAGTGATGCACAAATAGGGCAGCTGTGGATTTTACTGATGCGCTTTACATGCACTCACATTCTCTCCAACATGAGATAACTGGTAAGACCTTTATGTTCACCTCATACCCACGCAAAGGGATAAAGAGGTCACACGTTTATTTTGTCTGTTAGCACCCAGCCTGGGAGAGGAGTGGAAAGTACTCATGGAAATGGACAAGATCTGAACTCTGACAGTCTGGGGCCAAGGTGGTGTCCTGAAACAAAAAACCAAAGTCAAAAATAAATGAGCAAACAAACAACCAAATAAAGAGTGCCAGTTGGAGCAACTAGGTCATCACCTTGAATATCCTTTTTTTTTTTTCCAGTTTCTTTGCCCCCCCCCCCCTCAGGGAATAACCGGGATTATTTGGGCTGAATGTCCTCCAGAGACATAGATGTTAGAGAGGAACTAAGACAAATTATGCTCCAAAGTGGAGAGGGTACAAAGCGAAGTCTGGGTACCAAGTAAAATGGTGTTCAACAGAGAGAGATTACCCAATTTTTCAGTGTAAATCTTCCATGATTGTTATTATTTTGAAATATAAAAGGGAGTTTGTCCAAACTCTTAGCACATTGTCTTTGGCAAATGCTGATCTTTCTTCTTTCTTCCTTTCTTTTTCAGAGAAAGGCTTGTACTGGTGGGAAATGATCTCATTTGGAGAGTTAGAGAAAAATTAGAAACTCAGGTTCAGAAGTGCATTTTTGCTCTAGCATGCTGGAATTCCAACACTGCTTAATGCTTCATTTAGGACACACAGATTCACAACACATCTAATGAGAAGGGGTTTAATTTCGTTCACCAGTGCTCTTTGCAAACCTGCAGAGGGGAAAAAAAGCAATATTCGGCGAGTAATACATGATCTGGCTCTTCACCTACCACCATCCTTCTCATCATTTCTTCCTTCACCTGCCCTCCCTCTCTTTCCCAAGGCCACCTACCACTGAGTCATGGGGTGGGAAACTTTCTCCAAACCTGTTTTTACTTAGGAGATTCCAAAGGATCAGAACTCTTCTTTGAAGCACTTCAAATAGCATTTATATCAGAATGAATCACTTTGGGACTTGAAATATCAGCTATTTTCCAGCATGTCTTTGTCTCCGGTTTGCAGAATGTTCTGAGACTACATGGGTCCCTCTTGTCTATTCTGTTTCCAAACTTCTGCAGATAAATGGGTGAGACCAGTGAAGCTGTTGAGCCCTGAGCATAAACTTTGGATGAGCCATTATCCTACCTAAACGAAAGCTCCGAACATTTGGAGAAGTAAAGGCACCCCCCCTTGAACTCCCACTCCCCTTGAATTGGGGAGAAATGATACCCCTGCAGCATTTGTTCCATGCGCCTTCATGTAACAGTTCTTAAAATACTGTCCTGTTAATTTGCTTCTATTATACATGGACATTATGCAAATAGTGATAAACGAAATGTATCTTTCTTCCCCCATAAAGCTTCCTCCCAGATTCTCCTTCGTGTTTACAGAAACGTGCTCTATTCATGAGCTCAGATCAATTGTTTATGCACATTGGTGTTCATTTGTTCAAGGCGGCATCTGGGCCTCGGATGTCAGCAGAGACCGGTTGAGGCCGAGTGCTATTAATAGTGAAGCTTATCTCGTTTAGGGGAGTAATCATTTTAGTATGCTCAAGAAAAAGC
Organism: Canis aureus; assembly: GCF_053574225.1. Taxonomy (NCBI): domain Eukaryota; kingdom Metazoa; phylum Chordata; class Mammalia; order Carnivora; family Canidae; genus Canis; species Canis aureus. Next base: position 43,327,970 of record NC_135618.1, read on the forward strand.
CAGCGTGCAGCTCTCTGCCCACCCTCACCTAGGCAGGGTCCGCACCTTCCAAAGGCAAACACAGCTGAAAGGAGCTCTTAAAGAATGATTACAGAGTCGTGATTGCTCTACAAATTGAGTCTTTTCTCTGCTTGACAGTGATCCTGGCATAGTCTCCCCACTTAATCCTTGCTAGCAATTTGCCTATAGTTGTAGCTAACAAGAGGTGATTTGAGGGGGGTTGCCAGTCACCACTGAACACTCAGCTCCAGGTCACCGTGGGCACAGGCTCCCGAAGCAGACCTGTTTTCCTATTAACTCACCACCTCCAAATGCATTAGCCCAGCACTTAGCTAATGATAGTTTTTGAGCACCCACCGGAATTCCCGACCAGCATCCGTCCTCAGTTATCCGGGGCCCTGTGCAGCCAGGAAAACCTGGAAGGAGAGAAGCCCAGCTGTTCTTCGACCAAACCAAAGAGATAAGCCAGGAGAGAGACTCTCTCCCAAGAAAGTTAGTTAGACACTGGGCTGGACAGTCATCTGGGGGTTGTGGGTTGGCCCTGACAAGAGGACAAGACACGTGGCATATTTTGCTTGCCCTCTGTCAGGACCTGGGAAGAGCAGCAGGACCATGTCTTGGGTTAGAAGCTGGCACGAAGCACAACCTGCAGACACTGTGTGCTCTGGACGTATAAGCAGAAGCCAGCTGAGTGTAGGGTAGTCCGTGGTTCCCATACTTAAGCGTGCACCGGCATCCCCTGGAGAGCTTGTTAAAACTTTGGAGTTTCTGATTCAGTAGGTCTGGGGTGGAGCTCAATTCCCATTCCAACAGATACCCAGGAGATGCTGATGCTGCCGGTCAGAGAGTTACACTTTGAGACCCTGCGGCATAGTTCAACAGGCTGGGTCCTTGCTAGCTGTAGCCTGTGCCCCCAGTCTCCCTGCTTCACACCCATGTGTGGCTCCTGATTATCTTCGAAGGAAGTCCCACATTCTCAACTGACTTTTAAGGCCCTTGATCAGCTGGCCACTCCTCCTGGAGTCTTACTTCCCCCTTGCCCAGGCTTTTCAACTTCAAGCATATACCAGGGGCCTCACAACAAATGAGGTTCTACATTCTGAGCATGTTCCTCCCTCCCGTTTCCTCACCTGGAAATTTCTTGCCCATCTGTTAGGTTTGTGCCCAATCATTGCCCCTTGTGGGAGGCCCCAGCCGACTTTGTCCCTCCCTCCGAACCTGGATTTCCATAGCTGCTTATATACCTGCCCGATGGATGCCTCATGTTGTAGGATGGTGTTTCTGTGTCTTTATGCTTGAAGAAAGGGTCCCTTTTGTTCATTTTATTTTTCTACACCTGGCATTGTGCCTGGCACATGGTCATTACATAGCAGAATTTTTGTTGAACACATAATGTCTTGCATGAGACAGATCCATTTGATGGGAATTATTATCTAATGGAGTCAGATGACCTGTGTTGAATTTTCATGCAACCTAGATGGGAATTTTTTTTTTTTTTTTGCTTTGGGGACAATTCAATTCCCTTATGTGAGAGTTTTATTCATCTTTATAAATGGGAATATTAATGTAGTAATTATAATAATAGTGGGAGTATTAGTAGTAGTAATAGCTATACCAGTACTTCCTTCACATGTAGGTAATAAAATGTGCAACACAACACCTGACATGTAGCAGAAATTCAAAACAGAGGAAGGTTTATCTTACTTTCTTTTTCCTACTGGGACATCCACACTGGAGGATGGTGATTGGACCAGTGGAAATGAGTAAATGAAGTGGAGGGGAAACCACACAGGAATGATAGGGCAGCGAGCAAGGTGATGCTTTTTTCTGAGATCCCTTGATGTTGCTATTCTGAGTAAAATCTTGTGAACTGAAGCAACTGGAAGAGAGAACTTCTGGAGGGCAGAAGGCAGAGCCGCATCCCCTCTGTGGTCTTTCCCCTAGTTTCCCTGGCTCCTTTCTCATACCAGAGGCTCTGGGATCCCAAGGACTTTGCATGAGCCATCCTGCCTCTCCTTTCCTGACGGCCTTCTCATTCAGCTGCTGGTGATACCAATACCGCCTCCTCCAAGAAGCCTTTCTTGGCCAGTCCATCAAAAGTAGCCTATCTCCATTCAGCTTTTCTTTTTCTTTTTTTAATTTGACGGGGGGGGGGGGGGGGGCGGGGGGGAGAGCCCACAAGCACAAGCAGGGGGAGTAGCAAAGGGAGAGGGAGAATTAGGCTCTCCACTGAGGAGGGAGCCAGTGCTGGGCTTGATCTCAGGACTCTGGGGTCATGACCTGAGCAGAAGGCAGATGCATAACTGACTGAGCCACCCAGGCGCCCCAGCTTTTATTTTCTCTGCCAGCACCTGGTACCTCTCTTTCATAGCACTGAGCAGCCTGGAGAGACTGTACATGCACTGAGCATTTCTTTCCTTACTCTGTAGTGAGCTCTGTGAAACCAGGAGGCCACCTATTTTGTCCTCTCTTATAATCTCGAACCTAGTACAGTGCCTGATATAGGAAGGGAGAAGGAAATAGCCCTTATATGGATGAAGGAGTGCTGGGAGGAAGTGATCAAAGCTGCAGTTTATATATACACACTGAGGGTCAAGGCAAAGGCTAATGGATCTTTTCCCTTGGTGACCTCACCATCTTCATTGTTGAAAAAAGGACACTGACCATGCACGGGTCAGCCAACTCTCTTCTCTGCTTGCCTAGATCCCAGTCTCCCCCTGAACCCATAGTCTCTTCCCTTCCTTCTTTCATTACTCCATTACTCCAACTAATAATTACTGAGACCTACTATATGTTGAGCACTTGTAGAAACTCGGGGATAGCAGTAAACAAAGTATATAAAACAAAAACAAAAATCCTGTTCTTGTGAAATTCACGTGTGTTACATTTACCTAGTTACTTCTTTTTTCTTTTTTTTATCATGGTTCTGTCCTAGCTCCTAATATGATTTTTTACAAAGAGTAGGTACTCAGTAGAAATTGGCTGAATTCATGGATTCTTTAATTTTTTTATTTTTACTTTTCTTCCACTCATATCCAGCCAAAGAGACTCATCATTAACCTAGCATACATATTTTTGGTTTATTTGTTTGTTTTTGTTTTTTGGGTTTTTTTTGCATACATATTTTTGAATAACTAATATTCCACAGCCTCATGTCTTTGTCCACACCATTCCCCAATTGGAAAGGTTTTTATTTATTTGTTTATCCATTCCCAATGCCAAAAGTGCAGCATCTCATAGTTGAGAATAGTATAAAACAATTTCCTCCTTGGATTAAAAATGGCACCCAATCATTCTGTGTCTCCATAATAATTGTGGTATGGACTGGGATAGGACACTGGACTTCAAGTTCAGTGCACTGGTCCACCTGTTAGCAGGATGCTCAAGTACAAGAGGTCCATAATGAGACTGAACTGCCATGAGCATGAAGTCAAGTGATGTGTGTACAACGTGTCTAGAGAATAACCTGGCATAGGCCCATGCCAAAGAATGATAGCTTGCCTTTTTCTTAGACTTAGATAAATAAAAATACACATGCTTGAACCTATGTTGGGTGGAGGGTTTGCTTTCACCATCATCAAACAGGAGCCCAAGCCCATCCATGGTGCTCTAGTGGCTCCAAACGCACAGACAGTGCTCGCCTATTCATAACAACAACCCAAGCCACGAATAGATATTACCAATGATCTGTGTTCCATCCCCTGTGCTGATGTTCTACATGATTATCTCATTCAGTCCTTTTCGTTAACTCTAATACCAGACCTTATTTTTTGTCTTTTTAAGCAAATTCTGGTTAAATACACATAGCCTAACATTTACCCATTAGTGACACCGAGTACAGTCACGGTGGTGTGCAACCTCCATCGCCATCTAGTTCTGGAACGTTCTCATAACCCCAAAAGGAACCTCCATATCCATTCAGCCGTCACTCTCCATCCCCTCCTCTCCTTAGCCTCTGGCAAAAGCTATTGAACAAAGAGATGTTAACTGGCTTGCTTTGTCCCCATATGAGTAAGTGGTAGAGATGGTATTTGAGGCCAGGAAGCCTGCTCCCCAGTATAGAGCACTTACTTGCTAAGCAAATTAGTTCCCCTTTAGAGAGGCCTTTTCTCCAACACCCAATTCACATTGTTTAGTTATTTCTAGCTGATAAAGAACATGTGACTTTCCTTGAGGCTTCCTTAGACAGTTCATACCATTCCCACCAGTGAGAAGCCAGTGTCACCTGTAGTCCTCCCTCCTGCCACCTGCTTTTCCTATGCCTAATCTAGTAGAGAGGATAGTGTCACTCCAGTAGCCTCTCACGGGAGAGATAAGTCCTGAGGCCTGACAGGAGGTCCCCACAATTTCTTGGTCCCTCTAGGGAATTGCCAGGTCAGAAGGGATGCTTGAGGCCAGTCCAGGGCCTTTACCTGGGGCAGGAATATGGCTCTCAGACAACATGCCTACTTTTCTCAGTTCAAGTCCTTGTCTTAAAGGTGACGTGTGACTCAAAAAGTGGGGCAGGACCCTGGGCAAGAGATGACCTATGGGATTCCCTTAGACATATCTGCAAAAATGAATTTCAAGGAAAAGGCTAATATGTTGCCCCATTTGTCTTTAGAAAGACAGAAAATTCAGAAATATTTAGGTCCTGGACCCAAAAGAGAGAATTTTTATGAATTCAGATAATGCTTCCAGCTGCCTACTGAGGCTGTTTGGGGGTAATGATCACCCAGGGCACATTGCTCTTTAAAGACACAAGATTCTTCATCTCAGACCAGGAGTACACTTTTTTTTTTTTTTTGTAAAGGACCAGATAGTAACTATTTTAGGGTTTTTGTCATAATTACTCAAATCTGCTAATTTAGTGTAAAAGCAGCTATAGAGCATATGACTATGTTCCAATAAAACTTTATTTGCAAAAACAGGTGGTAGGCTGAGTGTGGTCTATGGGCTATAGTTGGAGACCCTGTCCTTGACTCCAGCTAACTCTGTGTTCTGTGAAGTATGAACCCTCCTCAGGATTTTTTGCTGATTCTCAGGAAATATGCTCTTTTGCCCTCTCTGTCCCTGCTCAGTCCCTGAATTTGCATGCATGGCCTCTGTTTTCTGGCCAAATCAACACACAACTAACAGCTTTATGCAGTTTCCTCTAGAGAACCCATTCTTTCAAGCAGCATTTGTGAACATATAGGAGACTTCTTTGCAGCCTCTGTGGAGGGCAAAGGGATCTCATATCCCTCAACAAACAACATGCAACAACAGCGAATAGTCATTTCTATTTTCCCAGAACTCCTTCTCAGGAAACCATGGTGGGAAGTAGGGATAGTGGGAGTGAGGCTGCCTCTAGGCTTCCCCCAACAAAGTGTGTAACTTTGCTGCTTCTCCTCTCTTCCCTCCTGCGACTTCACTGGGAATTCTAAATACCTGTGCTTTTAGTATTCAGAAGAGTTTCTTGCCTTCTCTGAGCTGGGGATAGATCATCAGAGAGGTCTGTGGTGGGGAGGGGAGTGGGCAGTGATGGACAAGGGTCCATTCCTACTTCAGGCATTCAGCTCTTACCCAGGCCTTCTCCTCAATAAAGGTGATACTCTCCCTAAAAGGAATTCTGATTAATACTTTTTCCTGCCCCTGTGTTATCATACAAAGAAGGCACAGCCTGTGTTCTTAGGGATTTAAAGTCTAATAGGGAAGTTGCTCCATTTAGGTCAGTTACAAAGCAGTGGAATGAATGTGTACTCCTCTGTAAGCAACCAGATGAATGAGTGATAAAACTGTACTGAAAGACTGCACAAAGGAGGCGGCGTCTGAGTTGGACCTTATGGGGTTCATACGATGTAAGTAAACACATCTGACTTCAACAGTTTGGGAAGTTGTCTGAGAGAGACACCATCGGTGTCTGTAAAGCCAGAGAGAAAATGATTCACCCATCTACCCATCCATCCATCCACCCATCCATCCACGTATCCTTTCATCCATCCATTCCAAAAATACTTACATAACATCTGTTGTGTACCATACACTCAGCCAAGTTGAAGAGTCAAAAAGGTAAAGGAAGCCAATTCTGAAGTCCAGAGAAGTGTGGTAGACAGGTATATTAGACAATTAATTATAAACTGGAGAGGTAAGTGGAATTTTGGACAGGGTATTAATGAGAATGTTGAGGATAAACAATTAATACTGTTGGAAGCTGCTCTTGGAGAGGTCAAGACTGAATGATCTTAAAGACACTAACAGGCACCAGCCGGGTAAAAAGCGAGAAAAACCAGAAGGTCAAGGTTGGTTCTAATAGAGAAGAGCACAGGAGCAAAGACCATGAAGCAGGTGAGAGCGTGGGACCCTCCAACACTCAGTGTTGCCGGAATTGAGACAGTTGAGATGAGCCTGGGAGATTAGATAGAGGCCAAAATGCAAGGGCCAGCATGTCTTACTGGCCTGCATGTTTCGAAGGTTGTAGCAAGCCCCTCAAGCTTATTATTTTTAATAAATGGTTTGTTTCTAGACTAGCTTTAGATTCACAGAAAAGTTGCAAAGATAGTACAGAGAGTTCCCATGTACCCCACACCCACTTTCTCTACCGTTAACATCTTCCATTGCTATGGTACATTTATCACAACTAATGAACCAATATTGATGCATTGTTGTTAACTAAAGTCCATATTTTATTCAAATTTCCTTAATTTTTATTTAATGTCCCTTTTCTGTTCCTGGATCCCATCCAGAATACCATATTACATTCAGTCATCATGTCTCTTTGGTCCCCTGTGGCCTGTGATAATTTCTTAGACATTCCTTGTCTCCAGCCTTGATGGTCTTGAGGAGTACCGGCCAAGAGTTTGTTGAGGATCCTGCAGTTTAGGGCTAATCTGATGTTTTTCTCATGGTTAGACGGAGGTTATCAGTTTGGGGAGGAAGACACAGAGGGAAAGTGCCATTTCCATCACATCCTTTCTGGGGCACATACTATCAGGTTAATCGCTGTTGGTATCTGCCTTGATCACCTGGCTGAGGTAGCATTGGTCAGATGTCTCCATGGCAAAGTACTCTCTTTGGAAGTCACTGTGTGCAGCCCACAGTGAAGGTAAGTGTTACCTCTCAGGGCAATATATATATATATGTAGATTTTTAAGCAGAATAGGGACCTGATTTAAGGACCTTTGGGCAGAAAATGCAAGGAGAACTATTGCAAGCCTACAAATGCAAGGAGAACTATTGCAAGCCTACATGAAGCAGATTTGGCTTACTACCAGGAAAAGTGTCTACACTGTAAGATTTTTGGTTGTGGGTTTTAGCATTTGAGTGAGTTTAGTGCACGGTTGAAAAAGATTCTTCAAAGGTCTCTATCTGACAGGTGGAGATCATAACCACCACTTCAGATAATGCCTGAAAGAAGGCCAGTTTCATTCTTCCATGTAGAAGGTTGTATTTTAACTTCAGGAGTTGCCCCATTGTGTGTGTGTGTGTGTGTGTGTGTGTGTGTGTGTGTGTGTGTGTTTCTCCATGGAAATGACCCAAGAGGGCAATGTTTATTGAAGTCCTTGGACATCATCGCAGCAAATTCTTTTCTTCCCTCTCCACTGTGATCTTCAGTCACACATTTCTTCTTCCTCGTCTAGAACACTTTTCTAGGGATGATGTGGCCTGAACCCTTCCACATCACAGAACTTCTCTCCCCACATGCAAACAGCTCTGCCAATGACAATGTAACTCAAGACAGCTTTTGCGGAGGGCAAGTTGGCCGTACTTTTCCCATTTAAAATGCTCCTGTATCTTGGCCAAGCGCTATATGTATTTTCAATGGAATTATTGTATTGTTGGGCTTTTTTTGCTTTTTTTTTTCACCTAACAATGGATCACAGATGTGATCTTTCCTTTTGATGCTTATGTTATTTCCAGCTTATTTTTCTGTGCTCTTTATTTATATCCCAAAGCATTTTGGTAGGAAGAACTTGAATAAATGGGTTTGGACTTAGGTGTATGGCTTCTCGTCAGGTATTTTACAGGGAGTGGAATTGCCTGTTCAAGTTAGGGACATTTGAAATTATTATAGGGTCCATCAGATTACTCCAAAACAGTGGGATGAATGTGCATTCGCAACATGATACAAAAGTATTGCCTTGTGCCTTATCCTCACCATAGCCTTGCAAGGCAGTCATGATCGTTCCCATTTCAAAGAGGAGGACACTGAGGCCCAGTGAGGTTGTTAAAGGACTGGCCCTGGCCCTTACCTACAATCCAAGTGAAAATATCAAGAAAATTATTTGGTCTCCTGACTGAGATCATTCCAACATATAAAAACCTCATGACACCAAAAAAAAAAAAAAAAAAAAAAAAGGCCCTGGAATAGATGCATCACTCCAATTTGCTGTAGGACCCATTTAATCTGCATTATGATACTGTGCTAGAATTTTCCAAGTTCACAGCCATGAAACAAATGCATTACCCTAAATTGTGCTAGAATTTAATTATCTTTCTCCCCCCTCGCTTTTCTGTTCTATTAAATTAGTGTCCTTCTGCTCCAAATTGGCAATTCCCACTTTGGGGGGTTGGGAAGGAGTTCTTGGCCATCAGACCTGGGTGAGCTGAGTGTTACTTTTGCAGCAGAGTAGATCTCAGGCTCTCTGGTATGGCAGCCTTTGTGGAAAGGATGTTAAGAGAGACAAAAGGACACTGTCGGTGCGTTATTAATGTTAAAAATTGTTGACGTTCCATGCAGTGTGTTTTTCTAATTAGAGCCAAGCTGCAGAGTACTATTTCCATAATCAACATGGGAATGGAAACTCAGCAAAATTTCATGTATTTGCAATGAAACTGCTCCCCGGCAACATAAAAATGGCTTTTATAACATAAAGGCTGTAATTAGAATAAGTCAAATCAGTTGGAAACGATTAAGGCCAGAGTAGGCAAAGCTGCCTTCTAAATATTTGTCTGGAGATTAGCCTACTCCTGCAGCCCTGAGAAGCATCTTTGATTTACTTATACTGCTCAACGTGGCAAAGATAATCCTGCGGAAGGCAAATGAACACAGATTTAGATGTGCTGGTTGGCCCTTTCTGCAATTTGACAGGAGGCAGCCCATTGGAAGAGAAGTCAGGGGAAAAAAAATGAATATAGGGTCACATTAGACAAATTGCTTAAAAAAAAAAAAAACGCACACCGTGATCATCAATTTAAATTCTTTTAAAATGTGCTCGGTCTTTGAAGCTTTTAGGATGCACTTTAGAAGTCCATGTGGAATAATTCCCCGCATGTCAATGCGACAGTTGATGCGCGTCTCATTGTATTTAAAATTATAGTTCTGAAATGGGACTTTGCTCCACGCTGCTTGTCTGACATCAGCTATTAAAATACAAGTAAATCTTGGCAGGTGGAAATTTAAAGAAGAAAGGAGATTATATAAGAAAAATCAGAATTGTTAATAATAATTTGCTAACCAGGAGACACCAGCTACCAATAGCTCTTCATGTCCTCTAATAGGATGCTGATATGAAGGATGCCTTGTTCCTGCCAGGAATGGGGATGGAGCTTGGGAAGGGGATAGGAAGGGGTATAAAGTGCTGCCAGAAGTCCATGGTTTGGCTCCTTTGAGGCGAAGTGGTGAGAATGACACTGCAGGTTCCTTCTATGGCATCGCGCTAGCGGTTTAGCGCTGTGCGGGGATGACAGAGGGAGGGAATGTAGGAGAGGAGGCAGGGAAAGAAACTGCTCTCGAGACCAGACTGGAGCATACATGGACTCTGGCTTTCCTTTAGAAGGGCATAATTTGTCCTGACAGGCTCCCCACTCATTTGTAAGCCCTTCAGAATCCCAAACTTGCGTGCGTGCCTACATTTATCCATTGAAAATATAATCAGCCTAATGCATTCTCTTACTGAATTTTAAACCAGCCCATTAAAACTCCTTTAACGTGCTAAAGTCGGCTTCAGAGAGGGTTTCCATTTCATCTTTATTGAGCTGAGGCTATGGTTCGCTCTCCCCTTGCAACACGGTGAGCGCCTGTCAATAATTCAATAGCGTAGCCTTGACGGGCCCAAGCCCAACCTAGACTTTCAACCAAGCCAAGCAGCTTGTCAAAGCCTGATGCGCTGTCAATGGCCGACTGATCTATACTGCATGAATCCCCCCTCAGCTCTTGATGTGTCCCTGGGAATAAAAAGAAAGCCATTTCAGAAGTCAGCCCAGTGAGAAGCACCTGTTTGTAGAGAATCTCTAATGAGGGCAGGTCGTGCCTGGTGGAGTGGAGTTCGGCGAGAGCATTGCATTTTGTGTTGTTGAGGCAACGTGGGGTCTCTCCGTGTGTGCTCAGCACCCACAGAGGAGCACCTTCAAGTCGCTGGGTGGCTGGGGATGGCCTTCCAGGCGACGCTCCTTTATGCAGGCATCCGCATTGTGCTTGTCTTCACAGCTGTAGGAGACCTTGAACCCACAGACACCGTTGAGGGCGCAAAAGATACTAATCCCATGATCACCCCGGGATGTGGCCTTCCCTGCATCTGAAGCTTCCCGTTCCCTATCGCAGAGCACCCTGAGTCGGTGCTATCACAAGGGTCCTGGAAAGGCAGTACTGTAAGAGCAAGAGCTACAGTCTCGCCTCTCTTCTTGGATAGAGGAAAACACACCCACAAAAAAAAAAAAAGAGAGGAGGGGGGATCCCTGGGTGGCTCAGCAGTTTAGTGCCTGCCTTTGGCCCAGGACGTGATCCTGGAGACCCAGGATCGAGTCCCACATAGGGCTCCCTGCATGGAGCCTGCTTCTCCCTCTGCCTGTGTCTCTGCCTCTCCCTCTCTCTCTCTCTCTCTCTCTCTCTGTGTCTCTCATGAATAAATAAATAAATAAATCTTTTTTAAAAAAAGAGAGAGAGAGAACAAATTGTTTCTGTTCTTTCAGTCCAGGCATGCTTTTTTAACCCAGATTTATCCACCTCACCCCTGCCATCTCCAAGCCTCGAAAGTTGGCATAAATGAGATTTGCAAATATCTCCCCTAAAAGAGGCCACTAGGAGAGCACGTAATCCATGTTTTAAATGCAAAATGTCTTGAGTCCCAATGCTGCTCAGTTTTTCCTGAAGATAAATTTTAGCTGGATTAAATAACTGTTTTAAAGGCACTATTCATGCAAGTGCTGTCTCATTTGTGACTGTATTTGCATTGCTAATGGACATGTCTTTTCCTCATGCATAGTCTTTCCCAAGCATCCACCCCTAAATTTACAGATTTCTTGCTTGTCAAATTGGGGTTTGTGGAAGAGGTGGCAATAATGCAGATGGAAAAGAGAAGCGACGATGTGTTAAAGGCTAATAGAAAACCGTTGCGCTGGAATAGATTCGTGGTGTAGACTCCTGCTTTCCTCAACCACAGAACAACCAAATTGTTTCTGATGAGGGAAATCACGCCACTGTGGTTTTATGGTCTCCCCAAAACAGCAGCACAGAGTTTGCTTTGGGTCGGGGGAGGTGGGCGTCGGACGATTAGCAGTGGGTAAAAGCAGGTTTACTGATTTTTGTCATGACCTTTTGAGGTGAGGAAAAGGAAAGATGAATATGATGATTTTGGGGAGGGAAACCTCCTTGTGTACCCCCAACCCCGATAGCTGATGGGTAAGAGGCACAGGGAACCTGAGTAATAATGGCCAGCGTTAGACGGTCAGAAGCACAATCCTCAGGCTTCTAGAAAATGTGGGCTTAGAGATCCTGCTATGACTTTCATACTTTTCATTTGAAGACTTTTAAAATTCATTCATTCATTCATTCATTCATTCATTCATCTTTGTTCCACACATTTGGCTCAAAGTCTCAGGTGAACTCTCGGAACAAGACTGGTCAAATGGAATGTCCATTTGGGGCTGGGTGGGAGGAAAGAAAGAAGGGAAACGAAACCCAGGGCTTGGCCTCCTCAACATCACCTGTTTTGCTGTCGTCCACACCGTTAGCAGGGCTCAAGGGGCTGCGAGGAACTGAAGAGTTGGGGTGGCACAGGTGTGTCAGCTTCTCGTGGAGTCCAACTGCATCCCCTTACGGGAGGGCCCAGTGGGGGGTGACCTGCTTGGTACCTGTGAGATGGGGCTGATGCCAGGCTCTGCCATTTAATCAGTGGCCCCAGAAACCAACCCACCTTGTTTCACTGAGGCTCGACGTGGTTAGGGAATCAGTGCTGCCTGCACCAGACCTGGCGATTCTGGAAGCTCTATGAGGCTAATGATCTACGTTTTAAGAACAGTCAGCATTGCTGGCTTCGGCAGTGGTGGAGCTATTAGCATATTAGTTCCATTTGAGATGGGTTAAATGTTTTTTGGAAACTCTAAGCCCTACTTAACGTAGTAATTTACTTTTAAAGGATCAGAGTCCTAGAAGGTTGGTCTGAGTCATCACAGGGACTAGCCCCGGACATTTCAGAAGAGCCCAGAGGGGCCTTTGTGTTCATTGACGTGCTAATGTCATCAGGTGGCTGTAGAAGAATCTAGGCTCCTCCTAATTCAATGTCCTTCTCAGATCGGGTGTTACCAACCTGAAATCTATGGTTTTCTTTCTTCTGTCCAGTTACAGTTTTCACTTTCTTTGACTAGCTGCCAACATTTAAATGCATAAAGATTTCACTTAAAATCCAGTTTTCTGGCTTCCTGTGGAAAACCGGACCATTGGCATATTGGGCAACCTCCCTACATTTCAGAACTCATGGGGGCCTCTGTAGCAACTCCCACCCAAGTGGGGCATGAGTTTTTCAGTTCAACACAGTCTCTGTTGTTCACTGTTGACCTGGCTGAGCCTGCTTAGCTACCCACCGGCCACCACAAGCATGTGAGCTTAGACCTCTGACCCCTTGAAAAATCAACTTGCCCAGAGAAATTGGCAACAGAAAAGCTTTGCATCTGGATTGGCGCTGCCTGTTCTTTGCAGCCCTGCCTGGAGGATCCAACAGCTCTTTCTCAGCACAAATAAGCTTCTTCTTTAGTTCATGTGGAGAATGGCATCCCTGGCACATAGCAGAAAACATCTGGTAACGAATCCATTAGCCAGGCTGTTGCTCAGGATCCAGGTGCCCAAGGGTCTGAGTGCTGGGCTGAACAGGATGGGACCCTGAAGATTTTACCTTTTGGTCCTCGTTCTGCCAGAGGCTCTGGTTTGGTCCTCAGGGCTCCTGTGACCCGTCGAATGCCAGGTGTTATCCCCAGCCGTCCCCAGGTGAGAAGCTGGCCCACCTTCAGGACTCCCTCCTCCCTTTGCCCAGCACACCTCCCTCCCCAGCACAGCCCTCCCGATGCACACAAAGGAGAAGACGCAGATTATCTTTGGCAGACGTAAGGAGCAGTATTTGTCGAACCCTGGGCCCCGCACCTCCTCGAACAGACCTGCACACTGTACAAAATCATTAGAAGCCCTGTGTCTGAGGGCTCACGGAGGTTAGGCAGGGAGGTGAGAGCGAATGAAAATGAGAGAGCCCGCAAACTGCTTTTGCCCAAGGGCTGGTTTTAATGAGCCTGTCCCTAATGAGTTGTCCCTGCAACTAGCTTCAGGCCTAAACAGATGAGGCAGGGATTCTGCTAAATTTTTGATAGGATTTGCACTGGTTTTATGAGAAAGCAAGCAGTCGAGAGTGCAAAGTTGGGTCATGAATCTTTTACGAGGGTGGATGGTTGTCCATCTTGTCAACCGGAACGGGAAAGACCTGGTTGCTAATGGAAACCCTGGCCTCAACCCACTGTAGTCAGTCACCAAATCAGCTAATTTGGTTGGGTTGCCTGTGTGAGTTTCTATCTTTTTTTTTTTTTTTTGGTGGGTTTTTTTTTTTCTTTCCTTTCTTTTTTTTTTTTTTTTTTTTTTTTTCCTTCTGATTCAGGGCCTGGCTCACGGCCTCCAAGAATTCATCTTCAAACTCCATCAAAGAGATGACTTGAGTCATCACCCATTCCTAATGATCTTTCTTGGAACTACACTCATCTTGGAGGTTTACACGTGTCTCCCACGGTGAGCTGGGAAAAAAATCCACCAAACACTCGAATCAGCATCCTTTCTTCTTGGGGGCAGCCCCATTCCTATCAAAATTGTAAGACTTTCTCCTTCTGTTGCATGAGGAAAGTCTGACCAAGGATAAAATGTCATTCTTGATTCTTGTGGAGATGTTTCTGACGTTCTAATATTTGTCAATTCTGGGATTGAGCAGTACAGGAGACTTCATATACTCCTACTTTTTTTTTTTTTTAATATGAAAAGCTTCCAACAAATATATTTCTCCGGTTTGATTCATCCACCAAGAGGCAATTTTCTTGGTGGCTTAAAAGGTTACAAAAAATGCTTGATCAGCGGCCTTTACTGCACTGAGTGAGCTCCTGCCTCCTCCTCCTTCCAGCTCACACACACTCTTTCACATTAATCATGTAATTGATTTAATAAGCTCTGGCTTCAAGAGCTTTCTCCCCCCTCTCTTCTTTCTCTTCTCCCCATAAGGTTTTCAGTTCAGCATCTGACTGGTAGGCAGGCTAAGGCCCTTGAATTTTGCCAAGCATGAAATCCAACAGCCTGGTTTGTATAATAAATATCCTCATCTTATCTTTCTGTGGCTCTCTTACACTTATTTTTCGGAAGCCGTTTCATTAATCACATTTAAGGGTCATAAAATGTGCAATCTACTCCTGTATACATGTAGTCTGGAGGGGTAGTAGTTCGCCAACTAGAAAGCATTTCACACGTGGGGTCTTGTTTGAACCTCTCTAAAAACTCTGAGAATGAGCCAGGAGAGATCTATTACCCGTATCTTATAAACAAGGAAACTGATGTGCAGAGAGGTGAACTGGCTTGTTTAAGACCTTGTAACTAGTTAGTGATGTGCATGGGGTGAAAATGTTGCCTTCCAAACTGCCTGCAATAAGACATCACTATTTTCATATTCCTTTGTTGCCTTAGGCATCCTTTCTCTGTGTTGAAACAAAAGCTATACATATTTATCTTCAAGAGAATACTCCCAGTTTGTCTATCAGGGAGTATTTGGAATTGTTTTCTGTAGTTGTTTTAAGTTAAATGTGTTAATATAATATGTATTTAAGTCCAACAAGACCATCCCTATGCAAAATGCTTGATAAGTCACATGAAACTAAACCAACATTGGCTAGGGTTATTATTTCAGAATAGAGTTATGCAGGTCTTCAGTGTTAAGTCTCAGGGAAATGTCCCCCCAGGAGCTTATTCATTCAGTTCCCTGTATCCTGACTTTTACTGTAAAGGGTAAACTTACCCAAGTGGGTGTGATCTGCCTGCCGTAGAGTCTATGGGATTGGGCAGGGTCATTGTTTTAAGGAGACGTGTATCTTCGTAAATTAGTTATGAGAGTGTGGAATCTAAAGAAAGGGCTCCAATGAGGAATGCCAGTGGCAATATTAGGAACAGATGACAGAGTCAAAGTTTTAAAAATCTGGGGAGAAATAAAATACAGAGACAGCTGCTATAAATAATGATGATGTTCTGCAAGATGTCTCTGACCAGGCTCTGACTGGCCAGCTTGGGCTTCTCACTCTTCATCTTGACCTGTATTTGAAGGGTGTGGGGTGAGTGTAGATATTAAGATAGTAGCACCATTACCTGTATTAGTCACGATTCTCCAAAGGCATCAGACCAATGAGAAATTAGGAGATATGTATAGGTATATAGATATGTATGTATTTGTCATAAAGAATTGACTCAATTGGTTATGGAGGCTTAGAAGTCCCATAGTCTGCAAGCTTGTGACCCAGGGAAGCCTGGCTATGTGGTTCCCATCCTAGTCCATTGGCTTGAGAGCCAGGGGAGTCAATGGTGTAAATCTCAGTCCAAGGTCAAGAGAAGATGAGATGAGATATCCCAGCTCAAGCAGGCAGACAGGGGATGAATAATCCTCCCTTCCTCCATCTTTTTGTTCTATTCAGGGCATCCATAGATTGGACGGTGCCCAACTACATCAGAGAAGTTGTTATGCTTGACTGAGCCCACCGATTTCAATGCTTATCTAGAAACACCCTCACAGACATACCCAGATACTCTGTTATTCTGAGCATCATTGGCCTAGTCAACTTGACATAAAATTATCTATCACCCTACCCATAAAAATTTACCATCATTTTTGAGTCTCAGCAAATCCATAATCATGATGTGTCTGTCACACGAGCAACTTTTTCCAACTCTGTTGCTGAGCCTGACTTTGAAGTTATTCTTTGACGAGTAAAAATGAGCAAAATTCTTTTCTGCCCAGAGAAATACTGTCTTATCAACCATGGGTGCTGGTGCTGGACTGGAGGAATGTGTTGGGGAGGGAAAGCCTAGAACTGTGTACAGAGTTGAGCATAGCACCTGGTGGTTACCAGGGATTCAATGTATTAAAGATGTTGGTGTTAGTATGAGTATTATAAACAATGGGAGGAAAATGGATAATAGGAAATAAAGAGTGATGGCGTGTACATCAATATGGATCCTGATAGCAATAAGATCCTCCACTTCTCCTCCCTCACCAACCTGGAGGCCCGCAGGTCCCTGATCTCTCTGTGCACTGGCTCCATTTGAGGAAATGAAAGCAGGAATCACAATATTTGCCCCAGATCTGCATAATTAGGACAAGCTTTTGAGAGTTAAAGAGGCTCATCAAATGAACTTCTCGAAACGTATTTGATACAGCATCAAACAGTAGTGACAGGTCCATAAATCAAGTGAGATCATGGCCATCTGATTCAGAATATAAAACATCTTCTCCCCAGCAAGCTCGTCCCCATGAAGCCCTTCACAGAATACAGAGGGTGTTTCCCCTCTGTCCCTGAGAAATTCAGAATGCATGGAGACCTCCTATCATGGTTCTTTCCCTGTCCTTGCACACAGGGTGACTCCTGAGGATGCCCAAAGAGCGATGTTTCCAAAGTACCTAGCCCACAACTACAGATATTCTCTTGACATTTTATGCAAGTCCCCACTCATGGAAGTGGTCTAGTAAATACTTGTGGAATGAATGCTCTCAAATGGATGGTGGATATTTTCCACTTTAATTTGCTGAATTGCTTAACTATTAAGCTGGGTTTTCCTTCCTACACCTGTCCTTTTCTTGCCTAAATAGGGCCATCTCAAGAGTAAGGAGGCTTTGGCTTCTAATCTCAGCCTGGCCAACAATTCTGTAGTGTTAGTCTTACTGTCCTCCTTTGCTACTCCATCTTGTCTGAAATCTGGGTTAACTGGGACTTAACTCCTTGTCAAAGATGCTGTGTGAAATGACTAATTAACAGTAAAGATGGAGACAGAATTGTCATTGACAAATAGGGCTTTTAGTAACCGGCAGCTCTTCAGGAAATGTTTGCCCAGCACTTCAGTCTCCCTGGGCCCTTGCGGGAAATTTAGAGGAAGGAGGACTTTTGTTCTCCTTGTGAATAAGTTGCTTGCCACTTGAGCTGTAAACTCGGGAGTCACTTCACCCAGGCTGCCCTGGGTTAGACAGTTGCGTGATCCTAGTTTCAGAAGATCGAGAGGGATAGAACAGATGAGCCCATGTTTTTCTAGTGTAACCA
This sequence comes from Canis aureus, assembly GCF_053574225.1. NCBI lineage: Eukaryota > Metazoa > Chordata > Mammalia > Carnivora > Canidae > Canis > Canis aureus. The sequence continues at coordinate 43,345,460 of NC_135618.1, forward strand.
TACTAGAGGTTTACAGCAGGTGCTTCCTGAATGGTGTGGGCTAAGTACCCATATTTGCCTGTAGTTGAGCTATAATTGAGTTGCAGAGGAAAGATTGACATTTACTGCATTTCAACCACACTCTATGCAGTGTGCAGACATAATCTGAGTATTCTCTCAGATGAGTCTTTTCCCAGGCTGCTAAATGCTGCCTAGTTCCATTAGACCAAGACTGAAGCGGAGGACCATGTATGTCTGCCCTTCCACCGGGAACCCAGGAGCTCCCTATCAGCCCATCCCACAGAACAAACTCCAGGAACTCCAGAATTCTTATCCCACTGATCAAAACTCTCCCCATCAACCTAAACTCATCTCTTTATATTTCCGCAGCAGAGGAGGATCTAGGCTTTGTAAAATGTGAGGCCTACACAATTCAGGAATCCTCTATAGGGTAGAGATTCAAAATTATGAGTGCAAAATGAGATGTGGCCTTGGAAACACACTGCCACAAGTGATGCTCTCTGAAACTTCAGCTCTCTCGCCTTCCGATTCTTCACCTCTGTTTCCATATGAAATTTGGCAGTAAGGAAGCTAATTTTCCAAAGTGGTCATGAACTGTGCTTTAAACCCCACCCTGGATCTCTTGCTTTCCCTTGCTGTGATCCACTGCCTCAGTTGGACTAATTTTGTCACTGCCCTCCTCCTACATTTAAAAAAATAATAATAAGTATTGGTTTAGGGTCAAGTCTAAAGAGAGCTAAATATATTGGTTCAAGGTCATAGTGCTTAGGGAAGGCCAGAGTGGAATGTAGTCGAACTGACCTAATTTAGGAAGATTTCTCGGTGTACTTTCTTTTGATTACCTGCATTAGCATCACCTGGGCTATAGGCAGCTCGTTAGACATCTAGGTTCCTGCCCTCTTCACAACTACCAAGTCAGAATCTCTGGGGTTGGGATGCAGAGATTTCCATCTTTAAGAACCACCCACCACCCCCATGATTCTGAGGCACATGAAAGTTTGATGACTCCAACTCTCAGGGTCACCGAAGGCCACTCTTATGATGGGACATTTGCCTAAGAATTAAGGGATGTATCGATGTAGCCAATTAGAGTAGTTTCCTTGGGCTGCCACAGCAAATTACTACAGAGAGAGTGGCTTACAAAACCAGAAATATGTTGTCACTCAGTCCTGGAAGCTAGAAGTCTGAAACCAAGGTAGACACAGGATTAATTCCATGTGAGAGCTCTGAGGGAGAAACTGTTCTGGGCCTCTTTCCTAGCTTCCTCTGGTGGCTGCCAGCAATCCTGGGGCCTCTTGGCTTATTATTTTGCCGCATCTTCACATGGCCTTCTTCCTCCTCTGATCTTCCCACAGCCTCTTAGGAGGACACTAGTCCTTGGATTGGAGCCCACCCTCATCCAGTATGATCTCATCTTAATGATATCTACAAATACTCTGTTTACAAGTAAGGTCAAACTCTGAGTTTCTAGGTGGACATGAATTTCTGGGAGGATAGTCTTCACATAAAGGTGGTGAACAGGGGACAGGGGCACTGAAAGGAGATGGATGAACTTAGAACCAATTAAAAGCTCAAGAAGTTGACTTAAAGGACAAATGGGTTGTCTTCTCAGACTTTCTAACAGTGGCTAGAAATGGTTTCCTGTGTCAGTTCCTGGACTGGAGAGAGAGAATTTTAAAGGTGTGGGAATGCTGCTTCCATAGCTCAGTGGGTGAGATGTGATGGTACAATGTGGAAAGAGCTCAGAGTGGGAGATGCATGAGGTACTGATGAGAAGGCAGAAGAAGAGATAAGACAGCCAGAGGGAGATTTGTTGGCTAGTCCTCAGGCTTTCCATAAAATTCTGGTGAATCCCCTGAGCTGGGGGAGTCTTGAGCCAAACATTTGGGAAGAGAATCTAAGATGAACCTGGGGAAGAAGATATTTGAAGATTTAAAAAAGAAAAGTAATCCTGAGATTCAGAGACTCGCCACTCCGTCTTTCTTTGCTCAGTGCTCGGAAAGCTATCTTATAGAAGTCATGATATGAAAGCCATGAAATTCTATCCTCTGGGGAAAACGCTTTCTTTCTGAAATGCCATATTTCTGGAATCATATAGAGATTCTCTCCACTTACTCTTAAGATTGTAGGAGGGACCAGTTGTAGGGCTTTTCTTTTGATTCCTTGATCCCACCTGCTGTTGATGCTGCCTGTGAGTCTAAGCCACGTTCGTTGCCTGGAGTGCTCTTTACTCAGATCTTGCAAGGAGTGACTCCCTCTTCATTGCCATGAGTGTTTCACTCACAGAGCCCCTTGCCGAAAGGACATGGCGCCCTGAGTCATGATCTGTCCCGTCACCCTACACTGTGGTTTTGTTATGTTCTGAAATTTCCCTATTTGTGTATCTACTTGTTCATCACAATGTCTTCTCCTTCCTCTCAGGAGACTTCCAAACCTCTGCTAGACTCCGGCCTGTGTACCCCCCCATGCCTAGGACAGTGGCTGGTACATAGTTCTCAGGGATGATGTGTTGAACAGATGTTTTTAGCAGAGGAGAAAGACATGTTTTTTCTTTGTTTTTGTTGTTGTTGTTTTGTTTTGTTTTTTATCCAGCACTTGGAAACACTGCCTCTGTGCCATTAAAGACAATGGGGGTTTGTTCTGATGACATCTAAGACTGAAGGTCTGAGATATAAGGTGTTTGAAAACATTTAAAAAGGCAAGTGGGGGCATTAAGCCATCGAGATCAAAGACAAATGGAGAACCGTATCTCTGGCTCCCATGCAGCAGAGGTGCAAGTCAGAGTTGAGAGAAGGACACCACATACACCAGGGGCATTCGGACCCACCTCGCCACCAGAGCCTTTCTGGATGCAGACTTCAGACCCTACCATCCTAGCTGCTGGCAAGCTGGGATTGAGCTGAACGATGGAAGAAGAAAATCTGACAGCAGAGATTATTGTGTTTGGAGAACCCTGAGCATGCTGTCAAAAATGCGGAAGGAGAGAAGAAAGTAGAAGATAATCTCCTTCAGGTTATAGATGAAAGGACGATGGCCTATCGTAGACTGGCTGCTGTGACACACCATAGCCAGTGTGGCTTGTGAACAACAGACATTTATTTCTCACCAGTGCTGGAGGTTGGGAAGGCCAAGGTCAAGGTGCTGACAGATTTGTCCTCTGGTGACGACCTCTTCCCTAGTTCATAGTGTGTTTGCCTTTTGGCCATGTCCTTCTCATGGCGGAAGGGGGCGAGGGCGCTCTCTGGGTCATCTCTTCTGTAAGGGCACCAACCTCATTTATGAGGGCTCCATCCTCAGGATCTGATCACCCCTGAGAGGCCCCACCTCCAGATGCTGTCATGTCCGGGGTGATGTTTCGACATGTGCATCTGCAGAGGGCTGGGGGTGGGGGACACACATCCAGTCCATAGCAGACCCCAGGGTAGGTTTCTTAAGGCAAAAAAAAAGGAGTTGGTGGCCCATCAGGGACTTGAATGCTCATCTCCACACCCTCCCCTTTCTTACTTCTGGTGCATTTCAAGTCAGGAGAAGGACATTGTCGTCTATTAAATGCCAACTAGGTGCCAGGCATGAGTATTAATGATTAGGTCTTCAGGCTGTTGAAGTGGGTTTGAGGGGCAGAACCTGGAGATCCAACTAGACATTGGGGAGGCTCGACGACAGTGGTAGGCTTCAAGGATCTGCTCTTGATGTTCAGTGGAGTCTGGCATCAGCAGTGAGAGAGTGCGGAGCAGGTCCATTTCAAGGTATGAATTTAGAGTGTGCTTTGGTAGCTCAAAGCGCAGCGGTTGAAGAGTCCTCTCCGTGGGAAACAGAGGCGGCTGCCTCCTCCAATTACTGCTCTGATGAGATAAGACCTGGGTTTTGCTTCTGAGTGGTAAACTCGGAGGCAGCCGGGAGTCCCTGAATGACAAGGCGGAGACTGACCTGCCAGGAAGGACAGGTTGTGTTAGTGGACTGGGGAGGGGGGGGAGCGCAGGGGGAGATGACTAGAGCGCAGCTCCCTGGGGGATGGGGATGCACACATCGAGTGGGGGACATCATCTGTCTAGGATTTCTAGAAAGGGAGACTTTTGGGTGGGACCTTATATGTTGGAAGTAGACTCTGTGCTTCTCAGTTCTCAGTTCTAGGAATTGGTACTATGGGCTTACTCTGCACACCCTGCAGGGGATGTCTTGACAGCATGCTTCTTCTCGTAATGGATGCAAAAAGTGCTTTCTTTTTGAATGAAATAGTTTAGGAAATCGAAGAGGAGAGAAAGGCCTGTTCCCTCAGCCTGGCTGTCCGAGGCAACGGAGGAGCTAACCTGGGTGGGCCAGCTCTTCCACGCTCCTCACGCGTGAGGCCCCAGTGTAAGCACAGGGCACCACTAATGCTGCGTGCATTGACTTATGAGCAACGGCAGGAGAGATCCCCAAACTCATTCTTTCCCCTCACTCTTGGAATCCAGCCCTGAAACTCTGAGGAGCTGCAAATATTATCTTAGATTGGACGACGCTACCTTTTTGAAATTAAACCTACCTTCCTTTAATTGAGTTGTTGGCTCTCCTTCCTGTATTCGCTTTCTGAGTTAGGGGCCCCCGGCACCATTCTGGGGGCAGGAAACATTTATTTCCCATCTCACAGAGGCACAACCAAATAGCCACCGGCTTCAGCTGAGACCACTGGCCAGCCCTCCTGCTCACCTCCCAATTCCCTAATCTAATCTAACTCAGTGGGGTTTGTGGGGGTTCATTTAAGCAGCAGAAGCTGTGCTATAATTGTTACATGTGCCAGCAACGATTTGTACCATCTGGGTATGGAGGGGTGTTGTGGGGGGTGGGACAGAGAGAGAGAAAGAGAGAGACTAGTACGACCACAGAGAAAGATTTTTATTCTATTACCAAGGCAATATAATTCAAGAGTGGCTGCAGAGCAATTGGAAACTAAGGAATGGGAAGCAATGCAGTTATAGTAAAATGTCAAAGTGTAATGAAACGGGAACAGCACTGCTTTATGATACAGCCAAGGAACAGGCAGGTGGCAGCTGTAAATATGTATATAAATAACAATATGGATGAAATGTCAGGGCTTCCAGCTGGCTTGGTTAAAGCACTTTAGTAATATTCTATTTAGGGTAACAATGTAGCTTGACAATTTCCACGAAAAATACAAAAATATATAATTTGAGAACGAAGCAGCCCACATTAGTGTATAGGTGATTGGAATTGCCCTGAGATCTGAAACAGTACGGGGTGCCTGGTATGTCCCCCATCCTACCGAGAATGGCCAGTTGCTTCATAGTCCAAGAGGTTAACTCGGTTTCTCCGTCACAGGGATGCAAATGTTTGTTTTTCCTATTCCTTTATCACCAGGAACACAAAATATGTCAATATATATTATCGTCCATGTCCCAGACCTGGGGTCTTACCTGTGGAAAGATATGCATCACCTTATTTATTTATCCACTCAATGAAATGTGTTGAGCACTTGCTACGTTGCTAAGGATCTAAAGATGAACAAAAAGATGTATTACCTTGGACTATCTAGAATCTTTTTGTCTAGCAGGGGGACAAAACACCTGAATAAAATAAGCAAGAAAGTAAATGTAAAGTTGCAATAGTGATACATCCTTACGTATTTCAGTTTGGGTTGATCAGGGAGGGCTTTCTGAAGAAACGAATACTTGAATTGACATCAAAGGGTGGAGAGAGATTAAGCAGCTGAAGAGAGATGAGGACAGCCTTCCAGGCAGTGAGATTGACATGTGCAAAGGGCCTGTGGTAAGAAGGACATTGGCGAGTATAAAGGATGAAAAGAGACCATGGTCCACATAGTGGAGCTGGTGAGGTAGAGAGTGGCCCAAGTCAAGTTCGAAGACGTAGGCCTACAGGATCCTGCAGGCCATGATCAGGAATTATGACTTAGGAATAGTGATGTGTTAAAGGGTAGTAAGCAGTATAGCTTCCGAGGAGCTGTTGTGCTCATACTGAAGTCTGGCAGGGACTCTGGGCGGGCAAAAGCCACCTTGTTAAACAGGGATTGCATGAATATGCAGTAAGTATCCATTCTGTGCCAAGCACTGAGGAGGCAAACATGTAACACAGCATCTTAGTCCTTGAAAAATTCCTGGGCTCATGAGGTGGAAGTCATAATAGCCAAGGCCTTAGATGTCGAGCACTGTGATAAAATTTTGAAGCACAGACATCTAGCCTTTAAGATAGCTTCCTGGAGTGAATGTCCCTGAATGGAGTGTTCAGGGGAGGACAGTTGCTGGCCTGGCAAAGAAGGAATAGAGAAAGGGTAGGTTTCTTGGCAGGGGGAGTAGGGAGAAATGGCATGATTAAGAAAGCCACAGTCCGTGGCAAGGGAGAAGGATCCTCAGAGCCAATGTAAGAGTGCTGGCGAAGGACATGGGGAGACCTGCGGCTCCCAGATGGACCTCCTTGACCAGTGTCCTTGCTAGACACTGAAATTTAATCATATTTCTGAAAGTAGACTCCCAAGCTTTTAAGTCAAACTCATGTTTACACCTTACCCTATTTTCTTTTTAAAGATTTTATGTATTTATTCATGAGAGACACAGAGAGAGGCCAAGACACAGGCAGAGGGAGAAGTAGGCTCCCTGCGGGGAGCCCGATGCAGGACTTGATCCCAGGACCTCGGGATCATGCCCTTGGCTGAAGGCAGATGCTCAACCGCTGAGCCACCCAGGCATCCCCCTTTACCCTATTTTTAATCATGTTTGTTTTATAGACTATTAGGGATGTGAACCAGTTGGATTCATAACACAGAATCCCCGTGCATGTGGGAAAGTGTGAATTAAAGCTACCTTTTGCGCCTTCCGCATCAGTGCATGAAGGCAAGCTCCACAGAAATGTAGGGAATCAACTGGTTAGATGAAGAAATTAAAAAGATAAAATACCACCCATAACTCTACTTAATAGCAACCATTTGGATGGAATTTGAGAAAGGGTGTGATCAAGGAATGGGTTTTGCCTGAACCTAGACCCAGCCGTCTTTGACCTATACATTTCTACCATAAACACATGTACTTGCCAGTGTGTATTTTCTCTCCTTTTTGGCCTCCTTTCTGACCTCCAGGGTCCCAGGGAGGTCCTCAGGACAAGGATGGAGGCAGGACAGTCTCATCAGGGGCCCAAGTATGGTACAGAGATAGTTACGGTCTTCTCCCAGCACGGTATGTGGTCAACTTTTTCCCATAATAAGGTCCATCTCTCCATGTTTTGCTCATGGGTTCATTCATTCGCTCAACAGCTGTTTAATGGGCGCTAACTATATATGACAGATGCAAGGCTGAGCACTGAGAATTTGACCATGAACATGGTGGTTGTCATCTCTGCCATCTTGGAGCTAAATATCTAGAAGGGACAATTTTAATTTATAATTAAAATGGAGAGGTATCTTCCAAACAAATAGCTGGAATGGAGCATTATTAGGAACAGTTAGATTTTGACTCCAGATTCTCTACTCTGAGCCCCTCAAGTCACCAAATGGTTAGGTTTTAGCTAAACATATATATGTTTTTTCTTTGTTCCTTTGTAGCACCCAAATAGCTTTCCTTAGATACTTAACCCTCTTCATATTCAGATGCATTTCAACAGCTTTATTCTCTTTGGAATATGTGTTGTTTCTTAGCCAGTCTTGTTTTCTGTGCAAGAATTGAAAAGACCCCAGGTCCATTGGAGAGGAAATATTAAATATTTACACAGATATAGCCATTTTGTTGAGATGATACAAGAAATTTTAATTCGAGCTCTAAATAATTATAATAAGCAACATCATTGAGACTATAGACCAGTGAGGAGTTAAACATTCATTCTCTTTTGAGTCTTAATAACGACCCTACTAATACTGTTAACATCCCCATTTTGGAAATGTCAAACTGAATCCCTTTTATTGAGGGCAGGGCCAGCTTCATGCGCATGTGCCCTGTACAATCACACAGAGACCCGTGCATTGAAGGTTTCCAGATGTGCTCTAATGCTCTGCTTGGAATTCTTAATAATTTTTGAGTTCTTCTTAATAATTAAAAGAATTTGAGTATTTTTTAAAGATTTTTATTTACTTATTCATGAGAGACACACAGAGAGAGGCAGAGACACAGGCAGAGGGAGAAGCAGGCTCCCTGCGGGGAGCCCGATGTGGGACTCGATCCCAGGACCCCAAGATTACTCCCAGAGCTGAAGGCAGATGCTCAACCACTGAGCCACCCAGGCATCTTGGTTTCTTCCTTTTTAGAGAGAATTTGAGTATTCTTAATACATTTTTAATTATAAAAGGGGGCCTACATTTTCCTTTTGCACTGGCCCTGAATATTATGTAGTTGGTCCTGACCAAGGGGCAGGAGTAGAGCTCTATGCAGAGCTGATCTAACCACAAAATCTTGTCCCTTAACAGCTTCCCTCTAATAGTCACCCCCGCCCCAATATTTCATGTCAGGAAGTGCCTCTCTCAGGGAAAATAGAAGATGCCTCCTTCAGTCTCTGGGCTGTAGGTAGATTCTCATTGTGAAGTGAATCACCTTTTAATGTATAGTCGCTCAAGTACATCTGCTGTGTTGATATATCACTCGTTTTATGGGTCTGGATTAATTCCAAAGTAAACACTAAGTACTCAGCTGAAAAGCTGTAAACACACGACACGACGTGCATCTTCAACTCCCAGCTCTGTTTGCCAAGGGCCCGATTCCCTCTGTGCTTTATCCTGTTTGGTGTAACAAAACCTTTGTGTCGTCTGCTTGAGCAGTAATTCCCAAATTGATTTTCAGATCTGTAGGCCGGGGGTGTTGCAGCTGGCTGAACACACCTCAGGCTGCATCCTACCTCCTCTGTCTGCCTTGGTGCCCCCAGATGGTCATCCAGGGGTGTTTGCCTTCCTGAGTGTCACGGGTGTGCAAAGGGTGCTCTTACTCGAGGGGGCCCACGGAGGTAGCAAGGCCACCCTAGAGGAAGGGGCACCTGTTTGTGGTTCATCCACTGGGAAGGTGTGTGCCTTTTTATCCTCCAGATGGTGATGCCAGGCCTGCAGGCAGTAGGCTGGGATGTCCAGGAGGCCAGGCAATATCCTGCTGGGTCACCCAATAGCACGTGCTATCTTCAGGTCTGTCTCCTGGGTCCTAGGCCTCCTGACAAGAGTGACTTAGTTCTTAGCTCTCAGATGACAATTTCCAAATAGAGTTTGTTTATTAATCTCATTTTCATGTCATTAGCTTGCGTGAGTGGAACACACACACACACACACACACCCCTAGTCGTGTATTTTTTTTTTACCTTTTTTTAAATTAAAGTTTTATTTGCCAACATATAGTATAACACTCAGTGCTTATCCCATCAAGTGACCTCTTCAATGCCTTCAGTTACCCTATCCCTTGTACCCACCTCTCCTTCCACAACCTTTTGTTTGTTCCCAGAGTTAGGAGTCTCTCATGGTTTGTCTCCCTCTCCAATTTTTCCCGCTCAGTTCCCCTCCTTCCTTTATAGTCCACAGTCATGTATAAATACACCTCACCTTCTACTCTTCTCTCCTGTTGACTTCAATGGAAAGATGACTGGGTTTCCTGATGCTGTGACCTTGGGGAAGTCCCTGCAGCTCTCTGGAGCTCTGATTCATCATTTTCAGCCTGTTTTTGATCATGCACATTCTTTGAAGCATTTTTAGTAGCAGATATCAGATCTCCTTGTCCCCTGGTGTGAGGGATTTGTCTCTGTTGCCCTCATACTTTCAGCCTCTTAGGGCCCTTCCAGATCTCTCAGGGATGTCTGAAAGCAGACCCCTCTTTCCTTGGCTGCAGTTCAGTTGGTTCTCCTTATGAACATGTGGCCTCCCAACCAGCAGCCAGAATGATCTTAAAACAAACAAGCAAACAAACTATTAGTGGTTAAGATCATCGCCTTTGCTGTGACCCAGTAGACCTCTGTGGCTTCCTCACCCTCTCTCCCAACTTTCTCATGGCCAACCAAGCAGATACTTCTCAGGGCCTCCAATCATCATGATCTTCCTGCCACGGGACATTTACATATTCTGTTTCCTCTGCCTAAGATGTTATAATCCCAAGTATCCATTCTAGTCCCTAGTAGCTCTTACATTCAACCCTCCTTGGGTCAGACATCACTTCCCTAGGATATACCCCTGATTAACTCTCCAAGTTAGGACAAGATTCCCCTATTTCAGATGCTAACCCTCTCTACTTATTTTCATGGTATGCATCACATGTCTTTTCCATCAGACCATCTTGGAGATGGGAGCCACGTGTCTTTCATGCCCTAGCAAATACTATAATATAAAAGTGGGAGCCACGTGTCTTTCATGCCCTAGCAAATACTAACCAACCACAAAGACCTACCTCCAACAGTCGTGTGAATGCAGGAACCATCTGATGCTGTGATATGCCCCTGGGTGCTACTGTGCCTCTGGCTCAAGCCATTCTGTGCCCGGCTGCTTACTTCCCCACAACATCCTGGAACATCTATCCTCAAACCCCCCGCCCCCCGTCCATCTTCTGGGAGAGACAGAAAGCATCTGATAATCAGGTTCACTCCCTCCCCTTCTCTTAGCTTCGTTCATATATCTTTTCAGACAAGACTGTGCTCACCCCTCCATTAAAATTAGACCTCATTCTCACTCTCATGCACCCTATTTTCCTTTTCTGTCTGATGCTTTGCCATATCACTTGTCACCAACTGACACTGTATGTTTTATTTATTTATTTGCCTGTGTTTGTCTTTCCCCACTAGTATGTAAGCTCTACCAGGATAGATATTTTAGTCTGTTTTGTTTGTTACTGCATCCTTGGAGGGCCTGTCACAGAGTAGGCATTCATTGACTATTTGTTGAATGACTAAAACAACTCATGGATAGATGGGTGGGTGGGTGGGTGGGTGGATGGATGGATATATAGGTGAATGGATGAATGGATGGGTGGATGGATAGATAGATAGATAGATAGATAGATAGATAGATAGATAGATAAATGGATGGGTGGATGGGTGGGTGGAGAGGTGAATGGGTGGATGGATGGATAGGTGGATGGATAGGTGGTTGGATGGATGGATGTATGGATGGATGGGTGGATAGATAGGTGAATGGGTGGATGGATGGATGGTTGAATGGGTGGTGGATGGGTGAGTGGGTATATATATCCATATATATGGATAGATGGATGCATGGGTGGACTCATGGGTGGATGGGTGGGTGGGTATATGGATGGATGGATGGATGGATGGATGGATGGATGGATGGATGGATAGGTGAATGGGTGGATGGGTGGATGGGTGAATGGGAAGATGGATTGATGGACAGAAAAATGGATAGATTCAGCCATGGGTTTTGATATCAACAGTAATATCTGCTTTCTACACCTTGGCTTTTGGAATGGACATCAATAATTATACTTTGGGACAAACTTTCTGGGGGCAAGTCCAGAGAACTATTTATTTCAGTTGCCACTTTGCAAAAACTGTTTGCTTTTGTTATTCTTTCCTTCTCTGGCAAGCGGAATATTATGGTTGAAGTAAGAATTTCCAAAGAACTGGTGGAGTGGAAGGACATTTTAAAACCAAGCCATGGATTATCATACACTCCACATTGCCAGATGAAAGCACACCACAAGCATCTAGCTTGTGGGACCATTTAACATTTCAGTTGCTAATTTGAAAAGTTGTTGACAGTGGGGACCCCCCCCCCACCATACTGTAGTGACTCCAACATGAAGGACCCCCAGAGCTACCATCTGGTTATCTGCCAGTTTTTCCAGCTGCCCTCTACCCGACCCAGCACCCCCTCCCCCTTCCCAGAATTCATGACATCAGAACACCGGCTTTCCCCTTTTCCTTGAGACTCAGGAGGGCCGAAGCAACAGCCTTTTGCTTTTTCTCTCTCCCCTACCAAGGGGTGAAGGAAGGGATCCATCCTATTGTTCAGAGGCACCAGCTCCCTCCCCTAAATCATGCTGAGAAGGAACCAGCCAGCTCTTACCTCCTCCTGGTTGTTTTCTTTCCCACCCCAGTTTATTTTTTGTCCCCGCCCCCAACCCCAGCCCCTACCTCTGAAGCCATTTTATGAACTGTCATGTGCCACCTGAGCCTCCAGTAAAAACAAAAAACAGGCAAAAAACAAAAAAAGGGGGATCCCTGGGTGGTGCAGCAGTTTGGCGCCTGCCTTTGGCCCAGAGCGCGATCCTGGAGACCCGGGATTGAATCCCACGTCGGGCTCCCGGTGCATGGAGACTGCTTCTCTCTCTGCCTGTGTCTCTGCCTCTCTCTCTCTCTCTCTCTCTCTGTGACTATCATAAATAAATAAAAAATTAAAAAAAAAACACACTCTGCTTGGATTTGGGTGGAAAGTTCTAGTTTCAAATACTCTACTGTGTTATGTCTGTAAATCATGGGAATGACCTCGGAATTGCATTATTTTGGCATTCTAGATTATTGCTTGCACCTGGAAATAGAAAAAGAAAAATCTTTCTCAAATACAGTTCTGCTTGGAAATATAATCAGTATACTTGTGGGACTTATCTTTTATTCTAGTCTATCTTCTTTCAAACTATGACAGGCCATGGACAACTCACATTTATTATTACTTTTTCATCCCATTGAGTCATTTTTGTGTTCTACTGACAACTTGTTAAAGATAGGCAGCATGTTTAAATGGTGTATTGGTTGGGCCCCTCTGGCAGCCAGTCATTGAAAACTAAAAGTAGCTTAAACAAGAAGGACATGTATGATTTTACTGAACAAAACCTCACAAGGATGAGGCAGTTCTAGGGCTGGCTAATTCCGAGAGTAGAGCAATTCAACAATACAGTTTCAGATTTTGGCTATATTTCTGCTCTGCCATCCTGCCATTCTCATTGCGATTGTTTATCTTCTTGGGCTAGCATCCCTCCTGGTCCTAAGATAGCTGCCATTGCTCGAGACCTCACACAGAGATAACAACACTCAGAAAAGAATAGGAAACTCCCCTTTAGGATTTTCCTTCTCAAGAAAATGTCCCTAGCAGCCCATTTGCCTTTCCTACAAACTTCTACTGCCATCTCATTAGCCAGATTATGACATCCGCCTTACTTATTTAGCAGAAGATATGAGAGCCCTGGGATTGAATTAGAGCAGTGATTCCTATACTTGAATGTGCTCCAGAACCCCCTGGACAGCTTGAGAAAGCACAGAACACTGGGACCCATTCCCAGAATTTCTGATTCAGTAGATCTGGGGCAGGGCCTGACATCCTCCACCTCTAAGTCCCCCCAGGTGATGCGGCTGCTGCTGATCCCAAAACATTTTGAGACCCTTAAACATAGAGGAGTCCAGATTTATCCCCTCAGCATTGGGCAGAAGCTCAGCTTCCTTGAAGGACACGGTTGTCAGGAGGTGAGTGAAATATTTGGGTTTCTGTCAGCCATAAAATTACCTGTTGTTTAGTGACCCAACAGCAGCTGACACAAGTGACATCTTAAGGCAATAAGATGATATTTCATGTGATTAGCACGAGTTGACCAAGGGTGAACTTGAATTTGGAGACTGAATTGCGCCTGAAGGTGGATCTGCCACCGTGTAAGGACTTAACACTCAGCTTCTACTCACTGAAATATTCCCATTTAATTTATTTGTGTGTCTTTATATATATATATATATATATATATATATATATATATATATATATATATTCCAAGTACCATTAAGTTTCGTTTGAACTCACAGCCACCATCTGTATGAGGTTGAGCGGATATTTTGGAAGATGATGTGATAATTTGCACCTGGCAGCTGAGATGCTCAAGGACAAGGCCAGTGGGCCGTGGGCAAGAGAGAGCCATGGGCATCTTCTCTTGGGGTCTCTTCCTGGTGTTTGGCCTGCCCCACCAGTAGAGGCCACCACATACACAATGGTGTGGAAGCCTTCAGAGTGAAGCTGCTGGTGAAGTATGTTTTCTGAGGTTACTCGATTGCCTTCATTGCTGCTGTGACCAATCCGCACATTTAGCAGGACCAAACAGCACCCACCAATCATCTCCTGTCTCTGTTCCTTGGAAATCCTGGTTTGCTGTGACCCAACTGGAGCCTCTGCTTAGGATTTCACAAGGCTGAGATCAAGTGTGAGTAAGGGCTGTGTTCCTTTCTGGAAGCTCTGAGAATGAACCTACTTCCAAGTTCACTCAAATTGTCAGCAGGATTCAGTTCTGGGCCATTCTAAGACTCAACCTGTTTCCTTGCCGACTGTCAGCAGAGAGATGGGCCTTGCTCTTAGGAGCTACTACTTTCTTCCTCATGTTTTCCATGTGCCCTCAACCTCAGTACAATGGGTCAGGTCAGGAGGATCCTTTTGATTCTCTCTAAATTCACCTTCTGCTACATTTGCCAGGCTGCTGCTGGGGAAAGCTCTCTGCTTTTAAGAGATCTGATTAGACTGGGCCCACCCGAATTCTAATCCATGATCGTCTCCCCATCACAAGATCCATAACCTTACTCATGTCTGCTGAGTCTCTGTTGTCTTGAAATGTAACATATTCCCAGGTTCCAGGGGTTGGATCATGGACATTTTTGCAGGGCCATTCCACCCTCCAAAATGATCTCATAATAATAATAAATCTTAACAGGGATTATTTAATTGCCCTATTAATGACAGCGGCTAATATCTAAAGAACGCCACCTATATGCCAGGCACTGCTATAGGTCCTTTAAATTGCTTAGTTCATTGAATCTCCATCACAAAACAACAAAGTAGGGGCTATTATTTTTTTAAAAGAGGAAGAAGGAAAAGACACAGAACACGTTAGCATCCCGTTCTGGGTCACTCAGAAGGTATGTGTGAAACTGAGCTTGTACTCGGGTAGTCTTGTTACAGGTAACAGGCTGCTCTTGCTTACATTGCACTCCCTGAGCCATCGTCTCCCCCGTACCCACTGTTATGATCTGCTTGTCTCTTACCACTCCCTCCCTGAGCCCACTGGGCTCCAATTTCCTTGAAGTCAGGACTTCATTATTCATCGAGAATTCCAGTCCAAGATGTGTCGTTGGTGCTCAGTGAGTTGTTACCACACATGCACCTATACAAATATCTATAGTGGTGGACAGTTTAGGTATCGGGGTCAACCCTCCTGAAGCAGGCTGGGCCCATGGCTCTTGGACAGATGCCAGTGTGTTTGTGTGTATAGCTGGGTGTGTGCAGCAAGGGCTGGATGGTTCAGCCCTGGGAAGCTCCAAATTCTCTCTTCAGCCTCACTCCTGCCAGCATCTGAAATGGCTCGCTTGCATCGGCCACCTGGGGCCCACCCCGATAGGAGGCTGTGAGGTTGTTTAAGCATGTCCAGAAATGCAGTGAGATGATCGCCATTACTATTGAACACTGACTCCCCCCCCCCTCAAGGGACTATCGTAAAAAACAGTAACATTCAAAATGAAGCTAGATGTGGGCCTCTGGAGATGGTGGCCACTTCTAAAATCTGGAACAAGAGGCTTTTGAATGTTTTAAGGGTGGAATGGCATTTGGGATAGCTGAAGTCCTCTCTTTCTCAGGAATCTCCTCCGCTTTCAGGGCTACCTGCGGACAGCCAATGCTAAAACCAGTTCCTTCTTCTGTTAAATGGGGCAGTACCTATAATGTCTTCTCCCTTCTGTTAATATATCCCCCCAAATACATCTTGAATCTTCTCTCTTCTGTCCCTTGGGGTTGTCTCGGGCTAGAATGACTTCTCTGCCAGCGTATGATTGGGCCTCTGCACATTTCTTACCCCAGCATCCACTATGTGACACCCACAGTGGTTTCCATTCAAGTGTCTTGAAAAACCCCAAGTCTTTCCTGCCTCAGGGCCTTTGCACTGTTTGCTCCTTCTGCCTGGAATCCTTCTTTCGACACTCAAACCTAACTCAATCTTTTCAACTAACTCTCAGCGGATATGTAAAATCCTTGTCTGCCAACCCTCGTTGTAGTACAGGCTCATCACAGTATGTCATGAATTATTATTATTATTTTTTTTTTTTTTTGCCTGTCTTCTTATCTTGGGTGAGATGTCTATAAGTCTGTAAGCTCCTTGAAGGCAGTGACCTTGCCTGTCTGGTTTGCTTTTTCAAATCATAGATGTGGAGTGTTTAATGTTACCTGTTATCTGCCCATAAATGTATCCTCTTGCCCAACAGAACCATCTCTTGGTGTTCATCTGAGCAGAAAAAATGACAGCCTGGATAGCAGGAAACAGACATCTCTCTAACAAATCTCATTGTTTCAATTTTAAGCAGAAAATGTATCGGCTCCATTTTCTGATCCCAAGCTTAGGTTGGAATGAGCTTGCCTAGGGACTTACTCCAGGCTCAGCTGGCCCTGGGGCTGAGCACAGTGCAGGAGGCTCCTGGTTTGAGGCTGCAGTCAAGTCTGTTTGGGGCCGCAATAGAATTAAAGCCAGCACAGTTGTAATTTGCATCTAATAAAAGTAGGATTTATAGAACAAAAACCTTACCGGCCCCACTCTGTGGTATCATGTATGGAAATAATGCCAGGGCTCTTTGAGCTATACCAGACCTATGCTATTTAATAACGATAATAAAGGTTAAATTAAGTGAGTGCTTATTCTGAGCCGGCTAACTCTTCTAATTGCATTACCTCATTTAATTCTCAAACAGCCCCACAAGGCAGGCACTGATGTTTCCATTTTTTGAATAAGAGACCTAGTGGGGCCTAGTGTAAGTCATACGGCAGGTAGGGGAGCCTGGAGGTGGAGTTTGCTCTAGCCCTCAGGCGATCTTGCCTTCATCTAAGCTTCATGAAGAAGATAGGGCCTGAATGGTTCGGGAAGTATCCTCGCTTTGGAGCCCAGCTCTGCACACACAAGCTGTGTGTCCTTCATAAGGCACATCACCTTCCGAACCTCCATTTCCACATCTGCAAAATGACTTCCCCATGTGATGTGTTAAACACGCGTGTGTGATTCGAGCATCCACATAACGCAGGAGCAAAGATGCTCTTTTCTAAGGGAACTGTGCTGTTGCTCTGAGCTGTCCTGGTTGTGCCCAGAGTGTTCAGTTAGGGACACCACACTTGCAAAGGAATGAGGACGGTTTGGAGCCAGGAGAGACCAAGACGGCAGATGGTAGGAAGCTGCGTCCACCAGGACAAGGCCAGAGAAATGAATACTCCCTGTAGCTGCGGAGGCGACTCATCCTATCAGCAACTATGTCTGAAGCAACCACCGTGCCCCAGGGAGAGTGCAGGCACTTGGCATGGAGGTGAGCAAGATAGATAGGGCTTCTGTGCGGATTCAGCGTATTTAGCAAACAGTGCGTATAACTGTCAATAATTTAAAGATCATGACACAAAGGATAATCAGCACAAATATGAGACCCAGGCCATGGAAGGAGTGTCTCCTGCAGAGGAAATAAGACTTGTCCAAGCCCCTAAGTGCTGGAGTAAGAATTCTGACTTAGGCACCGTTAGCAAAGCCAGGAGATCTTTCCAGTGATCCCTGTGACCTGCTAGGCTACCTCAAATTAGGGAAAAAAAATACTGAAAACACACAACTGATGGATTTGACCATTGCAGGCCTGCCCCCTATCCGCCTGCTGAAACCCCAAGTCTCAGGTTTGAGGATCTTCGAGGTCAAGCATTTCTAGTGCATATACACTTTAAACGAAGAGGATGGTGGGACATAACCACAGCAGTTGAAAAACCCCAAAAGCTCAGAAAGGACACTCAACCCCTAGAATATTAGAGAGGGTGGTATAACATAATGGGTGAGAACATGGGTTTTGGAACCAAATAAACGCTGGTTCAAATCCAAGCTCTGTCATTTACTAGCAATGGGACCTTAGGCAAGATAGTTCAACGGTTACAATGCATCATGGTAAGGGGCGCCTGAGTGGCTCTGTCGGTTAAGTGTCTGACTCTTGATTCCAGCTCTGGTCAGGATCTCAGGGTCATGGGATGGAGCCTAGAATCGAGCTTCAAGTTAAGAATCTGCCTGAGATTCTTTCTCTCTCTGCATCCACCTCCCCCACCGACCTCTCTCTTTCTCTCTCTCTCTCTAAAATGAATACATAAATATTTTCCTAAATGTGGTATATGGTAAGAGAGGCCTTGCTAGGGTGTCTGGCATAGGATTATATGAGATTGCGTCCCTTCGGAAAAGTAGAGATACGCACTCAGGTCCGGCTATGCTGAAACCCCACACGCTTTCCACAGCGCAGTGGTAGCCTCCCTGCTACCCCCACCATAGCGCTTTGGAAACCACTTTGGTCCTGCCTGACTTCAGTCTCTAAAGGGTCCTC
This sequence comes from Canis aureus, assembly GCF_053574225.1. Taxonomy (NCBI): domain Eukaryota; kingdom Metazoa; phylum Chordata; class Mammalia; order Carnivora; family Canidae; genus Canis; species Canis aureus. Next base: position 43,363,712 of record NC_135618.1, read on the forward strand.
TTTTGTTTCCTGAGAGCTCAGTCTATAGCCAAAGTAATGAGCCTGATCTGATTCAGCCCAAGAACTCTGGTCATTGAACTTGACTTGGTGTGTCCATAATTTGTACATTTTGGATAACAGGTTATTGCTAAGAGGGAAAACCTTTAGCTGAATCCAATACATTCACAGCAAGTGAAGCAAGAGGAAAATACCTAATTCCGGCTTGTTAGCTGCTGAGCTTCTGAGAACAGAATCAGCTTAGCTGCTTGCAAATAAGCGAGCATCACAGAACTTGGTTGAGCTGGCAAGAAGGTAACAAGCTGTGTATGAAAACCCTGGGATTAAATCTCCACAGCAAAATTGCTTGGTGCACAGGATCAAAAGAGCTGCAAGGGGAGAGAGACAATGAGCAAGTTCCCTTCTGCACATCCACCCAACCTTTACCATTAGGAACACCCCGAAGAGTGCATGCTTTGGCGCCTTATCAAAAAATAAGGCTGAGCTTTAGATTATAATTAAAACAATAAATTCTTCTCCCCTGCGTGTATGCCGATTAGATTGTTGACACTGTATCAAGCTGTTAGGAAGATAAACTCACGCTGGCACTTGCACTCACCACACTACTTATTTTTGAGTCCCTTCAATGGTGTTTTTTTACATGACAACTTGCAAATAACACATTGGCATTTCTTTCCTTCGATTTCTCTATCGAGTGATTAACATTGATACTCATGGAACTTTCGAGGTCTGAGAGCTTTCCTCTTGATGTGTGTGATATAGGTCCCAGCATGAACCATTTAGAATCCAAGGAAAGTGTTTGTCAGTAAAAATGTCAGGTGACGTATGTGTGCTCGAGATGCCTTAAAGTCTCCCAGAGATGAATTGTTGTAAACTATGGCAAATGGTATCAGGCCAGCCCCTGAGCGGAGATTGAAGAGGTTCTCCAGCTCCTTATTCTTGTTTCTCCAGTGTCATGAATAAACTCTTTCGCTTGGTAGATCCCCCTGGTGCTCAAGCCACAGTCAAGGGTGGGGGATGTTGATAGAGCCATGGGTCCCACCCAAAGACCTTAGTTAGAAACTAGGAGACTGCCAGACTGAATAATTTTCAGTTCCATGTGGCTATTGTTAGTAATGTCCATAAAGCCTTTTTCGACTCAGCTATATTACCCAGTGCATCCTGCTGTCTATCATGGTGCTTATCTCACAGGAGTGTGTGCTTATTTCCCTGTTTACCTTTCACGTAAGCTTCTGGCTTCTTAAGTACAGGTGCCATGCCAGTGAGGTGTTTGCCATTGTTTCTCTATCACCTGTAAGTGTGACTGGCTCACATGAGGTACTCAGCAAATATTTAAAATGAGTGACTCATAGGATGGATGAGTGGATGAATGAGTGGATGGATGGTTGGGTGGATGAATGGAGAGACAGACGAACAGGTGGGTGTGTGGATGAATGGATGGAGAGATGGATGGATGGACAGACTGACAGATGAATGGATGAGTAGATGGCTGGATGTGTAGGTAGGTGGGTGGATGAGTGAGTAGATGGATGGATGAATGCATGAGCAGATGAACAGATGGGTGTGTGGATGAATGGATGAATGGATGGAGAGATAGGTGGATGGACAGACTGACAGATGAATGGATGAGGAGATGGCTGGATGTGTAGGTGAATGGGTGGGTGAGTGAGTAGGTGGATGGACGGATGGACAGATGAACAGATGGGCGAATAGATAAAAAGATGAAGGTATCCAGAGGATGGGCCTAAGCAGACGATTCTAGGAATAGAATTTAATTCCTGCCTTCAAGTCAGTGAGTGAATACGTGCTTATAAAATAAGATTTCAGAGCAAAGGGACTAAGCTGACATAGAACAGAGAGCAAGAGGGGAGCCCAGGGTAGGTGGGGAATATAGTTTCCTTTACATTTTTTTACTTAACAATATTTTTCTCAGCATTTTAACAAAATAAAATAAGTCCGTGAATAACTTGTTCATGGTCTTACTGCCTAAATGGATCGGCCTTTTAAATATGAAAATAATACACACACTTCTAATTCATAGGGAAAAGGAAGGAATAAAGTAAAAATTGAAAAAAAAATGTCTTTCCAGTGATTCTCTGTACAAGAGTAACCACGGTAACTACATTTTCTGTGTTTACCACCATTCTTGGGGGGACTTCCTGTAATCAGTGAGCACACATCTGCCATCCTCCCTTTAATGGATGTCTACTTTTCCACTGCATAGAGATATAATTATTGAACTGCTTGCTCCTCATAAGGGAGAACATTTAGCCTTTGGCTATCCCCAACAAAACTGCAGCCTCTTGGAGCACATTTGTGTGTCCATGAGGTCAATTCTTTGAAGGAGACCCACTTGATTGAATTATTTCTTTAAGTGTATACACTTTGCATTTTCATAGATGTTGCCAGGTGCCTCTCCCAAAAACTGGAACTAGGTTTATGTTACTGTGATGCATCCTTACCGTCATCAGTTACATCACCACATGGAAGCCACCCTGGTGGCTTCTAGCCCAGGTTAGAGCCTTTAGTTCAATTTACTTCTGAACATTATTGGGGCTTTTTAAAGAACCAGTCATGATATTCTCTAATTTATAAAGAATTCTGAAAGGGGAAGGAGATGGCTTCTTTACACAGAAGCTGTGCCCATCTGATAAAAAAAAGGGGGGTGGGTGGGGAGGGAGAGAATCCAGAGATGTTGAACTCAAACATGATTTGAAGTTCTGTCCATTTTCCTGTCCTCAATGGATGTGTTTAAAGTGGAAGAGACAGGAGAGGTTAAGACCTTCAGTCTCCTTCTCTTAAGAGTGATGTGTGATTCTCTTCAGTCTGGGAGCTCCGGGGTCTGACCCACAGCCTGGCTGTCACTGCTGCTGGGAAGAGGTGTCACTGGTTTGGCATGCCCTAATTCCATGCTCTTTCCTGCCTCCATGGGTCAAATGCCAGCGCCATTCAACATGGGCAGAAGAAGCCGAAGGAAAGGAGTTTGGGGCTGGATCCTTCCCAGAGTACAGATGAGGCAGTAGTAGAAAAAGTAGCAAAAATAGTTGAGCATATGTTTTACACAACTTGACTGCTATGCCTGGCATCTCTCCTTCAACACATCCTGCCTGATATTTGACATAAAAAAAAAAAAGAAAGAAAGAAAAAATCAAAGCACGTGTAACATGTTTCTGATATATTCTTTCTCTCCATAGAGCAGCAGGAGAAAAGTAGCTTGTCTTTTAAATTAGAGATAGAAAGATTGGCAGGGAGAGAGAGAGACATAGACCTAAATGCCGTTTTTCCCCCTTAGGATAAAATGCAGCTGGTCTTCTGTAAAATTTCGGTCTAAGTACATGGTTCTACAGGGGGCAGACTCTATGTAAGCAGCATAAACTTTCCATTATCATAGCACCTTCTTGCAACTGTTGCACTTGATTCTTTATGAGTTAACTCATTTGGAAGTCAGTTTTCTCCATCGTTGCTGCATTGTAAGTCTGGAAACCCGTGTTATGAAATGTGCAAAGAAAATATTACATTATTTTTATATAAAGTACCTTATTTTTAGAATATCACATCTATGCAATGCACAATACAAACATACAATATGAGCTTTACTGCAAAATGCCTTCATCTACCTTTTTCTCCAGCAACTCACTTCTGCTTCTCAGAAGTGCCACTATTACCATTTTTGTGCATCATTCCAGATATTGGCAATCAATATACAGGTATATTCACATAAATAATAGCATGAAAAAAATAATAGCATGAGGTCACATTAGATTAGAACCGAGTCTGGAATGATGGCAAAAGTTATTTCATTAAAAATAAAAGGCACGGGGCAGCCCGGGTGGCTCAGTGATTTAGCGCCACCTTCAACCCAGGGCGCGATCCTGGAGACCCAGGATTGAGTCCCACGTCGGGCTCCCTGCATGGGGCCTGCTTCTCCCTCTGCCTGTGTCTGTGCCTCTCCCTCTCTCTGTGTGTGTCTCTCATGAATAAATAAATAAATAAAGATCTTTCTTTAAAAAATGTGAAACTTTAAAAATAAAATAAAAGGCACAGAAAGGAGGACTTGTTCTACAGAGTTTATCAGATAAAAATATTAGAATGATAGGGCAAATCCCTAAATATGGCAGTACTTCATCTAAGTATGTATCCTTTTATTGTTGGAAGATACAATATTAAGATCACAGGCTTGGAGATGTGAAAAGACATGGATTTGGCTGTACCTTTTACTAGCTGTGTGACTTGGGCAGCTCCCCTGAACCTCACAGTCCTTGTCTGGTAATGAGGAGAAGAATGCCTACATCCAAGGGTTTACGCAAAAGGTGAATATGATGAGTTATAAAGGACCTGAAACGTAATCAATGATCAATGACAGTGATTTGCTTCTATTTCCTCTTTGCCCCCCTGCATCACAATTTATTGGAATAACTCTTCAAACAATAATATCTTTTTATGTTCTTTTTGGCTCAGTCTAATAGAGAAGTCAGGATGCATTATATAATCCAATAATAGTGTCTTCTGATTTATCAGCCCCCCATTACTTTGCTGCCTTAGTACATGAAAGGAGAATCCTTGGGTTACATTGGCTTTCTTCCTATCTAGTGATTTAGAAGCCAGTGATTCTAGAGAATATGTCAAATGCCAAATATCTTCCGGCTTTCAAACTTTTCCTAAACCCCCTCAAGCACCTCTTGAACCATCCATTAACTGGCCAACAATTGAGATGTTAATTAGAAATCAATATTATCTTTTCATTAAAATTGCCCCCTCCCATCTCCCATCTATTATGCTAGTAAACAAATGGCCTCTGCTGACCTCTTTGGGTTTCTTAGTGCACTTCAACTTCACAGTGAAGATAATCTATTCATGCCTCTAGCGCTTTATAATTAAGGTTGGATTCTCCCTTTCAGCTAATTTAATGTGATTTGATTTGATAGTGTTCCCAGTTAGGTAAACAGCCAGCTCTAAGGAGCCTGGCCCTTGAATCACACTGGCTTCATTCCTATCACTAGGATGACTTTGGACAGGTTGTAATGCTTTGCTTTTCTGATTCTTCATTTGCACTTCTGTACAATGGGCATGGTAGTAGGAATAAACTTCTGTGATCTCTTGGAAGGATTAGGTGAGCTGATGAGTATAAAGTATTTAGAAAAGAGGATTCTAGTCATTTAGCACAGGAACATTCTACAGTGACAGCTAGGACTTAATGCTGTTTAGTTAGCCACACTCATTCATCCCTGTCCTCTCCTTCATGCACCCATTATTTATGGTGTGCCTGTGCTCTTCTAGGCCCCACTGCTGAGCCACCATCTTCCCCTGTGATTCCTGCATGCCCTAGGATTGCTCCAAGTGGTTTCCATACTGTCCAGGTATTTGAAGCAGGGAGAGATTGTTCACTAAATCAGGGAGTCTTTGAGAGTTGGCAACAGCTTAGAAAAGACAGATGGGTTCTTCTTTCATGAATCTGGCCTTTCCTCAAGAGTTGTTTCGTGCAGAAACCCAGGAAGGGGAATCTATGTTCCTTTCCACCATTTTATGTTGGCTCATAGGAACTTGGGAGAGGGGTTACTCACAAGAGAAAAAGAGAAAGCATACGATTGCATTTTCTATGCTAGGTGAGAGGACTAATGAATAGATTTAGAGGCTGTGGTGTAGAGATGTACCTAAGATCATGCTTCTGGAGTCTGAGCTTCTAGTTAAGATCTTGGCTTGGCTGCTTACCACCTGACTGACCTTGGACAAACTGTGAAACCAATTTGGGTCTTGGTTTCCCCATTCAAAAACAAGAACGAATCATTCTAAGACGTTAAAGTAGCTGATACAGCGCCTGAAACATGTTAATGTCTACAAATTCTCATGATTTCTTCTACAGTCATGTGGTAGCATCTGCAGAGAACTTACTGTTATTCCAGGAACTGAGTTGAGAACTCCATGCCAGAGAAGCAACTTCAGTATAGTAACTCACAAAAGAGGGCTCTGGAGTCAGAATATTTGAGTTTGAATCCTCACTCCCAGCAGTTATAAGTTGTGATCTCAATCAGTTTCTTCAACCTTTTGCTTTCTTGGGATCCTTCATCTGTAACATGTGAGAATTCAGTGAGATTATGTATGTGAAGCCCTTTGAAAAAATGCCTGACTCCTATGGAACACTTAATAAATGTTGGTTCTTGTCATGTGTAGCCACCACAACTATTTTATGGTTTTAGCCACAGTGAGTCAACCCAGAGCAATTAACTAACCTGCCCAGGTACATGTGACTCACGAGATGCAAGAGGCAAACTTGAGTTGGCTTTGGCAGTCCCTCTGTGAGAGTAGGGGCTCAGTGAGCAGCATTCTGAAAATGAAGTCTTCCTCATCTCCAAGGGATAACAATGCCCACTTGTCCTTGGAAATGTCACCTTTGGGGCACATTCTATAAACTGTACAAAATTAAATCCCTCACTTCATTTCCCCAGAAGGACCCCTCTACAGCATCACTCTGTACCCCCGCAAATCTGTACCATGGAGGCGAGGGGATGTCAGTAGGATTTGGTCTCCCTACAAAATCCCTGCAAAGACGTATGAGGCTGCATATAAATTGCATTGAATTCGGCCAGCCATGGGCTAGCATTCCTTTTATGCTGAATATCAGTGAAAAGTATGAAATGGAGATTACATTTTCAATTCGGGCTTTTTTCCCAAAGCTCTGCAGAGATGCCCTCATTCCCATCCATCAGAACAGAATTGCATCAGTGTGGAGTCCCAGACTCTTGTTCCCTTGCTGGGAAGTGTATCTGGTTCGTGCTGTCACACTGCAGCAGTGGGTGACACTCTCCCTAACAGCTAGTTCCTTTATCCCCCTTTCCCCCAAATCTCAGCCTTTTTCTCACTACTTTTTGTTCTTAAGATCTATCACAGATGAGGATCACAAAACCAACCACACAAAAAAATGGCATTCTTGTAGATGCTAAAATTGGTATATCTGTCTCTTGGGTTGTTCAGGGCAGAAATAAGACATTGATGCAAATGTGGTTCATCCACTGACTTTGAGAAAACATGCTTATTACTTCTTCCTGAAATACATATATTCATACCAGCTATTTCAGTTCTTTTCCCTAAACAGCCCTAAATCATTGTCAGTGCCTCGGCTGGCTCCAGCTTGGGTCTACAAGAAGAGAGTTTACCAGAGGGGGTTGGGGGGGGGCGCTTGTTACACATCTGGCTTTACATCAGCATTAGCTTCAATATTTCAACAGCCCTTTCTCCCCATGTTCTATGCCTCTCCCTCCTGCCCCCAGAACATGATTGCCTGGCTGGCTCCCCAAAGAGAAACAGTGCTAAGTGAACTTGACAGATTCCAGGCTGACTCCATATGGCAAGGCCTGAGTTGCATGTTCCTGGGATCCCCAAGCTGCTCTCACCTTATTAAGATGGCAGTAAGTACATGCAAGTCAAGTTCACTGCATTGGTTTTAATTCTTTGGGCCCTGGAGACCAGTCTTAGCCTTCAAGGTGGAATGGGGTGCACTGTAAATTTGACCTCTTCCTTCTCTTGCTGGACCCACAGCTAGGAGGAGGGTAGGTAACAAATGGACACAGAACTCAGAAAAATCTTAGGAAAATGTGGAGATGAAGTCAGAAACCTTTCCAAGGGCTTCCAGCAGAGCCTAACAAAGACATTTCAGTATTGTGTTTACCACTTGATCTGTACTGTCTGAACTTTTGGACTCCTACACATAATTGAGACTTTGACGTGGATTCATAAGTATATAATTTATGCTTTTCTACCCCCCCCCTCAACACACATGGTTTTAAAGACACAGAGAAAATTAACTCCAAATCTCATCAGTTCCATTTCAAATGGATGAACCCTTGAACTCAATGATTAAGGGCTGGAATAGAATCCCACATCTTTTTAAAGAATAGGAATTTGTCAGAATGAGTCTGGTGGCTTTTCACTGTACTCAGGATATATAGAAAGTTTTACTTTTTTTTTTTAGGATAGTTGACACACAACGTTACATTAGTTTCAGGTGTACATTATAGTGATTGGACCCCTTTATTTTTATTTATACCTTGTGCTGCCTCTTTATAACATGGTTGTCCACATTCTGAGAGCACCATCCTTAAAGTAGAACAAAGAAGAAAATATTAGAGCAGGGGACCATCTTATTCAAATACCTAAAAGAGATAGCAGTTGAAAGAGGAATGGGATGTACTTCAGGTGGCTCAAGGGGAAAATGCATCAAAAGGGAAGACTCTTTTGAGGGGGAGAAACATGAGAGAAGAGGGAAGCTAGATTCACAAAAGATCTAACATCTGGAGCTGTCCAGCTGGAGAAGATGCTGAAGTGCTCATGAGCAGGGTGGGGCTTGCAGTGGAGAGAGAGAGGAAGTCCTTTCATGATGCCTCAAGTTCCTCCCAATTCTGAAGCTCCCAGATTCTGGGCATTAGTACACCCATAGTGAGAAAATTTCCAGTGCAAGCTAAATCAATCGTAGTTATAAATGATTCAGGGGATTTTAGACACCATTTTTCCAGCCTTTTGCCGAATGCAACAAAAACCTCCAGTCTCTGCGTTTGGGGAATTGAGTCACTGGCATTTCTTTTTGCTAAAAGAAACCAAAAAGTGACTACTAGTGAGTCAAAAGCACCATATCAAATACACAATTGTCTTTTATTCAACAAGGAGCCTTAAAGTAAGTGGTCTTAGAGTTGGTTAATTGGCTTTGTCTCATCATTAAGGACTCAGGTTCTTGACATTCGTTACTTTGCCATCCACGTATGTTGACATTTAGCCTTTATTTCCCCTCATGATCACAAGATAGTTACTAAACCTCCAAACATCATGTCCTCACACAAGTGTCTCTGAGCATAAAAGGACAAGGATAAAACAATTTTTGCAAGTTTTTTTTTTTTTTTTGCCTTTTTATCTAAGAAGGCAAACCATCAAGAAGACATCAAGTTACATCTTATTAGCCAGAACTGGATGACATACATATGAAAGCTAATTGGGTGGTTCTGACCAGTTTAGATTAATCATTATTCGTCCCTTAAAACTGGGTGAGTGGACCCACCCTCCCTGAGCTCAAACAGTATCATCCGTTTACCTAAATAGACTGGAGTTCTAATAGTAACGCTGGGTCGATGCTGAGCAATTTGCAAATAGTGTCTGCCATGGAAATCCATCTAATTCATACGATAGTGGACCTCTTCTTAAATTTCAGCAGAAGATATTGTTTTCAATCAATATTCTCCTAAGATTCCTGTGCTCAGACCTTAGCAAGATGTAGCCTCCATCCTCCTTCATGTGATGTAGAAGATATATCCATTAATGTTTTCAAACTCTTAGGATTCTCTTTTCAAACTCTTAGGGTTTTCTTTAGGGGACTTGAAGTTGTTGATGGATCAAGGTAATCAGGTTAATGAAAATGTCATTTTTAATTTCTGAATGCTTGTTATGAGCCAAACTCTGTGCAAACTACCTCACATAGAGTTATTATTCATTAAACCATTGCAACAGTCTTATTTCTTAGAGGGTATGAGGATTACAGATTACTGTTACCCCAACGTCTCAGAGAGTGCTTACAGATACGTACTGCCCTGGTGGTAGTTTCCTATTGGTGGGAAGTGGGATTGCTCTCTGAGTCTCAGCTTCAGGATTTGGAGGTGATCTCTTTGCCCTTCTGTATATTTCTCTGAGGTGAAGACAACTGCCACCAGACTTTTTTTGGAGAATCTTCTGTCATAGGGTTTGGCAACCTTAGTCTCAAGCTCCTGTTCAAGTAAGCTCTCACTTTAATTACCCCTTGTACTTCTGAGTGTCTCATCTGTTTAACCCCTTTGGCATATTTATAAATTCAGTGAGCTTTACAGGATGGTTGGTGTGGCACGTACAGAGGAGACCCTCAGTAAACTGGATGGGGAGAAATGTATACCAAGAAGTAAACTTAATCTTTTTAGGGTTTTCTGTAGCCAGGAAAGTGATTCCCATTATTTATTCATCCATGTATTTATTCATAAATTTAACAGTGGTTTCTGTATGTGTTAGGTACCCTCTTTTTCATATTGTGTCTTAAAAATAGGATCTCCAGCTACAACAAGACACAGTTCCACATATCCAGAATCTGTCTAGTCAAGGATAAAAGACCAGGGAAAATGAAGTGTAGCATCGGATTTCAGGTGCCCTGATAAACGTAGGAATGGACGCTCAATACTACTGTAGTGCAGGGACGTGAGAAGCAAAAAAGGCTTCTTCGAGAATGCTTCAGTACAGGTTAGCCTTGAGGTTTGAGAAGCTGATTGATTTGACTGACAGAGCAGAGAAGGATACGGTGTTTCCAAGCAAGGAGATTGTGTGAACACGGGTGAAGAGCATCAGGGACCATGGCAGCGTTGCCTTTCCCAACATAGTGGGAATGGAGAGAAGGGGACTGGTAAAAGGAGAAGGCTGGATGACTAGACATGGGACAATGGTGGGGTCTCCGGGACAGTTTCCACAAGAGTCATTTAGTATGAGGTCTTGATGTCAAACTCAATGGTAAGAATTGGCCGAAGTTGTATCATTTGAGGAGGTATAATTCTCCTAGCTTTCAAAGCTGACCAATCACATGAATGTGGGCCAGCATTGCCAACTCTCTGATCCTTAGCTTTTCTGTGAAAGAGAGGCATGAAAGTTTCCTCTCAGTTACTGCTATATTTATTTGTGTCCAACTTGCTAAATAAACAGACCCCATGTAAATACCAAAGACATCCTAGGGAGATTTTGAAAACTTCCTTGTGTGGTTTCCAATCCCTGGAATGAACACCTTGAAATACCTTTATCTTGCCTCTCTCAGTGGCTTAATCTGTTAATTCAATGAATAAAGGTGAAGAGAGCCATCATTTACTTGGTCCCTTTGATGAGCCAAGCATTGTATTAGTTGATACATGTATATTATCTCATTTAAACCTTATAGCCAATGTGGAAAAGCAAAAGAGGGAACATGATTGTCCCTAATTCTAAGATATGGAAGTGAAGTGATATGCAGGACCTCTCACAGGTAGTAGGAAAAGTTGATTCAACCCCAGATATCTGGCTCTACCACATTTGCCATTTCTTCAATTCTACCCTGCCCACCCCCCACCTGCCTTTGAGCCATTGTCTACAGCAAAGGACCGGAGCACCATCTTACTAAAGGGTGAAAGCAGCCAGGCAGGTCTGGGGTCTGGAGTGTAAAATGAGCCTCCTTGTGGAGCCAACCACACCTGATCGATGAGAACATGCAGCTCTCTGCTGTTCACACCAGGTCTAGCCCACGTTAGCAATTCTAGCTGGAGTTTCTCTTTGGCGTTTGGGCAGCATCAACTCCACCATCTCCCCAGCACGTTCAATTTTTAGTAGAGCTCTAGGTGAAATGAACAGCCTTCGATAATTCATTTTCATAATAGATATTTGCAGGTTTGATGTGACATTTTTGCCCTCCTCTCAGTTTGTGCCCACAAAGACGTATTATATCCGTAAAAAATGCAGATGCTGGGGTGTGGTCAGAAGGGAGGCTCACAGGTAGATACCCCTCATAGCCTGATGCTGTTCCCCTATGACTGTGCTCAGAAAACTCGAGCCTCTGACTTGAACTTGTCTATTTAAACTGCTCATTATCATCTTCTCGAGGAAAGAAAAGAATCTTGGGTCTTTGCTTGTTAGGGAGGCATGTCTTGGGAGAACCACATGAACGCTCAGAGTTTGGTTTTCTGAGCTTCAGGTGGGAACATTCATCTTTCCTGTCCACCACACCGGGTCTTCACGCAGCAGCATGGAGTTCTGGCCAGAGCAAGAAATTTGGGATAAGAAGTCCAATGTTTCTACACTCTGTGGACCTCAGTTTCTATGTCTGTAAAATGAGGCTAGTAACTTTGTTGTGCTCTTTGGAGGATTAAGGGAGATAATGCCCAGTGCATAGTGGTGCTCAGCAAGTGTTATCCCAATTCCATGAATGAGAAAATGAACACAATAGTCCTTGGGAGGGAAAGAAATGTGATACACACATTAGTCCTTTGTTCTAATTATCACCAGCTCTTTTTTTTTTCTTTTTCTCTCTCTTTTTTCTTCTCCTCTGCTCCTTACTTCTTGAAAGCTGTTCTCATCACTCCCCTCAGTTTGAAGCACAGACTTTTTCAGTTGCTGATCCCCTCTTGCCTGAAGGTCTTGGCGCCGCGTGAGCAGCTTCAGCACTGAGAGCTGTGTGTAGAGCCAGAAGCGCAGGCCACTTTCTGCTGCTGAGAAATACTCTTCCCTCCCAGGGCACGGGCGTGCCTGCAAGGGGATATGGGAAACCATTTGTGAGAAGTCGTAATTAATGATCTGCTGGGTCTTGGCACTTACCGAGGAAGCAAAAAGCCGCTGGGAATTGGAGCAGCCTCTTGGATAAAAGTCGTCCTCCCGGGGCTGCATCTCTCCACAGGGAAGCTGCAGATCCTGGGAGGGGCAGGAGGAGACTCCAAGGGCTCCTCTTTTCTCTGCTGCTCTAAGGACTACCACTCCTTCGCTCGCTTTGCATGGTAGCAGGAGTGATGTGGGCAAAGAACCCTGGCTCTTGAGACAAAAGGTTCTGGGCTTGAATTCTTCTTACTCCTCGAGATATCTGGGCATGTTTAATTCATGTTCAGAACCTCAGTTTTGCCCATCCGTAACATGGGGATAGTGCCACATGCTCTGCAAGGCTGTTTGGATTAGAAATTGAATAAGAATATAAGTGGCACATAGTAGGGCCTCAGAAGTGCTAAGGATAAATAATAAAACTGGCAGACATAGCCTGCATCTTCAGGGTGCTTAGTTTTGTGGATGATAGAAGTCATATTATCTAGAACTGTATAACATGCAGACTTGTAGATATTTGGTTGACATTTGGTCGAATTTATGCACATATTTCTAGTGGTTTTAGCTATAAATTACTGCTGAAATATCTATTTATATCAATATATATTTAAAATATAAATGGCTTTTCTTTGGTGACATACAGAGATGCCTGTTTGGTGTAAATTACTCTCTTTTGGTGAGTCAGCAAGAAACGATCATACCTTAAAGTGATCCTGCTTGCTGCTGGGCTGGTTGGGAAGTTAACTTAAGTCCTCAAATGACTGTTGGCTGTTAAATCCCTGAATGAAACCCTGCACTCAGCAACAGCAGCGAATATCTCCATTTTGGTGATACCTATTTGGTATTCCTTGTACTAACCTTATAAGACTGCTTTGAATATTACATGAAATAGTACTTGTAAGCCCGTTGGCTCAGTGTGTTCGTATAGCAAGGACTAGTAATGGTCATAATAGTACCCAACCCTCCTGCTGTATAGTAATAGCAATAGTATTTTGTAGCATCTACTCCATAATGTAGCAGAGAGAATTACACGATCCCATACATGCAAAACACATGGTACAATGTTGGGAGAGCCTAAGACCTCCAAAGATGTAGGCTACAATCACTGCCATCTTTTCCATCGTTAGAATAACCTTTCCAGGTGCGTTAGGTAGGGTTGCAGTCTCACCTTACAGGTGAAGGGTATGGGGCTCCACACAGCTAATGGTGATGTTGGCTTCAGGACCAGCAGAGCCTGACTGTACCTCTTCAGGCCTTCCCTCAATTTCCCTCTGGTTCTTTTTTTTTTTTTTTTTTTTCTTTTTAATCCAGAATCAAGCTACTAGCATTGTTTGTCTCCTCCCTCTCAGTGCCTGAGGTTTGTTTTGGGAACAGTCATTAAACACAACGCTGAGCCCCAGAGGCACAGATTCTGGATCCACTTCACTAGAGAGCCCAAGGGGAGAACACGCTAGGACAGGCAACCCCTGTCAGGGAGAGAGAGGCACCCTGCTTGAGGTTAAAGCCCACAGCGATGAAGAAATTTTCCTTCCTGGGTGTATTTGCTTGTGTTCTTGGATGTGCTAGTAAGCCCCTGTCTACCCACCTCTATGCAAATGAGTCCTCCCACATGCTTGGGATGTTCTGTCCCCAAATCCTGAACACTATGTACAGGAGATAGGCTTGGCTGTTGCAGAAACAAGATTTGAGAGGGGGACAGCTTTTGCCTACAATTATCTCTTTATAGATATTTCCCTGGGTGGAAAAAGGCCTTTCCTGGATAGGAGATCTGCCAGTGTGTTTACCTCTATACATTGGCTTTCCCAGGTCATGAACCTGGGCTGCTTGGCCTGGAACACGGTGGGAGGAGAAGGAAGCCACACCCACACTAAAGAGGCTACCCTTTTATTCACCCTCCGTGGGTCGGTGGAACAGAGTCCCTCCAACTGTAACAGGGCTGTGTTGTAATTCCAGACAGTGCACAGCACTTACTGATCACGTACTGTGTGTCTGTGGGCATAGAATCGTCAACTATTTTGGGTCCCTGCTGGGCTTACTGAGAAACTTGAAGTCAAACAGAGCAACACTCAGGTTATTGACCAAGAGTGTTGACTTTAGAAAGTGGCAGACCTAGCTTCGTATCTCAGCTCAACTCTACGAAACACGTGAACTTGGACATGTTATTTCTCTTCTGTGACCTTCATTTCCCTCGTCTGTAAAAGGAGGACAGTGACATGTATCCCATAGAGTTCTTGTGAAAATAAAAGTACGTTATATTAGATAAGCCTTTAGCACAGTGACTTGTACCTAATAAGCATTCAATAGATGGCAGACACTGTGTCTGTTTCATTTGTACCCAGGTCCTGCCTATGACACCAACTTGGTCATCTACTCTGTACCTCCTGGATTAGTGATGTAGAAGGACAGTGGTCCTATAGGGATGGCTGATTTTAGAGTATGTATTCAGTGTCCTGTAGGCTGGGAAATGTTGATATTTTAAAGATGGCTTTTCTGGAGTTGGATATAAGCCCAGCCACCCAAGAAAACAGGTGACTGGAGCCATATGGTTGTGTAGCCAGGGCTGAGAAATGGGCCTGGAGATAATTAAAATAATTGTTTTCCATCCTGGGAGATTCTACTTTAACCGGTTCGTAATGGAGGCTGCACAACTTTTATTAAGTTAGTATTTATGTGCAATAAGATTCATTCATTTAAGCCTACGGTTTAATGAATCTTGGTAATTGTATACAATCTTATAAACTCCACTATAGCCAAGATATAGAACAGAACCTTCAACCTAAAATGTGTCCTTAAACCCATTTTCAGTCTGTTGTGTCCCCCATTCCCAACCCTTGGCAGCCACTGTTCTGCTCTTTCGCTCTCTATTATTTTGCATTTCATATGCGTGGAATCCTGCTATACAAAGCTTTTGTGTTTGACTTTCTTAGAATACTGTTTTTGAGATTCATCCATGATGTATTAGCATCTCGTTCCTTTTTAACAGCTGAGTCGTATTCCGTGGTGGGAATATACCCCAACTCACATGTCCATTCACCACTTAATTAGCATTTGTTTTTGAGTTTTGGGTGACTATGAATGCTGTGGAATTTGAGCCTATGTCTCAGTGTGAACACATGTTTTCATTTTTCTTGGGTAAATCCTTAAAAGTGGAATACCTGGATGATAGGGCAACGTTCTAAGACACTGCTATACTGTTTTCCAAAGTGGCTGTCCCATTTTGCATTTCCACCAGCAATGTGGCATTAGATGTTTTATTTCTGTGCTTTTTTAAGAAGTCTCAGGTGTCCTTAATATAGATCCAGCATTAAGACCCTCTAGTCCTTGCTTTCTCTGGTTTGATGGCCATCCTTGGACTGTTAGATAAATAAGGATAATGTTAGGATCAGGACAATGAGGGAGACATAAGTCCCAGCTGATGTTTTGACTTGCTCAAGACTCTTAGGGAACGAGGTACTGTCTGGATTTCCACAAATGAGGCGACTTTTTATATGTCTTGCATATCAAAATTTGTACACAGGCTTAAGTTCCTTAGCATTAAATCATCATTTTAAAAAATAATATCAGAGGATTCACCCTAGATATGTAGAGAGGTCTGATTTACCCATGTAAAAACGTGTTGCCACCCGAAGTAAACTGGTTAGCTAATGAACAAAGGACATGTGTGTTTGCTGTTACATGGAATGTTTGCTGTGATCTGTTTTACTACTGAAATGACTAATTAGCTACATATGGTGATGATTAACTTAGTTATATACAAATGGCTTCTTTTTTTATTTTTATTTTTATTTTTTATCTATTTATGATAGTCACACACAGAGAGAGAGAGAGAGGCAGAGACACAGGCAGAGGGAGAAGCAGGCTCCATACACCAGGAGCCTGACGTGGAATTCGATCCCGGGTCTCCAGGATTGTGCCCTGGGCCAAAGGCAGGCGCTAAACCGCTGTGCCATCCAGGGATCCCACAAATGGCTTCTATATACACGCACACGTGCACACACAAATGCGTGTGCAAGTGTTGTTTCCCCTCACCATTTTCCAAGGCAGACCACATGGTTACCCTTTACTGGGTTGCCCTGACATGCACTGTTGCTTGTCCATTTCTGGAATACATTTTCCTGTCTTCTGCACTTGGTCTTGTATTTTTATTTTCTTCTTGTTGAATTACAAATGGATTAGTGCTAATAATAGGTTTTCCTCAAACCCAACTGGATGCTTCAGCCTCCCACATGTGCTTTTTTTGATCTTAATACATGACAAGGGAATGAGGTGAATGAACTGAGGATGTGCCCTTTGTCTTGGGTGAGGCAGCTTTCAACCCCCAGATGGGGTGTTCCCACTCAGACCCAGGCAAGGGATTATAAGGAGAGGTTTAAAATAAATAGAAGGCTGCTCTATGTTGGCATGTGTCTAACTCATGTCTACTTGCTTATTACGTGAATATGATTTCCCTTGAGTACCACCTGTGATTCCCCAAATCAATTTGGTTCTCAATTTATGGTTTATTCAGTAGCAAATGTCAGCAAACAATGGCCTGGAACCAAACCTGTCCTGCCATTTACCTTTGTAAATAAAGTTTTATTGGTACAGAGACACGCCTATTCATTTACATATTGTCCCTGGTACTTTCTGGCTACAGTGCCCCACTTGGGTAGCTGTTGCAGAGGTGGTATATATATATATGGCCAAGCCAGAAGTATTTTCTGTCTGGCTCTTTATGGAAAGATTTGCCAACTTCTGTACAGTATCACATTATGTGTCTACAATGTCAGTGTACTATTTGTGTCCTTATGTATGTCTTTTTTTTTTGTTTGAGTAGGTTATATTTGTCCAGTTGCTCTTACCTTGAGCCAGTCACCTAAGTTCTCTGGGTTTCATGCCTATATTCATAAAATGAGCAGAATAGCTGCATCTCTCTCATAGAATTGTTTGAGGATTTGGGGCGAGAGGAGACAGGCAAAGCGCCTGGCACACACGGTGTCCAGTTCACATAAGCCAAAGCTCACTGCATGACAGCCAGGCCTGATATTAATGTATGAGGCATCCATCATTTTCTGAGTGGTCTTCTCTGCCACTGTGGAGCAGAGGCTGAGCAGTAAACCACTCAGTTGAGGCAAAGGGGATTGAACAGACACCCATGCCTTTTCCTAAGACACAAACCAGGCAAGAGTCTAAGTTCCAGCATCGAGGCCTTTTCCTCCCCCTTCCACTTTGTCCCATCTCCCTGCTGCTGCACCTAATCATTCTAAACATACTCCCTAAGTCGAGGCGTTGGACTTTGCAGTGACCTGTGCCATATTTTCCCCAAGATGTCCACATAGCTTTCTCCTTCCTTGGCTTCTTGATCTCAGATAGCAGGCCTCTTCACTCTCTATCTCCACACCCTTGTCCTTACCACATTTTTTTGTCATCGTATTATTGGCCTGTGTGTTCATGGGTTGGTATCCTGTCTCCTGTACTCAAGGGCATTCCTCAGGTAATTGAGGAATTCATCTTTCTCTGTGCCCAGCACAGAGACCTTTGCTTGGCATGAAATAGGAAATCAATAAATATTGGTTGAGTAAATGAATGAATGGATGAACATTCCTGAAGGTGAGAATTTCCTTTGGTACTGCAGGATTTTCACCTACTGTCTCCCCACACCCCATCCCAAGCCCAAAGAAAAACAGGACACAAGCACACCCTCCTGGTCCCATTCACACCCATGCAAAATCACACCCCAGTCCAAACACCAGGCACACAGACACTCACATACCCTCAGACCGCCAGGCAGACACAAACGTTCTCCTGAGAGATCTGGACGGAGACTTTAAAAGTGCCCCCTTGATCGCCACTCAGAGAAGCTAAGAGCCTCTTCAGTGAGATCCTGAATAGCTTTATTGGAGAGGTCCTGGCCAGAAAGAAGCTGCAGCTTAATGAAGGCCATTTAACAGTCCATCTTGATTCCAAGGAAAAGCAAATCTTTATTACCAGCATCCGATAATTTCTGTTTGGGGATTCCCACCCTTTGGAATGGATTTTTTTTTTTCAGAGCCTCTTTTCTAATTAACTCTAGAGCCTAGATTACAGGAGGCCAGCCTTGGGAATGGAGGGGCACTTCGGCCGGAAGTGAGCACTAGAGGTGATGTTTAATTAAAGCAAAGCTGTGAGAGAGAAGAGGCCTGAGCAGGCTGCAGTGCTAATCCTCCTGCCCTGCTCCCATGTCCCCGCGTGATTGTGATTGATGAGCTGGTCCCCTACATCTTTATCTGCAGCGCACGCTAACACCCGCAGGCAGAAGGGGCTCCGACTCAGCACAGGCGCTGAGGCTGCTGGAGTGCTGGGTTAGCAGAAGGGCTGGCTGGGCAGTTCCTTTGCTCACTCCACTGTTTTCTCCTCTTCCCTCCTTTCCTTTATTAGATAGATAGATAGATAGATAGATAGATAGATAGATAGATAGAAAAATAGGTATGTAGGTAGATAAATAGATATAGCTGTATAGCTCTACGCAGATATATATGGATAAGTGTGGATATGTATATATCTGTATGTAGCTATATTTATGTCTGTCTGTCTATCTAAACCCTTCTGGGAATCTCAGCTTTTCTCTCTCTCCATGCATATATGTCTTTGTGTCTGCTTTTCTCTGTCCAGATCTCTCTGTTGATCTGCCTCCATCCATCTGTCTCTGCGTTTCTTTATGTCCTTTTGTCCCTCCTAAGACTGCCCTATGAGGTAATATTAGGGAGCCTCTCACTGAAATCTTTTTTTTTTTATTCAGCAGTATTAATGTTTGAGTAATTTAGAAGCTACCTTTGGTCAAACATCTACTAAATGCCAGGAACTGCCTGAGGTACCTTTGGATAATTATTTAATAATTGCTCTTATAATAGGTAACATTGATTAATCTCATAATGTGTGCCAGGTCCCAGTGCTAAGACTTTCTGTACCTAATCCCATTTAATCTTCAAAATAATCCTGTGGAGTAGCTTCTCTTGTCGTTCAAGTTCTGGAGATGAAAAAAAATAAAATAAAAAACACACACACAACAAAACGGAGGCTTAGAGAGAAAATTATGCATATGATCCTTAATCCACACTTTAGCACACCCAAATAAGACTTTATTTCTACCTTTTCATGATCTATATACAGCAATTTAAAAGGTGAAATGAATCATTCAGGGTCAGAGAGCTTGAAGAGTGGAATCTTGGGATCTCACTCCAGATGCATCTCTCTCCAAAGTGCTCCTTTGAATAGGACCAGAAGGTGTGCCTGTGTTTGTCTGTTTTCCCTCTCCTTTCACCTCTGTGTCCTGGTTGTGTTTACTGAACATGACTGCCATGTGGCCAAGGGGCTAGCCTCTGAATACAGGAGGCTGCAGATCTTTCAGCAGTTGCCTGAGCCAGGATACATTGGCAGAAATGTCTGATTTGACTTTTTCTCCTTCTTCAAGGCAGATGCTTTTCTCATTACTGGGAAAAGAATGACACTTTGTCTCTCCAAGAGCTCCAGCAATCATAATAATAGCCATGCAGTTTCTGATCTTGGAGCCGCCAGCTCCGGTAGGCTAGAGTTCTGCTAGGCTCTTTCCCTGGTGAGATTAGGCGTGCAGTGTGTCTATTAGAACTTGTAGCCACTCCCTGGAGTGGATGGGTCTATGATTCTGGTTTCACTGTGTGCAGTTCAAATTCTCTTAGCCAGCAAGGCTGCCTTTGTAATTGGAGGGGTTGAGCCTGATAGAGAAGGAATGGATAAGATACCCACACTACATTTTTATCTATCAACAGAGAAGAATTAAAATAGATTAAACTATGACTTTCTCTGCTCCTAAATTAACTCGGGCAGGAAATTCTACTTTAAAGAAGGAACCATGAGCAAAACGGGAGTTTGAAAACCCTGGTCCATACTCGCTTATAAGTCCATAAGTTCAAGTCTTGTGGAAGGTGGGGTTTTGATGGCCTTCAGTAAACCTCGAATCACTCATAATCTTCTAGTCTTGGTGAAATGGGCCTTCTCATGTTTCCCAGAGTGAAGATGCCTAACCTAAGAAGCCCTGGAAACTTAGCCCATTTCAGTATCCTCTCGTTATGGTGGCCTAAAAATGAATACTGTACATATCTTTTCTATACTTGGGAAAGTCTAAAAATATACTGCTGATTTGCTTTAATGGTGAAAATAAAGTGTGGCTTTACAGACTCATCAAGATAGTTGAACTACTCTGCTGTCGTTGGCCTAGAGATCCATCAATGGGCCACCCTGAAGGAGTCCATACTTCTCATATTCCCTGCCCCTCCCCCCCTTTCTGGCTCTGAAATAAGTGATTAGCCCTCTAACTGTAACAAGGTATTCAAATCATTATATTTGTTCTGAAACCAGTTCCCGAACCATCTACCACTCCATGTTTGCTTGCCTGGTGATTTCACATCCCTTCCTCTCACAGTCTTGTCTAGTCTAACTCTCCCTGTCTGTGACCATTTGGTTTATTCTAAATCCATCATGTCAACTTTACTACAACTTATAATCCTGTTCTTGGCTTTGATTTGACTGGATATTCTAGTAATGGGCTCTTCTTAGGTTTTACCTTAAGATTCAGTTTGCTCAAAGCATGTGCCCCCATCATAAGGAGATATAGCCCTTGAGGACTGGGCCAGACAAACTAAATATCAGATAGACTGATTGTATGTTCTCTCTGATTTTCATAATTGTTTTGAGAGATCTTATTGGCCTACCTTCTTGATATTTGGGCTGAGGACAAGGCAAGCTTGTCCTCATTCTCTCTCTCTCTCTCTCTCTCTCTCTCTCTCTCTAGTTTTCTGTTTTATATAGTATTAACATTCTTATGTTGGATTTTTAAATTCTTAATAGGTAATTTCCTTATTACTATATTTGGATCTGCAGTCCACTAAGACCTTGGGCGTTTTTCCCCCAAGGTGACACATCCTAACACGTTAGAGTCTTATAGCCATAGTGTTTATTTCCATTCACATTTTTACAAGAAGTTGGATCTTATTGCTTCATATTTAACAAATTTTCAGGAATAATTTGAACTTCAGTAATTCAAATTCAGTAATTTTTTGTCCAATCTTTCGTAACTAGTCAGTTTCCATTCCACCACTCTTGTGGAATCCTAAATATTGTTGAAGATAGTCTATGTTACTAATCCCTAAGCCAAGAAAACTACCCAGTATACTTATTTCACTTTGCTGGCATTGGAACCCTGTGTTTCATGCTTGTATACCATGGAACCAGCTCAATTTTCAGCATTAAACTTACCATGCCAAAGGTGGATAAAGGCTCTACAATAAACTGACTACTTAGCATGATTTTGTCTGCATTCTGCATTTGGCACCGATTCCCAGCACAATCTAAATAGGCATAAAATTCAGTTCTTTGGGATTCATTCACCAATCAGAATACTGTAAAAGTCATCTGAAAAAACTCAAGTAAGAAGAATATACATTAACAGAGCAGTCTAAATAATAAAATAAAATAAAATATTTGTGTTTCTGTCCTTGGTACTGAAAAACAAGCAGGAGACCTTTGGGTTGGCTCCCCAGTAAATATAATGCTGTGGCTGTACCTAAATGAATATGTATAAGAGATCATGCATTTATCTATACTCATCTTTTAATCGTATTTTTCTAGAACTATAGATGTTGATGGTACAATGGGAAATCACTGATGCCTACCCCAAAACTACCTTGTTTCACATGACAGTCACTAGCCACATGTCACTATTTATGTGGATTAAAACCTAAATAATATAAAAATTCGGTTTCCCAGTCACATGATCCACCTTTCAAATGCTCAATACCACATGTGGCTGGTCACTACTGTACTGGCACAGATATAGAATATAGAAAGTTTTAGTAGACAGTGTTTCCCTGGAATATCATCATTGTGGGAAACTCCATAAGGCCCCCCAAAAATATCTACATCCTGATCCTTGGAACATTGTGAACTCTGTGAGTGTAACTTTGTATGGCAAAAGGGACTCTGTAGATATTTTAGGTGATAGATATTGACATGGAGGAATTATCTGTCATTATCCCAAGGGGCCCAACGTAATCACAAGGGTCCTTATCATAAGAGGGAGACAGTGGTGTCAGAATCATTGTTGGAGAAGGAGATATGATGAGAGAAGCAGAGATTGGTGTGTTGCATTCTGAAGATGGATAAAGGGACCATAAGGCAAAGGATTCAGGTGGCCCCAAGAAGCTGAAAAGAGCAAGAAAACAGATTCTCCTACCCTCTACCCCAGAGCCTTCAGAAAGAACCAGCCCTGCTGACACCCTAACTTTAGTGTCACTTTATGTCATGAAACTGGTCTCAGACTTCTAACTTTCAGAACTGTATTAGAACACAATTGTTTTAAGCCACCAAGTTTGTGATAGTTCATCACAGCAACGATAGGAAACGGACACAGTCATCATTATCTGTTCACTAGATTTCTGCCTTTAGTTTGGATTCTTATAATTTTACCTTCATCTCCAGTAGACTCAAAACAGTGCCTTAGGTTTTTGAAGAACCACACTTGTAAGCAATGCTGTCTTTCTCATTTGAGATATTCATACTGGCTCATGAATGATTTCTTCTCTGAGAGTGATTATTGGAGGTTTAAACAATATGTTCTGAGTCAGCAATGTCAGTAAGGGGTAGTCGGGGCTGTAACAGACAAAGAGATCACCCATATAGCCATGCTTTCTGGTGTTATGGAGTTGCTATCAATTGCAGTTCTGGTTTTGAGCACAAACTCATCCTATTAAATGCTTTTAGGTGAACCAGAATCAAAGTTTAGTCCAAGACTCAGAAGGCACGGTTTGGAGAGAAATCTCTTCTGCCCTTCCTGCTATTGGGGTCTTGTGTGTTTTTTCCCAAGCCCTATGCAATTGTAGGTGTGATGAGTCAAACTTATTCTCTGCTCCCCCAACTTGCTTTCCTCCCAGGCTGGGTTTTGATGGATTATATTTTTTTCTGGAAAAATTTCCTTCACCCATTGTACACTGTCATCCAAATTATTTCCCTTTTAATTAACAGTAATGACAATAATAGCACAGATACCATAACTATTAAAACACATATATATTGAACAATTTTTAATGTTAAGTATGGTGATAAGAAATGTATATGCATTGACTAATTTATTCCATAAATAACCCAATAAGGGTATGCTATTAGTATCCCCATTATAATAAAGAGAAGCCACAGCACAGAGAGGTTATGCTAATTATTCAGTGCCATACACCTCGTAAGAGGGAGTGCCAGAATTTGAACAACATGCCTTCTAAGATGGCTTGTGTTCTAAACCTTAGCAAAAAGTTCCCCTTCTCAGTCTTTAAGATCCTTAATGTCAGTAACTATGTTATCTTCTTTTTTCCCCCCATCCCCTGAAAGAGCCTAGACCATTTCTTGGAAAACCATCAAAACCTCATTGAAATTGCTCATTTAAATTTATCTGTGAATATCTAAACTATTGATAAGGGCTCCTGTAGAAGGAGGCCAATAAGGAGAACATCCCAGAGAAATGCTATAGAACATGGTGTACATAGACAATACCATATACAAATGGTATAGAACATGAGAATACACCACGCTGGATTCATACCCTGACTCTAACTCTTCTTAGCAGCATGGCAGTGAGTAAGTCCCTCCTTGACTTGAGCCTCAGTGGTCTCATCAATTAAACGGGGACAGTAATATCTAACTCAGAGTCCTTGTGAAGAGTTAATAAGATAATAGGTGTAAGTCATTCAGGCTATATAAAAGGCTTTACAAATGGCCACCATCATCAACTTTATCTCCACCACCCATAGCACGTATTCAAGAGCCTGTTATACCTAAAATTCATAGCAGGGTTTGGTTTTCTTGAATGTACTTATATTTCAAATATTTAATCCTTAACAGATATATTTTTTTAAATCTGATCACTTTAGCATTCTGATAGAAAAGACTCCAGAGCACAAAAGCAGTCTTCATATTTAGTGTAACTGCTATGAAAATCTTTCAGGATAGAGAATGTGCCTCAGAATCTTATTAAAATAAAAAAAAAATTAGGGGCGCCTGAAAGGCTAAGTCCATTAAGCATCTGCTTTCAGCTCAGGTCACGATCCCACAGTCCTGGGATTGAAGGCCAGCATTGGGCTCCCTGTCCAATGGGGAGTCTCTCTCTCTCTCTCTCTCTCTCTGCCCCACCACCTCTCTTGTTCTCTCTCATGCACACACAGGAGTTCAAATAAATAAATAAAAATTTAAAAAATAAAAAATTGAAATCTGTTATTTTGGACTGGACATAGGAAAGGTTGTAAAAGATTAGAGCCATTGACATTACTGATGCAAAGAAATAGCCTGGCGAGGAGACCTCTGGTCTCTCTGCTCTTCTCCTTCTCTATCCTATGTTGTCATCGGTCATGGATGGCTACAACCATCTTTGCTCTTCCCTCCTTGTTGTCACCAGTTTTTTTTCTCAAGTGTATTATTCATTTTGTGACCAAAGTAGTCTTAATATAACACAAATCTGGCCAGGCCATTCCCATTCCTGGAACTCTTCGATGGCCTCTGGTTCCTGGACCAAATCCAAACTACTTTATATGACATTCCTTGTTTTTCTTTATATGGCTTCAATCTTATTTCTAGGTCCAATTCCACCAAATCCCCACCACACAATCTACTAGCCATATAACACTGTTCTCTGTGTTTTTTAATGTCCTGAATCTACTGTCTATGCTTTTCCTCTTCTTTGGATTTTCACCTGACTTTAAGACTCATCTTGACTATTGTACCCTTACTTTTTTTAAAAATTTAATTTTATCTTTTTGAAGATTTTATTTATTTACTCATGAGAGACACAGAGAAAGAGGCAGAAGGAGAAGCAGGCTCCCTTCTCAGGAGCTTAATGCAGGCTCAATCTCAGGATCCCGGGATCACGCCCTGAGTGGAATGCTCAACCACTGAGCCACCCAGGTGTTCCCACTCTTGCACCCTTCAAGAAGCATTTGATAACACTTTCCATCTCTGGATTGGGATGCTTCAGATGCTTCCTCTCGGGTTCCTGTAATAACTTGGACTTACACTTACAAAATCCATGACACTTGCTTTCATCATTGATTTTCCTGTATCTCTGTTCATATTTTAATCTCCATTTTAGGTATGAATTTATTTTATAGCATTAGAAAAATAAATGCTGATTTTGAGCCTTCCTAGTGCATCTAAAAACATAGTCAAGAGTACATCTTGAGTGAGTGAATGAAAAGCAAGACACCCTACCACGTGTCTGTGAGATTTAAAAAAGAACTAGTTTCTTTCTGATCAAATCCAATGGATAACCTTGCAGAATAAGATCTAACTCAGAATGTCTGCTGATGCCTTAAAGCATCCTGCATACTGGAGCGTGTTCAAGGGCTCTTCCCTGACCTCACACACAGTGAATGTCTGAGCTCTGTAGGCTATTTGTAGAGAGTTTATTTCATCTTTGCAGAAAGCTGCCCAGTATAAATATTAGTCAGTTGATTTCACACAGAGTTAAAACAAGCTTTTAAAAGCCTTTTACCTCTCCTGTCCCCAAATAGGTACTTTAGACAGATTCGCAGAGCCTTGGGAGCTTTGTCGGATTTGGTAAAGTGAAAGTTATGTTCTGTTCAGAAGCAGCCTTCTGTGAAGGCTGTCTTGGGGTTGATGCAGAAATTGTGCAGAAAGGGTCAGGTAAAGCGAAGAATTTTAAGATCACAAACATTGGATGGGAGTAGTGTTGGAATCAAGCTTCTCTTTTCTGGATTCATCTCCATAAGGATGTTTCTAAAGAGTTCACTTTGGTGCCAAGATGGTAGCTTGGTTTTGTGAAGGAACCAGAGCTCCAAACTAGAGTGGCCTGAGTTTAAACCCAGCTCTGCTCATCAACTGGTCTTTGGTAAATGTGGATTCAACCCAGTTCTATGACCCTGGAACCAATGAGCATTACCAGTGCTTTCCAACAGAATGAGGGCCGTAAATAGGAACCACATATGTAGGTTTTCTTTTTTGTTAGTTTTGTGGTAGCTACATTAAGCAAAGTAAAAAAGAAAAAGTTGAGTTTAATTTTGATATTTTGTCCAATCCTATATGTCTCTCTATATAGCCAATGATGTTTTATTTAGCATAGCATGTCCAGACGATTATCACTTCGACACGTCATCAGATTAAAACTGTTAGAGAGAGATTTTACATTATTTTCCTTATACCATGTCTCTGAAACCCCATGTGCATTCCACGCTTACAGCCTGCTTTGTTTTGGATCAGCCACATTGCAGTTGCTCACTAACCACACATGGCTAATGGCTACCACATTAGGACAGGCCAGGGTGAAACCACAGTGCCAGGGCAGATCCCTCAAGCACTTAAACTTATCCTACTGGGATTACAAGATGTGCTTCACAGTTATCAAATGAGAACACATGAAAAGTGTTACATGGCTCAGCATCCTTCTTTTAAGTGTAAAGAATGGAATGAGAGGACAGGATATTGTATCATTCTGGTTTCCTAGATTGTTATATTTCTATCCCTGGACCTTAGGGTCATGAGGTAAGAGTGACTTCAGTGAATACTAGCACATAGTAAGTGCATCACTTTCCTAGGGCTGCTATAGCAAAGTACCACAAACTGGATGGCTAAAATAACAGAAATTTATTGTCTCAAGAGTTCTGGAAGCCAAAAGATCAAGGTGACAGCAGGGTTGGTCCTTCTGAGAGCTCTAAGGAGGAATCTGCTTCCAGGCTTTTCTCCTGCCTCAGGGGGTCTGTTGGCTATCGTTGGCATCCATTGGCTGTAGAATCATCATCCCCATCTCTATCTTCATCTTCACTCGATGTTCTCCTCCTGTGCATGTCTGTGTCCAAATATCCCCTTTTATAAAACCAGTCATATTGGATTAAGGGCCAACCCTACTCTACTATGACCTCATTTACCATAACTAATTACATTTGCAACAGAGTACTCTCTTCCCAAATAAGGTCACATTCTGGGATCCTGGGAGCTGGGACTTCATTTAAGTTAGGAGGAGACACAATTCAACCTATAACAGTAGGTGTTCAGTAAGCTTATCAGATATGTAGGTCAATAATACTTGAACATGAGGATCACCTTTTGTCTGTTTTGGGTAGATTCTAAGAGCATCCCATTCTGTCTGAAGATGGTAAGCATGTCAAAAAATCAAATAAGGAAAACTGGTTAGTGAAGAGAATGAATGTTGCCGATAAGCAGGTACATTATGCAAAGACACATACTACACAATCACATTTGAAAATATTGTCAGGCTGCTCCTTGAAGACCTTTTGAATTAGCTACTTGACTTCCATGAGCCTTGGTTCTCTTAGCTGTGGCTGTCTCAGAGTTCTTTGGATAAATTAACTCGAATGTCATACGTTGTACACAGAGTGATCACACAATTTTTTTTTGTCCGATCTTCCACACTGCTGGTATCTGAATAAAATTTCTTACCAATAGATGAAATTGTCTCCTATATACAAATAAGGCAAATTTCTTCCATATTTCCAAAACCCCACTGTCTGCATTGAATCTCCCTTGCTGTTCTGCAAAACCTCTTTCCTAAGTCAGTCTGGCCCTGTTCTACTCCAAAGTATGTGACCTGGTCAGCTCAGCATTCAGTCAAGAAGACATCCCTAATATATCACACATTCCTAGCTACAGAAAAAAATAATATTTATGCACTGATCACACATATGTGAAAAATTCAAAGTTCTCTGGTCTCAAGTGTTGCTTTAACTGAGACCCTTGTGTTGGGACAGGGCCAGTAACTGGATGTGGTTTTGGTTTCATTCCCTCTGAATTTATTTAAAAACATAGTAATAACCTCAGTACTACCGTCCTTATGCTAAGTTGAGTTATATTGAATTTGTCAGGCCAATAAAGTTATTTTTTCTAATGATAGTTTCATTTGCTTAATGTCCACATTCAGCTTTCTTATTCTTCATATAAAAGTTTATGAGATCAGGATGGAGGACACCCACAAATGCATCATGAAGTCAAGCCTATTCATACAGCTAGACCTGTCAGGTTATATAAATGGAAGACTTAGAAAGCAGTTTGGTACAATGAAAATATATCTAGAGTTCAAATCCCAGCTAAAACATCAAGGAGCTGGGTGAACTTGGGCACAGCACTGGGTTACCTGAACCTCAGCTTTTCTCCTCTGTTAAATGGATGCTAATGGTATCCATCCCACCTACCTTCCAATATGGCATCTGAGGCTCAAACAGATAATGTGTAAGCACATCCCAGTAACCCTTACATCAGCTAAGCTATTATGAGCCTGGTGATGAGAAGGATGAGCCTCTGTCTTACTCATTTCCTTAAAGTGACCACCTGTTTCCCCTATTTATTTCTTCTATTAATCTTCTATTAAGCATTTGAATTGCTTAAAGGGAAAAGGTAATGCCATGAGTCTGTTTCAAATGATCAGTTCCTTTTCTGTTATTCCTGCTCCCCTTCCTTCCCTCGACTAGCTTCAGCCTGATTTTTGTCATCATTGCATTTACTCTGTGATTTAACCAAAATATTTTATAAGCATTCACTCTGTGCATGCCATTCTGACAAGGCTGAGAACATGGTTCTCAGTAAAAACAGACCTGGGTCTCTGCCCTCAAGGGCTTTACAGTCCATTAGCCTCCAGGTCTGTATCTCAGTCCTGTATGTTGCGGGTCCTGTGGCTCTGAAAATAGCCACATCGCTGTCTTTTACTCCTTTTTCATCAATTCTGCTGCTCTCGGTATGAGGTATTTCCTCCCACTGCAACGTTACAACTGGCCTTCCCACACATTGTTTTGCCAACCTGTTTGATACCACCTGGCTATTTCCTGCTCACCTTCAACTCTCAATTTAGACATCTGTTCTGGAAAGGCCCACTTGATAAGCCACAGGGGATAGGTGAGACCCTTCAGCACCTTGTATTTATCTTCTCACGGCACGTGTCCCATTGCACCACAAATTCCTGGACTGCCTATGTGTCCTGCCAGCTGGAAACTACAGAGGTACCTGGACTATGCCTGTCCTCATCACACTGTAGCCCCCGAACCTAGCCCAGAACCTGCCACCCAGAAGATGCCCAATACTGAGCTACTGAAACAATTGCATGAATATGACACTCTTGCCTATTTGAATAGTTCATCGCCCTTGCTTTCTGGCAGTCTTTCCTAATTTCATTTCTTCCAAGTCCAAGTATAATTCATTTTATGACAGCCTTTTTTTTCCAGTTGGCAAACTATTAGAGGCAAAAACTTATGCAATATACCATGAAAGACAAGGTCATATTTTATCATCTTTGTCTGTTGTTGTAACCAGATTAGACATCTTTCTACAAGTGAGGTGAATGCAAGCCAACAGATATTTATCATGTCAAATACCTGATTAGAAAATATGGAAGACAAAGAGGGAAGCGTTAAAGATGAATCCGACAAGTACCTGCCCTAAAGGAGTTTATAATCTTATGAAAGGCCAATGACATCCATAGGAAATTGGGTAATTAAAAATACATTCAAATGTTTGATTCTGTAAATTCATTATAAACTATGTATGGGTAGTACTTTCTGCATCCTAACTGTACCATGTCTCCTCAAGGTCATGGGATTATATCAGCTGTGCTGAAGCCTCCAGCTTTGAGAAGGGCCAAAGAAGTAGAAATGTTGATTTGTGGCACTATAATGTAAACTTTGATGGATAGAAAACTCAGTTTTCATAATGTGGTGCAAGAGGAGATGATTCTGAATCCATCCCTGTGGAAGACAATAGTACCTACTCGTCCCACGGGTTTCTATTTAGAATGTTTACTTTTCCCTTTGCCAGAATATTTCATAACCTGAAACATCATTCCAAGGAGGAAGGTCAATGATTCTCTCTCTAGCAGTGTGCCTTAATGCCCCCAATATTCCAAATCTAGTGGCAGACCCTTGGTGACATTCTTAGTACAGTGCTTTACTCAGCAACCTCCACAGTGGACTTGGTACCTCTCTAAGCTACTTGGTGCTATCTGTATGGACAGCGACCTCCTCTCTTAAAAGACAATTGCCTCACACCAAATCTATCAATTTTCCATTTTAGAAGCAGGCGGAGAATCCTTTGGATAGCTATGATGGAATAAGTAACAGTGATATCATCCCAAATCATATCTGCAGGGTACCTGTAAGCCTTTTTTTCCAGTTGGCAAACTATTTAAGCAAGCTGTTTAAGGCAACAAAATCCATCCTTTTCTTTTTGTGGATTTGGCCAACTGTAGTAGTATCTACAATGGTGCAAGTCATTGGAATTCATCTTGAATATGAATTTGACACTGATCTTACCCTGGTGGTGGTGGTAGTGGCAGTGAGAACTCTTCTCCCATCTTTAGAAAGTAGCTAGGTGGGAGAGGAAATGGAGTGTGAAAGTTATAGTCTGCTCCATATTGAAGCTTTCTTCCATATCCAGGAGGTAAAGAATCCTTATTGAATTATAATTTAAAATGCATTTGTCTGTTCATTCCCTTATGAAAACAGCTTTTGCTAATATTTATTTGCTTGGTCAATTTTCTACTTGTTCGTCTGCCCTTCTGTCCGTGTCACTATATTTGTGATAGGGGTGGGCAGCTCCAGCTGTCACTCAAGGGTAGATGACAGTGGCAACTTTGCCATGGTATTGATAACAAGGTACTCACAGCACCTAGACTTATACTGCCCTAACTTCTCATTATGTTTGCAGCAGTGTAGAGTGGTGGTCATACAATGTCGATTTCCTAAGTTTGACAGTGTATTATGTTATGCAAGACCTTACCTTTGGGGGAAACTGAGTAAAGGGTACATAGGCATTTCCTCTAATTTTTTTTTCAACTTCCTGCTTTGAGTTCAGAATTGGATTGGTACAAACAGGAGTTTTTCATCATGCACTATTGGAGTGACCTCAGATTACTTGCTTAATCTTTCAAAGCCACCCATCTATAAAATAAAGATAATGATTGTACTACACCATGGGGCTGTGGGTTGCATTGAGGGATTACATTTATAGAACATTTAGGGCAGTGGCAAGTACATGTTATGAGCCCTTCTAATTATGTTAGTGTTATCAATCATGTTATAATCACCATTATCATAATTAACCCTATTAATACTCCCTTGGATTCTGAATCTTGGGACAACAGAAACAAAGATTCCATGCCTTTCTGGTAGCCTCTCACTTGGGCTAGAATACTTCAGCTATTTGCCAGAAAATATTTTGTGATTGAATAGTCCCACCTTAGCCCTTATAAGTACCATCCTTCATCTTAGCCAACACAGAGATCAATCATAGCATATTTTAAAGTACCTCAGTTTTGGAAGAAGATCTGAATTTGAGATCTATGTCTACCATGTCCTAACTTCAAGACCTTGTGCTTTCTTATCTGTGAACTGGATGTGATAAAAAACAAGTTTATTGAAAATATACCACCTGTCGAGATGGAGTTAAATAGTATATATAAAGTGACTAACGTTGTCTGATGCTCATAAGGAACTCAGTGAATACCAGCTGCTCTGGCTATTACTTTTTATTAATGATTGGAAATAATAATAAGCCATTCACAGCTAATTCACACACAGACAGGTGAATCCCTATGTTGCACGACCTTCCAACAAGAAGTCTTTCGGTACGATGTTGGGATATCCCAGTGGGGAATTTTTTTTTAAATAGTGCAGAAGCAACATTTAATGGTTTGACCTGGTTTTTCAGTGCCCTGAAGTGCTGGGTGAGTCAGAGCATGTCTTAGTACCAGTAAGGATAAAGGGAATAGCTTGGGAATTCATTTTTCACTCAACAAAACTGTTGAATGTGTACATGTGCATGCCACTGTTTGAAATGCTTGAGACAATAGTGATGAGAAAAACAGATAAGGTTCCTGTCCTCATTGAGCTTATAGTCTACTTGGAGACAGACCTTTAAAAATGTACAATATAAAAATATATATAATGTCAAAATCAAAATACACCAAATGTCAAAACTTTGACAAGGGTCTGAAAGGACAAGTCAAGGTCCTCTGTGAACCTGGGGCAATGGTGAGAAAGATGAGAAAATTTATCTTTTTCAGCGCTCTGAGATACACAGCTCTGAGATGGGCCCGACTCGTCCCTGTAAGGAACCTAAGGAACCAGTGCTGTTGGTTGGGATCTTCACTTGCTCCAGAGGCTGCTAATTTTTTAAGAGACGAGCACATTTCCCTTTAAAATATCACCTCATGAGCAACCATATCAAGGCCCCCTGCCTTGCACTAAGTGCCATAAATATTTGATTGTCGCTAACTTTTAAGGAGTTGAGAAAAACAACCTCTACATTGCCTTCTGTGACTCCAAATGGAAAATCAGGAACATTTTGCAAACATGACACCTCGTCATTGCAAGCCTGCCACCCACTCGGCTGGTTTGTATTTCTGGGGCTGGTGTTTGTCAGCCACAGAACAATGGCTTCTGGCCTCTCTCTCTTACTTCCCTGTTGAGGCCGCAGAAGTGAAATAAAACAAATTGCTTTCACTTGAATCTGTGACATGGACCCTTGTTATCTTTGTTGTTTATTTGTTTTTGTGAGTTATGGCCTCGGAGCAATCTCAGAGTTCTTTGTTCAAGATGTGCTGGTCTGTAAGCTGATGTACTTAGGGAAACCAAAGTTTGTATGTTACCTAATTGAGGTCAGATTCGAACCCATCTCCAACTGCTTTAGAAAATAGAGCTTAGGAGTCTGACGGATTGGGCAAACCAGAACTTCCCAGTTATGTGAATATGAGGAAGTAACTCCACCTCCCTTAGAGGGGGAAAACCCAATAAAAGTATTGGGTTCTTGTTAGAAGAGGCAATGTAGACAAAGATCCTTTGTTGAGTTTTACATCCTCAGTCCTTAGAACAGTGACTGGTACATAGTGCTCAAGTAAACTTTTCTTATCATCCTCATCATCATCTCTATCTTCTTTATCATCACCATCACCACCATCACAATCATCATCATCATCTCCATCTTCAGTTTTGTATGGATTCAGTGGCAGGAGTTAATTCTTCATTAAGACCAGATTAGGTTCAAGTTTTGGTTCTGCTACTTAATTTATTAAATCCCATAGTAGGAAATACTTCTTCACTTGTTTCCAACCTCAGTTGTCTTATCTTTAAAAGGGAACATAGTGTCTATCTTAAGGGGCTGGTTGTGAGGATTAGAGTGCGTAGCACAGCAGCAAGTGCCTAGTGGGTGAGAACCTGACATACCTTTCCATGTGTGCTCCAGACAGTATACTTTGCTGGACAAGAAGGACTGCATCCCCCACAAGAGAAAATGTACTCATGGGACTTTGTAGATTAAAAAACACATTCCTATAGATTTTCTCCCTAAAGCATTCCAAGAGCCTCATTGAGAAGAAGAATACATATTATTGTTTATAAATAAGGAAATGGAGGCACATGAAGGTTGAATGACTTGCCAATAATCCTATCATTATACTCCTGACTTCTGAACATTTGACTTTGACTCGATAGCCACAGTACTAGTAAAAGGTTAAATGGTAACGAACGTTGGAAATTACTAGCTTAGTGTTTTTAATTTTACGTATTTTACTGCATTCCATAAAAGATTTTACATTGCAACCCAATTCACCCACATAAAAGTTTCATGAAACAATACTAACTCTTACCATTTTATTCCATTCCATTCTTCCCCAGCGTGGGATAGTTTATTTCATTTAAAGAATGTTGGCTTGATAATTCCCTACATGGATTTTATAGCCCAAGGGATCACACCTATAATTTGAAAAACGCAGAACACTTTCCCCCAGGACTGTGTGGTAGAATGACCTGGTAGCTCTAATGCCCACGCCTGCATCCCACCCTCGGAGATTCGAAGGCAGTGGGTCTGGGGTGGAGTCCCAAGGTCTATTTTTTTTTTTTTAATAAGAATACTCCCAAGTGACTCTGATGGTCCACTGGCCAAGGAACAGTGTCCTATTGCATCTCCCTAATTATCACCCCCCTGAAATGCTTGTGTCTATCTGGTGGTTTGTTGGTTGGGGTTTTTTTGAATATTTTCTCCATCACTCTGCAGAACATACTTCACCAGGGAATTTATCTGCCTTCATCTCATCCCCCTTTCCCAGGTTGAAGGACAGAAGCTTGGCTTTGGAGTTATCTGTGAGCACGGTGAGCTTTGGGAGAGGAAAGGGCCTGATCCTCTGTGGTTACACAGCTCTGAGATGGGCCCGACTCGTCCCTGTAAGGAACCTACACGGGCTGCTTATTTTAATTCTGCATTAGATGTTTCCCAGGAGTGTGATTAGAAATGGAAATGGAAGGATGGCACAAATACTGTTGATCCAGATTTTCTTTCCAACCCTGGGGAGCTGGGAATTAAAAAAAAAAAAAAAATCACCCAGGGGCTACCTGAACTAGCGACAGACCAGCAGGAAGGTTGAATTCTTCTAGGCAGCCTCTCCCGCCCTCACCCCCTCCTCTGTTATACAATTTAATTACACGTTTAATCACTTCAGAAACCCCATCCATTCCCTCCAGTGTAGCAAGATCTCTCCTCTTCTTAGCAAGGCGTCTCGGTGATAAGCAGCTGTCCACTGGAAGGGGTGGATGGGACTCTTGAAACTCTTCCCCCGGCGAGCAAGAAAGACATGGCCAAATAAAAACTGAAATTGTTTTGACATTTCACTCTGGTTGTTGTAGTTTTAATAATAAAGAAAGAACAAAGTATTTGTAGCTTTAAATAAAGAGGCAGCATTTGGCATTGATGCAGCATTTGGCATTGAAATCACTGGGGATTTTTTTGTACGCGGTTTTGTTGTTGCTCGTTTGAAAGAGAAGGGAAAAATGAGCTAAGAGGAGGAAAAGTTCAAGAAAAGGAGAAAGCAAGACCCCTGCACTTGTCCTTCATGGCATTGATCACCACTGCGATTTTGAGATCATCTGTGAGTTCCTTTCTTGAGAGCCTGCTGCCTGTCTTGACTACACAGTCCACAGGAACAAAGGTGGTCTTAAGTTTGCCCACCGTGTGACTGAATGTGATGAATGAATCTGTTTATACAGCGCGTACTATAAGCCAAGCCCTGTGTGTGTGTGTGTGTTTTGTTCTGATTTGGTTTTTATTTTCATCCTCGCAATCACGCTGTGAAGTCGCTCCTCATGATCCCTACTAAACAGAAGCCGAAACTGGAGCCCAGAGCATCGCATCTACTTACCTGAGGTCACACAGCTAGTCTGCAAAGGAGCCGGGCTTCCAAATCTTCCAAACCAAAGCCAGTTAGGGTGTTTTAAGATTACATTTACCAATTAACGATGCAGCGTCGTTATAAATTCATCCCCTGTGTTCTCAGGGCATCTCTTTAAATTTCCCCATCCCCATACTGCTGTCTCTGAGCTCTTTCTTCATCCTGCCTCCGTCTCTTCCCCTGCTACCCTCGGCACCCCCACCCCCTCTTAAAAATACAAAACAAAACAGGATAGTAAGCAAGCTCCCGGGTGGATTTCATAACTTTGCATACCATATATTTAGTTTAGTAATGATAAATTCCAGCTCCAGGCAATGCATAGGATAGCATTTCTAATGTTTTTTAAACAGCTATTAATGTAGGCGAGTGCTGTGTGTGTGTGTGTGTGTGTGTGTGGTGTTTCCTACCTCCTCTATATAATCATCTGCTCAGTGTGCACCCTGAAACTGAGAACAGGAGCCAGAGGAGGGGCGAGCCGTGATTGATGGGCCAGGCCTCGCTGGCGGAAAGAGTCCCATCTGGGGTTGGTTTTGGGAGCAGTCAGATGTTGAGGGGGAGGTCAGCCAGGCGGCCTCAGCTCCCCTCCCTCGACATCCACACGTTGCACCGAGCGCACACCCTCGCTCGTAACTGAGGCTCGCTTTGGGCAGATGCTCTGTGGTGTGGGGCTAGAGCAGCTGCTAAGTTTATGGAGGAGCAAGGAAGCAGGATGGTGCAGCAGGTATTTTTCCCGATTTTTATATTTCACGCGAAATTGTGATTTGAATGAAGCTGAAGCCTTTCCTCGCGTTAAGGCTCTGGTGCTCTCTGCGATCTGTGTACTCTGCTCCTTGAATACTGCGGGGTGGGGTTGGGGGGGGAGGAGAGGGTTTCAGCCAAGTGTGTGTGCATGTGTGTGTGTATGTGTGCGCGTGTCTGGGTGTGCGCGCGCGCGTGTGCTTTCTGCTTGATGTGTCTCACTGAGCTGGTCTCGGAACCAGCAGGTTAATGGTGTAATTTTGCATTTTCTTCTTTGTCTCTGTGCCTCCGGGGGCACGATACAGCTTAGCTCTTTCCACTCAGGCACTGGAGCCTTTCTCTGAATATGCGCAATTTCTTGCCAGAGAAGTAGAACAGACCACGCTACAAAACTCAAGTCAAGCAGTCAGCAAGATAGAAAATTGCAGGCAACCCAAGAAGGGAGGTTGTCCTCCAGGGGTCCCTGTTGGGGAAGGTCCCTGCCCCGCCCAGGAGGGGCTGCTTTTGTGTTTTGGGGGGGGCCATGTGGACAGAACCCCGGGTGTATCAGGGCCAGACAATCCCTGGGCATGGCTTCATTACAAGGACTGCATTTAGGCCGGAAGGGGTTTTTGGGGCCAGACACGGGCAGGGGACAAATCAATTCCAGCAGCAGAAGGGGGACAGATGATGATTCAAGAAGTTGGACTACGAAAGCTGGGGAAACACACTCACGTACACAGGGAAAAAAAAAAAAAAAAAAGGCTTCGTTATTTGAAAGTCCACCCTGGCAGCTCTGAGAGGCGCTTGCCCCCTCCCGTGAAAAGTCTGGGGTTCCGTCGAAAAGAACATCCCTGCTTCGTGCTTTGCCACGTAAAGACTATTTCTCAGTTGAAATGTGGTTTGCATTAGGTTTGGGGCCAAAATATTTTGCACAGTCTGATGGGCTGCCACCCTTTGTTCTCTTATTACTTTCTTAAAAAACTACTTTATTGAATAAACCACTTGGGGCAATGGATTGAGAGAAGGGAGATGCCTGGCTGGGTAGGAGTGGGGGGGCCCTCTCGTCGTCTCTCGGGCTCTGTCTCCTGAGCCCACCTCGGAGAGGAAACGGAAGGTGCAGGCTGTTTCAGTGTCCGAAGCGATCGTCCCGTGTTGGAAGACTGCCTCTCCGAACGTCTGCATGCGGAAGCCCCAGCACGCTATGCTAATAGTCAGATTACGGTGTTTGTCTTAAAATAGCAATAATATCCTGGCTATTTCATGCTTCAGTAAAATATTTAAATTGAAATGGCATTTTTTTTCCTTTGGTGACTCAGACTTGGTTGCATTTTAATAATCCTCTTGCTGTCGGTAACCGGAGTCTGAGCTACCCATTGGGGTGTCTCGGGTAATCATGGGGTCCCACATCATCTTGCCGATGTTGAGGTACTCCTCTGATTGAGGCTTGTGGTATGAGGACAAGGAAGTTTCCTCTACATTCCTAATAACTGTTCTCTATTTCAAGTCTCTATCCAGTTCTGCAGCGGCAAGAGTGGACGTGAAAACATAAGGTCTCTGCATTTTGAAAAAAAAAAAAAAATTTTTGTGTATTTATCAGCAACCCAGGAAAGTCCGGGCACTGAACATCTGAAGTTAGGTCTGCAGATCTCTTGCAGCAGTTGCTCAGTGATGTGGGGGTTCTGTGCAAAGCAGAAACACCCTCCTCACCACCTTGGGACACCCACAAGCACCCTGACTCAGTAGATATCAGAATCCCTGTGATCATCCCACTTATTTAGGGAAAGGTGGGGGTTTGGCATTGGAGTAGAAGCAAGAAGGCAGCTTCTACAAATGAGGGAATGTCTAGCCAGAATGCTCCAAATAATTTTTGTCTGTCACTGTCACCTACGTGAAGTTGGCTTCAGCTCTCAACCAGGAGCCTGTGCACGTGCCCAAGATCTGCCCTGACCTGGAGTCCCAAAGGTGCCCTTAATGCAGATATATTTTTCCAGAAAATATCCTTGGGCCAAGCTAAGAATCCAGAAACATCACTAGGGAGGAAACAAAGACATCTCTGAAGCCATTTGAGGGTGAAAAATAATTCTATAGGAAATACAATGATCTTAATTAAATATTAGCTGTAATTAGCCCAAAGTGCAAATGTTGGGAATATTAATTAGGGTCTCTCTGGAACGGCTGTCAGTGTTAATAAGTAGCTGTGGGGGGTCCCACTAACATATGTTTGAGGACTTTGGGAGCAGGAGTGCCATCCAGAGCCCCACGGACCTGAATGTACCTGTGGGCTCCATGGTAACCATGGACACAATCCCTAGAGCTTGGTGCCCTGAGTTTGCCAAAACGGCCCAAGTTTGGTAGAGGTTGGTGGTTTGTCCCCAGTTGGCCCTTGCCTTTCCTAAGACAGCCTCAGAACCTTGTGAAGCTAGGCCCTGGGCTTGAGGTGGCACAGGTTTTCCAGGCTTCTGCTCTAACATGCACCAAGGGCTAGTCTGGCTAATGGAACACTGGTATTTCTGCATCAAGTACCCCAGCACCTGACTCCCCTCCCTGGTAGGGTGTAACACACCACCACATGGGTAGCGGGTCTTGAGGCCATGGTGTGTGCACAACTGAGAGAGGTTTCTTTACTTCAAAATGGGAACAGACCTTTCCACCAGGTGATAGTCTTGCCAGATGAGAGACGCCTGGGTGTCAGTTCAGCTCCTGGCTTCCCTAAGAGCTACCTGTTGCTGTGATTTTGCACAATCATTTCCTAGTTCTGGACTGCAGCAAAGCAACATGGGATGAAAAGCCAATGCATGCATAGTGGGGATCCTAGGTCTTGGCCCTACCAACGTTTGGGGATAGGTAATCCTGTGTGGTGGGCACTGTCCATGCATTGTAGGGTGTTTAGCACCATATTTGGAGTCTCCCTGCTAGATATTCACAGCAACCCTTCACCCCACTAGTAACAACCAAAAGTGTCTACACACATTGTCAGATATCCCCAGGGGAGCAGTCACCTTGTATAAGAAGTACTGTAGCAAAGCCCCCAGCACAATGCCTGGCACCTTCCAGGCCTGAGAAGAAGGCCACATCACTCAGTGTGCCTTCTGAGCACTGGTGAGAGCACTCAAGCTCACATGAGCTTGCAAGCCTGAGGCTGTCACGGATCCTCCCCTCAGCAGCCCACTGTGTTGGGTCTAAAGCTTGTGTGTGTGCATGCATTGCTTACAGCGCACAGGTGCAGAGATGGAAAGCACATACAACCCGAAGAAGACTTTGACCCCTCCATTGGGCACCATCCCCGACACTGCCCATCCGCAAGTTCGGCTGAGCTTCCCTCCTTGGTTTAGGGAAGAATGCAACTACTGCCAACTTTATTTCCTGCCCAAACTATTTACGCACTGGTGGCTTCTTACATGACGTCTCCGTATTTAGTGATAACTTTGCCACCTTGATTAAAATACTTTTTCTGCAAAATGGTTAAACAGTTTAGGTTTTGTGGGTCTCTCACAACTGCTCAACTCTGTCATTATAGCACGATGAGCAAGGCTGTGTCTCAATAAAAACTTTATTTATAAACAACTAGTGGACCAGATTTGCCCCATGGGTCACTTGCCAACCCCCCTATGTCCTGTTGTGAGGTTAAGCTTCTCAGAGCCCAGAGTTTGTTATTCAGGTATGCATTCATTTAGCAAGTACTTGTAAATGCCCATTTTGCAGCTAGCATGCCGCGGGACACTGGAAATGGAATGGAGAACGCGACACAGTCCCCAGCCATGAGGACTCTCCCAGATAAATAAGCAGGCAGTGGCAGTGCTAGGAGTTATGTGACATGTGGCCACAGGCTACGATGGAGCATAGAGGACACAGAGTGGGCCTAGAGTCAAGGAAGCCTTGCTGGCAGACTTGGCCTGGGACCTGAAAGGACAATCAAGACTAGGAAGTAGAGAGGGTTTTTGAGGCAGAGAGGCAGTGAATGGGTAGACGTGATGGGTGTTGAGAGTACAGAGTGACTGTTGGCTTCCTGAGGGCAGGCCTCTCTCCTTGTGATGCAGAGAGCCCACATTCTAACAGAAATCCCTATGGGGGACAGGTCACTCTTCCTGAGATTGTTCTGCTGTGTGGAAAGGCCACATGGGCCTGTGTATCCCCATAAAAGTGCCTTCTGCTGGAGGTAGAGGAAGGAAAGCTGTTTCTCTGTGTGACCATCTCTCCGTTGTTGCTTATGGGATCATTTCACGCTCCCCTATGGGGCCACACCTGGAGTTTTCACAAGTCTGGCTTTTAATTCAAAGATGCTCCAGATCAAAGGTGGGGTCTACTGAAACAGACCTTCGGGCAGAGGTAGAATCTGACACAATGAATTTCCCTCTGGAGGGTTCTCAGGGTCCCAAAGCTTCTGGGGCTTCCCATTAGCCAGAAAGAAGTGGCCCCATGTGGAATTTGTGCACGGAGGGATATGTTCCTTGAGCAGCCCTGGAGAAGAGAGGATGCTAGTTGGCTGATAGACGGGAGAGGATGTTTTTGTTCTTACTGGTCCAGACTCTTTTGGTTGTAAGTAACAGAAAAAACTATCTTACGCAAAATGAGGCATTTACTGAGTCCTATAAGGAAAACAAACGGTGGTGCTATTAACTGCAGGTAATTCTGGATCCAAGGCCTCACATGATGTCACTGGGACTCAGTTGACCTGTTTCTCAATTTCTGGGCTCTGTTTCCCCCTGGGTTGGCTTGTGCCCTAGGTGGGTCCCTTTCAAGTGGCAGTTGCTGGCAGCTCCAGGGCTGCATTATTTTTACAGCTGCCAATCCCAGAGGAAAGAGGGCTTCTCCCCTAAGCTCCAGGGAAGCTCCAGGATTAAGCCTCCTTGGCATAACTGGAGGTTAACTCACTAGCTGGCTTAGGTGGATGGGCATGAGCACATGTCCCCGGGACTGTGACCACGGAACCCTATGATTAGCCAGGGTCATGTGACTGCGTCTGGAGGTCACCTGAGACAGGGCCTGGCCCCATCTGCACTCTGTGGGCTGAGAGTGGAAGTGTCTCCTAGAAGGAAACCGTGTTACTCCTGAAGAAAAGACCAATGCACACGAAGCAGCAACGGCAGTGAGTGTCCCCTGGGGCTTCCCGAGGATGGTCAGGGTTCACCTCCCACGGGCAGGGATCCAGCCACGCACAGACTCTGCACAGCCCCAAACGCGAGGAAAAGATGTTAGACAGAAAGCAAGCAATGGCTGTGCATTTCTGCTTCCAATGGCACAGACATTTGGAGACATTCGTCTGGGGGAGGAAAGGGCGTGATGGGAATGTTTTCACTTGTAAAATGTTTTAAACTTATCCTAAGCTTAGTTCTCTTCAAAGTGTCATCTTTAACATTCTAATTAAGGGCCCTTCTAAACAAATGCACAAGCGCTGCGCGCGCGGCTCCAAGAATAAACTTTATTTTATTTTTTTATTTTTTTGGTCCCTTCTCTGTCATAATGTTGCTGCACTCAGGTTGCTTTAGCTGGAGAGGCTCTCAAATGTTGGTGGCAAGGACCAAGGAGACGTGAGCTTTTCTGACATTTTTGCCCTGGTATCATTCTATGAGGGCTGAAGTCACATCTAATTGACCACAGACAATGGGAGAGGCAGCTATTTGGTGTGCTTAATTGCTATGCTTCTCTCTCTCTCTCTGACTGTGCAAAATCTCATTTCTTGAGACCATGAAAAATTTGGACCTCTGGGTTACAGTTTCTGGTGCAGTTTGCATATGTGCATGTGTGTGTGTGTGTGTGCAGGGTAGTAGAGTTAGGAGGGTACAGGTGGGGGAATAGAGAGAGATGGATGTTTCCTGAAATGGAAGCATTTGAATTCAGGGTTGTTTTTTTTTTTTTAATTCCTTTGACTTGACTGTAATGATCACACTGCATGTTTTGCCTAGGTTGCCTAGACTGGAAGGGTGAATTGTTACATAATACTCTGTGCTTATATATAAAAAAATAATAATAATAATAATAAGGCAGGGGGCAAGGGGAGGCATTGACTAATGAGGTTAAGGCCAGCATTTTGTAACGATACTTAAAATGGTGAACACAGAATCACAGAGTGCCATCTTTGTCCAAATTAGGTCTTGAATTTCCATTGGCTGCTTCA
This sequence comes from Canis aureus, assembly GCF_053574225.1. Lineage (NCBI taxonomy): Eukaryota > Metazoa > Chordata > Mammalia > Carnivora > Canidae > Canis > Canis aureus. Next base: position 43,406,074 of record NC_135618.1, read on the forward strand.
TTATTGGCGCTGGGAACATTTACACACACACACACACACACACACACTCTGTGACCATTAAAGGGACCCCCCCCCATCCTATTATGTGAGCCAAGTCACATAAAACTTTGATTAAATTCAAATGCTTAGATGAATTGTCTCTCCTCTCAAGAACACACACGTTCAATTTAATCTCTCTTGGCATTTTAAGTATCAAATCAAGGCTCTGCTGTCACTGGAGACAACTACATGCTCACATGTTCCAAAATGGGAATGAAATACGGAGGATCTGCCAGAGAAGTCTAATCGGGCAGAGCGCAGGCCCTACCAGTCTTTGGCTATGGGGCTGGAAGGCTTGGGGGGAAAGTGAGGCCCCTTCCTAAGCCTCGGTTTCTGCATCTGTGCAATGGGTTATGCCTGTATCCATGCGGAGCACAGATACATTCCCCCTGGGGGCTGCTGAGGATGGAGTGGGACACGTCCCAGTAGGGCTCCTGGCACAGTGGGGGCACCTGTGCACTTGTGCACCTGCACACCTGTGCACCTGTGCACCTGTGCAGCATTGAGGGAGTGCTCATCCTTGGGCCCTGGGGAAGGGGTCTGCTCACAGGGTTCTCATGCTCTCTCTCTCTCTCTCTCTCTCTCTCTCTCCCTATCCCCCTTTTGATTTTTTTTCCTTTTTAGGGTAATCAAGAAGCAGCAGCTGCCCCAGACACAATGGCTCAGCCTTACGCGTCGGCCCAGTTTGCACCCCCCCAGAACGGCATCCCCGCGGAGTACACGGCCCCTCACCCCCACCCCGCTCCGGAGTACACGGGCCAGACCACCGTCCCTGAGCACACGTTAAACCTGTACCCTCCCGCCCAGACACACTCGGAGCAGAGCGCCGCGGACACCAGCGCGCAGACCGTGTCCGGCACCGCCACAGTAAGTGGGTGTGGGCCCAGGTGGGTGGCGGCGGGGTGCACCCCACCCCACGGGGCTCCTGGGGCCTGGCAGCCCCCAAGCCCGCAAAGTCCACCTGCCTAGAGGCCTCTGCCCCGTTACCTGCTTAAATCCACACATCTCTCCCCAGCCACCTTTATTCTGAAAAGGGAAACTTTCAACTAAATGCTCTTGCTGTTGCCTTGCCTTCTCTGGAAGCGTGTTCTCTCTCGGTAGAATCATACATGATGTGATTTTGACAGCTTTGTGGAGGTGTAATTTGTATACCAGAAATTCACCTTTTTTTTTTTTTTTGGTGTACAATTCACTGATTTCTAATAGACTTGCAGACTTGTGCAACCCAAGGACATCATCTAATTTTGGAATATTTCCATCCTCCAGAAGGAAACCCCATGCCCCTTTGTAGCTCCTCCCCAGCCCAACGCTTGTCCTCTTCAGCTTCTCCAGCTTTCTTCATTCCTTTGAGATTTACCTGTGCTGTTCTGTGTTTTGAGGGAGCCATAGGGTGAGCAAAGCCTGGGCTGCAAAGGGGCAGCACCAGAGAATTTTACAGGGTCACGGGATGTTCTGTATTTTGATGGTGGCTGTTTATACTACTTTGTACACCAAAAAGGGTCTATTTCATTGCATGTAAATGCTTTCAGTGGATTAAAAACAAGCAAACAAATGAAAAAGAAACATTTTATCACCATCATAAATTAAAAACTGGCACTGTTGGCTATTAATCAAAGATAAGCCTAAACAAAAATAATTATTAAAATTAAACACTTGCTCGTCTGTGCATGGCCTGAAATAACCATGCATACCACAAGATGTATATGTTCATTTGAGACGCCTTGTTCTGTGGAATTCTTTAGATGTCTGGGTATACCAAGCCTCTAGTCTAGAACATTTTGCAGTAGAAAGCACTCGTGCCTCTTTCTCCTGCCCCCAGGCCTCTGAAAAACCAGTATTTGTGAAGGAATTTCATGGTTTGCAGCAGGAGATTATTTCTGGGACCTCAAAGTAACCATTTACTGCTTTGCTACCTGGTACTTCATTTCGAGGTCGGGTTTGGAGATTTTTAAAAATAACATACATTCTAACATGGTCTACTGCCTATCTCCCCTTTTTTTTATTATGGCAAAATATCTATATGATATGGAATTTGCCATTTCGACCATTATTTTAATGTATATAACTCAGTAGGATTGAGAAATTCACAGTTCAATGCAACCATCACCATCTCTAGTTCCAGAACATTTTCATAGCCCCAAAAGGAAACCCCATACCCATTACAGAAACATTTCCCATTCCTACAAATGCACTTTCTATCTGTATGGATTTGCCCATTCTAGAATTTCTTAAAAATGGGATGACCTTTTGCAGCTGGCTTCTTTCACTTAACACAATGTTTTCAGGGTTTCTTCACACTGTAGCATGTATCACTACTTTGTTCCTTTTTATGACTGAATACTATTCCATCACATGGCTATGCCATTTATTTGTCCATCTATTCACTGACGGGCATTTGGGTTGTTTCCACCTCTGAGTTTTGTGAGTAGTGTTGCTCCTGCCTATTTATATCTGGCTGTTAAGACTTGGGAATAAGTCTATTAAACGGGTTTGCTGGTCTACCAGTTGTCTGTTATTGGCTGTGTTAACCTACAAGGTTGGTGTTTATTTGGTTTTAGTCATTTTGTGACAGTCAGTGTTGGTAGGGCTTCAGAAGGTTACTTTAGGACTGAAAATGACATATAATAATGTCTAATCAGACTTTATCTCTTAAGCCTCAGTATGTGCCATTTCTATTGACCTGCTGTGGAAGATTCATTTATTCATGCATATTTTTAAGCATCTGCTGTGGCCAGGACTTATTCTAGGCAATGTGGCTGAACTGAACAGAAATGATCCTTTCCCTCTTATGACTTAGTTTGAGAGTCAGAGAGTGAACATGTGTCAATCAAACAGCTGTATGAACACAAACTGTGATACATGCTCTCAAGGAAAAGGCAGACGCTGTGGAGGATTAAGAAGTGCGGGGGTACTGCCTGCAGATGAATAGTCTGGGACTCTTTCTTTAAGAAGATGATATTTAAGATGACAAGATAAACTTTCTAAGCAGAAGGAATACCAAGGTCAAGGTCCCAAGGTTGAAAAGATCTGGGATTGTTCAAAGAACTAAAGAGAGTCCAGTAATATGTCTGAGGCACATGAAGAAGGTCCGGGGGTACAGTGGCAAAGGATGAAATGGGAACAATGATGAGGGATCATATCCTGCAGGCCTCGTGGGTCTGGTAAGTGGGTGGAATTCCACATTAGGAACAAGAGGGAGCCATTGAAAAAGTTTAAGCTGGAAGAGTTAGAAAATGAAATTTTAAAAGGAAGGGTTAATGATGCGTACCTAAAAGGAAATCTTAATCCAGTTGTGATGCTCAACATTCTTCTCTCACAAAACAACAACAACTCTTTAGAGATCAACACAAATTTAAACAGGGTGTTGGGTGTCCGTGGTACCCAAGGCTCTGCAATGCCATGAAACGGTGAGCAGATATGCTTTATTTTCTTAGAGAGATTTTTGGTCTGCAAGAGAATATAAGGTATGTGTTCTGTTATTATTGTAATGTGATAAGCTCTCGTGCATGGATTTTTAAGGCTTTAGTGTATTTCGATGATGGAAGAAACACTTGCTGAGGGATGTGCCTCAACACCATAGTTGAGGGGATATACAGTTCATAGTCTTCTGGTTGCTGCTAGTAATAGAAAATTCAACAGTAAATGTATCAGCTTCTACAACAGTCTCAAAGGAGGGCTGACTTTAGACACAGCTTGGTGTGCAGAATACGCATGTCAGGTTCCAACAGGATCCATCTCTGGCTCTTCTTCCTCTCACTCACCTCCATTCTCTAGTTTTGTGTGATGGTCCCTGCAAATTCAGGCTCCTGATATCATGCCAGATGCCTAGGGAAAGACTCTTGGATTAGTCCCATGCAGACAAGCCCGGGGAACCACTCTCTCTCCAGGGTTTGCACGGTGTTGTATCTGTTCAGTGGCTGAGGCTGAGAGCCCTGGAGCCACTGAGGAGCCCCATATCCAAATGTAGAGACCAAGGGCAAGTTCCATCAGAGTCATTGACAATGTGCTCTGGATCTTCTCACTAAAGGTATTAAACAGCTAGAAACTGGTCAGAGCAAAGGGTAAGCCATTTGTATGGAGAGGCTTGAATAGATTTGCCAAGCATAGGGAATGGAGAGAAGGGGAGGCAGATTGCTGAAAAACTCACAGGCGGGCTAGGTTTGGAAGGCAAGGAGCTGCTGAGTGAGACGTGAATGGAGTCTCCAGACTGGAGGTTGAATGGGAAGAGTGTTGTCAGGGCAGCCTGACAGGTGTAACCCCAGAAGACATTATCAAAGCGGGCATCGCTGGAGACAGGGAGAAGGCAGTACACCTAGAGTGTTGGGGAGAGATGCCAGGGGGCCAGGACTTGAGACACAAGTGGGAATGGTTGGGGTTGGATGCACTACTGCCATCATAAACACTTGCAGTCAAGAGAGAGAGAGAGAAAAGATAGTGACCGAGGAGCGTAAGAGTCCAGAGGAAGCAGTTTGCACAAGAAGGGATTTGGGTTCCTATTTTATGCCAAGGAGAAGGCACCCATAGGAGCAGGTGGAGGGACAGGGATTGATGATTCAGGAGAGAAGATGACTAGGGGTGTATACCCAGAGCACGTAGTCTAGGAAAGGAGAAGCAATATTTTATTTTTTTACAGCTTTATTACTATGTAATTGACGTACAATAACCCATGTGTATTTAGTGTGTACAATTTGGTGAGTGTTGACCCATGAACAGATGCTGTAACCAACATACCCATCACCCCCAAAGATTTCTCATAGCCCTCTACAGTCTTTCTTCCCTGCCCTCTACCTCAGTCTCTGGGTGGAAGGGGGCTGCTCCACAGATTTGCTTCTTTCACTATAGCTTAGTTTTTAGTTTCTAGAATTTTACAGTTACAAAACCAAACATTATGTATTCTTTTCACCTGGCTTCTTTCCCTCAGCATCATTGCTTTTAGGTTCACCTGACTTGTTCAACAAATCAGTAGTTCACTTCTTTTCATTGCCAGATAGGAAACTATTGAGTAGATGTGCCACAATTTGTTGATCTGTTTACTCGTGGGTGGGCATTTGGGTTGTTTTGAGCTTTTGGCCACTACAAATAAGGCTCCTATGAAATTTGGGGGACATTTCAGTTTTGAAGCAGAAGAAAAGGGTCTTGGCCCATTTGGGTGGTTGTAGCAGAATCCCACAGACTGGCTCACAAATAGCAGAACTGTGTTGCTCACAGATCTGGAGGCTGTAAGTTGCATGAGGGCCCCTTCCTGGCTATTAGCTGGTGCTTTCTCACTGTGTCCCCACATGGCAGGAAAGGCAAGGGAGCATTCTGGGTCTTTTTTTATAGGAACACTAATCCCATTCATGAGGTCTCCTGCGCATGACCCCAACACCCCCAATGCCCCCCACCTCCTAACACCATCACTGGGGCTTTAGGATTCCAGCATGGGGATGGGGGGAGGCACAAACATCCAGACCACAGCAAGAAGGAGGAGTGAATGAATGTGTGAGGAGACAGAAATCTCAAAGTCAGGAAATATTGTGAGGAGCTCCTTCTCTGTTGCCTTCATGTTCTCAGTGATGGGGTCACCATCATCAGCTGACAGAGAGGAGCAGAGGGGTTTGGGAGCAGTAGAATGATTTCTGAAATTGGACAAACATGCCAGGAATCTGGCTCAGATGATTCCTAAAGGTATTTGAGGGGTAATGAGTGCCTCTCTGAGCTGGGACAGTGTGAATTTGTAGAGCGTTGTTTAGCCAGCCCCTTTGTCTTCTCCAGTGACACTTGGGTGACACTTGCCATCCCAGGAAGTTTCAAAGGAAGGGGAACCATTCTAAACTGAAGCAGGGGGCTAGCATGACATCGGGAAGAGTGCAAGAATGTAGAAGAAGCCATCTTGTTTCCTCCTACGAATGCTTCCAGGCGTATGCTTTTCTCTCTTGGCCAAGAAGGAAGGTGCTTCTTCTGTCCATGACCTACTTTCCAGTTGTACTTTCCTGACCTGACCGAGCAGAACATGGTCTATGACAAGTGTGCTTCCAACTGTCTCTGCATCCTCATGCATTTAACCAAGCAGACCTTCCCTTCGCTCCAGGTTCTACATTAACCCAAGGAAGGAATTTAACTTCCAAGTGGGTCAGACCCATGTTGTCCCCACCCTGGAATGCATGCCTCTCTATTAGCACGCCTGCTACTCTGCATCGGGTAGTGTTGTGCCTGGAGTTACCCTAATTGTCCTTCGTGCACGGTTCTTACTGCCAGTGTGAGGGCACTGTCGAGGACATCATTTCTTTGAGAAACTGAGTAGTTTTGGGTATGAGAACACATCCATCCATCTGGTAGGCTCCAAGAACATCTAATATATGCACATGATTTAACACAAAGTGCAGAATCTGTAAAAGGGAAGCGGGATGCACCCAGAGCTCCCAACCAGAGCTGAGCAAAGTACAGACAGTGAAGACTTACCAGATCATGCTTTCCGATCCCCAGGGGCTGAGATGAGTCCCTGCAGGACATGTTTTTGCTGGGTGTCTATTCACTGTAGGCCTCCAAACACATCATGGATCACTGTGTTGACAGAGCCAATACTGTGGTATATTAGCTACCGCTCCTGACAAGGTATTTTACTCTTGACATATTATAATTAGAGATTTGCAAGTAGTGAATTCTCCGTGTATCTCCAATAGCAACTTAACTTCTATTTTTAACACCTCTGCAGTCTGTTTAAAAGTCTCCCACCAGCTCCGGGATCTGATGGGAGAAAGAATGTGGGTCCTGAAGCTAGGTCTCCGAGCTCTGGACTCTGTTGACAGGGACAGGAGCTGCTTAAAGAGCTGAGGCCCTGACCTTCAGCTGCTTCCAACTAAAGACTCAACGGGGTCTCCAGATTTCCTTAATACCTTTAAGAAGTGAAGAGCTTGGTGGGTGATGACTTCCTGTTCTCATCCCCTTTAAATATTGGCTCTGAGGTGTGGAGGAGAAAGCTCAGTGCATTGCTTTTTGTTCATTAGTGGCTTCTGTTGATATTATTATATTAAATAATTTTTAATTATTAAATTATAAATTATTATTATATCATATTCAAGCAATTCAGGTTTGTGGTTAAGAAAGCCTCCCTTTAGAAGAGGGTATACAATGAAAACCAAAATTCCTTATTGCCCACAAGCCCAGTTCTTCATCTCCTTGCCAGAAATAACAGTTACCAATTCCTTAGATTTCTTTCCAGAAATGTTTTGTGCCAATGGGAGCATATGCCCGTGTCTTGGTCCATTTGGGCTGCTGTAACAAAAATACTACAAACTGGGTGGCTTATAAACAGCAGACATATATTTCTCACGGTTCTGGGGCTGACGAGTCCAAGAGCATGGCGCTGGCCTTGTGTAGTGAGGGTCCACTTTCTGCTATGTCCTCACAGGTGGAAGGAGAAGAGGGGCTCTCTGGGGCTTCTTTTTTTTTTAATTTTATTTATTTATTCATAAGAGATACAAGAGAGGCAGAAACACAGGCAGAGGGAGAAGCAGGCTCCCTGCAGGGATCCTGATGTGGGACTTGATCCCGGGACCTCTGGATCACGCCCTGAGCCGAAGGCAGATGCTCAACTACTGAGCCACTCAGGTGTCTCTCTGGGGCTTCTTTATGGGGGATCCACCTTTATGCCTAATCACCTCCCAAATGCCCCATCTCCCAATATCATCACCTTAGCGGGGTTGGATTTCCACATGGGAGTTTTGGGGGACACAGACACTCAGTCTATAGCAGCCTCCTTGTCTACTTCTCTGTGTGCATGTGTGTATTTCTCTCTCTGTCTCTCTCTAAATCAAATCTCTGTGTCTCTAATTCCTCTTCCCAAAAGAACAGAATCGAAATCTCCTGAGCACCCATGTTGACACCTTATGTATCTGGGAGATCATTCTGCATCACACTTTGAGATCCAGCTCATTCTTTTTCACGTTTGCCTGCAGTCTACATGCCGAGGTGCCTGCTGGTGACACTGAGGTTGTTTCTGGGGTTTATCTTGCGATGTTTTTATTCCCAATCAGGCTGTTGTGAACAGCGGGGCACAGAGATTGCTGCCCACCCCTGGGAGTCTCTGTGTGATTGGTTAAAAGGCACATGGAGATAAAATGTAGAGGCTGTTCAGTGACCCCACAGAGAGCAAATCTGCACGCCCACAGACTACCTGCGAAGGCCTGCTGCCCGCCCCCTTGCTCAACACAGTGTGCCACCTAGCTCTCGGCTCACGGCCATTCTGCCTGCATGTGCTTGGCCATGGCTTCCCCCTCTCTCTAACAAGAGAATATAATTTGAGAGTTGTCTGCTGTCGGGGAAAAGAGAGAGAAGGTGTGTTGCCATTGGTTGAGGGTCCACAGACCCTGATGAGTACCGTGCATACCTCGTTGTTTTGTCTCCACATCAAACCCCTTAAAGGATATCAGTACTCCCATTTTACATTGGGGAAACTGAGGCGCAAAGAGGCTAAATACGTTGTAAGTTTGGGAGAGTCATGAGTGGCAGCAGAGAGAGCCTCACCCGGGTCTGCCTCATGTCAAAGCCTGACCTCTGTCCTCAATCTCCAGGGTATCCCCTACGAGGTCTCCTGGCTGGTAGTGTAGGTGACTAGTGCCCAAGGCCAGGGTGAACAATCTAGAATTCTCTGGCTTCTTCAGCCCTGCTCTCCAATTTAAAGGAGCAGGTCAAGAAGAGCCTGGTCTCCAGAATTGTTGGGATTGGACCTCCTGCTCCACCATTTGGGCTGGAGCAGTTGACCTCTCTGGTCTTCATATCCCTGCCATTCCCTCCCTCTTCCCTTCTCAACAAGCCTCAGAGCTACATCAGAGAACACCACAGAGTTCCTCTCCCTGGGGGAGGACTTCGGCCTCACCTGCTCACATCTAAAGTTTCGTGAAATCACTGAGGGCTGCCTGTCTGAAAAATAGGCTGAGTAGCCGCATCGAGACAGGAAACAGGGAATATCAATCTCAAAAATAATAGTCTTTTCTCAGTTGAATGTCTGACTGTGTCCTAAGCACTTTTCACGCACAATCTCAAGTTATCTTGACTTTCTATCACCAAAAAAAAGAGGTATTTACGAAGCATTATTATTCTCATATGAAGCATTATATAAGGAATTTACTGAAGATCAATGTAGCTAACAGGGAGGAGCCAGAGGTCCCAATCAGGTATGTCAGACTCAAGACCAAAATTAATGAGGTCTCGAAGCCTAGAAGGCATCCCCAGGCATGGCCAGGTGCTCGAGCCAAGCTTCTCTGCATAGATTGTAACACAGACAGGAATGGGCATCACCCACCCCACCCTGGGGAGGGCCCCCACAGACCCAAGCATGTGCAATATTACAGGCTTAGCATGTGTTCTTATTTGAGACCTGTGCCTTGAGCAAACTCCAATAACACGTTTCGGTGGCTCCGCAATTGTCTTTTCAGATGACAGTGTGGCTGAGCTGTTTTGTCCACACCGGTTCTATTTGCCTAAGGTTCACATTGACTTTAAGGACATAGAAACAGCCTCCTGTTTCCTCATGAGGCCAAGTATTATGCTTCTGCCTCCTGGATAGCTTTAAAATAAATGGCCCGTGGCTTTCAGGATAAATGAAAGGCCTCCATGACCCAATACCAGGGCCATTTTACCGTTCTAAAGCCCCTGTGCACCAGTTCTCAGGCCTGATGGGCCAAAAGGCACGATTAATCCCACCTCAGGAGAACTCTGAGAGGGGCAGCCCAGCGAGGAGCATCAGAGACCTGTGTGCGTAATGTCCTGTGTAGCACTAGGGCGATGGCCTTGGAATTTGGTGGAAGTGAAGGTTCTCATGATGGGTCAGAGATACATACCATTTGGTATCATCAAGAGCATCAGAGAAGAATCGAGTGAAATGTCTGAAATTCCCACTCCATTTCTGACATGGAGTGAGACCATTGGCATGTGACTTAACCTCTCTGAGCCTCACTTGCTGTCTCCGTATATGTGAGGCTTAGAGCAGCAGCGACATCCCGAGGAGATAATACCGGGGGAAGGCCTCACGAGGATGGGCACATGGGAGACACTTTACCATTGCAACCATTAGAATTATGAGGAAAATTGGATCATCCCTAATGAGAAATCTGAGTGTTCTTCTCTGTCTTGAATCTTTCATTCTCAAACTTCTTCAGGGGAATAAATGCATCCTAAGAGTTGTGTAAGTTCCTGTGTTAAGAGTTAAACCAAGACTCAAAACTCCCCACATTTGTTTTACAAGTAATTCTTACATTTAATGATTTTCATACGAACAGCTTCCAACCGCTCCTGAGTCCCACTGATGGGTGGCAGCTGGTCATTGACCTAATTAGGTCTAGGCCATGCACAAACAAGGCTAAGATTTATTAGGGAGGGGATCCCTGGGTGGCGCAGCGGTTTGGCGCCTGCCTTTGGCCCAGGGCGCGATCCTGGAGACCCCGGATCGAATCCCACGTCGGGCTCCCGGTGCATGGAGCCTGCTTCTCTCTCTGCCTGTGTCTCTGCCTCTCTCTCTTTCTCTCTCTGTGACTATCATAAATAAATAAAAAATTAAAAAAAAAGATTTATTAGGGAAACATGCAATTGGGGTTTTGTGTATAGGGCTCAATGACACCTTGCTCTTGCTAAATGATCTTTCAGATCAGACCTACTCTAGGAGCAAGTTGGTGTTTACTTAGGGGGCTGTGAATGTCATGTTTGAGTTGCAGGTCTAGCAGCCACCTGGAACATTTCATCTTGGGTTTCTCTCCATTTGGTATTTTGTGCTTATTCATACCTGTATTCATTGTCATTAATTTTACGCTCTCAGGATGACTAAGCAGTCCCTATGTCAACATCTTGATGAAGATGTTAGCCGTTGAGCGAGTATTAGCACATGGGGTAGTTCTAAAGAGTTGGGTTAATGATTGGATAATCTGAAGATGAAATGGGCTGTCTGTGGGCTGTCCAACGCCTGGTCTAGGCTTTGAAGAACCTAATTGCCTTCGCATGGCTCATAGCCCCATTAGGTGGTTTTGTTGCTTTTGCTTGTTGTTTGTTTGTTTGTTTTTAAATGAACTTAGGAAGCAGACACTAATCTGTTTTTTGCCCAGTATTTGAATCACTCATCAGTGAACCATAGCTCATGGTCTTAATTGGTAGCCATATATTCTACAGGTTTATAGTGAGTTCATAAGATTTCCGTGCTCTATTTGGATTGTTGGCTGGAGAAGGTAGTTGGCTGTACTCTGTTAACGAAGTTCCTGAATGGTTTGGCCAGACCCTTGACGTGTTAGAGCCAGAGCAAACCAGAGCCCACCTGGTCCATCTTCTCACTGTATAGATAGGAGACCATACAAGTTAAGGGCTGACACTCAAATACTTGCAGGTCCAGGAAAGTAATGTACATGTTTGAGAGAGATTGGTTTATGATGGAGACATAGGTACAAGAAATCATTAATTTGCTCTATTAACATAGGAAGGACCATAGGCAAGGTGCTATGGGACCCCTTAGTGGGACACTGTGGCAGTCTAGAGGACATATTGGCCATCCAAAGCGGTGCCTTCATCTGCCCATCCAATCACTGCCATATTGGATTGCTGACTCAGCATTAACAATATCTTTTGATAATTTTTTAAAAGTAAGCAGTTATTTGGGTTTTTATGTGTTCTTTTATTCACTCCTGTTTCATTCACTTTCATTACCTGTCCAGCCTCTGGAGATAAGAGTTTATGACCCCTGATTTAGTCTTGGAATCTTAACTCATTTTTTTTTTTTTTTAACAAGAGGTAATATGAAAGACTCCTAACTCTGGGAAATGGACTAGGGGTGGTGGAAGGGGAGGAGGGCAGGGGGTGGGGGTGACTGGGTGCCAGGCACTGAGGTGGGCACTTGACGGGATGAGCACTGAGTGTTATTCTATATGTTGGCAAATTGAACACCAATAAAAAATAAATTTATAAAAATAAAAAAATGAAAAAAAAAAACAAGAGGTAAAGTTTGGAGCTTTAATCCTTCATTACAGGTGTATGAAAAAGGCAGCTTGGCTGCTTCTGCATGACAGTGCAGAGAATCATAGAAGGTGAGAGCTTGAAATGACCATTCTGTCTCCCTGCCTCGTTTATGAATGACACCAAGGCTCAGAGAGGGAAAGTGACCTGCCTGAGTCACACAGTGAATGTCACAGCAGGGACATCCCAAAAGAACATTTCCACTGAATCACTTCCCTCCCTGTGGATCCTACCTGCTGTGACCCTCCTTTTCCCCCTCTTCCTCCCGGGTTCTAGTAGTTTGCAAAATCCGCTTACTTGGAGTCATCTCTGCATTGAAATGGATAAAGCCCAGTGACTTTAGGAGCAGGTCAGACTATATGACCAGGGGCTCCATTTCCCTTTGATATCTTACTTTGGTTCCTAGCCAGAGGTTGCAGGGCCTTACTCTCACTCAGGCTTCCAGACTTCTAAAAAGAGTCTTTGTGTTCCCTACTTCTCTCCTGCTGATCCTGTGGGTTAGGTCGAGGGCACTGTGCTCATTCACTGGTGTTATGTATTCCAACCAGCTCTCGTCTGAGTCGCTGCTGGGTCAAAGCACTCTAAGTAGGGGGTCTGGTTTCTGCCTTCGCATCCCCAGAGAGGACAGAGGCTATCAGATTGTCAGATTATAACCTTTCGTGTACAACTATGTCTGGGTTACTGCACAAGCTCCCTGAGGGCCAGAAGCTCCAAAGCTGGGCTCTGCCCTCCATGGAAGAACAATCGAACCTTTCTGAGGCAGGTGAGCCTGGTGGGTGAGCCAAGCAGAATGGAGATCCCCCAATCCTAGGGGCTCTTCAACTCCTGGACTTTGGAGAGGTTACTACAACCCAGACGATAAGCCATCCCTCTTACACCAGGAATAGAGTGTATCAGGCTCAAGGACCTGATTTTTACGTGACCTCGATGTCCTTGGGACAAAGCTACATGGGCAAATTTGTTCTTCTATAGAACAAGCTTTGTAGCCTGTACAGACCTAAACAAACCAAGATACTGGGACCCAGATTATGTGAAGCCTTAATGGTCACAGACTTATTTTGGAAGTAAAAAGGCAGTTTTCTTCCTTTAAACAAAAGAGTTAATTGCAAGTAATAGAATTCGTAAAATTTGGACTACCCTGATCTTTTAAGAGTGAAAAGTATAAATGTGCATCTTGATTGGTAGATAGAGAAAAACAAATTGAAATTTCTTGGGCTGAAAAGAATTATCTTTAAAAAAAAAAGGGAGGGGAAGCTATCACTTATTAATAATGTATAGGTACTAGTAAGCAGCATTTAGTGAGCACATACTAGATGCCCAGTGCAGCGATGCTACAGACTTTATGTAGCATGACCTGAGTGAATCTTACAGCATCCAGAGGAGGCAGGTACCACAACTGACCCCTTGTTACCTGAGTAAGAGAACCAGAGCAAAGAGAAATCAAGGAGACTGCGCAAGGTTATGTCATGAAGCCAAGAGGCCACCAGAATCCACTCCATCATTCTCTCAATGAGTCAAGTGCTGTGTGGTACATTTTCTTCCCATTCCACAACCCATCAAGGGATGGATGTGATGATACCAGAATTAAAGATGAGGAAACAGAAGCACAGATGTTAAGTAACTTGCCCTGAGGCCATACAACTAACAAAGGGAGGAGTGTAAATGCAAGCAGAGGTCTGGCGGATTCCTAAACCCACATTGTGTGACTTCTGCATCCGAAGTAGTTTATTTTACCTAAATGACATTCCCTGCTATTTTAATCATGATATCATAGCAGACAAATGTGTTGATAATTGTTGTCCCTGTAATTCAGTGTTTAGCTCAAAACCGCCTCAATTTACACACACACACTGTTTTTCTCTCTCTCTCTCTCCATCTCTTCCCATCCCTCCCCAAAGACCCCCCCCCCCATATCCCCAGGGCATCCATTGGCCCCACAGGGTAAAAAGAGCCTCAAACCATTTGGCAAGCTGACTAAGGAAGCCTGGATCTCCCAGAGAAACTTGCTACAAGGAAATCGCTAATTATAACCCAAATTGTATTTGACTTCTGCATCTTTGCTTCACACAGTAACACTGTAATTTAAGGAGATTGTTCCCTGGCCTTTTTTTAGGGGAAGAAATTAACTACCATTTTCTTACTAAGAAAAGCAGTGGTAACAGCAGTTACAGGAATGACAGGAGGTGGGTCCCGTCCCCTCCTTCCCTCTACCCAGATTGCACATGGGAGCCTAGCAATTATGCAAGGAATTGCCTGGGGTTCCAGGCACTGTCTCTGGGTGACACCCATCTGGTGGCCTCACCAAAGGAAAAGAGAAGACAAGGGTAGGGCAGGCCTCATAACAAGTGTCTCCTTGACTCCAGGAGTGGAATGGAAGCAGAAGGGAAGCAAGGTATACTAGTCCTTGGATTTGGGGGCCTTCTCCTTGAGCCACTGACACTTCTGACCAAGACTAGAGAGGACCTGGTTAGAGGTTGAAAAGAGCATCACCTGGACTTCAGAACCTTGGCTGTCTCTCTGCCTAACCCAGCCATCCATGGGACCCAAAGCCCCTTGCCAGCACTCCCTTTACCCTCTTCTTTCCAGCCGTCCCGTCCCCAGGCTCCAGTGTCAGCATTAAGCCAGGCTGAAAGTTGGCCAACTATGACCAGTAGGTCAATACTGGCCCACTGCCTGTTTTTGTCAATCAAGTTTTATTGGAACACAGTCACACCAGTTCATTCGTGTATGGTCTATGCTGCTTTGCTCTGGCAGAGCTGAGTAATTACAGACATAAACCGAGCTGAAAATACTTAACTATTTTCCTCTGCTTCAAAGGTTTGACAATTCCTGATCTAGGCCAAAGTTTACACATTGTTGGCCTCCTGGCTTTATTTAGACCTTGGGCCTGTTTTGTTGGGTTCACAAATGGAATGAATTGCCTACATTTGAAAATGGTAGATTTCACAGTATAATCTGGCTTTGACTAAAAAATGGAAAAGTTGAACAGAACACAGCAGTGATGTGCTAACTGTTAAGGATGGGCTGTTTGCCAGAGTCACCACCACTCCCCACCGTATTTTACCAAGCTTACTAGTCTTGGTGAGCATTCGAGTTTGACTAGGTCATATGGGTCATCTGGGTTATTTTTTAATAAAACATTTCCAATTTCTCCCCTGGCCAGTTAATTACATTTCTTTTCTTCTTTCTCCTTCATCAAACTGGCCTTCTCTGTGGATCTCCAGGAAGAAAATGCATGTTTGTGTAATGCCAGAATTTAGTGAGTGCCAGACTTATATCAGAAATATAGCATTTCCTTCTGCCCGAAAATACATCCATATTCACACACACACACACACACACACACACACACACACACACACATATGCACTTCCCCTTGCTTTCTCAAGAAACTTTTGGAGTCAAAACCCATATCACTGTTGTCTCTGATTTAAATCCAAACTGGATTAGTAAATGTTCTATTTTTCTGAGATCTCGGAATGAATATCACAGCTTTAATTAAAAGAGCAAATAATAATAGTGTTGGCCAGTGTATTTGGGCTTTAATTTCATTCATCCTAAACCTAATGGCCAGTAGGGTTACCCTCATTTCCCAGGTAAGGAAAACAGAGACCCAGAGTGTTTATGTCGATGGTCCTAGGGTGCCCCGTCAGGAAGCGATGGGCACAGCATTCAAACCCAGGCCTGGCTGGTGCAAAGGCACGGCTCCGTCTGCTAGGCCACGGCAGCACTTTAAAGCACATAGAGTGCATAGGCGCAGCCAGCAGAGCCAGCTCTTGAGTGGACAACTGATGGCCAGCTCCAGAGCTGACAGGTACAGTGTGCTAAGCCCCAGGGCCAGCTCTTCTGCAGCTAGAACAATTGATCCCAAAAAGATCTCTCTCTGGAGGCCTGAGTAGAGGTGCTGAAGGGCAGGTTTTGGTAAACAGTCACTGAAGATTGCTCTCAACAGACCTGCCGAGAATTTTTGCCCACTAGTCTTCAGCAGAGGAAGACACTGGGGGCGGGGAGGGGGATTGGGTTGGGATCTCTGTGTTTTCTTTCATAGCAAAGGTTCATAGGGTAGGAGGATTCCCAGGGCAGATTGCAGCGAACAGGATCTGAGTTCCCTGTGGCAGCTGACTTCCCGCACAGAGCCCAGCCGGGGCTACACAGCCACCCTGAAACGTGCGTATGGCTTTAGGAAGCCCTGCAATTTGGCACCTGCAGCTTGGCCTTTGAGTCTGCAGGCTTCCTGAGGATGCACAGTGGTCTGACATTGGGGCTGAGCCCTTGATAATGACACTGTAGACACGAGGTAATTACACATCCGTTACTTCCCAAGTCAAGCTAAGTGGACCTCTGATTATTATTCTGCATATAATAGGAGCATAACTAACACTGAAGGGAAATTGTACTTCTCTATTTTATTAACTGCTTTTATATTCCCTTGTGCACGGCTATGATGCTATGAAATCTCTTTAAATGTGATATTACTCAATATAATACAATAATAATGCACACACTGTAATGTATTGGATTACTTTGCAAACAGCCCTTCTGAAATTGAATTTCCCATCATTTCCCTGGGCCAGCTCAGGGCTGCTGGGCTCACAGGCCCTTCCTGTGCCTGGGAGTCTGGGGTCTACCTTCACAGTCACTTAGGTTTTCAGAGATGTAAGCAATTGGTACACATCATCTTGATTCACGGGGGGGATATTGGTGAGCCACATTCCCGAGCATCTCCCCGTAAATTGCAGCTCAGCAATGGGAACAATTTCTGAGACCTCAGCCTGGTTTGAAAATGACCCGGGTTTGATGACATCAGGAGGGAGCTAAGCCAGATGGAAAGGATGCCTTCCATGCTGGAATTATATTCTGAAGTATCTGTAATTGCCTTTGCTGGACTTTCTGTGAGATCTTTACCCTTATTCCCAATTTCTGCTCATCTGTAAACCCTTTCATGATACCATCTCAAAGCCATGGTTGGTGCCCCCTTGGACATGCTGCATATACCTTGAGAATTCACCTCTTTGACATCCAAAAAATAATGTTTATTGAATTCATACGGTATGTCAAAATTGCGTTAATTTAGTAAGCAACATCCAATAATTTTAGAATAATTTAAAACTTTATTTTTGCCATAAAGCTATGAAGGATGCCACCATGACTTATTTGTCTTATTTATTCTTCATGTCAAACACCGTGCCTGGAATAAGGTAGATACTCAAGAATTGTGTGCCGTTTATTTATTTATGGAAATGTCTTGAGTTCCTGCTCTTTGAGAGGCACAGTGTCAGGCCGGGGAAGTCTGAAAGTGAATGACAGACATGGGTTCTCCTTCAGGAAGTGACAGTCCAGTACAAACCATGGAATACAAACAAATAAAACCCATCTGCATAATTAAATAATCACAGGTGTAGAAGATGCCCTAAAGGAAAGATATAGGTATTCCGCAGGAGTGCACATTTCTTCCCAACCTGACAGAGATGCCACGTTAGTCTGACATGGCCACAGCGAGAGTACTTATACCATGGAAATTGGCAGTGCCACCAACCAAGGCTTTTGCAGTCTTATCATCTGTAAAGCTGATTGGTAACCACCACACCCTTGGCAGAAACTTGGCATATTCAAATAAAAGAATGTCAGTGTGGCTGGGTTGAGAGGCAGGGAGAAGAGAGCCCAAAGGAGAATGAATAAGTGGTCAGGAAACACTCTTGCTGGACCTTGTGAGCCAGATTGAGGGTTTGCGTATTTAGCCTTGACACGATGGGAGGACACCGGAGCATCTTAAGCAAGAGAATGGTGTGATTTTATTTAGATTTTGGGAGTGACCTGACAGCAGTGTGGAATGTGAATAAGGGGGACATAATAATGAGGTGTGGGGGCGGTGACAGAGGAGGTGAACTACTGCACTGGTGCAGACAGGATGGGTGGGACAACATGCTCTCGTGTGGTCTGGGCAATGAGTTGGCTATAGGATGTAAGAAGGTGGAGAGGATCCAGGATGACTATAGGTTTGGGCATGAGTAAATGCCAACTCTTATAAAGCTACATCTTGGTGAAGATGAAGATCATTTGCAAAAGAGCAGAAGGATTTGAGATAAAATATGTGTGTGTGTGTGTGTATGCGTGTGTGTGTGTGTGTGTGTGAACTTGGAGGTGCTTGTGAGACATGTATATATATCATTATCTAAGCCTCTATTTATCTTTAAAATGGACAGAATAGTGCCTATCTCATGTGGTAGCTGCGATTCTCAAATGGATTGATTTATAAGAAAGCACCTGGCATATAGGAAACAAGCAATGAAATGTAGTTGAATCTGAATTTCTGACACATTAAATCTGTGCCCTTTTAAAAATCGGACAGCCAGACCGGAATTAATTGATAATGTTTCAGATTTTGTCTGAAACACAGAGTTTTCTAGAATTGAGTCACAGCGTATACCGTGCCACGGGGAGAAAAAAAATGTTAACGCCAAAAGTCTTCCATTCTCATTCCGGTTAGGGCCTTCACGTATGCAAATCACTCGGTGCAGGAGTAAGGTCACCAATATGGTGTCAGATTGTGTCGAATCAAATCCTACTTCTATCACCTCTGAACAAGCTAATAAGCAAGTTACTTAATCTCCCCGAGCCTCAATTTTTCAGACTATAATTGTCTTAACGCACAGGGCTTTTGTGAACAGAAGGTGGGTATTTCAGGCTAAGGTCTGTGACTGTGCCTGGTGTATAATTGGCACTCAGTCAATGCGGGCTGTGATTAGGAATCCCTGTAAGTCTTTGTCGTCCCATCTTTCAAAGCGACACAATAATAAGCTATGTCCTGCCCAACTCACAGGGTTGCAGTAACTATCAAATGACCAAAGAATGTGCCAAAGCTCTTTCTCATATACAATATGCACACATGTAAACTTTTATTACTAGTTTGAGGTACTGCAGTCTTTTATAATGTAGCCTTCAGGATGGCCACCAAGCGTAGATGACACTCTCTTTACAGATGAGGAAATCGAAGTTTGGAGAGTTGGCATGACTTGGTGTCTTTCCCACCATCACTTCACTAGTACATCGTATGTCTGAACCCACAACCTGTGCTAAAACCACAACCTGGGGTACTTCTTCTGTGACCTTCTCTAAGGGGCTGGGTTTGGAGTGAAAGGACTAAGGAAAGAGGTACTTGGTTGTATGAGGTCCATCAGTTCTGACCTTGCCAAAGGAAGTCAGAATCAGGAGACCCTGGTTTCTGACATGACCTCCCCCAGACCCTTACCCTTGTGCCCACCCCAAGAGTGGTGCTTGGGATTAACAGAGAGAGCCAGAGGCCACCCAGTCCCCCAGCACAGACTTCCAGTTGGATGCAGACTAGAGTCGTTGGAAACTAAACTGTGCACTGGAAAACGGTTCTGGATAAATTAATTTCTGTGATACATAATGCATAAAGGGAAACCCGGGGTATTTTTAAACAATGGAAATGAGAGTCTGCCTTTTGGGCATCGATCCCAATTACATTTAGTTCAGAAAACATTTATCAACACCTACTGTGTGCCAGGTCCTTGCTGGGAAACAGAGATGAGTCAGACTTTGTCTGTGCCCAGTAAGGGCGAGAAATCAGTGGAGGCACCCACTGAGCCATCAGCCCTGGGTTAGACCTTGAGATCCGAAGACAAGGAGAGTTGTGAGTCCTTAGGCCTGTCTCTTCTTGAAAGCTTAATAAGGCAGATCGATAATGAAACATTTGTGAGATACTTTACAGAGGGGCCTCCTACAGCCTTCCCAGCATCTGTGTTAGGCTGGCAGGAATGGTTCCATTTTGCAGATTAAAAAATTGAGGCTCGGGATGCCTAGGTGGTTCAGTGACTGAGCATCTGCCTTGGGCTCAGGGCGGGATCCCGGGGTTCCGGGATCGAGTCCAGCCTCGGGGTCCCCGCAGGGAGCCTGCTTCTCCCTCTGCCTGTGTCTCAGCCTCTCTCTGTGTGTCTCTCATGAATAAATAAATAAAATCTTTTTTAAAAATTGAGGCTCAGGGAAGCCTTATAACTTGCCCGAAACCCCAAGTGCCTCATGTTGCCAAGGGTGGACTCCTACCCAACGCGACCTACCCTGAAGTCCCTCCGTACAGCTTCTGCTGTGTCTCTGAGGGACCTTCATTTTTGCAAACTCTGCTTAATTCCATGATTTAACTGGCTGCATCTCTCACAGGCTCAGAGGAGAGACACTTTAGATCCCACCTTGCCCAAACCGAGGTGTTTCCCTTAGAAGAAGCCCCCTGCCTGGAAATCCAAGGCTCCAGAGGTTCATGGAAGCCCCTTTACACCCCTACTGCTGCGCACACCCTGAGCGGAAGGATAATTCACCCTAATTATCCAAAACCCATGTTTAAGGACAAGTACAAAGAACTCTAACTGAGGTTCAAAAATAAACAATTCAGCAAAATTGCATGAGGTAAATTCCCTCAGAAAGAAGAGTTTATTGCTGACGGTTCTAAAAAGGAGCCTTTACCCTTTGTTGGCTACAGATTCAAGCTAAAGGCACAGGCTCACCCGCTCCCAGTGGCACATTTCCCTTCGCACCAGTGTAGCTCTAGAAACCCTGCTGGTGGGAAGGTCCTCCCTCTGCCTGTCCCACCATCCTGTGTCAGTTGATAGCAACAGTGTTTGGTTTCCACCTGGTGTCACATTGGTTTTTTTTCTCTGACTTATTTGCTTAAGGTTAAATGTTTACACTCATTTAGGGCATAGGAAATGTGCATCTCAGATACTATCATATTAGTTTAGGTTTGGGGTTTGCCCTTGGATCAATTTCTGACATAGAGATTTAGCGATTTATTTTCTGGAATGCTCAAAAAGGGGCTGGTCCATCCGGTTGGAGAAAACACGGGCTGTCCTTCTCACTAACCACGTCGCCCTTGAACCTGGTACTTTCTTGGAGTCTCGGTCTCCTTATCTGGCAAATAAATGGTCTTGCTGATTGCCACAAGAATTAAATGGCATCATTTGAGTGAATCAGAATGCTTAAGAAATCCTCCTGGTTCCTTCCTAGAGTAGCTGCTTGCAAAGATGTCTCGGATGAACAGATGCCTGGTTTCACCCCAAAGTTAGATCCCTCAGGGACAGCATAGCTGCATGAGGTCAGAGAGCTGAGCTTGGTGGTACCTGAGGGTCTTCCCTCTCTCAGGCCCTGAGCTGAAGAGGAGTGAGGGCCCTGGGAGCTTTCCCAGGGATGCCCCTGAGCCACCTACAGCAGGAGTTCCCTGTTGGACCTGGTAGATGGGATTCTGACGATCTGAGAGGTAACAAAGGCTGAAACCCAGAACACTCTGAACCCACTCTGTCACCCCCTCCACCCTATGGGATACCCAACAGAGAGATGTAGATGGGAAAGACTGGCCAAAGCGGAGATCAGATACTCCTCTTAAAATATCTAAGCAAGTGATAGATGTCCTCTGATGCAGGGACATGCAACAAAAACAAAGTTGGACAATGTAACCTCCACTCAAAGACGTAAACCAGGTACATAATTCTCTCCTAGCTTTTCCCCCTCATTCCCCACCCTGGATTGCCTAGGTCTACAGGCCAAATCCCCCACAGGTGCAAGCACAGAGGAGAGGCAATTGGTAAAAGGGATAAAACAGAAGAAAAAGATGGCAAGAAATGGAAGGCGTGAAGGTAGAGAGATAAACAAAGATAAAGAGACAGAGGCTAAGCTCACTCCATAATTTGTGTCTTCTTTAAAATTTGTATAAATATAAATATGGAATTTAAGTGCATCTCAACAGTAGGCACTGCCATTTGAGGTTCAGTGACCCTGCCCTCTCTAGACGGAGTCCCAGTGAATGTTCCAATTCTGAATGATCACACTGGTAGCTGTTCTACCTTGGTAAAAGGGTTGAGCATAGGGGCACCTGGGTGGCTCAGTCGGTTAAGGGTCCAGCTCTTGGTTTCGGCTCTGGTCGAGATCTCAGGGTTGTGAGATTGAGCCCTGTGTTGGGCTCTGTGCTCAGCAGGGAGTCTGCTTCTCTCTCTCCCTCTGCTGCTCCCTCCTGCATGCTCATGCACTCTCCTTATCTCCCTCTCTCAAATAAATAAATAAATCTTAAAAATATGGCGGGGGGTGGGCATAGATGGACCAAGCAGAGTGCCCTGCAGCATCCCCGTCTCCTATAGTCCTGCACCCAGCTATGTCTTAGAACCACCCAGGGATGGGGTTAAAGGGGCACAGCTCTAGAGCTACTGGATCTACACCCCGGGTCATGGGTAGGAGGCCAGTGGGAGTCTGGTGTGCTAACACATTCCATGCATGGGTGAGTCTTGACGCAGCCAACTGGTTATATACCTTCACACAAGCCTTTGAGAACCAATATTCAACGACACTCTCACTGCCACTTAGACTATGGAGTAGCAAAGTCTAGGAGGCATTTGGGAGTGCTGGAAAATACGAGAGAGTTTACAGGCCTGATCCTGATAATAGTGATGCCAGCAGTGGCCATTGCCAAGGAGCCATCACATGCCACTGTCCCTTGTATCACCTGATCTCAAGAACCCTGGATAGAGCCACTGTTCCCTTTTTCAAATAAGACACCTGAATCTAGGAGCCTCACATGGTCTGTGTTCCCTCAGCAGTGCAGCCTGTGGAACGGAGCCTCATGCATATTGACATTGAGAACCATCCCTGGAGGGTGTCTTAACAACCATAAGTCATGGAGGACCTGGTATTTGCTGCACAGCATCCATGTGTTCTAAACCCTTTATTTCCATTTGTGTTCTCGATGACTCTGTGAAGTGGGAGAGAATCCCCTCAGCCTACAGAGGAGGAAAAAGAGACCAGGAGAGCCTGAGCTGAACCCGCACTGACCCCTAAGACGGGGCTGCGAGCTGCTGCAGCAAACTTCTCACCTCTGTGCTTGGTGGGGCGGGGGGGAGGGGCAGTAAAAGCTGCCTGCTGATGGCTGCCATAGGGGGCAACAACTAAGGAAATCAAGACTTGGAGTCAGAATCACCTGTGTCCAAAGTCTGGCTAGCTGTGTTGCCTGGTTTGTCAAATGGACTCGATCTGACTGACTGACCAGGTTGCATGAGGTAGGCACCCCCCATCCAAATTCATGTGCACCTGTCACCTCAGACTGTAGCCTTGTTGGAAACAGCTTTTGCAGATTTAGCCATGGAAGTTAAATGAAGTCATACTGGGTTGGGGTGCACCCTACATCCACTGGCTGGCATCTTATAAGACCAGGTGAGACACAGAGGGAGGAAGGCCATGTGAGTCGGAGATGGAGTTTGAGGTGATGGCAGCTACGAGCCAGAGCAGCCCAAGGAACACCCAGAGCCACGGAATGCAGGAAGAGGCAAGGGAGGATTCCCCTCTAGCACCTTTAGAGGGAGCGCGGCTCAGCCAACACCTTGACTTTGGACATCTGGCATCCAGAACTGTGAGGCAACAGACTTAAATTGTTTTAAGCACTCAATTTGTAGTGATTGGTTATGACAGGCTTAGGAGCCTAATACATCCAAGGTATTTATTTTTTGAATTTGTATGCTTTACAGCACTTACTGCAGCTCGTGATAATTTCCCTTATTAGGTTACGGATGCGGGCCCGTCAACCACATTCTCAGCTCCACGTTGTGTTTTGTTCATCCTCCCTATCTCCACAGTGCTTTGCATAAAGTAGGTGCTCAGGGAAAAGTGTCATGAATGGATGAAAGAAAGAAAGAAAGAAAGAAAGAAAGAAAGAAAGAAAGAAAGATGCTGTATTGAGGCTCAAGCAGGATAATACATTGAGATTGCATCAAACAGGGTTTCTCCAAGAGCAGCAGGAAGAATAAAGATGGTTTTGATTATCATTCCAGGCAAGCATTCTGTTTTTCTTAGGGCCCCTCTGCCCTGCAGAGAACCAACGAGAACCTGAGTAGTGACCCGGACTGAGAGGCCGGAGCTGAAGTAAAGGTTGTTTCTGCAGAGATGGCAGGATGAGGGCCCCCACCTGCCCTTTCTGGAAACTGCAGTTCCCTTTCAGAAAAGGAGCCCACCCACCGGGTGAGAGGCGCAGGGTCCAGGCAGTGGGGGTTGGCAGAGGTGGGGTTTCCAGGCCCCCGACCCCCTGGCTCAAGGCCAGGCCTCCACCTGCCTCCTCTGCAGGAGGCTTTGATCCCCTCTCCCTGTCCAACACACACACATTAGTCGATAATTCTGGGAGACATCAAAACCCCAGCACCAGCCCCTCCTCTGCCTGCAGCCGCCAGAAGCTGCAAGCCCTCTTAATGGGCCCTGGACAGGTCTCTTCTGTTTCCTGGGGCTTGGGGTGCTACCGTTACCTGCTTTATTAAAGCCCCAGCTCTGTCTCCACTCCATCTGCCTCTGACCCGGTGAATTTAGAATGAAGCCAAGTAGCCCGAATGGAAGAGCTGAACTTCACAGTGACTTGATCTCCCTACGGCTGTCGTGTTCTTTCTGGCCTTCCTTTCCAGGTGCAGGCACACGGCAGGGGGAAGGAACATGGGCTCCGGAGCTGGAAGGGTTGGTTCAGGGTCCCACCTCCGCATTTTGAGACTCTGTGGCCATCAGCACATCATATGCATCCTCTGAGTCTCTGTCTCGGCCTCTGGGAGCAGAACCAGAAATATTAGACCCTCCCGCCTGAAAGGACTGATTTGAGACTCACATGAGAAATCAGATGTGAGCATGCTTTAGAAATCGGGAAGTGTCATAAAAATAGAAGCAATTATTACCACTATCCCATGACTCTGAGCTCATTAAAAAAGAAAAAAAAATCATCACTGACCCTGTGTTACACGCTGCAGATTGAGAGACAAACAAGACCCATTCCCTTAAGACGTTTCTAAACTATGCAAACAAGTCCTATTCATTATAGAAAAGATAGAAAACCCAAATAAGCAAATAATAATTATCGCCACAGTTGTACTATCACTGCATTGGTCACCTGGTTGTTTATCCTTGGATGGCTTTTGCAGTGTGTCACAAAAAATTTTTTTTAAATAAATAAAAATACGAAGATGGTATATATGCCATCCTGTTTTGTGCTTTGCTTTCTCATTAAAAATACCATTTTTTAGATTATTTATTTATTCATTTATTCATGAGAGACACAGAGAGAGGCAGAGACACAGGCAGAGGGAGAAGCAGGCTCCATGCAGGGAGCTCAATACGGGACTCGATCCCGGGACCCCAGGATCACGCCCTGGGCCGAAGGCAGGCACTAAACCGCCGAGCCACCCAGGGATCCCCTAAAAATACCATTTTTATTAAAATCGTTTTTATTAAAAGTTAAAAAAAATATTTTTCCAAGTCATTTTATGTGTTTTAATGTTTCTCCTCCCACCAACCCCCCTCCCCCCCGTGGCTTATTTTTGTTTTGTTATCTGTCATCGTTTGGATTGGACTCACTTTCTTTAGCCAGTCCCTTGTCGTTGGACACTTAGATTGTTTCCCCGTTTTTCGCTGCAGCAAATACCACTGTAATGAATTTCCTCTTGCCCAAATCTTTGCACACTTCCCTGATTGTTTCCGTAGAATAAATTCCCAGAAGTAGAACGGCTGGGTCAAAGAGTAAAAATGCACATTTTTTAAAGGCTTTTGATAGTCAGATAAAACTAAAAAAAAAAAATAATAACCCTCCAGAAAGATTATACAATTTAAACTCCCAACAAGACTGCACGGGAGTGCCCCGTTTCCCGAACTCTCACCAGTGCCAAGCATTATCTCCGAGTGATTTAAAATGCCTGAAGAAAGGAGTGATAACGGTTTCTACCCGGCACTGGCTAAAACACGAGTGCTGCGTATTGGCTTTCAGCTTGATAAATACTTTCTTATAAGGTCATAAATATCGGCGGTACCAAAGGTTAATGTAGTGTGCAATGCTGTAAAATTCAGCAGGCAGCCTGCTAGATCATAATGATGCATTAGCACCTTTCAGTATGAAGTGGGATGGCTTACAAAGTCTGTTTACAAGTGGCCACTAACTCAACAAGTGCATAATTGTGTCGGGTGGCACCACTGCTTCTGCAAACATAATTTATTAAGCGCGTACCTTACCTTCCAGTACGTGCCAGGATTGAGACACAGAGGAGAAGAGGAAGGAGGACAGGAGAGGACAGAAAAGGAGAAGAAAGGATTAGTGGCTCTCACTGCAAGCGAGAGATCCTTAAAAGCCCAACATAATTTATGGCAGAAAAAAAAAAATAAAGCAAATAATCCCTTTCACATAGTAACAGTGAACTTACCCCACGGCTGGCAGCGTTCGAATCGGAATCAAGGCAGGCATGACAAATAACTGTGCTATTATAAAGCACGCGTTTTTAGAAATTAGACTTTTAAATTATTTAGTTCGTGTTTTTCAAGTTTGTGATGCAGATACCTCGCGTGTTCTTTTTTTTTTTTTTTTTTTTCTTTTTTGTGCAGGTGGAAAGAGGCTTCGTGGTGCTTTGCTGTTGTTCTTGGATTGGCTGGTATGAAGTTGAAACCTGTTAGAGTGATTAATGAACAGGCAGGTTGTGTGTATTTTAAAGCAGAAGAGTAATCTATCCTGGTGGGAGACAAAACAGAATGGATGGTGTCACCTGCCACGTGCCCATTTGGCTTTGCTTCTTTAGTGATGGAGCAAATCACTAAAAGAGGCAGGCGTCGTACACACACTTCACCAAGCCCGTCCTAGCGTTTGCCCAGGAGCGGTGCCTTTACTCTCTTGGAATTGTGTAAAAGAACACACTCCGTGCAATGGAACTAGGCTGGACGTGTGCATTTTGAGCAATTTATTCTATTCACTTGCAGGGACTGTTCACCAAGGAAGGTATCCTGGGACAAACCAAGTTGTTCTCTCCCTTGTCCCCTCCCAGCCATCCCAGCCCCCTGTCCCTGTCCCCATCACCCTGCAGACACATACACACACTCAGTGTTGTTGTTTTTTAAAAAACATTTTATTTATTCATGAGATACACACACAGAGAAAGAGAGAGAGAGACCCAGGCTGAGGGAGAAGCAGGCTCCATGCAGGGAGCCCGATGCGGAACTTGATCCCAGGACCCCGAGCAAGGGGAGAGGCTCAGCGGTTGAGCCCCCTGGGCACCCTTGTCCTTATCTCCTGATGCGTCCAGAGGAGGGCAGGCCCGTGTCCCTGTGCGCTCCCTTCCGTGCCCCCCCCACCCCCAGGTCAGCCCTGGCTCGAGTCCGGGCCTGGCCACAGCCTGGCAGCAAGGGGACCCGACAGGACACCAGGCGCATGCAGCACCTGGGCCCCCCTGTTCCCTGGAAACCCACTTCCTTCCACTTTAGTGATTAACGAGGTATTCACTGTTGAGAACCCACCTTTCTGGGTTCTGGAAATAGGTTGAACAAGACGAGAAGATGCCACCCCCACAGGACTTGTGTTCCGGGGTGGGGACCACAGCGTGAGAGGAGCAGGCCCGAGGGCGCCTGCAGCCTGGTGGGGGGTGCTGGGGGGCGTTCAAGCTGATGACTGAGGATGCGAAGGATCTAGGCAAAGGGCTGGAGAGGAGCCCACGGCTGAGGAGGCCTTGGCTGGGAAACACCAGGGACTCCAGGGGATGACAGGGGAGGCAGGACCCTAAGGGGATCGGGAAATGGGATCCTGAAGGCAGGGCCTTGCTGACCAAGCCAGGGGGTCAGGGGTCAGGGTTAATTCCAAGAGCAGGGGAAGCTCCCTGAGGGTTTGAGTCAGTAGGAGTACCGCTTCCATGGAGGGACTCCTCCCTCTCCTCCCTCCCTCCCTCCCTACCTCCCTTCCTCCCTCCCATCCTCCCTTCTTCCCTCCCTTCCTCCCTCCCTTCCATCCATCCTCCCTCCAATCCTCCCTTTCTTCCTTCCATCCTTCCTCTCTTCTTTCCTCTCTTCCTCCCTTCCTCCCTCCCATCCTCCCTCTGGTCCTTCCATCCTCCCTCCCATCCTCCCTCCCATCCTCCCTCTCTTCCTTCCATCCTTCCTTCCTCCCTCCCTCCCTCCCTCCCTTCCTTCAGTTGGACTAGAGACTACCCTAAAGTGCCAGGACAGACAAGTGGTTTCTGGGACTCCCTCGCCCATGAACGCTAATTTGGCGACACAAATGTCTGCTCCCAGGCTAGGGAGATGGCTCTCACAATGCCCAGAGGGTGGGCTTTATGATCTGAGAGCACTCGGAATGTTTGCAGCAGCAAAGCCATGTCGTCCCATAGAATGTCTCTTTCATTTTTAATGAGGAGCCTGGAGGCACTGTATAAATAAAACGGCCGAATTATTAAATTATCACTCTACAGGGCATCTTATATTAGTCCTAATTAAATGATGCTTTTCATATTAACAAACAGTGCTCAGAAAAGGATTCCAATTTTTAATCCCGACCTAACAGCCCTAGAAATTTCTAGAACACTCACAATGCCCCCGTACTCACCGGAGGGCACCGATGGGTGAGCTTTCAGATGCCGTCCTGCGTTTTAACATTCCCAGTAACCACGGCAACTGCCCCCTCCACCCAAACGCAGACGTCCTCACTTATCCACAGGAAAAACACTTGTGGGATTTCGGCCCTTAGCCGTCGTGGACTCACAGGGACTGGGCTTACATTCCCATCCTAAGCAGCTGGAGAAAGTGCTCAGCAGGGAAGGGATGGTAACTGCAGGTTTGGGACCAGAAGAAGCACTGAGAGAAGGGAGAAGGGAGATCATGAGATGAGCCCTATAGTGGCCCCATACCACTACCTGGAGAGGGTTCCCAATTCACGAGACAAGAAGGGGGAGCCTAGATAAGGAGTATTTAGAGTGCATTTGCTGGGTACCAGCTGCTAGATGCAGGAACCCAGTGGGCGCTGAGACAGACAAGAAACCCAACCTGCCAAGTTTACATAATTTTGGGGGAGACTGTCAATAAGTAACCAAGTAAATGGGGCTATTTCAGCTAGGCCAGTGGGGCGTTTGAATAGGCAGCAGGAGCCAATCGTGAGCACCGCTTTCCCATCTCAGTGTTCAGTGACATCACGTTTGTAGCTTGACATCAGCCAAGAGGAGATATTTATACCCCGGAAGTTGGCAGGGCTTGCTTCTTGTTGTCGTTTGGGAGAGTTTCAGTACCAACATATTCCTTAGATAGCGTGGTCAGGCAAGGTTTTGGAAGGGAGTGCCATTTCTGCCACGAGACACAAGGATAAAGAGTCAGTCATTCATGTGCAAACCCTAGGAGGAATGTTTCAACAGAGGAAATAGCATGTGCAAAGGCCCTGTGTCTCCAATTTCCGCTCCTCCATCCTCTCTGATGTTCAGGGCAGAAGCGTCTCTCTTCCCTACAATCCCTTAACGAGATTTTCATTCCACTTGAGTATTAGCCATTTTTTCCCCTCTTCCCTTTTGTCTCCCATGTCAGCTCAGTAGACAATATCTTCACCGAATTATTACACCTTGATCCTTGTGCTTTGTTTTCAGATTATCTTCTCCACTCTGAGTCTGTACCTTTCTTTTTTATTTTTTTCCATAGTGGGATTTTTCCTACTTATCCCCCAGAATGCTTCTTTAGATCCTTGTCTGTGAGAACACTGGTCAGTAGCTATAGTGTCTTATCATCCATGATATACTTTTATAGTCAAAGGAGATTTAAAAACAAAGACCAAAATGGGAATATTTCTTTAACATCCAGAGGTGCAGGACCTTAGCACTAGAAGGTGGAAAGACTTCAGAAGATATTTTCCAGAAGTATTTTCTTAAGCACTAGGGTGTCTTCAGAGAAGGTGCAGAGCTGAGCCTGGTGGCACAGCCCGAGCAGACCAGTGGCCTGAGTGACCAGCAGGTCACTATTAATTGGTAACAATGCTTTTTATGCCAAGAGCTGAACTGAACCTCAACTCAATTCTTCATATGCACTGCAGAACCAGAGAGGAGAAATCCATAGTTCGTGACCCCATAAGATTTATGTGTCCAGCATTTTCAAGGCCCCATCTCTTCATTTTCTTTTGCTTTTATGTGACCTATCCACCACTCTCAAATGTTCTCTGACATATCCCCTCTGTCCTCTCACCAAGCAAATGAGATATTCCCGTAGAGCAAGACCCTCCCCTCTTTCCTTCCTTACTTTTTTTTTTTCTCCGTGAATTTTCTAGTGCCTATGATTTTTAAAGAACAACTTTGGAGATTTTTTAAAGATTTTATTTATTTGAGAAGAGAGAGAGGAAGAGAGATCATAACAGAGGGAAGGGCAGAGGGAGAGGGAAAAGCAGATTCCCCCCTAAGCAGGGGGCCCGATGTGGGGTTCACATCCCAGGACCTTCAGATCATGACCTGAGCTGAAGGCCGAAGCTTAACCCACTGAGCCACCCAAGCGCCCTTGAATAACAACAAACATGAATATCAGACTTACGGGACCCAAGGCCCTGCTGAACCCAACCCTGTCGTACACTCCTAAAGGAAGGAAGAAATGAGTAGCAGTAGTCACAAATCCGACAAAGATCTCCAAGTGGCCAGGACCTTCTGGTTCAGGTGCATGCCTCATTTCAGAAGATGATGTTGGGTGTTGTTGCCCAGAGGGAGCTGGGTCCTAAGCCCTGGTTGTAAGGGAATTTTTACTGCAGGATGGAGGTGGTTGCCTTAGGCCACATGTTTGCACAATCACAACCCAACCTTGATGAACTTGTGAGTAAGGAGGCTGGTTCTAGGGGACAAGAAGAGACCAGGTTTCTCATAGATGGTGACCTCCAACCTCAGCTGCAGTCCAGGCTTTCAGCCAGGGAGCTCTTTTGGAAGAGTCCAGAGGTCATCAGTGTATCTCAGTCTCCGTGCCAGACATTGAGGGTAAAGAAGAGAAGACCCAGATCCTGTTCTTTCAGAGCTCACAGTTTAATGGGGATGATGGGCAAATAGGCAGGTAGTTTCCATTCAACATCGTATATTCTGGGATAGGGTTAGGAGAAGCAAATCACCAGCAGAACAGCCGCACAGGATCCTCATCGTGCCAGGAACAGTTAATCATCTACTGTTACCTTCCAGGCATTATACTAAGTGCTTTCTGTGCATGATTTTATCCTGTCACAGCGAGCCTATATTTTACATACTCTTATATAAAAGTCGGTTTCACTGATTAGCAGCCTGAGCACAGAGAGGTCAGCTAACACACTCGTGGTGGCACCACAGAGACAGAGAAAAAAAAATCTGAACAAAGAAAATCAAATTCTTTTTTAAAAAGATTTATTTATTCATGAGAGAGAGAGAGAGGCAGAGACGTAGGCAGAGGGAGAAGCAGGGTCCCTGCAGGGAGCCCGATGTGGGACTCGATCCCAGGACCCTAGGATCACAACCCAAGCCAAAGACAGACCCTCAACCGATGAGCCACCCAGGTGCCCCAGAAAATCAAATTCTTGAGCTCAGGCACCTAATTATCAGCTATTGTAGCTGGAATAACAGATTTAGCCTCAGTGCATCTTAGCTTCCTCTTTGGAAATATGGGGGTGTTCGTGGCATAGCAACCCCAAAAGTAAGTGGCTAATTTGAATGTCAGTGAATCCAGACAAGGAATTGAGGCACCTTTAGCCTCCACCTTGTTTAAACCACCCACTCAACAAATAACTTAACAAGCCCCGATTTGGACAATTTTTATAGCTTCCAAGTGTTCTTATTTTGTCTCATTTTCTTATGCAAAGCCAAAGACATGACATCAAACTTGTAATTTTGGCCACATTATCACCATGTTCTAACCAGGCAAGCTTATTAGTTCAGACAATTAAGAAAATACAAGAAGAAAATACTTGGCTATTAGGGGGAAAGGAGTAACATAAATCCAAGATGTTGGGACAATTAGCATTTGCAGTAATAAAAATCAAGTGGAACACTAAGGAAATGAATATTATGCTTATTATTTAGCATTAACATAGCATTTTGTATTTATAAAATGCCCGATAATTGTTTTTGGCCAATTCTTTTGGCAAAACTCTGATAAAGGACATTTGCTATTCTCAGGGGTAGCATAAGGGGGGGTTTAAGTGAGAGCCCATTAAATTACAATTCAAGTAATCTTCCCATCCTCCTGTTCTCAGCTCAGACTTAAGTAGAGAAAGAAAACACCCAGAAATCCCCCTAAAATGTAAGTCATTTTGTCTCCCTCCTTTGTTAAAAGCCCTCTAGTGGCTCACCCATTTCTCTCAGAGTAAAAGCCAAAATCCTGTAAGTGCAGCTTGTTATCTAAGAGTGGATCCTGCAACAGAAAAAGAACATTAGTGGGGAGGAAAAAACGGGAAATTTGAATAAACACTGTAGTTCATAATATGCAAATATTAACCTCAGTTTGGATAAATACACATGGTTGGGTAAGATGTTAACTTTAGAGAAAGCTGGATGAGAACCCCATGATCGCTGCAACACTGCTGTAAATCTAATATATTTCAAAAGTTAAAAAGCTTTTTTATTTAAAGCCAAAGTTCCTACGGTACCCTATAAGGCCTTATTACGTGACACTCCGTTATATCTCTGACCTCATCTCTTACTCTCTTTCCTCTAATCACTCTGCACCAGCCTCACTCTTCCTCATGTTCCTACCTCAGGACCTTTACACATACTGTCCCTGTGACCATTCTTGCCTGACCTATCCCTGTGGCTCAACACTCTGTCAAATTTTGATTCCAGTGTCACCTCCAAAACCATTCACTGAACTTTTTTTTTTAACATTGGATTAAATCTGTTTATTTTTTTTTTATTTTATTGGATTCAACTTTTTTTTATAAATTTATTTTTTATTGGTGTTCAATTTGCCAACATATAGAATAACACCCAGTGCTCATCCCATCAAGTGCCCCCCTCAGTGCCCGTCACACAGTCACCCCCACCCCCCGCCCACCTCCCTTTCCACCACTCCTATTTCGTTTCCCAGAGTTAGGAGTCTTCATGTTCTGTCTCCCTTTCTGATAATTCCCACTCATTTTTTCTCCTTTCCCCTTTCGAACATTTCAAACTCTCCCTAGGACCCCAGTCCTCATGTTCAATGTTTTGTCTCACGGTGCTTACACTTGTAGCCTCCTCTGCCAGGTTTTGTATTTACTGTACTATTACTTATCACTCCCTCCACCCCTGCCACTGGGAGTTAAGCTCCTTGAGGAGGGACTTTTATTTACCTTCTCTGCTATCCATTTCCAGCACCTAACCCACACTTAAAACTTGATGAATATTTGTGGAACCTGACTATGAAATTCTTAACTAAAAGAAAAAAAAATAGTGCCTGCTAATTGCTTTGATAACTAGGGCATTGTGCCAAGCACCTAAATATGTACTTGGGTGAATTTTCATGACACCCTACAATTTCAGTATAATTGCCACCATTTATGAGGCTCAGGTGCTGCCGAGGGTCACACAGCTCTGCATCCAAATCTCAGAGCCAGGATTCTTTTTTTTTTTTTTTGTAAGATTTTATTTATTTATTCATGAGAGATGCAGAGAGAGAGGCAGAGACACAGGCAGAGGGAGAAGCAGACTCCATGCAGGGAGCCCGGCATGGGATTGGATCCCAGGACCCCGGGATCACGCCCTGAGCCAAAGGTGGATGCTCAACCACTGAGCCATCCAGGCGTCCCTCAGAGCCAAGATTCAAACCTGTCTCCTGATGCTCCTTCTCCTTTTATTTCTCTCACCCCATCCCATCTGCCAAAATGTCAGTTTGCCCCCTTTCATTAAAACCATGGTGCTTAAAGATTAGAAATAGTCTAGCTTGTGGAGTCCGTTGTTCATATAATTCAACCTTCTTTCTCAGATGTAATGCCACCCAGGATAAATATATGGAACATACTATTCCCTTCAAAGGTCACAGATAATACTGGAATACTGTGAGTTTTTCATGAGTAGTCTAATAGGGAACTTTGACCTTCAATTTCTCCTTCATGGAGAAAGCAAGCCTAATTTTGCTTTTAGCTCCACTAATCTCTTATGGATAAGGAGCTTCATTCCTAAGAAGACTAAAGGACATGAGGGAAGGACACTGGCTTGTGAGCTCAGTCCTTAGCTCTGGGACCTTTTCTCAGACTTACTGGCTGTATAGGCCTCCTCTTGAGCTTTATTTTCCTCGTCTGTAAAATGGGCATAATTGTAGCACCAACTTCATAGAAGTGTCATGAGGATAAGTGATAGGATTGATGTGAAGCTGTGTGCACTACTAGTATAATATTAGCATTTTCCATTACTGTTTGCATATAGTGGTTTAAATGAAGATGTTGAAATGAATATCAAGGTTGGTTGGTTTCTTTTCCTAGAACCATCTTAGCTTCAGATTACTAAATTACCTTAATACCTATCAACTGCTTCCATGATTTCAAGGGATTTCTCCCAGATGTAACTGTTAATAAGACCTTATCACCATTATCATTACCACCATCTTCACCATCATCACTGCCATCATCATCCTCACCATCCGCACCATCACCATCATCATCACCACCATCACCGTCATCATTGTCACCACCACCACCATCATCACCACTATCACCATCATCACTATCATCATCACCATCACAATCATCACCATCACCACCACGACCACCCATCATCATCACTACCATCTTCACTATCATCATCATCACCATGTCATCATCAAACACAAAATGTTTAGTTTCATTTACTAAACAATTACTAGGAGCCAGGCTCGAGGCTACATTCTGATAATATCCTTCGCTATTGTTTACCATGTGTCTGCAAAGCAAGTATTGAAAACCCATTTTACAGATGAAGGAACTGACCCTTCAGGGAGGTTAACTAAGTTACCCAGTGTGACACATAAGTCCTAGAGCCAGGTCTAGAACCTCGGTATCCCTGAGTTTATAACCTAGCCCTTTGTCTGCACTTGGTACTACTTTATTGCCAGGGAGAGTTTTAGAGCTACTGGCAAAATGACCAGAAGACAGCTCTTCTGGGGATTGGCTTTTCTAAAGCTTTGGCAGCATTTTCTTAAACTGTGGCCCAGACACCACTGGTGTTGTGTGTTACAAATGAACATTGCAGGCTCCAGCCAGTGAGTGACGTGCTATAAAGTGTTGAACAACCTACTTGGGACAGTGGGGGGTTGGAAGGGGTTCAGGAACCTGAGTTGAAGCATTTGCTGATTTCCATGGTGTAAATACTCCCACCCCACCTTTCAGTGCCTCATCACTGAATGCAGAGTTGGCTGGAGATGTGCAGGAGCTCACCGTTCTATAGTATCTCTACCATTCAGTTACAACAACCAGGAAAAAAAAAAGCCTCAAGAACAGTAGATAATAGTAAAATGTGGTAAAAGAATTAGGAAGTAATGAGTTTTGAACATTTATTACCATTGTATATATTTTATTTAATTGCCGGTTTCTGTTATTTAATTTTTTATTAAAGGCCACATTTAACAAGAGGCTCATGAAATCCCTGAAAAGTAAACAATCCCCCTTTTTTTTAGCTCTTTATTTCCCTTCCAGTAGATAGTGCCACAATCTATCTTTTTTTATATGTATTTTTTTATTGGAGTTTGATTTGCCAACATATAGTATAACACCCAGTGCTCATCCCGTCAAGTGCCCCCCTCACTGCCTGTCACCCAGTCACCCACCTCCCCTTCCACCACCCCTCGTTTCCCAGAGTTAGGAGTCTCTCATGTTTTGTCACCCTCTCTGATTTTTCCCATTCATTTTATCTCCTTTTCCCTATAATCCCTTTCACTATTTTTTTATATTCCCCGTATGAGTGAGACCATATAATGTAAACAACCCCTTTGGTCAAGCCGCAGCACCTCCCAGGCTCCACCCTAGGCTGATAAATCAATGGGTGCTGAAAAGGTTGGAACCCTGGAACCTGCATTTCTAAAGAGTTTCCCCTGGTGATCCTGGTTCAAGCTCCAATTACTGAGCCAGTGCCTTGAGCCTGTTTTAGAGCACATCTGAAGTATGTGTATGAAAGTGACATATAATATGATAAGCATCAAAAAAAATGTAGATGGGATTCATATTCCTAGCAAATGCTCATGGGCAGCTATGCTAAATGAACTCCACTGTTACTCATCTTAAAAGATTTCTCGAAAAATTGAATAAAAATATTCCAAAGTTTTATTTTATTTTACCCTTCCATGAAGTACGGTTGCTCCATGTTGAAGAATAAGGCAGTAATCCTATTTCCCTGGCAGCCAGCACAGGAGGACGGTTCAGAGGCCCTTCCTGAAAGGCTTACGTAAAGATAACAAAATGTCAGGGAAAGCTGCAGGGCAGGGCTGAATGGAAGAGGAGGCTTGTAATCTCAAATTCAATATAAAAGATCGAAAGCATCAA
The DNA here is from genome assembly GCF_053574225.1 of Canis aureus. Lineage (NCBI taxonomy): Eukaryota > Metazoa > Chordata > Mammalia > Carnivora > Canidae > Canis > Canis aureus. The sequence continues at coordinate 43,442,309 of NC_135618.1, forward strand.
ATCATCAGTCAGCAGAGAGCATCCCCATCAGAATGTTCCATCTGCCTTGGAATTCAACTTTGTGATTGTATTATGATGTATACATTATACATCTCTCTCTCTCTCTCCATATATATAACCTCCTAGGAAAAACCTAGGCACATCTGAGGTCCCATAAGGAAGTCTTGCTTGACTTTGAGAAGAGAAACTGTTTGAAACCTCACCTGCCTCCACCCCACCCCCAACCCCATCCACCTGAAAAACATAAAAGTCTGTTTTCTAGGCAGAGGTTTTAATTCAGGGAGAAAGGCATGCCCTCCCCCTCCCCGCAAATCAAGAGCCGTCTGGGAGCTGTGGACAAATCCTGATCCATGGCAGATCCAACCCAAGGCTTGCAATTTGTCCTCTAAACAATGATTCTGCTTTTGGAAGGTGGATATGGAGCGAAGTTAAAGGATTTCCATGACTAATGTTTACCTCGTGCTCACAAAATGCTGTAAGCCTTTGGTAAGCACTTTGCATGCATTAGGGTTTTAATCCTCCCCCTGTCTCTTGGTTCTTTTCCAGTCACATTGAAGGTAATCAATCAGTAGTCTTTGAATGAATGAATGAATGAATGAATGAATGTGCAAATCCCCATTTTAAAGCCAGAGGTGGTGAGGTGTAAAGGGGCGGAGTAACATGTCCAAGATCAGATGACTAAGAACTGGAGGTGCCAGCCATACTCGGTTTCCCACTCCGGACACACGAACTCGCACCCTTGCCTCCCCAGGGTATAAAAGAGTAGCCATGAGTTGTGAGAGTCTATCAGAGTCACCCATGAGGATTATTAAAATGATTCATCTTGGGTCTACAGCTACGAATAGTTACTTTGGGAGTGAGGACCAGTAATCTGCGTTTGCGACAACCTCCCCAGGTGACTTAGAGGTGATCCGAAGGGTAGACTTGGATGGAGATAGGCTGAGGTTCTATGTGCAGAGCTCTCCATGCCTCCAACCTGCCTCTTGCTAAGGGTGACCCCCTGCCAGAGTAGGGCCCCCCACTCGGCCCACCCTCCTGAATCTCAGAGCCTTGGCTTTTTAGACACCAATGGCCCCTGCAAGGCCCCCCAAAATCAGTGCCTTCATGTATGTGGGTGTCATACGTTTCATCCAAGAAATGTGACATCATAAGAAACTGGCAGGAGTGTCCTTGAACCCAAGTCCACTGAAGTGAAAGGTCTCCACTTAGAGTCTTCTGGTTGCCGCAGTGGTTTCCATAGTTTCATCTGCCGTCTTGTTTTTTAGGCAGTGTAACTAAGAAAAATGGAAATTGTGGAGTATGTTGGCCATCACACCTTGAAATGGCCAAAGCACATTCTGGGGGCATAATCCTCTCTGTTTCTCTGTGACCTGAGTGGCAGCTGGTCTCACCCCTCCTCTTGCACACATGAAGAAATGGGCTCTGAGAGGATGGGTGACCACTTGCCCCAGGTCACCCAGCATCGGGGCTACCATCCACATCTTATCACTTCAGGTCTAACCTCCCCTTATTAGAGCCTTGAATGATGTGATTAGATGAGAGACAGCCCAGGACTGGACTGGTGGGTATTTCTCTTTCTTCATTTTAAGAATTGGACCCATGGACCATTAAAGGTCTGCCTTTGAGCCCTGCTAATATATAACTGCCAACTTCCTAGATGAATAAGATTGTCCAAGACGTTTTCCATATTCTCCTCTTATTGAATGATGTATCTGAAGGTCCTTCAACCAGAGAACTCACCCATTGTCTTATAATTGTATCATTCCTTACTTTTTCTCCCCTGCCATACCAGGAGATCCCCGGGGCCCTGGGTATGTCTCATTCATCCTTTATCCCCTCACATCTAGCAAATGTTCTTCATAGCAGAAGGAGCTCTTTAAATGGCAGCCAAATAGAACAGCATAGACCAGAGCCATGGTTTCTCTAAGAACAATCTTGCCAATCTATGGCCCACTGCCTTTTGGTGTCAATAAAGTTTTATTGGAACGTACCAACACCCATCATTCAGTTGTTTAGACATTGCCTGTGGCTGCTTTCACATGCAACAGAGGCAGTATGGCCCACAAAGTCAAACTATTTTTCATACGGCATTTTTAAGAAAAAAAAAAAAATGTGCTGTCTAGGTAAAGAGCAAACTAGAAAGAAGATGAAGTCATTTCTATTTTCAGAGTATATTTCTTAGTATTTCCATCTCCTAACATATATTTACACTCCTCCCCACCCACCAGCACAGGAGAAATTAGCCCACTGATGAATAGGATCTGGAACTCAGAAGTAATCTGAATCATGGCCGTTTGCAGAAATTGTGTACTTTATGTGACAGGATTCTTTGTCAAATGTAGAACAGACACAGCAATATTGCAAAGAATGACATCTACACGTGTGTCTGTGTATACTGGAAAAGCCCCAGTACGCCCAGAGCAAACCCCTCAGAGTGCTTGTCTCTTTGTTCAAAAGCATTTCTTTGAAGAAAGAAGTAATTAGTAAGGAAAATCCTGGGATTTTAGCTGAGATCAGTTCCATCTTAAATTCATCACCAATTTTCCGGCAACTGAGTTGTGTGTTCAGCAATCTTCTTAAGGCCTGGAAAATTTGCATAATGTATAGATTTGCCATTTGGTTAAATTAAATCTTGCATAATATGTTAGGGGAGAATAATCTTTTAGCTAGGTGGATTTGAGGATCCAATACAAAATATCAACTTTTTTTTTTTTTTTACCCTTTTGAAATTAATATTTAAACTGGCCTTGATTTCTGAGTGGGATGGGTTGAAGAAAACCAGGAGGCCAAGGTGAGGTGAGGATAAATCTTCAAGAGACTCGCTCCTGGAGAGGGAGAGTGGGCTGCCAGCAAGAGGGGGAGGCGGCCGGCTCCTTCAGAGGGAGGCTTGCGAGGCTGGGGAACGGGAAGGCTCATCTTAATAATGTCATCAAAGCAGAAGGCAGCGCAGAGTTCTTGGGTGAACTTGACATGTCTCTTGAATCAGTTGGGTACAGGGATGTCATTAACATAGAGACTTGTGCCTGCTTCTTCTCCGGGGATGGATCCACGTAGAGGCTCCCTGGCACAGCCCCAAGCAGCAGGCTGGGGGAGAACTGTCATGGAGAGCGTGCGAGGGCACCTACCACCTCCCCGGGCTCTTGGAAGAGCCTGACGTTCAGAGGACTGGGAAGGAGTCCACAGGATGTTCGGGAAGCCAACACTGAAGTAAGGACCCCCATCTACAAGGAGGGTGGGCAGTGTTGCACATGGACCTTGAAGACACAGGACCTTCAGCAGCTATGGAGGACGATGGGTTGGCAGGTCACCACCCCACACCACCCAAGTATCCCCCACACCCACCAAAGCCACCAGCCCATGCGAGCTCCAGTGGAACGAGAGAAAGCAGAGAGGGGCACTCTCTTCTGACCACCAAGAAGCATCCTGTTTCATTGAATGCCCTCTGGCTCCTCAGTTCCCCCACACACACCCCCCACCTCAACTCCAAAAGAGCAAGACCTAAAAAGAGAAGGAGGAAGAGGGTCCCAGAGGCAGCTCCTCTCGAAGACAGTGCAAAGCAGGGGAAGGTAGGGGTGAGGAGGCAGTAAATGCCCCTGCCCGACCAGGACTCAGGTCTAGCAGGACTTGGGCCTGCAGCCGTAGGGAGAGAGTTTGAATCTCACTGACTTTGGAAGCTTTAAAATGGACTGGCCTGAGGTTTTAATAACCACATGGCCAGAAATCTGTTGCATCTTCTTTAAGGGATTTGCCTTGGGAAATTGCAGGGCCTGGGCTCTCAACCATTCTCCCACACTGCCTGCCCTGTCCTGACAGAGCATCCTGAAGCAACTCTTAACCCCTCTGGATGGCGGTTCCTCTATCATCTGATGGGGACAAATGATAGAATCTTCTTCTCTGAGTCATCAGGTGATGCAATGAAGTCTAATGTATGCAAGGAGCTTAAGAGAGTGCTAATCATTCAACCAATGTTTATTAAGTGGCTCGCGGGTGTCAGGCACTGTTCTAGATGTTGATCATCATCATAATTACGGGCTAGGAAGGGCACTTGCATGTACTGACTCATCTAGGGGAGGTGCTAATGATACTTCTATTTTCGAGGTGAAGTAAATGAGGCCCAGAGAGGTTACGTGACTTGCTCAAGGTCACACAGCTAGGAAGTGAGTGGAGTGGGAATTCAAACCCAGGTCACTTTTTCCAGAGTCTACAAATGTTTGCTGTTAACATTATTAGTAGTGGTAGTTATTTTCATCTCCTCGTTCTTGGAACTGAAAACTGAAACTTGGAGCATGGAGAAGGAAAGAAGGAGCCCTTTCTATGGTCTTACTATTCCTGTCCTCTGATAAGTAGACACCAATTCCTGACCCCACCTGCTGTATCCCCAGAGAGTGATATACAGTAGGTGCTCAATAAATAGATTTTGAATGATAAGCAAACACCTGGTTCCAAGTCCAGTGAAACTCCTTTCTCTCCCCAGGACAAAACATTTCATATCCCCAGGTGTTTGCAGGCTGTGCTTCAATGACAGTGTTGTGTAGACCGAACTGTGTCCCTCTCTTCCTTCACGCTGAAGCTTTAAGCCTCCATGTGATGGGATTTGGAGGTGGGGACTTCGGGAAGTAATTAGGGTTAGATGAAGTCATGAGGGCAGGATCCCCATGTTGGAATCAGTGCCCTCCCAGGGAAGGGAAGAAGGGAGAGAGCATTCTCCTTCCACCCTGGGAGGACACAGAGAGGTCGCAAGCCAGGAAGAGAGACCTTACCAGGAGCCATGTGTGCTGACACCCTGATCCCAGCCTTCCCAGCCTCCAGAACCGAGGAAAATAAATGTCTGTGGCTGAAGCCCTCGGGTTTGTGGCATTTTGTTATAGCAGCTCAAGTGCACTCATACAGACACCTCTGCAACCCATCACCTTTACTGATGTGTTAAACACTTGGCCCCTGGTATGCTCATCCTATACTTTCAAAGAGTAAAAAAAAAAAAAAAAAAATTGCAAGAGAATTTAGAGTCAGCCCTTCTGTGTCCTGTAGCGCTTCTCCATTCTGAAGAATTTCATCATTCCAGCAGAGCATTGAATTTATTCGGGTTGAGGGAAATGTGATGAGTTTCTTAAATCTGTGTCACCTGGCTATGGAATCCGCCCCGCCGAGCTAGGAAGGAGGCATTAACTACATCCAAAGCTGTGTGATTAACTTATTTGTTTGCCTACAGAGCTAAAATGAAAAAGCAGGAAGCTGAGTGAATCTGCACGAGCCCCGTTTTGAAGTAAGATTGTGAGAAAACCTGAGACGTGGGTTTTAATTCACATTCCCTGAGCTTACCATTATTATTATTTTTAATGGAAAATAACTTTGCACAATCTTGCTTCGTTCTAAATGGAGAATGTGCAATATTGTCTAACGCAGGGTATGAAGTTGATTTAGTATGCATGATTTTTCTCCCCTCCCACCCAGTACTTTTGGTTCTTTGTACACATTCAATATCGTTACATTTTTGCTTAGAACATATATATTTTCCCCCTGAACTTTTCTCGATTGCTTTTTTATCAGGTTTACAAATCAAATCAAATAGGTATATTGCAGAGCTCTGTGATATTATTTTCTGAGCTTATAGTACAATGTATTGAATTATGCCACTCCATGCTCTGCTCCTGCTATTCTCTTCAGATTGAGAGAGAGGGACTGTGGACCCTGTAAATTCACTTGGCGCCCAGCATTACTGGCTAAATCAAGACCACTATTCAGGCTGCAAGAAGAGACAGGGCAAGTGTTCGTTACACAAATCAATTTGGTCCAAAGTACATCGCAGTGGGTACTCAACCATCGCTCACATAATATTGTCAACTTAATCAAATAATGCCTCGAAGACACTCGCAAGCTTTTCTCTCTGAGAAATAACTTGATTGGTGGAGGAGGAAGAAGCAGCTGGCTATTCAAAGGGACACTTTTTATTTATCACCGTTAAGCACTTTGGGCATGGAGAAGAGGAAGCCCGTAGGAGACGAGGGATGCTGAATATTCACTAGGCTGTGCTGGGAGAAAATTGTGCTCATTAGCGTCCTGTCTTGAGTGTTGGATTTCGACACCCTCATGCAGAATTGGGATGCTAAAGGGGGGGGGGGGAGAAAAGAAGAAGCTGGACCCAAACCTCCTTTTCTGGAATGACACAATCAATATTCGGTGAGCGCACATCATGGGCCACAGTAAAAAATTACTCCATATAGTGTTTATCATTGAGGTGTTCGTGTTCTAGTCAGAGAAGTAGGTAATCTGATAACAAAAAAATATATATGGTTAATAAGGGCTCATGAGAGAGGAAGCATCTGAAGCAGCCTGGTTTGGTTTGATTTGGGGTTGTTGTTGGGGGATAGGGCCCTATTCACAGAGCTCGTCGCTCTGGTTCCCGCCCAGACTGAGAGCACAGGCAGTTAGAACTCCCAGCGAATTTCACTTCTCTGTGCAAGCGCTTGGCAGGTGCCCTCTAGGGCTGGGCTGTCTTTAGACCTTGACCCTGAGAGGCCATTGAGGGCTGAAGTATGGCGTGCAGGATATGGAGTAAAATACCTTGGGTTCTTTTCCTGGCTCCACCATCTCCTGGCTGTGTGACTTTGGACAGGTGACTTAACCTCTCTGAGCTTAAGAGGGTGGGATCAGTGGGATCAGGTGTGAGAAACCCCTAGCCCGATAGCGGGGTCAGAGTAGGACCTCAGCACGGTTTGATATTCAATATCCTATTCCAGATCCATTAGCCAATTCTACACAAGGCTCATAAGCAACCAGTAGACAGTAGTGTTCAGCATCAACCGTTTCGACTTGGGATTGGGGAGGGGCGAGTGGCCTCACACAGCAGTGGTCCTTATCCAGGGGTCCAGGGATGTCTGTGTATCCTTCAGGGAGTCTGTGAACTTTATATCCACAGGTTCCAGGGATTAGGGTATTATTAACATTTTGAAGGGACCATTTTTCTGCCGGCTACAGGTATCTGTTGAGCCCATGGCTGGTACGACTGGGGAACTGAATGTTTAATTAAATTCAACTTTAATTAAAATTTAAACACTGACACTTGATTCAGTTATTAAAAGCCTTTTAGGTGTGTTTTGAAAATCTTGGCTATTCAACTGTCAATTTTTCAAAGTCTAAATATAGATAAGGTATTTCCAGTGAAAATGGAGTCTCCATGTTGAGATGATGAGCCGTAAGTACAAATTACATATAAGATCTCAAAGACTGGGGCACTTGGGTGGCTCAGCGGTTGAGCGTCTGCCTTCGGCTCGGGGCATGATCCCGGGGTCCTTGGGATCAAGTCCCATACCCAGCTCCCCACAGGGAGCCTGCTTCTCCCTCTGCCTGTGTCTCTGCCTCTCTCTCTGTGTCTCTCATGAATATGTAAGAAAAATCTTAAAAAAAAAAAACAGATTTCAAAGACTTAGGGGAAAAATAATTTAAAATTTCATTTACATTAATTACATATGAAGTACTAGTTTTAATAAATTGGATTAAAATAAATATATCCTAAAAATTAATTCCACATGTTTCTTTTTACTTTTCTGAAATGTGGCTTCTAAGAGCTTTGAGATATGTATGTGACCCCTGTTTCATTTTATTGAAAGGGACTGCCCTAAAGCGCATGATCACCGTCCTTGAACTGTATCTAGTACTTGGTTGTGAGTACATGTGTTTTTTATTTCCATCGTGTAAGAGAGGAAAAATAATTTTCCCTGTGTTCTTCTAGGTTCTTGGCTAAAACACCCCCTGATAAAAGAGAGATTAACAGGAGACGAAGAAATAGGAGCTTAATAAGAGGTATACCTCCTGTAGACATGGGACCTACCCAGGAAAACCAGCTTACTCCCTGGAATGGTCCAAGCCACCAGCTTGAACACCATCTCCAGCTAAAGACAGAAGATGCTGACTAGCTGGGGGGCTAGTCATCGATGGGTTTATCTGGAAAAGCACAGTAATCAAGGGTGAGGTTGTTCTCCCCATTGAGGCCATTGTCTTGCTTTTGAAGAGTTTCTAGAGATTTAGTTATTTTCTTTTCCTGCGACCTCCAGGAGGGAGACACCCCTACAAATGGAGAATTTCCTTATAAATGTAAATTTCTCTTACAAAAGGGTAACTTCTAGTCTTTTCTGAGCTTCTCCTGTGTCTGCTGCTTCTTAAAAATAATCATCCCAAAAATAACCCTCATGCCAAAGAGGCATATTTTGGGGTGGCAAAATATAATTTGGTACCGTTCTCGTTTTATTTCTTGTGGTTGTCTCCCCCACTACAGGCGCTCAGCACTGTGCTTCCAACCCTCCAATTTCTCTCTGAATTCTGATTTCTGCTGACAGCTGCACCGCATTTTACTCATCCGTCCTTGTGATGGTCACCTGTGTCGCCTCCAGCAACCTGGGACCACAGACAACTCTTGATGGGATCTTTTATCCCTTCTTGCATCTGAGGCGACAGGCTTAGAAGGGTTTAAGGAGCTGGGCTAGTATGTGACAGGCCTGGAGTTTAGGTCAGAGATATCCAGGGACAATTATCTTTTGCCTGTGCTCCCACGAGGTACCTGGTCCTCCCTGAAGATGGCACACAGGTGAGCTCAGGAATGCCTCATAGGCTCAGAGAGGAGACGTGGGGCGGGGCCACACTCTCAAAGGCACATACAAAACTCTGCAGATTCTCTCCAACAGTCATCCCTGGATTGGTCGATATCAAAATCCAATTTCACTAGGATTAGCCTTGGGTTGCTCAGAGCTATTCATTGAATTAGGAACGATTATAGCAGAGGGAGCCCCGCGGTTCTTTATTAAGGTCTTTGCGGAAGCACTAAGTGATCTTCAGGAGATTAAAGTGCCAGTGGTGTTTTCTTAACATTTATAACCTGCGCCGATATCTGGGGAGTTTGTTTATTAGGAAAAATTCTGCGGCACACATCCTGCCTCCTAATAGGGCCTTCGAACTGCGCCAGAGCAGAAGCTGGCTTTGCCGTCCTAATGAGCTTATTTGGGAACCTCTGCCAAGTGCTGCCTGGAAACCCACCTCCTGAGGCCAATGGACTTCCCATCCGAGTGGGGTCCTGCAGCCTTGTCTGCATGATGGGGAGGCTGCATCTGAGAGCCGTCAGTGTCGGTGGGCTCCGAGAAATGGACGACAAAAGTGAATGGTTATTAACACTGTTCGTAATAGGAACGATAGGTATCCCCCGTGTATTCATGGGACTTACCTGTCATGATACTTTGCTTTCTTACCCCACTCAGAAGGGCCCAGCAGACAGGCATTTATCATTTCACCCGTATGCAAAGAGCAGGAGCCGTGATGTTAGCCCTCCTGCAGCTCGCTTGTAGCAAAGCCATCGATACTCACCGAGAATGTACTGTGCACTCCGGGGTATAGTTCTAGATGGTGCAGTTTTGCCCTCCCAGGGGGACATCTGAACCCAAGATTTGTCTTGGTTGTCTTGCTCACTGTCATATGGTTGGTGGAGGCCAGAAATGCTGCTGAATATCTTAGGGTGCTCAGGACGGCCAACACCAAAGAATTAAGCAGCCCCAGTGTCAGCATTTCTGCTGCTGACAAACTGCTGCGGGTGGCACGGGGCATGGTAGGGACAGAACAGTGGATGGAAACTCCCGGGTCTCTGTTCTCACGGACTTCCACATTCTGGTGGACAAGACAGTTTCAACATGGTAGAAACTAACAGAAGCCTCTAATACAAAGGCAAGAAGGGGTATGTGCTATAAAAAGAGTGAACAATTAGGGAGACAGGAGATGCTGACGGTTGTGATAACAGGGCCAGTGAGGACTTCTCTGGTGGGTGCTGTTGGGGCAGAGAGCTGGTGGGCAAGAGGCGGCAAGCCACATGGGCATCTGGGGAGAGAATTTTCCAGGCAAGCCCAAGGAGGAGAGGATTTTCCAGTCCAAGGAGGAAGAGGTGTGACACCTGTGGAGGGAGCATGCTGCGTGCGTGGAAGGAGGAGGCAGGGGGCCAGTGAGTTAAGGAGGGGAACCTCAGGAAGCAAGGGGGTCTGGACCAAAGCATGCTGGATCTCACAGCCCAGGGTGAGGGTCTGGACTGGAGCGTTCTGAGAGGGAGAGTGCCCTGGCCATTCTACTTCTACCTCTCGCACCCTTTGTTCTCTCAATCTCCTCTTGTCTCTGAGCGAGCAGACCAGGGGTCATTTGCTTGGTCTTTCTCTTCTACCTTCTGATCTCCCAAACATGGTTATGAGGCACCTTTCCGACTCAGCTGGGTCCCACTTTTGGAGCCGAAATGATACTTTAGAAGAATCAGACACAGGTAAATCAAGAGTGGTTCTTCCAGCCGTTCATTCTGAGTAAGCCTTGATATGTACTAGTCTTCAGGGGTGTAACTACCAACCAGGTAGCCCCCATTTTTTGAGAATACACATTCTTGGATGTGCAATTTCTTCAGCAGCTTTCTCAGCATTTTCTCATTATTTTATTTTTGTCCTTAGAAATTTCACTCTGTGTGTTTGCCATAAGTTTCATCGACCTTCTCAGGGATGCTGTGACTGCTTATCCACCAGTGTGAGGTACAGTGTTAGGTTCAGGGAACTCACAGACCTGTCCTTATTTTGAGAGTGTTGGCTGCCTTTCAGGAGGCTGGCGGAGGGCCTCTCAGCCCAGCGAGGGGTGTCATTACATCCAGAGGTAGGTTCACCAAAGCAGCCTGAGAGCCCGGACTGGGGTGAAGGGAAGACTCACATCTCCTCGATGTAGGTAACTCATTAGAGTTCCCAGTGTGACCGATGGGACCCTAGGACAGCTCGGACAGGGACATTCTCTCTCCTCCTAGACCTGGTGTGAGGCCAACCCTTTGGAGAACCTCATGCCACTTCAGTGGTAGAAAATGCATCCACCGCCTTGGTAACAGCTACTCATTCTATGTGTACTTCAGGTTTGTCCATATTTAGAAGAAGATTACGATGGTGGATTGAATGTGGCCTTCAAAACATGTGTTCACATCCCATCCTTCGTAAATCCATGAATATGACCTTATTTGGACAAAAGGTCCTTGCAGATGTAATTAAGGATCCCAAGATAAGATCTAGGATGAGCTTTACAATTTTAGGGTGACTACTGCCCTTATAAGAAGAAAAAGGCAGAGGGAGATGTGAGTCCCAGATGCACAGAGGGAAGAAGGCCATGTGAATCGGAAGACAGAGATTGGGGAAAGGCAGCTTCATGCCAAGAAAGCACCGGAAGCTGGAAGAGGCAAAGATTGTCTGTCCCCTGGAGTCTACGGAGGGGGTGTGGTCCTGCCAGCACCTTCACTGTAGATGTCTGGGCTTCACAATCATGAAGGAGTATATTTCCGTTGCTTTTAGCCACCATGTTTGTGGTAATTTCTTAGGTGGTTAATGTAGGGACCTAAAACCCAGGCTTATCCCAAATACGTTTTCCCTGACAGTTCCCAGCAAAAGGTCTCACCCCGATATACCCAATAGGAGAGTCAGTGAGGACCATTCTGGAAGGCTTCACCCCTCCATGCCCCAGGCTCTGTAGTGGGCCTCTGGATTCTGATGCTCTCTTCCCTCTCCTCTCCATTCACCCGCGATGTCAGAAACACTTTTGGTTTGTTTTCCATTTTACGTGTTATCTTTAAAAATTACTTTAAATACACAGGTATTCCGACATAACAATTTATGAGCATTTGTACACATGCCCGCACTACAAAATGATTAATTGAGCGTTGTATGTTTTTATCAAAGGAAACAACGCGAAGATTTCTCCAAAGTCCTGTTTGACTAAAGATGATTAATTTTAATTTTCACATGAGCGGCATAATGCTATTAATCATTTAATATGTTTAATCATAATCTCTGTAATTCCTAATTAGGTTTATTAAGCTGAAACATCCAGCAGTTATGTACAAATCCAAATCTAAGTTTCTTTCTTGGGATGAGAAGGGGCTTGCTTTAATTTGCATTCGAACAGCAACTCCTTTTTTTTTTATTTTTTTTTTATTATTATTTTTTTTTATTGGTGTTCAATTTACTAACATACAGAATAACACCCAGTGCCCGTCACCCATTCACTCCCACCCCCCGCCCTCCTCCCCTTCTACCACCCCTAGTTCGTTTCCCAGAGTTAGCAGTCTTTACGTTCTGTCTCCCTTTCTGATATTTCCCACACATTTCTTCTCCCTTCCCTTATTTTCCCTTTCACTATTATTTATATTCCCCAAATGAATGAGAACATATAATCGAACAGCAACTCCTAACTGGAGGGAAGAAATGGACTGCAAGCTAGGGTCTCAGCTGCTGAGTCTGCAAACTTAGAGTCTTAAGTCCGAGTACCAAGATCCCAGCCACGTGATTCAAGGACATCTCTAGGTCTTGGTTGTGTCACCACACCTCATGTCACCAGCAGAGAGAACACAGCTCCTTGCTTTGTTTGGGCCTGGGTATTATAATATCATATGCGATTATCACTAGAAGATGCAAAGTAGGTGGACCATTCACTCCTTCACTCATCACTTTATTGATATACTCGTCATCCCTCCCCCTGCTCCATCAGTGACTCAGCCAACCATCTGACCTGCGTGTATCATTTGTCAGCCATGGCTCAGCCCTGGTGTCGGGTGCTGGTCACATCACACCCTGTGACGATCCATAAGTGGCCCCTCTTCATTTTTATCATGAAATATACGCTCTTGCTCTGCACACAGGACCCTTTGTGATCCTACCCCTGCCACCCCCCACAGTGTGCTGTTCTGACTGTCCTTCCTGCACATGACCAGTGACACTAAGGTGAACATGTACTTACTAAATCCAGACCCCAATTTCACCTCCACGTCTTTGCCTGTGCTTTGCCCTCAGCTGGCACAACATGGGCCCCCTTCCTCTCTCCCATCAGACATCTCCCACGGAAAACGCAAGCTCCAGAACTGACAGGCCTCGGAGACCATCCAGCTGTGTGGTGTGCCTCTGCTTTAGGTTTACTGGGCCCTCTGTGAGTCACTCTGATCCCAGCCTCACGACTGTCTTTCTCCTACTTCCCTCTCTTGCACTGAGCTGGGAACTGCGTGTGTTCAGAGGCTAACTTATGTGTCCAATATATAGCAGCTGCTCAGTAAAAACATGTTTAACAAGCAAATGAGAACCTTTCCTCTCTCTGTTTCCTGAGAGAGGCTTTTTCATTCCTTGTTTTTGACATTTTGAGAAAAAGTCACCATCACTCGAAAAAATTCATTGCCTTCCATTCATTGAGTTCATGTGCCAAGAACTCTGCCAGGTTTGGCCTATATTACCGCATTCAGGCTTCACAGAGCCTTAGAAGGTGTTCTGTATTGTTATTACTCATTTTCCAGGTTGGAAGACTGTCACCATCCTCCTCCTTTATTCCACTCCAACAACACAGACAAAATGACCAAGCTCAGTGTTGTCATTGTCATGACGTAGCGCTTCAAACTTGCAGAGGTCATCCTTCTGATACCAAACCAGCTTGGAAGAGTAGGGTGCCAGCCACTGGGAGATCTTGACTTCAAAATGCCATTCAGGGGGTACTAGGAAGGAGAATGCAAATGAAGTCTGCCAAGAAATACAAGAATTGGCAAGAAAATCACTAATTATGCCCATGTCATTGTGATATATACGATCTATAAATCACCTTTATATATAACATTTCTATTTATATGTATATATAAAAAATATAATTTATATATATGTATGTACATATATATATTTCACTTTATGAAGTTGTCTTCTCTGTGTCTTTATTATCTTACACCTGCTTGGTTGCTTTGATGGTTTTGTCCCAGTGATATGCTTCTGCATTGTTTAAAAGTAGGTGAGGCCAACCCCTTCCTCATAAATTACATGGGCTTCCACATAGGTTTTCCATTATAGTTTTGGAGAAGCAAGTAGCTCATGTGGATGGCATCACCTGCCACCCAGAGGCAATAGATGCTAATTGCAGAGAAAGTATCTAGAAGCATCTCTAGAACCGAGAGTATGGGGATGGCTATAATGATACCAAATATTACTATGACTTTTCTTCTAGTTTCTGCTTATGTTGTGCTGATATAATATCATGCTTTCCAAGACTTTTATTATGCCAAGAGTGGGAAGCAGAGTAATGAGTTACGCTAATAGCGTAGCCTTGTCGACACCAAGATAGTCCATAGAATATCCTGGAGGTGTCTAGATCCATGCTGTCTGACCTGGAAACCACTAGCTATGGGTGGCTACCGAGGACCTGAATTGTGGCTAGTGTGAAGGAAAAACTAGATTCTATATTTTTCTTAATTTTAATTCATTCAAACTTAAATAGCTATGCAAAGTCAACTGTAATGGACGGTATGGACGTGCATGACCAAGAAATCAGAAGATAAAACCTTAAAAAAAAAAATAAGTCAATCAGATGGCTACTTGGACTGCAGAACACCGAACAGCCTTCTCAAATGTTTTATTACATTTGCTAACGTTTTATCTGGACAGTCGCAACAATTATGTAGGTGTATCTTAAGATTTTGATTAAGGGGATATACCCTCTCCTACCTTTAATGAGGAGGTTTTCTCTGATTGCCTGTTAAAACTCTCCGAACACCTCATGCCAACTACCCCTCCCCCTGCTTTATTTTTCTCCACGGTGCTCTCCTCCTACCAGTTCCGAATGTATTTATTAATAAGCTTATTGCCTCCCCTGCCCCCATAAGAATCATGCTCCATGAGGGCAGGAAGTTTGTCTGCCTGGATGTTAAATAAATACTCGTTGAATGAATGAATGACCCAGCGGCTCCTTCCTTGTCCTTCTTCCTTTGTTCCAGCATTTTCCTACCATTCAGGGGAAGCAAAAGCACTTTGGAAAGAGCACACAGGTCCACTCAGAGCCTCTTTACTCTTGTCCTTTTAGCAGACAGATGACGCGGCACCAACGGATGGCCAGCCCCAGACACAACCTTCTGAAAACACAGAAAACAAGTCCCAGCCCAAGCGGCTGCACGTCTCCAACATCCCCTTCAGGTTCCGGGATCCGGACCTCCGACAAATGTTTGGTGTAAGTAGTGCGTTTCTCCTCTGCTGTGCCCACTCTGGGGTCCCCGGAGCCCTTTCCTCCTCATGTAAGTCTTTGGTATTTATAACATGAAGATGAGATGTTTGCATGGGGGAAAAGAAAGGCATTTTAAATCCTAGTCTGTAGGTATAGTGGGGCCAGAGTCTCTTTATGATTTTAGTGTAAGTGTCTTTGTATACGTTCACCATGTTCCCATTTGCCAAATGGTCTTCTAATTAGTAACTGGAAGGTCAAATGGGAAATGAGCTCCCAGGAGAAATAGCATTGAAAGGAGCCCATTGACGATCCTAAATCGAGTAGCTCAGGGCCCCATGTCATGACTGAAATAAACATTCTGTGTCCTTTCAGCTCTTCTTTCTTTTGTAGATGCCACGGTTATCATGCCGTATTCCTACAGACCTCACTCTTTCCCAGGCACTGGGCATTTAAGATTTCAGAGGCAGCTTTAGAGATTAATGAGTTCTGCATTAAGCTTCATTGAAAAGCAAAACAAAGAAAGCCAGAGATTTCTAAGTCTGACTTGCCTCCTGCAGTATACATTCTCCTGGAACCAATGATGAGGATTCAGAGGTCCTGTGCCTCTGAATGGTTCTAGAAGCATCTCTAGATGCTGTGATGTTCTGTGCCACAGATGACAGCCTTGCCCAGGTACCATGATTGAAACACAGAGCAGGGCAGAAACCACCATCAACCAGGAGAAAATAGATGATAGGGTTGCTTCCTTGTGGGACATGATGACTCGGATTCTCTTTCTGGACGAAATCTTGCCCTGTCCACCTTGAGAAAGAATGAGTTAGCCACATCTTCGGGCTCAGTTCTGCCAAAGGACAAAACTCTGTCAGGGCTTAGATAGCCTTAGCTTTTTAGGGTTTGGGGCTTGGTTTGGTTTGGGTTGGGTTGGGTTTGGTTTTTGGTTTTTCAAATGTAGTCAGCCTATTTGTCCATGACATCTATCCTAGTGTTGATGAGAGGTGTCTGTGGATTCTCTGAACAGAACTACATCTTTAGCATTTGACTTAGAGTAAAGGTTGGCTACCTGGAGATTCTTCTAAGAGTTTGTGGATGGATGCAAATGTTACACAAGGAATAAGAAGAGGCAAAACTTTACTGCCTAATCCCGGCCAAAACAGACATCATTCCCCCAATGAGAAGGGGAGCTCTGTTTCATTACTCTGCGATTGTGGGGTTAGCTTGCTTGCACCTTTTATTTCTTTAACATGCATGATGTTTATCAAGTCCGCATCTGACACAAAGGCAGAGCTAGCGTCCTAATATTCAGATACCCAGACTTGAATCCTGACATTTCAGAGGAAAAGGTCAGCTTCTGCACTTTTATCTCTCTCGTTTGGTAATAACCTTGAGTTGAGCCCTCTAACTCTTGCAGAGTAGAGATACCCTCGGGCACTCTCAGGTCAAAGATGACTTTGAAAAGTGCAGAGCATTCAAAGTGAAAGTGGAGGTTAAGTGTGTATAAAGCAGTGAGACCAGGTTTGAATGATGGGCAGCCAGAGGAATTAGATTCCTTTTGCCACGTCAGGTTAGAAAGCCTTGCTCTGCAGTCCATCTTTACTCGTCAGGTGTCCCTGGGATGTTGGCTTTGAATTTGGCCCTCTTAATGACCATCCTGGTGTTCTTTCTTGGTGTCACTCACTGCAACCCACCCTGAGGGCGCTCTTCCCTCCCTGGTCTTCTCGGTTATCTTGAAAGTCACCGGAGGGCTACACGGCTGAGTCAGAGGGGTATTGGCAATATCCACAGCTGGAACTCCCCAAGACAGCACCCTTTCTTGCACGGATATCTGAGGCTCTCTGTTATTACGGGGCGAGGGCAGGGGATGCAGAGCAAAGTCTTGTCAAAGATCGAATGTACTACCAGTTTTCAAGCCATGATCAAAATTGACTGGTTTCAGAGCCAGTTTCTGTAAAAATCATAATTTTCAAGCAGCTGACAAGACGTCGACTTGACAAGATGATAGATAAGCTTAGTATCCATTAAGAAAATACAGCATACATTGAGTAATATTGAAATTAATTTCATTCATCACAAACAGCATCTGGGTTCATTTTAAAAGTACAGAAGAATTTTTTTTTATGAGTTTCAGCTATAAAAATTTTCAGGCACTTACAGGTTCCTGGATTCCTTGTAATAATGCTGAGGCCTCCTTAGTCTACAAGCACTATTCTGACAAAATGGAATTGAAATACTAAAAATCTGTTCTTTCCAGCCGAGCACTGGGAAGGCAATCCCATTCTGGTTATGTGATACATTTAGTGGCATGAATCATGTTGAACAGCATCTGTAAACATTCTGATTGGCTTCCCACACAGTTGAGAGAATTAAGTGTGGTTTCTTCTTTTAGGTCACAGTCACTGTTAGAAATGACATTTTGATTCCAGGCAGGTCTTTTCCAAATCATCTGGACATGAGATAGCTCCTCTCCTTCTGTTGCTCTATTTTGCGTTGGCCCCTTCACTTTGGCAGGGGCTAGAATGGGGAGTAATTACAGAGAAAAATCCTGAAAGAGATTTTTGTGCTTTTCTTCTTTGTCTCCTTTTGTTCAGTGCAGCCATGGAGATCTGAAACCAAAACCAAAACAAGACAAAAAGGGAAGCTCCTTTCCCAAACTGCCTAAAATCTTGCTGTGCTCGTAACCACTTTTGTAACCATTAATAATTCAGCTGTGAAGTTT
Organism: Canis aureus; assembly: GCF_053574225.1. NCBI lineage: Eukaryota > Metazoa > Chordata > Mammalia > Carnivora > Canidae > Canis > Canis aureus. The sequence continues at coordinate 43,460,025 of NC_135618.1, forward strand.
GCAATTTCTGCAGGCCTAATGGTCAGTGTAGGTACTTCACATTTTGTTTTTAATTTGTGGCTTCAGGGCCTATTTATTGCAATTCTGGCGACCTTTCTTCCATTATGTTTTTCAGTACTTGATATTCTTCATTTCTTCCTCCTTTGGAAGCATTTGTTCTAGTGGTTGGCATTAAATCTTCTAACTATTCAGAGATTTCCTTCCTTCTTTCTTTCCTTCCTTCCTTCCTTCCTTCCTTCCTTCCTTCCTTCCTTCCTTCCTTCCTTCTTTCCAAGATGGAACATTTCTTTTTTTTTTTTACTTTTTTTTTTTATAAATTTATTTTTTATTGGTGTTCAAAGATGGAACATTTCTTGGTCAAGAAGTTATGTGGCCCTGGTGGAGTCAGAGTCTTTTCACGCCACCAGTTGGGGCGTGAGAGAACAGATCAGGGGCGTTGGTTCTGGATGTTTCACTGGAAGAAATGTTGGTTCTGGCCTGGCTACTTCATTCTTGAGCTCTGTCCTCATCTCAGGGAGCATTCATGAGGGTGTGCATCTTTTCTGTTTGAATTGTTGATGATCTCATGAAAGGAACGTGTGGATTTCCACCAAATTGATTATGATGGCTTGCTTTTGGACAGAATGGTTCTTTAACCTAACATTTAAAATTTACACACACCTGGGTTTGGGGTGAGAGAGGTGGTTATGATATTTCCAGACCACTGACCTGACATATTGCATCATAGAACTGTTTTCAGAAGCCAGCTACTCAGTGAGTGTAAGATTAAGATTTGCACAGTACCCCTGTTGACGTCACAGCCTTGCTTTTGTTATCAAAATACAGACCCTCTGGGTGTGAATATGATCGACTGAAGTCACTCATTCTTGTCACCCAAAAACAGGTCACGTGACTTTCAGAACATGCAAAAGAAGTTTTCACAGTCACCTTTTTAGTAATAACATAGAGATGGTTGCACCTTTGGCATTAATGCCAAATTCCATGCACCATGCTGTTATAACTAGTGAAGTCTTTTTTTTGGACCTGGCATGGTGCCTTCCATTTCTGCATTCCAAACATGAAGCCAATCCTAGGAAAACTGAGATGATGCCTTTTTCTTTGCCTGCGTGTGCTCTTTGAACTAACCTTTACTTTCATGTTTTATGCTGTATCCACTGAGCATCTTCCACAGTTTTTCAGAGAAATATTATTTGATCTGAGAATGTCTCAAAATGCCTGGTACGTACTTGCCCCAGTGCGTCCCTATAAGCTTCCGGATTTTATTCTTGATACAGCTATTGAGACACCTTGCGTGGATCCTGAGATGTTGTTGAATGCGGCTGCACATGGGTGTTGAGCAAACTAATGCGAGTTAAGTCTGCGAGTCATGTCTATTTAAACTGAACATGTGCCAGCTGTGTTTACATCATTAGTACCAAACTTCCCAATTAAACTGTTGATACTATAAATATAGTACGCAACTGTCTCAGGAATGGGGCTCATATCAGCGTTCTTCTCACTGCTCGTTTCACTGGCTCTGAGAATCATCCACCCAATGGCAACTGCCAGAGAGGCAAACATTTGAGACCATTTCAGGGCATATGGTGTCATTGTTTCATTTAGGGAATGACACATGCTGGGATTACTTCTTGATTGGTTGGTTCTGTCTCAACCCAATCTTATTTTAAAGGGAATGTTTTCATGTTGACTGCTTAGAGAATGTTCCACGATGACATTTGCCTCATGGTTTTGGAAGGAGTCCTTTACAAGCTTCCCTGTTCATAAATATGTGTGCTTTCACGCTCGTAGGCCTGAAATAAATATGATAGCATCTGTGTGGACTGAATAGTCCGAGGAGGTCGTATGGAAATCACTGGTTCTGGGGAGATCACAAGCTAGCAGAGTGTTTACTACTAAATTCAGTTCACCTTTGAACGGCAAATCCCGCATTTCCCAAAACTGAAAGTTTTCTTCTTCTATTTTTAACAACGTTCTCTGCCCAAATCTAGGGCACTGAAAATGCTCTGTAGAATATTCTCCTGACCCAAAGGAAATTAGAGTGTCCACAAATTGCAGGCTGAGGTAGCTACCAGTTTCCTGGTATTTCCATTGTACCTTCTGGCAGTGTAGCCCTTCCTTCCCTCTCCTCTCCCAGCTGAGCATCTTCGTTTCTTCCAATCCTTCTACTTCTCTGGGAAGAAGAGAAGCACGTCCATCCACTCCACAAGACAAATTCCATCCGCAGTCCCCTGACTGCATCTGTATCCTGAGGCATGGGCACGTTTCCATGACATAGCTTTGGGTTTCCTTTTTCTCCACCATCAGAACTACTTTTGTTTCAAGGTTTTGAGCTATTTCTCTTCAACCAAGGTTTTGTGCATATTTCTTTTTCTGTCTTTCCAAGGAAAGTGGATTCATTTGTATGTTCCAGAGGATAGCCTCTGTATGTTTCAAATCTTTTTTTTTTTTCTCAAATCCTAGTAGGACCCTTTTGACACTTACTCTCAGCCCCCTACCCCCATGGCCGTATCGTGTGACTGAAGCACAGTGGGCAGGGGGGCTGCCTCTGATTCTCTGTGTTCTAATCATTTGTTCCTTTTCTGTCCCCTCCCAACCACTCTGTCCCCTGCTACATGGAGGCTGCTTAATGCTTTCCACCCAGGGGAGAGAGACGGAACACAGAATCTCCTCGGGCAATAAAGGATATAATAAAAATCCAGGCTGCAAAAGCAAATGGAATAATACAAAAGCTCAAAATAAAGGAAAAGAAGGATGGGCATATTCCTTCATATGGTTCTGTTTACTTTTTAATCACTAAAATGAGCACTTGCCCTCATTCTGCATCAGGGTAAAATTCCCATCATAGTTTTCCTGGGCCATGTCACATGCCTTTATGACGCTCTCTCCCACCTGCATGCTCAAGAAATACCCACCCATGAATTGTATTTCATGCAATCTAAGAAAAAGAGAAAGGACTCCAGTGTCAGGGGAAAGGGATCTTGGACTATCAGATGCTTCTGGTTTCAGGGTCTGTATTCCCTTCTTTTCAGGGTGTGAATCACAAATTGCTTGATGTGCATTTCTCACTAGGACTATGAGATTTAGCAAATTTAAAAAAAATGCAGGATAACAATAGCTGAATTTGAATGTTAGATAACATATTTTATTAAGTCTAAGTATGTCTTAAATATTGAGGGGACATAATTATCCTGAAAAATTTGAAATTTAAATTTAACCAGGCATCTTTGGCTGCCCCATTTGTAATTTGAAACCATGTTTCCGGGCTTAGCCATGTGGAGTTGTTTTCACTTGTTATAGAGCCTATCCTTCCTGATTGTTAAAATCTATTTATTTGTTTAACAAAATGGAGAACCATCTTGAGAGAAGTAGGTTTCGGCCCCAGGGCTAATCACAACTATGCTGGTGTCTTGATTATGATGGATGTCCATGTGGTGGATCTTGCTTTTATCTGTTTGTTCTTGTCTTATGTGGCCTGGCTATTACCCTAGCTTATATGGGGCCAAGGGCCACAATCCTCATCATCAGATTCTACTTGGACATTTTACTATCAAAATCTTACCTCGTCAAGGATCTTTCTCCTGGAGGCTAGTGGAATAGCCTAGGAGGGTCAGGTTACACACAAGCCACTTTTAATCTTTGCTGCTCAGTGCCTGGGAAAGCAACTGTGGACACATAAAGCAAGGAAACTAGAACTAACCACTCGATTACACATTTTGCACCAGGCCCGTACTAGGACATCTCACCTGGCGGGGTATCCAATAAAATGGAAATTGTTTGTGTGGTTGTGCTTTCTCCTGGTTCAAGCACATCTCTAAGGATACAACAACATAAAATGTCTATCCTTGATATTAAAAGAGGAAGAGAAAAAAAACAAACTCTGACTTGGGGTGCAATTACCAATGTGCATAATATGATTTACTCCATTTCTCTTGCTTATAAACATTTCTATTTCTTTGCAGCAATTTGGTAAAATCTTAGATGTTGAAATTATTTTTAATGAGCGAGGCTCAAAGGTAAGCAATTTAATTTACTTTAGGATTGTTTAGCTTATTTTTAAACGTTTGCTATGGATAATGGGAAACAACTGCACTGTTTTAATTAGCACATTGTGAAAATACACTTCAGTGGGAATTCCTTTAGAGACCTCCTCCAGTTTCAAAAATGGTGGGAAATACATTGGGTTCAGTTTAAATGTATAAGGGGGTAATTTAAAATTGCTGTTTTATACCTATCTATTTATCTATCTATCTATCTATCTATCTATCTATATATATATATTTATCAAGTTTCCAGAGGAAAATTGCCCATGCTTAAAAAATAATGTTGTTGCTACATTTTTGTTTTTCAGTGATAATTATGTTCTTTATATTAAAAAGTGAGTTGATAGTCTCATGCGCAGGTAAATATGTGATTATTCTGTATTAATAAAGTGCAGTTATTTTCCTGGGTTGTAGGGGAGAGAATTTCATATACACCAACCTTTTGAATATAATTTTATTCATTAGTATGTTTACCACTCCACATTTTGCAATTTGCCATTGCTTTGAATTTGTTTTTTGGTGTTTAGTTTTTTGGTTTTTTGGGTTTTTTTTTCCCGTAGAAGACCAATATTTAAATAGATTTTCCCAGAGCTAAAAGTGTTAGTAAAAACCAGGGGCAATATGGAAAGGCTCCGCACATTCAACATGGAAATATGTTGAGGGAAAAAAGGCCCACCTCTCTCAAAGCATCCCCTTTAACAGTGCTCATCAAAATGCAGTCCCTGGAGCAGAAACACCTAGGAACTTACCAGAAATGCAAATTCTCGGAGTCTAGCCCAGACCTCCTAAATCAGATGCTCAGAATGGGAGCCCAAGCCATCTGTGTTTTAACAAACCTTCCAGGCCCGTCGTTAAAGTTATCCACACCGAGTTTTCCTGTTTTAAGGAAATGCCAAGGCTTCATCTGAATGCAAAATACCCCTTTGCCCACCGGGGTTTTGTGGTTGCTAAAGTGTCCTCATCCCACTGCACGCACAGAAAACGCTAGAACTCTGTTGGAATCTCCCTTGAGGAAAGCAGTGCACTCGGCTTAGCCATAGATGCTGAGCCGTGCCAGTCCTGCTGAAGAACTCAGAGATTGACCTCAGCAGCCAGAAAGTGACCACTTTCAATGCCTCTGACTGGTTTCTAGAGCGCCGGTCCCCAGGCTGTCAGGAATTCTAAGCTCCCTTCTTGCATCCTCAGACTGCACAAGTGGATATTGGGACAAATTGCTTATCAGATACAGAGAGATGCTGGATTTAGCCCCCTAACTATCCTCAAGCAAGCAGTTTGGGACAAGTCAACATCTAGGAGGGTTACAAGAAGAAATGGTTTTCTCAAAAGGGACAAATGCCAGCCCTCTTGGGCACAGCAACCACCTCCTTCCTGTGAAGCAGACTTATTATTCCTTGGGCAGTCTGCACCCTTTCCCTCCTAACTAGGATGATGCAGATTGATGTGAGGGAAGAAAATTCTGGTTATTCTCCTCTCCACACCCAAAATGATGTTGCGATATGCTGGATGAGGGGGAAAATATCAATTCATTATACTCTCTGGTTCTGCTAGTTCAGGGGTCTTCTTCTCCCAGAATTTCAGATATTTTAGTTATTCTTAGATCAGTGACATGACCTCTAGGCTGGGGGAAACAGAAGTTAATTTCCTTTCTGCTTCTTTTTTTTAAAGATTTTATTTATTTATTATTTATAAGAGACACACACAGAGAGAGAGAGGCAGAGACACAGGCAGAGGGAGAAGCAGGTTCCATGTGGGGAGCCCAATGTGGATCCCTCCCAGGACCCCAGGATCACGAACTGAGCTGAAGGTAGATGCTCAACCACTGAGCCACCCAGGTGCCCCTCTTTCTGCTTCTTGTATGAAAATCATTATAAGGGCTGTTTCTATGCCTGCAACGTAAAGTGCATTAAGAAAATTTGTGCCCAGGGGCACCTGGCTGGCTCAGTCAGTAGAGCATGTGACTCTTGATCTCAGGGTTGTGAGCTCAAGCCCCACATTGGGTGTAGCAATTTCTTAAAAATAAAAGAAAATAAAAGAAAAAAGAAAAGAAAAGAAAAGAAAAAATGTGCCCAGCCTAACTAATCCTTTTCACTCAGGCTTTATGCATTCTTGGCAAAATCCTAGAAGATGACCCGGAATGTTAGCCAACTTTCATCATCTAATCCTGAGTCTGTAGTGATACTGCTTTTAAAGTTTTAATTTTTTAAATTTATATTTAATTTATATTTTGGTTTGTAACTTTTGCCAGTGGGGAGAAGCTATTTAATTCCTTTTTCGAGAGCTGTTTTGAGACATTAGAAGAATATCGTTTGCTATTTTGAAAGTACAATGGAGATACTATTTTAATACTTCCTCCGTCATTGCCGTGATTAGCCTGTCTCTGGGGCTTTAGCAATGGAGACCATTTAAGTTTGCCACATCCAGCAACTGAGTTTGTGAACCTGCTTTTTACTTTTGATTAGGAGACATCAAGAAGAGCCTGGGTGGGTATGCTCCCTCCAAAAAAGGCAGTCTGGCAAGTGCTGAGGCTGTTTAGGTATGACTGGAGCGTCCTCAAGACTGTCCTTTGGAGAACTAAATGGCAACAGCAGCTCACACATGGATATTTTTCAGACTTGACTTTATCCTCAACAAGAAAGGGCCTTTAAAAAAAAAAAAAGATTTTATTTATTTATTCATGAGAGACACAGAGAGAAAGGCAGAAACACAGGCAGAGGGAGAAGCAGGCTCCATGCAGGGAGCCCGATGTGGGACTCGACCCCAGGATCCTGGGATCAGGCCCTGAGCCGAAGGCAGATGCTCAACCACTGAGCCACCCAGGCGTCCTGGAAAGGACCTTATTTAAAGGAACATTTCCATTTACGTAGTTGGGAAACCTGAACCACCACCACGACCTCATGTTCATCATTTGGTGCAGGAGAAGCAGCCAGGAAGCAGGTGGGCTCCTAAGAGTGAGGAGCTCACCTTCTGGCCATTGTCTTAGGAGCCGGTCCCTGAGGCAGGTCACTCAGGGCTCAGTGAGGATGGCTTTGTGTTCTGGGTGTTTGGGGTGCACGTGTGTGCATGTGTGTATTCCCCCTACAAACACAGGCAGGATCTATGTCCTCCTGAGAACGTACAGCCTACATAGCTCACGTGTCCATGAATAGCTAATATACAGGGAAACCACATTTTAAAAGGATGCGCCAGACTTCAAAAATGAGAATTTGAGAGCAGTTAGGGCTGAGAGATCCCATAATTCATTTTTTTTCCTTTTAGGGGATATAAAAACATGTTGTTTAACTCTGAAACAATGGATTTGGGGGATACAGCCAGAGACAGCTACTTCTTCATGTATCCAGGAAATAGGGAGTCTGAGCTTTGATTCATTATGTATTTGTGAGTCCTGCTTCCATCCAGGTACAAGATGATGGCTGAATCCGTGGTGAGTGGGTCAGAGGTGTTTCCCGTCCTCATAGATTTTCCTGAGAGGTGGAGGACACAGCCCATTAAGACCTACAACTGTCATACTACACACGCTGTGCTCTGTGGCACGTGTGTGGCTGCTGAGAAGCCAGGCAAGCAGACCAATACCGTCAGGGGTGGAAGGCTTCCTGGAAGAAGGGGCATTGAAGCTCGGAGTGGCTATTGTCATGAGTAAGAATTTCCCAGGGAGGGGAAAGAGGGAGGGCGGTCTTCCAGGGAGAAGGAGCCGCACCTGCAAAGGTGAACCGGAAGAAATGAGACATGAAGCTCTTAGCCCCACAGAGAAATGAATTTTTAGACACATATCCACAGCTCCCCTCTTAATGGATAGTTCTCTCTCTGTACCAGCAACTAGAGGATTTTCACATAAGAGGAAAAACCAGTGTGCTCTTGCATCCTGGGTGCTTCAGAGCCTTTATTTAACAAATAAAATGTTATATGTGCATTAATTGCCAAAAAAAGGGGGGGGGGAACCATCCCCTAAGCATATTCCACAAAACCAAAACAGAAAAATAACTGGGATTTGGGAAGGTCAGAATAACAACTCACAGTGGATTTTAAAATAAGCCAGTCACGCTGGGCTGGCAGTCCATCTCGGGTTCCCCACCATCATGCCTTCCCCGGAGCGGTGCCTCTCCTGCAGCCAGGAGCCCTGTGCATCCTAGAACGCTAAGGATTCCACACCCGGCATTGCAACCAGCTGCTGTGCTCGCAGGCCAAGTCCAGAATGTGCTGCTTCCGTTCCCCTTTTTAAGGCTGGGATAAAAATATTCAGAATGTTTTGAAGAATTCTGAGTTGTGGTTTCCTTGAGATTGGATTCTGACCTTGAGGCAGGATAAAAGAAGTAGCCTCGGCACGGGTTTCAAAGAGGTGTCCAGCACCTGCCCTTGACAGAGCGGATACCTACAAACGGCCGGTACCTGGCGTCATTCTCCAGACAAGAATCCAGGCAGTCTTCTGGCCCAGGGAGGCCATATGACCTGGTGCCCTTGGGGGTTGCGGGAGCCTGTCTGATGGAAGAAGGAGGACAGTCCCTTTGGTATTTGGGGACTGTGTCGAAGCAAGCACTTCTGAACCCAACTTTCTAGAGTCTCTCCTAGTCATCTCAGCAGCTGGAAATAAGAAATATTGAGGATCTCAAAAAGAGAGAGAGGGGAGGAGAAAGAGCAAAGTTTAGCAGAAAAATGAAAGTAAAGATAAGAAGAATCCATATATATTATCTGACTTCAAAACAAAGTGAGAACCTGGGAATGTAGTGAACTACTTGCTTTGTAGTTCATGAACTTTACATGGATTTCAAACCTATTTCTGCCCCACCTCCATGTCTCCCTGACACACAGGGTACTGATTTTAGGCCAGTGTGGTTCGCCTTGGGGTCAGACAGGAATCACGATGATGCTTGGGGACGGTGTTTGGTGGGTGGGTGAAATGTTCCCTTTCATCTGGTTACCTACCTCGGCAGTGCTGTGGTGCTGATGACCGGTGCCCACGGGCAGCAATGATGCCACCAAACCCTCCATCGATAAGACTGGGACTGGGGATTTTCTTAGCTTGCCCAGTGAGAGAATGGCCCTGAAACAGCCAGCATCCTCATTTCCCTTATTTGTTAGCTGTATGACATTCTGTGCATGCTAGAGGGTTAGGTTTTGAGGGAAGGAAGTGGACACTGCCACTGGACAATGGCTGTACTCCTGCGCCTAAGATCCAGGTCACCAAGTCAGTTAGATACTCACCTCCGAAACTCACTCCACTCCATAGGTTGCTCCTTGGAAGTCGGCAACACGATAGCCTACTTCATACAATGGACAAGCTTTCCTTTGATGGTGTTTGGTGACATGAGAGGCCATGGAAATGCAGTTGCTGGGCCATACAGTAGCTTTCTCAGCAGACAGATTTCGGGGCTCCCCTCTGGGATTCTGATTGGGTAGATATGTGGCAGGACCCCAGAATCTAAATGTTTAATATGCTATGCTCCCCACTTCCTTTCACTGTGGGACCCTCTGACCAAGGGTCAGTGTCATTAATAGAGCAAACCCTCTCAAATCCTGTCTTCAGCCCATTGAAGAGCTGTTATTTCAAGACTAATCAGTTAGCCTAGCGTATTTTGATACCTTTCTCACTTGGGGATACCACCAGCGATGTACGAGATGAAGTTATAATATGCTCCTTCTGTTACGGAGCATAAAGTCCTATACTGATCAAATCATCCAGACCTATCCTGATCACAGATCCTCACAGTGGGACATATTATAAAAGGTTTTTCAGTCCAGTCCTCCAAAGTAAAGCTGCTTATTTTTTTCTCTATAGAATGCTGTCAAATAATCATTGAATTTAGCTTAAATCCCTCCACAGCTGGGACCTTCTGTAGATGAGCCCACATTGACGTTGGGAAGTTCTCTCTTCAGGCAGACCATGGGCCAACTCCTCTCTGAATACGCTGAGCTTTGGAAATCGCCTCAGCCACTTAGTGAGGGGTTGGGAGTCAGCATTAGTTGGCCATGACTACTTGCTATTCATAATTACTGTCTATTTTGTTAGTGACACTGAATATCAAACTGCCCCAGCTAAGCTGCAAACCAGCATGTCCCTTCAGTGAAGTTTACCCAGTTGCAAATAGGAGCCCCAACACATTGCATTGTTTCACCAGAAAGAGCTGGGCAAATTTACACTGGAATGGTTTCAAAAGGTTGGTGTATATTTCTGAACAAGATGTACAAATATTTTTAGGGGTTTTAAAAATAATGTGTCATATTTTCTGTACTCTTCTTAGGAACAGTCTCAGTGAAGAAAAAAAAAAGGTGGATTTTTACAATGTGACATTTAGTGGGGTTGTTTTTTTTGAGGCTGAAATATTAAAACCAAATATGCCAGTGGTGAAGTAAAGGGTCTATTTGTTATCTATCAGTACGAGAGGAAAGGCCCGGAGTGTTATTGTGAATAACATTCTTTTAACAAAGCTCCTTTATTTTCTACCTGTTGATTTGACAAATGAGTATCAAGATAATGTCTTAGAACGTTACTATATATACATACATTTCCCTTTTCAGTTAATGAAGTAGCCTGGAAATTTGACAAACTCAGAAGCATCTATGTTTTTGAGGGGGTGGGGGAGTATTAATATAAAAACATGTGACTTGAACTGTTTGCATTATTAATTGATGTTAATTTCAATTCATTTCATGTGATTATTTTGTTTATTAGATCAAAGAGTTTAAGATTTATTATGAAAAAGGTCTTTCCTTTTTTTTTTTAGGCTTCTAATTTTTATTTTTGAGAAGTAAAGGCTGTAAAATTGACAAATTTAAATAACCCTAAAATTGCATGAAGAAGAGATGTTCTTAAGACCACACGGCATGACTCTGTAGGCAATGTTAGAAGATTTTGGCATTCATTGTTGAATTCCGTGCACACGTTTTATTTTATTTCATTCTTAATTTGCATGTCAAGAAAGTGGTTCCCTTTTTTTTTCCTCGTTATTTCGTTTTCTTCTCTGTGAAGACACTGTAAATTTATTTTGATCTCCTTTTCTTTCCGTTAGACTTATTTTCTTCTGTAGTGACATTTAGAAAGGTATTTTTTTGGTATCATTCTTTGAATAATCTTCAGGGGTTACAGCTAACTGGTGACAGAAAAAAAAAAACAATCTCGTTCACATTTGTCGCTTACTTATTGCACATCTTCGTATTCTTATAATTTCTCTAATTTGCATGTTACAGAACTGAAGCCAGGACAAGACCTAGAAATTAAAGCGAGAGAACGTTACGCAGTGGTCGTTGACTGGAATAATAATCTGCATGTTGTTTTCCCTTCTCCCTCCTGCATGCAGGGATTTGGTTTCGTAACTTTCGAAAATAGTGCCGATGCGGACAGGGCGAGGGAGAAATTACACGGCACCGTGGTAGAGGGCCGTAAAATCGAGGTGCATGTCCAAAATATTTTCCTTTACATCTTCTTTATCAATGTCTGCTTCACGCTCATTCGTTGTTCCAGATGCATCATTGTGTCTTGTATGTGATCCTACTCCCTTCTCATTGTTTATATATATCTCTATATATTTATATATAAAAAGGAAAACTGGCCTTACTTTTTTTTAAAATTTTACTTTATTGTGTTATTCTTATTACTGATGAAAGGTGAATGGCAAAAGTGAGACAAAAGAAAGGTGACTGAACTTTTTTTAAAAAATTTTCTGTGTTTTGTCATCAATGGGTGCAGTAGATTCCAAACAGTCGAGACAGTATGCAAAACAAAACAAAATACAAGGCAGTTTTTTTTTTTTTTCCTTTTCTTTTTCTTTCCACTGCAGGGTTGACGAGGGATCCACAGTGGTGTCCAAATTGAGCCAAATTGTGAAAGCAGTAGCATTCGGAGGAATGATTGTTTAAAAAAAAAAAAAAAAAAACTGAGAGGTCTTTGTCATGGAACCTTTCTTTTTTTTTTTTTTTTTTTTTTTTTTGGTTTGTTTAAGAAGCCAGTTTGATCTTTGCACTCTTTTGATAATAAAGTGAATAACCAAACAGGATTTCCTGTTCAGTATCTGGCCACTCTTCACTGGATAAATAAATAAATAAATAAATAAATAAATAAATGCATGCTAAAATTTCAAGACTTAGAATCTATTCTTTCTGCCACTGGATCTCCCTCAACATGGCCACAGGGTTATATTTGTTAAAACTTAAAAAAAAAAAATACCAGTTAAAAATGCTTTAGTCTTTGGAGTAAGATGTTGCATATTTTGCCTTTCGTTTTCCCCCCTCGACGATAACGCTTAGGCCCCTCACCAAACTCTCAGTAACCATGGTAACTGTATACAAACCCATGCTGGCGATGGTGGTGAATGGTAAGTGGTGAAGTCCATCTGCCGCTTCACGTATTTAGTGCTGATTATCTATATACATATATATACCACGTGGATTTTTTTGACTTGTCGTATTAAGTTTTCTTGATGCTCTATTTTTTTGGGTACCGGTACGCCTGTAATTGAGTGTACGTTCTAAGCGAGCCTGGGAGGCAATGACTGGATTGAGATATGACAGTGCACATCTTACTCAGATTGTTAACTCCATATTGTGTTAAACAATGCACCCTCTCTTTTATCCTTTTGTTAGCTGTGACTTTAAAGCTTGAATGATCTTGTTAATTCTTGCGATGTAAAGGCTCTTGTTCCAAGTGTTGAATGCTAGATGTTGCTTTCCTGATGGTCCTTCCCTCCTAAAGTGTTGCACACGGCTAAATCTTGTTTGTCCCTCCTTTTTTTTTTTTTTTGACATTTATGTACCCTTGTACCTTGTCTCTCCCCTCTTCTACTCCACTGCATGTTCCTTCATATGAATTTTATTTTGTTTAAAAATATTTATTGTTTCTGTGTTACCATGGAGTACACGCATGCTTTTAAATCTTCAATTATGCAGTTCCTTTTAATTTGCTTTTACTGTCTCCTTATTAAACTTTTAAATGATATGACATTGCTTTATTGAAATGATTTGTAAGTTAAAATGGTTATGAAGTAAATGTAATTATAAAAATGTATGATTTTGTTATGCACCTACTGCCTTTTATAAATTAAAATGCATTTTAGTTTTTTTTTTTTTAATAAGTAATCACAGTCATAATGCATGCAACTAATTGAACTGTGGGCTGGCCCTGGCATATGTGCTCATTTGAGTTTTCTATGTACATAGGTAAATAATGCCACAGCACGTGTAATGACAAATAAAAAGACTGTCAACCCTTATACAAATGGTAAGTAGAGATTGGCCTTTTCAAGAAAGCATCCCTACCTCTGAATCTGTTAAGTAATTTAACCACAGAATATGTTTCAGCAAGCCTTCTTAGTCTCAGTGTGACTACTATGTATTTGCTGCTGACCTGCTACAGTGAACCACCTGAAGCAATAGGACATTTTTCAATGGCTACACTGATTGTGGGGAGCACTGAGTAATGGACAGAGTTATCAAATCACTGTGTCATATGGCTAAAATACATCACTGTATGCCAACTAGACTTCAATAATTCTTTTGATAGATTTTATTTATTTATTAGAGACACACAGAGAAAGAGAGAGAGAGAGAGAGGCAGAGGGAGAAGCAGGCTCCATGCAGGGAGTCTGATGTGGGACTCGATCCCGGGTCTCCAGGATCATGCCCTGGGCTGAAGGCAGCACTAAACCGCTAAGCCCCTGGGGCTGCCCAATAATAATGTTTTCAAAAGATAATTTTCACAATAGAGGCAAATTTAGTTTTCAGGTACAGTGTACATGCTCTTCCTCTAATCTTTCTAGAGTAACTCCCATTTGGGATGAGATACAGTAATTATTCAGGGATGACTTGGTCATATAATTTGCTGTTAGAATAGTAAGTTGAGGGAGGATGGAGGTTTTGTTAGTATCCCTTTTTTTTCCACCACCAACCTCCTTGTTGATCCATATTCTGGAAGAGGGACTGGAGAATTTGGTTCTGGCATTGAGTCTTCTCTAGAGCTGTTAGGATTTTGAAGTGGCTTAGAGGGGGCTTCCTGATGAGCTCCATACAATGAGTCCAGTATTTGCTTTCCTCTGGGTTGCCCAGTGCTGTTTCGAGCTTGATGAGATGTTGTGCGTACTGCAGACCCCTTCAAGACAGTGCATCTCTGCTCTTCCTAACCAAGAAGCTGTCTCAAAACGCCTCACAATAAGAATTCACATATATAACAAGAGTTGAAGGCATTTGACCATCTTAATTCTTTAATCCTTGTCAGAATGCTTCTCTCTTAAGATATATGGGGGTTGAGGGGATGTGGAAGCTGCTGATATGCTAATCACATATGTAATTGTACCAAAAAGCTAGGAAGAATATAATTCATATGTTAAAGTATATATACTTAGTGGAATATTATGCTCATTAAAATGAGCAAGATGAGAACTATGCAAGGCCCCCCTAATGAATGAAAAATTTTATAATGAAGAAGTATAGCATGATTTCAACTAAATAATGAAAGGCATTACATCAAAATGCTAATATGGGATCCCTGGGTGGCGCAGCGGTTTGGCGCCTGCCTTTGGCCCAGGGCGCGATCCTGGAGACCCGGGATCGAATCCCACGTCGGGCTCCCGGTGCATGGAGCCTGCTTCTCCCTCTGCCTGTGTCTCTGCCTCTCTCTCTCTGTGACTATCATAAATAAATAAAAATTAAAAAAAAAAAATGCTAATAGTTGAGTTGAACTGTAAAACTGGAAAGTATTTTTTCCTTTGTTTCGTAGATTTTAAAAAATAATATAATTTTATTACTGTGAAAAAGGAAAATGTATGAAATTTTCCATTTTTAATATTTAATTACATGTGAAAGATAAATATATTTTTCATAATGCCACTGCCAGCCTGGTATCCTACTTTCCCCTCAGAAGACACCACCATTATAGATTATTGTCTGTACTTTGCATTTTTATGCATATACATATAATAAAAAATTTTTATGCATATACATATAATAAAAAAATATTTAAAAATATAATAAGTATATTTATATAGTATTCAGAGTATTGTTTATATGCTTTTTATATAAATGATATCATGGTGTGCACATCATTTTTAATTGACTTTTATAAATCAATATGGAGTTCTTTCTTTTTTTTTTTTTTTTTTTAAATTTTTATTTATTTATGATAGTCACAGAGAGAGAAAGAGAGAGAGGCAGAGACACAGGCAGAGGGAGAAGCAGGCTCCATGCACCGGGAGCCCGATGTGGGATTCGATCCCGGGTCTCCAGGATCGCGCCCTGGGCCAAAGGCAGGCGCCAAACTGCTGCGCCACCCAGGGATCCCTGGAGTTCTTTCAATGTTAATACATACAGACCAAATTCATTCTTTTATTTTTTATTTTTTTATTTTTTTTATTGGTGTTCAATTTGCCAACATATAACATATCACCCAGTGCTCATCCCATCAAATGCCCCCCTCAGTGCCTGTCACCCAGTCACCCCAACCCCCTCCCACCTCCCTTTCCACTACCCCTTGCTCATTTCCCAGAGTTAGGAGTCTCTCATGTTCTGTCACCCTCACTGATATTTTCACTCATTTTCTCTCCTTTCCCCTTTATCCCCTTTCACTATTTTTTATATTCCCCAAGTGAGTGAGACCATATAATGTTTGTCCTTCTCCGATTAACTTATTTCACTCAGCATAATACCCTCCAGGTCCATCCACATTGAAGCAAATGGTGGGTATTTGTCATTCCTAATGGCTGAGTAATATTCCATTGTGTACATATACCACATCTTCTCTATCCATTCATCTTTCTATGGACACCAAGGCTCCTTCCACGGTTTGGCTACTGTGGACCTTGCTGCTATAAACATTGAGGTGCAGGTGTTCCGGCGTTTCACTGCATCTGTATCTTTGGGGTAAATCCCCAGCAGTGCAGTTGCTGGGTCATGGGGAAGCTCTATTTATTCTTTTTAGTGATTATATAGTGATCAATGAAATGGATATATGGATTTATTCTTACCTTCCATACTGATTGACATTGAAATTTTTGTTATTGTTGTTATAAACAGTAGTATTAGCATTTAGTGGTTTTGTTTATGTTTTCTTCTGCCAATGACTACCAATTTGGCTAAATCAATCTGTTCTTATTTTTAAAAGGAGCACCATTAAACAGAGATATACTCTCAATAGACTAGGGCTCCAACTGCAAAAATCAGAAGAATTATTTATTCTGCTGACCCATTTTTCCAGCTCCAACAACCCAAGATGTGGCTTTAAACAGTATAGAAGATTTCCACAACAGACTTTTAATGCCCAGTACTGAAATGAAGCAAATTCTGATTTATGTATCGTGAAGCTTTTCTACTTGGTAAAAATGATAGCTCTGCAACTTGCCAGAGTTAATATGTGATGACATCAACGTGACTATTGGGCATTTCCTTTAATAATGAAGCAGCAACTGTGTGTGTGTGTGTGTGTGCTGAGTTGTGCTGTTTATGTAAGAAAATGAAACAAAGGAAGCCAAATATTATTTCTTAAGCCATGTGGATGCATATTTATTTTAAAGAAAGAGCTATTGATCAGTGTGCTACTGAGGAGTTGAAAACTAGCCCAGTGGAATTTGGGGACACAATTCATTAATAGCCAACATTTCTGGAACACTGACCGTACGACATTATGCTAAACATTTTAAATGCACTGGGCCCATATGAAGTCCTACAAAGAAGACATACTTATCCCTATTTTAAAGAGGCAAAAATTGAGGCTAATAGAGATAAAGTCATTAGTGAACTCTTTCCCTTTTATTATGAAGTAACAAACCTTGTGGTCATGCCTGTGTATATGCAAGAACATCACTTCCCCTCCATCATCTTTACAGAACTGCACGCAAATGGCAACTGACCACAATATGAAAAGATTATTGAATTTTCAGCCCTGAATGCCTGTTTTTGTGGCGTAAACATCCCATATCACATTCCGGGTAGCCATGCGTTCTTAGTTTCTGGGAATAAGTCATGTGGGTTGCTCATCCATGTACCTGAAAGGGGGCACTCAAAGGGCTTATCCTGTCACATGGACTGAGTATGGGACTCAAAGGATGGATGGACAGTCACAGCAGAACTGACTTAAGAAACAAATACAAAAAAAAAAAAAAAAAAAGAAACAAATACAAATCCTAATTACATAAAGCAGCTGGATTCTATAGAAGACATTGTGGAGGCTGTTAGTATTTAAAGAAAAGCAGTGCTCAAAGCTTTTCCAATCCATAAGTCATATCATCACTACAAATAACCGTTCCCATAAATTACAATACAACAAAAGATATAGAGCCCTCTCAGATCCTTAACAAGAGCGACTATGTTAAGAGGGGATATTATCACAGAAGGAAGGAAGGAAGGAAGGAAGGAAGGAAGGAAGGAAGGAAGGAAGGAAGGAAGGAAAGAAGGGGAAGAAAGAACTTACTACATGAGATAATGAATATGTAAATTAGCTTGATTGTGGTGTGATCTTGCAGTGTATATGTAATATCAAATCTACAAGTTATACACCTTAAATATGTACAAATTTTAGTTGTCAATTATACCTCAGTAAACCTAGGGGTGGGGAAGAGAAGATAAGTCAAGACCCATGGAATCAAATCAAAATGAGAAAAGTGAGTGATCAGTGAGATTCATGTATTAGCTGCCTGGTTCATCCTCACAAACCACCAACTTACACTTCAGCAAATAATACCTTCCTAGAGTCATCACATTTTGAGGTCATCTTCACATGGTGAAATGTCATTGTCAGTGCCACCATCATATCCATGCACTCCTGCAGACACATGTCCAACAAGAACTTAACCAGCCACGGAGTTTCCAGTTATGAGTAAGACCAGACCCTAAATGCAAGCAGACTCTGCTATACCATCATCACAACATTATATTTCCTAGGACATTTGAACTTGGATGTAAGAGAAAATTTATAGAATGACATACCAGGGTCTGCAAATACTATCCACCAGAGAGCTTCACAAAGAGGGAACTGGGCTACTCCTATACTGCTAATTTCTCCTGAAGATAGCAGCCCTCAGACCAGAGCAGAGGCTCATTCTTCTCCTTGCAGATCAAATGTTTATAGTACAAAGCAAGTTGAGAACCAAATTCTCAGGGATTCCCTGGATGTTGGAGAAGCATGGGTGTTGGATGTGGATCTTTTTTTCCCTCAGCTTAGGAAGGATAAAAATTGAACCAAAGAAACCAAAGGTTATAGAGAGAAAAGTAGAGTTTGTATCAGCTCTGCCTTTCACTGGCTGCTGGATTCTGGTGAGTTGTTTAAACCCTCCACATACCAGTGTTCTTAAGTGGAAACTGAGATATAATGGGACCTACTATCTAGGTGTCTTTGTGCTTTTTATGAAGTTAAGTACTCAGCATAGGGCCAGGGGTACAGAATGCCCTAAAAAATTTAATTCTGTGATAATCTCAATAATAAGTAGTCATCTTGTTTCTTTCTTTCTTTTTTTTTTTTTTGCTATAGATAGTAAGTTGAATTTCCTGATAGACATACTAATTTAAGGATCAAATATTCAGATGCTAACAGAGCCTAGGCAGGTAAAATAGATGAGCAAACAGAGAGGGTCTGAAAGACTCACATTCTTTTTTAACTGTCTTCCATTTTTATAAAAGGAAAAGCAAAATATTTCTCTACTAGAAGGAAAAGCAGGACATGATAATAATAAAAGACTGCTGACATTCAGCCTCCAAGCCAGACATGCAATAGGGAGCATGGGTGTCTGTGGCTAACTGGGGGTTAGGTGGAGTTGTCCCTGGTCACCTCCAGCAAATTGGTCTGTATGGGATTCTTTATCTAAAGTTGGCTATTTCTACTGAACTTTCAAGAAAACCAGAAATCCTGTATCTTAATGAAATCTGAATGTTGGCCATGAATATATGTTGCAAAAAAAAAAAAAAAGCGGGCAAACCAAACACAATGTGCACTTAGTTTTTCATTTTGGGTGTTGCCTTATGCACCACTTCAACTACCAAGACCCTGGCATCCTCAGTAGCTGTCTTTAGAAAGCACTGGTATGCAGTTCTGGAAACCCCTGTGGTGTATTTAAGGGTGCTTTCTTGAATGTGTTTCTTTGATATCCAACCCAGCAAAGCCCTAAAGAAGACATGTGCAGGTTTTTTGTATGCACATTCAGACTTGCCTTTTAACATCTAATACAGCCATAGTTAACACTGGCGAGCTTGGGCAGCATTTTTCTACAACAGGCTGGCAGACGACCTTTGAGAAGCTAAATTTGAGGAGGGGAGGGCTAATTTGGATGCAGCCCCCAGTGGCCCAGCCACAGAGGAATCTCTCTACACAGCTCCTGTGTCTGATTGGTCTCTGCTCCATAGCCTTGTTGTATGGGCGGCCCTGGGAGGCTGGGAGCAGTGGGCTTTATCAGCTGTTCTCTTTTGTTGTAAGCCTCATTGTTCGATTTAATGTCCTTGATCAAAATCTCTGAATTTGCGAGGCCTGAGGATGTACACAGACTTCCTGAGAACTTAAAACTGGGATCATTTGGTCCACCTTCCTGACAGTGCAGTCTCCTGTCTCCAGCAGGGTTATCCCAAGGGTCTTTTCCAGGTACTACTGGAAGGAGTCACAGGGACTACAAGGCTATTTGCATATGGTTTGCATACATTTACATAAGTCTGCATGAGCTCTGTTAAGTCTGAGCAGGGGTGATTCTGAAGGTCTGGATTCTTATTTCCTCTGCCTTGAAGACAGTCACCCCTAACAGGGTCCTTCTTTATTATATGTATATCAAGAAGCAGGTCATTGGAGGTTGGAAGGAGATAGAATCCTAGCCAAAAGGGAATAAGTCCATTAGAAAAAGCTCTCTATTCCTTCTGTTCATTTAGAGCAAAACTAAGTAAATATTTATGGAGCACTGACTATTTGCCAAATGCAGTTTTAGGTGCTGGGAATTCACATTGGACAGCAGTCCTGTTCACTTGACCATTAATTTTAATGAACGAGAATGGTAATAAAAACAATTAAGAACAAGAAAGAAAAAAAGATAAACCCAGGTAGTGTTAAGAGCTATGCAAAAAACAACACAGGGAATTGAATGAGGGTATAGCTCAAGGGGATGGAGGTGGCATTGAGTATTCTGCTCTGGGAAGACACTGGAGACGTTCATAATATCAGGTCAACTTTGTCAGAAGCTGGGGAGAGTTCTCCAAGCACAGAGAGCAGTGGATATAAACCAGAATGATCTACATTGATCTAGAATGATCTTGGGTGGTTTTATAAAGATTTAAAATTATAATGTCTCTGTAGTTTGGAGAGAAGGAAACCATGCTATGAAATAAACGGACAGTGGTTAGGTTGTGTGGGTTGTGGGTCAAGGTTACAGTTTGTGTTCTTCTAAGTTCAGAAGGAAGCTATTGAATTTTGAGTAGCGGAATGACATATCTGATCTACTTTTTTACAATTCGCTTGGCCATTAGGAATAGAGTGGGTAAAGGGAGGAAGGAGAAGAGAAGGAATGGGAAGAGATGGAGCATGTTTGGGCATTGTTGCTAGGGTCTTCTCCAGGTGAGGAATAGAAGTGTCTTGGCCTGGGATGGTGCCAATGGAGAGGAATGGAAGTTGAGAGCATGGAAATGTCTTTTCAAAGTTTAACCAATAGGATTTTCTGGTGGATCGTACATGGCATATGAGCGTAAAGGGAGAATCAAGTAATTACGTATCAAGAATTTTGCTCTGAGGAACCAAGCAGATGAGAGATGCCATTTGCTGAAGGAGAGACTTGGTGAGGAGTGGGCTGCAGGGAAGAAGGGGGATAAGAAGTTGTGTTGTCGTGCCTGTAATGTGGATCAGAAAGTCCTCTGTTTTCTCAACAGTGGAAGCAGCATTGTTTAGGAGGAAGGACCACTGACGGGGAGCAGGGCAAAATCTGCAATGATGTTCCCATGACATTTCATTTTGCTGCTCACAGATCCCAAGCTGGTTTCTTGTAAAGGAGACCTTACCAATGACCTTATTCAATTAATACTGGCAGACATGAGATGGCACATATCTCTTAATGAGGGAGAGTATTGTTTACATATTGAATGAAAGTTTTCCATGAATAGACACGATAAACTGATAGGTAGTTGGTGAATAGATAAATAATGGCATTAAGTAGCCTGCCCTGGGAACACTAGAGGTCTAAATAGCATCAGGTAAATTTTGCCAAGAGCTGATCAATCAATCGATAGATAGGTAGATGAATAGATGAAAGAAAAAGAGGATAGAAATATGATAGATGAATAGACTGATCAATGGATAGATAGATAGATAAGACTTCAAGGAAATGAGAATAAAGGCAGATAAGAAAAACATGATTAAACATAGTCTTAGATACATCTGAAAAATGTGTTTCTTTGAGAAAATGAAAGACCATTGGCATAACATACAATCTTTGAGAGTTCCATCAAAATTAATCAGTGGTTCCACATTCAGCGAATGGTGTATCCCAGTCCTGTGTGGAAAAGGAAGTACTTAAGGGAGTTAATAAGGACATATACAAAAAATAAAACCAAATTTCAATAGTGACAAAAAGATCCTGTCTCCACCACCAGTAGAAGATAGGGACATGAGCAGGGTGTAAGATGGGGAGCAGAGAGATGAAGAAAAAGAATGACAAACTCATACCTGAATTATTAATTTAATATGGGTCCTTGTATACTTCTTTCATGAACTCTAGATTTCTGTGAAGGACAATGGAGGGAGAACATTAAACATGTCCAGATAATCCTGAAGCTTTATATTCAACCAGTTTGCTCTATTTTCTGTTTGATTCCAAAGACTTGAAATGTGGACATTAGTCCCAGATCCCCAGAAATTGGGTGTTTTCTTTTTTTTAGGAAGTAGTAGAATTTTAGTTGGTCAAACTGAAGCCATTTTCCACATTCATAAAACACATTTTCAGAAATAGGCCAGGTAATTTTTATTTTCATCTCACTTTAGAAATTCCTATATGACAAGATGTGGTTAATGTAAGAGAAGAAGGTATCAGTCAGAAATTGTTGGGACAACATATCTCAGAATTTTATGTCTCTTTCTGGTGATATGGGGCCAGATGTTTCCATTAATAAGCCTCCCAGGGATGCAAGCATAGCACTTTGAAAAATCCTATCCTAAGACCATCCTGGGGGCTGTAAACTAGGTAGCTCGTTCAAGTTGGATGAAAGTTCTTAGAAACAAAAAATTCTTAGAAAGTTCTTTGGTCCATCTATGGTGCTATCTATTGAGCTATTGAGCCTCTGTCTTCCTTAGGGGAATCTGTAGATTGTGGCCACCTCTTGGCTGTTCTTACAGGTGCATCACTCAGGTCAGATGATAGGACATCATACCTCTCCTTTCTGGGAAAAGCTCTCCTTAACAGAAATACCTTCTCTAGCATCCCAACCTTTATCATTGCTTTTTCTCAGAAGCATATATGAAAGGACCTCTGGTGTTTGACCTTCAGCCCAAAGACACAAGGTTTTCCACAAAAGACAACACACCTGCCCTTCATTGTCTTTCAGGAATTCTGTAAGAATGGATGTTTTCATAAAAATTTACCAGCAAGAGCAGGAAATAATTACCAAACCCTAAAACGTGACCATTCTTTGGAGGTTGTTCCTTAAATGATGCCCAATGGCTATGCAATGTGCACAGCTTCTCAATTTGCAAATATTCTTGTATGCTTTTTTCTTGAGTAAAAGTTCCTAAGGGGCCAGGATTCATTTTACAGAAAATGCTCCATCCAGAACACTGGGAAAATTACAGGATTCCGTTAATCTTCTATACAGGTTGTTTGAAAGTTACCTTAGATATCATGCATTGATTAAGAATTTTTATGGTTCCTGAATGCACTGAAATGTATTCCATACTTAATCTCTAGTGGATAAATGTCATTTTCTTTGGGATGTAAAAAGCACTTCGGAATTCTCTGGGTCATAATTAGGAATGACAATTATCAGAATATGTTGCCGCAAAGAATTCTGTTTATGAGCTTTCAAATTTTTGTGAACATAACATGGGGGGGACATACGATGGATTATGTAGCCGTGATCCATGAAAGAAGACCAAAAATTGAAATTATTATGGTAGTTCTAGAAAATATTGATATGGGAGAAAATTAATTACCACATCATTTTCCCAAAGTTCACCTGTAGCCGGTCAGTAGTTTCCATACTATTAACTTATGTCGGCAGCAAATCAAAAGCATAAATCTATTTTTCCAGGTATAGGTTTCAAATCATTTTTATGCATTCCCAAACTGTATATCCTCTAAATATAAAATAAAAAATTACAACAACCCATTTGATTTGTGGTTCACTTGCCGTGATAGGAGTTGTTGAAACAAATGTGGTAATAATGTTTTTTTTTCTTTTGTATTTGTTTTAAGGCTGGAAATTGAATCCAGTTGTGGGTGCGGTCTACAGCCCCGAATTCTATGCAGGTAAAGAGTTCCTCTTTGCATGACTTCTTTGTTCTGAATGTGTTTTGCCTGCCAGTAAAGAACAGTTTTCATGAAGTAATCTGAACCAAGTAAATCCCTCTCTTAAGAAGTTCTGAAGGATTTTTTTTTTAAGCAAAACCAAAAGTGTTTAAAACCCTTTAAATATATAAAGGGGAATCAGATCCGTGCATTACACTGTGGAGTACGCATGAAGCCACTTCTTACAACATTTTACATTGATTTTGCCTCCGAAAAGCATTGAGACTTGTTTGAGGGCATATTGAATAAACGTAGAGCTGTTCGTGCCCATTTTATTTCAGTAGGCCTGGGTGTGGTTTTTAGCCATACATCTCCACTCAGGGTTGCCTTTCTTTTTTTCTTGGCAAAGCAGAGAGTTGGCTCACTTATTCTAATAATGTGGCAGTGGGTTGAAAGTGCCAAGAGAAGGATTATATAGAAAAAAAAAAAAAAGTGGTCTGTCTTTCTCCATTATTCAGTTGTCCTTACCAATTCCATGTCTCTCTGCTTTGCCTTCCAGGGTAGGTGTCTCCCCTCGCCCCTTCCCTGCTACCCGCCAACTACAGGTTGATCAGGAAATCAGTGTAGAAAACTCGTTTGTCACAGTTTGGGAGAGGATAACCCAGAAGCAGCAGTGCGGAGCTTTTGACTCTGGTTGACCTGTTACTTCTGGCTGTTAGCCCCTTGTTCGTTAGCAAGGCTGCCTTTAGCACCTTAGAACTTTAGTAGGTTTGCCACATGGGAGCTTAAAAGAACTCTTTTTTTGATGGGGCCCTTGCTCTTTAATAAGAAGAAATAAGTGACCAGTTGGCCTAGATCCACTCACTTAGGGACCTCTTCACGGTAAGTCCACCCCCTCGCTTGGTCTCTCCTGGGATGCCATCTGTCTTTTCCCCATCATGGATCAACCGTAGTGTACGACGGAGCAACACAAGGCACTTGGATGGCTCCTTGGGCATAGTAACCCGCTTGACAAAGAAAAAAATGGTTCATCTGGGAAGGCCCAATATGACAGCTAGGTTCTGGATTTTTGGTAGGCTATGTTTGTTCTTCACATGTGACTTCTACCACAAGCCTGGGTCAATTCCAGCGACTCTCTTACTGTGAAGTAGCTGTGTTGACTTTTCTGGGGGAGGAAAGTCTTAGCTAGCTGTAAGGCTTTCCATGATTATATGGTGGAACCCACCTCCTGAGAGGACATTTAGCAAAGTGAGGATTGTAGACACTGTACTCAGACAGCCCAGGTTCAAATCCTGGCCCCTCTACTTGCCAACTGTGTGACTCTAGGCAAGTTACTTAACCTCTCTGTGCCTCAGTATCTTCATCTGTTAAATGGGAGATAATAGTAGTAACAAACTCACAGGTGTCTTTTAGCACTAGATGGGTTAATACATGAGGAGTGTTTGGTGCATAGCCAGCACCACATAAAGTCTGGCCAAATAAAAAGAAGTAAGTTAATGTTCCACCTCTCTGCCATAAGGGGAAAATGAATGGAGAACTGATTGTGCTGAATTCTGAGTAAACCACTAAACTAAGAGATTATTTTCTTAATACATGAGAGGACTGGTCCTCCTGTTGTCAGCATGTCCATTTGAGGGAAGTTAGTTTCTGGGGTCGGGGGCAAGGCAGTCTGTTTGGGGGGCACAGACACTGCTGAAGTACATCCTTGTCCAAAGCGCATAAAAAGGGCATCCCTCACAAGGGCATGGAGGAAGCCAGACGGCAGCTTCCATGCATCTGCCTCATGAAACGGGGTAGCAGGGATAACGCACTGGCACGTCCTCTGCAAGCATGTGTACCTGGCTACTTGCACAGTTTCTCCCCAGAATAATGGGTCAAGGACAAGAAACGAGAAGTCATCTGATGAAGAGGGAGGATATAAATGAGGCCCTTGGGTTGGAGAGAGGGAGTTCATGTCTCTGGTCCCGTGCAGTGTAGCTGCTGGTCTTCTGGCTTGAGCCACCAAGAAACCCCCAAACATCTCCTTTATATGTGATTTCAAAGCTATGCGTATCTGTGCGTGTTTAAAAGGACATTAAGACAGAAGAAACCCTTCAAACTGACTTGTATATGCAAGAATAAATTAATCAGCATGACTTTGAGGACATTAGAGCAGCCATTCAGATTAGCCCTGAGCCCGGCTGCAGAAGTTAGATCATGGGACTCTTGGAAAAGAATAAGTTATAATACAGATTAATATTTACTGAGTATTATCTGCGGGCAGGCATGGTTCTTTCTGAGCACTTTACCTGAGTTAATGTATTTAAATCCTCATGGCAGTTTTCCAGATGAGAAAACTAAGGTAACTTAGCACTAAATGGCTAAGATTTCAAGCGGGTAAGAAGCTGGCTCGAGTTTGAAATCAGGAGCCTGTGTTCCTTACAACTGGGTTACATACCGCCTCTTTGTTTTTGGGGAATATTGAAAGTCATAATTCTTACTGACTGTGTCCTACGATGGTAGATCAGACTACTGCCCTGTGTCTAAACCAGTCAAATTAAAGAAGAGTAGTAGGATGGAATTTTGGATTATTCCAACTGCCACCAATGCTACCGATCCTTTCCCACCCTCCCACCCCACCCCCACTACCTCCTCCTCCATATTCAGAGTAGTTAACTGGTTGTGTCAGGGGCAATTTTAAGGATTCTGGACAAGGAAATAATTATTTCTGAGATGCTCCAATAAACTTAAATCTAAAAAGAAAAGGAAGGGGACATGAATACGTAAGTGCTACTTGAGAAATCTTTTAAGACTGCTAGTATTGCCAATATGATGAACTACCCTTAATAATCAGAAGCCTTTCCTTTTTGCCTAAATTATCTATATATGTAGGTAAATAGAGTTCATGATATTCAGAAATGGGGGGAAATGCTGCCAATCCAACATTCCAGAACAATTCCTTTGAAATCTTTGAAGACCCTTAAAGAATCCAGCTAGCTTAAATCTCAAGTTTACAGACCCCTATACTGATGGAGATGCAAATGTAGATGTCGCATGTATTCATTTCCCTATGGAGGTATAATTACTAATGTCATCCATTTGAATATCCATGCCTAAGGATTTAGGGGGCTTTTTTGAATTTCTCCAACTATAAACATAGTCTGGATTTATCTTGCAGTTTCGAGTGTGCCTCAAAGCTGAAATGAAGACCTTGTCATTGATTTGCTGAGGATTTTTAGCAGCCTAGCCCTGTATCTGCCTGAGATAGAAAGCCAGGCTTATTAGGCACTCCTATATATAAGATTTTGTATTAATGACAAATATCATGATATTCCCATAGTATAATTATCGATTTTCTGAAGCTTATGCAGAATTAACAACCCAGCCTCCAATTGTCTTTCAGAACGGGGCATGAAAAGTTCACATATTTTGTAAATTAAAATCAATATTTTCAATCTCTCCTAAAGGTAATTTTCCTAATTTAGTGGACTTTTCCCTAACATTTATTTTCTCTTTAATTATAAAATGGCAGGTTATTGATTTTCGTATATAACCTCTTGACGCCCTGAGTGCATTTTTATTGCTAACTTGGGGTGGGGGTGGAGAGGGCAGGAGCACCTCTTAATGAGGATCTTTAATTACTAGCAGAACAGTATTAATTTGCTTTGATAAATTATGACACACACTCTCCCTTGCGCACACATTCCAGAGAAAGCATTTAGAAAGCTGTTATGAAAGGCCTTTCATTTCGGGTGGTTTTTCTGAACTCTTACCGAGTCCTACCCAGAAGAATGCTTACCGAACACCAGTCTTCAGAAGCAGATATGCATAAATCAGTACATCCCATAAACCCACGTAAATCTTCTCCAAAGACAAGTGGGTGTTTTCCTACAAAGCTACACAGCGTTGATTATTTTGCCTACATCTAATCATCTTCAGCCTCCTTGGGGCTTATTCTCAAGATAAATGGTTGATAAGTCAATTAAAAAAAATGCCCAGGTGGATCTTGAAGCCAGTATCTAAGACCATTCCATTTCAGACTTTTTAAAAATTTGAAGGCAATAAATAGAAGTATAGTATCTGCAAATATCTGTTTCCAGTAGCATGCTTCAAGTTACTTAGTATAATTAGAAATAGTGTTTCTAAGAATCTCAATGAGGAGGCCTCAAAGGAGCTTCTTACAGATCCCCCATCATTGTGAGAAGTTCCACCGCCATCTAATAAAAAGATTAAAAGAAACAGTGGTGTCTGTTAGGAAGAATCATAATATCTAGCCAATGAAACTCTTGATGGAAAGCAAGCACCTTTAATCTTCATACATAAGTAAAACAAAATAAAAATAAATAACAGAAGGTTATACACACTTGTCGACGTGGGACTGACAAATGGCAGATCCATCCGTTTCTCAATTGCCGGTAAGATGGCTGCAAAGCTCACCCACGCTGTATATCATATCTGCCAACTCATTTCTGTGATTAAATATTCCATCAGTGGTGCTATAAGGCGGCAAAGCTTAACAAGATTCATAAGATGCACCACTTGAACACACATAACTCACTTCCATGGATGGAGAGCACCCCGCCTGCAAAGGAAAATTGGAATTGAGGTAAATTACTCCACAAGTCATGATCAATAGGGAAAAGAAAAGATCTACCAATGCAGTGCAGATCTAAGATATAGTTAGGTCCCGATGACAACAGACACACAATTAAAGTCAAAAGTAGAGAGATGCAGAGTAAATCAACCTGAAAACCTTGAAAATGGTAATGAACAGTAATCTGGCGATACTATTATTATTAGTGTGTGTGTGGTTTTTTTTTTGTAGGAGGAAGAAGAAGGGGGTATTTAATATGATTTTCCTTCTAAAATAAACATTTCTGGTTTCAAAGGCGAGGTAGGGGGTGGCGGTACTTAAAAGACGCATACCTGGCTATAAAGTCACATATGAAAGGTGGTCAAGTCTTAAAACTAGGTTACCCTGGGGTTATAGGGAGGATCAGGTAAGATAATGAGTGTAAAAGAACTTTATAGACTGTAAAGTAAAATAAAAATGTAAGAGATTACTGTGATGACTGAAGTCAGCTGGATTGATTGTGTCCACCTCGGTGAAATCCCGACCACGGAGCACATGCCTTGAGACCAGGCTGGGTGATGGGAGAGTGGATCGGGATTTCAATATAAAGTTTAAAAATGAAGAGGATGGATGTAGCACTCTGTGATTGCTTATCTCGAAAGGGCAGCTGTATTTGACCTTGGATTACCCGTACAAAGGTATTGGTTTTCTATGGGCTTTTGGCCACTGTGAGCCATGATTCATCTAAAGAATTGAGTCACAAAAAGGTAGATGTAGATCTCCCTCCCAGTCACTTCCCTTATTTCACTTCATTGAGTCCGTTACAGTTAAGAGAATGACCTTTAGCCGAATTTTTGGATGGACTTCTTTCCAATTCCCTTCCTGCAATTTGGATACAATGGCGTCTGAAAAAAAGTAAGATTGTCAGAACCTGTGATAACTGGGGTCCCTGACACAGGCTGCTTTCCTTTTGTTGGCCACCATCCTAGACTTTGGGTTGGGTTTGGGATGATGTGCCCCAAACCTGAATGTACAAAACCTGCATTTGGGTGACTACCTAGTATCCTGAAGGAATGTAATGTAGGTCTGAAGCGTCCTTGCGACCACTCAGAGCCCCTCAAAGCAGCAAATATTCAAATATTAGTGCCCTTCGTGGCTCTAACACTGCCCATATCCACCCAGAGGACCGGCTTTGACTAGACTCAGAGCAATGGCTCCTCGTGAACAGTGACCTTTGGCTCTGCAATGTTTTGTATAATTTACACATCTGCCAGATTCAAATGCACTGCACTTCAGTGAACTGGAACAGAAGAGTCCAGATTTAAGTCCCCAAGCAAAGGATTTTCAGCCTAGAAATGTTCCACTTCAAAGACTTTATCTCGTACATCTGTTTACCTTCGCCTCCCTCTTTGGTTGCAATTCACTTTCCTTCTCTCTTCTCCTTTCCCCATCTGTCTTATCAGATTTCACTCCATCCCTCCCACATTTGGCCTTAATTTTTATCTGTGTCCTTCCCGGGCCCACGGAAGGAATGCAGCTCAGCTTTGATGGAACCTTTGGGGGATTTTGATCTTCAGATAGGATCAGAACTTGATTATGTCCTAAAAACTGCACTTCCTCAATAA
Organism: Canis aureus; assembly: GCF_053574225.1. Classification (NCBI taxonomy): domain Eukaryota; kingdom Metazoa; phylum Chordata; class Mammalia; order Carnivora; family Canidae; genus Canis; species Canis aureus. The sequence continues at coordinate 43,489,615 of NC_135618.1, forward strand.
ATTAGTTCCCAATCTATTGCATGGAAAGTCTACCAAGGAGAGCTCCCTCCCCCAAAGCAGGAAATGATGGGACAGCCTTTGTAGGAGAAGCCCCACCTCTGCACCACGGGAGAAAGATGAGGTTCGAATATTTGGCTCTGGATCAATTTCATAGGGAAAGTTCTGGGCTGCCATCATCCATACATGAACAACTCAAGACATCAGCAACAATAAGCCACTCCAGACACTGACTGTGTGCCAGGCACTGTGCAAAACACTTTGCATCTCCTCAGAACCTCATAAAAATGTTACAGCATTCTCTTCATTATAGAAATGATGAAACTAAGGCTTTCCTGAGAGTTTATCTCATCCCTCATATCCCAGAACTAGAATGTGAAAAATAGGCTTATTATATAAATGTCTTTTTTCTAACCTCAAAGCCCATATTTGGCATTACCTTGCTGTGCAGTTTCCTCCATAGGACTAGACTACGACACGCCTGCCATGTCTTCTATGCTTGAGCTCTAGAATATAGTGATAATTAATAAAAATATCTTTGCACGTAATATTACCTGCCACATGCCAAACTCAATGTTGCGACCATCGCATATGTTTACAGAGATTATAATTTCGGAGGATAAGGGTCATTTTCTTCATCTTGCAGATAAATTAGAAACCTAGTGATATTAGGTTGCTCAAGGTTGCTAATTTCAAAAGTTAAAGAGCTGGATCCGAAGCCAAATCTTTGTGATTCCAAAGCTCATTCCATTATATTACAAGTTACCTCCCACACATGCTTTAGTTAATCCAATATCTTGGATTAATTGTTCTTAACTGGAAATAACTTTACACCCCAGGGGAACTGAGCAACTTCTGGAGACATTTGCTTTTGTCACATCTTCGGGGACCTGGGGTTATTCATTGCTGGCAAAACAACCCACAATGCACAGGACAGCCCCCACCACAAAGAATAATCTGGCTGAAAATGTTGATGATGCTGAGGTTGAGAACCCTTGTCCCACATGCACCAAATATCTTAATATTTCTCGTACCCTATCAGTGGTTCCTGCTAAAGATGCATAAGCATCTGTAGTTATCAGTGGCAACCCAAAGAACTTAAAGAGAGTCATTCATTCAAGTATTTTCTCTTCTGGGCATTACTCTGCCATTTTTGACTCCAGGAGAGAAGAGCACAAAGCTTGATTTTATGCTGCAGATTTGTGTCGGGGGTCCGCAAGACCACCCTCAGTCTCTGTGTTTGCTTAGATGCGCCCATGGGACTCAGAAAGGCTGTTATAGTCATGGTTCTTATTTATTACAAAATGATACAGATTAGAAATCAGCAAAGGGGAAGAGGACATAAGGTGGAATCCAGAAGAAACCAGGCGAAAGCCTCTGGGTGTGCCCTCCAGGTGGAAGTATACGATGCGCTGAACTTCAGCAGTCATGGTGTCTGACAACACACACAGAGTGCCACCAGCTGGGTATCAGTCCACTTCCTAGGAAACCAGGCACACAAACCTGGAAGCCCCGTAGAACTGACCTCAGCTACTCAAACCTTAGCCCAAAGAGCAAAAGTAAGCATCCGCCATAAATTACCTTGCTACATTGCTCCCATAAACTATCTTATCAAACTGGCACTGTATGGCCCAAGGCCTCAGGCATCCAGAAATGGTTTTATCAGGATAGAATATTCCAAGGGCTTAGAACTCACCTGCCAGGAGCTGTCCAAGGGCCAGTCCTGAAGACAAACATTCTGGGAGGAATGAGGATTGAGCAGCCCAGGTCTGCTGAGTTAACCCTTTCCTGCACAATGGAAGGAGGAGGAGGAGGAGGAGGAGGGGAGGAAGAAGAAGCAGAAGGACAAGATTGCAATCTCAGAAATATATATATATATATATATATATATATATATATATATATTCATGGTCATGGTGGTAGTGGTAGGGGAGGATGGTATAAAATAAGACATACCGCTGTGTTTGTTGGTTCTAGAAGAAAAGAAAATGATGATCTTTTCTTCTGCATTTAGTTATGCTGCATTTAGTTATGAAAGAGGGAAAATGTGTGCATTTTTTTCACTTAGAACAGGGGTCTGCAATTTTTTTTTCGTAAAGGGCCAATTAGTGAATAGCGAGCTGTGTGGGCCTACAGTCAGTCTCCCCCCACCACTCACCCCTGCTGCTGTAATACAGGAGTCGTCACAGATAACACATATGCCTTGTGCACATGGCTATGTCCCAATAAAGCTTTAAGGACACAGACCTTTAAATTTCATATAATTTTCGTAGGTCATGAAATAGGTGTCCTTGCCCCACCCACAACTGTGTAAAAAGTGAAAGCCTACCCCTCCTTTGCTGACCCCAGCTTAGGGAGTCCAGATTTGCTGAACGCAAAGCCACCAGCTTACACCCTGGGGAGGTTTTGTAGCACTGGACTGCACAATCCTGCATGAACCTGTGAGACAAGCTGCTTGTCTTTCTGCAGCATCATGTTCATCAAGGAAGGGCCAAAGAGAGAGGCCCCTTATAAAGTCACATATACCACTGGCTTCTGCTAATTCATCCTTTAGCTCAGAGTTGCAATGCTGAAGGCCTGTAAAGTGCCAGGCACTGAGGTAAGCACTTGGGGGGATCACCTCTTCCCTCTAGAATTCATTAGAGCACTGAGGGATACAGACAAATAAACTTAGTGTATAATAAATGATGATACCTGCCGACCAGAACACTAAAAAAATAACAATCCTCTCTGTATTAAGAGAGGGGGTTATTAATTGGATTTTGAAGGATAAATAAGAGTTCTCCTGGGAAGAAAATGAAGAAAGAGCTTTGTAGCAGTGAGTAAGGAGGAGTTTGGTAGTGTCCAAAGGAGTTTCTCAGCCTTATCTTCAGAATCCATTGAGAAGTGCTAAAAAAAAAAAAAAAACCACAAAGACAAACAAGAACAACAACAACAAAAAAGAAAACCAGGTGCTTGATCTTCACTGGATGTAGAAATTTCTCAGGCAAAATCAGGTTTCTCCCAAAGGCTGAGAAATACTGATCTGTTGAAATCAGAGGGTTCCTTCTAGAGAAAAGTTGCAAGAGACCTGATGATGGATTCTGATAAAGGAATGTGGAATCTGGAATCCATCCTTTGAGTGTCAGGCAACCACTGAAAGCTCTGATAAAAATATATTTAAAAAATAAAATAAAACAGATAGTAATGAATTAGCACGCATATCTACACTTGAAACATAATAGTCTTACCATGAAGATTATTACAAATATGTGAATACAATCCTAAAAGATCGAAAGAGGTAAAACCAAATCAGCAACTTCTTACCCATCCCAGAGATTGGGCTCCTGACGGACCCCAGGATTGCTAAACCGGTGCCCAACACCAAGGCTATTATCAAGCTTGTTTCCTGGTTTTGTCCCAATCTCTTCCTATGAAAAAAATCACCAGAGACTTCAAAAATGACATGATTTCATTTTTTTTTATTTTTAAAATATTCTAAATATTTTAACTTGTGTCGCCATCCTATTATAAACCATTTAGTTTTGACGGTCTTGTGCTTCCCACTTTTAGCGCTTTTTAGAATTTATAGTTCAGTGTTATTAGCCCAGCCAATTAAGTTGTGTGTAAATAAAGACAAATTGGCCAAATATTGTTTAATACCCTGTATGTTAATTATATGTAGATACTCATTCTCCAAGTATCCGATGAAGCTCTCTTTTAAAAATGTAGTGTGAAGAACCAACACACAAATAGCAAAATCCTACTTAAATTAACTGCATTGGTGACAGTTAATGCATTCCTAGAACTTCTATGGACCTGTTACAACCCATTACAGTCGAAATATTGGTTTATGAAAAATTAATAAAGCCACTGGAAAATGGAAGCCAGCATCTGCATTAGCTCTTTACACCCAAAGAATCAACCAGAATTAATTATGCCGTATGCTACATTCTAATGAGTTTTTCATTAAACAGTATACCATTATGGAAACTAAACAAGGATTATTCAGAGAATAATGCCAAAGGCTGGTTTTTTGTTTTGCTTTGTTTTTTGTTTTTTTTTTTTTGGAGGAGATTAAATTACTTAATGGGTTATACATTTAAACCCGACACAAAGGTTAATCGATGTACACTTATCATTGTATTGAACCCAGTATTATTTAAAAAAACATAAACACCCCAATATCACTGCTATTTCCTCTGGGAGAAAAGATGGATCTGTTTGTGCCTTTCTAGCGTTTGTTTGATATACACATGATATTGTAAAACCTGAAACTTTCCGCATTAATTCCCTGTCATTTTTGAAAACCATTTCCAGCAGCTGAAATATTCTATTAGCTTTCAGCCCACGGGTGTGTGTGTGTGTGTGTGTGTGTGTGTGTGTGTGTGTGTTGGGAAATGTATTTAATCAATTGTATTTGATTACTCTTTGGGAGAGTGAAAGTCGCAGTATATTTTCTGCTCTTACCAAAAGAGTGGGGTCAGGAGTTTAAACCTAATCTGGGATATGGAAGAGGACTCAAGATATAACTCTGCCTCCATTCCACGAGTATTTCCAGTTCCTCCTAAAATACAGCTCTGTAGTAGCAAGTGAAATAGAAGAGGGAGCCCAAGGGAGGACTGTCTAAAGGAATTTTTGGACTCCTGCAGTATCTGAGGTTCTTGTCCCTAGGAAGAACAGAGAAAGAGAGAGAAAGGCAGTTCTTTGCAGAGACTTGTAAACCTCACAGATTTAAGCTAAAGCACAATTTCTGATTTTTTTTCTCGTCATCATACTTTGCAAACTAAAATGCCTTCATGAGCTGCGAGATAAGTGTACAGTTGGAGGGGACAATCTCAGTTGCAGAGAAGAATGCCCTCGCCCTATCACCCTCTGTGGCCCTGCCACAGGGGAATATAGGTCCAGACTCATGTGGCCTAATCCCTTGATTTCTCAAGAGAAGCCAGACATCTGTCTTGTGACATTAAGCCTCCCCAATTTAAATGCTGGCCATTAACTCCCAGTCTTAAAATGTTCTTCATTTAATCTGTTATGTTTAGCATTATGTCTGTGGCCAAACCCAACAGTTCAGCAGCCATCAATCTGCTCTCCTGTTCTTCAAGGAACAGTGGAACAAAATTAGTCCCCAAAGTACTGTATTTTGAGATTCAAAAAATTAATAATAGTTATTAGCCCATTATTATTATTACTGAGATCACGTATTACCTACAAATTATCAACCTCTTCCAAGTAACAGATCTCATCCCTACAACAATTATCGATGAAGTAGATTTTTGGGGGGTCCCGATTTTACCGATGTGAAAGCCAAGTCTGGGACATTAAATGACTTGCTGAAAGTCAGAGAAACTTACAATCAGTGAGGCCAGAACACACAACTAAGTATAAAAATTCCCCAAATTCATGTTTTTTTCAGCTATGCTGTCAAACCTTAAGAGCTCCCCATTTCTCCTTTCTCTCTGTATTTCCTCCCTGTCTGTCTTACTGTGATCGTGCAAGTGGGATTTTCTTATCTATAGAAGATACATCTAGCCCAGAGGATTCCTTGGTGGGATTTCAAACCCTATTACAGATTCTTAAACCTGATCATGAGGTTCTAGCCAACATCCTTAGCCTGGAAGAGTCAGGTGCTTCCAGGCTGAAGGCAAATGAGGAACTGTTTAATGTGACTTAGTGCAAATGGGGTTGGTTGATGGATATTTGTCTTACCACGGTTGGAGAGGATGTTTAAACACCTCAAGACCAAGTATCACCATTAATAAGCAGATGTATCTCCGTGAGTGAGTCTGAGCTTTGGAGTCACACCAGACTGGCTCAGATTTCAGTTGTCTTCTATTTTTCTCTCTCTGGGTTTTATTTTCCTTTTGGGTTTGATAAGGGAAAAAAATCATAATGTGTGCACAGTGTACCTGGTTCAGTACCTGAAACTCAGTGGCATCTTAATGGTCACTTTCATCAATATTAGCTGTAGCTTGATGTTGTTTATGAAGTACCTAACATTTTACTATCATTAGCAGCATGGTCATCCCCTGGGAGCAGATTGGAAATGCAGATTCTCATGCCCCACCCCAGACCTACTAAATGAGAATATTCATTTTAGAAGGCTCCCCAAGTAATTGAGTGCCTGTTAGAATTTTAGAAGCAAAAGCTCTAGGATAGCCCTACCTAAATACTAACAGTTCCAACCCTGAAGGAGATAAAACATATTTCTGTTGTTTTTGTTGTAAATTGTTAGCCTTCCACAAATACCTTATGGACAATTTTTTCTAGTTGTTTTATTATCTCGAACAACAATGAATTAGAAAGAAATTTTTGTCAGGCATTCAAAAAACAGGTCTTTAAAATTTTTTTTTGGTTGTTTTAACAAAAATGAAATAAAGTTAAATTGTAGCAAGTATTGATGATAAAATGATGCTCTCTGAAATAACTTGTGACAGCTTCCCGGGGAAGGGCTAATGCTGTCCTGACAATCACTCTTGGTATCTTCCAAACAGAAAGTGAACGTTAGAACAGAGGTCAGCAAACTTTTTCTGTAAAGGTCCAAATAGTGAATATTTTAGCCTTTGTGGGCAATAAGGTCTCTGTTGTAAGTACTCAGTTCTGTCTTGTAGCATAAAAGCAGTCATAAATAATAGGTAAATGAACAAGCGTGGCCCTGATCGAATAACTCTTTATAGATACTGAAATTTAAATTTTATGTGATTCTTCATGTTGTGACCAAATATTAGTCTTCTCTTAATTGTTTGCAACCATATAAAATTGTAAAAAAAAAAAAAATTTAAAGGAAGTAGACTGGATTTGGCCAAAAGACAATAGTTTGCCTACAACTGATTTGGAAGACTAGCCTTCAGGTCGTGGGTCCCAGGGATCTGTCTGATTTGATTTGCATTCAGCACCATAAAATTTCTATCTGTGTGACTTCGGGCAAGATTCTAAAACTCTCTGTGTCTCAGAATCCTCATCTATTAAATAGATGTAATGATAGTACCTGTCTTACAAGGTTAAGAGTAGGGGATAATCCAAATTAAACATTGAATGGGTTTGCTTGGCACTTTTTGGGTAATTAATAAGTGGTATTTGGAATTGCTACTGCTAATGTGTTTAGTATCATATTGAGTTAAATATTTTCTGTAAAAATCACTATTAGCTGACATTTTGGAGGCAGGGGGATAAGAGCAGTTCAAGTAAGTCATTATGTTTTCTAAACAACAAAAAGGAAGAACCTTGTATAGAGATTCTCTGTAGTATTCCTGCAACTTTTTTTTGTATAGTCTGAAATTACATCAAAAAGAAAAGTGAAAAGGAAAAAAACCCACAAAATCACGTATTTCTTTTTAACTGTTATGAAAATTGGAACTTGCATAATAAATTGGAGTGAGAGATTATTTACACTATATACAGATTCACTTCAGGGCTCCCTTAAATATGGAAATCCCCTGGCACCGTTAAAACATGATTCACTTTATAAGAATTAAATATACATACAACATTTTTCTGCAACATCTGTGCCTAAATGGAAATACCTCTGTATTTAAAGCTCGACCATAACCCTTCAGAGAGGCTCATCTTTCAGGCATGTATAAAAGCATTAAGGATTAGCTGTGAAAATATTCTTACATGTATTATTAGCTCAGTTCTAGTCTATGTTAAAAAAATGTGTACCTGCAAAAAATATCCGTAGCCCATCAGGGCATTGGATAAATCTGTTGATTGGAAGCAGTAATCTCCATGGGCAGGGACACATATGGCAACCTCCCAGACCTCGACCTCTAACAGACGCTTGGTGCTTATATGGCCCTCACGTAGTACAGTGCCTCACTGATCCTCACGGCAGAGCTCATTATGAGGCAGGCAGGCGGCTATATTAGTCTGCCAAGGCTGCCATGACAAAGCATCACAGACTGGGTGGCTTGTGCAACAGAAATGCATTTTCTCACAGTTCTGGAGGCTAGGAATCCAAGATCAAGGGATCTGCAGGGTGGGTTTCTTCAAAGGCCTCTCTCCTTGACTTGTAAACAGCTGTCTTCTCCCTCAGTCCGCACATGGTCTTCCTTCTGCATCTCTGTTGTAATTTACTCTTCTCATAAGGACATCATGGAATTAGGGTTTACCCTCATGGCCTAACTTTAACCTAATTACCTCTTTAAAAATCTCATCTCCAAAGACAGTCACATCCTAAGGTGCTAGGAGCTAGGATGTCAGCATGGGAATTTGGATCCTACACACTTCAGTCCATAACAGTAGGGCAGGAATGGGTGTGCCATTTTGAATGGGAAACCAAGAGTGGCCTCACTAGGATTGTGCTGTTGGTGATCTTCTGTACCTTCTTTACCAGCCCACTTCCAGAGAGTTTGACAGGATAGTTAAGACCAGGAGTTACTCTTTGTATTCGAAACGCTATGGAGGAAGGGCAAAATTGGTAGACATACAAAACAGCAAAGATAAAAATAGTTCTACCTCTTTGCACACAGAAGTACTCAAATAAGGTATATTCAGGCATTTTTACTTTTTTTTCCTAAACATGTTGAGATGCCCTTGGGCCTGGATTACTCAAAGTGCACCTGTAGCAAGACAGTCACCTGGGCTGCTGATCAGAAATGCAGATTTCTGACCCACTGAGTCACACTCTTTAAGGGTGGGGCCTTTGAAGGTATCCCATTTAAGTTCTCCCCAGTTGATTCTTAAAGTCTCACAGGCTTTGAAAACCTCCAATTTTAGGAAGGCAAGAATGCACAGCACTGAGTTCTGGGGGACTGGCTCTCCTCCAATGTTCCTCAAAGTATGGTTCCCTGAAAACATGAGAGAGCTTGTTGAAAATGCAGGTTCAAGGCACCTGGGTGGCTCAGTAGTTGAGTGTCTGCCTTTGGCTCAGGTCGTGATCCTGGGATCCTGGGATCGAGTCCCGTATCAGGCACCCCATGAGGAACCTGCTTATCCCTCTGCTTATGTCTCTGCCTCTGTGTGTCTCTCATGAATAAATAAATAAATAAATAAATAAATAAATAAATAAATAAGCTTAAGAAAGAAAGAAGAGAGAGAGAGAAAGAAAGAAGAAGAAAGAAAGAAGAAAGAAAGAAAGAAAGAAAGAAAGAAAGAAAGAAAGAAAGAAAGAAAGAAAGAAAGAAAGAAGAAGAAGAAGAAGAAGAAGAAGAAGAAGAAGAAGAAGAAGAAGAAGAAGAAGAAGAAGGAAGAAGAAGAAGAAGAAGAAGAAGAAGAAGAAGAAGAAGAAGAAGAAGAAAGAAAGAAAGAAAGAAAGAAAGAAAGAAAGAAAGAGAGAAAGAAAGAAGAAAATGCACGTTCTCAGCTCCATCCCAAAGCAATGGAATCAGCCAGAAACTTTGGGAGTAGGACCTAGCATTCTGTGTTTAACAAATCCCCTAAGTGATTCTGATGATGCAGATGATTATAATAACCCATGGGGGTCTGAGGACACTGAAGACACTGTGTGCTTGCCACCTCTTTCTGAATGTACCACTCCCATGAAAAAGATGTTTCCAGGTTTCTCTTAGAGTGAAGTATCCCTTTGGCACCAGCTCTGAGCTTATTCTTTCAGTTATGACCAAAATTTTCCTATTTTTATTCTAATCTAATAATATATTTTAAAAATCATTCTGTAACAATGGAAGAGTCATTGGTAGGAATCATTGGTGAAGTGAGTGATGTACTAGGAGCCTAGATAGCTTTGTTTCTCACCTGAAATTTGCCTTTAATTGATAATAAGGCTTTTCACAAACTACATCCCTCTTCTGTGGTTCCCATCTCTAAAGAGGGACTATCAGACTGTACTTATTAGGGAGGAAAAAATGCATGAGGGAAATACTGAATATTGAATAAAAGTGTCTTTTTTTTGTATAAAATGGAAGTATTATTTTTAGTAGTGATTACTATTAAGTATTCTTAGTTATGACTGCAATCAATAACAGAAATAGGGAATCAACATTCTGGCACTCATAATAATCATGTTGAATAAAAATTGTGCCAAAATTACTATTAAATTTTATTAATCTCAGCAAGCAAAGTAAATAACCATAGTGTCTCAGGCTTGGGGGGTCGATTGAGACGCGTTCCTTTGTTCCCCTTTGTGTGTATGTATTTGTTCCTGAACATGCAGGTAAAACCAGACAGAGTGTCATTCTTTTGAAGGGCACAGGGGGCTCAGCGGGTGTGCCCCAGAACCCACACAGCACCTGGCCCTGGGAGAGCCCAGTACACACTTGTGGAATGTATGGCAGCCCTCGTAGGGCACCTGTTCTTAACTGAGCAGTAGCGACAGAGAAGCTCTGCAACGGCCTCCTGCATCACTCACCATTTCCCAGTGGTATTTGTCCTCTCAGCCCCCTTTCCAGAGTCACTAGGCTACATGGCACTGGAAAAGCTGGACCCCAGCAAAGGGCTGTGTTTGCAAGGGACTCTGCATCAGCACATAGTTGCTTGAGGAGGTTCAGACGGCACATGGCGCACTCAGAACCTTACACAGCAGGTGTTCCCGAATCCCTGTTGGCCCTCAGAAAATTAATAAAGTGTTGTTGTTTTTCTTTGTGTCTTTAATTTTTTTTTCATTGCAGTAGAGATAAGGGCATTCTTCTCCAAGTGTTCTAACTCATCTTCATCTTGGAGCCAATGAAGTGAGTCAGCCACTCCCAGTTGCAGTTGGGGTGTTTCTTTGACATTTTTTTTTCCTTTTCCCTTTTTTTTTTTTTTTTTTGAATTCAGAAAATACAGCATAGGCCTATAGGCCTAGTCATTTACCCAGGGCTGCCCTGGAGCTCTGCCTATTTGATACTAAAATGGAAGGACAGACATTTTTCAAAAGAGCCTTTCTCTTCTTCCTTCCACTCCTCCATTCTAATTTTATTTCTTGCAAGTGCAATAGGGCTGCCTATCCAAAACACCGTGGTTCCTCTTGTCAGGTCCCTCCCCTGCCTCTCATGGGTCTCTGGACCCATGGTGATGAAGGAGGACAGAGACGTGACTCCTGACCTCTTGAAGTTCACAGCTGAGGACACTGAAGACACTGTGTGCTTGCCACAGGAAGACGCTCATTAGATAGAGCACTACAACACAAGTTAGGAAAGCAGAGGAAGGAAGCTGAATTTGGCAGGTGGGGGCAAATAGATCTGGTTTCTAGCAGGAGAAGCCAGAGCTGAGTCGGGAAGGGAATTACTTAGGGGGAGGGGCAGGGCTTCCAGGGAGAAGAATTATCTTCTATAAAGACAGAGGTGTGAAAACGCACCGTGGTTCCAGTTGGGTTGAGTCCAATTTCCTCGCCTAGGAGCTAGCAGCAGCGTACAAAGTTTAGATGCTTCCCCTTCTCTGTCTGTGATGGGAATCACCCCTTTGAGGCTTCTCCCTGCCTCTCAGGGGGGCCAGAAATGATTCCCAGAGCTGTGGGGAGTCCCAAGAAGAAAGGGCTGGGTTGCCCCATCTGAACATGGACCTTGGCTCACCCTCTCTCAGCGGGAGGATTCCGATCCTGCCCAGGAGAGGCCCTGTGGACACCGTGCTGGGATTTGGGATGCTGATGTTGGTGGCATCATTGAGTGAGGGTGACAGACCTTGCAAAAGCTCTGCTTATTCCAAAGTTTTCGCTCTGCCACATAGAGCCAGTTCCTGCCAGGCACAGATACAGGCTGCTCAGATTTCATGTTAAGCTGGATGAGTCAACCTTAAAAGAACCAGAGAAGAAGAGGAAACAAGTGAATCCCATAGCTAGGGCTCAAAACTGCACCTGGACTTTAGGCATGCACATCCCCAGCAATAGACAAGGGGCCGAGGGAGGCGCCCTCAAGAAAGATTGGTTGGACAAAACACTATTTTTAGCCAAGGAAACAGAAATGAAGAGGTCTTTAAAAACAATAATTTGATCATCTCCATTAATCCTTTGAGAGTCAGGTATTTTGCTCGGGGCTGGGAATAAATGAGTATGGTTTGGCTCCGACCCAGGGGTGCACATTGTGGCTAAGACCAGTATGTAAATGAAACGTCTCAGTACAGCGTGACAAGGGATCTAGTAGGGAGGGTTTTGTTTTGTTTTGTTTTATGTAAATGGGCTCCACACCCAGGGTGGCACTCAGCGCGGGGCTTGAACTCACAACTCTGAGATCAAGACCTGAGCCAGGATCAAGAGTTAGAGGCTTAACTCAATGACTGAGCCACCCAGGCACACCAAGCAAGATTTTTTTTTTTTTTTTTTTATTGTGATGGGAGTGTAGAAGGGAGAGTGATCCAATAACTCCTGGGGGCTGGGAAAAAAACAACTTTTAAATGACACAGTAGGAATTGCGATGAGGCCTTTTTTTTTTTTTTTAATTAACCCCATGAAATTCCCAGTGTTCAATCCTATTTGACATAAAGAGGTCACTTTCCTACAGTTTAACCTCACAGTAGGAGCAGGAATGGCACAGAGGTTTCATCCCATCCACCAATTCTAATCAAACGGTAGCAACTGCCTAGAAGCTGTGTTAAGAATGATTCTGAGGATTCCAAGATGATAGGAAAGGACGCTGTGGAAATTGGTGAATGGTCTGTCCTGGCTAGGGAATGGTGGTGGCTAGTGGTATAAATTGAACCCAGTTGCCATCTTTAAATTATAAGGAGGAAAGCCCCCCTTCTCCTCCTCCCACAAAAACCTGGATGTTCGAGTAACTGGATTTTCAAGTAAAATTGCTTTATAAGCCAAGGCTCAGAAGTCTGAGAAGGATAGGATGTCCCTACGGTGGCAGACAGGTCGTAGTAGCTGGAGGCAAAGGGTCTATGTTGGGAGGATGGTGCATGAATAGAAAACACAAGGTACTCGTTAGAAAGCTGCATCACAAGGTGCCTTGAAGGACCTTGTAAACACTCCTCATGCTGCTGCTTGTACCTGATTATCTATTTGACTTACTTTTTTAAACAAATACACATGACTTGCCCCCCGCCCCCTAGAAAAATGCATGGAGGTTATGGTATTCTTCTCTGCCTCTTTTTCTTTAATTCAAAGCTTTCTTTTAAGAAAAGGTCACAATGTACTAAGAGAACATACAATAAGTACTTTGCAAATTAAATTAGAGGATGTTTTTAGGTAAAATAAAAAGCAAGTCCTGTGACAGTATAGATTTTGTTTTACAAAGGTCAAAATTATTGCATAAAGAATTTTTTTTTCACTACCAAGAGGGCATCCAAAGAAGTTATTTCAATACAGTTTCCCAGGATCTACGGCGTAAGAGCATTAGGAAAGCTTCATTATGCCCTGCCAGGATTTAGCTTTCTAGAGGGAATCTGTGTTGTGTCCCAATGGGATTCTCTAAATTGCATTGAGAATGCTGAAAATTGACCCCAAGGTTTTAACTGCACAATGCTGAAATGTCCTTCTGGATATATTTTTGCTACAACTACGCTATATTTCTTTTGAAACCAAGGCACCCCCAAGAAACTTCAGATTTCACTTTAACAGTGGCTTTTAACCAGGGGTGGACACGAGAAACTCATGGCATTTCCTCACAGGTCCCACCCTAGAAGATGCTGATTTGGCAGCTCTCTGTACCTCCTATGGAAACATCCGTTTCTATCTAAGGCCGTAGGGGTGAGCAAGAACATAGGGATGAATGGTCTCTGCAAAGTCAGACTAAGTACTCGTTGATGAAGCAAAGTGGGGGTCAGGGCACGTCCTTCAGGTGGGTGTCACCCCCCATCGGGTGATTTCAGACCCCACACCCCATGGTCTGCTGTTCATATTGTTTGCTGGTTATTACCATACGATAATACCAGTTTCTTGCCAAAACCAGAAATACTCACTCACTGAGAAGAAATTAGACCACGTAACGTCCCACCTTATATGTTGGGATAAACTTCTCAAATAAACTAGAAAGAAGAAAGAACCCTCGGTTTAGCAAAGATTGATCATAACTCAGACCCAACCAGACTCTGAATCCATTTACGGCCAAGAGAAGGCCAGTCAACTCCACTCTTACATCCATGCTTTTGTGGGGACTCTTCTCCAGCTACAGGCGGAGGAAACCGGGGTAGATGTCACAAGGACGAGGGGAGATTCCTTCAGATGGAACTCCTGTCCCTGGGCTGCCTCTCCTTGTCAGAGAATGGAGGGAGGTGCCTGAGTTGGTGATGGGGGTGGGGGGGAGGCACTTAGGGATTTTCTTACATCTTTGCTTTTCCTGGAAATAATGAGCAAAGTCCAGGGAAACACAGGGAAGAGAGGGTACAAGTGGAATTCTCAGGAAGCTCCTCAGCTCTCCTCATTGGATCCATCTATTCTGGCTCTGCCCCTGAGAGATGGGGAGTGGTGGTCGTGGAGGGGGGCCAGCTCTGGAACCGTGTTTGGTTTTTGAGTTCAGGGAAGTTGGCTATGTCTTAATGGTTCCCATGGCGCACCCTCTCTGTGCGGACCCCCACTCGCTCTGCAACTTTTAACTACACTTCTGTTGACCTTGGGAAAGCTCCCGAAGGTTGTCGAACCCCTTAGCAGGCACTGGGGCAGGTGTGCGAGGAGGTGAGTTCACGGCGAGGCAGGCGTCTTCTCACGGGGGAGGCCCTCCAGTTGGGTGATGGCAGGGGGACCCCAAGCCACATGGAGGCAAGTGAATCATCGGTAATGGGCTGACCACTCCCCAGAAGTCTCTCCCATTCTTTTCAAAGTCTGACTGTGAGCTCTGTAGCAGCAGGAGAGAGAGGGCTGACACCCTGAGGATTCCTGACCCTGCTCATCCTTGGAGTGGGCGGTTGTTCAAAACACATCACGGATTGGGGAGATATCTCAGGATTGCGCTGTTCCCTCCCGCTGGAAAATTCCATTGTGCCAGGATCAGCCCGGTGCCCTTTGCTTTAAATCAGGCAGAGGACAGGCAGCTCTGCACTGCAGGCTTGGGGAGGCGGCCTCTCTGGCCCGAGAGCCGAGAACTTTCGGGAAAAAATGAGAAACGCAGAAGCCCAAGGACTATCTCACCCCAAGGCCAGCGTGGGCCCCAGGGTGGGTCATGCGGAAGGTGGAAGTGGCGCTCATTTCTTCCCTGCTGTATTTCTGTTCTTCCCCTGAAGAACTGACTCAGCCAGTCTGGGGGGGCTGGGAGGCGGAGAAGGTTGCTCCCACCAGCAGTCAGTGCATGTGCTCACACTTTACCCACCGATGACTACACGCCAGGCCCTGCGTTGGGCACAGGTCTAGCCACACAGTTCACAACCTTCCTGGAGGTAGGTATGTTCACCCCATTTTCCAGATGTGAATCCCAAGGCACAGAGAGGTATAGTGACTTACCGAGATCACACAGCTAAGTGGCATCGGAGCCAGGCTTGTCATCTAGCTCTCTCTGATATTGCCCAAGCTCCCTTTTGAGTATGCAGTATGCCATGCTGCCACCATCCCCTGGGTCCGGGGGCCAGCCAGACCCCCGCTACGGAAACCCCAGGTGACAAGGAGTGACATGTGCTTGGAGGGCTGGAGGGTGGGCTTCCGGTCCCCTTTGGCTAAGACAGGGGGCTTACACTGGTGTCCCCGCCCTGTGCACGGGGATGTGGCTATGTTGTCATTTCTCTGCCTTTCTCGTTTGCGTCGCCTGATCTCTCAGGTGTCGTGTGCCTGTTCCCAAACCAGATACCATCTATCTCTCTCTCTTTCGTAGGCACCGTGCTGTTGTGCCAGGCAAACCAGGAGGGATCTTCCATGTACAGTGCCCCCAGTTCACTTGTATATACTTCCGCAAGTAAGCCCGCTGTTGTGGCTCTCTTTTTGTTTTGTGACATAAATCTGAGTCCACTCGCCTTCCCTGCCATGTAAGTTCTCCTTCCCTTCCCTCTCTGCTCCACCCTCCCCGCGCCCTCCACAAGGTGAAGTTGGTTCTCATAAGCATGTCTCTGTGTGTTCCCTGTCACCTTAGCATCCAACCCCTTCGCTCATTACGTCTGAATGCTCACTTCTCAGATGTCCCGATCATCCTATGTTGAGACCCGGCAGGATTGGGTCCAATGGATGGGACCTGAGGCATTGGTGTGTGGGGGTGGGGTGGGGCAGAGGGGTGGGGGGAGGGGGTGGAGGTTGGAGCTAGAGCTCACTGCCTGCCTTCTATCACGGCTTTGCAAATTAACGTGGAAACAACGGACGTAAAATATGCAGGCCATCCACGCGGCACCCTCACCCAGCAAAAGGTGCTTCATTGTTACGCTTGAGCACCTGTGTTCTCACTGCGGGAAATAACCACTTGTTTGCAAGGCTGTTCTGCCCTTTGCTATGTGATTCCATTCTCAGCAGAGAGGAAAATGAGGGTCTCCCCCCAGCCCCCAATTTAACTGTGTTGGGGGAGGATGACAATAAAAGGCACTTTAATAGATACAAATGTAGCCCTCAAGTGGTAGGGAGAGAAGATCAAAAATAAACATGGAAGATAGATTGTAGTGTTGACATGGAAAGACCAAGGATGTCTCTGCCTGGGATGGATGCTCCAAGGGGGGGCAAATGGCCCGCCCTCACCCCAGTTCCCAGGTCCCCAGACAAGGTTGAACAATTACAGTTCTTGTGGATTCCAACATGGTGCCCCCAGCTGGTTTGCCCCTCCTCGGGAAGACCCCCGTCCACAGCTGAGACCTTCTGTGAAATCCCCATAACTACTAAATTGGTCCTCATTGGGGTCAGTGCTCAAAAGTGGGTGTGGGGGTGGAGAAGGTGGGCTGCTAGAGACCAGCTAGGAAGGGGGGTGATGATTAGGAGGATGAGAGACAGAGGGAAATACTCCCCGAGTGCCAGGATCAAGCACCTCCATTCCTAAAGGCTCAGAAAAACCAAACTCTTTGCTGTGGGGCACAGGTTCGAAGCAGTCACCAGAAGAACCAAAGATGTGACTGTGACAATCCTGAGGGTTTCTGAAGATACCAGGTTATGGGGGCAGCCAGCCGTCCTTCCCAACCAGCATAGCATCTTCAGGAGCAGGTTGGGCATGCATTACATTCAGGGTATGCTCCTATGTCCCCAAAAAGCCAGAATCTAACCATCTGGCAAGAAGTGGTTCTTTCTAACCGTATAGAAATTGCCCACTTTGGGTGGGGTAAATGTGTACGTATGTATCCGATAGAATTAGGGCGCTAGTACTCAGTTTCACATGCTCACCATTGTGTCATCCTCACAATCTGCACCAGGTAGGTATTATAATGTTTGCTTTACAGCAGAGGAATGGGGGCCACTGATGCAGAGTGATAACCCAGGATCGCACGGCCGCCATGTGGTAGATTTGTTCTTTGAACCTGGGAAATTATTCAACTTCTGACTGTTTTTTGGGTTCCTTTGGACCCTGACTATCATCATCATCCCCTTGTCTCTGTCCCCTACTTTCTCTATAAACGTTATTTTCCAAAGGAGCGTTGGCGATCCAAAACGTAACCACAGTTGAGTTCCAGAGAGTTTCGTTTTATTCAGTAAAACAACATTGTCCTATAGAACTGTGTAAGATGAAATATTCCATATCTGCACTGTCCAGTACATGGACTCGTGGGACAGAGGCACTGACCTTTTTTATTCAATTTAATTTCGACTACCGTTACTCTTAATTACCCACCTGGGGCACATGGTTACCATATTGGAAAACCTGGCTCTCAATGATCATATGAAAAATAGGCATTTCTAGAAGTGAACAAAACAATTTAATTCCCCCCAAAAAAGGGCTGGTTTGAATGGGTATAGCCATTCTAAGGTGGCTTTGGGGGAAGTGTGTATCATCATATCAAACATGGAAATCTATCACGAATTCTTCATATTAAAATAGGGGAAGCATACAGTAGAGATAGGGGTTGGCAAACTATAGCCCAGGAGCCAAATCCAGCCCCAGCCTGTTTTTGTAAAGCTTGCGAGCTAAGATCCCTCGTAGAGTTCTCGAAGGATTGTAGAAACAAACCAACAAACAAAAGACAAACAACATGTGACAGAGATGGAGGTGGCCTGCGAAGCCTAACATATTGTCATTCTCGCTCTTTACAGGAAAAGTGTGTTGCTCTCAGATATAAAAGGCATTGTATTACTGCAAATACAGAACGACAATATCACTTCAGTGGTTATACTTTTCCCCCTAAATTTAAAAGTAAAAATTTATAATAATTATTGAGGCCATGTAATGTGTGTCCAACACCCTTCCCTTCTAAATTGCATAATCAATCATAGTATCTACACATTTTTCATCCTATTATTTTCACTTACTATCATGTCATGTGTGCTTTATGAAAGTATGTTAATGGCCTCATAATATTCTGTCGTTTCGCACTATTATATTTTAAGCTACACCCCCCCATTGTTGATAGGGATTCTTCAGAAATATTAAAGAAATGTCCCTATACATAGTAGTGTTGAAGAAACCAATGAATAAGTAGTTAATGGCCCTACCCCATAACAAAACAAAATAAAAAGCTAGTTTCTTACAGTGAGAATCTTCACTTGCCGATCCCTTCAGCAGCAGTATCCAGACAGACGAGCTCCATGAGTGTTTTGTATGGACAGCCAGCTCTGAGGCTTCTCCTTCCCCACCTGGGTCAGCAGAGGGACCGTAGATTACTTCCATCTTGAGGCCACAGTGCGTGCTGGGTGTAAAGATTATCCATTCCTCCCTGAGCCACATTGCTGAGCCTTTCTGCTTTTGTTCTCCAAGTGAGTGATACCTTTTGGGGCTCGACTATTTGCTGTCAGCTGGCTTCTTTGAAACATCACTTAGGTTTTCTCTTCCAGATGAAGGTGTATATTCCATTGGAAAGTCACACCTTATGTTCCAGAAACAATCCCACCAGCAGGTAGAGGGTCATTTTTGCACGTGCGCACTCTCTCACACACACGCGCACACACATACATCAGGGGCATGCACACGGCCACCGAGGTTCATCTCCTGTACGGGTCTGACATGCACGTGGCTGAAAGACACATCTCTTGTCCCTGAGGTGGTGTGGCCTCTTTTTTGCTAAGGACCCATCCTCCCCCAAAGCTGAGGGTCCCTTACTTCTCAGCAGTCTTGTGGGATGCACCTGCTTTTTAACTTGAAAATGCATATATTTCTCATGGTTATCTAACAGTCGTGTGCCTGAAGAAAGGTGTGCATAAATTACACTTTTGTAAATTGGATCTTGTGTGTTTACTGACTTCTATGATTACTTCTGAGTTTGTGGGTTTTTTGTTTTTTTTTTTCCCACGGATCTTTCACTGGCCTTGGATGTTTTAGACTTAAATTGCCCCTCTGCCTAACCAAATAGCTAATCATCTGTAAATAACACCCTTAAATGCGGTACGGGAGATGGTTTTTAAGGGAACCCTGCTGCATTTCTCTGTAATGAAAATAATTCCTACTTGAGGTTATCTGTTTTTTGAGATGCACTTTTACATAATGGGTTTTCCACCACTTGAGTGAATCATCCTGATAATATGACCCAGGACATGAAAGCATTAAGGGAAAGATTTCCACTCACAGCTCCATGTCATACAGCCTAATCCTATTCTCCGGTTTCTCCCCAGCTGACCCCAGGCTCCTCCCTCATCCCGACCTTATCCTGCTGTGAAACCCCAATGCAGCCTGTGTCACGGGACATCATGCATCCTCTCGTGTGTCCCGATGAACCACTGGCTTGCAGAGTGTAAAGTGGGCCTAATTTTTAGCAGAAGAACCAAGTTGAAGCAGAACTAGGCCAGATCACCTTGTACCAAATGGAAAAACATTTAGTATTAGTATTTTTGCCTTAAATACATTAACATTTCATCAACTAAATTAATTAATTACATTAGCTACTTTGTAAATTTTGAAATAATGTTAATTAATTTAATAGTATTGTTTGGCTTTGAATGGCCCACAGCTGACCCCTTGACAGAGGGGTTTTGTGAAAGCTGGGGCAGGGCTGGTGGGCTTGCTCACGGCCTTCCCCATCCCGGGGCGGGTGGTCTGGAGGCCCCTGAAAGGCCCCTGCTCTATTATCCACACATACAGTGCGTGCTTACTATCAAAAAATGACTCCAGGCAGAAATAGGGACTGAAGAAACATGTCACCTTTCTTCCAAATGAAAACATTACCTCTATTTTTTATTAGTTGAACTATCAAGAGGTAAATCCACAGTCCCATGAATGGCAAAGTCACTTTCTAATTTGGATTAGCAAAGCCAGCCCTCACTGATCCCTATTTCCACATGAAGTAGATGTTTCCCAAAGCAGGTCAATGTTATCCGCTTAATTCTATTTTCTTTATGATTTTATGAGTAGATTTTAAATTACAAATAAACAGGTGCTCCCTATAATTAGAGAAGCATGCAAATAAACATGCACACACCAACGTGTAGAATGATGTGGTAATAACATTCCCCACTTTATCCAAAAACGTACACCTTTAAAGTAGCCCATATTGACTGCCTAGTATGTATCTTTCCACATTTTCTCCATAATAATGCAAAGAAGGACATACACACATGAAATGGGGGGTGTTAGTAGTTGGATTTTATACAGAGGGGAGTGTTACACATGCGTGTTATGTGCGCATTCCACATATTAATCATGTTTTGTTTCACTTAATAGCAGATTTGGGTTCCCTCCCATCCAGCCCTCTGGGTATTTCCATGCTGCCCCATGGTGTGGATGATCCTTCAGCTGTTCTCTGTCCACACTCCTTCAAGTGCCTTCTTTTCCCAAAGCCGGCAGCAAATATCTTACATGTACCCCTGACATGCCAGTGCCTTAAATCCCACATCTAGTTTCCCAAACATGGGATTGGTGGTTCCATCCTGGCATCCTTGCCAGCACCTGTGTATTCTATTTTAAATTTGAAAATCAAATGGGTGACACATAGCCTCTCCATCTGCCCTCCCCTGCATCTGCCTTCCTTCTAGTGAGGCGCATCAGATTCACTACTTTCTTTTTTTTTTTTTTTAATTTTTTATTGGTGTTCAATTTACTAACATACAGATTCACTACTTTCATTGTCATGTGGACATTTCCTCTTGTGGATTTCCAGAATACATCTGCCCATTTCTCTTCGGGTTTTTCTGACTTTATTTTTAATTCACATTGAGAGAGAGAGAGAGAGAGAGAGAGAGAGAGATTGCAAACATATTTCCTGTTTGGGATCTTTGATCTTGCTTACATTCCAGTGTATATTTTTAAATCCACAGGTAAATATATCCATCTTGTTGTCTCTTGTTACCAGCTTTAGATACCACTTTAGGTCACAAAATCCCTGCCAGGAGCAGGTATTGCTTAGCATTGTATTAGTTTTCTAGGTCTGCCATAAAAAATATCATCAACTTAGACAACAGAAATTTATTTTCTCTCCATCTGGAGGCTGGAAGTCTGAGGTCAAGGTCCTAGCATGGCCAGTTTTCATGAGGGCTCTCTTCCTGGCTTATAGATGTCACCTTCCCACCATGTCCTTACAGGGTAGAGAGAGCAAATCATTGGGTGTCTGTTCTTTTAAGGACACTAATCACTTCATGAGGGCCCCACTTCATGAGGGCCCCATTTCATGACTTAGCTCAACCTAATTACCTCCCAGAGGTTTCATCCCTAAATATCATCACATTGGGAGTTAGGGTGTCAACATGTAATTTTGAGGGGCAGGATGGACACTCACTATTCAGTCCATAGCAAGTACCTTGACACAGAGGTACCAGTTTTATTTGTCAACAGGCAGAAAGACACTTTCCAGCAGAAATGTCAGGATGGTCCCATGTGCTTATCAATACTCACAAGTGTATTTTCACATGGTGTTTCACACCCGGAAGCCAGAGATGAACTTTAGATCCATATGAGATCAAGTCCTAACGTAAGAGGAAGAGGACTGCTAATTCCCCCCGAAATTTTCACTCCTGACCACGGGAAGGGAGGGGGGTGGGATTCTGCTATCACAGGCTCCGGATGCTAAATGTTATCAAAATGCAAAATCACTTCCTCATTTATTCACTTTTATGAAACTCAAGGGCAAGCAGTGGTGGCATGGTTTTAATTGATGTATTGATTGCAGATTTTATGGAAGTAATTGTGTGGAATTCATAAAACAATGATTTAAGTGGCAGAAACACACATAAATCAGGCCTGCAGTGTTCTACTTTTAGGTAATTGATAGAACTTCCATTGGTTTCTGTAATTAAAGTAACAGCCTAAATTAATTTATGGCTTCCTCTTCCTTCTGCCCAACACAGAAAAATGTCAGTAGACTGAGTTCAGCTGATAGAAAGTACATGAACAGGTCTCTGTGTCACCGACACACTGGTGTAGAGACCCGTGTCTTCTTCCTTCCTCTCCAAACACCTCTTCTAATACTTTCTGGAGGAATCGCTTAAAAGAAGGATAATAAGAGCCGGGATGAGGGTGAGGCAGGAGAGAGGAGAGGGACTCACCTCGGATGAAATCCAAAGAGGTGCAAAAAAAAAAACAAAAAAAACAAAAAAAAACAAACCTCAGTAGTCAAGATAAATAATATTCTAATGTGATATTTTTAAAAATCTGAAGTAATGGAAAAAATCAACATGAAATATCAAAATTTCCATTAAGACAGGATGAGTATTACTAATTTTTTGTTTCTACCTTAGGGTCCAATATACTCAGCATAGCAGTTCTATGCTTAAAGTTTGAGAGTCTTTTCATAATAATAATTTTAATTAAAAAAAATACAATATGATTTATCCTAATTACTGGGGGGCTTTGGGGGCCACCTCCCCCTTAAATTTTGCACCCAAGGGGAGTACCTAACTGGCCTGACCCTCGTCCAGTCCTGAATGAAGGGCTGAAATCAAGAAAAATAAATAAGAGTAACAATACTAATACAAACTCATAGTTATTGAGCTCTAACTATCTGTGAGGCTGTCCTCTAAGCCTTTCACATGAACTTTCTCCTTTAATCCTCCCAAGGAAACAACGAAATATGGTTATGCCCCTTGTTCCTTGAGAAAATTCAGGATTAGAAGGATGAAGAAATTTGTCCGAGGTGACCCAGCCAAATCAACTTGGAACCCAGCCTAACTCAATCCCGATCTCAGTGGTCACCAGTCTCCACGTTTATACGCCGGCGGGTGGAAGCGGCCACATGCTCTGCTCCTGGAAATGTCCAGGCAGGGAGTGGTCAAGCGCGGCTTCTGGGCAGCCGTCCAGCTTCTGTATCCAGGCCAGCGTTGCGCTTTCTCCATCCCATCCCTGGATTGCCGGAGAGGCCGTTCTTGTCTGATTTGTGTGGCCAGGGGTTGGAAGAATTAGTCTTTAGAAGGCCAGTTAGAAAGTATTTCCAGCCTTACAGGCCATCTGGCCCTGCTTGGCAACTACTCAACTCTGTCCATAGCTTGTAAGTGGCCACGGACAGTAGGGAAATGAACAGGTGTGACTGTGCTTCCCATCACACTTTGTCGACAAAAAGAGTCTTCAGGCCACACGTGGCCCTAGGGCCCGAGTTTACTGACCCCTTTTGTTAGGCTAACGTTCTTATTTGAAAGGGCCAGACTCTGGACAGCTGGCTACCTGGGGGAGGAGATAGAAAGGAACCTTCTTTTCTTTCTTTCTAAGATTGTATTTATTTACTCATGAGAAAGACACAGAGAGAGGCAGAGACATAAGCAGGCTCCCTGCGGGGAGCCCCATGCGGGACTGGATCCCAGGGCCCCAGGATCACCACCCGAGCCGAAGGCAGACAATCAACCACTGAGCCACCCAGGCGTCCTAGGAACTTTCATAGGCCTTTTGCACTTTGTGCGATTTTTATCACCTTTCAAAACCAATAACGGGAGGTAGGCACTCTTGGAACTCACCAAAGTAAGAGATGTACATGAGTTCAGTCTAAATCGGATGGACTGGCTTAGTTTTGCTTTCAGAACAAACAACAAACAAATGTAGAGTTGGAAGCATCGTGTTGGGGCTGTTGGCTTTCTCCAAGACCTGCCCCAGTTTTCCGGGGATACATGGTGAGACCCCATATGTACTCTGGATGCCTCGTCCTGTGTCTGGGCTTCTTCTGGCTCCTCCCACATCTCCTCATACTGCTGGTCTAAAAGGTGCTCCAAGGTGGAGCCTTCTAATCAGGCATCAGTGCCTTGTTCCTTCTATGTCTGTGACTCAGTATGGTGACAACATACCTGTGTTCTCCGTGTCATCATCTTTGAAGTAATTCCTTCTATTATGTATTCATCTTACCAGTTCTTTCATGGCAGAGGGGGAGCAGGGGGAGGATTCAAATGCATTACTTCATTTAAATCATGTTCGTCAAGCTGTTTCTATATGCCGGGTACACTTCCAATGCACTATAAATTCTTCTTGAGCAAGGGGTCCTTCTTAAAAAAAAAAAAATTATTTAAATTCAGTTTAATTAAGCAAGGTGTCCTTAAGCTAGCCTCTGTAGTGTTGCATTCTTGTGAGCAAGACGTAACAGACAGACACATAATTCTAATGTCTCAGAATTGCAAACGAATTACAGCGATATTTAGGAGCCATAGCCAACAGGAGGCTTACCCACTGTTAACACGGCATTTTTAATGCCCCTAGGTCAGTCAGCTAAATATTGCCATCCTTGCCATCCTCTCACACTCTAGATTTTCCTCATTTTCCCTCATTTTATTCTCATTTTTTTTAAGATTTTATTTATGTATTTATGAGAGACGCAGAGAGAGAGAGGAGAGAGGCAGAGACACAGGCAAAGGGAGAAGCAGGCTTCGTGTGGGGAGCCTGATGCAGGACTCCATCCCAGGACCTTGGATCATGCCCTGAGCCGAAGGCAGGCGCTAAACCACTGAGCCACCCAGGCGTCCCCCTCTTTTCCTCATTGAACCCGTGTACGGGGAGATCTTGAGACACCTAGTATATCATTCTCTTCCTGTCACCTCGGTCAGAGTACACACCCATTTTTATGCCCAGGGATTGTCCAGAGCTGGACACAGCTGTGCAGCTACCACCACCACTCCCCCGACCCCTGTGTCATTCTTTCTCCATTACTGAAGCACTGTCTCTCTGCCTGGCTCCCCCGGCCCCACTTTCCCATGGCTTGACACAGCACTCTGATTTCTGGACAGGTGGTTTTTAAGAGGTTTTTACTTACACCTACATTAATTTACCTATCTCACCTGGACACCGGCTCAGTTGCATTTTTCAATCCATGCCCCACCATCGCCTCAACTGGTTTAGCGCCTCCATCCACAGCTGTGTTGGCCAACTCATAATCATAGACCACTTTATTGTGACTGTTTTGACCTCCTTAAAAAAAAAATCAGGGGGAAAGAAGCCACTAGTTGAGCAGCTTCAGTTGTTTACAGGGAAGAATCTGCAAAGAAGCAGCCACATTTCAGGCAACTGCTGTCTAGTTCTCCTGGCGCTTTGGTTATTAATCTCAATGCAGAATGGTGGCTTTCGTCTTTTGCAGATGGGGGTCTCACTTCTGCAAAAGGCTGCCAATTGCAAAAACTACCATCCCGTGGTGTGCCCCCAAACATCTTATTTGTCTTGATACTTCTTTCACAGAAATACATATGACGGATAAGGAGTCACTGGAGGATGGTTTGCTTTGTGTCAGACAGATATTAAAACAATAAACTACGTTGCCCTGGGATTCCAGTGCACACACAGCCAGAGAACAAGGCCGAGATGAGATGTTTCTGAAAGGCAGCGAGGCAGTTGTTCTGGGGAAATTCCCTGGAAACCCCAAGTCCTAGGGATAGCATTGATAGAAAGTACTTTTTAATGCTCACGTTTTTGTAAGAAGACCAACAAGCTGCCTGGTGCATGCCTACCTTCCACTGGCCCCTGGCAAAGGTGAGCAAGAAACCCTCCAATGGGTTGAGGAGCTTAATTTGTTTGAACACTAATCTGTACTTCATTTACTTTCTCAAGTCAATAATGAGATTTAAAATGGCGGGGGGGGGAGCCCCCACCCATTGTGAGTTCAGACTGAACATGAAGTTTTCAGGGGCCAAAAATAAGATCCTGTTTGGTTCCAGGGATATAAAAGGGAGCAGCTTGATGCATTGGGGCAGGCATGTGCGTTCCTGGGGGGATCTGGTTTTGTGAACTGGGCCAAGTCCTTTAAGTCTGCTCGGCTGGAAACGAACAGCTTAGAAGAGGGAGGATAGAGCATCCAGTGACGTGTAGTCCAAGCTCTGGAATGGGGGTTCTTGGTGCTTCCTGCATAGAAATTTGTCCAACCACAGAAGTGGCCCCCTCCTCCCCTTGCCTTATTTCTTTTCAAAAGCAAATCACCCCGTGTGGGGCAAAGAATCACAAAAAGAAGCTGAGCTTGACCTCCCAAGGAAGGGAGAAGATCCTGGCATAGTTCATTCAAGCACGATAATTTAAACGCTTGCTTTGCTTCAAAAACACCACTTTCTTAAATCGTGTTTTCATTTATGTAAAAGTAGTGTCATGCCAAAAGCTATTTTATTGCTACTGGAGAATTTGGGAGGGGGGGTGTTAACAAAATGCAGTTTTTAGGACCAAATAACACACCACATGTTTTCAATCTGTCTCCTTGGGTTTTGTTTGCATGCAGTGTAGACTCTTGATGCCTAATTGCTTTTCATGTAAAAACAAACATACCAGAACCACTTCTGTGGGCACACCTGCCGAAGGATGTATATCATGCCCACCCGTAGTCATTGCTACTGGAGTCTAAGAAGCATTTCCCAAAGGTTCATTTTTGCTGGCAAACCCCAGTTCCCTGTATTTGGTTTTACAAAATTCTTCTTGGGCAACAGTGTATTTAGTGACAAGACCTGGATTCAGGCAGAGATAGGTCTACACTATCACTAGCAGCTTGACCTTGGCCAAGTCTAATTGCAATGAGCATACTCGTGAATACCTACCCACTTGTGAGCATCCTTGTGTGAAGAGCCATTCAGATTGCTTGAGGCACCATAGCTCCTCAGACAGATGGCTACACGTTCCCTTTCTCTCATAAGCTATCTTCTCCGGGACATTTTAAAAGTTCACTGAAGAAGCTGGTCTGGACGTTTTATATCACTCTATTGAGGGGACAACCTATTTCCAAATGGTTCTCCTTTAATCTGCTATAGATGAGAGTTTAGGGAAGGTTCCAGCGCAGATATCAGGCAGGTGATCCATAGGTCCAGATGACACCTGTCCTCAGGGTTGGCATGGGGCATGATTCAGAGGAGTGGGAGTTAGCATTCCAAATGTGGAAGCTGACTCTCAAAATCAGATGGCCCCAACACCGACCAGCTA
Organism: Canis aureus; assembly: GCF_053574225.1. Lineage (NCBI taxonomy): Eukaryota > Metazoa > Chordata > Mammalia > Carnivora > Canidae > Canis > Canis aureus. The sequence goes on from NC_135618.1 coordinate 43,516,731, forward strand.
TACCCACAGCAGAGGCTGGAAGTGAAGTGAAGGAGGCATTTGCATCATGTACCCATCATCCTGTGAGCCACCGTCAGCCCCCTCTGAGGGCTTCACGTGCAGGAGCCACGGAGGCCTCAGATAACCATGGGAAATCCATCCCAGCATATGAAGCTAATTTATCTCACTCGCCTTGTTTCCTACCTGGAGGGGCAACTCACCGGGCTTCCAGTTTCAGCCAACCTGTTAGCCAGATCGCGAATGATTTCACAATTGAAATTTCGCTGGGTACGTGCACTCGATAACGTAATTAACTTATAGAAGTTATTCGCCTTCCCCCCACCCCCCATGGCTACCTGATAAAAACCAAATCGACACCGGCACAGGTTTTGTCAAATGGATCGATTATGGCAAATAGCTTCATCCAAATTAAAAGAGGTCTCAGCATCTCGAGGCCCTGTCTCCAGTGTCCCTTCAAATGACAGCACCTTTGCAAGTGCCTCCCGTGAGCCCGCTAAATTAAACCCTCCAAGACTGAGATTCAGTCTCGTTGTGCTGAGTGCAATGTTACGGAAGCCTTGCCCGGGGTGGGTATTGTCAATAATAGTAGACGGATCGCAGATGTGTCCTCCGCACAGTAAGTGCATCTCTGCGCATTTGACTGCCATGGCCCTCACCATGCGTGTCTCTTGGATTAATCAGACCATTTGTAGCCTGGGAGAAAAGAGACAACAGCCAGCTTCGGGAGGTAAGCGGGAATAATGTGGCAATTAGTTAAAAACCAAGGCTGCTGTCCTCATTCAAAGACCTAACGATGAAAGAATATTTGCGTGAGCATGGTCTCTGGGTTTTGTTGCTTCTTTTTGCATTTGTTTTTTAAGTTAGGAAACCTTTCTGCTTTGGGAACAGCAGACTCACTGCTCAGAGTAAATCGTCCCTGTGTGTTCATTGCATTTGGTTTTCTCTATTTTTTTTATTCCTGGGTGACTCATCCATTTCCTTTCCAAGGAAGAGACCGTTTCTAACCGAGTTATGAGTGAAGTGATGTTTGATAACAATATAAATTAATTGATTATATACAGAGAAAAGGGTAACATCCCAAATATTAGGAATGTTTTCTATGCAGATCTCTCAAATCCTGGAGAAAATTTCTCGTTGAAGTCACTTATAAGGAGCTCATTATTTTGATAGTAATTAGGTTTGTGTATAGAACACCATGCTTGTGTACCCCAGGTCCCCACTGCTGGGGGAGTCCACTTCCCCAGTATTTTTGGATTGTGTGCAGCTTCCCCTGGCTCCCATCCAGATGTGGAGATAAGCCCCAGTGGAGAAGGAAAACAGCTTGCTTTGGACTCTTATCGGGAACATAAATCAGTAGTGATCTCTGTGGCCTGCATCCAATTAGTAAAAAAGGAGCAAAGCCCTTCCAGGTGTCTTGAAATCTCAGAACATAAATATAGAACAGAAGAAATTGCACCTGCCCTCCCGCCTGCTTCTACCCCCTGCCCCCAAACAAGTTGCCTATTGAGGTCTCAGGGAGGCTTGTCAACAGATTCCCCTGCAAATTAAGAATTTAATTTGGGACTTCTTGATTGTGGTACGGATACAAGGAGAGGATGGAGCAGCTTGCATGGCTACAGGAGGCCCTAGGAGGGCGGTGAGAGCTGAGAGCCTCTAAGGCACATGGAGAGATTGGACCTAGGAGTTTTCGCCCGGAGCCGGCATGGGATGCCTTGGTCCCTGTTGAGCTGGGTGCTGGCTGGGTGCAGAGCGTTGGGTGAGTTTCTGGGCTGCTGTGCATCTTTCTGCCCCTCCTCCCCACAAAGTGAAGGTAACAGTAATACCTGGTTCGTATAGTTTCGTGAGGATTTATAGTTAACCTTTGGGTCTGGCGGTCACCAAGTGTCAGTAAGTAGTAGCTGATTTGTCACACAGTCGGATCTCCTCTCTCTGATAACAGAGAATGGGAGGTTGGTCTTTTGGCAGCTCTTCTCCAGTGAAGCTGGGTGTCTCATCACCCAGGTCCTCACTAAACCAGACCGTCCCCTGGTCTAAGCGCCGTTCATCGGCAGCGTGGTGGCAACTCTTACAGGTTCAAGGACTGCCCCCCCATTTTCTCTCTGTAGCCGGACGACTGTGACATTCTGACGTCATCTGACGTATTAAACATTTCAGGGGCACCAGGTGGCTCAGTGGTTGAGCATCTGTCTCCCTTTGGCTCAGGTCGTGATCCCTTTGGGGTCCTGGGATCGAGTCTCACATTGGGCTCCCCGGAGGGAGCCTGCTTCTCCCTCTGCCAGTGTCTCTGCCTCTTTCTCTGTGTGTCTCATGAATAAATAAGTAAAATCCTCGAGGTCAATAAATCCAGCTCGGGCAGTCCAGCCAGTACGGTGTCACCGTCTTTTTTTGTTTGTTTGTTTTTCCCCTTCAAATGATGTGCTTCTCCCTCCAAGTTCTTGCCGAGTCCTTCGCCACATCCCAATCAGACCTAGAACGGCCAAGAAACTTCTGGCTAATTTGGATTTGACTGAAACTTTTGTACCACGACGCTGTGTAGAGAGATTCAATTATGGTGCGCAATGTTTTGTGAGTAACTACCACCCATAAAAAGTTAATTAATCAGGGCTGTGTCAATTTCCTCGTGCCATGTCAATTTGCTGCCAGGTAATTAATCACTAATCACCCACCAAGCAGCAGGCTGGGGGGACAATCCACGAGCCATTTATTGTCTTCTCCCAAATAAATAGCACACGCAGCCAGGAAGAAACACATCTTGCCTTTCATAATATTTTTATCGACACTTTTGCAAGTTGTAATAGACTGCAGCAACAAGCAGCTGCAGTTCAATGGGATATGAATATTAAGGAAACAAATGAGCGGAGATTTATAGGACATTGCGTTTCTGTTATGTCAGTTTTGAGATTAAACCCAGCAAATGAACGGTGAAAAATTACTCTTCCATGTGGGGAATGGTGATTAGACTTGTACATTAATTAGAAATTTTTGTTTTCCTATTCAATGCATCTCAAATGAGGATGTCCTATATGGAACTGTTTGTCCAAAATGTAGATTTATTCACTCCTAAACAGCAGTATTTAATACCAACATGCATTTTGAAATGAAACGAGAGTCAGTCTCAAATGTGTGTTTCAGGGGTAGATATAGGAGAATACGAGAATCAGAGATTCCAACCAATTAAGTGGCTATTTTGGTCTTTTTGTAAATGACTGCATGGGTGGGTGGAACATCCCGTTTCTCGCCCGAAACCTTGAAATGGCTGAATTTTTTAACAAAATTGAAAGCCTTTCCGTTTTTGTTTTGACCTAGAACTAAATGTGCTCCATCGTATGACATTTCCCGTTTAATGTCATTTAGAGATAGTGACCTAGTTGTGTATAAATTCTGCTATAAACCAATCTGACGTACGTAGGAGATTCATTTTGAAAAACTAAGCGAACGTTTTTGTCATTTGGAAAAAAATAATACCCCCCCCTCTTTTTTTACACTATTCATTGTGATGTTTATCACACAATGCTCTGCCTCTGAAATTGAGCTGTAGCTGGCTGTGTATGCCATCTCGGTACGTTACCTATTATGCCCCTTCTTAATTTACGGTCCCGCACATGGAGCAGGAGTTCCCCCAAGGGGAACCCTGCAGAACCGTGAACCTGCTGCTGAAAGCACGTCTGCACCCCCAGAATTGTGTGAGGGACTATTTCCGACCATAAATTACCCACAGGACGATTCAACCCCAAATTAGCATGGGCATCCCAGTGTCTTCCACCAGCCAAAAGATGGGCAAAGGTGGCATCGTGGCACAAAGAGAGAAGAGGGGGACAAAGAGAAGCCCTCTCCTCCATTCTGATGGAACACCTTTTCCGGGGCATCTGGCAACCTCATGCAAATTCAAACCAGCGCACAAATGCAAAGAATAATTGCCCATTACTGCGGCTGTATATTTTTATGGCTTTGATGCAGAATCTGCCCCCCTGTTGGCTTTTGCATCTGCTACTCTTCCATCTTTCCCAAAGCTCTAAAACTTTAATATGCACTTTATAACCCTCAAGTATTTTCCACTGGTTTTGTGTTTCTTCTTTTGGGATTTCCGGGCTGGTGAGATGATCTCATTTGTGTTTATTTCGAAGGTAAGCACCATATTCATAAAAGAGACAGAGGGGGAGAACACACGTTTGTCACTGTAAATACACTGAGTGCAGAGCTCAGAGAAGGTGGGAGGTGGGGGCTGTGCCTTTGATGGGAGACAGGCAGTAAGCAGTTGACACTTTGGTAAATGGCCCATTTGGCTGGTTGATACACCCACACATCTTCCGTTTAAAAATGTTGATTTGCCTTGATACTTGAGCACATCACAGCATGCCTCTTGTTACATCCCTAAAGTTTCCATTTCATTGAGTTCCATGGTATACAACTCCTCATGCCCAAGAACCGAGTGGGTTATTCTACTAACACTCCCCCCAAAATATGCTATGGGTATAAATCTAGCTGAAGGCCAGGAGTGGGTAGGCAGGGAATGTTGATGTGTCAACAAGATGCGCAATTGGTACTTGCTCCAAAAGCTCTTGCCCTGTTTTCTTTGAGAGAAACTCATTTTTAGCTTATGAGCTAAATCCAATTTTCGTTGCAGTGATACCAGATTTTTCACTTTGATTCATGCTGGATAAGGTTTAAGAGGGAACCTTTCCAGTATAATGAACCTATGTTGTTGTTGTTGGTCTTTTTTTTCCCCCTTCTTCCCTTGTCTCCTTCATGCCAACGACTAAGGATTTATACTGTATCCTCAAAGCAACCTGAATACTTTGCATTGTTCCCCAATGATGGTCTCTTTACATATTTATTAACTGGGAGTTCAGCTAAAAAAAAAAATCAAACTCCAGCACTAGGGGTTTAGAAATGCCTATAATTTGGTGTCTCTTCTTTCTAACACTGTTCTTTCATTAACAAAGAGGCTTTTACAAACATGGGACATGGTGACAGGTTTATGACTTTTATTAACATTAATTTACTCCGTTCCAGAAAAAGCGAGGATGTTGTGAGTTTCCATTTGGCATTTTTTTGCATTAGATTTATTAAACATTTATTGCCCACTTACTGGATCCAAACTCCTGAACTAGGGCATTGATAGACAATGTGATAACATTGACTCAACAACAGAAAGGTGTCATATCCCAAACTAAGCCCCTAATTGAGATGTCTTCTTTCTATGTGATTCAAGGATAAAGCCATTCCAGTCTTGTTTAATCTGTATCTGAATCATCTGTCTAGGTAATTGCTTCAAATATGCATTTAACCGTGTCCCGGCACCAACAGGCCAATGCGCATGGTAGGCAAATCAGTTCCTTCCATCCTAAGAATCTAAAGGAAGTTTAACCAACAGTTGTTAGGTGTTAGTTTGGTTTGGTTTTAGCCGTGGAATTGGCCATTTGTCTTAATGGTGAGCGAAGAGAGCCACTCAGAATCCTAAACCTCCTCTGGCGAAAATGAGGAGAAACCTAGAAAGCTCAGCTATGGATTGGAGGAGTTAGGGATTCTAAAGAGTGTTCTATCCCATTGTTCCTTGTTGCACACACGTATTGCACTCAGAGACTGAGATTTGCTGGATTGCCAGAGAGCATGGTCTGGGTCTGTGTGACAGAAGGAACCTGACCCCACAGGCCCTTCCAGACGTATCAGTGCCTAGGGCGGGTGGTGGGTGGGGTGGAGTTTGAGTCCTGCTTTTCCCCAGGACAAGAACCCGGCTGCCATATCCTGACAGTGCAGCCACTGTGAATGGAACGTGAATTTCCATGAACTCAGGGTTTTGCAGTCATTCCAAGTACAATACTTTTGCCCAAGTCCTCTCCCTTCTTATCAAAATCACACATATCCCGAGTGTGGTTGCCATTCTGGGGCCAGCGCAGCACCTGTAGGTACGACTGTAGAACTGACTTTCATAGGGATCATGACTGAGATCCAACTGTGCTGTTAGCCTACTGCGTATATGCAAATCCCGAGCAGAGTGTTTTGTAGAGAGGGCAATGTTCTGGGAGATGGAAGGTGAGGAGGCAGTAGGGCTGCTGTCCTGGAAGGAGGGAGACTAACCTTGGTTAGTCTAAAGGGTATCCAGGCACCTGCTATGTGCTGAGCGCTCTTCTGAATCAACAGGCAGAGGGGTCTCTGCCCTCAGCAAGTTGACCTTCTAGCAATAGCCAGAGTCCTTCTCTTTGGTTTCTGTCTTCCAAGGTCCCTGATTGCTAGCACCCCCGGGGAGCTTTGTGGCAGCTCTCTTCCAAAAGAGATTAAAACAAAGTAGGGAGGGAGGATGGAAGGAAGGAAAAGAGGACCAGAATAAGAAAGAAGAAAATGTTCATTAATCATGATGACTACCTGGAGGCTTCATAAGGGGACTCCTTGGCAGCCCGAGACTGGTAGCAAAAAAGAAATAGCTGAGCAAACCACCCATCCGGGGGACACCCATGCTTCCTGCACGAAGCCTCTGGTCCAGAGCAGGAACTGAAGAACCTCCTTATTTTGCCTGAGGGCACTTGGCCTCCCAGAAAAGCGAGGTTGACGTGTTGTCCTTCTTGTGTTCCCTTAACAAAATAAGAACCCCTCTCGGAGGAACCCCAAAGGCCTTGCTCTGAGACCTGTAGCTGCCTTCTCCTGCCTCTGGAGGGACCTCTTCACTCCCCACCGCCCCTGCAGCCAAGGGGCACGACCGCAGTCCCAGCTCTACACTTCCAGCAGCTTGTGTTGTCTCCACTCTGCTGCCGAGCTTCTGTTTCATGTTGTATCTCAACATCTAAATCCTCCAAGAATTATTGTAAAACCTGCTTGTCGCTGAGAGGGATCTGGTCTCACTCACTCTGCTCTGGAGCCGGCGATAATGAATGGGTCAGCATAATTACCGTGTCTCCTCACACAGGCAGCCAGCTGTTCTGCCAGATTGTGAATTTTTCATTTTCTTTATTTCAAAATCCAGGGCGTTCCTATGAAAACTCAATATTTGAACTGTGGCGAGATAGAGTTGGGAGTCAAAGCTACGCTCCCTCATTTCCTCGCCAGTCCTGAAGCAAACATCGCCTATCTCGTTACTTCTGGGCCTTTATGGTGTTAGGACTTAGGGGCTTTCCCCATGAAGGTTGACACCTCCCTGCAATGTCAAGCACATGTGTTGAAACACAAGCCCAGGGGCAGTGGGGGTGCGTAGGGGCCGGCAAGCTGAGGGTTAAGTACAGCTGTGTGATTGGACTTTAACAACAGTATTAAAAAAAAAAAAAAAAAAAAAAGGTTTAAAAATAACCTGTATGGTCTTTTCAGACATCAGTGGGAAGATAAAAATCATTCTGACTCGGTTCTACAATCCCAGCATTTTACCCTCCTCCGTCGTGAGAGAAAGATGTGGAAACCATGAGGACACAGGGATCATTCCTGATGATAGCCAGTCGGTCTACACTTTGGGTCCAGGGGTTCCATTGCAGTCTATGTGGGTCTAGGAGGTATATGGAATTGGGGATGGCTTTGGTGGGAGACCCCCACCCCCCTTGCCTCCCCATCCCTTGCCACCCCCCTTGCCTCCCCATCCCTTGCCACCCCCCAAGCAGCTAGGATTTGGTGTGTCCGAGGGCCCCATGGCTAATGGACAGATGGAATGGAGATCCTGCTCCTGAATGTGGTGGTAGGAAGGAGAGAGGCCTCCCCACACACACACATCCTTAGCAATTTGGATGTAAGCTGGAGGCAACTTCATCACAACCTGAAACACAACATCCTACGAGGGGTGAGGTGCTCCCCCAAATGGAGCTCCTGGAGAGCGGAGATTACCTCCCCTTGGGGTAGGATGTTCTGAGCCTCTGTGCTCATGTCACGCCTGAAGAAACTGTCCCTCCCAGCCCTGCCTGTCCTTTCAAACACTGCGTGAGCTCCCAGGGGAGTGGGGGTGCTGTGCAGGGGAGGAAACCCTTGCCACCCTGCTTCCTTTTTCCCATGTCTCCCTCCCTCTGGAAAGCTCCTGTTGGGTCAGGGTCAAGGAAGGGTGGTTGGCCAGAGTCCGTCCATCACTTGGCCTGCCCACAGCCTCCAACTCCACTCTCTTGTGTACGTATTGAAGCCCCCCTTACATTCATCTGGGTGTCCAATATTTAGAACCTACTGTTAATGAAATCAGGGAGCTTCTGCTGACTTGGGGAGGCAGAAGCAAAGACGGATGGGCTGGGGGACGCCTGGAGGCACCTGCCGGATGATAGGGAGAAGGTAACACATGGACTGAGCCTCTTCCCAAAACTGATACCTGCAAGAGGCTGGCTGTTCTGGGCCTTTAAAACAGATCTCCTGCCACAGCGGATCCCCCAGTGTGATTTCCCAGAAAAGCGTGTCCTCCCGGGGATGTGGTTTGGGCGCCCGGCCTGCGGTTTGGTGGGATGGCAGGCCCGGAGCTGGCATGGCGAGAGTCAGGCAAGTAAAAAGGGCAGAAGTGGTTTCCCGAAGGCTTCCTGGGCCCCAGGGTGTCAGGACCTGCAGACCCCCAGAAGGAGGTCCATCCCAGGCAGAGGCAAGAGAATGAATAATCAGGGGTCTCTGGCATCAGGCTTCCTTTCCCTCTCGACTCCTCAGCGAGCCATCCTACTCCGAGAATTCTACTCCAAGGAGGAAAACTCAGCCCCACACCCTCTTCCTAGGAGTTGAGTTCCCAGACTGTCTGTAATCACGGTTCTCGTCTGCATCTTAAAAGCTGTTAAATGGTTTGGGGGCTGACGGGACACCATCGGTAACCATTTGTTTCTTTCCACACTTGCCATGCATGCATGTGCCTGTGGAAACACTGTGTTGCCATTAAAAAATAAGTACAAGCCATATATGTACTTAAAGGAGAATGTGGGAAATAAATAAAAACAGGATGGGGAAAGCAATCAACAGACAACACCCAGTTCAGCCCCAGAGAGAACTAGGAACACCCCAAAACGTGTGCATGTGTATACACAGGCATATACGTGCACGTATGACCGTGCATGCGTACAGTCCCACACAAGCCTGCACGCATACACACCATGTATGTATGGTCCATACACACCATGGCCATGCATGGTCCCGTACACGTGCACACGTGTGTGGGCATCCTACATGTACATCATGTGCCCAGACGCCTAGAAATATCCATTGTGCACAACATGCAGATGTGTGGATAGAGGTAGATGCGGACGACACCCCGCCTGTACTTCTCGCCATCTACCCTCGTAGAGTTTTGGCTTCGTGCAGTGCTCACAGCTCGTCCTGTGACTAAGGGTTCTTTGTGCGTGTCTGTCATTTGCCATATGTCTGGGGCACAGGGACCGCCGCCTTGATGTGCGCCTCTGTCTGTCGGGGCCCCCGGCCTCCTGCCTGTCTCCGGCCCGGGGCAGGTGTCCACCGCGGCCTGCTGGGGAAGGGTCCTGGGGGGCGGGCCGCCCCCAGCGACAGGTGTGCTCCTGAAAGCCTTTGTGTCTCTCTCCCCCCACCCGCAGTGCCCGGCTTCCCGTATCCAGCTGCCACCGCCGCGGCCGCCTACCGAGGGGCCCACCTGCGAGGCCGCGGCCGCACCGTGTACAACACCTTCCGGGCCGCGGCGCCCCCACCCCCGATCCCGGCCTACGGCGGGTAAGTGGGGTGGCCTTCCCGTCCCCGGGCTGGGCCTCCCGCACCGGCCCCCCTCCTGTTTGCGAGCGCATGCTGGTCTTGACTGCCCCACCAGAACCGCCCCAGCATGCAGCCCGGCGCGCCTGCAGTGGAGCACCTTGCAAAGAGTATTGAAAAATGAGTGTAATTTGTCCTGTCATGGTTGGTGCCTTTAAGCATTCTACATGTCACATGTTGTTATGTAAATTCTCTCTGAGACTGAATGCTGGAGAACAGAGAAATGGCTACAGCCAAAGATGTATTTCTGATGATTGCAAACATCTGGTTATTAAGGAGGTTGGATCACATTTGCCCCTTGAATCCGTCTGTGGAGGGACATTGAGTCCCCAAACATCAAGTTCACTGTGGCGGGGTGGGGGTGTCTGGTTCCCCTCCCCAAAGACACCTTGCCCGGCAAGGCTTATGAACCCTTGCCTGAGAAGAGAAAATTAGGCACGGAAGCAAATGCAAACATTGGCAAGTCCAGAGAAATTGGAAGTAAGGCTCATTTCAGTTGGGTTTTCCAAAATGGGCATTTGCCTTCCTTTGCCCCCTGCAAGGAAACGCAGGTTGATGTGTCTCCTGTTGGCGGTTTGGTATCTGTGTGCGTGGACTCTGGAATTGCCAAGTGAGGATCAAGGGATGGTGAGGAATGCTGAGGAACGGTGGTCCTGGTGTGGTGGGCTGCAACTCCAAATGCTGTCCTTTCTTTCTTCCTGTTAAGGGGTCCTCCTGGAACATTCCAGCAGCCCTGGAGTCAGGGAGAAAGATGTCTCCTGTGGTACTCAGGGGATGTTTGGACTGTCTGGAGATGTTTTGGGTTGTTGCAGCAAGAGCAGGAAGGTGCAATGGCATCTAGTGGGTGAAGGCCAGGGACACTGCTCAACATCCCCAGTGCACAGGATGCCCCCCCAATGAAAAGAGTTATCAGACCCCAAATGTCAATAGTGCTACTCAGAAAAACTCTGCTAATGCCCAGGACAGTTTGGCACAAGGCTTTCCTGGCCAATGACTGGCTTTTCTGGTCTGTAGAAAGAACATGGCTGTATTCCAGGCTGTATGAAAAGGGTTAATGCATTTTTTAATAGCTCTGTTGCTTATAAATCTTTTAGAAAACTTGAATTAGCCTAGATCATCTCTCTATTATACTGATGACAAAGGGAACCACTCTTTTTTTCATTATTTATTCATATCTCACCCATTGCAGAGGAGAGCATTTGAAGTGTTTCAAACACAAATGCAATGAGACAAAGTTAAGAATATAAATAAATGAAACTAGATGGAATCATCAGGAAGAGAAAACAAAGACAGAGAGATCGGTCCGCGCCCATGGTTTCTTGTGTTGTCATTAGATGCAGGTCACTTCTGAGTTTCATAGCGGACAAAACAACAGTAAAAATTTCTTTCTCATGGAAAGATGGTGGATGATAACAGACCAAGGATGAAATTGCCCCGAATTCTCCCCACCCTCCAAAAACATGCATCTGTACCCCCTAAGCCTTATGTATCTGGCCATGTGATCTAAGGAAGCATCCACTGTGTTAATCGTTATTTCCAACCTCACGGTGTTGAGCCCGTCTCATCATGGACCCAGAAATGCAGAAGTAAAGACGTGTTATTCCCAAGGTCACACAGTCAGTTGTTATGAAGGAAAGAAACCCACCAAGTTACCCTGTAGGCTCACGTAATTACTAAAGCAAGATTCATAAGCCATAAATACAAAATTGCATGTTTATACCACATTAGCTTGTCGGAAAATTATTATCTTATCTTAGTAGACGGTAATTGTAGCTTTTTGGTATATGTACCCTCCGTATCTCACTAGTATACTGAACGGGAAAGAAATAAAGTAAAATTATATGGCTTATCCTCCCATGAACGATTTATAAAAATCTCAAAATAACACACCTGCCATAAAATTGAAATTCGCTCACTTACAATGAGCTCACTCTTTGCCGGGAATAACCACGCATAACTAATTAACACCACATTCACCAGGAAGAGACACGGGCATCTCCAAATGGTGAAGCAACGTGTTGGCGACTGCTTCAGATGTTAATTAATTTAAGTATTCCAGCAATATTCCTAATCATTTCAGTTATAATGGTACACCGTGTCTCTTTGCTAGTAATATTCTCAGTGGAATCCTGAAACCCCCCTTAGTAGTAAGATGAAATTCTCAACACAGGAAGAGGGTGGTGATGGAGCAGAAGGGCTAGGGGTGCACCCTATGGGTACGTGTGTCCATGTCTATAAGTTCTATAAGAGCCAAGTGCTGGTTGAAAACAGGAAATTCAGCTAGGCTGTGTTGCTGTGTTACAAACTCCCTGGAGTACACTAGCACCAAATGAGAAAAGTGTGAACCCAGCATCTTAAATGAAGGTTTCCCTTTGCTTCTACTTGTTGGTTTAGGCTGCAGGAGAGTGCAGGGAGGCAGCTCATGTTGGAAAGAATAGCAGAGGACAGGACAGGGCAGATATGGGCTGGAGTGGTGAGAGCCCTGGGCTTGAGTGGAAGCAAACAGCAAAGGTATTGGAAACCTACTTCTGTTCCCAAGAAGCGACATTATCAGGATTCAGGTGGTCCAGGTGATAGTGGTGGATATCCTGTAGCTGTTCCTCTCCAAAGCTGTTCCTTTGGTGGCAGAGATTTCTAGATTCGACTCATGTCTTTACTCCAGTACAGTTTAGCCTAGCATCCCAATTCCATGCACTGTGTCTTGCACCTTCAGAGGAGATTCTTCCCATTAGGGGTAGGGTGCACCATGTAGGCTAATAATTTCAATAACTATGATTAGCGATAAGGGTGTCCTGTGAGCACCAAGGGAGGCCCTTTAGCTCAGCTTGGGTTTTTAGGGGTGGCTTCCAGAAAAAGGAGAAATGTAGGATGCACTTAAGTCCGGGCACTTCCTAAAGTTCCACATTGAAATCCCATTCCACCATTCTCCCTCACACCCAGTGATCTCCATCTTTACTAAGGTATCACCTAGCAAGCTGCATTTATTATGGTTTTCCATTTGTCACCAGTTGAAGATACAGCTCACTGGCAACCTAAATCTCTGATCTTCATGGAAGTATGCAATATATACTCTGTTACTGAAATTCCAACCAAAAATGTATCATTTACCCTATTTCCATGTATGGTTTCCATATTGTTTTCCCACAGAACCTCCATGGCTACTTCCATGGAGACTCGGGTGACCCTTGGAGGTACCCAAGATCAAGATAGTCATGCAGGAGGATTCACCAACCATGCCTTCCCTATTCTTCTAGTTCCCTTTATTGATTTGGTTTTCTCCTCCACTTTCTGGTATTTTCTGAAGTTCTTCCCAGCAAGTGAAGAACACAGGTTCTAGAGAGGCCCTATTCTCTTCTTTCTCACATTGCTAAAAAGAAACCTCCTGAGACATTAATACTTGGTCATTTTCCATAGAGGGATCGTGGGAATGAATGGGAAACCTAGACTGAGCCAGCCAACTCACTGTTGATTGTCAATATTAACTGAGTGAGGATGGGCAATGAGTTAGAAACCTAGTGTCTGACCCCCTTTCCTTGGAGGCACCTGCATGCAGGTCACAGACTTCCATTCCCCACAAGCCACAGAGCTGGATTTGGATGAAGGCACTTCAATCATTTATGGAATATATAGATCATAAATAAAATATTAGCTAGTGAATCATTTCCTAGACAGCCGAATGGATCAATCCTTGCATTTGATCTTGGACCCAGTTTTGCTAGAGAAGGCTCAATGTCCAGTCTGTCTTTCTATGACTCACATTTGGGAGAAATTGCCTTTTGGACAATTACCATCCAATGGAGCTTGCAGACTGATGACCCATGGTTGGAGAGGGCAGGTAGATGCCTTTAAGATGTACCCACCAGACTCAGTACAACATCAGATACTAAAAGACAGCAACTGAACCCCAACACCAAAAGTAACCCTGTGAGACTGGCCTCACCAAATCCTTGCTCTTAATTAATTAGTTCCTTAACTATTAAGTACCCATAGATCCTTAGGAATGCTTTCAGGCTAGGTCCTAGAAAGGCCTCGTACACCAGCCTCTAGGACGATGTGCATGCGCCTTTCTGTCCATCAATCAACTATGCTTTCTGGTATTAATATCTAAATATCTTAATCCCCAGACCATATTGTCTGTTGTTTAGGACCTTTCTCATTTGATAGGAACACCAGGAACTAAAGTTATCACCCATTATCAGAATATTTTCCAGAATTCTCTCTAGCTTGTTGTTTATATCTTTGTTTTGTGTGTGAATTCTTGTTCAAATCTCCAGCCAGTGTTAAAGTGTAACTTCTGTTACATAAAAAAAAAAAAAAAGCTTCTAAATTGAATGCATCTATAGACAAACACCGTAAGTCAGTGGTTTTTAAATTTTAGGGGGAGAGGGGAGTGGTATGTGACAGATGGCCTTTAATAATCTAATTAAAAATGTCTTCCCAAGGAAAATGTTGGTGTACACGTACATATATCCATATACAACAGACGCAGTAATATACAAATGCCAGGGAGTTTATGAACCCTTATCTATTGAAAAACAGCTAGATTTAAACACATTAAAATTTTAATTTATTTTCCACTTGGAAGGGACAGTAAGGAAGAGCAGTTTTAAATAACCTCTCCTTCAGGAATGTATTTGTGGTGGTGATATATTACACAAACAGATTGTATAGTTTGGGCATCCTATACTTTCTTTTCTTTTCTTTTCTTTTTTTAAGTAAACTAATTTGCTATAGTGCAATCATTCCCTGCTTGCATTCAACCAAATATTTAACGACTGTTATTACCTTCCTTCCTAAGAAAATGAGATGTGCATTTGCATTATGTTCTTGCAAAAGCATTTGCAGGCCCAAAGTGATTGGCAAGCAATACAATTACCTTTGCATGGCTAGACAGTCCGCCTTTGCATTAAAATTGGACTGCACCTGTTCCATGCATGACGGCAACTCCCTTCGCTTGGACGCGACCATGCTTAATTTATCTATAGACCCATAGTAGCCATCGACTCCTGCCCTCCTTTCCCTACAAATCTGATATTTTAAGTGCACCTGTTTCGTGGGGCTTTAAAAGGTGTTTGGACACATTCCTGGAAACCAGTGTGAGAGTTTATGAGAGCTTTCCTATAACCAGCTCCTGTTTAGAATAGGACCTGGGAGACTGGTCAGTCTCCTAGGTTGGTGCTGTCACAAATGTACACAAAGATAACATGTGCAGGGTGGTGTCCCATAGAACGAAGAGCCTATTCGTCCCTGAGCCACCAGCATCAGCGTCACCTGGTCCTTGTTAGAAATTGGAATTCTTAGACCAGCCCCCCCTTCCCATCCAGACTTATGAAGTCAGAAGCTCTGGGCTGGGCATGGGGCCCAGCCATCTGTGTTATAACGAGCCCTCAGGTGACCCTGCATGCACGCTGAAATTTGACCACTGTCTGCTGCAGCAGTTCAATGCAGATGGTGAAGCCAAGGCTCCCTGTAGGTTCTTTCTATCTGAAGGGTGATGACACTATTCTCCAACCCACAGGGGCAATAAGAAGGCGAGATGGGATAATGAGCGCAGGATGCTTAGACCAGGGACTGAACACGTAGGACTCATTCTATGAATGTGAGGACCAGTATTGTCTGTGCCTTCTCCATCACCAATAGCTTAGGAGGAGAAACAGCATTTTGGTGAAAGTGGCAGCCCATCAACTGGCTTCATTTCATACCATGAACAAGGACAGCCCTATGGGTCTCTTGGTTTTAGAGAATTCATGAAAATATATTACACCCTCTCCATCATTCCCTCCGAAATGTGCGGGTACAGCACTCAGTGAGAATGGGCACTCCCTGCATCCTGTGGTTTATAATAGTGGGAATTCTTAGTTTCCTTTCTCAGCCAAGCACCCCCTCTCCTGCCGTCCGCTGGGCCTCTGAACCCTGCAGGCCCCTGAAGGAGCCTCGGACCTTCTAGACACTGGGGCTTGCATAGTCTGTTCCCTTTGCCTGGAATGCTTTTCCCCCCTCTCTACCTGGCTAAGGCTTTGAGATTTCCGAGGTGCTTGGACAGGTAGCTTCACCTCTTCTGCTAGCACCTCCTACCCCCCACCCCCGGTTGCCCTCTCGGAGCACCTGTTCCTCCTCAACTCCTATCCACACCACAGTTTTACACTTATGTGCATTTATGCACATGGCTTTGAGACCGCACAGCCCCCTCCCTGCAAAGCTCCCTGATGACAGGTTTAGTGATGGACGTTCTTGCCCGTCTGTGCCCTAGTGTAGTTGTTGGAGGACTGTAAGCATTTTGGTAGCAGAGAAATAGTACTCAGCATTCAGTTGCTTTGAGCTTCTCAAAATGAGGATGCTGGATCACATCTTCTCTTTGGTTCTCTGTCTCCAATGCGGGATGTCCAAGTCCCAAAGTAATTTGCCACGGCCAAGCATGGTACAGGGTTTACCCTGCTGAACAAAGGCAAACAAACATCAGGGCCTGTCCTTTCCTCACTCCTGGGAGCTGTTGGTACAAATAGACTTGATATGGAGGCGTGCAGCTGGCCATGACTTCTAAGAACCGCAGCTGGTGAAAGAAGAGGCCACTTTTCCAGCCAGAGCCTCAGCTCAGCCCTCCTGGTCCACATGGGCGTGCATGGGAACACCCCCAAAGTCTAGGCCAGGCTTGGCTCCTCAGTATTCACAGAAGAGCAGTCACAGATGGGATCCCCGTCTAACAAATATGTGGATGGAGGCATGACTTCACATGTTTAAATATATATTAATGTGTAGTTAAAATACTAATATTTGGTTCACACCCAGATCACTTTCTGTAACCACGATGTCCAGCACATTGCTCATGGCTTTGCACCCAGCACCTCACTGCATCCTCTTCGAGGTGGCCACTTCCTAGTCCCTCTCCCCATTTTGCAGATGAGTACGTGATTGCTCAGATAGCTTAAGTGATGAGCCCCCAGCTCACAGCTGCTGGTTGGTGAGGCTGTGACCGGATGGCCATGCGGTTCCCGCCTCACTTGGCTCTTGAATGATGACCTGCTTCTGGAGGAGGATATTGGGAGAGTAGGCGTTCCCAGCCCAGGCACAGCAGCATGGAAGAGTGGGGCCAAAGCAGAGGCTGTTTTGTCACGGCTGTAGGACTAAGCTCTGTGGTTCGGGACCCAGGCTAAATATTTGTCACTCTCCCCCCGTTTCCTCCGATCTGTTCCAAATCCTGTTGGCAGAGGCTGGCCCTGCCTTCTGACCCCCAACAGACACTATCTTTTAATGTTGCAAATGCTGGGAGCACAGCTCAGGGTGCTGTGCACCTCAGTGTCTTGGATTAGGGGTTTTATGCCGCTTGACAAGCCCCCTTGTGAACCTTAGCCCTCTTGGATCAAAATGAAAACAGCTGAAAGTGATTCCTCCCAACCTCCTTGGCATGTGAAATCCTGTCACATTTTTAAGGATAATGGTACTTGGGGTCTAGCCAGTCATGTCTCAAAAGCTCTGAGAAGCACTCCACAGGGTTCTCCAGCAAACCAGTGTCACAGCCGTGTGTGTGCGTGCGTGTGCGTGTGTTTCCAGTACCATCCTCAGGTCCCATACGCTTGGCTTACATGTGGGTCTGCTCTCCTCCCGAAGCCTGCTGGCTCCCTTTGGTAACCAGAGTCCTGTTTCTGTTAGAACCCCGCTCCATTCACTGGGGTGGCTCACTGGTCCTTTGCCAGAGTCCTAAATCATCTATGAACTCCGTGGGGAGTTCTCAGGGAAGGTTATCAATGACAACCACCATCCTGCGGAAAACCTGCACTTGGAAACGCACGCTTTTATAGTCCATACGTCCTGTGATCCTTCGAGAAGCCTGTGACCTGTACAGGCTACATGTGATCCTCATGAAACCCATTGTAACGCTTAGGTATTGTGAGTTAGTTTCCCGTGATTACATGGCTATAAGCTTCTCTTCCTGGCTGCTTCACTCAAGGTATACCAAGAAACTTCTGGAAAAGCCCAGGATTTTCTGCTTCCTGTGAAGTCCTTTCTCTCTGGAATGACTATATATGGATGGTGTCAATGGAACCTCAGTCATAATGTGGGGCTTGCTTGGCCTGGATATACTTTATGAAAATTTACATGCAGGCACCTGTATGTACATACATGTGTACACACGAGCACAAATACATGCATAGATGTGCAAACACAGACCACTACACACTGTATATGCCAGTCTGCACACGTATGCAGTTATACACCTGGGCAGGCATACACGTGCACACACACACGTGTGCTGACATGCACATGGTACCACACCCACAATCCGCTCGCCTGCATGCACACAGAGCACCCACGTATACAAACACATGTGTGATCTTGCACACACACATGATCACACACGTGTAATCAAAGATATTTTCCTACACTTACCACGAAGGAGTGGCAACTGGAATTATCAAATTTAATACCACAGCGTTGAAAGACCGTAGGGGAACAGTTCTGGAATCGTTTGGGTTGTCTGGCTCTCCTCAAGTCGTTCAGCTACACCGCGTCCTGAAAATGCGACAATCTGTCCCCTACCCTTTATCAATCCTGTATTTTAAGCAGATGATTATTTCCCCCCAGGTGGGGAGATCTGTGGTTGGGTTGAACACAAACACTGACCCTTCTGTCTGTCCAGGCCACTTAAACCCACCTCCTCTTTGCATTTCTGCTCCCCTTCCTGAAAGCCAGGGAGTGGGGCCTGGTGCCCAGCACGCCACCACATCCTGGACCAACCTCGGGCCCCTGCCTAATTTTCTCGGGCTGACGGACAGCTGTTGTCTCCAACCTCCTTAACCAATGTGAAAACTATCCTTGGTTCCTGTGTTTTGGATCTTGTGACCAGACTAACTTCGCCATTGCAGGGGTTGGTGTGTCTGCATGGGGAAATGCACTAATATGGATGTTTTTCTTTGTGTGTGCACCCTTGCAGTGTTGTTTACCAGGATGGATTTTATGGTGCAGACATTTATGTAAGTATTCATTAACGTGCATGCCACCCCTGTTTCCTCCCGGAGTCATTCTGTTTACAAGTTTGCTACAAGTTTCCTCTTCCTGGTCTGTGGGCAAGAGTCCCGACAGCCATCGTGGCTGGTGTTGGGTGGCATTAACTCCAGAAGTTAACCTCAGAAGACATGCAAACGCGCCCTTAAAATGATGGCATTTGTCTCATGTCAAATTTAACACTCTCTAGCCCTATAAAAAAAAAAAGCCTCTAAAGTTTTCAGTGTGGTTTCAGCATAATATTTAGGATAACAGCTGTAGTTACCAGCTGCAGAGGGTTAAAAGATATTTTCATGGCTGCTTTTCTTGATGTTTTCCGAAAAAGACATTTGTTCATGGTGATAGCTCTAGAAAGAACCCTTCCCACTCCCTCTGGGTGATTTTAGCAGGAAACATTTCTAACAAAATAACTGCCCACTTGGCCACACAACCCTTTAGTCCTCCTTGTTCCTTCCGTCTCCCCACCCCCAACCATTACCTGACTTAGAATTGTTTGTTAAATTTAGAATCATTTATTAAATGGTACCACTTTATTAGGCTTTTCACTTTCAGAAAAGAGTAGGATGGTTCTCATTATGGGGACCATAATTAAACTTACCTAAATAGATCTAGAGGCACTTACTCTCTCCTATTGTGATATTAACTACAATGTTAGGAGAATAAGCTGGAATACACACAATTTAAAATAGATGGGCAAGGTCCAGGGCCATTTTTTTAAATCCTATGCTTTTTTTTTGTATTACAAGTGACCTCAAATAAGTTCACTGGAATCGTATTTGTTGTCTTATAGACTAGATAACAAAGAAAAATAAAACCGTATTTCTGACCAAATTGATATCATTTACTAGAAAATGAGAAAGACACTATTTATTTAATTTTCTTCCTTTTGAATTTCAAATAACTACAATTTTGAAACATAGTATTAATCTCCATCAATGATGCATGTAGTTGAGTTCTACTATCATTGCATCAAATACATTTATTATAATCTATGGATTAGTGGGGTTTTTTTCATAATAAAATGAACAAACAACCTACACCCACTGAGCAACCAATTTCTTATTTTTTTGTGTAGCTTAATGCATGGCTCCAACTTTTTTTTTTTTTTTCAATGCATACAATTTTAGACAGAGAGGCAGTGTGAGGCTAGGCAGGCTGGAGATCCATCAACATCCTTAGAAACCCAAGAAACCCAACATCAGTCTACACCCAACTGCCAGTGTAGCCTCTGGATAGAGCATATCTAAGCTTAGGGCTTTTTTTCTTTTTTATTTGGAATATGGGGAGAAGAGAAGGGATGAAAAATGAGGGGAAAAAAGACAATAGACCAAAAAAAAACCCCAAAATACAAAAAAAAAAAAAAAATCTCTATCAACACCTACCAGTGGTGGGGGAGGGCACATTCATAAGCCTAGCTAAAAACAAAAATATATTAACTATTGTTTCTTGAATGGCCTCCTCCTTGTGCCTCAGTTTCCTCCTTTGTAAACTGACAGCCATTTATTGAATTATTAATTTGTGCTGTCCTATGGATATTTCCAGTGGGTGTCTTCTCCTGCCTTCTAGATACTTGAGTAGCAGGAAGGAGGAGCTGCCCGAAGGCAGAGTCTGGAGGATCCCAGACATGGGGAAAGAATGCACAACTAGGAGAGGTGGGCAGATGTGACTGTGCCAGTGGTGCTGGAGACCTCAGATGAAAATCCGTGAGAACAGAGCAAATGGGGGGCACAGAGACACTCAGAAGGGAGCAAATGCACCAGGTGGGAAGAGAGAGTCCATTCAGTGAGGAGAGCTACCCAAAAAAGCCCCTTCGGGCTGTAAGCTCCTTTAGCGGCTTTCGTACCCCATGAACCCACCACATCTGGGCACAGAGCCTGCGGGGTATGGTGGTGCAGCCCCCGAAGGTGTCGGAGGTTATGGCAGGACACAGCGGTTCTTGTTTCACCAATGCTGTGCTCCCCGGAGTCAGGGTTTAGAAAACTGTTTCTCCCATGCTTTGCAAGCCACTCTTCGAGCCCAAAAAATGTCTATATCATTTTTCCCGCTGTTCATATTATATTAATATTTTTCAGGGGGAGGTTTCAAATGGGCAGTCAGGGGACAGAGGGAGCTACTGAGATTCGAACTCAGTGCCCTGCTTCGTGGCCCTTGTTTGGATCCTCTTTCCAAGAAAGGATCTCAGACCTTGCAGAGCTTCCTGAGTGTTTTGCTCTGTGTAAACTGGCAGTTTTGGAATATTCCTGCCCCGGGGGGGAGGGCACAGTGTCTGGGGGGCACAGCGACTAGACCTCCTGTGACGGCAGCGAAATGGGCTCATAGGTGGCCTCGCGTTGATTTCGGGGAAAGAAAGAATTCAAATATTTCCTGCACTTGCAAGTTTATGGAGCAGGATTGGTCTTGGCTCGAAGTATGTTCCATGCTTGAGTGGGATCTTTCAAGCTGCCACCCCTGCCTCCCTTGCGGTACTGGTGTGACTGGAACTGTCCCCAGTGCGCCATTTCTTAAAGAAATGAAGGTTTAAAGGAAAGCATGCAAAGGTCTCTTTTATTTAAAGGAAGTGTTTGGCTTGCTCCTTCAAGCTTGTTAAAAATCATGCACAGTAAATAGCGTTAGGGCAATCCTGAGAGGTCCTGGGACATGTGTTAGACACACAGGTCACCTCTAATGGGCTTAAACATCCCGTTTTTGTTTTAAGTTTGCTGGGTGCCCTAGTGAGCTTCTGCTTTGGTTACGTCTAAGGATGGCACCAGCAGGCTGGCCTCTAGCGCTTCCCACTCCGTCGCCGTCCACCCTTGGAAGCTGCCAGAGCACACGCACCAGACCATGGCCTCCTCTTTGCACCTGTTTTCTCACCCCTTGTCTCTGTCCTGCAAGGTCTTTCCATCCCACCCACCTCTTGTTGGAGCCCTTGAGCATTTCTCGGTCCCAGTGGAGCATGTGGGATTTGAAAGACCTGCAGGACCCCTGCACCTGGCCAGCCCTCTGCCTCTGGTGTAGAATGAGCTCCTTCTTAAATGTTTCAAAGAAGCGAGGATTGTGGAGAGAGGGAGAGGTGGTCAGAGATGCCCTGAAATTGCAAGAGGGCTTCGATTGGTTGTGGGATGCTGTGAGCTAGGAGCTAAGGCAAAAACCAGGGAAGTTCATTTGAGCTGTGGGCACAGAAAAAGCATCCTATTCAGGGGCCCAGTCCTATAGGAGGAGCTCGGACCCTGGCCACAGGGGTTCTGCTCAGGCCCAGTGAGGATGGCCACTCATCTGAGAGGATGTAGTGAGTTTCCAAGTCAGGAAGGACAGTATAAAAGAGGGTCCTTTCCACCCGAGGACATGCTACACACACACACACACACACACACACACACACACACACACACTCGCTCTCTCTCTCTCTCTCTCTCTATTTCAAAAGAACGAAATTCAGCTTATATAACTAGCCTATCAAATCTATAAGTTAGCCATGGTTGCTTAGTGATACACATTTAAATGATTTATTTTCCATGAAAAAGTGAGTCAAGGTGAATAAATAAATAATAGCAGTAATGATCCATGGGATGGACAACCTTTTTGAAAGTTGAAGTGGAAGGACTAAGTGCCCTGGGCCTACAGAGCAATCCGTTCTATTTAGGAATGAAGCTATGGATCTCACGAGACCAGAATTGGCCACAGAGCTAAAAGTAAGTGTGGCTTAGCTGCATTTAGCCAGACGTTTGTCTTCCCCCAGCTCAGGGAGCTATCCAAGGGTATGGCGTTTGATCAAAACATAACCATTGAACATGGAAATAAAGACATGACAATCGAGCTGTTTCAAAAGGAGGTACTAACTCAGTGGAAAGTGGAGCAAGATAGTGGAGCGATGGGCAGAAGAGAAGAGGAGACAGGTGGGGAGAGAGGAGACCGAGAAAGAGAGAAACACTGATATACGATAAAAATGTTCCCTTTTCATGAGAAAGCCCAAGCTTTCCAGCAGTCCAAGCAGCCGTGAGGCTGCCTGGCTGGTATGTCTCCATGAGATTCCAATGCATGTTTACATTATTCTTGAATTCTGTGTTATAGCAAGTTCCTGGTTGACATCTTGGCTAAAACACAATTATTTCTGAATTCATGTCCTTTTGGCATCCATGGATCTTAAAACAAAGAGGTGTCCTCATTTCACTAATGTAAATGTGTAACTGAAGCACACACTTCTCCAAATAAAACACCAAGTCCTTATTCCCGGGACCACGCTTTCCGTGGGAGCCAGCTGCAAGTGGCAGTAGGCAAGTGGGCAGTAGTCAGCCCACCAAGGGGTTCAGTGTTTCCTATGTGGCACAAGATGCTCAACCTTTACTGCCTCACTTCCCCCTCTCAGCCCTGGGTGGGCAGGAATTTCCTCCACCCATTACCTCCACTTCTGTTTTCAGTGGAGGAAACTTTTTTCTTCAGAGAAGAGATGAAATGCTTTGTCCAAAAATTAATTAATTAATTAATAATAAATAAATAAATAAAATAATAAAATTTAAAAAAGAAAGAAAGAAAGAAATGCTTTGTCCAGAAACATTCATTGACCCTGGGGCCTGAGCCCATGTGATCTGGCTCCAGTCACACCGAGTAATGCTGTCGCCCTCACTGAACCACACTCTGAGAAATGCAGTGAAAGGAAAGGAGGAAGAAGAGAAATAAGGTAATGAGGTGGGCAGGTCACAGGAAACAGTATCTCTACTTGAAACTTTCAAATAAGCAATAGGAGAGAGAGAGAGAAGAACCTAGGATGTGGACAGGCATAGGTCCACAGGCTTACATTTACTAAATCTAAGGCCAAGTAAAGATTAAGATATAGAGGATGTAGATGATATAGACATAGATGATCTATAGATATAGATGATATAGATCCATAAACACACACCTTTATAAGGCAGGTCCCTAGATCTCGCGGCTTTCCATCACCTTAATGTCTGCCCTGGACCTAGAAAAATTCACTCTAAACTGGAACCACTCATGTGAAAGATTAGGCTCGCCCACCCCAAAAAAATGCTCACATCCAAAAATTGCATCCCAGTCTGTCCGAGGGGTTCTACTTGAGATCATGTTGGTGTTGGACTTGAACGAAGTCATGACGTGCCCACGATATATTCCCAGCAGCTTCTCTAGACACGTGGCACGTGCACATAGGTTTCCCAGTCACATGTATTAAAAGGAACTTTGGCAGCTTCAACATGATTCACTAAGTCACGAGATTCATTGCGCGCTCTGTTGTTCTTTGATGCTAAATTTTAAAAACCAAGGTATTGATACAGCTAGAGTTGCTGTGTACTGTCAACTGCCTCAGTAATTAGGCACCAAAGCTAAATCCTCAGGTATTCCAGAGAATTCTAATCATGGGATAAAGAGAGAAACTTGAAGGAGTTAACTTGAGCTGTTACATTATGCTTAAGATGATAAGAAGCCATGAAAGTATCCTTTTTTCTTCTTTGAAAATAAGTACAAGTTATAACACAAATACGATCAGTAAGGTTTGACTCTCCACCCCCCCCCCACCACCACCACCCTCACCTTCCTGATACTCTGGGTTACAGAGATCTGCAGCTAAAACCTGCTGTTGTTTTTGGTTTGATGGGTCAGTCTCAGGTCTTTGTGAAGTAAGGGAAGCAAACTTGTACATGAATTGCTCTGGAATTTCTGTCTGACTTATGCATTTTCTTTTATTTATTTCATTTTTGCATTGAAAACATTACATTTCTGTTTCCTTATAGAGTAGTGTATCAAGAGCCTGTGTATGGCAATAAATTGCTGCAGGTATGAAATCCCGACTGGTGGAAAAACTCATCACTATGATTGTGGGTTTGCTGTGAAATCCTACTAACAAGACAATTCTGGGGAGGGGATATGTTCTCTAACATGGAAGACGAAAGACTTAACTGAATTTTCCAGTTTCGATGTGAATGCTTCTGGGATAGAGATACACACCCTCAGATTTCCCCTGTTGACTAGATCTTGAGTGTACAAAATGGAGGTCTGACTTGGCTGTAAATTTGCTGGCTTAAAATGTATCTAGACTCAATTAATATAAATTCAGCGCAAAAACTTGTAAGGTTTCATCGTGTCAACTGTCTGGGTAATTGTGGTAGGTTCCTGGAGTCAACTGGAATGGTCAAACAAAAAACGTATTCATCCAGCATTGAGGGTCAGCCCAGCCAACATGACTTACCCTGGTTTCATTGTAGCTTCTTATAAATTTATTTCACACCTATTGCTATAGCTCTCAACCCTTTTACTCACTACTGAAGCAACCCCCAAATGAACTAATTTGTAGGAAGAAAAAAGAGCAACACGTCCATTGGAGTGTAGCTGGCCGAGTCTCCCAATATGGTCTGTAGCCAACATGAAAACTGTCAAACAAAATGAAGGAAGAATGTAAAACTAAGGATGATCAGTGGGAGTTTTATTACATGGATTTCCCTGTAACATGCAATTCCCATTTTTGTTCTGTATTAAGTCAATTAAGAAAGTACATTCTTTTTTAACCACGAGAATTAAGTTTTAATGAGAAATCTAGTGTGAAAAGGGGGTACTTGGATATAGGAGAGAACAAAATAATTCAAATTCCCAAGATCAACTTTTATTTTTACGTTTCAGGAAAACTGATTTTCATTGCCACACTTCAAAGAAAGCCGAATGTATGCCGATGAATTAGGGAGCGATTACTCAAGTGTTTCATTTTGCAAATATTCTTATAAAGATTGTTTTAGTTATATATATATATTTATGTATATATTCCAATCCACCTTGCAGATTGCACAAAGTGAGATCCTTGGGTCTTCTCAGAAAATGGAAAGGCTTCTGCCTAGAATTAAGCCCATTGCTACTTTATACAGTTAAGCTGAAGAGAAACACACACTGAGCCCTTCCCATTGTCACATCCCCACCAGCACACAAACATTTTGCCTCTCTTCCTAAGTCTTTTGGATATTAGAATGTCTTTTTCCAAAAGTGTGCTCTAAAGTAAAACCGGATTTTTTTTTTTTTTTTTTTTTGGTCAAATGACTCTGAGATGCCCTGAGCATCTATAGCACTTGTCAATATTGTTTTAGGAAGTTCCACAGATGGAGGAACCCAGTCCATTTCATTTACTTTGGCATTTCCCAAACCTATTTGGTCATGGAAAGGTTTCCTTTCCTACCACTATTAGCACCCCCAAGAAATGCAATGTTGAAAACGCTTTGTTGGAGCGCCATTAGGGGTCCTTAATCAATAACCTCTGCCCCAACCTCCAGAGGTCTCACTAGCAAAGGAAATGTTTCACACAATGAGTTGAGATCTTTGTGGCGGCTTCTGGTGATGGGGGCAGAGGGGGAAATCCATAACGGCCATTTAAAATGTATATTTTATATAAGGTCTCATTTATAGCTTGCTGCCCAGTATGTGAAAAAATGAGTATGTTTTATGAGGAGGGAGTACAGAACCATGCTGTGCTTGCCGTTCAGTTTGGTGGTGGGAGAAATCTCATTGTCAAGGGCACATTTTTGTCCTAAGGTCAGGAAGACTGGCTTCAGCATGAACATGGTTTGGTGCCAGCAAATGGAGGTGAGCGCTCCTTTTTCAGACATTAGCACAGAACCTTGCAGAAGCTCTGGCTATGCTCAGCGAGCTGCAAAATATGGAGCAATAAAATTGATTAGAGTCACCTGTTAGAAAGGCAAATTAAAGCAATTTGTATTTTTTGATCATTTTACAGTGTATGCACACATACACAGAGTTAATACACAACTCTGTTATTCCCCTAATATGGATTTCATACAGAAGAAAGATAGCAAAAGGAGACAATGCAGTATATAGGTGTGCTGGTATCAAGCCACCTGAACCTTTTCCTTTTCCACTTATAACTTATCTGAGGGATCATATAGACCTGGACTGTTAAATACGGAAGCCACCAGCCCCATGTGGCCCTTGACATGTAAATTCAAATTAACCAAATTAAAAATTCAGTTTGTTTTACCAGCCATATTTCAAGTGTTCAATAGCCACTTAGGACCGGTGACTACTGTATTGCACAGCACAGATGAGAACATTGCCATCCCCACCAACAGGCCTACTGGACAGGAAGGAGACCACTGTTCAAGGTCAGAATCTCTCCAATGGCTCCACAGACTTCACACTATGACCTTGAGTCTTAAGTAGGGAATGCTCGGAAACAGATTCCTAAATATCCAAGACGAGTGTCAGGGCATTGGCCATTCATGCCTGTCTCGTGTAGAAACACACCCTCATTTTGTCTAAATGGCCAAGTCATACGAAAATAATGGAGAGGATGGGTCCTTCCCAAAGTGTCACAGACAAGCACGTCTGTTGTGCACGAGGATCCCAGTTGCACACACATCCATTTTAGGATCATACAATAAATATCGACTGGCAGTCAGCGAGGTTCATTTTAGGTATCTGTTCTTTGCACCACAGCTGTTCTTTCCACTTATCAAACTCGCTACCCAGTTTCACTGGTGGAAACTATCGCGAAAGCTGGGGACACATACAGAGTTCAAACATAGAGGGCTTGTAAGGGGAGGGGGGCCGTTGCTAGAAATCTTTGCTAGAACCAAATCCACAGTCACCAAATCATGATTGATTTACGTGGCACTTGATGCAAATACCTTTGCAATGGCTTTTGCTCTTTATTCTGGGAGAGAATAAACACACATTTTTTTTCACTGTTTAATATACACACCTGCACACCTGTGTCTTTCCAGACACATCATGAAAGCCGAGGAGATGGACAAGCAGATAAAAAGAATGACTCCAGAAATCTGATGACCTAATTTCCCCCCAGCCCATCATTCTGTATCTTGAGCTTGGTGCTGGTGTGACAACCGCTTTGGTTTTACAACTCCTTAGCACATTTAATGAGTTTCCCCATTCTTAATTAGAGAACATGGTGTTTGGAACACCAGGTGGTGTCTGGCTAAGACCTCATTTTTTTTAAACTTCCACATTATTTTTCAAGGGAGAATTTTTTTTTTTTTAATACTGGCTCCAAATGATTGGTGATTATCTGTCAGGACGTCTTGGATGGTGCCTTCTCCAGGGCTGATCCAAAGAACACATTTCTTTAAGGACATACTAGATTTTTGAATTGCTATGTGAGTGGTGGCAGATTTGTTTTGGAAGTTAGCTATTGCTAGAAGAGGGTAGAAACAGATTATTGAGACCACCTTGTCTACATGTTGAAAGATGCTCTCTGTAGCATTTGTCTCCTTGTCTTACCACTTGGTTGTCCCCTACACACGAAGCTAAGCGTAACGTACCCCCTCACTCCTGATTTTGTTGCTAGATCCCTTCTGACATATGAGTGACTCTGGTGTTGGGGGTGGGGGCAGTCCTCTAACACATCAGTCTGTTCCAAGTTCCCCCTTTGTGGTAAGGGTGAAAACCATTCCTTCAGAGGATTATGGGACTGTGAATTCTAATTAGAACCCGAGTGGTCCCCGCGTTATCAGTAGAGACTGGATCCTGTTTGTTAATTGTGCTGAGATCATTCGACAGTGGTTGATGTATCGCTGTGGTCTGCTGAGCAAGAAGCTCAGTTATTTTCACAGTTTGATAATCAATGCTCCACTGAACACAATTCCTTTCAAATATGACCATTTGCTTGTCCTCTGCTTAATTGAACAATTGCAATAACTGGTACATGCAACTAAATGTTAATTATTTTTTTCAGGTTTTTTTCCTCTCTTAATGATTTTATTTACAAATTAGAAAGCTTTATCATATTTTCCACACCAAACAAATTCCCTATCTGAACCAGTGTGATATCTTTAGCAGAAAAGACAGAATTTTTAACAAGTGTTCACCATTCCGTGTTTTTTAAATAATTATGCCACATTTAGGAAGCTAAATGCAGTCTTCTTTAATTGCTTCAGTGGTTGAACAGCTACATATGCAAGAGATTACTAATAAACTTTCAATCAAAGTGTTATTTTTTTTTTTAGTAAATATAAATGCAAGACAGGAGGGCCTTAGCTCAACCTATATTTGATTTTTAAGGAAGTGATCAAGGATTGTTTGAATAAAGTGTAAGTTAGTAGCTAAGAAGTAAAGGTAAAGCAAAATTATTTTTGAAAATCTGGAAAGTTCAGCAAAGTATAAAGAGTGTTTAGAGAATTCCCCCGTAATCCTTCCCACCCAACACGATCACCATTAACCATTTAGGTACATCTCTTTATAAGGGTACCTGGGTTCTTCTTTTGGGAAATGCTTACACCTGCTAACCTTTAACATCCAGCTGGGGTTGGTATCCAAGCCCCTGTCTCTCCAGTGTGTTTTGTACTTCTGCTTTGGTACTAAGCTTTCATTAACCTCCACGTTAGACTGGTAGATGTGGGTTACTGCTGTTCTGGTGTGGTCTCACAGTTCGGGCGCCCCTGAGTTGGGCTCCTCTGCATTCCTAAGTCAGATTTCTCCTTGCGTTTCAGGGTGGTTATGCTGCATACCGCTACGCCCAGCCAACCCCTGCCACTGCCGCTGCCTACAGTGACAGGTAAGAGTCTCCCTTCTCCTGCTTGACAACTACCTGGAAACAAACTTAGCTGGTGGGAGACGAGTTGCTCGTCTGGTTCTGGTGCCAGTGCATGACTGCTGGGGAGGCAGCACCCCAAAATCAGGTCCCATGGTGAAGGTAAACGGTGCCACAGAGAGGGAGGATGAACGATCAAGCCTAGAACCTCCTAAACTCTCGCCCCCCTCTGCTAAAACACAAAATGCTATGTTTTTTTGCAAGTACAGCTGCTTTTCAGATCTCTCAATCCCTGTGACAGCACACCTTGCATGCACACACATACAGTCCCTGTACAGCCTTGCCACGGTCTTCTGTGTAAGAAGCAGCCACGGTTTCAGCTAACTCATAGGAAGAACACCTAAGAAGATGATCCTACAGGGTTTCCTCAACTGCGAGCACCCCCTTTCCCTTTCTTATGACTTTTTTACACCCAGTAGAGCATTCCTTCCATTGCCTTTTTAAAAACCCAACACAAAGGAATGGGGGAGATGTATCTGGCATTCCTATGGAGATTCACTCTTTGCAGCAGTGCCCAGTGTCCGATCCTACTAAGATAAACTGACATGTATTCGTAATGCGCACCACATGTTAAGACTGGCAGTGGAAGGGGACAGAGCGGGTCTAAGAAATGCAGAAGTCAGAACGGATGGCAGGGGTGGGGCTGGGGGGGTGGAGGAGCTTCGTTACCCATTACCCAGGCTTGACAGATGACTCGGTTTCTGAAATGGCAAGCCACAGCTATTTTTGTGTAGGTGCCTTGAAAAAAACAAAGTGTGCGTTTCCATATTGAATGCAACTCGTTGGCTCTGTTTTCTGAGGACATAAATGTGAATGTTCAGATGCTCTGCATGCACAAATGTCATTGAGGGTGCTTATTTTTGGTAATGACTCCTTTAATTTAAAAATACGTCTCATGAATAAAACAGTAATGGTAACAATTTGCATGTGTGGCTGAGGCATGCTGGGTCAGACAGGTAAGCAGGCGATGTACTTGACCCCCGAATGGGAAGTGTCAGCAGCCACTGGTTCTCCTTCCTACCTGGCCTGTTGTGACTTAGCTCCTCTCTCGGTTTGCTGTGGTGTGCTTCCTCTGCGGCTCCATTTCATTTCTCACGAGATGTGTCGTTAGCTCGATGTAGCTGCAGATTTCTTCCGAGGTGTCATAAAGCAAAATAAACTCCTGGACCCTAAAAGCTGCACTTTGAATACCCCATGCCTACACTCGTGACAAATGGCTCTTTGGCGAGATAGAAGTGAGATCTGCTATCTGGTTGTATGTAGGTGTTATTATTGTTTTCGTATCAGCAGCCCTAATGAGTTCTCAAGGCTGGAGTGAGCCTCCAAAGAAATCCAAACAATTGTTAAGATGCAGTTCTAAACACATAAATTATCCAGTTACCCAATATCCTCTTGCCAAGACTCGAAACATGTTTTATGGACGTTACTATCTTCAGTACACTTTGACACCAGATTAGGAAAGAGAGTCAATAAAGCTCATAAAACTGACGGCAATCTTGAAATCCTGGAGCTCATTCTACAAATGAAGAGTCTTAATGCTATTAAACTCTGCACATTGAAGATTCACAAAGTATCAATTGTAATGTGGTTCATCTACAACCCTTAATTATTTTTATGAAAATATCTCTAGATGCTAAATTCTCAAACACCCACTTTGTGTATAATTATAATCATAGTAACTTTAGCCTGCCGTATAATTATAAGAATCTTAAACGGATTTATTTCTTTGGATTTTTATCTTGCTTCTCAATATAAGTGCATCTTCCCCCAAGTTGAAAAAAGGTTAATTATAAAAGATATAATTTAAATTGCTTTCTTCAATAAGACCCATCTAGATACTTTTAAAATAATAAACAATATTTAATGCTGTCCTTAAATAGAATTACTGGAGAATCTGGCCATCTCCATTGGCATTTGTTTGAAAATTAACTTAGAGTGTTGCTGCATTGAGTGGGGGGCACCCTATGCAAGTACGTGTATAAAACCTGTTATTTTAACATTATTGAGATTTCTCGTTGGCAACATGTCCTTCTGAAAATTGCCCTCACTCTTGGATTGGTAAATCTTGAATGACTCTACAATTCCCACGTTAGTGTAATCGTTTCAGTGGAAGAAACCAAGTAAATATACTCTTGTTCATGTAATTGGCCTCTTGCTGTTCATGAAAGAAATTTACATATTAGGTCTTCTTGGTTGCTGTGCAAATTGATTACTAGCCCTATTCATTATAAGCAAGACACTTGCCACATATGGGATTATTGCATTGAGGTATGTGCAGTAATAGGCAAATTACCAGAAAACAATCTTTAAAATGATATTTCTGGTTCAGTTTGTAAAGCGTAGTTATGACATGATGGTATCTCCTTATGTTTCCAGTCAGCAGGTGAAGAGAAGGAAGACCCTTCCCCTGATAGAAGACATGTATTTGGGGAAAAATGTGGAACTATTAGGATAGCTTTTGAATCTTGATGAAAGATACCAAGTTTCTGGAATTTATCTAGGGCAGTTGTGTAATAATTTATTTTCACGTGATCACAGCGTAGTATCAGCAGGGACAGATTCTCAGTTCCTCTCATCTAGAAGACAGGCAGGAATGACAAAGAAAAAACTTAACCCAAAGCAACTCCTTCAGACTAGGAAGCGAAATCAGCAGGAATTGACAGTGTTTTGGTAATGCTCACTGGTTGTCAACTTGATGAAAAGAGAAACCGCAACTAATTTTACTTGTAATCATGAGATTCACTCTTCGGGCATGTGGAAAACAAAAGAAGTCTGATGTCCCCAGTTGGTAGAATTTTACCTTTTATCAGCACAAATTAAGCCCTCATCAAATTAAAGATTCAGGGACCTTTGGAAAATATTGAACTCCAGTAACCTCAGGACGGTCCAGAAGGTCCTTGATGGGCACCTTGCAACTCCCTGCCCATCATCTTCTTGGTTAAATGATCACATGCTGATTATCTGGGAGCACCCTGAGAGTTTCTGACTGCTGACCTCCAGAATGAAGACCATCTGGTGTGGGCAGAGATTTCCCCAAAAGAAAGAGACCTGTCTGGACTAGGTAATTTGATAGTCTCACTGACAGATTTAAGGAGAATAGGCAAATATCTCTCCTCGGCATTTAGGAAATGCGTGGTAAGCACTTGACTTCACCAAATCTTCATTTTAATCTCACCTTGACTTAGGGAAACCTAACTGTCCAAACTCTCAAGGGGGATTGTTTTCTGTGCTTGAACCAAGCAAAGCATGGCAGTGGGGCCGACGGTCATCTGGTCATTGCATGCCACTCGGTGTTGCTGATGTGTCCGTGATGCGTTCCGGATTTGACAGGTCCACCATCACATTAGCTCGATGAATGGCTTGCTTGAATTAAGCCTGGGGCAGGCTTCTCTTTATGGACTGGCTCTTGGTTTCGTTGTGTTTTATGACTTGGTTGTTGATGCATCTGTGAGCAGCCAAACCAGGAGGTGGGGCGGGTGGGAGGGGACATTCCTTGTTCAGTGACTTGTGCCACAAATGTTTGGGGATGTATGTATGATGTGTATAGAGCTTTGATGAAAATGTTCTCTCTCCAGAAAGGCAGACATTTGTCATGCTTGTCCTGCTTGCTAAACATTCTAACATCTCCTAACAACCAGTGCATGAGAATGTCCCCCACATTAGGGCAGAAGGGAACCAGATTCCAGCAGCTAGAGAGAAAGCAAAATGGGGTGGTTCACTCAGAAATTTCATAATGATCCCGTTGCACTGACAGTTACCAGGGGCCATTTCGTCTTTCACATAGAACATGCATTTCCTTTAAAGATCCCCAAAAATCAGGAGCTTTGGACATACAGTCATAGCCCAAGCTGCACAGGTGCCCCTAGACTGAGCAAAAGAGACAAAAAGATTTTGTTTTATTTTCTATCTTTTTTTTTTGAGATTGTAACGTTTCATTGAAAACATAGTCTTAGACCGTGTCATATAAAATTGCTATTTTTGTGTGACAAAAATGATAGAATATTGGCAGTTTCATAGCTCAACTTAATAGAAACCCAGTTAAGATGCCATAATATCTATTATCTTGCTCTCTGCATTTGAAATACATATATATACTCGTGTATGTGTTGTGTGTATATACATATATGCTAAAATAAACACTGGCACAGAAGCATACACACACCTGTGCCTTAAGCCCTCACAAAGAACTCATAGGAATATCTAGGTAAATCTTAATACGAGGAGGTCTAGTCCAGGTGGTGACAAGCCCACATGCTAGAACATTTGTCAAATGTGATAGTCCTAACCTAGGAGTAAACGTTGCTATTTCAGAGAGAAATAGATTGAGTAGTTCTTTCTTAAAACTCAGTAGGCATAAGTAGGCATGTGTTTGAGGTCATGGAGAATTCGGTCTGCCCCTATTTAAATTTATGGAGGTGACAGCGATAGAAATATACATATGTACATACATAGATGGGCAAATGAATAGATGTGTGGGTGCATGAATGGAAAAGAAAGAGAAGAACAAAGAGGGAGGAAGAGAAGGAGCGAGGGAGAAGGAAGGCGGAAGATACACACATGGACAGATAGGGAAAGAACCTCTCTTTACCCTCATAATATTTCATCATAAGTGTGACTACAGGATATAGAACTAAATTGTTACGTAAAACCTTAGTTTGATCTAAAAGTAAAATAATTTGTGTTGATTTCTATTTAGTGTAGGTACTCCCTATGTATTTTAGGACTTTTTACCTCCTAGACTCAGATTAAACAATAGAGAAATGTCATCGTGACAAGAAGGCTAATAATTGCATTTAAAATGATGTAGTGTTTTATTTGGAGTCCTTATCAAATGATATAGACTAAAAGTGAAGGGCTTGTCAGCTTATAAAACACAAGAGGAGCATCTTGAATGGGACAGTTAATTTACCATTAGAGGTTTTCTTTTTTTTTTTTTTTTTTTTTAAGGTTTTGTTGTTGTGGCTGTTGTTTTTGTAGAAGGGTTAATTTAAAAAATATTGTTGTACTTCAGGGACTTAACAGTTTTACTTTTTCTTGGGTGGAATACAGAAAGCTTCATCGGTGGATAATGCAGGTCCCTTAATGAGGGGAGACAATGCAAAGCAGACAAAGGAGGGAATTATCATCGTTTTCCTCAGCCCTGTTACCTGAAGCGAGTTCGCTAACGGTTGAAACTGTTCCTGGTTAAGAATCAGCAGCAAGCCCCTGCACCCATTCTTTGTAATGTGCACAGAGAGGGATCGACAGATCTTATCCTGGGGCTTTGTTTAAGCACTGTCTCCCAAGGCCAGTTCGAGACCTGGTGACTGCCTGGGATGACATATTTACTGGGTGGCCGGGACAGGTGTACAGGGGCAACATAATGTGAGCGAGTGTTTCAGCTCCCTGGGCTTGGGAACAGTCAGATTTTAGCCATGCTTCTTTCTCAGATGCATTACAAAGAGCTTTTCTTTTATGAAACAATAATGACAGAGAATGGTCATTAAAAAGACTTAAAAAAAAGAAAAGAAAAGAAAAGAAAAGAAAAGAAAAGAAAAGAAAAGAAAAGAAAAGAAAAGAAGGCTCCAAGCTCAGCATGGAGCCGAACGTGGAGCTTGAACTCACAATCTGAGATCAAGACCTGAGCTGAGATCAAGAGTTGGACACTTAACCAGCTGAGCCACCCAGGCACCCCTGTTTTTTTTTTTTCCACTTTTCATTCAGTTTTCTTTTTAGTGCTCTTATTTGGCAAAACAAATGCTGCAACTTTAGAGTAGCCTTCCTCTTACATTTCATTTATGTTTTCAACTTTTTTTTTCTCTGAGAAATCCACTGTAGAAAAATAGAATGAGCTGATTTTAAGCCTGGGTGATGCCGAGGGTGGTTTTCGGATGAGTAAGGAACTGAGGGCTCAGCCCATGGAAGCTCAGAGGGGACAGAAGTGTATCCGTGCCCCAGCATCTCTCAGCTGAGACAAAGATCCAGAGTCAGAAGGAAACCGGTTTAGATTCCAATTCTCACCTGTTGAGTCAAAACACAGCAGCAAACAGCAGTTCCTTTTTGGTACCTTTGTTGACACTGCCTTTTTCAAGTTGTTCTTGACTTTAGCTCTTTATCCTTTCTGCTAATTTCATATGCCCTGATGAATTCTCCTGGGTTCTGCAATGTAAGAAAAGACGCTCTGTCAACTTGTAATAGAAATGTAGCAGAAATGAGTCATTAATGCCTTTATTTACATCCTATACCCCAGTGCCTAGAAAAGCATGTCCAGCTTTGTTAGTCAGAATGCCAGGCTGGAAAAAAAATATATATATAGTATATTCTTATTTTATTTATATTGTTCTTTTTGGTTTAAAGTTAACTTTCTTAACTGATACATTTGGAGTTGTTTTGTTTTGTTTTGTTTTGTTATTGGCAGGTCAGGGTCCCCTCAGGAAGAGAGAGTGAAGCTAATTATTCCAGGCAGCTTTAGGGTAACTAGAAAGAGTTTCCCATTACAAGGCACACACACCAGACAAAAATAAATTTCTTCAGTAAAACTTGGCAGTATATATGACAATGCCCCTGTTAGCATGTTCATTAGATGGAAATGGAGGACTTTATTATTTGCATGATTTACTAAGACTTCTTGAAGTTTGATGTAGCAGGTGAACAATCTTTGACTCAAATCATCATCTCTGTAAGGACAATGACAACACAATTACGATAATCACAATACTAACAATGGTGATATGCACTGTGCTGAGCGCTTTACAAACACGGTGCCATGGACCTGTCACACCAGCGCTATACGGTGATGTTGCCCTTCCATTTTACTGATTGGGAAGGTGCTCAGGAGAATTGAGCAAGTTTTTTAGCTCAGCCTGAAAGCTGAAGTCTGTGCCCTTAATCACAAGGCTCTATTGCATCTTATTGGACCAATCTTGAGAAGTAATTTCTTTGCATTCCATCACTTCATCTGTTATGGGTGTATTGATTCCACCTTCCAGGGTGTTTGGGAAGTATTGAGACAATGGCTGTGAAAGATTTGGCATATAAAGGGCACTACATAAAGTGTTCATGTTTTCTATTTTCATGTATTCTCATAAGAGCTTTAAATCTGGATGGCAAGAATGAGCTTTGAAGAAACCAAAAATATCTAGGTTATATTAATTCCACCTGAATCCCTGAAATTCAGAGGTTTGAATCTGTTATTTCCTTAACAGATTCTGGATTCAAAGAGTTTAGGAAGAACAGTGACCAAATCTACTCGAGTATGGGGTAGACAAGCCTTTTAAAACTTAATAGGTAGGACTATATGCAAATTAATTATTTTTAATCCTATGAGTTCCAGGAATAATTTGTTTTGTTTTGCTTTGTTTTTGTTTT
Organism: Canis aureus; assembly: GCF_053574225.1. Classification (NCBI taxonomy): domain Eukaryota; kingdom Metazoa; phylum Chordata; class Mammalia; order Carnivora; family Canidae; genus Canis; species Canis aureus. The sequence continues at coordinate 43,553,260 of NC_135618.1, forward strand.
GTTACAGACAAACCTACTTGGGGGTAGGGGGGAGGTAAGCCCTTCAGTTTATCAGTTCTTTGGTGGTTAGATTTTGATATGTCAGCTTTCCTTAAATTAAGCAGTCCTGGAGTATTTTCCCTGCCACCTTTTTTTTTTTTTTTTTTTTCCCTTTTCACCACGTAGATTTCTATTTTGAAGTCACTTATTTTCGGTAGTGTCTCTGAGTCAGGTACTATGTAGAACATTGGAACAAACAACTTGATGAGATTAGTATACTGAGGGTGACCCTAGAAATGATTATCCAGAATGCAACACTTGAGACAGGGAAAGGATGCAATGTTATTAATAATGAGTCCAGGACAACAGGCTTCAACTGGACTGTCCCAGAATGAGCAGAACATGTGTGCTCATCCCAGGTAGATTCTCCAAATGTCTTGGGAAGTCCAATGATTGGAATATGTATCTAACATCCATTAGTCCAGGTCCTGCACTGTCTCTGCCTCCTTATGCTATTGTTAATAAAGTCAGGACAAGATATGTTTGCAGCGTCAAATAGTCATAACTAAGACATGACTTAGTGATGAAAAAGTTGAATTTCCTGCTCTCAAATCCACCAATAATTTATCTATTTTGCCTATGGATCAAATAGTTCCCATTAGGCATTCACCAAAAAAAATTATAATAACTAAAGATATTTACATTTTCTGCCAACCTGTTGTGCAGATCGATAATGATTATATTTGGTAACAATTGAGAGGGCTCTGCAATGATGAAGGAGAGGATGTATAGCTCTTGATAGTAGCATTAATATGATTTTTCAAACTCCTGTTTATGGACACAAAGCTTTCAGTGCTGAAAAGAAACATGGCTGTTACTAATAGATTTTCCAGAGTTTCTCTTATTTTTAATTTACAGATATGCACACACACATACACATTAAAAGTGCTCAAATTTTTGTTTCGAGAACTAATTGCCTTTGGTCCATAATCTATAATGGCTTCTTAACAACGGTTATGCACTATTGGATGAACATGTATGTAATTGAAGCCGTTAAAAAAAGGAACCAAGACTGTAATAGTCAACAGACTGGACCAACAAGGAGTTGGGGAGACATTAAAGGAAATTCCAAACCCAGTAGACCATAGCTGTCACAGCCATGTGGGTAGACACTTTTGCCAGTGACAAGACAAGATGTAACAACTCCTTTGGTCATGTCATGGCCTAATTACACACTTCTCGGGTTGCAGATCATTGACTTGATAGGCCACAAAGAAGCAAATAAAACCTATCCTTTAAGTAGCACCATCAGGGCCCTTCAGCTGTGAAGGGTTTCCAGGCAGGTGAGAAAGCCTGATACTTTCTAGAGGCAGGTCAGAAGCCTCCTATGAGGCACAGAGGCCTCCGGAGGAGCCATTTCCACTGGAGATACAGAGGTTCCCTCATGGAAGGCAGCATCTCAAAGAGAAGGGAATGACACACAATATAATAGTGTGTGAATGTGACAAACAGTGAACACGGTCCCCTTCTTTGCCTTTTTTTTTTTTTTTTTTTTTTTGGTCACTGCATGATTCACTATAGACCATCTTTTGGGGTAAGAGGTAACTTTTCATTAAAAACTTCTAGTATTTCCTTTAAAATTATCAAAAGAAATTCTGACCCTGTATCTATGAAGAGAAGCTTAAATTCTTTCCCAGTAGAACTGATTTCTATTTAAATGTGGCATCTACATTATTCCCGTACCTGTGTGCAGTATGTGCATATGAACAGTCATTGGAAGAAATAAATGACTTCTCGTGATTTTTCTCCCTGGCATGAATCACAGTGATTGATTCCTCTGGAATCAAATTCTCCTCAAAACCATAGTGTGTTTCATATTTAATTAACACAGGAAAACATTGGGAGTAGGGGCCACTATAAGGAATCAGAGAGAAGGTAGTTTGGAGGCAAAAGCTTGAAGGAATCTCCATAAGGAGTAACTAACTTGTCAGTTTTGTCATTATACCTGGGCTTATTCTTGTCTCATTAGGATTTATTGAATGTTCAAATAGATCAGTAGAGTGTCGGGGAGATGAGACATAATCAAAGCTAAACACCCCTTTCCCTTAATTATCCTAATCACTTTAATTGAAATGCTTTGGTTCTGAGATTATAGAAAAACACCAAACATCTGATAACCTGGATTAGCACTTCCCACTGCATTTACAGGCATGGAATCCCTTTAAAAAGAAAACCATGATTGTTGGATGCGTCCACCATGCCCTCAATCCCCAACTCTGTTCATGGTCCACTTTTGTAATTTGAGACTTTAGAGTGCATTAAAAGAAGAGGGGCTTATTTCCTCACCACGTCTGCATAGTTAGAAGATGACAGGCTACTTCTAGTTAGTGGACTATGAGCTCAGGTGGTGGGGATGGGGGCATGTTAAATGTGTGTCCCGGACAATGTCATCTCCACAGCTTCCCCAGAATGATGGATTGTTTCTCTGCTATTTTTTGTATTCTTTCCTTCAACTTCTCTATCTCAAAATGAATGACAGGTAATGAGTGATTGCCTTAGTCTGTTCTGAAATCTCAAGATTGAGGTGGGGCATTGTAAGGGTCCTGAGAGCCTTGCTTTGCTCTGCAAAGCATAGTTCCCAGATCAACCGAGTCGGCCTCCCCAGAAGCTTGTGAGAAATGCAGAATTGCAAGCCCACCCCAGCCTTGTTGTATCAGAATCTGCACCTCAAGACCGCCAGGGTGGGTGTGTATGACATCTGAGAAGCACCACCATAGACGGCAAGATTCAATCCTACCCCAATCCGCAGTAAATAATGTTGACAGTCCACAAACCTTGCAGGATATAGGACAATCTGTCTTAGTAAGTTGTTGGTTTCTAGTCATCTCCCTACTTTCCCTTTCTCAGTGAGAGAGTAAGAACGTCCGTGGTTAAGGGTCCCTTGCCATCCATCCTGTGGGAACTCTCCCCCTCAGCTAATCTAGGGCTACCATCGATCATTTTCTTTACCCCAAAGATTTATGGGTAATGAGACTGATTACATGTTAATATTTTCTCACCCATTGCGTGATGGACTCACGCTAACGTAAAATGTAACCTTGGAAAACTCCCATCGGACTTGTCTTACCTTTCCTGAGCCTCGCTCTTTGCATCTGCTAAATGAATACCATAATACCAATTCCAATCAGAAGGAGATGAAGGTTGACATTACTTATAAACTAAAGGAGGTGGCAACAATCCACAGGGTTCTCAATAACTCAGCTGTTTGTTAACAGATTATTTTAGAGCATATGGTATTATTTGAAAACACTGTATACAGGCAATAGCAAGCAAATAAGATTAAACCCACTTACAGGTGTGAGTCATGTTTACAATAGGCAATCTCCAGGACCCCCATAACACAAACAGTCTGGGGACCTGCACCTTGCTCAGGTGCCCGCAACCTGTAATTGGTCTGGTCAGAATTTGAGGCAAAGTCTTGTATACCTACTTTGATGCATGCATTACCAAATCTTTGCTGTTCATCTGTAGAATATGATCAGAGATTTAGATTTAGGCTAAAATTATTTACTATAGAGATAATACAGGCAAGCTAACTGAGCCTATTTGATCCCCAACTGCCTCGTCTTTAAAGTGGGGCTCATGAGTGATGCCTGCCTTATTGGGTTGTTATTGAAACTAAGGTGGTCATGAACAGAAAGCTCCTGACACTCAGGATAATATTATTACCATTATTATTATTAACATCACTAAACTATGGGCATATTTTGTTTTGCTCCTGTGGAAGTAGGTTTTCTGGCTTAGAATAAGTTTTTGACCATAGATGGAGTGTTTTGTTTTGTTTTTAAATCTTGACTTCCATTCTAGAAATATAAAAATAGGGATACTTGAAATGTGCTAATAAAATACAATTTAAGTGTTCTCACCACCCACAAAGAAAGGTAACTGTATGAAGTGATGGATGTGTTAATTAGCTTGATTGTGGTGATCATTTCACAGTGTATATGTATATTGTCATCACTTCATACACCTCTAAAAAAGCACATTGTGCAACCCAGTTGTATTCAATTTTTATTTGTTGGTCATACCTCAGTAAAACTGAGAAAAATAGTTTGGGCAAAAAAAAAAAAATCTGAAGGAGGAAGCAACTGGGAAAATCATGAAATCAAACAGCCTGTTTTTCTGTTCATTATGTTCTTTCCTGTCTATGGAGGAGCTCAGGCTACTAGGGATACATCATAGGAAAAATGACCATTCTCCCCACATAAACCCGGCCCCTACACTTCCACTGCTGTAAATTTCTGTACAACCAGTTGCTCTACAGAGAATTACTTTTTCAAAAAGTCAAACCAAATCTACTTGTGTTGCTCTTTTCCCACTGCCACTATTGAGATGTCCAATGCCTGGGGTAGTCCCTGAGGATTTGTAGGGCTCTGGGCCTTTCCACCATCACAGTAACTTCATTTTATATGTAACTCATAGGTGGGCACAGACCTTCTCAGTGTGGCTTCTCTGGCCTCCAGAGCCTCAGCCTGGACACCCTGGACAGGCCCAGATTCCTCTGCCCTATATGAGAGCTGCTTCCCCAAGAAAACACATGTAGTTGTTCCCAGAACTGGCCAGACCCACTTCTAACACTGTGTCTTAAACTAATTCTCATTAGGGGTTCCTCTGTGCCTGCTCTTTGCCCTGCCCAATGAAAGCTGAGGTGGGATTTTTGTTTTCTAGGAGATCCCGTCTACCTTTGATACGACCTGTAACCTCAAAAGGTCTTGACTATGCCCCTCTTGGCCTAAAACCTTGGAAGCCCAAAACATAAAAACACAAATGCTTCTCTCTCTGGGGAGAGAAGATGATTATCTTTCATGAGTACACACAGTCAAAATGGCAATTTTCTCCCAAATAAAATCCTTTCACATTCATGGTGTCCTCAAAATACAAAAAGAAAAAAAAAAAAAAAAAAAACTAAGGGACACTGCTATTATTGTTCCCAGTTTCCAAATGAAGAGACTGAGGCCCAGGAAAGTGACAGGGAAGGGCTTCCAGATTCACCATTAGTTCTCTTTTTAGCTGAGAAAAAAAAATTAATGGGAGCCATGGAGATTGTTCAAGGTTGGAAAAACTAAAATTACAGACATGGACTGCTCCTAAGGTCTCCAGGGAGGGGAGATGCACTTAGATTTGAATTTCTGAAGCCCAGAAGTTTCAGATGAAAATATTCAAATCAGGGATAGATTCAGAGCACTTTTCTCCTTTCCCTGTTAGAGTTTATTATTATTCTTTTTAGCATACACAGTGTTAGCAATAGCAACTGAGGCTAAATGAAATGATCTTAAATGTATGTTAAAGGATATAAGATAAAAAGGATCAGGAAAGACCCTTTCAGAGGACTCTATAGTCAATCTGTTTATTTGCTTGCTGGTTTGTTTGTTTACACCCCATTTCATTCTTGGAAGCATAGGCAATTCAATACTAAAATAGAAATAACAAGGCACGGGAAAATATAAATTTGAATGGGCTTTTTATAGTTCTTGGGTTTTAGAACTGAGTAGGGGGGGAGAGGCAAAATCCTGATCACAAGCAAATAAGTCCCCCTTTCTAGTCAGTAAAACTGAAATATAAATTAGGATATGAGCTTCCAGACAGCCAAGCCTAATATAGATGTTCCACGGTGATTTAACAGCCAAGAGCACGACTCCTATCCCTTTGGCTTACTGGGTGCCTGGCAGGTAGCAAACCCTCACTAACCATCTGAGGATTGAATCAACAAGACCAACTATTTAGTAAAGTCAGCAAGAACAATTTTAATAGAAGCACCTTATTTCTGCATGTTATGTTTATTCAGAAAACATTCATGGCTAGATGCCATATGACCCTTCCAGCAACTTCTTAAGATGAACAGCAAAAATCCCTGATTTTAGTGTGCATTTCTACCTTAGTCCCACACATCTAAAAGGAAGCATCTTTGGTAAGCACAGTTATAAAAAATTAATAAGTATAAGTAATATATTAAGCAATATATATAATTATATAATACAAAAATTAAAGTATTAATAATTAAAAACTGTAGCAGTCAACACTAGTGCAGTTTAATTGAAAAACCAGAGAACACAGCTCTCTTTTCTGCAGAGGTAGGGCACATAAGTTCAAAGAAATATTCAGTCGAAATATGAGTTCTCAGTACTGGCTGACCCATCAGGATCACTGGAGTGGCTTTTTGTGAATACCTGGGCCTGGGAACCACTCTTAAAGATTCTGACTTAAAAGGTTGGAAATGGACCTGGTCATTAGTATTTTATTTGTGTGTGTGTGTGTGTGTGATTTGTAATAAGCAGTCGGGGTTGAGAAACTGCCTTATAACCGACAGGTGCTCCAGAACCTACAGATAGAATTAATTTGACTTTGTGCCACTACTGTCTTGGGGCATCTTGACTTCCATCTGCCAGACCAGAAAAACAACTTCTAAAGCTCTAGGGATTATTTTAGTAGATAGCCTTGGGGGATTTTAATCACACCAGCGTGTGTGTGTGTGTGTGTGCGCGCGCGCGCGTATGTTTGTGTGCTAGATCCAACATTCATAGCATTGGATACAAGAACAGACTTACTGTGAGTGATATCCAACCCAAGTTTTGTGTAGCAATAATGACATAACAGAATTAAGAGGCCAAAAAATGAGAAGCAACCAGAATATTTAGCAGTAAAACTTAAAACTAGTGTTCTTTGATGGGAGAACATTTCCCGTGTGTCCTCCCTCCTCCCCTGCCCGCCACAAGTTTTACTCTGTCTTGATATCCAGCTTCTCACATTCCCTCCAGCAACCCTGGCTGGCTACTATTTTAATTTGTCTCTTAGAATTCAGCCGTGGGTAATTTTTAGAAAAAAGAAAATTGCAGAGAGATGAGATTTAGCCTAAGAAGAAAACTGGGATATAAGGATGATATGGCAGGTCACAGGACTAATTTAAATGTACCACCAGCTGAGTCAGATTCAGAGTCTAGATGGTTGGTCTATGAAAACCATCGTAAAACATAATGAAGTCTGGTAATAGGATGAAAAGAGAGAAAGACCATGGCCCATGCCATTCCACATCCCAAGTTGTTAAAGCAGAATATAATTATCTCTCTCAAGCCTCAATTAACATCCTACTCAAAGGGGAATCCAAATACTGTATTATTTTCTCTGAGAGGAACAGAAGGTTCAGGAAGTATCAGGAAGTCCTTCCGTAGAGACTTGGCACTGCACTGTTGACTCAGAACCCCCATGCGGGCGCCCCTGAGCACAATCTTAGCGAGTGAATAAGAGTTGGGGGTCTTAAGTCAACCATGTTCAGATTTCACCACCAGCACTTACAGCTTGCACATGTTCCATGACCTTCTATGCCTCTGCCTCCTCTTCTGTAAAGACTGGGATAGGAAGAGGGGTTGTCAGGAAAATTAAATCAATTAATACATAGATATAAGGCTCGGCAGCCTCCTGTCATGGGCAAATACTCCATTGGCGTTAGGCCAGTGGCTCTTTGGCATCAACATTGCAAAGACTGGACAAACGTAGCCTCCTCCCTTGTGCTCAGTAAACAACCATTTCATTATTTCTCTTAAATTAGTAATCCTCTCCCTTCCCACAAAGCCTCTGTCAAACAGTCTTCCTGGGAAAAGCTGGGGCTCCAAAATGAAAATGGGAATGAACTTGTAGGAGATTTCTAAGAATGTTCCCAAATGTCCCCATCATAAGAATTACCTAGAACCATGATTCTCAGGTTCAGGAGCAGCAGCTACTTAGCTAGGACAGTATGAATGGGACACCCAGAGCTGGTCAACAACCAGACCTGGGTTTTTGCCAAATGTAAAGATGATCACACCTCTCTCCTGGAAGTTCAGATTCAGGCAGTCAGGGCTGAAACCCAGACATCTATATTTTTAACAAGCACTCTAGCCAATTCTTGTCTTCAGGGAAGTTTGAGAAATTCTGCAGTAGAGGGAGTTTTCAAAAACAGGGAAAAAAAATCCAGGTGAAAAAAATAAACCAGAAAAAGAGAATAAGATGTAGACTCTGAAGGAAAGTGGAAAGATCCAGCAAAGATGCTCTTGAGTTTGTCCAGGGGAGGAAGCAGATACAGAGAAAGTGACACGTGGCCACTGTAGACCAGCTTTGCTTTCAAAAATGAGATTTAATGTCCATTCTCTCAGGTCTCCAGAAACTAGAAGGAACCATTCCTGGGCCATGTATGGTGTGTCTGTGGTTACATCCTCAGCAGCCACACAACTGGGTTGCCTGGAGGCTAGCATGGTGGGTGGCAAAATGGAAGTTGCAAAAAGAAACAAAAGCTGCAAGAGATTCATTAATTCAACTCCCTTTCCACTCGCATTTATAGCTTACCCAGTGCTTCTCCCCTGTGGCTGATAGACAGCCAAGCATCTCCTAAACTACCTCATTCTACACCCTGCCCCCACACCAATTAGGCTAGGACCACAGGAGAGAAGAGCATTAACATTACTTTAACCTCTCCTTGTAGGGCTACAAAGCAGCCAGGTAAGAACCATTCAGCTATACCAGTGGCCCTCATACAACCTTGGCTTGTATGAGACTCACCTGAAGCTCTTTAGAAACTACTAGTGCCCAAGACCCACTCACAGAGATTCCCATTTAACTGATCTTAGCTGTAGCTTGATCACTGGGAATTTTAGAAGGGCATCAGGTGTTTTTACCATGTTCAGCCAAGGCTGAGAACTACTTAGTCAGACTTTATCATCTACAACCAGTTTGCTGAAAGTCAAGTATAACTGCTTTTGAAGTTTATTGTCTTTTGTCTGTGTTGAGCATGCAGAGCAGACTAGGGTTAGCATAAGGGGTCAGGCTCCGTACGAGTCTCCTCTCTCCTCTGAGAAGTAAGCCCACTGTCCAGAGTGCACCTGCACTGCTCTGGTCATTCGGGTTGTTCTGACCTTGCTTGGGGATAGCTCACTTCCCAGCTACATCATTAATCTCTTTGATCATACTTCTCTCTGGTCATTTGGGGTAAAAAATTCCACAGAGAGGGTCATGGATGATCCATTTATGGGCTAAGAGATCGTTTTTCTGAAAGGTCAAGTGGGGAGAAACATAATCGTATATAAAAAATGGTATAACATAGTGGACAGAGACATTGCCATGAATCCTGTCCCTTATAATTCTACCCAGATTCTTCTACTGGCCTCACATGTGGGCCACGCTGGCCTGGCATCCCTCCCCAGGCTATTATTTGCAGGGATTTCCTATTAATTGTACTTATAATTAGTTGGTGAAAGGGTAGCATAGTGGGAGGCTGATCACGCAAGCTGACTGTATGGAATTAATGAGCTCCATAGAAAGGCAGTTTTCTGAAATGTTAGGGAAATCTTCCTGGATGTTGTAGGACTGTTTGCGTGGAATTAAAAGGAAAAAAAAAAACAATCCAGAACTGATATATCCAGTACAGAACTATTTTTTGCAAATGTTCTTTTTAATATTGGCACTGCTACAGGGTCCATGGCATATTCCTTAAAATATCACTATTGGTGATAACTTTATGCTTTGACATAGATTTGGTTTGATGGTCGGCTGTCTTCTGAGCCAACTCTTGAGTCATCCCTTTGTTCAGAAATTTGCTCAGGAATCATAAAGCACTCTAAAAAAATTCAAAATATATAGGTTACCCGAAAGAGAGGAAAAAGAAGGGAATGGAGAAATGATAACATTATTTTTCCAGAGTTAGAGTATCATGTCCTAAGGAAGAGTGCTATGAAGGATGACCATCATATTTCCAAAAATTCTGGCACAATTAAAGAAAAAGTTCTAATGTCTTTATAAACATACTTGTAGTTTGCATTCTTACTCGTTTTCCCTGTTTATCAAACATCATTTTATATCTGTTGGTTGCCTCTCATTGTTTTCCTAATGTTTAGCAAGTAGGACAGTTCCTTAGGGAAAATACAGAAGTGGGAAGCAAGGTAGCAGAATCTTCTAGGATTATAGGGTCTGCATTGGATAGAACCACTTAACTAATGAGGGCCACCCCATAAATAGGAGAATGGCTATAACAAAGAGCCTGCCTCTCTGGATAAGGGTCAGGTCGCCACTCTCAGTTATGGTAGTCCTTCTTGTGAGCATTCTAGAAACAGAAGTCCTTCCAAGTGTTTGTTTGGCCTACCCATGAATCCCATGCATGTAATTGGGGTGTCCATATCTTACTGCCCCTGGAGTAAGTCAAAGGTGAACAAGTCAAAACAAATATTCAACCCAAACATCTTCATTTTCAGGGATATTAATTATACTGCTGCTCCTCAAATCTCAGAAATTGGAAGCCAGGTATTGGTGGGGCTCAAAAAGTCTGCGCCCAAGCAAAAAGATAGCAAAAAACCAGTGACACTAACTTTTAGTCTTTTAAGAGAGGTGATAAGTGAACTTGGCTGTGACTTTCATTATGTGGAAGAAAAACATACGGAAGACTATTCTCAGAGCATGTGTAATTTTGCTTAGATTTCATTGGTGTGGAGAGAGCTAGGATTTTCAACTGGATGCTAAATTCTAGTGAATTTTCCAAGGGTAGCTCTATTTATATTCCAGGGATATACCTCTTGCAACAGTGAAACTCTCTTAAGGTGTTTTAAGAAATGTTCAATCACTAGATACTTTTGGAAGCATTAAGACATTTGAACGAGACCAGTCAAACTAAGACCCCCAAAATGCATTTATCTTGCTTCTTAATGATTCAGACGCACAGTAAAATCTAACGAATGAGAACCAGAGGCTCCAATGTGCCACTTCTGAGGCATTTAAGAGCCTCGCCAATCTCATTGGGGGCATTTTTATAATCTGCCTCACCCAGACGTTCTTATTTTTAGAGAAATAAACAGTATGTCTGACTTAGAACACATTTCATTGTGCAAATGCCACGGTTGGAGACATCCTAAGAGAGTTTTATCATCATTCCGGATTTACTAAGTCAAAGTAAAAATAGCGTTTTCCATTTTAATTTTCTTTTAAATACTGCATCATTAAAAATAATTTGGTACAAAAGGATTTATTCCAATAGATGAGTGTTCTTACCTTCTTTATGTAGCCAGCCTAATTTGATGAGGAAATTATTATCCATAAATATGATACCATATAACATTCTTTTCTGAAATGGCAGCATTTCTTTTTATTTCCTTTAAAAAGTTTTTTTTTTTTGGTATTATACTACAATAATAAAGTCTGGAATTTTATGGTTTTCGTAGGCAGTATCCCCTTTTTCCTAACAGACCGTCCATATTTTCTTTAAATGTAATCTCCATTGAGTGCAGAAATCCAAGGACAGTTTGAGTTGCCCTAGCCTTAGAAACGTACCCTGGCATGACTTTCTGGTAACACTCAGTATTAATATGATGGTGCAACAGTGTGTACATGGCCCCCGTTCTGACATCACCATGATTACGTTGGCGAGGTCCCCCGCATGCCTGTTTCATGATCTCTCTAAACTCTCGAAGTCCAAGATATATCAACACATTTCCTTGCAACATCCATTCAAACAAAGCACCCCTCCCTCCCCGCATCTGAATACATCCACCCAGTTGGCAGAGAGCACATTTCCCCCTGAGCGAGCAGTATTGTGAATTTTATCTTCTCTTCCAGAAATCAGTTCGTCTTCGTTGCAGCAGATGAAATTTCTTGTAACACCTCTGCAGGTAACAAACATTGCTACTTCTTGATGCATCCATCCAAAGCTCAGTATTCTCTCTCTCTCTCTCTCTCTCTTTTTTTTTTTTTTCCTTCACATGCTGCAGTTGGTCACTCTAGAAACTTGAGTTAAAAAAAAAAAGACAAAAACAAAGTCCATATATCTTTGGAGTATAGCTGAAGCCTTAGGCTCTGCTGTCTAAAAAGATACTAGGCATTTTGCTAACTTGGATATTTTATTTCCAGTTTTAATAAAACATGATCTAGAAAAGTAAGACTATATTGAATGAAGCCACAATACAATCTTATGGTATAAGCAGTGTTCTTATGTTAAAATGCTGAACAGGGGAGATTAAGGACACAGATGTGTGACTTGTATGCTGACATATTTTGTCTGGGTTCACACAGATGTATATGTGAATTATTTGGGATCTTTACTGAATGACTGGTTATAAAAGACTGAGTCCAGAAAGCTAGAGGCATTGGGGAATGGAATTGTCTCTGTCTCATGAGAAGGGGATCTTTCTTCTATGAATCAAAGATCCTCTAGCTCCTTTCTTTTAAAACCTATTACAAGTAGCAGGATTTAGAGAGACAAAGTCTTCTGCTTTTGGAATCAGGGCATTGGCAAATGGAAATTGCACAGTCGCATGATGTGTCCATCAAAATAACACCTGTCTTTTTACTTTGATGTGGTTTGGAACAGTTACGTTTAGACTTTCATTAGCATGAAATTGCTTGATTAAATGTCAAGATTAGGTGAGTGCTAACAGATTCGGGGTTGTTTTTTTGTTGGGGGGGGGTTGTTTTTTGTTTTGTTTGCTTTTACGCCTAAACTTTGACCAAAACCATGACTAGGAAATCTTACCAAGATGTTGCTTCTAGCCAGAAGGGAGGACTGTTTAGCTCATTAACATGTAGTCAAATATGACATGACCTTCAAAAGCCTACATTAGATGGAGCCTTGCAAATAGAACTTCATCTACTTCCAATCACATTTTATCAACGGAGCAGTGAATAAAGGCTAGTTTGCTAAACGCTTCACTCCCTACTTTGAGTCTTCGGTGAGAAGGAATTAAAGAGAGGACATATTGCTAGGCACATGTCCCCAACCCTGTCTGTTCGAAAAAGTCGGGCCGGTTTCATTGATAGAATCGGTCTCAATATTTTTCATGGCTTAACGTCTTACCCAGGGAGTCCCAAGAAGTGTGCATGCTCATGTTTTAAAGTGCCAGCTGACTCCATTTTTATAAAACCCCTTGGACAAGGGCTCTCTTGTTCTCCTTCCTCAACCCCTAACCTCAAAGATCTGTTTCTCCCTATGAGAGGTAGTGACATCCCTAACACTTCGCCAATCCTTAATGGTAGAAGATGGATCATTGCGTAGCTGGGAGGCGGTGGGAAATGTTCCTGGGATGCAAGAGACATTTACCATCTTCAAAAGCTTGAAAAGGGAGCATGTGTCTGGAGGGGTAACTGGCTGGGGTGGGAGGAACGTTGGTTTTAAATGGTAATAGATGCCATTTGCGGATATGCTGCTTAGCACAGCCTCGGCTCTCCCGTGGAGATGCTCTCTTGTTCCTGTGTGTGAAATTAGCTTCGGACATCACAGATCACACACTGCAAAGTCGCAGGTTCAAGAGATAGACATTGATTTCATCCCGTGACTTAACAAACCTTGCCTTGTAAGCAAGTGGTCCACAAACAATATTCCTAAAAGAGGCCACAGATAATGAAAGTTTGCCTGGGTAGAGCGAGTGTTTTCACCTACCTTATCTGATTCAGGGTGGCTGCTTGGTAAATTCTTAATGAATTGCTATTGATCAGATTTCAAATTGAGAGAGATATCCCTGTTGCTTTGATGGCCATATTAATAATATGTTGTATGCTTCATAAGGTTCAATTTGAACTCTGAATTTTGAACCAAGCATGAAAAAGGAGACACCCGTATCAATCAAATGTCAAATTATCTCCCAGCCAGTCCTCCCTCCTCATAGAATGAATATGGACAATCAGAACTGGTTGGTCAACAAAGGTTGTGACTCATGGTTTAAATGAGGTCTCTAAGCGCTTCATCTGCACCCGTGCTGGGAGAACCCGGGACACCGCGCCCTCCACTTCCCCCCCAACTCTAACCAACAAAACCATCCCTGCATGCAGAACAACACTCCTTAGGGCAGGTCCCTTGAATCCTGGTATCTACTGGATTTCAGTGTTCAACAAAAGGCAAATTCTCTCTTTTAAAATGAAGAAAAAAAATCAATGAGATGCTTAAAAATCTGTTTTGAGGGCTTGATGGATTTTATAACTGAAATTCTTATAAAGATGTGTTATTCTTACACAGCTGCCCGTCGGGCAGAGCTGGCCAGTTTTGTCGAGGCTTGGGCTAAAGATGGTAAGACAAAAATTGCTGGGCAGTAGGATCTGCAGCACTGAAGGGATTTTCTTCCTGTCCCCAAAGGAAAAGTGACGATTTTCACTTGGGTCTTTTGGAGAGGATGCCAAAATGTCAATTCTGCTCTTGCCACGTAGAAGACACTTTTCTTGTTCGTCTGTGTAGTTTGTGAGACTATATTTACAAGAAAATTTGTTTTCTTATTCAGTGTCTCCAGCAGTGATATTCATTGTTTGGTTTTGGTTTTGGTTTGGTTGCTCTTGAAAGACAAGTGCTCACATGGGTGACACAGGCAACTGGCCTTTTGACAGCAGCACCAACCCCTCAACATGCATGTGCCCAACCCTCACCTTGGACACTCGGATAGCTTCTCATTCTGTAATATCAAGAACCTTCCATGAGTAGGATCCTACAAGGAAGCGACAACAAAAGGACAAGATGATTCTCCCTTCTTAGAACCAAGGTCTCCCTGCCATTGTGATTCACTAGAGCTTTTCCAGGACTGGCCAGTGATTGTAGTAGAAGTAGAATATGGGTCTTATACTCGAATGAAGGTCGAGAAGCAGGTTAGCTATTTTGGCAGAGCAGCAAGAAATTCATCTCAGTTGATTAACATGTAGTGAGTCATCACTGTGTATCAGCAAGTGTTCTAGGCCCTTAGGACATAGCATTAAATAAGCCGGGAGAAGCCTTTCCTCCAAGGAGCCTCCTATCCAGTGGAGACTGGTCACCCAACATACAGATGCAGAGGCATGTGATAGGTTTGCATGTCAAGTTATATAACAGCTATAATGAATCCAAGAGCAGAGGGGTAGATAGAAAATAGGATACCATGCTACTTTAGGTTCAGTGAGCAGAAAGGACCTCTCTGAGAGGGTGACGTTTGGGCAGGGAACTGAATCAAATGAGGGTGCGAGCCAGGTACGTCATCGTGGAACTGTAAGCATTTCAGGCTGAATAAGCAGCAAGTGCAAATGCCATGTGGTTGACGCATGCCTGAGGTGGCCAGGCTCGGCTGCACATCAACATCATGTGCAGCGTAGCCACAGCATATGAGTACAAGTGAGAGTTTTGGAGATCAAATCAGGAAGACGGCTAGGGCTCAGAACAACTTAGGACTTGCAGAATTTGAAACCACTCAAGATTTAAGTGTGGTAGGAAGGCACTGGAGTGTCAGCTGTGATGTGCCTTATTATTTTAATGATGAGTTAGACTGCATTATGGAGAACAGATCACAAGATGACAAGAGCAGGAGAAAGAGCACTAGCTGGGAGTCTCTTCCAGCAGCCCAGGGAGAGGGGGCAGGCGGTAGGATGACGGTTGTGGAAGAGCCAAGAGGTGGTTGGCTTTTGGGCTGTATTTTGACAGGAGAACAAGCAGGATAGGCTGGCAGATAAGAAGCATATGAAGCTCAGTCCATGTTACATGAACACACTCTCCCTTTTGCTTCAAGGCGCATCAGTTATTTCCATGGAGGGCTGACTTCTTATCGCCATGCTGAGTGAGCCCTCCATCCCTGTAGTAGTAATTCCTCAAATGGGCTTCACTGAATTCTCCAGGGTGTAATGCTAACTTCCTATCATTTGTGAGCAAATTCTGTGTGCTAGCATGATAAATTACATGTATACATAGATACCCTCGTGTGTGTGTGTGTGCTTGTGTATACATGCACATATGACCCATTACATCAGCTCAGTGAGGCAGATGTTACCCTCATCCTCATCTTGGAAGTTACAAAAAGGAAAAAAAATAATGCTCCAGCCCAGAAAACATTGGTAACTTGCCTCAAATCCCAGTGGTGTCCATCTGATGACAAAGTTCTTTCCACTAGACCATGCTGCTCCCATGTGCTCCTTGTACTTTGACCTTGGAACATTGACCTTTGCCTCCAAATGGAGTTCTCCTGCTTTCTTTAACTGTGCTATCTTGCTCCTTAAAAAAACTAGTATTTTTGAGTTGTTAAAATGCGGAGAGGCCCTAGGGAACTTGACAGTTCTCCAAATGGCTGTTCTACTGGGTGTTTATTTGACTTGGCCCATCCCCTTCATGCAGCAGGTGTGTGTTGAACACTCTAATGTGCTGGGGACTGGTCTAGGTGCAGGGACAGAGTGATGAAGGGAGCAGCTGACTTACCAGGCAACATTCTGCATATCCCAGGAGAGAGGGCTGAACAAGCTATGTGTGTTCCAGGTCAGTTCTCCAGAAGTCTATCTTTTGTTGAAAATCAATGGCTGAAAATCAACCAACAGGATAATCCATTCCCTGAAAACTACAAGAAACTTTGAACCAATTGTTTTGGCTGCTGAATCCAGATGCCCCCTGCCCAAGGGAGTGTGTATGCATGCTTGTGTGTTTATGGGGTGCAAGTGGAAGCTAGGTCTCTGTCAAGCAGCAAGTCTTGCCTCCTCCACTGGACCAGTACCATATTGGAGACATGGGAAACCAACCTGGGAACACACTCCCAGTTCTTGAGTACTGGACACTAGGTAAGAGAGGGGGTCTGCAAAAAAGCCTTGGCTGAATGAATGGCCAAAGCCATTAAAGCCAACCCCTGTAAAGAGACTGCTATATACTTTATGAAGTAATTATCAGAAGCAAGTTCATGGCCACACAGGGTGTCATCATCCCCTTCCATCCTTCTATCCCCACCCAAACTGCATGTATGTGCACACACAGGCACATCAACACACACCTCCACGTCCATGCAGCCTCTGATAATATTGAGAAGTTTCCAAATTGGCCATTCCCCTAATTGATCCTTCAGCAAACTTTACCTAATTGTCTTCCTTACATTTTGGTTATTTGATTATTCAGCAAAGTCGTCATGCAGCAAATTGATTTGTAGTTAATTGGTCTGTTTCCAATAAAGTGTGATGTGTATTATAATAGGAGAGTGCAGGGTGTTCAGGGAACATATAAACAAAGGAACTTAGTAAAAATAATTATAACATTTATTGAGAGCTTGCTGTGCACTAGGCATTGTTCAAAGCTAGTTACTGGCAGTAGCAATACCCTATAAAAATAAAATGTCTCTATCACTTTACTTATAAAAATTAAAGATATCCAGATAGCTCTGAATTAGCCTGGGTGAGGGAGTGCTGTATCAGTGCAGAATTTGAATAAAAAAATAGAACAGCAGTTATCAAATGTTAGAGCGCATGAAAATTACCTCCAGAACTTATTACAAATGCAGAATCCATTTCCTCTTCCCATGCCCTTGCCCCAGAGATTCTGATTTATAGGTTTGGAGAGTGAGCCTGAAAATCTGCATTCTTACAAGTTCCCTCAGATAATTCTAATAGAATCTCCTGGGTAATTCCTAATTTTTTAGGAACCACATTGCTAATCAATCAGGAACCTTTCTCCTTTCAGTGGTAATGAGAACATAGAGTAGGTTTTTCTAGAATTGTGCTCTGCAGTATGGTGGCCAATAACCACATTTGGCTATAGGGCCCGTGAAATGTGGCTGGTCCAAATTGAGAAGAACTGTAAGTATAAAATATATACTATATTTTGAAACCTTAGTACAAAAATTATGTAAAATATTCCATTAATCTTTAAGTTGATTACACACTGAAATGATAATATTTCAATATGTTAGATTAAATAAATATATAAGGCTGAACTGCTCCTGTTTCTTTTTACTTTTTTTTTTTTTTAAAGATTTTATTTATTTATTCATGAGAGACAGAGAGAGAGAAAGAGGCAGAGACACAGAGAAGTAGGCTCCATGCAAGGAGCCCAATATGGGACTCGATCCCGGGACTCTAGGATCACGCCCTGGGCCAAAGGCAGGCACTCAACCGCTGAACCACCCAGGCATCCCTCTTTTTACTTTTTTAATGTGGCTACCATAAAACTTAAAATGGCTCATCTTAGGCTCATTATATTTTTATTGGACAGTACCATTCCAGAGCCAGATTTTCATTTATTTTGCTCAAATGAATATTCAAAGGGTTTGATTAAAACATCATGGCAGATAATCTGGATATTGGCAGTATATCCTGACTTTGTGTTTTAATTTTGCCTCCAAGTGAGAGTAGAGTTAGTGTGTGTGTGTGCTCGCGCGGACTCATTCCTCTCACCCTGCTAGTTAACCTCTCAGAATCTTTGATCTGCTTACAGGAGGCTCCAGATGTTTACTTCAGGGGTAGTTCTGACACAAATACTTCACGGGCTTTAGTGTCATGACCCCACCTGGGATAGAAGGCAATGCCACCTTGATAGCATCAATGATTGACAGTCATTTGGCTGCTAACTGGTAACCAGTAACCTTCATGTCAACCTCACTACGACCTTATACAGTCAGTATGTACCATTACCTCCATTCACAGATGGAGGAAGTGGCTCAGAGAGGAGATAAACTTTCTAAGATTACTCTTCGGGGTTCTCCCAGTAGGTTGAACCCTAGCTGGGGGGCCATGTTGATTTCAAAGCATGATGGGAATCTCTTAGTGGTTTTGGTAGAGTGGTCATCAGGACACTTTCTAGAAACAGGCTTTCTAAGAGGAGGACAGCCTTGAGCTTGGCATTTAAGCGAGTATGGCTATGGGCCTTTTATTGGAGCAGGCATTCCAGAGTGAAGGAACTATGGCCAAAAGCAGGACTTACTGTGTCTTCTCAGCTCCCAGGCAGTGGCTATTACTCTGCTCTGATGAATCTAGAATCAAGATTCTTATCTCAGACCTGTTCTATTGGGATTCAGAATTGGAAGAGGTTTGGAATTGCACAGAGGGTACAGAAAGTATAATGCCATCTGATTTGCCATGGGTGGTATGGTCTGTTTTTCATAGATGTTACAGGTTTACATGTAAACAAGTTACAGTTCAGAGGTGTGACCATTTGGATGAGCAAACTCTGTGACTCCCCATTTAGAATATAAAGAGTCCAGAAGATGCTTTCCCCATTGGTTCTGAGCAAAGAAAATGTGAGGCTGAAAAATGTATTAAGTGATTGGTAAAGGTGATCATTTCAAATCCAGGCAAAGGAAGTGAGCAACAATAGAATTCAGAAATGTCAGAGTCAAGTTGAGATGACTTCATGTTGTTCATTTGGAGAATTTCTTCTATTTGTACTTGGGTTTTTGGTTTTTTTTTTTTTTTTTTTTTTTTTGTGGAAGTTTTGCTACATTTGAGGTGGCTTTATAGATGTTTTGAGTTACGGGACTGGATAAGTTTCTCTCCCATGTATCTTGAGAAGATTTTTAGAAAAAGCTTGGTCACCCCACCCCCTCCCATGGTCTACAAATGTATAAGTCATGGTCTAGATTAAAGCTAGGAGAGGCTATAGTAGTCAAAGAGGAGTGAATATGTTCATATAAGACCTCAGACCTCGGTGGACTCTCCATAGGAAAGTGAATGGGAACATCCCCTTTTAACCCATCTCTCTTTAAATTCTTCCTCAATACATTCAAGTGGTTTCCATCTAATACTTTAAAGAAGATTTTTCCCCTATTGTGACAATCCAGGATGAATGGCTTAAGGTCCTGTGAATCCTCTTACTTCTTCCTGTGGAGATGAAACAGGTTGATTAGTATCAGTCGTTGCAGGTCTCTTTGCAGTGAAGAGATTAATTCATTGTCCTTGCTGTGTAAGACCCTGGAAGATGTGCCCCAGATCTTGGCCATCATTACCATTTCTATCCTAAGATCTTCTCAAACCAATGCACATTATGCTAACCCAGATTACACAGCCTGAAAATTGTGATCTAATATTTGAGAAAGGAGGGTTTGCCCTCAGCCTTCTTGGTTGTCTGGTAGATGTTTATTTGCATGAAAGTGAGAGCCATTATCTGCAAGGTATCTCAAGCTACCCCAAACCAGGAATTGGAAAGGCCTTCTGTGGCCTCCCATATTGTGAGCTGCATTTCTTCATCTTTTGAAATAAGGGATTTTGTCTCCACCCTGAGCTAACAGAAACCCACAAGCCAAGGGGACCTGTCAGATCCTGCAGTCCAAAATCACCAAAGGATTTGTCAGAAGTCTTCCACCTTCCACCAGTAAGGACCTGGGATCTTACTATGCTCTGCTGCATTTTTATGTAATGATGAGTATGAGATGGGCCAGCTGGAAAATAGAAATGCCGGTAACACTCTATTTTTGAAAATGGATTGATTTGCAGTGGATCAGGGTAGGAACTAATACAATAGCTGGAACAGAGCTGAGGGATTCCAAAGCCCACTTTCCTCCATGTGGTCTTTTGCTTCCTCTTCCTGACCCATATTCACGTAGCTCCTTCCCAGCCACTGAGAATTGCCAAGAGCAGAGCATTTTCCCAAATGCAAAGAACGCCTGATCTGGAACGGTGTTCCAGGTGCTTTCTCTCTGGATGGGGGTGGGGGGGTGGAGAGCAACAACTTATCAGTGGATTATACCCGCAGCAATGAAAACCAGGGGGTTTTCTTTTAAAAGTCCTTTGGTTTTCATTTGGGAAAGCTCAAGAAACCAGAGTGACGAGGTGGGATGAGGATCCCCTCTTCCTGTGCAGGTTAGCTTCTGTCTTTCTTCTCATTGGATACCTCTGACACCCAGAGCAGTGTGAGCCATACTGGGATCCAGAGCCCAGTGGCCCTTCCATAGGGACGTGAAGGAAACTTGCCTTAGCTAAATCATTGCTCTCCAAATAGCAGGCTGTTAGAACTGCAGGGTTATGGTATGGTACCCCCTTTGTATATGGTCCTGTATGTGTGTGACTGGCATGGATTCATTTTCCCAAATGTCTTTCAGACTATATCTTCGATATAATTAGAAGGGCACCTATAGCCCCTGACAACAGTGCAGAGACCCCAGTGATCAGAATGCATACTCTTTTGAAAGCATGCTCTGCAACACTTCTGAGTGTGGTGGGGGCACAATCCTCCAGACCTCCTTGCCATGGTTGGGCTGTCCAGGAGAGCTACATGCCACTGGGAACTTCATCTGTAGGGTGGGAGATGTTCACTTAACTTTCTGCAACCCAGGGTTTCCCCAGCTAGCTCTGGGACAGGAGGCATGGGGAAGTGATGATACAGGAAGAATAAAGATCCATGAGGGCATAAAGGCTCTTAATTGAGATATAGAATAAAATACAGACAGTGAAATTAATTAGTGTTCTTACTGTGTCCCTATAAGAAAATCACTTCACTGCTGGAATCCTGGTGTGGGTACCAGCACAGCTCTATTGTATTTCATTAGCATCCAGCTTGTTTCAACTGGATTCAGATGTTAATAATAAGTAATATTTGCATTTCTCAGTAGAGTTGACAAAGCACTTTCACAAACACAGGTTCTCATTTCCCACTCAACAGGCAGCATAGTTATTCATTTTACTCCAACATAATCTTAGGGTCAAATGCAGCACTTCTAACCACATCTGTAACTCATAAATTAGATAGTGCTTAACTCCAAATATCTGTAGGTTGACTGCTAGAGCTACACGCAATCATGTTAGAAGAGAATCTTGCCTCTACAGACCAGAGGTGTGGGCAGCAGTGAGAGCCTGGCTTGGCAACTCTGCATAAGATTCCCCACATCACGATCTCTCATATCTGTAGACTGCTTCAAAATGTACCCTGGTTTCTTTCCATGCACTTTATCTATGAATTAGATGGGGCTGAGACTCAACAATACCACTTAATGGACAGGAAAATGAGGCTCAGAGAGAGAGAGACTTACCTAGTTTTTGAGAAAGGACATTGCAAAGGCAAACTTGAACTTGGATCTTCTTGTCCCATGCCTTGTGCTCTACCCAGCATCATGGGTGGCCTCCTGGTTTTTACTTGCTGCTAAGGTAAAAAAAAAAAAAAACATGGGCTCATGATGACCTGGCTGTAAGCCATGGTGAGGTCATCAGCAGAGCTGTTATCTTCTATTTCATTGGTTGGCTTTTCCCTAAATGGTTTTGAAGAGCTTTCCAGCATCTTGGCCAGTCTTCTGTGAACTCTTAGGGGTGATATGAAATTACGCTCTGTACTTCCAGAGTCCCCAGAAACTTTTCTTTTGAGTATCTTGAAGGGTTTTGAATGTCTCTGGAAGCAGCTGACCGAGAATCTTCAGAAAGCCTATCTAGAAGAATCTTTGCTGCTGACAGGATCCTAAGGATGGGTGCCAGTGTCTTCTGGGACTCACTTCTTTCCTGTTTGCTCCTCCCTCTCCCTGCCTTCACTCATGCAGCAGCATTGGCTTGGCTTTCTGTTCACTTGTACTGTGGCCAACTACTTTGGTGGATGCCGGAGGTAAAAAGGTGAACAAAATAGACTTAGCCCAGCCTCCATGGGGCTGACCTTCTGGGCAGGGGTGGGAGGGGTCAATAATCAGGTGGGGATGTAAGCAAACAAAATGGTTAGAGACTTGCTACGTTACATGAAGGACAGGCAAGTACCAAGGCTGTAAGGAGAGAATGAATTTGCATGTGTTCACGGAGTAGTGATGAGGACGGTGTGCCTGGAATATAGGGAGCAAAGGGCAGAAGGGAACATGATCGGATGGAAAGAGGGTCAAGGGCAACTCATTCAAGTTTGGGTTTTATTCTGGGATCAATGGGAAACCACTGAAGGGTTTTAAGCAGGGAAGTGATATGATTAGGTTTATATTTAACTAGGTAGATGATGGATGGATAGATAGGATATGATAGATGGTAGACTTATTAGCTACAGATATAAATGGCTGATGGTTTGAAGAGGCAGGAGTAGAACAAAAAGACAAGACTGTTGTAGATTTCGTTCTGATGAAACCCTGGCGCCTTAGGTTAGGGTGGTAATAGTGTGGAATGGAGTAAAGTAGACACATGGAAGATTTCATCTGTAATTTCTGATGGATGAGATGTGGGGACATGGAGACCATCATGACCTGATTGCATCATTGTCCACCGCGGCCAGGGATGGGTGGCATGGAAGGTGACGATATGTATAAGTCGCTCATAAAATGGCAGGCGTAAGACATTTTCCCATCACCCCTATCGGGGTCCCTAGGAATCGCCATTTTTCCTCTGGGCTGTGCTTAGCCAGCTCTGAGGACATTAGGTCACTGACGTGCCCGGCATTTCTGCCGCAAGAGTAGCGCTCCAGTCCACATCTTCCCTAATAACCTTGTGTCTAAATTGTAGTGTCACACAAGGGCGTGTTTAGAAATTAGCATTTGAAAAGCAGCCTCCTTGCTTTCAGTTTGAGCTGACATGGTCCCTTTTCCTCTGTGGAAATGAAATTTATTAATCATAATAAAACCATCGGATTCTGAAGGTAGAGGTCACCCTGAGGAGAAAAGGAGCCTGCTCATTTACGAGGAATAGTTCAGTGCTGCTGTATTTTTCTTCTGCCTTGGAAAAGAATACGGCCAAATTGTTACCTTGGGTTTTCCACGAACGTTGAAGCTCTGCCCAGTGTTATAGGCAAATAAGAATTTACCATTAAAGTACGTGGAGGGAAGAGGCAGGAGCTACATTCTCCTCGAACACATTCAGACTACCAATATGTTATCGCCTCAAGAGAGGAAACTTGCCACGGTAATACCATTCCTCAAGTAAAAAAAAAATAAAAAATAAAAAATCTCTAAATGGGCATTTTCATACCCGTTTTAAAGGAATACCATCAAAGCGATGGTATGGCCTCATTTACTAAATTCCCAAGGATTTAGCGAGGCTAAAAAAGCGATGCTCTGGCATCATTTACTAAATTCCCAAGGATTTTCAGTTTGTCTTTGCATTTTATGTCCTGTTCATAAGACCAGCTTTGGTGGGTGAAAGTGCATTAAAATAATTCTATTAGTGGTTTCTTTTTTCTCTAGACCAATGACAGACTATTTTCTCACAAAATGAAAGTCAGCACCAAAGTCATATATCATGTCCTTTTACCCCTAATTCACATCTACTTCTAGTTATGTGGGCAGTGGCCCAACTTGGGTGACATCTGTGAATATAAGAATTCTTCAAAAACGTCATCCTTCATCTTGTTTGGACATACATCCAAACATACGTCTCTGTCTTGGACTTACATCCATTCTTCTTCCAGCGAGAGGGAGCATTGTTGACTGAGGGCTGTCTGATTGAGACAAATCAATCAAGGATGCTCCAAAGAATGAAAAGTCAAGGTTGACTGTTCACAGGTGACCCTGAGAGGGTCACCTCAGAAAAGAAACATCCACTCCTGTCCCGGCTGTGGAGGATCAGGAGAACTGTGTGTTGAAGCGGAAAGCCTCATCTCAGTTATCTGAGCTCAGTGCCCTTTGAAACACACAAGGAGAGTTTAGGAGTAGGGCACGTCCAGTGACAGCTTGGCATCATCAAAAATTTCTATTTGGGGTCTAACTCAGACCCTAAGATTTAAAGAACTTGCACCCAAGCTTCTTCCCACTGTCCCAGACTCCACAGTATGAGCAACCAAGTGAGACCCATCCAGTACATTCTGAAAAAGAAGATTGGAAGAAGGTGGGGGAAAGCCGGGAAAGGGAAGGAATACAAATACACGCGAGTGAGACCTTAAGAGATGGGAGGTGAGCTAGTACAGACAAACCATTTCTTCCTGCCTAGTTCCTTCGTTCCCTAAAGCAAAGTCCAAGAGTCACAAGCCATTGATAATGGACATATATCGCATGCAGTGGCCGGTACACGCATCCCCCAGCTGCTGTGAGTGTTGGTTGCTAATGGCGCCTAGCTGCTCCCTCCTTCAGAGAACTACCCACTGCCAAAGAGGGTCATTTTAACTCAGAAATTGTCCTCCCTCCTTAGGGAAGCCCACAGCTGATGCTGAACTTACGTGAGTATTAAAAACCCAATGTACTCTTCTCCAGGCGGGATTAACTTTGGGGTGCAGCTCACAAGGTTACGTAGACTCCACGTAGCGAGACTCCAGCTCAGAGCCTATCCCTGCTTCTCTTTTTCTCTCATTCTCCAACCTACTTGCCTCTCTGTCCTCTTTTTGAAAGTGCTCCTTCCAACAAAGCATGTGTGTAACAATCTCCATCTCAGACTCTTCTGGGGAACCTAACCCGGTTCAACCTGCACCTCAGCTTTGATTATTACCAAAGAACCAATGTCCATACTGTCTCCACAAAGTTATCTGGCAGGTCATTTGAGGAAGGGTGTTAGATGGCATGGAAGGGGCACACGGGTCACCCTGAGAGATTCAAGGATCAGCTCTCTGTTTGGCTCTGTGATATTGAGCAAAATAAACTCTCTGCCCTGTAATTTCTGATGTGTTGCTGTGGTCACTTCCAGACACTCAGTAGGCATCCATCTCTTCTTCATTTCTGTTCCAAAGCCTGTACTGGGAGGCAGCGCGGTCGAAGGAAGAGGAGGGGAGAGAAGCATAGAGAAACTCAAAGATGAGATCTCAGCATCAAGAAATATTATTTGAAAAGTGTCCCTTCTCAGAACTTGACCACTGATGGTTAGAAGTTCTGGGGTGATAGGATCAGAATCAAATCAGACTAATTCTTGGGTGAGAGGGTGCAGGGGGAAGGCTGTACAAACCCTTCCAGGAGCCTCCTGTTCAAGCACATCTGTTATTTCCTCTTCCGAGATGTTGGACCCTAACTGCACAGACTGAACCACACCACCCTTTGTGATCCACCTTGTCTCACTTGATTGGTAACAGCTAAATTAGGAGAAAAGAGAGTCTCTCTTGAGAATAACATGTCCTTCGTGAGTCCTGGGCTTCTTGAAACCACTCTTTCCAGGTGTTTCTTCTGTCTACCTCAATGTGTATTATCTCACCAGCAAATGTTAAATGAGCAAAAGAATGTGTTGGCCGCAGTTGGATCTCTCTCGTGTGGCAGATGGGAACGTGTTCCTAATCTCTGAAGATGAATAGGGCCCCTCCACACTGTCTTGGTATTTTTGTATTTTATGGTTGTTATTATGACTTTGTAATTGCATATTATGGATTAATCTTCACCCGTGTTTTCCTTTCAGTTACGGACGAGTTTATGCTGCCGACCCCTACCACCACACACTTGCTCCAGCCCCCACCTACAGCGTTGGTGCCATGGTGAGTACCAATCCCTCCTCTTCCTCACTTTTTCCTGCTTCCCTTCCCTTCCCCCAGCTGGGACCTTAGTATGGGTTGACGGTTGACGTCCTCTCACTTTCCCTTAATTGAATTTGTCTCTTGTGCTAACAGCAGCTAAAATGCCACATTAATCCTCCCAGTAAACTTGATAAATGTCTTAATTTCTTGGCAATGTAGTGCATGTAAGTTATTATATTTCTAATTTTGCAAGTCTCACCTAGCAGAGCACTTACCTTAATGGAATAATTAGTCATTTTGATAATTAAATCCATCACTAACAGAATGCAGTGTCAATGCAGAACTTTTTTTTTTCTTTTTTTTTTCCCTCCCTTGCTGCTCATTCACATAGCCCCAAGGTTCCAGCCCCAGCACAGACTTCAGAGGAGCTAAGCTGCACACTTCCAGGCCTCTGCTGTCAGGCAGCTGAGAATCTGACTGCCTCTCCTCCCCTATTACAATTCATGTTTAAAGTCATAGTCGCCCAGGAAAGAAAATAGAGAGAGGGGCACACTTTGTGTGTGTGCCTAGTACTTAAGGAATTAGAAGGAATCAGCTGGGTTCAGGAGTTGTCTTTTGTTTTTTGGGGGGGTGTCTGGGTTTTTGTTTTGGGAAGGGTGGGGGGGAGGGCAAAAATGGGAGGTGAGGGTGGGGTGAATTTGCCTGTACCTTGTTCAACCTTCTATGCACTAAAACTCTTGAGTACAGTAAGACGTGCCCATCACGTGAGAGCGTATGCAATCATTACAAAGCTTTTGGCATGCAGTTTTCTGCTTGGGATCAAGAATATCAGTCCTTATCCTAAAAATAAATTCCCATAGGCATTCATTTGAATCGCCAATACTTTTAGAACAAAGAAATAGTTAAGTGCCACCTCATAACCATCTAAAGCCATGGCCAGACAAGTCACTGGAGCTTGGTCATAGAAATTCAGCCATGATTTGGAAACATATTATTTTGCACAAGCTCAATTACATCAAGCAATCCATCTGTAAACTCCCCTCTCAAGAGCAAATTCCAGCCAGGGTGTTGAGGCAAGTCAAGTGAGCAGTTGATTTAAATTTTCATCCTGATTTTGCATTCAGCAACTCTGCCTCAACACCTAGCCCACTTGAGGAATGTGTTGGAAAGGAGAGTTGAATCGCTGCATCCAATCAGCCGTCTATGTTCGGCCTCTTGAGTGTAGACTGAGCTTTTCCCATTGGAATGTCGCATTAATGAATCCAACAAGCAAACAAAACAAGACAGGGCCAACCCTTCCATTGCCCGGCCTGTGTCAGAGTCCTTCTTTCTAGCAGGACTGGCCGGCGGAATTTGGGCTCACAGGGACTTTCTCTAGAAAGAGCTGTTGGGGGAGGTCAGGATTGGCCCTGTCGTTAGTTCTCCGAGAATGACCTGGGATGGGTAGGGGGTGCCTCCATTTCGGTTGCTTTTGAGTGTCTATTTTTCACATTAGTCTTTTTTGATGATCCACGTGTTGCAAAAGGAAAATGTAAAAAACACACCCCTCAAATTGCTTTGTTTCAGAATGCTTTTGCACCCTTGACTGATGCCAAGACTAGGAGCCATGCTGATGATGTGGGTCTCGTTCTTTCTTCATTGCAGGCTAGTATATACCGAGGGGGATACAACCGTTTTGCTCCATACTAAATGACAAAACCATTAAAACCTTCCAATGTGGGGAGAGAGGAAGCTTTCCGAGGCCTGGGTATTGCAATACATGCAGTAGTACATCATTTTAGCAGCTCTAAAAATTAAAAAAGAGGAAAAAAATTACATTTTTTATCTTATACCTCAGATATTTTGTTCTGTGTATTTTAATATTGTGGGTCTTTAATTTCTGAAGGTTCCGTAGTTTGGTTGCTGGCTGTAGGAGTTTTTGTGGTTGAAATAGAGAGACGCTAGCTATGAATAAAAACTGGTTTAGGGCCATATCCAGAGTGCTATATCATGTAAATGAATTATATATGCTGAATCTTAAGCTACTGGGGTTATCAGCTGTCTGGGAAGAGTGTAAGTGACTACAATAGTCATTTTTTTCTGCATCTGCATTATTTTATTTTACGAGCGGGGAAGGGGTGGGAGGGTCTTAGGGGATGGGGACCGGGATTTGGGCTAAAAGGAAACATAAACTAGTAACTGATGAATCCAAACGACCCACTGCACCAACAATCATATATCAGCGGTTCTAAGTTACTCATTGAGTTCAAGCCAAAGGTTATGTTGTTAAGGGGGTGCTTCTCGAAGCACTTTGTGCATCCAAGTTGAATGAAGCTGTGCAAACCCACCCTTTAAAACCATTCCACCTGGCAGTATTCAGCTTCTTAACCAGCCGCTAGTTATTTAGGCAAAAACTGCTAGTTAGGCCATCAACAAGCATTCTTTTTATATTTCTTCCAGTATAATAAATTATTGATATCATTGCTGACTTTTATATTATGGGAGGGAAAAAAATAACATTAATAAAAAGGTGATAAAAAGCACTGTTTCTATTTTTTTCTTTTTTTCCAAAAAAAGAAAGTAATAAAAACTTAAATTCTTTGTACCAGTTAAAAAAAAATGTATAAAATTTACATCTGTGCAGTGGAGTTGTTAAGTTCTAGAAACAGTCTATGAAGCTTTAGTTTTAGCCTAGTAGAACAACTGTTAGAGACAGATGTATAATTTTTATGGAATTACATGATAATCATATTCGGATTTATAGAAGCATTTTACAAGTATTGCAATCATTGAGTAGAGATAATCATGGTATTTTCATCAGCTTGGTAATTTTTGAAACATGACTGTGTTGTGTGAGCAATCTGCAATTTTTCCGCCTGTGAGAGCCTGCCCTCCTCCTCTTCCTCGTCCCCAAGGATTCTCTCAAACCAGTATCTTTAGTTCTGTCTCCGAGGCCCAGGACACTTGTCAGAAGGAAGCAGAAAAACAAAACAAAACAAAAAAACAGTAGGTTCCACCCTCTTCATCCCCGAAGAACTACGTCCCCCACTTCGGCAGCAGGGCCAGAGCGACACAGCCGAAAAATTGCAGTTTGTACTTCTTCTGTTTGAACTCTTTCCATGTTGTCCTGTTTACAAGTTAACCTAAGTTGGGGTATCTGTCACGGGTCTTCCTGTTTTTGTATTGAAATAAAAAACAAAACAGCGGCCAGCCGCCTCCCGTAGTTCTGCCATAGGTCAATCTTCCGTGTGTTTGTGCAGTGCGGAGCCCTACCGCCCGCACTCCAGTAAATTCTCAGCTCACCGCTGTGAACCCGCCAATCCGCTGTAACAACTCTGCTTTAAAAAAACAAAACCAAACAAAACTTAAAAAAAAAAAAAAGTGTTTGTGATCCAGCTTTCTCTTGTCATCCTATGTGCATGCAGTAAGATCGGTTGGATATTAAACCATCAATAAAGTTTCACAAGATTTGAAAACAAAGTTTCTGTAGCTTCGATATCTAAGACAGATTCTCGTTATCTGGAGAGGAGGAGAGAAGGGGGAGGGGGAAATGCTTAGCAGCCAGAAGCATGTCAAATGTTCTTTTTGGCAGGTTGACTGGGGTGGGCGAGGGAGGGGCCAGGGGGTGTTTTATAGCATCACGGAGACATTCTCATTCCCCCACCTGGAGAACAGTGCTAGGACACTGGGTGCCCGGTTGATGTTTGTAAAAAACAAAACAAAACGAAACAAAACAAAAAACAAAACACTTGATCACAATGCTCGGCATCCTGCCCCCGGGGGAAGAAAGGTAGAAGGGACAGGAGCCTTGGGGAGAATCCAATGCTGTCTCCCCATTGCCTCCGATGTCAAAAATCCAGAATTTGCATTGTATTTGGAATCACAAACATAGAATTCTTACTGTGTTGGTTAAAGTAAAATTAATTTGCAGTTTTGATTTTCATCAATGAGCTGTACTTTCCCCCATGACTGTATGTAGTTTTAATAAAATCATTTAGAGCAAGTGAGTGCCACATGATGTTGCAAAACCTTTTGTCTGGGCACTCCGCCAAGATGCCAATAAGTCATTTTAAAATGTATGTCAGAGATGTAAACAAACATTTTGGATTTTTTTAAACAGTATTTATTTGGAATGTTTTCATTTATCTAAATAACTATTGCTATTATGAATTATGGAAAAAAAAGATTAATATCATGTGTGGCATATAGTGACTTCTTAACACACACATCACGCAATCTGCAAACCCAGAAAATGTGTATATCTGTCTTTAGAAATTAGTGTTTATATCACTTACAGTGGTTTGTGAATAAAGAAAAACTGGTTTGTAATATCAAAAAAATAAAAGCTTAGTCTGAAAAGGTACGTGCGAGTCGGTGTCCTGAGTCCTTTTGCTTCCGTGCGTTCCCCGGGACGGAGAGTCCGCGTGCACACGCATGGCCACCCTGGGTCCCGCAGTGGGTGGGGAGCAGGGGCGAGGGGCCCTGGTCCGGGTGAGCTGGGGAGGCTGCTCGTGCCCCCACCTCCCGCAGACCCACCTGCCTCCTGCAGGAGCACTGGGTGCAGCTCCATATTCATCTTCCCAAAGAAGTCCAGGAAAGTGCCCAGCCTTGTTTAGGAAGGAAACAGAACTCAGGCAACCTATTCCCCCAGTACACAAATGTCAGTCTTTGGTTGAAAACAAAAACAGCAAAAACTGCATTTCAGACAAAACACGTGTGCAAGTCCTTCACACAGTTTTGGGGTTGGGGCCGGGGGGCTTGGGTGAAGAAGGTAAACGTGAGCTCAAGGGCTGGAGTGTCCATTTCCAGCGTGCGCACCTGCGCCGAGGATCCTGCCCAGGCTCTCGTGTGCCTGATTCCATTGAATTCTTTAATGTTGCCATAAGCTTGAATCATTGACCCCATTGGGTATCTTAATAATATCTTAATCCTATCTCATTTAATGATCTTACCAAACCCCATCAGGTTGGTAACACATATAAAGACTAACAAAACGTGAGGCCTAGAAGCAGTTCCAGGTTTGAAGCCCCATCTGATGACTTGCTCACTACATTCCAGGGCAATTTAAACCAAAGCTCTGTGCCCCAGTGTCCTCTTCCACAATTTGGGATCATGATAACACTCACCTCTTGAAACTGTTGTGTAGAATGAATACGATAGTCTACTTGGCAGGACTGTAAGCTCCGGTGATGTAAAGTCCCACACCAAGCAAGCGGCAAGTTCGGCCTTCCAGAAGGGGCCTCCTAACAGGAGGGGCAGAGGTATTCCCTCCTGGCCTGTGGAAGGCTTTTAGCTTTCAACTTTAAAAAATGAGAAATCTTACCCTACATGCCAAAAGCCGATTTTCGTTCTCCAATCCTCTCCCCACAATGTGGGCTGTCTTCGTAGCATTAATTACGCCATTTCAAGTATATCCAGTGATCTCTTTTCTGCAAATTCCTCATGTTTCAGACTCTGCAGCTCCACATCAGCATTGATTGCCCAGTGTCAACTCCTGAAAGATAGTATATTGTAAATGGAGACAAGAAGGCTCAATAGGTCCTATGATTTGCCCAAAGTCATGTCTAGTGACTACTGGAAGCAGGCTCCACAGAAAGTTGTGTCTGATCCCAAAGCCTGTGCTCTCTTCCAAAAACTCTGCTCCATTAGTGACGACGGTGGTGGTAGTGGTGGTGGTGATATCACGCCTGGGCTTCTGGTTCCCTCTTTACAAAACACGGAAGGCTATGTTCATTGTAAAAATTAATTAACTAGTTTACGCTGGCACATGGTGAGCAGGGCGATAATTATCCCCTGTAATGCTTAGAGCCCCTGCCCTGTCCAAATACAGGGATGGAAGTCTAGACAACAAAAGCAGTAGGATACATTAGAACCTCCGAAGCCAGGGTCTTCTCCAAAATGAAGATAAGCATATACATTTTACATAAAATATGAAGAAAATGTAAACGATCGCAGAAGTGAAAAGGTTTGTTAAAAGACTTGCCCAGTGGATGCTTGACACCTGCTCCTTCCTCCACCTGCATGTGGGAGAACGTAGGCAAACAGGCCCAAAGGAAGCCCGTGTGGGATGCGCATGCTTTGTGAGTACATAGAGGCCGTTAGTTTTGTGTGGATGATGCCTGGGAGGTAGTCACAGCCTGATCCCAACTATATTTTTTTTCGTTAAAACAGTATTTGAATTAAAAAGTAGGACCTCCTCCACGGTAAAAAACAAAAATTAAAAAATAATAATAAATAAAAATAAAACATCACAGATGTGATTCAGTGAGCTTCGACCACGATCTCCATCCCAATGTCTCACTCAACACCCCGGCCTCCTGGATTATTTATGATGGCATCTGAAGGCTGTGTCTACTTCCTGGGAAGGAGCCATTCTTATGTGAACAGAGCTCCGGGGAGCACTTCACTGCCTTTGCACACATGCATGCATGCACACGTGATTGTGCGTACCCATGCCCCTGCAGAAACACCTGATGAGCTTGTTGAAAAAGCACATTCTGGGACCCCAGGTGCTCTCAGTGCTCTCCGAAGGTGAGACCCGCTATTGTGTGGGGAGGTGTCAGCTTTCAGCCAACCTCCTGATTGTGTTCTTGTTGGATTGTCCCCACAGATCTGACCCTTTTACTGTCAAGAGAGCCCGTCCCTGTGCGTGCGTGTACAAGTGCACACATATCCACAGCACGTACCTACATATCAATGCATAGTCCCCACCTTTCTCTGTGATGAGCTTTTCACCAACAAAGTCAACAGCTAGGACTGAAAACAATATTCTCATGAGGGAGGATATAAAATAGTCATTTTTGTTGGAAAACTCCAGAAGACAGGGCTTTTGTGTGCACATGTGCACACGCACAGGTGTGCACAACTCTATATTGTATACTTGTGGGATTTGTATGTCAATTCTCTACATGCAGGCTTTTTGGAAGGATATGGAATTCTCATTGCGCAGTTGCTCAGGATTCAACACGATGCTTGAAACTGGGCCAAGGGCCAAGTTTCTCTCACATCCCAAAGCAGAGGCCCTTCATCGTGGGTGACAGCAGGGCCTCCCGCTGCTGTTGCGGCCCTGACGATGTAGGCCTGGGTGAACCACAGCCACTGCCCCCAGGCACTTGGGAAGGCACCCGATGAGAACGCAGGCTGGCCCTACGCCCTGTGTCCTCCTCACCCTCCTGGAAACCAGTGGGTGGGTGACCTCAACGGTGTGCCTCTACCTGGGGGGTTTGGGCTCCAAGGCTGCGGGGACCCCCGAGGGAATTCACCAGTTATCTCAAGGGGGAAACATTTTCCGGGTGATTTGTTATGAAAACACCAAGGATTCTTTTAATACGGTGCCATTTCCTAAAGGAATTAAGAAGGAAGCCAACTGCGAGACCAGCTAACATCTAGGTCGAGGCCGGCAGCACTCTACGAAAGCTCGCCTCCACACTCGCACACACATCACTGTCTCTACAGACCTATCTATGCGAGGCATTCGGTCACCTCTTCTGGAACATGCGGTGACAACAGTACCCACTTTGAGATGGTCCTGGAAGAGTGAGCTGAGTTTGAAACATGAAAAGCACTTTGCCTGGCATATAGTGTTTTCCCATTTTAATAATAAATCCTATCTCTAGCTATCCGTACAACTACACATCCATTTATATTTTATAAACTCACATAATTATATATATATATTCATGCCTTATCTAGTCACCTAACGTGATTATACATACAGATTTACATGACCGTATATACATGTCAACTCACTGCATGCACACATGCTTACAAATGCTTTTTAATATATTATGCGTTTATTTTCTTTTATTTTTTTTATTGGAGTTCAATTTGCCAACATATAGCATAACACCCAGTGCTCATCCCATCAAGTGCCCCCCCTCAGTGCCTGTCACCCAGTCACCCCAACCCCCCTGCCCACCTTCCCTTCCACTACCCCTTGTTCATTTCCTAGAGTTAGGTGTCTCTCATGTTTTGTCACCCTCACTGATATTTTCACGCATTTTCTCTCCTTTCCCCTATAATCCCTTTCACTATTTTTTATATTCCCCGTATGAATGAACCCATATAATGATTGTCCTTCTCTGATTGACTTACTTCCCTCAGCATAATACCCTCCAGTTTCATCCATGTCGAAGCACATGGTGGATATTTGTCGTTTCTAATGGCTGAAGAATATCCCATCATGTATATAGACTGCATCTCCTCTAACCATCATCTGTCGAAGGACGTCACAGCTCCTTCCACAGTTTGGCTATTGTGGACATTGCTGCAGTGAACATTGGGGTGCAGGTGTCCCCGTGTTTCACTGCATCTGTAACTTTCGGGTAAATCCCCAGCAGTGCAATTGCTGGGTCATAGGGCAGATCTACTTCTAACTCTTTGAAGACCCTCCACACAGTTTTCCAGAGTTACATCATGCACTTACTTTTAGGTATTAGCGTCATTATCATAAACACATTAGTGGACCATAAGTACATACGCTAATTCTTGCAAAGGGCTTAGACAGTGACAGAGGAGGCCACAGAGGACAGGGGCCCTAGTACTACTGCCCCCCGATGCGTTCCTTGCCTGATCCTCACTAACCAGCTGGCAGCTCCTGCCATCAGCCAGGCCCACCTGCAAGGAAGCAGACAGCTGAGCAGGCCCGGACGCTCGCTGGGGTGTGCGGCTCTGGGGGCTCCGATCCCCCTCCCCACAGCTAACCAGCCCTCGACCCACCCGGTGGCACCGCTGCCCTACACGGGCTGCAGCTATGAACCAAACCCCATGTCCTTACTATGTGCACGCTGCCCTCAAAGACCCGGCTGAACCACCACCTGGCCAGCTCCTGGGTGGGGGGGGGGTACCTCAGGAGGGCCCGGGGCCACCTTGGAGACTGCGCCCACCCTGGCACTGCCCCTCCTCACGAAACCCGGCCTATGCCTGTGGTTGTGCCCGAACTCTCCCCTCTGTGCAAGCGGCTGGTGGCCAAGGGCACGGGAGCTGCAGAAGTGCCCAGGCGCCCGAAGAGGAGGAGAAACAAGGGTTGTGGGGGGCAAACGGGTGCGGAGACCCAAGAAGTAGGGTGACGGTGGCGCCACTGGCAGGTGATGGGTGCGAGGGGCGCAGTGCAAACCGGCAGCGCCCCAGCATGCAGACTTCAGCAAACCTCACAAGACAAGGTTGCAAAAATAAAATTAAAAAATTGAAATGAGGGAGGAGGGGCAAGATGGCAGAAGAGTAGGGTCCCCACATCACCTGTCCCCACCAAAATACCTAGATAACCTTCAAATTACCCTGAAAATTACGAATTAGGCCTGAGATTTAAAGAGAGAACAGCTGGAATGCTACAGTGAGAAGAGTTCACGCTTCTACCAAGGTAGGAAGACAGGGAAAAGAAATAAAGAAACAAAAGGCCTCCAAGGGTGAGGGGCCCCGCGAGGAGCTGGGCTGAGGCCGGGGCGAGTGTCCCCAGGACAGGAGAGCCCCGTCCCGGAGAAGCAGGAGCTGCACCGACCTTCCCGGGCAGAAAGGGGCTCGCAGGGAGGTGGAGCAGGACCCAGGAGGGAGGGGATGCCCTCGGGTTCCCTGGGACAGTAACAGACACCTGCGCCCCGGGAGAGTGCGCCGAGCTCCCTAAGGGCTGCAGCGCGCACGGCGGGACCCGGAGCAGCTCGGAGGGGCTCGGGCGGCGGCTCCGCGGAGGGGGCTGCGGGGCGGGAGCGCGACTCCAACAGTGCAGACCGGGAGCACAGGGCGCGGGGAAACAGCCCAGGATCCGGCCTCCCCCCCGGACAGGCAGAGGCCGGAGGGCCCAGGACCGCAAGGACGCTCCTGCCCCGAGCTGAGCAGAGCAGCGGCCCCGCCCCGGAGCCTCCAGGCCCTGCAGACGAGAGCTCTGGAGTTACTGCGGGGGCTGAATCCAGGTTTCCAGAGCTGCGGCCGCCACTAGGGCTGTTGCTCCCGGGGCCTCACGGGGTAAACAACCCCCACTGAGCCCTGCACCAGGCAGGGGCAGAGCAGCTCCCCCAAGTGCTAACACCTGAAAATCAGCACAACAGGCCCTTCCCCCAGAAGACCAGCTAGACGGACAAGGTCCAGGGGAAGTCAAGGGACTTAAAGTATACAGAATCAGAAGATACTCCCCCAGGTTTTTTTTTTTTTTTTTCTTCTTCTTTTTGATTTCTGATTGCTTCCCCCCACCCTTTCTTTTCACCTTTCTTTCTTTTTCTTTCTCTTTTTCTTCTTTTTTCTTCCTTTTTTCTTTTTTCTTTTTCTCTTTTCTTTCCTTCTCTCTCTCTCTTTTTCTCCTTTTCCCAATACAACTTGTTTTTGGCCACTCTGCACTGAGCAAAATGACTAGAAGGAAAACCTCACCTCAAAAGAAAGAATCAGAAACAGTCCTCTCTCCCACAGAGTTACAAAATCTGGATTACAATTCAATGTCAGAAAGCCAATTTAGAAGCACTATTATACAGCTACTGGTGGCTCTAGAAAAAAGCATAAAGGACTTGAGACTTCATGACT
Organism: Canis aureus; assembly: GCF_053574225.1. NCBI lineage: Eukaryota > Metazoa > Chordata > Mammalia > Carnivora > Canidae > Canis > Canis aureus. The sequence continues at coordinate 43,589,729 of NC_135618.1, forward strand.
GCAGAATTTAGATCCAATCAGCCAGAAATTAAAAATCAATTGAATGAGATGCAATCCAAACTAGAAGTCCTAACGATGAGGGTTAACGAGGTGGAAGAACTGGTGAGTGACATAGAAGACAAGTTGACCGCAAAGAGGGAAACTGAGGAAAAAAGAGACAGACAATTAAAAGACCATGAAGACAGATTAAGGGAAATAAACGACGGCCTGAGGAAGAAAAACCTATGTTTAATTGGGGTTCCCGAGGGCGCCGAAAGAGACAGAGGGCCAGAATATGTATTTGAACAAATCCTAGCTGAAAACTTTCCTAATCTGGGAAGCTAAACAGGCATTCAGATCCAGGAAATAGAGAGATCCCCCCCTAAAATCAATAAAAACCGTTCAACACCTCGACATTTAATAGTGAAGCTTGCAAATTCCAAAGACAAAGAGAAGATCCTTAAAGCAGCAAGAGACAAGAAATCCCTGACTTTTATGGGGAGGAGTATTAGGGTAACAGCAGACCTCTCCACAGAGACCTGGCAGGCCAGAAAGGGCTGGCAGGATATATTCAGGGTCCTAAATGAGAAGAACATGCAACCAAGAATACTTTATCCAGCAAGGCTCTCATTCAAAATGGAAGGAGAGATAAAGAGCTTCCAAGACAGGCAAGAACTGAAAGAATATGTGACCTCCAAACCAGCTCTGCAAGAAATTTTAAGGGGGATTCTTCAAATTCCCCTTTAAGAAGAAGTTCAGTGCAACAATCCACAAAAACAAGGACTGAATAGATATCATGATGACACTAAACTCATATCTGTCAATAGTAACTCTGAACGTGAACGGGCTTAATGACCCCATCAAAAGGCGCAGGGTATCAGACTGGATAAAAAAGCAGGACCCATCTATTTGCTGTCTACAAGAGACTCATTTTAGACAGAAGCACACCTACAACCTGAAAATAAAAGGTTGGAGAACCATTTACCATTCGAATGGTCCTCAAAAGAAAGCAGGGGTAGCCATCCTTATATCAGATAAACTAAAATTTACCCCGAAGACTGTAGTGAGAGATGAAGAGGGACACTATCTCATACTTAAAGGATCTATCCAACAAGAGGACTTAACAATCCTCAATATATATGCCCTGAATGTGGGAGCTGCCAAATATTTAAACCAATTAATAACCAAAGTAAAGAAATACTTAGATAATAATACACTTATACTTGGTGACTTCAATCTAGCTCTTTCTACCCTCGATAGGTCTTCTAAGCACAACATCTCCAAAGAAACGAGATCTTTAAATGATACACTGGACCAGATGGATTTCACAGATATCTACAGAACTTTACATCCAAACTCAACTGAATACACATTCTTCTCAAGCGCACATGGAACTTTCTCCAGAATAGACCACATACTGGGTCACAAATCGGGTCTGAACTGATACCAAAAGATTGGGATCATCCCCTGCATATTCTCAGACCATAATGCCTTGAAATTAGAACTAAATCACAACAAGAAGTTTGGAAGGACCTCAAACACGTGGAGGTTAAGGACCATTCTGCCAAAAGATGAAAGGGTCAACCAGGAAATTAAGGAAGAATTAAAAAGATTCATGGAAACTAATGAGAATGAAGATACAACCGTTCAAAATCTTTGGGATGCAGCAAAAGCAGTCCTAAGGGGGAAATACATCGTAATACAAGCATCCATTCAAAAACTGGAAAGAACTCAAATACAAAAGCTAATCTTACACATAAAGGAGCTAGAGAAAAAGCAGCAAATAGATCCTACACCCAGCAGAAGAGAGTTAATAAAGATTCAAGCAGAACTCAACAAAATCGAGACCAGAAGAACTGTGAAACAGATCAACAGAACCAGGAGTTGGTTCTTTGAAAGAATTAATAAGATAGATAAACCATTAGCCAGCCTTATTACAAAGAAGAGAGAGGAGACTCAAATTAATAAAATCATGAATGAGAAAGGAGAGATCACTACCAACACCAAGGAAATACAAACGATTTTAAAAACATATTATGAACAGCTATACGCCAATAAATTAGGCAATCTAGAAGAAACGGACGCATTCCTGGAAGCCACAAACTACCAAAACTGGAACAGGAAGAAATAGAAAACCTGAACAGGCCAATAACCAGGGAAGAAATTGAAGCAGTCATCAAAAACCTCCCAAGACACAAGAGTCCAGGGCCAGATGGCTTCCCAGGGAATTCTATCAAACATTTAAAGAATAAATCATACCAATTCTACTAAAGCTGTTTGGAAAGATAGAAAGAGATGGAGTACTTCAAAATTCGTTCTATGAGGCCAGCATCACCTTAATTCCAAAACCAGACAAAGACCCCACCAAAAAGGAGAATTACAAACCAATATCCCTGATGAACATGGATGCAAAAATTCTCAACAAGATACTGGCCAATAGGATCCAACAGCACATTAAGAAAATTATTCACCACGACCAAGTAGGATTTATCCCCGGGACACAAGGCTGGTTCAACACTCGTAAAACAATCAATGTGATTCATCATATCAGCAAGAGAAAAACCAAGAACGATATGATCCTCTAATTAGATGCAGAGAAAGCATTTGACAAAATACAGCATCCATTCCTGATCAAAACTCTTCAGAGTGTAGGGATAGAGGGAACTTTCCTCGACATCTTAAAAGCCATCTACGAAAAGCCCACAGCAAATATCATTCTCAATGGGGAAGCACTGGGAGCCTTTCCCCTAATATCAGGAACAAGACAGGGATGTCCACTCTCACCACTGCTATTCAACATAGTATTGGAAGTCCTAGCCTCAGCAATCAGACAACAAAAAGACATTAAAGGCATTCAAATTGGCAAAGAAGAAGTCAAACTCTCCCTCTTCGCCGATGACATGATACTCTACATAGAAAACCCAAAAGCCTCCACCCCAAGATTGCTAGAACTCATACAGCAATTTGGTAGTGTGGCAGGATACAAAATCAATGCCCAGAAATCAGTGGCATTCCTATACACTAACAATGAGACTGAAGAAAGAGAAATTAAGGAGTCAATCCCATTTACAATTGCACCCAAAAGCATAAGGTACCTAGGAATAAACCTCACCAAAGAGATAAAGGATCTATACCCTAAAAACTATAGAACACTTCTGAAAGAAATTGAGGAAGACACAAAGAGATGGAAAAATATTCCATGCTCATGGATCAGCAGAATTAATATTGTGAAAATGTCAATGTTACCCAGGGCAATTTACACGTTTAATGCAATCCCTATCAAAATACCATGGACTTTCTTCAGAGAGTTAGAACAAATTATTTTAAGATTTGTGTGGAATCAGAAAAGACCCCGAATAGCCAGGGGAATTTTAAAAAAGAAAACCATATCTGGGGGCATCACAATGCCAGATTTCAGGTTGTACTACAAAGCTGTGGTCATCAAGACAGTGTGGCACTGGCACAAAAACAGACACATAGATCAATGGAACAGAATAGAGAACCCAGAGGTGGACCCTGAACTTTATGGCCAACTAATATTCAATAAAGGAGGAAAGACTATCCATTGGAAGAAAGACAGTCTCTTCAATAAATGGTGCTGGGAAAATTGGACATCCACATGCAGAAGAATGAAACTAGACCACTCCCTTTCACCATACACAAAGATAAACTCAAAATGGATGAAAGATCTAAATGTGAGACAAGATTCCATCAAAATCCTAGAGGAGAACACAGACAACACCTTTTTTGAACTCGGCCACAGTAACTTCTTGCAAGATACATCCACGAAGGCAAAAGAAATAAAGCAAAAATGAACTATTGGGACTTCATCAAGATAAGAAGCTTTTGCATAGCAAAGGATACAGTCAACAAAACTAAAAGACAGCCTACAGAATGGGAGAATATTTGCAAATGACATATCAGATAAAGGGCTCGTTTCCAAGATCTATAAAGAACTTATTAAACTCAACACCAAAGAAACAAACAATCCAATCATGAAATGGGCAAAAGACATGAAGAGAAATCTCACAGAGGAAGACATAGACATGGCCAACAAGCACATGAGAAAATGCTCTGCATCACTTGCCATCAGGGAAATACAAATCCAAACCACAATAAGATACCACCTCACACCAGTGAGAATGGGGAAAATTAACAAGGCAGGAAACCACAAATGTTGGAGAGGATGCGGAGAAAAGGGAACCCTCTTACACTGTTGGTGGGAATGTGAACTGGTGCAGCCACTCTGGAAAACTGTGTGGAGGTTCCTCAAAGAGTTAAAAATAGACCTGCCCTACGACCCAGCAGTTGCACTGTTGGGGATTTACCCCAAAGATTCAGATGCAATGAAACGCTGGGACACCTGCACCCCGATGTTTCTAGCAGCAATGGCCACAATAGCCAAACTGTGGAAGGAGCCTCAGTGTCCATCGAAAGATGAATGGATAAAGAAGATGTGGTTTATGTACACAATGGAATATTCCTCAGCCATTAGAAATGACAAATACCCACCATTTGCTTCAAAGTGGATGGAACTGGAGGGTATTATGCTGAGTGAAGTAAGTCAATTGGAGAAGGACAAACATTGTATGTTCTCATTCATTTGGAGAATATAAATAATAGTGAAAGGGAATATAGGGGAAGGGAGAAGAAATGTGTGGGAAATATCAGAAAGGGAGACAGAACGTAAAGACTGCTAACTCTGGGAAACGAACTAGGGGTGGTGGAAGGGGAGGAGGGCGGGGGGTGGGGGTGAGTGGGTGACGGGCACTGAGGGGGGCACTTGACGGGATGAGCACTGGGTGTTATTCTGTATGTTGGTAAATTGAACACCAATAAAAATTATTTTATTAAAAAAAATAAAATAAAAAAAATTTAAATGAAATTAAATGAAATGAAATAATGAAATGAAATGAAATAAACCCCACCTAAAAGCAGACAGCAGGAACTGCAGGCCAGCAAAGGAAACCCTCGTGCTCACATCTGGAAAGCCAAACTTTGTGCATGCACACCAGGAAGTTGTCCAGAGCGAAAAGCAGGTCAGAGCTCAGGCTGGCTCCCCTTTCATCTCCCCCAAACACCCCAGGCCGGGCGGGCCGCATTGAAATTCAGGACCGTGAGTGGGATGCCGGCGCTGGCGGACTGCGCGCAGCTGGACAGGCTGTCAGCATAAAGGGCTCGCTGCTGCTTTTCCCTTTTTTATTTTCCTAAGCTGCGTGACTAGGTGATGCATTGTTCTTTCCATGATTTCCCGTTTTGCAAAGCAAAGCCCTGCTCTTGGCCTCTCATCTGACACACGGTGTATGCGCCTGCGCGGGAGCGGAGCACCTGCTCCAAGAAGAAGAGGCCAGAAGCAAACAGAAACCCACAAAATTTTCCGTGTCAGTTGCCACATCCTGATAGAGAAATTCCTTTTTTTTTTTCTTTGCATCCTGCACGTCAGATTAAAAACAGAAGGCCTTTTTTTTTTTTTTTAATCACTTTCCCATCACTTAGCAACAAAACACAATGACTCATCCCCGATGATAGGAAGACAACAGGTAAGGGTGATTTTCATTAAGCCATCAAAGACCTAGACAGGCAGTAGCAGGAGTGGGAAAGCAGCAGAATTTAGTGCTTAAGGGCCTTTTTCCTCTTTTAAAGAAATTTCTAGATAAACCTGAGTTTGGGTCCTATCTCTGCTGTCTTCTATCTTCTTCTACTTGTACAAACTTGGAGGCAACTGAGCCTCTCTGGGGCTCAGTCTGCAAGTGGGTGAAGCGGTGGGAATTAAGTGAGTTCGTGTAGCAGCCAGAAGTTTGGTTCTGGGAAAGTCACACACCTCCCACTTGGGGACCAAATTCAAATACCATGTTAGAAAGGGAGACATTGGATTTTTTTAATGATAGGAGGGAGTTCCAACTGAGGTTGAATTAGGAAAGCCAGACGATGCTCCCTTATGGAAACTGCTCTTGAAAATCTTCATGGTACTTTGTAGTCTGCATGTGATCCACTGCGGTCTTTGGGACGCAGCCCAGGGGTCTCTGCAGACCCCTGGACACATGTCCCCAATGCACAAGTGATCCTGAGGGCAGCCACTCCGCCCCTCGTGTGAGTCTCAGCTCCACCACTTGGTTCTGGGCCAGACACTTTACCACTGTACAGCCCAGCCCCCACTTCCCTCTTAGTCAAATAGAGGCAAATATCATCCCCTTGAAGGGTGGTTGTGGTAAAGTGGTCAGAAAATGCACCCAAACTGCTCTGAACATGGAAGATGTGCCATAAATATTACCCTTCTTCTCTCCTTGCTCCTTTGTGAGCCAATAAAACAAATTAATGCCACAACAGACCAACCATCCAAATCACAAACATGTATAGGTACCAAGTCCCACCCTCTGTCCCACACACATACGTAGGGGTGCGATACATTAAGGTAGTCCATGGAGATCCCTCATGCCATAGAATATAGGCAAGATTCTGACCCAACCCGGACTGAGACAAGATGGATAAATTCCAAAATGCCAGTAACTCTCTGAGTCCCCTACCACCAGATTGATTCTGGGCCAGCAGAAGAACGCTGTGTCCACCCCTGTCCATAAAGAGCTGTGCTGGCATTGGAATTGGGGGTACAGAATCAGTAAAGGCATCTTGCAGCAACAGCCTTTAGCTCTGCCGTAAGAGGTCACATCTCATCCCACAGGCATTCCAGTAGGCTACAGCCATTCTCCTCAGTACCCCAGCCTGACCACTGAAGCCCTGACATGAGTACCACGAATGTCAGTGCTGTCTTCCCGGCATCTTAAACCAGGATGCTGTGACCGAGTCCAAGACGATGTAGGCTGGAACTTGCCTCCTGGTAGCTTTTGGAACAAAATCTGTTCTCTGAGAGTCTACTGTTGGGTCTGTAGAGGTTGCTACAAGGTAGAGGTGAGCCTCCAACAATTTGAGAATTGAGAGATTTCACAGAATTCTTCCCTTGAGTAGCTGGAAGGTGTGGCAGCACTAGAACCACATGCTCTCCTGGGAAGAGTCACCCAAAGAGGAGAAGCTGCCTTCTTAAGAGGACAGCAGCTGCCATATCTGATAAGGGGTTAATATCCAAAATAGATAAAGAACTTATACGACTGGATACACACGCGCACGCACACACACACACACACACAAATAATGCCATTAAAAATGGGCAGAGGACCCAAATACACATTTTTCAAAAGAAGACACAAAAGTGGCCAACAGATGTATGAAAAGATGCTCAATATCACTTAACATCAGGGGAAATGCAAATCAACACCATAATGAGGGATCACCTCACACCTGTAGGAATGGCTAAAATCAACACAAGAAATGAGTGTTGTCGAGGATGCAAAGAAAAAGGAACCCTGGTGCACCGTTCATGGGAATGCAAACTGGTGTAGCCACCATGGAAAACAGTATGGAGGTCCCTCAAAAAATTAAAAATAGAACTACCCTGTGATCCAGTAATTCCAATACCCAAAGAATACAGAAACACTAAATCAAAAAGACAAATGCGCCCCCATGTTTATTGCAGCATTATTTACAACAGCCAAGGTACAGAAGCAGCCCAAGTGTCCATCCACAGGGATATACATCCCCAGCCATGAAGAAGGAGACCTTGCCATTTGCAACAATGCTAAATCTAGAGGGTATAATGCCAAGTAAAATAAATCAGAGAAAGACAAATACCATATGATTTCACTCATATGTGGGATTTAAGAAACAAAACAAATGAACAAAGAAAAAAGAGACAAACAAAAGAACAGATCCTAACATACAGAGAACTAATGGGTGGTTGCCAGAGGGGCGGTGGGGGGAGGGCAAAATAGACAAAAGGAGACTAAGGGTACACTTAATGAGGAGCAGTGAGAAAGGTACAGAATTGTTGAATCGTGATATTGTACACCTGAAACTGATATAAAACTGTACATTAATTATACTTCAATAATAAATAAATAAATAAAACATCTTTATGGAAAACGACAACAAAAAGATAGGACAGCCACCTCCAATTTTCCTAAAGTGTCACTTGCCGACAGACAGCCAGTCAAGAACTCAACTGGGCTTTGGGCTGAGAGACCTCAGGTCTGGGGCAGGTTTAGTAGACTGATATTCGAGTCCTATTGGCTAGGAGAGTGAAGCACCAAAGAAAGTCACTTTGTAGATGTGTGGTCACCAAAAACCATCCTACCTAGAAAGTACAAAAGAAAGAGAGAGAACGAGGAAGGAAGGAAGGAAGGAAGGAAGGAAGGAAGGAAGGAAGGAAGGAAGGAAGGAAGGAAAGCAAGTGAGGGTGGAAAGCTCTCCCCACTGATCCTTTAACATTACAGATTTGGGTGTGTCACAAATACATGACTCACTTCTCATCTCATGATCTGTATAGGGGGGCTGATTTTTTTTTAATTTTATTTATTTATTCATGAGAGACACAGAGAGAGAGAGAGGTAGAGACACAGGCAGAAGGAGAAGCAGGCTCCATGCAGGGAGCCCAACAAAGGACTCGATCCCGGGACCCCAGGATCACGCCCTGGGCTGAAGGCAGGTGCTAAACTGCTGAGCCACCCAGGGATCCCCTAGGGGGGGCTTATTATATTTTAGGGTTTTTTTAATTCAAGTTTTATTTTTATTCTTAGCCTTGCTTTCTCTGGTATAGATTCCCTTATAGTTTCACGAGCTCTGCCCACTAGAAATACAATCCACAGTGTAATATGAAATTTTACATTCTCTAGCAACCATGTCAAAAAAGTAAAAAGAGATAGATGAATCTAATTTTAATGTTTTATTTAACTGAGTATATAAAAGGGCTATCATCCCCACATGCGTCCCATCTGCCAATATATTAAGGAGCTGTTGTGCATTGTCTTCTCCATACTCAGCCTGCTGAACCTGTTGCAAATTTCACACTCCCAGCATGTCACAGGGAGAACCCACATGCTTCTCCCCCCCATTCCACCCCCACCCCCAGTGGCCACACACATTGGACAGCACAGCCTCACACCGTTGACAGACCTTAGCTCAAATCTCACGGTAAGGTGAGGCTCCTGGGGTGAGATCCCAGTAAGTCCCTCTGATCTCGTGGATGATGCTGAGGCCTCACCAGCTTACCCCAGCCATCCCACCTCTACTGACAGCTATCCTCTGAGGAAGCCAGCCATTCAATGATTATCTCACCACCGATGCTCAGAGTCTGGAGAAATAATCCGACACCTACTTTGGGGGAAGTTTGTCTTTGGAGAACTGCACTGGCCCAGTTAGCAAACTCTTAAGCCCCAAAGGAGGTGGACCACAAACCAGGAGGGCCTATGGGAAGATGATTTAGGAGTAGCAGCTCAGCAGAGTGCTCCCCCGTGGGACTCACCCCCACCTCACCCCCGGGGAGAGGAGCCCCTCTCTCTGATCTTTCACTAATCCTTCACTCCTGCAACAGCCCCACGCTGCCCCAGACAGTGCTGAGCCCTGGGGATGCCACAGGAGTATGTGAAGTGTGGTCGCAGTGGAACAGTGTGAAAAAGCCCCTCCCACCCTTGAGCGTGAATTCCTATCACTGAGACATGAGTTCCTACCTCTTCAGCCACCTCAAGCAGGTGTTTATTATTTCACAATTATCATAGGTCAGAGGTCTGGGTAGGAGTGAGGTGGGTCTTCTGCTCAGGATCTGCCTTGCTGAGATCAAGGTGCCAGGGCTGAGTGTCATCCGAGGCTTGAGGCCATCTTCCAGGCTCACCAAGGCGTTAGCGGAGCTTAGCTCCTTGTGGGGGCAGCACGGAGGTCCCTCTGCTCTTGCCAGCTGTTGGTTAGTGAAGGCCCTCAGACTGGAAAAGCCACCTGTGGTTCCCTTCCATCACATGACCCCATAGGAAGTTCACAACATGGATGCTTGCCTTCCATGGAAGGAAAGGTGCACCTCTTGAACCTCTTCACTTCCATTCAAGTGTTCCTCTGATTAGGTCAGACCCACCCAAGACCATCCCCCATTGGATTAATCCAAAGTCAACTGATAAGAAATTTATTTAGGGGAGTGATATCATAGTCACAGGCTCCTCTCACTCTCAAGGGGAGGAGATTATCCAGAACATGTTCACCAGGGGGTGACTTTCTTGGGGACCATCCTTTCACTATGCCTTGTAAATATATGCTTACTTATATCAACAATATAAAAAGCATCACCCTCTCTGTGCAAAGAACCATTTTATCAATAATTCTGATTTCTTAGCATATGTCTATTTTCTGGATAAGAAAATCAAGACTCAGAGAAATGAGAGAAGGTTTGTAGCACCACTAGAGGTTTGTGGAGCCACGTTAGAAGCTGGGTCCCCTTTACACAGGAAAGTCTTGGAAGAGCCCCCGAGGCCACATTGAACTATAATTGGTATTATGTTTCCAGAATTTTCCTAATGGGTCCCTGAGCTTTAGAGACAAATAAATATAAGCTCCTAGATCTAGTTATCTATTGGCACACAGAAAATTACCCCAAAACTCAGCAGCTTAAATAACAAACTTTAGCTCACAGTTTTGTGGGTTAAGAACCCAGCGAGGAGTTCCAGCAAGGTGGAAACCACAGTATTTTATAACCTAGTTTCAGAACAGACATCCCACCACTTCTGACATATTCTGTTCTTAGAAGGAAGTCTGGGCCACCCTCAAGTACAGGGGATAACAGCAGAACCCCTAAATAGCAGAAAGCAAGCATCATGGTTGGGGGGCACATGTAAAGCTGCCTGCCACCATCCCTAAGAGCTGGGATTGTCCCCATCAATGTAGGATCATCAACATTTTGAGGATCCCCAGGCATGCTACCCTCCTTTTTTCTCAATGAATTAAGCAGTTTCATTATAAAACCATGCTGGACATGTAAAATTGAGTGAAGCCACTGAGGAACCCCTTCCATCTCCAAAGGATATGGAGGAGAGTCATAAAATGTCTTGGCTTCCAATTCCACAAACTTTGCTTCAGGTGATAAACTCAGACAGGAAGAGCCAGCTCAGGAGACAGCTATAATTACTACACTCCTCAGCCAACCTGCACAGCCCAGCAGCAGGATGAGTCCAACCATGTCCCACTTCTAAATTCCTTCTGGGTGGCCATGGTAACAAGTGCCACAGGGTAGACGTGGAACATTTGGTTGATGTACAATGATCTCTACTGAAGTCAATAAATGCCCGGGTTGGTGCTTTTACTCATAATCCAGTTTTTGTTTTCACGATCTCCATATTTTCCCCAAAGTTCTCCCAAACTCCTCCCTAGACTGGTCCTCAGGGATTTTCCCCATTTCTAAGGGGTTTTCATTTCACTTTTCCCTTGTAACATCCATGAGGGGGAGTCGCATCTGCTAGAGGAAAGTGCATGCAGCCTACATGGCACCCCAACCCTGGCATCATCACCCTGTGCTCTTGGCCTCCCCCACACCTGTGGTCTCCAATTGCCCCCATTTTACCATCTCCTTATATTCATTTGGACGATATCCTGCTGACCCATGTACTTTCCCCTCACTTAATTCTACTACTTATAAAAACTAACCTTAGACTTTCTGCTGCTCAAATGAAAATCCCCTCTGATCAATATTGCCCACTCAATACCTTACCCAGCAGATTCTTACCACATCAAAGACGAAAGAGAGCTTAAGGCATTTTTTTTCCCAATATGTGGTCCACGGTCTGCCTGCATCAGAATCACCTGGAAAGTCTGTTAACAAGGCAGATCTCTGAGTCCCTCTATAGATCTTTGGGATCCTAGCTAGTGTGGAGCCCGGGTGATTTGCGTGCAGCTCTAACTTCAAGAGCTACTGCCTTAGATCTCATCGACTCAAGAGGTTGTCTAACACAAAGGCACATGTGGGATGTTTCTGCAAACTCTCCATTCCTGCACTTCATCCCCAGGGGTTTTAAGCAATTTGATCTAGGAGGCCATTGGCCGCCATACTAGGTGAAGTAGTGTGCTCTCATTCTCATCTTCCGAACCAGAAGGCTGGAGCTCCAGAAGGTGAAGCAACCAGCCCAAGCAGTTAGCAAAAAAAAAAAAAAAAAAAAAAATCCCAGGACTCCAACTCAGGTGTAACAGATTCCAAAGTCTAGCCTCTTTTTTACTGCCCTATGAGCCCTATGGCAAAAGGTACTTCCTCATCTCCAAGAGAACCCAAAAGTTGGAGAAGCTACCTCTCTAACAAGGAGAAGGTGAAGCATGGTCTGCCTCCCGTGGTCAGTCTTTTATCCCAGATGCAGACTACTTTGGGGAAGGGCTTTCCATACAGTGTTAGATGAGTGCAGATTCTTTCTGTGGTGGTCACTAACACCCAACTCAAATGGGTTCAACGAAGGCAACACCCAATGTGAGGAGGAAGGATTTACTGAGCCCCACGTTCAGGCATGCCTCATCTACCAATGCGCAATATTGTTAGAACTCTCTCTTTCTTCACGTCTCAGCTCTGTTGCGCATTATATTTAGCCCTTTTATAGTTTTTCGTGCTTTAAATTGGCTCTCTCCATTTGCTGGTATAATTGCCATCTGGCGGCCTCAATCCCATTGCTTCTGCTTAGAAAACCCAGCGAAAGTCAGGTGTTCTTTCTCACAGGGACCCGGGGAGCAAAGAGAGAGTGAAAGCCAGGGAAGGATTCTGATTGGTCCTCCTTGGACCAATCATTGTGCTCAGGAGGGACAGAGCTGTCTGATTGGCCAGGTTTGAGTTAGTGTCCTCATAGGATTTCCATCCTTAAGACATTAGAGGAGAGATGCCCCTCCACTGAGCCGGAGTGAAACGTTGCCCAAATAGGAAAAATAACAACAACAGCAGCCTACAGGGGTACACACATTTTAGTCCATGGCCTTGAATTATAGTCCTGGGGCTGATGGCATTATTAAAATGAAAACTCCATCCTAGCTGCGAATCCAGTGATTCTAGACTCCTTCATTCCCTTCCCAAACTTTTTATCTTCTAAGTCTGTGCTAGTGGAATTGGGGAAGGAAACACTGCAAGTAAAGACTCCAAAGCATAGTTGAAATTTAATTTTCTCAACATAACCATGACTGTAGCTGTTAAGTATCCCCCCCCCCCCAAATCTGGGAAAGCGCTAAGCTCATTTTTTGAAACCTTGAAGAAATGAAGACCACAAACATGGCCCATCCCGAAATCACTTTTTTTTTTTTTTTTTTTTTTTAGTTTGGCTGCCTGCTGAGCTAATGACCCACTGACTGGGTTTTAGGCTTTTTGAAAGCCGAGTGCTAACATCAAACTTTCATCTCAGAGATAGCAGCCTGTCTCTAATGAATTTTTTATTTGTTTACTCATTGCTTCTCTGGGATATAGAAGTAGCACTCATCTTTTTAATATTAAAAATAAAACTTTAAATCAGGACCCAGTCCAATGCCAAAGTGTTTAAATTCACTACATCCAAGACTGCTTCACTTCTGGAGAAATCACACTCTGAAATAAAGGAAGATGGTACTATGGGGAAAGGATGACATGCCATATGTATGTTCTTCTTCTTTTTTAAAATCCTTTTGCGAGCATAGAGGTAAATTATTCATGTCAAACTGTGTACTGTACATCATGTGAGTTCCAGGAACACATCCACCAAACAGCTGTGCTCCCTTCCTCAGGAGGGGCAGCTCTCAAAGACTGCATTTCACTCTCCTCTCTGCCCTGGAAACCCCCCGCTGTTTACTCTTGGGGATTTAGACACTGTCAATAGAAGAGAATGTGTGGGAGTGTCCAGATGCCCCTCAAGGGAAACCTTGCACCTATGGGCTGCGCAGAGGGCCAGGGGTGTATTCAGCTGAACTTCTGAATGTTGTTTACTTGCCTTCTACACATGCACTGGGAAAAATAAAATATAGTAAATAAAATACAACTGGATGCAGGATAGCACACCAGGATATAGGATTGACCATAGGGGCAGAAAGTACATCAGCGATGATGTAGGGCCAGAGTGAAAGGGGTGGGGGAATGGTGGGGAGCCTCACAGGGACACCAGGAAACCCCTGAGGGTATTGAATAGGTTCACTATGTTTATTTGGGTGATGGTTTCAGTGATATATACATATATGTGGGATATAGAGTCACGGTGACTGCTTCTTCAGGGTTCCTGGGCCCAGTTTTAACCTGTGTGTGTGTGTGTGTGTGTGTGTGTAGCTTCCCCACACCGACAAAAAAATTCGCAGACACCAGCAGGGTGTCCTATAATTTAACTCAATTGTGACACTAGGCACCTGGAGAGAGCATCCCATTCCACAGGGTAAGGTGTCAGTCCCAAAAGATCACTCTCCATTCCGTGTGCCAATCACAAATCCGAGCTGTTAGCTGGGCTTCTTTCACCAACTGGCTCTCAATCAAAAGTTCCCATGACTCCTTCCTTGGGTTTGATTAATTTGCTAGAGTAGGTCAGAGAACTCAGGAAATCGGTTTACTCCCTAGATTATTGATATACTACAATGGATATTAAAACACACAAGTCAACAACCAGATGCAAAGATACAGATGGCCAATTCCCAAAGAGCTTCTGTCCTCACAGAGCTCAGGGCCTGGCAGGATGGTCTGTGGAAGAGTTCTCTGGTTCCCTAACATAAGAGCTCTCCGAAACTCCTCTTTTTTTAAAAAAAAATTTATTTATTCATAGAGACACAGAGAGAGAGAGAGGCAGAGACACAGGCAGAGGGAGAAGCAGGCCCCATGCAGAAAGCCTGACTTGGGACTTGATCCCAGGTCTCCAGGATCATGCCCTGGGCTGCAGGCGGCACTAAACCGCTGTGCCACCAGGGCTACCTTTGGGTTTTTAAGAAAGCTTCATCACATGGACATAATTAATGAACTCACTGGCCACCAGGGACTGATTCAACCTCCAGCCCCTCTTCCTTTCCCAGAAATCAGTAGGTGGTACAAGTTGCCCTCATCCTTGGGTGCAAAAGTCACTTCACTATCATACATCCATTGCAGTGGAAAAGGGATTGTTATGACCAACAAAACCCCCATTTCACCTCTATGGCTCTAAAGTGTTTATAGGAACTGAAGATAAGAGACCAAATGTCATGACAAAAGATGCTCCATCTCTTTGCTACTCAGGAAAATCCAAGGGATTTGGGAGATGTGAGCCAGGAAGGGTGGATGAAGGCCAAATATATATGAAAAATAGACTGGTTATCTGACACACTCTCTCTCTCTGTCTCTGTCTCTCTGATCTGTCTCTGTCTCTCTGTCTCTCTGTCTCTGTCTCTCTCTCTCTCTATATATATATATATATACATATATACATATATATTAAATATATATATTTCTTATAAACTATTTCTTGGAATTGTGAAAATCAATGAGATCATGAAAGCTTAGTGTCGTACAAAGAACTCACTTGATTTAATATGACTCTCTCTTGCTGGCTCTTTCCCCACCACCCTCCCCGACCTTCCACCATAACTTATGCATACTCCCCCATGTCTCTACAGGGTATGTTTTTCATCATACCACTGCAGTCCTTAAAAGCCAAAGCATCTCACAATAATGCAAAACCCTGCTAATATATAAATACTGAGGCACCTGAATGGCTTAGTCCATTAAGCATCTGCCTTTAGTTCAGGTCATAATCTTGGGGTCCTGGTCTTGAGCTCCACATCAACCCCAGCATCAGAGTTCCCTGCTCAGCAGGAAGCCTGCTGCCCCTCTCCCACCACCCCTCCCTCCACACTCACACAATCTCTCTCTCTCTCTCAAATAAATAAATAAAATCTTTTTAAAAAAAAAAACTAAATAAATATATTATATTTTTTTCCAAAAAAAAAATAAATAAAATTTTTAGTATAAATACTAAAGTGGAAGGATAGCAGTTTGGCTGTGAATGTCCCCCTGAACTGTATACATCTCTGTTTATGTAATCGTTTTGAATTTCTACAGTGTTGCATTAAACAAATGCCCTTATTCTGAACCTAATCCAAGGCACAGACGTCTTTACCAGAATGGTAAGTGCTTCCTGGAATGACCCACAGACAGGCTTTTTATAGAATCTGATTACCACCTCCATTCCTGCACAAATATACTGCTCTGTAAAAATTTCACAAAGTGGCTCACTAAGTATGTCATCTTAGAATAAGACTGTTGACTCTATTTGAAATAAAAATTTATGAATAAATAATAACATGCTCACCCGGCATTGATCTTTATTAAGGTCTGCTAAAACAACATATGCTGAGTTCAGCTGAGATCCAACAAACATACACAGAGGTTCAAGGAAGATATTTTGGAATCCGAGACGTCAGACATGAAATCATGGCTCTCCCACTCCCTCCCTGGGTGACTGGGGAGATGCCACCCATCCTTCACAGACCTTGGTCCCATCATGAGAGAAAATGGGGAAAATAGTAGAATTTGTCCAGCTGTGGTGAAAATCAGATGAAAGAACAAAAAACTAGCTACTGAAGGATGCAGGTACAGACCCACATCACATGCTGTCATGGATCTACTTGCTTGAAATCTGGGAACATCTGTTCACTGGCTCCTTTCTAAAAACAGGCTATTAGTGTGCCCTTCCATAGCTAACGCACTCTCCAAGAAGTCATGCCCAAGTGGCATCATGGCTCCTAGAACAAAGACTGTCCGAAGCAAGGTGCCATTTGGCACTTCCACAGGTTGAGAAAAGCAGCTCAGATGGCTGTGTAAAAATCCAGTAGGAGAGTGTGGGTCAAGAAACCACACAGGGCAAAACAAGTCTCTCTTCCTCTAGTGTAAGCTTCTTCTTCAATAGTGGCCCTCCCTTCTACTGCAGGCAAAGTAATCCTTACAGCCCCTTGTGCTTATTTGTTCATACAAGTGGTAAGCCCATACCTGCAAGCACACCCCTCCATGGTCCCATCACTGTATGTAAGCCTGAATGACCATGACAGGTGAAAAAGAAGAGTCTTCAAACAATTATTTAAATGCTATGCAAATGTCCCAACATGCATTTTTCAACTATTTCCTACAAATGCCTACTGTTTTTATAGTATCTGACAGGTGATTCTGGATTGGTGTTCTTACCTAGGTTCAAGCTCTTGCTTTGGAGTCCCATTGATCAAGCATCAAATTGCAGCTCTCCCACTATGGCCCTGAGTGATGCTGGGGACCCCACCTTACATTCAGGAGCCTGATTGTCCTCATGGATGAAATGGGACCACATACCACCACAGTCTATGATGAGGATCACATGATACAAAAGGTAAACTCCTTAGCCCCATGCTTCACACACACACCTGGGAGGCAGCCAAACCTGTTGTTATTTCTGCTATGATTATTTTGTCCCAGATACTTTTCTCCAGGCTGATAACTTTGGTGGTTTGGGGGTGGGGGACTTCAGCAGGTAAGAGATGGTTTTGACCTTCCTGCCTTTAAAGGAGAAAGGGCAGGTGGAAAAGTTTTGAGTGATCCAGCTCATTAGATATGTACTTTTTTTTTCTGGCTCCCTCACATGGCTCTCCACTGGGACAATGTTTTGCTGCTGACAAATTTCCAAATGTAATAGGGAAAAAAGAGAGAAAATTGTACATATTGTTGCTGAAAAAAAATGAAAGATTTCATTGAAAGCCTGGGGGCATTTCAGAACCAATGTAATCAAATCCGTGTCTCTATGTGATGAGAGTATTTGAGATGCACTATGGGCTAGATGGGTGGCTGTGGGGACAGAAAAAGCACGGCAAAACTTGAACAGCTCTGTCTGTCTCATCTGCCACTCTCATGTCTCATGTGGAGGCTCTCTCCTTAAAACTTGGCCATACATTTTCCTGAACCCCTTTACTTGGCTGGAAACCCAGCAGAATGGCATTTACTGCTCAATTCCCAGCTGAACGAGGAGGATAAAAGTCATGGAAACTCACTATACCTGATCTGCCACTCATCTCTTTAAGACTCAGTTTCCTTATCAGCAAAATGGGGAGAGTGGGATGCCTACTTCATTGGGACTTTTAGAGAAGTAAACGAGACACTCCATAGGGAAAGATGCATTGTGCTTGACACAAACTGAGTGTAGGATACCTTATCCATTACTATTATCAGGATTGAGTGAAAAAATAGAACAACCCATGGTAATACCGATGAGCTTGATTAGTCATGATAAGATGCACTTGATGAAGGCTATTCCTACCAGAGGAAAAAGAAAAATGATCACAAGCCATTGGAGAAAAGCATACACCCAGGACTACAGTGCTCTTAGGAATATCCAGGAAAAGATGTTCCATCCAGCCACCTGAAGCTGATCCATGTCCAAGAGGTCAAAGCTATGTTGTTCATTTGACAAATGTTCTGGTTGGCTTCCCAGATGGACAGATTCACCAAAGGAATATCAGAAACATTTCTGGGAATGTTCAGAAAGCAATCATCACTTATGATATGGCATGTGCTTCCTCTAGATGCCAGAAAGATGTCTAATGCCATTCAGTGGTGGACAACTGCCTTCTGGAGTCCTTTCATTTCTCAAGCACATTAACATTTAAAGTGACATCATTGGTAGCCTGTGTGGTGTGGTGAATGATAAAAGACAGAATCTCTTACCAAAAAATATACAGCTCAACATTAAAGGTAAAAGTGAACATTTAATGCTTACCTCCTAAAATTAAGCAAAAGAAATGGATGTCTGTTTCCATCACTTCTATTCAACATTATGTTAGGTGTTCTAACAAGTGCAATAAGGCAAGAAAATAAAATAAGTTTTATAGAGTTTAAAAGGAAGAAGTAAAACTGTATTCACAGATGATGACAGGATTTTCCATGTAGAAAAACCCAAAGGGATCCAACAAAAAAAATATTAGGACTAATAAGTAAATTTGGCAAGTTGTAGAAAATAGTTAATATACAAAAATCAACCATATCTCTGAAAAACAGCAAAGAACAACTGGGGAAAATATCATTTGCAAAATCATGCAAAATGTAAAATACTTACAGACCTAATGAAAGATGTGCACTGAGAACTGTAAAGTATTGCCAAGAAAAATTACAGAAGACTTAAAATACGGAAACTATGCAGTGCTCTCATGTAGGAAGACTCGAGAGTACTAAGATGTCAATTCTTATCACATTTATTTACAGATTCAGTGCAGTCCCATTCAATCTCTAAAGACTTTTTGATGATTTTAAATGTATATATACATGTGAAAGACTGGGATGCCTGGGTATCTCAGTCAGCTAAACATCTGACTCTTGATTTTGGCTCAGGTCATGATCTCAGGGTCATAATATCAAGCCCCGCATGGGGCTCCACACCTAGCACAGATTCTCTCTCTCTGCCCCTATTTAAGTTCTAAATAAATAAATAAATAAATAAATAAATAAATAAATAAATATATTTTTTATAAATGTGAAAGACTAAGAGGAACTTAAGCAATTTTGAACAAGAACAATTTAGAGAAAAATTAAATTAAAGGATGCACTCAACTTAGTTTCAAGACCTACCATAAGGCAATAATAAGAAGATATATAGATCAATAGAAGAGAATAAAAGTCTAGAAATACATGTATGATCAAATGGTTTTTGACATAGGCACGAAAGCAAGTCAGTAAGAAAGAAACTTTTCAACAAATATTGCTATTAAAAAAGCAAAAATCGGGCAGCCCAGTGGCGCAGCAGTTTAGCGCCGCCTGCAGCCTAAGGTGTGATCCTGGACATTCTGGATCGAGTCCCGTGTTGGGCTCTCTGCATGGTGCCTGCTTCTCCCTCTGCCTCTCTCTCTCTTTCTCTCTGTGTCTCTATGAATTAAAAAATAAAAAATAAAAATAAATAAAAATTAAAAAAATAAAATAAAATAAAAAAACAAAAATCCTGAACCGCGTACCCTAATTGGTTGAGACAGATCATACACCGAACCCAAATGCTAATAGTCCAGAAGAATGCATTAAAGAATATCTTCATGAAAAAAAAAAAAAAGAATATCTTCATGACCTTGCAGCAAGCAATGGTTTCTTAGAAGACAGAAAAACTAACTATAAAAGAAAGGACCTGGAAGGCCTGGGTGGCTCACTCAGTTAAGGATCTGACTTTTGATTTCAGCTCAGGTCATGATCTCACAATCCTGGGATCAAACCCCATGTTGGGTTCAGTGGGGAGTCCGCTTGAGATTCTCTCTCTCTTCCTTTCCCCCTTCCCCTCCCCTGCTCATGCACTCTCTCTCTCAAATGAATAAATAAATCTTAAAAAAATAAAAATAAAAGCACCTAATCAAAATTTAAATGTCTGTTTATCAAAAGGCACTAAAAAATAAGATAAATAGGCAAGAGGTAGACTGGGAGGTAATACCACAGCAAACACATCTGACAAAAGACTTGTATCCTGAGTATATTAAAAAGAAAAAGAAGCTCCTACGACCTAATTTGGAAAAATGGGCAGAAGATTTTATCATACACACAATTCACAAAAGAAGGTATATCAATGTTTACTCAATGCAGGAAAATGTGTTTAACATCTTTAGTCGTGGGAGAAATGCAAATTAAACCCAACAGGAGACATGACCAGCATAGCTACAATGGAAAAAGACTCACACATCACATGATAGTGAGGCTGTAAGTGGCTCTCCTACATTGCTGGAATGAGTACAAAATTGTACAATCATTGTGGAAAATCCATGTGGCGATTTTTTAAAACAAACATTCATCTACTCTATGACCCAGCAATTCCATCCCATTTAACCAAAAGAAATAAAAACATATGTTCACAAACTGCCTTTTTGCCAGATTATTCTAAACAGTTTGGACTGTTAAAAGATGTATCATGGAGTGGGTGGCTTGAACAACAAACGTTTATTTATCATGGTTCTGGAGGCTGAAAGTCCGAGATCGGAGTGCCAACAGGGTCCTGTTCTTGGTGAGGGTCCTCTTCTGGTTAAGTCATCACATGACCTTTTTCCACTGTGCATGTACATGCTCCCAAGCACATTCACAAACACACACACATTCACTCACACATACACACAGATCTCCATCCCCTCTCTTCCTCTTTCTATAAAGGCATTAATCCCATCATTGGGTGGGGAGCAGTCCACTCTTGTGACCTGTTTTAAACCTAAATATCTCCCAAAGGCCTCACCTCCGAATACCCATCACATTGGGGATTAGGGCATCAGCACGGGAATTTCGGGGAAACACATTCAGCCCACGGCACAGAACGCATATAAAACCTTTGTTCATGATAGTCCCAAACTAGAAGCAGCTCATCAACAAAGAAGGAACACAATGGAATTCTACATACAATGGAACACCACTCTGCAGTGAAAAGATAGAAAGAACTCATACAAAACCAGGAGCGATTCTCAAAAATATGTTCAGTAAAAGAAGCTAGACACAAAAGAGTACATCCTGTTTGAGTCCATGTATATTAAGTTTTAAAGCAGGCAAAATGACTCTATGGTGGTACAAATCAAGTAGATGGTCATTTTGGATGATGGGAATGTGGTAAGAGGCACTGAATAGGAAGGTGAATAGGACCTCTTTCTGGCAGGATGAGTGCATTTTATAGCTTTATGGGCAAATGGTTTACACAGATACATGAGTTTGTGAAATCTGCTAGTGTGTGATCACAAACTGTGCATTTCACTGTGTATAAATTACACCTCAAAAAAAAAAAAAAGACCTTGGTGTATATGTAAGAGTGGTCCATAGGTCATCAACCCTCAGAAGAATCAAAATAGAATTTCTGAGCATTGGTTCACATCACCAATCTCTTATTCCAGCTGAAGGTCTGGACAAAGTGGTTGGTGCTTAGAATAATGATATACAGACAGAGGGTCAGAATGTCATGCCAGGGGTGTGGAAGGAGAAGCTAGCAGGGTTATTCTGTGTGAGTCTGGGGCACAGGACTAGAAGCTATGCTTATCAATGGGTCCTCTCACTGGAATATGACAAGTAGACTCAATTTGTCCTCAAGTTACAAAGATGTTGAAGGCCATGGACATCCCTCGTCCATTGTAAATATTCCTTCTACCTTCAGATGACCTATAACAAACCATCACTGAAAGTTTAGGAGAGTGTTCTGGTTCTATCCCTTTGACCAACAATGATATAGAGCAGAAACCAACCCACAATAATTTTAGAAAAATTCAACATACACAGGGGTGCAGGGTGGGTACAGATTGTAGAAGATTTAGAACTCTGTTCATACCCACGATGACTTATTTGGCTCTGAGCATGCACCATAAAAAAAATACAGTGCTGTTTTCATACATTAGTTATAAGACAAACTTTCCCAAAATGACGCAGCTCATTAACTAAGGATATTTCTCAGTAGATTTGTTATATTAAAAAGGCACTGTGTCTACTATGCTAATCAACTATGTTGTACTAAAACTCCACGTAGATTAATTAAATGCATTACTTGCCAAAGGAATGTGATGTATAGACGACACACACACACACACACACACACACACACAGAGCCTTATAATAATGGTGGGGTGTAAATTGCTGAAAGTTCCTCTCTCCCAGAGCCAAATGTTTTTTGTTTTTTGTTTTTTAGTTCCTGGCTACATGATTTTAAACAAAACTGAATGAAATGCTCCCTACAACAGCTGAGCCAAACACTTCTGCAAATAATAACACAATGACATGCTTGTATCTCCAGGTCTAAAAGCACTTTAGGTGCCTGGCACTTGGGGTGAACATTTGCTTTAAATTTTAGTTTTAGCCCGGGGTTGTAGAAGTGGGTCTGCCACCTGTCCTCACAAATTCTGAAAGAAAAATAAAAAAGAGGGGAGTGGGGAAAGAACAAAAGAAGAAGAGAAAAGGAAAGAAAATGAATATCCTAAATGAAATCTGTGTGCAAACCACCACCCCCCCCCCCCCCCGCTGTCGCCCATCCAGGGCAAATCCTCAAGATATGAGTTTAAAAACCTGTAAGAACAAGAACAAAGTTCACTGATCATTCCCTGCTGCTCTCTCCTCCCCCTAAAAATAAGTTGATCAGGTAACTGGATGGCCAAGGACTATCCCCCAGCCGTGAAACTACACCCCTCTGTCAAGGCAGACAAAGGGAAGAGGACTGCAGAGGTGAGGCTGGCAGGGGATGCGCACTGTGATCGAGGCCTCCGTGTATCACTTCCTAGTTGAGTAACTTTGGTCAAGCTACTTAATCTCCCTGTGCCTGGTTTTCTCATTTGTAAACGAGGGTTGTTCTGAGGATTGTGGACAGAAATACATTGAAGTGCCCCGGAGTAGTGCTGCAAACTTGTTAGCTTGGGCAGCCCACCGCTCTGCCTTAGGTTCTCCATCTGTTCAATCACCTCGATGGCCTCTTGAAGCCCTCCCAGCTCTAGCATTCCCGGTCACCTGACCCAACCCTCAGGGACCCTTGCCCCCAGGCAACCAGCTCCCACCCTCACTCTCAATCTCACACCTGGACATTTATGGGAGGCCGCTTCTCCAAGTAAAATGACATCCCAGCCACTTCCAGGACACAGCTGGCATCATTCACTTTCCGTGAGAAGCAGCACGTTGTTGTGTTTAAGAACATGAGCTTTGGAGCAAGGCAGACCTGTGTTCATTTATCAGTTTTGTCACTTATCAAGTGACTTTGGGGAAGCCCCTTGGAGCCTCAGGTTTTCCCTTGGTAAAATGAGGATAGTAACAGCTCTGGCATCGGAGGCTTTGGAAGGATCATGTATTATGCACACGAATGTACAGAATACTTGGCACAGCGCGTGATAAGCATTCCATAAGCAATTAAAAATAAATAACAGTATCATAGGAGCATGGCCAAAAGAAATAAATATTCTTGCGTTCCACACAGAAATAAAAAAGGAGAAACTGCAAAAGGTGTAAATACTGATGCATCAAGGGAAGACAGGTAGTGTGATAAAGTGGAGACAAACCGAACCCAGTTCTGTTGCTTTCCAGCCACGTGACCTCCGCACATCCCCTCTGAGCCTCAGTTCCCCTATGGGCAAAATTGGTATACACGTGTCACATCCTTTAAGCATCAAACAGGCATCAGGTACTTATCATATGGGAGACACAGACTATATGGAAGCTACCATTGTTGGTCTCAAGAAAGTACTAGAGGCCATCGTTGCCAGTCCCTATGCCACAGACAGCATAGAGTTTCCGTGCAGGGATGTCTTCCTGGCATAGAGATGTTACTAAAGGAATCCACTGACATTGATGGAAAGCAAAAACAGCAAACACTGACATGTAGAGTCAAAGATGAACATTTCTGGAATGGGATAGGAATGCGTAGGGGAGTTGGGGTTACGACCAAGTCAGCCTTGCTAGTTGTTGCCACCATGTTATAAGGGTGTGTTCAAGGCCCTTTCTGCCACTAATGGTAAGTCATTCTTGAAAGTAAAATAAGCACTAATAAGTTTATATGCATAGTATATGCAAATACTAGGAGAGGTGTTCCAAGAAAAATGAAATTTTGGAAGCAAGATAAGCTGCAAGAGTCAATTTCAATACGTGATTCTGTGCAGTGCTGTTACTTTTTCTAGGAGTCACAAATATTACATTATTCAAAATACTACACAATAGTGTTCACTTGCTCATTGCAGGGTTTGAATATTCATTATAGGCTGTAGTGGTTTGTAAAAACAAAATATAGTTGAATAGATACAAAGAGATAAATAGGTGGAAGGAAGGAAGAGAGAGAGACAAAGAGAGAGATTCATCATTAAGAAAAGGGAAGGAGTTGGGGCACCTGGGTGGCTCAGTGGTGGAGCATCTGCCTTTGGCTCAGGTCATAATCCTGGGGTCCTGGGATCGAGTCCCACGTCAGGCTCCCTACAGGGAACCTGCATCTCCCTCTGCCTGTGTCTTTGCCTCTCTTTTTTTTTTTTTCTGCCTCTCTTTATCTCTCTCTCTCTGTGTCTCTCATGAGTGAATGAATGAATAAATATCTCATGAATAAATAAATAAAATCTTTTTTAAAAAAAAGAGAGAGAGAGAGAAGGAGTTCATATATGAAGCAACATGAGCCCTAACACCCGACTTAAAGATGCTTTTGGACTCTTTCCTACAAACTCAACCAACAGCAGTGCAAAAGCAAAGAGATTTTTCCATGCCTGGACCATTCAAGACAGAACAAAAATCAGAATGTTGGCTAGGGTAGTTAATGTCTTGTGTTCTAAATTTTCTACCTAAGAATGATAATTTTAAAATATTAAACACATTTGGAATTATCTTTCCACTTTCAAAATGGCTTTTATTTGC
Organism: Canis aureus; assembly: GCF_053574225.1. Classification (NCBI taxonomy): domain Eukaryota; kingdom Metazoa; phylum Chordata; class Mammalia; order Carnivora; family Canidae; genus Canis; species Canis aureus. The sequence continues at coordinate 43,614,834 of NC_135618.1, forward strand.
AATTTCTTTTTGGTGGTGATTTCTTATGGTCTGTCAGAGAAAAATAATTTCTATATATTCCTGAAATATCTAATCTTGTCACAATTGATCAGTTCACAGTTATGACAAACTACACATTTCCACTACAGAAAACCTCTACACTGTCTACTGTAACCCTATTACAGAAAATAAATTATTCACTTTTAATCATTAAGGTCATGTATTATCATTCTGGAAGACACATAAGTAATAGTGTTCTGTAAATACAAAATAAGGGAAATTCCCAAGGATTCCCGCAAATTCCATCTTTGTATTTTCAAATCCTAAAGATTAGCATCTGTCAGCAATTTGGAAACATTACTGAGATGAAATCATACCTTCACCTAACAAGTGTTTATTTTGCACAAGTTGGGTTGTCTGTAGTGAATAATAAGTTTTCAGTCTGGCAGTAGAGACAGGCATTAAACACATAAATGTAAAAAATAAGACTATAATTAGAGATTGCCCTGGTTGTCTGTGATGGAAACCTGTGTTGGGGGGACAGTTGGGCAGATGTTCCCCAGTGATTGTGTCTGGGCTACCCTCTACCCTTCTTTGAGGGTAAGGCTGGGGCATAGGGTCAAACAGAACTGAGGGCCCCCAGCTCTGGACCTCGGGGGGGGGGGGGGGCAGACACTTGACACAAACTGGCCAATCAGAATGCTCCATACTCTGATCCCAGTGATTGGTCCAGAGTTGGGTTTGTGACCCCAATGTGGTTACTCATGGTCCTTTCCTGAGGTGTTAGGAGCTGGAGCTGGAGTAGAGGGTCCTTTCCTAGTGCCCAGAGCCGTAACAGCCATGGTTTCAGCTCAAGGAGAAAGTTTATCTGATTGGTCAAGTGTTCATACAGAGAGACATGAACAGTGAGAAGGGAAGAGAGAATGATGATACATTTTATTCTCTATTCCTAGCCTGGCTCCCTTATTACAAGAGCAACTTAGTCTTCCTTTTAAATGAATCTAAATAAAGTTAGGTTCCTGCCAACCCAGGTAGTGCTTACTAATAGAGAGGGGTACATAGAATCTGCAGGAAATTTCATGATGACATGAGAGAGAAGCATAGGGCCTAGGTAAGCTCTTTAGGAGTGCTCCATCCCCTGGGGGTGAGGACAAGCCAACTGTGAGGATGTGATGTGGGGACAGCCCAGGTTGTGGGGAAAAACCAAAGGAGGCAGGCCTGTTGTACATAACCTGCCACTCTGTGCTTCAAGTCCGGGGACTCAGTGAGAACCAGCTTTGGGCTAGTGTTGAGAGAGAAATCCAAAATCTCTTTCAACTCTTGCCCCTTTAGGGGCAAGGGGCCTCAGAGAAGAGTCTCTGAGCCTTCAAATTCGAAGCACTGTGAGTAGAATGTTCCAGATGTGTAAGGGCAAGAATGAATGGGTGGTGGTAGAAATAACATCTGTGCATGGTGCTCAGAACACCCCCTCTACCCCAGCCTGAAGGGTAGGGCCTGGGGAGGCACCAACTGGGCCGGGGATGCTTGGGAGAGCCCCGCATTTGACCCAGGGAAGACACGGTGCTCCGTTGCCCGCATCTCCGCTCACTCAGGACGAGCTGGTTTCAAGGTGGCCATTTAGAGATCTGGGCAAGCTTTCAGGCCGGCTTCTTTGTGAACAGCTCGGCTGCCCAAACCGAACACAAAACAAAGCAGATCTTCTTGCACCGGCTTAATGGGAAACATGAGCCATCTGTGGGTGTTCCTTCTAGTTCATTTGCTTCATTGGCAAGTATTAAACAGCACTGTAAAGATCCAGAGAAATTATGGAAATGGGTATTAACATTAAAATCAGAGTACAATTAGAACATTTCACTGCATAATTGTTTGGCAGGGCCTGGGAGGACGCAAAGGGTTTCCAGCTCTGTGATTTATTGGTTACAGGTTGTCTGACTCTTCAGAATCTCCAGGGCCAGGAACACATTCTGGGGGGGTGGGGGGTGCCCCTGAGATGACAATACAATTGGACCACGGTTACAAACTTAACACGGCCTTTGTCTGGTTCCTGGCAGCCGTTTTTCAGAGCTCCTGCATCAGCAGTGTGGAAGCCACCCAAAGCCTGGTCCAGATGAAGGGAACATGCAGAGATGTGGGGAAAACCTCTGTGCCACACTCCCGTGTCTTTGTCAGAGACTGTGTACGGCGTCTGCTTGTAATTAGCACTCCGACAGGCGTCACAGAAAATGGCTAATCGGTGACATGGCCCACAGTGCTTTGTAAGTAAACACCATATTGCAATAGACATGCAATTAATTACCCAACACTCCAATTAAACGTGTTCAAAATGAAAGTGGGGGTGGGGACAAGGTATCAGAACCGTTCCACCAAAATCCTCCCTATTTTTCTGATCCCTAAGAAATAATAAAGGACGCAACTCTTGAATGTCACCAACCTGTTTCCAAGCATCTAGGCCAGAGGCTGTCCGTGTTTCTGGGACGACTGGAGTTGCGGGACCAAAAGGCTCTTATATATACTCCAGACTGAGTATCTTCCCTGGCTATTATAGAATATATTACTGGAGGCCCTGCTCACACCTCCCCCATGCATCAGGTCATTGCCCAATCTCCCAGTTTCTGCAGGTTTCGGCTGCTTGTGACTCACACCTATATCCTTTTCTGAAAAATGGCCATGACTGGTGGATGCCACCTCCTTGAAGATGCCTAGGGGATTGTGCACACTTCCCCACCAGAGTGATGCTCACCCAATGACTGGGTGGTGTGCGTGTCTCTCAGCCCAGTCCCCTTCCTGGAAATGGAGTAACTCTGTGGTACAGTCCACACTCCAGAGATCCCCATAGGATCAGGCTGTGGCTAGACTTCTCAGCAAACCCCATGTCTCCCTACTTTTTTGCCCTACTCTACCCTTTTTTGCCCTCACTCCAGTATGGGTTTCTCTGAGCCCCTTCACTCCATAATCACTTGCCCAGGAAGAGAAGAGAACCCAACTTAAGATGACTATCATATCTGAAAATTGAGGTGTGAACCAAGTGTGGTAGATTTTTGTTTTGTTTTTGCTGGCGTAGACCTGATAAAAATGCAGCAGAAAGTTTCTTCCACTTGCAGTTTCCATCTACTGAGTCTCAACGGCGAAGGGTGTTTGGAGGAAGGGATATTATTTGCACTGAGCCTTGAAAGGATAAGGGAAATTTCAGAGGAGAAACAAAACCCCAATAAATTAGGATGATGATAGGAACCAACATTTGGGGACATATCCATCAACTCAACTCAGCAACCATCTTAAAGTTAAGTCAGGACAGGCACGTTGGGAACAGACATCCAAAATGTAGTTCCTGTCCCCAGAGGAACGTATCCCCTACTGAAGTAGGCAGACATGCAAAGAAACCAGGTGATGACCACACTTATTGAGCACGTACCACATGCCGCCCAAATTACATACCCATAAGACACTTGCACATTTGATTCCTATGAGTATGCTATGGAGCGATTTATGTTATTGCCACTTTGCAAACGAAAAAATAAATTAGGCTTGAGGAGGTTAAGCCCCTTTGCCAAGGTCACCCAGCTAGCAACTGGTGGAAAAGTGGCAGTCAGGAGCCTTGGCAGGCTTATTAAGAAGGGATGACGAGATGAGATGAGGCACAGGGAGCTTCCATGAGAGAAAAGATGGCCTCCCAGCTCTGAGTCCCGGGAGCGAGAAAGTAGACCCACAAGAGGACACAAGCCTTTCACTGTGTAATATCCAAACTGGCACACATCACTGATAAGCCAAAGACATTGGCACAGCTTGTCGGCTTTGCGTTCCGTGTTAAAGTCTCATTGCTTCTATTGGGAAAACTAATAACATAACAAATGAAACTATTGTTCAGTTTCATTAAAAATAAATCTGATAAGATGGGCAGAATTGAATTAACCAATCTCAACAGAGTTCCCATTATTGGAGCACACGGAATATTCTCTAATAGAATAAGTCCTGGTTCATTTTAGCTGGCCGGAGCCATTCCTTGCTGTAGATTTGGTTTCCAGCCTTTGGCTCTAGGCATGCTCACACTAATGTTAGTATTAGCAGGTCAGCGTAATGGATCAGCATACCAGATCTGGCAAGAGTTCTGGATGGATCAGCGTGACAGATGCAGGGGCCTCAGTTACCCTTGGCAGACACAAACTGTCCTCCCCTCCAAGGAAGTCAGATTTAGGGCCCTAGAGCCTGCAAGAGAGAAATGGCCCTTGTTCCAGAGAGGGTGAGGTTGGCTAGACTCCTGTGATGGGATGCTCTTGGATCAGAGATGGGGAAAACAGACATTTAGTATGCCCGCTTGTTTTGGCTGGTTCTAATTGAACTTAGTGCCAGCAATATTTCTATTCCTTTGCACTGGCTGAAGTTCAAAGGCTCAAGATTGAAAGCAGAGAGGAGCATGCAGGTATACACACACACACACACACACACACACACACGCACCCCGAGGCGCATTTGCATTTGCATCATTATCCCAAAAGAAAGGATTTGATATAGTTTATAAATATACCTAGAAACACACAATGGAAAAATTGAAGAAACTGAGATCAAATGTGGACTGGAATAGAGAATGATATTGCCTGAGTAATAAAAAATATTTCCAACTACGTGGGTGAATCACTTTTTAGAGGTGGACTATCAGTTTTGCTCTGAACCAACCAGCGAACATGGAAACATCAACACACACACACACACACACACACACACACACACACACACAGTGAGTTCATGGCCTATATCATTCACTGGATAAAACCAACCTAGATGTTCAGGAGAGCACAGATTCTTCTGGTCCTAATGACTGACAGCAACCTTCTTTAATTGTGTATACTTATTGTGATGCCTGGGTGGCTCAGTCAGGGAAGTGTCTGACTTCAGCTCAGGTCATGATCTCAGGGGTCTGAGATCGAGCCCCGCATCAGGCTCTGTGCAGCATGAAGTCTGCTTGAGATTCTTTAGCTTTCCCTCTCCCCTCTCCCAACTCCTCTCCCTACTCATGCTCTATCTCTCAAATAAATATCTTTTAAAAAATGTGTATACTTATGAAGAGGAAACAGAATTAAAGTATGAGTGAATGAGTGAACAGATGAATGGATGAGTGAGCAATGTCATAGGTGACAAAGACATTAAAAGCCATGCTGTGCAACACCCCGGCCAATCCCAATGTCTGAGAGCCTCCTTCCGATACACCCCCTACTAGCTTGGAACCAATGTGTAACACTCACTGTTTTTGGAGATGATCTCTGTTCTGAAGTTCTTTTTATTGAGTTGAATTTCTGTCACTACAGCAATAGAGTTTGGGTGGGGGTGTCATAAAAGAAGAAATACACATTTTGCACTCAGATCTGCTGAGTTCAGAAGATTGTGCATTTCCTACTTTCCAGATGAGTGACCACATGGAAGTGGCAGCACTTTGCTGAGCCTCAGTTTCCACAGCTGTGAAGTGAAGGTCATAGCCACCATTGGACAGAGTAGCCAAGAGGACTGGATGGATACAGGTATGCATGTCTAGTGGCTAGTTGCACATAGGTGAGCAGTATGGGGTTTTTCCTTCAGGTCACTCTCATCATATAAATTAAATATGCATGTGTCACTTCTGGGAATTAAGGACGTAACAGTAAGCAAGGTAGGTCAAGCCCCTCCCCTACTAGAGTTTCCTAGACCATCTGTTGGAGCTGGTTACATTCATATTGTCCACATATAAAAACTTCACACAAATTACTAACAAGCTTGCCTCTATATTGAGGGCCGTTAGGCATCATCTTCTTGTTCTGATTCTCTGGTCTAAATCTGACAAATCTTCTATTTCTAACTTTTTAATCAGGAAGCTAGACTCAGGACCTTGGAGAACAAACTGGGTGGGTTGGCTGAGTGTCTGGCTGTATGAAGATCTGACCTCAAATGATCTCTTCATCACTTCACTGTGGTTTAGATAAACCCCAGTGGGATTGATCTTAGCTTCGCTACTGGCAATTTGAGTAACATAAATGTTTTAATTTTTATAATTCAGGCCCAGGCAGCCAAGAGTGTAGCTGCTCCATTGACGTTTCCCCTAATAATTAAAAAGGAAAACGAGATAAAACCAGTTGGGTCAATAGGATAAAAAGATACCTCCTCACTGATTTTTTTTTAACATGAACCAAACTTGTCATGAAAAAGCTCTCTGTTTTGCTTTTCAAGGATTAAACTTAAGTCCTACATGAATGATGCCTAATTAAGATTTACATTTTGACTGCATTTTTAAAAAATGCTCTTTATTTTTTTGAGAGAGTGAGCAAGCAAGAGAGAAAGCACAAGCAGGGGAAGGGGCATAGGGAGAAGGAGAAGCAAGTTCCCTGCTAAGCAGGGAGCCTGATCTGGGGCTGGACCCAGGACCCTGAGATGGTGACCTGAGCTGAAGGCAGATGCTTAACCAACTGACCCAACCAGGCACCCCCATTTTGGCTACATTTTGATGTAGTGTAGATAGGTTACAAAGACAACAGATTCAGTTTTCAGTCTGTTTCCCTGTGAGGACACGTCTGTGTTTTAGGCTTTGGAATGGATATGTCTGCAGCCAGGGCAAGACCTATACATGGAACTGGGAATAAATATAATCATGGTGACAGTGGAGATGGTGACCACCCAGATAATAAAAGCTACTGTTCATCAGGCAGGTTATAGGTGCAAAGGACCAGGCTGAGTGGGCCACATTTTAAGTCCTCCTCACCAAACCTGTTAGGCGCTGTTCTGGTCACCTTCGTTTTACAGAAGAGAACGTGGATTCACAGAGAGGTTATGTAACTTGTACAAGAGAGTGCTACTGATGAATGAAAAGGCAGGGATTTGAACCTTTACACCAATTTCCAATGTAAGATTTGCCAGAGGTCATTTCAGGACCTTGGACAGGTCACATACCTGGGGACTTTGGTTTCCCAGCAGGTACAAAGAACAGTCTGGTCTGGGTAATGTCCCTTCTACCCATGATAATAACATGTTAGAGTTTCTTTCAGCTTATGGGATGCACTTTGAGTGGGTGGCCACCAAGCTTAAAATTTTTCAGTCATCCAGGGGATCCCTGGGTGGCTCAGCAGTTTAGCGCCTGCCTTTGGCCTAGGTCATGATCCTGGAGTCCCGGGATCGAGTCCCACATCAGGTTCCCTGCATGGAGCCTGCTTCTCTCTCTGCCTGTGTCTCTACCTCACTCTCTCTCTGTGTCTCTCATGAATGAATGAATGAATGAATGAATACATAAATCTTTTTAAAAATGTTCAGTCATCCAGATTCAGAGTAATAATTAGATATTAGGAAACAATCCATCATTAAAAATGGGGGATTCCCCTCACTCAATAGGAAAGCAGGTGGAGTAAAGTGTGCTATTTTCCAGTACAAGAAATCTTCCTCTGGAGTCAAGAAAGAAGCCCAGATCTCTGTAAGACTTGATGAATACAATCGTTTTAGGAAGAAACCAGGACCTGACTTCTTCAGTCCCAACCTTAAGCAATACTTGAAATATCTCCTTTACTAATTCATATCCACATTGGTTTTGGGTGAATTTACAGGCTTTATTTCTGAGCTTGAAGTAAGTTATAAATGGGTCAGCGGCTTCCAGAAACAAATCACTGACTCCTGCTTGCTCTTATTCATTCTTAAATGCACCTGTGTTGCCTTCTCACTTGTACTTCTCTGGTTTTTAGAATATGACTTTCAGAGTTGCTGCGAGCAATCACTGCCTCCCTTTCGCACAGAGAAATCAAAAGCAAATACAAACTGCTCTCTCAGCTCACTTCCAAATCTAAGCAGACCCAACTGCTGTTACATATTGCTTTGTATGCTAAGATGCAACATCTCTTTGAATGTAATAAACAAGGAAAACCTCCAAGTGGTTTGCTATTGCTCCAACATTACTGAGCTGGCAAAATTTATAAACTAATACTGCAAAGTAGCCCTTGGCACATGCTATTTTCAGCAATTTGTACTCTCTGTCATTATTTCCTCTTTCGTGCCATCTGTAAAGCACACCCTGGCTTTCTTCTCCACAAGAAATTTGTCTTGCTGGAAGGTTGATCAGAATAAATAAATAAATAAAAAGCACCAGCCAAATTAGTTAATTGTTGTAGGAAGTGCTAGTCTAGCACCCCAGAGTGGGCAATTTGGGGTTATATAGGACAGGTATGGGACGTTGAGAGAAAAAGTAAGAAAAAAATACAAGCTATCACATGCCAGCTAGTATGGACTACATACTGTCTGTCTTCGTTAGAGGTGATCATGGTTAAATCTCCATTCCCTGATTAATTGGGATAAAGAGCAATATTTGCATCACTGAATGAAAATCTCTGTTTGGTTATTGAAGGATGAACTTAAGCATGTGCATGATGCCTGCATGCAGGGCACAGACTGGGAATCAGGAGACCCCGGTCCTTCCATATTACCAGCTGTGTCACCATGGGCAAGTCCATTCCTCCCTCCCTTGGGCTGGTGTCATCAAATCAGATGATCAGAAAGGCTCTACCTGGCTTTGAAGCACTTTGACTTGTCAAAAAGAGGATTCATTTCTTTAGCAGATGTATATTAAGCTTTATATTATATAGTAATCCATATATTATATTATTGCATGCTGGGCACTGAAAAAAACAAGATTCCCAATACCATGGAGCTTACATTCAAGTAGAGGACCAAGCCAATAAATGGGTCAGCAAATAGTCAAACAAGATAGCTTCAGGTGGGAGAAAGTGCCACAAAGCATCGGAAGAATTTCTGATAGAAATTATTCAGCAAGGGTTAGGATGGAGATTAGTCATATATAAGGTATCAATGCCTATTTATCAAGAGGAGTGGTTTTTAACACAGATAGTACTGCAACCTACCAGCATTTGGGAAATTTGTGAAGGAGTTTGATATTTTATTTATGGTATAGCTATCCCCGATAATTGACATATTGAAATATAAGATATTTTATTATAAATTACATTTTGATATTATCTTTCATATTATGCCTTGAGCATTTGTTGTTTTCAAAATTGTGCAAGTGTACATATTATTTATGAATTTTTACTTCAGGATTTTAAAAGGGGAGTTAGATATTATTTTTAACAAGAGGGAGCAGAGTCTGATAAATTAAACACCACTGATCTTAGCCATTCTGACAGGTGTGGGGTGATAGCTCATTGTAGTTTTCATTTGCATTTCCCTGATGAGTGATGTTCAGCATCTTTTCATGTATCTGTTAGCCATATGGATGTCATCTTGGGAGAGATGTCTGTTCATGTCTCCTGCCCATTTTTTAATTGGGTCATTTGTGGGATTTTTGGTGTTGAGTTGTATAAGTTCTTTATATATTTTGGATACTAACCCTTTATCAGATACGTCATTTGAAAACATATTCTTCTCTTCTGTAGGTTGTCTTTTAGTTCTGTTGATTGTTTCCTTTGCTGTGCGAAGCTTTTTATTTTGATGTAGTCCAATAGTTTATTTTTGCTTTTGTTTCCCTTGCCTCAGGAGGCATGTCTAGAAAGATGCTGCTATCAGAATTTAAGAAAAAGAACAAACGAAAAAAAGGAAAAAGTGAGAGAGAGAGAGAGAGAGAGAGACAAACCAAGAAACAGACTCTTAACTGTAGAGAACAAGTTGATGATTAGCAGAGGGGAGTTGGGGGGTGGACTAAATGGGTGAGGGGGGTGAAGAGCACATTTACTGTGATGAGCACTGAGTGATGTATAGAATTCCTGAATCACTATATTGTACAACGGAAACTAACACGACACTGCATGTTAACTACACAAGAATTAAAATTTAAAAATCCACACACAAGGGCATCCTGGGTGGCTCAGCGGTTTAGTGCCACCTTCAGCCCAGGGCATGATCCTGGAGACCTGGGATCAAATCCCAGGTCGGGCTCCCTGCAGGGAGCCTGCTTCTCCCTCTGCCTGTGTCTCTGCCTCTGTGTGTGTGTCTCTCTCTGTGTCTCTCATGAATAAATAAAATCTTTTAAAAAACCACACACACACACACACACACACACACACACACAAACCCCACTGATCTTATGCCCTTATACCAGAAGCATAACCAGAGGCACTCTCGTGCAATGATCTATTTTTTAGACAAAGGTGAGGATAATAAATTCCTATAAGGAAAGATGGGCACATATTTAAAAGCAGCAACTTTCAGAAGATTGTCTTTCCAAATAGGTACAGGCCTGTCACATTTTCCTACATCATCTGTATTGTGCGGATGAACTACTCGTGTCCAAAAATTACCCTTTATGCTAAAGTAGAACACCCCCCTCCCCAGTGTTTGTGTGGCTACTTCTATTCTTACACTAAAACCAGGCTGGAGAACCACTACTCTCACCCACAGAGGTGGCTGGTCCATAGCCCTGAACTAATTAGGGGGGCTGATCAGAATCATTACCCAAAATTTTTCAAAGGGACTCAGAAAGGAATCAAGCATCCCAGGATAGTAGTGGAGGGAGGTCATAAGGTTCAGGAATTATTGACTGCCTTGTTTTCCTGCACAGGGAGGAAGCCTGTTTGCAGGGAAAGATTGAAAGTGATATGCAGAGAGGTATTTCCATTCTTACCTATCCAATCAATGACATTTTTCACACTACTGTACACTAGACATTTTGATGATTCTGGAAACAAAGGATGCCTGCAGTAAGCTAAATAATGCCACCCACTACCTCCTTCCGCCTCTTGAAAAAAGATATTCATTCTCAAATCCCCAGGACCCTGTGAATGTGTTACCTTATATGACAAAAGGGGTTTGGCAGATATGAAAATCTTGTGATGGGGAGACTCTCCTGGATTATTTGCATGTATACAATGTAATGACAGAGGTTCTTATAAGAAACAGGCAGGAGGTTCCGAGTCAGAGAGACAGATTGAAAGGTGATGACTTCGAAGCTGCTGGCCCTGCAAATGAAATGGGGAAAGAGCCACAAGCCAAGGAATATGAGCAGCCTCTAGAGAGTGGAACAGGCAAGGAAACTGCTATTCAGGGGCTTCACAAGGGACACACCATCAACACCTTCAGGGTAGCTCCATCACCACAAAGACTTATTTCAGACTTAGAACCTCCAGAACTGTAGGAGAGTAAGGTTGTATTGTTTGAGCCACTGCGTCTAGGGTCATTCGTTACAACAGCCCTAGGACACTACTACAAAATCCCCATCTTAGAATCACTTACATTCTAGGATATTTGTAAGCAAGTAAAGCCAAATACTGAAGTCCAGAGAAAGCCTAGGTGGGATAAGAGACAAGAGAGTGAAAGCCCCTGGTTCCAAGAACTCCCCAGGCCCAGTGCTCTCCCTGAAGCTACTCAACAACATCCCAGTACCCTGTGACAAATCCAAGGGTTTTTTTTTCCAGTTGACTTTCTATCCCTATCTAACAAAAGAGCCCTGTCTAATATAATCTGCATTTATGGTCCTATAGGGGCTCTGATGCTTGCTGTGTTGACCTGCAGGCAGTTTCTCAAGAAAATCTTAATGATGTTTACCATAACTAGACTGCTCTTACAGGAAAATATGTTTCTTCAACGTAGGAAAATTTTCAGCAACAACAAAAATTTTCTGTGGATTCCTTATTAGACAGGCAGTTCCACTAAGAAAACCCTTGATGCCTTGGGCAAACTACTTAATCAAAATTATAATGTTTTCATGCTCTCTGGTTTATCTCGGGTGTTCATTGAACACCTACTATGTACCAGACCCTGGGAAGACACTGATGAACAAGCTGAAATCTCTGCCAGGATGTTGCAAGAGAGATGTCACTGCAAGGAGCAATTCTAATGCAGTGTGAATGATCACACTGACCATCAATGCCTGTGATCACATTCTCTGGGCCAGCCAATGCTTAAAACAATTTAAATGCCGTACTCATTGTCATGGTCTCAGATAGACTACGCAGTAGGGAGGACCCTGATAACTATTTTACAAGGAGGAAAGTGAGGTAGGGATGGAATATGCCCAGCTGGCAACTCACGGTGTCAGGTTTTGTTTGCACCTGGGCTCCAGAATCTGGATTCATGACTACTGTCCACTACTTCTGGGGGGAGAAAGGATGGGGAGCTGCAGATGCATAAGACAAGCAGCGGCCTGGGAAACAAGAGACGACTGGTTTGAGTTTTTCTGGATGCTTAAGAATTAATCAGGTGGGTAGAGGCTGGAGTTTGGGGCAGAGGAAACCTCCTCAGACTTGGGGACTGAGGCTGAACAGAGTTTGGCTGTTGAGCATCGGAGCTGGGGGCGTCAGCCCTCCTGCCCTTCAACCTCACCCCTTTGTTTGAGGCTCCGCCGATGCGCATGTGCGTCGCTGCTGATGATCATTTTCTCTGCACCTTGGCCCTAGCAGGTGCCTGATGACCCCCACCCACTGCGGATGGCTTTGTTCACCTCTGCTCTCTGTATGGTGGGTGGCCTGCTGGGGGAGCCTCATCTCTTTCGCCACAGTCCTGAATACCCAGGTGCTGGCCCAAGATATCAGATAATTGTTGTCAAGGGTGTGGTTTGACACCTTTCATCCTGGCTTCCTTCTCTTGGGTTCCTTGTTCTCTTGCTTGCTCCCTCCATTCCCTACCCACACAGTCGTTAGACAGCCATTTAGTGACCATCTACTATGCCACTGGGGCTCAGTGTTTGAGGGCACAGAGGCAGATGAAATACCACCCTTGCTCTGAAATGACCCACTGCCAAAAGGGGTAGAGAGAAATATGAAGATGATTGATAAATAGCCTGATGTGAGGGGCTGCAGGAGCCCCGAGGAGGCTCATTGGTTTCAGCAAGAGAAAGGTACCGAGGGGGCTTCAGTACCAGTTAATATGCTACCGCCCCTGAGCCCCAAACCTGTTTTTTATATCCCTGGTTGCACTATAGAAGCTGAGCAAACCACATTTCTGCTTTGCTAAGTGGCTCCCGGTTAGGTTCTGCAAAGGGGGGTCCCGGGGGACCCTGCCAAGTGGGAGGAGAAGCAGGGAGTTGCTCCTGCCTGTCAGGTTACTATAGCCCCCCCTCTGCTTTCTGTTCCTCTCCGAGCCATCCCAGCCTGGCTCCTGTGCTCTGGCCGCAGCCCTGCGCTCCTTTAGCCACAAATGGTTCTGCTCTTTGATTTCTCCAAGACTCACAGAGCCAGCCTCCTCAGAGACTCAAGCCCCAGCTGCCCAGTGCCCCCTCCCTGGGTAAGGGTGCCGCCCCTCATTTGAGCTCAGAGAGTCAGCACGGCCCAACCTTGCCCTCAGACAGAGGTCGGAGTCTCAGCTGGGCAGGACTCCTCCTCCAAGCCTTTAAATTTTAATAATTCCAACCTCTTATCTTTGTTCCTCCAGCCCGAGGGGTAGGAGCTGCTTTCCACCTGTGATATCTCTGTGTTCTTCTTGCCGTCTTCCGTCAATACCTAGTTAATAATTCTTTCTATTAAATTCCCTCTGTTAAGATAACTGGCGTGAGTTCTCTCTCCCGACCAGACCCTACTGATAGAGCCTCCGAAGGAAGTCTGGCTTGCCAAGAGTTCTGAGGGGAAGGAGCCACCCCCAAACAAGAAGAGGAGTGCCAGCCACTGCTTCACACAGAGAGGAAAGATAATATATACAGCTGGATCTGTTCATGTCCAGAAGGATTTTATTTCAATTGGACCATCTTGCCTTCGAATAGCAAAGGCTTTTGGGTCCACTTACATGTGGCACATGAGAAAAAATGGTGATATTTATACAGTACCCTGGGCTAAATGGAACAAGTTGGATTTTTTTTCCAGAGGTAACTGGCCTGCGGGCCATAGTACCCCTGCATCCTGTGCCTCTGGCTGCCCTGAGCAGATTTCTATCCCAGCATCCAGGATGGGAAGTCCTGCAGCAGGCAGCTGCATCTCAGAGTGGAAATCCTATCACAAGCAACATGTGCGCGCGTGTATGTATGTGTATGTGCATGTGCACACACGCACACACGTGCACCTCGGTAACTTCAAGGAGAGGACAACTTTGTGGCCTCAGGACCATACACGACAAACCCCAAAGGAGACCTTCTATCCATGCTGTCCTGTTTGCCCAAGAAGAAAGGTAGGTCTGTAAGAGGAAAGCGATCCCCTTAAAGCCCTAAGTTATTCAGTTTATGGTGCTTTGTTACGGCAACCCTAGGAAACGAATATAGCCATAAGTTAAGGAGCAAAACCAACAGACAAAAATGGGCTGTAACACACTGTGGGAAAGTTGCAACCCTTGTGCTTTGCTGGTGGGAATGCAGAATGCCACAGCTGCTGTAGCAAACTGTCCGGCAGCTCCTCAGTAGATGACACAGGATCACCATATGATCCAGCAATTCCATCCTAGTTTTATACTCAAAAGAATTAAAAACAGATATGCAAACCGAAACGTGGGCATGAATGTTTGCAGCTGCACCATTCATAGTCACCAAGAGGTAGACGCAACCCGAATGCCCATCAACTGAGGAGGAGATAAGCAAATGTGATGTATATAGACCATGGGATATTATTTGGCCACAAAAATAAATACAGTACTGATCCATACTACATTGTGGATGAACCTTGAAAATATTAAAGAGACTGGACACAAAAGGTCATGTATGGTATGATTCCATTATATACGATAACCTGAATAGCTAAATCCATAAAGTCAGAAAGGCAGTGCCAGGGCCTGACAGGGATGGAAAGGGAGAAACACTGCCTAATGAAAATGGGGTTTCATTTTGGGGTGAAAAAATGTTTCAAATAGAGATGGAGGTGATAGTTGCAAAACATTGTGAGCGTACTAACAGCTTCTAGATTGCACACTTGAAAATAGTTAACACCCGGGGCACCTGGCTGGCTCTTGATCTCAGGGTTGTAAGTCTGAGGCCCACAATGGGCGTAGAGATTACTTTAAAAAAATAAAAATTTTAAAATAAAATGGTTAATTTTATGTTATAGGAGTTTTACCTCCATACTAGAAGGGGAAACAAAAAATAATGCCCTAGGTTTGGTAAAGGACTATAGCCAAAGGGAAACAGCATAACTAGATCTTGATTTTATAAAGATAACAGGAAGATGGACTGGAGAAAGACTGGAAAGATTGAAGAACAAAGACACTACTCATATCATCTCAGCAAGAAAATGAGGTCTTGGAATAGCTATGGCAATGAGAATGGAGAGAAATAAATTGATTTAGAAGATGCTTCCACCAGAGGGAACCCTTAGAAGCATCACCATGTAGTAACTAACTCCTGGGGTTAGATTATTGGGTAACAAATCCTACATTAACTCCTACCTGCTCCATTAACCTAAGCCTTCATCTCCTTAGGTGAAAACCAGCTGGGATCATTGTTAGGGACATGTCTTCCCATAGATTCCAAGGTACCCCAGCAAAGAAGTCAAGAGACTCCATTAGGAGAGATTCATGATAGGTCTTCAAAGGAGCATATTTTGATCCAGGTTCCCAAAAATGACCCAAATTGCTACCATCAAGTTTCCTGGCATCTAAACAACAACAAAAAAAGTACCTCCAGAAACATCAAAGAGTCACTACACTCTGAAGATACCAAGTTGTCTACCGCTTGTCCACTAAAGGGTAAATTAAGTCTGCTACTGATTCAGAGTTCCATAGGTAAGAAGAAAATTAGCAGGGGAGACCTGAATCAGCATTAGGAGACAGAACAATGTCCAGTTCCCATGCAAACATTTGGAGATTCAAGCCAGGGACTGAAGCTGATAAAACATTGCTCCTGTTGTTATGTTGTATTACTAAATTTTGGTGCCTGTTTACACTTTATTGAGGACGTGAAGGAGTGGCAGCTTCAGGGGGGATGGACTGAACATGTGGTGTCCATGGAGTGCCCACATGGAGAAGTCCAGCTAGTAATGGGGATATGCTGATTGACTTCTGGATTCAAGTCCTCGGGAGTTGATGAGATGATCCTGGACAGAACCTACAAGTGAGATGCAGGTAGAAGGGAATCAGTGAAGGTGATCAGAAGGACTTAGGGGGTCTAGTTGGACCAGCGAAGAAGATTAACCCAGGGAACATGGTGTCATGGAAACCAAGACAGGAGAGGAAGTCAGGAAAGCAAGACTGGGCTGCCCCAGCACGCCTGCATTCTCCTACACCTCGTGCCTTCCATCCAGTGCATAATTAGTAAAAGCTGTGGCAACAAGTCCAAGAAATTTAGAGGAAGAAATAAAATGAGAATTGCACAGAAGGTGTGTTCCTATAGGAAGCATGACAACGAAACTACTGAGAGGGAAACAGGGTTCCCTAAGAGCTAGTCACCCCAGCTACACTGGTGATGACATTCCTTGCAATTTTCCAATTTCCGGACAAAGTTAAAACTGTGCATCCCAATAAGGAGTCATTCTGCTTTCTTAAAGGGGAGAAGAGAAACAAAGGAAAGAAAAAAACATCCCCGTAGCCTAACCATAGGCAGCCCTTAGCTTCTCGTCCTATTTTTTTCGAGGAAAAAGCCTGGGAAATTGGATTTTGAGTGTTGAGGACACAGTTCAAAAGTTTCCAAACCTGGCGTGCCCACTTTGCTGGAGAAGAATAATGGGGTCGGATTGCCCACACTGCTTGAGGGGTCTCACTCCATTGAATTGAATCAACTTCAGACAACTGGACTTGAACTGTGACTTGAGAACGGAATGTGGCAAAGCACGGGGCTGTGTGAACTTTTCAGGCTCTCCGCTCCTGACACATTTCCAGAGCAGCCTTCCTAGCTGAAGGGCTCAGACCTCAGCGAGAATGCATTTTAATAACGGTACAGGCCCATGTGCTTGCCTTTCTTTTTTTTTTTTTAATTTTTATTTATTTATGATAGTCACAGAGAGAGAGAGAGAGAGAGGCAGAGACACAGGCAGAGGGAGAAGCAGGCTCCATGCACCAGGAGCCCGACGTGGGATTCGATCCCGGGTCTCCAGGATAGCGCCCTGGGCCAAAGGCAGGCGCCGAACCGCTGCGCCACCCAGGGATCCCCCTGTGCTTCCCTTTCTACATCGAGGCTCTGCATTGGCTCTAAGGCCACTTTGCTGACATCCATTTTTTAAAATAAAAAATAGAGACAGAAACAGAAGAACGAAGCAAAAAAAAAAAAAAAAAACCAAACAAACCCCCCTCCTCCCAAAACCCAGCATGCAAGTGTGTTCTATTGGAATTGGGCATAATCAATTCTACACGTTCAGGAGTGGGCCTATAGGGCTCTAGGCCATCCACTCAGGGGGTCTGGAGGTTTATAAAATAGGGAAATTGGTTCTGACAAAATGAAGCCAGAGATTCCTTAAGCCATATTCGGAGCATATTGGGGTTTTGTGGTGATTATTGTCCGTTTGTTTGTTTTGTTTTTAATAATAAAGTGAAAAAAGAATTTATTTGGATTTTCTCCACTCATATATTTTCAGGAACCACCTGCAGGAAAATTGATTTATATGCTCTTTAGGGTTGAAAACAAAACAAGCCCAAAATTGTAGAGATGATATTGGCTATGGCCCTTTTGGGGTTATTTACTTAGGAATTATCTAACCAGGAGCGGAGAGAGAGTTGGGTTGAATACACTGGAAAGAGTACAGCTGACTTGAAGTGAGAAAATGTTCATACTTAGGATCTTTGCAAGGGCTCACAGTCTCTAGCTCTCTCTGGCACTGTCTTTCTCTCTCTCTCGCTCTCGCTCTTTCTCTCTCTCTTATTAATTCTTCCTCAGAGATTGGATAAGTCTAAGACTAAATAGCACTTTTTCAAGAAGCTACCTTTGTCTCTAGTCTGATTCCCTGGCATTTTCCTAACAGCACATACACCAGACTGGGTCCATCTATGGGTGATTGTTTGCATCTGTCCGAACGTGTAAACAGTGTTTCTACCTTGATCCCCACTAAACTGTTATGTATACTGCAGGGCCCGAGATATCTGATCTGCAAACCTTCATCTTCTGTGGCTTGGGCAAGTCAAGATACCCCCTCTCATCTCCCATCTGTAAAGTGGGTGTAATGCTGCTGGGCCCGCAGCTACACCTCACAAGGATTGTTTGTGAAGATGTCATTACGTGTCGGAGTTGCCTTTAAAAAGACTTTACCAGGCCCCCTTTATAGTATCTATTTTCCTGGCTCACCGAAGGAATGCTTCCTTCTTATGTGGAAAAGGAGAAAACAGCAAAGAGAAAAATAAAGCTCATGAACAGTTTTTCCTGATTCAGAGATAATCACCAATGTTTTTAAGTCACTGCGTTTGTGACAATTGGTTACAAAGACAGTAGGAAACTCATGCAGGCCTCTCTAGTTGCTCACAGTTTTGAGTTATGTTGGAAAAGAGAGCTAATAGATGCTGCACTTGTTGTTACATAATTTCTTGGAGGAATGGCAAACTGATTCAAGTTTGAGTTTGACTCCCTCCCTAGCCGATTATGGCATTGGCGTAAAAATGCAGGAAGGTGAAGATGGTGTTTCTTCACATCAAAGTATTCCATTTCTGGGGCAGCATCCAGCAAGGGCCATGGAAGGTAATTAGAGGTGACAGGTCTTTTTCCTCCTAAAAGAACTACTCCTATCTGATGTCAGCTGCTCCTAGGCTCAGTTTCCTAGTCCAGCTGGCCTCGCCGCCACCCCCCCCAACCCCCTTCATCTGAGTTTGGGCTCAGTAGACATATCAAAAAATTAAGAAACCTTTTGATCTCTCCTTCTCTTTTAAAAGTTTTCTTTGTTCCCAGAACAGAGAGAGACCGAGAGGACGAAAAGAGACAGAGAAAAGAGACAGGCCATAATAGACTTTTCAGCAATATTTTGCGGTTCAAGGTGTCAGGGACCATTACAAGGAAGTGCAAAGATTCCATCCTCGCTAGAATATGTCACCTCTCTTTGAAAGACAGGCGTTTGGAGATAAGTGGCCTCTCGTCTCTGATTTCTTTCATCCCTGGAGCCTCTCACCTGGGCCGAGCAAGGAGCACGGGGCTGCGAGCCCTTTGCAGGAAGAGGCAAATACATCTCAAGTCTGGCCGCCTAAAGGAGAGGCATAGAAATTTGGGAGGACAGGAGGAGCTCATCTTGTCCAGCTTCAGAGACTTGACACAAACCAGGGTCATTGTCATAATTACTGTGAGGAGAAAACTTCGGGAAGAGTCTGCTTTTTTTTTTTTTTTGTCTGTTTTCATCTTTTTTTTTTTTTAATTTCCCAAGTATAGTTGATGCAGAATGTTACTTTAGTTATGCCACATAGTGATTCAACATCTCTGTATGCTACGCTGTGCTCACCATAGCTACCGTCACTGCCAATACAGCATCATTGAGTACGTTCCTTGTATTGTGCCTTTTAGTCTCGTGACTTACTCTCTCATAGCTGGAAGCTTCTATCTCCCACTCCCCCTCACCCATCTTGCTCATTCCCTCAGCCCCTCTCAGACCCTCTGGCAACCATCCATTTGTCGTCTGTATTCATAGGTCTGATTCTGCTTTTTGGCTGTTTATTCAAACGTTTTTTGGAGGCCACATATGAGTGAAATCATATGTATATGTCTTTCTTCGTCTGACATATTTCACTTAGCATAATATCTTCTAGATCGACCCATGTTGTCACAAATCTGTATAATATTTCAGTGTGTGCACATGCTCGCTCACATGCATTTGTGTATACATATGATTGAGAGAGATATCTATCTATCGAGAGATAGATATATATCTGGATAAAGAAGATATGATTGAGAGATTGTTATCCATAGATATATATATAGATATAGATGAAAACACTAATTCAAAAAGATATGCATCCCTATGTTTATTGCAACATCATTTACGATAGCCAAGATGGAAAGCAAACCAGTAGATGAATGGATAAAGAAGATATGATTGAGATATCTCAATCATAAAGCTATCGTAAATAATGTTGCAATAAACATAGGAATGCATATCTTTTTGAATTAGTGTTTTCATTTTCTGTGGGTAAATAATCAGTAGTGGAATTACTGGATCCTATGGTAGAAAAACATTTTAAAAAATACATGGAGACAAATGATGTCCAGAATCTTTGGGATGCAGTGAAAGCAGTGCATCTGCATTTTTTTTTTCTTTTTTTATCCCTTTGTGGAGCATGGGGAAAGAGCAAGGAGTAGCATTCCTGTCTGGGAGAAAGAAGCAGGGTTTAGGATAAAGATGCTGGCAAGTGTTTTGGCAGGCCTCTTCTTGAGTTCTGAGCTCTGGCATGAAATCAAACCGGGGTACAGTTAAGCATATTTAACCCAGCGTCCTGACAAAATAACTAAACTGCTCGCACAGGAAAAAAAAAAAAAAAAAAAAAAAAAAACAACCCTTTATCTGTAAGAAGTCAAATAAATTTAAAAATGCCCGAATGGTTTCGGTTCAAAGCATGCTTTGATTGGTCCCCAAGGCAAGAGTTACAGGTGGCCGGAGGGGAAATCCTGATCATTGTATTCACTGCATTGGAAAAACTCACTGATTCCTGGTGCCTACGGGTAAGACAGGTGCCTGCAGACTGCCACTGGGACAACAAAATCAAGAAGGAATCAATTCACAGGCAGAAAAGCCCACCCAAGCTCTCTCCAGGAGAAGTCTTTTTAAAGACTATGAGGCACAAGTTTGCAAAATGTTCTGAGTAGCCTCCACCCCGCCTTCTATGCCCCAACCGACACAACCCTATGCCCACAGCGGGGAGAGAGATGAAGAGGCTCTCCAGGGAAGGCAGGTGTAAACTCAATCTCGATTCTTTCTCCAAAAAGAAGACTCACCTATCGGAATTCTATCGCTGACTCCCTTAATGTCCATAAGCTAAATATAAAAAACAAACACAGATATGAAACAAGAACAAAACCTAGATTATAGCTGCCCCATAAAGAGGAATCTACTCTTCACCTTTTTTCACCTATAGGCTTATTTACAGGACTCTGGAACTGGTCTGAGCCTGAAGGTATTTTTTTTTTTTTAGCCATCCAAATTCAATTAGTTGGCAATAAAAAGAACAAAAGAAAGCCATTATGCAAATATATGGCCATTCTAAGTCAGAAATTGGGGTCAGGAGGTGGAGGGTGGGAAGAATAAAGATTTGGAGAGTTTTTTTTTTTTTTTAACTTGTCAGAGTTCATCTCCTGTTTTATGGTAATATTAATTTTTTGAATCATTATTGATATTCAAACTCAACATACTGGATCGGCAGTCTTATCTCTCACCTTCCAGCTGTACTGAGTAATACATTTCCTTAAAGGACACCTCTGCTTTTTTTTTTTTTTTTGCTTTTTTTTTGCTTCTAGATCTGGACCCGGGATTGGCAAGCCCTTTCTGCAAAGGGCCAGGCAGTAAATATTTTAGGCTCTTGGGGCAGTATGATCTCTACCACAGTTACAACTCGGTGGCGTGTTGTACAAAAGCAGCCAAGGTCAAGACATGAGTGAGTGGGTGTGGCTGTGTCCCAATAAAACTTCATCCGTGGACACTGACATTACATTTTATGAAATGTTCACAGGTAATCACAGGTAATGAAACGCTATTTGTATTTCTTTTTTCTTGTTTTTGTTTTTCTAGTCATACTTAGGCCCTGGGCAGTAGGAAAATAGGGTGGTGGCATGTGCTGACTGCTGCTGCTGTATCCCTGCTACTCTGAGTGCAGTGCGGTCAAGGGATGAGCAACCACCAGTATCTGGGAGATTTTTAGAAAACCATCATCTCGGCCTCCCCCTTCCTTCCCACCCCCCACCCCCCACCCAGATTTGCAGGATCAGAATCTGCATCTAATCAAGGTCCCTGATGCACATACAAGCTTTTTAGTGTATGACCACCCTACCAATTTCCCCCAGTTGGGTCCTATCTAAATCACACCCCCCACATACACCAGAAGCCTGTTTGAAATGCAGATGCCCAGAACCTTTCCCTGGAAATTCAGAGCATTTGGAGAGGAATCAGTATTTTGTGTTTTACAAGGTCCTCACTCCTTATAAATATCTAAACTGCAGGATTGCTCCCTGGGGAAACCAACCTCATGATGTCCCTTTCTTCCTCTTGTAACCTGCAGAGACCCAGGAAAGCAAAGGTTCTTAGGACATCCACGTCCTGTCTCAAAGGACAAAAGGCAGCATCAGTTTCCTTGACTTGACCTTTCTGACCAAGCTATGGATTACTGCCTGCTGTGGCCACCCCAGGAGGAGATGCCTGAACTCTGGGGCTGCAATCTCCTCGGATCATTCTGGACTTCCCTGCCTCCTCCCCCAACACATCCCCCTTCCCCCACTACCTGCTGGGACTGCAGAACAGATTACCAAGACTTGGTAAAAATGGGCCAGCATCCCTGGCCTCCAAATAAATGTAACTAGAACCCTGGGGAGGATAAACAATCATAGGAAAAAGAGAAAGAATGAAGATGGGAGGGGCTGTTGGATGAAAATAGCTCACCCTTGCTTTAAAATAGCATCTAACAATGAACCACATCTGGTTTTCATAAGCACCAATACCAGGTGTAAGGCATTCTGTGAACAATCACCTCTGGCTGATAGAGTGGAATATGGCACATTATCAAGAATAAATGAGACAAAATATTCCAATTACAGACATCCTACTTCTCTCCGACTCACGCCAAGTGTTTGTCTCAATCGTTCAAGCTACAA
Source organism: Canis aureus (assembly GCF_053574225.1). Taxonomy (NCBI): domain Eukaryota; kingdom Metazoa; phylum Chordata; class Mammalia; order Carnivora; family Canidae; genus Canis; species Canis aureus. The sequence continues at coordinate 43,637,371 of NC_135618.1, forward strand.
ATTACCCCCATGCTAGAGGAGGGCTGCCGAGGGAGCAAACACCGTGGCTTCTGCCGAGGAAAAAAAATGGTTGATTTTATTTTCTGTTGGAGGGTTTTTGTCTAGGGAAATGAGGTGGTTCACACAGCTCGTCTTTACCTGCCAACACCTACCCTTTAGGTCGGGATATCCCAGACGTGGCCGGGGACGCTGATGTCAACCTGCTTGAGACTAACAAGGGAACTGCAATATGATTTCATTCATTGGAGATCAAAAATACCCCTGACCTAATTAGGAAACTGGCTACATTAATGATGGTACATCAGCAAGAGAGATGAAGCAACCAAAATAGAGTCCTGCTTTTTAGAGAATATTGAATAATATGGAGGAGAGGCTTGCAGGAAAATAAAGAGAATAGCTTTATTATTAAACAAAATAACTACTGGTTGGATCTTTAGCATATGCCAGACTCGCTGTTAAACACAGTCTCTGCATTAGGGCAAATAATTCACAACAGCTCAGGGAGGTAGGCATCATTTCCCTGCATTCGTAGAGGGTCACCTACCTGGCCTGAGGGCAAAGAGCCAGCAGGTGTTGGATCTGAGATTCAGATTCCAGCCTGATTCCAGAACTGAGGGGCATCTCCCTGTTCCAGTTCCAATCTGGCTTGCGGTGAATTTAAAGCAAACAGAAAAAGAGGCTACCGTGGTTTTTTTTCTACGTGGAAGGACTAAGGGTAAATAAAGTCTGTTTCTTCAGTTTTTCCAAATTTGAAACATTATTTTCTACAGACATACTCTAATAACGAACACATATACTCTTTCACCAAATGAAAGACATTAAAGAGAATTAGGAAGAAAATAAAAAAGGCTGGCTTAAAATATTTAATTTCTGTTATTCCATATTTTCAATCTTTGTTTGCAAAGCAGTGATTTATGATTTTAGTCACAACAGTTTGATAGGTTGAAAAATAACTGATGTACTTTGGAACACATATAAACCATGCTCCCAGCTGTGGCTGCTGTCCCCTTCATAGACAAGGCCAACGGGCCATGTGTAGGGTGACGCTTCACTAGATGGGGCAGGTCCGGGACAGGTCTGCCATTAACAAGCATGGTACCTGTGAGCACAGTGCCAGGGATCTTTTCTTTCCTCCTCACATGGGTCATGGGAAGTAAGATTAAATTGTGCTTCAATTTAACTGCAAACAACAATAAAACACACATACAACAACACAGAGTCACTGTACGACCCAGCAATTCTACTCCTGGGTATATGCCCCAGATAAATGAAAACACACATCTGTGCAAAAACTTAGACTCAAATGCTCATATCAGCATAAATAGTAAAAACAAAAAATAAATGGAAACAAACCCAGACGTCCACCAAGGGATGAGTGGATAAGTAAAATGTAGTGTATCCACTCAATGGAATATCATTCAGCCTTAAAAAGAATGCAGATGATCTTTGCATCAGTACAGTTGATCTTTGAAAACATGAGGCGAAATCCTATAAGCCAGCCACAGAAGACCTCATAAAGTGACTCTGTTTATATGAAATGTCCAGAATAGGCAAACCGATAGAAACAGAGAGTAGACTAGTGGTTTCCAGGGGTTGGGTGGGGCTGATGGAAAACAGGACTGAATGCTAATGGGTATGGATTGTTTTGGGAGGAGGGGTGAGTGATGAAAATAGTCCAAAATTGTGGTGATATTTGTGCAATTCTGTGATTATATTACATCCAAGTAAATATATACTTTAAACAGATAAATTGTACAGTATGCCAGTTCTGTCTCAAACTGGTATTTAAAAAAGAAAAAGAAAAACCAAAGGCAAAGCTCATGGGATCTTGTGGACAATTTCTAAAAAACAGTTATTATGTCTCAGTTTCCCATGCTAGGGTCCCTTCCTTCAAGAGAAATAGACACTAAGTAAGTATTTAACAAACGGTTTTTATTATTTGTTTAAAAGTTGGAAAGGAGGCCAGAGAAATATTTCAGGATAGCAATATGATAAAGCAAGGACATGGGCACTCGGGGTATCCAGAATCCTTCAAAGACAGGGAAGCGCTATGAACAGCACAGCCTGACTGTAGCAGTCTTTGGAAAGGGATGGGAGGGGATCCCTGGGTGGCTCAGCGGTTTAGCGCCTGCCTCCGGCCCAGGGCATGATCCTCGAGTCCCAGGATCAAGTCCCAGGATCGAGTCCCAGGATCGAATCCCAGGATCGAGTCCCACATCGGGCTCCCTGCATGGACCCTGCTTCTCCCTCTGCCTGTGTCTCTACCTCTCTGTGTCTCTCATGAATAAATAAGTAAAATCTTAAAAAAAAAAAAAAAAAGGTAAGAAAGGGACAGGAATGAATAGGCCAGTCTCAGAGAGCCTTGATTGTCAAGGGAAGAGATTCGTGTTTTATCATGGTAGAAATAGGAAAAATGGAATATGGGGAGGGGAGGGGAGGATGAGGTTTCTAAATACAATAAAGCAGTGGTAGGAGGAATGCATTGGAAGGAAACATATACATTCCTTCCTGATTTCAGAAATTGTTCGGAGTTGCTCACGAGGGCTGGTAAAAGCCATAAGCCAGCAGAAATCAAGAGTTGGAGATATATATACTGTGTGTGTATACACATATACAGAAAGAACAGTGTGTACTATATATATGTATCTCTCTCCAGTATCTATGAAGATACTATATCTAGTATATATGAAATTGTCTTGATAATTGGCTGTTTCCAGAGAGATCAAGAGAGCTTCACACATTTCTTCTTCAATTAAGTTTTGTTTTGTTTTGTTTTGTTTCAGTGAGTATTCAAACATGATCAAAAGGGGGATGCTTTTCTTCAGTGTTCTGAGTGTCTGGAATAAAGCAAAAGACTCATCTAAAAGAGACAGAGATTATCTATTATATATAAACACACAGAGAAGATATTAGTTGATAAAAACGTGTCTCTCTGAAAACCAGCCTCAGAATGTCCTCCCGTTGAGGACTTCCGATCCCCTTGAATCTGCTCTTGAGTATGCTTTGATTGAGGAATGATAAGAGAAATTGTAACAGAGCGTCTCAGTCACCATAGCCATACTGCAGAGGCAAACTAACCCAGAATCCCAGTAGCCTGACAACAGAAACGCACTTCTCACTCATGTTCTATGTCCCATGGGGTCAGGACACTGTTTCAGAGTCATGGAGGCTCTACTGTCTTGGGATGCCACTATATTGTTGTGGCTCCCGGGCCTGCCCTAGCAGGAGAGCAGAGAGCTTTAGGAATACAAACCCACTGGTACCTGCCTACCCACCTCCTCCTGGATGTGACCCACAACACCTGTGCAGCAGCCCACTGGCCACTATGAGTCACAGGACCCCAGCCTACCTGCAGAGGCAGCTGGGAACCACCGAGGAGCACATGGGATAGACACGGTGGTGATTGTGGCCTCTGCCAATACGATACCATGACCCTACTACTCTTGAGATAGTTAATATTAACTGAGCACTTACTATGTGCCAGGCACTGTACTTTACATGTGCTATTTAACCTTCTCAAGACTCTGAGAGCCAAGCAACTCTTCCCATTTAGCTGGGGCAACCCGAGTTAGATGATGGGCCCCACAAAGGAATGAGTGGGCTGGGATTTGGTCCCACAGGGCCTACCTCCCAGGATAAACATCTCGAAGCTCCACAGCCTTGTCCCTACCTTCTTGCAGACCCATTTCCTGATGAGACAGGAACCAGCTGCAAACCTCCTACGAGACCCCAAGGCCCCAAGCCTTCTACCCCCTGCCATGCTCTCTTGGGAAGGACGGAATCAGACTGTCCCTGTTGGCTGAGTCTTCTCTTCCTCCTGGACATCTAGACCCTCAAGAAGACAGCACTCAGCAGCCTCAGTGTTCCACTTGAGTAACATGCATTATTTAGCAGCAGGGTTTCAAAAACATTGAAATGACCCTTGTAAACACAGTTAAAACGTTTCCCTTTCAAAAGGCCCTGCTTCTCTTTGTAGCGGTGGGATTTCAGCATGTGGAAGTAGCTTTCTCTTTTTTTTTTTTTTCCTTTGGTGCCAGATAAATCTTAATTTTGTTTGGCATGTGGTAAATATTTAGTTTTACTCTTCCAAGGCTAAAAGACATTTATACAAGCTTTTGGGTTATTTGGAAATTGTCTTGATAATTGGCTATGTTTCCATAGAGATCAAGAGGGCTTCACGTTTCTTCTTCAATTAAATTTTGTTTTGTTTTGTTTTCAGTGAGTATTTAAACATGATCAAAAGGGGTATGCTTTCTTACTTCAGTGCTGTGAGTGGAATAAAGCAAAACCTCATCTAAAGGAGAGATTGTCTAGATGGTAGCATTCTTAAAATGCCATCTCTTCCCACATTTTATTCACTGTTCATCCTAAAAATAACAGCATACATTTGTTAAACAAATACCAGAAACAGGGAGTGCAGAGTGAGAATCTAAGTTATCCATCCTTTTTTTCAAAGACTAATACTTAGAGTGTGGGGTAGGGGACAGATTGGATCAAGGAACACTATTCTTCTGTTTCAAGAACTCATAGAGAAAGCTTCACATGAACACCAACAAGGCTCCAAATGATAGAACAAAGATTTCTAGAATTGTGTGGAAGCCAGAGGGCCAGTCATATTATCTTCAACGCAGAAAGCAGGAATATTATTTTAGGAAACCTTCACACGTGTGAGCACGATAACCATCGAGGCAGTGAGAGATCATAGGAAAAGTTAGAGGTGCTGGAGTTAGACCAACATGAGTCTGTGAGGCTCTCCTGCATCCTTGCTGTGTGTCTTTGGACATGCAAGGTACCCTCTCGGTGCCTCAGCCGCCTTCTCCAAACAATGAAGAGTCGGTGATCACTGACCTCTCTCTCCTTCCTTTTTTCTTTCATTTATTTCATTTATTTTCTCAACATGTGTTCTGTATCCTTCTCGGTCCCAGCCATAACCATGAAAATCAATTACAGAGGTTGCATGGATAGGAGTAAGCCCATGAGCAGATGACCAAGAGAATAAAGGAGGTAATTACAGATAATGATGGGTACTATGTAAAACATAAAATAGGTTAATGGGATACTGGCCAGTGGAGAGGACAGTTACTCTGGATCTGACGGCTTGGGAAGGCCTCTAGGAAGATGTGACACGTCAGCCAAAATCTGGGGGGTGAGAAGGGCCAGAGGCACAAGGATATGTAGGGAGAACACATGCATGGTAAGAGAAGCACCAAGGGTCCTTGAGGTGGGGTCAACTTGCCAGGTGGCTCGGCAGTGACCATCTCTGATGTAGGCGCAGAGCTAGGCTTGGAGGCTGGCTTTCCTACCCTCTGTCCTTCTTGCTCTCCCAGTTGGCTCTCTCTCATTTCGAGGTATCTGCATCCCATGCAACTGTGGACTCTCTAGGGACAGCCAACCCCCTGGGACACACCACAGGGCACCTGGCTCTGTCCACTGTTGATGCCCCAGGAGCAATCGGTGAGGGACAAACTGCGTGTCATCCTGCTTTCTACTCACTGCAAAGGTAGGGAACTCTCCAAAGTGGGCAGGATTTTCTTCCTGCAGGCTGTTTGGGACAAGACAGCCCCCACCTTCCCCATGTGCTTGTATGGGGACAAGGCACTCTAGTTTCTACAAAATGTTACTCCCTAGGGATGTGAATGGAGGGGGCAGGAATCTGCAATACTCTAGTCTGAGCCCCTGAACTGTACTCTGCTTTGGATGAACCTATAGCTTAGCAATTAGGGACATGGTCACTGAATTTGGAAGTGCTGAGTTCAAATGTCGATTCCACTCATTGCCATCTGGGTGGCCCTGAGTCAATCACCTCTGCACCTCAGTTTCCTGCTCCAAATAGCAATAATAGATAAATAGTATCCAAATCCCATACCCAATTTCTCGATCCAGTGAGACCATGAGGGTAAAGTGCTTAGCACAGTGCTTGACAAATAATAAGGACTCAATAAATACTGGCTATTGTTATCATTTTATTCATCCTAAGAGGCAATGGTCCAAACTTTAATCTCTTTTCCCTTTCTTTCTTTCCCCCACGTTCCTTTCCTGGTAACTGTCCACAGCCTATCATTAAAATGTCTTTGGCCATCACCCTTTCCCGCATCCTGTGTCCGACATGGGGAAAGCAGAAGCAATGAGGTCGCGAAGTAAGATGCTAGGATGTACAGGCGCTCGGTTCCTATCTGAGTGACCTTGAATCTTTCACTTAAAGGATTCTCTGAGCCTTAGTTCATTTGTATACAAAGTGGGAGTGTGAAATCTGTGCCAAAGGAGTCACGGGAAGCTGAAGCCACGCATTTACTATCAGCCATATCCTCAACACCTAGCACATGCCTTACAGCATTTAATAAACGAGGAGAACACCACCACCACTACCAACAACAGAAACAACGAGATCGTGATGGCTCATAGTCTGGACATGCAACCTAGAAGAGGAGGGCAGGGGGAAAAAGCTACTTTCTGTGTCCATGAACATGACCTCCACCACTGCATTTCTACAAATTGGAAAAGTTGACACAGTTTCTCTTTTTTTGGCCCTCGAAAACACTTTATTTGTCCTTATCCATCCCTCCATTTATTCAACAAATATTTCTTTTTTTTTTTTTAAGTGGGTGATGGACTATCCTTTTTTTTTCTCAAAAGTTTTTATTTTTTATTTTTAATAAATTAATTTTTATTGCTGTTCAATTTACCAACATACAGAATAACACCCAGTGCTCATCCCGTCAAGTGCCCCCCTCAGTGCCCGTCACCCATTCACCCCCACCCCCCGCCCTCCTCCCCTTCCACCACCCCTAGTTCGTTTCCCCAAGTTAGGAGTCTTTTTCTTCTCCCTTCCCTTATATTCCCTTTCACTGTTATTTATATTCCCCAAATGAATGAAAACATACACTGTTTGTCCTTCTTCAATTGACTTACTTCACTCAGCATAATACCCTCCAGTTCCATCCACTTTGAAGCAAATGGTGGGTATTTGTCGTTTCTAATGGCTGAGGAATATTCCATTGTATACATAAACCACATCTTCTTTAGCCATTCATCTTTCGATGGACACCTAGGCTCCTTCCACAGTTTGGCTATTGTGGACATTGCTGCTAGAAACATCGGGGTGCAGGTGTCCCGGCGTTTCATTGCATCTGAATCTTTGGGGAAAATCCCCAACAGTGCAACTGCTGGGTCGTAGGGCAGGTCTATTTTTAACTATTTGAGGAACCTCCACACAGTTTTCCAGAGTGGCTGCACCAGTTCACATTCCCACCAACAGTGTAAGAGGGTTCCCTTTTCTCCGCATCCTCTCCAACATTTGTTGTTTCCTGCCTTGTTAATTTTCCCCATTCTCACTGGTGTGAGGTGGTATCTCATTGTGGTTTTGATTTCAACAAATATTTCTTGAAGGCCGATCAGGTGCTAAACACTACTGAAATTCCAACAGTAAATGAACAGAGATAGGAAACTTCAGTCCAGGGAAGGACACAGATATGAACCAAAGAACAATACAGCAATAAAATCAATAAACACAAGCGATATATCAATGAATTTTGATATATCAAAAATAAGCAGGGTGAACTCGTAAAAGAAAGGTTTTGATCTATAACTCCTGAATGACTATTGATGTTGAGCATCTTTTCATGTGCTCTCTGGCCATTGTTATATTTTCTTTGGAGAAATATCTATCCATGTCCTTTGCCCATTTTAAAATAAGGTTGTTTGTCTTTTTGTTGTTGAGTTACAAGAGTTCTTTATATATTTTGGGTACCAGATCTTTATCAGTTATACTGTGCAAGTATTTTCTCCAATTCTGTTGATTGTCTTCCTACTGTCTCGATAGTGTCATTTGGAAGGAATGAAGTATTGATCCATGCTATAACCTAGAGGACCTCATAAAACAGGATGCTAAGTGAAAGGGGCCAGACATAAAATCTTATTACATGACTCCATCTATATGGAAATAAGCAGGATGGGCAACTCATAGGGAGAGCAGATTAGCGTTTGGCAGGAACTGGAGGAGTGGCGAACATAGAGTGACCGCTTCATGGGCATGAGGTTTCCTTTTGGGGTCATAGATTCTGGAGCTAGACAGGGGCGATGGTTGCACAGTATTATGAATGCTCACTTTAAAATGGCTAGAATGGTAAATTTTATGTTATATGTATTTTACCACAATGAAAACAGAAGGATGTAACTCAAGGTATCTAAAAGGAGGCCCAATTTACCGTGGCATATGGAGCAGGGTGTCCTAGAGCAGCACAGCTTGAGCTGTTAGCTACTATGACCTTGCTAAGGGGTCTTGGAGGAAGAACAAGGACACTTGGTGGGGATGGTTGTGGAGATAGACAAGGAGATCCCAAGAAACGTCCCTGTATGGAAATCACAAAACAGTCTGCAAACAAAGGAGTCACTGATGTGTACAAGGTATCAAATGCCCTCCTCCGTATGGCCTTCTGACATCAGAAAGCAAATCTAATCATCCACTTTATCTAGCATCTGTGCAGATCAGTATTTGTTAGATGCTTTAATGGTGACGATGGTTATTTGCTGTGTAGAGACTCAACTGGACCCTTCCCAGTGCAATCCCGGTGCGAGGGGTGGAGCCTGAAGATTATATAATCCCACCCCCAAATTTCTTGAAGAAATAAAATGGATGATGGCTCATGTCCTCAATTCCTGAGCCAGATTCCAACCAATCCTGTGATGAGGCTTCCATTTTACTAATGGCATGTGCTTCAGTGGATGCCCTCCATTGCCCAAAAATATGCAATCACTTAATTGCCATAGCAATCCTATTATATTACCATTACACAAAGTCTAGTAGGGAAAGCTCAGAACGTGTTATTAGTGCTGAAAGGGACAATTTACTGGATTTCACTAAATGCCATCGCTTCCCAAAAAAATGAATCAGAATTACTTGATTACGCCCGTCTTGCTTTAACGTCCTGGTTGGAGGACAATGGGGGGAGCCACCATGCATGGTCTGAACTGCTTTCAGCAATCCTGGCTTTGTGCAATCACGGGATTCAGAGCCTTGCCTGTCTCCACCCCAACGCAGATGCTAAAAGAGTACATGCCGTGTACTATGTCGGGGTACATTGAGCATGTTCCCCTCGTCAAACAATCTTGGGTGGAGCTTTCACCAGGACACTTAAATTTAAAAGAGTGTTGAATTCATGAATGGTTTTTGTATTCCAGAGGAGAGCTCAGGAAAACATGGGCAGCTCCCCGACATTGAAAATTAAAATATCAAACCAAGGGAAGGTAAACAGGGGGTACTGGTCTGAAGAGAGTGAAGATTAGTAAAAACGGATCAGACCAAATCCACGTACAATCCTGGAAAGCCAGTGCTAAGCTCTGTGGGTCAGAATGTAATCTTTATACATGAAAAATGTCCTTCATGTATAAAGATTATGTTCTGACCAGTGAGTCTTCAATATGACTTGGCAATGAGTCCACCTGTCTCCCTGTTTGGTGTCTGTTTTCCCACCACTATAAATTGGAGCAGTTGTAGCAATAAACTGTTTTTGAAGAGCAACACTGGGTTAATATATATATATATATATATATATATATATATATATATATATATATACACACACACACACATTATATCTATATCCATATCTTCTATATCCATATCTATATTTATACACACAGTCTTGCCCCCCACTCCCTCCTTCCATGACACTTGCCATATAGTTTAGTTTTGCTGGACAGGTCTGTCTTAAAGTGCCACAAAACAGAGTCAAAAGCCATTTAGGTCACTTGTGATTAACCCTTTGCCTGCAGAGAATGGCAGGGAATCGAATAGGAAGGTGAACAACATCAGGACTCAGGGTGCCTAAGCTTACAAGGGCAACAATGTCTCCAAGCAGAATAAGAAGAATTTGTACCAGCCTTTGATTCTCTCTGATTTTTTGAAAGCACAAAGAGGCTTCATATTTAATTTATGGCGTTATATAAGCTGCTCTGCGTGCGTGTGAATTTCCCAGCACAATCCTGACTCTGGTCGTTCGGATTTTGCATTACGGAGGCAACAACTATTCCAGGATCTGAATTCTCAGCCTGGAGAGCAAAACCCAGGAGCGAAAAGCGTAGCAGCAATTTTGCAGGGCTGGTGGCATTTCCCTTGCCTCTCAAACCAATTTTAACTGCACAAAACCCTCGGCACGTTGCACCTGGGAAGGGCAGTGGCCATACACTGAGCTGTTATGAATAACTGCCGTTGGAATGGAATGCAATGGAAACAAATCTGCATTGTATTTGCAGTCTTTTCCGCAATTGCTCGCCATCTGGACTGCAGTCAGGGCTTGGGCCGAACGGCAGACAGAGGCCAGCTTCGCCGGGAAGCATTGCCCTACTTTGATTTGTAGCCACGCGAGCACTTGAAAGGGTGGCCACTGTTTCCTGCCACTGGCCACTGAGCGTTATCACATAGACGGTGGGGCTTCTTTTTATTTTATTATTTTTTTAATTTTTAAATTTAATTAATTAATTAATTAATTTATTTATTTATTTAGACAGTGGAGCTTCTATGGAAGAAAATACAACCTGTGCCAGGCACACATCTAACCTATCTAACCCATCTAACCCCCTTCTAATTCAGAGGCAACGAACCTCAGGTAAGGGCTGTCAGGCTGGCCTCTGGGACTGTGACTATTCCTTTGCTTAAGGAGCCACGAGAGTTACACTGGCTGATTTCGGCCTTTGGCTTATAACTGCCCAGCAATGCCCCTGCATCAGAGGTAGGCACTTGGGCATGATTGGTGCTCCTGGCATAAAGCTGTACCATCCTGGGAAGAGGACCAGAGTGACGCTGAAGGCCCACCCCGTGATAGGAGCAGGAGTCCGAAAATTGTGGCTACAGCCTAGGCTGGTTATGCGGCCTTCCAAACCATAGTTGCTGTATTAAAAACAAAAGGAGCGGCGGTAAATGGAGCTGTCCGTGTGCTGATACCAAGGTACCATTCGTTGTGGGTTTTCCCCACCTTCTATCCACCCAGTTCTCTGCCACGTGGGATGCCACGGACAATGATTTTCCTTCCAGGACACACAGACAGTGTGTTTCTTAGCTGGGTTTTGCAGCTGAGTGAAAGCACGTGATTAGTTTTTGTCAAAGGAACAGGAGCAGGAAGGGTGCAAGTTTTTTCTAAGCCTGGGGCCCCGAACGTGCGGTGGGATCTGCAGAGCCCTCTTAATCTCATCCCTGTGGCTGGAAACGGAGCTCCAGGGTGAGGAAGCCACAGCATCAAAGGGCTCCCCGACCCCACTGGACTGCGTGGAGCAGAGCTGCTCAGGAGGGCCCCCTCCTCACTCTGATTTATAGGAAAGAGGAAAAAAACAATGTTTTTAAAGCTACTGAGACCCGGGGTGGGGGAGTTTAAGTAGTGTTAACCTACTCTGGGTAATAGATTCACATGTTTTCCCTTTTCAGCATTGTACACAAGGGCTCTGCCTTTTAAAATGGGAAGTAGTGACATTTTCTAAAATCATACAGAGGAAGTCAGAGTGTAAAGGGAGAGCAAAGTCCTCTGTTTAAAATCTGGATGACGGTGGCTAAGAATAAAGCTAGCTATCTTTTATGGAACGCATGTCCCCATTCTAGGTACTTGGCATACAATTTCATGGAACTGTCGTGACAAACCCACAAGAAGACATTATTATCTCATTTTCATTATGGGAAATTCAGGATCTGATAAGTAAGGGCAAAGTCACATGAACTGTAGGAATTCCAGAATTTGAACTCAGATGTGTCAGAGGTCAAAGCCCACGCTTCTCAGGACGGTCCCGCTGAGACGCACAATGCCCCTGCCTCTGGCCAGTAGGTTCAGAGTAGCAGGTGCAAAAAGCATAACCACTGGATGGTCACACACTGAGCCTTCTGTGTCCGAGGTCCTGTGCAAGGTATTACAAGGGGAGAAAAGAAAACATCATGTGGTCCTTAAATATTTTAACAACTGGGAGAAGTGATGGCAGGTTGGGGACACAGATAGGATTTCCTCTCCCCAATCGCCTCTGCCTCTGCCCCACCACTTTGCAGTTTTGAGCTAAAGAGGAAACTGTTAATTTTATGAACTGCAGTCCAGAACTTTCACCGGATGCTGAGTTGACTTGCTGGGCTTTATGGAAAGTGGTTGAGAGAAGGCTTCCGTTTGTATCTCAGCCCTCCTGCCTTATTAGCTGTGTGCCCTGGGACTGGGAGACCCAATCTCCCTGAGTCTCAGTTTCCCTGTCTGTAGGACAGGGATGACAATACATACAGGAATGACTTCACAAGATTGTTGCAAAGCTCACAGCAAGTGCATGTGAGCGTGCATGCACTTGTGCAAGTGAGCGTGTGTACGTCCCTGCATTCTGTGAGCATTGGGAATCCTGAGCCAAGATTGTCTCTTCATGCTCTTCCACCCTTCCCTGAATGTGCAGTTGGTGGGCTGATTTGTCAAGGTCGTTCTCGATGACCTTGATGACTTAGTTCTCTCTTTCTGTCCTCTTTTTCTTTAGTATATCCCAGCATGTTGGCCTACAGATTCCAAATCACTGAAAAGAATGTAAGAGTCGCCATTTAGCCCTCAAGATCCAAACCAGCCTTTCCTGGACTTCCAACACTCTGACCTTTAAGGCACAGGTTCAAATCTTACCTCACCTCCATTGTGGGAGGTAGCTAACTAAGATGCCCCCAGTGACACCCACCTCCCAGTATTCATGTCCCTTACATAATTGTCTCTCCTCTGCCCCCTGTCCCCAAAGCATAGGCTGGACCTAAAGACTAGCTTCTACTGAGTAGAATACAAAATGATGAAATATCACCTCCCACATTAGATTACAAAGAAAGTCCTCTCTTTGTCTGTCTTCCTTCCTCCCCCACCCTCTCTCTCTTTCACCCTCTCTCTCCTACTCTGATAAGCCAACTGTCATGTTGCAGCTGCCTTCTGGAGAGCCCACATGGCAAGAAATGGAGGTGGCTCCAACCAACAGCCACAAGGAACTGCATCCTGTCAGTCATGACATGTGATTGAAGCTGGAAGCTGATTCTTCCCCAGTCGAATCTTGAGATGAGACCCCGGCCCCTGGCCAGTGCTCTGAGTACAGTTTGTAGGAACTGAGCCAGAACACTCAGCTAAGCAAACCCCTAATCCCCAACCCACAGAACCTGTGAGGTAGAAAGCACTTGTTACTTAAATATCTAGGTTTTGGTATAGCTTGTCACATAACAATAGATGACTCTTATGCCCTTCTCCAATTATTAGAGGCTTCTCTTAAAGATTCAGAGAGGATAGGGAGTAGCATGCATGGCAGTATTGTGAAATTTCTTAGTACCCAGCAAAAGACCATCACAGTAGCAACCAAATCAGCTTTGATATAATGAAATCCCTATAAGCATAGATGTCCCCTCACCGTCTACCCCTCCAACCTTGTCTTCAGCAATTAGGGAGGGTAAGACCAGGTGGATGTGGAAATCAGTTGAATTCAACCTAAATCAAGTATAATGCACATTAAAATATTTACTTTGTATTTGTGTCATATTTATTTTGCCTATTTTTTCTTTCGTGAGGATGGTTACCTTTTTCTGAGTGCTTGCTGTGTACCAGATTGTTTTTATAGTGTCTGGTTTAATTTTTACAAAATCCAGTATGGTATTATTGGTTTTCTCATTTTAGAGATGAGCCTATGGAGCTGGGGGATGACAAGCCACTTGCTATTCAGCCAGTAACCAGTGGCGCTTGGATCAGACCCTAGGAATGCTGGATTTTTAAAGCCTATTCCCTTTTGTCTACTCCAAGCCACCCTGAGGGCAGAAAACATGTCTCCATTTATCTTTGCCTTCCCATCAGCATATGGTCCCTTCCCTGATACACAGTGGGTGCGAACATTAATAAAATATTTAACAAAGGTTAGCAAAAAAAAAAAAAAAAATCTGGAAGTCTAACATTACATTGACGTATGTAGGTCAATTTACTTATGTGTGAAGAGAGGGACACATTCATCTCTCACCTAAGGTACTGATACCAAGTTCACATTCTCTGGTTCTGTCCCCAGATTTTGTCCATTTTAGAGAAGAGCTTAATTGGGTCACATTGGCCATCTCTCCTCTAATATGCTTCAGTAAAATAGAGAGATTTTGATTCTGAAGAGAAGTCTTCACAGGAAAAACAAAAACCAAAGCCATAATTCCTGACCACCTTCCCATTGGCTACACAGTAAAGCTCTTATCATTTCAGCTCTTATAATTCATCCATTCCTTCTTCATTCATATATTCATTCATTCATCCATTCATTCATTCCTCCATCCCTCCCAGAGGGTGTAATCTGCCTAAACTCATCTCAGTGCTTAGATCTGACAAAGGAATGGGAAACCGTCTTTGGTTATGACAAGCTCAGTCACCCTGAATGCATTTTGTTCTTTTATGTGGCTTTCCCCAATACAGAATAATATTTGCTAATTATTAAAAATGATTATAAAACACAGAATCAAAACATAAAAAGAAGAATCTCTGTAATTCCCCACTTAAAGATTAATGACTCATTAACATGGGCTTGTATTTCCTCCCAGACTTTTCTATGCATATTTTATAAATACTATACATACTAACTTACGACTTTGTCTTTACTTAATATTCACTGTTCTTATATCTTCATTTTATTAAATATTCTTCTAGAGTGCCTTCCTTTGCCTGCAAAATGTTCCACTCAATTGCTCTACGATACTTTCTAAAACCATGTCTTGAAGGTATTTGTCTTAATGGTATTATTGTTGTTCTTAAAAGAAACTACAGTAATGAGACACTGATATTGGCGAAGGAGTAGGGAACTAACCTGCCCCCAAAATTTCACCTGATTTATTTCTTTTGCATTAGTTTCCCAAATTACTTTTGGGTAGCTTGACACATCTTTAATTTAAGTCCTAATTATTGTACATAATGCAGCTCACACCTGTGGTGATAATGCTTTTATTAGCATTAAAACTAAAGACATCAAAGAATCATATCAGGATAAAATGTCTATTTCTAATTTAATAGAATTGCAATTAAAGCAAATTTGATCTGAATGAAATCCCATCATAACTGGGTTTTTTTTTCCTGCACAGTGAGTGAAATTATTCTCCCTTAAATTGAAGATTAATAACATGCTTTTAATGTTAAATGTAGCAATTCAAGCATTAGGTTGCAATTCAAGTTCAACATCACTGAACATTTTATAAACTTCACATTTTAACATCTCTGGGAAGCGCTCTGAGGTAAATGCATTAGCGTTAAATGCATTAATGTTATTTTTCTTTATAAATGAGCTTATAACAGTGTTGTTACCTTCATTTGAATATTTTAATGAAGGGATAATATAGGGTGAGTGTTCCATTTTCACAAGGTAATTGTTTCTTCCCTGAGTGGCTAAACTTGGGCAGAAAGCAGAATTTATCTCATTGAAATTCTATTATGGCTGCATTGCTGTTGTTACTTGTCAGAATCTCTCATTACCTGGTAACTGGGGCTTTTTGTTAACGCTCTCCTTTCCCATGGCGCCTAGTCTTCTGCCTTCCTGTGGTGTAATCCTGTCCTCTGGCAGGTCACAGCAGCAAACCTTTGGTATCTTGCTCCAAGGATGCATTGGCTCAGCACTTCGAATTTCCCTGGATGGAGAGTTCTGATTTAGATAAGTTCAGTTCAGGTTGGCAATAAGTAATCCAAATTTGCAGTAGAACCTGAAATGAGGGACAGGTATGCAATCATTTTCAAATTACTCAGATCTGTGTTTGTGCTTTTGGTAGATTAATTGCACAAATGGCCCCAGTTTTCTCTCCTTCACAGAGTACACTCCATTTAGGATGTAACTGATTTTCCAGATTCTCCTCTCAAACGATGAAATCTGTCATTCTATTCCTTGAATCTGGGCTGGCTGTGTGATTGGCCTTGACCATCAGAATAAGGCAAAATTGATGTCTTGAATGAGTTCACTCTTGCCCTTGGACCCATGCATATACCATATGAACAAGTGCAAGTCAACCTACCAAGGGAAGACAAGATCAAGGGGCTCCAGGTGACAGACAGCTAACAATCACAAGCAAAGCCACGCAGCCAAAATGTAGCTGATTCATGAGGGAGCCCAGGCATGGTCAGAAGAATCACCCAGCTGAACCCAGCCTACCTTGGCCACCTGTGGTTTTGAGCTAAATAAAGGGCTGTTATTTTTATTATTATTATTCATGAGACACAGAGAGAGAGAGAAACAGAGACACACACACAGAGAGAGAAGAAGGCTCCATGCAGGAAGCCTGATGTGGGACTCGATCCTGGGTCTCCAGGATCACACCCTGGGCCAAAGGTGACGCTAAACCTTTAAGCCACCCAGGCTGCCCAAGGGCTATTATTTTAAGTCAGTAAGTGTCCGGTGGTTTGTCACTCAGCCACAGATAGCTTAAGTAGTATCCTCCCTCCGCCAGAGTCTATCTGAGTGATCAAAGATGAGCTACTAACCTCTCTGAGTTGTGTTTTTCTCCATTGTAAATGAAAACAACAAGACTATATAGGATTGTCTTGAATTAAAGATAAGTGACATAAAATATTCAGTTCAGTGCATGCCACAGAAGAATGCTCAGAATAAATGCTAGCTCTTATTGCTGCTGATGCTACTGCTGCTCATTTCTGTAACATACATCCAAACATTTCAATTAATGGTTGAGAGCATGAGTTCCAAAGCCAGGCTGCCACCACTACTGGATTCCTGACTCAGGCCCTTGACCTTGTGTGACCTTGAACAGCTTACTTGACTTCTACCTTTCTGCAACCTCATCTGTAAAATGGGAATAAGAAAGTACCAACCTGACAGGATTGTTAGAATGATTATTAAATCAATCAAAATAGATGAAGTGGTTAGAATCTAATGGCATCTATTGTAGTAAGTATAATTATTATTGATAACAATAACTAGACACGCAGCTTATAGCTGTCTCTGTATATCTGAGTGGCAAAATCCCTATCCAGAAAGTCTTCCTCTTGGGTCTCATTTTGTCTTTGGGACCAAGAATATGAGGATTTTTGAAGATGTGTATTATGGAAATCTACAAATACATGTACAAGGGAAATAGTATAATGAAACTAATTTACCTATCACTCAAACTCAATAATCATCAATGTACAGCAATTTTCATTTTTTTCCACCCTCATTCTCTAGATTATTTTGTTGCAAATGCCAAGTACTACATAATTTCATCTGGGAATATTTCAGTATGTATGTAATCTCCTTCAAAATAAATAACCATATTCCATTGTCACACCTAAAAATTAACAAAAATTCCCAATATCATCAAAAATCCTTTTGATCCAAAGGCTCCCCTTCCATATCCTCGACCTCTGCTTTTTTGATAAACAAGGTAATTTTCATGTAGAATTTCTCACAGTCTGGATTTTACTGAGTATCTCTCTGTTGAGTATTTTAACTTGTTTCTCTGTCTCTTGTGTGCCCTATAAACTTATGTTTGGACCTGGAGGTTTGATCTTATTTATTCAATGACTTTCTTTTGGCCAAGAATACTTTATAAATAGCATTGTGTACTTATATTAGAAGCACATTATGTCCGGTTCTAATTTTTTGTGATATGCCAATTAGGATTACTGACTAGATCCACTAATTGACTTAGTTGTATAAATTGTGATAGCTTTATTCTACTCTGCCTTCTTTGTTCACTCAGATATAACTAAATGCAATTTCTCTTCATATCTATTTGGTGACCCTGAGATAAAGCACAGTATGCTCTAAATATTTAGCTCCACTTTGTCTTTTTTAAGTTAACGGTATATTCTAGAAATAATTGCATGGCAATGCAATGAGATATTTCTCATTTCTTTTTATAGTTGCATAGAACTTCGCTGTGTAGACACATGGTTAATTCAGCCTCCCAATGATAAACTTTTGGTTTTGCTTCCAGTCTTTTGATATTGCAAATAATGTTATCATAAATATCTTAGCACAGAGCATTTTGTGTGTGTGAGTGTGTGTGCATGTGTCATGGTCCATTTTTATACCAGCAGCTTTCAGAGCCTTGTTGGAGATAACAAAGGTTGTAGGGGATAAATCCAGTTAGTTGTGTCTTCATGGTAAAAGCAGGGATATTCTGACATTCATGGATTTCATCATTCCAGCTTCAACTCCTTTCCAAAATCTCTAAATCCCCTTGACATGTCTATACAGCCATTTGCCCTTTTGATGAAATTTAAAGAATCCAGATTGTGGGAAGGAAATGTGACTCATGTAGCAAGGGAGTGAACCTCCATTGACTCATTCTCCCCTCTCACTGCGTCTTCACCTTTCTCTCTTCCACATGGATTACAGGCTCTGCTTCATCATTTAGAAGAGTCCACAAAAGAAAGACAACAGCCTGAGCTGTTACTGAAAGTGTGTAGAAGACGAGGAATGCCTGAGCAAGGTATGGATACATGGGGGAGGGGTCATTACATCTGACAGAGACAGACGCCTATGCAGGGACTGGTGAGGGTATTGTAACACATCGTTCACAAATGTCATGGATCTCCTCTGCGGGACTTTTCAGTGCTCAGAAGCCACAAGATGGTAGGATTGGAGGAAACGTAGACATTCGGCAGCTCAGGTCAACCTCTCACCTAGTATTTATTCTCAAACACATGGATCTGCAGAATAACATCTATGGTGAAAGGCATTCCCTAAGAGGGGTCAAAATAAAGGTCCTCCTCTTCACTCAAGATTGAGTCCCTGTACCTGTGCCTGTCAGTCAGTAGTGTTTTATCTACATCAGCTGTAGCCTCATCTTCAAGGTTTATCTTACTCTTTTCCAAAGGTCCAACTCCTCACCAACCCAAATGGGTTTCCTGAAAGGTATATTATATATACCTTAGTTTGGAATCCAAGTGGAAGAATGGTGAACCTGTCTCTTTGCTAGCACAGATGACTCTCTGTGCATCCAAGAGAGAGTTTCAAGAGGATCCAAGATTGGTGGAGGATTTTGATATGTGTGAGTTTACTTCTGTGAAATTGTATAGATGACAAAATAAGCTAAACAAGACTCTTGACAGCAAATGCTATTTTTCATGATATTTAATATTACTACTACTGATAATACTAAAAGGTACCAGTTCTTGAGTCTCTAGTGTTGACAAGAGTTTAAATTGACATTCATTCAAATAATTCTGAAATTGGTTCCATTTGACAGGTGAGGGAAGATTAAGAAGAATTTGCCTGAATTTGGAGACAGAAATTAAGCCTGGTTCTCTCTGACTCAAGTTCCTTTTACTCATCGTCCTGTGACCCTCTAGTAACTTCATTTATGGATTTGAATGGATCCTGAATTGAATCTCACTTCCACCACCCAGTTGACATTTAAGCAGTTAAGCTGGTGACCCTAAACCAGGTGGGAGGCTTCCATTAAACAGGGCTATATCTTGGCAGCAGCCTTTCAGTGAGTATCTGCAAGAGTAGGGAACATGGCCTGCAATACACTCTTTGCAGCATTTTTATGCAAAAGGATTGCTCTTAATTAAATATCTTGCTCATGTTTTGATTTTTAATTTTCTCCTCTAACAACATAATGTGCCATTTAGAGCAAGGTTCAAATCAATATGACATTTTAGTACCTGTTAAATGTCTTGGCAACTAAACTTCATTGTTATCAAATTACTTGTCAATTAATAAACATGTTTCCATCTCAAATCAGGGAATAGCACAGGGGTGAGCTCCCCCAGCCACATCCTTCCACTCTTTCTTAATGATGTTTAGCAGACTCTCTGATCCCCATGTGCCCTCATCTCAACCCAACATGCTCTGTTCTATTTGCCACTTTGGTGTCTCATTTTGCACAATGAGAAATCAACACAGAAATTTCCTTACTCTGCCTTTCAGCTTTGTCCCTGATTTGTTGTTGTTTCTCAGTGGCACTTATCCACCTCATGGCTTACAACAAAGTGTGAAAATAATTTCCTTCCTCCATTGGCTGTAGCCACCTGCTTTTCCTTCTCTGATCTTGCTTTCTCTAATTCTTTTCTCACCCAATAGTTATCTCAGGGTTCCTGTCAAAAACCTCTTATATGGATTGAACTTTCTTTCTCCTTTCTCCCCTGGCTTCTAAACACTTAGAATCAAACATGGTATGCATCTCCCATGCATAGCAGAGATTAGTCAGGAAGGAAATTTAGAAGCAACTATGCTTACTGTGGCTTTTACCTTTAGGTTTAAGATTCATTTTTTATTGGGATGCACCATTGGAATGGGAGGCTGGATTGTGAATTTCTACTGTAAGCATAAACTCAGTTTTTGTTCAAGGTCAGCCCTGACTCTGTTATTACCCAGCAGAAACTAAATGACCTTAAGGAAAGAACTTCTCCCTCTCTGGAAATTCAAATACATATTTTAGGATGGGATTTGCATGGAAGAGATCTGTGGTTCTTCTTCAGAGTGATCCTTAGGTTCTCCAACAATGGAGAGTACCTCCATTTACAATAAAGCAAGTGGTCAGCCATGATTTAAGAACGCTATGCTTGATGGTCTCTAAGTTCCCTTCCCGTCTACAAGTCTGCAGATACATTGTTCTTGTAAGGAGACATGCAAGATCCCAGCACAGTACCCGAGACAACCAGCAAAAAGAAGAGAAGGTAACGCAGTCAAACACACAATATACTGAGTAAAACTGTATGCTTCACGGGAAGGAGAAAGACATTAGTCCCGCTATTCAGGATAGCATCTTCAGCTACAGAAGTTACTTGAGTTTCATGGACAGAGTAATCTCCTCTCCACCCAACAGCTGAGAGATACTTCAGCTAGGATGATGTATCAGTTACTAAAGTGGTAGGTGACAATAACTACAATTTATTAGCTAATATACCCATTGACAAATCTCCTGACACCTCTATATCTCATTTTTTCATTTACCAACTGGGGTAATGACAATTAAAAGGACAATACCTACCACATGAGGCTATTAAGAGGATTAAGTAAACTTCTATATGTCAGCTACACATATTTCGACTATTATACTATAGAAAAATATATTTCAGATGAGAAACAGGACAAATTCAAAGCTATTTTATCCCTAATATTCTGTTTATTTCACCTCACTAAAGTGCAGAAACATGCAGAACACACAGGTTTCCTTCTGCCCTTTGTCTTTGCCATTAAGATAGCTTTGAATTGTAGAAGGATGTGGTTTAATGACTGGATTTATCCTCCAATGTGACAACAGCTAGACAGATATGAGATTTTCAACTCTCAGAGACCCCTAATCTTATTTAATCAGATTTATTGATCATTAGTTTAAGATGTTTAAATATCAACGGGTGGTAAAATGCTTTATTCTATTCTGTTGAAGACAAAAAGCTCTCCTTACTCCAGCTACTAGAAAAAGTATTGGCATATCTGAGAGGCACATCCAGAGGGTATGTGGTCTTCTCAGCAGGCCCCTTTCACCCCTGGACCATAGGCAGTTCCCACATAAATCAAACCTGAGGATGGACCATTGATTTTTTTATGTAAAGAAATTCAGTGAAAGGGGATTTTAGGACCATTCTAATATAGCCTATCTTACTATCTATGAAGTCAGCTGAAGCTTCTCTCTCCCTCTTTTTTTTTTCCTAAATCAATTTTTAAAGATATTATTTACTTATTCATGTGAGATGCAGATAGAGGGAGAGACATAGGCAGAGGGAGTAGCAGGTTCCCTGCAGGGAGCCTGATGTGGGACTCAATCCCAGGACTTCAGGATCATGACCTGAGCCAACGGTAGACAACCACTGAGCCACCCAGGTGCCCCCTAAATCAATTTTCTTATCAGGAAAAATTAAGGGTTTGTCACCATCCTTTATTTCCACAAACACTGAGAGTGTTTGTCTATGATGAACAGAGGTACAGACACTCAAAACACCTAAGAGTGTTCCTAACCTCAGAACACTCACATTAATTTTTCACCCCTCTTTGTGTTAAGAGCCATTGTATATGTAACAAGATGGTAAGTGTAGCCTTGTCTTATCCTAAGTTGAAAGTCTAAGATAATAAATACCATGATTCTCACATTCTAAATTAAGATTTGACCCAATGGATATATGTAGAACAAATGGAGAGTAAGCACTCTTTTCTGGCACATATGAAACACTTACAACAAAAGTAACCATGCATTGGCTACAAAGCAAGCATGGCCAAGTTCCAAACAATTGGTGTTAAATGGACCATGGTTTTTTGGAGTTAAATGTAATTAAAGTAGGAATTTGTTGCCACAGTTAACTAAAATATACATTAAGAAATTTTAAAAATCATTTTTAAACCACCCATATGTCACAGAAGAAAGCATACTGAATACTTTCAAAATATTTGGAACTGCATTATAATAAAAGTACCAGATTTTAAGAGATGAAGAATGAAGCTAACATGATATCCAGAGGGAAATACATAGCTCTGAATGCTTACATATCAATATGATACCTATAAAGTTCATTTGTATAAATAAATGAACTTGACACCTAACTTGGGAAGTTTCCAAAGAATCAACAGAATAAACTCAAACAAGTTAGCCAGAGAGGAGATAACAAACTAAAGACAGAAATTAAAGAAATAGAAAACAAAATTAATGTCAAAAGGATCACAAAGACAAAAGTTGATTCTTTAAGAAAGACTAATAAAATCGACAAAAGTCCTTCAAAACTGATTAAAAAGATGTCACAAATACATAATATTGACCTGGAAAGAGACATCACTACAGATGCAAGAGATGGTGATTTATTATATTACTTTGTTACTACTCCTTGTGAAGAATGAAGTCACCACCGGGAAGGGGGTTGATGGAAGTCGGGAGGGAACAGGAGAATGACTCTGCACGGTAGGCTCATTTAGACTATTTAAATGATTATAGCCTGTGTGCATTGCCCATTACAAAGTAGAATTAATAAGAAAAGATTTCCCTAGACATGGATTTTATAAACAGCATTTGCATAGTTATTTTCCCCTCAAAAAGACTTAAAGGTGGAATGTTCTAATCAATCCTCACAACTGTCCTGTGAGATAGATTTCATGATTCCATTTTGTGAGTGATGAAATTAAGGTGTAGAGAAAAACACGTGGCTAAAAGTAAAGAATGAGAATTCGTTTTTCCTATTCTTTAATATTTAATTGTGCGAATTTTTAAACTTATGAAAAAGGTGAAAAAATGTATGGGGCATTCCATGCACATACCACTAAAATAAATATTTTATCATATTTATTCACATAATTAGAGGATATTTGAATTGAAATTCTCTGACCTATAAATTCTGTATCTTTCTACCACACACAAACACAAAGATTTACTAAGGCATTTGTGTGTGTTCTAAAATCAGAGAGCTATTTGCAAATGATACTTTCAAATAAATACAGAGCTTTGTCAGCATCTTTGCAATGAATGTATGCAATGTACATGTATTGCACTTCCTAAAGGAATGTATTGCACTTCCTAAAGTGATTATCTTGAAAGCAACCAGTCTTTTCACTATTTCTGATCTGTGGTTGGTCATCCATAATGTTTTTATCCTCCATCTCCTTTGTTTATCCTTGACACTTGTGGTCAGTTTTCTCTTTTTCTCCCTTCTCCCACCTATTTTGCATCTTTTTGCAGAAATTACAGAAATTCCCTCTGCTTATAGCATTCTAAAGATTTTTAAATTTATTTATTCATGAGAGAAACAGAGAGAGAGAGGCAGAGACACAGGCAGGGGGAGAAGCAGGCTCCATGCAGGGGGCCTGATGTGGGATTCGACCCCAGAACTCCAGGATCACACTCTGAGACAAAGACCACCCAGGTGTCCCGGCTTATAGCATTCTATAAACTCAGGTTGGACCATACAATAAAGAATGGCGACATTATAATGCCTTTGGGGGCTACTATTTAATCTCCATCACTATTCAGCCATGGGTATATTCTTATGATATCATATCTATATATTCTTGAAGAAAATGTAGACTATTTCTAGTCTGGCCTAAATAATGCTGTGATAGTTCATTTTATGTGTCAATTTGGGCTAGGTTAAGGGATGCCCAGATAGCTGGTATATCTGTGAGGTTGTTTCTGGAAGAGATTAACACTTGAATTCATAGACTGAATAAAGATGATCGCCCTTATCAAGGTGGATAGGCATCACCTAATCCACTGAAGGCTAAACTCTAACATAAAGGTGGAGGAAGGATAAATTTACTCTCTCCTTGAGCTTGGACATTCATCTCCTTCCACCATCACACATTGATACTCATGGTTCTCAAGCCTTCAGACCTGAGCTCGAACTCATCAGCTTTCTTGGAACCTCCTGCTTGTAGATGGCAGGTTGTGGGACTTCTAATCCTGCACAATAGTATAAGCTAATCCTCAAAATAAATACTTTTCTATATATCTTTATATGTAGAATCAAGAGGATACTTGGTTCTATTTCTCTGGAGAACCCTGACAAATACAAATATTATTTTATTGTTGTAATTGACCATAGTTTTCAAACTTGTAGGTTTTTTTTTAAGGTTCTCACATAGTTAATTTTTATTAACATTAATCTTTTTTTTTTTTGAGAGAGAGAGAGAGCAGGACAGGGGCAGAGGGACAATCTTAAGCAGGCTCCACGCCCAGCGTGGAACCTGTTGCAGGGCTTGATCTCAGTAGATCATGACCTGAGATAAAATCAAGAGTCGGATGCTTAACTGACTGAGCCATCCAGGCAACCCAATCTTGTTTTTCATTAAGTATTTATTGAATGTCTACTATGAGCTAGCCCCGCCTGTAAGTATTAGGATCAGGGGTCTAATTTCAAATAAGAAATAGTGTTCTTGTCTTCAAAGCTAATTATCATCTGCTTGTAAATAAGGTAGGTATTAATCACTTTTTCAGATGAGAAAAAAGTGTCTCTGAGAAGTCAATAACTAGCCCAAGACAACCAAAGTAGAAACGGTCACAGCAGAGATGGGACTCGGAGCTGGCTAGTTCTAAAATCTGCAATGTCTCAATGACACACAGGTGCTCTGTACACCACCCTGGAAATTCACTGTGAGGCTCATGTTCTCTACACATAGTCTGGAGCAGGGCCAGCTAGAGCTACAGCCTCTCTACATGGCCCTCGCAGTAAGAATCCTCCCCGCCATGTTCAAAGAATTGTAAAGCAGCAAAAGCAAAACCAATACAAATAAAAGAGAATATGCAACAGACATGTATGTAGCCCTGCAAAACACAAAGTGTTTACTCTCTGACATTTTACAGGAAAAGTTTGCCCACCCCTGACTTGGAGTGTCAGGAGTAAAATCCATTCCTCTATAGTCGTGTTTTGCTTTGTCTTAATAACATGGCTCATATGCTTCAAAAATAGCCACCACCATCATCAATTATTCCACCCACTGTTCCATGAGTAAATAAATGCCCTCTCACAGCATTCCTTGGGAAGGTGATTTCACATGTAGTTATAATTCCTGATGAGAGAAGCTGATCCCAGGCGGAGTGGATGCAGAGGGAAGCCACGCTGTTCGTCTAAAGCATCATTGCCAGCTAATGGGATTTTTCTTTCCCAAGTTATCAGAATCTGTGTGGGAGGGGGCAGTTTGATGGAATCAGTGCTTTCACAGACATCGACAACAACTACATTGGAAAAATGCACCAAGGCTTGGGCTCTGGCGGGCTATCGACTTAATATGGATTGAGTCGGGAAGAAAAAGCACTGCACGTTGCACAGTTTGCCCGTCCCACCTTCTCATTAAAGTCTTGGCTGCGGGTAACTCAGTGGGCCTGTTTCTCCCCAGCTCCCAGCTGAATGAATCAGTCATGCTAGGGGTAATAATATACCATTTCATGGCGCTTTGGAAGGAACTGCCATAATTCAGCATGAAAACCCGCTCTGATTACTATTTACGAAAATAAAGCCTGCCCATGCCACCAGGCACTTGGCTTGGCCATCACCGGCCACTCCCATCTCTGTCTTGGAGCAGGTGACCCAGGTGGGGAGATGATGAATAGCGGCTCTGGCCCAGCCTCCCCTGGCCTGCCGGCCGCCCGATTATTTAATTACAGTGTTCCAGCTTCAGCACTTCGCCTTACCTGGGAATGTAAGTGAAATGTGTCAGAAATAAAGAAATAAATTACAAGATAAATCAATAGGAAAGAACCGCGCAAATTGGCATCGTGGTAGAGATCTGTTTATCCAAAGGCTTTCAAAGTCATTTAGACCTACAAGGGAAGGAAAAAAAAAAAAAAAAGACAAAAACAGGATAAGTCGGGGAGATGGTGGGAACACGAGGGAGATGTCTGCGTGCAGACAGCCCAGCCTGTATCTGCCTTGGCTTCACGCGGAGCCCCTGAGGTCAGGCCTCATGTTCTCCTCCAACGCAGGCGCCAAGACGCGGTTTTCTAAGTGGAAAATTTAAAACTAATTTTTCACCTTGAGAGAGAGGTTTCCTTCTGTTTAATGCTTACTCAGGCAAGACAGCAAATCTCAAAAGCAAACAAATTGGAGGCCTTCTGCCAAAACTCCACTCAGACAGAAAGGAAGATGGGAGAGGACACCTCTCCCCTTGGCTCGGGCCAGAAGGCAGTCCTGGGCACAGCTCTGAGAGCCAGGCCTCTTTCCCCCACTAATCTGATTGTGACAGCAGGCCCCCATGTCTCTAAGGCATTTTGCTTATTATTTTTATAAATGTTGAGCGTGTGCACATGTAACCATTCCCATGTGTGGGCTCCCCGCATGCCACCAAGTGGTCTCAGACAACAGCTGGGTGCCCTACAATTCAACTCAATTCTGACACCATCTGCCTGGAGGCAGCATTGGATACCACCAGTGAAGGGCTCGGACCTACAAGATTGTCCCCCCCTGCTCCGATGTCAGATGCTGGTCACATATCCAGGTTGTCACCTTTGCTTTGGATTGACCAGATTGGAGCTTCCATTGATCCCCCTCATTGGGTTTGATGACTTTGCTAGGGCAGCTCACAGAACTCAGAGAGTTTTTACTTACTAGATTCATGTTTTATTACAAAGAATATAACCCAGGAACAGTCTCATGGAAGAGTGGCATGGGGGGAAATGTGGAGACCACCCACAAATGGTAGGGATAGCACTCTCCCCAAATCTCTAAGTGTTCACCAACTGGAAGAGCTTTGAACGTCCTTTTGGATTTCTAGAGAGGCTTTGCTACATAGGCACATCTGATTAAATCATCAACCGTTGGTGATGGACTCACTCCAGCCCCCCTCCCTCTGCTCACACTTCCAACCCTCTAATCACATGGCGGGGACTCCTGGCAAGCAGCTCCCACTCTGCTCTCCAATGTCACTTAATCAGCACAACAGGTCTAGCTGAGTAGGGTTTGCTACAAATACCAAGACTCTTATCACTCAGGAAATTCCAAGGGTTTTAGGAGCTCTGTGCCGGAACAGGGGATGAAGACCAAGTCTATTCTTGTTATAAACCACAGCATCATAGCCTGGATATGTGAGAGTGTTTCCAGACCTTCAAGCTCTGCTTATGAAAAATGAGGGACTGGGGACACAGACCCTGTCTATCCCCTATAAATAGTGTATTAGCTAGGAAATATTGATTTTTAAGAGAGAGAGAAGAAAAAAAAAAAGAAGCACAATTTGATTTAGCCTCAAGCAATAAGAGCAACACCAACTAGAGACAGGTTGGGAGAAGAGGGGTGTTGCTAACTTTACACAGATCAGGGGTTCAGTTTTGCTAATTTCTCCTCTCCCTCTGCTCCCCTTCTTCTCCCATCTTGTCTGCGGCTCGTCCTCCTCCATCCTCTTCCGTGTCTCTATCTTCTCTCCTGGTCTGTGTTTTCAATGGCTTGCACAGAGAACTGATGCTAGTGGAGCCCCAGGCTTCCATGATCACACGTAGGTGCCCTTCCTTCTCCTGCCAGCAGGAGATGACTTCCCAGGGAGGCTTGGTGATCCACCCTGCTGGGGTCAACGTCCTTCCCAAGCTGTAAAACTCTTGGCACAATGTATAACCTACAATAAGCCACCCAATCCAGGTATATTACCTGAATCCTGGGCTCCCTAGACCTCTTATCTCTGCCCCCTCCACCCCGAATACCCACCCACCTGCCCTGGGACATGGAAATTTAGTGATAAGCTTCCCCCAATTTGGCCAGCATGAGGGGTATCCCACAGTCTGGGGCTTTCAATACTAAAAATGATGACAGTCCTGGGCAAACAGGGCTGGTCAGTCACCCTTCCACTAATGTATACTTCCTGGATTTCCCCCCTTTTGTTATGGATCATCTCGTGCTGCCATAAAGAAAGATAACTCTATCCTTTTCACTTGATATGACAACCATGGTGAAATTTCCATTTAGGAGAGCCACGCTTCAAAATAAAACCTGTTTTATAAAATCATTAAACCCCAAGGGGATCTTTTCCATAGATGCCTTTAAGGAACACCTAAGGAGTTATGTACACACCGATGCCTTTCTCCTGAAGTGATATATCAAAAATGCTGTCATCTATCCCAAGTTTTGACATTACACAGATCAATACCAAATGAAAAACACATGGTAGCTGTACCAGCTGCATTCATCAGGACTTTTTTTTTTTTTAAAACACAAGAACTATTCACCAAGGGGAAATTTTAGAATATAGTGTGGGTTTCCTATATTTAAGGGCCTTAATATTTTCAGAGACATCAAAGTCAAAATTAAAAGTAATCAAAATTTTTTTAAAAAGTAGTTGTTGTATCTATCGCTTGAAAAATATCACCCCCAGGAGTCAGTGGCATATAAAACTGTTATAACACGCTAAAGGGGAGTTACAAAGTCAGAGAGGAGGGTAAAGGGAGAGGAAGAAGAGCAAGAGAGAGCAGACTGCAAGGAGAGATACTTGGGGACTAGGAGAAAGGAACTTTAAAATGAAAGGAAGAATCTGGCAGGTGAAAAGACAAAAGAGAAGGAGGGTAGAGAAACAGTCCCTTGGTCCCCATTTTCAACAAAACTCTGGCAGCTTCTTGCATTAAGACAGTGGGGTTTTTTTGTTTGTTTGTTTTTAAATTACATCACATTCTGCTTACAGATGTTGTAATTTAAATTTCTTGATGAGATCTGGGGAATGCCTTTATCCTTTCAATGGAAACATCATTTATTCCGAGGAGCGTAGTAAGAATTCTGTTTAGAAAAAGCTATTTTAAGAAGTCAGATTTCTCTAATGACCATTATATCTACATATTGGAAACTGCCAAAAGGTATTTTAAAAAATCTGGTAAAATTATATTCAGTATTTGTAATCTCCAACTCTTAAAAGCTTTTAATAATACTTATGAAAGAAAAATCAATGACTGTATCCCTGACTTTATTCCTGGAAGGTTGCTGTAATGCTTTGAGGTAGAGCAACCATACTATGACCATGAGTATGAGAACCATGTTCTAAGGATGCATAAAAAAAATTTAGAGGTAATCTTGGTTCTCATGATACTCGTGATATGCTATATTAGTCCTGGACTGCCCAAACCCAGACGTCTTTTTACATTATAAAAATGAACTCTGTCTTCCACTTCTAAATGTGAGAGCATTAGAAGGATGAGTCATAATCTCCCACTGTATCACAAACTATGAGAAAGTTGGATATACATATAACATATATATACACACACACACACACACACACACCTCACAACTACAGAAAAAAAATCTCACTATATCTCTACATTACAATCATGTTCAGATATTCAGATGTCAACAATAAATTACACAGGTCTGGGATACTAGAGCAAAGGGAAAAATATGAGTTAATCTCTAGCTCTCTGCATTCTCCAGGGAAGGAATATCCAGATTATGTTCACAGGCAGAGAAAACCCAAAAGATTCCAACAGCCTCACTGATTTGAGGATATGGAGTTCAACAAATATTTGGGGAGGCTGATGAGCCTGGAGATTAGAAAGAAGAGTTTTAGGAAGAAGGAAGTTATGCTGTGGTTGAAGAGTATGAAGTTTCAGATATTTACAATGTTATTAAGTTCTAGAGATCTAATATAAGGCATAGTGACTGCAGCTAATGATACTGTATTGTACACATAAAATCTGTCAAGAGAGTCCAACTCAAGAGTTGTCATCACATGTAAAAAAATGGTGACTATGCAAAGTTGTGAGTATGTTAGCAAGCCTCACTGTAGTAATCATTTCACAATGTATATGTATATCAAATATTAAAAATTTTATAATATATAATTATACATAATTTTAAATATCTAGTTTATAATTATACATAAGATTTATAATAAGTTATATAATGTATATAATATATATATTTTTATATTTGATCTTAGCTAAAAGGCTGAAAAATAATATGTAATTAATTTTTATAAAGATAATAAAAAATAAACAGCTATGACAAGTAGAAGGCAATTCTAAGATGGATTTTTTTTTCCAAAATTAAGTTGTTGAAAGTCTGTAACAAAATCTTTTCCTCCTCTGAAAGTAAGTAGGAGGAGGAGGGGGAGAAGAGGAGGAGGAGGGAGTTATGCTGGAAAGGAATGCCTCAAATTTGCACAGGGATCCTTTGAGTCTTTGCTGAGCATGAAGTCACATATGCAGAGCAAAGTCATAAAAGGCTAGACAAAGAATGGAGGAGTTTTAAGCATAACAATTCTCAGAGATCATATAGTGTGGGGAGATGTTCAAGCTTTAATCAGAAAAAAAAACACAGCATCTTTGGTTTTACCTGAGGCATTCAGGGAAGACTCTAGAAAGATCATAACTTAGTAATAAAGCTGAAGTACCTCTGAATTCAAGATTTTCCAATACTTGCTCTAGAAAAGCTGGATCATGAAACAAGTCTCAACAAATTTAAAGATACTTGAACCTATAGATTCAAGATTATCATAACCCCAACCCTGGTGGTATTTTTCATGGAAATTGACAAGCTAATTCTAAAATATATTTGGAAATTCAAAGGAACTAGAATAACCATAGCAATTTTGGAAATGAAGAACAGAGCTGGAGGACTTACACTACTTGAACTTACTAATTAAAGTATAATAATCAAGGCAGAGAATTGAAATAAAAATAGAATAAAAAAATAGCATAAGTATGAGTATATAGGTTAATGGAACCAAAGAGAGCATCTATAAATACAGTGCATATCAAATGATTTTCAACAAATACCCTGAGGCAATTCAGTATGGGGAAGGATAATAGTTTCAATAAATATTTCTGGGATAGCTGGAGATCCATTTGGAAAAAGATGAACTTCACATTATATCAAAATTAACTAAAAGTGGATCATATACCAGAAGCCAACAACTAGCATTATAAACGTGCTAAAAGAAAAGTTATAGCTTTGGGATAGACAAGATTGCTTAGGACATTAAAAGCCTGAACCATAAATGAGAAACAATGATAAGTTGAACTTGATCAAAATTAAAATCTTCTGTTCTTTAATAGCCACTGCTAGAGGGACAGAAAAGCAATTAAACTGAGGGAATATATTTGAATATATATATTTTTATCTTGAAAATATCTAAATAGGTGTATATATATACAGATATATGACAAAGATATATATGTATTTAATCATATATATATATATATATATATATATATATATATATATATATCCTTGACTGATATATCTGATACATATATAGCCAATAACAAGATAAGGAACCCAATAAAACATAGGCAAAAGTTTCAAACAGACACATCACATAAAAAGATCTAAAATTACCAATAAGCACATAAAAATAATCAATATTATTGGCTAGCAGGGGAATGAAAAATCAAACCACAATAAGATATCATTTAGCCATTTTAGAATGGCTAAAATAAAAAACACTGGTAACAGCAGTTGCTGGCAAGGATATAGAGCAATTGAAAGTTCCAGGGAATCTGAAATGAGATCACACTTAGACAACACATTCAATATTTCTTATAAAATTAAATACACTTGCTATATGTCCCACGAATTCCACTCTTAGAAATTCATCAAGAAATGAAAACATATGTACATACAAAGACTTGAATGTCAACATTCATAGCACCTTTATTTCTAATACTCTAAAACCAGAAACAATTCAATGGTCCACCAACAAATGAATGGATAAACAAATTGTGGTATATCCATGCAGTGGAATATTATACAGCTATAGGAACAGAATGAACTACAGACAAATAGAAAAATATCAAAACAGTAAGCTGACACAAAAAGCTACAAACTCAATGAATCACTGTACATGAAACCCTAAAAAAACACAAACCTGATTTCTACTGACAAAAAGCAGATCCGTGGTGGCTGGAAAGTGAGAGAGGGCCCAGG
This sequence comes from Canis aureus, assembly GCF_053574225.1. Classification (NCBI taxonomy): domain Eukaryota; kingdom Metazoa; phylum Chordata; class Mammalia; order Carnivora; family Canidae; genus Canis; species Canis aureus. The sequence continues at coordinate 43,669,599 of NC_135618.1, forward strand.
GAATTACTGAGGAAGGTCACAACTGGGATTTTTGTGGTATGGAAATTTCTAGGTATTGATCATAGTGGTGGTGACTTACATGTTTTTATTTGTCAAAACTCATTAAACCTATGCTTAAGGTGGATACATTTTATGTATATAAATCCCATCTCCAAGTTGATTAAAAATGTTATGGAGAATTATGACCCAACAGCAAGTGTGTAAGTCAGGATATGAAACAATATAAAATTTGAACTCATCATTTATAGTAAACACATCTACTCCTATACAAAGTTAAGCCAAAGAATCCAGAATAAAATTTTTAAAATTAATTTGCATAGGCAGAATTTCAACATTTTATTTCCTGTTAATTTTATGTTTTCTGTGATCAAAGGTGTTGGTTTCATAATCTGGAATAGTAATAAAATGATTTTCCTAAACGCTAATATGTCCTACATCTCGTGGTCGGCACTTTACTTTAGGTTCCTGGTTACACCCAGATTAGGGCTTGGATGACCCTAGTCCCTGATTCAACTGACCAATGTCAAAATCTCTCCCATTTCCTTTGTTTGTGGTGGTGTTTTCTTCTCTGGCTCGGAAATCAATGGTTTCCAATACCACTTCCCCAGAACATGGGCTGTCACTGGAGTGTTCATGTGTCACCAGGAGGGCACATGGATGCACAGATTGCTAGGACCTCCCTGTAGGTTTCTGATTCAGTAGGTATAGAGCAAGGAGAGTCGAAGTCAAAAGTGTAGTTCATGGGTATCACAAATTATTGCCACGTGAAAATAAATGGTAGGTATTAAATGCCTATTGTGATTCAAGTCATGAGCTGGGGCTTTGCAAAGCTTTCTCACTCAGTCCAGAAATAAAGTCCTAATTCAAGAAGTGGTACTATCCCCATCACTGTCTCCAACAAAAGAAAAAAAAAAAATAACACAAACACAAGGACCCATAACTATGTAGCACTATGCTTGAAAAAGCAGACTTAACTCATAATCTGTAGGAACTACAGAGGCAATTTAAAATAATTGAGTAAACAATTGCCTTTTTTTTGAGGAATGTTCTGAGCTAATTATCTTTTTACTATTTATTATTCTCATTACACAGGAGTAACTTCATCAATGACACTTGAGGCTTTACATTCTTTACAAGAATGGTAAATACAGCCCCGTTATCTCCAGTGTCCTCATCGTTTTCCATCTTGAGCTCTCCCAACGAAATACTTGGCACTGACTTATAATAACGACATGTATTAAGTGCGTGCTGTGCCCCAGCATTGTTCTGAAGGCTTCACATATATTGATTCACTTAATCTTCATACCCACATGGAAGACCAGGTACAATGATTCTTCCTTTGCCTCTGTCTTTACATTGCATTTCTCAACTTTCAGTTTGGTGAGCCAACACCTTACCTAACTGCCTGGCCTTGGGTTCAACATCTTGAACTCACAGTGCATTGTTTTTCCATTCTGACATTTCACCTTCTAAGAAAAACCATGGTGGGAGAATTTATAGCAGTGGAACTTTATATTTAATGGGGACGGGGGAGGGAAATGGGGCTTAGATGAGAAACTCTTTTAAGAGTAAGTTTGGAAAGCATATAAAATCCCATCTCTGAATCCCTTGAAATATTGGGAAGACCTAAGAGACTGGGTTTCCTAACTTATATATTGGATGGGAAGTTGGACATGATCTTATTTAAACATTAAAAGACAAATAAAATAATAAAATAAAATAAAATAAAATAAAATAAAATAAAATAAAAGACAAAAAGAGGACACCTTCACATAACTGGGGGAGTTGGGGGGCATGTCATTCCTGTCACCAGGACAGAGGAAGGCATGTAGCATCTGACTTCTGCTACGGCCCCAAGTTCAGGAATGTTGGAGTTAGTTTTGGAATTCAGCAGTTTGAGTTGGATTCAACTTGAATTAATTTTTTTTAATTTTAGAATTATTTATAGCTTTTTTGAAGTATTAGTGTAAGATAAAAATCATGTGTATTTAAGATACATCCATTGGGCAGCCCGGGTGGCTCAGCGGTTTAACGCCACCTTTAGCCCCGGGCCAGATCCTGGAGACCTGGGATAGAGCCCCATGTCGGGCTCCCTTCATGGAGCCTGCTTCTCCCTCTGTCTGTGTCTCTGCCTCTCTCTCTGGTCTCTCATGAATAAATAAGTAAAATCTTAAAAAAAAAAAGATACATCCATTACCTAATGAAGTTACTGTGTGTGTGCATGTGTGTGCGTGTGTGTGTGTGTTGAGAACTCTTGAGATCTACTTTCTTGGCAAATTCCAACTCTACAATGCATTATCATTAGCTATAAACATCATGCTGTACATTAGGCCTCCAGAACTTATCTTAAATTGAAAGTTTTTATCTTCTGACCAGTATCCCAGTATCTCTGCATTCCTCCCAACCCCCAGCCGCTCGCAACCACCACTCTGCCCTCAATCAACTTCAATTTCTTGCAGCATTCTTGACTTGAGTGAGTATCAAGTATAATTTTAGGACAAATTTCTCCACCTTTTTTTTTTTTTAGTTTATATGGATTGCTCCTGCCCCCTCTTATGGAAAGGGAGAGAAGTGTAAAGATGAAGGTGGTTTGGGGTACATTAAGAAAGAGGAGGACATCACTCTGAGGAGGATTTCATTCCAGATCTCTCATCTGAAATGAGTCTTGAAGAATGAGACTAGATCAAAAGAAGAGGAGGCAAAAGGAACAGTAGTCAGAGAGAACCACATGGACGAATGTGCAGGGGCAAGAAATAGCAGAATGCATCCTTCAAGAAACCTGAAATTCCATTAGCCTGCCAAGGGGGTAAAATGTGTGACAAGACATAAGCTGGAGAAAGGGCGAGAGCCAGCTCCTGAAAAGCCGTGTGTCCCTTCATCTTGACTACTCGGCTACAGGGGAGGAAGAGAGCACCATCTTCCAAGCAAGCCCCTTCCTGACCATCTCTGGGGAGGTGTGTCTTACACAGCAGGCCTGTGTATGCAGCTAGTGTTTGAAAAGCTTTTCCTTCATGTTTCTTGATAAAGAAGGTTTTGCAACATCACTCACTACATTAAAATGCTTTCTTAGCTTCAGGGGATTGAAAGCATTTTTATTATGTTCCAACATTATTTATCCTTCCTGTACACAAGAGTGAAAAGCAGAAATCCAAAGAGAAAAATCCTTCTAATGTCTAAAACACAGCCGTGGTCCATTTGTCTGCTACTGCAGAGGTTGAGAGATGACAAAATATGTAAGAGGAGGTTGTATCTGCCCCCACCTTCCCAGGATATGTAGACAGGTGGAGACACGCATGGTCCATGACTCACCACCAATCCCTCATCCTCACCCTGGAAACCCCATTTCCACAGGACGCACAGCAGACCTGCCTTCCTCTACCAAGCCCCAACTATCTGGGTCACATTGTCTGCAAGGTCCTCCAAGGCCAGTCTTTGATCAGAAAGAAAATCATCTCCCAAGTGTGACAATTAAATAGTATCAGTAGGCACTAATGCATTTGCAGGAAATTCACAAACTCTTATTATTTAATAACAGAAATTAACTTTTTACAAAAGTGTCCAAATGGCCTTATGACAGAAACTTAATCCAAATCAACTTGAGGTAACTATCTGAGTGAAATCAGCATTTTTTGGACAACTCAAGGGTTGTGCTATGTATTTCCACAAGGGATATATATATATATATATATATATATATATATATATATCACAGAGGGTTGTTGTTGTTTTTTTAACACCCCTCAGATGGAGGAGACTTTGCTCATCATATCTATCCATACTAGAATTGACTCGGATGGACTTTACCATGACGGGGTCAGCTGTATACATCTATCCCGCTGGAAATAGCTGAGTAGTGACTATTTTCCATCTGGTCCTCAGGTTATAGGCCACTCTGTGTCTTGTCCATGCCTTGGTAGGTCAGCCATCTATCTCCCATCCTGGGGACCCCAGCAGGCATGGTAGGTTTCTCTTAGGCTTCCCACCTTGCATGCCCTGGTGCTTTCCCTCTTTCCTGATGACAAATGAAGGCATCACAGCCACCTCTGCATGAGACCAGATGCCTCCTTGGATTTCACAGGAAATAATGCACAGCTTCCCTATAGCCTTGGATCCCCTCCCTTAGCTGGGAGTGCTTCCTGGCACAAACAGGTTTGTTGACTTATGGAAGTGCACAGAGTACAGGGTCTTCCTGGGAGATTGAACAGCCTCCAATTCTAAGCTGCTTTGCTCCTTCCTCTTTTGAAATCTTAGCTGCTGCACATTTGTGCACATGCATTTTAATTTATATAAATACTTTGGTTGTAAACTTAATTTTGTCCCTTTTATTTCTTTCATTGAGCAAAAATCCTTGGCCTTCCTTCTCATCTCTCCTTTTGTCAGTCTTAGGAAATCTAATTTAGCGCAGGCAGGAGAAAATACACTGGACAAGGCCTCGGCATTTAATTCTAAGAGGCTTAGAATGCAGTTTCAATATTCTCTATGATCTCCCATTCCTTGGGCGGTGGAGGCTCAAGGGACAGGGACAGAAATAAGGGACAAAAAATTAATTTCAGAAAACAAAATCCCAGAAGTCAAAAATATAAAGAACGATTACTTTACCATGTGACTATTGGACAGTCACAGAGTCCAGCCTCTTCTAGATGTTTTTTATACCAGGACACTGAGACATTTCCCTTGCTTGCACAGACCACCCTTCACTCCGCGGTGTAGCCTTGATGTACTTTACTCTGATGATACACTTTCCACCAGGGGGTGCCCTGCCCCCTAATCAATTGGGGCATGAACACTCCCAGTTCTTGTCAGCCACACATTTGCAGACCATCTCCCGTGTCACCGCCTCAAAGGGAATTCAAATTAACTTGAGTGTGTTGATTTCCACTCATCTTGCTCTCATCTGATTTCCAAGTTGGGGGAGTTCTTGCCTATGCTTCTTAGTGAAAGAGATAATAATAGCACTGCAGTCAAACAGAACAACAGACTCTGAAATAAAGGCAGACCTAGTTCCTAATCTTGGCTCTGCTCCTTACTGAGTCATTTTCGGCTCCTGGTGCCCATTTCCTTAATAGCGAATTACAGATAATAATGAACAGTGCTGTAGCTAGGGGTGGGATGAAATAATGTCTATGAAGCGTTAACACTACCTCGCACCTAGTAAGAGCTCAATGGTAACGCTTTGTATTTGTTATGTCCTTCAGTGGCCTTTGTTTTACCCACTTCATTGATATGTAACTCATCTCTAGAGTGACCAGGAAACATAATAGGATGAGAATCTACTGTGTGGTGTGACATTTTTTCCACAGCAAGTAGAAAAATGGCCTCCTTCGAAGGAAGGGCCTTCACCTACAGAATAGCTTTAAAATACTATGCCAGGCACCGCAAAGCAATTCTAACACATGAAGTCTGAGACGTCAAGAAAACCTTGGCAGGGCTATTTCTCTGGGGGCCCCAGAGGATTCGAACAGGTGCACAGTCTTGACCTCACACAGCAAAGGCACTATTTTTCTCAAGCATGAAGCATGACTGCACACTTCGTAGAAGACCTGGAGGCCATGGCCTCGGGAAATTGGAAGCTTGGAAAATAAGCACTCAAAAGGTGAAATGCTTCATCTGGTTATTAGAGAAAAAGAGAAAAATGTTTGCCAGGAGTGGGGCCTTCAGCATCCACATGGATATGCTGAATGCACCCACCACGGTGTCCTTGGCTTGTTGTTTGAACGCTGTCACCCCACGGGAATGGAGAGAGGGTAGGAGCTTCCCAGCCTTCATCACTGAGATCTGCACATTCTGAGAGGGATTTGAGTGGGGCACAGGGGATGGCAGTTTCTCTGATTATTTTTTTAAAAATGTTGTATTCCCCAAAAATGTGTATTCAAATAGAAACCAGGGAAATATAACAGTCTTCCATAATCCCACCCCCAAGAGATAGTAACTGATCACCACCTGCTGTGAGCTCTTTCTCTGTCTTCCTCCCTTCATCTTCAAACAACCCCCTCCAGGGATATTTCCATGCCATTGATATCTTAAATTAGATAGTGCAAGGACTTCCAGGAAATTTACTGAGTTGCAGGATGCCTCACCAGAATCCAGTTCTGGAACATTTTCATCACCACCCCCTCCCCGCTGTTAGATCCTTCATGGTCATTTAGAATTAATCTCTGTTGCCTTCCCAACCCCAGGTAACCACTGATTTATGTTCCACCTTTATAGATCTGCCTCTTAGGAAGAACTGCATAGATATAGACTCATACAGCATGTGGTGTACTGTCTACCGTCTTTCACTTAGCAACGTGTTATGAAGGCTCACCTGTGGTGTAGCATGAATCAGTATGTCACTCCTTTTCATGGCTGAGTAATATTCCACGGGGTGGAGAGCCCACATTCTGTTCCTCCGCTCACCCACTGGTGGGCATTCAGGGTGTTCTGAATGTGGGGGTTAATACAAATTGCGCCTCTGAGAACGTGCACGTGCTACTCATATGTTTTGGTATCTCTAGGGTCTATACCAAGGCATGGAAATGCTGGGTCATCTGATAAATATGTTTAACTTTTTAAGAAACCACCAAACTCTCTCACAAAGTGTCTGCATCACTTTACATCCTCAACAGTAATGCAGGGTTCCCACTCCTCCACCTCCTCGCCAACTGGTTATCGTCTGCCTAGTGGATGACAGCCATTCCAGTGGGTGTGAAATCTATTTGTACCTCGACAGGGCTTTATTTAATCAGAGGAATCATTAAGATGGAAGCCTCAGAAATCCTTCGCCACCTTATCGCATACGCAAACAAGTCATGCTCTTCCACTTATCAAGAGTTTTGCTTTCTTTTCACTCAGTTTTTCCCCCTCTTCTCTCCATTAACATACTCATGTGCATGAATACATATTGTGTGTGTCACAGTTTAAATTATTCTGAGGAAACCTGGCAAGGCAATTGCTGCACAGGTGGGATGTTCTCCTTTCTTATGCCCACGCAGACCTTGCTAATCATTTCTGCTGGGTGCACACAAGACCTCAGAATCGTTTTGCAGCACAGAGTTCCAAGCAGCTGTTATCAACCAATTGGCAATGACACAAAGAGTGGACTCAGTTTATCATGCTCAATATATAATGTTCTGTACGTTGCTTTTTCATCAATTATATTTATATCGTATGTATTAAACATTCTTTGTGAAAACAATTTTAATGGTCTATAATATTCCATCATATGAATATACTATAATTTATTTAACCATTCACATATTTTGAATATATAATATCTCACTGGTTTATTTCTATTATAAATAATGCTACAGTGAATATATTATATATTTGTATACCCTCAAAGTGGAATTATTGGATCAAAGAGTAAAAGGTTTTTGAATCTCTCAACACCTCAGGAGGGTGTTCTTAAAGGATAACATTAGTTTTCACCCAATTTTTCTGATGGTTGGAGGTCTAGGCTGGTAATAGCTTAGAACATCTCCTGAGATCCTAGAAGGATGGTAGAGCTTTCTTAAGTTCTTATTTAGCCCTTGGAATTGATGAGACGTCCCTGGCAGGTTTATTATGTAAATAAACCTGTTTTTAGTTTTTCTATTCAAAATGGCAAAGATACTATTTCTTCCTTATTTACTTGTTCTTTTACTAAGTAACTATCTCTAGAAACAACCTTCAAAAGCTGGTAAAATAGCTCAAATCGCAGGATCTGTTGAGTGTGCTCTAGGAGGATGTAAGCAGGGAACTAGACATAGTGGGTAGAGCTGGTTTCTTCCTTGGGGAAGAGAGACTGGGCTCGGCCCAGGGTCCTGCCTCCACAGGAGGATTTCAGCATGGAAACAAACAGAGGCTGCACACAATGTTGGGGGCACAGGCCATCCCAGAGGGGTCAGATGGCTCCCTCTCATACTGCACTGTACGATCTGGTTTCACTTCCAACTTCCAGGAATGACAGTCAATTCTGAGTCAAGCCCCCAGTTGCTCTGGGTCCTGTGCACCTGGGACTGTGTATGTCACAGTATCCCTGGGGTCTGAACAAGACTGTAACACATCACCCAGAGGCAGACTTCTGGGCAGAAGGTTTCCATCAGATGTTTTCCCCTAAAATCCTTCTCCTGTGTTTAGTAATATACCTCTAGCTCTCTATGCCTTTGCTTTTCTTAAAGAGTTCAAGCAAACCGATATAGCAAAATGTCCATTACAAGAATTATCATGGCTATTTCTTTACTCTTGAAGGCATGATGATGATGAATTTAATGCAGCCAGGATTTAGGGTTTATGTAGTCAATGGAGGTTAGGGCAGAAAGCAAGTGCCAGGAGGCTAGGGGTGCTGCGCTACTGACTGCTGTACCCCAATACGTAGTAGATGTTCTAGAAAGATTAGTGAGTGCGACAACGTATGTAAAGATTCTTAGTAGCTTTAACATGAGCGAAGGCATACCTTTGACACAACAATTTCACTCCAGCAGGAAGGAGCATGATGTCCTCCAAAAGACATGTGCAAAAACGTTTATCATAGCATTACCTAAAATATCTGAAACTATTAATAATCCTAATTTTCCTCAACAGTAGAATGGGGTCGATACATTGTGATACATACAATTTGAAAAGTAGGATGATGCAGGGCAATAAACATACAACTAACTACAGTAATATCACCACAGAGATGACATTGAATAAAAGAAGTCAGACACAAAAATGTATATGTTGCATTAACCCCTACAGATGAAGTTCAAAGATAGGCAGACATAGTATAGTTGTCTGTACTATGGAATTGACCCTCCTATGCAGCAGGAAGTTCACACAGAACTCTTGACTCCCAAAACTTAACTACTAACAGCCTACTGTTGACCAGGAACCTTATGGATAACATAAACAGTCTATTGACTCATGTTGTGTATTATACGTATTATATACCCTATTCTTATAAGAAAACAAGCTAGAGAAGAAAAAATATTATTAAGAAAACCATAAGGGAGAGAAATACAGTTATAGGACTGTACTGTTTTTACTGAAAAAAAATCCACATAGGAAAAAAAAAGAGAAAAAAATCCACGTAGAAGTGGACCCACACAATTCAAACCTGTGTAGTTCAAGGACAACCATATTCAGTGATAGAGATCAGAAAAGTAACCTGGGGGAGGGGCAGTGGATCTTGTCTGGTATGGAGCAAGAATCAATAGCTGAAACCATCCCATATGTTAATTTGAGTGTTATTTCGGTGGATGCAAACCTACCTATGAACTCACCAAGCGATGTGTTTAGATTTACATGTTCTGCCCTATAGAAGTTCTAGCTCAATTTTTTAAAAAAATGCGCTTCCTAGTACAGCATCACAGCTTTTCATAACCTGACTCTTCCCTCCCTCAGCGCTTATATTTTGCTATGCATATAAGCATATTTTGCTACTTATTGCTAACCAGTAAGTCCCTGAATACATACCACGTATTGCTTCACTATCAGGATTTTGCATGTTCCATTTCCTTCTCACTCCTCCTTTAAGCCTGAAAAACTGCTCTATAATCTTCAAATACCATTTTAAATGTCATTACTTTTCAGGATAATCTCTTTGTCACCTTTCCCCCAAGACTGCATTAGCCAGGTGTGCTTCTTTTCACCTTCCCAGCGCTGAGTATTTACTCGGAGCCCAAGCTGAAGCAAAATTGAGCGTTCTAGTCTGTCTCTCCTACTAGATTCTGAAGTCACCAAGGGCAGGGACCCTCTGCTGAGCCCTGGCTTACAGTACATTGCCAGGCACTTAGCAGGGCCACAATCGATGCACATTGCATTGAATTCTGAATCTCTCACTCTCAAGAACGAAGACGTAGCATCAGCAGCCTGGATTTTTCTCCTCCCAAGAGTGTTGGTGTTTGTAAGGGCTTTTGCTAATGCCACACTGACATGTTCTTTGCAAAGGGCCTGTTGGAAAATTAGATCAGGTGGTTTCCTCACTGTAACATATGACACTTTTCTAATTAGGGCAATGTTTAATTTACTGTCTCATGGCTTTTTGAATAAATATAAATTGTCATACTAAAGTGACAGGTGTAAAACCCAGGATGGCTGTGTTAGAGAGGTTAATCTGCTGTTAATCAAATCAGTTCTGCTTGACTTTCTCCCGGGGAGTGAGAGATAATGGCCCTGTTTAACTGGAGATTAGCCAGCTTTTGGCTGGAAATCCCTCAGGGCTCACCTGAGCCTCTTTGTGTCTTGTTCAGAATGAAGATATTCAAATGTGCTGATAATTAAAGTTGGGACCTTCTCCCTCCTTTGGCATCCCATGAAGTGAGGGCATTTTCCATGGGGCCTTTCCATTTACCAGAAGGATTTTTCTCTTAATCCCATAAATTCTGGAATATTCTAGAATATTACTACCTTCCCCCACAAAATTCTAAATCCCTGCCTGCAAGAGAATTGGAAGTCTCCATTCCCATCACCACAGCACAACTGGGGTCCTTGGGCATGACAGGGAGGTAGCCTTCTCTCTGATGTGGTCCATGAATGTGTCTCTGGCTAGGGACAGTTTCTAGTCAGAAGACAACGGAATTGTTGGCACAAGGAATTAGGAGATTGGGACACACATGCAGAATTTTTTTTAAATTTTTTTAAATTTATGATAGTCACAGAGAGAGAGAGAGGCAGAGACACAGGCAGAGGGAAAAGCAGGCTCCATGCACCGGGAGCCCGATGTGGGATTCGATCCCGGGTCTCCAGGATCACGCCCTGAGCCAAAGGCAGGTGCTAAACCGCTGCGCCACCCAGGGATCCCCACACATGCAGAATTGATCTGGGATCTAGGCAACCACCACGTAGGGAGTCTCCCAAACCTTTGTCAGGATGACATCATGGCCTTCCTGCTGTAAGGAGAACAGCCATGCTTTGTAATCTCAGGGATCCGCAGCCTCAAGAGCGCTGGGGTTCTTACAGGTGTCAGAGCAACACTATGATGGGCTTCAGCTCTAGGCATGAGGCAACAACCATGGTGAGTGGCTTTGCAGGCAACAAAGCAAAACGGATAGGAATGAGAAGGAACGCCCTATTCTGGGATTCCCAGAATTATCTTACAAAGATTTTGGGGAGATTGAAGGCTTCATTATATAGGTAGTGGAGAAGCAAACAGAATATGAATCACCATTCACTTGAACGGTCCATCAAAGGAAGGTGATGTGATGGCTGATTAAGACCAAGGACTACAGAATCAGAGTGCTAGGTTGGAGTGCTAGTTTACTATGCAAGTTATGTAGCTATGAACAAGTCACTTAACCACTCTGAGTCTCATTAGTCTTCTATGTAAAATGGGGCTGTTTGAATATGTGAGATAATATGCATAATGCGCTTAAAACAGTACCTGGCTGTAGAATCACTAAATAAGCATTAGTTTTCACCATTATAATCTCCATCATTATCACGAATTCATCATCATTATCATGATCACCATTATCATTGTTATCAGCATCCCCACCAACCAACAGCATCCCCACCAACCAACATCATTGTCAGTATTAGTACCTATAGAATATGGAGAACTGAGGAAATTTAAAACATTGGCTTTATCATCTCCACTATTTATAGATGAAGAAAGCATTGACCAGAAGCTTATCTGAACCACAGAGTTCATCAGCTAATGCTGAGCTCAGCTTTTTCATGTGCTACAATCCAATGTTCTTTCCAAAGAGAGGGTTGATATAGAGCAAAGAGCATATGAAAGAGGACAACAGTAAATACTGTAAAATTGTATATCCCCACTAATGTAAGATATGGCATTATTACACAATTGGTGGATTTGAAAAAAAAAAAAAAAGAACATGTCCCTAATTACTTGAATTTTGAGATTTTTTTTTTAATTTCCCACCTAGAGATTAATGATGTAGTAAGAACAGACATATTCTCTTGCATCTTTCCAGCTAACATTGCATTGTTAATCTCCCTGGTGACCCTGAATTGTCTCTGGATTTTCGGAGAGGCAAAACAATGTATCCACTTATTCTCCCATAACTCAGCCAGCATGTAAAACAAATAACTGGGTTGACACGTCTGAAGTGGTGTGTCATGGGCCAAACAAGGAAGCAAGACAGTCCTGCTCTTCTATTTATGGACTATAAACCCTTTACGGTGGCATTGATGAAGGGTTTATAGTCAGTACACAAGCTGGTTACACCATAAATTGTAATGTTATATGATAAACTGAGACTTTATAGCAGTAGTAGATATCAAAGAAAAAAATGAGTTGGAGTCTGAAAGGATCTATCATTGAAGATATTTGCTTCAAGTTTAAATATTCAAGCTTGTTTTTGTCTTCCTTTCATTCAAGCATTGGATAATTCATGTTCTTCTGAGTGGGGATTTATAGATTTACCTGGAGATCAACTCTGTGAAAAAGAGAGACAGAGGGAGAGGGAGAAAGAGAAAGAGAGAAAGAGAGAGAAAGTGAAGGTGCCCCGAATGGTTAATGGCATAGTGATGTGTACAAGAAATAGAAGGGAAACACTGAATTATTCAAGCATTTGGGCTTTCTATTTTTATACTGGCAGATGACAGGTAAGGCTTCCCCCCAGCGTGGGGCCTGCTAATATGGCACTGTTATAAGACATCTCGGTTACTATATCGAGAAATAGAAAATATTTACAAGGGAAATGTGTTGAACATAACTTAATTGCCTCTAGTTTACATTAAAGCTAAAAGCAGTGAAATGTCAACAAATGTTAATTTTGCGGCCTCTCTAATGGGCAGGCACTCTTTCAGTTCCCGATTCCGTCCTTATTCATTACCGAACCGAAATTGCTAATATTTACTTATTACTTATTTATATTTTCATTTGAAAGTAAAAATAAGCTCATTTGCCATAATAACGGCTTAATATTTCCAGTGCTCAGAAACTGTCTTTTTAAAGATTTCTATTAATGGCCTCTCAAAGAAGAAATCAGAGAGTTTTCACTTTTTGCATATGGAGTCTGAGGAAAGTATCATTAACTTAGAACATGATCATCATTCACTGTGGTGCTTACTTAGTGCTCTGGAAAATAAGGGGCTCTGATTCACAGAGAAAAGGAATGGCTTGACATTGGCTGAGGGCTAAAAGCAACCTGCCAAGAATGAGAGCTCAGAAGATCCATCCCAGAGTCTGGGAGTTTAGCCTCCCCTCATGTTTGCAAGCCTGAGATTATTTGGGGTTGACCTGCTGGAACGTCCCATCCCAAGTAACTTGGCCAGAGGTGGGAGGAATTGCCTTCTCTGAGCTAGGCGGCCTGCGGTCCGAGAGTTGTCAGGAGATGCTCTTGGGTAGGTATCAGAGACCAAATTCTTATCGATTGATTACTTGCACCTGGATTCTTAGAGGCCCCCAGATGGATGTTACCTGTGTGCTCCCAATTTTCTGAAAGAACTTCCACGGGCTGTAAGCTGGAGATCATCCCCATTGGCCTAGGCTCCATCTCCCTATCCACAAGCAGCTTTGGCCAATAGTTCCTGCACACCCACAGTGATCTTCCTAATCCGACTAGTCATAGAACAACCAAGCCCCCCAGTTTTTCTGAGACCTAAGGACTTCCTAGGACAGGAGACCTGAGATTTTAAATGCAGAGAATTTCCAACAAACCATGATGTGTTATTGGTCAGATGCTACTAGGGACCCTGAATTCCCAGAAGTGGCAGGGATAGAGAAATCCAGTTAGTGGCTCTAGGAATCTGCACAAAGCTCAGAGAGGGTGATAAGGAAGGTGCACAGTGATCTGCAGAGGTGAGGCTGCAGGTGGGGGCAGTGAATACCTAGCTGGTGGGGTCCTGAGCAGGGAAGGGAAAATCCAGACCACCTTGCACAACGATTCCGATGGACTGGACATGGCTGTCTGGAGATACGTGTTGGGAAGTACCCTGGAGCTATTTCACCAAAACTTCAGAGTGGGGAAATGGTAGCAGCAGGTGCATCACTGACTACCCAGATGTGGATGAGAGAGAGAGACTACTGACCAAGGACTGGGTGTGAACATGGAAACACTGATTTAAAATGAACTTTAAGGGCAGCCCAGGTGACTCAGTGGTTTAGCGCCGCCTTCAGCCCAGGGTATGATCCTGTTAACCCGGGATCGAGTCCCGCGTCCAGCTCCCTGCATGGAGCCTGCTTCTCCTTCTGCCTGTGTCTCTGCCTCTCTTTCTCTGTGTCTCTCATGAATAAATAAATAAAGTCTTTAAAAAAATAAAAATAAAAAAATAACATAAATGAACTTAAAAAAAAAATCTTACTGAATAAACTAGAAGCAGTCACAGCCAGCACAGGAAAATGAGAAAGCACACGCGACTTTGATATAGACGATGCTATGTCCTTTTCTCTCTGCATAAATATATTCTAAACAAATAACACTGTTTGTCAACCTATTTCTTTGGTTTGTCTTGTTTTCTGCAGAAGACAATATTGTTGAATAATATCTCCGTCATTAAACACCATTCTGCAGTTTTATCGCAGATGGCTGTGGAGTGTATTAGAACACAGAATATGCCCCCAAATGGCTTAAAAGCTCTCCCATCGTTAGACATCTGATCGCTAATGTTCACCCATTTTTGACCTACAAACATGGCAGTTTCGTCCGATTCAACCTAATGACACATTTGCTCCTACCCCAATCTAATAAAACATTTACTGTGCGGATAATGGTAATGTGCACTCTGCTGGCTAGGGTTTGCACACTTCCCTGGTGATGGCTTTGGGGGAAATTCCAGGAAGTGAGTTGGCTAACTTGAAGGATAAACTTTAATCGTAAGGACAACACATCAACTTTTTGTGCTGGAAGGGATCTGCAAGTCTCGCCGGCACTCATTGTAAAAAGGGAAAAGCTGTCCCTGAGGCTTTGGTGACTTGTTCACCAAAACAAGGCTGGGGACAAGTGACAAAGCACCAGGGACAACTCCTTCCAAAGACACCCCTTATAACTAAAGTGCAGTCCTGCCACACCGCCCAGCGCCAGTCCTGAAGGAATGAAAGCACCTGATCCTCTTGCCAGTGATGCAGATCTGATGAAGGCAAGATGGGCATTTGTGCACAGCATTTGGAGGATGAAGCTGAGGAGGAAGGGCATGGTCGGATCACTCTGTGATGCAGAATCAGAGCGAGGCTCTCCCAACTACAAACAGCTCTTGACATTCTATCTTCATCCATTTATTACTTCACTTATATTTATTACTTAAGGACAGAGAGTTGAATAACAAGGTTTTTATGCTGTTCTACTATCTCCATTTAAATAAATGCACTCAAAAATATAATTTTGTATCAATGCCCCCAAACCCACTATTTTTCTCATGTTCTCATGATTATGTCTTTAAGTACATCCACAGGCCACCAAAAACCATCCCATTTCCCAACAGGACATTGCACATTCTGGCAAATGCTACATGCAAAGATATTCTGAGGTCACTTCTCACTCTCCTACTTTTTAAGAAAAGTAAAAGCTGATGAACATGGTTTTTGTTTTAACAAAACTGCCTACTACAGATATTTAGAATTGAATTATAATTACAGTAACTGCTTTGGAGTTTCCAGCTTGGAAGAACTTGCCCTGCCCAAGGGTGAAGCGTTATTAATAATTGTGCATTGCTTTGCTGCAGAACCCTTTAGACTTTGCAGACAACCCACACATTGCTTACTTCCTTTCATTCTCAGGCAAGCAGGTGCGAGTTTGCAAACTGGCCGGTGTATAAAGGGAGGGAGGGGAGAGAGTGAAGGGACAAGCAGGCTACTGCAGACCGGCAGGTGCTGGGGTTGGCAAGCAAGGGGCCTTACCTTCGAGGCTCGTCCTGGGCGCTGTGAGGCCCCCCCCCCCCCATCTAAGGCTGGGTCACTAGGGTCGTGCCCTCTGGCTGACCTCCCGCATCACCTTCTCAGGGGCCAGGCCCGGCTTGGTCCCCAGCGCTGGGGCCCCTTGGTGGGTTGGGCATGGATCACGGGCAGGCAGCGGGGTCCCCAGCGGGGCACCCACCAGGGCGCCACGGGTCTAGGGTGCGCAGAGGCCTCGCGGGTCGCCCCCCCACACCTGACTCTCCCCAGGCCCGGGCCTTCCTGGGCCCAGCTCGCAGGGCAGCCGCTGCTAGCTCCATTTTACAGACAAGAACAGTGACATCTGGACGCTTGACAGCTTTATATTCACCCAGAAGACTCATTGAGGCTCTAAGATGGTAAGTCACGTTTCTTTATAATAGTATTGTGTATGTGCCCTACTAAGGATCAGTGGGAAAATCAAGTGGTTTATAATTTACAAAGGTCTTCGTTTTTGCCTTGTAAATGGGAACGCTTGTATCTGCCTTCTATTGCACTCTTGATTTACAAAAATCACTCATAGGACACTCAGCCAACTGGTCCGGCTAAGAGTTTTCTTTTCAAGCTAGTGGTTCTGGATGTGTGTTAGAGTCCCTTGGGGGTGCTTTTAAAATATACTGAATCTTTTGGTCGACACCCAGAGATGCCAATTTAATTGATTGGGATGGTGCCTAAAAATTGGTATGGAAAAACACAAGCATCTCAACCGATTCTAAGGACGTGTCCTGGGTTGAAAACCATTGGTTTACCAGCACTGACACTACCCAGGGTCTAGTTAGAAATGCTGACTACCTTTGGCAGTCAGAAGGTGATGAGGACAAGGTTTCCCTACTATTTGTATGTGCATTATTGTTTGAGAAGCCCTGTACTGCCAAGGGCAAGGGTCTACCCTGTGCATGTTTACCGGTGGTGATGTGGTTTATCGCTTACAGTGTTCCACCTGACGTTGATAACTGAACTCACCCTGGGAAAAAACAAGTAATGGGTGAATCAGTATATCACCCTCACCGTTTAGGACTGAAGACACATATATAACCTTCTTTGGCTCCTCCCAAAGATTTGAGTGTTGTGAGTCAGCATTCCAGCACTTAGCATATGATTTTCAGTAGGTGGGGGCCATTGTACACTGTCCCTTCAACATGAACATCAGGCTCTAGATAATCTTCATTTTTGTAGTAGTGGGAAGAGGCCTGGGAGTTACACAGCCTCCCTACTTGCTGCATGATCTTGCTAAGTGACTTCATCTGAATGAGCTCAACTGCTCTCAGGAGAATGAAATAAATTTACACGTTTGAATTCACTAATGCATGATAGGAACCAGGTGAGTGTGAGCCCAGATGCCACAGGTGGTTTGATCTTGGGAAAACATGTTCAAAACTGACAATCTTTTTCTCATCCTTAAAACGTGGAGAAAGGTTGGTAGAGATGCCTCAGTATTAAATGAGAAAAAAAACACACACTTTTTTAGAAATGTATTTAGCAGGATGCCTGCTGGATGTTTGCCTTCATCATTACCATTACTTCCTCTATTTATGGCATTTGTATTTAGATTGGCCTTGATTTAGCAATTTTGACCTAAAAAAAAAAAGGCACAGGGGAGTTGGAAAGCATTATTACTTGTTGTCTTTTCTGCTTTCCCTTCCCTTTTCTTCCCATCTGTAGAGCTACACTTTCTTTGTGTCCTGATTTTCTCTGATGTACCTACAAAACATCTCCCTCATTCATTCAGATATCACATCATGATTGTGTTCTTAGTGATCCTTTTTCCCAATTTCTGGCATCAGGAAGGGAGAGGCTTTTGACTTGATAAGTAACCTCAGTGATATGCCAAGATTTTAATCACCAGAAAGAAACCAGCAGTGACCAGGGTCCCTAGGAAAGCCCCCCAAAAAGCACACGAAACTGACTTGATCTCAGTGATAAAAGTCTAGGTGGAGTGTGGGGCCAGGGTGTAGGAATTCACCTTTAGAGATGAAAAGTGGCCGAAGACCCCCTCTCCCTGAGCCTCCTCAGCTCCAAACAGCTGCTTAACACATTAAGTTACATTTCTTAGCATGCATCCCTCCAGAGTGAGTATTCCTCAACTTCCCATCAACGGCATTTTTTTTTCAATAGACATTTCCAAAAGAACAAATGAGCCAGCCGCTTCCCTCCCCTCTCCTCACTCTACCCAAAGTTGGAGAATCACTCTGCGGCCCCTCTTTCCTGCACAGAATTACCCAATTATCTCCTAAATTATAAAAGGGAAATCTTCTCCACCAACTGTTCGTGGCAGGGCCAGGATGCGCAGTGTTGCAAAACTGTAGCAGAAAAAAAAAATGTAAACAAAAGAATCCACCGAACAGGGGGGCAAGCTGTCCACATATGCCGATCCCAGCGGCTTCAATCAAAGGCAGAATTGCTTCCCCAATAAATGAAGCCAGTGCAACTAATAAACTCAGGCGCTAATTGCTGGCTGCAGATGTATTAACTGAAGCAAATGTGATGCTGGCAACCATTAATTATCTAATGAGGCCAGCAGTCTTCTGATGAGGGGGGGCTGATTAAATATTAAAGGGTGGCATATGGAATGTGCCAGGAACAAAAGATTTCAATCTGAAAAAAAAAAAAAGAAAAAGAAATGAACGATAAAAAAAAGTGAGTTTTCTTTCTTCCATTTTTTTTTTTTTTTTATATAGACAAGAGCCATCCCTGTGTAAGAGAAAGGTAATTAAAGTCCCATTGCTAGCAAAAGTCTCAAAGTGAGTTCAGGGAAATCTGACTTCTGAAGCTTTAGCACAGATGAAAAGGTTTCACTTTAAAAGATGGTGACAAAACATTCCCATGTAAAAGCAGTTGCCTTTGTTTAACCCTTAGAGCTTGGGTGGAAGCCTGCTGTTTGAGCTATTTCTTCTGCTTTTCCTTGGGGGAAGTGCACTTGCTGACTGATTCAAACCAGCAGGCTTGCCAATGGGTCCCAGTGGAAGCTGTTTCCAGCGTGGTCTTTAAGCTTCTCTGATGGGGTTTGCAGATGGAACCACATCAGGAGTCACTCTTGGCAGGACAAGAGCAGTACACCTGGCACCCAGCTAGCTAACCACTTGACACATGATCTCATTTCATCCAAAAAAACAGGCTGGAAGATAGGTATTCCCCCCATTTGAAAGCAAGACGTTTTGAGACTGAAAGGGGGGTAGAGTGACTTGCTCAAGGTCTCGTGGCTATTTAAGGAGCAGATCTGAGATTTAAATCCAGGATATAATCAGAAGGGATGAATACCTACCATTTGCTTTAACGTGGATGGAATGGAAGGGTATTATGCTGAGTGAAATAAGTCAGAGAAAGACCATTACCATCATATGGCTTCACTCATATGTGGAATATAAGAAATGATGAAGGGGACCATAAGGGAACGGGGCGGCGGGGGGGGGGAACTGAGTGGGGAAAAATTAGAGAGGAAAACAAACCATGAGAGACTCCTAACTCTGGAGGAAAAAAACAAAGGGTTGCAAAGGGGGAGGTGGGTGGGGGAATAGGGTGACTGGGTGACAGGCACTAAGGAGGGCACCTGATGAGATGAGCACTGGGCATTACACTATATGTTGGCAAATTGATTTTAAATATTTTTTAAAAATCTGGGATATAAAAAAAAAAAATTGATCCGGGATATACGGAGCACCTGGGTGGCTCAGTTGTTGAGCGTCTGCCTTTGGTTCAGGTGGTGAACCCGGGGTCCTGGGATCGAGGCCTGTATCGGGCTCCTGGCATGGAGCCTGCTTCTCCCTCTGCCTGTGTCTCTGCCTCTTGCTGTGTCTCTCATGAATAAATAAAATAAAATCTTTAAAAATCTGGGATATATATTTGAATATCTTAGCTTGTAACCATTGTACCATATGCCCCCTCCTCCCAATAAAGACAGTTTATTGGACCAAGTGATACATGAATTATTGTTTGTGTGACACCTACTTCCAGTAGAAAAGTAGGGAACAAATTTAAGTGGTGTTCTGATTGTCCCTTGGGAAGGCGATAGTCCAACTTTCAAGAGTTTAAAATATAAATATAGTGATGTCTTCTGTGTAGCTGTCTCTGACCCCAGGAGGATTCAGGGTACCAGATGCCCAGTTTTCTGGGTCTGAGGTGCTTCCTGGACAGATAGGATTTTTAGTGCTCAAGCCGGGACAGTCCTGGGGAAACCGAGGGGGCTAGTAACCTTAGTAGATACAGATGAAAGTTTTTCCTGGTCCTCTTAATTTAAAACCCAAGTTACCTTTGGGTGGCATTTTTACCAGATTTAAATCAAACTTGTATTCAGGAGGGATATCATTCAGAGTCAGGGATATAGTAAAAACATGCCACTTGTTGCTCTTGGGTTATGATCCCACCCAATGCCTCCATTGGGTCACTTGCTCTTTTGGACTCTGTCGGTTTCCTAGCTAGAAATTGAAGTGACTGATGACGTGCTCAATCCCTACAGTTTCTTGCAACTTTAAATTTCTTTGAGTCCAAAGGGGAAGCAGAAGAATATTCAAACCAGTGTCACTGATGACAGTAACCAACATTCATAGAGCTTTATTTACGGTTAGTAGAATTATCTTGCATCGTCTAATTGTATTCTACAACCTTGAGATAGAGGTAAGCTTTTGAGAGCTATGTTGAGAAAAGTAACACTCATTGATCTGCAGTTGTTACAGAAAACTTATTAGAACAAACTTTATCAAAAATGAATCAAAGTCTCAAATTGAGACCATAGACATTTCTTTCTTGCCCATTTCATTATCAAAGTGTTGCCTATCCTGTGCATTTTAATGGTGGCCAGATTTTACCTGTATAACATACTTGTATAAAAATTGTTAAAAAAATATATATAGATTATATTATTTCATAAATACTGAAAAGCGGCTTATTGCTTCCTTTTTTGGCCAAGAATTTTGTTTAGAGCAGTTCTTTTCTCTTCCCCAGATCTGTAACCCAAGACCCTCTAATGTATATTCCGTAGCATATTGCTTCAATGAGTTGCTACAGAAAGAAAAAAAGAAAAAGAAAAAAGATTCTCTACCAGCTACAGATACATTCAACAACTTGGATGAATCTCAAAACATCATGATAAGTAAAAGAACAGATTCATTTTCAAAGAGACAAAACTAATTTGTGCTGAGAAAAAAAAATGCAAGTGATTATTGTTGCTGGCATGGTGGTGGGAAAAAAAATCAGATAAGTGGTTTCCTCTGGGTAAGTGGGTGGAAGTAGGGATTCACTGGTAAGGGGGACTTGGGGAACTTTCTGGGGTGATAAACTGGGGTCATACAGATCTATACACACTTGTCAAAATGCTTTTAAAAGTAAGAGTTCTTTAAAAAGTTTTTAAAAAAATACTTAAAATGTGTGCATTTTGCTTTTATGTAATGCTGACCTCAATAAGAAATAGAATCACAGAATGTGTCAAATTCTTATTAATAATACACATGTTGAGGGGTTTATGTTTGAATAAACACTGATGTGCTACAGTGTACTTTAAAATGCCTCCAAATATAAGATGGATCAATGAATGAATAAAAGGCTAAATAGATGGATAAATGATAAATGGATGAATAGATAGGTGAATGGATTAATGAATGAATAAGGCATGAATAAGTGGATGGATGGATAGATGGTTAGATGATAATCCAGTCTTAATTGTAGCATCTGGGCAGTGAGTACATGGGTATTCACTGTATAATTGTTTCAACTTTTCCATTTGTTTGCAAATTTTCATAATGAAACATTGGGTAAAAATAATCAGATCATAATCTTAGAGAAGGTTCTATATTTAGGAAATGCTGCATGCTATTTATTTCTCCCATCTTCCCCTTGGGGGTGGTTAGAGCTCAGAAACGTATTAGAGGCTTTAAGTCTTGTAGTTAAAACAAGTAAACTTTATCGTAATATTTCCTAGAAATATTTCGTTATGAAACTCTTGGTTTTATTTCTGGTTTTGTGTTTGTATTAGTGTTGTGGTGGATTCTTATTTCTTTGCTACACTTTGGGGCATACTACACTGTCAGGATGCAACATGAACGAGTAGGATCGGGTATCCCGTGAGAATGAGCACTCTTTAGAATGTGTCAAATCATGCTTAGGACATGACAGTTATTAGAATTGGAGTTCTTTCCATATCGGGCAGAGGTATTTCATATTTTGAGCCAGAGTTTACACACCTATAAGTTGTAGTAAAGTGGCCCACTCCTTGCAGGAATGTGGTGAGAAGTAAATGAGGTAATTATAGATCGTGGCTACCTGTAGAGGAAGGAGAGTGGTTGATGTCAATAATATCCACTGTGAGTGTTGCAAACATCCAAGCAGTGAGTAGGATAAATGAAGATAATCTATTTCAAGACACACACAGTAGTGAAAAAAAAAATTCAGGAGTGCCTGGGTGGTGCAGTCGGTTGAGCATCCAACTCTTGGTTTCCCAAAAGCTCAGGTCATGATCTCGGGGTGGTGAGATTGAGCCCTGTGTTGGGAGATTCTATTCCTCTGCCCCTCCTGCTTGTGCTCGCTTACTCTCTCTCTCTCCCTCAAAATAAACAAACCTCTACAAATAATCAAAAATATTCAAAGAAAATAATTTAACACCCTGCAAGGAAAAGACAATTATATTACTTATAAGTAACAATACATAGACTGAGGCCCAACTCATCATCCACCTCAAAGAAAATTGGAAGAAAATGGCCTGCAAAATTCTAAGAGAAAATCTGAAACTACCCATGTGCCTGCCAACAGTAGAATAAGTAAATAAATTGTGCCATATTCATGCAATGGAATAATACACAGTAATGAGAAAAAACAATTTGTAGCTATATACAACAATGTGAAGGGAAGAAGAAGCCAGACACAAAACAGTACCTTATTGCCTTATTGAATTAACTAAACTATGCTGTTAGAAATCAAAGCCTTGGTTATTACTGTGCTGTGTTGGGAGAAGAGAGGTGGAATGAGTGGTTGTGAATGACAGAAATAATTGAGACAGTTTTGGGTATTAGGAATATTGTTTCTTTTTTTTTTAAAGATTTATTTATTTTAGAGAGATGCTCTTGTGTGTGGCAGGGAGGGGAAGAGGGAGAGAGAATCTCAAGCACACTCCCCGCTGAGCATGGAGCCCGATGTGGGGCTCGATCTCATGACCCTGAAATCGTGACCAGAACTGAAATCAAGAGTCTGACGCTTCACTGGCACCCAGGCACCCCAAAGAATATTGTTTCTTCTTTCTTTTTTTTTTCTTTGTTAAAGATTTTATTTATTTATTCATGAGAGACTTAGAGAGAGGGGACGGGGGAGAGAGGCAGAGACACAGGCAGAGGGAGAAGCAGGCTCCATGCAGGGATTCGATCCTGCAGGATCACGCCCTGGGCTGAAGGCAGGCGCTAAACCGCTGATCCCAATATTCTTGGAATCCCCCAAGAATATTGTTTATTGATCTGAACTTTATACTCCAAATGGTTGCACTTCTCTAGCTAGCTAGCTGTAAAGCTCCAATACAAAATTAAGGGACTTGGAGACAGGTCCAACAGCCTTAACGTGCTAATAACATTTGGAACTCTTAAGGGATAAAAAAGACTCAGACCGAGGAGAGACTAATCACAGAAACAGAAGAAGACTAACCAAACTAAAGAAAAACATCAACTGCAGGGTTCACATTGTCTTAGGACACACAGATTTCCAGGCTTCTAGTCAACTCTAGTGAAATATCCAAATCTCCAAGACGAAAATATTTCATATATCCCTTTTGATTACAAGAATAATACAAACATAGGACAGAGAGTTCGACAGGTTTCTGGTATCTTGTCGCCCACACATAGTAGCCTCTGAAGCTATAGCTAAAAGGACAAAGATGAAAGCATTTTGTATCTAGCCAAAGTAAAACTCTTGCTCAATAGCAGAGGAAATGCCTGTTCGAGGAAGTAAGCTGGTGATAAAAGAAAATGAGATAAAACCAAGCATCTCCAAATAGGAAAAGACAAAGGATTCCACAAACAGAGATGGGCAATGGATCTTATAACATCATAATTATGACTAATGGGTTGATGACACCATAACTAGGAAGTATAATTTGTGCTTTGTACTAGAAACATGTGCTTCCCTTTTGAGAATCTGAAAAATTTAATAATACTCGGGAACTGAATTTCCAAATGACCCTGAACCAAATGTAGGGGTTGCATGTGTCAGGGGGACCAGGTGAAGGATTTTCAGGGCCTTGGAAGGGGACAATTGATGGACAAGGAGAACAAATAGTGGTGGGGTAGGATGCATGGTTTATTACTGGCATTTGGTATGGTGTGATCAAATACAGGTTTCAATATGGTTGTTTGGAAAAGAAAAGCTACCTGAAAGCAGCAATTCCAGGTTGTTGTGTAGGATACAAAGGCAAGAGTTGATTGTGATATTTTACATCAAGGCTGATTGTGGCCCAAATCGTAGAGCATTGAGGTTGGCAGCAATGCAGGTGCATAGTGGGCATGTTGCAATGTGCAGCGGCTGGGGGGGATGTCCTTGCTCCCTGTGGACAGTAGGCACAGGAGAAAAGAGAGGATCTTCATGGAGAGTAGTAGTGAGTGGACCTCAGAACCCAAATCGCATTTTCAGACAGGGAAGTTGCAAACATAACCCTGGGCGTTCAGCGGATGCCATGAAATAAAACCCAGGAGCCCACAGCTGCAAATCCCTTCCGTGGGACCAAGGTGCTCAGAGGTTTTGCTGCCAAGGAGGGAAATGTCAAAGTCTAGAAAGCACGACACCCCCCTCAAAAAAAAAAAAAAAAAACTGATTTGCCTTAAACTGTAAGGACGATCCTTTCCCCAACTCTCATTTTATTTCTTGATAATCCCCCCTCTTTATTATAATCTTCTTAATATCCATCTGTTACCCTTTAGGCAGCGGCTTCTTAAATTCAAATATCATGCTATTTTTATCATAGAAGAATATGTAAAGCAATAGAAAACAGTTTAATGGATTTTGGAGCCTGTGGCCCTCTTTAGCATCATTTCCATAACGAAATCCAGTTACGGGCATCCATGTTGCTACAGCCGACTGTTCACAGGCATGAACAGTGAACATTGCCTTCGTGTCAGATATCCCAGCAAAGCGGAGTGGGAGGTGGCCACCTGTGACGGTCACCTGGTGTTTCCCAATCTGGGCTTGCACTGGAGGTTTATGTTAAAATCTGTAATCCCTAAACTGTGCACCAGAGGATTATGTTACTCACTGTTTGATCCAGTGAAACTCAGTGGCGTGGGGCACATGTGTTACATGCCTGGGATCTGTGATGTGGAGAATGGGAGGTGGTTTTCATAGAACATGATCTCGGGATGAGAATTCTCTTCCTGGGGGAATTACCATTTCCAAATCCTTGAGTCTAAAGATTTCATTGGACGGTACTGAGGAAAAGATATACTGCAAACAAATTGAATCCCCTGATGCTTAATTCTCATACTTTGGGATATATTAGATAAGTTGTTGGTATTGTTGCTGCTTAATTAACGAATTGTCTCCCCAAACCCTGAAGTCCTAGCCTAAAGGTACAGAGGAAAATCCATCTTGTGTGGCTTGGACCCTACAAGTGAATATTGCTGTATCACAGAGCGGAACCTGAGATGTTCTCCAACACTTTAAAATCTGTCATCCCTAAACTGTACACAATCTGATGCAAACTTGAAAGACTACAGGAATCTGAATTTAGGTGCACACAGTGTGTTTGAATTATGGGAATTTGCTGTTTCACAAGGTCCTTTGAAAAGACTATGGAGTAATTTAGGTGTGTGTAGTCTAGTCCTTAAATATGTCTTTCCTAAGATCCACCATGGCACCCACCCAGTTGGCCCTATATATGAAGGAGCCTGCTGGTCCTCTTTCAGGACAGCCTGGCCCAACAAGACAAATTACTCATGCCTTGGATAATTACTGTTGAACCTCCAGGAAACTAGTGGCAGAAACTATTCTCCTTTTCTTGAACAAGAACGTGGGAAAAGGGGGCATAATTAAACCAGAGGCTAAAATAAATTGATTTCTTACCATGTGTTATGGTCAGAGTTTTTGGCCATTATGTCACTGGCTTTTAAATCATGATATAGTAATTTCTGTTGCGATCTTTGTTTCAAAGAGGGAAAAATACTAAGGATCAGAGGAATTCATTGGTATAGTCAAGTGTTGGCACTTTCACTAGAGCTCTGTCTGACTCCAAATTCAACCTCTTTAAAATTCCACATTTTGCAGCTTTTTTAGTGATGATCAAAATGTGACACCCCCCCCCCCCCCCCGCTTCTTCAGGGGTGCCTGGGTAGCTCAGTGGGTTGAGCGAGCGTCTGACTCTTGATCTCCGCTCAGGTCTTGATCTCACAGTTATGGGTTCTAGCACCACACTGGGCCCTGCACTGGGCATGGAGCCTACTTAAAAAAAATGTGACCCCTGTCTTCAAATGGTGAAACTTACTTTCAGTGAGAGATGGTGGGATGTGTCTAAGGGCATACTGACTTATTGGCGGTGGAGGTTGAAACCTGGATCTCTTGGTAACATTTATGCTCTATGCACGTAAAAGACTATACAGATGGGGTCAATGCTTCACTGGGAAAGTGCATCTCACAGGCAGTGTTCTCTACTAACTACAGAGGTAAAGTTGACTGCATTTCTCCCCAAACCTTGGTATTGTTGAGCACCACCCACAGAGCTTGATTTTCAAAAAGCAAATGCGAACAAGAGGAAACAGGGTTGATTTGGCCACTTGGATCAGCTTAAGACCGAGAACCTCTGTTCTCATTAAAACAAGCTCTGGGGGCGGATGCAAATAAGCAGCTATCTATCTAAATGGTATGATTTGAGAAGTACCAGACATAATCTTGCCCTCCTCAAATAATCTCCTGCCACTCAGCCAAAGTATCTGCCATGATTATTGGGTATTATTCTTTTTATTTTTTTATTTTTTAACTATTTTATTTATTTATTTATTTATTCATTCATTCATTCATTCATTCATTCATTCATGAGAGACACCGAGAGAGGCAGAGACACAGGCAGAGGGAGAAACAGTCTCCATGGAGAGAGCCCGATGTGGGACTCGATCCTGGGACTCCAGGATCACTCCCTTGGCCAAAGGCAGATGCTAAACCACTGAGCCACCCAGGGATCCCCGGTATTATTCTTTTTAGGTAAAACATGAAACAGTCCCTCACTCAGCAGCAATTATTCTACCTTTAATTTTTCATTTAATTTTTCAAACCACTTTAGCCATTTTTGAAATGTATTGTTCAGGGGCACTAAGTACATTTGTATCGTTGCACAAACATCACCACCATCCGTCTCTGCAACTTTCCATCCCTAAGACTGAAACTCTACCCATTAAACACTAACTGTCTATTCTTCTTCGTCTTAGTCTCTTGGTCACCACCATTCAGTGTTCAGTCTCTATGAATTTGACTCTTCTAGGGGAATGGAAATGGTATCATACAATACTTGTCTTTTTGTGACTGGTTTATTTCACTTAGCACAATGTCCCCGATGTTCATCCATGTTGTAACATGTAACAGAATTTCTTTCCTTTTGAAGGCTGATTAATATTCTATTGAATGTATATATACTGCATTTTGTTTATTCATTTACCTACTGATGGACAAAAAAAAAAACACAACTGGGTTGCTACCCCCTCCTTGTTGTGAACAATGCTCTATGAATATGGGTGTACAAATATCTCTTCAAGACCCTGCTTTCAATTCTTTTGGGTGTATATCTAAAAGTAGATTTGCTAGATCAAATAGAAATTCTGTCTTTGACTCTGAGGAACAACCATACTGTTTTTTAGCTGTAATTAGGCACCACCAGGATACAGGGATGAATCGGCCATGCACCCTCCAGATCACAGCTTAGTTGGGAAGGCCAATGAATATAAACATGTAATGACAATACACTGAGATAAAAGAGGCAATGGATGATGGATGAGAGAGCTTGGAAGCACCAAAGAGGGCTGGCTCAGTTCTTCTCAGACGGAGCAAGGGAAGCTTTCAAAGGGTGGTGGCATTTGAAGTCAATCTTGAGTATATGTTTGCTAAAGATGGGGAGGCTTTTTATCCCAGAGAAAAGATGCCTGGGTATTCATGACTGTTGCCTTCAAGTCTCTCAAGAGTTATTATGTAGAAGACTGAGCAGATGTCTTCTGTGTAATCCCGCTACAAAAGGGAGACTGACCTCAGATCAATAGTAGAATGAGATTGCCAAAAAATTAGAGCTGTCCAGCGCTAGTACAGGCTGTTAGAAGGTAGAGAGCGTCACATCACGTTCCCAATGACAGCCTGTCAGGGCATGGTGGGATAGACGCATTCAGCGTACCCGCATGACAGCGGGTACAAAGGATGATTTCTAAGACCGCTTCCAACCTGTGGATTTGATTATTCTAACACAGGTTCCAACTGAAGCATCTCATAAGATTCAAACTTTTTCTCTCCACTCTCCTATGAAGCATGTATTATAATAACCCTCATTGAACCAGAGAGGAATTGGAAACCCACAGTGGTGGTCTACTGGTAGGTATGTGTAGCCAGGAATTAGGGCAGCTCTGTCTGTTGCCTAAAACTACTCACTAACCTTGTCTCTCCTCTCCAGAGCCTATCAGGGACCCTAGCGTCCTAGGAATCAGAACATCTTATTTTCTCTTGCAAGATCAGATGACAGAATAGAAAGAGGGCAATAACTTGGGTCAGATGTTTACTCTTAATCCAACCTCCCCCTCCCCACTCCACCCTGTCAAGGGAAACTTGTTTTCTCTGAAGTTTTTTTGTGTAGATGAATTATAATTTCAATGCCTTTTTTCCCCTCTTAATGCATCACACAAAAGACATTGTAGAGGGCTTGGCCATAAAATGGAATTGTTTTATTTTTAATGTTTATTGCTGGAGAGGACCAAGTTGAAAATCAAACACATGGGTCTCATGACTTTAATCAGGAGGAAACTTGCTAATAGATTTTTTTTAACTTTAAATTTAACAACTTAACAACTTGGCAATTTAATTAACTTTTTAAACACAACATAAACCAGCCTGTGGGACTTTCTGCTGCCGTACTTAATTGTGGCAAATAGCCTAAGAAGTGGCAAGAAAAACAGATGAGACACCTTTATAGTGAAAGAGGCACCATCTGTAGTTACCAGCTAGGATTTTTTGTCACAATCCATTCCCAGGAAGTGTAACTCAAGACTTCCAAATGGCTCTCTGTTGGATTTTCTTTGGGAGTTGAACAATGGCATCACAACCACCATTAGGGGAAAATAATACTACAATTCCATAGCAAGAGAATTTATTCCTGTTGAGTTCTATGGAGGGCCTGCATATTCTTCTAATTAATTAATTAATTCAACAAATGCGGATTACATGCCTGCTATCGGAATAATTTTAAGTAAGAAACAGACAATATCCATGCTTCCAAAGTACTTAAAGTCAAGAGGGAGAAGACATGCCTTCATCTGGTAAACAAGACACCACACTGGCTCACAATGACTGAGCAGGATTATCACCATGCTCTCTGCCAGGGGATTTAAAAGTGTAACCATCACCACTGCATCCAGGTAGATTTTATTATTGGCCCATCATCTAGAAAGAAAGGAGACAGAGAGGGGGTTATATCAATTTCTTGAGGTCCCAGAACTAATGTACCTGGCTGATTTTCAGACCTGGATTTACTCATACAAAGCCACTAAGCCAGGGTTTGCCAAATTTGAACTGTCACATTTACCTTTTATGCTACACCCAGGTGTTACCTGAACTGCTATCTATCTATCTATCTATCTATCTATCTATCTATCTATCTTTGCTTGATGAAAAGTAGCCCCATTTCGGCAGCAAGGTCTCCAACATTAATGGTTTGATTTAACTGAGGTCAGGTGGCTAGTGTGTGACTTGGTTCATTATGCAGATAGCTGCCTCAAAAATTTGTTCCTTTACCACTTTTGTCCAATTCAAAGGAGGTCAGAAATTTTAGAATAAGAACTACTAGTATAAGTACAATTTTTAGTTAGTTTTATGATTTTCTACATTTTTCTCTCCACTGTTTTTTTTTTTTTTTTTTTTTTTTTTTAAGTAAGATTGCAGAAGCGAAAGAAGATTGGAGTGTGCATTTTGGGGAACTAGAAACACATAGCTGGAGGGTCCTAATTGTTAGTTTCCTAAAATTAGGAAATAGAGAACTTAAGACAAATATTCCCAGATTATGCCCATAAAATGCAGTTGTATCCAACACCAGAACCCTTGGCCCTGGGCAA
Source organism: Canis aureus (assembly GCF_053574225.1). NCBI lineage: Eukaryota > Metazoa > Chordata > Mammalia > Carnivora > Canidae > Canis > Canis aureus. The sequence continues at coordinate 43,699,626 of NC_135618.1, forward strand.
CACAGTATACTTCCACTTGGAATCTCACTACCCCTTACTCAGCCCTTGTTCCAGCCCATCTGTTTTTCATCAGAGTATGCAGGCACACCACACCTCGCTGTATTATTTTTATCTGATTGTCATTTCCCTGGGCAACACTGATCAATCTTTTTTTTTTTTTTTTTGAAAATATAAATAGGCCTTGCTAGGCCTTGCTCCCCGGAGAGTTGCTGGAGAATTATTTTATTGATAATAGCTCTTTGCTACCTCTTCACAGAACTGGTGGTAGGTCAAGATTCTATTACTTATTATTCCAAATAGAAACAGCAGGATTCAGTCATGGCCCTGTGGTTCTCGCTCCTTGCGTTGTAATAATTAGCTCTACATAAGATTTGTGATTTTCCCTGGGAGTCTTTGTGAAGGCCTCACGGTATGGGATTGTGGTTGAAAATGGCAGGGACGAGTGGTCAGGGATCAGAGTCCCTGCCCTGGATCCAATCTGAATCTGTCAGCTTTCCTTTGTTTTATGTGTTCAGTTTCCAAGTAAAGTAATTCTTTTTATTATTATTATTTTTATAACTGGAGTTCAATTTGCCAACATATAGCATATCACCCAGTGCTCATCCCATCAAGTTTCCAAATAAATTAATTCTATTGTTATTGTTTAATCAGTATTCTGTGTCTTAAGCAATAAAGGTTGATGGCTCTGTCTATACCTTATGTGATTCTTTAATTTTCGAGAGTCATGGACTTTCCTATGTTGACACATGACATGCGAGGCCGAGCTGGAACGTAGCCTGGGCTCTTGGGTGGCTCAGATTCCCCGTCCTCCCACTACCCTGTGATGCTGCTATAGAGGGTACGTTAGAACAGGGAGGAAATAGTCGCTCGCCTTTTTTCTGCCTGGCCTATTTTTCTTTGACAGTGAGTCGATTTCATGGGTAAAATGAGAGGTTGTTCTTGATGGTCTCGGCGGTCTCACACGGCTCTCTCATTCGGTGATTCTCTCTCTCTCTCTGAACTTTTCTTTTATTCCCTGTGGGATGGGGTTGTAATGCAATGTGCTACAGTAGGAGAAAAACTTTCAAAGTCTTAGTGGATCCTAAATAGACTCGTTTAATCTACACGGGGATTTGAATCCTCACGTAAGACATTTTGCTTAATTAAGCCACATTCAAACATGAAAAAGTCATGTTCATACAAACTTAAGGATCAGATTTACAACTGCTGAGCACCTAGATGGTATGGATTAGTCTCAATTAGCCACATCCCGATTCTTGCTGAGAAAAGGTCACCAGATTATTCAGTCCTTCAGCTACTGGAAATTCAAGTCAGCCAGCTCAACCATGGCCAAATGTTTTAAAGGACACTTGGTTCGTCATGAAGCTTTCGTAGAGCGAGTAGGATTCATTCATTCACTTAACAAACACGCATTGAGCACACTGCACCACCTCGTATATTAAACACAAGGGATATGAAGATCAGGCTGTTTCCTGCCTCTTGAATGCACAGTTAATGAGGTTTCAGGAGCCTGATTGGAATAGAACAGACCGAGCGTCATCTTCTGGAACCCTCAGAGGAAGCAGTATCCTGTAGTAGATACAGGGTTTGTGCCCTTCTCTCCAGAAGCCAACTTGTAGCTTCGCTGTGTTTATAAAAGAAATGCATACTCCTTATAAAAATATCAAAAAAAAAATATCAAAGAAAATATACAGAAAGTAGATATTTGCAAATCACCCCGTGTTTGGTCATCCTAAACAACCGGCATTAATATTAGGTGAATAGCATGTTAAACATTGTTTTGTGCATAAATACAGATTTAAGGTTATATAAATACTTTAGCCTATCATGTTCTTTTTAAAGAAAAGAATCATATTTCATGGCCCTTGGAGTTAAAAATGGAAAAATTAGCATGAATTTGATGGTGTGGCTGAAATAAATTTTTTTTTTATTGCAGATGTAGTTTCCTAGAAGGCTCCTCTAATGTTAAAAAATCATTAAGACATTGGAATCATTATTACATCTTTAAAGTACTTTTGCTTTTTAGATGATGTCATTTGGTTCTTATGCTGTAAAAGATGGAGCTCTTGACACAGGTTTTACCGACCTCACTTCTCCCCACAGCTTCCAGGTTTCTTGGTTATGTTGTTACTTTGACATTGCCAAGGATGGTGACATTTTTATCTTCTTCTGTGACCCTGATTTTCACAATTGCTAAATATCAGTGCTATGTTGAAGTAGAGGCAACATTCATAGTCTTTTGGCCACAATGTCTGTATTCCTGAATTCTTTGTTCTAACTTCTCCTTTACGTGCTGTCAAACATTAATATGCAAGTGAGCCATCTGGGGAGCTTGTTAAAATGCAGATGAAGATTCCGTAGGTTTGCAATGGGGCCTGATATTCTGTCTTTGTTTCTAGGTGATGTTGATAAACCACAGTTTTTTGTCCTGAGAACTGATTTTCCAAGGAGCTCTGGTCCCTGAGTTCTTTATGGAGACTCACCGTGCGTTGCCTTTAGAACAAGCTAAGTCCTTGGCTGGGATTATTCCTGAATTTCATGTGTATAAGTATTTCTCCATTTTTTTTTTCTAGCATTAAATTTGATTTTGGAGAAATCTGAGACCAGCCAAAACTTCATTCTTTGTAGATATTTATTTTAGTCTCCTTAAAGACTTGAAAAAATAAATTTAAAAAAAAACTTTCATGTTGAATACTGTAGACAAAATATCCCTCATATAGATCATTGGGTATCACTTGAATTTCTAAAATGTTGTGTCCCTTAATTGTACAGTTTTGTTTTTGTTTTTTCTATTTCAGAAAATTTTTCTTGTATTATATCTTTGAAAACTTTTATTTTTCCTATTCCATTTGTTGAGTTCTTTCCTAGAAAGACAATCATTCTCTTTTTTAAACCATTTTTGTCTCCCACAAATAATATCTTCTCTCTGACTGCTTGGATATTTTGGAGATTTGATCCACATCCACCCAGTTCATAACAAGCCTTTATTTTAGATTGGGTCTAGATGAGACACCTCCTTTGGTAGTATCATTTCAGTATCTCCGTGTTCTACATTCCTTCCCTTGCATGTGCTAGCTCTCATTTATATTTTTATTTGTCACTGCCTCTTGTTTTTGAGATACTATTATTATTATTATTTAAATTTGTTCTAGTCAAGTTGATATAATACTTGAACATTTCTGTAAATCCTTATTTGCTGTTTTTTTTAGCTATTGTTTCAGGTTGAGTCCATTCTCCACCCTACCCTGAACCATTTATATTTATATGTCTCTTATTCCTCTTCGCCTGCCTTTATTTTGATTTTGCAATTTTTTAAATTCATCTCCCTCATATTTGGACAGATCAACCCAGGTCTTCTTGTTGCTCTTGTGGCATGCACATGATTTCTTAATTCCTTTCCAACCAGGAAGGAGACTGTGTGCAGAGCCACAGGGTGAGGGCTGAGTATTGAGGATGATGTCTGCTTTTACTCCTGCCTGAGGTTGTGGCCTGGGATGGGGTGGTGGGAGGGGGCTCACCTGAAGAAGATTACTTTCTTTGTTGTCATTGTGCTCTGAATAGACTCCCAGGTTCTGTTAGACATCCCGGGCTCACTCTTTCATGACCCAGGATATGTACTATTTCCATGTGAAGACACGTTCAGCTTTTATGCTTACCTTTTAATTCATGTCCCTCATAAATAGTGATAGGTTTGTTTTTTTTTTTTTTTTTTGCTTCTTTTCTTTCACTCATTTCCTCCCAAAAAGTCTTACTACATTTTCCTCATCAAAAGAGGGAAAGGTCTCAAGGATGTCAACTCAGTTTGCTCTTTCCCTAGGATTACTGAGAACTGCCCATCACACAGCTTCTAGGTTGTTGTGGGAGCAAGAGGCTGACCATACCAGCATGCTCTCTTTAAGGAAACCACTGTTTTTGGTATTTACAGCACTGAATTGTGGTTTTACATTGCTGAGATGCTTGGAGGCAAACACTTTTGCTCTTGATTACATTTTGTCTTTTCATCAAATTGGATGGTTATGGCCAAATGTTTCAATGCACTGTTTTAAAATGAAAGGTCCCCATGGATATGTCGTCAGGGTATTATTTGCTTGACATTCTGTATTCTTCCCACTGGATGTCCACAAAAGATACACTAAATCAAACATCTGTAGCCTTGTTTTTGCACATAGTTCCCTTCCTGGCTGACAGCAGATACTCACCAACGTTTGCTGAATTAATGAGATGAGTGGGGAGAAGGAGGGAGGTCTACTGAACAGCTGTTATGAGCCGGAAGTATCTTACTTCATTTACTTTTTGCAAGAACCAATGATAAGTTGGTGCTCCTATTTCTGTCTTTTAGATAAGGGTACTGATGGGCATACAGACTTTGTGGCTTGGTCATTGTAAACAGTCACAGCAGAGCCAGGTGTCACAGGCAGGTCAGTGTGAAGCCAGTCTCCTTCCACTGGGACACAGTCCCAGCCACATGGGAAAGGTGGACACAGCTAGAATGACCACCTTGTCCATATGTTGTGTCTTGATTAGTGGAGGGGTTGGATACAGCCCACAGATGTTTTGTATGTCCTGTACTTAATAAAATACATAAATGTCCATTATAAGATATTTGCATGTAAATCTGGATTGCATCATGACTTGAGAAATCAGAAGCTCTAGCTGCTCAAGGACTGTACCCTTCACTGGGACATCTGACAATGACTGGATAGCAGTCATCCTTTTTAGATGACACATGCACTCTATGAGGCACTGTGGCCCTCTTCCTCCCCCTACCTCCCTTCACATGCCTCACTGCTATAGGCATATGGGTTTGCAACCCTGACCCAGATGAAACTTGTCATAGATCCTCTGCCCTTGCAGACTGCACACAATGTAGGTACATCATGGTTAGTCAGAGAAATCTCCCAAGTCCTCAGAGGGCCCTAGTCCTGCCTGAAGCATGGTCACAGGAGGCCTCCCTGACACACAGCATTGTCCCTAAGGAATCCTTAGGCTCTACTGTGGAGTCTGGAAGTGTCACTTTATTCAGCTAAGAGTTACTGCCTCGTCAGCAAGCTCTGTAAAGACGGTGATCTTAGAGGTGGTTTACAAATCCTGCAGGAGCAGCTCAGAGTTGGGCTCTGGTCCCGAGGGACGACTCAAAAAGAGATCATCTTGTGTGTAGTAGGGTTGTTTTCTCCCCAGACAGAGAGAGAATTAATGAGAGTCAGGAGAGGTCTGTCCTCAGGGTCCAGTGGGAGCCCCTCCTGAGGAAGGGGCTGTCAGGATGCCTCCTCTGAGGGACGTGTTCCAGAAGAGCAATGATAGGAATCATCACCCAGATTAGCACCCCAGGGAAAACAAGCCTCCTCTTCCATCTCTCTGCTCAGCCACGGGCTCTGTTAGCTGTGATCTGACTGTCTTGCCAAGGGCAACCCTGCAACCCTGGAATTTGCAGGTGAGGGTTCTCAAGTTCTGGCATACCAGGAATTTATCTCTGCAGCCTGTGAATTATGGAGATTCCTTGGCTCCAACCTGATGCCATTGGGTAAGTATCAGGTGGAGTCTGGGAATTAGCATGTTTAGTAAAAGTCAGATGTTTAATATGGATGGGCCAGAGTGTGAGGGGAAAAAAAAAAAAATCAATGTAGTAATTTCCAGAAAAGTCAAACCTGTAAAGACACAAAGCAAGTCAGTGGTTGCCTGAGGCTGGGAGTAGGCTCAGGGGTTGACTTCAGATGGGTAGTAGGAACTTTATGGGGTGAGGAACAGGTTCTAACACTGGATTGTGTAATGGTTGCATGTTTGTATACATTAACTAGAAGTCACCAAACTGGCACATAGGAAGGGTAAATCTTCTGGTGTATAAATTAAACCTCCATGAAGCTGTTAAATACACACAAACACACATGCACACACCCCTACACCCTGAAGTAACAATAATATAATGATGTAATGAGGGGCATCTGGGTGACACAGTCGGTTGAGTGTCTCTCAGTTTCAGCTAAGGTCATGGTCTCAGGGTTGTGAGATCAAGCCCCACATTGGGCTCCATGCTTGGCATGGAGTCCATTTAGGATTCTCTCTTCCTCTCCCCCAGCCCTCCCTGCCCCCCCCAAGACAAATACATAAATCTTTAAAAGATAAGATAATGATGCAACCATGGAGCGACATGGAAAAATAATGAACGATGGTGATAATGATCATGAATATAGGGGTGATAGGGAACAATTACTGAGCAGTATCTATGGACCAGATGGCAAGCCAAGTTCTTGTCATCATTTCCTACTCCTACCCCATGAGATATGTCCCATCACCACCTTCAGTCTTGCAGATGGGAAGCTGAGGCTTGAGACCTTAGTGGTTTTCCCACTATACACAGCATTGTAGAGAAGACCTGAGGTGTGAACGCAAGTGATCTGATGCCAGGGAGGTAGTCCCTCACTACTTTGTTAATTACCAATTTGTCTGTCATGAGGCTCAGAGTCCCATGTAAGTAGGTCTGAGCTCTGACTTTACAACCTGCAACCAGCTGAACTTGAGCACCGGCCTTCATCTCTACCCACTCAACTGTGCAGATGTGCAGACTGGCGATGATAGTGCCCCTCTCATAGGTTTTTTTGGAAGAAAGAAATGAAGTAGGTCACAGAAAGCCTGGTGCGTATACAAAGCTTTCTAACATCGTGAAGTTAGAATATGTTGATCCCTTGGCATAGATGTTGGTGCATCACATGAGCTTAATAAATACGAGCTAATATAGAACTCTAAACATTGCAATTGTTTGCTTGTCCAACAAGCACCTGAGCATCCATAGCTGCCAAGCCCTAGGAGAGTCACTGAATCAGACCAGGTAAACAATAGGTCACAACCCTGCTTTCCAGGACCCAACACATCCACTTATGACCGGACCGGGATGTTTGAGTACTTCACGAGGTATAGGTGATGATTCAGCTGCCCCCCTCAATGATGGCACACAAACAGAGGTCACTGTTGCAGAGACAGGGCAAATCTTCACAGAGGCACAGACTATTGTGCTCAGCCTTCAAGAATGAATGTCTTTGTAGCCAATGTCTTTTTATGTTTGCAGCATCTGTTCAAACCACAGGCAGCACCAAAGAAAATTTTCTTCCAGATTTATAGATCTGTAGAAATCCCAGTTTTCCTTACTCTGTAAGGCTGTCTTATTTGTTCAGGGATCTTGGCGTTCCCCTCACCTCATCTCTTTCTTCATACGAATCCCGATGGCTTCATTCTCGGAGCGGAACTCTCCAAGTGGAAACGGAGCGCTGACTTCTGGGAGGTGGCTGGTATCATTTACCCCCTCCGTGCTGACTCCCCAAAGCTGCCATGCAAAATATGGCTTCTTGGGGACCCTGGGATCCAGCATTGTGACTCTGCGTGGGACATCTTCTACATATCCCCTGTTGTGATAAAGCAACCATTCGTGAAGAGCTGTTCTCCTACCTGGAGGGTGAGTTCACTCCTAGGAAAACTCAGAAAAGTCAGGTGTTTCTAAATGGCTGTGATTTGGGTGTGCGGAGGTTGTTTAATTCCCTCCCCCTTGATTTATGGTTTTAAACTCCCAGAAACATATGGCTTCTGGCTAAACCAGAGTTACATGTCTTCTTTCCCTGAATTTCTCAATTCAGGGGAAAAAAATCAGCCAAGGGTAAGGTCGAAGTTGCAAGCTTCATTAGGGTAGCAAGAGCTGAAACTTCTCAGGAGCTGCCTTCCTTTCATTTTATATTGCAAAACATAAGGCAGTGACTTCAAAACCAGTTCTTCTAATTCTTAATATTGGTTATCCACCATCCTCAATCTGATTGAAAATAGATTGGGGGGCACTGAAGGCCAATACCTAGAATATTTTAATTCTCCAAGGCATTGATTTTAGGAAGGGAAGAGAAGGAAATTTGGTGGCCATTAGCAAAAGTCCTCAGGATCTAATACAGATGGACTTCCTTCAAGTGCCTCTGTCTCTAATTTTGTTAGATGAGAAGGGGACTCAGCGTTTTACACAGGCATGTGCAGTAATTTATAAAACATGTACATAAATTACCTGATGCCTCATTCCGCTGATACTCTTCCAATTGCCTTAATAGACCATAAAAATTGTAATGCCATGGTGAACCGTTAAATGCTCAGCTATTTAGCTCAGCAAGTTATATAATTTGTAACCAAGTAAATCTAATTTTGAAATAGGTGGGAGAAGGGAAGCCACTCCCGGGAGTCCTGCTTGCTGGCTTTCCTGGAGGGAGCATCACCCATGATGGGCCCCCTAGACTCTGAGTACCTGCTAATGAAACCAGATTCTTTCAACAGCTAATGAGTTCGGCTCTTTTAATATAACTTAAGATATGAGCGCTTTTTGTTTTTCCTTTCTTTTGTGAGATTGTTTGGAACATCCAAGGGATTTGAGTTCTCCCATGTATTCGACAATTCATGTCGATAAGTTGCCTGCCCAATCATTTAAGAATTATTTGAATTGCTTCTGGCAACCCCTCCCTCTGGGATACCAGCTACACCTCGAATGATGTACAAAGCCTAGGTTGACACTAAAAAGGGTGAAGTGTGGGTCTCTGCCTATTAAATATTTTGCATCCAAAATGAAAAAAAAAAACCAACTGTATAAACTGTAAATAATTAACAGAAAAGCAGGTGGAAGTAAGTTTGGCAGGGAAGGTGGGACAAGGTCCTAAATCTGTCTTGCAAAGAGCTTAGACTTTATTTACTGAATGGTGGTGGGGGGGTGCGGTCTGCTGAAGGAAAGGGGAAAGAAGATCAAGCTGGTGGCACCATGTGGAGAAGGAAGTCTTGGAGTACTTGCCAAGAATCACTTTCAGAAATGTGAGGCTGAGATGATGAGGGTTTCAGTTGGATGGTGTCAAGCAGAATGAAAGGAAAGAAGCAGGTACAAGCACTATGAATATAAGGTAGGCAGCATTCTAAAGTGACTCTTAAATTCCAACCCCAGTGTCCTACTCTCTTGTATAATCCCCTCACCTTGAGTGTGGGTGAAATTTGTGAATATAAGGAAATATCCACCCCATAACTAGGTAATTAATCTGTTGACTTGAGGGAATAACAAAGGAGGCTGACTAGGTGGGCCTGGTCTAATCAGGTGAGAATTTCAAAGAAGATGTAGCATCAGACATTCCCTCTGCAGATCTTGAGGACGAGAGCAAACAGCTCTGTTGTGAGTTGTTGCGTTCCCCTAGGTCCTACATACAAAGAACTGAATTCTTCCAACAACCAGTGAATTTGGAAGAGGAAGCTAACACTCAGATGAGATTCTGGCCTTGCCAACACTTGATTTCAGCTTTGTGAGATCCTGACTAGGGGACCAGCCACACTGTATCTAGATGTTGGACCTTCTGAACTGTGAAATAAACAGGAAGATTTGTTTTAGTGGCCAACTTTGTGGACAATCTGTTATGCAGCATTAGAAAACTAATACAAATTCCAAATCACTAGCCTCCAAGACTCATAAAATCTTACTTTAAACAATGCATTTTTATTTCAGATATATACAGTGAATCAATCAAATAATCTATTGATAAAGTGCTCCCAAGCTGGGGGTCTTTCACGTTTACTGAACGTAGATCATGTTTCCATAGTCACTGTAATCAATATTGCTGTAACCGCGATCCTACTCAAGTACTTTTGTCAATGCCCATTTAGGTCAAGGAGGTCTCCTTTATTTCCCTACCTATTCACAATTGTGTATCTCTGAAACCCAGGAAGATTTCATTCCACGTGTAAGACTTAGATAAACATATGTCTTGAAACAGCAGAGGAGGGATTTACCAGGGAATGCTGACTCACCAGCTCTCTGGCTTCCCATCAGGTGGAATTTGCTTTGGTGAAAGATGCTCTGGCCACCATCCAGAGAGGGATTCTCCACCCTGAAAGTTCAGAAATTCTTCATTGTTAGAGTTCTAGAAGGTTTGATACAGGGTCAGACCTGGCAGGCTGGGTTCAGGCTGTATTCAGATCCTGGTTCTAACCCTGAACCTCAATTTCCAGATTTTTTTAAATGCTGAAAAGATGCCTATCTTAGAATGGCTTTGGGGAGATAAAATGATTAATGAAGTGATTCCACATGAGTCACTTGAAGTAATGCTGAACATTGGAAAACGCTCATTTATAGATGAGTTAGGATAGTAATGATGATAACTTATCGAAAGAGCATGCGCATAGTAGGGGTTCTCTGAGTGAGTGAGTGAGTGAGTGAGTGAGTAAATGAATGAATATATGAAGAGTCTTGGTGATAACATCTGAGGCCAGTTTATGAATTAAACAGGAGGACTTGGAACTGCCAAGAATCTGGGGTAATTATCTTGGCCTGACTAAGGAAGCTATAGGGGGTGCCAAATTATTTCCAAAGGCTGATGGGAGAACATGAGATTCTGGACGAGGGCAAGGGGAGTTTTGTTTTGTTTTGTTTTAATGCGGGAATTGGCTGCTTCCTACCACCAGTCTGTGATCTCCAGATACATCTATCAACACATTCGGCTTAAATGAGCCCAGATGTCCAGCTCCTTAGGTTGACTTGCTAGCATCCAGTCTCCTTGGCACAGGGCCTGGCTAGATGCTAATGCCTGAGTCTGTAACTCCCCCTTCCTTAACCAGCACCAACCCCTTTGGAACAACTTAGACTTTATCCTAACATGTTTATTCAAGCCCAGCCTTGCTGAGCTCACCACCATTCTGTTTCATCAGACCAGTGTTGCATCCCATGCTCCAGTTTTTCATGTATTGATGCCATATTTTAAACCCCAGAGGGTGACCTGATTTTCTGTCCCTTCAGGGAGGGGGCCACTCAGGCTTGCCATTCTATCCCATCTGCAGAATAAATCATACAAACTGAATAGACCTAGTGAGATTATAAAGCCAAAGCCAAAATGTATTTTGCCCAAAGTCATTCTAGACCAAAGACAATTCACAGACAGTGAAATGAATATTTTTCCTTTACTTTTATGATCTGAAAGATTTATGGACCATGACTTTAAAAGCCTATTTAAGTTGTGTAGAAGAATGCCCTGATTTTTTAGATATATGCTGAAGAATTCAGAAATGAAGTGTCATGATGTCTGCAACTTACTTTCAACTGGGTCAGCAAAAAGCACATATGCATATACATATATGGAGATAGGTAGACATCAGGCATATTTGAGTGGTATGTGTATTAGACATTCAGACAATTACACATTGTACTAGTCTTGCAACATTTCTCTATGTTTGAAAATAATATATTGTTGGAAAGAAATTCTAGCTGTGTTTTAATTCCATTTTGTGCATCCAAAGGAGTATTTGTTCTTTTCTTCTGTTATGTTGACTCTAACCATTTTAATGTATGGAAACTTTCACTAGAATTGCCTTCCACCATGCACTTATATTTTTGTTTTTAATTCTTTTATCCTTAGAACCGTTTTGTCCAACCTTCTTCTTAGAGCATAGATTTACTTTCTGCTTTTAGTGTAATTTGACATTTAATAAGAGTAGGCTTCCTTTGGCTGTTTCTTTTCACCGATGTCTTAATAAATCAAACTATCTCTAGCCTCTGTGATTAAGCCTACCCAACACTCCATTTCCCATTAGGATAGGAATGTCTGTAACTCTCCCCCTGCCAGGCTGCCACAGAATGACTTTGCATTGTGATGGTGGCCTAGAAGTTGCATGGAATTAGATCAAACTCAATTTGGCCCTCTTTGATTTGGGCCTCCTAACATAATTTTCTAGTGTTTGACCCAATAAAGATCATAAAGTGGAGAATTTGAGAAAACCTGATTACAGAAGGTTTTTTGTTGTTGTTGTTGTTTGATTTGGTTTGTTTTTACTTAAAAGAAATCAAAAGAACTAGTGGAAGACGTTTAAAGAAATGACACTGCATGGGGGGACATTACCATGAGACAAGACACATCAGAATCAACCGACCAGAAAGGCACCTTGGTGCTACTCCTCGGAGAGGACACAGCTGAACAGGAAGAACACTGATCTCGCAGAGAGAAACAGAAAGAGGATAATTCCGTGTTAGCAACTTACTTCTCAGATGAATTACTTCTCTGAGCATATCCGCATTAATGGATGATGGTGGCTTTGGATCCCCTAGAGGTAGCGAGATCTTATCATCAGAGAAGACATTGACCGAAAGAAGTTCCACTGAAGATTTGCCGACTCACTTAATCCTCATAACAGTGCTTTAAGGTTAATAGAATTAGCCTCAAGTTTCACGTGCAGAAACTGAGGCTCAGAGATTTGAGTAATTTGCTGAATAAAGCTGGTTAGCGACACGGATGGATCCTCACATGTGTCTTTTGGACTCTAAATCTCATACTCCATGTTGTCTTTCCTCTCTTCCCTAACACTCTCTTCATACACACTCTGTTTTGGCACGCACCTGTTGATAGACACTTGGTTGTTTCTACATGTGTGTATTATGAATCATGCTGCTATGAACATTCATGGCCAAGTTTGTATGTGACCATAGATTCTCAGTTCTCTTGGGTATGGATGTGGGAGTGGAATTACTGGGTAAATTGGTCACTTTACATTTAACTTTTTGACATGCTGCCAAACTGATTCCCAGAGCAGCTTCATTATTTTATTTTCCCACCAGCAGTGGACAAGGGCTCCGATTTCTTCACATTCTTGCCAGCAGTGGTAATCGCGTCTTCTGATCATAATCATCTGGTGGGTGTGCAATAGTATTTCATTGTGAGTTTAACTTGCATTTCCTTAACGACAAATGATGCTGAGTGTATTTTCCTGTGTTTGCTGGTCATTCGTAGATCTTCTGTGGAGAAATGTGTATTCAAGTCTTTTGTCAACTTTTAATCAGGTTAGTTTTTATTGTTGAGTTTTAAGAGTTCTTTATAGAGTCTGACTACTCTTACCAGATCTATGATTTGCAAATATTTTTCCCCATCCTGTGGCTTTGTTTTTACTTTCTCAACAGTGTCCTTTGACGCACAAAAAAGTGTTTAATTTTGATGAAGTTCAATGCATTTATTTCATCTATTTTTCATGAAGATAGACACCTATGTTTTAAGAGTTTTATTGTTTTAACTCTTACATCTAGGTCTTTGATCCATTTTGAGTTAATTTTTTATATGGTGTCAGATAGGGGTCCATGTTCATTCTTCTGCATGTGGACATCAGTTGTCCCAGTGCCATTTGTTGAAGAGACTCTTCTTTTCCCAATGAATAGTCTTGATATCCTTGTCAAATATTTCCCAAATTTGCTTTTTTTCTAAGATTTATTTATTCATAACAGACAGAGAGAGAGAGAGAGAGAGAGAGAGGCAGAGACACAGGCAGAGGGAGAAGAAGGCTCCATGCAGGGAGCCGTGGTACTCCAGGATCAGGCCTTGAGCCAAAGACAGACATTCCATTCAACTGCTGAGCCACCCAGGTGTCCCCCAAATTTGTTTTTATACCTTCTTCCAGTTCCCTTTATTTAGTAGGAGATTTATATACAGCAGATATGGTTTGGATATAAAAACAAGCAAGCAAATATAAATACGTATATAAACATACACACACATATGTATATATCATATACAGTTGACCTCGAACAATGCAGGTTTAGGGGCACTGACCTCTTCCTTCCCATGCAGTAGAAAATCCACACCTAAATTTTGACTCCCCAAAACCTTGACTACTAATAGTCTACTGTTGATCAGAGACCTTATCAATAGCACAGTTGACTAACACATATTTTGTATAGTGTACGTCTTATATACTATATTATTACAAAAGTAATAAAAGTAAGCTAGAGAAAAGAAAGGAAAATGTTATTAAGAAAATCACAAGAAAGGGAAAATACATGTGTAGCACTGAACTGTTTTTATTGAAAAAAATCTGCCTATAAGTGGACTCATGCATTTCAAACCTGTGTTGTTCAACACATATTGTCTATATGTGTCTATACATATAATTTCAAAAAAATATTTAACAGAGAGAGGGGGGCACAAGCAGGGGGAGCAGCAGAGGGAAAGGGAGAAGGAGGCTCCCCACTGAGCAGGGAGCCTGATGTGGGGGCTTGATCCCAGGACCCCAGGATCACGACCTGAGCCAAAGACAGATGCTTAACCAACTGAGACCACAGGCACCCCATAATACAATTTTTTTAAAGATCAGAAGTTTTGGGATTTACATATATTTTTTAAACAGATGAAGCTCCACCTGACAACTGTATGATTTGAGATTTTCAGAGCTAAAGATGGGCAAAATGGTGTAAGCCAGAGTATATTCAATATGGTAGTTATTAAATTAATTCTGCACTGTAATTGCTCATCTTCTAATGGTACTCATTCCTACCTGCCCTATTATAGCAATTGAGACCCTGCTATTAGTATAAAAATTTGTTGAATAAGAACATCATTTGGCTCAGCAGAAATGCCAACTTTGGAAATGGAGAGAAAAATCCAACAATGAAAAGCAGACTGGGAGAAGGTACAGGAAAGAACACCCTGGCCCTCTGGGTCTGTTTGGCGAGTAGATGCCACTAGCCTCTTGTTAGCATGTCAGAATTGGGTAAAAGTGTAAGAGAATCTCTTCTCTCATAGTGTTCACTGGAGGGGAGGGGCTCTGAGATGTACCACAGAATGAAAGAAGATGGAAGTTAGAGTCACGCAGACTTAACTTTGAATTCCCTGGTTTTGCCATTTTACTTATCTCTGTGACCTTGGGCAAGTAGACTTTACTTCTCTGAGCTGTTTTTATCTTCTAGTAAAATGACATGGTGATACTTTCATGGCACATCTGTGAGGACCATGAACAAACTGTGTTTAGCATCTAGCTTCATATCCACACTGTGGAAGCATTTAATGCAAAGAAAGGTTTTGTTATTATTTATAATTATTAATTCCCACTAGACCTTGGGCTTGGGAAATTCTATTCAGCTTAGAGAGATCAAGCACAAACATCATTTACACACAAAAAGTCTTATGTGGCACTCACCCTCAAGCCTACATACACATGAGCCTGTGCTCCATATTTCTGAATCTCCCACCCCATATTCTCAGAAAATCAAGTTCTTTTCTTTTCTTTCTTTCTGTCTTTCTTTTTTTTGTTTTTTTTTTTTTTGTTTGTTTGTTTGTTTTTTTGTTTTTTTTTTTGAGAGGCAGAGACACAGGCAAAGGGAGAAGCAGGCTCCATGCAGGGAGCCCAACACGGGACTCGATCCTGAGTCCCCAGGATCACACCCCAGGCTGCAGGTGGCGCTAAACCCCTGAGCCTCCCCGGCGGCCCTCAAGTACTTTTCTTATTATGTGTCAATATGAATTATGGGTCAATTATGTGTCAATCACACATGTACACTCTCTCCTTCAATGTTTAGTTTATTTTTTCTCTTTTTTTATTGAAATATAAATTACATATAATGAAAGTCACCTATTTTGGTGTAATTCTATGAGTTTTGACAAATATAATAAAGATAAATATAATAAAATTACCACTACCAAAATCAAGATATAGAACATATTCATCACTCCCAAAATTCCTTCACAGGCATTTGTAGTCAACCCTGCTCCCCACCGCCAACCACTACACTGTATTCTGTCTACATGGTTAGCTTTTTCAAAATGTCATCAAAAATGGAATCGCACAAAAAATTTGAATATGATTTATTTCACTGAACAATGCATTTGTGATTCATCCATGTGGTTGTATGTGTGTATATATATCCATAGTTTATTGATTTTTATGGCTGAGTAGTATTCCATTGAATGGATGTACTGCCATTTGTTATACATTTGCCCATCAAAAGATGTTTGGATTCTTTCCAGATTTGTGTGATTACAAACAAAACCACTGTAAACATTCATAGTCAGATTTTAGTGAGACTATAACCTTTCATTTCGCTTGGGGAAATGTGTAGGAGAGGGATTTCTGAGTCTAGCTGCAGTACTTTCTTAAAAAAAATAGAATGTCTAAGGCAAATGTTGGTTTGAGAAATGTGAATAGTAAGAACATAGGTATTCTTTATAACATTTTGTATACTTTTCTTATGCTTAAAACATTTAAAAAAAATAAAATAGTCTTTAATAAAAGTTATGCAATAGAAGTCAACTCAACAACGCAGATGATTCTGGTAATTATATCAAGGTATGGAACCTTGGCTTTGTCACAGTGATAAAATCCTTTAGTACCTGAAGACACTAATAATTTTAACCAGTCCGTTGAAGCTTCTTAATGATTCTATAAATAGAAACGAATCAACCTTATCTAGAGCGGACCAGGTGGCTGCTTGGGACGGGGAAAATCTCTCTAATGGTTCCACGTTCCAAGAACAAATGCATTCCACATAGATGCTCACGACTCCCTTCCTCTTCCACTTCCTTTCCTTCTTTGTTTTTCCCCACTTCCCCTCTGCCTCCACCTAACCACGGTGCCACCTTCAGTCACTTACTGCTCTTCCTTCACATCTGTTCTTTTGAAAGGAGCTTTCCACAGAGGGCAGAGCATTTGCAAGGTGTTAACCTCTCTTATGGATATAAATCATGATTGTATCCTACACGCCTCTTCCCCACACATGGGGTGAGGAGCGGATCACAAGAAAGGACCAAGGAGAAAGGAAACCCGTGGTGCTAAGCTACAACAAAGAGGTGAAGGGTCACCGGATCACATCCTACCCCACAATCAGCGTGCAGCAAGGAGTCGGGTGCCCCCCCCCCCAGCCACCTGGAAGGTGACAATGGGGACATGTCCAGGCAGAAAATGCTTTTTGTAAAGTGCCTTTGGATTATGTTTCAGAAAATGGTATTAGCTGTAGTGGTGATAAATGGTTTTTTAAGCCTACAAAACATTCATCAGCTTAGCACTCAGGCCCTTCAGGTAATGCAAAGAGCGAACATTGACTGGAAACATGAAATGTGGGCCAGTGCACCATCCACTAACTAAAATGTTTCATCTGGTAATCACTCCGGAGCAAGATTTATTTTTGGTTTCACAAACATCTTTTTAATTTAAATTAGATTTAAGGTATCCCCTCCCTTCGTCCTCTCTCCTCTTAGAATTTCACATTTGCTGGCTTTTTTTTTTTTTTTTTATTAATCCTCTCATAATCATCTTCAAGTGGTTCCATAGAGAAAACTGTATGCGGGGCTGACCAGTATTATGAACTCCACTGGAAGTTTGGGATGATGGTATGTTTTGCGGGAAGTGAGCCGAGAGTCCTTTCAGTAGAGGAGTTATGAAGAAGTCAGATGTATAGTCTGAGTGTCATGCTTCTGGACATTGCTGCAGGACCCCTGGATGTGAGTTACAAAGCTTGGGAATGCCTTGGCATTCCCTCGTCTGTGGAGCCATTTTTCAATTCTCTCCATTCCACCCAGACGGAAAGATATACCCCCCCTGCTCCACCCATGCAGGACTCTCCAGCTGGTTCCACAGAGGCGTCCATCACGGCATCCCTTGACCCTCTTCCCACGTGCTCATCACCAGCAATGCCCCTGTGCCCTTGATACCAGGAGGCTGATCTCACTTAGGACTGAGCTCCCCGCTGCCTTTGCTGGGGTCTGGCACCAGCAGACACTCACTGAATGCTCAGTGAGAGAACCCAGTCATTTTAACGTGTGCCATGAGCCTACATCCTGAGAGAGTGAGGAAGACAGGTGGCCAGAAAGAGGAAAAGAAAGACAAAGGAAATTTTGTCCCATGATGAATCTAATGGACCGCCCCCCCCTTTTTTTAAAGATTTTATTTATTTATTTATTTATTTATTTATTTATTTATTTATTTATGAGAGACACACACAGAGAGAGAGAAAGAGAGAGAGAGAAGCAAGCTCCATGCAGGGAGCCCAACGTGGGACTCAATCCTGGGTCTCCAGGATCATGAGCCAAAGGCAGATGCCTTAACCGCTGAGCCACCCATGCATCCTGGACCACCCTTTTCAAGATAATGAGAAGTAGCTCAAAGAGAGCATTTTGGAAGGAGTAAAGAATCTTTAAGATAGGAAATAAGGTCACATCACATCACATGGGGTACTGAGTGGTCCTAGGGATAGACTCATTTCTTTGCAAATTTCTAGATTTACTCGATATATCTGCCCCCAGCCCTGCCACATGCACACATCCACAATTCTTTTCAGTTTTTGAATGTACTCTTTCCATCCTTTTCAATTTCCTTAAAACAATTTCAATATAAGAATCTCTTAATTTCAATTCCAAGTTAAATCTCTCTGGCGCGTGTCTGCGCACACACATGCGCACGTGCACATACACACACACTCCACTACTCTCCTTAAGCATTAAAAATGTCTCTGTTTTTCATCAGCTTTTCTCAAGGATCATGTTTCTTGGAGGCCCCAATGTGGAACTCCAAATAGAATGATATTTGTTTGCATGTAGTAGAGAAACATCTAATATTGAGACGGAATTCCTCAGAGAAGATTCCCACGGCTTCTCTTACTCCGTCCGGGGATTTGTGCGGGCAGGGTGTGTTCAGATGCGTAGCAGCATCTGCTCGGAATGCTGTCAATATCGATGGGCCCTGCTCTTGTTTACTCGTGGATGAAGCCTGCACGTCTGTAGCTTCAGAAGCAGATGCGTGTGTCTTATCGGAGAGCAGCTTGAACTGGCACGATTCTGGAAAGAAGTTCGCAGAAGTTAATTTGATATGTATTTTAATCATTCAGTTCAGGTTAACCCTCATTTACTGACACCTTGTCACATGCCAGACGCTGCCAGGTAATGCGCCGTATGCGGAGCGTCCCTCGAGCTGTGACTCCAAAGAGCAGCTCCGTTGGGGCAAGGGGTTGGCTGTCTTCACCCCCATCTAAACCTGGATTATCTCCTGGTGTGAGACCACCCCAATGAACATACAATCTAATATTTAAAAAGAAAATCAAGTTCTTGCTAAGAAAAGACAACTTTGAGACAATTCCCCCAGCTGCTCTTGCTTTAAGACAGATTCTCTTGCAGATACTCAGCGCCCACCTCTGAGCGCACGTATTAATAAGCCATGACACCTGACCTCAGAGTGTAAAGCACATAGTGTTAATGGCTGTGGGGAGGTATACAGTAGGTACTTGGTAAGCACAGAGAAGTCAGCCCCATTTGGTAGGTAAGAAAAGGCTCCTTGGAGAAGTTTACTGACTGAAAGGCTAACATGGGCATACACTCTCCCATCATTCTGTACCTTCATCATCCACTAATGAAATGGAGGTGTCTATCCCAAAACATCACGAACCAAGTGGCTTCTCAATGATAGAAATTTCTGGAGGCAGGAAGTCCCAGATCAGGGTGAGAACATGATTGGGTTCTGGTAAAAGCCTCTTCTGGATTGTAGCCAGCTGACTTCTCGCTGTGTCTTCATGTGTCCTCGTGTCCTGGAGGGATCTTGTACATAAGGATGCTGACCGCACTTGACCTACCTAACCCTAACCCCTTCCCCACCTCCTAACACCATCACACTGGGGGATCGGATCCCAACATATGCATTTTGGAGGGACAGAGACATTTAGTCCAGAGCTGTGTTTATGAAGACCCATCTCAGTGGCCTCAGTTTAGACAGCAAACTCAGAAGCTCCATACAGAGCATTTTGCTGTCTTTCCCTAGATATCCCCAAACTGCCACACCTCCTTAGATCTGCATTTCGGTACCTTTTTTCCTACTCCTGCTCTCACAAAAGTGGCACAGTTGCCTTAATTCAACTCTGCTTTGACTTGCCCCCACCTGTCTCCTCTACACAGTTCTGTTCCCACTGGGCTGGAAAACCGAAGGCAGCTTTTGTAAATTGTGCACAAATATAGTCAGGGTGAGACTAACATGAAGTATATAGCATTTGTAACAGTTATTTTGTAGTTCATTGAGGGTGGAGGTTCAGATCAGAGGGCTTTCATTCCCTTGGAACATTCCATATTTATGTGGTTTCAGAGAGCTTTGTTTTTAAACAAAGCTAGTTTGGAAAAGCAACTTTCTTTCTTTCCCTTCCTTCCTCCTCCTTCCTAACTTTCTGCAACTTTGGATCAGAAACAGCCCTGCAAAAACAGGCACCTACAAAGTTCTTGGTGGCTTTACTTTTCTTTCTCCCACCTTATTTCTCATCATTGTTTGGGATCTCAATCTAAACCTGGACTCTACAGAGAAAGCCTACGTGGTAAATGGTTACTAACCAGTTAGCCTGCCTAAGTATACGGACTTTAATCACCAAGAACCATATCTACACAAATTTGTTCTTCCTTTCTTCTCTTATTCACTCCGAACCCTTGGGAGAAAGTTGTTGTCTTGTCATCTGGACCCTGGTCCACCTTCACCCCGATGGTCCTTAAGAACTTTGGAGATGCTCTCCTCTAAGGACTGACCTAAAATCACTCAAGATGTAGGGCAACATTAACAGCAGCTTGGTTGGCGCTGGTGGCTGTCAGTCATAACCTATCCTATGCCATACCTTTTGTTTCTCTGGAGAGCTTTCTACCTGCTGGGGACATTTTCGCTCCCAGCTTCCGTGTTCCAACTCTGGGCACAAGAGAAATAATTTCTGCTAGATTGTTTGCTACTAGAACAGAAGGACGATGTTGGGAGCTCTTTTGGTTCCTGACACCTCAAATAGTGTTCGGCTGCTAACTGGCACTGTGTTCGTTTCTATGGCTGCTGGGGTAAATTCCCACACATTTCATGGTCTTCAAAAATACAAATTTACCACCTCCCAGGATCTAAAAGGGGGCTCACTGGGTGAAAACAATTGCATGCATAGCACCCAATACATTTCTATTTGCTGTAATAAGAACACCGATACCAGCAAATAGCATTCCAAAAGGGTTCAGCGTGAGACAGGAAATGTGGTGAACCAGTGTGGAGCAAGGGAAGAATTGACCTCAGAGACAGCTCTTCGGTTGCAGTGATTAAAAACGGAGCAGTAGTGTCACACCACCTCACACGTGACTGGTAAGCCACTTCACTTCCCCAGGCCTTGGTCTCTTGGTCTGCGAAATGGGAATAAAAGTGCAATGGTCATGTGATTGTGAGGACTGAATGAATTCGTGCATCAAAAGGGCTCGGCATTGTGTCTGGTACATAATAGTCACATGGTAAATTTTAGTGATTAGTAGCATCACCCACAGCAGACTGTGGGGGGCTCTATGATTTCTTAGTGAGGGAAGAGTTGAAATTAATAGCAGAACTGCCTCCCCAACAAACACCCATACCATATGTCATTCAAAATGTGATGCCTCAAACTATCCCCAAATGAACCATCTCTCTATATATATACGGCTTCAGTCATAAGATTTGACATGACCAAAATTTCTTCGTTCTGATATTATATTTATTTTCACTGAGTCATAAACTAAAGATTCTCCCAAACTGTTGCCATATACAAGCTTTAGTGGAGTTTTGGTGTTCTGGTGAAAAGTAAAATAAAAAATAAAGAAATTAGGCCATGGTAGCCGAGGTCTGAGCAATGCTTCTGTCTATGTCCCCTCTAGGAGAAACACAGAAAGTGCTAGCATAATCAGTTATGCAAGAAAGCTCACTCCAGTGTTTAATGTTGTTGCACTGAGCTTACTCAATGACTTTTGGCCACACAACCCTTGTTTTTCATAAGTATATTTGTTAATCAGTTTGTTTGAAAATGCAAGCAACAGAAACCCCCATCCTAGCATAGTTAATCAGGAAAGTGGATTTATCACACCAAGTAATTGCATTGAACAAGAGTGGAGTCCAGGCATGGTTGACTCTAGTGACCAAATCATGTTCTTGGTCGATCTCTAACCAGTTGCTTTTCTCTGTGTGCATGCAGTGCCTTCTTAAGAAGTCTTCCCCTCAGTGGTTAAAACACAGACAACACCAGCTCGAAGATTTCTAGGAGCACTGAAATCCCCAGAAGACAGGAAGGAAAGTTTATTTTTATTTTTTTAATGAATTTTTGCAGAAAATGTCAAGGCCCTTTCATAGCCCAGATTGCACACTGTCACTGAGACCAGAATGGTATAACGATGCAGTGTTTTCATTGATCCAGCATCAACCAGATGTCCACCTTGAGGGCCATGCTCATCTGGAGAAGAAAGTTGGATTAGGGAGCACGGCTCCCCCAAGAAAACCAAACATTCAAGAGGCTGTCTCCAAAGGGGAGTGGCTGCCACACGGGATAACTTCTTTCTCTTCTTTCCTTTTTCTTCCTTGCTCTCTCCCTTTTCTCTCTCTCCCTCCTTGGTACATTTCATAACCTGTGGGGACCAAAGGGTTAATTCCCAAGCATCCCTGGTTGCCAGCAAGGCCATCTGAGATCATTGTCTTGCCAGAAACAGCTCCATGCTGAATTTGCAGAAAGGTTTCATTTCTCCTCTGGAGCTCTGAACAAGGTTATTAAGAGGCCCTTTCAAGTTCTCCCACTGGGAGACTCTACAAACAGCTGCACAGACAGGAAGGGGAAGATGCTTGGAAGCATTTGGAACTCAGGCCGGGCACCTTCCAGGAGCCCCAGTCTTTATCTGGGCAGCCTTGAGGGGCAGTGGCCCACAGGCAGGGGAGTGTGGTTGCCCGAAGGTTTCCAGCAGAGCTTGTTTCTGAGGGTCGCCTCTCTGGGAATGCCCTGTGTTGCCATATGAGGGATGGAGAACAAGGCTGATAGCCAAGAAAAATACTGATTTAGTTTTGGATAAGGATGGGCTGGTCAGCCAACATTTTATGGTGACGGGGAGAGGGATGCTGTTTTCTCAGCTGGGAGGAATATCCGTAGCACAGGAGACTTCTCGCTGGGTTTGATGTTATATGTGCTACCATAAAGTGCTCTGAATTTGGGGTATGTATGCTTTGCTTGGAATGCATAAATCATCACAGGAGCCGCGGCCAAGAAAGGAACAAGCAAGTGGGCAGCATGGTTCCAGAGCGGTAACTAAACCAATTCACTGACTCACCAGGGAGAAGTGCCTTCCCCTCCCTGGGCTTCACTTCTTCTCACAAAGTGAGAACGTTGGCCGAGATCAAGGATGGAAAATAATCTCATTACACAGGTTGACTCTTGAGGTGCTGGCAGGTGTTTATTCAGAAGGATTCCAAGGTCAGAGCCTCAAACTCTCCAAGAAATAATTAGCAACTGAGCTGGAATTTAAGCACCGTCGCCACTGGAGAGAAGGGTCAGTGGCACATCTCTTTTCTTTGCTATCCCTGGAGAAGATGGTATCTGTTATCCCTTCTACCTGGAGAATTCAGCTATTCTAAACACTTTGATATTTTCTTCGATGCCCTAGAGTAGATAATTATTTGCAGCTTCTTGATCACTTTGAATGTGAAGCCCAGACTAGTCTCCCACAAAAATATGGCATCACACGCTGGTTTTTTGGTGTCAAAATTAAAAACATCTATAAAGCACAGACCATTCCATTTGCCCATATTCCTGGCCTCCCTCTGCTGTGCATTCCTGTAAATGAACTTGGCTGTACATTCATAAACTAGGTGTATAGAGCTGCTGTGTGTGCCTTGCTCTGCTGGTATTTTTCTTCCTCCCTCGGCCCCGATCACATTGTTCCTTTCTGAGAATCTATCTCTCCCACAGATGCCAGGAAACCATGTCTAAGCAGCTGGAAAGTTCCTGGGGCAGGGTTTTGATCAAAGCTGGTGGCTTTTCAGTTCATTGTGTGCTCTTCAGCTAAGCTGTCACTGTTCTTTTTCTTTTACGTCCTTTAAAGGAAGTACTTCTTTGCACAGCAATTCCATCCAACAAGCACTTTCTAGTGTCAATTGTGGGTAGCTCCCTGTGCTAAGTGCAAGAGGAAAATAAGGGAGAATGAGACATAGTCTGCGTCCTTGAAAGGGTCACAGGCTAGTGAGGAGAGATGTGGACACAACAAACAGTAATAAAAATCAGGCTGTGATAAGTACTTTAAAAGAGGCATTCAAACACAGAGTATTTACTATGAGAGGATAGGGCAAGGGAAAGCATGTCCTGGATGGGTAGGCTTTGGGTGCATTTCTAGAGAAGCCATTTGTGCTTGACAGTGAAGACTAAATGCTAGAGAGAAAGGAGAGTATTTTTCAGTGAAACTAACAATATTTATTTAAAAAATTTGAAGGATGGGGGCTGCATGATGTGTCCAGAGAACAATGACTGAGTGGTTCAAGGTGGACGGGATATAGGTGGGGATAGGGTGAAGATATCTATCAGGGTCAGAATTTAGAGGCCCTTAAACAATAACCTAATTTACTTCGACTGATAAAACAGATATTGAAAACCCAACATGGAATAGATAATCACTGAGTTGGAAGGACAACCCACAGGGTCCCTGCCCTCAAGAGACTGCAATAAAGGAGGATCTCATACACAGTGCAAATTGCAATAAAATATGTAATTAATTCTCTAATGCAAATATTTAGAGGAGTATTGCAGCAAACATCCAATCCAATATCCAGTGGGGAAGATAGAGAAAGTATTGGTGAACAAATATGAGGCAGAGTGGACGATTTTTCCAGCCACGAGAAAACAGTAGACGCAGAGACTTGAGATCATGATCGATGCTAGCACTTTGGGGGAATTGTGATAAATTCAGGATGGCCAAAATGTAGACTAAGTGGGGGCAAGTGGTGGAAATCAAGGCTAAAAAAAGCCTTTGGTTTAGTCTGAATGAATTAAGGGGAAAAGGAATACTTATTGGAAAATGAATTATAAATTTTAAGAAAATTGCAATGGAGAATTTGATTGTACTAATATTCAGTGCTCATTTAAAATGATATGTAGTGTATAATCAGTATTCTACATATAATATTCCTTACAATTTTAAGGTCAGTTAAGTTTCCACTTGGCATTGAGGGGCCATATGCATGGAATATATATGTAACAAAATTCAATTTTATCTTTAATATGGAAACGTTTTATAATCTAGACCAACACACTGTCTAGTTGAATTTACTGCAATGATGTGAATGTTCTTTCTATACTGTGTTATCTGATATCAGGATCCATTAGACAATGGTGTATGGAGCACTTGAAACCCACCTAGTACAACCGAGGAACTAAATATTTTATTGTGATTGCTTTTATTTAATTTATATTTAAACTGAAGTAGCCAGATGTGGCTAGTGGCCACCATATTGAGTAGGGTTTAGTCAAAGCAAATATATAAAAGTCTGAGATATGAAATTTGACAGAACTAGATTATTTGGGGCACCATCAGAAGAATGTACAAGGGAGACAAATTATTGGAAGGAACTGTGTCAAGTGGAAATGCCATTAACAGAGAGAGACAGAGGGGCTGGGATTCTCTTCCTAGAATAATGACTTTCTGGTTAGAATCTTTGAAAGAACCAAGTTGAAAACAGAAGGGCTTTGAAAGCAATTAAATGGAACAGCAAATTTTAAGACAAAGCTTAAACCCCAACCTTGGTACAAGTGTATTGACCTTTAAAGAATAATCTTATGGAAAGATGGTCATAGTCCAGGATACTTGAGGAATAAAACCTGGTGCCTGAGAGGAACATGTCTTGCTTTTGACTGTCCAGCACCTCTTTCCTATTCTTCTGAAGTGGCACTAATTTTTTTCTTTGGTACCTGCTATTTCCACATTCCATGTGGGCTTCATAGACCTTCAAATCTCAAGCTCTGGGCATATTGCACGGCCTAGGACTGGACAATAAAAATTTTTCACCACCTAGGACTCAATGATAGTTTTAGGGATGAACCGGCAGGGCCAACCAGAAGTTTCCCCAGAACGCTTTCTAGATGCTATTTTTTTTTTCCTGAAACTAAAAGCTAAAAATAGTACAGATTGGGAGTTTTCAGTGATCATCCTGCTATTTTTCTGAGAGAAACCACACAGAGGCAGGCATGGAAATCCCTGAAGATATAGTTCAAATCCTTGTATCCCCTGTGCCCAAATTCTTGATCCACGCTCTGGGATTCCTACTTGTGTGAGCTAATTAATTCCCTCTTTTTTACCAAACTTGGATTGAGTTGGGTTTCTGCCATTTGCAGCCAAAAGCCGTTACAAATACATTGGTCCACAGAAGGTACAGGTCTTGAGATTTGATGGATGTTTTTCCATTAATTAAATCTAAATATTTGCCTCTGAAAGACAGGCGGAATGATAGTTTTTAGTTAGTAATGGAGGGTTTTGGAGCAGAATAATTTTTTCCTTATTATTATTTTAGCAATTAAAGAGTAAAAGAAAAAAAATGGCAGGGAACTTGGGACTTTTCCAATATTTTGGCAACTGTCATATTAACGATCTTGAAATAAGGTAGCCCAGAGGGATGCCAGCTACTTTAAAACTCCTAAAGCTCAAACACAGAGTCCCCAGTAAGTATGACCACAGTAATATCATTACTCTGCCTCTGGCATGTGAAAGAATTAAATTTTGAAACAGGCATCATGGTTAGTTTCCCATTCTGATGGAACCATCTGCTGCCCGGTTAACCCTATCCCCATTCTCTCATCTGTCCATGTAAGAGATAAGCTGAGGAGTCCTCAAAATTTTTGGTGGGCCCTAGAAAAAAATATAAGTGGCTCCATGTGATGATCATTTACCTTAGAAATAGATGTGGGATCCAACTTAGGTTGGAGATCTGGTGTGTAGACAGTCCAAGAAGGCACAAGATCCAAAAAGCAAGCAAACAACCTCAAATGAGATCAGAGTCATTGTCTGTGAAGAACAACTGTGGAGAGATTAAGCCATTTGCAGGATGTGAGTATCTTTGCAGGTTGAGGACAGATCTGTAGAGCATGAGGTTAAGATGGTCAGAAAGAGAGGCTTGAGGGTCAGAAACCAGGTGATCATCACAGCTAGGAAGGGGCATGGCTCCACAGAAAGTGGTGAGAGGGGAGGGCCAAGGGGGGACCCTTAGGCAGAGCTTGCTGAGGAGCCAAAGGAGGAGAGATTGAGAAGGCAGTTTCCAGGAAGTCAAGAGAGGAGAGTGGAGAAGAGAAGAATTGTGGCAGAGATGCTGGAGAAAACTGAAGTTTGGAGAGGCAATATTACTTCCCTCAGCTAGCAAGCCTCCAAGCAAGGTCTGCAATCTTCCAGCTCCAAAGACCATGCTCTTTCTCTGGGATCATCTGTCTTACCAAATAGACATGGAGGAGTGTAGGGTCTCAGAAAACCCCTGGTCTGGCAACATTCAGAATAGCAAGGTGTGTGATGGGGGTGAGGGATGCATTTATGGGAGGAGAGAAGCCGGATGGTAAAGGATTACAAATGACAGCGAAGGAATAGGAAAGAAAGATGATGGAGGTGGCTCTGTTGAAAGAGAGGGGACAGAGCTTTTAGTGGACAGAAGGTTGAAGAGAGGTACTTTAGAGATGGGATGATCCAGAATCCGTAACGGATACATGGTGGTATGGAATTGGGGCTCTAGAATTGAGTAATTAGCTGAAACCCGGACTCCACCATTTACCTATGCTGTGAAGCAGAAGACCTCATTTGGGGTGGCTGTGTCCTCAGGAGACATGTGGCAATGTCTGGAAACCTTTTATCATCACAACTGGAATGTAGCAAATAGAGGCCAGGGATGCCACTCAACATCCTATGAGGCACAGGGAAACCTCCCTATGGAGTAAATTAGGCCAAAATGCCAATAGTTTGAGATCAAGAAACACAGTCATAACAAGAACATTTCTTAAGATCTTTAGACCTAGTTTCCCTCAGCCCTAAAGCAGGAATAACAGATGCTTGCTTCCTGGGTATTTGAGGATTCAGTGAGCTAACACGTGCCAAGTGCATGGTGCTAGCAAGGCTTCAGGACCACCACCACTATCATGCTCATTGTTTTTACCATTTTGTGCAATGGACCAATGTGTTGCCTTACATTTAACAGATGCAAGAGTAGGGCTCAATGCCAGTCAGGAAGGGGGTGGCTTTAGTGGTTGTGTATCAGGGCCCTCGATTCCTGGGCCCTTCTCTGTGGGGAGCAGTCTGAGCTGGAGAGACAGTGAAAGCTGCCTTTAGGATGCATACATTGTTTCTTGCACTCCAGAGATTCCCTGGATGTCCTGGCTTCAGAAATAGAAATTTCCCCGTAGTAGGATCTTACCAAGTAAGGAGAGAAGTGGTGCTGACCATCACCTGGGTTAGAACTAAAACACTTCTGACAGAAGTGGTTTCCAGGCAATTGAGCAGATTCTGTTCCATTGCAACGGAGAGTGGGCTGTTTGGTGGTAGAATGAATGGATAGATATTCCTTTGGGGTACTTTCGATCAAAGGAGAAAGCAGATTATTAATGAATGGAAATATGTATATTTGGATAATTACATTTGTTAGACCTGTGTATTCCTCTGTTTTCCAAGATGGCATAAAAGGAGATTGAATAGACCTTGGGAAATGTAATTGTTTGTACCGGGCTGTTACAAGGGTGCGCGCACACACACACGTGTGTTTGTACACGTTAAATAAAAATTGTCTGCAAAAGAGCTGTGCAAGAGAAGCACATTTGAAAGATTCTTCCTCCAGTCAGACTTGCTTAGCTCCTTAATCCCTTACATTGGCAGTTGAACCCCAAGGACAGGTCTGGTGCACAGAGGAGCAATAAACAAACACAGCCAAGGGCTCCTGGCATCATGGAAAAAAAAATAGCCCATTTCTTGTAAATAGATTGCAATAAAACAATAGCGACTCAACATTTAGTGGAAGAGAAAATCAACCAAGAGAAGCTCTGACTTGGTGGCCTTTAAGCTACAGGGTTAGAAAAAAGAACATTGAAATGGACTGGGATGGATCCTTTCAAAGCAACCAGCGTTGCTTTAAAGGTTTATTAATCAACCTTTCAGGCACAATATCAAACTATTTTAACTGGACTGAAGGTAAAAGCAAATAATAAAAAAAAAGGCCCATCAATCATCCAGAAGATGTGTGTTCTAATGTCAACGATTTTTTTTTTCCTGCTTTGTTTTCATGTTTTTGCCCTGGTCTGGGTGAACGTCTATTTTTCACAGACTAGGTAAAGGAAAATCGAAGAGTCCACTGCTTGTCAGGGACATCTGTGGTCGTCTTCTCATTATACCCAGCTGCTCCTTCTTCCGGTCCAACCATGCCGGATCTCCATGTGGGAACCCCTGTGATTCTGACTTAGCCCCATTTGGAAGGGTGTGGGGTGGAGTGCATGAGTTGGGCCAAACCGATTGGATCATGGCATCCTCTTTGGCTGCTGTGATCGGTTCCTCTGTGGCATGGAATCTAATCTGGCAATTTTAGATTTGCTAGCCAATAATACATTCTTTTCACCATGAGGTCACTTCTGATGCATTTTCTATTATTTGTAACCCAAAGAATCTCAGCGAATGTCGTGGTCCCATATATCAGTGTCTTGATTGCTCAAGAGCATTTAGTATATTTGTTTTCTACATCTACTCTGATAGGTCACCACAAACTTAGTGGCATACACAGCAGGAATTTATTGTGCCTTAGGTCGGAAATCTGCCACTGGTCTCGTTGGGCTAAAGTCAAGGTGTTGGCAGAGCTATCATCCTTTCTGGAGGCTCTAGGGGAAAATCTGTTTTCCACTTTCTGAGACTGGGGCCTCTTCTTCCATGTTCAAAGCCAGCAATAGGGATCCCTGGGTGGCGCAGCAGTTTGGTGCCTGCCTTTGACCCAGGGCGTGATCCTGGAGACCCGGGATCGAATCCCACGTCGGGCTCCCGGTGCATGGAGCCTGCTTCTCCCTCTGCCTGTGTCTCTGCCTCTCTCTCTCTCTCTCTCTCTCTCTGTGACTATCATAAATAAATAAAAATTTAAAAAAAAAAGCCAGCAATAAGGCACCCCTCTAATACTGCTTCTGTGGTCACCTCTCTTTCTTTGGCTCACTTCTGTCTCTGTCTTGTACTTTGAAAAATTCTTGTGATTATTCTGGGCCTACTTGGGTAATCTGGGATAATCTCCCTATCATAAGGTCAGCTGGTAGGCAACCTTAACTCCATCTTAAACTATAATTTCCCTTTGCTATATAATGTGACATATCCCCAGGTTCTAGGGATTGGGATGTGGGCATTTTGGAGAGGTCATTCTGCCTACCACATTTAAGTCATTTGGGAATTTCCCCCCATGACACATAGCTCCCTCCATGTTGACAGAAAAAGCAAATTAGTGGTAGAGACTTGGAGTCACATGGAGTTGATGTTAGATCTGTTTTGTGTGACGTTTGGTATTTTGACATTGCTGTTTTAATGTGTCTACATTGTAGCAGCCACAGTAATATTATTTTTAAATGTCTTAAAAATTATCAAGCACTGTGTAATAGCACATCTTTGACCTCTGCCCCATCCCCCTAATCTTGGGGTGAGGGATGGGTTGAGGTGAGGAGTCAGGGATGGGGTAAGCATAGGAATGGGGTGGGCAGCAGAGTGACCTCTTGGTCTCCCCTGCATGAACATGGGCAGGTCCAGGGTATATGGGGCCTAATGGTCATGCAATTTCCAAGCCCTTTCTTAAGGAGAAGACTATAAAATAATGAGCAAAAAATGTGCTATAAAGTGGATAGTTATTTAGAACAAAAGCATACATCTCAACAAATGCTAAATTTTTACAAGCTGACAAAAAGCACAAACATCACAAAATCAAAAAAAAAAAATTGTGTGACGTTTTCTCTTTACTATCTCTGACATACCTCTAGGATAATCCTTTCCTTTGGCTGCATATTTTTTTTTTACTGCTTTTTTGTAGGACAACAGTTTTGTAATACTTTTCCTAGAGAGAAAAGATTGTTTTGTCAGTTGGGATATTTTCTATTATTGTTGATCAGGCTTCATAAAACAGGTGACCTCATGTCCATTGTCACTATTTGTAGCACTGCTACAGGTTTGTGCCCTAAAAACAGAAGACTTTTGATAAAGTCTATTTAGTATAATTCCTGTGTTTAAGAAAGAAAAATATGTAGCATTTAAAATTGTATAAGCTGTGTTTTTCTAGTATATTCTTAATGGTAGTCAGTTCCCTTTTGAGCAGTTAACAATGAGAATCAAATCAGTAACATACATCTTATACACCTAATGAGTGAAAGAATTTCCCACAGACCTGCTTCCACCTCTATACCTCAAACCTCTTTTTTTTTCCTCCCCTGATATTCACCTATTTGCAGGGCTTCTCACCAAAGGACCCAGATATGTCATGCTATGGCCTCTGCCCAGCAGTTTTATACTGAGATCCTTGAGAATATGCACGGCAGGGGAGCTATATACACATTTCTGGAAGCCAGTCCTATACTGGATTCTGTATGGCAGTGACTGACAAGTATATCATTATATCACAGTCAATTCAAGCAAAACACACGCTCACTTCTGACTTTCTTGGATGGACAACTCCCACGTGCCTATGCCATCGGACTATCGCTTAACACAGTAGAATGTGATAGAGTGGATAAGGGACTTTAATCACTAGTCTTAACTAATAGCAGGCAAAATATTTTGCATTTGATATTTTTCGAAAAGAATGCATGGCCATATAAACACATAGCCAAGCTTCCTTCCAGAGTTTTGGAAAGAACTAGTGTGAGAGAGGAGCACTGAAGCCTCAGGTGAGGTTCACGAATTGTGGAACATTCATGGATGTGATAAAGAGTGGCCGGGGCAGTGTTGCCTGGCGGCTCAGTTAGTGCGGTATGTGACTCTCAATCTCAGGATCGTGAGTTGGAACCCCACATTGGGTGTTGAGATTTCTTAAAATTAAAAATCTAAAAAAATAAAAGAGAGGGAAGGGCATGCGGCTTTTGTTTCATGAGCTGTGTGATAAGCTGAAAGTTTTGGGGACCGAGATTTATTTGATTGGCCAACTACGACTTCCTGGACATGGATGACACAGATCTGGAATGGATAGTTTATTGTCTCATTCTCCAACAGTTTGGCATTTTATGATTTCCCCAAGCCTTTTTACATTGCCATCTCATTAGAAAGTTGTTTTCTTAAGTTTTCCTGTAGCATTTGCCTATTTTTAGATACTCTTGTAATGAAAGTGGGGTGTGTGTGTCGGGGGGTGGGGTGCATGCTCCCCTGTGACCAATGAAAATGTTTTAGTGAGTCCAGTGTGTCTTTGGGGATGAGTTTTCCTCCAGAATCCAAGGGGAACTTATTCTCCTGCCCAATACACACGAACAGACATGCTCTCTCAGGAAACACTCAGAGGTTACAAATGAGAACTATGCAATTAGACACAAAATATATCATCTTTCAATAAATATGCTTAGAAAACTGTGCTGCGACATCCACTGAGTATCCACCATGTTGTGAGCACTCCGCAAAGCGGTTGGAACACAACAAGGAAAATTGAGAAAAACTGTGAAAGGCTTTGACATGAACCAAAAAGATTAGTGGGTGTTCCGCCTGGCAATCTGCTCTGCATTATCTCTGTCGTTCCCTGTCTTTGAGCTACTTTACAGCTCCTTAAATTGTATAAATTGTAGAAGACTGATAGCAATGCAAATGGTTCTTAGTCATAGAAATTCAAAATGTGTCCCATGGAAGGGAAATGTTTCATGCCCTGTGGATATTGACCACTTTTGCCTATTTTGCTTCTATCTGTATTCCTCACCCCCCCCCCCCAACATTTCTGATGCCTATCCTGTATATTTCTCTGCCCTTCGGATGCTCCTTTTGAATGTCCACTTCTTACCGGTTCCCTCATTAATGAAAGAGTTAAATGGAAATTTCTAAGATGTGTTCATGTTCTGTTTAAAAAAAAAGTCACGATTTTCCCATTTTTAAACATGCACCCTTTAGCAGCACATAAGCTTCATGGAGGTGACAGCCCGCGTAGACATTAACCACATTAGCTCACACAACACACACTGGTGGGCTCTTAGAGAGCCCTGGGAGTCCCTAACAGGGGGACCTGGTATTGTCTATTTGATCAGGGCAGCTTCCTCCATGAAAGTGACATTTGAGTAGATCAAGCAGGAGTTTACAAGGTGTGTGGAGGAGGAGAGAAGGATTCAGGAGCAAACAAGCCTGTCAGGAAAGCAGCTCAAGATCATTTCTCCCAGAGGGAGATTTGCGGTTCTGGGGGAGAGTGGGTTTTGGACAATAAATCAGAGAAGCTGGAAGATTTGGCAGCTGCCATGGTCTGTGCTTCATGATAAGAGAGTCTGCCAAGGAGCTGTCTTCCGATGGGATGGGGCCAGTGGTTTGGAGAGATGGGAGCCCAGAATCTGGGGGCTGTCCCTCTCACCTCCACTTCCTGGGAGGAGTGTTCCAACCACTTGATTTTTTTTTTTAATTTATTTTTTATTGGTGTTCAATTTAATAACATACAGAATAACCCCCAGTGCCCGTCACCCATTCACTCCTACCCCCCGCCCTCCTCCCCTTCTACCACCCCTAGTTCGTTTCCCAGAGTTAGCAGTCTTTACGTTCTGTCTCCCTTTCTGATATTTCCCACACATTTCTTCCCCCTTCCCTTATATTCCCTTTCACTATTATTTATATTCCCCAAATGAATGAGAACATATAATGTTTGTCCTTCTCTGACTGACTTACTTCACTCAGCATAATACCCTCCAGTTCCATCCACGTTGAAGCAAATGGTGGGTATTTGTCATTTCTAATAGCTGAGTAATATTCCATTGTATACATAAACCACATCTTCTTTATCCATTCATCTTTCGTTGGACACCGAGGCTCCTTCCACAGTTTGGCTATCGTGGCCATTGCTGCTATAAACATCGGGTGCAGGTGTCCCGGCGTTTCATTGCATTTGTCTCTTTGGGGTAAATCCCCAACAGTGCAATTGCTGGGTCGTAGGGCAGGTCTATTTTTAACTCTTTGAGGAACCTCCACACAGTTTTCCAGAGTGGCTGCACCAGTTCACATTCCCACCAACAGTGCAGGAGGGTTCCCTTTTCTCCGCATCCTCTCCAACATTTGTGGTTTCCTGCCTTGTTAATTTTCCCCATTCTCACTGGTGTGAGGTGGTATCTCATTGTGGTTTTGATTTGTATTTCCCTGATGGCAAGTGATGCAGAGCATTTTCTCATGTGCATGTTGGCCATGTCTATGTCTTCCTCTGTGAGATTTCTGTTCATGTCTTTTGCCCATTTCATGATTGGATTGTTTGTTTCTTTGGTGTTGAGTTTGATAAGTTCTTTATAGATCTTGGAAACTAGCCCTTTATCTGATATGTCATTTGCAAATATCTTCTCCCATTCTGTAGGTTGTCTTTGAGTTTTGTTGACTGTATCCTTTGCTGTGCAAAAGCTTCTTATCTTGATGAAGTCCCAATAGTTCATTTTTGCTTTTGTTTCTTTTGCCTTCGTGGATGTATCTTGCAAGAAGTTACTATGGCCGAGTTCAAAAAGGGTGTTGCCTGTGTTCTTCTCTAGGATTTTGATGGAATCTTGTCTCACATTTAGATCTTTCATCCATTTTGAGTTTATCTTTGTGTATGGTGAAAGAGAGTGGTCTAGTTTCATTCTTCTGCATGTGGATGTCCAACCACTTGCTTTGATGATCAAACAGTCTCCTTTGAAATGCATTCACTCCAGGCCCTGCCTACAATGCAGATGATGCATTTCAGCAAATGGCGACATCATTAGGAGAGAAGGAAACTGGCTTCCCTCTGTGATCAAACCTATTTTCATCAAACCCCATGGGTTTTGGATTAGCAGAGCATCATAGTTTCCTGACCACTTTTATTCTGGAACCTGGCCTCCGGTTATTTCGTGGGCAGATGCTTTTCTACAGGAGTGCCCTTCTTCCAGACATCTGTGGGTTCTTGCATATTATTGACTTCCCTGTCCGGGTATCATCTTCTTGGAGAGTACTTTCCAGATCACCCAACTGAAATTGCAACCCCCTCAACCCCCAATTTCCACCATCTTACCAGAAGCAGCATCAGCTTCCATGTCTCCTCCAGGAGCAGTTCTCCCCCAGTTCCAAGAAAATTTTAGCTGAGACCAAGGGGAGGTGGGGAGGAAGGTGAGACACTAACAAAAATGTCTTTTCGTGTTTTCTAAAGACAGAAACAAAAGCCTCTCAATTGATTATCTGTCTAATTTTGGTGTAAAGCACCAAAAGGCATCCACTCAGCTGACTGGAGTTACTCAAAAGAAGCACAACTCCAGAGAGGACATTCAAATGAAAGATTCTGGCACAAGTTAGTTAGAGTACTGTTGCATGTATATTTGTAAGAAGTTGTTTTTATGGGTCTGGGGAGGGCTCTCCCAGCCCCAAAGAATCTCCCTCACAGATGGCTGATGAAGGCGCAGATCTGTTTTTGGGTTTTATTGGTCCTTTGTCAAGTGGAATTGCCTCTGAGAAATGTGAGCATACACACACAGCTCCATATCTGCCTTTAGAAAGTTCACTGTATTAACCCTCAGGTGTGAATGAGATCATCAGATCATTTACAACCTGCAAGGACTGTCACACAAAGAGTGCATACTTGTTATATATTTGGTGGTCACAATAAGAATATCTGATGATTATGACATCTACATGCCAACCACTGTACCAAACACTGTCATGGATTATTTCATTTCAGCCCAAATACCCTGTGAAATAGGTTTTATGGTTCTCAGGAACGGGAAGAAGTTGGCCCAGAAAGGTTGCATGGCTTGTGCCCATTCACCCCAGGTTGGAAGCCAGGATTCCTACCAAACAGTCTGACTCCAACATCTACTGTCTTCCAACTCATGAAGTGTTTTTCCTATTTATACTCTTGGTTAATCCACGCAGCAAATGCTGTCAGGGGGTGGTAGCTCTCACATTGTTTTAAGCCATGGAAACTGATTCTCAAGCAGTAAAATGATTTACATAAGGCTTTGTTTTCAACTCTGTCTGCATAGTACAATCACTCAGAGCTTTAAAAAATCCCATGCTGAGGCCTAACTCCTACTAAGAGATTCTGATTTACGTGGTTTATTTTCTCTGGGTAAGGCCCAGTCACCAACATGTATTTTTTAACCATCCCCATGCAGCCAGGGTTGAGAACCACTGTGCTTAAGATTGTGAAGCAAAGATTAAATTTATTTTTAACTCAAAATTCTTGTGCACCATCTACAGACAGGGGTTCAGAGTCCAGCTGGAGTTTGGTGGGTTGCATTGTGTTAGCTTAACACGCTTGGCATAGGAGTCTCTAGACAATCTGGCCTGGACCTTACCTCCCACACCACCTGTCACCATTATCCCCTTGACCTTCAGTATTCTATCTATAGAGAAATGCTTGTATCACCTCCCCAAAGCTCATCATCTCTCTGGTCTCCAGGCTGATAAGTCATCCTCAGTTTGTATAACATGTCTCCCTTCCATTCACCAGGCTGGTTCCTGCTCATCTGCTAGGCTTCAACTTAAATGTTAGCTCCCATAGGAAGGCCTCCTGGGGCCTGACTTTGCCTCCCTCTGCCTAATGTATGCAACAGTTGTCTGATTCAGCAAACAGAAACAAGATACCCAGTTAAATTTGAACTGCACATAATCAAATTTTTTAGTATGTCCCAAATATTGGTTGCATGGGAAATACTTACACTAAAAAAATACAGGGAAATACACTAAAAAAAAATGTATTGTTCATATAACATTAAAATGTAACTGCATTTAATCTGGAAACCCTATCAGGAAATCTTTCAAGATGTGGGGAAGGTCTCTTAAAAGCTCTTCATGTCCTCCCAACCCCAAAATTCCATTAAGCTTATCCTAAGGCAATGAGAACTCCTAGAACAGCCTTATTCAAAGGGCCAGCCGTAGGCCACCTGATAATAACTACTCAAAAGATTACAAAAGTTAGCAACTGTTTAACTTATTAAAAGAAAAGATTCCCAGAATCCATCTAGGCTTAATGAATCAGAACCTTAAAATCTTGGTCAGGGGATTTAGACAGTAATCTGCACTTTTAATTAGCAACTCAGGCATTTCTAATGCACACCGAAGTTTGAGAATCTATGCCAAGGAAAATCACTTTGCCTTGGTGTGGAACTTGGGGCCTAATTCTCAAGTGCGTTGAGGTAGGAAAAAGTCAAGACCTATTGAAATACTCTCTGTTTTATCCCCCTTCAGACCCACAACTCCTAGAGATGGTATCTATCTTGCTCACCATTCTAGTCCTACTTCCTAGCACCATGCCCAGCACACCATCGTGCTCAGTAGACACTTATTAGATATACACAAAGAAAAATATGTGAAGGTCGATTAGGAATGAGTCATTCAGCAAATAGGATTCTTTCAACAAATAAGATTGATTCTCAATTGATTATGTGCCAGGCTCTTAGGGAATAAGGATGCTGTTGCAGGCAAGATGCGCAAAGTCTCTATTCTTATTCATTTTATATTTTATTAGGAAAATATAGGCAATAAAAAGACATTGATAAAGTGTTTGGCACAATGAAGAGAATTGGTATAGAAGGCAGGAGGGTTATCTCTCTAACATATATTTCCAAGTCTTGATTTTGTTCAGATATCCAGCTAGAGAGTGCATACACACTGATTATAGTAATCCCATTCTCCTTGTCAGTGCTTGGTTTAGAGGTGGGCAGGTGAGCCAGTTCTGGCTGATGAGAGATGAAGCCAAATCTACTGCCAGGTCAGGACTTTGCTGAAAAGTTTCCTTTTTCTTAAAGCAAAACACACAGAGAATCAATGGCCTTTTCTTCTTCTGGACATGGCTGTGCTCGGTTATGATGCAGAGTACTGCAGCCATTTTATGACCACAAGGAGGAACAGGACACTGAGACAGTCCCAGATACCTGACGACATCACTTAGTATCTTAATTTACTAACTTGAGGGCCATTTACTTACGTGGCACAATACATGCTCTTTGGCTTTGAAACTGGTTCAAATTATCTCTACTTGTGCCAGAAGCACCCTGACTGATGTAATGAAATAGAGAGTGTTAAGGAGGCAAGGGATGGGGGTGGTCTAAAGGAGACCCCTCTGAACTGGTGACATTCGAGCTGGAGACTTACATAGTAAGAACCAGTCCTCTAAATACCTGGGAGCAAGGAGCTCAAGTGAAGACATTAAGTACAGAGGTCTTAAATTGGCAATGAGCTTGGTGTATGCAAAGACTTGAAAGAAGGCCAGCATAAGACTTCCAAGCTGTATGCAACTACCTGAGATATCAAAGATGAGTAGTAGGCTGACTAATGTGTCTTCCCAAAGATGGTGACACCTTAATTCCCAGATCTCATGAATGTTACCTTACATGGCAAAAGAGACTTTGCAGGGATGATTAAGTTAAGGATTTGGAGAGGGTGTGATTATCTGGATGAATCCAAAGTAATCACAAGGATCCCTATCAAGGTCCTTGTAATAAGTGGTAAGATCAGATAAAGAAAGGGAAGCCAATGTGTTGACAGAAGCAGAGGATAAAATACTATGGGATGTAGGATCATAAGCCATGGAATGAAGATGACTAGAAAAGGCAAGAAAACAGATTCTTTTGTAGAACCTCCAAAAGGAAGTAGCCATGTCAACACCTTGATGTCAGCTCAGTTAAACTCATTTCAAACTTCTGAGCTCTAGAACTATCCAACAATAAATTTATGTTGTCTGAAGCCACTAAGTTTGTGGTGATATGTTATAGCAACAATAGGCCATTGTGTGCCTTGGTAAGGAGTTTAATCTAAGTATAAATGGAATCACTGGAGGGTTTTAAGCAAGGGGATAATGTAACAGTATGGAAACTTGGCCATTGTAATGAAAGAGTAGAATCAGATACTGTTACAGACATCAAGAGGAGAGGTGGCCATGGAGGTGGATGTACAAATGAAGGTTGTATCAAGAAAGATGGCCAATGATCGTATTTGCTAAGGTTTGAAGGAGTTCCCAGGATTCTATTCAAAATAGAGCCAGTCCTGGCAAACCATACTTTGTTTGGCTGGGATTGAAGGAATGCCTGGGTTGTGGGACTCTTGTTGCTAAAGGTGGGAAAGTTCCAGGCAACCTTGCCTGGATGAGTTGGTCACCATGGTGAGAAATGAGTGATTTGGAGAGAGAGCCAACAGAATTTGGCTGCTTTGTTGAGGGTGAAAGGTTGGAGGATCTGGATGATTCCTAGATTTGGGTATGAAATTGAATGGATAGGGGCTCCATTTAAGGAACTGAGGGAGATGGTGAAAAGTACCCTGGGGTATTAGTTAGAAAGGCCAGTTGGGCACCTGGCATTGGGAGTTGGAACACTGATGGGAGAGAAGGATGCTAGCAACAAACAAAAATCACCTTATTGTACTTCACCATTTTGCTAAACACCAGCCCTGGAGTGATTCCATCTAGAGGCGATTTTTTCTTCATTTGAAAGAATCATGACAACAGCTACATCCTTACAAATTGAGTTTGTCTTCTAAGGTGTTTGCTAGAGCTTTACAAGAGGCTGAATCAGTTTCACATGAATTAATGATGGCTATCAAATGGGGGGGAAAGAATGAATTCCAAATAAATACTTATTGCATAATTGAAGTTGCAAGAATCCAGTATGAATAAAATATATTTGTATTTACAATGCATAAATTTGATGGCGACACTGTGGGGCGACACGGCTTTTTGATAAGAACCCTGAACAGTGTTAAATTAGTAATAGGCTGAATACATTTCTTAATTATGTCACTGGTGTTGTGCTCAGGAATACCATTTGCAATAAATTGAGTCCCATTTGTATGCATGCAGCACAAAGAGAAAGTGCTGTATTTTGAAAATCCTAATGGACTCATGGGAACACAGGTTAATGTCAGCCACTGCTTAAAATTAGTCCTCGGTTTCAGAGCTTGCAATTGTATTAAGACTTATCATGTACTCTTTTCATCAAGGTAATAATTGCTATAGATTTACATATCCTGCCACAAGCAGAAACATGGAAACATGGATCCTTCAGGGCTTTTCAAAATGGGAAGTAGTTATAAGTAGATAAGTATATATATATATATATATATGTATATATATATATATATATATCCTGCCCATACAAGTAATCTTTGCTTCTCAAAAAAGATTTCAATAGGTGAAGTGAAAAATCACAAAAATGAAAGCCATTCATATAGTGGGTTGAATAGTGGCACCAAAAAAAAAAAAAAAAAAGATATGCTCACTTAATAATAGTAATAGTGAAGCCACTGCCCAAGTCTTAATGCCCAGAACCTTTGAATTTGACCTCATTTAGAGAAAATGCTTTTATAGGTGCTGTTAAGTTAAGGATCTCAAGAAGTAGGTCCTAAATCCAATGATAAGTATCATTATAAGAAAAAGATTTGAGATTTAAAACACAAGTGTAGACTAGTGGTTAAACTCTATGGAAACACTGTTCAGTGGAACACAAAATTGAAGAAGAAACAGAGAAGGTGATGTCAAGACAGAGGCAGATATTGTAGAGGTGGCTCTACAAGTAATACTGAGGATAACCAGCAGCTTCCTGAGGCTAGGGGAAAGGCATGGGAAATATTCTCCTCCAGAGCTTCCAAAAGAAATTCACCCTGCTGACACCTTGATTTCTGACTTCTGGTCTCTAGATCCGAGAAAGAGTAAGTTTCTGTTGTTTTCTTCCACCGAGTTTGTGGTTATGTGTATGACAGCCCAAAGAAACTAATATAATCCACATGGCGACAAATATGATTGACTTCTATATGCAAGAGATATGGTACATATAAGGTAGGAAGTAGTGAGAGCCCTGTTTTATGGATGAGGATATTGAGACATAGAGAAATTAAGTCATTTGTCAAAATGAAATAGCTAACAAGTTGTATTGCTGGGATTTGAACCTAGATACACAGGCTCTAGAACTATGCTTTCCCATATAGCAGCCTCTGGCCATGTGTGGCCATTTAAGTTGGAATATAAAGTAATTAAGTTAAATCAAATTTAAAAAATTCAGTTCCTCAGTTGTAAGAGCAACATGACAAGGACTCAGTAGCCACATGTGGCTAGTGACCAATGTGTTGGTCAGTGAGGAATATAGAACATTTCCACCAATGCTAACAGTTCTGTTGGATAGTACTTCCAGAGAATCTGAGTCTACACACTACCCTGTACTGTCTCACCGAGTACTGTGTGTAAAGTATTTCTCACAGTACCTGACATACATACAGCAAGATGTCTATAAAGCCTAGTTATGATTTTATTTTTCTAGATTTTTCCCAATGTTTGTAGGTGTGTCTATACTCACCTATGTGTGTGTGTTTATAGGGGATGGGATCCCTGTATTACACACAGATCTGTGTTTTATGTGGTGGAGGATATATTGTGCATACATGCAGTTCTATGTCCTCCTTTTCCTCCACAAAGAATATATTGTCAGACATTTCAGTGGGTATTTTAATTCTTTGAAACAGCTTGTCTCTGGACCCTGACATCCACTCCAGGCACCGTGAAATCTCTTTCTTAGAAGCAACTGTGGCTGGCTATTGGAAATAACTGGAATCCAGAACTAGGATAACATGACCCCGTTCAACATAAACAAACAGGGTTCTCCAATGTATTGTGACCAGGTGTGATAACGGATAATTGTAGCTTTGTGTGATAATTGCCTTTCTGGGTAAT
Source organism: Canis aureus (assembly GCF_053574225.1). Lineage (NCBI taxonomy): Eukaryota > Metazoa > Chordata > Mammalia > Carnivora > Canidae > Canis > Canis aureus. The sequence goes on from NC_135618.1 coordinate 43,740,975, forward strand.
AATGGGATAATGTATGTAATAATCTTGGTGTAATAAGGGTCTATCTGCTTAACAGTTGACTCTCCGTGTAATAACTATGTAATAAATGACTCTGTGTAATAGTTGTCTCTTTGCATAACTATTTCTTTGTGCCATAATTGACTCTGCACAAAAATTGACTCTCAGTGTAGTTATTGTCTCTCTGCATAAAAATTGACTCCCTGTAATAATTGACTTTCTGTGTAATAATGAACTCCTTGTGCAATAATGAACTCTGACCATAGGCACAAACCTGCAAATGCTTGTAAATTAGTAGAAATTACAGTAATAGTGAAGCCACTGCCAACTGCAAGTGATAGAAAACCAACTCAAACTAGCTTAAGATGGCAGGAGGAAGAAGAAGAGGAAATCATTAACTCAGACACCTGGGAAGTCCAGAGGCTAACTGGCCTCAAGCCCAACTTAATCCATGGGTGCACATGAAGATTTGGGGGCTCTATGTCTCTTCATCTCCAGGGTCTTGGTCTTATTCTCAGATAAGTCCATCCTCCAGTGGTTGGAGGGTGCTCCTAGCAACTCAGGCTTCCATGGCACTTAAAGTGCCTGTTTATAGGGAATATAGGAAAGCAACCCTTTACTCTCAGCATCCATTTCCTCAAAGAACTCAGGCCACCCAACAACTGGGATGGTAGAAATGGGCACCTTGATTGACAGATACCTCATTATCACAGGGGGTGGGGAGTAGTTCACAAAATGAATGGATGGGGAGCAGAACAAACAATAACAGATGTCTCCCTTGTTCACAGCCTGTGAGCTACAACCTCCCAAGGGTGGGCGTGAGCTCAGTGAATTTGTTCTAGCAAGTTCTTTAGTCTTTAGGAACCAGCCATCAACTCTTTTTAGAGTAGGTGACTAATATCTGCATATATATCTGACTAGTTTTCAAATAAGCATAAATGTTCTTATAAAAATATGATGCAAAATCATTGAAAACATCAGACTTGTATATTTTTTATGAATTTTCTCAATGACTTCTAAATATATAGCTACCTCCTGTAGTGCTCCATAATATATTTTTCTTTTAAATATACTCAAGCTACCTTCAGCAAAGGTTTTTGTTTTTTTTAAGATTTTCTTTTTTTATTCATGAGAGACAAGGAGAGGCAGAGACACAAGCAGAGGGAGAATCAGGCTCCAGGAAGAAGCCTGATGTGGTACTTGATCCCAGGACCCCAGGATCATGACCTGAGCCAAAGGCAGACGCTCGACGACTGAGCCACCCAGGTACCCCTAGCAAAGGTTTTTAACCTGTTTTGTGCCATGGATCTTTTTGGCAGTTTGGCAAAAACTATATATATCTTCTGAGTAGTGTTTTTAAACATGTAAAATAAAACATAAGAATTAAAAAGAAGAATTCTTATGAAATACCTATGAAGCATGGAAATACACAATTTTTAAACTATATATTTGGGCTTTTCACTGAATGAGTTTTGTTTTTTTTTTTTCTTCAGTGAAAGTTTTCCAAACGTGGATGGAAATTTGGAATTGTTGGCTTAAACACAGTTGCCCAAATTGGGACCAAAAACATGAGTCTCAAAAAAACAAGAAAACAAAAAAACCTTGACAACCTTTATGTCCCATACCCTCCTTTTGTTTGGTTAATTCCTACTGATCATGGTGCACACATCGGTTCTTGGAGAAAATCTTCTTCTGACTTCTCTGACAAGGTCCATGTCCCTTTTACAGTACCTCTTTTATTACTATGCACTCCCACCACTGCCCACCCATGCACAATACACCCACCAGCATATGTCCCAGTCATCAAATAATGTCTGTCTCCTCTAGAAGACTCTCAATGCTGGAAGGACAAGATGAACCTGGTTTCATCCCTGGTTCCTAGCATTGTACCTGGGATCTAACAGGATCTCACTAAAATTTGCTAAACGGATAGATGAATATGTAAGTGCATAGACACCAAAGGGTCATCACAGGGTCAGATCTGATTTTTCTCCCCACAGCATACAAAGTTAGAAGACCAAGTGCCCAAAATCTGGCGATCTCCATAAAATAGGTAATAAAGGGTTGTACCAAGTGATGACATCTTTCTAGTTCATAGGCAAGATAAACTGTTTGTTTTAAAAAATCCATTCAGGAAAAAAAATCCATTCAGAATAAAGAATTGAAAACAATTAGAAGTGAAAGAAGGGGACCCATTGTACAGAAAGGATAGTCAGAATCATCTTGATGGATGGAGAACTTTGATACCATTGTCTAATTTAGAAAAAAAAAGGTACCCTATAGTCAAAATCTTAAGTCAAATTAATGTAAAATCCATCAAAAAAACCCCAACCAAACAAACAAACAAACCCCAACCAAAAAAAACAACCCACAGCTGTTTCTAGTATTTTTCACGGGAGATCAGAACTGAATAGGTCAGTAGGTGATGGGAGGACATACTTGCTCACAAACCCAGTACCATTGGTAGCAGACATCTCCATATTCACTTCCGGCAAACCCTCTCCTGCTACTAGAACAGTGACTGTTTCTGATGGGGAACCCACTTGGCGGAATCAATACTGGCCTGGCCTGCCCACCCCACAGGATCTGTGATGAGGATCAGAGGGCTCCTCTTATTGGTCACAGTCAGTGGGTCTGAGATGGACAAGTGTTTTGAGCTGAGCCAATCAGAGTCTTCTCAGAGACCTCTTTGCCAAAACTAAGGAGAAAGTCACTCTCATTGTGATGGATGAGCTAGGTTCTTTCTAACGTGTAGGTTTGGGGAGGCTGCTGGGCATCATGCCTGCTACATGGGCGGTCATACCTGGAGAATTGGAGAGAAATGCATGTGTGATTGCATTTTCTAGGCCTTCAGCCCAGAATTAGTAACATCCCGGGACATCTTCATTCTTTGAGCCAATCTGCATTTTTTTTTCTTTCATTTTGCTTGAGTTGGGTTTCTGTCACTTGCAACTGCTAAAACATCTGTAGTTTATTTCACATTATTGTGGGCTTAAAATATTTCTTGGACTGGATAAGTAGCATTTTACAATTGCTTCAGCCAATAGAACAGTTTCAGACTATCCAAGACAGATCTAAAACAGGCTATTACATAGCTTCTCCCACATTTTAGATTTTCATCAGATTCTGATACAGTGGTTGAGTGGCCCATAAAACAGGATAACCAGACAATGCCTTCAAAAGGCATCCTGAAAACATGTTTTTTTTTTTTTTTAAAGCTTAGGAAGAAAGTGGGACATTTTTCATGTCTCTGGCAGCTCCATTATGATGCATTTGGACATTTTTGATAAAATTATGAGGCATAAAAAGTTTGAAGCATTGAAGATTAATTTTCCTCCATAAATATATAGATCATAGTCAAATTCTATATGACTAGTTTTGCCCAGAGCAAAAAATATTTTCAGTGTAATTTCATAGCGATATGGAAGCAGATGATGAGAGAAGCACTGAAAAAGACTTTTGTGGATTGTAAGTGTCAGGTTAACATTCACAACCTGATGAATCGAGCAGAAACTGCTGTTAAAATGGAGGATTTTGTTGTTTTAAAGTGAAAAAAAAAAGTTGGGAGCTGGTACAGAAGTAAAATTAAAGTAAAAGAAAATAAATAATCCATATCTCTTCTGTTCTGTTTAAATATTAAAGTGTCAGCTGCAATTTTGAAATGACACAAAAAAGCTTGCTGGGCTGAAAAAAAGTGCTTCATTTGTTGGATTTCCATGCTGTCTGAACAGTAATTTCATCTAAGGAAGATTTTTCTGGGATGAGGGGCCTGAGCTGTATGGCTGAGAGGCAAGCGCACCATGCATGGGCTGGTTTTTATTTCTTCTAGTTCCTCTCTGACTTCACAGCCTCTTCCTAGAGACTACTCTTAGGTGCTTAGTGAAGTGGAGTCCCTCATTCTCATTAGAATAGCAATTCCCTCCTAACACCCCGCAACTGTGCTGTTTGTTTTAGCTAACTGGTCATCTCATTCTTCACGGAGTTCCCAAGGGCCAAGAAGCAAGGGACTTACATACTTCCTCTCATCTGGAAGCATCATGGTTCCGAGCTATGGCTACTCAATCTCTTAAGACTTAAAGTCTTGCACACATGGATGGCTGTTTGTCTCTGAATAGTAGCATCTTTGTTGGAATTAACTCTGGGTGGAGAATTTGGAGAAGGGCTGAGATAAGCCTGGAGCAAGTAGATGTCAGAAACAAATGAGGAAGATTATAAGTGGTCACTTAAAAATGGCTTTGTGATATCTATAATGAGACTTCTGCTCCCTTCCTTTGATTAAGAAATTTTCCACCTTGGGCAGCCCAGGTGGCTCAATGGTTTAGCGCTGCCTTTAGCCCAGGGCCTGATCCTGGAGACCTGGCATCGAGTCCCACGTCGGGCTCCCTACCTGGAGCCTGCTTCTCCTTCTGCCTGTGTTTCTGCCTCTGTGTGTGTGTGTGTGTGTGTGTGTGTGTGTCTCATGAATAAATAAATAAAATCTTTTAAAAAAATAAATTTTCCACTTTATAAGAACAGAACATAAAAATCTCAGGAGATTCATTCTCCCAAATTTGTCTTCTATTAGGAAAATGTTTCTCAATGTCAGCACTGTTGGCATTTTGGAACATTTGTTCTGGGCATCATAGGTTGTTTATCAGCATCCTTGGCTCTGGGATGGATTAAGGCAGAACTTTTCCCTGAGGTATGACTAGGAAAGCTGCCTCCAGACATTGCCAGATGTCCCCTGGAGGCAAACACCCTGCCATTGAGAACCGTCATCCCAAGTGTGGTCCAAGATCTAGACTTAGCAAATCAGATATGTTCACCAGAACCGGGACTTAGAAAATCTACAAAACAGACAGTGGGAGATTTACCATCCCAACCCAGTGATGGTGGCAACACCAATAGAACCAGCAGGACCCAGTTCTGAACTTATCACAAGCTACAGGGGGCCTTGCAGAGATCCAGCAGTGAACAGGATGAGTAAAGCTGCTGAGGATTTGATGTCAGTGATGTCATCAAATTAGCTCTAGACCATGATTTTGGCTGGGACACAGGCTTCCCCCTCTTTTAAGCCTGGCTTTCCATCTTCTCTGGTGACCTTGTGAACATTCCAAGTAAGTCTTTTTGTAAATCCCCTCTATGCTTAAATGAGTCATGTCCCATTTCTATTTAAACTAAGAGCCATAGCTGTTATACTAGCCTTTAAACCCTCCTAGAAAACAGTGAGACCCAAGGAGGGTAAGGGATGTTGGTTCAGAGGTTGTGACAGAATAAGAGTCACCTAGCTGGATTCAGATGTAATGTTCAGAAGATTTAGAAGGAAATAAATAACATCCCCAGGAATTTTTCCCATCTACCTTACTGTGTCTCTGACCCTTCAGAAAATATACAACAAAAATAGTGCCTAGGCTCTCTTTGCACAAAGCATGTTTGAGGGTGCATTTGGAGGCTGTCTTCCTGGGTTTCCATGTAACATGGTGAGTTTGGATACTTGACCACCTCTCATTTCCTGTCTTTTCATTACAAAATGCAGACAAGGCTTCCGGTATTAAAGCTCATGTATAGGAAGGCAGTGTAATGACTCTGTTATTTCCGCCAGCTCAGTGTCCATTTCTCTTTTGTATGTTTCTTGTGACATCATGTCAATTTTTCCCCCCTTAGAGATATCACCTGGGTGTATGTAGTTTCAGTGAGGGGGATTCAAGCTCGGGGATTCAAGAGTAAGAACTTGACCCAAGCCTACCAGCTAGCATTTTCTACATCCTTGACCACCATAATGACTGACTTGTGATGGTCTCACAACTCAGGTTTGTCTAATCAGAGTCAACGTGTGCAGCATTTGCAGAATGTAGCAAGAAAAAGCATTTCCCATTTGCATAACAGTTCCTGAGAGCTGCAAATTTAAGCATGGAACTGCTCATATTCACCTTTCCACTGGGGAAAAAGGGATCAACCTAAGGGTGAGGAGATAAATAGAAGTATAGCAGAGAGAAGAAGAGAGTGAAACAGAGTTTTGATATCAACATTTTAGCCCCTAGATCCAGCTATACCTGAAGCAGGTCCTAGCTGTGATGTTCCCAAATGCATTCCCCTTCCTGCTTAGGTCAATTTGAGCTGGGTCTCCATCCCTTGCAACAAGAGAGGCTGAATTACTTACCATCTAGCCCACAATGAGGGCTCACCACATCAGCACCAGCAATAAAACCATGACAAATGTTTGAAGAGCTAATCATAGTGATTGTTCTTTCATTTCTGTACTTGGCATCTAGCGCAAGAGACGTTGATAGGCATGTAGTGTGTTGGAGTCTAATTGCATGAATGTGCAGAGCAGAGTCTCAGGATATGATAGAATGAATTTCCATTTGTCAAGGCTGTGGATTTGGGGCAGTTAAAATCTTTGGGGAAAGTGAGCCTCTTATACTTTCATGGATGACACGTGCACTTCTCTTTAACACTTTATAGCTCTCCAACTCTATGGAGATTAAGCTTTGCATGTCCAGGAAGGTTTCAGTACTTTTAGGGTAATGAAATTACAACAAATGCTACCAACCTGGGAGTGTTGCCTGGGGCTCTGTCTCAACTCCCTTCCCCTCAAACTCTGCTGCCATGAGCTCAAACATGATGTGTGGCACAGAATGCCCGTTTTAAAAAGTCACTGCCAAAGGGCCTTCAGATCAATATTATCCCCCCTGTAGCATTTCCTCACATATTACATTAAAAAGACTAATCCCTTGGAGAGTTGTAAAGATGTTTTAGTGCAGAGCATATATTATGAATGTTTCATCGTTATTCCTCAGGATTTATTTAACATTTTACTCGACAGTCCCTTTGGATTTTTGATTGATTACTAGGCAAATTAGATAAGAAAACTCTTTCTGTAGGAGAATCCCATGCAGCATCCTAGCTGTGGTGGTGATAATGATGAAATCCAACATTTATCTAGCACCACTTCTGTCAACAGCCACGCTAAGCTGTTTACAGGCACTGTTTCCACTCCTCGAATGAGATATTGTTATCCGCCTTTTATAGATGAGGTACCGAGGTCTAGGGAACTCATGAGTTGAGGTCAGACCTTCAGTAAGGGTCTGTTTCATTTCAGAGTCTGTATCCTTAATAAATGCCATCTTTACACCATAACATTATCGCAAGTTCCACTATGTCATGTTTCAGGATTAAATAAGTTGAGGAAGCATGGTTCACTAGAGATCTTCTCTTTGGGATTCACACACATATCACCCGATTCAAGGTTCTGAGACATCCTGCAGGGAGGGCTCCAGTATTTTACAAATGCTTTCAAAATGATTGTATTCTGGAGCCAACCCTTCAGTGTGTTGGTTGTGTTTGTTGGTGGCTTCGCATCACAACAGTTAACATACGGAGTGTGATAAAAGAACAATCTGGCCTTTGGCATCTCCCACACCACTTCTCAGACTACAAAACCGTCAAAGGGCTGGCCTGATGTAGACATATGAGACCCCAGGTGTGGCTGGAGACATTAAGTTTCCTTGAAAATCAAATCACAATTATTAGATTGGCTGGACTCATTTCTCTTTCTCCATGGACATATCATTTTGCAGGACGTATGGCACAGTATTCTTATTGGTGACTCTGTTAGAAGCTAGAGGATTGCCCAAGTAGGTGCTTCTGGTTGTGTCTAGTTTTGAAACAATTTTATAAAGTCTGAGGTCAGTTCGTTCAGGATTCTAACAAGCTTGCAAGCCGTTAGGATTGTTGGGGGCCACCTGGGTGGCTCAGTGGTTGAGCATCTGCCTTTAGCTCAGGGCGTGATACTGGGGTCCTGGAATCAAGTCCCATATCGGACTTCCTGCAGGGAGCCTGCTTCTCCCTCTGCCTGTGTCTCTGCCTCTCTCTCTGTGTCTCTCATGAATAAATAAATAAAATCTTTAAAAAAAAAAGAAGGATTGTTGGTGCAGAGTGAGTGGGTTGGGTTGGGTTAGGCCAGTGGTCTTCAGTGGGAGCAATTTTGCCCACTTCCCCACCCCTGGGGAAGTGAGGCTTGAGCAAGTCTGCAGATGGCTATTGTTGTCACAATTGGGAGGTGTGCTACTGGGTCTAGTGAGTACAGCTAAACAGCCCCCCCCCCGACTAGCAATAATTGAGCCCAAAATGTCAGTGGGGCCAAGGATGAGAAACCGTGAGCTAGACAATGTTAAGATAGTATGTAAGCCCTCCAATGTCAGAGTCTTCACGTGATGTAAATTTTTGTTGTGGTTGTTGTTGTTGCCCATTTACCCAAGATCTAATGCAAATTTTTGTCATTTGTCAGCCCTTCTGAGAAATGCTTATCCAAGTGGTACCCAGAGGATACAGGCCTCCCTGCTTTTCCCATTATGGGCTTTCATTGTCTTAGAAGCCATCCATGCCAGTCATACACAAAAGTGAAAGAGGATGGGTGATTATGCAGATCTTTTAGGGTTGGAGTCCAGAAATGCCATACATCCTTCCCACCTACATTGTGGTGGCTGAAACTAAGTCATGTGGGCCTCCCCAGCTTCCGGAAGGGCTGGGGAATAGCTTTCCTGCATGCTCAGATGATGGAACTTTCTGATGAACACATCGTGTCATCCCTAACATGCAAGGGATGTTCATTTTGAACAAATGTTGAATAAATAAGGCACAAGAGCCAACATGTTTACTCAGCAATTAAACAGTGGCAAAGCATAATTTTACTTTAAGAGACCAGCATGCTAGTTGAGAAAATAGATCTCAGGCCCATGCATCAAGATTTAGGTAATGGGATTGATATTTATTAAGTACCCACCGTCATCGGTCACTTGGAACGCGTCAGCTCATTCGACCTGCAAGGTAGTTATTAGACCTGTTTTAATAGATGAGGTAAATGAGAATCAGAGACATCAAAATACTAGTACGCATGCACGCAGCTAGCAAGTGACAGTCCCCGTGTGCAAATCAAAGACAGACTCAAAAACCCATGCTTTTTCTTCTTCATCAGTAGTGTTCAAACCAGGCTTTGTCACACCCTGTTCCTGCGACACGATCCTAGCCAAAACAGCCCCATGAGCCAAAGCATTTGAGGACTTCCAAGTCCTGTCTTTTCCTCCTGAAAAGTCACAATGCCTATTAGAATATTTAAAGCATGTGAGAAGTTGAGTTTTAAAAGAGACCAGTTAGGCCAATGAGATGAAAGAGTCCTATATTTTCATCACACATATTAATGTCCCATACCGTTAACTAAAACAAATCTTTGCAAATGTTGCTTTCTCACAACATTTTTATTTCCAATTTGGAATTTAATTTTATACCCACACCCACACGCATCACATGTGCTGTTCTGTCTAAAGCACTGTTTGGGAAGCAGCATGGTGTACCCACAGTAGTGCAAGCTGGGGGATTCGGAGAGGGAGACTGGGGAGTTCAGGCTAGGACACTGCCTCCCTGGATGTGGGTTCTGTTATGCATCATGAGGGCAGAGTGGCACAGTGTCATGTCAAATATGTTGATCACGGCTTCCTGGAATAAGGTGTTGGTAAGGATACTGAAGCCAGCTCCACAGAGGTAAAGAAGGCCCTGAATGATTCTTGGTGTCTGCCATGAGCACAGATGGGGAAAGTAACTTTCCATGTGCTGTCAATTTGCCATCTCTGAAGTAAAGGAAGCCTAAGGTCATTTTCGACTCTAAGGTTCTCGGACTCAACTCGATGTGAGAAATAAGATGACTTACATTCTCCAGCTCCTACCTACTAGTAAAATGGGGGGGAAGAACAGGGTGGGTGGGTGAGCTTTGCATAACTTACTAGGTGTGTCGGGTGTCTAAAATCCAAGTCAGAGCAAGGGTGACTCTAGACAGATGAGAGGGATGCATTGCTGAGAGAAGTTGTAAGGCCTTTTGGAAGAAGTGATTTCTGAGTTGGGTTCTGAAGGGTCTGTAGGAGTTTGACAGGGAGAAGCAGAGAAAAGGCAGTCCAGGGAGTCCAGGGAAAGAAACAGCATTGCTGAGGGCTGACCAAATGAGGAGTCTGTTTGATAATGGTGGGTGCCCAGACTGGGGGAAAGCAGATGTGGACTTTGGGCATGGAACAGAGGCAGAGGCAGGTGGGGATCAGACTGCTGTGTGCCCTGAGTGCCAAACTCTGTAAGTTGCTGACTTCTCAGGGTTCACACAGCAAAGGGAGCTCATGGTGGTTGGAGTGACATTAACTCCAGCAGCATGCGAGTGGAAGAGCTGTTCTTGCAGGTGGCCTGTCCATGTCCCCGTGGCAGGGCTAACTCACGGCCTGTGTCCCCTCTGCTTTCCCTCACCGCCCAGGGCTCCTTCCCTGGGACTGGGCCTAATGAAATGTTTCCCGTTTTAATTTCAGCTCTGCTGGGAGGAGCTCTTTTATCTTGGCTGCTTCTCTGCCATCAAAGCCCACTCAGTGTTGAGTACCGCCCGCCCCCTCGCCCGTCCTGTCCTCCCCAGAATCCTGCCTGGAGGTTTTAATTCAGAGACTCAGAAGACGAGCAAGGGGGCTGCTTTTGATTGATCAGTCAAACACAATCCCTTCGCAATTGTCTTTGGAGACTCAGGCTCCAGACATGAAAGATAAAAACAAGAGATGCCAGCTTGGTTTAAGATGGAAGTTTGTGCTAGATCTTTCTGTTCTTCCTTCAACTCAGAAAAAATAAAGTAAAATGAAAGCCTTCCCTCTCAGCTCAATCAGTGCATTGTTTTCTTGTCTGCCCATCTTGTTCCATTTCCCGAGTGATTTTCTTACTTATTTCAGAAGTAATAAAAACCACCTGACATTTATTGAGATGCCTCTGATCGCTTACTTCATGTACATCCTAGACACTCTATGTATGTTAATCCATTTAATCTTAACTGCTGCTTTAGGAAGTGGGTACTATTATGAACCCCATTTTACAGATGGGGAAACTGAGTCCCAGCATGCTAAGTAATCAGTCTCACAGAGCTGGAATTTATGATGAGGAAATCTGGCTCCAGAGTCCCTCCTTTTTGCCACCATGCTGTGCTGTGTCTCTGCCATCCCATTCTTGAGGTGACATTGTATATGTGGATTTATGGCAAGGAGATTGACATCTTCACCTCTGTCCAATTTTATATAAAAAGGGGCAATTATCTCCTGGATGCATGGACAAGGGGTGATGAATGATTCTATGATCAAATAAAACCCAAAGATGCGGTCTCAAATACGGAGATCGACTTTAAGGGAGCTCTTCAAAGCTTGCCTGATGTTCTTTGGTTTAGACAATGGACATGTTGCAGGTGGAATTTTGGATGCCAGTGTTAGAGCCTATTTATCCAAAGGGAGTTCCATCCTATTAGATCCAACCTTTAATATTTTCTCAGTCTCAAACCTTGGCAGGAGTTGGATAAAGTAGATTAAATTGGCCCAGAACCCCTCCATGCATGGATGGCAGTGTTTCTCAGGCTGAGATCTTATTTCTTTATCCTGCTGTTAGACTTCTCTGAATCTTGCATATTTTCTTTGTCCACACATGCTAATTAGAGATTACTATGTATCACCCTTTTTAAAGTTTATGTATGAGTTTCAAGTATTCTCTAGAAACAGTTGAGCTTTACTTTTAACTTTTCCCCAAGGTCCTAAATGTACATGTCTGTTACTCCCAGTCTCTATCAATCATAAAATAATACAATTCCTAAGGCATCATCTTTAGCAGCATTGGACTGTCATTGTATAGGCGTAAGATGATCCCAGTGTGATGCCTAGCTTGTCCCGACAATTTTAGCTTCTTTGTATTGTGCATTTGTGTAGTCTCTTCCCACACTGAATCAGGTCTCGTTTGTGTGACTCAATAGAGTATAGCATAGGTAGCGATGAGTGACTTCCAAGGCTAGTTCCTAAAAAGCATATGTTTCATCCGTTTGTTTCTTGGATCATTGGGTGAAGCCAGCCATAGGAGAGTGCCATCTTATGAATGGCTTCTCCAGCCCCAGTCCAGCCTTCTGATGACTGCAACCCCAAGTGACACTTTGAACTCACAGGAGCCTCCAAGTGAGAATCAACCACCTACTCCCAAAATCCTGGCCTGTGAAAAAATGTGAGAGATAATAAATGCTTATCAATTTTGAGTCATCAAGGCTCGGGAATTTCTTGTTACTTGGCAATAGGTAACTGGTACAACATGATCTGAATTTGAAGCGACTGTTTCAGTTTCTAATTTTCTGCCCAACTGCCCAAACATATGTCTCTAAGATGCTGAAAAAAATCTCTTTAAATGTGCCATTATTTAAAAAAATAATAATAATCAAAATAAAAGCGCTGTTACCGACCCTTTGCTGGTGTGTGGCATGCTTTTAGGCACCCTTGTACTATGTCTTTACTGCAACTCTATGAAGGCAGTATCATTAAACAAATTATTTCCTCTAAGAGAAGAAAACTGACACTCCAAGAGACCTTGTCGCCAAAGATCATACAACCTGTAATCGGAGGGAGCCAGAAATTGGACTCAGTCCTGCCTGAGTCAATGGCGCATGTTCTAAAAACACTGCACCAGAGCACCTTCCTGCTGAAACTGTTCACGGTTGTTTGCCAAGCCATGGCATATGTCTTTAGTGTGCTTTATCACACCTGACCTTCACCATTGTGAAGGTCATCTTGCAGACAAGGAAACTGTGGCACTGGAAACATGGTGAGATCCATGTTCCTATTTATTGTTTGGGTAATATGATTATCCAATAAAACGTGCCACATCCTTGAAATGACAAGTCATGTGACCTTCCTCTAGGTCATCCACTGTCATTGGGAACATTCTGGGCACATAGAAAGTGTTTAGAAATTAGAGAAGAAAGGAAGAGAGGGAGGGAGGGAGAGAGGAAGGGACGGAGGGAAAGATAAAAGGAGAGAGGGAGAAAAGGAGGGAGGAGACCTAAGTAGTAAGATTCCCCTTAAGTAGGGGAATGAAGTATGGGCAGTGAGGAGGTCTGTTTGCTCCAGGGTTTGGGAGAGGGATGTTACATATCAGAGCTTTAAAAAGGATCCAAACAATTAAATATGTGGTGTGGCCCTGGCAAAGCATTTGAAGAAAAGTGGCAATCCTAACAAGATGAAACATGTTTGTCTCATTTAGAGAAGTCATTTCTATTCCACTCAGCCCACTGTAGGCAACAGGAAGGCCAATTCAGTGCTGTGGACTGTCTCCCTCCCTCCCTCCACCCATCCCTCCCTCCTTCCTTGCTTCCTTCCTGAAGCCAAAAATCTAGATTTTTGTGTACTACCTCCAGTCTTTAAAAGTTGACAGTGTTTGTTTTTTAAACACCACATAGGCCAAGCCAACCAGGTCTGTAAGCCTGGCATGTCCCGCAGGCTGCATGTCTATGGCCTCTGTTGTAGAGAAACAAAAGGGCGGGAGGTGGCCACACTGTGAAGGACCAACTGCTAAGAAAGAGAAGAACAAAGGGAAGGAGAAATCAAGAAGACAGTAGCTTGATTTTTCTCCCACCTTACAAACTTACAACCCAAAGGCTCACTGGCATCACCACTGGAGGACGGGCTGGGGTAGGGCTGGAGACATCTTTAGAAGCTTGTGGAGGAAGAATAAGCAGTGACCTACCCTGGAAACTTGCAACTTTGTGGATTCTGTTTTCATGGAGAAAAAAAAAAAATGTCAAAACAGAAATTTCAGACCATCCCCCAGGAAGGACATGAGCTCTATATTCTTTGTTAAAACATGCATCTGATTGCTGATAGTTCTTCTCCTTCTTTCTCCTTCTCCTTCTCCTTCTCCTTCTCCTTCTCCTTCTCCTTCTCCTTCTCCTTCTTCCTTGTCCTCTTCTTCTTTTCCCTTTTGACTCTGGGACACAAGGGACTGAGCACAAACTGGCAGTGAATGATATCCCTCCCGACTTTGGGTGATTATGTTCGTTAATAATGATTATCGTTTCTATGTAATATTTGCATGATAAACTGTAGACATCTGGTGGCGTGTGCATGTGCGTGTGGTGTTTGTTGGGAAACAGAAGCAAGCCGAACGCTGATGAAATGTGAAATCTAACTGCTCAGACTAAAAATAAAGTCGGCAGGCTTTAGGATTTCTGCATGCCAGCAATTCTGAGCTGCTCATACATGCCGCCTTAGTTACCGTGGAGACACGTGGCTGCGCATATGCAGAGCAGGGTACACACTTTGTGGGCTTGGCCCCTGGGGGTCCCATTACTGAATTTCGTATGTTTAGAAATATTTTGTAATAAGGCCCCTCGTGTCACTTATTAGTCATAAAATGTGCAACTGCCTTCATCAGCATCAACTGCAAATTTGTTTTTTGTGGAAATGAACCAGCACATTTTCAGGTAAAAGATTGTGTGTGTGTGTGTGTGTGTGTGTGTGTGTGTGTTGAGTATATATATAATTTAAATATATATTTACATATGTGCATAAAATTTTATCTTCCTCAAACTGTTCTGTTAGAGTTTGATTTTTTTCCCCCAGGAAATTCTGCACTTTTTTTTAAAAAAAAACCTGCAGAACCAACTGAAATTTCTAAATGATATACAAAGCAATGTGTGTTTCTAGAGGCCAAGCCTGAGCTGAGAAGCAGTGCCACTTTAAGGGTGCACAAAGCACAGGGTTTGCAGCGTGCTTCCTTGTGAAGTGCGGATTTTAGGGAACAGATGATTCTTGGCATCACCAACCCCATGAATTCCAGGAGTCCTGAGTGTGTAAAACCTTTATCCAGTTGTAAACGTCACATTATTTCAGTGCTGAGTGAATCACAGTCCTATAAAGGGTCTAAAAGCAAAGAGATGACTGTAATTTTTGTGTGTACGTGTGTGGTTGTTTTGTTTTTACCTGCTCAGCATCTCAGGAAAGAAAGACTCCCCCTGATATGTGCCTTCTTGGTTCTTTTCCAAAAGCGTTTCTCTAAGTGTCTCTGGTAGCAGAAAATGGAATGCTCTTTTCTGCTAATGGTTTTCAGCCTGTTCAGGAAGACCTGCAGTTTAACACTCCCTGGTGGGTTCTACAGTGTTAGCGGAAGGACGTGCATCACAGAGATTCCAGATAGCCTGGTACTTTCTATGCAAGTCAAGCCGCTAGCTACAGACAGAAGCCTTGGGCCACACCAACTGGTTTGAGTTTCCGGCTGTTCTTGTAAATTGGAACTGATGCATGATGGAGCTGGGAGATCTTTGGTTCTGCAGGTCATCAGAGCTGGGATGGAATACTAGCTCTGCCATTCTTTTAATTGCTTTGAACCTTTTCCTCCCCTGGAAAGTCAAGGGACTAGCATCTACTTTGTCAGGACTTTGAAAAGATGAGAGGATGGAGCTATATAAAGTTTCCAAAGTGTTGCCAATAATAAACTAAAAACATACAATTATAACAATGATTAAAAGTTAAATTAAGCACTTTCTGTGTATCATACAGTGAGAGGCATTTTCTTGCGTTAACCTCACCATAGTCCTTTGAGATGAGTAAGATTATTATTCTCGCTTTATAGCTGGAAGAAAAATAGAGGCTCAGGGAAGTGAATACTTTGCCTAAAGTTTACAAAGGCAATTGAGCCAGGATTCAAATCTGTAAGTTTAGGACATTTTCTACACTTGTAAATAGTGCCAAGCATGATTGTTTTTAACAAGAGAGGTGATGGTGATCATTGGAAAACTGACCCTTGCAATTTTTGAGGGGGGCAGAGGATAGAATTGGAGCATTTAAACCAACCGAATTGGAGAGATTTGGTACTATTGGAATGTTTGCCAGAGAAAAGACCTCATTCATAACCCAAACAGTGAAGACACAAAACAGACTTCAAGTTTGGCAATGTCCTGTTAGAATTCAGAACCGAGCACATGATGTAGTGAAGGTTGTTTGTGAGGATGGCTTGTATTGCCGTGTACCCATGGTGCAAATGAGGATATGCTTTCTGGGATTTAGGAATTGATATTGCCTTCTCTCCCTGGCACAGGGATGAAGATTAAGGAGAGTCATCCACCACATAGGAGCTACAGAATGAGACTGGCAATCATGGGGGCTGACAGATCTAATACCATAGTTGTCATTTGCTCAAAAGAAGCATGGTTTACATTGTAAACGCAGTGCAAGAAATCTAGTCAATGTAGCAAGGGTCTAGTTCTCGGTACACAGCCTCACTGAGCTGCTCCAGGAATTCCAGCACGGAGCATGGAAACAGGTTCTTCCTTTCAAAGGGCTCACAGTCTGGGGTAGTGCTGTCCACGAGTACTTTCTGTGACAATAGAAATGTTTTACTTTGGCCTTATCCATGACAGCTCTGGAGCTCTTGATATGTGGCTAGTGTAACTGATGAACAGAATGCTTCATTTTATTTGATTATTTAAGTTTTAAATTGAATAATATATGGTTAAGGGCTACCATATTGGATGGCAATGAGGTAGGGGAGCAAACCAGTGGCAATGACGAAGGCTGGAATCTGCAGCCTCAACCATTGCTGGCTATGTGACCTAGAAGGGCAGTTAAATAAGGGAAAGGGGAAGTTAAATAATTTGTGTGAGCTCAGGACATGCATCTGTGGAATAGGGACAGGTGTGATAAGAAGGATGGAGGGATTGTCATGAGTATGGGATGGATATTCTACATTCAGTTCTTAATAACATTTGAAAGAGTTTTGATAATATATTAGCAATTACCACTATTGCTGTTGCCATTGTCATCATTTCTTTAGATAAACAAGGAACATCCAAGTTGCTGCAAGGCCATTGAACTTAGAGTCTCTCACTGTACTCTGATTGAGGCAGATGCTAGAAGGAAATATAAGAACATAATTCATGGGAAGATAACCTTTAAGCTTCCTTGTCCACTGTTGAGAGATACATAACTGCTCCCCAAATGAGGGAGACTGATGTGGACAAAGGCTGTGCTGGAGAAAAGCATCGGGTTTTGAGCAAGTATGGCTTATTTGGAAGAAACCAGAGTAATGAGTCTACGGGAAGAGCAAGGTCCTACAGCATAGCAGATCAGGGCACATCTTGTAGATGACAGTGATCCATCCATGGATTTATGGAAGGAAGAGAGTTGGGATTTCCATATGAACAATGAATCTGGCTATAGGGGGGACATGGATTGAGGCAGAGGAGGGCTGAAGGCGGAAAGGTCAGTTGGAAGGAGGTCCATCTTGCACCAGACCTCCTTCTGGGGTTTGACTGCCCCATGCAGGTGCTGCCTTCAGTTCACAAACCATCTCTGAATATGTAACTGGGCACCTGCCTTGCCCCTAGTGTGCTTCCTTTCTGGCTTATGGATTGTGTCTTTATCTGGACTTACTCTCAATGCACATAGTGTAGCGAAAAGATCTCCAGCTTGCAGTTAGGCATTAATGGATTTGCATATTATTTCTTCCCACTGGATTTTTTTTACATGTTTGTTTGATTTGGGGAGTAGGTAAGGAGAAGTATGGAAACCTTCTGGCTTCTCCTTTTTTTCTCACCTGTCAAAATTAGGGTAGTATCACCCATCTCATAATAGCATTTGTTTCATGCTGGCAATGTCATAATATATTTTGTGTGTTATGTGAGAGACAGACAGAGACAAAGAAATAGAGACAGAGACAGATTTCTTTTCACTCTTTTCTTTCTGTTATTTTAATATCTTATGTGAACCTAAGACTTCAACCAGTAAATTTGCGAGAGAGCCCTAAGGGATTCCATATGGCACCAATCAACATTAAAACAGCCTTTAAGGCAGCTCGCCTTAAAAACTCATTAGGCAGACTTGGCTAAAAAGGGAGTCTGACAAACACGTCCAGCCCCAGAGCAGAACCAAGCTCCTCGGGATCAGGCCTTGGGTGCAGACTCCTTGTGTCCATCTCTCTAGGATGGGCAGGACTGACAAATCTTATCTTTGATGTCGTTCACAGTTCTGGATCAGAATAAATTCCACAGTCACGCCAGCCATGGCAAATGTGCCCCGGTGGGCAGTTGATGCCAATGTTGGTAATTTTTTCTTTTCTTTTCAATTTCAATTTCAGGAGCTTGAGACTTGCAGGTGAAGAGGTCTCCGTGGCAGGAAACATCTTGCAGCACCATCATAAAGCCCTCATTTCCTCTAGGGTTCGGTTTCTGTTCTTCTTTCCACGATAGCATCTTACCATTTACCGCCTCTCCTGTCCTGATAACTCATTTATCAGGCAACATGAAGGAATGAGCCACTCCACAAAGAATAATGTCCAGATGGCTGAAATTTGCCCCCATCAACACCCAAGCTGTTTGTTTTTATTTTAGTGTTTTTTTTTTTTTTTAAATTGGTGCAAGCATTTTTTTTACAGATTTTATTTATGTATTCATGAGAGACATAGAGAGAAAGAGAGGCACAGACACAGGTAGAGGGAGAAGCAGGCTCCATGCAGGGAGCCTGATGTGGGACTTGACCCCGGGACTCCAAGATCATGCCCTGGGCCGAAGGCAGGTGCTCAACCACTGAGACACTCAGGGATCCCCTGGTGCAAGCATTTTAAACAAACATTTCACTTTCCCCTTAGCTTCCTTAAGAAAAGTCCATTCAACATAATATACCTTCCCTCTAATACTTTAAAGCCAAATGCCTGGCACTTTCTTTGTTGAAGTGTGATGGAAACGATAGAATGCTCTGGGTTCCTTCTGATGGAGGGGCAGGTTTGTCTCTGCACTAAATGCCCTGAGATGTTCTCAGCTTTTTCCATGACTATGTCTGTTCTTTGTTTGATTTTTACTGGTATTCTCCTCCCCATGGTAGGGCTGGCATCTGAGTCCACTTCCTGTTATCACCAACTGCCAGGGAACTCCTTTCCTTTCCAGTGTGTGGCTTTTAATCTGCTTTCCCTTGCAAAACCAGATTATGAAGCCTCATTATAATTGCAACCAATGCAGAAGCAACTGGACTCTGAGCAAAAGTCCTGGTGCAGTCTCCTAGGTCAAAAGTGCTTGAAGTCTAGAGAATCTTTCCTATGAAATATGAGCTGGCCACTTGGAATCCTGACTGTATGTTTTGTTCATTGTGAGGAACGAGGATGGATGTGCATTGCTCCAAGAGGACAAAGGCGGGTAGATGAACCTTGCCGGCCGGAGTGCTCATATGTGTAGCATTTGTTTGTTTATTTGCTCTGCTTTGTTTACTTATATTCATGTGAGTATGAAAACTCTGACTCCTAAACCATAGGAAGGCAAGAGAGAAACTACCACCAGAGAGAAGGACACATGAAAGCTTATGATGCGGGGACCATCTTATCTATAGAAAGTCAAAATTAGGAATGCTGGGTTTTTGTCATGTGTTGCAAGTTTGCACAAAAGTGGCTTTGGTTTTATAGGAGTCTCTCTTGCTACTTAGTAAGTGGCCCTACTCAGAAGGCTGGCTGGCTTCAGACCCCATGGAGTGAAAGTTGCTGTGTTAAACCCTGCTCGGGTCAACAAGAAAGGATCTAGCTAGGGCTCTCCAAGCTGTCCAGTGAATGAAACTTTTGAAACTCTTGTAGAAAGAGCTACTATCTCCCATAATTACTAGCTTCTCCCAGCTGATAAGTCAATATTATCCCATGATCTCTATTTCTGGATCCCCAACCCTGTCTCAGTAGAGAAACATTGTTTGTGGCTTTTTCCGGAATGCTTTGCTAGAAGTCTGCCACTAACATGACCCCAGTGTGCTGTATGACCTTGGACTGTATCCTGGATGTAAAAATACTGTAAGGTATGCCATTAGGATTGTTTCCTAAATTTATGTTTTTTCTAAATTTAAATATAGACTATATATTAGGTAATGATATTATATCAGTGCTTGAAGTTCTCGAGCTGAAAATTCTGTGATGGTTATATTCGCAGAAAGACCAGAAGATTCATACTGAAGTATTTGGTAATAAAACGTCCTGATAGCTTTGACTCATTCTCAAATGATGCAGAAAAATATATGTATATAGACAAACACACATACACATATATACATGTGTGTGCGCGTGCACACACACATAGAGGGAGAGAAAGACGGAACACCAAAGAGGTAAAATACTAACAATCGCCAGTGAGGCTGATGAATACCCGGATACTCAACGCGTCCTTGCAGCTTGCAATTTCTCTGAATTATTTTTATAAACATTATGAAAGAGACTGTCAATAAACAAATAAGCAAACAGAAACAATAGTTTTCTTTCATGGTGATCACAGCACCAGAACTGAATCGCGCAGGCTTGGCTGTGTTAGCACCCCGATCCAGACAAGGGATCCAGTTCCCCATTAGATGGCTGAGCCTGTGTCCGTCCCATGGGTGCTGGTTCAGTTCTACCTACACAAAGAAGAGAAGGGACTCCTACAAGGAAATTGAGGCCACATCCCCAGAATAAGAGGAGGAAGATGATGGTAGGCAAAATGGCAGGTGTCCAGCTCATCATCATCCTACTTTCATAGTAGGACAAAACTTCGAAATTCTGAAGCACTGTCTTCAAAGTTTGCCTTAAATGAGCATTAAAGTTTGAGTGGCGCTTTGTGAGCTTCAAGCAAAGTCACATGTGAGGTTCTATGAAGCCGTTCCAACTTCTTTCTCCTGTTCAGATAAAACACAGCGAGTGCATTGGTTGATCTTAACACACACATCAATTAATTTAATTGACTTAAGTGTTGTTCTCGCATAAAATGCTACTGTTTGGATTGTTTTAAAAGACATCAATTTGTCATAAAACATACTATACGGTAGCTTTAATTTTTTCCTCCGATTCCTTTAATGTCTGTTTTGTTAAATGCTTAGCAACAAAAAGCTGGCTTGGATAAGAGCCTCTTTGCCAAGATAAAAATAATCTAAAATTTAGATGTGTCTGCAGTGATCATGGCAGTGTAAATTAATTAGCCACGCTGAGCCTGAATCAGCCTCTCTAAATGGATCTTACTTTTATGCTGCTCTGTTTTCTAAAATGTATTCACCCTTGAAAGTAGACATTCTTGTTGGTACCTCCCTTCCCCAACCAGAAATCACAGTTGGCAAGAAATTTTTTTTAAGGGTGAAGGTAATAATCCATTAATAAATATTGGAATTTAAATTTTGTGCCAGGGGCCAAGCTGAAGGCTAGCGGCTGCTGCTGCTGAGGATATGGAAATAAATAGGAGATTATCCCTATCCTGGGGGAAGTTTACATTCTTTTTTTTTTTTTTTGACTACTAAAATATGTATACCAAAAGTTAAATTATGCAATATCAAACAACAAGCAATCCCATGAGGCAAGACCATTTTTGTGGCCAAGAAAGTGCTATATAGTAGAGTTTTGTAGAAGTAGAAGTAGCTGTCCTGTGAAAGATGGAAGAAATGGTGAGAGAAGACTTTAAAAAAAAATTTTCTTTATTTATTCATGAGAGACACAGAGAGGGAGAAGCAGAGACAGAGGCAGAGGGAGAAGCAGGCTCCATGCAGGGAGCCCAATGTGGGACTCGATCTCGGGTCTCCAGGATCACGCCCTGGCCTGAAGGTAGATGCTCAATCAATGAGCCACCCAGGTGCCCCTGAAAAGACTTTTTGAAACAAAGGAGTTGGAATAACAATTTTGTATGAGTTCTGCAGGCCGAGGTTCCAATGCTAAAACTTTATAAATCTTTGTTGACAGTTTCATTGGGGTATAATCTGCACAATGTGAACTTCACTTATTTTTAAATGTCCGGTGATATTTAGTGAAATCGCAGAGTTGTGTAACCATCACCACAAGACGGTTTTATAACACTTCCATCACCCTAAAAAATAAACCTCCCTGAAGCCCATGCTCAGTTCATCATCGTTCCCACCACCAGCCCCGGGCAACCAGTAATCAATTATTTTTGTCTATAATTTGCCTTTCCTTGCCTTGTATATACACAGAACTACCCAATATGTAGTATGTTGTATCCAGCTTTTTTAAAAAAAAACATAAAATAATGATTCTGAGGCTCAGATTTTGTTTCTTTTTGTTTCTGGAACAATATTCCATCCCATGGATAGAGCACATCTTATGTGCGACATCATCAGGTGATGGACCCTTGGGTTCTTTCCATTTTCTAGCTAATATGAATCATGCTACTACACACATCCGGGTACGGGTTTTTATGTGCATATATGCTCTCATTTTCCTTGAGGAGGGAGTCAGAAGCAGAGTTGCCAGGACATATGGTAAACTAACATTTAACTTTCAGAGAAACTGCCGGTCTTCCAAAGTGGCTGTGTAATTTTGCATCTCCACCAGCGGTGTCTGAGGTGAAACTTTACCCACCTTATTTCACTTACTTATCACATGACCTCTGTCATTGAGGGATCTGGTGAGGAAGGAGAGGTGGGTCGCCTGGCCCGAGGTGATGCATCCCCTAATTGCAGAATCTGAGTTTTAATGCAGACTTGGCTGCTTCAAATAAATAAATAAAATCTTTAAAAATTTTAATCAATCAATCAATCAGTCAGTCGCCTCCCCTGCCACATGCTGTGGCTCCAGGATTTTGAGACACACTGGTGAAGGAGGGCTTTGAAATCAAAGTTCAAAGGGCAACAAGGATCGATTAAGAATGTCTGTCAAGAGCACAGGCCAGGAGACCTGTGGCCACTGTGCTGCCATTTGCGTCGGCGGACTGGAGTGCTTGTCCCTGCTCTCTGTAGTTCTATGGGATTCCTCCCTTGGCTCTTCATCGTTGTTTAGGCCAGATGTAAGGTTGTGTATAATTTGCTTTTCCACTCCTCGACCACGGGGAACATTCCTTTACTCTGAAACTCACTGCACTGTGTTGCAATTTGCTATTTGATTCCTGGGTCTCCCACTGCTCCCAGAACCCCCGGTGGAGAAAGGTGTTCTGTTCTGCTCGGAGCCCCCTGCCTAACAACAGAGGGGCTGCCCTCAGAAAGGGGCTCAGTGGATGTTGCTTGGTCAAAGGGTTGCAAGAATAAATGCACGCATCACACTGGATTTCTCCTTTCCTTTTTGAACTGGGTACAGCCAACGGATGGAGACTTAGAATAATGTACCACATCCACAGAGCCAAAGAAAGATGGAGAGGAACCCAGAGTCCCCAAATTTCTTAATCATTGGGCTCCAGCTCACTTCTTGAGAGAAATTGGCCTCTGTCTGTGACTATTACATGATTGATGTGGCCCGTTAGATTGTGCTGGTGCTGGGCTGTGCTGAGACGCAGGCTCCTGGGATACACGGCTCCCTCTTGGTTTATAATGAACAGACCAGGATTCGTGGGGCATGCAGAGAGGAAAACACTCCATGGAGGGTTATCCAGCAGTAGTTAAACAAAAACAAAAACAAAAAAGAAATGCTGATATTTTGACCCAAGGCAATTGGTTGGTGGGGTGGCCTGTAAATGTTGTATAATTATACAATCAATGGAGGATGCAACATGATGTAATTCATTCCTTTAACTTCTCTCTTTCTCCTGTCCTTCACCCTCCCTCTCTTCCTTCCTCCTTTTCTCTCTCCCCACTCTTTCTCAACAAAAGCACCAAAGAAAACAAGTTGCCAATAGTCATTATTAAATGATGAAAGTGGAGTTTACCTTCTTTTTCTTCCCCTGTATTTTCAAATTTCCCCCCCCCTTTTTTTAAAAAAGATTTTATTTATTTATTCATGAGCAACCAGAGAGAGAGAGGCAAAGACACAGGCAGAGGAAGAAGCAGGCTCCATGCAGGGAGCCCCACGTGGGACTCGATCCCGGGTCTCCAGGATCACGCCCTGGGCCAAAGGTGGCGCCAAACCACTGAGCCACCCAGGTTGCCCAATATTTTCCCCTTTGTAATTAATAAGTGGTCTGTGGGGAAATTCCTGAGACTGTGTAAGTATCTCACTCTCTATCAATCTTTCACCTCTAATTTTAGCATCAACCGGTGATTTTTTTAAGTCTGTTATTCTTTCTATATTTATTATTTGTTAATTTAAGTAAGAAAGAGCTTCCCTGTCTCCCCTATTAGTTAATTTATAAATATTATTATGGACTCATGGATTTTTTTTAATTACATGAGTTATAATCCATCTCTATCATTATTTATTTCAACATTCAAATTGTCTCAGATTTGGCCAGTGGGGACCAGTTTAAAGGGCTTCAACTTTTATCCCTTGGGCAATGGGAAGCATATTGCAGGGCTTTAGGCAGATGGGTGGAATGATCAGATGTGCTTTTTGACAAATTAGTGCAGCTGAGGCACAGAGAATGGTTTGGAGGAGATTATTTGTACGGAGGGATGAGTGAGCAAGAACTGTAAGGGGCGTTGGAGGATCACATGGGAGATTCTGTATCTCTTTATCCTTCTTGCCATTTGTGTGTGTTTGTGTTTGTGTTTCTGCGTGTGTGTGTGTGTGTGTGTGTGTCAGGGGGTTTGTGTGTGGATCTGCATCTGTGTGTGGATCTGGGTCTGTGTGGATCTGTCTGTGTGGGATTGTGTCTGTGTGGGCCTCAGGGTCTCTTTTTTACCTGGATATATAGTTTTCTTAACAGTGTATACTTTTTCCCCAACAATAGTACCCTGATACCTTTGGAAATTCTCTGAAATACTTTTCCTTTTACTATGGTAATAAGCCTTCAAAAACATAATTGAATTCAGATATTAAATACTGTAAGCACTATCATTTAGCTTCTGATGAAAATGTGCATTATTGTGTTTGAAACGACACACACACACACAAAAAGCAGTGAATCAAAACAACATTTTTTTTCTTCCTCCTGTGAAGTCTTCGTGTGGAATAACTCAATCTCTTTTAGGCTGCATTCTCTGTGATGTGGGAAATGGAACCAGGGCCATTATGCGGTGATAAGATGTGGTTTCCAATTCTGCAGCACTGTGGGAATCTGCTCCATTGTAGGTTTTATCACCTTTCTATGTGCCAAGTATTTCTAGCAGGGAGAGCTCCACTCTAATCAGGGTGGGAGGCCGGAACAGGGAGCAGACACAAGACTTGGCGTGATCCACTCGCTCACTTATTCAATCACACAATGCTTTTTAATCATGCAGGCTGGACACTCAGCTCAGTAGATAAGAAGAACAGGGTCTGCCTTTACGGAGTGTGCCCACACTGCTCCTGCTCTTGGGAGATATTTTCATGGTGACAAAGTCACTGAACTTCCTCAACCCTGATCTGTGTGGCTCAGGGCACAGATTGTTAGGGCAATTTTGGACAAAATTGGAGAACATGGTCCAAGCTCCCTGCTTACACGAGGCAGGTCAAGTTGGTCAACATTTTCTTATGCTTCCCCAAGTGCTGTGGTTTGTTTTCATCATGCCGACCCAGGATGGTCCTCCCTTGTCCTCTTGGCTGATTCACGAGCTCTATGCTGTGCTGGTGGTCCACTGGACCTTGTGGATTGATGCTCTGCGGTGGCTAGGAGGTCCTGAACTTCTTGGTGTCTCATGCACAGCAAGTTGGTCATAAGATGCAATAAGGTGGGAAGTGTTGGGGGAAAAGAGACATTTCCAGGGCAACCTATTACATCTTCTTTCTCTTAATGCTTCCATCCTCCTCCCTTTCAGTAGCATGTGGGCGGTTAAGTACAGGGTTAGGAGAGGGACAGAAATTGGGGAAAATGGTGAGTATTCTGATGAATGGGCATCTTCCTAGGACCTTGATCCGTCCTGCTCAGAACATATACTCAGACTTGAAGATGTATACTGTCCCTCATATAGTTTTTCATGGAGTAAAAATAGTATAATATTCCACATCAACCTTGGGGATCTGGATGCTTACCCTTCCTAATTTCTCTTGTAGCCAGATATGGTTTGCGAGAGGTGCCAGAGGTGGAAGTGTCCTGAGGGTCTTCTGGAAAGTTTCCTTAAGAGGAAGGGGCACGTCCATTCTCTGCCTTCCTTCCTTCTTGCGGGCTGGGATCTGATTATGAATGCAAGCCTTAAGAAGGCTCTCTGCTACCATGAGGTCTGTATTCCAAGGATGGTGGAACACGGAAGCAGGAAGAGCCCGGGTTTCTAAAACCATACTGTTGTGTGGTTTTAGAGACCCCAAAACTAATCCACTGGTCTTAGCTTACCAACCTCTGTGCTCTGCACAAGAGGGAAATAAACTGATTTTCTTCCTTCTTTCTTTCCTTCTGTTTGCTATATGTGGCTGAACCTCTCAATACATTATTTTTTTTCTTAAAGATGTATTTATTTATTTGAGAGAGAGAGAGAGTGCACAAGCATGGGGGAGTTGAGGTGGGGAGGAAAAAGGAGAGAGAATCCTAAAGCAGACTCCCCGGATGAGCACAGAGCCCAACATGGGGCTCGATCCCAGAACACTGAGACCATGACCTGGCCTGAAATCAAAAGTTGGACAATTAAGCGACTGAGCCACCCAGGCACTCCTTGATACATTCTTCTTTTAAACAAAGAGAAATAGTCCCAGAGAGAGCATGTGACTTAACAAAGGTCTCAGCGACAAGGCTGCGGTTAGAATCCAGCTCTCCTGACTTGACGTACACACCTCTCCCGATAACCTCAAGCTGCCTCTTGTGAATTCTGGGTCAGACGTAAAATCAGAAATGTTGGACAAGTGAGATATATATCTTTGGGATTGATGGAGGATCACTGGCAAATGGCAACATGAAAAAAAAATCAAATAAATGAGTCTAATGTATTATGGATATTCTGGAACTAGTTGATATCCAAAAATTGGTAGATTTTTTTTCTCCTTCTCTCTCTCTCTCTCTCTTTTTAAGAATGAAGGAAGACAAATGGAGAAATTAATCCATCAGCCAATATTGATTTCCTTGAAAATGCCTGGCCTCGAACAATTACACTTACTGGCTGGTTGATAAAACAAGTTTGTGAGTTGAAATGAAGTGGAATAACTTGGTTTTGGTAGAGTCCCAGAGGTGTGTATGTTGGGAAAATACTGCTTTTCGAGAAAATTCCTTTAGAAGCTGGGTCTAGAGAAAGCAGGATCATAATAGCCCTGTTGGATGTGTAGGCGCAATTAAGTGACTTTTCCTGCCGATTTGGTTTTCTTTCATGCTGTGGTGACATTTCCTTCATGCTGGAACATTTTGTTTTTAAAGCAGGGAACGGACTGTAAAATGGGGCAGTATGTTGCAGCAAAGAGGATTAGATGAAAATACTGCATTTGGTGTTGGTGAAGCAATAAAATTAATTTTATCTGATTGTGGGTGTCTTTTTTGAGTCAGGGCACTGTTTGAGATGTCCTCCTGGGGAAGCAAGTGTCTGAAGGACTTATAATGTGGACTGGAGAATTCATCTACAAAATTCCATGGAACAGGGGGAGTGATGAGTGAATTGGAACCCATTCTGTTAAAATGGTACCTTTTTAGGTGCCTGGGTAGCTGGGTCTGTGGAGCATCTGCGTTTGGCTCAGGTTGAGATCCCAGGGTCCCAGGATCAAGCCCTGCATTGGGCTCCTTGCTCCTCCGGGAGCCTGCTTCTCCCTCTCCCCACAACCCCTACTTGTGCTATCTTGGTCACTGTCTCTGTCTCTCTCTCTCAAATAAATAAATAAAATCTTTTTTAAAAGAATGGTACCTCTTTGAGAAAACCAGTCTTGATATATGCAAGTCTTGTTTCTCTGATCTTCGCCATTCTAGCAGACACCCTGGGGGTTTTACTGTTGGAATGTGCGTTGCAGTATGTGATAGGAACTCCTTACCAGCAGACCTGTCGGAATGGTCACCCAGCCCTCTCCCCGAGCCAGTGGAATACGGCATTATCATTTAATCTTCACAGGACAATATTGGGGACTATTATTATCACTGTTATTTTTGTCCTCTTATCATCATTGTTTTGCAAATGTTGAGAGTCTTTTAGTGCCTTGCTTGATGTCACATGCCCAGGAAATATAAAAAGCAGAATTTAAACATAACTTTTTTTTCCTATCCAGCTAATGACAACAAAAAATTATGGAAATAAGGGGAAATTAGGAGGGCTGAAGATTGGTATGTAGTTGAGAATTTAGCAATGTGTGTGTCAAAAGCTTTGAAATTTGTACAATTGTAAGACAGTAGATCTTAAATGTTCTTCCCACCAAATACACAGACACACACACACAAACTATGTGAGGTCATGTGTATGTTAATTACCTTGTTTGTTATTATTTCACAAAGTATACTTACATGAAAGCATCACATTGGACACTTTAAATGTATATAATTTTTGTCAGTTGCCCCTTAACAAAGCTGGGGGGAGGGGTAAAGTGCGGCTCAGAGACCGTATTGGAAGATCCATTTCATAAACTTTTGAGGGTATAGTTTATTCTATCTCATACTGCTCGCAGAAAAACCCTCGTCTCTAAGCAGCATCTTTCAAAATGTTGATTGACACCTGCCATTCTGTGGCTCCACAGAGAACAATCTTTTAAAGACACAAATGTGAGAAATAATTTAATAGTCCTTTGTACTGGCCTTAACAAAATGCTTATTACTTTAAAATGAACATAATCTGTGAATTATAATTTCTATTTCTAGAAATTTATCCTAAAGAAATCATTGGAAATGTCATATTCCTCTTGAAGGGAGACAAGGAAGTATAGATGATATTTTATAGAAGGAAAGCAAGAAAGCAAGATTCGATCTGAAATTTTAATTGAGTGTTTGTTCACTATTGGTGGTGGTAGTGGTAGTTCTAAAGAGCAGCTAGGATTTGCGCTCATCCAATGAAAGGTCACCTCTATGAGAAATGAAGGAAGTTAAGTATTAGCAGTGCAACCGAATACTGAGTTTTTCCTTGCTGTGGGTGTTCTTCAGAAGTCCCTTAATGCCCGCAATAGAATTTGGATATTAACTTCTCTTGGCTGTTTTGCCTCTGTGCCAACAGAAATGTGGGAGGCTAACAGTAACACAAACACACTTCGAGATTTCCGCTTCCCCCACGACCTTGAACAATAGCTCTTAGCCTCACAAGGAGGTCTTAGGCTACATTGGCACCTCCCTGACGTTCATTTCTTCTCTCCTCACATTTTGCCTCCACACAAAAGCCAGTAATGAGGAACCCAGGATAAAGTAATTAGACTGTATGTGACCGAGGTGGCTGCCAATTATGCTGATGGAACTGAAGTCTTATTAGACTAATAAGGTTTTCTAAATTGGACTTGGAGTTCTTGGTTCTCGATGCTGTGAATATTCCATGGAGAAGTTGCCCAAGTATTTAAAATGAGTTCGCCTAAGGATAAATGCTCACCTTGGATGAAGTGGAGTGAGTTTTGAAGCCAGGGATAAGTGGGTTCACACTCAAATTCTGCTACTTATCAGCTATTTGACCTCAGGCAAGTCATTTAACCTCTCAGAGTCTCCTGCCCTGTCTGTAAGATGGCAATATAAATTCCCACCCACCTGAAAAGATTATGATGGTAGCTAAATGGTTTTAAGACGGTGCAACCCTTGGTATTTTATATGGGTTGTCTTAGTACTCTTAGGGTCAGACATGGTACTTAATCATGCTACATAAAAACAACAATTAAAAAATCATGTAATTATATTATTACTGTGAGAAAGCTCTCATAGTCTTGAAGAGCTTTGGAAACAGGTAGATCTACATTTAGATCTCAGCCCCAATATTGACAGATGCTAATGGTTTGCCTACTTTTAACCTTGATGTTTCTCTCTATAAGTCCGAATAAAAATAATAACAAGAGCAATTATGACATGTGACAATGTGGCAAAGGATATATAGACTATTACATGAAAAGTGTTTATCACATAGCCCAGCTCAGGAAAAGCCTTCCTATACTGGTGGGACCAATGTATTATTGAGATCATTATTTTCAGTTGTACTTGAAATTTGTTGGTACTGCAGATTTTCCACTGTGAAGTTGTCTAAATATACAAAACATGACATGCCTTACACTGGGGACTGTGGGACTATTCAGGTATTGTGTAGTTCAGTGTATTATGATTATTCTAGAAAAAAATTCAATCAAATTAGTTTAAGAATAAATTCTTTTCTCATATAATGATTAAGTCTAGAGTTAAAATCAGGATCTTACATCTCTGGATACAGGACCTCAAACCTCATCAACAAAAATCTCTTTTCATCTTTGATTATGTATCTCCAAGTGTGCCTTAGTTCTCTCTGGGTGGAAAGTAACATTCTGTCTTCCAAAGCTCAAATCTGAATCCCAGGAAAGACTCTGATTAGCTCTGCTTAAGCCCATTTTTTAGAAGTTTTTTTTTTTTTTTTAATTCATTCAGAGAGAGAGAGAGAGAGAGAGAGAGAGGCAGAGACACTGGCAGAGGGAGATCCTGGGTCTCCAGGATCACACCCTGGGCTGCAGGCGGCGCTAAACCACTGCGCCACTGGGGCTGCCCTCATTTTTTAGAAGTCTTGTTGTGTCTTTCATTTGCATTTTCCTAAGGATGAATGATGTAGAGCACCATTCCATGCATCTGTTGGCCTTCTGTATGTCTTCTTTGACAAAATGTCTATTCAGATCCTCTGATTATTTTAACCAGATTATTAGAGGGAAAGAGGGTGGATGGTATGGGTAAAGTAGATAAAAAAGATTGAGAATACACTTGTCTTGAAGAGCACTGAGTAATGCATAGTATTGTTGAATCATTACATTGTACACTAATATAACACTGTATGGGTGTGTGTGTGTGTATAATTCCAGTAATTGTATACTATATAACAATGTATGTTAATTATACTTCAATTTCTTTTAAAAGATTGTATTTATTTATTCATGAGAGACACAGGGAGGGAGAGAAGGAGAGACATAGACAGAAGGAGAAGCAGACTCCCCTCAAGGAGGCCGATGTGGGGCTCGGTCCCAGGACCCTAGGAACATGACCTGAACCTAAGGCAGACACTTAACTACTGAGCCACCCAGGTGTCCCTATACTTCAGGGTTTTTTTGTTTGTTTGTTTTTTCTTTTTCAGTTTTTTAAAAACAGAAAAAAAATGTGTTATGTCACCTGGAGTTGCTGTCCTCATTTGTGGTGCTGAAAGCTCTCACAGGCATCTTGGTCAGAGATCTTTAAGTTGTCCTATAGCTCACGACCTTTGTGCTAATCAGAAGGAGGGTCCATTACCTTTATGATCAACAAACAAAATTTATAAATTTTCTCTAACTATATTTTCTGACAACTATATTTAGGAAGAGAATAGAATACAACTTTGGAATCTAGTGCTGAGGTTTTCCTTTCTTAGGAAAGAGAGAAATTCTAGTATAATCTGAGAATGTCCATTTATTCTGCAAATACATTTTAACCATCTGATATGATCTAGGACACATCCTACACTAAGGGTTGAGAACAACATTTGGCCACATCAGGCTCCCATGTCTAGAATGACACAAATTTCACAAATGATCAAAGTTAATTGTGGTGAGTGTTATGAAGGCAGTCAGCAGAGGGACAGCAGGGGCTATATTTGTGGGATCTGAGAGGTTTTGGGGAAGAGCTGTTCCATGACCTGGGTTCTTGCAAGATGAGTAGAAGTCATCCTGTTATTGAATGAAAAGC
The DNA here is from genome assembly GCF_053574225.1 of Canis aureus. NCBI lineage: Eukaryota > Metazoa > Chordata > Mammalia > Carnivora > Canidae > Canis > Canis aureus. The sequence continues at coordinate 43,772,293 of NC_135618.1, forward strand.
AGAACCATTCCATCTGGTTGGTTGCTCTCCAACTTGCAGCCTATTGGGCAGATCTGAAAAGCAGCTTTGTCAGAGGTTCAGTGATCCCCTGGTATAGCCATCTCACGCTTGATCAAGGTGGGCCCATCTGGGTAAGCAAAAAAAGAAACAAAAGGGGGAAAATAAGGAAAAATGAAAATGAAAGGAATGAAAAAGGAGCAGAAACTTGTTTACCCAGTGTCTGTATCCCAATGAGAAGAGATTGAGCTGCCAATAATTGAGCGAGGCTCTCTGATGATATAGATTAAACCAGAAGGGCCAACAGTAAACAAGATGAACTTCAAAAGAGCAGCGTCTCTGCTCTCTGGGGACCTCCATTAGCGAGTCACCAGATAGGCAATTACTGTACAGTTCTTGTAATGACCGGGATCAAACACAAGCATTCTGCACAGTAGGCAGTCAGAAAGCAGCCAGACAAAAAACTGTGAAAATATGCCATTAAATCTTAATTATTCTTCAAAGGAAAACAAGCACGACTAGGGGGCAAAGAAGGAAGGAATATTCTGAGCCTTACTAATGCCTGGGGCTCAGGGCAATAGTACAGCTACTGTTTCAACTCTCATATTTACTTAAAACTGAGCATCTCATTCTGACTTGAGTTGGGCTAGGGAATTCAGTTTATATAAGTACCCCAGTTTCTCTGACCTCTTATATCTTCTTCTGGAGTATTTAAAGGCTATGGCATCAGACTGAGTTTGGACACAAAACTTAAATAAAAATAGTTGCTTTTTTTTTTCTTATTAAAAGCAAATATTTCACCATCCAGAGTTGATTTCTGCTGACACTTAGATTCAGAATGGTCTTTTAGCACCTTCAAAAATAATGTCCTCCCATCTGTAATTCACAAGCATCAATTGTCATGCTAGCCATGTGTCATTTCCCTGAAGCATACATCTGAGATGTCCTTGATTGGTGCGTGGAAGCCATTGACATCCCAAACTCAATATGTGGTACTAGTTAAATGGAAGATTTAAAGAACTCAAAAGGTATTGATTCTGAACTCTGTGTGCGTGTGTGTGTGTGTGTGTGTGTATGAGAGAAAGAAACTGAGATTGTACAGAAAATATAAATGTAATTCCTATTTTGATCACTTAGAACTAGGATTTTAAATATTCTGTAGCCATAGGAGAGGCTAGCTTAGTGTCCTCCAATGGAAATACAATGTGAAACATATACGTGATTTTAAATTTTCTAGTAGCCACATTAAAAAAGGAAAAAAAAAAGAAACAAGTAAAATTAATCAAAATGGTATGTTTGATTTAATCCAACATACCAAAATATTTTCTTTTCAATATAAAATTATCAATGACACATTATACTGAGGTTTGGGGGTTTTTTTGTTTGTTTGTTTGTTTTTTGGTACTATCTGAAACCCAGTCTGCAACCAGTCTTCCAGTACACCTCAGTTTAAACTAGCTGCATCTCAAGTACACAGGAGGCTGGTGGTTTTCATGTTGAACCATGCAAGGCTAGCCTATGTCCCCAGTTCCATTCTGGGCCATTTCTAACTACAAACACTCATTTAAGAAAACTGCTACAAAAAAAAAAAAAAAGAAAGAAAGAAAAAAGAAAAAGAAAAGGAAAGAAAAGAAAAGAAAAAGGAAGAAAGAAAAGAAAAGAAAAGATAGAAAAGAAAAGAAAAGAAAAGAAAGAAAAAAGAAAAGAAAAGAAACGAAAAGAAAAGAAAGAAAAGAAAAGAAAAGAAAAGAAAAGAAAAGAAAAGAAAAGAAAAGAAAAGAAAAGAAAACTGCTACATGTTGCATAGATTCTAATGCAGGGTCTCATGAGCTTAGCAAAATGGATTTGGCATCTAATGACCTAAGATATCTCAAACCGTTAACAAGGAATCCTGTGATATGGTTGTACTTGAAAAAACTCCACCCAACGATAGTGACTGTGGCCTACTGGATTAGTGGGATTTTCTCCATGAGGGAATTATAACTTGAGACAAAGAAAAACCATTTAAGCCTGTTTCAGCTCCGTCACCCTCTGTCCTCCTATTAGGAGCACTCTGTGGGGGAAAAAAAGCAGTGCTCCCCAGATATTTATATGCACAGGAATCACCAAGGTGCTCATGAAAATGCAGATCCCCTGGTCTTCATCCCAGGGATTTTGATTCAGTTTGGGAGTATCTATCTTTGTAACAAGCCACCGTTCCAATTTTTAAAAAGTCATTATAGAAGCATCAGTTGAGCTTTGAGAGGCTAATTAAGGAGATACTTCCCTGTTAGCTTATTCTCTGGTACCCTCCATGTTCTCCCTGTGATTCTTGGAGCAGGAGGGTGAGGAGGGGAAGAATGTGACCAATGTCTCATCTGCTTCTCTGATTGGAACATTTAGCAATTGAGGGAACTCAACTGTCCTACCCTCACCACACTATGTAGTTTCATTTACATTGTGGAAAATATTTAGAAAGTTTGGATTATCCAGATTTAGCCTCAATTCACGTTTTCCACATTCCTTATGTATCTACGGCTCCCTTCACAAGGCTTAGATGGTTAAATCAAGAGGCACGATCCCTACTCCAAAGGCATTTGTAGAAGACTAGATAGACCCCTCAAGAGAAGATGATGGTAAATGACTGAAGTCTGTGGAAAATGGTACAAATCAGTGCCATGTAGGGAAGATAAGGGATGGTTCAGAAGTATCGTTTACATCCTCTTAGCTTGCCAACAGCTAATTGCCTCAGTAACCACAACATGACCCTGAACATCACAGCATCATTCTTCTACTTGTTCATTCAATCTACACATGATTCCTTAATCTGACCAAAGAGTTCTTCAGGAAGAAAACTAAGTATTAAGTCTCACTGTTATTATTATTGTTCTTATAATAAATAGTATAAACTCACATTTTATAAGGCATCCTCACTCACACGTGGCTCACAATATCACGCATTTGTATATGTGATCTAGACTTGAACAACTCTGAAGCTTGATGTTCTTAGCGCTAACTTACTTTAGAAAGTACTTCACTAATTCAGGAGATATTTCCACATGCATTGTCTCTTCTGACCCTTGAGACATCCCTGAGGTTGGAAAGAGCAAATAAAAGTAGATTAAGACACAGAGCCCCTGTACCTACGTTACGTGCAAAATCACAGAACTCTTTGGTGTCACTGCTGAGGTGAGGATGCTGGTCTGTTGCCTCTTTTGCAAGCCTACCACTTCTTGCCACCACTTTCTCAAGGAGGGGCAGGGTGGGGGTTAGATTCTCACATAGACCTGGCTGCTGTGTTATTTCCTAGATTTTTAACTTGGCCTGAAATGATGTTTTTGAGAAGAAATTCTGGCCTGACCACAGGGCTCCTGGAAATGGCTATCATGAGCGACAGTGAGGACAGCTCCTGCGGAACTTGTGTTTCAAATCTGTCTACAGAAATGAGTGAGAACCAGGAGCTGCTTTCCTCTATCAAACCCTAGCTAGCCCACCGGACAAGAAAAGAGAACACTTCCAATTATACTGTTTGACTGCCGTGACAAGGGCTCCAAAGGAAAATGGCCCCTTTCTTTCCCTTTCATCCCAACCTCAGTGACATCAAACTCTGCTGAGGGTGAGGGTTGCCTTGTGAAGGAGTCTGTAGGAAGGGCTGCCTGAGCCGTGGCCTGATGAGAGGGGTGTATCCTACGGTGGTGAATTTTCTTTGTCCTGCAAGATGAAAGCTGTCAAAGGAGCAGTAGGCATATTCCGAAGAAAGTGGCAGGCTGATAGGTTACATGGACACTGCCTCACCTTACCTCCTGGCTCCTGTGCTGTAGTCCACAGAGCTGGGATAGGCTCATGGGCCAAGCCTGTGGAGTGGGGCTTGAGCTTGAGCACTGGCTTCTTCTATGTCACGGCAAGTGCAATGTCCTGTGCTTTCCAGTGGCTAAGGTCTGTCTGTGCTGGTTCTGTTTGGCTGAGTAAAACAAAGCCCAAATGCCTGGAGCCTGTGTGACAGTTAAGCCCCTGCTGGCTGCATTATCTCTGGGAAGCAGGTATGACACATCAGTGTGGGATGTACCTCACAGCTGTATCTACCTGTCTCACTTGGCAGAGGTGAATACTGCACCTGAGAGGGAAAAGACCCTTCTGAAATCACCTGGAGAGGAGAGAGGCCCTGATCCTCCTGCCTTCAGGTCACCTGTGCTCCTTCTCTCCCGGATCAACCATGTACCTGTCATCTCAATATTCACGGGCCTTTGTCCGGATACTTGGAATAAAGTTCCAGTTCCTCTCCTAGACTTACACAGTACTGAATAAGCTCTGGTCCGTAGCCTCATCTTCTGCATCCTCTTTTTTTTTTTTTTTTTTTTTTAAGAATTTATTTATTTATTTATTTATTTATTTATTTATTTATTTATTTATTTATAGCAGTGGGGGGTGGGCAGAGGGAGAGGGAGAGATAGAATCCCAAGCAGGCTCCATAGCCAGTGCCTAACCTGAGGTGGGGCCCGAGTCCCTGACTCTGAGATCATGACCTAAGCTGAAATCAAGAGTCAGATGCTTAACAGACTGTGCCACCCAGGCACTCTTCATCTTCTAATCGTTTCACCTCTTCACTTCCCTGAGCGATGGTATCTGGTTGTATGCTGGTACTCAGAGCATTTTCCCTATTGTTGTCCCTGTCCGAAGTGCCTTCACTCTGGTCCATCTATAGCAGATGCCTTCACATCCTTCAGACCCTGGCTCAGAAGTTACCTTCTCTGAGAGGCTTTCCACAATGGCTATATCCAAAGTTGTCCACACTGGCTATGACATGACCCTATTTTGCCATTCTCTTAATACTGATCAACATCTGAAATAACTTTCTGTCATGGGGCTCAGTTTCCATGTTTGCTCCTCTCCCCACAGACTGAAATCCCTGAGAGTATGTTACTTGCCACTCCATCCCCAGTGCCTAGAACAGGGGTCTTTCAAATAGGAGATGTTCAATGCCTACATACTGAATTAACTGATAAATAAATTGCACCTTTATCTGCATGTGAATATTTTTTTGAAATCAGGAACATTTGACACATGTCTTGGTCAGTTTGGGCTGCTATAAAAACATGTCATAGACCGAAGGGCTTAAACAGCAGAAATGTGTTTTTCATGGTGCTGGAGGCTGGGAAGTCTGAGATCTGGGTGCCGGCATAGTCAGGCTCTCAGGAGAGCCCTCTTCCTGGTTTGCGGACAGCTAGCTACCTTCTTGCCATGTTGTCCCATGGTGGGGAGAGAGTGACCCCTTCTCTTCCTCATCTTAGAAAGCCACTATTCCATCGAAAGTCCTCCTCTTCACGACCTCAGCAAAACCTATTCGCCCCTCCCCAAAGACCCCATCTTTGAAAATATCACATTGAGGATTAATGCTCCAATGTAAGAATTTTACAAGAACACAGAAATGCAGCCTATCACAGTATGTACCTTTTAGATAGCAGTGTTGCTTTTCACTCTATTTCTATAAATCTAAATACCTATATATTTGTAATTATACCTATATGTATATGGATATTTATCTCTATATGGGATTCACCTCTTTGGAACTAACTTATGAACTGTTCAACATTTTTAGGAGTTGACATCCCACTCTTGACCAATACTTGACAACTACTACTTGCTCAACTCCAGTACATAGCTGCTGACTTGATTTTTCAAACAAAACTAAATTTGAAATTTTAATACTTTCCATTTTGGAACTCTGAGAATTGTGTGACCATTGTGGAACAACTAGCGTCTCCTCTTAATGTTACTAAGTCAAACTTAGGATGGCCCATGAAGGGAAATCTTCTGTTCTCTGGATCATAAAATGGAAAAGTGGATTACTTGGTCCCATTAGTTTTGTAGAAGTGATTTTGATGGGATTATGGATACTTGTTCATCCAAGGTTTCCTTCTCACTCTTCCCCCATGTGCACTTCTTTCTCTTTCTTCATTTTCTTCTCCCTTTTTTCTGCTTTTTCTTACCCTTCTTATATCTCTCCATTGCTCCATCCCCTTTCTCGCTTACAAAACAGGCTTCCTGAAACACTAAAATCTACAGTCTAAAATAAATGCATGCTCACATTCCTCAATGGGTAAATTATTTTCAAAAAGCTCACTCTTCAAGGCAATTTCTAAAAGGAAATCCTCACTTTCTCAATATAAAAATCACTCTCGCCAGGCAGGCTTCAGAGATAAAGTGATCACTGTGCTCCCAATTATACAAGATGCTGTATTTTTACAAAGGAGCTTACCTTGGAGAATAGAATTATTCTCTCTCTCTCTCTCTCTTTCTCTCTCTTTTTTTTTTTTCCTGAGTTAAATGTTGTTCTTGCAAAATGGCTATATTCTTTAGTCAGGGCACATATAATTTCCCATGATAACCCCAATAAATAAATACAGCTCCATCAGAAAGGGAGGCAAAAGCCTGTGTAGTTTATTATTATCCAAGTGACAGAGCACCCCAGATTACAAACATAAGGAAAATAACACAAATGACAATAAATGAAGATGCAAACCAGGATGGCATTTGGTTACTTCTCTGTCTACAGAGGGACCCTTGCCACAGGAGAGAACTCAGGTGTGCATTGAAATTGGACACCTGGTATCAAATGCAGTTTTATGGGTGTTCTTGAGAAGGCGAAGAACTCATGCCAGCCCAGCCTCCACGAGACATGTTTTCCTTTTGCAACCAAAACTGCAAATGTCTCCCTTATGCCATTTGGTAATGAATGCTCAGCTTCGTGACAAGAAGGCCAAAGAGCTTTGTTTTGTATCCACAGAGTTTGCAAAGAGATTAACAGGGTCTAAAGGAATAAAGAACATCTGGAAACACGGGCTTTGTGTTTTCCTTGAGTGTGTTTGAAAGCTGAGCACTGGGGAGAGGACCACTGAATTTACTTTCACATTGAAAAGCCTAGTACCTCTGTGATTCAAACAGGTAAATAGGATAGGATTGGCCAAGTCCCTACTGGCAATACTGGTGGCCCCAATGGTGACTGCTAGTTTAATTTGTTCTAGCCTTTTCCAATTTGAGTAGTTTGTGGAGGGCACAGTAGGAAGATGCAATTGGTAGCTTCATTTCAATCCAGCAAAAATAGATTGGGAATTTAATGTACAATGATCACTCTTCTAGATGCTCTGGAGAACAAAATTAAATAAGTCTATTCTTGCCCTGATATATGTTAAAGATGTAGAAGGAGAGAGGCAGATCTTTGCATGGTATTGATACATAAATGTCAATAATTATATTTTACTTATTTGATTTATTTGACTATTGCTCCCACCAAAATGTAAACTCTTGAGGGTAGAGGTTTTGGATATAGGGTAGAAGGGTTAGTTTGTTCAGTGTTGTGTCCCATTGACTAGAACATAGTAAGCACTTAATAAATCATTGTATCCACAGTTAGACAATTGTTAAAACTCAACAACAGGAGTATAGCCAACTAAAAAATGGGCCAAAGACCTTAATAGGTACCTCACTAAAGGAGACATGCAGGTGGCAAATAAGCATATGAAAAGATGCTCAACCTCATATGTAATCAGAGAAATGGAGAGTCAAACAACAATATAACTTCACCCATCAGTTAGTATCACCTGAATCTGGAACATGGGCAACAACAAATGCTGGTGAGAATGTTGAACAACCAGAACCTTCATCCATCGCTGGTGGGAATACAAAATGGTGGAATCACTTTGGAAGACAATCTGGTGGTTTCTTGTTTACAAAACCAAACATATTCTTATCATACACCCAGCAATCTTATACCTTGGTATTTACCCAAAGGATCTAAAAGCTTATATTCACACAAAAACCTACACAGATGTTTATAGCAGCTCTATTGATAATTGCCGTAACTCAGTAGCTACCAAGATATCCATTAGTAGCCGAATGGATAAATAAGGTATGGACAATAGATAAAGAGAATCATGTTTTTTTAAGCACTAAAAAGACATGAGCTACCAAGCCATGAAAAGACATAGAGGAAACTTAACATGCATATTACCAAGTAAAAGAAGCCAATCTGAAAATACATACTGCATGGCTCCAACTATAGGACATTCTGGAAAACATAAAGCTATAGAGACAGTGAAAAGTTCAGTGGTTCCCAGGAGTTTCAAAAGGAAGGATGAATAAGCGAAGGGCAGGAGTTTTAGGGCAGGATATGATAATGATGTGTCACGATACATTTGTCTAAACGCATAGAATGTATAACACCAAGACTGAACCCTGATGTAAAGTATGAACTTCAGGTGATTATGACGCATCTGTGTAAGTTCATCAATTGTAACAAATGTGCTGCTCTGGTGAGGATGTTGATAGTAGGGGAGGTGGTATATATATGGGAGCTGTGATTTGGCTGTGAACCTAAAACTTCTCTAAAAAATAGTAGTCTTACTAAAAATAAACAAATTGTTGAGTGAATGAATTCACACAGTAGATATGAAAGATACCATGGAGATTCAAGGGCAGGACTGTTCCAGTAGGTAGGCTCTAGGAGAAATGGTATTTGAGCACGATCTTAACTGGTGAAACAACATTTGTTTCTTTCTTTTTAATTTATAAAATTGATATCATAATATGAATTAACTTTTGGAAAAGGAAAAACAAGTGAACAGGCAGTGCTTTCGTTTCCATAGAATGCTATTCGTTTCCATGAGTGCTATTCACGTGACTTCTTTCTTTTTTTCACATGTGGCTGTACTTAGATGGAACCTTCCTTCTTTCAGTTAGCACACACGTGTTCATGTTGCTGTGCATGCCTTCCTGTGTATTGTTTTTGGTAAAAGTGTGAAATCCTCCATCAAGTCAGCCAAAATGTGGTTTACACAAGTTTTCAGTGACTTGGATTTTAAAAAGGCAGATGAGTGAGCAAAGAGAGGGCAGGTGAGCAAAGAACAAAAGTGGAGCCATGAGGATACTCAACCGTGAAGACCAAAAGAAAAGTCTTGGATACTTGTGTTTCAAGCTCTTCTGTGGCCCCAGAAATCCATTAACATTTGCAGAGAGAAGATTGGAAGTGGGACACCTATGACCAGTCCTTAGAGATGTAGATTTTGACCAGAAGAGAATTAAGAAAGAATGTCAGTAAGAACTTAGCAAAGGCCATCAGTGCAGAAGTGATTGCCTTACTAGAAGCCATTATGCCAGGAGGAAAAACATTTTTTTGATCTCTAATTTGGAGCCCCGAAGGCCATTTGACTCTTGGCCATGTTATCCTCAGGCAAAACATCGTCCATGCTTAATTAGCTTGTGCTTTTGCACATGCGCATTTGAGACCTATTGTTCCCTCAGCAGAGTGACTTCAGGCCCTGCCTCTCATTGCTGCTGAGCCTGGGGAATAACGTGCCTTCCATCTCTCACCTCAGGCCTGGTGGAGACTTCTTGTGAAAAGCAGGATCTGGAGTGCACAGCTCTTTCCTTGCCTGCCTTTCTAGAAGCCCCTGGGGGAAGAATCCCAACCCTCTGGTGAAACTTTGGGGGGTATTGGGATGCAAATGCTTACCCTAAGCACCCACCGGCTCACTCTTGTTTATTAATTCTGTCCATGCAGGTACCTTCCCCCAAGTCTTCTGTAGCAACAACAAGCAACAACAAACAGCAACAATAAAGAATCCCATGATACTTGTTTCTTTTTAAAAACTGCTTTAGAAGCTCCAAATCAAAGCTCAGAAGAGAACCATAGCATGTTTTCATATTCACTTCCGACTCAAACTTGCATATCAGCTTATAAGCTACTTCCTCAGGAAAGTGTCCCCGAAGCTTCTTTCTGTCTGATTTTATATTCTTTTTTTTTTTTTCACATCCCTGCTCTTACTTGCATCCAGCACTGAAGACACTGAGCTCCATTGCACAATTGAGAGTCTCTCCTTCCCACTGGAGAACAGGCTCCTAATGGCAGGGCTTGTCCTGAGAGTCTTTATAATGCCCCTCCTGCTAAGTACTATCTAGAGCTGGAAGGGGAGCAGAAAATGCCACCCCCAAATGTGCCACTTTCCCATATGGCTTATCAATCAAAACCCAACAGACTCAAGGGAAAAACTTTTATTCTTCCTTAACTACCTAAAAGACTTTGGATTCAGGGAAAAGAGCAAGTGCCAGAGATAACTTTTTTATCTGAAAAACCTATCTGCATGGCAGGACAAACTTCTGATCACCAAACATCTGCTCTTCTTATCATTCCGTGAATCATCCTCTTCCCCTTTGAAGCCCCAGGCTCCTATCCCATTCCTTAGCTCAAGATGGCATATAAACCTCAACTGCCCAGCTTGCTTTTCAGTCTCAGATCTTTGGGGTTCCTGAATGTACAAAACTAAATGTATTTTTCTCCTGTTAAACTGCCCTATGTCAATTTAATTATTAGCCCAGCCCAAGAACCTAGAAGAGAAGAAGGAAAATATTTCCACCCCTGCACACTGATCACTAAGTGTGTGTGGCACTAAACAACTAAATTGATATGTGAATACATGTCTCTCACTCTTGGCAAAGGGTTATGTTGATGGAACATTCTCATGGGTATGCTTTAATGGAATTTTAGATGGTTCTGAAGGATACTACACTATGCCACACCAAAATATGCCTTTGTTAGAATTTGAGCTGAAGTCTACAGAGAACAAGGAGACCCAGGAAAAATTCTTTATCGCCCCCTAACTGCCTAAAAATAGACTATAGATTTCCCCTTATGTAAAGTAAATTTACATTTATGAAGGGAATTTCCATTTGAAAGATGTCTCTATACCAGGAAGGAGTTAGTAGGAGACAACCCATCACCTGGAAGATTCCTTTAACTAGACAATCCTTACCTTATTACACATTTCCTCCCCTCTTCTTCTCATGACTTGCCTTCCCACTCAGAAACCCAAAACCCTTTTCCTTTGTTCAGGCTGACAGTCAATTCTTGAGCAACTTGAGTATGAACTGGTGGGTCCACTTACCTGCAGGATTTTTTCAGTGTGATAATGTATTTTCTCTTCCTTATGATTTTAATAACATTTTATTTTCTTGAGCTTATTTTATTGTAAGAATATAGTATCTAACACATACAACATACAAAAATATGTGTTAATCGACTATTTTTGTTACCGGTAAGGCTTCCGGGCAACAGGAGGTTATTAGTAGTTAAGTTTTGGGGACTTGAAAGTTATATACAGATTTTCAATTGCATGGATGCTGGCACCCCTAACCCCCACATTGTTCAAAGGTCAATCGTATGTTTATACAATCAACAATCTGGCTACCTCCTTGAGCCATATTTTTTCCTTTACCAACTCCCATGCATATATATTTAATTAAAACTAAATCTTTCTGGTTAATCTGTCTTTTATCAGTTTGGTTTCTGGACCCTGAATGTTGAACCTAGGAGGGCACACCGAAAAATATTTTTGTGTTCTACAGTTCTGATTTTTGTTTTACAGTGTGGTTCTTGGGCTATTGTTTGGTTTTCGAGGGGACCAGTGATGTGTTCCCTGTGATCTATAATAGATATCTTCCCTGTCTTAGGTCCCAGATTCCTCATCTATTTCTGGATGGGATGGAGTAAATACCTAAGCCTGTTGTGGCCTTTCAAGGGTAAAGAGACCTACTGAGGTCATTTATAAGTTGATACTGTTTTATAAACTATTGTAAACTTGGAACATTCTTAGACTCCTGGTGGTAACTGGTCAGTAACTATGAAGTGAATGCATTCAAAGTGCCCTGCCTGGGAAAAAAAAAAATGCTTGGATGACATTTTCATATATCTCATGGTCTTCAATGCCAGGGGTGGAATAGGACAGCCTGCAAGCTGGCTACTTCTTTTTGTAAATAAAGTTTTATTGGAACACAGCTATGGTTGTTGATTTATATATTGCCTATCGCTACTTTTCATGCATCAGAGATAGAGTTCAGTACTTGCATTATGGACTAGATGTCTCGATAAGCCTAAAATATTTATTATATGATCCTTTGGGAAAAACTTTTGCTGACTCCTGTTCTATTCTATTGTCATCGTTATTGTAAAAGTCCTGCTCATTCAACTCATATTTTGTCAAAATTTAGACAAAGAAGATTACTGGGCATCCTATGTAGGATAATCTTCTGGGTTATATCTGGTTTCATTGTCTTTGACCTCTCTTTCAATTCTATAATTTGCAGAAAACTGATGCTAATGCAAATGATTCTTAGCCATAGAAAAGCAAATGAACTGTGTCCAGTGGAATGCAATTGATTTTTGCACTATGGATATTGACCAGTTTGGCTTCCAGGTTTGAGTCTATTTGTAAATTCACTTCAGAGTTCTTGTAAAATTGTGGTATGTGGAATTTTCCTTTCTAACATCATATGGGCTCCTTCAGTTAATCAACAAGATAAATATAAAGTCTTTGACACATACTCATTTTACTTCTGTATAGGCATCATGATTTGACTTTATAAAAAGTGATTCTATAAGAACATGTATATTATACATATACACAACTAAAACCCTATGCTGAGTCAGAAAGTAGAGAACCAGGGTTGAGAGGTAAGCCTTGAATTAGATCACTTCAGTGTGTCTCCTGACCCCACCATTAGTTAATTAGGTGTTTGGAACCAGGCACATCACTTCACACCTCTAACCCTCTATTTTCTCCCATGTAATGCATTTATGAGAATAATTCCTACCTCATATGAGTGTATGAGGATTAGATGCCATAATCCATGTACAATATCTAGCACTCAGGAAACAACCTGGCAATGTGAACTACTATTGTATAATTGTAGTCATAAATTGCATTTTCATTCATTAGCTGAAGGAGATTTTCAACCTTCACATGATGTTGCCTTCTACCAGCTGCTTGTGTGCAGCCCCACTGGCCTGGCTTGGGTTCTTCTAAAGGCAGAATTTAAGATAAGACTTGGAGCAGGTAGTTTTTATAGAGGAGACCCAGAAAGGCAGAATGAAGAAGCAGAGAGAGAGACATAGAGAAAGAAAAACATGGGAAAAGATGCCTTTTTCTTTCACGTGAGTACTGCTGTGGGAGGCTGGAACTCAGTCCCCTGGGCACCCTCTACATGACATATCTCGGAATTGTCTTTCTACAGACAAGCGGCTGAGACATTGGCCATTAGCACCCATGGTTCCTTGGTGAAAGGTGTTATCCAGGGGCATCAGCTCCTCCCTAAGTCCAGGTTACCCCAGACTGAGGGCTGGACAGATTCCCATAGTATTGCAGTAATCCTTGAAGCAAAGCCAGGAGCTTGAGGAGGATGCTGCTCATGGGAACCGTCCATCACTGTGGAAGCACTGGACACTCTGAGACAAGCCAAGATCCATGACAATGTTCACAAGCATTTCCTGTAGCCACCATCAAAAACAGATAGCCAATTCCTGATTGATCCCCTCTCACATTAGCTAGATGCTCCAGGTCTCCACACCTTCCAAATTGACAAGAAGAATAAAGGGTGTGAGCATAAGTAGCTATGCCACACATCACTTGGTGGAATAAGGTAAGGAAGTCAGTTCTTGCTTTGGTGGTGAGGCAAGAAAATCTCTCCATCCCTGCTCTGGAGTCCTAACCAGCCCCAGGATAGATGCTTGAGAGAAAACAATTGGACTTCTGATTTCTCCCCTATAATAGATTTCAAGGAAAATCTTAGGGAATGATGAGACCCCAGCTCAACCTCTCCAGTAGCCAAAACTTTAGGAGGAAAGATGCTTGGGCTCTCTATTCCTGTCAGTTACTTGCATCTAGGGAAAATGTACAATTATAATATAACTGCTTCTTCTCCCATAACTTCTCAGATTATTGGTCTGAAATCTGCATTTTGAAGGGTTGCATGTGACATTCATATGTAAATATAATGCACTGCTGCTACTGTAGAGCTACTATGGTTCAACCATTTACGGAACATTCTGCTAGACTCTTTACATGTATTATCTTGAAACTTTACAGCAAAGGCAAAACTACAGAGACAATAGAAAGATCAGTGGTTGCCATGGATCTGGTGGGAAGGAGGCAGAGATGAACAGGTGGAGCACAGGGGATTTTTAGGAAAGCAAAACCATTTGGTACAGATTTGTCAAAATTCATGGAACTATACAACACAAAGAGTGAACCCTACTGGAAACTGTGGACTTTCCCTCATGTATCAACATTGCTTCATGAATCATGACAAATAGAACACACTCATGCAAAATGTTAGTAATAGGGACAACTGTCAGTGGAGGGAAGGGGCCTGTGGGGACACCATACTTTCTGTATAATTTTTCGGTAAACAGTTTTAGAACTGCTCTAAAAGATAAAGTCCATTAATTAGAAGAAAACCTTTGTTTGTTTATTTTTAAGATTTTTATTTATGTATTCATTAGAGACAGAGAGAGGCAGAGGAAGAAGCAGGCTCCATGCAGGGATCCTGACGTGGGACTCGATCCCGGGTCTCCAGGATCACACCCTGGGCTGAAGGGTGCACTAAACCACTGAGCCACCCGGGCTGCCCAGAAGAAAACCTTTAGAACAAATCCTTGCAGGTAATCATTAGAACCTCCTGGTTACAGAGGAGAAAAGAAAGGCTCTTGGGGCCACACGCTTTTAATGGCATCCCAGGGAAGGGGATCCTAGTTGATGTGGCTCAAAACCCATGTTCCTGTCCTCTTGCCTTCTCAGTTTGTTCATTACTGGCCTCCTGCCTACCTATTCAGTGCTCTCTCTCCTCTGTGGCAAGTTGCCTTTGCTCTTCACCTCTCCACCATTTTGACATGGCCTGGCCCCATGGGTCATCCTGCTGGCTTTTCTACAGGCAAGCTCTCCAGGAGAACCAGCTTATCAACCGGAAGCTTTTTAATGAGCCTGTGAAGTGTCATCAATCCTTGGCCCCCATTTTGCTGAGGCATCTCAGTGCTGTGATGTATGGATCAATCTAAGTGCTTCTAGTCTTTGAAGGGCCTGGTCTGGTGGCAGCCCTGGGAATCCAGCTCATTCGGTTACCCTTTTGCTAATTTATAATTTAGCTGACACAACTCTGCTGCTGTTTTATTTGTCTCAAATGAATGTCAATTGGTACAGAGGACAAGGCATTTGGGAGCTAAATTAGCTAAATCATCGTATGAATTAGTTAGGCTGCACTAAAATACAACCCCCCATGCCTTACCCCACTTATTTTAACAAAGAGCCTTCCCCCAACCCTCAACAGGCTCCTATACCCTCTTTCAATCCATACCTCAAAATAATTTACTCTGGATGGAGAAGCACAGCTAGGAGTGCAATGCTCCAAATATAAATAATAATGAGAACCTTTAATAAAATCAGACGTAAGTTATGCAGTAGACATCAATTACAATGGATTTTAAAGGTTTTGATCTAGAACCCGGGTGGTGTTACATTTAGACTAATAACTGTAACCGTGATTTATGTGTTTGCAACCAAAATGGTTTCAGTGCCTCGATATATGTCCAAAGTAAAATTTATAGTCTGCTACAGAATGTATAAATAATGAACAGCCATATGTCATCACACATTTAAAAATGTGACTCCTTCTGCAGTGGCAATGGGGTAAAATGAATTAAAATCCTAAATTCATTGGGAATCAACTTATTTAGGAGCACTTTAAGGAATGTGCGCAAATGCAAAAACACTGATTATATATATGTATTATATATATAATATATATATAAAATGTTTAAACCAAGTCAAAGAAAAATGGCTGTTATAAAAATGACAAACACTCTTGGGAAATCTCAGACATCCTCAAATTAAATAATGACATGGAGAGAAAGGGAGAGCTGGCTTGGATGCAGAAGGACAGGTGCCAGGCAAGAATTTTTCTGACTCTGCTGTTGCCTCCAATTACTACAAAGCCCATTTAAATGGTCAAAAGAAACAAACTAAGTTGAGATGGCATTCTTCCCTCCAATGTCCCATGAAGTTTACCTAAGATTTACAGAGGTTGGAGAGTGGCCAATGATGAAGGCTGAAAGCCCGCTCATGGATTTTGAATTGTGCAAAGCAATCTGAGGCTCAGCCTCTTCATCTAGAAATGGGATGATAAGGTCCATTAGACAGAGTTGCTGAGAGAGCTTAGAACTAGTAATAAAAGTTGTGAAAGGAACTAGTATAGTGCCTGGCACGGACAGTTGGTCCTCAGCAAACGTTGGTTGTGCTATTCTTTATAGCTCCCTCAGTGGATCGTGCATTATTGGAGGCATGAACCATATTGCATTCATCTTCCTATGCGTGATGCCTAGAAAAGTTCTAGTGCTTAGCAAATATTAATGCATCCTTGCTGAATGAATCAATGAATCAATGAACATGTTTCCACAGCCACCGTGGAAGTCCAGATGTCGGAAAGAGTTACAAGGCAAGCATATGTTGCCTCTTTGACATGGTTGAGGGAAATTAAGTGGTCCTCGTTCATAAATTTACAGAAATTCAAAGATCGCTTCCTTCAACTCTGACGCAATGGCACAGTTTAATCTTTGGCAACCAGGACGTTTTCTAAAAACTATTACTCACCTCTGTAGGTTCTCAGATATGCTGATGAGAATGTAATCTTTCTTCCTAACCCCAAGCTCTCCTGAATACACGAGTCTAAAGGGATATGATTTAGTAATGATTATTGTGAAGGGTCTGGTGCTGGGTTGGCAGTTGGTTCCCCACTCTTCCCACTAAAGGGTCTCCAACTGCTATCTTGTGATTTCTTCCCTTGATTTTAATGGTCTCCGTTACTTCCCTCAAATTTAATTTCCAGTTCCTACTGCTGCCTGTGTTACCTTTCCTTAGTCCTCCTAATTGCTACTGTAGAACTGGAACCCAAGTGCTTCAGGTAAATATGAATGCACAACACTATTCCAAATTCACTTTTCACTTAGGCTTGTCTACTATGGTTCTAGTCAAGTGGCAGCCAGAATTGGAGTTACCTGAAGGTTCAAGTGGGTTAGATGTCCAGAATTAGTTCATCACATGGCTTAGAACTGAGGCTAGAAGCTCAGGTGGGCCCATGGGTGGGAGAACCAACACATGGCTTCTCCTGGTGGTTTGAGCTTCTTGCAGCTGGCTTCTCAGAAGTAGCAAACATCTCCAAAGACCCAAGTAAAAGCTGTAAGACATCTGTGGCCTACTCTGAATCATGTTTGTCTCATTCTGTTGGTCACATATGGGAGGAGACAACAGAGGGATCAACCATCAGGAGACATGGTTCACGTGGGGGCCATCTTTAGAGATTGATTCCCACATCAGTTGTTAAAAGTGAGTCTCGAACATTCAATGGGAGTTTATCAAGATCTTCTAGAAAAGAAGTTCCCAAGTTTTAGTGCATAGAATTATGGCTTTCTTCTTGACTTTGGAGATCCTTTTCTCCTACCACTTAACTTTCTGATTAGTTGCCTATCGAAGATTGCCATCTATTTATATGATATTATTATTTGCATGATATCTGGGTAAGTAGGGTTTGGTAGTACTTTTGGGGTGAATTGACTGTTAGATACAAATTGTTCATTTATCTTGATGAATTTTCTGTTGCAACTTTTTACTTTTTTACACCCACTTGACTGTCTACCTTGGTATTCACTTCCTTTTGTTTGGTTCTGTGAAGGGAATTAATTTTTGCTGACTCAAATCATGATTTTCTATAAGTTAGACTTTGTGATAAAGACTGTGTCTGCTTTATGTGTGAGGATTGGGGATAGGCAAAAGAATACTTCACTTAGGTGTTTTTCTAGGCCTTTATCCCCAGAGGACCACATAATTCATCAGTATAGTAAAAGAAAAACAACAACAACAAAAAACAACAACTATCCCTCCATGCAGGTATCTTAGTGTGGAGATTTTCAAGGTTTGTTGCATTGGGCTAGATACTTTCCTTCTCGTAGCCTTCATTTTTTTATCTGTAAAATGGGGAAATAAATCCTCTCTCAAAATGTGATCAAGAAGCTTAAGAAAGAAAATGTAAATCAAATGCTTAGTTAGGTGCCCAGAACATTGTAAATTAATTACAAAGGAGAATTATCTTCCCATCTGTACCCCAAGAAACATATGTGGAACTTGTATATGTGTGTGTTCCATTAACTTCGTCCTATTATCTTGGAGAATACAAGTGCTTCTAGTCCTGTTGACTAGGGAGGAACCTCTATTAATCCAGGTCCTGGATGGGGAGAGATGCATAATCAAATTGAGTGATTTAAGGAGCATTTAGAAAAAGGGCTAGTTACAATTCTCAGGGCAGGGTTAGGAAACACTACATAGTATATGGAAGTACCCCTGGGTGAGGGGCTGCAAACAGTATGAAGGGGAGGGGTTCTGGAACAAGATCTGTAGCCTTCAGTAAAGAGTCACAGTGAGCTTTAGAGACCTGAAAAGAAGGATGCAGGAGACTACATGATCCAGTGGCATTATTCTCCTTCTCTCTACTTCAACTGGTGCTTCCCATCCAATGAACCGGATGTTCATTGGGTTTTGGATCCCAAAAGCAAGGACAACCTCTAATTCATGAAGGCCAGGCTTCCAGCTAACAGAGCAGGATGGAGAAGCAAGAGAATGAATCTGGAGGTGTAGGCAGAAGATATCTTGCACAGCCCCCTTCTCTCAAAGGCTAGTTTCTTCCACCACTTTGGACGCACCCATTGCCAAACTCAGGTTCTACTAGAGTCTGAGGTTTTGAACCCATAAACAGGGCTGCCTTCACTATGTCTTCTCAGTCTGAGGTCCACCATGCCTGCAAGGTCTAAGACATACTGCTGAGGGCTGGGGACTCCTAAAGAAAGAGTTTTAATTCTATCTAGGTGATAATCTGGATAAAATTAGAGCAAATCGTGATTCATCTTATTACCAAGTACAGCCACACAATCCCAAACAATTTCATGTGTTTCTACTTGAATTTGGCCCAAACTACATGACCATATATTGTAGGAATGAAGGTTTTACAACGAATGGAAAGAAATCACTGTGCCCATGGCAAACCAATAACTATTGGAAGACCAAATTACAAATGACTTGTGCCAGAATTTTAATACTGCAGGCTCACGTGAATGAATGTGTTTCATGGGCATCAGTTTTACAATGATTTTGCAATAGTTTGCAAGCAGTAAGTTTGGAAGAGGCTTTCTTTCCCTAATTCTGAAAATAATAGGACTACATGTCCACTTAATTCAGGTTTCAAAAAGCCACAGTGTTAACCTCACCCTCAAGTGGGCGAGTCAGCTTTATGGAAAAGCAAGTGAACCTTCATGAGTGGGGTTTGCTCAATAGAATTCTGGTCATATATGGGGACCTTATGACCTGATCATTCTTAAATACAAGTAAACAGTTGGGGAATAATAATGTCACTTTATACATCTGTTCAGGAATAGGACCTCTCTCTATATTACTATCAGCACTTAAACTTAAATGTAGAATGTTACCTGACACTGTGGTTTTCTGTTAAACCCTTTAAGGGCAATTTATTTTTAAAACCCCTCATTTTATTTTATTTTATTTTATTTTATTTTATTTTATTTTAGAGAGAGAGAGAGCATAAGCAAGGAGGGGCAGAGGGAGAAGGAGAATCTCAAGTACATTTCATGTCCAGTGCAGAACCTGCCATGGGGCTCAGTCCCACAAACCCCGAGATCATGACCTGGGCAGAAATCAAGAGTCAGACACTTGACCTACTGAACCCCTCAGGCACCTCTAAAACCCCTCATTTTAAATCAGCGTGGCTAATTTGAATCTTGGTGGTACCAGAACTTGCATGCATTCTATTTGTAACATTATTTAGGATTTTAGTGTCGTGTGAGAGCTACAATCACGAGAGGCTATGCCTCCCTTAGCAGCTACACATATTTAAATGAACATATGATGAAAATAACAAGTCAGCACTGAAGGCTTCCATTGCTTTTCTAATTCAAAAGTTATCTGCGCAGTACGCAAGTTGGAGGCTGCTGTCCATTCATGCTTTTTGTGCGGGGCTAGTTGTGGCAAGGATCTTCAAAAGTCGCGTTGCATTCTCAGGTTCCTGCTGCCAGGAAGGCAGAGTCCGTCACTGACAGAGCCCCTGGGCACAGAAATAAAGTAAAATAAAATAAACTACCCTAGCCCTGCCACCCCTCTGTTCCCAGCTCCAAAGCCCCCTTCACTGTGAAAAAAGGCTCACTTTCATCCTTTTGGAGGGTGACAGCCTACACTGCTCCCCACCTGGGGAGATGTAAAAATAAAGAAAACTCAGTCTGGAGTGAAGCTGTCAGCCCCAGGAACCCCTCTCCTTGAGCATGCTGGCCAGCATTATTGGGAAGTTATCTAAAGTGTCAGAGGAAACATTATTGATTTTTTAGTCTGTTTTGTCAACTAGTCAATAAGCCTTGCTTTCTCGTGGATTTTCTTTCTTCTAGCTCCCTGCCTCTCAGCTCCTTGGAGCTTCTCCCTTCTTCCCCTTCTTTCCATTTCTCTTTCTTCTCCCCTCCTGCTCGCTCTCTCTCTCTCTCTCTCCCCCTACCCCCGATCTTCTCTCCTTTCTCTTCATTTTGTCACTGTTTTTCTTCCAGTGTCAGCCAGCAGTTAAAAAAACTTCTCACTTATCCAAATGTAGCTAATATCAGATCCATGAGTTGATCCACGCAGTCCATTTTTTAAGATAAACTTTTATGTAGCAGCACTGGCTTTGAGGCTGGGAGAGAGACGTTGCATGTATTCCTGGCTCATCATGCCCATGTGTGCTGCTTTTCAAGCTGAACTTCGCTTGTCCTTGCATTTCTCCCTCTGTGTGTAAATGACTGCCGAAAGTAGCCATTCCCAGACTTCTCCGCCATTTTAGAAGCTTCTTCCTAAAACCCAAAGGGATTCTAAGATCACGCTTAATTAGAACTCACTTTGTGTCCAACACTGTTCTAAGTGCTGTGAACATAGTAATTCATGGAATCCTCACAACTCCACGAGGTGGATTCTATTATTGTCTCAAGATCACTGAGGTCTTGAGAAGGGAATCCTTTCCTTCCTCTGCTTGTCAAGGAAGTCTTGGTGCTAAATTGTCTCAAATACTTGATTATCAGCTATCTGGCTGTCTCCAGAAGAGATCCCACTGGCAGATGATCCCAAGGCAGTGATGACACCTGTTATGATCGTCTCCTACTTAAGGGTGTAAACCTACACTCAGTGTGCCTGGCCTGTGGCATGTGAGTATGCACAGGAGAAATGCAGCCCTTGGCCTCCCAGAGACCCACCAATTAATGGCACTCTCTACTACATCTTCAATTTCTCTTTCTCCACCTGTTCCCTTTAATCCTACGAGCAAGTTCAAGTGTCTGATTATACTTTCCCTCTTCTTTTTCTCTCTACTCCCACATCCCCCAGTGGCCACCATGTACAGGTCAGGATGGGCTAAGCTTTTTTGCAGAAACAACAAAACACTCTTGTGACTTAAAACCACAAAGGTGGGTGACGGGCACTGGGTGTTATTCTGTATGTTAGAAAATTGAACACCAATAAAAAAAAAAAAAAAAAAAAGGAAAAAAAAAATAAATAAATAAAACCACAAAGGTTACTTCTTGCTTGTGCTAGACTATCCCTCAGGCTTATCTGGAGCTCTGCTCATTCTCACTGCTTAGGGAATTAGGCTGATGAAGGCCCCATCGTAACAAATGCTTCAGTGATTGTGGTGGCAGGGAGAAGCAGGCATGGGAATGGCCAGGAACTCCTTTCATCCTTTGTTTTATATTCTGAGCCATTTTTAAGTGTAGACTCAATAGTTAACATCTATTCTCATTGTGCCACTATCCACGTGATTCTTAAAGAGTAAAATGTTGGCAGTGATTTCTTTTTCTCTCATGTTTCAGAATCAAAGGAAATAACCCAGGTTGAAAACTTGTAACGTTCTCAAATCAAGGATTCAGGAAAAAATGTCAAGGTCCTCATTTCTGTGCATTCCTCTTTAATCACGTAATGAGTTTCCTGTCAGTGATGTGTGAACAAAGAGGAGCTAAGTGCAAATCATTATATTCACATTTTAGTTTTTACTACATATTTATGTTAATTCTATATATATATATATATATATATATATATATATATATATATATATATATATATATATATATAAACAGGAAATTTGCTATTTGGAATTTCAACTCTCTTCTAAAGAAAGAAGGTTATCTTGATCAGTTTGGGAATTAAGATTTGCAGCTAAGAGGTGATGTGCTGAATTTCTCTCCTTTCCTCTCTCTTTCTCTCCCATCTTAATCATTTCTTCCCTCCTCCCCTACCATTCACAAACTTCCATTGCACTCTTTGCATGTTTAAATAGGAGCTCCCGATGTGTTTTGTTAGCAATAAAACAGTGAATCAGGCAAACAGGGATCTCAGAAAACCTATATTCCTGATGGGGGAAGGAAAAGAATATCTGATAGAAAGGATAATTTGCTAAGATAATGGACCAGAGAGTGATCAGATGGGTATTTAAGACTCAGTGACAAAGAGGGTCTCCCCAAGAAGCTACCACTTGAGCTGAAACCAAGTGAAGAAGAAATCCAGGAAGAATAACATTTTAAGCAATGGACGGATCAGAGGAGGTGATAGGGATAAATTTATGCATTTGGGAAGCAGAAAAAAGGCCATAATGGCTGCAGATACGTCAGGGAAATGGTTGGCACTCCAAGGAAACCCTTGCTCCCGTGTTTTGAAAAGGTTATGTGTGCAAAGAGTTGAAGCTCAGCACACTGACAGTCCCTGTAATTCTCTGAAACCAACAAAATATCCCTGAGAAGGAAAAAGCAGTGAAGGGACTAGCTATGTCCTTTGGTGGCCTCTTTTCAAACTGAAGCTGAAGCAGAGGATCTGTTCATTGGGTTCACCCTTATGGAACCTGGACATGAGAGTCTATAATGTGACAGGAGGTGCCCCTTGACGTGGGGGATTATCCTTACTCTAATAATGATCATAAACACCATTTTGTGGGTCCAAGATGGGAGCCTTGATTCAGCAAGTGCAAGTTTATTCCCAGAAATAACAGGGCACTAGAATCTAGACCACTTTGGAAGATCCAGTATAATTAATCACTGTTTTAAAATGAGCGCTTCTTAAAATGCTGTTTTAAAATTATGTTTTATTAAAACGTCTTCCTCTTATTTTAAGAGAGATGTGTTTATTATAATCTAAAGTAGAAAAAGACAAGAATAAATCCCATTCCATCCACAGATAACCAGTATTAACTTCATTATGTATATCCTCCCCCCACAAAATATTCTTTTTTTTCCTCAAAATGAGGTTATACGTTATTTATTAGTTCATTTTTATCTTCATTGAACAAATATTGATTCAACCCCTATTGTGAGTCAGATGGTTGGGATACAGACTTAAGTAAGATTGATACTGTTCTTGAGCTTATGGGGAAATTTAACAGGGGAGACATATTTGTTTTTTAAATCCAGATTTCCAGTTTTACAATGGCAAAGATATTCACTTCACTGTCCTCTTAGACATCAACCAAATAACAACAAAAAGAGAAACTGAAGTGCTCACTTCATTTTTTAAGTAACTAGGAAAAACTTGCAGCTCACAACACAGAGACAGAGAGACAGGAACAGAACAGAGAACCAGAGAGTCAAGCAGAAAGAGGACAGGAACTTTAGATACAGAAAAAGTTCTCCCAGACTAGGGTTATATCAATGTATTAATTTTTAACATTAGGAATGGTATCTCTAGCAAGGGTGACCAGTGTCTCCCTCTCTCCATTTAGCCCAATAGATAAGTGATGTGTGGAAACCAAACAAAACACACCTGTACATGCACCAGCGCACACCTGCACGCACACTCCATATTTGCAGGAAGCTATCTGTAAATGAGGCAAGGTGAGGAGAAAAGCTTTATAACAGGAATAACTCTGCAGTTGCTGCTCTTGGCTTGCTGATGAAAAAAATAAAAGAATAAATTACCAATACTGATTTCAGGAATAAAAGATAATTTAAGCAAACAAACTACTAGTGAATGTTGTCTCAGAGTCAAAAAAACAAAACAAAACAAAAGTCTTCACAAATGTGTTAAATGCAGATGATTTAAAAGCAAAATGTTACCAAAAGCTAAAGGATCAGATAATTCCCATTCTGTTTAATGTCTTTGAGAGCCCAGGGGAAAAAAGAATGAAACCTTCCAAATTCTTGTTATGAACTCACCGTAACATTGAGAGCAAAGTCCCCTGAAGACAGCAGACCAATCTCATTTTGATCAAACAAGCCAGACACAGATGCTAAGTCTCCTTGCTTTGTGCAAGAGGGATGTGACCACCTGTTCCATGGGTTTGGCCACTCATAGACATCTGTAATTAATCCCCATTTCTGTGGCTTTTCTCACCCCCGCCCTGCCCTTCCTGGAGCCTCCAGATTCTGAGATGTCCTGCTTCGATGTGTTTGATGAATCACTCTGCTTCCTGCTATGACCCCCTCTCCCTGAGTTCATCCCCACCACTCTGCTTGGACAGACTACTATCCCATCCGCTTTCTCCTCCTTCTACAAAATGTTAAAATCTTTTATTCACTTAAGTCTCTTCCAGTGCTTTTATTCCTGTGAGTCTTTAACTTATTTTATTCCCTTCATCTCATGTGAGTGGCCTTTCCAGAGGAAAACCCAATACCTGTGTGGCCAATGACTAGTTTAATCAGTAGCTCTTAGCATAGTATGTTAAATAAAATCAAAACAATAGTTGAACCAAATAAGTGACTGCAGTTCCTTAACATCAAATATCTAGTCAGTGTTCAGATCTCCCCAATTGAATTGTGTTTTACCCCTCTTTTTCCTCCAGCCATAGCTCTTTTAATCTGCTTTTAAAATTTAACAATACAGAAACAAAATTTAACAAGACAGGGACACCTGGGTGTCTCAGTTGGTTGAGCATCTGCCTTTAGCTCAGGTCATGACGTCAGGGTCTAGGATTGAGCCCTGCATCGGGTTCCCTATTCATCGGGGAGTCTGCTACTCCCTCTTCTCTGCCCTCCCCCTTGCTTGTGCTCTCTCTCACATTCTCTCTCTGTCTCTCAAATAAATAAAATCTTTAAAAAAATTTTAACAATACATATATCATTAACATATTTTCATGTCAATAATTATTAGTTAATCACCATCCTAATGAAGGAATAGTAGTATGTGGATAAACGATCGATGAGGTCAATATTTGCCATTTTCATGTTTCGAATAAAACCAGAAGGAACTAATGGGGTAGCTAAACATTTTCTACATATTTCTGTCCTTACATCTTATTTCTGCAAACATAAGAAATATACTGAAGAATGTGCACATGTTCAGGGTGGCAGATGGGTTTGACCACACTTCCCTCCTGAGGTTAATACCAATTTTCTTCTAAGGTGGCTGTGTATGCAAGTGCCCACTTCCTGACCTGGCTTGCTTTAATATCAGCATTTTGTTTTTTCTCTACCTACCTGAACAGTAAGAAAATGGCATCTCATTTTTGCTTACCCTTTCTAGTGAGGCTGACCTCTTGGACATATGACCATTAGCCGTTTGAATTTCTTCTTTTTCATTACTCATTTCTTTCCTTACCAGGGTTTTATCCTTAGACTGCCTGGTCTGGATGCTACTTTAATTCTGAACACTCTGCTTGAGGAATGAAGCCAATACACTCAAGCTGAAGAAAAGACATGTTACATGCTGGAGCCCTCTATGGATAGGTGGGTGGAGTTTTTAGAGAAATGAGTTCCCCATCTCTCTGGGAATTCAAGGAGCAGTATTGATCCTTTGGTGGAGAATCATAGGACAGATTCAAGTAAAAACATGAGAATGAACGAGTTAGTCGTGAGGTTTCTTGCAACCTTGAGACCTTTCTGTTAAGCTGAAGAGGTGAGGCTAAAAGACCAGGTACATAATCCTTCAAAACTCTGAAAATTGTAGAACTGTTGTCATACAGGGGAGAGCTTCGTATAGTCGCTGGTCACAATCCTGCCTGTTTTTCAAACTAACATGATGGTACGAATCAAGCTCTTTCACATAAAGACTCGCTGCAATGTTATTTCACCGATAAGATTGTCTTATTTAAGAGCCATAGCTATAAATGAGAGAGACTTAGGAAGACAGGAGATGGGGGAGGAGGAGGTAGAGGGGGATAAAGAGGAAGAGGAGGAGCAGGAAGGCGGGGACAAGGGGAAGATACTTCAAGCATTGGCTTGAGTCACTGGATCTAAAGTTGAATTTAGTGTTTTGATTAAACTCTCTTTACTCTTCTAATCGTCTTTTCACTGAAAGACAGACTTCTTTAGCTTCTAAAAATATTTACATGGTATGGGTATCTGGTTTTTCTTGTCACCTGAGTTCCATTGTTAAATTCCAAGGTAGAGAACCAAACAAGGATAGCATCATAGTCTTGAATTAAAACCCTCTCAAGGGTGGCTTTCCGGAACACTTCTCAGAATTTTGGCAGGAACACAGCAGATGTGAAGCCTATGTTCACAAATGGCCCCCAACTAGTTTTCAGAATGTATTAACCTTCCCGTTAGCACGTCCTGAAGGCTCTGTGTGTTTCAGCATTTATTGGTGATGTCACTGAATTCGTGGTTCGTACTGTTTCTTTCCAGGGCTTGGGTAAAAAAATCACAAAAAATAGTCAATATTCAAATAGCTCTTGAGCAGTCAAGTCAGGCAAATAATGAATTGTTTATGTACATGAAGGACAGTGATTTTATCTTGGAATCTGAATGTTAGTGGTTACAGCCCCTTTATAAAATGCCTGAGTATGTGTTCCTGGTCAGGATTTTCATTTCCACTCTTCTAATCCAACAGGGATGTTAGGGTCATAATTAGATTTTACCACAAACCTAATAATGATTAGTAATATTCTTACTGAAGAAAAGCAACAAAATATAAGACAGTTCACAGTGAACTCTGCAGGACAGGTTTGTGAAAGGAAATAAGTCATATTCGGACCTTAGCTTTTGATTCATGTTTTAGGACAAAATTGATTTAAAAAGGTTTTGTAGTTCTTCTCTTAGACATATAGCTCTAAAGGAAGTCTTGGAAAGATTCTATACTCTGGAAATATTTCAAATGTTTTTTTTTTTCATGAAAACAAAAATCTCCAGTGACATTTTTAAAAAATTAGCTGGCATAAGTCTCTAACATTCTTCATTGAGTGAATATTTGGCATCATCTGACCGGTCATTAAATGAGTCCCTTTCTTAATTCCCATATAGAAATATGCCTCACTTATGGGACCTATGGGTGGCTCAGTCAGTTAGGCATCCAACTCTTAGTTTTAGCTCAGGTCATGATTTTTTAGGGTCATGGAATCGAGCCCCACATGGGGCTCTGAGCATGACTCAGAGTCTAGTTGGGATTCTCTTTTTTTTTTTTTCTGCTCCTCCTCACCCCCCTGCTCCTCTCCCTTTCTTAAAAATAAAATAAAAAGAAAAAAGAAAAAAGAAAAAGAAAAGAAATATAGCTTACTTAAAGGCCACAAGGAGACAGATCTCCAAACTTGTCTTCCTACTTGTCTTGTGTTGTTCATACCCCTACAAGGTGGTGAAACAAGATTTTATTCTTGTCCAGACCCTTGCCTTTCTGTTTAGAGGAAACCATAGCTAAGTCATTCAGCATTTTCCCATCCATTTGGGGATCCAGTTCAGGAAAGGAGGATGGGGGAAGAAAAATTAAATAGAAATTGTGACTTTTTTGGCAAACATAGATGATAGGTACATCCACACCATCTAAAGCAGATAGGACTGTCTCAGTCGGCAATCCCTGAGAGCAGACCCTGAGAAAAAAAAAAATTAAGTGCAAGTACTTTTAGTTGGGAGTTGAAGAAAATATAAGACACCAGATACCAAGTAAGGAACTAAGATAAAAGAAGTTAGATGATGAAGTGTGTATTATCAAGTCTGTTACCACGGTGGGTGACTGGAGATTAATCTCCCTGGAGATTCTGGTAGCCAGTGTGGGACAGCTCATCTCCATGTTACCCCACCCAAGGGATGACCAACTCCTTTCCACCATTGGCTGAGAGACACTTGGGAGCATTGTTAGTTCCACAGGTCTTCCAACCTGTCACATAGTGCGCAAAGTGGAAGCTGGTGGCTAAAGAAAGCCCCCTGGCCATAGAGGCATTGCTTGTATGTAGAAGTCTGGGCACCTTTCACTGAAATGTTAAAGGTGAGGGGACATGGGCAAGGCATCAACCTTTATTCAGAGGGTACACTTTTGGGTTTCCCTTGAGAGAGATTGTAATGGGCCTTTGGATCTTAACTGTATCACTTCTCTTGGGAACTCCATTTCCTCATCTTAAATGGGAATGATGGTGTGGGATGAGGGGGCATTGGAGGGAAATGAAAGGACACCCTAAGTTCACAAATTCCCTACTGTCCCATCCTCCTGAAGCATGTGTGTGCTCATACAGAACACTCCCAGCAATGACTTCACTAACTTGTGTCTCCACTAATAGATAACTTTGAAGATCCTTCTTCAAATTCTTGATTAGGATCTAAGACTCATCGATATCTCTCCCTGGATTAAAGTTTCAAATGCCATCTACAGCCTCGTGAAATTGCACCTGAACACAGCAAGATGAGCGTCAAACTACTTTGCCACACAGCACAGGGTTTTTTTTTTTTTTTTTTTCCCAGATGCAATCACCAGTTTAATCGTGTTCACGTTTGTGAAGGGAGAGCTTTTGGTGGGTAGTGCACTTTAAGAAATTTGAGGAAAGATAAACCCAAATGGAAATATATTATCTCAGCCCTCAGCTGTGTTGCACTTCATTATTGTTATGTTACCATTTGCTGGAATAGTTATCTGTCTTATAATTCATTCGTAAAAGTGGAGACAGCAAAGTTGAAAATCAGAGTAAGTGGAACATGGCCTGACAAAGCTGCTGTGAATCTCCCATAACCCCAGTCCCAGGTGGCAACCACATCTTTGACAATACTCGGAGTCCTGCTCAGCCAGTTTCATTGTATCTTGCAAGGTTTCCAGCTACCATCTGCCTTGAGTGAAAAGAATCTTACCTGCTTTTATAGCCTGGCTGTTATTACACTAGATTCAAATCTTATTATTTGACCGACTGCCCATTCTTCAGGATCTCGCCAAAGGAAAAAGCAAAACAAAAAAAATGGCAATTTGTTTTAGAAACAAATTTGTTTAGGTACATAATACCTAAATGGATGTTCAGCCAAATGGATATCTCTTGTGGCTAGACTTCATCTCTAATGGGACTGAGATTGTCACACACGGCTTCATCTTCTTTTGCCAAAGCCCTCTCCTGAGAGTCTTGGGGAGCACAAGAGGCAATTTGAGGAAGGGGGTGATTTGAGGAAGGAGAAGATCTTTCCAACCACAGGGTGGAGAGCTGGCAAAGTCACCGGGAATCTCTGCCCAGCTTGGAGGGCCTAGTTAGCGTTGGTGCCTAAATCTGAGCCCCCAAAACAGCGACACACAGACATGGCCCTGACCTCAAGGAACTGAATGTGTAGCATACATGTGAGGCAGAAAGTAGAGATGTGTGCATGTGCTCACTTCTACTGAGAAGGAACAGGTGGCTCCAGCATTGCGAGTATTCAATAGCAAAACTCAACTGAATAAAAGTTAAAGAGAAAATTGGCTTTATTCATGAACCCAGCAGCATCCCATCTAGCGAACAAAAAGAAGCTCTGTCAAGCTATAGAAAGGAACAAAATTTTTAAGTCAGGGAGAAAGTGTTGGGGGGAATAGAAATTATTAGCAAAGAATACATTGTTTTAGGCAAGGCCATCCTCCTAAGAGGAAAGGAAGGGGTCTATTAGTGAATCTCTCAGTGTTGACCAGGAAATTCCATATCCACTGGTTACAACTTCCATTCCTGGCAGTTGAAACTGCAGTCAGGTTAGGTATTAAGTCTCAGTTTGTTAATATAAGGGCCTTAGCCTGAGGGCCATCATTTTGGACCTGTGGATTTCTTTTTAAAATGGGGTAAGTCCTAAGGCAGGTAGGAGGAGGGGAGATATTCAATACAGGTCAGAGAGGACTTCATCCAGAGGGTGACTTTGAGCTGAAAAGACATAAAAGAGAGGTAGTGGGGAAAGAAGGTGGACAGAGGGAGCACAGGAGCGAAATCCCAGAGGCAAGGCAAGGCAATGCATTTTTTTATTGAGATATGATTGACATGCAACATTATATTAGTTCCAAGTGTACAGTATTGTGATTCCGTCTTTGTATATATTCCACAGTGACCACCGTAATAGCCTAGTTAACACCCATCACCACACCTAGTTTTATGTGTTTTTTCTTATGTTGAGAACTTTTAAGATTTCTACTCTTAGCATCTTTTAAATATACAATACAGAATTATTAACTATAGTCATGGCGCTATACCCGAGATGCCCAGGATATATTTATTTTGCAACTGGAATTTTGTACCTTTTGACCATCTTCTTCCATTTCACTTACCCATCACTCTGCCTCTGTCAGCCCACCTATCCATTGTTTGTATTTATGAGTTCATCGTTTTGGGTTTTTTTTCTGGAAAGAAAAATTATGCATTGTCTTGCACTTAATGCATTTTTCTGGAAAGGGTAATATTTATGGGAAGGGTAGTACTATGGCTAAAGCATTGTCTTTCCTCTACTTCTTAGATGGTGTAAGTAGAGCTGGGAAGTTCAAGGATTGACCAAGGTTATGGGGTTAAAATGCATAGAACTCCAGCCTTAGAGTTTATAACCCAATGATCTTTCCACTACACCACCCTCCTCCCCGATCCCGCGGAGTGACTGTAATGTTAGGACCCACATCGCTGACTCTTGTTTAGCTAGTATTCACTCCTGTCTTCTGCCTCAGTTACACAGGGTGAGTGTGAAGTTGGAAGGGAAGAGAAATGAAACCTCCCAACTCGGGGCAAAGGCACCATATGTCTTCCAACTCCTGGGCACGATGGGGAGTCTCTTTAATGACTTTCCTCATTCTACCTCCCCCCCTCACCCTGGCATCTCCGTGTTGGCTGCACATATGGTGCCTCTCCCTTCCCGAGGAATTGCTTCTACTGATATCATTTCCTGTCACAACCTTAATATTCTTTTAATGTACTTCCATTGCTTGCTGCAGAGCTAATCTGTTATCCCTTGTTATGGAGGCCTAATTCCAAATGCCAGAGCAGAGGATCATGTCTCTGAGCTAAGAGCGACACTTTCTTTGTGCGTTTGTCAGTTTCAAACCTTGACTTTTAAATGATGCACATAATTGTCTGGGTTGTGAAATTTCGAGTTTGTATAAGGGATGACTATATTAGTTGCTCTGGGTTGCTTACCATTAGTGGATATAACAGCAAGAACAAAAATATATACTGTTTTAAAAAATAATAATTCTACATAACTGCAAACTCTAACTATAGAGTATACTACAGGTAAAGGTGGATCAAGGACCAAGGTTTTCTCCACCCCTCCATTCTGCCTTCCACAGTGTTTGGTTTAACCTTATCAGAGGCACAGAGCTGATTACAAAATGTTTGCCAGCAGTAACCAGGATTACAAGTTTCCCAATTTGTAACAAGCAAGAGAGGAAACTTCTCCATCCAAAGGTCTTGGAAATGTCTCAGTCCCTTTGGCCTGAGGTGCACCATGTGCCATCTATGTCATGTGACCAGGGATAGGAAATGTTCTTATTGGCTTAAGACCAACCAATCAAAACCTCTGATTCAGACCTTTACGCATCACTCTGGATAAGGAAAAATAGGTGCTGGAGAGGCCACCAGTGTCCCAGCATGGGCTTGGGGGGAGTCATTATCAGAAATTAGAACCCCAGTGCCTACATTTCACTATCAACCCCATCACTTACCATCTGAGTGATTTTGAGGACATCACTTAATCTCTGTATGCATCCTTTTCCACATTCATTAAGTAGAAGTCATGTAAGAAGAAACTAATTTTTATAAGGCAAATTCTTACTATGGCATTCAAAGCCTACTTCATTCAACATCCTCTCTAAAGTTTACAGTAGTAAACCACATTTAGTGCTACATCTAGATGCTCCTTAATTGCATTCAGCCTTCCAATAGCAACAGGAGGCAGGTAGAGGGGGCGCTGTTGCTCCTGTCCTACATATGACAAAACCAAGGTTCTAAATTACTGAGAGATTTGCCTGCATTGGACAAACAAATCAATTGACAAAGTTGATCTGGGCTCAGGGACCTTTCCAATGTGGAGTACAGGTACTTGAGTTCTTATTGTTGTTGCTGTTGTTGTTGTTGTTGTTAAGATTTTATTTATTTGAGATGGGGGGTGGGGAGGGGTAGAAAGAGAAGTATAAACGACTGTGCTCTGAGCATGGAGCCTGACTCAGGACTCGATCCCACGACCCTGAGATCATGACTTGTGCTGAAATCAAGAGTCAGACCCTCAACCGACACAGCCACCCAGGCCCCTTGAGTTCTTGATGTTTTTCCCAAGGCTCTAGATCTGTCCTGTCTAATATAATATCCACAAAACACGTGGATCTCCTTAAATTTCCATTCATTCCTTTTTCATAGAATTAAAACATCAGTGTCCCAGTCATACTAGCCACATTTCAAGGACTCAACACCACATGTAGCTAGCAGAAACCATATTGGTCATAACAGATGTAAAAAAATCTCTACCATCCTTGAAAGTTCTATCAGTTGGTCTAAACCAATGTACACAGTAAGTGCTTAATATCACATTGTGTTTTTTCACAGGCAATGAATGGAAGTAATAGGTACTTAGTCAATATCCTTCATCGCCCTGGTTAGGTTAAAATGTAAGTACATTCAAACAGTGGTAGGATTTAACACAACAGAAAGAATCAGTAAGAGAGAGGATACTGCTGACCCCACAAAACCCTTTGTGTGTGCATCACATAGGTGTCCTCATATTAAATATTGAAATAAAATAAGAAAATAAGGAGAATTGTTTGATTCCATGAAAAGCAAATCACACTTTACAAAAGTTTCAGATTGTCTCTCTGCCTTCTTCCCAGCCCCATCTTTTCTTTCTGTTCTCCAAAGATCACTGTCTTTTGCAACAAGGAAGGTCTAGCATATAGAAATGGTAAGCAGAAGGGGCTTGGCAATTTTAATACACACAGGGAAAGCTGCAAGGAACCTGGCATCCTACTTTAGAATGATTTGGAACCATACTGCCATTTCCATGCCAGACCATGTTTTTATAATTAGCTGCTCTAAAAAGGACTCCATCCTCAATGCGTGTTGTGATTTGGGGACATGCCGCATACAAAGAGGTTCTGTGGCAAAGGAAACATTACAAGACCTCTTCTGTTTACGTTCTCTTCCTTTCCTCCTTGGCTTATCTTCCTCACAAAGCCTTGGACGTGTCTTTCATGTTATGTGGGGGTGGAGGGAGGCTTGAAAGTGGCAAATTGTCCAGCCAAGTGGAGGTGTCATCAAGTGAGAGGAACATTGCCTCTTGTTAATCTATTACCTGGACAGCCAAGACCATCACTGGATGCCACACACTCAGCCTCTGTTTCCCTAAAGCAGCATCTGGCTCCCTGGCTGGTCCTCTCCAGCATGTGCGCAGAAGGGCAGCTGGGTTTCTTTGGCTGCCGACAAGCTCTGAGTTGCTCCCTGTCTCCAGGAGCCATTTTCTTGGGTTCACCTTTGACCTTTGGCTCACTTCCATCCATTTTTCATGAAGATTTTATGTGTCTCTGATTGCCCCTTAAAAAAAAAAAAAGGATGAGGCAAATAAATTCTTCACGTGCATGTCCTATGTCTGTGTGCAATATATTTTAGAGCGGTTGGTGGGCAAAGCAGGACTTTAATGTCCTCTGCATCAGGGGGGAAAAATGTGTTGGTCTGAAAGAAATGTCATGCCAGCAGCTTGTTGTCTCCTGAGCACTTGCAGAATATCGCTCTTTAAATAACCCTGGACAACAATGTGACATCTTTAGGGATAAACAAATAAAAGGAAAAGCAGAACAAACTGAACAAACAAAAGTAGGTCTTAAGAACTATATGTATAAGGTGATTATACCTGTAACTTCAGTTCGAACTGGAAAAACTTTGACAGAGTAGGATCCCAGGTGTAAATGTGAGTTTACCAATCCCAATCCCAGAACTTTAATACAGCCAGGCAAAAAGGAGTAAAAACCACCCATCCCCCCATAACCATGGTGGCTGGGCATGCAGTTGCAGGATGCCATTTGGACAAAGCAGGTGTTCTGTGCAAACTTTAATTATGGAAATCCAGACAAACCAATACTTCCCTCTTCTGCCATTGGATTGGCCACCAAGTATTATTTAAAATGAAGTGGTGGCACAGTTTCAATGAACAAATCTATTTATTATAGCTGAGTGACCTTCTGTTTCCCAGTATTGTGGACCTCTGGTGCCTGATAGGAATTCAGATTCCTCTGAGTTTCTGGCTTGCACTTAGAGTGGAATTTGGAATCCCAGAGATTTGGGCTCTATTTTAATAGGGGTCCTGTTTGAATGTACTAGTACTCTGGTAGAATTTCCACATAGAAATGGATTATACTTCTAAGAAACACAGGTCAGGGGCACCTGGGTGGTTCAGTTAGTTAAGCGTCCAACTCTTGATTTCGGTTCAGGTCATGATCTTGGGGTCATGAGACCAAGGCCCGTGTTGGGTTCTGTGCTCAGTGGGGAGTCCACTGAAGATTCTCTCCCTCTGGCCCCCCTCCACAGTATGCATTCTCTCTCTCTCTCTAAAATAATAAATAAACAGACCTTTAAAAAACTAAAATGAAAAAACACAAATCATAGTAAAATGATTTTTAAAGATGTGATACCCCAGAACACAACTCCCAATATCTTAACTATTAACCTGGCTTCCAGAGACATTGACCACTTAGCACAAGATCTACTGGAGCAGAAGGAAACCTTTGGAGGAGATGGTTATGTTCATGGCATAGGTTGTGGTGATGGATTCATGGGTGTATACTTATATCCAAATTCATCAGGTTGTATCCATGAAATATGTATAGCTTTTTGTATGTCAATCATACCTCAGTTGGGTGGGGTTGTTCGTTTGTTTGTTTAGGTAGTTTTTTTTTTTTAAAGACACTGATCAACTTTGAAATAGCACCATACAAATAATAGAGAGTTATTATTTAAAATGCAAGTAATAATTTTTAAAATGTTGACTTGACACTGGATTGGAGAATGATGTGACATGTTGAGAAGCTACACCAAAGGAAAGCAATGATCTTGAAAACTGCCTCTGAGATAGAGTCCATCATGCAGATGGGGAGAGAAGTGTGAACCTGATTCTCCTCTTCTTTTTTCTTCACGCTTCTCCCCATCACACTCGTGAGCCTTGATGGAGGAGAGGGAAAAGTCTCGTTCTTGGATCGCCTGAAGGTGCAGCTTCTTCTCCATCTGTCTTTGAGACTGCAGGAGAGAGAATAAACCCTGGGAGCCTCCCACTAGAACACACTTCCTTTCCCCTGTTGCCCCATGCCTAACTCCCCATGCAACTCAACAATGATGACAAGGTGATTACATAAATGAAAGACATAAGGGTAAAATCATACTAGTATCACAGTATTGGTATTTCTATTCATGAGGACAAAGAGCTTAACAAATTGAATAGTAATAGCAATAGAATGGAGCTTGGAGGTCACATGATTCAGCCTTTATAGACAAGTGATTTGTTCTAGGATTCATAATAACCGATAGACAAAATTCCCAGTCCATGACACTCAAGCTGCAAAGAGATGGGATTCACTGACCGATGCCCTGGTTTACTGATTGGTTGACCCATGTATCTAACAAATACCTACTATGGCTTAGACCCTGTTCTGGTCAATGGGACTCCCCAGAGAAAGAATACATAATCTCTATCCTCAAGAAAGTCTCTGTATGGAAGAAGAAATGAACACACACACACACACACACACACACACACACACACACATAGCTGGTTCCTCATGAATAAAGATTGGAATAGGAATGTGTGCCAAGTGTTGCGACTTCACAAGGAGGTAGCACTGATGGGATAGCAAAGAAACCTCACAGCATCATTAAAACCATAGCATCTTCTTCCAGGCCTTGTACAGAGCACTGATGGAGCTGGGCCAACATTTTGCAAGGGGGGAAATGCCAAGTGCCACACAAAAATGTCCAAACAGGAAGTGAAGATTTGTAGGGGAGCCAGAATGCCCCTAGCGGGTGGGGATCAGAAGGCCTTCCTGGAGGAGGTGATATCTGATGTGCTTCTGAAAGGATCTCCAGAACTTCCTAGAAGACACAGAGCCCTGGGGTGCCAGGCCTGGGAAGATCCCAGAGCAAATAAACAGTAACGCATTTGGTTTGATTTTTGTCCCTGTCTTTTTGGTGCACATGGCATTATTAAGTTTCTAAACATAAACATATTCCTTTTAAAATCCATCTTCAAAGCAGACTGGAGTTCCAGGCCCATGGAGACTTGACATATCAAAAGAAACTTGCTGACGCAAACCGCAGTACAGAGCTTGATCTATCCTAATATACAATTTTAATGTTTCTCATTTTGCAGCCTTGCCAGCTACCATCTATCATCTGCTGTCACATTTAAGTTTCCTAAATTACTGCTTTTTAACTTTTGTCACTTATTCAGCAAAGAGATATATTCTAAAGGCTGGCCTCCCTCCAGCCCACCCTTGTGATTGTATCTTAATATTAATCGTGAGGGAAGGAGAAATAGAGATCTTTGCTCTATTCAGAATAAGGCAGGATTTGTTTTATTTTCCCTGGTTTCAAATCCCAGCATCAATTTAATTATGTCACCTCTCAATGGTTTAGGGCAAAAAAAAAAAAAAAAAAAGAAACTGGTGAGAATTGGGAGAATAGAATGTGTTGGGAGTTGTAATTATGGAAATGAGAGAGAGAAAATAGACTCTTTGGAATATTTGTGGCCGAGGGATCAAAGGAAATAGTTCCCACCTCTTCAAGATGTGGGTGAGGAGAGCCTTGGCGCTGGGAAAGAAATAAGTATGGTGTCCGCTGCATGTAACCGTCTTCTGCCTCTTATTTGATCTGCAGCTGTTCAACCCTATAGCTGCCATGGTGCTAGGACTGACTTTCTGGGCCAATTTTGTCCTTTTCAAACACATGGAAACGTCCACTGGTGGGCAAGGTTATGAGGCAACCACAGGATGGTCTGAAGTAACAACACTTACCATAGGATGACATATGCTCTCCTTTCCCCAAAACAAATTCTAGCTCACACCTGCCTTTTCCAATCTCCAATATGCCACATGGTTGGCATTCTCCTTTACTTCTAAAAGTGTCCTGGTTGGGGGCACCTGGGTGGCTTGGTCAGTTGAGCGTGGGACTCTTGGTTTTGGTTCAGGTCATGATCTCAGGGTTGTGGGATCGAGCCCCATGTGGGGCTCTATACTCAGTGAAGAGGCTGCTTGAGGTTCTTCCTCCTCCCCCTTTGCTCCTCCCCCCTCTCATGTTCTCTTTTTCTATCTCTAAAATACATAAATAAAATCTTTAAAAAACATTTTTTTAATTGTTTTGGTTTGGACAATAAATTCTATGGTCACCTGACTCATAGGTAAAATAGCCCTAGCAGCGAGAGACAGAAGCACTAGGTGGCCTTGAGCCACACTCCAGTGTTGGTGGACACAGCCAGTCTGTCTACTTACCTGAGGTCATGAGGGCACTTCCTGTCCAGGTTGCTCTGTGTGACCAGGTTAGCAACCTTAAACCTGAGATGCTGCTCGAAATAGTGCCCTGTGCTTTTCAGAGTAGTCGTTGGGTACTATTATTGAAAGAAACTCATTTAGGGACAAGGCATAGAGTCAGTAAGTGAGACTTGTCCAGTGGGAAGAATAGGCTCAATGATCAACTCCTGGTTTCTGTTCATTGACTCTGTTAGAGGTACCACAGGCTCCCTGTCCATGTCTGACAAAGAAGCGAGGACTTCTGGTCCCACCTGAGATGGAGTGAGCACCCTCTGTGCTATCTCCCCTGCTGCCTACAACTCAGACACTTCAAACAGAATATATACACAAAGAAACTATCTGAAGTCTCTAAAAAATAAATGATTACAGGAAAATTATTTTTAATTTTAAAAGGGAAATCCTTTAAAAATTTTTAATTTTAAAAAGGAAATTCTTCCACTTTCCTCCCACAGGCATAGTTTATTTGTTAAGATCTATTTTTTAAATGGCATCAAACTATATCTTGCTTCGGGGACTTTTCCCCCAAAATTATGCTCCGAAGTCTAACCCATGGTGATGTATTTAACATTCATCGTTGTGGCGTGAATATGGCATGAATATTGTGGCTATAATATATCCATTGTAGGAATATACCACAAATTATCTATTTCCTCTTTCTAGAATTTAGGTTGTTTCCAGTTTCATTTGCTTATGTATTTGTTTTGCGATAGATTATGTTGCCGTGGACATTCTTGTACCTGTTTCTGGGGAAGGAGGGGGCACATGTGATAACATTCTCCCTGAAATAAAAATATTAGGTGCAAGATTGCCAAATTGTGGACTATATGGAGATGTTACAAGGTAATGCCAACTTATTTTCCAAGGTATTTGGATGAAATTGCTCTCTTACTGAAAGAGCATGAACCATTCCTGCTTATGCATATCCTTTCTTACTCTTATAACTGTTAGATTTTTCCCCCCAATCTGTTGGATATAAATATTATGCTTATGGAGACTTGATTTGCATTTACCTGCTTTCTACGTTTTTTTTTTCATATCATGGAAAAACATTAAAATTAGAATATTTAAAAAAATTTAAAAAAATTAGAATATTTAAACCTTATTCTGTAATAAGTTGCAGTAAGGCTTTTCTAGTCTGGAAGTGACTGGCCCAGAAGATCTGGACATTGCAAATGCCCTGTGGAAATACCAAGGGCTGAGAGAATCAATATTTCATCCACTGAAAAATTATATAAAGAATAAAGTATAGGGGCGCCTCAGAGGCTCAGTCGGTTAGGCATCTGCCCTCAGCTCAGGTCATAATGCCAGGGTGCTGGGATGGAGCCCTACTGCATATCGGGCTCCCTGCTCAGTGAGGAGCTTGCTTCTCCCTCTCCCTCTGCCTCTCCCCCTTACTTGTGCTCTCTCTTTCTCTCTCTCTCTCTCAAATAAATAAATAATGTCTTATTTAAAAAAAAAGAATAGAAATTGCTGTTTGGAAGAACTGAGGAATTGTCTAAAGGGACAATTAATTACTTACATGAGAGTGACAACATCCATGTGCACACAGATTATTTCAGGTGTTGGTGGAAGTTCAAAGGATAAAAAGTCCTTCAGAGGAGGCCATCTTTCTGACTTTTGTCCTGCTAAGTCTAGTGGAAAGTACAGTTGTAATAGACTTGGGTCCTTAGCATCACTGAGGCCCTGTACTTCAGACTCCAGATCTCCCAGCCCTGGAATTCCTGTTTCATGAGAGAAATAAGTCCGTATCTCTCAAGGCTATTATTAGTGGGATCTTTTGTCGCAAAGATCCCAACCTATTGCTACCTGGTATAAGTCTCAATATTTGTTGGGTACTTACTATTATCCTGGCACTGGATACCTGATTTAATTTGTATTCAATGAATATGGAAGAAATACATACAGTTGCTGTCACTACACAGCGATATGTATGAAGGAAAGGTAGTGGTAATAATATCCATCACTGGGGCACCTGGGTGGCTCAGTTGATTAAGTATCTGATTCTTGACTTTAGCTGAGGCCATGATATCAGAGTCGTGGGATCGAGCCCCAAGTTGGGCTCTGCACTCAGTGGAGAGTCTGCTGGAGATTCTCTCTCTCCATTTCCCCCTGCCCTCCCCCCTGTGCACTCTCTCTCTCTCAAATAAATACATAAATCTTTAAAATAGTATCTATCACTACTGAGAGCCTCCTATGTGTCAGATGTTTTATACCTATCATCTTTAAGATTCTGATATCAAGCGTGAGGGTAGCCTAGACAAGTCACTTGATGCTGAGCCTCATGATACTGTCTTACCTGGATCACTCAATAAATTGGTTGTGAACTGATGTTTGAGACTGGTAATCAAGGCTTCAAACTCCACACTCTGCCTCCTCAGACTTTTCCATCCATCCACTCTACCATTCTATCTGCCTCACGTTGCCTAACCTGGTGAGGAAAATTATTGGAACATGATGATGTGGATCATTTGAAATTATGTCTAGGAGTGGTCAAGTATAAAATGATACTTTAATACTGGTAATTCAAGACAAAAGCTACTGGCAAGATCTGCACTAACTACAAATGGCGCATCGGTATAAGGTAAGTATCTCCGTAGGTGGGTGTCCATGCATTCTGGCTAAACCTGGAGTAGTCCTGATTTATACCTGTCTTCCCATTCAGCTAGTGGCTCATTTCACCTTCAAAAGTGTCCTAGTTGGGCCATACAAAGTTTTGCTTCATACAGGAAACGCCAGGATGACACTCGGCCTGAACATCCAGGTACATGAAAGTCATGGTTTCCATTGAGAACAGATCTGTTCTAGACTCATGTTTCCACTTGAGAGTCTTAGTCTCTTAGACTTAGTCTAAGTCTTCCACTTAGTTGTCATCAACACACTTCTTTGGTGTCTATTGTGAAGATAAAATGGCACCGTGGGTGTTTGCACATTCCTCTGTTTTTCTGCAGCTGACTTTGTCAAAGAGAAAACAGTGTGTTGGGGATTTTTCTTCAACTGAAAATTATTTGAAGGTGCAAGAAACTCCTCTAAGTACTAATTTAACACTTCAATCACAAACGAAGGGTTCCCACTTTGCAATCAGCTTCCCAGAGTCTTGAAGAATTTAAGGAGCTCTCCAGCTCCTGTAGGTTGCCCAGCACTATAGCATTTCGAGATGCTGCCAACATACAGATGTCTTTGATTCTGAAAGGCAGGGAATACATGGGCATTGAAAAAGAAAACCCCCACCCTGTATTTTAGTCTTACCTGAAGCAGTGACACATAATAGTTAGGTTTTTTAATTTAATGTGAGATTAGAGATATTGAGATAAGGGGATAGATCACCACTTGGGGTTAAGAGGGGGGGGTTTCTGAAGTCAGATTGCCTAGGTTTGAATTTAGATTCTTCCATTAACTGCTCATGTGACCTCATCCAAGTTATGTCTCATCTATGAAATAGAAATTAATTAATGTGAAATAGAAATTATAATAAGACACAGAGATTGGAGTGAAAATTCTATGATAGAATGCAGGCAATGCACTTGGGACAGGACCCAACTCACCATAAACTCTCATTCTTGCCATCATTAACTTAAAGCCAGAGGCAGCCAGCTTAACACAAGTCTGGATTCTGAGGATAAGGTTCTAATTCTGGGGAAAGTGAGTATAAATGTCTCTCTCCTTATTCATATTACAATTAGTTGGAAACTTCTATCCATGAAACATCAAAATGCTATTTCTATCTCATCCAACCTCCCCCATCACTGTTGCCAGTCTTGTCTAAGTCACCATCACCTCCACCCTTTACCTTCCTTCCAGTTCATTGAACAGAGTAGCCAAAGTGACTTTCAAAAAGTAAATGTGGTCTTGATACTCTGCTGTATGAAGCCCTTCATTAGCTTGAGAGTGCTCTTTCATGGGATCAGCAAGACTGGGGTGTCCAGGCCCCTCAAACCTACATTATGTACCATCTCGCCTCATTTGCTATATGTGCTGGACACAATGCTCTAAACTCTTTAGTTGAATCAAGTCCTCTTCCACTGAGGGACCAAAAACATGTTCCCTTTGCTGTCTCTCTGCTCTTCTCCTGTTTACATCTTACTCAGGATTCAAGTCTCAGCTTAAAAGATACTTCTTCCAGGGACACCTAGGTGGTGGCTCAGCCGGTTAAGCATCTGACTTTGATTTCAGCTCAGGTCATGATCTCAGGTTTGTGGGATAGAGCCCTACATCGGGCTCTGTGCTCAGTGGGGACTCTGCTTGAGCTTCTCTCTCTCCTCCCTCTGCCCCTCCCCCAACTTATGCTCTCTCTCCCTAAAATAAATAAATAAATAAATCTCTTTTTAAAAAGGTACTACTTTCAGGGCCCCCCCCCTCCATTATTACTCAGACTCAGACACTTCTGCCACATGGTCTCAACGCTGCATTTCCTACATCTGGTCCTTACTTAACCTAATACAAACTATAGTTTCTGAAAGCATACCTCTAATTGAAAAAAAAAATGAAACAAAAATAAAATATCTCCATTAATTTTAATAGGATAAAGTATTTTGAGTTTTGAATAGATATATACAATACATACAAATTTTTCATGTCTAGTTTTTAAGAACATGCATATTTATATGTATGTATATGTACATATGTTAATTAAATAATATAAATGTGACAAGCAATAGCTTGAAAGTAAATAGCCTCTAGGTGAAATGCAATCTAGTGGAATCTGACAGAGATTTCACTGGTCAAAGGAGAAAAAATATTTGACAGTGGGTAGTAGTTGGCGGAGTGGTTAGGAAGAAGGGGTGTTCTTTGGCAGAAGCATTCTTATCTCTGTATCCATGTTCTAACATTTG
Source organism: Canis aureus (assembly GCF_053574225.1). NCBI lineage: Eukaryota > Metazoa > Chordata > Mammalia > Carnivora > Canidae > Canis > Canis aureus. The sequence continues at coordinate 43,814,648 of NC_135618.1, forward strand.
GGGGAATTCGTAAGTATCTTCCAGGCAAACTATACTTTAAAGTTATACCATGGAAAATGCATGTAAAGCAAAATAAAAGCTAAACACAAAAGTGGGGATCCCTGGGTGGCGCAGCGGTTTGGCGTCTGCCCTTGGCCCAGGTCGCGATCCTGGAGACCCCGGATCGAATCCCACGTCGGGCTCCCGGTGCATGGAGCCTGCTTCTCTCTCTGCCTGTGTCTCTGCCTCTCTCTCTCTCTCTGTGTGACTATCATAAGTAAATAAAAATTAAAAAAAATAAATAAATAAACACAAAAGTGCTTTATAATGCACAGAAATAGCACTCATGTACAAAAGATGGATTATGTCAGATGCTACCTCTATTGCTCTCGCTCAGTGTATGCAAAATATTTGGGAGTTTATTGGAACATGGAGCACAATTCAAATCTGGTACCTGTGACATTCTGTAACTAGAAACTCATAAAGAGAGCAAATTATCATATCTAAATAGAACTTCTCATAGCATACTTATGTGTTTGTGTGTGAAAAACCATTACATTGGGAGTTGTCATTAAGCTAAGGGTGGCCTGAATTTTCAAAATAATACTACTTTATAAATTATAATTGCTGGCATTTTTTATCTTTTCACTTATTAATATAGTTTAAAATAATATAAATTATTATATTATATATAATTAATATATAATTAATAATATTAATTATTATAATTATATATTAAATTAATTAAATATATTATAAATTATACATTATAATATATTAAATTATAATAACATAATTATAAATAATATGTGCGTTTAACTATATAAATTATAATTTGCCACCTAACTAAGTCGTTAACAGAGCAGTTCTTCCATAAGGTAATTCCACAATTCCACAATTAATTGTCTAAATGTTTACTCTGCTGTTTCCACCACTAGAGAACAAACTCCATGAAGGGAATTTACTATTGTGTTCCTACACCTGGCACAGTGCAATAAACAAGGTCTTAGGCTGGAGTCTCATGGTGCAGAGATAAGAGCCAGGAAGAAAGAAGGTTGAATTGAGAGTAAGAAGTAAGTGAGTTGAGGGAGGACTGGAGAAGGGGAATATCTTGCGTCATTTCTAGAAAAGAAAGGGAAATAAAATATGTGCTGGACATATGTGTTGCCTGCATTATTTTACTCCTAAAGAGCACATATCTACTTAATTGCTAGATGCCTTAAATTCAAAAATAGGGAAGATGTCACCAATCTAAGAATAATGTCCTTTTTTGTTTCTCTGTCCATTACTATAACATCTGATTGTGATGGTCATTGGAAGGAGTAAAATGACTCAACAAATAGCTTGATTATCTCACAGGTTAATTTGTTACATAGAGCCTGTCATGTGCGCACTTAGCCCAGAGTGTGATACCACAGTGACAAACACACTGAACAATTGGAGAGTTTCATAGTATCCATCCCACTTCCAGCACATAGGGCTTGGGCAGCTCCTTTCCAATGTGCTTTCTTGGTCTTTGTGAGCAACAAATTCAATTAGATTCAACAAATACCCTCTCTGTAGGTCAAAAACATTTTAACATGAGACCATGCTAGAGAAAAACCACAGCCTGGTGTCTCTTCCTCCAACGGAAACACAATGTGCAGAAACTTTGAAAATGACCTCCTTAATGAGACATTGGAAGCCGAGTTTTATTCAAGCGCCTTCAGATTCATAGCTGTTTTTCAATTGAGTTAAATCTCCCCATGCCCCGCCCCGGACCCCTGCCAAAAGAGAAAGAAACAAGTTTGACCTATCTTGAGCCAAAGTCACACTGTTCTGCTGTTAAGAATATGATTAGCTTCTGAAAGTGACTGATGCCCTGGGTTTTCAATCATGTTAGAATTCTGGAATAATGGAATTTCTTATGAGGTCTACAAAAAGGTCTGATAGACTTTCAATGGCGACTTCCTCCTCCTTCCTGGGAACTGAATTTACTTCTGCCAATCAACTGCTGTTTATTGCTCTGTGGATGTTCGGGCTTATAGTTTGGTCTGTGTCAAATGATCTGAAAATTAGTGGCACATCCAGTAACTCTCTTGAGTCCTAGTGTCAATTGATCTTTCCTTGATAGAAGTTCACTGGTTCCTCTAGCATTAAGATTTTATGTGAATTGAATTTTTAAATGAGAATTGGTATCAGTCTAGAACATACGTGAAGGGGGATCATATTGCCAAAATGGGAACCTGGATTTGAATCCAGTGTCCACTGCTGTCATGCTGGGTGAATTTTCACATTGCTTTACCTCCATGGACTTTAATTTCCTTATCTGTAAGATGAGGATTATAGTACTATCTACTCAGGCAGAGTTCATGGCATTCTAGCAATACTAGTACAGACATATCAATGTTTCGCTTGCTGTTGCTGTTGGTTTTTGAACTTTTGAAACAAAACACAAAACTCCAAAACCATCTTCCAATGAAGAAACTGCTTTGGATGACCATTCTAGCTTCACTTGAAAGGAGTGGCAGTGTTGAGTTATGAGTTTATTTCCTTTAGAGTTAGAGGCATACTGTTGATAGGGATTGAGAAACACTGCCAGTTTCCAAATTACATGTACAAGAACGTTAAATGCTACACTTCTATTTTAAGCATACTTTCTGAAATAGGCTGTATGCCTCTATCAAATGAAGTTGTAATTTTTGGTTTGCATTTTGGTTGACTTCATTACACTGTTAGCAGCTCTAAATACAAGGTAATATGAATTCTTAAAGAAGTTATACTCCAGTGTGGTTTCTAGTATGACTTAGCTTCTATCATATAGACCTTCCCATAAATAATAACTGTTAATTCTGGATAAAGTAAAAACACACTATATTAAAACACTTGGGAGAATGAAACCAGACAGATTCTTGAAAGGGGTAATCCCCTGAAAGGAAGATATTACCTTGGGTGAGTTTCCCAGCTTCCCAGCATCTAGCAGATGGCAGGCATCCTTCTGGGCCTTGTCAGGTGACTGAAAGTCCAATAGAAAGTCTATGGTATGTCTTGCCTAACAAATCAGAGGATAGAATTTGGGCCAATTATAGCCATTGAAAAGTAAGGAGGGGTCCTGAAGAAGACAAAACATGAGAAGTGGAATGTAAGAACCTGTGTATAAACATTGCCTGAATATCTGTTGGACACTGAACCACCCCTGCAAAGGGCAAGTGCCACACAACCAAGCTAAAGATGAGATGAGTGAACAGAAACTCGAATTGCCTCCAAGAAGTAGAGTTTGCACTTTAAATCCAACCAGGTTAATTTTCTCCTAAAGCAAAAAAAAAAAAAAAAAAAAAAAAAAAAAAATCAACATGCTTTGGAGAAACAGAACAGGACTTAGAATTACAATAACACAGTATTGGCAATACCAACACCAGAAAAGAAAATGTGACTGATTCTTAAAAAAGAAAAAGACAATTCCTGGAGACCAATTGGAAATAATTAATAGTTTGGAAGTAGCAGAATTGTTTTATTAAAAATAAAATTTAAATGATTTTAATGTATCTATTGCAACTATACCCAGTAATGTAAAGAAAATTATGTTAATAAGCGAAAAGATAAAAAATACCAGCAAAGATGTATAAAGTCTTAAGAAGAAACAAATTGATACTTTATAACTAAAACATACAACATTTGAAATTAAAATATACAGAATGGATTTAACAGTTATATTAGAGATGAGCAGGAAAGAGTCAGTAAGCTTAAAGATAGGTCAGTATAAAATGTCCAATCTGGAAAAAAAACCCGGAAAGATGAAAGATTGAAAATATGAACAGAGCCTCAGGCTGTAGGACAATATCAAAAGATCTAAAATATTGTAATTGGAGTGCCAGAAGGAGAGCAAAGAAAGAACAAGGAATGACTTTTTTTTGAAAGAAATAATGTCTACCCACTTTCTAAATTTGGAGAAAGATATAAATTTACAGATTAAAGACATTTAGTGAAACATATCTGAAGTAAATACAAAGAATACCACATCTAGACATGCAGACACATCAGGACCATACTGTGAACAGAAAAGATAGAGAGGGCAGCTTGAAAGCAGCCAGAGGAAAGAACACATTACATTCAAGAAAATTATTGCTGACTTCTTATGAGAAACAATGGGATCCGGAAGGCGGTGGAGCAAAGTTTTCATGAAAGTGTTGAAAAAAAAAAAAAAAAAAAAAAGGAAAGAAAGAAACTATCAATACAGAATTCTTTTAAAATGTCCTTTAAAATTTAAAGTGAAATAAATCCATTTTCAGATAAAAGAAAGCTAAGAATTGATTGGCAGCAGATGTACACAACAGGAAGTGCTCGAGGAAGTCCTTTGGGATGAAGCAAAAGCGTACCAGTTGGTAACTTGGTCCTTCGGGAAGGAAGAACACTGGACATGGTTTGAATATTTGGGTGAATATAAAATACAATCCTTATCTTAATTTCTTAAAACTATCTATTTCAACATTTTACGTAGTTCTTGACAGGAAACAGATCCTGAAAAGTTTGGGGTTGAATAAAAAAAAATGAAGGAAGGTAAAGGGAGATCTGCTTCAAAAGAATAACTGCATGATCTTGGCTACTTTGGTTCTGATGAAGAGTATGTCATTCGAACTCAGACATGATGATTTTATAAGTGAAAGGATCATTTCAAAGGCTGGTCTTGAATATCTCTTAAATACAAGGGACCTTGCAGGTGTTAAATAAATCGTCGTATTGAGCAGGGCCCTGGCATGATAAACAGGTGGCATATCCAAAAAGGATGATGAAGGAGAGTTTATGAATGAGCTCTTCATAGGGTGTGAGAAATCAACAAGGGACAGAGGAGTGTCCAGAAGCTGGCAACAAGAGGAATGCCATTGTCACCCATAGGTCACTCCGCTAGGGGCAAGTGAAGAAAGGAGTTACCAAGCCTGGCAGAAGCTAGAACTGTATAGTAAGCCTGCCTGGGCGAAGACATGACCTTGGATTGAGGAAATTGCCAGACCCCTGAGCACTAAACCATATCCCACCAGAGTCTAGCAGGAAGGAGACCTGGGGGAAGACTGTGATCTCTCTCTTTCCTCTCCCTGTGTACCTGAGTACCAGGTCCTCACATTGGTTCAACTGAATGAGGGACCAGAAGACAAGGAAGCCCAACTTAGCGTACATATAGCCTCTTAGTGTTTCTGTGCACAGAGCAGAATGGAGACAGAGAGAGGATTGTAAAGGAGGACTCCAGCAGAGCAGACAAAGTCTTTATCCTTTGGTTTTGCAATCTAATCTAAAGAACAGGGCAATGGGGCCATGTCTTTATCAGCAACTACTCAAATCAGCCCGCATAGACAGATCTCTCTTGAGCTATTCTATAAAACCAACACTGATTCCCTAAATATGAGCATTTTCAATGCATAGTCAAGCAGGGTTTGACCTTAACATCTACTCCAACCTAGATATACTTCATCACCAAGGAAACAGGCTGAAAAAAATGAAAATTATTTGCCTAGGGTTATATAGTTAGTTATTGTGAGAACCAGGACTGGAACCAGCGTTTCTAAATCTCCCCTAGCCAGCATTTCATTCGGTACAACTCTGAGCATATAAATGTGGGCATTTTATTCTGATTGCCAGGGGAGGGGGCATCCTTTCCATCCTGGTTGTACATTAATTTGCCATTTCCAGTATGTTTCTTCAAGCACCAGGGAAAGCTGCGACACTTACCTTCTTTTCAGGCAGAGAACATACACATACCACTTTAAATCTGAGTGGTTTTCTCAAAATCATTAACACTATCCTAAGTAGCAACAAAGCTCTAGCGTCCTTTTTAAATGCCAAGCACTGTGAAAAAAACACCTTAAAAAAGCATTAGTACCTTGAATTCACACTGAGTCCATGTCAAGTGTTTAATATTATCCCCATTTTACAGGTGAGAAAATGGAAGTACCATGAGATTAAGTAACTTGCCATTTGTCATGTTAATAAAATGGAGGCACCGCCAGAAGTTGAACCTCTGTAATCAAAATCCTGTGCTGTTAACCATTCTATCACCTTGAGGGTAAGTGAACTAAAGCTATGCCTGACCTTGATGGCTGGTGACATATTAGCACTGGGCTGATGGAGTGGGAGCCGATTCATAATTTATCCCAGGGAAAAAAAAAATGTTCCCTCTATCTTGCTGCTGACAACTGAACCCTTTAGCGGCATCGAAGGGAATTACGTTGGAAGAAAAATGGTATGTCTGTGAATACTACATTATCTTCGGGTCCACTAAATTGATTTTTATTTTCAGAGATAAAATATTTCCAGGAGTTCTGTCTGGATTGGCAGGAGGCCAGGGACAGTTGAACTTTTCCGCCAACCCTTTTGGGTTAGCCCAAGCCTGCCAGTTTCAGAGCCTCCTCAAGAAAGGCTGTCGATGTGGAAAGAACATAAAACTTTTAGAACTCAAGCAAGGATTTGAAGAATGTGATTTCTGCACTCCTCGAAGAAGAGGCCCCACAAGGGAGAAATAAAGCAGAAGCGGAGGGCCCTGCTTTCACCAAGAGGAGTGAGGGACTTGGGGCACCTGGGTAGCTCAGTCGGTTAAGCATCTGACTCTTGATCTCAACTCAGGTCTTGATCTTGGGGTCAGGAGTTCAAGCCCTGTGTTGGGCTCCATGCTGGGCATGGGGCCTACTTAAAAAAAAAGAAAAGAAAAAAAGGAGAAGAAGATGAAAAACTAAGGACTAAATCTCCCCTGGACCCTCTTGACTGGCTGAGTCCGGCATCTTCTCTCTTCTCTGCACCCGGACAGTAAACTCCTAAAACAAATAAGCATGCCAACGATAGCCATCATTTATCAGACATTATTTTATATGTCAGGTGCTGTTCTAAGTGCACTCCACGAATTGATTACCTTGTTTAATCTTTGCAACAAATTGATGGAGTTGATACCATTTTTAGGCACTTTTTCCAGATAAGGAAACTAGTGATTTAGAAAGCCTTAGTCATAAAACCAAGCAGCTAGTTGCTAACGTTGAGATTCAAAATCAGATCTGGTTTGGCTTCAAACATTGTTTTCAACCCCAGTTGCATATTTGAGTCACCTAGAGAAAAATTTAAATGCAGCACTACCTAAAATCACACTCACAAATTTAATCCAGTTGATCTGGAATGAGCTCTGGACATCATTTTTTTTTTTTTAAATCAAGTGATGTGAGGGGACATGATAACACTGAGCCTTGTCTTGTGGATACTTCATATAAGCAAGTATATGAGCATATAAGCTCACCGAAACAGTGAGGTGACCTTATAATGGTGTTTACCTTCATAATACTTTACATACCACAAACCTCTCCTCCAACTATGAAGACTTGCTGAATTGTGTCTAAGGTTAATTTTAGTCTTCCACTTTTGCAGGAAGTAGTAATATTTTATCTTGGTTGTTCCAGAATATTCAGAGACATCCAACCATCCTCCAGGCAGCATTCAGAAAGGTCATCCCAGATCATTGGTCACTGATAAAATACAATATACCAACCCTACCTCAGGCCTGAGAACATCCTCACGATTAGAACGAACAGAGACCACCAGAAATCTTACCATTAGCTCTGTAAAATCACTAATCCGACTCCTAAAGTGACTCGTCAGAGGAACAAAATAATTTTCATTTTAACCACTCTGGTTAGAAAAGGTGTCTGTTTCTATAGGGCAATGGACATGTCTGCAGGATTATTCAGTCATCCACCTTTAATCAGTTGAGTGAGAAAGGTCTACTTCATTATCAAAGGACAGTCGAAGAAAAGTGACAGTTCTACAGATTGTTATGAATGATACTTTGTTCAAAGGACCTATTCATTGCCCATTTTTACAACCAGCTTGGCTTTCAAGGGATTTCAATTCATGGAGAGCCTGTCTTGATTAAAGTAGATTTAAATCTAAATAAAAGATATCTACACGACAAGATAAGTGGTCTGGTTGTCCATTCATTGGGCATCCCATAGTCTCAGAAAGCCAGAATAGAAAAATTGACTTGGTTTCAACATTCTAATATTTACAAAATGTAATTGATCCAAAAACAAATACTATGAGAAGTCAGCAGAAATGACTAGTCCTTCCTTTATTTAAGAAATTATATGCTTAAAAAAAGAAATTATATGCTATTTCATGAATCAGTAAAGTATATTATGGCTTTATAAATCATAAAATAATAACAAAATGTGTAACAGTGCACCAATCAATCAACAAAAAAGGAAGAAAATCACCAATACTTTTTCAAGGCTTCCTTGTATATCCAACCTTGGATGCATTCCCTACCCTGAGCCTACAGCTAACTAACCATCTCATGAATTTCGTGATTATCATGCCTCTGCTTTTTTTATAAAATTTTACCAGGTAATGCCTATTTATTGTGTCATTTACCTCTCCAGTTTGGGAGCCTTACATAAGTGAAAGCATACTGTACGTATTTTAATATTTGTTTTTGTTTTACTTTTTGCTCAAATAAGCTATGATATATATAGATATTTTGTTTATTTTACCTCTGCATGATGTTTCAGTGTATGAATATGCCATAATTTATTTACTTGTTCATCTATTGTTGGATTTGTTGGATATTTCCAGGGTTTTTGTTTGTTTGTTTGTTTGTTTGTTTGTTTTAATGTCATTCTGGAAACAATGATGCTAATAATGTTTAAGGCTATACATTATTTTTTAAGGATTTTATTTATCTACCTATTTGAGACAGAGAGAGAACACAAGTGGGAAGGAGGGTCAGAGGGAGAGGGAGAAGCAGACTCCCCACTGAGCAGGGAGCCCCACGCGGGGCTCGATCCCAGGACCCTGAGACCGTGAGCTGAGCAAAAGGCAGACGCTTAACTGACTCAGTCACCCAGGCATCCCAAAGCTATACATTTTTTAACTATATAAAATAATGACAGGTGTTTTCTAAAGCAGCTGCAAATATTTATGTTCCCAACCAGCAGTTGTATGTGAGTGTCCATTCTCCATAAGCATATTTTCAAACTTTAAAATTTTGTCAAACTGGCCAATAGAAACATTTCATTGTGGCTTTATTTGCATTTAAGTTTTCTGGTTGCCACTGAAGATCAGAATCTTTTCCTATCTTAGTAGCCCTGTGTCCTTTCTCTCCTGGGAATGCCGACTCAAGGATTTTGTCCATTTCATTTATTGGTTGTTTGGTATTCCTTAATGAGTCTGGGGGAATTTTTAATGTATGCTGTTATTAACATTTTGCTAGTTTTGTGTGTTGCTGACAACTTCTCTCAATTTATAGTTTGCTTCAGGTCTTGTGTGTTGGGTTTGTGTTTTGATGAACAAAAATTCTAAATTTGGACATAGTCAAATTTACCGACTTGTTCTCTGTAGCTATGGTTCTGTGTCTTTTTTTATTTAAAGATTTTATTTATTCATTCATGAGAGACACAGAGAGAGGCAGAGACACAGGCAGAGGGAGAAGCAGGCTCCCTGCCGGGGGAGTCTGATGTGGGACTCGATCCCAGGACCCCGGGATCACACCCTGAGCCAAAGGCAGACGCTCAACCACTGATTGCATTTGGCGACTAATATCCTACCATTTTGTCTTCTTTAGGCATGTCTTGGCTACTTTTGACCCCCTCATTTATCCATTCACCTCATTACATCTGATTTTACGCAAAGACAATATAGGGACTTTACTGGTCATTGAATTGGATCTTTTGATCAATTGAGGGGATAATTGTCATTTTTTTTTTGGCATTATTAAATCTCCCTGGAATGTGGGGTATGTATCCATTTACTTAAGTCTTCTTTAAGAGCTTTCCATAAAGTTCACATTTTCTCCAGTTCTTGTTCATATTGAGTTAGACCTAGTCTGTGGAGCTTTACCTGTTTATTCTGCTTTGCTTTGCTTTGCCTTTTTTCTATTCTTTCTTTTCTTTTTTTTAAGATTTTGTTTATGTATTTGAGAGAGAGAGTGCTAGAGAGAGCATGAGCTAAGGGAGAGGCAAGTGAAGAGGGAGAGACAGACTCCTGCTGAGCAGGGAGCCTAATACAGGACAGGATCCCAGAACCCCAGGATCATAACCTGAGCCAAAGGCAGGCACTTAACTGGCTGAGCCATGCAGGTGCCCCTTATTCTGCTTTTCTGTTCCTTATTTTTTCTTGTCCTTTCTGGGACAGACTGAGCTTCCCACCCTCTCTGCCTCCATTGTCTTGTTTATTCTTTACCAGTTTGTAAGTTCCACTTTTTATTTCTAAGGTTTTAGTGGCTCCTATGAAAATTAGAGCAGCCATACTTAGTAGAATCAAAAGTTGATCTCTTTTTAACTTCCTGCTAAACATTATACAGAACTTAGAATGCTTTAATTTGAATCATCCTCCTCCCAATTCATAGTCTGTTAATTTATCTTTGCTCAGTATTATGGGCCCATCCTGTGCATACTTTAGCCCTACAAAAGGATATTATTTACATATTTTATAGAGACAAATAGTGTTCACATGTTGACCATTTTATTTGGTCATCATTCCAAGATCCACCTCAGATCTTGCTTTCAGAATCAAGTGAGTTATGAAGACAGTAAGCTCTGTCTTTTTTGCTTCGTTTTTTGTCCATTTGTTTTACAAATGCATATTCAGGACCTACGGGACTAGGCATCTCTTTCTATCTCAATCCATGTTCTAATAGAAGAAAAAACACCAATCAAATACTCACACAAACACGGCTGTATAAATGGTGGTACGTTCTCTGAGGGAATGATATCCGGGGTTATGGCAGTAATGACCACGGTGAGGACCATGAAAAGTTAAGCTGAGATGAAGACCTGAAGGTCTCCCCTAAGGGAAGGGGCAATGCACAGCAGAAAATGTGGAGAGTAGAGGAAAAGTTGGGGTCATTTCCAACAGAGCAAACAACTTGTCAAAACCCACCATGAGGAAAGAAGAGCTCAGAGAATCTGGGGAACATAGGGAAGGCTCTGTAGCAGCACACATATGGGAAGGGGCAGGAGCCACATGGGAAAGGAGGTAGCAATCTTACATCCAAACCTTGGTCTGTAATCCCCAAGCTTAACTTTCCACTTTGCACTATCCTTATTGTACCAAGAGGGCACTTGACATTCAGAAATGTTAAGTGTCCTGTCTGAGTTCCAACAGCTAGCAACTGACTCATCTGAGATCTGAGCCTGTTCATCTCATTTGTGAAGCTCATCCCCTTCTCATGTGTCTACACTGTGTCTCTCTCTGGGCTGAGGAACATGTACTGCATCTCTGGGAGGTATTCATTGTCCCTGAGCTAAGGAGAAACCTGATGGAAAATTTTTATATTCTTTTTCTTGCTTGATTTTTATTTTTGTTTTTAAGCAAAGTGGACCTGGCAGCGGTGGGCAGGAGTCTTCTAAATTCCTATGCCCTCCTGCTAAACGGTTTCTCATGCCCTAAATCACCTTCTCTCTGGGTAGTCATCCCACCGTGTCCCTCAACTCATTTACATTCTCCAGTAAGTCAACCCTGATTACTCGAGATGCATAATATCACTCTCCTTCCCAATCAGAACTAATAGGCAAATAGCCCCAACCCCTCGGCAGTTAGCGTTTCCAGCAGAGAGAAACAAAATTAATACATTAGTGAAGCAGCCAATGAAATCCACAGAATGATGTAGCTCACTAAGTGGTGAGGCATCTTAGAAAGAAAACAAGAATGCCCAAAGGCCTGTCATTTATATTTTTTAGTCATTATTGTAAAAGCTGTCTTGGAATCAGGTAACGATTCCATTTTCACTTCCATATCTGCAGGTGACCATCTTTAAAATGCATCAGCAATGATTTTCCCTCTAACATTAATAGCATCGTCACATAAAAATATGAACACTTGAAAACGAAAAAAAAATGTCTCTTATCAAGCACAAGATTTGTGAATAGTTCGATGAATTTCCTTTTTGTTAATTCTATAGGCCCGGTAGCCAGCCACTATGTACAATTCTGAATTCTAGTTTTTGTTTCATGTAACATTATATAACAAATACAACATAAAGAAGCATATAATAAATAGTGATTACGTGATAACACATGATTTTTTTCCAGACATTTCAAATCGTTGTGCGACGTACTATCAAGTTGGTGAGTGAGAGCACACATAGCCCTCTTCTTAAGGTTGAGAATGTAGGTATTTTCCAGTAGTTTGTTCTACTGAACAAGGCTGACATTTAACACTCCCGCACATTAATTCCATTTTATTTCTTTGATCTTCATAATTCAAAAAGTTTTTGCCTGATCAGAGTTAAGAGTTGAGAAACCAAATCCCTGCCCTATCATTTAGTAACCGTGTGGCAGAGCTCTGTGGGGCATTAATATCCTCATCTTTGAAAGGGAAGGAGACTGCCCACCACTGCAGGATTGCCGGGTAAATCATGCCATGCCTGAGGAAGCACTCTTTATAGGTGAATGTGAATACAAATGAAAGGCGTTATAAAGACTTTATCCAAAAGACAGATTATCCTCATGCCTGTGGGGCTGTGCTAAATATTACAGAAGGAATTGGAAGTAAAAAAGTTAATTCTGTCTGAATAGGTGCTATATTAATAATAATAAGTGATAATTCTAGATTGCCAGATTTAGGGTAATTATTTTAATTATATGTTTCACCATCTGGATGACAGTCCTGGGTGTTTAAACAAGTTTTCAATTAGTATTTTGAGGAAGTGCCAAGAAAATTTTTCTCCAAGCATTAAATTTCTTTCTCTGCTTTCATAACAATTTCCGCTCACTGTCCCTTTTAATTTTAGGTTTTAAAAAGACCCGCACCTCTGGCAGCGTGAATCTGGTGACAATGGCAGTAAAGACAACAATTTGGGAATGAACCTCTGGCTCTGACACTTACATAGGTAACAGTTTGATTTCCTGGTGCTTCAGTTCCTTTATGCATCAAACTGGAAAGGACGCAAGGGGCCTCCGATTATAGCGAACATACAATGTGACAAAGCACATCCCATGCTGGCACAGTGCCTGGCCCACAGAAGAAGTCCTGTACATATTCTCTCCTATTAGCAATTGCCAGAACAGTGTTTTGAAAATTGCAGGGTTATTCTGGGCAGCACATCTAATGGCCTGGTATCCTCACATCCACCCTGCAAGTTGCAGATGATTTGCCCACCTTCTCCAGAGGCAGAAACTGAAACTCAAAGACTTTAAGAAATGCACCGCCTCTGTCACTCAACTGCAAGGAGCTCCAAGCTGGAGCCAGCTCTTTGGGTGATGAGTCTCACCTTTTTTTACTGAACCTTGGGGTTGTCCAGTGTGAACAGTTCATATTAGAGATCTTCCTAAGCTCAGGTTTGGTGAAAGATGATGCAAAACAGATCAAAAAGAACTCACAAGAGCTTACACTCATGTCTGGCACTATACCCGGTGTTACTTAACTCAATCCTCCCAAATACTGTTATGTTTTAGATTTTACTCTTCTAATTTGTCACACACAAAAAGGGTGTCACATCCAGAACCATTTAACGCCTAGTCTGCATCCTTTGTTACAAGTGCTTAAAGAAAATCAAGAATGAGGGTTATAGATAAAAGGTGGAGCCCTGAAATCCAAATATGAATGTATATCTTAACCTCACCTGCCTTTGGGGTGTGAGAGGAGGCATCCACTGGCAGCGTCTGGCAAAGAGCAAAGATCTGCTCATGAGATATAGTCAATAAAGATATTTTAAGGTGTTTGCAAAAGATTTTCTGTAAGGAGAGACCTGAGTTGGAAATGCAAAGCTAAACCTCTCCACATGCCAGGGAGGGAAAGATGGCAACAGTGGATCATTGCCTCTCTCTTGATAGTGAGTGATTTGCAATCTGAAAGTGAAGTTGGACTGGTAAGGGAGAGAGAGATAACAAGGAAAAAAATATTCAATTTGAAGTTGCCTTCAAGGAAAAATGTCACCCGGAAAATGATTTTATCAGGTTTGAAATGCAAATGCAATAAAATCCCTGACATATTTGGATTGGTAAAATAATATATTTCAGGATTGGGTGAAGAGAGGATTTTAGCGCAGGAGAAGTTGTGGGTACATTCGACTGGCTACAATTAGGACTAAAAAATCACCATCTCAGAAAAATAAAGCTTCTCACCCTGGCTTATGACAGTCTTGGGGCACCTGGGTGGCTCAGTTAAGCATCTGACCCTTGATTTTGGCTCAGGTCATGATCTGAGGGTCGTGGGATGGAGCCCTGAGTCCAGCTCCACACTGAGCATGGAGCCTGCTTGAGATTCTCTCCCACTCCCTCTGCCTTTCCCCCACCCCCACTCACACTTGTTCATGCTCCCCTCTCCCCAAAAAAAGAATGATCTCAGAGCAACATGGTCTATATTTTTTCATACCTATCTTAGGGCAGACAACTCTTGGGTGCCTTGCCACCCTACAGTCCTTCTTTACTAATGCCTCTCTGCCATCCTCGGTGGTGGTGGTGGTGGCAGGCATGGGGGGACTTCTGTTATCAAATGGCCATGACACTACTTTGATTACCATCCATCACTGCCATAGAGTTGACTGTATCAATAGTCAAACTTCACCCAATAGAAGGCTGTAAGATTGTTAATCCTTGATATTTCAAATAGGGGGTCAACTAGGCTGAGGAGCTCTGGAGATAAATATGGTTTCTGGGAAAGCACAATAAAACAGATCTGTAGAAACAGAGAAATATGGGAAATGGCAGACTTCCCAAGGAGCCCTACAGAAATGGAGAGGCAACCCTAGCTAACGATGCTTCTTTAGTTCTAGGGGGAGTCCCTTGGGGCCCGGTTATCTCCATGTCCTTAAGTATTTCCCGTGGTTTTCTCATCTTTACCTGTATCTGCTTACATGGAAAGATCTGGATGGATGTAATGTTACCCCATCTTGTATAGAATGGTGCCTCAATGCATTTTTGTGGATAAGTATAAGAACAGAATGTTGATATTTATTGCTAATCTTATATATCTTATATGTATAATCTGATTATATGTATTTGGATCTTCATACTCTGGGGTTTCTAAGAGATTCAAATAACTATTTCTCTCTGCCTTTCCTCTACTTAAGAGTATAGATGGTGGGGGGGGCACCTGGGTGGCTCAGTTGGTGTCTGACTGTTGATCTCAGCTCAGGTCTTGATCTCAGGGTTCAAGCCCTACATTGAGCTCTATGCTGAGTATAGAGCCTACTTTAAAAAAAAAAAAAAAACCAGTACAGATGGATTTTTAAATAGAGCTCCCCACATAAATCCCGTATAGATCCAAGGACAAATACTTGGGTGTCACTATACCTAAAGAGTAGGTGGTGTGATTCCATTTTTGGAAATTGTCAGCCAGCAACCGAGCTTCACTGGGCAACAGTTTCATGACCCAAGATCTACACCTGGCAAGTGCAAGAGTCAGGACTCAGCTCTTTTTTTTTTTTTAACCCAACATTGAAATGTGAGCGATGTGCCATTCTGTGTTAAACGTAGTGGCCAACAGGCTCTTAGATATATATGCGGGTATGAGGCAGGAAGCACGGAGGGATTTTCACACACGCTGCATTCCTCGTGTGGCTACATGAAAAAGCCACGTGACAACAGCAACCAAACAAAACAAAAGCCCTTAATGCCATAGTGAGCAGCATTAAGTGGGAACGTGACCGGAAGGAGGGAAATGGGGTACTGTGTGCACCCTGCCTCACCACACCTGTTATAATACATTTAGTTCTCACAGCACCTGCTATGATACATTTAGTTCCACGCAATGATCTTTAAGAGAAGAGGTGGGGAAACGGATATTGCTCAGGACAAGGTAAGCAGGCTTGGGAGAGCACGGGGGCTCATTGGATAAGATAGTCGAGGGGAATCAGAATTTTATTTTTGAGAGGAGAGGCTTTTAGGAATATTATTGTCTTCTTCAATATCAGAACTTCAGTCTACTGGAAGAGGAGCTAGACAGTGGAGTCGCTGGGCTTGCTCCTAGCACTGTGGGGTGGAGCTCAGGGGACAGAGTTAGGAGCCAGCTCAAAGCGATGCCCAGTCTGAGACTGAGAAGGGACCACCAGCCCTGCCGTACACTGATTCTGTGTTAGGTTGTTGTCCATTTTTTCTTCATGCTTGCTTCTGTCCTAAATAGAAGTAAATGTATTTTAAAAAGATACCTCCTCACATCACCATAATGGAAAATAGGTACTACTCATCATAAATGGAAATAAAGAATAAAATCAAATTAGATGAAAAGAAAATGTCAGGGTAGCTCCAGATGGTCTAAAGGCTGTCACCTCTTTATCAACAAGGAGGGTCGGGAAGTGTTAGAAAGAGGTGTTCAAGACAGAGACGACAGGGATCTCCCCCTTGACATCTAAAGAAAGGAAGGAGCCAAGAAGGAGAGAAGCCTCCCTCTATGAGGATTAGGTACAGTCTCTTCAGAGGTGCATCCCACAGGGGGAACACTGAGCAGGATGGTCAGTGATGGGTCAGTTAGCAAGTAGGGAGCTTCTTGCCAAAGTATTGCAGAGGGACCAGAGTCAGCAGGCATGTTGGTGAGAAATTACTTGGCTCCCAGGTCACCTGGAGCCCTCTGGCTCAGGGTGGTGACCCTTTCATTACGTGTTGAGGTGTGCTTCCTATAGAGGACCTAGACCTTGGCATCCAGCCGGTCCATGACTGAGGCCCGGGGTCGACCCCACAGAGCTGCTCCTTCACGTCTGTGCATGTGTATCGCACCACAATTAAAGCCCCTGTTTTCCAAGGCAGCTGCGTGAAGGACCATTGTGATTTGGCTGGCAGGCATACAGATCTAGCTGCATGGCACTCATGGCAGCTCCTCATTTCTCAGTGTCACCGTGGGTCTTGTATAACGTGCATTGTTTCATTTTCCTAGCAACGCAGTAATGATTTCCTACTGATTGAGTGGGAAACGGTGCCAACGTGTGTCTGCTCCAGCGGGGAGGAGGTGCCTGCGTGCCAGTTTTCCCCAGAGGGGCAGGTGGGACCCAGGAAAGGATCGTTGGCCTTCTAGCTTCTCCGGCAGAGTCCAGATTGGATGAGGAGCAGGTGCCTCTCTTGGCTGGAGATCATGAAGGCCACGCAAAACAGAGGGCAAAATAGCGTGCGGTCTTTGCAACAGGAAGTACCTGAGCTCTAGGCCAGCCCTAGGCCAGCCCTGCTGTACACTGTTGTGTAAACTTGGGTGCACGTGTGATTCAATCCCTTTAAAGCCTCAGTTTCTTCGTAAATCAAATGAGGTTGATAAAATAACAACTCAAAGATGCTCATGAGAAACAACTCACATAATCCAAAATAAGAGCACATAAAACATCTGGTTTGTCCCTGCTCCCCTTTGTCATCTAGCGGGCGAGGCTGCTAGACAGGAGGCCGGGTAGTTGTGAGCCTTGAGCTTGCCTTTACCAGCTCACCCGCCTGCTGCCATTCCTGAGGAAGACGGGGCTGGGAATTATGAGAAGGTGCTATGTGTGGATTTGGGGGTAACTAGGGCAAACAGATAAACCAGCTCTTTTTCCTAAATTTGCCGTGGCTCACGCTCATTCACTTGGTTGCAAGCATCCTAGTGAGCAACTGCCATACGCCAGGTCTGGTGGCAGGTCCTGTGGATTTGGTGGTGGAAAAGATAAGCACCATTCTTGTGCTCACTGAGCTTATAACCTACTCACGCTGACTTAGCAAAAACCCAGACCAGAGAGGGACCAGAGTCAGCAGGCATGTTGGTGAGAAATTACCTGACTCTAACCTGAGCGGTTAGAAAAGTGACAATTACCATGGGCATCTATTACATGGAGAGCAAACAAAAGTCTGCAGAGTCAGGAAATACTTCGAGGAGTGGGTGATTTTTTAATCCAAGCCCTGAATAATGAATTCACTCAGTGCAGCGGTGAGGTGTGGTGAGAGAGGAGAACCCTGGATCACCCGAAGAATAAAAATAAGTTCACCATGTCTACGGGGCCCTCAATGAGTAGCTGGATTTTCATTTTGCTAATGAAGTACATCTCTTAAAAGCAACTATTTAATATCATCATTTCATGGAAAAAAAGGAACGTTTTAACACCAAGAAAATAAAGAGACGCCATCAGATTCATGTCAGCCCTTTAAATTGAATAAATTCGGTGTTCAAAAAATCTCCTGCCTTTTGCTTATTGTGACTTAAAACTTTGTCGGTGACCACTGCAGCTTTCCAAGAGACAGAGAAAGAGCAAATTTGTTTTTACTAAGTGGAGCTTTTCGACCTGATTGACAGCGTATTTTCCACCAGTGAGGTGACCCAGAAGATGGATGGACACCCAAGACTCACATCTCATTCATTCATGCACTCATTCAGCAATGTTCCTTAAGATAATTATCGATCGATTGATCCTCCTCCATCAGATTGCTAAGAGTTAGGACCGAGTCGCTCTAATCTGAGTTGAGCCAGTCTAGATCTTGTCATGACTATAATTAGATTCAAAGGTCTGTGGAATAGGATCAGGGCTTTCCTTTCAACAGGGCTTGGGATCCGAGCCCTGGCCAGACGCAGAGACCTTGCTGTCCTATGAGACCAGCGTGTAGGTGTGAGGGGCACTGAGTTCTCTCTGTTGTGAGCCCCACCTGACTTTCTGTGCCTCAGGCGATCTCTCCCCTGCCTGCCCACCCCCCACCCCTACACTTCAGTTCGTTTCTGCTTGCCCTGGTGCAGGTCCTGCGTGCATGAGGGGCTAGATCTCAGTGCTCTGCTCTGCCCCAGCCTTTTGCCAGCCACACAGGCCTCAGGGTTTCATCAGCATTTCATACCTTCAGAGCCACTGCCATCACTCTGTAAAGGACCCAGACACCTCGGGCTTCCTTGAGGCCCTCCTGGCCACCCCTCAGCCTTCAACACTAACCTTGTTGTGCCGAGTGAAGTCCCCCGAGGATGGAGTCCTTGGGTTGGTGCAGACTGGCCCTTTTGCCTGGAGCTCCAGCAGATTATAATCCATCCTGCCAGACCACAGGTCTGTTAAAGTTGGACTGATTTCTCCTTCCCATCAACCAACCGTGCGTTATCTCCTCCTCCTCCTCCTCTGCATGTGGATAAGAGAAGCCATGAGTTTCTTCCCTCCTATAAATAGAACAGCTCTTTCTGGATTTTAGTTGATTTAGGGTTCTTTCCAGCTCTAGATCTTTCTCTCTTCTCCTTCCTCTTCTTTTTCTTTTTTGCTCCCCCACCTCTATCTTCCTGTCTCCTTGTCTCCCTTTCCCTCTGTGTATATAAAGCATAGTAAATTAAGCCAAATCCTACATACTGCTCCCCTCAAGGACATTTTTCTACCTCCCCCCCCGGAATAATAATGAGTCCGGTTGTATACACAGTCCATATCTTATATACTTGGCCTAACCATAAAAATATAAAGAGTTATAGCATGTTATTGATTTAGATAAATTGTGTATACTCTGCATGTCATTCTGAATTGACTTTGTTCACTCAAGAGTCTGCTCCTGAGAACTATCCTTGTTAACACAAACAGATCCAGTTCTTTTATTTCATCTCTGTTCAGTACTCCATCCTATGAATATGCGACCGTATATTTATCTGTTACCCTCTCGTAGACATATGGATTGTTCTTTTCTAGGGGTTGAGGATATAAACACAGAAATAAAAAAGGGAAAAAGTAAACCTAGGTCATTTGAGCACCTGCGTTGCACTAGATGTTACTCTGGGATGGTGTACATAGGAAAGATATCACACATTTACAGTTTAGTGGGAGAGACAGGGAGGTAAGCGATAACTGAATTTGCATCATAGGAAGATTAATCTTGCAGTATGGAGGGCATATGGGAAGGAGTAGTTGGAGACATGGGAAAAAACAGAAATGGTCTGTAGTAGTGATCACAGAGGTCCAAATAAAGCAGGAGAAGTGAATGATGATAAATATTATGGGCATGGGATCAACGTAGCCAATTCAAGGAGACGAGCAGAGGTGAGGTGTGTACTCAAACCTGTCTTCCCCAAAACCTCTGCTTGCCCACCAAACCAAACCAAACCAAACCAAACCAACCAAACCACATGCTGTCCTGAGAGACAAAGGAGTACTCTGTATGGAGACCAGATGTGTGGGATAAAATAGTATGCGGTTCCCAATGCCTGCTCTGAACAAGCCCAGGGGACTTAAAGTCCAGTAAGAGAGGTAAACACACGGACTTTATTATACAAAACAAAACCATATTGCCTACCATTGTGTCTGATCCCAGCATTAATGAGCACAAAGGATGAAGAGCTGAGCCAGAACATGAAAGTAAAGGGGTATTTCCAAGGGATAAGGCTATTCCAGCTGAGAATGAAGGACAAGCCAGGAAAAGAAAAAGAATACATGGGTTCAATCACATTCTGGGCTGAACAGTTTGCAGCACTCCGTGATCAGGACAAATGATGGTTGTCATATTTCCTACCTGCCAGATGCAACCCTAAGTGTATTCCATCCTCATAACTACCCCATAAGGAACATGCTACTATTACTGTTATCCCCATTTCCTGGAGAAATAAAGTGGACCCACATTGGTTACTGCACTTGCCCAGGGTCACACATCTAGTCAGGAACAAAGTGAGCAAGGAATTAAACCCTAACAGCGTGGCTCAGGGACCATGTTCTCAGTCTGTTCCAAGCCACCACTCACCGTGATTACATGCAGTTTCACGCAGCTGCAAACAGTGGCCTGTATTCCAACTCAGGATTCATTAGGGTTTTCTGGGCAAAAGTTCCAGGTAGGAAGATCCAGAGAATGGGGTTGGGGGTGGCCAGGGTGAGGGGAGAGGAATATCTTAATGAAGGAGGACAGTGTGGCTGTTTCCTTATGCTGATGCAGGCACAAAGGTGTGGAGTTGGTAGCTACAAACATGGGTCTCTTATGAATTCCCTTCCCCTAGAGCCAGCAGTCCAGTAGGAAAAAACAGAAAACAAAAACGTTTACTCTGAGCCAGTTCTGTTTTTGTTTTTGTTTTTCCATCAGAGAAGTCTTGAGAAGCAGCTCTGTGATGTCAGGAGGCCGGGAATGGGGTAGAGCTTTTCCTACAGTGTTCAAACTGGAAGAAAGCTCAAAAATAATTTTGTTTTCTGGTTTCCATCTTGGTACTTCAGAACCCTGTAGTCTTCCCAGAGTTTCTGAATGTATATGGAGTCTTGTCTGACAAATTAGTAGATCTGTGAAAATATTAAAATATAATTACTATCACTATGATTAATGAAATATAATTTAATAATAATAGCTAAGAGTTAGATACCATTTTCTATTCTCCAGTGATTTTTCTAAGTGCTTTCCGAAACCCATTTTGCCTTTACAACCATCTTATGAGAGGACTATTATTATCCTACTTCATAGACGAAAGAATTGAGACACAGAGAGGTTTTAAGTTGGTGCAAAGCCACATAGCTAGTAAGTGGCAGACTTGGGAACTGTACCTACTGTGATTCTGGAGGCTGCACTTTGAAACATGGTGAAATATTTCCCCCATGTTTATACATAAATAAAACTACCAATACCTAGAAGTTACATTATCTTTATTTTCTCAATAACTACATTTAAAAAAATTATCTGAGCATTTGAAAAAAAAGTGTTGGTCTTAAATAAATAAAGCTCTCATATTCAAAAATATTGGTTTCTACAGGTTTAGCTCAATCATGTTTTACAGATGAGTAAATTCAGAGAGGAAGTGACTTTCCCACGATCACAAAGGAAGATAGTTACAAAACCTGCATTAGCACACAGGCAGCGCAGAAACAGGCTTAAGTGTAGGCTTTGAGGCAGAGAGACTAGATTGATTGATTGATTGATTTTTTAGAGAGACTAGATTTAAATGCCAGATCAGCCACTTGCTAGTTCTCTAGGCTGGAGTATGTTGTTCATTTGTGCCTCAGCCTCCATTTCTCCATCTGTAAAATGAGGAGGACAGTATATCAGCCTCACAGGGTTGCTAGGGGATCAACTGAGACAATGTAGGTCAATCGTCTAGCACCATGCCCACACATGGTACCCGCTGATTATTACTGGTATTGTTGTGGTAATTACGTTAATCCACCCAGATCTCCTCAACTGAAATCCAGTGGCCTCTCCAATGCACCTCGTAATACTTGAGCTTAAAACAACCCAGTGATGCAAAAGTATGGCCCTCCGCCATCTCCGTCAATAGAAGCACCCAACACAGGCCAATAAAAATAGCTCAGTGACTCATTACTATATTTCAAATGACCAAGTTTGGTGAAAGAACACAGCTAGCTCTGTCAACAATCAAGGACTCTCAGTTTCAGTTGTCAGGTCCTTCGTAAGGTTCTGGCTTTCCCACAGATTGACCATGATTCGTTTTTCCCTTGTTCATTTATTTTTCTGAGAGCCAGCAGGAATCATCTAAAATAAAATGCAAACGTGGAGGTTCTAGGGTGGGAATTTAGATGTCAGCTAAAGACCTTTGTTGTCACACGTCCAGATGTAGAGAGGAAGGAGGGAAGGAAGCAAGGCAGGAAGGAGGGAGAATGCAAAGAAAGAAGGACACAAATAACAGGAAATGGTCACGCTGTCCGTGTCCTGGCTGAGAGAGGGTTGACCAGAGTTTCATATCCTCCTATGAAGAAAAGTTAATTTGGAATCCTAATGACATCGCCCTGGCCCAAAGAGGTGCACTGTTCTTCAAACAATGGTGAAAGCACGTCAGAGCTCACATTTGAGCCTCAGAGCCTGCAGTGTGGAATTGTGCTCATCTGTTCATCTATGGGCAAAAGGAGTTCAATATTCTCCATGGATTTCTGATTTTTTTAAAACAATTTCCTACCCACTTCAATATTTGTCACATTTTCTCCTCGGCTTCTTTCTGTCATTTTTGCTCCTTTCTTTCCTTCTTGGGTTTATGAAGACATCTATCCTGCTCAAGGAGATCATCAATAAAAATCACCTTGCTTGATGCTGTGATTAGCCAAGAACAATGCTCTGCCTTACGTGAGTTTTTACCAAGTCGACATCACATGCTTTTTTTTTTCTCCCTTTACCACTAGTATTTCAGATGTCGGGAAGTGATTTTCAAATGATAAATGATTAAATCTTCCTATAATGAAAGAATTCTGGGAGAAATGTTCAGCAGGCACTCCAGACTTCTTTTCAGCAAATATCTCTGTCACACTGAGAGGGTGAAATCTATGGTTCTTCATCAGCCACTTGGGCAGGATGCTGGGATTTTAATAAGCTGTTTATGGATATGGAATAGCTTGGGTGCAGGTCAGTAATGGTTATAGTCTGTTGTCTTGCCCAGTGTCTTTTCTCTTTCTTCTGGTTATGGGATTTTTTTTTTCCTTTGCAAAATTTTCCACCCTGATCCATCTGTCATTTTCACCAATTGAAATGGCCAGGTGACTGCAGCTAATTGATCAGAGCATGGACTCCTCTTGGGACAACCGTGGATCTTAGAGCATGGACGTGACCAAAGAACAGATGATCAGGGTTTAAGAAGGCCACTAGGAAAGAGAGGATTTGTCGTCTTCTAAGACTGTGAGGTCTATGTAAACCTGGAAATTTGCACTCACTTGGAGAGTCTGGTTGAGAAATACACCAACAAGGAGAAAACAGCTCTAAGAGATAGCAGAGAGACAGAGACAGAGAAGAGGAGACAGGGCAGATGGTATCCCTGGAGCTCTTGCAATAAGTTACCCCGAAATCCATTTCCATACAAAGACCTTATTAGTTGCATGCATCAATAAAATACCCCATCCCCACTCTACTGCCCACTTGTTGCCTGGTGTCATCTTAGCTGGCAACGAAGAATCTGAACTCATTGAATATCATTCCTTTCAAAAACCTTCATCCCCAGCAGAATTTGTCAAACATTTGTGTTTGTGTATGGCCAGATGCCTTCCTAAAAGCTCACTGCAGAGGCAGAAATGGGTTGAAGCTGCCTCTACTCTCAAACATCAAGGGCTGATCGCTCAGGCTGGGAAGCATGGAGGGAAGGCTGCTGGCCTAGCAGTGGCAGAGTGATGCTCTGACTCTTGTTCTGCCTCTGACTCGTGGCATGTTATTGTGCGCATTCTGCACCTCCATGGGACTCTATCCCTCTCCAGGACATCCTTTGCCTGTAAATAGATTGTAATAGTGGAGACTATAATCAAGCAGTGTCATTTCAAAACTTGGCTTTTCCACATAAGATTTGAGAGGCATTGCACAAAGGAACAAAAAAATATTCCTACATTTCAAAGTCTTCCTCTACAAAAATAAAGATGAAAATAGTGACTGTCTCGAGGAGAATGAGGAACTTCACATATTTAGTATGATATCTAGCAAATATCATGAATCTTGGGACCTATTAGCTAATATTATTACTTTATTGGGACGTGAGAAGATCGGTGAGTAACCAAGGTTTAGCAGATGGTCATGTATGGACTCTGCCACTGTGCGTGTGTATGTGTGTATGAGAGACAGAGACAGAGAGGTATACAGTTGGCACCGCATCTAGCATATTCACAATGAACAGATTGAATACTGAATCCCACCTCTGACACGAGCAATCCTTCCATTAATCAGGTCTTTCTTACTTTCCTTCTCTTTTTCTCTCTCTTATTTTCCTCCCTCCTGTTACTCAACAATTTATTGACCAATAAAATATACCAAGTATTTTACTAAAAAGGAGGCCTAAAAATAGCAAAACCATACACTTATCTTTCCCTCTTAATATTTTATGTGGCCTCTATGATGATTTGCCCTGGAACCACCTAGGCTTTGTCACAGGGAATTCAAGAGGAGCTCTTCTCAGTGCTTATCTGTGTTGGAACCCTTCCCCCCACCCCCACCCCCACCCTCACTCCCTTTCCAGGATTTTCTGGAGGAAAAAAAATATATAGAAGGTAGCAGACCTTGTATGAGCTGGTGGACTGTGGACGATGCGTGCAATTTCTAAGCTTTGGCCATTGGAAGCATAGAAGCAATTGGCAGCTGCCTCTGGGGGTAGCCCGACACTTTGTTTACCTGGGAAAATTAAAATAGATACAACCAAAAAGGTATCACTTCACTTGTCCCAGATCTTGCACCACAAGCCAGATCAGCTGTGCCCAGATCTCACTGTCACAAGGGTGAATTATAAACCAAGGGCTGCATTTGTTCCTCATTCCTCTCCCCTTTATGCCTTACTGCACTCCCAGGTGCTCATGATGGAGATGTGATTGCAGTTGCACAGAAGGAAATATTTTAAGACCTGCCAAAACCCTTGGCTCAGAACTCGCTTTTCCAAGCAACCTGTCTGAGCATCGTGGCTGCAGTGAATTATCGAGGCCTTCGAGGGTTCACCAAGAGGAGCATGTCACGGGGAGGGTGGGGCTGGAGGCTGCAGCTGGAAGCAGATTCCCTTCCCCCCCTTCAGACACCAGCTGGGCCACAGATTTAGTGCCTCCTCTGGGAGCTGCCTCCTGGGCCTACATGGGAAGGATAGGATGGCAGGGGGCAACGGAGGATTTGAGGCACCACATTTATCTTTGACAGTGAGAAGCAAGACATGAGCAGATTACTATCCAGATACATCTGGCTTCAAGTCTCAGGAGCAGGGTTTTATAATTAAAACATGTGAGGTCCAGCTTTAAATAACACATACAGTAGTACACCTTCCTTCTCCCATGGAAACGATCACAGTGGCTACCCCTGCTTCCAAGCATTTCACAAATGGGCGTGCAGTTAATCCTACAACAATCCTATGGGGTCGACTGACATCATTGGAGAAACCGAGGCATGGATAGAGAAATTTGCATGAAGTTACATACCTAGAAAGAGTAAAGCCAGGATTCCAACCAAAACGGGCAATTTCCAAGCCTGCTCTGTCTTCAACGCACTGCATCACCTCTTATGATCATCCAGTGACAATGAAAGTGAAGGAGGCGAGGGTGACTTCCCTGTGCTCAGAGCTTGGTCTGCTTTCTTTATTCCATTCATTCTACTTCAGCAATACCACAGGCTCACGGTTGTGGCCTCATTTTACAGTTGTGTATGAAAAGAATAAGAGAAGCTAAATGATTTGTACATAATTACAGTTTTTTAAAAAAGAAATCAGAACCAGGACTCAAAGTTATGTCTGTTCAAGGTCCGTGCTTTCTGGAATACGGTGCACTAACTGACTTCAGGTGAGTACTCGTCAAGTGACATAGAAAGATCCAAGATATCCCAAATCCTCAAGTTCCCAAATGTCACCAGAGCAACATTCAAAATTCCTCACAAACGCAGTAAAGCGTGGCTGAAGAGAAGCACATTATTCCTGCAGAAAAAGAATGAGTCTGTAAACACACAGCTGAATTCCCACGTGAAGCTCATTTATGTCTTAAGAATCACCACTTTCTTAAATCTTTGCCATTTCTCAGCCTTTCCATCCCCAGCACAAGCACTGGGCTTTCCTGCGGGGGCCATCTCTTTCACAAAATAGCAGGTTGTGGTCACTTCCTGGGAGCTCCGAGTACGTGATGACAGGGTGTGAACAACAGTGATGTGTGTGTGTGGAGGATGCTTAGCCTTGCTCACTATGCCAGGCGCTCATCCCTGCAGTCTGTGTTTGGTGAAGAATGGATTAAGAAGGCAAGTGCCTTCAACGTTGCCCATCAACAGAAATCACAAGTTTTGAATCTGTGAATAATGGTAATGAGAGCATTGACTCTCATTTAGTGAAAAACTATAGCCAGGTCCCCATCTAACGTCTACCCATTGGACACCAGGCCAAATAAACTACAGAAATCCACCCAGTGGAGTATTATACAGCCAGTAAAAAGAAACACATACTCTCTCCATGGACTGCTATGGAGTGACCACCAGGATATATTTCAAAGTCAAGGAATCTAAAATAGAGAAAAGTGTGTATAGCATGCTGTTAACCATTAAGAGAAAGGGGAGTATGAGTATGCAGTAGTTTCTATTAAAAACCCTGGGAGGATTTTTAAAAATCTAAAAGAAAAGAAAAAAGGAGGAGAAACAATGTGAGGAAACAGGGTAGTATCTTGACTTTCCTGATGAAAGATTTTACAGATTTTACTCTGAAACCTTATAAATATTTTCCATAATCACAAGACAAATTTGTATTTTTGAAAGCAACTTCTAAAACATAAAAAAATGAGTCTCATTGTGCAACAAGCTCATCACATACACACAGGGAACCCATCTCATGACTTTAAAATAAGGGCTTTTACTCTACATCTCTAATGAGATACACTCTGTCACCTACAGGGACTGAGGGAAGCCATTCTAAGAAACCCTATTGTTCATGGTCATGTTACTATTATACTCCAGGTCTGTTGTGCATGTGGTATGAGATAAAAAACAATGAGTACAAATATGTCGGTATCATTGGAACCAAGATTCTTAGCAGAGAAGGAGGAAAATAAAGATTAATAAGGTTGGTCCTGGATTTAATTTGTAGACATATTTTTCCCCAGGAAAATCATAATCTAAATATCTGACAAGCTTGTTATCACAAATGTCCCAGGACTTCAGATCCTGGGCAGAGGGCTTATTCTGATAATGGGTCACTCTTTACAGTGTTAATAATAATAAAAAATAATAATCTAAAAGTGTTAAGTGAAGATATGTCTCATGAAAAAGAAATAATTAGTTTTGTAGGTCACACTCCTACTAACATTGCTGTGACTAGCTCACGTGGGGGAGGGAGAGGCAGAAGAGTGGTTCCCAAACTTTTACCTTCTCCTTCTCCTCCTCCTCCTCCTCCTCCTCCTCCTCCTCCTCCTCCTCCTCCTCCTCCTCCTCCTTCTTCTTCTTCTTCTTCTTCTTCTTCTTCTTCTTCTTCTTCTTCTTCTTCTTCTTCTCTTCTTCCTTTTGTTTTTTTTTTGCATGCACATCAAATAAGTATCAACTATTATTTCTCTGGCCCACCCATTTCCTGACTAATTCTTATCCACCAAACTCTCAGTTCCCTAGGTAAACCCTTTACTAAACTCATAAGTGTAAAACATAGTTGAATAAAAGAAGTAATGATGTGTCCAAAGGCAAAAAGCTAGGGATAAACTTCATCAATTAATCTTGAATGATTAAGAATGTCTTGGTTATGTTTCTGAATTGACTGTACCTTAAATATCAGAGTAAAGACTATTGTAGAAGGGCACCGGGGTGGCTCAGTTGATTAAGCATCCAACTCTTGATTTCAGCCCCAGTCATGATCTCAGGGTCGTGAGATCCAGCCCCACCTCTGGCTCCATGCTGGACGTGGAGCCTGCTTAAGAGTCTCTTTTCCCGGCAGCCCTGGATGGCTTGGTGGTTTAGCACCGCCTTTAGCCCAGAGTGTGATCTTGGAGACACGGGATTGAGTCCCATGTTGGGCTCCCTGCATGGAGCCTGCTTCTCCTTCTGCCTGTGTCTCTGCCTCTCTCTCTGTGTCTCTCATGAGTGAATAAACAAAATCTTAAAAAAAGAGAGAGAGAGAGAGAGAGTCTCTCTTTCTTTTCCCTTTGCCTCTCCCCTTACCTTTAAAATAAATAACTTTTTTAAAAAAAGAATACAGTGAAGCTTTGGCATCAGGTAGACCTGGCACCCAACATCTAAGAGCAGTATGATGTTAAGCGAGTCTCCTGACAGTCCAGAGTATCCGTTCTTATGGTGGTAAAATGTAGATAATTGTCTCTCTTTCTTAGGGTAGTTGTGAATAGTAAGGGAAATAATGAAGTGAAATTCAGAATCTGGCACAGATATAGTAGGCACTCAATATATGATAACTAGGCTGTGGCTCAGAGCCTAGGGCCAACTAGTATATTATTGGTGTCCTGGAGTTTTGCAACTCTGCTAGTTTCACCTTTATCCCATTCCCAAATAGAATAGGCTTGCCAGGCACATCCTAGGTATTTGAGGAAGAAGAAGGTAAATGTTGAAAACTGATTTTGCCTTGAGTTGTGATGGTCAGTAGGGGAATTTACCAAATATATACCATTTTACCTTCCTTTGAACATGTGTAGAATTTCATTTCTTGAGCACTATGCATGCCATTGAACAGCATGAATTTATTAGTTCCGTCTTCTGAATCATCAGCCAAAGTATGTTTGTGAGCATCACATCCACTCTGGAGATTGTAACCGCCAGCGCAAGACTTCTCCGGGGCTCTCCTGCAGCACAGCAACCATCAGAGATGCTCTAGAAGACAATTATTCTTTCAGCCTAAATTCCCATTGAACTAGAATGAGTGAAATTCTCATGCTAACTTGTGATAGATACATAGTAGGGGCAAGAAACAAAACATTTGTCTTTTCATAAACTACTGAGATTAAGGGATTGCTTGTTACTGCAGCATAATCCAGCTCATCCTGATTGTAAAATCAATCAGATTTTCCACAGTTCAATTTTATTAAACTCATTTCACCTAGGGGGACTTTTATTAATAGTTGCTCTCAAAAGATTTTCAGATCCATTGACCAGCATCTTATATATAAATCTGATCATCTTTCTTTTAAAATATTTTTTTATTAATTTATTCATGAGAAACAGAGAGAGAGAGAGAGAGAGAGAGAGAGGCAGAGACACAGGCAGAGGGAGATGCAGGCTCCATGCAAGGAGCCCGATGTGGGACTTGATCCTGGGACTCCAGGATCATGCTCTGGGCTGAAGGCAGGTACTAAACTGCTGAACCACCCAGGGATCCCCTAAATCTGATCATCTTATTTCAGATTGTTTTATACCATAGCATAGATTGGTAAGTAACAGAAACACAACCAAGTCCCTGTCCCCTCAATGGGATATCCTCACTGCCTACCACTCTTCTTCATAAACATTTCAGTCACTCTAGACTCCCTCCTGTTCTTTTGACAAACCGAACTCATCCTTGGAGACTTTGCTTTTCCAGGTCCCTCTAGACAACCTGAAACATTGTTCTCAAATATTGAAATATGGGGCTCCTTATTATTCAGCCTCTGCTCATATGTCACCTCCTCAGGTAGGTCCTTCCCAGTCAACCCAGGCACCATGATTTTATCCTGTTTTATGCCACTAATAGCATTTAGTACTAACTGCTTTTGTACTATTTATGTATGTGGTTGCTTGCTAGTTATCTGTATTCCTTTATGAACAAGATGGCCCTTTCGCCTGTCTTGCTCACTGCTAGGAAAAGACAGTGCCTAGAACAAGAATGACAGACAGAAAATGCTTGATAAATATTTATTTAATGAATAAAAATGAGAACATGAGACGTATATTCTTTCCTACTGTCGCTGAAGGGTATATTGCTACCTTTGACTGAGGACTTTGGGTATGTTCTACTGAAAACATGGAACCATCTGTGAGATGATTGTTTTACTTAAACACTTGACTTCCCGCCTCTTCTAGTCATCTGAGGCAGCAGTAGTGGCTATGCTTTCAAAAATATCCTCTTTATCCTTTTTCCTCCTGATGGTTCTAGGATTTCCTCTTCATCAAGAAACATTTGTGCTCCTCTCTGCCAATTTCATCTTGACTTGATCGGTCACCAAAAAAGAAAAAGAAAAAAAGAAAAAGAAAAAAAAAAAAAAAAAAACCTCTCATAGAAGTTCTGTTGTTTGGGTAATTTAAGCTTTGCAGATTTTGAAACTTTGTTTCAGTCAATTCTCTAGCATATTCTTCTCTAAATAACTTTTACTTGTTCCCTACTATATCGGACTTCTCATTTTCCTTTGAATGGAAGATTTCCAGGGCTTGCTAATTGCCCCCAGGCAAGCCTATGGAGGGCAGTAGACAGAAATGTTCATGCAGAAATTGAAGCTGCATACTTATGAATGCTGAAGCAAGCACACTTATGCAGTGAAAAGCCTAACATTTGACAAAGATATTTAATATATGGCCCCCGTTTTTAGTCCCATTGCTTAATTAAATGGCAACACAGTAATTCCACTTGGATGCTGTGAGCCCTGGGAATGAAGAGAGCCAATCACTTGTGGATATAGGTGGCATAGATGAAAGCATGCAAGATAGTGAGCTGGTCCATCAGGCATCTGTCTTCCAACAGGACTTCTGCAATATTCAACAGACATTTGCCTGTTTCCTCTCTTTTCTTAGAGACGTCGAGTAAATGCTGAGACTCAACCCAGACACTTTATTTTAAAAAAGGCATTACTTTTACACCCCAAGATTGCTAGAACTCATACAGCAATTCGGCCGTGTGGCAGATACAAAATCAGTGCCCAGAAATCAGTGGCATTTCTATAACACTAACAATGAGACTGCAGAAAGAGAAATTAAGAGAAATTAAGAGAAATTAAATTAAGAGAAAGAGAAATTAAGGAGTCAATCCCATTTACAATTGCACCCATAAGCAGAAGATACCTAGGAATAAACCTAACCAAAGAAGTAAAGGATCTATACCCTAAAAACTACAGAACACTTCTGAAAGAAATTGAGGAAGACACAAAGAGATGGAAAAATATTCCATGCTCATGGATTGGAAGAATTAATATTGTGAAAATGTCAATGTTACCCAGGGCAATATACACATTTAATGCAATCCCTATCAAAATACCATGGACTTTCTTCAGAGTTGGAACAAATCATCTTAAGATTGTGTGGAATCAGAAAAGACCCCAATAGCCAGGGGAATATTAAAAAAGAAAACCAGAGCTGAGGGCATCACAATGCCAGATTTCAAGCTGTACTACAAAGCTGTGGTCATCAAGACAGTGTGGTACTGGCACAAAACAGACACATACATCAATGGAACAGAATAGAGAATCCAGAAGTGGACCCTCAATCTGTGGTCAACTAATATTCAAAAAAGCAGGAAAGACTATCCACTGGAAAAAAGACAGTCTCTTCAATAAATGGTGCTGGGAAAATTGGACATCCACATGCAGAAGAATGAAACTAGACCATTCTCTTGCACCATACACAAAGATGAACTCAAAATAGATGAAAGATCTAAATGTGAGATAAGAATCCATCAAAATCCTAGAGGAGAACACAGGCAACACCCTTTTTGAACTTAGCCACAGCAACTTCTCACAAGATACATCTATGAAGGCAAGAGAAACAAAAGCAAAAATGAAGTATTGGGACTTAATCAAGATAAAAAGCTTTTGCACAGCAAAAGAAACAGTCAACAAAACTAAAAGACAATCTACAAAATGGGAGAAGATATTTGCAAATGACCTATCAGATAAAGGGCTAGTTTCCAAGATCTATAAAGGACTTATTAAACCCAACAGAAAAGAGACAAACAATCCAATCATGAAATGGGCAAAAGACATGAACAGAAATCTCACAGAGGAAGACATAGACATGGCCAACAAGCACATGAGAAAATGCTCCACATCCCTTGCCATCAGGGAAATACAAATCCAAACCACAATGAGATCCCACCTCACACCAGTGAGAATGGGGAAAATTAACAAGACAGGAAACCACAAATGTTGGCGAGGATGTGGAGAAAGGGGAACCCTCTTGCACTGTTGGTGGGAAATGTGAAATGGTGCAGCCACTCTGGAAAACTGTGTGGAGGTTCCTCAAAGAGTTAAAAATAGATCTGCCCTACGACCCAGTAATTGCACTGCTGGGGATTTACCCCAAAGATACAGATGCAGTGTGCAGGACACCTGCACCCCAATGTTTATAGCAGCAATGTCCACAATAGCCAAACTAAGGAAGGAGCCTTGATGTCTATCGAAAGATGAATGGATAAAGGAGATGTGGTCTATGTACACAGTGGAATATTCCTCAGCCATTAGAAACGACAAATACCCACCATTTGCTTCAACATGGATGGAACTGGAGGGTATTATGCTGAGTGAAATAAGCCAATCGGAGAAAGGCAAACATTATATGGTTTCATTCACTTGGGGAATATAAAAAAATAGTGAAAGGGAATAAAAGGGAAAGGAGAGAAAATGCGTGAAAATATCAGTGAGGGTGACACAACATGAGAGACACCTAACTCTGGGAAATGAACAAGGGATAGTAGAAAGGGAGGTGGGCAGGGGATTGAGGTGACTGGGTGATGGGCACTGAAGGGGGCACTTGGCGGGATGAGCACTGGGTGTTATGCTATATGTTGGCAAATTGAACTCCAATAAAAAAATAAATAAAAAGGCATTAATTCCATTATTCAGAAAATATTCCATGTTATGGACAGAGTGTGCAGAGGAAGTAATGGCTCACATTTGCAGTAATACTACACATTTGTCTCTAATTTGATTTACAGTAACATATACACATGTTCTTATTGAAAAAAATATTTCAAGTCCTTGTTCATCAAGACACCATCACTTTCCAAAATCAATTCTGCTTCCTCCCCAGAGGTTACTTTTATAAACAGTTGTGTGTGTGTATATGTGTGTATGTGTTATATGTAAAATGATGAACCTAAGATACAGAGCAATTTTTGAAGTATATAAAATATGATAATAATAAAGATGATGATGCCAATGATGTTTTTTAAGGGCTTTTCTCAATACCAGATGCTGTTTGAAGTGCTTTGTCTAGAGTCTGTTTGCTCATTCAATTCTCAAAAATAACTCTATGCAGAAAGGACCATTTTAGGAATGAAGAAAGTGGGGCACCCAGAGATTATGTAGCATATCCAAGGCCACCCTGCTGATGAACAAGTGAGGATGGGCCTGGGTAGTCTTGCTAGAACCAAAACTATTTTTTTTTTAGAACCAAAACTCTTAACCAGAATTTTATACCTAGTAGAGATCATAAGTCACACGAAATTGTTGCATCCTGGCTTTATTTCCTTTACCTCTATAACCAAGCAGTTTTCCTTAATGTTATTGTAAACACATTAAAACATCATGTTTTAAACTGTGTGCCTTTCAATTGAACAGATGTGTCCCAGCCACCTGAATCATCCTCTGATGTTGAACATCATAATATTGAATTGGCTTCTAGAGAAACCTGGACCTTCAGAAATGATATGTGCTTTTTTTTTTTCTCAAAGTGAGATCATTGCTTTTATAAATTTATCCAAAGAGTCCATGACCCAGAAAAAAAATCATGATAGATAATGTCTGTGCTTCTTTATTTATTCTTTAAAGGTTAATTTTTATTTGCATATTCAACAATGATTTCCTGAAAGTGATTAAAACATCGGGCAGAGGGATGAATCAGAACTGGTCTTCCTCCAGGACCCCTGACAGGATGCTCCCATGTAATTTTGATGGTGCCTTTGATTCTGAGATTCTGTGAGCCTCCAGGCTGCTCTGGCAACACTGGCCTGTGGTTTGTCCTTTGCTAAATTACCCAGAATCGTGACCACACAGCTCAGTACATCATTATCGGTTAAATAGCGCCTATATATTAATTCTCATCTCCCCCTCTGTATTGTGCATTCCTTAAAGACAAGGAGAGTGCCTTCCACATTTCTGGCTTCTCTCCCCAGCATTTCAACCATTGGTGAGCACAGGTCAATTGCTCAATGGAGGATCTTCAAGCGATCTTCACGAAGCCTGGTGCAAAGAAGAGAATCTGGGAGAGCTGAACTCGAGCCCCTACAACTCTACTTATTAGCTCTATGTCCTTAAGAAAGTCACTTTACCTGCTGAATCTTCATTTTTCTCACTTGGAAGTAAAGGAAAGCCTGTCTCTATCTTTGACCTTTGCTTGAAAATTGGAGATCACATAACGTTATGTGTCTGTCACATAAGGGGCTCCTTGTCAGTTTTGGGTCTTTTCTTTCTGAGTGGTTTTACCACCCATTGACTGGACCAAGTCAAGAGGCATGAAGAAGTGTTTCTCTGCCTGTAACCCCCAAATGGCCCCTTCCCTGCGCTGCACTGGAGTCAGAGAGCGGTTTCCCCCACGTCTTCCCATCTCTGCCATCTGCACAGCCAACTGTTCTCTGACTGCGGGCTTCCCGCTTACAGCCCCGCTAAGCAGGTGGAGCCGACGCCTGCCTCCTCTCTGCTTTGCATGCGGAATCTGATTGTGTTTGACAGGCTGCTCACGATGGAGAAAAACCCCATGAATTGGATTAAATGCTCTTTGTTTAGACTTTATTAGCCAAAGAGGCTGCTGCAAAATTAATTGGAGAATAAGCTGTAATCTCACACTGAGGCAGAGACTCAGCCCCCTGAAACGTGGCCTTGCTTGCGAGTAGGATATAGGTGGGGGAAGGGGATTCCAATTTACTGGTGGTCTTTGAGGAAGAAATGGGGATACAGAAGAGGACCGTCCTTTTCACGCAGACCTTCATCTGTCTGCTTGACACTTACAAATCAGGTCACCTTGGCAAGTTGCTTGATCTCAGATTCAGTTTCCTCATTTGGGATAACTATAGGGTTGTGATGGAGATCAAATAAAAATAAAAACACTTAAAGACTTTAACACAAATCCTCTCATGGGGGTGAGCACTCAATACATGTTACCTGATAGAAATTATTATGATTCTTGAAACTTAGCACATGCAGAGAAGTTCCCAGAGGGCTGAGCCTTCTCAATGTGGGCTTCTGAGATAGCTGTCTGATATTTTACAGTAATAGAATCCCAGAAACTTCTGCGAACTACTAGTTATCCTCCTATTTCACCTCAATTAGCCCAGAGAGAAGTGCCTTGTTTAGAGAAGAACAGGAATCCAGTGACAGTAGAGAAAGGTTTAAGCAGGCTAGTCTATGTTGTATTCACGATAATGTAGGGCAAGTGTCCAGAAACCACACAAATACCTCTTCTTTTTAATATTAACCTATTAAAGGGGCACCTGGGTGGTGGAGTTGGTTGAGCATCTGACTCTTGGTTTCAGCTCGGATCGTGATCTCAGGGCCGTGAGATCCAGCCCCATGTTGAGCTCTGTGCTAAGCGCAGAGTCTGCTAGAGTTTCTCTTTCCCTCTGCCCCTCCCTGCCTCTCTCTCTTTCTTCTTTCTCAAATAAGAAAATAAATATTAAAAAAAAAAGATTATCATGTTAAAAATACAAGTACA
Organism: Canis aureus; assembly: GCF_053574225.1. Lineage (NCBI taxonomy): Eukaryota > Metazoa > Chordata > Mammalia > Carnivora > Canidae > Canis > Canis aureus. The sequence continues at coordinate 43,850,407 of NC_135618.1, forward strand.
AGAAAAGACACTTTTTCATTCCCATTTGTCCCAGTTTATTAATTCAAATCTTACTTAGTTTTTTTTTTTTTTTTTTTTAAGAACTTTACAGGGGTGCCTGGGTGGCTCAGTAAATTAAGTGTCTGCCTTTGGCTCAGGTCATGATCCTGGGGTCCTGGGATGGAGCTCCACATAAAGCTCCCTGCCCAGTGGGGAGCCTGCTTTTCCCTCTTCCTCTGCAGCTTCCCCTGCTTATGCTTGCTCACTCTCTCTCTCTCTGTCAAATAAATAAAATCTTCAACAAAAAATTATCAGATTTTATTTATTTATTCATGAAAGACACAGAGAGAGAGAAGCAGAGACATGGCAGAAGGAGAATCAGGCAGGGAGCCCAATGTGGGACTCAATCCCGGAACTCCGGGATCACATCCTGAGCCAACGGCAGACGCTCAACCGCTGAGCCACCCAGGAGTCCCACTGGGCGCACATTTATATTAGCATAGTTATATTGGCTTTCTTGTGGATAGTGTTTGCATGGCATACCCTTGCCATGCCCTGATTTCTAACATCAATTTATCTTCACATCTGAGAAGTATTTTTGTAAGAAGACTATATCTACATATCTACATCTGTCTATACTTGATTCTGATCATCTTTGTCTTTTAATTTGGTTAATTCATCTATTTATATTTAATGTAATATATGATATTTTAGGTGTAAATTTACCACTGTACTATTTTCTCTATTTGTCCTGTTTATTCTGTGTCCCTTTTCTCTCTTCTATTTGACTTCTATCAGACTACTTTTGTTATGTCATGTCCCCTTTTACTGATATAATAATTTTACATACCTTTATTCTTTTAATATCTGGAGATTACAGTATGTATCTTTGCCCATAGTCAAGAGTGAGATACTATTTGCACTCCTTTCCTGATATCAGAACTTTAGTATACTTTAACTCCATTTATTCCCTCTCACCTTTTGTTATATAGTTATTACATATTTCTACATGTCTTTTAAATCACATAAGACAATATTATCATTCTTTATAGTCAGTAGATACACATTTTATACATATATCTGATCAAATACATTCAAAAATTTTCACAGGCCTTCATTACCTTTTGTGCTTCAATGTCTCCATCCAGAAATGATTTTTCCTGAGCCTGAAGAACTCTTTTTAAGTATTTTCTTTAGTTTAAGTCTGCTACAAATTATCTTACATTTTGTTTTCCTGAAAATGTCTTTAGTTTGCCTTCACTTTTGAAATATATGTATTTGCTGTATAGAATTCTGGGTTGATAATTACTTTTGTTCAGTGTTTGTATTCTGGTTTCCATATTTTTCCTGAAAATCTGCTGCCATATTTATTGTTATTTTTCTGAAGATAATGTTTTTATTTTTTCTGTTTGCTTTTACAGTTTTGTCTTTGGTTTTCCAGAGTTTTATGAAAAGGTCATCCAGTGGGTTTCTTTGTGTGAATCTGACTTGAGTTTGTAATCCATCTTGGTCTATGGCCATACCACCCTGAACGCGCCCGATCTCGTCTGTAATCCATCTTGAATCTGTGGGTTGATGTCTTTCATCAGTTTTAGACAATTACCAGTTCTTGTTTCTTCACATATTGCATCTGTCCCCTTCTGTCTGTCATACAATTCTGATATCCCAGATACATGTGTGTGAGATCAAAATACTGTGTTCCGTATATCACTTTTATTTTTTACTCATCCTTCTTCTTGAACTTCTTTCTGAATGCTTTCTAATGATTTATCTTCCAATTCATTAGTATTTTCTGTCTAATGACTGTTTTCTAAGTTACACATTACTCCAATGTTAATTACATTTTTTCTTAGTTTCTCTGTATTTGTTATCTGTCTACATTTTCTATCTTGTCCTTCATTTCTTGAATAACTATTGTTGATTTTCAGTCCATGTTTGATGTACTATGCAAAACATGGATCACTCCTCATTCCTTTTCTATTGTTTAGTTTTTCTGTTGGTCTCTTGGTAAACCCAGTAACTTTTGTATGAATGCCATACAATATATATTTTAAACATTGTAGAGGCTCTAGATGCTGTCTTCCTCCTAGAAGTATTTATTTAGTTTCTAGCAAGGAGTTCTAGTAGGGACAGATCATCAAAACACAGTCAGTAACCAAGATGTTTCAAAGTACATTTGAGCCATAAAAGACATTTCTATTTTATTTCCTCTCTGCTCTTGGGGTATAATCCTTCCACTGCCCAGTGAAATGCCTGCCATGTTTACTAGAGCTTCTCCACTCTGATGAATCCTGAACCCTAGTCCTTAACTTTTCTGAACTTTTGGTTAGCTTCTCAGCCTCCCCCCCATGACTTTCTGCCTGGTGTTTCTGCCTCTCATCCTGTCACCCACCCCTTACAAGTCAACACATAATTCAAGGGGAAAACTTAGCTTAGACTATCAGGCTCCATTGCTATACTTATTTTCTTTCTGGGATCTTTTCCACTAGTGTCCTGGTTGTCTGGATAATTCTGAACTTTATATTTTCTGTTTAGCTTCCACAATGCCAAGAAACTAGCAAAAGTTCTGGTCAACTTCTCTGACCCTTAGCAAATACTTTCTGCTCAGATTCTCAAACTTCTTGGACTGACCTCAGTAAGTTTCACTTAACTGTAGGACCTTGTCCCCATAAAGGCATGACTTCTCTGATAACTACCAAATGCCTTTTATTATAATATAGTATTTTTAGTTTTTGCTGGTGGGAGTGTTGATCTAATAGAATGTTGTTTTTCAGAACTACAAATGGATATTTGGGTCTACATTTCAAGCTGTGGAATTTGTGAGGATCTTAAATTTCTTGTCTGTGTCTCCAAATTGAGTCCCACAACTCAGAAGGTAATGTGCTGAGGTTTCACTAGGGAACCCCTCAGATGAAGCCCCATTTTGTTGCAGTGATGGAAACGGAGGGCTTTCAAGATTGCCGTCTGGCTCTCTGGCAGCTCTGCACCACACACTCTCCTCTTCAGAGAGAACGCCTTGTTCCATATGCTCCCTGAGACGGGAAGCTCTGTCCAGGGCCTCTTTCCAAACACAAGCACGATTTCCCACGTGGATAATTTGGGAGTTTTGTCTCTTCAGGCTTTACTCTGAGTCATCCAAGGTCAGCTCCCCTAGCGGTTCTTAGGTTCATGCCTTTGGAAGGCATGGCACTAGCTTCCAAGAGTCAAGAGTGGATTCCTCTTTCTAGGCCTGTTTCCTGTCTTTCGGATACACACACTACTCCAGTTCCTTCTACCTCTCAGTTTATGTGTCTGAAACCTTTCATTCCTTCATTTCTAAAGGCAATGTGGCTGAGTTCTGTTGCCTAAATTCAGGCTTCCACCTCCAACATACCATCTCTCACCTTGGGTAACTGCAAACTGCTATTTCTCTGGCTTAATCTCTCCCACCCCTCACCCACCCACCCTCCACTCAAACCAGCTTCTCTGTAATATTTCCAAAATGCACCCTTGGGCAGGCTGGCAGCCCTGGAAAGGATGGCAACATGATATGCAAGTGTTCTTGTACTTCATTCACAGAAGGAAAGACACCCTACAGTCCCTCCCAAGAACAATCTGTAAATATCTACCTCTAAAAAAACTGTACATACTCTTTACTCTGAAGGTCCAGGTCTGCTAATTTACCTTTGGGGATCCTAGTTCAGTACATCCATTGCAACATTGTTCACCATAAAGATTGGAAAAAACCTAAATGATCATTGGCTGATGCTTTTTAAATAAATTATGCTGACTCCAGCAGGAGTGCCTTATGACTTAAAAAAAAAAAAAGCATAAGGTAAATGCTTAAGTTCTTTTATGGATCAATTTGCCGAGATATCTTTTTAAGTGAAAAAATACAAAGGCAAGCTATAGAGCAGCATAAAGAGGATAATCCTTTGTATGTTAAAAAAAAAAAAAAAAGAAGTGACAGGAAAATACATTATGCACTTCTTCACTTATGTTTATCATCTTCCTTTCCATACAATGTGACCTCCATGAGTACAAAGGCTTTTTGTCTTTTTCTCTATTTTGCTCCTGATATCTAGACATAATAAATGCTCAGTAAATATTTGTTTCTTAGTGGATCAGAGAAAGGGCCTGTGTGACGGGTTCCAGTGGGGTACAGGGGAGAGAAAGACTTGCTTTTGTTCACCGTTGGCCCTACAAATCCCAGCATGGAGAAGCTTCGTCCCCCATCTCCTCACCCCGAGCTCTAACCACCGGCCACCCTAACCTACTCATGGCATCCTGACACACAGGGGGTGTCCATGGGGAACACAGTGAGTAGGTGCCTTGGCACATCTCCTTGGGCAGCCTCCTCAACTATTCCACTAAACTCTTGCTTTTCTAGTTTCACTTACTGACTCCATCCCCTCAGTTGCAAAAATATTTGTTCCTTCCTCTGGATTTCTGGGCTTAAGAAATATCTTTAGCTCTTCTCAAGATATCTAGAGCTTAACTGTGACCCTCCCTCCCCAGAAGCTGCAATGTTCTACCCAACAGAGACCAGCTTTCACTTATCTTCACATAAGAGAGCACCTAAAAGGGTGTTCAGCAAACAGTAGGTGTCAATCGGTGTTGAAGAATGCATGAAGAATGCATGAGTTTTGTTAAAGCTCTGGCATGGAAACAGCCCAATGTCCATCAACTGAGGAATGGATAAATAAAATGTGGTATATCCATACAGTGGATTTTTTTTTTTTTTGGCCATGAAAGGAAATTAAGTATCGATACACAGCACAATATGGATGAACCTTAAAATCATTATGCTAAGTGAACAAAGCCAGTCACAAAGGACCACAGATTATACGATTTCATTTGTCTGAAATGTCCAGAATAGGGAAATCCATAGATATAGAAAATAGATTGGTGGGTTTCTGGGGCTGGGGAGGATGGGGGGCTGGGGCAGGAGTGTGGGGGGGACTGCTAAGGAGTGTGGAATTCCCTTTCAAGAAATGAAAACTTTCCAAAAATCGATTGTAGTGATGCATGTACCAGTCCATAGATATACTAAGAGTCATTGAATCATACATTTCAAATAGGTGTTGCTTGGTGTATGAATTATATCTCAATAAAGCTGCTTAAAACTGGAAGAGAATGAGGGAGTGAAGAAGTGAATCATGAACAAAATTAATACAGGTTCATGAGGTATCTCGGTGGGTAAAAAGCCTCTCTCAGCTGACTCCCTAAAACTGCCAGGAGGATCCCTCCTAAATTAATGAGTTATATATACAACAAATATCATCAAGTCTGTATGTACCTTCACAGGCCAGCTACTAGGGATACAGAAGTGAATTAAGCAGAAATATTCTCTACCATCATGGAGCTAATTACTTAGGGGGATAGCCTGATATTTAACAAAGTATTACCCCAAAGGTTTTATTATTATTATTATTATTATTATTATTATTATTATTACTGCAATTGCATTAAAAGCTGCAAAGGGAAAACATCTCAAGCACCAGCAGAGCATTAGAGAATATTGCTGGTCCAGTCGGGACGAAGCCCTCGTGATCAGATAACTTTCAGGCCCCAAAGCCCACCTGTGCCTGGATATTTTCTGATAACATTGCCTGACCTTGCCTCCCTCACAAACACACTGAGCTTTGTAAAGGATCGGAGAGCCTGCTCTGGAAGTCGCCTGCCCTGTCACTGCTGGGATAGACGGCCCTACCTGAGGCGCTGAAGAACACCCAGGAACTTGGCCCTGACACTATTCTTTGATACAAACTCCACGTCTGCCTTCCAACATCCAGCTATGTGGATAGATAGCTTTAATTACACCGGTCCTGCAGGACCCGTCCAGGCCTTCACTGATGCATTTCATTTCCTTCTGCTAAGGGTCCTGATGCCGGGTGATATAACTCAACAGAAGATTTCCCCAGGAGGGATTTCGAAAAGTAGACCTCGAGCTTTGCTAACACAGCAGGTATTGACCGAGCTGGGCCCACTCTGCCTCCTTTCTTAGAGCTGTGACTTCACAGCTCCAGAAACACATGAAAATCTCATCAAGCCAGTTTGGGGCTGAAACTCTCATATTCCCCCATGGTCTGTGGGATGGATTCCAGTTCCTAGGGTTGCATACACAGCCCTCTGCATCTGGCTCCTCCCGCAGGACCCAGCCCCCAACCACATGCTACTCACCCTCCTCATCCTCACCACTGGTATGAATGCGTCCTTACCGGATACTACACACTGCACATAGCCCTATGTGTGAATTCGCCTCACCTCACCCTCTGACGACCCTCGAGGCTGGGAAAATGCTTACCTCCAATGCACAGATGAAAAAAACGGAGCCTGGTTGTTTTAGCCAATAAGCAGTAACACCCGGATTTCAACCCAGGTGGTGAGACTAGGATTCTCATCACTTCACTATTTCATGTAAGCAACACCAAATTGCTTGCAATTCCCCCAGTGTGCAATTTTCCCCTGCCTCTGGGCAGGATTAGATCTGCTTTTTTGCAGGGCTGGGACCTTATACAGTTTTAGAGGCCGCTCTTTAAGGAAGAAACAAAAAAAGAGAAATAATAAAAATTTAGGGATTCATGTGAACACTTATATCGCATAATAAAAAGATGACAAACTACAAATTTTAAAATGCTGAAAAATACCACATTTTCAAAAATTCAGCAAAATAACTCTTCTCTATAATTTTTTTCACATGAAAGTCCATAAACCATAATATAATTTCCTTACATTTTCTTGTGTTTGTCCTTATTAATCACTTCTTCATATGCCCCAAATTTTGTGATGTCATTTTCTACAAAGAGAATGGAAAAATAATTCAGCCTCTCCTCAGGGGCAGACATTGGAAAACCAAGGCCCGAGGCCACCTGCTATTTTTATAAATGAACTTTTCTTGGGGTACAGTCAAAACTGTTTGCCTATTGTCTACGGCTGCTTCCTTCCTACAAGGAGACAGAATTGAGTACTTGCGATAGAGAACATGTAACTACAAAGTCTGAAATGTCTGCTATCTGGCCCTTTTACATTAAAAAAAAAAATCACCAACTCTGTTCTCCAACAACAGTCTCTGAAGGGGAACATTTCAGAAAGGTGCTCTGAAACTTAGTTTCATTTACTTCCCCTTTCATATTTTGCTCACTCTAGGCCAGAAATGTCCTCTACTCTAGACCTCTCCTTAAGATTGAGCTCAGATGTGTCCTTCTGGGAAGGTATTCCCTGACCCTTTCCACCAGCCCACACCAAGAGCCACTCTTCTCTGTGCCACAGTTCCAATTACACACCCCTCCATTTATTGCAGGGGGAAAAAAATCATTGCTCTAAGCTTCCCTTCAACCCAAGGTTGGGAATATGATGGTGTAGGTTGGACTGGGGTTGAGTATCCCAAGACTAAGAGGGTCCACAGTGATTTGGGAAGACTAACAGCCATATTAACTATCAGCCTCATATCCTTCCTCCCTTTGTTACTGAGTAGCAAAAAGTGATTTTGTTCACAGTATTGGTCTGTCAAGTTCAGTCGCTACATTTTCAGCCTTATTTGTAGTTCTAGTCAATGAGATATAAGTGGAAGGTGTTATTTGGGGTGTTGAAAAAGGCTACTACTAAGAACTGCCTTGGTTTGGAGTTAATTCCATTCTTTGTCATCACCACCCTTCCTCCTTTTGGCTTTTATAAATATGGGTGCAACGGCTGGAACCCCAGCAGCCATCTTGGGCTGTGAAGAGAATTTGTGGTTGCAAATTAGTGCTAGGGTTAGTAAAATAGAAACATAGAAGGTACTCCATGTCCCTCCCAGCTGACCCTGTGGAGCCAAGAGAGTTCTGAACTATCTACCTTCAGACTATTCATGTTAATGAATAAATCCTTGCCTGTTCACGTCTTTGTAAATGAATCTCTCCTCCTAGTAGCCCAGAGCAACTCTTAAATGTACAGGGACAAAATTCTTAGATTATTTAATCAAAAAGGAGGATGAGAAATACTTTGGAACTATTGAACACAAAGAGCATTAGAATTATGTCATATGGAAAAAAAAAGAATTATGTCATATGGTTTTGAAAATTAATGATAATTGACATTGTCATCAGATGCCAAACAAATTACGCCATGAGAGAGAGGTTATCTTAGAGTATGTTTTCATCGAGATACTGTTTTGCTGGAAACAACTGAAAAATCTAACCTATGGGTGTTTAGTTAAAAAAAAAAAAAAAAGGATTCATTGATTCCTGTAACTGGGAAGAATGGAAATGGATCCAAGGCATCAGATGATTCATTACCTTTTATCTAAGTTTCTCACTCCTTGTTCCAATGATTTTTACCATATGACTGGGAAGCAGAGAAGCAAGCTTAGCCAAAAGCAGATAAGGCTGACAATTCTCTCATTTAGAGCCTAGTGGAATGATTACTTTTCTAGAATCCATGGAGAAAAACTTCACAGAAGATCTCTGATTGGCCAGTTAAAATCATACACCCTCTTCCTATGCTAATTAGTGTTGTCAGGGAGGAGCAGGGGCACTGGCCTGTCTGGGTCACGTGCCATCGCATGTCTTCAGGGAACAGCATGCCATGATTGGAAGCCCCTCCAAAATCCTGTAGGAGACACAAAGCTGTGGAACTAGTCAAAACCATAGTACTTTGTGTCTGGTGTAAGAGAATGGTCTAGTTTCATTCTTCTGCATGTGGCTGTCCAATTTTCCCAGCACCATTTATTGAAGATACTGTGTTTTCCAGTGGATAGTCTTTCCTGCTTTGTCGAATATTAGTTGACCACAGAGTTGAGGGTCCACTTCTGGATTCTCTATTCTGTTCCATTGATCCGTGTCTGTTTTTGTGCCAGTACTGCACTGTCTTGATGACTACAGCTTTGTAGTACAACCTGAAATCTGGCATTGTGATGCTCCCAGCTCTGGTTTTCTTTTTTAATATTCCCCTGACTATTCGGGGTCTTTTCTGATTCCACACAAATCTTAAGATGATTTGTTCCAACTCTCTGAAGAAAGTCCATGGTATTTTGATAGGGATTGCATTAAATGTGTATATTGCCCTGGGTAACATTGACATTTTCACAATATTAATTCTTCCAATCCATGAGCATGGAATATTTTTCCATCTCTTTGTGTCTTCCTCAATTTCTTTCAGCAGTGCTCTGTAGGTTTTAGGGTATAGGTCCTTTATTTCTTTGGTGAGGTTTATTCCTAGGTATCTTCTGCTTTTGGGTGCAATTGTAAATGGGATTGACTCCTTAATTTCTCTTTCTTCAGTCTCATTGTTAGTGTATAGAAATGCCACTGATTTCTGGGCATTGATTTTGTATCCTGCCACACGGCAGAATTGCTGTATGAGTTCTAGCATCTTGGGGTGGAGTCTTTTGGGTTTTCTATGTACAGTATCATGTCATCTGCAAAGAGGGAGAGTCTGACTTCTTCTTTGCCAATTTGAATGTCTTTTATTTCTTTTTGTTGTCTGATTGCTGAGGCTAGGACTTCCAGTACTATGTTGAATAGCAGTGGTGAGAGTGGACATCCCTGTCTTTTTCCTGATAAAGAAGATGTGGTCTATGTATACAACGGAATATTACTCAGCCATTGAAATGACAAATACCCACCATTTGCTTCAACGTGGAGGGACCTGGAGGGTATTATGCTGAGTGAAATAAGTCAATCGGAAAAGGACAAACATTATATGGTCTCATTCATTTCGGAAATATAAAAATTAGTGAAAAGGAATAAAGGGAAAGGAGAGAAAATGAGTGAAAATATTAGTGAGGGTGACAAAACATGAGAGACATCTAACTCTGGAAAAAGAACAAGGGGTAGTGGAAGGGGAAGTGGGCGGGGGGTCGGGGTGACTGGGTGATGGGCACTGAGGGGGGCACTTGGCGGGATGAGCACTGGGTGTTATGCTATATGTTGGCAAATTGAACTCCAATAAAAAAAATTTTTAAAACATAGTACTACTCAGAGGGTGTCTGTCTTTCCCCAGCCAACTGTTAACTCTTGGGGAACAGAGGCCAAGACTATTTTAGGTACAATCTCTTTGGTACATGGAAGACGTCCTACAGATGAATGCTCCGTGAATGGGGTGTTTACATTTTCAAAAACGAACACTTAGTTTTGGTATTTTGTAATAATAGAAATATTAGCCATTTGTGAACTGCCTCCTATGCCAGGACTTCTTCTTCTTCTTTTTTTTTTTTTTTTTCATTTAATCCTTAAGACAATTCCAGTTTGCTAGTAAGGAAAGTAGGGTTTAGAGTCATCTTCCCCTACCTACATGACCTCATCATATTCCATTCTCATCTGAATACAAGATCCATGCTTTTCCATGATAGAATACTAGCTCTGAAGGTGTTCCTTGTGGCACACCCTATCACACATCCATGATTGCTTTTGTTTGTTCTTCTCGAGTCATCTTAGTGATCATCAACACCAGGGAATTTCAAATCCAGTTACTTGTAAGAATCACCTTATGTGCTTATACTGATTCCTGGGCCTTATTCTTGGGGATCTCGATGGGATAATTGTGGAGTAGGACCCAGTAATCTGTATTCTTGTTATTAGTATGAAATATTGCAAGCAGGACACCTGGGTGGCTCAGTGGTTGAGCGTCTGCCTTTAGTTCAAGGCGGGATCCTGGAGTCCTGGGATCGAGTCCTGCATCAGGCTCTCCACAGAGAGCCTGCTTCTCCTTCTGCCTGTGTCTCTACCTCTCTCTGTGTGTCTCTCATGAATAAATAAATAAAATCTTTTTAAAAAGGAACATCTTAAAAATATATATATTGCAAACAAGCAAAACTTACAGAAAACAAAACAAGCATTCATGCATTTACTACCAAGCTTAAAAATAATCATGTCATGGGGCACCTGGGTGGCTCAGTCAGTTAAGCATCTGCCTTCTGCTCAAGTCACAGTCCCAGGGTCCTAGGATCAAACCTACGTCAGGCTTCCTGCTCAGCAGGAAGTCTGCTTCTCCCTTTTCCCTCTCCCTCTGCCCCCTTGCCAGGTCATGCTCACGAGCTCTCTCTCTCAAATGAATAAAATATTCAAAAAAATAATCATGCCATGGACATGTATAAAGTCCCTGCCATGCTGGTCTCTGCTAATATTGAACTTTTACCCTTCCCAGAGGCAAGTAGCCTTCATCCTGAATTTCATGTTTACCTTTCTCATCTATGTTTGCATACTGTTACTATGTACAGGGATGTCCACAGGTAATTTATGGTATCATTTTGCATCTGTACTGTGTACATTATTTAACTCTACATTCTCTTCCAAAGTTTTCTTTGATCTCTCAGTTGATACTTTGGGATGTAGCCATATTGATGAAGGTAGCACCAGTTCCTTTGTTTTCACCACTGTGTGATAGTCCAGAGTTTGAATTTACCACAACTTATTTAGCCACTTTGTCACCGATGGACATTAAGACATTGACAAACTTTCACCTTTATAGTGTTGCAGTGAACATTTCTGGGCATGTCCCCTGGTTTGCATGCTTGATAGTCTCTTTAGGTTCCATTCCAGATCAAAGGGAATGGGAAATCCGTATTTTTTTCAAAACTGCTCAGTTGATTCTACTGCGCAGGAAAATGACAGAACTACTGAGTCTGTGCCAGCCACAAAATGCCATACCTCAGTTCTTCTCAAATTCTAATATGCAAATCAATCTCCTAGGGATCTTGTTAAAATGCACATTCCAATTCAATAAATCTAGCATAGGGTGTGAGATTCCGAATTTCTAATGAGCTCCCAGGTGATGCTGATGCTGGAGCTCCACAGACCATTCTTTGACCATAAAGTTCTAGCAGAATAAAAATAAAAGTCCATTCTTTCAACGAAGTTGATTAGGTACTGACTATGGCTGAAGGGCAAAATATGTGGGGAGGAGTTGGAACACTAAACACATATTTCTTTTGATCTGAGATAGCCCCAGGTTTTTTTTTTAAGATTTTTAAATTTTTATATATAGAATGAACATGAGCAGGGGGCATGACATAAGGAGAGAGAGAATCTCAAGCAGACTCTCCACTGAGCACAGAGCCTGACATGGGGTTCGAGCTCATGACTCTGAGATCATGAACTGAGCTGAAATCAACAGTTAGATGCTCAACCAACTGAGCCACCCAGGAGCTCCAAGATAGTCCTAGCTTTTACCTAGTACTCTCTGTCTCCATTTGGTGACAAATATCATGGTTGTCCCTAAATGAGGCAGTTTCTGAATCCTGTGCCAAAAGAAGAGAAGCTTTAGGAACCAGTAGCTTTCTGAAAGTGAAACTCTCCACCCAGTGATGGAAGTTGGGGCGTCAGAACTAGATTCACCTTCAGCATCTTCTTCAGGGTAAAATGAGAAGTCCCAGATGTTATTCTCACCAAGGTACACCCATCAGCTCCAAATTGTGAGCAAGCAAGAAGAAAATATGAAACTTAGCTGTTTCACAAATTTTTCTCCTTTAGAATTCTAAGATGTTACCGAATTGATTTTTATACTGAATGATATCATCATGGGGGGATACAAACACTAAGCCCAAATAGAGGCAATGATTATAGAGCATGAATATCACTGAAGACATGATGGTTTGGATTTTGAGTATAATAATGGTTAAACAGTCTTGTAAAGACTATAGAAATTGGAGAGCTGTGTCCTCACTCTTGCAAGAGGATGCTTGATGCCTTGAGTAGAGGTGGAACAAGCACTTGACTTGGAGTCTGGTATTGGGCTCAGCTTCCATTAGCCATATGGCTTTGGGAAAGCCATTTGCTTTACTGCACTCTTGATTCATTTGTACCTACAATAGGAAACCTTTTTTTTTGTCTGGAAAAGACTTCAGAAAAACCATGTTACAGATGAAGATTTGTACAGGTAGAAATACACATGAATTTCTCAATGTCACACAGCCAGTGTGGGTTTATAGAGCTTTGCCCAAAAAGAAGATTGCACATATTCTGCTAAAAACACCTAGTTATAAAGATTGAATTGTCATAAATGCATCTCAGCTTTTACAGTTCCATTTGATCTTTATTAACTCAGAAAAATATAGAACATTATAATTAGATAATATAGGATTATCCATATGATAAGAATTAACCATTGCATTTGTTTCAGGCGGGCCAGATACAAATGCCAAATTCCTCTAAGTGCCATAGCTCCCAAGCCTCTTTATGCAATAATTATTGACTTCTTGTTTATAAGCAGGCCTGAAAGTAATGTCTCTTTTTAATTAGTTTCTTGATGACTTTCTTTTTCTTTTTTAATTAAACAATGCCACAGACAAACTTTTGAAACTAAAGACACTTTAATGGATATGATCTGTCTGCCTTTCTTTTTCTGACTGTATTCATTATAGGCAAATCAATGAAAATTGATAAACTCGTGATGGAAAAAAGGAATGTATTTGTATTCATTACAGGGGTTTGGAGATAATAATAAAATGGAATGTTGTTATAGTGAGATATAAACCCAACCTACGAAATTGTTCAATATGAGAATAGCTAGATACATTTCATTACCATGATAGGGAGCAGCTCAGAAGCGGAAGCCAATAATTTTAAAAGTCTTGAGCACAGGGTTATGCTGACTATACAGTTCAATACGTTAATTGACAATAAATCCTGCTTGCCTCTAAAAGGCACTTGACTAGTCATTTTCAAGATGGTCATGATTTTTTATGATGCGGAACTTTTAATTTACAGGGATGATAAAAATAGATTTACTTTCACCCACTTGTATTTGATTTAATTACCTAATCAACTATAAATCAACTACTAGTGAAAAAGTAATTTAACATAGATGATATTTGGCTGTCATAGTTTTGGGTTACTGCTAGGAGAGTTTGGTGAGTGGAGAGGAAAGAGACTATGGCAGGTGAGTCTTCTACACTTTTCTCTAAAGTCCAAAGGAAGTCTGTAGAGTGGAAATTAGGTAGGTTGGCTCCATCTTCAAAAACACTAGTGACATTTTACCTACTTGGTTCTTAACCAGATACATCTTGGAGGGGTGTGATGGTGCCTCATAGAGGGGAAATTGGGACTTGATTATTTTTTTAGCATTCTCCAGCTTTCATATGCTATCATATTGCCCCTAGTGACAAGTTAGATAGGAACCTGAGATGAAAGTGAAGATTGACCATGGAAAATAGAGGCTCAGCACAATAGAACCTGCAAAGGTAAATGTCTCATTGGTAGATGGTGACTATTTATGGTTAAAGTAGAAAGACATGGTTTCCTGGGATAATTAGAAGCTCTAAAGCCCGAGTGTCAGAAAACCTGCTAGAAAGTTTCTCTCCAGGCTTGATCAGACAACTCAGACACTCCCCTTTTCTATTTGCCTTTCCAGTAAATCAAAATCCGTGGCCCTTTAGTGACCATATGCCAATTACTTGCTCCTAAAGGTAAATCTCATCTTGTCACTAGGCTGCTCAAAAGTCTTCTGGGTTTCCCATCATACTCAAGATAAAGTGTAAACTTTCAAATTCTTAGTCAATACTCCCTCATAAGTTCCAAAAATTCTGAAGGTCTTTCAATTCCTGCAAAATTATGATTTATTGGCTTGCTGGATGGCTGGATGGATGGAAAAATGACTGTGTAGGTAGATGGATGGGTGGATGGACGGATGGTTGGATAAATGGATAGGTGGATGGATGGATGAGTAGACCAGTTAATGAATAATAGATCATCTAGTTAATAGATAGATAATAATATATAGATGTAGATAGATAATAGATATGATAAATAATATAAGAATAGATCAATTAATTGATAAAATTTCCTTGTTATTCCTAGGAATATTTAGACCTCATCCCTGAAATATCTCCTGTGGTTGTAACTCATTCTTCTCCTTTCTACATCTTAGAAATGCCAGTGTGACTGAATCACATTTATTTGCCAGCCACTGAGATGGTTATGCCTTTTGGTGAAGCTTAATCATTCTTATTGTCCTAACCTGTCATGTGGTTTAGCCTCTGGGGGGCCTTGAGGTCCTGGTGGTGGAAACTATTTTCCCTGATTCACGTTACACTTAATGATCTTTGTCAGATAATGAGACAAAAGATTCTTAGCATTTTTCTATGTCCACACTTCCATTTTCCTTGGAGTCAACCCTTAACACCTATCTCTTAACTAGAGATGAGCACAGTCCTTGGCTGAATATAATAAGACCAAGATGAGTGACAGGTTTTAAACTGAGTCAGTCAACAGATTTTCAACTTCTAACATGAGACTTTGCCCCCAGGTTTGGTGATGATCTCCAGTGTTAATTTCTCCCAAACTTCATATTGGTTTTGCAGTAACAAAAATGCTTTATACAAAAAAAGTTAATAATATTTGAAGCTATATAACGGATACAATGTGTTCATTATTCTATTACATTTGCATGGATGCATGGAATTTATTCTTTCATCTGGTTGAGCTCTATATATTAAAATGAGCAAATATGTGAAGCACATGATGCCTAAAATATATGTGTGTGTTTATATCTATTATTGAAAGGAAGATATAATAGCCCAATTATATTTCAATACAGAAATATTATCCACAATGCAATTATTTTCATTTCTATATGCCCTACCCTAGTCCAAGAGCATAGACCCATAGTTTTACAGAATGGCATTAATATTGCCCAGGTCATTTTGTGTTCTGCTTTGTTCATTTTATAGTTGATCAAAAACATTCTACATATTTCCACCCAGTTTTCATAATGATAATTTTTAATATCTGCAAAATATCCTATCACGGTGATGGAACATCAGTGAGTCCATCATCCCCCTATGGATGGACATTTTTATTGTTTGTGTCTTTTTGTTGTCATTGCAGATAATGCTGCAAAGACTAATAAAACATGTGCATATAGAAAGTCTGATTAAAATTTCTCATCAATTTTTCCCCTCTCCAAAGAGTATCTGATTATCTCAGAGCTCATTATGTCCCTAATTTCTATTTTCATTTTCTTTTTTCACAGTTTCCATACCTATTAGTCACCTCTCTTAATATTTTTGTAGTCCTCCCTTCTCCAGCTTTCTCTAAGGAGAAACAAATGTGGTCTGCACAATAATACGGACTTGGAGTCAGACCAACCTAAATTCACACGCTCCATCCACCACTTTAGTAGCTGCAAGAATTTAGAAAAATGATTATTTCCAGCCTCCAATGTTCTCATCCACAAAACAAGAACAGTACCAATATTATGAAGGTTTATCATAGAGCTAACTTTAAGATAACTTCTACTGTTACTCTTAATATTTTTGTTATCATTTTGTTCGGAGAGCTTCAAAGGTTAAACCCAGAGAGCATAGGATTAGGCCTGAAAATCATCATGGAGAATACTTCTTGGTTTGGTTCATTTGTCTGCTTGTTCTCTTTTTTCCTTTCTATTTAAATAACCAGAGAAAGCACTGTGCTGGCAAGGGACCAATCATAGGGTGTCTGTGCCTAGCTAGCCTAATCATCCTTCTTGAGGATTCTTACATGCTCTTACATGATATTCATTTTTTTAAAAAATCAAGTTTAAATAAATAAATAAATTTACCCTCAGTGAATTGGGATTCTACATTTTTCATAACCATGATGATTCACTGAGATGGTGTTGAAGTTTTTACTATTGTAAACGGCGTTGTGATCAATAAGTCTGAGTCTAAAACAATTTCTTAAAATCAGGGATATTTCCTTAGGAGGAATTCCTGCATTTGGATTAACTATGTCTGGCAATGTAAACATTTTAAATGTGATTCATTTTGAAAGTATTATGTTTTTTTTTTTAAGTTTTGTACTAATCCTTTATACCTGCTAACCCCTCTTATGTGCAATAAGATGATTCTAGAAGAAAAAAATAGAATAAAATGCTTCAAAGAAGTAAACTCAGTTCAAAACTACAAGGTGCATGTTCTGGGAAATGTCATACATGTTTCCTCTTATACTCTGTTGTATCAGACTGTGTTGCTATGTGAAATAACAAAATAAATACTGTTTTCATAGTAAAAAATAAATAAATAAAAATAAAAAACACAACCTGTAGCTTCTACTTAGCAACATACAAGACTTGTAAATTAACCTGGTGAGTGATATTAAAATGGAGGAAAAATTTTAAAAAAGGACATTTACTTTACTGGAAAATGCCACGGACTGGACTGAAATACAATAAATCTTGATTGGGTTCAGTATAATTTTGTCTTGTTTTGTGCATCTCACAAATGCCAGCCAAGGAGTTGATGGTTGCAAAAGATAGTCTGTGTTCAAACTTTCTGGTTCCTGAAAGCGTTGGTTGTGGCTACTGTCATTAAGAAACAGTGGTTTCCTTTCACTTTTAGTGGTGAAAATTTTTTAGACTAGCATGTCAAGTGCCTAAGCTTGGCACTCCCCCCAACTTTGTCTCTTTCTGTGTCTCTCTGCCTCTCTGTCTCTGTCTCCCACCCCCGCCCCACTACCCAGGCAGCATATCGCTCTCTGTACTGTCAACTGTTCACCTTTGCTAATGAGCAGTTAATGGGTTTTGCCATCACTGGAGGCGCCAGCACAAACAAGGCTGTTGGATCACAGGCTGGCCTGGTGTACTGTAATCGTGCATATGGGATCCTCAAATCCAGCCCCTGAGCCATGTCCTCATTTCCCCAATTCTTTCCTGGAGTATAGTGTGTTTAGAAATACGGCTCTGTTTTAAACCCTCCGATCCACCACTTATCTGGCTACATCCTCTCCTCTTGGAATTGATAACATGTTGACTCTGAGTCATAATGGTAACTTCCTCGTGAACATCTGATGTTGTGAAATTAACAAAGACGAGAACTCCCCAACAGTTGAAGCCAAGAAATGAATTATAAAAATGTACTTCAGTCACAATACCAGAGAGAATCCGGTTATGAATTAGTAACAGATGGGAAAATACTATTCACTTCCAGTTTTACATAAATGTCTATAATGCTTGTTCTGATCATAAGTTTTTATTTCTTTCAGAGCTTCGTTATGGTTCTAGCAAGATTCACCATTAAAAAATAATAATAGTAAAAAGAGTGGGTTGGGTAAATGCTATTTTTCTTGTTCTTCCTTCTCTTCTTACTAAGTAAAAAAATAATTCAGGTGAAAGAAAGATGTATTATTTCATCCCTTACTTTTTGTTTTGCAAAACAAATTATTATATGTTCCCCTAAACCACTTAGTCAATGGCAGGTTTTCGTTTTTGTTGTTGTTGTTTTTGGTTTTTGTTTTGTTTTTTTTTTTTAAGATTAGCATCTATGATATGAAAGGGAAGTGTTTCTTTAATGGAGCCTCTATCCCTCCTACCACACTACTATTGCTCTCGGACAAGCTTAGAAAGTAAAAATCTTTAGTATTTGCTGCAAACTTTTGATGTAAAAACTGTCTCCATAAATATGTGTCTTACTACTGGTATCAGATCCCTTCTCAGACATGTATTTTTCTCATAAGCAGCATTGGTTAACTCACAGATCAAGAAAGAAGATAAAGACCCTTTGGTCTGCAATTTGGTAAACGCCTGGTCTTTTGTCCAACCCTATTCGCTCTCCTTTAGCTTAAAAATCCACCTCACTGAGACTTTCTAGCTGTCCTCTGCAGTGGAGCAGACCTGCACTTTCTTTCTTTCTTTCTTTCTTTCTTTCTTTCTTTCTTTCTTTCTTTCTTTCTTTCTTCTTTCTTTCTTTCTTTCTTTCTTTCTTTCTTTTTTTTAAAGATTATATTTATTTACTCATGAGAAACACACAGAGTGAGAGGCAGAGACATAGACAGAGAGAGAAGCAGGCTCCATGCAGGGAGCCCGATGCAGGACTCGATCTCCAGACCCTGGGATCACACCCTGAACTGAAGCCAGACGCTCACCTGCTGAGCCACCCAGGTGCCCCCAAACCTGCACTTTCTAAGGCAAAGGCATTCTCCAAGCTGGTGAGCTCCCATTGATTCTTCAAGAATGAGCCCAAAGTCACCTCTTCTATCACGTCCTCCTAATTTTCCCAACCACTGAGAATCCCCTCCTCTGTGCTCTTAAAGTACTAAATGTTTTCTTTTTTGAAGCATCATTCACCCTTGACTGAAATTGTCAATGTGATTCCCACCTCCTCCCCTAAACCAGCGTGCATTTTTTGTGTTCAGTGTGAGCGTCTGTGGTGGAAGCCCATGCACATCTATACAAAATAAATGCTAGATCTTGTTTGCAAGGCAGGATTCTTGAAACAGTGTCGAAGAACAATTCCAAGTTCAGAAATGATGTTCCTCTCATATCTTTTTCCTTCAAACTAAGCTGCTTACTCCGCATAGCCAATCTTCCTTCCTAAAGGCAACACTTTATTTGTGAAAATGCTTTAAAAAAAAAAACAGGGGGATATTGGCATTATTTTAGAGAGACTTTCTAAAGAACCATAACAAGTCTATTTGAATCTTTTATTTGGTATTAACTAGATATTTTATCATAAGTGAGCAGGGAGTTTCTGGTTCACTAGTCTTTATTGCTTTCTTGAATGCATTTCAACTTTTCCATATAATCCTCAATCCTTTTTCACTTCAAATGTTAACTCTTTCGCTCTGTGCCTTGTCACTCCTCCTTTTAACGTTCCTGAGCATTCGCTCTTGGATTGTCATCTTGAATAATGGTATGCTTTGAACTCATGCTGGATTTTCCCTTTCCAGTAGGACTGCAAGAACTTGAGTAGTTCATTCTGTTTTCCTCTTAGCCCAAATTGCTTGTTCCAGGATATCTTTCTAGTTGATTCTGAGTGACTGAAGGAGGAGTCCTGTTCTGCAGCAATGGGATCCTTTTTAGGTGTCTCTTTGGTGGAGTTCTCATCTCTGATCCTGTCATGATTTAGTAAATGTTCTTGATGTCCCTTTTGAATTCCTGCAGAAGGACACAGCAAATGTTCACCACAATTTCCTGGCTGATGCCTCTTTTTCTTTCTTTTCTTTCTTTCTTTCTTTCTTTCTTTCATTCAGAAAGAGCACTGGGAGAGGGACAGAGGGAGAGAAAGAATTGCAAGCAGGCTCCACGTCCAGCACGGAGCCTGACATGGAGCTCAGATCTCACAAGCCTGAGACCATGACCTGAGCCAAAATTAAGAGTAGGACACTTAACCGACTGAGCCACCCAGGTGTCCCTTGGTCTTCTTGCCTCTTTCTTGGCTTGCTTTCTCCCACATGTTCACACTTCTTCCTCATTCCTCATCTTCTGTTACACATTCTCTGCTTCAACCACAAAGACTGTTTTGAACCTGTCTATGTTCCCATATCCTGTCTGTTCTGAGTGCAGTGACAGTTCTCCCCTCCTGCACCCAGCATTCTGGTGCATGGAAACCTCACTGCACCACAAAGCCTGACTGCTCATAGCACTTTTTTTTCCTGCCCTGAGATAATCTAGTGAGATGTGAGCCTATTCTTTGTTCTCTTTGCTCTAGAAAGTGCCAGTGAATGAGGTACACTTTTTCTTCTCCATCACAAGATGGCAGCTGAGACTTTCTCTTCTGAATTTTGGGTCCTAGCCTACATGGAGGTGGGATCAGGGAGGACAGATTATCCCTGACATTCCATCAAATATGCTTTTGAGAGAACACTGGCTTAAATCTCTTTGAGCAGAGCAACAGCTTATAGAAGTTGGCCAAGGAGACTTCATGCAAAGGACTACAGACGTGGGAAAGGATGGTCCTAATCACAGAAATCTCTGGGTGGGGTTTGTAAAGTAAAGCTGCCTTTGGGAAATATCAGAGTTGGAAGGAAACTGTATCATAAGATGGGCCAACTTTAACTTGGAATAGAGGCAGAGGGAAGGCAGGTGGGAAGATAGAAAACAGAATTGAAGATAGAAGAAATGGGCAGGCCCACATCCATCTGTAAAGTCTCTAAAGTCTGAGTCAAAATATAGGTCTGTTCAGCGATATTTTTCCTCTAGATCTGAAAAGTGATGTCGTTTCTCTAGATTTGAAAAGCAATGGGTCAGAGAATTTCCATTTTCTGGGCATTTCAGCTATGCTCAGCACAGTGTTAAATAATTTCACCACAGTATTTCATTTTCTCACCAACTGATGCTACAAAGGATGTATCATTGCCCATGTTTCCCAGAAAAGGACGCCAAGACTCAAATATGGCACTAAAGAATCAATATTGGAGTTCACTATCAGCATGTCTGGCTGTGATGACATTCTTTCTAGTCAACCAGGTGATCTCTTCTTTTGAAGCCAGGGCTCTGGGCCTCTCATGTGACCCTATTGAGACCACCTTCTACCTCACTCTGGGAGAAAGGACCCAGAGCAAATTAAGCCCATATCACTCTGGTGCCTCCAAATAGAGTTCTACAACCCTACCGCAGGCTCAACCCCTAACGAGACTTTCTCATTATCAAGGAGGTCAGTGGAGGAGTTAGAAACTAACTGTCACCCTGGGAGTTCTCGGAGCCCTTCTGCCTCTCCCAGCCGTTTGCTTCTCCCTACGATGGGCAATAAAGGTACATTGGCACTCATAGGCAGAAGACTTCCACCTCCCTTGTGAGGTTCAGTCTTTGACTAACCTTGTTGAGCCTCTTCTGTCATCATTATTGCTTTCTTTTATATTCCCCACTGGAACTTAAGACTCATTGTTAGAATCAGCCCAGTCAGAGGGTTCCAGAGGGGACCATTGGAGTTTTATGGAGACTTTTCCATCTGCTAAATAACCTTGAGAAGAGAGTTTAGTTATTGACTTCCTGACTCATTGCTCCACCTCCCCAGCCACCTGGTTGGAAGTTTATGTTCTCTGACATCAACTACCTCCTGAGGATCTAGCACCATTGTTGACATAAAGCCTTCATTTAATGGTGGAATAAATGGACTTGGAGTTTCTGATTGGCTTTGTTACTTCATCATATCCATATATTTAAGTTGAGAGTATGTGCCCCCAACTCTACCTATTATGTGCCTGTACCTCTTTTTCCTTAAATGCACACACACAGATGACATCCATGTTGCCTTCTTTTAAGTGCTTGAGAAATAGGCACATGGCTCCAAGGTCTAGCTCTTAAGTCCCTCATCATCCAATTAGCTCCTCTTGATTACTCTGTGAATCACTATGGTTTAAGGACACCATGCCTTAAAAACAGATTGATGAGAGTGTAGACTAAAAGACTTTTTCAAGATTTGCATTATTTCATAGGTGATACTGGAGGGAAAAATCAGAAGTATAAATCTTCACCCTCCTATGGATCACTCTGGAACTTGTGAGCGTAAGAACACGTGGCCAAAAACCCACCATTTCCAACCAGAGGTGTCAGAGATGCAAGAAATCTAGGTTTTTGAGAAGTGGTTGCAAGCAACCAAAGAGATAATTAATTTAACCAGGATAGGGAACGTAACATTTGCCAAGACTGTGGTAGCATGGAACTTCTGTGAACAGAAATGAATATTGAAAATGTTGCAAAATTTCTGTCATAGCAGACACCATGATGAGCTTTACATAAATTAGACTGTTTATTTTTTGCAACATCTCAATGAATGGGTATCTGATACCCATTTTGCGCTTCCAAGACTGAATTTCATACAGTTTTATATGTCTTTGTGAGTTTTTTAGATCCAGAATGTGAAGGTTGACTTCTTGCTTTCTAGGTGCCAGGAGGTTGGCTTGAATTCAACACTTAGTTGACTAGGATTCAAGCCTGTTGAGACTAATTTGAGTAATAATTCTACTATTCAGGCTGTCTGATGATCTTGACATTAGCCCAGGGAGCACCAAGATCCCAAAGTACATGGGCCCTAGAAACAGCAGGTTGGATTTGCATTGTGGCTCTTCATTTTTCAATGTAACCCCTTTAGTCTAGAGAATGAGAAATATAATGTTTAGTTTCTGAAGTTTTATGGGGAATTAAAATGCAGTAATGGGGTGCCTGGATGGCTCAGTCGGTTAATCCTCTGCCTTCGGCTCAGGTTATAATCCTGGGGTCCAGGGATTGAACTCTGTATCAGAGTCCCTGCCCAGAAGGGAGCCTGCTTATCTCTCTCCTCCCTCCTCATGCTCTCTCTCACTATCTCTGCCTCTCTCTCTCTCTTTCTCAAATAAATAAATAAATAAATAAAATCTTTAAAAAAATTAAAATGAAGTGCACTAATATTATAAAGTAGACAATATATTGGACTCTCCTCACAGTTTAGTGTCAAATGTTCATTGCTGCCATATAGCAATTTTTTTCAGCCATGGCCCTCTGAACTTCCACAGGCATTTATCCATCCTACTGTATATAACCTGTAATTTTCTCCTTCCCATAATGCATGGAAGTGGGATTCGTGCCATGCACATAGTAGGAACTCATCACTGAGTGTGGAAGGCAGGGTTCTCTAGGGAAACAGAACCGATAGGGGATATATACACACAGAGAGAAACAGAAAGAAAGATTAATCATAAGGAACTGATTCACGTGATGATGGAGGCTGACCAGTCTGGAGTGCTGAGGGTGAGTCAGCAAGCTAGAAGTCCAAGAGAGCCAATGTGTTTTCTAATCCAAGCAATGGAAGGCCCAAGACCCAGGAAGATCTCATGTTTCAGGCTGAGTCTGAAAGCTGGACAGACCATTGTCCAAGCTTAGTCAGGCAGGCAGAAAGAGCTCTCCCTTATTCACAGGAGGCTCATTTCATCTGGTCTATTCAGGTCTTCAACTGGTTGGGTGAGGCCCACCCACACTAGGGAGAGCAATCTGCTTTATTCACTTTCTTGATTTGAGTGTTAGTCTCATCCAGAACACCGCACAGGAACACTCAGAATCTTGAAGCAATTATCTTTCGCCACCGCCCTGGGCCCAAGTCAAGTTATCATAAACGTAAGCATCACATTGAATAAGTGAACTTCTGCAAACTGGATCCCCTGGACCCCATCTCTAAAAGGAGGCCTGTGAGGTGCCTGGGTGGCTCAGTCAGTTGAGTGACAGACTCTTGATCTGGGCTCAGGTCATGATCTCAGGGTCAGGGTTCTGAGACTGTGCCACAGGTCTGCTTCTGCACTCAACATGAAATCTGCTTCCCCCTCTCCTTCTGCTCCTCCCCCCACTTGTTCTCTCTCTCTCTCTCTCTCTCTCTCTCTCTGTTAAATAAATAAATAAATAAATAAATAAATAAATAAATAAATAAATAAATATCTTGAAAAGCAGACCTATATTTCTCCTACTTGTGTGTTTCTCAGGCCTTATTGATTGTTCCTAGCTGCCTCCAGCACAATTTCTTCAGCTGGTCTTCAGCATACGGGTGTTAATGATCCTAATAGTACATCAAGATTGCTCACACGGAGTACCATGAGCCCCTGGATCACCTGTTGGAGTCTCCTCCTGCATCTGGTTTGAAGCCTGGGCATCTGATCCATGCTCCTCCTCTTTCCATCTTTTCTGGGGAGCCTCCAGAACCCCCACATTTGCTGCTTCATATTTTCTTCAAAGCTGATCAGGATTTTCAAGTGGCAGCTCACTACGAACATGGGAGGATTTTGAGGTTGCAATGATCTGAGGACCCCATCTCCTTCCATCCCACCTCCTGCCTCAGACAATTCTATAGCATTCTATAACTCTGATTTTTTCATAAGGGTTTAATGGGCAGCATTAGCACATCACCTCACCCGATGAAGTAGCTTCACAAGAGTTCCTGATGTTTATAAAGCTGAAAGACAAAGTAAATATGGTAATAGAAGAATAAACAAGTAGCATGTTGTGAGTCAGGGTTTCTCAGCTTTGGCATGACTGACTTGGGGGACTGGATAATTCTCTGGATGTGTGGTGGCGTCCCCCATCTCTACCATTGCATGTCAATAGCACCCCTTCCCTAGCTGTGATGATGGAAAACACCCTCAGACGTCACTGAATGTCCCCTGGAAGACACAGTTGCCCCAGGGGGCAGCTTGCGCTTTGTGATGTGGGTAAATAGCAGAATCCATATTTGAGCTCCCTTGCTCAATTCTAGAGCCAAAATTGTATATCACCATGGGATTGATTACTGATTCTGGATCCTGATCATTTCAAAATCCTCTCCCTTCAACTTTCAACTCACAAATAGCAGTGACCCCTCCCACCCCATTCAGACAACCAAAATTATCTCCAGACGTTGCCAGTTGTTCCCTGGGGTCGGGGTGGGGAGGGCATACTCGCCCCTCATTGCACCACTGCAGTAGAGATTCCAAAAGCCCTGCTTCTGGTTTTGGGGCAATGTATGAGTGAGGATGCTGTAAGCTGGATCACCTGATGTGATATTAGCTGACATATGCTACCCCTTTAGCCCTCAGAAGAATCAGAAAGAAGCTTGAGATTCAGGCACAGTGACAACTGCCTGTAGGCCACCTGGCTAAGAGACAGTGGAGCCGATTGCAGTTGACCCTGCTGGGGCTTCTCTCCTGGATCCTGAAGAGGCCAGGACTCGAAGGCAACGTGCGACACCAAAGAGAGAAAGGAAGACTGTGGACACAGGGGCGGGAATGAAGCAAGGGCTTCTCATCCAAGAGTGCTATCTCTGGGTAAGGCAGCCAAAGGGACAGCCCACCGTTTCTGTTGTGTTGAGTAGTGGTGGCTGTAAATAGCCACATATTTTTAAGAAAATCACTGGGTCGCTGGATGTGGCTGTGAAATCGAGAAAAGCAATTCCTCTCGGATTCTGAGCCTGTCCAGGATCAGCGGTCTCAGACCCACCGAGCCAGGTGTGTGCTGGATTGTCCCAGTATCCCAAGCCACAGAAGGCTGAGGCTGCGGTCCCCGTCTGCATCCTCATCACTGATTTTATGGAATCAACCACAGTGACGAATGGCCCCGCATTTGGATGGCTGTCCCAGCTCTGGTCACGGCTGAAACTCCCTGCCACTGTTGACATATGTGCCCTCTGAGAGCCCTAGTGCCATCGGCCATCTGTCCAGGAGGCCAGAGCCATCCTCAGCACTGAAATTAGTCATCGCAGGAGCCAGCTCCTCTCTGACAGGCACCTGGATCCGTGAGCTTGCAGACAGGGCCTCACCAGCCACAAACTGGCCCTGGGAAGGTCCCCAGTTCAACAGCAGGGAGACGGAGGGGGTGGGACGGAGTGGGTGGCAGCTGGCGGCCGTCACCTCCGCGGGAACCCAGGAGCAGTGTGAGCTTGCAGAGGGGCAAGGGTATGTCTGACAGGTTGCTCAGATCTGGGTTTGAGTCTTAGCTCTCCCTGCTATAGGATGCACGATTTTGAACCTCTTATTTTTCCTAGAGAAAAGTAACTCTTCTTAGAGACTCAGTGTCCGCGACAGGAATATGACTCCAGTCGTTCCCTTCTTCCTTCTCACCCATTACGGGAACAATTGGCATGAAAATTAGCTTGGCCAATTAGAGAGTGATTGTGGGGTGAGGACTATTTCCTCCACGTGGCCGGCCGCGGCCCCTGCACAACAGGGATTTTATTATTTGTGGAGAAGGATGAGCGAGGAGAACCAGATGTTATGGCTCAAGAGCATTTTAGGAGAGAAGCAAAAAATAAACAAATAAAAGCATGAATTACCAGCCTCAGAAATGTTCAGCGAACAAACGTGAAAAACAGTCCCATGAGAAGCCTTTACTTTTTTTTTGTAAGATTTTATTTATTTATTCACAAGAGACGCAGAGAGAGAAGTAGAGGCATAGGTAGAGGGAGAAGCAGGCTCCATGTGGGGAGCCCGACGCGGGACTCGATCCCGGGACCCCAGGATCACGCCCTGGGCCAAAGGGAGACGCTCAACCACTGAGCCACCCAGGTGCCCCAAGAGCCTTTACGTTTAATTGAAAAGAGAACATGTTATCAAGGAAAATTTCAACAGATTGGAGGAATCCAGGGTCATACACCTGTCCCCATCCCCTCCTCAGGTGACTGTGTCTTCCTCTCACAGGAAATCGCTGTGGCTAGTGTCTTGTGTGTCCTTCGGGCAACAATGTGGACAAGGGGAACATTCTACAAGAGGAGTCTTTGCTTTGCTTTTGGTCACTGGCTGTATCTTGCTCAGCAGCTACATCGGCTCCTCCCCTGCCTGACCTGGTCATATTCCACCAACAGGACCCACCAGCAGGTGGCCGCTTGCGTCTTCCGTGGCAACAAACGTTTGGCCAGCAGAAACAGCGGCGCGACACACACACACTGCAAAAAACATCCTTTGTGCACGTGTAGGTCACAGTTAGACCCACGCCTGTGAGTCGTGGGAGCTGCACGTTCACTCCCAGTTGCTGGCCCCCCACCCGCACCTGCCTGTAGGACACCCTCACGCACCTCGCTCTCCCCTTTGAATACACCTGCGTGCTTTTACTTATTTTATTAACTTTTTCTGGGGGGAGAAGGAGGAGGTGGGTGATGGTGGGAGAAATGAACCATGAAATCCAATGTATAAAAGAAGAACTCTGAATTGCAGCAAAGAAGGAGCCCCAGAGATGCAGCTCCCATCTCAAATATCACCCCCACCCATGTCCCCCCCTCATACGGAGGCCTCTTGCCTTTTCATTCTTGTGAATAAGCCACAGGAGGGAGGGGTCATCTCTGCCCTCCTCACCCCAGCCACAGGAGGACAGCAGGGAGGAGACGGTGGAGCCAGCCCAGGCTGCCGAGGCCCTTGTACCTAAGGGGCCCCTGCCCTGCAGAAAGTAATCGAAAGACCCAGTCACCTACGGCAGAGGCACGGCCCCCCAGAAAGCCCGCTGGCTGGAGCCCAGGAGTGCAGTTGGGTGCAGATGCTCAAAGGAGAGCACGATAAGCAGTGCAGGAAGGTGACTGATCCTCCGGTGCTGCACACTTCCCGGGCACACACAAGCCCAGAAGAAAGGGGAGCTGGGTAGCAATCCCTTCGAGGCTGCTTCGGGTCAACTTTATCAAAATGATAAAATGTTTTGGGTCCCAGCTGCCCCCTGGGCTGGCTCCGGGTTGGGCTTCCGGAGGCATTAAGGGGTGAAGGAGGTGAGCGCCGAGCTCTTCCCGCCGCACCCCAGTGGCATTGCCTGTGTCGCTGCTGATAGCAGTTTTATCAAGATAAATCTAGTGCTGCTCGGGAAGGATATTAATAAATTATCTAGTAATGAAAAATGTGAGAGGAACCATACTCTTACATCAGGCTTGTGATGATTACTTTGATAGATGCACTGGCAAGATTTCCTCGACAAGGCAGAAATGAGAAACATGACACATGGACCTTTAAGGGTGACCTCAGAGGAAAACAGAAGGTGCTGAATGATACAGAAGCAGAAGAGGGAAAACCAGAGCTCCAAGGCGCTGCCTGTCAACCGCCAGATGGATGGGCTCCTCTGACGGTCTGATCATTGAGTTTAGTGTCAAATGCAGAGGGGAGGAGGGCCAATGCGGAGGGAGGGAACGCACATGAAGAGCTGGAGTCTGGCCTCGAGGGCGTGGGGGTCTAGGTTGCTGTGGATGTGGGCCGGGGTCTCAGGCTCCTTCCTGGCAAATCACTGAGACACCCCCCCCCCCCCACTGAAGCCTCAGCCCCTTTATCTGTAAATGAAGAGCGTGAACTCTGGCGCGAAAATTGCCGCTAGCAGGGGGGATTGCGTGCGGTCACATTTAGAAAGTTCTTGGAACCGGCAGGTCCTCACTGCCAGGCCGTCCAGTCTCTGGGAGAGAAGCAGGGAGGCCGGCAAGAGTCGATGCACGTGGCCATGATCGTCGTGGCGGAGGCGGGACCCAGGACGGGGGTGTCAAAAATGTTGTGTTGACATTTCTGGACACAAGTTGCTGAGTTGCTGGTGCTCTGTTGGGTTCTGGGGATGCTAGCCGACGTCAGGCCCGGCTGTACCCCCAGTGGCTCAGGGTCTAGTGCGAGGGGCCAGGGTGAACACCGGCAATCAAAATAAAGCATGCTGAGAGCGAGGACGAGGGTGGGCATGCGGGGAACCTCCGGGTGGCCTCCTAAATCAGCCTGCCCGAGGGGAGCGTGACATGGAATTTTGCAGGATGGACAGCAATCAGGGCCGTGATGAAGGGAAATGCTGGAGGTGTTGCTTTTAGAGCCCAGAGGCCCGGGACCTGCCGGTGATTTGGCACCATCGCGAGGTAGGCAGGAAATTGGAGAGTAGCATGAGGAGATGGAGACGTAAGCCCATAAGCCCGGGTTGGGAGTCGAGCAGTTACTGAGTTAGGGCGCGTGGAGGACGGTGCTAATATCCTGAGGGATCCCTGGCTTCTGAGCACCTTTCTCCTCTCTTTCGGCAGCTGTCTCTCAATGCACTTTTGGAGACGTGCCTGGGCACCATCCCCACCAATCTGGGAGGCCCAGAGCTGCAGAGCCGCAGGCCCAGGGCAGGGCAGGGGTCAGCCACTCACTGAAGGCTGAGGGGCTGCAAGGACCCACATGCATCTCCAAAAACTTGAAAGCTGCGCTGTAGGTATTGGGGCTGATGACGGGGCAAGTGGGCTAACTGGGAGGAGCTGGCTGGGTGCCCTTCCTTCCCTGCTGGCCCTAGTCCCGCCTACCGTGTCACCCAAGGCTCCTGCCTCTCCCCCTTCCCTGTGCCCCCAAGGACCTCTTCTCTGCTTCCCTGGCGGCTGCTGCTCCTCCCCAGCCCCTTGCTGCTCTGGGTACACGTGGTTTGAGAATACACCTGCTACTGCCCTGTCCACTGAGGTCAGGGTTTGGTGACCCCAGCAGGGGGAAGGATAGATGGACACGCTGCCCCTGATCCCTTTCATGCCAGGTCCAGCCTTTCCCCCTCCCTCCTTAGAAACAGTGTTCGCCTGAGTGGACCATTAGAGACCATCTAGATTGTAGATGAGGGCTCCTCAGGTGGGAGTCAAACTGCTGGATGCACTCTCACGCAGATTCTGTTATAATCAGTGAGAGAACTCCCAGGGCCTCCACCTCGCGGCCCTTCCTACCCCAAGTCCCTACATATGTTTTCCTACTCAGTCTGATCATTGACTACAAGGCATGGAGTCAAGAAATACCAAATATGGTATTTGTTCTCCAGAGAAACAGGGATCCAAGAATAGATATTGGGGGGGGGGGGGGTAAGGGAGAGATTTGTCTTACAAAATTGGCTCACAGGGCACCTGAGTGGCTCAGTGGTTGAGCGTCTGCCTTTGGCCCAGGTCATGATCACGGGGTCCTGGGATCGAATCCCACATCGGGCTCCCTGCATGGAGCCTGCTTCTCCCTCTGCCTGTGTCTCCACCTCTCTTTCTCTGTGTCTCTCATGAATAAATAAATAAAATCTTTAAAAAAAAAATTGGCTCACACAATTGTTGGTTGGTAAGTCCAGAATCCTCAGGGCAAGCTGGCGGGTTGGAGACTGAGGTAAAAGTGGATGTCCCAGCCTTGAATCTGAAAGCTGGCAACACAGCATGCGTTTGTTGCAAGCTGGAAACAGAATTCTTTCTTCTTCAGGAAGCCTGAGTCTCTGCTCTTAAGGCTTTCAACTGATTCCACACCCATGTGCATCTTTTTAAACCACACTTAACCTCCAAAATAAAGACAGTAACAAAGTTATAATTTCCCCTAACCTGGAACTACCACCCTGCACACGACTGAAAGAGCACCACCCCTTTCTCCAGAGTCCTTAGATGACGTTCAGTCTCCTCCTCGATAAGCTGTAACTTTAGAGCTCTAATAAACAATACTCAAATGCCATGATACAAAATTATTATGTCTGATTATATGATAAGGGAATCAGAGAGGGAAGAAAACGCAGATATTTGCTTAAAAATAGAGAGACACGCAGAGATACAAGTATACATATAAATATGTGCATAACAAAGTATGGAATAAATACTCAACACAATCCTAGTCATTATCTCTCTTTTTTTTTTTTTGTTTTACAGGTTAGGAAATTGGCTCAGATAATAAGGTTTAGAGCTGAGGTTTGAATTTGATGCTTTCTGACCCCAAAACCCTTTCTGTCGTAAGAGAGAGGAAAGAGGAAGGTGGAGGGATGTATATAAGGTTCTTTCCAGTGTTTTAAAAGCAGTGACATAGGGACGCCTGGGTGGCTCAGTGGTTGAGCATCTGCTTTCCGTTCAGGGTATGATCCTGGAATCCTGGGATCGAGTCCCACATTGGGCTCCCTGCATGGAGCCTTCTTCTCCCTCTGCCTGTGTTTCTGCCTCTCTCTGTGTGTCTCTCCTGAATAAATAAATAAAATCTTAAAAAAAAAAAAAAAGCAGTGACATGGAAGGCAGCTCGTACACTTCACATATGGTTCAGCGATACTCTGCCGATCACTTGAAATCGACCACAACGGCAGCATTGACACTACAGAAATTGGCAGACGTTGCCAATAAGGCCTTTGTGTGTGTGTCACCCATTTGGTGAATGTTACCTGCACATCAAGGATATTGTTTGTGGATTTTTTGGTTGGGTTTATTTCATTCCCAGCTCCTAGAACAGTGTCTTGTACATAGCAAGCATTGACCAAATGTGGACTTAATTAGCTTGGCTAAGCCTAAATCCCCACTGGAGAGATGGGAGATCTGGAGCCCAGAGAGGTTGTCGTGTGCCTCAGGTGAGTCAGCTCATAGCCTACAGAGCCAAGATGTAAATCCGGTTCCCTGCACTTTCAGCCCTGAGCTCTACACTCACAGAGGAAGGGGACCCAGGGGTAGAGATTTGCTCAGACATTTCCAGCAGCCCAAAGGGACTCCAACAGGGTATCGCTACATGGGAAACCCAGGGTGGCCTGTGAGCCACAGGTACCAAAGAGGCCAGCCTGCTCCATGAGCATCAACACGTTTCCCTCCATGCTGTGTATTTGACAAAAATAAATTCTCTCTCAGCCCACAACTACCTAATTAGGCTGTACTCAAATATCTCCAGACTTCAAAAAGACAGTGGAAGCAGATTAAAGCCATGCGCAGCCAACAAGAAGGGGTAGGGTACCCGCTGGCAGTATTTCCTCCTTGCTCAGTACCCACGTCTGGCCCCGAATCTCTATTATTCTTCCAGGAGGTCGGTCATGATTAAAGGGTTCCTTCAGCAGCTGGGGCTCAGTGATAAGGGCTTTCTGTTTAGACCCTCCTAAACTACAAAAGGAACATAAATCATAATTTTGCATCAACTTAGTTTCTATATTTTTATTTTATTTTTACTTGGGATTTTGGGGCAGGGACAAAGTAGGCTTGGAAAATTGGGTTTGATAAAAGAAGCATGTGCATAAATTGGTCAGTGAGTTTTTAATAGGGGGGTTCAATTATATAGTAGTATTAAGGAGTCCTGATTTATGAGACACACCAATCAACTTGCTGGGAAGGGACCAGGTATTTATTAAGCCCTACTGTGTGCCAGGCATGGTGCAATGCAACGTGGCCCATATATTATCTCTTACTCACGTAAACAATCTGGGAAGGTTGATGTCATTAGTCCTATTTTACAGTGAAGAAGCTGCGTGCTGGCATAGGTAAGCACCATGGACGACAGGTCACAGGGTCGGAATTGGAAAAGCAACCCAAGTGTTCAGAATCCACATCTCACAGGATTTCATTTCATTTCAAGAAAATGGTCTGCAGCCAGCCTGAGCCAAGGATTTCCCAAGGTGGAAGCTGAAGGGATCTTTGCCCCCCTCTCCAGCAAGGGATACTTGGCAATGTCTGGAGACATTCTGGGTTGTCACAACTGAGAGGGGAGATGCTACTGGCATCTAGTCTGTGGAGACCTGGGAGGCTGCTCAATACTCTCCAAGGCAAAGGGCAACCCCCTACCACAAAGACTTGCCCAGCCCCGAAATGTCAACTGTGTCCCTGATTGACAAACCCTGGTGTCCAGTGACCACATGTTTTGCTCTTCCCAGAAAGAATCTCCTTGGAGAACTGGGTGCTGAACAAGAGAACCCGATCCACAAGGGTGAAATTTCAGGCACTAACTGGGGAGACAAATGGGGACCTCAGAATCATACCCTGGTCTACTCATAAACCTTTAAAATTGGTTTCCAAGTCTTTCTGCACCCACCCCATATCCCTTTTCCCCAGTTACTAGTTGAAAATTCTCAGAAATCTTAGAATTTCATCAAAAATATTATACAGTGTTCTCTCTCAACTTGGACGTTGAAAATGCTTTGATTTGGGCTTCTTCACTTTTGTGAAGAGTTAAAATGAAGCAGTCTTAAAAACCAGAACGAAAAACAAATCTTTAATGTTCTTATTACCAAAGCGTTAAAATCCAAAGCAAACGGAGACTAGCCTTGAGAATTCCCTGAGCAGACAAAACCGGTGTAGTCACACAAACAAAGCTTAATTTAGCTTATTTTGCAAGGCAGACTTGACCTGGGTCATTTCTTGCTCATGCCTCTGGAAATCATAAGCAAAACTTCAACCGTTTCCCAAGGTTGAGATGACGGAACCACTGACCAAGTGCCCATCATTTAAGAAAAAGCTAATATTATAACCAATCCCTGTGAAGAAGAAACAATCACTGTCTTCTCACTAAAGAAGCGGCTCTGTGACAACAGATCCCTGCGCCTCATTCCACGTTTCGGTTTGAGTGCTCCCGGATGCAAACTGTCTTTTTGGTGTGTGCACAATAAACTTCCCCTAATTACTACATCGGTGATTCACTGGTTTTACTTCTGTTGGTTCTGAACTTCTGACCAAAGTAGTAATGTGTTGGTTGCTGGAAATTTAGAAAAATAGAGGCAAACAGAAGCAAATAAAATTCTGTGGCAAAACCACCTCCCACAGATAAACTCTTCCTAATATTTTGGAGAATGGACTTTTGGTCTTTTATTTTCTGTAAAGACACATGCCAATGAAGTTGTTCAATTAGACCCCTGCAATAATCCAGAAGGCATGTAAATTTTTTTTTAAGATTGTATTTATTTATCCATGAGAGACACACACAGAGAGAGAGAGGCAGAGACACAGGCAGAGGGAGAAGCAGGCTTCATGCAGGGAGCCTGATGTGGGACTCCATCCCAGGTCTCCAGGATCACACCCTGGACCAAAGGCAGACGCTCAACCGCTGAGCCACCCAGGCATCCCCAGAAGGCATGTAAATTCTGGCAAATAATCATTATAACAATGATAAATAACAGCAGCAACAATAGCAGAAATTGAAGCTAATACTTAAGCGCTACAGATTTAATGCCAGATGCTGTCTGGGACCTTTGTATCTATGAAGTAGTGTAATTCTCTCCATAAACCTATCAGATTGGTTGGCACTCTTACCGGTCCCATTTTCAAGGAGCCACACCTGGATGACACAGACCATCGTTAGAAAGGACCAGGTTCAGCTGTAGCCTCATGGGGACACACTTGACGTCTGGAAGATCACTCAGGGACCCCACCACCTCTTTCTTGATTTTTTGGCTTCCTGATAACCAAAAGCTGCACCAGTTGCCCGTGGCTGCCATAACAAAGAACCACAAATTGAGTGGCTTCAAACAAAGGAAATTACTTCTCTGGAGTTCTGGAAGCCAGAAGTCAACGTTAAGGTGTCCAGTGGGCCGCACTCTGTGAAGGCTCAAGGGAAGAATCCATCCCTTGCCTCTTCCAGCTTCTGGCAGCTGTTCCAATGCCTTGGCTCCTGGCCGCATTTCTCTCTCTCTGCTACATTTTTGTGTTGTCTTCTCCTCTGTAGGCTCCTCCAGAACATCTCTCCACTAACCTCCCTTCCTTCCCGCATTTCTCCCTTCAGCTTCTCAGCTTCGTTCCCTACCAAGTCCTGGAGCCCAAAGGCCCTACTCTGCGCGCTCCCTCCCACAATCCACATCATCTCTACCGTTGTCTCTGGATCCTCACGGTCTTCAAAGGGTGGATCTTAGATGCAAACTCAGATTTCTCTTGCTAATTGGTTGCAACTCATCACAACCCACTAGAGGCTCTTTCGCTTTCCAGAGTGGAGATGGGGAACAATGAATGGACAGTGTAAAGGGAAGCAGAGAAATCTGGCAAAAGAGGGAAAAAGAAAAAAGAAAACTCTTATTTTCCTACTGATTAACTCAGTTGGCCAAGGGAAAATTCATTAAACCAGCTCAGCACCCCTTGTAGGGATCCTGCTATCCCCAATATTCCCTTTAACACCACCAGAGGGAAATAAATAATTCTCAGAGAGGAAAGAAATTACATGTTTAAACTGGAGATCCTTTTAGAAAAAAAAAAATCTCTTCCCTAGGGTTTCCTAATCTCTCTTTTCTTCAAACTTCAGGGACAGACAGGCAAGGAATTTCTTGCGTTCTAAAGTCACTGTGGTGTGCTCTTTTATCCAGGAAAGCAAAAAAAGGAGGACCATAGACAAGCCTTTCATGGGATGACATAGGCAGTCTTGTTTAGAGAGTCTGCTCATGCTCGATGACCTGGCAAGGCAGGAAATTATATAACAAAACAGAAACTAATGAGAAAATGGTAGGTCTGTAGCACATGATTTTGCTCCATGGGACACACACTCTTGAGTTCCCATTTATGGCAAAACAGGCCCCCGTCTCCAACCACAATCAAATATTTTGTACATACAACATATATCTTTGTGCTCTGAACATGAGAACATATTCATATTCTTAGCTGGTATTAAGTTTACAGTGTTGCAGTTTTCATTTGCATAATAAAATGCTATGTGAGAGGAGATGAGGGTTAATCAAAGGGTTTTATCACTCTTTTTAATTATCTTCATTATGCCAGAGCAAGATGTAAATTTTAATTCTACCTTGTTAGCTAGCAGATTCCTACCAAACTTTGGATATCCTAATCATCTGTCATTTTAAATAGGCACAGATGCCCGTGATTTCAGCAAACTGAATGCCCTAAATATTGTAAGCTTTATTAATCTGATTGTCATGTCATTTAATATAATTTAGCAATTATTAATGTTAAACAGAAGATCAGCGTGCATGCCCCAGATGGAGGCCCTCGTGAACCTCGAGTGTGTCCCCCTGGTGGGTCCTCCCCCATCCTATTCTTCATCAACTCACACGTAGTTGACTCAAATGTGTTCACACAGCACGTCTTTTTCTCTTTCTCCATCAATTCTGTAGCCAGAGCTTGTGATTCACGTACAGTTATTTTTCAGTGACCCACAAATAGTCTAGGTTTTTAAAAGGTTGCAGTAATGTGTTCTCAGTCCAAAGACATCAGATTTTTAAGGGCTTGGCAGTGGAGGAGGGTAGGTGTCTAGGGAGGTGTTGGGTTTCTCTCCTAAACTCATCATAGAGAAGCCAAAGGAAGTCTTCAACCCACCTGAGTAATCAAAGTCGGACTCTGCAGGTCATATTGAAATGGGTACCTTGCTGTGGAGTATACACCAGAGGCGGCCTTCACTGAGCTCTGGGAGGTAAGCGGGACTGCTCAAAGAGGTGGCTGCCCTTACTCTGCTACTTCTGAGCACTGAGTTTGTGGCAGGTGGGACCTGAAGCCAGAATCCGAGGCTAAATCTTGACTGGCCAATGGGTTAGCTGAAACAGATGTTCTTTAAGGTCTTCAGATGGAGTTTTAGAAAGTGTGAAAGGTGGTGTTATGGACTGAATGTTTGTGTGCCCCCACCCCCAAATTCAGAGGTTGAAACCCTACCTCCCCAGTGCGACACTATTAGGTATTTGGCAGGTAATTAGGATTGGCTGAGGTCAGAGGGCAGAGCCCTCCAGGGAATGGGATTAGTGCCAGAGTAAGAGTCAGAGAGAGCTTGCTTCCTCTCTCTGCTTTCCATCAGCAAGAAGCCACCTGTGTGCAGCCCAGAACCCAACCCTGCTGGCAGCCGCCGGAATTGTGAGAAATAAATTTCCATTGTTTAAAAAAAAAAAAAAAATTTCCATTGTTTATAAGCCACTCATCTAAAGCATTTTTGTTACAGTAGCCAGATGGTGTGCACGAAATTAATCATGGAATTTATATCAGAGCAATAGAATCCCAGCTTTGATGTCCCACTAGCTGTGCCACCATGGACAAGTCAGCCTCCGAGCCTCAGTTTCCTCAAATGTGAAAGTGAGATAGATCATGATACCCATCATGAGTTTTAAATGACATCAGACATGGAGTCTAGCATAGAGTAGAGTTTTACTATGATTGAGAGCAAGACATATATATTTAATCTCAGTCCCCATTTCTGGCACAGAGCTCCTAAAACCTTTAGAATTTCCAGTGCTAATTGTCTCTTGTTATGTTAATGAGATGACCCACCCAAGAAGGGGGGAAGGTTTGGGCTGGTTACCAGGGGAACCAACCCCATTAGAGAAGAACTTTCAATCCCACCCCACCGACCTCAGGGAGGTAAGAGGGACTGAAGGTTCAGTCAATTGCCAATGGCCAATGATTCAATCAATCCTGCCTATGTAAGGAAGCCTCAACCAAAAGGATGAGGTTCTGAGAGGTTCCAGGAGTAATAGGCGCCTATGAGTTGGTCTCTTCTCTTGTCTTCTCTTTTCTCTCTCTCCTCTTTTTTCTCTCTCTCAATAACCCTAGGCTTCCCTTTCTGTGTAGAATAGTGAACCTTAGTACTCCCAACTTGAAAGCAACTGGAGGAGCTATCATATCACAGGCTTGATCCAGTCAGTAAATACCCGGTCTGCAAGCCATTTGGGATGGCAGCTTTCCCAACTTGCAGAAACTATAAAACTGACCCATTGTAAGACATTGTCATAGTTCCTGGGATCAGGGACTCTCGACCCATCTCTGAGCTCACTTTTTAGGTGATCCACCAAAGAACAGGTGATAAACGCTTGATATCCTGTGACAATAACACAAAAACGCCCCAGTAAAATTCGGACATTCTCAAAAAAGTACCCAGAAAGAGGACTTTTTTTATTGCTGTATAAGGAATTCCTTTTGCAACAAATGTCTTTTTAGTAAAAATCAATAATGCTCTTTTTATAGAATAACGATGATTGGTAGAAAAGAAAAACAGGTGATTGGTGATTTGGATGGCTAATTGTGTGTCTGTATAACTTTACTAGACTTAAAAATAAATGTGCAGTAGGGAAACATACCAGTTACTAGAATATAACCTCTTTGTAGGGACATGGGAGCCTGATGTCAGCCCTGTCCAGTAGAACTTTCTGAGACAGTGAGAATATCCACACCTGTGCTGTCCAATATGGTAGCTGCTAGCCACCCATGCAGAGCTATGGAGTGCTTGAAATGCGGCCCATGCAACAGAAGAACTGCATTTATGACTTTATTTAATTTGAAGTAATGAACACATGTGGCAGTTGTCTATCATATTGGACAGCATCACCCTGTGTTCATCCCAGCCTACAACTGAGGCCCTTAGCAAGCTCTTATCCCATAGAGTAAGTTGACTTTGTCACTCTGTGGCACAGTGATTTGCTGAACTGTCCTCAAAGTCCAGGAAGCTAGAGCATCTATCATTGGTTTTCATTGTTTCCTTTATTTGTCCATCAGTGAGCATCTATGATGCACCTAGCCCTGTGCTAGACACTGAGAAATCAGGGAAAGTGTTGGTACCAGAAGCTCACAAGACAGTAGAGACAACAGGCTTGAAAAGGGGCGATTACAACCCAGGAGTTCCATGGTAGGGAGGAGAACAAGGGTGCAGAGAGAGAGAGAGAGAAATGATGATGGTCTTCTAAGTCTATCTAGGAAGGGGAAGTAAAAGGAGGTTACTGGACAAGGGCATTGTGAATGAATTCACTAGGGTGGGAGGAGGTGAGGCTAGGAAGCAAGATGAACCTATGCAAAGAAAGAGCAACATGAGAAAATGTTCAGTTGTATGGAGTTTACATTTTCAACAACATGTGGTATAAAGGGGGTAAAAACATTACTTGAAAAGAAGGGATTTCAAACAAAAAAAAAAAAGAAAGAAAAGAAGGGATTTCTTAGCTATAATTGGAGATATCTGAATCTAATTCTCTATCCTGCCAGGCTGGCAGAAAGTTTAGTCTCTGTTATTAGCATGTTTATTCTTCCAATGTTACTAAAGTCAAGCAAAGTTCTTGGATTCTTATAAGGTCTGTTCCAGAACCTTGATGAAGTCCCTCCAGTCCATGCATGACACTGGTTATCATCAATATGTTTATTTACCCTACAGATCCTCTCTGTTCCTCAAAAAC
This sequence comes from Canis aureus, assembly GCF_053574225.1. Lineage (NCBI taxonomy): Eukaryota > Metazoa > Chordata > Mammalia > Carnivora > Canidae > Canis > Canis aureus. The sequence continues at coordinate 43,889,251 of NC_135618.1, forward strand.
CAAAGCCCCATGGCCCAACATCTAATGTCCCTTATTGCCCTTTGCAGACAACCCTCTCTGGAAACCACCCACCCCTGTTGCTACAAGAGTAATAATGCTTTATTTACTTGTGCTTTCTCTCCTTACCTATATCCCAACACCCACTACTCTTGGGGAAGCTTTCTCATCTTCCTCAGATGTCAATGTTTTCCCCCTAAGTTTCTGATGAGTTCTGATGATGATAACACTACGTATTATCTCTTATCAGCAGATCCATAAATAGCCAGAGTTGGTCCTAGCAATAAGGGAGGACATAATGCTCAAACCATTAGATATTTTTTCTTCAAAATTCATCAGTTCTGTTACAAAATATTCAGGAGATAGAGGGGGCACCTGGGTGGCTCATAAGTTAAGCATCCGACTCTTGATTTTGGCTCAGGTCATGATCTCACGGTCGTGAGATCAAGCCCTGTGTCGGGCTCCAAACTGGGTGTGGGACCTGGTTAAGCTTCTCTCTCTCCTTCTCCCTCTGCCCCTCCCCCACCCCTCTCTAAAAAATATTCAAGAGATGAGTAAGTCCTAGAGACCTACAGTACAACACAATGCTTCTCACTAACACTGCATTGCATATTCAAGTATTTGCTAAGAAGGTAGATCCTATGGGAAGTGTTCTTCTCACAAAGTAGTAATGAAAACAACAATAATAAAGAGAACAGGAGGAAACTTGAAGGTGATGAGTGGGCTTATGACAGATTGTGGTTATGATTTCACAGGTGGATACTTATCTCTAAACTTCCCGACTTGTATACATTGTGTGCAGCTTTTTGTTTGTCGAAAAAAAATTGTTTTTATAATATTCAAGAAATGGTAGGTAGTTCAGTATAACAGGCTAAAGAATATCTTTGGGAGGGGTAGAAAATAAGGGGAAGAAGGAGGAGCCAGGTCAAGGAGGAGAACTTTAAATGCTATTTTAAGAAGCTTATAGTACTGGGTCCTTAGGGTGATGCCGTAATGGACATTTCCAAGCTTTCTGTTATTTTGTTTTGGCAGCCTTCACCTGAACTCCTTTGTACATGTAGAAGATTCACCAACTGGGCACAATGTCCTTTGTAGCCGCCATAGTTTGCCTCCTACCAAGTGAACTTAAAGTAGAGTGTTATGGGTTGAATTATGCACCCACCCCCAGAAAGACATGTTGAAATCCAAATGTCCAGTACTTCCAAATGTGGCTTTACTTGGAAATGGGGTCTTTGCAGACATAGCGAAGGTGAAGTCATTAGGGTGGTCCCCAACCCATGATGACTTTTAAGGAGGAAATTAAGACAGAGGCAAATATGCAGAGAGAGAAGGCAATGTGAAGAGACACGGGGGGAAGACAGCCATCTAATAGCCGAGGAACACCTGAGGCTACTGGAAAGTGGAAGACCTGAGACACGTTCTTCTCTGGTGCCTTCAGAAGGAACATGGCCATGTGGACACCTTGACTTTGGGCTTCCAGTCTCCAGAATCATGAGACAAAAAGAGATCGCTGTTGTCCTCAGCCACCCAATCTGTGGTTCCCTGTAAGAGCGACCATAGGAAATGAATGCAGCCACCTCTCACTTTCTCCGCCTCCCTTGCAGCTACAGTAGGACCCCGTAACTGGACTGTAGCTCATCCTGGGTGGATGTACCTGAGAAAAGGGGCGCACAGTCACATCGACCTTCCATGTGAGAACTGCGCCTGCCCGAGCACCAGGTGCCCTCACTGGATGGCTGCTGCGGCGTAAATTTTCTTGTGCTTCCAACCGTGTCGCCTTCCTCTCTTCCTGCCTGTTTCTTGAGGCTGGCAATTCTGAGTGCTGAGAGTCTTCCAGCAAATTCTGTTGCTGCTTAAATCAGCATAGGATAGTTTCTTTTGCTCACAACTCATAACCTGGCTGATACAGATGAGGAACCATGAAGGATGTAATCCATCTCTAAAGTGGTAAGTGGTAGACAAGGGCAAAGGATAGTCTGTAAGGGTGGGGGGGTGGTATCAGGTGGCTCCAGGGAAGAGGGGAGAGAAGCGGCCTCCAGATAGGAACCGGGAATATGGTGAGCATAGTGGTGCACAAGGTACATAGTGTAAACTGTGTGTGTGTGTGTGTGTGTGCACGCAGGTGTGCATGCACCCATGTGGGGGAGGCAAGTGGATGTTCGTGCACAATTGCACGTTCTCAGCCACAGATCTTCCAGAAGGAGAGCAGCCAAACGTGCCCAAGGCAGTGAACTTCGGTCGCCTGACGGCACTCACTAAACAGTGCGTTCAGGCTTCACCGGCGCCGAGCGGGGCAAACGACAGTTTCCAAGTTTGAAAAATGAGCTGCTTCACTCGCCTGGTGCTAATGCCTTTTTCGAAGAAACTTACATCTTGGAAATGTCATGACACATTGCAATCACGGAGAACACAGCCACAGTAATTGGGAGTGTTTCTTCAAGAGCAGAGCATGTCGAAGAAGATACATGGCTCGCAGCATAATTTCCCGCAACAACGGTGGGGTGCGGGGAGCGTGTGTGTGCAGGGAAGCTGCCTTTGAAATAAATCCTGGCAGGAGCTCTAGCAGCTGGAACGTTCCCTGGGTGATGGACCTGCTTTAGGAGTAGGGAGGACGCAGTGCGGATGCTGGCGGCCTACAAACCAGTTGTGTGACTTTGGCCATGCCTACAGATTGCTGTGTGACTCAGTTTCTCCCCCTTTCAAATGAGACTAGTATCACATATATTCTGTTGCTCATGGTATTGCACGCTCTGCAGCCAAATTCCCAGGAGCTAGAAATCACTACGACTTAGTGAGCTTGTACTACTTGCCAGGCGTCTACTAAGAATTATTCGTGTATTAACTAGCTTGAAATACAGAAGCAATTGAGACGGGGCAGCATAATTACCACTATTTGCAGGAGGAAGAATTGAAGCACAGAGATGGTAAAGATTTTTCCCGAGGCCGTAAAGCTAGAATGTGGTAATGCCAGCATTTGAACCCAAGACAGTCCAGATCTGACATCTGATTTGTCAACATCATGATTCAGCTCCTTGGATGGACACCAGAGTATTGCAAAAAGCATACAGTGTTGGCGAATGTATTGGGTGTTAGCCACGACATTGAACAAAAAACAGAGTAGATTTACTTCTACTTGTGACAAAAAATGATGATGTGAACTGTGATAAAAGCAACGGGAGTAATAGTTCTACACTATTGAGTACCAGTGGGTTCTCAGTAAATGGTGCCTGTTCATCCTCCCAGTAGCTGAGTGAGTCGGGAGACAAAGTTCCCATTTTATAGATGAGAGACTCAAGGCCCAGTGTCCCTAACATCCTCAAGAGCATCCATCAAAAACAAAGGGTTAAGATGGAAAATTCAAATGGGTGTATTACAAAGGATAGGCCCTCAAAGGAATATCCATTTAAAATAGTTGAAACTCTGGGCTTCCATCTCAGAGAGAAAAGCACAAAGATGTTAACAAGATAATGTAAATATTAACATTCACTTTAAGAGGTTAAATTACCTGGAAGCCCTCATTTCTAAAGGCCACCTTCCCTGGTCTGCGTTCTCCAAAAGTACTATAACCTTTTCCACGAGGAAATTATGCAACCGATACTTGCTTTGTAGAGACCTCAGGATTTCTGGGCTGTCATCTGGGCAGTGAGGAGAGAGGAGAAGCTGGCTGTTCATCTCCTGGTCCTTTCCAGGGCAGGCCCTGGGACGCCTGCGGCCCAGCCGTTCTGCATCCGTTGGCAAGCCACCCTTGTGGGGCAGAGGTGTTTTGAAAGGATGAGGGCTTAAAATTCCGAACCTCCCATGGAAATGCAGATTTATCAAGAAGAGAACACAACGGATGACTGAATCTGAGTCCTCTAGAAGTCCTGCTTTAAAGAGTTGCCAAGTCTGATTTGTAATAAAATGATCAGTGCCTGTCCAAAAACCGTTAAAAATTGCAAGCATGCTCAGAGGCACACGGGTTGGTTGTCTTCAGCATGTTTCTGTGACGGCTTCAGCATTACCCTCTCAAAGGCAGAGCGAAGGGTTGATAGAGACAAGATGGGAGATTGAAGCACAGTGGCTCCGCCGACGCACGCCTTATGCCTGGTATCCAATTATGGCATGTGCCCGTGGCATGACCACTGAACAAGTCCCTTTGCGTCTCCTAAGCCCGGCTATATCTCCTGTGAAGTGGCAGGCGTAATTCCTACACTGAGATCCTTGAAGGCATCAACTGTGTCTTCCTTACCCCTAAACGCAATGACTGGACGTAGCAGGTGCTCAATTAACTAAGGATTAAAAAAGAAAAAAATCAGAGTTGTATTACATGAAGTAACTTACTTTGTAAAAGCCCTCTCTGAATTCCGGGTACACAGCAGGCGCTTAATAAGTAATTATTTTCTTTTTGCCTCACCTTTAACATCTCAGGTGTCTCTTTTCAAGCACTGCCCTAGGCTTTGCCTTTCATAGTGTGTGAATTCACTGGAAATTTAATAGATATCTCAAATGCAGTATGTGTCATTCTGAACCCCTGGTCCTCCTCCCAAAACTCCCTCTACCCCCAGCTTCCCCATCTCAAGTGATGGCGCCATCCTTCCATTTGCTAGAAACAAAAAGAAAAACACAAAACACAAAGCAAGCACTTTTAAAAACCCTTCGATTATTCTATGTATTGAACGGTGTCATTTGCTAAGTAAATAATCATGACCCATATATTCTTATTGTAAATTGCGTGTTTTATCAATATAAACCGATCCTTGTTGCACTTCATGAATAGTGCTTGGTATCTTACCATATGCAAAAACAGAATTTTCAACTCTTTCCTTTTGTTTATTCTTTTGGGTAAAGCTTTGCTTGTCTTACTGATTTTAACTGTTCATGTCATTTGCATTTGCATTTAGTAGGATTGGATTTCTTCAAATCTCTTTTTCTTTCCTTCTTAGTATGAGCATCTTTGTGTTCTCTTAATAGCAGAGTTTAAACGATGGACACTTACCGTCTTACCTGATATATTTACTCTTACATGTGTCATCTAATCTTTTGCTTTCCATCTGCTTTTTGCTATAGTTTTGTTTTTAGTGCTTCCTTAACATTTCTTTTGTTTTTCTTGTCTTTCCCATATGGATTATGTTTGGTTACCATGTGTGATATTGTGATTTATAATCGGAAATATATATTTGGTCTTTGTCCCGTTTCTGGCACGGAACTCCTGAAAGCCTTAGAATTTCTTAAGGAAGGAGAGCAAGCAAGGTGTCTTTTGTTATGTTAATGGAGTAACTTTTAGGCCCCCCCCTAAGGACAGGTTGGGGGGGGGGGTAGTTGTCAGAGAACCAAACAGGTGTTCAGAAGTTAGAAGTTAGGAACTTTCCATCCCTCCCCACCAGACCTCCAAGGAAGGAAAGAGGGGCCAGGGGTTGCCCTAATCACCAATGACCAATGATTTGATAAATCATGCTTATGTCATGAAGCCTCCATGAAAAGCCTAAATGAAGGGGTAGAGTTCAAAGAGCTTATGAGTTGGTGAGCTTGTGGAAATTTGGGGAGAGAGTCTCAGGTGAGAAGGCATGGAAGCTCCTCACCCTTTCCCCATGCCTCCCCCTATGTATCTCTTCTGAAGATGTTCTGAAGATTGTTCCTGAATTACATATAAGCCAGTGATCTAGTAAGTAAAAAGTTTCCCTTAGATCTGTGAGCCACTCTAGCAAATTAATCAAACCCAAGAATGGGGTCATGGGAACTTCCCATCTGCAACCCTTTATTCAGAAGCACAGGTGACAACCTGGACTTGAGATTGGCATCTGGAAGAGGGAGGGCAGTTTGTAGGACTGAAGCCTTGACCTGCAGGACCTGATGCTGTATCCAGGGAGACAGTGTCAGAGTTGAGTTGTGGGCCACCCAGCTGGCTTCTGAGAACTACTGGATGTGAGGATGTTTGGGTGGAATTGGTACCAGAACCTATTTATCGTGCAAATTTTCCAATGATTTGAAAAGCATATGTCTTGACTAATATGAACTTTCTTTTTTATTTTTTGTTTATGATAGTCACACACACACACACACACAGAGGCAGAGACACAGGCAGAGGGAGAAGCAGGCTCTATGCACCGGGAGCCCGACGTGGGATTCGATCCCAGGTCTCCAGGATCGCGACCTGGGCCAAAGGCAGGCACCAAACCGCTGCGCCACCCAGGGATCCCTAATATGAACTTTCTGAAGAGCATCACTTATATTATGCGTGGCTCATCTCCGCAACTGTATTGTATATATTTTGCCTTCTTTATATAGAGGCTGCCTTGCCCAGTAGGGTATCACTCTCAGGGGTCAGCTATTTCAACTTGTGCCCCCTGCAGCGCCTACATCAGTGAACATGGCACATAATACACCCTCATAACACTTGTAAGAAATAGAAGAAATTTCTTCATTGACTCTTACTTTTTCTCAGGCTTTGTAAATATGATCTGAGAGTCAAACCCAGATGGTTATTATTTGCATATGATATAGCTTTTCTTTTAAGAATTATTTTTGGCCTTTATGTACAGTTTTGTGACCATACATATACTTATCCTCCTCCCACTTACCAAGTGCCACAAAATTTGACTACCTCCAATTCTACTTTTAGATAAGAACAGGTGTTCCCCCTTTGAAGGAAAAAAAAAGTCTAGTCTTAGAAAGCAGAACCATCTCAGGCTCTAAAAGATCTATGAAGAAAGAGGTATGAGGTAAAACTTTATTGAGGCAATTCTGTGCTGAAGGAGGCGATATCCACCTATGCCCCCAGTAGTTCAATACAACAGATACTAATTTTGCACCCCTTCTCTGACAAATTTCGTACCAAGAGCAGGTTTAACATAATTAATAAAACATTCATTCAACAAATGGCTAACTTGGGTCCCTACTATATGAGAGGCGGCATGCTAAGCATTAGGGATATAAACCAACTACATAGATGCACTTCATGACATAAGATGCTCAAGGATCCATTGATACCTTAGATCCAACTGCCACATAAAATTGAAGTCATTATTTTCTTTCCTTTTTTTCTTAAAAAAGCATATTTGCAGTCAATGAAACAAAAAAATAATGGTTAGCAATAAGCTCCAGAATTCCAGAAAGTACCAAATGTCTTTCACTAAAAACTGGGAAAAGGATATTCTGAGCCAAGTGCTCAGGTACATCATCTTGAAAGACAAATTACCAGTAATCCAGTTAAATTTTAAACAGCATTATCTAAATGAAAAATATCAAAGTGTGAGATACCCCAGCAAGAATAGCTCCAATTTCCTGCCTGGATGCTAAGTAAGGAATAGACTGTTTAATATCATCTTGATAACATTTTTATAGGTTCATGTTGGCCTATCAGATTGCAATTTGTCACCTGCTATCTAACAATTTTCTAATTCTTCATCATTTTACAGTGTAAAATAATAGGCACAGAATTGCAAGGCTTTTTTTTTTAATAATAGAAAGGTAGAGTGAGAGTGTGGGGCCTTTATTTCTACCAAATGATTTTTTTTTCCTGGTTAGAATAAGAATGGTTGTCAATAATTCAAACACAATATAATATTGAGCGCATTTCACTTTTTCCCCCGAATTAATTTGTTGAAGATAACATAAAATGAATAAGAAAATCCCTAAAGCTCTCTTTCCCTCACCTCCTACCCTATCCAAAAGTTTGGGGGGGGGGCAGGGTGGTGGGGAGAAGACACAAGAATGGATGTGTAGTACAAGAAGTTTAGGCATTGAGGTTAGCAGTCTTGGGTTTGAACCCTAGCTCCAGCACCTGAAGCAATGTGACCTTGGCCAGCTCCGCGATCTCACTGAGCTCTTCATGAGTAAAACTGGGGCCACATTTCCTACTTACAAGATTCTTGAGGTAATTGGGGTTAAGCGATGGAGTCTCCTACAGAATGAGAAACATGGGAGGCACCCACTAAATTATAGACTTGAATATAGCATTGTCAGGCATCCCTCCTCCTTGACACTCTTCCTGATTTGCCTTCCAGAAGGTCTTACACCTGTTTTCCTGCCATCTCACTATACATTCCTGCTCAATTTCCTCCACTGCCTTCCCTCTTCTTCCTGCCCTTTCCACTTAGTGTTTGAGTGACTCAACACTCAGCCCCTGATCCTCCTCTCTTCTCCATCCACACTCAGCTCTCATCTGGTGTCATGTAACACCATGTATATGCCGATAACTGAAATTTAGAACCCCAAGCCTAGACCTCCCTTTCAAATACCAGACTCACAGATACACCTCCCTTCTCAACATCTGTCCCTGAAAGTCTCATGGATAGCTCACACTCAACATATCCAAAACTCTGGAGCCTTCCTACAAATCCTTCTCCATCCACAGCCTTCCACACCTCAGCTGAGGGCAGCGTGGACCTTTTACCTGCTCAGAACAAAAACCTTAAAGGCACCCCTGATTGCTGTCTTGTTCAAGTACCCCACACCCAGTCTACCAGGAAATCCTATGGCCTCTTCCAATTTGTCTACCAGGAACCAAATGAATACGGTCATGTAGCTCTATAAAGAAGCAAAGAATTCAAAAGAAACTTTACCCAGTGTATTTGTTTGGTTGACTCTAGTTAATCATATCGCTTGTCTCCTGCTAACTGGTTTCAACTGTGATGAACATTGCACTAGCCAGTTTGAGTATTTAACCATCACATGCCCGTTTTGGTAAAGGAAAGGAATGCTGCATCTGTTTCTCTCCCAGGCATCAGCAAACGGAGGAAGCAGTGAGCGACTGGTGGATTGCAGAGATGTTGTAATCGGGTTACTGGCCTTTGTGGCCATCATGGTGCAGTAATGGATTGGGAACTAGAGAGGTAGCAGCCAAGATGGAAAAGCTGTATCTCCATTCCTTTTCATCTTCTGAAATGTCATCTTCTAGTTGCTACTGGCTAAGAACCAAGGATACTCCTCTGGTAACAGATGATCACTTACTAGGAGAAAGAGCGGAAGAGATGTGTCCTTTTATTCCAAGAGCTAAATAGTTGCATGTGTGTGCGTGTGTGTGTGTGTTTGTGTGAGAATCTACGCATGAAGCTTTTGGAAACAACCTTCCAATTATTATACCTACTGACTTTTACAGAATAATTTATGAAACTCTTTCACCTATAAGGTTTGATTTGATTCTCAGAGAAGTCTTGAGATAAAGGCAGAGTAGTTATTACTGTGTCTGTCTCATGTCTGATTCTCTCTACCCTGCTTTGCATTTCCTTCCTTTTCTACACCATATATCACTTCTAACATAACACATAACATACTTGCTTATTACATGATTTGCGTATTTTCTCTCTTCTGCTAGAATAAGAGTAGAAATCTATTTTTACTTCAGTCATCAATCTCAGGTACCTGCTATAGTCCCTAGCATATAGTAGGTACCCAACAAATATTTGCTGAATGAATGGATAGGAGTATGTCCAGTACCTGTCAACATCTATGTCCTCATCCCCAGCCCAAGACTGTAAGTCCTCTGCATCTCTGTCTTCTCTTCCCTCCACGTGGCATTCTTTTTCAGGACGTGCCTGCACCCATCTTAATAACCAGGCTTAATATCCTTTGATGTTCCTGAAGACCTGATAAATAAATTACTAGTCAGACAATGAAAGTTTTTTAGTGCATTGTTTCCCTATTTTCTTTTGGTTCTCAGGAAGCTCAGAGGTGGATGTATTACTCAGTCCAATCCTTAGCTTATCCCTGTTGTTTCCCTTTGATTTTGTGTGCTTGTGTGCTGTCATTATAAACTCATTTCTTTAAAAAAAAAAAACAGGCATGAATATTAATGAGATAAATTTAGATTAAACACAAAGTGAGAGATTTCCAAAGCTGTTTTCCTTGCGATGTCCAAACATAACTCTAAACACAAAACAAAACGTAAAAATTTACAGAATTCATAATACATATCAGACTTACTATCCCTCTCTGTTCATCATACCCGAGCTACTTCTCCAATTATGGGACTTCCCTGACTCTTGAAGGTACTAGGGTTTCAAGTTACTGGTCTAGATGTCAGGGAACATTTGAGATTTGGTTGCATGAAACAATACATATTTTTAGGCTTAAAGGGGCATGAATGAGACAGAAGCTTACACTGGTAAATATAGGAGCTCTCTAAGACCTTAAAAATCCATCGAATCCCTGGTTGTCCCATGCCGCCCTACTCAGACACACATACCAGAATGCCAGAATGTATACACCTTATGTGCATCCTAGTATCCTGGGTGCCCAAAGCAGACACTAACCTCCAAATGATGCAGCACATTGTACCGCATCCACTCCATATAACTCAGTGCTTGTTGAAAAGCCAAGATCTGGCAAGGGCTGATGTGATGCCTACTTTCTCCCAGCCTTTGTTATGTAGATGAGTTTCCATTTTATTTTTGGTATATCAGTTGAATCCTGAGTATTTTAATAGTTGTGAAGCTTCACTGAACTAACTCAAGAAGAGCTTAAGATCTGAGATGTTAAATCGGCTTGGCAGTACTATCTAGCAGAAAATGAGGACCTCATTCTTAGTTCTTTTCCTCCCTAGTAATGAGGAGCTGATTTTTACTATTAATATAACTCGTACATGAGGAACACTGCAGTGGTCCCGGGTAATTCATCCTTAATTAATGTGCCATCTTTTCAACCTGTCCCCATTTAATTATAAGAACTGGGGAATATGGGACCCAAGAAGTAGCCGGTGGTTGGAATAATATAAGGGAAATATTAACTCTTGGCATTTCTCAGGGTGGGAGTTTCTTTCTCTTGGAACATCTTAAGGATGCAAAAAGTTGTTTGCAGGTATTATGAGTCCCATGGGATACCTGCTACCTACACTCTGCTACTCTGATCACCGGCTTCTTAGAGACTTTTGATCAAGTATCCTCAGGTTTCGTATTTTTGTTTCTTCTTCCTATGTGCATCACTTTTGAATCTTACATGGTAACCTCTCTCATTTGAAAGGATTTTTTAAGTTGTGGCAAAATGTCCATAACAAAATTTGTCATTTTAGCCATTTATAAGTGTACATTTCACAACACTAAAATGCATTCACATTGTCGAGTGACCATCACCACCATCTACCTCTACAACACTTTCATCTCCCCACACTGAACCCATATCTGTTTAACAATAGCTCCCCGTTCCTTCTTGCCCTCCTAACCAATATTTGAGCTTCTATCTCTCTGAATTTGACTACTCTGGGTATCTCATAAAAGTGAAATCACGTAATACTTATCCTTTCATGGCTGGCTTATGTCACGTAACACAATGTCTTCAAGGTCTATCCATGTTGTAGCATGCTTTGGAATTTCACTCTGCTTCCATTGAGTGTGTGTGCATGCATGCACATGTGTGTGCATCACATTTTGCTTATCTATCATATATCAATGCATGCTGGAGTTACTCTCACCTTTTTGGTTATTGTAAATAATGCCACTATGGATTGGGTGTACATATGTCTCTTTGAATCCTTGATTTAACTTCTGTGTATATACCTAGAAGTAGAATTGATGGATTGGATGTTAAGTTCATGGTCAACTTGTGGAGGAACTGCCATACTGTTTTCCACAGTGGCTGCGCCATTTTACCTTCCCCACCAACAGGGCACCAGTGATTTCTCTACATCCCCAACACTTGTTTTCTGGGTTTTTTGTTAGTAGCCATCCCAGTGAGTCTGAAGTGTTACTTCATTGTGGTTTTGGTTCACATTTATGTAAATGACTGCTGATATTAAACATCTATCCATGTATTTATCAGCCAGTTGTATGTCTTCTTGGAGAATTGTCTACTCAGGTCCTTTACTAATTCTTTAGTTGAATTTTGCTTCTTTCTTTCTTTTTTTTTTTTTTAGTTGTAGGAAGTTCTTTATATTTTCTGAATATGAGTACTTTATCAGATACATGATTTGCAAATATTTCTTCCCATTATTTGGATTGCCTTTTCAGTCAAGAGTGCCCTTTGAAGCACAAAGCTTTCTGGTTTTGAAGTCCACTTCTTTTGTTGCCTCTGCTTTTAGTGTCACATCTGAGACTTCATTGCCAAATCCAGTGTTACAAAGCTTTTCCTCTATTTTTCTTCCAGGATTTTTGTAGTTTTAGCTCTTATATTTATGCCTTTAATCCATTTTGAGTTCATTTTTTTTATATAATGTAAGGTTGGACTCCAACTGCATCCCTTTGCTTGTGGGTATCCACTTTTTCCAGAACCATCTGTTGAAAAAAACTGCCCTTTTGCCCCATTGAATGGTCTTGGCAACCTTGCCAAAAATCTTTTGACCATATAGGCAAGGGTCGTTTTAGAGTTTTAACCTAATTTGGGGAACACATTGCCTCAGAAAGATGCATGAACTTTGTATTCAAAGAAACCTGGATTTAACCTACTTTGCTACCTATTTGCTAGGCAAGCTTGGGTGAGTGATTCCACCTCCCTGAGATTAATGGTTCTCATCTGTAAAATGGGTATGATAATGCCTGTCTCTTAGGGCTTCTGTAAAGATTATATGAATGAAAGTGTTTGGCACATGGTAAGTGCTCATTAGGTGATTGGTGTATGTAAAGCCTCTCTAAGCTCTTGTTTCCTGTCTGCATAACGAGGAACTCTATTCCATGCCCAGTTGAAGCTGTGAAGATTTGGGGAAGATTCCACGCTTCAGTATTACCGTACAGAGAGAAGACTGTGTAGAGAGTCCTCAATGTTTACAAGATACCAGGATCTAGTTTTCCAGGAGGCATAGTTTATTAAACAGTTGCCAATCTTTTATGTCTATAAACTGCTAAGTATGACTGGTGACTCCGACAGTTACAATTTGTCAACAACTGTTTTCAGTGTCTTTCCTTCATTTTAAGTATTGCACGTTTCATTATGAATGGCGGGCTAAACATATCTATAACTTTGATAACTCAATTCACTTTGTTAGTAATGGCTTCCCAAGCAGTTATAACATAACAATAACCACGCTGAGGCTAAATATTTCATAAAGAATCCATTGTTATTTATTTATCATTTATAACATGTGTTCCAAAAGCATTACAGAATATTTATTAAACATTTATAGATAATTTTATGCTACTACTAGCATGTGATATAAATACATTATTAATTCTCTTGAATTGTTGATGGATCGAGCTCAAAATAAAGCTGTGCCAACTAGGGCTCTTGCCAATAAAGTGAAAGAAAAAGGGAGCAGTCTACTGTGTTTGGAACTTTCAGAGGCACAGTATTGTTCCCTCAGAAGGTTTATTTGTGAATTGTGGTTGTGGGTTCCAGAAATCTTTTAGCCATCCAGAACAAAAACATGCTGATGAGAAGTAGATTAAACAAATCTCATTTCTAGAGGTGGCCACTTCTTGGTAGCCGCTGCTTTGAAAACTGCCTACAATTGCACATTCAGCCCATCAGCTCGAATTCACATCAGGTGTTCTAGCCGTTTGGGGAGCAGCTTTTCTCAAAGCAGGAGTTAGGTATCAGGGCCGTTCTTCTGCATTTCTTCTCTTTGACCTTGATTGCACCTCTGCGGCAGCTTCTGGAAACCCTACCTTGTTTCTTTTATTAAGCAGAACTCTTTGAAATGCCAAAGTCAAAGCCTCCTTCTACCATTTCCCTGAAGTGAGAATGTTCTTCCTTTCTTTTTCTTTTTTTTTTTTTTTTTAAAGGTTTTATTTATTTAATAATATGGGAGAAGCAGGCTCCATGCAGGGAGCCCGACGTGGGACTCGATCCTGGGTCTCCAGGATCACGCCCTGGGCTGTAGGCGGCGCTAAACCGCTGAGCCACCTGGGCTGCCCTTCCTTTATTTTTCAAGCTCTATTGAGATCTAACTGACATACAACATTGTGTACGTTTAAGGTGTACGGTGTGATGATTTGCTGCTTGTATATATGGCAAAACGATTCCCATAATAAGGTTCATCAATACATCCATCGCTTCATGCAGTTGCCATTTTTGCATGTGTGGTGGAAACTTTTAAGATGTACTCTCTTAGCAAAATTTCAAGTACACAAATCAGTGTTAACCACAGTCCCCACGTTGTGCGTTGCGTCACATTGAGTTTATACATTGTAGAACCAGAAGTTTGTACCCTTTGACCACCTCTACCCATTGCCCCCTTCACCTCCTACCCCTGCAAGCACTAATCTACTCCCTGTTTCTGTGACCTCAATTTCTTTCTTTTTTTTTTCTTTTTTAAAATTCCACATATAAGTGAAGTCATACGGTCTTTGTCTTGCGCTGACTTGTTTCACTTAGTATAATGCCCTCAAGTTCCATCCATGTTGTCAAAAATGGCAGGATCTCCTGTTGAGTAACCTTCTATTGTGTCCATATACCACATTCTGGTGATCATTTCTTTTTTTTTTTTTTTTTTTTTTATTTTATTTTATTTTATTTTTTTTTTTATTGGTGTTCAATTTACTAACATACAGAATAACACCCAGTGCCCGTCACCCATTCACTCCCACCCCCCGCCCTCCTCCCCTTCTACCACCCCTAGTTCGTTTCCCAGAGTTAGCAGTCTTTATGTTCTGTCTCCCTTTCTGATATCATTTCATCAGGCGGCAGACACTTTGACTGTTTCTGGCTATTGCGACTAAGGCTGTGGTGAACACGGGGCACACATATCTCTTGGAGAAGTGGGATTGCTAGATCACATGGTATAGCTCTATTTTTAATTTTTTGAGGCACCTCCATACTGTTTTTCACAGCGGCTGCACCAATTTATGTTCCCACCCACAGTGCACGAGGGTTCCATTTGCTCCACATCCTCGCCAACACCTCCCTCTTGTCTTCTTTTCTTTTCTTTTCTTTTCTTTTCTTTTCTTTTCTTTTTTTTTTTTTTAAGATTTTCTTTATTTATTCATGAGAGGCACGGAGAGAGAGGTAGAGACATAGGCAGAGGGAAAAGCAGGATCTCTGCAGGAAGCCCGATGCAGGACTCGATCCCAGGATGCTGGGATCATGCCCTAAGCCAAAGGCAGATGCTCAACCACTGAGCCACCCAGGCATCCCCTACCTCTTGTCTTCTTCATGACAGCCATTCCAACAGGTGTAGGTGGTATCTCATTGTGGTTTGTCAAAACCACATTTCCTTGAGGATGAGCAATATTGAGCACCTTTTCATGTACTTGTTGGCCATTTGTATGTCTTCTTTGATGATGTTTTTTTTTTAAATTGATCCTGCATTTCTGCTGCCTTCCGTTGAATTGGAGGGCTTGCATGTGAGTTTGCTGCTACATACACTGGAAATAAAACTATTAGTCATTTTTTTCCTGATGCCTCTTTATCTGCTGCTGTGTTGGGAGGTCCCTCCTCGTCCTCCCTCATTTTCTTTTCCTTCTCCCCTTTCTTGGAACTGTGCTTTCTCTCTTTTTGTTAACTGGGGAGATTTATCTCTATAAAAAAAGAGAAATGAGCCTTGGTAAGATTTCTAAGGTCTTAGGCTGGCATGAAACAACAAACTCGAATGGGCATAGAGAAAAGAGATATTGTTCTTCAGTAACTGGATGTATAACTCAAGCTTCGCTCTGCGACATTTAAGTGAGCTGGATAAACCTGTTGTACAGGTTTGTTTAGGTTAATTTCTGACACTGGCTAATACTGACATTAGCTGGGCAATTTTGAAAAATAAAAACCAATATGCCCAGCAAAGGCTTAAACAGACAGACACCCTTTGATAACATTCTCAGCCAAATAACTGGCAGTGGTCATATGTGTGCCAGATGGGAATCTTCCTATTTGTGCTCAAGATTACTCTGCCACGTTCAAGACTTTAAATGCTATGGGCACAAGAATAATGTCAATGGGATTTTTCAGAGCAATACATGAAGACGAAATCAAATATGGAGAGAGTTTCTAACTACACAGAAGAGCATCTTCTAGATGCAGCCAGCCCCATACCAACAGGTCCCTCCTCTTCATATACACCAGTTGGATACCATATAATAAGGAGACCACTGTTGAGGTGCACCAGGTAGCATGGAACACTGGCGCCACCATCAAGAGAGCAGAAAGTTGATTAATTACAGAAAGTTGATTAATTAGTTTAACTAGGACTTGGTGAATCCCTACTATGTACTAGATGTCGAAAATACACAGACAAATAAGAAAGTCCTTTTCCCCCAAGGAATGGGTATCTAATTGATTTTTTTTTCAGTCTCAGATACTTTATGGTAGATTCTGAGAACTCAAAACTAAGATTTCAAACTTGAACGGCTGCATTAGGTGCTGGGAAGCCCAGAGGAAGAAGAGAGATTTGTCACTAAGCAGTCATCACTGGTCTCTCCAAAGCTAATCCTTGTATTATTGTCCCCTTCATGGCTTAGTGATTTTTTTTATATGTATTGCTTATATGGCATTTTATTTCAGGGCCTTGGTCACAGAACCTCGAATTAATTAAGATTTGGTCCGGGAGCCACTTAATTGCTTGTACTTAGGATGTGGGAATTCAAGGGAGGGATGGAAATGACGAGGCAAGTCATGCATAATACATCCACCATACCCCTCACTGAGTGACCATTATACTGATGGGTGTTATTTAGTTTTTTTTTTTTTTTAAATCAGCACACGGTGCCAAGAACCTGGCATTTTCAAATACTCATTAGTGCTATCCTCTGGGGCTTAAGATAGCAGTTATTAAGGAATGTAGTCTCAAGAGACAGAGTGGAACCACAGTGCCTAACAATGACAGAAGTTCAGGTGTATCAACCCTCATCACTTACGGAGGCATCGCATGGCTAAATTAGCTTTCAAAGTCTTAAACCGAACATGCAAGGCCCACAAATGTCATGTGGTATATTCTCTGGAGGTTAAATTTAGGTTTTCCCTGGCTCCTGCTGCCAATTTGAAAGAAAGGAAAATGTCAGCGGGTGTGGAGTTGAAGTCGAGGATAGGAGGCTGCCAACGTGGAACCCACTGATGCTGACATTAAACTGTCTCCGGGAATCCAAGCCGCCGAGCAGCTTCAGCTGTCCCCAAACTTACCCGGATAGCTCGTTAGGTCTCCGGTTTGCTTCAGTGCAACGTCAATTTGCTCCAGTTGACCTGCCTGGCCGGGAGGTTCCAGCCACCCATGTGTCCTGATGAAAATGGAGTGTGTTTAGATGCAGTCGACAATCCACAGGGTTAGCATTAGGAGAGCAAGGAAAGAAAGATATGCCTCTAGTCCAACCACAGGCCTAGCAGCAGAGGAAGTGTGCACAGTGATTCCATGGCCTGAGGACACTGGAAGGGAAGACCACAGATCAAGAAGATGCTTACCTTCCAACCTTGCTATCCTGGGAAATTATCAAACTGACTTCAAGTTGAGATCTGTAGTGACCATGGGAAAGAACAGATCTCCCCCAGATCTAGGAGCTGGAGAGTCTTGGCTGTGAACCCTGCAGAAAGAGATGTTAGGCTATTTTCTGGTATCAGTTATTGACTACATTTAACAGAAAAGCCAAGAAGATGGGGACTTAAATGTGATGGATTTTTTTTTCTTTTTCTTTTTGCCTCTTTCATGTTAAAAACAAAGTTTAGCTCATAGAAGCAGAGAGTAGAATGGTGGTTACCAGGGGCTTGGGGTAAGAGAAGTGGGGAGATGTTGGTTATTCAGTTATGCAAGATTAATAAGTACTGGAGATCAAAAAAACAGTTCTGGAGACCTACTGCACAACAATGTAACTATAGTTAACAATACTATATTATCTACTTGAAATTTGCTAAAAAGGTAGATCTTTAAAAAGGTATTCTCATTTACAAAAAAGGAGGGTAGGAAGGAAGGAAAGAGGGAAGGAAGGAAGGAAGGAAGGAAGGAAGGAAGGAAGGAAGGAAGGAAGGAAGGAGAAATAGTAACTTTATAAGGTGACAGATATGTTAATTAACTTGATTGTGGTGATTATTTCACAATGTATATGTATAGCAAAACATCATATTATACACCTTAAGTATATAAAGTTTATATATGTCAATTATACCTCAATAAAACCGAAAACAAAGTTTAGAGGTAGGCAGTTCAGGGTTCATAGGGTGGCTTAGGAATTCAAGCTTTCATCCTTAAGGTCACTTAGCGGTCCAACACGGTTGCAGGGACTCCAGCCATCACATCCCCATTCCAGGCAGCAGGAAGTGGGAAAGGCAAAAAGGACCCACTTCTCAGTGAAGTTAGAACATCCTTCTAAAAGAGTTCCTCATGCTCTTATTCATTTCCATTTTTCTATAATTGAAGAGAACTAGACACATAGCCCACCTTGCCAGGAGGCTGGGATATGTGCTGTGGTAGCTGAACACTTTGCCACACCAGATACAATCAGAGCTTTGCTACTATGTAACAGGAGGAAAGTAGATGTTAGGTAGGCAATAGCAGTCTCTATAAGTGCCATAAACATCATAACTGCAATCTAGACTCTAGATACCCAGATCTTTACGTGATTTTTTTAAGAGAATATGCAGTATCAAGGAAAGCTTCTCAGACTAAGAGTCAGGCCATCTCTGATTCTTGCTAGCTAGGTGATCCTGGAAAATACACTTAAGTGCTCTACCTCTCTGTTTCTTCATCTACAAAATGACCGTCTCAGACTTGTTGTCTACACAGGGAAGAATCTGCTCAGATAATAAATGTGGAAGCAATGTGTCAAGCAGCAAAGTGTCAAACAGATGCCAGGTATTAATTAACATTATTATGATTGATCTAAGCATTTTATAGTCTAAGAAAACTGGTTCAGAAATCCTTCATTTTTCATGAAATTATTATTTATTTTATTACATGTTATGATGATAGCACCTTCTGTGTATACAACACTTCACAACACTTCACAACACTTCACACATCGCTTCTATGCATGGATTTTGTCCCCACAAACTCCCACCATGAGCAACATAGGTGAGGAATCACCATTTACCCAGATTTCACTGGTGATACAATCCGAGTTCAGAGAACAGAGACTATGAGAACTCAAAGACATGAGACATGAGACACCAGCTTTTTAGAAGTGATGAATGCTCTCCGCCTCAGCAGAAACTGCCATCTGCCCCTCTCAGTCAAACCAAGGATGTAGAAGCCACGTTGGGTGGCTCACTGGCCTTCACACCCACCCCACCCACCCGATTGCTTGCCACACTGCTGGTTTCTTCCTCCTTGCTGGCTCTGCATCTTCACAGCCTGGAAAACAGGTTAGCCCCCATCCCTCAATTGATCTTTTTACAGATTTTTTTTTTTGCCCATCCCTAAAATATTCTCCACCCCCAAGGCGTTAAAATCGCAAGTCTAATTTTATCATTCTTCACTTAAAACCCCTCAATGGCTCCCTAAGATCCCCAAGATAAAACTCAATTATTAAAAACAACAATAACAACAAAAAAACTCTATAAGGCTCTTCGTGGGTTCATACTTGATTGCTATTCCAACCCCATTTTTCATTCCTGTCTCATCACCCATTCTCTCTTCCCAGAAGGTGCCATGCTCTTTCTCTTGAGTGGGAGCCTTGAATATGCTGCTCTATCTGGAATTACTAAAATCTTCTTTATCTGCTTGATAGCCTCTTATCTTATAAACTCATGCAAGGTTATCATTTCCTTCAGGAAGACTTCCCTGCTGCCCTGGCTGGGTAAGACAGCCTGTCCGACTGCTCCAAAAATACCTGGGGTTTCTCACTGTCACAGGCCTTGACGTGCTGTATTGTCATTTTCTGTTTGTGTGTCAAACATCTGTCTAGATTATAATTCCCCCAGGCCAGGGACAGTAACCCATTGAGCTCCAACTGCATGCAGGGACTGTCTTGGGCACTTCACATGTATGAACTCCTACAATCCATCTAGAAATCTCTATGACTCAGAGACTCCTTTATCCTTTACACAGATGAGGACATGATGTACTTGAAGTTAAGTATCAAGGCCTCTCAGCCAGTGTCAGAGCTGAGCTCAGAACATTGAAGTAACTGGCTTCAGAGAAGTGTGGATCCTCCTACACTGAATTTTTTCCTCTCTCTCTCTCTCTTTTTTTTTTTTTTGGAGATATAGTTCATATACCATAAAACTCACCCTTTTAAAGTACATAATTCAGTGGATTTTAGAATAGTCATAGGTCATACAACCATCCCCATTATCTAATTCCAGGATGTTTTCAATATCCCAAAAAACTGTCAATCAGCAGTCACTTCCCATTCTTCACTACTTACTCCCAATGTTTGGCAGCAATTTATATATACTTTCTGCCTCTGTGGATGTGCCTTTTCTGGGCACATTGGGTAGAATCACGTGACAGGTACTCTTGTGTGTCTGGCTTTTACTTAGCATGTTTGCAGAGTTCATCCATGTTATGGCAAGTATCCATATTCCATTCCTTTCTATTGCTCAATGATATATCTGTTGCATGGATATGCTATATTTTGTTTATCCACTCATCAGTTGATAGATAATTGGACTGTTTCCAATAGGAAATGTGAGTTTGCCAACTTTACTCTTCTTTTTCAAGATGGTTTTGGCTCTTCTGGGCCCCACATTTGCATATTAATTTTAGGATCAGCTTGCCAATTTCTGCTAAAAGAGCACCTGGAATTTTGATAGGAATTACGTTAAATATGTAGCTCAGTTTAGGAAGTACTGCCATCAAAATGGTATTAAATCTTCCAATCCATGAACACGGGATGTCTTTCCATTTGTTTGCCATCCTCAGTTTCTTCCAGCAATGATTTGCAGCTTTCTATATACAAGTCTTGTACTTCTTTGTTCATTTCTTCCTATTTTATTCTTTTGGATGCTGTTGTAAATGAAAGTGTTTGCTTAATTTCATTTTCAGATTGTGCATTGCTAATGTATGGAAGTGTAAGTGATGCATACATAGTGTGTATATATATTATATCCTGCAAACTTCCTGAACCCATATATTAGCTCTAATAATTCTGTGTGTGTGTGTGTGTGTGTGTATTCCTTAGAATTTTCTCTAGACAAGATCATGTCATCTGAAAACAGAGATAGTTTCACATCTTTCTTTTTAATTTGGGTGCCTTTTATTCCTTTTTCTTGACTAATTGCCTACACTATATTTTCTTAATAATAATTGCCAGCATTTTTAGTGCTTGCTATGTGCCAGGAATTTTTTTAAATCAATTTATGTCCTTAGTGAAAGTCTGCGGCATTTTATGTGTATTAAATATTCACAGAAGTTCTAAAAAGATGGGATTGCTTTCACAGATGAAAATACTAAAGGTAAAATTTATCAAGAGGAATTCTACTTGGGGGAGGCCCCTTGAAGGGACAGAATGTAGTTCTCTGCAAACCAAAGCTTCCACCGATCCCTGGGGCCAACAGAGACAGTTAGGAAGTGGACAGAAACCACTGAAGACAGTGTTCTAGTGACTCCCAATGCGGGTTATTTTCATCATTTTCCCTTGTCCTTAAACAGCTATGGCAGAAATTTGTGATTTTCCTGACATACGGTTTAATCTGTGTGTGCTTTAGCAAGAGATATTTCAACTTTCCGGGTTTCAGTGTGTGCATCTGTACAATGGGATGCCTGAAGCTGGCTGTGAGCATGACACTGGATAATGCCTGTGAAGTACCTCCCAAGTTTCTAGAACACAAGGTGATCTCAAGAAATAATACTAACGCTGATGTGATCTAGCACTTTGGGAGGAATTGCCATTGCCTGGGCATCACAGTGAACACTTTACATACCTTCCTTTATTCAACTTGCACACTCTTCTATTGGATAAATGCGAAGGATCAGAGTACAGGTGTAATTTATTCAATGTCTTATAGCCAGCAAGCACCACTATTGGGACACAGCCTGAGGTATTGTGACGCCAGTGCCCATTACTTTAAACATGATTTACTTTTCTTTCTATTCCTCTTGCCCAGTTTGTCACCCATCTCACCCCAGGTTTGGAAATACAAGCAAGTATAATTCACAGAATAAAATACACAGTTTATTTATTCATTCAATCAACCACCAAGGAATAATGAGCTCCTGCTAGGTAATAGGCTCTAGAGAAGTCTCTGAGAGTAAAGTTATGAAGAAGACGTATTCCCTGCTCTACATAATCTTAAGATTCATGAAGCAGAGAGAAAAGCACAATGCAAACATAACAACACACCATGATGTATTCTTTATGAGTCTGGACTTCATCCCACAGCACACTGTGACTCTCTCCTTGGTAAAATTTATCACCATCACCATGTGACATGCGTCTCTACTCTTGGCTAGGTTTGAACTCCCCCTATGGACTATAAGCCCCAGAAGATAGTGAGGGCGCTATTTTGGCCACTGCCATGATCCTAAAGCATATGAAGTGCTTTGCACATGGTAGGTGCTTCATGAATGGGATATTTGAAAGAGGGAAGGAACAAAGGTTTTCATAGGAAGGAAGCATGGCTAGATTTGCACTCTGAAAAGGTTATCATTCCGACCAGAAGCAGGGATACCCTGTGAGGAGGCTGTTGGGGACAGCATTCACCCTTGTCCTGCTCAGCTCAGGCTTGGTCATGTGATTTGATCTGGCCAATTACATGTGAACAGATATATGTCAATTCTAGGCAGAAGTTTTCATAGCCCCCAAATTGTCCCCCATTCTCTCATCCGTGATGATCAGCAGTGCTGCAGACAGAGACTGGAGATGTCATGGGGCAGGAGACATTTGGCCACATTGAGCAGCCAGTGCGATAAGCCTCGGTTATTGGGAGCTGTGGAGGCTGTGGGGTGTCTTGTTACAGCAGCAATATTTAATCCATCCTGACTGATCAATAATATTGTGAGTCTGGTGTGAGGAGTCAGTAAAATGGAACAATGTATATAGAACATTCTGGCACAGAGTAGGTTTCCATAAATATTAGCTGCCCCCTTTATCCTGATGTCTTGAATATTTCTGTGATCATGTGAAAAAAAATATGTATGATGTCTTAGTCCATTTGGGCTGCTATAGAAGAATACTATATTCTGGGTGGTTTATAAACAATGGGAATTTAATCTCACAGTTCTGAAGGCTGAGAAGTCAAAGGCAAGACACCAGCCAATTTGGTGTCTGGTGAGGTCCCACTTCCTGGTTGGGAGACGACCTCACATGGTATAAAAGATGTTGATCTCAATTCCGGGGGCTCCACCCTCATGATCTTTTCACCTCTGAAAGGCCCACCTCCAATTGACATCACATTGGCATTGGAGATTAGGTTTCAAAATGTGAATTTGGGGGAGACACAATCATTCAGTCTATGCCATACATTCACACACACTCACACACACATATCCTAGCATAGTCTCTGGCACATAGTAGGTTCACATCACACATTAGATGCTTTCCCTCCTGCATCCTCCTGCCTCACTGAACTCGTCTCGTATAAAGAGTGTTTATCCCAAGAAAGTTTATCCATCTCTTTATTCATCTGGCTTCCTGTTACTTATTCCTCTTCTTAGCTCTGAATCATAGCATGTTTCGAGGCATGCTTTATCTCCTGTTTCCCGCATAAATAATCGTCCCGGATCCAAGGGACAATGTGTATGCAATGGTCCCAGGGCTGGCACAGCACTTAGCTCAGCTCTTAATATGCAGTGTGGTGAAAAGGGGTGTCAGGTCGAGAGAGAAACCTCATCTAACATAGTTCGGGCCACTTACATTCATCTGAGGAGAGAGAAGGGATGCATTTGGACTGCAATTCTGCACCTTATAAATAGACATATATAGCTCTGCATACATTATTAATACGGGCTTTATTGCTAGGTTTATTGAATCCACGATGGTGCTTCTCTCGGGAAGCCATAGAACACAGGAAGATTGCACAGACGCCTGCATTAACCAGGACCACAGTATACCAAGCAAATAAGGCTGTGCAAACAGCAGTATTCATGCGAGCTGCATCCTACAATTCAAATAACATAATAACAAATAATGTGCTCAAGCAAGCCCCACAGCTGCTATTTGAAGTATTTTATGCATTTCTTATCTATGCTGCTCATGCTAACACAAGAGTAGGTAGGGCAAATGTATTTTAAAGAAGTTCCTTAGCATGACCTACAAAGCTGCTGCCTTCCTCCATAACCTCAACTTGTCCCTGGACTCTCTCCCCTCACTCACTCTGATGGGTCACCTTGGACGTACCTGGAACAGGCAAAACTATTTCCTCCTCTTAGCCCCTTGTCCTCTGCTGAGGACGCACATGCACACACACACACACCCCCAATCCCTTCGTGTAACTGGACCCTCTCTCCATCGCTTACCCTGTTTATTAGCAGCGCTGATTCCTACATATCCTTCCCTTCCTCAGGCCTTTCTATTCTTATCATCTGTCTCCCCAGCTAGAACATAAACTTCATGGAAGCAGGGACCCTTTCTGTTTTGTTTGTTGCTGGATCTCCAACATACGTAAGAGTGGCTGGGATGCAGTAGGTTTGCAATAAATATTTGATGAATGAATGAATGGCCAGAACATGAGCTTCGTCGGTTGGTCATTCCTCATCTCCTCTGTCCACTGTGGCTCTCCCCTTGCTATAAGCTTCAGGAGGGACAGTTCTCACCCCCTCTGCAGCTCTAACCCCATGGCCTCAAGCAGAGAATGGCACCTGAGAAGTTGGCACTAATTGGTTATTGAACTGAAGAGAACTAAAGTCTGTTCTAGAAGCATCTGGTTGGCTCAGGATGGCCAGTGGTGGCTGTAGCAGCATTTTGTTTCATGACCTTCCCTTATACTCTGTGGGGCATGGTGCCAGTCGTATGACACCAGTAGCTTTCCTCCCCTCTCTTGACTAAGACATCACCCTCTTATGAAAGTGACACAGGGAAGCCCCCATATTTCATTGACAACAATGACTCTTTGTTGTTGTTTTTTTTTTTTTTTAAGATTTTATCTACCTATTCAGGAGAGACACACAGAGAGAGAGAGAGGCAGAGACACAGGCAGAGGCAGAAGCAGGCTCCGTGCAGGGAGCTCGACATGGGACTCGATCCTGGGTCTCCAGGATCACGCCCTGGGTTGAAGGCGGCGCTAAACCACTGAGCCACCCAGGGATCCAACAATGACTCTTTGAATACAAATTTTCCCCTACACACAAAATCTGTGGAGCGAATAGACATTTGTCGTCTATTTGTCAATAAACTATCATTCTTACAAGCCAATCACCTTGCAAAGATCCCCCTTTTTACAGAGATTGATACAGCAGAGGGCATGTAACCTCGTTCTGGCCTATAAGAGATGAGGACAAATTAGCTGGAAGTGGCTTCCAGGAACTTACCCCCCTGCAATGTTAGAATAAGCACAGTGGTAGAAAGCATTTAGTGGCCCCTTCACCCTTCTTGCTGCCCTCTTTAAAAGTCACCAAGTGACGATGTAATGGCCAGAGCTGAGACATCCACCCTGCGGCTGGGAAGAGAGACCTCCCCCATATAGCAGGTGGCTCAGTGGAGGGACTGAGGAGGCCTGTGTCTGAGATGATGTTGCTGAAAGCCTGATCCATCCCTGGAACCCTCTCACTCTGGATTTCCATTTGAGCAAATATGAGATGCTGTTTGGTCTCAGTCGCCTTTGCTCAGCTGTTACTTGCAGCCAAAAGCCCCCTAAGTGTTACACACACCCTATGGCAGGTAGATTGCTAATTTGGGGGGATGGGACTTGAAGAAATAAGATAGTGTCCACCCTCAAAGATGTCCCAGTCTAGAGGGAGCATTGAGAAATCGATCCGCATTTGCAAGAAGGGATGACCAGCTCCGGAACAGGAGCAGGCACCAAAAGTTCTCAGAGCGGGGATCCCTGGGTGGCTCAGCAGCTTAGTGTCTGCCTTTGGCCCAGGGCATGATCCTGGAGTCCCGGGATCGAGTCCCGCGTCAGACTCCCTGCATGGAGCCTGCTTCTCCCTCTGCCTGTGTCTCTGCTTCTCTCTGTGTGTCTCTCATGAATAAATAAATAAAATCTTAAAAAAAAAAAGTTCTCAGAGCCTAGAGCAGAGATACACAACCAAGAGAGTCATAGAAGACTCCCCCTGCTCCCCCCAAAATGCCCACAAATACTGCATTGAGCTTTTAAGACTGAGTAGGAGTTAGCCAGTTAGAGAGGTGTATTTCATTTTTAAAAAGGGAGCAATATGTAGAGATTCACGAGTCTCAGGGTAGCCAAATGAGGTCCCAGATGTCTAGCATGAAGATGTTAGCTTCCAGAGTGGGTTTGGGGGTTATCATCGTGTTTTTCATCCAGGAGCACAGTGACAGCCAAATCCTGCCACTGATCTCTTCTCGGGTCTGAGTTTCCTAAGACGGCAAGCCTTCACACACTAGCCACTGAAACAAACCCTTGGAGTGACTTAGCCAGCACACTAAAATCTGCTTTTGCATAGCACTGGTGAGACCAAAGGGGAAGAGATAAGCAAATGCCTTCACTTCTGCACCTACAATAGTGGGAATGGCAGGAGAGAGGACACTGTGTCCTGATTTACCTACCCAGGGAGGAGGACAGGAGAGGGAATAGAAAGAGATGAGGTAATGCTGAGTGTTCCCACCACCTGGGGGCAGTGACGGAGAGAGGTAATTCCTACGGGGTTCTGTTCCTTGAGGCATAGAAGCCCCACTTGCCAATCCACGTCAGCCTGGGCTTGACTAGTCACATCAGCAAGTCATCCCTTAGGCAAGAGAGACATGTTCAGAGGTTGCTCAGACACATGGAAATCTGGCATAGATATAGAAATCCCATCAAAAAAAAAAAAAAAAAGTCAAGCACTGAGGCTAGGGAGATGTGGATGGATGTACTCATGAGCAACCCCCCGGATGCCATGTTCAGGAATCTGGATGTGTTCATGAAGTGCTGGGGGTCAGGTTAGGAATTTCAGCAAGTGGGAGGAGTCAGGTGAGAGCCTTCAAAAAAAGTCAGTGGAGCTGCAGTGTGATGAAGGCCAGCCATGTGCATAGAGCTTTGCGGGTCCCTCATTGGGAAGCAAAGTAGGTATCGACCCAGCTCTCCCATCAGGGCCTTTCCTCCTCTGGACCACAGATGGCCCTCAGCTCTGCATTCTCAAACTTCAGGGTCAGGCTCCCACAAAGACAGAACCTCCGGTGTTAAAAATAAGGATTGGGATGAAGAGTGGGAGCTCTACGTTGGTGCCAGCCAGCTTTTCCTGTAAGGGACTGGGTAGTCAATATGCTATGCTTGGTGGACCATCTAATTAGTCTTGGATGTGACAACTGAAGTCTGCGACACTAGCCGGAAAGCAGCCACACGTGGTCCATACGTGAATGAGTCTGGCTGTGTCCCAATAAAACTTTATTTACGACACCCAGGGGCCTGGCCAGATTTGGTGTAAGTGATGCAGTCTGCAGTTTGTAGACCTCTGCTTTCGGACTGCGGTTCAACCTTGCTTCCACCTGGGGGCCCCTGGAAGAAGGGCTGACCTCCTCAGGCTTCTGCTTCCCCTTCCGCGAATGGGATGTAAGACGCACCGCGCACCTGTTGGGAAGGAGAATGAGATTGGCCCATGAGACGCTTAGCACGATGCCTCCCATACAGCACGCAGGGCTGTGGCTGTTGTCTTGCTATGGCTGCTGTTGTGAGTGTGTGTTTTGGTTGGTTGGTGCTTGCCGTCCCCATCAGGTGTGGTGAAAAATGAAGCCCAACCCAAGAGCCAAGGGCATTGGAGAAAACCAAAAATGCTCCCCAGCGCCGACTCGGGAATGGAGACTTGCTCTTTCCAGCTGTGCTTTTCTTGGGCTGTGGCTAAGGCTGTCTCCAATTCCTGAAGGGCTTGAATAGGCCATTTAAATGGATTTGATTGGCATTAATTATTAAAAACAATTATTTATTAATAAATAAGAACTCTAAGAATGCCTTGCGCTTGTTCAGTGCTTTATAGTTTTCTTTCATTTTTGCTTTCTTCTTTTCAAAGGGCTTTTTTAAAACTGGGGCACACAGTGTACCAGGAGGCTTAAGAAGATACGGCAGGGTGGGGGGGGAGGGTGCGGGGAAGACATCTTTCTAGAGTATCAAATGTACTCAATTTGGGAGGGAACAACATTATTTTTTATTAAAACAAACTTGAATATATTATGGAGCAGAATATAGAATTGTATGCAGTTTTTTTTTTTTCCTTAAGATAAAGTGTAAGACTTCAAAGATATTTGATGGTTGAGATCCTCCACTTTGGGCTGTGCCCCAGATGGCTGCCAGAGAAGGAGCACAGTTTGGGTCTCTTCTATGCGGCCCCCTGCAAAGTGTGTAGGGAAGGAATTTTGACAAATTCTTCAGATGAAGAAACTCTGTCTTGCTCAGGCCAACTCAGAGCTTGGCTGCAGAATGAGTCCTCAATTCTAGGATTTCTAGCTCCCTCCTTGCATGTGTGAACGGCACTCCCAGTTAGGCAGGGGCCAGGATGCACCCTGGTGATAATGTGTGCCAGGTGCTGTGCTAAGTGCTGGTGGGAGTACGGTGGTGACTAAGACAGGGTCCAGAAAGATATATAAACCCTCAACTTCAACATCTGCTGAGCCTGAATAAAACCCTTGGCATTGAGTCAGCTCGGTCCCCAAGACCTTGAGTTGACACCTTTCATTAACATCCCCTTCCCCGGGATCCCTGGGTGGCGCAGCGGTTTAGCGCCTGCCTTTGGCCCAGGGTGCGATCCTGGAGACCCCGGATTGAATCCCATGTCGGGCTCCCGGTGCATGGAGCCTGTTTCTCCCTCTGCCTGTGTCTCTGCCTCTCTCTCTCTCTCTCTCTCTGTGACTATCATAAATAATAAAAAAAAAAACAAAAAACATCCCCTTCCCCAATCCCATAATGGTCCAGTCCATTCACTTAAGTTCCTGCCTCAGTTTCCCCTGCACAGCCAAAGAATTGACTGCTAGAGTTTAAGCTCTTTCATTCACTTGCTTTGCTTGGGCATGACTCCTCGCCCAGAAGTATAGAATCTATGGCCTTTGCCAAGTGTGCAGCAATCTCCCCTTCCCCTGCCCACCGAAACTCCCCTGCTACCCAGACCTCCACTTGCAGCACAAGCATGGCTATTCAGAGCTGCGTTGCTTCCCACCCCATCAGGAGGGCTCTGACTCTTGCTGGAATCCCAGCTTTGCCCTGTCATCCTCTTAGAGGTCGTGGCTTTTCTTCTTTTTCCTTCACAAGAGCCCTATTTGCAACCCACTTCAGCTTCCCCATTCACACCCCATGTCCTAATAAGTCAGCTGCTGTAAGTACAGGGAGTCCGGAGTCCAAACCCTGTCTGCCACTTAGCATTTGTGGGAACTCTGGAACGTTTCCTCAGCCTCTCCACCGCATCGGTTGTACCCCCACCACCTATAAAATAGGATCCAGGATACCTTCTCACGGTTTCAGCGGGAGGTTGGAATGGGCTCATGTGAACTGCCAGGCACAGGGGGGTGCATAATAAGTGCTCAGGATGGCTTGGGTCTCCCACTCTGCGTGAGCTGAGGTCCCAGCCCATAGATCTTCAGTTGGGACAGATCTGAGTGCTTAAAAGAGCCAAGGGTAGGGTGTGGGAGAGGAGGTTGTGGGGCTGCTGGGCTGTGGGGCTCCCATCCAGCTGTGTGCCTCAGTGGCTCTACACACGGTTGTCTTTAACTTTTGCCTCCAAATAAAATGCTGTCATGGGACCCCTGACCCGCTTTCTGGGGCAGATCCCTCTGTTTCCCGCTCTGAGCAGAGTGCTGGTGATACCTGCCCCAGCCCTCCGAGCGAAGCTATTTATAGCAACCATCATTAACTCTCCACTGCCGGTTCCCCAGAGCCTCACCTGTTCCCGCTCCTCCCGAAGTTGACTTCAGAGGGTTTTCTGAGAGTTCTTTGTAATATTAGTTAACATGTACAGGAAAGCCCCAAGGTCATGTTCCACTCTTGGCACCCTTCACTTTAGATTTGAGAAATCCCCTAAAACTCTCATTAGCGGAGGCTGCCTCACACCTATGAAACTTTAAAAATATCTGGCTAATCAGGCACTTTGCACACCTCCACGCGGGCAGAGAGAGAGCCTTTGCTTGCCTCCTCATCCCTTCTCCCGGCATCACATCCGTGCAGACAAGAGCTGTCAAAATCTGACTTCCTATGGTATTTAAAATAAAATGAAGGGAACTTCTTCTCTGAAACCAGTATTATCACTTAAAGAGAAACTGGGCGCAAGAGGCGGAAAGCATAGCAGGGGGGAAATGGCATTCTGGAAGATCCTCCTTGTTCCGATTCATTTTTGACTAGGAGCTGATCTTTGGGATTTATTTATTTTTTAGAAGATTTTATTTGTTTATTTATTTGAGAGGAAGAGAGAGCACAGAGGAAGAGGGAGAAGCAGACTCCCAACTGAGCAGGGAGCCCAGTGTGGGTAGGGCTCGATCCCGGGTCCCTGAGATCATGACCTGAGCCGAAGGCAGACGACACTTAACCCACTGAGCCACCCAGGCACCATATGATCATTGGAACTTAAAGGGATGTTAACCACAACAACATGAAAATAAAATCACCACTTATTAAGTGCCTTCCAAACAATAGGCACCATGAAAAATGATTGATCACATTGTCTCAGAGTCCACTAAAAACCCCGAAAAGTAAATCCCAGGATGCATATCAGGAAACTGATGCTGAAAAGGATTGAGTAGTATTCTCCAAGTAACATAGCCAGTACGTGGTTCTCACCAGTGTGCATCTGTCTGTCTCTGAAATCCATGCCTATGGTGGACAGGATGCCCTGCCCCCTCCCATGTGAAATGTAAATTTCCCAGAAGGACCTTCCTCTACTCCACATAAAGAGAGCTACCCCATTGGTGAAACTGTGAGCCACACAGTACTGTCCTCACAATTATCTGGGGGCACCTATCAAACATACAGATTCCTGAACCCCACCTGAGAAGTGTTGGATTTGAACCTCTGAAGAAGGAAATGGGAATCTGATCTCACCCAGCACGTCTGAGTGATTATTGTTCACACTGATGCTTGAGAACCACTGTTCTGTGTTTGAGCTGGTTTGCCGGGATGCCCTCAAGTTGGGCCGCTTATGAACCCTGCATGTTCTCCGCAAGACCCAGGATGCTCCTTGTCCACAGACTCTCTGGAAACAGTTTGCAGTGGGGAAAGGAGGGGAACGCTTCCAGTCAGTGAGATAAATTAGTCTATTCCAGACGGTGCCCTGTACTGAATTGGGAAACCAGGATAAATGGCCCAGAATGATGTCAATTTGTGAGACTCACAAGAATCAGTCTTTGGAAGTTAAAATGGCAGCAGATGCCATAGACAGTGGGGACACTGGGGCCCCAGATTCTAAACTGGTGGGATAGAGAAGGGGAGGCACGGGGGTTAGGAGAGAGCTCACCTGGACTGCAAGACTTGGGTATGGAAGTGACCCAGGAGAAAGATTAGTCAATGCCAGGAGGTACATAACCAGCAGGAGGCTTGCAAACAGGGAGGGAGTATGACCCAGAAAGAGGGCTGTGTGATGAAGGAAGCAGGCGTGGTTGACCCTATAGTGCAGAAAAGTCCAAGGGTCAAGACTCAATGATTCGCCTTCATCTATGAATTCAGTGATCAACACAGAGCCACGGCTACATTGTGCTCTTAGGCACAGTCTCTGTCCTGACCCAAGCCCCGTGCTGGTTGAGGGACAGACTTACAAACCGACAAGCATGACATGGTATAATAAGCACGGTGCTACAAATAGACTCAAGAGGACTGTGAGAGTGCAGAGGAAGGACGTCCAACCCAGCAAAAGTCAGTCAAGAAAGGCTTCCCGGAGGTGTGTCTCAGCTGTTTCTGTTCTGATTGGAGTTGGTTGGGAGAAAAAATAAAAGAAAGAAAAGAAAAAAAGAAAAGAAAAGAAAAAAGAAAAGAAGAAAAGAAAAGAAAAGAAAGAAAAGAAGAAAAGAAAAGAAAAGAAAAAAAGAAAAAAAGAAAAGAAAAGAAAAGAAAAGAAAAGAAAAGAAAAGAAAAGAAAAGAAAAGAAAAGAAAAGCAAAGCAAAGCAGGGGGTGGGCAGGACAGATCCAAAGTTTAGAAATGGTAGGCTTTCATACATGTCATGCATTTCATACATATTGCCTCATCCAAAATTGGCTTGGATGATGAGGGAAGACTAACACCATTTGGGGAGTGGGGGGCAATGGGGTAGGAGAGGGAAAGCCTCAGTGGACTCATACGAGAAGAAATTGAGGAAGCAGAGTAATTCAAATACTGCAGTTGTGACAATTACCTAATGACATGGACGGCACATCCCGCAGGACTCTGAGGAGATTAACCACAGGCAAGACCCATCAGCAAAGGTGCATCAGGCAAAACTCTGGTGAGGGGCTAATTTTTATATTGGTCAGGTTGCATGCAGAACAGAAGCCAGTGTGGTACGTGAGATGCTGGTCAGTGTATCTGATCCCACCGTCCTCTTTGATGTTGAGCATGCTAGGAGGCAGGTTGACCTAACGATAAGTTTGTATTATTAGGCATATAGTCCCGAATAGTCTTTCCTGGAGTAATGATTTCTTATGAGGTCAAGGTTTCTTTGAGCACAGAAGACACCATAGGTTGGCTCCGTACTAACTCCTTGCATTTGATCAACATAATCTTCCTGCTCCGAAGTCAATACTTGGCAACATAACTTTCCATTCCATCAGAACCTTTAGAGGACATAATGTCCATTTGTAATATTTACTGTTAAGTTACAGAAATGTGATTAATGAAATCCAGTCTACTGTCTTGAGTGAGAGCTGATGATGAGTATTCAGATGGTTACCATCCAATTTAATAGACTTTCAATGTAATTTGAATCATGCGTGGAAAATACAGCATCATTTTCTTTTTTTTTTAAGATTTATTTATTTATTTATGATAGACAGAGAGAAAGAGAGAGAGAGAGAGAGGCAGAGACACAGGAGGAGGGAGAAGCAGGCTCCATGCCAGGAGCCCGATATGGGACTTGATCCCGGGACTCCAGGATCACGTCCTGGGCTGAAGGCAGGTGCTAAACCGCTGAGCCACCCAGGGATCCCCAGCACCATTTTCTTAACCCACAGACATCTAGAAGGTCCGTGACCCCCTAAAAATGTTCACAATACTTCGAGTACATGTACATATCTACATGTCACCTCCCAGGAAATGAATTGATTGCTATAAATACATTCCCAAGGGTGTTAAGTCTTGCACACCAGTGCACACACATCCACATACAGACACACAAGGCTAAAAGCTATGGATCTAGGGGGATGGGATTAAGTAATGCATCTCATGTTGGCAGCCTGACAATGCCCATACTTTGGTTTCTGTGCAAAATGAATTATTATCTCCAGAATCTGGTCTTGAAGCTATCTCATCTAAACCACGGTCATTTTCCCAGTTCCTTTTGGGTAAGCAGGATTTGATGAGTTCTGATGAAGGGGAGTGAGGGTTAGCATTGTGCCACATCCAAGTGTTACACAGACAGAGAAGTTTGATGATTGCCCCCATAGGGAGAGGACCACAGAGACACCAGAGTTTGGCAGGGTGACCTAATGGAGCTGCTTCTGGGTAATAAATAGAATTAAGTAGACCCTAGTTGAAATGCAAAATATTTGATTTGCGTTGGATGGAATAGAAAGGGTCCTTTATGTGCATCCGGTACCCGTGTACAAGTTGATGTCAATAGCAAGTACATTTGGCATTTGCCCGCTCGGTGTTTGCAAAAACGGAGGCATTCCCATTTTGCAAACAGCCCACAGATACATTAAATAACCCATTTCATGATGGACATCTGGACTCCTCGAACCTGCCAAAAGTGGATGGAGGGGCTCACTGCTGCCTTCCAGCTTTATGATGGGGAACGGCTCCCTTCGAACGTGGAAGGCGTCACTGGGCAGCAGTGCAGCAGGTTGGGGTGTCATGTGCCCCAAACACAACGCGCACATTCATTTTGATTTTTGCTGTGTCGGAGCCGCCGGTGGGCGATACCTCCCGCACCTGGGCAGGAGCAAGCTTCCTAAATCACAGCAGCAGCATCTACGCTGGCCTGGCACCCAATTCTCTCCCTCTGTGGTCACTTGAATGGTGGCTGAGCTCAGGAGGCAATATACATGGGTAGGTAGAAAGATCTGGAGGGATTTTTAAATTTAGTATCTTATGGGGGAATAAGAGAAAGAGAGGGAAGGGGAAAAAACTAGATTTGCCTGAATATACCATGTCACACACAGGGTGGGACGGGAAGCAGAAGTAATGGACTATGGAGTCAGTTCAGCATCATTTCCAGCACACCCCCACCCCCCCAAGGAAGTGATAAAGTCTCCGGTCAGGTACGCTCTGGATCATTCGCTCCAACTTACTCCACTCCGTGTGTCACTTCTCGTCCATCATCTTTTGTGTGTGCAAAGCTGATCCCAGCCGGTGTGTTTGAACAGGAGCTTACAGTAAACGCAGAGAGAGCTTGCGTTTGCCACCTAGTGGCCAGCGGCGCCCTGCCTTCCGTTTTGTCATCCCAAAGCAGGGCCCGAGTCTGAGGCTACAGGCATTACGGTACCGGAGCTCAAATATCAAGGTTTGCCTCCCAACTTTCAGTTCAAATAGAATGGCTTAAAAAGGAAAAAGAAGACCTAGGATGTCCTTTGAGTGATGACCCCTTGACCTCAGCCCACTTAAGGCCTGGTTCACAAATGAAATGCAAAACCCATGGCAGGAAAGGAAGGTGGGGATTAATTTTAGAGGGCCACAGTGAACATAATATTTTATATTTTTGTGTACCAATGGGTGGCCTCCCAAATGTATGTGCCAAACTAGTGTAAGAAAGGGAGGGTTGAGTACCCACTATGTGTTTGGAACTGTGCTAGGTGCTTTGCATTCGTCATTCCTCGCAGGACATAGGACCCAGGCTTACCACCTACTTCAGTGTCTGCACAGCCCAATCTGTAAGCCCTACAGATTCCCCAATCAGAAAACCTCCTACACTGATGCTTCTCAAACTCTCTATAGAGAAAGACTTCCTCTTTAATTATTTTATGCCTCTATACACCAGTGCTTTTATTCAAAACAAAAGTTATCAGGAGAAATAAAATGTACAATATACAAGCCCATGTTTATTTATTTTTATTATTATTACATTCAACAGATATAAAAATTACTATGTCAAATTCCTAGAAATTTTCTTTTTTTTTTAAGATTTTATTTATTTATTCATGAGAGACACACACACAGAGAGAGAGAGAGGCACAGACACAGGCAGAGGGAGAAGCAGGCTCCATGCAGGGAGCCTGACGTGGAACTCAATCCCGGGTCCCCAGGATTACATCCTGGGCTGAAGGCAGCACTAAACCACTGAGCCACCCGGGCTGCCCAAATTCCTAGAAATTTTCTAAATAAATTTTCCAAATGCTTAGAGTTTCTGCATTTACTTAGCTGCAGACTACTAACAATGCATAGGCTGGAATTGGTCCTCAGATGGCCTGTTGGGTACAGCTGGTCCACACAGTCCTTGCCAAGCATTCTCCAGTTTCTGAACATCTTCCATCACAGGGACAGCCGACCTCACAAGGCAACCCGTACCGTTGCTGGGCTGCTCTGATGACCAGAAACCAAAGTCTGCTCCTCCATATTCATTGGCCAGGGTTCTGCCTCTGACTCACACTCAACAAGACGCATCTCCATGCAATCACAGCTTTTCAGATACATAGGACAACTGCTTTATGACCAAGTTCTGACTTCTCCTCTCCTGGTGGCACACAACGTTTGCGGTGCCCACTTAAGAGTCCAGGCTTCAGGATCTTTGTGGTAAAGGCCATGGTAGAAGCTTCCACCCCTTTGGCTTGCTTCTCTGCCACCTAATCTCTGATTCCTCTGGAAGAGCAGGGAAGAGTGATCTGATGATTCAGGATGCAAATGCTGGTTGGCCAGGTCTACAGTGGACAAGGGCATTATGGAGATCAGAGGCCAGCATGCAGATGTCATTGCCATTGGCTTTGCTTCCCTCATGCTAGGACATAAAAGGGTCAGGGGCTGTCTGATTTCATTAGGGCATGCAGAATGGTGCTCTGCTTTTCCATAAATTGGAAAGTCACTGCTCTGAGTTCCTGTAACATGTGGATGGCCAGATATGGGAAGATCCATCAATTCATATTCATGCTTGAAGGAGAAGGTAGAGAACTTGCCTAGGAATCTATCTGAAACCAGAAACTCCAAGACAACTCTCCTACAATCCTTCGTGGAGTCTCCTTGGCCTTGACCTAGTTAGCAGCAAAATCATACTCAGATTTTCACTTGCTCTGCCTTTTGCTCTACGATGTTGTGCCAATTACTCAACATCCTTGTGCCTTAATTTCCTCCTCTGGGGGGGGGGGAAGATGAAGGTAAAAGAACGTACTCACATGGTGGCTCTGACAATTCAATGAGGTTCAATAAGACGATACATACCATGCACTTTGAACTTCTCTCAGC
Organism: Canis aureus; assembly: GCF_053574225.1. Taxonomy (NCBI): domain Eukaryota; kingdom Metazoa; phylum Chordata; class Mammalia; order Carnivora; family Canidae; genus Canis; species Canis aureus. The sequence goes on from NC_135618.1 coordinate 43,925,532, forward strand.
CTTGTGAATAAACACTTAGGATGATTGTGTTTTTAACATATTTCTATTGGCTTATAATTTCCCAAGGAACTTTGAGAAGAGGTGTTTGAGTGGGAAGAATATGGATATTCTTGGAACTTCTCCTTGAAATCATGAAATACCATCATGATGACACTTCTACCCCTAAAATTTAGTGTGTGTTATAACCAGCAAGAAGTAGAAAGGGAAATTCACCTTTCTGGTTCTGAAGATAATCTTTCTGTTATGTTAGCCCAAATGCGCATTGGTTTACCATGGGGCTGGTGGTTGCAGTAGTGGCCAATAGGTGCTTGGGCTTATTATCTTATGAAAATATCACAGTTTTAATTCGTACTGACATTTCCACCAGCCAAACCACCCAAGTAGCTTTTGTATGTGTTTTCCTAAGCATATCCCTTCATTCGGTACCTGGATGCTGTTCTTTGGGGTATTCAGCGTAGAATCTTACATGTATTCCTAGTCAATTTTATCTCAGACTTGGCCTGCTTCTTCCAAATATCTTAATTAGTATTGAATAGAGGTGTCATCTCGTCCAGTTTTGCACACCTTATTTTTTTTAGCCACAAAGCTCATTTTTAGCCATAAAACTCGTGTGTGAACTCCAAGAAGTTATAGAGAGGACAATGGAGCTTTCTAGAAGCAGCGGGCGAGGTGGGGCAGGGTCTTGCCCACTGGACTTCCCCAGCAGCCACTGGAAGTATTTCATGAATACCCCACTATCTGGAGAAGAATTCTAACTATAGTTCTGTAGCCTGACCATGATTTTATCAATGGAGAAACTGAGGCCAAGACAGCATATAGTTGTCCAAAATAGTGCAGCTAATTTAGAGCATGTCTCCATTTATTGCATATCTTAGAAAAATGGAAAATGGAAAATGGAATATCACCTTACCTTGGGCCAAACTCTTAAATGTCAGGATCTATCAGCTTTGGAGATTTATCTATGAACATGGGGTCAGAGCCAGACTCTGAAAGGTTAAGCCTTTAATCAAATCACAGAGTTGATCCCTTGCAGGTCAAGTGGATTCCTATAAAATGTGCTCACGAGTCATTAACCACCCATCAAATTTTGTATATGTGCAACACTGGTCATTTAAATGGGATTTGGTAACAAAAATAATGCAGAGAGGAATGGTTAGAGTTGGGAACCTCAATGCAGTGGCAGTGTTTTCTTAGGTATTTATGACTTATTCATAAAGGTCTTCTCACTCCAGAGGCTCTGCTCTTAACCAGGGTGTCTACTGCTTCCCAGCATGCTTGCTGGCTTATAAATAAGACAGTTAGCAAAGTGAGCAGGTGAGGAGCTAACAGTTAGCAAAGGCTTAATATATTCCACGTAGCCGCCTTAGGAGTTTGATATTAATCAATGCATACAACCTTTACAACCACCCTTTGAGACTTTGAGATAGGTTGTTGCAGTAGTGGTATCTTAACCATCGTATGTAATAAATATATTCTTACATAATATAATAAATATATTCTTTTCCTCACAATCGGAGTCTACAAAAATGCTTCAATTTCTTTGAAAACCAGAAGGAAAAAAAATGAACTTTCAGGTTAAAGAAAATGTCTTTGTATATAATGTCAGTATCTTTGTACCAACACAGTCACAAAATATGTTATTGAATACTTTCCGTGGGGAAGGCCTGCAAAAGTCACCAGTGGCCTAGCATGCACAAACAGAACTAGGAGGTAGACGTGTGACCATGTTGCAAAAGACAGAGTTAACATCCAGGGAGCTGAGTTCCCATGTCCCAGTGCCCCCACACATAGCCAACCAGCTTGAACTCACGTGGGGCGGCTATAAGCTCCAAGGTCAATGGCCTTTGCTACTGATGTCTCCCTGGACATGGCAGGAAGGTTCTATTTTGGAGGTCCCTTCCAGGAGGCACAAATAAACATGCCCACCTCAGCTCAAAAACCTAAGAATTCTATGTGCCACCAGGTCATGAGATTTGGGGGCAGGGAAACAAGCATCCATGGCTACAGCATCGCTTCTACCATCAGGAAAAGCAGGAAGAACAGAGTGAGCTAGAAGGGTTGTCCTTAGCAAGGAGCTTGGAGCTGAGCAAGCATTACCCATCTTCAGGGTCTTTGTTTTTCTCAAGGAAAAAAAAAAATTCTCTGCCCACACTCCAGCCCAGCTGTCTACAATGATAAATGATGGGCCTTTCTTTAAATTTCCTTTCTGCTCAGCATGAGGACTGGCCAGTGTGGATATGCACTCGACACGGATAAATGGCTTTGGCAAGCCCACCAGATTGTCCACGTGGCAACAGATGGTCCAGCTCAAAGCTTTTGTTGTGCTAATGTTGGAACTTGCTGCTACCTGAAGCAGTTATCATTTCATAAACAATGATGCTGCCACTGCTCTGTGGATAAATTGTCCTTTATACTTTGCAGGGCCCACCATGGGTGCTGACAGCTTCATGATGGTAGAAGGGAGCCCCTAGTCACTTAGCTGCCATGGTGGGAGTGGAAAACTTAGTAGGATGGAGAAAGTGAGCATGGAGACTGGCTTTGGCTTCTAGTCAAGGCTACATGGATATCTGAGTGTCCACCCCGAATTGTGGTCAGTGAGAAGGAACGAAGTTTCCACTTTGTCTAAGGGTCAAAAGTGACCCTGAAAGACAAACTGACCCCTTGGAATTCCCTTTGGCATAGAATCACTTTCTAGTCCCTTTTGCAGAAATGGTAATAATGAACAGAGAGGGAAGAGATGAATGTTTTTCCAGTATCCACTATGTCCAAAGCATTATAATAACATTATTATTACTTAATTATTGTTGGTAGTGGTAGTAGTCAGTAACTTGAATAAGGAGTTTGTTAAATCCTGGACACTGTGCTGAACCTTTTACATAAATTATCTCATAATCATTTCAAGGAATCCAGAGGAACTGAGCATGGTGTTCTTGTGTACCCATCCTCGCAAGGGAGCAGTGGAGGGCAGAGGTCTGCTCTGTAATGTTTGTTCATTTCTGTGATGTCAATCTTCCCGTCATGGCCAGTTTTAAGCTACCAATGATTTAATGACCTGCTCACAAAATTCCTGAGTATGCAACAATCAGCTCCCGTGGCCCAGTGGAAGCCCGTTCTACAACATCACTGCAACATAGGTGGGGAAAGGCAGCTTGCCCAAGATCACTCAGCTACTAAGGGACAGAGCTGAGAGGTCCACCCACGAACACGAACTCCCACCCATCATCACGTGTTCCACCCTATTTTTTTATTGCACTTGGTTTTGTTGGGCTTTACAGATACTGTGTTTTGTACACACTGTGTTTGGGATAACCCTGTGTCGATTGAGTCGGCCAAGGCTATTTTTCCAACAGCATTTGCTCACGTCACATCCCTGTGTCACATTTTGGCAATTCTCACAATATTTCAAACTTTTCCTTACTATTACATTTGTTAGGTTGACCTGTGATCAGTGATTACAACATGCTGAAAACTCAGGTGATCGTTAGAATTTTTTAGCCATAAGGTATCCTTTAATGAAGGTCTGTACAACACATTTAAAAAGCTGGAATGAATAGATTTTCACATCTAAGTTTGCCCTTGGGTGGAAAGCCTCAGAAACAAAGACAATAAATATCCTAAAGAAATCCCTACCTATTTTTGGAATTTTAGGCATTGGCCATCGTGGGTGATATTTTACGGGACAGCCACCTCACTCAGTACCTCAAATCATACCCCAAATGTCCCTGCAGAAGGACTCCCCCACTCCAGACCATTAGGTTAGAAGTTATTCTCTTTTAAGATGTAAAAGTTATTCAGAATCTTGGAATTGCTTCACGGTAAAGGCAAAGAGTATTCCTAACATACATTCTCCATGAAATACTTCACCTTCTCTCTAGATAATTCCAGAAACCCCCACCAATGCATGTAAGAGTCACTGTTGCCAGAAGCCTGGGATTCTAGGATTTACCCAAAACCCACTCCAAACCCTTGACCTCCTCTGTGACTAAGGACTTGCTCGAAAGAATAATGAAATCCACATAGGTCAGCCTGGCACATGTTAAAACTTGTTCCCAGTGGAAATATCTGTCTCTCTCATTAAATCACAAGTTCCTATAGCCTAGTTAACACATGGTAAATACTGAATGGATGAATGAATGAATGAATGAATGAATGAAAGCTGCAGATTGTTTCTAAGAAAAGGCATAAAAGCAGATCAGAAATTAAACCACCATATTTGCTGGTGTACAAGAAGCAGAAGTATAGAAAAAAAAATCCTAATTTTATTGGGACTTTTTGGCAACAAGGAAGAAAGGACAGAGTACATTTCATCTTTCACGAGTTCAGAGTGATTTTCAATTGAGTTTATAATAAAAGCATTATTTTGCTTATGCTAATGAAACCGTTCATAAGGAACCAATAAAACTCCTTTCCACCGCCAAAAACCTAACTGGTATTTTATATGTTTGAACCCTTTCCTACTGCGGACACCCTGGATGAGGAATCATTTTTAGGCATTTGTTTAAATGCATGGAGACTGCCTGCAAATACAGGGCCCAATCTTTAAGGATACTCCAGCCCCGAAACTCTGATTATTTGAGCTTTTTTTTTTTCTTTGACAGTGAACTCTTCCCACAAATGCAAGGCCCACAGCTGGGGTCTGTTTTGCCCGCATTGCTTTGTCTTCCCAGCCTAACCCCAACGGTGAAACCATGGGATCTTCAGCTGAAACACTTACCCCCGACTCCCCACCGCCAGGTCCCCAGGTGCAGCGCTACTGTTATAGACTAGGAGTCCGAAGAGAAGGAGGCAGGGTTTGTTATTGACTAGCCCCCGCCCCTCAGACAGTTCTAGAGGACGGGCCACACATTGCAGGTACTATCAGCAGGTAGCAGGCTGCATGGCTGGCCTGTGAGTTATGGCCACGGTCACCAGATCTCTTTTCTGTAGCATCCTGCATGTGTAGGTGATAAATCTTAGGGACCCGGGGGAGCACAGCTGGCCTTCTCTCCTCTGGCCCATTATTTCTCTCCTACATCATTTAGAAAAGTGCAGGTCTGAACCTTTTTTTTTTTTTTTTTTTTTTTTTGGTTGTTCATGGATGTTTTCTTCAGCTTCATACCACACTTTTCTGCATGTTTAATTTTTACAACACAGCAAGTTCTTAGAACCTGACTCACTTAATAGAAGACAAAAAGAATGCATCAAATACTTGCATATGTTCTCTCCACAAATGAGAGTGAGGAAATCCAACCATCTGCAGTTCCTGCTCGCAAAGGTAGCACAGCAAGGAAAGGAGGCAATGTTTTTAAAGAACCTACCACGAGCCCACATCTTATGCTTTGTTCTGCAAAGGCTGAAGCATGCCATGGTGGCCGAGTGCCCCTGTGGTGCAAGTCAGGGGTCTGGGTTCTGATCCCAGCTCCTCCTGCAGCTGAGTATGTTGGGCAAGTGATTTGATTTCTTCAGCTGTCAAATGGGCTTAATACTAATCCCTACTTTACAGGATTACTTTTCGTGAGACATTCACACAACATGCAATTAACCTTAAAAAAAAAATAATAAGTAGCCTTAAGTACATTCAGAATGTTGTACAACCATCAATTCTATTTAGCCCCAAAACTTTTTCATCACACTCGATAGGAAAACCCAGACCCATTCAACAGTCACTCCCTGTTTCCTCCCATCCCAGCTTTCCATTTTAATGGATGCACCTGCTCTGGACATGTCACATAAATAGAATCTTACAATATGTGACCATTTGTGTCTAGCTTCTTTCACTTAGCTATGTCATGTTTTCGAGGTTCGTGCGTGTAGCATACATATCAGTACTTTGTTCCTTTTTATGGCTGAGTAATATTTCGTTATATGAAGATACCACATTTTGTTCATCTAGTCATCCATTATGGGTATTTGAAGTTTTCCATCTTTTGGCTATTGTGAACATTTGTGTGTAAGTATTTAGATAGGTCTTTTTGATTCTTTTGGGTTTATACAATCAGTTCTCATTATGTGTTTAGTTATGTTCTATAAAGTTGCAGCAAACACTAAATTAGCAAATACTAAGTCCTTGTTCCAAGAAAAATATATAGATACGTATCACACAGATTATAATCTTAAATCCTAAAAATAGTTTATCCTGGTAGATTCTATTTTCTTTATTTCACAAAGGAGGAGATGAGGTTCAGAAGCACTAAGTGACTTCTCTGACACCGCCCCGCTGACCCCAGGCAACCAGCCCCAGAGCTGGAGGTTCCTTCTCTCCATGGCACCACCCCTCCTGCCAACATCCTCTGGTCATCTCCATTGGAGATCTGAAACAAGAAGGCACAGTGTCAACTTTGTTCAACCTCAGGTGGGAATATACCAGGTAAGCAACTTAAATTTTTGTCACTATGCACCTGTCTGCACATTGTCATGAGTGTGGATTTGCAAATTTGCAAACACAGAATTTGTTACATCCAAAGGATCAAACATACCCAAGAGTGGAATTACTGGATCAGATGGTAATTCTATGTGTAGCTTTCTGAAGAACCACCAAACTGCTTTCCTTAGTGGTTGCACCGTTTAACAAGCCCATAGGATTTTAAAAAATTGTTTATTTAAATTAAATTTAGTTAACATATAGGGCATTATTAGTTTCAGGGGTAGAATTTAGTGATTCATCAGTTGCATACAATGCCCAGTGCTTATTACATAGTGCCCTCCTTAATGCTCATCACCCAATTACCCCATCCCCTACCTGCCCTCCCTTCCAGCAACTCTCAGTTTGCTTCCTAGAGTTAAGACTCTCTTGGGGCACCTGGGTGGCTCAGTCGGTTAAGTGTCTACCTTTGGCTTAGGTCAAAGGTCCCAGGGTCCTGGGATTGAGCCCCGAGTCAGGATCCCTATTCAGCGGGGAGCCTGCTTCTCCCTCCCCCTCTGCCACCCCCTGCCACTTGTGCTCTCTTTCTCTCTCCTCAAAAACATAAATAAAATATTTTTTTAAAGAAAGACTTTCTTATGGTTTGCATCCCTCTATGTATATATATATATATACATCACACTCTATATATATATATATATATATACACATCACACCTTCTTTCTCCATTCACCTGTTGATGGACACCCGCCTGAAACCCACAGGATTTTTAAGCTCAAATTTCTGTTTATTATAAATGACAGAATGAGGAAAACCTATTGTGCATAAAGATTTGTGTCAGTCAATGATTATTTCCAAAAACTTGATTGAATTGCTGAATCAAAATATCTTTTAATACTTTTATGACATGTCAGTAAGTTAATATTTGTAGGGCACCAAGAACAGGGCTTGGTGAGTGGTGTTATTTATTGCTAATTAAATAAAATAAATCATGCCACTGGTGTTACCTGCCAAGCACAATTCTTTCCCACTCCCGGGAGAGAAACTCACAGATAATACAATGAGATGGACCCTTGGTGGGGGTCTTATAGGAAAGAGAAATTGGCCAGTCCTCTTCCAAAGCCAAACTGCACTCAGCCAGAGGAACACTTGCAGACTTTTGTTTTCGCATTTGCACATATACACCCGGTGCCCACCCCCTCAACATCTACTCAAGATTTGAATCTATCATCATCTGCTTAAAAATTAGTCATTTTCTTTATAATATATTAATACAGGTTCATTGCCAAAATCTGAGGAAACACAGATAAATGTAGTAAAGATAAAATGACTCACCTATAATCCTACACTCTTGCCTTCTATAACACTTCCTTCCTCTGTTTAATGCAATTAAAATCATAATATGTGTGCGGTTCTGAAGCTGTTCAACATTATATTAGCATGCAATTCGTGTCACTTAAAAGCTTCAAAATCCAGATTTCCAAATAAGGCCTAGAGTTTCCTCGTGTGTTTATACTATACCTTAAGTATTCTCCCCTTGCTGAATAGTGTTTCCAAATGTCTGTTATTGTAAATAATACAATAATGAAACTCGTTGGGTGTAATGATTGATGTAAATCAATGATTATTTCCAAAAACCTGATCGAAATGGAGTTGTTGAGTCAAACGTATATGTTGTAATGTTTTTATATGGGACCATTTACCCAGAGACTACTTTTCTTTTTCATTTTTCCAAATGCTTCTAGTTTATTTTATCTAGTCTGGACTGGGGTTCTTTGTTATATTCACATTTGATACATGCCTCTTTTTTAAATAACTCTTATTTTGCTTTGCCTTTCTACAGTTACTGGTGGAATTATTCGAGTACTATCTCTCTCCCCCACTGGCATATTAACTTCACAAGGGTGAGAGCTGGATCCATCCATTCCTATGGATTCCAGCATCCAGTAGAGTCTGGCACATAGTAAGTGTCCAGGAGGTACTAGAGACACAAGTGGATACATCACCCTTGAGTTTTTATTAACTTTTACTCCTACTACCAGTGATGAAAATTCTATGTTTATCCGTCCCAGCATTTCACTTCCAATACAGCAGGAATTATGATTAAAAAAATAATCTTATTTTAATCACCGAAAATTGAGATCCTGTTATTTTACTTTGCATTTCTTTGATTACTAGACACGAGAAGTTTTCCTATTCTTGTTTATTATTTACTTCTTCTTTGGTAAATATTAATTCACATTCTCCACCCAATTTGTTTTGGTTCCTTACCCAGTTACCTTAACACAAGTTTCCCTCCACATTTACCGAGTAGCTCTATATTGAGCCCCAAACTCTTCCTGATGCTTCTATAAAATCCTTCTACTGGATTCCCATGCACAGGGTGCAAACAGAATTTCTCATGCTATGAGCCTAGGAATCCTATATCAGTCCTCTTCTTGTGTCTTACATATGCATGTGGTGTCACCGGGGCGTCTCAAGGAGCACAGCCAGCTGGTGTTCCGTCATCCTTGAATGTCGGACTCTTGGGAGGAACATGGAAGAAGAAAGTTGGAAGGAGCAGGCAACGACTGCCTTCCATGGGGGAGTCTCACACACTGGTATGACTGGGGCTCGAATCCCAGCTGGCCACTACAAGCCATCAGACTCCCAACGAGGAAGTTAGTACTTTACTTTCCTCATTTGTAAAATGCAGAATTAGAAGCAGTTATAGGATTAAATGAGATAAGATAATGGAAAGGGGAAGGAAGGAAGGAAGGAAGGAAGGAAGGAAGGAAGGAAGGAAGGAAGGAAGGAAGGAAGGAAAGGAGGGAGGGAGGGAGGGAGATGGAAGAAAGAGGGAAGGAGAAGGGGAAAGAAAGAATATCCTCCCTCTTATAAGTGTGGTTTCTGTTTGAACACTTTCCAAGGGCTCAGTGAGCATGTTTCCCTGCCTTCCAGGGCAGTCTATAATCCATCACTGTTGTCTTCCTTTGGAAGCCGTTATGAGGAGTTTTAACAGTCTCCGTTCTCTGTTTGCTGGAAGCTGATGGAAGAACTCTCCTTATCTCCAATATTAGAACTTGTAGAAAATCGATACCAGGGTATAACATCCTTCACAATCATACTTGGTAATAAAGCCTAACTAGAAAATGTGCAGAAACTTCACGCATCTGGTGCATTCCGTCCATGTGAAAATCCACCCGGTGTATCCAGGAGTGATGCCCTTCATTGACTGATCAAAGCATAAAGACGAAGGCGCTGGGTATCAGCCCTCATTAAAAATGGAAACCCTGTCTCCAACTTCTAACTTGAAAAACTGACCATATAGGAGGAGAAAGTAGAGGATGTGCCTGTAGTTAGTTTTTTTTTTCTTTCCTCTCGCATCTTTAAGAAACACACTCTGAAGACAGTCCTCGTAATGCCAACAGAAGGCCTTGCAGTTCTGAGCCTTTTATAAATGACATTTGTCCAATAGTCTGATTTACTAAGCATGATTGAAAACAACAATCAGGCCACAAGTGATACCCAGGAAACACACACACACACACACACACACACACACACACGTAACAACAAAAGCATTAAGAAACGAGACAGCTTTCCAAGGCTATGAAAACTTATCCAAAAGGAAATATATCACTCAAATATTTACAAAATTGCCAGTGCAATTCAGCCTTCTCAGTAGCAACGATTTTTATGTCCTAAAGAGAGTTTGTATCTAGAGGTAATTGTGTTCTGCAGCAGTTCGTAAGCCTGGGCATTTTCGCTGGCAATTCCAGATTTATAGGAACAGAAAAAATTTCCGTGCATGATATACTGTACAAATTGTATGTAATAACCACAATAAAAAATTTCATTAGGCTTGCTATCACCAACCACCAATTCCCTGGGGAGAATTTATGTGCAAACTTCAGCTCCGTTTACCATCTGGGATATTCTTTGGAGGATGGGTAGCCCTGGGTTCCTCAGAAAAGATAAGGGGGCATATATATATATCCTCTCCTCCTCTTGCCTTTGGGACGAGCATTTTAGAAAAAGAAAGCCTTTGTGTCTGGGGTAGCAGAAGCCTGCACATGCCCTGCCATGGATTTGCTCACACCCCCCACCTATCCCGCGATCACTTTAGCAGCTGTCCCTAAATTTTGCAGTTCTCAAATCTGAGCGCTAAGTCCTGTTGCATATTTTATGCAGCCCATCACTGAGGCGCGGATGCAGATTTCCATAGTTATAGGAGTGGAGGCAGAAATGGGAAAGACAAATTGGGTCATCTTATAGTTTGCAGCTGTGAAATCCATTTCAAAATTGCAGCCTTGCAGACCTGAGAGGCTTCCCTGGACTCGATGGAGATATAATCATGGTGTCGCCAAGGAATAGCATTCAGGCCTGGCAGTGCTTCTGGGCGTGTAGCATATGTCCTCATAAAACGTCCTCTTTATGACCAGAGCTTCTGTGCATATGCTGCAAACAGTGACAACCTGGAGGCTGCCTTTGGTAAGGGACTAGGAAATTGAACATCTCCCCACCGCTCTGCCTCGGCTCCTCGGGCCCCCTCCCCAGCCGTCTCTGGGCTCAGCCTGGGCCCTGCTGAGGGGTGCACGCTGGGGCCCGGCTGCTGCCCTGCCCCTGTGGCCATACGACGGGGCCTGCCCGTCTCCAAGCGCGTCCTAGGGTCTTCCTGGTGGCTCCAAGATGGAGCAGGACACAGGAAGGAGGTGGTGAGGACCGGGGCTTTTAGAAAACACTTGAGGGAATCTTCTCCAATGGGTTCTGGGTGGAGAGTCACCTCAATCTACTTTGTTTAGTGTCATACATGAGGTGCCCGTCCCTGCACTTATGACGTTGCACACCGGACCCCATGTCATGATAGAAGATAGGATCGCTACCCCCACCCCAACCCCGCCCCTTTCAAAAATCAGGAATACAAGGTTTGGGAGGCCTTTGGACTCTCCTAAAGATAGCAGAGCATCCACTTTATGCCAGGCATGGTGCTAGGCCTTATGCGTGTAAAGGCAGGCAGGTAGTGTCTCCGAAGCCTAGTGGTTAGAATGATCTAGGGCAGAGACATTACTAAAATTAGAAATCTACACATGATTATTTATAGCTGCTGTGTGCACAGCACTCTTTCATGCCAGGTACTTTATGGGGAACATTTTGTCCATTTACATTCTTAATCCTCACAAACTCCTCAGAGATGGTTCTCATCTCTGTTTAGCAAATGACCAAGTCAAGACTGGGATGTCGTGGTGGCCTGTCAAAGATCACAGAGCTGGAAATGGGCGAAGCCATGGCTTGAGGATGGACCTCTCCTAGCCCAGCCTATCTTCTTGTGCTACGTGGCACTGCCCTCATCTCCAGGGAATGCCAGGTCTTAGCTTCAACTAGGATGCATAAAAAAGACTCCAAGAATAGTATCTCGTTTTAAGAAGAGCTAAGATGAGTGACCCATTAATCTCTCGATGCCGAACTGAGGAATGCACACAAAATCATAGAGCGAAGTTTCTGGCATCAAGTGGTCTAGGTTCCAATCTGAGCCCTGCTGCGTGACATTAAGCAAGTTGCTTAACCTCTCTGGATGATATTTCCTGGCTGTCTAATGGAGCTAGTGAAAGTATCCATCTAAGACTGTTGTGTGTGTTAAATATACATTTTTAACAAAGCGAAGCAGAGTGAATGACATTTTTCTTCAAAATTTCCTAATTTTAAATGATCAAGACTTCTACAAAGGAGACTAAGTATATAAAGATTTAGCCTAAACAAAAATATGGGTTTCCACTGGAGCCCTGAAATATGATGTCTGAGGGAGGAGAAACAGAGGCAAGTGTAGCTTTCCCTAAAGGTCAACCAAATATAGGGTTGGTTTACAGAGGTCTGAGCTCAGTGTGTAGGAGAAGACTTTTGAAAAGCAGGATCCGGTTCAGTTGGGCAACTTAGCACCTACTAGGGTGCAAGAATCAGCATCTGACTATGAAGAAAATATAAGTGAAGTGAGATACTGTCCCCCTCTGCATTGAGTAGAGCTGACATTCATGGAGGGAGGACAGACTCACCCCAGAGTCACCAGAGCCCACGGCAGCATGAGCACAGCCATGAGGAAGCCCACGTTGTACCTGGAGAATAGCTGGGGTGCAATACCAGGTGACACAGGAGACAGAGGCAGGGAAGCAGGGGGAAGGGTGTGGCCCACATGTAAAGCTAGAAATACATGTTGGGCCCCAAACCAGAAAGGCCCTGAAGGCCATGCTGACAGGTTTTAGCTAAGCTTCACTCTCCAGCTAAACACGGTTGAAATGCCAAGGTGTTTCATCCAGCATGTTTAAGAAAAATATTAGTTAAGATTTTTCTATTGCAAATGACAAGAAAGCGCGCACGCACACAAAAATTTTTTTAAGAAAGTTGCTGATACATATCACCAGAAAGCAAGAATGTTCTGACTCAGAATGCTTAAATAATATCATCACAAACTTGTCTCTGTCCATATTTTAGCTCTTGCTTCTCTAGGTAGGCTTTATCCTCAGAGGGGCTTGTCCCAAGTGGCAGCAAAAATGGCCACCAGTACCTCTAGGCTTATGTTCTATCTGCTTAATTAATCCCCTTGTGTAAAGAGAGAGCTTCTTTCTCAACTAGGGACTGAATCTCATTTCCCTGGCTTGCATCATTTGCCTGTTTGTGAACCAATGATTGAGGAGAGGATGATGGAATATTTTGTTTGGCTCGGATGGGGTTAAGCAATCACCTCCGAAGTAGGAAAGGAGAGGTAGTCCATTCCACCACTCACTGTTCCCCCAACCATGTAGAAAGGAAGGAGAGTGGGGCTTGGTTCTATAAAAGAGGAATAAATGAAAGGAAGTGTATTGGTCGGATAGGATGGGTTATACCACAGTAACAAGCATCTCCGAACCTCAGTAGCTCAAAATACCCCGTTTATTGCTCATCACACATGTTGGGGGTTGGGGGTGAGAGACTCTGCTCTACATCATCCTCACTTAAGCTAAAGCCCACGGCATCTCCAAAACTCCAAGATTGCTGAGCTAGGAAAAAAATGCGTGTGGTGAATTTCACACTGGCTGGTAAAAGCTTCTACTTGGCAGCCACTTGTATTACTCACATTTTTTTTTCCCAAAGCAAATTACATGACCACACCTAACTTCAGGGGGTGGGAAGGTGCACTCTACCGTGATCCTAGAACGGAGACATACTGGAAATATTTTGATGAAAAGTTCCCAAAGGTAACACAGGCAGATAAAGACAACATAAGTCCACTGTAAGAAGACAACTGGTTGCAGTAATGTATCAACACAGCATCATACTTCTGGAAAGAATTATGGTGTGTCTGTGTACATGATTGTGTGTGTGAGAGATAGAGACATAGTGATGAGCCCATATATTCAAGCTCATGCTGATTTGAATCATTCCTCATCGAGCTAATACTGCCCTTGACAGTATGAGTTTATTGACAACGTAGAAATTCATCGGGTTATTAGAAATTTTTGACAACCTCTATTTCAGAGACACAGGAATGTCGTGGCAATGATTCATTATGAGGCAATTAACCAGAAGTTTCTCTCTCCAAAATAACAAAAGTGTGTTTCTCTCCCTTTAAAAATAAAAACAAAGAAAAAAATTTTAAATAAATAAATAAATAAATAAATAAATAAATAGAATCATTTGACATTTTGTCTGTTTCAGAAAATGTCTACTCTCTCCATCCAAAACTATTTGAACTCAAGGAGTCTCTACCGTCCTTATCCAGCCAACCATCATCAAAGAAGGGAGTGGAATGCTCACTTGGAAGATTTTGAAGTTCAACCACATGATAAATTTTAATGGTAAATAAGAACACTTGGCCCTTCATCTGCTGATGACTCAGAAGTATGTATTATTTAAATATTGGTATTAAATTTGGAACTAATACTCATCTCTGCTCAGCCCACTGGTGGCATGTAGTTAAGAAGTGGTATGGAAAGGTATACAAGTCAAGTTTTCCTCATGTTGGTGGAAGTGTGCTGTCAGCGTCCTCACTGCTTCCCGTTGGGTCCAGTGTTGGTAGCCGTCGAGACCCTCACTGTTTTGTCAGAGGGCCCACCTTGCTGTCCATCAAGGCAGACACTGCTTCCGCTTCCTCCAGAATTCCACGTCAAGTTTTAGCAGGACCCAGTGAGGAAAATTACAAGGTAGCATCCCATCCTTAGCACTCTCTACTGTCATTTCTTGGAAATTGTCCTAATAAATATAGAGATCTGTAACACCCATGGGGACCATGGGACCCTGACGCTGGGCTATACTCAATCCACCCAACCAGAAGCATGTGGTCCTGAGACTACCCTGGACCTACTTCTGGTCAACACAGAGAAGCCTGCCCCATTGGAAGGAAGCCACATTCCCCATTACTCCACAGCACAGGGCGCATGTGCTCCAATTTGTCTGATGCCCCAATCCCTGACATCAGAGTTACCTTCCAGTGTAGGACTCTGACCTCCAACCCTGTTGACCTGTGACGCATCTCCTGAGAGCCTAGCCCCTTGACACATTCAAAGTCCCCAAAAGGCATTTACTCTCTCCTTGCCAGTGAATGAATGAATGAACGAATGATTGTAGAAGGAATGCCAGAGTGAGGAGGTACAAGGGATTGAGTGCTTGTCCCGTGTGGAGGAGTAAGTAGGCAGTGGCTCCAGGGCACCAGATTCAAAATTCCATGAACATTCCAGCTTCATCTTTCTGTTGTGTTCACTCCCATCCTGCTTTCTTCCATTTCACCTGTGATTCCTCAACTTGCTTTCTGAAGGCTCCAGCCTCCTGGCTGGTCCTCTGAGCCCTACTGAGGAGAGCCAGGCTCAGCAGAGGCTGGACCCCTCCCAGGCTAGTGGCTGTACACTGCCCCTCTCTGGCACCAGGCAGCACTACAGCCTTTCTCCAAAATGCAGGTCCTGTTTATTTATTTATTTATTTATTTATTTATTTATTTATTTATTTATTTATTTATTTATTGGTGTTCAATTTACTAACATACAGAATAACCCCCAGTGCCCGTCACCCATTCACTCCCACCCCCCGCCCTCCTCCCCTTCCAACACCCCTAGTTCGTTTCCCAGAGTTAGCAGTCTTTACGTTCTGTCTCCCTTTCTGATATTTCCCACACATTTCTTCCCCCTTCCCTTATATTCCCTTTCACTATTATTTATATTCCCCAAATGAATGAGAATATATAATGTTTGTCCTTCTCCGACTGGCTTACTTCACTCAGCATAATACCCTCCAGTTCCATCCACGTTGAAGCAAATGGTGGGTATTTGTCATTTCTAATAGCTGAGTAATATTCCATTGTATACATAAACCACATCTTCTTTATCCATTCATCTTTCGTTGGACACCGAGGTTCCTTCCACAGTTTGGCTATCGTGGCCATTGCTGCTATAAACATCGGGGTGCAGGTGTCCCGGCGTTTCACTGCATCTGTATCTTTGGGGTAAATCCCCAGCAGTGCAATTGCTGGGTCGTAGGGCAGGTATATTTTTAACTGTTTGAGGAACCTCCACACAGTTTTCCAGAGTGGCTGCACCAGTTCACATTCCCACCAACAGTGTATGAGGGTTCCCTTTTCTCCACATCCTCTCCAACATTTGTTGTTTCCTGCCTTGTTAATTTTCCCCATTCTCACTGGTGTGAGGTGGTATCTCATTGTGGTTTTGATAAAAGGTTGGAGAACCATTTACCATTCGAATGGTCCTCAAAAGAAAGCAGGGGTAGCCATCCTTATATCAGATAAACTAAAATTTACCCCAAAGACTGTAGTGAGAGATGAAGAGGGACACTATATCATACTTAAAGGATCTATTCAACAAGAGGACTTAACAATCCTCAATATATATGCCCCGAATGTGGGAGCGGCCAAATATATAAATCAATTATTAACCAAAGTGAAGAAATACTTAGATAATAATACACTTATACTTGGTGACTTCAATCTAGCTCTTTCTATACTCGATAGGTCTTCTAAGCACAACATCTCCAAAGAAAAGAGAGCTTTAAATGATACACTGGACCAGATGGATTTCACAGATATCTACAGAACTTTACATCCAAACTCAACTGAATACACATTCTTCTCAAGCGCACATGGAACTTTCTCCAGAATAGACCACATATTGGGTCACAAATCGGGTCTGAACCGATACCAAAAGATTGGGATTGTCCCCTGCATGTTCTCAGACCATAATGCCTTGAAATTAGAACTAAATCACAACAAGAAGTTTGGAAGGACCTCAAACACGTGGAGGTTAAGGACCATCCTGCTAAAAGATAAAAGGGTCAACCAGGAAATTAAGGAAGAATTAAAAAGATTCATGGAAACTAATGAGAATGAAGATACAACCGTTCAAAATCTTTGGGATGCAGCAAAAGCAGTCCTAAGGGGGAAATACATCGCAATACAAGCATCCATTCAAAAACTGGAAAGAACTCAAATACAAAAGCTCACCTTACACATAAAGGAGCTAGAGAAAAAACAGCAAATAGATCCTACACCCAAGAGAAGAAGGGAGTTAATAAAGATTCGAGCAGAACTCAACGAAATCGAGACCAGAAGAACTGTGGAACAGATCAACAAAACCAGGAGTTGGTTCTTTGAAAGAATTAACAAGATAGATAAACCATTAGCCAGCCTTATTAAAAAGAAGAGAGAGAAGACTCAAATTAATAAAATCATGAATGAGAAAGGAGAGATCACTACCAACACCAAGGAAATACAAACGATTTTAAAAACATATTATGAACAGCTATACGCCAATAAATTAGGCAATCTAGAAGAAATAGACGCATTCCTGGAAAGCCACAAACTACCAAAACTGGAACAGGAAGAAATAGAAAACCTGAACAGGCCAATAACCAGGGAGGAAATTGAAGCAGTCATCAAAAACCTCCCAAGACACAAGAGTCCAGGGCCAGATGGCTTCCCAGGGGAATTTTATCAAACATTTAAAGAAGAAATCATACCTATTCTCCTAAAGCTGTTTGGAAAGATAGAAAGAGATGGAGTACTTCCAAATTCGTTCTATGAGGCCAGCATCACCTTAATTCCAAAACCAGACAAAGACCCCACCAAAAAGGAGAATTACAGACCAATATCCCTGATGAACATGGATGCAAAAATTCTCAACAAGATACTGGCCAATAGGATCCAACAGTACATTAAAAAAATTATTCACCATGACCAAGTAGGATTTATCCCTGGGACACAAGGCTGGTTCAACACCCGTAAAACAATCAATGTGATTCATCATATCAGCAAGAGAAAAACCAAGAACCATATGATCCTCTCATTAGATGCAGAGAAAGCATTTGACAAAATACAGCATCCATTCCTGATCAAAACTCTTCAGAGTGTAGGGATAGAGGGAACATTCCTCGACATCTTAAAAGCCATCTATGAAAAGCCCACAGCAAATATCATTCTCAATGGGGAAGCACTGGGAGCCTTTCCCCTAAGATCAGGAACAAGACAGGGATGTCCACTCTCACCACTGCTGTTCAACATAGTACTGGAAGTCCTAGCCGCAGGTCCTGTTTTAATCTTTCAAGTTCCAACATCTTACTTCTTGGGTTAAAAGAGCTCCCCGACAGAGTCTGGCATTAGTGGCCAAAAAAATCCAAGATGAGGACTTGAGGAATGATAAAGGACCATGGTTGGGGGAACAGGCCACTATATCGACTTTTCCCCTTTTTGTTAGAAACAGGATTAAGCTAGTAAAAGGTCTATTGTTCTGACACAGAGCTAAAACATTGTATTCTTTCTGGAAAGATAAGCTACACATTTGCACATAAAGGAGATATCATCCCCAAAAAAACAATAAAGGTAAGGGGAAACCCTGTAATTTCTCTGATTAAGACCTTGTGGTTAGAAATCCTGCTTCCTTCTTTTTCAAGGCTAAATAATATCTCACTGCATCTCTATTCTACATTTGCTTCATCTCTTTGTCTGTTGATGGGCATATATGTTATTTTTCATATCTTAGCTACTGTGAATAATGCTGCAATGAGCTTGCGAGTGCAGGCTAGAGATTCCGATTTTAATTCCTTTGGATAAATATCCAGAATGGGATTGCTGGACCTGGAATACGCTAGGTGAAGTAAGCCAGACAACAGAAAAACAAATATGTATTTTCTCTTTCTTAATATTTTATTTATTTGTTAGAGAGAGAGAGAGAGAAACAGCATGAGTGGGGGGAGGAGTAGAGGGAGAGGTACAAGGAGACTATGTTGAGCACAGAGCCTGATGTGGGACTCGATCCCACCACCTTGAGATTATGACCTGAACTGAAACCAAGAGTAGGATACTTAACCAATTGAGCCACCCAGGTGCCCCTTCCTTATGATTTTCTTAATCACATTCTCTTTTCTCTCACTCACTTCATTCTAAGACTAGAGTGTATAATGTAAAGGACACACAACATATGTGTTAATCGACTGTTCAAGTTGTTAGTAGGCTTCTGGTCAAAAGTAGGCTAGTAGTTGTGTTTTGGGAGAGTCAATAGATACACATGGATTTTCGATGGTGCCGGAGTTGGCGCCTCCAATCCTCGTGTTGTTCAAGGGTCAATTGTACCATTCAAAGGTATTGATCAGTGACTTGGGGGTTGCTATCAGAATCACCCAGGGAGCCTTTTAAAAATAATAAATGCCCAGGCTGCATCCCAAATCTCTGAAATTAGGATCTCCAGAGCACTGCTCAGGGAATGTTTATTTTTTAAAATCCCTCCAAGTGGCACCGATGCCATCCGCCCAAGGGTTTGAGTTTGGGAAGTAAGTTATCTCTGAAGTCCCTTCTCAGCCAGGGATTCTAGAATTCAAAAACTGCCCAAGATAAAAGAACTTGGGACACTTTGAAGAGAACCTAACTATTCGAGGCAGACTGCCTCTATTCTATTGATCTGGAAAATGACTTTATCTTGCAGAGTTGGTCCTCTCTCTGGGGCTTCTGTGTTCTTGGGGCTCTTCACTAACTAGGGTGCTCTTAGCTGCACATATTAGAAATGAAGGTGGGACTGACTTGAACAACACAGAAATATGTTAGCTCCCATAACAGGAAGTGCAGAGGGAGAACAGGACCATGGATCACCGTCTCACTGATGTCATCAGATACCTTTGCACATCCCTGCTTTACCATCTTCAGGCTTTGCTCCAGCACAGGCTGGTGGGAAGTCCAGGCATCATCATCCTAATGGAATGGCATCCAGAGGAAGAAAGACATGTTTTCTTCTCATGGTTCCCTCTTAGGAGAGAGGAAGATTTACCCAAAAGACCCCAGCATACTTCTCAGAGTCCAGTTAGAATTGGACCTCCTGGTTGTCCCTAAACCATCTGCAAAGGGATGGAGATGCCTTCGGACCACACGCGTCCATCCAAGACTGAGAGTGAGGTCAGCTGACCCAGAGGTGCATGCCGTGAGGGGGAAGGGTAGATGCCAGAACAAAACTGAGGTTCTGTTGAGCGAGAGGAAGGAGGAATGGTTGCTGTCCACCACAGGCTCTGACCTGAGAGAGAACGTGCAGTTCTAACTATTATTGCAATCATCCGAGGGAAGAAGGGTGTGAGGAGATAGTTACACTTAAAACAAAATAAAAGCTTGCAATAATTTCTCAGGCTCCAGATGCTCTTTATTACATAATGGTGGTCATAAAAGGCCTTAATGGGTACGATTCTCACAGAATTTCCACTCCCTCTCAGGAACAGGGCTGGGGAGGTCCTTGCATGCCAATGAGCAGGTAATTAGAACCACAAAGTAAAAAAGATGGTGCAGTGACTTCCTGGCTCAGCTCTTGGAGGAGGGAAAAACCCAAAGAAGGCTTTAGAAACGCCTGGGTCCCTACGGGCTAAAAAGAATAAATCTGCATGAAGGAGAAGTCAAGCCTGCCAAGGCTTCAGACCCATGTGGCTTACGTCTTTCCATTTATTCATTCCATCACTAATTCAAATGACCTTTGTGAAGGCCCATGTAGCTAGTGATTGCTCAAGGACCTGAGAACACCAACATAAATAAGACAGTATGGATCCCTCTCTCTCTGTCCCTCTCCCTCTCTCTTGCCTTGACTCCCATTTCACGTTAGAAAGTGGGAAATATAATGCCAATCCCACTGGGTTGCTGGGAGGATGACATGAGAAAATGCAAGCCTGGCATGCAGCTGAGTATTCTCTACTGGCAAACAGTAGGTGCTCAGTATGTGCTTGCTTTGTTATGATTATCATTGTTGTTGTTATGATGATTATGTAGAGTCCCTCCAGCCCCCCTGGAGCTCACAATCTAAGTCTAATGGTGCAAGAACATATCCATGACTAGGCTATCTGAAATTGCGATCAACAGCACTCTTGGGGGGCAGGGCAGGCTCTCCATTATTTCAAATTTCAGTGAAAGCTGCCATTTTTCGAGCAGCTACTGTCTGCCAGTCTCCGCAAAAGGGGCTTTGCAGTTAATTTTCATTTACTCCTTAGAGCAACTCAGTGGCGGGGGTGGGGTCTTCTTAGCCTCCTTTTCAGATGAGAAAACCGAGACAGTGAGCAGCTAAGCCACTAGCCTCATCTGTGTGCCCTTCTCTACAACTTTGCACGGTTTTTATCTTTCAGATTTGAGAAGTAAAGCTATTTCTTCCCTTCCCGTGCAAATATATATCTGCTGTCTGTGGATATGTACACATGTCTACTTTTTCTATTGTTCTTTTTTCCCCCTGTGAACCCCAAAAAAATGTGGTGGAAACACCATTATGGCAAATGGTAAATTCTAGAAATTCCTTGCTAATTGTACGCTCACACTGGGAAGATGGAAAGCTGTGAGCGTTTCCTTGAAGGAGATACTTCTATCTTTAAAATCATAGCAATCCCTTACCATGAAGTGCAGAGGATTGATATTCCAGAAAATACTTTTAGACTGTTACCACCTGAAAAAGATAAATTGAATCTCTAAGGACTAAACTGTCCAACTTCCTGTTGAAATTATGTTATTGCAAATCTTCAAACCCTGTAGGTTCCTGGCAACATCCACTCTAATGGAATATCTACCAGGAGTCAAGTGGATGAACACGATAGCTTGTCAAGACTCCTACCTTTTCCACTCCTCTTGGAGCCTATAGAGTTTATATGAAATTATATGAGAAGGGCAAGCCCCGCCATTTCACTATCCTACATGCAATTGGATTTACCTCCCTAGCCTGGGTTTGAAGCAGAGATCGGCCATCTGAGTGACTACTAGAGAATTCAAAATGGGCAGATGTCTCCCTTCACTCCAGACTCATCTAATCAACCACTTATTGGCTATCACCAGCCAGTCATTTCACAGATGATACAAATTCAGCAAACCCAAGTCTGAGGTCTCCAAGTCCTCACGCATGTCTATTGGACATCTTGTGTTCCCTACCCCATGAAGCGTCATCTGTCACCCACCCTGTCCCCCAAAGCAGAGACGTGAGGGGCATCCTTATGTCCTCCCCTTTACCACCCAAAACCCAAGTCTGATCCATTTTGTCTTCCTGATAGCTAAAGACCTGGAAGATATAGGTGAGGAGTCCAGGAGAGTGTGTGTTTGTTGTTTGTTTGTTTTGTGCTAGGGGCATGGAAGTTCTTTTTTTTTTAAGATTTTATTTATTTTTTCATGAGAATACACAGAGAGAAGATAGACAGAGAGAGGCAGAGACACAGGCAGAGGGGGAAGCAGGCTCCATACAGGGAGCTCAATGCGGGACTTGATCCCGGGTCTCCAGGATCACGCCCTGGGCTGAAGGCGGCGCTAAGCCACTGAGCCACCCAGGCTGCCCGGGGCATGGAAGTTCTAAGGTGCAAAATAAGGAGACAAATAAGAAATAATGTTCCCAACCATGCAGGAAGTGAGGACATAGCCAGACATTCTGACATGCAGGGCATTAGTTACTAATGACAGAGCTGAACCCTGGTGTGACAGGTTTCACTGGAGATGGAAGGCAGGGCTCAGGTGAGGTGACAGGTGTAGTGACCGTTGTGCTGTCAGCCTCATCTCTGGGTACCGATGGTCAGTTGTAACTTGAGCTAGGGCTCTCTCTCCCTGTGCTCTTACAATCTCGGGGTGTACCCTGATCACAGCGATTAACAGAAATTTTAGGTATCTATTCACAGCCTGGCTCCCAACAAGACCCTGAGCTCCTTGAAGACAGGAGCTGTGTCTACTGTCGTCCTGCCTTAGTAACTCCTGGCACAATTTCTAATGCTTGGTCACTTAGCAGGTGCATTCATTTCCTGGGGCTGCCATAAGGAACCACCACATACCGGGTAGCTTAAAAAATAACAGAAATTTATACTCTCACAATTCTGGGTGGGAGGAGATGTCCCAAATCAAGACATCAGGAAGGCCATGTCTAAGGGCTCTAAGGAAGAATCCTTCCTTGCCTCTTCTAAATGTTCTGGCTTCAGGCACCCTTGGCTTGTGGTACCATCACTCCAGTCTCTGCTCCTCCCTCTCCCCTGTGTCCTCTCCGCATATAAGGATACCAGTCACTGCAATCATTGGATTCAGGGCCCACCCTAAATTTAGTATAATATCGTCTTAAGTTCTCCAGCTAATTACATCTATATTCCAGACAAGGTCACACAGGCTGAGGTTCTGGATGGACATGGAGCTGAGGGGGAGCTGTTTAACCTACTACAGTAGGTGTATGGTAATTAGTGACAATTATCCCATGATCCCCTGGCCTGGTCAGATTCCTTCATGATATGCTGTCACTGAACCATGACCCTTTCCCCCAAGCATTTACTTCTGTTTGTGGCTCATGCTGATTACTTGTGCTGATACCCACATCACTCAGTAGGCCACACGCTTCATGGGAGTAGAAGCATTTGTTCATGTCATTCATCATTCCACCCCCAGCACTGAACACAGTGCCCCTCTCATAGTGGACACTCCATAAATACCTGTTGAATGAACAAACAAATGAATAATCGATGGCAGACATGCTGTATGTAGTTCCTTCTCTAAGCTGGGTACTCCCAACCAGAGCCACGAGGCTCTTGCTGCAGAGCCAGGCTCCACACACAGTTCAGCTGGTTCTCTCTGGAACCGGTTGAGTTTGTTTAATCATATTATACAGTGTGCGTGTTTTACATGATCAATATATGTCACCCTAAGTGAACATGTCACCTAGCCTAATGGCTTCTGCAGGAACAGTTTATTGGGGTTGGCACTCTCCTTTTTTGATGCTTGCTCCAGCAAGGGCAACGACAATGGGCCGAGGACCCTTGGTGCCACTTGCCTCCCTGTGCCATGGTGTGCTAAATGAAATATGACAAGAGAGTGGCTTCCGGTAATTGCAATAATTGACTGTGGAGAGTCCATGATTATGCCATTAGCTCCTCTCTGGGTAACACATCATGAGTGTGGCCATATCTCACTGCTTTGGAGACCATCAGAATTGCATGAGGGGACAAGCGGGATGGTCTGTCCCTACTCCCTGTTCTCCACCACATGCCAAGATTTCTCATCCTAATGTCTAAAAAGTAAGGGCTGGAGTAATAAGACCCGAGTACTGGCTCCAGCCCAGCCATGTGTTACCATGAGGTCACTGGTAAGTGTCTGTAACTCAAGCATCTCTGATCTTCAACTCTCAGGGTCAGGGCCTGGGGGAGTTGGAAATAATCCCTTCTCTACTGTGATGGTTAATTTTATGTGTCAGCTCCCCTGGATCACAGGGTGCCCAGATTAAACAGAATTTCTGGGTGTGCCTGTGAAGGTACTTCCAGACAAGATTAGCCCTTGAATCAGTGCATTCAGTGTAGCAGATGGCCCTCCAAGTGTGGGTGGGCACCAGCCAATCTGTTGGGGACCTGAATAGAACAAAAGGCAGAGGCAGGAGGAATTCAGTCTTTTTTTTTCTGCCTCACCACCTGAGTTGGGACAGCTCATGTTGTCTTCTCGTGCCTGCAGAATGGGAGCTATACCATCAGCTCCCCTGGTTCTCAGGTCTTCAGACTCAGGTTGAGTCACACCACTGCCTTTCCTGGGTGCCCAGCTTGCAGATGGTAGATCATGGGACCTCTCAGCTGTCATAATTGTGAGAGCCAGTTGCTTGTGTAAAGAAATGTATATAACTATGGTATTGGTTCTGTTCCTCTGGAATGCCCTAACATGCCAACACTCCATGTATGATGCTTGTGGTTGAGAAGGTCCAGGTATGCAGTTGTGCACATTACAAACCTCATTGCATGTGCATTATTTACCTTACTTGCTTTCCATCCATTTAGAGAAAGAAGGAAATATCATAATATTTCTTAATATTTCTAGAGTCTATGGGAGCATTAGCCAGCTATTAGTTTCTTGAACAGTTTTGAGAAACTGAGATGAGGAAACACGGCCAGCAGCTGATAAACCGGGCTTTAGTGTGCCTTTTATTTCAGAGACAGAGCCTCTGCTAGCGACCTTTCCTCTGCCCCAGTAAATTCTTCCTCCTGAAAATGCAGACAGTCCATGAATGTCAGTGCAGAGAGGATGATAGAAATCAACTACCCAGAAATGGCAAATATGCATTAGTCATTCATTCTTCCATATCCTCTTCCTGAGTCTTTGCTAGGTACTGCAATAAATTACGGTCCTCTTTCCCACAGAGCTTTGCAATTAGCAGTGCAATGACAAATGCCGAACAACTTGTTCTTGGGGTGGAGGTGGGGGAGAGAGAGATCTTGTGTGTACCATTTGCCTATATGTGTGGTGTAAGTACTCCCACCGTGGTTGACTTCAGTATGACATTGCTCAATGAGGAGTTGGTAAAAGTTGTGCACAGCCAGCGCTCCTGAGCCTCTGGGAGCTGGCTCTTGCACACCAGTGAAATAGTTCTCAATACAAAGCTCCAGAGATGCACAGCCAACCATTGAGAAATAGCCGAGAAAAAAAGAAAAAAAAGCTTTTTATTATCTCTTATCTCCTAATTTTACAGATAAATAAAGTCTCTGAGAAGAAAAAAAATAAGAAAAATGGCACAGCAAAGTAGAGAGTTAGAATATTCTAGAATCCTAGAATCCTAGCTCTTTTCTCTGCTCGACACCCCTCCAGAGACTATATGGGAAGGGCTGGATTCCAGATGATCCTTCAGCCACTTGGCCAACAGTTGTTTGGAGAAGACAACCAGAGCTATCGTCAGGTACTTAGCATCTCTTTGTTTCTTTAATTCTAACAATGATTGTGTGAAGTAGGTACTATTATTACACCCAGGTGACGGATGAGAAAATAGAAGGTGTATAACTTTCCTATGGTTATGGAGCCTGTTACTAATGGAACTGGAAAAACCATATTTGAAGGCGTAGGCTCTTAATCTCTTGCATAGAGAGCTCCTGACACGGCCCCAGTGTTCTCCACCTGCTGTATTCATGATCCTGTGGGATCCCCTGTGCTTGAATGTAGACTTGATCTAGCAATTTGCTTCCAGTAAATGCAATCCAGCAAAGATATTGAAGTGTCATTTCCATGATGAGATTGCAAAAGACTGCGACTTCCACCTTCCCAGTACTCTCTCTTGCTCACTCTGATGAAGCCACCATGTTTTAAGATACTCTGTGGAGCTACCCACATGGCCAGGAACTGAGAAGACCTCTGGCCAGCAGCTCTTGAGGAACAGAGAGCTTAGTCCAATTATAAGGAACTGAATTGCCAATAAGCACATCGGTGAACTTGGAAATAGATGCATCGGCCAACACCTAGATTACAGTTTTTAAGAAACCCTAAGACAAGAACCTCAGCTAACCCATGGATTCTTGATCCAGTGAAACTGAAATAATTAATGCTGCTGCTTTAAATAGCTGCACTATCAGATAGTTTGAATGCTGGATAACTAATACACCACCACTCTCTATAGCATGACCATTCAGGTAGGATTACTTGAAAGATCACGTTACTTAACCACCCTAAAACCCAATCTTTTCTTCCTGGAGGGAAATAGGGGGTCACAATAGAATCTTCCATAAAAAAGTTGTTGGGAAATCTGGGAAATCAGGTGAAGTCATACCAAAAAAAAAAAAAAAAATGCTCAGGGGGCCCTGGATGGCTCAGTTGGTTAAGCATCTACCTTCTGCTCAGGTCATGATCCCAGGGACCTGGGACAGAGCCCCACATCAGGCTCCCTGCTCAGTGGGGAGTCTGCTTGCCCTTCCCCCACCCATGCTCACTTTCTCTCTTTCTCTCAATAAATAAAATCTTTTTTATTATTTTTAAGTGCTTAGCAGAGGAAATAAAAGCACCAAGAATATGAGTGGAAACCAGTTCTGTCTGGTTCCAAATCCTTGAATTGGTCTACTCTGCTAGTGTATAAACAGAATGTGGAACAAGAACTAAGGCAGACACGAGGGGAGAAGAACCAAGGGGGGATTTGTTCTTTTTGTGAATGGGGCAGTGATGAGCAAATAGTATTTGGCAGGACTTAAGGCAGAGAGGGCCAGGCCCAACCCTTCATTGTGTGAAGATGTCAGGAGGGCCGTGGGATATACAATATTTATAACACAGTCAAGGACAGATCTATTCATTCCTCATAAAAATCTCAGCAGGCTGTGTACTTTTTTCTTAGAAAAATAAAACTAACTGGTAAATAGATGTAATTATACCTGCCACATAACCCCAGGATATAATTATTGACCATGTTCATCCACACATCACAGAGGAAATGGAAATTATTTGACCACAAACTTCTCAGCTCAATAAGCTTGCAAATGGACTCAGTGTATCTCTTCTGATGCCACTGACTGACAGTTTGACTTGTGTATACCCTAGAAATGTTGAGATCCCTTGGTCAGCATGGCTCACTCGAAATAAAGGGTACAATCACAACTTTTTAAAAAATATTTTATTTATTTATTCATGAAAGACAGAGAGAGAGGCAGAGACACAGAGGGAGAAGCAGGCTCCCTATGGGGAGCCCAATGCTGGGACTCCATCCCAGGACCCCGGGGTCATGCCCTGAGCCGAAGGCAGATGCTCCACCACTGAGCCATCCAGGCATCCCACAATCACAAATTAAAAAAAAAAAAAAAACAATATATGGGCTTTCTGCTTAGCTAGGCCAGTGGAAGACTACTATTTAGTTCTCAGATTTTAATAATATGCTGGCTAAAAGGGCAGACTCTAGAGTAGGCTGTCTCAGTTTGAAACTCACCAGTTCATTTTGCTATTGGTATAAGCCGGGCAAGCAACTCAATTCCTCTGAGACTCAGTTTCCTTATCTGAAAAATTGATAATATTTCTGACTTCACTGGTTTTGAGAATAAAATGAGTTCAAGTATACAAAAAAAGAGCTTAGTACAAGGATTGACACACAGGTGGGGCTCAATGAATAATCATTCTGCTTCCTTTGTATTATTTTAACCATGAGCACAAAATGGAACACACTGGAAAAAATTTCTCCAGGTCAGTATTTCACAAATTGTGATTTGTGGGAATGTTAACTGGCATTGAACAAAATTGGAAAGAAAGGGAAAGAAGCAGGAAGAAGTTTCTTCTTAGTGAAATAAGTTAAGATAGCATCATTTAGATGACAAAAATGTAAAATGTTTGTTTCTGTTTACCGACTTTTCAGTCTTTAATACGCAAATATGTGTATGACTGTCCATAAAGTATGTGATGTTTTCCTAGTTTATTTCTACACAGAACTCTTACTCTCCCTAGAATTCCTGTTGATATGTTATAGGCAACTGCTTTCTAGAACATACTTTAGGAAATCCTTGCTATAGGATTATCTCAGCTCAATCAGACACTCTCCACCATAAATTTCTGGTCATTTGAAGCAGTGTTCCACACAACCAAAGCAGTGAGTGGAATCTTTTCCGTGATTTGTTTTATGCTTTTTCTCTATTTCTGTCAGTTTTCTGGAAGCATCTAAATTTGGGGACCACCAAAAAGTCTATTGTTGTTGGGTGTTCCCCTGGCTCTGCTACAGAAAGGTGAATTTTCATTCCATCGCATTCTCTACATTTGGTCTCTCCCCATACCACTGATCTCAAGGCTAAGCATCCACCTTCCTGGTGTCTGTCCCTTTGTCATGCAATAAAACTCAAAATGGCAGAGTCCCCAGGGCTTTGGTCCTTCTGGATATGAGTCCAGAGTAGAGAGAGAGAGACTCTGGCCAAGCACCTGGGGAAGCAAGATCTCAAGTCTGTCAGGCTCTGGATCCTAAGGGGTCATGACCAGAGGCCCAGGTTGACATGTGTGTCTGCATGAAAATAGAAATCACTACCCCACCCAGGTGCCTCTTCTCTGGAATAAATCTGGAAACCTCAACCTGTCAGCCAGTTGCTCTAACAATAGCTTGCCACAGGAACTAGAAATTGCCCCCACCCCCGTAGCATGGGGAAATGTCCAAACCCAAGAAATGTTGCTGCCATGGTCTCAGATTCCCCTGGTTTTCTCCTGAAACTTTCATTTCCCTGTATTCTGATCGCCTCTGAGTTGTTTCTCCATGTCTCTGCTCAGCTGACTGTCAGATAATCCCTTGAAGTAGTAAGTTGCTCACTTGAGTGTAAACTGATAAAAAGATGCTCGCTAACCTGACTAAACACTATCAGGAAATTGTGCATTTTAGGTAGGGTTCTTCAAAAAAGATAAGCCGTGAACCTCCGATAACACCATGATTGTCGCAGGGAAGGAAGAGAGGAAGGAGTGAAGCGTTGAAATCCCGGTTCTGCCAATTGATTCACTCTTGTATTCACCAATCATGTACTGAGAACATGCTCTGAACCAGGCACTGCATAAAGTGTGCAGGACAGAGTGGAAACTAAAACATCAGCCACCAATCCAGTCATTGCAGACCTCGTTATGAAAATAAATAAAATAAAATAAAATAAAATAAAATAAAATAAAATAAAATAAAATAATAAAAAAATTATTGTGTGATTATAAATTGTAAAAGGGCTACAGCAGAAAGACAACAGGGTACTGTAATACAGGATATGTGAAAAGACATAATTCAGACAGAATAGTAAAAAGGTTTGGTCCTTTCTAAGGAGGGGAGCTCTGCAGGGAGTGAATGAAGGACTGCGCAGAAGCAGGGAAGAAGGGAGCATCCGCAGGCACAGCAGCACATTCACAAAGGGACTGGAGAGAGAAAGGGTGCAGCTTGTTTGAGGGCCTGAAGGAAAGCCAGCATGGATGTGGCTCACACTGAGGGGTAAAGAGACACAAGATGGGGTTAGTGTGTCAGCCGCCTATGGCACGGCAATGCCGTGTAACAAGCAACTACAGACCTCAGTGGGATGCCACAATATATCTGTTGCTCATGTGTCAGGGGTCAGGGCCATGTATCATGATCTGCCTCCCTGTGTCTCTCATTTTCTAGCAGCCCAGCCTAGACATGTTCTCACAGCAAAGGCAAAAAGCACGCATGAAAGCATGCAATGCCCTTCAAAGGGTAGGCTCAGAACGGTCTCACCACCATTTGCTTAGCCGGAGCGGGAGGATCCTGTGCAAGTATATGGTAAATGGGCTTGAATACCAGGTGGGGTGCAGAGTTGGGGGCATTTTTTCCACCTTCCACAATGAGAGGGACAGAGTGATAGAAATCAGTTCTGTTAGCTCCTTGAAGGGCAATGTACATACATTAGATTTTATTCTAAGTACCATAGGAAGCTACTAAGCTGACCGTTTTGGAGGAAATCATGTGCCCTCTTGCATATCTGTTTCCTCATCAATAAAATGTGTCTCTAGTGGGCACCAGGGAAGGGTTGCTTCTTGAGTAAGCTCCTTAAACACTCTGACCCTTGTGTATTTATATCTAGAGATGAGCTAAGGTTACCTACCTCCTCGGATTGTTGGGGGGAATGAAGCCGGATAATGAATGTGAATGTGGTTTGTAAACCGTGAGGCGCTGGACAGCCATCATTTCATGTACTATTGACAGCGATGCTGAGAAGTCGGGGACAGGACTATCATCTCAGAAGGGAGGAAGATGCACCCCGGAAATGCTGAATAACTTGCTTTTGTTTCATAGCCAGGAAGGGGAAGAGGAGCTAGGGGTTGAAGCTCTCATATGTCTGATTCCAAAGCTCGCGGCCTTCAATTAACTATAAATTAAATAAGTTGCTTCCCCTGTATGAGGGATTGGCTGCAGTAGGACCTTCAGCAGAGATTACTAGTGTCGCTGGAGGTGATGGGCATGATTTAGACCTTTCCCAGCTGCTGCTGAGCCCAGCAGAGTTCCTTATCCCAGGCCAGCCAGTGGCCAACAGCTAATTCACCAGGGGCCATCCCAGCTGATTGGTTCATCAATAACCCATTATCTCTGCCATTGTAAATATCTCGGAAGGAATGTGACTTTCGGGGAGGAAAACCTAAGCACACCCAGGCTGCAGCCAGTGCATAGCCTGGATCCCTGGGAAAGAGAGAAAAAAATACCCACTTCCAGCCTCCCCTGGCAACGTGTTACAAAATCCCCCTGCATGTCCTTGACAAGGGGGAACTGGCTGGAACAGTGTGAAGATGAGGTCCTTGCATGATAAGTCTGTCATCTCTGCAACCCACAGGACACTGCTAGCGTCGGTCAAGTGATGGGCTTCCACACCCCAGGCCACGGAACCATAAGTAGAGGGCTGGATGCTTCAGAACCAACCAAGGACCTCCTCCAAGCAGCTGAGTCTCAGGATTTGTCCCCTAGAGATTCCAACCGAGGTCTGGAATAAATCCCAGGGATGCAAGGTTTTGTTTTACACCAGTGATTCTGCTGCAGAGCCAGGTTTGAGACCACTGCCTTCCTTTCACACAGGCAGGTTGAGCGCCTACTATGTGCCAGACCCTTCTGCAGAGACGGAAGGCAGCCTCCCACCTCGAGGACCTCACAGATCAGTGGTGACACAGACAGACATACAGCTCTGGTGATACGTGAGAAGGAATTGACTGAGCTTACCCAGCCCTTTAACACCAATAAGACACCCTGGCTGTCCGAAGAGTACCCGTTAGTGCTCAGCTTCCCCTGTGAGTTCCCCAAACTCCTCAGCTTCCTTTATCATTACTTACTGTCCTCTACAGCTTTGTCCCAGCCCCACACCTGGTTCTGTGCTCCTGACCATGGGCTGGCTGTCACCTTCATAGCAATTTGGATGTTTCTGCACTCGTGTCTCACTCTGCCCAGTCACCAACAAACAGAAGGATGTTGTACCACCCTACTCCCTACTCCCTCTACCACAGGTGGAGAAAGTCCTACATGTCCTTAGCCTCTCAGACAAGTAAGATTAAGTACTGTGCCAGCACAAAAGAGGAGTTGGTTCATTCTGCTTTACCTGGATGTAGAGAAAGCCATCATCCCTTCTCAACAAAAAGAATATTATGGACCTGGACAGAATCATCCCCAGGAGGCAGAAAAGAGATGATGGAAATGACCTACCTTTTAGTGATTAAAAAGAGATTTTGTTATCTCCAAACTGGAAGAGAATTTGGGTTGAAATTTTTCCTTGGAAATAAATGGATTTCCATCTTGGGCAGCCAGAGTTCTCGGAAAGCTAGGTTCTTGTCAACCTCATTGATCTTGCCCATGCTTAGCTGCCATGCAGGAGCAAGACAGAAGGAAGCACGGTCTGGATGCCAAACCCCAAACTAAATGGGACAAGCCACTGAAGTCACTCTTCTTGGCTTTCCACCTGATGCAAAGCATAAGTACGAGGATGCCTATTACATGACTTTGTAATAGTAAAAGTTTGGAAGGCACTTGTCCAAAGCAGATAGACTAAATATGCTCCATATAAAGAGTAAGATAATATGCAGTCATTTAAAAAGAATGAGATGTCTAAGATTTATTAAGTGGAAAAGAGACTCAAAACACTATAGGATGTTCCTATTTTATGAGAAGATACACACACACACTCCTGTTGACAGTAATTACTGAGAAGGACTATGGGAAAGGGGTTGAAGGGATCCTCTGCTTTTTATTCTAAATCTTTCATTTTCATTTCTTGCTTTTTTAAAAAAAAATAATAGTCTTGCACCCTAAATGGTGGGGTTATGGATTTTTGTTTTTTAACTTTATAATTATATGTGAAAATATTAATGTATATATTAATTATATATGCATTATTACAGATACATACAAAAGGAAAATATCTGCCTATATATCCTTGCACATTACACACTAAACTATGCTCAAATTATCAGCTTGTTTATCTTATTCATTGGTGACTGGAGTACCTGTCACAGTCCTGGGACTTAGATTACTTAATGCATGACAGTAAATGTCCACTATTATTGAATTGAGGAAACAGCATTCCCATTATTTTTTAGAGGCTGACTCTTAATAACATTTTTACCAAACAAGGTTCTGATTTCTTTACACGCTTTATCTACCATTTCATTCACCCACCCGACAAACATTCAGCATGCTAATCAAGAACAAAGAGCAAAGACAGATAAAGTCAGTCTGCTGAAGCCTACTGCCTTGTCCTACACTTGGTCTTCTGGTACCGTATCCTGTTGGGGGGAGAAAGGACTTTGTGGAAGGAGATTTTGCATCATCACAAAAGTGGCCCAATACCCAGAGAAAATCCCACACTGACATGAGTCTGGCACTGGCAACGCTGATTCATGTTTCACCTGTGAACATCAAAGGGAGTTCTCTCAAATGAAAGATACATGCTTAAAAGTTTGTGGGAAACTGGCCAACTAAGCAGACATACCTGTTCTTTCTGCTCAAAACATATGATCAAATGACAGTAAAATGTAATAAGGTGTTAGCCAACAGGACAGAGAATATGAGATGGAAAACAATAGGCAATGTGAAATAAAACTGGAGGAAGTTACAAGCAAAAGTTTTGGAAAAGGGGAAAAATGGTATGTGAGCAGCTAGTTCCTCCTCCAGAAGCCCTGAGAGCTCCCACTCAGAGAAATCAGCCAGCTACTCAAGGCATAAGGATCCAGGCAAAAAGGAAATTGATTTTATAGAGAATAGTTAGACCCTCTGTTTTCCTCCTTACACCTTCATGGCCACTATAAAGGAGTTTGAAGGTTTATTTTCTGAAGAAATTTTAACAGCAGGCCTACAGACTCAGGACTTCAGGCAAGGTTAAGGGCTAAGGTTCTCTACTCCCAGAATGCCAGCAGCCAGGTGATTACCTTCCCAGGAGGAAGAAAGGAACCTTTATTTCTGGAGAACCCCAGGGAAGCAAATGTCAGGTCTCCATTACTAACATTTTGGATCCTTTGATAAAAAGGATACAGCATTGGATGATTATTTTCAAGTGAAACTTACCAATTAACAGCCACTCTCTGAGCCACACCATACACATAGAAATATTTAGCATGTTCTTAAATATATGAACTATCTATCAAGGACCACCAGACATTAGAAGGAAGCCTTCAGAATGAAGAATGTGACCCATAAATTAAAAAAAAAAAAAAGAGCAAAATAATCCAGGGAAAAGAGGACAGTTATAAGAAAACCTAAAATAAATCATCTCCAAAAAAAAAAAAAGAAAAACCCAGAAACCACTGCATTTGTAAGGCAAGAAGAAAAGGAGACATGAGGGGGTGGTCAAATAACACAAATAAGATTAAAAAATTTTAAATATTGTAGCAAATCAAGAGTTTTTAGACAATGAAGTAGGATGAATGTCTAGAATGTAGAACAAAAAGACAAACAATTTGAGATAAGTGTGTATTTTTTTAAAAAATTATATGGAAGTCCGACATCCACATAATAAATGTTCCAGAAATAAAGAACAGAAAATAAAAACAAGGGGAAATTGTCCAAAAATAATAATAAAGACACTTTCTAGAACTGAGGGATATATGATTTCCTATCAAGTGTGTCCTTCTTAAGCTAAGGAAGGAAGGAAGAAAAGGAGAGAGGGAAGGAAGGAGAGAGATAAAGAGAGGAAGAATTCCACACCAAGATGCATCATTGTAGATTTTCAGAACATCTGAGACACAGGATGGTCACTAGAAGATCTTAGGGATGGGGTAGAAATGGGAAAAGGAAGAGCATGTCACTTGCAAAAGTTTAAGAATCAGAATGACATTGAACATCTCAACAGAAACATCAAATACTAGACGACTATGGATCCCCATCCTCAGAATTTTGAATAAATATGATTTTTAACATAACTTTCTATACCTAGCCAAACTACCAACCAATTCGAAAGGTAGAATAAAATTATCAGACATGCAAACATGAAGAAGAAAACCAACCAACCAAGTAGGTCAAGAAAGAGAAATATATGGAACCTAGTAAACGAGTTCCTTTTTAGAAGAACTAAAAAGACAGACAATGATAGTTGTGCCCCAGGCCTGGAGACCAAAAGAAAGGAGAAGGATGTTGATAGATTTTTGTGTATGTGTGTTCAAGCATTTGATAGAATTGTTTATAATTGACATACTGGTTGGAAGTGTGTCAGGAATGGCATTAATCACTGAAATTGGGGCATGTGGGTCGTTCAGTGGGTTAAGTGTCTGCCTTCAGCTCAGGTCATGATCCCAAAGCCCTGAGATTGAGCCCCACATTGGGTTCCCTGCTCAGTGGGGAGCCTGCTTCTCCTTCTCCCTCTGCCTGCCACTCCCTCTGCTTGTTCTCTCTCTCTCTGTCAAACAAGTAAATAAAATCTTCAAAAAAATCACTGGAATTATACTATTATATTATTAAATAATGCAAAATTATATTATTACATAATTATGCTATTATGCTATTTTTGTCTATATTTTTATTATTCATTCACTATTGAAGGAAAACATCTGAATGGATTTTTACCGAAC
The DNA here is from genome assembly GCF_053574225.1 of Canis aureus. NCBI lineage: Eukaryota > Metazoa > Chordata > Mammalia > Carnivora > Canidae > Canis > Canis aureus. The sequence goes on from NC_135618.1 coordinate 43,960,565, forward strand.
GTAAAGACATTGCATTAAGGAGGACATTTGAGGGGATCCCTGGGTGGCACAGCAGTTTAGTGCCTGCCTTCGGCTCAGGGCTTGATCCTGGAGTCCCGGGATCAAGTCCACGTTGGGCTCCCTGCATGGAGCCTGCTTCTCCCTCTGCCTGTGTCTCTGCCTCTCTCTCTCTCTCTGTGTCTATGAATGAATACATAAAAATATATATATTTTTTAAAGGGAGGACATTTGATGTCATGAGGACTGGGTGTTATATGCAACTGAAAAATCACTAAACTCTACCTCTGAAACTACGAAATCATATGCTCTATGTTAACTAATTGAATTCAAATAAAATGTTAATAAATAAATAAATAAAAATTAAAACGAAATAAAACAAAAAATTAATAGAGATATTGACTAAAAATACAAGCTCTTGTCAATACAAACGTTACCTTGAAGGCCCAGATGAAGGCATCAGAGAAAACCTATATACAAGGAGAGCTGCACAATCAAGAGAGATACACCACTAAGGAAGAGGCAGAGAAAACAAACTTGGGCTTCAAGTACGTGTCCCAAGTCAAAGGTGCCAGGAAAGATGCCCCAGACTATGGGAAATTACATGATGGGGCAGCTTCACCCCAGGGCGACTCTAACTGTCCCTGTGTGGTGACAGCAGGCATTAATTGATGGACCAAGGCCAGACAATTCTCCCCAGCAACACCAGCATTCCCAGTCCATAAGGAGCTTGCACTGTGATGGGAAATGGGGTGGGGAACAGAGCCATAAACAGAAATAGGAGACAAGTACCAGAGTAGAAGCATATTGAATTGTCCAGAATGGAAGCCATGCATTCTCCCTGAACAACCCAAATCTTTCCACTGAAGGAGCCTCATGGGAAAAGGAGAAATTGGCCAGATGGGAGGACATGGAATGGCATTTTTGGCAGATGGAAGTACACATTCACCCCAGTGTGCTCAGAGGACCACAGAGGTGGGAGACAGCCCTAGTAATCAAGCCCTAGACAGATTGAGAAGGACCTCGGTCTTCCGTGTTTCCTCACAGTAACTGCTACCACCTATTCCAGTCTTGCTACATGTCAGGGACTGTGCTAAGCCCCCACGGTACTTGAATACCTCTGAGTCAAGTACTTATGGCCACTTTCCAGATGGAGAAAATGGAATGCGGAGGCAACACACACATATTCTACATGGAGGAAGGGAAGCAGAGCAATTCCTGAATGCAGGAGGAGTTATTCTGGAGAGCAGGACTCTGAAAACGGATTTCAGGGAGAACAACTGCACCCTTGATGCCACTCTCGGAAGCAGAGTCAGGTGTGTGGAGTTCCGCATGGCATTTCGCCATCCTGATATTTGTTAATTAGCGTGCAAGTTAATGTCATCTTCTCCCCGGACATGGGGGCAAGTGGACATGGCTCTCGTTTTCAGAGATGCAGCTGGATTTTGAGCTTCCCGACAGATCGTGCACCACAAGGAGGAGAGCGGATAGACTGGCTTCCTAGGCTGTTGAAGCTAGGGAGAGTTCAATAAGTCAGCGTAGGGTCCCTCACAGGCTCAGGAATTTCAATTTTGAAATACGAGAGATTGAAGTCTTGAAACACAAAATCGCCAAACACTAATGAATCCTGAGTTCTGCTAGGGGCGTGGAAGCAGGTGGCTTTCAAAAGGGTGCACACGGACAGCATGCACCCCTTCCCTGGGTTAATTCCATAGGCATTGGGGAGAGAAGGGAGCTTGGCTGTTGAGGGGGTTTTGAAGGTCTGAGAAGCACCCCCCCATAGTCAAGCCTGCTCTCATCTTCCTTGCTTCCTGGCCAAACAGGTGAATCTCCAAATAGAAGGTAGAGTCTCTGAAAAGGCAGGTGACCCATGGTGGGAAAAGAGCCTAAGATGTCTATTGAAAGAGCAAAGCCTTATTTCATGAGATGGGCTTCCCAGACACTACACCTGGTTGTTGACTCAGCCGAGAAGGTGGGGTCTTTCCCTTTCTCCCCTGGGTACTTCCAGGTCCAACCACTGCCTGATTTCACATTCAAATTACACAAACAAGCAGGTGTAAACTATTATGTGTGAAAGCCGGTTGCTTGACCAAAGCTCGAAGAAAGGATTTTTAGTTTTCTACTTCAAGGCAAAGCCTCTGGTGACATAACCTGTCCCACGGCTCTGTCTTCTGAATCCTCTTTCCCTAAACGCTAAGAAGAAGCTACATGGAACCAAGGATGCCGGAGGCCCGACCTCTGAGCATGGAGCCCCACCAGGACCCTGTACTTGGACTGAACGAGTGTCAGATGTCATCTGATGCACATTCACAGGACGAGGTGACATCTCTCCAGATCAGAATCAGAGGTGGCTTTTGAAATGGGTGTAGTAATAGATTTCAGTCTGGGTGGCTGTAGGGTTTAAAAGAAAAAAAAAAGAAAGAAAGCCTGCCCATGCCTTTCTAGATCCCCACGCCTGGTCTCTTCCCTGTGCAGAAAGCAGGTAACATTTTCCCTGCAAGTTGAGGGAAATCTGGGTGTTGGGATGAAGCAGAGACTCGCCTTGTCCGTGAGAGGAAAGGAGCCACCAATTTCCTCTGCATCTAAGCGGCTGCAAGAGGAAGAAGACTGGAGACTTTTCAGTTCAAGGAGGAGAGAGAGGAACAGAAGAAAGGCAGGATGGGCAGGCCGCACGGGCTGCCAAGGAGGAGAGGTTGGAAGGCGGCGAGACCCTTCAAAGAGGCAGAAACGGGAAGAGAGCAGCAGATCCAAAGCAAACCAGACCGTCTGCCTCCATTGCAGGTCGGGAGTCTGCTAAGTTAGTTAAAGAAAGTCATCCTTAGGCATTGGGAAAATTCAATTTTCATCACAGGTCCTGATGACATTTCCTTTAAACGCCAGATTCAATAGCGAGATACACCTGCAGGGGGAAAATATTCTCTACAGTAAGAAGGTGAGATAAGGAAGCGAGTTAAAAGCTCTTTTTCCTGCTATGCAAATATTCTCCAGTAACACTAACAAGATAAATATATTTCTGTGAGATACCCAGCATCCCCAGTCACGGGTCTATTTCTGCAGGTTTCTCTTCGCTCCTTGCCTCTAAATTGAACACTTTGTGGCTGAAATTTTAAAGCTCCTTTCCTCCCACGGAAAAGCCTATGTTCGAGGTTCAAAAACTAAGGGGGGCGTGGATTGAGGTGATGATGGAGTCCCCCGTTTGTGGCCACAACTCTGGGTGACCTGGAAATGTCATGCCGGAGTCTCACGAGGACACACAGAGGAGTAAATGTCACTTGGTCCACATCTTCTTTCCAGGTGGGTAAGAAGACTGCAGTTAAGACAAGAAGGGTTAGTAAAAGGTCACCCAGTCGGGGCCTGTCTTCTGCCCAGGGCATGATCCCGGGGTCCTGAGATCGAGTCCCAAATCAGGCTCCCTGCATGGAGCCTGCTTCTCCCTCCGCCTGTGTCTTTGCCTCTGTGTGTCTCTCATGAATAAATAAATAAAATCTTAAAAAAAAAAAAAACCAGGTCACCCAGCTGAGGACAAAACCTGATTATCCATCTTCCAACAATGGAGAGACCTGGACATGTCCAGTTGGAAAAGGTTCAGTTCTTGGCTAACCACTCAGGGCTCAGATTCCCTCTTCCCTTCCAAAGTCTCAAAATCCTCATCCATAAAAGGGAAATAGTCATTCCTTGCTGGTCAGGGGCTCTTGAAGGTAAATCGGATGCTGCACATAATGCAGTGCCAGGCACATAGCAAGTGCTGGCTATTGGTTGCCTGCTGAATTGGTTCCTTGAAGCTGCTGTGATGAGTGGCTCCAGGAAGCACAGATTTATCATCAGGATGTTCCTGCCTTGAGGTTCACTTGGCTGAGGTCAGGTTGTTGGCAGGGCTCGGCGGGGAGGAATCCATTTCTTTGTCTCTTCCAGATTCCAGAGGCTGCTCAAATTCCTTGGCTGGTGGTCCCTTCCATCTTCAATGTCAGTAGTGTAATATCTTCAGATCTCTCTCCATCTCTCTCCCTTGTTCCATGACACATCTCCTTTCCTCAAACTGTGACCCTCCTCCTCCCTCATGCACAGACCTTTGTGATTAACACTGAGATCCACCCGGATAACCCAGGATAACCTCCGCATCTTGAGATCCTTTTATTTTTTAATATTTATTTATTTATTCATGAGAGACACAGAGAGAGGGGCAGACACACAGGCAGAGGGAGAAGCAGGCTCCATGCAGGGAGCCCGATGCAGGACTCGATTCCAGGACCCCAGGATCACGACCTGAGCCAAAGGTAGATGCTCAACCACTGAGCCACCCAGGCGTCCCTCATCTTGAGATCCTTAACTCAATCTCAGCTGCATGGTCCTCTCTGCCACATAACGTACTATATTCACAGGTCCCAGGCATGAGGATGTGGACATATTTGGGCAGGGGGGTAGGGAGGGGTTCATGATTCAGTCCCCCACAGCTATGATTGGGTTGTTGACTTTATCCAAGCAGTATTACTCAAGAAATCTGAGATCAATATGCCAGGGTTATTTTTCAGATTGCTATTTAAAATTTTTATCTCAATAATATTATTAGTTTTTTAGTCTATTATTGAGCCACCTAAAAAAGTTCTTTTTTTTTTTTTTTTTTTAGATTTAATCTATTTGAGAGAGAGAGAGCAGATGAGAGAAAGAAAGAGGCACGAGCAGGAGGAGGGGCAGAGGGTGCAGGGAGCCCAGTGCAGGGCCCAATCCCAGGACCCTGAGATCATGACCTGAGCCAAAGGCAGACGCTTAACTGACTGAGCCACCGAGGTGCTCCATGAAACAGAGAGTTCTGTTAACGATCCACAGGCAACATTTTGAGGGACTATCCTTACTGACTATTGCCTTTCACAGCGTGGAGAACCGTTCACAGACTCTTCAAATTAGGAGACAGAGGTTGGATGATGTATGATTGCATGCTCATGAAGAGATGGAAACAAGTGAACTGGGGTAGGAAAAGCAGCAGGTCCAAGAGAGTGCTTGTCAAAAACCAATGACTTGGTCACAAACAATCGCAAATGCCATGTTCCCTCCCCAATCGCTTAGCTGCTCTAAGGGGAGTTTCAAATAAAGGACTGTAATAATTCGCCACTGCTGTCATCCCCACATTGAGTCTGGGGAAGAGAAAATTGGCTCTGCCAGAGACTTTCCCTGAAATTCTCTCTCCCTTCTCTATCTCCAGCCTTCTCACTGGCTGCCTCTTCCAAAGATAACTTCCCGAAGACAAGCCTCAAACCCAAAGAAAGTGAAGGCACATTGCTGGGGTCCACTTTCCCCCTGGAAGATTAGCACACTGGTCATACTGGCTGATTTCTGTTCAGAGCTTAAGTAAGTGGGCCGTCTAACCTATTCCCCTTAAAAAGGAATCTATACCATGAACAGAAGAACGAAGCATAAAGGCAACCCTATCTTTTGGAATCCAGGCAACAAACGGGCTTTGTGTTGATGGTATCTTCCCTTCAACAAAGGTTTGGCTGTATACTTTTCCATAAAGGGTCAGAGAATAAGTGCTTTAGACTTTGCAGTTCATATGGTCTCTCTGACAACCACTCAACTCTGGGGTCACAGCCCAAAAGCAGTCATAGACAATATGTCAACTGTTGAGGTGGCTCTGTTCCAATAAAATTTGATTTCCAATAAACATGTGGCCTGTGGATTTGGCCTGCAGCCTATTACTTGACCACTCCTACTTTAAACTTTCCCAGGACTTGGGGAGAGAAGAGGAAATCCATGCTGAAGAGAAATGAGGACATTCCTTGGCCTCCCCAGGAGCCACAAGAAGTGAGTGAAAAAAGAGGGCAGATTTCATTCTTCTCCTCCTAGCTCAGGGCTGGCCCCAGGCAAAGTTACAGAGCGGGAGCATGTCACTTCCATCTCCCGTTCCAGCTTTCCAAATCACACTGTGCTCCCTGATGCTCATAGAGTTTTACACTCAGAAGAACCTAAGAGTTCATTTCTACCCCGAAGGAAGAATCGTCTCTGTCAGGTGGCCACTTAGCCACAGTGGACACTGCTAACCACAGAGTCAGTCTCATTGTTCTGGGAGGTGGCTTATTTCAAGAAACTGGGATGTGCCATCCAAGAAAGAGTTGAGATTTTGGAGGAAAAGGAAAACAGAGCAGAATCCTGAGTCTGGAATGGCTTCCCTTGTCACTTGATCCAACTGCTTAGTCTGGGGACCTCAACCTTTTTCATCAGCTTAGGCCTGACGAAATATCTTAACCATAACGATTTTGCTCCCAAAAGAAACTACTCTCTAGGGCCACTGTAATTCAAAATAAACAATAACAAAACTATGAGTCTTTCTCGGGATTTGACAAAGTGATTCTAACACTGACATGAAACATTAAGAGATCAGTAATCGCCAGGACAAGGGGAATAGAAGTTACATCAAGAATTGGGATAAACCTCAACTGCATGTACATTTCACTGAATCTAAAATGCTGATGAGTGTAAAACACATACTATTATATGTATATCATTAAAAGAGGGGGAAAATGGTACGATATTCCATGAATAGTAATATACATCACAATTTCAGAGGTGGCAAAATAGAAGGGTGGAAAGCACATCTTAGAATCAATGACATATACAGGTAAAAAGCAGTGTGGAAGATGGATTAGATCCCCAATTCCCACTGTATAAAACATTATATTCTGAATGGATTAAAGGCCTATAGGCAAAAAGAAAAATCTTTAAAATGGTTTGTATGACAACAAAATAAAATACCGAAAGAAAAGTTGAAAGACAAGCCACAGCTGGGAGAAGATATTTGCAACACATAAAACCAAGAGTGGATTTTTTTTCCTCCAGAATATAAAGAAGTCCTACAGATCAATAAGAAAAGATAAACAATCCAACAGGAGAAGAGGCAATTTGCAGAGGACTCCTGAGTGGCCGGTAAATTGGTGGAAGGGAGCTCATCCTGCTACATAAGCAGAAAAATGCAGATTGATACAAGATACCCACCCCTCAGAGACACAAAGCACCACCAAGAGTCAGCAAGGCTGGGTAGAAACACGGGCTCTGTGGCTGGTGGGAATAGAAACCACGCATCACTTTGGAGACAAAGTTAGCAATGCCCAGAATATTTGAAGATGTTCGTTTCCCACATCCCAGCATCTAACGCTTCCGGAACTAGGCTCTGGAGGAGCTCCTGATCACACACATGTGGAATCAGATAAAAGGATGTTTGATGTTAGTATTGTCTCACTGTCCATCACTAGGAGAATGAACGCACCTGCTAACATTCCAACAGTGGTGTAGCTCAAGCTGTCCAAAGGAATGCATCAAGTCTCCCACCGTGATGGTTGCACAACAAGGTGAACATGCTTACTGGATTAACATAGTTGGTTACAGTGGAAAATCATAGGTTATGTGTATTTTACCACAATAAAGAAAACCTGAAGAAAAAAAAGATCCATGGAAAAATGACTGAGAAAGAAAATGAAAGAGGAAATGGAGCATCTTGCAGCACTGGAAAGTAAGGAAGTGCTCAAAAAAATTCAAGGAGGGGACGGTGGTGATAGTACAAAGGACTCAACTTCACAGAGCTCCCAGTGGGTCAAGCTGAAGCAATCTGGGCAACAAAATAAATTACATAGTATTAGATTGTAATGCAAATCATGAAAGAAATATCCATGACTCCATACCGATATAAATAAGTGGCTGATTAAATGAATAAATGGGAGAGAAGAGAGAAATTTGCTGGACCGAAGAATTCTATTTCATATAAGCCTCCACTTCTTGAGGAGTGTGGTGCTGGACAGACTGACTTGCATCCAAGCAGCAGAGCATGGAAAAGGGAGAGCGGAGACACCTGGCAGATGCCCTCTGAACCAAGTGAATCAGGTTAACGTCACCAGAGATGTCATGTGGATGTCACAAACGCCCTGACATGACAAGAAGAGAAGGGCACTTCAGCTCTGCAGTCTTCCCCAAAGCCCACAGCCCCAGTGTAGTGAGAACACATCCGACAAACCCAGACTGGGGACCATTCTATAGGACACCTGCATAGCACCCCTCAAGACTGTCAGGGCCATGAATGGGGATGCCTGGGTGGTGCAATTGGTTAAGCCTCCAACTCTTGATTTCAGCTCAGGGTTGATGATCTCAGGGTCGTGAGATTGACCCCGGTGCCAGGCTCTGTGCTCTGCAGGGAGTCTGCTTGAGATTCTCTCCACCTCTCCATCGGACCCTCCCCCTGCCTCCACGCTTTCACTCTCTCTCTCTAAAATAAATAAAATTTAAAAATCTAAAAACAAAACTGTCAGGCTAATGAAAAACAAGGAAGGAGAAACTGTCATAACCAGGAGGAGGTTGAGAAGATGTGACAAGTAAATGCAATGTGATGCCCTGGATTGGATCCTGGGACAGAAGAAGAACTTCGATAGAAAAAATAGGGATATCCAAATAAAGCCTGGAGTTTAATTAATAATAATGTGCCAGTGTGGTTTCTTTAGTTTTGACCAGGCACCTTAGTGATGGGGAAACACAAGGGAGGGGTATACGGGAATGCTATGTACTATTTTCTCAACTTTTCTGTAAATCTAAAATTAGTCCAAAATTTTTAAAAATGCACTTAATTAAGAGAAATACTGTGGATAAGCTATAAAGGTATGAACACAGTAGGATCCCATTTACATAAATATCTAAAAACTCAAAAATGTCATTTATTGTTAATGGGTGCGTAGTCAAGTTATGACAGTATAAAAACAAAAAAAGAAAAAAGAAAGAAAGGAAACCGTGAAAGGAGAGAAACACTAAACAAGTTTAGGATACTGACTATGACAGAGAAGGGAATTGAAAGGGGATGTAAAAACTCACTTTAGAAAAAAGACATTAACAGCTGTCAAAATCTGTTTGGTGGATGTACGCGGATGAGTGTTTATTGTTTTATTCTCTGTACTCCTGAACACATATAGACTATTCTGGAGTGTTTTTTTAAATATGTATTTAAAAAGACAAAAGGAACAAAAAGAATAAATAAAAACCCAGTACAAACTCCAGAACCTAGAGGTTTCAAGCTTTGGGCAGCTACGTAGTCACTGTGTAATGTTTCGAAGGCTGCTGCATCAACAGTCATGTAGGGGAATAATAGTTGCCGAAGCGTGGTGTCACTGTGTGGACTCAGTGAGATGATACACGTAAGGTTCTTAGCAAAGTGACAGGTAATATATACCATGTATATAATATATATACAATTTACACGAGTCCGCATATTTATTTTTGATCCTCTTCAACCTTGAAGTATTTTGGTTCCCGGAGTGAGATTTTTATCTCTTTTCCTCCCCAAAGCCCTCCCCTCACTGGCCTCCCTTTGCACATCGGTCTCCATCACATTTTTTTTTTTAGAGAACTGTTATTTATGCCTTCATTTAACAAATGCGCATCGAGCTACTTCTGTGTGCAAGGCAACATCTGGGTTTGGAGGCTACACAGATAATAAAGCAAAGCTGCAATTAATATGAACATGCCTATCACCAAGGAGGTGATATGAAGGGTAATGTAACCCCAGGGAAAGGGGATCTCGCCCAACTTTTGGGGGAAAAGCAATGCTTTCCTAATGTGAGGTGTCGGTGAGCCAGGTTTTGAGCAATAGGTTGACATGATCTTGAAAACATTTAGACATTTTGCATGCAAATAAAAGACTGAGAACTTTGTGATCACTGAAATGTATGTCATTGGAGGATGGGATTTAGTGGTGCAGGATTCACATGGAATAGAAACGGATTATAAGCCAGAGTCAGGTCATAAAAGACATCAAATACCAGACTGAAATATTTTTAACTTGATCCTAATATCAAGAGAGGGTTCCGAAGGATTCAAACAAGGAATGACCCGGTCAGATTAGGAATGAGCGTGGATTACGTTAGGTCAGGAGCTTGGTGGCTATTTTAATGGTTTCCTAGCCAGAGACAAAACATTTTTACTGACCTCATACCCCTTCACCCCACCATTCCACGAGGCTCCTGAGGGAGTAAGAGGAACATTTCATCAATGGATGCGCCGGTGCTCCGATCTTAACGGCGAATGGATTGAAGCCTTCGGTGTGGCTCCAGACAGGATCAGGCCCTCAACTCTCCCTGGCCCTGTGGATTCAGCTAGAAGGAAATATAGAAGATGGACAATCATCCTAAGGAGCCAGACCCTGGCAGGATGCAGCCTGGGTGCAAGGACATTAACACCATCCCCTGGTGCAAAGACGTCCATCATCTGTCCTGGACTACAACCAAGCATTCTTCTATTTTAAAAATGTTTTGTGGGTAGAGGCAGAGGCGGGCTTGGTGTGTGGAGAAGGCGTCCTTTTCCTCCCCCTGTGGAATGAAGCCAACTACAGGAGTGTCCACTTTTTGAACAGTTTGAGGGTGCTTCTTAGAGAAACCACGGGCTCGTCCTGCTAACCCCTGGCCCCTTCAAGCTTCCTCTAGACCCCTCCTGTACAATCCTAGGACACGGGGGGTGAGAAACCTCACAGCTCCAGGAATGCAAAAAAAAAATCATCTGTTTCTTCTTGATCAAAGGGGAGGATGAAGCTCCAAACAGAAAGCCCTGGGGTGGGGGTAAAATTTCCAAAGCAAAGATCCCTGCGCCCTCCCTTCTCCTTCCCTCCCTCCAAGAACCTTCAGCCTTTTTGCACCAACTAAACAGTGTTCACCTACCTTGGGATCCTCACCACCTGCCCTTCTCGCTCATCAGCACTGAAGCCTTTCTCCAAGGCCCACTCCCACCTTTGTTTTTAATCTCTTTTTTAAAAAACTATTCTTTGATTATGGTTATTTTATCTGGGGTCACTGCTCAGTCAACTGTTAAATAAATTGCAAATTCTACAAAACACAGCCAGCAGAGCCATTTCTAACTGTAATGCCACAACTTCGAGCAAAATTACATCTGGCTACAATACTATTCATATGCATAAATTATACCGCCTCTGATTATCTTAAAGAAAACTCAGCCATTAAACTTATTTTATAGGCGCAGAACCAGGGGGAGTGCCAGAAAGAATCTGTATATCCTAAAAGTCACGGGGAAGGCAGAGAGAAACAAAACATAATTGGCAAACCTTATCCGCCTGCAGTTCTGTCTAATGGGCTCTGTCTCTCCTGATTTTCCATCACCACCCACCAGTGACATACACACCACAGCAGGGGGAAGGAGGGAGGCCGGGAGGGAGGGGTGACATCAGGCTACATGTGGCTAGAACAGATTGAGGATGTTTCCCAGCACTGCACGTGCCCCCAGAGGGGAAAGGCACTCTAGGGGTACATCAACGGGAAACTCAGATTGAGCACGCTCATAAATCCAAACCCTGCCCAGGAGGATGGACAAGATGGTTTCTGAAGCTGATGTAGCGTCTCCCCAATAGGAGTCCAACACGTTGTGCTGTAGCTCATTGTACAAAGTTGTCTCTCCCCCCTACATTGTTTTCACAGTTACAAGAAAAATGAAGAGTAAGAGTGAAGTGTTTACTACTGAGTGTTTATAGGGGGCCACCTAGCTCCCATTTAACCAGAAGAATCACCCACTGGGGTAGGAATAGCTATCCTGTGCCTTTTATACATGAGGATGCTGAGGCACAGGGAGATCTACATTCCCAAGGACATGCATTTAGGAAATGAGGGAGCCAGGACTTGGATCCGGAGAGTCTGAGTCTGGAGCTTGTGGTCTTAGGCACCAGATTGTTCTGCTTCCATCGGAGTGTTAAGGATTCTTGGCCACCACCAGGGCTCTGAGTATAACACTATCGATTAACCCCAACCCCCGATCCTCAGTACTTTTGTCTGGGATTTGAGATAAGATCGGGGGTGGAGGCAGATCTCAGCCCCGAGCCAGTCAGATGATTTCTCCTAGAAATCTGAGATGGGACACCTGCCCCCAGTTGGTTGGCAACAAGCAGGGTACCATTTTGAGCCCATCGTGAAGGGTCATTTAATGGCTCAGAAAGAGAAACAGCTCATCTTCTAGGAAAGGAGAATAAAGTGGATGAAAACGATATGAAAAGGAGAGAGAAAGAGAGAAAGAGTGCAGGCAAGTGAGCTTTTCATTTCCCAGAGTCAGTATAACATGGTGACACTTTCCGCCCCTTGACTTCCGTCCATGGAAGCCCTCCGATCCTACTGTTTGTGGCAAGGCTCTCTTGATGGAAGCTCACTCTGTGAGTTTCCTACGACTGAGCCAATCCTGAATAAGCACTAGTAGGTGCGGGCATCGTGCCCAATACTGATGGCATTAAGTCACACAATTCTCAGAAAACTCTTCGAAGATAACGTCCATCCTATCATTGTCCCCATTTCCAAGATGAGGACGTTCAGAGAGCTGAGGTGACTCACCAAGATTCACAACGTGGCAAAGCGTGAGTTTGAACCCCCCAGGGTCAGAGGGCAAACCCTGCCCTCCGTACCTCCCTCCACGTCCCCCTTCTGGTCTCTGCAGAAGGAACGGCTGTCCTATTTCATACCTGTCAGATGTCCTTACCCACTGCACCCCCTTTTCCCCTGCCACCTCCACCTTTCTCTTCCTCTGTCTCTCTCCCACTCTTCAAGAATATTAAAGATGATAAATCTAAGTTGAAAACATGCATTTTTTTGTGAGACGGGAGACTTTATCCCTTTTTGTAGAGACAGACACGACAATTTATAAACTCTGACACTGCTCTGATGGAATGAAATCAGGCCTTTTCAACCACCTCGTGGTGGACAGCTCATCACCCCTTTCTCTGACCTCTAGTATGTGATTTAGGAGGAAATTGGGTCGGGAGGGGGAACCCTCCAGTGGGTGATTAGAAATCCTCTCTCTCAAATTCTGTAAGCAGTGGATTAGATTTTATCAGCCCTCATCCACCTCCTCCCCATGCTTCACTCCAGAGAGTGCGTCCTAGGTGAAGGAAGGCTAAGGCTGTCAATTTGTTAGTTGAAAACAGTTTTAAAATCCATTTCTCCCTGTGAAATGTGTCAGCCACAGAGAAGTTTCTCTCGGCTTTGACGGAGCTGTATGTATGTCGTTTAAGATAACAATGAAAGATGCTCCAGGCTGGGGACCTGGGTGTTCTTCCAAGGGGCCATTGCAAAGTGGGAAGGTCTGTTTCTCATTTTTCACTGTGTGATCGCTCTCGCGCCCCCCCTCACCCCCATCCCAGTGTATGATGGATTTCACTTTGCAGAAACGCGTGTGTGGCGGTGAACTTTGCACATCAGCTTGACTGCATTGAGGGATGCCCCCGTGGCCGGTAAAACACTGTTTCTGGGTGTATCTTTGAGGGTGTCGCCCCTCACAGAGATCAGGGTTTGAATCCATGAGGGAAGAAGGTGGCGTTCTCGAATGCAGGGGTCCATCAGCCAATCCACCGAGGATCTTTCTCCTCTGAAGAAAAAGAGGAAGGACACATTTGCTCTCTCTCCTTGAGCTGAGTCGTCTATCTTCTCCTGCCTTTGGACCGTGATGCCTTTGGTTTTGGAGCCTTTGGACTTAGGGTGTCATAGCATCAGCTTTCATGATTCTCCAGCTCAGAGACAGCACATCCTGGGACTTCCTGGACTCCACAATCATGCGAACCAATTGGTTTTTTAGATCTATCCTATTGGTTCTATGTCTCTGGAGAACCCGGACTAATACAGTGTATCTCTATAAACACGTAAGTCACATTTATCTATTTTCCTACAAACCATCCTCACGGTATTCCCTGAGAAGGGCATCGGTATCTTAAGTTATTCCAAGATAGGGGGTGTCTTTGAGGATCTTTGCATATATTTGCTTTGGAGGCCCCTTGAAGTACTTTCACTTACTACTCAAAAGATAACAGTAAGTCTATGTGGTCAGCCACCATCTTGGGTGTTTGACAGGCATAGCCTTTCAATTAGCAACTTCTTAAACAGGATGTGAGTATGGCCTTTCCAGCAAGAAACAGTCCAGCCACCAGCCAATCATAAATATGCACGTAATCCCGTGGCTAGGGACACCAGGGCTCCACTTATCTCTTAAAGCTCCTCTGAGTCCCCAGAGTCTCAACCTCCAAGAGGTGCCCACTGGCCTCTTTCTCTCTCCCTCTTCTAGTATCCATGTACCACATACCCAACCCAAGGGGGTTTATGGCCTTCGGAGAAGGTCCTTGCTGAGGACGAGCCGTCCTCGAGAAGGGTGTGCCCCAGCCTTTCTGACTCACCATGGTGGACGTTGTACTAGCAAACAAGGTTTCACATCTTCAGATCTGACCACCTCTCCTAGCGTGACCTCGTGCATTGTGATGCTAACATATCCTTCGTCCATCACCACCCACCTTGTCAGAAATTAAGCTGTTCTGCACGTACATATGAGCAGGTCCCATCCATACCCCCTTTTCCCACAGATGAGGCTCAGAGAGGCTCAAAGATTCATTCAAGGTCCCAGAACTAAAGAGTCACAGTCTTGTTTGAGTCCAAAGTAAGGCACATAGTCGCTTATTCACCATACATGAGGTGTCTACTATGTGCTAGCCTTTGTATCAGGAATACAATGATTCACTTAAAATAAAAAGTGGTCCTGCTCCCCACCCCACCATGAAGCGCTTATAGACTAACAGAAGTGTCAGATGACTGCAGAACAATTGATCTTACACATCTAGTGAATGAAGAATGAATGAATGAACAACAAACATTCTCTGTAGCAAGAAGTGTTTAAGATGCAGCAAGAGCACAGAGGCAGGAACACAGTACTGACAGAACACCAGGGCTCAGTGAACTCAATTCCCTTTTCTCCCCCATAGAAGGGATGAGGTTTGACTGGCTGGCTCAAGGTCACAGGTGCCAGGAGTCCTGCCCGCCGCCCCAGGGCTCTTTCCTTCTATGCACCGCTGTCTTTTCCGTATTGAAAATGCTTTGGGGCCTTTTGCTTCCAAACTGATAATGAAGAAGAGCCAAAGCTAATCCCTGGGAACAAGCTCTATTGACAGAGAGTTTGCCTTAGAACTGGAGGGGGTCAAGGAAATAAATTAAAAGGCAAAGACACCACTTAAGGAAACGGCGAGATCAGCCATGCTGATCGGAGTGGCAGTGAGATGACGAGCGGTGTCAGCCCAGCCCCGTGGGGCCAGACGGGCCGCAGAATCCCGAGCTAGCGGGCAAGAGGAGGCCTCGCCCCACCAGTGGCCACCAGCCAGAGCTGACAGCAGGTGGGGCAGCAGGGGCTTGGGGGGCACAGTCCTCCTGCCTCCCCCAGGTGGGTTCTCTCGGCCCTGCTGCGGGGAGCAACAGCGGGACCAGAAATCCAGGCCTTAGTTCTGCACCTGCCCTCGCATCAGCTCTCTCCTCTCCTCCCCGCAGCATCTGACAACCTTTGAATAGAGCACGTGAGCTCCAAAGGCTCATTTCGTTCTGTCCCCTTCTCCTTTCACCAGCACCCCTTGCCGATACCCTTTCCCACGTCACATTGACAGCACCCAAAATGCTCTTCCTGCTTCCACAAGGAGAGTGACCCTCCAGGCTCACCTCTCCCCTCTGCCCCACCCCAACGTCCAGCCCCAGGCCCGACTAAACTACAGCCCATTCCTCTAACTTTTAGTCTGTCTGAACAAGCAACCAAACCTGATTTCCTCTCCACCTTCAGCTATGCCCTACACTCACACATCTCTCTCCCTGCTTACGTCCATGCATCCTAAAGGTGTTGGCAACAAGAGGTCACTTCCTACCAGAAGGCTTCCCTAAATCCCTGTCTGTCGCCAAAATTGGATTAATTGCACCTCCTCAGAACAACCAAAGTATCCTGCATTGACTTAAATGGGAGGATTCGGCAGAGGACAGGATCATTAGCAGTTGACTTATCTCTGCAAGCTCAAGGAAAGCTCAAGGGACTGACTAGGTGCTGCTCAGTTGTCTCTTACCACATGCATTCCCAATCCTCCATTTGCCCCATAATTACTTAACACTTACTACATATCAGAAACCGCGTACTAATGACAAGGAATACAGAGGCGTGTCAGGCAGATAAGGTCTTGGTAGGCACTCAGTAGATGTCTGTTGAATGAATACATCCCACTGATGTCTTTGGAAAACATCCAACTGAATCTTCTGGTTGTTCAGATGGATAAACAGGACCCAGTCAATAATTGCCATGAGCTCAGATCCACATAATGTGGCTGCCTCCAGAATCCAGATCCTTGACTCTGGGCCTGAGACTTGTCCAGAGCACGAGGCTCATCCTTAGCTATCTCTGAGGCAGACCCACATCGTGCTCCCCTCCAAAACAGGAGGTGGGAGGGGAGGCCTGGCTGACTGCAGTGACCTGATGTGATTACTCCACTGATTGTTCCAGGCGTCTCCAGCTCTGTGTTTCCACATCAATGACTAGATGAGTGACCTTGGGCAAACCGCTTACTCCTGCTGTGTTCCATTTTTTCATCGACAGAGCAAAGTCTTATGTGAAGATCAAAGGACATCATGACAGGAAAAGCTGTTGAAAAGAAAGAAAGGGATTCATATTTTCTGAATCCTGTTTGGGCAACTCCCAGCGATTTAAAGCAGGATCACCCAATCCTCAGATTCCCCAAGCTCTGCATTCATTATTGACTTCCACTGCCCGCCATCCTGGAACAGAAGACGTTATGATAATGGTCAGGAGTTGGGCTGGGAGTCAGGAGACAAAAATTCAAATCCTGATTCTGCTTCTTCCTAGTAGTGTTCTTTCCTTGTTCTACTTTACCTCCTTATGCCCCCATTTCTTCATCAGGAAATAGGGATGTAATAAAAGTGCCAGGGTATTCAGGTGCTGTGAGGTTACATGCATAAAGAACCTTGCACAGTGCTTGGTACCAAGATGTACTTGATTCGTCTCAATTATCCAGTCAATCATTTATTCATCTAATATTTATTTAGAGCTTATTATACATCAGAAACTATTCTAGGTATGAGGAATATCAAGGTGCAATATACACGAGCAAGACAGACATGGTCTCTGCTCTGAAGCAAATTGCAATCTACCAAAGGGAACAAATACCACTCCACTAACTCCACAAAGTGGTGGAAACGAAAATTGGGATTGGTGCTGAAGGAAGAATACAATGATCTAGGAGGCTAGAGAATTGCAAACATTGCAGACTTTGAGGGATTTACAAGAGACATGAAGAGTGCCTTCCTTAAAATAATGCAGAAATAAAAACATACAAGGGAAGTCAATATGGACAGGTAAAAAAAAAAAAGAAAGGAAATATAATGAATTCACTAATCACCTTCTCTATGGGAGGCACTGAGCTAAGCACAATGAATAATTATCTTATTTAACACTCATATCTATTCTACAAGGTGGTGTTAGCATCATTTTCTGGATAGGGAAACTGAATGTCACTAAATAGGCAATTTGTCCACAGTCACAAGGTGGTAGAGTGATACCTAGGACCCAAGTCTGTTGCTTTTTAATACTTTCTATATTCCAGATTCTCTCATTCAGAAACACATAAAACTTATTCTCAATAGAACTAAGAGATCAGTCTAAATGGAGTAGGTGATACTTGCAGGGAAATAGTAATTGGAGAGACGGTGGTCAAAGGAACGTTTGGAGCCCCACTGTGAGCGTCAGGCTAAGGGATCTGAGTCTGTGTGGCATGTAGCTGGGAGCCATGGAAAGCTACCACTCGTGAGCATCCAGCAGTCCCATTTCTCACCCCACAGAGCAGGCCAGCGGCAAACCCCTGCAGCTATGCAGTGCTCCAAAGCAAATGTGAAAACACTTAGCTCAGAGCACCTGGCTGATCATGATGATCCCACAACACGAATCATTTTTCACCTCAGTGTAGAAGCTGCTCTCAAGTCATATGTCCCTAAACAAGGGACCTCCTAGAGATAAGGTTTTCTAGACAAGGGAGAGTGAGCCTTGCCCAGAGTCATTGACGAGTCATTGGATTCTGGGCTTTGCAACCTCCCCGGCCAGTTATCCATCACTGCAGTAGACACGGAACTTGCCTATAGCTCTGAATGCTGAGGCTGCATGTCAGAAATGCTTTGGCAAGATATATATGACTTTTAATTTGCAGGAGGTAGAGTATGTGTCTGTGTGCATGTGTAATGTGTTGGGGAAGGGATTTACGATTCAGCCTCCCAGGCCAGGAAACTGTGAATTTCTGTGTGTATATCTGCTCAGCTGTTTCATAGGAACATTTTCCAGTGGGACCAACAAGTGATTTTATTATGTTTTTGTTCTCTCAAAATCCCTACTTATTGGCCAAAAGTTAGTACCCAAGAAAGGATGCAGGTGGAGAAGGAGGTGGTGGTGTTGGGGGGGCGGCGCTGGGAGCGTTTGATGAGCATCACCTGGAGTACATTTTTCAGTTATGCAAGTCACTGGATGATGCAGGTGTTTATTCACACACACAGGATCTTTCTGGGATTCTGGGAGAGAAGAGTCAACTTCTTTGCCTTTGAATATGAACAAGGGCAGGCACATCAATTGCCGCGGACAGCCATGAATCAGCCCCAGGATGAGCAGAGGCCGAACATAACAGAGAAAAGGACAGGATCGGGGTCCTCGGTGCCATGGGTCAGGGCCTTAGCCACTCAGCCCTGCAGACTGAACTTGCTCTTGATTTCCAGTTAAGTGAAATTATAAATGGATAAAATGTTTAAGCCGATTGGAGTCTGTTTCCTGTTACTTGCAACTGAGAGCATCCTTCCAACGCAGGAGATATGTAGCATGAAATTATCAGACAGTCTAACCTTTATCAAGACCAGGCCTCCTGAACTTTGGCATTAATGGTATTATGGACTGGCCATCACCGTGTCATGGGGGCTGTGATGCGCAATATAGAATGTTCCGCAGCATCCCTGGCCTCTATCCACTAGATGCCAGTAGAATCCCTTCCCCCAGTTGTGACAACCACACATGTCTCCATATATTGCCAAATATACCTGGAGGGTACGATCACCACCACCCCCCGACCCCTGCCAGCGTCCACAGAGGACCACTGATCAAGATCAAGTCTTCAGGACTTCATCAGCTATGTCACTTGAGAGCAATAATATTCTTAATCAATCAGACAATAACAAGCATCGATGGGATACTCGGTCTGTGTTCAGCAAAGGCAAGTTCACAATTATGGCTCTGACGCCCAGCATGATCCTTATAATCATCAAAGAAAGACGCAATTATGTCACTTGCGGCTGCTAAAACTCAATGTGGTTATGGGCTTGGAATCATTTTACAAATTGCAAGGCATTTGGTAAGCTGCAAAATGCTTCGTAATGGCAACAGGGTCTTAGAAAATGCCAAATACTTTTGAAATGATGAAGTGGCTTATACAAAGCAATGCGTAGGAGTGCCTGGGTGGTTCAGTCGGTTAAACGTCCACTTTCAGCTCAGGTCATGATCTCAGGGTCCTGGGATCCAGCCCCACATTGGGCTCTATGCTCAGAGCAGGGAGCCTGCTTCTCCTTCTCCCTCTGCCCGCTGCTCCCCCTGCTTCTGCTCACTCACTCTCTCTTTCTCTGTCAAATAAATAAATAAGATCTTTAAAAAACAAAGGAATGTGTAAACCATAATAGGCTTTGTAAACTGTAAAGCACCTTTGAAAAGGTGCAGCACCTTATAAAGTGTATTGTAAGTGATGCTTATGAACTAATAAAGTGCTTTGTGAAATGTGTAGTACTCAGTAAAGTACGAAAAAGATTTAGGATGGAAACACTTTAAATTGGCATTACTCAGATGGAAATTGATCTGGGCATGTCAGAAAAATCTTCGACTTAAAAATAGTGGTGGCTTTTTCGTAGTACCAAGAGAGACCAAAAAAAAAAAAAAATCAAAAACCTTCCTTCCCCAGAGCATCTATTTAGTTCTTTCGTTTATTTATTTTTGTAGTGGAAGAGTCAGAATCCAGCTATTAGAAGATTGAAACGTTATGTTTTCACATTGTTTCCTTTGGGAAAGAACCTGCTCTAGAACTTATATGGGATTGAGAAACACTAATCAATTAGTCTTTAGCAAGCAGAGCATGCTCCAAATTCTGAAGAAAAATATTTGGAGAATAATTCTTACTTGGAGTTTTGAAACAGCTCCCAGGGTTCTAGTGTATGTTTTTGTCTCAGCCTAAGGAAGGGGTGCATCTTACTTGAGACTTACAGGAGCCAGGGCTTTTATGTCCTAGAGACCTGGCATTGTTAAGAAGCTCCCCTTCTCTCACACACACACACACACACACACACACACACACACACACACACTTAATCACCAAGGAAGACAAGAGCACCAGGCAAAGCTGTCTGAGCATTTTCACAGCCTCAGTTCCAGGAGCAGATCAACCCCAGAACCATGGTGTTGGTCAAACTGGAAGGATCCTTAGAAAGTACCCCATTCAGTGATTTTTCAAAGTGCATCCCTTGAAGCCCCAGAGCTAATGGAATTACTAAGGGGTCCCTAGGAGGTGGAAGAAGAAGAAGAAGAAGAAGAAGAAGAAGAAGAAGAAGAAGAAGAAGAAGAAGAAGAAGAAGAAGAAGAAGAAGAAGAAGAAGAAGAAGAAGAAGAAGAAGAAGAAGAAGAAGAAGAAGAAGAAGAAGAAGAAAGGAGGAGCTCTGTATTCTAACTGGAGCAGCTCCTCTTTTATCTGTACAACAAAATGCCATTTTATGCAAAATTGTGTCTGAAAGGAAGTAATGTGCAAAAATACTTGTGAGAAAAGTGTTGCT
The DNA here is from genome assembly GCF_053574225.1 of Canis aureus. NCBI lineage: Eukaryota > Metazoa > Chordata > Mammalia > Carnivora > Canidae > Canis > Canis aureus. Next base: position 43,981,213 of record NC_135618.1, read on the forward strand.
TGTCCAACTCAGCCACGTTCCAGAGGGCAAAAGGGAAGGCCCAGAGCTGCCTTTTGCCAAAGGTTTCACAAGTGGTAAAAGAAACCAAGCTGGAGTCCGCGTCAGTGGCCGGTGCTCTGTCTCCGATGCTCTTAACCATTTCTCTATTCCACAAGCCTTCAACGGAGGCCACAAAGAGTCATGCTTCCAACCCTTGCCGGACCCCACATACCTGACAGGCTGGGTGGCTGGAGATTACCAAGGTTCCTCTTTCCCCTTTCCTTTGCCCTTCTGTGCTGGAAGACACGTGTGTTCGGGGTGTGCAGAAGAACCCACAGAAATGTGCAGTCTGGAAAAGATACATGCCCATATGTGTGTGGGGGGATGTCTTTCTCAAAATGTAGAATCCAGAGAGGCTAGAAAGTTTTATGTTCCAGGGAGGAAAAAAAAAAAAAAAAGAAAAGAAAAAGAAAAGCATCGGACCACCAGAACTGTGCAGCCTCTCGGGGTGAGGGTGCGGTGTCGGGGGAAGGGACTGCCCCCCCAACTCTCCAGAGGTGTTTATCTTGCCTCTGTGGCACTCTGTCAGCAAGCCAGGAGATGTTTTAAATGGGACTGCTGTCTCCCCACCAATCCAGTGATAGATATGAACGAATAATATAAATTCTCTAGCCATACCTTGGCATTTATTTCAATGTAAGTGTATTTTTTCCCAAGTATAAAGCCCAATAGTAATTTATCAAGAGACAAATCATTTTTTCTTGGCAGTGAAGTCTGCAAAATTCCCATTTTTAAGGCCTTAAATCTCCCTATTTTGACAGAAGTAAGAAAGCATTAGAAGCTTTGATTTAGCTGGATCATACAAAATAGTTTCTCATAATTATCCTTTTGGATGATATATGCATGTCTTTTCCCCCTTCTTATTAAACCCGAGGTCTCCATTTTTCACCCAACTGTATTACTAAATTAAATTGCCTTTTGTTGTATTCAAGTTAAACACTTTGCCAAAAGCCTTTCTTGTTCGGGAAAATAACATTTACCCAATATGCGCCCGTGTTTTACCGTTTGAATTTACTGTTCACAATTGTTTAGCTTGCCGAGTAATTTGGGGATATTGTTTGTTTTAATAGGAATAATGAATCACTGTAATTTAATGTAGTATCTTGGAGTACAGTATCAAGGAGGTAGGAAAGGGGATATTGAAGACACATCACATGGAGAAAGTGATTTTTCCCACTGCAAAAGCAGATGGGGAAAGGTTAGAGGAAGTTACTGGAAGCCATAAACAGCTGTGAAGATATTCAGTAGTCTCGCCAGCTTTTTCTCAAGTGGAAAACAAGCCTCCAAACAGCATGGGTGGGTCTGAGCTGGCCTCGTCTGGTCCTGATCAAGTTTTCTGAGATGTCTTTAATGAGACCTCCTCCTTCCCAGCTCCACTCAACCTGCCACATTCTGTTCGATGGCCTTGGACAACGTGGGTTTAGAAGGAGGTACAGAGTGGGAGCACAAACGCTCAGGATAAGGGCAAGGCATTTCTGGGGCTCCCAGACTCCCCACCATGAACTCCAGGACAAACATCCACCCCACTCACCCCACCTGGTTCTTGTGGGAACCGAAATAAGACAGCCTATCTGCACCCAAGAGAGCCCATTGAACTGAAAGCCCACTGTGATTATTAGCAGCCTCCACATCAAGTACCCCCAGAGGAAGGAAGGAGGACCTCCATTCAAAGCCTTGGTTTCTTTGTAAAAAGAAGCCACTAAAGCAGATGGCTCACTTCACTGTTCTTTCTCATCTGCAATAACCTGACCGGTGGTTGTGCAAATCTCCTTTAGGGATCTGGTGGGGTGATCCACCACCCTTGTCATCTCTCCTGTCTCTGTTCAATGCTAAGCATGTGTGGTCAGTGGTTTTTGAATGTTGTAAATTATCATCACATCTCAAAGACACACCACCAGTCTCCTATGTGAGAATAAATAGAGTTATTTGGTATTCTTTTTTTTTAAGATTTTATTTATTTATTCATGAGAGACACAGGCAGAGGAAGAGGCAGGCTCCCTGCAGGGAGCCTGATGCAGGACTCAATCCCCGGACCCCGGGATCACAACCTGAGCCGAAGGCAGAAGCTCAACCACTGACTCACCCAGGTGTCCCAGTTCTTTGGTATTCTTTGCACATCTGGCTTTCTCTCTTTCTTTTTTGTATTGAAGAATATCAAACTAGGTTCAAATCTTAGGTCTGCCACCTACCAGCTGGTGAAATTGGGTAAGTTACTTAAGTACTCTGAGGTTGACTTTGGAGTCAAAAGGGATAAATCTGAATTTCAGCCATGTCATGAGTTTTAGGCAAATAAATTAGTATCGCTGTTACTTCCTTTAAACCTAAAAAGTGAAGACAGTATGCCTGTCTTGTGGATTTGTAAACACTAAGTGCAGTAACACAAAGCAAATGCTTCCAGTGGGGGTCTCTGGAGCCTCTCTGATAACCCATACCTGTGCAAGAGGCAGAACGGGGCCAGGCTGCCAGGCCAAGGCCAGAACTACACACATGCTCACTGTTGGTGGCAGAGAATAAGGCCCTAAGGGCACAAATTAGAGTCACACTCGGAGGGAATGTCTGGTCGAGCCTTAGTAGGATTTTTTTCAGTGTGTCAGAAGAAAGCAGAAAATCAATGATCTATACTTCCACATGAAGAAGCTAGAAAAAGAAGCAGAAATGAAATGCAAAATAACCAAATGAAATGGGGGTGGGGAAGGGAAACATTAGACTTCGTCAATAAAACAGAAAACTTTTAAAGATGAAGAAAATCAACAGAGCCCCAAATTGATCTTTCAAAAAGATTAATCAAAATTGATCAGCCCCTCGCAAGACTGATCAAGAATAAAGAGAGAAAACACAGATGATCCATATAGGGAATGAAAGAGAAGACATGATATGAAAAGCAAGATAAGGGAATATTATAAATATCTTTGCATCCGTAAGTTCGACGTTTTAGATGATACAAGTGCATTTCTTGAAAGATACAAATAACCAAATCTGACTGATGAAGGAATTTTAAAACTTGAATGGGATTTTGTCTATGCAACAGAAGTTGGATTTGTAATTTAAGTAACCTTCCCACAAATAAAAATTTAGGCCCAAATGGCTTCACTGGTGAATTATATACTACATTTAAGGAAGAAATAATACCCATCCTACAAAAACTCTTTGCAGAACATAGAGGAGAAATGAACAATTCTCATGTGAGGTCAATATAATTTTAATACCAAAATTTCATGAAGATATTATTACCAAAACAGGAAAAAAAAAAACCCCACTGCACACCAATATTCCTCATGAACACAAAGGAAAGAGATATTCCTGGCTAGATATTAGCAAATTAAATCCAACGGTATTTAAGAAGTATGACATATCTTGATTGGGTAAGGTTTATTCCAAGAATTCAAGGTTGATTTAACATGTGAGAAAACACTAATGTAACATCATATTAGCACAATTATAGGAAGAATTTACATGAACCTACCAACAGATGTAGGAAAGCATTCAACAGAATTCATCATCCATTTATGATAAGAATTCCCAGCAAATAGGGACTAGAAGGGAATTTCTTCATCTAATAAAAGGCATCTACAAAAACAAACAACAACAACAGTAATCTTTAGCATTAACATCATTTTTACTGGTGAAGTATTGAACACTTTCTTCCTATTTCATTATACAGGATGTCCTAAGTGGCACAGTAACACATGGGAGAAACAAAAAGCATAAATATTGGAAACGACAGAATAAAAGTGCTTTTGTTTACAGATGACATGATTATTTACAAAGAGATCCTAAGGTATCTACCAAAAACAAACAAAAATAATGAGTAAACTCTACAAGTCCACAGATTTCAAAATGAATATGCAAAAGTTATATTTCAAAGGCCACAGATAAAAAAAATTAGAAAATAGTTTTAGATTGTATTAATTAATAACATAAAAAATGGAAGCTCAACTCCTATCTTACTCGGTACATAAAAATTTGAAATGAATCATAGATTCAGACATATAAGCTAGAACTCTAAACTTCTAGAAGAAAAAAGAGAATATCTTTAGAATCTAAGTATAGGGAAAGATTTCTTATAGACAACATGAAAAGCATGAATCATAAGAGAGAAAATAATCCATCGGGCTTCATCAAAATTAAAAACTTCTCATCAAAAGGCACTATTAAAAATATAAAGCCACGAGCTGACAATTCAGAGAAAAATATTTGCAACACAAACACCTGAAAAAGGGCTTATATATATTATATATAAAGAACTCCTATAACTATACTAAAAAATAACATAATTTTTAAAAAATATTTTATTTAGTTATTTATAAGAGACAGAGAAAGAGAGAGGCAGAGACACAGGCAGAGAGAGTAGCAGGCTCCATACAGGGAGCCCGATGTGGGACTCGATCCTGGGACTCCAGGATCACACCCTGGTCCAAAGGCAGGCGCTCAACTGCTGAGCCATCCGGGCATCCCAAAACCATATTTTTTTTTTAATTGACAAAAGACATGAATGGACACATCACAAAGCCAGATACATGAAGTACACAAAAAGCTCAATACTTTAATCATTAGGGAAAATGCAACTTAATGGAACAATGAGATATCACTTCATAGCCACTATCATGGAACATCTGACAATACTAAGTGCTGACAAGGATGAGGATTCTTCATAGAATTCTCATTCCATACTGGTTGGGCTATAACATTTAAACATATCATGAAACTGTTCGGCAATCTTTTACAAAACTACACATCAATATTACTCAACAACTATAGTCCTCCATATTTACCCAAGGAAAATGAAAACATGTCTTCAGACTCATACTGGAGATTTGCATAGCAGATTTATTCATAACAGTCAAAAATTGAAACAACCCAAAAGACCATCAGTCAGTAAATGAATACATATAATGTGGAATATGTATTTTTGAGATTATACTTATGCATTTGTATGTGAATAAGCTGTTGATAGATATGACAACACAGGTGAATCTCAAAAACACCATTGATTGAAGGAATACAGATACTATATAATTTTATTATAGGAATGCCTGAAGCCACACACAGTCCCAGCATGATTGTGATGAAGCATAGATGTTATTGGGGAATTTCAGCCAGCTAAGGCCTGCTAGGTCCCTTCCAAGTTCCCCAGACAGGCTTCCTGGTCTCCACACCACAAAATAAATGTACTAGGCTTGTGAATCCACCTGTGCAGGACACGACTAACAGGGTGCAATCATGCCCCAATATGTCCTGAATGCTGGATCTGAGAAATGCATGTCAAAGCAAATACTATACTAGCAGAGCAACTTTTTTTCATTTTATTATTATTTTTTCATCACGCTAAGTATACTCTTCAATCCCCATCCCTTATTCCTCCCCCCCAAACCCGGTCTGGTAACCACTAGTTTGTTCTCTATAGTTAAGAGTTTCTTGATTTGTCTCTCTTTTCTTCCCCTCATTGTTTTGTTTCTTAAATTCCACTTTTGAATGAGGTCGTATGGTATGTGTCCTGCTCTCTGACTGACTTACCTCTCTGAGCATAGTACTCTCTAGTTTCATCCATGTCATGGTAAATGGCAAGATCTCATTCCTTTTTATGGCTAAGTAATATTCCATTATACACACCCACACCGCATCTTCTTTATCCTTTGATCTGTGCCTAGATACTTGGGCTGCTCCCATAGTTTGCCTTTTGTAAGTATGCAGCTACAAACATAAGGGTGCACACATCCTTTTGAATTTGTGTTTTTGTATTTGGGGGGTAAATACCCAGTAGTGCGATTCTGGATCTTAGAGTAGTTCTATTTTTAATGCAAGGTAATTTTTTTTAATGGAATAACTCCCACAATTCCAGGGGGAGGTCCACCCATTGGCTTCCACCAGCATTAGATCCTGACCAGGCCCTCTAGTCTTTCACGTGTCACCGGCAAGCTGGGCCAAGGGCTAGGAAACGAGTTTGATCCACGCTGTGCCTGATATTATTATTGAATGCAGTTGGGCACCCATGTGTGATTTTGTTTGCCATTTATAAGGAGTAATGGGGGAGAGACAGGTGGTGTGCATCCATGTATGTTTGTGGGCACCCAATTTGTGTATGTGTGGGCTTGTGATGCACATGTGTACGCTTGTGTCCACGTGCATGTGTGTTTGTAACCGATGCTCAGGATTCACAGAGGCAGATGGAGGCTTAGTCTATTCTGGAGTGACACTGAGTGATTCCACCACTGACAGGGTGCTTGCCTTCTCTCCTATCATCATCTCCCGGAGACCTCTCAGGGGCTGTGGCCCTCCCTTCGTCCTGATGCTGACAGATAGTCCCCCAAGAGCATTGTTTACAGCCTCTGTGAGAGCAGTGGGCGAACCTGCCTCAAATGGCAGGAAAAATGGACCGCTCTCAACAGGTCTGTGGTTTCCGCAAGCTGATAAGCTGACACTCGGGGGTGTTGACTTAAAAATCAGGAGATTTTTATATTTTGCTATGTGTTTGGGTTTTATCAACGTCTCCTCACCCCTCTGTTCTTGATGTTTCATTACTCTCGCGATCAGTTTTGACAGCCTAAACAGAACTTGATCCGGACAGTTTATTCTTTAAATGAATGATCCTCACATCTTCTGACATTCCCTTCCATCCTCCCTGAAATGTGCTCTTCAACATCTGGCAGAGCCGGTTGTAGCTGCCAGAACTTCCTTAATTCAATAATCAAAACAGGTGTCAGAGAAGTAAATCCATGACTGTTAATTTTTCAAGTTCTGCTCTCCCTCTCTACCTACCTAAATTGTTTGAAATGAATGCCAGCTCTCTGCTCGGCTGATTACGGGCTACGGGGCAGCAGGCATCAGACACGGAGATTTCGAAAAGGAGAAAACTCACAACTGATGCCCAGAAGGAATATTTTAAAACCTCTTCCCAAAATGAAGCTTGGTTTCATTTTATTCTTTGTTTAGAATGAACGGAGATGAGGCAGGGCTCAGAGCTTATTTTCTAAGATCACAATTCTCAGAGCTTGCCGAAAGAACTCTCTGCATCAGAATTACTGGGAAATCTTTTAAATTCTATCATTCCAGGCCCCAACACAAATGTACCGACTCAAATCTTGGAGTGAGAGAGCAAAAATGTGCATAGTTAACCAGCCCCCAGGGTGAGTCTAGGCCTGGGACAATTGGAGATTAACAGATCTAAAGTTTTTTTACCCCGCCTTCCCAAAGAAACAAGCAAACAAATCAAACCAGGGTCACTTACAAAAAGCAATTCTATTTGGTCACCCCTTGTCTCCCCCTTTGCAGAGCATAAAACAGTCAGGTGAGTTGCTTTAAAATTAGAATTGGAGGCCATAAAACTTTGTTTAGAAAAGACAATAAATCCTGAAATATAAATCCCAATTTTATTTTCTCTCCAGTGAAGGAGGGGGGAAGTGGAAGAGAATGGAAGGAAAGGAAACAATACAGAAAGAGAGAAAAAGAGAGAAATAAAGAACATAGAGGATTTGCTTTTGAGAAATTTCCAGACACAGTTGCTGTCCTAAACATTCCACACAGGCTATTTTGCTTCGTCCAGGGAAGAGAGAGAGGAAAGTGAGAGACAGAGAGAATATGACAATCAGATTGGGGGTGGCAGGGACACAGAAAAAGACACAGAGAAACAAAAATATGACAAAGTCAGAGAAAAATGCACCGTGTATCAAGAAATACTGAGAGTTACCCAAGAGCCGTGAAGATTCGGAGAGAGAATGAAGGTACAGAGAAGTTTGATATTGGTCAGCTCCAACGGCCGTAACAAATAGCCCGAATCCAGACCTGGCAACTTCAATCACACAAATTAATGTCTCACACTTCGGGAGGCTGGAAGTCCAGGACTGAGGTGTCGGTTGGTTTCTTCCTCTTTCCTGGGCACATGGATGTCCATCTTCTCTCCATGGCTTCACATCATGTGCCTCCTATACCGATCAATGTCCAGATTTCCTCTCCCTCCCAGGACAGCAGTCATGTTGAATGGAGACCCACCCGAATCACCTCATATTAATGTAACTATGTCTATAAAGACACTGTCAGCAAATGCAGTCACATTTGGGGGTACCAGGGGTTGGAACTTCAGCAGACACATTTGAGGAGACCCAGATCGTCATCCCAAACAAATACTAAGAGGCATTCTTAGAATACACTAAGGAATACACTAAGGGATAGAATACACTAAGGGGGATCTGTAAGACCACCCAAAGAGGGAAAGATGAAAGGCAGAGCTAAAAGGATTTTTTTTATTTTAACTTTTTTATTTAAATTCAATTAATTAACATGTTTCAGAGGTAGAGTTCAGTGATTCACCAGTTGTATATAACACCTAGTGCTCGTTACATCAGGTGCCCTCCTTCATGCCCATCGCCTGCCTCACCCACCTCCCCTCCAGCAATCCTCAGTTTCTTTCCTATGATCAAGAGTCTCTTATGGTCAAAAAAAAAAAAAAAAATAGAGTCTCTTATGGTTTGTCTCCCTCTCTGATTTTGTCTTATTATATTTTTCCCTCCCTTCCCCTATGATCCTGTTTTGTTTCCTAAATTCCACATATGAGTGAAATCATACGATAATTGTCTTTCTCTGATTAACTTATTTTGCTTAGCATAATACCTTCTAGGTCCATCCATTTCATTGCAAATGGCAAGATATCATTTTTTGATGGCTGAGTAATATCCCATCAAATATATAAACATTCATCTGTCGATAGACATCTGGGCTCTTTCCATAGTTTGGCTATTGTGGACATTGCTGCTAAAAACATTGGGGTACAGGTAGCCCTTTGGGTTATCCCATTTGTATCTTTGGGGTAAATATCCAGTAGTGCAATTGCCGAGTCATAGGGTAGTTCTATCCTTAACTTTTTGAAGAACCTCCATACTGTTTCCCAGAGTGGCTGTACCAGCCTGCCATTTAAAAGGGAAAAAACTTAAATGCATTTTGAAGTCATTTTTCGTTGAGGTCCCACTCTTTTGCCTGCTTAGGCAACAGATTTCAGAGTCTTATTTAAGACACATAAAATGGTGGTTAGCTGACTAATGATGTGTTGTTCATAGATTTCCAGCAACTCTCATCTTTGGTTCCTTGGCCCCATCAAACTCCAACCATCTGCAATACTATTATTCCAATCCATGCTTCACAATTTAACTTATTAAGGGAAAAACTTCATTTATCTGGCCATCAAATTAAGTATAAAGAGGACATCTCTGTCCCTGAGCAGCAACTCACTTGAATTGTAAGCACAGTATTTTAAGGGAATCATCTGACTGTAAACCCCCAAATTTAATATCCAATTGATTTAGTAGTTTTGCTTCAAGCTAGTCCTAAGGAACTCTTCTACTATTTTGAAGTTACCTCCAACTTGTGATATTCTTATGATTTATAAGAGATATCCCAAAGCACCATGTACTGTGAATACTTAGAATATTCTTGGTCACGCTATGTAATGGAGCCATTGGTATCGTATTATTAATAATCCTCCAGGGTAGAGAAAAAGAAAACCTGTCCTGTGGTTGGGGGAAGAAATCCTCAGGAACTCTGCTGGTTCCCAGATGCATAAGTACTGAGCTGGATTGCTGAGAGGAAGATATCTGAACAGATAAAGTGTGCAAGTCAGGGACTCTCAAACGTAACTGTGTAGAAGAATCTCCTGGGGAGTTTAGTAAAAAATGCAGGTTCCTGGTAGAGATTCTTAATCAGTAAATACAATGTAGGGTGTGATCATCTGCATTTTTCCTGGAAATCCAGGGGATTTGGCATAAGGCTTTATCAAATCATTTAACAAACGAAACACAGGGATGCTGGGAAGGTTGATGGCCTTGGGCTCAGACAACCCGGGACTCTGACAGTTACATCCTGTGGCTTAAATGCCTCATGATCAGTTGCTGGTCTGCATGGTGGGGTGTGGATATAGCTCAAAGGCTTATTGCAAAGATTACATAAAACTATGTAAAACAAAATACTTAGCACAGAGACATGCAATAAATATCAGGCACTCCAGAGGTGTGGCATATAAATACACCTGCTCGCCCCAATCCCCATCCAATTAGACATTTTATTTATTTGAAATATATTATAAAAATCACATGATCTTCATCCTCAACAGTTACAAAATACTCAGGGATGGGTGGTTTTCCAAGGCTAGAGCCCAGTAAGACAGTTTTTAAGGGAGTGGCTTCAAGCCACCCCCCACCCTGCAACCGAATACCTCCCTACAGAGCTGCCCAGGGGGCTCAGGCAGGTTGGGTGCCCTCTGTTGCTCATTTATTGCCATCTATATCCTATTTTCTTAGCATCCTCAGGAAGCCAACAGTCAGTCTTCAAGATGCCTTGCTCATCTCCATGTTGGTCTCTAAAGTAATATATTCATTTTGGCTTGAAACTCAGCGCACGGATGACTTTCTTCTGTGAAAGCAGTGCTATGCAAGTGGAATTATATTCAACGGTTCTCCAAGTCATGATTTCAGAATGATCAGTAAGGACTGGGAGAGACATCTCATGACCAGATGTTGGTGAGAAAATGGTCTTTGGAAAAGCTACAGTAGACTCGGGGTGTCTCACTCAAGTCGCCAATTGTTGAGGGGGGGACATTCATCTGTGACCACTGCTACTGCCACCATCCTGAGTAGCTCCTGATCCTGCCCGTCTTATTACCACTCCCACCACTATTCCTACTATTACTCCTACTACTGTGGTAAAATGATTAGTATTAATCATCATCATCATCACAAAAATAATAGCTAACATTAGTATGTGCTTCCTAGATGTCAGGCGCTATGTTAATTGCTTTGCCTCTATCCTCCCATTCAATTCCCAGAATAAAACTGGGAACTACTTATCATTATCCCCATTTCACTGATAAAACATAGAGGTGTAAAGGGGGTGCACACCTTGGCCACAGGCGACAGAGCCGACGCAGGGCAGGGCTGGAGATCCAGTCCTGGAGGGATTCACCTTGGCTCCAGGTGCAACGCCTAGCTCCCGACTTGTAGTGGGAGGCTCCCTCTTTCACCCTAAAAACTGAGCCGACCCTCATGAGGCAGTAGCTCCACCCTTAGCGTGTTGGGAAACCATGCAGCAGCAGAAAGCGATGCAGAAACATTCTGCAAATGTTTAAGTGACTTTGCATTGCTGATCACAGCAGCATCTGCAGACGGATAAACACGTGGCATATTTTGCTGGAGCTAAACCTCCATGAGCGTGACAATATGTGCTGGCGGACGGAATCTGGGGAATGTTCCAGGAATGCCAGGGTCCGCAGGAGGCCCGCTGCCTTCAGCCTGAAATGGGAAGACAGGTCCCGTAACTAGAAATGGGCTTTAGGATTCAGCTAATCCAACTCTCATGTAGTAAGTTAATGGCAGGTGGTCTCCCGAGGAAGTCTCCGGTTCAGTCCCCCATCCAGTGTTACCAGTTGACCAAATGGCCAGCTCATGTCTCAGGGCCCCAACTACCTAGTCTCCTCCCCCACGTCTGTCCCATGCAGTTGCTGCATTGCTTAGAACCAGCGCCAGCCGACCATAGGCCGCAGGCCAACCCCCGCCCACCTCCTGTTTTCTGAGTAAAATTTTATTGGAACACAGCCACGTGCAGTCCTTTGCAAATTGTCTGTGGCTACTTTCCCGTGGCACCACAAGCGGAGTATTTAAGACAGAGACCCCGTGGCCAGCAAGGATGAACACACCTGATACCTGGCCCTGTAGGAAAAAAATCTGCTGACCAGTGAAGCTAAGGTGCTGTGGGAAATTTGTACCATCTGATAGCCTAGCAAACACTCTGGAATGTTCTGGAGTCATGTTGCTTTAGATACTGGCAACAGTTGTCCAGACTTTCCATAAATGTTGGGAAGGGACAGAAAGAAGGATCAGAGATTTTCTGAGAATGGAAGGGGAGCCCTCTCGTTGCTGCTAAAATCCCCTGCAGGGAGCTCAGAACACGTGGGAAGCCGTTCACCCTTCTGGGAGAAAGCCGCTTTCCTCCCTCCATCAGCTCACATAACTGTGATGTGAAACAAACGCTGTGTGCTCTATCACTTGTGTGACCTAAGATGACAACCAGATGTGACACACAGTCCTGCAACAGCAAGATCACAGAGAAGTGAGCATTGAAAGGAGCCCTTGACTTCACGTAGACCCTCCAGCCGACACATCACGTAGCTGTGTGACCTTGGGTGAGCAACTCAGCTCCTCTGAGATTTCCCATTCACGTTGTCTCTTGTCTGGAACACTCTTGCGGGTACGACAGCGCTGACTAGCCTACGTGGCCAGCCCCTCCTCATCTTCCAAATGTCATCTCAATTGTCACCTTCTTAGAGCATCTCCATCTCCTCCCCCTTGCCATCACCCGCTCTGTCATCTACACCATCCGTTCCATCTCCGGCCCAGTTACCTTACTCAGCTGCTTGCTCATGCTTTAACCATCCGCCTTCCCCCACCTAGATGTTTGACTCTGCAAGAACCAGGACCTTTCTTGTCCTGTGCACCCCAACCCCAGGACTTAAAAACTCCCTCCCGGGGCATGTAGGAGGCACTCCAAGAATACTTGTTGAATAGGCAGGTGAGTGAATTCACATGTTAATGAAGGACCTACCATATGGGTTGGCAAGAGCATCTCACCAAATAATGCCTTGTGAGGTGTTATATGGATGTAACCAACAAATTTTGATTTTCTCAGTGCCCCTATGGAAATTGAATATGCCTGCCCAAGGGAAAAAGTTCTGAACCAAAATGTTCACCAGTTCTTGAACACGACAACACAAATATTGTTCACCTCCTGGATTTGTTCCCTTCCAACATTGCAGAGAGTTCTGGAAGTCCAAGTCATGAATACAGGCTGCGCTTTGCTTTATTGTGCTTCCCAGATGCTGCGTTTTTCACAAACTGAAGGTTTGTGGCGACCCTGCGTCGCGCACGTCTATCAGCACCTTGTTTCCAACAGCGCTTCCTCACTTTGCGTCTCTGTCACATTTTGGTAATTTTTGCGATATCTCCAACTTTTCCATGATTATCATATCTGTCATGGCGATTATGACGTGCTGAAAGCTCAGCTGACGGCTAGCATTTTGGGGCAATAGAGTAGTTTTTAATCAAGGTATGTGCGCCGTTCTTTTAGACATAATGCTGTTGCACACTTAGTAGACTATAGAGTGCAAACCTAACTTTTAGGGACACTGGGAGACCCAAACATACATTTGACTCGCTCTACTGTAATATTCACTGTATCACAGGGATCTGTACTCAACCTGCCATATCTCCAAGGTACAGTTGTACATATTCACAGATTTGTCATTACATATACACACACACATGTACTCTGACTTTAGCCCACGTGATTGCACTAAATTACTTGCCTGTCATCCCTAAGCTCGGAGGAGGTAATTGGGGGCTGAGCTCCTCCCCCAGCTTGGACACAAATATATATGTGTCTTTACATATAACCTGATTTGTAGAATGGGATGAGTGTGGGCCCAAGGCAAGGTTTATGTGTCTGTGTTTAAGTTCAGAGTCCCTAGGATGAACTGTGCTGTTCCTCCTCCCAGCCTGCGGGACTTTACATGGGTCCCCTCTGCTGGTCCCCCTCTCCCAGCCCTGCCCCACCTCACCCCATCTTACTCATTCACTGCATCTCCTCGAAAGGTCCAGTCATCAGAAAGCCTTTGTCGATTCCATTCCTGGCCTGGGTCGGAGCCCTCATCATATGGAATTTACCTTCCTACCATGGTTTTATTTATTTATTTATTTATTTACCTATTTATTTATTTATTTATTGAAGTTTGATTTGCCAACATACAGTATAACACCCAGTGCTCATCCTGTCAAGTGCCCCCCTCGATGAACTTAATTCATATAACCTGAATGTGAGCTAGAGTCTCCCTGCCCTTCTCAGGGACTAGTTTGAATTTGGATGGATCCCCAGTCCTGGGGGGATAGGATAACCCAGATGTCTTCCCCTTGAGTTCTGACAGTTCCAGAAACCAGGCTCCATGCTTCCGTCTGCTTCTCCCATGCCCAGTGGGGAAAGACCCAGAAGCTGCTCTGGTCTGCATCCATCCCACACAAGTGATGGCTCCCCTCCGGTGCACACTACCAGCCTCTCCCCTGGCTCCTGGCATGAGTTACAAGAAGACACAGGGGATGCAGAGGGAAGGTGCATTATGGCTTCTGGTAATAATGGTGCTGAGCACACCCACCTCATCGTCCCCACCTGCCCTTCTCCTGTCTCATTTCTGCACAAACAGAAATCCTTCCCTTGCATGACTGGCAGGTCTTCCTACTCAGAAACCCTTCCTGCCCCAAATCACAGACACCTAGGAAGTTTTCTGAGTAAACATAGTGCTCCTTAATTTTTTAAGTAAAAAAAAAAAATCAGAATTTGCTTTGCCCGGGGATCTTGATGGTATTGCCAGAAAGTGGCAGGCAAGAATGTTCCTGTTTGTGAAAGAGACAGTTAGCTCAGAAGGGTGATCGGTAAGAGCCATACAGAACACCTGCTGGCCTTCCAGAACCCTATGTCGGTGCTAAAGCACCTCAAGTTATCACCCCCCTGGCTTTGTCAACATCTCACATCCACATGGGGCAAGTTAACTAATTCCCCTTAGCCTCTAGGATTCTAACTCTGAGGCCAACTCTGATCCTCAACTGAGATTCTGGAACCAATTACATTGTGTGTCAGGAGGTTCCCCCCACATCACCCAGCAGTTCTCAGACAGCAGCTGGGTGCCCTACAATTCAGCTCAATTCTGACACCATCTGCCTGGAGGCAGCATCGGATCCCACTGAAGGTCGCAGACCTATGAGACTGTTCCCCCGATGCTTCAGATGCTGGTCACAAGTCCAGAGTCACCTATGCTTCGGACTGATGAGCTATAGATTGGAGCTTCCAAAGATCCCCCTCCGTGGGTTTGATGACTTTGCTAGGGCAGCTCACGGAACTCAGAGAAACTTTTTACTTACTAGATTATCGTTTATTACGAAATCTATAACCTAGAAACAGCCAGATGGAGAGATGCATAGGGCAAGGTATAGAGAAGGGCCCAGAGCTTTCCAAGCTTTCTCAGACCAAGACACTCCCCAGCTCCCCATATGTTCACCAACCCGGGAGCTCTCTGATCCCCCATCTTTTTGGCTTTTTAGGGAGGCTTCATTACTTAGGTTTGTCCGAGGAAGTCACTGACCGTTGGTGACTGAACTGAGCCTCCCACCCTCCTCTCACTTCTATCTCTCTCATTACTTGGGGTAATTTCAAGGGTTTTACGAGCTCGATGCCAGAGAGAGCTGGAATTTGGGATGAATACCAAACCTATATTTCTTCTTATAAATCACAATATCGCAGTCTGCCTCCTCTCTTGTCAAATGGGGACTGGGATGCCAACCTCATGAGGATTGCACCCCACTTCCTTTCCCCAGACACCTCATTCTGTTTTTCACCAAAAAGATGCTAAAATTGTGAAGTTGGAAATGACCCTTACATGCCACGAAAGGTCAGGTGCCATGCTGGACTGGATTTCTCTTCTCTTTGCAAATGCTCTGTCTCGGTACAACAGGGTGCACCAAGCCAGAGCCGAGCCAAGAGGTCAGGGCAGAGGGCAAAGGGCCTTGCCCTCATTCCACCCATGAGTTTAATTTGAGAGCGATGCTGGCTGCTGTTTCCTCTCTCAGAAGCCACTTGGCCATCACTGAGTCTGAAAAGGGGGTCCTGAGGCTTCAGCTGGGGCAGCAGCTTGGTGCTTCCACAGAATACAGCTTCCTTCTGCATCTTCAGAGAACTGCTGGGGGCCAGGCTAACTAGGGTTCTTTGTCCTCCAGCCCAGCCATGGGCCTGGGGAAGAGCAGGACTTTCCGGCCTGCACCCCAGCCATCTTCCAGAACCCCAGCATCAACAGGGTGTGAGCACGGTTGCTGTCCCTCGGGAAACAGTCTTCCAGCTTCAAGCGTGATTTATTAATTTCGTTGCTTTGGCGGGATCATTTATCAAATTCCCTCAACACTTCAATTAGGAATGGCCTGCCTCCCAAATTGGGGTTGGTTTTCTCATCTCCCCTAGCCAGCTTGTGGTCTGCGTCGCTGCCCTGACCACCCTTGGTTTGGGGAGAACCAGATGAAATAAATCATACCTCCCACTTAGCCACTTCACATTTTTCTCTGCATGAAGGCACCACCAAGGAGACGGGGCACATAAATATTTCCCCTGTTTTTTGGCACCTGATTGTTGCTCCCATGGAACCGAGGGGTGAGACTTTATCCTTCCATCCACTGTCACCCCAACATCACCCAGCGGGGAGCAGAGAGGGATGGAGCTCTCATTATCCCTTTTGTTGGTTTCTCGAGACTTAGCCTCTCATCTCTATCTCTCCCTCTCAAACCTGACTTCCATACCAGCAAGAGGCATGATTCCAAAATGCAGATGTGACCTCACAGCAATCCTGCCTAACACCGCCAATGGCTCCCCATTGCCCTGATGAGAAAACCCAAACTCCTGAGCATGGCAGCCAACTCCTTGGAGTCTAAACCCACCATAGCCCCAGTTCTTAGAACAGGGCATGGCCCAGAGAATGGTCACAAACAAAGCTCTCTTGCTCTTCCTGGCCTCACCTCCTCTCTCTCATGCTCAACACCACCAACTGCTTACCGTCTTTCCCACAAACCCCACTGTTCTCGCCCCCTCCCCCTCTGATAAAAGTAATCTTCCTGCCTGAAGCATCTCTACCCCCTCGTAAGCCAGCACCTGCTCAACCCTGCATTTCCATCCATCACCTCCTTTTGGGAGCTTTCCTTAAACATCCCTCCCTGGGCAGCCACCATCATACTGGGCTAGAGATGCCTTCTTCCGCAATGTCCTGAGCATGACTCGATAAGATAGGACTGCAACCAAGAGGAAGACAGGGACCATCCGGTGCCTAATTCCCTTCCATGTTCCCAGCACCTGAGGTGCCACCCAAGTCTCCACCACTGCCCTTCATCTCTGCTCCTGCAATACTTCTCCATATTTTTTAGTCACCATTTCAATGCTCCACTTCTGAAGAAATGGCCAAAGACAGGAGTATCCTCTCAAATTATTTTTATTTATATTTTCCTCCAAAGGGCAGCCTGGGGCCTTCTCTGTCACAGCTCTGAACACCAATAAAAAATAAATTAAAAAATAAATAAATAAAAATAAACCCAGGTCAAGAATTAAAAAAAAAAAAAAAAAAGAAGAAGAAACATGAAGTGTTTTCCCCAGAAAACTAAAACCCTTAAGAATGTTCCCCCTGCCCTTCTGTTGACCACACGTGGTATCAGACTTGCTTCGCATACCCATCCTCCCTCCAACCCATCCCCTGGACTGTGGGCATCTTTGGTTCTATATCTAAGAGTGCTATTAATTAGCCCGCTAGGAAATGTGGAGGTCAGCTCCAAAGTTCTCTGGACCCCTTCACCTGGGGGTCTAGCTAAGAGTCTCACATAAACAGGCCTCTGGGTGATTTATCCCCATATCCCCACCATCCCCTGTGACCCTCATTAGGATCATTATTAGAATAATAATAATACTGAACACTCCCATGCATTCACTCATGCTTTCAATAACTATTGAATATTCCCCAAGCAAGGCCCTGGTCATGGCAATGGGGAATCAGCAATTCAAATAAATAAACAAACAGGTATGGCTGCTATGAACTGATTTTGAATCCTTGGTCTGGAAGTAACTCCTAACTAGGCTGACCCTGACCCCTCCAATCTGTTCATCAACTCAGGCTCTTTGACCAGAACTGGTGTGCCGCTATGTAGACAAAGTTCCCGTGTTTATTTTTTTTTAAGATTTATTTATTTATTTATTTATTTATTTATTTATTTATTTATTTATGATAGAGAGAGAGAGAGAGGCAGAGACACAGGAGGAGGGAGAAGCTGGTTCCATGCCGGGAGCCTGATGTGGGACTCGATCCTGGGACTCCAGGATCACACCCTGGGCCAAAGGCAGGTGCTAAATCGCTGAGCCACCCAGGGATCCCCCAGTTCCCATATTTAAATGCCAGTTCCATCCACTCTGGTTAATTCCCCCCATGCTGTCTAGACTGGCCCCATCACCCCAGTTTACCATTGACCTTAATAGTACCAGTAAAAAGAGAGCACATCTCTAAGGAATTACTACACAGATTCACAGTAATCAAGTAATGTGTTGTGCATTTTAGTTTCACAACCCCGTATTCCCTGCTTGAGGGCAAAGGCCACCCATGTCTAGCCTATCCCCATCAGAACCCTGCGTTGCACAATTAGGTCTTCAGTAAAGATGTACTGAAGGAAGAAATAAGCAAAGAAATGCATCCCTATGTCCCGAGGCCCTTGGCCCTTGGCCCACGCTGGACTCTGACACAGCTGTTCTCCACTAGTTTATTCCATTTTGACCCCAACAGCAAAGATCCCCAGAACTCTATTCATTGCAGAGCAAGCAAGAGGCCTGGTGCAAGCAGCAACGGCCTGTGTGTTGGCAATGCCGCTGCACGTTGATGGACTTCCATAGTAATTCAACATTATTATGTGTCAAATATAATTTATGGTTTAATACAATGCCAGTTTTATAACTGCATTATTGCTATATATTTACATCTGGAAAAAAATAAATCACAGTGAAATTCTCCACTTTGAAAGACTTCATCTGGGATTAAATGCTGAGCCACCAAGTCTGGGTTTTCCCCAGCTAAAATTGGGGGCAGCTCCAGGCCTCGAGAAGAAACAAAACCAGTTCATTGCTTCCCGATTGTATCTGTTGTTTTTGTGACCTATTTACCATATTTTTGTCTTAAATTTCTCAAACATGCACTGGACACCAGCCCTTTGCTTTTAGGAATTAGGACCCTTGGGAAAGCCTGAAACACTATCCAGAGACAAAAATCACCTCTTTTAATGTTATAAAACATTAAAGAAATGCTTCAAACATTCTATATATGGCCTTGTATCACTCACGCTGCCAGGGCAGTATTGTTGCTGTTGTTTGGCTTCTTTTCAGTCAAAAAGTTAGTAGAGATTTATCTATTGCAATCAATATAGATCTATATAACTTTAACATAGGCATTCAATACACACTATAATTTCTGCAAATTCTTACCCCATCCCTGGCCATTTTAAGTTGCTTCTAAGTTCTCATTATAAACAATACTGCAAAGAACATCTTCGGACAACCCCTTGCCCACTTGCATAACATTTATGTCACTGAGGATAACCCCTAAATACACTTCAGGATCACAGGATTAAAAAACATTTTTTTAGATTAAAAAAAAAATGTACCCTCCAGCAGCCTTGATTGACACAAAAACTTCTATTCAACCTCCAACACCCACTCAGATGTCACCTCTGCTTGATTTCTCCCCTGCTACACCATTGGCAGAATTAATCACTCATTGCCTTATAAACCGTATTTGTACAAGTGTTTTACATCACAGTGTTAACTAGTCACTTATACATCTGTTCCCACTACTGGATTATAATCGCACAGGACAGGTGTTGGCCTGGCCTGGCCTGTCCATCTATAGAACCCCAATGTCGGACACAGAAGAGGTGTTATATACATGTGCATTGAATCAAAATGCTTTTAGAGGGACAGCTGGGTGGCTCAGTGATTGAGCATCTGCTTTTGGCTCAGGTCATCATCCTGGGGCCCTGGGATCGAGTCCTGCATCAGGCTCACTGCAGAGAGCCTGCTTCTCCCTCTGCCTATGTGTCTGCCTCTCTCTGTGTGTCTCTCAGGAATAAACACATACATCTTTTTTTTTTTTAAATGCACTTAAGGAAGGACTGGAAGAGCCACCAACTTTAAGTTTTCAATTAATGGCTGTATGGAAACCCTCTGAAAAGTCACAAGAAGGGTCTAAAAGGAGATTCTTCTCTGGGATAATTTGTACGGGTGTGTTTCATTATCAATTGAATTGTCACCTCCCTCCCTTCTCCTCTGCCTTTTCCCTTCTTTTCTCTCTCTTATCAGAGGTGCCTTTGAGAACTGGCTGTTTGACTTCTTGAAATAAGACAGCCACTCTCAAAAGAGAGGAGAACCAGAAGTTTCTCTGTGGTGGAAGGGTTCCTCTAACTAGCTTTACAGTGTAGCGGGTCCCTGAGAATGTACTTCACCAAGCTGTGCGGGTGGTGGAGACACTTACCCTGATACAAATCTGCTTTCACTGCATGCAGTGCTTCTGCCAAAACCACCATCCCTACCTACACTTACCGGTCAAGATCTGGTTCTCAAATGCAACCCACCTGATACGATGAGCCAGTTTAATGCTCCTCGGACTGGCCTGCACTACGAAAATATTTCCATGTTCTGTTCTACGCAACATCATGGATTTCCTTCTAGAAAGAAATGCACTGTGTTTGTCAGTTCAGGATGTTGTAACAAAAATACCATAGACTGGATCACTTGAACAACATAAACTTACATCTCACAAGCTACTGGCAGACTCAGCATCTGGTGAGAACCCCACTCCCTGGTTTACTCCCTTGCTGTAAGTTCACATGGTGGGGAGCCGAGAGAGGAAGCAAGCTCTCCTGTCTCTTCTTATAAGGGCACAAAGCCTATCATGGCCATCCTCATGACCTATCCACCTCCCAACGTCCCATCTCCTAACACCATCACATCAATGGTTAGGATTTCAGCATATGGATTTGCAACAACATAAACAGTTCATAACATACCCTTAGCCAAATATATAATAAAAACCTCTAGCTTCCCTGTAGTGATCTCGACTAATAAAAACCATGCCACGTCTTTGGGAAGGCATGCGATGCCTTATCCTCCCTGCAATAACCATTAAGCCTTTCTTCCCTATCCCAAACATCCCATGCTATTATTTCAACCTGTTTTATTGTTTATTATGACCATAAATGAGATGCAGTTCAAACAGACCACCTTACTTTGGCCCAATATACACAATAATCTTCCACAGGAAGAAATGCAAAATTTTACTGAGAATCCTGGAAATGGGGATTTAGAAAAGACTTGAGAAAACATATGAAGCAACATCAGGCTTTTTCCAATAAGTAATCAGGATCAGAGAGGGAGAAGAGCAGATTGAGGGACACACAGCGCCAGTTCTAATACAAGTTCCCCTCACAGCACAGCACCAATCCCCTTCTTTGTCTCATGTTTCTGATAGACATATAATTGCCATAACTAATTGGGAAAGGCATCCATCTCATTTTATGATGACAAAGGATGGAAAGGAAACTCGTTGTCACTGCACAATTTATGAGGTCGTTGTTAGATTCATTACTGGAAGATCACGGGGTGTAATTAGTGACCCAAATCGGAGTAGATAAAACAGTTTGGCCCTTGTTTAAAGTCTTGTCTTAAAATTGAGTAATTTCCCCTACTCTAGACAGAGTGCCTTTGAGGGTCATATTTAATGATCATACATCCCAGTGTGAAGTGACCCCAGGAGAACAAGAGATGACTTTGTAAATTGCACTCTGACTAATTTGCCCATCGGTTGGCATTTCCTCAGCCACCTTCACATTATTTTATGAGCCATTAGTATGATTCCTATATTTATTCAATATTTTCCTCCATCTAAAATGGTTTTCAATGTACAACTCATGTCTGGGACACAGCACTTGATCAGTAAATGTTTGTTGGAATGATCTGGGTAAACCCATCCGAGTGGTCTCTCATCCAACCTTAACAGCAATGCTGAGTGGCAGTGAACAGGGCAAATTTTAAATTCCCTATTTTGCATGATAACATGGATTAAGGCAGCCCCGGTGGCTCAGCGATTTAGAGCCGCCTTCACCCCAGGGCGTGATCCTGGAGACCCAGGATCGAGTCCCACGCCAGGCTTCCTGCATGAAGCCTGTTTCCCCCTCTGCCTGTGTCTCTGCCTTTCTCTTTCTCTGTGTCTCTCATGAAAAAATAAATAAAATCTTAAAAAAAAAAGAAAAGAAAAGAAACATGGATTGAAGACTCCTTGGATTCTTAAAACCTCATTCTCAGATTTTATTTCTGGCTTCTAGTCTCTTTTTCCTTATTTTTTCCAGAGTAGAGACAATGAGTTTGAGCTACTGAATTTCAGAAAAACAAAAATGAAAACAGTTCTTTCTCCAAAGAAAGAACTTAGAACCCTTAAATCTGATGCCCATCTGCACCATGGGAAACTTTCTAAAATGATCCTGAGGGTCAAGCCACCTGTAAGGGAAGAGCCTGACATGGTCTCTCCCAAAAACAGTCTACAAGCAAGACTGAAACCAGATTTCTTGGGAATGAGGAGGAGACCCTGGAGACAGTCATGAGCTCATAATGTGTCAGAACCAGAGGAGAATTGAGGACCTAGAAGTTGCTCCCATTTTTTCAGATGATGGATGAGAACCCTGAGGTCCCGAGAAGTTCAGTGACTTGGAAAAGTCATAGTGAGTTAGTAGCAGAGCTGGGCTAGAACCCAGTCTGTGGACATGCTTTGTTAAGACACCATCTCCTCTTCCTCAGATACATGTTTGGACCAGAGTTTCTCAACCCCAGTACTATTGACATCTGAAGCTGGATCGTTCTTGATAGAGGCTGTTCTTTGCATTGCAGAATGCTGAGCAGTATGCCTGCCTTCTGTCCTCTAGATGCCAGTGATATTCCTCCATCTAGTTGTGACAACAAAAAAAAATGGCCTCTAGGCATTGCCAAGAGTCTCTTGGTGGGGTGGGGCAGGGCAGGGCAGAGCAGGGGAGGGGAGGTTGAGAGCCATGGCAAAACTCACCCCCAGTTGAAAACCGGTGGGAAGCACCAGATAGAGCACCTCCAGATAGGCCACTCTCCTTTGCTCTGGCACCACCATTTCTTAAGTCCACTTTTGTAAGTGATTCTTCCTTGAGTGATGTAATTATTGTTGAAGAGTTGCAAAGTAAATCTATTCTGGTTGGTCCCATTGGACTCTTCTAGAAATAACAGAGCTAGGTTACAACAGAGAAATAGCCAAACTACTCACAGCCCAAAGTTTACCTGTGGGAGCATCCAAAGATGACCAGACTCTTCAGGGTTCAACTTAGGAGCCCGATGTAAATGTATTCTAGTATAAGGACAAATAAAAAACTTTCTTTGCCTCATCATTGAATGCCAACTAATAAGTAAGGTAATAAATCAGAAACTTATTCAATAAACATGGAATCCAAGAGGGACTGATTTTTTAAGTATCTTAATTGCTTGTGTTACTGAACTATGACAGCTTGCTATCTCCATCTTCAATCTAAAGCTCTACCAATTCATGGTCTCAATATTCCTTCTTTCATTTATTTATTACACATGTGTTGAACTCTTAGTGGATGTAGTAAAGGAATGTGGTGATCAACAAAACAGCTATGTGCTTTGACCTCTTGAGGTCAGTTAATTTCAGGCAATTTGGCAAAAAAAAAAGCCCTCAGGTCCTCTCATCTTCCCCATCCCCACTGTCTTCATCCTTACCAATATCTCTCACCTGCAATAGATGCCTCTACTCTCCCTCTCCAGTCTTCTCTCAAGCCAGTCCCTAAATAACCAGCACAATGACTTTTTTTTCAGGTGTGATCCTGGAAACATCACTGTTTTAAACTATCTAGTGGCTTCTCATTGCCATAAAGTACAGACTTCTAAGCTTTAGCACACTCTATTCTGTTTTCCTCAAACACCCTTCCCTGCACTCTGTGACTCACAAACTTCTAGACTTTGAGACTAATTCAACATCACTTGCCCCTCCAATAGTTTCACTAATCCTCCAGGCTTGCTCATGTGTGTTTCCAAATGCAGCACCTGAGGCTTACATCTAATATAACACTGACACATATTCCCCAGGCCCAACTCAATGAGTGGCTCTTTCCAAGAAAGCAAATCTATACAGAATCTTTGGTAAAGAACCATGAGCTGATCATCTAAAATAAAGCCTGGGAAATATGAGGTAATTTTAGAAGTGTCCACACTCATCTTTCTATTTCTTTTTTATCTGGCCCAAGATTTCTCCCTTTCTGAGAAGATCCCACTACTGAGGCTCTTTCCAGAAGCTGATGTATCAGGACCAGTAAAAAGACATAGCACTCACTACTACCACTGTCTTGATCAGAAATTCACCATACCTCTGTTGTAGGTCATCACCTAGAAGCCATGGTCCCATTCAGGGAAACCAGAGAGCCTAAAAATAGGAAAACTAAGGACCAACTCAAGTTCAAACAAGAATCTCTTGAGCATCCATTTAGAGCAACAGAGTAGACACTGTTCCAATTACACAAGGAAAACCAGAAAGAAACTGGGCTTGAGAGTGAGCATTAGTCTCCATACATTTAACCTTATAGCTCTGGCTTATATATATTTTTAAATGTGTTTTGTTAAATTGCTAATATATGCTTCTGTTGGCTGCCCAATACCCTCTGACCACGCAGAGGGTAGAACTCCAGTCCATTCTCCAACCTCGTATCCAACTGTGATGTATACATAATAGGTATCTCATCCCCAGTATATATTGAGTTCTGGAAATAAATGCATTAGCAATGCCATGTTCATACTTGTCTAGTCAACTGTAATTGAGTCTGGGTTTGCCTGCAGGGATCTCGTGTTTATTGTAGTTATCGTTTTGTTTCTGTCTGAGAAATATCACCCTGGAATTCCTCTTACAAGTTCCTCTTCATAGAATGATAGTCTTTATAAGGGGTCACACTGTATCAGGTGATTATTCTTCATAAGAATTTTCATCAGTGATATGCTACATAGTCCCTGCCTGAACACAGATGTCTGGCAGAAACTATGTGTTTATCCATCCTGAAGGAATGGGGGTAAATGCTGAGGGTCCTCACACAGAACCTTCCTTGAGAGCCACACACGTATGTGGGCACTGGGACAGGGTGCTCAGGAAAGGGGAGGTGGGGAGGAAGAGGTACATGGCATGGCTGCTCTAGAGTCTGACTTAATGCTGACTGCCACTTACAAGCTATATGATATGAAATAAATACACTTTTTAAGATTTTATTTTTATTTATCTATTTGAGAGACAGAGTGAGCAGGAGCAGGTAGAGGGATAGAGGGAGAGGGCAAGCAGACTCCCCACTGAACAGGGAGCTGAACGCAGGGCTCAATCCTAGGACCCTGAGATCATGACCTGAGCCGAAGGCAGACACTTAACTGACTGACCTACCCAGGTGCCTCGAAATAAATACACTTCTCAACCTCAATTTCCTCATCTATAAACTGGGGGAAACAATAGTACTTAGCACAGAGGAAGTGCTCAAATGCTAGTTGCACTTTTCATTAGGAGAGAGGACATAAATTATGATTGAAGACAAGGAGTCTTCCTCATTGCATTTTCTGAAATGAAAGATTTCTGTGTTTCCCAATTCTGACTTTCAGCATGAAGAGCAGAGAAAGAGAAAGCACCAAAAAGAAATGCTAATGAAGCAGTCTCTTTATGGAAAAAGCATTAAGATTGACACAACATTCTCCTCCTTACAAAAAAGAAAAAGATGATGACTCCTCGCTACTCTGTTTACTAATTGTGTGGCCTCAGGAAGGATACCAGACCTCTCTTATCTCCAGTTTTCTCACTTTTAAAAGGAGGATAAAAATATTTACTTCATAGGAATAAGATGAGGATTCAACAAAGACACATAATGGAGACACAGAACTGTGTGCAAATAAGTTGTAGGGAAATAGTAGAATCCTGGCCACAGTAGTTCTGCCTGCTATGTGATATGGAGCAAGTTAGTTCTCTGAGCCTTAGTTTCTGTAAAAGAGGAAGTATATATATACTGTAAAAGGGGACGAATATATATATTCTTGTTAGTAGAGATGCTTCCCCTTCTTGCCTCCCTCTATAGGGAGAAGATGGATGGATGGATGGATGGATGGATGGATGGATGGATGGATACATACACACAGAATGGACATATGGATGGGTGGGTAGATAGATAGATACAGACAGACAGACAGACAGAATGGATGAGTAGGTAGATGGATAGATAGATACAGACAGAGTGGATGAATGGGTGGGTGGGTGAGTGGATGGATGGATGATAGATACAGACAAAATGAATGGATGAGTGAGTGGGCAGATAGATACATAGAAAGGATAGATAGATAATACATAGATAGGATAGATAGATAGATAGATAGATAGATAGATAGATAGATAGATACATACATACATACATACATAAATACATACATAAATGCATACATACAACCAAACAGAATGGATGAGTGGGTGGGTGGATGGATGGATAAATAGATACAGAGTGGATGGATGCATGGGTGGGTCCATGGGTAAATGGATTGATGAATGGATAGATAGATGATAGAGAGAGAGATAGATATATACATACATACATACAACCAGACAGAATGGATTAGTGGGTGGATGGATAGAGAGAGACAGACACACACACACACACACACACACACACACACACAAAATGGGTGGATAGATAGATACAGACAAACAGAATGGATGAGTGGGCGGATAGATTGATGGATAGATAGATAGATAGATAGATAGATAGATACAGACAGACAGACAGACAGACAGACAACCAGACAGAATGGATGAGTGGGTGGATAGATTGATGGGTGGATAGAAGATGATAGATGATAGATAAATAGATAGATAGATAAATAGATAGATAGATAGATAGATAGATAGATAGATAGATAGATAATAGATAGACAAAATGGATAAATGGATGGATAGACAGATGGGTAGATGGAAAGGAAGAGACAATGGATGGATGGATGGATGGATGGATGGATGGATGGATGGATGGATGGATAGAGATGTAGATAGACAGGTGATAGAAGGGTAGGGGGAGATGTTATCTGGAGCTGCATAATAAATTATCCCAAAATTTAGTGGCTTAAAACAACCATTGTTTTCTCCATCTCTGTCGGTTTTCTCCATCTCTGTCTCTAATCTGAGTTCAATTTACCCGAGTGCCTCTGCCTCAAGATGTCTCACAAGGCTTCAATGTGTTGGCTTGGGCTGCAATCTCATCTGAAGGCTCAACCAAGGGAGGGTCCACTTCCAAAATCTCTTAACATGGTTGTTGCCAGGATTTGGTCTCTTATGGGTTGTTGGACTGAAGCCATTGGCTCTTTGCTGGCTGTTTGCCAGGCCCACCCATGGTTCCTAACCACCTGGCCCTCTCTACAGGGCAGCTCAGAGCCTGGCAGGCTGCCTCCATCCCAGTAGACAAGTGACAGACTATAAAAGAGGACAGGATGGAAGCCAGACTGTGTGTAACCTGTTCTTAGCAGCAACATCCCCTCACATCTGCCCTACTCCACTGGTGAGTCACAAGGTCAGGTACATACTCAAAGGAAGGGAGACCTTTGGGCAAAAACTTAATGGCTGTTCATCACTATCTCAGGGAATATGAAAAAGCCTTCATTACTCGATCCAACCCTCTGGCCCCACCTGTTAACAGGAGGCAGCCCATTCTTCTGTATCTTCCCACTTTAATTGCATGTTTGACTTTTTCCCACCCATGCTCATTTCCTGTGCTTTGGAGTGAGGTCGGTGAGGGAGGATTGAGACAGTGTGCGTAGCGGAAAATAAAGGAGGGCAGTGAGCTTTGGATGATTAACAAGGGAGAGGTAAGCCCTTAGCTGTCCTTATAATACCTTAGCATTTCACATTGCATATTTTCTCCATGCATAGCTGCAAGATGGAGTTACCACTTTGGAAAATTAAATTTCATAGAAAGTTGGCCATGGTTCCACTTCCCTCTCCCTGCGGAAGCAAAAGATGGAAAGATCTCTGACTGTCACAACTGCCAAATCATTTTCAGGCAATAGTTTGGAGGAGCCTGAGTCCCTTCTCTGGAGAGGTTCCCAAATGGAAGGCCTTTAAAAAAAATAGCCAAAATGAGGTTAAAAGCTTTTGAGAGAAAAGTGATAAAATATCTACGTGCTCTGTATAAAATGGAAAATAAAGACACAGAGAGAGACACACAACAAATAGAAATGAAATGCTTCTCAGAAATTAGAGAATACTTTGCAAAGGAAACAGTCTCCTGGTGAAGACAGGATTTAGTATCCTGACCTGCCTGCAGCCCTGCTGGATGGATTCCTCCATTAGCTTATTGGAATGCTCATAAAATAAAGGTTAGCCCCATCCTAAGGATATCTTCCACCTTTACCAAACCATACTATCAAGTTGTATTAGCTCCTGGGGTTTAAGCCACCATAACACAGAGAATGTGTGCTAATGTGACTCGCCCGGAGTTAAGCTCATTTAAAAATCTAGAATACCACGGAGAAAGTTCCCCCGGCTAAGATAAGTTTAATGAATCTAAATCCCAGCAATGAACTCACCTCCAAAGTTTCTGAAATACTTAGCCCTGGAAAGGGCATCATTTGTTCATTGGATGTGCTGACTCCAGTCCCCACCCCCATCTCAGTATTTTGGATGCTTGAGAATTTAAAGACAGAATGAAGAATTTGTATTCACGTTCTCAGCTCTGTGTGATTGGGAAGCAAGCCTCCACATACACGCAAAGGCATTTACACAACCTTCTTGCCCAGCCCGGAGGGCTGAAGAGCTCTGTCTTTCGGCTCTGTGTATGGCCAATGTTCTTATCCGCCCAACATCACTCCCTCCTTTTTGGAACAGTGCCCAAATCTTTCAGGAAGCATGTTTTGGATACCCCACATTGTCCTAGGGAAACTCTTAATCATGGCGTCATCCTTCCCTACCCTTCCCTAACTAAAGGATGATCCTTTGACTCAGGCTGACCAGTAGGAGAACTCCTTTGTCCAGATAGGGCTTGGATCCAGAAAGGACATGCCTTAGGTCAATTAGAGTCTTCCTTAAATTTTGACATATAGGTACTGAGCAGGAAAGTTCTTTCCTTTTGGATTTTGAGCCAAGAGCATATAAGATTATAGCTTCCAGCAGCCCCTTTTATCACTATGTGAGGAGGGGCTGCCTAAAAATGCAGCCACAGAGCACTGCATGGGAAAAACAGAGTCCGAAGAATATTGCATATGCCGTTGTACCAGCCCTAGACTTCCCAGCTAGTGGCCGAGCTCTCTGGCTTTCTTCAGCTGGTGTGTGTTAGATTTCTGTCACTGGCAATCAAAACCATCCTGCCCAGGGCTACAGATAAATACTGGAGCCATTATTAAATATTAAGCCCTGGGGATACCAAGACAGAGGCTATAATAATTGTCTTCAATGCATTCTCAGTCAAGGATTTATGGCTAGTGGTTCAAAACATGAACACTGCAATCACACAGACCTGAATTTGAATCCCAGTTTCGCCATTTCCTACTTCAGTGTCTGTGGTAGGTAGAGTTCTCAGGTAGCCTGAAGATTCACACCACAGTCACCTCTGGATTATTCCTTCCCCTTTCATGTGGGCAGGACACGTGAAAATGAGATGAAATCTCACTCCCATGATTAGGTTATATTATATGGCAAAGGTGAGGGAATTTTGAAGATTCAATTAAGATTCTAAGTCAATTGACTTTGAATTCATGGAAAGGAGTGTCCTGGTGAGTCTTACCTAATCAGGTGAGGAAATATTGTTAAAAAGAGATTGGACCCTTCCTGTAGAGAGAGGCTTTCTCTTGCTGGCCTTGAAGAATCAAAGAGCCACATTGTGAACTTCCTACAGGGAAGTGCTGCCTCTGGGATCTGGGGGGGGGGGGGGCCTCAGCCTTACAACTCTTGAGGGGAGTTCAGAAGAGGACCCTGCATCACAGATAAGAATGCAGCGCTGACGGACACTTCCATGACAAAATTCTAAAACCCTGAGCAGGAGCACCTGGGGGGCTCAGTGGTTGAGCATCTGCCTTCGGCTCAGGGCATGATCCCAGGGTCCTGGGATCGATTCCTGCATCGGGCTCCCTGCAGGGAGCCTGCTTCTCCCTCTGCCTATGTCTCTGCCTCTCTGTGTGTGTCTTTGATGAATAAATAAATAACATCTTTTTAAAAATAAAAAAACAAACAAACAAAAATCCTGAGCAGAAAACCTAGCTGAGCCATGTCCAGATTCCTGACTCACAGAAACTATGAGATGGTTAAAAATGTGCATGGTTTTAGGGGCACCTGGACAGTACAGTCAGTTAAGTGTCTGAATCATGGTTTAGGCTCAGATCGTGATCTCAAGGTCATGAGATCAAGGCCCCTGTTGGGCTGCACGCTCAGTGTGGAGTCTGCTTGAGATTCTCTCCCCTTCTCCCTCTGCCCCCTGCCCCCAATCTCTCTCTCAAATAAATAAATCTTTTTTTAAAGTGTCATTGTTTTAAACCATGAAATCTGTGATAATGTGTCACACAGTACAAAAAACCAATAAACTTTCATTTTGAGCAGAGACATTGATGCCTGCTCAAAATGAAGCTTTCTGAGCCTCAATTTCTTGGTCTAAGATCTGATCATCGTAGAAGCACCTACTTTTACTGGTTTTTGTCAATATTGATTGGAATTCCTGTATAATTCAACACTTGACCTACAGTTCAACACCCATTCACTGCTAGCTTATGTCGTCACATTTTAAGTGTGTGTGTGTGCACTTAGGTATGGGAGCCCATACGGGGCGACAAGTATTTGTTGCGTCCACCACCAAACATTCAGGCATCAGGGAAGGGACTCTGCATCCTTAGGGTCATACTAACCAACTTCTGGCTTTTATAGCCAAAGAAACAAGATCCAGAAAGAGACAGCGACTAGCCCCAGGCAACAGAACTTGTTAGTGGCCTCAGTAAGGACTCCTGCCTCTCAACCAGGTTCTGCCTCAGTTTCTCTCTTCCAGAAAATGGTGTCCTTTCTGCCAGACTTGTTATGGACATTCACACAAAGCCAAATTGTTTGAAGGATCTAATATTTGTATCTCCTGTGTTCGTTACCTATTGCCGTGTAACAAGTTATCCTAAAACTTAGAACTGAAGACAGTAATCATTTAGTGTCTCATCATTTCTGAGGATCAAGAGTCTGGGTGCAGCTTCTCTGGCTACCTCGACCTTGAGATGTCTCATGGGATTGCCCCTGAGCAGTTGACAGGGGCGATGGTCATCTGAAGGTCAGACCGAGGCTGGCATCCACGTGCAAGCTCACTCACCCATTGGAAAGAGGCTCCAGTTCCTTGCCACTTGGGTCTCTCCACGAAGCTGCTCACAACCCAGAAGCCAGTTTCTCCCTGAGCAAAGGATCCAAGACAGAGAGCATTACCAAGATGAAAGCTGCGTTGTCTTTTAGAAATAAATGTTGGAAGTAACGCATCATGGCCTCTGCCCAGTGCTCCTGGGCACACGGATCAATGCCAGTAGGAAGTGAGAGGGTGCTCTACCAGTGTGTGAAGGCAGGTGGTGCCATCACTGGGGGCAGTCTCTGGGGCTGGCTTCACATCTCTCTTGAATGCCTAAAGAGCCACGCTGCTGCCAGGGAAGATGGGATGACTTTGTCCCAGCCCTTGTGGTTAATAGAAATAGAAAGACCGTGACTGTGGCACCCCTGCCAAATAGCAAATGAAAATGGCATTTGCAAAGTGCAATTAGTACTCCTTTCCCCGAGAAGGTCCGCTCTGCTTAATGATCTACATATGGGTGCGTTCCAAGCAGAGGTATTAAATGTCTTAGAATATGCAGACACCCTGAAACTTTACAGCACTTTCAAAAGAGACCAGCAGAATGACCATTATTCGAACTGGCTGTTAAAAAAAAAAAAAAAAAAAAAAAAAAAAAAACCTTCAAAAGGGGCAGGTGGCCTTGAAATGCAGAGTCTCGAGGTGGAAGGCTGGTTTCTAGATATCTATATCCCTTGTTATTAAGAGGCTCTGTGCTGTCTGACCCCAGCCCAGCTCCCCAGCCTCAGCACCCAGGCCTCCCCAGTGGACCCCTGTGCCCAGCACAAATGAAACACCATTTCCCGACAACAAGATCATCACCAGTGAGGTGCCTTCACAGCAGGTGACCTTGGGCATCGTGGACATTTCATCAAAGCCCTGGCTTTGTGGGTGAGGTTGGCAAAAAAGAGGTGAGGTAAGAGTTGGTTTTATACCAGAATTGATAAAGTAGCGTGGGAACCTTCCATCCAGTCATCTAGGATTTATTATTGTCCCCTTATCTGATCTACAAAGTGTCCAGGTAAATTGTCTTGAAACATAAATCTACTCCTGTCACCCCTCTGCTTTTTAAATAGACTTCAGAAATGTCACATGGCTTCCAGGGGAACGTATGAAATACATAGTGAGAAGCGCCCAAGTCTGGCTCTGACATTTGTCTCCATCCTCCTCTGGGTGACATGAGTCTCTTCATGTCCACATTCCTTTTGCCTCAAGACCATCCCTAGTACTCCTGCTCCTTCAACATCCCTAAACCCCATGTCTCCCATTACTCACTCCTGTAGCAGCTGGCACTTCTCCTTCAGAGCACTTGTAACAATAGCAGACAAGCATTTAATTGTATTATTAGTTATTTCTTGTCCTTCCCCACTATTAAGATATAGGCCCCAGGAAGGTGGGAATGGTATCTGTCTTGCCCCATTGCTATACCCCCAAGATGATGCCTGACACCTGTGGATGCCCAACAAATATTTGTGAAATGAACAAAGATGGATAAACATGAGCTAGACCAGGTATTACAACCATGGCCCGTGGACCAAATCCAGGCTACCACCATTTTTAAAATAAAGTTTAATAGAATACAGCCCGTTGTCTGTGCCTGCTTTCATGCTACAAAGGCAGAGATGAATAACTGCCCCAAGATCATCTGCTGGTCCACGAAGCCAAAAATATTTACAGTCTAGTGCTTTACAGAAAAGCCTGCTGATTGCTGGACTGGATTCCAGTGATTCCCAAGAAGTAGCATGAAGACAGGAAAGTTTTTTGAACAATAAATGCATCTTCCTACCATACCCATCCTCCATCCAACAAGATGATATAGATGGGGATGGAGCTGTGTTTTGGAAACTGCAGGAACTTGAGGCATGGGGGCCCTGAAGGGGAGCTCATGGAAAAAACTGGGAAACACTGCTGACCAAGCTGCAGTTAGTACCGAACATAATGAGCCAATGCATTGTTTGAGGCACAAATGACTGGAAATACAAACCAGAGGCAGACAACATTCATGGTCAAAGTCAGAGGCTGAGCTCTGGCATCGCCACAGGTACCATGGACAAGGAAGGGCTTTGGATTCTTGTCATTCTTGATCTGAATGGGCCATAATGGATCTGTCACCTTCCAGGGCCAGGTGGCCCCATGGCTGGCTGTGATTGATTGTCCGTGCCATGTCAGGGTTTCTCAGCAACCTCAGCCGATTCGTTCTGCACTAAATGGACAAGGGTTCATTGACATCCTTGAATGAATCCATCGATGTGCAGAGCAAAGCATCAACCCAATGGGGCAAGGTAGACCAAAAGGCATTTGAGAGCTCAGGTAAGCAGCTGGGGTCTGGGGAATGGCACCAAGAGCCCAGCCTGGGCGGGAAACAGCTAGCAGGCACTGTGATGCACACAAGCAAACAGGTTGTCAAGCATAAGAGACAGTGAGACCAACACTGGCGAAGAGTTAGTCTCTGAACCTGGGGCAATGCTTCTAAAAACAAGGTCTGTGGATTGCCGACCTTAGGCTCACGGAGTTCATAAAAGTGCAGACTTCTGGAACCATTCCATATCCACTGAACTGGAATCTCTTGGGGGAATCTGGACATGTGTCTCTTTAACAAAGATCCCAAGTGATTTTTGTGCCCCTGAGAATTTGAAATCTACTGCACTAAGATGATACGATTTCGGTCTACTTTATTTTTTTTTAAGATTCTATTTATTTGTTTGAGAGAGAGAGTAAGCACGCAAGTGGGGAGGGGCAGAGGGAGAGGGAGAATCAGACTCCCCACTGATCAGAGAGCCGGATGTGGGGCTCGATCCCAGGACCCCAGGATCTGGCAGGCACCTAACCAACTGAGCCACCCAGGTACCACAACAGGTTTTCTTAAGTACTCCTCTTAAAAAGCCATGGTGTGCTTGAATGAGCTGATCCAGCCATATCAGTCCTCTCAAAAGCATTTCCTCACTTAAGTACTACACCAACCTTGAGTCAGAGATAGTCATCATTCCCGAGAGGAAGTCAAGGCTCAAGCAGCCAGGTAATGTGCAAGATTAATCAGCTGATAGTGGTGAAGCTGGCCTTCCTTCCTCCCTCTTCTTCTCTCCTTCCTTCATCGGGGGGGGGAGGGGGGAGGGTCAACAGAATGTCTTACATCTGGTCACTCAGAGGCTGAGCCTGAACCAAGGATTCAAGCACAAGTGATTCTGTAAGGAAGGGGTCCAGGAACAGTCAGTAAAGAAATGGGGAAGTTAGTGGAGGGAAGAGAAAGAAGGGAACCAGGGAGCAGTTACAGGGGAAGATCCAAATGCAGCCCGAATCCATGGCTAAGAACCCGTCTCTGAACCAAAAATTATCCCCAGGCCTCCGAGGCAAAGCCACTAGACTTTTATGATTTCCCACCAGTCATTGGCAGCTGCTGTCGGGGTGAGAGGCAAAACTCCCAGACATTTGCTGCTTTCAGAATGAAGTCTTGAGAAATGCCAGCATCCAAGGGCATCGGTCCAAAAGTCAAACATTTTGGAACTATTCCATGATTCCAAGCCTGGTGCTCCATCCCTGCCTTTGCATGTGTTCATGTTGGTGTCCAGAGCCCCCCAGAATGACATCTATCATAGGATTTGGGGTGATATTAAAATAGAAGAAAACTTAGAAGATGCCCAAAGAAGGACATCTTTTCCCGCCCCACATCCTTTCTCTCCCTTTCGCCAAGGCTGTGGTTTTTGCCTACAAGCAGGAAGATCTGAATGCCCACCGTCTGCACACAAGTTTTCCATACGTTCTTTCCTTACTCTATCCCCAGTTCAATTATTTTTTAGGGACTTTCCTGCTGATTCCCCAACACCTTCTTGCTTCTGGTTTCTTCTGGCCTTGATGGGGTAGGTACCTGAATTAAGGAGATGATTTTATGTAGGTTACTGCATTTGGGAGACCATTCATTAATGAGGATGCCTCAGTGGAAAGGAAGAGGGGCTGAGGTGTTGGTAGAGTCAGGGAGCCATGTAAGTCATTCACAAGATCTGTGGAATCCTGAGAAGGTGTGGGGACCCTCACATCTGGGTTACTGAGGAAAGTGGAGATGGATCTTCTCTTAGAATATGCAAGGGCGAGGTTAGCCCTTTCCCTGGAAAACAAAAGGGTTAGGGTATTTCTTAAGCATCACTGCTTTCTGGGGACCTCTGTCCTCAGGAAAAGTTCAACATAGCCAGGGTCTTCACAAACACGACACAGGAATTCGCCCCAGAAAGTTGGAAGACACCTTGAGGGGACTTTGGCCACGAATACTCAATCCAGAAACTATTCTCATCTCAACCTCCAAATCACTGCTGCACATTGAAGGAGGGAGTTTCTGTGATTCGTGTACACCTGAGCCAAAGTCCTGTCTCTTGAGGGGAGCTGGTGTCATCACTTGATATTTTCCCTGGAGACTCCCTATCTTTGGGAGGGAGACCTCCCCAAGTTTAATAGCTTTGGCTTTGGCTCCTACTGGTCCACCTCAGAGCTACAGAAGACAGCGGCAAAGGGGAAAGAAACCCAAAGCTGTAAAAGAGAAACCATGCGTGGAAGGTCAAGAGTGGCCACCGTGCAGAAGCCCCTCTGGATCAGGCTGCCGTGAGCGTGGACTCTGACCTCCCCAAGCAGAAACCATGACTTTTTTTAAATTAATTAATTTATTTATTGAGGGGAGGGGAGCAGAGGGATAG
Organism: Canis aureus; assembly: GCF_053574225.1. Lineage (NCBI taxonomy): Eukaryota > Metazoa > Chordata > Mammalia > Carnivora > Canidae > Canis > Canis aureus. The sequence goes on from NC_135618.1 coordinate 44,016,944, forward strand.
GGATAAGCAGACTCTGTGCTGAGTGTGGAGCTTGATCTCATGACCCTGACTTCTTATTTACAGCTGTTCGTAACTCCTCACACCTACCCAGCAATCTCTCCAGGGGGTGTCTCAGCGATGGGTAGGGTAAGATGCAAGGAAAGGAGCTAAAGCTGAACCCTGCTTAGCTTAACAGGCATACAGCCACCTCCACTTGCCAGGATGTAGGTACAATCCACCTGCTGCTCCAGGCTGCTCTCCATCATCGTGCTGTTGGCCTCTCCCTGTAACTCTCCCAGGCTCTTTCTCCTGCCCCTTAAAGACCACAAACTCAGCTTCCTAATCCAGCAGAGCCCTCTGAAGCTTTCCCCGCATTCCATCACACTGGAGCCTCACAGCGAGGGAGGGGAAGTCTCTTCCCCTGCATTTATTTTTAACGAAGAAGCCAGGAATGGAACGCGACTCGCCCAGTGTCCCACAGCTGGAAAGTAGCAGCGCTGGAGAAACCCAGGTCTCCTGGGTAACATTCCTGACATCCTTTCACATCTTTGCCATGTTCCTCCCCTGAGTTATTTGCATTAATAAGTGGGGCTTGGAGACAGAAACGATCCTCTCCCTAATCGTGGACTTAGGTACTCCTCGAGGGATGTACTCTACATTCCCCCAATTACTTCACCCCTGGAGACAAAGAATGCTCCACTTTTTCTAACCAGGAATGATGCCCTTATTGGGAAAGGATGTTGCCCATGGAGCAATCTTTCCATTTTCCCCAAAGGTTAAAGAGAGAGAGAGAGAGAGAGACCCTTTTAATTCTGTTTTCATTTAAATAGCCATGGGAATTGGGAACTCAAGATAACCAATCAGTTATTTGCTAGTCGAATTTTCCTGGTAAGGAGAGAGAGCACTTAGACCCAAAATGTATACATTTCTTCCGAAATGTCATTCAACATCTATCTCTTTCCCGGATAGTGACAAACGCTCCATGTTCCTGTCAAAATGCCAGCTTTCAGCACCAGCCTTAATAATAAAAGCCAGATCCAAAATCCAACAGAGAAATTGCAACTTTGCCAGCAAAGAGTTTATCATCCCATTTTATTTTAAGGTGCCAGGCTCACTTTTTTTTTTTTTTAATTTCCTTTCTGCTTTTTCTTAATTAAAACAAAACAAAACGTCAGTTTATTCCTTTCACTTGAATTCCCTTCCCGAGAATCTTTCACTAATACTCATTTTTATCCCCTAAAATATGATGGCAAATAATCTGATTAAAAAATACACACACACACATCACTTGCGATTCTAATTTGTCTAAAGCTGTTAACAACTGTGTGACACTAAATAATAAACAGCACGTAAAAATAGAGAATTGCAATTATTTATTTTACAGGACCCATTTTCCCCCTGATTTTTCTTTCATTTCTTCCCCAGCAGCGCCTCCCCCCTCACTTCCACTTGAGGAGACGGGGCGGTGGCGGGGGGCATACAGCCCAGAAGCACGGCCAGGCTCTGCTGTAAGCAGGTCTCCTATTAATAAGGCACAGATTTATCCACCTTGTGTTCGCACATCTCTGAAGACAGTGTGGGGATCATAGCAACGAGACACATTGGCCTAAATTCAAAGGAGGGTCTCAGGATGAAGAGAGGACCTGGAACAGCAGGGACACCAAAGGAAGGAGATGAGTGGATGAGGCAAAAATATCTCTGCAGAGGACTTACGGAGCCATTGCTATGTACCAGGCACCGTTCTGACTGCTTTACACAAGCTCTCCAAAACCACCATGAGATGAGGGTTAATGTATTTCCATTCTACAGATGGGACAACTGAGGTGGATTGAGGTAAGTGACTAGCCAAAGTCACCCAGCCACAGGTGACAGAGCCAGGAATTCCACAGTCTGGGTAATCTGACTCCAGAGTGCAAGCCCTGAAGATTCCAGAAAGCTCCAGAACATTCGGTGCCACATTGCATGGTCACTCAGAGACCTTTGCTCTCCCTGTTGTCCTGGGGCAGCCCTCTCAGCCCCCACCAGAGCTCCAGAAATCCACATGCTCTGGAGAGATAGCTGAGCCATGGCCGGAGGGATGGGGGGCAGGAAGGGGGTGTCCCACTCCCTCCACTCCTTCCTTCTTCCCCCATCAGAAGCCAAGGACGGAGGACTGTCTCTGGGACTGTGGAGAAAGGGGCTCTTTCTGTGCCTGGCCACAGAGGCCTGCTGTCTTTTTCCTTGGCAACTTTGCTTCTTTGTGGAGCCCAAGTACTAATTGCTTAACACTAGAAATTGTGCAGCTGTTGCCATGGCACCTCCTTGGCCCCTTCCCACCATCATCCAAGACACACACAGCAACTCCAGCCTCCAGAAGTCTCCCACCTGGGCCCATCTGCGGTTCCTTCGGCCCAGCCCTGGACCTACCCTTTGGCCTCCTCTCCTACCAAACACGGCCCCACCTAGTATCAAAAACATGTTTACGACGCCCAGGCCACGAACCATACTCTGCAGTTCACAAGCACCATGTCCGATGCCCCCCCCCCCCAAACACATTTTGATGTGAGGACTGTCATTATCTTCCTTTACACATGGAGAAGTGGAGCCGGGGGTGAGTGGTAGAGCAAGGGTCTGACCCCAGCACTATCAGATTCCTGACATCCGATTCCTGACTCTCAGGTTCTTACCACTACACTAAATAAATAATTGCAGCGGGGTCGGCAATAACAGGGACGAAATAAGCTTTGGGTATTCTTTTGGAAAAGAGAAACAAAAAATTACAAAATTCATTGAACTGTTAGCAGGCAAGCTCCAAGAGGGCTGGGGACTTGTCTCAGGATTCAGGACGGGGTAGATGCTCTGTCAAGAGCTCTGAGCGAACAAATGCATGAATGGTCTGTAGACTCACCTGGTCCATTTGTTCTTTCAGTACACAGATGAGGTGTCAGGCCGGAGGCTAGGAGCCAGGGTGACAATGATGAGCAGGATACGTCTCCATCCCACAAAGACCTCAGAGTCCAATGTAGGGGGACGGCATATCTGGTGAAGGTTCCTAAGCTAGGAGGAAGCCCATACAGACATTCACATTATATATGTGTCCACACAGGGCCCTTTGCTGTCCCAATGGGACAGGTCTCTAACTCAAGCTTTGAGTAGCACAGGCTGTCATGCCCCCTGAGGAAGTTTATCCTTCCTTTTCTCATGGACTGAGGTGCAAAGAGTGACTCCAGAGTACAGGACCCCACATCCGGGATGCTGTACCCACTTCATCTGTAGGGCGAATGGCTGCGCCCATCAGATTTAATGAATCTGGTTTGCAGATTGCTGTTTACAGGCTGCCCAAAATCATTCAATGGCTAGAGTGGGCGCAGCTGATAAACAGCCCTGATGGCCAGACTCAGATGGTGTGTCCTCGGCTTTGCCACCTTACAAATTATGTAAGAATGGGCAAATTAGCATAGGTGAGGAACAGATATGCACAGAGCTGGGATCTCTCTTTTTCTCTAAGGACTTGCAGGGAAGGACTTAGATTAGATAGTGGGCCATGTGCTTCTGGACTATGCTAGGATACGGAGGTGGGTAGCTGAAAGAGGGAAGCTCTCGCGACAAATTGGGAAGGACAGATGCTCCCTGGATTGGAGGTGGGGGCAGGTGGGGGGGGTGCAAAAGATGTAGTCGGTGTGCTGGGTCCCCACATAGCCCTTATTATGAGCCTGGGACTCAGACTTGCCTTCATGCAGGTGTCCGTTCACTCACCTGTTCGACATATAGTCATGCACTCCGAGCACCTCCTGCGTCCCAGGCACGGTTCTCTACATCGGGGGCGCAGTGGTCAGTGCCTCCGGGGACTTACATTCTGCTGGGGGAGACAGTCAATAAAAATAAAAATAAAAATAAAAATAAAAATAAAAACAAAAAAAATACACAGTTAGCAAGACCAGCAGGCCCAGGGGTGGTTTGCACCATGGAAGCATCTCAACAGGATGATGGGATGGAAGTCAAAGGATAGAGGTGGGACACCATTCCGGTTACAGGGGTTCATGGAGGTGACTCCTGGGGGTGCCGTGTGAGCTAACAGCTCCCCCTCCAGACCTGCGCTCTCTGGCCATGTGCAGCCACCGCACCCTTGAGAAACAGCCAGTCGGAAGAGAGCGTGCCATCAGCATTGAGTCCATGCCAGAGTTCAAAGACCTAGTGCAACGGAAAGAACGTAAAATACCTAATTAATACTTTTTTAAAATGCTGATCAGATGTTAAGACGAAAATATTTGGGGGATCTGGGGTCAGGGAAAATTCATGTCCTCTTTTCCTTTACTTTTAAACACGGCTACTACAAAATTCAAAATTTCCTGCATGGCACATGTTCGTGGGTGGCGTCGTATTTCCGCGGTCAGCTCTGCTCGGGAGGGAAGAGAAGCACGTGCCCAGGTTTGAGGTGTCAGGGCAGCGGGAAGCGCCTCATTCTTGAGTTTGCTGCTCGATGGCTATGTGAACTTGGGAGGTTCAGAGCCTCCTTGTTGGTGCAAAGGGTGTTCATCAAACTTCCCTCCCGTGGGCACTGGACGGAATGTGTGAGATAATGAATTTACACTAAGGATTCCTTCCCAACCACCCACCACGAGGTAATGAAATAGGGTGGGTAAGCTGGGGGTCCGTGAGGCCACGGAGCCCCCCCCCCACACCTGCCTCCTGGAGACTCAGGAGAGCATGCCTGAAATAATCTACAATCTTTCTTGGCTGTCAGCCCACCTCCGCCTCCGTCTGTCCATCCAAAGCCCCCAGCGCAGGCTCCTGCCAGGAACAGACCCCTGTGCTTCCTCCCTGGGCCTTGCCCCCCACGCCAGCACCCACCTTTTCTCTGCTGCTGTGGTTCCCTCAAGGTGTGAGCTCACTGAAGAAGATAAAAGTCAATTTTCCTCCCAGAAACTTGGGAGACTTTTACTATCATATCAATGTGTGGCTGGGAGCTCAGGGAGCTTGTCCAGCCTTGCTTGAAGTCAGCCTTTCTGAAGCAGGGGTATAAGCAAGAAAGGAACATTCTGTGGAAAGACGTCAGGATGCTTCTCCAGCAGGGGCGGAGGTGGGAACGGGGGACGGGGACAGGGCGGGCAGCGGCCTTCCACCGTCACTTCTGCTGGGGACTCAGAACCTACCCTCCTGGGCCTCTCCCCTCCTTGCTCTGCTTGAGGTCTCCTGCTGTTTGCGGCAAGTGGCAGAGGGGAGACAAGAACCACTGGTGGGGCTGTTGGAAGTTTTGACTGACCCAACTGAAGATATTTTCATGCACAGCAGGTGCTCAACACTTGCTAGTTTTGTTTTATCGCTCTCTGCTTCACTTGCTGTGACTTGGGAGGAAGGGGGGGCCCATCTCAGCGCTCTGCCACTGTCCCAAGAGAACCAACGTGATTCCCCCATAGCTTCGTGGGCTCTGCCACCAGCCCCCTTCCTCATTTGGAAAACACCGATGACTCCTGGTCCCCAGGTGTCATCCATGGGCAGGACACTCCATCCTGTGCTTTATAGACGTAATTTCTCCACTTGACAGACATCATGAGTACATCTCAGACATCCGAGACTTGACAAGGCCCCCTGGACAGCCAACTGGCAGCACCAGGTCTCCAAAGCCGTCATTCCCAACACTCTACTCCTCCCCCCCCAGGATCTCTCCAGAATCATCACACACACACACACACCCGCCGCAGGATGGCAGGTGGTCTGTTGTCTGCTTCAAACCTCCAGTGAGGCAAGCTCACTATCGCACAAGACACCTATTCGTTGACACTCCTGAGCATGAACTGGATGCCTTACTCTGTTACAAGGGCTCCCGGCCCTCAACCAGCCCTGACCCCACTCCTGTGAGGCAAGTACTGGTGGTACCTCACATCCCAGGCAAGATACTGGAGGCTCCTTTCACCTACCACTCCACAAGCTGGGAAATGACAGACCCAAGAGCTGATGACAGCAAATGCCAAAGCCCACACTCATAACCACTGCGCCTGCTCTTGCCTCCGAGGAATTTCCAAGACCTGCAATGCCCAAGGGGACCAGTGGGCCGTCTGGTGGTACACTGGTCCCTGTGTCCCCTGGCCATGGGAGAGGCCGCCTCCAAAGCCTGCAGCTGGGGAGGGCATGCTTCCAACGGCTCTCACCCTACAGATGCCTCAGACCCTCTGTACGTAAGACAAACCCCAGGCTGGAACAAAAGCTGTCTGTGAATGATCCATCAGCCTTCCTTAAGCACACCATGCTGCTCCATTCACGATCGCCTCCTCCCGCCTGTGATAAGCTGTGACGTATGGTGTTCATTGATTCCCCCGCTCGCGCAGAAATATGGCGGGCACAATCAATTTCCTTGTTTGTTCTCTGACCCACTGTTCTTGGGTTAAGCAGCCTGCTTTGTCTACATTTGTCAGTGGATACAAGCTTCTCCCTGCCACAGGCACCACTATTGATGAACATCGTCAGAATACGGAGCCTTGAATAATGTATAAAGGATTCAACATGCAAAGTGTCCCCAGGAAGGGGAGGGGGGCGGGTGGGGGTGGGGAGAGAGAGTGTTATATGTTTTCTCTGTTGGAGCGCCTTCATTTACAAAGCATATTTGTCAAGTCTTTTGCTAAGAGTAATGCCACGGAGCAGCCTCCCATCATTCTTGTTAATGGGACTGTCTGTGTGTTACAGTAAACAGCTATAACTCTTCTGGTGGAGCCATTGTACGGCAGGCAGAGTTTTTCAGCATCCAATTAAGGGTGTCTCCAATTTGCCAGCCAGGATCATGAGTGCTGTGGCTCAGCCATCAGGCAACCTAGACGTCGCGAGGCTTCTCGGAGGAGAGAGGGAGCTGTGAGGGCTGGGCTGCCCTTCCCCCACTCAGACAAGGGGTGTGGAGCCCAGCTCTCATCCTGGACAACCCCTGCTATCCTTCCACGGCCTCCACGTCACGCCAGCCAAGGGTTCAAAGATGCGGGCCTGGGATTCCTGGTCTTTCCCAGACTCTTACAGAGATAGGAGAACGTATGAGCTCTGGAACGCATCTCCGTGCCTTCCAGTCTCAGCTCAGCCACGTACTAGTTGTGTGACCATGGACAAGTGACTTGACTTCTTGAAGCCTTGGTCTCTAATGCATAAAAGGGGACACATCCTAGCACGTGCTTCTGAGGGTTGTTTTGAGAATCAAAGGAGACTGTGCGAGGCCCAATAAGCCACGTGGCCAGTGTCAATCATCGTGACCACTCCCTAGCCTTGGACATGGCTCTTTCCTCACCTCTCTGGGCCTAATGGATCAGTATCCACTTTTCATGCTTCATCTCAAATCCCACATCCTGACAACTGTACTCAACAGGGACTCCTCATCATTAAGATTCCCGGTGGAGATGGAGCTGCCATGAACCAGGCCCATGCAGCTCTCTCATAATTACCCTAAGGGGGTAGGTCCTATCTCCCCCATTTCACAGATGAGAACATTGAGGCTTGGAGAGTTTCAATAGCTTACTGAGGGGCTTGTGGCTCTCAGGTGACAGAGTAGGAACTAAACACCTGCTTGCCTGGATCCAGATCCCTCTGCTCTCCATTTCTCTTGGTTCTAGGCACACCCCATCCCAGGGTCAGGCCTGCCCTCTAATTACAACCTTTCTTGACAGTCCTCCCACATGTATTGGTCCCAAGGAAGCGTACGAAGTCTCTAGAACCACAGAATGTCTCATTTTTATTCTCTTATTTATTGATTTTTAAAATGTCTGAGATGCTAAGAAACTCAGCTGTCACTCAGCTCATCCTTCTGCAATTTATGGTCTGAGAAGCAAGAGCCAAGAGCTCACCCAAGGCCACTCTAGAGTCTATGGCAAAAGCAGAATTAGAACCTGGCTCCCCTGATTTTTAATCTACCCCAGACACACAGAGAGATGACCTTTGCAAGACGCCTACTCTTTCGCGTTGGGTCTTGTGCTTCGCAGGGAAAGAGGATAAGAGGCCCTGGAGTCCCTCCTCCTGTCCATTTTGCACCCTTTCCCCTATAATGCTGTCTCCTTCTTGGCAGCACTTTGCCCAGAGACAAAGTGGAGGGTGGTTTCTGCCTTCCTCCAAGAAGAAAGTTTCATATTCACTCACTCAGGCCCCACCAACCGTCTGAGCATCAACTGTGTGTCTACCTCATGCTGGGAGCTGGGGAGCTGGGGAAGGGCAAGATACAGTCTTTATTTGCAGGGTTCCCAGAGAGCACTGGGGAGGAAGGGACAGTCACCAGACGTGCACAATGCCAAGGGCCACGCTCTGCAACCCCACCCTGGACGAACATGCATCAAGTGCTCGGTTTTGCATTTTGCTCTTCTAAGTGTTACAGATACATGAACCCATTTACTCCCCCAAACCCCAGACCAGTGGTCTATCACTTCTTTTATTACCTAATGTGCAGAGGCTTTTAAAATGTTCCTTAGTTAATGGAAGTACATGTAAAGTGCAATAGGATCATAAAAGAGTGTCCAAATTGGGGAAGGAGTTCCAGAGGAAGCCCAGTCATGTAGAAGATGATTCTTCTTAAAAGGGTCATGGACTGCCAAAAAGTGGCTGCATGGTGGACATGGGAGCCCAGGTGAGGCCTTGCAGGTGGCAGGTAGGGACCAGTCCTAAGACACTGGAGCGTGAAAGAGCGTGGCTTGTTTGGAGAACCAGAGTGTCTCTCTGTTTCTGATGCCTAATACTCCAGGCAGGTGTCTTTTGAGGCAGGAACAGATAGGACATCTCTCAAGTTCCCCTCTCTCAAGGCATTTGTCCCCTTCAGCGATTTTACTGAGCACTCACTGGGTGCCAGGTTCGGAGGTTAACAGAGGTAAATAAGACCCAGCGGGTGCCCGCAAAATGCTCCCAGTTCAGAGGGACAAGCGGATTATTTTAAGGATTGCATCGCAATTGCGGTGCCTGACATATGCCTGGGGCACTTCGGAGTGCAGGTGACGAGTGATGAAACCAGGGACATCCAGAGGATGTGGTGCCTGTGCCACATCTTAAGTCCTGACCAGGAATAAGCCAGGTGTTAAGTGCATTCTAGGTCAAGAGGCAGCAGCAGCAGCAGATCCAGCAGGAGAGCACACAGCAAGAACAAAAGAGCGTGGACGAGGAGGGGCTGTTGTGGGCAGCATCCTCTGCTTGGTACAGCAGCCAGCCTTCCCTTAGCTCCTGTTCAGGCATCAGCCCACCAGGGGCTCCCAGAAGACAGCCCCAGCCCTTGGAAATGAACCAGGGGTGGTCTGGACCAATTGAGGTCATGTCGGTGATTGGCTTAGGCGCGTGGTCCAGTAGGGTAATCAATGGGGGAGCTTCTAGGGAAGATATTTCGCCCATAATAAGAAGTGGAAGGGGGGATTTCTTCCTTCATGAGATGCAGCTGTGGAGGACAGGGGACCCGAAACGCTCTGGGTTTCTAACAAGAATGAGGAGACAGGCCAGAAGGGAAAAGGCCTATCCTGTAAGAAAGGCAGAGCAAAGGATTAACTTGTACCCTCATTGAGATCAGAGGGCTCCCAATGAACCCGCCCTAGGATTGTCCACCTCTGAATGTCTTACCGTGTAAGATATTAAAGATCTGCCTATCTTAAGCCTCGACTGGTTTGAGTTCTCTTTCTTCCAGCGCAAAGTACCTGTCACGTCTGTGAGAAGCTACCAGCAGCAAAGTGTGGCTAAAGCTTAAGGCAGCGGTGGCCAGTGGGGACGGGAAGGGAGGCCTGGAATGCGGGAAGATCACACGTTAAAGAAAAGTTCTATATCCCAAGGTCAGCAGAGAGAACGAGAGAGAAGGAGTGTGGGGCTTCCGGAAATGGAGGTTTAATGTTTGTGTAAATTGAAAGAAGGAATCTACTTGGAAATGAGAAAAAGCAAGATTAAAATGGAAAACACAGCCCCAAAGCTATTAATACCCAACAGATCCAAATTGAAAAATAAAAGCAATGAGTGAAGCATATAGTTCTCAAAATGAATTCGTGTCATAAGCCATTAACATCAGCGCTACCTTATTACCTGTAATTCCAGGGAGAGGGGCCGCAAGCCGCGCGGGGCACACACCTGACTGGCGGCGTGCCAGGGCTCTGCTCCCAGGCTGGCCCCATCCGTTCCTTCCCCGACCACCTGCTCTGAGCATCTCCGAGCGTCCCCTCACGCCCCTGCTGAGGCCAGCGAGAGCCCAGGCTGCACTTGTCCCGGGGAGGATCTCAAGCACCAACAGATGCCACTGCCCAGAGATTCTGAAATCGTGCAAGCTCTTGGTAGGATCGCTCCTTCTTTCGTCCATTAGGCATCCCCCTGAAATCCGTCTCCGAGACTGCCCTGTCTGCATTAATGCACATTAGGGTTGATGAGCAGTATATGAGCCCTGACCATGCTGGGTCCCAGTCAGCAGGTGTCACCCAGACCCGGACCACATGCAAGGGGAAACGGGGGCCTGGAAGGGGCTGTAATGTCCCTAAGGATCCCAAGCTGTCCCCACCCCCGCCCGCCGCTGCTACGGCACCCACACACACCACTACTTCAGGCGACTCCCAGCACATTGCAATAACGGCTTATGCTTTGCATCCAGACTCAGATTCAGATCTTAGCTCTGCTGTGAACCTGCCACAGGACCTTAGCCTCACTGAGCTTCGGCCTCCTGAGCCACAAAATCAGGCTAAGCATGCCCAAGTCTCCTGAGGAACATGAAGACTAAATCCGTAGTCGTATGCGGGTGTCTAGACCAAGCACGGCATGTAGTGGGGGCTCAGTCAAGGCTGACTTTTACCCCACTGGTCTCCCAAACCCTCCTGGCCTCTTCTGAGCTGGCCCTTCCTGCTCTAGAAAGGGTTTGGGGTCTGCAAGGTGCTGGAGGGGAAATCTGATGTTCGCATGTGGCCAGTTTCCATCCGTGAGAGTCAGGTCCTTTGTGAGCTGGGAGGACGCCTCACAGAGAAGCATCTCCTCGGATGCTGAAGGCCGCGTGTCATCTACACAGGAGAAATCAGGAGGGACCCACATTACCTGACTGTCCGGCCACCAAAGCCTGGTCCATTCTCAGTGCCCACAGCACCCAGAGTAACTCCAGAGTGGTCTTCTGGAGCCGGGAAGGAACTTCCATAAGCTGACTAGCCTCAGAGTGTACCAGCCTCCCTCGCCTGCAAGCACACTGGCCCAAGCCGCTCTCCGGCTTCATGTGACACACTAGGCAGCTCTTTGTTCTCCTGCTTCTGCTCTCCGCCTCTCCGTTTCATTGCCACCCAGCAGCCGGAGCTCCGCTTTGTCAACTCACCGCTCCAACCCTCAGCACATCCCCACGGCACCCAGCAGAAAATCCAAAACTGTTAACTGGCCCTAAAGTTCTCGTATAATCTCACTCGCCTTGTCTCTCACTACTCCCCTGGAGTTCATACCTCAGCCCAAACTGCAGTTTCCTCACCTGTAAAATAAAGATGAGGCCGGCTAAGGGCGATGGGGGAGATTAAACAGGAGAAAACACAGAAGGCATATTGCACCGGGCTACACTACTCCCAACGCTACAGAATTTCTGAAAAGCAGTTGCTCACCCGGCAGATGGGCTTCATTTCCTCTAAGTAAGTACCCTCTCTTCTCCTCACATGAGGCTCTGTTGGCACCCCATTTCTCCTGGCCTCTGCCAACCGTGCTACTACATGCACGCACATGCATGAGTGCACGGACACACACACACACACACACACATGCACACACGCACGCACCACTAATAGACAGCCAGACATGCTAGATTAGCTCCAGGAGAGTTAAGAGGAGCTTAAGCACCGTGCCATTAGCAGCAAATGAGTGCTCCTTGCACAGAGCTGTAGAGAGTAGTATTAAAACCTGCCACAGCCCCCAAAGTACCCACATGTCTCCCCGAGGCCTTCTAACTGAGCATCTGCTGGCTTCTTCCACAAACCCACCCCCGCAGCCAGCTCAAGACCAGGCTGGCCCCACCTTCTCCTCCAGGATGCAGAATCTGGGCTCCCAGGAGTGACCACAGAGAAGCCCAAGCCCAGAGTCCAAGGAGAGCCTCAACGAGCCACAGTTGATTGATCATCAGTCTTTGGGGTGGAAGAGCCCTTCACCTCTTTCTAGGATGCTCCTCCTGCAGATGTGAGGTGCAGTCAGTCTATTCTTGCTGGGGTCTCTTCTCCATTCTCTGTATCCAGTCCAGCTTTAGAGGCATCTTTCTATTAGGCAATTCTTTTAAAAATATATTTTTTTAATTTATTTATTCATGAGAGACACAGGCAGAGGGAGAAGCAGGCTCCATGCAGGGAGCCTGACGTGGGACTCGATCCCGGGACCCCAGGATCACGCCCTAGGCTGAAGGCAGGCTCTCAACTGCTGAGCCACCCAAGTGTCCCTAGGCAATTCTTCATAATCACCTAATATGTAGCTCTCACTGGGGCAACAGGACACATCTAAAACCAAGATAGAATGCCTCCTGCCTGGTGTCTCTGTGGCACTCTGTACCAACCTCATGGATTCAGGTCCCTTGAGGGGTTCCATAGGATGACGCTACCTTGGTTCGTTTTATCACACTTGCATCTTCCAGCCAACTTTGTGCTCCTTGAGGACAGAGGCTGGGTCTTCTTCATCTGTCGCTGCAATGAATCATTTTTTAAAAGAAGCAAAACAAAGCAAACAAACAAGCAGAAGGTGGAGCCTCACAGTCACGAATTCAAACTCTGGATCTTCCATACACCTGCTCTCCAACCCAGACAAGAGGCCTGATTCCTTGGAGTCTCCTGCTCTTCTCTATCAAATGGAAACAGCAGTCCCTACAACGTAACGTTGTTGTGTTGCATTCAGTGCATAAAGATAGACACAAATGAGAGAAAGAAGAGAAACCAGCGGTTGCTGAGTATCCACTTGCACCCCAGGCGCAGAGCAGAGGCTGGACCCCAGTTCATTCTCAGCCATGTTTCCCGCACCCGCCCTTCGCCCTGCATTCGGGGGACAGTTTGCACCCCATCCACTCCCTGCGCCCCTGCCAGGGGTCAGCATCGCACTGAGCGCTGGTGGTGCCATCACAACCAGGTGATCAACGAGCCCATCGTTGAGGATTTTGTGCTTTAGCACAAGATAAAGCAAAGAAGGCTGAGAAGTCGCCACTGTCACGAGACAGGAGCAGAGTTTGCTGTGCGCGCCCTCTCGCTGGACCCCTAACGGTGGCCCTTAGAGGGGCCGCTCTGATGGGCTGGTTCCCGCTTCCTATGCTCAGTGTTGCATAGATGATCCCAGAGCCACCCACGCCGTGCCCAGGAGTGTGGTCAGCTCTGGGTGGCCGAATAAAACATTTACAACCTCTGGCCCCTCGAGAAATCATGGTTGAATAATATGGTCTTAAGAGGGTTGAGCATCTGCCTTTGGCCCAGGTTGTGATCCCGGGATCCAGGATTGAGTCCTTGCAGGGAGCCTGCTTCTCCCTTGGCCTGTGTCTCTCTCTGCCTCTCTCTGTGTGTCTCTCATGAATGAATAAATAAAATCTTTAAAAAATAAAAATAGAAAAGAGGGACGGCAAAGCGGGCAGCTCTGGGCCTTTCTAAGCTGAGGAAACAAAACCTGCCCAAAACATACTTTTCATTTCAGCTTTTTCAAAGACCTTTTCCCCGGGGCATCCAGGGCTGGCTCTCTGACCTTGCAAAGTACAACTTTCTGGCGATCGCTGCTACTATCACCCAGGAAATGGGGGGGGGGGGGGCGGGCGGGCAACGAGCTCTTCTCCACACCCTGGAAATGAGGAGACCGAATCTTGAATCCGATGACTGTCAAAGCTGGGGAAGGGCTGGTGGGTCACCTTTCCCTGTGTCCTACCCTGAGCAGACCATGGCTTTCCTTCTCTCCCTCTGCCAGGAGAAGAACAGGGCGTTATGCTTTTCTCTGCCACGTGGCCAAATTCCAAGGGCTGCTTGTGACTTCTCTAGATTTTCCTTTTTTTTTTTTTCTTCCCCGCCGAGCCCCCTGGGACTCTGAAAAGGAGTCTCACTCAATTTCAGGTGTTTTTCCTTAAGACAAAGGATGAATGTCCTGGGGAAGAACCTTGCCTGACTCTCAGGGTCATGGGACTTTTGAGATTCTGGGTTCCTGTGGCTTCCTTAGTCAAAGGAGAGCAAGTGGTTTCTGGGGCCTGCAGGGGTGTTGTGTGGAGACAAGGAGGGTGTGCGTAACCCCCAATCCCATCCCCTAAGCCCCCAACGACACCCCCAATTTCTCCTTCTGTCTTCTATGCCAGCTAAGTTTGGCCTAAAAGCCCAGACACGTAAATCCCAGCAGAGCGTTGGACCATAGTAATTCCTTCTGTGACCTCAGATGAGCCACTTGACCTCTTTGAGTCTATTTCCATATCCGAAACATGAAGATGTCATCTTATGGTCTTGTTCTCTCATTATGTCTACGAGCAAGCCCCGCACACAATCCTCACTCATTTCTCATTTGCTGAGCATCTATTTTGTGGCAGAAATGGTAGGTAGGCAGCAAAGCAGCCAATAAGCACTGAGTTTTGTTGCATTTTGGGCATGGGGTTCTGGGGGATTTGTCCCGTGGAACTTGTCAAATCCTCATCGACAACCGAATGGTGAATATAATGCCACAAGCCTCATTTTACAGGCAAAGGAAATGAAACAGAGTGGTGTGGGCCAAGCCAGGTGCCCACAACACAGCTAGCAGGTGGCAGAGCTGGGGATTTAAGCCCAGACGGCCTGGTTCTAGAGCCCGGGAGCACACCCCACAGTAAAGACTGAAACTCACAGCCTCTGCCCTCGAGCTACTCTCCATCTAGAAGACAGGAAGGCTTGCAAGCCGTTGCTGTTATATTTATTTTTTCATCTGCAATGCACACCTCTGAGGTCTAGGGTCCAACAAATACTTATGAGATCCTGGCAATGCAGGAGACCAGGTTTCTGAGGCAGGAGGAGTCCTGACTAGAGCCCCATACATCCGCTTTGCCCAGTGGGCCTGGGCCCAGGTGGTCATGGGGTGAGTCAGCAGGCTCGATGGTTTCTGGTTTCAGGGGGAACCAGGAAGGGCCTCCTGTTGTCCTTTTGTTTTCCTTGACCAGATCACTTCCTTGTCGTCCTCTGTGGCTCAGCTAACATTTTTATCTTCACTGGGAAGTTTCTGCCAAACCCCAACCCATCCCCAAATAATAAATCCCTGTCCACGCCATGTGCACCGCACCCTGTAAGACAATAAATTTGTGTTGTGTTAAGCCACTAAGTGTGTTGCTACAGCAGCCCTAGGAGACTGGTATAGTCCTACTTCCAAACTCACCCCAAGCTCAGTTCTAACCTTTTCTCCCAAAATGCAGCCAGCGCATCATCTTACATGTGCTTTTCTCTTGCGATTTACTTCCAGAGAGGTGCCAAGGGTCACCCCCAGATTGTTGTAATAATAACCACGACACATCTCACACCAGATGCTGTGTTTAAGTGGATGATCCACTTGAATCCTGACATCACATTCCAGCATAGTCAGTATCAACCCATCTTGCAGATGGAGAAGTTGTGGCATCAAGTCCCAAGGCTGACAAGAGCTTAGAACCTTGGCCTATGAGACTCCACGTCTCGTGGATTAATCACCAGGCTGCATACTCTGTGCTGGGTCCCCACCTCCACGACCTGCTGCCTGTCACCTCTCAACTTAGTATATCTGAATCTACGTCTGTTACTTGGAGACCTGAATGCTTTTTTATCCTGGTTAAGATTTCACAGATGGTGGGATGACAGGGGAGATCATTTACCAGAGCCTCACTTTGGAGTAGGGATACCATGGAAACAGGCTAGAACTGCATGATTTGTTTTGTTTTGACCCTATTTTCATTTGGATGGCTGGATATAAATCAACGCTTCACATCTAGCATCAACCGCAACTACCTGTAATCACCACTAGACATTTAGGGAGGTGAGGGACCCGCCCAAGGCCACAGGCCTGGGCACAGGCTGTCCAGGGAATTGAACTCAGGGATTCCTGGCTGCAAAGCTCCCCTGCTTCATGCATTTTATATAATACGGTGTCACAAACATTACACTCTGACTTAGAGTGGCAGCTCTCAACGTGGCAGTTCACGAACCAGCCACACCAGAATCACATGGGGAGCTTTTCAAAGTACAGACCCCTTTGACCCATCTCTAAAACTGATTCTGTGTGTCCTGATCAATGCCTGGGAATAGGAAGGAGTGGTTTGTTGTTTTGTTGTTGTTTTTGTTGTTGTTGTTATTTGCTTGCTTCATTTTTCTTTTAAGCTTCTTGGGTGATTACAAGGATGAGCCAGTTTTGGGAAACACAACGTAGGCAGCAACAAGGATGTGTAGATGCCTTCCCCACTCCCCACTTCCATATCAAATAAGACTGACAGGTCCCATCTCAGAAGGTTCAGGAAGAGAGCCCATCTCCAGCACAGAGGATGTTAATGACTCACGTGAAGGAGGTATGGAACCCAGCGTGGCCACAGTGGGGAGATGTTCTCAACACATTCTCCTTTCCAGGAAGTTCTATGGAAACAGGTGGAAGGTCTTTACCCAGGGCAGCCTTTGGAAAACTCTCAGTCATTCCCTTAAAACTATAGATCCTCAGAACGGAAAAGTTGACAAGTGCAAGTACTGGTGGGTGGTCAGAATTGGGAGGAGGAAGGTAGAAACGGGTCACTCCACTGGTGAGGAAATTTCAGATTCTGTATAGAGAGAGACTTTAATAGGTTCACGTCTGTGACCCAACAAACTAGGTTCTATCTCACACCTTAGAGAGAAACTCACATAAGTGCAAAACAAAACAAAACAAAACAAAAGGCACATCCAAAGTAGATCAATTCTAAAAATTGAAAAACAACCTAAATGTCCATCAGGAGAAGTTGGTTGGATAGTGCATCTCTCTAATACTACGGGGCCATGTAACAGAATGTGATAGGTCCAGATGCACTGCCATAAAAAGACGTCTCCGACATACCGTCAAGGGGGAAAGCAATGCAAACGAATACAACCAGTATACTTTGGACAGTCTATGTAAAGAAAGCTCTATACACACCAAAATATATCTCTCAAGTGCAGATTCATAGTCAAATGAAGAGACAACTTCTGACCAGGTGCTCTTGAAACCAATCACAGTCTCTGCCACTGGACCTGTGGACAAGGGTGCTGCAAGGGACCTGTATCGACAGGGCATGAATTCTCTACTATATTAATATAGTCATGTTCCTAGTTGCGACCTGTCATCTGTCTGTCATTGGAGTCATTCATCTCTTCGAAGAATCAAGAGGCTCGAGTTTATTTTGTCAATAGTCACAGCCGGTGTTAATGGAGGAGAAATTTTTTATTGACTCAAGCGTACAGAGAATGACCAAGCACATCTCCGAGACCAGGTACCATAGTAGGTGTGCTGAGAAACCAAAGGCTCAACTTCAGGAGACATGTGGGGCTCCCCAGCGGAGCTGAGGGAGTGACAGTTTGCCACATGCTTGGTGAGAAAGGATGTCACTTCCCTTGACACTTCCTCTCCCTCCCTCCCCACCCCCCACTCACCATCCTTATTTAAAACTGGATGGAGGAGGTTTGGTGCGTTGAACTTGTTCCAACCACCTAGCCATGGACCAGTGGCATGAAACCCACTGTCATCATCCCCGGAATCCATGGGATGCTGTGTGTCCCAGGAATGTCATTTTGTCTCCCTTCCAACCCCAGACTTTGTCATCACTGCCACCAGTGTCGTATTAATTCAATAGGTCTGGGGCCGAAAACCCAACCCGCACCCCCAATCTGGCTTGTAGAACAGGACCCCGGTCCTGAGATATTCCCAGCTCAGCGTATCATCCCTACCTCCCCATTTCTACTCCAGAAAGTCAAACTTGTTGCATTGGAGAGGCACGCACCCCACCACCACCACTACTACCACCGCGCCAGGCCAGGGGCTCACAGCCCAGCTACCTCTACAGGATGTGTGCCAGCCTGGCCCCCAGCAACCCGCCTCAGCTGTCAGAACAACTGTCGAAAGTTTTGGAGGAGAGTCATTAGTTTCAGAGAGATGGGGAAGGCAGGATGTTTTGCCCGGGGCATCTCTTTGAAAAAGGTCTCACTTTCTAAAATGGTAAATAAGCCAGACTTCTTTTCTGGGGGTGCACGGAGGGCACAAGTTGCTCAGTCAGGGCCCGACCTCTGGGAGCCAGCTGGTGTGCAAGACATCATTACTTCCCCAAGTTCTACCCGGGCAGGAAGCGAGCTCCAACAGCAGCTGCAAGGCTCCGATTACACAGGCAAGCACCTCGCTGAGGATTTTATTAGGTGGAGAGAGTTTAAAAAAAAAAAGCCAGAACACTAGCTGGGGGGAGAAAAGCCCTTCTGCCTTTAGATAAAGGCGAAAATTATTTTATAAGCGTCTGGAGCAGCAAAGCTTGTGAAAGGTGAATATGCCATTCAGCACCGCTCCTAATCTCCGGCTTGCAGTGCCCACATTTCTGAGTCAGCTCAGTGTAGACTCCAATGTGATCAGGGAAAGTAAGATTAGGCCTAACAAGATATGAGTGAAAGTCTTAAGGTCGGCTGTGACAGCCTCTGAGTTTGGATTCTCTGCCTCTGCTCCGAGGTCTAAATTTTAGGGTCTAGTTACCTCTCACTTAAATCCCATAAACTCATGTTCCCTGGCATTCATCCTTTATCCTCCTGTTTTCCTGGAATAAAATGCTCTGGAGCCTAAGAGCTTCACCCTCAGTGGCTTACGATGAACTGCCAGCGGGTAATCATCTCTCGTTTTAAGGAAGAGAAGGGGGAAGGCGGGTTGGGGGCACTGGGAGCCACATCTGCCTTGCTGGGGCCATTGAAGCGACAAGCGGACCCAGGGAGCTGGGGACATGCGGTAATGGTGACACTGAACCTGTTCTGCATCCTCGTGTCCCTCATCCCCGGCATCTGGACATGGGGTCAGCAGTTCACCTGCCCCTAGAGTCTCTCTCCCAAACCCACACCCTTCCCTGATCCCCCTGGCCGCTGCCCCATACATTCCATGGCCACCACCTGAGATGCCATCTGTTTTGAGCTGAATTGTGTCTTCACCCCACCCCCACCCCACAGATTCCTATGTGGAAGTCCTGGCCTCCACCACTGCAGAATGAGACTGTGTTCAGAGACAGGGTCTTTAAAGAGGTGACTAAGTTAAAATGGGGTCAAGTGCATGGGCCCTCGCCCACTGGGACCCGGGTCCAAGGGAAGATACACCTTGACCTGGGACTCCCAGCCTCCGGGATCGTGGGAAAGTCCATTCCTATTATGTAAGCCACATGGCTGGGGGAACCCCGTGACTGCAGCCCCCATGGGCTAACGCCATCCACGGAGACTACAGCTTAGTGTGGGGGACAGCAATTAGCCGGGTGCCTGGACACCTGCGTGTAGACATAAGAACAAGGGTGGTAAGCGTCACAGGGGGTGACGTGCACTGAGGTGCAGGAGTGAATGTGGGTACAGACAAAGGGTGATAATGGTAATGGAGATGAGGATCCAGACAGATGTGGACGTACACTGACCATGTGTACCCATACGGATAGAGACGCAGATGTGGAGTGATGTGGACCTATTCATGTGGGTCAGTTGTGAACATAAACACAGAGGTCAGGGAGAGCTGCTCTGGGGGGTGAAGGCTTGGCCTCCCCGAGAAAGTCAACCTTAGAATCAAGATCAAAAAAGAATCAGGATCTAGGGACACCTGGGTGGCTCAGTGGTTGAGCGTCTGCCTTTAGCTCAGTCGTGATCCCAGGGTCCCAGGATCAAGTTCTGCATCGGGCTCCCTGCATGGAGCCTGCTTCTCCCTCTGCCTGTGTCTCTGCCTCTCTCTCTGTGTCTCTCATGAATAAATAAATAAAAATCTTTAAAAAAAAAAAAAAGACTCAAGATCTAAAGGAGAATGTAGTCAACTAAAAAAAAAAGTCTATATTTAGCTATATAGTATATATGTGTGGATGGAGAGAAATTTTTAGGTACAGAAAAGCATATGGAAAGCTTGCAAGTCTGGAAAGAGCATGACCCTTCACGAAAGCCCATGTGAGGCTGGGCGGGAATGAGCGATGGTGGAGGCCGGCACAGGAGAGTCTGAAGGAGGAGGCAGCGGGAGCAGTGCTCCACACAGCTGCGAGGACCCTCTGGGACCTGCCTTGCACCTGGCCCTGCAGCGTCTCCTGGACACAAATCAAGGAGGTCTTCATGTGCCCCGTGCCCTCTCTTGCAGTCATTTGACAAGAATGTTCCCGGGACCAGGGGCACCCAGTCACCCTTGTTTTCTGTCTTATTGATCCTTTAGGATCAGTTCAGAACTCAATTCTTCAAAGGAAGACTTCTCTGAGTCCAGCAGGTGAAGTTCACTCTTTGCTTATTCAACAGAAGTTTGTAGAGCGTCTGTCCAGGACGGAGACCCATGCTGCCTCGGGACGAGGGCCCTAATGATGCCAAAAATGCAATTCCCTTCCCTTGAAGACCCCACTCTGGGGTCCCCGGTTCCTGCCCTCACGACACTCTGCACCTGCATCAGTACCAGCGTTGGCACATTCTTGCGGATTGGCTTATGCGCTGCACCCCCGCCCACCCCCTGCCCCATTGGGCCATCATCTTCGCTTTCCAGGCTGAGTTTCTGACCGCCACTAGGTGTCCAGTAAAGGTTTTCTAAGCTGATGAGTAAAAGTTAATTCAACAATTGCTGTTTGCTTGGAAGGTACAACTGTCCCTCATTCTTTAGAACAAGGGTTGGCAAACTCTTTTTTTTTTTTAAGACGTTATTTATTTATTTGAGAGAGAGGGAGAGACCACAAAGGATGAGGAGGAGCAAATGGATACGCAGACTCCTCGCTGACACGGCTCGAACTCAGGACCCTGAGATCATGAAGCAAGCCAAAGGCAGATGCTTAATGGACTGAGCCACCTGGGCGTCCCCAGGGCTGGCCAACTTTTTGGGGAAAAAAAAAATCTTACAGGAAACAACGTAAGCTTATAGACCAAGAAATAAAGTAAAAGCTATTAACTCAACCATTTAAAATGCAAAACCCTTCTTGGCCTCCAGGCCATATTTTATCAGCCAGAAGGTAGTCAATCAACCACTATTTATAGAGGATATGATCAGATCCCAGAGAGGTTAAGTTTCCTGAACAAACGTGCACGGCATGTTTATACCTTCAGCTTCTCTCGATCCTGTGTCTCCCTGCGAGCCAGGCTGGCTCGTTTCAGTGGCCAGATTTCTGGCTTTCCAGGTGTGTGACTACAGAACTACTTAACCTCTCTGTGCCCTAATGGGTACATCAGCAAACCTGGCGTGAGGATAAGTGTACCCATTTCCCTAGGGCTGTCTGAACAAAGTTTCACTGACTGAGCAGCTTACAACAGAAATGGGTCTGAAATCTGAAATCAAAGGGTTTGTAGGGCAGTGCTCCCACCGAGGGCTCTGGGGAAGAATCCCTAATTGCCTCTTGTAGCCAGTTGTGGGGCTTGGCATTCCTTGGCTTGGGGCTGTGTCCCTCCAGCCTCCGTCTCCGTCTATGTGTCTTCACCTCCTCTCGTAAGGACACCTGTCATTGGATTTAGGGCCCACCCGGAGAATCCAGGATGATCTCATCTCAAGATCCCGAACCTAATTGTACCTGCAAAGACTCTTTCCAAATAAAGTCACACCCAGGGGCGCCTGGGTGGCTCAGTCAGTTAAGCAACTGCCTTTGGCTCACGTCATGGTCCCAGGGTCCTGGGATCGAGTCCCCAATCGGGCTCCCTGCTCAGCGGGGAGTCTGTTTCTCCCTCTCCCTCTGCCTCTCCCCCAACTTATGCTCTCTCTCTCTCTCAAATAAATAAATACCATCTTTAAAAATAAATAAATAGATAAAGTCACATCCATAGGTCCTGAGTAGGAGATATCTTAGGGGAGCCAACCATTCAGTGCACTACAATAATTATATATCGAGAGAGACACAGATCTACACGTCGATCTCCAAGGGCTCATACAAGGGTTCAACTGGGTAACTGGCCTTGGCGCAGTGTCTGGCCCATTGTAAGCAGTCAGCAGCATTAGGTACCGTGAATAAAAGCACTCACTGGGCTTTTACCAGCATTTGTCATCAGCCAGCACTGGGCGCTCTGCGCGCCCTCTCACGGATGCCCGCTCCATCCTCCCAGTGGCAGCCCTGGAGCTTCCTCCTCTGTCCTTGACCGACCCCTGTTCCACCCTCCCACCCCCCCACCCTACACACACAGTTCTTGCCTGAACACGCTCACCTGGAAAGCTGTCCCAGACACTGCTTTGCAGGCCAGGCTGGGGTGGGTGAGAACCCGGCCCATCTCACATTAAGACTCTCCCCTCCCCGTTTGCATTGTCCCCTGCACACGAAGCTAGGGGAAGGGGGAGAGGAGAGACTTTTTAAAGGGTTTTAATTGCACGAAGATGCCACCGCTGCAAGCGCTCACAATGTGACTTCCGTCATGCATTTTTCATGCAGCCTCGGGAGAAGGAGCCCAGAAAACTTTCCCCTCTCTATGAAAGTCGATGAGCCTCGTGGAGCCCTGCACCCAGCAGCCCCTTCATGCAAGAATATTAATTTAATTAAGCTCATGATGGCAGATTTTACAACACAGCTCTGGGGGCCTGGAGCTATCGCCTCTCCTGGATCTCAGGACCCAGCCTGGAAAAGCTATAGAGATACTGCCTCTACCCTCCCTCCCGCACCCCCACATGCCCCCCTGAATTCTAGCAGGTTATTAAAGAGTCTTGAGATGTAGGGCCCCATGGGGGGAAAGGTGGGAGGTGTATTCTAAAACCCTAAATCAGGGAGGGAAGAAGCACTGAAGACCTGGGTTCAAGTCCTAGATGTTTGCTGGCGACGTGTCAGCTGCTTAGCTTCCGCAGCCGCATCCTCCCATCTGTGGAATGGGAATGACGGCCCCAGGCTCGTTGACAGTTGCAAGGCTTTAATGGGATGAAGTATCAGAAAATAACGCAGAACACAGGTGTTTACTAATTTTTGTGTGCTTCTTATACATTTTACTCCCCTCTGTCTTTTCCTTCTCATCTGAAAACTGCAGGAGCAGGACTCCACACCGCCGCAGACTCTTTCCAGAATCTACTGCTCTGGAACATGCGGGGACGTCCGCTCCTCTTACTACAGACTCTGCCCAGAACTGGAAAGCCCATGGCATGAACACAGAAAGCTCGCTCTCCCCCTTCCTCCTCTGTCTTCTGGAGGCTCCAGAGCTCTCCGCTTCCCCCTACCCTCCATCCGTGCCCAGCAAAGGGATTTCTCTTAGACATTTTCTGAAGACTTCATTCACGTCCATCTCAAATACAAAGGAATGCAAGAGAAGATCATTTCAGACCATCACATTTGAAGGAATGAGACAGAAAGTCCTAGCAAGCTGTGGAGCACTGTCAAATCTCCAAGTGGAGAAAATCGACAATACTAGGACAATCCTGGAAGGCTTCCTAGAGGAAGGAAATCTGAAATTGTGTAAAAAAAAAAGGTAGCTGATTAGTTAAGCAGCCATTTGCTGTGTACCTACTATGTTCCAGAAACTGCTCTAGACATGAGGCAGGTAGTGATTAAAAAAAAAGAAAGAAAGAAAACCAAAGTTTCTGATCTCGTGGAGCTTACATTCTGTTTGGAGACAGAGAAGTATACACGGTAATGGAATGAAGTCATTTCACCTAATAATAAGAAGATGAAATAGGCTGGTACACCATCTGAGAAGAGGAGGTTGGGGGAGAAAGTGTGACGTTAGATCGGGAAGGACCTTTTTTATGAGACCTAAGGTCCATAAGAACCATCCATGCAAAACCCTGAGGGGTATCCCAGAAGCAAGAACAGCATGTTCAAAGGTCCTGAGGCAAGATGTAACAAGGGATGTTCCCAACACCTGAAAGCATGGCTGGAGCAGGGAGAAAAATGCAGAAAGCTGTGCAAGGAAATACACATTCTGAGGCTTGGTGGACAAAGAGATGATAGGAAATCCTTGAGCATGAGCTCCTTACTACTGATGATGCCCCCAACCCTTTCAAAAGCTCCCCTTAGCTTTGTTCATCAGTAAGCTGGATGGAGAGCACAAAAAAGCTCAAAGAGGTGTTTCCTGCTTGAGGTAATCCTGCAACCTGGATGGAAAGCCAGTTTCTAATAAAGAGGAGGAAATGCAGCAGGAGAAGCTGGCATAGAATATGACCCCTTCCAGGTGTAACATGGTTTTTTAAAGACCCCAATACCTGCCCATCCACTAACTCATCTAAACCTAACAACCATGCTGGGAGGCAGGGGGTGATCCCTTCACCATTTTTGCAGTTAGAGGGGGACAGGAGGTGATCTGCTCTGATTCAGCATCCAGCGCCTGACTCAGGACCAGAACTCAACCCCTCTCTACCGGCCCAAGCTCAGCATCGAGCGCAGAAGACGGAGGGCACAGAGGTTTAGGAGAGGGAGCCATCAGTGAGCCGGAGCGGGTGGCGGTGCCTTTTAGGAGATGGAGATTCAGCTGGATGTTTATTGAGCGCCTACTGTTTGCCAGGCACCTCCCTGCAGCTGTCATCTCCAGATCAATGACTTGAATCGTTCCAATGGATCTGGACACAGGTATCGGCAGCCTGGTCCTCGTGCGAACCCTGACCTCGTACGTGAGAAGTGGAGTCCATGCTCAACCTTCAGCCCAGCATCCTTCCCACTATCTCTTGCTGCTTTCATGAGAACAAAAGATGGGCCTCCCCTTACAATGCAGGGATGGCTTCCTTGGGCTGACAAATGCGAGAACCAGCCACCACCCTGTCCCCCTGGCTCTGGAAAAGGAGATGCTTAGAGTCCCTGGGGCCCTGGGAAGGCAGGCTGCCACCTCCCCTCCCCATTCCCGCTGCCCACGGCTGGGAGACAGGGCCTCTCCTCTTGCAAGCCTCAGCCAGAAGCATCTCTCCAAAAAAAAAAAAAAAAAAAAACACCAATTCAGACTCATCAAAGGTGGAGACAAAAGACAGGCTGCATCCAACACCTCCTTCTGTTTGTTGGTTTGCTGCAAAGTAAAGCAGCTGCTCGGGAATGACAGGGCTTATTGAAATAAATTCCAACATTTATAATCAATTACGTGGCCCTGTCGGGAAACCGCTGCTTGATTTAAGAACAATCTCGACAGCAGCTGAAGAGGCAGGTTTTCATCTCCCTTTTATCCCCTCCTACTGGAACTTTCTCATGCCCTTCCCGGTCTCTCAGTAGAAACAGAAATGATTTCTCAGGAAGGGTATGATGTTTTTCTCCCCACGTCTTCTTCTTCCTTTTTAAATGTTTCCTCAAATCCAGCAGATCATGTAGCTGCTACTGTTTGACCTTCAGGAATGCAATCGAGTGGTTGCATTTGCTCCAAAGTCCCTTCCTGACAGAAGGTCTTAAAATAAAGCCCTTAAGTTTTCCTCGGCACAGGCTTGCTGTCATCTCTGCCACGGGGCTTAGCGGGCAGGGTACGGCTGCACATCGCGTCAGACCGACTCTGTGACTCCTGGCCTCCGACCTCTCCACTGCCGATGTGACCTGGCCATTCACTTTCTTATTTTACCTTATTTTATTTTATCTTATTTTACTTTATTTTATTTTATTCTACTTTATTTTATTTATTTTATTTTACTTCATTTTTACTTTATTTTATTTTATTCTACTTTATTCTATTCTATTCTATTGTGGAAAGAACACTTCCCGTGATCTACCCTCTTCACTCACTATTAGGTGCACAGTACAGGACTGCTGGTTACAGGCACAAAGCTGTCCAGCAATCCAGAGCTCACTCCCCTTGCTCAGCTGAAACTTTACATCCATTGACTAGCAAGTCTCCTTTTCCCCTTCCCCCAGTCCCCCAACCCAACCAGCCTTCCACTCCTTGAGTCTGGAAGCTTGACTGTTTAGAGCCTTCCTACAAAAGGAATCATGTACTGCTTGTCCTGCTGTGACTGGCTTATTTTGCATAATGTAAAGTCCTCAGAGCTCATCCATGTTGTCTCATGTTGCAGAATTTCCCTCTTTTTCCAGGATGAATAGGATTTTGTTGCTTAGGGGTACCACATTCTCCTTATCCATTTACCAGTCACTGGGCATTGAGGTTTTTTCCAGACACACACATCCCAACACCTTCTCTTCCCACTGCTCCTGGTACCCATCCAAGGCCTTCCTGGCTAGAATTCTTCCAGAATCTGATAAGCATAAACTCTTTGGAGAGAAGAAAGCAACTTAAAAGAAAGATCTTAATTTTTTTTCCTTTAAATAATCTTTAAAAGGTCAGAGTCATCGGAACAAGATATGGAATAAATCATAATGACGACAGAAATGAACATTAATTGAGTGCTCATCCAGTTCCAGTCACTGTAATATGCAAATTACATACATGATCTCATTTTATCCTCCAAAATATGTGGGGTTGAAGACCCTACATGACCTGGTCTGGGCCACCATCTCACTTCCATTGCTTCCTCTCAACTCAAGTCACTAAGTCATGTCCACATGGGTCTTTACCTTTCAGACCCCCGATACTCCTGGCTTACTTGCACCTCAGACTCCTTACCCCCTTAATTCCCTCTTTCTGGAATTCTCCATCACACAACCACGAAAATCTTCACTAACACCCACTGTTATCACTTCCTCCCCTCTTTGGCTTCAACATCGCTTCTCAGAGCCATCTTCCTGGACCACTTTATATGAAAAATCCCCACCTACTCTTCCTGTCTTCATTATGGCCAAGCATCTTTGTTTATTTGCAAGATAATATGATTTTACAGTGTGTGTGTGTATTTTTTTTTTAATTTGCCTGCTTTTTTAGTTTGTATGTGTTTGTTGTCTGCCTTCCCCTGCTCAACAGGTAAGCAATCCCAGAGTAGCGACTGTATTTGACTCCTCCATCACATTGCCTGGGTTCCCATCCTGCCTGTTTCATACCTAAATGCATAACCTTAGCCCCCAACGTCTTCTTCTATAAAAAGGCAATAACGGCAACCCCTACCTCGTAGCCTGTGCAAAGAGTCCATGAATTCTTAGACAAGAACTCGGCACAAAGCTAGTTGCTTTATGAGTGTTTGTCAGGGTTGTGGGTGCATTTATGGCTGTTTCTCCTTAGTCCCAGCTCCTGGCCTGGTATCTGGCATATAGTAGTTACTCAATAAACGTTTGTTGGGCGAATTCTAATCCTTCGTACGTATTGTCTATACTGGAAATCGCAGTCAAGTGAAACTTTCTTAATTGGCATTAGTGGGGGTGGTTGGAGAATGTGGCCAATGCAAACTAATACAAACACAGAATAATTGCCTCTTAGGGAGTCTGCTTCAATGAATAGAAAAGGACAACCTGTAATTCCCTTGCTTTTCTCCTTTTGTATGGGAAAGAATGAATCCCGGGTGCTTTGGAATTATTTGTTCTCTTAAATAGTGTAAACATCACTGGGACCATCTGTGTGCATTATTGATTTTCCCATTTAGCTCATTCCTTTTAGATGGTGCACACATGCCTTGAGCTGAAAAACCCAACTCCCAGAGTGATGGAACCTAAGGGAACGCTGCCCTCGTACACCCTTTCTGGGCCTGCCTTAACCAGAGATGCTGACCATCTTCAGAAGGTGGCTTTGTGGAACATCAGAAGAAAGCTGCTTTCTTCCTCGAGCATAGACTCTGACAAGATGGCCACTGTCTCATAAGATCATGGTTCTGGCGTCTCATGCCTGGCCATCAGTCCAGTCTGCACTATTTATAAGCTGTATAATCTTGGGACAAATCACTGAATCCCTCTGTGCCTCTGTTTTCTCATCCATAAGATGGGTGGGTATGAATTAAAGCACAGAAAGTATCTGGCACGATGCCTACCCTATGACTAGTGTTTCCAAAATATGTCAGTGGTTATTATTTCTAAAATGAATATCGGTCATACCTGACCCTGTGGATAAAAAATAGACTTTGGGAAAAAAGGTCCAACCACAGCTCTGACACCTACATGCTAGATAGGAGCCTTGGTGCAAGTTATTCAACATTGTTGGACCTCAGGATCGCTCAGGGGAGCAATGATAGGAGTGGCACCTGTCAGAAAGGGTTGTCAGAAGAATTAAGTTAAAACACCATATGCAGGGATGTCTGGGAGGCTCAATGGTTGAGCATCTGCCTTTGGCTCAGGACATGATCCCGGGGTCCTAGGATCAAGTCTGGCATCAGGCTCCCTGTGAGGAGCCTGCTTCTCCCTCTGCCTGTGTCTCTGCCTCTCTCTGTGTCTCTCATGAATAAATAAATAAAATCTTAAAAAAAACAAAACACCATACACAAAGGTCCATGGCTAAGACACAGCCACTGGGAGCCATCAGCAGTAGCCACATATGAAGTTCAGAGATCGCATGAAGGTGGATATTTCCATCGTTGTACAAAGGAGCCTCCCAAATAAGCTGTATAAACATTCAACAGTACTTGGTAAGCGTCTGTGGGGTAGCAGAGCAAATGCATGTGCACACAACCAAGCTTTGGTGCCCATGTTTGCTCAGCGCTGGGTTAAGGAAACCATCCTTTCTGAGGTTGGTGAGGGGCAGCCAGGATGGCACGAGGTCAGAAAGTGCAAGAAACCGATGGGGGAAAGTAAGCAATG
Organism: Canis aureus; assembly: GCF_053574225.1. Taxonomy (NCBI): domain Eukaryota; kingdom Metazoa; phylum Chordata; class Mammalia; order Carnivora; family Canidae; genus Canis; species Canis aureus. Next base: position 44,045,472 of record NC_135618.1, read on the forward strand.
GGGTATAGTCAGAACAGTGGGCAGGCTGGGTAGGAGGAAAGACTGCCAAGGAAGGTCAAGACTCCTACTCATGGTCACTCGCCAGGAAGACCACCGCAAGGTTTATGCAAGACTTAACAGATTTTATCCTGATTTTTCAGGTAAGGGAGAGAAGATGTAAATATACGCAGGACTCCCATGACCACACACAAAGCAAAAGCTCAAATCCAAATCCATCTGCTTCCAGGTGGAGCTCCAGCCATACCGCCTTCTTTCTGTCTCTTCCAAACATTGCCTTTACACCCACCTCAGGGCCTTTGCATGTGCTACCTCCATCACTGAGGCTGAACACTCCTCCTCATCTACCCACACCTTTTGCTTAGTTAAACTTTTTCAGCTCTGGCACCACCTCCTCAAGGATCTGAGCCCCCAACCAAGCCAAATCCCCTATCACACACCCTCGAAACCACAATCCTTTTATTATCATCTCCTCACCGCTGCAATTTTACATGCATCTGTGTGATTAACTGATTAATGTGTCTTCCCCACCAGGCAGCAAGCTCTTGAAGGCAGGAACACTGCTAATCTCAGCACACTGCCTGGCCCATAAAATGCATTTAATAAATAAGTATGGAATGAACAAGTGAATACACAGAGAAATTAATGCATGCATGCATGAATGAATAAATGAATGAATGAAATCAATACGTGTGCATGTGATTGGGAGAAAGAAATCAGAAACCAAGACACTAGACCCAACATAGAGATCTCCCCTTTTTGCGAGTGCTCGATATATGCGCAGGGGTACCATGGACAGTTTCCTGGAACTCGGGGGGTTCATGCTGGGCTACGCCAGGGACAGGAAGGAAATGTGTCTGACGGTTTCCTCCTCTGGGAAAAGAGGGCTGGTAGGGTGGAGGGTAGAGGGAGAGGGGAGTCACAAACAATTTCTGCTTTAATTAGAGCTCTGTCGGCTTCAGTTAGCCTGGCTGTTTGTTCCCTTGTGTGTGTCAGGGAATTTGGAACTGACCCCAAACTTGTGAAATAATTAGTACAATAGTGCCGATCTAGCCATTTCTGAAAAGAGTAATTTACTCCCAGCGTAGCCTCCCGGCAGAGCCGCTCATTAATCAAACCAGGCTGCGAACATCAAAGCAGGTCCCCCTTCCCACCGCAGCATCCATCATCCGGCCGTTAGGAGCTGCAGAAGCCTGAACCAATATACTGCCTTTGTTGAGCTGAGCCCACCTCCCGTTGTCACCCACCGCCCGGAGCAGGGGGCGTGCAGCAGCCAACACGGGGGAGGCAGAGCAGGGCCCCTGCCCCTCCTGGTTTATGGAAATCTCACTTGTTTGGGGTATAGACCAAAGGTGGCTTTCAGCATCCGTGGCCTCCTCAGCGCTATGTCCTCCTTGACCACCAGAAACAAAGAACCCACCTAACCATACTGAGCCCTCTTTATCTCTCTCCCTCCTACTGCCTATGTCTACTAAAAATTACCTTCTTCATGTGTTTATTTACTCTTCATTTTCTATTTCTGTCCCTAGAGGGCAAACATCAAGAAGGGGGAAAAAAAAGTTGGCATCTTCATCATGTGAGCCCTGGAGCCCAGTGTGCTGCCCAGCACAGGGGAACACTTTCATTTTTGAATAAGGAAATGTGTGCCTGCTCAGATTTCTCAGCACCCTTAGCTAAATTTTTTTTTCCTGGGCACCTCGGGGGCTCAGTGGTTGAGCATCTGCCTTTGGCTCAGGTCATGATCCCGGGATCCTGGGATCATGTTCTGCATCAGGCTCCCAACAGGGAGACTGTTTCTACCTCTGCCCTTCTCTGTGTGTCTCTCATGAAAAAATAAAATCTTTTTTTTTAAGTGTTTTTTTCATCCCAAAAATCCCATAACCCCTTCCCTAAAACTGTTGGTCTTAAAAACATCCTGCCCCAGGGTACATTTATGTGTTTACATTTCTTGGTCTCTCTATTGAACTATTAGTCCCTTGTAATTAGTTATCTGTCACCATGTAACATTTATGCCTAAACATAGGGGCTTTCAATCGTTCACATTTATTATCCCGCAGTTCCTGTGGGTCTGGAATCTGGGTGCTTTGCTACACAGTTGCTCATAAGGTGGCCATCAAAATGTTGGCCGGGGTGAGGGTCTCATCTGAAAGCTTGACTGGGAAAAGATCCATTCCAAACTCATTCAGTAGTTGTGGTCGGGGTCCGTTCCCTCAAGAGCTATCAATTCTCTGCAGCGCCAACCATGCTTCATCAAAGCATGCAAACTGGGAAGGTGCTTGGAAGAGCCTTCTAGAAAGACAGAAGTCAGAATCTTTCATAACCTGCCAACAGAAGCCAGATCCTTTCCACATTGCCAATTTCTATTGGTTCAGGGCAGGTTACTTGGGAAAGGATTACACAAAGCCTTGACTACCAGCAAGTGAGGATCACTGGAGGAATCATCTATAGTTCTTCCTATCATAAAATAATAGACACATTTGTACATGAATGTTCAGTATTTGCTGTCTATAATAACCCCAGACTGGAAATAATCCAAGGGCCTCTCAATGATGATGTAGGTGAAAGTAAATTATGGAACTTGCATTGTAATAAAATGTCACATGTTGGAGCAAAAGGGAGGGAAACAGTGGAAAATGTGCATTAACCTAAACTATGTAAACATTTAAACATAAAAAAATTATAAACCAAATGAGGGGCACCCTGGGTGGCTCAGTCAGTCAAGTGTCCAACTCTTGGTTTCAGCTCAGGTCATGATCTCAGGGTTGGGGGATCAAGCCCTGCATTGAGCTCCACCCTCCATGGGGGGCGGGGTTCTGCTTAAGATTCTCTCTCCTTCTGCCCTTCCCTTTTACTTATTAAAGATAAGTAAACTCTTTAAAAATAAAGAAGTAAAAATAAACGGAATGGTAAGATGCTTCCAATCCAAGCATAAATATTTTTAAAATCTATAATTTACGTAAATTTTATGAAAATGTTATTTTGTAAACATATTAAAATACTTCTCTTTTCTCCCTTAAATATATATATATATATATATATATATATATTTCCTAGCATGTATATCAAAATGGCCTTTGCACTAGGGAGGAGGGGGTCTCATCAAGGAGAGGTTTGAGTCCCTGCCATCTTGCCAATAAGCTTATTTAATTCCCCCACTTTTGATCATAGTCTCAGCCTAGCTAGGATTTAAAATCTATTCTGCATTTTCTGTTTTTGTTGTTTAACCGGGAAGGATAAAAAGGGAGATTCATAAATTATATAGAATCACTTTTCCCCATGAAATAATTCTGTTTGGTTTCTGAATGGATGGATGTTTTTTGCTCCCTGGTTGGATTCTAACTTATTCCAAGAATCAATTTAACTTTGTCCTCCTGTGTCCTCTCCTTTGGCTTTTACCATCCTTCCGAACCGATGTCTGATGACCATAATCATGACTTATTTCTTCCTCTTATCTCCCCAAAGTCTAGTACAGACGTTGGGCACAACGTGATGAGTTGGAGCCCGCCCAATCTCAGTCACACTATAGCGTCACCCTGTGAGTTTTTAACTCCATGGTCCATAACCAAGTTGGAACTGAAGCTTACAGTTTTATTTTGTATTAATACTTAGTGGATGCCTACCTTGTGTTTTTTTTTCTTTTTTAATTAAATGAGGCTGTGACAGTATCTGTCTCAAAGGAGAGAGGGAGGAAGGTACAGAAATTATTAATCACTTACTGTGTATGGTGACTTGCATGAAGTATTTATGTATTTCTTTTCATTAATGCTCACAAAGGCCCCGTGAGAGAAGTATCGAAATACCTCACTTTACAGATAAGAGAAAGTGAAGTTCAGAGAGATTAAGCTATTTGTCCAAATAGGCTCAGCTGGTAAGGGAAGAATAAGAGCTTTATTCCTTTTTTTTCAGACTCCAAGGCCCAAATCATCTTACTATCATTTGGTATTTTAATGGAGAGAACATTGATTCCGTATCATTAACAGAAAGTTCTGCACCAGGACTAAGATGCTATGTTTAATACTGAGTCTACCTTAGACTTGTGGAAACCAGGGTTTCTCACTCAAGGCATCATTGACATTCAGGGCTGAATAACTATGGAGGCTGTCCTGTGCACTGTAGGGAAGTTAGCAGCATCTCCCGCCTGCACCCACTCAACGCCAGGTGCATACCCATCCCCAGTTGTGACAACCAAAAATGTCTCCAGACATTGTCAAATGCTCCTTGGCATGGGATACAAAATCACCCCCAGTTGAGAACCACTGGTTGAAGAAGAAAATACTTCTTTCAGTAATACTGAGCATGATCTTTAAAAAAAAAAAAAAAGAATATACCAGAATGTTTACATATTGCTGCATTCACTGTTCTACAGATAATAAGATAAAGCTCTCAACCATACTTAATAATTGGTTTAGTTTAGTTATTTCAAGGAGAAGGACTCTACTTTGAATCAGAATTACCTGGTGTCCATGACTATCCCTAATTGCCCAGGATAACATAGACATAGTCAGCTTTAAACCTCACCCCTGCCACTCAGGTGGCTATATGAACTTTAACAAATCACATCAACTCTCTGAGCCTGAGCTGTCTCACCTAAAGTGGAAATAATGATACCTGCATATACCATGATGGTGTATGAATTCAACAAGAGCATGCGAGGAAAGTGCTTCACTTAATGAATACTCAATAAACCAGTCATCTTGCCTTCCATCTCTTCCCTTCCACTCCCTCCCTGGTCTACACAATAGGTTCTAGACTGCCCCTTGGTAGCAGTGTACTTATCCTTGGGCTAGAATAACTCTGCTGAGAGCCACAGCATGGCAGCCAATAACCTCCATCCAGTGGTTAACCAATTCACCAGATGTTTCAAACTTGTCTATTGGCCTGTTCAGTAGTATATCGTGGGTCATCTTAGTTTTAAAGGTATGAACCACAGCGTGAAAATAAATGAAGACTATCAAATGAGAATGAGAAAATACGATTTAGACAGAGCTCACTGTAGCAAAGGAGTCAGCCGGCATCCCCTACATTTAGCAGAGACTCACAGGCAGGCAGAGGAGAGGGAAAAGCTTTTACATTAGAGAAAAGGGGAAGGTTTTGGGTATGGAGACAGTTGGCATGGGGGAAGCTGGAGACAAGCTAGGAAGCAGGACAGCTGTGTCATTGGTTAGGGGAGCATATTAGACTTTTTCTGGTTTGTCCTAAGTTGGAAGTAAGATAAAAAAAATTAGGGAAGCCATCAGGTATTGATCAAGTCTGGCCATTTGGGGCCAGTCACTACAGAGGTTACAGTTTGGCTTCCCAGGCTGGTTGCTGCAGGCAGTGGGTCCGAATTCTATTTTCACATACAGTCTGGCTGTCATCCCTTCATTCATCAGAGAGACATTCAGGGTCTTGCAATGAATTCTCTTCTTTCCTTTGTAAATTCCCCAAGCTTTATGGGGTCACTTTCTATTGGAAGGAAGTTTGATACTCAGGAGGAAAAAAAGAAATCTGGCCTTAGAATCAGGAGACTCTGGCTAGTACTAAGAATCTAATTTGTGAGGTGACTTTAGGCAAGTTTCTTTACTTCTGTGGGTGCCAAGCTGTACTTTGGGGATATCATCTGTAAACTGGTGCATGTAGTAATTGCCTCAATTATCTCAAAGGGATAGTGTTATTAGGGTCCCAAGCAGACATCACAGCAGGGTAATGTTTAATGAATGGATAGTTACAGAAGAAGGAGCAGGATCTATGGAAACCAGTAAAGCAGAGTCCAGTAGCCTGAGGGTAGCTACAGAAGGAGCTGACACTAGCCTTATGTCTGAAGAAGCAAGTGAGGGAGGGTGTAAAAGTGTTGTGTGATAGGAACTGTGGCCTTCAGAGGAGGGAACAGAACCACCTCACAGTGTCCTGGCAAAGGAAGAACCTAGAAAGGAATAAATATCCAGAAAAGGTGGTTCTTCCTTGTGTGAGTATCCATGCAAATGCATGTGAGCCTTCAGAAATTTAACCTCTTTCAGAAGGTAAATCATAGGGGGATGAATGTCCCCCTTCCTTCCCCTGATCACCATCATCACCACCACCATCATCATCATCACTATCATCTATCTGTCGATAACTAGAACTTGAGCTCCAGTGGTGGGAGACAACTGCAACTATACTTCAGTTTCCTCACCTGTAAAATGAACATAATATATGTATATTATGTTCACCTAAATTATAGTGTTGTGAAAGCTAAATCAGATAGAATGCAAAGCTCTTAACAGTATGTAGTAAGCACTCAATAAATGGTAGTTACGGTGATTGTTGTCTCTGTAAGTATCACCATCATCTCCATGATTGTCATGATTGTCATCAGCATCATAAGTATCATCATCACCACCACCATCATCATCACCAACATCACCGTCATCATCACCATCACCACCATCATCACCTTCATCATCATCACCAACATCATAATCATCATCACCATCATCACCAACATCACCAACATCACCATCATCATCACCTCACCATCATCATCATCACCATCACCATCATCAGCATCATCATCGCTATCATCACCACCATCACCATCATCACACCGTCACCACACCATCATCATCACCATCATCATCATCATCATCATCATTGTCATCACTACCATAGTCATCATCATCATCATCACCACCACCATCGTTGCCATCTGTGCCACATCAGAGGTCTCCTGAGAGCTTACAATTTGTAAAAAGTAACCAGAGTTCAAACTACATCCCCAAAGCTAAATTTTCTGGAGTTATTACTGTTGTTATATTGTCATTGTTGTCTACTTGTTTCTGTCTTGGTATCGCGGAGTCTTTTTGTAGGACTTCATTGGATATTCTGACCTGGCCGCAGTCATAGGAGGGATCAGAAAAGAAAGATGTCCTTTTGTCACTGCTGAGCCACTGTTCTCTTTTAAAAGAGAATAATTGAGCCACCACTTCTTTCCCAAACCCAATACTGTGATAAGAGCAGTATTAAACACAATGGTGAACATTTACTATTTACAGTGTGCTAAGCTTTTTGCAAACATTCATCCATTTAACCAACACAATAAGCCATTGAGGAAGGTATGATTGCAATTCCCATTTGACAAATGAGGAAACTGGAGTTTAGAGAGACTAACTTACTTGAGGTCACTGGCAACGATGGTGCCTGTCACACGGAAAGCACTCAAAAACAGTGACAGAGGCAGGCAGAGAAAACCAAACCCAGGCATTCAGAGCCAAGCTCATAACCACGCGGCCACACTACCCCCTGCTTAGTGAGAAGTCCCCAAGGGAGACGTTATATTGTCACTCTCTGAGTAGCTGGATGTTATTTTTCTTAGGGCAGCTCTTCTGTTATGACCACAGAAATCTTCCCCTGCTGTGCCCCTAGCCCCGTCTTCATCCATGTTGAGCATCAGTGGTCAGCCACTCGATGACAAATCCTTCATGGTTATTCAGGACGTAACGATAATAAACCAGGTGTTCCTGAGCTTTATTGTCTTGCCTCCTTCCTTTTCACCTCCCTCGCTGCACAATCTAATTGTCTGGTTCCCAAAACAAGCTCATCTTTATCTAAAACACTATCTGAGACACTGCCAGTCAACAGGAAACACAAGAGATTTTGTACGATTTTGCAAAAGACCTCCCTGATACCAGGCGAGGTGTACGGTCAGGGCTGCATGGCTCCAGGTCCAAGGGGAGGATGCACCTGTGTGGTCTGTTTCCTCGTCTTTGGAATTCCTCTCTATTTCTAAGCTGGCCAACTAACATCTGCATATTACCAGGTAAATAAAATTTTGAGGGGAGCAGAGTTACCCAATTAAGGGCTCCAGGTGAAAAGAAGGTGATAAAACGCTCCATTTCAGCAAGAGTGTCTTTATGGAAACGGCACAATTTGCTCACTGGTTGCATGTAAATGAGATGTGCAGGCACCATAATTACATCACCTGGCCCTCTTGCTTCAGTGCAGAAGTTGATGGGTCTTTGGTCTGTGGACACTTTGGAGAAGGGGCTCCCCTTTGGTCCCCCCAAACCAAGAGGGGGTGATCCCAGCAGGGTGTGCTTAGCTCCACCTCTGGGCCTGCAAACCATTCATTCTGAACCCCAAACTGTCACACGGCTCCCCTAATGAGGGTGTGCATCTTTGGCAGCCTCGGGACAGCAGTAACTTAGTTCATGACACATTCTGGGTGTTTTATGTGCCTGCTCCATAAAAAAAGAAATGCGCCGTTTCCATAGCAATGCGGGGTCTTTCGGGCAGCCCCGTTGTGACAGTGAGATCCCCTGCGTTCTTCTGGGAACTGTTCTTTTTGCTTCTCTGGAAGCTCTTAAATTGTCCCCTCAGCACTGTCCTCTGCCCCCATTTCAGAGAGAACCAAATGGCACAGGTTTGCCAGCCTGATGATTCAGCTTGAGTCATTCTCCAAGGTGCTCAGAGCTTCCAGTACAAACCCTGGCAAACCTGAACCAGACGAGAGAAGCTTGGATCAGAATGGAGACAAAGCACTGCAAGGAAGGACACAGCCCAACAGCAGGCGATACTGGTCATGTCAATCTACAGCCTGCAGAGCTCTGGCAGAGATGGGCTGGGGCGCAGAAGAACCAGTTCTAGGGCCAACTCGGCCACTAACCCTCAGCACCCAGTAAATGCTTCCAAGCCTTGTTCTGGTCCTTCCTCCAAGCGTCTCCGGATACATATCATTAACCACTGTCCAACCTTTATCCGTGGTTTACACGTAGCTGTAGATAAACACAGGTCCTGGCCTGAGCAGGTGCAGGGTGCATCGGGAAGCCGCCCATGCTCCGAGAGCCACCCTGCTTTCCGCACCTCGCTCCACTCACCAGCATGTTCCCACAGCGCCAGCCCAGGTGTGGGCAACTGCAGAACATCGTGGGGATCTTGTTATGCCCAACCGGTGACATTCCAGTCATTTCTGAGATGTGAAAGGACCCCACTGAGCATTTTCTCAGCCTGCCCTAGTGAACCAAACTCAGGGGCAGGAGACTTTGACACTATGGTGTGAGAGCTGTCTAATTCCCCTCGGCCCTTGTTTGCCCATCCACGAAAGGGGATGGCTGTTCCTTCCTTGAACTGTTACTTATTGGGACCCCCACCCACCCATGCTCCTCATTGGGGTCCCTCCTTCCTCTCCTGTGGACCGCCCACCCATCCCAGACAATGCGTCAGACAGTGGTCCTGTCACTCTCCAGATACCCTCCTACTATTTCCCCCATCAACTTCTGGAAAAAGAGTCCAATGGCCCTACTCTATGGTATCCGGCCCCTGCTCATCTCTCAGCCTCCCCTCCCCTCTGCTCTTTCTCCCCCCTAGGCTTGTCCTGCTGCTACATCCCTGAAGCTCCCTATGCCTACCTTGTTCCAGGACACTTAAGCCAGTGCTCCTCCCCGTGACTGCACATCAGAACCACCTAGGAAGCTTCTCAAGACGGCGCCACCTGACCAGAGCTCCTGGAGAGCCTAATGTCATTGGTCTGGGAAACCAAGTCATGATAATTAGTAGCCAGTGTTGAAAGTTGAACCCATCACCAGATTATAATTGCCCATTCATACATAACCATGGTTATCTAGACTAGCAGGGTTTTGTTTTCTGTTTTCTGGGTGGTTGGATTTCAGGTACAGAAGTTTAATTTATTCAAACCCCTCAGTTCATGACACGGTGCCACCACTGTGCTGGGGAAAGTTCCCCTTTTGTTTTCTTTCTTTATTCCTCTCATTACTAGTCCCCAAATCATCCCACTGTTTGTTGTGTGTCCTTTCGTTTGTGGGTCCATAGATTGCACATCATTGGTTTGTGTCCACCATGTTTAATCGCCTATGTGGTAGAGGGCTACTGATTTCACTCCGTGCCTTTCCTTTTCGTACCCAGCACTGTTTTTAAGGGCACTTCATGTTGCCACTAGAAAGTCTGATCATTATTCTCATGTTTCACAGAATTCCATGACATGTATCCCCCGTGTTCACCTGTCTCCTCCTCCAGGGACCACACCAGCACTGCCACCAACTCCCACCTCACAATGTCAGAGTAAATCACTCCACATAGCCCTTTTGGAACTCAAATGAAAACACATACCCAGAAATGCAATTTTCAAGAAATAGGACACCTAAATTTTTATTTTGACCTACCAAGTGTTATCAAACTGTTCTCCAAAATGGCTGCACCAATCTATATTTCTGGACCCATGTTTCCTTTGTTTATTACAGTCTTTAGGGGGCCAAAGGATCTCTTTGGGAATCTGATGAGACGCTGGGAAACTTTTCTCCAGGAAAAGTAACTAGTATCATAATTAGTGCAAAAACTATTTATTGAAAAAAAAATAAATTTATTTATCCAGATATTAGTATTAGTCTATTTGATTTTTACAACGACCTTTAAAAGTAAATATTACTATTGCTTTAATTGAGAGAACACTTACATAACATACAATTAACTATTTTAAAGTGTACTATTTAGTGATACTGAATGTATTCACAATGTTGGGAAGCCACCATCTCTCTCTAGTGTCACATTTTTCCATCACCCAGGTGAACACTCTTTATTCTAAGTAATCACTCCCATCTCCTTCCTGTCAAGACCCCTGGCAATCTGTCTTTATGGATTTAACCATTCCAGATATCTCATATAAAAGGAATCATATAACATGTGACCCTTCAGGTCTGGGTTCTTTTACTTAGAATAATATCTTCAAGGGCACCTGGGTGGTTCAGTGGTTGAGTGTCTGCCTTTGGCGCAGGGCATGATCCTGGGGTCCTCGGATCAAGACCTGCATCAGGCTCCCCACAGGGACCCTGCTTCTCCCTCTGCTTGTGTCTCTGCCTCTCTCTGCATCTCTCATGAATAAATAAATAAAATATTTTTTAAAAAGAATAATATCCTCAAGCTTCATCCAAGTTGCAGCACGTAGCCTGTACTAGCTCATTCCTCTTTGGGGCTGAGTAATACTCCATGTATAGATCACAATTTGTTTATCCATTCATCTGTCAATACACATTTAAGTTGTCTCTACCTTTTGACTGTTATGAATAACACTTCTTTAAACATGCATTTACAGTTTCTGTGCAGATAATATATTTTCATCCCTCTAGAAGTGAAAGCGTTGGGTCATACAGTCACTGTACATTTAACTTTCTAAGGAAACACCAAATTGTTTTCCACAGTGGCTGCGCCATTTCACATTCCCGCCAGCAGCACAAAAGGATTCTTATTGCTCTGCATCCTTGTCAAAAGATATTATTTTTGGTATACATATGTATATATATCAAAATTGGTAAGCCTCTACCACATATATATAGTCATCTTCATGAGTAGAAGTGGTATCTCATTGTGGTTTGGGTTTGCATTTTCCTAATGACCAATGACATTAAGCCTTCTTCACATGCTTCTTGAACATTTGTATATCTTCTTTAGAGAAATATCTATTCAGGTCCTGAGCTAGATATTAGTATTACGCTCACTGTATAAATTAAGGAATTGAGGCCAAACTGAGGGATCAGAACCAAGATAACCGGCTGGCAGAGCCAGTGGATGGGAAAGCCTCATTGGGGTCCTCAGTTTTGCAGGGAGAGTCACTGACCACCCTCTACCCCAGATTGCATAGACTGCAGCTTCAGAATTGTGCATTAGACCGGGGGTCTGGCCCAAGGTGAGGTTTGTTGCTTCTCAGGATATACTTGAATAAATAAATACAGTGACTATAAATCCCTTCAGAGCTACCTTTACCTCAAAATACACCACTTTCTCACACAAGGAGCCCAGAACTCGTACTTCAGATGCTGTGTGCACTCCAGCACAGCTCCAGAGCTGCCCCCACCTGCCTCCAGCAAACAAGGCCTCTGTGCAGTGCCTCATGGGCACCGGGTGGAAGCCTGTACTGGAAGCCTGGATGTCTACTCCAGGGTGTTATTACATCTGGATCAATTCTTAATCTTTCAGTTTAGCTTTGAGCTGCTTGGTGACCTCGGACAGATCAGGTATAAATCATTTCACCCTGCCCAGGTAAGGGGCGTCTTGGCTGTGACCCCGTGACTTCTGAGACTTTCTTACAGGCCAACCCTCCTCTGAAGGTGACATGTGCTTCTCAGCCGTGACCCATTCCAAGGCAAAAAGATTTGAGGGCTTTAGTGAAAGGTGAAATAAACAACAGGATGTCACCTCTGCCCTTGTTCTCGATAGAAAGAGGCCATGTGTGTCACCCACAAACACAGTACCTCAGTGCTGAGGGTGACTTTTCAGAACATCGTGAGGCTGGTCTGCATTATTGAATTAGTTCAGTATGGATTCATGGATATTTATTTTACTCTTTGGGTTATAACCCAATAGTATCATTATTAATTTTATTGCTTAAATTTTTCCAATTTAGTGACTAAGAACAGCATCAGGTTGGCTCTTAAGTCCCTTTGACCTGCCATCATCCTTTTACTTTCCTCCTCCTCCTTCTCCTCCTCCTCCTCCTCCTAGCACTTTCTTACTTTCTGGCACTACAAGATGCTCCATTTCAATCCCTATGGTCTCTGCCCCAGCCCTAGATTCAGGCATTTCTCTAAGGAATCTTGGTTCTTTAGTTAGAGAATGATATTTAAAACCAACATCTGGGCATTAGTTACATTTTAATGAATCTACTCTTAATAACAATTCCTGATATATTTCCCTTTTGAATAAAACTACCGCCTAAAACACTACCCAGCATCAAGCCTGGTACTAATCTTTGTATATAAATGCATAAACTATCTCCTTCAATCCTCACAAATCCTAAAAGGTAGATCTTAGTACCCACCACCATTTGACTAATGGAAAAAGCGAGACTCGGAGACATCCATTAGCTCTTCCACACTCACACACCTGGTAAGTGGGGGAGTTGGGTCTGAAAGCAGGGCTAAGGTTGAAATAAATGCTGGATCAGTCATGTCTAGCTGTTGAGCATCTCCATTGTCTCTTCTAAAGATGGAGCTATGCTAAACGCAGTATTTTAGGAGGTACCACCCCTAAAGCATTTACCACAGTGTCTAATATATAGGAAGAGCTCAAGTAATGTTAACTATTATCAGTATTATGACTTGAATCCTTGACACCTAGAAGAGTGCCTGACATGACACATTTGAATGAATTCATTGGAACAAACAGTAGGCTCGGCAAGTGGAGCCCATAGAACTCTCTTCCCCACTCCAGGATTAATATATGCATCCTGCCCATCTCTCTGGTGCCCTCCTGCTGTTACATTCACCTGGCCACTCAGTCCCCCACAGCTCCTCATTTCCCCAGGACGGTGTCTCCATGGAGCACCCCCACGAAGAGGATGCCGTTGTGATAAATGGTTCTGCTGGAACTGCAGGGCACTGTGAAACTCCAGCCTCATACATCACAGGGCTATCAGGACTGGCACTATGATAATGTATTATGTGAGTACATCATCAGAACGCTGTCACTCTGGTGACGGATTCATCAACAGATGGGGCTGTCGTAAAACGGAAGGAGGAGAGTGTGTAGGAGGAGGGGAAATCCTCTGTCTGATGAGGAGGAGGTCTTAACAGTGAAATACAAAGTGTACCAGCCATTCTAGCTGATAAATGCTGAGAGTGCCATGGGGGCGGGAAAGATGGCACAGCACTGCAGTGGATGGATTTTGAGCCTGCAGACCTGGAGCTGTGGGGTCTGGTCATGACTCACCTCATGGCTCCTACCAAGCCTTCTTGACCTTTCTCCTCATCTATAAGGTGAGTATACTAGCCCTGATTGGTGTATCTCGAAGAATATTCCATAGGATGCTAGTCCTATGAGCTACTCAATGAAAATTCTGAGGTTAACATAGTTATGGAAGTTTATTCACTCTGAAACCTCATCAAGATAGAAGTATACTAATGTTAATCGTGTTTCTTCAGTAGAATTTACAGTGAGTCCCCTTTCTCGAAATAATTTGACAATGTAATACTTATTTTTGACCTGATACATATAAACTCATTATTCTGTGGTAATGCTGCGTTCAGTGGCCTCCAAGATCCCTTTCTCTTCTAGAAATGCAGTGACAGGAGCAAGGCTTTGGATTCTGACAAACTTGGATCCAAGACCTGGAACTTCCAGCTAGGAACTTAGTAAGCTTGAGTGAATAATCTCACCTCTCTGTACCATTGCATATCCACCTGTAGAAAAAGGGAGCTAGCCCTCAGCTCAGGGCTGTCACCAGGACTACATGAACATTACCTACCCTAATACTCAGCCTGGAGCAACTTACATTCACAAATTGATGGCTCTTATTTTTGACGGAAGGAGCCAACATTCACTGAGTACTGCTGAAAAGTGAGTCACTGTCCCAAAGGGCTTCACATCACTGACCTCATTTAATCCACAAAATGACCACAAGTCACAGGCATCACTAGAAAAGTATCCTCCCTATATACATAAGAAGCTGAGGCTTGAAGAGGTGAAATGATCATGTCTATGGGAACAAGCATGCGGAATACCAGGTTCAGCAACATCGGGTGTCAGACTTCAAAGCCTCTGGGCTAACCCGTTGTTATTGTGCACCCCCTACCAGAAATTAGGAGACTCTATGGAGGCTTGATCTCATTAGGACCAGAATACAAATCCACCCTGAATCCTAACTACTGAACTGCGAAGTCCATTGGCTGTACCTCAACCTTTTAAAGATGGACAGACTTTGAAAAAAAAAAAAAACTCAGTTTGGCGGAAAGTTTTGCTGTCAGAAGGATGAGGGATTCATATGTTACCATGCTACTATGGTATTATTACCATGTCTTAGAATATCACCTTCAGTGAATTCTCCATGGCTTTCAGGTCTGACATTATGATGGCAAGGAGGAAAGTGTGTGTTATAGTACCTGGGGAAATAGTTTTATACTCTCACCTGCCTTAGGACTTATACAGCGAACTGGTTTGCTCCTCCATGGAATGAGCTATGGTTTGCCCAAGTGCAGTAGGAGCTGGACAACAAATGGATTCGAGCAACCCTCATGGTATAGCTACTTCCCCACGAAGGACAAGCGCAGCAGTGACCTGCACAATGGACAGAAACACTAATGGAACTCAGAGTCAGAATACCTGGCTTGTTGACTCACTAAGCAGTCTTGTGACCATTAGGAAAGCATATTTTCTTAAGGCATCGGTCTCCTCATTTTAAAAAATATTTTATTTATTTGAGAGAGTGTGAGAGAGCAGCACAGGCAGAAGGAGAAGCAGACTCCCCACTGAGCAGGGAGCCCAATGCAGGGCTCGATCCCAGGACCTAGGATTATGACCTGAGTCAAAGGCAGACACTAAACTAACCGAGCCACCCAGGCGCTCCAGTCTAATTTTTTAAAAGGAATGATCTAAGCCAAACTATCTCTGGGGTCTCCTCCAATTCTGCATTCTGGGATTTTCTGAACATTAAGCTGCGTACTCACATCATTTGCAAAGTTCCATACTAGAACAAAGGAGGCCCAAACACTAGTGGGATGAAATATCATATCAGGTCTCAGGCACTGACATGCACCAAGTAAAAATGCTAACACCACAGATCTGGATATTCACCCTGTAATGGTGAGATTTAATTTCAGCGGAGAGAGCTTCCATATCACATAATGGTGTATCATTGCACTACGTTTTACTTCCCCTAGCAAATAAAGTATACAGGAAAAAAAATGAAAAGAACATACATTGTTTTATTGTCTTGTGAAATTGCTGGGTTTCAAGCCAATAGAATGCCTTAATGCTCAAGTTCTCAAGGGTGATACAAAGTGCAGAGCATCTCTGTTTGTGAAGCTAAATTTAATAAACAGAGTAATCCCCTGGCAGGCCCTGGGATTTTTCTAATATCCTGATGGTGTCAAGGGACAGGGGCTTGATCTGTGAAAAATAGCATAAGACCTTACAACCAAGACTTACTAGAAACTATTGCCCTTTAATTGAGGCACGTGCTTTCCACAGGTGGTGGTGCTGAATTGGAAATCACTCTAATTGCATGTGCAATGGTCCCTGGGCCTCGGGGAGGGGTGCAGTTCACAGTCACGATGCTGAGCCAGCATCTCCAGGTCCAGTACTGCCCAGCCCTGGCTTAGGATGCGAAGACCACTGTCCTTCCTCAGCTATGAAGACATCCCCGTTCCCTACCCCTTCAGGGTACTTGAAATGCATACCAACAACACATCTGCTAAGTCATCTCAGAGCATGGTGGCAACATCTCTATATACAAAATTCACAGTTTTTGTTACATGCAGGTTGCATGATAAGAGCTTTACAGAAAATACCACCCATTCTAGGTCAGGGCCCCTGAGTTGGGGAATTCTCATGCAAGTGATTTATTCACAGAGCACCCCCAGGAGAAAAGGAATGAGACAAGAAAGGTGAAATAGGAGCCAAGAACCCAGGCAAGGGTGAGGAGGCCAGATTCCGTGTGACGCTTGGGGAAGCTTAGAAATCACAGAAGCTCCACAGAATCAGTTCCACCTTAAGACAAAGGGCAGCCCTTTTGTGTCCCATGTTGGTCAGTCATTGACTGGGGACTTCCCAGAGGAAAGGATACACCCCTCCAGATGGTCCCCATTAGGCTCAGGGCCATTCTCTGGAAGAGGGCAGGAACAATCACACATGGGGTCTGGGAGATGGGCACTCCAGCCTGCCACAGAGGATCTGAACACAACCACAGCAGCTCCACTACACTATAGTGCCTTACCCAGATTCCCCAATATTTTTTTTTACCATTTTCTGGCACCCTGTCCCAGTTACTGCTACAAAAACAAGTCATTCGCAAAGCTTTATGGTTTAAAGCAAGAACAATCCTTTACTTTGCTCATGATTATGCACCCTGGGCAGGGCACAGTGAGGGAGGCTCATCTTGGTTCCTGGCAACATTGGCCAGGGGCGCTCAACGGGAAGACCTACTTTCAAGAAGGCTCACTCACATGGTTGGCTAACTAGTACCGGCTGTCAGTAGGAGCTTAGCCAGGGCTAACGGCTGGAGTTCTTGCTTCTCCTTCCATGGGGCTCCACATGGCCCAAGCTCCTTTAAAGCCTTGTGGCTGGTTTCTAAGGGCAAGTCTTCCAAGAAAAGACTCTACGACCTTTCACAGTCCTGTCTCATGAGCTATAAAGCATTCCTTCTGCTGGTGCCCCTTCGTCAAGGCAGTCACCAGGGCCTCAAGTCAACAGATTATTTCTACCTCCTGAAGGGGAGCAGCAAAATCCTCAAAGTGCTCTTGTGATGGGAATGAATGCTGTGGCTGCTTTTGGAAAGCACTGACTTTGCAACATACACGCCCTCACCACCTTCCGTGGCTGATACTTGAGACACTTTGGAGACCCGCAGACAGACCCAGAAGGGCCCAGGAGTGTAGTCCTCCTAGCACAGCTCTGCCAATGCCTAATGAGCAGGAGTACAAAGCTCCCTGTTGCAAGCAGAGGCAAACACAGAGGTGCCAGGTGCATTCCAGAGGGTCCCTGCCAGAGCAGGTTTCCCTGAAACCACATGCTTGTCTGGCTTCTTCCCCTGTCCCCACCCTGCAGTCCTCCATTCACACGAATGCTCCTCCCAGACTCCCCTTCTGGGGACCCTCATCGAAGACACCTTCCCTCTTACGAAGTCATAACACTTCTTCACACTGTCACTTACCTAATATTTAGACAAGTATCACTTTGTAATCTTCCGTTTTATATTGTTTCACAAAGTTCACTATCATCATTTATCTTTATGCTTGATTTCCCAAGCACTAGATTGTGCTGTACCTTATTTATCTCCATTGCCTCCAATTTCTGGAAAATAACATGGGAAGAGAATGAAGGCTTTTGAGCCCTTACTCTGGATGCCAGCCACCGTTCACCTCTTTGCAGTCATTATGCCATCCGGATTCTGGAACAACCCTTATGAAGCAGAGATTATTTTATCAGCCTCGTTTTATAAATGAAGGCTAGGATGTTCAGAGGCAAGGACACTGTGGCGCACCACTCCGGCAGGAGCCAAGAACAGAACATGCTATGTGATAGCGCTCCCAGGAACTGGGGGTGAGCAGCGCCACCTGCTATGGTGCAATATATGGGTTCTTCCCAGAGGGAGACAGGAAGTGCCCTCAGATGATCCAGCTGTGGAGCAGCATAGCGTGGACTGGACCCTCTGCTTACTTTCTCAGTCCTGACTCTCTCTACTAAGCCTAGATGCCTTCTGGCACTTAAGATTTAGAGATTTTCAATCTCTCTTCTTTGACTCTAAGTGGGTTTTGTCAGGTAGTGTGATGATGAAAACATTTTTAATGATCACAAAATAAGCTCGAGAACAGCCTGTCCTCTTGTGTGGTCTGTCTGTGGGGTGGGGACAGGGGTCTCAGCCGGGTCCCAGGGCCACGAGAAGAAGCTCTCTCTTCCAGTGGGCGCTGAGCGGGAAGTCGTCGGGAAAGGAAGGGCTCGCGCCCTGCTGAACCAAAATAATAATAATAATAATAATAATAATAATAATAATAATAATACAAATTGTCTGCCAAGTGAAGCCACGTTTTTTCATTTCTGATTTTCTAGCTGGCTGCCTCACTCTGCTTTCTTTGCGACGGGCACCTCCACAGCTGCGATGAGGGGGGCGACAGGCTCTAGCACGATATCTCCACTCCGCTCAAGTGTCAGCCTCCCAATCTGAAAAATTGAAGTTTCAGTTTCAGAAATTGCTGTTTTCAGAAGTGACATGGTTGGAGCATTGTGTCCTTGACAGAGAAAAGAACCCCCGATGAATTTCCCCTGGGGAACTGACAGCCTCTCCGAGGTGTGAGGAGCCTGGGTATTGAGACCAGGCGGACGTGGGTTTGATTTCTCGGCTCCGACGACCCACCAGCTATGTCACTTCAACTTTGGAAATCTCAGTTTCCTTGTCTGTAAGACAGGGATTCGTTTGACTGTCGTAGAGATAAATGGAGGAACACATACTAATCAAGGAAGTATCTGGAACACACTGGGTTGTCGCGACTATTGCTGTTTTTGCTAAGCATCATGATTATGAAACATAAGGTCACCCTGGATTTCTAATCATCCGTTGTGCTTTGCCATAAAGGAAGAGTCCAGATGACTTCCCTTGTCCCTTAAACTCTTGGATTTGGCCATGATTTTTCTCCTCCCTCATAAACCCCAGCCCTACAAACTGCCTCTCCAAAACACACACACACACACACACACACACACACACACACACGCCAACTAGGGGACGTCATGAAGACACAGCACCCAGGCCAGCTGTGAGAGTCCATGGTATTTCCCAGGGAGGTACTAACAGCACCCAGGTAGTAGCAGGGCTGAAGGTAAGATTGCAAAGAAACAGTCGCCTGCCAGGCAGCACACGATTATTTTTGGAAAGGATCGCAATGCCTTATGACATATTACCATTTATCATAATCCTCAGCACTCGTTATATCCCATAACCCTCTCAACCATCCTACCTGGTAGGTATAATGACCAGACAAAATGACTTGCCCAAGGTCACACGGACAAATGGCCACTAAGTGGAAAGAGGTCAGGCCCAGGCCCAGTTGCGTTTGCCTCCAAACCTGGTGCCCTTGCCACTTTACCTTTCTGCCTCCCAGCATTGTCTGAGCATTGAATAGCAGACACTCCTCCCACAGCTGGCTGATTCTAGGGCAGATAAGTAATAACCCAGCAGGTCCCACCAGACATTGCTGAATTTCACATGTTGAAGCAGAAAGAGTTTGAGTGGGAGGCAAGTCCTCTCCCCACCACCACTCCGGGAGCCTGACACACATCCCTGTGCTCACAGATGTCACCATTAATGTCCTTTCCCCCAGAAGATTCAAGCGGGGGATCTGGGTAAATCCATCATGGCCCTGAACATAATGTTGATGAATGATCTCATTAACCTGGCAGCCTGTATCCCGTCAACAGCAGTGCTGATCCTTTGTGTGAGGCCTGGCTCAGGGTTCTCTCTGCACCCCCTTCCCTGGTGATATTTCCCCCATCCCCAGCCCAGCCCGCTAGCCGTACAGTGCACCAGGCTGCGGTACCCCACAGAGTCACTGCCCAACCACCCCCCTCCACCCACCCACAAGCCTGGGAGCTGGTTCATTTCAACTTCAATCATATAGACAAAGACACTGAAGATCAGAGGATTCAGATGATTTATCCGAATTCCAAGGAACTTGAGCATGCATGTCTGGCTGACCCCCAAAGCCCTGCCCTATCTCAATACTCTCCTGACTTTTCTAGACGTTTTGTTAACAGTTTGCAAAGCCCTTTGTATCCATTACCTCATTCAGTTGCCCAGCCAACCCCGTGGAGTAGACTTTCTCACAGCAGGACTTTATAAGAAATTTGACAAAACTGGTTAAAAGTGGGTATATAAGAATGAAATTCCAAAAATAGCTAGGGAAATTTTGGAGGTTCAAAAGGAGAGGGGAGGGGAGGGGGTGCCTCACCCAATCTGTTATTATGACACCTTACAAAATCACAGTGCAAAAACAGCATGGTACGGGCACCAAGACAAATAGGCCAATGGAACAGAATAGCCTATGACACAGAGAGAAGAGAAAGAGAGACAGAAGCAGAGAAATTTGATGTGTAACAGAGGTGGAATCACAAATTTATGGGGGAATATAATGGTGTGTTGGACAAATATTTAGGATATTTGGCAATCATTACACGTATAATACATTTTATTTACAGAGAAGATTGAGTCTCTACCACGGTGTCCCAGATACAAAAGCAAGCTCCAGAAACATTAAAGCTACACCTTTCATATTCAAACAAAAGAAATTTCTAAATAGCTGTGTGACTTCAGAGAATGGAGTGATTCCTTGGATGGAACTTCAAAAGTACAAACTTTGAGGGAGGAATTAATATTGTTTTTATTTATTTGTTTATTTATTTTACTGTATGCCACATTTAAGAAGTATTTCCAGCGAAGGATATCACTGACAAATGGCAGGTAGGAGGAAGACATTTGCAATTTCGCAGAAGGAGAAAACAAACCGACAACAAAGTACATGATGGGAGGCTCCAATTTCCTATATTTGGAGAAATAAAAGTGAAGGCAACAATGAGATGCCATCGGGCAATGATTCTGTCTGGGGAGGACATTCTATACGGGGACAATGCAACTCTCGCTGCATTACCAATGCGTTCTGAAAGCACAATGGGATGGATAAGAGAGCTGGGTCTGACGGAGCTGGTGACACGTGGAACTGGTCTGTGTCATTCTCAAAGAGCAGAATGGCAGAGTGGTAAGGAGACCTGTCACCGATCAAACTGGCTGGAAAGCCACCTCGGGTGAAATGAGAAGGTAGCCCAGTGATGAGGGTAAGGGGGAGGGAGAACCAATCCCACAAGTCTAGCCACCAAAGTCCCCACTGTGCGCGTGCCTGTTGACCCTCTGCCCTTCGTCCATCCATCAGCCCCCTCAGCTCAGACTCCCTCAGCACCATGGATCCGAATAGCCCATTTTGCCACTTGCTTGTGTCCCCACAGCAGGAATATTAAACTTGTCTGCCTCCCAGAGTGGCCATGAGGACTCCCTGAGCGTAAGTTTGGCACAATCCCTTCAACATAGTCAGCATTCAAGAAATGGAGGGAGCTCTCATTATGATCCGTGAAGACAAGCCAGCAGGTTTGATCATGAAAGACCCCAAAGAAAAAAAAAAAAAAAGAAAGACCCCAAAGGTCAAGATGCCTTGTAATGGGATGAACAGGGCATTTCTTGTCTCAGAAAGAGCCAAGCTGAGACCAGCTGCCCACAGGACCAGTGAGCCCCCATCAAAGAAACACTCACTCAGGACCCTGGTAAAGAACTACCTGCAGGCTTCATCAGAGGGATCATGGTGGGAGATGCTGGTCATATCACAACACCCTATGCAGTGGGGCAGGACATGTGTCTGACCCCCAGTCCAACAAGGACATGTGGGAATGTATAGCCAAGGCGGGGGTGAGGTCAACAAGTGAAAACTTACCAAGAAAAAACATCAGGGGTCGGGGGCATTCCGACTAACCCAGCCTACCAGGATTCTTGCCGAAGGCAGGCCACGGTGTCAGACACTAGCTGGGGGAGGCACAGGGTGAGGAATTGGACACTCTGACATCGTCAGATGTCACGAGTGATCAGATCCAATGTGACGATTCTGGGTCACCTGGACAATGCAGAGTTGGAGGGCATCTGGGTGGCTCAGCGGTTGAGCATCTGCCTTTGGCTCAGGTCATCATCCCTCGTCCTGGGATCGAGTTCCACATCAGGCTTCCTCACATGGAGCCTGCTTCTCCCTCCGCCTGTGTCTCTGCCTCTCTCTGTGTGTCTCTCATGAATAAATAAAATCTTTAAAACAAACAAACAATGCAGAGATGGACACGGATGCCCCAAACTCAGGGGCTGGTTAAGAAGCAGGCTCAGAGGAGGCTGCATAGAGTTTGGTCAAGGACACAGCCTCTGTCATCCCTCCCCCACTCCACAGCCTCCAATCCCTCTCTGAATGACTTTTCCCAGAATCCCAAACTCAACTTCACTCAAGGCATTTGGGTACCAATGCAGCTCAGGTGCATTTACCAGAACATCCCCACAGGCTTGCCTTCTTGTTCAAATGGTCTGGCACCAACTTTGGCTTTGCTCTAAAAATGGGTTCCACAAATTCCTCCAACCCATTATTTGTGTTGGCTGAGACTCGGTTCAACCCACCCTCTGGGACCCCTCACAGTTCGGCTCCCAGGCACCCACTGCACAGAGACTGCCCGAATGGAAAACATAGAGCTTCCCGTTGGTTCCACGAACCCAGCCTCGTTACAGAGCTTGGAGTTCTTGTGGAAACTGGTTCAACGTGCTGGCATCACTCAATAATATCAGGGGCTAGCTGTCCTTACACACCTGGAGCTTGGCGTCATCCACCTCATTTGATCTTCGGTCCTCAGAGGCAGACACTTTGGTGTCTCTGTTTCACAGACTGGCATACTCAAGGTAGAGGGGACCTGCATCAAGGTGAGGCAGCCTTTGATGGGCGGTGACCCCAGCCTGGTGCTTTTACCGACAGGCCCTCCTGTATGGTCAAGATACTCCACAGAACATGTGCAGAAGTACCCAAAACAGTCATCAGGAATACCTCTGGGTTACAAAGAGTGTCCAGGAGAGAGAAGGAAAGAATTTAGGGGAGCCAAGAGAGCAATTTTTCCACCATGAACTTTTTAATTGAGGTTAAGATTCCGTGCACTGTTCCTTCTGGGACCGCGTATGGAGGTGGGGGGCAAGCGAGGGAGGCGTTTGCAGGTGCCTAAGAGACAGACAGTGGGAGGGTCAGGGAGGGGGAGAGACAGTGAAGGAGAAGCAAAGGGCAGGGGGAGACATCCGAGATGAGAGTGGGCATGGTGAGGGTTTGTGGGGTGTGCTGAGCTGATGGCAAATGCGTGTTTGGGGAGGGCTCAGGGCACGAGGGGCTGTGGGTGAGTCTGCAAACGCGGCTGTGTGGAGTGTGCGATGAGTGTGTCGGGGTGAAGGGGTGCAAAGAGGCCCGGCTAGCGTGTGAAGGAGGTAGGTACGTGGGGAGGATGTGATGCTCAGGATGGAGAGGGGTGTGAGACAGGGGACGAGTGGCTACAACAGTATGGAGGGTGGGGGAAGGGGGGGAGGGAACGGGGTTCCTGCAAGGCAGCCAGCACCCCTGCCTCCTGGCCAAGCCTGCGACTCCACTGAAGGACTGGGGCTCCAGCTTCATGTGCTGTTGCAGACGGGACCACAGCAAGGAAAACCCTTAATCTTCCCCGGGTGAGGAGCACACATGTGGCTTAAAAGAAGGCTTTGTTCAACCACCAATTACTCTGGCTTTTGAAAATGCTTTTGCTTGCATTTGATTAGGACTTAAAAAGTGCAGCTTAATGCTTCCCGTCTTGCCTGGAGCTGTGCTTTCACCTCCCTTCCAAATGCTCCTCTGTAAATTCAAGCATCATCCCTGGCCTCCTGGCCTCACCTGTCAGGGGGTTGGGGCTGGAATCCCAGGTAAATAAGCCTGCCCTCCCCAGTGTGGTTCATTTTTTTTTAAGGTTTCATTTATTTATTCATGAGAGACACACAGAGAGAGAGAGAGAGAGAGAGAGGCAGAGACACAGGCAGAGGGAGAAGCAGGCTCCCTGCAGGGACCCCGATATGGGACTCGATCCCAGGACCCCAGGATCACACCCTGGGCTGAAGGCAGATGCTCAACCACTGAGCCCCCCAGGCGTCCCTACAGGGTGGTTCTTGTAAACGGGGACCCTCTTCATTGGATCCTCCAGAAAGCTGGGCTCACTGAGCATCAGCCACATTTGCTAGAAGCAAAAGGCATATTTTCACCTACTGCAGACGCTCCAAACCTTTTCTGCATCATAAATTCTTGGAAAATCTGATGAGAGCCATTGACCTTCTCCCAGACACATGCACCCACGTGAGGGTGCGTGTGAGATCTTCCACGCAATTCCCAGGGTTTATGGCTGTGGCTGGGCTCCCTAAAAGCCGAGTCTAAGGTGGGGATCCTTGCGTAAGTGATTTATTGACCGACTCAGAGCTCTTGGGAGGAACTTGAAGCGAAGGGAGCAGATTTGGGCAGGAAAGGAACCTAAGCAAACATACAGGAGCATCTGGGGGCACCTGGGAAGCTCAGCAGTTGAGCATTGCCTTCAGCCCAGGGTGTGATCCCAAGGTCCTGGGATCAAGTCCACATCGGGTTCCTTGCATGGAGCCTGCTTCTCCCTCTGCCTGTGTCTCTGCTTCTCTCTGTGTCTCTCATGAATGAATAAATAAAATCTTAAAAAAAAAAAAAAAGAAAGAAAAGAAAAGAAACAGTTTCAACTGAAGTGTAGCACAGCCTAATCCCACTGAGAGCTCTGGAGTGTGTTTATGACCAAAGAATGGGCCCACTATAGAGCAATCTATCTCCCCCATACTCAGTCATTGGCTATGGGCCGCCCCGCGGGAGACATCTCTTTGTCCCGGGCATTTTAGGCAAGGCAGCCACGCTTGGCCAAAGGCGATTCTTTGCGGAAGGAAGGACCCAGTGATGCCCCAGAACCAGCTCTCACTAGCTCACAGAAGCCCAGATCCCAGCCCTGCATTTGGTGGTATCGCCTTAGTATTTGCAATCAGCCATGCTGGGATGATTGATGGCACAGAAATATGCCAAAGCTACAAATCAGGGATTTTTTTTCTTCCCTGGGAGAAATAGGTCTTTTTACTTTTTTAATGCTTTTATTTTTATTTTAAGATTTTATTTATTTAGGATCCCTGGGTGGCTCAGCGGTTTCGCGCCTGCCTTTGGCCCAGGGCACGATCCTGGAGTCCCGGAATTGAGTCCCACATTGGGCTCCCGACATGGAGCCTGCTTCTCCCTCTGCCTGTGTCTCTGCCTTTCTCTCTCTCTCTCTGTCTATCATGAATAAATAAAAATAAATCTTAAAAGATTTTATTTATTTATTCATGAGAGACAGAGAGAAAGGGAGGCAGAGACACAGGCAGAGGGAGAAGCAGATTCCATGCAGGGAGCCTGATACGGGACTCGATCCCAGGACCCTGGGATCACGACCTGAGCCGTAGGCAGATGTTTAACCGACGGGGCACCCCAGGGACCCTGGAGAAGTGGGTTTTGTCAGTTAACAGCACCACACTGGGTGCACCTTTTAACCACTAGCACCCACAAGTCACGGCCCCTGGATGGGGTGCACTGGGTGCACCGCCCCAGGAAAGCGGTTCCGAACAAGAGGCCAACATGGTGGTGATGACATCACGGACCCCCTTGAAATCAGCCCCAGCTCGAAAGCCACTCCTGCACAGAAATGGGATCGGAGATTCCTGCACTGCGGCCGAGGCCCTTTGGCAACCTACACTCGGCTGCCATTGCATCTGCTGTGACCGTCCCCTCACTGAGTCACCTCCAGGCAGGCACTGCCTTTCCAGCCTGCCCTCAACAGCAACGCCAGAGTGATCTCTCCAACACCCAGATCTCACCCTATCGCTTCCTGCAGAAAAACTTTGCATCATTCCCTGCCGCCCAAAGGCTAAAGCCACTGGCATGGGATCAATGCCACCCACAATCCAACCTTCATAAGCTCTTCTGTACATGTAACTCTACTCCACGTGCACTTGATCCAAACGCACCTTTTGACTGCTCGAACCCTCCCATGGATCTGTGCCTCAGCCCGCGTCTACACTATCCCTTGATCCCCAGAATTCCTCCCATGATGCCGGATGCCACCTGCACAGTGTCAGGTCCCTGACCACCAGGGCAAATGCCATAATGACTCCCTCTGGGTTCCTGGAGCACGTCTGCACACCCCCATGCACAGCGTCCTCAACCATGTAATGTTCGCAAGTCTATGTCCCTCACCGGCCCACGATGTCAGTGTTTTACCCATTTCTGCATCTACAGAACCTAGCACATGGCCCAGCACACAGGAAATCCTCAAAGTGCTGATTTTAGGCACAGGACCCTGCTCCTCTCCCTGGTGCTGTCATGTCTAGGTTCGTCATCGTCGTGCAACAAGGTCAGGTCGTTATCCTAGGGTGTGTGATGTAACAGGATGGTAGAAAGAGAGGAGGCTACGGGGGAGGGGATGGCAGGGAAATTCTGGGGGGGTTCTTCCCAAATCCTCTGCACTCACGGTCGGGAGCTTCCCAGAGCCTCCTGATTAGCTACTCAGCTGACCCAAGACAGCAAGACAACTCTCCTTTGAAGAGGAGGGATGGCGTTTGCTTTCCCCTCTGAAGACCTACTTGTAACATGGACACAGTTTATAGGAAGTCTCCCCCGCCTGCTCCAGGGTATGGTGAAGATGCATTAAATAATGCAGGAGGCGAGTCTTAATGACCCACGCAGCCGCAGGCCTCCGCTGGGTGGATATCTTTATGAATATAACATGTTACTTGAGATGGGTCTTTATAGGTTCTAGGTCATGGCCAAAATCTAAGTAATGTGTTTTGAGATGATTTCAATTGCATGTAAG
Organism: Canis aureus; assembly: GCF_053574225.1. Classification (NCBI taxonomy): domain Eukaryota; kingdom Metazoa; phylum Chordata; class Mammalia; order Carnivora; family Canidae; genus Canis; species Canis aureus. Next base: position 44,072,394 of record NC_135618.1, read on the forward strand.
GAGAGATGCTTTGATATCTTTCAGCTTTCTTCAGAGGAGTGATTTTTTTTTTTTTTTTTTTTTTTACTGGTATAGCTTGATGGCTACTGCCTTCAGGAAAAAAATATTGGGTGACGGGGAATCTTCCGGAACAGAAGAGCAAGACAACTTGCTGGACCCTTGTCCACCCTGTCGTCCGCCCCGGGAGGCTGACCAGAAAGGACCATCTGCGGGGATCCCCGGTTTCCAGTTGGGTCAGCCAACAGACTCCCTCCCTGACACTCCTCATGCAGAAGCACATCGGACTGGCTCTCTGTTCTTTGATCAAAAGTCACTGTTCCTTTAAAACAGCCTCCTTCAGGGCACCTGGGGGGCTCAGAGGTTGAGCGTCCGCCTTCAGCTCAAGGAGTGATCCCACTTTCCCGGGATCGAGTACCCCATCGGGCTCCCCACAAGGAGCCTGCTTCTCCCTCTGCCTGTGTGTCTCTCAAGAATAAACAAATAAAATCTTTTTAAAAATAAAATAGTAAAATAAAATAATACAATACAATACAATACAAAAATAAAATAAGATAAAATAAAATAAAATAAAATAAAATAAAATAAAATAAGATAAAACAAAACAGCCTCCTTCACATAAAACTTCCCAAGGTTCTAGTAAAAGCTGGCTGGCTTCCCTTGCCCTCAGGGTTTAGAGGTGGGGATTGCTCCCAGCCCCTAAAACCTCACTGTCACGTATGAACGTAGCCCTTTAATGAAGTCTCCTGGGATGCTCCTAATTTGAATGTGTCCTCAGTTTTGTTCCAGGACCCTGACCAGTCCAGTGTGATTGCAGATTATCTGGCACAGCCAGACGCGGCTTTGACCCTTTGCTCCAGCACTGCCGCACAGTTTGAGGCAAAGCCTTTCACCCCTTTATAGCTCAGCATCCTCAACTGTAAAATGGGAACAAAACAATGTCAGGATGAGGGACTCCGAGCATCACGCAAGTCGATGTAAAGAAAAGTACCCAGAGAAATCCTGGTCCTGCAGCAGGAATTCGTATTCTCTCTCTCTCTCTCTCTCTCTCTCTCTCTCTCATTCTCCCTGCACCAACACTTCCTCCTGTCTCATAACAATGGGAGGCTTGGAATGATTTACATGCTCTTGTCTGTTGCGTGAGTCAGAAACAAGTAGCAAAACCAAGTGATAAATTTACCTGGGCCACAGACAGCGGCATTTTGGTGCTTGTCAATAAAATGTTTAAAATAGGATTTGATTTGCTTTCGCTTTAAAGAAGGTTATTTACTCGCTGCGCTCTAGCCGGGGAAGAGAGAAGCGTGTTGTCCCCCACGGCTCACCAGGTTTTTAATCAGCACCCAGGGCACACCAGGCCGCTGCGCTGCGGACCGTACTGGCTCAGGGAGCTGTCTGGGTGCCCGGGAGAGACAAGGGCTCCTTGGCGAAGACGTTGATAGATGGGGGAATTCTGCTCCAGGCTCTGGAGCTTGCTTCAATTCTCACTGGCCCCTAATCCTCTTCGAATTCCAATATTCCAGGCCTCAGCCTGCAAAGCGGGTGAAGGACCCTGGACCGTGGGCCCTGCCAATACAGCAAGAGGCACAAAGAGCTACCCTCTGCTGCCAAAACCTGCAAAAAAAAAAAAAAAACCAATGGTGTCCTCTATGAAACCTGAAGTCCTACCACTCAGGCGTTCATTTATTTTCCTACTCTTCCCAGAAAATGTTTTGAAGTGAAAATGCCGAGCCCTTCTTCCCCTAAAATCCAAATAAACAATAAAAGGAGGAAGAAAATACCAGGATCAGCTCTCTTCTGAGCAAGGGGAGGGGCAGATTTCGGCAGAGCCGGGTGTGCCTTTTGCAAAGGCTGGTCCAGAAGACCTCAGTTGTGCTAGGTTCTCAAAAACACATCCTCCGCCCCGCCCACCCTCTTCGGCCCTGAAGAAGGGCCACCTGTGCCACCTTGTCATGAGGTCTGCTTTGCCCTCAGGTGGTTCTGAGTTTAAGACAGATTTTGATTAAATAGAGTAATGACACTTCCATTCATTCATTCATTCATCTGATGACAGTCCCCCTATTCTGTGATGACCTGTATGAGATCCGTGGCGAGGGGGCTAACAGAGCAGTGGCGTTTCTTTGTGAATCGAGATGAACTCTCTCCAGCCGTGTCACAATAGCAATCTTTCACGTAAGCTCGCACAGCCCCTCCGCTCACATCCAGCATCCCTCCCAGCCCCCATGCCCACACTCGCCACGAGCAAGGACGCAATCGAGAAAGAACCTGATCTTACTCCTGAACATTTCAGGAGCCTTGGAGGACGAACCTGGAGATGCTGGTAAAGCACGTTATGCAGCCTCTTGCCGTAGCAGCCTCCCCGTCTGTATGGAGCAGACAGCTCGGCTTCCTCCGTAGGCTTGCTGTGAGCAGTGGGGACAGACACACCGCCCGGGACTGGTGGTGCCAGGCCTCTGCCATTTCTAGATCACCACGGTCACCACCGTCATCACCACGCCTACTGTTTCTGTGGCTTCTTCTCAACCTACAGCGCACAGAGCCAACGGATTCATCTGACGAACGGCATGGATGCTCCAGACGCCTGATGAAGGAGCAGTAGAGACCCAACTCCAAGCCTTCAGAAGGCTCTTTGCCTCCTTCCTGACCACACCCGAGAAAGGGCCAAGAAATGCTGTCGGAGAAAATGAACTAAGAGTCTCCCTGGATGGCAGCAAATCGACGGCCACCGAGACACCGGAGAGAAGGGAGGAGACAGAGCAAGGCAGGTGGGAGCATCCTGCCCAGGTCCTCAGCCCCGTTAGGGGGTGGGAACATCCATCCCCCTCCCCACGTCCCAGACCCCCTGCTCAGGCCGCCAGCTGTGCCCACCATGGCCCTGCCCCAGAGACGGGGACCTGCCGATCTGACTGGGCCCAGCCTCACCTCCGCTGGGCCTGCCTCACTGCAGAATACGGTTACTGCGCCTTCAAGCTCTGCAGCCTTGAGCCCAGCTCCTTCTGGCTTTCCAGCCCCATGTGGTTGGCACATCAAGAGGATAGAACAAGCAGGGGACCTCAGAGAATCCTTTCCCAGGCATGATCCACGTGCCCCAGCTAGAGCTTTACTGCATGCGCCGGGGAGCACTGGGAGCTCACCCAGCTATTACAAAGGCAGTACTTTCTTTCCCATTTGGCTGCTGCTTTCTGCACGCACTGTACTTTCCTTACTCAAGACCCCTTAGGAGAGAAAGACAGAGCGTCCGGGCCGAATTGGAGCATGTCTTTGTTTGGATTCCCCCCAGAAGCAGACCCCTGAGACACTCACCTGAGTGCGCAGGTTGTTTTTCTGGAAGCTCATGGAACAGCAGAAGAGATGCTTCCCCAGCACCATGCAGGGGGCAGTGAGAAGCACAGCGGCGTGGGGCACCGGCATGGCTTCCACGTGGCTCAGGGCATGGCCTCAAGAACCGGGTCCAAACCTCAGCTCCGCGGCTGCCTAGCTGCACATCAATTACTTAGCGGCTTTGTTCTGCTGTCCTTGTTTGTAAAACGAAGACCATTGCCAGGCCTGCTTCCAGGGGCTGGCGTGATTGTCAAGTGGGGGAACATCCGTAATGTGTCCAACACCTAGCAGACATCACAGAAGTGTTAAATAGAGCAGATGCATCTGGAGATGACTCCAGGGAGTCTGAGAACCGTCATGAACCACTTACTGCCCTGGGTAACGACACTCCTTACCTCACATCGTCCCTGCGACAGTCCTTTGAGCTAAGGATGGCTGCCACGGTTTTCCATACGTGGAGACCGAGTCTCCAAAGCCACACCCACAGCCTTCTTCAAGCACGTGGATCCCCGGTGTATCACACACAGCACACACACACACAATCAATTCTGGAAGAAACGAATCTAATATCACTTCCCTGATCATTCCTGCCCCGTGGAACGTTAGCGACGATTACTGAGCCAACCAGAATAATTGCATAGAGATGTTTCCCTGGGTGATGAACTGGTCTGATAATAACTTCTGAAAGAGTCATTCTGAAGCCCTTTGGGAAACCGGGTCCTTCTCCAGGAACTGGCCCAGGGCAAATCCACTCTCGTATCTCCTAGGATGGTACAGAGAAATGGGGAAAGCTCTGAGAACAGGAATGTCATGGAGGACTGACAAAGCCATCACCTTGGAGATGCTTTGGAGACACAGGTTCTTGGTTTTAATGCTCCTCCCAGTCACTAAAGTGCAGCTTCCACTGGAATCTAGACGTTGGATATGAACACAGTCTTCCCGGCCCGGCCCTGGCATTCCTTCCTACCCTCCTTCCTTCCTCTGCCATAGAACTGATGCTTCGCAGAACACTCTCTCTGTCCTCAGGGTGTCTTGCCTTCACTGGAATCAAACTCAAATTTCTAGACTTCCTGCAGACAACCAAGCCAGCCCCAGCATCCACCCTGTTTGCCCCGAGTCCTCAGGTATGTGTGGCTTTCCACTTGGAGAGCCAAAGCACCACAGTGCCACTGATTAGAGTTTAGCTTGACTATACCCGACCTCTGTCAACATTTCCTCCCCTGTGCTTGGTGCTTGGGTCCCTGGAGGCCCCTCGCTTCCTACAGCAACTCTCATGGAAGATAAGCTTCTTTTTCTTTCTATCTCTCACTTCTTTTCTTTTCTTTTCTTTTCTTTTCTTTTTTTTTTTTTTTTTTGTCCTGCAATACACTCATTTTAGACTGGAGATATTTAGAGATTTGAAGGGCTAGTAAAAAGCAGCCAGGGTATGCACTCAGATAAACCTAGATTTAGATCTCAGAAGTACTAACTCTGATCTGGTCAAGTTGCTTAACTTCTCTGAACTTGCAAGTCCTCATCAGTCAGGTGGAAAAAAGATACTAACTAGCACCCATAAAGCCCTCTGATGAAGGTTAAATTAAAATATGGCTGGCGGTAGAGTTTGAAATGTAACGGAAGCCCCATCAACACATTCCTATGCACCTGCTATGCTCCAGGCCCCAGGGGGAGCCTGAGACCATAACGGTGAACCCCGTTCCTGCCATCAGCCACCAAGGACTTCACCTCCCAGAGGGAACTCCACAGGAGTGACTGTTGGAAATCTCGCATGTCGCCTGTATCACTGGGGTGAGAAACTAATTTCAAAGATGACCCCCAAATCTCCCAGCTTCTGGACTGTTCTTGGCGTGTTCTGAAGGGCCTCTTCTCTTGGGTTCGGCATGTTCCAAGGTATGCTGGCATATTTCCCTTGCAAAGAGAGGCTGATTTGAGCAAACCACTTTCCTACCTAGTAAGTCAGATATCTTCAGTCAGATCTGCTTTGAAATGGGAGCAGCAGCCTTGGGTATTCATATTTCGGCATGTTTCCCACCTCTCAGACCGCCCCCCTCTACCCCTGAGAGCGGGGATTTCTGGCAACTGCCTTTGTGCTGGACTTCAACACCTCTCACCCCCTGAGATGCCTGGCCACCAGACCAGTGACTCACATTTCAACCAATCTAGAGAAATTGGAGTTTCTTTCCTGGGCATTTGGACTTAAGACTTGAAATAGGACAGGAAAACTCTAGAGGTCATCCTTTGCCCATGGAGTGGGCATAGAAGGGGAAAAAAAATTGTCCCCTGCAGAGGTAAAAAAATAGATCAGATACACAAAGAAAATCACAGATGAGAAACCAGAGAATTTTGCTGGCTTTCCAGTTCCCCTTACCTTCTATTCTCTTATTCCAGTTCCACTGGGCTTGTATAAGCACCTGACATGACTCCTCAAAAGCCCTGGACCAGACCCTACATAACTCGTCTATTCAACTAGGAGTCTCTGATCAGTCATGACACTGTGTTGGCCCCTTATGGTCACCTATTCATTCAATAAACACTTATCCAATGGCTTCTGTATGCCCGGCCCTGATCAAGGCTTATGGGATATAGAGATGGAGAATGCCCATTACCAGACTGGAAGCCAGTCTCCAGGGAGATGTGGGGTGGGAACAGGTTTAAGCATATGGACTCGACGCAGAGTGCAAAGTAAAAAGCAAATCTGTGTGACCTCACCCCACAGTGTCCTACTTTGGCATGTTACTTCTCCTCTCTGGACCTCACCTTCCTCATCTTTAAAATGGGCATGGAAAAATAAAAAATAAAATAAAATGGAAAGAATGGACTCGCCAGGACAACCTACAGAATATGCTCAGTAAGCATTTAGGAAATGTCAGCTAAAAAAAAAAAAGAAAGAAAAAAACCTCCTGTAAGCTCGTTGGCCCTATCTCTTGAAGAAAGGTGCCTTGGTATCCTTGTAACAGATAAATGGGATGACCGACTTTTTTCCGACTGACGTTTATCACATCTCAGACACTGTCACCACGGGAAGAAGATTGAGAATGGTAACCCCAAACCCTTTAAGCACATGTTCATAGAACACAGTGCTGGATTGAAAGCAGAGGACGAGGAGACGTTTCCAGGGCTCAGTCCGAAGAATTTCATGCTAAGTCTCATTCAGTTTTGAGGGGAGGTACTGGGCCAGCCATAATCTGGCAATAATCAAAGCGTCCCTGTCCCGGGACAAAGCAGGCAATGCAACTTGGTGCTGGGCTGTGTGTTGCGGGAATGGCCAAAACCTCTACTGCAAAGAGATGCCAAGAAACACAGCCTGATGCAAACCTGGAAGGTTCTGGGCTCTATCAAGAGGCCTCATGGCACCTGCTGGACACGCCAGCAGACAGCTAGCCTAAAAACCCCGAGCCCCACTGCTGAGGCTGAGAAGGGTCAGGAGAATCCATCAAGAGGCCAAGGAAGTCCCAGGAGGGAGGGAGAAGGAATATATGGTGACATGAATTTCCCCAAGTGAGGTTCCCACTGCCAGGACTAACCGGACCTGCCGGCTGGAGCTAGCTCACGGGACAAATGGAGGGAACTCAGGCAGGAACCGCCCTGCCTCCTTCCATGCTGGCTATCACTCCAGGTTGCCTGGTTTGTGAATGCATCAGATCGCCTCCTGAGAAAACTTCTGAAGCTGTGTGGAGGTTCCTCAAAGAGTTAAAAATAGACCTGCCCTATGACCCAGCAATTGCATTGTCCCGCAATGAAACGCCAGGACACCTGCACCCCGATGTTTCTAGCAGCAATGTCCACAATAGCCAAACTGTGGAAGGAGCCTCAGTGTCCATCGAAAGATGAGTGGATAAAGAAGATGTGGTCTATGTATACAATGGAATATTCCTCAGCCATTAGAAACGACAAATACCCACCATTTGCTTCGACGTGGATAGTACTGGAGGGTATTATGCTGAGTGAAGTAAGTCAATCGGAGAAGGACAAACATTATATGGTCTCATTCATTTGGGGAATGTAAATAATAGTGAAAGGGAACAGAGGGGAAGGGAGAAGAAATGGGTAGGAAATATCATAAAGGGAGACAGAACATGAAAGACTCCTAACTCTGGGAAACTAACTAGGGTGGTGGAAGGGGAGGAGGGCGGGGTGACTGGATGGCGGACACTGAGGTGGGCACTTGACGGGATGAGCACTGGGTGTTATTCTGTATGTTGGCAAATTGAACACCAATAAAAAATAAATTTATTATTAAAATATATATATAAAAATATAAGCGATAAAAAAATAAAAATGAAAATGAAAATATAAATAAATAAATAAATAAATAAATAAATAAATAAATAAATAAATAAATAAATAAAACTTCTGAAGCCCCAGCAAATAGTGTGATTTTGCTGGCCTTGGGCACTTGTGGAGGCCACACTATTTCCCAGGAGGGGGCGGCGACACTACAGGAGCCTGTGACAGTTGGCATTGCTCCTTGGCCCACTGGCTGCAGCCCTGTCTCAGGTACAGTACACCAGTGCCCCTCACCCCGGGGCTTCCTGACTCCCCTCCGCAAAGGCCTGACAGCCGTCTCCCCACAGGACAGATGGTGGTAAAGCTGCCATTATCATTTATTGAGCACTCCCCATGCGTCAGCCCTGACGCCAGGCTCTTTAACGTCCAATTCTCAACTGTCCTCCAAGACAGGAGGTCCTATTATCTGTTATGCAGATGAGGACACTAAGGCTTAGCCAGGGTTGAGTTACCTTTCCTGCACCACAAAGGATCCTAAAACTTTAGGTGTGATACAACCACCACCACTCTATCTGTATGAAATCCTCACAGATTCCCTGGTCAGGAATTCAGATGGGGCACAGCCTGGATGGTCTGTCTCTGCTCCAGCCTGTTGGGGACTCAGCTTAGGATCCTTGATGGGCCTGGTTGCAGGGAGGTGGGGTGACTTGCATGGCTGGTATCTGCAAATCAATGGAGGTATCTTCACTCACATCGGGCACTTGGGCTGGGTGAGCTGGACGCTCAGCCCAGCCAAGGTGTCAACTGCAAAAACACTTGACATCTCCATGTGGTTTGAACACAACATGGCGGCCATTTGGTCTCTTGCGACCTCACCCTCACATGGTACCACTTCAGCTGCACTTTACCATTTGAATCTGCCAAGATTCAAGAGAAGGTGGAGCCCTTGTCTTGATGGAAACAGTGCAAAGAATCTGCAGTCCTTATTTTAAACCCCCCCCACCCCCAGAGACAAGTTAAGCTCAGCATCAGTCACCTGAAGCCTCAGAGCCAAGCTCCAAATGCAGGCTTTGCATCTGCAGAGTCTGGCCTCTCAACTAGTTCTATACTTGCCGTGTAAGTAAGTTACCCTGTCCTGGTGCTTCACCTTTCAGGGCTCTTGATCTCAATTTAGTTAGGTTCAGAGGAGTTAGATGACTGCTTCAAGGTCACACTGCCTGTGTCTATATTTGGAAAATCCAGTTTCCTTGCTTTCAAAACTCCCTTTCCAGGTTGGTATTGATTTGCTTTTGAGCCATTTTCTTAACAATTTCAGTAACATGCTCCCTCTTCTGTCCCTTCTTTGTTTGTTTCTATTCTGGTTGAACAACCATATGACAAATTGCGTATCTAATTAGGGCCGGTGAGATAGAGAGGTACATGGTGATCTTCACGGGCGGCGTTCGAGGTTAGGCCTTGAGAACACAATGAAACACCATCACTAATCAAGCTGACGAGGTCAGAGACACCCGTTCCCTTCGTTCTTTTCATTCTTATTAGGATAATTTTACACTTCCTGTGCTCGGCAATTGAACAATGATTACTTTGCTAAATACTACATGAGTTTTGACAAAACAAACCCCCGAGGAATCAAAATAAGTAATTTCTATTCAGCAGAATCATTCTCAGATTAGTCTGTGTGCCATATTATACAACCCAATTATCTCAATATGCAGACTGGTATAATAAATAAAGAGCATACGGTCTCACATGAGCTGGGGTTGGGGAAGAGGTGGAGGGTGACAACCCTTCAAATTGGAAGCCAGCCATTTTTAGCCTGGGACCTCCAAGAAATGGGGTGTAAGGAGGATCAAACCTCTCCATCCTAGCAATGTTGAAATTCTGTAGGTGTCTCTCCAGCTGCATACGCGTCACGGAGATGTGTTGGCTCATTTTTTTAATGTTTGGATTCAGACAATATTCGTTGGGCCTCACCTTTGTGTTCACCAGGGTTCTGAGCATCTGAGATGGACACAACACAAGCCCTACCTCATGGGGTTGTGTTGAAACTTAAATGTGGTGGCCAAAGTAAAGCTTGTGGCACCATGCCTGGTTTGCCACTGGTAGATACCCAAATGAGCACCCTCCTCTCTTCCCTCTGCAGGCTCTGAGTGACACTACCAACCTACCATCTTCATTCACCCATTCGCTGCTCATTCTTCAGTAAGTCCTTCTTAGATGCCCATCCCAGAGGCAAGCAATGAGGATGCAGCCCTGAACAGTAGCAACTCCAGTGCCTGTCTTCATAGAGCTTGCAGTCTGATGGGATAATCATAGGAGCAAATGTAAAAATACCACTGTGACAGGTATCAGGAGGAAAGATAGTACGATGGAAACTTATAGTAGGGGGTAGGCCCCAGTCAGAAAGATCAGGGCAGCCTTCCCCCAAGGTCACATCTCCTAAACCAGAATCTCAAGAGGGAGCAGAGCAAGGTCAACAAGGTAAATGGGGGCAGGAGGGGGACAGGCACAAGCTCAGTTAACCACCCAACAAGGTGAGGGAGGTACTTTATAGAGGAAGACATTGAAATCTGGAGACAAGGTCATTCATCTAAACTCTCGCAGCAGGTAACAATGAAGCGAGGACTTTAACTCAGGTCTGGAACCAGCCAGGGGCCAGTTTCAGATCATGGCTTCTTTGGGGAGGATATTGCTCACTCTCCCAGAGGCCTCTGATTCTTGTCAGCAGTGCTCAAAGTAGGCAAACCAGGGGGATGAAAGTAACAAAGGCTTCACAGATGGTTTCTTGAATGGAGCCCAGCCCTTCACATCATCACCATTAATGTCCACACCCAGGCACAGAAATGAGTCACCAGACAAGCCCCACACCAAGGGGTTTATCCAGTGCTGTCTGTGCCAAGATAGGAGAAAGCACTGAGAGCTCAATGGGAAAAAAAATGTCCAATAAATGTGTGGGGAAGCGGAGCAGTATACAACCTTCCTGAAATGCCTGAGAGATGCCTGACCTTCCAACAGCCTTGGCTTTGAATACGTTTCGGAGCTTTGCTGGTTCCATTTTCTAAATAAAGGCTAAGGCCAAGTTTGAGCCCCTGGGTTATTTATTAGGCAAAGCGAGACATTCAAGGTTCCAGTCAGTGAACAAAGACACTGCAGTGAGGAGCTGTTCCTGATTAGATGTGTTCAAAGGAAGCCTTGTAAAACAGGAGCTTGGCGCTGTAATTGAGCAAGTGGCTCCGAGCAGAGCCAAGACATTAGCAGTGAAGGAGAAACGAGTATTAACACAGCCAACATTATCTTTGCAGGAAAAGGCCCCTGAGATGCCACCTGCATGTTATTGATTTATTTATTTATTTATTTTGCCCCATCTCAACTCCCACAAAGGTCTGAGTCCCTCATAAAAATAAAACAAGATAAACATAAATGATTTTTTGAAATCAGGGTAAAGGTAACATAAGGAGTAGGAAAAGGAAGACAGAGTCAGGGACAGAGTTACACTCGAAATGCAGGACAAAAGTTCTGTGCATGGGATGGAAGGGATGCTTACATTTGACTCTGAGCTTCCTAGCAGCCACGGCAACAAGGGAAACAGTCTCCAGAACATCAAAAATTATATACTTGGGTGAGACGCACACTTTCCTGATGCCGAAGGCTGAGAGTAGTTTGTCTGGATGGGAGCACTGTTTTATGACCTCAACCACATCTCACGATAACACGTTAACTAGTTTTAATTCTGGGTTTCGCCTTATCTGGCAGAGAAACTTGTCAAAGAGAAATTCAGTGTAAATGGTCAGAAGGGGCCAAAACAAGACAAGCCAGGTACAAATGCTCCCTGGCCTGCCTTTAGTTAGAATTTAGACTTCAGAATGTAGAAAGCATCTTCCAAAATTGGGTCCTGTAAGACATTATTATCCTAAAAGGATCTATGACCAGAAAGCATTCAGACTAAAAGTGGTTTGATAATTGGTTTGGGATGTTCGAGCCAAAGGCTTGCGGACTAGCCCTCCAGTAAGGAAAGCTGCTTATTTTGCACACATATATGAGCAACGGACCTTTTTATTCACAGCGCAAGCCACAGGCTTGGGGATAACTAACTAGATAAGAAAGTACCTATTAAGGACCTAGCATCTGTACTAGTAGCTCCCTAATAACTGCTTATTAGATGTATTATTATTTCATCCCCCCCCCCTTAAGAGTCCCTATGAGATGAGCGACATGCCACTCCCTCCCCAGTAGGAGAAACTAAGAAGCAGGGAGGACATGGCCCAGGGCCCCCCACCAGGAAACAACAGGAGCTCAGCCTTCACGTGGTCCTGGCAGGGCTGTCCATCAAGCTCCCTGGGTGAGTGACACGAAGCCCTGACAATCCATCTGAGTCCCCGGACCAGACGGACGCAAAACTATGCGTTTCCTTTAGGCCACTTTGAGTCTGTGTCACAACTGAAACCACCTTGAATGAATACAGCATCCATGTGCATTTGCTTCTTTTTTTTTTTTATGAGCATGTGTGTGTGTGTGTGTGTGTGTGTGTGTACAAAACACATCTGCACCTGAGCCACACATGAGAACGGTGATCAAGTCCATTTGTCTAAATATCAGCACCTGTAATGGAACTAGATTGGGAAGCAGGGTGAACGCTAGTGAAAAAAAGACATTTAGAGCAGATTTTTGAAATCCCCAAAGAAGGCAGTTTAACCTGGAAACGCTGACATAAGCTAAACCGCAGAAGCACAAATGGCCCCACTGTAATTAGTTTACCTTTCAATTTTTTATCCGAATTCAACTCCTGGGGACTGTGGCTGAGCATTCCGAGAGGCACAGAGTCTCAGCCACGGGTGTCACGGCCCGAAGTCCCAGCAGAGGTCCTGTTGACTCAGCTTCACACTGCACAACCTCTGAGCGGCCTGGAAGCCTGCTATCAGCCACGTGCAATTCCTTCATGGGCCCCCAGCCCTAGATCCCAGTCCTGGGGACACCATTCAGCAGGCTCCAGAACACCCAGGTGCAGGGACACTTCATGAGTACAGAGCACAGAGCCAGAGGCATTTGGAGATGGAGGAGGGACAAGATCTGTGTACAAAGCGAGCCTGGTACGAATATTGCTCCTGTTTGATTACATCCCGCGTCGGAGTCCTGTGCTGGTGGAAGGGCACCAAAGTGGTGTGCACATGCACGCACGCACACACACACACACACACACACACACGTAACCCGCAGAAAGGATGAAAAGAGAACAGAAAATCCATGCCAAGAATTCACAATGCAGGTCCTGATTGATTAGCCAGCAACCTCCAAAGTCAGTGATGATGCCAGCAACCCAAGTCTCTCTGCAAGCTCCCGGCTTCTCTTTTAGGAAGAAGAAAAAAGGAAAATAAACAGGACAGCTAGCTCTCCTCTATCCTAGAAATGGCTGTGAAATAAAATCATTGGAAGATAAGAACAGTCCTGGTCATATATGACAGCGGAGACGTACTGAAAAACAGAGCATAGCACCACACGGGCCATGCAACTGTCACCCAGTAGAGTCGGACAGTGCACAACATTCTTAACTAGGTGTGGAGGACCTGGATATGGGGAGAAAAGTCAAAACTTTCTGCCTGCCCATGGCCCTGTTGCTTCCAATGCCATTCCTCGCGTCCTTAGCCTCTTATATGTTTGTTAAAAAAAAAAATCCTGTCTAATTGCCACCACCTCCCTACCTGTAACATAGGGTGTTGGGGTCAGAGGCTCTCAAAAGAATTGTCAACTCTAGGAATTTATTAGTTACATCTTTGAGATGGAAAAGAACTATGAAGTACATCTGATCCAGACCCATAAATCTCAAACTCATAAGACTGGTAGAGTTTACTGGTTAAAGTTGTAGACTTTGGAGGGAGAAAGTCTCATCTTTTCCAGTTCCCAGCTGTATGTGATTAAATAAACCATCCCCCGCCCACACCCAGATCTCCACTTTCTTGTCTGTAAGAGGGGGTGAAAATACAATTCCAGATCATAGCGCTTTCGTGAGCACTCAATAAAATAAAGCATGCAGAGCTGTACAATAGAGATAGCTCTTGATCCCATTAATATGATTATACTCATTCTTCATAGGAAGTGATATGGGTCCTGCAGCTGGGAAGGAGCTACAGGGGGAAGTGCCTCCCCCTTGAGGACCACTTACACTCATCATTGATGCTGTGAAACGGCCACAAGGAGGGCAGACAAAATCTCCTCCAGGGAAGAGGTGAAGTGGTAGGGCCTCCACACCTGCACCCACCCCTCGCCCCACAGCTCCAACTTCACCAGCCTTGGGATCTAAAGGGATCAACCACTGCATACATAGCTACATTTTCGACCTCCTGAGAAGTCCCTGTGTCCTCAAAAGCTCTTCCCATCTAATGAAGAGATCTGAAATGTCTCCATTAAGGGTTTTGTCACTTAAATGAAGACTAATCTCCTTATAGCACCAGTATTCACATCTTCTGGCCCTGAGCTTCAGTTCATTAAACCTCCAGAAAATTCCAGAAACCTAATCCTATCCCCCTGAGTAAATCCAGTCCTGGAAAGAGTAAAAGAACTGCCTGAGGTCACCCAACAAGTTGGATAGATGAGTTCACCCTTCCTAACGCCCGACCCCATGTTCTCTGCATGAAACCATGCTACCTCCTCACAGAATCCTTCTCATGCACGGGAAGTCAAGGCACAGGCAAGATTAAGTCAAGTCTTGCGGGGCTGGCAAAGAGTTAGGACTTCAGAGTTACTCCCAAGGACCCCCAACCACCACCACTCCACCTCCAAAAACAAGAGTGAGGCTTCCATTGAGGTATCCTAAGACATGGGCGTGGAGCATTAAGATCAAGTCCTGATGACTGCGTGACCTTGGCCATGTCACAGAACTTCAGCTCCCTGACTGACATTGTGTAGCCACGTCCTACCTATTTCATAGTGCCGCCATAAGATTAGTGAGTTGAAACACGAGGAAGACTCTGTCAGCCTTTGACATGCTGGGTTAATGTCTCTGCTTTTTTTTTTTTTTTTAACCAAAATCCCCTTCTCTCTCTCTCTCTAGGATTCTTGACCTTGTATTTATAATAAACCCACTCTCAAGCACCACCCACCAGCTTCCTACCCCTTTCCAATTTCCCAGATATATCCAATCCTCCAGAGTTCTGATTAAATGAGGAGACCCACTCCTAAGTGTATTTGACAAATGAATCTATTTATTTTCATTTCTATTCTGCACGATGCATGCCAGTCTGCAACTATCTGCACAATCATATCTTGTGAAGAATACCTGAAGGTACCTTTCTGATTGACTTCCTCAATCTATATGCAGATTTGTGCTAAGCCAGTAAATAATTTGTAACAATTTGCATTGAGTTTATGGTTTCTCTAATCCAACCCTGATCATTTGTAAATTGTTTCCATTCATGTGCAGATCAACTGTAATAAGACTGCTAATAAAAGAGTGGTTAATAAAATTTATAATGGGAAGACAAAGCATAATTTAGAGGCGGGTATTTCTGACATAAGGGCTTTTCCAGGCTGTAGGCGAAAAGAGATTAATAAAATTCTATTTGTTTTTATTTTATATTCTAAAGAATACTTCATGATGAAATGTGGTCTTGAATCCTATTTCTGCCTCCTACTCTTGGCTGCTGGTCTTGAACGATAGGATTTTCCCATGTCTTGAGAAACTTTTCCAGCAATGGCTCAGCCTCTCAGCAACTCAGAGTTAGTGGTTGGGAAGGGTGTGGGTGGTCTGTATGCATCCATTTATTCATTTGTCCAGGACACATTATGTGAATACCTGCTGTGTACCAGATACCATGGCAGGTCATGGAAATACCAACATGAGTGAAACAAGGCTACTTCTGTCAATGAACTGACAAAAATGCTGACAATCAAGACACTGTATGTGTGCTGTTGACCATTAGGTCCTCAATGCCTGGAGAAGCACCTAATACATAGTATGTGATTAATACATGTCTGTGGAATAAAGGAGACTACTACCAAACTTCATCCCACTTGTCTACTCCTCTGGGACTCCAGGATGGAAGGCAAAGTCCATTTGGCTGAAAGAATCACAAACTATTATACCAGTCTCATGCCATGCATTAGATCATGGAACTCAGGTGAAGCCCCAGACCAAATCTGACTACACAAGAGAGGTTTTCATGGTGATTCATGAATTCTCCTAGTTAGTACATACCTAGTAGGGTAAAAGGTTCTGGACTACACCGGCTCCACTAGTTGTAGCATTCCTGCAAGCCTGGTGCTATTTTTTCTTTGCAATGGAGAAAAGCATGACTCATTGAGCAGCTAGCCGAGGCCACAGTTAGAAAGTGGCGTGTCTGGGTCCACTTGGAGCCCACATCCATGAACGGCCATTCCTCTTTGGTTAGTCTGTTTAGGGAGATGGAGCAAGTGAGTGAGAAGAGTCCAGGAGGGTTGTCCTCACAGAGATTCTTCCAAATGAATGGAGACTTTATGAGGAAGGAAGATGTTCCCTGTGCCCCCAAAAGACCCTTCTGCCCTACTTTGAACCTTTGATGTCCTCTTATCTGGTCCCTTGTCACCTGGCCCAAAGCTTCATACCCTGCACCCCAGGAAAGACAGCACTTCTTGTACCTTACTTGTCACCCTTGTGTTCTCTTCCCCTTACAAAACCAGCTCATTCTGCCTTTTAAATTACCCTCCCTTGAGTCCTCAAAAGAAAGAGTCCTCAAAAGAAAGAAATTACCCTCCCTTGAGTCCTCAAAAGAAAGAGTCCTCAAAAGAAAGAGTCCTCCTCTTCTTGGAGGAGAAGTCAGAGGGTATATTCTTGGATTAGAAAGCCCAGTGCCATCGCAGGCCTGATGCGTCAAGCTTTTCATGGGACTATAGCATGACCAAAGACCACAGTGCGGTCCCAGAGGCAGCTGCCAAAGGCCTGTTGTAGGAAGACGACCTCAATTTCCCCTTCTGTCAGACAGGCTATCTTCCCGGGCCCCATGTCTAATTCAGAAGCCTTCTGTACACATCAAATTCGCCCCGTTTGGCCTCTGGGGCTCAGGAACTTGAGCCAGTGGCTTCCACAGCTGCCTCTCTCTTTGCGTGCTTTTTATAGAATAAGGAGTGATTGAGAGTGGGAACAGCAGATCAGAAGGAGACAGTGAAATGTCATCAGCATTACATAATTTGTACTGTCACTTGTCAACACTGATCCCCTTAACACCATCCCTTTGACAGATGGACGAGGCAGGATTGTAGAGTACTAAGTAAAAGAAGGGATAAAAAGACAACCATGTTTGATTACCCTCTGCAGTCCGAAGGATTTGAAAGTCATGACACTGGTTATTACTACGGTCTTTGGAGAGATGAACAGAAACTTAATCTATCTAATAAAATTGCCTCGAGAGATAAACTTAATCTAAACTTTCTTTCAGCTATCTCTCGGTATAATCTAATGGATTTTTCTTGCTCTCCATTGCAACACAAGACAGCTAGGTGGAAGATAGACCCACCGCGTTAATTAATCCACTTCACTCTTGTCAAATGGACATGGCATGCGGAACAGAAGCTGGTGCTCCCGAATGTATTAGGGTCCCATATTTAATAGAACCCGTCAGATGGGACAATCACAGGTTACAGGCTGAAGAGGCCAGCAGCATGCCCGTGGATGTGGCTTGCAGAACTTTGAGAAGAGTGTGGTAGGGAGGTAGGGGTTAACACGGAGACCCAGGGATAGCCAGATGCATGCATCCTTTTAAGACTCTGAGCTATCACTACAGGAGACAGCATGGGAATGGGAAGAATGCACAGGTCACTATATGCCAGGGAGGTGCTGGAGCCTGGAAAAATAATGGTGTCAGTGACGGAGAGACTGCCCTCACCCAGGTTACAGTCTAGGGTGTATTTAATTTTATAAGAAACAGCCCAAGTATTTTCCAAAGTCACTATATCATTTTGCATTCCCACCAATTAGCTGATACCGTGAGTGTGTGATGTTTTCTATCTCCTCAAAGTAAAATGTCATCCCCTCAAGGGGAAGGGAGGGACACTGGAGAGACCATCAATTTATGTAGTGTGTGCTGGTTGACTTCTGGCCGGAAGAACAGTTTGAGGAAGAATGTCATGCCGGGTGGGTCAGGCGCCTGTGCCCAGACCTTTTCCAGGAAGAGCTTGGGCATCCTAAGCTCTCCGAGCTGTGCCCAGATGCTGTCATCCCTTTCTTGGGTATCAGACCAGAGATCAAACCAATCAATGTGCACTTGGGCCAAGGGTGTGCAGTTTGAGTACCAACCAGTCTCAAAGGTTGCCTAGCAGGGTCTCTGCCCCCCAGTGTGGGCGACTTCCATCAGCCTTTCTCCCCCAGATCCTTCACCTCCACACATCCCGAGGGCTGAAGAGAGGTGCTGGAAATAGAACCAAATATTGTCAAGCCCGTAGCCCCCACCAACAGAAAGCACCCAGAGTGAGAGACAACCGCGTGGGTAAACAGCAGGCAATCTTCTTCTCCGTCCTGGAAGGAGAGGGTCCCCACTGATATCCATTTATAATTTTTTTTCTTTCTAGTGTCTTCCTTTGTATATGGGATAAAGGAATTGACATTTGTGCATACTTAACATAAGCCAGACTTTTGCTCGGTGATTTGGATAATTACGGAGACATTGTCTTTTTTAGCAGAAGGAATGGAGGTTCATCTTAGGAAGAGAGTCGCCTTCACTGGCATTATTCGAGAAGCCTGCTATAGGTGAGGTACAAGTACCTAATGTTCCCGGAGCAGGGGGAAAGTAGAGCCCAGAACTGATCCCTCCACAGGAAACAGCTGAAGAAGAGAGACAGTGTCCTGATGACCTCATGGGGAGGGGCTTTAGGTTAATGAGAAATATCAAATGTGCGCTCTGATGTGTGCAATGTCAACACCCACTCCAACTCCCATAGATGATGTTCAGAAAAGGCATTACTCTCTAGCGGCGCATCATCAAATACATTCATCATAGGGAGTGCAATGAGAAGCTGGGGGGGGGCTCTATCCTGCTTTCGAGGCTGCCAAACACAGAAACCAAGGGCTTCATCAACGTCCCCACTAAATTAGCGAATGTTTATCCACTAACTCCTCCCACAAATCCTGTAAAACATACTTTCCTTTCATCCCACAACTAAGGAAATTATGAATTTGTAAAATCATTTGTATGTTGATTCTGGAAATCTTTACTTAGTGACTATCACATACCAGAGAATGTTCCAGGTGCTGGGATTACGTCAGTAAGCAAGCCAAGTTTTCTTTTCTTTTCTTTTCTTTTCTTTTCTTTTCTTTTCTTTTCTTTTCTTTTCTTTTCTTTTCTTTCTTTTCTTTCTTTCTCTTTCTTTCTTTCTTTCTTTCTTTCTTCTTTCTTTCTTCTTTTGAACTCATTTAACTTCTAGTCTAGTGGAGGAGATAAAATGAGTCAAATTGATCACACTAGTTAATAATTAATGAACTCATTTCAATTCCTTCACTACAATTGTGATAAGCCCTGAGAAGGGAAAGGACCAAGAATGGGTCCCAACAGTGGAAGCCGACAGAGGAAAGAAAGCTCACGAAGTATGGTGGCCATCGGAGGCGAGGTCCTGAAACAGGCAGGATGTCAAGCAAGCTTTGAAGGATGGGTGGATTTCTGAGAGATGGAGAAATTGCAGACAGAAGAAAGGACATGACAGAAAAGTATCCGGGAGTACGAGCAATTACCAGGCGAGCTGGCCTGTGATGAAGGACTAGGTAATGAGGCTTTAATTAATGGTCACAATTCATAGATAAAATCATAACAGTAACTTAACCACTTATTAGAAGCCACACTGAGTGAGCTGGGCATTCCTGAGGAGACAGACTGAATTCCATTCCTTCACAACCCTGCAAAGGAGAGTTCACCATCCCCACTCAACAGGAAGACAGAGAGACGTGGGGCAATCTGCTCAAGACGTGGAGATCGGCTCTTCATCTGGGTTCATCTGGCTCCTTGTACTGGGCTACGCTGTCTCCTTGGAAATGCGTTGCTTTAGTTGTCCATGGCTGGCTAGTAAATGACCCCCACACTTTAGTGGGCTTCAACAACATTCATTATCTCGCAGTTTCTGTAGGCCGAGGATCCAGGTACGGCTACCCTGGGGCCTCTGCTTCATGGTCACCTAGTGCATCGGGGTCTCCAGACTCAACCAGGAAAGATCTGCTCCCTGGCCAGAATTCATTCAGCCCCTCACTGTCTTTGGCCGGAGGCCACCCTCCATCCTCTGCCAGGTGGGCGTCCGCAACGTGGCAGCTTACTCCCACAAGGCACGCAAGGCCAGGAGGCCAGAAGAGAGATGACCAGCAAGAAGGAAGTCCCAATCTTTTGTGACCTAATCACAGAAATGACAGCCCATCCCTTTCCCCTTATTGTACTCACTAGAAGCAAGTCTCCAGGTCCAGCCCGCAATCAAGGGTGAGTACCAGGCAGCGGGGACCACCGAGGCCACCTTTGAAAGCTGCCTGTGATAAACGCACGAAGGGACTCATCCTGCCCCGTGTTATGACCGAAGTTATATTCACTCTTGAATCTGATTTTTCCTCTCACACTGGAGAAGAACTGAACTATATCCATCCAGCGCAGTGCCTGCTCCATAATAAGAATTCAGGAAGCAGTTGCTACTTATGACAGGAGCTGGAGAAGCTACCCTTCAGCCTCATGAATCTGTGACTTTCTCGGTCTTTCCTGACATGCTTGTCTTAGGAACTCCTATCTTAGACCTTGGCCAGCTATTTCCTGATCCCTTGGGTAGCATGTCCTTTGCCCTTCTCCAAAAGCTGTGCTTTTCCTATGGAGATGAACTCACGAGGTGACAAGGTTCATCTTAAAAAAAAAAAATCCATTAGACAGATGTTTCCACTCATGCCAATAGAGCTCTTGGGTCATCTCAACATCCTGAGTCAACATAAAACACCACCACCCTTTCCTGCTTTTGCCAAGGAAAAAAGTGGCTTGGTTTTCATCCACCCTTTCAAAATCCCCAGCTTGAGTGGCTCAGTGGTTGAGCATCTGCCTTCAGCTCAGGGCATCATCCCAGCATCCCGGGATCAAGTCCCACATCAGGCTCCCTGCATGGAGCCTGCTTCTCCCTCTGCCTGTGTCTCTGCTTCTCTCTCACTCTGTCTCTCATGAATATATAAATAAAATTTTTTTAAAAATCTCCAGCTTCACCCACCACCAAATCGATTTGCTCCCTTTCGAATGCCCACGTCCTCACTTTTTCCTACCTTGCCATCCACCAGTGAGCACATGCACGCACCAGGTCTCTCGAAGACTCGGGAAAAGACTCGTTAAAGGACAAATATCAATGCTCACTTCTTCTTTGGAAAGCGGGTGGCCGCCTGGGCAGCTCAATTCAGTGGGCTCCCAAGACATGGTTTTTGCAAGGACTTGGCATGGAAGTCAGTTGGGCGGCGGAGAAGAAGTGGTTTCCGGGCGTGTGGACAACCTGAGGTCAAGGTGCACAGGACCTCGGGCAGGAAGCTCACTCCTGGAGGAGAGTGATGCTAATGGAGAATGACCACTCGGGACAGCGGTCCTGGCCACCCAGACCCACGAGTGCAGAGCTCGCTGATCCATTTATTTACTGAATTGTGCATTTTCCCCTTAAAAAATACATATATATATATATATTTCTCATCAGTGTTATCAGCATGGCCTCAAAATGACTTTCCCATTATTGCTTATAAACAAACCTTTATCGCGGATAGCTTGCCTGCTGAATTAAGACACTGTGTTAAGCAGTATATTGCTTCTGTCTGGCAGATCAGCTGTTTGTAGAAAGATAATAATACCAAAACCAACCACAACAATCAGCTACTGTAAATTAACTTAACTGTGTGAAATAATGCCTCCCCTATCAGATTAGCTTTCTGAATGACTTTATCCTTAAATTAAAGCTTGCTGGGGCTGAAGAGTAAATCATTTAAATGGTGCCGGGTTTTTCAGGTAATGTCTTCATATATTACTGTAATTTCAATCCGCCAAGGCATGCAGATGGCTCTGGTCTCTAGCTACTTGTCTCCAAAAAACCTCTCCTGCGCTGCCATTTTGTAATTACAGGGAGGCTGAGCGCCTGCCACTGCTAGATTTCCCAGGGTGCACCAGCAGCCAAGGCAATGTATCTTAAAATTATTATTCTTGTGTGGCCCTCGTAACATAAATGTAAATCTTTTATGCTAACGCTGTCAGAGGGTTAGCTCTGGGGCTCCAAGGTGTGCTGATGGAGAAATCACCCGCCATCCATCAACCGCGGACCATTTGGGATCTGCCAAATAACTCGCTTTGTGGGGGAGGGGAGAGGATTCTAAGCTGAATATTACTTTGTTGTCTGAGTGGTATCAAACAAGGCACTGTGATTTTGTAGGGTTTTGTTTTGTTTTGTTTTGTTTTGTTTTTGGTGGAGCTGGAGGAGGAAGGGAAGGGCTCCTACAAAGCCATCTGTAGGGGGAGTCTCACAGCTCAGCAGCTCTCTCCTGGGAGGGTAGGCAAGTTTGCCACAAATATAGGTCACTCCATTCTTGCAAGGGATGCCTTCTCTCCAGATTACATTCTAGGGGAGAAGATGGTGAAGCGGTATCTTCAGGAAGCTTCCAGGAAATTAACCTTCCTCTCTGCGCCCCTGTCTTAGGGGAAGACAATGTTGAGACAGTGTCTCCTCCAATGAGAGAGAGCTTTCTGGGTTTCTGGGCTTCTCATCTGAGTGTGTCTCATCTCTAACTCCCTCTCCTCCAGAGCTCCGTTCAAGAGACTGAGGGGAGAGACGATTCCTCCCGGCTGGGCATGGTGACAGGGAGACATCAGGTGATGAGGAGACCTGGGATGCGCCCTCCGGAGACAGGAGCTCAAATGCAAGTGAGACAGGCCACTCACCCAGAGGGTCTCCGGAAGCAACCAGGGACACGTGTGTGGGAGATGGAACGTTTTAAAAGGCAGAAGGAAACAGGGGAAAGACAGACCCTAAGACCTCAATGGAAGAAAATACTATAATAATGTAGTAGTCATTCAAGGTAATAGTAACAATAGAGTAAGAACAGCAATAATAGTAAGAGGAGTACTAGCAATTGCAGTGACAATAACCACACTTACATGGCAATTACTGTGTGCCAGGCACTGTGGTAGCAAGAGATTGATATTCTGTATGTTCCGCCTTTACCAGTCAGTCTTTAGGGCTGTTCTTTCCAAACTGACAGTAATGATAGGTGAGGATATACAGAGTATTTACAGAGTATAGGTAGTAATTACAATGAGTGTCATTGTTTTAATTCTACTACGTTTAATTCAAATTCTACAAGGAAATGGTAAGCGTCTATACTAAAATACATTTGTTTGAGGGTACCCATCCACCCATACCCTCTTGCCTAAGGATCTACCCCTATCGCAGCCTCTGATATTCATTTGATTCCTTTGTATTGGTCAGCTTTATCTAGGTTATGCTGCAGTAACAAAACAGCCCTGAGTCTCAATGACTTTGGGCAATAAAGATTGGTTCTCAATCACATTACAAGCTGGTGGGGGAGGTCCAGCTGTGGCCCTGCTTCCTGAGGGAGCAGCCCTGTCCAGGGCATTGCTATGCTCGTGTTACTTCACTCAGAGATCATTAGCTGAAGCAAGTCACATGGCCAAGCTGCTATAGATGGGGGTGAAAAGAACCCCCACAGACACCAGCATGAAGAGCTGCTAGGGGATGGAGAGGGAGCCTACCCCTGAGCCCTCCACCCCATGAGAGCTGCCACTCCCAGCTGACCGGACAATGGGTAAGTATGCACTGCAAAGGTAGCTCATCCTTGGCTGAGGCCAGGGAGACTCATCTCCCGGGAATATGGAATCAGGACCCCCAGAGCTGGGACTTGAAGCAGAAAGGTGAGGAGAATGTGAGCAATCAAATATGCTAGCTAATGAGGAAACAGAGGACACTCATCCTTAGGACAAGAAGAGTAAGACAGACATGTGGAAAAGAGAAAAACAGGAGAGATCCTGGAGCCCTGGGAGAGAGAGAAAAATGCTTTTCCGTGGATCTTTGAGTGTGATCTTCAAATTCTTACAGGGTCATTAACGCCGATGTAAGTGGGTTTCTGTTCTTTACAAACAGAGCTCAAGTCTCAGAGAGGTTAGGTCACCTGCCTATAGCCATACAGCTCTTAAGTGAGAAAGTCAGATTCCAAATGTGCATCTCTGGAAATGCCTTATTTTTTTTTTACATTTATTATGAAATCTTCTTACCACCAAAAAACATAGTGAATAATAAAATAAATATCCATGTACCTACAACACAGACTGCAGAACAAAATTTCACCGGTAGAGCTGAGCACTCTGTGGATCCCTTGCGGACCCCGTTTCTCTTCCTTTCAACTACCCCTCCCACCCAAAAAAAAGTAAATATTCTTCTAAATTTGGTACATTTCCTGTGCATTGATTTAAACGTTTTCAAAAATTGCCTGTTTGCTCACCTGCATTTTGAAATATTACAGAAACGGTATCATTCTGTGTCTCTTGCTAAAGTTCTTTCCAACCTTCTAGATGCTTCTAAAGCATCTTTCTCCAAGACACTGGTACATGAAGGTCTGTCTTAGGATGGGTTCTCCAGGAAACAGACTCTGAGATGTGCATGCAGGAGGATAATTTACTAGGGAGTGCCCGCAGAATGAGCACCTGTGGGGCAGTGGAAAGCTGAACGGAACACAGGGAGGGCCCAAGTGTCTGCAGCAAAGGCATCAGCAGGTCTCTGGGGAGTTCTGGAGCTGGCACAGCCCTCAGAGTTGCCCTCCATTGAGGCAAGAAGGCCAGACTCTTCTTCCCTACATTGCCCGGTTATTGCATTTGGGTGACCTTGGGTGATGATGCTACATTCCCAGACCAAAGGCATTTCCCAAAGAGCAACTTAGCTATGCAGGTTCAGCCACCAAACGCTCTCAGCACCAGGGAGAATGACAGCTGGTCCTGAAGGGCATCTGGGCAGTGCCACCCGCCGGCTATCACAGATCCTGCTGCTCTCAGAGCCCGGGGCTGACCCCCTCGCCTTCCAAGAGAAGTGGCGTGTGCACGTTTTAGATGCATCCGGAGACCTGCAGTTGTTAATCCCCCCCGTCTCAATTATAATGTGTAAGCCAGAGAGGGAATGCCTTGTTTAAGATTTTTAGAGTAATAGGCTATTATTTCTAAGAAGAAGAAATCATCCCTGTGGGCCACTGACCTGAAGAGCTTTTCCATTTTTCTCCTTCTTTTTAAAGCTTTTGTGACCGGAGGTACTGGGGCTGCAGCGTTATGTGAGAAACTCCAAGCAAAGAGATTTGAACTTGACTTGAAGTCTTTCTTTAATATTCAATAAAAAGTTGGAGATTTATTGGCCTATGGCAGAGACCAATTTCCTGTTACATGGACCAGAGAGGAGATTAAAAAAAGATTTTTAGAGCAGCGCCCATATTTCTTAAGAGAGGCAAAGAATGGAGCTCACCTAATTTTGTGGCTCGTGCTGCTAGCACCGTTCCTTTCTCTGGGCTGATCTGAAATTAGAAGGCTAGGACCAAAATCCTGCAGTCTCCCCCACAGGGACCATTTCAATTTTCCTCTGAGTAACAGCCCCATAAGGATCGTCTTCACAGCTCTAAGGTCAAGGTTGGAAGTGGCTGAGTGTAGAAAAGATTGAAGACCTTGCCACGGGCTTTCAGCGATGTACATTGGCGTGCTCTCTGCAGCCAGAGGGAGGAGGAATCATTCCATCAGTCTCCAGAATTTAAAAGCTCTGCTACAAAGATCTGGGACAGGGCCACAGGAAATATGGCAGAAAGAACCAACAACAGGTTGGCATGATCTATCCGTTCCCATTGTGTAGCCGGCTCGGGGTCAGAGGGTCTCGGTTTAAATACTGACTTTGTGACCTTGGGCAAGTTACTCAACCTTTCAGTGCCTCTGATTTCTTGTTTGTAAAATATAGATACCTAGAGTACCTACCTTACGGGATAGCCAGGTAGGTAGAATGAGATAAAACAGGCCAGACTTTGAAACAATGCTGTCACGTAATAAGCACTCAAAATGCTAGCTTATTGCTATTATTATATCAGCCCACTAGAAAGCCAACTAAATCTGGACTGAGCCTGGCCGGCTCCAAACTGATACATCAGAAGTAGCCTGGGTGGAATTACAAAGCAAGGGACTCAGTTCAACCAGGCAAATAATTATAGAGCCCATGATGTGCTGGGCACTGAGCCTACACACATGAAGAAAGAATGGCTCCTGCATTGGAAGAATCTACACTCCTAGGGGCACCTGGGTGGCTCAGTGGTTGAGCACTTGGGTTCAGATCATGAACCTGGGGTCCTGGGATCGAGTCCCACATCGGGCTCCCCTTCAGGAGCCTGCTTCTCCCTCTGCCCGTGTCTCTGCCTCTCTCTGTGTGTCTCTCATGAATAAATAAATAAAATATTTTTAAAAAGAAAAAAAAAAGAATCTACCCTCCTATAAAGGAGACAGACACAGTAAGAGCAGCACACAGACCCAATGGCCACACTTAACGATTGTGATCCAAGTACAGAGGTAGCCCAGGACAGGGAGTAATCAAGCCATCTTAGAAGGTGACCAGGGTTTTAAAAGAGAATTAGGAGTTTGATGAGGTGAACAAAGTGGGGAGAAACTGCAGGCAGGGTGCTCGCAAGGGAAGAGGCACAGCTGTCTGAAAGAGCACAGCCTCTGTGTAGCTGCAGAACGTCAGGCTTCCAGCGGGAGTGTTGGTTTGTGGCTAGAAATCATAGGCAGAGGGGTAATCAGACAAGATCGTGAAGGGTCCTGAATATCATGATGAGGTGTTTGGACGTTGGGCAGACAACAGGCAAGTGAAGCCACGTGTCACCTCCTGATGCCCTCAGCTGTTGCTACTTCTTCACTTGTCAGGTTCACCAGTGCTTTGTTGCTGTGGCAGGTGATGTCTTCACTCATCAGGCTTCAACTGGATGTTTTCTGAACGTAGGTCAAAGAGAGTGCCATCCACCAACACGGCTTCAGAAGTAAGACCCCCTACTCTGGAAAAGCTCACAGTTGAGCTGGAAAGACATGTAATCTGAGAGGTTTAAGTGTAGATTGGGGCAAGAACAGAGAGGAGAAAGCCTAGGCATGTCGGTGGGGAAGGAACTACAAACAAGAAGTGTCATCTGCTCTGGAGCTTGAAGCATGAGTCAAAGCTCCACCAGCTGGAGAGCATGGAGGCCAGCATTCAAGGTTCTGGAGGAAGAGATTGAACTGTCCAGAGACATGAAAGGGTTCAGGATAGCTGAAATCACCCAGTGTGAGCATGGCTAACTGTCCCTGTTTACTGGAATGGACCATCTTTCCCAGAAACCCCACCTCCTTCAAGATCCTATTGGCCAGAACTGGGTCACATGTTCATCCCTAAACCCATCACTGGCAATGGGTCTTGAGGCTACTACAGGTGACTGGCTTAGAGCCCAACATTGGACCATCTGCTAGGGAGGTAAGGGTTGTCTCACGTGTCCCTGAACCCATGCCTCCGCGGACTTGAACCAAATGCACTTTTGTCAACAGAGAAGGGAGGATGCCTATCAGGAGGGCAGCGGTGGTCTCTACCAATGGGAATGGCTGGCATCTCACGCAGTGGAGAGGAGACCCAGGACTCAGGCCCGAAGATGGCCAATATTTTGAGGTTGGGAGGGAAGTTATCAGCCAGGAAACCTGAGAATAAGACACCAGTGAAGTAGGAAAGAGATGAGTGGGTCATGGTGTCCTGGAGACCCAGAAAGGGGGAAAGCCTGGAAAAAGGATGTGAGCATGTCAATCACAAGAAGACCACGTAAATAACCGTGCGTGTCATGGAGTTAGGACATAAGTGTGTTCCAAGGGAATCAGGCAAAGGGAACCAGAAGAGGAGACGACCCAGGGAACAACTTCGAAGTGGCGGAGGATCTTTCGAGGCCCAGCCCGGCCGCAGTGGCTTCCCCTAGGCCTGCCTCCAGCTGGAGCTGACTCCGAAGGATTTGTGTCCCAGAAGATTCTGGCAGTGACCAGCTTCAGGGAAAATGCCTCTCTGGAAGGCAGAGTTCTTTATCTTTCCCCAGCAGGAAGAAGGCAATCTCTTCTGGCAGTGAGGTGACAGGGTTTCGATGGATTTCCCTCTCCCAGATCAGAATGAAACTAAAGGCTGTCAGCCAAGCGGCTGAACACTCAATCTTCCATCTTTATGGGTCTGGCGGTGACATTATTGCAGGAGTCTTTCAGCAAGTGAAAGGGAGGTCATCCTGAAAGAATATATGCCCAGAGTCTCTGAGTCTTCTGAGGGGGCTCAGAACGTGCCTCTAGGTTGGAGAGGTAGCATCTTGGACAGACAGGAGCAGACAGAGAGACAGACAGGCCTCACCATCCCTCCAAGCCAAAGCTAAAGCCACCCACCCCCTGGGGTGCTGCCTTTGCACAAGCCAACACATTTTCTTTTGTGCCTCGGTTGGGTTGGAGTTGTTTTGCCCCCCACTTCAGAAGAGTCCTGTCTCTTACGGGGTCCCCGCTTACTCCTTGTGAGTCGTGGTTGTTTTTGCTCGCAAAATGGAAGCTGATGGCATCATGCTTGCCTAGCTCGTGAGGCTGACGGGAGATTGTCTTTTGCAAAATGACAAGTGCTCTGAAAGTGTGAGTCTCTCCTGGGGACACGGCCCCGGTCATGGAGAGGGCCACCCAGCAAAGCCTGTTCTTCCCTCAGTGGTCCTCACTTGGGCAAGTGACGACACCCAGCTGCTTGGCCTAAAAAATCATGGAGTCCTTTCTGACGCCTCGAATTCTCCCACATTCCACGTGCAATCCATCCCTCAGCAAATACCGGTTACTCTCACTTCAAAATATGTTCCCAAAGTGACCTTCATCATTGGACAACCACAATAACCACATAACTGGCCTCCCCGGGCCCACCCGGGCGGCGCTGCAATCTCCTCCCCAAAGGGCCGCCAGAGCAAATGGTCCTTCTCAACTGAGAATCCAGTCATGCCACTCCCCTGCCCTTAGTGCTCCAATCACTTCCCATCAGCCTCCATCAAATCGGGCTCCTTGCCTTGACCAGCTCCCTGACGTCCTTCGTGAACAGACCTTCTAACTCCCCTTCAGCTCCATTTGTCCCAGTTACCCAGGTCTCTCCGAACGTAAGTAACTTCCTACCCCAGGACCTCTTTATATTTCCTTCCCTCTCATTGAAGAAATTCTTCCCCAAAGAGCAATCATGGTTCAATCCTTCTGTGAACCTTCTCATGGTTCAGACTTTTGCCTATGTGGCACCTCCTCAACAAGGGCTTTTCTGACTGTCCCGTCCAAAGTAAAGCAGAGATATATGGACACCATGCACAAACACACGGCTTCCCACAGCACACAGACCCTTTGTCCTCCTTTACTTTTATTTCTTATTAAAGTTATCATAACCAAGGGACACCCAGGTGACTCAGCAATTAAGTGTCTGCCTTTGGCTCAGGTCATGATCCCAGGATCCTGGGATCAAGTCCCACATCAGGCTTCCTGCAGGGAGCCTGCTTCTTCCTCTGCCTGTGTCTCTGCCTCCCTCTGTGTCTTTCATGAATAAATAAATAAAATCTTTAAAAAAAAAAAAAAGTTGTCATCAAATTTAGAAAAAGAATCATTTTCTACAACCACCAGAGGGAGTAAAATTGATGGCAGTCTCTAGTTTCTTATACCTGTCCTGAAATTGAGACCTTCCCCAGCAGCTTAACTGGGCACCCTCACCTCAGTGTCCCACAGACACCTCAAACTCACCTTGCCCCAAATGCACGCACCATCTTATTTTCCAGCCTCCCTCCCTTGGGCTGCCTACTTCAGTGAATGTTATCACCATGCCCCCAAAGTCTCAAAGGTAGAAAACAGGTTGTCCCCAACTGCCTTCTCCTTCCTCTTTCCAGTACATTCTTGCTCTAAAATGGCAAGAGGATCAGCCTCCTCATCTCCATGATTTCTGCAGCTGACTTTGGGTCCCATCCCTATGGGAGGATTATCCATCCCTGCCCTGTTAAGCCCAGAAGTAACAAGACCCACTCTGGCTAATGGATTAGGAATAGGAGCATTATGTGTGTCTCTTGCGGGCAGAACCTTTACGACCCACTAGGCAACTCGTTGTGTCTATTTTTCCCTCTGACACAACAGCTGAAATGTCCTAGGTAGAGGCTCCTCTCTCAGCCTTGATCCTGGAGTGAGAATGGATGGGAACCCAAGAGATCCCATGACAGACATGTATTTTGAATGAAAAACTAGCTTGAAAGTCACTGAGGCTTGAGGGCTCACTTGTTACCACAGCACAGCCTTCCATATGCTGACTGATGTATTACCTTCATAAATATTTCACTTGGATTAATGATGGTTTCCACCTAGATCTCTAAACTTGTGGGTCATCTCCCAGATTTGGAAGATGGGATTGAGATTTCAAATAGTGTGGTCATATCTTGCCCTCTCCTTTCACTCAAGCATCAGCAGACTTTATATGTACATATATGACCACATATATACACACATATATAAAGGGCCAAATAGTAAATATTTTAGGCTTTGCGAGCCAGACAGTCTCTGCCACAGCTACTCAACTGTGCTGTTGTAGTGTGAAAGCAGCCACAGACAACAAATAAACAAATGAGTATTGGCCGTGTGCCAACAAACTTTATTTATGGGCATGGAAATTTGAATTGCATATTATTTTCATGTGTCACAAAATTGTCAGATTTTCTTAAGCAAAAAAACATTCACAGCTAATGAACAACTCATTAGAAAACACATGGCATTTTGGACTGGGCCCCAGGACCATGATGCGCTGACCCCTGATCTAACTGAAGGCTCCGAAGCCTTGAGCATGGATGGCATCCAAAGCCCTTCACAATTTTGCGCCGATGATTTTGTATGGCCCCTTCCCCCACCCCTACACACACACACACACACACTGAGGCTTCAATCTTCCTAGAGCTGCCATCATTCTTTGAATCTCCCTTGATCCTATGTGCCTCACGGCAATGTTTCAGCTATGGATGCCCTTTCTCTTCTTCCATACCAAGTAAGCTCTTAAGAATCTATTGAGGCTAAACTCAAATGTTCTTCATAAAACTTCATAAAACTTTCCCAATGCCAGAGGCTGACTTAGTTGTTCTCTTTGTGTTCCTGTGGAACTTGAATGTGTCCTAATTATCAAACTCGTGAACTAGTATTCCGGAATTGGGTTTCTCAGCCTTGGCACTACTGGATCTGGGGGCCAAATAATTCTTTGTTGTGAGGGACTGTCGTGAACACTGGAAAATATCTAGCTGTGCCCTAGTCCTCTCCCTACCAGATGCCAACAGTGCCCTCTCCCCATGTGACAACCGAAAACATCTCCGGATATTGCTGACTTCCCTATGGCCCTCCTCCCAACCATTGAGAACCACCGCCCTAAGTACTTACTTGGGCACTTAAACTTGTAGCCCCCTGAGGACAGAGTTGAGGAATTCCTTCTTCATTACCGTAAGCACCAAGCACACAAGCTGGCATGTAATAGCAAAACTTCAGCAAATATTTGTTGACTGGCAGGGCGCCTGGGTGGCTCAGTGGTTGAGCATCTGCTTTTGGCTCAGTGTGTGACCCTGAGGTCCTGGGATCAAGTCCGATGTCGGGCTCCCCTCAGGGATCCTGCGTCTCCCTCTACCTGTGCCTCTGCCTCTCTCTGTGTGTCTCTCATGAACAAATAAAATCTTAAAAATATGTATATTTGTTGACTGGAAAAAATGAATAAGACATTGAAAATCAGTGATTCCTTAGCACCAATCTGACTAATTTTTTTGAAAAGATGTGATCCTAGTGATTCTGCTGCCATTTTTTTTCTTACCTTTGCAGAGAAGCCACTTTTGTTAAATCTGAGCTTCATAAAAGGATTTTCTAGTACACGTATTGTTTTATTTATGCTGCTCTCACAAGTGCAATTAACACTGCATCTGTTTTACTAACAATTCCCTTTGTTTTATGTAGTGCTTTATAATTTTCCGAACACGCACAGGCGTGGGCTTTCCACAATTTGCAGGTGGATAAATCGCTACATATGGATGGGGAAAAAAGACAAGCAAAAATCGTACCGTCATTTCCCTATTCTCTGGCATATCCCAGGCTAAATGTGCTAATTAGTGTACACATCCCGTCCTCCTCCAGCAGACCAGATGAGAGATGAGAGGAGGTAATGCTGTCCGGTGAAGGCGCTATATTTGGAGGCCTGTTGAATCATACCTTTCGCTGGTGTTTGAGGGGATCTTACTGGAGAATCTCCCCTTTTCATGGTCAAACGTGCTTATAGAACATCCACACTGACACCCAGTCCTTAGAATGTATCGGGCTCATGGATTCT
This sequence comes from Canis aureus, assembly GCF_053574225.1. Classification (NCBI taxonomy): domain Eukaryota; kingdom Metazoa; phylum Chordata; class Mammalia; order Carnivora; family Canidae; genus Canis; species Canis aureus. The sequence goes on from NC_135618.1 coordinate 44,104,284, forward strand.
GAGGTCCATGTGATGAATGGAGAACAAACTTTAAGTTGGAAATATGCTCATGTCTAATGCCCTAGGTTGGCCAGATGGATACCAGAACATACTCCCTTTCTGGCCTAGATATTAAAAGTGCTTCAGCAAAGGAAACAATCAACAAAACTAAAAGGCAACCTACGGAATGGGAGGAGATATTTACAAATGATATGTCAGATAAAGGGCTGATATCCAAGATCTATAAAGAACTTTTCAAACTCAACACCCAAAAACCAAAAGATCAAGAAATGGGCAAAAGATGTGAACAGACATTTCTCCAAAGAAGACCTACAAATGGCCAAGAGACACATGAAAAAAATGCTCCACATCACTTGCTGCCAAGGAAATACAAATCAAAACCACAATGAGATACCATCTCATACCAGTCAGAATGACTAAAATTAACAAATGAGGAAACAACAGATGTTGGCAAGGATGCTGAGAAAGGGGAACCCCTCGTACACTATTGGTGGAAATGTAAACTGGTGTGACACTCTAGAAAACAGTCTGGAGGCTCCTCAAGAAGTTAAAAACAGAACTAGCCCACAATCCAGCAATTGCACTACCAGGTATTTATCCAAAGGATGCAAATATAGTGATTCAAAGGGGCACCTGCACCCCCATGTTCTTAGCAGCAATGTCCACAATAGCCAAACTGTGGAAAGAGCCCAGATGTCCATCGACAGATGAATGGATAAAGATCAAAGAAACAGAACAGATGAGCATAGGGGAAGGGAAGGAAAAATAAAGTAAGATAAAAACAGAGAGGGAGACAAACCATAAGAGACTCCTACTCTAAGAAACAAACTGAGGGTTGCTGGAGGGGGAGGTGTGTCGGGGGATAGGGTAACAGGGTTATGGGGATTAAGGAGGGCATGTGATGTAATGAGCACTGGGCATTATATGCAACTGATAAATCACTAAATTCTACCTCTGGAACTAATAATACCCTATGTGCTAGCTAAATCGATTTTAAATCAAAAATTTTTTAAATGAGTTCTTAAACTAATGAAAGTTTTTCCTTTAGGACAATTTGGATAACCAAATTCTAGAAGGTTGGAGAAAAGTGAAATGGTGAGGAGCATACACGGCTTGTTGAGTCAGGCTGCCTAATCTCATTGCCATTGCCAGTGGAGGCCCTTAGATGTGCTTCTCAACAACTGTGTACGTGATTTCTTCTTTGGTGAAACAGGGATAACAGTACCTAATTCCTGAGATGATCATGAAGATTAAAAGAGAAATGCGTGAAAAGTACCTTGTACTTGCACTTGGCACATAGTAAGCACACAGTAAATGTCATCTGTTCCTAATAACACCCCATGGTGCTTGACACAGTGAAAGCACTCCGTTAGTGGTAGCTATGACTATATCAAAAGTTAAAATTATTCTTTTTTTTTTTTTTTTTTTTCAGTAAAGTTAAAATTATTCTTGAGAGATCTTTTGGTTCATGCCTTTCTTTCAAGAGATATAAAACTTTAATCTCCACACTAAAAAAAAAAAAAGAAAAAAAAGTTTACACACCCAGACGATCTGTGACAACCATCAACCAGATGAAGGAAACAGAGAAGCTTGAACTTCCATGTTTCCAGCACCTTCCACACGTTAAGCTTTGAGCTTCCATTGTGTGTTCATTCACCAAGAATGTAAACCCTGTGAAGCCAGGGGCTTTGCCTGATTTATACGATAAAGATGAAGAAAATCACAAGTTGTCTGGGGAGAATAAGAATCAAGCTCCTAGCTATGAAGCCCTGTTGGAGCGGACAGTGGGGTTGAGTCTTAGAGAGAAAAGTAAGCAAGTGAGAAAAGTATTGTGTGTATTGTGTAGAGCACTGCTCTACTTTGCTTTTTAAAAAAAAATCCTGAATCACCAAATCCTCCCTTTACCCATACCCTGGGGAGATATGAGCAAGCCACAAACATTAACATTGAAGACCATTTTTTATTAGTATATCTTTACCTCTGCACCAAGGGGGAAATATATTTATTCCAAGCCTTTAAAAAAAGTGTTTGATTCGAAGCCTTGATGAAATGCTACTCATTCCTCCATGAGTAACCAGTTTTGATAATCCTCCCCAAGAGATCAAGCCATGTCTGAGTACAATGATGGGCATATTCTAGATTTAACTGACCGCATAGATGCATTGCGTGCAAGCAAGAAAGGCTTCCCATCCTGACTTGGAGAAGTGGGATGTTTATGACCTGTTTATAAAAGTCTGCATAAAATATAGCTTCAGAGTCTTGTCTGTGAGTAGGCTACCTGGAGTCAAGTGTGTCTTTTAAAATATGATGCATCACTTGCAAGAATGGTTTCTTAGTGTCTTGCCCTCCCCAAACTCATGGTTCTCCCATAAATAACGATGTGAGGTGACGGCTTGACCACTGCTTTCATTGTGCCCCCACCTATACAGGATGTCTTCCCTGGTGGATTTTTGTTAAGAAACAAAATACAACTTTTATTGAGATCAATAAAAGATTAAGGTGACAAAGTGATTTATTGACTATAGAGAAGGCTCATTTTTCCCTCACAACTGCAATAGCTACCAGAAAGGATGTTTTTTTACCCTGGGTCTTCAGGAAAATTGTGAGAAGCTTAGGCTCATTTATCAAATCAAAAGAGAATGATTAAAAACCATAAGGAAACAGACGAAGAACACACATGAGCAAAACTTGGCCGATCATGGGTTGTTTTGCTGAAATACCAGGTCCCGGAGTATGGGGGTGGGGGGAGAGGCAATCCAGTGGGCGGGGGTGTTTCGTAGAATGAAATTCTATAGGACGTGGGGAGCAAAGGGTCAGAACTGCTCAGGCAGAGGTCAGAGCAAGGAAAGAACTTCACGTTGAGAAATAAGAAATCAGAGGGGGATCCCTGGGTGTCTCAGCGGTTCTGGTTTAGCACCAGCTTCTGGTTTAGCACCTGCTTTTGGCCCAAGGCATGATCCTGGAGTCCTGGGATCGAGTCCCGGATTGGGGTCCCTGCATGGAGCCTGCTTCTCTCTCTGCCTGTGTCTCTGCCTCTCTCCCTCTCTGTGTGTCTCTCATGAATAAATAAATAAATAAATATTTTTAAAAAGAGGGAGAAATAAGAAATCAGAGAGCCATGGAATCTGTCCTTAACTGTGGCAAGGGACAACCAAGATGCCAGCAGGCTGGGAGGCTCACCCCATGCTCCATATGGACCAGATGCTTCAAGTTTTTTAAAGGTCTTATTTATTTATTCATGAAAGACACAGAGAGAGAGAGAGAGGCAGAGACACAGGCAGAGGGAGAAGCAGGCTCCCTGCGGAGAGCCCAACATGGGACTCGATCCCAGGACCCCAGGATCACACCCTGAGCTGAAGGCAGATGCTCAAGTGCTGAGCCACCCAGGCGTCCCCAGATGCTTCAGTTTTGCAAACACCCTCTGTACCGTGTCCCCACACTGTCCCCTCTGCCAGGAAAGTCTCAGCACCTGACCCCCTTCCCTTCCTGAAAGCCCGTGCCCTCATCCCTCAAGGCGATCTCAAATACCTCCCTCTGCTGCAGTTCTCCCAAGTAGAAGAAGAAGCCCCATCCATGGAGCCTCTACTATGCGCCAGGCACAACGCAGAGCACTTCACATGCTAACACTTTCCGCGCCGTGAAGGAGTTTCATGAACCGTGTTTAGGCCTGAGTTCCCTGCGCATCACACACGGCTGGCATTTAGCAAGTATTTTCAACCAATGAATGCATGAGATCCTCAGAACAGTCCTGTGACGCGTAGCTCTTCCGAGCCCCATTTCACAGAAAGGTAAACTGGAACGTCCAGAACTTCATGCAGCACCTAGGCACGATGACTTTGGAGCCTCCTCTCTCTCTCTCCCCTGTCTCCTGCTGTGGACAGCAGCCCCACTACCCACATCCCAGCCCACCCCCCAAATCCAGTCCCATGGCACAAGAGGAGGAAAAATAACCTCTGAGACAATAGGCAGAGTCAAAATCAGAGGTGTTTATGGTACAGAAGGTAAATCCTGACTTCAGGGTCGCTCTTAAAGAAAATTAGGTCTTACGCTGCTCTTAACGGAAAATCACCCCATGAAACTCTCTGCCCTTTACGGCCTCTGAGACTCACAGTACCTTCTCAAAGTGGGGGGATGGAGGAGATTGCAGGGCTTCTGGTTGGGCAGTCATTGTGACTTCTCCATTAACTCTATAATGAGTCGGTTCTAAATTCTGTCATTAGGAAGCCCAGTAGCACCGTCAGCCTCTGTATCAGCGTTGCCATGAGCACCCCCTTCGAGAAATCTGAACTTGCCAAGCATTGATTTTTTTTTTTAAGTAAGCCAACACAATTTCACTTCTAGGAATTCATCCCACAGATATACTTGCATCTGTCAGAACTGGTGCCTGCACTGCGTTGTCCGTTGCCGTCAGGTCTATGAGAGCAAAATAGCAGAAACTACCCAAAAGTCCACCACTGGGGGACTAGATGAACAGTACGTGCAGATGCGTACAATTTCATAATAAGCGGGCATTTAAAAGATTGGAGCTTGGGCACCTGGGTGGCTCAGTGGTTGAGCGTCTGCCTTCGGCTCAGGTCATGAGACTGAAGACCCAGGATCGAGTCCCACATCGGGCTCCCTCCATGGAGCCTGCTTCTCCCTCTGCCTGTGTCTCTGCCTCTCTCTCTCTCTGTCTCTCATGAATAAATAAAATCTTTTTTAAAAATAAGAAAAAAATAAAAGACTGGAGCTATTCTTCATGTCCCGATGTGAAAGGTGTGCCAAGATAGTATGTAAAGAAAAAAGGATGAGAAACAGCCTGTATGTGATGTGTTGCTACGGATACAGACACATGTCTAGAGAGAGAGAGAAACACGGCCTGCCGCAGGGACAGACATAAGGACAGAGAAGAGGCAGAGATGGAGACACACGTACACGCAGATGTTTGTTTATATAAAAACATCTCTGGAAGGATACAGGATAATCAGTTGCAGTAGTTGCTTCCTGGGAGTGAAAATGGAAAAGGATAGTGGTAGGAAAGAAAATTTTCTCTCATATCTTTTAAATTGTGTATGACATGCGTGTGCTGCCATGTATCTGTCACTCAGCCAATGTGAGCTCAGTGTCTACCGCGTGCCGAGGACACAGTGGTAATCACCAGCCAGCAGTCCCTGTGCCCCTGCCGGCAGGGGGATCGAAAATGAACAAGATAAATAAATAAAATCTATAGTCATCGATGCCCATTGTAAGTGCTAAGGCGGGTGGGAGGGGGTAATAGAGTCATGGGCTGTGAACTGGGGGAGAGCAAATAAAATTTCAGGACAGGTTAGGGTAGAGGAAAGGAAGGGAGGAGAGAGCTGGCCGGGCAGGTGCAGGAGAGACAGCCCAGCTGACAGAGGAGCTGCGAGCATGGCGTGTTCGCGTTCCAGGCGTGTCTGAGGATGAGTGAGATGAGCACAGCCTGCACAAGCAGGGGGGAAAGCAAGGGCTAATGAGGCCAGAGGTGGCAGCGGGTCAGGCCATCTGGGTCTTGCAGGCTGGAGTCTGGCTTTTTCTCTGGGTGAGATGGGAGCCATTGAGGGCTTGGAGGAAAAAAAGCGATGTGACCAGACTTAATGCCTCCATGTTCACAATCTCTCTGGCTCCTGCATGGAGGAGTGATGCCGGGCAGACTGCAGCGCCAAGGCAACGACTTCAGGAAGCTGTTGCAACACCCAGGAGAGGTAACCCTGGTGGGCAGCATGGCGGTAGCGGTGGGCAGAGAGGCCTGGTTGGACTCCGGGCACATGCTGGAGAGCTGGAAGGCTCAGGTGACATCTGAGAACAACATCTGAGAACAACAGGTAACTCTGCTTCCTTCCAGGGTGTTAGCATGCTGCACACAGGGCCGAGGGTAGGAGCCACCTGGAGAGGCCCCACCAGCCAAGCATCAGGGGCAGTACCAGGATGGCTCCTGTGGCCATGACAGTCCAAGCCAATCATTCTCCCCCAGCTCAGAAACTAATGGTCTGCCTCTGTCCACCAAAGAAGAGGGATAATGTGGAAAAAAGAAAGGATTCACGGGAGAGGGACAGCCACACACTAAATCCATGCACCAGCACAGCCCCTGGATACAGCCAATGATAGGCACAAACAGATCCGCAGATCCACCAGCTTAGAGACCCAAAGACAGGCAGAGGGACATCAGCCATTAGCACAGACAGACATGCAGACACCAAGACACTGTGCAAAAGCACGTGTACTGAGAACCAAATGAGCACAGGCAGGACACGATGTGTGACACATATACAGAAATACAGGGACACCTGGGTGGCTCAGAGGTTGAGCAGCTGCCTTCGGCCCAGGGTGTGATCCCGGAGTCCCAGGATCGAGTCTCACATCGGTCTCCCTGCATGGAGCCTGCTTCTCCCTCTGCCTATGTCTCTGCCTCTCTCTCTCTCTCTCTCTCTCTCTGTGTGTGTCTCTCATGAATAAATAGATAAAATCTTAAAAAAAAAAAAGAAATACAGACACCATGGGATACATATGATGCAGACGTGCACAGAACCAAAGATACACACGTGTGCATGTGGCACATGTGCACACACACAGGCATGTGCATACACACACACACACGCACCAGTGCAATGACTAAAAACTAAACTTCAACCAGGAATTAGGACGGAAAACGTAACAAAGGATGATGGTGAGAATTCTATCAGCCCCCAGTGGTCCCCAGCAATGATCCTACGTGGATCTCTATCTGATGCAATTTGCTCTGCACGTAAGCAGTTCTGATTTAGATGATAGATAGAAACCATTTATACAGTTAAACACGGTAGGGGTCTAAACGCTGTTCCCCGCAGAACACCAGATGTGAATAGATGAACATTTGATTGTCCTCACGCCTGTTTCTGACAAGCTAACAGATAAGAAACCATCCCACTGAATTCCCAGAAAACTGGAGACCACGAATACAGATAGCAACACACAGGAAGAGCTAGGATTTATTAAGGCAGATTTCTAAATATTAAAGAGATGGCAGCTGGCCGCGCTTTCCTCAGCAGACTTTGTAGGCGGGATATCACTTGATAACCAAGATGAATGAGCAGAGCTCTGCGAGGGAGTGTGCAGGGCCCAGAGGAGTGAGAATGACCTCACGCAGGCAGTAAACAGCACCGTGTGTGCCCCTGGACACTGGGGTTTGGACCCAGGAGGTCCCCCTGTCTAAAATCGTCTCTTCCTTATGGCTGCCTGAAAATTCCACCAGGGACTTTCGGAGTTCTCCAAAATGCTGTATCAAAATACGAATGCACACCTGAAAAGATGCTCACCATCACTCGTCATCGGGGAAATGCAAATCCAAACCACAAGGGAATGGAGAAATTTGAACCTTTGAGCATGGCTGGTGGGAATGGGAAAATCACGCAGTCACTGTGGAAGATGGTACTGCAGTCCCTCAAAAGCCACAGAGTTCCCCTATGATCTGACAATTCCACGTCTGGGTATACACCCAGAAGTCAAGACAGGGACTCAAACAGGTATTTGCACACCTGTGAGCATAACAGCATGATTCACAAGAGCCAAAAGGTAAAAACAGCCTACCCAATGTCCCTCGACAGACTAGTGGATAAACAAAATGTAGCGTGTATGTATATACAACAGAATCTTATTCAGGTTAAAAAGGAAAGTGATTCTGACACATGCTACACCGCAGATGAACCCTAAAGAAGTGATGTTGAGCGACGCATTGGCCAGTCACAAAGGGACAAATCCTGGATGACTCTGCTCATATGAGGCACCTCAAGTCTCAGATTCAGAGACATAAAGTAGAAGGGTGGGTGTCGGGGCTTGGGGTGGAGAATCAAAGTTCACGTTTAATGGGGACAGGGTGTCAGTTGGGGACAATGCAAAGAGTTCTGGAGACGGTGGCAGTGATGGTTGCAGGACAATGTGAGTGTACTTAATGCCGCAGAACTCTACATTTGAAAATGGTTGCAATTGGGCAGCCCGGGTGGCTCAGCGGTTTAGCACCACCTTCAGCCCAGGGCGTGATCCTAGAGATCCGGGATCAAGTCCCACATCGGGCTCCCTGCATGGAGCCTGCTTCTCCCTCTGCCTGTGTCTCTGTCTCTCTCTCTCTCTCTGTGTCTCTCATGAATAAATAAATAAAATCTTTAAAAAAAAAAAAGAAAAGAAAAGAAAAAGAAAATGGTTGCAATAGAAAACTTCGCACGATGTGTATTTTCCTGCGCTCATCCCCAGAGACATGCATTATGAATTAATGCATGCAAATACTTCCTATCAATGGAGTCACAAGGATTAGTCTGCAGCCTGCGGAAAGCAAGATCCCCCAGGAGGGAAGGAGGGATATCTTAGCAATGTCATCACAGAGAAGTACGTGCAATGATAGAGGACATCTGATATCACTGTGACCGCCCCTCAGGCTTCTCTTCTCTCCTCATCAGAGCTGGTCTATCCTATGCTTTGATGCCTCCCAACCATCTGCACCCAACTGAGGTGACACCAGCAAGACTCTTCTATTCCTGCTGTTCCATCTCAACAAGATCCTAAATCCAGAAAGGGCAAAGGAAGCGAAGAGGCAACCTAAGGTAGCCCAGACATCTACATAGTCTAAAGAACACCCAACACTTGTGCATCCTTTTTGCACAAATATATAAAGTATTTTATATATATTCCATATAGTCACAGCAGCTAGATGGGCCACTGTCCTCATTTTGTCGATAAGGAGAGCAGAACAGAGGCAATTTTTAAAATTTTTCCCCCAGTCATGCAGCTAGCAAGTGGCAGAGGCAGGACTCGAGCCCGAGAACATCCACCCCCAGAACTCCAAAGTCCGTGCCATCAGCCAGCCGCCCTGATTCCCCAAAGAGGGGGCAATCTGTGGGAGAGTTCTAGCACTTGTAGATACACAATTATATATTGGTCTGGGTAAAACAACTCCAACCACGTAAAAAGTCAATGTCATTTGCTTGGTGCTAGAACCATAGCAGTGCTTCTCCACGGAGGGAGAGTTTGCTCTCCTCCCCACGGAGCACTTGACAATATCTGGAGAGGGTAGAGGCCAGAGAGGCCACTAAACATTCTAACCCCTCCCCTCAACAAAGAATTACGTGGCTCAAAATGTCAACAGTGCCGAGGTCAGGAGGCCCTGAGGCCTATCACATCATCGCTGTGGGGGAACGTGGGGGCGCCTCTCCCTCCATCCCTGCCTTTGTCTTCCCCCTCCCTCATTGTCTGCTCCTGGGGCATCTGTGCACCTGCCCTAAAAGCAAAACAGCCACTCACTCTAATTCATTGAACGTTTACTTAGGACTTGCAATGTCGGGACACCAGGGTGACTCAGATGGTTAAGTGTCAGCTCTGGTCATGATCTCCAGGTCTTGGGATCAAGCCCCACATGGGGATCCTGGCTCAGCAGAGAGCCTGATTCTCCCTCTGTCTCTCCCCCTGCTCATGCTCTTTCTCTCTCTCTACCTCTCTCTCTGTCTCTCTGACTCAAATGAATAAATAAAATCATTTTAAAAATTAGAAAATAAAAAAGGACTTGTGACATCCTAAGTGCTCATCAGAGCTTCTGATCAAGCTTGTGCAGAGTGGGCAGGCAGGAAGCCATGGCCGAGAAGAAAGTCTATGTGGAAGGGGAAGACCGATGTATTCTGAAAACGTGGGATTGGTAGGCACCATTTTCCAAGCCATGGAAATTCTGCAGACACCATAATAACTATCAGTGTGTCCTGCAGGTGTATGTTAGGGCCCCTAAGCACGGTGACTCTGACCAGATTGGCTTGGAGACTCAAGCTTAGGGAGCATGGTGGACATGTGCTAAGGTGATCCCCACATGATGCCCACCACCCGGCACTCACACCCTAGTATAAACAACTTCTTCTGTATGGCTAAGACTGCATCTTGCTTCTTGACAAGAGTGTGGCTCTGGTGACAGGCCACCCCAGCCACCGCTGTAGAACTGTGTGTAACACTCCATTTTGCTCACCAACTCCCCCCACCAGGCCCACCCCAGAGACTCTTCTTTCGGGTTTCATGGAGTTCATGGCCAAGTCGGAGAAGTTCCTGTGGAAGACACCTCGGGTCAGGAGCCAAGGGTGGCTTCCCACCAACGGCCAGCAAGAAACCAACAGACACAAAGGAACTCGAGCTCCAGTACCAAGGAACTGAATGCCACCAACGAGCACATATCCGGAGAAAGGACCCCTTTCCCCGCTGAGCCCACAACCTGACTGACCTCCCCGCTGCAGCCCCACCAGCTCCAGAGCAAAGGACCCCCGGCCTTGCTCCTGCCTCCCCAAGGGATCTGGAGAGGGCTTTAAGCCTCTACACTTAGAGATTCATTTGTTCTGCAGCTGTAGAGAGCCGACGCAGGAAGACGAGATTCCCAAGGTGCCTCTCTGTGCCCTGTCATCCCAGCTTCAGTCTGCAGAACCTTCCAGCAACAGAGACATCTTCCTCAGCTCTGCACTCAGCAGGGGGAGCAGCCGGGGAGCCACCACCCCAGCCCAGGCACCCAAGATTTACGAAGGGCCCTGCCTTCCATTAGGCAGCGGGAAGGGGCTGGGCGTCTCTGCTCAGCTTTAGAAGTCCATTTGTTTCCATTCCTTGTCAGCAGTTTGCATAAGTGAGTGGTTTTATTTCTTGGGAGCGAGGAGGAAAAAACGCACGAGTTACCCCAGCAGTGGGAGATTTGTCAAATAAAGCTTTTAATAATGGGGCTGTTTGACAGTTTTATAGTTCTTCAACTTCCCGGCCATTTGAAGGTGGTAGGTTTTCAATAAAAATTAAGTCCTTTTCCAAGAGAAACTCGGTCCCCTGTTATTTTAAAACAACTAGTCCAGGGTGCACTGAAGCACCTTAATTCCACTACCGAAAGTAAATCTCCCTCCTTTTCCGTATTAATAACTCGGGCAATCCATCAGCCTAAGACGGACTGTGAGCTTTTTGCACCAGTATATCCAGGTGGCCTGATGAACCACATCCGTAACTAGACTTGCTGGGTGATCATTAGGCTGTTCCTGAAAATAAATGGCCTGGCCTTCTCCGTGGCTTACTTAAGTACACCAGGAGGGACTGGGGGCCTGGACTTCATTCTTTCACCTCCCCGGACCCTTCCAAAGTTCTTCTGGGTCAAAGGAAGTGTCTAGGAGCCTAGCCTACGAGGAGGGAGGTTGATCATGGGAAGGACCCAGGGTAGGAAGACCTTGGTTCTAGAACCAGCTCCATCACCCCTACTTGTGAGACCCTGGGTTCATCCCCTGACTTCTCTCAGATTTTCAGGTTCTCCATTTGTCAGTGGAGGAGAGCCTGGCCTCGGGAGTCAGAATTCTGGGGCTCAGATCCCGACCCCAGGAGTGTATCTAATCCCTCTGATCGCCCTCCTACAAAAAAATGTGATGATAGTTTCCAGCAGCTCTTAGAGGCCCAGAAAGTTTCGTCTCTGGAAGCTACTGAGCCAGGCTCTCACGCGGTGCTCATGCAATGTACACTGTCCTATTACTGTTATGACGCATTATTCTGGAGAGTGTCATTGCCGTCCAGTCAAGAAAAAGCTTGTGAAGCTCTTGCTTTGCCAAGACCCACTCTTTCTGCCCCTATCAGAGAGAGCATCTGATGGCTCCTGGCTGGGGCCCATGTTTCCATACAATAAATGGCATCTCTGAACACAGTGATGCTCCAAATCCAGGACAAACAGCCACAGACACAGTTGGCACTGAAGATACAGACTCAACAGTGGGGAAGGTTAGCAAAAGGATGATTGCTTCTCATTACAAGCCCTACAGCATGTGGCAAGACACAGGTATCTACTACTTTGATTAGAACCGTGCTTTTTAATTTTTTTTAAAGATTTTATTTATTTATTCATGAGACACAGAGAGAGAGAGGTAGAGACACAGGCAGAGGGAGAAGCAGGATCCCCATTGGGAGCCTGATATGGGACTTGATCCCAGGACCTCAGGATCATGCCCTGAGCCAAAGGCAGACCCTCAACCACTGAGCCACCCAGGTGCCCCAGAACCACGCTTTTCACTATAAATGCCAAACAAATGAGTTAAAGCGTATGTGCCTTAAGGCACTAGAGAGATGCTGGCTGTTACTCAGGTTGACTCCAGGCCTGGGCCTCATGTGCATCTCTCCCCAAGCATGAGCCTCTCCTCATCTTCTAGAGCTGCAGCACCAGAACCATCAGCGACCACACAGCACTTCCCCAGGCCCAGTTTCTAGGAAGTAAGTATGTTCGAGTCCTTTCTTCTCCAAGGTCCCAAAGGTACCACCCACTGCAGGCTCTGGAGCCTCTGACTCCTACTCCTCACTGGAAGCTCCAAGACCACAGGTCCCACCCAGACTCCACCAGTGCTGATGTTCCAGGTCCTGCGAACCTTCCAGATACCAGGATGTCCTCCCCACTAATGCTCATCTACCTACAATCTATTGTCCCCAGAGCCTCTCCCTTACCGAGCATGAAGCCTCTGTGTCCTACAGCATCCAGAGCCTTCCAATGAATCCCCATCCCCTCCCAACTACTCCTACCACCAGTATCAATTATTGCCATCAGCATCTTAATCTTCCATATCATCTCCACCATCATCCTCATCGTCAATCATGCCCCTTAATAAGTCAGAAATCCCACCCCCACCACGCATCCCTCTATGGATGCTCAGCAACCATCTATCATCTTGCTTCAATGAATTCAGGTGTTACAAGTGCGTTCCATCCTCAGCCCTTGTCTTTCAAGCTTGAAAATGTGCAATCTCCATGATCTGTCTTCTATTAAAATAACTTTCTTGCATTTAAGCCACTCAGTCTCGGACATGTTTGAAACAGGTGACCCTTTGGCAAGCATCTTTCTGACCTGAACCCGTCCCTCCTCCGAGTAGCCACAATCCCCGCTTGCTGGTTTCCTGGCCATTTCCCCTCCAACCCCCACTATCTGCCCACAAGTTCGCTCTGCCCACGGTCTCCACTCTGGCAGCCTCAGTAGCTCTGGCAGGGGGACCTGCTTGGAACAATATGGCTCCATTATGATCGCTCTCTGTCATTCTTTCCTAGAATTTAATTGGATTTTCTCTTCCCTTTGTTAGTCAAAATCACATAATAAAAATCTCCCCGAGTGCAATCACTTTTCATTGGCACTGTTCCAACCCGTGTCATGATGAGGCTTGATAGAAAAGGGGCTCTCTCCTACTCCACATAGGAAATAAATATTTGACTTGCAACGGAGACTTTATTTATGGACTGGATTAACTCCTACAACTCCCTGGAGGGGAAGCGAAGAGGAGGCTTCCAACTCCCCACTCACGGTGGAGGTCATTCATCAGTGGCTTTCACAAAGGAATCCTGCCCGTGAAATTGTTTGGGGATTCCAGCAGGGAAGACTTGCCCAAAGTGTAGTCCACAAAGTACCTAGATCAGAATTTCCCAGAGGGCCTGATGAAAATTCAGATTCCTACACCCAAACCTCAGGCCTGGTAGGTCCAAATCTCTAGTGGCTCCAACCTGAGAGTCTATCATTTTGAACAAAAAGGCCATGGCTTCCAAATTTCACTGTGCATCAGTTAGGCTACTGGGGGTGAGGAAGGGGGAGGCCCCAAGGTAGATATTTGTTGGGTGGAATAAAGAAGAGGACACACTTGTACTCATCAGACACTGGGTTATAGCACCGTAAGCAGGCAGGAAGACATTTCTCTGCTCCCACCTGGATAACCACCCTCTATGAAATCTACCTTTGTTTCTCTCCTGTCATCACTATACTCCAGACCCTGTGTCTTGAGGGTGAATATTTTTTAAGATTTTTATTTATTTATTCATGAGAGACAGAGAGAGAGAGAGAGAGAGAAAGAGAAAGAGAGGCAGAGACACAGGCAGAGGGAGAAGCAGGCTGCCAGAGGGAAGCCCGATGTGGGACTCAGTCCCAGGACCCCGGGATCACAACCTGAGCCAAAGGCAGACACTCAACCACAGAGCAACCCAGGAGCCCCGGGTGGGTGAATTTTGAAAGAACTTCTACACTGTGTGGAAGCCTTCTCAAAAGTTAGACTCAGATGCAGGGAAAAGATATAGTGGTTCGGGTTTTTTAAATATATATTTATGTTATATATACATGTACACACAGACACACACAGACACACACATCCCTGTATATAAATACAAACATTGGTTCTGAAATATTTAAGCAATCAATATTGTAGATTGATATTGATGTGCAAAGTCGTTAATTATGCATCACTTCAGCCATGATTCATGTTGATCCAAGGCCAAAAGGTACCCCGCATTTTCAAATAGAAGAAACTACTCCTGCAGAAATCAGGTCTAGCGGCAGAAACCACAGGATAGAAAGTTGGTGAAAACTCCTCATAATGAGCCAGTTGGGATGCCTGGGTGGCTCAGTGGTTGACCATCTGCCTTGGGCTCAGGTCATGATCCCGAGGTCCTGGGATCAAGTCCTACATCGGGCTCCCTACATGGAGCCTGCTTCTCCCTCTGCCTGTGTCTCTGCCTCTCTTTCTCTTTCTCTCTCTCTCTCTCTCTTTCTGTCTCTCATGAATCGATAAATAAAATCTTAAAAAAAAAAAAAAAAAAAAAAAAAAACGAATGACCCAGAGTCCTTAAAGTCCTGAAAGAGAAAAAAAAAATTGTCCTTTTCAAATAATTAGATATTCTCCAGGACCATCTTTAGGGCCTTGTAGGTGTATTCGTGGTATAATCTGAGAAATCCTGGTGAGCGCTCCTGCCTTCCCTGGTTGGCTCTGAAATGCTTGATGGGGTCAGATTCAAGTGGGCTTCCACATCTGACAAAATTCAGCCGTAGAATGTTCTCTCCAGAGGTACCATGAAAATAATGCTTTAATTAAAATCAAGAATGTGGCTTTTTTCTTAGTCACTTCTTTTTTTTATTATTATTTAATTCTAGTTAGTTAACCTACAGTGTTACATTGGCTTCAGGTGTACAATATAGTGAGTCGTCACTTCCATCCATCACCCAGTGCTCCTCCTCACGACAAGTGCGCTTCCCCCATCCCCATCACCTGCTTCCCCCATCCCCCACCCACCTCCCCTCTGGGGACCCTCAGTGTGTTCTCTAGAATTATGAGTCCGTTTCTCGTGTTGTCTTTTTTTTCTCCCTTTGTCCATTTCTTTTGTTTCTTTAACTCTACATATGAGCGAAATCATATGGTATTTCTTTTCTCTGACTGACTTACTGCACTTAGCATTATACTCTAGCTCCATCCATATCATTGTAAATGGCAAGATTTCATTCTTTTTATGGCTGAATAGTATTCCATCATATATATATATATATATATATATATATATATATATATATATATACCACATCTTCTTTATCCATTCATCAGTTGATGGACACTTGGGCTGCTTCCATAATTTGGCGGTTGTAGATAATACTGCTATAAATATTGGGATGCATGTTTCCCTCTGAATGAGTGTTCTTGTATTTGGGGGGTAAACACCCAGTAGTGCAATTACTGGGTAGTAATAAACTTCAGGGCTAGGCCTTCCTTGGGGAGTAAAAAATTAGAAATATTTTATGGCTTTGGATGCATGCGTCCTTAGCTTCCCAAGAGAGTGTCATACCACTTGTAGATTTCTACTGCTATTATAAGAAAGTACCACAAATTTAGTGGCTTAAAGACACAAATTTAGTATCTCACATTTCTATAGACAGCCAGCATGAGTCTCACAGAACTAAAATCAAGGTGTTGACAGGGCTGCATTCCTTCCAGAGGTTCTAAGGAAAAATATGGGTTTTTTTGTTTTTGTCTTTGTTTCTGTTTTGTTTGTTTTTTTGTTTTGTTTTTGCTTTTTTACAGCTCCTAGAGGCCACCCATGTTCCATGGCTGGTGGCCACTACCTCCTTTCATCTTCAACACCTGCTGGACCTTCACTCTTGTCTTTCTCAGACCCTCCTCTCCTGCTTTTCTCTTTCAATTTTAAGGACTTACCATTTCCATCCATACGAACATAGATGGGAGGCATTTGCCAAAAGCTCAGCATCTTTGCTACCATCACTTGCTAGTGAATTTACAGACAAGGGACCAAAGAGCACCCTGTCACACGTGGGGTCCCGAGTAGCAGAGTCTGAGATGGGGATTAACAGCAGGACATTTATCAGTAGATGCTCCTGGGAGCACCCCTGCTGAAGAGAGGAGAAGGAAGCAGGATGCTATGATACAGGCCCAACCAACAGCCTCAAGCAATCAATCCCACTCTGGAGCTGGGGCACCTGTCAGGTTTGTCTCAACCTGGGGAGGCCACCAGCCTTTATATCCTTGCATAGGTCAGGCGCTGGATGATGGTTCCCAAGGGAGGGAGTGTCACCTAGGGTGAGGCTGGTTTTTTTCAATTGAGATCATCCTCAGAGAGAGGCTGTCAGCTGAGAGTCACCTTAAGTAACACTCCCGGCCTCCAGGAGAATTAAGGCTTCTGCCCAGAGGAGGCAGGCATCTGAATGGTGGTGCTTCACGGCATCTGCATAGACCTCAAGAAGACAAACGCATCTTTAGGAGCACCGAATACAAAATGTTGTATGGAATTACTTCCTGATGAGACCTCACAGCCTCTCTCATTAACCTCGGCCCTGCTCTTCCTGGCCCTTGGTACCACTTGCTCGGCCTGGCCGCTCTCAAATTACCAAGAGCCACAAACATTTTTATGTTCCCAATCAATGTCTTGTGCATTTTTTCAGGACTTCATCCACATCTCAGATTTGCCTTAGGTTTTCTGGAGGCTTTTCCCTCCTCTGTCTCGCCCTCTTCTGTCTTTTGCATCAGAGACCAAGTTCACCTCTTGGTTCCTTTTTTTTTTTTTTTTTTAATTTCTTTTTCAAGCTGACACAGAAAGCCTGGCCTGCCTTTTCCAAAGCAAGGCAGGCAGCTCTGAACCACAACCGACATAGGTTAAGCTCTGCTAAACTCCATGACACGAGGATTATAAATTAAAGGTCAACCCGTTCCTTCACATGGTTGCTATTGAAAAAGCTCTCGAAATGTACTAAATTCAGATGAATTGGAATCTTATGTCAAGGCTACAGAAGGAACCCCAGTGTCGGAATAAAGACCTGTTTTTCCCAGAGCGTATTTCGACAAAGCCTAACCCAGGTGATCCATCCGGCCCGGGGTCTCCTTCATCCATCAGACATCTGCTCCTCCTCCCACCAGCAGCGTAGTTGGTCATCGATCCCACCCCACTCCTCACCCCCAGTCAATGGCCCCAACCTGGGGCAGGCAGGGTCGGTTGGACTCCGGGCATTCGGCAAAGCCTCACCAAGAAGTAAGTTTCCATCTCCCCACGGCAGCTGGACTCAAAGTGACAAAGGACTGACCCCAGGGTCAAGTGTAACGTCAAGTGCAGCCCTGTTAGTGCCATTAAACACTAACGAGGGACGAGGCTCTGCTAAGACCAGAGGCGCCTGCTACCCTGGGTTAGGTTGCTTGAGATCCTGCACAGACCCAGCCAAAACGTATCGCCAAAACTCACTTTCCCTAGAGCTTTTAAAGCATGTCCTGCCCCTGCTCCTCCTCTGTCTTGAGAGGCATATTTGTCCCTCTGTCTGAGGCCACCAAGCTCCATATGCCCGCTCTCTTGAGTGAAGGAAACACAAACAGCCAGGCTCTCTCTTGGCAATACTGACCTGTCATGGACTAAGGCCAATGGGCTGCTGTGCCAAAGAGCCCACACACACCCCCAGAGAATGGAATCCTCTCTTTGCACCTGTTTACTGTCGAAAATAGAGGAAATGCAGAAAAGCAGGAGAGACACCAGCAATCTCATCAATTACTGGCTATCACTATTAACATTTTGATGTGGTTCCTTCTAACTCAAAAAAAAAGTTTAAATGAAGTAGGAGTCATGCTACGCATAGATTCTCATTCTGCTTTTCTACGTTCAATTCTTGACGGTAAGCATTTCTTCATGCCATTAAACATTCCTTGAAAATGTGACTTTTTAACGATCATAATAGCCCATTGTCTAGAGGTGATATAATTACAATTAGAGTGTCTCCCAGACTACATTGGCATTCTATAGGAGTGGTGCCCCCTGGAGTTGTGTGACAAGGTGGCCTGTTAATTATATGCCATGCAAATGCCATGGCCATTTTAATTGACGGGAAACTGAAGTTGAGGGGGCGTTCATGACTTACCATCTTTTTTTTTTTTTTTTTATGACTTACCATCTTAACTCCAGTAAGCAGAAATCCCACTGTCTCCATCAGCTTAGGCTACTATAACAAAATACCATAAACTGGATGGTGTATGGGGCGCTGGGTGGCACAGTCGGTTACACAACCAGCTCTTGGTTTTGGTTCAGGTTGGGATTTCTGAGTCCAGAGATCGAGCCCCACGTCAGGCTCTGCATTCAGTGGGGAGTCTGCTTGAGATTCTCTCTCCCTCTGTCCCTGCCTCCCCCTTCTCAAATAAATAAATAAATCTTTTTTTTTAAATGTCTAAACTGGATGACTTAAACGGCATTTTTTTCTTACAGTTCTGGAAGCTGTAAGTCCAAGATGAGGGTGGCAGCACGGATGGGTTCTGGTGAGAGCCCTCTTCCAGACTACAGTGCTCTGTGCTCACAACAAGGGGACGCCATGGGGTCCCTTTTATAAGGGTGTGGATCCCATTCCTGAGGGCTCCACTTTTGTGATCTAATCGCCTCCCAAATGTCCCACCTCCCAAATGTCCTAATGCCATTGGGAATCAAGGTCTTAAGAATAATTCAACCAAGTAAATGTTTTGTAAGATATTATTTATTTATTCATGAGAGACACACAGAGAGAGGCAGAGACACAGGCAGAGAGGGAAGTCGGTTCCCTGCAGGGAGCCTGATGTGGGACTTGATCCCAGGACCCCAGGACCGTGACCTGAGCCAAAGGCAGATGCTCAACTGCTGAGCCACCTAGGCGCCCCTCAACCAAGTAAATTTTAAGATCCAACTGGATCTTATAATTTTAAGATCCAACTGGATCTTATTAAGAGACCCATGAATCAGGCACCATCCAATCCAGCAAGTAGATAGATGTTCTAATGAGTCTACAAAATGGATGGTTTTGAGAGGAAGGGGGCAGGACAAGAAGTTGTCAGCAAAAGGAAAGGAAGGATTGTGCCATCTTTTTGGGAGGAAGGCAAGGCCAGGTTTTATCCTACAGGTAACCTCACCAATGATGATCAAGAAATTGCAGACTGATATTGGAAGGCCACATTCCTGGGACAGGTTGAACCTGTAATTAAGTCTTGGTTTGCTTCTTGGGGAGCAAATGACTCCAATTTGTGTTTGGTTCTTTTTTTCTTTCTTAACAGGGATTTCAACATATAAATTTGGGGAGGACAGAAGCACTCAGTCTGTACCACCAACCTATGTCATTTGATCCTAAAGCCAGTGTTTCTATATCATTAAAACGAACATACAAACAAATCTTGAAATCCCTCCACTATTTCCATTTTGCCCAGTACATCAGGAGACACAGAAAGAAGAAAGCAAGGAGGGAGGGACAAAAGGAGGGCACATGTAATACCACCTCCAAAATGCCAAGTGCTCTCCCTTCATTAGCTCATTCAATCCTCACTCAGATCTTTGAAGCAGATGGATTCCACCCCACCCCCTTCCTTAGGAGAGGAACCTGAGGCCCAGAAAGGTTAAAGACTGTTCCAGAGATTTTGCAACCAGCAAGTGGCAACACCATTCCAAAGGGCATTTCACAGAGGGCCTGCCGTGGGCTGAGAGAGAGAAAACTGTTTGCATTTGCATGTGGTGAGCACAGTATTGGATCCATCAGGAAAACAGAGGCTGGATAATTTGACTTGCTCACAGAACCAAGTAGTGAACACCGAAGTCCACCCCACACCCACATCTCTATCAGCCACTCACTCCAGCTCGGTCACCGCAGTTTTCAAATCTTGGAGACCCCTTGGCTGATTAGACCAATCTCCAGCTGGAACACTTTCATCTTCCACTTTCTCTGTGACAAGGGCATCTCAACGTGCATGGAGGCTGAGAAGGGCAGCAGGAGGGAAGGTCAACCCAAGCTCTTGAGTGGTCTCCCTGCCACTTTGCGGGTACTCACATTGTGCCTGATACCACGACCAGTGCAGGGGCTGGTTGGACTGTGCTCATCCAAGATTAAGACTCCAGGAAGAACAGGGATTATCCCTGGCATTGGGGTTTGTTTTATATTTCTAGTTATCTGATTCCTCTCCCCTTTCTAAGTATCCTCTTCTCTGAAGGGAAGATGCTTGATGCTGTGAAATCCTCTTGTCCACATGATTTTGAAGTAGTCAGTCCATTGGCTCATCAGTAATCACCTAAAGGTCAGCTGGGGTCTCCAGTTGCATCAACTCACAACCTGAAAACCCACAGGATGGCCAAGAAAGAGCAGAGCTGGACTAGAACTCATTTCAGGAATGACAGTGATTAAAAGGTATGAACACTTATTTGGTGGCTGTTGGTATGGCCCACACTCTGTACGAGATAAGCTGTCTCATTTTCATCCTACTCCATATGTTGCTATTACAATTATCATTAGTTGAATCATTCATTTTAAGCATGAGAGCACCGAAATCAGAGAGGAGAGGTATCTTGGTCAAAGCCACATTATGAGGAAGTGTTTGCACATGATCTGTTAAAAGGAAAACCCAAGTTCTGGAACACCATCCAGGTCATGTCTGCAGAGATCTCTGGCTGCTATACCCAACTGAATTTGAACCTTGTGTCTAGGAAATGAACTTGGCTTCCCTTACATGAGCTCTGAAGGTAGCTCCTCCCATTCACTCACCACCCTGTGCTCAGAACTTCCCAGAATCTCCTTCCAATGTATTAATCTGAGGGCTTACAAGATACTGATACTTCATCCAGTAGGACTATAATGTGAGCCACATGCATCACTTTAAACTTCCTAGTAACTACGTTCAACAAATAAAAGGAAATAAGTGATATATATTTTCAAATTACATTTTATTTAACCAATAGATCCAGAATATTGTCATTCCAATATGTGGCACTAACCACATTTCCAGTGCTCAAAAGCCACATGGGGCTGGTGGCTGTCATAGTGGACACTATAGCAGAAAAACTACAGGGTCCAATTTAGTACACATTAGAATAAACTGGAATCCTTATCTAAAATACAGATTCCTGAAGGGGCATCTGAGTGGCTCAGTGGTTGAGTGTCTGCCTTCAGCTCAGGTCGTGATCCTGGGGTCCTGGGATCGAGTTCCACATCTGACTCCCCGCAGGGAGCCTGCTCCCTCTGCCTGTGTCTCTGCCTCTCTCCGTGTGTCTCTCATGAATAAGTAAATAAAATCTTTTTAAAAATTAAAAAAAATACAAATTCCTGGGGCCCATTCCTAGAGACTCTGAGTGAGTAGATCCAGGACCCAGGAATCTGCTTTTCCAGCAAGTGCCCCTAGGTCCCTCCAAGGAGAGCAATCCGCAGCACTCTGCTGTAGATTTTCAGGGCAAAGCAGAAGATTCCTAAACCTTAGAATACAAGAGTAGCCTGAGTAACCGTGAAGTCCTTGCAGTGAAACCTGCAACCCTGAGAGGATATACCACTGCAGTCTTTGCTGTTCTCTGACTTAAACTCAATAACTGGATTTGAGACTCACATGTGATGATACAGGTGCCCATATTGGAATGGGCCCATTCACCGACCCACCACCACCCACTGCTTCAAATGATGTTTGAAACAAAATATGAATGATTCTAAAGAAATTTGAGAAAGACCTTAGACAGAAACCCATGCCTTTCAAAGCAAAACAACCCTGAATGGTTGTACAGATATCTATATACTGGCTTCTCTTGGTCTTATTTCTGACATACTACCTGGGTAAGAATACTTTCAAATCACAAGCAAGCCTCCAGGCTTGGACCAGTTACAAAAAAGGATAAAGAGAGGAATGGTCAGACATTAAAATAAGGCTTTCCCCTATCTTAAAAGCTTCCCAAAACATGATCCCAGGACTATAGAGGCAGTGATCCTGAAAAGTTAATAGACCTGCAGATTCCCGGGGCCCTACTCCAGAATCTGATTTATATACAATCAAGAATCTGCACACATCCAGCACACCCCCCAGCCATCACCCCCCATGATTCTGTCACAGGTGGTTACAATAAAATCAATAAACCCCATATACACCTCACTGGTTTCAGCAACATGAAGCTACAATGTGAAATTACAAAAGTCACCAAAAAAGAACAAAAACCATCAACATGAAAACACACACAAAAAGACAAATAACAGCTGTCTTTCTCCTTATACTTTAATTATACATGTAATGTATATAGATTTCCAATTATAAAATATTTGAACAAATACAAGTATATTGAGTAAACTTTACAAATTCCCTCACATTTTCTCTAAAAGGGTATTGATTAGAGCCCACTGAGCAAGGGGAGAATAAAATCTGAATTTGGAAATGGGACAAGAGATCACCTCATCCATCAAGAGTTTTGTAGGCTGTGATGTAGCATTTGGTTTTCATCCCAAATGTGATGAAACCCTTGAGAGAATTTTAATGAGGGAGTGGGGTCATGATCTTGAGGACACTGTTTTCAGGGGGTTTTTTTTAATCCTAGTATAATTAACCTCCAGTGTTATATTAGTTTTAGGTGTATGGTATAGGGATTCAACAATTCATACATCACCCAGTGCTCATCATGACAAGTGCACTCCTTCATCCCCATCACGTGTTCCCCCATCCCCCACCATCTCCCCTCTGATAACCATCAGTGTGTTCTCCAGAGCTCAGAGTCTCTATTTTCTCTTTGTTTTGTTTCTTAAATTTCACATCTAAGTGAAATCATGTGGTATTTGTCTTTCTCTGACTTATTTCACTCAGCATTATACCCTCTAGATCTACCCACGTTGTTGCAAATGACAAGATTCATTCTTCTTTATGGCTGAGTAATATTCCATCATATAGAGCCCAGAACTAAACCCATGATTATCCAGTCAATTAACCTTCCATAAAGCAGGAAAGAATATCAAGTGGGAAAAAAAATGACAGTCTCTTCAACAAATGGTGTTGGGAAAACTGGCCAGCCACATGCAAAAGAATAAAACAGAACCACTTTCTTACACCCCACACAAAATAAACTCAAAATGGATTAAAGACCTAAATATGAGACCCGAAACTATAAAAACCCTAGAAGAGAGCATAGGCAGTAATTTCTCTGACACAGGCCATAGCAACATCTTTCTAGATATGTCTCTTGAGGCAAGAGAAACAAGAGCGAAAATAAATATTGGATCTTCAGAACATTTTTAAGATAGTTTTAGCTACTATGGAGAACTGACTCAGAGTGGGAGCTATAAGAATAGAGACAGAAGACCAGTAAGAAGGCTATTGAACAAGCTAACTGGTTAAGTGTGAAAACGTAAGCCAAACTCTATTTCCATGGGTGTGCTAGGTCAAACTCCATCCACCCTCCCTCTGGTGTAATATGTCAGGCTGGTCTTCCCTGCCACAATCATTCTCTACCCATCCTGGGCCATGAGCAGGGGCCCCAACAAGATCACACACATCCACACACTGCCCAAGATCCAGACAATTGCCAGGCATACAGCAGTCCATGTTCAAATTTAGAAAAAAAAATATTTTTTAACTTGAAGATGGCCCCACTCTGCCACTACAGGCATTTTATATTGCTGAAAGTAAACTCAGCATCTTAGACTGAAGCAGTTATGGTTACTTAGCTGTACCTAGAGATTCTCCAAGATTATAGGGGAGTATAGGCCTGGCATCTGCACTGCTGGTGGGTTGGGGGGGAACCCTCCAAAATGATCCTCCCAAAAGAAGTATACAGACTGTCCATAATCTGAACTCCTCCTAAAAAACTAAAAAATAAAAACTGATTACCATCTCCCCCAAACTGGCGCTTCCTTCAAAATTTCAAAATTAAGCTCCAATCTTCACCTGATAACATGCTAACAAGAACACGAAGTGAGTTCAGTTGTTTTCCGGAGCATCTTTTGCACATGGATGATTTCCACCACATCTGGAAAACATTGTCAATCTGAGGTGCAGCTTCCACAGTTTGTCTGCATCCAGAAGGTGTGGGATTTCTAGTTTCTGGACATGCAAATGCAGCGGGACTACTTTGGCCATTCCGGGCACCTGAAATCATTCACTTCGCTAACATTCACTTCAATTAGGCATTGAATGCCCATTCATCTTGAAGCCCAATGTAGGTTGGGCGACGTTTAAAGTCTTCCTTCTCTTGACAAGACATCAGCAGCCCCAGGTGGCTAGGACATATTTTGTATGTTTGCACTCAAAGTAGCAGCCACTGCTGTACAGAATCCAACACTAACAGCAGGAGGAAGGAAAGACCAGACTTTTTATCTCATGCCAGTGGGTTCAACTCGGATCTTCGAAATCATGTATGATTTCCAAATGATGTTGTCCTTCATTGATGTATTTCTGGGATAGATTCTGGATAGGCCAGGTTAGTGAATGAGGAAAGGAAGGATGAGAAGAGGGGTTAGGGAGGCAAAGGTCTCTTGGTGTGGAGCAGGAGATGCTGCAAGAGGTCAGCTGTCCAACGGCAGCCTGATTCCTGATGGCTGTCCTGAGGTTCAGCCTGAACAAGCCGTCCATCCATCCATCATGGGCATGGCCCAATGAGTCCCTTCTCTGTGAACATTTGCAACACAGCTTCTGTTTCCATATCCATAAATCCAGGAGGCAAACAGGAAGGGCCTTTCTCATTTCTCCTCCACACACAGCTCCTTTTGGCCCTGCTCTAACTGGTGGACCAGTTCACACACTACGACCACACTCTTCTGTCCTCTGAAATCTTTCTCCACCACTCCGGAGCCTTCATCCCCAGTGTCAACAATTAACATTTACTCTGTTGGAGGGATTTTACAATTATTATCTCATCTGACCCTTGCCATAATGGAGAAGCATGATCATCCCAATTTTATGGAGACCCTAAAGGCAATCCGTGCCCATTTATATAACAACCAGAAGTGCCCTAAGAGTGTCTGCTCATCACATCCCAGGAGCATGACATCTTATAATGTTTTAATTGGCCAATCTGATAGGCAAAATTATGCCTCAGTATCTCCCCAATTTCCAGTTCTTCGATGTCAATAAAAGACGAACATTTTCTTTGTACACTTACAGACCGTTTGTACGTCTCACTTTGGAAGTCTACTCTTCATGTCCCTTGCAAATTTTTCTTTTGGATTTTTAAAGATTTGACATTGAACACGAATCAATTTTACCATATTTCTTGCAAATCCTCATCTCACCAATTGCCACATGCCCTTTAATCTTGCTCTTGGTGCTTTTTCATTTTATTATGCGGTACATTTGATCCCCAGAACTTACTCAAAGTTCTCAATCTTCAAAATGGAATCAATTAGTATTTTTCTTGTGATTTCTTCCATGATTTCTATGCTTTCAAAAATCCTATCTCAAGCTGAGGAAACAATTTGTCTGCATTTTTTCTTTCTTTGTTTTTTCATTTTTTTTTTTACATTTATCTCTTTAATTCTTTTCGAATGTACTTGGAGCATAATATAATTGTAAAGGTCTAACTTGTTTCTTTTCCTCTAAACAACCAATTTCTCTAATGTGACTTCTTGAATTTGCTTGTTTCTCATTGGTTTATAATGCTTTCTTTGTTGTAATCTTATGTGATGAACATGCTCAGTACTATATATTTATTCCACTGTTTCTTGTACCCATACCCCATGGTTTCAATTACCATAGCTTTATAAAATATTTTGTGTTTGATCAAACAAATACCTTTGTTTTCCAAACATCTTTGCACCGTTTTCTTCCTTTTTTAAAAATATATTTAAATAATGTCACCCATTAATTCTTCCAGATGAAACTTAGAATGATTTTGCAAGATCTCTGATTGAGATCCCAATAGGATTTTGACTGATATTGTGAACTTACACATAAATTTTTGAATAACTGACACCTTGGTAATATTTAACTTTCTCATTAAAAAAAAATGATATGTCTTTCAAGTATGTCCCCCAATCAAGATGGATCTATCATAGTAACTATGGAGTTTAATGATATGATGCATTAAATTCAAGTTTGTTAAAAACATATTTTAACATATATTTAAGATTTTTCTTGTGAAATATTTAGCATAATACCCAGAACATTATAAAATTTTAAGAACTTTTATTTGTAAATTGCTATTATTATTTTATTTACTTTCTTTTACTTTAAATGACTATTATTATGGGTTTTATTACTACTGGTATTATATGTAAGTTACTATCATTAATATTATTTTTATCAGAACCAGAATGAAATAGTACCTGTGGACATTCCTATATATAAGAGAAAATTTGAGGATGCTTTTCTTTCCCATTATGTTTCTTTTTATTTTCACCATACATTACGTTGTCTTTCAGAACATAGGTCAATGTTCATAATCAATTTTATGTTCTTTGATTCCAAAATATTCTCATTCTTTTTTCTTTTTAGTTTGTGATTGTTTTGGTTTTGGTTTGGTTTTGAATATAGTTGGCAGACAATGTTACATTAGTTTCAGGTGTACAACATAGTGATTGGACAACTCTATACACTGTGCTGCCCTCACTACAGGTGTAGCTACCCTCTGTCACCATACAACACTGTTACAATATCACTGACTATATTCCTTATGCTGGGCCTTTTATTCCCATGACATATTCATCCCATAACTGGAAACTTCCATCTCCTACTTTCCTTCAACCCCACCCTCTCCCCTCTGGCAACGATCAGTTTGTTCTCTGTATTTATAGGTCTGACCCTGCATTTTGTTTTCTTATCCATTTGGGTATTTTCTTAGGAGAAGGAGGAGAATTATTCCACTTATGAGCACAATCATATGGTATTTGTCTTCCTCATTCTTATTTCACCTACCTTAACACCTTCTAGGTTCATCCTTGTTGTCTCAAATGGCAAAATCTAATCTTTTTATGGCTGCATAATATTCCTCTGTATGTGTGCATGTGCACATGTGCCACATCTTCCTTACCCATTCATCTATTGATAGACATGTAGGTTGTTTCCCTATCTTGACTATTGTAAATAATGCTGCAATAAACGATGGGTGTGCATATATCTTTCTGAATTAGTGTTTGTAGTTTCTTTTTTCTTTTCAAAGATTTTATTAATTTATTCATGAAAGCCATAGAGAGAGGCAGAGACACAGGCATAGGGAGAAGCAGGCTCCCTACAGGGAGCCCAATGCAGGGCTCAATCCCAAGACCCAGGATCACGACCTGAGCCAAACACAGACGCTCAACCACTGAGCCACCCAGGCATCCCCATGTTTGTATTTTCTTTAGGTAAATATCCAATAGTGCAATTGTGGATCCTATGGTATTTCTACAAAACATTCTCATTCTTGAGTTTTCTGTTTCAATTACTCTCCCATATGGCTAGAATATACCTAGGAGTATTGTTTTAAAAGGAATAGATTTTTACTAAGCCATTACAGGATCTAGAATAAACTTAACTAAACAGAAAATATAAAGATTTTTTGGAACGCCTGGGTGGTTCAGTCTGTTAAGCATCCAACTCTTGATTTTGGCTCAGCCTATGATCTCAAAGCCCTGGGATCAAGCCCTTGATCAAGCTCCACGTTCAGTGGGGAGTCTGTTTCTCTCTCTCTCTCTCTCTCTCTCTCTCTTTCCTCACCTGACCCTTTTCCCCACTAGCTCACTCTCTTTCTCTCAAATAATCTTTAAAAAAAGATTTTTCAAAAAATTTTTTCAGCAATGCTCTTTCATGACAAATATCAGCATATACAAAACAGACACCAGCTCTTGGCATGTAGTTTTTAACTGTGAAATGAGAGAATAACATGTCTCCTTAACTGTTGATACTTAACAGGCTTACCCTGTTCTAGGCATCAAGATATGTGTCGATCATCATTTTGTACTTCTTCATTCAGCTCCAGCAGTCTTATGATAAGTAGAAAGTTCTTGCAGATTCTGACAACAGTTTCATTATCAGTTTGGGTTTTCAGGGTTGTATGAGCTTGCATTTTTCTATGTCTTCTTAGGATTTTTTTTTAAATATGAAGGCAGAAAACCTTATGTTGGATACAACTTCTAAACAGAAATCCATTGATCATGTTCAATATGGTATGATATAATTTTTTGACAATTTAGACAGTTTAAAAGAACATGAGCAATGGATTCAAAGACATGGTTTGCATATCAGTTAACTACCTCTTAGGTTTTCAGAATGGAAAATCCAAATTAAAGTGGCTTGAGCAATAAGTAAGATTCACAGATTCATATTACTGCTACAGCTACAGGAGGGACTCAGGTAAGGCTTTTGCTAGTGAGTTAACAATATCATCAAAGACCTGGTATCTGCCAATATCTCTGCTCTCCCAAACCCAGTAATACCCCATTTGGAACACTGCCTCATGGCAGCAAAATGACTGCAGGAGCATCTCTTCTTGCATCCTAATACCACATCTTCCAGGAAAAGAAAGCAAGAATTTTCTGAAGTCTTCTTCAGAAGAGAGAAGAATTTTCCCTAGAAGGTTCACAAATTACCTCCTTGCATCTCAGTGGGTCTTTTAGGGTGAGGTGCCCATTCCAAAATCAATCACTATAACCAACAAATGGGATGCATTGGCTCTAAACAAATCACAACCAACCCCTGACACTGGAATCATTCCCACCTAAAGTGTGGGACAACTGAGACCAGGCAAGACGCTAGGTTACCCAAAGGAAGGTCATGACTCTGTGGGCAGAGTAAGGGGACGTGGGCATAGATGAGACAAACAACATGCATCCCCTTCGCGTAACTCCACCTTTCAGTGTGTTTGTATTCTGTTGATCCTAAGTGACAAAAATCATTGCACTAGTTATCTATTGCTGTGTAACAAATTACACCAAAATTTAGCCACTTAGAACAAGAATTTACTATTTCAACAGTTTCCATGGGTCAGGAATCAGGGCCTCTCTTTCAGTGAGGGTATCAGGAGGAGCAACATTCTTCTCAAAGCTGGAGGATCCATTTCCAAGATGTCTCACACCCGTGGCTATGGCAGGTGGCCCTCTCCACAGAGCTGTGTGAACATCCTTACAACATGGCCACTGGCTTCCCCCAGAGTGAGTGTTCCAAGTAAGAGATAGAGCAAGGGGCAATCCTTCTTTTACTCAGGTCCTGAGGAGAGTTAGTTCCAGAGATGGATTCTCACCGGACATGCTGAGTTATCATCCACTCTACCCAAGATCAATCATGATTGCCCAGAAGATGAGTGCCATGATCAATTTGGCCTCCATCACATTCTCAAACCTTAGGTCAGAAAGTCAAGGTCATTCTCAAAATGAGGGGATATGGGAACAAAACATTTCCATGGTGCCCTACAGTCACTCACTACCTATGTGACCTTGAGCGACATGCTTGACTTCTCTGTGCCCCAGCTTTGTCAGCTTCAAAATGTGGATAATAATGCCTCTGTGTAGGATTGGTTTCGTATTAAATGAGATGATGCGTGAGAAGTGCTTAATACAGAGACTGGCATATGCTAAATGCTCAAGAAATACAGCTTTTATCACTCATTATCATGATTTCTTGTTCTTGATGCCTTTTGTGAAAACAAGCTCCTTAAGGGTACAAATCAAACCCCTACCATGTAATAACCTTAGTGGTTTTTAGAGATTTTAGAGGAAAATGGGCCACCCCACAGGTTCAATATGGAATGTTGAGGTGGCTCAGAAAAGTGAGCAGGTGGGGCACCTGGGTGGCCCAGTTGGTTATGCATCTGCCTTTGGCTCAGGTCATGATCCTGGAGTCCCAGGATTGTCAGGCTCCCTGCTCAGTGGCAATCCTGCTTCCCCCTTCCCCTGCTCCTCTGTCTCTCTCTCTCTTCCTCTCTCTCTTTCACTTTCTCACTCTCTTTCAAATAAATAAATAAAATCTTTTTAAAAAAAAAGAAAAGTGAGCAGGCCTAATACAAATCTCTGCATTCTTGGAGGCCAGTGGAAATCCACAGCCATGCTCACCATAATATATTCTGCTGGCGTTGTTAGTAATAAAGCAGCAGATGTTGAACAAGAAGCCTGCCCCTGGCGATATCTGTTAATTGATGTGATGTGTGTTTTTATGGAAGCTTGATCAAGGTGTTTTTATCTCTGGCTATAAGGAAACCCGAGAATGGGCTGATTCAAAGTATTCTTCTAAAAGAACTAAATTTAGAGAAAGTGATTATCAAAAATCATCATCAAAATCTCTAAACCAGCAAAGAAGTAACTACCTGATTTAGTTTAATTTTTTTTAAAAAAAAGAAGCAGATGATGAGGATTTCAAAACAAATGAGCTACTTCAAAAGGGGGTAGAAAGGGTACTATTTTTTCCAGTTTGGATAAGGGTTTTAGAGTCACAAGTTTGGTGTGATCACCATAGGCAGACAAAGAAACTCACGCATGGACATGGTATATGCACATGGACTCACCCAGACAATATTCGTGAGTCCTCCAAGTGGAAACAAGAGAAGCTAAGAGAAAGAAGAAAACACAGAGACCGACAAGAGGACAGACACAGAGATAAACAAGCCAAGGGAGACACACACAGATACAAGCATACTTCTCTTACAAACCCATCAGCCTGGCCAGTCTGTGCTTTGTGGGAAAGGAATAGCTGGGTCAGCGGAACAGGGAGAAGCTGAATAATTGGCCTTGAAAGATGCCTTGTCCAGAAGGCTTAAATATACGATCACCACCTCGGGCAAGGAGACATAAAGCCTCAAGACAGGTTTCAGCTTGTGGGTCCCATTAACTCTCAGCTTTGGAAAAGAAGGCAGACAAAATCTCCCCACCTGGGTTTGTCCATCAGTCCTCCATGCTTCACCCTGAGGGTGGCCAACCTGGCACATCTTCATTATGGCCTTATCTATATTAATATGATGATGGAAACAGCTCAAAACATATATTGAGTTGGGGACCATGCTCTGCTGGGCACCATGCTACATTCTGTACGTACATAATCTCATTCCATTCCCACATCAGAGCCTCATTGTAGGGATTAAAAAACAGAACCAGAGTCAACCCAATTAGTCTTTGCAAGTCATGCATAGATCAGCTACCCAAAAGGTGTCTCTGTAAGGAAATTTGCTAACTGGCCACCAGGATGAATTAAAGCTTAGGAGCATCCAGATGTAGAGTCAGGCTGGGAATTAAATTTAATAGATTGGAATAAATGATGAATCAAGTCTAATTAGCCTCTTGGGCCAAATCAAGTAGCTTCTAGTTTAAATCTGGGTTGGAAACTGAGTCCATGACTTTAAGGGCACTGAGGATGCTGGTTTTATTTTTTTTAAAGATTTTATTTATTTACCCATGACAGACACACAGAGAGAGAGGCAGAGACACAGGCATTGAGAGAGGGAGAAGCAGGCTCCCTGCAGGGAGCCCAACTTGGGACTCGATCCCTGGTCTCCAGAATCACACCCCGGGCCAAAGGTGGCGCCAAACCACTGGGCCCCCAGGGCTGCCCAAGGATGCTGGTTTTAAAATGGGACTCCCAGGGGCACCTGTGTGGTTCAGATGGTGAAGCAGCCTACTCTTGATTTCGGCTTGGGTCATGATCTCAGGGTGGTGAGATGGAGCCTCTTGATGGGCTCTGTACTCAGCACAGAGTCTTCTTGGGATTCTCTCTCTTCTTGGGATTGCCTCTCCCCTCACTGGCATGCTCTATAAATACATATATATGTAAAAACATACATACATAAATATATACATATATAAACACATATACCTGCATACATATGTACATAAATCCATGCATGTGTGCATAAATACACATATACATAAACACATACTTGCATACATACATAAATATACGTATACACATACATATGTACATAAATGGGACCCCCAGTTTCCTCAGTTTCTTCACTAAGGACCCACAAGATCATTTCACAACTCTGTAAAGCTGGAGCCAGTCTTCAGAGTGAGGAATCAGTGGGGGTCATCTCAGCCAGGTCAGGAGGGTAAAGAGGAGCTTTCAGTTGCCTCTGGCTGCAAGTCACAGTAATCCAAACTATACCATTTGTGGCCCTAAAAAGACGAATAAGTGATAGCCCTCACACCCATCCCAGCCAACTTTACCCAAGTTCAAGAGATAGTCATGATGGGGATCCCTGAGTGGCTCAGTGGTTTAGTGCCTGCCTTGGGCTCAGGGCGTGATCCTGGAGTCCTGGGATCGAGTCCCACATCAAGCTCCCCGCATGGACCCTGTTTCTCCCTCTGTGTCTCTGCCTCTCTCTCTCTCTCTCTTATGAATAAATAAATAAAATCTTGAAAGAAAGAAAGAAAGAAAGAAAGAAAGAAAGAAGAAAGAAAGAAAGAAAGAAAGAAAGAAAGAAAGAAAGAAAGAAAGAAAGAAAGAAAGAGTCATGATTGAAAAGTGTTTCTTGCAAGGCTCAGGAGTCTGATAGGATCCAAGGGCAGGAATGCAGTGAGGCCATGGGAAGAAGTTGAAAATGAAAATCTACCCATGACTAACTCCTCTCCTCTTCTCACCTGTATTTCTATCTAATATTTCAGAGTGATTCTCCCCCTGCAAACCTGCAGCACACATGGAAAAGTGATAATTATAATTATGGGTCAGCCTCATCTTCTGATTGTCTATATACCATCTTAATAGAGGCCAGACAGAGTCTTTTAGGACCAATTTCAAATCCCATGGGGAGAGACCATGGTTGGCCCAGCTTGGGTCATGCGAGCAGCCCTAGTCCAATAAAGTGCAGCCAGAGGGTTCGGATCACACATAGTACCACCACCCTTAGGATTTTTTGGGTAGGGATGGGAACTTTCCAGAGGAAGAGCAATTTTCATCAACTGGTAAGACCCTCCAAGAGGTGTCTGCTACAAAGACAGAGGAGGAGAAGGGAATAGTGGACTCGCTGGTACCTAACACTTTTTTAGTGTTTCTGTGTATCAGGCATTCAGCCAAGGAAGTACTTAAAATAGGTTGCATAAGCTCTTTCTTAGTTTTTCAACTTATGCATCTAAACTCTTCTTTCCATAGAGGTTCAAAACAAGCCCAAAGGACTCCACGAAGACCAAAATCATTCCAGCCTCTTTGCGCCTCTCTTTCCACTGCAGAAAATATTTCCCCTCTCAACTACAAAACAGACTCCCATAAATGGAGGCAGACAATATATGAGAGGGGTATTATTTATTTTAGCAACAGCCAGTCAAGAATGTTCTTTTATTTCGAGCCCAATCCATCTCGCCTAATATCCACTCATTTAGTTCAGTCCTATTGAAAAGAAGTTGAATTTCTCTTCAAAAATCATGCATTCAAATCACTATTAGTTTCCTAGGGCTACCATAGTGACAACGTACCATGAACTAGGTGGCTTGCATTTTCTAGAGAATACAAGTCTGAGATCAAGGTTGATTTCTTCTAAGACATCTCCCTTTGGCTTGTAGATGGCCATCCTCTCCCTGTGACCCGACATGGTCTTTCCTCTGTACATGTCTGTGTCCAAACTTTTCTTCTTTTGAGGATACCAGTCATAGTGGATTATGGTCTCATTTTACCTTAATTATCTCTTTGAAGACCCCATTTCCAAACACAATCACATCCTGAGATACCCAGAGGGTTAGGACTTCACATATGAATTTTGGGAGATATAACTCAGCCCCTAACAGTCTTTGAAGACAGTTCCCTTTCTGCCCCTAAATACATAATCTCACCATTTGGGAGCCATTTCTCACACTAACAAAACCCCTTGATTTCCGGAGTGCACGTTATGAAGGAGTAAGATATAAGGATGTAAGATTTCTCCCATGGAAGGAGGTAGGCTTTAAGTGAACATCTCATTGGAAAAAAGCTGGCTGCCATCTTGGATTTTTTTAAAGCATTCTAGAGAATGGGACTTGGTGGATGCCTGGTTTGGAAGGATGAAAATCTCATGAAAAGAGGAGAGAGATAGAAAGTAGACACGTCCTGGGGCAAATTCCACCTCCTTCGAACTGTAGTTATAAAACTGTCTCGTATGACATAGCTTTGATCCTTCCATGGCAACTTTAAAGATGTCTGGGGATGCCTTAGAACCCATCCAATGACAAAACCCCTTTGCCTGCTAAGCCCATGTCACACCATGACGTGGTGTAAGCCCTCAGCAGCATTCCCAGCCTTACTCTTCAACAAAAGCAGCCCAGGTCTGACCATGACCTCTGTCCCTCTCCAATGAGGACACATGCAGGTTGAGTTTCTACTCATGCCCTCCTCAACCTGTGTCAAGAGCTCTGCCTAATTTTCTTGAGAGCCAGGAAGGTGGTCAACTTCCAAGTTTTAAGCTCCACTCTTCCAGGAGATTTCCACAGGCACCATTTCAATTCCCAGTCCACAGAGAGAGGGGTGGTGGTTGGTGATGAGTTAATTTAGTACCTGCTGCCAATGTACTCAGTAGTTAAACAGATTAAATTAATTCTCCTTAGAGCAGCAGCTTTCAAACTTGGCTGCACATTGTCTTCACCTTGGGAGCTCTAAAAAAAAAAAAATACTGATGACTGAGTCCCACCCCTAGATTCTGGTTTAATTGGTCTGGGGTGCAGCCTAAGCGCTGGGATATTTAAAAGCTCTCCAGGTGGTGCAAATTGCGAACTGAGAACCGTTGCCTTAGAGCGATGGTTCTCAGAATGTGGTCCCTGGACCAGCAGCATCAGCATTACCAAGGTGCTTATTTGAAATGCACATTCCCAGGTCCCATCCTAGACCTAGTAAGTTAGAATCTCTGGGGAGGGGAGGGGGGGTGCGGGCAGTGGGCAGCCATCTATTTTCACACACTCTTCAGGGTGATTCTGATGTATAATACAGTTCAAAAGCCACTATTCTGGGGGGTGTTGGGCTACACTCTTCGTGTGAGCAAATAATAGTTCAGGTCCTGCTCAGCCTCCTTTAACTGACTCTGCTCATGACTGAAGTCCCTTTGCTTCACCTCTACGTTCAGCCCCACCTCCACCTGACCAATTCTAAGTGGAGGTAAGGAGGATGGCAGGAATCCAGGCTCAGTGCTCCAAGCTGAGCACAGAGATCATCTCTCTGGCACACTCGTTCTGACCCCCTGGTGCCCATCTGTAATGAATGGACCTGCTTTCACCCTCCCAGTTCCAAGGTGGCTCATCCATCCTGAGATGCACACTGTTGTCTCATTCTCCAGGATCAGAATGCCTTATCTTTTTATTTTAAAGTTTGCTTATTTATTTGAGAGAGAAGAGAGGGTACATGCAGGCCAGTGGGGAGGGGGGATCAGAGGGAGAGAATCTTCAAGCAGACTCCCCACTGAGCATGGAGCCCGACACAAGGCTCAATCCCACCACCCAGGAGATCATGATTTTGAGCCAAAACCAAGAGTTGAACGTTCAACCTACTGAGCCACCCAGGTGCTCCAGAATGCCTTATCTAAATCATCTACCTCATACCCTTGATCTACCCCCGGGGAACAAGCATAATTGTGTATCCCCGATGCCACCCTCCCCAACGGCCCATCTCTTTCTCTGAATTCTCCTCTGAAATGGCTGCTTATTTATCTCTCTAACTACTTTCCTACACCGACTTCTTACAGGAAATTATGAATTATGTAGGTGTAGGTTTATTGTCTCTTTTTTTTTTCAAGATTATTACTTATTTATTTGACTGAGACAGAGAGCACAAGTAGGATGGAGGAGCCAAGAGAGAGGGAGAGGCAGACTCCCCACTGACCTGGGAGCCCGATGCAGGGCTTGATCCCATGACCCTGAGATCATGACCTGAGCCGAAGTCAGACACTTAACCGACTGAGCCACCCAGGTGCCTCTTATTGTCTGACTTTTAAAAGTTACAGCTATTCATCATAGAACACTTAGAAAAATCAAAGGGACAGAAAAGAAAAAAAAAAACATCTTTCATCCCATCTTTGCAACAACCGTCGTTAACATTTTGATGTGTTTACTTTGGGATTTTTCTTTCCCTTGCACTTTACGTATATTATGATCTACTTTGTTCCAAAAAGTGTGAGCAAGGCTACAAAAAGGCATCAAGTACAAGATGTAATAATTCTGAAATACCCTATTGATTGAATTATTGGTCTCAAGGCTTCACTGCCAGTATTGTATTATATATACACATCCTTGACATGAGGGGTGGAATATATATATACACACACACAACCTGACTTTGAAATTGGCCATGTAACCTGCTTTGGTTAAAAGGATGTTAGCAATACATAATACAAGCAGAGAAGCGAAATCTGTGTGCTTCGGTGGCTTGCTCTCATACTCTAGTTATCTGCCCAAGGAATAACATACCGTGGAGGCCACTGCCCCTTCAGCGTGGTCCCCAAAATGGCACATATGGAGCAGACTCCCCCACCCCGGCCCCCAAGCAAACCTGCCTATGTATGTGCAATAAACAATTCCTTACTATCGTATGCTATGAGTTGAGTTTGGGGCAATTTTTATGTGCTTTTATTGTGGCGATAGCTGATTGATACGTACCCTGTTTCACTCATTCTAAGATACATGCGCTTTCACATGATGACATCACTGAAGTCAGGATATATCTTATAATCAATGTCATGGCATAAATTTTTTGGCAAAAGTTTTTTTTCCTTAGTAGTATGTAAAATAATGTAAAGAAATGTAAAAGAATGTAAAGAGAATGTAAAAGAATGTTTATTGTATTTGATGGCATCGTAGATTCTATGAAATACTGTAGGTGGTAAATCAGTTATAGGGACGCCGGGGTGGCTCAGTGGTTGAGTGTCTGCCTTCAGCCCAGGGCGTGATCCCGGAGTCCTGGGATCGAGTCCCACATCGGGATCCCTACAGGGAACCTGCTTCTGTGTGTGTGTGTGTGTGTGTGTGTGTGTGTGTGTCTTTCATGAATAAATAAATAAAATCTTTTTTAAAAAATCAGTTATAAAATAATATATGCAGTACTTTCCCATTAAATTCATAGATGTGTGCACACACTATATATATATTCTTTATTTATATCTTATATATGTGCATGTGTCTTATATATTCTGCATGTGCCCATCTGTATGTGTGCACGTTTGTGTTTGTGTGTGTATATATGCACATGTGTAATTTCAAAAAGTAAAAATGTGGTTGTTCTGGAAGACAGAAGAATATATACTAGGGAATAATGTGTCTTTAGTTTGAACTTGAAATTCCGAGCTCTTCATATATATCCAGACGGAATGAAAATGAATTAACTCACTTCATCTACTAACATCATCTCATTGAATGTGAGGTAATCAAGGATCAAGACAGCAGTTGGGTTGGGGAAAGGCTAGAATTTACCAAGGAGCATGACAGTGAGAAATTCTCCACGTGAGGAAGAGTCAGTGAACTCCCAGAAGGACAGGACATTTACCACCTCTTATCATTCATCCCAGCTTCTCCCAGACCTTTTTCACACAACAGTCTTTGTGAGACAATACACGGAAAGGGGTCAGTGGCCCTACTTGGGGTGACAGATCTCAGGGGGCAGGATGAGGAAAAATGCAAGGCATTCAGGCAACCCACTGGACCACCCATAGATTAAGAAATAGAGGCTCAGCTATGGTAATTGCAAAGGCCAGAGTGTTTCAAAAACTTCAGAAGACTTGAGAAGTCTAGGTTAACACATGCAGGGAGAAAATGGAAAGAAATAAAAAAGAGAAAGAAAAAGAAAGAAGAAAGAAAGAAAGAAAAGAAAGAAAGAAAGAAAGAAAGAAAGAAAGAAAGAAAGAAAGAAAGAAAGAAAGAAAACCAAATCACTGTCAGTAGTCATCACTAGGTAATAGAACATTTTTTATATTTGTTTATGCTTTCCAAAGTTACCACAGCTGTAGATGTATTGCCTTCATAAGTATAAAAACAAAATATGTTTGTATTAAATGCTTGAGAAAGAAAGAAGAAAACAGCAGGACCAAGGTGAATGGAACCAAGAGTGTGTGAGGGGGACGACGTTGTGTTGTGTACTCTGCTCATGTTTCATGGATGAAGAGTATTTCCCCATTTTTATTGCAAATTCTTCACAGTACGATTAGTGATGGTTCCATTACAGCATATAAATGAATGAATCATAATTGATCTCATCCTCTATTGTTTCATAATTGAGAAATAATTGAGTTGTTTCCATGTCTCATACTATTAGCAGTAACTGTGCCTAACGTTTTTGTACATCAATCTCATCCTATCAGAATTTTTATATGCCTGGTCTTCTGATTATCTGAATGCCTTGTCCTTTACTCCTCTCCCTTTCTGGAACACTCCAGAACCAAGAGCTCAATATCTTCAATGCCTTTGGCTCCTCCACCTGCTTCCCATTACTGTGACCTGATTCGTGAGCTGGAGTCCCTACCATCACCAGTCAGCATCTACACCGGCCTCCTGGTGCTTCCACTCAAAACAGCACTGTCACCACACTGCTCATTTCTCTCAAAACACTGCCTCATAAAAACACTTCCAGCAGCTGTGCCTGTTCATTGCTGGAGCAATAAATGATGATGATGCTGTTATTCATCAAATGTTCAGAGTAATTGTGTCATTGGGTGCACCCAAGTTCTTACTGATTCCTCAGAAGTGTGCCCCAATACCTCTCTCTCTCTCTCTCTCTCTCTCTCTCTCTCACACACACACACACACACACACACACTTTTTCTAAGATCCATATGAATTAGCAATCTTCCCAAGAGATCATGTGGGACATGATAAGACTCACTGATTTACACTGACTTCATGTGGCCTTAAGCAATTCTGGTTTTATGGGGATGTGGGGACTTACACACACACACACACACACACACACACACACACACACACACACGCTCTTCTTTCCATTATGAGAGTTCAGAAAGCCTCAGAAAACATGACTAGCCTCAACAAAACTGGTCCCAGTTTGCTCATCTGACAGACTGGGCTGTGGCTTCAAACCCAAGGTCAGTAGAATTTCTTTGCTTGCCTTGTAAGATGTGTCCAGCCCTCAGGATCCTCTGCTTCTTCCCTGGGGAACCCTGAAGATTTTGACACCCAGTTCAAGGACATACTTGGGCTTCATCACCTTTTCACATACATACATACACACACACACAAAAAAAAAAAAACCCACAGGCATGCATACATGATAAGTAAACCTTATTCTTGGAATGTTTCAAACCGCATCAGAAAAATGATTTCCCTCTGGTTCCTTACCTCTTGGCACTGAAAGGAGAGGGTGAATGACTTCTGAATCCAAGGAGAGGGCATCCTAGGCCTGAGTATGTGCTTCTGTGAGCCCTTGGGGAGGTGGGTTTCCAAAGCAGGGACATGGGAAGAGGAGGAGAGCTTACAACTGTCTGGGATCTTCTGGACATCCAGCTGTCCCAGGAGCTAGTTTTCAAGGTTTAACCAGACCCCTCCTAGACCAATGTCACAGGAACCTATGGTTTTGACTCTCTGTAATCTACTTGCTTCTGCTGACAGCATTCCAACCCCTACTTTCTGGGAAAGGAGCCTCCCCTCCTGGTCTTGGGCATGTGGTTTCATAGACCTAACACCATCACCTCTTTGGCACCAGGGGCAATCAGGTGATGGAAAGTTTGCCAAGGAGGCTACTACAGTCCTTTCTTCCCAGAACCTTGAACATCAGTCATGAGGCCATAATGGACACACAGGAAAATGAAAATAAGACCCCGGGATAAATGAGACTCCTTACCATAGGATTTGAGCACCTAGACTCAGGATACTTAGAAATGAGTAAGCCAACATAATACTCCTCTCTCATTTAAGCAATTGGATCTAGGATCTCTTTTATTTAAAACCAACAATCCTGATGGACGTCACCTGCCCTTATTTGTGTACTGAATAAACATATCGAGCTCCTGCTGTAAGCAGGAACTCTGAGAGGCTCCAGCCATTGATGGGTCACCCTCAGTGTGAAATCCCGAGGTGCCTCCCTGTGAACAGGGTTACAAAGAAATTCTAGTGACAACAGACACAGGTTCAAAGAGAAATAAGTGCGCTCTGCTGTGGATCAGGAAACAGATGTGTGTCCAAGTCTCTGACAATATCACCTTGGTTCAGTTACTCAGCATTTATGAGCCTTGATTCCCTTACAGTAAAATGGGGTTAAAAAAACTCATCGCCTGGCTGGCTCTGTCGGTGGAATGGGTAACACTTGGTCTGAGGGTCGTGAGTTTGAGCCCCATGTTGGGTGGAGACAGTCCTTAAAAATAAAACCTTTTTTTAAAAAAAATCATTAGGTCATTGGAAGGGCTGAATAAAGAAATGCCTTTGAAGTGCCACGACAGCACCCTGCGTGCCAGGCATCAGGGGTATACTTGCTGCATACCACGTCCTTTTCTCAGAATAACATCAGGCAATCAGCTAACCCGGCGGAGTTTCCATTTCCTCCTCTGCAAAATGAGGGCTTTCTCACTAGATCAGTGGTTTTCAATCCTGGCCGCAAACTAAAATCACCAGGGGAGTTTTAAAATATACAGATGCCTAGGCTCTCTGCCCGGAGATCCTGACTTAATTGGTCTGAGTGGGGGCTTTTGGCACTGGCATCTTTTAAATGCTCCCAGGCGACTCTAACAGGAGGACAGAGCTGAGATCCACTGCAGCAGATGAGGACCACTTTACAAGTTAGCAGTCTCAGGCTCTTGTTAAGAAAAAAAATAATAATAATCTAACTAATCATTGAAGCTATATATTTTCCTGCAGAACCATCCCAAGATGATGCGTTCGAAAGCGAGTGATTAACCCTTCAGCCGAAAAATGTTTAAAAATCTCAATTCAGACTCGGCAAAGTCACTCTCTGCTTAAGGAGAAAATTAATTGAAAGGGGGAAATTGTTATCACCCCGAGATTCCTCGGCAAACTCTTTCATTGCCTCCGCCACGCTTTTGGTAGGACTCTCATCCCCTAGTTTAAAAAAAAAAAAAAAACAACTCAGGGAAGAGAGATATCAATTTTATTTTGTGAAAATACTTGTGGAGCTAATGAGTGTGTGTTTTTAATAGATCCCCTGGGAAAGGCTATACAGTAAATATAATTGAAAGTAGGAGATGAGGCTGATTATTCATCAAGCACATATTTTAAGAATGCAATTAGGAAAAGAAGAGCATAGCATGGCACATGAGGTGGCTGCTAACAATGCAGCAGATTTTCTCAAGTGTTTTAGAGAGCTCTCAGATCCCTGGGATTGGGGAAATTATCGCACTGGTATCTTACAAAGCCCTCACTGCTTGCATCACCCCGCATTTACAAAACGGAGCAGAATGTACCCTCAGCTCAAAATGGGGAAGGAGCTGCACACACCTCGTGGTCCTTTTAGCAGCCCTCTGCTTCTAAACACCCTGTCTTGCCCAGGACAGGGCTGCCAAACGTGCAGTTGAAAAAGGTCCCTGAAGGCAGCTCCTCTCATCTTGCTGCTGGGACCCTCTTCCAGAACAGAAAGGAAAGGGAGGCCCTCCAAGCCACCGGTGGCTGAGAAAGGGAACGAGGAAAATACAATCAGAGTAGCCACAGCGACTGTACCCGCACTTTGATGCCTATGACGGTAAAAGAAAGAAACGTCTACAAGGACACATCAAATTCCTAAAGCTGGCTATCACCCCGGATGGAGGCAGAACAGGTCAGGGCAAGCCTGTACCCCCTCTCTGGCGATCATCAGAGCTCACATTTATTCAACATTTCCTACGTGCCGGGCAGCATGCTGAACACTCGACTTCCGTCACCTTAGATCATCCTAGGGAATTGTGGGTAGGTGGGATCAAGGGTCCATTGCACCCACGAAGAGAGTAAGGCCTGCAGGAATAGCTCGCCTGAAGTTCTTTATTATGGCAGAAAGATGCACAAAACTTCTGGGCCGCATGGTTCCGAAGGCCCGTGCTTTTAACCAACACACTGACCCCCCTCAATTCCAAAAAAAAACCATGGAAGCTTACACTCTTAGAGTGCTAGAGGCAAGGTACCAAATCTTCACAAACCCTAGTGGGGGAAGGGGTACTATCTCCATCCCCCTCTATCAGATGAGGAAACTGAAGGCCAGAGACTTCCATGAACTTCACTGAGAGTGATACATCGTGATGCAGACCTAGGCTGTCTGGATCTGCGGTCGATGCTATTGCTACTAAGCAATAGGAAAGCTAGTTTTCGTGCCCATCGCTGGACGGGGGACACAAAATGGATGAAAGCTCCCTTCCTTCAAGGAGATCAATGTGTAGGAGGAGATGTTGGTGTTAAGAAGAGAAGTTAAGATCAGGACAAGCGTGATCCATAGGGTAGGGGGATCAAGCCCCACATCAGGCTCCCTGCTCAGCGGGAAGTCTGCTTCTCCCTCTCCCTCTGCCCCTGCCCTACTCATTCTCTCTCTCTCTCTCTCTCTCTCTCTGAAATAAATAAGCAAAATCTTTAATAAAATAAAAGATAAAATAAAATCTGGACACTGTATGGTGTGCCCTGCATGCTAGCTATGCATACTGAATAGAAACATGTCCATATAGAAAGAAGCCTTTA
Source organism: Canis aureus (assembly GCF_053574225.1). Classification (NCBI taxonomy): domain Eukaryota; kingdom Metazoa; phylum Chordata; class Mammalia; order Carnivora; family Canidae; genus Canis; species Canis aureus. The sequence goes on from NC_135618.1 coordinate 44,146,750, forward strand.
AAAAAAAGAAAAAGAAAAAAATTTAAAAAATTAAAAAAATAAAAATAAATAAAAATAAATAAATAAAAGAAAAAGAAAGAAGAAAAGAAAGAAAGAAAGAAAGGAAAGAAGAAAGAAAGAAAGAAAGAAAGAAAGAAAGAAAGAAAGAAAGAAAGAAGAAAGAAAGAAAGAAAGAAAGAAAGAAAGAAAGAAAGAAAAGAAGAAAGAAAGAAAGAAAGAAAGAAAGAAGAAAGAAAGAAAGAAAGAAAGAAAGAAAGAAAGAAAGAAAGAAAGAAAGAAAGAAAGAAAGAAAGAAAGAAGCCTTTAAGACTTTCATATCCTTCCAGTCCACGGCCAGTAATTCCACTTCCACCAATCTGGCAGCAAAACATGATAGCTAACCTTGTCCACCAGTGGGGATGTTGGATTAACTGTGGGGCATCTATTTGAAGGGATAGCATGCAATCGGTAAAAATATTAGGTTGTAATAGTTAATGCTTTTTTTTAAAGAAAATCCTTTAAGATTACCTTTTAAAGCTTCTGATCACAAGGAGAAAGGCTCTGATACAGTAGTTAGCAAAAACAAGAATAAAAGAATTTCAGGTTTAGCATTATCTCAGTCATGTAAAGTAGTAAGAAATAATTAGTACCAATAATAATAATAATGTGGGGAAATAGGCCAAAAGGTTAATAGCGATGGCTTCCAGCCAGTGGAATCACAGATGATTTTTGTTCCTGCTTTTGGCGCTGTCATCACATTTTATTTTTATAGTCAGGAAAAGGTGAGCATACAATATGTGTGAAAGGAAAGGCTAGGAGAAAAGGTAAGAATAGTTACAAGGGTTTCGATGGTGTTGACTGGGTGGTAGATTTTGTTCCTTTTTCAGAATCTTATGTGCAGCGGCTTGTCACTTTCATAACAAAAGGAGATATGAAATTATAAATTAGGAATCCCGGCATTATCTATGACAGGGAAAAGTTGGAAACAACATAAATATTCAATTGACAATTGGGTAAATGAATGAGAGTGTGACCCACGCAAAAGAATGTTCTATAGCCACTGGAAATAATGTTTTCAATGGGCTTGGAATGGTGGAGAGATATGTTTAAGCCAAAATTCTATATCAAAAACACCTTCCAATTTTGTAAATAATAATAATGAAAATAGCTAGGGGGAAATACACCTAAGTGTTACTAGCTGCTCTCTGTAGGTCATCAATGATCTTTATCTCACTGTGCGTTTCTCTCTTGCCATCTTACAGATAACAAACACATGTCGCTTCTGTCTTTTGAAACTTTTCTTAATGTAAAAAGAAAAAACTGGACTTCTTGGAGGCTTTGAAACCAGTTGCTGTTCCCTTGGTAGGCACTGCTATGTCTTCTCTCCCCGGGATGGAGGCTTTGATGGTCTGGTTTTAGTTTAGGACAAATGGTTCTGGTCCCTGGATAAGAAGCTCCAGGCCTCGGCTAACACCAGGGGAAAGGCTGAAGGTGATAGGGAGACTTGGGTCTCTAGCAGCCTCTAAATCACCCACTGGGATCATCCATCCTGCCTGGGTTCAGAGCTCAGCTCTGTGGAGCCCTCGCTGTGCAACCTCCTGCTTTTCTGTAACTTCCCAGAGCCCTGTGTGCTCATCACTCACTTATACAACATCCATTTATTGGGTAGTGTGGTCAAACGCAGTGATGGCACCGATTCTTCACCCCTACCTATAGGCACACCCTTTGTTACATAATTTTGCAATGCCTCCTCCCACCCTGCCCCTTCACCCTGTGCTCAGCCATGCAATTTGCTTTGGCCAATAGGACGTGAGCAAACATGATATAACACAGTCTTGAAATGGGCGTGTGCCTCAGTCATCACTCTAAGAATATACCCGGGCAGATGAGAGGCACGTGGAGTGCAGTCATGTTGCCAAAACCAGCCTCAATCAGCCTATGGCCAGCTGATGCCCAGCAAAGATCAGCAGAGCCAACTAGCCAACTCGTCACTGAGCCCTGGATGTCTGAGAACTAACTCCTTTTCTGTGTGTATGCTGAGGCTTTGCAGGTTTTGTGGGGTAACATTACTGTGTCAATGCAGGTACCCCTCACCTGTTAGCCCCTTCTCCAAGCGCTGACCATAGAGTAGCAAAAGGATGATAGTCTTTGATGAGGAAGTAACAATGCCTGTAAAGTGCTTATCCATTAATAAATGCTAGCTCCCACTTGTTCAGTCGCATGGCTATGGATCCACTGTATCATTTCCAAGATGGCTCATGTGCAAAGAGGATGTGTTACTTGGCTGGATCCTGCCCTCTCCATGGGAGCCTGGATCTGCAAGCCCAGTCACAGTCATAGTTACCTTCAGAGGCCAACCAGGCCGTATCTGTATGCTCACCATTCCTCTTGAATCTGAGGATTCCAGGGTGATTGAACTCATAGTGATAGAGAAAGACCATGCATCTTTTCCCATTTTTCTGTCTACCACTGTGCATTCCTTTTTTCCATCAGAGGCTTTTAGAACTTCTCAACCCTGGGTAGGGGCATGACTATGTACTAGGTGCATAGAGGCTGAGTGTTAGCAAGATCGATCCACCGAGCCCCCCCCCCTCCCTCGATCTTGCTACACTCAGCCCTCATATAGCACCTAGTAAGTATAGTCATGCCCCCTACCCAGGGTTTGAGAAGTTCTATAAGCCTCTGATGGAAAAAAGGAATGCCACAGTGGTAGACAGAAAAATGAGAAAAGATGCATGGTCTCAGACACCCTAAGTTCAAATTCCAGCTGTGATCCCCGGCAAATTTCATAACCTCTCCATGCCCCAGTCTCATCATGTATGAAATGAGAATCATAGTAGCACGTGTGCCACTGTGAAGACACATAAAAGTTTGAAACTATGTGCCTGGCACATAGCAAGCACTCAACAAATCCTAATTATTATGGTTATTATTTCTCTGTATGGTCTTTGTGTCTGTGACTGTCTCTCTACTAGGCTATAAGCTCCTATCCCATTCATCTCCACTTCCCAGTGTCCAGAAAGTTGTCTGGCCCATCAAAGACAGCCTGCTTCTATTGACTGAATTGAAGAGAACTGAATTAGGTTAATATTTAAGATGAATACAAGTCCAATGGGTGGAGGAGAGGAGGAAAGATTTCAAGCAAAATAAACAGCAAGTGCAACACAGAGTATGGGGGGATGTCCTACTGTGAAAACAGAGCATCCCATGTTTATAACTAGTATATGCTGGGAAGACATTGATCAACATTCATGCAGCTACTAGTGGTAGAAGCCAAAATAAAAACCATCTTAAGTAAAAAAAAAGGAATATATTCAGTTCCACTTATTTGAGATTTCTATTTTTGCTGGATAGACATGGCTCATGATCAGAGAAGTGTCTGTGTCCAGTCAGCACAGTAGCCCATACAGGCCAAGGAATTTGTGAACGTTTATTGATGCTTTTCTCTGGAAAAGTCCAGGGATAACTGGCTTCAGGCACAACTGGATCAAAGGATTCAGGCAATGTTTTATCAAAGATGCATCTCCCTTTCCAGCAAGCATAGAAGATATTACTGGACATGCTCTCTCTGTGACTTAGATGAGTGCTATTCAAATTGCAGATATGATGTACAAGACAACCTGAGACTCATGTCCTACTAGTTTAGTAACTCCAGTGGAAAGGGATGGCCCTTTATTGAGAGATCCAACAGAAATATCCCAAAAGGAGACTATAATTGGCCCAACTTAGGTCATGGGAACATCCTTGTGCCAGGGCATGGGGACTATTTCATCAATGGAATGAGGTCCCTAAAGGAAAGAGAAATTCTAGCACCAAAAGGCTTGAAGGGCAGGTGTAATTACAGGTAGCCACAAAGGAAGGTAATGGTAACAAGGCAGACACTGCTAGCTGATTCCCCAAATCTGTTCTCCCCTCTGTATCTCCTGGGCATAACAGACCACACTTCTCCACTTTCTAGCAATGAGGATGGTCATTAATGTCCAGGCCATGGAATGGAAGAGGAATACTGAAGGCTCTTCTGAGCCCAGGCTCTTAAGAAGGCTACATTACCCCTTCCATCAGCAGGATAAAGATGATAATTAGGTCCTAAAGGATGGGGGAGCTACAAGGTAGAAGCAGCCTCAGCCTCCACCTACAGAAGAGCTGCCCAACCTGAATACCCAACAACGACTGTCACCGAGCAGGCACAGACTCCTGTCGTGTGGCTCCATCTCACATCTTGAGCTATTTATTACTTCAGTCCTAGCATTTCCTGACTAACCCAAGTAATGACACAAGAACCATAGATGGGTCTGACTCTTGAAAGGTCTACAAGTCAAGCTTGGAAGAATGATTAAATGCTCATGATGCAGGCCAGATGAAACAAACCAAAGATGCAGGGGAACCTCACTCAGTCTCCTCCCCCCGCAGATGCGGGAGAGGATGCTCGATTGTCTGTGTTTGCTGCCTCACTCTTAACGGAAGAAGAGGCTCCCTTGAGTCAGCTCAGATGCCCACGGTAGTCCCGGGGCCCGGGGATTTATTTCAGAAAAGAATCAGTGAGGATGTACCTGCTTCATTAGGCACCCATCCATGTGGAAGATGGGGCAAAGAAAGATGCACTTCTTGATCTCTCCAGAGAAAGAGCCCAACGGGTTTTGACGGATATCCCCACAGTCTGTGCCTGCAGCTTTTAAACACTTGACTTAACAACTGCCTTTAATTTCACTGAACATAAGTTATTGATCCTGATCTCTGTTGCCTGGAAGCCCCAATCCTGATTGTTAATTGAGCTATTGATTTTTGGCTCACATTAACCGTTCCTGAAGGGGTGAGTCCTGGGTAAAGTGGGCAGGTGGGCTAGCAAGGTGGCGGAGGTGAAGTTGTGCGGGGAAGTGATTTTAATTAGTAATAATAGCTTCATACTTAGCCAACTGGTTTATAATACACACGGTGACATCCCTATAGATCAAGCAGACAAACCAGCGGTCGTTCTTCTATAAGAAAATTAAATTGGGTCAGTTATCTAACTGTTGGGTGATTTCAGATGGTTACTTAACTCAAAATGAACCTCTTGCCATATGCATCGAATCTGCAGCTCGGCCCCCAAAGCTTACTCAAGTTGGGAAGTATAATTAATCAGGTTGGCCTCGCCCTTGCCTTTCCAGCTTAACATTTCAATGCTCAGAAATTTCCAGGAGACAAACAAACAAAATGGCCATTCATAGGGAAACGGTCATGGAAAGAATTTACATTTCTGCCACAGTATTATCATGCAGTCATTTGCAGACACCAATTAACTTGGTGGAGAAAAATTTCCACAATCTAGGTATCGTTAAGTAAAAAAAAAAAGGTCATGTTCTGGTGTATATAATATGATCACATTTTTATAAAACAAGCAGTTACCAACAACCGTGCATGAGTCTATGGGCCAGGACAAAAGGATGGAAGGGACCACAACAGACCCTAATATTGGCTAACTTTGGGGTGGGCAGGTGGAGTGGGCAGGGAGAACATAGATGTATTGTTTTTTAAGATTTAATACATATGTACATAATGCTTATTATGTGCCAGACATTATTTTAGGTATTTTATAAATCTTTTTTTTAAGATTTATTTTTTTATTTTATTTTATTTTATTTATTTATTTATTTTAGGGAGGCGGGACGGAATGGCAGAGGGAGAGAGAAACTTAGGCACAGAGCTCAGAGCCCAACGCGGGGCTCGATCTCATGACCCTGAGATCATGACCTGAGCCAAAACCAAGAGTTGAACTCTTAACTGACCGTGCCACTCAGGCGCCACAGGGTGTTTTATAAATCTTACGTCATCTGATTCCCCAACAACCACCTGATAGAGGCACTATTATTATGCCACCCTACAGATGGGGAAGCTGAGGAATGGCTGGGCTAGCTGAGTAAGAGTTGGAGCCAAAATGTGGCCCCCAGGGCACCTGGGTGGCTCAGCGGTTGAGTGTCTGCCTTCCTCTCAGGGCATGATCCTGGGGTCCTGGGATCGAGTCCCGCATCGGGCTCCCCACAGGGAGCCTTCTTCTCCCTCTGCCTGTGTCTCTGCCTCTCTCTGTGTGTCTCTCATGAATAAGTAAATAAAACCTTTTTTAAAAATCTAAAAAGGGAGAGAGAGAGAGAAGAAAGTAGCTCCTGGAGAGGTGGAAACACACTCCTACACTTGCTTCAATTTCCATGGCTTAGACCCTCCATCTTTTTCATTAGCACTCCCCTGAAGAGCCTTTCCTAAACTTTCTTTTCCCCAACCACCAGCCCCCATGATATTTTCACACCGCAGATACACTGTGTATCCATTCATGTACTATATGCCTGTGTGTGCTTTATGCATAGAACGAGTGATTTTTTGACACCCAAGGTCCAATGTTTGCCCCACTGGATGCTGTATCACGCCGGTCAAGAATGAATGGCTTAAATTTGTGGTTCTCGGCAGGGAGGGGTTGATCCTTCCTGCTGTCAGGGGACATTAGGCAATGTTGGGAGACATTTTTGGTGGTCACAACTTGGGGGGGAGGATAAAGGCCAGCGATGCTGTTACATACCCTGCAGTGCACAGGACAGCCCCCTGACCACAATGATCTGGACTCAAATGTTGATGGCACAGGGGTTGCAAAAGTCAGCTCAAGGTCAACTCATTCTTCGTTTTCTTGATGTGAAGTGGTCGAGTCCTCCAGCCACAGAGCCACATCGTGGACAGGGAGCCTGCGGGAAGGACGCGCACAGCCCATGGCTGCTTGCCCTGCACACATGCAGCTCAGGGCCCCAACACCTGGCAGCCCGCCTGGACACACGGTGGCCATCCTTCCTTCCCGCCATCCTGCCCTCAAGTGAAATGACCATGGGCGCACCAGCTTCCCGGACTCCTGTCACATCCCAGGCCCCTGCGGCGGCTCAGCCGCGAGCAGCAGGCCCGTGTGACAAGCATGAGGTCCTTGTCGCATAGTGGAGGGCTTCCGAGGCTGTCGGAGATGGAGGTGTCCCCCGATGGAGAAGCAGCCTGGGCCCAGCCAGCGATATTCAAAGCCTTCGCCCCTTCCTACAGGGCAGCCTGACCTTGCTCGGGCGGCGGCTCGGTCAAGGGGGGAACGGCGTGGATTCCTGGACTGTCAAGTGAGAGCTACTTCGGGCTGAGTTGTGGGGAACTGGAGATCTATAAACCTTTTTATGTGCAGGGAGAAAGGAGCCAGCATTGTCGCCAGTGGGTTTCCCAGGTGAGAGGAGACGAGCAGAGGCTGAGTGACAGTTGGGCAAGGAGCAAGCTTTCCTTTTTATTAACGGGCTGATAAAGCTACTTTAAAAAATAAATTAAAGCTCGAAAAATATCCTCCGATTGACTGCCGGAAGGGAAGGGGGCTGGGCCGGTGAGCCCGGCCGTGACCTTGCAGGGACATCCAGGGCAAGATGGCTGGGTGTCTGGAGGCTGGGGGCACAGCCCAGGGCAAAGCTGCTGCTGCGGCCAGTTCCCTGCAACTGACAGTGCAGCGCACCGCCTCGGGGACGCCCAGGAACCCCCCACAGGCCTCACCTCTTTGGTCTGGGGGGGGCCTCTGAGCTCACACTTCCCTCTCTGGCCAGGCCCCAGCTAGGGAGCCCCATCGATCGCTGTGCGCCCCCTGCCCCGCCTCCCCACCCACCCTGGGAACTCCTCGCTAAGCCAGAGCCAGAGCCTGGCACCCGCTGGATAGATGCTCCCGCCCTTTCCCTGCTCTTCCTCCACCCCATCCACGCTCCGTTCCTCAGGACTCTTTCCTCCGCCCCTCCTCTCTGTCTTTCCTCCTCCTCCAAGAATTCCTTCTGCCACCATGGACGGTGAGGTATCCTCCTCTCTCATGTGGACACACAGAGCCACGCCACTGCCCCCTGCGTACTGCTCGGTGGCCCCCGACTGAGGCTAGCCAACCCCCTGCATGGAGCACGTTAAAGCCTGACCCCTGCCAACCGTCCAGCCTCACCCCCTAATACCACCATGTGCACGTGCACACAACACACATGCACACACATAACACACGCACATGTGCCCAACACACCACACATGCACACATACATGCACATGATTCACAGGCACGCATGGGCATATAATACACACAACCCACACTCACATGCATACATGACATGCAGCACACATACCACACACACACCACACGCAGATGTGCATATAACACACACAACACATGCACAGACCACACATAGTCACCACACACATGTGCATATGCACACAATACACAGATGCACACACTTCACACCACACAACACATGCACATATACTGCATACAAACCAAATACAGGGATCCCTGGGTGGCGCAGCGTTTTGGCGCCTGCCTTTGGCCCAGGGCGTGATCCTGGAGACCCGGGATCGAATCCCACATCGGGCTCCCGGTGCATGGAGCCTGCTTCTCCCTCTGCCTGTGTCTCTGCCTCTCTCTCTCTCTCTGTAACTATCATGAATAAATTTAAAAAAAATTAAAAAAAAAAAAACAAATACAGATGTGTGCACAACAATGCACATACAACATGCGTGTGCACACAACACACACGTACATGGACCATGCACGTGTGTACTGAACACCCCCACATATGCACATGTACATGTATACATACTACACACATGCACCCACACACACATGTGTGCATGCACACCCACTTTCTGCCATTCCCAAGCCCAACATATCTATTTTTTAAGATCTTATTTAGTTATTCATGAGAGAGGCAGAGACACAGGCAGAGGGAGAAGCAGGCTCCATGCAGGGAGCCCGATGGGACTCAATCCCAGGACCCTGGGATCATGACCTGAGCCGAAGGCAGAAGCTCAACCACTGAGTCACCCAGGGTCCCCCAACATATCATTTTAAGCCTCTACTCATACTTATAATAAGCTAACTCTTAATAAATGGCTCTCTCTATGCTGGAAGCTTTGGGTTGACAGGCTCACTGAACTCTCACATGCGTGACGAGCTTGACTCGGTTGTCATCCCCATTTTCCAGATGCAGAAAAGGATGCGTAAAGAGGTTACAATGACCGTCAGAGATGCCGTCATGCTAGAAGTGAGCCCTGAGCCCAGCACGTCCAGGGGCGTCACCACCGTGGCCCTGCTGCCTGCACACCTGCGGCCCTGGCCAGACTCCACCTCTCCCTTGAAAGCCCTCTTCCTCCAGGTGAAACAAGACCATTCATTTTTTCCCTGTATAAGCCCATCCTGATGTGTGCATGCCCTGAAGCCATTTGCTTTTCTACTTTATTTGGTGAATGCCAAAAACCATGATAGACACTGGCAGTAGAGTAGCGAATAGCAACCAACTCCTAAAATAAGTTCTCCGAAGCCAGGCACCACATCTGTCTTGTTTGCTGTGTCTCTGCAGCCCGCCACGGCGCTGGCTACGGAACAGGTGCTCAGGATCCATTTGATGACAGAAACAGAGGAATGACCGAATGGAGACAGAGTCAGAGGGACAGGAGGCATCTCCCCACCAAGATTCCATCTCGAAAATAACCACAAGGTTGTGTTCCCAGAGGAGCTGCTGCAGAGCCACATCCATTCCTCACGCTGATGACGTCATGCATTCACTCAACGATCGTTTATGGGGCTCCTGCAAAATGCAGCACCCAGTGCCAGGTGCTGGAGATGTGACAAAGAATAGACTCCCCACCCCACCTGTCAGGGGCTTAGCTGGCAGGAGAGCAAAAGACAATTACAGGACGGTCTCCTAAATCTGCTACAAGGGCGGGTGGACCGGAGGGAGAGGGTTTTGAGAGCACAGGGGTGGGATTCCTAGTCACACAAGAGGGGTCATTGGCAGTGTCCTAGGGGAAGTGACATCAGAGCAGAGACATGAAGCATGAGATGGAATTAGCCGGGCGTGCATGCACCTGGAAGGTGTTGGGAGCTATGTTCCAGGTGGAGGTGTCAACAGAGGCAGGGTGCAGAGGTGAGAGAGAGCAGAAAATGATCATTACGGCTCGTGTGGCCACAGGTGGGCCCTAAGGCTGGAGAAAGTGATCCTCTCGCATTGCGTTAAAGAGCTTGGATTATATCCAGAAGCTTTATAGATTCTGTTCATATAATGTAAAAAAAAAAAAAAAAAAGTAAATAAATAAAATGTTCCGTGGAAGGAGAACAGGACTCCCAGTCGGCCAAGCAAAGAAAGGTTGCTCCACATGGTAAAAGACAAAAATCCAAGACAGAAAGCCTGGCAGCATCAGGGGGGCTCCTTCCCCATGTACCTGCCGCCAGAAAGGTCCCTGGAATCCTCATGTCCAACCTGGTAGGTCCAGGTGGAGGCAGGGGGCGTGGCTGATCAGGGATGCAGCTCACGTGCCTTGGAAGCCCCATCCATCCACCTTCCCTTCCTGATATTTTGTCACTTGTCACCTTTTTTTTTTAATAGATTCCTATTTTTTAAATTTCCTTTATTAGATTTTGTACTACCGATCACATTTAAAAGCAGCAAGTGGGGCAGGGAAAATGTGAATAAGAGAAGGCACAGCCAAGAGGCAGCCATGCCTCACGTTTGTACCCCTAGGAGCAATAAATGCCAGAAATGCTTGGCCAAGGCGAGAGCAGAGTTGAAAAAAAAAATGATGTTAAGTGTGACCAAGTTACTGCCAGAGGCTCTGACACTCTCATAATCACTTTGAGGCTGAGCCTTCACTCTACGAGGGAAATTCTTTCTTTTCTCTCCCCCCTTCCCATCCCCGCAGCTTTCATAATTCAACATAGCTATAATCAGGTCAGATCACAATAATTGAGCACCGACTGCATGCCAAGTACTGGGACACCAGAGAAATGCATCACTAAACATCAAGTTCCAATACCATCTGGAAATTCAGTTGAAGGCCGGTGTATGGCTTGAGCTCGGATATTGCCTTCACTCTACCCCCCAGAAAGACATGCTCAGTGTTCTGTGAGAATGCCAAGGGAGGCTGTGATCATTCCATTCAGAAAGGACTGGAGAGGCTTTCAAGAAGAAAACATTGAAGGTTACCCACAATGATGATCCCTACTGTTTAACAAGCACCTATTATGAGTTCAGTGCTGCACTAGGCTTTAATACATCTTCTCATTGCGTCCTCACAGCAGTCCTCTGGGATGATTTGCTACGTCAGACACTTGGTTACCTACCCAATGGCCATGCTCCATACTGAGAGAACCCCCATCTTGTTCACCATCCGCCACATGGCCCTGTATGAATTGGGCTTCTCCCTAGCCTGAATCGTGAATCTCGATTCCCCTAAACCAGTGACAGCAGCTCTAAGCTTTTGGGCAAAACACAAACATATGACTTAGCGCTGGCCATTGAGCTACAGTAGAATATCTACAGCCGCAATGCTTCTGAGAAAGGTATACTCATCCACCAAGAGAGAAGGCATGGATGTTTCCTTGCTGCCTCTGGGTGTTGTCATCTGCACATGACACCTAGAGAAGCAGCATCTATCTTAGAGCATGGTGGGATCCAGCCTAAGAAGGAAACCCAATGTCTGTAGATGTCAGAATCAAAAGACAGACAGGGACGGGGTGGGGGACCCTGACTATTCGGTAACAACACTGAGTGACCAAATTAATCATCTCCAGAACCACTGTGCCCCAGACTTGGGCTGTGGGCCACTTTCAAATATGTTTTCCATTCCCTGCAGCCAACAGCATCCTGCGTGATCTGGTGTCTCTGGCCCTACTTTATAATTGAATTAGTAAGTATCAGAGCCGGGATTCAAACTCACATTTTTCCTGGTTCCCAATCTGTGATCCTTTCACATTGATATTGCAGATGAGATCCAAGTTTGTAGGCAGAAAACAGAGCAGGTGAGGGCAGGACAGTCCTGAAAATACAAAGCAGAGGCAGTGGGTGTAACGGGAGCCAGGAGGTCATGAAGGTGGATACCTCCCCATCCCGGGGGCTCTGAAATACCAAGTCAGAGTGGCTTGTGTTGTGCCCTCGATGAGAACCTGAGTTCTCCTTCCTAGGGCCTGGGGGACACAGTTCCTTCTGAGCTGAGAGCTGTCACCTCATCAGCAGGAAGGGTGACCCACGTACGCATGTCTGTTTCAGACAGTGAATTCTCCAGCATCTGTGTTTCAGGAGTCAGCTCCCAACGTCCTCCAAGGGCCTGCAAAATGTCACACGATCTGCCCTTCTTCTACCACCGACCCAGCGCGCTCTCGCCGCACCCCCTCCAGCCGGCCTTCCAGCTACTCAAACACAGCAGGGGCATCCCCACCTCAAGGACCTCACCCTCGCTCTTCCTCCTGCCTTAAATACAGTTACCAAGTTCCCTAAAATCTGCTTCCTTTCCTTCTCTCAGATGTCAGCTAAAATTTCACTTGTCTAAAGAAGCTTCCCTTGAGATCCTACCCCTTGCCCCCAGAAACCTGGAAAGAACGACAGACAGACAGACAGGTTGAGATGGAGCCTGGCTTTGTCTTCTGTATCTGATACTATGAGAAAACGCTGGATGCTTTAAGAATAAACATCCTACATATTGAAAGTACCAAGTGCAGAAATGCCATTTCCATGTAAATGACCCAGCCGAGCAAAGCACTGACTCACCCCGAGAAGCATCTACCTGGGGGGAAAAAAAAATGTTGTTTACAAGAACAATACCAGATGTTGGCCTCAGAATGCCCTGCCTCGACATTTGAAGGCTACCAAGGGAGATGCAGGGACTTGAGGGCAGGCAAAGCAAAAGTAGCAGAACGGGGTTCATTTAGAAGTGACTTTACATATTAAGTTAATTCCCGGTGTAATTCAAGAGTCTGGTGGGGGAGGGAGGAATCACGGAAAGAACCGAGTCCTTTCCAAGTTCAGGAGAGAGAGAGCAAGACCCATAATTCCATCTACAAGTAATGGTAGTTGAAATTGGTTGTCTCTGATTTGAATAATCTTGATGGCATCGTTATTTTTAATTGTGATTAGTGGTCGTAATGTGCTAATAAATAAGACTAGAGACAAGGTACAACCTTGCCTTGTCCCACAAATGATCTGGAATCAAGACCGCTTGAGGCCGGGAAGGCTCTGGACAGGAGGAACAACCCCGCCAAAAGGACAGACGCTAAAAGACTATTTTTTTTTGTGAGCTTTTGAGACAGAAGGCTTAGCGTAAATTTCCTCTGCTCCAAGGTCAATCGATTCCAAAAGGAAGGAAGGAAGGAAGGAAGGAAGGAAGGAAGGAAGGAAGGAAGGAAGGAAGGAAGGAAGGAAGGAAGGAAGGAAAAACAAGGAAGCCCTGGGCTGGCTTCCCCTCATGGCAGCTCTTCGCTCGAAGAAAGGGACTCACGCGTAGTGGCGCACTGCAAGCTTCTCCTCTGGACATCCTGCAGATCTTCTCCATGGTAAGAAATCTTTGAGGTGGTGGTGGAGCAGGTTAGTGAGAGACCAACCCCTGAGCCAAGAAGACTCCAGCATGATGTGGGCCCCAGGAAAGCTCGGCCCCAGGAAGTGTGCTAGTTTCCCAGAGCCGCCGTAACAGAGTAACACAAACACTGTGGCTTCCAACAATGGAAATCGACTCTTTGACGTTCTGGAGCCCAGAAGTCTGAAATCAAGGTGTCCACAGGGCCCTGCTCCCCCTCCTGGCTTCGAGTGAGATCCTTGACAGTCCTGGGCTTGCAGCCGCATGGCTCCCATCTCCCCCTGCAGTGTCGCCTGGCCAACCTCCCTCCATGCGTCCACCTTCCTGCGGCATTCTCCTCTAATAGCTCTCTCTGGGTCTCTTCTCTCCTTATGAGGACGCCAGTCCTAGTGGAGTCCTGACTTCCATCCTAATGACATCTGCAGACTCTATTTCCAAACACGGTCACATTCACAGATACCCGGGGTTCCCCTTCAAGGCTCCTCTGGGATCCAACCCACAGAGGAAGTGAACTGCTGAGGGGGAAACAGCTGGTCGCAAAAAAAGGAAGGAAGGAAGGAAGATAGTGCAACATGGAAGGGAACTTAATTTGTATAAAATATGATGGGCATTCATTACTTGTTAGTGATATGCTTATTTCTACCCAGTAGATCATCACCTCAATGACACTTCTTTATATTTGCTGGGTCATATCGGTCTCTGTCTACTTTGCACCACCTTAAGACCCCAGGTTAGAGTCCCCGTGGGGGTAAAGAGAAGGAATGGGAGCTGGTTACCTGACTCTCACCCCAACCGAGGCTCAGAGAGGCTGTGGCTAACCAAGGGCACATTGCCAGCACACGGCAGAGCCAAGATTTTAATCCAAAGCCATGCTCCTTCCATTATCCTGCAACCGTTGCTCCAAATGTTTATCTCAATGAATGAATGAGCACCTGAGGGAAGCGACGATCCAGTCCTGCATGGAGTGGCCTCCAGTTGGTCCTGGAGATGTTCTGGGCTCCAGGAAACCATGGGAAGCCCATTGCCCTCCGCCACACGCCCCAGAGCTTGGCAGAAATGCCACGTCACCATTCCGAGCTCAGAGCCACTCTCTTCAAACATCAAGCCACCTACCGGAAACAGTTGTCCTCATTTCTTCTCCTCCAGATGGAGGCTGGGCTGGGCCTCGCTCAGGGACCCACTGACTCTGCCTGTGGACATGCATTCCCCGAGGGCAGCTCTCCAGCTGAAGGAAGGGACTCGTGCATAGGGGTGCACTGCAAGCTTCCCCTCGACAGCTTCAAGATCTTCCCAGCAAGGTTCTCCTTCTCAGACCAGAGAAACCTGGATGGCTGTCAAGGGAAGACACTATGAATAACTGAGCTAATGTGGGTAACAGAGTGGGCCCCCAAGAAGAGATAGGATAGTGCTGGTAAGAGTAGGGTAAGTATCGGTGTTCCCCTTAGCCCCGCGACCAACACTTATTCAGCTGATTGTATTTTTTTGCTCGAGCTGCTATCATGAAGAGCCACAGCCCGACTGGCGTAAACAACAAAAGTTTTATTTTCTCACAGATCCGGAGGCTGGAAGTCTGAGATCAAGGGGTGGACAGGGCCGGCACCTTCTGAGGGCCGGGAAGGCGAGATCTGCTCCAGACCTCCCTCCCTGGCTCGCAGAAGACCATCTTCTCCCCAGGTCTCCCCTCCGTGTGTCTCTGTGTCTAGATTTCCTCTTATAAGGACACCAGTCATCTTGCAAGAGGGCCCACTCTAGGGACCTCATTCAAAGTGAATCACCTCTAAGGATGCCTGGGTGGCTCAGCGGTTGAGCGTCTGCCTTCTGCTCAGGGTGTGATCCTGGGGTCCTGGGATCGAGGCCCGCATCGGCCTCCCTGCAGGGAGCCTGCTTCTCCCTCTGCCTGGGTCTCTGCCTCTCTCTCTCTGCCTCTCATGAATAAATAATTTTTAAAAAATATTTAAAAACAAAAAAACAAACTGAATCACCTCTAAATGTGGTCACTTTCTAAGCTCCTGGGCTGAGGGCTGTGACATATGGGACACAATTTGTCCCGCCCCCCACACACACACACACTGATGTTTCCACGTGGCACTTGGAGACCTAAGGCAAAGGGTTACAAATCCAGTTTTAAGAAACAATTCCAGCAGCTCGACAGACGTTCCTCTCCTTCATCGTAAGCCCTGGCCTCTCTGGGCCCAGATTTCCCGACGTGACACAAAGGGGTTCGGAGCCAGAGGACTGCCCAGGGATAGGGTGCTCTCACACCGCAGCCCCTGAACCCTGAGTTCCCACCTCCAAGTAGATGTTCAAAGGCAGGAGAAGTGAGAATGGGGTGAAGGAACCCTGGCTGGGCCTCCAGGGATGGATGAAATTCAGGGCAGCGGAAGGGAGGAGGCAGGTGCACTGGGCAGGAGTGAGAGCCTGGAAGGATCGGACGTGCAAACCTCTGGCTCCTGCTCTGCTGTTGAGGTTCCAGGGCACACGCTCTCCACCCCTAGGTTTGTCCAAGTTCTGGGCGCACCGTCCCGACTCTGACCCGGAGTTCGGAGCCCGAGGAGCCATGCAGGGCACTGGGTCGCGGTCCAAAGCCCGTCTCCATCCTTCCGGAGCCTTTCCTCTCCGCGCGTGTCTGTGTCTGCCAATTACCACACTAAGCTAATGGAGGGGAGTTAACAGGAAGTGTCAGAGAGTTTTATAAAATTATCATGTCAACTATCTTCCTGTCAGTGCGCATAAGGGAAGCAGACAAGAAAATGATATTGTCATTGAATAGTTCACTTTAGATCTTCATCTCTTATCACTCATCATTACTCCATATTAATTGCTTTGTATTGGCAATCGCCGGCTGTCAGTCACTCCACGGAGGATCTTGCTGAGATCCTGGCTGCACGGCATCCGTTAGGAAGCCACTGGAACCAAATGTAAGCTGAGCGGATTCGCTGGACTCACCCCCCCCTCCACCTGCCTGCAGGCCGGGCGGGCAGCAAGGGGCCGGACACACAGTCGCCAGCGTCCCGAAGTGCAGCCCGAGTGGCCCGGCCGGCCTCAGCGCGTTGCCGTCGGGGTTTGAAATGTGTGCTAACGTGCTGGACGCAGTCTTGGCACCGAGCTGGTGCCAATACATGATGCCCATCGGTATTTTTAATCAGCATCAATTGAAAGAGAAGATTCGACGGACCTGCCAAGAGGAGGCCACCTCTTCTTTCAAGGACTGAGCTCAGGGCAACCCAGCAAACATGGTGCCGACCACGAGTCAGGCACGCCACCCGCTCCGGGGACAGAGAGGAGTAACCTGGGATATCCGTCAAGTCCTCGCATACACCAGGAGCCCTCCGGTCACTGAGGCACCTGCCATGCCCTCTGCCTGGAATGCTCTTTCCCCTCTTCACTCTGCTGACCCATGAGCAGGTGTTATTTCTTCTAAGCTCAGTTCACGTGTGCCTTCCTCCTCCAGGAAGCCTTCCCTGATGCTTCCCATCAGTAGCACGTTCTTACAGCTCGTCGTACAGTTGTGACAGTGCATAGATGGGATGACCGAGAGATTGCTCTTCTCTCTCAAAGGTCACAAGCTGCAGGAGGGCAGGACAATGTATGTTTTCTCCATCGTTGAACCCCCAACGCCTGGCACCCTGAAAGGAAGGCGATGCAAGGCCTCATGGGGAAGAGCCAGACACACACCCAAGAAAGTACAAAAGGATGTCCTAGCACCTGAGCAGATGCAACTCAGATGCCACTGAGATGTCACCGTAACCCCCTCCTCTTCGGAGCTGTTGGCTCAGGAGAGGGCAGCCAATGGCTACTTTCTCAAGTGTCCCACTTTGGAGGAGGAGCCAGCAGCCCCAGAGTCCCGAGGCCTCAGCTTTCCTGCCATTCACTCCCCCCAGGAGGGACACTTCATGACATCAGGCCCTTTCTGTCTCTTTGCACACCCGGCACATAGCAGTGTGCAGAAAACATGCCAACTAGATCGGATGGATGAACGGATTACTAGATCTTAGGCACTGGGTCAGCAGCAAATCCCACTACTTCCAACCAAAAGAGCATCTCTTTTGACACTCTGCCCCAGCCTGGATTTGGTCCTTGGGGACTTGGGAAACATCTCCTTCCCACCCCACCCCCGGACTTGCATGAAGATTTGCCTGCCTGAAGAAATTCCCCACGTCGTGACACCCATTGGCTTCCAGACAAACAAATCCAGAAGCAAGAGGTGTTCCAACATTCACCTCCATCAGCCCCTTCACGTTGCAGACCGAGCCACTTGGGCATGGGGCTCAGAGCCACGAGAGGCCGAGTGGTCCAAGGAGCCCTGGAGTAGGCGTCTGAGCTCTTGGGGACAGACCTTGGCTGTGCCACTGAGGCTCCGTGTGAGCTTGAGCAAATCTCTACACCTCTCTGGGCCTCAGGTTCCTAACATAAGGGTGACAATAGAAGGCGATGCCTTGGAAATATTTGAAATTTCCAAAGTCGGCACGTATGTGTGTTCCCAAACTGGCCCAGTGCACTCAGGGAGGACACAGAGAGAGAGCGGAGCCACTCCAGACTGGCAGGCAGCGGGGTTGATAAGCAAGGGGACTTACTTAGGAGGCTTGTCCTGGGCGCTGCGAGGGCAGTGGATCTTTGCATCTGCTGCCAGAATCCTAAGAGTTTATAGAGAGGCTCTAACAGGGCTCAGCCACGTGTGCCATGTGGATGGTCACCCCGCCTCACTCTCCAGGCTGCTTCATGGCAGTGGTTCCTGCTGTGGGAATGGCAGGCAGAGCGAACATTCCAGCTTTGGTCAGCCGGGGTCACACCCTCTCCATGACCTCCTCCAGTAAAGTCTTTTTGTATCAGTACAAAGGCGTTGAGAAGGGGTCTTGGAGGTAGTTTCCACTCATTGTGTTTCAACATTTAGTAGACCCTGTAAATTTCCAAGCTCAATGGGAAAAAATTAAATTAAATTTTAAAAACCGAGCCAGTGATTTCTAAAAAAACACTTCATATATCCACATAGTCAACAAGCATAGGAAAAGTGCTCAACATCAGAAATCATCAGGGAAGTGCATAACAAAATGCAATGTCACTTCACCCCCCCACCAGAATAGCTAAATTTAAAACAAAACACGTGGGAGGCCTGGGTGACTCAGTCGGTTAAGCATCTGCCTTTAGCTCAGGTCATCATCCCGGGGTCCTGGGATCGAGCCCCACATCAGGCTTCCTGCTCAGTGGGGAGCCTGCTTCTCCCTCTCCATCTGTCCCTCCTCCCGCTTGTGTTCTCTCTCTCTCTCTCTCTCAAATAAATAAATAAAATCTTTTAAAAATAATAAGAATAATTTTTAAATGAAAATATACTAAATAAATAAAAATTTTTTAAAAACACGCCGACAACACTCAATCTTGGTGAAATTGTGGCGCAACTGGAACCCTTATAAGCTGCTTTGGAAAATACATCATTTATACAACTCCTGCGTGGGTTGGGGGCAGGGGGGATGCCCAGCTGTTTCTTATGAAAGTAAACACATACTCGCCTCACGATCTGACAATTCCACCTCAAAACATGTACCCAGGAAAACACGTATTCACAGAAGGACTCGTGCAGAAAACGTTTACACACCTCTGTTCATCACAGCTGATAACTAGAAACAAGCCAGGTGTCTATCAGCAGAAGAATATAAAACTAAGCTGTGGCCAGCCAGGAAAGCAACAACCTGCTGGCCTAAGGAACAGCACGGACGAGTCTTTCAAACGTGACTCGGAGGGACGTAGGCGTGGAGAAAACAGTATGCTGGGCGTGATTCCATCCATGTGAAATTTCAGAACGGAAAGAATTATCCTATGATGGGAAAATCAGAACTGTGTTTGCGTCTGGGGGCTGGCGGGGGAGGGGAAACCTGCTGGAAGAGCTTGAGAGAGCTCTCTGGGGTGGTGAGAATGTTCTGCATTAAGATGAAGGCTTGAGTTACATAAGACAGGTGTGTGCAGGACACCTGGGTGGCTCAGCGGTGGAGCATCTGCCTTCGGCTCAGGGCATGATCCCGGGGTCCTGGGATCGAATCCCGTGCCGGGTTCCCCTCAGGGAGCCTGCTTCTCCTTCTGCCTGTGTCTCTGTGTCTCTCATGAACAAATAAATAATATTTAAAAAAAAAAAAAGATAGGTATGTGCATCTATCAAAATCTGCCTAAGGCACATTTAAGATTTGCCTTGTTTCACTGTTTGCAAATTTTTCATCAATAGAACAATCGACAAACAAACTGGAGGAAAAAATAGTATTGCCAATACCATCGACGATCAATTCCTCAGGAAAGGGCTGATATGTTTAGAGTTCTTGTCACCGTGTAATAATAGACATCAAAAGATCTACCCCAGGGATGCCTGAGTGGCTCAGCAGTTGAGCACCTGCCTTCGGCCCAGGGCGTGATCCCGGGGTCCTAGGATCGAGTCCCACATCGGGCTCCCTGCATGGAGCCTGCTTCTCCCTCTGCCTGTGTCTCTGCCTCTCTCTGTGTGTGTCTCTCAGGAATAAATAAATAAAATATTTTTTTAAAAAGGTCTACCCCAAGTATCTTCATCTGTAGACCAGCAGAATGACTACAATTCCAGTAACGAAAATTCATCAATTCGCCGTAGCAAGTCACAACTACAATAAACACTATTGAAATTAAAACTATCTGTAGACAGAAGTCTCCCTCCTGACCACTGTATTATACAATCACCCCCAGCCACCTTCTTCCTCCTCCCCAGCTCTGGGTATGGCTCTGGAGACCCCCACTCGCCCCCCAGGTGCCCAGCCCACCACCGCTCCCCCCACCCTCTGCACCTGCTAGTCCTAAGAAACAACATCTGGCAGGCAGCCTGGCCGCAGACCCCACCGGCTCTCCAGGCTCACAGCCCAACTGTGGAGGAAGGTTGCATGTGAAGCCACTAGGATCGAAGAGGTGTCATTG
Organism: Canis aureus; assembly: GCF_053574225.1. Taxonomy (NCBI): domain Eukaryota; kingdom Metazoa; phylum Chordata; class Mammalia; order Carnivora; family Canidae; genus Canis; species Canis aureus. Next base: position 44,166,997 of record NC_135618.1, read on the forward strand.
GAAAATGATTCATATCCCTTGGCCTTAATGAGGATTCACACCCCAGGGCTTCCAATTACCCAATCGATGGCGGTAGTGCTGCTCCCAGCCAGCGGCGCCTAGCTTCTCCTTCCCTTCTCTAACGATATTTGCAGGAGGGTTGGTTGCCTTCTTTCTCTCCTCTGCGGGGCCTCCCCAAGCCCAGGGAGGAACTCGAACCACAAAACCATCTCAGGGAGTCCCCTGGTCTCGACTGACAAGTCCTACAAGGTTGAGGTGGAAGATGCAAAAATCCAGGTGGAGGCCCTGATGCTGGCATGTTTGAGGGGTTCTCAGCGGACTGCCAGGACAGCGGGTGGACAGACTCAACAGCCAAGAGAGAGCTGAAGGAAGAAACCACTTGGCTTTGGACTCTGGGCCTGTTACCCACTCCCTTTGTGTGTGGCATTTATTTGGTAACAATTACGAGGCATCCACCCAGATCTGCTACACCAGATCTGCACCAGCAATGCGGCTGCCCAGCCTGGGACCCTCCCGCTACATGGCTGGCCCTTCCTGGAAATAAGTGAGAGATCCTGCCGAAGGAACGTGAGTAGAAGTGTGCATGTGTGCATGTGCACCTTCCATCCAGGTCCATAAAACTTTGCCTGTGTGACCTTCCCATATGTACAAGTCACTATGTCCCGGGAATGATGCTCTGGCCCCAGGAGATGGTACAGCCACGAATAAGTGTGAAGAAATTGACACCACGAATGACCCCGTGGAGCGGAGCTACCCATGGCCTAGGAGAGTCACCTTGGACTATGTCAACAGAGAGAAGTAAACTTCTGTGTTCTTTAAGTAATCTAAAAATTTAATTCTTGGCTCTGCATCGGGGGATCTCTTTGTTACACCAGTTTAGCCCACTCCAGGTACTACCGCGCGGCAACTCTCTTCCCCTGCATGTGTTTCAGTTTTTCCATCTACAGGGAAGAAATCCTCCTTCCCCGGGCTCGAAGGAGAACCGAGTGAGCTCTACAGACCAGAGGCTCAGCGCTGATGGAAGCAGGGCTGGGTCAGTGTGTCTTTCTGTCCAGCACGCTGGCTCAAACACACCTCTGCGCGGGATGCTAGACTCTGATTATACTCCCACCACCACCACCAACCCACCTCCCAGCCCAAGATCGGCTCCATAGCTGCTTCCTCCCGGCGGATTACAAAGATGCAAGACCTGTCATCTCACACAGAATCCTGCATCTCTGCTGCCACCTATTTTTTGGCGGTCTGCAGCAGCAGCCAGACAATTGATCTCTCTGTTCTAGCACAGCTGTCCCCCAAGGCTCAGAACTCTGTGGATATCTCTTTATCACTGCCTTCTGGAAGCCAAGTGGAGTTCACACAACTTTGAAGGACTTCTTTGCAGGTCACTTTGGGAGTTCATCGGCCACCCAGAGAAGTGCAGTACAAACTCAAACACGTGGAGTGGATAGAATCATGGGCTGCTAAGGCAGGAAGGTCCCTGCGAGAGCATCTCTTCCAGGCCCTCCGTAGTTACAGACAAGGAAACTGAGGTCCAGAGGTGAGGAGACTTGCTGCGGCCACACAGAAAGGTAAGCAGAGAAGGAGAAGCAGCCAAAACCAGATGCAGCCAACTTTTGTATTTTTAGAACTTTGACAAATGCTGACCATGGGCAATGTTCCTCTAAGACAAGGAGAGGTACAGCTGATGTGAACCAGTTTCCCCTAATTTAAAGGATAGGATGAGCCGTAGCTCTTTTGTGGGGAATATATCTCCTGTGTAAACCAGACCCAAGCTCAACAATTGCTCAAAATGAGTCCTTGAGGTCCAGGAGTAATTTAATAGATATTTGTGGGCGCCTCCTATATGCCAGCCCCTGGGCACATCCTGGAGATTCACTGCAGAGCAAAGCCAAGGACGGCCTCAGCCTCACGGTGCCCATGGTTAACGGGCAGGGAAAGCAAAGAATCACATGATGAATGATAAGATTGCAACTATGGGAAGTACTTCCAAGGGAACATACACAGGGCGATGAGAACTTAACAGAAAGAAGAAAGACCCGTGGTTGGAAGCCGGGAAGGCTCGCCTAAGGAAGGTCTCTTTGAGCTGGAAGGGCACTGTGTGATCTGTTTGCTGCCTCCACATGCACCCATTGGCCCACCCAGCCTTTCAACAAGCACTGCTTAAAAGGCCCCATGCAAGACAGACCAAAATCCCCATCATGTTCATTCACTCTCACCGTACTTGACACCTAAATTCTAGCCTCCCCAGTTGATGAGATCATCTCATCTCTCGTGGCTGGTGAACATCTGGTCATCTTGCTCGCCATAATCAGCTGCCATTCGATCTGAGATGTGTGCTACCCCAGGCCAGTTCTCAGTGCAATTCCTGAGAGAAGTGCCTTTCACACTAAAGTGTGAATAGCTCATTCCCAGACCATGTGAGGAATGGCCAGAGGAGCTGGGTGTGCTTCTCATGGAGAAGAGATAACTCAGTGATGCCTATGCAACAATTTCAAATATGTAAATAGCTGGAAGAAGAGAGCCAGGCTTCTCAAGGGGGAAGAGTTACAGGGAGATAGGTTTTAACGTCATAGCACCCAGAGCTGCCCAACAACGAAATAAACTTCTTCACAAGGTAGTGAGCTCCCCCCCCACTGGTGATGTTCAAGCAGAGACTAGATGGCCACTTATTGAGACTGGTTAGATGTTTTCTGTAGACCTTTTGGACTCCTGGAACCTATTCTATAATTACATCCTTAGCATTAAGTTCAGAACTAAAATTAAATTTTTTCTTCCTTCCCAAACTTGCTCTTTCCACAGACTTTCCCATCTCCACTAACAAAACTCAAAACTTCTGGCTAAGGACAAAAACCATGGAATCTTCATTGATAGCTCTTTGTCTTTCATGCCCCAAATCCAGTATGCTAGGAGATCCTATAGGATTTACCTTCACATACATCTAGAATCTATTTCTTGCCATCTCCATGCCTATCATGCTGGGAAAAGCCACCAACATCCATTGTTTCTTTCTAGGTTCTCCAGAGAGAGAGAGAGAGAGAGAGAGAATATATATTCATTATAGTAAATATTACTATATATTATATATATGTAAAGATATGGATTGGTAAATATAAAAAGAAAGATATACATAAAGAAATTTACTATAAGGAATTAACTTGCATAATTGTGGAAGCTGGAATTCCAAGATCTGCAGTTGGCAAGCTGGAGAGCCAAGAGAGCTCTTGAGTCTGAGTCCAAAGGCAGGAGAGAACCAACATCTCAGCTTGAAGATAATCAAGCAGAGAGAGAGAATTCTTTCTCATTCAACTTTTTAATTCTACACAAGCCTTCAACTGATTGAGTATGGCCCACCTGTGTGGGGGAGGGGCAATCTATTTGGTCTATTAAGTCACATGTCACTATCATCCAGAGACACCCTCAAAGATACATCCAGAATAATGTTTGACCAGATATATGGCCACCTGTGACCCAGGCAAGATGACACATAAATTAACAATCACCCTCACCCATCTCCACTTGGTACAACACCACGTGTGAGGCCCCCAAACAAACACAGACCCTGTCCTCAAGGAGTATATATTTTTTTAAAAAAATATGTGTGTTGAATTATCATACAGAGTAAGGTTATAATTATAAGTAGCTCCACGGGGAGGACTTTGGTCCTATGAGAGGGTAACTTCATTAACTCAGTACCTTCAATTATATTTTAACTCATATAGTTATTGAACTGCAAAATGTTTAATTGGGCTGCACCAGCTCATAGAATTCTCCCAGAAACCTGGTGAGGTGAAGAAACAAGGATTCTGATCTCCATTTTGCAGATGAGGAAACTAGGACTTGTCGGGGTAAACTGAGTCCCCCCCAAAACCACACCACCAGAAAAGGAATGAGTAGTTAAGCAACGACTCTTGCCCAAAGACTCTAATTCAAAAGGTTTCCAGGCGTAAAGACTTGGGACAAAAAGGACTAAGGATAACCATGAAGCAGATGAGATGAGCTAGCTCTTGTGCCAGAAAATCAGACTCCCTCCCAGTGGACATAAACTCAGGAAGAGCAACCTGTTACTTGAAAAGAATAAACGGGAAAAAAAACAATAGGCACGCAGCAACATTTATGATGGTCAAAGGCTAGACCACTAAAAAATAATAATAATAAAAATTTAAATTTAAATTTAAAAAAAAGGCTAGACCACTGCTAAAATGTCAATCAGAGACTACATCTCAATGGTTCTAAAATGCGAATACCACCAGGCCGCCCTAGGGATGGGGGAAGTGACTTGGGGTCGTTTCTGTGTTTTTTCTGCGAACTTTACAGGAATTGCTTCAGTTCAGTTCAGATGAGAGCTATAAACTCCTAATGCTCCAGGTATCCAAACCATCACCTAAAGTCAGACACTTGCAAAACAGGCATGAGCCACTGCCTCCAAGATGAAAAGTGGGCATCAAAATGCCTGGATCCCACATATGTGACATCTTCAGTGCCATGGAGGGTGAGGCATTCATTTCGTGGCAAATCATTCATTTGATGATTAATGCCAATGGATGACCTTACGCTCGAGTCCATTCCCTTCTTAGATGCTACTCCATGGTGTGCAAAATACTTCAACATACTTGCTCTTTCCTTCTACGTTTCCTCCACCTCATCCCAGAAAAGACTTACCATGAATACACCTAACTCATAAAATAGAAAATTATGGACTCTAATTGATGGGTTATAAATTCATAAATCTGAGCTGGAGGAGACACTACGAACAGTTGGGCTGGGTTAATCAAACCATCCAAAGCTATAGAGCTTTGATGTTGACTATTTATTGAAGACCCACCAGACCCACAGCATAGCTTTGCTGGATAGATTCCCTTTCCATCCAGTACATACATAATGGAGCATCAATGACACGGCTCAAAATCAGGTGGCATGAGTTCCTAACCGCCCCCTTTGCTGTGGTTTTCAAGACGTGGCAGTGGTATTTAGGTGTCATTATTGACGAGCTTCCCAATGCATTGGAGACAGATAAGATTCTAAGCCAAGCTTGATGCAGAGATGGTGTTTTTCACAAAGATCCCATCACCTTCCTACACTAGCTCAACAGACTTTCCCACCTGCCACTGCCCCTATGTATATCCTTCAGTGGGGAGAAGGAAGCAGCTCTGCTGAGAAAACAAGAAAAATAGCTACCCCTTCCTCCTACTTTCCCGAGATGCGCCTCCCTGTCCTTTAAACATCCAGATAAGCCAGGATCGTTCTGAACCCTGCATCTTATATACCAAGTTGGAAAACACGTATTCTTCACTCTGCCCACCTATATAGTCTTGCTATAAAAATGGCTGTGACCAGGCCCGAAGCCCAGGGCCTGCTAGTGACCAAGAACACTCCAACACAATCAATAAGGCAGCCAAGACACAAAGGAAAGTTGTTACGTACATGTCTGGCCCTTCGAAGCCAAGCGACCCTAAGGTAATGACAGCTTCCTCACTAAGAGGAAATAGGGGAGACAGGGCTAGGCTTGAGCAGTCTGCACTCATCCTAGTTGAATATGAGTGCATGGCATGATCCATCATGTTCTCTGCACCTGCAGCTTCTCCGCATTCAGTGGATGCTCAGAGAGCTTAAGTAACCCTGCAGAGGGATGAGAGGCAGGGAATGGAGTCCAAGTCAGGCCTGCATGGCTTTACGCCACAGACAGGTTTCTCTCTCCATCTGAGGCATCAGAGGCCACGGTCCAGGGAGGGTGATGACTCCTGTGTTCCATGGAGCTAGAGCACAAGCCCACCTAGAGGCTCGCGGGTTCTCCATCCACCACATGACACCAGTGCTCTCTTAAGTGTCTGAGTGCTTAGGTGCCTGGCGCAAACCATGGTCCTCGTGGCTGTTTTAGATACATTTTTGGCTTCTTGATCTTGGATCTCTCATTCTATTAGCACAGCTTGTTCTTCTAATGAGTACCCCTCCAGTGGTCTTGAGAAATAAGCCCCCAGCACCGTATTGACCCTATGGAGTCCCATCGGCCAGGTCAGGCTCCCTCTCCTCTTCCATTAAGGGGAATTTGGGGCACGGGTCAGCTTTGAGGACTTAATTCCCTTCTTCACCTTGGGGTAAACACTCCATTTGGCAGTACACACTCACCAAACGAGCTTCAGAGGCTCAGGGAAAAATAAATAAATAAGTAAAAGTCTCACCATTAAACCGGACAGTATGAATCGTAATTAAAAACCCCCATTATGCCATTTCAACAGGAACACTCGAGCCGTCATTAAGCTACAACAGAATTCCTTCAGGGAGAAATTATTTCTCATTTGATTTCTGTCAGAATGGCTTTGACTTTGCAGATACATCTACAAAATGGTGTCTCCGGGCTCCGCCTCCGCAGCTCCTCAAACAAAGGAGATGTTCGCTTCGAACAGATGAAACCTGATTAAAGATTCATTTCAAATTAACTTTCCCTGCTTATTTCTCTTTTGTAATCTTTATTATTACTTTAAGGGGGGAAAAAATAGAAAGAAAGAAAGCAAACCTCTCCGGATCCTCACATAAATCTTCATAGTAGCCACTCAACGGTATCATTAATTCCCCCAGAATATTCCAGCAATGCAAAGTAACAGACACTCGTGCAATGGCAATTTATGGAGAAATCAGCCGGCCTGTTTGATGTTGCTTTATTCAAGTGAGAGGGGGAAGATTTGCTGGCGAGATGGATGGCGATAAGAAAGAACATCACATGGGCATGACATTCCGAGTCCCGTCTTCAAGGTCGGGATGGAACAAGACAGGAGAGAGGAGTCAGTGCGAGTCCCTGCACGTGCCGTGTTCTGGGCCTTGTGGCTGGGGTCTCAGCCAGCAGAGCCCAGCTCCTGGTGGGTGGAGGTGGAAGACAGTCTGACACATTCACAACTTCCTAGAGGGTGAAGAGTAACTTGGGGAGGGGCCCAGACCCTGGCCAATGTGGGGAGGCAGGTGTATTTCACACACAGCTGATGAGTGACGTGCCCCATGAGAGGTCACATCAGAGCAAGAAGCAGGGGCCTCAAGAGAGAGAGCATGAACAGAAAAGGAGCCCGGCCTTGCAAGGCAGACCCAACAGCAAGGCAAGAGCAGCAGAAGGAAGGAGAATTCTAGCAACAGGGGGAAGAAGATGTGTCATCTGTGCACTTCAAGAAAGTGCCTTAAAGCATGGCATCACTAAATGCTACCATACGTTGAGTCTCAAACAACCTAGCATGACATCCCAACCCAACATGACACAATGGGAGCCTTTGTCACATCTCACAAGATGCCATCTTAGTCTCTGGGAGTGAAGCACACGCTGGCACTCCCCATCCACCAACATGGGGCTCTCATGCCACCATGCCTGGGCCGCAGCCGCTGTGGGGCACCTCAGTGAGCTCTTGGGACCAAAGCAATGGATGGACTCCTGGCCTGGTGAGGCATGGAAGAGACTGGAAACATTTTATCACCAAACTTTGTGAGGCCTACGGCTCCAGAAACCAGACTGGGGAAGCCACCTAAAGGAGCTGGGGCACAGAAGGAGCATCAGAAGAGGCTCTCACTTTTCAAGAGTTATGGCGGGGATCTTTGGCATCAGGATTCAGAAGTGGCATTTTCGGGCTCAGCCACTTGGAGAAGTGACACAGCTCCATCTCTCCTGAAACCAAGACAGTAGAAAACCACACGAGAATGTGGGCCATGCTGTCACATTCTACGTGGGCCGGCACAGAGGGAAAACAAGTCTGATTTGGGGGACACACATAGGTACTACAGCGATTCATGAAATTACTTGGAGAGGGTTGCTCTGCTATGGCCAAGAACTCAGATTTTACCTCAATGTGATTGCACTCAGTACACACAGATGGATGAAACCCAAAACATGCATCTGATTTCACTTAATACTTAGAAAACCCTGAGAAAAGGGTATTATTGATTTTTAATTTAAATTTGTAACTAGGGATCCCTGGGTGGCTCAGTGGTTTAGCGCCTGCCTTTGGCCCAGGGCGCAATCCTGGAGACCCAGGATCGAATCCCGCGTCGGGCTTCCGGTGCATGGAGCCTGCTTCTCCCTCCTCCTGTGTCTCTGCCTCTTTCTCTCTCTCTATGTCTATCATGAATAAATAAATAAATCTTTAAAAAAATAAATAAATAAATTTGTAACTTGTCTCCCTGAACCAGTTCAGGGACAGGTTCAGCTGGGAACCACGATCTGCTGATCGTTCAACGTCATACAGGTAGTAACAGAGGCTACATTCCCCCTTCTATGATCTTTCTCTACTTCCATATTCCCATGCTGTCTTTTAAAGTATAAAAGAAGGGCAGTGCTGTGGGGACAGTATTGATAAAGGAGAGTCACAGGTGACAGATACAGTTGGTGAGGGCAAAGGTGATACGGTTGCCTGAGAGGCTGGGCGGCCTTAAATGAAGAGGCAAAAGCATGTTCTGGGAGGACCACTGACATCATAGTCAGGGGACACCAGAACTTACGTTGATCTAAAGAGCTGCGATGATGACACTGAGGCTCAGAGAGGTAAAGCCACTTTCCTAAAGTCACGCAGCTAGTATGCATTGGGGTCAGGATGTAAATTCTGGGTGGCTCAGTCGATTAAGCTTTTGCCTTTGGCTCTTGTCATGATCCCAGGGTGCTGGGATCGAGCCTCACATCATGTTCCCTGTTCAGCGGGGAGTCTGCTTCTCCTTCTGCCTGCTGTGCTCCCTCTCTCTCTCTATCTCTCTTTCTCTCTCTCCCTCCCTCTGTCAAATAAATAAATAAAATCTTTAAAAAAAAAAAAAAAAAACGACCTTCCAAGATGATTCCAAAAACTGCCAATACCTGTGACCATCCAGTGTGGCCGGCTCATTGAGGTGAGGAATAGCTGCCCAGAGGCCTGGCATTGAAGGACACAAGAGATTTTGTGGACAAGCTCAGCCCGAGCTGTGATGTTTCATGGTCACCTCCTAGGCCCAAAGTTGTTGAGATGGATTCGCCTCAGCATGTTCTCTCTGCCCCTTTCTCATCTGCTAAAGGGAGCAGCTAAATCATGCCCCATGGGCCTTAGGCCTGATAAACCCTACTGTGTACCCCAACCCCATAAAAGTATCACCCTATAACCCCCACCTTGGCCCCAGAAGCTGTACCCACCTCTTAATTTGAAGACGGTGAAGGATTCTGAGCCTGTTTGGGAGCCACTGGGGTATCTACTCTGATGGATGACACCAGAGCAGAAAAAGCCCATGGAGATCCCTGGATCCAGTTCACTCAATCATCAGCCAAGAGAGGCCTAGATGGGTGCAGGGATTTCCCCAAAGTTACCCAGCAAAGTCTGCTGTCTCAGAAAGCAATGTGTTGAACACACACAACACACCCACCCACCCACCTCCCACCCCAACCCCACCTCTGGCTCTTTCTCAGGGGCAGGTTCTCTTCCCTTGATCAATAATTTGTTTCTTATCTTTCCAAAAGGAAATAAAAGCAGCTTGATATGCTGGACAACTAGAGTTCACCTTTGACCCCTTTGTCCTCTGGGGAAGAAGAGAATGTAAGAGAAATATATTGAGATTCTTAAAAAGAAGAGGGATGGAATCCAGTATTTAGAAAGACGATGATGTCACCAACTAGGAGTTAAAAAAAAAAAAAGGAAAACTGAGTTGTGGGAGAATATGATGAGTAGCATTTGGGACAGGCTGAGGTTGACAAAGGTATAGGCAGGGGCTGCAGGTGACCAGTAGGTAGTTGGCGATGTGCATGCGTCTAAGGCTTTAGGAAAACACACAGGCTGGAGTGATGTGATCCGGGAGTTATTGAGCGTTAACACCAGGAGAGGGTTGAAATGCAGAGCAAGAAAAAATACATACGGAGGATAGAACGTCGAGAAACACACAGAGGCTGATGGAAAAACATATGTGAGAAGGAGGTAGGAGACAACTGGCTGAGAGGCATGCCCAGGTCCCAGAGAAGGGGACATCATGGAAACCAGGGGTCCTGGTGTTTCAGGGAGGACAGGATTTGGCAGTATTGGACTCCCCACCAAGGTCCAGCAGGGCCAGTAAACCGGATCTCACAAAGGAGATCATGTCACTGAGCGTCACAGAGGGAAGCACTGGGAGGAGACGCCCGACTCCACTGGAGAAGATGGTGTGTCTTACAGAAGAGATACCTCGTTTCCTGAGCCCGGAGGACATGAGGTGACGACAGACACTTGATGAGAATATATCCTCAGGAAGCTGTACGAGGAAGAGCCTGCTGACCTCAATTTGATCAAAGAATTTAAGACTCAGAATGAGGTTAATTTAGCTGCAGAGGGAGGCAGAAATGACCCCAGAAGCTCAGTGGCTTCGCATGACCCACTTCCCTCTGACTCACGCCGTATACAGTGACAGGGTCACCCCAGCTGTTCCCCGTGTAGACTCAAGTGGATGGCAACTCGACTCCACTGAACCCAAATGCTTGCCTCCACAGTAGGAAAGGGAAAGGATGGATTCCGTATCCATTTTCTATCTTTACTTATTTTCATTATTTTTTAAGTGGGCTCCACACCCAACATGGGGCTCTTGAACTCATGACCCTGAGATCAAGAGTCACATGCTCCACCAACCGAGCCAGCCAGGCACCTCTCTGCATCTGTTTTTGTTGTTGTTGTTGTTGTTGTTTGTTTGTTTTTCTTTCTGCGTCTGTTTTTTTAAAGTTGTGGCTCATGTTTTGCTGGCCAAGCAAGTCTAACTTCAGGGTAAGTGGAGACGTGAGACCCCAACATCTGTCCAGAAAGTGGCGTAAAGGGTCGTTTCGGTGAAGGGATTCCAATGAAATGTGGTGACTACAGAGAGTTCGAGGGAAATTGAATGGAAACCTGGACACGTGAGTCTTTAAGGGAATTAGAAAAAGAGAGGCGAGCGTCTAAAATGAATGAAAGGATGGACAGGTGCCTCGATAGCCCGGTGGGCTTGGGTCCCCACCCTTAGTAGTGCTGACATCTCACTGGTCACGGCGCCTTTAGCAAACCTCACCTCCTCCTCTTGAGAGCTCTGTGTCCTCACCCGTCACACAGCGTTGGACCACCTGGTTTCTACGTTTCCCTACCACATTCCAGCCTTATCACTGGCACAGGGAACCTGATGATACGGAAACTCCACTCGAAGTCCACCCGCCACCCTCCGCACCGGTGCCCGCCACAGGTCCAGCAGGGGAGTAGAGCATCCAAGGATGCCCATGGGCAGAGTGCCCATTTAGGGTGCCTTGCTATACTGACTGAGCCAAGCGGAGCTTGCCCTTTCCCACTTTTGTGGGTACACTGTGGGGCCAGAGGTCAATGGACTTGATTTGCTCCTTTCTATTCCCACCACCAGACTGGTCCTCTGCCTCCAACTCACTGCTGGTGAATGGAGTCACGCCATGAGGGTGGATGGAGGCGGAGGGGAGAGAGGGAGGCAGAGGGAGGAAGAAGGGGGGAAGGCATTAATAGAACAGAGGCAGGCAATGATGAATTAAGGGAGCAGCCATTAATTTTTCATTTTGACAGATTATCGTCCGTCAGAAGGCAGAGGAGATGGCTCCTGTGCCCAGAGAGGAGACACTTGCTCTTTGTAATGCAGGCTTCTGCCTTTTTTTTTTTTTTTCTACAGGAATTAGGTAGTGGGCACCCAAAGAATGAAAAATTTATGACAATCTATAATTTACATGCTAGAAGATAAATAAAGAACTAAATCTTGTCATTAAATTGGTCCTTCGTTTTTCTTAATCTCTTGGGTGATAAATCTGATTTTTGCAACAGCATTTGGTATAAACTGATATTTGGGGGGAGTGGGGGAAGAAGGTAGGGTGGTTGTAGGGAAACTTTTAAATACTTTGGCTATAAATAGATTGTCCCAGGCATTGCATGGCCCCGGACCTCAAGATACAATGGCCCTATTAATGTGGCTTTACGTTAAGACTGGCATTAATTAAAGGAGGATGTCGACGAGGCATTTTGCAAACCAACACTGATTCCGTAAAGCTTTTGAGTTTAATGAATGGGAACTTGAAATGCCAGCATGGTAGTGAGACGAGCTTCCATAGAAGGAAAACCAAAGAAGTTGGCTCTGTTGGGCAGCACGAAGATGCTGGTTAAGAGCATGACAGCAGCATGCAGCAGCCTGTAGTCCCTCCACCTCCTCATCTATAACGTGAGGACAATGGTTGTCCCAAGTGTCCGCTGGATAATGGCATCAAACAAATATCGACAGAGTAGATAATCATTAAGGGACAGCTGGATCATTACAGCACTGGCATGCGATGAGCTCTGTGATAGGAAACCATTTTTGAGCACCTACTGTGTTCCTGACCCGGTGCCAAGCCTCTTGGGTGCACTAACCCCCACACCTGCCAGAGGAGGTGGGCATCAGCGTTTCTTCCTGTTTGCTCTTGAGGAAACCCAAGTGCAGAGAGAGGAGCAGGCGCAACCCAGCAGAGCAAGGGGGCAGCTACGAAGCGGGGAGCAGAGGTGACGCGGGCGGGGTTATTATGGGCTCTGTCTACCTTGGGCCAGGCGCCTCTCGGGATGAGGGGGACAGGAAGGGATAACCCAGGGGGAGCAGCCCGCATTCACAAAGCTGACATCCGAGTCGAGAGGATGACGACGAGACACAAAGTAAATAACACCGAGTGCAAGCGGTAGGAGGGTGACGTGTGTTCAGGAAGAAGGGCACGCAGAGCCGGAGGGAAGCCATCGTCAACAGGTGAGAACGCAGGCACCCGTTTCCAGGACAGGAAATCGTTGCCCCTAAGAGGGAAAGGCCGTGGCTTTGGGAATGAGAACTGTGCTTTGAATACCATCTCTGCCTCCTATGCTCCGCCGAACTCGAGGCGATTGGCTTGACCTCTCTGAGCCTCAGTTTACCGGGCTGCACAATGGAGACATCCCCTGTGGCAGGACCCGGGGAAGGACGCAGAGTCGCTGGAGGTGAGGGCGGGCCCACACGGCCTTTCGATGCCTTCTCTGGACTACCCCTCATCTGCGTGGAGGCAACAGTCGTAACACCTCCCACTTCGGTTTGCAACGCAAAGCAAATGAGATGATCCATAGGAGCGCAGCTTAAAAAAGACGTATAGGTGGTTGTCCCAAGGGCCTCCCTGAGTTTGGCATCCACTGATTTCTATGGCCAAATATCATGCGTGGTATGACCCTGAGCAGCACCTTTGTCTCACCTGCCAAACCGTGGAGCTGGATCAGATGACCTGGATGAGATGTGAGTAAGCACCACGCAGCCGCACAAGCAAAGCAGCGAACGTTGCCTGGCACACGGGAATGAGAAACAGGGATAATCAGCTGCGGAAAGCTTTCTGCCCTGGGTGCTCTGCTGATCCCTCTGCAAGCACTGCCCCCCACACCTCCCTCCTTAGTGGGGGACAATGCTAAGGGCCCCCACGTTACAGAGCTGCAAACAGGCTGCCCCGCATTCACCTGTCCACCAAGTGGCAAAATTAAGTCTGGGGACTTAGTCTTCTCTTGCAGAATGATGTTCTTATCTCAGACGTTTGGCATCATAAAGTCAGTACACAGGACATAGTAAGTGCTCGCAAAATGCTGACTAGGCCAGCGTTTCTTCCAGGACCCAGGGCAGCTAGATAGAGGGGTGGATCAAGCATCTCCAAGGGGGTCAGTCTTCTCTCAACAACCCCTCCCCTTCCAGAGCCCTCACATTATGTCATCTGACATAAAATATTCCGGGTGCTAATGCAGGATCCTGTTATGTCTGAACATAGACACCTCTCTTTCTTAATTTATGGCAAATCCGTCCTAATGATCAACTATAATGGGTTGGTGAGTGGAGAGCACTGAATTCAGTGCCTCCCTCCCTCCTGGGTACAGAGAGAAGGCAGCAGGAGGGGCTTCTAGAAGCCTCCGCAGAGCTTCTAAAGATTGGGGCCAGATGGTATGTGCCATAATTTTTTTAGGATTCAGCCATAGCTGTCAAATGCATGCAGCAACTTGCTGGGTTTTAACCTGCCGGAATTGATAGAGAATGAATCTCACAGCAAAGTGGACTTCAGGAATCACCTGGTCCAGGGCACCGAAAACTGAAGCTCCAGGAGACAGTGACCTGCCCCAGGTGACCTTTCCCACCTAACAGCCCTCACTCCACAGGCCAGGGAACCATTGTGAGGATCCTGCCAGCTGCTGGGGATGTCTGTCCTGGTGCATTCTGGAATGAGGGAATGACCGTAGGATGGGTTGGCGACCCACTGGGCCCACTGTGAGGCAGACCTGAGCTAAGAGGCCTACCTGACCTCCACGGCCTTTCCTTGGACTGGAGGGACCACAGGGATGCTTGGTTCTCCTAGAACCAATGCAGTGTCCAGTCATTCCCAAAAGGTCCCTTTCCTTTTCCTCAGTGCACAGCGACCCTGGTGAAAGGTTCTAGGTCCTTTGGGGAAGGCCGGAAGAAAGACTGACGCTGTAGATTTTGCAGTACTGGGTCCTCCATCAGAGGGCCGGGCATCCCTTCACTCTGGGTCTATAAACTGGCTCAAGCCTGGGACTCGGTTGAAGGACCACGTCTGTTTTATGATTTGAGTTAAACTTTTGTTCCCTTAACCCAGAACATTTTCTGCTTCTACAGATCATGTAAGCATTTACTAGGCTTCCTACCTACCTTACTTCTGGAAATGCCGTAACTAGCCAACACCGGAGGCCTGTGTGAGTCAGACCACTCTGACTGCTGCCTTGACTCTGCCGTCCACTATGTCGCAGCACCCACCCAGCCTCTAGTGCCACCCCAAGACCCGATTATCCCCACTGAATTTAGGTTCTCCAGTTGAGTGGTTGTGGTTCCCTCTGTAGGGCATAGCCTTCAGAGAAGAGTGATCACAAAGCTCCTAGGGATGCTAGGGCTCCCCCACCAATCCATTTCTCAAAATATTGATGAAGGACCTGTTCTCTGGGCCTTCCTAGGGTGGGTGAGGAGGTCTTAAATGACAAATCTGCTCTAACATCCCAATCTCCCATGCATCTGAAGCCAAGGTTCTGGGCGCTTCCAGTTAGCTCACAGTGGGCCATCTTCTGGTCCACCTTTCAGCCAACCAGCCAACCACCCTGTTAGTGCCCTTTCTAACGCTCTGAGCGCCGACGTTAAATGCATGACGTCTGCTTTGTGAGTCCATATCAACAAACTCAGCCTGGTCCAACTTTATCTTTTACCATTATCCCTTAAGGGTAAATATCCATTCCCACACATATATAAAGATTTCGGCTTCTATAAAGGAGAAAAACTCAGGCAGTTCTTTTAGATTGTGACAGATGTCATCATGGGTCACACTCTGAGCCTCATCTTTAGAAACCTATTGGGCTACACGTCTACTTACAGAGTCTAGAAGCAGAGGGGCGGAGGGGTGGGTCCTCAGGAGAATCGACATGGACTCGCCTGGCACTTGCAGAGGGGAAACCATGACCCTCTGGTCTTCATGGTAGGGTTAATCCCCTTGGCTGGAGGTGGGAAGGCTGAAACTGCTGTAGGAAGAGAGGCTCTGTCACTGGGGGTGGCAGCGGGAAGCCACTGCCACTGGGGGTGGGGAGGCCGCTTGCACTGGTAAAGACTCATCAGAATTCAGGGGCTGGGCATCCCCGACTGTATCAGCGCCTTACCATGCAATGCCCCACCCCCAAGTCAGAGGATCCCATTCTTTCCCAAGCAATGCTCTCACTTTAACCATAGATGGATGCCATTGGGAGTTCAACTCACTATGTGCTTCAGCCAGTTACAGGAGGGGGCCCTGCCTTGGATTATCAGGAGCTGCAGCCCTGCAGCTGCAGGAGATAAGGCTCTCTCTCCCTCAGGACACACCTAGCAGCTCTCAGGTCCTTTCTGCGGCGCCTGAGCTGGGAAATGGAATCCCTGAGCTCATCCTTTTCTCTCACCACCTTGTCTAGCGATGTTAGGAGCGACCAGACGGCATCATTTTATTCCTTTGTTTTCCAAAAGTGTTTTTTTTTTTTTTTTTATGATAGTCACAGAGAGAGAGAGAGAGAGAGAGAGAGAGAGAGGCAGAGACACAGGGAGAAGCAGGCTCCATGCACCGGGAGCCTGATATGGGATTCGATCCCGGGTCTCCAGGATCGCGCCCTAGGCCAAAGGCAGGCGCCAAACCGCTGCGCCACCTAGGGATCCCCCAAAAGTGTTCAATGGTAATCACGTACAGAGTTACTTAGCTCCTTATGTCTTCTGGGTGGCCGATTAGGGCGATCCGGACGCATCTTGTATCTCTGTGAACAGGTCACACCACGGACAACCAGTGTTTCCTCTGCTGCAGGAAATAGCCATTAGCATCTTTGAAATCAAATCCAATTGGAGAGCCAGTTCCAGAAATGCCAGAACCAGTTCGGGAAACTCATCCTCAAAACTCCGTCCTCTAGAACCACTCTGGGTACCAGAATCCGTGCTAGTCGGGGTTCTCCGGAGAAAGAGAACCGATAGGATATACGCATAGATGTGTAAGGGAAGGCCTACTTGGAATTGGCTCACAGGTAGCGGAGCCTGATATGCCACAATATGCCCCCCGCTAGCTGGAGAAGCAGGAAGGACAGCGGTATGCTTCAATCCAAGTCCCAAGGCCTGAAAACTGGGGGAGCCAATGGTCCAACTCCCAGATCGGGGCCAAAGCCTGAGAACCAGGGGAGGTGGGGGGTGCCACTAGCAGAGGTCCCCGAATCTGAAGGCCTGAGCACCAGGAGGAGCGCAGGAGAAGATGGACTTCCCAGCTCAAGAGGAGGCAAGAGAACTCGCCCTCAGCCTTCTGGTTCTATGCAGGCTTTCAATAGGTTGCATGGTGCCACCCACATTGGGGAGGGAGATTGTTTTTACTCATTCTACTGAATCAGATATAATTCTCTTCCCGAAACACCACCACAGACACACCCAGAAACGATGTTTTACCAGCCACCGGGGCATCCCGGAGCCCAGTCAAGTTGACACATGAAATTAAGCGTCACAGCCAGCGATGAGCCCCATCTGCCCCCTGCACATGTCCTGACATTGGGATACACATTCCCTGACAAGAGTCCGAAGCACAGTGCAAGCTGGGGAGCTGGAGACTTATTTCCAGGGAAGCCTGAAAAGCAGGGGATCAATCCCTACAGGGCATCCCGGGATTCTGCTCGGCTCACCTGCCAAACGAGAGGCGTCCGGGGCAAGGTCAGGAGGGGCAGGATTTTCCTTCCCTGTCTAGCCTCGGCCAGTCCTGGGGCTTCGTGGGCCCCCACACACCGGTCACCCCCAAATGTGTATGTCCAGCCGCACTCTCCCTTGACCTACAGACTCACCCAGCCAAGTGCAAATGATGCTGTCCCTAGGATGTCTTCGGGGTAGCCTGAGCTCAACGTGCCCAAAGCCAAACTCCTGCTTTACCTCTTTAAAAACAAAACAAGGAACTCCTGGGTGGCTCAGTGGTTGAGCGTCTGCCTTCAGCTCAGGTCGTGATCCCAGAGTCCCAGGATCATGTCCCACATCGGGCTCCCCATGAGGAGCCTGCCTCTCCCTTTCCCTTTGTTTCTGTCTCTGTCTCTGTCTCTCTGTGTGTCTCTCATGAATAAATAAATAAATAAAATATATTTTAAAAAATAAAACAACAGCAACAACAACATACACACACACACAAGTAGGTCATTTCTAATTTCCGAGGAGGGAATCTATCACTGGATTATTCTATAAATTGGTGCGTTTCCTGGCAATCTGCCATCACCCATCCTGGCCACCCAGGCGGGCCACCCGTGCCTGGCTGGAGGTTGGGAGTGTCACTAAGGCCTCTAGGGGACTTCTGGGGAATGCAGGCATCCAGAAGCTTTCCTACCAGCCCATCCCGGGGTTTCCCGCCCAGCTCTGGCTTTCCAGGCTGGGGAGAGATAAAAGGGCTCACTGTACAATCTGCCCTCGGGTCTCAGCCCTCAGAGGTAATCAGCCCTGAGCACTCTCTGAAGTAAAAAGAACCAATTTCTGTTGCAACAGTGAGAGGTTTTACCTAAAAGAGCCAATTAAACGTGAGAGATTATTTGCAGAAAGACTTAGGAGGAGGGCTTTGGTAGGGTTCTCTTCCTGTTGTTGTGTTTGCTGCTTTGGGGATTTTTTTTTTTTAAGGCTTCATTAATCACTGGAATTTAACTCTAATGGAAATAAAATAAGTATCAAAGAGCTTTGCTGGAAATTACTGATGGCCTCTGTTTGGGAGGACAGGTTAGAGGATTTCTCTCTAAGGTTCAAGCTGCTAAGATAGCTGCCCCCTTCCGGAAGCCTTCTCCCATAAACTCTGTGTCAATCTCAGGAAAAGGCTCTTAAGCGCTCTACTACATCAACATCACCGCCTTGGATCAATCATTGTCGCCCGAGGAGGCAGACTTCTGATTGGCCGGTCACTCGCATACAAATTGAGGGTATTTGTTCCTGGAAGAAGAAGAAAGGATCTTTGTATCAATATTAAAAAAAAAAAAAAAAAGCTACTAGCTTCTACCCCTGTGCTGTTGGGTTCCCTTGGTGATGATGACCATGGCACTGACAATGTTGACGATTCCTGCCATGTATCTATTGCTTGTAGGCCAAACCCTGTGGTAAAGCACTTTGCATGCCTGACCTCATGTAGACCTCATGACAATCCTGTGATCTGGGTGCCATTTACAGATGACAAAAGCAAGCCTTAGAGAAGTGAAGGGACTTCTTCAAAGTCACACCGCAAGCAAGGAGAGCAGTTCAAAAGTCACTGCTTTCATGCTTGCATTAGTGACCTATTGCTCTATAGCAAATCACCCCAGCATTTAGCAGCTTGAGACAACAAATATTCATTAGCTCCCAGTTTGTGCAAGTTGGGATTCAGGCGTGGTTTCCTGGCTGGACATACACATTTGGGAGTGATAGGTGTTGGGTGGCAGGAGTGGGTGGGCATCAAGCCACAGGAGTGGCCGGGGCCAGAGAGGGAAGGAAAATCCTGCCCCTCTTGACCTTGCCCCGGACGCCTCTCATTTGGCAGGTGAGCCGAGCAGAATCCCGGGATGCCCCGTGGATGCCCTGCTTTTTGGGCTTCCCTGGAAATAAGTCTCCAGCTCCCCAGCCTGTACTGTGCTTCTGACTCTTGTCAGGGAGTGTGTGTCCCCACACCAGCTATGGGTCCTTCTGCCTTTGTGTCTCTTGGAGTCTACGATCGGGCTGTGAGGCAGGGCTGCGGTCTGCTCTGAAGGTTCAAATGGAGGAGGAGGACCCACTTCCACTTTCATTCTTGTGGTTATGGGCGGAACTCAGTTCCATGTGAGCTGTTAGACCCAGAGCACCAATTCCTCACTGACTATTGGCCAGACACCCTCCTTAGCTCCTCGCCCACCAGGGTGGCTCTAGGGGGGAAGCTCTCAACACGGCAGGTGGAATATTCAGAGCAAAGAGCTAGAGGAAACAGTGCCCACAATGGATTTACCATCTCCTACTAACCTAGTCTCCAAAGTGAATTCCAGCACCTTCCCCTTAATTCTGTTGGTGAGAAATAAGCCAGGGGAGGGATCACTCTCAGGGGGAGGGGCTTCCAGAAGGAGGCGGGGTCCCTGGGGTTATCTGGGGCCGTCCTTTTGCATAAGCAAGCTGCCTTCACACACAAGCCAGTACAGGAGGGTGCAGGGGCCTGCTCCAGCTCCCCACGTCCACTCACGGGATCCGTTGGGCTCCAGTCCTCCCGGGATCGCCCGATGCATTCATTTCCCAGTCTAGCCACATGTTTTCTCTGTGCATCTCTCCCCGGCTCCTGAAACATCTGAATTCAAGAAGCATCAGAACCTATAATTGTCTGGGAGCCACTGATCCGACCCCTTCCTTGTGCAAAGAAGAACACAGAGGCACAGAGAAGGGCAGGCGCCTCCCCGAGATCCCACAGGAAGCCAGAGGCAAGGCTGGAACTTTTAGTGCCTTGTGCTCTCAATATGCTGCACATCCCAACACACCAGGATCCTTGCTGAGAAATCAATCCAAACCAGGCACTTGAACTCTGGGGAGACTGCCAACATTTCATCAACATACAGATGAGGGAAACATTTAGATGGTTCTTCTCCCCTTCTCCCCATCCCTTTCTTCACAGGGGGCTGACTTCATTTCCTCCTGGGAGCAGGGAAGGGCTTACTTGTTAACTGAGCAGCGAACAAGCCTTTTTGTGTGAAAATCTAAGGCGCTCTCACACTGCGTCTGATGTGGTTTCTAGGTACACAATGCCCTCTAGTCCTGAGTCACGGTAGTTCCAAGAGGAACGATTTTGAAAACAATAGGGAATCGTGAAAGACACAAAATGCAGCGCCAGTAATAATTCACAACGAAGCCGCTTCAGTCCGGACTCCTGAGGATCCAGGATCTCCCCAAATCCCAGGTTAATTATTGCACGATGTGAAATTTTCCAAGGAAAAGGTCTACGGCCTCCACCCAACGTGAAGAGTGGCTGTAGCTATGTCACTAAACAAAAAGAGGGGGACCCACTGATTTGGACTTTCAGAATGTTGGGCATGCGTTCCCTGGTTTAAAAGAAATGTCAAAATTAGCAATCAGAGCATGGGTTTTTGGGGGGATTATTCCCATGCTTTTTTGCATGTCGTTCTTTCCCACAGGTGGTGGTTGGGGAGCTAGTATATCAGGGTTGTATTTCATTCAATGCCCATCGTGTCCCGAGTGCCAGCAACACAGACACGAACTGCCGTGGGCACTTGCTGAATTTTGCCATTCAACATTCACCTCCCATTGTTTGGACAATACCCGCCCCCATTTCCTTCCGAAAACCACCCCCTTTCCTATCCCTCAGCCTCAAACCCTGGGCTCCATCTGAATCCCTCTCAGCACCAGGGTTGGAGTGTGACCTCCGTGAAGATGGACTCAGGGAAGAGCCACACAGCACTAAACCCTGGGGCTGAGCTAGATCCTCAGGACAGAGGACCACACTTTCAGTCACCGCTGGCATTGAACCTGAAAGAGCAGAGATCGGTCTCCAGCAAAGACTGAGAAAGGAGAGCCAACATCTGGGAAGAGAGAACTAAGCCCCAGGTGGGGCCAAGTCTATAGACTTTGTTTTTCTCTAATGAGTACAAAACCGGTTTTGGAGTCACTTGCAACAAGAAAGACCCTTTTTTTGTTGTTTTTTTAGATTTTATTTATTTATTCACGAGAGACACACAGAGAGAAGCAGAGACACAGGCAGAGGGAGAAGCAAGCTCCCTGCGGGGAGCCTGATGTGGGACTCGATCCTGGGATCCCAGGATCATGGCCTGAGCCCAAGGCAGACACTCAACCGCTGAGCCACTCCGACGTCACGCAACAGAAAGACTCTTAACAGATACCCTGCCCTTAAGGATCTCACAGTCTAGGAAGGTAATTTGTTTATAATGCAAAATAGGATACAAGTGCCATCACAAATACACTCACACACACACACATACACACTCACATCATCCACCTACCTGTTTATTTAGACCTACCAAGTTCAGAAGCAGGTGGAGGGAATATTACAGACCCCCCAGTACAGAGAGATGCACCCTGCCTTGATGTAACAGAAGGATTTGGAGAGGAAGCATGAATCAGGAAGGCGGGTTCTCATGAGAAAGGAACAGTGGGATCCAGGAACACATGCAGCATAGGCCCAAGCTTTTAACCAGGTTGTGCTGTGAAGGGTCGAGAACCCTCCTGGAAATCGTGACTTCCCGCATGCAGCTGAGCTGTCTCAGTCGTCAGCATCACGGGCCATGGAATAAGATCACGTTTACTCCTTAAAACTATTTTTGTATTGAAATAGAAATCACATACAGTAAAAAGTACCCTTTTAAAAGTTTACCATCCATGGTTTTTATCAGATTCACAGAATTGCACAACCATCCTCCTTATCTAGTTCGAGAACCTTCTGCAACACCCCCCAAAAAGAAGCTCTGTACCCTTCAGCAGTCACTGTCCATTCCTTCCTTCTTCCAACCCTTGCTAATCTGCTTTCTATCTCTATGGATCTAACTTTTAGGGACTTTCCTTACCAAAGGAATCATAGCACACATGGCCTTGTGTGTCTGGTTTGTGTCACTGAGCATCATGCTTTCAAGGTCTCTCTCCACGTTGTGGCAGGTGTCAGGACTTCTATCCTTTTCCTGGCTGAATAATATTCCATCCTATGTATAGACCACGTTTTGTTTATTCATCCACCAATTAATGAACATTTGGGATGTTTCCACCTTTGGGCAATTATGAATAATGCTGCTGTGGACATTCATGTACGTGTGTTTGTGTGGATGTGTGTTCCCATTCTCTGGGGTCCATAGGAGTACAATTGACGGGTCCTATGATGATGACTCCATGCCTTGCTTTTCGAGGATCAGCCAGGCTGGTGTCCAAAGCAGCTGCACCATTCACATGTCCACCAGCCGTGTGCAAGGGTCTGAGTCCTCGACATCTTGCCAACTCTTGTTACTTTTATCTTTTTTAATTACAGCATCCCAGTGAGTATGAAGTGGTGTCCCATTGGTTTTGATTTGCTTTTCCCCAATGTCAAGCACATTCCTTTCAGTGACCAAATCATGGTCCGTGTGTGTTCCCTCCGGGCTCATTGGTGGAAATTAACCCCGCTTGCAGTGACCTCTAGTTAGGAGTCTCTCCTAGCACCACCTGAGCCCACAAACCAGCACATCACCCGCAGTTACCAAGTGGGACATGCCTTTTCCTCCTCTCCTTCCTCAACTCATCATGCTGGACCACGCACATGGCCCACACACCCACGAGACAAGACTCCGCTGCAGCCACTGCAAACGTCCACCCAGCAGCCCCAATGGCTGGCAATCCTGCTGGGTTCTGGGGCGGGGGGGTGGGGCAGAGTGCGGCCCCATTCCACCGGGAGGCAGAGAATCACATTTCTCCAATTCTGTGGCCACACCCAGCTCTGCAGAGACTGAAAATGCGCCAAAGAAACGTTCCCTAAACTTCTGACCATCTCCTCTCTAACAAAAGATAGATGATAGAGCCAGATAAGGAATGGAATCCCCGCCGTTGACCATCCTCCAATTCCCTCTTGGACCTCTTCCCAAAATTCCTCCTTCTTCTGTTTCAGTGTTTTGTTCGGCACAGGTGGAGGAGGTAACAGGTGGAGCCAGGTAACGCTGCCTCCGGGAGGGCGTCCTGTGCTTTGTGAGATAGTTAGCAGTATCCCCCCAGATGCCAATCACACACACCCCCGTTTATGGCAACCACTGCCAACTGTCCCCTGGGGAGAAGAACTGCCTGGGGGTTAACAACCATCCTACTAGTCTGTGATAGGCGGAATTCTAACTTGGCCTCCAAGAGTCTAGGCACCTGTAGTGTAGACACCCCATATCATCCCCTCATCTTAAATGTGAGTAGGGCCTAGAAATGATAGGACGTCTTCTTAGGTCTGTCGCGCAGCTAGAACAAATTACCGCAGACTGGGCCGATCAAACAACAGACATCCATTTCTCACAGTTCTGGAGGCTGGGGAGTCCAAAATCAAGGTGCTGGAAGATCCTGCGCCCAGTGAGAGATCTGGTTTGGAGAGAGCTGTTTCCTCTGTTGTGCCCATACATGGTGGAAAGACTGCTAATTCCCTGGCCTCTCCGTGTAAAGGTATTAATCCCATTCATGAGGGCTCCACTCTCATGACCTAATCACCCCCTAAACCCGCCATCTCCAAATATCAACACATCAGGATTAGGGTTTCAATATGTGAATTGGATAGAGGCAGGAGGTGGGGAACACAGTGTTCAGTTGATTCAGTCCATTGGGTTGCATTGTATTAAAAAAGGTGAAGAGATTTTGCAAATAGAACTAAGGTCACTAATCAGTTAACTCTGAGTTACTAAAAAGGGAAACTACCCTGGGTGGGCCTGACCTAAGCAGGCAACTTTTTTTTTTAAGTGTCTAGAATAGGAGACAAGAAACAACAGCAGACACTCCCCTGTTGGCCTTGAAGTAGCAAACAACTATGTTGGAAACTGCCTATGGAGTAAGACAGCCTCTAAGAGATGAGGGCCTCAGCCCTATAGCCACCAGGAGCTGAGCTCACTCAACAAACTTGAATGAGTTGGAAGAAAGCTCCGAGATCCAGAAAGGAACACAGCCCAGCTGACACCTTAGGAGACTTTGAGCAGAGAACCCGGTTCAGCCATGCCCTGACTTCTAACTCACAGAAGCTGTAAGATAATGAACTCCAAACTGAAGCCATTGAATTTGTGGTTCTTTGTGACACAGCAATAGAAACCTAGTGCATAGTTCCAAAATAAATAGTCCCATACCTGTCAATAGACAGGAAGAGCTGAGAGCAGTGATTTCTCATTCCTAGTTGATTGTCCTAAAAAGCAGTATAAAACAAAGCAAAACAACTCAGGTGCCGTCACCAGATATTTTGACTTAATTCAGAGGGAAATAGAGCCCTGACTTGGGTGCTTTTTTAGACTCCCATGGGTGAGTTACATGTGCTTCTAGAGGTGCAAAGTATTGATTTGGAGAAAAGAGGTGGAATTTAGAGTATTTGTGACTAAGGGGGATACTTTTACTAATAGTGCCTGGGTGCTGAGATCGAGTTCCTGCTTTGATCTCCCTACATGGAGCCTGCTTCTCCCTCTGCCTGTGTCTCTGCCTCTCTCTGTGTGTCTCTCATGAATAAATAAATAAAGTCTTTAAAAACATATCAGCCCGAGATCATCAGGGTGTCCTGGTTGCCAGGTATGAAGACCACTTCTTGTATCTTACCTCCCGCCGCACTTTACAAGGTCAGGTTTCCTCGTGCTAAGAGCCCTCTGTACCTTGGCCGCCTTCTCCCTCATGTACTCTCCACCCTTCCACTATCTCTGGTTTCTACTCCCTTCTTTCTCAAAAGACTTCTCTTCTCTTCCCACAAAGCTCCATCCTTGACCTCTTTCTTTTGTCCCCCCCACCAGGACCAGGCCGCTCTATCCAACCAACCCTAACATCCTTACAAACTTCAGCTCTTGGAACATCTGGAACCTGTGGCACTCTTCTACAACCCTGTGCCCCAGACTCAACAGCACATCTCACCCGGATGACCTGGACCACACCCTTCACTACCTCCTGCTTACACTCTTGCTATCATCCACAATCCCTTCTCTCGCGAAACCAGAGTAATCTTTCAAAACAAGTCTTTTCATGTTAAAACTTTCCTGTGATGACCCAGAAATATTACAATATGACCAAAATCTTATCATGGCTCAGAAAGATTATACATTCAAAAAACCCAATACCTCCAGCAGCCAGGTGCTTCCAATAAAGTTGAAACGGTGAGAGAGAGGTTGTGGGAAGGGAATGGAGCCAGAGTAGTTCCAGGAATGGCAACCATGTGACATCCCCAATAAGGGATGCTAAGGCAGGAGAGCACCCATGGCACCAACCACCAGTTCTCTATATTTGCAGCACTTTACAGGGTAACCTAACCCTAACCCTAACTCTAATCTAACCCTACTCAAACCCTAAGCCTAATCCTAACTCTAACCCTAACTCTAACCCAACCCTAACCCTAATCCTAACCCTAACCCTAACCCTAAGCGTTAGGCTTCTGGGGCCTTGGAGGGGACAACAGGTAGCTTTCTGCCCCACATCTAAGCTTTAGACGATGACATCTTTGCCAAGAGAACATGTTTATGTTGTTGATGGCCAGAAGAATGATCTCCAAGGCTCTGCAGGCCTGGGTCTTCCAAGTGTCTCTGGTGTCCCCTCCACCTGTGCCCCACCTCACTCACACTCCATCTCCGGGTTTCCTTCACATTTTGGGTTGTTCTTTCATTTGCTTACCTGTTCCACCACACCAAGTCTCTTCCTTCTGCAAGACAGGGCTCCCTCTGCCTGTAAAACTCTTCCCCACCTTTCTCAGGTTTTATTTATATTCGTCTATTTGGTTCCTTCTCAGCCCAGACTTCACATTCTCCGAGAAGGTCCCACAGGCATGGCCAATTACACATCAGTTGGCCAGTGTCTGCTTTCCTTAGTGGGATGCATTGCAGTTCACATGGATCCCTGTGATTTTTGGATTAATATCTTCTCCACCACTGGACTGTAAGTACCACAGAGCCCCAGAAAGTGAATTGTTAGTTTATCATTACATCCCCAGCAACTAGCATAAAGGCTAGCTCCCTGCTGACACTGGATGAGCTCTGTTTTTAAAGAAATGGAGGAAGGGCACCTGGGTGGCTCAATTAGTTAAGTGTCTTGGTTTCGGCCTAGGTCATGATCTCAGGGTCATGAGATCAAGCTCCACATCTGCTTGAGATTCTCTTTCTCCCTCTCCCTCCGCACCTCTGCTTGCTCACACGTGCTCTCTTTCTTTCTCTCAAATAAATAAATAAAATCGTCACACACAAAAAAAAGAGAAAGAAATGAAGGAATGAGGAATGAAAGTCTCCAATTCTCAGTCTCATCAGCTGTTTTTTTAAAGAAGTAATAAAATGATTATAAGAAGTAAATGAAATGGTTCATGATGTACGTAAAGAGTCTGAATAACACAATCGCTACTTAACAAGGGTCAGTCCCCTTCCTGCCTGTGTGGTAGACCACTGGCTCGTTGCACTCAAGAAAAAATAAAACAAAATAAAATAAAAATGAGCAATAGAAGGGAGTCCAGGGATCCCTGGCTGGCGCAGCGGTTTAGCGCCTGCCTTTGGCCCAGGGCGCAATCCTGGAGACCTGGGATCAAATCCCACGTCGGGCTCCCGGTGCATGGAATCTGCTTCTCCCTCTGCCTATGTCTCTGCCTCTCTCTCTCTCTCTCTCTCTCTCTGTGACTATCATAAATAAATAAATAAATAAATAAATAAATAAATAAATAAATAAATAAAAATTAAAAAAAAAAAGAAGGGAGTCCATCTTCCTCCTCTTTCCCTCAATCAATCATGCCACCACTGCCTACCGAACATGCTTGCCAACCCATCACTCATTCTCACTGGCTTTCCCAAATCCCTCCTGGAACCACCTGCCGTCACCTATTCAGGATAATTGGACACAGAGATGCCTGGAGGTTGGAATGAGAGAGAGAAAGGAGGAGAAATAGAGGCAGAGCAGGAGCCAAGGCTGTGCCTGGCCTGAGCACCAAGGGGGACGTGTCAGGAATAAGGGGCTGGGGACCCAAGTTCCGACTCTCCGTACAAGGAAAGCCCAAACCCCCTGCAGGACAGGAACCATGTGTGGCGGGGGATCCTTGGTGGATTCACTCTCTCATAGAAGCAGCTCCTCAATTTCGAACACGGGTACATACTTTCCACTGAATTGCTCCGTGGTTAGCTACATCCAGAGCCACCTTTTTTCTTGGCTCCATTGTGATAAACATCTTCAGTGACTATGGGCAAACAAAGAAGGGAGTGAGAGATACTGGGAGCTTTTCAACGTAGCATTGTAGAGAGAGATGGCTATGATGAATGTGCTTCAAAAAATAAACAAGAGGGAGAACATGAAGGGGTTCTCAGGACAGGGTTTCTGGGCTGTAGGATCAGCCCAAATCGGAAATCAGGAGCATCACCTCTGTCAAGCGGAGGAGCCCGTAGAGGTGGCAGGAGCAGGAATGATTCCTGACCATCCTCCTCCTCCTTCCCTGCTTCTTGTCGTCTTCTCCGGAGAAGTGCGTGAAACACTAAGTTAGTCAGCTTTCCCTCATTTAAGTAACTCTAAGCAGGAGCAGATGCTTCCATCTATCAGTTCCAATACTTAACATGCCCCTAAATCAGCCTGACCTTTTCTTTTCTTCCTTTTAAAGAGTTTATTTATTTATTTGAGAGAGAGAGAGAGAGAGAGAGCATGCGCAAGCAAGCAGATGGAGGAGCAGGGTCCTCGCTGAGCAGGGATCCCAACGCAGAGCTCGATCCCAGGACCCAGGATCACGCCCTGAGCTGAAGGCAGATGTTTAACCAACTGAACTACCCAGGTGGCCCTTCATTTTTTATATTTTTTTAAGATTCTATTTATTTATTCATGAGAGATACAGAGACACAGGCAGAGGGAGAAGCATGCTCCTCGAGGGGAGCCTGAGGTGGGACTCAATCCAGGAACTCTGGGACCATGACCTGAGCTGAAGGCAGACACTCAACCACTGAGCCACCCAGGCATTCCACCACTTGACCTTTTATTTTCAATAAGACATTGTGGGGCACCATCCCAGGATGCCAGGAAATACTAATTAGACGATCCTCTGTTTCCATTCCCATGTTAACTCTAATCGGTGGGGAGGGTCTCCCAGCACCAGGTTGAGACAAACTCTAACGTGGAGCCTACTGATTAGTGATGCCTGTCATGAGCGGGGAATGGAGAGCTGGAGCCCATGTGTCGTGGGTTTCTGGTTCGTGTTCCAGCCATTTGTGGGTCAGGCATGTATGGGTGCCTACACACGGACAGGGAGGATTAACACATACCCAGCTCCCATTGTGGTAAAACATGTGAAGAGCCATATTATAAAACTAAGCCATATCACAGAGATAGGACCACAATTTCGTAACAGGACAATCAAGGGAATAAGGAAACATGCGTGAGCAAGCAGACAAGACTTGATACAAGAAAGGAAATCTGAGCCTAATCTTAGAAAAGGAGTAGGAGGGATCCCTGGGTGGTGCAGCGGTTTAGCGCCTGCCTTTGGCCCAGGGCGTGATCCTGGAGACCCGGGATCGAATCCCACGTCGGGCTCCCAGTGCATGGAGCCTGCTTCTCCCTCTGCCTGTGTCTCTGCCTCTCTCTCTCTCTGTGACTATCATAAATAAATAAAAATTTTAAAAAAAAATAAAAAAAAAAAAAAGGAGTAGGAGCTTCCTAGGTGGAAGAAGGGGAAAAAAACAAAATTTTTGCTGAAATTTGGTTAAAAATGTTTACAAAGTTAATTGGCCGAAACAGAATATGGTAAGTCAAGTGGCAGCGAGCACAGTGGCAAATGTCATCTGGGTGCTGAGACCTACCCTCCGCCCCCCTCCCCCCCACCGTCTTAGGGACTTAAGAATCCTTAGACCCTACACTGATCCCAGCCATGTCGTAGGTTCTCAAGAGATGTGGGCATGAATGAATGGGTGTTGTTTTCTTGGCTTTCATTCTCTCTCTCTCTCTCTAACCAGGTGCCAGTCACTACATAATTCTTACAATCCTACAAGTCTTTCTCAGGCTAGTTTATAAATGGGAAACTGAGGCTCTCTGAGGTTCCACATTTTATAGCTAGTTGCCAAGCCTTGCCAACACTATTGCACCCCAAGGATGAGACTCCCTCTCCGAGGATTCCAGGTCCGTGGGAAAACGCAAGAATAGATTAGAAATACCTGGTCCCTGGGGGTCTCTCCTAGGGTCTGACGAAATGGCTGTGTCCTTAGGGCTCTATGGAAAGTCCAAAGTGAAGCTGTTTATTAAAAATAAAAAGAAAGAAAGAAGTGAAATAAAATAAAGAAGAACGGTTCTCTGACCATCATCCGGATCTCGTGTTGGCCTGTGCGGAATGTCAGCGTCAGGATGGGTTTTGATGTGCGGAAGAGTTAAGCCTTGAGTTATTATCAGAATTAGGGCGCTTTATTGGTTCACATTGTCCAATCTTCCCCAGCCATTATGGTTTTGCCGAAACATTAAACTACTTTAAACTTTCATTTTCCTCTTAAAACTAAATTAGTTTGGAGAAAATTGTATTTCCCCAGCTCTGGCACCAGCCCCGGGCAGAAGGAGTTACAGTAGAGCGCACAGATAAACAACAATCACGGCCTAATTACTAAGTGGTAGGAGCGGGGTTTCTCAAGTTACATTTGCTTTAGAGTTGCTGGGGTCCTGGGAGGAGACAGCTCTCCGGTGGGTTTGCTCGGGAGGCTCTGTGTCATTTACCCAGGGTTCTTCCTGCATCCCTGGCTGTGGACAGAGGCAGGGCAAAGGAGTTCATGAAGCCCAACTAGGTGCCTGCACTCTTAGGCTCTAAAATGGGTTGCTCAGCCATCACTACTGGTATGATGAGATCCCCGTGTTATAGATTAGGGTCTTTGGGGTCAAGGCTAGTGGATGGAGGGCCATTGTCTGTGCCCGAAAATATGCTAGGATTTTTTTTTTCACTATAGCAGAAATCTACCACTCCCATGCATGAGGTACCTCCCCTCTTTGGGGGAAAGAAACTCCTTTTACGCCCCACGTACAATGACCAAGAGCAGTCATGTGATTAAAGCCAAGCCAATCAGAGGGATGCCCAGGTGGCTCAGTGGTTGAGCGTCTGCTTTCAGCTCAGGTCGTGATCCCGGGGTCCTGGGATCGAGTCCCACATTGGGTTCCTTGCATGGAGCCTGCTTCTCCCTCTGCCTGTGTCTCTGCCTCTCTCTCTGTGTCTCTCATGAATAAATAAATAATAAAACCTTAAAAAAAAAAAGCCAAGCCAATCACAGACCTCACCACCATGGCCACACTGGTGGTCACCACTGGATGTTGGCGAAAGCCAAACCAATCACACTCCCCCCACCCCACCCCAGGATATTTCTACTTGAAGCTGGAGGCAGAGTTGTAACCTCCCTGAGGGGGAAGCGAGAGACACAGAACTTTTCCCTATCGGTGGCCACGGAAGTAGGTGAAAGCCATTCCCAGAAAGACAAGACCAGCAGAGGTAAAAATTTGGCAGGTGTAGAGGCCAAAGGCGAGCGTTGGGCGAGGAAAGAGACCCCCTCTCCCTGGCTCTGTTCCCATCCTGTCCTTTGTCTGGTTCCTCGACCCCAGACCCCACCACCACCTCTACCCTGGACACTTCAGTTAAGATGAGCCTCCGTCATGTGCGAACGAGAGTCCTGATGACAACTTCGTTGCCACGTCTAACGTTTACGGGACACACGCCATATGCCAGGCACCTCCAACGTAAGGGCCAGCACAGCCTTGGGAGATGGGTGCCTTGGATGGTTCCATTCTGCATTCAAGGAACCTGAATTACGGGGATATTCTCAGGACCCGCTTGACAGACATCACAAACCTAGAGCTTCCACCGGAACAGGTGAAAGACGTAGGATTCTCTGATGGATGCTTCCTTGCCGACTCCCCGCGGCAGGGGCTGAGTATCACTTTGCAGATGGGGAAAGTAAATCTCAGAGTTGAAGAGTCTCACAGGTGGTGGAGCTGGGATTCAGCCCCCCACGCCCCCCAACATCCACCCAGAGCTAACAGTCTGGATCTCTACCCTCAGCTACCACAAGGTATGTCAAATCCTCCTGTTGCATCTGCTCCGGCCCTTGGCTGGTGTCCTTTCATTCTCCAAACAGGAATATCCTTCTTGCGTCTGCTTTGCAGCTACGTCTAGACCTGATCTGCACTGCCTGATGTCATTGTCGTCAGTGGCTCCCCAGCCCACAGACGGCGAGGGTGACATTCCCTGGCACACAGGCATCCGAACCTGCAGTGCCAATCGCCCCTGGTGGGGTGGGGAGCCCCCAACTGGCGGCCGGAGCCTTTGATCCAGGGGGCTGCCCAAGCACTTGCAAGTCCCCTTGAATTTTGAGAGCACGTGAGAGAGTCTGGGGGTGCAGAAGAGGGGGGAGGGCAGAGAGGCGAGGAGAGGGACGGACAGGCAAGATGAGGCTGCTTCCGTAAAGCAGCCATCCACAGGGGAACGGATGCTGGGGGTCGCTCCTGAAAACGATGTGACCGAGGTGACCTCGTACATGAGGATGCCCCGCTCGCCACTCACCGAGGAGCCCAGGATGCCTCCTAATCGGGGCAGCCAGGGTCCTGGCCCTGGCCTCCCCACACCATCCCGTCCTCCTGTCTCCCGAGTGGCCTGGGAGAGCCTGGGGTGGGACGAGGTGGCTTCCCTAGCAAGTAGCCCATCATCCCAACAAGACCAGGCTGGTGTCACGACATGAGGCCCTCGGCAGCCAATGCTGATGGGGTCTCTGCTGACCTGGCGGCCCCAAGGGCTCCCCCCTCCGTCTCTTGCTCTGAGCGTCCGTGTGCATGTGTAAGCACATGTGTCTCTGTACGTCTGGGTGTGCGCGTGTGTGCACGTGTGTGTGCATGGACCCAAGCCTGTGCCTGCACGTGTCTCCTCCGAGCTCTGGGCTCTGGCTTGGGCATTCTCTCATCTTTCCCGGTGTTCCTTCCTCCCCTGAATTCTCCTTAACTCTATCTCCCCGTGTTGTTTCCCTCAGTCTTGCATTTCTCTTTGATCCTTCTTGTTCTTCCATTATCTGCCAAGGGGGTGCGGGGGAGAAGGGGGAGGAGCTGAGCTGACTCGCCCTTTCTTCTCCCCACCCCCCAGGCCCAGGCTCTGCGCCCCAAGTCCTGCAGGGAGGCCTCCAGCGGGCGCTCAGCCCCAAGCCCCCGGCAGGCAGAGCTGCCCTCCCCATCCGGACGCCTGTGGACCCGGTAACACGGTCACCATGTCTAAGTAGGCTGCGACGTTCCCAGGGATGGTCTTTGATTCTTCCCCAGAAGAGCAGAGACCACCAGCTCCTCCACGTCCCCGAGTGAGTGCACTGCAGCCGTGTACAGTCAGCAATTCCGTTGTTAACTTTCTCCTTAAGGAAACTTCCACTCCAGAAACCGCTCAGGAAAGAGGCTGCAAGGAAAGGAGACTAATAATCACTGTGTACCCGGCTCTTGTCAGAGCGGAATTTTTTTGTTTCCCCTCCGTTTTATGTATCTACTCATAATCTCGCACACATAAAATTTAAGCACCGCTGCACTGCTAGCATTTTGCAGGGAGAAATTTTCTAATACAACACCACCAATTTACTTGAAAAAAGAGAAAAAAGCTGGAATCTGTATTTACAGCTAACGGGCCCACGGTTGCTTATAAAGCTCCTGGCAAACCGGGTGACAGATGCCACTGGCTTCCCTTTATTCCCATCTTCATCCTCGGAACGCGCAGGCTTGGGAGAAAGGTGCCGCTTCTGTGACGGGGCCAAGGACTCGAGTCTCAGCATCTTGTTGGAGAAGAAGGCAATGCTCTTGGGGAAAATGTGCTCTGGAGCCTCCCTGGACTGGGATTACATCCTACCTTCTTTGCCTACTATCTTGGTTACTGTGGGCAAATCCCTTCACCTTAATTAAGTTCTGCTCTTGATTCCTTTCGGGCAAAACAGGGATGATGACCCCACATCTCAGGTCACTGTAAGGACGCCTGCAGTACCCGCGCTGGACATGAACTATTCAATGTGACAAATAGCGGAAAGAATGTTGGGGGTTTGGGGGGCTGTGGATGGAAGGGCTTAGCCTCCCCATTTCTGGCCAAGTAGTAAGGTTCAACAGAGGCCTCTGAGCTAAAATTTTTAAAAGCCCCTTCCCAATAATAAATAAATAAATAAATAAATAAATAAATAAATAAATAAATAAATAAATGCATGCGAGCCCCTTCCCTATTCCTGCTTCCTAGATTATTGATGGGTCTTTCCAACACATAATTTTGGGGGCTCCAAGAGCAGACTGCTGGAGAGGGTTCATATGAGTCTGGACTCTCTTGGATAACAAAACTCACAGCAAATTGCCTTAAGTAATAAAGTGTAATCATTGGATTATGTAACTGGCCATCCAATGGACTGCCGCCTTCAGGCACGGCTAAATCCAGGACTCAGTGGCTGTTGTCAGAGCTCATCATCTCCCACTTTTGGTTCTGCTTTCCTCTGAGTTGGCTTTAAGGTGATTCTCTTCACAAGGTGGTTCTTCTATGCCTATATTTCCATGTTTTCATTTAAAACAGGGACGAAGGTAGAGCCTGGGTGGCTCGGTGCTTGAGCATCCACCTTTGGCCCAGGGTGTGATCCCGAGGTCCTGGGATCGAGTCCCGCATTGGGCTCCCTGCAGGGAGCCTGCTTCTCCCTCTGCCTGTGTCTCTGCCTCTCTCTCTCTCTCTGTCTCTCATGAATAAATAAAATATTTTTAAAAATTAAAAAATAAAACAGGAACCAAATGCGGCCCCCGACCTGTTTTTATAAATAAAGTTTTATCAAAACACAGTCACATCCATGTTTACAGGTGGCCTGTGACCATTTTTCTCTATAAAGGCAGAGTTGAGCAGTTGCAACAGACAAAGTCTGGCCCACAAAGCCTAAAATACTTACTAGCTGGATCTTTATAGGAAGCACTTATCAACCCCTGATCTAAATAGAAAGTTCTCAGGTATAAAAAAAAAAAAGAAAGTTCTCAGGATGCCTGGGTGGCTCAGTTGTTAAGCATCTGTCTTTGGCTCAGGGTGTGATCCTGGAGTCCCGGGATCAAGTCCCACATCAGGCTCCCTGTATGGGGACTGCTTCTGCCTCTGCCTTTCTCTCTCTGTGTCTGTCATGAATAAATAAATAAATAAATAAATAAATAAATAAATAAATAAATAAATAAAATTTAAAAAAATAAAATAAAAATAAATAGAAAGTTCCCTACTTTGACCATGGGCAGGTCTAAAGTCTCAAGGGTCATGTTTGGGTCATGGTTCTCTGCCTGCATCACCCACCGTGGCCAGGGATGTAGAAAGCTCTGACTGCCTTGCCTGCTCTTGTGGCTGGGGATTCAAGCAGAAGAGAGCGCCCCGACTGAAAATCCCACTGAGGCTTCAGTGACTGCAGGGGATGCTTCTCTGCAAAGCCACAGACTGTCGCCAGGAGAGGAGAGGCACTAACGGAAGACTCCCTGCCTTTCAAAAGTATTCATTCGCCAACAGTTCGCCTGGATATGAATTGGATCGATAAGCAGATGTTTAGTTTCTGGACTATCGCGAATTGCTGTGATCAAGAATTCCAGGACCGTCCTGGTCTCACTGCTGATGACTCAGCAGAGGGAAGAGAAAACAATCCACTACTGATCCTTCAGTTCGAGATATTGGCAGGAGCAGAGCCTCAGTTGTTCAAGCCTCTTACACCAGAGCTATAATCAGAAGCTGGAAATGACCCCTAAGACACAGCCCAGGCCCCTGAGCTCTGGTTAAAGAGCTAGAGAAGCTCGCTCTCCGTAGCTGGTACCTGGTACCTGCGGGTTATAAAATTAGCCAAACCATTTAGATCAGGAATGTAAATCCACTTCACTCCCCCACCTGCAGGGAGCATGAAAGACACAGCTATTCCATCCCAGAGTTCTTCTCCTCCCTCCTCCCTCGCATCAGCACACTCCCAGGCCTCTCCTCACACCGCCCCCCCCCCCCCCCCCCCCCCCCCCCCCCCCCCCCGGTAGGTAGCAAGGTAGCAGCATTGAACCTATGTATCTTTCCTGCTCGGCCAGCCTTCGCTCCTTGGCTGGCCACAGACAGCACCAGTGTGTCTCGGTTCCAAACGCCTATCCGTCTCTCAACCCTACAAGCTCTTTCCTCCACCAATGTCCACACCTAACGGTCCCTCATTCAAAAAACTTAAAAATGAAGGTATCTGGGTGGTTCAGTGCTTGAGCGTCTGCCTTTGGCTCAGGGTGTGATCCCGGGGTCCTGGGATCAAGTCCCGCATTGGGCTCCCCATGGGGAGCCTGCTTCTCCCTCTGCCTGTGTCTCTGCCTCTCTCTCTGTGTCTCTCATGAATAAATAAATAAAATCTTTTTTAAAAACTTAAAAATAACAGCTGAAGTATCCATCAGCAGACAAATGGATAAACACAATATGTTGCATCCCTACAATAGAATATTCTTCAGCCTTAAGGAGGAAGGGAATTCCGACACCTGCTACAGCTTGATGAACCTTGAGGACACGATGCCAAGTGAAACGGGCCAGAAACAAAAGGGCAGATATTGTAGGATTCCACAGTATGAGGGTTGTAGAGTCACCACAATTATTGAGACAGAGAGTAGAATGGTGGGTACCAGGACCTGGGGGAAGGGGCATGGGGAGTTACTATTTAATGGAGAGTGAGTTTCAATTTGGGATGATGAGAAAGCTCTAGAGATGAAGGGTGGTGACAGTTGCATGACAGTGTGAATACCTAAATGCCACTGAACTGTACACTTTAAAATGGCTAAAGAGGGCAGCGCCAGTGGCCCAGCGGTTTAGCGTCGCCCTCAACCCAGACCGTGACCCTGGAGACTCCAGATCGGGTCCTGCGTCAGGCTCCCTGCGTGGGGCCTGCTTCTCCCTCTGCCTGTGTCTCTGCCTGTCTGTCTCTCTGTGTCTCTCATGAATAAATAAATAAAATCTTTAAAAAAATGGCTAAAGAGTAAATTGTATTATATACGTATATATTATGTATATATTATATATGTATATATATGTGTATATATTATAATACATATATATGTATTATTATAAATATATAATATACATAATATATATAATATGTAATATATTATTATATTATAAATATATGCTGTATAAATCTATAAGTATTATTTTGGTATTTTCTATATTCTATATAAAAAGTGATAATAAATAAAATTATATGTAAATATATAGTTATATGTAATAAATAAAAGCATATATAAACATATAATTATATATTATGTCTATAGGTATATATAACATATGTATTTATATAATTATATATATTTGTATCACCAGCATAATATTTAGGTTCCTCATTGTTTCCTTTTTTTTTTAAGATATTTATTCATTCATTCATGAGAGACACAGAGAGAGAGAGGCAGAGGAAGAAGCAGGCTCCCTGTGGGGATCCGGATGCAGGACTCGATCCTGGGACCCTGGGATCATGCCCTGAGCCGAAGGTAGACGCTCAGCCACTGAGCCACCCAGGTGCCCTGTTCTTCACTGTTTCCATCCATAATACCAGCTTTCCCCACCCCCCCATTTTCCATAGTTTCAATGCTCCTGCCTCAGTCAATTTCCCAGGACATGCTCTGTGTTCACTTCTATCACCATCTCTAAGTCAAACTATTTCCCAGCCTGTGGAGTGGACTGTGCTAGCTATGGTACTTTTTTGCCCAAGAAGACATGCCCGCTCTCCCTTTCTCGTTCCTCTGAGGACTCCTCTGTCGTGCCATGTGGCCACAACACCCTACAAATAAGCCCACCTTTCTTTAATACCTACTTGATGGGCACCTGAGTGGCTCAGTGGTTGAGCGTCTGCCTTCGGCTCAGGGTGTGATCCCAGAGTCATGGGATCGAGTCCCTCATCGGGGTCCCTGCATGGAGCTTGCTTCTCCCTCTGCCTGTGTCTCTGCCTCTGTGTGTGTGTGTATCTCATGAATAAATAAATAAAATCTTTAAAAAAAAAAAAACCTACTTGACTGCTTTGAGGGAGGTTTTGTCCCATTTTCAGCGCCTGCCCATAGTGCTCTGCTTTATGAGCACAGCTTCGAGGCTCGTTATGTCCCAGGATTTCCCCTCCTCCTTTTCAGCTTGATAATGAATGCAGAGCCATGCTGAATCCAGATGCACACAATCCATGAGAAACAGGTCCCCATAATGCTTGTGAATCCAGGACATTTATTCTCAAACATTCAGGGGCATAAGCTCACCTAGGACTTTGTTTAAAATATGGGTTCTGTGCCCACCGGAGATTCTGGTCCAGTCTGCCTAATGCAGGTGGTCCACGGACCACACTTGGAGAAACGTCACTCTAGAAACTGAGTCGAGGCAACTCTTAGACTTCAGCGTATGGTAACGTGCACCTGAGGTGGGGGGTGTGCGGCAGGTGGGGTGAAGAAGAAGCTGCACTCTGCACACAGGTGTGCAATGAAATGGGTGAACTATGAAATGCATAGTTCTTTGCATTTCACCTCATCTTTATTTTATGTCCCATCCATCTCTTACTCAGTTTTGTGCAATCATTACTAAATACTGTCATTTTAATAGCCTACATTTCTACAATGAATGAATAAGAAATTTTTCCAGTTGTGGTCTCTTTCCACTCAATTAGCCACACCTGGGTAATTTTAACCACTGAGGGGACAAACCACAAACAGGTACCACCATCCATATGATGACAGTTACCTGATTTGTAGGCTTGGTACGTAGAAGGTAGCAGCCAACCTCCAGGCCCTCATCCCACTCGGATCTCCTGAATTCTAGCCTTCCCAGCACCGTGCCCTCCCAGTGGGCCCCGGGAATCCAGACAAACCGAAGTTTAAATAATCTATCAATTGATAGACTATCAATTGATAATCTAGGAGGCTGAGCTAGTAGCAGTTGATAAAGCAACTGTCCAGAGAGACCTGAAAAGAGGAAGAGTACCTCTAATACCCTAATTCACTGTGGTCTCTCTTATTTCTCATTGCTTGCGTCCCCCAAACTAATTCAAAGAACTTAGCTCTCGTCTTCAATTGTGGTGACTAAAGGAGGGGGAATATGCTGATTGGCCAAGTCTGGATCATGCGTCTTTTCCTTTTTTTTTTTTTTAGTATACAGTACATTGTTATTAACTATCATCACTAAGCTGTAATTAGGTCTCCAGACCTTATTCATCTTCTAACTGAGGGTTTGTATCCTTTGATCAATCTCTCCCCTTTCCACCCCCATCCCTCAGCCTCTAGTACCACCATTTTGCTCTGATTTCTGCGAGTTCTACATTTTTAGATTCCACATATAGGTGATAACACACAGGATTTATATTCTGGGTGTGACTTATTTCACTTAGCATGACATCCTCCAGGGTCATCCATGCTGTCATAAATGGAAGGATTTTTTTTAAGATTGTATTTATTTATTCATGAGAGGCAGAGACACAGGCAGAGGGAGAAGCAGGCTCCCTGCAAGGAGCCCAATGCGGGACTCAATCCCGGGACTCCAGGATCAAACCCTAGGCCAAAGGCAGACACTCAACCACTGAGCTACCCAGGCATCCCTGAAAGAATCCTTTACTAAGGTTGGATAATATTTCTGTGAGTGTGTATCACATTTCCTTATCCATTAATCTGTTGATGAACATTTAGATCATTTCCACGTCTTGGCTATAGTGAACCGTGCTATAATGAACAAAGGCGTGCTGATATGTCCTCAAGATACTAATTTTATTTCCTTCGAATCTATAGCCACAAGAGGGATTGCTGGGTCATAGGGTAATTCTATTGTTGGTTTTTTGAGGACCCTCCATACTGTTTCCCACAGTGGCTGCGCTAGCTTGCATTCCCACCAACAGTGCACAAGGTTCCTTTTCCTCCACATCTTTGCCAACACCTTTCAATCCTTTGACTTTTTGATAACAGCCCTTCTCACCATGAAATTATGGGGAAAATATTTGCAAACCATAAACCTGCTAAGGGATTAATATTCAAAATGTGTAAGGAACTCATACATCTCAACAGAAAAAAGAAACCGATTAGAAAATGAGCAAAGGGGACGCATGGGGGACTCAGTGGTTGAGCGTCTGCCTTCAGCTCAGGTCGCGATCCCGGGGTCCTGGGATCAAGTTCTGCACCGGGTTCCCTGCAGGGAGCCTGCTTCTCCTTCTGCCTACATCTCTGCCTCTCTGTGTGTGTCTTTCATGAATAAATAAACTCTTTTAAAAAAAGGAAGAAAGAAAATGAGCAAAGGACCTGAGTAGACATTTTCCAAAGCTGACATACAGATGGCCAACAGGTACATGAAAAGATGCTCAGCATCACTGTTCATCAGGAAAATGCAAATTAAAGCCACAATGATATGTCACCTCACACCTGCCTGGGTCATGTTTCGTTCCTGGAGGTGTAAAGGGGGAGACAGGCCCAGTCCTAACCCAACCACAGAGACTAGGAGCCAGGCGGGGCTAATTCCTCAAGGAAAATGACGATCATCAGAAGACAGTGAAGATTTGTGTTAACCCTACAAGATAACCCTGCTCCTTTCACAGGGTTGTCTCCATTCCTAAATCCAGCTGGGTAACCCCATTGCTTCTGGGGATCACGACTTCATCCAGGACCCCCACCCCCCTCCTCAATCTTTCCCACTAGTTGCCTGGGACTCCTCATCCTGTCCCTGCAACCTGTCCACACCCAGCACGATGGGATGAGGAAGCAGGATCCAGGGACCAGTGATGGAAGAGGCAGACAGTCCCTGCATGTTCCCGTAACAAATGGGCACCTGTCAGAGAGGCACTTAGGAAAAGACGTGGCCCTCGAACATCTCTCGCTCCTAGACTTTAAGAATTTCTGCCGCGCCCTGGTATGGCTATTAATTAATATTATTATTATCTTTCATTGAGATGGATGAGGCTACTAATTGCTCCTTTCCCAGGAATCTCTTCGTAGTCATACTTATCTTCAGGCAAATCACAACCCCAGGACAAATGATGG
Organism: Canis aureus; assembly: GCF_053574225.1. Lineage (NCBI taxonomy): Eukaryota > Metazoa > Chordata > Mammalia > Carnivora > Canidae > Canis > Canis aureus. The sequence goes on from NC_135618.1 coordinate 44,207,056, forward strand.
ACTCTGGACATTTAACACTCATTTTGTTAAATGGAAAAGGAATAGGAAATTTCCCAACTGAGCTGCTGTGCCGCTCTGTCCGCCACCATCCCGGGACCCTCTGCTCTATCAGTCCTCCTCTGCACTGCCCTCCCAGATGCCACCCATGCGCCCATCCCTCACTTCCTTCTGCGCCCACACCGTGGCTCCCTTGCTTTGGGGCAAAGAAAGGGAGAAATCTCTTTGAACTAAGGCCTGGCACGGTGGAAGGAAGCACTGCAGAATGAAATGCCTGGGACCCTCTCTTAGCGGTGTGACCTTGAGAAGTGACCAGTCCCTCAAAGCTGCCTCTGTTTTGTGGAAATAACACAGGCCACCAAGATACAGACAGTGGAAGGCTATTTATGAAGAGCGTGCTCTGGCAAGGGCGTTGGCCACCATCACTTGTGTTTGGCAGAGACTCAAAGGCGGGTGGAGGAGCAGAAAGGCTTCACGGTGGAAAAGAGGGTGGTTTCGGGTGGACCTGATGCAAGGCTGTTGGCCTGGGGAAGGTGGAGGGGGGCCACCTGGGAACCAGGGGGTGTCCTGTGTGCTTGCTTAGGGGAGTATATTTGGCTTTCTCTGATTGGTCCTAGGTTGGAAGTAGGAGCAAGACTTTGGAAGGCTGGAAGTAATTGCCCAAATTCCAACTGTGTTTGGCCACTTGCTGTAGGGGCTGCGGTTCAGATTGGTAGCTGGAGGTTGCAGGTCCGACTTCTATTGCTGTATATGATCCATTTGTATATTCAGCCCCTCAGTTTCCTGGGCGGTAAAATAGGGATGAATATAGTCCGTAACTCATAGAATTTAGGGAAAATAGTAAGATCGGATAGAAAAATCACTCAACATCACGTCTGGCCTTCCTGTATGCATGCCACAGATGTTTCTGAGCACTCTTCCTAGTGATGGGGCAATGAGATGGGAAAGGTTCCTAACCCTGCAGGACCCACATTCTAACAAAGCAGCAAACAATAAATGAGCAAAATGTTTCAAGACAGTGATAAATGCTATAAAGAAAATCTAAGCAGCAGCGGGCAGGGGGGCATCTGAGTGGCTCAATGGGTTAAGCATCTGACGCTTGGTTTCAGCTCAGATCATGATCTCAGGGTCACGAGATTGAGTCCTGCGTCTGGCTCCGTGCTCAGTGCAGAGTCTGCTGGAGATTCTCTCCCTCTCCCTCTGTGCCCTCCTCTCTCTCTCTCTCTCTGTCTCTCTCTTTCCCCTTCTCTCTCAAAATAAATCTTAAAGAAAAAAAGAAAGAAAGAAAAGAAAATCTAACCTGATGTGGGAGATCGTTTACTGGGGAGAGGGCCACCCTGCTATTTCAAACAGAAGATATTCAGACCCAAGGGAACCAGATGAGCAGTGGCCCCAGGGGATGGGGGAGGTGGTGGGGAACAAAAAACGACAGGCCTGGATGCACCATATTTTCAAGGAGCCTGCTGAAGGCCAGGGTGTCCAGGATGGGGTGAGCCCTGGGGAGGCGTGAGGATATGACACGGGTCAGCTCACAGAGAGGACTTGGGCTTTTATTTTATAAGCAAAAGAAGTCATTAGCAGATCCAAACAGGGCAGTGACAAGTAACCTGGTTTGCATTTCCACGGGGTCCATCCGGAGGTAAGAAACCACCACAGTGGTCCAGGCATGATGGGACTAAGGCAGAGATGGGGAGCAATGATCTAATCCAGGGAGTGTGCGGAGAGGTCCCACCTGGCTGCAAAGGCAGGGAGACAGAGAGGCAGAGATGGCTTCTGGGTGTGGTGAGTGGGACGGAGCCCTATTCATGTCTCAATTACTAGCGATCACCGGTTGCTGGTAAGGGGTAGGAAGGAAGGACGGGGAGATGCTGGAGGAGGGAAGGGAGGCAGGTTTCAACCTGGCTTGGAAGGTGCATGAAAAATAACCTTGTGGTCCAGAGGCCTGCATGCACAGACTCCTGCTCTCCCCTCTCTCCTGACCTGCCGCCTGGCTCCGACGCCCAGCTGCCCGGGCCGCCAGCTGCCTAGAGAACCATCCCCACGCCTCCGGCGGCCCCCCTCCCCTCCGTTGCCTTGGCCAGACTTTCCTAATTGCCTTCACAGCAGCTCTCAGGTCCCTGGCTGACTCTCTTGAAAAAGAGAAATCGCCTCTAGATGTGGGCCCCAAGCAGGGAGCGGGCCGGCGATTGGCCAGAGATAATTGGGCTGTCGTCTGGGTCTCGGGGAACGGGCTGTTTGGGAACATTAGCGGAGGCCGCCGGCGCCTTGCCGGGCTGGGCGTGCAGAGCCACAGAATGAGCCGAGCGGGGGGTGGCGCGGTCATCAGAAACTCCGCTGGGACCCTGGGCCGCCTCGGCTCCCCCGGGGTGGGGGGCACTGAGCACCAGCGCTTCCAGAAGCCACGTTCCCCTCTCTGGCTCCTGCTTGCAGGAGATCGGTTTTCCCAGACTGTTTTTCCAGGGGGCTCGATGGGGCATGGGGGAGAGAGCAGTGCATTTCAGGAAGCTCCCAAAGACCCGGGATCCGCTCCCCACTCTGCTGCTTGAGCCAGTTCGCTTTGATGAACCTCTACTGTCTTACCCGTAAAATGGACAGTGTGCTATGTTGCTTCAAGGACGAAGGGAAGCGATGTGTGTGCAGGTGGCTGGGAGGGTCCCTGGAATGTCCAATAAACAGTGTCCTCTCCATCCCCTGCTTTTGAGGGAGCCCCTCCGTGAAATGCCTCATTTGCCCCGGCACCCAAGTCACAGCTCACGAACCACAGACTGTAACCGCTGGGTCCCTCCGGTGAGGGCGAGCCCCTCTCCAAGCACGGTACCTCCCGGGTCCCCCGGAGACCACCTGGAGGATTATCAACAGGGCCCCCATCACGACAGCATGCTGTTTCCTGCCCCAGATCTTGAGCTGTGACAGTCCCGAGTGCACCCCGGGGGGCGGGAGGCGAGCTGGCAATGGGGTGGCAAGCACGGCGGGGCAATCGCTGGGGTCAGGACAGAGCCAGCTCTGCCACTTACTCCTAAGGCGACCCTAGGTCAGTAGTTTTGCCCCTTCAAGGCGGAGCATTGGCACTGGGGGAACGGGGCAGAGAGAAACACCTGTCTCACGGCACCGTCATGAGGATTTCAAGCAGCAATGGGCGTCAAGCCCTTCGCCGGGTGCTAATGCTTCACAAGAGCTCGAGAAATAGGAGCTTCCAAAGCCAGGAGCTCGGGTACAGAGGACCTGCACAGAGATGAAAGCACAGGAAGGTGTGCGGGATGGGGCTGTGAGGGGGAGCAGAACGTCCTGGCCTTGACCCTTGAGCGCACCAGCTATGTGGCTGGGAGCTCGGTGACACTGGCTCTGTTCCGTCAACGCTAAAGCAGGACGCTCGGTAAACCCCGGGCATCTTTCTCTCCATCCGGTTGCATCGATTGCCTTGCATCCCACAGTGGGTGCAGGAGGTGTGCCGTCGCCTCCGGACAGCTGGAGCTGTGCCTCCTTGTCCCAGCGCTCCGTCACCCTGCCTGTCCTCCTCTGCCACCCGAGGCGCCACCCACACCCCAGCCCTGGTGCCCCTCTGTCTCCCACCACGGTCACCAGGCTCCCCTGAGATTCGGGTCTCACACTTTCCCATTGGCTCATTTCCTCCTGATGAAATTCAGTGCTGCTGGCTCTCCCCCGAGCAGTCCCGGAGGCCCCTCCAAGACCAAGATCGGAATGTTTTCTATTTCTTTTTTTTTTTTTTTAATTGCAATTTGCCAACACACAGTATAACAAACACCGAGTGCTCGTGGCCTAATCGTGCTCTAGGGAGCCCCACCCCCACCTCAACTCCTCCCCAGCCAGGACAAACTCCAGGGACCCTTACCCCCCACCCCGAGTCCAGAGGTCGGACGGCCCTTCCAGATTGTTTCTTAAGGTCCCAAGTCCCACTGTGCTTTCTCAACCCAGCCACCCGGGCTCCACCGCAGGCATGTCTGAATGGGTTTGAAGCTCACTTCCCCACCGAGCGGAGCGCCCAATTATTTCAGATGACCCCACACACACATTCGCGAGAGATCACCTTCACCCCGAGACATTACTGTATCTCTGAAAAATGGGTTCTGTGCAGCGTCAGGTTTCGGCACAAAGACAAGAGGTGAGCAAGGTGTCTGCCCTTGGAGGTGAACACGAATCATGGTGACATCAACGTGGCTGGTGCCCCAGCAGTGAGTCTGAGAGCCAAGTGAGACCGCAAACAAGAGCCGTCTGAGCCTGTGGGGGGGGGACAAATCAGGAAACACGGTGGGTTGGGTGAGTGGGTCAGGGAGAAGGAGAGGAGGGTCGCATCCCACTCACGTGGTGGCTGACTGCCCATTCCCCTGCCTTCCTCGTTTCACCGCATCCCATCGGTAGCTCGAAATCCGCCACGGCGGGAGGATTGCCACGGCAGAAGTGGACAAACTCTACAAACCAGAGTTGTGTTCAGTGTTTGGTCCTGTTTCCAGAAAGCTGGTTTAGGAAACGTTGAGCAGGGCAGCCCCGGTGGCGCAGCGGTTTAGCGGCGCCTGCAGCCCAGGATGTGATCCTGGAGACCTGGGATTGAGTCCCACGACGGGCTTCTCCCTCTGCCTGTGTCTCTATGAATAAATAAATAAAATCTTTTTTAAAAATAAAAATAAAAATAGAAAAAAAGGAAACGTTGAGCAGCACGCCAATGGTAAGCTAGGCAGAGCGGTGGGCACGTGAAAGGCACAGGGGTTGCCAGCAGAGAGACCAGGAGACCTGGGGAAGTCCCTGAACCTTGCTGAGGCTCGATTGTGTCACCTGTGAGAAGGGCTGGGTCGCCCTAAAAGGATTCATTCCGATTAAATGTTCTCACCGTACAGAGCGCGCTCAGCACAGGGTCAGGCACACAGGGACCCCTCTCTAAGGATCGCCGTGCAATAGCCATCACCCTGGTCCCCCTACAAGCGGGTTAACGCTCTCTGCGCGCCGTCCCCTTCGCGGTCGCACCTGCCCCGCTGCACGGAGACCCTCTCCGCAGGACACGTGCTCAGGAGCCAAGTAAAGTTGGTCGTGCGTGTATGTTGTTTCAGAAGCGCCAACGTCAAGAAGAAAATTTCTACGACTTCTCGTCTTTGCCAGCCTTCCTTTTTGGGTGTTTGTTTCTCTTCTTTTCTTTTTTTAATAGCATTCAGAAAGCCAAGTCATTCGAGGAGGATTTTTCAATAATTGCCTTTTTTCCCTTCAGATGTTCGGAGATGATTTCCACCACCATCGAGATACAGATAAAAAGGAAGTGGAGTGTTTCAGTGCCGAGCCCAGCCTGCCTCATGAGCGGGGAGGTTATAACAAGAAGATAGCTGTCTCCCAGAAAAGCTAATCCGTCGTTTTCATGTCCAACCTTTACAAATTATGCCCGCGCCGCAGAGTTTGAATCACTCCCTCTAACAGCCTCTGAAAACAAATGCAAAACCTTTCAAGTTCATTCAAAGTCATTACCACACTTTCCAGAACTGAATCAATTACCGTAACCTCCGTGGGTGTGTAAAATATGAAATTACCAGCACCCTCGCAGAGCCAGAGAATTGGCAAATTAGCAGAAATTGATTATGGGCACTTTGGGAGCAACCCCCGGTGTATTAAGTGTCTTGATGACAAACAGCAATCTATTATTTGTGGGATTTTGTTTGATGACATCGTCTTGTCCGCTAATGGTGCTTTCTTTGCCTTGGTGACCGCTGATTCCTCCTTCCTCACAAATGGACGTGGGAGTGGTGCCTACTGTGTCGAGCCTGACGAAAATAGTCCCGAAAGACCCCGTATCTATCCATCTGGGGGCCCATCGAGATGGGAATTTGGTCGTTGCAAATGAGCTCCACCATGATGTCTCTTTCCATGGGTCCCACGTTCAGAGAAGAGGCAAGGAGGTGGGAAAGCAGGGAGGGGAGGGAGGGCTGTGGGGGAAGAGGCTGGGAATCTCGCTCGGAGTGTGGGGAAGGTCTGCGGAAGAAGCTTGCTCGGAGAGAGGATGACCATGGGGCACAGCTGCCCCAGATCCACCCCGGGGTGCAGGTGCAGGAAGAAAGCCGGGCTCAGGAAGAGGAGAGAACGTCATGGATCCCTTCATCCATCCATTCAACAATATTCACTGAGCACCTGCCTCTTGCCAGATGACATCTTCAGGGCTCCGGGTGCAGCTGGGGAAAGACAGAGTAGTTTACCTTTTCCTGGAGGAAAAGAGACAATAAGCAGAAGATAAATCACTAGACGTGATGGTTACAGATTGTGCGCACTACAGGGAAGGAGAGAGGGTGGGACAACAGAGTGGCAAGGCAGGACCACTGTTTTTGCTAGATGGCCTCTCTCTGAGGAGGTCACAGGAGAAGCTGAGGTCTGAAAGGTGAAAAAGAACTGGGAAAGAGCATGCCAGTAAGTGCAAAGATCCTGGGGCAAAGCGAGTTCACCTTGCATAATTTAGTGGCACAATGCAAAAAAAAAAAAAAAAAAAGAATGGAGAACAATCCACCCCTGTAGCCAGTGCTGTTTATTCCTAGCAGGTGCACAAAAGTGCTTAGTACGTGTTTATCACGCACTCTTCGCCTCATAGGCCCCCACAGTCTCCAAACCCAGGAAGCCAGGAGGTCCTCCAGGGAAGCCAACATCTCTCTGTCTGTATCCCCACAGCCAGGTGTAGAGTCAAGGCCTTTTGCCAAATGCATTAATGAGCATTGGCCAGCCTGTGCTCGCTGAGTGAGGCAGCATGGGAGAGAAGAGATGCCCCAGCTTTGACGTTGGGACGACCCAATGGCAAACTCTGCCTATTAACACTCGTGTAATGTGGGGCTCAATGCTTTTCTGAGACTCAGTCCCCTTCTCTGTGAAATGGGCACAACATGCTCAGTTCCCCCATGGGTTCACTGTGAGCACAAAATGAGATGACCTGTAAGTGAAGCCCCAAACAAAATGCCTGGTTTAGTGATTACAACGGAAAAAAAAATCACGAAATCATTAGATTTGCGTGTGTTTTTAGCCAATTTCTGTTGCATTCTTTAAGCCTCTCCCTTGAGTTGTCTTTTGAGCTTCATGGGGAGACCATTAAGCGAGGTACTATCATTGCCTCACTGTAACGGAAAAGGAAACTACGCCCAGAAAGGTCAAGTAACTTGCCTGAAGTCACACAGCTGTAAACTAGCTAATAAATAGGATCTGACCAAAATCTAAATCCAAATCCACATTACCCCATATCTTCCCAGTATGGGGTCGGGTCTGTGAACTATTTTTAGCAAGTCATTGTTTTTGCCTTTCCCATCTATGATTATCTGCCAAGCCAAGTCTCTTGTTTCCTGGCAGTTTCAGATATGGATTTATTTACCCCAAATGCACACACACACACACACACACACACACACACACACACAGTTTCCCTTTTGAATTAATCCATAAGTTCTTTACAGGGGGGAGATGCATCCTGCCTCCAGCCCGCTGCCCCTCCTCCCTGAAGATGCCCCCATGCTGGTCTAGTTAATAAGCATGGATTCCCCGCCGCCCCTTCCTACCTGCTCCCCCAAACACAGCCAGTCGCTGCCTCCTCCCTCAACCTCTCACACCACGGTCAGGGGGCGGGTGGGGGGGGGCGGAGCGCCTCTAGGAAGCCAGAGCAGGGGGTGCTGCAGCCACCAAGGGGAGTACGACAGGCTGCTGGCAGATCAGAGGGGGTGACTCCACTGCTCTTCACACTGTTACCATAATGAGGGGATAACCCGGTATTTCAATCGCAGCCAAAGTGGTAAATCTGCATTGTCAGGCTTCAACGTGATTTACAAAATAATTTTAAAATGCATGAGCTTTCTTCTTTATGAAGCATGAGTGGGGTGCTAGGTTCCTTTCTAAATATTTTATCACTCAAGGTGAGCCGTTTGCCTTGTGGCCATCACTCACCCAGCAGGGGGGCAGGGGGGCACTTCTGAAGACCCTCTAGACCCTAGGCCATCCCACCTGCAGGGTGTCCTTGGGGTGGGCTTTGCGGTTTGTTTTGCGTCTTCGGGTCCCACGAAGCGTGCTTTTGTTCACCGTCCTCCGGGAAAACGGCTGCTGCAGGCAACACGGGAGGTGCGGCCTGACTTCATCCATTAGAGCTGAGCAGAGGCCCTTGGCACTTTGAGGCTTTCCCCGGGGCGGACATCACTAAAGGGCAACCCGCGGGTTCCGAGGTGGAGGAGGACGGCAGCACCCCGGTACCTTTGCTACCTGGAAGAAATTGCAGCTGGCCCACGTGAGAGGTGGGTCTCGCTCAATCTGGAAAGGAAAACAAGTACCGCATTCAGAGGAAGAAGGTTTCCTTATTGCTAACACTCTGCCGGAGGCTGGGATCAAGCTCCCACCCCTGGAGCTAGATGTGGAGAACTGCTGGCCCAGAGGATCCTGATCAGGATTCCCCAAAGCCGTCTGGTCGGAGCTCTGCTGCATAAGGAAGCTAATCCATCTTTGAACGTGGTTCCTCCCCATCATCAGAGAGGGGGTGGGTGGATGGAGGGTGGGATGTTGGTTAAAGACAATTGACTGTCACATGCGCCTGAAGAGGGAGACCAGGGCAGCCCTTGCGGATGAGCCGACTCCGAATATCTGAAAGGGAACCCAGGCACCTGCATTTACAATTAATTTCCTCAGTGGTTCTCATACACACTCAAATTTCAAAACTGAAAAAATAAAAAATAAATAACATAAAATACAATTTCAGAACTGCTGGGCCGTGCTAGAAATTTCCCTGACCCTAGCTGAACACTAGAATTTGTAAAGAGACTAAATATAAAGCCCACCCCAGAAATCCTGATTTAATCAAGGAGGAGCGTGGCGTGGAGAGCTTGCAATACTTCCCTGGTGATTCTGGGGTGCAGCCAAGGCTGACCAGCAACCACTGAGCTAGAGGGGCAGTAGGCTCTTGGATTTCCTATGAATTAGTATCTGCACTCAGCTTGAGCTTCTGCAAGTGATGGACTGCTCACCACTTCACCAGGTACTTCATTCCCTTCCCAGACTAAGGGCTCTAATGGAGAGACCTTATCCCCCCAACTGAACCAAGATTTCACTCTGGACCCATGGCACTGGCTGGTCCTCGCGGCCCTGAGATCGGGTCACCCCAGTGGACACAAGTGTGGAATGGATGAGGTCTGCATCATCCTTCTTCCTTCTCCAGCTCACTTACCTCTTTGCCCCTCATCACCTCCCCCTATTCCCGCCCGGAAGCCAACGCCCTCGTCTCTCTCCCTCCATGAAAAGCCACACTCTGCAATGAGTCTGTTGCACGTGAGCATGAAGGGGTCAGCTGAGGGCATGAGCACGGAATGTCAGAGACCTGCCTCCACTTGGCTCTACCTCTGAGGCCCTCCAACAAGACCCTTTCACTCTGGGTCTCTGAGTTCCCACCTCTAGAACAAGGGTGGTCCGTCTAAATTAGTTCTTAGGACTCATTCCAGCCACTCTAGTCTAATCTATGGAAGGATGGAGACCGGTAGGTGTGGCCGCTAATGTACTCAGTCAGTGGAAGGAGATGAGGAAGGAAAAAAGAACACAGTTAGACAAGAAAGGAATGACTAGGGGGGTGGGGGGGAAGGATGGAGGAAGAGAAGATGGAAGGAGGAAGGAAGGAGCAAGGGAGGGAAGGGAGGACAGGTCATTGGAGCCTTTCGAAAACTTTCTAATGCATCAAGCAAAATATTTTGAAAATTTAGACAACACTACTCTTTATATAGTTACTTATTACATGGTGCTAGTGTGCTGTTTGAATCACAAATTGCATGCTAATGGCCTAATTCATAAACCATTGACATTCTTTATGGGTCCTTAGCATTCAGAAATGAAGAATTTGTGTTCAAAATATAATTTGCATTGCAAAATTCAATAATTTAGTTTCTCATATTCATTAATGCCTAAAACCACAACACATAACTTATCCCATTCCAACTCCCTCCTTAGGACACTGAGAAGGGAAGTGTTTCAGCCGGGAAATCAAGAACTGCTTTTTATGGCCAGGCTCGGAACTGCTCTGAGAGCCATGGCGAACGGAAGCCAATCTGTTTCTCCTTAAGGAGTGGGCGCTGAAGGCTTCCAGCGCAGTCGAGATGACAGAGCCACAAGGGCCTCCCAAGCACATGTGTTTTTAACGTCCTTGATCTCAGCAAACTCCCACCACCACCACCACCACCACCACCCCCTCCACTCAATCTGAGACTCAAAGCCCTGATGAGCGTTAGATGTGCGATTCTCAGTGAAGTGGTCAGTGGAAAAACCATCGAAATTATGGACGTAACAGCGGTTGAATGGTCTGGGGGGACACTCGGGAGTGGCGTCCATTGGATATCAAACAGAAAATTATTCTGTGAACTAGAGATGGGGAACGTTTCTCTTGGCAAGTGTCTCTGCTGTTGAATGTACAATCCAACAAGTTGGATTCATGGCACGCCCAGCTATTTTTGTACAGGACAAGGAAAGAAAGGAGAGATAGGCAGTTGATGGAAGAGCCCATGGGCAGGTTCTCCTTACGAACAGGTGCTTCGGATACTTCCCGCGCTGCCGCAACCATATGCCGTGCTACACATACACATACATAGCACGTGAAATCGTGCTATGGTTCGTTGTATTGGAATGTGCTAGTGTAAATCTTCTCTTGTGAGACAATATGTAAGCTACTGAGTCAAAGCAGAACCTTTCAAAACCCAGATCTCAGTGTCAGGACGACGAAATTGAGCAAATACAATCTCCAGGGTCGGAAGTTGTGCATTTTAATACCCCCTCTCTGCCTCCAGCCTGTTGCATGAACTTGTCCAGGTTGTATCTCTCTGGGGCCTGTAAATAGGGCAGTTTGGAGGCCATGGGCTCCAAAAAAACTCTTCCAAAACCGAAAGCCCCGGGCCTTTACGATTTGACCCTAGTCTCATGACCAAACTTGGACACTGGTCGCTCCCTGCCTGAGAGATGGTTATCTGAGCTGCGAGAAGTTCAAAGACCAAAGACCTTAGTGGAACGCAAGTTGTCTGTTGTAAGGAAGCACCTGTGTTTCCTTGAAGGCTATGTTCCCAGATTCCAGCAACAGCCTGCGTATCATCAGCGCTCAAGGAGTGGCCACTCATTCACTCAACAGACGTGTTCTGAGCACAGTGTGATAGGCTACCTTCCACACAGTAAGGATACAAGGATGAACACATAGCTAAGTCCCTACTTTTAGGTATTTATATGGATTTTTGTTTTACATTAGAGCAGAAGAGATAGACAACCCACAACTCAAGTGCATGTGAATGAACAACACAAACAAGTTTGAAGATTACTTAGAGCTGATAAGATGGGGTAACAGGGTGGAGAGACATTGAGATGAAGGGATATTTTAGATTAGGTGCTCAGGCATATCCTACTTGACATTTCAGGGAGCATTTGAGTTGAGGTTGAAATGACCAAAAACAAGCCAACCATGGAAAGATGTGGAGGCAGAGCATGCTGGGATGAGAGAACAGCACGTACGAAGGTCCTGAGGCAGTAACACGCTCTTGTGTGTTCAGGGAAGATGCGCAAAGGCGCATGTGGATGGAGTCTTGCGAGCAAGGGTCAATGAGTAGCTGAGGTGGTCGGAGGAGCTACGGGAGGGGATCATGGAGGCCTTATAGGCTTGTGGTCAGCAGTCAGGATCTTATTCTAAGAGTGCTAAAAAAAGAAAACACTAGAACGTTTTAAGCAGGTGAGTGGCCTGATCTGTTCCATAACGCTGAAGAACCCACTGAGTGCTCCATGGAACATTGGGTTGTTGAGTAAATGACACGCAAAGTCCCCACTCTATGAGTCTTGCCCATCGGTGACAAGGACACAGTCAAGTATTTCGGGAATGCGGGTGTGACCCTGCTGCAGTGGCAGCTGACGCAAAGCCCCTCCACACACCTCCTGGGGAAGCCTGAAGTGGCTCTCATTCCAAGATTCTCTCAATGTCCTCCTCCTTCCGTCCCTGCAAAGTTGGCAACCTAAAAGTGAGAGCAAGTCATTCGTCAGCAGATCTAAGATATTTATTGTGCATATTTTAAAGGCCAAAGTGCTACATCATCGAGCTCTGCCCGGATAGGGACAAGGTTTCACGGTCCCGGTGACGGGGAGGAGGACGCGCTGAGCAAAATTGCAGACAATTAATCCGAGCAAATGGAACTCTTCAAAAGGGACAAAAGGACGCTCTGAGCACCAGAGACAAACCAGCCCATAATGACCGCCATTAAAATTTAATACAATTTTATTTAAAAAAAAAAAAAAAGAGGAAATCCTCATATATTTTATGGCCATCACTTATGCTACGGGGAAAATGTGAGAGATGGTGGGGATGGAGGGTACAGGACTGCTTGCGAGGGTGAGATTCTCCTTGGAACTGGGGCTGGCGCTAAGATGCTGGTAGAAGACGAGGAGGGCATGGAGGGGGGTAGAAGACGAGGAGGGCATGGAGGGGGGCAGTGGGAAGGCTCACCATCCAGCCATCTGCTCCACGCAATCCCTGAGCCCCCTCCTGCCTCACTGTCCCCAGTCAGCACACTGGGGACCACTGTGCACCTGCACTTTTCCTTAACATTCATTTTTAAAATAAAATACAATAATAGATATGAAGGCCCTCATAAGGGTTCCAAAGCTACCCGTATGTATAAGGTGTTGATGGTTATTGTTCCTTAAATAGAGAGGGAGGTATTTTGTTGTTGTTATTATTTTGATTCCTCCAGCCCTGAGATAGCAGATAAATCAGAGAAGCGTCAAGTCAGAGTGAAACATGGATTTCCAGGAACCAGGGTACAGAGCTTCATCGAGAATTTTTTTTTTCCTTCTGCAATCTTAGCTGAAAGACATTGCAAGTGAAGTTAATAATTGAAACGTAATGAATAATTGCAGTTTGGGGTCCATACCACAATCATAATTGCCAGTTTATTACTTTTTTAATATATTTGCCGAGTATTAATAATATTGAAATAATGCAAGAAGATCATGGGGAATAAATGAAATATATCATTTGTCAAGGAAAAAGGATTTCGGCTCTGTAGGCACCGCTCTTAGGAGTTCTGTGATGAATGCACCCTTGCCCTGGATCCTTCACGGGGAAGATACCACCTGCAAATGCAGTTCCTGCAAAATTCTCATCGAGTCAAACGAAGGTGAAGGTACAAAGGCTCATTGCACAGACAGCCCTGTCATCTCTCGTGAGCTTCCTGGGGCGCGTGGAGCACGGTGCTGAAGACATCCCAGAGTTACAAGGAGCAGGACCCAGGTCTTAGTTCTGCTCTGTGGTTTGATCTTGGGCAAGACCTTCCCCCGCCCCCTCAAGTCCCATGGTCCTCACTGAAAAAATGAAAGGCAAAAACAGGAAGACGGAATGAACGGGTTGAAATAGATCCTGAAGCCCATCTCCTCTGTGGCTCAGAACCCCCATTTTCCTACCATTTTTCTCTCCCCGGGGGGACTGCAAGTTTGGAAAGCTCTTTATAAAGGTGGATATGGACAGAGGTATTCGAGCCCAGCCTCTCGGCATTGGTGAGCGGTGGCCGGAGGTGGGGCAAGCCACAACTCGTTCATCACCAAAATCACCTACGGTCAAGAAGTCCGCAAATGAGCCTCTAAAACAGAGAGTGGATTCCAGGGCCCCTCTGACAACACCATCCTTGCTCCCTTATGTTCAGACGCCTCCCTTTCGTCTTGTCTAAACCGTTCCCAGGGTGCCAGGTACCAACTTGGGGACCCCCCCCCACTCCAGTTGAGGTCCTGGGGATTGCAACCATTCATGGTCTATGTGGTCCATCCTCAGAATATAACAGGAGGTCCCTGTGGGTCTGGAGAGCAGAAGATGAACCAAAGAGAATTACTCTCCAGCCTCAGGAGTTTGTCTTATAGTTTGGAGTCACCTGGGACCCGATACCCTGTCTTCTTTCCCATTTCTCTCTTTTGGAATGGAAATCCCATCCTATGCCTGTCCCACTTCTGTATTTCTTGTTATAAAGATTTTATTTATTTATTTATTTATTTATTTATTTATTTATTTATGTGTTTATTTATTTATGGGAGAGTGAAAGCGAGAGAGATCACAGAGGGAGAGGAAGGAGCAGACTTGCCCTGAGCAGAGACCCAGATGCTAGGCTCCGTCCAGGACCCTGGGATCACAGCCTGAGCCGAAGGCAGACCCCTAACTGGCTGAGCCCCCTGGGCGCCTTGACCACCACTGTGTTTTGGATGCACACAGCAGTCTCTGGGTTCACGGGTTCACAGCTTGAGAGCGACTCGCTCCGTGATGAATTCGATTTCTGTTTTTTTTTTATATATAAATTTATTTTTTATTGGTGTTCAACTTGCCAACATATAGAATAACACCCAGTGCTCATCCCATCAAGTGCCCCCCTCAGTGCCCGGCACCCAGTCACCCCCACCCCCCGCCCACCTCCCCCTCCCACCCCTAGTTCGTTTCCCAGAGTTAGGAGTCTCTCATGTTCTGTCTCCCTTTCTGATATTTCCCACTCATTTTTTCTCCTTTCCCCTTTATTCCCTTTCACTATTTTTTATAATGAATTCGGTTTCTGATTTGGATGAGGTTTAAGTGAGGCTTTGGATTTTACACTTTAGAGTTGACCCCAGAAAGAGTTAAAACTCTGGGGGCTGTTGGGATGGAATGAATGAACTTTGCAGGGGAGAAGGACATGAATTTCGAAGAGCCAGGGGCAGGATTCTATAGATTGTTTGGCGCCTCCCACCTCAATTCTTAGCTGGAATCCTAGCCCCCGGTGTGATGGTGTTAGGAGAGGGACCTCAGGGAGGTGATCAGGTCATGGGCGGGGGACACCTCAGGGATGGGATTAGTGCCCTAATAAAAGAGACCCAAAGAGTTCCCTGGCCCAAGAGCACTGGGTGTTATTCTATATGTTGGCAAGTTGAACACCAATAAAAAATAAATTTATAAATAAAGACAAAAAAATAGTTCTCTGGCCCCTCCTGCCACATGAAGATGCAAAGAGAAGACAGCAACTATAAACCAGAAAGTGGGTCCTCACCGGACTGAATCTTCCAGCACCTTGATTTTGGACTTTCGGCTTCTAAAACAGTAAGGAATAAATTCCTGTTGTTTATAAGCCGCCCAGTCTATGGAATTTTTGTTGTAGCAGCTGGGATGGATGAAGGCACTGATGCTACTACCTTAATGAACATCCTTCCCAACTCCTATAAGTATCATATACATATAGATTCAGTTTTACGTCAGTAGGATAATACACGTGCTATATGCTCATTTCTTTCTCCCCCATTCTACGCCAGGAAGTTCTTTCCATTGCAACAAAGCCCTGCAGAAGTTTTTCACCGTATTGATTCACTGTTAGTAATTCACCATCGACATCCATACAGTTATCAAAAAGCAGTTATAAAAAGAAGAAAGCTTTCTGTGTATTGATACGGAACAATCTCCGAGATCGGTTGTTAAATGTAAAAAGCATGGTTAGGACACTGTCTACTTTGCCTTCCATTTGTGTAAAAACAAAAAGAAAGAAAAAAGAAAAGAAAAAGTTGTGTGGGGAGGTAAAATATACAAACGCATTTGCTCTGGAGGAGAATCCAAGGAACCCACAGTGCTGGTTGTTTCTAGAAGAGCACCAAGTAGGCAGGGATCCGAGCCAGGACAGAGACATTTCATTGCATCCCCTGGTGCAACTATGGGATTTGAAACCACAGGATTGCCTAGACCCAGACAAGACATGTGGGTGTTGTGTTTTTTCTACTTCCCTGTGTGTAGGTATATACATATATAACTTTAATGGAATAAATCTGTGTTATGTTTAAATGACCTAATTTATAGTGTGTATATCTGTGGCTGTAAAAGATAGTTCATCATTATATCCTCAATCCCTGGCCAAGTACCTGAGATATAAAAAAAAAAAAAAAAAGAGCTCAGTGAATCCTTAACATATAACTTTAATGCCTGAACAAAATAAATACACTGATTATTAAAATATCCTATTTGCGAGTTGCAACTCTTCTCAAAATTACGTCCATTCTTTCTCTTTTTTTTAAGATTTTATTTATTTATTCATGAGAGAGAGAGAGAGAGAGAGGCAGAGACACAGGCAGAGGGAAAAGCAGGCTCCCAGAGGGGAGCCTGATGCAGGACTCGATCCTGGGACTCCAGGATCACACCCTGGGCCAAAGGCAGGCGCTCAACCGCTGAGCCACCCAGGGATCCCACATCCATTCTTTCTTCATTTGGAGGTCACCATGGGGACATCGCCACAGGAACATATCACCTATGTGAACTAAGTCCACCTTGTGTGCAGGGTGGGAGTGGGGCGGGGGGGACAAATGTTTGAGAATCCCTGGGCCATCTTTTGTTCAGGATCCTTCCGGCCAGTACAGTCCAGAATTCCGAGGCGGGATCTGGAACACACAGGCTTCGGGAATCCTTTCCCTCTGCGAAGGGACTCGGGGAGTGGGGAGGACAAGAGGACGGGCAGGGCTGGTGGAGGCCAGCGCCCCCACTGCCTCTGTCATCTGTCGAAGGTTGAGAGACGCAGCAGCGTTCACAGGGGCCAAGGGCAGATGTTCCCGTAAAACAAGGCTTCCGTTGAAACTCAACTTCCAGGCTCTTTGTCTCACCAGGAGCAAGAGCTCTAGGCCCCAAGCACCTCTGCAAGAGTCCCGGCTCCACCACTCCCCAGCCTCATTTTGCGCATCTGTAGGATGGGGGTGATAATAATTGCATCGAACTCTTTGGACGGTTACAAGACTTGAAGAGACCGCGCAGGGAAAATTCCTAGAGGCTGGCAGGTGCTCCAGAAAAATCCCAGCTCTCATTCTCGTTATAGGGACATCCATGTTTTCCAAGGTTGGGGACTTACTGAGTGACTCAAAAAAAAAAAAAAAAGCCAGGCGACTTGGAGCTGGCAGGGACAGGTGTAGCAGAACCCAAAGGGTCAGAAATGGGATGGAGTCCAGAGACACCGGAGAGAGGCCACAAAGGGGAAAGCAGGGCTCGGTGAGGTGGGAGCTAAGCATGGGCCAGCCCCTTGCAGGGCCTAGTATGATGTAACTACAGATTCGACAGCAGCCGCCATCAATTAATCACCTGCCGTATGCCAGGCACTGCACCGGGCGTGTTATACTATCTCATCTAAACTCACAACAGTATCATGACGTTACAGTATTATTATTTACACTTTGCAAAGGAGGACATGGGCTAAGGAAAAGGGAAGTGGCTTCCAAGAATTTGATCACTTATGTACGGCTCAAAAAGCCCTTCGGTGTCAGACACAGGACATTGTACAATTTGTCACGCAAGCAGGAAGTGTGAAAGGGACCTTAGTAGCAATGCCAGGACCCACAGACATAAACCAAGACCATCCCAGGTGATTCCAAAATAATACCTCGGGGTAAAGAAAATGCAAGTACTTTGTAGGCGATGACACCCGCCAACAGACCAGAGACAGTGAAGCCGACCATGGATTCAGGGAGGAGACAAGGACTCCGTGTAGCCAGAACATTGCTTTCTTAAATCATTTTCCCCTCTCCTCTAGAACAGAAAGCCCCATTGTACCAGTCCCATATATCTTAAATATATTTGACATTTCAAAAAAATAATTAATCTCGTCGGTTTTATTAATGTTTTAAAATATAAATTAAAAATGTGACAAATGAGTGAGAAACAGCAGTCTGTTTTAATGAAAATTTCATACTCTCCATCAATAAATCATAGACCAAAGAGAACCCTACATGGCCCATGATATTTCTTCCCTGTCAGTGTTACTGGAGTTGGCCAAAGTTAACTCGGCAGGAGGGTTCCACTTGGGGACTGCAGAGATTCTGGGGTTCTGCAGGACCCAAATGGGCCAGACTTTGGGGAGGAGGGCAGGGGGAGGGTAGCCACAATGGGGATGGCTGGAAGAGACGTGGCGTGGTAGCCCAACACAGAGTAGGCCGCACTGGGCAGGTTCCGCCCGCCGGAACACCACGGCGGTAGGGGTGAGACGTGGCGATCCAGTGCTGCCCAGCAAGAAGAGCCACCCACGCTCAGCCTGCCGGGGCGAGGTGGTGGGGATCGTACCCAGAGGAGCACTTTGCCCAGGGAGGGAGCAAAGCCAGGCCCCCGTCACCCCCAGATGCTGTTACAATGTCAGGGCCTATTCTCAGGCTTTTCATCCAGAACTTCTACTGAAAGTTCACTTTGTCTTTCTTGAACTCTTACAAAAGATGCCTTCTCCGATCCCTGGGTAGCAAACCAATTACATCTACTTTGCAGATTTTTTTTTTTTTTAAAGAAATCCAGAGGAGGAGATACTCTGCTCTCCCTGGTCAACCATGCTAGGTTTTTTGGTGTTTTTTTTTTTGTTTTTAAGATTTCATTTATTTATCCATGAAAGACACAGAGAGAGAGAGAGGCAGAGACACAGGCAGAGGGAGAAGCAGGCTCCCTGCAGAGAGCCCGATGTGGAACTTGATCCCCGGGTCTCCAGGATCACACCCTGAGCCGAAGGCAGATGCTCAACCGCTGAGTCACCCAGGCAAACCCCATCCTAGGTTTTTTTTTTTAAAAAAAGATTATATTTATTTATTCATGAGAGACACAGAGAGAGGGAGGCAGAGACACAGGCAGAGGGAGAAGCATGCTCCATGCAGGGAGCCCGACGTGGGACTTGATCCCAGGACTCCAGGATCACACCCTGGACTGAAGGCGGCACTAAACCACTGGGCCACCGGGGCTGCCCCCCATGCTGGGTTTTAATCCTAAAGTTTTGCTCCTTCTTCAACACTACCTCGGAAAACCTTCATATCTGATTTGGGGTTTACAGAGGATCAAGTCAATTGACCTCGTGATCTGGGTCAGCTGTCCAAAAACATTAACTACGAATAAGGAGGATTTGCGGGGAGTGGAGGGGTTGAAAATGCAGATTCCTAGGCTGGTGGTCTTATAAATGCTGACTCCATGGGTTGGGACAGAGGTGACACGAGTGCTCCTCATACCCAAGCATCCCCGATGGGTAGATGCAGGTAGTCTGCAGACCACACTTCAAGAAGCGCAGGGCCGAATAAGCCTTGGCGAGAGGGTGCAGCAGAGCCCGGGGGAGGTAGGTTCTTTGGGGAAACCAGGCTATTATTCATCCGAACCACCTCAACGTCAACCATCCCAGCTTCCTGGCTATTTCCCCACATCCTCCTTCTACACCAGAGTTTAGCAAACCCAGTCTTCTGTGGCCAGATTGAAATGCCAGAATGTATGGAGATTAATCACCGAATAATACAAACTGCCGCTTATCATCTCCCATATATTTGACATAATTACCCTACAAGCAACATGAAAATGTTATACTGTAATAACTCCCAGCCAGAAGAAAAAGTGGCACCACTGATAACATGAAAATAGAGAAGAATACAGAATAGAGCCCTTCGAAACTTTTAATTAATTTTTCCCCCTTTCAACATAATTGATGTCAGTTCAGGCTTCAGTGTTTTCAAAGTGCTTGGCCTCATAGCAGAGAGATGTAGGACCCGTGTGCGCTGACTGCAGAGCGAAGCTGGGCCCTGGTGGGGGACGTAGGGGGCCTCTCTGCATCTCTGAAACGTAGAACTTACCCGCATCCCCTCCCCGCTGAGATTATCCACTCCCTGCTGAGATTATTCCTAGGTCTGCATGTCCTACCCCACAGAACCCAAGACCCCACGTCCGTTGGTGTCATTCACAGTCCTTTGGGGTCCAGCACTTGCTTGCTTGGCTTGGCCGTCTTACCTTTTGTCCCACCCCCTGCACACACACATGTGACTCAGTCTTACCAAATTGCTGGAAACGTCTCTGAGGCACCAGTCTCAGTCCAGCGGGGCTGCTGTGACAAAGCGCCATAGCTGGCTGGCTTATAAATCAACAAAAACTTATTTCTCACAGGTCCGGAGACTGGAAGTCCAAGATCAGGGCATTGGGGGGGGGGGGGCAGGGAGCTCTGGGAGGTCCCTTTGATAAGAGTACTAATTCCCTCATGACCTAATTATCCCCCAGAAACCCCACCTCCTCAAACCACCCCACTGGAACCTACGCAGTAGATTCCTGGTTGAAACCATCCATCTTGGGGCACCTGGGTGGCTCAGTGGTTGGGCACCTGCCTTTGGCTCAGGGTGTGATGCTGGGGTCCTGGGATTGAGTCCCGCATCGGGCTCCTTGCAGGGAGCCTGCTTCTCCCTCCTCCTGTGTCTCTGCCTCTCTCTCTCTATGTCTCTATGTCTATCATAAATAATAAATAAATAAATATTTTTAATAAATTTTTTTAAAAAAAGGAAACCACCCATCTCTCTCTATGATTCACCGTCCGAACCAATATAGATATCCTATTATTTCCCTTTTCTCCTAGACTTCCAGGAAGCTCAAAAATGAAATGTCATACTGACTCATCACTAATTTTCTCTTCTCTGCTCTATGATTTTATTGTTGCTGCTGTCTCCTATTTCCAGTTCGCTGGCCCTATTTTCTCATTTTATCCATCATCAGTGTTGCAAACGACATCGCACAGGTGAGCCACAAAGAAGATTCATAAAGGATGTATTCCCCCTACGACTTGCTTTATGTTCGACTTAACATAAATTAATTCATCTTAAGCACACCTCTTAGATAAATAACAAGCGTAATCTGTCTGAGCAGTGAATCAGCAAATTATTTGTTGAGCATTCGCTGTGAGATGGGCATCCCGCTAGTCCCATGCATACGAAGAAGGAAAGAACACGGTGCCCTCACTCGAAGAGCTCATTGCCCACTGGGAAGCAGACATGATTACAGCCTAGTGTGGGTTCCTGCCACGGCAGAGGTGCGTCCTGGGTGTCCTGGGGGAAGGGAAACATGAGGCTTCCCAGGAAGTTGGGGAGAAGTTTTCTGGGAGGAGTGA
This sequence comes from Canis aureus, assembly GCF_053574225.1. Lineage (NCBI taxonomy): Eukaryota > Metazoa > Chordata > Mammalia > Carnivora > Canidae > Canis > Canis aureus. Next base: position 44,227,917 of record NC_135618.1, read on the forward strand.
TATTTGAACAGGGTTTTAACGGATAAATAGGAGTTCACCCACGGAGCAAATGAGACATGCTAAAACGAGAAGTGCTAAACTTCAAAAACATCGGGTACCTGGATACGGCTGGGAGACCACACGTGGACTGAGGGGCTGGTGGACCCCCAGCACGTTGAGAAGAGGAAGGCCGGGTCATAAAACACACAGGGGCAGACCTTGCAGCTAAGTTCAGAGTCTATCCCGCAGGCCACCGGTCTGTGACAACTGTTTTTGCGTGTGGGGACTCCATTTCAATGTTCAGAAATTTCATGGCAATAGTTTCAGTGCAAATTGTCTGAGAAAACCCATCACAGCCGAAGTTATGGTAAGTTCAGCGATGCGTTTAAATTAATTTGTACTTTGTTCAGCCCAATCAAATCTACAGACATTTGAGAAATAGCTGCACCCAGCAACACATACGCTATTCTCCTCAACACCATAAATAAAACATGACCGAGTCTATTTTGTGTGCTTACTCTTCTCTCCAACATCTTAGGTCGTGATGCTCAGCACTGCAGTGGGCTCTCTGCCTCGTGCACTTCCACCGTGGGGCCAGCTCACGGACTGTTTTTACCGGATGCTTCTCTCTTTTATTGAATCAGGTCTGTGCTGTAACCTTTCTCTTGTTTTTCTGATTGTTCCTCTGTCTTCAATGTCCTCTGTCCATAATCTATTATTGTCTAGTGACCATCTGATGTGTCTGCCTCATTCGCTGGTCCTCATCGGCATCCCCCAGGGGCCTGTTAAAGCAGATTACAGGGCTGTGCTCTCAGAATTTTTAACAAATTCCCGGGCCAGACTCCTGGGTGGCTCAGCGGTTGGGCATCTGCCTTGGGCTCAAGTCATGATCCCGGGATCCAAATCGAGTCCCGCATCGGGTTCCCTGTGGGGAGCCTGCTTCTCCCTCTGCCTGTGTCTCTGCCTCTCTCTTTTCTGTGTCTCTCATGAAGAAATAAGTAAATCTCTAAAAAAAAAAAAAAAATCCTGGGTAACACTGACACAGCTGGTCCAAGGACCACGCTTTGAGAACCACCAATTTACAGCATTTCTCTCTCTTTTTTTTTTTAATTTACAGCAGCTCACTTCTGCTTTGTTATCAGTTTGCCTACAGTCTCATGGATTTCTTGCGTATTTTTACCTGTCTTAAAGTTTTCCAGCAAGAGATGCTCAAGACATATAAAAATAATAAGATAAAGACATAAATGTCCACAAATACACTCGATCTCTAATAAACCCGTCTATATCTGCGTGATGTTTGAGATGGATAGCACCGCACGTTCTCGACTCATTTCAGACCAGTAAGTAAATCAGTGCATATCATCAGTGCGACCTGTACCTGTCACCTGTCTGTAAATATAAACATCTACAAAGTGAGAGCCAAGACTTTCTATATTTATATATTTCTATATATTCATCATGAGAAACTGAATATGCGAACAGACGACGGCCAAGGTGGATGTAGAAATAGAATTCTGGGGCAGCCCGGGTGGCTCAGTGGTTTAGTGCCGCCTTCAGCTCAGGGCCTGATCCTGGAGACCTGGGATCAAGTCCCACGTCGGGCTCCCTGCAGGGAGCCTTCTTCTCCCTTTGCCTCTCTCTGTCTCTCTCTCTCTCTCTGTCTCTCATGAATAAATAAAGTCTTAAAAAAAAACAAAAGAATTCTGACCCACAATCTGCAAGCAACCAGCCCAGGAAACCAACCCATCGTCTACACCCACCAGCCCAGGAGGCCAAGCTGCCCTCTGTAAGTCAGACTGTGGGATGTGAGACCAGTTTCTCTAGCACCCAAATCTAACAGTTGGCTGCAAATAAACAAGACTTGATTAATCACTGACAGCACCCCCACACATGAATTTTTGACCCTTCTGCCAACTGGGGACCAACCAGAGAAAGCCAAACACACGCCCCCAACCAGTCACCTAAGAAGTCTCTGCTTCCAGTTGGCCCACATCCAGCCTCCCCAAGCCAACAGCCTGTGATCAGGGCACGTCCTAACCATCTCTTGTTTCTACCACAAAGCCTTCCTCTCCTGCCTGCCTTGGAGCCCATGCCAAAGGGCAAGGGAGTCAGCCCCCACCACCTGGGTCTTGGCAAGCTCTGAATAAATAGCCTTTGGTTGGTCTTTATTCCCAGAGAGCCGAAGGACCCAGAGAAAAGCCACAGCCAGTTGAACCCCGGGGAGGTGTAAGCATTTCCTGAAAAGAGTCACATGTGCAAGGTCCGTGAGGGCACTTATCGGGTCCACACACAGCGGTTGCTGCCTGTATGGATGCTCAGGTCCCTTTCCTTAATCAGGTAAGAGGACCGCGTGGACTTGGTGTTGACCGCCACTGCCAAGGCCGTGGGGGAGCCCTCTAGGAATTTTCCAGCTGAGATGCACCATGATCTGTGCAGGAAACACATCATCCTGGCAGCTGTGTGGAGGATGGGGAGTAAAGAAAAACAGAATCTGTCAACCAGGGTTGCTCTACGTAGAAGGACCAAGAATGCTAGACCAGGTCCTGTCCCGTGGTGGAGACGTTCCTCGTCCTGAGGTGCATTCCCATTGCCCTTGGAGAGCCGGGCTTTTCCTTCCTGAGCACGAAGCACGGTGGCATCATTGTCCTCCCAGGCAGGTCCTCACATGGCCTCGAGATGAAGTCGTGCACAGCAGCAGGCCACAGTCACGGTTATTTAATTAGCATGATAGACTTCCATGAGGAAGCCAAGGGGCACGCTCACGGCTGAGAATCCCCTCTTAATTGCTGGGCATGGGAGACCCATCATTCCTTTGATGGGCCTGTGGCTTGCTCTTTCGACCTCCAACAGCTGGACCTACTGGAGCCATGGAAATGATTCCCGGTCTGGGTAAGACAAATCCCAGGAATGAGACTCTGGCCAGAACATTTGGCCAGACTCTAAATTTCATGAGGAAACAGAAATGTCAGCAACACCATCCTGGAGCTGCTGCAAGCAAGACCCTTCCCCACTCCCCAGAAAACCCTGATCCTAAATAAGTCGGTCAGATGTCCCGAGTGGGAGCCAAGCCCCAGCGCTTACAACAGTGGGACCCTGACTCTGCAGGTACCCAACCCTCTCTACCCTCCATTTCCCCATGTGTTAAAAAAAGAAGGGGTGCATAATGTGAGCGTCTGCCTCTCAGGGCTGTGTGAAAAGATGCATTTGAAGGGTTTGGCAGTATGCTTGACCCACAGCAAACTCTGAGAATTTTAACACCCACTCCTCAAACTCCAGGTGGCACCGAGAGCAGGTCCTGCAGTCAAGACCGGCGATTCCCAAATGCCAGCCCCTTAGGTCCATGCAGATTGACAGCAGTGCCTCACGGCATTTTATCCGTTGTCACCTTCCCATATAGAGTCTTTTAGGCTTTTCTTTCTAATCTCCACCCACACTCATGACATACTAATAGCCCATGAAATTTTGAATGTACACTGCAGATACATCTATATATTTTTTAAAGATTTTGTTTATTTATTCATGAAAGACACACAGAGAGAGAGAGGCAGAGACATAGGTAGAGGGAGAAGCAGGCTCCATGCAGGGAGCCCAACATGGAACTCGATCCAGGGACCCTGGGATCACGCCCTGAGCTGAAGACAGATGCTGAACCACTGACTCATCCAAGTGCCCCTGCAGATATATACATATACATCTGCTTCTGTACTAGGGCCCTTTGTAGAGCCATGAATCAAGGCAACAGCCAGGATTCTTTTCACCCCCCAAGAGACAATTTTCTGAGCAGAGATAAGATCTTATATGCATCTTTTATGTTTTGTCCCTCCCATTGGGAAGTGAGTGAGGATTCGCTGTGTATATATGTCTATTCAAAGTATACACACACATACATGGACTATGGCGAGCCTCCTTTAATTGATGGGCATGACAATGTAACATATCTACATTTTGCATAGTCAGTAGAGGAACTAGTGTCAAAAGACAGCGTCTCCTAATTTTTTAAAACAAGCCAGTTTTTGCTCATGTTAAGAATGCATGCTTCCAAAGTGAGTGAACTAAAAAAAAAAAAATTTTTTTTTAACTCCACAAGTCTTCAGTTTAAAGTTCAACCTTTGGGATACCTAGGTGGCTCAGCGGTTGACCATCTGCCTTTGGCTCAGGGAGTGACCCCAGGGTCCTGGGATCGAGTCCCACATCAGGCTCCTTACGGGGAGCCTGCTCCTCCCTCTGCCTGTGTCTATGCTTCTCTCTCTGTGTCTCTCATGCATAAATAAATACAATCTTAAAAAAAAAAAAACCCTACCTCATTCTTTAAAAAATAGATAAAGTTCAGCCTTTGATTCCAAAATATTGCCCTTCCTGTGTGTGTGTCTGTGTGTGTGTGTGTGTGTGTATGTGTGTGTCACCATGACACTGTTGGGAGAGATGGTAGTGGTTGTCTTTCATCCATAGGTCTGTGTGTGCCTGTGTGTTTGGGTCCTTGCTTAATTGATGGACTTACTAGGCAAGACAAAAAGTGGGTAATAGCCTTTGGCCTCCAGAATTTTATTTTCTGTTCTGGGAAATCAGAATCCGGGTCCATCTTAGCACACCACCCCTCAGGGCTCCGAAGGTTTGCCTCCCACCCATCCGTACTTTCCCACGGGCTGTGATCTCTCCAGCTCCCGGTGGTCCCTGCCAGATCCACTAGATAGGATACCCACTGCCACCCTTGGGAGGCAGCCGCAGTAGAAGGGCTGGGCATTACTGGGCAGGTCTAGTCTGCACCCGGCCTTGTGCTTAGCATAGGAAGGTAAAAAGTAGGCAACGCACAGTTCTGACACCCAGGGAGCTCAAAGTTTTGCAAAGGTGACCCATCTCTCCCAGCTTCCTGCTTCCTCACTCATCACTGAGCACCAACCATTTACCTCCTGAGAGATATGGTCTGGTCTCCAGTACTAGCAGATTTTTCTCTCCAATGGAGGAGACGTCCTTGGAATTCTGGTAAAGTCCTCCATGTTGTTATACTTAATTGTGTAAAAGCAAAAATTAAAATTAAATATATATATATATATATTAAAGAGCCAAAGTCTTCCTAGTAGCCAAAGCAGAGAGAGAAATTCCATTATTCCCAGAGTTCTTGGATAAAAATCTACTAAAGGGCTAAAGAGAAAACTTGCCTTTCTGTCCCCGAGAGAAATCCTTCTTCTTATAGAGAATAGCACAGCTGACATTGTGGGGACATCTCGATCAACACCCTGGAATCAAATCAAACCTTGTGTTCCTGATGGATGTTTTGGGGGGGTCTTCCCCCACTAAAACCCACGAATCGTTCCGTGAACGTAACTGTTGTGATTGCCAAAATCTGGAAACCACTCAAACTTCCTCGGGTGGGTTCAACAAGCCGTGCTATACCCACGGCTGTGGAACACTGCTCACCAGTGAACAATATTGGTTCATGCAGCAGCCTGGGCGGGCAGAGGGGGGATCTCATAGGCATTCCGCTGAAAGAAGAAAGGCCCATCTCTAGAAGGTACCTGCTGTAGGATTCCATCCATGTACTGTTCTCAAAGTGACAAAGCTCTGAGCCAGAGAACGTATATGTGGTGGCCAAGGATCAGTCTTGGGGTGGCCCTGGGCTTGCAACCATAATAGAAGGCGGCTCCTTCGTGGTGATGGAGAAGTTCTGTATCTCAGTTACAGTGGTGGGTGCATGAATCTATCTTCGCAAGAAAACTGTCACACACACAGACACCCACACCCACACACACAATAGGTCCTAATGTCCCACCGACATCTGTCTCCAGACTTGGATGCAGTAAGGATGTTGCCCCTAGCAGAAGCTGCGAGAAGAGTTTACAGGACACTGTGTCCTTTTTTTATTTTTATTTTATTTATTTATTTTTTTAATGTCCTGTGGGCCTATCATTAGTCCCAAATACAAAGGGAAACCAAGCCAATGGCTGTAATATAGGGTTTTGCAGCCTAAGAGCAGGTTGGGCTTGAAGGTGAAGCGGTGCTGAGTCAGCACGCCCCTCCCGGCCCCGCCTGCAGCCTGATTCACAGTGTAAGCAGCTCCCAGGGCCCGCTGAGCTGTGATTCTCAAGTCCTCTTTGATCCCCCACTTTGGGTCTGTTACCACTTAAGCTGCCTGTGTTTAAACTCTCCCTGAGTGATCTCCAGCCTTTCATCCAGGCCCTTTGATGACTTAGTTCTGGTCACTTGCTAATCCGGCTGAGAACTCTGCCTCCCACCAGGTTTTCCTCTGCCTTCACATCCTATTTCCTTTGTGGCTGACCCTTGGCCCAGCTGAGAGGCCGGGGCGCAGAGGCCCTGGGAGCACATGAGTGCTGACCACTGCTGTTTCTTCCCTCAGTCTGAAGACACTAAGCTGACCCCCCAGGGGCATTGGCTCAGTGTTTCCAAACCAAGCCCTGTGATCCAATCGGCCTCATTTCAGAACCCTTTGAAATTGGAGTTCTGGAAAAATCGCAACAGGTGGTCCCTTCCGAGGGTATCTGTGACCAGGGAACTCATTTAGGGGAATGGAAGTGCCCAGAGTTTAAAGGACCGGGAGGTGGGGGTCCAAGCGTATTGGTCCACCAATCCTCATCAAGTCCCTCTTCCTCTCCTGCAGATGACCATGCTCCCCTCACCGGTGAGCTCCGGGTCTCCGAGATAATAGCAGGAAGGGGACTTACAAGCCGGACAGCACTTTGCAAGTAAAACTTAAATGGGATTCTCGCAGTTTCAACTTCCTTCTCCTCCAAGACCACCTCCTGGGTTGCTTCCATCCCTGATCACCAACGTAACTTGTCATTAGGCACACCTCGGGCTGTCCCACCTGGAGGCCAGGGGCCAGGGGGCCGGAGCAGCTACTGTGGCAGGTGGCAGCAAAACAGACTCCTGAGGCCAGAGAAGGTCCTCAGGTTATAGATGCTTGTGGCAAAACACATTAGCCCATACGGGGAAATGCTGCAGCCCAGGAAAGCAGGCCAGCCTATAAAACACTATTCCACAGCCTACCTATTCCATTATCCAGTGCTGCCTCAACCGCCCCAATGCTGGGGGACTTAGCACAGTGGCATTTATTCTGCTCACAGATCTCCAGGTAGGCGAGGCTTGGTGCAGACCGCCAGGCTCTGCTCCACTCACCTCCGCTGGTGCAGCCTGAAGGCAGGGTCTGGAATCATCTGCAGGTTCACCCCCCTCCCACGTCCTGCGGGTGACACTGGTGGCTGGCCAGGAGCTCGGCGGGCCCTGGAGCTGGAACACTTGGGCTTCCTCATGCCATGGTGGCTCACAGTTCCAAGGGCACGTGCTGGGAGAGGGACAGAGACAACCAGACAGGTTGTATCATCCTTTATGCCCTTGCCTCCACCTCCGAGGTCAGGCAGCGATACTTCCAGCACCTACCGGGTTGGGGCTAATCACAAAGGCCAGCTCACCCTCAAGAGAATAGGAATCAGACCCCACCTCTTCACAGGGGGCGTGTCAAAGAATCTCCGGTTACATTTTAAAACCATTACACTATGCACGTATTTCATTTCAGTTTTATAAATGCACAGCGTTTCCTCTATGCCAAGGACCAGGGAGACAAGTAGGCAATTCCCTTGAGAAGAGAGACTTCAAGAACAACTCCAGAGTCGACGCCTGGGTGGCTCAGCGGTTAAGCACTTGCCTTCGGCTCAGGGTGTGATCCTGGAGACCTAGGATTGAGTCCCACACCGGGTTCCCTGCATGGAGCCTGCTTCTTCCTCTGCCTGTGTCTCTGCCTCTCTCTGTCTCTCACAAATAAATAAAATCTTTAAAAAAAAAAAAAAAAAAGAACAACTCCAGAGTCAAAGTGCCTGGGCTCTACTTCTCCAACTATAATTTCATAATCGGCATGAATTTTGCATGATAATACCTATTTCAATAATGCCCGCATTGTTCAAGAATGCCTTGGTGCACCCACAAATGGTCGGGCAGGTTGAGCACTGCACAAGGGCACCCCTCCAAGCAGCCAAAGTGAGGGTGAATCCTAAACTGCACCCGCTCACCAGACTATGTGTCCTGGGGCAGGGCTAGTTTGCAAAAGGATGCTGTCTGCTTGCACCTGCTAAGCCACAGGCCCTTACCTGGAGGGGAGACCTTTTGCTAATTTACATAAAGGTACCATCAGAGCTGGTGCCACACAGGCTGATGGTAGCCTTGTTTATATAAGCAGATGCTTCCATGACATTTAAAGAGGACAGAAAGAGAACATACAGAAGAATTAGGGGAGGGACGCCTGGGTGGCTCAGCGGTTGAGTGTCTGCCTTTGGCTCAAGTTGTGATCCTAGGGTCCTGGGATCAAGTCCTGCATTGGGCTCCCCGCAGGGAGCCTGCTTCTCCCTCTGCCTGTGTCTCAGCCTCTCTTTCTCTCTGTCTTTCATGAATACATAAATAAAATCTTTGGGGGAAAAAAAACAAAGACACAAACGAATGTCCCCATTGGCCCCTCGGCCCCTCTCTGTGGCTCTTTCGACCAGCAGGCCCTTGTCCATCCCTCCAGCCTCCTTTCTCACTAGGGACTCAAATAGATTGTGGGACTCTCCTGGGAACCAGAGCTGGGGGTGGCCTCCAGCCACTGCATGAGAGAGAACGAACCCAAAGTGCCCAGCAGAGCCCTTCCCCAATTCCTGGCCCTCTGACACCCCAAGAGAGATCAAATGATGGAGGCTGGCTTTAGCCATGCTTGGGGTGACTTGTGCCATGGGAACGAGGAAGACAGGCAGGCGTGGTGCTCAGGAACACAGGTGCTGACCGGCCAGCCTCAGTTCCAGGTCCCAGACCCACCTGTCCCAGGGGCCAGGCTTGGGCCCCCATTTCCCCTCCCAAGGCCTCGGTGTCCTCGCTGTGGAAGAGACCACAGCAGCCGGGATACCGATGGGACCGCAGATGACAAAGCATACTCTGAGGACAGCAGGCACTTGACAGTGTGGCTCTTACTACTACTCTGATCTTCCAAATGACCCTGTGAATCTCCCTGAAGGAACCTCCCAGGACCACCAGGTCAAGAAGCCCCACAATCCAGGCAGCTTAAAACTACAGAAATTTAGGGGTACCTGGGTGGCCCAGTCAGTGAAGCATCCACCTTCGGTGCAGGTCATGATCCCGGGTCCTGGGATAGAGTCGTGCATCAGGGTCCCTGCTGGGCGGGGAGTCTGCTTCTCCCTCCCCTACTCCCTCTGCTTGTGCTAACTTCTCTCTTGTTCTCTGTCAAATAAATAGAAATAAAATCTTTAGAGGATCTCTGGGTGGCGCAGCGGTTTGGCGCCTGCCTTTGGCCCAGGGCGCAATCCTGGAGACCCGGGATCGAATCCCACGTAGGGCTCCCGGTGCATGGAGCCTGCTTCTCTCTCTGCCTGTGTCTCTGCCTCTCTCTCTCTGTGTGTGTGTGTGACTATCAAAAATAAGTTAAAAAAAATTTTTTTAAACTACTTTATAAAAAAAAAAAAAAGAAAAGAAATAAAATCTTTTTTAAAAAAATCCTACAGAAATCTACCCTCTCCCAGTCTAGAAGACTGAAGTTTGAAATCTGGGTGTCAGGAGGGCCTGGGGGAGGCTCCTGCTTGCCTCTGTGGTTTCTGGGGGCTCCAGGCGTTCCGTGGCTCGCGGCCACGTCCCTGCAGTCCCTGCCCCGTCCATCACCTGGCCTCTTCTGTTTATCTCTGTGTCTTCGTGTGGCCTTCTTAGAAAGACGCCTGTCGCTGGGCTTAGGGCCCACCCTAACCCAGCGTAACCTGTTTTCGAGGAACAAATCACCCTCTGCAAAGACCTTTTTTCCAAATACGGTCACATTCACAGGCACTGGAATTATAACTTCGATGTATCTTTTGGAGCATACACTTGGACTCACAACAGTCCCCTCCTTTTTAGGGAGGCCACTACGGCACCCCGAGTGTGCGCATCACCTCCGGGGCCTCTGGAGTAAAAGGTGAAGGTCAGATGCAATGTGATCCCACCCCAGTCCCACAGGAGCTGGTTCCATGGTGCAGAATCGGGATCGAGTCCTAGGTGAGGAGAAAAACCAGCGTCTGGCTCCGGGAATTCCAGGGGAGCCAACAGCTCGCCCCTCGGGTTCCTGAGGGCCGCAGCTTCCAAGCAAGGACCCAAGGGCCCAGGGGGTGCCGAGGAGGGGGAGCCAGCCCCAAGAAGGAACGAGGCAGAAGGGGACAGGAGCCAGCTCTCTCGATGCATGCATATTTTATTAGTCATCAGATGGTTGTTCATCCTCTGGGGCTGCGAGTATTGCATTAAATTAAGCATTCCTAATTGAGGGACTAGGAATGAATATGGAACAGAGGCCCGTGTTCTTACAGAGTCCCGGCGTCGTCCTCACGGGGAGAGGCCCCTTCGCCCGGCGGCCGTGATGCTGCGGATTGTGTGCACCTGCTGATGGACAAGCCGCGTGAGCGCCAAGCCAGGCACCCCCGGGCCCAGCAGCATGGGCCTCAGGACCACAGTCAGGGGGCACCACCGGGGATTCCTTAGACCCCACAGATGGTGGGTGGGGACACAGGATCACATGGCCTGGGTCCAAGTGATGCCCCAGTCAATGACTCTGGACACATCCTGGCCCCGCTGAGCTTCTGCAGGCTCTGTCCATCAGTGGGGACAGTGGTGGCAGCCCCCTCCCCGCAGGACAGTGGCAAGGGTCCGATGAGAACCTGCCGCATGCTGTGGAAACTCTGAAGTGCTCCAGAGCCCGGGAAAGAAAGGCGTGGGTGCTGTGCGGGGTGACTCATCCTATACCAGCACGGAGGACAGTGACTTCCAGCTGAGCACAGGGAACGCCTCCTGGAGACATCCAGGGACCATCTGACATGGGTGAAGGGAGGTCAGATAGGGGCGGCGTGACTCCTCATTGCCCTCTGTGACGAGCACACACCCCCTGGGTGGGTGGGACACTGGGGCACAAGGCTTCCCCCCGCCCTAAGCCCCAGCCTGCCTCTCCCCAGTCCTCACCTGTTTCCTTATCTGCCAGCTGCACATCTGGTTTCTTACAAAATCTGGTTTCTCTCTCATCCCCAGGAAATGGGGACTGGAACAGCCCGACGGGGGCTGTTAGCCATTCCCCTAAATAGGGCTTTTCAGACCCAAAACTCAACACCCACAACTGCTTTTCCACCAGGACCTCAGGATGACCTGCTTCGTTGGCTGATGTGTGACCGGTGTCTTGGGAGACCTTTGTGGGGTCGCAGCATCCCAAGCAGGCTGGGAGGGGGTGGGTCCACGTAACCCAGAGAACAGGGGGCCTGCTTCACAGAGAAGAAGACTGAGGCCCAGAGGGAGACGGGGACCTCCCAGGGCCACGCCGGGGAGCTGAGACAGCGAGGAGGAGAAGCTCAGGCGCATGCGCTGCCCCCTACCCCCTGTCCCCACCCCCGGCCTCCCCGCCCTGAGTCCTCCTGGCCCTGATGTCCCAGCCAAGCTGTGTGCCACAGAAGGTGAACCCGCTCGCATGCACCAGCGGGAGCCACCGCGGGGCCCAGGGGCCACGGACCCCCATGGGCAGCAGGGCCCAAGGACCCCCGGCGGCCAGGGAAGCCACAGAGCTTGAGAAAGCAAAGTTTCTCCCTCACCACTGGCTGTCTGTGGGCCCTGAGATGAGGGGCCACTGTGGGATGGGGCTCCCGGCCTGGCCCCTTCCTCCCAGACACGGCCTCCTGCACCCCGCGCCCAGGTCCTGCCCGGTGCAGGTGCACGCCCAGGGCTTCCCTCCCCACCGCCTCCAGCCCGTCCCTCCTGCTGGGCACCCCCTGCGCCCTTTCCCTCCGCCCCCACATGCAGGAAACTCCATCTTCTCTTCACTTCCTCGAGGAAAGAGAACACACCTCCCAGAGACCCCCGATGTGGGGGGCAATTGGGCTTGTGGGGGGCAACAGCCACTCTACTGGGAAGAGATTCCCAAAGTTCTACAAAGCCGCTCATTGATTTGGTTTCCATCTGGCCTGTCTCCACCCCCGAGAAACTTGAAAAAAATCTTTTCCTTTTTCTTTCTTTCTTTTTTTTTTTGAGACTAATTCAGGGACACCTGCGTGGCTCAGTGGTTGAGCGTCTGCCTTTGGCTCAGGGCGTGATCCCGAAGTCCCGGGATCGAGTCCTATATCGGGCTCCCTGCATGGAGCCTGCTTCTCCCTCTGCCTGTGTCTCTGCCTCTCTCTGTGTGTCTTTCATGAATAAATAAATAAAATTTTAAAAAAAGAAAAGACTAATTCATGCAGCCCTCCACTGATCCCCGCATGCAAGCTCATCTCTGGATCTTTCTCTCCACCGCCACCAAGGAGTCACCACCAAGCTCTGCTACACGATGGCGTTACTTAAGGTCTGGCCCTTCCTCCTTCCCCGATAGGCTTGGCGAGGACAGGGGGGCATTGTTTGGGGACGCTTGTCATTGCCTGCGGCTGCCCAGAATCAGTGCTCTCGCCCAGGCCGGGGGGACACCCATTCTATGATTCATGGCACAGGGAGCACCTGCATCTCACCAGGGTGACCCAAGACCTAGATCCTCAATTTCCCAGCTTCCCTTGCAGGTTAGGGGTGAGCACACGACTCTGCTCATCCAACTGGATCCACCTGCCACGGTTGGGGTGTGGGGGGTGGACACCAGGACCCCCATGACAGCCAATGGCACAAAATCCGGTGCTGGGGACAGCACGTAGACCTGGGCTCAGCCGTGGCACTGAGCGTGAGTACCCTCCGCAGAGCCCTCGGATGGCATGACCTGCGCCATCATCCTGTCTGCATAACCCCAAGCCTATTCCCCAACCTCCCAGAAACGTTTCTCTCCTTTTGTGCTGACCCCGGCAAAATCTGTGTCTGTTGCCTGCAGCTATGAATCCCGGCTGGATCCAGCAGGGTCCCCATCCACTCCCCCGCCCCCCCGCAGGAAGAATCATGCCACCCCCTCTCCTTTTAAAAAAAGACAGAATCAGACACAGTCAATGTTCATTATAAGAAGCCGTCTCATTGTTAACGTCCCTCCTTCCATGCTTGCATTGCTCCCTGCCTGCCTTCTGTCTTTCCTCCCTACCTCTCTCAAATAACCGTTGCACACCCATGTCACATGAAGACTGCTCCAGGCTGGGGCCCCAAGGGATCTGCTTCCTTCCCCCGCCCCCCCCCCCCGTAATGCATCAGTGTCTAGCACATAGGTGACTCTTAATAAATTCCCATTGAAGTGAATGAATGCCTCTGACTTCACCCGCTAGCCAAAAAAAAAAAAGCACCCAACACCACCCCCTCAAATCCTGATACTTAGAATTTCCAACAGAACAAAGAGCCGACCCATGCCCCAGGGTGTGCATGGGGTGGAAAATTTGCTCAGAGAAGAGACCAGAGGCTAGAGTCTGGGGTTTGCACATTTATCCAAAAAGTGACTCTTATATGTGTCAGGAGTCAGCCAGGAATGGGAGAGACGACTCCCCGGGTTCGCGTGGAGCACGGCGTCCAGCAGGGAAAACAGACGGTGAGCAAGGCGGACACAACACAGCGCGGGGTGCCCGGGGGGCTCAGCTGGTGAGCATCTGCCATCGGCTCAGGGCGTGATCCCGGGGTCCTGGGATCGAGTCCTGCGTCGGGCTCCCTGCTCAGCACGGAGCCTGCTTCTCCCTTGCCCTCTGCGGCTTCCCCTGCTCGTTCTCTCTCTCTCTCTCTCTCTCTCTCTCTCTCTCTCTCTCTCCCTCTCTCTCTCTCTCTCTCTTTCGAATAAAAAATTAAAATCATTAAAATGAACGAACAAACCACAGGGCATGTCACATAGGGGCGAGTGCTCAGGTCAAGAAAGCATGAAAGGGGGGGTGAAGGGCTTGCAATTTTAGCTCCGGAGCCAGGGAAGGCCTCATCGCTCTCAGGTGAGAGAACATTCCAGGTAGGGGAACAGCAGGTGTCCTGAACAGTAGGACCAGATGCGTGTATCACCCGCTTCTGTGCAAACTAGGAAGGGCAGGGATTTTGTCACGCATCTGCACGCATGTGTCCCCAGGCCCTAGAACAGTTCTTGACACATTGTAGTGTTTTATAGAACGTTTATCAAACGAATGTGATGATTTTCAGCTCTGCCTTTAGTTACCGGAATACACACATGCTCTCTTTCATGACAATTCGTTTCTGCACCCCTCGCAGGGTTCTTCAAGCTCCGCACGATTCGCACCGGGGGCTAGGTAATCCTTGGGTGTGGGGGCCGCCTGGAGGATGCTCAGCAGCAGCCCTGGCCTCTGCCCTCCAATGCCAGGAGCACTCAGCCTCTGCCGTGACAACTGCACACGTCTTTAGACATGGCCATCGTCCCAGGCCGGGAGGGGATGCGAATCGCCCCAGCAGAGAGCCCCGGCCTGCGGAGTCAGAGCCTTGCTGGGCACCCAGAGCGCTGAAAACCAATGTCCTTGGACGCGTTTGAGAATCAGGTCCTTGGACTCCTGGGAGGCTCAGTGGGTGAGCGTCTGTCTGCCTTCGGCTCAGGGTGTGATCCCGGGGTCCTGGGATCGAGTCCCACATCGGGCTCCCTGCAGGGAACCCGCTTCTCTCTCTGCCTGTGTCTCTGTCTGTCTCTGTCTGTCTCTCTCTCTCTCTTTTGCTGTCTCTCATGAGTAAATAAATAAAATCTTTTTTAAAAGAAGAGACTCAGGTCCTGCCTCTGACGCAATCCCCCACCTGACAAGCAGGTGGCAGCAAAGACCGCGCTCTCACTACCACGGCTGCCCTCACTTTGCGAAAATGTTCATTTCTCTGCCCATTTTGCACAACTGATTCTGGAATTCGGCTCGCTCCCCCTCCCCCCCACCCCCTGCCCCGTCCCCGTGGGGTCTTGTGAGCAATCCGCTCGGTCTGCACTTTTCCAGACCAGACACACAGGAAGCAGCAACAACGTCCGGAACCCACCTGCAGAGAGGGCGCTGCCTGGGTGGTGCAGGTGTCGCCGGTGGGCGCGGGAAGGAAATCCTCCTGGAAGCAGGCAGATCTGAATCCCCATCCCAGCTGCACTCATTTCTCTCTTTGTACCCTCGGGCCCGTTAGCTGAGCCTGCCTGTGCCTCAGCTTCCCCATCTGTACCCTGCCTTGCTTCTCTCCATAGTCCTCCCCACCACCATATGTTTTGCACGCCTCTCTCCTCCAACATGTGGCTGCTCTGGGAGCGAAGGCTTGTTCTGGTGGGCCACTGCCCCCGGTTCCTAGCATGCCGGGACCTTCACCAAGTGTTTGTTGAGCGACTGATTGACAGAGTAGTGCACTAGAGTAATAAGGACTCAGTGAGGGTGACCTGGGTGGCTCAGTGGTTTAGTGCCGCCTTCAGCCCAGGGCTTGATCCTGGGGTCCCAGGATTGAGTCCCACATTGGGCTCCCTGCATGGAGCCTGCTTCTCCCTCTGCCTGTGTCTCTGCCTCTGTGTGTGTGTGTGTGTGTGTGTGTGTGTCTCATGGATAAATAAATAAAATCTTAAAAAAAAAAAAAGGACTCAGTGAATGTCGGGATGGGGGGGTGCCGTGGTAAGGGTGACAGTGTCGTGGCGAGTGCAGTGACATCATGGTGTTGGGAGTGCTGTTCCACCCCTAGGTACCACCAGAGCAAGGACTCGGCCTGGGCATCCGGGTTTTTAAAAGATGCTCCGGTGATTCTAACATGCAGGAAGGTGACAACAAAATGCCCCCGATCAATGCCACACGAAAGATGGCCCCACACCAGCAGCACCCATGTCACCTGGGAGCTGGTTGGAACTGGGGATTCTGGGCCCCGCCTGGACCCACTGACTCAGAGCGCCCCAGGGCTGGCACTCACCAGTGGACTTGGACACCACCCCGCAGAGTCTGGGCACGCTGTACTGTTAGGAGCGCTGCCCCAGGGGATGCAGATGTGCAGCCACTTTGGACACGTCCGTGCCCGCCGGTAACACCGGACGACAGAAGGGAAGGATACGACCGGTCCCTGAGGAGCACCCCCTGAACCCCTAGTTGGTGAGCTCCATGGGAATCTTTCACTTCGGATCCTAGACTCACCCCCACCACGTACACTGAAAAAAAGCCCATGTCACACCCAGGCTGGCGTTTGCCCAAAAGAAGCCAGGCTTCCCTGGAGAATGCTCAGTGCCACCAGGGTCAAGGAGGTGGGCACCCCTGTCCCCGACCCACTGAGGCCACACAACAGCTGATGGCGCATCATTATACAGGGACCGGGATAGGTCCTCGGGACTCAGCCCATGACAGGCTTCATACCCTTTTTGCTGGTGCAGAAGCAACTTAAGTATACCCTGCTGCAGGCAGCACAGAAGACGTGTGCATGCGCGTGTGTGCGTGTGCGTGTGCGTGTGTGAGAGAGAGAGCTCGACTTTACAAAACCTCCTTCCTGGAAGCTTGTTAGATGTTGCAGAATTGGGGCCTCTGGGGGGCTCAGTAGGCTGAACATCTACCTACGGCTCAGGTTGTGATCCCGGGGTCCTGGGATCGAGCCCCACGTGGGGCTCCCTGCCCAGAGGGGAGTCTGCCGCTCCCTCTCCCTCTGCTGCTCCCCCTGCTTGTGCTCTCTCTCTCTTTCTCTCTCTCTCAAATAAATAAATAAAATCTTAAAAAAAGAATTGCACCCCCGCCCCCACCCACTTACTGAATCAGAACCTGCATTTTCACAAGCTCCCCTTGAAAGCTTCAAGTGCCCTGGGATAAACCAAACGGTGGCGGCCACTCGCAATGCTTAGCGGCCCCCACCCCCCCAGACTGTGATTCTGCTGGCCTAATGTGGCCCCGGGCACATTTTTTAAATTCTAGTGAGTGTTGAGAACCAGCTGACCTCTGTGGGTGTCGGCCTTCCTCCAGGGCTCCAGGGGGACCCACAGACCACCCTGTTCATCCTTTCCCAGCACATCTGAATCCCACCGGTCTCGGACTTCAGGCCAGGGAAGCAGGCTCAGTCAACACCATCACATGGCATGAGGTGACTCGGGGTGACAGGTGGTGCTTGGGTCCCACAGTAGGTCCGGGGGTGATCACTGGGTGTTTGAGGACGTGCTTCCCTCCCAGTTGTGAGTCTGCGGACGGTGCTTCCTTCTCGGGGCGAGCCTGCTGGTCATTCTTCCTTGTGCACCTGACTGCTCTTCCTCAGGCTGTGAGCTGGCCCGGGGTCTCCCCGGGGTCTCGAAATTGACACGTGAAGGGGAGCAGCACCGCCCCCCCAGGTGGATGGGCAGCTCAGAGGGGCCCCCGCATCCAGGATGACCCCTGATCACCAAGTCACCGCTCCGAGGAAGCCCGGCCTGTGGCGCTTGGGGACCGTGGCCAGGCCGGGCAAGCACCCAGCTGAGGCTGGGGGACATTCGCACCGCCCAGCTGGTCAGTAGCCCAGATTTCTGCTCTCGCCCCCCCACCCATGTCACACTGCGCCCCATGCAGGGGCTCCAGGTCACATGAAGCCTAAGGACCAGTGTCCGAGGTGCAAGCCACCCCCCACAGAGCTGAGCCCCTCAGGGAAGCTCTGGTAACGGACTGAGCACTGTCCCTGGAGCAAGGACGATACCACCAGCTCGCTGTGCGTCTTTTTACAGCTTGCCTAACCTCTCTGGTCTTCCTTGTCCTTAACAAAGAGCGGGGCAGCTGAACCATGAGTGGGAGCAAGGACCGAAATGAAGCCAGCCCTCCCAAGGGGGCTGCAATCCAGACAGTTCTGGTTATGATAAAGGGGCTGTTTGGTCATCTCAGGTGAGGTGGGGTCCGCATTCCCGCAGGCTCCTCCAGCCCACACGGACACACATGGGCACGGACACATGGACACACCACACCAGGCAGCACGGACGGCACGATGGTGAGAGCCAGGCCCGGGGCTCAGTCCACAGCGGTTCTTGGGTTGGACCCCCAGGGGCCGCCACTGCTAGGGGCCTCTGAGGAAGAGGAGGCCGCAGCCCACGGGACAGGTCCCAGGGCCCCCCCGCCTCCCACGGGCCCAGGTGTGGGGCTCAGATGGCCTGGTTCTGCCTCTGTCTCAGGCTGAGCACACGGGCCGCCGCCACGAAGGCCGCCCCGGTGAGCAGCTCGGCGACGAAGCTGATCCAGCCCAGGGCCAGAGACCAGCCGAAGCGGATGTCCACCTGGTCCAGGAGGGCTTTCTCCTCCAGGAGACACAGCGCCTCCCGGAAGGCGGCAGCCGAGTACGCGATGTAGACGCTGATTCCTGCCAGGGTCACCAAGGCTGCAGGGGAGGCAAGGGGAGCAGATCAAAGCCCCGGGGCACTGCTTCCTCCTCCTCCTCCCTCTCCTACTCCCCTCGCCTCGCCCCACCTACCTCTCTAGGTGGCCATGCTCCTCCTACCACAAGGCCTTTGCCCCTACTCAGGGCACCCTCCTTTCCCTTCTGTTTCCCTCCAGTCCCCTGTCGCTCCTATCCATCCTCCCATCCCAGCTCATGCATCCATTCCGGGACCTCTCCCAGTAGGTCGAATCCCCCTGGGCTTTCACAGCACCACACACCATCATGGTCCTGGTCAGAACTGCAATTTTGCGTTTGTTTTTGAAATCGCTTAGAAAATAAATGTCCATCGCCCCCACAATGGGCTGTGAGCTCCAGGGGGGCTCACCTTGGATTCACCAGCACCCGGCACTGGACTGGCACGTGGTGGGTCCCTATGACAATGAGTTAGAGCGTGCAGTCCTGGGCCACAGCTGCCAGCCACAGAGGGGGGCTATTGAAATTTAAATTAAATTAATGCAAATGAACATCTCAGCCCTCCCGGGGTGCCTGCCACAGAATGAGCGTCGGTAGCCTGGCTTGAGGCTCCCCCAGGGCACAGCGTGGATTAGACTTCCTGCCACCGCAGAAAGGCCAACTGGGCTGAGTGGTTTCGAGAATTCATCCCTGGGTGAAGCATTAACGCCAACGTCAATAACAGTAGTGGGTGCCTGGAGGGCATCTGAGCCTCACAATATTGTCACCTCCAGACATTCTTTTGTATTTTTTTTTCCTCCATGGATCCCAAGTGTGTGCATCACCTCTGTTCTTGTCCTGATTTTAAGGAGGGACGATTTCAAGCCCACAGGAAGGAGGGAGGCCTGAGGACACCGGCCGTGTGCTGGATTCCCAACCGGATTAACCCAGGCATTGCCTGGCTTCTCATCAATCAACAATCAAGCAAAGCAAGATGCGTCAGAAGGGCAGGGGGCATGAGAGCGAGGGTGTCCTGCCAGCCGGCAGCCCTCAAGCGGAAGCTGTAGGGCCATCTGTGAAACCAGGAAAACAATCCTTGGGACCTGCTCCCACCCTCTGCTTCTCTCTTGGAACCACAGACCCAGGGACGCCGTCCTCCTTTCCCGCTGTGATGTCGCAGAAGAGGAAACCGAGCCCCAGAGAAGACGCCCGCCCCTCCCTGGCTGAGGAGCCATGTGCAGCCCCTCTGGGGCCCCCACAGTCCATGCAGCTGGGGTGGGGGAGGCACCTACCTCCAAAGAAGAAGAGGGTCCCTGTGAGCAGGAGGAGAACAGAGACTCGGAGGAGGAAGCTCAGAAACCCCGTCATCCCCCCAAAAACCATCAGGATCAGGCTGAGCGGCAGCAGAATCACAAACGTCCCGTGCATGGCTTAGAAGAGAGGACGACAGCAGGCAGAGGAGCATTACCATCTTTCAGTCAATCAACAAACACTCCTGAGCCCTGCCTATGGGCCAACCCCCAGATGCTGGGAGAAAAAATAATGAACGTCATGGTTACTACCATGTCTGATGATGATGATGATGATGATGATGAAACAACATGTCACCAACAACAAGGTCTCACTCTTTTTCACAGCCAAATAATATCCCATTACATAAGTGAAATAAGCAGGACAGAGAAAGATGCGTATCGTATGATTTCACTCATAGGCGGAATCCAGAAAACAAAACAAATAAGCCAACAAACGAAAAGACTCTTAAATATGGAGAATAAACTGGCATTTGCCAGATCAGAGGGAGTGGGGGGGGTGAAATAAAGGGGGTAAGACGCACGTACTTCCGGGTATAAAATAAATAAGTCACAGGGATGAAAAGTGCAGCATGGGGAATACCGTCAAAACACTAGTACCGGAATGACAGGTGGTGAATACACCTGTTAGGATGGCACCGGGTCACGTGGGGAACTGGCCAATCCCCGCGCTGCGCCCCTGAAACTAACGAGGTAACATTGTATGTCGACTGGACTCCAATAATTTAAAAAGAATCATTTTTAAAAGGGACAACCGTTGTTGAAAGTCATGTGCGCCAGGTTCTGGGTCACTCACAGGCTCTCTGGGTCTCTCACAAGCGCTCTGATTCAGACACACGCACTCTGGTTCACACGAGCATGCTCTGGTTCACACACCCGCGCTCTGGGTCGCATACGCGGGCTCTGGGTCACTCACACACGCTCTGGGTCATACACACGCGCTCTGGGTCGCAAACGTGCACTCTGGGTTGTACACGCACAATCTGGGTCTCTCACGTGCGCTCTGATTCACACACACGCGCCCTGGTTCACACGCATGCACTCTGGGCCTCTCATGCGTGCTCTGGGTCGTACACACGCGCTCTGGTTCACATGCGCACGCTCTGGGTCGCACACGCGTGCATCCTCATGGCAGGTAATGCCACGTTCATCCACATATTCACTCAGCGTGTTTACGGTGCGCACACTCGGTGCCAAGCACTGTTCTCGGCCTGGCAAGTTCCAGGGCAAACACACCCCGACCCCTGCCCTCCAGAGGCTGGCGCTCTAGTGAGTAGGGTCAAGCAGTGAATCGACCCATAGTGACAGAGTTGAGAGGCGGTGACAGTGGCTGGGGAGGGCAGTGACCACGGCACACAAGGGGCCGGGCCAGTGAGGAAGTGATGTGCAAGCAAGCCTCAGGGGAGGGAGGGCAGGAAGGGCGGGGGGGTGGGGGCAGGCGAGGGAGGAGCAGGTGCAGAGTCCGGGTGATGTGCCCAGTGGGATGCAAGCACCCTGCCGCAGGTGGGGGCCGCGTGCAGAGGGCGACGGGAGGTGCAGGGGAAGGCAGCGAGCTAACAGCACAGCACGGCCGAGATTGAGAACTTCCGTCTAAACGAAGGAGGTCCCCGCACCCCGCAGCCCGGGGCCAGAGAATCCCACAGTGTCACTTCTCTTTCTCAAGACTTCTCTGCTGGGAGTAGATGGCAGAGGGGTGCCGGGGACGCAGAGGGGGCTCCCAAGCTCGTGTCCAGCAGGAAGCTCCACAGATGACCTGATCTGGGACGAGAGTCTTTGCAGATGCAATGAATGAGGGGCCTCCGGGTGAGATCATCTGGATCCGAGGGGGGCCCCCATCCAATGGCAAGTGCCCTGGGAGGAAGCAGCTGAGACCATGGAGAAGACGAAGTGAAGGGGGGTGCAGAGATTGAGCCACCGGCTCCACGCCCAGGGCTTCTGGGGACGGCCACCACCACCTGAGGCCGGGAAGGCAGGGACCAGATTCTCCCTCGGAGCCTCGCGGAGGACCAGCCCTGCAGACCCCTGCCTCTTCAACTTCTGACCCCCAGGACTATGACACAATGCAGAAAGCAGGAAAAGGTGAGTCAGGTGCGGTGAGCGGGGGATGGAAGAAATCTGGGGTCTTGGGATCCCCAAGTCTAAACATTTGCCATCATCTTGGCTCTGAGCTTCCTGGCAGCCAAAGCAGAAAGGGAAATAATCGCTAAGTTCTTCTTCACCGGCCATTCGTTTACCAAATATTTATTGATCATTTACCGTGAGCTGGGTACTAAGCCTCTTTCTATCCTTACGGCAGCAAAATAGGCATGAAAAATAAATACTTTGGGGCCCCTGGAGGGCTCAGTGGTTTAGTGCCTGCCTTCAGCTCAGGTCATGATCCTGGGATCCTGGGATTGAGTCCTGCATCAGGGTCCCTGCATGGAGCCTGCTTCTCCCTCTGCCTGTGTCTCTGCCTCTCTCTGTGTGTCTCTCATGAATAAATAAATAAAATATTTTATAAGAAAAGAAAAAAATAAAAAGAAATACTTTGTCTTGCTCTGCAGAGCATGCTAAGCTCATTTCTTCCCGAAGTCTTTCCTCACACCCACATCCATGGTCTGCTCAGTGCCCCCTCCCCAGGCTCCCCAGTCGCCCTATCCGGGCATCTGTTGGAGGGCATCTTCTGTGTCTCCCATTAAGCTGTGGGTTCCTTGTCCAGGTTCCTCTTGTACGATCGCATCCCTGAGTTTCCAGGAGAGCTCTCAGGAGATGGTGAGTGTGCCCAACAGGTATTTGTCGACCTCGTTAATTAAGTAAGAGCTAGACGGTGTTTCCCGAAGGCAAGACATGATGGCAGTTTCCAAGAAATGAGAAAGAAACCAAGAAGCTTGAGAGAGGACCCCACAGTGGTTCAAACCACGGACTTTCAGACTTCGGAGCCAGGTACTCTGCGTGCGAATAAAGGCTCTGACTCTGGGGCCACGGCCATGTCTCTTCATTCGGCTGAAACCCCATTTCCACATCTGTGAAAAGGAGGCAATACTAGGGGGCTCACAGTATTACCATAAGGACGATGTGCCCATGGAGCACCCGGAGGGCTCAACAGTGGAGCATCTACCTTCGGCTCCAGGCGTGATCCCGGGGTCCTGGGATCGAGTCCCGCATCAGGCTCCTGGCATGGAGCCTGCTTCTCCCTCTGCCTGTGTCTCTGCCTCTCTCTCTGCATCTCTCATGAATACACACATAAAATCTTTAAAAAAAAAAAAAAGGCAGTGTGCTTGATGATGGGGCGACGTGGAAAAGCATAAATGTAGGTCCCACGTCCCATAGAGTAAGCTCTAGATAGGTCATCACCCTACCAGTAATACCAATGCTGGAGACAATAATCCAGCCCACTGTGACCAGATCACTTTGTCCTCAACCCTCCAAATGCCACCAACCTTGGCAAGTCAAGGAGATAAGACCAATCTCCCTCCCAATGCTTGTCCCTCCCTCTCTTCCTTCCTTCTTTCCTTCCTTCCTTCCTTCCTTCCTTCCTTCCTTCCTTCCTTCCTTCCTTCCTTCTTTCCTTCCTTCCTTCCTTCCTTCCTTCTTTCCTTCCTTCCTTCTTTCTTTCCTTCCTTCCAGAAAAATCTTGGGCCAGAAACCACAATAGCTGGTGTGAAAACCTAGCCCTGGAAGATGTGTCCCCCTGTATGGCATTGCCTCCAGACTGTGGCTGGAAAGTGAAGTCATTTCTCTTTTAGAAATTAATGAGGTTTCCTGGCGCCGGCACGGCCCTGGCGGCGCCCCGTGTGAGTTCCCCAGACGTGCCGCAAGCCGACTTGACGTACATGTTCAATTAAATGTCTGGGTAAGAACAGGCCTCCCGTGCGAGAGCTGTAAAATCTCCTGCTGAAGTTTGGCTTAGCTTCTCGTGGGGTGTGTCTGCGTGTGTGTGCGTGCACACCCGAGCGCCTCAGTCTTTGTTATTTTCAGGGCCGCAGACGTGGGAAATGAAGATTGATTCTGAGTCCCATTCTCCTTAGGAATGTATCCACTTCCAACCCCATCTCATTTGGAAACACGATGGGCCCCTAGTGCAGGCCACGCGCTGCTGCAGAGCTTGCTGACACCGCAGGGGACAAGGTCCCTGCCCGCCCCCCCCACCCCGCCCCATGCCCCGCCTTGGAGATCGGGGTCTAGGGCAGGAGACAGAAGAGCAGGGAAGCAAAGTCGCGGGCTGTGATGTGTCACGAAGGAAGTAAGCGTGATGATGCAGAAAAATGGGGTAGGCAGGCAGTGGGGGGCACTTCTTTGAATAAAGTGATCGCTTTGATTTCCTTGGGCTGCATCACGAATTAGCACAAATCTTGTGTCTCCTACAGGAACATATGCTCCTATAGTCCTGGAGGCCACAAATCCAAAATCAAGGTGTCCCAGGACCACACGCCCCACCAGAGGCTCCAGGGGAGAGTCCTTCCCTGCTTCCTGCAGCCTCCCAAGGGTGCTGGCCATCCCTGCCACCACCTGGCTGGAGGCTGTGCTTTCCCAGTCTCTGTCCCCATCTTCACGTGAGCTCTTCTCTCCTCTGTGATTCTCCTTTACTTATAAGGACCCTTGACATAGAACTCAGGGCCCACCCGGGTAATCCAAGATGATCTCTTCTCAAAATCCTGAACTTAATTACATCTGCAAGAACCCTTTTTTCAAATAAAGTCACATCCTCAAGTACCAGGGGTTAGGATGTGGACAAATCTTTTTTTTTTTTTGAGGGGGGGAATAACACCTTCTAATTCACTACAGTGTTTACAGGAGGAGCTCAACAGAGAGCAGCCAAGATTACGACATAAAATTGATAATAATAAAGGTAGACAGGCCATTTTTTCATGAGGGCAAACGCGTGCCCAAGGGCAAAAAGCCTTTCAATTCAAAAATACTTTGTTGCCCCCCCCCCCAAAAAAAAAGACGCTTTGTTGCAAGCAAAGGGAAGAGCAAATCCAGAAAGAAGCAAAGATGTTCATGCCAGGGAAAAGATGACTGTGACTATCTGGTCATCAAACTGTTCAAAGAGGTGCTCAATGAAAAAAAAATTGTTTTAATTAAAAAAAAAGAAAAGAAAAAGAAGAACTGCTCAATGGGAAAACCAGGCTTCCAGTTCCCCAATGCCAGCGAGGCCAGGAAGCCATGGGGTGGTTAGCGGTGCTCTTAAAGAAAGCGGAGACAGAGCTTTCTGCAGAGACATCAGAGGCGCTGACGAGGGGGGGAAATCTCAGGAGCCAGGTCCCAAAGGGGGAAATGTCACACTGTCTTTATGTGCAAGCCTCGTCGGTGTGGCCTGGAGACCCCCGGAAGGGCTCAGAGGTATCCAGTCCTGTCGTGCCTGGTAAGGAAGTCAATCGTTACATTTCTGCAAGTCTTTGTTCTTGAATCTGTAGTGACCAGAACACAGTTCTTTGGAGAACAGGGGCTGCGTCTTCGTTCCCTTTGGGCGCTCCAAAATGCATTGCTGTGATACGGATAAAAGCAGGACACTACTCCAAGCAAAGACCTCAGTTCAAATCCCGACTCCGGGGATCCCTGGGTGGCTCAGCGGTTTAGCACCTGCCTTTGGCCCAGGGCCTAATCCTGCAGACCTGGGATTGAGTCCCACATTGGGCTCCCTGCAGGGAGCCTGCTTCTCCCTCTGCCTGTGTCTCTGCCTCTCTCTCTCTCTCTCTCTCTCTCTCTGTCTATCATGAATAAATAAAATCTTTAAAAAAAAAAAGCAAAAACAAATCCCAACTCCACCTTTTGCAGAGGGAATGTCATTGCCTCCCAAGGACCTGTCACTGTTGCCTCCCCTGCCTATTGGCCCACAGGCCCTGATTTTGCCACACTGCTACGAGCACCAAATGTGAGAGTAACTGTTTCTTTCTCGTCCTCCAGCCACCTTGGGCTTTACCAGGTAAGAATTCTGATAATGCCCATTTCACAGATGAGAAAAGTGAGGTTCGAGGTACTGAGAGGTCAGGTGCCCGCAAAGGTACAGCCAGCCGTCAAGTGTCAGAGCAGGGATGGAACAGCCAAAGAGGTTGACCAAGGGGTGGCAGGATGGTGGACAAGGGACATTTAACCCAGCCTGGGAATTAGGGAAGGCTCTCGGGGTGCGGAGAGATCTCAGCTTAGGATCAGAGAGATGAGAAGGCGTGGGCACAGGTGTTCCTGAAGGATGTCCCAGCTCCCACAGCTGGAGAGGCGGGCAGGGCTCAAGGCTAGTTCCACCGGCCATGCAAAGGAGAAGTCCAGCCGCCAGGGCAGGCCTCCCTGGGCTTGCCTTACATGATAGCATCCTTCCTAGGAAAGACCAAACCAAGACCTACGCAGCCCCCACTCAACTCCTCCTTCGTCCCCTCCTCCCCATAGCGGACCTCTTGCCTTTTTTCCACATAGTTACTTATTTTCCTATGTTTCTACCTGTTGCTCTAATTCCAAAGGGCACCCCCGGTCACACTTTAACATCTGGAAAGAGATCGTGTCTGAGCACCCACAGCATCATCTTGCCCGTAAGGCTCTGTAAACTTCCTTTTCTCATCCCACGGCATTTCTTGATCTTTTATCCGCATTACTATATTCTCTTTACAGACTACATGATCTTCCAAAGGACAGACATACCACACGCAGACGCTTAGCCATATTTCCACCCATGAGCGCTGAGGCTGTAGCTTATTCGCCACTGTTACAACATGGCCTAGAAACCTCGGGTCCCTTGGATATGAATTTTGTTTGTTTCTTTGTTTAAAGCATGTACCTGGCTTTCAACAGGTACCCCAAGAGATGCTGAGACCCCAGGTGGCCTCTGCCCCCCTTCACCCCCCCCCGCCCCACCACACAGCTGTGTATAAATCACAGCGAGACTTTCCTCCTGGACTCAGCCTCTGGATCCCATTATGTCCCCAATCCCTTTGCTTCCATCCCCCACCATCTCCTCTCTCAAGTCTGCACCAGGCATCATGGGAGGGCCGGTTTTCATTTTCCTTTCATTTCTCTGCAAACAGCTGGGGACCCAAGAGAGGCCCAGAGACCCAATCTTGTGATTTTTCCAACCTAACCTCCTCAGAGGACAAGCAGGCCAGGCCTCTGACCCTCGGTCAGGCTTCTGCTACAACCATGCTGTGTTGGGCCAGGCATTTGACCTCTCCGGGTCTGGTGTCCTTAGCTTAAAATGGTCAGTCTGGCCATCTTCCTGGCTCTTAGCAGATGCAGCTGAAGTAAGGCATGGGGAGGACCCCAGGTATTGCAGGTAGAAGCACTTTCTGTGCTGTCTCTGGATCACCCCACCCTCCATCCTACCGCTCACCTCTGCTACTGCTATTACTCCTTGTAATTCAGATCTCTGATGCCCAGTTGGAAGAGGCAGCGTAGGACGGGGGACTCTGAACCCAGGAAACAGGTGAGGAGCTTCTCTTCTGGCCTGCCATAGCCTCGGTCTTAGCACACCCACATTACACTGGAATTTTACTGCATGTAGCAGCCTCCTTACAGGGTACAAACTGCCTGGATCCACATCGCAGGTCTACCCATTATTGTGCAAGCGTTGGTAACTTACCCAACTTCCCTGTGCTTCCGTTCCCTCATTTGAAAAGTAAAGGGGAGAACAGTTCCTGCCTCATGAGATTGTCGTGAAGACTGGGCGAGCTAATAGATGTAAAGCACCCAGGACAGCGTCTGGCATGCAGGGACTGTCCCATAAACATCGACTGCTCCTCTTACTGCCCTTCAACTGCTCCATTGAAAGCTGCCTCCGCCACCCTTCCTTCTGTGACCCTATGTCATTCCCTTTGCTACACTTCCTGCTATTTGAACCAAGTGTACGCTTATTTATTCATTCATTCCTACGCTCTGCGTGGGCAGGCACCACACCTGCCCTGTCATGTTCTATGCCCAGTGCTGAGTGAAATACATATGTACTAAGCAAATAACCGAGTCTCCAGCAGTTAGCTCCATTTTACAGATGAAAAGCCTGAGGCTCAGGGAGGTGTTATGACTTAATTGACATTAACTGAGCTCCTACTATGCACAGTGCACCTCTGCTAGGTGCTTTTTTTTTTTATGTGCTCTCATTTCATCTCAGAGCACCCTGTTAATGAAAGCAGAGGATGGCCCAGAAGCCACACAGCTGGTTAGATGTGAGCTCTTATCTCTGATGGGACTGTCCCTACTCCTACCCCTTGTCACAAGTGGCACATCTCAGCCTGGTGCATCAGCACATCAAGGATTGGCTCAGCCCTGGGAATGTGATCCAATCTGGTCAAACGAGAAGTCTACCTGGAAGATCTGCAGACTTTTGGGAAGGAGAGAGCCTCCTCCTGCTTGAGTGGCTAAGACTGGAGAGGGTTTATTGAAAACAAGACCCAAATAAAGGCGAAGCCCAGAGAGGAGAAGAAAGAAATTGAGTTTCATTCTCTGGATCCCAGCACACTTGAATTTTTCAGTTATTTGGACTGGGAATTCCTTTTTCCTGTTTAAACGGGGATGATTTGCGTTCTACCACAGGACCCCTGGCTGATACAGCTAGCCTGGTTGTTTCTAGATCGTGGCTCTTTTTTCAACAGGGTGCTGAATTTGATGACTCTCTCCTCCTCCACCAGAAATAATTCCAGTCCCTGGCCAAGGAATCAAACCCGTAACATCCTCAGAGCAAATCTGGGAGACAAAAACATCCAAGCAAGACGGATTTTTAGTGGGCGCTGCTTGGGGTTTCTTGCAGGAAAAGAGTTCCTCCCCAAACACCCCCACTGGGATTTGTCTAGGAGGCTGGCTCGGAGAACATGCTGCTTTGACAACTGTCCTCTCTGCTGTGTGACCCCACCGGCAGGTCCTCAAAGGAATAAAACGTCTTCACATAATAAAAGAGCTTGGACAAGATTCAAAATT
The DNA here is from genome assembly GCF_053574225.1 of Canis aureus. Classification (NCBI taxonomy): domain Eukaryota; kingdom Metazoa; phylum Chordata; class Mammalia; order Carnivora; family Canidae; genus Canis; species Canis aureus. Next base: position 44,256,203 of record NC_135618.1, read on the forward strand.
CATTCCGGGGATAAAGAGATTCTGAGAAAAGTCTCCCTCTGGGGGTGGTGTGCGGGGAGCATGCGGTCTGAAGGGGCAGTCCGCTCTCTTTCTTGGATGATATCACGGTAATAATAGCAGCTCCCACTCCAGGCGCAATTACAGAGGCCAGGCACCACTGGAGCTCTTTAAATACGCCTCCCATTCCATCCTCGCCATATTCTTATGAAGAAAAGTGACAAATACCCTCACTTTGCCCTTAAGGGAACTGATGCTCAGGGAGACATAGGAACGCATCCCCGGCCGCACGCCTACTTGGCGGTGAAGCTCGGGCTTAGACCTGGTTCTGAAACTGAACGGGTGAGAACAGACTCTGGATGTGTTTCTCAAAATCCTGGCACACACAAGGTCGCCAGCATTATTAAGTTTCACAAAGAAGCCAGACAAATGCCAACTATACTTAGTCATCCGGTTTACCCATAGATGTGACAAGGATGCTAAATGCCAGCACCCAGACCAGCAAAGGGTCAGTGCTCCAGAGATGGGACCGCATCTAACAGAGACCGGAAGGAACAGTAAAGGCTAGTGTTTATCGAGCACCTACTATGTGTATTTTTTACCTTAGCAGCTCTGGCTCCCTGGTTAGTCTCCACTTTCATGCAACACAGAGATCCCACAACAACCAGGCACTGTGTGAGGTCCCAGGTGAGGTCAATCTTTTCAGCCAACTGGTTTATGGAATTCTGAGCACACCCCCCTCGTAGTTTTGACATTTCATTTTAATAGACGTGGGAAGTGAGTCTCAGAGGTTAAGAGTGCCTGTTGTATGATCACAGAGGGCCCGGGAAGGATCTGAGCAGGTATCTGATACCCGTCTCCCTCACGTCTAGGGCAGGAACTCTACATTATTCTTGAAACATGCTCTGAGAACAACCCACATTGATTGCAGTCAGCTTGGGGCTGAGGACAGAGTTCATGGCACATCCACCCTCCCTCGGCTCCCGCATAGGTCAAGTGCCTTGGGGACCTCTCCTGCCCTGGGACCTTACGCAGTGGTGTAGCAGGTGGATGGTATCCGCTCAAGAGAGCCAACTGCTAAGTTTATAGGAATTTGGGGAGCCACTTGACATGATGTTGATAGCTAGAAGCTAAGTTCCAAGCACTGTGCTAGGCACTTGGGAATCAGCCCAGAACAGGACAGACAGGGTGGCCCCGGGGAAGGGGCTGCCCTCTGCCCCAGATTGCCTTTCTTGAATCATTCCATTTATGGCATCCCTGCTGCTGCCAGGTGCTCCTGCTAGGCCCTGAAGATACAAATCAGGCTGACACGGGGTGTGCCTTCGGGTCTGCGGGCTCAGACCTCCTCTCTTTTCAGCATTCAGCTCTGCAGGCTGGTTTAGGCATCTCTTCCGACCCCCCTCCTCACTCCCTCACACTGCTCGTCACTCTGAAACGTGACTGCACATTTCCACATCTGTCTCCACAGCTAGTCTGTGAGCTCCTGGAGGGAGGGCACGACCTGGGTCTTCATCATCAGCCCGGTGCCCGATGCATACAGAGCCTGCGATCAACGTTTGTTGAATGAATCCAAAACCGCACTCCAGGATAGGTAGGTAAGGCGGGGTGCAAAGAGAGGCTTGGCAGCTGCCTCCATCTCCACTCCCTCCTCCCTGTCCCCCCCCCCCCCCCTGCTCCTGGGAGAAGCGCTCCAAAACGTGTCCAGACCCGGGATCCTCCTGCGATCCCCACCCTCCCGGACTCACTGAGAAGTTGCCGGCTGGAGTCGCTGACGGTCACGTTCTCCTGCCAGAAGGGGTTCATCAGCGGCACACACGGGCTCTGGACTGGATGGGGCGGAAGAACCGGTGGGTGCGGGCCTGGAGGTGGGACCCCAGCCCGGGGACTCCATCCACCCCGGGAGGGCGGGGCGCGCGCGCGGGGACCCGAGCAGCTCCGAAGCCCTCCTCCCCCCCGGCCCAGGGCCCAGGCCCCCCCACCCCGCCCCGTTTTGTGCTCTGGGGCTCCGGGGCAGGGCCGCGAGCCCAGCAACAGGTGCAGGCGGGCGCGCAGGGGGCCCGCGCGCCCCTTACCGCGGCAGGTGCGCCAGAGGCCGGAGTGCGAGCTGAGGGGTTCGAGCTGGCTGCGGTTGGCGGCCCCCGCCCGGCCCCGCGCCCCCGGGCCGCCCCGCTCCAGCCGCTCGGTGTCAATGATGTACCAGAAGTCCGTGCCGATGGCGGCCGCCAGGAGCACGAAGCTGAGCGCCCCGGCCAGCGCCGCCGCGCCCGCCAGCATGCCCAGGTGCACCCGCATGGCGCAGCTCCTCCTCCAGAGCCTCCGCACCAGGCTGCCCGGGCCTCCGGCCTCCAGCCCTCCCTCCCGCGCTGGCTCCGCCCTCAGACCCTCACCTGCGCCCTCAGACCTGCACGCGCTCCTCCCGAACCGCTCCCCCGCGCCCAAGCCACCGCCGCTCTCCGACCCCCTACCTGCGACCTCAGACTTGCACCTCCGCCTTCAGATCCCCATCTGAGCACTCATCCCTCCCCATGCACCTCCACCTGGTCCTGCAGCCCTCCATCCCCACCCCCAGCCTGTCCCAGACTCTCCACCCTCGGATGGCCTCACTGCTTTCCCGGAGCCGCTCCCCGCTCCCTGCCCGGCAGGGACCCAGCCTGCCCTGCCTCTCCCTTGCCGCCCTGAACCTCCCCCCTGGCTGCTCTCCCCACACCACCTAGACTCCCCCATCCAGCCCCGCCCTTCCAAGGCTCCCCCTCCCCCGCGGAGTGTGGCCTGCGCCCCTCCTCCTGGAGCCCAGCACCCAGAGGGGGCTGGAGTTGTTCGAGCTGTGCTGCTGGACAGCACCTTCCCGCAGCCTGGGGGAGCGAGACAGTGGGGCCTTGCGCTCTGACAGCCCCACCTGGGGTTTAATCTTCAGCACCCCTCTTCCTCCATCTCCAATTACCCTTCCTCCAAAATCCACCTGCAGTTGATATTTCTAGGTTGACTACAGAGGCAAAAGGCAGATGGGATTTTCATGAAAGTTCTTTAAAGCCATGGGCTAGGCCCAGTGCTCGGAGTCTATCACCTCTACTACCTCTTTGGTAGAGATCTCCACCACTGCCATCATCATCGTCACTAGCATCACCATCATCATCTCCACAACTGCCGTCATCATCATCACTAGCATCACCATCATCACCATTATCACCATCACCGTCGTCATCATCACCATCATCCTTATCCATCTCACCACCTTCTTCACCATCGTAAGACCTTCCATTCCTTCAAGAAATACTTCTTCAGTGCCTACTATGTGCCAGACACTACAGCTTGTGTAGAGAATATAGGCATGAGCAACGCAAACACGGCCCCTGCCATTAGGAAGTGCATAGTGTGGGCTTCTCAGCCTTTTCAAAGCAGGACACAGAGAGAAAACAATTATATTTGCATGACACACAGGTGTCCATGATGAGGATTCTAGGTGCTGGAGATGACGCTCTTTGGGACCTTCAGCACCCTTGCGACACATTTGTAAAGAAACATTGTGCCAAGACTCAAAATTTGATTAATTGGACAGAGAATCATTAAACAAAGTGTCCTTTGGACAGGGTGCCATGAGAGAAAGTAACAGGAGGAGATTGTTCGGATTTGGAATCCAGGAAACGACATGGATGCTGAGACACAAAGGATGAAAAGGCATTTCATTCCTAGGGGATGACTTACATGAAAGGTTTGGTATATTCTAGAAAAGCCAAAAGAAGAGTAATCAGGCTAGAACATAGCAAGAAAGGAGCAAGTAGAGGGAAATGAGATCGGGGTACGAGTAGGGGCCGGGTCCTGTCGGTCTTGAGGTCGTGATAAAGCATTTGGATTCTAGTAGAAGCCACTGAATAGGTTTGAGCAGAAAGGTGAAACTTTAATTTACACTTCCCAAAATGTCACTCTCCATACTGGCTTTAGCATGGAGCACAGAGTATAGGGAGGCACGAAGGCCAGCAAGGAGGTCAATTAAGAGGACGTAGCCATAGAAACAGCGAGAGCCGCCAGTGGCCTGGGCTAGGGTGGTGACCGCAGTGCATAGACAGTGTAGTGGATAGAGTATTTTTAAAATTGAAGAGGGTAGAAGTGATAGGACTTGGTGATAGACTGGAGTTGAGAATCCTTTTCCTTGTGCCTTTATTCTCTAATCATCACTGGCATCCTCGCCTTCATAATCAGCCGCATCGGCACCCTGGATAAAACTATCGCCAGCAAGAACATATCCTCGCCTTGATCGTGCACACCATTGCACTCCATCGCTCCTCGCACCACCACCATGATTAGGATTGATCTTTCCCATAACCGTCACCACTGAAGGCTTTGCTTTCGACTCCATCCCACTGTCGCCCTTCTCCTTGCTGGCAACATCATCAAAACAGCGCTCAACTGTTCCATCAGCCCTAGGAAGCCAAGACGAAGGGGAAATTCAATGAGGTTGGCCCCGGGACCACCAAGGACGTCTTTAAAGGTGAACCTCTTCTTTCTCTCGGCTGTTTTTCTCTCTCTTGGCTTCACTCTAACCCAGGCTCTCATTTGTTGGACCCCTTCTCATTTGTTGCCTTTCACAGATTGGCAACCCCGACAAGAAGAAAGAATCCCATTTTCAGTGGTGCAAGTCAGATTTCCAAAACTGAAGCTGGTAGCTCCAACTCTGACCAGTCTCTTTAGGTGGGAGGGATAAAATGGACAGGCTGGCCAGGTCGAGATCACCTGCCCACTCCCGGAGCTAATGTAGGGTGGATCCGTCTCGCTCCAACATTTGAGCTAAGGGGTGTCAACGGTCATCAAATGTAGCGAATACAAACAGAGGGGACCCAGTCAAATTTGAATTTCAGATAAATGATGAATGGATTTATAGCATAAATACGTCCCATGTTATATCTGCAATATACCTATACCCCAAAAAATGTTTTTGTTATCCAATCTAAGTTCAAATTTAACAGGGTATCCTATATTTTTTCTGGCAAACCCAGCTGGCACCCCAAAAGAAAACCAAGGTGCCATTACTAGAATTAGGAGAAGGGGTGAAGGCAGACCAAAACAGGAGATGCCCCTACCCACACCCGGCCTGCGCGTGTGCCTCCCCCAGGTCCCGCTTCTCTCACCTACATCACGAGGACTTCTTCCAGGCGCCTCTGCAAAGATAACCTTGTTGGTCTTGAACATTCTGTTTTTCCTGAGGATTTTAATATAATCTACGTAATCATGCTCAGTCACTCTTGAAAAACACAGACAGTAATTTTTTCAATAAATATGGAAGCACATGAAACGTTGGATGCTATCATTACTCAGCCAGTCAACTGAAAAGATATGATAAAATCGGAAGACTCCTGAGGCGGAATCCAAACAAGCCACAGCATTGAGAATTAAAGCCACAGTGGGCACCATGCTGGGTCCTGGAGTGGCAGAGAACAATGTCTGGATGGGGGTTCCACAGGCTGGTTTTGAGTCTTAAATTAGCGTCTGACAGGCTCTGGGAGCCCAGAAAAGTTGCTTTCTTTCTCTGAGCCTCAGTTTCCTTAGCTGTAAAATGGGGATGCTCATACTAGAAGTCCCTGAGGGGGCACTTCAAGGATGGGATGAGCGTGCGCTGATGATGGGGATAAAAGTGCTTTGTCACTTCTGCAGAGGTAGACCAACGTTATGACTATTAAAACATGGGGAAAGGGGACACCTGGGTGGCTCAGCAGTTAAGGGTCTACCTTCAGTTCAGGCTGTGATCCTGGGGTCCTGGGATTGAGTCCCACATCGGGCTCCCCATAGGGAGCCTGCTTCTCCCTCTGCCTGTGTCTCTGCCTCTCTCTCTCTGAGTCTCTCATGAAAAACTAAATAAAATCTTTAAAAAAAATGGGGAAAGCATTTGGAGGCAGGGTAGGGGGCGTGGGCTTTAAGAATGTAAGGAGGAGTGCCTGGGTGGCTCAGGTCATGATCCCAGGGTCCTGGGCTCCCTGCTTGGTGGGGAGTCGGCTCCTCCCTCTCCTTTCCACCTGCCACTTCCCCTGCTTTCTCTCTCTCTCTCTCTCTCTCAAATAAATAAAATCTTTTTTTAAAAAAGAATGTAAGGAGGAAATACTTAAAAAGAAAGAGAAGGAGGGCAGAAAGGAGAGGATGCCAGGACGTCAGGAAGAAAGGCTACCTCTCTCTCATTCTGAAGCACCAGGCGCCCTGAGAAAGGAGACCTGCTTTAATGAGTGAGCTCCAGTCCGTGCAGCTCTGCAGCCCTGAGGCCCCTGTTTGCCTCACCAACCTCACCTACCCAGGCCTCGAACACGTGAAGTTCTTTCCTGGCCCTGGGCCTTCACACATGCTGCTCCCTTTAACTGGGACACTCCAAGCTCCACTGGGGTTTTTTGGTTTTTGTTTTCTTGTTTGGGCTCAGAAATTACTTCTTCAGGAAGGGTTTAGCTAACACCCCAGCTTAGCCTAAAGGCTTTTAGATGATGTGCTGACTCGGGGGTGCTGAATGCCCCTCCGTACCCACTCCGGGATGCAGCTTCCCAGCTCAGGCCTGCAGCATCCGAACCACACACCCCAGCGCCTCTCCATGTATGGGGGTGTGGGGGGGGAGAAGGCTGGAATTGCTGGAGAGGGAAGGCCCCCAGGAACAGCCACGGGGCGGGGGGTGGGGGGTTGGAAGATAAATAGCCCCGGCTACTTCACCCCTTGGAGGAGGACAAAGCTCTGAGGTTCTCAGTGCAGACGAGCCCAGCTGCCCACCGCACCGCCCTGTTCGATGGTACGGCCTGTGATGATTTCTTCCTTCTCCACCCTAATGCCCCCACTTGTAGCAGTGTGTCCTAGGATCACCCCCCAAATAAAATCACTTGCCCTCAAATCCCCATCTCGGGGTCTACTCCAAACTGAGACACGCATGGAGACTCTCCAATAGTCATTAATGATTAATGAGGAAGCTATGTGCTACCTGTCTGCTGGCTCCTGTGAGCATTCAGGCAGCCTGGTAGGTCCTGTAGGATAGCTCATCCCACATCATCCTGATCTGACTCCCTCTTCACACTTCTAGACACCGTTTGGCCAGTGGTGACAAAAGTCTGGCTGATAAGGTAGGAGTACAGTCTGTTGGGAAGGGAACACCCAGGAAAAACAAAAAGACCTTGGGAGGAGAAGGCTTTTGGTCCACCTGGAATACAGATGGGATATCTGGAAGTACAGCAGCCATCTTGCAACCATGGGGATAATAAACCTCCTCATGGGTGGCAAAACCGAAGCAGAGTCTGAGTCTCTGCCAGGATTGCTGAACACCTGCCCCGTCCTTCAATGGCCTATCACCAAAACACTGTGAGAAGATAAAAATAAGCCCCAATCTGCTTAAGCCCCCATTTTAGGGTGCCTGTGTTTGCAACTGAATGTATCATGAACTGGTGTAGACGGGGATTGTGTTGGTCCTATCCAGTGCATATTGTTGGCTTTTAGGTTAGTGCGTAATACACAGTAGATGTGTAATGAAGATTTGTTGAGTTAATAGATGAATTCTGTCCAAATTTTCTCCCTGCAAGCACAGAGCTTATTTTGTGGGGCAAACCCATAAGGAACAAACTCAGGGCTATCGACATATAGCCAGAGTATCTGTGCAGTTATTAAGATTGCAGCACTAGAGAGAAATGGTCTCTGTTATTAAGCCTCATGAGATCGTGGTGTTCTACTGGCCACTTGGACTCCATAGGCTTGACCCGTTTCTACCCATTTACATGCAAAGCCTCCATCTGTCCATGAGAGACACCTAGAAGAGCTGGCTGCCACTCTTCACGTCCTATATGAGGAAATTAGCTTAGAATGAAAAGGGATCAGTAACCCACGGGTCTAATTTCCCCCATTAGACCCCTGGCACGGCACCAAGAGATGAAAGCAGGCTGCCCTTTCTCCATCTCTGGAAACATCTTTCCCAAATCAGAATAAAAATCTCTCGGTGGCCAGAGAGAAGCTGCTTCCAGGAGCAATGTGGTAGGGAGAGCACTAGGACCAGAAGCCAGTGCGTCTCGGTCTCAGCACGGCCAGCCTGCTGAACAATCTGGAACTGGTTACTTCCTCTCTCTGAACCTGGGCTTAAGTCCTCTTCTGGAAATCTCTTTCAGCAGCAGCTTCCGTGCCGAACTGTTACAACGTGGCAGGCACATCAGGTGTGCTTCCTTTTAGACTCCTCACATCAATTTTATCAGAGAAACACACGGTCCCAACCTTGTAATTGTACAATCAGTACACACATGCACAAAAAAAAAAAAAAAAAAAAAAAGAAAGAAAAAAGAAAAAGAAAAAACCTATACAGAACTAATTTATACAATTCAGTGAGTTTAGATATTTGTACACACTTGCGTTACCTGTCACCACAATCAAGGTAATGAACATATTCATCACCTTCATGTGTCCTGTGGGTTTTTTGTTCCTCGTTTTTTTTTTTAAGATTTATTTATTTATTCATGAGAGACACACAGAGAGAGAGAGAGAGAGAGGCAGAGACACAGGCAGAGGGAGAAGCAGGCTCCTCGCAGAGACCCCGATGTGGGACTCAATCCCGGGACCCTGGGATCATGCCCTGAGCTGAAGGCAGACAGATGCTCAGCCGCTGAGCCACCCAGGCGTCCCTTTTTGTTACTGTTTTGTTTTTGTTCTGTGGTAAGAATACTTAACCTGAGATCTACCCTCTTAATGAATGCTAATCCCATCTGGGAACATCCTCATCCTTCAGACACGCCCAGAAAAAGATGTTTAGTCAGTCCAGTGGACACATATAATTAATTGTCGGGTTGGGGGGAGGGTGGGGATGAAGGAGTAAAGGGGCATGAGGTCATTTGGGGGGATGAAACAAATGTTCTAAAATTGCATTATGGTGATGGTTGCACAAGTGCGTAGATAAACTAAAAGCCATATATGTTTTATATATCTATTATTCATATATTCAGTGCATACACACCTGTATATATATATATGCAAATATATGTGTGCAAATTTGTAAAAAGCCACATCAGACTTGCCCAGGCCTGAACAAAAGGAACAAGGAGCTGCAGGTGGAGAGGGTGATGGCTGGGGTGATGACCAGAACCATAGCAATCGCAACGGCACCGCCTGTGGGAAGTGGATGTCCGCCAGGTGCCAGGCACTGTGGCTCCGCTACCTCACCTCAGAGACGTTGCCATCCTGGGAGGTGTTGAGGGTGTGGAGGTGGGGAGTCCGCGATCAGCCCTCGGGCTCCGGAGGCGGGCCACCGGGTGCAGACCATCCCTGCAGCCCTTCCTAGCCCGGGACTTGGGCAAGGTCCAAAGCCTCCCCAAGCCTCAGCTTTTCCATCCGTAGAGAAGGCATAAGAGGCCCCCGACCGTGGGTTCAGGCGGACATGACCTGTAATCAGGCACGGGAAGCTCTGAGTCCCAGGTAGCCCATGAGAGCGGCCGGTGACCTTTAGCTCCGGCTATAAGCCTGGGTCCCTGCTTGATGAGACATGCACAGAGGCTCAGAGTTTGACCCAGCGAGGCCACACAGCTAATAGGACACGAACTTGCTGTTCCAACCCAGACCCAGACCCAAACTCGAGGCTGTTCCCACTACCCACCCAGGTATGAATCTAAACAATTAGGTCTGACACCTCCGCCTGCCCCAGCCCTGCCCCAAGAGCATCTATCTCTCTGGATGATTAATGCCGGAACTGCCACATCAGTGCCCAGCAGGAGCCTCCAGTCAGCTCCCCGCAGCCCCCCAAAAACAGGGCATGCCAAGGCCATACTCAAAATTTGCTGATAGGGATTCTGAACAGTACAACATGTAGGTCTGGAACCAAGCAGATCTCCAAGGTCACGTTCCCTGGAACGGCCTGCTGCTGGGGCCACTGTCCCTCGCCTTCCCAGCCAGGACTTGAAGGGAGAGACCGTGAGAGGGGACTCTATGCTCCGGCTCAGCAGGGGCTGGGAGAAATCACAGCATCAGCCCACATATCTTACAGAATGAAAGGGGGGGGGGCCAAAAATAAGGGTACAGTCACTCAAGCCCTCGCAGAAGACACAAAGAGGGCCACCTCTGGTCAGCCTAGCAAGTTCTCATTTGCTGAGCAGCGACTGTGTACCAAGCACTAAAGAAAGAACAGGAATAGGACAAGGTCCTCTTCTTCTTCTGAGACCCCCACAGTGTCCTGGGGGACACAGAAAAGGGAACGAATGCATGCCACACGATGTAGCCAGCAGTGTGGCATCTTCTCCCCTCTCTGAACCTCTGCCTCTGTCTTTACACTCTCTCCCTCTGACCCTCCTGCCCCCCCCTTATAAGGACACTTGTGATCACATGGAGCACACCCAGAAAATGCAGGAAAATCTCCCCATCTTCATTCGAGACCCTTCACCTAACCACATCTGTGAAGTCCCCTTCATTGTGGAAAATAATATGGCCACAGGTTTCAGGGATTAGGACGTGGAAACTTTGGGGTCCCTGGTTCTGTCTAGCACAAGCCCTAATAAGGTGGGGGCTGACCATCACCCCCATGTTAGAGATGCAGAAACCGAGGTTCGGTTTATGAACACTGACGTAATTTATCCAATGTCTCAAAAGGGGAAGGGATTTGAACCTGGGTTTACCTAGCCCCTAAGAGTACATAAGTTCTGGTGTCCACTCTGCTACAAAAGACAGTGGGAAGAAATCCCCAGCAGTCAATGAAAGACTCTTCGAGAAAGAGGAGACCCCAAGTCCAGTGGCACCTGTAGGGCATCCTGGGTCTGAATGGGCACCACGGCTCCCCAGGGCGTCATCCACGCATGCAAGATGGGGGAAAGGAGCTTGGTAGCCGTCTCCCCGAAGTTCCAGATCATCACGACAAAAATAGTAGCTGAGCTGGAAGCTTTAACCATCCACCCAGTTATCTCTACACAGGAACTTAATTTGAATATTTGGACCCTCTACGAGCATCTCCCATCTGAAAAAAAAAAAAGAGAGAGAGAGAGAGAGAGAGAGCAGAATTGATGTCTATTAAGGTAAGTGCATTAACCACCCTCCCTATATCCTTCCATTCGTCTCTCAGGCCCCGGAGTTCTATTCAGAAGCATTTTTCCAGTATGAAGAAGGATCTCATTTCTACAACAGCCGGGGGAAATAAGGTGTCTAGACACAGGCCAGACAAGCCTGGCCTTCCCCAACCTCTGCTGTTACTCAGTCTGAGTAGAAGCCCTTGGAGAAGTTGCAGTCAGGGACTCCTGGGGCCGTCCAGGCTGGGAAGGAGTGGAAATGGTTAGTATAAAAATAGTACGTAACCTTTTTTCTTTTTTAATCTTGGGAAAAAGGAAGAAAATAAAAGTCGCCTATTACCCCATAGCAGAGCAAGCTCTATTAATATGGGAAGCGGATTTCTTTCTCATCTTTTTTCCTATGAATAAAATAATGATAATGGCAATTATTAAGCTTACTCTGGGTGCAGGGTGCTGTTCTGAGTGTCTGCATCCATTGTCTCCATCCTCGTGGCAATTGCATGATGGAGGTGTCGTTATCATCCACAGTTCAAGGTGAGAAGAAGCAATAAAATGATAAATAGGGCCAGGATGGTGGACGGAGAGCAGAGGCTTTGCAGGCGGACCACCAGTTCTTTCGTTTTTCTAACTTTACATATTTCTTGTGTAGGTAAAATTGAGATACGTTGTGATTTGCACAAGCTTTAAAATTCAAAAAGCACAAAATGCCACACCATGCAAAGTCTCTCTGCCTCTCCTGATCGCAGCCACCAGGTCCCCTTCCCCAGAGGCAATTGCTTTGAGCAATTTCTTTGTATCTTTCCAGAGGTATTTCAGGCAAACAAATATGGTCTTGTACACCCATATATGCAAGTGCGTGGGCGTGCGTGTGCATTCCTTTTTACAAATAGTAGTATATTCCACACTTCTGTTTGTTAATGTAACAAAATATCTCACTGGTCACTACAAGTCAGTCGAAGGTGGGCTCTCACTTACCAGATGCATAGCACTGAGAAGCCCATTTCCTCCTTCATCCCATCATTGTGAGACGCAAATAATGCAGGTAAAACACTTAGCTAGAGCCTAAGCACTCACAATATGTAAGATATTATTATTAGAATTGCAATCATACTGCTTGTCGAGTCTTCTTTTCAACTCTAATTGTATCTCATCATATACAAAAGTAAAAGTGAACTTCAATCCTTACCGTGTGCCCCATATTAGAATGGGCTCTACATGGACCACAGATCTAAGCACAAATATCAAAGCTATAAACTAGAGAAGCAAGCACATGGGAGGAAGGCCTTGGGGCCTGAGCATAAGTAAGATTTTTCAGGCTGGACACAGCACCACTCATAAGAGAAAACCATGGTCCCCAGTGATACTACCCCCTGGTAATCCCACACACACATAACCCACTCTTTGTGAGCGGGGGCGGGAACCTCGACTTGCTCATAAACAATCAAACATGGGGCACCTGGGTGGTTCAGCGGTTGAACATCTGCCTTTGGCCCAGGGCATGATCCCAGAGTGATGGGATCGAGTCCCACATCGGGCTCCCCACATGGAGCCTGCTTCTCCCTCTGCCTATGTCTTTGCCTCTTTCTCTGTGTCTCTCATGAATAAATAAATAAAATCTTTAGAAAAAATCAAACACAGCAAAGTTGATGAAATGTCATTTCCATCATGAAGTTACCCAATATGTGGTTGGAATGTCCATCTTGCCCGCAGACTTTGTGTGTTTGCCTTCTCATCCTGCACACTTCGTGTCAGCAAGACCAACACAGCCAAAAACTGCACGTGGCTCTCTAGCTAACACCGGTGAGCCACTCACACCCTCAGCTCTAGAGGAGGTGAATTCTACCAACAACCTGAGGAAGCCTGGGATCAGACCCTTCCCCAGTCAGGCTTTCAAATGAGACCTTGGCCCTAGCCAACAATGAGGTTGTATTCTCAATCTAAGACAGACACACAGAGGACCCGACCAAGGTATACCTTGGTCTCCACCCCACAGAAATGGCGAGATAAAGAGATGTGCGCTCTTTCAAGCTGCGAAATGTGTGGTGTTTGTTACACAGCCACAGAGAGCTGATACAATCAGCATGTTTCCAGAAACCAGTTTGGTGCTGTGTGTTGAGGACCTCAACACGTACATGCTCTTTGATTCTAGAATTCCCCTTTGGGAAATAGCCAATTTCTCCAAAGAGCAGTACACACAAGGATATTCATCACAGGGTGCCTAGTCTGAAAAAAAGTATCAAACATTTAGTGAGGACCTGCTATATGCCAGGCACGTTGTGTGCTTTACTTGACCTAAGCCATGTAGCAATCCTGTTCTTATAATAATATTACACCCATTTTACATGACAGCTAATAAAGTCTCCGAGAGAGGAAGTGACTCACCAAAAAATGAATCAGACGATGCTCATTACATTCGTAGCACAGTGTCTGGCACTAGGCTAAGGGTTCAATAAATCTTACAGTGCTTGTGCTTATTTAGTTTTGAGTGGCAAAAACCTATCCCCAAATAGTCTAAGCTAAAAAGAGCTCGCAGGGCAGCCCAGGTGGCTCAGCGGTTTAGCGCCACCTTCAGCCCAGAACGTGATCCTGGAGTCCCAGGATCAAGTCCCACGTCGGGCTCCCAGCATGGAGCCTGCTTCCCCCCTCTGCCTGTGTCTCTGCCTCTCTCTCTTTCTGTGTCTCTCATAAATAAATAAATAAAATCTTAAAAATAAAAATAAAATAAAAAGAGCTCACAGAGTTGGGGAATTCAAAGAAGTGGCTGCTTCAGGTATGGCTGTATCGAGGAGCTGGAAGGCTATCTACCATCAGGATTCTGTCTTTATCAATCTATTAGTTCTGCCTACTTCTGTTTTTCAGGTTCTAGGCACATGACAGGCAAAGGCCCCAGACTTATTTCCTCCTGGCCTAGCAAACCTGGGAGAACTAGAGCATCGCTTTCCCCAAATCCATAAGCTCATCTCAGAGAAGAATCTGATTGGCCCTGATGGGGTCATATGCCCTTTTCTAGAAATACATTGCCAAGAGGTTATGGCTGTGTATGACCGGACATCCCAGATCACACAACCATCCTTCACGAGCATACGTGTCTTGACTCACTGTCCCTCCCAGAACCACAAGCATGGGACAGAGTGATCCCCGTGAGGAAGGAAGTGCTGCAGACAGAATGGGCATAGCCACCCCCACTGGCAAGGGTTGTTTCAGCATGAACATTGAGGCCAGACCACAGTCAGGCACCACCGTCAGCTCTGGAGCTCACACCACACCCCCATCTCTTACCTCCCTGCTCTCAAACTTCAGGGCAGCTCCAGAGTCAAGCCGAAGGCGGCTGTCAGCAGGCCTGGAAAACTGCTCCCAGGCCTGACAGCATGCGGTGAAAAGCAGCTCGTCGGAGAGTTCGGTGAATGAAACCAGCTGGATGCAAAGGTCAGAGCCGAGCAGAGCATCATGACAGGCCCCCCCAGGTCCTCGCACGCAACGGCCCGGTGCTGCTGACACCACTGGCGATGCAGCCAGCCCAGGGGAGGCCCTCTAGGAGGCTGTGGGGCTGGCCACTTCTCCCAGGTCGCCCCCAGATTAATGGAAATGGTTATAAATTGGCAATTATAGTGGTGGCTGAGATCTGTCTGAAGTGTGACTTCCAAGGAGAACAAGGACTGGGTCTCTGGCTGCCCCAGCACCCATGGACCTGGAGCTGGAGCTGGAGCTGGAGCTGGAGCTGGAGCTGCATGCAACATTGCATGTTCCTCGCATACAGAGGTTCGGTCCTCAGGAAACAGCCCACCCCCTCCATTTCCGACTAGGCTGACTTTTCCTGACACCCCGCCCAGTAGAGCCCCAGGGCTCGGGCCGCTCCCACGCCTCGCCTCGCCTCTCCTAACGGGAGTTATGACGGCCCGGCCCTGTATGTTAGCTGGCATGTTGTCTGTCCCTGCTGCCAGAGTATAAGCTTCATGAGGGTGGGAACGGTTGTCTCTTTTGACCACTGCTAAATAAATAAAGATTTTATTTATTCATGAGAGACACCGAGAGAGAGGCAGAGACACAGGCAGAGGGAGAAGCAGGCTCCCTGCGGGGAGCCCGATGCGGGGCTTGATCCCAGGACTCCGGGATCACGTCCTGGGCTGAAGGCAGATGCTCAACCGCTGAACCCCCCAGGCGCCCCTAGCCACTGCTTTATGCTCAGCTTACAGAACCTTCCGGACACCTCACATGCACTCAACATGTGCTTACTGCATGAAAAAGTACATTTCTTACGACCCGATCTCTATCAATTGTGAAAAACAAACACACAACAGAGGAGACCCAGAGATGTCCTGTTTTCTTGTTTCAGGAAAAAACGGATGAGAGCATATGAGAGCATATTCACCTGCAGAAACATTTGTGTAAGCAAACCACGTATTGGCCTGACCGGCCTGATGCCTTTAGCATTTGAGGTTAGCTGTGGAACCCTAGTCTTCAGTGAAAATCTAAAGAGAGCTGAGGTTTCCTATAAGCATCTATCTTATATATACATAAAGACTCAACCAATGTCTACTCAAGGGGCCAGAAAAGTAAATATTTGAGGCATTCCTGGCCGTATGACCTCATCACAACTGTTCCACTCTGCCACTGTAGCATGAAAGCAGCTGTAAACAGTTGCAAATGAGTGGACCTAGCTGTGTTTCAATAAAATTTTACTTCTCAAAGCAGACAGCCCCACTGGATTTTTGCTGGCTGGTTCTACATGAACTCTTCAGGGATTAAAGAGAAGAATCTGTGTTATAGAGCAACTATTATATATACCAGGTGGCAAAATAACTTGCCCAAAGTCACGTGGCTCATTAGCAAAGGTCAGGACTTGAATCCAAGACTCCAAAGCCCTGGCTTTTGTGGCCACATTGCACTGACTGCACTAGGATGGTTGTTGGTTCCAGTGATCCCCCTCCAGGTCCCTCAGCGCCTGTACACCCCTATCCCCACTGGCATTCCAGCCTCCCCCCACCCCCGCCCTGCGCCTGTGGAAGCCTGCTCATCCCTGACCGCATGCAACCTGCCCCATTTGCCTGCAGCCCTTCCGAGCAGCCCACCCTCCCTGGATCTCCCTCCCATCCACCCGCCCAGACAGCTGTCTTGCTGTTTCCTTCCCCCGGAGCTCAGTGCTGCTCTGTCAGCAACACATTTCCCTACCCGGGAAAGAAGAAATCGAAAATTTTGTTTTTGCACAAGCTGTCCTCTTCGCCTATGGCTAAAATCCCAGAGAACAGGAATAATAACCAAAGTCGTACATAAAGTCGATATATATTGAGCTGGCACATGAGCCGGCAGCTGATTAGGTGCTGGTTAGAAACTGGAGAGGCAGGAGGAAGAATGAAGAGCCATCTCCAGGAGTGGATGGAAGCAAACACAGACCCTCCTGCAGGAGCATGGAGTTCCCTTAATTCAGCCTGGCAAGGGAAGCGGGGAGACTCCAAAAGATGGGAAGCTTGTAGGAGCTCATCAATGGGAAAGTCACAAGGAAGGGCATTTCGGTGCAAAGGTCTAGAAGGAGAGCATGGTCCTGGTGAAACAGCCAGCAGCCTGGTGTGGCTGGCCACCAGGAGGGAGGGCTGTCTGTGGGCATCTGGGGTTTCAGGCTGCCCAGCACCTCTTCCCCCTTCTACACAGGAGCACCATACTTTCCACTGCACAGTCCTAGTGGGGCTGTCAGTCAAGGTGTCCCACCCCCTCACAGCAAGCTAGACCATTCAGATGCTCCCGTTTCTGGAATTTGCCTCAGGAACACAGAACACAATGAAGGAAAATGCTTGGGGGCATTGGGTTTACTCATTTCTAAGATGATGCCTCGCAGAAGATCCCTTTGCTTCTGTCTTAAATTTTCTGAGCCTCTCCAGCCCCTGTCCCTTTCAAGGCCTGGCTTCTCCAGCTTGTCCTTCCATTTGCTATGAGACCCCCCACATGCATTGTCACACCTTTTAACATCAATCAGCCATTGCTGGTTCCAGGGGCTTCTAACCAGGCCGTCCAAACTGGTGCCAAGCTGCATAGGGTCGGGCGGTCATGGGAGATAGTAGAGAAGGGATTGGACGATTGGACTTTAGAGTGATTGAGTCTGGTGTCAGAAATGCAAGGTGGGCAGTTACTGCAGAAATACAGGTGAGCAACAAGGTGGCCTGAACTGTGACAATGACGTTTGGAACCAAGAGGAGGGTTGTGGTCCAGCCCAATGCCAGAGATGTGCATCATTCATTCAATCACAAGCATTTCTCTAGCACCTGGCATTTGCCCACCTGCCTGCTTCTTGGTCATCTGCCACTTGTCTCCTGCAGTAGCTGCACAACAAACTACCCCAGAAGTTGACAGCACAAGTTAATACAATAAGCATTTGTTATCTCCTGTGAGTTGGGAATTTAAGGGAGGCCTCGGGGGTTCTGGCTCTGGACCTGTCTCAAAGCTGCAGCCAGGATGCCAGTTGAGGTTGTAGTCATCTGACGGCTGGACTGGGGCTGGAGAGTCTGCTTCCAAGACGGCTTGGTCACATGGCTAGCAAGTTTCTGATTGCTGCCAGGAAGGCTCAGTTCCTGCCACATGACCTCTCCATGGTTGAGCATCTGCACGACATGGCAGCCAGCTTCCTGGAGCAAGTGATCCCAGACAGAGCAAGCAGGAGCCTGCGATGCCTTCATGACACAGTCTTGGAAGCCACACATCTGCTGCTTTCTATTCGTTATAAGTAAGTCACGAATCTACATGCGAGGCAGGAAGGGAGGCACATCAAAGAATTTATGGACATATTTTAAAACTACCACAAAGTCACAATACTGCTCTTCCTCCACCTGCCATCTCTATGGGATACTCAGGCAACTCAAGCAAATAATAACAAAAGCCCCCATCTGCTGAGTACCTACTATGTCCCAGGACTGTGTTGGCTTACTAGGGCTGCTGTAACAAAGTGCCACAAATTGAGTGGCTTAAACAACAGAAATTTCTTCTCCCACAGTCTGGAGCCTGGGGGTCTGAAATCAAAGTGTTGGCAGGGTGGGTTCCTTCGGAGGCTGGGAGGGATCTGTTCATGCCTCTCCCACTTTCTGGTGGTTTGCTGGCAACCTTTGGCATCCCTTGGTTTCTGCTACATCATCCCAATCTCTGCCATCCTCTATTTGGTGTTCTTTCTGTGTGCATGTCTATCTCTTTCTCCAAATCTCCCCTTTTTCTGAGGACACTAGTCATATTGGATTAGGGCCTACTCTCATGACCTCATTTTACTTTGATTATCTCTGTGAAGACTCCCCATCTCCAAACCAAGTTACACTTGGAGGTCCTAGGGTTAGGACTGCGGTATATATTTTTTAAGGAGGACACACAAAAAAAACCTGTGATAGGCTCTGTCCTAATTCCTTATATATTTAAATTTTTTTCTCCTTGGGGCTCCTGGGTGACTCAGTGGGTCAAGCATCTGCCTTTGGCTCAGGTCATGATCTCAGGGTCCTGGGACGGAGCCCCACATCAGGCTCTCTGCTCACCAGGGAGCCTGCTTCTCCCTCTCCCTCTGTGCCTCCCCCTGCTTGTGCTCTCTCTGTGTCAAATAAACCAAATCTTTAAAAAGAAAGAAGACGAGGGGACACAGACATGGAGGCAAATTCCACATGAAGACAGGAGCAGAGACTGGAGGGACGCACACCTGCCAGGAAGCACCCAGGGCGGCCAGTCACCACCGAAGCTGGGAGAGAGGCAGGGAGCAGATCCTTCCGGCAGACTTCAGAGGCCCCCAGGACAGTGAGGGAAGGAATTTCTGCCATATAAGCCACCTAGTCTGAGGTCCTTTCTTGCAACAGCTCCCAGGAAACTCCTCCACTCAACCACAGAGGCTGGATTCCCCTTGAGCCCTCCCATGCCGGCCCTGTTCTGCCTCTCTCTCTCTCTCTCTCTCTCTCTCTCTGCAGGTTCAATCACATGCATGTGAGTTCTCATCTCTGGGTCTGCTTTCGAGAGAGCCTGACCTAACACAGCTTCAAATTTCTGAAACAATTTGCAGCCAGACTCTCCCCAGGCCAGTCCTCTGGGAGCTGAGTGACTGCAAGCAAGTGACTTCGCATCTCTGACCTGCAAAACAGGGCCAGCCTTGAACCTTCCCCATCAGGGGGCCTGGAGTATGTAAGCACGGGTATGTAAGCCTGGGCTTGGGTGCCATGTTCTGCACTGTGTGGTGGGAGCGGGGTGGGCAGTTCCCCAGGCAAAGCAACTAAACCCCCAGGCAGGCTCTCGAGGCACATTCTGGAAGATGAAGACTCTCCACGAGCCCCTGGCTGCTCGGTGGTGACCAGAATTGGTGTGTGAAGCGTTCCCAAGATAAAAGGAGCTGATGACGAACCATATAATCAAAGTGTATTTGTGAGATGTGAAGGCTCACGAAATATCTTAGGATAAAACAGAGAAAAACGCAAATTGGAGAGAGGGAAAGAAGATAGACCACAAAGGCCGAACAGCCTGCATTGGGACCCTAGAATAACAGTCCCCATTTCTGTCCCCAAGGGTGGTGCTGACATAGGGGGCAGCATTGCAAGGGAGAAAGCATTGAATAATCCTGCCCTCGGTCATCCAGAAAGAAGCCAGAGCTCAGCGAGGTTGCCCACAGTCTCCTGGGCGGGGGGAATCTCAACCCCAGGTCAGCTCCAGTCCAGAGCCTGGACTCCCAGCCCCTGCCTCCCTGATGCTGCCCAAGGTCCCTCCTGACCCTGCTTTTCTCCAGCCTCCAGCCTCTTCCATCTCCACCAAATTCAGCATTTCAAATCACAGGCATTTTTGGAGGTTCCTACTCAATACAGCTATGACCCCCAGAGGAATGATGGTGTCTCACAAACAAACAAGAAAGCGTCCCCATGTGACAAGCAATGGTCATCCATCAGGCCATCATTTTCCTGGATGACTGCCCACCTGCGCAGATTTCAAAGTGCCGCGAGGAAACAGCTAACTACAGCTCAAGCTGGGAGCATCTCTGCAGTTAGTTTTGGTGTATGAATGACGTAATGAAAAAGTACTCTGGTGGCACAGGGAGAGATTTAAATGCACTTCCTCCTAGACAGGGCTGGACAGAGTTTAGAATTTCACCTGCTAGGTGCATCCCTCTACTTGTCCAAGTGAAGTTGAGGCTGTTTGAACAAATTCATGGCATCTTTTTTGCTCCACGTGGGGCCAACACAGCTGAATACAACTGAAAGAGCAGATGTAAAGTTGCTGAGATGGAATCACCCCAATGTCCATCACCGTAGTGTGAATAAATAAATAGCAGTATATATTTTTTAAAGGTTTTATTTATTTACTCATGAGAGACACAGAGACTGAGGCAGAAACAAAGGTAGAGGGAGAAGCAGACTCCCTATGGGGAGCCCGATGCGGAATTCGATCCCAGGACCCCAGGATCACAACCTGAGCCAAAGGCAGATGCTCAATGGCTGAGCCACCCAGGCGTCCATAGCGATATGCTCTTTCCATGAAATATCATGCTGCAGTGAAAATGAGTGCCCTGCCCCACCTATGGCACAGACTAACCTTGAAGCACTGGGCAACAATACTCAAACGCAAAAGAATAGACAGTTTCGTATGAGTGTGTTTTAAGTCCAAGAAGGCAAAACTACACTATACTGAGGGTGTGCATGCACAAGTGGTAAAACTCTAAGGACAAACTAGTAACTGAGCACCTAAGTTACCCTCGTTACCTAAGTTACCTAAGTTACCTTCTGGGGGTTCTGGTAATGCATAGATTTTCACCCGGTAGTAACACGAGTGTTGGCTTTATAACTATTGTACTTTACACGTATGTCACGTGGGTATATCACAGCAATGCTGTATTTCGTAATGGGTTAAGACAGTCCTTATGGGGTTGCAGATGAAAACAACAACGAGGTACCCTTACGCACCTGTTAGAATCGCCAGAATCCAAAGGCTGACAACGCCAAATGCTGGTGAGGATGTGGAGCAAAAAGGAAGCCTCATCTGTTGCTGGTGGGAATGCAAGATGGCAAAGCCACTTTGGAAGACAGTTTGGTGGTATCTCATAGAACTAAACATACTCTCACCAGGTGATCCAACAATCGTGCCCCTTGGTATTCTCTTAAGTGAGTTGAAAACTTAATCGTCATACAAAAACCTGTCTGGAACAGCTTCATTCTTAATTGCCACAACTTGGAAGGAACCAAGATGTGCCTTGGTAGATGGGTGGATAACTAAGCTCTGGTCCATCCACACAATGGAATGTGATCTGTCTCTAAAAAGGGATGAGTTCTCAAACCATGACCAGACATGGAGGAAGCTTAAATGCATATCCCTAAGTGAAGGAAGCCAATCCGAACAGATGGCATGCCATAGGATTTCAACTATATATGACCTTCTGGAAAAGGCAAAACTATGGAGATGGTAAAGAAATCAGTGGCTGCCAGGGGCTAGAGCGGAGGGAGGAATATATGAGCAGAGTGCAGAGGATTTCGGGACAGTGAACACACTGTGTATGACTATGATGATGGACACATGTCATTATGCATGTGTCCAAACCCACAGGATGCACACCACCACCAGGAGTGAAGAACAAGGCGACCTATGGATTTGGGGTGATGATGACGTGTCCCCATGTGTGGTCCTCAGTTGTAACAAATGCGCCCCTCTGCAGAGGGTGTTGAGAGTGGGGGAGGCCCCACGCATGTTGCAGGAGGGGCCTAGGGGCATATGAGAAGTCTCTATAATTCCCCTCAGTTCTGCTGGGAACCTAAACCTGCTCTAACAAAATAAAGTTTGGGATGCCCGGGTGGCTCAGTGGTTGGGCGTCTGCCTTCAGCTTGGGACGTGATGCTGGAATTCCGGGATCGAGTCCCACAGCAGGCTCCCTGTGGGGCCTCTGCCTATGTCTCTGCCTTCCCTCTGTGTCCCTCGTGAATAAATAAATAAAATCTTTTTTAAAAATTTAAAAAAATAAAGTTTATTCATTTTTTTAAAATGTCAGAAACGAAGGAGAGGCGAGGAGGGAAAGGTGTTGGGCCTGTGACCTTACCTCTCCGGCCTCATCTGTAAGATAGGGATAGCAAGCCTTCTGTCCTCGGACCCTGCTACAATGACCAAGAGTGATGCACTATGCAGGATGCCTGGCCTGCCTTCCATTCCTCTGGGATTACCAACCAGGACTTGGCTTTGTGTTCCAGAGTCACTTCCCCTTACAGCTCAAGAAGATCAGCCCATGCCCAGCTCCAAGGAAACAGACATATTTTAAATAAAATGAATTAGAAATCAGATGACAGACCCAAGAGGCTGTTGAGAAGTGGGGGCCCTTCTCTGGGGACATGGCACATTAGCCCCCCTCCCTGCCCCTGGCGTGCTCTTGCCGCTCTCGGTGCTCAGAGATGATGTACCCCACCATTGGGGCCCCCGGCGATTACCCCAGGACCTTACAATAAGTGCCAGCCTGCAGCACTGGGATGCCTTGGTTGGGCAGGACCATAACTGGAGGAGGGAGGGAACCCAGCTGGGAAGACATGTGGCTGCTCGGTGTCCGTCACCAACATCCTGGATCCCGGATAACCTAGCGGGAAGAAGAAAAACAGCAGGCTTGTGACGACTGGAAATATTCATTACTCCCCAGACACAGGAGAGAACAGGGCGACTCTGTAAGCTCATCTCTGAGGAGAACGTTTTGATCCAGGTCTAAGTGGATCAGTAAAACCTTTCCTGCTCAACACACACAGGGGGTGGGTAGAGGGTCCACGGCCAGCCTCTCTGAAGTCGGGGTTCCTGATGACTCCAGCCACGTTCCCAGGTTCTCCAGGCTCTCGCTCATTCTGCAACTGCAGGTGCTCAGCATTATAAGGACGACCAGGATGGGTAAGGCCCTGCTCTCATGCAGCTTACATCCTAGCGCAAGAGACAGACGATGAACAAGTAAAAAAATGAGTAACAGAACATTCCAGAGAGCAACAAGCCTATGCAGAACATAAAACAGGGGTGTGAGGAGAGCCCCTGCCCACCCATCCCCACCTCCCCGGCCCAGGCAGGTGGTAGGGGCAGCACCGAGTGGGCCAGGAGAGCTCTCTGAGCAGGGCGCTTTAGCTTTGGGCCCAGCCCTGAGGAAGCCCATGGAGCCCACAGAGACCGGGCTGGGCACTGGCACCCTGAGCCGCGGCAGGAGCGGAGCCTAGAGGCCCGAGCCAGTTTGGGACTCTCCCGCTAGTCTGCTAATGGAGCATCACCAACAGGGAGGCTTCAGCAACAGGAATGGATTCTCTTGCACTTCTGACCACCCGAAGTCTGCAGTCAAGGTGTCCGCAGGGCTGGTTCCTGCAAGAGGCTCTGACGCAGAGAATGCTCCACGCTCTCTCCCGCCTTCTGGGATCCCCGGCTTGTAGCCACATCCCTCCAATCTCTGCCTCAGTCTTCACAGGGCCTCCTTCTCTCCACGTGCCTTCCTCTTTCCGTAAGGACACTCCCAGGATGGTGGGTGATTTCATCTCAAAAATCCTTACCTAGTTACATCTACGAAGACCCTATTTCCAAATAAGGTCACATTTGGAGGTTCTAGGTGGACAGGAATTTTTGGAGGCTACCATTCAGCCCGCTACACACTGGAAATGGTATGATTTTAACACTGCGGGGGGTCACCTCCAATGAAGGAGGTGAAGATTGGCTAGGTGATCCTCAAACAGTTCGCAAGAACAACAGTAGTAGGCGATATGGATTCATTACCATAGCCCCTCGTCTACCATAGCCCCTCGTCTGCACCATTTATTTCTGTGCTTGCAGGGCCTGACTTTGGACAGGCGGCCCCAGGACATTTTCTCTGGAGTCACTCTGTTCATACACAGCTGACCAGAAAAGCCAAGGAATTAGCAGCCCCAATCAATGACTGTAGGATTTTGGGATGCCTGGGTGGCTCAATGTTTGAGCATCTGCCTTTGGCTCAGGGCGTGATCCCGGGGTCCTGGGATCGAGTCCCACATCGGGCCCCTCGCAGGAAGCCTGCTTCTCCTTCTGCCTGTGTTTCTGCCTCTCTTGTGTATGTGTGTGTCTCTCATGAATAAATAAATAAAATCTTAAAAGAAATAAAAAAAAGAAATGACTGTAGGATTTGGTGTACAAATTCCCCGGTGCTCTCACCTCTCAGGTGTAGTAACTCAGAAGCCCATGTTTTACCTAGGTTCCAAGAATTCCCCAACAAGATTAAACTCCAGGGACCTGGAGCCTTTGCACTCAGCTGGAGGGAATGTAAAATGGTGCAGCCACTTTGGAAAACGGGCTGGTTGTCCCTCAAAAAGTTAAATATAGCATTACCATTGGAGCCAGCAGCTCCACTCCTCAGTATGCAGCCAAGAGAAAGGAAAATTTATGTCCATATAAAAACTTTACATGCGTATTCATAGCATCTTTATTCATAATGGGCAAGAAGTAGAAACAACCAAATGCCTATCGACCAGGGAAGGCACAAACAAAATGTGGTCTATCCGTCTAATGAAATGTTATTTTGTAGTTAAAGAGGAATGAAGCAGTGAGCCAAGCTACAACACGGATTAACTTTGAAAATATGCTCGGTTAAAGAAGCCAGACACGAAAGAGTACCCATTGTAAGATTCCATTTCTATGAAATACCCCAGACAGGCAAACCCATAGCCAGAAAGCAGATTAGGGGCTGCCAGGGAAGAGGGCAACTAGGAGTGAATGCTCATGGTTTCACAGTTTATTTCTGGGGTGATGAACACGTTCTGGGATGAGATGGTGGTGACAGCGGGATGGCCCCGTGAATACATTAAATCCACAGATCCGTACACCCGCTCATTGGGGCTGCTGTAACAGCACGCCAAAGAAAGAGTGGTTCATAAGCCATGGAGATTTCCTTCCCAAAGTGCTGGAGGCTGGAAATCCGAGGCTAGAAATCCTCCCGAACCTGCCCCCATCCTATCTTCACCCAAGAACAAACCGCTACATCAATCTGAAGACATCTTTCCAGACCTCTGAGCATTTACATCAGCTGTGTGCATCCTAGAAAAACAAAACCATGTAATATTTGGTGAGCATTTTTTTCTTATATAACTGATATTTATACACTTTGTATGGTCCTGCAATGTGCTTTTTTTTTTTTTAATCTAACAACATGACTTGGTAAAATTAGTGAAATTCAGGGATTCTTCAAAATGTAACGGATGCTATTAGATCACCCCAAGGGGGCAGGAGAGTCATGCCTGGCACCTTCCTCGTGTTCTATTTTTGTTATTCTTTCTCAAAACAACACTTCAAGATAGGTATGATTTCAATTCTGGAGAAATTCGAATGTTAAGTTCTAGGGAAGTAATAACGTGCCCGACCACCTAGCATGTGGAACGTTCCCCGCGATTCCGAGTGGAAAGGACTGGCCAGCGGCCCCACTGAGGATTCGAACCCAGCGCTGGCGAGCAGACAGGTCAGCTCGGTGCCTCTGGGCCCAGAACCAGGAACCAGAGAGCCAGGCGATGATCGCTGCACATTTGCAGCAGGTGTTATTAGAAGCTAGAAGCGGGCAGAAGGCAGGGGGCAGAGTTATAATCGCCTAGGGGAAGAGCTCTCCCTCGGAGGACAAAATCTTCCAGCGCTGATTGAGAAAACACATGAAGCATTCGGTAAACACAGCACCTTTGGCAAGGGGGCTGCTCTGGATGCCCCAGCCAGTCATAATCACCTGACGGCAATTTCCTGCAGCCTGGCTTCTCATCACACATCTGGCAGTGCGTCCGCCGTCCTCTGTCGCATACATGATTTGTCATTAGCCCAGGCGGTGGGGGTAATGTACACGCCGGCGAGTGTGAGCTAGCACTGTAACCCTGGGGTCGCCAAGCCTTGGGAGAGCCACTGGAGGGAGGAGGCATGCAGGAAAGGGCCTTTCACTGAGGCGTCATCCAGCAGGCAGGCTTGGACATCTGGGAGATGGCCTGCCAGCTCCGCCATGCAGAAGCTGGGTGACTCCCAGAAAGGCACTGGGCCTCTCTGAGCCTCCGGGGTGGTCGTGTGGATGGAGGAACTGAACACGAAGGGGACAGCAGAGTGGCTTGTAAATAGCTGAGTGGTGGAATAGGGAGAGACCTCTCCAGACACCTGCAGAGCTCTGCAAAGAAGGGCTGGCTCTCCTCCCCCTTTATTCTGATAGGCTCCTCTCCAGTGGCAAAGGACCTCAGGACCTCAGGACAAAGTGGCATAAACAGTAACCCTTTTGTTATGTTCCTGGATTCTGTGGGTCAGGAATTCAGGCAGGGCACCGTGGGGCTAGCTTCTGTTCTAGGTTGTCTGGGAGCTTCAGCTGGGAGGACCAAGAGGCTGGGTGTGGAAGGGGGGGGCAGTACTCACAAAGCAGGGGGCTGAAGAGCTGGGTCCAGAGCATCCCTTCCAAGATGCTTTCTATTGTGGGTTGAACGGTGTCTCCCCAAAAGATATGTTTCAGTTCTAACCCTGTACCTGAACACAACCTTATTTGGAGATAGGGTTTTTGCAGATGTAATAAGGTGAAGATAAGGTCATGCTGGGTTAGGTGAACCCTAATACAGTAACCAGTACCCTCACAAAAAGGCAATTTATTTATTTCCTTAAAATATTTTATTTATTTACTTATTTGAGAGAGAGAGAAGGGGATGGAGGGAAAGGGAGAAGCAGGCTTCCCACTGAGCAGGAGCCTGATGTGGGGCTTGATCCCAGGACCCTGAGATCATGACCTGAGCCCAGAGGCTTAGCAGACTGAGCCACCCAGGCGCCCTGAAAAGGCAATTTAAACACATACATACACAGAGGCAGAAATTGGAGTAATGCATCTATAAGCCAAGGACTGCTGAGAGCCATCAGAAGCTACCTCCTTGCCTCTGGAGGTAGTGTGGACCCAATGTTTGTGTCCCCACAAATTCATATGTTGAGGCCCCGACCCCCCAGTGAGGACATATTTGAAGACCGAGCCTCTAAGGAAGTAGGTAAGGTTCAATGAGGTCCTAAGGGTGGAGCCTGACTGTGGAGAATTAGCATCCTTGTAAGAAGGGGCACCAGGGAACCTGCTCCCTCTCTCCTTGTACACATGAAGCAGAAGCCAGGTGACAACGCAGAGAAGGCAGCTGCCTGCATCCCAAGGGGAGAGCTCTCACCAGAACCCGACCACGCTGGCACCTCGGGCTTGGAATTCCCAGCCCCCTAACCTGTGAGGAAGTAAATGTCTGCTGTTTAAGCCATGATGTCCATGGTGTTCTGTTATGGCAGCTTGAACCGACTAATACAGAGTCTCTGGAGAGTACAGGGCCGGTCACACTTGATTTCGAACTTCTGGCCTCCAGGACTGTGGGAGAATAAACTCGTGTTGACTTAAGCCATCCCATTTGTGGTAACTTGTTACAGCAGCCATAGGACATTAATACAGTTTCATGGCTCACATTCCCAGGGCCCGGAAGGATGAAGAAGAGATTCACCCAGGGCTGTTGACAAGAATTTATTCTCCCACAGTTCTGGTAAGAAAACTGGTCAGCCACGTGCAAAAAGAATGAAACTGGACCACTTTCTTACACCTCACGCAAAAATAAACTCAGAATGGATTAAAGACCTAAGTGTGAGACCTGAAATCATAAAAATCCTAGAGGAGAACGCAGGCAGTTAACTTCTTCAACATCCGCCCTAGCAACTTCTTTCTAGATGTGTCTCACTTGTTTCTGCAAGGGAAGCAAAAGCAAAAATAAACTAGTGGGACTTGATCAAAACAGAAAGCTTCTGCACAGCAAACGGAACAATCAACAAATCTAAAAGGCAGCCTACAGAATGGAAGAACATATTTGCAAATGACATAGCTGAGAAGGGGTTAGGATCCAAAATATATAACGAACTTGTGAAACTCAGCACCCAAAAACCAAATAATCCAAGTCAAAAAAATGGGCAGAGGACACGAACAGACATTTTTCCAAAGAGGACATACAGATGGCCAACAGACACATGACAAGATGCTCGGGGTGATGATTGGGCATCAGGGACATGTAAATCAAAACCACAATGAGATATCACCTCACACCTGTCAGAATGGATAAAATCGGGCAGCCCGGGTGGCTCAGCAGTTTAGCGCCACCTTCGGCCCAGGGCATGATCCTGGAGACCGGGGATTGAACCTGTCGGGCTCCCTGCATGGAGCCTGCTTCTCCCTCTGCCTGTGTCTCTGCCTCTCTCTCTGTGTGTGTGTGTCTCTCATCAATAAATAAAATCTTTTTTAAAAAATGGATAAAATCAACAATACAAAAACCAGCAGGTGTTGGCGAGGACATGGAGAAAAAGGGACCCTCGTGCATGGCTGGTGGGAACACAAACTGGTGCAGCCACTGTGGAAAACAGTGCAGAGGGTCCTCAAAAAATTAAATAGAACTCCCCTATCATCCAGCAAGAGCACTCCTGGGTATTTACCCAAGGAATACAAGAATACTCCTTCAAAGGGATACACACACACACACACACACACACACACACACCCGTTTCTAGCAGCATTATTTGCAAGAGCCAAGATCCGGAAGCAGCCCAAGGGTCCATCGACTGATGAATGGGTAAAGGTGTGGCACAGACACAAAGTGGAATATCACGCAGCCAGAGAAAAGAATGAAATCTTGCCATT
The DNA here is from genome assembly GCF_053574225.1 of Canis aureus. Lineage (NCBI taxonomy): Eukaryota > Metazoa > Chordata > Mammalia > Carnivora > Canidae > Canis > Canis aureus. Next base: position 44,284,778 of record NC_135618.1, read on the forward strand.
TGCAATGACACGGATGGAGCTACAGTGTGTGATGCCGAGTGAAATTAAGTCAGAGAAAGATAAATACCCTATGATCTCACTCATGGGCAGCATTTCAGAAACAAAACACACGAGCAAAGGAAAAGCAGAAAGAGACAACCCCAGAAACAGACTGTTAACGATAGAGAACAAACCGATGGCTACCAGAGGGGAGGTGGGGGAGGAGGAGGATGAGAGAGTACACTTACGATGACGAGAAAATAAAAATAAAATTTAAAAAAATAAAAATTAAAGCTTCTCCCCCCCAAAAATAAATCACGTCTAAGTATAAATCTTTTTTTAATTTTTATTTATTTATGATAGGCACACAGTGAGAGAGAGAGAGAGAGAGGCAGAGACACAGGCAGAGGGAGAAGCAGGCTCCATGCACCGGGAGCCCGACGTGGGATTCGATCCCGGGTCTCCAGGATCGCGCCCTGGGCCAAAGGCAGGCGCCAAACCGCTGCGCCACCCAGGGATCCCTAAGTATAAGTTAAAAAAAAAATAAAAATTAAAGCTTCTCCCCCCAAAAAACTAAATCATGTGTAAGTATTATAAATTTAAAAAAAGTAAAAATTAAAGCTTCTCCCCGCCCAAAAAATAAATCACGTGTAAGTATAAGTTTTTAAAAAATAAAAATTAAAGCTTCTCCTCCCCCCAAAATAAATCCCGTGCAAGTACAGTTGCCATTTCCTGGGTGCTCGCAGCATGCCGAGGATGATGCTAAGTGCTTTCCGAGCATTATTGTGTTTCCCCTTTCCGATTCAGAGAAGCCCAGCATGGGTTGCAGATGTGAACCAGCAGCTTTTTCTCTCCCCAACGCATTCAAAACCTAGTGGGGGAGACGGTAAACAGGTCTTGACAACCAGAGTCACAGGCGCTCTGATGGAGAGAGCTGGAGGAGGGGGAATCCAGGAAGGCTTCCTGGAAGAGGTGACCCCAAGTAGCCTAGCCCCTGGCCCATAGCCTACAGTAGGATCCTCGTGGCCCGACGTGCAGGTCGGTCTGTGCCAAGCCTCGTGAATGGCGAAAGGCGCAAAGTCCCAGGGCTGCAGGTCTAGGCAGGGTACCCGGCCCCGCCCCCCGCGCGGCTCCGCAGGTGGGCGTGGCCACGGCGCGGCGGCGGCGGAGGGGGCGTGGCCGCGCCTGCGCAGACCGCCCACAATGGCGGCCGCCTGAGCCCGGCGGGGAGAGGCCTCGGCCGGACTCCCTCCTGCAGCCCGCGGCGGGTAAGCTCCCGGGACAGGCAGCGGGATGGGGACGGTGCAGGGAGCCTCCTGGCCGCGGCCTGGCCCTGACGCCAGCCCCCACTCGGCCTCGCTGTCCCCTGCCGACCCGGGCCGGTGGGAGACGGGGCCGCGCCGCCTTGCAGGTTTCGGTCCGGGGGTCCAGGCCGCCCCCGGGTCGCGGACCAAGACGGGAGGGCGAGGCCGGAGAGGGACTGCCCTGTGGGCGGCACTGAGGGAGGCGGCGAGACGGGAGGGGTCCCCGCAGCCCCCGACTCCGGGCGCCGAGTCTGCGCAGGGCTCCCGCGCCCCGGGCCGCCGTCCCTCCGCCCCTCCGCCGCCCCGACCTCCCTCGCACCTGCCCCGCCGCAGCCGGTTCCCCGCCGCAGCCCCGCCCCGCCGCAGCCCCGCCCCGCCGCAGCACCTGCCCCGCCGCAGCACCTGCCCCGCCGCAGCCCATTCCCCGCCTTAGCCCCGCCCCGCGTCGGCTCCTGCCCCGTGTCAGCCCCGCCCCGCGGCAGCCCCGCCCCGCGGCAGCACCTGCCCAGCCTCAGCCCCCGCCCCGTGTGAGCCCGTAGCAGACGTGCGCCCAGGGCCCCGTTGGTGAATGCGTGAGTTGACCAACACCTGGCAAAGGGAAAGCCTGGGAGGCCGGGAGGTCTTCTAATCCACAAATAGGAGACCCTGACTGGGGGGCCCGAGGGGAGAAAGGATGAGCCTGGCCCCCGACAGCCTTGGAGAGGCGAGCTGCTGCGGGATGAGCCTCAGCCCCAGGGAGGCCCATCTGCAGGCTGGGGGTCCATTCCCCCCCTCTCCAGAGGCGCCCGGACTGAAGCCATCCAACTGTAGCATTCCCAGAGACTCTGAGTCAGCTGTTCCTAAGTAGAAACACTGGCTCTTCTTGCCTTTTTCCACCCTCCAGCACACTCTCCAATAGTAATTACTTTTTTTTTTTTATTTTTGTTTATTCATGAGGGACACAGAGAAAGGCAGAGACACAAGCAGAGGGAGATGCAGGCTCCACGCAGGGAGCCCAACGTGGGACTCAATCCCGGGTCTCCAGGATCATGCCCTGGGCCAAAGGCAGGAGCCCAACCGCTAAGCCACCCAGGCATCCCTAGTAATTACTATTGCTGCAACAATTGACACTTACTGTCGTTACATGTTGGCCGTTTAACTCTGTCCTGAACCCTAAAACCGATGGTCTCATTTAATCTTCACACAGGCGGGGGGTGGGGGGGGGCAGGTAGGTACAAGACACTACTGTTCCCAGATAACTGGTCCTAGGAGAAGCCCTCTAAAGGGATCCCACTTCCTGGTTCTCAGTCGTAGGGTACATTTCTGGGAAGCCCGGGTAGTTTGAATTTTAAAACTAAAAATTCAACCAGAAATGAAGAATTTGAGTTTGATTTTTTTTTTGTCTATGTTTAAAAAGAGTTAGTGTCGAATTATAATATTATGCTCCTTCGTGGGATGTGATTTTTCCAACGAAATTGCACTATAGCAAGGAACAGCAAGCGTCCTTTGGTTGTGTTTGACTTTCAGAGCGTCGTCACAGAGGATCTTTTTTTTTTCTTCTTCTTCCAAAACTGTATGTGGAAGTCCTCAGGATATCTTTCAGCCCTGGGAGAGCCACATCTACCTTTGAGACATTTATTCCTGTCTTTGGATCCAGCCTAACTGTTCCAGACCACATTGGTTGAGGGCTTTTGCCTGAGGAAGGAGCATTTCTCCTCCATCGCTTTCACTGGCACTGTGAAATCCTACATCATTTTACTAGATTCACAGCATCACTTCTCAATCCACTTACTTTGTGCCGGCTTCTGGTGTCAAGTGAGAAAGCCAGCATGGAGGCTGATTTAACAAGGGATCAGCTTTTCCACAAAAATTTTTTGTGGGGGGACACCTTTGGCTTCCCCATGGCACATCCTTAAAGGTAGGAACTCTAATTAGGTGCGCTCAGACTGTGAGGACAGCCCAGGTTACCGTAATCCCACTTTCCAATTGAAGAAATATAGGCCCGAGAGGTTTCATGCCATGCCTAGGACACACGGCTAGTGCATGCACCTACCCAGGTAGGAACAGCTCCTGTAGAAGGTCAGGGGTTATCAGCAGGTTTGGGCCAAACGCACCTGAAACCAGCCCAAGACAAGGAGTTAACAACTGCTGTGGGGCCACAGACTCTGCTCAGTTCTTTATGCCCCGGGCACCCTGTAAGGTGAGAATATAGCCTAGAGGTGAAGAAACAGGTCAAGAGAGGTGAAGTGATGTCCCCCAGGTCACATGGCGACGATTCAGAAACAGGTTTACACCCACTCCGCCAGCATCCCAGCCCATGGCTGTGTGTTGCTGCCATGCAGTGAGGCAGACGTTTAGTTGCAGAGGGAGCCTTCCTGTTTTGACCCCTTTGCCTCAGAGGTAGTTTCCGCAGCCGTTGGCTGTGTCACCTGCATAATCTCTCACATCTGTACCTCACGGGTACAGTGATTCCCTTGGCTGCTTTATCTTTGAATCTCCGCTTGGTGGCTCATTCTCTTTCTAATTTAAAAAGAATGCTTTAGGGGCACCTGGGTGGCTAAGTCGGTTGGGTGTCTGCCTTCAGCTTGGGTCATGGTTCCAGGGTCCCGGGATCAAGCTCCATGTCAGGCTCCCTGCTTGGCATGGAGTCTACTTCTCCTTCTCCCTCTGCTGCTCCCCCTGCTTGTGCTCGCTCTCTCTCTCTCCCCCCCCCATCAAATAAATAAGTAAAAACTTATTTAAAAAAAAAAAAAAGAATGCTTTAGAGCAACAAGGGTATTTGGGCAGTTGAAGTCAACTTCTAGAATTAAAAAAAAAAAAAAAAAAAAAAACCTAAAGGAGAAATAACTAAATGCAAAGCGTAAATTGTGATTGAATACTGTTTTAGGAAAAGCCAGCTATAAAAGCATGAGAAATGGAGAAAGTTGGCTATGGACAGGGTTGGGGTTTTAAATGGTACAAAGAAATCTTAGGTTATCTTAGATCTGCTACTGATCTTGTGGTTATATGACAGCATGTCTTAAGAGAAAGACAGTATGGGGCACCTGGGCTCAGTCGGTTTAGCGGCTGCCTCCGGCTCAGGTCATGATCTGGGAGTTCCAGGATGGAGTCCTGCATCGGGCTCCCTGCTCGGTAGGAGTCTGTTTCTCTCTCTGCCCCTCACCCCACTCATGCTCTCTCTCTCATTCTCTCTGTGTCTCTCAAATAAATAAACAAAATATTTAAAATGGGAGAAAGAAACTGTAGAGAAATTTAGAGATAAAATGTGGTGTCTAGAATTTCCTTTTGGTTCAAGGGAGCAAAAACCCAGGTAGACAGATCAATTGACCCCATATGAGAAGGTGTTGATGACCACTGGATCTAAGCAGTGGGTATATAACAGTTTATTATGTTATGCCCTCAACTTTCTTGTCTCTTTGAAAATTGTCAAATGCAAAAAGTAGGAAAAAATTAAAAGTGAAGGAAAACTTTATCAGTATAAATGGAAATCTGGATCCTTTGCCATAAATAAAAGACTCCTGTGAAACTGAACACACTGTAAACAGAATAACACAATTCTAGCTGGATTCTTTTCCCTTGCAAAGCCTCCGAGACTTTCTCCTTTGAAAGAAAGGAGAGAATCCTTGAAAAATTGAGAGAATCAGAAAAGGGAAGCATCTTCCCCCAGAGAAAGTTATTTACTACCGGGTTGGAGAGTATTTACAGTGCTCCCCTTTGGGACCTGCTGTCCTGAGGACTTGATCTTGCCTTCCAGGTGCTGCTGTCCCATGATTAACGTGGAGCCCGGCCATGGTAGCTGGCCCCTACCCCAGCCATGGACGAGGTTACGTTCAGAAGTGACACTGTGCTCTCAGATGTCCACCTCTACACCCCAAACCACAGGCACCTCATGGTGCGGCTGAATGGCATGGGGCAGCCCGGTAAGGTCCTGCAAGTGTGCAGAGGGGCCCAGCACCCTGTGGATCTGTTTTGTTTTCTACTTTCTCATATTCTTCTTTGGGGGGAAAAGATCAGCAAGTTTACATTGTTCAGCTGCTACTCTTGTTGGGTTGAGTAAACACCTGTGCTTTCCTGAGCACCTACTCTGTGTAGGGTGCGGGGAAGTGGATGGCAGTGGTGGGCAGGACCTGCTGGGAGTGAGAAGGGAACAAGCCAAGCCCTGCCCTTGGGGAGCCTGTTGCCCAGTTTGGGCTCCTTTTGCCCCACCCCAATTCAGGCCCCTCTGTCACTTGGCTGGATGCCTCCAGCTCCTCCCACCAGGGCTCCTTGGCTCTGCTCTGCACACCTTCCCCTACTCATCTCCCCAGCATCCAAGGGGATCTTTTAGAAATGTGACTCACATCAGCGCCCTGATTGAGACCCTCTGGTGTCTCCCTCTTGCTATTAGAATAAAATTGGACTCTTCACCCTGGCCTGTGAGCCCAGGCTGACCCAGTGTGTTCACACTTGCCTTTCTGTGCTCTGTTCTGTTCCTCACACACTGCATGCACTTCTTCCCTTCCAGCCCTGACTCCACATGTCTCCTCACACGGGCCCTCCCCAGCTTTGACACCCTGTTTCCACTTGTGATGTGATTAATACTCCTCTTTCCCTCATGTCCCAGTCTGGGCCCTGAATTCAGAAGCCTGAGATTCATGGATGGATCATTGCCCAGCCTGGGTCAGATAGCCAGGGGAGAGGAGGACTGCAGCCCAGGTCTATCCCCTCTATCCCTTGTACCTCCACCTCCAGCCCACCTGTCTGGAACACATACTTGTCCCAGTAACTTTCCAGCCACAGATGGGGGAGGCGGCATGGTGTCCTTGTCCTGTCCTCTGGGCTGGGTCTGTGTCTTACCTTGGCCGTGTCAGAAGCTGTGTGGCCTCGTCAGCTCCTTTCATCCCCCCAAGCCTCTGTGTCCACGTTCATAGGGTGGAGCTGGCACCACTGTCTTCATAGCGCAGGAAGGGTTAGGGTGATGGAGGCCGAGCACTTTCTCTATAGATGCTCGTCAAATGCTAGCTGCTCTCAGTGAGTGGCCCCAGCTTCTCGGCTGAGTCAAACGGGCTTTTTCTGTGGGCATTACTATGCCTGGCCTTTAGAACTCTGTCCCAGTGGAGATCTGGATTTTCTGCAGGGAGGAGACAGCCCGGAGATACCGTGTTCGTCTTGCCTTTCAGTTTTCCTGTCCCAGTTCAAGCTTCTGTGGAACCGAGACTCTCAGACAGACTCAGGGGCAGAGGGCGGCAGTCATGGCACGGTTCCCGCTGAGGACACGCCCCCACGTGGGTCGGGCAGTGCCAAGCCCCCTCTGGGGAGTGGCTGCAGGATTGACACTGGCCAGGAGGGTGTGGGAGCTCAGCTGGACGAGGACGGGGATTTGGACGTCAAGAGGAGACCCCGGGCTGCTACGGACCCCGAACCAGCAGGGCTTCCAAGAGACAAGGTACATCCCACGATTCTAACGCAGGAGGAAGATGACCCCCTGGCAGACGAAGCACAAGAGAGCAGCCCCCACGATATCATCAGAATAGGTAAGTACAGGCAGGCTGTGTTCTAGGCCATTCCATTGGGGGTGGTGCGGAACTCACTCCAGAACCCTACTCTGTGTCTTTCATGGATTACCTCTCTTCCTCACGGCCTTTCCAGGGATGAGCGTCCCCATTTCACAGAGGCAGGAGCTGCAGCTCAGAGAGGTTGAGGAACATGCCCCAGGTCACACAGCCAGTCAGTGGCAGAGTGGCGATTTGCACCCGGGTTTGCCTGACACCGCAGCCTATGTTTGTATGTCACGTGATCAGACCATTGGAACGTTCTGTCCTGGGGCGGGGAGGTGGAGGGGGCATGATGACTCTTTTCACTCTCAGCCTTCACTTGATTAGCTTCGCTGAGCAGGGAATGGCAGACTTGGGTATTCTATACCGAGGGCTTGGTCTCTGGTGTGTGTGTGTGTTTGGCGTCCTGGGAATTTACCTTCCTGACCTTCCTGCAGGCTGAGAACAAAGTCCCACAGCAGAGGGCCAGGGTATGGCCAGGTTCCTGGCCTGTCCATATCACAGACCTCGTGCTGAGGCCCTTCCTTCAGCATGCTGTCACTCCTGCCCGGCCTGAGGGAGCCAAAAGGCAATTAAATGCTCAAGCTCCAGGGATAACCCCGGTTGTGCCGTCCCCGCTGGAAGGTGTGATGTGAGGGACCAGATCTTGGACTCTGGCGCCCTGCAGATCTGGGCTTCAGCCCACTCCACCCCTCACGAGCCAGGTGACCTTTGACCCACAGAGCCTGTCCCGTGTTTGCACCCATAAACGGGGTACAGAATACTGCTCTCTGGTGATCATTCGGTAAATAACGCCCAGTATGTGCCTGTACCGAGCCTGATACAGAGTCGACCCCAAGCAGATGTCTGTCTCCTGACAACCATTTTCCTCTGACCCCACAGACCAGGCCATTGTTTTCAGGTTATGGACCCATCTAAGGAGCCGATTAAAAAACACCCGGAGGGGAGGGGCGCCTGGGTGGCTCAGCCAGTTGAGTGTCTGACCCTGGATCTCAGCTCAGGTCTTGGGTGAGTTCAAGCCCCATGTTAGGCATGGAGTCTGCTGTAAGAAAACAAAACCCAGAGGGGAGGAGGATGTTTTTTTCCAAATCATTTGAGAGAATTGTCAAAACCCTATAAAGGTTTTCCATGGACCTTCTAGGAATCCATAGATCCAAGGTTCAAAATAAATTATGATCATTTCCTGGAGAAAAGACAAAGAAACTGAGACCCAAACAGAAGAGAAAGAGGCAGGGTTGGAACTCAGATTCTGAGTCCTGTGCCTCTTCCCTTGACTCAGTGAATTGGGTAAGTCCCTTAATCACTCAGGACTCAGTTTCCTTGTCTGTAAAATAGGTATAACTACTTCCAGTTATAAAGAACAAAGAGATGGCTCCCATAGAGCTTTAGCACAGTGCCTGGCACATAGTAGCTATTCAGTCAGTGTGATCTGCTGTCAGCTTTAGTCCCTGGGGTCTGCTCTAAGTGAGGAGACAAGATACTGGATGAGAGAGAGTGGGGTCCCTGCAGGTCCAAAGACCCTATCCTGATGGGAGCAGGATACAGACCAGACTCTTAAACAATCTTCCTCACCCGGTTTGCTAAGCTTGGTCTCTCACGGGTATAATCCTGAGGCTGGGAGGAGGCCCACCCAGGGGATGGTGCATGGTGGGGTGCAGAGACTGGGGAAGGGGCCGGCTGGGGCAGCTGACACCGAGGGTCTGGAGCAGGGCTGGAGAAGCAAGGACCCTGAGGAAGCCGCTTCACTGCCTGCTCTCTGCTGCAGGCGCCTTCACCACAACAGGCAGGTCCTCCCCACCCCCAATGATCCATGGGCACCCTTTCAGGTCCCACTCTACGCCTGCCACTTCCCAGCTCTGCCCACAGGCCACCTGCACCACCTCCGTCAGCCTCATTTCCTCACCTGTGAGGTAACACTCAAGCCTGTTTCACTGGTGGTTTTGAGGATTAAATGACAGGTTAGGGGATCCCTGGGTGGCGCAGCGGTTTGGCGCCTGCCTTTGGCCCAGGGCGCGATCCTGGAGACCCGGGATCGAATCCCACGTCGGGCTCCCGGTGCATGGAGTCTGCCCCCCTCTATCTCTCTGTGTCTATCATAAATAAATTAAAAAAAAAAAAAATTAAAATAAATAAATAAATAAATAAATAAATAAATAAATAAATGACAGGTTATTCACAGAGCATTTGGCATGGTGCTAAGCTCAGAGAAAAAGTGCTTTCCCTATAACTTCTACAAATGCCTCAGCTTCAGTATCTTCATCTGTAAGTCGAAGCGGTGGTAGCTATTTCACAGGGCTGCTGTGACCCATCAGGAACAGCCTGCCTGGCCCCAGGCCTGGCTGGGGGACATCTCTCCACTAAGTGTTTAGTGAGTTAACTCTGTTGTTGGTGGACATGTTTTTATTCCACTTTCAAACCAGGTAGACAGGTACGTGTTGGGCTTCAGGAACCTGAAATCCTGAGGGGAGTGTATTGTACTAAAAGTGACCTCTTCCGAGCCACCAATATCCAGTCCAGCCAAGATGCTGGTGGACAATGCCTCAGTCATCTTCTATTTAAGGATCAGATTTTAAGTCTCCATGCAGGGCAGAAATCTTGGGTCAGATTTATCATGGAGAAGCCTGCAGAGCAGGGGCCCAGGTCCCCAGGAAGACTACACATGGCCGGGTTTCTCCCCTCTAACCTGGGGACAGATGGCTACTGCTTCCGTTGAGCACCAGACAGACAGGTTTCCTTCTGTTCTGGACCCCACTCAGCTTTATCTTTAAAGATTTTATTTATTTATTCATAGACACAGAGAGAGAGGCAGAGACACAGGCAGAGGGAGAGGGAGAAGCAGGCTCCATGCAGGGAGCCCAATGTGGGACTCCATCCCGGGTCTCCAGGATCATACCCCAGGCTGCAGGCGGCGCCAAACCGCTGCACCACTGGGGCTGCCCCCCACTCAGCTTTAAACAGGACTCTGTGAGATGCTGGTATTTGAGAGCTCAAGGGTCCAAAAACAAGGGCCTTCAGGCTGCCCCCCTCTCCTCGTAGGGCAGACCCTCACAGACAAAGTGTGCACAGCACCACCCGTGCTGCTTCTGACCCTGCAGTTCTCCTCTGCCCTTGGCCCCTTCTCCTATTTGTCACAAGCACGTGGTCTGATCTGGGCAACTCTGACAAGGACACAAAGCTACCCCACCGTGCACGTGTTGGGCATGTTTTAATTTGATAGCCATCGCCGTCTTGCTTAAAAATACCAGGGCTAATTCTTCTTTAACAGCAAGGATGTTTGCCACGTTCCTTTTTCTGTTTGGTCTCATATTTCTGTTCTCTCCCCTGCCCCCCACACCACCATCAGATTTTGTCTTAATACGTTTTGTGCTTGAGAATGCTTCTTACCATAGTTCACCTAAGAAAGGACATAAATTCCAGCTTACTTTGCTAACATCTGGTGTGGTTCTAAGCAGAAGAAATACTTGGAATGCACTGTGAGTCTTGTCAGCATAGAGACCCAGACAGCACAAATACGCTGGGACTGTAGTGCCCAGTCACGGGACATAGTAGGGTGGAGGGCGGGGTGTGTGTTTGGCTGGATTGGGCCAGGACGTGCAGTGACCCTGGTCTTCGGGCTGTGGGGCAGAGCTTCCCTGTTATCCAGGCAAGCCTCCGTGCCTGGCCTGGGAGTGCTGCTCACACACTGTACTCTCCCGACTGTTGCACGGCCCATGTTCCTGCCACCCTGCAGAACGCCCAAGGCCAGCGCTCATCAGGCCATGTTTGCAGATTGCCATGCACCTTGTCTGTCTTGTGTCCTATCTGTCCCCATTTTCATGGTGGCCCTTTCTCTTTTGGTTTCCATCCTGTCCAGAGCACACCATGGCCACCCCCCTGGAAGATGTTGGCAAGCAGGTGGGTAGGTCCTGTCCACTCCCTGTGGCCCCAAAGGGTCTCCTCAGAGCCTCACGTCGGCTGTCATTCCTTGTCCATCTCACCCCCAGGTGTGGCGGGGTGCCCTGCTCCTGGCAGACTACATCTTGTTCCAACGGGACCTCTTCCAAGGACGCACCGTGCTGGAGCTTGGGGCGGGCACAGGGCTGGCCAGCATCATCGCGGCCACCGTGGCACGTACCGTTTACTGTACAGGTAGGCCGCCATCCCAGGCTAAGGGGAGCAGTCCCTTCACAGGGCGTGTCCTGACTGTGTCAGAAAGTGAGGGGGAACAGCTGGAAATTGGGCCATCCCAATTGGGTGTGGTTGATTTTGCCATCCCATTCCGCTGGTTCTCTCCTGGGTTGTTTTCTCAATAACAGCAGGATGGCCCAGTGCGCCCGCAGGTGCAGGAGCACTTACACGGCAGGAGACATCGCTGTCCTGCTGACACCACCTCTCACACCCTGTGAAAGCACGGGTGGCTCAGAAAACCAGGATGGATACGCCTTTTATAGGCTTGAAAACAGGTGTACATTTTCTTCCCAGTTATAGACATCGTGCCTACTTTATTTTTTTTTTTAAGATTTTATTTATTTGAGAGAGAGAAAGAGTGAGAGAGAGCATGAGCAGGCGAGGAGAGGGAGAAGCAGGCTCCCGCTGAGCTGGGAGCCCAATGTGGGACTTGATCTCAGGACCCCACAATCATGACCTAAGCTGAAGGCAGTCGCTTAACTGAGACACCCAGGCGCCCCAAGAAATTGTGCCTGCTCTTAGTGGAGACTTGTAGGATGGGAAATCAAATTGACTCATACTTTTACAATCCCCAGATTTGTTCAGCAGTATGCAATTTATTCAGCGCCCACTCTATGCCAAACACAGTCCTAGATGCAAGAGATCCAGGAGTAAATAACAGAGTCGCTGTCCCCCAGGAGCTTTAGAACCATTACTTTCACTGTTTGTGTATGGTTTTTAATCATTTTTCCTCTTTTTCTTTGAGTGTGTATACTCCCAAATAGTAGCTGAAATCAGATTGTGTATTCATTGCTATATGTTGCCAAAAACGTGGAAAAACATTTCTTTGAGAGCGTTTTTCAGAGTCATCAGAAACTTTTTATAAGTATGACTTTTAATGACCAGGTACTATCTCATCTCTTTTTTTAACCATTTTCCTGTGTTTGGGCATTTTTGGTTGTTCCCATGTGCTTTGGAGTTTTTGTTTTTCTTTTTGCAACGTTGTCAGGTGCACCATTGTGCGATGATCCTCAGACTAGGTGTGAAGCAGGTGTGACCCTTTTTAAGCTTTTGATACATATTGCCAAGTGATTTCTTTCTCAGTTTTTTATTTTGAAACAGTACTAGGCACACATAGAAACTGCTAAAATGGTACAGAAAGTGCCATAGACTCCTCCTCTCCTCCCCTCAGTGATGGCATCTCATGTACCATAGTTCACTGATGAAACCAGCAATTTGATGCGGGCACAGTGCTCCCAACTACACCCCACTGGCCCATGCGCTTTTTCAGCTTTTTCCTAAAGAGTGTACCAGTTCGTAAGAGGGTAGGATTTCATCAGGTAAGTGTCCCTGCACTTTAAATCTTCAGTGTCTGCTAGGCAGAAAGGGGACATCTGCTGCTCTGGTTTGCACTTCCTTGATTCCTAGTTCCCATCCCCATGGCACACGTCTTTTGCTTCTGAGACAGGAAAGGGAAGCTAGGGATCACCTATGATGCCGGCACACTTTCCAGATACTCTGCATTAGCCACTGGCCAGGAGTGTACAGGGCAGGCCCCCGGTTCCACTTCATGCCAAGGTTCACATAAATTGTCAACAAGTACTTCCCAGAGTCATGTTATCATGCAACACCCAAGAGCTTTACCCTGTGCCTGGTGCCCAACAGCAGCACAGAATCAAATTGTCTTATCTTTGAGAGGGAGGTTTCCTGGCACAAAGAAGGGAGCTTGGATCTACATGGCACATTATTGTTAGCAAAGCCTTGCACGTGCTTCAGTGCCCACTCATAACTTCACAGTGACCCCAGGCAGTAGCCGGGGCACCTGTCCCCATCCATTGTCCAGATGAGCAGACTAAGTAAGAGTAAAGTCAGGTGGCTGGCCCCAGGTTGTACACACAGCTGCTCACACTATGGGTGGGCAGGGCCCCCGTGGTTCAGACTGTTTTCCATGAAGCATAGGGAGGGGCCAGCAAAGGGATAATTTGGGGGCAGCTCCAGGGCTCTGGTCTCCCACTGCTACTTGGCCAGAGGTGCTCCTCTCTTGTATGTTTTATGTGTTAGAACCCCACAGAAGATCTGTTTGGACAAAAACTCCCATAAAGACTTACAAGCTACTGTCAGGCACACACCACCAATATTCTCTCCCCAGTGGCCCCGGGAAAGGAATAGGTGTGTCCCTTTGGTGAGCGGGGATCTCCCCGCCCCCATTCAGGCTCTGCAGGTTCCTTGGAATGGAGAGTCCTCAGGGGGTGGCAGGACAGGGTCGGGGCGTCCACAGCTATAGTGGGCCAGCCAGATGTCACTTACACAACGTTCTGTACCTGCCACACATACATTCTCCTAAGTGAAAATCAGATTTTGATAAAATGCCCACACCCCACACTTCATCAGGGATGCAGTATACAGAGTCTCGGCTCTGCTGAAATGAAAGGAAGCACCAGCTCATCAGAGCAGCAGTGGCTCAGGAGACACAGATGGCCGAGACAGCGAATCATGCTCCCAAGAGCACGTCCCCAGCCTGCAGGAACCTGCTGTGTATCTCCATGAATCACATCCAGACACCGCACCTGATTGACACACGCTCAGAACTGGAGCTCTCACCACTTCCCTCTGGACTACACAGAGTCCGTCCCCACCAGCACCATCATCTCTTAAGGGAAAGATCCTTAGAAAGGGCCTTAAGGTGAACATACTTAATTTTGGCTGTCAGCACATGGGGAAACTTAACTTTCCATTTTGCACCCTTCTGCTGTCAGGCTGTCGAACCTGGAGAGGGGTGTGGTGATGGCTGGTGTTTCATGGCGTGCCCTTCTGTTATTTCAGATGTCGGCGCAGATCTCTTGGCCATGTGCCAGCGAAACATTGCCCTCAATGGCCACCTGACTGCTGCTGCAGGTGAGGCCCAGCGGCCCTTCTGCCTGGGTGAGAGGGGTCTGTGTTTGGCAGGTGGGACACTGAGAGCTGGGGTGTGCCCACTGCCCTGACACCCCCATGAATGGAGGGAGCACGGTCCTGGCTTCACAGAGCTTTGTATCCGATGACTCTGCCCTCGAGCCATCCCCTCCTCCCCATGCCCACTGCTGCGTCCTGCTTCAGCCCTCCCTCCCAGACAGCACAGCGGCCCCCGCCCGATCTCTCAGCTCCTTGTCTGATCCAGCCAGGCTATCCTCCCTGTAGCATCTACAGTGACCTTTTGAAAATGTGAGCCAGACCCTCTACTCCCCACAGAAAATCTTCAGGGGTGCAGTCCAAGCTCTCCCTCTGGCTCCCAAATCTCCTAGTCTGACCCCTGCCTGCTTTTCCTTTTCTCTTGACAGCCTTATTGTCCAGCCCTGTGTCCAGTGATCTGAGCACTCGTTTCACGTGCTCTTCCCTCTGCCCAGACCGTTTCCCCACCCCCCATCATCCTGATTGTTGGATTTCTGCACCACTCGCAGAAATGAGTTGATGTGATAGATGCCGGCAGCTGCTCCTCACCGGACTTCTGTCCAGAGCATCTCCAAGCAGCTTGGGGGATACCTTCCCACTCAGCTCAGGTCACTCCAGCCCACGGGCTTCGGACCCTTCAGAGGTCTCCCCTTGCAGTCTGAGTGGACTCTGAACTCCTCTGCCAGTCTCATAGCCTGTGGGGGCCTGGCCCTGCCATCTATCACCTCTGCCTCACAGGACCCCTCTGTTCCTGCCGCTCCAGCCTGTCTGAGAGCCGCAAGGCCTCCTGTTGCTTCCTCATCACGCCCAGACCTCCAGACTTCCAGACGAGGTCACGGGTCTCTACCAGAGCCTCATTTCATCTTGAACCATTGCATTTTGACGTTTGTGTGACTGGTTGATACATATCTGGCAGCCCACTAGGCCACACGCTCCATGGGGCAGGGGTCTGTGTGTGTGACGCCCTGTCACATTTGCTGAATGCCTGTCAACAAGAGCTGGAGGGGAGGAGCACACAGGACTCAGCCGCTCTTGGAAGCCTCCCCTGACACCCTAGTCTGACACCAGAGCTCCTGTCTCCTGTGCCCCTGGCACGTCCCCTCAACCACACCCTGACCACACTGCCTTGTCGGTGCGTGCTGACCAGCCGCTGCTGGGCCCCAGAGACAGGGACGCACCCCAGAAACCTCTGTACTCCCTGTGTTCCGTGCCAGACCTGATACCTGGCACTCAGAAATGCTGAAGGAAAGGAGGGATGTAGAGAGGACGTTGATGGAGAGGTGGAGGGATTTTGGCACAGAATGGGAAGTGTCACCCTTTTCCTTGTTTTGAGTTCTGCTTGTTTTTGCTTTTGCAGGCAGTGTAGTTAAGGTCAAAGAACTGGACTGGCTCCAAGACGACCTGTGCACAGGTGCATACCTCCCTGTCCCCCTGTCACACCTTGAGGCCATCAGCCCTGTGTCCTGGGCTGAGCAGAGGGTCCTGGCTGGTGCCGCGGTCCCTCAGTACACAGCCACTCCGCTCTCTTGGCTGATGAGTTACAGCTGCTGGCAGCCTCCACCTACTGTGTCACTCAGACTCGCAGTGTCCCTGTACTGTAGGCCCAGTAGTCCCTGAGTTACAGGTGAGGCCTGACACTCTGGGTTAAACACCTGCCCAGGCCTGGGAGGCAGCCTCCCACACAGCGCTGTGTCTTCTGTCCATGGCAAGGAGTCCTCCATGTGGCTTCAGGGCCGATTGAGGGGGAGAGTTTTCTGAATTTATTATTCACTGTTTTGGACCTGCATGCTCACTCACTCCTTGTATAAAAACTTCTTTTCCTGTCAATGGCAGGCGAGGAAAATCGTGGCTCATTGACTATCCGTCATCTGCCACGCGCTTAGCCCCGTAGGCCCTCTGTCTCCCCAGCAGACCTTGAGGGCAGCATTACTACACCCATTCCGGTGCAGAATGAAACCCAGAGAGGTGAAGCACCTCTCTCAGGGCCACACACCAAGTTTGTGGGGGCAGCAGTGCCTGCCCCTCAGCAGCGGAGGCAGATCCCCGGTCCCACGTAGGCAGCTGTGGCCTGAGGCTGGGGCGCTAAGATTCAGACCTACCTGGCAATGCCCGCCATTTCAAGCTACCCCCAGCTCTGTTTCCTCTCCTGGAGAGAAGAAATTTATTCAGCCTTTATTTATTCAGCCTTTATTTATTCAGCCTTTATTCTTTATTCAGCCTCAGAGCTGGCCTGCAGAGAAAGGAACGTGCCTAAAATGGCCTTTCTTCTTTCATAGACCCGGAGGTCCCCTTCAGCTGGTCTCAGGAGGACGTCTCCGACCTGTACAGCCATACCACCATCCTGCTCGCGGCCGAAGGTAGGACATCCTGATCAGCAGCGCCAGTATGGTGGGGAATCAGCACATTGAGCCCTCCCCTGAGCCCTCTCCAGTCTCCCAGGCGCCCCCCGCACCCACTTGCAGTTTTCAGCCCGAGAGCTTTCCAGTCTGAGCGTGGCTGTCGCTGCATGTTCCTGGAGACCCAGTGCAGGGCCCCGGGGTCCTCCGAAGGACACATGCCCCTAATGGTTACATTTTCCCCTCGTGCCCGTTCTTTTCCCCACAGTGTTTTATGATGATGATCTCACCGACGCTCTGTTTAAAACACTCTCCCGCCTCGCTCACAAACTGAAAAACGCCTGCACAGCCATTCTGTCTGTGGAGAAGAGGTGAGCTCTGCACCCCCAAGAGCCAGACTCCCCCTTCTGGATGCGTTCCATCAGCATCGTCCTGTCACTCACTGAGCATGTGCCATGTGCCCTCCGTGCCGCCCCTCACACGTGGCCTCCCGCCACCTGCCGGCCAGCCCTGTGCCTGGGTGCTGCCGTCCCACCATCACTGGTGGAGAGAGGAGGGCTTAGGGGCAGCAGGGAACCTGGCACAGCTGCTCTGTGAGTGGATGAGTGCCCAGAGCCAGGACACTTGGCCACGGCACTGTCAAGGGCCTCTCTGAATGTCCCATCTGGACGCCGCCTGTATCCTCAGGGCCCCAGGCCTGTCTACCCTCTTCTGATGCAGACAGAGCTCCCCCACGACACGTGCACTTGAACATCCTGAAGCATTAGGGCTCCCATTGAGGGAGTGTCAGTTTTGTGGTAGACATAGTGCTACACCGTTTTCTCCAGTTCTTATGCTAGGGCACAGCTTTTCTGAAGGCACTTTGGAATAAGTAGCAAAAGCCATAAAACTGAGGCACTTGGCTGGCTCAGGCAGTAGAGCATGTCACTCCTGATCTTGGGGTTGTGAGTTCAGCCCCACATTGGGTATAGAGATTACTTAAAATCTTAAAAAAAAAAAAAAAAAAAAAGTTATGAAACCAACGATACTCACCCAGCATCCAGCATCTCGAAATCCACCCCATTGGAAGCACTCATGTCTGTGTGTGCACTGTCCTGGTGTGGTCATCACAATGTTATTCATCCCGGTAATGTCAAGGAGCTTCTTCAAGGCACAGGTGACCAAGGGCAGCACACGGACCTCACTTAGATGCTGATTTTATAGACAAAGGGAAGCCTCGAGAGCGTCAGGAAATGTTGGGCCCTGACTGGATATTGGAATGTTAAAGAATTATCCTTGAATTTGTTTTAAGTGAAACAGAAGCAGAAGAGGGCTTATCTTTTCGGGATGCATGTGGCTGTACTTCGAGAGGAAACACCATAATGGCTGGCATTAGCTTTTTAATAATCGGGTCTGGACGTGTGGGGAGGCAGGGCCCACAGCGGCCCCGAGCTGGCAGTGGTTGACGCCGGGACAGTTCATCACACTGTTGGAAATCTCTTGTAGTGAGAGACCTTGGAAAGAAAAAGGAAAGAGGCAAAGAATTTGAATTTCAGGTCAAACCATGTTGCAGGTTCGGGTGTAGAAGTGGCCGTGTGGCCAGGCTGGGAGGACCGATCCTGAAGCTCCCCACCCACCACCTCCCAGCACCCTTCGCTGCTGCTCTCAGGCCCTGCCCTTTGTTCATTCATCACCTGCACCCTGTGTGCAGATTCTGTGCCGGAGGAAGCTGGGGAGGCCAGCAGGCGGTGTTCTGCGTCCACCTCCTGCTCTGCTTTGGAGCTCAGGGCAGGGCCTGTCTTTCAGGCAGTGGTATCTGCGGCACCTGACTTTGCCTTTCTGAGCCTTGGTGTCTGTGTCTGTAAAATGGAAGCGCCTACTGTGTCCCCTCCCAGGCTTTCTAGATTCAGGAAGGAAGTGCACTCAGTACACAGTAGCTGCTCCGTGCAAACCCACTGGAGGGCAGTGAGGTCAGGGAGGCAGCAGGAGGGCAAGGCGTGTGTGTCGGCTGCTTGTTTGCAGGCTGAACTTCACACTCAGACACCTGGACGTCACGTGCGAAGCCTATGACCACTTCCGCTCGTGGCTGCAGCGCCTGGAGAAGCTTGCGGATGGCCAGCTGCGCTTTGTGGTGGAGCCGGTGGAGGCCTCCTTCCCGCAGCGCCTCGTGTATGAGCGCATCCAGCAGCTGGTAGGTGCGGCCCCCTCTACACGCGGGCCACTGTGGCTGTGCATGACGCTGCTGACCCCAGGGTCCTCCAGATGCGGGCCCCACACCCTGGTGCTGTCGGGCAGAGGATCAGCTGGCAGCCAAAGGCTGTGGTGGGGTCTCCCCACTTAGGGGTCTTCCACCTTAGGGGTCACTGTGTCTGCAGGTGGGCCTGCAGTTGTCACCTTGGACTTCACACCACATTCTATCTCTGAGCGATTCAGGGCCCAGAGGAAGCAGGGCTGAGCCCAGGAGGTGGTTGGTGACCCAGGAAGTTGGGATGAGGGGCACTTGGTGGGGTTCTTGATGCAGAAGCCGCAGTGCTAGAGGCCACATCTTCACTGTGGGAGGTACCCTGGCCTCGCAGACTGGGCATGCTTGTCAGGTGACCAGTGGCCCTTCTGACCGGGCACAGGGGGCCATCAAACTAGGCCTCGGAGTAATCATCCTAGTAATGGTCCTCAGGCCAGGTCCCAGGCCAAGCTCCTCCCTCCCCTGCCTCAGTGGATGCCAGACAACGGGAAGTCACCCTGCCAGGCAACAGCAGAGCTGGGGCTTAATCTTACAGCCATGTCACTTCCTATTAGAATTTTTAAACCCAGCTCATGGGGAAAATCTGATAAATCAAAATTACCCTTGAAAATCCCTTATAGGGGGATCCCTAGGTGGCTCAGTGGTTTAGCGCCTGCCTTTGGCCCAGGGCGCGATCCTGGAGTCCCGGGATCGAGTCCCACATCGGGCTCCCAGCATGGAGCCTGCTTCTCCCTACTCCTGTGTTCTGCCTCTCTCTCTCTCTCTCTCTCTCTCTGTCTATCGTGAATAAATAAATAAATAAATCTCTTTAAAAAAAAGTCACTAAAAAATATTAAAAAAAAAAAGAAAGAAAGAAAGAAAATCCCTTATAATTACCAGGAGCTGCAAGTCCCAAGGTCTGGAATGCCTGGCTCCTGTTCCCTTTGCCTCTCAGCTGTGACCACCCCTTCCCTGGGTCTATGGAAACCAGTCTTAGATATGAGGAGAGGGGAGGGCTGGGGTGGCCAAGGGCTGTCCCTCTCACGTTCCCCGTCGTGTTCCCCAAACAAGCACAGCACTGAATTTGTGTGGTTGCCATGCATGAGGAGCAACCTTCTGTTCATGGCTACGCCGCCCCTGGACTGCCTCCCTGTAGATGGCAAACAGTCTACTCCTGCCAGCGAGGACTCAGGTTTCCACTAAGAACTTGGTGTGTTTTTGTACCTCCTCCACCTGCCGTGTCGAGAGGAGCAGCACATGGCCAGGAAAATCAGCTCCTCATAAAATGCAGAAGTCACAGGAAGTGACACCTAAGATCTCCCCAAATGGAAAAATTGTGATTCGCTGCCATTCTTCTGGTCCATCTTGATGCATCTTGGGTTGATGCCAGCTTTAACTCCCATAAACCCAGCTTCTCTCCCAGAGTGAGGCAGAAAGAACGGCCCAGAGCAGCAATCAGAAGCAGCTCCCCACCCCTGCGTGAGCTCGCATGCTGCCCATGGTTCACGTGTGGTTTGACTCTTCTCCTTTGCTAATTACTTCCCTCTGACGTAGTGAGGTCTCCTTCACAAACCTCGGGAATCTGCTTTCTCTGTTTGCTGCAGGAACTCTGGAAGATCTTTGTGGAACCGGTAATGTGACCCATCATCGCATCCACAGACATGGCTTCTCAACTGTTCTCAGAATACGTTTCTAATAAAATTGAAAGCTCACAAAGTAATGTGTTTGAGGTCGTATCATTTTAGAAATGGGGCAAATGTAGTGTATATGCCCCAGGACTGTCTTCTGGAGTCAGTTGCTACCTCCCAACAGCAGCCAGAGAATGTTCTTGCTCTCGGCTGGAATTCCAGTCCAGTTAGTTGCATGTTTTCTGTGCTGCATGTTCCAAGATACCTCAAGAGCGGAGACCGTGTCCGGCAGGTGTTCTCAGCTTGATTCCACTAGAGTCGATTACTTCAAGCTCCCTGGCGGGCAGGGGATCCAGGGCCGGGCCAGTAGCATCTAGTGCTCCCTCGATTATCTGCTTGCAGACCTATTTAACATCGTTGCCACAGTTACAGTAGGAACACTACACAGTATGCGGTACAGGAGCCTCACTGCCTTCCACAGCTATGTGTGCCCCATCCCCATCCCTCAAGTGAGGGCCCGTTCAGAGGAGGTGGCAGGAGCCAGCAAAGAGGCTTTTCTTTTCTGTTTTAGCTCATTATAACCAAAACCGGGGTGAGCTTAGAACAGACACAAGAGGGGATCCCTGGGTAGCTCAGCAGTTTAGCACCTGCCTTTGGCCCAGGATGTGATCCTGGAATCCCAGGATCAAGTCCCACATCAGGCTCCCTGCATGGAGCCTGCTTCTCCCTCTGCCTGTGTCTCTGCCTCTCTCTCTCTCTCTCTCTCTCTCTCTCTCTCTCTCTCTTGCTCATGAATAAATAAATAACATCTTTAAAAACACACACACAAGAGCAGCTCTTCCTGGTCCCGTGGGCTGACCCAGGGTGGAGCCGTGATCTGCCTCACAGCCTTCCCTCCCAGAGCCCAAGCTTCCCCTCCTCCCCTTGGGCCCCTTTCCTGCTTCACCACATGTGCATATCTCTGTCTGACTTTTTATCTTTTTCTCTGTGCCCCTCCCACCTCAACCCCTCCCCATTGCTTTACACCCTTTCCCACCATTTCTCCCTCCTCCTCCTTCCCAGCTCTGGTCCCACCCTCCTGCTGCCTTGGCCCTCCTCGAAGATCCCGGCCCACCCCGGCTCCCTTCCTGCCCCGCACAGCACAGATATCCCCTGGCACCTCTGCCTCTCCAGCTCCATCCAGACACCAGATTAACTCCCTCCATCTTCCCAACAGCTAGGACATCAACCTGGTTACACCCATTTCACAGTTTGAAGACTACTGCTCTAAAAGGAAAACATCTCCATGGGTCAGAGCCCTGTCTGTCTTAGACATCAGTACATTCCTGCCATATGGTGTAGCCCAAAGTGGGTACTCAACACCTACTGTTGAATGAGCAATGGGTAGGAGCTGGTGTTGGGGAGACTGCTCCATCACAGACACTGCTGCCTTCAGGGGCATTTGGCAGTGTTTGGAAAGGGCGATGGGTGCTGCTGGCCAGGGATGCTGGTTAAGCATCCTGTAATGCACAGCCAGCCCCCCATGCAGGAGTGCCGAGGTTGAGGAATCCTATTAGGAAGAACATAAGCTTCTTTAGGAAGGAAAAACTGGTCTCAGCTGAACGTGCAGAGAAGGTGACCCAAGAGAATGAGTCTCACCCTCCCCTCTAGGAGTGGGAAGAAGAGTCACACACATCATCTCTAAATCTTCCAAAGACCCTAGAAAGCAGAAATTAACCCCACCTTACACATGAGAAACCTGAAGTTCAGGGCAGTTGGGCCACCTGCCGGACATCGCACAGCCACCAAGTGGCAGAGTTGGGCTCAGAGCCCACACTCTCCCTTTTCCCACAGTGACTTTCCCGGCCCACCAGCAGCAGCAGCCCCAGCCCCAGCCTGACTCGGAATCTGCTCTTTGACAAGACCCCAGGGATTTGTGCACAGTGAGTGTTTCGGGAAGCTAGCCTTTGAGCTTTTCCCATTTTCTGAGTTTCCTACACAAAACCATCCCCGATAGACTTCCCCTAATTGGACAGAGTTGCAGATCATAATGGGATATATTAATAACGAGTCCTCCAAACAGAGCCCCACGAGGCTGATCCCCCAGCTGGCGATGTGTCAGCACTAGCTGACGTTTTCCTGGCACTCCCGGGGACAAGCCCATAAATGTAATTGGCACTAAGCAATAGAGTCACCGCGCCTTTCACCTGGCACATTAGGGTGAATGCTTTCATGTCTAAAGCTCTTGGCCTGAAAGCGTCCTCTAAGTGGGGCCCAGAATTAATCTTGATCCACTATAATTCAAAGCATCGTCAGGTTTTCATTTCTCGGAGTCGAAATGCACCCTTCTTGCTGTGTTTTACGGCTTTGCTTGAGCCTCTAGAGGTGTTCGTTTGGCAGCTGTATTTCAGAGTCCTCAAACCATCGGGATATTCTGCTAGGGAATTAACCTTGATAAACCACTGCACTTATTTTATTATTTTTTATACAGTGCAACCTTTTCGGAGAATATATGGCCCAAGGAGGGAACTTGGTTGTTCAAGCCTGTGCAGGAAAGATTTAATAAAACCAGCAAACAGTGATACTGTGGCCTCCATCACTTCTCAAATTACTGTGCACACAAGTCACATGGGGTTTTGCCAAAACGCAGATTCTGACTCAGGTCCCTCTGGGTGGGGCTTCATGCTGGAACTTCACTAGCTGCCGGGACTTGCTGGCACGACTGGTCCAGCAATCACCGTGAGGCACTCAGCTAGGCCGTGTCATTCCTGGTTAAGAGCACAAACTTGGGCTGGGCAGACCCGGATTCTGATCCTGGCTCTGCCCCAGACCTGCCAAACAACCTGGGGCAAGTGGCCTAGCCTCTCTGAGCCTCCGCTTTCCTCATCTGTGAAGCAGTTAGGCTTCTGTCCTGAGAGTGATTGTGAACGTGATTACTAGATAATCCACGTGAGATGTACCAGGGAAGTTTTCAATAGAGTGCGGGTATTGTCCTAATACAATTTTTTGGTTCAAGAGCATCTTCAGCTTGTACGCTGTGGCCTAACATCACCACCTTCTAGAGAAATCTTTGTTCCCATATCCTCCAGCAGTAGCTGGGCAAAGAGCAAATGTGAAAAGTCATGTGGAACAGGCCTGCCTTAAGTTTGGGCTCTGCGTTACACACTAAGGGTCACTTTGGACACCTAAAAGGCCCTCGGAATAGTCAGGCCATCATCCACACCGCGGACCCCAAGTCCAACGAGACACCCCGTGGGCTGCCGGCAGGAAGAGACATGTTTCCTGGGGACGTGACCTCAGAGACCAAGTTCTTTATAAAGTGAAGATAAAAGTGGGCCGTGGTGCCTGCCCGTCTGCAGTGAGACGGTCGTGTGCCGGGTGACCTGGACTCTAAGAGCTCTAAGCTGGTGAGCAGACCTTGGCCTTATGTGACTCTGACCTACAACATGGGTAGGAGACCCAGCTCCCCATCTGTGCATCAAGGTGACCCACACACGTCTTGACTCTCAGCCGCAACAGCCATACATGCCCCTACCTTGGGTGCAGGGTGAAAAAACCGTGTGCTTTGTCCTCCCAAGGGGATGACACCCCTGTGCGTGCTGGTTTCCTGCCCTGTATGCTCCTAGAAAGCTAAGAATGTACTTTCTCCTTAGTTAGGTTGCAGCCTCCTGCATCTCAGGAGGGACTGCCGGTTAGAACCCACCTCTGCCACTCGGCCAGTGCACCTGCCCAGCAAATAGCGGTGCCACAGACATTGGAAGGAGCGGGAGTTTCAACCCTGGATCCCGGCTCAAACCAGGGAGACCTTCCAGATTGTGCTGCTTCTCACATGGCAGCTCAGGGCAGCGTCCCAAAGCAGGTATCAGCAAGGGTCTGCTCAGCCGACATGGATTAGTGATTCTGCCCAGGAATACTGGGCTTGGAAATCCGTGGACTGTTAGGTGGTGTCGCAGCCTGGCTCCCAGCAGGCCGGTACCATCAACCTGACAGTTCTGTGCACCGAAGCCCTCTGATGCACCCCCAGGGACCCGGCTGCTCTAGAGGGTAGTGGGCAGGGTTGTCACCGCAGACCGTGGGCTTGCGTAGTAAAAAGTGCCCTGGACTCTTGGGGACAGCCCCGATTTCTGTCCCCACACAGACCCTCATTCTTGTCAGCCCAGACTGGCATTCAGTCCTGTGATTGCCTCACTGAAGAGATGAATAGAAAGGGTGGAAGGGGAGGGGCCCCAGGTGACTTGGGCGGCTGCGTCTTCTTCCAGAAAGCCTTTCCCAGGTGTCCACAGCCCCTGAGCCTTCGATGATATGACCTTTTATTTTTTTTTAAAGATTTTGTTTATTTATTCATGAGAGACACACACACACAGAGAGAGAGAGAGAGAGAGAGGCAGAGACACAGGCAGAGGGAGAAGCAGGCTCCATGCCGGGATCCTGACATGGGACTCGATCCCGGGACTCCAGGATCATGCCCTGGGCCAAAGGCAGGCGCTGAACCACTGAGCCACCCAGGGATCCCTGATATGACCTTTTTAAAACTTGGTGTGATAGGTCTGTTTCCCTGCATGCCTCACTCACAGATGGTGAGCTCTGTGGGGACAGGACTGGCGTCGTTCAAACCCAGGCCTGACACAACCCATCATTCTGTAAATATTTGTCTGCCCTTCTCCATCTGCCGGATGCTGACTGGGTGCCTGGGAGGCAGCAGGGAGCGAGACATCTCACATCCATGCCCTCGTGGGGTCCAAAACTAGATGAGGCAACAGGCAAAAAGCATAAACACATAGCGTGCATCAGGTCGTGTCCAGAACGATGATCCGAAAACCAGCAGTATGGCCTGGGGCTGACTGCTCGCTGCAGCCATGGCAGAGCGTGTTTGTGGAGCCCACTGGGCAGGATGCAAGCATCTGGCAGTTCTGGAAAACTCAAATCATGTGACTGAGGAAAACGCCAAGGGGAACGGTAGTTTTGCCCTGAGAGATGTTAACCAAATTTGGGTCTTCTATGGCGATTTCATCTTTGGTTTTTCCTGCGTATGGTAAACATCCCTGCTTCTCGAGGTGTCACCCTGCGTCGTCGATGTCATCTGACATCTCAAGGTCATTGGCTTCGTCCCTCGTTTGTGAATTGCACGAGACCGACCTGTGCTATCGATTTTTTTAAAAGTACATTTTAGTGGTTTGAGCCTTATAAACTTGACGAGGTTGATGAGGGCAATGAAGAAAGGTAAAGCCATCTAGCACTAGGTGAGCATCCGAAAAGGCCAGGTGAGGGTCCGTGAGGGGCCAGGCGAGTGTCCGTGAGGGGCCAGGCGAGCATCTGTGAGCGGCCAGGCAAGGGACTGTGAAGGGCCAGGTGAGCGTCTGAGAGGGGCTACATGAGCATCCGTGAGGGGTCAGGCAAGCATTCATGAGGGGCTACATGAGCATCCGTGAGGGGCCAGGCGAGCATCTATGAGGGGCTATGTGAGGGTCCTGAGGGGCCAGGCCAGCATCCGTGAGGGGACAAGCGAGGGATTGTGAGGGGCCAGGCGAGTGTCCGTGAGGGGCTACGTGAGGGACCATGAGGAGCCAGGCGAGAGACCTTGAGCGGCCACTCGAGTATCTGAGGGGCCAGTCAAGGGACCATGAGGGGCCAGGCAAGTGTCTGTGAGGGGCCAGAAGAGGGACTGTGAGGGGACAGGCGAGGGACTCTGAGGTGCAGGCAAGCATCCATGAACAGTTTTGTGAGGGTCCCTGAGGGGCCAGGTGAGCGTACTTGAGGGACTATGTGAGTGTCCTGAGTGGTGACATGAGAGTCCATGAGGGGCCCGGTGAGCCTCCGTGAGGGACCATGTGAGTGCCAATGAGGGGCTACGTGAGGGTCCTGAGGGGCCAGGCCAGCATCCGTGAGGGGCCAGGTGAGGGTCCTGAGGGGTGAGGCCAGTGTCCGTGAGGGGCCAGGCAAGCGTCCGTGAGGGGCCAGGTGAGCATCCATGAGGGGCTATGTGAAGGTCCTGAGGGGCCAGGCCAGCGTCAGTGAGCGGCTAGGCAAGCATCCACAAGGGGCCAGGCGAGGGACTCTGAGGGGTCAGGCAAGCATCCGTGAGGGCCCAGGCTGCATCCATGAGGGGCTACGTGAGGGTCCTGAGGGGCCAGGCCAGCATCCGTGTGGGGCCAGGTGAGGGTCCTGAGGGTTGAGGCCAGTGTCCGTGAGGGGCCAGGCAAGCATCCGTGAGGGGCCAGGTGAGCATCCATGAGGGGCTATGTGAAGGTCCTGAGGGGCCAGGCCAGCGTCAGTGAGCGGCTAGGCAAGCATCCATGAGGGGCCAGGCGAGGGACTCTGAGGGTCCAGGCAAGCGTCCCTGAGGGGCCAGGTCAGCCTCCATGAGGGGCCAGGCGAGGGATTGTGAGGGACCATGTGAGCATCCCTGAGGGGCTATGTGAGGGTCCTGAGGGGCCAGGCCAGCGTCCTTGAGGGGCCAGGCAAGCGTTCATGAGGGACCAGGCAAGGGACCAGGAAAGGGACTGAGGAGCACAGCGAGCATCCGTGAGGGGCTACGTGAGCGTCCTGAGAGGCCAGGTGAGGGACCGTGAGGAGCCAGATGAGCATCCATGAGGGGCAGGTGAATGTCTGTGAGGGGCCAGGCGAGGGACTGGGAGTGGCCAGGTGAGTATTTGTGAGGGGCTACGTGAGTGTCTGTGAGGGACCAGGTGAGCATCCATGAGGGACCAGGCGAGTGTCTGTCAGGGTCCAGGCAAGCGTCTGTGAGGGGCTACATGAGGGACCTTGATGGGTCAGGTGCGGGACTGTGAGGGGCCAGATGAGCATCTGTGAAAGGCTATGTGAGCGTTCATGAGGGGCCAGGTGAGCATCTGTGAGGAGCTAATGAGCGTCCGTGAGGGGCTACGTGAATGTTCATGAGGGGCTACGTGAGCGTCCGTGAGGGGACAAGTGAGCCTCCAGGAGAGGCCAGGGAAGCATCCTTGAGGGGCTACGTGAGCGTCCGTGAGGGGCCAGGCGAGCGTCCGTGAGGGGCCAGGCGAGTGTCTATGAGGGGCTATGTGAGCAGCCGTGCGTGGCCAGGAGAGCGTCCATGAGGGGGAGGCTAGGGACTGTGAGGGGCCAGGTGAGTGTCTGTGAGGGGCTACGTGAGCATCCATGAGGGGCCAGGCGAGTATCTGTGAGGGGCTACGTGAGGGATCGTGAGGGCCAGGTGAGGGACCGTGAGGGGCTTTGTGAGAATCTGTGAGGGGCCAGGCTAGCGTCCTTGATGGGCTACGTGAGCGTCCGTGAGGCGATCGGCAAGCCTGTGTGAGGGACCATGTGAGCGTCTGTGAGGGGCCAGGTGAGGGTCCTGAGGGGCCAGACGAGCGTCCGTGAGGGGCTACGTGAGGGGCTATGTGAGGGACCATGAAGGGCCTAACGAGAGACCGTGAGCAGCCACTCGAGCATCTGTGAGGGGCCAAGCGAGGGACCATGAGGGGCCAGGCGAGTGTCTGTGAGGGGCCAGAAGAGGGACTCTGAGGGGACAGATGAGGGACTCTGAGGGGACAGATGAAGTACTCTGAGGGGCCAGGTGAGCATCTTTGAGGGGCTATATGAGTGTCCTGAGGGGTGACACGAGCGTCCATGAAGGGTTCGGAGAGTCTCCATGAGGGACCATGTGAGTGCCCGTGAGGGGCTACATGAGGGTCCTGAGGGGCCAGGCCAGCGTCTGTGAGGGGCCAGACGAGGGACTGTGAGGGCCCAGGCGAGGGACTGTAAGGGGCCAGGCGAGCATCCGTGAGGGGCCAGGTGAGTGACTGTGAGGGGCTACGTGAGGGTCCTGAGGGGCCAGGCCAGCATCTGTGAGGGGCCAGGCAAGCGTCCGTAAGGGGCTATATGAGCGTCCGTGAGGGGCCAGGTGAGCATCCGTGAGGGGAGGCAAGAGACTGTGAGGGGCCAGGCGAGCATCCATGAGGGGCCAGGTGATTGTCCATGAGGGCTACGTGAGGGTCCTGAGGAGCCAGGCCAGCGTCCATCAGGGGCCAGGTGAGCGTTCATGAGGGGCCAGGCAAGGGACTGTGAGGGGCCAGGCGAGCCTCTGTGAGGGGCAGGGTGAGCCTCTGTGAGGGGCGGGGTGAGCGTCTGTGAGGGGCCAGGTGAGCGTCCGTGAGGGGCCAGGTGACCATCCGTGAGGGGCCAGGCGAGCATCTGTGAGGGGCTACGTGGGGGTTCAGGGGCCAGGCCAGCATCCATGAAGGGCCAGGCCAGCGTCCGTGAGGGGCCAGGCAAGTGTCAGTGAAGCGTCCGTGAGGGGCCAGGTGAGCCTGCGTGAGGGACAATGTGAGTGTCCGTGAGGGGCTACGTGAGGGTCCTGAGGGGTGAGGCCAGTGTCCATCAGGGGCCAGGCGAGTGTTTGTGAGGGGCTATGTGAGGGTGCTGAGGGGCCAGGCCAGCGTCGGTGAGGGGCCAGGCGAGGGACTCTGAGGGGCCAGGTGAGCATCCGTGAGGGGCCAGGTGAGAGTCCATGAGGGGCTACGTGCGGGTGCTGAGGGGCCAG
Organism: Canis aureus; assembly: GCF_053574225.1. Lineage (NCBI taxonomy): Eukaryota > Metazoa > Chordata > Mammalia > Carnivora > Canidae > Canis > Canis aureus. Next base: position 44,313,309 of record NC_135618.1, read on the forward strand.
GCCAGTGTCTGTCAGGAGCCAAGCAAGAGACTGTGAGTGGCCTGGCGAGCATCCGTGAGGGGCTACATGAGGGTCCTGAGGGGCCAGGTGAGGAACCCTGAGGGGCCAGGTGAGCATCCATGAAGAGCCAGGCAAGGGACTGTGAGGGACCAGGCGAGTGCCCGTGAGGGGCTAGGCGAGGGACTGGGAAAGGGCCAGATGAGCGTCCATAAGGGGCATGTGAGTGTCCCTGAGGGGCTACGTGAGGATCCTGAGGGTCCAGGCCAGCAATGTGAGGGGCCAGGCGAGCGTCTGTGAGGGGCTATGTGAGGGTGCTGAGGGGCCAGGCCAGCGTCGGTGGGGGCCAGGCGAGCATCTGTGAGGGGCCAGGTGACAGACTCTGCGGGGCCAGGCGAGGGACTGTGAGGGGCCAGGCAAGCATCTGTGAGGGGCCAGGTGAGGGACTGAAAGGGGCCAGGCGAGCATCCGTTAGGGACTACGTGAGCCTCTGTGAGGGGCCAGGTGAGCGTCTATGAGGAGCCAGGCGAGCATCCGTGAGGGGCTATTTGAGCGCCGTGAGGAGTCAGGCGAGCGTCCATGAGGAGCCAGGCAAGGGACTGGGAAGGAGCCAGACGAGCGTCCGTAAGGGGCCATGTGAGCATCCCTGAGGGGCTACGTGAGGGTCCTGAGGGTCCAGGCCAACTCTGTGAGGGGCCAGGCGAGCATCTGTGAGGGGCCAGACGAGTGTCCGTGAGGGGCAGCTGAGCGTCTTTGAGGGGCCAGACGAGGGACCGTGAGGGGCCAGGTGAGGGACTGTAGTGGCCAGGTGAGCGTCCGTGAGGGGCAGGTGAGTGTCCTTGAGGGGCCAGGTGAACGTCCCTGAGGGGCCAGGCAAGCATCCCTGAGGGGTTATGTGAGCATCCGTGAGGGGCCAGGTGAGCATCCGTGAGGGGCCAGGCGAGGGACCGTGAGGGACCAGGCTAGCATCTGTGAGGGGCCAGGCGAGGGACCATGAGGGGCCAGGCAAGTGTCTGTGAGGGTCAAGCAACCGTCTGTGAGGGGCTCAGTTGGCGTCCGTGAGGGGCTAGGTGAGGGTCCATGAGGGTCTATGAGGGCTAGGACCAAGAGGGGCTAGGCGAGCACGTATGAGGGGTAGGTGAGCGTGGATGAGGGGCAGGGACCGGGTTGTGGGGGGGCGAGGGGCGGGCTGAGAGAGGAGCCCAGTCTGAGAAGGAGCCCAGGGTCTGAGAGAATGAGAGGATGAGTGAGTGAATGAACAGAATCCCGGAGCTTCCAGGGCTCCTTGCTCTGGGCCAGCCAGTGGTGAAGACAGGTGCGGAGACTGTTCTTGGCTTCACGTGCCGGGCAGCCTGAAGGTCATTTTTTCCTCCCTGAGGTTGCAAGTTTGTGAGGCTTGAGGAGGCCAGCCTCATGGGCTCTTCACTGTGGGCTGGCTCCATGGAGGACCCTGGCCACGAGGTGGCGCACCAGCCTCATGAACTGACCTCGGGAGCTGCCCCATGGAATCCAGGGCAGTCCTCAGTGCCTTAGTCGCTGGCAGCTGCTCCAAAGCGTGGGTCCCCAGGGACTCTCGAGGCACCCTACGTAGCCTGCTACGTGCTGCACAGTAGCATGTTGGCTCTGAGAGCTGCCCGGTGGGCTGAGGCTTAGGAAGCATACGTAGGCTGTGTGAGGCCAGGACTAGAGGTAATGGGGGTGCGGTCTACACCCAGGTCTGTCGGATTCTGTGGCCAGCATTTTTCTATCGCCTCCTGCCCAGAACAGGGACTGTTTGCTGAGGGCCAGAAGGAGTGATGTGGATTGGAGGCTGTGCTGGGCCTTTGTCCTGGGGGAGGTTGAGGCGCGGGTGCACCAGGAATTCCACCCAGGCTCTACGAAGCACAGACATCGGAGCCAGGTAGGAGCTCTTCTGCCACCAGGGGCGTCTGGATCCGGGCGGGCGGCGCTCAGAGTTAGTCAGGCCAGGTGGTAGTGTCTCCCGCTTCAGAGCTCACCAAGAAAGAGCCTGGAGCTGACAGTCTAGATGTCGGGGCCACAGTTCGAAGGAACCGAGCCTTCTCCCGACGCCCACTTCCGCTGGAGGCTCCTGAGAGGCGGTCGCCCTCAGCGGGTAGAGCATGGCACATGGCGTCCGAACTGGGCTCAGACCAGCCCCAGCACTACGCCTGTGAGCCTCGGCACCCTCATCTGTAAAACGGACTCAATACCGACCTCACTCTCAAGGACGTACTTGGTGAGCACGTGAAGCACCTGGCACATAAACTGGCCGGGAGGGCCGGCGCAGGGCACGGTGGCCGTGGCCATCTCCGTCGCCATCTGGGGAGGGCTGCCAGGGTAGGGCAAGGCCGCCATCGCCGTAACCGTCATCATCGTGACTATTAATTACTTGCTGTTGCATTGCTATTAACTGCCGGTGGCAGGGGTGGAAGCTCTCCAAGCGGGCGCCTTGCTCAGCGGTTAATGATGGCCAAACAATCACCCTCGCCTCACCACTGTGCCTGAGTGTTACTTGACTGACAGCATGGGTTATTTTGAGGAGAGGAAAAAAAAAATCAGTCAGGCTCTTGCTGTCCCTGAAAGGTTTCCACGACAACGCACACCTGGATGTTCCAGGCGGAGGATGGCCCCTGGGGGAAGAGTCAGAACCAGACTCCAGGGGTGGGGATGGGGTCCTCCCACTCCTAATCTGCCGGCTGTTTGGACAGCCCTGAGCAGGACACTTTACGGGCTCTCCCTCTTGAGCCCCTCCACAGCCCTGCTACCATTCTAACCCCCACTTTACAGATGGAGAGGCAGAGGCTCAGAGAGATTGAAATGGGCTAACATATTCGGTGATTTGGGCCTTTCTGGGTTTCACTCGTCAAACTACAAGAGCCGCACTAGAGCGGGTTTCTCAACCTCAGCACTGTTGACATTTGGGGCCAAATAACCCTTGTTGTGGGGCGGTCCCATGCACTGTAGAAGTTTAGCACCTTCCCTGGCTTCCACTCATTGCCGGGAGCATCTCTCTCCTCCCAGTTGTGGCAACCAGTCAGGGGAGGTGCTCAGAAAGTCAGGCTGAAACCCAATGGTCAAGCTCCCCGTTGGGCTGCCCTCGGTCTGTGGGCAAGGAAACCAGGAGTCAGAGGGACGAGGGGCCCCCAACAGGATTGCTGGAGGCTCACGGGCGGGCGTTCAACTGGTGGCTGGGCGGTTTCCGGTGTAGCCTGTAAGCCCTCCAGACCCCAGGGGCCTTACTTGCTCACACGATGCCACCAGCTCAGCTTACTGTGCTGTATCACAGACTTGGGGACAGGCCAAGGCAGCCAGGCCAGCACAGCAGATGTCAGGTCTCAGCGACAAGTAGGGAAGTGGCATGGGGGGAGGGCTGTGGTCTCCCTGGGGTTACAGAGGCGAGTACAGGGTATTTCAAGGAACGCAGCTTTGATGCGGTGGTCCCCATCAAGGGGCCTTCCGTGGAGCCAGGATTGATTTCCCAAGCTATGTGCACAAGCTGTCACATTCAGTCCTCTGAGCAAACCAGCAAGAAGAAGCTGCCAGCCGCCTTTAAAGAACTTAGGTCAGAGTGTCCGTGACAGGCCCTAAGTCACACAGCTACAGAGCAGTGGTAGGTCTGGGGCTGGAACCCTGGAGAATCCAGCTCAGGAGCTGCTCCCTGGAGCCAGTGTGAGGTCTGGTACCTTCTGGCAAAGCTCTTCCATCTATTGCTTCTGGATTCAGCAGGAGAAGGAGCATTTGCACGCCCTTCACGCCCGCCAACTCCCAGGGAGCCTGGGATTCATTTTCAGGAAGACCTTTTTCCATGGGAAAGGTCTTTTAAATATCAGTCAAGCAACTGTCTAGTTCCCACCAAGTCCAGATCTTTCTGGGGCGTTCAGTTTGGAAAGAAAGAAAAATAAAGGAGGCCATTTCCTCTAATATGTTGTCAGTTCAGTTAAACATATACTGAGCCCTGCTCTGTGCTGGGCACTATGCCTGGCACCTGGCGTGGGGTGATGAGTAAGGCCAAGGGCCTGTCCCTGTGGAGCTTACTGGCCAGAGGAGATGGCCCTGAAAGAGATCCTTTAACAGCCTGCCTGACACACAGTAAGTAGCTGGTCAGCAGTTTTGGTGAGAGTGGGAGAATAAATGGGCAAGTACACACATGAGCAAATGAGGACTGGAATCAGTTTGTGAATTCGTGATGGAATGACGGAATTTATGAATACGTAAGTGCTATGGAAATGGTGAGCACAGACTATGGGAGCCTAGAGAATGGCATTTTAAAACCTCAGCAGTGACCAAAGATGAGGATGGGACAGAAGGAGGAAGAAATCCAAAAAAGTCTGGAACACTGACAGCACCCAGTTCTGAATGTAGAGCAACAAGATCTCTCATTCTTTGCTGGTGGGAACACAAAATGGTACAGCCACTTTGGAACAGTCTGGTGGTTTCTTACAGGACTACACATACTCCTGCCATATGACCAACCAATGACACTCCTTGGTATTGACCCAAGGAGGTTGAAAGCTGGCATCCATGCAAAACCCTGCACACAGGTGTTTATAGCAGCTCTATTCTTTTTCTTTTTTTTTTTTAAGATTTTATTTTTAGGGACGCCTGGGTGGCTCAGCAGTTGAGCATCTGACTTTGGATCAGGTCGTGATCCCATAGTCCCGAGGTCAAGTCCCACAACAGGTTCCCCGCGGGAAGCCTGCTTCTACCTCTGCCTGTGTTTCTGCTCCTCTCTCGTGTCATTCATTCATTCATTCATTCATAAATAAATAAATGAATGAATAAATATATCTTTAAAATATTTTATTTTTTTTTAATTTTTATTTATTTATGATAGTCACACAGAGAGAGCGAGAGAGGCAGAGACACAGGCAGAGGGAGAAACAGGCTCCATGCACCGGGAGCCCGATGTGGGATTCGATCCCGGGTCTCCAGGATCGCGCCCTGGGCCAAAGGCAGGCGCCAAACCGCTGCGCCACCCAGGGATCCCAAAAATAAAGATTTAATTAAGTAATCTCTATGCCTGATGTGTGGCTTGAACTCACAACCCCAAGATCAAGAGTCATATGCTCTACCGACTGAGCCAGCCACGAGCCCCATAGCAACTCTATTCTTAATTGCCAAAACTTGGAAGCCAGCGAAATGTCCTTCTTTAGATGAAGGGATAAACAAACTGTGGTCTATCCATGGAATATTACTCCGTGCTTAAAAAAAAAAAAGAGCTACCAACCCGTGACAAGCCACAGAGGAGACTTAAATGCATATCGCTTAATGAAAAAGCCAATCTGAAAAAGCTACCTACTGTATGATTCCAATTATGTGACATTCTTGGAAAAGGCAGAACTATGGAGGCAGTAAAAAGACAGTGGATTCCGGGGGCGAGGGAGAGAGAGCGCTGGCAGGCAGAGCACAGAGGGTGTTAGCCTGTGGGATGCTGTAATGACAGACACACGGCATGAACCTGTGAATGCACAGGAGTGAACCCTGATGGAAACTCTGGACTTTGGGCATTGGTGTGGCCATGCAGGTTCATAAGTCCTAACAAATGTCCCCGTCTGGTGGGGGAGGCCGTGCATGTATGGGGACAGGGGTGCATGGGAAATCTCTCTACCTTTCCCTCAATTTTGCCATGAACCTAAAACTGCTCTAAAGTCATTTGATAGGAAAAAAAAAGTAAGAAAAATACCTTAGCCATTGATGGTAGAGAGGGTGGGGGGCCCAGCCACTGCCAATGCTCTGCCCAGCATTCTCTATGTCTTTGCACACTCACTTGCCTTCAGTCTGTTACTGCCTGAGACTCAGCCTGATGTGGGCTCTCTATGGCCATCTCTGCCTGTCCAGCTCAAAAGGGACAAGCTGGAAGTGCTGGGGAGTTGACACCCTGGGCCAATTCCCAGCACTCCCAGCAGGATGCCACCCTGGTTGACAGCTGTGATCACATTATTGCCTACCTTTCCCATCCTGGCTCACTACCCTACCCCTATTGGTGTCTCCTGGGTCCCTTCCCAGATAAAACCCTCAGGATCTTGTCTCAGGGTATGTTTCTGGAGGAACCCAAAATATGAGTGATGATTATGAGAATGGTCATGATAATCACCAGTATTTGTGGAGGACCTCCTGCAAGCCATCCAGTCTGCCACATGCTCTACAGATGGTTCTCCCATTTGACACGCAGGCGAACCCAGTCATGCAGGCATTATTATCATCATCCTCATCGTCTAAAATTCCTCATTGTCACAGCTAGATCTCCAGAGTTTAAAGATACAACTGCTCTACCGCTCTGTGTCCTGGTTTTTGTCTTCTGTTGTCTGTAGGGAGGAGAGGGAGAGAGTGGAGTAAGAACTTCGAGATTTGCTGGCCCTGGGGGAAGAGTTTGATCTGTTTGATGAGATTTCAGCAGGGAGTTGATGGACAGCTCTCGGAGGCCAAGAGCTCCCCCAGGGAGAGATGAGAGGAGTCAGCACTCTCCCTCAGCATCCTGCTTGATACTGTCCTTTTCACACAATGATATGGATCAGTATTCATAGAGCACCTGCTGCATGCCAAGTACTGTCCTCAGAGATCTCAGAAATGCCATAGGTCTCAGACATGCCAACAAAGTCCTCAGAGATCTCAGATAAGACATAAATGCTTAGCTGTGTTCCCCAGCAGTGGAGATGAGTCAGGGAGCCACACGCCTCCATCTGCAGTGTCTTCACATGTATGGGCAAGAAGAATTGGGGTGAATACAAGTGCATCTCCAGCCCCAGGAGGAAAGGACCTAGAACGTATTAAGCTCCTTCCGTATTGTTGAAACTACATACGTGTTATTTAACAAGAGGCTTCTTCACCTCAGCACTAGCCACATTTTGAGCAGGATAACTGTTGTTGAGGGTTGCCCATGCATTTACTGCACCTGGGAAGCCCCTCAGGCATGAGAATGGAGCTGGGCAATGACACAGTTCCCCTGTCCTTTCAGTGTGTCCCGAGCTAGAAGGAGAACTGCACTATTGTGTTTCTTGGGGGCTGGCAGCTCTGAGGGACCCAGTCATCACAATGACAGTGGAAGTGGAACAAAGCTGTGACACATCCGTGACATATCAGAGGTAGTAGCTGGGGATGGCACACTCACCTTACGGGGGTCGTGCAGGTAAGGAGAGCCAGAGGCAGCCCCTGGGTCTTCGAGGAGCCCAGCACAAGGGACAAAAGCATGGGAAATCCACCCTGCCTCTCTCTTAGCGTTCTAGCCTCCATGCAGATGTCACATCCTTCCAGGCGACCCCCTGGTCATCATGGCTGTTGTACTTGCTCCGACTCTGGGCACATTATCCTACTTTTCATTCCCCCCAAAGCACTTATTGTCAGAAATTTGTTTCCTTAGTTCATGTTTGCCTTTCTTATCCTCTCTCTCAGGCCTATGGAAGATGGAAGCCCCATGGAGGAGGGACCTCAAATCCCCAACCCTAGTACAGCTTAGCACCTGGCACAGAGTAGATGCTAACTGTGTCTTTGTTGACTGGCTGACTGAATGAACAGACAAATTACTGAATGAGTGAATGAGAAAGCTCTGGGCAACCTCACACAATTGGGCGGGTCACTTGGGGAAGCTGGTAATAACAACAGCTGCCCAATGTGTGCACATCCACCAGGCGCGGAGCTGAACTTCTGTCATTTGCCCCAAACGGTGACCTACTCTGCTAGATACGTTTTTCTTGTTCTAGTAAAATACATGTAACACAGCATTTACCAATTCATTATTTTTTTAAGATTTATTTATTTATTTGAGAGTGAGAGTGAGCAGGGGGGACGGGCAGAGAAAAAAAGAGAAAGAGAGAAGAGATAAGCAAACTCCCCACTGAGCGCAGAGCCCAACAGGGGGGCTCAATCCCACGACCCGGAGATCATGACCCAAGCTGAAATCAAGTCGGATGCTCAACCGACTGAGCCACTCAGGCGCCCCAGCATTTACCACTTTACAGTAAACAGTTCAGTGGTGTTAAGTACATTTACCATGTTGTGCAGCCATCACCTCTGTCTAGTTCCAGAACACTGTCATCAACCCAAATGGAAACCCCATTTCTACTACCATTCCTCCCTATCTTCCACCCCCAGCCACTAATCCACTTTCTGTCTCTGGATTTACCTATACTGGACATTTCATCCTGGATCCATACAGCATATGGTCTTTTGTTTTCAGGGTTCATCTACATGTCATGTACCGGTACTCCATTCCCTTGTATGACTGAATAATACTCCACCGTCCAGACCTTCTGCAGTTTCTCCGTCCATTCATCAGCTGGTGGACACTTGGCTTGTTTCCACTTCTGGGCCACTGTAAGTAGTGCAGCTATGAACATTCATATACAAGTTTTTGTTTAAACAGCTGGTTTCAACTTTTTTTGGATATCTACCTAGGAGTGGCATTGCTGGGTCATATGGTGACTTATGTTTAACTTTTTGAGGAACTGCCAGACTTTTCCACAGTGGCTAATTTGTATATTCTCACTGGCAGTGTGTGAGGGTTCCAATTTCTCCACATCCTTGCCAATACTCACTATTTTCCATTTTGTTATTACCACCATGCCAGGGAGTGTGAGGTGGTATCTCGGGGTGGTTTTGATTGGCATGTTCCTAATGACCGATGACGATGAGCATCTTTTTATGTGCTGGTTGGCCATCTGTATGTCTTCCTTACAGAAATATCCATTCAAGTCCTTTGCTCATTTTTGAATTGGGTTGTCTGTCTTTTGGTTGTTCAGTTGTAAGAGTTCTTTATGTATTCTGGATCCTAGACTCTTTTCTGATATGTGATCTGCAAATGTTTTCTCCCATTCTATGGATTGTCTTCTCACTCTCTTGATGATGTCCTTTGATGCACAAAAGCTTTTGGTTTGATTAATTCCAATTTATCGGTTTTTTCTTTTTTTTTTTTTCTTATGCTTTGGTGTCCTATTTAAGAAGCCATTGCCAAATCCTAAGTCATGAAGATTTACAGATCTCTGTGTTTCCTTCTGAGAGTTTTATGGTTTTAGGTCTTATATATAAAAATATAGGTCTTTGATTGATTATGAATTAATTTTTGTGTACAGTGTGAGGTAAGGGCCCAACTTCATTCTTTTACATGTGGATATTGTGCTGGACACTTTAATTGTTCAGTTCAAAAATGAGAATACAGACTGAAAGGGAATAAATGACTCATCCAATGTCATCATTGGATCCAATTCACTACCAAGTCCCCAGCCAGTCCCAAAAGCCCTCCATGATATCCATGTACTATTTTGTGAGCTAGGAGTGTGGAAAGCATGGACCTAAGAAATAAGGCGCACACATTCTAGTCTGGTTCTGGGCAAGTTCATCCCCATCTCTGGGCCTCCATTGCCTCCTCTGTACAATGGGTGGCCCATCTCTAAGGGCCTTTCCTGCTCAGACTGCTGGCACCCTGAGAGCTTCACATTCCATTGCCCTCATTTCCCTTCTCAGAAATGCTTTTCTGGAAGGAGCTCCATCCTGGGCCAAAGCCAGCCCCTGGAAAACATTGTCAGCATCCCCTGCAAGACACCTGCAGGCCCAAGCAGCCCCGTAGGAGAATTGGGACTGTGGAAAATGCAAGGGGAGCTAATGTGAGAAAGGCCTTGCCAGCATGCTGACAGTTTTCTTCACAAGTGTCACAATGAAGCTACTTGAGAATCAGCTTGCAAAGCACCTGACTGCTAATATCCCTCTCTCACCCTTCCTTAACCAGAAGCAATGTAGCTACTCTTGAATGCCCAGTACCAGGGCCTAACTCCCAGTGGGTGCTGTGCATGTTTGTTCCCCCTGATGGTCTTGGACCAGGCCTTGGCAAACTTTTTCTAAAAGGGGCCTTGTGGTATATATTTTTGCCTTTGCAAGCTGTGTGGTCTCTGCTACAACTACTCAGCTCTGCCATTATAGCACAAAGACAGCCATAGACAATGCACAAGTGAGGGGGTGATATCACTGTGTGCTAATAAAACTTTATTTATGCACAGCGAAATTTGAATTTCATTGTTATTTTCATGTGAAAGAAAATATCACTTATTTTTATTTTTTCCTACCATTTAAAATATAAAACCCACTTTCTACCATAGCTTGCAGGACATATAAAACACATGGTAGGCTGCATGTGGTTAAGCTTTTGCTTTTTTGTTTTTCATTTTAGATATTTTTTTTTTGCTTACTATAGGAGCAATATATATTTGTTATAGAATAATCAGAACTTGGTGATATATAAATAAAGTAAAACTATAATCATCTATAATTGTAATATACAGTTCTAACTATACTAGTGAGCATCTTTTTTTTAATCTGTCTCTCTCCCTCTCACTATCTATCTGTATTGGTGCCTTCAAAGTGATAGCCCCTAGCTATATATGACTATTTGACCTGAAACAAAACTCAGATAAAATTTAAGTTTCAGTTTCTCAGTTGACTAGCACACGTGAAGTCTTCAATGCCTAGGTATGGCTAGTGGCTACCATATTGGATGGCACAGACACAGAACATTTCTGCCATCAGACAAGGTTCTGTCGGACAGCACTGATCTATCTAGGTCTATCTACATAGATTTAACAAATACAGAATGATACCAAATAAACTTTTTTGGTGAATATCTTTGTTCACTTAATATTTTGAGATGACATTTTCATACCATTCAATACTCAATACTTATGTTTTACTAGAGGCATTCTGTTCATGCAACAGATGTCCCTTTAGAGTCTCTGTGGTTGTACATTTGTTTCCAGTTCTTTGATACAATAAACAAAATGACACTAAACCAACTTAATCACTAAACCTTTGCACCATTCATTGTTCTGGAAAATGTTTTTAATAGGAATACCCAGTTTCTCTCCAGGAAGGCTTTGATCATTTGTACTCCTCTCAGCAATTCATGAAATTGTCCACGTCCATGAAGCCCCCACAAATAATTGTAGTTATGATTATAAAAATTAGGCAATTTTGGTAGATGAACTCTTTCCATCTCTTTAACATGCCTTTCTTTGACAAACTTTATTCCCTCCTATATTTATTGACCATTTCATGTCTTTGGGTGGGTTTGAGGCAGTAAAGAGCATTTCTCTGTATGACTTAGGCCAAGAAAAAAATTACTAGATTTATAATCCAGGCTTCATAAAGCTCTGCAAGCAAGATGGCAGGATAAACATACCACAAAGATTGGGAAAGCTCTCTTAATTTCGGCAGAATCTTGGATCGATCACTTTTTCTATCTGTTCCTTTGAATGATTATTGTTTCCTTTTGGTCCCTATGGTCATAGGTCACACTAGAGGGCAGGTAAGGTTTTTTTTTTTTTTTTTTTACTATTCTTAAAATTTTGCTTATTTGCTTGTTCATTATTTGTCTGAATTCCTTAATTTCTAGCACCACAGTCCTTGCCCAACCAGAGATAGGGCAGCCTGGATTCCTGGAAAGCAGCAAGGAGGGTATCAGGTTTCTGCAAGATACCAGCAGACTAAAGAAATAATTACTGATCAAGATGAATAAGGAAAAGCAAACTGTGTTCTTTCGTGGCCTTTGAGGGTCTGGAATTTCCATTCATTGTGAGCTCTGGGTGATCTCATATTCTGATGGGCAGTTTCTGCGTCTCTGACTACCACTGAGTGAAGGTGTCCTCTTTCCAAATACCTTTAGAAAGCTACGAGGTTATCACACATTCACCCTTTAGTATTAACTAGCTTTCACACCACATTTTAAGTTTTATAAAATCACCTCCATCACACCTACAATCTCACTTACCCCACGAAGGAGGTACTATGACTATTGTCTTTATTTGCTGTTAAGGAAAGTGAGGATCGGTAGGTGGGGTGACCCGCCGTAGATGATGCACACAGAACCATGGACTCCTAGTCCAGTGCTCTTTGCATTGCCTCCAGCGTGCACAAGCTATTTCTCTTGCAGAGCTGGTGGGCCAGGAGGTGTTAAATGAATGGCAGCTGGGAGGGCTGAGGGCGAGAGCCGTGAACGCCCACCCCGGGGGGCGGAGAGGGGCAGGGCATCATCATACACGGACTCTGACTCCGGATCTAGGGTTCCAGAGCCAGGGCGCGGGGCGCACGTGGGGCAGCTACGCGCACCCGGAGCCCCCGGGACCCGGGAAAGGGGGCAGGAGGTAATTAAGGTCTAGGTGAAACCAACCTTTTAGGGACGCGCCCTCCGCCCCCGCTCAGACGGGCTCCCCTCCCGCCTGACGGGGGTCCTCGGCCCCCTCCGCCGCCCCAGCCCCGGCTCCCGGCCCTCGCGCTCCCTCCTCCGGGCCCCCGGCTCCTCCGCCCCCGGAGGCCGGACTCTGCCCCCGCCCTGCCCTCCCCCTCCCCCTTCCCCCTCCCCCTCCCCCCGGGGGCGGTGGCCCGTGGCGGGCGCGCTCATTGGCTGCGGCGCGAGCGAGGGCCGGGGCCGGCAGCGCCGATTGGCCGGCGAGGCTCGGGGAGCCAGGAAGCCCCGCGAGTCGCTGGGGGAAGCGGGGCAGAGGCTGGACGCGCCGGAGCTCGGAGCGCAGGAGCCGCAGGTCGGAGCCGGCGGACCGGAGCCCGCGGATCGGAGCCCGCAGACCCGCCGGAGCCCGCGGATCGGAGCCCCGGCCTGCAGGTAAGGGCCCGGCGCCGGGGCGCGTGGGGCGGGCCGTCCACGCGAGATGCAGTCCTGCGGCCGTGCCCCCAGGGAGCAGAACCGGGGCGTCTTCCCCCAGAATCGGGGCCCTCTCTTCCCGAGACGCGGGCCCCCTCCCCCAAAACGAGAGGGTCTCTCACCTCCCAGAGAGCAAAACAGCTTCCTTTCCCACCAAAAATGGGCTTTTTTTTTCCTCCTGGCCCCAGGCTCTAGAGCTAGGATTCCTCTCCCCGTTTTGCCCCTGGAATGGAATGCACCCTCCCAGAGTGGAGTCCAGCCTCCACACGGATTTAGGCCCCCCCACCCCATCTCTTCGGAGATGCGCCTTCCGCCTCCCTCAGAAACTAAGTTTGGGTCTCTTCTCCCACCCCTGCTTCGCCAGGATGAGGGTCTTCTCAGCTCGTAGATAGCAGTATCCTCCCTCCCATGGAAAATGAAAGCCCCCAGCTGTCCTGGGAGATACGCCCGTCCTTACCACAGGAAAATCTCAAGGCAGAGACTCTGGCAAGTCACCCTCAAACCCAGTAGGGATCTCCCTGCATACCTCACCTCAGCAACTGGACTCTGGGATTTGCCTTCAGATATGAATGACTCCCTCCCCCACCCTGCCCAAGACCCCCTTCCATCCCTTACAGAGGTATGGTTGCCTCAGACACCACCACATTAAAGCATTTTGGGGAGGTACCCTCTTCCTCCAACAGATGTAAGGTCAGGGGCTTTCATACTCAGCAATAGGACAAGGGCCTGGCTGCCCATCTGGACCAAGTAGCCCACCTCACTCCATGTCTCTAACCCATTCAAGCCAACAGCCTCTCACTAACACCCTACACCCACTCTGCTGGCCTCTCCCTAATCTCATCTTTCCCCGCCTATACTCCCACACCTCACTGCCCCACCTAATCCCATCCCACCTTCCCTCTCCCACCCTGGCCAGAGATGAGACCAGAGGAGGTTTAAGAATGAAGCCCTTAAAGCCAGGATCCTGGGCCTAAGGACCCTTCTAGTACCCTCTGAACTCTGACAGCAAGATGGCCTCTGAGGCAGCAGGACCACTGGGGACCCCACCCTCACCCCCACACCCCACACAAAGGGCTGGTGTTCAAGATGTTCTCCTCTGGAGAAGAGAGTGTCAGAACACAGAGAGGGTCCAGCTTGCTCCCTGGGGTTGCCCCCTTCCCCTCAGCTCCAGTGGGCACTGCTCAGTGGAATCCCTGGGCACTTGGCCAGAGGAGGTAGATGCTGCAGGAACCATCCATCAGGCTGGAGATACTGCTGGCTTTGCTGGGCTAAGGGTCAGGATGTTGGTGACTTGAGGGGGGTGGTCAGAAACCGGCGAGGGTGGAGGACAGGAAAGAGAAAGACAAGGAGCTTTGCCTTGCTCTTTAGAGCTGTACTCAGGACATGGGGTATGGAGAAATGTGTGTCCGGGATGACCAAAGAGGTCAGCCCCAGGGAGAGGTTAAGTCTGGTGTCTCCAAACCTCAAAGGGCTTCTAGATTAAAGATCCTGCCCCTTCATTTAACAGTTGAGCAAACAGAGGCACAAAAAGGGAAGATACTTGCTCAAGGTCATCCAGCCCAGTGGGTGGCAAAGCTGGTCACAGTCTCTCCAGGGATTGTGGGGTGCTGGCGTCTGGAACGGAAGCTCCAGTCCTCACGTTTACAACTGGGACTGACGGTACTGACCTCTCCACTTGTCAGAGGAGGTGCAGAGGCTCTGAGTATGCCACGCAGCCAGGAAGGGGCAGAGCTGGCACTGAGGGGACCCTACCCTCACCCCCACCCCACACAGGCCACCTTGAAGAATCCATTCCTGGGGGTCTGCACTTAACCACTCACCCCATGGGAGCTTTTTACTGAGCCCACCACCAAACTGACGCTTGCCAAAAAACAAATTGACCCAGGATGAAAAACAAGATGGGTTGCAATATACTGGTGCCTGAGACCACTGCAGGAGCCTCAGTTGGATATCTGGGTTTGTTCCAGGAACTTTGGACAGGCCCCTTCCCTCCTGTCTCTGCTCAGGGTATGATTTCTGTTCCTGAGGCACTGAATGGGACCAGAGCTGAAACCAGCAGCAGGCTCTCCAGAGCCACCCAGCTGGGCAGCAGTGACCGGGTCCCTGCAGATGGCTGGGTCTTGAGGAGGGGGCTCCCCACTGCCTCCAGCTGAAGGGTTGGCTGTCATGCTTCAATTTAGAACAGGGAACCAAGTCCAAGGAGCTGAGGTGAAAGTTCAGAGCATGAGGGGGAAGTGGAGTGCATAAGGGTTAAGAGATCGGTCCCTGGAGCCCTCTTATCTGGGTCTAGAGCCCAAATCTTCAACTCGGTGTGTGCTCTTGAGGAGATTATTAACCTCATCCCATAAAAGGAGTTAATCTTCATAAAGTGCGTAGCTTCTCCTACAAACGGGTAGAAGCAATGGTTCTGATTTCAAGTGCAAAGTCATAAAACCTTTGTGCTTTTAGGACCGCAGACCATAAAGTCAGATGGAGCCTTGAGTTGACTCCTGCCTCCTGCTGGCTGGGGATCCTTGGGCAGGTTACTCCCTCTCGAAGGTCCCCCTCCCTCATCTTTGAATGGGATTTGTTGAGGGGTGGGCATCAGTTGAGAGCTGCAGAATGGGCCGTCTTATTCTTAGCAGTATTGACCCTGGCGTCAGAATAATTCTCTGTCTCGGGGGCTGTCTTGTGCACTGAGGGTGTTTAGCTACATTCTTGACCCTCTCCCTACTAGATGCCAGTACAAGCCTCTCCACCTATGCCAACTAAACTGTCTCCAAGCACTGGCAGACATTCGGGGGGGAGGGGCGGAGAATCACATACACACACACACCCCACTGAGAACTGCTGGCCTAACACACATCCTTGATGTGTCTTGACATAACACAGCATCCTTCCCCTTCCTCCAGCTCCTTGTTCTGCCTTCTGCATAATGGGGGGTAGGGGATGTCCAGCCGCCGAGCCTCTCAGCCTTAACCACAATCTCTGTCCTTCACATCAAACAGGACTTGGCCACCTCCAGAGCACCTCCGTGTGCATTGCTCTGGGCCTCCCCATTTTACAGCTGAGCAGACTAAGACTCACAGAGTTAAATGGCTTGCCTAAAGGGACTACCCCCTTCCCTGCTAGAGGTCAAGGAAATAGTCATGCCAGCAACAGTTTCAGAAATAACCTGGTTCCGGAGCCTTCTTTAGAAGGTCATCTGTGAGTCTCTTCTAGAATTCCAACTACCCTCCCACTTCTAGGACTCTCCTATAGCAGTCCGCACTCATGCGTGCAGGCCAGCGAACACAGGAATGTCTGCTGCAGGACTTTGCAACACCAACAGAGGGAGGGGCTACATTACCGTGTATTCACACAGGGAAATGAGTGGTCACTGTAGAAAAATGAGGGCAATGTATATTCCTCACCTGGAAAGTTCTCCAAGATATTTAGTGAAAACAATAAAGTTGCAGAATTAATATCTATAGTATAAAAAAATATATGTGAATGCATATGAGAATGATTAGTCAGGCAAGCAAGGGACATGAAAGGGGCATATATATATATATATTCATGGGGGAAGAAAAAGAAAAGAATCCTCTAACCAGCTTCCCATGCATTAAAATTGAGCAAAGCACAGCACACAGAGGTTGACAGACTTCCTCCAGGTCACTCTGCCAAGAGGTATGGCTGAGGGACTCCAGCCCACAGGAGGAGCCCTGTCACTGTCCCCAGTGTCAGCATGCTGGGCACAAGCGAGGTCTGAGGACCACACACTTGGGAAGTGCTCATGCCAGCAATTCCAGCGGCTGAAACTCAGGCCTCTGCACTTGCTGAGAGTTCGGGAGCCTTGAGACATGAATCTGAGGCTTCCCCGCCCCAGGCTGAACTTCTGCCCTGGCCTTGGAGAGCTCCTTAGAATTCCAGTGGGCTCTGGGGTCAAAGTGATGACAGCTGAATTGGGCTCCTACCAGCATGATGGCTTCACACTGTGACCACTATACCTCTCAGCATCTCATTCCCCACCTTGGAAGACAGGATAATAATGGAAAGCAAAAAAAAAAAAAAAAAAGGAAAGTAGTGGGAGGAGGGGCAGTAGTAGGACCCCCTTCTTGGGTTATCCTTAGAGGATCAACCAAAACTGTGTTCCAACACCTGGTCTTCTCTGCTGCTATGAACATATATGTACAAGTTTTGGTTTAAAGACAATTTTGGTTTTAGTTCTTTTGGCTATATACCCAGGAGTGAACCAGTTGATCATAGGATCAGTCATCTGGTAATTCTTTAACCTTTTGTAGAACTGCCAAACGACACCATTTTACATTCCCACTAGCAACGTGCGAGGGTTCCAATTTTTCCACATCTCTACCAACATTTGTTATTTCCCACTTATCATTCTTATTACTATTACCGCCATTCCAGTAGGTGTGAAGTGGTATCTCATTGTGGTTTTGATTTGTAGTTCCCTAGTGACTAAGGATGTTGAGCATCTTCTCATATGCTTTTTGGCTGTTTGTCTATTTTCATTGGAGAAACGTCTATTTAAAGTCCCTTGCTCATTTTTTAGTTGGGTTGTCTTTTTGTGGTTGAGGTTTTTCTAAAAAAATATTTTATTTATTTATTTATTTATTTATTTATTTATTTTTAATTAATTAATTAATTAATTAATTTAGAGCATGCAAGTGGGGGCAGAGGGAGAAGGAGAGAATCTCAAGCAGACTCTGCCTTCAGTGCAGAGCCCTCTGTGGGGCTCGATCCCACAACCTGAGGACATGCCCAGTGCCAAAATCAAGAGTCAGATGCTTAACTGACTGAGCCACCGAGGCTCCCCTTATGGTTGAGTTTTAAGAGCTCTTTATATACATAAATATATGTTTGTGTTGCCATTTCCTCCTACATGTAAACATTTGCTCAGCTTCTATGGGTCAGGCAGTCCTGCGACCTTGGGATATTAAGATGACTACAACACAGTTACTGCCTACAAGGGGCTCACGGTCTAGGACAAAGTTTCTCAACCTCCACTATTAACTTTGAGGGGCTATCCTGTGTATGATAGGATGTTTAGCATGATCCCTGGCCCCTACCCCACTAAATGCCAGTAGCATAACCCCCCCCATGTTGGGACAACCTAAAATGTCTCCAGACATTGCCAAATGTCCCATAGCAACAAACTGTCTAGTTGAGAATCACTATTTAGAAGCTAAGACAGATGTGTATATCTGCAATTTCAGTCATATTTCTTGTGCCTAAGAGAGTTCACAGTGGACATTCAGGACATACTTGTTGGATGGATGGACACAACCATTTTGTTGGTTGGATGAATGTGTTAATGAATGGATGAATAGATGAATCCAATTTATAAAGCCCAGACATACGCCTGAAATTCTACTATGGAAAAACAAAACACTGTTCTTAAAAGTAGACCACTATACCTTAAAGTAGAGCTTTCTACCCTTTTTCTCCACCTAGCACAGCAGCTCTCATGCTTGACCATAAGAGGCCCCTAGAGGGCTTGTTAACACACAGATTGGTGGGCCCCACCATGAGACTTTATGATTCAGTAGAATCACTGGCCTAGCAGAATGCTCCCAACCTGGTTTCCATGTTCTTTGAGAACATGGAAACCAGAATCCCCCACCTTGCCAACCCATCCTTTCTCAGAGGTCTATGGGCTTAACTACCAACACCTCCCATTTCGGTCCTCACATTTATTGCCTTGAACTATTGGCAGCATGCAGGAAATCTGTTCCTTAGCTACATTGAGAATTTCTTCAAAGCTGGGACCCATTGTGTCCTAGCACCTTGCTTCTGGAAATGTGGTACAGCGCCCAGCAGCATCTCAGCATCTGGATACACATGTCAGCATCTGGAGAAATGCAGACTGTTGGGGGCACCTGGGTGGCTCAGTCGATTAGGCAACTGACTCTTGGTTTTGGCTCAGGTCATGACCTCAGGGTCATGGGATGGAGCCCCAAGTCAGCTCCATACACAGCAGGGAATCTGCTTGAGATACTCTCTCTCCCTCTGCCCCTTCCCCTCCCTCTAAAATAAAGAAATCAAAAGAAAGAAAGAGAGAGAGAGAGAGAGAGAAAGAAAGAAAGAAAGAAAGAAAGAAAGAAAGAAAGAAAAAGAAAGAAAGAAAGAAAGGAAGGAAGGAAGGAAGAAAGAAAGAAAGAAATCCAGACTGTAGGCCTAGCTACACTGGCCTACAGAATGCAAATCTTTATTTTAACAATATCCCAGGTTGGCGGGGATAGGGTGGGGAGGAGGAGTGGGACTTAAGACTCATGGTCACATTCAAGTTTAGAAACCTTGTCCTAGCACATCTATCTCTATCACCCTCACAACTCAGCTAGGCCCCCGGCTTAGCTTTGCCACTGAGTTACATTGGCAGGATTTGTTACAGTGTAAATGGTGTCTGGGCTGGAACATCATCTGGGCATTATTAGTCATTCTGATTTTTGCCTTACGCATTTTGTCTCTTGGAATGTCTAAGCTGAGGGCTTGACCCATGGGAAAACAGAGGCCCAGTGGGGCAGTGCCTTGCTCAAGGTCGCAAAATGACCATGATGCAAAGTGGAGATTGCCATTCATTCTCTCAAGGGGAGCAGGACCCAGAGGGGTTGAAGTGTTGTGGTGGTGACACAGGAAAGCATGGCGTGGGAGGGGGGCATTCTGAACCTGCTGGGTTTGTTCTTCCAGAGTAGAAAAATGGGAGATTACTTAAAAGTAGGCCAAGAACCAGAAGGTGAGTGGTATGCTTTCATTTATTCAACAAGTATTTATTAGGTATTCAGCAGACATTATATGCCAATGCAATGCCAGACATTGGCACTTATATATGGCCTCATCCTTAGTGGCTTCTGTCTAGGTAAGCAGTCTAATTGCCTGACATTTGTTCATTCGTTAATGTGTCTGCTTGTTGCACAGTTTCCATGTGTCCTGTAGAGTACTAGGGGAGTATGTGTATGGATAAGGCAGAGATAGAGACCCAACTGCTACACCAGAGGATCTTCTAGGCTAGCTGTGGGGAGACAGACCAGAACAACTGCTGTTCAGCGAGATGCGTCCTGGGGAGGTTGGGGGTACATAGAGGTTGGAACTCAGAGAAACCCTAGGGATGCTGGGGAAGAAATTGTGGGAGGAAAAGGCAGGAAAAATGTTCTTGACAAAGAGAACATGAATAGAAGCTCAGAGACTTCACAGAAAACTGTTAAAAGAAAATCTTCAGAGATAAAGGTAAAATCATGACTTCTATGCAGACACAAAAACAGACACTTGTTTAAGATTGTATTATGCTGGGGCACCTGGGTGGCTCAGTCAGTTAAGTATCTGCCTTCAGCTCAGGTCATGATCCCAGGGTCCTGGGACCAAGCTCCATTATTGGGCTCCTTGCTCCAAGGGAAGCCTGCTTCTCCATCACCTGCCCATCACTCCCCCTACTTGTGCTCTCTTGCTCTCTCTGTCAAATAAATAAAATCTTAAAAAAAAAAAAGATTGTATTAAGTTCACTCAATGAGGGAACTGGACAGATGTTAGAACCAGTTTGAAGGCAAAGTCAACTAAAGTACAATTATGTATGGAGGAAATGAATGCTGAAATGAATTGTAAATGGAGGGGGGAAATGATTGGACAAGACTGAATTTGCTTGTCTTATCAGTTTCCTGCAACTTACAAAGGACTGGAAAAAAGAGCTCAAAGATAGTGAACAGGACTAGAATCACATAACCCGAAAGTTTGTATTGTATGCAGATAATGCATAATATTCCATTGAAAATTAACACAGTTTTCCCCCTGTACAACTACTGTTCAGGGGTTGGGGGAGGGAGGCCTCTGGTGGAGCACAGGGTCGGTGAGTGAAGAGAGGAGCAGCTGCAGGAGAACCAGATCATGGACATCCAGGTGGCCCATGAGAGTGAGCAGACTTGACGCAGAGACAAGTAGGGAACCACGGAAGGGTTTTTAAGCAAGCAGATGCCCTGATTTGATTAGCACTGGAGAAAGATCCTTCTGGAAGCTGGGTGGAGAGCAACTATAGGTGGGTCAGAGAAGCCTGATAAAAGATGGGATGATGGGGATATCACCTAGAGTAAGGCTTGGCAAATTTCTTCTGTAAAGGGGCAGATAGTAAATACTTGAGAGTTTGGGGACCGTACAGTTAACAGTCACTATTCAGCTGTACCAGGATGGCAGCTAGAGACAATGTAATGAATGGGCAGGTGTGTGTTCTAATAAAACTTTATTTAAAAAATGGGCCAGTGAACCAGATGTCTCCCCCTACCCAAACCCTCCCCCACAGCTTGTCCATCTCCTACCTAGAGTGGTAGTGGAGTGGCTAGAGCTGTCCATGGTTTTGACAGGCCTACTGTATGCCCTCCTCCAGCTGGATCTTTAGAAGCCATTGGCAGCTCTCCTGGCGGGAGCCTAGGGACACTTTCCCCCATCTGCCTTTGAGCACAAGTTCCCTGAAGGAACCAGACAACCCCTGGGGCAGATCGCTGGCCTTTCAGCAAAAGCTTTTAGGACCTCATAACTCCTCTGGGGACAAGGTTGGCCATATAGCCTCTTACAAGCAGCCAAAAGAGCAAGCCACCTCAGGAGGGCTGTTCCTCTATGGGAACAGAGTCTGCTTCCCCTCTCCTTGCCCAGAGCTGTAAATAGCTCTCTGCTGGCTTTGCAGGCTGAGCGCCCTTCTGGGGACAGGCTGGAAATGAGCACACCAAGGAGCACTTGTGCAAATTACTGCCTGCATGTGGGTTTGTGAGCCTGGCATCCTGCCCCAGCCTGAAGTGCACAGTCCTCCCAGGGCCTGAAAGCCCATCTCACGGGAGATGGGCATACACAAGGACACGGGCGTTCTGACCCGGGGACAGGGTCCAGGAGGGATTCAGAGCGAGGCTGTCAGAGTAACGACAAGCCAGAGGGAGGAGAGGAAACATCTCAGAGGACCTACCCTCATGACAACAACCCGTAATAGTGGCTGCTCGTATTTGCTGAGAACTCAGTGGGTGCTAAGGCTATCCTGGGAGATTTATGTATATTTTCTCAGGTCAATGCTCACAACACCCCCGGAGGAAAGACTGGTCAGGTTGCAGAGGGGGAATGCAGGCGCAGAGAGGATAGCATACTCGCCTGGGCTCTCAGAGTAACAGCAGCATGTCCGCAGAGAAACCCAGGTGTAACCCTGACCCCCACGGATGCCGTTGGGTGGATCGTCCCCACCCCGTCTGACCTCCCTTTACTTCTCAATCAGCCAACAGGAATAATAATATCTTATCCCTTGACCAGCTGCTGTGGCAAATTAGAAAGCAGAATTAAAAAGTCAGAAATGCCAAGCAAGAACAGCGATAGGCAGAGGAAAGTCCAAAGTGCTTCCTTCAGTAGCCACTGCCCACAAACAACTTGGATCATTTGCAGCCATTGATCCCTTTCAGTCATGTGCACCACCCCCACCCTTGAGGGTCCCCTGTGAATGTGGGTTGGGGTCTGTTTCCTGGATGCTCCTAGGGGTCAAGGGAAAAGTCACAGGTTTGGAAAGCAGCCATGTTGCAGCTTGCTGAAGGCCCTGCAGATAGTGACTCCTGGACCTCAGTTTCCTCATCTGTAAAATGGCAGCCATGCTAGCCCGTCTTGAACATATTGGTGGTTACTGGGTAGGAAGGTCAAGGCAAACGTGGTTGAATGTTTTCTACCTGCCAGACGCCATGGCTCTGTTTGGATGATCTCTTAATGCTCTCAGTACCCAGATGGGAAGGTCTTCTTTTGTGGATGAAGGCAGAACCAGAGAATTTTTTAAATCCCTTGATCAAGGTCAGAGGTAGGACCAGAATCTGGACTTGATCTGGAACCTGCCTGGCTCCAATGCCTGTCCTCAAACACGTGACCTCCCAGGGCCAGAGAGTCAGAATCCCGCTCCTCACCTTCCCGTGCCTTTATCCACCTGGCCTATACGTACATACTTTGTTTTTGACTGGTGATTTATTTTCTGAATAGGCAAAGTAATGCCTGGTAAAATGCTCAGCCAGTGCAACCTTAGCCTACGAAGGAAAAGTAAATTTCCCTCCCTTATCTGCATCTCCTGGGCCTCTTCCTCTCTCCCTAGAGGCAGCTCCGTGTTTTAAGAGGGGTCACTGTTTTGCACGTTGTTTTTTTGTTTTAGAGGGGGAGGGTTGGAGGGAGAGAGAGAGAATCTCAAGCAGACTCCCCGCTGAACACGGAGCCCAACTCCAGGCTGGATCCCAGGACCCTGAGATCATGACCTGAGCTGAGATCAAGAGTTGAACACTCAACCGACTGAGCCACCCCAGTGCCCCTCACGCTTTGTTTTTTATCCTTAATATATCACAGAGACCTCTTCTTACCCCGTTTCATGGCCGCAGAGTATTCTGTGGTGTAGGGCACTTACTTACTTACTTACCCAACCAGCCCCCGGCCATGGGCTCCAGCTTGGTGCCAGTATCTGGCCATCCCAGAGGAGGCCGCAGTGCACATGGTCATTTCACACACGTGCAAATATTCCTGTAGGATAAATTCCTAGAAGTGGTATTGCTACATCAAAAGCTGTATGTGTAGGTTTTTTTTTTTTCAAATCCTTTCCATAAACCCTTTTCTTATTAAATATAGCATACGTAGGGAAACAAACACAAAATGCAAAAGAACAGCTCAGTCTTTTTTTCACGAAGCCAGCGGTCCTATAACTGCAACCAAGTCAGCAAGTAGATCGTCCACTGGGAGCCGGAAACAGCAGGCTCCACATGCCCTTCTTAATTGTGATCCCACACCCATGGAGCCCCTTCCAGTCTTTCCCAGAGCCCATCCCTGCTCTTGCATTGTGCTCTTGCACGTGTTCCACCTAAGGATGTGTCCATTCATGACATGTTAGTTTTGCCTGTTTTTTTTTTTCCATTGTGTTGGGTTGTGTCTAGCTTCTTCTGCGTTGCTGTGACCACTGGGATTTTATACATGCTGTGCCCTGTGGCTTCGTCCATTCATTTTCATTGTTGGCCAGTAGTCGGTGTGTACATGGGCCATCATTTCTTCATCTACCCCACTGCTGGTGGACACATGCATTGTGTGCAGTGTGAGGTCTGTTTTAGTCTGCCCAAGCCACCAAAACAAAATACCAGAGACTGGGGGGTCTTGAATAATAGAACTGCATTTCCCACCGTTCCAGAAGCTGAAGGTCTGAGGTCAGGATGCCAGCACGATCCAGTTTTGACAAGGGCTGTCATCCTGGCTTGCACACGATCCCCTTCCTGCGATGTCCCCACATGGCAGAGACAGCACTCCGACATCTCTTCTTCTTATAAGAATACTTATCCTACCATGAGAGCTCCACCCTCACAACCTCATCTAAACCTATTTCCCAGAGGCCCCGTCTCCAGATACCATCACACTGAGGGTTGGGGCTTCGATGTATGAAGGAGGAAACAACACAGTCCAGACCAAACTGTTACACATAGTGCTGCCATGAGCACAAAGTGGCTGCCCAATTCAGACTCCACCAGCCATCATGAGACTTCACTTGCTCCATATCCCATCCAGCTCCAATACCTTGACTTGCTATTGTGTTTTGTACTTTTAGCCATTCTGGTGAGTGTGTACTGGTTTTTAAGATTTCCGTACCTACTCACTGATTTTGATCATCCCTTCTATGTGTTTCTCGGCCGTTTGCATTTGCTCTTTAATGAAGTGCCTATTTGGATCTCTTGTCCATTTTTCTTTTGAATTGTCTGTTTTTTTTTTTCTTTCTGCTTTGTAAGAGTCTTTGTCATGCTTGATAGTGATCTCTTTGGCAGTCATATGTTTTGCAAATATCTTCTACCCTGTGGTGCAATTTTCATTTTCAGTGGTGACTGGAATTTTTTAATTTTTGTATAGCTCACATTATCATCTTTTCTTTTATGGTCAGTGCTTTTTGTGTCCTATTTCAGTAACCCGGGGTCATTCATAGTACCCCCTCTTATCTCCTAAAAGCTTTCACATTTTACCTTTCAGATCTATGTCTACTACGCCCGGGGATGATTTTTATGTGCGGCGTTAAGGAGGATCATGACAAGTTTTTCCTTCCATAGGGATACTCTAACTGACCCAGTATCACTGCCACTTTGTCAAAGGTCTGTTCTTCTGCCCTCTGTTCTGTTGCCTTGTTAAGCGTGTCTTTGTCCCCACACCATGTTGTCTTAACCACTAGCCTTAGAGTATGATAGAACATGGCCAAATTGCTTTCTGAAGAGACTTACCAGGGGTGCCCAGTGGCTCAGTCAGTTAAGTTTCTGCCTTCAGCTCAGGTCATGATCCCACAGTCCTGGGATCAAGTCCCACATCGGGCTCTCTGTTCAGAGAGGAGTCTGCTTCTCCCTCTCTGCCTGCCCCTCCCCATGCTTGTGCTCTCTCTCTCTCAAATAAATAAACAAAATCTTAAAAAAAAAAAAACAAAAAAACTAAACAAAGAGACTTACCAGTCAACGCTTCTTAAAATCTAACAAAAATGTATTGAGGTCCCAATGTGGTGCCAGACAGTATAATGTTGGGGATACGATTTTTAGTATAAACACAGCTTAAAGAGTTTTGCAGTCTTTAAGCAGCCAGACATGAACCAAATAAATAGAAACAGAGATGCCATGTCAATGTGATGGTGACACAAAAGGCAGAGGCCTTGTGGGTTTAAGAGTGTGTGAAGAGGGGGATCTGATCTGGTGGGACAGGGTCAGGGAAGCCGTCCTAGAAGAGATGCGCCATGTGTTGAATAGAAACTAAGGAATTAGAAGCAAGGGAAAAGCATTTGGGGTAGTGGGAACAGCATCTGCAAAGGCTCTGAGGTAGAAGCCTACATAAGGCAGATACCAGATCCAAGGGGCAGACCCAGAGGGAGAGAAAGGGAGTATATGTGGGAATTAGAACGGTGAGTGAGGCCAGACTTCCAGGCCTTTGAACCATGTTCAAGGTCTGGTTTTTGTACCAAGAACCATTATCCTGAGCAAATAACAAGAGTCCCCTTGAATCTTCCAGATTAAGAGCAGTCCCAAGAGCCCTTTCAGCACACCTAGGGTTGCTTCTTTGCAGGAGAAAATGTGCAGCAACCTCTGGAGTGATGCCTCTGTTCATTTAACATCATCCTGCAGCATCTGGAGCTGAGCAGTTGGGTTTTGCCAGCCGTGGAAGGGACAGCTCCTCCACACAGGTCTGCCCGGGTGCTGCCAGCAGCAGCGTCTACCCGGCACTGTGTCAGGTCTGGAGCCCTTCTGCCCCCAGCCTGGCAACCATGTCTTGCCTGCTGGACTCCGCTGGGATGGGCCTGGTGCCAGACACCGTGCCACGGGCTGGAACTGTTCCTCTCACTCTTCATCACCATCCTTGCTCATCACCCCAGGGAGGCACAGGTATCCTCACTCCATGGATGAGAAAACGGAAGCTTGGGGAGCTTAAGTCACTTGTCTAAGACCACATAGCTTACAAGGGACAAATGTGACAGTTGCTGGCTCTCTACAAATTTAATTTCTAAACTTGAATGGTACTTTTTTCTTTTCAAAGAAAGGAGTGGGTCAGACTGGTGAGCATCACCACAGCCCTGTTCTGAGTCAGAATTCTAAAATGTCCCCAGATCCATGCCTTGAGCTGATGAGTATCTAGGCCTGAGACACATCCCCCCCACACACACCCCGCCCCGATCCTGCTCCTGGCACTGCTGTTGTAGTTTGGGGTTTGGGTTCTTTCTGTGCCAAGCAGAGTAACTGAGAAGGTTTTAATCAAGGTGTATGTCTGCTGGGGTTTTATAGAATTGGGAAGTGAGGAGGAGCTCTCTATACACCAGAGCTCAAAATCTCATTAAATGGGTCCATCCCTGTTTGGAGACAGGAGATCCAGACAGAGCCGACAAGATTGATGTTGTTTTCATGAATCTGGGCATCTGTTGTGTTCCTTGTGAGTTTTCAAGGCAAGGAATTTGTTGAGAGAACGAAGAAGCCAGGAGCTCCGGGAAGGTTTCAGAGCTCAGAGAGATGGTGCAGTTTGGAAATAAGGATTGGCTTTCCCCTCTCTGGTGGCATATGTCAGGGGGTAGAAACCAAGCAGAATATAGATTTCTGTGAGTCCCTACCTCTGTCAGACCATGCTCCCTCGATGAGCGCACAGTCTGTGTGCTGAGCATCTGTTCTGTGCGTGGCAGTCAGTGCGTGTGCTGGGTGCCGCAAGTACCCTCTCAGGAACCCCCTCACTACCCTGTGATGTGATTTCAGACCCATCTTGTTGAGGAAGAGCCATGACCAAACTTGCACCAAACTCCCCAGAAGCCAAGAGCAAGAGCTAGAATTTGAACCACTCCACCAGAACTGCTCTGTGGGTTCCCTCATATCTCCTTGGGTGGGGGGATGACCTGCCATTGTTCCTCAAGAGTAGGAGATTTCTACTGGGGCAGATGTGCCTTGCCCTCCTCCCATGCTAGAGGCCATTTGTCACGGTCTGGAGGTATTTTGGGTTGTCACAGCATGGGGGGAGGTGGCAATATTGGCACCCAGTGAGTAGAAAAGCCAGGGATGTTGCTAACCATCCAGCAGCCTCCACCACACACAACAAAGAATGACCTGATACACAAAACCCATAGTGCCAAGCCCGAGAGACCCTGCTTGAAAAGCACGCCTTTTCCATACCCTCTCTAGAGTTATTAGAGGACATTTCCACTGGGGAGCACCTCTCTCTCTAGCACCTTGTCCCTGGTGATGGGTTCTTACAGGGTTTCTGGGTGTTCTCCCGCTAGGATGGGAGCTCTGGGTTGGAGGCAGTAAAATGCTTTTGATAACATCAGTAAGGAGGGAGCAGCCGAACCCGTGATGTTGAGCTCAGCATGGATTTTAAAACTCACCATTCCAGATCCTGCATTCCAGGCAGCTTCCAATAGTGCACATACGCCCCTGGGTTGTTGGGGAAGTTGAGAAAAATCCCCGGTGGGGGCCTGAAACCCGGGGCACCTGCCATGTCACATTCTTGCCCTTCTTCTGAGAATGAGGAATGTTCATAAACTCAGGCCATGCTGCTCAGCATGGCATGCCAAAGGTCACGTTTACTCAGGGGAGCTGTCCACAGGTTTATCTCGAGGGGATGAGCAGACGTGCAAACCTCCCCTTGCCCTTCGCATAGGGATTCCACTGCCTTGCACAACCAGATGAACACTTTCCTCAGTACAGATAGGGAGAGATTCACTTGGTTTAGACCTTTGAAGGAGCCAAAGGTATGTTGTAGGAGATAGTAGACAGTAACTGAATTTTGCTGGGACTGGTTATCATTAACCTGGAGAAGGTTATGAAATGAGGCATGTTCCCCTTCCAGGTGCCCGAGTTGCCAGGAAAGTCCGGCCAGGGCTCAGCTGGGGGCTGCAAGGACCCCCTGTGCATCCTGCCCCTGGCGTGAACCAGCAGAGCCAGCTGCAGGGCTCAGGGATGTACGCACACGAAGCCCGCCGCCCTCACCGTGAGGACTAGCTATGTGGGTGATGCGGAGGCTCGCCTCTGCTTTTCACAGGGAACAAAAGGGCACAAGAAACCCTCTGACTAGCCTCTGTTGCAAGCGCTTTACAGTTATTCTCATTTAACCCCCAAGGTAGGTCCTGTTCTCATCGTCTTACTAACAAGGAAGCAGGCACAGAGGGCATAAGTAACTCGCCCAAGATTATATGATATGGTTGCAAATTTTGAAATTTCCATCTTAAGTGATTGAGAGTTCAAGGACAGTCTGACCCAGAGACGCAGCCTCTTTTTGGGGCAGGCCCCCCATCATTCATAGAGGAAAGTCCTCTTGCTGCCCCAGACCAGGGTGACTGCCTCTCTTCGGGGAGGTCCTTCTCAGGGCCGTCCTTGTCACAGGGGCTTACCACTCTCTGTCATATTTCTCTAGCATTCAGCTGTGAATCCCATGAGGACACAGGCTTTCTAGGTCCTCTCCGTATCCCCAGCATCACCCCAGGAAGTGGCATAAAATAAACACATGGCCAGTGTTTGTTGAATAATACATGAATACGTTCTTTGGATGAACTTTTTCAGAGAAGTTCTTGACAGGGTTTCGTGTACATTCAGGTCCCAAATATGCTTGGAGGGATTTCTTTGGTTTCATCTTGCCTTTTTCCAGTAAGCTCATTGTTTTGAGATCCTTGTATATTCACACATTATAAGAAATACAGGGAGATTCCGTATACCCTTCACTCAGTTTCCCCCACTAGTAACATCTTGCTAATGTGTAGTCACAACCAGAAACTCGGCATGGATGCCGTCTACCCATCATATTCAGAATTCTTCAGTTCTGCGCACATGCATCTTGTATGTTTCCAAACAACGACGATTTCTGTCCTCACGAGGGTGCCAGCTAAAACAAGGAAAGTAACAGCATCCCAGGGTGGCTCAGCACTTGGGCTGGGGTCTTCAGAGGTAGAGGCTGTGGATGGTGAGGTAGGGCCACCCTGTGGGTGCCTGGTTACCTGTGGTCCGGCTACCTGGGCTCAGAGACGGAGGACACTGCACTCTGAAAGCATGGTGTGGCTGTCCCCTAAAACGTGCCCTAGGGGGAAAGACAAAGGCAATGTGACCTCTCAGCCATGAGAGCCTTGAAGGTGACGTCTAATAAATCCCTGCATGCAGCCCATGTGCTCCCCAAGTACCACCTAAATCCTTGTCCATGGGTCTGAATCCCCACTCAGCAGTAAAACCTCAAGCTCATCAGTTAACCTCTCAGTGCCTCAACTGTAAGATGGGGGTAGCCATTGTATCTACCCTGGTCATCATTGAGGGGATTAAGTGAGGTAATACAGGGGGACACTCAGAAGAGTGCCTGACACGGAGTTAATTGCTCAGTGGAAACCAGCATTACCCTTGACATCATGCCTTTACATCAAATCAATTTGCTGTTTTCACTGCGCTTCGTTCCAGGCACCCATATCTGCATACTGATGCGGTTTTAGACTCTAGGACCCGGGGTGACTCAGTGGGTGTTGGGAAGTGACGTGACTCTGAGCCTATTTGTTGACCTGGAGAATGGGCGTGATGATAGGACCCGCCTCACAGAATTTGTTGTGAGATTTTGGTTGTCGAGACACACGGCTGACCCTCTGGAAATGGAGCCCTGTTCCTTGCCACCTAGAACCTCTGATAAGGCATCAAATTGCTCATCTTCTCCAAGCCTTGTTTTTTCACTCCTTTAAGTGGGAGGGTTGGACAAGATCTGATTATCCGGCTTTCAGTTTTAAATTTGAGATTCCCAGTCACCGCCACCACTTTGCTGAAAGAGGGTCTCGTGTTTGGGTGCGATGGTGCATCGGAATTGGCTGTGACAGGTGCCTCTGAAGGCCGAGTCACCCCCAGAGTAACTTAGAAATCTGGCCATGCACCACACCCAGGCAGAAGCATCCAGGCAGAGAAGGAAAAGGAAAACGTGGCGGGCTATCACATCCTAACACCGGAGTTCTGGTTTGGGGACATAGCTCTGCGCTCCCTTCTTCACTCCCAGGCTGTGCTTCCTGTTCCAATGTACTTCATGGGGACACAAGGCCTGGCAGGCCACATGCTGCCCGCACTGCTCGGCCAGGGATACCAGGCTTGAGCCCGAGCCACTGGTACTGGGGCCCCTGGCATCCGTGCTCGTGACCAGAGCTCTTTATTCCCAGTCTCCTCTAGCTCTGCTGGGGAACGTCCTTTGGAAATCAGAGTGGCACGTCAGTGCCACGTGGTTTTAGGGGAAAGTTGCTGAGTGTACAAGACGTCTCCCCACTTGATCTGGCATTGTGGGAGAAAGGGGGGCACTCCTCAGAGATTTCTGCTTAAAGACCGAATGAGAAGCAGATGGTTGGTTCACACTGGCTGTGATAAGAGGCAGGTGCCTTGCCGGAGTTTTCATTTCCTGCAGGAGCCAAAGGACGGTAGAGATTGCGCTCCTCCATCTTTTTAGAATCACCCCATAGCACCGTGCTCGTGATTGTGGAAAAGCCAGGCAGCCAGGCTGATGGGTTCAAATCCCAGATGCCACTTACTTGCTGCAAGGGTGGGGGTGAGTTTGACCTGAACTACTCTGAGCCTCAGTTTCCCTGGCAGTGAATGGGAATGAGTCTTGCCTGCAACAGAGCGCCACTAAGTCTCGAACGAAGAGCACTCGCGGTGAGCACAGGCACAAGCAGCTACTGGTGATAACCGAGTGCAGCAGTTTGCCCCCGGACGTCAGTTACCTGCCGTTCCTTGGAGCAGAGCCGTGGCCCCAGGAGAGTGGGCAGGCACACAGGCACAGAGTCTCAGAACCTGGGCCTGGGATGGACCTCTGTGCTGATCCAGCCTAACCAAGCTCTTCCCGATGCTTAAAGCCCCTCTCCTGCATCCTGGAAGGGATGTCCAGCCCCTGCAGGGGAACTCATTCCAATGCAAGAAGCTTTCTTTGTTGTGAACCTGAGATCTGCCCATTTTGGTTATTTCTCTCTTGTTTTGTAATTTATCCAAGACTACAACCACAGTACAGGCATGCCTGGAGCTCAAACCTGCATCTCAGCACACAGCTCATGCCCATAGCCTCTAGACCCTCTTACCTCTGTCATTCAGGGTTCATTCCACTTTGCCCAGGACTCAGCAGGCCTCTGGACACACACAGGGCCAGTGTGACCTTGCAGGGGGAATCCCAGATTAGAAGGTTGCCTTTGGCCTGTGAGCTCTCCAGAATTTGGGGGATCAGCCATCTGACCGTGTTCCTGGAGTCTGAGCCAGCCCTTCTTGTCTGCAGATGCTGACTGGCTGATGGGACCACTGCAGGAGAGGTGTGGGAGTGTTCCCGGCAGCTGGGTGCCCTGCAAGACAGATGTAAGACAGGCCTGTCTGAGCTACCCAAGACCGCCTACTTCCCCAGAGGGAAGCTGCCCAGATTGAATGATCATTTATTGATCTTAGGTTTCCCTTGTACAAAGTCATCCTGCCACCCCCATTCACAGAACTGTCCACATCCCAAGGACATAGCAACATTCAACACATAATTTATGTTGTGCACCCACTATGAAACAGAGGAGAGCCAAAGAGATGAGGCGCTGGCATTCCAGGGCAGGAAGACAATCCCGTCAATAAACAAATGAGAAAACAGTGACAGGCCATGACAACAATAACGTTCGCAGATGGGCAGTCACCTCCCCTCAGGGAGGGGAAGCTGTTAGCCGAGCTGAAGAAGGCGCTGGCTATTCAGAGATGGGGGCACAGCAGGTGTATGGCACAGGTTTGGGAGACATTGAGCTTCATCCTTCCGGCTGCCCCGGAAAGTGGATTACATGGGGGCCACAGTGGAAGCAGGAGACCATTTAGGAGGCTGCTTGCAGTTGCGGTAGCTTGGATTTGAGTGGGGACAGAAAGAGAAGATGTCCTGGAATTGTCTGGAGTGACATCAGGCCACGAGGGGGGGAGTCAGTGCCTGGGTTCAGACCCAGGCCCGAGTGGTACATCTGCGAGCTGGGCCTCTCCTTCCCTCGCGTGCACATGTTAAAGTGGAGGACACGACCGTTTGTAGACTAGAGGTGATGAGAACGGGGCCTATGACACATGACTGGGTAGAAACACTCTTTGAGATAATGCACACATTTGCCAAACTTGAGACAACAAAGTACCATAGACAAGGTGCCTTGAACAGCAGGAGTTTATTCTCTCACAGTACCGGAGGCCAGACTCCAAAGTCAAGGTGTCAGCAGGGCCATGCTCCCCGCAAAGGCACGAGGCCTCCGGCTCAGGTGCCTGAGTATTCCTGCTGCCAGAGGGAGGACAGAGAAGCTGAGCCTGTGGCCCCTAAAGCCAGGCCCCATCATAACCTGCTGAGAGAGGAGAGCTGCATGGGGGAGGCAGTCGGGCAGGCCAGCAGGGTTGGCCAGAGCAGTGGACAAAGCGGGGCTACATCCCTGGCTGTAGGTCTCTCCTTAGACCCGCCTGATAAAACAGGTATAGCCCCTTGTCTTAAGGAAGCTGGCTCCCAGTGACCTGCCAGAGCTAACAGTAGGGACCAGAAGAGCCAATATTTGGCGCAGAACTGGTGTATTTTCCTTCCTATGGCAAGTGGCCCCTGGAGGGCTCTCCCTCTACCAGATGGCTCCCACAGCGTGAGCCTCTGAAACTCAGTGGCTTCAGACAGCGCTGCATCATTATGTCCCCCACCCCTGCGGTCTGGCTGGCCTCAGCTGGACGCTTCTGGCTTGGGGTGTCTCATGCAGTGATGGGCTGGGTGCAGCTGGAGCTGGAATCATCAATGGGGCTGGACGTCCAGGATGGCTTCTTTACCCCCCAGCCTGCACTGCAGTGCTCCTGACCTCTCCCTCTATGTGGGTGTCAGCCTCCAGGACCTCTCCTGGGACTTGGGCTTCTCCTGGCCCAAATGTGTCCCAGGTAGTCCCTTCTTCCATGGAGGCAGACAGAGGTCATGCATGGCCTGGCACCACGTCGCTTCCACCACGTTGTTCTGTTTTTACAGTTCCATCATGATATGATTCACATACCATACACTTCACCACCTTTATTTTTTTTTAATGCTATAATTGATTTTATTTTCTTTTATTCTAAAGATTTTACTTATTTATTCATGAGAGACAGAGAGAGAGGCAGAGATACAGGTAGAGGGAGAAGCAGGCTCCATGCAGGGAGCCCCATGTGGAACTCAATCCCAGGACCCCAGAATCACGCCCTGAGCCGAAGGCAGGCGCTCAAACACTGAGCCACACAGCCATCCCCACTTCACCCCCTTCAAAGTATACAATTCAGCAGGTTTTGGGTACATGACATTATTAAGATTTTCAAATTGTGGTTAAATATATATCGCAAAATTTGGCATTTTTCAGTGTACAATTCAGTGGCGTGAATTACACACACACAGTGCTGTGCAACCTTTACCACTGTCTGGTGCCAAAGCCTTCTCATATCCTCAAACAGAAACTCTGCAACCAGTCAGCAGTAGCTCCAGCAACCAGTAACCTTAAATCTACTTTCCACCTCTGTGAATTTGTCTGCCTCCGCTCTGTCGTGGAAGTGGACCACACGCCAACCTTCTAGGTCTGGCTTCTGGGTAGGAAGCCGTGGGGGGTGTCCTGGGAGTTTGGGCATGAGCGGCTGTGGTGGAGGTGGGATGACCAGACAGATTCTGGATTGGTTTCCAAGGCAAAGCCAGCAGGATTTCCGATGGGTTAGATGGGATGCCGGAGGGGGGCCCCCGGAGGGATGGGGTGGCCCGGAGCCTCATACAGGCAACTGAGTTGGGCACCTCTGTTGCCATCGTGTCATTTCTATGGGAACCTGCTATTTGTGGCGAGCGATACTGCTTTCCAGACAGAACAGCGATGTGAAATCATCAAAGTGTATTTGTTAAAATGCGAGATCATTTGGAGGGAAAGGGTCTTACGAATACTGGCAAACACAGCAAAGCAAGGCGGACTGCAGGTGCCGCGTCTGGAGAAGCATGACCCTCCGGCACTGGTGACACGTTGGCAGAAAAACGAGACACTGTCTGCTGCGGGAAGCGGCAGGGTGCTCTTGCCCTCTCGGAAAACCCAACTCCATGTGGAAGGGGCCGATGCGGACCATCGGTTTGTTGTGGGGAACACGGGACAGATCTGCAGCTTCTTGGCCGCAGTGCCTGGACGGAAGGTGGGCAAACTGTCCACCAAGGGCCAGCTGACAAGTGCTCTGCGGGTTCGGTCCCCGCTTCTCTGCTCTGCCAGCCTCACCCTTCAAGGCAGCCACGGCCACCGCAAATGATCGAGTGTTCCAGAAGTGTCTATTTGCAAAATCAGGCAGCTGGCCGGCATTTGGAGACCCTGAGCCTAGAGTCTGAATCCTCTTCAGGGACCTTCTGTGAACCCCAGGCCTGCCAACACTGAGCTGAAGCCCGAGCTTCCCGTTCTCCCGTGGGCCGGGGTGAGCCGAGCAGCCCCGTTTCGTGTCCTGTTTTCGAGTCGACTGAACTCCTGCTGGCATTGACCCACTTAAACCTCGTAAGCATTTCCACCTGGGGATTGGAATCCAGTTTGACCTGGTTCCGTGCCAGAAAGTAATCTCCTTTTTAGAGCCCATTTGGAAGCCCGTCTCCTCTTTCCACACCTTCCGAAACCATACCGAATGTGGATCGATTTTGAAGTGCCTCTGGGCTCTGTGTTAATGCCATGTCAAATTATTCATTAGTTGTTTTCCTATAATTAAATGTCTAGACGCACTCGGCTGCCATGAACTGAGGTTGCACTTACCCCTCCTCTGCCTTCTTTCTGTATATTATTATTTGAGAAAGCCAAAGGGGCGTCTTTCCTCCAAACATTGGAATAAGCTAATAATACACGTCACAACGATGATTCAGAAAATGCAGAAAAGTAGACTGTCACCCCACAGATGAAAGATAAAAGTGTTGAACAGGAAATGCATTTCTTTCTTTTGAGCCTTGCTTCCCCATGTACTGGCTTATGGTTTTATTTTCTGCCTTGACAAAATTATAGCCAGACTGCATGTAAAATTTCCCAGTTCTTTCTCTCGCGTTGCTTCAAAAATCGTTTCCCTGCGTTTTTCTGCAGTTTCGGTAAATAAATGAGCTATCGTATCACAGCTTTTTTTTTTTTTTGGGCGATCCCTTACTGCTGGTTGCTTACATTATTTTCAGTTGTCCGCTCTCGTAAACTACACTGCTGTGACCATCTCTGAGTACAGACCTGTTCCTCTGTTTAGGATTACTTGCATTAGCTAAATTTCTGGAGGTGGAATTATTTGGGTTTAAAATATTTAGTATCTCTTGATTCCTTGTGGCTATATTTTCCAAAAAGGCTGCACCCAGGGACTCTCCAGCAGGATGTGTTTGGAGAGGCAGGGGTGATGTTCTGACACTCAGAACTGAGATCAGAAAGGCATTAACATAACTTTTGGTTGGTCTGTTGGTTTTTCCTCCCGGAGATCATTTCAAAGAGAGGAAATTGGCTCCACACCTAACACACAAAGCAGTTAAGAGAGGAGGCAGGCTGCGTAGTCCCATAGCGAAGGATGCCCATAGCGAAGGATGCTATTTCTGCATACTAGCCTTTGCCCACATTTCTTGGTAGAGCCTTCAGACCCTTTGGGTTAGGACTTTGCACATAGTAGGATATCAATAACGTTTTTTAAAAACAGGAGTGTCCTTTGGGCAAGTTTCTTTTCTTCCAAGCCCTCAGATCTCTTATCTGTAAGATGAGAATAGTAAGAATTCATTCAGCAGACACTGAGCATGCCTGTCATATGTGCCAGGCACTGTGCCATCTGCTGGGGATGCATTGCATCTCTGGGGAATGGCAAATGGCGAATGGCATGAAGGCACACTTTCAGGTGATACACAAATAAATATACACGTGCAAACGGTGGTGAGTGGGAAGAAACAATACTACTCTAACAAATTACAGTGGATACTTTTACTTCTATGCAGTTAAGAAAAAAGCTTCTTGGGATCCCTGGGTGGCTCAGCGGTTTAACGCCTGCCTTCGGCCCAGGGTGTGATCCTAGAAACCTAGAGTCCCACATCGGGCTCCCTGCATGGAGCCTGCTCCTCCCTCTGCCTGTGTCTGTGTGTGTGTGTGTGTGTGTGTGTGTGTATCTCATGAATAAATAAAATCTTAAAAAAAAAAAAAGAAAAGAAAAAAGCTTCTCTGAGATAACATAGGATGTTTGAAATCTGAGGTGCACATGGAAGTTGGCCAAGCAGGAGTGAGGGAAGCAGTCCAGGCAGCAAGAATAGCCCACGCAAAGGCCCTGAGGCCAGAGAGCTTTGTACTTTTCCAGGAATCGGAGGCAGTGGTTGCTTGGGCAGCATCTCAAAGGCCTCATGAAAGCCTGGGAACCAAAATTGAGCTGAGAAGTGACCAGCTGAAGGCGAGGAAGCAGGAAGGTGACTGTCCCAGCGGTCGATGACCATGGTGGTCTAAAGGAGGTGGTGGAGACGAGTCCTATTTCAGACACAGATCAGAGTTCCCTTTTAGGCTCCTTTCTCTGGTTTCATCCTCCAGCTGATGACCAGGTAGTTCTGGTCATGTTCAAGAAGTCAGCACTAAAGAGCAGTTGGCTTCTAAGCCAGTTTGTGAGAGGCAAGAGTGAAGACTGCATCTCTGAGACAGCAGCCACACCCTGGAACCAAAAAACTGGCTGGACTGAGCTCTGGTGCATCCCAGCCAGGAGTCGGGGATGCTGGCAGCACCAGAGCATATATCTCTCAGGCTTTGGCTAGAATCACCTCAGAATGAGTCACAAGGTGAGCACCACCATCCCCATCCCCAGCGAGACACAGCCAATTCTTGCATGTCACAGATCAGGTCAGATCTGGCCTGAATGGGAGGAGCAAGCGAGAGCCAGCTGGCTTTCCCACATGTGATCTCATGAAGGAATGGGAAGCCACCACTATGTCCGACAGGGAGCTGCTCGGAGTGTAGATGCTGGACTAGACAGGTCCCTCTAACTCACATCCCGTCAAGACTGGTGGGGGAATCCAATGTCTGCTTTATTATCGATTCTTAAGGTCCCAGGCTGGTACAAAGTTCAGAGTAAGTTGCATGCTTTTAGCTAATGCTTAAATGATCTTATGTATTGATTAATCAGATTGTTTAAAATTAAGTGCCACAAGTCAAATCCTCCTCTAAGGAGTTTAATTTTTACAGACCCACATGACTGGCCTGTTGTAATAGGATATTTGGCATCCATTGGTGGCTACATTTGGGGCCAGGTTTCTAGATGAACTTCAGTTCAAACTGCAGCTCCTTAGGCAGGTAATTAATTCTATGACCTTGGACATGTTACCTAAACTACCTGAGCTTCATGTTTCTCCTCTGTAGCTCATAAGAGCACCTGCTTCCCAGAGTCATGAGAATAAGTGGTGTCGATATATATGAAATAATTAGAACAGGGCAAGGCATATAGCAGGTGCTCAACAAGTGATGAGGTTTGGATGCACAAGCTGCATTCTCCAGCAAGCCACCACGTGTGGCTCCTGAGCCTCTGAAGTGTAACTGGTCTGCACTGCCAGGTGCTGTAGGCATAACACACACACTAGATTTCAAAGATGTAGTATGATCAAAAATAGTAAAATCTCATTGATTAGTTTTCATATTGATTATCTGCTGAAATGATGATTTGGGGATATATCAAGTTGAATAGAACATACAACTAGCATTAATATCATCTGTTCCTCTTTTTTTTCTTCTGTAATATGGCCACTAGAAAATTTTAAATTCCGTCTGTGACTTGCATTTCTATTTATTTTTGACAGCACTGATCTAACGGCATGATTTAAGAAGCAGGAATAATTAAGAAATGGGAAAAGCATAGACTTTACAGAAGGATTTAGGGCTTGGGGCACCTGGGTGGCTTAGTCGGTTAAGCATCTGCCTTTGGCTCAGGTCATGATCTCAGGTCCTGGGATCGAGTCCCATGTCTGTTGGGTTCCCTGCTCAACGGGGAATCTGCTTTTCCCTCTCCTTCTCCCCCTCCTCCTGCTTATGCTTTTTCTCTCTCGCTCTCTCTCAAAAAGAAGGAAGAAAGATTTATGGGCTAATCAGGGTAGTACCATGCTCTGTATGCTACTAGGGAAGTCCCCTAACCTCCGTGTGCCTCGCCTTTCTCATCTGCAAAGTGGAAGCAAAAATCCCTACCACAAACAAGTTTTGAGTCTTGAGTGAAACCGTGTGTATGAAGTGCTGAGCTGCATCCTTGGCCCAGGACAGGTGCTCAGACACAAACAGAGGTTATAGCCTTTGTTACAGGTGCGGGGTGTGTTTAGCATCCCAAGGGGGCAAAGTAGATCCTGAGGATACCTTCATAACTACTTAGTGGTGCAGCAAGCCGACCATGGCATGCTGTTTTCACCCCCGTTGCCACATTTGACCTTCAGAATGACCCCGGGAGCAATAGCTCCTCGTGGAGCTGAAGGAACAGAGGCACAGGGGCCCTTTAGGGTCTGAGCAGGAAGCGGAAGCCAGGTGTTCTCCTGTCAACCTTGTGCTTTCCGGAAACTTGCAAAGTTTTCCAGGGACAGGTTTCAGTGTCGTTTCCCCTCCAGTTAGATAGCATCCCCAGGCATCCCCTGAACCAAAAAGAAGACCAGCACCTAATACAGTCCAGCAGTCTGCAGGGCAACCTCACCTGGTAGAGCCGGTGGGGTGCTGTGCATTATGGAGGCGACTTGAAAGGCAGGAAAGGCACCCCTGGGCCTCTTGCTCCCCAGCCTGGTGGAGAGTAGTGTTGTTGCTTGTGGCGGAGAAGAGGAAGCTCCCAAAGCCATGCGCCCTGGACACACTGGCACCCCCTTATGTCTCAAACCAACCGGGTACCCAAGAGTACAAGCTTCTGGGGCACAGCAGACATGCTGCATTGCAATGTGCTTTAAATTAATATGTTAGACACTTTCTCTCATCAGCACATAAAGCGCTACCTCATTCTTTTTTATCGGATGAATGTTATTCTGTGTTATGGATGCACCAAAATTTATTTAGCCAGTTCCCAGTGATGGACATTTAGGTTGCTTTCTGTTTATACCAATGAGGCAAATTCCTTCAAGTAGAATGATGCTTAGAAAAAGTGGTTGGGGCATTTAAAAGTTTGTGGATTTGATTAAGTGCTGTCCAAAGTATGCGTATAAATGGGTAGCCCCACCAACAAGGTATGAGGTGCCAGTTCCCCCACACCATCAACATGGCCAGATAGTTCACGTTGGGAAGTCCATGTGGAAAAAGCAGAGGGAGGGTGAGGTGGCAGCTGGGAGGCTGGGGCAGCTGTCCAACTAGGAAACTGGGTACTGAACCAGGACAAGAGCAAAAGAGGGGAGGGTGGAGGATAGAGCTACAGTGGTGCTGAATGAAGGTAATGGGACAGAGGAACCAAGCATGGGTCTCAGGTTTCCGACTTGAACAAATTGGATCTGTTCACTGAGATGCTGAACATAGGAAAGGGAACAAGTGTGTAAAGGGAAACAATGGTTTTAGCTGAGAACCTACGAGCTCAATATGCAGGACATCCTGTTGGTGGTGTCTGCAGGCCCAGGGAGGAAGATTTGGGGATGGTAAATCTGTGGAAATCATGAGTGTGCATGAGATCTTCTTGGAGTGCATGGATGGATGAGTGGGTGGGTGGATGGATGGACAGACAGGTGGGTAGGTGAGTGGATAGATAGACAGGTAGATGGGTAGACGGATAGATGGATGGACAAACAGTGGGTGGATGGATACGTGGATGGATAGACAGTAGATGGGTAGATGGATAAATGGACAGGCAGACAGGTGGGTGGGTAGATGGATGAGTGAGGGGTAGATGGGTAGATGGATAGATGGATGGACAAACAGGTAGGTGAGTGGATGGGTAGATGGACCAACAGGTGGGTGAGTGGATAGAAGAAAAGATGGATGAGTGGGTGGGTAGATGGATGGAAGGATAGATGGGCAGAGGCAATGACAGACAGAAATCTAGATTTTATTCTGTTTGGATTAAACCATATGAAATTGCTGTCTTTATTGTTCACAAATGACAAAATACTTAACTTGATGCAGGCTAAAGTATGTGAGGGGGAAAGGTACGTCATGCCGTCTGCAATTTACTTTAAAATACATCAGAAGTAGAGAGGATTAATGGATGGATAGCAGGGTAGATATGTGATAAAGCGAGCGTGGTACCATGGCATCATCAGAAGCTGGGGGTGGAGGCGGCATACAGGTATTCACTGTCAAATTCAACTTTTCTTTATGTTGGAAATTTCCACAGTAAATTCATGGAAAATGATTTTCAGTGGTCAAATGTTGGCAATTTCATGTGGTTTCACTTAATATGTATTCCTCATTTGGCCAAGAGAGCTTTCTGGGTTCCCATCTGTGGCATCAACAGATCTGCCTCACAGTCTCTTTGGTCTTATTCTTCCCGGAGTTGGGGACTGGGGGTCGGCGTTCCTCCCTCCTGGAGTTAATGTTGAATTGCCCTAATGAGCTGATTACTGCGCCAAGTTCGTTGGTATCTGGCTTGTAATAATTATAGATTTCCTCTGCGATTTGATCCCATTGGTTGCCACAGCAACAGCGTAATAGCTCAACTGAAGTACTGTCACGGTGATTTAGAACCAACATGTCTCTTGCAGCCTCCAGTCTGGGTGCCCCCACCCCCTTGCTGTCGTCATGGCAACTGATGAGCAGCACATGACCAAAAGCTCTGTGTCTCCCTCCCTCTCCCCTCCCCATATTGCAACCATTCCCCGATTCCTCTCCTGGACCCCTTGTGGACAGGCATTGACCCCAGCTTGGCTATACTGGGGGGCTAGAGTAATCGATGCCCCAAACCTTCCACGGAGAGTGGGGGGTTAGGTGGATTGTCAGAGCCAGAGCCACCCCTCTGGCCCCCAGGGGTCTTGGAGATGACTTGGTGCCCCTCAGAGCCCCTTCAGGTCTGGGGCCATGCCATAGGCAGGATCTGCTGCATCGCCCCCATAGGAGGGCTGGGGGGGGTGGTCATTTAGAAATCCAAAGCCGTGGATCACTGATTCATACTCCAGGGGTCCGGAGCCTATGAGAGAACAATCTAGGAAGAGGCTCCTGGAAGAAGGGGGGGTGGACGGGCAGAGAGCCTATTTAGAAGGTCCTGGGTCAGGTGCCTCATCCTTCCGGTTTAAACTGAGCTGTACTTAAAACATCTTTTTTAAAAATCCATGTTCTATTTTTCTCTGTGTGTTTATCTCTTTTTTTTTTTTTTTTTCAGTCTCTGTCTGTCTTTGTTTCTGTGTGGATCTTTTCCTTTCTGTTTCTGCCTGAAACCTCTTTGTGAAGCCACCTCTCAGCCTCTCACTCTCTTCCCTCCTCCTCCTTCACCCCCTCTCCATCCCCCTGCCTCTAGCATTTGCTGGGAACCAGCTGAGAGCATCCTTTGCCCAAATCTGCTTTGCTTCTGAGGCTCCTTTCCTCCCCCGGTACCTGAGCCCATGTTTCAGGGACTGCCTGGAAGTCCGGAGCATCCTCCTGAGGGGGAGCTGGTACCTGGAGGCACCTCTTAGGATGAACCCAGCCTTTCTCATCCCTGGGACTCTGCATAATGGCATAGAGCAGGCGGGAGCTGGGCTTGCTGCAGGACCCTGACTACCCGGCACTGTGAGTGCAGACGTGTGTGCATGCGTGCGCGCGCGTGCATGTGTGTGTGTGT
Organism: Canis aureus; assembly: GCF_053574225.1. Lineage (NCBI taxonomy): Eukaryota > Metazoa > Chordata > Mammalia > Carnivora > Canidae > Canis > Canis aureus. The sequence goes on from NC_135618.1 coordinate 44,355,054, forward strand.
GAGATATGCATTTGTGCATATCTACTGGTATGTGGAGGTATGTGTCAATGTGTGTCAGTGGCTCTTATCTGTGGTGCTGGGTATGCGAGTGTGTGTGTGCATGTGTGTACCCATGGTCATGTGTGCAAGTGTGCCTGTGTATGGCTTTTGGTCTAAAGGACACACAACTGTACATGACAGATTTTTCAAGGATGCTCAGTGGAAGGAACACAGTGGGATGAACCCCTTTAAAGTGGGAACAAAATTAACAAAAAGTGGTATTAAAATGACAGATAAGCAAGTCGCTTTTGCCAGCCGGCTTGCAAAAGCACTTCTACACGTGTCCGCCTTCTGTCCCCAGGAAATGAAGTAAGGGTCACCTTGAAAAGCTCTTTTTGCTCAAGAGCTAAAATAGATCCTTTCCATCCTGAGGGCTAAAACAGCACACACACACATGCACCTGTGTCTTTGAAACTCGGGAACGGGAGGCTCAGGGGATCGCCAGCAGGGGTATTCTGCTTCGCCCGCCAGGAGAGCGGAGTTTGCAGGGAGACCCTCTTGCCTGACAGCCAGGATGGCCTGTACCATGCACCACGAGCAGGTAGGAGAAACCTTTGATGGCGACTCCCCTCACATCTCACACTTCTGTGGTCAATTAGAAGTTCATTGTGAGTTTTTCTCACTGCGGCAGCCCATGCCCCAAGGGGCGGCAAGAAGGAAGCAGGCTCAGAAAGCAAAATTTCACTTGTAGGGCAGGACATGGCAATCCGGGTGACTTGCCGTTTTGTAGTTAGTCTGTGAGAGCTGGCAGCTGCGCCACCCCGGGAAGGGATTCCTTCATGCTCTGCCTGACCCTGAATCCCGGGGGGGACTTGGCAGCTGGCTGCTCAGAGTGAATGCTAACATCTCGGGGAGAGGATGGGTCCGGAGGTGGACACAGCCTCAGGAAGGCTGCAGGCCAGCGAGGGACAGACTCCAGTCACCTGGTGCCACACCCTCACCCTCAGAGGACTGCTACCACTTGAACCTCCTTGAGGCCAGCACTCTTGTGGCCTCCATCTGCCATGGCCTCATCTCCTCAGTCCATCTGCCAAAGCCCTCATCACCTCCTCCGTCCTTGCCTCCAGGAAATCTTTAACTTCCACCCGAGTAGAGCTGCCCCCAAATACCTTGTACCTCCAGCAGCATGTACCCTGCAGACCTTTCTCCACGTGCCCATGAGCTGCAGTTTGTTTCACAAGGACTTTAAGAAAAATATCAATGAGGATGAAATACATACAGAGCAACTGGCCTGGACGCTTAAAAAATCCATGTCATAAAAGGCATAACGGCTGAGACATGGTTCCCAGTTAAAGGAGACCAAGAGCCATGTGAGCAGACGCAGAGAGCCGTCCTGCCGTGGCGCCTGGAACACAAAGGACATTTCAGGTTCAAGTGGGCGAACTTGAACGTGGGCTGTTAGATAATAACATTGTGTCAGTGACAAATCACCTGAGCTTGAAATACTTGTGTCTCAGATCACTTGTGCTGAGAGCACATGGAATGCTCTTGTTCTGTTTTGTTTTTTGTTTGGTTAATAGAACGATAATAGTAACTACTTTAGGGGATTGTTTGGAAAATTGAAGGTGCCATATCATATGTAAAGAGCTTAGCATGGGTCCCAAAGTAGGCGATTGGTAAATGTAGTTGCTGTTGCTGGTTACTCTTTTTTTTTTTTTTTTTTTAAGATTTTATTTATTTGAGAGCGTGAGAGAGAGCATAAGCGGGGCATCAGGGCAGAGGGAGAGGGAGAAGCAGGAGAAGCAGGCTTCTGGTTGAGTGGGGAACCCAATGAGGGGCTCCATCCCAGGACCCTGAGATCATGACCTGAGCCAAAGGCAGATGCTTAACCAACTGAGCCACCCAGGAGCTCCTGGTTACTCTTGTTAGCATTTTCCAGGCACCCTGTGATTGGATGCAAGTGAAAGGTCTTTCTCATCTGCATCCAGGACCAGCTTCCCTGGCTTGTGACCCATATGGTCACACAGGGCCCATGCTCATGGAACCCCATTCACACTTGGTTTAGTACTCTACTGTCACTGTCTTCAAATTCTTAATCATTCTTGACAAGGGACTTCGAATATTCATTTTTGCACTGGGTCCCACAATCACCCAGCCAGTTCCCTCTGCACAGCCATCGGGAGCAGCTCTTAGACTAAACTCCCTGTCACCTCATCACAGCTCAGAGAGTCCCAACCAGGCTCGTACATTGCTCCACTCCAACCCCAACACAGTGCGTCAGCCTGCAGCATCCAGCACAGCGGCCGCTCCCCATGTGTGACAGTCAAGCACCCTGAGATGAGGCTAATCCAAATAGAGATGTGTTGTGGGTATAAAATTTATACTGAATTTTAAAGACATCATACAGGGAAAAAAAAGGAATATAAAATATCTTAGTAATAATTATATTGATTACATATTGAGATGATTTTTAGATACATCAAATTAAATAAGATATATTAATTTGACCCGTTTTTATTTTTATTTTTAAATTTTTTTATTTTTAAGTAATCTCTACCCAATGTGGGGCCCAAACCCGAGTGGCATGCTCTACCGACTGAGCCAGCCAGGTGCCCCTGTTTTAGCTTTTTTGGCATGGTCACTAGAAAGTGTAAAACGACTTAGGTAGGTCGCATTTGAGGCTCGCATTATATTTCTGTTGGACAGCGTTGCCTTCAACCAGATTACCTACTAGTCCATCATGACCTGAAACCAAACCAGGCCAGCAAATGAGAGCCCAGTGGATCAACTTCCAAGGGCATTTTTTTTTTTTTAGATTTTATTTATTTATTCATGGGAGACACACACAGAGAGAGAGAGAGGGAGGCAGAGACACAGGCAGAGGGAGAAGCAGGCTCCATACAGGGAGTCCGATGTGGGACTCGATCCCGGGTCTCCAGGATCATGCCTTGGGCTGAAGGCAGGTGCTAAACCGCTAAGCTACCCAAGGATCCCCCCAAGGGCTTTTTTTTTTTTAAACCAAACTCCAGCCCTGGTGCTCCAGCTTAGACCCACATCTCCCCGCCAAAATCCACCAGGCACCTCTCTCTAGTAGGGTCATCGCTGCTGGCCAGCCTTTTGTAACTCTTGGCTTTCTTCCTGAAATGCCCCAACATACTGATTTTTAGACCCTAAGAGTTTGTCGAGTGGCCTAAATATATTTGCAAGACAGAATGGTGGGCAGAAAGAACCCTGGACGTGGAATCAGAAGAAATAACTCAAGAATTAAAATCCCAGACCACCCCTTCTTTGTCCGGTGAACCTGGGCCCTGTATTTAACTTCTCTGTGCAGGGAAGCAGAACAGCACTGGCTACAGAGTCTCGCAGACCTGGGTTTGAAGCCTGGCTCTGTGGTGTACGAGCTGTGTGACACAAGACAGGCCCCTGTCCCTTAAACACACAAGTTCTCCGACCTTCCGGAATCCACAGCAGAGGGCTGGCACCAGCCTCTCACATTTTGTTTATTTGTTTTGTGTTTCTTTCCCCACCTTGATGGTTTCACTCCTCAGGGTGACCAAGAAAGAACGGAGATGGAGTGTTTGTAAATTCTCTCGTGGCTCTTTGGTGTTGTGGGCCAGGTGTTGACAGGCTTGAAAAGCTGCCTGAGAGCCAACTGGGGAGGGGGGCGGTCCTCAGTTCTGAGCAGGTGGATGGATCCCCAGTCATCTTGGTCCCCCTGCCTGTCCCCTTGCCATGGTGACCACCGGACACAGGCTGTCTCAGTGGGACCCCACAGTCGGAGTATTCCACTCCATGGAGTGCAGCACGTTTGGTGAGGCTTCTCCGTGTGACATGGTGCTAGGTGCTGGGGCTGCTGAGCCGAAATCAGTCACCTACTAGCAAGTGACACTGATGATCCCCCATCACAATATGAAATTATCTTATTTATGGTCTGCTCCTTCCATTGGAACAGAATGCAGAGACGCTGCTGTCTGGTTCAGCACCCCTGCCTGGGTCCTTAGGGTTTCAGCGTTGTGTCTTCAGGCGGCAGGTGATCAGGAAATGCCTGACAATGAATCCATGAATGGATGAACGAGTGAGTGAATAAATGAATTTCCCTGGCTAAAGGGAGAGACAGAGATGGTCTCTGTCTGTCGACATTATAGGTGAACCGGAAAAGAATATGTAATATCAGTTTATAGATGACATACGCATGACAAACGTTAGCAGTTGTTGAAACAAGGCAGTGGCTACAGCCAGGCTGACCCTGAGTATTTGAAAGTCTTCATTAAAAAATAAACTTAGGTTGCTGGAGAGATGCAGATGAGTGGCATGTAACCCTGAATTGGTGAATCAGGAAGGCTTCCTGGTATAGGGAGCCAGAGGTGCACTATGAAAAATTACACAAGGGTAAAGGAAATATAAACAGGAGGCAGAGGCAGGATGGGGATACAGGAAGGACACTTCAACAGACATTAGTGCCTGGGTGATAGATGACCTGGAGGCAGGGAAAAGCAGAATGTGAGCAAGTCAGTGTCACGGGGCAGGGAGGAGCACCTGTGCACCCAGCCAAGCAGCTGGGCTTTACTCCGGGGATAGTGGGGACCAGGGAGTATTCAAGTAAGAGAGTGGCTGGGAAGCCGTGTTATGTAAGACAGTAAAATGGTTTCATTCAAGCCTTCAACCTGTTTCCCCAACACTTCTCATTTCCCCTGGAGGATGACCGGAGTTTTTGTACATCTCACTCAAGGAGTAGCATTGTAGGGATTTGCATTTTTTTTACTTAGCAAGTTTGTTTTCCCCTAAAGGTATCAAAAAGTCATAAAACAGGGGTGCCTGGGTGGTTCCTGTGGATGGAGCGCCCAACGACTCTTGATTTCAGCTCAGATCGTGACCTCAGGGTCATGAGATCGAGTACCGCATCAGGCTCTGCGCTCTGCACTCAGCTCAGGTCTGCTTGAGATTCTCTCTCTCCCTCTGTCCCTCTCCCCAACTCTCATTATTTCTCTCTCTCTTTCTCAAACAAATAAGTCTTAAAAAAAAAAAAGTCATAAAACAGGAGCATTTCTCTCAAAAGGAAGGAAGGAAATATTTGGACACCTGGGCGGGTTTCCCTACCACGGAAGGTGCCAACCCAGGATGAATTCCATCACAATTTTCTTCACTCCGGATGTTTGTCTCTATGTGGACAAAACATAGGGAACACAGTTGTGTTTGTTTTTGGACAAAAGTGACGCTTGTCTGGCCTCAAAAGTTGATAACCCTTCTTCCCCAGGCTTATATCTTTGCACTCTCTTTGGTGCCGTACTTTGTCTTCCAGGTGCCCCACTCCTTTTGCTAAATAAGCTAAACAAGGCACTGTCAGCTATGTGGTTCACGGCTCCCACCATCTGCCCTCTGGCATCCTGTGGGAAGACTCCGAGCACTCCCTAAGTGAACAGATTACATTTTCTGTCTCAGAAAAACAAGCTACCAGATGGGGAGGTAGGGCTGGGCCTGAGGACTCCTGAAGTCGACACACAAGGGCCATCCGAAAGGCCTGCCTGTTTGGCCAGGGTCATGTGATTGACAGCCACTGTGGTGCACCAAAAGCACGGGGTGAGCCTGCCTGTGTGTGACTGGAATAGTTTTTACAGAAGGTGATGAATCGGGGTGCTATTTCATGACTACATCCTTGGACCTGCCCTCCCTCCACTGGCTCACCCATGGCAAAATGCTTAAAGAGTTAGCCAGAAAAATTAGGAAACAAGAAAGGGTAGACAAACTCTTTTTCACAGATTAAAGTTTCAGATACTCTGCACTACTTCTCCATTACCTAGAGCTGTCCTAAATACTAAGGACTCTAAAGATGGCAGTTCTTCCACCGAAAAGACCTTCCATTCCATTGGGTTCCTCGTAGAACTGGGGCTTCTGCACCCTGGAAGGGACGGCAGGGACAAGTGTTGGGGCACAGGGGAAAGTCCAAGTGTGGCCTGAGGTTGGAATTTTCAGTGAGGGCAATTGTAGGTCCCTACTGATGAACATGTGGCCAAAAGATGAGAATCTTTTTTTTTTTTAAGATTTTATTTATTTATTCATGAGAATACACAGAGAGGAGAGAGAGAGGCAGAGACACAGGCAGAGGGAGAAGCAGGCTCCATGCAGGGAGCCCAACGTGGGATTCGATCCAGGGTCTCCAGGATCAGGCCCTGGGCTGTAGGCGGCGCCAAACCGCTGAGCCACCAGGGCTGCTGCCCCAAAAGATGAGAATCTTTGGGAAGACTGCAGACACTGATAACTGTTGGTTTGAAATTCTTCGTTCTTGTTAAAAAAAAAAAAAAGGATGCATCGACCTGAGTTGTCTGATGAGATTTCTAGGTAAGGACTGAAGCCGCCACCCTGGGAATAGGGCCAGGTCTCGGCTTTCAAGCTGACCCAGCCCTGGGTCTAGCCCAGCTCTGTTGTCTTCAGCTGTGTGACCTTGCACAAGTGGCAAAACCCCTCTGAGCCCCTCTCCCACCAGAGAAAATGGGAAAAGCACCATTTACCTTTCACGAGAACAGGCAGTGTGTTGAGCCTTGACACGGCAGGCATCTGTCCATTGAATTGTAGCAGATCCCTGGGTGCACACGGAAATGAACAATCCTTTAAATTACTGAAAAGGGAAGACTTTTCCAAGGGTCGGTAGGAACACAGGTACGCCTCATAACTCGAGTGAGCAACAGTATTTCCAAGTCACTGGCCCTGCAGAACTTGGAGGGAAGAAATTGGCTCCTTTTGTTATCAGCTGTGGTATTTGTACCCTTGGCAGGTCCTGGAGTCCTTAAAATGAAATATTTTCCCTGAATAGGAAATGTATCTCCTCCAATCACCCGACCTTATTTGTTTGCTGCTGTTGGCTTTCCCACGGGAACACAAGTTCCCTGAGAACAAAGTGGGACATGTCCTCATTCAGCGTGGCATCTTGGGGGCCCTGCCTCAGTGCTCCAAATGCACTTGTGGAACTGAACAGATTTTAAAGGCCAGAACTCTCTTCTGCGGCTTCGACCTGGGGTAGCTTCTTCCCCGTTGGCACAAGCATCCTTTCCAAACAGATTCTGTTCCTTCCATCCTTCCCCCTTGTAGGGCGAGAAATACAAAACTGACTTAACTGTTTGCAGATGCTTCTTTCCAAATACTTGCTACCCCCAGAACAAAGGCTCTCTGTCTTTCCCTCTTGGAGGGCTTGGATTTGACGCCTTGTCTGTTCTCTTTCCCCTTGACCCTATTCACAGGCTGGGGGCCACCTGCCTTCCAGCTTCAAAGCACTCAGCCTCCCCCGCTTATGATTTAAGTTCGCCTCATTCTTCCCGATGGAAGCTGGTGGGCAGGGCAGGTGGGCGAGCTCCAAGACAGAAGCATGAGGATGGAAGAGGTTGGGACAGACCAGCTTCTCTGTCGTGGAACTTGGAAGGTCAGGCTCGTAGCAGGGAGCAAACAGCCCTTCCCAGCACTTCAGGCCATGGAGCACCTTCCCTGCCAGGCAGAGGGTTCTTTGGAAACTGAGGAAATAGTGTGCCGTGTCTTCTATGTCCTGTGTGCCTCCTTCAGGGGGGCCCTGACCAGATCGAGTGCCTCAGGACCTCTCGGGTAGCTTCCATTCTTCCCATTTCACAGATGGGGAACCTGAGGCCCTAGTGAGTTGCACAACCAGTCCAGAGTCATCAAGCTCGTATATGGCACATCTGGACTCCATTTCTGGCTTGCGTGACTTTCTCAACTGCACCTCTGCCTTTGGTAGGAGCCGACACTTGCCCCTGCCCAAGAATAGTATCGCCCTCCCCTTGTACGAGTCACCAATGATTGTATGATGCCGCAAGAGGCAGGGCATAGGACACCATGCTCGCGGGGAGGGAGGGCTGGGGCCCATGCTGCGGAGACAGCCAGGGGAGGCTGCCGGCGCTGGCAAGGGAGGAGGGAAGCCAGCTCTGAGATAAAGCCTTCTGTCCCAGCGCCATCCATCACAGCCCCATGAATGAGGCCCTGTTAGCCATCTGCACAGGCCCAGGGCTCCCGCTTTGTTGGTTGCCATGGTGACCCTTGGCCCTGACAACAGAGGCGCACTTGGCTGTGTGTGTCATTGTGTCCCATTGAGTCTGCAGAAAAGCCGACAGACAGCCAGGGCTGCAGACAGGAAAGGAACGTCCCATGCCTCGGCCAGCGCTGTTGTCTCGGCCCCGAGAGAAGATAGGAGAATGAGAGACAGAGCATCTTTTGGGGCCCCAAAGAGGCCTGGGGTCCATTGCTAGCCAATGATGCAGGCAGAGAGTTCGTGTTCGCCGGGCCTGCTAGGCAGCGTAGCAGAAAGGTGAGTCAGACACCATCTTCAGGACATTTATGGAGTGGTTGCTATTTATTCCGGGAGTGTTTACAGCTAGGCACTGCCCTGGGGCTGAGGATACAGCAAGGACCCACGTCTCACGTCTCAGTTCAGTTCACACTTCGCTAGCCTATGAGTTAGGTTCAAGTGGTATTATCCCCGTTTTACAGATGAGGAAAATGGGACACAGAGAGGTTGCTTAACAAGCCCAAGGTCACACAGCCAGCAGAGGAGCCTGGTTTCACATTCAGCACCCTGCACACTACTTCTCCAGACAGCCACCACGGGCTTCTTTCTTCCTGGATTTTTGAGACATTTAACTCCTAAAGTCAGAACCCTCCATTTGGGGATCCCTGGGTGGCTGAGCGGTTTAGCACCTGCCTTTGGCCCAGGGCGCGATCCTGGAGTCCCAGGATCGAGTCCCACGTCGGGCTTCTGGTATGGAGCCTGCTTCTCCCTCCTCCTGTGTCTCTGCCTCTGTGTGTACGTGTGTATGTGTGTGTGTGTGTGTGTGTGTGTCTATCATAAATAAATCAATCTTTAAAAAAAAAAAAAAAGAACCCTCCATTTCCAGGGATGTGGGGACCACACAGACCCAGGTCAAGTGCAAGGTGCACCATACACCTCTTAGGGCAGTAAGTCTCAGCCTCCCTTGGGAGCTTCACCAGTGCCCGTGTCACACTCGTGAGACTGTGGTCTAATGCTGGGTGAAGCCCATCATTGTTGTTGATGCTCCTGGAGATTCTCATGGGCAGCCGAGGGTAAGAACCACTGGCTTTGAGCTCAGGTACCCTGAGCCTGCCATCCTGCAGATGGCTGAAATTACAAATAGAAGGTACATTGCATATAGTAAGTGAGCTGTTGATGTATTTTATTCTTTCTCCAGAGCATTTTTTTTCTTTTTTTCTTTTTGCCCTTTCCCTGAATTCTCCTTACCCCATTGATTTAAACACTACCCCGGCCTCTCCTCATCCCATCCCACCCTCCAAATGTACGAGACAGATAAGAGGAAGCAGAGAGAGCTAATTAGCATTTTAATTAAAGAAAGGGGGACAGGGAGAGGTGGGTGGGCCTGGAGGGCTCACTGTCTGGTTAGACCAGGGTTTGCAACATGTTCTGACTGAGACACACAGTAAGAAACAGCATTTCTTGCAGGTGCCCTGCATGCCTCAAACAAAAATCACCATTGCCCGCCATGCACTTGAGTGGTTCCTATTCTCTCCAGTTTATGGGTTAATTTAAATTTCCCTTTCAGTTCTGATCATGTGTGATGCTCACCTGCCTTTGACACCTAGCTGATCTCTATCTCTAGATGTTCAGATTGCACAGGGCGCGGGGGGGGCAGAGCAGGGACATAGATGCTCAGATGCTCACACTGCCTCTGGGGCAGGAGCAGGGGGTCAGGAGCAATGCAGTGGGGCTTTGGGCATGCCTGCCAGGTGGTCCTCAGGGGCATGGAGACTATGCGATCCAACATGTGGGGAAACTGAGCCAAGAGAAGCACGTGTCTTCCTGACCCAAGGGAGGGCTGTGGTGGACAGTCATGTACACAACAACTTCAGACTTGGGCAGAGGGGAATATTATTGTTAAGTTGTTTCAATACAAATCTGAGACCTGCTCACTAATCTTCATATGAGTCCTCCAATGGGTCATCTTTTTTTTTTTTTTAAGATTTTATTTATTTATTAATGAGAAACAGAGAGAGAGAGAGGTAGAGACACAGGCAGAAGAAGAAGCACACCCAATGCAGGGAGCCCGATATAGGACTCGATTCTGGGTCTCCAGGATCATGCCCTGGGCTGAAGGCGGCGCTAAACCACTGAGCCACCCAGGCTGCCCAGGTCTTCTTAAAAGGCAGGTGTTGGTGTCTCCGTTTCACAGCTCAGACATGTGTTGAGTTCACTCACTGCATAAATTGACCTGGGAACGGCGCTGAGGTCTGGGTCCCGTGGAGAATAAGAAAAGCTTGATCCCGTCTCTCTTGGGGTTTGTATTTTTCTAAGTGTGATTGGAGTGTTTCAGGCAGGAAAGTGATGTGAGATGAATTATCCTTAAAGAGGTTGAGGACCAAGTAGAAACTGATGGAAAGCAAACAAGTGAGGAAGCCAAGAAAGCACCGAGGGTGCAGGTGAGACGATGCAGCCGTGGCCCCTAGCAGGACCCTTGGGCACCAAGCTCCCTGCCGTCACCGTCAGACGAAAGGGAGCCTTCCCTTGGGACCTCCTTTCATCTGAGAGGCCCCAGAGCCAGTCCCCAGGGAGAGTCTGCCTTTTCTTGGGCCCCTTTCCTCCGTGACCCCAGAAACCTCCACGGACCTCAGACCACCGAGCTCTAGAACCAAGCACTGCATCATCGGGCAAAGAATACAAAAGGAAGGGACAAACCAGGGACAGAGGAAACTCAAGTGCCTGACGCGCCTATGATCCCTCAGGCTGTATACATCACTTGTGCCCAATTCCCAGCACCACCAGTAAGAGAGGCACCGCTCCCCCGCATCCCCTAAATGAAGACACTGAGGCTCAGAGTGCTTTCGAAAGTTTTGCTCTGTCAGTTACATAAGACAGTAGAGCTTTATAGCTGGAGCCCAGGCTCCGGGCATAGCACACGTGTGTGGAGTGCCTGTCACAGCACACACGACAGACATCATTCATCTATCACAGCTCTGTTTCTTCTCTGCCTGGGTCACCGTTCATCACCAGCACCTACACACAGCGCCGGGCATATCACGGGGTGCGGCGATATCTGCTTGGCAAATGACCCAAGCAAGCAGGGTCAACGGCAAGCTGTAGTAGGCAGGAACTCAAAGGCAGGCCTGCATGACCTCAGTGTGTCCTTATTCCACACCCTTGTCTTGTCGTCTCCCATCTGTAAAAGGGGAGGGCCAGTCCCATAATTCTCGCGTTTCCTTTTATTTTTTATCCTGGTCAATTCACGTAACAGGATTAACCCATTAACCGTTGTAAGTGAACACCTCAGAGCCTTTTGGCACATTCACAGTGAGGCAGACATCGCCACCAGCTCCAGAACTTTCTCATTATCCACATCAGAAACCCCGTACCCACTAGACAGTCCTCGCCACTGTCCCCTCCCCCCAGTTCTGGGAGCCACTAACCTGCTTTCCATGTCTTGGCATGTACCTGTTCTAGACATCCCATACAGATGGAATCAGCGTGTGGCCCTTTGTGTCTGGATTCTTGCACTGAGCATCCTGTTTTTGAGGTTCATCCACTTTGTAGCATCTGTCAGCACATCATTCCTTATTTTGGTGTGGAAGGGCTCCATGGTGTGGACAAACCCCAACTGGCTGCTGATGGCCACTCGGGTGGCTTCCACCCTTGGCATTGTGAATGGCGCTGATACCACTGTGCGTGGGCATGCATTTGTTTGAGCTCCTATTTTCTATTCTTTGGGGGTGTACACGTAGGAAGGGAATTGCTAGCGGTGCCCAGGTGGCTCAGTCAATTGAGTGTCCGACTCTTGGTCTCAGCTCAGGTCTTGATCTCACGGGTATAAGTTCGAGCCCTGCACTGGGCTCCGCACTGGGCATGGAGACTACTTAAAAAAAAAAAAAAAAAAAAAAAAAAAAGGAGTGGAATTGCTGGGCCATGTGGTAACCTGTGTTTAACTTTCCAGAACCTGGAAGTCTTACAGGCTGGGGATTTAGAAGGTGGTCTCTGGCTCCTTCCTCCCTCTCAACCCTCACCCCACTAGGTGCCCCCCAACATGCCTCAGGAACACCCCCCTTCAGTTCACAGTGACCCCAGCATCTCACTGACTGTGGCTTGTTCTGTGCACCCCTCCCCTTGTCCTGTCCTGGCTGACCAGGACCCTTCTGAATGAGACCGGAGCGCTGGGCTCCCCCCCCACACACAGAGGGTCTCCAGCCAACCCTGGGCCTCACCTTCCCTTCCACTCCTCGGTGATGTCCCAGACGCCCTCCCTGTGCACCCGACTCCTACCCATTCCACGTCTCATCACCCCTGAGCGCTTGCTCAAGCCTCGACCTCCTCTCTCCTCCATGGCTTCTGAAAATCTCACCTTTGAAGGTACAACGTGGTGACCCCACACTGGCATCGTAACCCCCACCAGAACAAATCTGCCTCTCTGCGTTCCCACTTGCACCTTTTTGTACCAGCAAAAGTCATGATCTCATCCCACCATGTACAGAATTACTTGTTGACAGTGAACTGGAAAATTTTTATGTACGCATCTCGCCAGGTTATTTTAAGGATTTATTGACATGAAGGGGAAAGTAGCCTAGTACATTAAATTCTCCCATGGTCTCCCCCTCCTTCCTCTGCCACTAAATTATGAGCCTCAGGAAGAGAGCGTTTTACCCATCTCAATACTTACATGATGCAGTGCCTTGCCTGTAACAGGCACCTAATTAATTTTTGTTGATTGAATTAGCGAGCTAGAGAAAGCGAGCGCATGACATCAGTTCTTCTGATTGTTGGAAACGTATTGTGCCGAGAATTCATGTCTGATAAAGATCAGGTTTTGTTATAAGGTCAATTTCAACTGCAGGCCACTGAAATGTCACCACCATATATTTCGCATTGTGACATTTGTAATTGAAAGTGTGCAGGTGCGACTCTCACTTTTGCAGAGCATTCAAATGTTAATATGAGCGTTCTCAGAGATTCTCGCATTTTCAAACACATGTTTAATGGAAATTAAATTGTGTGGAGTCTTAAGTGCTCCCGTTTGAGACAAATGGCTTTAAATGAGAGACAGCAACCGCTTGTTCTGCATAGTCACTGTGCTGCTAAATTAACAGGCTTGCTTTGAGCTGGATATGCTGCTGGAATAGATTAAAAAAAAAAAATCCATTGAGTTATCAAGGAAAGAGTATGGTTTCTCAGTTAATTTATGGTCACACTTTCCAGACCCGTGCTCTCCCCGATAACATTTTCTCTGGTGAAAAGCAACAAAATCTCCTCTCTGAACGAGACCATTTGTATTCATCAAGCCCCAGGATCTTATTGCGGCAAGGTGTTTTGTTATTCGCTGAATTAATCAATGTTGTAATGAGCAAAAGCAAGGGCTTTGGGGTCGGACAGTCCCGGGCATTCCTGTAACCAAGGCCAAATCATAACCCTTCTGAAATTCCATGGTCTCATCTCCAAAACGGGGGACACCCTCCCCGCTGGATGGTTGGGCACATTGAGGGGGATAAAGTGCCCTCCAGAATCATACCCAGCGCCCTGAGACGACAGTCACTTCCACCTGGACCGCATCCCAGATCGGCCACCACCGGGAAAGACTTCATCCTTAGCCACCCTGCCGGCTCAGGTCCACCTGCAGTGCTGAAGAGGAGAGCCACAGGCAGGCACTCCCAGGGCACCCCCAAAATGTGGAGCTCGGTCTGAGTCTCTAACCATGCTGTGAGCCAGACTCTATAAGCAAAATAAATCCAGATACTCAAGCTTTAAAAAAAAAAAAAAGGTTGGGAGGAGGAAAAGACGGTGGAGGGAGCTTTCTTCTGGACCCGGCGGATGGGAACACTTCTCCCGCAGTCCTGATGTTTCCTTTCATTTGGAGGGACAGCTATGAGCCTGACACTCCTGGCCCTCCCCCCACCGCACCAGCTCCCCCCCAGGGATAGGGGGACTCAGCTTGGCCCCAGCAGGCCCAGCAATGCACAGTGCGCACGCGGCCAGGCAGGGCTGCAGGCTTGAGGTGGACCCAGGGAGCCTCTGCGTCCAGGACCCTCTACGTCCTCTCCCGCAGCTGCTTCTCGGCTGCACATTGTTCTGAAACACCCGGTTTGCATGCCGGCTCCTCTCATGGGGTAGAGGGGGCGCCCGGGTGGCTCAGTGGTTAAGCATCTGCCTTTGGCTCCGGTGGGTCGTGACCCCAGGGTCCTGGGATGGAGCCCCACATCAGGCTCCCTGCTCAGTGGGGGGTCAGCTCCTCCCTCCCACTTGTGCTCTCTCTTGCTACCCCCCCAAATAAATAAATAAAATCTTTAAAAAAAAAAAAAAGATGAAGCAGGGGGTGGACCCCACAACTCCCAAGGCTCTGGCCTATCCCCGTCCAGGCTGCGGCCAGTGGGGCACACAACACAGACACGGCTGCCAGGTATGCGCCCCTGTAGACAGAAGGGGGCCGTTTCTGAGAGCAGGGAGGCACGGTGTGCTGAACAGACACCCCAAAGTTACCTCCTGCACCCACTTCCCAGGAAGCACCTCAGTTGTCTCATCTGTGAAGAGTTGACACTGACAGAGCCACTCATCCCCTGGGGCTCTGGGGATGAAACAGGGTGGTGTCTGCAGCACAGCTAGGTGCTCAGGACATGGTTGTGCTTGGAGGGCAAGCACTGCCCCTGACCGATCCCTGTGCCCAGTGCCCACCAGAAGGGTAGAGGGGCATGTAGTAGGTGAGCTGTGAATATTCACGGAATGAGTGAGTCTCCAGCCAGTGCCAACACCACCTCCTTTGTTCAGTCCTTGCTTCTAATATTGTCCCACGTCCCGTTAGCTCTGGGGGTACTGGGTCAGGAGCACTGCCTGCACATCGTCCTGAGCTTGGTCGCAGACCCGCCCCCACGTGTCCTCACCCTGCTGCTAAGCCCACCGCCACCTCAAGTTGGCACTTCGTCCGTGCTTTGTTGCAGAGTGAATGGAGGGACATGTGTGAAGTGTAAGGACTCAGTGACTCTGGGGTCAGACCTGTTTTCAGACCCACCATTAACCTCTCTGTGCCTCAGTGTCCCTATCTGTAAATAGGGGACCACAAAGCCTTGTTGTGAGCACTCATAACAAAGATGAATGTCAGCAGTGTCCTATGCAAAGAGCTTAGCCCAGTGTGCTGCATGCAGAGAGGACTTGGGAAACAAGCTCCCTGAGTCGTGAGAAGTGAATGGCTCCATCGCTGTTCTGAGATCCAACACGATATACCTGAAAATACACACTCCAGATACCAAAGCAGGGGTTTAACAAGAAGACCCACAAACCAAAAGATGCAGGGGGAACACACTTGAATGGTGGCCTGGGGATGGGGTGGGGGGAGTGTAAAGGAAAACAAACCAGGTGGGGAGGGGTTGATCCAGGCCCACAAAGCAAAGGGTGACTAGCAGGTCTAGCCAGGGAGGGCAGGACTTCGGAGGGGTCTGGGGTGCTTCAACATGGCTGGGCAGGGGGGGCATGGGAGCTCAGAACCCTCGCTCCCTGGGTTTCAGAGCAGGGTCCCACATCCAGGGGAAGCCCCTCCATCTCCAGCAAACTCGAGAAGGCTGGTCACACTAGAGACATGCACTCCCCGATACTGCACTGGGTCCCGAGATTCCCAGACAGCCCTGGGGACCAGTGTTCTGTGTGGAGACAGGGCAGGGGGGCCCAGCCTCCCATGTCATGTGGCCACTACATCTCCGAATCTTCCTCCATCTGAGCCCTCCCATCTTGCAGACTGGGCCTGCTTGTCCTGGATGGATGACGCCCTGAGCTTGTCAGCTCGCTACAGGGGGATCTCTGTCCCCTTTCTGGTTTTCCACCTAGAAAATGTGTATAAGGATGCTGCCCAGGGTGTGGTCAAGGCCAAATGAAAACACCTGTGAACAGGCTTTGCTCTTTATTTAAAGAACCGCACAATTAACGTGGATCTTGAACTCATGACCCAGACAACAAGAGTCACATGCTCCTCTGACACCCAGCCAGGTCCCCCTGGCCTTTGATTTTTCAAGTGTATGTTCAGTATGAAAGCAAAGGACGGGATGTCAGAAGAACCTTCTCCACTACATGGGGTGTGGCAGGGAGTGGGATGCTTGGCGGCAGGAAGGTGCTGGTGGCTGGCCTGACTGTGCGTTTCTGGTTTCTTTCAGGGTAGAAGCGTGTGAGGGAGGCCTCTGTTCCTGCAGGAGAGGACCATGGCCTTCATGTTGCTCCGCCGGCGGCTGCCCTGCACCTTCCAGCACAACTACCACCTGCTTGCCCCCAGTAAGCCGTGGGGGGTCTTGGCAAGAACCGGTCCTGATGGGAAACACAATCCAGACTGGGGATGGACGGGCTGGGACAGCCGTTGGGGTAAAGGGACTGGCCAGCCAGTGCCTTGGGGGCTGTCTTCCCCTCATGCACAGTAAAACTGTCCCCATCACCACCACCCCCATCTCCCATCCCCGCCATGAGCTCCTGGCCTGAAAGAACAGCTCTGTAGCGAGCAGGAAGCTGATCGGGCCTGGAGCCACGCTGCTGACTTGAGTGGTGGCCCCAGCAGCCGGAGGGTCCAGGTTGTCCTCATAGAGACTGTTGGGGAAAACATATAGCTGAGCTTGCTTCCAAGAAGCAAGAAGGCTGTAAGCATCCTCGTGATTGACCTAAAGGCCAGGTGTGCTTCAAGGGCACTGGATAGGAGGCGGCTGCCCCCACCGCCCTCGCCCTCACCTCCACCCCACACACCCAGCTGGCTCGCCCACCCTTCTGCCACATCTCTTATCACTGAGTTTAAGCAGCTTAGCCAGGCCGGCCTCATCAGCTTGCAGGCTCTCATGAGACCCCTCCCAGTAGTCCCACGAGGAAGGCACGCATGAATCCCGTTTTACAGGTGAGGAAGCTGAGCCTCAGAGAAGCCAATCACATGACCAATTGAATGCAAGTCAGTCTGGCTGCAAACACTCCTCCATGTGTTTCCTTGGGGCTTTGGGGGGAGAGGGGCTAGCGGCAAGCCCCTTAGGGGAACCCTACACCCCACCCACAGCCTGTCCCATTCTCTCAGAGCCCCATGCTTTGTCATCGTGGTGTCCCTTTCTTGCTGGTCTCATCTACCTTCTGAAGACTAAGAGCTGGCCATGGCCTTGGTTGGCATGTTGAATGCTGGTGTTTATGTCCCAGGTGGGATAAAAAGCAGGTGTGTTCTTGCTCTCTCTCTGTCACACACACACACACACACACACACACACACACACACAGGAGTATTATATTAGGTTTGGTTTTATTTTTTTTATTAATTTTTTTTATTTATTCATGAGAGACAGAGAGAGAGAGAGGCAGAGACATAGGCAGAGGGAGAAGCAGGCTCCATGCAGGGAGCTGGACATGGGACTTGATCCTGGTTCTCTAGGATCACACCCTGGGCTGAAGGTGGCACTAAACTGCTGAGCCACCTGGGCTGCCCTAGGTTTGGTTTTAAAATAAATCTTTTAATTTTGGTTGATCTTACAAGTACAGAGAAATTACCAAAATAGTACAGAGAGATCCCATGTGCCCCAGTGTCCCCCACAGTTACCATGCTGCATCACCAGGCTGCCCTTGTCAGAACCAAGAGGCTGACCTCGTACATTACTATTAACCAACCTCTAGACTTCTCTGGATTTTACCAGCTTTTCCCTTGATGCCTCTTTGGATCCCAGGATCCCGCCCAAGTTCCCAGAGCGCACTTAGTTGTCACGTGGTCTCCTATGGTCTGTGAAGGTTTCTGCCTCCCCTTTTTCTTGACCGTAATAGCCTCCAGGCATTAGGTTTTGGGGTTTAATTTTGCCTTATTCAGTTATAAGAGAAGCACATTAACACTTACCCATTATTATGTTAAAAGTAAACTGAAACCTGACTCAAATGTCACAGGTTTGATGTGCTCCAAGCAGAAGGGAGAATCGTCCCTGGCGCGTACTGTTGAACACCTACTGGGTGCCGAGCACTGTGCCAAGTGCCAAGGATACAAGAGAGAGTGGCCTGTGAGACACCAGCCTGGTGGCTCCCCTTTTGCTGGTCACTCTCAAGGCCATGAGGGCCTCCCCAGGGAGACAGCAAGGAAAGAGCAGTAGGTCAAGACTCCTACAACTGGGCCTCGTTCCATCAAGTGAGCCTGACCAGTGGGCAGGACCCTGAGCCTCCATTTCTCATCAGGAAAGTGGGGATGGTCCCGGTGTCCTCCCTCCTTTCATATGTCTTTTATCAGAAGGAACAGTTCATGTGAAAGCACTTGTTTGTGCTTACGCTAGGTGGGAAGTGGCCTTACTCCCATTTTACAAGAATTGATAGGGAGACACAATGAAAAAAGGAGACAGAAATGATTAAATCAGAGGTATCAGCTCTGCATTTTCTTGGCCAGAGCTGAATCTTTTTTGGCACACTTGTACCAGATATAGAGAACCATACTGTGAGATTTTTTTTCTTTTCTTTTAGCTTGTCAATTAAAGATAACTAGTCATAGATGGATGGATAGGTAGATAGTTATGAGTCTTTTAATACTAAACCATAGTGTTGGCAAAGATACAGGTACATGTGGACTCATACACTGCTGATGGGCAAGGAGCAATAAGGAAATAGTTTTTAAATGATAGCTAACCTTTAATCCATTTAGTCCCCTGGGAGAGGAAAGGGAGACTCAGAGAAATCATATAACTTCCCGGAGCTTCAGTATTAACAAGTGGCTGAACTAGGCTTTGAGTTGAGAGCCAGGCTGGCCCCAAAACTTGCAGCATTAACCACTGTATTAGTTATTTATTGCCTTATGACAGCCCCAAATTTAGCAGGTTAAAGTAATGTGCATCTATTATCTCACAGTTCCTATGGATTAAGAATCTGGGGGGCAGCTTAGCCAGATGCTCTGGTTCCAGGTCTTTCATGAGGGTGCAGCTAAGCTGTTAGCCAGGGCTGTGGTCTCATCAGAAAGCTCACCTGGGAGCTGGGGGATCCATGTCCAACCTCACTGCCGTGGTTCTGGCTGGATTTGGTGCCACGTGGACATCTCCACAGAGCAGCTCACCACACAGCACCTGCTTCCCCAGAATGAGGGAGAGCAGGAGGGTGCTTCAGCCCCCCACCACACCCACTATGTTTAGGTGTTTGTGTGGGTCTCCACCTGTCGGATCACTTGGAAACTGTTAGACACAGTGGCTTATGGCTGAGACATGGCCTTGTTTCACGCCCCATCCCCCCAAATCACTGATGATCGTGTACTGGCAAATGGAGTGCAGAGACTGGGAGACTAGACAGCAAAGCAGTTATCTTTGGGTGGTGAAATTATTGACATTTTCCTCAATGACCATGTTATAAAAAAAAAAAAATAGGTGGCATGCTGTCTCCCTGAGAACAGGAGAAAGAGCTGGAACTTTGCAACTCAGAGGCAACATAGTGCACAATTCCCTCTGACCATCCCATACCTTTGATGCATTTGGCAAAAGACCTGACCAGCCCAAAGAGTCCCCTGCCCTTCAGAGAAGCAGGACGCTCAGGCAAGTAATGCAGGAGACCCTCTATCACCAAGTTCATCCTCAGCTCCTGCGGTCTCCGGTTTGGCAGATGCAGACACGGATAGTAGCTGTCCCTTCAGGGCTCAGCAAAATGACTACCAGGGAACCAGAAAGAAATGAAGAGCCACTGGGGATGGATCGACCCCTGAGTCCCCATCATCCACAGGAGTCCCTGTCCAAGTAGCCACTTCTGCTTTCCCAGTCTGCCACAGTGTTCCTGTTCCCAACGCCTCAGTTCAGGTTAAAGGAGAACCCACATCTCCTGAACAAGATGAGAATGTGAATGCTGTGTCATGAGGCTGTGAGTTGCAATGTGTCCGAGGAATTACTGCAAGCTAACAGAGAGAACAGTGCCAGTGGTCCAGTTTATCCAGCCATCCCTGCAACATCATCCTTCTCAGGGCTCACAGAAGATTTCCAGGAGCCTGGCCAAGAACTGAAGTTCTCCGTGGACCAAGGAAACACCAGGAACAGAGGAGACGCCCCTCTTCATAATCAACCCCTCTCTACACCAAACATAGATTTAAAAAAGGTGAAGAGCCACCCAAAGACAATAGTGGGTCTTCCAAGGTTGTGGTTTGCATCAGAAGCACCCTTGGAGAAGGAGGCCCACTCTCCAGCTGGCCGGCCTGCACACGGGCAGAGTCCACTCCGACATCAGCTGGGAAAGAAACTCAGGAAGAAGGCTCTGTGGGCTGCTCACTTCCTGAAAACAGTGACACTGGGCAGGATGTGTCTACCACTAGCCCTGCAAGGGACGTAAAAACAGGAAGGTCAACCAAAGTGGCGACCCTGGGAAGGCAACAGAACTAGCCCCAAACAAGTGTCAGGGATGAGAAGTCCTAGAAATTCCTAATGCTCAGTTTCAGGCAGTGGCCATTGATTCCTCTGACTCTGGACAAGAGAAGCCAGATGGTCATTCTAGAAAGGATACTTGAGACTCCACAGAGAGAACTCATTAGAAACGCGTCGTTGTGGTTGTGATGAAGTTAGTTCTACTAGTGAGACTGGCCCTTTCTGTAAAGGTGGTGTCCCTGTAGGTATGGCACAAACTCTGTGATCTCCTCCGTGAGGGGATCAAATAACTCTTTACAAGTATCCTCAGAGCCCGGAGATGATGGGGGTTGCCCCCCGAAGGAGCTCTGAGGGGCACCCAGCCTCAGTGAAGAATGCAATGCAGATGCTTGAGAACTTGCCCGTTCAGCAGAGGAAAGTGTCCAAGCTTCTGTCTGGTGAGTCGCAAGTGCGTGGTGTCTGTGAGGGCCGTACCCCCGAGTGAGCTGCCCCCTGGATCCTGAAGCCTCTGGGGAGTCTCTGCCCTTCACACTGGCTACAGCGGCCGCACCGTCTGCTGCTACAGCACCACGATGTGAGGGTGTCTGGAGCAGCCACAGCTGGAAGGGCCACACTAGATGGCCAGTCCTCTGTGCGGGTCTGGCGGACGCCCTGTGGTCACCTTCAACATAAACAACAAACCAGACCTTGAGATCTTTGAATGCCGTGGCCCCCGGGCCGTCAGCCGTCTCGCCACAGCTTAGGAAGGGGCCCCAAAGCAGGCTGTTGTTGGGTCTCGGGCGTGTACCACTAGATGCATGGACCGGAGGCGTCAGAGGACCCCAGCAAACCGTTCTTTGCACGAAGGTGGTATATGGCCTCGTGTACAGGGGCTCCTGCCCAGACCACTCAGCCCATGCCCACAGCATTCGTACTGGTGACCTTGCATGGATCTGTGAAAGTCACAACGGGAATACCCTGTGCGAACGTCCTAGCAGAAGAGATGGTGGCCGCTTACCTGGAGAAATTTGTCCGTGTCTGTGGGGTACAGTCGCACAGTTGATGGGAGGTGTTTGGAGGACACAAAGATGTGGTTATGTGTGTGACCATCCACAGGAGTAAGACTCATACCGGCTGACATCATGCCAGGATTCAGGCCACAAGGCTACATCCGACGCAGACTTACCGGTCTCGTGGCACGGTTGCTCTCTGACGTTTGGCCTTTGTAGCTTGTTCAGAACAACATCTGCTTGCTGACTGCACGAGCCCAAACTTTCAGACCCTGAAATGTAGCTGCAAGAAGTGCAATGCTCTTCTCACTGCGAGGAGGGAATCCAAACAGGATGCTGCAGGACACCCAGAACGACGTGCGGAGAATAACAGCAAAACTGATTCATCAAGTTTTTTGCCTCTCCTCTTGGGAGGTCCTTAAATTGAACTAACTTCACATCAGCCCCACACAGAGGCCCCAGTTTTCCCTTCTGCACAGAAGCAAGGGAAGGAGGAAGTGGCTTGCAGCCGAGTGTGCCAGCAGCAGAAGTCTGGGCACGTCTATGGGAAGAAGGTTACACTTGAAGTGCTTACTGGAGGCTTTGTCAGATTTTAGGGAACAATGCTTCTCTGGGACAGTGTAGAATGTAATAATTATGCTACTGGTAGGCTCCAGATGTTTATCGAAGATATAGATCTTCATCGGTTAAAAAATAATAATAAAGGGATGCCTGTGTGGCTCAGTGGTTGAGCACCCACCTTCAGCTCAGGGCGTGATCCTGGAGTTCAGGGATAGAGTCCTGCATCGGGTTCCCTGCATGGAGCCTGCTTCTCTCTGCCTATGTCTCTGCCTCTCTCTCTCTCTGTGCCTCTCATGAATAAATAAATTTTTAAAATCTTAAAAATATATATAATAATAATAAGTAGGGTGGACAATTGGGGAGAAGAGATAAGATTTTTTAAAAAAGAAAAGAAAAGCAGAGCAAACAACTCCAGTTGAACTTGACCTTGACTTCGGCCAGGTTCACATACAGAGCCCTTGCTGTTTGGGAAAACTGGCGCTCATTTATGACTCTCACTATCAAGATTAAGAGAACATTAAAAACATTTGATGGCTGTTTTTATAGTTTGGAGTTAAACATTGACTCTGGATTGGCGAGGCCCCAGCGGGCAGCAGGCATTGTCATCAGACCCGGAGAGCTGGGCTGGACCCCACCGTGCGGGGTCTCGGGGGTGAGGACACACGCCTGCGTCCTGGCGGTGCTGCTCTGCTCATGACCGAAAATGCTGGATGGTTCAGTATTAATTCACACTTTCTTTGTGCCTCTAGGAATTTGTCTTTGAAGGAAGTGGGTTATTTTGCTGCAAATGTTTAATCTCAGAGCCCAGCACTAGATGAGATGAGAGATAGTATCTGGGAAAGGAGAGGTCTGAGGGACAGCCTTGCAGCTTAGCCTCTTACCAGCTGTGTGACCTTGGGCAAACTATTTGACCTCTCTGAGCTTCGGTGTCTTCTTCTGCAACATGGGAATAATCATAACATCTACCTCCCAGGGGGCTGTGAGGCTTAAGTGAGACGTTGCCAGGCATGCTCGCTATAAATACCCCATGAATGGACATCTCTGCTCATGTGACTTGTAAGCCATCCCATTGACCATTTAAATCTTATTACTTTCTCTTGTGGTTTATAACATTACATATCATCATAAGAGATCGGCGGTGCCTGGCTGGCTCAGTCTGTAGAGCATACTGCTTTTGATCTCAGGATCGTGAGTTCAAGCCCGACGTTGGACATGGAGCCTACTTTAAATGCTTACGAGAATAGTTGTTGTATTGGTATTTGGTTATTTTCCCCTACAAAAAGTCAAATTGAGATAGAGTAGGAAAAGGAAAAGTATTAGACATGGGTTCAAAACCTGGCTCTGAGGCTAACTAGCTGTGCGGCTTTGGGAAAGTTGCTTAACCTCTCTGCTCCTCATCTATAACCTGAGAACCATCTCTCCTGAGAGTTGTGGATAAATGAAAACAGTGGAAGGGAGCTCGCCTGGGTAGGGCCTGCCTAGCACACAGTGGGGGCTGAATCTGTGTCGGCTGCCCCATCTTCCCGTGTTCGATAGCACAGCTGCCCGCCAACTTACCAGGCTGTGGTTTTCAGGATCTCTGCCTGGAGGCCTTGGCCCTCTTCCATCCTCACCCACGAAGACTTGGCACATGGCAGGAACCGAAACAGACCTGTCTGCCTGCCACCTGGCCCTGGGCTTCCCTGTCTCGTGCCCCATCCATCCCTGATCCCTGGGGATGGGTTCTCCATCTCTCCCCCCTGCCCCTCCCACCCTGTCTGCTCGCAGCCTCGACGTCCTCATACCCAGAGCTCCACACAGCCCCACTCACTCCCGTCGTTCCTCTCAAGACCCTTTCAGCTGCAACTCCCACTGGGGCTGCTTCCAGTGCCGGCATCTCCACTTTCCAGATCCCAGGAAATCTGGCTGCTGCCGCATGGTGTCAAGACACTTTCTGGAGAAAGGAAGAGAGGACCTGCGTGTCCTCACTGGAGGACAGCTTGCAATTTTGAATTTTTCACTTTCCCTCTTTACTGAAAACAGAGCAGATCCACATCAGTCCAGAACTGTTTTTTATACAAACATGTGTCCCTGTTTCATACAGGTCTAGCTGGAATCAGTTTGGACCAGTAAGAAAGAAGTCATCAATATGTTCCACGAACTTTTACTCTCTGCTAACAGAACAGACTCTGTAGGGATTCCCTTTTCATTTTCAGATCAAACAGAAGACAATAGAAGCCGGCTGCTTCATGCTTTAAAATAAGAGTACCACTAGATTTTAACTGGACTTTATGTTCAAAGGGCTACAGCTTGTTGCATAATTAATTCAGAAGCCCTCTTTGATATCCAGAGCAATTATGGAAAATTAAGAATGAATTTGCGTTTTCTAATATGGTTTTGTATACTTTGGCAAGCTGTGTGTGTGTGTCCGAGAGAGGGAAGGAGGGACAGAGCCTAGCACATTCTTTGCTTCTCTGAGTTTTGGTTTTCTCTCCTATAAAACAGAAGCAACAATGTGCCTCTCAGGGTTGCATAAAGAGAAATGAGATGGTGTAGATGACTTACACAAAATGTCTAGTGATTCCCTATTTGATGCAACCCAAGTAAGAGGAGCTAACATTTCCCAGCCACCACATGTGTGCCCAGGGTCAGTCACCCCACACTGACCTTGGGTTCACCACAGCCCTCTTTCAACCAGGGCTCAAGATGTGGGACCGAGCTGCCCTTTATCTTAGCCATGTGCTGAGCTCAGAAGCCTTTGTGGGTCGAGCCTGGGACCAGCCCCCCCCCCCATGCATTAATTACTGTACAAAAGTAATGTGCAAGCCAATGACTTGTGCCCCAAACTTTTGTTTAAACAACAACAACAACAAAAAAACATAAGTGGGGAACCACCTGAATTTAGACATTTGATTATTCCTTCCTCGGTGATTTTTGAATCTCACAACTAGGGACATAACTCGAGGGGCCATGCTACCAGCATCTGGTGGGTGGAGCCAGGGATGCAGCTCACCATCCTTTAGTGCCCGGGATAGCCACCACGACAGTTATCTGGCCCAAAATGCCATTCGTGCTAAGGCCTCGAAACTCTGGCTTATGTATATATTGGGATATATATCTGGGTATAAGTTAAATTTTGACAACATTTGGATAATTTTTATAATCTGCGCTTTCACATGGTAATACCATGGCCATCTTCCCACGTCCATAAAAATTCAGAATTTCCAGGGGCACCTGAGTAGCTCTGTCGGTTAAGTGTCTGACTCTTGATTCCAACTCAGGTCGTGATCTCAGGGTTGTGAGATCGAGCCCCACATCGCACTCTGTGCTGGGTATGGAGCCTGCATAAAATTCTCTCTCCCTCTCCCTCTGCCCCTCCCTGCTCATGCTCTCTCAAAAAAATAAAAAATAGAATAAAAATTTCCATGTCCATGAAATGGTGGAATATGTCATATCGTGTTTAGCTGCTCTCCACTGTTGAACATTTAGGTTGTTTTCTTGTTGAAAGGCAGTATTATTATAAATAGCTTTAACCTACATTTTGTGTACTGGTCCCATTATTTTCTTAAGATGAATCCTAAAATGAGACTGCTTAGTTAAAAGGAATAGAAATGTGTCATTAGCTGATACATCAGCAGGACATGAGCATGCCTATTTGCCTACAACTTTGCTAGCACTGGGCTTTCCCATGGGTTTTTTTTGTTTGTTTGTTTTTAATCTGTTGTGTTTTTGTGGTGCCCAGGTCTGGCCAGAGTCTGTGTTCATGGATGGTCTGACTAGGATGGGGTTGAGGCACTGGCACTGTCTCCACTGGAGACATCAGGCACCTGTTAGGACGGAATTCTCATTACAGCTACTGTTACCAGGGATTCTCATCATCTTTGTTTATTACAGGCTCCAGACACATCAGTCAGGCCGCAGCCAAAGTTGATGTTGAATTTGACTATGACGGGCCCCTGATGAAGACAGAAGTCCCAGGGCCTAAATCTCGGGTGAGTTGAGCACACTTGAGTGGTGTTCATAAGAACAAAGTGAAAGGGGTCCAGGTGGTAAGAACACAGTGAAGCATAGGGACCTGCATTCTTAGCTGCTTTTAGAGAGCCTGCCACTAGAGATGCAGGACATTAAATGAGGCCGTTCTGCCACAAGAAGTCAAAGAGGCCTTCTCAGAGGAGATGTATCAGTTACCTATTGTCACAGTAATGCTGTGTAACAAACAATCACAAAACCTCAGTTGCGTTCAGATTGCCTATGCATCTGGGGTTAACTGGGAGCTAGCAGGACAGCTCCGTCGGGCCCATCTACATGCCTGGGGGATGACTGGCCACTGGTTGGTCTAGGCTAAGCTTGTCTTGGGTCTCTCGTCCTCCAGCAAGCTGGGCTGGGCTCGTCCTCATGGCGATGGCAGACGAGAGCACATAATGGGTTTCCTGAGGTCTAGGCTCCACATTGGTCCACCATCACTCCTACCTCATTCTGTTAGCCAAAGCAAGTCAGATGGCTTGCTCGGAGTCTAGAGTGAAGGGCTGGGGCAGGACATCTGACCAAGATGGAAGAACGTGGCATGACAGATGGCACAGGACAGGGAGAGCAAAGGCCCTTGATCTTGACCTTGAAGGATAAAAAGGAAGAACTCACTAAAGGAGCGCCATTCTGTTGCAGGTGAGGGGAACAGTATGTGGACAGGTGTGCAAAGTGACAGGACACAGCATATGAGACACATTGGGTAGCTCTGGATCCCTAGAGTATATGTTATTGTGTGAGATGGAAGAGGTGCAAGACGACTCTGATGAGGAAGGTTGGCACCTCTCAGAGATGCTACAAAACCTGCATATAACACATTTCAGAAGGCTGACTAACCTTGATTCTGTTTTGTGATGCGCTATACTATTTCTAATGTTTGCATCAAAAAAACAACAATGTAAACCTTTTTAATACAAATTGGCTTTTTTCTTGGCCAATTTGCAGATTTTATCCACAATGTCTTTTTTTTTTTTAACTGTCAGAAGATACCCCTTGTGTTATTGCAATTAGTTTATAAATCTGGAAATCTCATGTATTAATGCAAGTGATTGTAGTTATTTTGATAGCATTTTACTAACAAAAGAAGGGATATTTTTCATGCATATTTCTGTGAAGGAGAGGTGCATTTTAATTTCATTGTGGTGAAAATACCTGGAATGATCATTTTATATTCTTGTCATTAATATTAATTTCTATTTTTTTAAGATTTTATTTATTTATTAATGAAAGACACAGAGAGAGGGAGAGAGAAAGAGGGGCAGAGACGCAGGCAGAGGGAGAAGCAGGCCCCATGCAGGCAGCCTGATGCTGGACTCAATTCCAGGACTCCAGGATCAGGCCCTGGGCCAAAGGCAGGTACTAAACCACTGAGCCACCCAGGGATCCCCATTAATTTCTATTTTTATGTGGAAACATGATTTTACGACACCAATTGCTGAAGTTGATTTTATGTTGAATTATTTTTAGAGATTGAATCTATATAGTAGTAAAGCAACTAGTTCCCAATTCCCAATACATAATTCCCAGTTTCTGTATAGACTTGTACATGTGGTTTTTGGAGTGTTTAGACTATAATTACAAGTGGTTCTTTGATGTGCAAGTTTATATTTTCAGTTAATTTTATTTTTTATAACAGGATATTAAAGCCTTTTTTCCCCAAATGAAAAGGGAACCAGGGTGCCTAGATGACTCAGTCCATTAAGCATATGACTCTTGAGCTCAGCTCAGGTCTTGATCTCAGGGCTGTGAGTTCAAGCCCCATATTGGGCTCTACACTGGGTGTGAAGCCTACTTTTAAAAAAAGAGAGGGGGGGGGGCCCTGGTGGCTCAGCGGTTTAGCACCACCTTTAGCCCAGGGTATGATCCTGGAGACCCGGGATGGAGTCCCACATCGGGCTCCCTGCATGGATCCTGCTTCTCCCTCTGCCTGTGTCTCTGCCTCTCTCTCCTTCTGTGTCTCTCATGAATAAATAAATTAAAACTCTTTAAAAAAAATTTTTTAAAGGAAGGGGGAACCTATGCTTTTATGAGCACTAAACACCTTTAGCTTAAATATTTTTAATGTTTTATTTTATTGCTATCCTTCCAAGTTTCTACATTTCTGTTTACAGTGGTAATGTAGCTGGCAGGAATAGTTTCCTGCCAACTATTTATATTAAGCAATTTTTTAATAATTGTAATATTATTAAATTACCTATGACTAATTACCTATGAGGTTATTGGCATAAGGCTGGGGAGAAGCCCCAACACTTGGAAAGACATGAAAGACTTGAACCTTCTTTGGCAAGAGTGTGTCCTTGCTATAATGCTTTTTGCTCTTCTTGCCTGCAGGAGTTAATGAAACAGCTGAATATAATTCAGGTAAGTGAGGATGAGCTAGCATTCTCTCCACTGCTTCTCTATTATAACTTAGCTTAGGGACACAAACACTTAGGCTGTGCTGGCTCTTAAAAAAAAAAAAAAGAAAAAGAAAAAGAAATACAACTGATTTTGTTCTAAACCTTTTTTCTCCTAATTTCCCTTGTGATCTCTTTTTCAACTCATTTGTTATTTGTGTGTTGTTTACTTTTCACATTTTGGTGAACTTCCCAAATTTCTTTCTCTTACTGATTTCCAATTTCATTCTATTGTGGTTGGAAAATATATTTTGTGTGATTTCAGTCCTTTTAAATTTACTGAGGCTTTTATTTAGTCTATCCTGGAAAATGTCTCACATGCACTTGAGGAGAACCACTGTTGGGTGGAGTGTTCCATAAGTGTGTGGGATCTATTGGTTTAAAGTGTTAAGTCTTATTTCCTAGTTAATCTTTTGACTGGTTGTTCTATCCACTATTGAAAGCCAGCTATTAAAGCTGCTAGCTATTCTCTTATAATTATATTTTTCTTCAGTTCTGCCCATTTTAGCTTCATGTATTTTGGGGCTCTGTTTTCAGGTGCTTACATGTTTATAATTGTTACATCTTTTTAAGTGGACTTCACCTCTAGAAACATTTTTGTTTGTTTTACAGTTGATTTCGTCTGATTAATATAAACCATTTCAGCTTTCTTAGGATTGCTGTAAGAATCATGTATCTTTTTCCATTCTTTTACTTTCAACTTATTTGTATTGAACTGAGAGTACACCTTGTGTAGACAGCATATAGTTGCATCTTTTTATCCAGTCTGACAGTTTTGTTATTATTGATATATTCATATCTTCCATTTTACTGTTTGTTCTCTGTATGTCTCATATATTTTTGTTTCTCTTTTACTCTGTTTTTTTTTTTTTTTGCAGTAAGTGGATATCTTCTAATGTGCTGATTTCATTTCTTTCATAATTGGTTTCTTCATGGTTGCTCTAAGGCTTACCATTATCTTAACGCCAGAATCTTCTTCAGATTTATTTTGTTTGTGATATATAAAATACAAACTTACACCTTAGTAAACTATCATAAAGCAAACCATTCATGTAAGCACCCACAGATACCCTCTGTGAAACCGCTGAATAGACAGGACATGGTTTACTTCACCAGTTCAAGCTTCATCCTGAAAGATGGAGAATCTAGGGGATTGCAGCAACCCTGAATCAGTCCCTGCTTTCTCCAAGAACGCAGAGGCTGTGCACTTTTTCTGCAATTATGAAGAGAGCCGAGGCAATTACCTGGTTGACGTGGATGGGAACCGGATGTTGGACCTTTACTCCCAGATCTCCTCTGTCCCCATAGGTAAGAGCTGAGAAATCCATCCTCATATGTATCTCCTCTCTGTTAGCCGTGACTGCCCAGACTTTACATGTTCCTTCCAGCATGCACATCCCTGTGTGCCGCCAGACACTTCCCTCAAGGGCAGAGAAATGGAGCAAGTAATTGGTAGAGGGTCTAGTATAGGGACTTTACGTGACTTCTCTTCTCTCATTTACTCTTCCTTGAAACCCCACAGGGTGAATATGTATTAATACCTCCATTTTGTAGACAGATAAGCAAAACTCAGAGAGGTGACGTGGCTTGCAGAAGAAGCATGGCTAGGACGTGAGCCCAGGTGTGCGGGGCCCTAGCCTTTAATGTCAACTGTCTTAGGTCTTGTAGAAGAGCCTGAGGCATGGGTTCTGTACAAGTTGCTTATTAAGGGCACAGTCTCAGGAGACAGAAAGGAAGAGGGAAAGGCTAAGAAGGATGAGGTCTCAGCCAGAGACTAGCCATAGCCTGACACACAAGGGGCTCTGGAGCATGAATTGCACCCCAGAGTTGGTCCCTGACTGCATCAAAGAGGCTGGCCTTTTTGTAATCCAGTGCATTCCAGCTGCCAGCAGGAAGGACATGGCTCATCTCTCGGGCAAAGTGGCTTCCATTCACCAAGGGCAGTTTTCCAGAGAAAGAGGCGGATGGAGCTCTTACTGGTCCCCACACAGGCAGTTGGGAAAGGGGTGGCCTGCCCAGTCAAGGTGAGCGGTGGGGGGCACCAGCAGCGTCTGTCCCACCAGGCTGACCTCTGGGCCATACAGAGCGTGACTTGCTGCTGGAGGAGAGTAGGGCAGACGATGGGATGGATAAGGCTGACTCAGACACACAGGTAGCTGCTGCGCTCAATGGTGTGTGGGCTGAGCGTCTCATTGGGTGAAGCCTGTCCCTCCATGCATGGTGCCAGTCCCTATTTATTTCCCATTAAGATGCAATTAGACAGTAAGGTGACTCATTCCTTTTGGGCAGCTCATCATTCAGACACACTATGGTCTCCAAAGGCATTTTGGGTTCTGTGAACAACCTTCTTCGCATTCCAGATTGGTGTGGAAGGGCCAGTTCTGGAGTTCTCGGGGTCAAATCCTAGCTCTACCCTGTAACAGCCATGGGCTGTAGGCCGTGCTCTTCCCAGCTAGCTCTGTGTCCTCCCATCCCCAGCCCCTGTGGGCCTCCCTTAGTCTTCATCCCCATCCAGATGCCAAATGTGTAGGGGGATGTGGGAGACCAGGCCAGCAGAAGTTGAGAAAGCATGGGGAGTTCTGAAAGTTCTCCTCTGGTCATCTTCTCTCCCCTATCTGGAGTCTTTAAAATGATTTCTCCTAACGTAACTGCTGTGAACTTGCCACGTGCGTGGCACCCTACACACTATCCCATTAGACCCTACAACCGTCCTGTCACAGTAGGTCTTTTAACATCATCTCCAGCTTTCCTGTGGGGGCCAGGTCTCAAAAGGTCACAGCATTTGTCCAGCATGTCCAAGGAGCCCAAGGATTTGAACCAAAGGCCCTCTGCCTCCTAAAGTTTCTTCTGTGATAGCAGCCTCACAGTTGGCCGCCTTGCCACACCCCACCCCGCCATGCAGGGTCCCACAACATTAAAAGCCCAGGCATGGATTTTCCTGATCAGAGGGACCAGCTCTGCTCTCATCTCTCCCTCTGAAGTCAATAAGACAAGCTGCATCTGTGGTTTAATAAGATTTTTCCTGGAACTGGCTTATCTACTGAGGCAGAAAAGTCATAAACACCCAGGCAGCATGATAAAGAACCAGAGCTGAAAGACCTCTGGCTAAAATACAGTTGGAAAAAACCCACAGAGTGCTTGTTCCTTCCTTGAGTAATGAGCACCCTGCAGCCTTGGGCCTAGGATGCCCTTGAGAAGGGCAGGAGGGCAGGGAGGCTGCTCACAGCTCTACCCGCTGGGCCCCCCAGGTCACTGCCTCAGCACACACACCTGTCCACCCTCCTCCAAGCAGGCAGAGTGAAACCACAAGGCTCATCAAGTCATTCACTCTTTGATGCTGCAGAGGAGAAAGTCTCCCCAGGGTAGTGCTGGGACCTTATCACCCCTCTGAACTTGCTAGGCTCCTCTGCCAGAGTGGAGCAGGCCCTAGGCCCGGGGCCCTGGGCAGGCCTCTCACCAAAGGGATATGAGTCTCCCCTCCAAGTAGTTCATTTAAGGCTGCCTGGCTGGCTCAGTAGGTGGATCATGTGACTCTCAATCTTGGGGTTGTAGGTTCAAGCCCCGCATTGGGTGTAGAGAGTACTTAAAAGAAAAAACTAAATCTTAAAAAAAAAAAAGTTTATTTAAACTAAAAATGAACTGGTTTAAAGAAAATAGGTACAAGGTATGCATGGTAAAAATTGTGATCCTGGAGACCAGGAGTTGCCCTCTCTGTCTCCTGCACTAAGACCCACTGGCTGGTCTCCCTTGCGACAGTTCTGGGCTCTTGCCCGTGTTGCTGGATCTCCACCTCATTTGTTCGCTTAGCTACTGTGTACCGAGCACAATACTTGGCCACTGCCTTGGAGGGTCCTCCAATCTGGTCCCCTGACCTCTGTGCCCACCCCCCGACACACACAGGCCTGCTCTTCCCAGTGGAGTCATTGCCAGGATTGGGAACGATAAACAGAAGCTGAAAATAGGGACCCAGGACTCTGGCCCCAGTGCTGTGAAGTGTCCCTCCTCCTTTACGATAAATGCCTCCCCTGACCAAGCATCTGTTGTGTGCAGCGGGCTTTCTTTCTTTCTTTTTTTTTTTTTTTTAAGATTGTATCTATTTATTCATGAGACACACACACACACACACACACACACAGAGGCAGAGACATAGGCAGAGGGAGAAGCAGGCTCCATGCAGGGAGCCTGACTTGGGACTTGATCCCAGGAGCCCAGGATCACTCCCTGAGGCAAGGCAAATGCTCAACCGCTGAGCCACCCAGGGATCCCATGCAGCAGGCTTTCTGTTCCTCATGGCCCCTGGTAGATGTTAGGTTGCTTTCAAACCTGGAGATACTAGAGCATCATGGTTAAGATGCGTGTGCATTGGTCACTGTACATGCGTGTAGGGCGAATACACAGAAGGCCAGCTGCTGAGTCAAAGGATGTATCCTGAGCCTTGTCGTGCAATCCCAGGCTCAGCCTGCACAGTCGATGCAGTCGATTCTAGGAAGCAGTGAATGTACAAAGGGTGGTGCGTGTGGGTCACAGGTTACAGGCTGCACCATTCATTCGCTTGGTTCCTGAGCAAATGTGTGTTGTGATTCAACTCCAGCAGTGGCCTGGGGGGGGAAGGTGAGGGCCGCATCCACAGTTCATCACACTCGCCTCGGTCCTGAAGTGAGCCTCAGCCTTGCATTCACTGCCTTGTCTGTGTCTAGCCCCCTACAGCTCAGACCTGGGCGTCAGGATCAACTAGAGAATTTGGGAAGATCTCTGGCAGCGGCCTGAGTTGATCCTGAGTCCAGAGGTCTGGGTGGGCCCCAGGAATGGGTCTTGTCTGCAAGGGATAACGAGGCCCCTCATGAAGGGATTGGGAGGGGGTGACAAGCCGTGGGGGAGGGGCGCGAGGACCCTCTAACCAGGACTCTAACCGAGCCCTCTCTCCCCAGGCTACAGCCACCCTGCTCTCCTGAAACTGGTTCAACAGCCTCAAAACGCGGTGAGTCCTGGGTTATGCAGTGTTCATGGTGATCCAGAGGATCACTGGGCAACCCTTCATTCATTCCACAAATATTTATTGAGCACATACCATACACTAGAGACTTGGAATGCCTTAGTGAGCAAAACCACAGAGCCCTGCCCCATGGTCAGTTAACCACACACATGAGCAGGGATCTGCATCCAGAATGAAGCAGACAGTACTGTGTTGGTGCAAAACAATGATGGTGGCAGCAGAGGTTGACATCTATCGAGAGTGAAATGTGTGCCAAATGCTGTGTTCAACACTTTGCAGCTGTAATTGTTGATAAGTCCATGGGGCAGGGCCCCATTGTCATCACCATCCTACAGATGAGGACACGGAGGCACAGAGAAGTCAAGGATTTGCCCAAGGTCACACAGTGAGAGGAGGTGCTGGGACTAAAACCCACAGGAGCAGGGCTTTCCAGGGATTGAGGGGGCCGGGGGTCAGGGAAGGGTTCCAGGGAAGTGACTGAAGAGGAGGAGAAGCCTCCAGGGCCCCTGCAGGGAGAAGGGAATGGGAGGGAGAGCAATGGTGAGGACAAGGAGAGAAAGAGGACAGGTGGCCAGAGCGGAGCCGCAGGGACCGGACAGGGTGTAGATGTAGGGACCACATAGGCCGGATGTCAGTCTCGGGGCATGGGGACGCTCGGAGTGGCGGCCAGCAGCGTCCCCTCTTCAGTTGTGAGAACCAAACCTGCCTGCAGACACTGCCACGTCCCCGGCGGGGGGGGGGGGAGTGCAAGTAGAGGTGCCCTAAGACTCGCACCCCTGACCCCTGGGGGGCACACTGAGTATAACACGCTGAGCAGCGCTTCCCCCCAGGTGCACTGCTCGGTGACCCTTCCCGTATAACCCGGTGTCTCTCAGCTCTGCTTTCGTTATTACTTACGTAAGGAGCCTTCCTAGACATTCTCTTCCTAGTTGTTTCCGCCGTGGCGTAACTTCAGTGCCTCCGTGTTTCCTGCTGCTGCGTGGCCTGAGTCTGGCGGCTCAGCTGAGCACTCTGCTTGGGGTCTCACAAAGCTGGAGGCTCTGGGGCAGAACCTGCTTCTGCGCTCACTCGGGCTGTTGGCACTCATTCTCGGGGTTTCCACGCCAGCAGTGCCGGGCCAGTCCTCTCTGCCCTCCTCCTGCTTCTGAACAGAGGGCTACCCTGGTTGCACTCAGCCCATCCAGAAAATCCAGAGTAATCTTCCTATCTGATCTGATCAAGGACTTTTAATCCCATCTACCCAAATCCCCTTTGCCATGTAAGGCAATCCCGTCAGGGATGGGAAGAGGGTGGGGCATTTTCCTGGAGGCCAACATAGAGCCTACAAGTCCCCTGCCAGACACAGACCTCAGAGTGGGCTGTGCGCTCCCGTCACGGGGAGGGGGGGGGGGTGCTTCACCCCCGGGGAGAACGCATCAGTGGCACCTGCTCCCCACAACATGCCCCGCACCTGGCTGCCAACCCCTTAAGTCTGACGGCGTAGGTGCATCTCTAACACGCTTTACCACCTCGTAAGCGGAGTCCTGCAGCCGGTGGTCGCACTCAGCCTATTTCCCTCTGAGTCTGTCTGTGTGATTCATCCCGGTGTGTAGCCGCAGACCAGCCGTGCCCGGGCCATTGGAGCGTCCTCCGTGTGTGCATCCCTGCAGTGAACCGGCCTGTCCTACCGCCGGTGGGCCTTTGGGTGCTTCCCCATGCAGACACTGGTGAACGTTGGAGAGCCTGGGTTTTGGTGGCCACGTTCGTGCGTCGCCGCTGGGCTCTGCTGGCCTGGCGCTGGCCTGGCAGCGTGCACATGCAGGTGGCTCCGGCAGCTCCAGCGGCTCCCACCAGCCCGTCCCTACTGCGCACCCTCCCCGTCCTCGCCTGCACCAAGTGTCACTGCGGGGCCATCATCCTACTCAGAGTGACACAGCAAGTGGGGCTCCTGAAGAGAAATCTAAGCCAGGTGGACGGTGGGGGTCAGGCGCATTGGGGACCCGGCTCCCAGGCTTGAAGTCCCTCCCCTTTTAACCGTCAGACTTGAAGGTGACAGGAGAGAACCACATTTCCCCTGAGGGATGTCCCCGCCCTGCCTGGGAGGGGCTTGGGCCTGGCTCCCCCCACCCCCTTGACGCACCCCGCTCCCCCCCCCCCCCCCCCGCCCACCCTCCCGGCCCCCAGTTCAGGGGCTGCTGGAGCAGAAATGGGCGTCCCCTGGAGGTGCCTGGCGAGCCCATTTGGGAGGCTCCATGGGGATGTTTACATTCAAAGCCTGGCTTTGTTTCGAAACGTTGTGCAGATCCCAGATGCCTCAGCAGTTGGTGCTGAAAAAACTGTGTCAACAAACATGTCACACACATTTGCGGTGTCAGCTGCATCCGGAGGCAGAATCATCCCCGAAAACACGTGACTTCGGGGCCCAGGGATTCTGATTCCAGGGGATGCCCTGCCCCCACCCTTCTCTGCCAGGATTCGTGTCCCCTCCCCTTCTTGCCTCTCACCCCTCACCCTGTCCAGCCGGCCCTGGCTTTGCGTGTCTCCAGCAGCCCCTCTCCACCAGCACCCCCACCCCGGAGGGCCCGTGCTCACCGCCCCCGAGCTGCGCCTTGCCTAGAATTCCTTCTCCTACCCACTGCCTCCAGGATGCACCCCAACTCCCCCACTTCAGGTGCAAAGCCCTTGGTGGTTTGGCTCCTGCTTCTTCAGCCTCATTTCTTGACATTTGTTCAGTCATCAATTATTGATTGAACACCTCCTGCGTGCTGGGCACTGTTCTGGGTGCTGGCGAGGTCAGGGTCTGTGCTGACGGTGTTCTCCTGCAGAAGTCTGGGTTCGGCCAAGTGAAAGGAGCCCCTGGGCACAGTCTCAGAGAAGTGGGAGCTGCCCTAAGTTCAGGGGGGTACACCTGGGGCACCAGGCTGGTGGACCATTGGCTGACATGGTGGGTCTTCCAGATTCTTGGCTAGAGATGCACTCGGCAGCGATTATGGGACTTTGCCCATCGAGGACAGGTTCCTGCCAGGTCATTGTAGTCCTACGAAGGGGCTAATCAACCCTTTTGTACCCCAACCACATCACCCTCAAACTCCAATGTAATTACTTCATGTGGCTGCAAAAAAATGAAACAGTGGCCCCTGGATCCAATTTCTGGGTTCCTGCCCCAGTTCCAGTTTCTTGTGTCACCAGGGCCACTCGTTACAGTGCCCACAGTTCCTAAATGATCAGTGCACAGTCATTGCGCTGAGTGATGAGTGCAGCCTGACATCGATGACACCTGGGACTGCTGACC
The DNA here is from genome assembly GCF_053574225.1 of Canis aureus. Taxonomy (NCBI): domain Eukaryota; kingdom Metazoa; phylum Chordata; class Mammalia; order Carnivora; family Canidae; genus Canis; species Canis aureus. The sequence continues at coordinate 44,391,546 of NC_135618.1, forward strand.
TGGTCCAGTCAGACACCTGCCGCCACCGTCACCTCCTGGCCTGTCTGCTATTCATCTAGACTGAGCTGCTGCCTCATCTTGCACTTTGACGCATCACTGGCTCCGTACAGGCAGCAAGGGAGACGTCCCCCTTTTGGAAGATAAGGACTCTGAAGACCAGAGAGGTCACCCTATGCCCCAGGTTGCACAGCCTCTTAAACCAAAACCCATTCTCTTCACACTGTGCTTTAGGACTGCTGAGCCTGACAGCAAGGGTTCTAGAAACCTGTCCTCATTTGATTCTGCTACCCAATGTCCCAGATACCCTCTGTTCTTAATGTCATGCTTTGTTGAACAAGAACACCACCCCCACATCTTCCCTGGCCCCAGAAAGGCAGTCAGGCTACCAGCCAGCACGGCCCTCCCCTCCGTGAGCCGCTCCCCCCACTGCCTGTGACAGCAGCTCGCCTTGACCCTGACCTCACGATGCGCTTGGTTTCCTTGGAGCCCCACTAACAGCTGGAGCAAAAGGAGATCCCCCTCCAGGCCGCTCCAGGCCAGCCAAGGTCTCTCTGGGTTGCACTGGGCCGACTCATATCCTGCATTAACGTTCTCAGGCAGAGGCTGCCTGCCGTGTCTGGCAAAGGAGTGGCTCTGAAGTCAGCGAGCCTGCTCGGAGTCTTGATTCTGCTCCAACCTGCTGTGTGACCTGGGGCGGGTTGCTTGACCTCTCTGGTCCTTGGTCTTCCCAGCTCTACAGTGAGGAGGGTTAACGTCCCCAGCCACTTACCCTAGACTCACCCAGGTGGTCACAAAGCAGAAAAAAATAAGAGTATGAATCCGCCCCGATTTCTAGCCATCCGAGCCCAATTCCAGAGCCACCAGGAGGGCGCATCTGAGGGCTCCCTGTCCAGCGAGCGCTACCTGGATTTGCCCTAAGATGACTGCACTGGTTACGTCTGAAAGAGAGGAACCTGAGCAGCCCCCAGGCCGGGTCATTACCTGTGCATTTAACGAGGTGATGCGACCATAGACTAGCTTCAGGTGCCCAGACAAGGTGGGGACGGTGCCCACCTCCCTTTCACCCAGTTCGTCAGTGCCGACATCTCTCTCCCCACAGCACCTTGTCGAAACTAAGAAATTAGCACGTTGTGTAGTGCAGACCTCGTTCAGATTTCCCCACTTTCCCCAATAGTGTCCATTTCCTGCTCCCGGGATCCAGTCCAGGATGCATTCAGCACAATCCCTTTTTAAAACCCAGATCCACTCCTGGGAACCTCGCTGTTTACGCATTGTGCAGAGCCTACCTGGACCCTTCCCGACCCCAGCCTGGGGCACTCAGGATCTCCAGGGGAGGGGGCCTCTGGCCTTATTCCATCTGAGCCCACAGACTCACCCCACGGGGTCTGCATCTTTCCAGAATTAAATGTTCTCCTTTATCCTCACTTTAAAGCACGTCTCTGCAGCCCCACAAGCCTGTAGGGAGGCTTGGGGCCCTTGGCCCGGCATGTGCCTCCAACTTGTCATTGTCTGGGCAGCTAGTGGCCACGCCTGTGTTTTGAAGCCATCAGGCAGGGAGGGGCTGGTTTTCTTCAAGAATGCAGCTACCTGAGTGTGGGACTGTCCCTTGGCCAGAGGTTGTTTTAAGAGAATTCTGGCCAGCATTTTATAGTGGGGTGACTTCCCATTGAAATCTACATTTCCCTTTTCTTTTGAAATTTGGAGGCGCTGGCTCCCTCGGCCTGCAATCCTGCTTCAAAGTCACAGGGCAGAGCTGACCAACACTAGGGCCAGGCAGGTTCACCTCCGAGGCCACCAGGCCCCCTCGTTTTCGAATTATCAGAAGCGAGTGCCCATTTGGAATCAGATTTGCACTGTCAACTCCCTTGCAGAGGGAAATACTCCTCTGGACCCACATCTATCAAAATTAGAATAAAACACCAACATATATAGGGAGTCAGGTAATTTTTCTAACACTGGTTCTTTCATGCTCCTCCCATCCCACTTCTGAAGAGCTGCAGCCTGCATCGTGATCAGATGGCTCTCCTAAGCCCGGCTCGGTGTGGAAATTCCAGGACCAACACTGCCTCTTAATGCCTTTCCCCCACCCTTTTTTTTTTTTTTTTTTTGATCAAAGTATAATTTACATGTAGTAAAACCCATCCTTTGTGCTCTGTAGCTCTGTGGGTTTCACAAACACACAGTCGTGTAGTCGCTGCCCAAATCCAGGCACCTTCATGCACCCACATTCATAGCACCGTGCCAGATGCCAGGCCTGGACGCACCCCGAGTGTCCATCAATGGATAGAACAGTGTGGTCTCCTCATACGACGGGATATTATTCAGCCTCACCAATCCTGAGTCACTCTGCACCACAGATGAACTCCGAGGACATGATGCTCAGTGAAAGCAGCCAGTCACCAAAGCCAGTGTGTGAGTCCACTTAGACGAGGGACCTAGAGTCGTCGTCAGAGTCCTAGCGACAGAAACATCGGTGGTGGTTGCGGGACTGGGGGGAGAAGGGATGGGGAGTCGGTGGTTAATGGGGACAGAGTCCTAGTTTTGTAAAATGAGAAAGTTCTACAGATGCATGGATGGGTGCATGACAACATACCTAACACTGCTGGACTGTACCCTTAGAAATGGTTAAGCGGGTACGTTTTATGTCACCTGTTGTTTTTTTAACCACAATTTTTAAAAATCCAGACACAGCACAGTTCAGCACCCAGACATTCCCCCAACCCGGGCCAGCCCCTGGCAACCATGCGCTGCTGTCTCTCTTGCTAGTCTTGCCTTTTCCAGAATATCCTAAGAAGGGGACAGTGGGGCGTGTGCCTCTCTGACTCCAGGCTCTTTCAGCATCATGACTGAGCTGCCCCTGTGTTCCCCCACATGTGTAATAGATGGTTCCTTCTATTGTTGAGGGATATTCTGTGGTGTGCAGATACCCATTCCCTTATCCTTCCTCAATGCGGGGACGTGCGGGTCATTTCCAGTTTGGGGCAAATAAAAATAAAACCCACCATAAACATTCACGGATGATCACGTCCTTGTGTGCTTTCATTTCACTTAGGTAAATGCCTAGGAGTGGAATTGGCGAGTGACGGGGCGTGTGTGTGTGCACGCGTGCGTGCGTGTGCAAGGGCACGTGTTCCACATTGTAAGAAACCGCCACGCCGCTTCCCAGTTTGTTCCCACCAGCTGTGAACGAGGGTCGTGGGTGCTCTGCACCGTCGCCAGCACGTGTTAGTGTCCACTCTTTGTTTTTGAGCCATGGATGGGTGGATTTTTTAGATCATAATTACAGTGTATAAAATTAGAATTACAAAATTATGATCATAAAATTGTGACTTAATCATAATTCACAGGAAGTTGCAAAAATAGTACTTTTGCAACTTTTGCTTCCCCCGGTGGTAGCATCTTCCGGAACTACAGTGCAATACCGCAACCAGGAAATATCACGGTACTTCTTACACGTGGAGCGATCCTAGCAGATTTCTCTGACGGTGCAGGGAAGCCAGCTGCTGCCAGCACCTAGCGAACACCGTCCGCCCACCTGAACACACCCGCTGTGAATAGCTCGGTTGGTCTCTGGCCGGCAGGGAGCCAGGTCAGGGCTGAGAAGTCACTGTGGGTCTCCTGCCTTTTTGCAGAGCACATTCATCAACAGACCTGCCCTGGGCATCCTTCCTCCTGAGAACTTCGTGGAGAAGCTGCGGGAGTCCTTGCTCTCGGTGAGTTCAGGGGTAGGGCGGGTGGGAGGACAACCTGCTGGGACCCACAGGGAGGCCCTTCCGGTCTCTGGGAGGGGGTGCCCGCAGGGGGAGGAGAGGATCCAGACCCACTCCTTTGAGGATGGGGGTGTTAGTCTTGCTCTTGTGCTGGTTCTTTCATGAAGGGCATTTTTAATTTTCCTCTTGAAGAGAAGAAGGGATTCCTTGTGCGCAGGAAAAAGGAACCGGGGGGATTGATATCTATTGCTTGATCGGAGCTTTGCGTGTTATTCAACCCTTCCCAACATTTCGGTTTTCGTGGTTGCAACAATTAAGGTCATTCTGAACCTCAACTTCCCACCGTAAAATGTGGGTGTTTCAGGGGATGGCTGTGGTGCCAGGCAGGACAGTCTGGGCTGCTCTTCGTGGTTTTGTCCTCCTTGCCCTCCAGCCTCAGGGCCTTCCTGGGCTTCTCACCACCCCCCTGGAAGAGCCCAAGTCAGCTCTCCTAGTCCTGCTCTCGGGAACCTTCCTGGATCCCTCCCAGCTCCCCACAGCCTCCAGCGTCCAGCGTGCACCTCTGCAGAAGTTCAGCACCAGCAAGGGCCAGGTGGAAGTCAAAACAGAGCCAGCCCACAACTGTCTTTCCCTGCAGGTGGCTCCCAAAGGGATGTCCCAGCTCATCACCATGTCCTGCGGCTCCTGCTCCAATGAAAATGCCTTTAAGACGATCTTCATGTGGTACCGGGTGAGGTTTGGGGCATGAGCATGTGCACGCACACACACACATACACACGGGCTCCCCACCCCCAGCCACACACTCGCCCCTTGTCCAGCTGTGCATCCTACCCGGCCGGAGTACGGAACAGCAGTGACCATGGTTAAAACCCAGAGAGGGCCACTGCCTGGATGGGGCTTCCCAAACATCCCATGGTGGGTGGTGTAAGGAGCTGAGTTACCCAGTGTAATTACACTGGTTTCCTTGGCATAACACACCTCAGCAGCTCTTAGTTGTTCCAATGGAAGAATAATGCACCTGTGTGTTCCTCTACTTACTCTGCTGCGAGCACAATGAACCCTCTCGTGCTTTGGTGCATAGGTGCACCAGGCAGTGTATAGGATCAGCCCCGAGAAAGCACTCGCTAGGGATCCAAACTGAACGTGGGTTTGCATACAAAGTGGAAGCCCCTCTCCCCCCAGGGAGTCTGAGATTTCGTCTGTTGTGTTTTGTCAGAACAAGGAAAGGGGTCAAACAGGTTTCTCCAAAGAGGAGCTGGAGACGTGCATGATCAACCAGGTAAGCACGGCGGGCCCTTCTGCCCAGGCCATGGGACAGCTGCCACAGCCCCTCCAGCTGGTGCTGGCTGATGGACCCCGGGCTCTCGGGGAGCTCAGGCTGGACAGCTTCCACAACAGAGATGTATTTTCTCCCAGTTCAGGAGGCTGGAGTCCTAGGGGCAGCTCAGTTCAGTTCCCTGGGACAGGCTTTCTGCATGGCTCATAGACGGTGCCTTCTCACCGTGTCCTCATGTGCCCAGGTGCCTCATGTGCAGGCGCTCTGATGCCACCCCCAGGACCCCCCCAACCCTGACCACCTCCCAAAGGCCCCTCCTCCAGACACCATCACAGTGAGGGTGAAGGCTTCCACACAGATATCTGGGAGGCGCACATTGTGTCCCTACCGAGGGATCCCCAAGCATTCCCACTCCCTGGTTCATCCCCCTGGCATCAGGGCTGAGTGGGGCCCTTCCTGGCCAGCACTCATCAGTTTCCCAGGACAGCTGCCTGAATTTGACTGAGGAGCCTTTAATATACTTTCTAGAATCATCCAAAATGTCAGCACAGAGGCACGTACAGGGGCATTCTCCCCATTGGCGCTTATAGTCGTGATAACCGGGAAAGATTGGGAACCACTTGTATATCCAGTTACGGGGGATGGGGGACAGAGTGTAGGGGTTCCAAATGGAACCCCAGCGGTCCAAAGAGGCGCCAAAGAAGCTGGTGTCGGAGGCGGGGGCTGGCGGTGGGGGTACAGGGAGAACAGGGTGGGTGGATGCCAAGCTCCCCAGCCAGCTTCAACCAGACCAGGCCTGTCCTCCCTCATTCAGTGATTTAGACAGAAGTGTCTGCTGAAAAAAAAAAAAAAATCAAGAGCCACTATACTCAGTGACCCCCTGCACATACCCACAGCAAAAATAGTCACAAAGGGTTTCTCTTGGCCTGGAGACATACGTGCTGTAATTCAGTGAAAACAGTGGAGGTAAATCGCACAGACACTGTGCTGTCAACCACGTAAATAAGTACACGAGAGATTACCAGAAGAAATCCTGCTAATACGTTTACAGTGAGCTGCCTCTGGGTGGTAAGGTTGTTTTTGGTTTCTTTGCATGCTTCCTTAATTTTTTTTTTTTCCTAATCTACCCCTTTCTCTGTGTTCATACAAACCTGCACAAACTTAAGCGTTTTCTTTTTCCTTCTGGCCATCTTTGAAAGCAGTGGATTGTGCCGACCCTCAGTCTCATCTGACACCCACGGGCATCTTGTTCCATCAACGTTTTTAGATCCCGTTGCTCACATTTAGTGGCTGCATCGGGGCAAACAAGGAAAATGACAGGAGGGTATTCCAGAGTTTGTGTGGAGGCAGGGGGGTGCTTTCCTGGAGGTCTCAGGGACCTGGAGATGAGCCCGCCTGAGAAAACACTGTGTGCGCCTCCCAGCAACCCTGGGTCCCGGGGTTACTTCTGCAGCCCAGAGTCGGCCTGAAGCCACTGGAAACGGGTCTGGCCAGGTTAAGGGGTTGGGAAACAAGGCTGCTGTGCCATCGGCAGGGAGTTCCTGCGTCCCTCCCGAGCCCAGGGCAGCCGCTGTAGGAGGAGGCCACAGCCCCGCAGACCCCTTCCAAGGGCCTGGAGCACTTCTGGTGAGATGCCTGGTCCAGCCCCGTGTCCCAGGAGGCACCCGGCCCCCCTGGAACAGTGGAAGCCAGAGCAGTCTGCTGGCACGAGGAGTTCAAAACTCCAAAGCCCCCATAGCCCAGCAGGGGATGTCGGGACATAAGGCAGCATTGGGCCCGGGGCAGCTTGCTCGCCCAGCCTTTGTGCTCAGCCACCTGCTCTCGCCACGGGAGGAGAAGGGGCCCAGATGATGCAGAGCATGTGAGAAGCCAGAAGTTTAGATACTTATATTAAATCTCTCGATTAAAGAATTTTTTACTTGACTTCATGGGCAAAACAAAACGCCTATGGGCTGGATGCCAGACCTGCGGGCTCAGTCTGTAACCTGGTCCTGAGAAGGGAGCGCGGTTCTTCCAATGCACGTGTGTTCCGCTAGGTGTGCAGGGCCAACAGTACAGCCCCCATCCCTACAGCAGCGACTGACAACCACTGTTTCTTGGTCCTAGGCCCCCGGCTGCCCCGAGTACAGCATCCTCTCCTTCATGGGCGCGTTCCACGGGAGGACCATGGGTAAGGAGGACCCGGCGTGATCCCCCGGTGGCAGTTAGGGTATGAGTGACAGCAGCAACCGTAGTGACGCTTGCCGTAGCTCCCACCCTGACAGTTTTCACGTAGTGTCTCAGTGACACGGGACGCCTGGGTAGCTCAGCGGTGTCTCACTGACTCCACGCCGTTTCTGCAGAGCGGGGGTTGGGGATTGTCATTCCCACTTCACAGACGTGGAAACCAAGACGCCGAAAAGAAGGAACATCCCAAGGCCATCCAGTGGCAGAGCCAGGACTTAAACCCTGGCTCCGTGCCTCCAAAGCCTGGGCTTCATCTGTGATGATTCAGAAAGTAGAACACATGCACATGCACACACACGCGTGCACACACGCACACATGCACACGCACACACGGGCCCACGGGTTCTGCTTTAGCTTCGGGGTGTCACCGGAACTGCAGGCAGCAGGCCTCCCTGGGTGTTGGAAGACGTGGCCTGCACTGCCTGTCATCTCCTTTTCAAAGACTGTTCCTCCTACGTCCCCAAGCCAACCACCTTCTGTTTTGCTGGCCCAGGATGCTTAGCGACCACACACTCCAAAGCTATTCATAAGATCGACATCCCTTCCTTCGACTGGCCCATCGCTCCGTTCCCACGGCTGAAATACCCTCTGGAAGAGTTTGTGAAAGAGAACCAGCAAGAAGAAGCCCGCTGCCTGGAAGAGGTAACCCGGGACTGTGCACATTCTCCCGCCTCGTCTCCTTACCCCCGGGGAGGAGGAGCACAGAGTTCACCTGGGACCCTCGTGGCAGTCTCTGGGGGGGACGCGGAGACAGACACCTTGTGTCCCAAACGTTCCACATCAGGAAAAGTAATGAGACACCTTGATTTTGCCTCCTGGCATCCATCTCCCTGTTTCGGGTACTGATACCTTATCGTTTAAGCTTCTTTGGGGGCAGGCTTCGTGACTCCAGAAAAAGACTTTATGAGGCTGTGGCGCAGCCCATAGAAAAAGTGGATGCCAGGGACCCTGGAGCCCACCGCTTTCCAGCCTTCTCCCAAGTGCTGGGGCTGCTTTGGGGTTGCAGCAGGGGCAGGCCAGGGCCTGGGGACGGGCAGCGCCGCAACCAGCAGCCATCCTTTAATCTGTTCCACATACTGGGGTTCCATGTTAGGCACTGGACAGAGTCTTCACTGGGGAAAAGAAGCTGGAAACTCTTCAGCTTTGGAATTTGAGCTCAAAAGAGGCTGATTTGAGGCTGGTCAGCCTCTTAGACTTGTCATCCTTTTCAGTTAATAATTAACACGTCCTGGGTGGGAAGCAAGGTGCTGGGTGCTGGGTACTTGTGGCAAATAAAAGAGACAAGACAATGGAGGCCATTCAGCCCTGTCCAATAGAAATATTTAACTACACATCATTGCAGTTTTTCTAGAAATCACAGGTTTTAAAACAAATACGTATCCGAGAATCTGCACAGAAGAGACTCTCTTACCAGTAATGGTCTCACACTAATGACCCTGTAGCAACAGCGGCGGCAGCAGCGACCCCTTCTTTACACCCGACCCTGTGCTGAGTGGTCTCATTCAGCCCCCCCCCCCCCCCCCCCCGTGACCAGCGCCCTGAGTTTCTCCGCCAGGTGCTAGCACCAGGCCCAAGTCGGGCACATTCCCACCCACACGAGCGGCTCTGAATGGATGCGATGAACACACGTTTAGCATCGCTTCGGGGGCAGGGGGTGGAACCCACCTGCCCACCCGCAGATGCTGCTCTGGGGCTCCCGCCAACTGTTGTTACTTGTCCCCTGGGAACACAGGTGGAGGATCTGATCGTGAAATATCGGAAAAAGAAGAAGACGGTGGCCGGGATCATCGTGGAGCCCATCCAGTCTGAGGGCGGAGACAACCACGCATCCGACGACTTCTTCCGGAAGCTGAGAGACATCTCCAGGAAGGTCAGTGCACAGGGCACAGGGCCTGTCGGGGCCATGGGCCCTCTGCAGTGGGTTTTCCAGAGCAAAGGGTTAGCCCTGGGATCCTTGCCCATGTCCAGAAGGTCAGAGGCTGCCCGGCGGCCTCACGGTATTGGAGGCAGGAAGGGAGGGAGTTTCTCCATAAAACCTCACTGCAGGCTCAGCCTCCACCCTGCCAGCTAGTCAGGGATGTTCCCCATCAAGAGAAGGCCTCGGCCTCCTCCTTGTCTCTCTCCAGACCCATCTCCTCTTGCAGCCCAGTGTGGTCCACTCAACAGACACCAAATGAGCAGACTCTAGGTTAATACCACGTGTTTACATGTGCAACTGGCACATCTAACCAGTAAGATGAGTTGCTCTAAACACAGATTCTCAGCAAGTAGTAGTCGGGGTGGTGAGCAGAACTGGCCACAGGCCAGCTGGAGCCTGGGAGGCAGGCGTCAGCTGCTCTGCTGGAGGAAGAAGACCCTGCGCGGCCTGAAGCCCAATGCAGCGCTGCCACGCTTCCGTTCAGGACGTCCTAAAGTGACGGTCCTATCCCAGCTCAGCAGTCTGAGGACAGGTTCAGACCCCGCTGCGGCAGAGCTGCTCTGCAGGCCCAGGAGCGGGGGCTTGGTCCACAGGCCAGAAGGCAGCGTGCCTCTGGGTGGACGCGGGGTCCCAGGCTGGTCCGGGGCTGGTCCTCGGTGGTGGGTGCTGATGTGCCCCTTGTCTCCCGTCCTGACCAGCACGGCTGTGCCTTCTTGGTGGATGAGGTCCAGACAGGAGGCGGCTGCACTGGCAAGTTCTGGGCCCATGAGCACTGGGGCTTGGCTGACCCAGCGGATGTGATGACCTTCAGCAAGAAGATGATGACCGGGGGCTTCTTCCACAAGGAGGAGTTCAGGCCCAACGCCGTGAGTAGCCGCCTGCCCTCCCCTGGCTCACCACCCCTGGCTCTTCCTCCAAACCAGGAGCAGAGGGGACCCTGGCCGGGTCACACCACTCCTGACCCATGTAATTAGCCAGTGGTCATGCTCACCCAGCTCTGTGCAGGGCGACTTCCTCGCAGCCACCGTCAGTCCCCTGCTTCCCATGTGCCAATACCATAGTGTTGGTAGCTGCTGCCGTGAACTGAGCACGCGCTCTGTGGCCGGCCCAGTACTTTTAATTCTCCCAGCAATCTAAGCAAGTAGGTGTTATTTTTCTCTCCTACTTTACTAATGAGGAATCAGGTACAGAGAGGTTAAGTAAGTTGTCCAAGGTCACATAGCCTGTGAAGTGACAAAGCCAGGATTCAAACATGGAGCCCACGCTCTAAACCACTGCACTGTACTGCCGGGTATCCACGGGGATGCTCATACGTACAGGCACACAGTTATCAGGGGCCCAGGACCCTTTCCTCTACCATTCCTGCCTGTGCCTTCCATCCTCAAGGTTGCCTCATGATCCAAAATTACTGCTGGAGCTCCAGCCATCACATACCAATTCCAAGCAGAAGGAAGAAAAAAAGAGGGAAGGACAAAGTGGCCCCCGTCTTGTCTTTAGAAAGCAGCCTTCCCAGAAATCCCACAATATTTCTGTTTCTAACACTTTGACTGAGATCTGGTCACACGGCCACTCCTGTCTGCAAGGGAGGCTGCAAGTGTGTTTTCGGTGTCTCCCCTAACACCTGCGTACTTCATAGAGGAATAAATGGGCGGTCATGGTGAGTGGCCATCGAGCCTCTCCTGACTCCACCACCATATTTTCTGGGACAAATCCCGTACCTTCTCAGACTTGGCTCCTTTGTATAAAGTGAGGTCACCGTAGTTACGGGCCAACTGTCGCGGCTTCCCCAGGACCGAGGGACTGCCCGGGGCATGGGCCAGCTTGGCCTCCCCAGCAGCAGCCCCTAGCTGTAGGAAAGAACCCAGGGAGATGCCGTGTGTTGCCCTCCCTGAGCTTGGTCGATGCTCGCCAGGCTCGTTTCTCTCCTAAAGGAGGGACGGGTGTGTCTGAGGGAAGCAGGGGGCCCTCCAGGGTCTGCCTGTGTGTGAGCCCCTCCGACGCCCCGTTCCAGCCCTACCGGATCTTTAACACCTGGCTGGGGGACCCGTCCAAGAACCTGCTGCTGGCCGAGGTCATCAACATCATCAAGCGGGAGGACCTGCTGAATAACGCAGCCCATGCCGGGAAGGCCCTGCTGACGGGGCTGCTGGACCTGCAGGTACCCCCGACCCCGGCCGCGGCTCCCCCCACCCCCGCCACCATCTCCCGTTCCTAGGGGCTCCATCCCTCCCCCACTCCCAGTTCCTGGTTCCCTTTGACACCAAGTGCAGGCATCCGTCGCCCCACTCACATTCCCCGCAGCGTGTCGCCTGGTCCCTCGTCGCGACTGCCCTCCTCTTACACGCCACCCCGCAGCGGCACCGTCAACAGGAGACGTGGGAAGCCCCAGAAGCCATTTTAAACGTTCTAGTAACCAAACAGTAAAAGGGAAGGAGGCAAAGTTAGTAATGACAGAGTTTCCTGACCCATTACACCCTGACTTGAGCCTGCCGTCAGCACAGAAAATACCGAAGGGGGCATTTCGCGTTGCCTTCCGTGTACCAAGACTTCGCCATCCAGCCCGTCCTTCACCCTGACACCCTGGCACAGCTCCCCTTGGACTTGGCACATTTCAGGCCATGTGTGGCCGCCGCACGGGACAGCACAGCTCCCGGTTACACTCGCTTGTCCTTGTTACTTCATGCTCCCTGCCTGCCACCCGCCCCCACCCAACACACGCATGCACAGGCACGTGCACACACGCACATGTGACTCTCCCAGACAGGGCAGGGGCCGTCGGGGGCCCAGTCCAGCCCAGGAGCTGGAGGAGAGATGACTCTCCAGCGCACCGGTCAGAGAGCCCTTCTGCCGGGATCTGAGCGGAACCACCAAGGGGTTATGGCCGTGGTGGTGGTGGTGGTGAGGGGGGGGTCAGTTGGTGGTGGTAACAGCTTCCATTTATTGAGTGCCCGCTGCATGCCCAGACTGGAACAGGGGCTCTCGTACGCCCGTGGAGTTAAGTCCAGTACCAATACAGTGAGTGGAGCCACCATTACTATCCCAATTTTACAGAAGAGGAAACTGAGGCGTGGAGGGGCTAGTAGCTTATCCAGAGTGACACAGCTTCCCTCTGGCACCCATGGGCTTGGAAGCTGATTCTGGTGGACTTCAAAGGCCGAGTTCTGTAGGTGCCTGGGTGGCTCAGGTGGTTAAGCATCTGACCCTTGATTTCAGCTCAGGTTGTTGTTTTTTGTTTTTGTTTTTTTTTTAAGATTTTATTTATTTATTCCTGAGAATACACAGAGAGGAGAAAGAGAGAGAGAGGCAGAGGGAGAAGCAGGCTCCATGCAGGGAGCCCGACGTGGGACTCGATCCCGGGTCTCCAGCACCACGCCCTGAGCCATAGGCGGCGCTAAACCTCTGAGCCACCGGGGCTGCCCTCAGCTCAGGTCTTGATCTCAGGGTCGTGAGCTGGACACGCTGGGCACCGAGCCTACTTTAAAAAAAAGTCATGTCTCTGCCGGTGTTTACTTCTCTGATGTGATCAAGGACCTAATGATAATGGTTATTTCCATTAATTGAGAACTTGCTAAGCTCCAAGCATTGTGTTAAGAGCCTTATCTCATGTAATCCTCAGAATAGGTGGACTTCTCCTCCTTTAGAAGGAGGAGAAGAAAGCCAGCCCACCCCCATTAAATTTAAATTCCAGTAGTCTGAGGCCCAGGGGGCAGGCACAGGACTTGGCTCCAGACACCGGGCAGTGGCAGGAGCTCCAGACACCCTCCCCCCACAACATCCCAAGGTAGGGATACCAGATTTAACAAATCATAATACAACACCACCAGTTAAATTTGGAAAATAGCAACTAATTTCTTTTTAGAGTGAGTATATCCCGTGTACCATTTGGGACATACTTATACTAAATTATAAGTTGTTGATCTGAAATTCAGATTTAACTAGGTCATCCCGCATTTTTTTTTTCAGGCACTCCTAGCTCAGAACAATTTGAACTTAGGAAAACATAATGATGCTCATTTTCTGGGTGAGAAATGGGAGGCCTGGGGAGGTGAGCAGCAAGGAGGCCAGGCTTTAACCCCAGTCCCGCCTGACTGCGGACTCTGAACTGGTAAAGTGTGGCTCTTGGAACAGCTGAGACCCTCCAGCAGGTGCAGTGGGTGGGCTCTGTGTAGAATTTCTTTTTCTTTCTCTCCTCCTGGGCTGGATTTGCATTTTAACTGGAGTTGGGTAGAGGTGGGTCTAGGAAAAGCCTTTGCAAGAGTTGTGCCCTTCCTTCCTCCCTCCCTCCTCCCTGCCTCCCCAGATGAGGGTTCTGTGGAAACCTCCCGGAGCCAACACTGGCCGCTCACTTTGGGGGGCCCCAGAGGCTCATCTAAAGGGATGGAAGGGGAGAGGGCCCTGTCAGGACCCTACAAAGCTTTAGGCAAGAAGGAGTTACAGAACACCCCAAAACGATGAGCCAGACAAATGGGTGAAACAAAAGGATGCCTGTGGATATGGAACAATAGTTGAGGCCCTGCCATGAGGAGGGGTTGGGAGGGAGCTCCACGTCCTGCACTGATTAATCAGGTCAGCAGACACTCAGCACACGTGTGCGTGTGTGTGTAGATGAGACCATGTCCCCAGAGACAGCAAGAATATGGGACTTGTGGGTGGCTCGGTCCATGAAGTGTCTGCCTTCAGCTCAGGTCATGATCCCAGGGTCCTGGGATGGAGCCCCGGGTCGGGCTCCCTGCTCAGCGGGGAGCCTGCTTCTCCCTCTGCCTCTGTCCTTCCCCTTGCTTGTGCTCGCTTACTCTTTCATTCTCCCCCTCTCTCTCTCTCTCTCTCAAATAAATAGTTGAAACCTTTAAAAATAGAGGAGGGGGGAATATATTTGAAGCGCTGCCTCCCAGCCAATAGGCAGGTGCCCAAACGAGCAGAGAAAGTGCTGGAGTGACTGCCAAACCTCAGTTCCCCAGAGACCAAAGAGGCCCTCCTCTGCTGGTAGATCAAGGATTCAAGACCCTGATTGTAAGTGCCTAGCACAGCGCCTGGCACACACATGGGCCCTTACCACCACCAGAAAGTGGCATCATCTCCACTCTCCACCGAGGGACTGCAATGAGATGACACTTGCCCCTTGGCTCTGCCCTCACTGTCCTGAGGTTTTTGTTTTTGTTTTTTAAGATTTATTTATTTTAGGGGGGCAGAGAGAGAATCGATCCCACAACCCCAAGATGAGGACCTGAGCCCAAATCAAGAGTCAGATGCTTCCCCGACTGAGCCACCAGGCACCCCTGCCCTGAGATTAGTTTGGGTCATGCCTTCGCATGGACGCTGGAGTCGAGAAGGAGCAAGATCTCCCACACCCAGTGGACATAACTGGGAAGCTAACTTCCTCAGGCTGCTGGGCAAATGACCACAAGCTGGGTGCTTTAAAATAGGAATTCATTCTCTTGCCGTTCTGGAGACCAGAATCCGAAGCCGAGGTAGCAGCATAGGCACTGATTCTGGAGGCTCAGAGGGAGAACCCATCCCACGCCCTGCCCGGCTTCTGGAGGTTGCCAGCCATCCTCGGCAGCCTCCGCCTGTGGGAACCCAGTCCAGCCTCTGCATGCCCGTGTCTCCATCCAGACCTCCCTCCTATAAGGACACCAGTCCTTAGTGTTAGGGCCACTCCCATCCAGTGTGGCCTCCCCCCAACCTAATTCCATCAGCAAAGACTCTACTTCAAAGTAGGGCCACATTCACAGGTTCCAGGTGGGCATGACCTCGGGGAGGGAGCACCATTCAAGCCAGCACCCCGTCTCAGAGCCTGGAGTGAGGATGAGCTTCCTCTCCTGCCAGAACCACAGCTTCTCTAGAGGAAGCACAGATAAAGATGGCTAACGTCCTCTGAGCCCCTGCCAGGGGCCAGGCCCGGCGCTTGACACAGAGATCTTGTGTCGCTGAATTCCCACCATGGCCCATTGGGAGATGACAGAAGCTTCAGCTTACAGAAGAGGAAACTGAGGCACGGGCCACTTGCGTGACTGGCCCAAGGGTGCATCAGGAGAAAGAGGCAGAGCAGATTTGGGACTCGGGACTGGAGGTGTCCCCAGCCAGAGCCCATAACCCCACCACCGTCCTGCCAGACCCAGGGCAGCACCGCACAGGTGACAGGCTTTGACATCACCTTTTCCCCCCATTGCAGGCCCGGTACCCCCAGTTCATCAGCAGAGTGAGAGGACGAGGCACCTTCTGCTCCTTCGACACTCCCGATGAAACCATTCGGAATAAACTCATTCTAATGGCCAGAAACAAAGGTAAGCGAACAGGACCGGGAGCCGAGCTTCACCGGGGTCCCAGGTCACCTGGTGACAGCGCTGCTCGGGGCGCCTTGGGGCACGGGCCAGCAGGGGGTGCCTGGGGCTGAAAACAGTCCGGGTGCTCTTTCTCAAAAGAAGGGAAAGAGGCCGCCGGGATGTCCTTACACACTCACTCCGTAGCTATTCTCGGAGCCGGTGAGTTGCAGCAACACGGGAGAGAACTGAGACGGGAGTGAACTAGACCATCAGGGCCCTTCCTTCAAGGAGCTTCTGGCCTAGCAGGCGGGGACGGGGGAGACAGCATCCCTAAACCACCGGCTGCAGGTCCCAGCAAGGAGGACGGGGTAGGATGGAGAATTGGGGGGGGGGGGGGGCTCAAAGCCAGGAAATCAGGAGAGGCTTCCTTGAGGAGGAGGCAGAAGCGTGTGCAGTTGTCTGAGGCCCAACAGAGCCCCTGGAGACCGGGAAGCCTCTAGAACAGAGGGTGAGGAGGGGTTGCCAGGTGCACATCACCGTGGCCTGTGGAGCCCGTCCAAGAGGCTGGGCTCCTCCCTGGGCTGGGGGGAGCCGAGGGGGAGGCTCAGTGGGGTCGGAGTGTGTGGGCAGAGGGCCCGAGGTGGGTCAGGCCCAGACGGGCCCTTTGTGTCTCAGGATCCCCGAGGGGCAGGGCTAACCCACCTCCTTCTTAAAGTGAGGAAGTGGGTTTTGCAGGTGCTGTGAGGCCTCGACCAGGGCACCCAGCCAGTCAGTGCGGAAGCCTCTGGACCCCAAATCAGCAGACCCGGCCCCCCTGGGGACAGCCCGGCCCCCGCACCTGCTCCCTGCCTGCCTGCCCTTCTGTCCTTTCCCTGTTTGCTTCTTTCCTTCCTGACCCCACCACGAGGTTCTGGAAGGCGAGGACTTTGCCTTGGGACTTGGGTCTCAGCGGGCCTGGCTCGGGGGCAGCAGCAGCGGGGCAGCAGTGCAGGCATGTGAGGTGGGAGGCGGGAGGGAGAGAAAGAGAGCCTGCTGGGCAGGCGGGTGGAGGGAGTGCGGCTCTGCGCCCCCCCGCTGACCCCCTCCTGCCTCTGCTTTCAGGCGTGGTGTTGGGAGGCTGCGGGGACAAATCCATTCGATTCCGCCCCACTCTGGTCTTCAGGGATCACCACGCACACCTGTTCCTCAATATTTTCAGCGACATCTTAGCAGACTTCAAGTAAAGAAGCCATTTCCACTACGCAATGAGAAAGCCCCGATCTCAACTGTTGTCAAATTGATTAGTTTGCCTAATTCATGTCTTCACTTAAAGTATCAGAGGCGAATGCGTAAACTGAAGGGTTCTTCATGGGGAGGGGATGTTCGTGGTGGCTTGGGGGGGAGGGGGGGAGGGGCTGGTTTTGATTTTCCTCCCTGCAGAGCCAATGATGCACATTGGTCTAAGCCCAGAAATTCTTGCGTGAGCCCTGGACGTCGTCTTAGGCAGGGGCCGTGAGGGTCCTGTGGCCACGGATCTGCCGGCCTTGACCCCCCACGGTTTCTTTGGAAGCCAGGCAAGGGAATGACAGCTGCTCCTGGGACTGGGGGCTGGGACCTGTGGGTTCCGGTCCCCCCTCAAGTGCCATATTCTGTGATGTAGGATGCTGGCCCCCCTCACCCTATGCAGACAGATGTGCTGTCCCCTGCCTGCCCGGCCTTGGAGCCCTGAGCAGGTCCCATGCACGGTTCAGTGAAGGACAGGTCAGATGGCACGCAGGCAGGACAGCAAGGACAGCAGGCTTGAGCTTGCAGTGTGTGGAGGGGCCCTGTGGCCTCCCTACGATGGGGCCGCTCCGCTCTGTGCAGCTGGGGATCCTCTAAACTGTGAATTCTGTCCTGGGTGGGGCTTTGCCTCGAAGCATCTCCGGGTGCCATCGGTGGCACTTCTTACCACCCTCCGTTCCCCAAACACTGTCCCCTCTGTGACCTGTCATCCCAGGCCTCGGGGTGGGGGGCACAGCCTGAGCATCCACAGGGACACGCAGGAGCCAAAAGGTCGGAAGCACAAGCCAGTTGCCCGGAGCGGAAGCCTAGGGCCTGGGGCAGCAGGGCCACCTCCTCCTGCGTCCTCGGGCATCTGGGGTCTGACTTATAGACCCCACGCCCGGGGGCACTGTCTCTAACTTCTCCTCCACCTCTGCTCCACCTGTGAGCAGCCCCGCAGGATGGCAAAGCTGTGCGCAGCTCCTCCATCGCAGGGAATCCGCCTCTGAACTAGATTTCTTCTCGAGGGAAGCACTGTGCGTGCAGGCGCCAGAGCTCCGCGCAGAATAAAGATCGCCTGTTGGTCCAAGGTGGTCTCCTTGTACTTGCCACCCACCCCGCGTGAGAGGTCTGCCCGACGTAAAGGGTACGTAGATTACCAGGCAGATGAGGGCTACGTGCTTAGTTGTACTGGTGCTGAGGCTAAGGGGCCTCTTGTGGAGGCAAGACATTCCTGAAACCGAGGTGACCCCAGACGCTCCTAAAAAGAGCATCTGGTTGTCCCACAGCAACGGACTGGTGTTCGGTGGGCGGACTCGGGAAGCCTGGCTGCCCTCCCTGCCCGATAGGAAGCGCTCCATCTCCAGGTGCGTGGCCGGCCGCCTCGGGGGTGGACATACCAAGGTTTTCAGTCCAGTACTTTGCTCTCCTAATAACTAATCATCCAAAGACCTCAAGCTGGTGGTGGTTGTCTTGTTGTCTCTCTTTCTTTTCTGCTTCCACCCTCCAGCAGACTCGGTCATTGACCTATTTCTGTAGAGAATGAAAGGCACCGGCACGTCTAACAGGCACGGTCAGAGCCATGGGCTGTGTGCGCTGTGCATCTCGCAGTCCACGCTAGCCGCCGCTGTTAAGAAGAACTCTGGTCTTGGGCAAGGCTGTCCGGGCGCGCTGTCCCCCTCTCTGTGCACGGTGTCGCTCGTTCGTATACCCATCCGTTTACTCTCACTCCTTCATGGAACTTTCGTCAAGCCCCTGCTCCACCCCGGGCCCAGGGCTAAGTACTAGGAGTACAAGGGGAAACGCAGCATAGTCCCTGCTCTCAAGGGACTCCCGTGTCACTGGGGAAGACAGACCCTTAAGCCAGCAATCAAAGCCGAGCAGCAAGTGCTGTAACAGACGTGGGGGAAGACAGGGAAATCAGACAGAGTGCCAGTCAGGGTCAGGAGGCTTCAGGGAGACAGTAGCACTTGAGCAGGCTTTTTTGTAGAATGAGCAAGAGTTCTCCAAGCAGACGAGGCAAGGAGGAGGCGGAGGAGTGTCGCAGAGACAGGAACAGCACGTTCACAGACACATCAGTCCACGGTCTCCCACCTTTCACTGGGGTTCCAGACCCCACAGGCAATATCCCAAGATTCCAAGGCCTTATTCAACAAACAAGCCAGATGCAAACCAAACCATAATTCATTTATTGGCATAAGTATGCTTTCTCTGGAGAACCCTAGCGCTGGATGCAGACGCTCGGTTAAAGGTTCCCAGAGTCTGACAGGTTTGCAAGCCCGGCCGCAACCAGAAACTCCGCTCTCTTCGGTGGAGGGAGTGGGCTATACATATTTTGTTCTCTCCCACGGGGCCAGCGTAGAGGAATAACATCATTTCACCTGGAAAGTCATTTCCAGACTTACTCCTTACCAAGGGAAGTTACTTCTCGTGAAACTTTTTAAGCCATTTATCAACACACTCTCGTTGGCTCAGGGCATAACAGGAGTTCCCGAGGCATCCTCTCTTGGGGGGTGGGGGTCAAGCTGGAAGAACTTCAAGGCAAGGAACTCTCAGCTGGGCTCAAGCCTGTAGGGGGAGAGGTGGGTGAGGCGGGGAGCCCAGCCGACAGCTTGCCGCCTGGGGCCGGGCCCGCGGAGAGCTTCTGTGGCCGACGGTCTGGGAACGGAATCCATCTCCATCCGTGCCATAGACTTCAGTAACTATCTCTAGCAAGTCTTGTCACTTTTCCAGAAAACAAGGTCCTGTAATAGCAAGTCTTAGCACATCCTCACTTTTATTATAAATGGGTGTTTTTTTATAATTTTTACTGACACTCAGTAACCATGCAAAATTGTGCACAACATTAATATACCTGTATATCTGTACCTATCTCTACACACACACACACACACACACACACATCGGCTCATGGTAGAGAACCACAGCTAGGGAGTACCGCCGACTTACGCATTCAAAGTGAACTTGTTTACAGTATTCTGGTGACAGTGCCAATACATGATAAAGAAATTAACATGTCACAATGTAACTGATGACCATACGCACAATTCCGTGAATTAAATCTGTTTCCTGTGTTAATCGGTATTCTTAAATTAAAAAAAAAATTTATAACGGAAACATCTGCACGAATGTGACCTCTTTGGGGTTGGAAACAGTTTCCTTAAGTGATTGTCTGGCAAGTACGTATTCAGTACCTATTACAGACCTCTGAGGGATGTCCTGGGGGATTCGTCGGCCTGCACAAGCCTGCCTCGGGCTCAGGAAGCACCGTGAGGCCACAAATTTCACAGGAGCTTGTTGAGGACTTACCATGTGACAGGGGCCCAGGGGTGGACGAGGCGTGGTCCCTGGGCTCAGCTCATCCTCTGGCAGGACAGAGGTCACAGCACCCCACAGGGACCGGAGTACGGGCGGACCCCGGATGCTGTGGAGGCACCAAGAAGAGGCCCCAGGTCGGGGTGGAAGTTCCATCTCCAGGGTCGAGCGGGAACTGTGAGTGACTCTGAGGAGGGATGGAAGGCAGTGCAGACCAAGAGCAAAGCTAACCGGAGGCACGAAGGCAGGGTGAGGGCAGGGCACTCAATGGTGTCATCACAGAGAGACCACAAGAGCCAGAGACCAGACCGAAGAAACGGGCAGGACTCGGCCCCAAAGGCCTTCTGCGCCCTGCCTAGAGGCCTGGCGTTCCCACCCTCTGGTGCAGGAGCTGCAGGTTCGGAGCAGGGGGTCACCCAACACGCTGAGCACTCCTGTGAAGTGACAGGGAGGCCAGTCAGGAAGCGACGACAGTCAAGGTGACGTGGCGGCCCGACCTGGAAGCGGGGTCATGGGCTCCTGCCTCACCGGTCACCCCCGCGCTGCGTCAGTGACTGTGGGTGGCTCTGACTCTTCTCACCTGTAAAATGCATGGTGTGGATCATGTGGTTTTGCAGGTTCCTCCCCAATCCCGGACACTCAGCACGTCTATAAAGGAATAATCTCGGAAGGCAAGATTTACCATCAAACATATTTTTCAAATAATCACATAGAGTAACGGGAGTTATCATTTGGTGAGCATCTGCTCTGTGCCAGAGTATTCTGCGGGGGCTTTATAATTTTCATGACAAACGCACGAGCTATGTACTTGTATGCTTGTTTCTAAGATGAGGAAACAAGGTCAGAGAGGTTGGGGGAACTGCCCCAAATCACACAGCTTGGAAGCCAGGATTTGAAACAGAGATGTATGTATGAAGGATGGTATATTAGTTAAA
Source organism: Canis aureus (assembly GCF_053574225.1). Taxonomy (NCBI): domain Eukaryota; kingdom Metazoa; phylum Chordata; class Mammalia; order Carnivora; family Canidae; genus Canis; species Canis aureus. The sequence goes on from NC_135618.1 coordinate 44,412,431, forward strand.
CAAATGTGTGTGGCCGCCTTGGGATCGGGTGAGGAGAGGCACTGTCCCGCACTCCAGGACCTTCGTGTCGGCCAGCCTAGCTGCCAGCCCGGCCACCAGCCTTGGAAAGTCAACCTGAACCGGTCAGTGTTGCTGTGAGCTCCTAATGTACCTTCCTTTTTCTTCTTCTTCTTTGTTTAAAGATTTTATTTATTTATTTGACAGAGAGAGGGAGCAAGCACGAGTGGGGAGGAGGGGCAGAGGGAGAGGGAGAAGTGGGCTCCCCAAGGAGCAGGGAGCCCGTGACTCGGGGCTCGGTCCCAGGACCCCAGGACCATGACCTGAGCCGAAGGCAGACGCTTCACCGCCTGAGCCCCCCAGGCACCCCTTCCCTAAGGCGGGTGGTGGAAGGCGTCAAAACGTCAAGGTTAGAAGCAGACTCTGTTTTCTACTTACTGTTCTGCTTCCTTGCCAGGGAGGGAGGGCGCTGCAGGGGAATGACCTGACTCGGCTGCTTTCTAGCTGGGTGACCCCCAGCAAGTCACTTCACCCCTCTGAACCTCTTCTGCCAAATGAGGTCGCTGCTAGTGAGGCACACTAGGACTCAGCAAGTGCTTCCCTGGACCAAGCGTGATTCTAAGTGTGTCCCCAGAAGTCAGGCGGTCCTCCCAGGCACCCTCGGGGGGGGCCGTGGCCATCGCTGCTTCCCGGACAAAGGACCCAGGGCATGAGAAACCTCTAACCGGGCACAGTTACCAGGTGGCAGGACACACAGTGTGTCGCATACGGCTCTGAAGAATGATATGTTTCCGTCACCATCTAAAGGTCCCGCTCGTGGATATTAAATCTATTTCCCGAAGCGGATACAGGCCCAACGGAGTCCCGGAGTGGATCTCAGCTGTTAATCAGCAAAACGGATGTTTTGTCCCCAGAGTTGGTTCAAACACGGCCTCGTGGCCGGGGCCCTGCCTGGTGAATCGGGCCCGATTTTATAGTTGAATGCCACAGGATCAAAACAAGGCCATAAAAGCTGGACTCTGCCTGGGGTTCAAAGGGACCCTGTTGCTTTCCATCTGGGGACTCCAGTCCTGAAGTCACAAAGCAGCAGTGAAAGGACAGCTCGCACCCCTAGCAGTTCAGCCCAGACCGCACCCCCCAGCCAAGCCCCCCAAGTCAGCTCTGGGAGTGCGGTAAACACGGCCACCGAGTGGCGCGTACCAGGCCCCGTGACACGGAGGTCTTATCTTTGTAGCCAGGGCACTAGGACACCAGCTGTGCGATGTCCCCTCGCCACGGCCTGGGGGTTGGTCTGCTCAGGTGGCTACCACAGGACGACACTGAGGGCCTACCAGCCCCTGGCGCGCTCCCCAGGCACACACTGCCACCGGCCCCCACGCACAGAGGGCAGGGAGAGACCGAATAGGGAGGCACCCCCGCAGGGGGTGGCAGGGCAGCAAGCTGGGGGCCTCAACTGGGGTGGCTGCAGGAGGGATGCGACCCACACCCGCCTACCAGAACCTGAAGAGCTGATGCAGGGCCGTAACCAGGTTAGTGGTGGCCACTGGTCAGGGCTGCGTCCTCGGGTGGCTCCAGAAACACAGAAGTCAAGCGACACCAACACACACACCAAGGCCAGGGGACGGGGAGGAGCCCCTGACTGCCCGGGGCCAGTTCGAGGGTCAGTGGGCCAGCTTGCCCTCCAAGGCCCCCCCCACCCCAGAGGCTGGCGGCTTAGACAGTGAACATGTATTTCTCACGGTTCCGGAGGCTGGAGGGCCATGGTCAGGTTCTCAGTGAGGACGTCTTCCTCGTTATGTCCTCACATGGCCTTCCTGGGGGGGGCAGAGACACAGAGCCCCTGTAAGGGCCCTAAGCCCATCATGGGGACCCTAGTCACCTCCCTAAGGCCCCACCTCCAAACCCCCTCACACTGGGAGTTATGGTTTCTTTTTTTAATTTTTTAAAGATTTTATTTATTTATTCATGAGAGACACAGGCAGAGGGAGAAGCAGGCTCCCTACAGGGAGCCCGATGCGGGACTCAATCCTGAGACTCCAGGATCACACCCTGGGACAAAGGTGGCACTAAACCGCTGAGCCACCCAGGGATCCCCCCCCCCTTTTATTTTTTGAGTTATGGTTTCAACATATGAATTTTCCGAGGGCCTATACACCTTTCTGTCCATAGCAAGCACCATACGGACAGTGGCATGGTGCAGTCCACCCCCTGCCCTGCAGCCCAGGGCCCGGAGCCGCCCAGAGTCCAGGGGGTCTCAGCAGACAGGCAGGAAAACCACTCTAGAAGGGACAGACATGACTGTCACCAGTCTCCACAACTGAATGCTTCCCGATGTCAGCTCAGCTTCGGAGGCCAGGATGGGAATTCGTGGTAGAGAAACTTTTCACCCTGAAAGTTGACGTGAAAGGGATCTTGTCTTTCACTGCATGTTTCTTCATTTGTTAAGATGGACAACACGCTCCTCATGAAAACGTAAAACCAGTATTAGGTTATAAAGTTGACCGTGGACGCCTTCCCTCCAACCCATCCACCCCCCCCACCCCCGTCCGTAACCACTGTGAACCAATTAGAATCTACGGGGTTTGTACAAACACAAAAATAAGACCACACGAAACTATACTGTTCTATGACTTGTTTGTCCACTTAATCACTACCCTACGCTTGGTTATCTTTCCGCATCAACAGATAGAGTTCAACCCCATTCTTTTCTTTTTAGACGTATTTATTTTAGCGAGAGCATGTGCACGTGGTGGGGAGGGGCAGCAGGAGAGAGACACTCAGGCTCCCCGCTGAGCGCAGCCTATCTCGGGGCTCCATCCCATGACCCGGAGATCACGACCTGAGCCGAAACTAAGAGTTGGACACTTAACGGACTGAGCCGCCAGGGCGCCCCTCGACCTCACCCTTTTTAAGGGCTGTGTAATATTCCATCCCATGGCTCCACCAACACTTATTCACCCGTGCTGCCTACTAACAAAAACTCAGTTTACTTCCACTTTTGTCATTGCTATTCGTTTGTTTTCCTATTAGAGACATTCAGTGAGCATCCTCATAGGTCTGCTTGGGGTTTTTTTAAGTACTTATTTATTTAAGACCAACTTAGCAACCGAGCTAGTGAGAGCACGAGGAGAGAGGAGAGGGAGAAGCAGGCTCCCCGCTGAGCAGGGAGCCCGACTGGGGCTCCATCCCAGGACCCCAGGATCATGACCTGAGCTGAAGGCAGACGCTTAACCGACTGAGCCACCTGGGCACCCCACTTGGGTATTTCTATTAGATCACTATTTTGGAATTGTCGTCTAAGTGGGGGAATCACCAATATATCCACCACCTGAATCAAAGGACCCCTTGCATCTCCTGAGAAGCTGCTTTATCATCTGCTGTGTGGCTTTCAGGAGGGTAAATAAATCTCAGTGATTCTCAAAAGTTGGGGTGCCTTGGAATTACCTGGGAATCATAAAAATACAGATACGCAGACAGCCCGGGTGGCTTGGCGGTTCAGTGCAGCCTTCGGCCCAGGGCCTGATCCTGGAGTCCCGGGATCAAGTCCCACGTCGGGCTCCCTGCATGGAGCCTGCTTCTCCCTCCGCCTGTGTCTCTGCCTCTCTCTGTGTGTCTCTCATAAATAAATAAATAAAATCTTAAAAAAAAAAATACAGATAGCCTGGCATCTACTAGAGTGCGCAGGGGCGGGGACTGGTGGGTTTCGTTGACTTTGCTGGTGTCGATTCAGGGGAGTTTGGACGGCTCCAGGGTTCGGCCGCCCATGTGCTGCAGGAGCCCGGCGGTGGTGGAGGTGCCCAGGGATCTGGGCCGCCAGCTCGCGAGGAAGGGGATGGAGCGATGCCTTTGCTGTGTGTGCCCTCTGCTGGTCCTGTGTGAGCAGACCACACACGGAAACCCAGGCTCTTTGGGGCCAAGGCTGGTGAGAACGGGGCTCCCACCTCCAGTGCGGCGACGACGCTCCAGCGCAGCGCCGGTCAACCCAGGCCACACGTGGGAATCGCCAGGGGAGCCCTGACAATGGCAACGCCTGGTCACGGGCCCGCACAAGGATATTTTTTTTAAAGATTTTATTTATTTATTCATGAGAAACAGAGAGAGAGAGAGAGAGAGAGAGAGGCAGAGACACAGGCAGAGGAAGAAGCAGGCTCCATGCAGGGAGCCCGATGTGGGACTTGATCCTGGGACCCCAGGACCAGGCCCCAGGCCGAAGGCGGCACCAAACCGCTAAGGCACCTGGGCTGCCCCACAAGGATATTTTTAAAAAGCTCTCCAGGTGATTCTGCACGCGGAGCCAAGAGCTGAGAACCACTTCTTTGGGGAAAAAAAAAAGTTGGCCCAGGAACACGAGGTCCCCGAAGGCAGGAGTTGACTCTGCTGTTTTCTGCCCTGATGGTCTATTTCTGAAATTCCCAGCCTGGCTGCACTTCAGAATCGGCTTCACACTTGTCAGAAAGACAGATTCTGGGGACCCATCCAGACAGAACTAGAATCTCCAGGGCCGAGGTTCACGCAGTCGCTAGCTTACAGCTAGACCAGCCCCAGGGGTTATCCAAGTTCACTCCTGTCTTTAATGAGGTCCGAGTCCAATAATTAATACCTTTTAAGACTTTTGATAGTAAAGACTATCTTTGGGGAAGGGGGTTCACAGTCACGGAAGGAGCTGGCAAGCAGATGAGGGAACCCTATGAAAAAAACCCCACAGCCACACGGAACTGCTATATAACAGACTTCTCTGTACAACGAAATCTTCACTACGTCTTGAGCATGAATAATAAGCCCCCTTACACCGGGGAAGAAACTGGAGAGACAGAGTCCTGTGCAGACATCTAGGCAGAGAGACTGTCTCTGCCTGGACGTGGTCAAGGGCAGAGTCGTGGAGAAGGGAAGACAGCTGGGGTACGGGTGGGACCAGACCACGTTAGGCCTTGTTGGCCATGGTAAGGACTTCAGTTTTGGGTTTTTGTGTTTTTTTAAAGACCTTGTTTATTTATTTGCCACACACAGAAACAATGAGAGCACAAGCAGGGGGAGCAGCAGAGGGAGAGGGAGAGGGGGAAGCAGCCCCTCCCTGCTATGCAGGGAGCCCAAAGACGAGGGACTGGATCCCGGGACCCTGAGATCATGACCTGAGACGAAGGCAGACGCTTCACTGGCTGAGTCACCCAGGCGCCCCAGGACTTCAGTTTTTACAGCAGTGATGTGATTTTTTTTTTTTTAGGATCACTTTGGTGATCTCAGGGTCCTGAGATGGAGCTCTGCATTGGGGCACCATACTCAGTGGGGAATCTGCTTGGGGATTGTCTCTCCCTCTCCTCCTGCTCACACTTCCTCAATCTCTAAATAAAACAAATAAACGCTAAAAAAAAACAAAAAAAACAAAAAAAACAAAACAAAACAAAAAACACACAGGATCACTTTGGCTGCTGTGAGAACAGACTCTAGAAGGGGAAGGATCATGGAGGCAGCAGGGCGCAACAACCCAGAGAAGCCGTGAGGGCAATGTGGATCAGAACAGCAGGGGTGCACAGGTGAGAGGTAGCCAGCTTCTGGTCGTATTTTGAGTCAGCCCCAAACAAGAAGGCAACGGAACCACGTGCCGTTTCCCCTGAAGAGTGAGCCGGTGCTCCCGAAAGGGGTCGAGGCCCCCCAGGACGCCCAGGCTCTGGGTCAGGGCTCCATGAGTGTTCTTCTGCATGCAGAGCCCTTACATCTGGGAAAACCAGATAGTGGGTGGGTGGTGCCCAATGTCCCCAGACACCTGAGGAACACAACCACACACTCCCCAGACTAGGGTCTCCAACCACTGGAATCAAATCCATGAACCTCCGACCTCACGTCTGCATCTTTACTACAACAGAGTACAAATTACCAAGCGCTGATTCTTCTTCGGGGCACCTGGGCGGCTCAATTAAGGAAGCGTCTGCCTTTGGCTCAGTTCACGATCCCACAGTCCTGGAATCGAGCCCCACATTGAGCTCCCTGCTCAGCAGGGAGCCTGCTTCTCCCTCTTCCCCCACACCCCAATAAAAAATAAAATCTTTAAAAATAAAAATTAAAGCTCCCACAATTCCTCATCCCGTTCTTGCCTTTCTCTGACCCTGCAGGCTTTCCCCAGGTGTTAGGATCAAATCCAGGCCCACCCCCAGCAGGCACACCCGGCTCTTGCTCGTCTCTGCCCCCCACCCCACAGCTCGCGGTCACCGAAGTCCCCCATACACTGGTTCACGTCCGTCCTCCCTCCCCCAGACTCCCCCAAAGCCCCCTCTTCATGGCCGGCGCTGAGCAGGGCCTGGCATGAGAGATTTGCGCAGAATGAAGGGCTGATCTGGAAACTTGCAGGAACAGATGGTCCTGTGTTATGGGCTTTACTCACGTCTGTGAAATGGAATAAATTAACTACAGAAACCTAACTTCTTTCGTGTTAGTGACTTTTCCCAAAATGCCATGTTGTGTCTAGGGAGAAGGCTCTCTTCATATACTTGATATGCCACTTTTTTTTTTTTTTTAGGGAGGGAGGGCGGTGTGTGTGGGGGGGGGGGGGGAATAGGGTAGCAGAGAGGCAGGGAGAGGCAGGCAGGCTCCACGCCCAGTGTGAGGCCTGACCCGGGCTCCACCCCACGACCCTGAGATCATGACCTGGGCCAAAATCGGGAGCTTAACCCAGAGCCCCCCAGGCGCCCCATGATAGGCCACATTCTTTTGTAACAATGGGGGGAAAACAGAAACGACTTACACAGTCAAGGTTAAGGGAGCAGCTGCATCCACTCCGTGGAGTATTTTGCAATTCCTGAATTTGTTTCTACGTAGATTATTTAAATGAAAACATTCAAATAATTACCTGCACCTTTTATTTCAGGTAAGGTACACTGCCTGTTTTCCCCAATTCTACAGAGATCTAATGGACATTCAACACTGTATCAACGTGCACAAGGACTTGTGTTTGCATTTGTGTGTGTTGCACAGGGATTACTACAACATGGTTAGTTCACAGCAGGCATGTCACATAGTAACAAGATTTTTTCCCCTGTGACAGAATATTTTTAATGGTTTACAACTAAGACAGTCACATGTTACGTGCAGCAAAACAACCCAAACGGTTCCAGGGACAGGACATCGCTGTTTTTAGGGAAGCCTGGCCGTGCAGGGAGACCCCGCTGCACACCCATGAGGATGGCTGTCATCCAGAACGACGTGGAGAAACTGGAACCTGCATGCATTGCTGGAGGGACATAAATTCACACAGCCACTGGGGAAGTTCAGCAGCTCCTCGGAAAGGTAAACCTAGAGTTTCTGTATGATCCAATAATTGCACTTCTCACACTTGAAGGAACCGAAAGCAGGGACTCAGATTTCCGTCCACCAGTGTTGACAGGAACGTTACTCACAATCCAAATGTCCAGGGCAGCCCGGGTGGCTCAGCTGTTTGGCGCCGCCTTTGGCCCGGGGCCTGATCCTGGGGTCCCAGGATCAAGTCCTACATCGGGCTCCCTGCATGGAGCCTGCTTCTCCCTCTGCCTGCTGTGTCTCTGCCTCTCTGTGTGTGTCTCCCATGAATAAATAAATAAAATCTTAAAAAAAAAAAATCCAAATTGTCCATCAATGGATAAACAAAATACGGTCTACACGTACATTCTTCAGCCCCAGAAAGGGACGAAGCTCTCCTACACGCTACAGCATGGATACACGAAGCTCTCCTACACGCTACGGCATGGATGCACCATGAGGCCAGAAAGTCAGCCGAGGGAAGCCGGACATAAAAGACCACAGAGTGTAGGATTCCATGTACAGGAAATGCCCAGAATAAGCAAATCCAGAGACAGAAAACGAGTGAGTGGTTACAGGGGCCAGCCGGAGGGCGAAATGGGGAGCGATGTTTAATGGGCACAGAGTTCCTCCAAGAGAGGATGAGGGAGTTCTGGAGATGGGACAGAGGAGGTGGCCGCACCACGTCGTTATGTACTTTAACGCCACTGAACCGTATGCTGAAAGGTGGTTACAGGGATAGATACATTTACACTATGCATATTTTACCACAATAAAAAAAGCCTGGAAGTCCGTCCACACAACAAAACATTTAGTTACTGACTTCTGGGTGGCCGAAGTATAAAGATCAGGTCCTCCTTCCGCTTTACTCCGTCAGAGGGCATAACAAACACGTAGGAGTGACTGCAGGGAAGGGCAGCGCATACAGTAAGCTGCAGTTTATAACATAATGCACCAGAACACGGTTCGTCTCGTCTATTGGACCGCAAAGCCCAGCGACAGGAGGGCCCCCAGGCGTGGGGGGGCAGGGCGTGCTCACAGGGTGACACCCGTCCCAGGGGCTGTGCGGTCACCATCTGGGCAGTTCCTTCCCAGCCCTGAGGGGAAATCCCCACCGGCAGCCTGGAAGCCTGGCACCACACCGACCTTGACAGTGACCGTACTCTCACTCCCAGCCCGTGAGACAGGCAGCCTTTCCCTTTCAAGGATGCAGACTCGACATCCTGCCCCGGGACAGGGGGATGAGCGCTCACAGCACCCGAGTGTTCTCAACCCAACCTCCGGGCCCCCACCGCACCTCCCCGCCTTCTGGTTCACTGAGTGAACCGACACCGCTTCCTGCAAGAACTGGCCGTTAGCAGAAACTTCTCCCACGACCTGGCTCCATGTCCCAGGCAAGCGTGAGATGAATTTGCACTAAGGACCTCTCCTAAACCCGACTACTCGTTCCTGCCCCATGAACCTCCGCATCCCAGAAACAAGGCCCTGGAGGCCCTGACAAAGCCTTCAGCTGCCTGACCCCGTTCTTCGGCCTCACCCACACCCTCAGCCGTCCTGCCGGAGATCCGGCAGCTCATTTGGGGGTGTCCAGTGTCCCAAACACCCGTGTGAAACGCTCTCTGTCCAAGACACGTCCGTAGCGCAGAGTGAGGTAGAAGGTCTGCTTCCCACTGTACTGCTGGATACGCATAAACAGCTCCTGGGGCCGGTCGCTGGTCTCTGTCATGGGCACCACATCAGCCACGGGCCAGTCCGTGTCCTGCCGCCGGCCCCAGAAGGTCAGGTGGGCCACCCGCAGCACGGTGCCCGCCTCGTTCACATACAGGATGCCCACCAGCCTCCGGAAGAAATGGCTCATCCAGCAGAGCATGGCCAGGGCGAAGCCAGCTATCCCGCCCGCAAAGTACAGGGAGCTGAGGGTCATGAGGCCGTGCGAGTACCAGTAGAAGCCAGGCGGCAGGGCCAGCAGCGTCAGCGCCGTCTGTGCCACCTTCAGCCGGGACAAGTACCCAAAGGTTCTGATAGCATCAAACCGGTAGATGATCTGGAATTTCTCTGCCTCCGTGCCTGCTGCCTTCTCCTTCAGGGTGGGGGCCCTGCTCCCCAGCCACCTCCCAGGATCCTGCCCGGTGCGGCACCACAGCCCGCAGATAGGCCTTCGCCATGCTGCTGCTGGGCCTGGCAACCGTGGCACAGCTCGGAGGAGGGCAGCCTGGAAGGGAGAGAGACCATTGCTTTTTTGAAACTCAACCATGAGAATTGCAACATAAAACATCTGCAGAGCATCCTACCTAGAGGTTCCTGCCAATCCTGCGAGGCTACTACTATTGCCAGAGACACAGGGAAAGATGCTTTAAGCTCGTGTGATCTTCACACAAGCGGTGCCAGACAGGTACCCCTACAGTTGACCCTTGAACAATGCAGGGGCTTTCGGACACCAGCCCCCCACGCAGTCAAAAATCCACATGTAACCTTCCACTCCTCAAAAACTCAACTACTAATAGCACAGTGTTGACCAGGAGCCTTACTGGTAAGTCAAATAACACGTATTTTTTGTTACATGTATTTTATACTGTATTTTTACAATAAAGTCAACTAGAGAAAAGCATGTGATTTTAAAAATCAAGGTAGACAATCAACGGGTGGCTAAGCCATTGATTGTCTACCTTTGGCTCAGGGAGTGATCCCAGGGTCCCGGGATCAAGTCCCACATCGGGCTCCCTGCAAGGAGCCTGCTTCTCCCTCTGCCTGTGTCTCTGCCTCTCTGTGTGTCTCTGATGAAAAAATATATAAAATCTTAAAAAACACAAAAATCAAAACCATAAGTACCTTTACAGTACTTCACTGTATTATCGACACCATTAAGTTTACCTTGTTTACCAGATGAACTATCAGTAGCTACGTTGTCTTATGCACAACATATATAACATATGCACAACATATATGCACTGTGGATAGTATACACGTTACTAACACTAGACACAAAAAAAGAAAGATAACAAGAAAGGGAGATTTCTATTTATTTGTAAGGACAATGATTCATGGATTGTAACAGAGAAGCAGTAATAGGGTTGCTTTATGGCAGCCTAACGTAATCGATAATACTGTTTCCCAGGAGCCTCGCCTGTATGTACACTAATGAATGAATCATCCTTATAAAAGTTTTATGGCACACAGGGTTACAGTCACTCATAATACAGTATCAGAAACACTGTTCTTTAAAGAAAAAAACCACTTAGCTGTGATGATAGTCTGATATGCATTTTCTCCAATTATAGGAGGGGAGAGAGGGGGGCGGGAGGAGGGAGGGGGTGAGGGGCACGCGTCAGGGCAATGTAAATCTTTGAAAGCAAAGTTACCAAACCGTAAGAAGACACGGCGTTTTTATATTAAATACCACTCACCTTCGCCTCTGAGGCTAGGCTACCCATTTCCAAAGGAGTCTTGCACATGATGTTGTACAGGATGAAGACCCAGGAGGAGGGGGGCAGGGGGGACAAGTTCTTGCCGCACAGGGACTAGATTTTCACGTGAAGACACACACGGAATAAGCAAGTTTAACTGTGCGGCACGAGGACTACTTACTACGTGGAAGCGGATCAGCGGGAAGGCCTTCATCCTCCTCACCATCTCCCGGCTGAGTAGGCTGAGGACCGGGAGGCAGAGGGGCTGGCCCTGGGGTCGCAGGGGTGGGACAGGTGGAGGAGGCTGAAGGGCAGGCAGGAGAGGCAGGCACGCTTGGGGTAACTTTACAGAAATACATTGTAATCTCGTCTGACTTTTCTGCTTTTTCATTTCTCTGAAGATGATTCTATAGGGTACCAATCCCTCTTCCACCATCTGCTTTAGTCTCAGTGCCCGTATCACAGAAGGGTCCATGTCGGAAAAGAAGTCGAAAGCCGTCTTGAATAATCGAAACCCTTCTGCCAGGTTTTCTGATGTCAACTTGTTTTCCACCCCTGCGTCTTCTACACCCCCCTCACCTGGCCCTGGTCCACAAGCTCTCATCTCCACCGAGGCACCCTCAGTGAATCCCTCTGGCGTGGTGTCTATGGGTTCTTGAGGTGGGAACTCATTGGTGGCCTCTTGGTTGGCAGAAGCTGCTTCTCCTGCTACCGGACATTAAGCCAAACCTCTTTCTAAAATTATCAAACCATCCTTTGCTGGCATTAAACTCTCCAGCTTTAGTTCCTTCACTTTCCTCTTGCTTTAAGTTGTCATACAGCAACTTCGCTTTCTCTTGAATCATATTAGAGTCTATAGGGATGCCTTTCTCATAGCAATCCTGCACCCACATAAAAGCAGCATTTTCAGTACGAGATAAAAAAAAAGCGTCTCGGGATCCCTGGGTGGCACAGCGGTTTGGCGCCTGCCTTTGGCCCAGGGCGTGATCCTGGAGACCCAGGATCGAATCCCACGTCGGGCTCCCGGTGCATGGAGTCTGCTTCTCCCTCTGCCTATGTCTCTGCCTCTCTCTCTCTCTCTCTCTCTGTGTGTGACTATCATAAATAAATAAAAATTAAAAAAAAAAAAAAAAAGCGTCTCGCAAAAAGTGCAAGGTTTTCGCGCCTGCAGGCGTGGCTGCCTCGAGGCTTCCCGGATTTCTTTGACAATGGCCCTTACGCTGGATTCGTTTATCTTGAAATGATGGGCAACAGCAGCCGCAGACTTTAATTTACGGTACATATCGAGCAATTTGACTTTTGCTTATAACGTCACGACTTTTCTCTGCTTCTTGGGAGCACTTCCAGAATCACGAGCAGCGTTTCGTGTGGGTCCATGGTGTTATTCAAGGTTTACGGTATTGCACTAAACACCATGAAAAATATGCGAGAACCACGGGATCACTTCTGCCATTCAAATTGACTGGTGACAAACTGCTTGCGTGGAGACGATGAGCAGCGCACACCGTTTTAAGCTCATACGACACCTGGGCTCACCAACAGGGGGTGGCTGTGGGATTATTACAGTAGAACGGGGCGTCCTGTCGTTTAATTTTATGCAGTCAGGATTTATGACTGCATCTCTGTTTGTTTTCCTCGACTGTGAGTGATGCCGTGCACAGTCTCTAAGTGTCTCTGTGCGTTTTGATGAACTTTTTATAACAAACTTGTGCATACTGTATGGCAGCAAATAACAAACTAGTGTCTACATGTATTTTAGGCACTTGTGACATACCTAGCTTTTTATTTTTATAGTGTTTCTAGGCTATGCCGTTGGTCTGGCTGGTTTTTCAAATTGCTGCAAATCTCCAAAATATCTTCCTTCCAATGTATTTATTTTCAACAATCCGGGCAGCCGGGGTGGCTCAACGGTTTGGCACTGCCTTTGGCCCAGGGCGTGATCCTGGAGTCCCGGGATCGAGTCCCACATTGGGCTCCCGGTGCGTGGAGCCTGCTTCTCCCTCTGCCTGTGCCTCTGCCTCTCTCTCTCTGGGTCTCATGAATAAATAAATACAATCTTTAAAAAAAAAAAAAAAAAAACAGCAATCCACATAGAAGTGGGCCCAGAGGACGCAACCCCGTATTGTTCACGGGTCAAGGGTACTTCCACTTTACCAGAGGAGGTTAGGCACAGAGAAGGTGAGAGGTTTACCCAAAGACACACAGCCAGCGAGCGGGGCAGGGGCTGGCTCTCAGACCGGCCCCCTTCTCCGCAGGCAGCTCCAAGAGGCACAGGACAGGTGGCAGGGCCCGCGTCCATCCGGCAAATACCTGGGGGCCGACTCCGGGCTGGGCCCCGGATGCACAAGGCCGTGGGAACGTCCTCCCCGCACGAACCTCTGCGACACCTGTCGTGAGGCCTCCTCGGTTCTCCGTCCGGTGAGAGCATCCTCGTGGCGGCTGAGGGGGAGCGCTGCCTTCCAGGCCCGGCTGGGGAAGGGCGGGGGCGGGAGGCGCCAACCCACCGCACGAGGGCTGCGTCCGGCGCGCGGCTCCCCACCCGGGCTGCGAGGCCCGCCGCCCTGGGGCCCGGCCCCGGCTCCCACGGTCCCCGGCGGGGGCTCCCGGGGCCTCCCCAAGCCAGACGCGCTTTCGAAGGCAGACGGGCGGGCGGGCGCGGCGCGGCAAGCCTCAACCCCCGCCGGAGCCCGCCCACGCGCGGACTCTCCGAATCAGAACTCCAGGACTCCCCCTGCCCCCCGCCACCCCGAGAGCGCACCGCCCCCCCGCAGTTCCCGCCACACGCCCTCTTACCATGGCCGCGCGGACGCCGCCGGAAGTGAACCCCCTGTTGCCCCGGAACGTCTAAGGGCGCCTAGCTCGGCCGTAATAGGACGCCGGGTGGGCGCGCGTTGCATCCTGGGACTTGTGGTTCCGAGAGGCTCTCCGGCGCGAGTCCCCGGCACTGTGGGAGGAGGAGAAAAAAAAAAAAAAAAAAAATCATCCTCCTCCCAGCGTGCCCCGCGGCGCGGGGAGGAAGGGGCCGAACCCGGAAGTTCCGGGTTGCCGACGAGTCCCGGATGGAAGGCGGGGACATGGCGGCGTCCGGCTCGGTGCTGTGCCTCTTCGACGTGGACGGGACGCTGACGGCCCCGCGGCAGGTGAGGCGGCGCCCGGCGGGGTGCAGAGCCCCAGGGTGCTCGGAGACACGGGACGGGGGCCGGAAAGCCCTCGAATGCAAAAAAAAAAAAAAAAAAGTGGCTGGGGTTGGAAAAGGCAGCTCCGGACTCTCTCCCCGCCGCGCTGCATTCGAGCCCAAGTCAGCGCCCCCAGCCGCTAGCGGCGTCCCGCCCTCCGCCCTGTCGCCTGCGAGCTGTCTGAGCTGGACCCTGTTGACAGCACGTCGCTTAACCTCTGAGTCTCAGCATCCACGGCTCCACGTGGGGACCTTCCCGGTGCCGGGCGGGGCTCTCGCAGAAATGGAATAAATTCAGGAAGAGTCTCTGGGGCGCAGCAGGCTGTGCTCCGTAACAGTCCGTGAGCGCTGCCGCCGCCGCGACCCTTCCCCACCCCACTCCGGCGCGAGTGATGGAGGGGACCTGGGCTTTCCTCACGCCGCCCGCTGAGAGCCTCCTTCGACTCTCGGGAGCTGGCTTCCCACGCCCGGGTCTCGGCCGGGGTCGACCTTTGCGGCGAAGCTCAGGCTCACACCAGCCCTGGCGGGGGAGCTGGTCCCTGAGCCGCAGACTTGCCACCCGACCCGAGTGTCCTCACGGCCTTCGCAGCCTCTCCCCGCTCTCTTCATTTTGGCCAGAGGGTGGCGCCGGTGTGCTCCACGCGTTTCTGCACCAAATACGTGGGACTTTACATGACATCGCCTTGCCTTTCGTTTTCCTCTTTAAGATTTTATTTATCCGTTCATGAGAGAGACAGAGACGCAGGCAGAGGGAGAAGCAGGCTCCCTGCTGGGGAAGCCGATGCGGGACTCCGTCCCAGGACCTGAGCTGAAGGCAGGTGCTCCACCACTGAGCCACCCAGGTGCCCTCGTTTGGCCTTCCTTTTTTTTTTTTTTTTTTTTTTTCTTTTCCGTTTGGCCTTCCTGAGCCACAGGTTCAGTGTCGCTCCTAACCACATTCAACTGCAAGTTATTCAAAGGCCTTTTCTGCTTCAGAGGCATTGGCCGGCTCGCACCTGTGGACGGTTAGAAGCCCTTGGCTATCTGGAGCCAGAGTCAGCAATTCCTTGTTTGTGAAGGGCCAGATAGCAAAAAATGATTGTGTTTGCCGACTACGTGGTCTGTAGTAACTGCTCACCTTTAATGCAAAAGCAGCTGTAGACCTGATGTAGACACAGCATGGATGTGTTAGAACTTTATTTAGGGACGCCTGGGTGGCTCAGCGGTTTGGCGCCTGCCTTCAGCCCAGGGCCTGAACCTGGGGTCCCAGATTCAAGTCCCACATCAGGACTTGAAAAAAATCTTTTTTAAATATTTTATTTATTTATTCATGAGAGAGGAGAGGCAGGCTCCATGCAGGGAGCCCAACGTGGGACTCGATCCCAGGACTCCAGGACCATGCCCTGGGCTGAAGGCAGGCGCTAAACTGCTGCACCACCCAGGGATCCCCCTGATTTATTTGTTATAAAAACAAACAGCTGCTCACTTTGGCCCATGGGCTGTAATGGTCTAGGGTTCACATTCCAGACCTTTTTACTTGACACCATTGGACCTTCTCACCCTTTCTCCTTCTTTCATCCCACAGATTAATCTCCTTTACCCTTTTAAACATAAGGAACCCGAGACTCTGTGAAACTGTGACCTTGATTTCTCACAGCCCATCTGGTACAAGCCTCTGGGCCACTGGGCGTTGTTATTTGCTAAGTTGGCCATTATCTGCCACCGCTCTCAGATGGAAGCTGCGCTGGCTGCTGGTTATGCCATTTCCGGAAGGTGCTTAGGTCTCCCAGAGGGAATCAGGATAGATAAGCAGGAAGTATGAAATAGCAAAGAAACCTGCGACGCATTTCCTTAACACATTTGAAACGTGATACTCTTTGCAGCAAACAATTTTAATACTGAAAAAAAAAAAAGTCTAACTTAAAGAAAGGAGATTGTTTCTGTGTGCTGGGTGTTCCAGGTAAAAAATAAAATTATTTTAGCAACAGGGCTATTCATTACACAGCCTTTCCCCCTCACCCCCCAATACATACGTTCTCAAACACTGATAAGCGTATTACAATCCGGAAGTGGAAGAATGGGTTATCTTGCAGGTGCTGAAACACGATACAGTATAAACAGGGGTAAAATACAAGTAGAACAGAGTCCACAGCTTCACACATCTCACTATTTTAGTAGAATATTCTTGTGCCGAGCACTTTTCCTAAGAAATGCCATTCCCTCCAAAAAGCTGTTGAGACTTAGAACAAAAGGCTGCGAAAAGAAGCAGTCATAAAGCTTGAGTGAATTGTTTTTATCTTTATGTCATAAAAATTTCAAACACACAGGGGCGCCTGGCTAGATCACCCAATAGAGCATGTGACTCGATCTCAGGATCGTAAGTTGGAGCCGTGTGTTGGGTGTAGAGATCACTTGAAAATAAAATCTTAAAAAACTAAAATAAATAAAAATGTTTAAAAATGTCAGAAGTACAGAATCATGGAGAACGTAGTATGCAGAACAACCATATCGCCCCCACTTAAATTCAGTAACAAATGACATTAACTTTCTCTCCACCTTTTTCTTCCGCTGTATCGCTTCCAAAGCCACGGTCATCATGGTGCTTCACCCCTGAGTATTTGAGCCTGCATTTCTTGAAGGCATCATGATGACCGTAGTGCCATTATCACCACTGACAGAGATTGTCATCCATTCCTACATATGATTTAATGCCCCAGTCCAGCAGTTGGCAAACATTTTCTGTAAAAGGCCGAAATTCACCTTCAGAAGGTGAATTTTTAACATTCTTTGACCTCAGTTTCAAGTTTGTGGAACTTTCTTCGTTTCCCTTTTTGTCCAGGATGCTTTATAAAGAATTCCTTGTGATTACCAACACAGGAGTTGTTTGGGACTGTCACAACAACTTTGATGTGTGACTATTTTGCTCTAAAGATCTCCCTGCAGTGGATAGTTTAGATGCTCTGTTGTGCTCACAAGCAGCTGGGTCTTCTTTCCTGTCAAAAAATTTTTGCTGCCACTTGGAAATGAAGAGGTGCCTTCTGACCCACACACATTGCAGACACGTTTGATGGTCACAATACCACAGAGCTCCTCAGTGCACAGGGGTTCAGATGAAATAAATTGCAGGGATGCCTCGGTGGCTCAGCGGTTGAGCATCTACCTTTGGCTCAGGTCATCATTGTGGGTCCTGGGATCGAGTCCCACATTGGGTTCCCTGCATGGAGCGTGCTTCTCCCTCTGCCTGTGTCTCTGCTTCTCTCTCTGTATCTCATGAATAAATAAATAGAAAATCTTAAAAAAAAAAAAAAAAAGATAAATTGCAGCTTTGGGTTCTGCTTGAAAATGGAAATATTGCATTTTTAGTGTTTTGCAATCCAGAGACTCTTCCCCACTTCCGGCCATTCTAACGTCAGGAGTCTTCCCCGCATCCGGCCATCCTGACGTCAGGTGTGAGTAAGCCACTCTGGGGCCTCTGGGACCCATTTTCACGGTCATTGATTCATAGAGGCTGCCGGTGCACTCCTCGATTTTATCTGCTAGGTCAAGATTCCACTGGAAGATGTAGAAAAGATTGCTCTGTTATAAGCCTTTTTGTGCAGTTTTATTCTATGTTTGTGTTACTCTAAAACATTTTTTTTTTTTAAGAAGATTGCACTCTAGATGTTTACATATTGAAGTTGTGTTTTTGTTTTTAATTTCTGCTCACTTCACTTCTAAAGATACCTCGTGTGAGGGCTACCCGGCTGGCTCAGTCAGTGGAGCATGTGACTCTTGATCTCGGGGTCATGAGTTCAAGCCCCATGTTAAGGGTAGAGTTTACTCTAAAAATATTAATAAAGTAGGGCATCTGGGTGGCTCAGTCAGTTAAGTATCCTACTCTTGATTTTAGCTCAGATCATTCAGGGTTGTGAGATCAAGCCCTGCCTCGGGCTATGCACTGGGCATGGCGCCTACTTAAGATTCTCTCTCTCAAAAAAAGGTTGGAGGGGGGGGATCCCTGGGTGGCTCAGTGGTTTAGCACCTGCCTTTGGCCCAGAGCTCGAACTTGGGGACCCGGGATCAAGTCCCGCGTCGGGCTCCCGGCATGGAGCCTGCTTCTCCTTCCTGTGTCTCTGCTTCTCTCTCTCTATGTCTATCATAAATAAATAAATAGATAGATAAATAAATAAATAAATCTTTAAAAAAAAGATTAAGTATTCCCCATGTGAATGTATAATTCACATTGCTAAAAGTAACAAAATAACCGTAAAAAACAAACTGGGATTAATACAGGGATATCTTGTCATGTTCATAATTTCTTTTGAATTAGTGCACAGTTTGGACTTTAGCGTAAAATTATACCATCGAGACCACTATTGATAGGAGCTTTTCTTTTATGAGAGGCTAAAAAAAAAATCTAGTGATTTTACTCTTGTACTTATTTTTAGTTTTGTATGATTAATCCTTTTTTAAGATTATTTATTGGAGAGAGAGCACAGAGGGAGAGGGAGAAGCTGACTCCCCGCTGAACAAAGAACCCGGCATGGGCTCGGTCCCAGGACCCTGAAATCATGACCTGAGCCAAACCCAAACGCTTAACCGAGACACCCAGGCGTCCCAGTTTGGTATGATTATAACAAATCAATTCTGAACGTCCTCTTTAAACTTACCACATTTTGTTTTAAAATCAGCAACTTGGGCAAGTCCATCGCCCCTCCCTCCCAGGCCAAGGTGCCCCCGCCCGGCAGCCGCCCCGCCCCCCCCCCCCCCCCCCCCCGCCCGCTGCACCCTGCCCCCTCTCCGGACCCCCGACCCTCCCCCTAAAAAAAAAAATCAGCAACTTGGGGATCCCTGGGTGGCTGAGTGGTTAAGCGTCTGCCTTTGGCCTAGGGCGTGATCTTGGAGTCCTGGGATTGAGTCCCGCATCAGGCTCCCTACAGGGAACCTGCTTCTCCCTCTGCCTGTGTCTCTGCCTCTCTCTCTCTCTCTGTCTCTCATTAATAAATAAAATCTTAAAAAAAAAAAGTCAGTTCATTCAAAATTGACCCTGCTCAGTGAGGAGTCTGCTGCTTGCTCCCACTCTGTCAAATCTTTAAAAAAAAAAAAAAAAAAAAAGTGACAACGCCTGGGTGACTCCGTGGTTGAGGGTCTGCCTTTGGCTCAGGTCATGATTCCAAGGTCCTGGGATAGAGTCCTGCGTCGGCTCCCCACAGGGAGCCTGCTTCTCCCTCTGCCTGTGTCTCTGCGCGCCTCTCTCTCTCTCATGAATAAATAAATAAAATATTTTTTAAAAATAAAATAAAATCAGCAACTTAAATCCGTAAGTGGAATACAGCATAGCATTTGAGAGGAATGCTCCAGATGTGTGTGTATCAGCATAGAATGGTCACCACAGCTCACTGCTCAAGACACGGAATGAGGCCACTTGTGTTTCAGGAAATAAGACCTATTTATATTTTTGTGCATTTGGACAGGTATATGAAGGTAGAGAGGAGCAGCACACAACAGCTGTTAATAGATCGCTTGCATGTTTTAAGCTAGGTAAAAATAAATAAAATTTAACACATTTTCTACTGGTAAAAAGTTGATGTCCCCAAATGACAACTATAATATTTGAACCTACTATACGGATCTAGAGCCTGAACTGGCACGCGTGAAAGTCAGGGTTGTGTCACTGTTACAGTTTTAGTCTCCTGGTTACTTTACAGCTCAGGATTTTTTACGTTCCTTTTTGTAGAAAATCACCGAAGAAATGGATGGCTTTCTACAAAACTTGAGGCAGAGGATCAAAATTGGAGTAGTAGGTGGGTCAGACTTTGAGAAAGTGCAGGAGCAGCTGGGAAATGATGGTAAGTAAACTCTACGTTGTTGATTACAGCTTCCTGTGAGGACCGTAGGGCCTGTGGCCATTAAGGATCATGGGCCGCCCTGAGCCCTCCTCCCGTGTGGCAGGCTTCCTGCTCACTGGTTTGGGCAGACATTCTCTCTGCTTTCTCTTTCCTCTGTTCTTAATCTTAGAGGTAACTTTCTGGAGTTGGTGGTGAACCACTTGGTACTCAGACACACAGCCAGGGTCCCCCAGAAGTTTGAGTGTGTGTGTCACCACCTGGAATACTTCCTGTTGCCCCATCCACTCTCCTAGCTCAGCTCAGGCCCAGTCTCCTGACCATCCTCACCCAGGGGTGGAGGTGCACTCCAGGTCTAGGGGCCTCCTCTCCGTTGCCCTAACACAGTATTTCCCAGAATTCCCTAACCAGGAGTCACCTGGGCTGGTCCCCTACCTATTGAACCAGAATCCTCAGCACAGGACCCCTTTGCTGCAGATTCTGAGGTCTCCAGGGCCTGGGAGTGTTTTAGCAGCTCCACCCAGGACCTTGTAATGCACAGTCCTGCCAGCACAGCACTCTGCTTGTTGGAAACTGTCTGGTTACCCGTTTTTCTTGAAACTACACAGACTATAGATTGCTTCTCTTGTGCCTCCAGGGTTTCTGGCCTGTAAGCACTGGAGGGTGGAGCGTAGATGAGTTGATCATTCTTGTGGACACTGTTGACGTTTTGGGCCAGATCGTTCTCTGTCGTCGGAGGCAGTTCTGCCTACTGTAGGATGTTCAGCAGCACCCCTGGCCTCCACCCACGTGATGCCAGAAGCACCTCCCCTGCAGTATGACAACCAGAAATGTCCCCAGACTTTACCATGTGTTCTCTGGGGTAACAAAATCACCCCCAGTAGAGAACCGGTGTTTTAACTATAATATCTTACAGTCCAGATCTGGGTAAGCTGTTTTTATTGGATTAGTTACTCTGAGCACAATCAATACATTCTCTTTAAAACTCTTTGTTCTGCTCACACTTAATCTTCCTTGAAGATACTCTACTTAGAAACACTAGAAACAACATAATGGGGCATGTTAAGCCCTGGAAATCCTGTTACTAGGACCCAACGGCCCTTTCTGCCTCTGGCCATATTTTTAACCAGAGGCTCAGAGAGGTTTTATTTCAGGGTAGGGCGTTATCTGTAGATTTCAAGGACTGTAAGTCAAAACAACAAAACTGTTCACGAGCTAGAAGAAAGTAGAAGATTCAGCTATATCAGAATCACCTGAGGAACTTGTGAAAATCCAGATGTGAGGGTCCCACCCAATACAGGAAACCTGGGAATCTGCATTTTCGCAAGCAACTGATATTTGGGAACCCATTTAGATTCATGTGAGTGGGCTCCAAATCTGGCTACATGTAAGAATCACCTAAAGACCTTGTTTTTAATTTTTTAAAAAAGAATCTTTTTTTAGGTTTTTATTTTTAGCCTAGCCCCTGCATGTTCTGATTCAGAAAGCCTGAGAGCAAAGCCTGGGAACCTGTGCATTCTCAGTGCTGCCCTGGTGAGGCAGACCCGCAGGGAGGCTGAGGGGGCCATCCTTAGGTCCCATCTTCCTCTCCAGGTGCAGAGGGCTGAAGGCAGAGACGTGAGGGGCCGGCCACCAAGTCTCCATTTTGCAGCCTGGCCACCATCTTGCACACTTGTAGTTAAGAGTCTTAAAAAAAAAAAATTATTTTAAGGTGCTTGTCCTACCCTCCCAATCTGTTAAGACAAGATATTTCACAGTTCTTACTGGAGTTCAGCAATGTTATTGGTGATGCGTGTTAATCCAGAAATAGAAGCTCTGGCTGCAGTTCCTCACACACTAACTTTTCTTTTGTTTTGGTTGCAGTGGTTAAAAAATATGATTATGTGTTTCCCGAAAATGGCCTGGTAGCGTACAAAGATGGGAAACTCTTGTGTAAACAGGTAGGCTCTCAAGTATCCAGAGGACTATATACTATTGTTAAAATGTTTTCTAAAAAGATATTTGACATTGGATGCTTCTGGGAGGTGAGGAGCAGGGGAAGGAGTGAATCTCCACCCTGTATTCTTTTTTTTACATCTTGAATGTCGAACCATGTGACTATCGCGTTTTCAAAATTGTCAAATTTTTTAACTGTTTTTTTAAGGATACTTAATCTGATTTTTCTCTTATGCTGGCAGAGACTAGGGCAGGCTGCCTCACAACAAGCATTTTTAAGAGGTGCTGTGTGGGTCTCATTAGTAATAAGATCGTTCTACTCAGACATGAGAGAAAGCCTAAGTGGAACAACTACATTTTCTGTCAGCGTCTGTAGATGTTTTAATTGAATAAAAGCAGCAATAATAAACTCTTTGGGCCTTTCATGAAGTATTTGAAAGATAATGAGCACAAAAATCTTGAGTAATGAAGCAGAAAATGCTTTAATGAAAGCCCTTTGTGGTTTGTCTTGTTTTCAAGCAGGAAAAGGAGAAAGGGAGTGGGGCGTGTCACCCTGGCCGCCACAGCAGCCGGGTGACCCTCGGCCAATAGTGGCTGAAGACCTGGCTTTGCTCTAAAGTTATTCTGAAAACGCCTCCCCCTGAATCAAGTAACCCCAGTATTTTCTTTGTCTAGAACATTCAAGGTCACCTGGGTGAGGCCCTAATCCAAGATTTAATCAACTACTGCCTGAGCTACATTGCGAAAATTAAACTCCCGAAGAAGAGGTGGGTTTTTGCTTTTAGCCAAGACGCAGCACCAGCAGGTAGAGTAGTGTCATTCGCTGGCTTTGTGCTAGTGTAAGTCCTGGGCCCCGTGCTTAGTGAGGAATTCCTGGAAACCTTCTAGTGGAAAATGATCACGTAAGTGACGGCATTTCCACATGATGGGAGTCGGAAACCAGACGCTTTCGGAGGCTGTGGATCTGGGGGAAGGCCTATAAAACAGCAGTGTGAAAAGCAGCATGAGCCCCAGACCCAGGAGCCCGCCTGGAGGCCCATGCGCGGCCCTGTTTGCTGGGCCCAAGGTGCGAAATGAAATCTGCATTAATTGCTTCCTTTGAAAGTCTGGTTTCACCCTGTAGAGTACCTGCACTTCTGGCTTCAGTAGCCTCTGACCTGGCAGCTCGATGCCCGTTCAACACGGCAGTAGTCAGCTAAGCGGTGCACGCCCCCACCCCCATTCCCCCCATCTTTCCCAGCCCCCCCCTTGTTCTGACCTCCGTAAGCATCTGATTAGGGGACCCACCTCTCGCTGTCGATTCCCATTTTGATGTATGAACAACAATAATGTCCGTTCGTGCCCACGGTCAAAAGATGGGCAGATGAACCCATGAGCTCTAACAGTGGCTATTTCCCGGTGGTGAGGTTACAGGTGGCTACTTGGAAATACTTTCATTTTCTTCTCCGTTTTCTGCCCCTTAACATGTAACACCTTAAAGAGGAGGGAAGAAATATGTTTTAAGTGGCAGCTGAATTTCAGGACGTACATTCTCGAGACTGCTCAAGACTACCAGAACCTCCACTTGGGGTCAGGGGCATCCGTTTTCAAATCTCAAATGTGGGAGCTATAGATGAGACAGGCTAGACCCGGAGTCAGTCCTGGCTGCAGCTGGGTAATGGCAGGTGGGGGTTTCATTATCCTAGGCTGTATACTTCTTACATATGTCGGGAAGTCCCCACGGGAAAAAGTGAAAACATAGTGTCTTCCACCCCCATCCAATTCAGTCTTTTCTTTGGGTTAAGCATGAATGGAGGCTAAAAAAATTTTTTAAAAGTCTAAGTCTATCCCTTCCTCAAAGAGATTATCATCCTAGTAAGGGAGACCGGTGTGTAGAGCTTTAATTTCACATTAGCATGAGACACCCCCCCAAATTCGGGAGGCAGAGCTGAGACCCAACTGGATCAGCACTTGTGTACACCTCTTAGCAGCCCTCACTGAACACCCCATGTAGGTTACGCAGGGGCAGCAAGGCTTCAGGTGAGTCTAGATCTTCAGGGAGGAATTGAACACTTGATAAACTGCCTTAACCCTGGTTTTTGAGAATAGAACCCTTTCTAAAATGCAGCAGCCTCCCTTGGAAATGAGAGTGATACTGCATCCTTGAGTCGGGGAGAAATCATCGAGCTCTTTTTCTGACAGTTTAGGACCTGCGGCCCTAGGGTCACCCCTAGGAATAATCACTAGGGTACCTATAGAAGGTAGAGGGCACAGGGCTGCTCTGTACCCACTCCAGGACGTCCCAGGCGCGGGATTCTTGAAAAAGCATCTCATGCACACACGTTGTTGTATCATTTGCTTCTGTGCAATTTGTGTGCAGCCCTGGGAAGGATCCAGCCATTGAGATTTTGCTGCTTTTATTTTACCTGACGAGTATCCATGGCTTCCCAGTTAACAAAAACTGGGACATTTGATTTTCTCAAGACTCTAGAGGTGACCAGAAAGACTGCCTTTGTGAGGCTCCGAGAGGCACCCAGAGTCACACCTCGCCCGAGGCCACTTTGGCCTTGAAGCAGTCCCTCAGCTCAATACTGCACGTGTGTCCCCAGTATTTACAGGTGGCTGGTGGCTTGAGATCAGGGCTGGGCGTGGAAGACAGGGCCCAGGGAAAGGGTTTCAGAGGTTCACAGGCATCAGCGTTTAGAACTAGGAGATACCTCTGAGCACACAGTCACAAAACACTTTAATTGCATCATAAGGATCGGTAGCTCGCAGTCATTTGGGTTTTTAAAAAACTGTTTTGAGATTCAAACTGGAAACACGGTGGGGGGGGGATTTTTTTTTTTTTTAAACATCTTTATTCAAAGTAACTAAAAAACCGTTAAGCTATTCTCATTTTCTGTGATCAGATCAGCCATTTAGTAGCAGCTGGCCACAGGATGTTTCCTTAGTGATTTCTGAGGCTGGTAGGGCGGCCCTCGGAGCATTTTCCCCATAGCTCTGGTCAGATCGCTGTGTTCAAGAGGTCACTAGCGAGAGTGTTGGGCGCACTAATTTTCAGACTCCTCAGGGCACTTGAGAGATGGTAATCATTTCATAGCTCTTTATTAACGACAAAATTCACTATCCAACAGCAGTAACGACCACATGTGCAATTTTAAGTTTTCTACATTAAAAAAAAAAAACAGAAAATGGGGGATCCCTGGGTGGCTCAAGCAGTTTAGTGCTTGCCTTCGGCCTAGGGTGTGATTCTGGAGTCCCGGGATCGAGTCCCACATTGGGCTCCCTGCGTGGAGCCTGCTTTTGCTTCTCTCTCTCTCTCTCTCTCTCTCTCTCACGAATACATAAATAAAATCTTAAAAAAAAAAGAAAGGATCACTGGAAATTAATTTTAATCATGTTTTATTTAAGCCAATGTAGTCAAAAATAGTCATTTTAACAGTGTAAATCATTGTTTTTTTTTTTTATTTTTTATTTTTTTTTAAATCTTTTTTTTTTTTTTTAATTTTTATTTATTTATGATAGTCACAGAGAGAGAAAGAGAGAGAGGCAGAGACATAGGCAGAGGGAGAAGCAGGCTCCATGCACCGGAAGCCCGATGTGGGATTCGATCCCGGGTCTCCAGGATCGCGCCCTGGGCCAAAGGCAGGCGCCAAACCACTGCGCCACCCAGGGATCCCCAGTGTAAATCATTTTGAATGAGGACGACATTCCTTTTTCATGCTTCATCTTTGAAATCTAACCTCAATTCAGCTCGGCCCCACGTGGCTGAGCACAACCCCGTGAAGTGTCCATCACACCAGCCCCTGCCTCCTGGAAGTTTATCCATCTATAATGTCGCCCCCATAAGTAATGTATCTCCGGGCCCATCCCCTTTCCTCTCTAGGGGCACTTTCATTGAGTTCCGAAACGGGATGTTGAACGTGTCCCCCATTGGGAGAAGCTGCAGCCAAGAAGAACGCATTGAGTTTCATGAACTTGATAAAGTGAGTCCCTCAGACACAGCCTGGGTCTATGGAGAGAAGATGTGCAGCCTGGTGGCCCGTCGTTGAAGGGTGCTTTCTGAACTGCCACGTGGTAGATAAGCGGTATCTCTTTGTTTTTCTCAGAAAGAAAACATAAGACAGAAGTTTGTAGCAGACCTGCGGAAAGAGTTTGCAGGAAAAGGTGTCACGTTCTCCATAGGTATCGTGCACTTGGGCGGGTTTCGGGCTTTGGGAACTGTTTGCCAGGGGTTTGTTGTGGGCCAGTGAGCTCTTGAAACTGGACTGTGCCCAGCGTGAGGGTGGGCAAGGGGGTTCCAGAGGCAAGCTCCCCTGTGTGGTCAGCCCTCGTGGAGACTGGCCCAGGCTGCTGGGTTTGGTTTTAACTTCTCACCCGACAGGATCCCTCCTCCCGCACCTCTCCTCTTGGCCCAGAAGAGTGCTAGGCTGAATAGATTCTGGAATCTCAGGAGGCGTGAGCAGCAGAGAACCTTAGCAGTCAGTTGGGTTGGTCTTATAGGTCAAGAAACTGAGGCCCTGGAAGGAAAGGGGACTTAGTCTGAGTCCACAAAGGTTTTATCTACAACAGCAAGCCAGCGTGCGAATATTTCCAGTGTCCGACAATTCTTCCCGCCGCGCTGGCGTCTCAGACTCAGCTGTTGGTCGAAAACATTGTCATATGCTTGAAGCAAACGGATTTCTTGCGGCACAGATGAGTCATTACTTAAAGCCCTCTCGTTTTACCACCTCTACTAAGTATACAGTTGGAGGAAAACTGGAAGTGCAAGGGGATTGTGTCTGATAGACCAGTGGGTAGATTTTCAGGTGTTCTTGAACTGTGAGGTGAACATCTGCTTGCCACAGCTCTCAGAGGCTTTCCTCACCACCAAAAGCTGCCTGCCAGTGACCTTCCACGTGGGTTTCCCAGGACGCACTGCATGCAGCCTGCTTCTAGGCAGCATCCTCCAAGAACCAGAGCATGTTAAAGCTCGAGGCGGCCCAGCTAAGTGAAGCTGTTACCCCATTTTTCACCAGCCTGCTTCATTAAGACCCACGCACTTGATGCAGCAGTTGAACGCAAATGCATTCCTTGTTCTGAGCTGGCAGTGTGTCTCACTTTTTGATTTCAGGTTGAAATAATGTTGGGGAAAAGCACTGCCACGTTAATTTCTAGAACCCGCCACTAAAGTAACATGAGTAGCAAACAAGGGTATTAATAATCCACCTGGGCCTTCCAGTTGCCCAAAAGTAGACTGCGTGGTCTTTTAGCGACCTTGGCCTCCTTCCCACCTTTAGCTTCTGTGTCCTCCCCCTCCCATCCCCCCACCCCATCTCTGCAGGAGGCCAGATCAGCATTGACGTCTTTCCTGATGGCTGGGACAAGAGGTATTGCCTGAGACACGTGGAAAATGACGGCTACAAGACCATCTATTTTTTCGGGGACAAAACCATGCCTGTGAGTACAGGAGTGTGTGTTGGAGGTGGATTGTTCAGTTTGGGCTGGAGAGGGGGACATGGACCAGTGGGCCTTAACCCCCCCACCCCCCCGTGTGGTCGGCACTGGCCCAGCTCACACTGAGCAGGGGCTTCTGTCCTGGGAGAGATGCAACGAAGCCTCCCTCCCTCCCTGCTCAGACATCAGACACCTCCCTGGAGGCAGAGGTGGAGATCAGGAGATCACTTTGAGGCCACATCCCTCAGTGCTGCTGTCTGGTCCTCTGTGCCTTTCAAAGAGCCCTTGGCCATTTTTACGTCGTGTTTCCACTGTGTTTTTCCCCCCAGGGTATTGATTATGAGTTGAGCACAAGGTGTCCTAAATAATAGGAAGGTGGGGAGTCTTGGTGTGAAATTCAAGAGACAACCCCAGGGATTGTTTAGAGGTGGGCATGACCCACACTGTTTAGGGAACTGTCCCTGTCGGAAGTCCCAAGTCCCAGACTGACTGAATCTGAAGTAGGGCTGAGAACAGAGCTGTGTCAAAAGCCAGCGCCAGTAGGAAAACTGAAGGAGGGATTTCCCCAGAGCCACCGTGGCAGCAGGACGGAGTTCTCCTTAGGACAGGTGGGCTAAAAAAAAAAAAAAAAAAAAAAAAAAAAAAAAGGACAGGTGGGCTCCGAGAGGGGGCTCGGACCAGACACCCCTGCCTGGCCCCGGGCATGCCACCATGTGAAGTGATGGGACTTACCTTGCCATCAGCGGTCCTGGGTCAGGCCTTATGGCTGTCCTGCTCCCAGCAGGTGTGTCCTAGGTGCTACAGATTCAGAGTTTTTTATCCCTCTGGTCTCTCATCCACTGCAGAGTACTTGCCCTCCACTAAGGTTTCTCTGGTGGACCTGCCTGCCTTTCAGCAAGGTCACCGCCTACAGTCTTCTAGCATGAAGGGAACTTCTGATCAGTATGGTCTCATGTCCATCATTCTAAATGATAAAACCAGGATTCCAGGGTGCCCGGGTGGCTCATTCAGTTAAGCGTTTGACTCTTGATCTCGACTCAGGTCATGATCTTGGGGTCCTGGCATTGAACCCTGCATTGGGCTCCCCGTTCAGCAGGGTGTCTGAAGATTCTCTCTCTATTCCCAACCCCACTCGCATGCACTCACTCTCAATCTTTTTAAAGGGAGGGGTTTCTGGGGCTAGGCTCCATCGGTTGAATGTCTAAGTCTTGATTTCAGCCCAGAATGTGATCTTGGGGCCTGGGATCAAGCCCTGCATTGGGCTCCCCACTCAGTGGGGAATCTGCTCATCGCCCTCTGCCCCTCCCCCTGTGCACATTTTCTCTCTCTCTCTTAAATAAATTATCTTTAAAAAATTAAACAGGACTCAGAAAGGGTTGGTAACTTGCCCACAGTCATACAGCTCAGGACAGAGCTGGTGGCACTAGAACAAACCACCTGCTATTCAAGCGCATAGGCTTTCCAGTCCAACCAGCCATTCCTCTGGCCCAGCGGGGAGGATTCTCTTCTAGTTCCCAAACATCATGGTGCTGCTTTTCGAGAGGTGTGTTCTCTAGCCTGGTTCTTAATGACAGAGAGAAGTGCTTTACAACCGCATCCTTTTGGTGAAATTATTCAGATGCGGAAATGCTTTGAAAAAAGCCTGTTTGTGACTTTGATGTCTTTAGAGAAAGCACATGAGTGGGATCCAAGGGAGGGCCGGGCCCTTGCAGCTCCGTGCCAGCCCCGGCAGGCCAAGGAGAGAGCTATGCAGGCAGGCGCGCCCAGGTCTTCCTTCGTGATGACACTGTGTGCGCACAGCCGTCCGAGGCCCCAGCTGGGCCTTTGCAGGATGGAAAGCAGGTCTTGAGATCAGCAGAGAATGCATGCCTTCTTTGGGGAGTTCTCCATCTGGGCATGACAGAGTGTTCTGTTCTGTTTCACTGCAACAAGACCACATATTGATTCTGTTGGGTTTTTAGTTTTACCTACTTTTTAAAAGTGGATACTATTTACAGAGGGTTTCTTTTTTCCCTGGGATTGTTAATACACATTCATCACGGGGCATTAGAGAAAGTCCGAGGGAGAAAATGGGTCACTGTGGTCACAACTGATCTGCCTCTGAGGCTTTTCTCTGTGCACGTATGTGATCCCGAAACTGGACTCTGCGTGCTCGTTATTTTATTTTCTGCTGTGTTCTCAGTACATACATTAGTAAATATTTGAAAACAAGATTTCCAGGGCCAGTATGACCCATTTCTCCAGCAGAGGCCCTGGGGCTGTGGTTGCTGACGCGGCTGACACCGTGGTTACGGTTCTCTGCTCTCACTGATGCGGTCGGTCAGTGGCTTCCTGGAAATGGGAAGTAATGGTCCAGCTGTCTAAACCTTTAAACAAGCACAGAGCCATCCAAACGCTAGCTCTAAACTTATTGCAGTCAGGGATAGAGATTTTGAAAGCAGTTTTCTTTCTTTGCACCAAGGCAAATGTTTTTGCTGGTTTCCAAGGCAACAACATCCGAGCTGAGAGCTGTCAGTAACAAGCCATTTCCCAGGGGTGCCTGGGTGGCCCAGTCAGCTAAGCATCCTACTCTTGATCTCAGCTCAGCTCTTGATCTCAGGGTTGTAAGTTGGAGCCCCGCGTTGGGCTCCACACTGGGCATGGAGCCAATTTAATTAAGGAAAAAAAAAAGCCATTTCCCTGCCAAGCACCACAGGCTTAGTTAGAGGCCTGCCTAGCAGCCCCCTCTGTCTGCCAGGATCTGGTGTTACACGAAGCCCCCTCCACCCCTTCCCTGCTTGGAACTTCCCAGAGAGCAAGCAGGGTGAAGAAAGACTTGGCCTTTGCTTTTCTAAAGGCACCTCCACCCCCTGCCCTCCCCTCCCCTCCTCAGCCCATCCCCGCCACATCCTGCCCATCAGCCACAACAACCAGGATCTTTGAAAACCCAGCTCTTTATAGATCTTGGAAACTAGCCTTTTATCTGATACGTCATTTGCAAATATCTTCTCCCATTCTGTAGGTTGTCTTTGAGTTTTGTTGACTGTATCTTTTGCTGTGCAAAAGCTTCTTATCTTGATGAAGTCTCAATAGTTCATTTTTGCTTTTGTTTCTCTTGCCTTCTGGGATGTATCTTGCAAGAAGTTGCTGTGGCCAAGTTCACAAAGGGTGTTGCCTGTGTTCTCTAGAATTTTGATGGAATCTTGTCTCACATTTAGATCTTTCATCCATTTTGAGTTTATCTTTGTGTATGGTGAAAGAGAGTGGTCTAGTTTCATTCTTCTGCATGTGCATGTCCAGTTTTCCCAGCACCATTTATTGAAGAGACTGTCTTTCTTCTAGTAGATAGTCTTTCCTCCTTTGTAGAATATTAGCTGACCATAAAGTTGAGGGCCCATTTCTGGGTTCTCTATTCTGTTCCATTGATCTGTGTGTCTGTTTTTGTGCCAGTACCACACTGTCTTGATGACCACAGCTTTGTAGTACAACCTGAAATCTTTCATTGTGAAGCCCCCGGCTCTGGTTTTCTTTTTTAATATTCCCCTGGCTATTCAGGGTCTTATCTGATTCCACACAAATCTTAAAATGATTTGTTGCAACTCTCTGAAGAAAGTCCATGGTATTTTGATAGGGATTGTATTAAATGTGTAAATTGCCCTGGGTAACATTGACATTTTCACAATATTAATTCTTCCAACCCATGAGCATGGAATATTTTTCCATCTCTTTGTGTCTTCCTCAGTTTCTTTCAGAAATGTTCTGTAGTTTTTAGGGTATAGATCCTTTACATCTTTGGTTAGGTTTATTCCTAGGTACCTTCTGCTTTTGGGTGCAATTGTAAATGGGATTGACTCCTTAATTTCTCTTCCTTCAGTCTCAGTGTATAGAAATGCCACTGACTTCTGGGCATTGATTTTGTATCCTGCCACACTGCCAAACTGCTGTATGAGTTCTAGCAATCTTGGGGTGGAGTCTTTTGAGTTTTCTATGTAGAGTATCATGTCATCGGCGAAGAGGGAGAGTTTGGCTTCTTCTTTGCCAATTTGAATGCCTTTTATTTCTTTTTGTTGTCTGATTGCTGAGGCTAGGACTTCTAGTACTATGTTGGCAAATTCAACACAAATAAAAAATAAATTTATAAAAAAAAAGAGAGAGAGAAAGGAAGGAAGGAAGAAAGAAAAGAAAAGAAAAGAAAGAAAGAAAGAAAAGAAAGAAAAGAAAGAAAAAGAAAGAGAAAGAGAAAGAAAGAAAGAAAACAAGAAAACCCCAGAGCTCTGAGTGCAGCTTCGAGGCTCCGGGCTCTGGTGTGGAGTGCTTCCCTTTGCTGCAGGGAAGGGATAACAAGGGCACAGAGAGACACACCCCACCCTGCTATGCAGGGCTTCCCCTGGGGGGGCTGCCTGGACCAACTTCCTCACCAGCCTTTCCAACTTCCCTGGCAAGACAGCTTCTGCTGGCTTAATGCTTCCTGGCTTTAAGGCAGTTGGAACCTGGAAACATTCTAACACTTCATGAACATTGACAACTGATTGACTTTTTGACTCAGTGGATCCTCTTGCGTGATTTAGCTGTCTGTGAGCGGGAAGGGCACACGCAGAGCTGCAGCATTGGGCAAAAGCCTGCGTTGCTGTGAGAGGGACTGACCAGTCACGGGGGCCCACGCACATAGCAGGATGCCCTGAGCTATACAGACAGCTGACGGAGACCATCCCTGGGATTACATAGGTGAGCTTAAGAGGGGGAAGTAATCTCTCTTCACATTTGCTTTAAGCGCATAAAGGGACCCAAAAAGCAGATGACAGACCTCTTGAGGGCTGGGGACAAGGTTGGAAGAGAGACTTACCGCTATGTCCTGTTTTTAAATTTTCAACTGCATGCATGTGCTATCTGTTGATAAATAAAGCTTTAAAATGTCAAATCGAGAAAAAGAGGAAAAGTAAAATGTTTAGTTCCTAAAGCACTTCGGTGTCAGGCTTTGAGCTGGGTACTTAGACGTTATGTCCTCTGGTCCTCGGGCAGCCTGGCATAGCAGGCAGGGCGGGGTGCAGTGCAGGGTCAGCACCAGTGGCATCCAGAAATCTCTTATCACTTTCCCACATCACCTCCAAAAGGCTATTAAATCATGTAACACTTGGTTTTCCACAGATGCTAAAAAAGAAGATAGGTCTTTAAACTTAAAAGAGGTCCCCGTCGGACTGGTAGGAAGAGGCAGCTTTGAATCCCAGAAGACCCAGATCTAGCCTTGCGGCCAGCGTGGGACCACACACGTCCCTGTGTGTCCATGAGCCATGGTTCCTCTGAAGCAGCAGGGAGCAAAGGGAGGTTCTAGAAGGAGGGTGGCTCCCCGGGGCCCAGCTCCCCTCTCCCAGGAGGGGAGCCAGCCTGCTACCAAGTCTGCAGCTTTTAATGAAGTTTTAAAAAGCCCATGAGATTGGGCTATAAGATTGCTCTGAGAGGTTGGGGGCCTACAGGGTGAGTGGTGCATGTTGAGCCTCGAGTTCCTGGCCAAGCTGTGGACAGAGTTGGCCATTGGCCATGACCTGGGCATCCTCGCCGTGCCCAGTATCTCCCGCACTCGCTCTCAGGATGCCCAAGGGCCTGAGGGCACTGAATGTGTCCTGTGCACAGCAGACCTGCCCTACTACTCCTGTGTTGCAGTGCAAAATCTGAGACCCAGGTCTTGTGGGGCTAGTGGCAGACGCAGGTAAGCATGGAGGCGGGGGGAGTCCCTCACTCCCAGAGGAAAACCACTGTTCCCCAAGAGTTCACAAAAGTAAGTTGGACCGGGTTAGAAATTTAATGGAGCTGAGGGCCTGGCACCAGCTCCCCCGCGGGAGGACAGGAAACAGGACACCAGACAGGGGTCCCATAGGTGCAGGGGGTGGTTGTTGGGGTCCCCGCTGACCTAGCTGCCTTCTGGACACCAGAATCTGTGGTCAGCAGCCCCTGCTATAGCTCTTCCTTCAGAGAGACCCCAGCTTCAGGCCCCTAGAGCGAGGCTGGCCCTTGGGGAAGTCCCCTGGGGTCCAGTGGCTGATGTCTCCGTCCATGCCAGCCCCTGAGGGTTGCCCCGGGGGCATCAGCAGGACAGCAAGCCAGCTCACTTAGTCACCAGATTGTAAGCCACAGGATCACATCCTGGAAGTACCCTGGAATCCCCTAATTATTTTCAAGACATGATCATGGGGCCAGGCTTTTTTTTTTTTTTTTTTTTTTAGCATGACTATTTACTTCTTTTTAGGGAAAATCAGTATCTAAGAGCATACATTTTTCTGAATATATTTGAAAGTGGAGCCTGTTTGCATCCCCAGCTGATGATCACATGTTGAGCAAGCAGCCTTATACCAGTCACGTGGCGTGCACTCACATCCAATTGGCTTCCCCACCGTGGCACAGTGGCCAGGGACCCTGGCCCCAGAAGTACTGGTAGAGCTCCCGCAGTGACTGTCACCCCAGCCAGGGGAACATTGCCACCACAGGCCTTTGAGGACAGAGCCCGTGTCCCTTTGGCCTTTGTACCCTGGTACCTAGGGATTTGATACATCCTGTTACACTGACCGGAGATAAACGTCCACACGCGGCAGGAGTGGACTCCGAGCTGGAGGGGGTCTACTTGTTCTCCAGATGGGTGTTGGGAAGTCCAGCGGGTCCTGCCTGCTTCCTGCCGAGCAGGGCACACGGGCCAGGGACACTCGATTCCTGTTCCCTTCCTCACCTCCACCGTCAGGATCATCGGGGAGGCCACAGCGTGTGCGGAAACTGGCTGGGTGGCTGGGAGACTGGACTCCGTGTGAACAGGGCGGACACTGCCTTCTGTTTTTCTGTTTTCTCCTCAGACCTTGGCCTTGTAGGGATTTAAATATTAATGGGCTGTTGGCACTGAGCTGCAGGCCTCTCCTCTGGGCTCTCGGGTAACACAATCTGGCATTCATCGCTTCCAGCTCTGCTCCCTTTGCCGAGTCTCAGAAACGGGTCTTCCCTACCTGACCCTAGTGACCTGCAGTCCCCGTGCAAACCAGGCGTTTGGAATTTCCGGTTCTCTGAAGCCTAGTTCTAGAGAAGGGACCTCACTCTGGCTTCGTGTTGTGCTTCTGCTTCTCCTGCCCTCCCTCTGACTCTGGCATGTGACCTCGAGCTCTGTGCAGCCCCAGGGAGCAGCGCTGCACCTCAAGGCACAGAAACCAGGTCCCCTGGCAGGAGAGGAGATTCAGGTCTCGGGTTGCTGACTCTGCTGAGCAGAGACGGGGCTGGGAGAGCTGGCCCAGCCCGGTGGTGGTGGCAGGGGGTGGGGTGGGGGTCTCATTTTCATTCTCTGGACCTGGTGCCATTGGGTTCTGCAGAAGAGCTCACCCTCCCATCCATTACCACCCGACCCCTCCAGGAGGGCTATGGGAGAGGCCAAATAAGGCATCTGTTAAGTGCACACCTGTCCCTGCCTGGTGAGGTCTCCAGGGAGGGGCAGGTGCGGCAGCTGCAACCCCTTCCTGCTTGGGAGTCAGTCCCTCGTTCCCCCGGGAAAGGGCGCCTGCCCTGGTACCCTGGCTGGCTGTCAGCCTCCTACCTGTTGTGCTCCCGCTCCTCGTCCCCATGCCCCACCCTACCCCCCACCCATCCTCCAGAAGGTGAATCTGATCATGTCCCCAGGTTGCAGCCTTCTGGGCAGCTTCACATAAAACCCCAAGTCCTCACCTCCCAGGCCTGGTGGGCCACTGAGCCGCCTTCCCGGGCATGGCTTGTCCCCTCTGCTTCCTGCTCTCTCCCTGCCCCCAACGCAAGCTGTGAAAGCCGCCGGGACCTCGGTTTTGTTTGCCCTTTGCTGGGCAGTCAGTAGATGCTGGCCAGGCCTCCTGGGTTACTGCGTGAATACAGACTCCTCCCTCCTGCCAGCGTGAGCGAGTGACCGGGAGTGACCGTGTCCCAGGTAGATGTGTGGTTTTTCTGGAGAGTGCACGAGTCTGTTTATACTCTTAGGGTCTCTGCGATTGTTTCTACCCTCTGAGCTATTCCTGAGAGGAATCTGGCTTTAATTCTGAGAATTACATGAACCGGTTTCACATTGACATGCTGGGGTCGCACCTGGCATATGAGACGCTCGGAGGGCACAGGAACCTGTTAGGACCCCAGCAGCTCCCCCATCATTGGTGCTGGGAAATGACCCCTCTCCCTAACATGACTCCTCCTCCTGGCGCGCTGGGCCCAGGCAGCAGCACCCCCTAAAGCCTGGGGAGGGGTTATTCCCACAAAGGTGAGAGCAGTCGTCATCACTACTCATCACTACATCTGTCAGCCCATCTGTCAGCCCCGTCAGCCCCTTACAGGAATGTCAGGTTTTTCCTAGAGAATCTTAATGAGAAAAATCCATTATTTTAATCATATTATACACTAAATGATTTTCCCAAGGTTTTGAGTTAGAGTGACCAGTTTTGTGAGAAAAATACAGGAAATTGCACAAGAAGAAAAGCAGGGGCTTTCTAGAAGCTTTTGGTGGGGGTGCGGCACAGACTGGAGGACCCGTGACCCCGGGGCCCCCCCTATGGGGCCTGGCACAGGCAGCCTTGCCCTCCGCTCCTGGAAGTGGCCCGGGGGAAATAATGCTACACAAGCCTGGGGCCACATGAGCTGAGGGGCAGGCACTGCGGGCGGGGTGCCATGTTACCCCCTGTCCAGCAGCAGGGGGCTTCCACACAGTTCCTGACCCCCAACCCCGACCCGCAGTACCAGCAGGGTCTACACTCAGGCTGCCTGGCCCACACACCAGACACAGCAACTTTCCATTGAAACGAGTCAAATGGCATCTGGGCGGCTCAGTGGGTGAGCGTCTGCCTTCGGCTCAGGTCGAGGTCCCGGGGTCCTGGGATCAAGCCCCATGTCGGGCTCCCCGCTCAGCAGGAGCGTATTTGTCCTCCCTCTCCCCTGCTCATGCTCATGTTCTCTCTCTCTCTCTCTCTCTCTCAAATAAGGAAGGTCTTTTAAAAATTTTAAACAAATCAAAATCAAACCCAGTTGCTTTGTTGCCCTGGCCACCCAGTGTGCAGCAGTCACCTGCAGCTGCCATCAGCTCGGAGGCCGGGGTGTCCAGGTCGCAGCGTGCTCCCAGGGCAGCGCCGCAGTGGGCTGTCCGCCCTGCCACACTGCCTGACTGGTGAGAACGGCTTGGGCACGGTTGAAACACAGTGGCACAGAGAGTGCTGTCACCTGCTGCGTTTGCTTTATAGAAAAATAAGCCTGAGACAGATCTTCACAAGAGCATCGTGATTTCTTTCTTTGGCGTAATTACATGTTCCAAGCTAAATTGCAGTTCAAGGGAAGGTGAGAAAGCCTCCCTGTGATGACTGTGCTCATGTTGTTCCCCTCCTGGGAGCTTAGGTAACTGAAGCCATGGTCCCTGCCGGGAGAAGGGCCAGTTCCTCGTTTGCCCGGCGGCCCACGCCTCCTTCATGTCTTTGCAGGGAGGGAATGACCATGAGATCTTCACCGACCCGAGGACCGTGGGCTACACGGTGACAGCGCCTGAGGACACCCGCAGGATCTGCGAAGAGCTGTTCTCCTAACGGTCCCTCACCTGAGGGAGGGCAGGGCGTCCCACTGACGGGCCTGACGGGTCACGGGTGGCCACACTTAGGACCCCTCCCTCCCTCCCACACCCCTGGCCCACGCCAGGCCCTCCACACTGTCCTGACGGAGTGGCCTCCACCAGACTAGTCAAGAATGGCTCGAAGGAACACCTCCAACCAGATTTCATCCCCGCCCCTGAG
This sequence comes from Canis aureus, assembly GCF_053574225.1. Lineage (NCBI taxonomy): Eukaryota > Metazoa > Chordata > Mammalia > Carnivora > Canidae > Canis > Canis aureus. Next base: position 44,449,161 of record NC_135618.1, read on the forward strand.
GTCAGACCCTCCATACGTGCAATCACAGTACACACGGTTTTGGGGGAACTTTCCCCATTGTTCTAGAACGATACAGAAAGAGCAAATGTGCCCAGGCCCTCCCTCCTGGGTCTTGTGAAAAATGTAACAGGTATGAGTGCTTGGACCCCGCGTGTCAATACCAACAGAGGGATCTGGTATTGGGAAAGGACCAGCTGTTTACAGCCATCCCCCCCAGGACAGAGCTTCAAACCGCCTTGTGAAGTGAAGCTCCTGCCTGAGCATCCGCTTGGGGGACTTTGAAGCCCAGGGCACTGAGGCCACTGGCCAGCACTGAGCTCAGCAGTTGGTGGGACGCAGCCCACTGCTGGCCTGCCACACAGGTGAGCTCAGAAGTCACTACACCTGGGAGAGCCTGCTGGGTCTCCGACCGTCGCCATGGGAGCCCGTGGCCACCAACAGCCAGGTGGGGAATGGGCAAGCGGCCCTGCCCCTGGATGCCCTGCCCCTGCCCTGGCGGCCTCCCCGGGGGCCCGACCTCGCATGTCTCAGGGATCTCGTCAGAGCCTTGGTGCTTAAGAGCAGAGGAGCCACACTGGCTCTGCACATCGTTGCCTGAACCAGTGTGTCTGCCCCAGCCTCCCCCGGGCTTGGACCGGAGAAGCGGGGCGGTGGCTGCGCCTGCGACCCTCACTCCAGCTTGGAGGTCAGCCAGGGCCCCTGTGGCCGGAAGGCAGCTCCAGGGTCCCGAGGAAGAGCACTTTCCAAGGAAACGGTTCACAGAGCGCTTTTCTGAATCTGGACCCGTCAGGACCCACAAACCCTCAGTCCACTCCAGCCCCAGCACGGCCTCCGCTCCGGGCTGGCTGACCTGCTGGGGTCTGCACCCCCGCCGCCCCACCCCCACCCTCACCCCACTGGGTGCTTCCATCTCCGCGTCAGCTGGCTCCCCCAAGCTTATGTTAGCGTGGGGTCCCGTGGGGGGAGGTGTACATTGCTCAGTGGTTCCCAGGACGCGGCCACCCAGTGGTACCTTTTCTCCTTGAATTTCACAAATGATACTGTAATGACCTTTCCCGATGAAAAGCAGCAAATTAAAGTGATTTTATTGTTTCCTAGTTCTCATTCTGATGACTTTTTCCTTCTGTGACCATCTTGTGAATGGGGACGTAGACGGTCAGCTGTGCTATCTCCTCAGATTCTGGAAGGAAAACCCAGCCCTTGCAGATCCGAAGGCCTCTGCTTCGGACACTCTGGTGTTCCTGGGGTTTCTGCAGCAGTGGGCTCTGCTCCTCCCGGCTGGCACAGCTCCTCGCCTTCCTGTCCACGGGGTAAGATCCACCCCTCCCCCAGAGTCTCCTTGTTACAGCAAAACAAGACCACGGAGTCTTACTCCCACTTGCCCTAAGCTTTGTAACTGGAGATGGCCCTGCCTGGGCTGCCCCACGCAGGTGCCCGAGGTGGCCTGGCTGGGCCCATCCCTCCCCGGGTTTCCATGGTGGCTGCCTGCAGACACTCAGCGGCCCACCCCCGGAGGGAGCCCCTCTCACCATCCCTGGGGCCGCCCTCCATGCTGCCAGAATTTCCTCAACCTGCCCCCACCTGCCTCCGTCCCTGCGTCCCGGCCTCGGCTTCCCCAGCCACCTGCCCGTTCCTCTCTCCTCGGGTCTAACCTAACCCCCACCCAGGGCCTCCCCTTAGCCAGGCTCTGCAGCCCCACACACACTGGTTCTGGGGGCGCAGATCCCGGCTCTGCAGCTGACCAGCTCGTGACTCTGAGGGACTCAGGACGGGTTCATCCCGGCCCATTGGCTCCTCTGCCCCCACCTCACAGGTAACCTGAGCGGGCTCCCTCCAGCCAGACTGGCACTAACAGCACCAACCCCCAGGACGGCTGGGGGGTGGAGGGGAAGCCAGTCCCTCAGCTTCTGCTCCCCTGCTCCCCTGGCACAGATGCCACGAGCAGTTTCAACACAGTAGCTAAGCATTGAGCAAGAGAGAAGCAGAGGTTGGCCCTGAGCGGCCCTGCCCCGCCCCAGGCTCCTGGAGGGAGAAGCCCCCAGGGAGTCCCTCCTGCGCTCCTGAGGGAGGGGAGAGGGAAGAAATGGGGTGACTCAGGATCTGCAGGACACTGCCAGGTGTCTCCTCCAGAGGACAGTGGGGCGGGTTTGGGTGAGGCAGAGGTAGCCTTGAATCACTTCCTCTCCCAGGGCTTTCTCCCCACCTCCCTCCCAGCTCCTTGACCTAGGCCCCATCAGGCCACTCGGGGCGGGCAGCCAGGCCCCCAGGCTCCCTCCCGCAGCCGCCCCACCCTTCACTCTTCACTGGAGCTGGATTCCCACACCTGCAGGTCTGGGCACTGCCTTCAACAAATCCCCTCACCCTGAAGAAATGCCCACTTCACCTTCTCCCTAAACAGGTTCAAGGGCCTGGTTGTAATTTTTCCTAATACGCCTTGAAAATCAGCACTGCAGTGAAAATACTCACCTCTGCACCCCCAGAAATCATCTGTCCTCGGTTGGGAGACACTGGCTGGGGGGGAACGTTCCCAGCCTGACCCAGAGCAGCCCTGCCCTGCACCTCCCCGCTGCGTTCCTGGACACCCAGACCTCCTGCTGCCAAACTGCCCTTCTCTGGCCTTCTCTGGCCCGCCCTGGCCGTCGCCCTCACGGCTCAGGCTCACACGTTCCAGTGCAGATGGGGCATCCGTCCACAACTGCCGGAGTAAGTAGACTTTGTCATCACCAAGCCCGACCCTACAGCTAAGCTGCCCAATGCCTGAGAATGATGATTAAGGGGAAAGGGATGATCCCACTCGCTTATTCACCACCCAAAAAAACCAGCCCGTGGAGCGGAATGACACAGAGGATGACTGTGCCTGTGTCCGCCCCCGTTCGGGGAGACGCCCTTACCTGCTGGCTTGAAGCCGCGGTCAGCCTCGACCTTCACAAACAACACAGCCTTGCACAAAACACACTTTATTGAGAAAAGGGCGGCTGGTGGGAGGAAAGATGTGCATGGAATCCTGGATGCCATTCCCAGCTCTGTCACCAACATCAGACGTCCTCCCAGAGCCTCGAGGAGCTTCTGTAAATGGAGACTCTCGTGTTGGAGCAGGGAGGGGTCTCGCAGAGCCCCCACTGTGTGCCAAGGCCAGGACCAGGTCACGGAGACCTCCAGGGGCCCAGAAGGGGGCAGGGGCACGAGAGGCCAGGAGGAAGCTGACCAACTGCTTGCTTCACTGCACAACACACTCAACCATGTATCTTTTTAAAACTCACTAGTCAGCAAACTAGTTCTACCTTCTGACCCTTTCCAAGGGATGCCGTTCCCAGACCGAAAGACCAGTCCACAGCCTGGGACACCTGATGAGGACCTTACCACCTCCCACCATCCCCTGGCCTGCCCCCGCGTGCAACATCCCCGTCTGCCCCGAAGCCAGCTTTAAAGCTGACAAGTGGATTCTGGACTACACATATTTCAAAAGATTATTACCCAGCTATTTCTATTTTTAAATCACAACTAACACCAAACCACCAAAAAGAAACTCCTAAGGATGTGATTTGGGAGAAATATCTACAAAGGTTTGAAATGTCGGCAGCGGAGTGCACACAGGGCTGGCTCTGGCTGAGAGCCTTAGTTATGGAAAAAGGAAAGAAAAAAAAAATCCCAAGGAAAGAAAAAAAAAAAAATCCCAAGCACTTCTTAACACCAGTTTTCAAGAAAAACCCATCACGGAAGGTGCATTTCTCCAACTTTTGAGAGGACCAGCCCTGCCCAGAAGCAAGCTGCTGACTCCCTTCTGGATGAATCTGGACAAAGGTCTGATTTTAAACAGAGACCCTCCCCCTTCTCCCACCCGCACCCACCACCTAAAGGCCAGGATATGAAATCCTCCCGAGTGATGACCACTCCTCCAGAGGGCAGAGGGAGACCAGCTTCTAGGAGAGGAAGCGGCTGAGCACGGCGTGGCCAGGGGGAGGGCTCCGGGCCGTGGAGAGAAACTTTTCCCCAGATGCCCAGTAGTGACGCTTCCACTTGCAAAGGCACCAAAGCACCCCTCCCCCGCCTCCCGCTCCCTGGCCCCAAGGAAGCAGTAGAGGAGCATCAGGAGAGCCTGGGGCAGGGCCAAGGAGAGGGACCAGGAGGGCGGACCCATGGGTAAGAAAGCCTCCCAGGAAATGGGCAAGGCCCCTGTCAGCCCCGGATGGACTGGACCCGGGGATTCTGAGTCTCCAGTCCAGGGGCTCAGAGGACTCTGTGGGCTGGGGAAGCGCCGCCTGACCCCACCCCCTGGGCTGGGGTGAGACCCTCCACTCAGCCACCAGCGGTCGCCCCTCCGTTTTCCATGCTTTTAATGCTTTTCAGATGGTGAGAGGCTGTCGTCATGGTCAGAGGCTGTGCTGGTGGCTGAGAGCACCCCCGGGCCTGCCCCCCACGCTCCTTCCTCCAGGAGATACTTGAAAGGGACCATGTTCCCCCTTTTGAAGCCCCATCTCAAACGGCAGGTCAGCATCTCCAGTTTGGTCCTGCCTCCTCCTCCCCCCAGTCACCCACAAGGCCAGGAGAAAGGGGCGCTTCCGGCATCCCCTAGGAGCTGACGACATGGCCGGACCAGGTCTCGTGCTTGGTGCCCGGGGCTAGATGGGTGATGACCACCTCGACGGCCTGCAGCTTCTCATTCTTGGGAGGGATGGAGCACATCTTATAGGTGACCTCGTCGCCTTCCACGGGGACGTACTCCCCTTCCACGCTGCAGGGGTGGGGAGACCGCACTCAGCACGCAGAAAGGCCCCGCATGCCACACCCAGGACCCCTGCCCCTGCGGGGCAGAGGGCCACCCTTCCAGGGGAACCCTGCCCCCTGCCCTGCCACCAGAGGGAGCCACCATATTTCAGTGGCGACGTCACCCCTGGATATCACCCCTGGCCATCACCCCTGGCCTCCCCGACGTCATCCCTGGATGTCACCTCTGGACGTCACCCCTGGCCTCCCTGACACTGAGGCCGAGAGCAGACTCAGCCTACGCAGGTGCTCACACTCTGTCAAATGTAGGCGCCGTGGGCCTGGGGACAGAGAGCCTATCTGGGCCAGAGAGGAAGACGAGGAGGCCATCACGTCACAGGTGAGAGCTGGCACGGCCAGTTTCCAAAGCACCTGCGGCACACCCACCCCGGTCCCAGGAGCCCCCAGAAACCCAGATGCGTGCACCTCTGCCCGCCCCCGCCGCCGATCCCCTGGATACTCAGCAAACCTGCAGGGAGGTCCCTCTGTGCTTACAGCTAGGTCCACAAAGGGTCCAGGGAGATTCCTGGACTTACTACAGGCACGAGCCACCATCTCGCCCAAGGCCATGTGGTGCCCATCAGGCTGCCCACCCCCCCGGGGCGCCTCCACGAGGAAACCTCCCTTAGCTCTTGGAACTGGTCTGTCTGGATGAAGAGTCACATAGCAAATGGTGCTCCCCTTTGGTCCCCAGGGAGCTCAGGGAAACACCTGCTGCCCACTTCTGGCAGTGGAACCAGACATCCCTGAATCTCCACCTCTGATTGGCTCCCCGCCCCCACGTTTTCCCTACTAACCCATTTTTGCGCAGTGCGCCGTGCACATTCTTGTAAACCACTACACATCCTTTCTGGAAAGACGCAAGTACATCCACACGTGCGCTCGTACACACAGCAAATGCACCGCGTTGGCACCTTCCTCGAGTGTGCACCATAGAAGGGCTGGTGCAGTGCCCGATGTGTAAGAACGCGGGGGGGGCGGGGGGGCTCTGGAAGGGCTCATTCGCCCATCCCAACGTACACCTGTGACAGTCCCCTACCTGTCTGCAAAAATGTGGCTTGTACGTATCGCCTGGCCTGCTGCGTGGGGTAGGGCTCAGGCTGCCACGGACTGAAAGCTCGGGGGAGGTGGGGGGGGTGCGAGAGGCCAAAAAAGGGGGCAGGGGTAAGGGGGTGCCAGATTAGGCCCCACACATCTGAGGGCGGGACTGAGGCACAGGCTGCTGGCCGCATTCCAGCCCCAAGGCCTCCGATGTGTGGGCCCCACCCTGGGCCTCCCAAGGGTTTCCACACAGGAAGGAAGGGCGTCAGGGAGCCAGCGCCAGGGGACGGTCCAGCTCCACACTTCCTTCCTGGAGCACAGGGGTCGCACAGCCCCCGGCCTCAGCAAGCGGTCCCCCAGGTGAGCAGACCAGACCCAGGCCAAACGCAGCTCCCAGGGGCGCCCGCCCACCCCACCCACCTCAGACCCATCCCAGGGGTTCTCCACGCTCTCTCCAGCTTGCTCTCTCCCCCACCAGCACCTGTGCACCTACGCCTGCACGCACAGCCTCCCCCACCCAGCACCTGTGCACCTACACCTGCACGCACAGCCTCCCCCACCCAGCACCTGTGCACCTACGCCTGCACGCACAGCCTCCCCCACCCAGCACCTGTGCACCTACGCCTGCACGCACAGCCTCCCCCACCCAGCACCTGTGCACCTACGCTTGCACGCACAGCCTCCCCCAGCACCTGTGCACCTACGCCTGCACGCACAGCCTCCCCCACCCAGCACCTGTGCACCTATGCCTGCATGCACAGCCTCCCATACACGCAGTCCCACACCCTCACATGCAGCGCCCACCAAATCCCGCCCTCCCCCTGCCTCCTCGGGGCCTAGGCAGCACCTGCCCCAAGCCACCCAAACCACCCCTGACTCACTCGGAAATGTGCAGGAAGATGTCGGGGCCGCCATCGGCCGGGGTAATGAAGCCGTGGCCCTTGGAGCGACAGAAGCATTTGCAGACTCCTTTGTAGACAGGACCTTGAGAAGCCCGCACCGTCCTGACAGAGATGGGCAGAGTGAGATGGGGGGACCACCACCAGCCCTCCAAAACAGCCACCCACTCTTCTGGGGCCCACCCAGCTCATCCCTGAACACTCCCCCAAAAAGCTGTGCCCCAGCCCATAGCCAAGGCCACAATGTACAGCCATGCAGGTTGTGCACTGCACAACTCTGGGAGCCATTCACGCAGACTCTAATACGAGTGATCCTGATGACCCTGGCAAATTTTCTCAGGCCTCAGTTTTTCCATCTGGACAGGGGGTTAGACCAAAAGCTCTCTGAGCATCCCTCAAAGGATTAGTCATTAATTAACTGCTCCTGGGGCCCGAGATCTGGATCCGCCAGGCACCGTGCACGTCCTCTGCAGCTCTACGGCCAACCTGCTACTGTCCCCATTTTGCAGGTCAGGAAGTTAAGGTCCCACAAAGGAAGAGGCTTGTGTATGGTTAAAACTCAACGATTTAAGATCCCCCTGGTTTCCTGTGTGTCACTACTGCGGCCTGGGGCAGGCTCAGGGGCCCGTGGCAGTGCCCCGCGGAGTTTACAGGGTGCCTTCCCAGTCTCACCATTGCTCCTTCCACCCAACCTGTTTCCCCGTGTGACAGATGGGACCACTGAGGCACAGCGGTGGCCAGACATAATGGCTCTGGGCAGCTGACCCATCTCAGGAAGATCTCCCACGCTAGACCGAGACTCACGCTGAGAAGGTCCTGGTCCGGCGGGTGGGCAATGGGCTTGGGACCACGTTGCCCCGAAGAGGGGACGGTGACCGATCTCGGGACTGCTGGGTGTCCAGTAGCCCGACTGAAGTCTGGTGGGTGGGGGGCTGTGGCGGCGGAGGCGGCTCAGATGACATGGCTAACCTAGGGGGAGACGGGGGACTCTCAGGGGCTAACGCCTTGCCAGGAGGGCCCCAGGGACACCCCCACCTGACACCGATTGCTCTGGGCTGGGGAGTGCAGGCGCCAGGCTGGCCTGGCCCCTGCAGCAACCGTGGACCCCCGTGCCACCAGCCTGCCGGGAAATGCCTGCCTGCCCGGTGACAGGGGCGCCATCCGTCCCCTCTACGTCCCCAGCGCGCAGCGCAGACCCTGGCCCACTCGGGGCTCTCGGTACCCGCGAAGCGGAAGGAGGGAGGCAGGGCAGGCTTGAGCGGCAGCCAAGTCACCCTCCAGCCACTCACCACCTGACCCGTGCAGGGCCGGGGGGGCGGGCAGAGGGAACGGCTCGCGGGGTCCCTCCAAGAAACCCCGGACCCAGCCGGGGAGCCACTGGCCCCAGGTCCATGCCTAGGGGCTGCCACGAGCCTGTACCAGGACAGCGAGCCTGAGGGACCCAAGGCGGCGGGCGCCACCGGCCGCTGGGGACTCCAGTTCCCTGGGTGACCCCCCGTGCATCAGGCGGGGGTGGGGGCACAGGGGGCTCCACAGCTGCTCCCTGCTCTGGCAGCCTCGCCAACAGCAGGACGTCGCCCCGCACTGAACACGTGACCACCAGGTAGCTGCTCCTGCTGGGCCTTGGCTCCAGCTCCCGGGAAAAGGCCCAGCGCAGGAGCCGGGGGGCCGGCGTAAGGCCCTGTCCTCTCAGGGACCAACTCCCCACCTGCAAAGTGGGGAGCTGAGTGCACGCCTCGGCCCATGCGGGGACCCCGGGGGTAGCCCTGGGCTCACCCTCGGCCCGTGCGGGGACCCCACCCCTGGGCTCACCCTCAGCCCTGCACAGGGACCCGGGGACAGCCCTGGGCTCACCCTCAGCCCCACGCAGGGACCCAGGGACAGCCCCGGGCTCACCCTCAGCCCCACGCGGGGACCCGGGGACAGCCCTGGGCTCACCCTCAGCCCCGCATGGGGACCCGGGGACAGCCCTGGGCTCACCCTGGGCCCACGCAGAGCGAGGGGCACCACAGGCAGCCCTGCCAGTTCTGGGCCGCCTGTGGGGTTTTCAAATTTAAAACAGGGGTTTGGGACCCCCAGGTGGCTCAGGGCATGACCCCAGGGTCCTGGAATCGAGTTCCGCATCAGGATCCCCGCAGGGAGCCTGCTTCTCCCTCTGCCTGTGTCTCTGAGTCCCATGAATACATAAAATCTTAAAAACCGACGCAGCTCTCTCAGACCCGGCCTTCCAGCTGCTCTTGGAAACCGCCTGAAGCTCTGACGACCCTGAGCCCCGTCTGCCACCCGGTTCCATCACCTGGAGCGACCCCCCACCCCTGCCCCGGGGCCCCCCACTCCCCCATCCGGCCCTGGGTCTGTCCCGCTAGGAAGGGAGGGGGCCGCGGGCCCTCCAACGCCAGGGACACAGCTACCTCCTGACCCTTCTCTCCGCTGCAGCCGTGGCCAGGGAGGACCAGGGAGCCCCCACCTCACAAAGAGCCCGGCCGCGGGTGGGGGCCAGGCCTCCAGCGTGACCCAGCAGCGCAGGTCATAGAGTCCCGGAATGTTCTGACGCTCGGGGTTCCGCGGGGGCCCCCACCGGTGCCGTCCACACCCCCCAGGCCGTCCTCAGCAGCCGGGCACGCCTGGCCTCACGCCACCCGGGACACCGAAACCACATAACACACGCTAAGCCCTCAGCCTGTACCTGGCACACGGGAACAGCAACTGTCCTCGTAAGGTCACTCCGCAACAGGTGGCTGGTGCCGAGGGCCCCGCTCACGGCACGAGACACACGGCACGAATCTGGAGCCAGGGAATAAACAGCCAAATAAGTAAATAAATACAATCGTCACGGGTCCCCCAAAGGGCCGGTAAGAAACAGGAGGTGGAGGGTGACAGACAGGAGAGGCTGGTCCAGTGGGGCGCACGCTGGGCCCCGAACGGTGAGAATCCACCGTTTCAAAACCAGGGAGGCTCTTCCAGGGAGGGGCGCAGCCCGTGCAAAGACCCTGGGGTCGGAAGGGCCCGGGTGTGGCTGCGGGCCAGCGAGGCGGCAGTGTGGCAGGGCCCAGGGACGGGACACCAGCATGGGCACCAACAGCATCGTGTGCGCCCACAGTCTCCATGCCCGTCTGGCCATCTGTCTGTCCCGTGCCCCTTACCATGCCCACCTTCCCCTGAATCAATGGAACAGGCCCAAACTGGGGGCCCCCTTCTCTCCAGCCCAGCATCCCTGAATCCCCAAGTGCGCCCAACCCTCACAGGTGCCAAAGGGAGCGCCTGGCCTCAGGGCTGGGCCACCTGAGGGCAGCCTAGGGTCCCTCCGAGTCCAGCCCTGGGGCTGGTGGACAGCGGGGTTCCCATTGGAACCAGGGGCGTCGGCTGGCAGCCACCGGGCACTCCGTGTCCGGCAGGGGAAGGTGACCGCCGCGCTCCCTGGGCACTGCCAGAAACTGGGGCGTGGAGGCCACCACCGGCTGGGGTGGGGGGACACGGGGAGGCCCTGGGACACCTCAGCCCATCTGAGGGGAGGGAAGGGCAGCTGGGGCAGCTGGGCAGGCCTGGCCGGGGGCCACCCCGCCCCCCGGGGGCCGCAGGGGACAGACGTGAATGGCCTCTGTGTGGGGGAGGCCGGGGCAGAGTCCAGCTGTAAGGAAAACAGCTGGGGGAGGGGGCAGCCTGTCACCGGGAGCCAACCCCGCAGCAGCTGCTGCCTCCCTCCCCCACCTCTCCCACCCCCCACCCCCTGCCCTGTGCAGACAGGGAGGGGCCTGCAGAGGGCCCCCCACCCCCCCCATAGGGAGAGGCCTGCAGAGGGTCCCCCACCCCACCCACAGATGAGGAGGGGCCTACAGAGGGCCCCCACCCCCCCCAGACTCCCACCCACCCCACAGACAGGGAGAGGGTTACAAAGGGCCCCCTACAGCCCCCAGATAGGGAGAGGGTTCCCCCACCCCCCAGACGAGGAGAGGGTTACAGAGGGCCCCCCATCCCACCCCACAGACGGGGAGAGGGTTACAGAGGGCCCCCTACCACCCCCAGATGGGGAGAGAGCCCCCTACCCCCCCAGATAGGGAGGGGCCTACAGAGGGCCCCCCATCCCACCCCTAAGAGACCAACCCCAACAACTGCTCTCCCAGGTGGCCAGACTCGGAGGAGGCAAGGCCCACCCTCTGGGACACCCCCCCCCTCCAGGGCACACAGGTGCCTGAAGCCCAGAGCCCACCTGGACCCAATGTCCCCAGTGTCCCAGTCGGCGCCCACCCCGCGTGGGCCTGTCACTGGCTGTGTGAGGCCAGGTGGGGCCATGTCTGTCCCGCAGGCACACGTCCCCCCCCACTTCCCCCCCCTCCCCCCGATCGGCCACCAGCTCGGCCACCCGAGGACTCTGTCCCGCGTGGGCCCCGGGCGCACAGGAAGCGGACCCGCAGTCAGCAAACCCCTGCCCTCAGGAGCTCAGGCCTGGGCCGGACACCCCCAAGCTCAGTGTCCTGGAGCCAGCACCTCACCCACCTCTGTTCGACCCCACTTCACTGATGGGAATACTGAGGCGCAAAGGGTCCAGTCACCTGGGTCCCCCAGCCGGCAGGGACCTGGGGAGGCTGCATGGAACTGGGGAAACAGTCCAGAGAAAAAGCAAGGGGGGGAGGGAGCGTGGGTGAGCAGCTGCATTTCCAAAGCAGGGGTCTGAGCAGGGGGTTGGGGGGGTCGGGGTGGGGGCAGGCTCCCTTCCCTCACTCAGCTCCCACCCCAGGTTGTACCCGGAGCCCAGGGCCAGGGCAGGGGGACCCAAGGTCTAGAGTGTGGGAGCCAGGAAACCACCCCCACCCCACTGCCCTGGGGGAGGGGTGTGTCTGCAGGGCCTCCTGGGAGAGGGGGAGGTGGGGGCCTCAACCCAAAATAGCCTGTGAAATTTTCCACAGGCCACTGGTCCTCCCATCAGGGTCTCAGAGTCCAGCCAGGCACCAGGCTCTGGCCCTCCCAACCCCTCCTCTCAGCCGACCCACCTATCTGGGGACTCCGGACACCCCTGCGGGCCCCGTTAGCCCCCATCTCCTGCCCTGAGAACCCACCAACCATATCAAGGAGCAATCAGTCTCCAGCCAGGAGACTGGGAGTCTCCACCCCAGAGAGGGGAGCCTTGGCAGGGTTCTCACTCATTGACACTTTAGTGAGAAAAAGTTTGCCCTTTACTTCTCAAGGCTCCATTCTGGGTAGCTCTCACACCTCTCCTGGAGGGCAGGCAGATGGGGGGGTGGGGGGAGCTAGGGGAACAAGAAGTGGGGTTCAATCACGTTGGGTGCTTGGCAAGGCCAGTCCACTCCAAGCCTAGGCTGGAAACTGGGGATGTCTGGGCTTTGCGTGGGTTTCTGGCTGGGGAAAGCCTGGGCTGGGCATTGTGTGGGGGCATTTCCCAGCTGCAGGGCCAGGCCACTGTTGGTGGCACGTGGGGATGGCTCCCGAGGGGCCCACACAAGAGGGGACGGGGCGCCGGAGAGCCCCCCTCCCCCGCGGTCAGGAAAGGGGACAACAGTGAGGCTGCGCTCCTCATTCACCGGATGTCCAGCGCCCACCACCCACCAACTTCCATGTCAGGCTCTACGCTGGGCATTCACTCTAGATTCATCCCCTAGATGGTTTACAGGTGTGGAAACTAAGGCACAGAGAGGGTCTCACACTTTAGTGTGCCCTCGAGTCTGTGCCGATGGTGGGAAGCCGCACATCTGATTCCGAAGGACAGGAATGGGATTGTGTGGCTCTAAGGCGCTGCCACCAGGGAGGGAGGGAGGGAGGGAGGCAGCTGCTGCTGGGCCCTGGTCCCCGTCCCTGATCCCCGGACACCCAGCGGCACCAGAGTGGGCTGGGTGCGACCTGCCCACGTCCACAGCCAGCAGGTGGCAGGGCCGGGGCTGAAACCCCGAGTGAGAGGGTGGAAGGGAAATGGGGGGGGGACACAGGGGTGAGGCTCTGCATGAGTCACCAAGTTACCCCAGGGCACCCGGGATTCCTCCTTTGTAAACTGAGTCTGAGACTTGCTGCCTCCCTTCCCACCTTCCGCCCAGCTGGGCCCCAGCCTGGCACAAGGGAGGGCTGGCGACCGCGGCCACGGGACAGCGGGGTCCCAGGAAGCAAGAGGCCCCAGGAGGGGACCCGAGGCAGCCACCTCCCCCCTCCATTGTTCAGGAGAGGACGGAGGGGAGGCTGGGGAGGGGCAGGGGAGGCCGGGGAGGGGCGCGGAGGGCGAGCGCCAGCCACCGCCGCCAGCCACCGCCCCGGAGCAGCACAACAAGGGGGTGGTCAGATGAGGCCGAGCCCAGCCAGGAAGTGCCCCCCCAGCTCCCCCAGAGTGCCGGGCGGAGGCCGGAAACCTCTGGGCTCCCGCGTGGCCTCCGGACCCCCCCTTCTGCCCCCTGCACCCCGACCCCCCCACCCCCACCGGCTAGGACCAGCCCCACGGACAGAGAAGGTCCCCCAGCACCAGCCCCCGCCCTGCCCACCCGGAGCCAGCAGTCCGCCTGCACCCCATCACCCCCAGGTCACACACCCCTAAGCGCACCCCCGCCTCCATCCCCCGGGAGCTTGGGCGGCTTCAGGCCCGGGCTGGGCTCCTGCTCCCCCCATGACCCCGTGCCAGCGACCTCCGCGCTGCACGCCTGTTTCCTCATTTGTCACCTGGGACAGTAATGCAGCTCCCAGGCCCCCGGACGCCAGGCAGACGGCGCCGGCTACAAAGGGCCCGGCGACAATACCCCGGCCCCCGGGGGTGGAATTGTCCGGCATGGGGCGATCCAGGATAATCCCTGCCATTGCTGTCCTTGCTGATGGGACACAAACCAAAAGCCCTGACTTGGTCACTTTGCGGGACAAAGAAACACGGCTCCCCTCCCTGGAGGAACCCACCCTCCGTGGTGACCCGGGGCGAGGGGAGGCTGCGTGGGGTCTGAAAAGGGTCCCTTCTGGGGGTGGGGAGGGGTCATTCCTGGCAGAGGCACCTGCCGGTGCCAAGGCCCAGGGGCAGGAAGGAGGCTGCGGGCCGGGGAGGATAACAGAAAGCCCTGTGCACAAGTTTGGGGCTCAGGCAGCCAGCGGACGGTTTAAAGGCGGCGGTTGATCTGAACCGGTTGTTTTTACGCGTTGCCTCTGGCTTCGGAGCGGCGAGGGCTGGGGCGGGGCTGGGGGGACAGGGCTGGGGGCGCAGACACAGAAAGACCAAAAAAAGGCCAGTAAATCCACGACAGCCGCCAACGTTTCTCCCGGGACTGGGCGAGCCTGCTGCTTGTATTCTCTCTCGCCCCGTAGCGACTGGAGTTGCAGCACGAGTGTGCAAGTGGGGAAACTGAGGCTCCTATGCGGCAGGGAGGCACGTCCAGCGACGGGACCGGGGGCCCTGGCTGGGCTCGGCGGATCCCCGCGCCCCCCTCACCCCCCCACCCACCGCACCCCAGACACACATCCCCTCCGGCCCCAGAGAAGAAAAAGAAAAAAAAGAAGAAAAACCAAACAGCCTTGCATTTCCGGCCTGCAGCCGGGGTCGCCGGCGGGGCGCGGGGCAGGTCTGCGGCTCCGCCCAGGCCCCCCGCGCGCGCCGCCCCCACGGCGCCCCCGCCCGCGCGCCCCCCCACGGCGCCCCAGGTCCCGCGCGGGAGGGCACCGCGGCGGCCTAGAGCCCCGGCCCGGAGCCCCGCGCCTGCACCCGGGCCGGCCTCGGGGGCGGCGCACGGAGGCCGAGGCCCAGTCCCGGCGGCTCCCGCCGCCCCGGGGCGCGCACCCCGCCCCCCCGAGGGCGCCCCGAGAAGCTGCCTACCCGCGCCCCGCGCCCCGCGGCGACCCGCTCGCTCCGCCAGCTGCTCGGCTCCGACTGCGCGGGCGGAGGGGCCTGGGGGCGTGGCCGGGGGCGTGGCCGGGGGCGTGGCCGGGGTCTGGGCCACGCCCCCGCGAGCTCCCGGCCAATGGGGCGGCGGGGCGGAGAGCCGGCGGGGGGCGGGGCGGGGCGGGGCGGGGCGGGGCGCGCGGGGGCAGCCCGACCCGAGCTTTGTGTCCGCGCGCGGGCCGCGGGGCTGGCGGGGGAGCGCGCACGGTCCCCCCCGCCCGCTGCAGCCGGAGTCCGGAGGCCCGGGGCACCGAGCACAGGGAACCTGGAGCAGGAACGGGAGCAGGTGGAGGGAGCGGCTTCCACCTGGGCGCCCGCCTTCAGCCCAGGGCGTGATCCCGGGGTCTCGGGATCGAGCCCCGCATGGAGTGGAGCCTGCTTCTCCCCCCTCTGCCTCTCTCTCCCTGTGTGTCTCTCAAGAATAAATAAATAAAATCGTAAAGGAGGAAAAAAAAAAAGAGGGAAAGCTATTGGTTTGTTCTGTTTTATTCTTAACGTGCACCCCCCTCCTAGAGTACTGGAGTCCCCTGTCTTATGCAGGCAAAGGACAAGACTCTCAGGTTCCAGGATAGGAAACTGAGGCACAGAGAGAGGTGACGGTCACCCCCCACCCGCCGCCACCTGGTCACACTGAGTCGCAGCACGGGGGTGGTGGGGGGACCCCCTAAAAGGGAGCCCAGCCCTGGAAGGAGGCTCCGGTTGGTGGAAGGGGGGAGGAATCCCGACGCTGTCCTGGCACTAGGAGGGGAGGTGGCACTCGGGTGCCTGCCTCTCAGTCTCTCCCTCCCTTGCCCACAAAGAAGAGACCACTGGGGACGCCGCAAGAAGACAGCTGTCCCCCAGCCAGGAGGAGGGGCCTCCACCAGGACACCAATTGCTGGCACCTTCATCTGGAACTTTCCATACGCCAGAGCTGTGAGAGGTCGGTTTCTGTGGCATGTGCCACCCAGCGTCTGTGGTGTTCGGCCTTCCTCTTCCTTCGCCACAACTAGCCATAGGCTCGGAGAACTTCACACCCAAATTTGGTGCAGTTCTGGTCTTCAGTCATTTGCTGCGTGTGTTGTCCGCCCCCAGGCTCTGTTTGGGGTGCGGAGAGCATCCAGAAGCAAAAAGTGCTCACCCAGTACCCACCCAGGAGGAGTCACCTCCCGGTGAGACAGCAGGTGAGACAGCAGGCCAGGGGGGTGAATAAGGAGGGCCAGCTGGGGGGGCTGGATAAGCCTCTGTGGCTCAGCGAGTGCCCTGCCCTCGGCCCTGTCAGATAAGATAGGTCCCAGGGAGGTGTTCTCTCTCCCAAATTGTCACGGCGTGAGCCTCCTGCAGCCCGAGACATCAGGCCACCATCTGATGACACTGGCCCAGTGGCCAGACTTGAGCCAGCCGCCGATGAGGAGATCCGGCCTAACTTTTCTGATAAAGACCAATCACCTATCCAGCCATGTGACAAATATTTATCGCACATGTGCCCTGATACAAGCCCTGGGCTACACAAAACTCATGTGGGTCCTGTCCCCACCCCCAGAGAGGCACAGTCTAATAGGGGAAGCAGATGTTAAACCAGTCATCACAATGTCAAATAAAATCCAGCAGTACCCACAGCAGGGACAGTCGTCGGGCTGGAGAAGCCAGGAGAGGCTTCTCTGGAAAGTGCTGGCTGACCTGAGATCTTCTGGAAGATCAAGAACTAAACAAAGGAAAGGACATTCCTGAGGAAGGTTAGAGCAAGTGCAAAGGCCCTGAGGCAGAGTGCTGTAGGGCTGGACTCAGAGAGAGAGAGAGAGAAAAGGAGTGTGAGGTGAGGGGGCAGGAGCCGGAGTGGGCTAACTTGATGGGTCTTAATTAAGGAGCTTCATTTTGTAGAGGGATGGCAGCAGGTGGGGTCTAAAAGCAGAGGTGAGGGGCACCTGGTTGGCTCAGTGGTGGAGCATCTGCCTTCAGCTCAGGGCGTGATCCCCGGGTCCTGGGATCGAGTCCCACATCGGGCTTCTCACAGGGAGCCTGCTTCTCCCTCTGCCTGTGTCTCTGCCTCTCTCTCTATCTCTCATGAATAAATAAATAAATAAACTCTTAAAAAATCAATGAATGGATAAGTCAATAAATAAATAAAAGCAGGGGTGAAGGGAATCCCTGGGTGGCTCAGCGGTTCAGCTCCTGCCTTTGGCCCAGGGCATTATCCTAGAGTCCCAGGATCGAGTCCCACGTCAGGCTCCCTGCATGGAGCCTGCTTCTCCCTCTGCCTGTGTCTCTGCCTCTCCCTCTCTCTCTCCCCCTCTTTATGTCTATCATGAATAAATAATAAATAAAATCTTAAAAAAAAAAAAAGCAGAGGTGAAGTGGAGACTCCCTCCACCCCAGAGTTTAACTCCACCCACCTGCCCCCAGTCCCTTCCCACCATGACTTGGGCCTCCACCGTCTCACCAGGAGCAGCCCCCTCCCATGGTTTGTGCTTCCCCCTAGTATCGGTGCCCATGTGTGTTTTCTGTGCAGCAGCCCAAGTGAGCCTTCAAAAGCAGAAATCCAACTGCTACTAAAGAAAAAATTGCTTATGACGTTTGTTAAACACGGTGAGACGCACTTTAGTCAGGACCGCGGTGAAGGGTGCAGGGGCCACTGCCATGGGGTTCTGCGGTAAGGGAGAGGGACGCAGCCCCGCTCCACGCACATGGCCGGGACACGCTGGGGGGGCGGATTTAGGACAAGCTGGAGATGGGGAGGCGGCTAGGAGGACCCCCCCAGGGGCAGGGGGCGGAATGTGGCTGAGTGGCCCCGCAGGATCCTTGCAGAACCAGGCCTGGGCAATCAGGCCTTCCATGGGAGGTGGCAGGGGATGAGGAGCTTGGGCAGATCCCTGGGGCTGGGAATTCTGGCTAAACCAGCCTGACGAGATTCTTGCCAAAACTAGACTCCATGGAAAGGATCAGAAGCTCAAGTCCGGCCTAGTAGGGCAGAGGGTGCAGAGGGACGTAAGTGAGGTCTGGTTGGGGAGAGAATCTTGTCACCATGCCCCTCCCCTGCTCAAGACACTTCAGTCACTCCCTATTGCTCTTTATTTTTTTTTACGATTTTATTTATTTATTCATGAGAGACACAGAGAGAGGCAGAGACACAGGCAGAGGGAGAAGTGGGCTCCTGCGTGGAGCCTGACATGGAACTCGATCCTGGGACCCCGGATCACGCCCGGAGCTGAAGGCAGACGTCAATCGCTGAGCCACCCAGGCGCCCCCCTATTGCTCTTAAATGCAAGCCAGACTCTGCTGTGACACCTCAGATTGACTCCTCATAAGAAAATGCCAGCAAGGGCACCCGGGTGGCTCAGTTCTGAAGCGTCTGCCTTCGGCTCAGGTCATGATCTCAGGGTCCTGGGATCGAGCCCCACATCAGGCTCTCTGCTCAGCAAGGAGTCTGCTTCTCCCTTTGCCTCTGCTGCTCCCCCTGCTTGTGCTCTGTCACTGTCTCTCTCAATAAATAAATAAAATCCAGGGACGCCCAGGTGGCTCAGTGGGTGAGCATCTGCCTTCGGCTCAGGGCGTGATCCCAGGGTCCTGGGATCGAGTCCCGCATCGGGCTCCCTGCAGGGAGCCTGTTTCTCCCTCTGCCTGTGTCTCTGTATCTCTCTGTGTCTCTCATGAATGAATAAATAAAATTAGAAAAAAAAAAAAAAACACACCAATGCTCCAGAGAGGGCCCCAAGGAGGAGCCCAGGCCCGCCTCCAGCATCCCTCGTGGGGCCCTGGGTCCCGGCGACAGACCAGATCTAAGCCGGCTCCCCCGTGGCCTTGAAGTGTGGCCTTGGGCTGCAGGACACAGGGTAGGACAGGAGTCCTCAGCCCCCAGGGCAGCCCCTGAAGGGCAGAGGGGAGGGGCTGCACAGCTCTGGCAGAAGAGGCATCCCCGACAGTGCAGGCTGGTGCTGCCCCCTGGTGGCTGTGGCCTCGGTGGGGGGCTGCTGAGGGCACCCCGTCAGCTCTCTCATTGCTTCCCCCTCAGGGCACCTCAGTGCACAGCAACCCTTGGGAGCGGGGACCGCCGTCCCCCCAGAATCCCCAGACAAGGGGGCTGTCCCCACCCCACGATGTATAGCCTCAGCTCTATACGAGGACCCTGTTTGCTGGGGCAGGGGATCCAGGGGATTTTAGGCCAGTGGAGTAGGGGGGGGGGGGGGGGCCCGGGGGCGATGAGTGGAGCGTGCAGCCCGTTCCTTCCTTCCTTCCTTCCTTCCTTCCTTCCTTCCTTCCTTCCTTCCTTCCTTCCTTCCTTCCTTCCTTTACTGTCTCTCCGTCACTCATTCGCACGTCCAACCTATGTTAACTGAACACCTTCTGCATGCCAGGTGTTGGGGGGTGCAGCAAGGTCAAACCTCAGACACCAACACATACAGGGGTGTGGACAGGCTCTCGAGGACGTGCCCCCAATCCTGCCGTGGAACAGAGAAGAAGCGATGGTGAGCTGTCACCAAGTGGTGGTAAAAGGGCCCGGCCATGCAGGCAGGAACATGGAACTGGAAGTTTCAAGACTGTGGGTTGGGGGAGCCACAGGCATTGATTGCTAAGAGAGCGAGAGCAAGAGTGAGAGAGAGAGAGAGACAGAGACTGAGATCAGAGGGACAGCTGGCGGGGGTTGCTGGAGCCGGGCCCCCACCTGAGAGGTGGTGTCCATGAAGACAACACCTTCGTGGGAATTAAGCAAGGGCTTCCTCCAGACGCCCCTTTTTCCCCATCAGCTGAGAAGCAGTTGTAACAATGCACAGATCTGCCCCGCCCGCAATGTGCGAGGCACCTTCTAGGCCAGCCCCCCAACCGCCCTGTGCACAGACGCCCCCCACCCCCCGGCCCTTGGCCGGTGGCACCTCCACTTACCACACCTCGCAGCTGGCGTCCTGGGCCGCGCTGATGCCTCCAAGGAAGCTGGTCTCCCCAGGGAGGGAGCTGGGCGCCCAGGCACGTGGAACCTCCCCCCATTCCCAGCTGGAGCTCCTCCACCAGGGGGATGACTGTGACCAGCAGGTGGCACTGCGGGAGCCCGGGGACAGCCCGAGGACAGCCCGGGGACCTTATAGATGCGTATATATTAATAAAGCAGGTGCTACCCAAGCGTCTCTCTCTATCCCTCTCTAGGTTCCATAAGCTGGACTGTAGCGACGGTCCCAATTCTCCCTCCCTCCTGATGATGTCACGTAGCTTTTGGCATCCCCATCCCGGGAGGGTGACCTGGGCCCTGCTACCTTTCTAGAAATGGGGGTGATGCAAGCTCACCCACAGCCACTGGCTTTAAATGCCCACAGTTCCAGCAAGCAGCAGAAACCCAGTGGTCTGTATCTGCCCCAGTTCCAAAGTCCCGCACAAGGAAATCGGGTTGGCCTAAGCCAGGTCGGGCTTCCACCCGCTTCAACCAGCCGGGCCCTGGGGTGGCAGGAAGGGCTGTCGCTGCCCGTTCCTGGGGGCGGGCAGGGGGCTCAGAGACGTGAGCGCGTGGCTCAAGCATAATCCTGCCCATAAATACCACAGCGCGGTGCTGCGTCATGTAAATAAGTCTGCTCTGGGGGAGCCGGGGTGGCTCGGTCGGTGAGGCGTCTGCCTTCGGCTCAGGTCATGATCCAGGGTCCTGGGACCGAGTCCCTCATGCATCGGGCTCCCTGCTCAGCAGGGGCTCTGCTTCTCCCTCTCCCTCCGCCTCTGACCCTGCGCATGCTCTCTCTCTCAAATAAATAATAAATAAAATCATAAAAAATAAATAAGTCTACTCTGTATTGTTTTGTCACTGAATTTGTTGGCATGCATTCACTTGTTTTTATTGGCTTTCCACCTTTAGAAATGTCTTTTTTTTCCCTTTTAATCTAATTACTTTTTGCTCTCCCCCTTCCCAATTTTATTGTAACAAAAAATGCGCAAGCGTACAGAAAAGTTGAAATGATTGTGAAGACCCCCATGCCCACCCATCACCTCAATCCTGGTCGACATTTTGCAAGCTTTTCTATTTTTTTCACAGATGTATCCATCTAATAATCCGTCAACCTTTCTTACCTTTCAATGAATTTATTTTTTTTTTAAGATTTTATTTATTCATGAGAGACACAGAGAGAGAGAGAGAGAGGCAGAGACACAGGCAGAGGGAGAAACAGGCTCCATGCAGGGAGCCTGATGTAGGACTCGATCCCAGGACCCCGGGATCATGCCTTGGGCCGAAGGCAGACACTCGACCGCTGAGCCACCCAGGCATACCCTCCCTCATGCCTTTTCTGTTGATAAATCCACAGCCCGGTTGTCAAGCCTTGGTCTGATGGCTTCTATAACTTTTGTCTTATCAAGAAGTCCATATAACAAGGATCGTACAGTACGCACTCAGATGCAAGGGGTCTTTCACACAGCATAATGCATTTGCGATTCATTTCTGTGGTTGCGTGAATGATGCCTTTTCATTGGTGAGTCGTAGTCGAGCACGCGAATATACACCACAGTGTGTGTATCTGTTCCCTTGTTTGTGGGCACCAAGAGCGGTCTCCAGTTTGCAGCTTGTGGGAGGGGCAAAGCAAGAGAATCTTTTTTTTTTTTTAAAGGATTTTATTTATTTATTCATGAGAGACACAGAGAGAGGCAGAGACACAGGCAGAGGGAGAAGCAGGCTCCATGTGGGGAGCCCAGTGGGGGACTGGGTCTCCGGAATGAGATCACGACCTGAGCTGAAGGCAGACACTCAACCACTGAGCCACTCAGGTGTCCCAAGAGAGAGAATCTTAAGCCCCGACACTGGGCTCGATCTCATGACCCTGGGATCATGACCTGAGCCAAGGTGCAGGCTTAACTGACTAAGCCATTGAGTCGCCCAGTTTGGGGCTATTTTAAATAAGGCTGCTCTGAGCATTGGTGTATATCTTTTATGTGTGTGGATTTGTCTCCCTTCTCCTGAGCTCACACCTACGCATGATATATCTGGGTCATCGGATAGGCTTAGGTTGTTTTTGCAAGAAACTTCCAGATTTCGTATGCTCCCACTGATGACAGACGATGAGAGTTTGGGGTGCTTGACATCCCTGTCACCACCTTCATGTCAGTCTTTGAACATTTTTAACAATCCAGGTGTGCAAGCTCCAAGAGTTTGGAAAAATGAATACACTTATGTAGTCATGATAGAATCTTTCCATCATTTTATTTTATTTAAGATTTTATTTATTTATTCATAAGAGACCCACAGAGAGAGGCAGAGACACAGGCAGGATAGAGTGGGACTCGATCCTGGGTCTACAGGGTCAACCCTGGGCTGAAGGCGGCGCTAAACCACTGAGTCACACGGGCTGTCCAGAGTTGGCTTGTGATCTCTCTCTCTCTCTCTCTTTACTCAAATAAATCAACATCTTTAGAAATAAAATCAAAAAAATAAGAATTTTACCAGTATGGCAGCCCTGGTGGCGCAGCGGTTTGACGCCGTCTGCAGCCTGGGGTGTGATCTTGGCCAACTGGGATCGGGTCCCACGTCGGGCTCCCTGCATGGAGCCTACTTCTCCCTCTGCCTGTGTCTCTGCCTCTCAATCTCTCTCTGTGTCTCTCATGAATAAATAAAATCTTTAAAAAAAAAAAAAAAGAATGTAACCAGTAGCACCTATGGTTTTTACATTTCCTAGGTGGCCTGTGATGCTGAACACCCTCTTGTGTGTGTGTGTGTGTGTGTGTGTGTGTGTGTGTGTGTGTATCAGCCACAGCCACGTTCTCTTTTGTGAAGTGTCTGTTTGGGTCTTTTGTCCACTTGTAATATTGCATTTTTTAAATTGTTCAGTTGGGAGTTCTTTTATATTCTGAACGCCTGCGCCACAAGTATCGTCTTCCTGCGTGTGTCTAAGCTCTTTGTCTTCCCCCACCTCGTCTTTGGGAGAGCAGGTGCTTTGATGATCCCGTCTTTCAAGTTTTTCTTTTTATGGCCTGTGCTTTGTGTCCCGTGGAAAAAAATCTTGATATTCAGCCACGTTTGTTTGTTTTCCGTTACTTTCCGTTGTTCGGCGTTGCTTTTTTCTTCTGTGCGTGCTTCCTTTTAAATTAGTAAAAGCCGTGATATGGTTCCAAAGTCAAACCTATAAAGCGAGGCGTAGAGAGAACCTGCTTTCCGCCTCATCTCCCCCAACGTCAGCCTTTAGCTCTTAAAAAAAATCATTCCTTGATTTCGTCTTGATTATATATATCCCTCCCCATCTCCTTACACGCATATGCGCACACTTACACACTAACTCTATACATATATATGCGTGTGTGGTTATACAGGTATAGTTATACACAACTTCTTGGGTTTTTAGCAATATATTCTAGAGAAACTACACCATAGTAATTCGTGAAATTTGTCCTCTTTTCAATCTTTTTCTCTTCTTTCCTTCTTTCCTTCCCTCCCTTCCTTTTTTTTTTCTCTCTCTTTTTTTTTTTTTTTTTAAGATTTTATTTATTCACAAGAGACACAAAGAGGCAGAGACACAGGCAGGGGGAGAAGCAGGCTCCCTGCGGAGAGGAGCCCGATGCGAGACTCGATCCCGGGACCCAGGGATCACGCCCTGAGCCAAAGGGAGACGCTCAACCGCTGAGCCCCCCAGGGGCCCCCTTCCTTTATTTTGGATAGCTGCAGAGGAGCCATACACGGACACTCGGGTTCCTTCGAGACTTTTCTGTTGCATCAAACAGCCTCGTGTCAACGTCCTTTGGTACTTTTGCTGGTCTGTCTTTGGGATGGGTCCCTGGAGCAGTATCGCTAGATCCAAGGTTCCCACATCTCTAAGTGAGCTGCACATCCCCTGATCCCCCTTCTGGGTCCTATGAGGAGGCCCATCTCCCCCTCCAGACTCGCCGGTAAGTTTCGGTCTGGGCCAATCTGAGAGCCGAGCAGGGTTGTTTGGGACACTCCCCCCAATATATATATATATTATATATATATCTTCCCTATAGAATTCCAAGTAATTTAAGTATATATATATATATTTTAAGTATATACATATAATTTAAGTATATATATATATATATTTTAAGATTTTATTTATGCATGAGAGACAGAGAAAGAGAGAGGCAGAGACACAGGCAGAGGGAGAAGCAGGCTCCATGCAGGGAGCCCGACGCGGGACTCGATCCTGGGTCTCCAGAATCAGGACCTGGGCCGAAGGCAGGCGCCAAACTGCTGAGCCACCCAGGGATCCCCTCCCCCCAATATTTTATGGCAACACGAGAAGTCGCAGAGTTTACTGTCTGAGCACACAGCCTTCACTTTGTGCCCTTGTTGGCACCAATCCTGGCCTTGTCCTTACTGGCCGTGACCCTCGCCAAAGCCCCGGGCACAGAGGCCGCCCCCTACCAGGGACAGTGTCTCTTGGGGCTACACCAGCCAATCACCGCCTCGCAGGCACCACGGTAGCATCGACCATTCGCTGTACCTGGCTCGCGTCTCACAATCTCCCAACAATCCTCTAGCGCAGCAGCCGGGACCCCCACTTGACAGCTGAGGAGGCCGGGGGGTGCAGGGCTGGAGAGTTAGCACCTTGCCCAAACTCACTCAGCTCAGCGGGCAAGAGGGGCCGTCAGACATGCGGAGAGACGTGCGTGAACCGGTGCACCTGCGTGTGCCGCACGGGCACATGCATACGGAGCGCGGGTCCCTTTCTCAGCCACAGGACGCGACCGGCCACACGGCTGGGTGTCCGCCTATGTCCCTGGAATCAGAAGCCCCGGCTATGGTCAGATTCCCTTATCCTGCAGGCCCCGAGTGGCACCCCGGCCCACCCCCGCCGTCGGGAACCGAGGGCTGGTTTCGGGGGGTCCGGGGAAGGCGGTGGGGCGGGGAGCAGAGCCACCTCCACAGGGTCTTCCGGCTCGACCTGCAGGGAGAGGAGACACAGAGCCCGGTGACGCCCCACATCACAATGGCTGTTTCACCCCAGCCAGGCCTGGGAAGAGGCGCCAGGGGGGCCCCCACTCTGGTGTGAGGGCAACCAGGCGGCGCCATGGGGTCCCCTCGGGACAAGCGCTCGGCTGCTCTGGGCTCGGAACCCGACGCCACCCGGATACCACTGCTGGAACAAAGGTCGCCCGGAGCACCCCGGTGGAACTATCCCCAGGGTGAGATGTCTCCCCATCCTGGGCACAAGGTGACCTGGGGGCCCCCGGGAAGCAGGAGAGGATGGGTCCCCTTGCCCGGTGGGGGCTGAATCCAGTCCTCCTGCTGTCACTTCGCATGGTCCTCTGCCAGCCTGGGGACCCTGTGACTCGAAGGAGACAAAATAGGGTTTCCAGCAGCCGGTGCCCTCTCTTAGGGTGTTAACAAGGAGTCAAAGAAGAAGACGAATGACTCCCTTGTTTCGGGTACAGGCTGCCCCTCGGGTCGCCTGCCCACCCCAGGGCCAGACACAACCTAGACTGGCTGGGGTGGGGGGGTGCGGGGGGCCTGGCCCTCCCGAGGAGATCTTGGCCAAGTCGCCCATTGGATCCAGCCATCTCTTTGGATCCAATTTCTTTTTTTATAAGATTCTATTTATTTATTCATGAGAGACACAGAGAAAGGCAGACACAGAGGCAGAGGGACAAGCAGGCTCCCTGCGGGGACCCCGATGTAGGACTTGATCCCAGGACCCCAGGATCACACCCTGGGCTGAAGGCAGATGCTCAACCGCTGAGCCCCCCAGGTGCAGCTGGATCCATTTTCTGTCTGGAGAATGGTTTGAGAGGATTAGGAACTGGTTGGTGCAGGGCTGGCTGCTAACTCAGCCACAAGGCCAGGTGACAGGTTACTTCCTCCCTGGCCTTCACTTTGCTCACCTGTGAAATGGGTACAAAAGTCAGCCTCAGACGGGACTGCTGGGGACACAGGCCTGCTATGACATCTCCTGTCCCCAGGAGTCTAGGCCGTGTGGGAGAAAGTGGGGAGGGGCTTCCTGTCCCCCGGCTGCCCCCAGTGTGGGAAGAGGCACTGGGTGGTGGGTGTCTGCAGCAGCCCCTTCAAGCCACGAGGCCCCTCCCCCGGGAGAGGCAGGTCCCCATGCAGAGGGTCCGCGTGGTTCCCCGTAGAGACCCCGTGAGCCCCACCCATGGACCAGAGGGTCATGTCGACGACGAGGTTCCCACCCTTCCTGCCCCAGACTGCACCCTGGGTGTCCGGATCCCGGAATCCCCTGTCCAGACAGCTTTGCACCTGAGGGCTCAGCCCCGGGAGCTGCAGCCGGCGGGCTGTCGACACGGTTGCGAGAGGCCCCTGGGGGGGCAGGAGGGACCCACGGCCGGGAGGGATGTGGGCAGGCCTGGGCCCGGACGGCCCCTCCCGGGAGGCACGTGGACCCCGCCGTCTTGGAGCCGTCCTGACCAGGGGCAGAGGCCTCACACGCAGGGCCGCCCCGCATGTCCTCAACTTCCATACCTGCTGGCTGACCTCGGCTGGCCTCGGGCAGGGGCTTAACCTCGCTGAGCCGGGTCTGCACCTGTGCACCACTGGAACCCTGCCGCCGCCTTCCTCACGGGGCTTTTGGCGAGTCCGTGCGGCGAGGTCGTGTCAAATGTGCAGCAGAGTTTGGCACGGAACAAGTGCTCCGTATTCTATTTTTAAATTTTTATTTATTCATGAGACACACACACACACAGAGGCAGAGACACAGGCAGAGGGAGAAGCAGGCTCCCTGAGGGGAGCCCGACTCGGGACTCGATCCCAGGACCCCGGGATCACGCCCTGGGCCAAAGGCAGGTGCTAAACCACTGAGCCCCCCCAAGGATCCCTACATCTGGTTTTGTTTGTTTGTTTGTTTTTGTTTTTGTGATAGTCACAGAGAGAGAGAGAGAGAGAAGCAGAGACACAGGCAGAGGGAGAAGCAGGCTCCATGCACCGGGAGCCCAATGTGGGATTCGATCCTGGGTCTCCAGGATCGCGCCCTGGGCCATAGGCAGGAGCCAAACCGCTGCGCCCCCCAGGGATCCCCCCGTATTTTTTTTTAAGAGAGATGATGGGCCCCGTGCGCTGCTTACATCCTCAACTTCTGGCAGCGCCTCCAGGATCTTATATCCGAGTCCGTGAGGGCACATCTGGAGCCAGAAACGCCGGGTTCACACCTCAGCTCGGAGGCCACCGGCCCTCATTCCTCCAGGCCTCGCCTTGCTGTAAAGTCGGGGTCACCGCGAGGCCGCCGCCTTGCCAGCGCCCCCGGGTCTGAGTGAGTCTCCTTCTTCTCTCCCCAAGGGCCTCCTCCTCCTCCTGGTCCTCGGCCTCCAGGTGCTCCGAGTCCTCTCCCGTTGTACATCCAAAGCCCCCAGGCCTTTCACCCCGGTGAGTGCCCCACCCCCTGGCTGACTCTGCCCCCGCAGCGCCTCCCCTGAGAGCCCTTCTCTGCTGACCCCCCAAGCTGCATGACCCCCACCGCCGGCCGTGCCTCCTCCTCCCCGACGTGAAATTGGCGGCACAGGGGCCTGGTCCCGGGTGGGCACTCAGGCAAGGCTTCTGGGGCAAAGTCCTGGTGAAACCCCCTTCCCTACCCTGCTAGGTGCTCCCGCAGCCCCCGCCCAGGGTGGGCGAGCCAGGGAGCCCAGAGCGGGCGCAGGTCCCCGGGCAGGGCCACCCATGCTAGGTGCACAGGTGCCCAGAGGCCCGTCGGTGTTCCAAACCCCGGCCCCCCTCACCGCTGACCCCTGGGAAGGCTGGCTAGCTTCCTTCCTTGCTTTTCTTTTTTTTTTTTTAAGATTTTATGTATTTATTGGTGAGAGACCCAGAGAGAGAGGCAGAGACACAGGCAGAGGGAGAAGCAGGCTCCATGCAGGGAGCCCGATGTGGGACTCGATCCTGGGACTCGAGATCACACCCTGAGCCAAAGGCAGACACTTAACCTACTGAGCCACCCACTTTTTTTTTTTTAAGGTTTTATTTATGTACTTACTTACCTACCTGAGCGGGATGGCTTTCTTAACCAGCTTAGCCCCCACCAGAGGCCCCCTTCTCTGCACACCCCACAACTGCAGAAACGGCCGCAATGTTTAAATAGCTAAATGCCCATTTTTTTTGGCCTCTCTGTATGACTGGGAGAGGGGGACACAAGGATGCCGACAGGTAGGATCTAGGTTTTGTTGCTTCCCCCACCACGCTTCACCGAGGTTGTTCGGAGCTTTCCACCAGGGGCGGGGACTCGAGAACACGCTGGCTGACGTCACGGACACCCCGGCAAGGGGGTGGATTGAGCACGCTACCCCTGGGGGGGCTCACTGAATCGTAGGAGCCCCCGGGGGAACCCAGAGAGGCCCCCACATCCCCCAGGTGACCCCTGGCCGGGGAGACAAGGTGGAGGGAGGTCCGAGGGCTGGTGGCTGCGGGGGGCGGGGGGGGGGCGGCGACAGGGCAGCGTGAAGGGAGGTGGAGCCGAGTGGGCAGGAGGGCCCACCGAGCAGGGCGGGCAGGGGGCTGGGGTCTGAGCTGCCCCCCCCCACCCCCAGGGCTCAGCAGCTTGCCTAGGATGGGGTCTGCTACCCCCATACAGTCCGTATGTCCCTACTGCGGGAACTACATCATCACAGTGACCAACCCGGTCCCGGGGACCCTCACCTGGCTGCTGTGTACAGGCTTCTTTGTGTTTGGGTGAGTGCACCCCCCCCCCGCCCACCTTTATCCCCGAAGGGGCCCTGAGCATCCACGGGGACAGAGACAGATGGCCTGCTGGGTTGGGGGAGGGCTGCCTGTGGGGCAGACGGGCAGGGCAGGCGCAAGGGCAGGCGGGGGGCCCAGGTGAGGACGTCGAGGCTGCACCCCCACCCCGCTGCTCCTGAGGCTGCAGGTGCTTCCTGGGCTGCTGCCTCCTCCCCTTCTGTGTGGACAGCCTGATGGACGTGAAGCACACATGCCCCGTGTGCCAGCACGAGCTCTTCCGCTACCGTCGCCTGTGAATGTCCGTGAAATAAATGTCCATTAAATGCCGCTTGTCTGCCCACGTCTATCCTGCTGGGTGCCTGCTGGTGCAGGGCGGGCCGGGCGAGGGCTGGCCAGGCGCCTGGCACACAGCGGGTGCTCAGGTAGCCACAGTGAACGAATTTTGGGGAGCCTGGTGTCCGGTGCCCCTTCTCGGGCTCCGTGGTGTCCCGACCCCGGGGAATCCACAGCGCAGTCAAGCCGTCCCTTCCCAGCAGCCACGGCCTCACGTGTCCAGGGGCTTTGGCAAGTGCTTGGGACAGTGAAGGCCCTGAGCTGGCAAACAGGATCCCCCGGGGTCATGCAGGGTCTGCAGGGCAGCAGGTGGGGGCAGGCACAGCCTATACGGAAACCTGGCACACAAGCAACGGAGGGAGGGCTGTGGGTCTTTTTTTTTGTTTTTTTATAATTTTATTTTTAACTAATCTCTACACCCAATGCAGGGGCTCGAGCTCACAAACCTTGAGATCAAGGTTGGCTCTTCCCACGGAGCCAGCCAGGCTCCCCCCCCAACAAAGGAATTTTATTTTGCAAAATAAGATGGTTATCCACCCACGTTTTCAATGGAAATGCATTTCCTAGAGAAGGGGGAAAGGAAGTGGGTTTATCAGGGGGCAGGAAAGACAGGGAACGGGGGGAGTGCCCTTCTTGGGATTTAAAATTTTTTTAAATTAAAAAAAAAAAAGGAACTTCACCTGCTGTGATGCTCATCACCCCCGGGGAGGCAGGGTGCCCCGGTCCTACAGATGCAAAGGCCCAGGCAGAAGAGCCCTCGGCTCCAGTGACCCGCGGCTGCAGGTCCAGGGCCTGTCCCCCTGCAGCAGAGATGGGAGGGTGTGTGTGTGTGTGTGCGTGTGTGCGTGTGGAAGAAGTTCCCGGAAGCCTCACGAGGTCACACAGCCTGTGGGGACAGCCCTGGCCTGGTGTCACACTACCCAGGGGGCTGCAGGAGCTCTGGGGCCGGATCTCTGCCTCTGGATGTCAGCCAGGCCTCCGGCCGAACCCCAGGGGCCCTGGAGGACAGGGGGAGCACTGGTTCCCGAGCCAGCTCCTCTTTCCCAGCAAGGTGTCCAGGACGAGGTGAAGCATCTGACCCATGGGGGGCACTCCGTAAGGAGGGACCAGCCCCTGTCTGTGATACAGCGGGCCGGCCAGGTGCACCCGGGGAGACAGAAGGGCCCCAGGCAGACAACACAGGTGGCCGCCCACCTAGGCTCAGCGCCTGAAGGAGACGGTGCGTCCCACACATGGCAGGACGCCGTTACTGGGGGAGGCGGGCGGCGGGGACCGAGGCCAGGGCAGGCCCGCCAGCCCCCAGCACCCAGGGGAGTCTTCCTGGGACTGGGCCCGTCTCTGGTTTGGAGGAGCTGCATGCCTGTGCAGAGGCGGCCAGGCCACGTGGGGACAGTCACAGGCGTGCCTGGCTCCGCTGACGAGGCCAAGACCGTCTGGAACTGGAGCCGGAGCTGGATGCATCTGCAGAACTTGCCTCGAGGCTCTTGGACGGACTCCGGGCTCACTAAGCAACTCGCTGGTTCTGACTGGGATTCCCAGAGAGGTCCACGGGCGGTGGTAGCCGGTCCTAGGACAGGTGCCTCTCGACGTACATGCGGCACTGCTTGTGGGGCCTCAGGGTGCTGAGTTTGGGGGGCCTCCTTCACTGGCTTGGCTCGGCCATAGCCGTGCTCCTCTTCGGGGGCAAGTGGGTCCCTGGGATGCCCTCGACGTCCGGGGTGCGGGGGCTGAGGCGGCCAGGTCTGCACGGAGCAAGCGGGGAGCCCGGCCAGGTGGCACATGCTGGTCACCCTGGGCTGCCCGGAGGCTGCACGGCGTGCTCCACGGTGACGACTGTTACAGGGTGGCTGACGGAGCTTTCTCAGCTACTCTCCCCCCCGCGCTTGGCCAAAGCCCAGGGACGGGACTGGGGCCCACCCCGCGCGGCCTGCAGGTGCAGGCGAGCCCCCAGCCTGGAGCGCTCAGGAAGCTGAGCAGCGGTGGGGCGCGGGGGGGCACTCAAGCCAGGCTTGGAGGCGACCAGCCCCCACGCAGCAGCCAGATACAGCCCTGGACCAGCTCCCCACGGCGAGGACGGGGCCCCCGAGGTACCCTCCCTGCCAGCACCTACCACATCTCTGAGCCTAAGGCAACTCCGGCCAGACGGCGTGTGCAGCCTGGATCCAGCTCAGGGCCCTTCGGGGCACCCCACCCCTGGTAGGGGCCCTCCCCGCCAGCCTTGCTCTAATGGCTCTCCACACCCCGGGGGCCCGGCCTCACGGCCTCCTCAAGGACCTCAAGGACGGCGGGGAGGGCGGCAAGGCAAAGGGCGCCGGGAAGGTCTCGATTGCACTTTGCTCCCACCGGAAAAGGAGCGCCGCAGGCTTCGCAGGGACGGCAGGTCAGGCTGAGCAACGCCGACGCGGGCAAGAGCGGTCAGCGCGGTTTTCCCGACGCGGCACATGCCCGCCGCTTGTGGCACCTGGAGTTACACGGCGGGCGGATGCTCGAGGTGCCGGAGATGTTCCCTGTGTCGTCCGTGAGGGGGCTGTCCCGGGCACCGGCTCCCCACCGGCCCAGCTGCCACGCAGGCCTCCTTCCCTGCCACGTCGGGGCCACGAGCTCGGACGGCCTCTGCCTGTCGGTACCAGGTGCCGCGGGACCCCGGGCTTGGCCGTGTGCTGCCTGCAGTGCGTGGCTGCTTCCAGGCTCCCGTGGCGTGGAGCCCCCCGCCCCGGGGCACCCACGGCCAGCGCCCCCCAGGTCTCCGTCCCCAGAGCCACGCAGCCCTCAACCACATGCCTCAGAGCGGAGATGGCGGCAGGAAAGGCCTGAGGCCTGCTCGGAAGACACGGTCCCGAACCCACCATCCGTAGGTTCCATCCCAGACGTGGGCTCCGTCTCGCACCAGAGCCGCACCTCCCAGGGGCAGGCCCGCGGACCCCGCTGTTGGGCGCTGGAGCAACACGCGCCCCCTCTCGCTGGAAGGGCTGGTCCCTGGGACCGCGGCCTGGGCGCTCCTAGAGAAAGGCCAGCGCCCCCACCACCTCCGTCGCCTCGGGAAGGCGCTTCCTGCCTACGGGGACTGTTCTGGAAGGAGATGGCAAGGCTGGTATGCTGCTCACGGGTGGACTGAGGCCGCCTTTCTCCGCCCACTTGCACCCAGGTTGCAGGTCACAGGTCACATCACGCTTCCCAAGGGGCTCCTCCTCGTCAACTGACGGGAACGTCCTCGGGGTGTAGAGTGAGCGGAAGCTGTTCCCCCCTGTACCCCCCACAAACACTGTGAGCTCAGACGCCCAACCCCAGAGCTGGGAGGGAACGGAGCAGTAAACGCACGTGGCCACACCGTCAAGTCTTTCGTAAAAAGTCCCTTGATAACCCGAGCACGCGCTGTGCCAGCTACCTGGCCAGGACCAGAACTGAAGTCCAGCTGAACGGAACGTCAACCCTTCACGCTCAACGTCAAACATGCAGAGAAAGATCCTCGCCGGCCTGGGCACACCTACCCTCCCTACGGCCCGAGGCCTACACCTGGACCTGGAAACAGACCAGCCCAGAGTCCAGAAACCCGCGCCGGGTGGGCCGCGCGGCCGGCTCCCCAGGGCTACGCCTCCCACGGTGCCGGCAGTATTTCCGAGTCGCCTCACTTGTGCCCAGGTTCCCCCTGGAAAACCTCCTCTTGCTTGAGCTCAGACCTAACTAGGAAGAGGCAGGATCAAACACCCGCAGGAAACCAGGGCTGTCGGGTGAGCAACATGACCGGCGGTGGGGGGGACATGGGCCTCCCTCAACCTCCACGTCACTCACCGAATTGTCGTTTTTATAGAAAATTTTATTCAACATACAACATTTTCCAGCAAAAAGGCAATATACAGGAAGAGTTGGTGTACATTGCTGCTACAGAAACAAACAAAAATCCTGGAAAAGGATGAAAAATAAGTGTGATCTGCTGATTCTATTTTACTGCACTCAAAACTAGACACGCAGCCGGCATTAGCTCCAAAATAAAAGGAAACAAGGCTGGGACTGAAATAAAACTACACACAATGAATATCGACATCGGTGAGTCACTTAGATGCACCCAACAAAGTCACCTCCTCCCAGTGGCGAATTGTACATGTTCATTCATTAAATATACAATTTCATTTCTCTTTTTTTTTTTTCCTTTTAACTTTTTTACAAAGTCAACAGCTTACTGACTAGTGAGCATGCCCTCTTTGCTAAAAGGCTCTCCTTCCTTTTCTCGTTCCGTCTGTTCCGTCTCGAGGAACCTCTACGGGCAACTGCTTCCCCCGCACGAGTCAACTGTGGAGAAGGGGCAGCAGAGGACACCGTGATCGTACTCGGTGGGGCTCTCAATGTCAGAAAAGCCCCCGGACTGCCTGTCGGGACTGTACTGGTGTGTACTGGTGCTCGGGGCCTCCACGTGGCGAACGGGCTGCAGCACGGCGGCGGCTGGCGGAGTGAGGACACGGGGACGGAGACCAGGCAGCGGGCGGGGGACCGAGGAAGGGGAACAGTACACGCAGTGAAGGAAAGAGCACTATTTATTAGGTTGTGAGTTTCTCTGTTTTGCCTTTACAGATGCACAAAAGGTCATG
Organism: Canis aureus; assembly: GCF_053574225.1. Classification (NCBI taxonomy): domain Eukaryota; kingdom Metazoa; phylum Chordata; class Mammalia; order Carnivora; family Canidae; genus Canis; species Canis aureus. The sequence continues at coordinate 44,482,203 of NC_135618.1, forward strand.
GCAAGTAGAACTGAGGGAAATACGTCAGACGAGCCTATACGTACGAGCGGCCGCAGGGGCCGGTGACTGCGGCCCCAGGAAGGCAGCCAGGCAGCCTCGCTGGCTGCGAACACACCAGAGGCCCACAGCTGCGCGGCCCTCGCCTCTGCTCCCCCGCTACGCTGGCAGTCGCCTTGCACTGTGGTTACCAGAAAATAACTCTCATTGGCATCCAAGCTTTATAAAAACACCTTCATTTTGCTCAAAAAGGGCAGTCAATAGATACAGAGAAGCCAAACTGAACAGCCTCAACAAAATAAAATTAACATCAGCAGCAAATCCTCTTGCTGAAGACTTCGGATAGAGTGCACGTGTACCAAAGTTCTAGGCTGGTAAAAGGGGGCACACACCCACGCACGGCCCCTCGCCCTGCACACACTGAGTAAGGAAGTCAGTTATGGATTTTAATGGCCTTTTCCAGGTAAGTGTAGCGACTCCTCTTTGGGGCTTTGTTGAAGTGGTCGAGCCCTAGCCAAGGCCGAGGATGAGACATGTTACCTGGTGGAGAGAGAGACATGGCTGAGACCGGACGGACGGCCACCCCGGAGCCCAGGGCACCTCCACCCCGCCTGTGTCCTAGAGGAACCCCAGTCACACGCCGTTCCTCCCTGCCTCAGACAGAACTGGACCCCAGGGCCGCGGGAGGGCTCTTACCAGGTTGGGGCTCAAAGTCTTTCAAGTTCACTTCATACTCATCCTCATTTATGTACTGGTGTCGGCCCATCATCACAATGGCAAATTTAAACTGAAAGACAGAAGGGGCCCTCCTCTGTGAACTCTGGGCACAAGCAAACACACACCTCTGGCCAGTTGGTGTACACTGGCTGCCTCATGAGCCAAGATTTCGGGGTGCTGCCCCTACTTCCCTCGCAAGTGCCCAGGACGTGCGTTACCTTCTCAAACTCCTTTTCCTGGATGTCTAGCAGACTCTGAATCCGTTTCATGACTTCTCTGAAATGTTCGCCCTACAAACGGTAAAGGACACGTGTGCGCACACTCGCCTGTGCCCCTTTGTGGATGCCACCAAAGCCCATCATCAGCCCACGGGGCAGGAGGCCACATTCAGCAGCATGAATCTCAAGGCACCACGAGATGTCACGTTTTGGCGAGCAGATAGATACTCGACCAATTACCAAACACCCTCACCTGGTGTATCCTGAGCAAAAATGGAATCCCGAATGTCCCGAACACCTCTTTGTGGAAGTGAGCCACGGTGACCAGCATCTCATTCTCCTTGTCTATGTCCACCTGGTCCAAAGGGATTTCCTGGGGACATGGAAGGAGACACATGGAGCTGAGCGACTCCGTCTATGCAGGACAAACGACGCATCTGCTTTTGACTCACTGCTCCAACAAGGCAGTCAGGTCCTATCTCTGCCCCAAGAATGACGAGAACTCAAGAGCTGGATGCTCTCTGCATTTTTAAAGGAAGCTCTGGATTTTCAGGGACCGGATAATGGACTATTCCAGTAACTATGGAAATTTCAGCTGCTCTAAAATCAATAGGGAGGCCCAGCTTCTGACCACATTTACTTGGGGCCCATATTTAAAATTTACACCCGAGCACAAATACAAATCCTCTGCGATCCTTCCTTATATGGGGACCCCGAGGAGTCAGACCCAGAGACGGGACAATGCTGGTGCCAGGGCAGGCAGGCAGCTGTGAGATGGACAGCAGGGGGCCGCTCAACACGGTCAGCGGGCTTCACGCCGCCGAACTGTACACCCTTTAAGTGCTTACAATGGAAAATTTTGCGTCTATTGTATCACAATAAAACATTAATTTCTCAAAATCTGGAAGAATAAAATTAACTGCAGGGATCACCTCTACTGGTACCATAAACACTTGGGCCACGTCTGCAAGTCGGTGATACGTGAGGAGGCGGGCAGGTGGCCGTCCCACCCGGCCAGGACGCCGACGAGGGCGAGGACGGGCCGGTTACCTCTATTCGAAACGTTCTACTCGTCGCCGGAGATAAGCATTCCAGCAGCTCATCTTCCTGGTGCACACCAATGATCTTGTAGCTTACGATTTCTAGCAGCCTGCACACAAGAGGGGGGGAACCACATCAATTCGTGCGAGAGGAAGGAAGGTTAAGTAGCTTCCTGAAACAATTCTTTAGTAAAAAGCTACTGACATTTGCTTATTTTCTCCCTTTTAGAGCTGAAATGTCCAAAACGCAGGCGTCCCTGGGGAGCACACAGAACCCTGCGTGGCAGCCCCATCTGGGCACAGGGATGGAGCTGAAAGCAAGTCTCCAGGAACCACTCACATCGTTCCCACAACGGTTCCAACAGGGCGGGACTGGGGGTGTTTTTCTCCCGCACCCGTTAGAGAATAAGAATCTCATTCTTTTATTAATATCACGGGGCAAACATTCCCGGAACCAAATAGCCTCATGGCCTGTTGTGTCCTGTGAGCAGACGGCAGGGCACCGGGAGAATGCCTGCCTCTGAAACAAGCCCAGCCCATCAAGCCTGGGCCTCTGTCTTTAGCCAGAGCATTAGCGACGTGGATCAGAAGCGCCCTGATTTCTCAAATGCAACCAAGAGCAGCTCTGTCCACTTCCAGCTGATATTCCATCTGGATCCTCTTCACCGCGTGTGGCTTTTCTACCTGCATCTCATGTGTACAACAGCTTAATAATAATCAAGAGACGGGAAGGAGGATATGGCTCAACTGTGAAATATTTATAAACTGCCACGAAAGCCTGGCCAAGAGCTGGTCTGACGCTCTGCGCCACGGGCCAGGCGCCCCACTCCACCCCCGGCCACATTCGGCTTCAGAAATACTTGCCTAAGCTTCCCTGACGCCTTCTCCCCGAGCTCAACAGCCTTTTTACATTCTTCCAGCAGGTCCCGGACACACCCATGCTTATCGGGATATAGTGTTATTTCCTAGGAAACGACAAGATTTGAAAGAAAACCTGAGGGGTGTGCTTGAACCCATCCACTTTGCTGGAGAAGAAACTGTAGAGACGTTCAGTGGTCTCTGGCTACCCACCACTGTCGCCCTGTCGCCCCCACCCCCAGGGCTTCACCCTAGGCCCGGAGGAGAGTTTAAGAAATGCCACTTGGATGCAAAAAGGTTGCCATTTATAGGACAGCTTCTCAGGACGCTGCCCACGGAGGGCCATCTCCTAGCCTGCTTGTCCCAGCAAAGTGACAACGGGACACAGTGTCAGCCTAGGTGGTGACCACAGGTGGACCTGAGGATTTCAGGCTGTCGGTTCAGCCCCAAAGAGCATGTTTATGGCACAGGGTTGGCAGAGCTACAACAACGAAACACTTGAGTGCAAACAGGGACAGACTTTCTAAAACCACCACCTCAAGTGGGCGGGCATGCCCTCAGTTAACAGTGGGCGCCAGCACCCACCCGCCCTCAGGCTGGCTGCTCACGGCCAGGGGGCCAGCAGAGGCAGAAATGGTTCGAGAAGCGGCGGTGGTGGCAGGAGGGGGACAGAGGGCCTCTAACACCTTCCTGTTTTAGTTTTCAAGGGCTAGACAGACAGAAACACACGCCCATGAAAAAAAATCCTATCATTGGAAAGCACATACCTCTTCCCTAAACTGGCTGTTTAACCAAATACACTTAAAACTTCGTCTGTTTTCAAAGTCTGTGATTTTCATCTTAAGCTAGTAAGAAAAGAGAGACTGTTAGATACATTTCCACAAAACCCAAGCCTTCTCCTTATGACCCATGGTTACATGAAATGGGACTCTTACCTGCTGATAGTAAAGCTTCTTAGGTTGTCTAGGCTTGAAGAACTGTAGGAGATCTCTTAAAGTCCCTTCGTAATTATGTCTAAGAGGGTTACCTGGGCCGTCCCTATAGCTGCACAAGAAAACAGCATATACAACAAACGACTTGTTTATTTGCCTACAACAAATATCCACGAGTGAGCATAAAAGCAAACTCTGGCCTTATGCCTACATTCAAAATTTGGGCCTGGCTTCCCTCAAGACTCCTGTTTCCCAAGCCTCAAATCCCTCTGGTGGCCCACCTGCGTGCCCTCAGCAATGGTGACACAGTGCGGGGCCACCACGGCTGGGACGGGCCCCATCTCGATGCATGGGACACGTGTGGGTGCTGTCGCTACCGGAAGCCCGGCTTTAGAGGAGGCTGCCAATTACTAGGACATCTGCGAGCAGTGTGGTCAGGACGTGCGTGGTGACGGCTATCGGAAACTAAGCAATGGCATGCCAGCTGCCATGGCCAGCTACTTATTAGAAGTAGTTAAACCATAGGCGGGTCAACTGTGGACGGTTTGCAGTACAGACCAACAGCGAGTGACCGCGGGCGTGCCTTACCCTTGAGACTTGAAAAACTGGAGCAACATGGGGTCAGTGTTGAGTCTCTGTGCTACTGTCTTTGCGACCTGGGAGGAGGGAAGGGACACAAAGTCAGAAAAGAAGGCTCATCTTGGGGAATCAACGGAGATCTGCTTACAAACTTTATCATTAACCATTTACCCAATGTTCTTAAAAAAATGTGAAATGTACAGCCTGAATTTACATGGCCTCAACATCCACCATCTACCAGGGATAAACTCCCCAGTGTATCCCCATGGGGAGGGGAAATTAGCTGCTAAAGGATTTTTGTGCCACTGCCCCCCTTTTAAGTAGCCTGAACCCAGAACTCTGAGATTAAGACCTGAGCTGAGATCAAGAGGCAGACCCCTAACCGACTGAGCCACCCAGGTGCCACCTTTTCTTTTGAAGGTTACTTAAGTAAACTCTATAAACGTGGGGCTCCAGCTCATGACTCCGAGCTCCTCCAACTGAGCCAGCCGGGTGCCCCAAGGGTTTCTCACATTTAATGGTGAGGACTACAGGTTTAATTTCCAATGGCATGTTCTAACTGAGGCCAAGTGGCTGTAACAACAATCATCTCTGAAACCGAATTATGCCGAGGTAGATGGGGTGGGGGCCGGGAGGGTGACGAGCAGCTGCTAGCCTCGTGGCAGCGACAGCACTACCCACCCCCCCCCCCCGGCCCCTGAACCATCTCAGACTATGGGGCTGTTACCCTTCTTCCAGAACCAAACCCATCAGCCTCTTCAGCAACCCTTTCTTTTTAAAAATAACAAGCTCTCAGGTATGGAATCTGAAGGGGAAAGGGCTTTTATTTATCAAATACCTGAAAATAATTCATTCGGTTTGATAATGTAACCACAAATCCAGGATCATTAGGGATTGTTTTATCACAGAAAATGACATCAACACGGTGGTAGAGGTCTCGGAAATATTCTTTTGCAGTGGGTAATTCACTGTTATCATTCTCAGGGTCATCCCTGGGGGGAGAAAGAAACAGTTTCCGGACTGAACCGAAGTCCAGGCCAGGGGTATCGGTAAAAAGCAAACTGGCATCACCTCTCAAACCACAGGACAGGTGTGCACAGAAGTTCTGACTAACATTCGAGGATGCTGAGAGTCTGTCCCAGGCGAGGGTGCTGTGTGTGTGCTCTGAGCCTCGCGCAGCGCCAGTGCAGACGGCCTGCTCCCTGACTCGATACAAACACGTTTCACGCACAGGGAAGGACTCTGGACCATGCTCCTTAACCAGGGGCTGGCAGGCGACCACTGTCACACTAGGGCAGCCAGGCTGAGTCGTCGCTAAGCCTAAAATATTCACTACCTGGCCAAGCCCCGCTCTCAGCCACTGCACTCGGGGGCCCCCCACAACCAGTGCTGCAGGATGCCGCAGCCAGATGGCTCCTTCAAGAGCACGGGAAAGGCTGCTTTCAGACAAGGCGTCTAAGACCGCAGGGCTGCTGCTTTGACACGCACACGGATTTAACGCGTGCAAGTGCACACCGGGGAACCTCACGTGAAAGGCAAGGGAAACCATCCTCCTAAGAGCTGCCATGCTCATCACTGATTCTTAGGACCTGAGACCATTCGTCAAATGAGGGAAAGGTTCACTGCCTGTGACCCCCACAAACCAAGAGAAGGCCGACTTCTGTCAACATTCTCAGCTACTTCAAACAAAATGTAACTCAGGGTTTCAATCCAGTTCTGTTTCTTGGTTCTGGGGCTCCTAGTACAAAGCGATAGAGTCCTTCAAACACTACTCACTTCTGGAAGACGATAATGTCACCGTCCATTAGTTCATCAAGGGCTTTATCGAGAGACACGTCGTAGTCCTGAATTCTCTCTGTTAAATTCGGTTTAACTTCCTACAGTAAACGAGATGAGTGGTTGCAGGTGAGCGTCTGTCTAATGTCCTCCCCGAGCATCCTCTTCTCTCTGCCCTACGTTTCTAGTGAGTGAAGACGCTAATGGGAACGTTACAATCCACAAAGAACTAACGATCAGTGAGCCTTACTGAGGAAAAATCTGAGACTTTCAGATGTGACCCTCAGCTCGACCCCGCCCGAGGCCCCCACCACTTTGTGGCAGACTTCCCATGACAACCAAGTCAGGGCTAGCAGAACAAACAAGAGCCCTCCCCAAACCACCCAGGATAGATACACTGATTATGGAAAAATGAGCCATCCAAACCTCATAGAGGATAAGGCTAGTATCCTGGATAAATCCTGCTCTGTCACACATAACCGGAAGCAGGTCACCTGGGTTCAAGAAAAACAGAGTTCAAAGCTGTAATGGACCAAGACTTCAGCATGACCAGCTCCAGGGGTGAGCGCAGTGAGGACTTACGTATTTTACAGGATATTGGTGTGTAGATGTGCCCACAGTAATTTAAGCTCCGTGTTTTGGGGTCATACATCTTCAAAAATAGCATGACATCATCTATAAGGTTAATAAACAGGTTTTGTTAGAATCTTAACACTTGGGATGACGTTTTAAAAATATTAATGTTAAGCTTAGTGGCAATCAAAATGACAGCCTACGGCACCCGAAACCTACAGTGTCAGGCGAGGTTAATCAAAAAGGCTGAGCTGAGGACTACGGCACCACTCCGACCATCGAGCCCCTGGGAAACACTAATCCGAGGCAGTGAACTCATGAGGCGTCTTATTTTCCAGGCCAGGTACCAACTAGCTAGCTGAGCGTCGCCATGAGAAAATGGCAGCATGTGTGTCTGTCAGCACAAACAACTGAGCACTTTACGGTGAGCGTCAGCAGACCCATCTGCCGTGGGTCAGACAGCGCTGTGCCAGAACAGAGCCAACCCGCTCGCCGACGCATTCTCTGCGGCCGCCTTTGGACAGTGGTCCACAGTGGCTCCCAGGCGTGAATATTCACTCCCTGGCCCTCGGCAGGAAGAGGCTGCCAGCCCTGCTCTGTCTCAGCCTCCGTGAGGCACGCGGCAAGGGCGGACACGAGGACCCAGCCCTCGGATGGCACCTCCACCTCGGACGGCACCAGGTGAGGTGCCACCACTTTCTAGCCACCAGTAGTCTGGGAGGCCCACCGGGCTTCGCCAGGAAGCCTGAGCATGAGGAGGGGTTGGGGGACATTTCTGGAACCAGACTTCTTGGCAAGGGAGGAATGCCTAACCCCGTGTGTGTCTAGACGCTGGTATGGGAAGCCAGCTCTGCTGCGTGGAGAGCACTTACGATCTTTGTCAAATTTGGGTAACGTGGCTCCACTGGCAGCCAGCTCTGGATCAACGGTTTCCAGGAATATCGTCCACGGGTTTTCATTATCACTCAGCTCAATCATCTATTTCCAGAAGAGATGCCGGTTTTAGAATATTTCAGTAGCTAAGTGAGAGCGAAGACCACACCTGCCTGCACGTAGGTGGGCCAGAGGCGGACCAATAGGCTGCAGCAGCGCACAGTCCCCAGCACCTCCCGGGACTCCAACCAAGACACACAGCGCCCGTGACCCTCACCGTCTTGTTGCCGTCTGCCTCGTTATCCAACATCGCCGGCCGTTTGGTTCCGTTGCTCCTTGCCTGCATGGGCCATAATCGAATTTGATCTTGGGGAAATCCCTGAAAAAAAAAGTTAAAACTAAATTAATTAAAAACAAAATAAGCTCATATTTTAATTCCGTAGGAATGTAATGGTTCTAGGATTAGAAGGGAAAAGACCGTTACAGCTCTCCCTGCTGACGTGGACAACGGAGACCTGGCCTTCAGGGTTCCCAGTGCCAGGGCTTCGATGCCCGGTGCCACGCCGTCCACTTAGGAAGGAGGGCAGGCGGCCCCCGGAGGCCAAAACAACCCTCCCCAGCACGACCGGCACTCACCATGGTCTGCGAGAGGTTCTGCACAAATTCAGCCAGGGAGGAATTTTTCAATACTTTGAACACAGTGTATTTCACTTTTTCTTCATCGTACATATCATTTCCCTGGTGGCCACAAAACTGGTCCTCTGCGACTATCTGAAAATACACAAGAAAACACACAACAGAGTTCCCAACGGACGCACAAATGCCAGGAGACCACCCCAAGGAGAACAAAGTTTCCACAGTAAAATGCAAGGAAGAGCTGGTTTTTTGCTTCCATGAACCTTCCTCGAGAGGCCCGAGGAGAAAAGCATCAGGATGACGAAGGACAGAATCCGGTGTTCAGTTACAAAGTGCCAAGAGCTCCACGTCCACACGGCCACTCCTCCCTCCCCTGAGCACTAGCCGGAGGCCCGCTGTGTGCCAGCGTCTGGAGACCACGCGGTCAGAACGCGTGCACGAGCACCTCTTCCCCGGCAACCAACCTGCTGAAAGCAACAGCTGCTTCCCAATATTGCAACCGAACCAGGAAGCCAAACCGTCTGGAAACTCACCTCCCTGTCTAGCTCTCCTTCCCTGCCCATCACCGGTCACGCCTCTCCTTGGCCCACCGGGAGCTCGCCCTCCCGTGCACCCCTCCTGAGGTGCTCCCCTCTCTGCCCCCCTGCGCTCCTCATCCACACCCTGACACAGCGCTGCTGGCCGGGGGCCCTGAGCGGCCCCTCAGGTGCAGATGCTCAGGTGGCAGCCCCGCCCCGATGAGGCAAGAGTGCGTGGAAGCCTGGCTGACCTGAACCTGCATGTAGAGGTGGGCTTCCTGCCGCTCCTTCCGCTTCTGGGCCTCGATCCTCTTCTCTTCTTGGAGTCGCTCTACCAACTGCTGGGGGATGTCGTGGTCGGTGACAGCTTGTAAAACCTCACCTGCACGACAAATGTGGCTCTGCTCACCTGTGTACAGGCTCTCCTCTCTGTCTCCCACCTCCTCCCCCCACCACCCTTATGAGGCTCCAGGGTCCTGTCGTGGTTAACACACAATCTTATCCGAGTGAGGTTACTAGGGACCTCGAGGCCACATCAGAACCCGCATGCGCCATCCAGTTGGCCCGGAGACGCCGTGACCGAGGCCACACGAGGACAAGCAGCAGAGCTCAGGGCCACGGGGACGCAGGGCACGCCCCAGCTCTACTCACTCAGCTTTGATTCCCTGATGTACACCAGCATGTATGCGTTCGTGCAGTGCCGCACAGACAGGTCGTCATCGTGCCCCCCGTAGTTGTGCTCGATGGCCTCCTCCTTCGTACACCTGGACACCACGTCGTCGTCAAATTTACACCACTGGCGAGGGAAGCAACGAGACGCGGCAGAGATAAAGCGCTCTGAGAAGCACACGGAGCAAAAGGCAGTGTATTCCTCCAACCTGTGAGGTGACGGTGTGCAGGCCCAGGCACGGCTGCAGGCAACTGGCCCCGTCACGAAGCTCACCGGCACCTCGGCCGGAACCGTGAAGGTGCCTCTGATGGCGACCCTGTCATATACTCCAACGGCCCATTTCAATTTAGATTCAATCTACCACCAGTACAACTCTTTACAGATTTGAGAAAATCATTCAGGGCACACCCAACTCTGCTAGTAAAATGGAAATTTTACGGTATAGCTATAAAATTAAATGAGACATTTGATCCTATCTCATGACATACCACAGCCAAGTGAGGGCCAGACTTAAAAAAAAAAAAAATCAGCAGAGTTCTATGTAATACTTATTTTCAATCTCTTCACTGTGGGCTGAGTCATTTTACATGCTGCTACACCCTGCAGTGAAAGGTTCATCGTGGTCTGGTGCTGTGTGGGTCCCTCTACCAAATCTCAGCTGGAGTGAGGCAGGCTCGGCCTCTGTTCTGTTCTTCACTGACCCTATGGTCCTGGACACAGACCCCAAGGAGACCCTCATCCTCTCAGGAAGACTCTGAGAGCAGATCCATGCAAACCAGGGGAAGATGAAGCATCACAACTGCGGACAACCAGGCACGTAAATCATCACTGCCTCGCCTGCCCGGCCCCAGGCCGTGGATGATTATTCTGCTGGTATTCATAAGTGCAAAATTTGTGCCTCACTTTACATGAGGGAATAAAGGTCCAACATTGGATACTAATAAGGAGAGGCATACACAAAGCACAATCACTAATTCACTATCCACCTTTAAGTATCAGCAACTAATGCAGGAGAGCACACAGATAAATCAGAGCCCAGGGTGAAATCTTTTGCTACCCAGGCAATCGGGCAGGAAGAGGAAAAGGCGAAGCTGAGCGTCAGGGTGAATGCCTACATGCCATCACATCCAACTCTGCCCCCTGCCCAGCACTTACTTTGCCATCCCCTTTGGGGTTTAGATAAACCACATAATGTCCACCATGATTATCTCCACTGTGAACCAGGACTGCATGAAGAATATAATTTGCAGGGTCCTTAGGATCTGTTTTTTGCAAAAATTCATCGAGTGGTAACTGTTCTGGGAATTCAAACCTATTGAAAAACATTTTAAAAGAAATCCAGGTTTATTAACATGTGAAATAGTTTACCTTTTAGGCTTTACTTATTGCTAGGCGTTCTAATTTACTGACTCATCTTTATTTGGACAAGGAAGTATCAATGTGACTCAGGAGGCCCCTGAACAATTTCTAAGGTAGCTTCTATTCATCTGAACAAGTTAATTCTCCATACAGCAGTACAAAATTTGAAGTTAGGTAGATGGAAATGCTTCTTTTTTTTTTTTTTTTTTTTTTTTTGATGGAAATGCTTCTACATGCACTGAGATGCCTAACAGAATTTTAAGCTGAGGGTATTACACAACAGCCAGCCTTGGGATGGATACACACCATGACTTTTCTAGGATGTGCGTAATTCCAAATGTTATTAACAGATAATTCCAGCTGTCCAGGAATCAGACCACAGAGGATATACTGTAGGTTTGGGAAACATGGGAAATTGAATCTGAACGGGGAAGATATGTAAGAAAGGATCCCCTATAACCTTCTGATTTCTAAACACATCCTGAACTCGATTCATTTTTAGATTACTGGGTCCATAAATATTTTAACACAGTCAAAATTGGTCACGAGGAGTGCCTTGAGAGGGGGCCGGCAAGGACTCAGAGGAGAGCGTGTGCACAGAGTCCGAAGGGGCAACTGCCCCGGCACTAGCCCAATGCTGCACTCAGCAAATCTGGCTGGGCTGCCAAATGTTCAAAATTCCTAAAGGATGCCAGGAATCTGGGCTTTTACGTGAAATCTCATGATTTTTTTTTAAACGCTGGCAACTAATGCCAATAAAAACAGAAACAAAAGCAAGGTAAGGACCCAATGAAACACCTGAGCAGGGTGGACTTAGTCTACAAGACGCCAGTATGTGAGGTCTGGTGGAGACAGTTCCTTATAAATTCCACAGTGATGGGCAAGAATGAAAGAGCAAAGACCTGGCTGGTGGCAAATAATTTGGATCCCGTCCTCCTTCAAGTTTGATTGGTGAATAACCAACCTCTATCCTGTGCCCAAACTAACCAGGACAAAACTTCTATATTCTAAACCAGGGAAGGTAGTATGTACTATCACTTTTTTTAACCTGGCATTTTAGGAATCTGGAAAACACCTGGAATAAAGCACACACGTACATCTACATCATCTTCCTGAAAATTCCAGCATATTCTAGAAGTCAATGCCAACTGAGAGGTTACAAAGTATTGGAGAATCCTATTTAAACAAATATAGCAACATCAAATTCCACTCCTGAGGTAACAGTGATATTCTGGTGAATGCACCCTTCCCTCAGGGACCTCCTCCTGCCACAGTGTGGAAGAGGCTGGTGTTCCCTAAGAGGGAGCTATGGAAGGAGCAGCCTCTGAAATCTCATAAGGGAAATTATCCTTTAAAACCATAGTTCTTGGGATACTGAGGCAGGAGAGAGACCGAAATACATCAGAGTTGAACTGAAAACATAAACAGACGAAATAAAGCACTGGGACTGACCCCCAAGGGCAGGCGATGTTCAATCTTAACTTTCACATCCCACTATAGATTACCTATCATTGATCTTGATATTTTGGTCCGTCTGAGGGTCATACATAAATCTCATCAGCTGTAGATGTAACACTGGTGGCAAAGTTAGGAATTTCACACCTTTCTCTGCTTCCTGAACATTGAAAAAGAAATGCAAGTTTAGTTCAGCCCTACTTAGTCCTTGAAGCAAGGACAGCAATAGTGGTCGGTGAAATCTGGTGGGAGAGGAAGGGGTTTATTAGGTATCCAGCAGGGGTGCTTTTAAATTGTTTAAGAAAAGCCTGGATGGCTCAGTTGGTTAAGCGTCTAACTCTTGATTTGGGTTCCAATCGAGATCTTAAGGTCGGGAGATCCAAACCTGTGTTGGCCGCCATGCTCAGTGGGGAGTCTGCTTGAGATTCTATTTCCCCCACCCTCTCCCCAGTTCACACATGCGCACACTCTCCCCCCGAGATAAATAAGTAAGATGTTAAAGAAAACCAAAACCCCAAAGACAAAAAGAGAACCAGGCTTATCAACAGTGAACAAACTGGTGGTTGTCAGAGGGCAGGGGTGGGGGAGGGGTGAAACAAGTGAGGGAGGATCAAGAGATACAAAATTCCAGTTAAAAAATAGGTCACAGATACAAAGTACATTATAGGGACAGTCTGGCAACACTGTGCTGTGGTGAGCACTTCCTAATGTATGTAAAACATCAAATCACTATGTGGCACACCTGACACTAATATTAATACTGCACATCGATGAGACTGCAATTAAAAAATAAAGGGATGGCCTGGGTGGCTCAGTGGTTGAGTGTCTGCCTTCAGCTTAGGTCATGATCCCGGGTCCTGGGATCGAGGTCCACAGAATAAATAAATAAGATCTTTATTTTTTTTTATTTTTATTTTTATTTTTTATTTATTTACTTATGATAGTCACAGAGAGAGAGAGAGGCAGAGACACAGGCAGAGGGAGAAGCAGGCTCCACGCACCGGGAGCCCGATATGGGATTTGATCCCGGGTCTCCAGGATCGCGCCCTGGGCCAAAGGCAGGCGCCAAACCGCTGCGCCACCCAGGGATCCCAGACAAGATCTTTAAAATAAAAAACATACAATGTTCTGCTTAGATCATTCTCTCAGGTTTGCTACAGTAGCTTGCATGGGAGAGATTTACTTTGCATTATATTCTGATGCCCAACAGGGGAACGGCTAAGCAAATTGGGGCTTAATCACTTGGGGCTGTTTTACACAATCATTAAACACTATGGGAAAGAAATATGAAAAGAACACCAAAAATCATTAATGGGAAAAGCAGAAGCTCAGGACTACAATGATGTGATCACCTGTGCTTACAGACACCTGGCTGGGGCAGCCCCGGTGGCCCAGCGGTTTAGCGCCACCTTCGGCCCAGGGTGTGATCCTGTAGACCCAGGTTCGAGTCCCACATTGGGCTCCCTGCATGGAGCCTGCTTCTCTCTCCCTCCCTTCCTCTCTCTCTCTCTCTCTGTCATGGATAAATAAATAAAATCTTTAAAACAAAACAAAAAACCAGACACCTGGCTGGAATAAGCACAGGTGCTCAGAGGTAAGGGTCAGGAGGACGCTACTAACCGGCTTCCTGCCCCTGGGCTCTCAGCATCTTCAATTCAGAGCACATGTTGCAGAGTGCGCACTGGATGCTTACAGTCCAACCCACTTCCGAAGACTGTCCTCACTCAAGAGCAGCAAGACCCTCACACTAGCAAAGTGGCCTCTGTGGAGTGGGATGTGCCCTGCTTCTGAACAAGGCCTCCCCTGGAGGGGACCAACCGACTCCATAGCTCCCACAGCCCTGCCCTCACCTCAGCCAACTCTGGTTTCCTCCTGTAAATAACCCTCTGATAACCCAACCACTACCAGACCACGGGGGCTCTCATCATAGCTCAGCTTCCAATTCAGGCCTTCCCTCTGGGGCTGGCTAGGTCCAGTCGGAAGAACCATCACAGACAAGGTTCTTTGACATCACATTAGTGTAATTAAGAGGACAAATTATCTTTGGAAAAATGAAAACCCAGGAGCTTCCTGCCACACAAAGGAGTGGCATGGTTTTGATAAACTTTAAAGGACAATAAAAGAATTGTTTCTCTACCATGGTCCCTTGAGGCTACGATTCCAAAATATGTATTGCTCACTCAGACCCCAAACTATCCAGTGTGGACCAAGGCAATTCTTGTGAGTTGACCAGAGTGTTCCCTAAGCGAATCTAGTTGCAGGTTTGCAAAGTGACTTTCTGATCCACAACACAGCATCCTGAGCGGCCTAAGCAGAAGAGCAGATCTGTGGCCAACTGCAAAATAGGCACATCAGCGCCACAAACTGTAAATTAGCAAGCTTGGTATGGTAAACACAGGATGGTCTGGGAAATTATAAACTGGCTGAGCCCACGTGTCCAGGTTATGCACCTGCAACACAGACTCTGGATGGCTGCATCTTGGAGGATGCTGCTGACCCACTCATTCGCCTGACTGGCAGGCAGGAACATATAGTCCATGTCTCTCCACCCAATTGTGGACTGACCAGTCACCTGTCCATAATGCTCACTGCACTGCCAGAAGCTTAGAGTCCCTGCAAGGCCTTGTGGAAGACAAGCAGGGACACCCTGTGTTCACAGAACAAGCAAGAGAAAACACGCTGCTCATTCTACAAGTAAGGATCCTTTAGAAAACCCTCTCATGAATAAATAAATCTTTAAAAGTAAACAAGAAAACTAACTACATCACACATATACGTGCCAAAGTACACCACAAGCAAAAGCAGAGCCCGAGCAAATAAGAAAGTCTACAACAACAGGAAGCTGAGGGAAAGTTCCCAGGGACACCAGTGAGGTGAGGAGCGGGGTCTTGGATGCAACAGAGACAACACCACAGAGCACCAGGACAGGGCCTCTCGTGCGCCAGGCCCGCCTGAGCAGCTGCACAATCGGAGGCCCCAAATACAGTGTGTGCACTAAGAAATAAAATCCTTTGAGCTCTAAACTTGAGCAGCACATGAAAAGGTACAAGTAACTGTTTCATCCACAAGTGACACAGAGGATGTGGAAACACAGTGAGTGCCGTGGCAGGTAAGGTGGCACACAGTTCCCACGTTACCTGCAAGCCGTGTTCCCCGGCGTCGTATTTATTGTCACCATCTAGTTGCTCTACGGCCACGTAATCCACGAATGATTCAAATACTTGAAAGAGAGAAAGAGAAGAAAGTCAGCTAATGATTTCACTAAAGTCTTGATGGTGACACCACCGTCCCGATTACTTGGGCCTGCTGGAGGAAAGCGGAGAACCGCAGCTCCTGGCCTCTGCCCGAGACCCACCAATACCCACTGTGACCCTGCCACTGCTCCACAGGAGTCCCGAACCTCTAAGAACACAGACACGGTTTCTTCAGGGTGTTGCAAGTGATAATGTGGAGTCAAATGTTTTACTAACTTTAACATGACCAAGTAACATTCAAGTGCACAGTTTGACCCAAACACTTACCAAAGCTATAATCAAGACAGTACAGGTAGAGAAGGGGAAGGTGGGGACGAGAGGGACAGGCTGGGACAGTAAGTAATAAGATGAATTGGGGCTAAGGACCACATGGGGAGCACGGGGACTAGAGCCGCTAGCCTCCTATTGAGTAAATGAAATTCGCTACGAGATCAGAACTCAAATGCTCTGACACGCACACAAAGAGGACGATGTACAGGCATAGATGTGCTCACTAGGATGGAGTGCTCCTTTCATAGTACGTCCAGAAAAATCACAACGCATGCTGTGAACATCTTACAATTTGGTCAACTAAACCACAGTAATGCCGGAGGGTGTGGGGGAGGGTGTAGAATTCGTGCAAGGATGACCCATGTCCCAGAAGAAAGAGTCTAAAAACAAATCCACACAGATATGAACACCTGACTGCTGACAAAGTTGCAGAGCAAGGGGAGAAGGTGATGGGTTCACCAGAGACCCACATGCGGAGGATCAGTCTTGACATCCTACCACATGCATACAACCCATTCTGGGGGCAGCCCGGGTGGCTCAGCGGTTTAGTGCCACCTTCCGCCCAGGGCCTGATCCTGGAGACCCGGATCGAGTCCCACGTCGGGCTCCCTGCATGGAGCCTGCTTCTCCCTCTGCCTCTCTCTCTCATAAATAAATAAAATCTTAAAAAAAAAAAAAAAAAAAAAAAAAAAAACCATTCTGGGTGGATTATGTATACATAGAAAAGATAAAACAACAACAACTAAGGGAATATCTTATGACTTCAGGGCAGGTGTTCTTAACATAAAAAGCAAAGAACGAAAGGCTTGATTTCACTAAAATTCTGAAATGCCCTTAAAGGAGCAGCACCCCTCAAAGAGTGAACAGAGGTGAGCCCCACATAGGGGAGCGGCTCTACCTGCAGCCAGGCCAGCATCCAGAGTGGGGTGTGGAACCCCCCTCCTCCCTGTTCCTGCCCCGCCTGGCACCCGCTCAACTCTCTCTCCTGCGCTGAACAAGTTCACACCCTGGACCATGGGCCTGGGACTGTGAGCCTCAGAAAGCCCTTCAACTGTCCAGCTCACTATGTGGAAAGAAACCCAAATGGGGCCCTATCTCCTGAGAGCCTGAGGGCCCAAGGCAGCTGGACTCTGTAGTGCACAGAGTGCACAGGAAGACGGCGGCAGCAGTTTGTAGAAGGCTCTCCTGGAGCCTTGTGGGGTGGTCATCAGCAAGCAGAGGGATGACATGATTTGAGGCCAGGGGAGGAACCGCCCAGGACAGGATGACAGTCCCCAGAGCTTACACCTGCCTGACAATGGGGGCTCTGCTCCCTCCAGCCACAGTGAAAAGCCTCCTTGTACGTGAAGCTCCAGGCAGAAGGCCCAGAATGGCGCTGCCCAGCCGTAAGCACCAGTAGCCCTAACTAAACACTGTGGAGCTCCCATCTGACGGCATGAAAACCAGCCTCCAAAGAACTACACCATGTCCAAGTCATCTCAACGTGCTCCAGAACAAAGGTCAAGAACATCCAATACCCAATGAGAGAAGAATTACCATAGCAGGCATCCAAGAAGATGCCCAGACATGCTAGGAAGCCGGAAAACAGCCCCCAATAGAGAGAAAAGTAAATCCACAGAAACAGATCCATAAATCACAGGTGACAGAACTGGTCAACTAGGACATTAAGTTACTAGGAACTATTCCTGACATTCAAGAAGATATCCCAAAGACCAGCAACCACTTGGAGAGGTGACAAGGTGACTGCCCTTCAGGGGAACATATATTAAAGCGGAGACAGCCCCATACTCCCACTATGATGTTCAGTGTGATGAACATGTTCTGAATGGACACCCCCCCTTAGAGCCAACAATTACGCTCACCGTGAACGCACAAACACATATGGGAGCCGGGCCCAAGAGCAGTGGGGGAGCCTCAAGCCCAACAGCCACACCCTGAAAACCCAAATGTCTATCAAGGAAGGTGTGGTCTGGAAACACCCGTGAATACTCCTCATGTGGAATACTGGAAAGCAGCAAAAACATCACACTATTGCTTCTCTCGTCCATAGGATGTGGAGCACAGGAAATGCAAAACAGAGGCTATATCCAACACGATCTGATCTTTATATTTTAAACATGCAAAAATAACCTGGGGGGGGGGGTGTTTTTTTTTTGCGGGGGGGGGGGGTGTTAAAAGCCCAAACAGTGGTTTCCTTTGAGAAGAGGTGGTCATGGCCAGGAAGGGCCAACATCTGTGCTGCAAATGCTGAGGTGCTTGACCTGTGTGCGGGCACGAGCCTGTGTGCACGTGGGTAGCTGCACGCCTATCACCTGGGCAATGTTCTCTAGCTGTGCCATATTTCAACAAAAACCACTTGGGGAAATGAAGTATTAAACCAAAACAGAAATTAGCAAAAGGTTGTGCCATGACGTTCAAAACTTACTATTTTTCTTTCCTTTTATACTTAGCTGGATATCGTAATAATCTTCTCTTCTATCAGATCGATAGTCTACTTCTTTGCACTGGATATAGGACTACAAATAAGGAAAATAAGATGGCTTAAGTACTGATTGTCAAAATAGTAGCATTCTTAAATCGTTTAAAATCATTGGTGAAAACTGGTAACCACATACCACCATTTTGCCTCTGAATAATTTAGGTATGGTGCCCTCCACACACGTGCCTTTCATCTTATTCTCCACATTATCAAGCAACTGGAAGAGAAAGTTTTGACTTTAAGAAAATGTTATGCTCAATTAACATACCATAATTTGAAACTTGACTAAGAAATTTCAATGGTCAAAGAAGATCTAGACTATAAATATTATGACCTTTAGCATGCAATTATGAAAACATACAAAGTCTTCTTTCTTGGTTGGGTATTTACAAAAATATCTACATGCAACAGTTGAGATTAACCTCTATACAGCCTTTGGAATGAATTAGTAATCTGTAGTGCCTTTAGAAGCATTTTTTATATTCATTTTACCTCTGTGGAAAAGCATGTAAATTGAGCACTAAACTTAACTCGTATTGGTCCACACCAAGAGATTAATGAGGTTGAGCCTGTCAACAGGATTGACTGGTTTGTCCATGGATATTTAATGAACTGGATTCAATCCAGCTAGTGCTGCAAAAAAGAAAACACACCTTGCCCAGCCAATCACCTTGAATAACCATTTCATGTTGTGTATGTGTGTCTGCATGTGTGTCTGTGTGTCTCTGGTTACAACTGGAAGGACGGGATTTTGCTAGTGCCTAAAGATGGCTCTGGGGAGAATCACCTGTACAGATGGCTGCTCAGTTAGAACTTCTGTGCCCAGGAGTCTGGACGCTACAGAGTAACAATGGAAGCACTATTCTACAGCGAAGCAGAGAGCTCAAGAGCTCGGGACAGCTACCTAAGCTGATCTGTGGTTCCTCCGATTAGTAACTCAGGCAGATGTACCAACTCAACAAATTCAAACGATGCTACTACCTATTGCTACTGAAATCCAAGTTTCCCCTCATACTGTCCTCTCCAACAATTTTCTTTTCAAGCTTTCTGGCTTGAAAATGAGACAGATGCTGCCTCTTCTTCCTGGCCTGGTTGTGTCCCGAGAAAGGATGGGCGCATCTGAGTTGCACTGGCGTGAAGCAGGCCTGAGCTTTGACTCGGTTACCACTTC
Organism: Canis aureus; assembly: GCF_053574225.1. Lineage (NCBI taxonomy): Eukaryota > Metazoa > Chordata > Mammalia > Carnivora > Canidae > Canis > Canis aureus. The sequence goes on from NC_135618.1 coordinate 44,501,578, forward strand.
TGAAAGTGCTTCACAACAGCCAATGTTAAGGAGTGCAGGATTACAGCGCAGAACTTACCACTCGACACAGCTCTTGAACGTCGTGCTGCATGAAGCTATCTAAAGTTTCCCACCTTGGAAAGAGAAAAGGAACGTTTATATTTAAATTTCCAAATTTCAAGCAAGAACAAATTAGGCAACTCAGACTTAAAAAGGTAAACTGGGGGGGGGGGGGTAAACTGCATACTCGGCCATTATTCTTCAATTCATTTTTTGAGATTATTTATTTTGGGGGGCCCAGATTAAAAGATATATTGGATTTTATCAGGCCACCAACATCTTCACAGCTTTGTCCTGTTCTGAACACCTTGCTGTGTGTGAGAGGATGCTGTCAGGTGGAGAATCAGGTCTCAAGCAAAACTCTGAAAAGAGCCTTTATGTCCCAAGAGGACAAAGCAAAAATATGGTGATAAAAACACTCAGATGGACTTAAAACTTAAATGCCTACACTACACTCTGGATTCTCCTACTATGCGCTCTTTATTCTTCCTTGCAGAAGGAAGCAGAACAGAAAGGCAGATATCCGATACATACCCGAAGGACTTCGTTAGCTTTTTTGTTCCTACAGGCTTATCGCTGTGCTGTAATTCGTAGAACACTCTTTGTAATGCTAAGGGGACGCTTTTGGATGAATCATCACCCTCTGTTGGCATCATGTACACAGCCTAAAATAATTGATTAAGAAATAAAAGTGGAATTTTATGTGAAAGTAACATTTCTAGTATCACAATGGCTACGGTAGTTGGTTGGGCTTCTAACTATCCCCCAAAATAGGGCAGAAAGTTTTTTTTTTTTTTTTTTTAAATCATGAAAGTCTTGAGAGGCAATATAAAAAAAAATACAAGAAAGTAAAAAGGAATTTAAAAATTACCCACGGCTCACCATCCAAAGAGAACCACTTTGAGTTCATACCTCTTGGAGCAACACTTTTTAGCTTAACATTACTCGTGAACAGATGTGATAAGACCTAAGTGCCACTGTAATGATCCACATCCAGCTGTCCCCACACCATCCTGTCGGGGCAGCTACGGTGCTGTGCCGACGGAACAGGAGAAGCCAGCAGACCAGCCAGCGGCCCCCCCATGACCAGGAGTACATGTTGTCTGTACTGCTCCATGCTGTTCACACGGCATTCCTAAAGGACAGACGACTAGCTAGGACAGACGACTAGCTACACTGGATGCAAGGGACATCTGTGGTTTCTACTAGAATTCTCATGAACGTTAAGTTTTACCTGTAAGTGAAAACTACACTTCATAGCCAGGGGCTTTTCAATTCAGATTGGATATAAAACTTCCCAAATGTCCCTACCAATGGCTTTCATATTTAAAAAAAAAAAAAGAACAACTTTATCATGGGGCTACAGAGCCCGCCAAAGCTAGGTCTGTTAGCTGGCAAACGTCTGATCACCCAAGTTAGCTTTACGAGCTTCCACACGCTGGAAGTGGGGCCCCTCTCTGGAGACAGCACTGTGGTACTGGGAGAGACACGGCAAAGCCGGGGGGCAGGACTCTCTGCCTGACCCTCAGTACTTGAGCAAAAGGGTGGGTGGAAGGTTGAGGGAGAGAAATACCATCCATTTACCTTTCGTAGTTGATTTGTGAAAAATAAAGTCTGCAGCAGGCTGTTCATGTAACAAGTCGCTCCCTGATTCTTTAAACCGACATAGCCCGTGTGCTTCTTTGAATCCCACCTACAAGATCAGTTCGAGGTTGAGGGAAAACCGCACAGGACACTTCCTCGCTTCTGCAGTGTGTGTGGAGTGTTCTGGCGAGACGCCGGCGTGTGGCCGACACCGCACTGCTGTGCACCATCACCTCTCTCCCACCATCCTGACACAGGAACGACGGCCACGCACCCCGCCATGGCAGAAACTCACCGCCAGGCCCCCAGGGCGCCAGGGGCACCAGGGCCAGGAGTTCTTAGCACGGTCATGGGCCCTGTCCACCCAAGTGCACGAACCCGGTGCTGGAGGAAGCGGCTTAATGCTGCCTTTTCCCAAGATCACCGCTCATAGGAGTCATTGAATCCTATCAGACTGGCTCCCAGTGTGGTCCCACTGCGTGTGTACTGGCTCCCAGTGTGGAGTCAGCATGAAATGCCAACAGACGAAACCCGTCTTTTCTGCAGTCATACACATAAAGCTGAGACAGGCACGTACACTGGGCCAAGTGTTAGTTTGGGCTTCTCAACTCCTAGTGCTTTTTCCCTAGTCTACGGTGGGGGTTGCTGAGGAGAAGAGGTACATATTCTCAGAGTTAGCAGCCCTCACTGCTTGCTGCCCCCATCGTAACAATAAGCCAGAGAGAATGCCAGTTGAAACCACCCCCTTCCCCATCTCCCTCTGTACATAATACAAAGACACAAACACATTTGCCATCAAGTGTGAGCAACATTAGAGATGTTTATTGTTGGTTGCGGTCAGGGTCAATAGTACTTCCAGGGGTTACTCCATGACCTTGCTGACACGCTCACACGTGCCAAAGTGCCCTGGTTAAAGTGTGTGGGTGGGTGTGTGCACCTATCCGTGGATAATTTTAAGAATTGGCAGGAAAATCTGAGAATCCTACATTATAGAGGTTATTTTAAAAACCATAATCAAAGATTTAGGTGATAATGGTTGAATAGGTTTTGGTAAGACTAAAGTAAAAATCTGTTTTGATTGGGAAGGCTGAAAAACCCAATCTACTTTTTCAGTCAAGAGAAGTATATCATAAACAGAGGAAAGGTTTTCAAAATGGGGGTGGGGAGCGCCCTCACAAAAAATTTAGTTTCTTGCTTTTGCCCCCACTCCTGACATCTGAATACAGTTTGAACTCTGAAAAGGCTAGTCAAGAAAAGCTCGATTCCTCCCGAACACACTCCGGGACCACACCAGCCAGGACCCGGACCAAGTAACAGTTGCTTCTCGGCAGCCCCACGGCTCTCTGTCCCGGTCTATCCAGGTCATCCCACACACACACTCGTGCCAGAGCCACGTGAAGACAAAGTGACGTGGGCAAGAAACTGGCACCTGCCGCTCAACTTCTTCCCAGATTGCACTTGACGGCCTCACCCCTGGGCCTTGAAGTCAGTAGGGCCCCACAGCCCGATTCCAGCTTTCGGCTCAGCCTCCACACCTTCTGGATGTGCTGCCCAACCCCACACTTTCCTGCCGGTGTCTCTGCTCCTGTTGCTCTCTCTGGTCCCAATCCCTTACCCTCCCCGTGACAAGTAACCCAAGCCCACGCTTCCTGTAGGGCCGGACACTGCTCGGGCACATAGACCGGCCACCACAGAGGCATAATCGCTTCTCTTGCAGGTCCTCCGACCTCGGCTCCACCTCGCTCACCACCTCCAACCCATCATTCCTCCTCTGCTTCCTCATCATACCCGCCACTCCCAGACCTTCACATCCCTGCCTTCCTCAAAATAAAACCAGGGTGTTTCCTCTGTAGTTATTTATGAACTGGCATGAACTTCCTCCGTCCCACCAGTCTGAACATTCTTTGAGGACAGAAACCTGTGGCTGTCTTGCCAACCACAATCACCTTCCTAGTGCACAGCAATGTCTGGCAGACAGAACCCACTCCATAAACTATGCCAGGCGAAGGGGCGAAGGTGAAGTTGGCAGACACAGCTGGGTATCCCCCATATGTGTGCCAAGGGGCAAGCGCAGAGAGGGTGCGTATCTGTTAAGTATATGCATCTGTTAACATGTTAGTGCGTCTTTCACTCTTTCACCACAGCAGAGATTTAATAGCACCCAATTAAAGAAAAACTTACGCAACTCCATGGGGAGCATCCGCCTGTACAAAGACTTCAAAAGTAACTTTGTCATCATCTATAAATCCTTTCTCAGGATCAGTCACTTCCTATAAAAAATAAGAATATCCAACTTGCATGAGAACACACGAATGCCCACTTCATTCCAGAGAAAATAACCCTGGTGCCCTCTACTTAGAGGAAAACATTACTTTTTCTAACCCTCAAATTGTGCTAATTTTGCAGTGTTTGGTTTGTGTTAACTAGCGTCCTCTGAACAAAATCAGTAAGAGCCTGGTTCCCGTAGGAGGCATGCGGGAGGCAATGGGGGCTCATCGCCAGGGCACGGCCTTGAGGCATGGCTCCCGAGGCATCAGTCCCGCTTTCCAGAGCAAGGGCTTGCAGAGGTTCTGAAGAACCCACGCTGGAGAACCAAGAACTGAGGAGGTTCCCCGAAACTATGCCTCACTTGGGGGCCCCACCAATGCTGCCTTGTTGGCTGCTTAAAAATAAAAATCTCGCTAGCAAACTGGAGAAAACACGTTTTCGGACACCTGTCCCACTTAGGAAGCACACGTTTTGATTCTAGAATGAAGAGAAGGCTCTGAAGAGTGAAGGACTTGGGAAGACGGAGTAATGCTCAGATCATTCTGCGTAAATACTTGGTTACTTACGCTCCAGGCCATGAAATTGGAAAACCCCCAATCATTCTCCTTGTGGAAGAACAAGTGGCTAATGCGTCGGCTGAACGACTTCTCATCGTCTCTGTAATTTATTATCTTCAGCACAGCTTGCGCATGGCAAGACCACGACCTGTTCAAAGAAAATCTAAGCCTCAGTTGACCTATTTAACTAATGTTTGTACTTTTAAAATCACAGCACACAAAAATGCCCACGTTTTTCTTTTTTCTCTTTTTTTTTTTTTGGGAGGGGCACATTTACCTTTAATGGAGAAAGCATCTAAAAGGGTTTGGGGTGCCCCTATGCCATCTGTAGTGTCGTGACCTATGGTCTTATTTCCTTAAAAAGTTTTAAATCAGGTGCTATTTTTTTAAATTGGTCTCAATAAAAAAGAAATTTTTGCATTTTAGATACTGGTCTTTAGATTCTGTGAGTGACTAGTTTCCTGATCACATGGTAGTTTTAGGATCTGATCAGGGTGTTAGGTGAAAAGAAGAGAATGAAAAGATGAAGGCCATGCCGTCCAAGAGCCCCCTCTCACACACAGGTTCTGGGGCAGGGCTGTGCTGGGCACCAAATCCCAGCCACAGAAGTGTCCCCACTACTGTCAAGTTGGGCACAGATCACTAAAGGGCCTCTAGAGCAGTATTTGAAAACCAAAAAGATCCGGCCCTCTAAAGGTCCGCTAAGGACCTGGTGCTAAAGGAGAACTGCCCAGAAGCAACATGGCAAGACAGTTCCGAATCCATGTCAGCGCAGACGCGCGCGGCTCAGCGGAAAGAGCCGATGTTGGCATTTTTGCTGCTGCGGGCGCAGGCCGCCTGTACTGCACACAGACAGCTCACTGTTCTCTCAAACTACTGTCAGGCTAAAGTTGTCTGTCAGACTACAGTGTAGCCCAAATACTCACCAGAAATCAGATCATAATGTGAACATGGGAAGAAAAAATTTAACCTACATACAGGCCCTGGCAGCAGCACATAATCACGTGTGCATTTCTTATATAGTCACGTAAAAAAAACCAAGGAAATGCACTATGTTCCCTGGAACCTGGACAGAGCAGCGAGGGCCAGAGCCCTTGGGCAATAGCCTTCATGAGTGCTCTAAAGGGCCTCAGTCTGGGGGTGACTGGACAGACATGGGCCAAGAAAGCAGCCTTCTCATGGGCTCCTCGACATGGAACGAGAAGGACAATGGGGGACAAGTGACCCTCTCAAACCATATCAACTAAGCTTCTGATAGATGCTGAACAGTGACAGTTTTTAATTAAGGGAAGAATCAAACTTTTGAGAATGAATCAATAGGTAGAAAATGTGAAGCCTCTTATCTTTGGTTTCATCTGAATAAAGGGACCATGGAGACTTTTCTCAATTTGAAGACATTTTATTGCACACTTCTTTTTAAAAAATTATAGGAACAAAACAATTTTCTTAAAATAAGCTGGAGAGGCTCCTGTTATAAAGCCCTCAAAGGTTTTGATTCCAACTTTCTGATTTAACACAGAGGAACTGGTTGACACACCAAAGGGGAAGCTGCAGGACCTGAGGGATCTTCCTTAACTACAGTTGTCCTCTCAGGCAGTTTCTGGGAGGACGGGAAAGCCCGCAGTCCAGCGGTGAGCCAGGCCACATGGGCCCCAATTCCATGTTCCATGGGCTGGTAGATTCTAACATGTGAACTTTTGTGTTTTTAGTTGCAACACACACCTTTTCTAGTTTGGATAGAATACCTACCAGTGAATTTTAAAGAGGGAAATGTATGTCACCGAATGTAATGTCAAAAGGGCTATGCAGAGGCAGCAAGGAAATTCAAAACTGTTAAGTTCAGAGAGGCCGATCAGATCGGGCCTCCGATCGATCACGTAGCGTAACTATTTGTGGGTTTGTAATCGCATCATTTAAACTGTCTTACGTGGAATCAGATTCAGCATTGCACTGGAGAAAGAATCCTACGCTTTTTTGGTGTGGTCTGTCTGGATAAAAGCGTGGCATCACCATAATCTTCCATGGCAGATTTCGCACAAAACACGGAGGGCTAAGGACCGACTCACTCAGTCTGCTGAAGCGCTCCACAGTGAACTGAAACGTGGCCTCGGAGCGCCAACTCGTGTCTGCAAGAAAAGGCCACATCAGTCACAGGGCTTGGACATTGGGAGACAGCACCGACGGCCATGGGACACCGCGTGGGACCACCACCAACTGCGGGCGACCCGAATGCGAGAGCCTGACTCTGAGGGAAGTGCCGATGAGCTAGAACAGTGAGGTGACACACAGCTTCTGGGTGAGTGAAATCCCAAACCCAGAGGGCTAACACACGCCTGCCGGCTCTCCTCAATCCCACAGTTGGGTAAGAACTCATCTACTCTACTCTGGCAATTCCCGAGTCCTCCTTGGTGAGCAGACGGGCTTGGCAGAGAAGGCCTGGAGCAGCTCGGGTGACATCTGCTCCCCTGTGCCGGGCTGGGGTGGGCCGGAGTGGGCCTGGGTGTTAGGCCACCGGGTGGGCCCCGAGAGGAGCAGTGAAGGGGCCATGCACTCGCGGGTGCAGAGGGAGCAGTGCCCCGGCCACTCCTGCTGCAGGGGAGCACTGTTTGAGACATAAGTCTGGCTAAGAAGTGAGCCCCCAAATAAATGTTAACTTCATCAGTCCACAATTTTTGTGAAATACCAGCCTGGACTCCCTAAGGAGGATTAACTTAAAGAGAAAGAAATTGGTATTCTTATCCACATGAATCGTCAAAATTGTTAAATTTACTCAACAAGACGTGAAGGCCAATTTAAGGAATTAAGGTTTCCTCCAGTAGAAAGTGATGTATTGATATGGTGCCTCTCTTAGCAGACTTTCAATTAAAAGTCACACTTTCGTATTTCACCTCTGACTGACGGTGACTATTCATTTACAAGTGACACTGGCTGCTGATTAGCCCTGACAACCTCAGCAGTGTCCAGATGGATGCTTCTCAAAGTCATGTGAAGGAGCAGCCCTCCCCAGGTCACCGCGCCAATCTTACCGGCTGGCACTTTTATAAAACATCAGGAAGCTGCTACAACGAAGTCAAACTTCTATACAAGTCTCTAAATGCTTGCTCTCCGTTTCAGTACCTATCTGATTGCAGAAGGGCTACAGTTCACAGGGTGGCAGGTCAGGAGCCATATCTCAGAGAGACACAGTAGGTCTCCAGAATACTCTAAGGTACATGGAAGGCATTTTGTGGCTTGGCATCTCTCATCCCCAGGCTACTGAAGCACCTAGGGGGACTCTCAGGCTTGAGGTAAGAGCACGTTAAGCAAAACATACTGCCCTCCTTCATTCTTCGGTCTCCAAATTTCCCCAAGACAACCAGGTGCTCAGGATAAGGACTTCTCGGGGGTATGGAAATTGCTTATGTTTGTGACTATCTGAATTTGCTTTTAAGAAAAACATGTCCATCAATCCTCATGAGAGGGTAGTATTCTTTACCAAAGAAATAAGAACCAAAAGTAAGCTTGAGAGTTTGGCACTGACCCCTTCTTTCAACATTCTTTATCCCCAATTTTTCTGCTACATGTAGCCCTGCTCATGTAGAGCTACAGCCCTTCAGAAACAAGGGCTGCTCAGGAGGTGTGAGTCCTACCTAAGAGATGCAGCATGTACTCAAGCATCATTAAGTGGTAGGTATGACCTCAACCCCTTTGAGGGGCAAAAAGATAGAAAAGGCAAGAGATAGGTTCAAGGTCATGTCTTAGACTGGCTTAGCCACTATTTCACAGACTCAAATCACATGTGAGCAGCATTTCAATTCTGCAAGGTAGGCAAGTGCAGATGTACTCCCACTTTACAGATGAGGAAACTGAGGCTTGCTGAAGCTAAGTGGTTTATCTTATCTGAGGTGTTTCACAAAATGAGCACAGCAGGTTTTGGGACCTGAGATCTGTGGCACCTTAACAGTGACCTTGCCTCTGGTAAGTAAAATGTCATATCCCAGAGTTTAATATTCCCCAAAAGCAGATCTCAATAAAACTGGTCCTCTTTTTTGGGGACCAAAGAACTGCAATTAACCAAATAAAAATCACCTCAGGGCATGTACTCATGAGATCCTAAAGTGTTCAGTGTTCCCAAGTTCTGCCTCTCTTCTAACTCACCCATTTGTTTTCAGATACAATTCCACTCTCTGTACGATTACATTTTTACAGACAAAAGTCAAAGCCCATCAGAAATGCTTTTTGTTTTACCCCACTTCAGTCAAATTCCAAAATTAATCTTAAATATCAAATAGGCCCAAACAAAACTCAGCATGGTACCGAATCCACAAGATGGCAGGCCCTTCCTTCAGAGGCAGAGAGAGGTTCAGGAGCCCATGCCTGGCACCATCCTGCCTCACAGAGCTCAGCTCACACAAATGGATGTGAGCTAGATGTGAGATTCCACCTCACATTCAAGGCACACCCTTAGGACAGACTTACTTCTGAAAAATGCCAACCAGGACATTTAACATGAGATTTCATGCGAATAAAAATGTCACCTTATGGCTCTCAACTCTTTTTAAACTAATTACATAAATGAAAAATAACATTATATACCAAAAGGTCAAGACAGGAGGGCCTACAAAAAAGCAGAGCAGACTTGAAACCTATCTTTGGCAGAAAGACCTGGCCTGATCACACTCCCATGAGGAATTACGGGAGCCATAAACATCTTTGCCCAAGAAAAGAGATAAAAGGTACTCCAAGATCCTATTTTTGCAACTTCCCTGTGTCTATATATAATTACTTCAAAATTAAAAAAAAAACTTAAAGCAGTACACTTGAGATTCTGAAGGATGCCCCACATCCTGCAGAATTAGTGTTTCATCCAAACAGAGACTCTATAACCTGCCTGAATGCTGAATTTAGTGCATTACTCCATGCCTCTTTTTATTGACAAGGACAGGATGAGGAGTTTCTGCTACCTGCGGTCACCATACATTCTCAACATAAAAACTTGGTTACCCTCCACCTCCACTCTTGCCCTTACAGAGCAGCGTCCACCGTGCCCTTTGTACTCCAACCTTATCTTCCCAGGGCAAAGGCCAATGTAACAGACTAGGATCCAGTTGCATGAAAAAGGTAGAGGAAGATACAATCTTTTGTTTTAAATCAGAAGATTAGCTTAAAGAGTCCCCAAATGGCGCTCTTGCAGTTAATTTTATCAAACCTCAATTTTTTATTCTTTGCAAGTCCTAGTTGGCCCTCAGAAATTACTTTTGTTTCATGGGTACTGACAATCTACATTTGCAGAGGCTGCATTTACTCTAAAACTTCTCATCATTATCTAAGGAAAAACTGAGTAAGAAACCAAAATCAAAGTAGCATAGTAAGTGCAACCAGAAAACGACTCTGACTCTTGCTCATAATTCCATTAATAGGACTTTTAAATACGGCTCTATCTCAACCAAATTCCTGCCTGTGCTGTCAGCTACTTAACTTTTGTAGAGAAACTGCCCTCCCAAAAAAGGCCCTTCTGCCCAGTAGATATAAGCCTAATCCAATATTTCCCAGATTGCATGCCCTATTTTACAATGTCAAAAGCAGATTCAGCAAAGGGGGTTCTAAAGTTCAGTGTTGGGGAATCACTAACAAAACGAGTCTTTTGGAAAAAGATTTTAAGGTGTGGACAGTCCAGAGAAGCTCCATGATATGGACATTTGCTTGACCCAACACCGCTCCAACTTCCTAGACCACTGAATACTTCTCATCACATGCTAACATCCCACAGAAGAGAGTTTCAAAATACCTATTGGGATTGGGAAAATGCTGCCCTAAACTAAGGCTTCTACTCCTAGAAGCAAAACAATCTCCCTTCCATCCCCTTATCATCATAGAGAGACAATCTTTTCACTCTCCTAGCCTGGGCCTTTCAAAAGACAGCTAAAATCCCAAATCAGGAAGGAATACAGTGCCACTGAAGACCACTCTGCTTTGTCCTATAATGCCTTTTACCTGTCTGGTAACTCACTATGGGAGTATTTTCACTTTTAGGTTCTATGGTTTGGCACTATTACTTATTACTACTGATTTAGTAAAAATTGCCTCAAAAGGAAAGAGGTTTTATGTATACTATAATCTCCTAACAGTGGTTCTCAAGTGAGGCAATCTGGACCCCCAGAGACACCTGGCTGTGTCTAGAGACATTTCTGGTTGTCGGGACTGCAGGGAGTGGGCATGACTGCAGGGATGACACTGACATCTGATCACACTAGAACAGACCCCTAAAACCAAGAATGATGCGCCCAAAAAGGCAACAGTGCCAAGGTAGAGAAACCCTGCCCTTTATCTACATCTGTGCCTCATCCCAAGCCTTCCCCCCCAAAAAAAACACGTGCAGAAATATTCGTTTAGAATTGCTCTGTGGAACTAGACAGGGAGCTCTCTGCCTGGGGTAAGCCAGTTACTGCTCAAGTGACTGGAAGCCCTCTCTGATTCACACCGGGCCCACCGGGCCTGGCTGCACCTTCCCAACTGCACGCTCTGAATCACTTTTGGCATCTCCGGTGTCTGAAATGAAACCAAGAGCCCAGCAACCAAAGAGACCACACCCACACCGTTGCCCTTGATCTACGGTGGGAAGCGCACTCCACAGGTAACAAAGCAGCGGGGTTTAGACCACGCCTCTTTACCTTCCTCAGATATTGCCTCAGCCAGCTGCCAGGGGGTAAACCGCACTGTGAGAGAACTCTCAACTACGGCTGCAGTTTCTCATGGAGGCTGAACTTTTGGCAGGAGGTCTGAACAGCAGTCCTTCTGGTGGCGCAGCCCGGGACTGATGGTTCCTTTCAATTGCCCCGTTACTCCCCTGGGAAGGACACAACCCTCATGAGGATTGATGGACAGGCTTTTGACAGAACATGGTTTTATATTACACTGCAAGATTCCAGGGACTGCATAAAGCGATTACTGGCTGCTATCGACTCACGATTTTGACCTTGCAAATAAATGTACAGGTCACCTATCTGATAAATTATATAGAAGAAATGGCCTCAAAAGAAAGTGATTTCCTGGGCACAAAATGTCCATGCATATACCTCTGCATACACGTTTGGCACAGAAGATATAGACCAAAAGTTAGTGTGGGAGAATGAAACCCAAAGCTCGATTCTAATTTCACACCTAATGGGAGCGGGGAGGAATTACCAGCTACAGACAACTACAGTAAGAATGCAATGGAAACCCAAGTTCCAATGTCTAGAAGTATCTTGCTGCAGATAAAAAGGAAAGGAGAGTAAGATACACTTGTTCTGAACACTAACAGTGGCTGGGAAATTGCAAGCCTGAGTAAATCCCCATCTGCTACAAACTTCTGTATTTAAACCTTCTTGCCTAGGCTGGGGAGAACCACCTTACCCTGAAATAAGCAGGTAATCTTGAAATTCAAATCCAAAACGGGCTCCTAAATTTTCTTCGGATATAGACCTCCTGAAAACTAGCTATGCCTAAGAAACTCAGAAGTACTCAAGGAAGAAATGTGTTTCTGATTGTTTTCTGCCCAATGCAAGTAAGCAAACCACAAGTACTCACCATCCTCCATATCTTCCTCTGTGTTGTTGTGCCCATCACTCATGGCTACATTCCCGTTGATAACAGGGTTTTGAGTAATTCTTGGTGGGTCATCTGTGTCTCCAGCTTTAAAAAAAAAAAAAAAAAAAAAGAAAAAGAAATTCCATGGTTTTTACCTTTAGGTCTTGAATTAAATAAATAAAAACATATTTGTACTTCTGACGATTTCTAGTCACTAATATGATCCAAATGTGCCATAATAAACATGCCCTATCCCAAAAGGTATTTACTAATATGTTTACTACGAATTTTCATTGCTTTCAAAATGCTAAATGGACACGAACAACCAGTATACCACATTTGCTCCATTTGCAATGATATTTTGAAATAGGCTTCCTACTCATTAAAACTCAATCCCAAGAGGCACCTGGGTTAGTCAGTGAAGTGTCTGCCTTCAGCTCAGGTCAAGCTCCCTGCTCAGCTGGGATCCCACTTCTCCCCTTCCCACTGTTCCTCTCCCCGCTCATGCATGCTCTCTCTCTCTCTCTCTCAAATAAATAAAATACTTTTAAAAATAAAAATAAAACTCAATCCTAGAAAAAACATGGTTAACTAAATACATACATAGCAACGTGCAATGGAACTTTCTACCACATGTTAATGCTTTAAAACAGCAAAAAACTGTGAGTCCTAAAGTGCCATTGGACAATTATTGTAGTAACTGAAGTATAAATCCATGCAAAAACCAGAATGGGGGAGGTGGGGCAGAAGGTATGTGAAAGGGGGTCCCTAGGAGGATTGAGAAGCACATAAAAAGATGTGCTACAGATTTCTAAATGCTTGCTGAAATATGGCTTGACAAACATTTATATATAATCAAAGGCATGGATTCAAAACTCTGAAGCAATGAATGGCAAATATCATTCTCATCTCTATTTAAAAGCAATCTTCTTACACTGATGTAGGTCGTTGGCTTAAAAGGAAAAAAACAAAACAAAATGCTAGGTCAAGTGTTGGGATTTATTTATTTATTTATTTTTTTTTTATTTATGATAGTCACACAGAGAGAGAGAGAGGCAGAGACACACAGGCAGAGGGAGAAGCAGGCTCCATGCACCGGGAGCCAACATGGGATTCGATCCCGGGTCTCCAGGATCGTGCCCTGGGCCAAAGGCAGGCGCCAAACCGCTGCGCCACCCAGGGATCCCAAGTGTTGGGATTTAAATAGCCTTCGGTGGCAAACAGGGTCCATCTTTCATATGTAAACCCTCTCCTTCTTCCACATGTCAGAACAGCTCACTGCAACTAATGTGGCCCCCTTATGTTTCCTGTATGCATTCTGACTGAAATCAACAGTCTCAGCTACAAATAGGAGATGCGGTTTTTAAAACAGCTACCTAAGTGTGTCCTAGGCCTTCAACTTTTCAAAAACATTTCCCCCATCAGATCGTCAGCGGGTCTGATTCAGCACCACGGACAGCACCCTCCCCGTTCCCCTCTAGACACTCTCCCAAACCCCCAATTATCAGATTACATCTCTCAAGTAATTCCTGAATATAAACCATGTCTTTCCCCCTTAAGCATCTCAAAACACAACTCAGAAATCCTTGGAGGCCAAGAAACCAGTATTACCAAATTTGTGTCACTTCTAATCCTGATACTCTTGTTTTATTAACTATTATCAATATATACAATTAACACTTGTATTAAAGTTATTTTTAAAAACAGACGTCTGGGTGGCTCAGTGGTTGAATAGTCTACCTTTGGCTCAGGGCATGATCCTGGCATCTGGGATCAAGTCCCACATCCGGCTCCCTGCGAGGAGCCTGCTTCTCACTTTGCCTATGTCTCTGCCTCTCTCTCTCTGCGTCTCTCATGAATAAATTAAAAAAAAAAAAAAAACCTTAAAAAAATAAAAATAGAAACAAACATATACATTTTTGAAATGGTTCCTCCACCATCATACCCTCACGCAAACACACAAAAAAAACCTGGGGTTGGGGGTGAGGAAGAGAAATCCTTTTTGAAGTTGCTTAATTAGCTAAAACTCTAAACTCTTAAAACATATGTGTTTAAAAAGCAACATGAAAGATACGGTACTTTGAAATGTCTTTTATACACATTTATCATCCTAAATTAACATCAAACCATCATTAAAAATATTTTAGGGCAGCTCCCGTAGCCCAGTGGTTTAGCACTGCCTTCAGCCCAAGGTGTGATCCTGGACACCCGGGATTGAGTCCCACGTCAGGCTCCCTGCATGGAGCCTGCTTCTCCCTCTGCCTGTGTCTCTGCCTCTCTCTGTGTGTGTCTGTCATGAATAAATAAATAAAATCTTTAAAAAAATATTTTATGAGGAAAAACCCCTATGAAGCCCTATGAAATAGATTATGGCACATTCCACCAATAGAAATATTATGCAGCAGTGTTTTATAAAAGTTCTCAATGTACCCATATGCAAAGTTCTCTAAGCTATGCTAAGTTACAAAAAAGAAAAAGATACTAAGCAACCTTTGGTTATAAAAGACAGTTTGTTGGAATAAGAACAAATTCTCATTTCCCTTTACATGATAAACATTGGAAGGGCACATAAAGTATTAAAAGGCTCTCCAGAAGCACTGGTAGTAGGAGTCTGCACTATACACAGACTCACATCACATGAAATATACCATAAATCTTAAAATACTTTGCTTGATGTATGCCTGGTATTTTAATTTAGTTCCTCGGTTGAAATCTCTCCTACTACAATTGCCTTAAAATACAGTTTTTAGTGCATGACTGCAAAAACAAAAATCTCTATACAAAATAGAGCATCACACCTGTAACAAGGATGCTATGTAAATGTAAGCAGTCTATAAACCACAGCAGGTCATAGAATTCTCCAAATGACCTGTAATCCTGAAGATTCTGAGATCCAAGTGAATTCAGATTATAACTGAAACAAGGTATCTTCTTTAAAAGATACTTGAAATAAGAGTCCTTTTTTTTTTTTAAACCAGGAGTTATGGTAATTAAAAAAAAAAAAGAAAAATCAAGATCAGACTGGAGCATCTGGGTGGCTCAGTTGGTTAAGTGCCTGACTCTTGATTTTGGCCAGGTTGTGATCTCAGGGTGGTGAGATGAAGCCCTGCATGGGGCTCCACGCTCAATGTGGAGTATGCTTTGCCCTCTCCCTCTCCCTGCACTCTCATGTGCTCTTTCTCTCAAATAAATAGATCTTTTTTTTTAGATTTCATTTATTTATTCATGAAAGACACACACAGAGAGAGAGAGAGAGAGAGAGAGTGCGAGAGGCAGAGACACAGGCAAAGGGAGAAGCAGGCTCCATGCAGGGAGCCTGACGTGGGACTCGATCCCGGGTCTCCAGGATCACACCCTGGGCTGAAGGCGGCGCTAAACCACTGAGCAACCTGGGCTGCCCTCAAATAAATAAATCTTAAAAAAAAAAAAAATCAAATCAAGACCAAGTCAAAAGATCTATGGATCACAGCACTTGACTGTGTAGGGTAGGAAAAAAAGTGAGCCACAGTTTTTTGGAAGTAGGATTAACTACAGTGCACTGACAAAAATCTAATATTTTACAAATGAGGGATCCTATTCTAGTGTTAATTAAGACAGGATCATGGGGATCCCTGGGTGGCGCAGCGGTTTGGCGTCTGCCTTTGGCCCAGGGCGCGATCCTGGAGACCCGGGATCGAATCCCACATCAGGCTCCCGGTGCATGGAGCCTGCTTCTCCCTCTGCCTGTGTCTCTGCCTCTCTCTCTCTCTCTCTGTGACTATCATAAATAAATAAAAATTAAAAAAAAAAATTATAAGACAGGATCAGTTGGCCCCTAAAGGCAAAGTAAGAGAGTTCTACATTTGAACTGAGGTTCTCCTGAGCAATATCCCACCTTTTTACACATCTGTACTGGTCTGTTCAATTTGCTCTTTTCTACCCTCCTTAAGCATGAAGATGGTGGTCCAAGCCAGTAGCTGTGAAATGACAAAAAGTCCCTGGTAGGTCCACCACGTACATGAGAATCTGGCCAATAACAGGCCCCACTGATGCTCCCAACCAACTGCCACAAGGCCTTGGTAGAAAAAGTTGGCAACTCAAGTCTAGCTCCTAAGGGACTGAATATCCAGTTAAAAAAAGCTCCTCATAAATGAGTTAATTCAGCAGGAGGATTAAATTTTTAATTAAGACACAGTAAATCCCTGGACCTGAATTCAATGATGAAAGCACCCAAAGGCCACAAAAACTCTGTATTAGACTTCCAGAAATATCTCAAATGGCTTCCTTCATTATCATCAAAGAAGTGCAAGATTGGCGTGTATATGCATTTATTGCTATACATACGGTGATCCTATTCCTGAATTTTAAGTCTCATCTAGTTGGAATTTCCCCAAATGTGTTAACTCTCATTTGGTCAAATCTGAACCACAGCACTACTTTTTTGACACACAATGGTCTCAAATAAGATTGGGAAAATGCTTGGTGAGCACTTCCAAGAACAATATGGCATGCTTCAAATAAAAAGACAAAAGGTCCCAAATGTGCCAAATATCTGAGGGGGAGAAGCAGTGATTATTTCAAAATATATTTATGACACTCAAATACAATCAAAGATCATTTCCATTACTTGAGACTGGTAAAGCTTAAGTACCAGAGGCACAATTTTAATATATATACAATAGGACACAAAATGCCTTTTCTGAAGACTAGAAATACACAGGAGGCTAGGGTGGTTGGTTACAGACCCAATACACTTCCTCCTCTTCCTACTGAGGAGCCCATGCTTATATTCAGCTTCCCTTCCCACTAACTTCCATTTGTGAGGTCATAACACAGTACCTACTCAACAAAGAACACTTGCCAATTGCTATGGAAATGAGGTGGTGCTAATTCAGCGTCTGAATCTCACTCCTGGATGAAATAAGAAAGAGCAGAATTTCAATTTGCTGGCTTTAACATTTTCTGTCACTTTACAAAAATTACTGAAACCTCTCCCCAAACAGCCCGAGATGAGGGGACAAACCAACACAGTTAAGACCTCGCAGCAGCCTTCCAAGTAAGAAATTCGTGTACCGCCACCAGGTGGTGCCTAGACCACAAAGATCCAGCCACACCTCAGATTCAGTCTCTGCTCAGGCCCCAGATTCCTCCTCAAACTTTCCAACTAGTGTGATACAAGCCAGTGAACAAAACACTAGCTCAGTTAAAAGGCTAGACTATATGGGTGCCAACACAGAGTACACAGTCTAACTCCAGTTCATCTGGAATTCCAAGTCAAAAGCCCTCTGACTTCTGTGAGTCCTCCTTACCTGGTCTCCTCTCCTGGCACCGAACTCAGTTTAAGGAACCTTACAGGGGATCGATCCCTGGGTGGCTCAGCGGTTTAGCGCCTGCCTTTGGCCCAGGGCACGATCCTGGAGACCTGGAATCAAGTCCCGCGTCGGGCTCCCTGCATGGAGCCTCCTTCTCCCTCTACCTGTGTCTCTGCCTCTCTATGTCTATCATGAATAAATAAATAAAATCTTAAAAAAAAAAAAGAACCTTACATAAAGTAGAGGTTATCATGGTAAATGAGAACACTGGTATCTCCCTGCATATTGATCTCTTAATTAACAATCCCAAATATGTTTAGTAGGGGCAGTTCAGAAATAACAGTAATGGTTCTGGAAATCCATTAGCACCTAATAAGAAGCCCCATCTGAGCCTCCCCCCAGTCACCTTCTTGTCCAAGCTTGTGATTCCCCGCCATGTCTGCATGGCTTGATAGTAGTGTCTGCAGGGGCTAGGGAGGGGAGGGTTCTCTCGTCTCCACATCAGAGTGACTGCATAGAATCTCTAGGAGCTCCACCTCAGCATTCTTTTTGTTAAAGCCCCCTCCCCCCACACACACACTCAATTCTTGGGTTCAGGACAAGGAATATATTCAAGCAATCTCATCAATTTAGATAATCACTTCCAAAAGGCAAAGTGGTCCAGAAACAGAAAGAGGATGTTAATGGGGAAAAAAGTCGACAGTGGGGTTACTATTACTAGGTTCCTCAGCTGCTGCTGTGGGTCCCTAACAGCGTGGGAACCTGGCTGAGGGGAACACAGACCTAGAGCTCATGTAGTACCTCTCTCCTGTAAACCCAGAATTCATCCAAAAGTGAAAGTTTACTTGAAAGAAGACAAAACAGAAAA
Source organism: Canis aureus (assembly GCF_053574225.1). NCBI lineage: Eukaryota > Metazoa > Chordata > Mammalia > Carnivora > Canidae > Canis > Canis aureus. Next base: position 44,519,733 of record NC_135618.1, read on the forward strand.
CCCTTAAGCATAAGAAGCAAGGAATGTAACTGATATTAAATTTTTATGTGGAAAATCTAGACATGAAGCATCCACCTCAGCAGCCTGCAATTCTCACACAATTCAAGGGAGAAAAGAGCCGCCTGAGAGCGAGCGTGGTCTGTGCTGGAGCAGGGCAGCAGAGGAAACAGGATGTCAAGTCTGCTGGAGTGTTTCATGAATCTGTAAAACTCCATTTACTTACTGAGCCCCCACTGAGTGCCAGGCCCAGTGCAGACATTCTCAGGTAACAACCACAAGCTCCCTTTACCAGTGGACTCACTGGCTTCAGGCTACAGCTGGACATGAGGGGCACTGTCCCCAGGGGAGCCCCGTCCACATTCTTGGCTCTTCCTCCAGAAGACCAGCTCTGCCCACGTGGTCTGTCCTCCAGAAGGAGTGCTCACTTCTTAGATACAGTACATGTTAGATGGAGCCCCCAAATGAACCCAGAGGCACCAGGCAGGAAGAAATAAAGTAAAAAGTCCTGAGGAAAGAGGCATGGTGCTGTTTTCTTTTTGCCGTTGTTGTTTATTTAAAAGAAAGGGGGGGGGGGATCCCTGGGTGACTCAGCGGTTTAGCGCCTGCCTTTGGCCCAGGGCCTGATCCTGGAGACCTGGGATCAAGTCCCACGTTGGGCTCCCCGCATGGAGCCTGCTTCTCCCTCAGCCTGTGTCTCTGCCTCTCTCTCTGTGTCTCTCATGAATAAATAAATAAAAAATCTTAAAATAAAATAAAAGAGAGAGAGAGAGAGAGCTGGGGAGGGGGGGCCAGCGGGAGAGAGAGAGAGAAGATCAAGCCAACTCCCTGCTAAGTGCAGAGCCCAGTGCAGGACTCCATCTCATGACCCTGAGATCATAACCTGAGCTGAAACCAAGAGGCAGATGCTGACCTGACTGAACCACCCAGGCACCAGGGCCTGATGCTGTTTTGAAGGCTGAATTTCTTGATATGCTTTTTTAAGTGTCTACTCCCAACATAACCTATACTCCTACAAATTTCTACTAGATCACCCTGACTTAATTCTGTATTAAACATACTGTTGACGGATTCCTGGGTGGCTCTGCCTTCAGCTTACCGCGCGATCCTGGGGTCCTGGGATTGAGTCCTACATTAGGCTCCCCGCATGGAGCCTGCTTCTTTGGCTACCTATGTCTCTGCCCGTCTCTCTCGTGAATAAATGTTTAAAAAAAAAAAAAAAAAACCAACATACTGTTGAGATAACTGTGGATAACTGTTGAGATAACTATTTTTTTAAGATCTTATTTTTTTTTAAAGATTTTATTTATTTATTCATAGAGACACAGCTAGAGAGAGAGGCAGAGACACAGGCAGAGGGAGAAGCAGGCTCCATGCAGGGAGCCCGATGTGGGACTTGATCCCGGGTCTCCAGGATCACGCCCCGGGCTGCAGGCGGCGCTAAACCGCTGCGCCACCGGGGCTGCCCAAGATCTTATTTGAGAGTGAGCGAGCAAGAGAACATGGGAGGGCAGAGGGAGGAGACTCCCTGCTGAGCAGGGAGCCCCCATATAGGGCTCCATCCCAGAACCCTGGCATCACGACCCAAGCCAAAGGCAGCCATTTAACCAAAGGAGCCACCCAGTGTCCCATAGATTCACAATTATAGAAATAATAGAGATCCACTTCCCTTCACCCAGTTCCCCTGGCACCATTTTGGGAAATCATAGTTCAATTCACAATCAGGACACCGACACTGATGCAACACACTAACCCTGTTACTGTTCACTTGAACTTGTAAGACACGCATAGGTGTGGCTGTCCAGTCAAGACACGAACAGTTCCAACATAAGGACCCTTGGGTTGCCCTTTTTTTTTTTTTTTAGATTTATTTATTTATTGAGAGAGAGAGAGAGAGAGAGAGAAAGAGAGAGGCAGAGACACAGGCAGAGGGAGAAGCAGGCTCCTTGCAGGGAGCCCGACGTGGGACTCGATCCCGGGTCTCCAAGATCACACCCTGGGCTGCAGGCGGCACTAAACCGCTGCGCCACCCGGGCTGCCCTGGATTGCCCTTTTATAGCCACCCACACACCATCCCCTTTGTGCACACTCTTCTCCCATAACCCCTGGAAATGATGAACCTTCTCTGTCCCCATAATTTTGTCATTTCAAGAATGTTATATAAATGGATACAGTATATAACCTTTTGGAATGCCCTCCTCACTCAGCACAATTCCCTTGAGACTCAGGTCAACAACTGGTTTCTTTTTTTTTTTTTTTTAATTTTTATTTATTTATGATAGTCACACACACACACAGAGAGAGAGAGGCAGAGACACAGGCAGAGGGAGAAGCAGGCTCCATGCACCGGGAGCCCAACGTGGGATGCGATCACGGGTCTCCAGGATCGTGCCCTGGGCCAAAGGCAGGCGCTAAACCGCTGCTCCACCCAAGGATCCCAACAACTGGTTTCTTTATATACCGCTGAGTAGGATTCCATGGCAGGGACACACCATCTGAACCTGAGAACATCTGGGCTGTTTCCAATTTGAGGCTATTACAAACAAAGCTGCTATAAACATTTTTGTGCAGGTCCTGGTTCTATATTTATTTTTACTTTTGGATTTGAAAGAATGAAATGCTCACAGTAGCAAGGCAGGAAGAACAGAGATGAATTAAGGGAAATGATTTGTCCACTCCAATCCTGATGTGAAGGAAGAAGTCACTGTCTTACGCATCCTCTTTCAGGCATCCTTACTATTCCTATATATGTGTATGCAGCAACGTACATGCGTTTTCTGATGAACAAAAAATGGTATTAACATTACACGAATAAACTAGAGCTACCCCAAGTCGGTACACATAAATATGCATAGGAACTTAATTCTGAATAGCACCCACAACATGCCATGATTTACTCAACCATCCTCGGACCAAGACTACCTCCAGTTATCTATTTTAGATTTTTTGCCACTTGAATGATGCCACCATCTGTACTATGATTTCAGTCCTGCTACATTTTATCACCAGGTTGTCGTTCCCAAACACGTTGGACTCCCCGCCACCGCCCACGACCAGTAGATAGCCAGACTCCTCCCGATGGCAACGAGTGGCAGAGCATCCAAGACTACAAGGCTGCCAAGTGACACAGAGCAATGTATCAGATGACCCACGTCCTGCGCAACGTTCATGCACTTTTCAGGAGAGCTCTTCCAACTCTTAGCCCCAGCTCCCTCATTCCTGCTTTGGAGAATTCAAATACAACTCATCTGTTGATGCTCTGGCCCACAGCATAAATCCTAATGTACAGGACCTAGAACTAAGCTCACTGAGAGGAGCAAAGTGATAGCTGATAACCCAACAACAGTGAGAGGCAGAGCGCAGGGCTGGCTACAGACAGAGGCAGACCAGGAGACAGAGCAGGCGACTGATGCGTGGGACCCCACAAGTGGCACAGGGAAGGCAGTCCTGAGCAGGCCCCTGTGCAGGGGAGGGAGAGGCGGGACACTCCCCAAGTAACCAGAGACCCCTGAGAGCTGGGAAATGCTCCTGGCAAACACAGTATCTGGGAAGCCTCAGAAGCTATGGAGTCAACTCCAGGCCCTCTGGGGGATTCTTCTAGGGCAACACTGGGCCTCAGGCAGAACATGGAGGTCACAAAGGGGTGACAGTCACCCAAGGAGACAATAAGGTGAGGATGGTGGGCCCCAAGGCCTCTGCAACTGGCCTCTCTCTTCCAGGAAAAGAGTGGTCCCTAAGAGTGACCACTCCTCCCAGCCACCGGGTGCAAAGCAGCAGGTGCTGACCAGGAATGCTGCCTGTTTGCCACCCTCGCCTCCCCAGTCACAAAGACCACACACCTGGGGACCGGGAGGAAACACAGATGCCTCCCTGCCAGCTCTGCGTGCCTGGCGAGGAAAGGGGAGCCTCTCAGACGCAGTTTCTGAATGAGGTCCTAGATGGCAAGCTTCAACTGTGCTTCAAAAAGTTCCTCCCTAGTCCATCATCATTACATTACCAGGGATTCAATACATCTCCCTAAAACACGGGCATGCCCTGGGCGCCTGCAATTACAGTAACTACTAACTAAAACAACACCTTCATTACTTCCTTGCTGCGTGCCGTCCTTTCCAGGTGGGGGAGGAGGTTGAACAGCAGGCACCTGAGGCCGGGCAAGGCAGAGCCGGCACCTTTCTCAGTAGTTAGTCAACCTACTTATCGAGTGTCTCCTCTGTGCCCAGAGCTGGGCTGGGCCTTGGGGTTCAGGAGGGAACAGAGAGATAAGCCCCCTGGTCTCCTGCTGCTCGCTTTCTTGTGGGAGGAGACAAGAAGGGACAACTGCCAAGACGGGAGGAGAGCGCACAGTCACAGAGCCGCAGAACACTACCTCGTGGGGACAGGTGACATCTGCGTGGAGACCCCAGAGTGCAAAGGAGCCAGGCTGGCAGAGACCCCAGAGAAGCACACCCTGGACAGAGCCAACAGGGACAAGGGCACTGGGCGAGGGGAAAAGAGGGAGAGGAGGTCCAGATAGAAGGCAGGCAGGGCCAAGGCCACGGAGGGCCCTGATGGCTACAATAAGGGCTCGCTAGCAGGGCAGGCCTCCCGTGCCCTTCAGGGCATTGCGACCTGAGATGGTCCCAGTTCCCAGACCAGGGCCACCACCCCCAAGCATCCACCTGGTCGAGCCTGTCCCAACCATCACAGGCAGGTGGGTTCCATCAGAAGCTCCTCTGCGTCCACAGAGGATGTGGATGAGGTGGTTTGGTTTTGTTACTGCTTTTTTACTATCTTGCCCCCGGGGCTAGCCTGCCAGTACTGTTAACAATGAAACCATGGCTTAATCAATACCACAACTCTAAAGTGTCTGGTTTTACTCCTTTTATGATTTTATATACAATTTGGCTATATGCGTCCCCCATGAGGCTGGCTGGGAGCCCACTTTCAAGTGCAGTCCTGTCCTACTAACCAGGGAGGTCTCTGGTCCTCTGCCGTTGGTGGGCCACTGCAGGGCCCAGGGGCAGTGCACACACAGCTTCATGGAGCCTGAAGGTTCAAAGCAGACCCACTGTGTTGAGACCTGACAACTCTATACCCTGAAACAATCCTGATTTAAATTAGGTATATGAAAATAAAACCCCCAAAGACAGCCATATATAAATTTGTGTACCTTAAATAAAAATATTTGTTTGGGGCCTCCAGTCTGGCTTGATTATGTAAAAAAATCATCTATTCCCAAGAGGATCGCCCTAACTGCCAGTCATATCACACACTCTGGCGACTGGCGTGAATGCTGGCAGGCACGGAGAGGGCTACACTGCGTGGCTGAAGAGCTTGTAATTATGTCTGTGTTGCTTGCTCACACACACTGTCCTGTTCCACAGAAAAAGAGAAATGCCACTTATCTGCTTGTACAGCACAGACCACTTGTGGAAAAGAAAAGGAAGTCCCAGCATGCCCAGCAGAGACTGAGTTTCAGGGAAGCCACAGGACAAAGGTGGGAAGTATTTGTATCACACAATGGCCAAAGGATTAATATCCAGAATACACACAGTTCCTAAAACTCCAGAAGAAACAACCCAACAATGAATGAATGAATGAATGAATGAATGAATGAAACAACCCAACTACCACAAGGGAGAAATTCATAAAAAATACAAATGACTCTGGTGCCTGGGTGGCTCAGTTGGTTAAGCATCTGCCTTTGGCTCAGGTCATGATCTCAGGGTCCTGGGATCGAGCCCTGCACTGGGATCCCTACTCACCGGGGAGTCTAGTCTGCTTCTCTCTCTCCCTCTGTCCCTCTCCCCCACCTGTGCATGTGCTCTCTCTCTCTTCTCAAATAATAAAATCCTAAAGAAAAAAATATACATACAACTAATACATATGCTCAACTTCTCTAAGGCGAAACCACTGTTTATGTACCAGATTAACAGTGAAAAATCCTGGAAATGCACACTGATGGAGAGTGTCACAAAATGAGTGGTGTCAAATGGCTGTCAACTATTCAACCCAAAAGCTGTATTTATTAAAACCAAAAAGCTGAATATCCTTTTATTCAAATGTCATTCCTAGGAATCTATTCCAAAGAAAACTAACATCCATGTCCAAAGATCTAGACAAGCATTTCTTACAATGAAACACCATTTTTTTTACAGAGAACAGTTAATGCCCAATACGAAGGGTTACATATAGTATGAAGTGTCCAGAACAGGCAAATGTATAGGATGCTGATCAGAGGTTGCATGGAGCTGGAGGATGGGAAGGCAGGAGGGGTCATGGCGAGGGAGTGCAGGAGTTTCTTTTTGGCAAAAAAAATCTTCCAAGATTGACTACGGTGACAGCTGCACAACTCTGTAGGTATGCTAACTGCCACTGCATTGTCCACTTGGGATGAGAGAACTGCAAATTGTATCTCAATAAAGCTGTATCTAAAACGAGAAGAGCACTTAATAGAAATAAGCTACTTTGCATGGGGACAGAGTTCTGAGGGCTCCCGCAACAGCAAATGATGTACTAAACAACTGAGTCACGTCAGCTGAAACACATTTGTTCTACTTTCTGCAGTATTGGTCTAAAAAGAGTAAACATTTTGGTATTTTAAAATTTTAATTATCTACAAAATTTACTTATGTGTAGAAGTTCACTTTACACTCATGTAGTTTTAAAGAAAGTAAAACTGTAGTTAAGGGGGTATCCCACCAAGACAGGCATCCCTGAGTTACCAGGACGTCCCTACAGAATGAGTGAGGCAAGTGTATGTATCCACGACATAACGACGTAGACCCACTAGACCCACCAGACATTAAGCGCACAATGCTTACTTCTGGGGAATGGCATCTTTCTTCCTTGCCATCTTGCTTCCATGTTGTTAGTTTAGAAGGTTCAGAGAATACTTACTATCTTTTAACAATATAAAAACACACACAGAGCAAAACAGAGAGCAAAGGGTACAAACCAAACACGTCCTAACACCGCCCAAGAGTCCTTAGAAGGTACACCAGAGAAGGAAAAAGAGGGTGTACTGGCGGCACATGCAGAGTCAGGAAGGAGTGGGAGTTCTGGGACAGTCACGGAGCAGAGATTGCCTCAACTATTTGTGGTCTGGAAGCTGTCTACACCTTGGCAGATGGCAGCATCTTTTTAATGTCTGGATTTCCCTTAAGAACTTAAAAAAAAAAAAAAAAAAAAGGATTCTAGGGGCTGGGGGTGAGGTCAGACACAGAGGAGAGATTTTAAGCAAACTCCTGATTGTGCTAATTAAAACTTTTAAAAAGTAGGGACGCCTAAGTGGCTCAGTGGTTGAGCGTCTGCCTTTGGTTCGGGTCGTGATCCTGGGATCCGGGATCAAGTCCCGGATCAGGCTCTCTGCATGGAGCCTGCTTCTCCCTCTGCCTGTGTCTCTGCCTCTCTCTCTCTCTCATGAATAAATAAAATATTTTTAAAAAAATTTTTTTAGGTAGTCAAATAGAGCCATTTCAAATGGGTTCTCTATTTGAATAACACCACAAAGAGCAACCTAGAGGGGCCCCTGGCTGGCTCAGTTGACAGAGCATGTAGCTCTTGCTCTCTGTCAGGTCATGAGTTCAAGCCCCATCTAGGGGGTAGAAAGAACTTTTCAAAATAAACATAAATAAGCAAACAGCAACCTAAGATAGAACCCTAGGTTGTTTCTGGATTCCTTAACACACTGGAGCAGGCTGATCACCACTCACCACACCTCCTTCTTGCCCTCCTGTTGAACAGACCCACCAGAGCTATCAAGAAACAGCCACATTCAAGACTTTGTAAAACACCAGTGGCCACAGAAATTGTTTAAACTGTTCCTAGGAGGAAGACTAGTTTCCCAGAGAACAGCAAAGGAAATGTGGTTTAAAAAAAAAAAAAAAAAAAAACCATGGGGACAAGACACTTCAGTCCACAAACCAGTGGAGACCTTGACCTGCTGTGCACAAGCAACGTCCCTTTGAGAACTGGATATTCAAAAGGCAGGGTCATTAGAAGAGGAGACAACATGCTCGTGGACTGAAGACTCCTAGTCAACATATCAGCTCTCTACAAACTCGTCCTTCTGTTTGAACACAATTCCGGTCAAAATCCCAAGATTTTTTTTATACTTACAGATAAGCTGATTCTAAGTTTTTGTGGAAAAATGAAGGAGATACATACAGTAAATTAAACAATTTTGGAAAGAACACAGTTTGAGGAATTATACCACCCGATTAAACTCACTCAAAAGCTTCAGTAATCAACATGGCAACCAAAGTAATCACAGAAGAGTATTGTCTTAGCCAAGGAATGAGCACAGAGATGACAGGACAGTAGAGTCCAGTAACAGACCCATACAAATGTTACTATTTTTGACAAAGGGGTAAGCAACTCAATGGAAAAGGAATAGTCTTTATAACAAATAGTAAAGGAACAGCTGGACATCCATAAGCCACAAAAAGGAATCTCCACCACACACGTTACACAGAAACTAACTCATAATGGATCTTAGATATAAATATAAAACCTAACACCATAAGACTTTAAGAAGAAAACACGTGGGATGGGGCAAAGAATCCATAAAAGAACATTTTGACAAGCTAGACTTTGCTAAAACTAAAAGGTTTTGCTCCGACCAAAAGGATACCATATGAGAAAGGACAAGCTACAGATTAGGACAAAATGGGTGTATATCACTTCCCTGACGGAGGGCTTGCATCTCAAATACTTAAAGGGCTCTCAACACTTGACAGCAATCAAACCACCCAATACTTGAAAGGACACTTCAAACAGGATATAGGGATGGCAAATAAGCACATGGGAAGTTGTCTGACTAGCAGCTGTTAGGTGTGTGCAAATGAGAACCACAGTAAGGTATTACTACCCACACACTTGGGTGCCTAAAACTTAAAATACTGACAATATCAAGTGCTGACAAGGATGTGGACCAACCGGCTCTCTCATACAATAATGTGGGACGCAGATGGCACAGCAGTCAAGAGTTTAGCAGTTTGGTGTAAGGTTCACATACTGTGCCAGACGACCCAACCATTCTGCATCTTACTCTAAAGAAAGGAAAACTCCGTCCACACAAAACCTGCCACAGATATTTAGAGTGGCTTCATTCATAACTGACCAAATACTGGAGGCAAGCCAGATGTCTTTCCATGGGAACAGGGATAAACCCTGGTGCACGTGCACATGGGAATACTACTGAGCCACAGAAGGGAATGAAGGACTGACACACCCAGCGTGGATACTACCCTGAAGAAAGCAGCCAATCTAAAAGTTTACATGGTATGACTCCTTTTACATGACATTTGCAAAATGACAAAACAGTAAGGGACAGAGGACATATCAGTGGTTGCCAGGGGTTTGCACTAGATGGAAGATGTGACTACACAGGAAAAGCCTGAGGAGCATTTTGCAGGGAGGGAACCGCTATGTATCCTGATTGAGGTGATGGTTACACAAATCTGTACAGGTGTTAAAGTCACAGAAACCCGCCTGCAAGTCAATTTCACTTTATAGTAATTTAAAAAACAAAAGGGAAAAAATTCATCTGTAGGGCAGAGATAAGAAATAACCTACTAATTCTTTAAAACAACACTCCCTGGATATATGGTTTCAGATCCTTTTAACTATCTGGGAAAAAGAGAACTAAAAGATTTTATACAAAAGATGGACGGTCTGAATCTTCTTTGCCCCAAGACCTTCAGATGGTCTTGTACAAAACAGTGCACAAATGTCTGCATCAAATTTTTTTTTTGGGGGGGGGGGGGGAGAAGGAGCTGCAAATGTGAAGGAGCCAGGGAAGTGAGAGCTCAGAACTGAAAGCCAGTATGTTTAATAACAGGCGCATACTATGTGCCAATAAACTGAGGAACATCAAGAAGTGTGCTGTTTTACAAATCATGTTTAAATCCAGAATGATGGACGCCCGGGTGGCTCAGCGGTTGAGCGCCTGCCTTTGGCTCAGGGTGTGATCTCGGAGTCCCGGGTTCAAGTCTCACATCTGGCTCCCTGCATGGAGCCTGCTTCTCCCTCTGCCTCTCTCTCATGAATATATAAATAAAATCTTTTTAAAAATAAAGTGAATCCAGAATGATTTCCCAATGAGTTCCAACTGTTCCATACAAGCTCCTGGAAAATAGAGAAAGTGGCGAGGGGGAGGGAGCATGGAGGAGAGAAACAAAACAGATATTAACAAGTGGAATGGTAGCCCTTATAAAGGTTAAAAAGGTAAATAATAAAAATTACAAGTTATTTTTGGTTTAAGTGCTCCCTCCTTGAATTCTCATGCAATCTGTTACTCATCTTAACAGGATCATCTTATAAACACCTGCAAGTGATGGGGAGAAGATGGACAAATCTGGTGCCCACACCCCTGTCCGTGGCACTTCCCCATCACAGGGGGCCAAACAACAACACCTGCTCCCACCCGATGGCAGCGGCCCATGCACATAAAGTGGCCACCCTGCTGGTGGGGACAGTCAGGCTACCCTAAATACCACCCAACCATCTTCACCCATGCTTCTGGGAAGTATTAAGACTTTTCATACCTAACAGAAGTCACAGCTCTCTTTTTTTTTTTTTTTAATTTATTTTTTATTGGTGTTCAATTTACCAACATACAGAATAACCCCCAGTGCCCGTCACCCATTCACCCCCACCCCCCGCCCTCCTCCCCTTCTACCACCCCTAGTTCATTTCCCAGAGTTAGCAGTCTTTACGTTCTGTCTCCCTTTCTGATATTTCCCACACATTTCTTCTCCCTTCCCTTATATTCCCTTTCACTATTATTTATATTCCCCAAATGAATGAGAACATATAAGGTTTGTCCTTCTCCGACTGACTTACTTCACTCAGCGAAGTCACAGCTCTCTTTGTCCCAAAGAGCTTTCTCGAATTGTAACTACAACCCCGTTCCCAATTAAGTAACAGCACAAGGTTGCTGGGACACATAAATGTGACTTAGGGGACTTACACTCATTTTTTTTTTAAATGTTAACTGTACGATGTAATGTGTCAATATTTACAAGATCTGGGTAACTCAGTGAATCAAACTTTTCCAAACGACCAATGAATCATATAGAAAAGGTCCATTCCAAGTATAAGACAGGGGTACCTGGGTGGCTGAGCTGGTTAAGCCACTCTTCATTTCAGCTTAGGCCATGATCTGAGGGTCCTGGGCTCTGCATTCAGCACAAATCTGCTTGTCCCTCTCTCCACCCATGCTCTTATTCTCTCTCAAATAAATACACACTTACATACATACATACATACATACCAATGAATCTTAGTATAATAATTAATTTGGGGACACCTAGGTGGTTCAGCAGCTAAGCATCTGCCTTTGGCTCAGGGTGTAATCCCAGGGTCCTGGGGTCAAGTCCCGCATTGGGCTCCCCACAGGGGAGCCTCCCTCTGCCTATGTCTCTACCTCTCTCTCTGTATTTCTTATGAATAAATAAAATCTAAAAAAAAAAAAAAAAGTTACTTTGTAGGGTTTCAAACTGGCACACTGCAATTAACCTTAAGAAGCTACCAAATTTGGTGTAGTATCAAAGAACTGTCACAATTATCTTAAAAGGCTATTAAACTACTGCTCCCTTTATGAACCAGACACCTCTGTAAGACTGGGTTTTCTATTTCCACTAAAATACAGTGCAAGTGATAGAAAGCAGAGGCAGAGAGAAAGCAGAATCCAGCTGTCTTCTATTAAGCCAGACAATAAAGAAATTTGTAAAAATATAAAAATAATGCCATTCCTCATTAAATTTTTTTTGTTTGGGAAATATTTATTTCCTATAAAATGCACATTATTTGTGTTGCCATGTATTGGTTTATTATTCCTAAATGAGTAAGACTGGTCATAGTTATAGCTTTTTAAGACAGCAAATAGTGACAGATATAACCCACTACCTGAAAGCTCTTTGGGGTTCTCATCAATTTTAAAACTGTAACAGGATCCCAGTAACAAAAAAAGTTTGACAGTCCGAAGGCCAGACCAAATGGTGGATTTGTGTGGTGTGCTGAGTTAGCTACACTCCAGTGTACACACCCATGTGCCCTACCTCAGGAGCCACCATACTAGCCATCTGGAAGGTGGAAGCCATGGAGCCCACATCCCTGTAGGCGTGGGGGTTTCCCTGCCTGCCAGGCTGCTAGGGAACCTGGAAGTCAGGAGACGCTCACAGGGATGTGGCTCCAGCTCAGCCTGCTTCCCACTAACCGTCCCTCGCAGACTACATGCCCAATGGACTCCAGCACCATTAGCAACAGGCTGTGAGCAGGTCCCACGGTTGTGCATGGTAAAATCTAACAAATCCCTCAACTCTACTGCTACTCTGCTTGAACCCTCAAATGACACTGCTATCCCCACCCTGCGCAACCCAGTTAACTCAATGTAGTACTGAAGCGCATGCAGAACCACAGAAAAAAGTTCCAAATCCCTTTAAAACATGTTGACGAAAACCTAGTGCAGATGACAGAACCAGGAGAGCCCACACATCTGCCTGAGCCAACGCACACGAGTGAGGCTCCACAAGACGGCACATGGATACAATTCTGCGGTAGAGAAAGCAGACAACAGGACTCTTGGCGCAAGAAGCTGGACACAAAACAACACATAATGTAGGATTGCACTTATAGGAAACGTTGGGAAGCTATCTGAAGGGAGAAGAGACTGCTGACCACAGAGGCTGTAGGGAGAAGGGAGTGTCCCTAATGAATATAGGATCTCATCTGGGGGTAATGAAAATGTTCAAAATCTGATTGTTGAGGGTTGAACAACTGACTATACTGGAGCCCACTGGATGGTATGTGGTCAATGGGTGGATGGTGATGTATGTGGATTATGCCTGGACATAAGCTGCTATTTTAAAAATCATGGTGACTAACACATTTTATCAAAAGACTTCTAGAAGGGTAGTGTAAATCTAACCATTTATAACTGTTACCAAAGCAGGTAAAATCAAGAGTTAGCGTTAAACATTGTGGCATGTTCCCATCTGATTGAAACTAAAATACAAAAATGCAGTGCACCGAATGGTCTGTACTCCCTGGAGAGAAACTACTGTTCACAGCACAGAAATCGACCCAGGCTCTCCCCTGGTCCTCTGACCTCAAAGTCTGATGGGGAACAAAGCAAGCAGCCAGCACACAGTATGTTAATTACACTACAATGACCACGTCCCGGAAGTACAGAGGTGCCATTCCTAGCATCTACCAGAAGCCTTGCCTCTGGCTTTCACCTTAAATTCCCTGGAACACACGCTAGGCATCCAGGCACCAGTCCCTCTCAGCCCACTCCCCAGCACCATCGTGCCAGGTCTCCCTGTTTCCCCACAGCCGATGTAATCTTGCTCTTCACTTCCAGAACCCTACCTCCTCACCTCTGGTGGCACTCGCTTTCTACCCTGCAGTAATTATGTGCGCACAGGACCTATCTATGTCCCGATGACTTTCCTTAAGCAAAGACATCTTATTACTTTTGTGTCTTTGCGAACCACCCCCACCGCCCAAGGCCCTGATTGCAAGATTACCAGCAAGTCTGCACTCCGCTGAGCCGGTTTGGGGGAACCTTCTTCCTCAGTAATTACAGAAGAAAATGCTTGGTTTTCCATTGTGCCAGCCGATCCTGTTCAAGGCAGCATGCACGAGAGAGGCAGAGCTAAAATTCAGCTCACAGGCTGGGGCCGCAGCATCCCTGCCCCATCGAATGTTCTGTGCTAATGGTCACATTCCAGAGCTGTGCCACCCAATACCAAAGTCAGCACCCCCATGAGGCAGCTCTGGAGCCCCTGAAAGATAACTAGCGAGACTGAGGAACTGAATATTTTTTGTATATATTTTTTTTACTGGAGTTCGATTTGCCAACATGTAACACCCAGTGCTCATTCCGTCTAGTGCCCCCCTCAGCGGAACTGAAGATTTAATTTTAATTCACTTCAATCTACTCGGCTGTGAGTGGCTACTGGCTACAGTACTGGACAGCATAAGGCTAGAAATCACTGCATCCCTCTAAGCCTTGGTCTCTTCAGCTGCAGAGCAGGGGGCTGGACAGATACTTTTCTGCGTGAAAGCAAAATTCTGTGACCAAGTACCTTCTGATAACATACCCAAAATGGACGCAGCATTTCAAGGAAAATAAAAGGCCTTAAAAAAAAAACACAAACAAGCAAACAAAAAAAACAACGAAAGGACTTAATTCATCAAAAGAGAAAACAGACTGTAAATAACAGCCTCCGATTCCCCAGGAAACACTGGCCCTAAAACATTGAGATGTGTTAGTAGCAGTCCTCCTTCTTGACATATACCCTCCAAGGTCATTCAGAACCAACTCTAAAGTCATCCTAACGACTCAGTAGCATGGCAGGGACCATGCCTTCCACATCACCCTTCAGTACTGGGACTGAGTACTGAAGATGGCCACCAGTACCCACCCATGCTGGGTAGCACACACACTGCTGTGTTGGATACACAGACGCTGACGCTGTGGGACTGGCACCAGGCACCGTGACGCTCACCTCAAGATGAGACGCACCCCCAACTAGGACACCTGAGAGCCACAGCACTTATCTGCATCTTCTCCCCCCCCCCGCCCCCCCGCAAGTCACCTTGCCTGAAGGCCTCAATTTTGCCTACATGCTGCTCAATGTGGTAGCAGCTACCTGGGCATCAATGCACGTTATCCTTTGTTCTAGACATCTTCACTCCTGGCCGCTTCCCCTTGAGGCCAGAATTTGCGTCTCCCATCTTCTTCTTTCTTTCCTGCAGAAACTCAAGGACAAATGATGACCAATAAATATCCTAAATCTATTATCTGAGCCACGAGTTGAAAACACCCATCTGGTGTGATGTCCAAAAATATATACTTTTGGAGGAAATTATAGAAATGAAAGATCCTGTGCTCACACAATAAAAGATCTTGTATTGCACTGTGTGAGCAGAGGGGACATTCAGGAAAGCTAAGACCAAAAGGCCACATTCACTTGAGTTGCCTTCAATCAGGTACGTAATAAGCAAAGACTAGCATCCAGCCATGTAAGGGTTTATTTAAAACTGTTCTGCTATAGTTTTTGACTGCTACAATCACTTTCCAAATTAAATGTGCTTCCCAAAGTAGCCTATGAATATATTTTTTCCCCTGAACCCCCTGTCAGGGAAAGACGCCCAGAAGGAAAAATTCAAAATATGCCATAAAAACAATGCCACACAGCTAGCTGGCAGCTAATGAGGCAAGGAGGGTGGCCACCCAGGTCACCCCGCTTCTTTGAGCCCCTGCCTCATTAAGGAATCCAGGGCTCTGGTACCCAGGTCCGCAGAATCAGGGACTCTGAAATGCAGTATGACTGTGCCCTCGGCCCCCACTAAGCCTTCTCAATTTCAATTTTTCATCTCTCCATATACCCAGAATCCTGAATGGTTTGCTTTGGGGATGATTTATTTGAGCTCAGGCTCTTATTATAATGTGTTACTGAATACCTGATTCAGTTACCTTCATTCTCAAAGGAGGAGGAATCTACCTCTAAAAACCTACTATTTTGTTCTGTGTCTTCTCCTGCCACCATACTCAACTTGCTGAAACGTACACGCGACCCCAGCCAGGTCTGGCAGTGAGCTACTTTCTATATTCAAAGCATGTGGTGAACCACACAGAAACGTTCAGCTACGACGCCCAATCGCAGCATACCACTTTGGGGCGGTGGAGTAAGACGTGGGAGAAGGCGGCACAGGTGTTTCAACTAAGAAGCAGTAACCACAACTCTCCCGACCAAGGGGAATGACGAATTGCAAATGGCCGTGAAGCCAGACTGCAAGGGTTCAAATCCTATCACTGACCCCGAGTAATGACTCAATGCCTGGTTTTGCACTACTGTAACCCAAGGATGATGACGCACCTATCCCCGAGTCGTAGTAAGAAGCACAGGAGTTAATAATACGTGGACAGCCGGGCACAGAGAGAGAAGTCCTCAGGGAGGGTGAGCCGCCACACGCTCCTCCAGCCTCTCCAAAGCCTCCTACAGGTTTGAGGCCAGCTACCTATGTGGGGCACACAGCTGCTGCTTCTCACCCACATCCCTGCATCCTGTATTTCTGATTGCTGCTGGAACGGATTAGCATAAACAGTGGCTTAAACAACACACACGTTTCCTTTTTCAGTTCTGGAGACAGAAGTCTGAAAACGGGGCTCACTGGGCTAAAATCAAGGTGTCAAGAGCAGGGCTGTGTCCCTTCTGGAGGCTCCAGGGGAGAATCTCTTTTCTTGCCTTTTCCAGCTTCTAGAGACCTCCCCCATTCCTTGGTTCCCCTTTGCGTCCTCAGAGCCAGCAATGGCCTTCCCACACCACACCCACACCCAACACACCCCAACCCCGACCTCCTCCTTTCACACATAAGGACCCTTGACATTACACGGGGCCCGCCCAGGTAGCGCTGGATAAACTTCCCTTTACGGGTCCTCAATCCCCTTTGCCATGTAAGTAAGAGTCACAGGCCCCAGGGATCAGGACCTGGACATCTTTGGAGGCTATTATTCCACCTACCACAGATCCTACACCTGTCAGTCACAGGTCCTGATCCAGCCAACCTCATCGTGCTATTCTACATCAGCCTCCTCCTCAAATTCAGCTGTGTCCCCTCCTCAGCTAAGCCTCAGCTGACCGACCCTTCCCCAGGGAAGTCAGTCCCATCCCTACTTTGTGGCCCAGCCCCCTCCTGTCCACTGCTCCCCCAGAGCCCTCCCCTAAGGGCTTCCCCTGCACACATGCATCTGGGCACCTGCACTCAGGCAGTCACACCCAGGGGTGGCCAGCACCCTACCTGTCAGTTCAGAGGGGACTCCTATGTGTCTGTCCTGCAAACTGGGATCTGTGAGCGCCACAGCAAAGACAGCTCTGCTGCCACTAGGGTGCAATGGAGTCAGGAGCAAGGCTCAGTCCTTCGACTGTGTGGAAACCAGACAGGAAAGCCAAGAGAATAGGGCTAAAGATGACATGCCCTGTGCGGAGCCCACAAAAAAAGGTGCCCTCTGTGGACCTAAGCACAACAAAGAGCAAGCGGAGAAACTTTCCAGCCACCTGACTTTCCCACAACACGGAAGCACGGGGCAGTCTGGGAGTTGTCAAACTGGGCAGGACGTCACATAGGACCCCATTACACCTTGTGAGACTTTAGTGTTCATAGGACCCCATTACACCTTGTGAGACTTTAGTGTTCATTTGTTAATTGTAACCCAAAAGTATATATAACCCGCAATCCATTTATTTGAATGAAAGATAACTTGGCTATACATTTAACAGGATAGTTGAAGCTGTCCACAGATAAATTCTGCAAAATTGCTTTAGAAACCCGCTCCCCCATTCTCAGTGTACCTCTGTAGCACCGGACTCATGGTGTATTAGCAAAACAGAAGTGGTCTGGATAAATATCATCCCTGTGAGCAGCAGACGTGCCATCCACCTGAGCAGGAAGCAAGACTGTTACTTTAAAAACTACTCATGTATGCCGCATTCCTTCAAAGTGTGCGCATTCCTTCAAAGTGTGCGTATAGGCTTTCAATACGGGGGAATTGCTATTTCACACAAAATTGTGCTTGGTTACCATGGTGGAACGACAGAGTTACAAGTGTAATCGAGTTTCTCTGTATTAATGGCCTATACCCACACTTTCAACGAACATAAACAGTTTCTGTAATTTTCTTTCTCTGTATGTATGTTTGTTCTAATAACTGATTTCAACAGTTAATGTTACATTTGTTGAATTTAATAATAAACCGGGGCTTGTATTTTGTGGATCAATTTTATTTCACTTAAGTAATTTGCGCTGTATTTCTACAAAATATGACTTAGAAATTGTCCACAATGGGGCAGCCCTGGTGGCTCAGCGGTTTGGTGCCACCTTCAGTCCAGGGTGGGATCCTGGAGACCTGGGATCGAGTCCCACATCGGGCTCCCTGCGTGGAGCCTGCTTCTCCCTCTGCCTGTGTCTCTGCCTCTCTCTCTCTCCCTGTCTCTCATGAATAAATAAATAAATAAATCTAAAAAAAAAAAAAGAAAGAAAGAAATTGTCCACAATGGGCTAGAAATTAAGGCGGGGGGGAACCTGGTTCTTCACTACAAATAAATGGAGAAGCCCTGCTCTATAGGGTTTGCCCAACAACTACCAACACGATACCAATGCTACCAGGAACACCTCCAGCCAAGGATCCAACCAGATCATGTAGGTCAGCACCAGCTACTAACACTTTCTCCGGTTGGCAGATGTGCTGTGCACCTTGCTGTCCCATGTGATGGCCATCAGCCACATGTGCCTATGGAACACTTGAAATGTGGCTAGTTGGTTGAGGAATGGGATTTTTTTTCTTTTTAATGTAAGCCCTATAACCAACGTGGGGCTCAAACTCACAACCCTGAGATCAAGAGTCGTGTACTCCACCAAATGAGCCACCAGGCACCCCAATTTTATTTTAAACCTGAAACTGCGGCCCTGCAACTGGTGGCTGCTGTCATGCACCACACAGGCCCTTCCCCCCACAGGGCATCTGCTCCTGCCCTCATGTGAAAACCAGTGGATTTGGGATCCCTGGGTGGCGCAGCAGTTTGGCGCCTGCCTTTGGCCCAGGGCGCGATCCTGGAGTCCCGGGATCGAATCCCACGTCGGGCTCCCGGTGTATGGAGCCTGCTTCTCCCTCTGCCTGTGTCTCTGCCTCTCTCTCCCTCTCTCTGTGTGACTATCATAAATAAATAAAAATTTATAAAAAAAAAAAAAAAAGAAAACCAGTGGATTTCTGGAGAAAGATGGGTCTAACGTAGGAACATGATCTCAATCTGTTCTCAGCAGAACCAGGTAGAGACCTGGAATGCTTCAGAGAAATGAGGAATCCTTCTGGCTAGAGCAGCACACGACTCCAATCCAATCCAAGCAGTTCCTCAGCCACCACAGTTCCCAGCCTTGAGGGGAAGGGGCAGATCCAAGGCTGGGGCTCACAAAGAGGAGGCCACAACCACCTGCCCCTCCTCCCAGATGCTTCTGAGGGCATTCTGCTAGTCAGGCTTTTCCCACCCTATTTGTGCATCCTCTTAATCCTTAACACACTCCTCAAAATATAAGAGAGAATGGCGGAGAATCTTTGGGGGTATTTCTTACAAGTGTCTACGATGGTTACAAAACAGAGATATGGATTGAGGAATGTTTTTAACCACTTCACATACAGTTTCTTTGACTGAATACCATCTCCTGTCTCCTCCACGTCACCTGTCTCCTCCACAGTAAGAATGTAAGAAGGACCTAACGTAAGCAGCAAGCATTAGGACGACGAGGACTATGCAGCCGCGGGAACAGTCAAGACGTGTTACACGTACTTGTTTTAAGACAGCCAGTGCCCAGGGTCAATTAAGTGCCTTGAGAGAGAAGGAATTCCCCCAAGTGCATTGATGAAATATACCTGCAACCCCAGCGACACGGCCCGCGAGCCTTTTAATAAGGGAAGGCCTTCCACTGACGGGGTTTGCTCAGCAGACACAGCAGAGCAACAGCACCCCATTTCCCCCTGGAAAAGCCCCCCATCGACTCCTGAAAGTACGATGAATCGGGTGGCAGGAGGGGGAGCCAAGGGAAGTCGGATTACCACCCAGACACCTGTGGCTCCACCCTGGGGTGTATCACGCTCTGCAGTATGGGTCACCTTAATAAACTCATACAACCGATTTCCAAACCAGAAGCCAGTTTAGCAACCTGTTCGGAGAGCCAGACTTGCCCCGGTGGATGTTCTGAGGCCTGGCACTGCCCTACCAGTATCAGTACCAGTCAGGAAAAGGGATTTAGCCACCCGCATGCAATTCAAACCAGGGGAGGACCTGGGTTTTGAATATTCTATGCCAGGCAGGACAACCACACAGAACTGTTGTGGTGGCACAGTGGAATCTAATTCTCTACAGCTTTTATTTACTTATTTTTTAAAGATTTTATTTATTTATTCTTGAGAGACAGAGAGAGAGAGAGAGAGAGAGGCAGAGACACAGAGGAGAAGCAGGCTCCCTGCAGGGAGCCTGATGTGGGACTCGATCCCAGGACTCCCAGATCACACCCTGGGCCAAAGGCAGGCACCAAACCGCTGAGCCACCCAGGGATCCCCTCTCTACAGCTTTTAGATTCTCCATGCCCTCCTCCCCCAAAAGAACCGGCCATTCTTGAGACTCCAAGTTGACACTCAGGCTTCAAACACTGGGTAGGTGAAGCCCCTCAGGCAGGTGACCTGGGCTCTTCTAAAGGACACTTGGGCATCTCGGTCACTATTAGCAGCCGCCACCTCAGAAGTGTGGGCTGCACACCTCAAGGTCGCCCTGAGAACTGAACTGGCTACCACGCAGCGTTCGCACAGCCCAGGGAGGGCCCAGCCCACGCCAGGCACCGAGCTCTGCACTCACCGCAACCCCCGGAGCACGCTCTCCTCAGCCAGCCTCCACCCAGAGGAGGACGGGACTCCACTTCTCAGGGTGTGTCCTCCCAGACACTGCTCTCCCTCCCCAGGCTCCCACTGGTGCCTCACTGGGCCCTGCCCTCACCTCACTATGTTCTGGAAGCATTCAGCTCTTGCCCAGGTCAGTGTATTTCCTGACATAAGAAACTTTCTCCAACACCCAAGTTTAATTCACCGACCCTCAGAAGCAGGCCTGCTTCTCTTTTTTTTTTTTTTTTAATTTTTTTTTTTAATTTTTATTTATTTATGATAGTCACAGAGAGAGAGAGAGGCAGAGACACAGGCAGAGGAAGAAGCAGGCTCCATGCACCGGGAGCCCGATGTGGGATTCGATCCCGGGTCTCCAGGATCGCGCCCTGGGCCAAAGGCAGGCGCCAAACCGCTGCGCCACCCAGGGATCCCCAGGCCTGCTTCTCTTCAAGAGAATTTCAACACGTCTGACTTCTCATTAGCCAAGGCATGTGTTAACTTACTAGAAAAATGGCATAACTGACTCTTGCCTACGCATGACACTTAAAATCCTGCTTCCTCTAACTTTCTTAAGTCCAAAATAGTTCAGAACAAGTTCATGAAGCAGGTGACATTGAACACTTAACTCTGTCACAGGGCGCGTGAAGAAATACCTTGTTCCAACACTTGGGTCTCCAGAGTGAGATCCCTCTGCCTTGGAAATCAAACAGAAATAAATACCCAGGTTGCATACGACTCCTCCAAAAAACCAGAGAGAGTGACGAAAAGAAATTTAAAATACTCAGACGAGACCTTCCGTAATTTATGAAGGTCCAGCAATGCCCTTGTCTGGAAAACCACCTTTTCCTTCCAAAAGGATCAAAAATGCCATTTGAAGCAACTTACGTTCAAAGCAATAAAACCGAATTAGAAGCTATCAAAGCAACATCAGGTTTATGGCTTCAGCTTTCTCTTTCACACACCACCTTGTTTGCCAGCCAGCCAGCCACCATCCCACGGTTCAGGCTCAGAATTGCTGTTTCCTGAATGAGTATCTCCCAAGTACACTGACCAGAAAAGGAACAGAAGATGTCACCTTCCACACAAACAATCCAACATCAAGGAAGGGGGGGGTGTACAGAAGTGATGACCACAAGGTCCACAGGACTCTAACTGCAGGCCAAGCAGCCGAGACAAGCAGAAAGGTTTAAGGAGAAGATGATGGCACTGGAAGCGGTTCCGAACCACTGTCCTGGGGTACATGTCCTGTTTGCATTCCAGAAGGAGAAGCCATCAGCCCCAAAGCTGGGGCTGCACCCCACGAAGCACAAGTCTGCGTGTGCTCGGCACTCAAAGCACAAAGGAGACCAAGGCCAATCCTGAGGGTCCTCGTGGCCTAGCCTGGACTCTGCGACTTCCCACATCCAGGGAAGGCAGCACACCTGCACCCCCTTAAGCAGGGCAGTGATAGGGCAAAGCAGTCCTGTGGGCAGTCCATCTTCATTCACAGCTGTGTGAGCTGCAGGAAGGATGGAGGCAGAGACCAGTAAGAAGGCTATTGCAAAGTCCCAGCATGAGGCAACAGGGGCCTCACTTAGGGTGGTGGCTGGAAAACCAAAAGGGCTTGGTAACAGAATGTGGGGATCCAGAGAGAGAGCCGACTCCCAAAGTCTGGAGATTCGGTGACTCGATTTCCCAACTCCAGAGTCATCACTAGATGCTCTAAAAGTTTCCCAAGAACGAGAATACTCTTATCAGAGGGCCACTCAGCTGAGTACACGGCAGTACCCACGTACTGCAATGCCCCGGGTCCCATCTCCTCTATTACCCGTGTCACGTTTCTTAAAATATTAAGACAATGAACCTTAAGTAGCTACTGAGGCATCTCAAGCCCAGGGGTCCATAGTGGTGCCGAAATTGAGGCTGGTTAGGTTTTCTTCCCAATGCCCATTAGGATATAATGACCCCAGGGCATTTTTGCACACCCCCGAAAATCACATGCTTTGTTCCCTTCCTGGGGGGCGAGGCTTTACCATCACACAAAAACACCATGAACTGAACATCCACGTTCATGGTTGTGGTGTGCAGCACCTGACAAGCGCTCTGTGCCTCCACCCTCACAATTACCTGGCAAGATAAGACTGACCTCCTTTTCAAGGAAGCAGAAAAACTGAGGCATCAAGAGCTTAAGCAACGTGCGTGAGGTCACACAACAATTAAAAGGCAAAGTCCACACTCAAACTCAGGCGGGCCGAGGCTGTGCTCAGGCACCACAACTGCCCCGCCACGAAGAGCTCTTTACTCAATGGTCCCTCCTCCTCCCTTTCCGCAAGACTAATTCCAAAAAGAAAAAAAAAAAAAAGAAAAAAAAAAATCAAGGAGGAGGTGTTTGCTTCCTTCCCATATTTGTCTGTTCTCAATCTTGTATTTGTTCAGAGATGATCAAAATCAGCAGCCTGAGAAAATCAGGAGGGCCGATACCCACGGAGAGTTAACTCCCAATCCTATCAAAACCTGACAGGCTCTGTGTCAGACATTTCTAGGTTTGGCCTAATTTTGTCTGTATTTTTTCTAGGTTCTCAGAGTTGATCTTCGACTCTGGAGCTCCGCAGAGTTCTTTTACCAACCAAAGCTAAGGTGAGAGAAGAATCAATACTCTCATATTCTGTGATTTTTGTCTTGTTACGGTGCTCCCTGGAGAGGAAACTTGCATTTTAAATAGAATAAAATGTGCATGTTTGGTTTACCTGCGTGCACGTGTGCAAGGCAACTCACTTTCCGCTCCCAAACCTGCCTCAGCAGAAGAGTAACTTGAAACTCCACCTACCCACACGTGTTTGAAAGAAACAGAAACCCACTAGCACTGCTGCCGCCCCCCCCCCACGACAAAAACACAGACGTCAATGATCAATTCTTTGCAAAAACTGCAGATGACTCATTGATTTGCTCCCAGCTTGGTGTCCTGATGGCAGGGGTCTGGGTGTCGTACAAAAAAAAAAAAAAAAAAAGTCTAACGAAACCGTCTGTCCCCATTAGTCTGAGAGATTACACTCTGAAACAGAGACTGCTCACACAGGCAGGAGAACCAGGGAACAAACACCAGGGTATTTACATTTGTGCCTGCTGGTCTATGCAGCAGAAACAAGGCCTCGGGAAAACTTCCTGTTGACTGGACAGGGCATTAACACAGACCAGATTATCACCTCCCCAAGTACTCAGAGGGCAGAGGCCTGTGCGGCCTCCTCGGAGTTAAGACAATGAATAAACTGCTAGGCAAATTCCTTCCTGGCCAGACCTAATAACGCCACCCGTCCACAGTTCATCTGCCTCCCAACCCGAAACGTGCGATCAACTGCTCCGGGCCTTACAGGAAGCATGTGGCCTGACCCCAGTGAACTGCCAGCACGTACCCCCCATCTTCTCCCTCTCTGTCCTTCACCCTTCATAACTTTCCCAACGGCTCAGAGTGAGACATTTTTAAAATAACTAATCCCGAGCGTTGTTATTCTCCAGCGGATATGCAAGGGCTGTGCAGAGTTGGGTTGAAAGCAAATGCTATCCCAATAAAGTGGAGCAGGAGAGCAAACTAACATTGACTTATTGATGGGGGGGGGGGGGGGGTGGAGAAACCAACCAACCAAACCAGTCTCCCAAGCTCCTTCGAAACCCGCCCTGCCCAGGAGGGGCGGGTAGGATGCTCCTCACTGACAAAGCCTTCCCTTCCTCCGGCTGTCCAGAACCCTGACAGGTTCCAGCTGCTGATTCAACTGGACTCAGGGCAAAGATACCGGGCAGGTTCAAGGCACTACCACAGCCTGGCATACGAAGCCAACTAGAGTTGACGTTCGCTAAATCCCACCCCTCTAGCTTTTAATAGCCAGGATTCCTTCACGCTTCCGGATCCTAGACTACGCTATCTAAACCCACCACCTCGTTTCAGCAGTGGGAAGGCTAAGAAGGGCTGGCACAGACTGCCAAAGATACAGGCAGCTTTTTAAACCACACACCTGCAGGTGCTCACCGGGCGCTGACGATCGCAGGTCCCACAGAGACAAGGTACCTTCTGGATAATGAATCTGCGACAGAGGTCCGCTCAAAAGAAACGAGATCCTTAAGTTTAAGGAATCGGCAATAACCGCAACCTTTGCCACCCAACTTTGAGACACTAGCGAACGTGCACCTTACTGATTTTAGGGGTGGCCTTTCTAACGCAAACTCTGATGTAAAAATAAAACCCTAGGAGGAGAGAGAGTAGTCTTGGAAGCATGCACGGACTTCTGAAAAATCTTCCACCACCCTTCAACAGCTCTCCCACCTTACAGAAAGAAAAGCCTTTAGCACTCGTGGGCATGACTATTTCCCCAAACACACAGCTCTGTACCAGAAATAGGCTCTTCAGCGAGGTCCATGTCTATTACTTCTCACTCATGTTCAAAGACACTTGCAAAGCGGTTAAGACAACGTACAGGGGCAATCCGTGTGCCAGCACTAACTGGACTTTTGTCTGGACTGAGTGATATCCAACAAGAAACCAGAGAAGCAAGGCTTTTTTGTTACGCGGCCTAGAAAGAATACGCAAAACTGTCTCGGCAACACATGCCTGCGACTAGCTGGTGAGGTCACACGTGCCAAAGGCTCTGTGGAGCTACTGCCTTGCTGAGGCCAAGTGAAACACAGAGGCCGGTCCTTGGCGTGGACTCTGCTCTCCTGTCCCCCATTACTGCCATTGTTAAGTACCACCGGGAAGCGCTTTCTGCAGGCATTTCCACTGCTTTGCCCTCTGCAATCTGGCAAGCCTTTTTTTTTTTTTTCGGTGAACATCCAATTACCCGTGGTAAGTTATTCGCAGGGAAATACCAGTCACGGCTAAAGCGTTCCCACCAACCAGGGGTGCAGCGTCCCACATGTGTGGCCACCCCACGGGACGTGGGGTGCTTGGCCTCACTCAGCTTCCCGAGCAAGGTTCCATTCATTTATACAACCCAAGACCTCTGCTCAAAGCAAAGTAATAACACTCGCTGCCCCCCTGCTCATTCAGGTACCCCCCTTCCTTCTGGACCCCTGAAGGCAGGTGAGAGAGAGCTAGGACCTTTTGAGACCTCTTTGGCTTCTCTGCCCTTAAAAGCAGTTGCGGGGGTGGGGCATGAACCATAAGAGATGCCTTCCAAGGCCCCCTCTGCCTCAGCCCTGCAAACCAAAGACGCCTGACGCCAAACCTTTGCAACCAGGACCCTGCACACCTCAAGGCACCTGGGAGAACCGCTGCCACATGGACAGAAAATCCAGTTACCTCGGGGAGTCAGCTCTGATTCGGCCGCAGGTAGCCATGTGCAGCGGCTCGCAGTTTTTCACACACATACACACGCACACCTGGCCGGATGCGGAGAGGCGCTGCACAGAGTCAGGTACCAAACTGCCCACCCTACCCCCCTACCCCCCCCCCAAAAAAAAACCAGAAGCAAACAACTGATCGACCAACAGTGCTCGCTGGGCTCAGAGCTCGGGCCCGGAGCAAGCGCGGAGAGCATGTGCCCTTCCTCTTGCAGGTGTTTTTAAAAATGAAGCCCGAAGCAAGCTAGGAAGTGCCCGGTTTTGTTTTGTTTTGTTTCTTTTTAAAGAAAGAAGCGACCCGGGTTTGGTGGGGTGGGGGTGGGGTGGGGTGGGGTGGGGTGGGGTGGGGTGGGGGGACGCGCCGCGGCTGCCCCGGGGCGGGCTCTCCGGGCGGGCTCTCCGGGCGGCGCGCGGGCAGGTGCGGGCGGGCCCCGCGTCCGCGGAGGGGCCGGGCCGCCGCGACCCCGCGACCCCGCGACCCCCGGCGACCCCGGGCCGCCCCCCCGCCCGCCCGCGCGGGGCCGCGGACAATGGGCCGGGCCGGGGTCTCCGGGCGCCGCCCGCGCGGGCCGGCGTGACGGTGCGGCCCGGAGCGGCCCGGTGCAGCCTCCCGCCCGCCCGGCCCCGGCCCGGCCCCGGCCCGGCCCCGGCCCCGGCCCGACCCGGCCCGGCCGCCGCGTAAAGATGGCGAGCCCCCCGCGTGGCGCCGCGGCTCCCCCGGCCACAATGGCCTCACCTTCCATCTCCATGTCCTCGGGCTCGCTCAGCTGCTGCTCGCCCGCTTTCTGCTGCTGCTGCTGCTGCTGCTGCTGGTGGTTCATGTCGGCCGCGGCCCGGGCCTCGCCTGCGGGCGGCGGCGGCGGCGGCGGCGGCGGCGGCGGGGCGGCCTCCTCGTCCTCCTCCCGCGCGTCGTCGGCGGCGGCGGCCCCGGGGCGGCGGGCGGCGGGCGGCGGCGGCGGCGGCGGCGGCAGGGAGACGCGCACGTACTTGCTCGCGATTCGCCCAATCTCGGCGCCGAGGCGGGCGGGCGGCCGGCGGGCCGGGCCGGGCGGCCTCGTCGCTCCCTGCGGCCGCCGCCGCCGCCGCCTCCGCCGCCGCCGCGGGGCCCGCCTGCTCCCGCCTCCTGCGCCGCCGGGGCCGGGGCCGGGGCCGGGGCCGGGGCCGGGGCCGGGGCTGCGGGGCCGCGGGCCGGCGGGGCGCGGAGGGCGGCCGGGCGCGGGCCGCGGGGTCAGCCCCGCCTCGGGCCGGCGGCGGGCGGCGGGCGGCGGCGGAGGCGGAGGCGGCGGCGGAGGAGGAGGCCCGGGCGGCCGCGGCGGGCCTGCGGGGCCGGGGCCGGGGCCGGGGCGGCGGCGGCGGCGGCGGGCGGGGGCGGAGGCGGCGGCGGCGGCGGCGGCGGCGGCGGGCGGGCCGCGCTCGGGGCGCTGCGGCCTCCGCCTCCTCGGCGGCGTCGGGGCTCCGGCAGCGGACGCGGCGCCCGGCGGCTCGGCTCGGCTCGGCTCGCTCTCAAAATGGCGGCGGCGTGAAATGTCACATCCGCATGGGGGGCCCGAGAGCGAGCGGCGAGCCGGGAGCGGGCGGGCGGCGCAGGCGGCGGGCGCGGAGGGCGGAGCAGGGAGGCGGGGCGCCCGGCGGACCGCCCGCCGCCGCCGCCGCCGCCTCGGACCGCCCGCCCGCCGCGGCTGCGCTCGGGCCGGGGCTCGGGGACCCGGGGCGGGGGCACTGGGGCCGGGGGACCGAGGCTGCGGCTGCGGCTCGGGCTCGGGCTCGGGCTCGGGCTCGGGCTGGGGCGGGGGCTCGAGCTGGGGGCTCGGGGCTCGGGGCTCGGGGCTCCGGCCGGGACTGGGGCCGGGACTGGGGCCGGGGCTCGGGGCTCGGGGCTCGGACAGGGGCTCGGGTCGGGACCAGGGGAGCTGGGGCTGGGGGCAGGGGCTCGAAGGCTAGGGCCGGAGCTGGGGCTGGGGGCTGGGGGCTGGGGGCTCGGGGCTCGGGCTGGGGCTGGGGCTGCAGCTCGAGCTGGGGCAGGGGCTCGTGCTGGGGGCTCGGGTCGGAGCTGGGGCTGGGGGCTCGGGCTGGAGCTCGGGGCTGCGGCTGGGGCAGGGGCTCGGGTCGGGACCGGGGTTCGGGCTGGGGGCTCGGGCTCCGGCTCCCGGGCGCCGCGCCCCCCGCGCCCCCCGCGCCCCCCGCCCCCGCCGAGCTGCTGAGCCCCGGGGCGCGGCGCTGCGGGTCCCCGGACCCCCCGGCCTCCCGGCGGTAGGGGGCGAGCGCCGCAGCCCGGCCCGGGCCCGACCACCCGACCCCGGGGCCCCTCCGCGTGACCCGGGGCGGCGAGCAGGGCGGGGGACCCAGGCGGGAGGCCGGCACCCGCACCCGCACCCGCACCCGCCGCGGTCCCGCGGGCCCCAGGAGCCCGCGGGGACAACCGGGCTCTCGCTGCGGCCCAAGCCAAGTAGTGGAGCCCCTCACCGCCGCCCCAGGAGCTCCGACTGCTGTCACCGCGGCGTCTCAGCGTCTTTTCCTGGGGTGACCGAGGCAGCGCAGGTGGATGAGAACGTGGGCGAAAGCATAGACCCGTCCACGCACCTGTCCACCCAGGTGACCGTCTCAAGGGAGAATACGATTCTGCCCCAAAGTGGCCCAGAAGTCGTGGTTCCCGTCCCACTTCGCACCTCCCTCCTATCGCCCGATCTCCTTTCCCTGCACTTTTATCCAGTTTTCCCGCCGGGCAGCAACTGTCCCATCTCCCCACCCCAAAAAGAACGTTTCGTTCTCCGCTGCGGTGTCCCAGATGCGTAGGACACAACAAAGACCCAATAAGAACCTGTTAGATGAATGTATGATTCACCTGTGACGGGGCACCCCACCACCCCCACCACACGCACACGGGCATTTCATACACCCGAAGGTTTCCCACCAGGGGAATTTCTTGCTAGAACCGAGGAAGGCAGCAAACAAGAGGGAAGGAGTGACTTCACCAGGAATCCATCCCAGTCCCCGGGTCACCCCCAGATCCCCAAGAGGTGTTGTTATTCACACAAATTCTCACAAATGCTAATGAGCGGCTCTCAGATGCAAAGGAATCCTCCCTTCCAGCTCCCAAGAGGCTTGGGGGAGGGCAGAAAGGAACCTCGGGGTGGAGGGAGGGGTGGCAGGGAGTGACAAGTGATGCCTACCCAGTTCCGTGCCACCCAACCTGTCTTTGGGGCCTGGTTCAAAACGAACCCTGGAAGTCAATGAGTTAAAAGGGAGGCCCGGCCTGGTGGGCGAATCCAATGTGGTATTACTCCCATCCCATGAAATACTATTTGGCAATTAAAAAGGAGGAACTGGGGGATCCCTGGGTGGCACAGCGGTTTGGCGCCTGCCTTTGGCCCAGGGCGCGATCCTGGAGACCCGGGATCGAATCCCACATCAGGCTCCCGTTGCATGGAGCCTGCTTCTCCCTCTGCCTATGTCTCTGTGCCTCTCTCTCTCTCTCTCTGTGACTATCATAAATAAATAAAAATTTAAAAAAAAAAAAAAAAAAGGAGGAACTGGGAGATGCTACCAACATAGATAAGCCTTGAAAACATGGTACCCAGGGAAAGAAGCCAGACACAAAAGACCCCCGGAGCGAATGACTCCCCGTTACAGGAAACACCCAGAGCAGGCAAATCAGTCTATAGAGGCAGAAAGCAGATTAGAGGCTGAGGGGTTAGGCATCTGAGCAGTGTAAGCTCCCAGGCACCGGATTTTCTCTTGGGGTGTTCTGAAAATATCCTAAAATTTGACTCTGGTAATGGTTGCACAACTCCACAAATATGCTAAAAACTACTCAATTATCCACCCTAAGTGGGTGAATTGTATGATGCATGAATCATATCACAGCAACACTGATTTTTTTTTTTTTTTTTCAAAAAGAGTATCCTGCGAAGGCCAAGAATGAGGGAGGAAGACCAGAATGGAGGCTGATCACAATCTAGGGGAGGGGCGGAGATGAACTGAACAGGTGCGATGGATATGGAGAAAAAGAGGACAGGTATAGGTGGGTTGACAGGTCCATCTGGTGGGACTTGCTGATAGGCTGGAGTTGGGTAGGAAGGTAAGAGAGGTTGTTTTCAGCCTCTGAGTTGGTGGTGATTTATTACACAACAATAAAAAAATGAAAACACATAAATACTGTCTGCTATCC
This sequence comes from Canis aureus, assembly GCF_053574225.1. Lineage (NCBI taxonomy): Eukaryota > Metazoa > Chordata > Mammalia > Carnivora > Canidae > Canis > Canis aureus. The sequence goes on from NC_135618.1 coordinate 44,549,630, forward strand.
TAGCAGCATCTCAAGGGGAATAACTTCACTGCTATATCCTCAGCACCTAGCACAGGCCCTGGTGCACAATAGATGCTCAATAAAGACTGAGTGAATGGTCTCACCCCAGGTAATGTTTGCTTGCTGCTAGGAGCCAAGGGTTTGTTTGGGATACAGAGGATGCCCCACTCTCTTTAAAGGCCTTTCTGGGCAGCCCGGGTGGCTCAGTGGTTGAGCCCCTGCCTTTGGCTCAGGGTGTGATCCTGGAGTCCTGGGATCGAGTCCCATGTCGGGCTCCCTGCAGGGAGCCTGCTTCTCCCTCTGCCTCTCTCTCTCTCTCTGTTTCTCCCTCTGCCTGTGTCTCTGCCTCTCTCTCTCTCTCCCTGTATCTCTCATGAATAAATAAATAAAATCTTTTTAAAAAAATAAATAAAATTTTTAAAAAGGCCTTTCCTGGGACCCCTGGGTGGCTCAGTGGTTGAGCATCTGCCTTCGCCTTGGGGCGTGATCCCCGGGTCCTGGGATGGAGTCCCACATCAGGCTCCCCCAGAGAGCCTGCTTCTCCTTCTGCCTGTGTCACTGCCTCTCTCTGTGTGTCTCTCTCATGAATAAATAAATAAAATCCTAAAATAATAATAATAATAAAGGCCTTTTGTAAGGATTCAACGAAAGGATTCCTCTGCTCTTTCCTTCTGCTCTTTCCTGCCTCCTTGCCCTTATCTTTCGCGGAGGAGTAGCTGGTAAGTGGGGAGTTCACTTCTAGGCCACATAGGCTACTCGAGAAAAGCAATACCAGTGTCCTTTAGGGCCTCAGAAAAGGACCCAGACTCAGTTACTCATTCCAGAGGCCTCTGCGAGCCTATCTGCAGCTTCCCCTGGTGGAATCTTGTCTGCATGAGCTGTAAAGCCCATTTGCTCACAGAAGGGGTGTGTGTAGGGAAAAATGCTACAGAAGACACAAATCAGCTGAGTAATGCTTGCTTCCTGGGAGGTTGAATGCCAAGATGCTTCCAAAGGACCCAGAGCTGTAAAGGCCAAGGCTACTCAGGGCACCGTTTTTAATCGCTGCCAATTTTTTCTTCCTTAATTTCACAACCGGGGCGCCTGGGTGGCTCAGTAGGTTAAGCGTCTGCTTTCGGTTCAGGTCGTGATCTCGGGGTCCTGGGATCAAGTCCTGCACATTGGGCTCCTTGCTCAGTGGGGAGTGTGCGTCTACCCTCTGCTCCTCCCCCCTGCTCGTGCACGCTCTCTCTCTCTTTCTCAAATTAATAAATAAAATTAAATTTCACAACCCTTACCCTAGTTCAGAGACCAGGGACCTAAGGAAGACATGGGAAACTGGGGAGACAGGAACTGCTGGAGCAGCTGACTTGTCATTAGGTAGAGTCAGTAGGTGCAGGGAGGGGCCACCCTATCATTACTCTCTGAGCAAAACATATTTTTGCTGCTCCCCGGGCCTGTGCCATGACTTGGCATAAACAGCCGGTTGGTTTTTCTTCTTGAGAACCAAAATATTTATCTACCTGGCAGCTATGTTGGCCAGGGTCTAAAATAAGTTAATGGAAGTGTCAGAGGGAAAAATGGAATTCACGGGAGCTTTTTATTTTTCAGGATAACCAAATTCTTAGATAATCCGGGCCTGGAAAAATGGCCTAACCCCACCACCACCCAGTTAGTTAGGAGGATATGAACCTAGATGAGGCATTCGGCCAAGGTCAAGGTCATGAGGCTAGAAGCAGTTTGGGAGGGTAAGGGGCTTTCGGATTCAGAACCAAAAGACCTAGGTCTCACAGGAGATTCTGCAAAGTTGAACTTGGAAGCTAACCATCTCTCTGAACCCAAGATTCTTACCAGGGAAATTGAGGAAGACAGTTTCTAGCTAAAGGGGCTGTTGGAAGTCAAGTGAAATAATAAGACTTTAAATGCTTCATGTACCAGACATTGTGAGACCCCAGCCCCCAGTTCCTGGCCCACCATCCTTTCACACAAAACCAGTCATGGGTCAAAAACCTACTGTGTGCCAGGGGCTGGGCTGCCCTCAGGGATAATCAAGAACAGAAATGACCACAGGGTGTCTGTCTCATTGAAACCAAGTCACGTGACTGACATTTTCATGGGCCCTGTTTTGGGAAAGGAGAGGCAAAATGTTAATGCAAGCTCTTTGCTACAATGACCGCTCAGGGTTGGCCACGTGTGCGTGCAGACGTTAGCGTCTTGTTTTTATTTTTTGAAAAACAGCTCACAAAGATGCTTTGGTAGTGTGACTGGGCTGAATCAAAACAAAGATCCAGTGATAAGAGGCCATGAAAACGTGGGCAGACTTTGGTGCTTTCTTTTCCTCTTTTCTTTTCTTTTGTAGAGTTGTCGGTTTTTGGGAAAACTAGTCAACTAGTTTCTGAAAACTAGTTAACTAGTCATTATCCAGCCCTCTTGGTCAGACCCTCTTAGAAGGATTAAGAATATGGAACAATGGGATATTTTCAATTATGTGATTGGGGGGGGCAAGTTAACTCGGTTAAAGAGCACTTTGTGAGAGCCAGGGACTGTTTAGAGCATTCCATATGTTAACTCTTTTATTCTCAAATTAACCCTACAAAGCAGGTGCTATTTTACAGCTGAGTCAGTGCAATCTCCAGATTAAGTAACTAGTTCAAGGTCACACAGCTAGTGAAAGACAAGCCCAGATCTGAACCCCGGCATCTGGTTCCCCATAACCCAATAGAAATATATTAGTAAGAGAATTACTTTTGGGACACCTGGGTGGCTGGGTCCGTTAAGCGTCTGCCTTCTGCTCAGGTCATGATCCCTGGGGAGGGGGTGGGGGTGGTCCTTGCTCAGCGGGGAGCCTGCTTCTCCCTCTCCCTCTGCCTGCTGCTCCCCCTGCTTGTGTGTGCTCTCTCTCTGTGTCAAATAAAATCATTAAAAAAAGAGATTTCCTTTATACTCTCAATGTAAATCCCCAAATGTGATATCACTTCCCAACTGCATTTGCCACTGCTTTCTCATCCGTATTAGCTGGAAAACAGACACGGGGCCACCTTTCCACAGAACTGCTCTCGAATCCTGCAAAATCTTCAGCAAGCATCCTTTACTTCCAAGGCAGCCGCTCTGTTTTTATGTGGCCAACATTCACCTAAAAGTTTGTCACCTTAAGTACATCCTTGACAGAACTGTCTCAGCTTCAACTAGAAATGGAATAAGTAACTGGTCCCTTCGCCAGTTAACATGGGTTAAGTGACTACCCTACTTAATCCTCACAACCAGGTCAGTGCAGTACTCATCGCTAGGATTTATTGAGTGCTCTCCTCCTGCCAGGACCCTTCCAAGGACTTTACATGAACTCCTTCATGTAATCTGTCAACAACCCTGTGAAATAAAACTGTCATGCACCCCTCTTTAGAGATGACAAAACCAAAACAGTAGAAGGAAGGCGATCAGTGTCTCAGGCAACAAGTAGCAGCAGAAGGTTTTCTTCACAGAGGTCAAATGCAAAACCAGCACAAGAGTGATGCAGCCATTCCACTCTTGGGTCTGTAGCCAACAGAACTGCAAACAGGGTCTCTGACAAAACCTCGTAACAGTAAATGTTCATCATAGCACTATTCGCAATAGCTAAAAGGGAGAAAGAGCCCAAATGTCCACAGAGAGGTGAATGGATAACAAAATGGGGTCTAACCACACGATGGAAAAATCATTCAGCTGCTAAAAAAATGAACTATTGGTACACACTACAAGACCAATGAATCTTGAAAACATGCTAATAAATGAGGGGGCGCCTGGCTGGCTCCGTCGGTGGAGCATGCGACTCTTGATCTCACCGTGGTAACTTTGGGCCCCACGTTGGGTACAGATTACTTAAAAATAAAATCCTAAAAAAAACCTGAGACGCCTGGGTGGCTCAGTGGTTGAGCATCTGCCTTTGGCTCAGGTCGTGATCCCAGGGTCCTGGGCTCCAATCCCACATCAGGCTCCCCTGATGAGCCTGCCTCTCTCTCTGTGTCTCTCAGGAGATTAAATAAATAAAATATTTAAAAAAAAATTGCTAGTAAATGAAAGAAGCCAGACATAAAAGGCCACGTATTCTATGATTCCACTTGTATGAAATATCCAGAGTGAACAAACCCATAGGGACATAAAGCAGGTTAGTGGGTGCCAGAGGCTGGGTATGCGGGTAGGGGACGTGGCTGCTAAATGGCTTCTTGGGTTCCTTTTGGGGTCACGAAAATGTTCTGGAAATTGAGTAGTAATGATCACATAGCACGAACGTACATAATGTCCTAATGTTAAATTTTGCTGTGTTTCACTAGCTTAAAAAAAAATAAGGTAAAGATTTGAAGTATGGTTTTCTCTCATTCCATAAAATACATCTATAACCACTGTGGCATGCTTTGCATTCCGGTAGAAAGCATTGTTATTTTCGTTGTACAGAAGAGGAAACTGAGGCATAGGTAGGCAGTGGTGGGGATGGGTTTCAAACAACTCTGCCAGCTGCAAAGTTTGAGATGCCATGTGCTGCCTTCCATTGTCCCCAAGCTCCTTGCTTCAGATGGGTTCGGCACCAGTGCCCCTTGGGCCGGGGCTCATCCTCTGTGGGGGGCTATTCCGTGCCCTGTAGGATGTTTAGCAGCATCCCTGGTCCACCCACTGGAGGCCAGGAACACCGCCAACCCCAGCTGTGACAACCAAAAATGCTTTCAGAATTGCCACTGGGTTATTCAGTGACTCAATTTACTTTTCTATTAATAAACTCCAAAAATAAAAACTGCTGACCTGGATAATTACATTATTTTACAAAGATCTCTGGCAAGGAGGGTGGAAAATATCTATGCGTTAAAAGTAAAATTCATTTAACACTTCTGAACCCCACATGCATTCGTTCATTCAACAAACATGGGCAGAGTGCTCCCGGGGCCTGGTTTTGGAGGTCTGGATTGCAGGCTGCTCCATCAGGAGAAAAGGGGATTATGAAGCAGAAAAAAATCTTGCTTCAAGAGAGTAAGTTGGGTCCCTCATCGTGTGAGAAGCTGGCTCATCCTTGCAGCTGGAAACACCCTTTCCTGGAACCCCTCTTCCCACATCTCTGAACACTCAACACACAGGGCACAGCAACCCGGCTGGGCTCTGGGTGCCCATCAAGGAGCAGGTCTCGCTCTTGCTCAGGAAATAGTTTATGTCAAATCAGTGGATACACACGCTGGCACCACTTCTAGGCAGGTTTCTTGCACCACAGGAAGAGTTCAGCGGCTGTTGCAAACAGCAACTGGATTTTATCTGCCAGATGGGAACTCGGGGAATTTAAATGAATTAAAATAATGGCATTTGATATCAGAGTTGATAGGGAAAGGGTTTCAGTCTCAGGTTCTAAGGGCAACAAACAAGCTGGAGAACATCGAGATCCCTTTTGTATTAAAGAAAATTAGACGCAATCAATGGAGAACATTTATTAAGCACTTACTGTGTGCCAGGCATCCTGGTGCGTGTTTTCCCCAGCTTTTTTAATAACCCAGAAACCCCAAAGACTTAATATGGAAAGATAATGTCCCATGTTCATAATGTTTACATTTCTTTAGAAGCTAATTTTTGTTCACAGATAATCTCCGCTGATCCTCACCCATGTCTGACAAAGAGAAGCATAAAGGAAATTCTTGTCTATAATTCAATTATCTGCATTTTGTGAGAGCTCTTTGAGTTGCTTTTTAAAAACAATAACATTTGGGGATCCCTGAGTGGCTCAGCGGTTTAGCGCCTGCCTTTGGCCCGGGGCGTGATCCTGGGTCCCAGGATCAAATCCCACATCAGGCTCCCTGCGTGGAGCTTGCTTCTCTCTCCCTCTCTTTCTCTCTCATGAATAAATAAATAAAATATTTTAAAAAAATAATAAATAAATAAATAAATAATAAATAAAAACAATAACATTTTTGAAATAGCAAAGGACAATGCGTCTCAGTGTTGGCTGTTGTTTACTCATGTATTTTTAAGGATTTTGTTTATTATTGTTATTTTTTTTTAATTTCTATTTATTTATGATAGTCACACAGAAAGAGAGATAAAGAGAGAGAGAGGCAGAGACACAGGCAGAGGGAGAAGCAGGCTCCATGCAGGGAGCCGGACGTGGGACTCGATTCCAGGTCTCCAGGATCACACCCTGGGCCAAAGGCAGGCGCCAAACCGCTGTGCCACCCAGGGATCCCTATCGTTATTTTTTAAGTAGTCTCCAGACCCAAAGTGGGGCTTGAACTCAGGACCCTGGGATTAAGAGTCACTGCATGCTCTATGGACTGAGCCAGGTAGGCACCACCGCAGGATTAGGTGTTATTTAGATATTTTTTCTCAGAATAAGAAAAACCGAGGCCCTAAAAAGAGTGACCTTTTAGCAACCTCCCAGTGCAACCACTTTGTTTTGTTTACTTATTTATTCAGCAGTGAATCCTGCTATTGGCTTGAAGTAACAAAAGGAAAACAGTAGTAAAATACAACTAAGAATATGGAATTTGGGGCGCTTGGGTGGCTCAGCGGTTGAGCATCTGCCTTTGGCTCAGGGCATAATCCTGGAGTCCTGGGATCCAGTCCCACGTCAGGCTCCCCGTGGGGAGCTTACTTTTCCTTCTGCCTCTCTGTGTATCTCTCATGAATAAATCTTTATTTTTTTTATTATTATTTTTTATGAATAAATCTTAAAAAAAAAATTCTGGGGCACCCAGGTGGCTCAACAGTTGCATCTGTCTGCCTTGGATTCAGGGTATGATCCCTGCAGGGACTGCTTCTCCCTCTGCCTGTGTCTCTGCCTCTCTCTCACTCTGTGCCTCTCGTGAATAAATAAATAAAATCGTAAAATTAAATTAAATTAAATTACATTTAAAAAATAAAAATAAAAAATAAAAATAAAATTTTAAAAATTCTTAGCTATATCTCAAAGTAAAAATTCAAGAGAAGAGGAAAAAGAATACAAACATCCAATTAATGAATCTACATTGTTGCTATTGCTGTTTCAGATTTTGCAGTTAATTTCCTGAGCCAAATTTATTTATTTGTTTATTTTTAAGACTTTATTTTTAAGTAATCTCTAAGCCCAACATGGGGCTCAAATTTACAACCCTGAGATCAAGAGGCCTATGTTCTATCAACTTAGCCAGCCAGGCGCCCCTTATTTACTGGGCCAAATTTAAATTGAACTGCCCTGATTTCTGAGGAGAATGATTGTTAATCCTGGAGCATTTTATTTCATCTTATTTTTATTTTTGGAGTATATATTTTTTAATTTTATTTTTGAATGTAGTTTTTATTCAAGGGGCTCCTGAGTGGCTCAGCAGTTGAGGATCTGCCTTCGGCTCAGGTGATCCTGGGGTCCTGGGATTGAGTCCCACATCGGGCTCCCTACATGGAGCCTGCTTCTCCCTCTGCCTGTGTCTCTGCCTCTCTCTCTCTGTGTCTCTCATGAACAAATAAATAAAATCTTAAAAAAAAAAAAAAACTGCGTTCATTCATTTATGTATTGCCGATGGCTGCTTTCGCCCTGCAAAGGCAGAATCGAGCAGCTGAAACAGAGACCTTGTAGCCTGCAAAGCCAAACTATTTACTTTCTGGAAAGTTCACCCTTATTTGCTGTACTTACTCGAATTTTTTCCTTTATTACCTACATGTCGTACTTTAATAATAATAACATTTGGAGGAAACATGCACCAAAACTGTCACATTAGAGCAGAGCTGCAGGGAACCTCCAAGATGGTTAAGGCTGAGAGCCCAGGGAGGCAAGCAGTTAACCAGGGCTTTGGAGAGGGTTAGCAGTGGAGAGACAGTGCAGGTGACTGTTACGAGACCTCCATTCTGTCACCATTTGTCTTGGTTGCCTCTCTGGGTACAGTGGGCTCCCCAGGTCGCCAGAGCAGGTGACAGACACTTCCTGGGTGCCCTTTTGCCCTAGGGATACCAGGACTTCTCCAGCACTCTCTGATCCACATCACACAAGCCACCCCAAAGCAGTGTCTTAGAGTGTGTGTAGTCCCCACGATCTCTTGAGTCACCACCCCAGGAAAAGCTCCATCAAATATCCCCTGCAGGGCAACTCTCTCCAGGTTGAGGGTAGGGCCAGGGATGGGCACTGAAGTGCCCCCAGGTGATGCTGACTCATGCTCTGCAGCCTGCCACGCGTTTGCTGGTCTCTAGCTCCCCACCCCCGCCCCACAGTGAGCAGAGCCCACCAGCCTGTGGCTTCTGACGTGTCTTTGAGAGTTAACACAGCTCATAGGTGATGGGTGATGGATACTTAACATGCCAGGCCCTGTCCTGAGTGCTTTCCATGGATTAATTCATTTAAATGTCACAACAACCTCATGAGCAGAGAGCCATGCTTGTAATCATAAAGTGTGGCCACAAATCAGTGTTTGCCAGGGTTTGGGATAAAGTCCACTGGAGAAGAACACACAGGGGACTTTTTTTAAGATCTTCGTTTTGATTGTGGGGGTGTTACATGGTCCTATGCATTTGCAAAACCCATAGAATCTTATATCACAAAGAGTGAACTTTAATGTTTTTAAGAAAATAAAGCGGGGGGCGGGTGGCTGGCTGGCTCAGTCAGTAGAGCACGCTACTCTTTTTGTTTTTCTTTAAGATTTTATTTATTTATTCATGAGAGACACAGAAAGACGCAGGGACATAGGCTGAGGGAGAAGCAGGCTCCCTGCCAGGACTAATGTGGGACTCAATCCCAGGATCCTGGGGGATCAGGACCTGAGCCCAAGGCAGACGTTCAACCACTGAGACACCCAGGCATCCCAATAAATAAATCTTAAAAAAAAAAGTCAAAAGGGATATTGAGGGGATCCTAAAATGGAATGCAGAATGTGGCAAGTAAGTGTACAACATTCACTTTAAGGAGCACTCACCTCTTTAAAGGAGGTGAGGGAAAGAAGGAGCTGACTCAGGTGACTTTGGAAATGACAATTTTAATGGAAACTATACAGCTAACATCAAAGAACTGTACATTTAAAGAAGGGAGGAGGGCTGAAATCCAGCCCTGGAAACCCAAGCCAACCCTACTTCTGAAAACAAAGGCTCCATCCATCTGTTCGCCCTGCCATGGGCTGAGACAGCTGTCTGCCAAGAGGGGCATCTCTTTCGAATCTGTATGGAGGGCCCATAGAGGGTAGTAATGGCCCAGTCTATGATCAAGAGCTTTATTGCCCCATTTTACAGGTGCGGAAGCCAAGGCAGCAAGAGATTAACTGGCCTACGAACTGGTCCAATAAAGCACCAACAGTTTATATCTGGAAACAGCTCAAAATGTCCATTGACAAAGGGTTAGTAAAATAAAGTTCTATCCATACAATGGAAATATTATTCAGCCATAAAAAGGAACATTACTACAACATGAATAAGTCTTGAAAACAACACACCAAAGTGAAAGCAGCTAGATATACAAGACCACATACTGTATGATTCCATTCATATGGCACATCCAGAATAAGCAAATCCATATAGACAGACGGTAGAGTAGAGGATCCCAGGGGCTGGCAGGGAGCAGGGGATGGGAAATGACTGCCAGTAGATCCTGGATTAGGGGGGAGAAACGAGGATATTTTAAATTGACTCTGCTGATGGCTTCCCGCTTCCCTGCATACACTACAGACCACTGAATTAATTATGCACTTAGAACTATATAGCATGTAAATTACATCTCAATAAAGCTGTTATTTCAAAAAAATATTTCGGCTCTGGCAGCCTGAACACCACGCGATGGGAGCTCTTAAACAGACGTGCCAGGTTGCCCTCACCCAGGCAGGCCTGGTAATATTTTGAAACCCACATCCAAGGAATTCCTAAATTAAAGCCCTGCCATTGAATGCACACAAGTAGCCATTGTTTTGCCTGGTTCCACCCTGGGCCAGTCACTTTTCCTATATTAACTCCACTTTTCACAGCAGCTGGGCAGGTTGGGTTCCAGGCTCCCATGTTTCCTAGGAGGGTGGTGTTCCTGGAAACCTGGCAACATTTGAAGCCAATCAACACAAGACTACCCTTAACCATGGGGGGGGGGGGGGGGGGGGAGGGCAGGTATTTCCGTTTTTCAGCTCAGAGGGGTTGCCCTGGTGGTAAGAGTATAGGCAGAGGGTGTTGCAGGCCTCTGGGTCCCCACCTACCCTGGGGTTCCTGGATTCTTAAATTCATGTGGGTTGTAGGGGTTTTGCATGATTTCACTTCAACACAGAAAGTGAGACTTACCCCTATTTTTATTGCATGGATTCACATAGGCACTGAAAATGACAATCCAGTATGGTTATCTTTCTTTTATGGAGAGGTTAGCAACTTGTCCAAAGTCACACAGCAAATAAGTGAAAAAACTCAAGATTCTGAGTAAGTCTAATTCTGCAGCTGGGGCTCCAGTGTCCCAACTTCCTAGGACTTCAGCTCCCTCCTGGTTTCATTTTGGAAGGCTTATCTTCTCTGAGTTTGATAGTTTGAAGAGGGGCAGCATTGATGGGATCCAGTTGGGCAAGGAAAGTGTTGAAATAGATACTTTCAGACACGAGAGTATTCCTTTTTAGAAATATCTGATCTGGGGCGCCTGAGTGGTTCAGTCGGTTAAGCATCTGATTCTTGATCTTGGCTCAGGTCTTGATCTCGGGGTAGTGAGTTCAAGGCCTACATTGGGGTCCCCACTGGGCATGGAGCCTAATTAAAAAAAAAAAAAGTATTTGGCCTATGAACACATATACAGTTTGGGGTCTAGGGTGGAATCGTTAAAACTTTGGATTTCTCAAAGACTTAAAGAGTTTTAGTAAGCTTCAAGTTTCTAAAACCTGTAACATTTTGAACAGACGCTTTTGGCTTCCACTGACCCAATCTGCTCTCATTGTTTTTTTCTTTTGAGCATGTATAGGACGGAGCAGGACGCAGCCAGACCACGTGAGCTCCATGCCCTCATCTGTCTGAACTTGCTTCTGCATGTACTGGAAGTAGAGAGTCATGCCTCCCTGTCCACCTCACCAAGAGGGAGTCAAGTTTAAATGGAATAAAGCAGAGGCTGGCAAACTCTAGCTCATTGGTCACATTTGTCTGGTTTCGTTTCTGTTTTTTTGTAGACCCCAGGAGATAAAAACAGTTTTTACATTTTCCAATGGCCGGAAAAAAAAGGTCAAAGAACAACATGTCAAGACACATGAATATTATGTTAATTCCGCATTTCCATGTGTATTAACCAGGTTTTGTTAGAATACAGCACACCCGTTCGTGTACTTATTGTCTGTGGCTGTTAGGCTAGCAGGGCAAAGTGCTTGGCACGGACTGTGTGGCCACTAAATCCTAGTGGAACTTTATTTTTAAAAAAAAAAAAAAAAAAAAAGACTGCCCGACACCTGAGTGGCTCAGTCATTTGAGCATCTGACTCTTGATTTCAGCTCCAGTGATGATCTCGGGGTGGTGGGATCCGCACTGGGCAGGGAGTCTGCTTATCTCTCCCTTTGCCCCTTCCCCTGCTCCTGCTCATGTTGGCTCTTGCTCTTTTGTTCTCTCTGTCAAATGAATAAATATATATTTTTAAGATTTTTATTTATTTATTTTTTAAAGATTTTATTTATTTATTCATGAGAGATACACACACACAGAGGCAGAGATACAGTTAGAAGGAGAAGCAGGATCCCTGCAAGGAGCCCTATGTGAGACTCGATCCTGGATTATTAATATAATTATTATTATTATTATTATTATCCAGGATTACGCCCTGAGCCGAAGACAGACGTTCAATCACTGAGCCACCCAGGTGTCTCAAAGATTTTTATTTATTTATTAGAGAGAGAGATAGCAAGAGAAAGAGAGACAGAGCAAGAGGTAGGGAGAGGGGAAAGTAGGCTCCCCGCTGAGCAGGGAGCCCGACACAAGGAGGAACTCGATCCCAGGACTCTGGGATCATGACCTGAGCCAAAGGCAGACGCTTAACTGACTGAGCCACCCAGGTGCCCCAATGAATAAATCTTAAAAAAAAAAAAAAGACTGCTGCCCTCCAGGATAAAGGATGCTCTTGGTAAAAAAGCGCACAAAAGAGAAATATCAGCTACTGTTTATCCTTCCTTCTTAATGATGCTCCCAATAAATGCCTGAGTGGCTCAGCATTTGAGCATCTGCCTTCAGTCCAGGGTGTGATCCTGGAGACCCAGGATCAAGTCCCACATCGGGCTCCCTGCATGGAGCCTGCTTCTCCCTCTGCTTGTGTCTCTGCCTCTCTCTCTCTCTGTGTCTCTCATGAATAAGTAGATAAAATCTTTTAAAAATAATAATAATAATGTTCCCAATATACACACCCAAGCTTTTTCAATCTCCTATATTTATGAACTATGAGATTCATTGTGAGCAGAAGACAAACAGGGGGGAAAATACTCATTACACAGACAAAGGGCAGAAATCCTTGACATGGATTTGAGATACAAACTAAGCTTCTAATCATTTTTTGGTCATAAAACCAAATAACGAATAGTGAAAGATGTTCAATCTAGTTAGTACCCAAGAAACCCAAACTAAACACTTTCATCCTGCAGATCGGCCATGGTTAACATTTAAAAGATGGATATCCAGACATAGAGAAGATGCAGGAAAGTGGGACTACATGGCATATGAGATGGTTTCCTGGATACTAAATAATTTTAAATGTGTTAGCCTTTTTACATTTAAAATGCTTTTAAAGGGATGCCTGGGTGGCTCAGCAGTTGACCATGTGCCTTCAGCTCAGGTTGTGATTTCCCGGGTCCTGGGATCGAGTCCCACATCGGGCTCCCTGCAAGGAACCTGCTTCTCCCTCTGCCTGCATCTCTGCCTCTCTCTCTCTCTGTCTCTCATGAATAAATAAAATCGGGGATCCCTGGGTGGCTCAGCAGTTTAGCCCCTGCCTTCGGCCCAGGGCATGATCCTGGAGTCCCGGGATTGAGTCCCACATAGGGATCCCTGCATGGAGCTTGCTTCTCCCTCTGCCTGTGTCTCTGCTTCTCTCTTTCTCTCTGTGTCTCTCATATAAATAAATAACCTCTTAAAAAAAAAGAATAAATAAAATCTTTAAAAATAGATACATATATAAAATGCCTTTCAAAAAATATAGTTTAGGAGCAAAAAGACATTAAAATGTTTTCCATTATTTATTCAACAAATATTTTAGGAGCACCAAATGACTGCTAGACCATGGGAAAGAATTTACATTTAATAAAACTGCAACAGAAAGCCACTGAAGGGTTTCACACGGGGGATGGCATGATCAGATTTACACTTTTAAAAATATCTCTTTGGCTGCTGGGTGGAGATTTGGCCCTGGGGCAGAGAGACCAGTTAGCATGATTTGTCATTACCATTGAGAGCAATGAGGAAGGTACATCAAGTAAAATTTAAGTTACTAAAGGGTAACAACCCCCACTCCCTGCCCAGCACTGCCTTCCCCTGACCCATGATGGTCTTCAGTATATTCTTTTCAACCTTTCAGGACAATGCTTGGGGGCAAAGTAGACATTCCAGGCCAGCTGTACTGATACAAGTATCATACGAGCCACATTTGTGATTCTTAACCTTCTAGGAGTCACATTTTATTTACATATTTATTTTTAAGTTAAGGTCTCTGCCCAACATGGGGCTTGATCTCATGACCCCGACATCAAGAGTCCAATGCTCTACCGCCCGAGCCAGCCAGGCACCTCTCTAGGAGTCACATATTAAAAGTAAAACACAGTTCCTCAGAAAGGTAGTTATCATATTTATGACCCAACAAGTCTGCTAGATATAAATCCAAGAGAATTGAACATTTCTGTCCACACAAAAGCATGTACACAAATGTTCACAGCAACCTTAGTCTTAACTTGGATGTCCATCCACTCTTGAATGGATAAACAGCATGTAGAACATATCCACACAGTAGACTAATTTTTAGCTGTAAGAAGGAATGAGATACTGATAGTTGCTGGGCATGGATGAACTTTGGAAACAATATATTAAGTGAAAGAAGTTGATCACAAAAGGCCACATAGCATATGCTTCCTTTTATAGGAAATGTCCAGAATAGGCTAATCCTAGACAGCTAATGTAGATTAGTGGTAGCCGGGGATGGGGGAGGAGTGAGGAGTGGCAGCTAATGGGTATGGGCAGGGGTATCATTGAGGAGCAATGCAAATATCCTGAGATCAGAATTGTAGCATGCACAATTTTGTGACTATACTGAAATCCAAACTGCACAAGTTAAAAGGGTGAATATTGGGTTTGAGTTATATCAATTATATATATATATAATTTCTTATATTATTCAATTATATATAAAATTTCTTTTTCTTGAAGTTTTTTTTTTTTTTAAGATTTTACTTATTTATTCATAAGAGACACAGAGAGAGAGGCAGAGACACAGGCAGAGGGAGAAGCAGGCTCCCCACGGGGAGCCCCATGCGGGACTCTTTGGACCTTGGGCCAAAGGCAGAGGCTCAACTGCTAAGCCACCCAGGCGTCCCTAAAATTAAGTTCAATTAGAAGTTCAATTCCTTGAGGAATTGAATAAATAAATTAAATCTTTAAAAAAATAATAAAAAATAATAAAATAAAATAAATAAAAGACTATTTCCATCATCACAAAAAGTGCATCATCCCTCCCTTAGAGGGTTAACTCCAGGATTAGCTGAATTTTTATTTATTTTTTCTTAAGATTTTATTTATTCATGAGAGACACAGAGAAAGGCAGAGACATAGGCAGAGGGAGAAGCAGGCTCCCAGTGGGAAACGCAATGTGGGACTTGATCCCAGGACGCTGGGATCACAGCCTGAGCCACCCAGGGACCCCGGGATTAACTGAATTGATGGACAGGACTGACCAGCACTAGGCCCCTGTAGTCCTCAATACTCCATACCATGTAACTATTCTATGGCTGCCTCCTTCAGGAAGCCCATTCTTCCAGGCTGGGCAAAGACCCAAGCCTGTCTGAGGTCTCTGGGTTCCTACAAGCTTTGCCGCAGCTGACTCCAGTCACTCTCTTAGGGTACCCCTCCCGCCCCCCAACCACTGCACCTCAAGCTGCTCCTCCCCAGCAGTTGCGGCTGGTAGCCATCTGTGTGTTACTGTTCGGATGAAAAGCTGTGATGAGTTAACATGTGTTATTATGTGCTTAATGCCTTTCTTCTGCTAGATGTTGAAGTTCTTGAATGTGCAGGGCCCCATCTGCTTCATCTGTCCCCGACCCCCAGGTCCTGGCACACGTAGGTGCTCAATAAATGTATGTGCGTTGACATTTTTTTTCTTAATGTAGATTAAAAAACAACAACAACAAAAAACAAAAAGTCTATCTCCTCCATTGAAATGTAGCCTCCGAAAGGTAGGACCTGCCCTTATCTGTTCAAGGTAGAATGGGCAGGAAAGACTCAAATATCACTTGAAGGAAGAAACGGATTAATTTCGTTTGCAGGTTTGTCGGAGCCAGAGTGTCTGAGACAGCTGTGGTCAGCAGCCTACCTGCAGCGGGCAAGCCCCGCCCCGGCTCCAGAGCCCCGCCCCCATCACCTGCAATCTGCAAGGGACACGCACAACCTTCTCCCCATCCGTGCGCTGCCCCGGGATGCAACCTCCTCGAAGGCCAGGCTGCGCGGAATCACAAGAACGTGTGCAGCAGAGAGCTGTCAACCACCAAGGAACGAGAATAAGAGCCCCTGGGCTTGGATCAACTCTTGGGGGGAAAGCATCTTGCAAGTTTCTGGAGCCAGAACCAAGGGCCGGGATTGCAATGCTAATTTACAAGATTTCAAACTAGGGACTGCTGTGATCCCCGGATTTGAAGGGTTTTTTGTTTGTTTGTTTTGTTCTGTTTAGGGAGGGAGGATGTAAGGACGTTTCTAAATACAATAGTCAATTCAGCAGTGCTTGGTAAGGTGATCTGTACCTACTGTGGAAGAGAATTGGATTTAAAAAGATGATTAAAGGTCACTTAAGGGATTTTCTTTTTTCAAGGGGAATTAGGACCACTCGTGCATCTGTGCGGATCTCCATCTCCGAGCCTGGGTTCGTGTAGGAGCCCTTTCACTGGTATTCTGGTGAGACCTTGTTAACAGCTCCCCACCCGGCCTCTAGCCTCTGCCCTAAATCCATCCCTCCGCTCGCTACCCAGGCCGCAACTCCATTTTGGTGAATCCAACCACCTTCCAAAGGAACTGCCGCCAAAGGCAAGAGAAAGGAACACAGACAGGCTCACACTGCAAAGGAAGAGGTCAGACTCGCATTTGCAAATCACGAGCTTGCTTACCTAAAACCCTCCAGAGAAGAGGGGAACCCACGAAGGAAGGCAAAGCCAGATTTCCACCAGGTGGCCACCTGCAAACCCCACCCTGCGCCCCCGAAATCCACAGCTTTCCCGGGAACCAGCAACAGAGCTGGAAAACATGATTCTTTAAAAACAAACAAACAATAAAACATACCTTTTTTTTTGCTGTTGTCCCTCCAGCTAAAACTACTCAGGAGCAACCTGGATTGGAAACTGGTGCTGGGGGCGTGAGGGGGAAGCTCCCTCAGGCACCTGGGGAGGGACCATCGAGGGAGAGACCGACCTCTGCGCCTGCGGCAGGGCTTATAGCCCTGCCTGGGCATCTGCTTCTCAGGTGGCCTTGACTGCTTGGTGAATCCCATGAGAGTGAGGTCCTGGGGCCTCGCAGGCTGTTCTGCACCCACCGGGAAGGACCTAGCCGAGAAGGGAAAAGCCGTCTGGTCCTCTCCTTCCCCACCTCCAGCCTTTTATAGGCCCCACCCAGGGCCCCACCCTCCACACCCAGCCCACCCCCCACCCCCCCACAGGTCCAAAGGCAGGGGCTGGAGTCCTTGCTTCATTTACAAAACCTAAAGGTTTACTTAGGGCGTGATTCCAGAACCCAAGAGCGAGCTACTCTAAAGTAACTTTGAAGGTTCCGCCTCTCCATCATCATCTCCTTCTTCTTCTCCTTCTCCTTCTCCTTCTCCTTCTCCTTCTTCTTCTTCTTCTTCATATATATATATATATATATATTTATTTATTCAAGTAATCTCTACACCCAACATGGACCTTGAACTCAGCCCCAATATCTGAGTCTTCTGACTGAGCCCGACCAGGCGTCGTGCCACCTCTTCTTGAAGTGTCGTGCAAAAACCCCCTCAGGCGAGGACTTTCATTCCAATTACAGTAGCATCTCCTCTGCCTTATCCAGAGGGATACTGTGCAAGATCCCCCAGTGGACGCCTGAAACCATGGATCATACCGAATCCTACATAGACTGGGTTTTCCTATACGCATACCTATGATATGCTTAACTTTTTTGGGGGTTGGAACATTTTATTATATTTTTAAAAGATTTTATTTATTTATTCATGAGAGACATGGAGAGAGAGACCAGGACATAGACAGAGGGAGAAGCAGGCTCCCTGCGGGGAACCCAATGCGGGACTCGATCCCAGGACCCCGGCATCACAACCTGAGCTGAAGGTAGACACTCAACTGCTGAGCCACCCAGGTGCGCAACATTTTATTTTTAAGTAATTTCTATGTAACTGTGGGACTCGAACTCATGACCCCAAGACCGAAAGTTGCATTCTTTACCCTGGAGTGAGCTAGGAGCCACCACACATACCTATGATAAAATTTAATTTATGAATCAGGCACAATCAGAGATGAACAAGAATAACTAATAATAAAATAGAAGAATTATAACTATACTGTAGTAAAAGTTATGTGAATGTGGTCTTCCTCGATATATCTTATTGTTCCTACCCTCCCTTTTTCTTGTGATGATGTGAGATGATAAAATGCCTATGAGATATGCTGAGGGGAAAGAGGTGGGTGCTGTGATGTCATGTTAGCTACCGTTGACCTTCTGACTGTACATTAGAAGGAAGATCATCTGTGTCTGGACTAAGGCTGACCATGGGCAATTGAATCCTGAAAAGTGAAACCACAGGTAAGGGGAGGCTACTGTATTCGCTAGAACATTTTGTTAGATAGATAGGTAGATAGATAGAATGGATTTAGTTGTACCTGTTATTACAATATTGTATGTTTTATTTTATCCATTCTTTCCCTAAAGACTTAGTCTTTTTTTAAAAAAATTTATTTATTTATTCATGAGAGACACAGAGAGAGAGGCAGAGATACAGGCAGAGGGAGAAGCAGGCTCCATGCAGGGAACCCAACGTGGGACTCCATCCTGGGGCCCCAGGATCACGCCCTGGGCCAAAGGCGGCGCTAAACTGCTGAACCACCCAGGCTGCCCCAGACTTAGTCTTTAATGGGTCCCAATATTGGCTTCTGTCCTGTACCTTGGAGCTAATGAATCAGGCTTTCTTTAGATAGTATCTTCATGATCTTTAACATATTTTTTCATTGTTTAATTGCATTACAGTACAGGTTCTTTGCATGGTTAAAGGAAACATAATGTAATATAACACGATTACATGTCATACATGCTGCATAATATTGGTGCCTACGTCACATTGCTCCACTAATGAGTTCATTGATGTGAAATAATCAGGCAACCTTTTATTTTTAATTTTAATTTTATTTTTATTTTTTTATGTAGGTTCCATGCCCAGCATGAAACTCAAACTTGCAATCCTCCATTTAAGAGTCACATGTTCTGGGGAGCCTGGGTGGCTCAGTGGTAGAGCATTTGCCTTTGGCTCAGGGCGTGATCCTGGGGTCTTGGGATGGAGTCCGCATCGGGCTCCCAATGGGGGGAGCCCATTTCTCCCACTGCCTGTGCCTCTGTCTCTCTCTCTGTGTCTCTCATGGATAAATAAATTAAAAAAAAAAAGAGTCACATATCTTACCACCTGAGCCAGTCAGGTGTTCCATTTTTGTTTTTGTTTTTTTAATTTAAAGTAATAATCTGGTAATTTTTTTTTAAGATTTTATTTATTCATGAAAGACACAGAGAGAGAGAGAGAGAGAGCATGCGGCAGAGACACAGGCAGAGGGAGAAGCAGGCTCCATGCAGGGAGCCCGATGTGGGACTTGATCCTGGGACTCCAGGATCATGCCCTGAGCCAAAGACAGGAGCTCATCCACTGAGCCACCCAGGCATCCCAATAATCTGGTAATTTTAAATGCTCTATATTTTGCAGAAATCCTTAGTAGGTTGTTACACGGGTGTTTAGTAATGTTTTACAATACGTTTTGGGAACATACTATTAGCGGGGAATGCGTTATTCTCTTTTTCATAAAATATTTTATTTATTTGTCAGAGAGAGAGAGCACAAGCAGGGGGAGTGACAGGCAGACGGAGAAGCAGGCCCCCCACTTAGCAGGGATCCCCATGTGGGACTCCATCCAGGACCCTGGAATCATGACCTGAACTGAAGGCATATGCTTAACTGCCTGAGCCACCCAGGTGTTCCTGCATTAATCTTTTTTTTTTTTTTTTTTTTTAATAAATGGGATAGCCTAGTAACAACAATAACGACAAAACAAGAAACAACCCAAGTGGCCATCAACAGGGGCATGGCTAAGTTGTCTGTAGCATAATCATACAACAGACCACTCTACAGCAATACAAAAGAATAAATCACGGAGACATGCGACAATATGAATGACTCTCCTGTCACAAACGTGGGGTTCCATTTATATGAAATACAAGAAGAGGCAAAATTAATCCAGGGTGCTAAAACTTGGCATCATGGTTACCACTGGAGGGGGAAGGAGTGGTGCCTGGCTAGGCCAGGAGGGAAGCTTTGGGGTGCCAGAGACATTCTGGTAGTTGGTGTTGGTCGGCACGGCAGTTATGGGATGTGTCCATATGTAAAGGTCATCAAGCAGTACGTGTAACGTTAGTGCAACATACGATACGTAAATTGATTCTCCTTGCTCCCAGTAGCCGTGTTCTATAAGGTCACCACACACGCTGAATTAGTGACCACTGAACGATGATTGCTCCTAGGGAAAATACAGGAGTCAGGTTCCTGCAAGCCTTGGGTTACATTTCCCAATCAATACATAACCCTGTTTTGAGACGCCTGGGTGGCTCAGCCGTTGAGCATCTGCCTGGGGCTCAGGGTGTGATCCTGGGGCCCTAGGATCGAGTCCCACATCGGGCTCCCTGCAGGGAGCCTGCTTCTCCCTCGGCCTGTGTCTCAGCTTCTCTCTCTGTGTCTCTCATGAATAAATAAATAAAATCTCTAAAAAAAATACATAACCCTGTTTTATGTGTGTTTTTGATTACAGACACCTTACTTAATACACCCTGCTGATCTCAAACATGTAGTTCATGGAAGCAGCCCTGCAGCTCATGCCTGACTGAGGCTTACCTAATGCATGTATCTTCCCTGTACGGCACTCCTCAGCCTTCTTGCACTTAAGGACACCAGCTGGCCCCTTGGGGGGTCGTGTTAGACAGCAAAATCAACAAAACACGCAAAAATGCAGAACACGTGGCTCTAGGTGGAGCACACAGAGGACACTGCTCAACGTATGAGGCCTGAGCCAGGAGATAGAGCGTCATTGCCTGGTTGGACATCAGCTGGGAACTTGTGTTAGGGAACGTGGTCACTTTGCCACTCTGTGCACACCAGGGAAATGAAGGCTTCCCCCACAGTCCCAAGGTTGTACACAATACAAACAGCGGTGGTGAAGTGAGCTGATTCCCTGATAAGCCTCAGTTTCCTCACGGGTAAGACACGGACAGACTAATTATCATAGTTAACCCCAAGGCTTACCCCACCTGCCTGGATGTGGCAAGTCTGTCTTCCTTCCCTCACTGAACAGTTACGGAGCACCTTTTATAGACCAGCTGCTGTTGTAGGCACTGGGGCTGGGGCTATAGCAGAGATTAAAAAAAAAAAAAAAAAAAGACATGTACACATACAAATTCCTGCCCTCATGAAGCTTACTTACATAAAGTAGGGGGCAACGAAACAAGCCAATTATTAAGTCTATTAGAAAGTAACAGGTCTATGGAGAAAAGAAAAGGAAATTAGGGGACTGGGGACTTGAGGGAGTAGATAAAGCTTTAAAAGGAACAGCAGGGGGATCCCTGGGTGGCACAGCGGTTTGGCGCCTGCCTTTGGCCCAGGGCGCGATCCTGGAGACCCGGGATCGAATCCCACATCGGGTTCCTGGTGCATGGAGCCTGCTTCTCCCTCTGCCTGTGTCTCTGCCTCTCTCTCTCTCTCTCTCTCTCCATGTGACTATCATGAATAAATAAATTTAAAAAGAAAAAAATTTAAAAAAAATAAAAAATAAAAGGAACAGCAGGGATACCTGGGTGGCTCAGCGGTTGAGCATCTGCCTTCAGCCCAGCCCTGATCCTGGAGTCCTGGGATCGAGTCCCACGTCAGGCTCCCTGCATGGAGCCTGCTTCTCCCTTTGTCTCTCTCTGTGTCTCTCATGAATAAATAAATAAAATCTTAAAAATAAAATAAAAGGAACAGCAGCTTTAACCAGACCAGGTAAGCAATGCTTTTGTGAAGGTGACCTTTGCACAAAGAGGGTTAGCCAGGAGGCTATGGGGAGAAGAATGGCAGGTACAAAGGCCCTGAGGCAGGACTATGGAAGGTTTACCAGAGAAAAAGCCTAAGGAGCCATAGCAGATAAGTGGAGAGAGCAAGGAGAATGGTCGGTGAGAGCCAAGAACTAGGGAGTGGGTGGGGTGGGCTTGCAGACTATGGTCAGGACATCGGCTTTTACTCTGAAAAACGCGGGGGTGTCAACCAAGAATTTCTGTGCATAGAAGTAGTATTATCGGCCCCCTTCACACAGTTTTAACAACATTTGGTGTATCCTTTCAGAAAGTTTGCATGGACATAGAGACCCACGCTCAGGGCTGCCTTCTGGGCTTGCAACCTTGGCAGGTGCATGTGGGTCCACTCTCCCAGGGGCTTCATTTTGGCTTAATGCTCTGCTGTTGCAGTCTTGAAATTCTTAATAATCGTTGAACAGAAGGTCCCGCCTGCTCCCCACTGGCCTGCGGGCCCCATGGGAGCCAGGAGAGGGCCTGTGTGTGTGTGTTTTCAGCCAGCACAACGCCTGATACACAGGGTGGCCTCGGCAAATGTTGAAGATCATGCCTACAAAAGGCTAAACCCACGCTATCTGCATTCACCCCGTCATTCTGCAGGGCTCTTGCTGAGCACCTGCCGCACGCGCTCCGGACATGCATTAAGTACTATGGACACACACGCACACACCTGTGTAGGTGACACCAGAGACTATTTGTTATCGATTATTCTGTTAGCAGACAGGGAGAGGTGGTGGGCAGAGAGAGAATTTATCATGAATCTGCTGTTTCAGTCCAAACCACCAATCCAGAGAATGGAAAAAAAAAAATCCCTACTGACGAAATTATATATTCCACACAAAACAATAAAAAATGCTCAAAAATGTTGGGGTCACCAGGGTTGCTCAGCTGGTTAAGCATCTGTCTTTGGCTCAGGTTGTGATCTCTGGGTTCTGGGATCGAGGCCCCGGGTTGGGCTCCGTGCTCAGTGAAGAATCCGCTTCTCCCTTTGCCCCTTCTCCGCCGCTGGTGTGGGCTCTCTCCCTACCTCCCCTCAAATAAATAAATAAAATCATTTTTTAAAAATGCTCAAAAATATGAAATAGCAAATGTATAGGCTGATCAAAGTGTGTTCGCGGTGGGCTTTCTTCCAACTCCAGATACCCTAATACAAGAAGGAGATAATGCTACAAAGAAGGTTTTTGCAAACTTTGATCCTTTTCCTTAATAGCTCCTGAGGCTACTTTTTTTAAAAGAGAGAGATTCTGAGCCCTGTGTGGCTCAGCGGTTTGGTGCCTGCCTTCGGCCCAGGGAGTGGTCCTGGAGTCCCAGGATCGAGTCCCACATCGGGCTCCTTGCATGGAGCCTGCTTCTCCCTCTGCCTCTGTCTCTGCTTCTCTCTGTGTGTGTGTGTCTGTCATGAATAAATAAAAAAATCTAAAAAGAGAGAGAGAGAGACTCTTCCTTATGGGAACAGGTTTCATTGCCTGGGATTTTTCCAGAAGGATGCAAATGAGGGTAGATTTCAAGTTTCCAAATGTGCAAAGGGCTGAGTGAATGTGGTTAAGGACATGACCCCTACAGGCTGACAATTTCTTTTGGAGTCTCAATTCCACCACCACCTACCCGTGAGGCCTTGAGGCCCAGATAAGGCACCCTCTACAAGTTCTTTAAATAGCACTTCTCAGGGGCCGCCTGGGTGGCTCAGTGGTTGAGCATCTGCCTTTGGCTTAGGGCGTGATCCCGGGGTCCCTGGATCAAGTCCCACATCGGGCTCCCCGCGGGGAGCCTGCTTCTCCCTCTGCCTGTGTCTCTGCCTCTCTCTCTCTGTGTCCCTCATGAATAAACAAATAAAATCGTTTTGTTTTGTTTTCTTTTTTTAAATAAAAGGAACTTCTCAGAGCACCTGCCTGACTGTCAGTAGAGCATGAGACTCTTGATCTTAGGGTCATGAGGTCAAGCCCCATGTTGGGCATAGAGCTTACTTTGAAAAAAAAAAAAAAAAGCTCCTCAAACAGTATGGGCGGTTTCTTAACGAGCATTAATTTACCATACAACCATCCCACGCCTAAGTATCTATTCAAAAGAAATGACAAAAAAAATAAAAAAAAATAAAAAGAAATGACAACATACCATCACATAGACTTGCAGGCGAATATTTCTCATGGCATTTTTCACAATAGCCAAAAATTGGAAGCAGTTAAATGTTCATCGGCTGGCAAATGGATAAATAAAACATAGTTCATCCACACAATGGAATATTATATGGCCCTAAAAAGAATGGAGTACCAATACACGGTATCACATGGATAAACCTTGAAAATACGATGCTAAGTGAAAGAAGCCAGATGCCATGTGTTCTAAGATGTCACATATATAAAATGTCCAGAATCAGCAAATGCATAGAGACAGAAAGTGGATTCAAGGTGGCCAGGGCTAGTTGGAGGATTCATCCTGGAACAGGATTAACTGTAAAAGGATGTAAGGGATCATTTCAGAGGGATGGAAAGGTTCTGATGTAAGATTATAGTAATGGCTGCACAACTCTGTAAGCATACTAAAAATCATTGAACTGTACACTCTAAATGGGTTAGTTTTATGATATGCAAATTATACCTCATAAAGTTAAAAAATAAAACCCTTCTAATACTGACATGTAAAATCTGCTGCAGACATAACTGTTCGTTCAATATGCAGCCGTCTGACTAATAACTACTTGCAAAAGGACTCGTTGGCATGACAAACTGCTATTGCCTGTGAAACCCTCCCACCCTGCTGCCCTGGGCCCCTGCACGTCCTCTGATGTCTGCTACACACCTCCGCCTCTGTTCTGGCAGTTTCCACCAACATTGGCATGAGGTGAAATCCTGATCGGTTTCCAGGATCTTGCTCAAAGCACTGCTCTTCCGAAGCTTTCCCCAGCGATGATACCCCTCCTGCACCCCCACCGAAGAATCGATTATTCCTACACCTTTAACTTGGGTCTAACTACAAGATGAGCAAGTTCTAGAGATCTTAGAAACTCAAGAGGAGGGTCAATCTCAGGGTCTAAGTTTTCTTGCACCCAAAAAAGAATAAAAGCAAAGGGACACAAGAAATCTTTGGGGTGTGATGAATAGGTTTCCTACCTTGATTGTGGTGATGGGATCATAGGTCTGTGCATATTTGGTGTCAAGCCACCAAGAGACATTACATATATGCCATTTGTGTAGATTAAGTATACAAAAGCTGATTTTAAAAAAAAGCAAGTGACAAGAAAATAATATAGTGCTTTGCACCTTATATTAATGGGAATTTTTTTAAAGATTTTTTTAAAGATTTTTTTATGTTTTTAAAAATATTTTATTCATTTATTCATGAGAGATAGAGAGAAGGGCAGAGACATAGGCAGAGGAGAGACATCGGGCAGGGAACCCGATGTGGGACTTGATCCCAAGACTCCAGGATCATGCCCTGGGCCAAAGGGAGACGCTCAACCACTGAGCCACCCGGGCGACCTGGGAATTTTAAAAAATATGTCTGTGGAACCCACTATTGTGAGTTTCGTGTTGCTTTTCATTTATGATCCAAGGCTCTGAAAAGGTGCACAACATCTAGTAGGGACTTGAAAGTTG
The DNA here is from genome assembly GCF_053574225.1 of Canis aureus. Classification (NCBI taxonomy): domain Eukaryota; kingdom Metazoa; phylum Chordata; class Mammalia; order Carnivora; family Canidae; genus Canis; species Canis aureus. The sequence continues at coordinate 44,574,670 of NC_135618.1, forward strand.
TGGAAGGAAAGAAGGCAGGAAGGGACGAAGTATGGAAGGAGGGAGGAAGAGAATGAGGACAGCATGGATCTGATTTCGCAGTGAAAGGAGAAACGGAAAGACCTTTATTTACTGAGCACCTGCTACATTGCCTGGTGCTGTCATAGGGCCCTGGGAACACGTGCACACGTCTAGCAACCACTTCCCTTAATAGGAGAGCTCTCAGGACTGATACGATCTTTTTTTTTTTTTTAAGATTTTATTTATTTGTTCATGAGAGACACACACACACACACAGAGGCAGAGACACAGGCAGAGGGAGAAGCAGGCTCCATGCCGGGAGCCCGACATGGGACTCGATCCCGGGACTCCAGGATCATGCCCCAGGCTGAAGACGGCGCTAAATCGCTAAGCCACCAGGGCTGCCCTGATATGATCTTATAGGACCGATCAAAGTCAGTTGAACTCATTTCTGTCTAAATCCAATTCTTTCCAGCCGCGTGCATCACACCACCAGCAGGGGATGATTCACCAACAAGCGTTCCTTTGGCCTTACACGCTGGTGGAGGAGACAGATGAGCAATGAATGCATCTGTAAGTGCCAGGAGGAAAAAACAGGGAAGGTGAAGGGGTCCTCTTGGAGACAGTGGTCCAGAGTGCCTTCCAAGGAGGGCCCGGGGGAAAGCAATGCTCAGACAGCTCTGGTTTCACAGGCCACCAGCCTGGTACTTGTCGGGGGAGCCCCCCTGCCCCCCCGCCCCAGGGCCTCAATGTGGATTCCAAAATGCTAGCCCCTGGGGTTACTGTGCAGATGAAATAAAGCAATGCAGGGACAGCCGGAGCGCTGGCTGCAACTGGCCTGAGAACGCAGGCAGGGAGCCCCGTGTTCCCAGGACGCCGCCGGCAGCTTCCGACATCGTGCCCCGGACTAAGGAGTGAGGTCAACTCACCTCCGTAGAGAGTGTGCAAAATTTTCTATTTGTCCGGCTATTTAGTTAGTGGCCGCCTGCCCCTTAGCTATCAGCATCTAAGACAAGATGTGAGGAAGGCACCCACGGGTTGCGTTTTTTCCCTTGGACACGAGTGGGGAAGGGGACAAGGCCAGGTGTCTCTCATGAATAAATAAATAAAAACCTTTGGGAAAAAAAAAAAAGAAGGCACTCTGGACCACTGTCTCCAAGAGGACCCCTTCTCCAGTGGGGAAGGCACGTGTGTGCTCCACCCTCCTCCATCTCAGCACCCCAGCATACAGCAGGAGCTCAATAAATGTGCTCTGGGCAAGTGAGCGGATGTCCTGCGTGGTCCTCTAGGTCGCCGGAGCCTACCCCGTTTGGCGTTAAGATAAGAGCACACTCACGTGCCCCATGCACGAGTGTTGACGCACAGCTTCAGATCCGGCCACTGGTTCTCCAAATTGTTTCTAAGCCCCAGCAACACGCAGGCCCCCAGGAGCCGGTGGGGAGGCAGAGGCAGCTCTTCCCGCCTCCTGGAGCAGACAGTCAAGGGGGAGATGGGAAATAGCGATCCGAACAAAGGATCACGGTTATGACCATGGACACGTGTATGGAGGCTGTTGGCCATGCTCCTCACTTCAACGTACAGCATTGGAATGTAAGCAAGGCCTCTTCTTAGCTTCCTTCTTTTTTTTTTTTTTTTTAAGATTCATGAGAGATTAAGATTCATGAGAGGCACACAGAGAGAGGCAGAGGGAGAAGCAGGGAGGAGAGCTGGATGTGGGACTCGATCCCAGGACCCCGGGATCACGCCCTGAGCTGAAGGCAGGTGCTCAACCGCTGAGGCACCCAGGTGCCCCCAAGGCCTCTTGCTTTCTTGCTTCTCTTCCCTCCCCTTCCTTCCCCTTCTCTTACGTTCCCACCCCACGCTTCCTTGAAGGCTCGACTCTTAAGCTGTGTGCCTTGAAGCTAGACCAAGAAGGATTGGGAGAAGAATCCAAGAGAAGAGCTCCAAGAAGCTCTGGAAGATACAAGACCCAGACGGGGGTTTGTGGCTGCCCACTAGGCAGTGGGAAGAATAGGATGGGCTCTCAGCCCTTTGGGGTTGGTGCGATCAGACTTGGTAGCAGAGTGGAGATGGGATTAGGTTTGCAATCTCGGCTCTGCTCCCACATCTTGGGCTTGACCTTGGGCCATCTTTCCCCTGAGGAGGAATCGTGGCCTTCTCTTCCCTACCAAGGTGATGCTCAGAAGACCTCCGAGGGCTTCTCCTCATCATATCTGGAATGTTCCCTTGTCTCTGCAGCCCAGTGTCCAAGCACCATCGCCCCATCCAGACTCCCTCAGTAGATGCCTACCTGCCGCCCCCACCCGGACACTCTTGTTCCCAGCTGTCTGAGGGGTGACATGGGGACTCCATTGGCAGCTGAATGCCTGTTTACAGAACACCTATCAGATGCCAGGCCCTGTTTCGTGTGCGGGGGACACCGTGGAGAGAAATGTCCTTGGCACTGAGGCAGGTGGAGAGAGAGAAGCCAGAGAGGTGAAATGCATGGGGTTCCAGGGGGTCCCTGGAGAGGAATAGTTAGGGCGGGGAGGCAGAGGTAGAGGGCTGCATGCGGTCAGGTGAGTTGTGTGTGTGGTGGGGGGATGAGGGTGTGGGGGATCCCATCAGGAGCCAGCAGATGGCTGGGACTCCTCATTGCTGCCCGTGGGATATCCAAGGCTGGGGGGGAGGTGGTCTTTCCTGAGGCTAATTAGTCAGGTGTTTGCTGGCTTCACATCCTCAGAGGCCTGTTACTCTCAGGACAAAGACAAAACTTTCCAAAGGGGAGGGTGCAGCCTGTGTGTGTGTGTGACCTGGCCTCTGGGTCTCCAACCTGTCCTGGCCACCGAGGCCACAGGGCTTTTACACCAGACGCTGCTTCCTCTGCCTAGAATGTTCTTCCCTTCCCATCTCTGCTCAGGGACTCCAACTCACGGCTCAGTTCCTGACTGTCACTTCCTCCAGGATGCTGTCCCCAAACTCCCCTGACGGGGTGGAGTCAGTTTTCATGCTCTCTTCCAGGTACTTTCCTTCTCAGCACGCGTCCCTCCCGGGCGAGTGGGCCAACTGTCTTCCTCTCTGTCTCTCCCTCTGTCTGCTGAACCCCGGCATCTGGTACAGGACCTGGCACCTAGCAGGGGTGCAGCTCACGTTTCTTGGATGAAAGAACGAAAGGATGAATGGATGAGAGGGCAGCCGCCGAATAGCTCAGTGGGTCCCGGCGTTGCCCAGTGTCAGGCACGCTGGGACCCCCTCCCCCCCACAGGCTGAGCGGCTCCCGGCGCCCAGAGCCTGGGCGGGTGCAGGTGTCTCCGAGCCTCACTTTTTCTCATTTGTAAGATGGGCGTGATCACAACAACGTCTAGAAAAACAAGTGGGCGTGCGCAGTTTCCCGGGCCTGCCTTATGCCCAGGTGTGTGCATGTAGGTGGTAAAGTAGACACACCAGTGCATTTACCTTTTTAACCATTTGAAGCACACAATGCACCATTCGGAGGCTGTGAGTACGTTCACAAGTGCATTCACAGCGCACATTATGCAGCCATCATCACCCTCTGGTATTTCCAGAGTTTGCTGTTTTAAGTCATCTCTATACCCCGTGTGGGGCTTGCACTACAACCCTGAGATCGAAGGTCACCTGCTCTCCGGACTCAGCCAGCTCAGGTGCCCCTGGAACCTCCTGGGTTTCTTTCTTTCTTTTAACATTTTATTTATTTATTCATGAGAGACACAGAGAGAGAGAGAGGCAGAGACACAGGCAGAGGGAGCAGCAGGCTCCATGCAGGGAGCCCGACATGGGACTCGATCCCCGGTCTCCAGGATCAGGCCCTGGGCTGAAGGAGGCGCTAAACCGCTGAGCCACCCCGGCTGCCCACTCCTGGGTTTCTATGAAGATTCTGTTACTCACCTAAAGCTTTCGGCACAGACTGAGGGGTTCGAGAAGGGCTCGTTAAACGTGGTTATGACCAGCAGTACTGACAGTGGCAGCAAGAACACTGACTCCTCACTTGCTGAATCACAGACGGCAGGCACCCTGGGCCCCTGACATACATCCACGCTCATTGGCTCATTCCATCCTCACCCCCACCCAACAGGGCACAGGTTCCGTGATCCCCATTTTACAGATGAAGAAACTGAGGAACCAGAACATTTCATTAACCTGCCTACCATCACCCAGCAGAACCCGGGGTTAACCTGGCTTCACAATCCACACTCTTGACCTCCGAGCGATGCCAAGCTCTCGGGAAGCCAGAGCCAGACATGTTTTCCCAGAAGCAGGGAAGAAAAAAGAATTCCAGTTTGCCAAGTGAAAACAGGGGGGAGGGGGAGGGAGCCAGTGATTTCTGCTCACTCTGAGGTGCCACCTGCAGGTCACACAACCCATGGCTTGTAGGAAAGCAGGGCGGGTGGCCCGAAAGCACCTTCCTCCCTCCTTCTGCCAGCCTTCTCTTTGATGCCTGGTGTCTTCGAAGGTCACTGTCCCCTTATTAGGCTGGAAACAGGTCACAGGGCCCCGAACTGCCTTCTCACCCAGGCCCCGAGGGCCAGCTGTGACTCCGACGGGCTGAGCTACAGGAGTGGAAAGGCGAAATGAGAGGCTGTCCAGGTTCCCGGGGAAATGTGAAAATACAGTATGGATTTTCATTTTATTATTTTTATTATTATTATTATTATTATTAATGGTATTTTTATTTTAAGTAGGGATAACCAAACCAGCTATAAATTTTCCTCTCTCTTTATTCATGTTTATACTAGCCCATGGGATCACCTGGGTATAAAACACACTCTTAGTTTCCTCCCCCTCCCCTTAGTTTCCTATTGCTCCTATTGAGATAATAGTAAAAGCAAGAGCAAACATTTATTTAGGACCTACTAGGCAAATTTGCATGACATTTGCATTTTTACCCTCACAACACTCCCAGGAGACGGGTCCTATAATTATCACATAATTATCACGTCCAACTCTTGAGAGGAGGAAATAAAATAACCTAACCAAAGTCATCCAGCCAGTAAGGGGCAGAGAAAGGATTTGAACTCCAGGCTGTCTGAGGGCTCAACTGCTGTGCCATGCTGTATTCCTACCCTGGGCACCCTGAACAGGTGGTAGGCTGTGACATGCACCACAGACAGGAAGTGTGGGATCCCCAGGGAGATGTTTCGCAGGGCATAGGGCATAGGGTTGGCATCTGGACCTGTTTGTCTTTTCCTCCGGTGGCAATAGAGACATCTCTCAGAGGTCTTGTCAATCCAAGGACATTGTTCACACTAGGAAGGGAAATTGACTGGAATTTTTTTTTAATTTTTATTTATTTATGATAGTCACAGAGAGAGAGAGAGAAGCAGAGACAAAGGCAGAGGGAGAAGCAGGCTCCATGCACCGGGAGCCCGACGTGGGACTCGATCCCGGGTCTCCAGGATCACGCCCCGAGCCAAAGGCAGGCGCCAAACCGCTGCACCACCCAGGGATCCCTGGAATTATTTTTTTTTTAAGATTTTATTTATTTATTTGAGACAGAGAAAGAGACAGAGAGCATGCATGGGGGGTAGGTAGAGGGATAAGCAGACTCCCTGGGAGTCCGATATGGGGCTCGATCCCAGGACCCTGGGATCATGGCCTGACCTGAGGCAGATGTGTAACTGACTGAGCCACCTGGGTGCCCCTTGACTGGGAATTCTATGTGTGGGACTGGGGTACCCAGGGCCACAGTTAGGATCCAAAAAGCACTAGGCTTGTTTTCAGCATGGTGTCACCCAGAACAGGGTAGATTTTTTTTAAAAAATTATTTATTTATTCATGAGAGACACACAGAGCCAGGCAGAGATATAGGCTGAGGCAGAAGCAGGCTCCATGCAGGGCACCTGACATGGGACTTGATCCCAGGTCTCCAGGATCACACCCTGAGCTGAAGGCAGATGCTCAACCGCTGAGCCACCCAGGTGTCCCCAGGGTAGATTTTTTTTAAAGATGTTGTATATTTGGGGCGCCTGGGTGGTTCAGTCGATTCAGCATCTGCCTTGGGCTCAGGTCATGATCCCTGGGTCCTGGGATTGAGCTCCCCATCAGGCTCCCTGCTCAGCGGGGAGCCTGCTTCTCCCTCTCCTTCTGCCCCTCCTTACTGCTCGTGCTCTCTCTCTTACTTGAGAGAAAGAGAACATGAGAAAGAGAAAGAGAAGCTGGGAGCCCATGACTCGGGGCTGGAGCCCAGGACCCCAGGATCATGATCTGAGCCCAAGGCAGACGCTTGACTGACTGAACCACCCAGGCACCCCAACAGGGTAGATTTTTTTTTTTAAGATTTTATTTATTTATTCATGAGACACAGAGAGAGAGGCAGAGACACAGGCAGAGGGAGAAACAGGCTCCTTATGGGGAGCCCAATGCAGGACTCAATCCTGGGACCCCAGGATCACACCCTGAGCCAAAGGCAGATGCACCACCACTGAGCCACCCAGGTGTGCCTCAACAGGGTAGATTTTATTGCTGTAAAAGTTCAGACACATCTAGTTGGCGTGAGTGGGAAGAGAGTACAGGCGGCAGGCTGGCTACCTGGTGGCCCCTGTCCCCTCTGCACAGGTCAGAGATGTCCCAGAGAGATCATATTTAATGTCATGTCTTCCAGTTTGGGAAGGCCACATGCTCTGTGTGGTGGCTGGGCGGTTCATGGCCATCAGCAGTCTGGTCTCTCCGACACTGATAAAAACAAGGACGTCTGATGTGCAGAGGGCTCGGTTAGTAACTTCCTCACAAGGGCGCTGTGGTGAGCAGGATCGTGCCCCCTCAAAGGAGTCCACACTCTAATCCTGGGAACGTGTCAATGTGCCACTTTACATGGGATGGGGAGAACTGAGGCTGCTAATTTGCTGACTTTAAAATAGGGACTGGGGGTGGGGGTGGGCGCCGGGCTGGCTCAGTCCACAGAGCACACGACTCTTGATCTCAGGGTCATGAGTTCCAAGTCCACATTGGCTGTGGAGACTACTTAAAATAAAATAAAATAAAATAAAATAAAATAAAATAAAATAAAATAAAATACGGATTAAAGTCCTGAATGACCGAGCGAGACCAATGCAGTCACAGTTCTCAGGAGGAAAGCAGAAGCAGAGGGTCAGACCCAGAGATGTGACGTGGTGGGAGATACTCAGCCAACGGTGGCTGGCTTTGCTGGAGGAAGGAAGCCAGGGGCCGAGGGATGTAGTAGTCTCTTAGAGAAGCTGAACAAGGCAAGAAAATATTCTCCTCTAGAGGAGAGGGAAAAAATTCTCCTCTAGAGCCTCCAGAAAGTCACACAGCCAGGCCGACAGCTTCATTTTAGCTTGAGAGACTCAGCAGACTTGTGACCTGCAAAGGGGTAAGATAATGATTTTGTGTTGTTTAAGCCACAATGTTTTTGGTCATTTGTTACAGTAGCCGTAGAAAACAGGAAATGTGTTGATACTGGGCGTGATGCCTAATGTGGGTAGGCGCCTTTTTAAGGTGACTCTTTTAAGTGTATCAGTCAGGATAGATTGGATTCTACTGCGTAACAACTGACCCCCGAGAGCCCACTGACTCCAGCAGCCCAAAGCCACAAAGGTTTACTTCTTGCCCACGCTACCCATCCATTGCCAGGTGTCGGGCACTCTGCTCCTTGTGGTGACTCAGGACCCAGGCTAATATGGCTGGATACGGTGCTAAAGAGAATGGAAACCACTACATGTCTTACAGGGTCCCTTTCACGCACAACTCACTGGCTGGACGAATCACAGAGCCTGACACATACAGCAGGGGGCAGGAGGTGCCATCCCGCTGCATACACAGAAAGGAGGAAATGGTAACATCAGTGGAGACCTAAAATGTAGCCCTCCTCACCCTTAGCAAAGAATCAATGGCAGTCACGTTTGGATGGCATGCTCCCTGTACCACTTATGGGACTAGGGTTGTACACCTGACTCATTTTGGACAAAGAGGCATCCTTCCGCTGCTCCAAGCTCTGCTCCTTAATACCTGGGTTGTCCTGAGCAAGTTACTTTACCTGCTTGGCCCTGGCTTTCACATCTGTGAAATGGGGACAATTACAATAGTACCTACCTTATGAGATTGTTCTTCTTTCTTTCTTTCTTTTTTTTTTAAGATTTTATTTATCCATTCACGAGAGAGAGAGAGAGAGAGAGAGGCAGAGACACAGGCAGAAGGAGAAGCAGGCTCCACGCAGGGAGCCCGATGTGGGACTCGATCCCGGGTCTCCAGGATCACGCCCTGGGCCGAAGGCAGGCATTAAATCACTGAGCCACCCAGGGAATCCCCTCACGAGATTGTTCTAAGGAGCAAACAAGTCTACGCAAAAAGTGCTTTGAACAGGGCCTGGCACATAGAAAGTGCTTGAACATATCTGTTGTTGCTGCTGCTGTTGTAAATTAGGGTTTTTTGGTTATAAGCAGCACACAATTTTACTTTGACTATCTTCGAATAGGCATTTGTTGAAAGGAGAGAGGATAGATGAGACAATCCAAGGGAAAGGCAAACAAGTCAGACCTCGGCCAGGGATAAGAGCAGCCTTGGGGATCCAGCACACAGAGTCAGACAGTCTCTCCAGGCACAGCTGCTGGGCAAGTAGGCTCCAAGATTCAGATTCCAAGATCTAGCTTCAGCACACCCTTCCCCTGTGATACTTTGATGGACAATCTCAACCATGCTGCAAATACCTGGGAGAGAACAGTTCTTTGAAGGGATTCAAGAGCTGTGGTTGGAAGATGAGTCCAGAGTTCACTCTGGGAGCCCCTAACCCATCCAACAGCTTTGTTGAGTTGGAGACCAAGACCTTCCCTGTGGGTGGAAGTGCCCCTGAGCCTGTGCACATGGTTTGACAAACATAGTGGTGGGGGGGTGCTCCTAGCTCCGGTCCTTGTGCAGTGTGGAACCTGCTTAACCATCCGTGGCTACCCTATACCCTCTGCCAGGCCATAGAGAAAGAGAGTGAGAGAAGGATACCATGTGGCCAGGACTGAGCCCTGGAGCTGCCACAGTCCTTGGAGCGGCCTGGACTCCACTGATTCTCCGGAGGAAGTCAGGCTGGAGAGAAAAATAAGAATAAATTCAACTTGCAGAGAAAAACAGAGCCAAGAGCCTCCGGAAATGCAAATCTGGTCTGCATTTCTGATGGCTTTCCATTTCTGGACCCTCCTGAGGCCTTTAGGTTCTGCAAGACGCTCCATATCCTTATAGTAAGCCCTCTCTTTCTGCTTAAGCTAGCTGCATTCCAGCCCCAGCAGACTCCTAACAAAGGAGGAAGCATTTGGTTACAGCGATCATTCTCCAGGGTGTCAGGGAGACTCTTGCCCAACACCCCTGGGAGGTGAGATTCAGACTACCGCCCGGGGTACAAAGGGGAGTGGGGTGTGGTGGAGCTAGTGTCCCTGGAGGTCGTGATGAAAAACGACATTTGGTTCTCTGCAGATGATGGATGAGAATTTAGCTACCTCCACCCCCTACACCGTAGCTATTCTAGGCAAACAGCTCTGGCGGCAGGGAGAGTAGCTTCCACAAGGAGAAGCCTCCGGGGGTATATTAAACAAAATGTCTTTGGTCCCCCCGCCCCCCACAAAGAAGAGTCCTGCTAGACAGTCTGACACCACCAGGCCTTTTCCATTTTTTTCTGGGTCACAGAGCCCAGGATGATGAGTCTACACCAAGTATCAGGGCAAACATGGCACTGTCTCCCTCCCCCTATAAAACATCCGGGCATGTGGGGATAGGATTATTTTATATCAGGTCCGCTATTTCACAGTACTGATTGATCTCCTCTGCAAATATAGGGTAACCTTGTGTAAATCTAAATGTCCCATCTGGGTCACAGTAACCTCAGCAATAACATGACGGGGATGACGTCAGTGGTTGCCATCCCTGTGTCACACACTGTGTAGATAACCGTTGGCTGTTTCCACTCCCCTTCTTCTAGCTCCTTTTGGAGGAGTTCATGTGGTCCTTGGCTATCCCCCTCTCTCCTCCCCCATGTGACTCAGGCTGGCCAGGGTAGCCCAGTTCCCGGGCCGCTGGATTGACTCACTGCATAGGCATGTAAACCATGCTGGACCAATCAGAATCTTCCCTAGGATTTTTTTTTTAGTTAAAGATTGTATTTATTTTATTTTATTTTACTTTACTTTTTAAAGATTTTATCTATTTATTCATGAGAGACACGGGGGCTGGAGGTAGAGACACAGGCAGAGGGAGAAGCAGGCTCCATGCAGGGAGCCAGATGTGGGACTTGATCCCAGGACTCCAGGATCACGCCCTGGGCTGAAGACAGGTGCTAAACTGCTGAGCCACCCAGGGATCCCTGTATTTATTTTAAACGTAAATTCTACACCCAATGTGGGGCTTTAACTTATGACCCTGAGATCAAGAGTCTCATGCTCTTTCGACTGAGCCAGCCAGGCACCCCTTCTCTACGATTGATCTGATCCATAGATGTTGGAAGGCAAAAGTTCTCCTTCTTCTTCTTCTTCTTCTTCTTCTTCTTCTTCTTCTTCTTCTTCTTCTTCTTCTTCTTCTCCTTCTTCTCCTTCTTCTCCTTCCTCCTCCTCCTCCTCTTCTTCTCCTTCTTCTTCTTCCTCCTCCTCCTCCTCCTCTTCTTCTCCTTCTTCTCCTCCTCCTCCTCCTCCTTCTCCTCCTCCTCCTCCTTCTCCTCCCCCTCCTCCTCCTCCTCCTCCTCCTCCTCCTCCTCCTCCTCCTCCTCCTCCTCCTCCTCCTTCTTCTTCTTCTTCTTCTTCTTCTTCTTCTTCTTCTTCAAGATTTTATTTATTCATTCATGAGAGACACAGAGAGAGGCAAAGACACAGGCAGAGGGAGAAGCAGGCTCCCTGTGGGGAGTCTGATGCAGAACTCAATCCCAGAACCCCAGGATCACGCCCTGAGTCAAAGACAGATGCTCGACCGCTGAGCCACCCAGGTGGTCCCAAAAGTTCTCCTTCTGATGGGCTGCTGCCCTGGGAATCTAAAGCTACCCAGGTCATTTTTTTCTGCTACATGGAGAGAATATCCTTGCAAAATGAAGCCAGGCAGCAATTTACAGAACAGAGAAAGAGAGAGAGAGAGAGCGAGAGAGAGAGAGAAAGTTCTTACCCACCTCTAAAATTCCTTGTGACTTTCACCCATCAGTTTACCTTCTAGCTAAGCATTTTGAGTCTGGGTTCACACTCATAAGGAGAAAGTCACATGTTGTGGGGACTCTGGTTTATGTGATTTTGGAGGGGTTCTCCTTAAGAAAAAAATTTTAGGGGTACCTGGCTGGCTCAGTCAGTAGAGCATGCAACTCTTGATCTCATGGTCGTGAGTTCAAGCCCCACATTGGATGTAGAAGTTACTTAAAAAAGAAGAAGAAGAAACAAAGAAAAAGGAAAAAGAAAAAACCAGTTTGATTATGACTATAAAACTGCTAGGAAACAAACAGCAGGCCAGACTTGCTTGCTGACCTTTGATCTAATATATGAATTATGAGTACAATGCCTAAAAGAAACAAAAAAAAATTACTAGGGCACCTTCCAGGGCTTAGGAAGAGATAAACAAGTGCCTCAAAAGTTCTGCTTCATGACCCTCACATTAAGGCACCTCGGTGTGCACCCCCTTAGAATCAGTCCCTTCTTTTGTTTGTATCTATCACTTTTTCTCCTTGATGATGACCCAGCTTAAGTGTGAGCATTGCCTCATCACTACATTAGTCTCTGTCTACAAGGCACCCCAGAGCTGGCAAATGGTTGAGAATATTTATACTCTTTCTCTTTTAACTGTATATATATATATTTTTTTTTATTTTAAGATTTTATTTATTTATTCATGAGAGACACACAGAGAGAGGCAGAGACACAGGTAGAGGGAGAAGCAGGCTCCAGGCAGGGAGCCCAACGTGGGTCTCGATCCCGGGTCTCCAAGATCACGTCCTGGGCTGAAGGGGGCGCTAAACCGCTGAGCCACCCGGGCTGCCCAAACTGTATATATAATTTTAAAAAATTATATATTTATATATTTTAAACTATATATATATATATAATCATATATAAAATCAATCTTGCCTTTACTCTCTGTTCTCTCCTTCGGAAACCAATTTAGTAGTTCCATGCACTCAATTCCGCTCCCAGTACCAACACAGATAAGCTTAATAATAAGTGTGAGGCACTGTGTTTAAAGCCTCAAAGACATTTTTTTTTTTAAGATTTTATTTATTTCTTCGAGGGAGAGGCAGAGACACAGGCAGAGGGAGAAGCAGGTCCCCTGCGAAGAGCCTGATGCAGGACTCGATCCCAGGACCCCGGGATCACGCCCCAAGCCAAAGGCAGATGCTCAACCAGTGAGCCCCACAGGGGTCCTGGAGTTTCTGGGTTCTTGAGGACCAGATACAGTTTCTGGATTAGCCATGCCTGAAGGACACCCCACCTTTTGGGCTCTTTGCTATGCGAAATGATACATTTTTCTTATGGTTAATATAAATTTGTTCCTTCCAGCCAAAAACATCTGACTGAGTCGCAAGTAGATATTTATCTTCATTTTACATTTGAGAAAGCTGAACTCAAAGATGTTATGTAACGCAAATGAGTCACTCGGGTAGTAAGTGGCAGATCTGGGTCTGTCTGACTTCCATGCTAATGCCTTCCATCATGCCAGGGCGAGGATTAGCTTGAGCATCCACGTCCAAATACCCCCATATCTGCAATACAACTAATGACAACATCAATAACAACAATAATGGTAGCTAATACTTGTTGGACTTCTATGTGGCGTTCTCAGTGATTCATCTTTGTAAATTGTTACCTTTTAAAAAGATCTTATTTATTTATTTGAGAGAGAGAGAGAGTACGAGAGAGCACAAGCAGGGGGAGCAGCAGAGGGAGAAGGAGAAGCAGACTCCCCGCTGAACAGGGAGCCCAATGCGGCACTCGAACCCAGGACCTCAGGATCACAACCTGAGCCGAAGGCAGAGGCTTAACCGACTGAGCCATCCAGGTGCCTCGGGCATTATTTTTCTATATCCATTTATTTCTTGGTTTATTTTGCTTGTTGGCTAGCTTTTTCCAGTTTGCTTTTGTATCTGCAATGCCACCCACTTCCTTATGCTAGGACTTTAAATGAATTACATTCTTGGAACATTCACCTCCCTTCTTCCCTCTCTTGTCTGAAGCTCAAGTAAACCCAGCTGGCAATAGGTTCATCTCCTACTTGTTTCTTCCTGCCCATCATGAACTTTGGAGCTGAAAGCAGTTCCCAGTGCACAGCCAGTGTCCAAAGGATGCTTACCACGGGCCCGGCACCATTCTGAGTGCTTGACATAAGCTTCTAGAAACAACCTCTGAAATAAGGTCTATTATTATCATCCACCCTTTAGGGATGAAAAAAACTGAGAGATTCAGTAATTTACCAAGGTCACACAGCAATACAAAACAAAGATTTGAATGTAGAAAGTCTGATTCACCACTCATTATGGTGGACCTGGCGCTGCACCACCAGGGGAGAAAGGGCAATCTCTGTGGCATCAGGGAGTTTTTGAAATATTAAAGCACGCCGCCACCTCTACCTCTGGGCCAATCCTGTGTTTATTAAAGATCCCATCAAGCGAAGAATTGTATCCACTCAGACCTGACCTTTCTCAAGCGGGCCCAGGCCCTTTCTGCCGAGCCTGACTTCCTCAGCTTAAAATGCTCTTTGCAGGAGTGCCCGGGTGGTTTGGTCAGTTGAGTGTCTGACTCTTAATTTCAGCTCAGGTCTTGATCTCAAGGTCAAGAGTTCAAGCCCCGTGTCGGGCTCCATGCTGGCTGTGGAGCCTGCTTAAGATTCCCTCTCTCTCTCTCTCTCTCTCTCTGCCCCTCCCTCTGCTCACATGCATGCTTTCTCTCTAAAAAAAAAAATTAAAAAATAAAAATAGATTGGGGCACCCGGGTGGCTCAGTGGTTGAGCATCTGGCTTTGGCTCAGGTCATGATCTCGGGGTCCTGGGATCGAGTCCCACATCGGGCTCCCTGCAGGGAACCTGCTTCTCCCTCTGCCTGTGTCTCTGCCTCTCTGTGTGTGTCTCTCATGAATAAATAAATAAAATTTTTAAAAATAAATTTTCAGGGAGGTGGGTGGGGGGTGGGGGTGACTGGGTGACGGGCACTGAGGGGGGCACTTGATGGGATGAGCACTGGGTGTTATTCTATATGTTGGCAAATTGAACACCAGTAAAAAATAAATTTACAAAAAAAATAAAAATAAATTTTAAAAAATAGATCAATGTTTGTAAAAGCCCAATCATTTCTAGGAGAGCCATCATGCAGGTAATGAGTGGGGTTTATAGCATTTTACCTATCACCAAGTCGGGGTACTAAAAGAGACAGTTTTCCAGATGATTGCTGGGCAGGTGTTTGGGTTGGCAGTGCCTCTAACTCCCATTTACTAATAAACCAGAGCAGTGCCCCAGTGGACTATTTCCAGAGAGAATGAATCCTTCCTTTGTGTGGCTAAGGCCCTTCACCAATCTTGGACACCTCTTAGAATGTTCCTGGGAAATTAGTAAGCAACCCACCAAGACTCCAGTCACCGCTGTCAAACTCATGTGCCTCAATCCCACTAAGCTCCTAACCACAGCTCCCAGCGATGTGATGTGTATGATCAAATCTAAATCCCCATGACTATGCTTCGGAGATTTCTCTCATGACCACACCTTACAGACGACTGGCCCATTCTTGCCAATAACCCCAACGATGGTGAGGATGATAAAACAACTCACATTTGCTGATGCTTATTCTGTGCCAGGCACTGTCAGAGTCTCAATAAGACTATCTTGGGCTTGGGGTGCCTGGCTGGTTTGGTCAGCAGAACATGCCACTCTGGATCTTGGGGTCGTGGGTCTGAGCCCCACATTGGAGATAGAGATTATTTAGAAAAAAAAAAAAAAAGACTTTCATAGGCCCTTCCTTATTAAAAAAAAAAAATATATATATATATATATACCAATACAGTTACTATATATATATATAGTAACTGTATTGGTACAAAGGGAAAACGGAGGCAGGTAGGATTATGTTCATTTTTTTCTTGTTATTAAAATCAATTAAAATAGTTCCATGGGTCCCTGAAAGTATCAGAGCACCTAGGCCCAAAGCCTGTGGCGCCTATTGGAGAATCAGCCCTGGACACTGTCTTAAACATAGTCTCATTTATTTTTTTTTAAGGTTTTATTTATTTATTCATTCATGAAAGACACACACACAGAGGCAGAGACACAGGCAGAGGGAGGAGCAGGCTCCATGCCGGGAGCCCGATATGGGACTCGATCCCAGGTCTCCAGGATCTCGCCCTGGGCCGAAGGCAGGTGCTAAACTGCTGAGCCACCCAGGGATCCCACATAGTCTCATTTAATTGTCACTTTAGCCACCTGGGGCAGGGACAGGATGGAGCATCTTGTATGTCTAGGATTCCTTCCTAATGATTTGGCATGATTTTAAAGTCATATCATTTACCACCATATCTGACCCAAATTGGCAAATATTTCTATTTCCCAAAGACACAATGTAGCAGGAGCCATCACACCATATTCCATATCTTGAGCCTTACACTCCTAGTCATTTTGGAAATTTTAAGATTCCTGATGCATTTAACATTCGAGAGGAAGGGGTTCTAAATTATTTCACATTGGGTGTACCAAGGGGCGCCTGGGTGGCTCAGTCAGTTGGGTGTCTGCCTTCAGCTCAGGCCATGATCCTGGAATCCTGGGATTGAGCCCTGTGTCAGGCTCCCTGCTCAGCAGGGAGTCTACTTCTCTTTCTCCCTCTGCTCCTCCCCTGGCTCATGCTCTCTCTCTCTCACACACTTGATTGCTCTCTCTCTCATATAAATAAATAAAGTCTTGTTTAAAAAATTGGGTGTACCAAGCAAGTTTCAGTAATATTTGGTCTATTGCACTACTTCAAATTCTCAGAATTCCAACAGTATCGTATTGTTATGCCCATTTTAGAGATGGGGCTACAGAGGGTACCCAAGACTGTCTGATGGCAGATGGCAAGATCTCAACCATACCTTATCCCCCCCTTTTTTTAAAATTAAAGATTTTATTTATTCATGAGAGAGAGAGAGAGAGACGGGCAGAGGGAGAAGCAGGCTCCATGCAGGGAGCCCGACGTGGGACTCGACCCTGGGACTCCAGGATCACGCCCCAGGCCGAAGGCAGGTGCTAAACCGCTGAGCCACCCAGGGATCCCTTATCCCCTTTTTCTAAGTCTTTTCTTTCTTTTCTTTTCTTTTTTTTTTTTTTTTTAAGATTTTATCTACTTATTCATGAGAGACACAGACAGAGAGAGAGGCAGAGTCACAGGCAGAGGGAGAAGCAGGCTCCATGCAGGGAGCCTGATGTGGGACTCGATCCCAGGACCCCAGGATCATGCCCTGGGCTGAAAGCAGACATTCAACTGCTAAGCCACCCAGGCTCACCCAGGACACCCAGGTGTCCCTATCTTTTTTTTTTTTTTTTTTTTTTTTTGAGGGCTTTGCATGTATGAACAACACCTCTGGGAAATGGGGGCTATTATTACCCTCATTTTGCAGGTTAGGGAACCGTGGTCTTCAGGGGTTAGGTGGCTTGTCCCTGATCACACAGGTGATAAGTGGCAGAAGTGAGATTTTTTTTTAATTTTTTAAAATTTTTATTTATTTATGATAGGCACACAGTGAGAGAGAGAGGCAGAGACACAGGCAGAGGGAGAAGCAGGCTCCATGCACCAGAAGCCCGATGTGGGATTTGATCCCGGGTCTCCAGGATCGTGCCCTGGGCCAAAGGCAGGCGCTAAACTGCTGCGCCACCCAGGGATCCCCAGAACTGAGATTAACCTTATGTTTCCCAGTCCAGAGCCTGACTCTTATCCAGTGTACTTTACTCACCTAATAGCTCTAAAATTGCAAAGGGTGGGGTGGGGATGCCTGGGTGGCTCAGTCAGTTAAGCCTCTGCCTTTGGCTCAGGTTGTGATCCCAGGGTCCTGGGATGGAGCCCCATGTCGGGCTCCCTTCTCAGTGGGAGTCTGCTTCCCCCTCTCCCTCTCTCATTCCCCCTGCACTCTCTCTCATAAATAAAATCTTAAAAATAAAATAAAATTGCAAAAGGGATAAGTGATGTAAAAAAATGCAACCATTATAACAGTGTTTACATTAGAAGTAGAAAAACAACCTCTCTTTTATGCCACTTCAGGTGTGTGTTAGGTCTGGGTCCAACCAGGATGGCAAAGATGTTGGGCAATTAGTACAGTGAAAGTTTAATATAAAGAACTATTAACTATCATAGAGGATTGGTGTCATGATGGATTGGCCCCTAGGGATGAGACAGGATGCCCAAGGAAGGGACCCCTGGGTGGCTCAGTGGTTGAGCATCTGCCTTTGGCCAAGGGCGTGATCCCGGGGTCCTGGGATCAAGTCCTGAATAGGGTTCCCTGCAGGGAGCCTGCTTCTCCCTCTGCCTGTGTCTCTGCCTCTCTCTGTGCATCTCATGAATAAATAAAATCTTAAAAAAAAAAAAAAAAAAAAGAATGCCCAAGGAAGAGTCCCTCTCCCCCCAGAGCTGATATGCAGACAGCTCTTGTTGGTGAGATGACGCACCTTTCTGGAAATCCGCTCTCTGGGATGCTGGGGAAAGTCTCCCTGGGGGCTCTGGCTACAGAACCATCTGAGGGAGGAGTTTGTGGGGGAGGTTGGTGGCCGTTTGGTGGGTGCTGCTGACTATTGTGCCCTGGCCTTGTCCTAGAGAAACTGTGCACACCAAAGGATGGACTCTGGGAAAACTACACGTGTGGCAGGAGGCAGACACTGCAGGAACCGGCAGCAGTGCAGGCTCTGGAGACATTTCTGCTACATAACCCGAGGAGGGGTGCCGAGGGAAACTGCTGGCCGCTGGGCTCCGCTGGCCGTGGGGCAGTGAGGACCAGGCCCTGGAGAGGCTGGAAAGGCTGCAGGAGCTCGAGGGGCCTTGCTATAAGCCCCCCAAGGAGGACTCCAGGCAAAGCTGCCAACCCCTGGGTGCTGCTAGCCCCAGATGCTGGAGGAACTGGGCCCTGGAGAAGTATCCAGATGTACTCCAAGGGCCTGCCAGGTGAGCCCACGGCCCCGGGAAGTGAAGCCCTTTCCTCCTGCAGTGTCTCTCCAGCGCTCTCTCCTGACAAAGCTTCAGTGCCAGTTGACACAGGAAAAAAAGTGTCCAAAGGCCCAGATCTATTTTCACAGAGCAGGTGGAAAGGGTGACTTTCGGTAACTGGCGTCCGCTCTAATGATTAGGATTCTTCCGGTTGTCAGGGCCAGATATCCGGTTCAAACCTGCTTCTTAAAAAGCTATGTGTGGAGGGACACCTGGGGGGCTCAGTCGGTGAAGTTTCCGACTCTTGACCACAGCTCAGGTCTTAATCTCAGGGTCATGAGTTTGAGTCCTGCATTGCCCTTCACTCTGGCATGGAGCCTATTTAAAATAAATCAATAAATTAATTTTAAACACTGTGTGTGTGCAAGGGTGGAGGTGTACACAGTCTTAAAGTATCGCCCACTGGATTACTTATCCAGTACAAATGACTGAAGGTGGTTTTGTGGTGGATAAATCTGGATGCCACCACCATCAATAAATGGCCAAATTGGGCAGCCCGGGTGGCTCAGCAGTTTAGCGCCGCCTTCAGCCCAGGGCCTGATCCTGGAGACCCGGGATCGAATCCCACGTCGGGCTCCCTGCATGGAGCCTGTTTCTCCCTCTGCCTGTGTCTCCGTCTCTCTCTCTCTCTCTCTCTTTCTCTGTGTCTCCCGTGAATAGATAAATAAAATCTTTAAAAATAAAATAAAATAAATAAATGGCCAAATTGTATGGCACCAATGGTGAGAAAAACCAATCTCAAGTGCCCTCTGTTGGTGAGTAATTGACGGACACAACATCACTAAGGAAGTATTCTCACCAAAAACATTTCCCCGGCCTCTAAACAGTCAGTGGAGGGGCACCTGGCTGGCTCCGCTGGAAGGGCAGGTGACTTTTGACCTCAAGGTGATGAGTTCTAGCCCTATATTGAGTGTAGAGATTACTAAAAAAAATAAATAGGGGCACCTGGGTGGCTCAGTGGTTGAGCATCTGCCTTTGGCTCAGGTCATGATCTGGGGGTCCTGGGATGGAGTCCCGCATCGGGCTCCCCACAGGGATCCTGCTTCTCCCTCTGCCTGTGTCTCTGCCTCTCTCTTTTTGTCTCTCATTAACTAATGAATAAAACCTTTAAAATATTTTTCATTCTTGGGATCCCTGGGTGGCGCAGCGGTTTAGCGCCTGCCTTTGGCCCAGGGCGCGATCCTGGAGACCCGGGATCGAATCCCACGTCGGGCTTCCGGTGCATGGAGCCTGCTTCTCCCTCTGCCTATGTCTCTGCCTCTCTCTCTCTCTGTGTGTGTGTGACTATCATAAATAAATAAATTAAGAAAAATTTTTTTTCATTCTTTTTTTTCTAAGTTGATGGTAGATGGTAATAGACAAACATAACAGAGAACTAAAGAAAATGTAGGGAAAATTTTTTTTTTAATAGGAGCAGAAGAATTGACCCACACAACTGAAAAGGAATATACTAGCTTCAGGCATAGTTGGATACACCTGTTCAAATAACATGTCATGAATCTGTCTTTCCCTGTCTCTCATCTGTGCTCTGTTCTAGTTGGTTCTCTCTTTCTTTTTTTTTTTTTTAAGATTTTATTTATTTATTTTAGAGAGTGTGTGTGAGCAAGGGGAGGAGCAGAGAGAGAGGGAGACAATCTCCAGCAGACTCCACGCTGAGCCCAATGCAGGGCTTGACCCTGTGACCCCGAGATCACGACCTGAGCCAAAACCAAGATTCAGACGCTCACCAACTACACCACCCAGTGCCCCTAAGATTTTATTTTTAAGTAATCTCTACACCCAGTGTGGGGTTCAAACTCATAACCCCAAAATGAAGAGTTGCATGCTGCACCAACTGAGCCAGCCAGGTGCCCCGAGGCAAACATTTTTCATTCATCAAGTTATCATTGTCAATTATATCTCAATAAAGATATATATATGTATATATATATATATCCTATATAGATATCCTATAGATATCCTATAAAGATATATATATATATATCCTATATATGTGTGTGTATATACATATACATCATATATATCATAGACAAGAACCAAATCATGGACATCAAAGAAACCTGAGAGACATTACCTTTTCCAGGTCATCGTCAAGGTCAACACCAACAGTGAGAAGTTATGTTGGTAACCTGCACCCTTGATTTGATGCAATGAGAATGGCACTTCTTCTGTGTGGCCTTCCTCCCCAGCTCCATCATCCCAGGCTCTTGATGACAAAAACATCAGACAAATCCCACCTGAAGGGCATTCTGGGAACACCTGGCCAACACTCCTCAAAACTGCCAAGGTCATCAAAGACAAGGAAAGTCTGAGAGGAACCTAAGGAGAAATGACAAATAAATGTAAAGTAATATTCTGAATCTGGCCCTAATGTCCCAGAAAAAGGACATTAGGTAAAAACATCTGAATAAAGTTTGGACTTTGGCTAATAATAATAGATCAATATTAATCAATATTAGTTCACTAAATGTTCATCAATTAGTTCATCAATTGTAACAAATGCACGTACTAGTGTATGTCCGTTAAGTACCATATTGTACATAATAGGAGAAACTGAGTGCAGGTAGATGGGAACTTTTCATGCTCTCTTGGCAATTCTTCTGTATATCTAAATAAATCTTATTGATTTTTTAAAGATTTTTATTTTTTTAAGTACTCTCTCCACCCAACGTGAGACTGGAACTCATAACCTTGGGGGTGAAGAGTGACACGCTCCACTGCCTGAACGCCTAAATTTAATTTATTTTTTATTTTTTTAAGGGATTTTTAAAAAAATATTTTTATTTATTTATTCATGAGAG
This sequence comes from Canis aureus, assembly GCF_053574225.1. Lineage (NCBI taxonomy): Eukaryota > Metazoa > Chordata > Mammalia > Carnivora > Canidae > Canis > Canis aureus. The sequence continues at coordinate 44,595,571 of NC_135618.1, forward strand.
ACACACACAGAGAGAGAGAGAGAGGCAGAGACATGGGTAGAGGGAGAAGCAGGCTCCAGGCAGGGAGCCCAACGTGGGACTCGATCCCGGGTCTCCAGGATCACACCCTGGGCTGAAGGCAGTGCTAAACCGTTGAGCCCCCTCGGGCTGCCCTAAATTTTATTTTTATTTATTTATTTATTTTAAATTTTTATTTCTTTATGATAGTCACACACAGAGAGAGAGAGAGAGAGGCAGAGACACAGGCAGAGGGAGAAGCAGGCTCCATGCAGGGAGCCCGACGTGGGACTCGATCCCAGGTCCCCAGGATCACGCCCTGGGCTGAAGGCAGTGCTAAACCTCTGAGCCACCCGGGCTGCCTACATCAGTTTTTTAAATGGCTGCTTGGTATTCCGGGGTATGGCTGATTCATGATTTTTGCAGTTTTCACAATTCGTCAGTGTCTTTCTAGACACACTTCTAGAAAGGAAGCTGGTCTCCCTATAAGTGGCCACAGCTTGATAAAATGCTCTGAAAACATGCCACCCTTTTGTCACATCCTTTCTGGGCCGGGGGGAGGGGAAGCAGTGATCGGCAGTGGCCAAGCTGGGTTCTAGAGCGCAGGATACTACGTCCCCAGCCCCACTGCTAACCGTCAGCTCTTCCTCCCCCCATGACCTAACCACCTCTGCGAAACCACATGGTTGACCTTGGTGACCTCGGTTTGGGTCAAATGAACTCCAACGTCTGTGCCTAGATCCCGGTCGATGTGTGACCTGGGAAGGCGGTAGGCCCAGGAAAGGATCATCAAGGAAGGGACTTGTGCTCACAGCACTTCCATGACATCCCCAACTTCCTAGCTGGCGGTCTCAGGCAGGGCTGGGACTCGAACTCAGGTTTCCCTGAACCCCGGGCTAATCCCTGTGAGGCCTGAGTGCTCTGGATGCACCCAAGCGCTTGCTCTGTGCTCCGGGAGGTGCGTGTGCTTCGTCATGGTGTGAGCTCGTCACCTGATCCACTTCTCTTCATATATCAAAGGCCAGACACACACACAAAATGAAGGCTGCAGCTCGTCCTCCCCTCCCCAGCCGACTTCCACTTGTAAATGTCTCAGCTCAGCCACCACCTCCTCCAGGAAGTCTTCCCTGGTCATGACCTGGGGCCGCTGCAACAGATTTCCACAAACTGGGTGGTTTTGAACGATAGAAATGTATTCCCTCGCGGGTCTGGGGCCCATAGTCTGAAATCCAGCAGAGCTCCCGTCCCTCCGGTGGCTGCAGGGCAGGATGTGTTCCTTGCCCCTCCCGGTTCTGGTGACTTCTGCCTGGCTCTCCTGGGCTTGCCCAAGGCCCACCTCTGTCCCAGCATGGCCTTTGTCGCGCTCTCTCTGGCCTCCGTGCACCTCTGCTGAGGACGCGTGGCATTGGATTTAGGGCCCACCCGGATAGCACAGGATGACCTCCTTGTCCCCCGATCCCTAACTGAATTCCATCTGCACAGTCCCTATTTTCAAACAAGGCCACATACAAAGGTTCTGGAGATGTGGGTGCGAACCTACCATTCAACTCACTGTACCCACTCCATCCGGATTACTGCTTTTCTTTCTGTCTCCCCATGACAGTGCCTGTGTCACCCAGGAATACATTAGCTGCAAGTCATAGAAAACTCCACCAGCGGGGCTCAAGTCATAAGGACACTTACTGCTTTGGTTTTGTTTTGTTTTAAAAAAGAGATTGGGGGATCCCTGGGTGGCTCAGAGGTTTAGTGACTGCCTTGGGGTCCTGGGATCTAGTCCCACATGGGGCTCCCTGCATGGAGCCTGCTTCTCTCTCTGCCTCTGTCTCTGCCTTTCTCTCTCTGTATCTCTCATGAATAAATAAATAGAATCCTTTTTTTAAAAAAAGAGAGAGATTTTATTTTATTTTATTTTTTTATTTTTTATTATTTAAAAAAATTTTTAAAACAATTTTATTTATTCGTATTTATTCGTAGAGGCACAGAGACAGAGAGGCAGAGACACAGGCAAAAGGAGAAGCAGGCTCCATGCAGGGAGTCCCATGTGGGACTGGATCCCAGGACACTGTGATCACACCCTGAGCCAAAGGCAGACGCTCACCTGCTGAGCCACCCAGACTCCTAAGAGGAGGCAGGAGAATCAGAGAGTTAAAAAGAGACGTGTTGGCGGAAGCAGAGTTTGGAGATGTGCTTGGAAGATGGGGAAGGGGCGACAAAGCAAGGACAAGAGATGTCACTGGTTCCTAGAAGCTGGGGAAGCCAAGAAAAAGGATTCTCTCCTAGACCCTGCAGAAAGGAAGGCATGGGTGGGGGGTGCACTCCAAATTTGGCCCAGTGAGACCTATTTTGGACTTCGGACCCCTAGGACTGTCAGGCAATAAGTAGGTGTTATTTTCAGCCATTGGGTTTGTGGTGATTTGTTGCAGCTGCCGTAGGACACAGGGACACCCTGTCTGGTGTCCAGCCAGACCCCAACCGCGGTTCCCTGGGAGTCGTGAGTCTGCGGGGCCTGGGGCTTAGGGGCGCAGTGATGGAGAAGATGCGCGGTCAGCAGCAGGGATGGCAGCTCCACCTTGCACCTCTCGGAGCCCCAAGATGCAGCAGGTCCTGCGGGAGGAGGCCGCTGGGGTAGAGACAGGCCCAGGCTTCTCAGGGTCCCCGGGGGGCCCGCAGGTGACCCCCGCCTGTTGGGGGGCCACAGCACCGCAGACCCCAGACCAGACCAGCTGTGGAGCAGCCCAGCCGGCCTGGTCCACCGCAGGACCAGAGGGATAATAGCACGGTTGTTTTAAGCCACTGTCTAATTTTAGCTCCCGAGGCTTGAGGCCCTTCTGTGGTCGGCGCTGGGGCGCCATGGATCTCCCATCACCGGCCTGAACATCGCCCCCACTTTCAGGATGAAGAAACTGAGGCCTGCAGAGGGAAAGTAGCAGAGCTGCTGGGAGATGGGAGGGCTGGGTTTGAACTCAAAAGGCCGCGTTCTCCTGCGGACCCCAGGCCCTTAGCACGTCCCGGGGCCAGCTGTCCTCACTCGGCGGCCTGGCTGGGCCCCAGGGAATGTTGCCACATTGGTTCAGCGAACTCCTGGCTAGGCTCGGGCCCTGCGCCGCCTCTTGCCCTCCGGACAGGAGGAGAAGCGGTGTTACTTACACTAAGTGAAGCGCCCCCACCCTCACAGGGTCATTCCAGCGGGTTAGGGACCTGCGCGCCCTCAGACACAGCTGGGGTCTGCAGAGGGCCGCGGAGGCTTCCCCGCGGCTCCAGGGCTGCTCCCGGTCCTGGCCCAGGAAGGCAGGGCTGCAGGGGCCACAGATGGGGTTGCCTGGCTCTGGGTGGGTGGGGGTGGGGTGGGGGTGGGGGGACCGCACCCCGGGCCGGCCGCAGCTGCTCTGGCGCAGGGGTATCTCCCGCAGTCCTGGGGCTTTCCAGAACCTGCTGTTTCTTCCTTGCCCTGGAGGGCGGGGAGGGGGGGGCTTGGGGGAGGAGCCCATCACCCCCCCACCCCCCTGCGGGCCTTGACCACAGGTGCCCGTGGTCCTTGCACCCTCTAGTGGCCACGGGGGGAAAGAGCCGCTCGGTGACCTGTCCGCGGAGGGGGCGGGTTGGGGGGGCCGGGGTCTCAGGTGACCCGGACACGGCAGACTCTCCTGTCCCTGCGCCACCAAGTACACAGGACGGAGGGGCCAGTCCCGCATCTCTTCTCCGGCGCTGAAGAAACGCAGGTGCCTGTGGCCTTAGGGAATAGACGTGCTCCAGCTGTTAGCTAGGAAAGCAGCCTTGCGACCTCCTGTTTCTTTTCTTCTTAAGACTGTATTTATTATTATTATTATTAAGATTTTATTTATTATTTATTTTATTTTTTTAAGATTTTATTTTTTTATTTATTTGAGACATGAGAGAGAGGCAGAGACACAGGCAGAGGGAGAAGCAGGCTCCATGCAGGGAGCCCGACGTGGGACTCGATCCAGGGTCTCCAGGATCACGCCCTGATGCTCAACTGCTGAGCCACCCAGGTGTCCCCACCCAAAGCATTTCTTAATCTGGACCCTGAGGAGCACTGGAGTACTCACAGATGGGCTTCAGAGAGACGATCCTCTGAAATCATCTGTTAAATCCTCGAGTGGATTTGGGAAGAGAGTCTTTATCAGCTGCTTAGGGGTCTCTGCCTCCAACCCCTGTCCCACCAAAGCCAAAGAAAATTACTGAGAATCCTGGTTTCTAGCACGGCCTTTGCCTCCCTCATGATCCAGCCCCTTCCTACCTCTCTGATCACCTTCCAGAAACGAAAGCAGATAAGCAAACAAAAAAGTCACCCTCCCTCCTTGCCTGCTAGATTAGCGGGGAGAGGACAGCTGTGTAAATCAACCCCCACATCTTAGGGGTTTCACCCAAGAGCACTTTATTTCTGGCTCCTTGTCCAGTGGGGAGCCCCTGGCTATCAGGCCACACCATCTGTCAGGGACCCAGGCTCTGTCCCTCTGTCCATCCTGTGGCTCTGGCCTCCTTGGTGTCCTCTCCATTTTGTTGGTCAACTGGGAAAGAGCAAAGAGGATCAAACACCAGAGGTTTTCAAGGGCCAGGCTGGCAAATGGTGCCCAGGGCTTCGCTTTTCACCCCACCAGCCCCAACCCAGTCACATGTCCACACTCAAGGGAAGCTGGGAATCTGGTTCTTCCCCAAAGGAAGAAGCAGGTTTGCAGAGGAAACAGCTACTTTCTGCCTCCCCTCGCTGACTCCTACTCATTCGTTCAGCTCAGGTGTCATCTCTAGGCAATATTCTCTGACACTCTACCACCCTCCCAGGTCCCACTCCTGCTCCCCCCTCACTCCTGTGGCACATACGCCATGCCTCAGCCTGCCTTGGCCCTGATCCAGTTAGAGTAATGTTCCTCAAACTTTATTTTTTATTTTATTTTTTTAAGATTTTATTTATTTATTCATGAGAGACACACAGAGAGAGGCAGAGACACAGGTAGAGGGAGAAGCAGGCTCTATGCGGGGAGCCTGATATGGGACTCAGTCCCAGGACCCCGAGATCATGACATGAGCCGAAGGCAGACGCTCAACCCACTGAGCCACCTAGATGCCCCCTGAACTACATTTATTGAAAAAAAATCCACACATAAGTAGACCTGTGCAGTTCCAATGTATGTTGTTCAAGGGCCAGCTGCTTATGGCAGGGGACACTGTTCCCCATTGAGCACAGAAAAAGAATGGGCTTGAAAGTCAAAGGGACCCGCTGTCAGCCTCGTGGCCTTGGACAGTCCTTTTGCTTCCTGAGCCTTGGTTTCTTCGTCTGTGAAGTGGAGCTGAGCAAGAGTTCATCGAGATGAACTCACTACGAGGCAGTGAGCACAGGGCTTGGTGGGCATTCAAAACGTGGCAGGTACTTAGCTTGAAGAATACCTGGCACCTATTGTAGGGGTGCCTGGTGGTGAGCTCGGCATATTTATACACCTGCAGCACCATCACCATGATCAAGAGGGTGAGCATCTCTGTCACCCCCTCATGTCGTCCCTCCCACTCTTATGACCCTCCCTCTCACTCTTCACCCTCCTCATCCCTCCCCACCTGTCTCCAGGCAACCACTGACACCTGCCTCCGGTAAGGAAGAAAGTAAAAACACAGCTGAAGGGCCTGCTGCTGGGTGCTGTGAGTCTCCCCACTGGTGTGGCAGCTCACCCAGGTAGCAGGGCTGGGGAAATGCATGTTCTCAGGCCTCCCTGAGGTGAAGCAGACATTGCCCGCTTTTATTTTTTGAGGATTTATTTATTTACTTATGATAGACAGAGAGAGAGAGGCAGAGACACAGGCAGAGGGAGAAGCAGGCTCCCTGCAGGGAGCCCGACGCAGGACTCGATCCCAGGACTCCAGGATCGTGTCCTGTGCCAAAGGTAGGTGCCAAACCACTGAGCAACCCAACGATCCCCAGACATCACCCACTTTAATGTAGGTGTGCCAGGGAGAGAGAGAAAGAGATGACACCAAGCACAAGAGCCTCCAGGAAAGCATCTCTGGTTAACCAAAGCATCTGTAATACACGTGCCAAATAACTACAAACTTGCTGGGACGTCCAGAGGGGAAAAAAGTCAAAGGTGTTCTTTTTTTAAATTTAACTTTATTTATTTATTCATGGGAGACACAGAGAGAGGCAGAGACACAGGCAGAGGGAGAAGCAGGCTCCCTGCAGAGAGCCTGATGTGGGACTCGATCCCAGGACCCTGGGGTCATGACCTGAGCCAAAGTCAGAAGCCGAACCACTGAGCCACCCAGCCGTCCCCAAAGGCGTTCTTGATGTGACCTGTTTCACACTAAAAACTCATCTGCCTTGTCTTTAGAGAGAGGAGTGCTTTTTCCCTGATGTTGGTAGGAATGCTTGGTCTGGGGGTCTAAATTTGAATAACAAAGAGCCTGGATTGATTTGATTATATCTATTGAAGCTGGACTACAAAGTGAGCATGGCACACAGTCAAAATTACCTTTGAAAATCCTTATGCCAGGTCACCTAGGTGGCTCTGTGGTTTAAGTGTCTGCCTTCAGTCCTGGGATGCAGCCCCAAGTTGGTTCCCTGCTGAGTTTCTCCCTCTTCTCCCCCTCTTGTGCTCTCTCTTGCTGTCTCTGTCATGATCTCTGTCTCTCTTTCAAATAAATAAATAAATTTTTTTTAAAAAAAGGAAATGCACGAATGATCTAACGTACTTTATATTTGTACCTGCATTGAGAAATGTCCAGAAGGATATACACCAAAATGTCAACGTACTTCCGGCAAGATGGAATAGGAAAATGGGAGGAAAACATTTTATTTCTTCATTGTTTGAATATGTTATGTTGAACAAGTACTGTCTTTGTAATGAAAAGTGTCCTGTTGGGCAGCCCGGTTGCCTCAGTGGTTTAGCACCGCCTTCAGCCTAGGGCGTGACCCTGGAGGTGGATGGAGTCCCACCTCGGGTTCCCTGCAAGGGGCCTGCTTCTCCCTCTGCCTGTGTCTCTGCTTCTCTCTGTGTGTGTGTCTCTCATGAATAAATAAATAAAATCTTTAAAAAAAAAAGAGAGAGAGAAAGAAAAGTGTCCTGTTACAAACATTGGCCCATGTCCATTAAGGATTTGAGGAAAACATGACTTTCAGTGACTGCATGATATTTGCAGGGTGGAATTCAAGTTGGAGACTACATCCATTGTTCGTTTACTCACCTGTTTATGGCATGAAACTGGCAGATCTCCAGGGCAGGGACCTTGTGCCATTCATATCACAAGGCCAGCGACAGAGAACAGGCCCATTCAGGAATTCTGGAACAAATGGGCAGAGGAGGGTGAGGGCCCTCTGAGAGATGAGGGTTGAGACAGCTGGCTTTGCATCCAAATTGCTTGCTTGCATTCAAACTTTTGATGTGACCTCACGCAGGTCCCTTAACCTCCCGGGGCATCAGTATCCCATTGATAAGGCATAGAAGAGCGGTAGCGTCTGCTTCATGTGCCGTGCTGAGGATCGATAGGTCAATAGACAAAGCATTCAAAAGTGCCTGGCACTGCTCTCCGTACTCTCACCTATTATTACTATTTTGGGGGATGAATTATTCCAGCTGTTTCTCAAGATGAAGTGCCCAGATCACTTATATCAGAATCCTAGAGGGGCAGAGGAAGTTACAAAGGCAGATCAGATCTACTGAATCCAGATCCCTGGAGGTGTGGCCCAGGCATCTACATTTCTAGCAAACTCTCTGGGTGACGCCAAAGGTTGAGAGCCCCTGATTAAGAATAGCACTTGCCAGGATGCCAGGGTGGTTCTGTATTCGAGTGTCTGCCTTCGGCTCAGGTCATGGACCCGGGGTCCTGGGATGGAGTCTCACATCCGGCTCCTCGCAGGGAGCCTGCTTCTCCCTCTGCCTGAGTCTCTGTGTGTGTGTCTCTCTCTTTCTTGTGAATAAATAAATAAAATCTTAAAAAAAAAAAAAAAGAAGAAGAAGAACACCACTTGCCTTAGATGAAAGTGGCTCATTCACCCCCCAGGAGTGCATACCTCAAACCTACTGCAAAACCTTCAAATGTCTACTACCTCCCTACCCGCTTCCAGGAGTTGCTGGGGTCTGAGGACCATTTCTAATCTAACAATACGGCTGCCCACCTGTATCCAGAAGCTGGGAACGTTGTCTTTTTTCTCCGGCTTTTTCAGGGCCCCATACACTAAGTTGTGGCCTATGAAATTGCCTATATTCCATTGTTCTTGACCCACGAAAGGTCCATTTCATTTGATTCAACTTAAGAATCCAGTATTTCAGGTATTTACTTACTCATTTCCCCAAGGGAAATCTATAGATACTCCTTTCTGAAATATTATGACCCAGAATAGGCAAAGATGTCAACATAAAGAAAAAAAAGTCACTTCCTACTACTTAAAAGGTAGGCAGGATCATTGTAGTGGGAGCCCAGGATGAGACAATCAATGAACTTAAGCTTCCAGGAATCCGGGGTGAAGAAGAAAATTCAAAGAGCATAGGATTTTTTTGCTGTCAGATAAGAGGAATTAAGTTCACAAGGGGAACCAGATGTTGTCCTTAACCCAAATTCAGAAAGAAAATGGTCAAGTTAAACCCAAGACTGGGTGAGCTGGCATTTCCTAAACTTGAGCTCCTAGAAAAAAATCTCATTTTTCTTTAAGCCTGAGGAAGTAACAGTGGCTTTCCGTTCCAGCAGGGAGGCAGCACCACTCCAAAAGGCAAAGATCAGATCAAAGACAGGATTTAATGCATCTATAAAAGCCACTAATTTGATGCAGAAGTGCCGTTCTAATCCTGCTCCCATGGCTGGTTTACTTGACCTTAAGAAAGGTCTTGTCATTTTTGCGTCATGCTTTAAATCTTCAAATAAACATTTCCTTTATTCTCACAACATTAAAATATAAACAAACAAACAAACAACAGCAAAGACCCAGAAAGCTTCAGGGATGGATTAGGAGGTGGGTTCCTGCAACTCAGGCTCTTCCCAAAATCAGCAGCAGGAATCTTATCTCCAGAGAAATCCAGATTTGGGATCCATACAGTCCTTTCCCCACTATTCCAGCCCATAGTTATCTCACAGGTAAAGTTTCTTCCTCCAGGCTAGAGGTTCTCACACAGGGGTGGGGCAGAAGGAGGGGTGACTCACACACAAATCCATTCTGGCAATGCTTCAGGGGTGTTTTGGGTTGCTGCGACTCAGGCCTATGTGTGCCGTTCCCATCTAGTGAGTAGAGGAGGGAGAAAGGGAGCGAGAGAGAAGGAGAGAAGGGGGAGAGAGAGGGGAGGCTAGAAGAGATGAGACACAAAATGAGACAAGAGAAGAGGAGGAAGATGCCAGGTCTCACGTGGGTGCTGGATCCAGCCAGACCTGAAGTCTGCCCTTGGACTTTCCCATGGTGTGAATCGATCACTTCCTTGTTTAGTTTAAGCCTGTTTCATTTTTTAAAAAAGATTTTATTTATTCATGAGAGATACACAGAGAGAGGGGCAGAGACACAGGCCGAGGGAGAAACAGGCTCCATGCAGGGGGCCCAATGTGGGATTCGATCCCTGGTCTCCAGGATCACGCCCTGGGCCGAAGGCAGACGCTCCACCACTGAGCCACCCAGGCGTCCTTAGCTTAAGCCTGCTTCAGATGGGTTTCACTTATAACTCACTTGTAGCCAAAAGACTGACACGGAAGTGAGTGACCGCCCACATTTTAAGGACGCTGAGGCTGCGTGTGAAGTCTCCTGGCCTGGGTTCCCTTACCTTGGGTCACTCTCAACACGGGGGGACGGGGGGGAAGCGCTGTGCTCCAGACAATCATCCTTGGATTTACGGTGTGATGTGGGAAAGAAGCAGAGCGACAGGGACGCTGGGTGAGAAGGGGCAGCAGGTGCAGGAGCCACCAGCTCTGGAAGCAGGTGGCGGCCTCCTGTCATCCCTTAAGTTGGAGGTTGGAATCTCATATCGCCTGCGACGGGGGACATCGTCTTCCAGATGTCCAGGGAAAGGCAGTTCCAAACGGGAGAGTCCTTGGGGCCCCCTGCTTGTACTCCCCAGGATCTGGAACTCACGTGGGAGAGCACAGGAGCCAGAGAGAGCTGGTTCACAGATTCCCCCTTCTAGCCTCCCAGCTGTCTGCCCCCCATCCTGTCCCCGCCTGCCCTGGGGGTGGGGGTGGGCTGGGGAGCACCGGGCAGAGGACGTGATCTGGGTGGTGCTCCATCTGGGCAGCCTCCGCCTGGGGGCGGGTAGGGGTGGGAGTGGGGGCTGGACCATTTTGGGAGCCAGGATTGGGAGCTGGCTCCAGGGAAGAGGTGGGCCTGCCTGCTGATCAGCCAGGCTGACTCTCGGTTTCTCACCTGGTGGAGTCCTGGAGGGGGGTGGGGGGAAGAACACACGCAGGACTCTCAGCTCCTTTTCTTGCAGCAGGGAGGCCGAGGCGAGACAGGGGTGGGGGTGGGGGATAAAGCCCCATGGGTCCCTTCTGCCCTCAGGGCCAATCCCAAGCTGTTCTGCTCCCTGGCACCCCGCCGAAAGGAGGTCCCATGAAATAGCAAGCGACCAGACACTGGAAATAAGGACTTGAGTGTCACCAGAACATGCTCTGGGAGACAGGAGGACCGTCCACCAGTTGTTCTCGATCCTGACTGCCCCTTGGAATTTCCTGCGGAGCTCAAAAAAAGAAAAATCCTAAAAAAAAAAAAAGAAAAATCCTGATGCCTGGATTCCATGTCCGGGGAGTCTGGGGGTGCATTTTAACATGGAGAAGAAAACACAAACAAACGGAAGCTTTAAACCACAGGCATCCTATAAACCAGGGTTTGGCTCCTGACTTCACTTGGACATCACAGGGGCCGGACTGTGACACTGGTCAGATTTCATGACCTCCCTGAACTGTAATTATTTTTTAAAGATATTATTTATCCATCCATGAGAGACAGAGAGGCAGAGGGAGAAGCAGGCTCCATGCAGGGAGCCCGATGTGGGACTTGATCCCTGGACCCTGGGATCACGCCCTGAGCTGAAGGGAGAAGCTGAGCCACCCAGGCGCCCCTGTTTGTTTGGCTCAAGATGCAAATACAGTGCCTACAAATACAGTTGCAATTGCTCTGTGTGGCTAAGTCCCTTTTAATGCTGGTTCCCTCCGTCTGGGTCGTTCCCCCTTGTAGGAGTCTGCTGATTGCTTGGCCCGTTATGTCCCTTCATACGTTCCTCTGCCCCTGCTAAGTTGGCCCTGGAGTGGGATGCCCGGCGCTGGGGAGGGTCAGTCAGGGGTGCACCCCAGCTGAAGGGACTGCAGAATCTTCCATCCCCGTCTTACGGGTGAGGAAGTGACGTGCTCCACGCCAGTCTCTCTCACAACCTGGAGATCCCACGGCTCCATGAGACTCAGATTCCAGTTTTGAGGGCAGCCTGGGTGGCCCAGCGGTTTAGCACTGCCTGCAGCCCGGGGTGTGATCCTGGAGACCCAGGATTGAGTCCCACATCAGGCTCCCTGCATGGAGTCTGCTTCTCCCTCTGCCTGTGTCTCTGCCTCTCTCTCTCTCTTTCTCTCTCTCTCTCTCTCTTTCTGAATAAATAAATAAAATCTTGGGCATCCCTGGGTGGCTCAGTGGTTTAGCACCTGCCTTTGGTCCAGGGCGTAATCCTGGAGACCTGGGCTCGAGTCCCACATCGGGCTTCCTGCATGGAGCCTGCTTCTCTCTCTGCCTGTGTCTCTGCCTCTCTGTGTGTGTGTGTCTCTCATGAATAAATAAATAAAATCTTAAAATAAAAATAAATAAATAAATAAATAAATAAATAAAATCTTTAAAAAAAAGATTCCAGTTTTGAGCAAGACTGCTTCATGGGGCGGCGGGGGCGGGGTGTGCAGCTGTCACGTTGGATGCCGTTGGTACTCATTATCTCCACCTATCACTAATTCATTAGAAGTTGCAAAACTGTGACATTCTGAGGGCATCCATTCCTCTTCCTGTATTGGGTGGAATCTTCCCTTAATCAACTCTTTGGTTATCCTGAGGTACCGTTCTCAGAAGGCAGAATGGATGCTTCTTTCTTTCCTTTTCTTTACCAGTTTTTGAAATAATGAATTGGTTTATTAGTATCTGCCAAGGTGAGGTTTTCTTTTTTAAGTATAAATTATTTACTTTATTTATTTAAAATATTTTATTTATTTATTCATGAGAGACACACAGACAGAGTCAGAGACACAGGCAGAGGGAGAAGCAGGCTCCCTGTGGGGAGCCCGATGTGGGACTTGATCCCAGGTCTCCAGGATCACGACCTGGGCTGAAGGCAGACGATGCTCAACCACTGAGCCACCCAGGTGCCCCTATTTTATTTATTTTTTAAAAGATTTTATGTCTTGGGAAGCCCGAGTAACTCAGTGGTTTAACGCCGCCTTTGGCTCAGGGCCTGATCCTGGAGACCCCAGATCGAGTCTAAAGAGGCCTATGGGAGCCTCTTTAACTTGGCCCCTGAGACAATCTGATAGGACTCCCGTCGTCTTCAGTCGCTGCCATGCTCACCTGGTACCCTTCCTGCTTCAGAAATCAGCCATTTCTCCAAGGACTATCTGGGCGCTAGGGTTGCACTGCTTTCTTTTTTCCACACACACAAACTCTGGCAAACTAATCATCAAGCCCTTCTGCGTCTTCTCCGCGACATGGTGTATCTTGGATATTGCTCCACATAACGAGCTTCCGACTTTGGAAATAGAAAATCCCAAAGAGGGCAGCCCAGGTGGCTCAGCGGTTTAGCGCCGCCTTCAGCCCCCAGGGCCTGATCCTGGAGACCTGAGATCAAGTCCCACATCGGGTTCCCCGCATGGAACCTGCTTCTCCCTCTGCCTGTGTCTCTGCCTCTCTCTCTCTGTGTCTCTCATGAATAAACAAATAAAATCTTGGGATCCCTGGGTGGCGCAGTGGTTTAGTGCCTGCCTTTGGCCCAGGGTGCGATCCTGGAGACCCGGGATCAAGTCCCATGTCAGGCTCCCTGCATGGAGCCTGCTTCTCCCTCTGCCTGTGTCTCTGCCTCTCTCTCTCTCTCTCTGTGTGACTATCATAAATAAATAAAAAAGACCCAAATCCTCTTTAAAAAAAAAAAATAAAATAAAAATAAAATCTTAAAAAAAAAAAAAAGTCCCAAAGATTCAAAGATTCCTTCTATGTTGTCCCCTGCCGCGTCCCTTCCCCTGAGGCAGTGAGCACCAGGCTGACTTTAGTGTGAATTCAGGAAAGAGGAAGAGGGAGATCCAGAGAGGAAACGCAGGATATATTAAGTGCATAGCCCGTGAATTAGGAGATCACATAAACGATTAATGTCCTTCTTATTTGCTCTTTCCTCAAGTCTCTAAAAAACAAAAACAAACAAAGAAAAACAAACAAACAAAAACCTTTCAGTTCAATAATTCTTAGGGCCATCAACACAACTACTTTTTTTTTTTTAAGATTTTATTTATTTATTCATGAGAGACACAGAGAGAGAGAGAGGCAGAGACACAGGCAGAGGGAGAAGCAGGCTCCATGCAGGGAGCCCGACGTGGGACTCGATTCCGGATCTCCAGGATCAGGCCCTGGGCTGAAGGCGGATGCCCAACCACTGAGACACCCAGGTGTCCCAACACAACTACTTTTTATTGGAGAGGGAAAATAAATGCACAGAATCCAGTCATTAATTGTAACACACGTTGCTGACAAATGCCTTCTCTGATCGCAGGCAAGTCCATGCTTGCCGAGAATGCTGGCTCTGCTTGGGGCCTTGAAGGAAACAGCAGTGTGTCCATCTCCCTCCTGCTCCTCAGAGCCTCCCAGAGCTGGCTTTCATGCCCCCACACTAGATTTTGTCGCAGCAGTGCAAGTTCGAGTCCTGGAAACTCCTCCATATTCTCCAATCTCCCCCCACACCCGGCCCCTCCCTCCTCATCCTGTCAGCTTCTGACAGGTGTTCGCAAGAATCTGAAGTTCAAAAAGGCAAGTTCATGGAACTAAATGCCAGGGAGCCTTGAGTAATCTCTCACTTTGCATAATACAGTTCTTAGGGTTACTTTTCAAATGTCAATGAGCTTTGTCATCTAACTTTCCTGTTTTTGATAGAGAAGTAGGTACCCAGAAGTACGGCTGTGTGGAAGGAAGAGCAATGATCCTGGTCATAGAGCGTTTGAATTGATTTTTTTTTTCAAGATTGATTTATTTATTCCTGAGAGACACACAGAGAGAGGCAGAGACACAGGCAGAGGGAGAAGCAGGCTCCCTGCAGGGAGTGTGATGTGGGACTCGATCCCAGGACCCCTGAGTCAAAGGCAGACGCCCAACCACTGAGCCACCAAGGTGCCCCTACTATGAATATTTTTGATCATACTGATGACCTCCCCAATAATGCTGAATTACCTTTACATCAGTAAAGCACACAACTGTTAAAAAGAGACACATTTGGGGCCGCCTGCCTGGCTCAGTCAGTAGAATATGCAACTCTTAATCTTAGGAGTTGTGAGTTCGAGCCTTACATTAGGTGGGGTTTTAAAAAAAAAGAGGAGTCCCAGGATCGAGTCCTACATCGGGCTCCCTGCATGGAGCCTGCTTCCCCCTCTGCCTGTGTCTCTGCCTCTCTCTGTTTCGGTCTCTCATGAATAAATAAACAAAATCTTTTTTAAAAATTTAAAAAGAGAAGGAGACACGTTTTGTGGTGGAGAAGCAGTTCTGAACCCCAATTGTGGCTGTGGTTACAGGAATCTGTACACGTGTGATAGATCTCATAGAAATGAGCACACATACACAGAATGGGTGTATAAACTCGTGAAACTGGATGAGGTTTGCAGTTTGGCAAACAGCATTACACCAGTGGTTAATTTCCTGGTTTTGACGACATTATTTATGTGAGATGTTATCATCAGGGGCAGCTGGGTACATGAGAAATCTCTGCACTATTTTTTTTTTTTTGCAACCTTGTGTAAGTCTAAAATTATTCCCAAAATAAAGACTTTATTAAAAATGTGGAAGGGGAAAAAAAAAAATGTGGAAGGGGTACCTGAAGCTGGCTCAGTCAGTGGAGCATGTGACTCTTGATCTCAGTGTCATGAATTCAAGCTCCAAATTGGGAGT
This sequence comes from Canis aureus, assembly GCF_053574225.1. NCBI lineage: Eukaryota > Metazoa > Chordata > Mammalia > Carnivora > Canidae > Canis > Canis aureus. Next base: position 44,610,647 of record NC_135618.1, read on the forward strand.
AGAGATTACCCCCCCCAAATTTTTTTTAACAGATTTTTTTTTAATGGGGAAAAACTGAAGAGCTACTTTGGGCATGGAATTTTTTTTTAAATAAACAAACAAAACAAAGAAACAAATAGCAAACTTTCAGTGGCTTCCTGCTACCTTCAGGATTAAGTTCAAAGCCCTCGGGATAGCATTCAAGATCCTTCCTGGTCTGACTACTATTCCCAGATCATGTAGGGTTTGGAACGTGCAATCAAAGTGTGTCATCAGTAGACACCCTAGAAACCCAGGTGAGAGAGACACAGTTAACAGTTGGGCTCCTCAGGGTCAACCTAGGAGCTGGGCTGGGTCGGAGCCTGAGTCATGCGGACAGCTCATCAGATCCACAGCTCCCTTTTAGTGCAAATGTTTTATTTTATTTTTAAAATATTTTATTTATTTATTTGACAGAGAGAAAGAGAGAGCACAAGGAGAGGGAGTAGTAGAGGGAGAGGGAGAAGCAGACTCTCCACGAGCAAGGAGCCTGACGTGGGGCTCGATCCCAAAACCCTGAGATCATGACCTGAGCCAAAGGCAGATGCTTAACCAACTGAGCCACCCAGATGCCCCTAGTGCAAATATTTTATAACCTCACTTGACTGTACTGACAGAAAATTCATGAATGAGGTAGCTTTTCTCTGTACATAATTTACAAAACTCATGATAATGCCCCAACTGTATTCTAAAAAGGAAACATTAAAAGAAAGCCATTAAAAAAAATAAAAGAAAGTCAGACGCCTGGGTGACTCATGGTTGAGCATCTGCCTCAGCTCAGGACGTGACCCCAGGGTCCTGGGATCGAGTCCTGCATCGGGCTCCCTGATCAGCGGGGAGTCTGCTTCTCCCTCTCCCTCTGCAGCTCCCCCTGCTTGTACGCTCTCTCTCTCTCTTTCTTTCTCTGCCAAATAAATAAATAAAATCTTTTTTTTTTAATAAATAAAATCTTAAAGCAACAACAATGACAATAACAACAAAGCATGATCTTTCTAGGATTTCTTAGTAGTTGACTTCCTGAAATATTCCACTGTATAACAAAACAGTACAAAAGGTATTTTTATTTTTTATTTTTTTATAAAAGGTATTTTGCGAATATACATTAAAAGTGCAGGTTTGGGATGCCTGGGTGGCTCAGCAGTTGAGCGTCTGCATTCGGCTCAAGGCATGCTCCTGGAGTCCCGGGATTGAGTCCCGCATCTGGCCTCCTGCAGGGAGCCTGCTTCTCCCTCTGCCTGTGTCTCTGCCTCTCTCTGTCTCTCTGTCTCTCTCTCTCTCTCCTAAATAAATAAATAAACAAATAAATAAAATCTTAAAAAATAATAGGTGCTTGCTTGGTGAAATTAGCCAGGAGGCCTGCCAGGAGCCACAGAGAGCAGACTCTTTCCTGTGGAGAAGGCCTCCCCATCAGGAGACAGGCTAGCTGGAAGAGGCTGACCGGTGGTGGGGGCAGGGGGAGGGGGTGCCCTGGGCGGCTTGGCATCACCACACTCTCCAATCCATGTTGTGGGAGCAGAACTGGAGTGGGAGGCAGGGTCAGAGTGCACAACGGGGGCCTGAGGGCCAGGTTGGGGGCCGGGATGGGGAGCTCTGACTGCACCCCGAGTGGGGTGGGTGGCCTCAAGAGGGTCAGATAAGTGTTTGGTAGAAAAATGACGTTGGCTGCAGTATGGAAAGCAGACAGCAGGCGGCGTGAGGAGGCCAGCAGAGGTCATCCTGGGACATCCACCTGCAAGCCTGGGGACGCCCAGAATAGGGGTGTCCTGATCTGGATGCCTCCACAGACAAAAGCCAGCACAAGACGTGGCCATGGCCCTTGAGGGTGTCTTAGGAGACTCGTGTCCATTGTCCCTGTGCAGAAATAAGTAAAAGATGAGCGGGTTTCAGCAGTTCTTACTGCAGCATGAATACATAAGTAGCCAGACAACAGGCAAATCTATTATAGGAATGTGCTTAACCCCCTCAAGGCCAGTTGGCCGAATGTCATACCCAGCCACAGGCACTTGCCTCCCAAATACCATGTCTAGAGCTTTTCCCAGAAGGCAGTATGACGTGTACACGTAAGGTCGTGACCATTCACTCCTGTTAATTCACCTTTCAGAGCTTTAGTTTCTTTACCTGCAAAATAAGGTCATGATTTTATGGTCATCCCACCATAGCGAGGTCATGAGGATTAGCTGCGGATTAGCCCAGTGCACTCAAGAGATGATAATAATTATCATTATTGGCATTATTTTTTTTCTTGGATAAGAATGTAATCCATGGGACACCTGGGTGGCTCACAGGTTGAGCGTCTGCCTTTGGCTCAGGGTGTGATCTCAGAGTCCAGGGATCAAGTCCCACATCGGGCTCCCTGCATGGAGCCTGCTTCTCCCTCTGCCTATGTCTCTGCCTCTGTCTCTGTGTTCCTCATGAATAAATAAATAAAATCTTAAAAAAAAAAAGAATGTAATCCACATACATCATTATCAAGTCATCGTTCAACCACATTGGTGTTTCTCCCACAGGTCTGCGAGCTCCCCGAGGGCCATGGCACGTGTAGGCCGTCTGCGTTGGCCATGACACACCTACCGCTGAGGAGTGGAGGAGCGAGCCCGGCCCTGTCCACAGTGCTGAACCTTCATGGTACGGGTGGTTCCCGTGACGCTTCCTCTCCGACACATTCATGTCGTGTTCTTTGCCAAGATGCCCTCTGGCGCAGGGCAACACAGTGGCCCCGGGCCTGGCCTCCCAGATATGTTGACGTGAAGTAAAAGAACACATATGGCATGATTTCACTGTCGAAAAAACACACACAGAATGCACATTCGGGTTTTCGTAGAATACACATTGGGCACAAATTATTGAATATGTTTACAGAAATATGTAGAAGGAGGGGTGTCTGGCTGGCTCAGTTGGAAGACCATGTGACTCTTAATCTCAGGGTCATGAGTTCGAGCCGCGTGTTGGGTGTAGTTTACTTAAAACAGAAATATATAGGATATATACCAAAATGTTAATAGTGTTTGTCACATTAAAGTGGGGGTCGGTGAGACGCCTGGGCCGCTCAGTTGGTTAAGCGTCTGCCCTTGGCTCAGGTCATGATCCTGGGGTCCTGGGACTGAGTTCTGCATCCAGCTCCCTGCTCATCGGGGAGCCTTGCCTCTCCCTCTCCCTCTACTGCTACCCTGCTTGTGCTCTCTCTCACTCTATCTATCAAAATAAAATCTTGGGATCCCTGGGTAGCGTAGCGGTTTAGCGCCTGCCTTTGGCCCAGGGCGCGATCCTGGAGACCCAGGATCGAATCCCACGTCGGGCTCCTGGTGCATGGAGCCTGCTTTTCCCTCTGCCTGTGTCTCTGCCTCTCTCTCTCTCACTGTGTGCCTATCATAAGTAAATAAAAATTAAAAAAAATAAAATCTTTATTTTTTTAGATTTTATTTATTTATTCATGAGAGATACAAAAAGAAAGGCAGAGATGTAGGCAGAGGGAGAAGCAGACTCCCCACAGGGAGCTTGATGTGGGACTCCATCCCCTGACCAGGATCACGCCTTAAGCCAAAGTCAGACACTCAACCGCTGAGCCACCCAGGCATCCCAAAATAAATAAAATCTTTAAAAAATAAAAATAAAGTGGAAATGGTGATCAAAGAGCTTTGCTCTTTTTATTTTTATTCTCTTATAAAGATTTTTATTTATTTATTTATTTATGAGAGACACAAAGAGAGGCAGAGACATAAGCAAGGGGAGAAGCAGGCTCCCTGGGGGGAGCCCGATGTGAGACTCGATCCCAGGACCCCGGGATCACGCCCTGAGCTGAGGGCAGATGCTCAACTGCTGAGCCTCCCAGGTTTCCAGCTTTGTTCTTTTTAACTTACACTCTTTAGTATTGTTTTCTGATTATTTTAACCATAACCCCCACGTTATTTTTGTCAAACTAATTTGAAAATAATGCTTTTAACCAGAAAACAAAGTTAGTTGAGAAAAAAACAGAAAAAGAGGGCTAGGGAAGCCCTTCAGAGTCCAAAAGCAGAAGGATCATCTTTGTAATTGTCACATGCTTGTATCAGCATCACAGTTCCAGAATATTCAGAGGACAATGCATTTTGTTTGTTTTGCTTTTTTTAAAGTAAGCTTTATGACCAACGTGAGGCTTGAACTCATGCTCTACCAACTGAGCCAGCCAGGGGCCCTGGGGACAATGGATTTTGAAGTTTTGTTGCGTGTGTATCAGAGCATCCCCTGAGGGGCTAGGGACTTTATTTTATTTTCTATTTTTTATTTTTTGGGGGGCTAGGGACTTTAAAAGCCAGCAAACCCAGGCCCCTCCTTTTATAACTGAGGAAACAGACTCAGAGAATGGAAGGGAAGAAGCCAGCAACACTTGGCTAATCAGGGGCAGCCCTGGGATTAGAACTCGTGCCCTCCTGGCTGCCAGGCAAACCCTGCGCATCCTTTTCCTGGGGCTGCTGTAACAAAGTACCACAAACTGAGTGGCTTAAAACAACAGAAATGTATTCTTTCACGGTTCTGGAGAGTCAAAGCCTGAAGTCAAGGTGTCCACAGGGCCACGCTGTCTCTGAAGGATCCTTCCTTGGCTCCTCCTGGCTTCTGGGGGCCAACAGCGATCCTTGCAGTTAGCTTTTCAGCTGGCAGATGCATCACACTGGTTTTTGCCTCCATCGTCAGGTGACATTCTTCCTGTGTGTGTCTGTGTGTCTCTGTGTGAGGTTCCCAGGTATGGGATTTGGAGCTTGTCTTAATTCAATTTGATCTCACCTCAACTTACATCTGCAAAAGATCCAATTTTCATTTCTTTTTTTTTTTTTTTGAAGATTTTATTTATTTATATGAGAGAGAGAGTGAGCAAGAGAATGCAAGCAAGAGGAGCTGCAGAGGCAGAGAGAGGAGCTGGCTCCCCGCCAAGCAGGGAGCCCGATGTGGGACTCAATCCCAGGACCTGAGGATCATGACCTGAGTCGAAGGCAGATGCTTCACCGACTGAACCACCAATACACCCACAGACCCAATTTTCAAACAAGGTCACAGTCACAGGTGCCGGGGGTCAACACTAGAACATATCTTTTTATTTTTTTATAAGATTATTAATTTGAGAGAGATAGACAGAGGGAGAAGCAGGCTCCCTGCTGAACAGGGAGCCTGACATGGGGCTTGATCCCAGGACCCCAGGATCATGACCTGAGCTGAAGGCAGACACTTAACCAACTGAGCCACCCAGCCATCCCGAACATATCTTTTTAGAAGATACAATTCAACTCACAACACCCTGTTTCAGCCGTACCAAGATGCCTCATTGCTCAATAATAACTATTATTAATGATAAATTCAGCCACTGATCACTTGGTACACATAAATACAGCACTAAGTACTCTTTATACATAATCTTATGTGAGTCTTTCCTGACACAGTAGACACTATTATGGCCCCCATCTTACTGATGAGAAAACTGAGACCAGAGAGGTGAAGCAAATTGCCTGGTATCTTGTACAGTCAGTGTGGCAGCTTATAATTTCCAAAAATGGCCACAGCAATGTTTCCAGCCCCACGTGCCTTTCCAGAACCTTATAATTCCCCGTCAAGAAGCAGAATCTGTTTCCTCTCTGTCTGACCTTGTAACTGCTTCAATTCATAGAATATGGGGCGAGGCAAGGGTACTGCCTGCGTGGCACAGTCAGTTGGGCATCCGACTTTTTTAAAAGATTTTATTCAGGGGGTGGCTCAGTCAGTTAAGCATCTGCCTTCAGCTCAGGTCATGATCTCAGGGTTCTGGGATTGAGCCCTGCATCGGGCTCCCTGCTCAGCGGGGAGCCTGCTTCTCCTTCCCCTGCTCCCCCTGCTTGTGCTTGCTCGCTCTCTGTCAAATAAATAATAAAATAAAATAAAAAGATTTTATTCACTAATTTGAGAGAATGCGCGGATGAGTAGGGGAAAGGGGCAAATCGAGCCCTGAGTCAGACTCCATGCTCAGTGTAGAGTCTGCTTAAGACTCTCTCTTCCTCTCCTTCTTCCACTTGTGCTGTCTCTCTCTAAAATAAATAAATAAATCTTTTAAAAAATATATGGGGGTGGGGAATCCCTGGGTGGCTCAGCGGCTTAGCGCCTGCCTTTGGCCCAGGGTGTGATCCTGGAGACCCGGGATCGAGTCCCACATCAGGCTCCCTGCATGGAGCCTGCCTCTCTCTGCATTTCCTGGGTTACCAGTGAACTCAGGCATCTTTTCAAGTCTGTATAAGACCATTTCTGGATTGTCTTCTGTGAGTGGATATGTTTCATTGGAGGCCATGGATAATTTTTTTAAGATTTTATTTATTTATTCATGAGAGACACACACAGAGAGAGAGGCAGAGACACAGGCACAGGCTCCATGCAGGGAGCCCAACGTGGGACTCGATCCCAGGTCTCCAAGATCACACTCTGGGCCGAAGGTGGCGCTAAACCACTGAGCCACCAGGGCTGCCCAAGAGGCCATGGATATTTAATGTTTCTTTCTCAGTACACCCCAGTTCCATCCATTCATGGCCACTTAGGTTCTGCTGTCCAAAGCCTCTACCCTTTCTGGAGATAACAGGCTGTCTGGCCCTAAGCCTCTTCACCAGTCTCCCATGAGCTCAAATTCACAGCCTTTGACCCAAAGGGAGCCAACAGGTGCACTCTGTTCGCTGGGCCATGCTGATGGGGTTAGGGCAGCGCTCATGACGCAAAGAAGGGGCAGCCAGAGAAAATAAGTCTCCATCCCTTGAAGTCTTTTTAAGCTGCTGGGCAGAGAAACTCTGTCTTCCTCTGCATTTGGTTCAGGGAGATGGAACACCTGAAGTGGCTATGGAACCCCAGGAAATGAAGACAGCACAGGGAAGGCAAAGAGGGGGCCAGAGGAATGCAGAGATTCTGAGGCTGGATGGTATTATCTGAGCTGCTGGATCCTCCCTCATCCAAAGTCAAACTATGCTTGAACTTCCTGGTGGTGGATAAATGAATACATGTCTTTGTTTTAATTATCCTTATTTTTAAAGAGCTTAAGTGGAGATGGTTGGGTTTTGGGGTTTGGGGCTTTTTTTTTTTTTTTTTCTGTTTCCCACCTTGCAATGCATCCTAATCCATCTTCATGCCAGAAGGAAGAAAACAGATTCACGTTCAGCCAAGCTCCTCTGTCTAGCCTGAAGGTGTGCAGGTGTGCTTCTAGGCCTGCCCAGGAAAAGTTAAGTGCAATTTTTTTTAAAATGCTAAACCAAATGGAAGAAATGAGCCCCACTGTTTTGGCGGGGAGTAAGATGGGCAAAGAAAAGAGAATGCCTGCCTTGGCAGATGCTTGAAGATCTCATGTAAAAAACACAAACACAAACACAAAAACAAAAACAAAAACAAAATAAAAGAGGAGCCTTTGTGACCTGAGCAAACAGCAGGGGCGTCAAGAATGAACAGACATTCTCATCACTTTTGTTTGACTCGGGTTTTCTGGCACGGGGGTGGGTGGTCCATGGGCCTGAGGCTCTCCTTTGCAGAAAGAACCACAGCTCTCGCCAGGGGAGCCCCTTCCACATTCTGTGAACAACTGGCTTTGAATTCTGGTTTTTCTTTTCCCAATACAAATGATTAGTCTGGTCCCTGGGGTTGGGAGAGAGGATGCTGCCGACAGCTGATAACGCTATTGCCTGCCGATTTGGGGAGCCTGGGGGGCTGAGTTAGTTGAGCACCTGCCTTCCGCTCAGCTTGTGATCCCAGGGTTCTAGGATCAAGCCCCACGTCAGGCTCCCTGCTCAGCGGGAAATCTGCTTCTCCCTCTGCCTCTGCCGCTCCCCCTGCTTATCTCTCTTTCTCTCCACCAAATAAACAAATAGAATGTTAAACAAAGAAACCCACAACACTGCCAGTTTGCCAGGTAGCAAGAGCAGGGAAAGGGTGCAAGGTGAGTGGACAGATCTGAGGACTCCCATTTTCACACCCTGACTCCCCCACTTGCTAGCTGCTCCAGTTGTTATAACTACAACACAACATACCCCCAGCCTCAGTGCCACAGAGCGACCATGTATTATGCCCTACAGATGCCATGGGTCGGGAATGCAGGCCAAGCGCCCCAGCCCTGGTGGGGCCTGTCTCTGCTCTTCCTTATCTGCAGGGCTGCAGCTGGGAGACATCTGAAAGCTCCCTCACTCCCGTTTGTGGCAGTTGAGGCCGCTTGTAGCCTGGGCTTCAGTTTCTCTCCACATGGGTCTCTCTGCGTGGTTGGTTTGGGCCTTCACACAGTGTGGCGGCTGGGTTCCAGGGCTGAACATCCTGAGAGAGAGAGAGAGGCAGCTGGAAGTTGTATCACGGTTCATGACCTTGTATTGCAAGTTACCCAGCATCACTTCCCCCATATATATTCTTTTTAATTTACCCATCTTTATTTTTTTTATTTTTTATTATTTTTAAAGGTTTTATTTATTTATTCACAAGAGATGCACACACACACACACACACACAGAGGCAGAGACACAGGCAGAGGGAGAAGCAGGCTCCATGCACGGATCCTGATGTGGGACTTGATCCCTGGTCTCCAGGATCAGGCCCTGGGCTGAAGGCGGCACTAATCCGCTGAGCCACCCGGGCTGCCCAAGAGAAGATATTTAAGAGATAGTAGAATGCAATGGTTATGTATATAGAATCTGGGGCCAGGCCATCTGGGTTTGAATCCCAGCTCCTCCTCTCTGAAGCTGTGTGGCTTTGGGGAGGTTACTTCACCTCTCTGGGCCTGTCTTTCCTCCTCTGTAAAAGAGATAATAGAATTTGCCTCATGTGGTTGGTGTGAAAATTAAATAAATTAACATATAAATTCTTTGGAACAGTGCTTGACAGGTACTAAGTGCTTAATTCGTGTTAGCTAGTAGCCCTGTGCACATAGTCACATAAATGCAAAGCAAGGGGGCTGTAGGATGTGCTCCAAACTGTTGGTAGTAGAAGCTGATGAAGAGGAACTTCATATTTTGCTCTACATAGATCTGAATTATTAGAATCTTTCACAAAAATATATTTGTGTATCACTAGGGTAAAAATTTTATTTTTTTAAGATTTTATTTTTTATTTGACAGAGAGAGAGAGAGAGCAAGTAGGCAGTGCGGCAGGCAGAGGAAGAGGGAGAAGCAGAGTCCCCGCTGAGCAGGGAGCCTGACGTGGGACTCGATCCCAGGACCCTGGGATCATGACCTGAGCCGAAGGCAGATGCTCAACCCACTGAGCCACTCAGGTGTCCCAGGGTAATAGTTTTACAGCCCCATCCCCCAATCCCTCACCATGATGTCAATGAACATGCTTCCTTTTGTGGAATATTCTTTCTGTGAGGGACAGGCAGGGTCTAGCATGGTCCAGCCCCCACTCTTGTGCAGTTGGAGAAAGGGAAGTGGCCAGAGGTTAAGCTACGTGTCCAGCCTCAAGCTCTGATTCACTGGCCACCCTGGGGCCCACATCCAGAATCTTGTTACCTCTAACCTCACCCCATCAGCATCTGTGCCACAGAGTTCAGTCCTCAGCATTCCATGGTATTTATGCCCTCAGGACATGTTTTCCTCCTTTAGGCTGTGCAAACGGCCCTGTTCTGTCCTCTTGCCAACTCTCAGAAGCAGATAATATTTCCTCGTTTCCCGGATGAGGAAACTGAAGAACAGAATGGTCAAGTAGCATGCCCAAGGGCACACAGCTAATAAGCAGCAGAGCTGGGTTTCAATCCCACCTCTTTCTAATGTTAAGACTTGCGTCTCTTTTTAAAAGTTAGATTTCGGGACACCTGGGTGGCTCAGTGGTTGAGCGTCTGCCTTTGGCTCAGGGCATGATCCTGGAATCCCGGGATCGAGTCCCACATTGGGCTCCCTGCGAGGAGCCTGCTTCTCCCTCTGCCTGTGTCTCTGCCTCTTCTCTCTCTGTGTCTCTCATGAATAAATAAATGTTTTTTAAAAAGTTAGATTTCATTAGTGTTTTAAATAAGTCACTCCTGGCATAATCTGTCCAAGAAAACCAAAAAGCAGGAGTGCTTTCTGAGGTCTCACAGTGCCAGCATTCAGACCTTGCAGTGGCCTCAGATGCTTGCCTCTGGATATGCACGGCCCTCTGGGCATTGCTGGCCTGGCCCAACGTCAGTGGTTTTGTCTGGGTCAGAATGTCCCAGCCAAGAGGGCAGAGTCAAGATGAGAAAGGAGCCTTGGACTATGTTGAGCCCCTGGCCTCATCCCATGAAAGAACTCAGGAAGGCCAACAAGTGGAGTATGAACAAGTCAGCACGCAGGGAAGCAGAAACGATGACTCAGCTCCAGGTCATGATTTCCCTCTTCTTTGCCTAAGAGATGAGTCATGGCCTATATACCTTTAATTTTCAGACTTCTAACTCATCCCAGCAGGAAATAGGAAGCCGATGAAGGAAAGCTCCCTGCAGCATCAGCTCGGCCCCAGATGGCCTGAGTTCAAATTCTGTCTCAGCTCCTCAGCCATCATGGGACTTTAGCAAATCACTGAGCTTGCGTTTCCCCACCTGTAAGCTGCAGAGGCCAACCCCTATCTTGCCAGGTTGCTCCGTTTAATCAGTAATGTTTTGAGCATCTACTCTGTGCCAGGCACGAGGAATATGGTAGTAAACAAAACAGACAAAACTCCTGCCCTGATGAAGCTTACATTCCGGGGAGAAAAAAAACCAAAATGATCAGATCATATGTCTGCATTATAATGTCAGCACATAGTAGGGCCTCCACAAAGAGATCTGAATTCCCCCCTCCTTGTAGTTTAGGGAGTAAGCACTGCATGGTTTGCAGGACTGAACAGCCTCCATTCCTTGCAGGGGATGGGAAGTCATTCCCACAGGGTGCCAGGGCTGGGCTGGGGATTCCCAGCTGCTTGCTCAGTATGTGTGTGTGTGTATCTGTGTGTTTAAGATATTTTTTTATTGAGGGATGCTGGGGGGCTCAGCGGTTGAGCATCTGCCTTCGGCTCAGGATGTGATCCCAGAATCCTGGGATTGAGTCCCCCATCGGGCTGCCTGCATGGAGCCTGCTTCTCCCTCTGCCTGTGTCTCTGCCCCTCTCTTTGTGTCTCTCATGAATAAATTAATAAAATATTTTTTAAAAATATATTTTTTATTGAGATGAAATTCACATAGCATAAAATTCACCTTAATCATTTTATTTTTAAAGGTTTTATTTATTTCTCTGAGAGAGAGAGCTACAGAGGGAGCACGAGCAGGGGGAGGGGAAGGACAGAGGAAAAGGGAGCAGCAGACACCCCGCTGAGCAGAGAGCCCGATGCTGGGCTCCATCCCAGGCCCCTGGGATCATGGCCTGAGCCAAAGGCAGACGCCTAACTCACTGAGCCACCTGGGCGCCCCAACACATTAATCATTTTAAAGTGAACAATTTGGTGATGTTTAGTACGTGCAACGCTGTTGTGCAACCATCATCTCCATCTGCTTCCAAGATATTTTCATCACCCCAAAAGGAAACCCCGTGCCGGCCAAGCAGTCACTGCCTGTTCCCGGTTCTTCTGTCCCCTGCAACCACTAGTCTGCTAGTGGCAGTGGCAGAGCAGGGTTCAAACCCAGAAAGTCTGTGCTTGTCCTGACCACCTACCACACCTGTCATGTTTTGCTTCCTGTCTTGCCTTCCGTATATACAGAGCGCCCACTCTCCTGGCTGTTGCCTTCAGGTCTCAGCTTGAGGACCACCTCTTCTAAGAAGCCTTCCATGATCCCCCCTCCTGCTTGTACTGATGGCAGTTCTGTTAGTTTTCCTCATAGCACTTAACAGTTTGCAATTATTTCCTCTGTTGCTGTACATACTTACCATCTGCCTCCACCCCTAGACTATAAGCTTCATGAGGACAGGGGCCCATCTGTCTTGTTTGCTTGGTGCTCCCACTTCTTATCTCAGCACCTGGCTCAGGGTAGGTGCTTAACAAATATTAAGCGCACCTGGAGAGTAGTTGAATAATTAAATAAATAAACCCAACATACAAAACATACTGATGTCATGTTTCCAAAGGCCCGACATACACAAATTACATTGTTTTCCAAATATTAATTAATGAAGCCTTTGGAATCTCCCTGAGGAGTTGGCCACGGGTGCTTCCATGCGGAAGATCCAAGACACAAATAGAGTGAAATGATTTATTCTGGGTCACTGATGACTCAGTGTCTGGGAATAGACACATACTCCAAAACCTTTGCTCTAATTAGTCAAGGTAATTATTAGGCACAATAATTAGGCACAAATGACCTCAGCCAGGCTGTTTTGTAACCTCCGGAATTTAAGACCTGTACTAATTTTGTTTTAATGACAGTATTTGTTGTGGCTTGCCACCCCTAAACCTTTTCTTCTTTTTCTGAGTGAGCAAACATGTGTCTAAAAACACAATCTTTTTGGAGCATCTGGCTGGCTTCGTCGGTGGAGCATGTGACTCTTGATCTCGGGGTTGTGAGTTTCAGCCCCACGTTGGGTGTAGAGATGATGTCAAAAAAAATTCAAAACAGGGACACCTGGGTGACTCAGTGGTTGAGTATCTGCCTTTGGTTCAGGACATGATCCTGGGGTCCTGGGATCGAGTCTCACATCGGGCTCCCCGCAGGGAGGCTGCTTCTGTCTCTGCCTCTCTCTGTATCTCTCATGAATAAATAAATAAAATCTTTAAAAAAAAATCAAAACACACAATCTTTTCAATAAGAGAAGCTTTTCCTCACCCACTCATCACATTCGGGAGTTGTACCTCAAATAACTTCCCTCTGATACAGTTTTTGCTTTTGTGGGATTCTTGAGGTTTGGGTTATTGTAAGGGATGGATTCTGGCCGGTGAGAAACTCCTCTCCTGGCTCGTTGGCTAGTGGAGTCAATATTTACCACGCCCCCTACGGGGAGCAGAGCTCTATGCACCAGGCTAGAGCCAACTGGTAAGAAAACTCCCACCCCGGGGGCAAAAAAAAATTCTCTGGGCATTTCTGGCAGCGCCAGGAGGGTTTGCAGCATTTTCATTGTTTCTTTTTTTTTTTTTTTTCATTGTTTCTTTATCTTACTCTTGCCCACTCATCATAGCCAGATTTCCCATGATCTTTCTCTATATAAAGCACTGCATTGCATGAGTTTATTACTCAAAGCCGACCTATGGGGAATGTACTATCCTGAGTGCTCCTATTAACCCCTACATTTTACAGATGGAGAAACTGAGGCACGGGGGCTTAAGCCACTTGCCCAAATTCACACAGCTGGAAGGTGAGTGACAGTGGCAGGTTGTGAACCCAGCTACCAGAATCACCGCTCTTACCCCACTTTGCTGGACTCACTGTCCGAACATTCTGGACTGTCCAGAAAGGTCCCCGAATTCTCAGACATTCATTGCACCTCCCCACTTCTATATTCACACAACAAAGATTCTCTAGGGGGCTCTCTGGTTGTCAGCGGGGCCCTGGGGAGGCAAAGAGCAGGGATACAGAGATGAACCAGAGCAAATCCTTGCCCCAGAGTTGGGGCGGTTGTGGAGGGAGGACTGTGACTTTGGAGTCAGACCCTGATCTCAAATCCTGGCTTGATTAGTAATTAAGGTTGCCAGGTTTAGCAAATAAAAGTACAGGTCACACGGTTACATTTGAATTTCAGACAAACGGTGAATAATTTCTCAGTATAATTATGTTGTGTGCCGTGTCTTGTTGCGTTTCGTCTGGCGACCTTACAGGTAATTAATTGCTGTGTGGCCTTGGGTGTTTCACTCCATCTCTCTGATCTCAGATTCCCTGTATTCCCAAGGAGGTTACCGATCCCCATTGTACAGGGCTGCTTTTTATTTATTGTATTGTATTGTATTGTATTTATTATTTTATTTTATTTTATTTTTATTATTTATTCATGAGAGATAGGGCTAGCCTTGAGAAGTAAGAAAGTGTGTTTATGTTAGCACTCTGAAGGCTGTGGGCCTCCTAACTGGACTGTTTCCGTAGGCAGCCCATTCCCAACTGCTCCGTGCAATAGCTGCAATAGAGGGGACTTTTCTTTTCTTTTTTAAGATTTTATTTATTTATTCATGAGAGACACAGAGAGAGTCAGAGACACAGGCAGAGGGAGAAGTAGGCTCCCTGCAGGGAGCCCGATGTGGAACTCGATCTTAAGACCCTGGGATGACGACCTGAGCCCAAGCCAGATGCTCAACCACTGAGCCACCTAGGTGTCCCTAGGGGATTTTGAAAACCAGTTCAGGCCACTGCCTTGAGGTTCCCAAGGCTCCTAGGCTGAAACCCAAAATCATCTGGGTGCAACCAACATCCCCAGGCTGTAGGTGGCAGCCGGGCTGACCTAGGATGTTCTCCTCTCAACCTTCCCTCTCCTCCTCTCCTCTCCAGTGCCCTGTGCCCGGTATCCTAAACTCCGGAGGTGAAGGAGGAGGGAAAATGCCTGGGGATTTAATCCAGTTCTCTCCAGCCTCCTGCACCCGCAGCCTCTCAGCTACCCTGGCCCCACACAACCACCACCTCCTGCCTGCACAATCCTGATAACGTCCTTGCTGGACTCTCAGCTTCACCATTAAAACTAACTATAGTAGAGTTTTTAATATAAAAAATTTCAAGAGTAGAGAGAATCACGGCGCCTGGCTGGCTTGGTGAAGCATGCAACTCTTGATCTCAGGGTCATGAGTTCGAGCGTCACATTGGGTGTAGCACTTACTTATTAAAAAAAAAAAAGAAAGAAAGAAAAACAGAAATAGAGAAAATAGAATAATGAAGCCAATTTCAACAATGATTCGCGCATCAGCTCGCGGCCAAACCTTGTTTTACCCTCTCCTTAGCCCCCTGGAGTTTGTAATTCCTCCTCCCTGGATTTTTTCTTTTATTTTGGACATTTTCACGCTCAGGATAATCTGACTTTTCATCAGCGCCCCCTCCCCCCATGTATTGTTTATTGTGGCAGAAACTTTATTCCAAGATTCCTTCGGGGATTTGCTTTTGAATCCAAAGTCTTGCTACTCAAAACCAGTTCAGAGCCATTGGGGGAAAAAAAAACAGCCTCTTTTGCGAATCTTGCAAATCAAAAGCCTTGGCTTTCAAGATTATTATCTCTGCCATGAATTTCAAAAGCCTGTTTAGGAACTGGTGAAAGCCAAGAATTTGGCTCCTTGGCGCTTTCTTTTTTTGAATTGGTTTGGGTCAAGCCTCTCCAAGGGGTGTGTATCCAGAATGATCCAGGCCTCAACCTCAATGCTGGGTTTTGTGGAGAGAGGGGTCACAGGATTTCTTTTAAAAAGAGAACAAACATAGCATTGCTGCATGTGCAGAAAAATGCTCCTCGTTGCTATTTTTGTTGTTGTTAGAGTAATTTTAGTGAATTTAAATGATTTCTCAGAATGCTCACAGATGTGATGTCCATTCCCTCGTTTTCCCTTATGATTTTAAGCTCTTCAACTACAATTTCTCCTCATTTAAACTTTCATGAAAAACCAAACTCTCAACTCTGGAGCAGTTACCTTCTGTTGAGTTAAGGCACCATCCTAGGTATTTCTGGAGAGTGGCTTCCCAGGGCTGTACCAGGACGCACTTGCAAACCAGCGGCCTGGCTATCACCTAAAGCCCCGTGTCATTTGAAAGCCTGATGCTTAGGGCGCCTGGGTGGCTCCGTGGTTGAGCATCTACCTTTGGCTCAGGTCATGATCCTAGGATCCCAGGATAGAGTCCTGCATTGGGCTCCCCACAGGGAGCCTGCATTTCCCTCTGTATCTCTGCCTCTCTCTGTACCTCTCTCTAGTAAGTAAATAAGATCTTTAAAAAGGAAAGAAAAGAAAAGTCTGATGCTCCTGCTTTGCCTCACATCATCTGACCTCCTGTCATAAGAGCTGGCATTAATGTTGAAGTTTATCATCTGTTTAAAAAAAAAGAAAAGTAAGATTTTTCTTTCCAGGCAAATCCACTGAAATTCCCCAATGTTTTCCAACACCAAAAGTCTCCCAGAATCAGGACTTAAACAGGATAATTCAGGTTCCGACACGATACATAGTGTCGGGGAAGGAAGGATGGTTAGTGGTGAAAGCCACTTACTGAGAATAGAATCCCTGGTGTTTATCCTCAGCTCAGCCAACAGCTTCCCTGGTGACCCCACATGCCACAGCGGGGCTCTCTTTCCAAACGGGCAGTTTTCCTGATGACAAAATCGGAATAGCCTGATGTCCTTATAGCTAGAGTCAAAAATCCTTGAATTTTTTTTTTTAGGTGGCCCAAATTATCATGATTGGGTGTGATTTTTTTTTTTAACAAACTTTTAGAAGAGTTTATTATTTTGGTTTTTTTTAAGACTTTATTTTTTATTTATTCATGAGAGACACAGAGAGAGAGGCAGAGACACAGGCAGAGGGAGAAGCAGGCTCCCTGCGGGGAGCCCGATGTGGGACTCGATCCCAGGACCCTGGAATCAGGACCTGAGCCAAAGGCAGATGCTCAACCACTGAGCCACCCAGGTGCCCCAGAATAGTTTTCTTAAAAAAAAGATTTTATTTATTTATTTATTTATTTATTTATTTATTAGAGAGTGACAGAGCATGAGCAGGAGGCAGGACAGAGGAAGAAGCAGACTCCATGCCGTGAGGCTCAATCTGGGACCCCAGGATCATGACCTGAGCTGAAGGCAGACGTTTAACTGACTGAGTCACCCGGGCGCCCCTATTATTATGATTTCTCACTGTTTCTGTGAGCTTCAGTCCTCTGGTAGATGCAATGTCTGTCAGGTTTCTCCACTCTAAAGTGTCTGATTTGAATAGACAGTTGCATCAATTGCCTCTTCCCTTTGGCCACGTGGTTATAAATGTAATGCTAGTTTTTGTGACATAGATCTATTCAAAGGAAGGCTAGTTTTAACACACTTGATTTCGATTCACACTTTAAAAATGTGGGGGATGGGGCACCTGGCTGGTTTGGAGGAGCATACCACTCTTAATCTCAGGGTCATGAGTTCGAGCCCCACATTGTAGATTACTTAAAAATAAATAAATACGCCTAAATTTTTTTATTGATTTGTTTTTTTAAGTTTTATTTACTTATTTATTTTTAGTAACCTTTAAACCCAACATGGGGCTTGAACTCATAACCCTGAGATCAAGAGTCACACATTCCACAGACTAAGACAGTCAGGCATCCCTGGGTTCACACTTTAAATAAAGACCTTTTATTTTTTTCAGATAGAAGACATTGAGTTGCGTTAAAAGTATCACACTGAAGCAATTTGCACAGATTTTTATTTATTATTATTTTAAAGATTTTATTTATTCATGAGACACACAGAGAGAGGTAGAGACACAGGCAGAGGGAGAAGCAGGCTTCTTGTGGGAGATTTTACACAGATTTTAAACAAATATTTCATATCCGCTGTTGGTGAGTATATAGAGAAACAGGCATTTCACTCGCTGTCCAGGGTGAGAGTGGAGATGGAGAGGGCATTCAGCAATTCACCTGCAAAGGCTTGAAATATGCCACTCTAACCCTTTGATTCTATGTTTAGAAATTTATATGAAGAAAATAAATATGTATGCAAAGCTTTGGTCAACAGAAAACCCAACCTAGCTCATTGCAATATTATTTGTAGTAACCAAAAACTGGAAATAAGCTCTGTGCCCCAAATAAGAAATTAGCTTTCTTTCTTTCTTTCTTTCTTTCTTTCTTTCTTTCTTTCTTTCTTTCTTTCTTTCTTTCTTTCTTTCTTTCTTTCTTTCTTTCTTTCTTTCTTTCTTTCTTTCTTTCTTCTTTCTTTCTTTCTTTCTTTCTTTCTTTCTTTCTTTCTTTCTTTCTCTCTCTCTCTCTCTTTATTTCTTTCTCTCTTTTCTTTCAAAATTAGCTTTAAAATTGATGACACGGGCACCTGCATGGCTCAGTCAGTTAAGCGGCCAGCTCAGGGTTTCAGCTCAGGTCATAATCTCCAGGTCTTAGGATGGAGCCCCGCGTGGGCTCCGTGCTCAGAAGGAGTCTGCTTGAGAGTCTCTCTTCCTCCCTCTGTACTCCTCTCCCTGTGCACTCTCTTTCTCTCAAATAAATAATAAATCTTTAAAAAAATACAAACCTCATTAGGGAGTTATTGGGATCAAATAAGTGAATACCAAGGCCTTGCCATAAATATTAAAACATGTGGAATCGGGCAGCCCCAGTGGCCCAGCGGTTTAAAGCCGCCTTCGGCCTGGGGTGTGATCTTGGAGACCCGGGATCAAGTCCCATGTCGGACTCCCTGCATGGAGCCTGCTTCTCCCTCTGCCTGTGTCTCTGCCCCTCTCTCTCTGTGTCTGTCATGAATAAATAAATAAAATAAAATAAAAATAAAACATGTGGAACCATATGTATGGCAGGGGGACCCTTATGAGAAAGGTTATTATTGACATTAACTTGTTCTTGGCCACATGGAGATATCCATCCCGGTCCTCTTGTGTGAGAGGGGTCATATGACTAGCTCTGGCCAACAGATTATAATCAGAAGTGATGTGTCACTTCCTATCTGAGGCAGCAAAAAGCCTCTGCAAGAGTCTCCGGGCTTCATCTTCCCCTTTGTGGAGGGCGGGGTCACAAGACAGAAGCCGCCTACATCCCTGAGTCACAGAGCATCAACCTGTGGAGGGGAGCAGCTGTGGATTGTTGCTCGGACCCAGAGTAAGCTGTGCCTGGGCCAGAGACAAACTTTTGTGGGGTTAGCTCATTAGATGTTTTTATTGTTGTTTGGTCATCGACAACAGCATAACTTATCCCATTATAACATAACTGAGTGCTTCCAGACAATAACCCAGACCATGTATTTGGACAATACAGGGCACTGCCGCTCATATCCTTTGTCCCACCACTCATGTTGGCGGATTTTTTTTAAGACTTTTTATTTATTTGACAGAGAGGGAGAGACAGAGAGAGACAGAGAGAGAGAGAGAGAGCACAAGCAAGGGGAGTAGCAGAGGGAGAGGGAGAAGCAGACTCTTTGCTGAACAAGAAGCCCAAAGTGGGGCTCGATTCCAGGACCCTAGGATCATGACCTGAGCCAAAGGCAGGCACTAACCGACTGAGCCACCCAGGCACCCCTAATTTTTTTTTAAATGAAATATAACTGGCGTTTGACATATAACAGTGTATTAGATTCAGGTGCATGACATGATAATTGAATATTTGTATGTGTTGTTAAATAATCACCACAGTAAATTTAGTTAACATCCATCACCACATTTTTTTCCCTCATGAATAGAACTTTTAAGATTTACTCTTTCAGGGATCCCTGGGTGGCGCAGCGGTTTGGTGCCTGCCTTTGGCCCCGGGCGCCATCCTGGAGACCCGGGATCAAGTCCCGCATCGGGCTCCCGGTGCATGGAGCCTGCTTCTCCCTCTGCCTGTGTCTCTGCCTCTCTGTGTGACTATTATAAAAAAAAAAAAAAAAAAAGATTTACTCTTTCAGCAACTGTCAAACGTACAATACAGTATTATTAACTATACTCCCCGTGCTATACAAGGGGAGTTGTTGTTTTTTTTTTAAGATATTATTTTTAAGTAATTTCTGCACCCAAAGTGGGGCTCCAATTGCACGACTCTGAGATCAAATGTCGCAAGCTTTACCGACTGAGCCGGCCAGGTCTCCCAAGTGCTTTTTTTTAAAGAAGGAAGGAAAATGTCCTTGTGAGGTGCTCCTGGGTGGCTCAGTAGATTAAGTGTCTGCCTTCGGCTTGGGCCATGATCTCAGGGTCCTAGAATTGAGCCCCACATCGGGCTCTCTGCTCAGGGGGGACCCTGCTTCTCCCTCTCCCTACACCCCCCCCCGTCCTCGCTTGTGCACTCTTTCAAATAAATAAATAAAATCTTTTTAAAACAAAAAGAAAGAAAGAGAGAAAGAAAGAAAAAGAAAGAAGAAAGAAAGAAAAAAAGAAAGAAAGGATTCTAAAAAAAAAAAGAAAAAAAAAAAAAGGATTCTGACTTGCCAGGCCATGGTTAACGTTCCCTCATTTGGGTGGAACCAGAGAATTTGCACATTTGCACCTGTTCCTTGTGGTGGGCAGCCTCTGAGGGGGTCCCCCAAAGATCCATGCCCTTGTGTAATCGCTTTCCTATGGTGTGGGTTGGATCCACTGACTTGCCTCCAATGAATAGAATACAGCAGAAGTGATGGATGTCACCTCCAAGAGTAGGTTATGAAAAACTGTCACTTCTGTCTTGGGCACTGTCTTTCTCTCTCTCTCTTCCTCTGCTGAAAGAAACCAGCTGCCAGGTCCAGAGCTGCTCCGAGGAGACTTAATTAACATGACTATCACCCAAACTGTTTCCTTTCCCAAAGGGGATTACAATAGAATCCCCTTGTAATCCCTCCTTCTGGTCCTTCTCTGGCTTTCCCCTCACCCCCGAGCAACCTTTGGTCTGTTTTCTGTGACTATAGATAAGTTTGCATTTTCTGTAAAGGGCATGAATCATAAAGCACAGACTCTTTTTTTATCTGGCTTCTTCCACTCAGCATAATTATTTTGAGACTCATCCATGTTGTGCCGTGTACTGAGGGCTCATCCCTTCTCATTGCTTCACAGCAGCCCGCTCTATGGCTGGACTTTTTATGGTCTGTTTATCCTTCCACCTGTTGAGGGACACTTGGGTTGCTCCTAGTTTTTGCCTGTTGCAAACAGGGGGGGGATATGAACTTGTATGTATAGCGTGGACATAGGCTTTTTTTTTTTTTAAGATTTATTGATTTATTTATTTGACAGAGAGTGAGAGAGCACAAGCGAGGGAGCAGCGGAGGGAGAGAGAGAAGCAGGCTTCTCACTGAGCAGGAAGCACTGATGATGCTGGGCTCCATCCCAGGACCCACCCCCCAATCAGAACCTGAACCTAAGGCAAATGCTTAACTGACTGAGCCACCCAGACACCCCAGGCTTTCTTTTTACTTTGGTAAATACCTAGGAGTGGGATGGTGCGGGTCTTATCATAAGTATATATTGAATTTTATCCTATTTTTTGAAGTTTACTTATTTATTTTATTTATTTATTTTAAAAAATATTTTATTTATTCATGAGACACACAGAAGCTAGAGACATAGGCAGGCTCCCTGCACGGAGCCTGAAGCGGGACTCGATCCCAGAACTCTGGAATCATGCCCTAGGTCAAAGGTAGGTGCTCAACTGCTGAGCCACCCAGGCAGCCCCTATCTATTTATTTTAAAAGTAACCTCTATATGAGTAGAGAGGACTTAGATCTCAAATTCATGACCCCGAGATCAAGAGTCGGATGCTCTACCAACAGAGCCAGCCAGGCAGTGCCCTCATATGTTGAATTTTAAAAGAAACTCTTGGCTTATTTTTCAAAGTGACTGTACCATTTTACAGTCCCACGAGCACTCTATAGGATGTTTAACGACCCTGGCAGCAACCCAGTAAATACCAGAGGTCCCAGTCACTGTGACACCTGACTCCCACCAACCCTCTTTCCAGATGCTCCTTGGAATGAGGCCATACCGCCACATTTGAGAACTGCTAGACCAGAGGCATTTTAGTTCCAGTGGTAGGAACCCCCATTTGTGAACAATGGAAGAAAGCTTGTGAACCCCTATTTCTGAATGGAGTTCATACCTCAAAGCCTGAAACACAAGATGGTGGCAAGAGCAGGAGATATCCGCTAGGGGGTACATCTTGGCTTGACTTTGCATTTTGTGGTTCTTTGGGTTCTGAAAAGACCCAACTGCTCTTTTTTTTTTTTTTTTAAGATTTTATTTATTTATCCATGAGAGACCTACAGAGAGAGAGGCAGAGACACAGGCAGAGGGAGAAGCAGGCTCCATGCAGGGAGCCCGATGCGGGACTCGATCCCAGGACCCTGGGATCATGACCTGAGCCAAAGGCAGATGCTCAACCGCTTAGCCACCCAGGTGCCCCACCAACTGGTCTTTATTTAGAGAACCAGCGTTTATGTGTACTGGAGAAACCACGTGGTGGTTGGAACTTAAGAGTCAGGACCCATTTGCTTTCTATTCTTAACTTTCTCTCTGGCCCTGGAGCCTCCCAGAGCCTCCCTGGGGTAAAAATAAGTGTTGTTCGGTAATCCTGAGCTGAAAGGTGGTACTTAAGTCAAAAGTACACCTGAACTCAGCTAATTTGCTCTAATCACCCATACCAGCCAAAGATGGGGTACATCATTATGATGCAACATCATTATGATGCAACCACAACCACGCATTGCAGTACAAAGCCATCAAATTCTATTGTGATTTCTAAGAAAACCCTTCATTGCAGGCCCCCTATCAAACTGGATTGTGCATCAGAATCCCCCGGAGGGCTCGTTAAAGCACAGACTGCCTGGCCCCACCCGAGAGATTCTGATTTCAGCAGCCTGGAGAGATGCCTGAGAATCTACATTTCTAACAAGTTCCCAGTTGGCACAGCTGCTACCAGAGCCACTCTCTGAGACCAGCTTCCTTGTTGGAAGCTTTTATTTGTCAATGGAAAGTCCAGCTAAGGCAGTGATCTTCAACTGAGGTGATTTTGCCACACCGGGGGACAAAAATCTGGAGATATTTGTGATTGCCCTAACTGGCATAGTAGGGCTGTGCTACTGGCATCTGGTGGGAGAAAGCCAGGGATGCTGGTCAACATCAGTGCATGAGACACCCCCCCACAAGAATTATTTGACCCAGAATATCAACAGTGCCCAGGCTGAGAAGCTCTGAACTGTCGAGGAATGCATAAAGAAATTAGAAGATTATTATTATAAGGATTAAATATTATGCAGCCATTAGGGAGAATGCTCCTTAGACCTTTTTAAAATTTGGGCAACTGGGGCGCCTGGGTTGCTCAGCAGTTGAGTGTCTGCCTTTGGCTCAGGGCATGATCCTGGAGTTGCAGGATCGAGTCCCACATCGGGTTCCCCATGGGGAGCCTACTTCTCCCTCTACCTATGTCTCTGCCTCTCTCTCTCTCTGTGTTTCTCTCATGAATGAATAAATAAAATCTTAAAAAAATAAAATAAAATTTGGGCAACTGATTATGATATGTGGGGGGAGATAAAAGGAGTACAACTCAACGTATCAGTGGTTTTGTTCATTTTCTTCATACCATATTGCTTCCTAGAATTTTCTCATATATGTGTTTAGTTATATATCATCTATGTCCATTTACTAGGACAGAAGCTCCTGGTGTACTTTAGCAGAGGGTTAACTAGTTGGGATACATGACTGGGGAAACTCCATGTCATGTAAGTAAAATCAGCTATGTGCTGGTAGGCTGTTAATAACTGACTCCCTGAAAAGAAAATCTCCCATTTGTCACATTTGCTGATTTTCAGGGTGTAAACATGCCCACTGTGGCTACCTCATGATGTTACCGGGGGACGAGCTGGATAGATGGATACAACTGGATTGCTAAACCCTGAGGAGCCAGCTCTAGCAAAACACTGGAAATAATTACATGAATATAAAAGACTGGAAGGAAAAATGCCAAAGGGCTAATGGTAGTGCCCTGTGATCATGCATATATTAAAAACCAAGAAGCTCCAGCTTGATAGGAAATGAATTTGAGGGGATGGCTCCTGGGCTGGGGTTATGTCCTTTGAGGAGGAATAAATAGAATAACCCAGCCATTAATATGACTCAGCTCCCAGTTTCTGGTCTCCACCCAAATTCTAAATTTGTGATTGAGAGAATCAGTTGACATAATCTTCTGTCAATTTTGGCCGGAGGTGGGGGTGGAGGGAGGATGCATATAAATATTCGGGGCGGGATCCCTGGGTGGTGCAGCGGTTTGGCGCCTGCCTTTGGCCCGGGGCGCGATCCTGGAGACCCGGGATCGAGTCCCGCATCGGGCTCCCGGTGCATGGGGCCTGCTTCTCCCTCTGCCTGTGTCTCTGCCTCTCTCTCTCTCTCTGTGTGTGTGTGACTATCATAAGTTAAAAAAAAAAAATTCGGGGCATGGGAGGGCCCCACATGGGTACAGATGAAATTTGGGTATAGTAGAAAATCATGGGGTCGGGGAGACTCTGCTATGAACTGGCTGGTCAGGGAGGGCTGCTCAGAGGAGGTGACAAGTTACCGGATAGAGACTGGGACTGTGTCATGAGAACAGCCAGTGAGGACCTTCCCACTTATCATGTGGCAAGTGCCTCCGGAGCCCCGGCACCGCTGGGAACTTGTTAGAAACTCACCCACTCAAGGCCCACGCCAGCTGCACACAACCAGACTCTGTACTGGGACGAGATCGCACAGGGAGCTGCATGAGAATCTGGGAGCTGCGGATTGAATTTGAGAGGCTGACTTCCTGTTTCAGGATGCTGGCTGTGGCTGGACTGCGTAGACATCTGGCCCCAGAGAGAAGCTGGTTCTCTCCTGACACCCCTGTGGCCAACCTGAACCTTTGTTTCTGTCTTCAGAGCTGTGCTGTTTTGAAACAGATTTTAGGAGGGGCGCCTGGATGGCTCAGTGGTTGAGCATCTGCCTTGGGCTCAGGATGTGATCCTGGGGTCCCTGCGGGGAGCCTGCCTCTCTGTGTCTCTCATGAATGAATAAATAAAATCTTTAAAAAAAAAACAAACAAACAGATTTTAGGGAAAACCAAGGAATCACCTAGCACACAGAAGCTGGAGGCCTGAGAAACAGTCCATCACAAGGCTCCTTTCATGGTGACATCGTCACTGAGCCAAAGCATGCCTCCAGCCCAAGCCCCGGGCACCACCTGCCAAGCTGCAGCAAGTCGGGCAGGCCATGGGCAGTGTTTCTGAAAATGCATTTAATTGCCTATGATTCACTCTTCAGATAGAAGTCAGAAGGACAGATTATTCTTAACCTGACTACTATGTTATAATTGGCAGCAATTTGCAGCTACAGTTTTAGGCTGAGGATCGGCCTTGCATGGAGTATGCTGTTGTTATGGGGAAACGTTTCATAAAAAGTGGGGAAGAGCAAAGAGAAAGCCCAAACAGCAACCTCAGATTGCCCCCCAACTACAGAATGCTGCCTTTATGCAGCACGGGGCAGATTACCATGAGTTTTACCTGCTGTAACGAGTAATGAATTGTGTTTCGCTGTTGGTGCGGAGACTTAGCTACAGCAGCAGCTTATGTAAACTAGAAGGTTTTTCCTCCACTTACAAAAAAAAAAGTTTAGAGGTAGTCTGAGGACATCCACAAATGCATCAGACTTCCTCCTTTTTGTTCCACCATTCACCGCATGTGGCTTCCTTCCTTAAGGTTACCTCATGGCCATAGATGGCTGCTGCAGCCCTGGCCATCTTGTCCAAGTTCCAGGCCCAGGAAGGAGGAAGTAGCAAGAGCAAGAGACCAAGCTAAGTCACTTCCTTCTAAATAGCTTTCCTGGAAGCCCCACCCAATGACTTCCTCTTATTATTTCATCATCCTCCCTTCGTTGCAAAGAGGGCTGGGAAATGTAGTCCTCGAGCTGGGCACACTGCCCACTGGAATACAATTTAGGCTCTGTTAGCAAAAATCCAACTGTGGAATGCATATTGGGAAGGGCGCTAGCCAGCTCTGTTTATATTCTCCAATTCTGTGCTCAATTTTGAGAGACCCTTTAGAGAATCCACCATTTCCCCCACGAGGCCTGTGATTCTCTGGCACTTTTTCTGTGTCACGGACAACACAGTAGCAGTATTTTCTACTGCTTTTTAAGACAGGGGGAATTTGCCTTGCCCAAGGTAAGTGGCATTTTTTTTTAAAGATTTTATTCATTTATTCATGAAAGACACACACACACAGAGAGAGAGAGAGAGAGAGAGAGAGAGAGAGAGGCAGAGACACAGGCAGAGGGAGAAGCAGGCTCCATGTGGGGATCCTGACATGGGACTCGATCCTGCGTCTCCAGGATCACGCCCTGGGCCAAAGGCAGCGCTAAACCGCTGAGCCAACCGGGCTGCCCATGTAAACTGCATTTTTATAGCAAGGCAGGGAGAATGTAGAAGTCTTCCAATTTTTGTGAAAAATCTCCTTCTTCAAAATGTAACTTTGTTTTCTGTGTTTCTGTTGAAAAGAGTTTTGGGAGAAACATGTCCCTTCTATTCACTGAGGGAGGTGAGTTGCGACCAGATTTGATCATTAGCTTGTCCATCCTGCCCCAGGAAAGGTAGAAATGGGGATCAGAGCACATCTCTTCCACTCTCAGTTCTCCACCTCCCAGAACAGCAGATGGTTGTTTTCTATGCATGCGGATTATGAGATGGGAGTGGAGTGGGTCCACCCTCATCTCCAGAAAGCCACGCTGCCTTCGGAGTCTTCTGAGGGAGACAGGGACAGTCAAAGAAAGCATCTCACCCTCAGCGGGGAGCTGAACGCAGCATTGGGGGCAAATTTATATGTCAACATTGGTCTCAAACTTGAACAGGTATCATATATTAAAACACACAAAAACATCACTCTTGAATAATTCCTTTTTTTTTTTTTTTTTAATTTTGTGTATTTATTCATGAGAGACACACAGACAGAGGCAGAGATATAAGCAGAGGGAGAAGCAGGCTCCATGCAGGGAGCCTGATGCCGGACTCAATCCCAGGACTCCAGGATCAGGCCCTGAGCTGAAGGCAGATGCTCAACCACTGAGCCACCCAAGGGTCAAATGTTAATTCCTTTTTTCTTTTTTTAAATATTGCTCTTGTATAAATGCATATGTTGTTAAGCGTCAAATAAAAGATGTTTGATTTTATCTTGTTATTTTTATTGGCCTTTTGTGCTCACAGTGTTGTCTTTTCTCATGGCTTTTGACTCATACCATTGAGTTTAACTTTGACCTTTCCTGGCAACAATTAATCTACAGGGCTTATTTGTACTGCCTACTGTGATGAATGCCTGCATTCTATATCATGAGAAGCTGTTGGTATCACGCACTCTCTCAACATTTCTGTGCGGTAGTCCAGTAGGGGAGGCAAAAAAATGGGCTGCCATTTCAGTTTTAATTCATTTATTGTTAACAAATAGTCTTGGGAGTGTGGAAAGCCTTCCTAGGCCTGATGCAAAACTCAGAAGCTATAAAGTCAAAGATTTAATCATTTAAAAAATTTCCAAGGCAAGGAAATGGGAAAAGGATAGATAAAATAAAAAACAGATGACAGAGGCACCTGGGTGGCTCAGTAGTTGAGTGTTTGCCTTCAGCTCAGGGCCTGATCCCGGAGTCCTGGGATCGAGTCCCGCATCGGGCTCCCTGCATGGAGCCTGCCTCTCCTTCTGCCTGTGTCTCTGCCTCTCTCTCTCTGTGTCTCTCATGAATAAATAAATAAAACCTTAAAACAAAAAAACAGCCAATGACAACCTGGGAAACTGGACCGATCAAAGTATAACCCTAAGGAGATACCTTTTTTTTTTTCTCATTTGATCAGCAAAGTGCAAAGGTTTTTGTTTTTTTTTTTTTAAATACTATTAACAAAACTATGGAAAAAGAGCACCCTCATGTACTTCTTGTCAGAAGGGCATTTTCTAAGTCTTATATAAGATTTTTAATTCTTAATACCTTTGACTGAAAAATACTATTTCTAAGGGTACAGATTTGCATATGCACACACATACACATACATGCAAGGATGTTCAGTGCAGCACATTTATATGAGGAGGTTCATTACAGCGTTATTTATAATCACCAAGGACTGGTTACACCCTAAATTTCTATCAACAGGGCATCTATTAAATACTTAATCAGCGCAATGAAATATTTTACAGTATTTTTTTAAAAGATTTTATTTAGGGATCCCTGGGTGGCTCAGCGGTTTAGCGCCTGCCTTTGGCCCAGGGCATGACCCTGGAGTCCCGGGATCGAGTCCCACATCGGGCTCCCTGCATGGAGCCTGCTTCTCTCTCTGCTTCTCTCTCTCTCTCTCTCATGAATAAATAAATAAAATCTTTAAAAGAAAAAAAAATAAAAGATTTTATTTATTTATTTATGAGAGACACACAGAGAGAGAGGCAGAGACACAGGTAGAGGGAGAAGCAGGCTCCATGTAGGGAGCCTGACTTGGGATTCGATCCCGGGACTCCAGGACTAAGCCCTGGGCTGAAGGCAGGGGCTACACCGCTGAGCCACCCAGGGGTCCCTATTTCACAGTATTTTAAAAGAATTTATGTACTGACATGGAACAATGTTCAAATTATGTTAAGGGAAAAAGTTTGTGATAGTACTCTAAGATGATCACCTTTTTATCCCTTAAAGGTAGACATACATGTATATAGTGAAACACACTCACAAACGTGTAGACATTTCCAAAGGCTACAAGTTATTTCTTTTTTTTTCTTAAGATTTTATTTATTTATTCATGAGAGACACAGAGAGAGAGAGAGAGACAGAGACACAGGCAGAGGGAGAAGCAGGGTCCCTGCGGGGACCCCGATATGGGACTTGATCCTGAGACTCGTGTATCACACCCTGGGCCGAAGGCAGGCACTCAACCTCTGAGCCACCCGGGTGTCCCCAAGTTATTTCTTGAGTATAGAATTGAGGAGGATCTGGGATGAAGTAGGTGACATGACTTTCACTCTTTACTGTGCAATTGGACTTTTTCAGTTGAAACACGGAGTCGTTTCATAGTACTAATAATAACAGGACCAGTGAATACAGAATACAGTGCTTTTACCAGGTGATTCTTCATCATGAGATGTATATTAAAGAAATAATTGAAGATGGGCAAAGACAAATATACAAAGATGCTGAGTACATGTACTACATGTTGTAGTTCTAGAACGCTGCAGTCAAATGCTCTTTCGTGGTGAACAGATAATACATTACGACGAACCTACCCCATGGGGTGTTATGTGACTGCTAATAAGGAGATAAGAATGGGGCACCTGGGTGGCTCAGTGGTTGAGCCTCTGCCTTCAGCCCAGGGCCTGATCCTGGAGACCCTGATCCTTGATCATCAAGCCCCACATGGCTCCCTGCATGGAGCCTGCTTCTCCCTCTGCCTACGTCTCTTCCTCTCTCTCTCTCTCTCTGTCTCTCATGAATAAATAAATAAGTAATCTTAAAAAAAAATCTTAAAAAAAATAAGGAGAAAAGGAGTGGTTTTCATTGACCTTTCTGAAACATAGGTTTGAACTTTGTGGGTTCACTTAAATGCAGATTTTTTTTCAATAAATGCAGTACTGTAAAAGTGTTTGCTCTTCCTTGTGATTTTCTTAATCACATTTTTCCCCCTCTGGTTTACTTTATTGTAAGAGTACAGCATATAGTACATAGAATGTACACAATCTGTGTTAATCACCTGTGTACTTATGGATAAGGCTTCTAGTCAACAGGAGACTATTAGTGGTTAAGTTTGGGGGTTGTCAAAAGTCACACATAGATTTTTGACCGTGCACGGGGTCATACCCTTAACTTCTGCATTGTTCAAGGGTCACCTGTGTATTGTTGAAATAGAAAAGATGTCTGAGATAGATCATAAAATGGAAAATAAAAGCTCAGTTTCATAACGAGCTGGGTAACATATCTTTTAATGTTTAAAAGTGTTTAGGTGGGGCACCTGGGTGGCTCAGTCGGTTGGGTGTCCGACTCTTGATTTTGGCTGGGGTCATGATCTCGGGGTCCTGGGATCCACCTGTGTTGGGCTCCATGCTCAGTGGGGAGTGTGCTTGAGGATTCTCTCTCTCCCTCTCTGTCTGTTTTCCCCCCTACAGGTGTTAGCTCTTTCTCTCAAATAAATACATTTTTAACAACAACAACAACAAAAGAAATAAAAATATTTACATACACATACTAAAAATCTGGAAGGATGTTAAAAACGAAAGTACAGAGGCCCCTGGCTGGCTCAGTTGGTGGAGCACACGACTCCTGATCTCGAGGTCATGAGTTCCAGACCTACATTGGGTATGGAGCCTCCTTAAAATAAAAAATAAAAAAAAATAAAAAAAAAAAAGGGAAGAAGAAAGTATACATTAACGCACATTTTCTTGAGTCTTCAAACGCTACTACTTTAAATGGATTGAAGTGAAGTTTCCAGAGCTTTGCTGAGAGACGTCATATGCCCTGTGGTTTGTCCAGACCTCCCCATTCCAAGGTTGGAGGCTAACCTAGGAGCGCTTTCTCAGGCCCCTAGGGTGCTAGTCTTTATTGAATAATTTTGTGGACTGATATAGCACTCAGCCTTTTTCTCATTTAGTCTCATTTAATCCTGAAAGCAAACCTGAGGACTTTCTATTACCAACTTCATTTATGATGCTCAAAGAGTCTCAATAAATTTGCCCAAGATCACTCAGATAGGAAGCGCTTATAAAATTTACAAAGCCAAGCTAGGTGGTACTCTCTCACCAACAGTAAGAAAGAAAACGTGGTTCACGTCAAGCCAGATTAGGGGTGCCTGGGTGGCTCAGTGGTTGAGCGTCTGCCTTTGGCTCAGGGTGTGATCCCGGGGTCCTGAGATCGAGTCCCCGCATCATGCTCCCTGCAGGGAGCCTGCTTCTCCCTCTGCCTGTGTCTCTGCCTCTCTCTGTCTGTGTCTCATGAGTAAATAAATAAAATCCTTAAAAATAAACACCAGAAATTAAAAAAAAAAGTCAAGCTGGATTATTCCTGGTTCTTTAAGCCTTTTTCCACCTCTTAGCTCTGAATCCACGTGTCCTTCTGCTTGGAGGGGCCTCTCCCTTCCAGGAGTCTTGTCTGTGCACCATGGCCTAGCAAAAATGCTTCCTACCTCAGGAAGCCCTCCATGATTCCTTCCACTGGGAAGTATCCTTTCATACTCCTTATGATTCTTACTTTCTGCCCTCATGGCATTTAGGTACATGCTACTTTTCACAGTGGCCCCTGATATGCCTCATTCCACAGCTCCTGCAGGTTGAGCACCCACCAGGTATTGATGCGTAATAATGTGTCTTAGGTTTTATAAAGGGCAGTTTAGAATGAAAGTGACCAGTAGCCTGGTGTCCAGTCATTTCTCTGTCTGTGTGTGTTTCTTTTTTTTTTTTTTTTTTTTAAAGATTTTATTTATTCATGATAGTCACACAGAGAGAGACAAAGAGGCAAAGACACAGGCAGAGGGAGAAGCAGGCTCCATGCAGGGAGCCCGACATGGGATTCGATCCCAGGTCTCCAGGATCGCGCCCCGGGCCAAAGGCAGGCACCAAACCGCTGTGCTACCCAGGGATCCCATGTGTGTGTGTTTCTTATGGTGGGGGAGAGATGGGGAGAGGGAGGGAGGGAGGAGAGAGACTCATTTCAGACCTTGGCAGGTCTCAGAAAAATCTCTATGGATATACATTCAGATTAAACCTCCTTTAAAAAAATTTGTTTTATTTACCTATTTGAGAGAGAAAGAACGAGAGAGAGAGCTGCAGAGGGAGAGGGAGAAGCAGGTTCCCCGCGGATCAGGGACCCAGACCCAGGGCTGGATCCCTGGACTCCCGCATCATGCTTAACCAGCTAAGCCACCTGGGTGCGTCCCCCACCTTTTTTGCCATGAAAGTAACAGATTTTCAGATGTTTTTCTATTGCAATCATTATTGGAAAAAAATTTCTTTTCATAAGTAGAATCAGCAGGTGATGCTTTTGCAGCGCTCGTACAAAACTGCAAACTCCCAGGCTGTGTGCTTGATACCGGATGGACAAAGTGCACTGTCTGCGCTCCCCTCTGGTTGCCCGAAGAACTTGGGGTTCCCCCATCACCCCTCCTTTTGCCTGGCATGTCCTTTCGGCGGTGGCCTCCAACCAACCGCCTGTCTTCCTAAACCCTACGTGTGCATCTTTTGAAGAAGACTGCCAAGATCCTGCCCTCGGAGAAGTTTCTTTTCGGTGACAAGGGACCCGTAAGTAAACGTGCCGACAGGGAGTCATTTCAGGTGGTGACACGGGGTTGCGAAGAGATACAAGCAGGCAGCAGGGGTGCGGAAGGCTCTGCTTTAACAAAGCCGGCGTGACGACGGCTGTGCGCTTGCAGGACACCTGAGCAGAGCCGGAGAACGGAAGGGGAGGAAGATTCCGGGGAGAGAGAGCGACAGCCGGGAGTGCAAAGGCCCTGAGGCCGAGAAGGGGTCGGTGTCGGCGCTGGGAAGGAGGCGGCCCCGCCCCGCCCCGCCCCGCCCCGCCCCGCCCCGCGGGGGGCAGCGCCTCGTCCTGCACCGGGGCCGGCCGTGCTGGGTCACCGCCCGCGGGCGTGGCCGCCTCCCCGGGGCCCCGAGCCGCCGCGGGCCGGCTAGCGGGAGGCGGGAGGCGGGGGCCGGCGCGGGAGGCAGGCGGCAGCACGCGGCCCCGGGGAGCGCTCCCGGGACGCCCATCCGGGAGAGCGGGCGCTGCCTCCTGCCTCGGCGCCCCGAGGGGCTGCGGCAGGCGGACTGGCGCCCCCGACGCCGGGTCGCGGCCCCCGGGCCCGGGAAGCGCCCGAAAAGCCCTCGCGGGGCGCGGTCCCCGGTCCCCGGTCCCCGGGCCAGGTCACGTGGCCCCCGACTCGGGGCCCCGCGGTGGGGGGCGGCAAGCGAGTGCGCATGCGTACCGCTCGTCCCCCGCCCCTCCCCCCTGCCCCCGTCGGCTCGGACGCAACCACCGTCAGCCCCGCCTCCTCTTCCATCCTTCCTGACACACACTCCGTCCCCCCGCCCATTGGTTACGTCAGGCAGACAGGCCGGCGGGCCAATCGCGGCGCGGCGTCGCGAGACCGGCACGCGGAACCGGTGCCATCGGACCAATGAGGGCCCTCGGAGCGGGCGCGCCCCAATCGGGCGGGGGAGCCGAGGCCGGTGGGCGGTGCTTCCCCAGTCAGCATGTGGGCGGGGGAGGGCGGGGACCAGCAGCCGCAGAGGCGTCGACGGCGGCGGCGACGACGACGCTCCTCAGTCTCCGGGGTGGGCTCGGCGGCGCAGGCCGGGCTGCGCGGCGGGTCGGCGGGCGGCGGCGGCGGCCCGAGCGGGGGCCGCGGCGCCATGGGCGGGCGGTAGACGGGCTCGGGGCGGCGGCGACCTTCGGCGGGGCCCGGGGGCGGGGAGGCCCGGGGCGGGGGCCGTCCCGGACAGCGCGGGGCCGCGGGGCGGGGCTCGCAGGCCGTCGGGGTGCAGGAGGCCCGGGCCGCCGCGAGGAGCCGCCGCTGGGCCCCGCCGCCGGGCCGCTCGACGACGACGCTCCCGCGGGCGCCCCGCCTGAGGAGGACGCGGCGGCGGCGGCGGCGAGGCCGCGGGAGGCCGCGGAGGATGGAGGAGCGGAAGGAGGAGGGCGAGGCCGAGATCCAGGAGCACGGGCCGGAGCACTGGTTCTCCAAGTGGGAGCGGCAGTGCCTGGCCGAGGCCGAGCAGGACGAGCAGCTGCCCCCCGAGCTGCAGGAGGAGGCGGCGGCCGCCGCGCAGCCCGAGCACAAGCAGCAGAAGCTGTGGCACCTCTTCCAGAACTCGGCCACCGCCGTGGCCCAGCTCTACAAAGGTGAGGCCCGCCGCCGCCATCTTGCCGCCGCCCCGCCGCCGCCGCCGCGCCGCCGCGCCGCCGCCGCCGCCGCGCCCCCGGGGCCAGCCGGCCGGCGGGGACCCCGAGCGCGGCCGCCCCTGCCGCCGGGCCGCCGCCGCGCCGCCCGCGCCGCCGCCGCCGCCGCCCCCGCCCCGGCGCCCCCTCCCCACAAGATGGCGGCCGGGGGGCGGGGCGGCGGCGCTGGCCGGGCGGCGCGGCGGCGGGGGGCGTCCCCCTCGGTGGGGCCTCTCTCGGGGTGCGCCCGCGGCTGCGGCGCGGCAGCCGGCGCCCCCGGGCCGGGAGGGCAGGGGAGGGGCCTCCGCTCACAAAATGGCGAAGGGAGGCGGCGGGGCCGGCCCATTGTGCCCGGAGCCGGCCTCGGGGCGGGGACTGACAGGGGGCGCCTCCCTCGGCGGCGGCGGCGGCGGCGGCGGGCGGGCCCGGGCCCGGGGCTGCTCCTCCGGGAGGACCCTCTTCCCGCCGCCCCTCCCCCCCCACAGACTGAGGGATCCCGAAGCCCGGGGACAAAATGGCGAAACCTAATATGGCCGTTCCGGAGTCCCTGACGCGAGTAACATCTCCGTCTCTCTGTCTCTCTGTGTGTGTCTTCTGTGTTTTCCGTGTGTGTGTGTGTGTGTGTGTGTGTCTGGCCTCCCCCCGCTCTTTCAGACCGAGTGTGTCAGCAGCCAGGACTTTCTCTCTGGGTCCCCTTCCAAAACGCGGCCACCGCCGTCACCAACCTCTACAAAGGTAAAGATCACCTTGCGGCGGCGGCGGCGGCGGGGAAGGGCGGCCGCGCCAGGGCCTGGGCCCCGCGTGCTCAGGGTGGTTGTCCCCCCGCGCGGGCCTGCGGAGCCCTGGCGGGGCGCGGTGCGCGGTGCCCGGTGCCCGCAGGGCCGTGCCGCTGGGCCGCCAGGTGCCTGCTGCTCAGCCGGGGGGTGGGGGGGCGGGGGGGGCGTTGGACCGGGTCCCCGCCTCCCGCCGGCACACTTGGCACGGGCGGGGGGGGGGGGGTGGGGGCTCCTGAAGGTGCTGCCCTGCGTGGGACCGGGCGCTCCGCCCCCAATGTCGGCAGTGCGGAGGTTGGGAAGCCCTGAGCTGAGGGGAGGAGAGGGGAGAGTGGGGGCCCCCAGGGAGCAGAGGACTTGACGTGCCACCCTCCAGCCTCCGGAGGAGAGGCGCGAGCCAGGCAGCTCAGACCAAGGCGCTTGCGTAGCGCCCAAGGGTGTCGGAAACTTAGCTGCTGGGAATAATCCGTGCGCACGTTGACATACTGCTCTTCCCCAGCAACTTCAAATATTTGCTTTCAGAACTACCGCATATCTGACCGCGTATCGTTGGCAGGAAACGTGTGATCAGAGTTTGCGTTGGTAGATTTGTGTTCTTTGGTAGTGTTTTTCTGGATCCCCTCCCTTCCCCATGGCCTGAAGATCTGTAAGTAAACGTTCCTGTTGACTGCGTGCTCTGTCAGAATTCACGGCTTTAGATTTGGGGTCTCTGTGATTTTGAAGATTTTTTCAGGATTTGGATTTGATGTTCTTTGGGGCAAGGTTTCTATGGAGAAGGGATTTTAATTCGACTCTTAATCTTAGTAAAAATGTAATTAAACACTTTTAGAGGTGGAGAAAGCTGCGCATAGCAGTAATGGACTTTGTGCGTTTCGGAATTAATCAAAACGGGTTGAAACACAGGCTGGGGAAGCAACTTGGTTCTCAGATTCTTTCTTTTGCATAAGAAAGTGCAAATGATGGCAGCATTTTATAGGGAAAGTATCCGTTATTGTGAGATGTCCTGGGTAGAATTTGCAGTTTTTTGGGACAGTAATTTGAAAACGTTCGCTGAAGCCAGTGAATAGAATGTTGGTCTTAGAGAAGGAGGAACTCAGTCTAGGCCTGCGAGAAAAGGGAAACACAGATGGTGCCCCAGTGGTCAACTCTGATTTTATGTAGCCGAGTTCCTCAAATTTTGACTCAAGCAAATTTTAACATCTGTCACTGTTTGAGGGTCTAAAGCATTATTTGGAATGGCTCTTGGTTTTATCCATAGAATTTTGAAATAGTACTTAAAACATGTTTTAAAGACGATTTCTTGGAGTATAATTTGGATACTGTGTAATCACCCTTGTAACAATCATAACTTGAATTTGACAAAAATGTGTACTGTAAAGGCAGAGCATCTACCTCCAGCTCAACCCAAGCCCCTGGCACCACTGGTCTGGTTGCCATATGTACGGTGTCCCGTTTCCATAAGGTCATGAATAGAGCCTTACGGCACAACCTTTTGTCCCTGGCTTCATCCGCTTCCCATGTTTCTGAGATTGATCCGTGGAGTTCATGCTGCGCGTGTTGATGAGCAGTTAGTTCAGTGTCCATTCTATTCTGGTCCTCTCCCCCACCCCAGTCTTTTTTTTTTTTTTTTTCTCTCATCTGAGTAGCATTCTGTTGTGTGTGTGGGGGTGCTAAATTTGTTTGTTGCAGTTGCTTTTTGCTTGAAGGGGATGGGGATGGCACCATTTTTGGTGTCTTCTGTATGCCTCTCTTTCATTAAGGCCGTACAGAAATATGAACGTGCTTCAGATTTTCTGTTGGTTTTTGGTGCTGCTATGTAGTGTCACAATGTTTCTTGACTAAAGCAGACAGTTTTGTGTAGCGCTGTGTGTAAGAAGGTGGGTTCAGAAGCTGAACTCGCAAATAATCCCAAATTGGATTGCTTGATTCGAAATTGCTTTTTATAATTCACTTTCTTTGCTCAGAAAATTTAGTGAGAGGGAACATTCATTTTTTTAAAAAATGAAAAATCACATGCTGTTCTTGTTACTGCAGGTGTGCTAGAGTGTCAGAACTGGCTTTATTTTATACACTGTTTTTGTAAAAGTAAATAGCATCCTTTTTTTATACCTGGCAGGAAAGGTAAATTGTGGTTGGTGGAATTTGGTAGTGTAGCAACATATTCTTACCTGATTGAAGGAGAGGAGATAATGCTCTGCAGATCCTCACATTCCTGTTTTTTGGGGTGAAGCCTTTGGAGAACAGAACTACAGCTGTAGGAATGATTAGATACCTTAAATAGAACCAGTACAATTAGTTAGAATGCTACTGTCACTAGTGTGTGTAGCATTAAGTAGCGGTAAATCTAAACGATTTTTCGTAGCTCCGATTAAATATTTAGATGTAATTTATAAGGGGGGAGATTTGGAGAGATCTCTTGAGGTGGGCAGTGCTTCTGTATCTTGTCTGATTAAACACTTACCTGGTAAGCTAAAAATGGCTTATTTTGCAGGCTGGGAAGAGGTTGGCACTTTTACCAGGTTCTTGGTGACTCTTAATAGGCACACATGGGAAGTTCAGAATGGAGGTAAAAAAAAAAAAAAAGCCTGGCTGATGGCCTCTTTTGATTGCTCATGGGCTTTTGAGAAATCAAATACTCGCATGGTTTGGCTGGAAGGATTCAGAGGAGAGTGAGTTGTCCCTCAGTGTGGACAGAATTCAGCAAAATGGAGTGTGTGTGGTTCCTTCTACTCCCTGTTGTAGGGCCAGACTTTGGTATGCTCTTTTGGAAAGGGGAGGAAAAAGTCTTGGTTGCTGGTTCTTGTTTCTCCCTTGATTGGGTGGTGTGTGTGTGTGTGTGTGTGTGTGTGTGTGTGTGTGTGTAGTTTTCAGTTTATGTTCTATTCCTGGCCTGGTATATTTTTTGATACGTGCAGTTGAAGAGAGGGGAAGAAGTTACTAGCCCTGGATTCATGCTTACCTGGGTAGTGGTTTGCTTTTTAAAGCCCCCTCCTTGCATTTTCCTGGGTGCCAGTTGTAGTTGCTGTCTCCTGACTCCTTAGGAAATTATTCTCCTTATTTAATGCTAACTTTTTTCTTCTTGGGATTCCTTGCTCAGAACAGAGGTTGGACTGGTGGTTGTCTTCTGGCATAAGGTTATCCTAGGAAGCCCAGTGGTCAGCCTGAGCTGGGTGGTGGTGCCGCCTTAGCTCTTTAGCAGTGTCCTTAGCCAGCACTTGAGCGGACCCCACGGGTCACTTCTCAGCACTTCCCTAATGGTTCTTTCAGGTTTCTAATGTCTTTTTCTGGTTTGACTTTTGTTTTATGCTAAGTTCCATTTCTTTGCCTCCTCGTTGTTATTTATTTATTTAATAAATTTTATTTATTCATGAGAGAGACCCAGAGAGAGGCAGAGATACAGGCAGGGGGAGAAGCAGTCTCCCTGCAGGGAGCCTGATGTGGGACTGGATCCCGGGACTCTTCCCGGGACTCTCAGGATCACGCCCTGAGCTAAAGGCAGACGCTCAACCACTGAGCCACCCAGTTGTCCCCATCTTTGCCTCCACTTTAAATTACTAATATTTGAGAACATGTTTTTGTTTTTAATTTTTTTGAGTAGCTCTACATTCAATGTGGGATTTGAACTCCTGACCCTGAGATCAAGAATCACATGCTTTGCCAACTGAACCAGCCAGACACCCCTGTGTCTACTGTTAAAATCTGCATTTGAAACCTCCGTTTCAGGCTGAGTACTACCACGTATATTGAGGGCTTTCTCTTGAGATTTGTGTGAAGAATGTTTCCGGGTCTCTTTGCGAGCATTACGTGCCCAGGGATCATCTGTACTCTGGCAGTGCTTGAAGAAGGCCAGCATTGTTAGAATGGCATCTCCTCCTAGGTTGTATGAGTTCTCTGGCTTTGGTCTGTTGTGACTGAGCTGTGTGTGGTTGTGGAGGCCTATGATGGAGCATGATACCGCACCACGGTGCTCCTTCATTCTCTCTGACAGGACTGGGGAGAAGTTACCCCACCTTAGAGAGCAAGGTCTGAGTTGAGTGCTGGGTCTGGTGAATAGTCCAAGGGCCTACCTTGCTGTGGTTGAAGTTTTCCAGGTGTTTCTGGCCATGGGCAGTCCCTAAGATAAAGGGAAGCAATTCTAGATTATGTTTTGTCCTCTCATTGTTTCTTGTGTTGAAACAGGCTTTGTGGTGTGGTGCTTTCCTCCTTCATGTTTCCCTAAGAGGGCTAACTTTAAATAGAGTTGACAGGTGAGAATGATGGTATGATGCCCTTTCAGTCCTTATTTCCGGGATCTCTTGATGCCAGTTCCCTTCATGACCTGCTGTCTCACTTCATTGTGGCCATCTCAGACCTGTATGTAAAGTGAAACTGAGCAGGATATACTGAAAATTCGTGGGCCCTATGGGGAATGAGAGACATAGAAATGAATGTTCAGAAAAGGTGTGTTCCACTTGAGACAAATAGTAGAATTTCATCGCCTTAAAATCTGACTTTCTGCAGCGGGTTTGTGACTCCTGTAAAGAAAAAAACATTACTGAGCTTTGAGACTTTGTTCTAAACACCTTAGTATGGATTACAATTAGAAACCCTGGGTCTTAAGTTGTATTCTTTAATTTTTACCATAAGGAGCAGTGGCCTCTGTCATTCGCAGCGTCGTTTATAGATTGTTTGTGAATTATGGAAGGCAATCGTTTTCTTCTGTATAACTTTTCTGTAAAGGATGTTTTGATGGCAGGTAAGTCAGACAGGCCTCAGTGGTTTGAACATGGACTGATTCCTGTCTAACTTAAAGGTCGAGGATAGGATTGACTGAATTCAGTGGTTCAAACTGTCCTCTATAGCTCTGCGCGCTGTGTGCGCACACATGCATGTGCATGTATGAGCTTTGCTTTGGGATTTGTTTCAGTACATTGGCAACTTGCGTCTTAGGGTTACTTGCTGACACTTCGAAGAGCCTGGTTGCTGCTCTTCCAGGAACTACCAGCAAATGACTTCCATAGTCTCTTGGCCAGAATTAGGTCACATGCCTACTCAGAACCGGTATCATAGCCACTGTTTGGGGCTATGCAGATAAGATTAACTAAACCACACATTCCACCCTTTTGAGTGAATGTGGAGGAAGCTCACCCCAGAGCTATCCAAACAGAAACTTGGTGTACTTTTAGGAGAGGGAGGGTGAGGATTGGATGCCAAGCATACTGGGTTGCTACAGTTCTTCCCTGGCTCTTGTCCTTTGTTGTGTGTGCTAGGTGAAAATAAAGTAATTACCTAAGAAGCTAGAAGTTGGTGCCCATTTTCGGATACTTGCTTTGTCGGAGAGTACTTGAATCGTTTTCTGCAAATAGTTGGAAAGTGGTTTTATTTTGCCTACAACTTAGATCTTTGTTTTTAATGGAACATTGTTAATACTTCTCCCCATAGCAGACTGGATGACTAGTTAGTGCAGATTGAATTTCTAAGTTCAAGTATTTTGTAGTTGTTGGTATTATTCTTTGGAGATGCTGCTTTGATCTAGCAATGTGCTCTTACAATTCATAGGTCCTGTAAGGAGGATGGGAGATGGTTTCTCATTTGTTTGGGAAGAACTGTGTTGTAGAAGGAACTGTCACTTAACCTAACTTCGGGCAAGGCCCTTTGAGCCTCAGTTCCTTGTTTAAGAAGTTGGGATGTCTGCTCTGGACTCACATAAGGTCTGTGAGTATCAAAAAGCTGTAAACAGCGAAATTGGATTAATCTCGTCTTGTGTATCATGTAAGAAAGCTCTGTATTTGGTCTTCATCTCAGAAATCAGGTGATTTCTGTGCTTGTCTGTTGTCCCTTGTCAGTGGTGAGAGGATCAGACTTCTAAAAATCTGGAATTCCATTCCAGCTGCTTATATAAAAACAGTTTTTTAAAAACATGGGAAACGTGGGATATCTACTCTAACTTGTCTGCATCAGTTTGTTTCTTGAATAAGGAAATTAATGTGTTGTATTTAAAGGTTAGATTGACATTTTGATGCCCTTGAGGTTTGCCTAACCTTCGAGCTTATGGCCCAGTGGCTTTGGCTTCAGTATAAAATAGTGGCTTTGGCTTCAGTAAAAGAGTTTTGGACGTTAAGACTGTCCCCACAGTTTCTGTGCTCTGCTTTTCTAGAATTTGGATGTTTCTTTGTCAAGGTTCAGATTGTTTTCACAGCAGTCTTTGGCTGAGAGCCCTCAGAAAGCCATCATTGTGCATGTTTATTGTGCTGCTACTCACTAAATCAGCCTGTGATTACACTAAAATTTAGCCTCATCATGCCTGAGATTCTCCAATAAGTATTCACATCTCTCCTGTTCAGT
Organism: Canis aureus; assembly: GCF_053574225.1. Lineage (NCBI taxonomy): Eukaryota > Metazoa > Chordata > Mammalia > Carnivora > Canidae > Canis > Canis aureus. The sequence goes on from NC_135618.1 coordinate 44,651,089, forward strand.
TCAGAGTATGATAGGATTTTATTTTCAACCAGTAACTTATTTTCTTAAAAAGATTTTATTTATTCATTTATGATAGATAGGGATAGAGAGAGACAGAGGCAGAGACACAGGGAGAAGCAGGCTCCCAGCAAGGAGCTCGATGTGGATCCCTTCCGGGACCCCAGGATCACGCCCTGAGCCAAAGGCAGATGCTCAACCACTGAGCCACCCAGGCATCCCCCAAGTAACTAAAGTCCTAAACATATAAGGACTTTATTTGAAATCCTTTAGTGTCAACATAAGATTTTCTGTTTAGGGAAATAACTGAGATTGGATTAATCTGGGTGGTAAGGTAATTGGATTTGGCTTTCAGGATATGCTGTTAATGATATAAAACCAAATTATGCTCAGGCAGTGCAATAGCAGGTACCTGAATATGTTAAATGTCGTATCTGCTTTTCTCTTCCTGTACCTTCTAATCTGTAAAAGTCAATGCCTGATATTTAGTTTGTTCTTGGTTGATTCTGATGTTGAGACTTGCTCAGAATTTCTGAGGTGAAATGATTGGTTAATTATGTGAAAGAGAGTTTTTTTTTTTAGTTGCATGAGGTCACAACTTAGGTCTTTCATCTAAGCCAGTGAATATTGCATTTTCCAACTTTGTTCAAATCTGTGATTGAAGCATTGCCCTCCCTTGGGCCACTTGGCTGGCTTCAGTCAGTAGAGCATGTGACTCTTGATTTCAAGGTCATGAGGTCAAGCCCCACCTTGGGGCGTGGAGCCTGCTTTAAAAAGAAAGCCTCAGGGATGCGCCTGGGTGGCTCAGAGATTGGTTGTCTGCCTACCTTTGGCCCAGGGCATGATCCTGGAGTCCCGGGAGGGATCCTGCATGGAGCCTGCTCCTCCCTCTGCCTGTCTCTCTGTCTCTCATGAATGAATAAATAAAATCTTAAAAAAAAAAAAAAAAAAGCCTCAGGCCCTTGCACATCTGATTTTTGGGACTGTGTCCTCGGTCAAAACAAACCAAAATGTAACCAACTTTCTTCCCTGGGTTGTCAGTATTTTAATAATCACCTCAGGTGGTCCCCTCTCTTTGGCTCTGGAGATTTTTGTATTTTTAAAGATTCTAATTATTTGACAGAGGGGGCACAAATGGTAGAGTGGCAGGTCCCGGGATCATGAACTGAGCTGAAGGCAGACACTTAACTGACTGAGCCACCGAGTTGCCACTGGCTCTTAAGTTTTGTATCTGGTTGAGGGAGAAGATTTTGCTGTCAGGTTTCCCAGGTGTGCATTTACATGTCTGCTTCATCCTGCTTTGCACTGTGCTAGCCAGCGTCAGACTTGTTTCTTGTTCCTTTTGTGCTTCCAGCATTTCCCTTCTGTACTTCCAGTTCTGGGCCTTATTCCATTTGGTTCTTGAAAAATAGTTACCATGGTCATTCTGTTTGAAACCCATGTCTCCACTTATGCGAGTTTGAATGGAACAGTTCTTTTAGGTAGAGCAGGTTTGTAGAAACCTGGTTGCTTCGAGGTTCACACTTCACATTTCTTTCTGTGGTGCTAGGCTTTCTGTGGGATAGGCTTAGGTTTTGCTCAGTTTTGGTTTCTCTTAAAATGCTTCCAGCTCTTTCAGAATCCCTCTTCTAGATACAGCTTTTACCAAGGTCATATTAAAAGTTTATCTACTTCTCAGGTTGGCGTTCTCTAAGTCTTTAAGAGACTGGAAAGATTTATATTGGGATCCCTGGGTGGTGCAGCGGTTTAGCGCCTGCCTTTGGCCCAGGGCGCGATCCTGGAGACCCAGGATCAAATCCCACGTTGGGCTCCCGGTGCATGGAGCCTGCTTCTCCCTCTGCCTGTGTCTCTGCCTTTCTCTCTCTCTCTCTCACTGTGTGCCTATCATAAATAAATAAAAATTAAAAAAAAAATAAAAAATAAACTGCAGTAAGAATTATTTAAAAAAAAAAGAAAGATTTATATTCATACATGTTATCTACCTTTTTAAAAAAATATTTGAGAAAGTGAGAAGAGCACAAATGGGGAGTGGGGAGAGGGAGAGGACGAAGCCGACTCCCCACTGAGCACAGACTCTGAGATTCATGACCTGAGCTAAGGCAGCAGTGGACTTCACCAGTTGAGCCACCTAGGGTGCCCCAGTGTTACTTACATTTAAAATGGAATTCACAAAGAAAAAAAAATGGAGTTCACACTTGGCTTTGTTTATGGTGAAATGCGAAATCAGAAGCCTTTGGTTCACATTGTAACGTGGCCATTATTCTAGTAATAAGACACTAGAGAAATTACTTCATTCCCAAGCTGCTTTTTATATCTTTCAAAAAAGAATAATCTACTTCTCAAAGTTGTGATGGAGTGGACTATTTTTAAGAGTGCTCCTCTGGACAACTTCCATTTTTTTGGTTTGGAACATTTTTTAGCAGTAAGGACTGATCATCTAAGGAATAGGCTTTGTGATGAATAAAGTTCTACTCTTGTCCTTCATGCAGCTCAGGGGTCTCTATTGGATTGTTTTTTTTCTGGAACACAGTTCTTTATTGGTTATTGCTGTCCTTTCAGAGCCTCTTGATGGAGATTTTTTTACTTTTTTTTTTTTTTTTTTTAAGATTTTATTTATTCATCAGAGAGAGTGAGAGAGAGAGAGGCAGAGACACAGACGGAGGGAGAAGCAGGCTCCATGCAGGCAGCCTGATGTGGGACTCCATCCCGGGTCTCCAGGATCATGCCCTGGCCTGAAGGCAGCACTAAACCGCTGAGCCACCCGGGCTGCCCAGATTTTTAAAAAATTTTATTTATTGTATTCATGAGAGACAGAGGCAGAGCCGTAGGCAGAGGAAGAAGCAGGCTCCCCATGGAGAGCCTGATAACGGGACTCCTCTGGATCCAGAGACCCCGGGATCACGCCCTGAGCCACCCAGGCATCCCTGATTTAGATGTTTTAGACAAGGAATTAAGAAATCATGGCCAAGAAAAGAAATACAATGATTCTTTGTACTACCAAAGAATTCTTGTTCTTATAAAAGGCCCAGAGGGGATCCCTCGGTGGCTCAGTGGTTTAGCGCCTGCTTTTTGGCCCAGGGCGCGATCCTGGAGTCCCGGGATTGAGTCCCATGTCAGGCTCCCTGCATGGAGCCTGCTTCTCCCTCTGCCTGTGTCTCCACCTCTCTCTCTATGTGTCTATCATGAATAAATAAATAAATCTTTAAAAAAAAAAAAAGGCCCAGAGATAAAGGAACCATCTTTAATGTCATTAAAGGTATACTTGTGAGTTTCTGCAAGCCTGGCAATTTAACTAAAAGTAGATGGCAGTGGACTTGAATTTCCCAGTAGGTCAGGGGTCATTTATTGAAAACTTGGGTTCAGTATACACGGGTAGTATTTTTTTACAGGGAGACTGGGAGGCCAGTCTGAGAGATTTTTGAGGCAAGGTCTTTTTGGCAATTGAATTATGGGAAACTGTTGGGAACTAGAAGCAGAAAGAGTATACCTAAGGAAGTGAATGAAGCCTTTTCTATTTGTACTGTGCTCTCTGGTTTGGTGTTGAAGTAGTCAATTAATTTTTCCTCCTGATTTCTAAAATGTTTGCTTCTGCCTTCATTGTGTTCCCACATCTTGGTGCTGAACCTTTTGGGAGGAGCGCATCCCGAAAATGCACGTGGCAAGTGCACGTGGCCTGAGTGATCAATCTGTAATGTTTAGTCATCTGTTGAAACATGTTCCTACTTAGAATTAATTGTAAGAATTATCTTTTGTGAAGGTGATAGAGCTTAGTGGTTAAGAAATACTGACTCTGGAGCAAAATACCAGCTCTTGTATGTATTCTGTGACCTTGTTTGAGTTGCTCAGTGCTTAGTTCCTATTTACTCATTGCGGTGGGGGACCCCAGTACCATTTTCAAGGTCTTTTTATTTACATAAGCAATCTCTATGCCCATTGTGGGGCTCTAACTCATGACCCCAAAATCAAGAGATGCATTTCTGCCACAGAGCCAGCCAGGTGCTCCTCAAAGTGTTCCTAACTACTGTTTGTGGAGTGTAGTACTAATACACATTTAATAATTTACCCATCATGAGTATTAATAAACAGGCTGGCTTAATTAGATTATGTTTAGCAAGATTTTTATTTTATTTTTTTATTTATTTTATTTATTTTTTTTGTTTAGCAAGATTTTTAAGGGATAATTAACATTTAAAAAATGGTAACTTGGCTAACAAAGTAGTCCTGCTTTCTATTCAAAATTACTGTTTTTGTAGGGCATCCAGCTGGCTCATTCAGAAGAGCACATATGTGGCTCTTGCTCTTGGGATCGTGAGTTCAAGCCCCACATTGGGTGTAGAGATTATTTAAATAAACCTAAAAAATAATTATTTTTTAATAATTTAAGAATGAGGCAGATGCTTTAAGACTATGTGATGTGTTAACTCTGAATTTAGGCCATTAAGACTAAATGCCATGTATAACATTTCAAATACGGATGAGATACAGAACCCCATACTTTTTGGTTAACTTGTAAAATGATTTTCTTTTAGAAGAGAATGCAGGGTGGCTCTACTGATCATCATGTATCTTTTTTCTTCTCTTTTTCTAACAGAAAGCGTGGATACTCATCAGCGAAGTTTTGATATTGGAATTCAGATTGGCTATCAGCGACGCAATAAGGATGTGTTGGCTTGGGTTAAAAAGCGCAGAAGAACTATTCGTAGAGAAGATTTGATCAGCTTCCTGTGTGGAAAAGTTCCTCCACCACGAAACTCTAGAGCTCCCCCAAGACTGACTGTAGTGTCCCCTAACCGAGCTACTTCAACGGAAACTAGCTCATCTGTAGAGACTGATTTGCAACCCTTCCGGGAAGCCATAGCTCTGCATGGTAAAGCCGTTTAAACATATTTCTTTGGAAAAATGGTTAAGAGTGTGCCTGTGGACCCATTTTCACATTTAGATTTAGGTCCAGATATATTGTCTGTGTTTTGTCTAATATAGTAACTACGTGCTCTAGAAATGTTTAAGTAGAATGTAAGCTAAGAATTTATGTGGGCGATTTTTGAATGTTAGCTAGCCCATCCTAAAAAATGTTTTTAGAAGGCTAGTTTGAGCTTATCGGTGTCACAATAACAGAATCTTTTGCAACATTGATTAGACCTTACTGCTTTATACTTACTATTGTACATGTTTTCTTGATATTTTGAGTCAAAGAGGAAGTTCTTATGTCTTAAGAATTCTGTTAGTTTCTGACTGCCCAGATAGCCTCGTCAGTGGCAGGCAAGTGAGGCACATAGTTGTTGAGCAAGTGGTTCTTGTGGGAACTCCCATTGACACTCAGTTATTGAGTGTGCCTGTAAAGGATGAGAGTTGATGACCCAAGAGGGAATGGATAGATGTAAGAATAAGCGACTTTTCTTTACGTCTGTTGTCCCTTAGGTCCTTGTTTTGATAGGACTGTCAGGACAGTCCATCACCATCTCCCCAGGCCAGATCTGCCATAAGAAGGCCTTCTTGGTTAAGGGCTTTATGTATTATTGGAGAAGCCTTGGGCATGTGTAGTCAACAAGTCTGTTGTTGTTCGTTCCTCTCTAATACAGATTTACAAGTAGAGGTGGGAGAGGTACTTACATGACATTTAATACTGCTGTAAAAATAACAACAAAGTAATGAGACTTAGTTGGAACTGAACAGAAAACATGGATGGTGCAGGTGACTAAGAGGAGAGAAGTAATTAGTTGGGTTAGGAGGCCTTGACGGAACATTCCTGGGCCATAGTATAGGGTCATCTAAACACTAAGTAACCTGGTATTAAAAAGATGGGATATATATGCACAGAGCTTCTATATCTTTGAAGCTTTAATGCTTGTACAGATTCTTGTTCTCTTTGGCAGACCTTGATTCCTTACCTAAAACCCTAATCAGAACATGGAGTTGGAAGAAGTGTTTTTTTCCTCCTGACAGTTTGCTAAGTTAAAAATGCTAGCATTTATTGCAAGAAGTCCCTCCTATGTGTACTTAGGACTGCTGGCTGTTTCTAATGCAGGGAATAGTCAATGCCATTAGAACTTGTTAAACTCAGGCAAAAATGAGGTTGATGTGTTCTTAGTTACAGAGTTCACATCTTTTACCATTAAGTTTGGAACAAATAACTGGAAGCGTGTGTAGTGTCAGGTAGCTGGCCTGTCCAAGCACGGTTGGGTTGGGATGTGGTTGTCTCTAAGCATTCTGATTTTCCTTATCATCAAGTGCATTTAAGATTCATTCCATACCTCTCTCATAAAAGTTTCTTTTTTCTATTTTATACTATACTTTAGAAGATAGTTTTAAGTCTTAGAAATGCCACTCCTGTTATAAAATCTTAGTGTAGTTATATATGTTGTAAAAAGGGCCAGGTCTTATCTCCACCAACTCCCCCCCCCCCCCCTTTTTTTTGACTGATAAGCTTATTTGTTATTATCCTGAATTTTTGGAGTTTTAGTAATATAGTTTTAAGAATAGACTATTTATAATCTTGATTTACATTTAAATTGTGAAGTTTGAGAAAGTTTAATTATAAAGCTATGTAGAAAAAGTAATCTTTCTCTTCAATAGACTTACCAAGTAGTGCCAGTCCAGGATATACTGGAGATTCTGTGTACTCCTAAGGTTCCTACACTGAGATTTTTAGTTAAAACACTGTTGTGGTCAAGTAATATGGCCCCTTGAAAGAGTATATAGAACATAAATTACACTGAGTTTTGTGCTGTTGTGGTTTTAGAGAATGTCAGTGTATTGAGGAAAATTCTAGTCTGGTTTGAGTTATTTGAATGATTTCTAGTGATAGAGCATTGTTCACTAAATTGTAAGGCAGATTAATGACCAACTTTGTAACGGTGTCCTCATCTGAGTTAATTGGATAGTCTGTAAATTGAAGTGAAAACTGTGCAGATGATCTTCTAAAAATGTTATATGGTGACATCTTGAGTAGGGTACATTCTTGTCAGAATTTAGTTCTGCATATAATTGCTTAGCTGGATCTGTGAAATGTTACTGAAGTCCAATTGTGAAGTTCTTAGGTGGATCAACATTGGAAGAGAGTCTAAATCCATGAAGTTTTGGACTACCAAGTGTGGGGGGGGGATAGGAAGAGAGTTGCATGAAGAACTTTGAGGCAAACTTCTTAGTTTATAATCAGCAAACATGAATGTAGGAGGTCACATCATCCTATCCCTTTTTATGAGAGGACAGTGTTCTTGCATAGTTTTTCTTCATCAGCTCCTAAATATTCAACCTATACCACACACATCTATATACACCTAAAATAGGCATTTTATTTGAAGAAAAATGGCAAACATGTAAGATACTGGTAGAGTGTTTATTTCCCATAGACACAGAAGGTGTGATAATGAGTAAGATCTTCTGAGATCCTCCTCAGCCTCGGACTCAACACAATTTCAGTCATACATACATTAATAGTTGTCAAACAATTTCAGTCAAATCTGTTGGTTACTGAGGCTTATAAAATGTAATCTGTTGCTTTATTTTGGCACTGGTCTGCAATATAGGTTGCTTTTTTCCCCTGTGTACCATGGAATCTAGTTATCTGGATATTAAACTCCCCAAGAAGTCAGAGAAAAAGACATAAGCATGTGCTAAGCTGATTTTTTTTTTTAATCCTTGCCTCGTTAATTCTTGTCTTAAAATAAGAACACCAAGCAGTTACCAGGTGCTGAATTCGTACCTGCCACCTTGTTTTTAATGTAGCAGATTTTAGATGGACCTAAAATCTTCTGGACCGTTTTGTGGTTCTCCGTCTCCCTTTCTGATGATGCCTTTTTAGGCATCCTTTCTCATTTGGGGCCTTGCTTTCCTTTGTATGCTCTTTCAGCCTCTGATCTTTCCTCAGGCTCTTTCACTGACTTAGGTTACACTCCCCAGGTCTTGAGCCCTAGCCGCCTCCTGCAGGACCCCATACTTGGAGTTTAATCCCTGTCTCTGACTGCGGGTGCTGTCCTCCAGTGTCCTCTGGCAGACTTCCACTCTCCAGCATCCCCGCAGTCATCCGTCTCACACAGGGTTTCACACAGGGTTTCACACGGGACTTCCCCTTTTCCCCCTTCGGGGCCCACTGCAGGTGCCTGTCTTTTCCTCATTGAGCCATTCAAATGCATACATGGCAGATTCTGTGCTGTCTCTGGGAGTGTATCAATGAAGAGCTAGTGCTTCCATTTCTGTTGAGGCCAACACATACTTTGATTTATTTTAATATCATGAATGTGGTATGTGTAAAACAATCTGGGGCAGAAAGGGACATTTTACTGTGCAGCCTGGCTGTGTGCTGAGAGAAAGAAGGCTCTTTGGGAGAGGTGAGCCCTGTGCTCTTGGAATAATCTCCTTTCTGCTCATGCTTCCTGGCCCTGAGGTGAACCAGTCTTCAGGCCTTGTTTCCTGGGGCCACTGGATTAGTAGTCTTTTTCGATCTTGTCACTTCAATGAAAAATAACTTTCGTTTACAGCTAATAGTTTGTTGAAGTCAGAACTTAGCATGGCATTGCGAGGCCCTTCTGACGGGTCTTGACCTTGGCCCAGGTACCTTAACCATACTGTGCTCTAAGGAATATCTCCATACTCTTTCCCAGTTCTATCCCCCTACCTTCTCATACCTAAAGACTGATCAAGTGCCTCTTCCAAAACAAAACTTTCTTCCAGTTCTCCCTTCTGAAGCCTGGCTTGATGGTCTCTCTCCCCTTAGGCTTTGTTTCTGTGGCTATCCCCACAAATGGATTGGGGCTCCCTGAGGGCAGGGCCTTGTCTTAAAGCTCCTGGCTTTCACAGAACCTGGCAGAGAGAACCTGATGTGGGTATGTCCTGAGTTGAACAGCATTCTGAGGTCTGTTTTTTTTTTTTTTTTTTTTGAGGTCTGTTAATGTGAGTGGATACGACACAGTGGGGGCAGAGAATATTTAGGATGGAAGAGTTGGAGGATCACAGATCTGGGATGATTGCAGTGAGGGTAGAGCGAATGGTGTGTACCTTAGGAGAGCTGCAAAAGAAAAACTGAGACTGAACGGGGGGCTTGAAGGTGTGTACCGTTACAGCTATGTTAGTGTTTGCTTTGTGCCAGCACTCTACTGAGGAGGTTCTCATTTAATCCAGTGCTTGTCTTGAGTTACTGCTATTTCGTTGATGAAGAAAGGGGCTTACTTGGCTTTAGTGGAATAGATTAGTGAGTGGTAGAAAAGATACTGCGCACCTGCCTGTCTCCAGAGTGCATGCTCTTAGCCACTGTGCCTCCACATTTGTACATTTGTGGTCCCTCCCCTATGGGTCTGAGGGTGGGGTGGGAAAGGTGTCTAGGCTTATTTTTCTTCTCTATAAAGACATCAGAAAATAAATTTTGTCTCGGGTTTTTTTGTTGTAAGTGAATCTCATTGAGTAGGCTTGATGATGAATAGTTCGTGACCTGCTATGTTTCTGGTTTACTTTATAGAAGAGTAGTTAAGACTTTTTGTAGGTAGGCTCCATTCCCAGTATCCCCTTGGGCAAGACGGTTGACTTTTCCAAGGCCATCTGCTCCCTTGTGGAAGGCCATATACTGTGTAAGGTGTTAGATTAAATGAGAAACTAAGCAAAGTACCTTACCTACCCTTTCACAACACTGTGTTTTTTACCTTGAGAGAGAAGTGGGACTTCTGTTTAGTTCTAAATCCTGTGAGTGCCCTCCTTGCCTCTGGGTGGTATTTTACTGCAGAGTAGACCTGGAGCTCAGGTAGCCTCTGAGGATACTTTCCCCCTCCCTTTTCAGTAAGGATGGTCTTTTAAATTGTATCACTCTAGAGGGGAAGTATAATGTGTAAAACTTACTGTTACTTAACATTACTTGCTGGAATCGGAAGCTTTTTTCATTTTTCTTTCATTTTTCTTGCTGATATAAACCAGTGAAGTTGGTGCTACTCTTTCTGCTGGATGGACAGAGATTCCCAGTTGACTTGCCCAAGCTAGTGTTGTGTCTAGAAAGCCTTAGATTGAAGTCTGGTCTCATTTTGTATTTTGTTCTGGGGGTGGGGTTGGGTGAAAAGGGGCCCAGAGGAGGAATGGGACATGTATTCATGGACAGGAAGAGAGACCAGGCTGGGCAAGGCAGACTTCACTCCTATCTATCATCCCATAGGTGATCTTTTGTAGGTTCCCGGCCCTGATACAGACTGCTCTGTGCAGATCAGAAACATCTGATTTTAGTTCCAAAAGTCAATTTTGATGACATTCTTCACTGAGGTATTAGGAACTAACCTACCTGAGCCTAGGTTTGTCCATTCTGTAAATTATATCCATTCACACTCTAGGGGGGTGGGGGGGTGGGAGGGGGGGGGTGGTGGGCTAACCTGCAAGGCCTGTAGGCTTCTTGGGAACTGCTGTCATTGGCATTTGCTTTAGGATCTCACCTTGCCCAGTTTGAAGTTCCTTTCATGTTTAAATTAGCAAGTTTTAAAAAGGCAGTGGGCTGTATCCATCACTCACTGGTATAAGTCCTGAAAGAGGCCAGGCCAGCTCTAACGGGAAACTTCAGACACAGGAGAGAAACAGGAAAGTTTGTTGTTTTAAAGAAAGCACTTAGTTAAGACATCAGCTCCTTTGATTTGAATTTTGATATATGAACCATTTTTAGTTAAAACCCCTCCCTTTTGGTGGATGTGGTGTTATTGAGTTCTGATTTCTGCAGTTCAAATCCTTTTCATTCTGTAGCCTTTTCTATTGCCCAGCATTTGCTGAACACTGAATACTAAGCACTATTAGAGGCTAGTGATAGGGCCTGTGGTACAAAGATGAGTTCCATAATATTTTTGAGGAGCTTCTAGCCTGATAGAATTCTCTTAGAGTATTTGAAGTATATAAATACACACAGTCAGTTGGAGACAGACAGTACCATTGCCCTAGGAGTTTAATAGACTCCGTTTCTGGCTCCTCTTTTTTGCCTAACAAAGTCTTTTCTGGGCTACATACATGGTGACTCTTATTCTCTTGAATCATTAAATTGCTTGATAGATTCTTGAATCTGAAGGAACTGAATATAGGGCTTTTTCAGAATAATGTAAAAGATCAGATAGGAATTTTTACCTAGGAAAAATGTGTAAGGCAAATTCCTAAGTTGTCATTCATTGTATAACACTGGTACCTTCTTCTAGTAGTGTTCATGAAAACCTGTAGATTCCAGGAAGTCTGAATCCATAGGGTGTTCGTTTTCTTAGCACAGGTTTTTGGAGCTTTTGTTAATTTGTCAGAAAACATTCTTGAGCCTGTGTGCACCAGAGCAATAGAAAAGAGAAGAAATTTCGGTGAGAACAAGGTTTCTGATAGAATTTGCCAGATACCTGAGGTCCAGTACATTTAAGAAGTTAAGTATTTGCTTGGTTCTGTTTCTTCCCCTCTCCTTATCACTCTTTTCCCCTTCCATATATAGAGCTAAATATTTAGAAACAGATTTTGATAGCTAACACAGATGTTTAGGTTAAGTATTTTTAAACTGATGGTATAGTATACGGGAAACTCCTTGTAACTTTCTGTTGACGGAGGACTAACTGGAACTGACCTTTGGGGGATTTTGATCCATCCATCTGTCAAAGTCCTTCCAAATTCTCCTCTTGTCTGTCCATATTCCTAGTGCAGAGTGTGAACACCATAGTAGAGACTTAATAAAAAGCGTGTTGAATGTTGCAGTCTGCATCTTCCTGAAATAACAGAACTATCCATAGTTTACTTAACACTAATATATTTTTAAAAACATGCTTGGAAATTAAGATGTTAAGAGATTAATGCACCAAAGCAGTCTCATCACTTTAATTGCTTAAAATTGATTATTTCAAAGAATCTTTAATTAAAATTCCTCTGAAGGCTGGAATTTCTAAATTATGCCCTTTGTTCAAGCCAGCTTTTGAGAACAAGAAAAATGAAGGGAATTAACACAGCATTAAAATTTTTGATGAAAAGTTGGCATTTTCTGTATATTAAGATTAGATATTAGCTGCGGAAGTTTCTGGGGGTAGGACTTACTAAAGCTACCATAGGAAATTGTTTTTGAACTTGCGGTAAAATTTTGTCGGACGTTTTTTCATTGATGTGAAAAGGAGTCCATGTAGCCATGCCTCATCATTTTACTCACCTAGTACTGGTAGTTATGAAGCATTTTAACGTTTGAGTTTAATTTTTCCACTAGTTTTCTGATTTTATAAATACCAGTTTCTTGGAAAGTTTGAAAATTTCCGAAAAGTAAAAAATTCAGTATCTTGTTATCCCACTATATAGAGATAACTACAGTTAAATGTTTGGTGCATTTTCTTTCAGTCTTTTTTTCAATGTATAAATATTAAAACTATATTTCATAGTCGAGATCATATTGCATATATGGTACTGTATCTTGCTTTTTTCATTTTAACGTCGTGAGCATTTTTTTCCTTGGCATTAAAACTGTCTTTGAAAATTTGAAAGCATTGGGCTGTCAGCATAACTGAAAATGTTTTCTTGGTATGACACATGTATCTTTGTAACTGGTTTGATTTAGTGTGCTTTACTTCAATAAAAATTCAGTATTACAATTTGCATATTGGGGTGGGGAGTGGTATCTACTTCAAATTATTAAAATCTTAGTAGAATTCCTTTTTCAAGGATTTGAACTCCTTCCCTGGTTCATTTGAAACACAACATTTACACACAAGTGCTTGCTTGCTTAAAACCTCAGAACACCACTTTGTGCAAAGGGAGCGTCCCCCACTTGAATAGCCCAATTCATTTGAAATGCAAGAATGCCAGTTTCCTGGGGTTCCAGTCAGGAAGTTACCACTTCGTTCAAATTGTGGGGATTTCAGATCCCCTCTTTTCATAACTGGAGATGAGAAAACTGGTGGAGCAGATCTGGCCCTGGGTCCTGAGCCTGTGCTGAGTGGATGGATCGTGGATCGACAGTAATGACAAGTTTGCGTTTTCTCCTCCCGGGCTGGCCCTCTGCCCTCCTAGGCTGAAGGGCATTGGGGGATTAGACAGTGTAGAGGAAGCACCCAGGCCACAGGCTGCTGGTGGACGGAGGAAGGGAGGTGGACCAATTCTGCACTTGCTCTTTCTATGCCTGTGTGTGACCTGACTCCGTGCTGGCAAACTGGAATGACATGTAATTAATTCTGAAAACAGAATTTTCTTACTATCTCAAGCATGAACTTGATATGAAAATAATAGTTATGTGCTACTTTTAACAATTGACCATGTAACCTAGATTCCTATATAACCTGGACTGTGACTTTGTTTTAGCTCCAGTGGGAGCATTCTTTTCAAAGTATGATGAAATCATCCTAATCTTTTTTTTTTTTTTTTTTTCCTATTCCTGGACTAATCATTTAAAATGGATGCGGAAACTTTAAAACTGAGTTTATCTTGTGTTAAGCAATTGAGACTTTTCTGTCTAATCATACTACTTGTTCTGCTGCTTTTGTCAATTGATATTCCCATAGTCCTTTTGAAAAAGTGTGTTTTGGTAGAAATTAAGTTGTATGCCCTTGGGCCGTACAACTTAGTTTTTAGCTCTGAAGCATGTTCAGACTCTGTATTTGTATAGGCCTGATTGTTCATGTGGCTTAGCTAAGGTTTCCTGAAGCATCTTCCAGTAGCTGTCATTGGTTTATAAAATAAAATTTGGGCTGTTTAAAATGCATATTTTTTGGTTGTTAATCTTAATTTTTTTTTTTTTTTTGACACGGAAAGTCTTTTAGGGGAAGATTTTAGATAAACTTTGAAAAGAATTTTCACTGCTGAGAGTAGATAGAAAGCAGGTAATGTTGCACATTATGACTTGACTTCAGCTGTCAAACCAAGCCCCTAGTCCTACACCCAACAGAAAAAGATGGATTTTCTAGCAGTTACTGGGGAATTTTCAAATTGACCAAATTGATAATTTAATATCTCTTCTTTTTCATGGAGAATAGCAGTGGAAACAATAGAAATACTTGCTTGATGTGCCTTAACTTCTGGTGGAGTATTGTGTCGGCCTTGGGTATTTGTCCTTAGGTGCTAAACGTGATGCTATGTTCACAAGAGGGGTTCTGGGGTGGGGGAGGTTGTTGAATTCTCTTGATGGTTTCAAATGGTAAAGGGGATCCTCAGTTTAATTACTGAAGTAAATAGCCTGATTTTGTGCCGAGGGCCCAAACTTTGCAGTGTAATTATGTATGTTAGGACATCCTGCATTCTGAAACCACTATGAAAAGGTTGTTTTTAAGTTCATGGACACTTCTTAGTAGTTTGTTGCAGGCTGCTAGGTTAGAAAAAAGCACAGCTCTCCCTCAAACTGTGGTGGAGAGCTGGAAAAAAAAATGTTAGCAATTTGGGAAGAATTTAGATTTTTAAAAAACTTGATGGTAGAGATTTAAGAGGAGAGCCACCTGGGTTTGTTTCCTAGCGTTGGAGAGATGAACATCAGGAGCTTAGGGTTTCGGTGGATTTCAAAATGGGCAGGACTTTGAAGCACATCCCTGTTAGCAGAATTCGGTGATTGCTGTGTGCCAGGCACTGTGTGCTTTAGGTAGAGTTGAGCCGACCCCGGTGATGGGAAGAGACAGGATCGTATGGTGCTGTAGACAGTGTGCCCGAGGTGTGTCTTTTCCCTTCTTTTTATGTTTAATAAACCTGTGTGGGCTGAGGAGGAAATGCAGTTACTTTTTGATGTTACACTGGAGATGTCCAGCAGTCAGAGATGTGGCTGGGGCCCTTGAGCTCAGGAGAAATGCCTGCTCTCGTGGAAAACGAGGCCTTGTAGGTAAGCTAAGGGGTCCAGGACACCACCCTGGGTGATGCCAACCTGTCAGGGCAGAAGAGAAGCCCGCAGAGGCCACTGAGGAAGGAGCGGGCAGGCTGGAGAACAGGAAGCGGAGAGTTTCAAGCAGGAGGGAAGAGGAGCCAGCAAGAGACTTGAGAGAGGTAGGAGAACCTGGAGAGAAGCCTCAGTGGGAGGAGGCTCCTGAGGCCCTAGAGGCCTCAGTCTGCAGGAGCTGACTCGGTTGGAAGGGGAGGTGCAGGCTCAGTCCTCGGAAGGAGCCACAGGTCCTTTGCTTCTGGCAGTGCATGTCTGCCCACCTGATGGGAGCGCAGAGGGCAGGAAGGGAGAGTAACTGTTAGATTGTGCTTGAGTTTGGGTCCCAGCTGTTGCTCAGGAGTTGTGTGACCTTGGGTCACTTGCTCAACCTTTCAGCCTTGGTTTCTTATCTGCAAAACTGGTAATACAAATGTTGAGGGATGATTTTGAGTCTGAAATTGTAAAAGTACTTAGTGTAGCAGCACCTGACATAGGAAGTGTTCCAAGATGACTGCCTTTGTCATATATATATACATATATGTATGCATATATGTCATAAGTATATATATTCTAAATAGGCACCAGCCTTGGAACAGTTTAGAGCTGAAAAGGGACTTGATCAGCCTTCCTCTGACCATCAGTGGGGAGGGAGGACCCATCTTCCACTGGGAGAGCAGTGAGAGGGTTGATCAGTGCCAGGTAGGCCACTTGAGAACAGTTGAGAAGAGGTGTGGGCTGTAGAACATGGTCAGCCTAAGGGAGGCCGTGGACCTGAGAATGTTCACGGAGTATTTGTAGAGTAAGAACGATGTCCAAGGGAATTTATTAAGAGATTTTGATGTGGTAGAAAGCAGACACTTTCTTCTCGAGTTAATGATCAAATTTAAATCACATTTACAGAGCATAAAATTAGGGGCCCCTACCAAGCCAACCTCTAAGCTTATTTTAAAATCTAAGATAATTATGGTTTTGCTCTTTGGGAACATTGGTTATACTAGATCATATTCTATACATTTAGTCCAACAATAACAAGATTTCCTGTGAGACTAGAATAACATAAGGGGAAGTTCATAAGGCGAGACCCACTGTCCAGGTTGGGAGGTTTTCAAACTTACCACTATGGTTAATGTTTCCTGGCCTCACTGGTGCCCCTCACAGGTTTATCCTGTATGTTTCAGCGTGGAACATATGTTAGCTTCTGTAACTATTCTAAGGAATAAGTGTCCAACAATGAGTGCTGGGTTTATTCTTGTTATTATTAACAAGCAGCATTGTGCTCCCTCCTTCTCTGAGGGATTATATATGATAATAAGGTAGGCTGTCCTAAGGAGTACCAACCAAATACAGTCCAGATCTTGGTGATCATCTTGATTTGTCCAAGGACAGACTGATTTTATATTTGATGTCCCAGCATACTTTTTAATAGTGACCCCTTTTAGGGGCTCAAAAGTGCTCTGTTTTAGATGATAAGTTAAAAAGTCACCTTATTTGGAAGGGTAGTTGGAACAAGCCCGCCCCCACCCCCCCCCCGCCCCAAGACCTGGAAATGATTGCTCCCCCCCCCCCCCCATGTGTCTGCATACACAACACTGGAGGGGCCTGTTGGGGATGGTAACCAGATAGCAAAACTGTCCTGTTTAAAAGCAGGCACCTGCTATCTTCAGCCATAAACTACAAGTAGTATATATGTATATACGTCCCGCAGAGTAGGTGGGAGTGTTTTGTGATATATGTGAATGCCCTAGCATGGTGCTTTGCGACACAGTGTGCTTCCAATTGGTAATTTACCAATATCTACAACATTATTTGTATTACTAAGGGAATATCTCCCTATGTCCAAAGCCCAGCAATCTGTTTTTCCAGAAGAAAGCATAACTGTTCCCTGGTGACCCCTTAGGAAAGCAGGCTGACCTCCTTTGACCCTGTGAAACATTGAGAGTAAAGTGGGTTGCTTTCAAGAGGGTTACAGAATCGAGCAACTCTAAAACCTGTTTTCTTCTTCCTAGGTCTTAGTGGTGCAATGGCTAGTATAAGCGTGCGTTCGAGTACCCCAGGCTCTCCTACACATGTAAGCAGTGGATCGAATGCTAGTCGAAGGAGAAATGGACTCCATGATGTCGATTTGAACACTTTCATATCAGAAGAAATGGCACTCCACTTGGACAATGGTGGAACTAGAAAGCGTACCTCAGCCCAGTGTGGCGATGTCATTACAGACTCACCAACCCATAAACGCAACAGAATGATCTAAACTGCAGACATTTTCACACCCACCATGCTGCTTGAAAGCCACTTGATCCTCAACATATACTATTATTGCAAAGGAAACATGAGGCCATCTTCCCTTGTTCACTGTTTAAGACAAGTGAATTCTATAGTGGTTGCCATAAAAGGAAGTTCTAGGTATTTACAGTAGATGCCTCTTGTAACTATGGCTTTCTTAAAACTATAATCCTAGCAGAGGACATCAGATATCGTGTAGTCATTAGCAAGATCATCATAGGCAAACATATATCCGTTCCAAGGCTAAAAGTGACCTTAACTGTATTTATTCTCAAAGGGAAAGGAAATATCAGATGTTTATTTGGTTTATAGAATGCTTTTTTTTTCTTTTTCTTTTTCTTTTTTTTTTTGGTCCATTTCCTGCTGTGTTGAGTATTTTGCTTCAACAGTATTGCCAGGTTCCTAAAATTATCTCAAACCCATGATTTGGCTTCCTCGTCAAATCTGCAGGCTTCCATTTTTTGCAGCAGCACTGTACCATGCACCTGGTCTCTATGTAGTCACAGTGTGCAACTTCTAACGATTGGACTGTGCCCTGTTTTTAGTTTTCCAAGCAGTTTCTAATTCTGGTGATTGTGTGATGTAAAGAGGTGCTATGATGGTCATGCAATTAATACTTAATATTGAATCAATACACAGAACTTTATCGGATTCACTTTGTGTGTGTTAGCGCTCTAAAAGTAGCAATATTATTAAATTGTCCCCAGATTGACCCTGTAGGCTTAAAATACTCCCGTTTTTAAGACAAGTACTACTTCCCATGCAGGGTACTGTTCCTTATGGTAAATGTAAACATGTAGACTGCATTCAAGGGGGACCTGAAGTAGAGAGGTCATGACCTTTGAGGATGGGCTTCCTTTTTGGTTCAGTATTAGCAAGAGGGCGATGGATGGTGGGGGAGGGTAGGGATTCCAGTCTTGTGTCCTGTTCCACATTTTTTTTATGAATGCCCTACTTTGTGCAGTTTCGGTTGGAATGGTGGGAGATAAAGGTCTTTTATCTGCTAATAATGTGATCACAACTTAAGTAGAAACAGCCCACTCTGCAGTCCCTCTCCCCTAACAATTGCAGTTTGGAATCTTATTCTGGAAGAGATGGAATCGCATGGAGGCTCTCTAGATGTTAGGTAGACCTAAATAAAGGTTCCAAGTAGATCCTCTGTTGAGTCCCTATAAGACCTCTTGTAGCCACAATGTTTTAGAGCATGTTTGATTGTTTCCTCTTCATTTTTAATATCTTGAACTGAATGATAGTCTTTTTTAGAAGAAGAACTGATGTCAGCCTGCCAGGTACTGTAATTTATTCTATCATATTATTATATTATATATCAAGTAGGACAGTGAAAATGTTTCCTTGCAAACTTGTAGTCCAGTATCAGTTAACTTCCTGTTTTTATCCTGAAAAGACCATTGCAAATCAGTGTAAGGGTTTTTTCCAGTAATTAACTTACAGCACTTTGTTGAAGTTTGCAATTCCTTCAGCCATTTAATAATAATCTTTCTGTGAAGAAATGTTGCTAAGTTAACCATAATATTCATTGACTGGGTGGGAGGTGAATGGAATGTCACAGATGTGTGAGCTGAAGTTCTGTGCTCGTTATAGATCTAGCCCTTAGTTAAAAACAAGTCAATTCCATACTTAAACTAGGAATGAAAGTGAGGTGTTTTCTAAATTTTTGCGAAAGTGAATCAGTTTTTGTTTGAATATAATAGGAGGAAGAATTACAGCAATGTCATTTTACCTGAAACAGACAAGCCTGTGTATTATGAATACTTTCAAGCTTCCCTTTGGAATATGCCCAGAAATGCATTTGGAGTTATCTTTGTTTTTTCTGTCATTGTAAATTTAGATTCTGGAATTGGCGTTTGGTGATGTGAAGCGTTGCTCACGAGTGGCCAGAACTCCACTTCCTAAAGGATTTTGAGATTGAGGAACACCTGTATAACCTCCCCTCTATGCCTTGGTTCTAGTTCCTCCCTCTGAGTTGAATAACCATTTTTTAATTTTTTTTGTTTTTGTTTTAGTTGGTGCTCTGACGCTTAATCTCAGTACCCTTTACTCTTGATTGTCAAATTTTGATAAAACATGTGCCATTTTCTTTGGTAAGAGAAAGCAGGTCTCATGTCTGCCAGAACACAATTTATATGCCTTATTGGCTCCATTAAACTTTTAAAAAACTTTAGCACTCGTTACTTTCTTCCACTGCATTTAACCTCAAATGCTATTTGTCAACCTCCTCATAACTCCTCCACCTGCTCTGTCTCCTGGCTCTCTCCCGCGACCCCCTTCCCCCACACCCTCCAAGCACAAAATAACCCTAAGATCTAGGAGTAGAAAGGGAAATGATTTCTCATAGGAATACTTAGTTCTGACTGCTAGATTTTTGAAACCTTTGTGCCATTTTAGATGCAAACAAATCATGGAAGATTGCATATTGTGTGGTACCTTTTTTTAATAACATTCTTTTTTTCTTCAGTCTCTTGAGAACATTGTAGGCTGAATTTTAAAACTTAACAGTTTACTTTGGGGGAATGGAACCTCCCTTTATCTTTTAAGCTAGATTCTCAGATTTTTTTTAGACATCACAGCTCGTTAGATCTGTTCCTGTCACCCTAACTTGGCATGAGTGGGTTGAGTTCATCCTTCTGCTGCAGTGTTCTGAGCATGGCTGAAGCATTAAAAACTTAATTATAATGTTTAGTACCTTATAGAGCAAAATTAATGGAAAGCATTTGGCTGAATCTAAAGACCCACAGTCAAATTCTTCAATGTGGTTTATTTACCCAACCTGGAGTAGTGGTACACACCTTAAATCATTCAATGAATAAATCATTTAAAAAACTGAAAAACTATGGGGCTTGTCTGCAGTTTTGTTTTGGTCATCACATTTGAATTTTTTGATGTAATCAAGTGCAGGCTTTTAGATAAGAACCATCCTTCTTAATTTTTCCCCCCTACCTAGGGGTATTGGAACACATTAAAGTTGACTATGTCTTTGGGCCATAGGGGTTCCCCGCAAGCAGTGAAAACAGGGCGGCTTCTTCCTTTGAGAGTCAAGGGGTGCAGCCGAAGTCCAAAGAGGGTGAGCAAACCTCAATGCAGTGAAGGTGCAAGATGCCAAGGGATGATTTTGGAAATGGAGCTGGGGATCTAGTTGGGAACACAGGCTGTGTAGGCGAAAAGTATGAATGAATCACTGAATTTTTGGCATGATTTTTTTTGAGGGGTGTTGTGACAGTATATTTGCCTCCTTGCATCTGATTTCATATTGTTTGTTAGAGCCTGCCAACTTCATGAGAGTGACTACCTAGGTGTCTAGTTACAGGGTTGGGGGTGGTCCTTCAGAGATCCATTCCAGACTCTCTGGGTAGGGAGAGGGGCGGTGACTCGAAAGGTTCTGCCAGAGGAGCCCTCCTTTATCGTAAAGGTAAAAGAAATGGAAGGTTCATCTGTCTAATTTAGTTAAAGGTGGTGGTGCTGGTCAGATGTCCATTGTACCTACTCCCCCCTCCCTGAAAGCAGTTACCACTCTGTTCATGGCCACCCTGCAGACTCCTTACTGTAATGTTTCTGTGGTGTGTAATGTCTGACATTTTGAGAGACCAGCAGGCCCACGTCCCCAGGCCTGCCGTCCTGTCACTCCACATGTTGCACTGATGCGTGTGACGCGCTGAGATCCGGGTTTAACTTCTGCTACACACCTGCATGTTCTCTGTGAAGTTCAGCAGACTGCAGGTAGGACAGGTTTGGAGGGTCCAACACGAACCGGGCCGGGTCCTTGGTAAAACTGAGGAGTCTCACTGATGGCTGTTCTGAGTTTCTGAGGGCCTCTTGTTGCATTTGTATGGCATTAATGTTCTGAAGAAACACTATAAAACTCCCCACCAAAGTCCAGCCACACCTGTTTACAGTGTATACAGATCTTCGCTGCGTCAGAGTCTATATAGGAGGTTTTATGACTCAGTGGTACTCCTTGAATGGATGAGCCTTTAGCTTCTCGTAATTAGTGGTAGTGTAGTAGGGAACTTCATAGTGTTTTTCAGTTTCTGTAGGACAAATTTCTGCAGGTAAGATGGGTCCTGCCCGAGGACCTTCTGTAAAATGCCGGTTAATGAAAGCATCCACATGGTTCTCCCTACATCTGAGCCAGTGTTGGCTATCTGTACCATTTGCAGGCGGGGATGATCTCACCATTTTCATTTGCTTTTTTACCCCCTTATGTGAAGGAAGAATCTTTGCTCGAAAGCCTGTGGATTTGAGTGCTGACTCCACCACTAATGGGTGTGAGAACCTGGGTAAGTTTGTCTCCCTGGGCTGGTTTTGTCATCTGTGAAACAGGTATATATCAAGAAGAAAAAGAATGGTATAAAGCTCAATGACTCAAATTCCTTGGGCGCATTTCCGTCTGCATCTATAATCTGCCTCCACATCGGGGGAGCCCCTGAGCGCTCTGGGTTGTGGCTGATCATTTTTGCACATAAAAACTCACATACATTTTTGTATAGAGAATTAAAATGTTGGACATGAATATAAAGGTCCTTTTAGTTTGTCCTCCCCAAAGGTAAAAACTGAATCGTTTTGGAGAATAACCTTCCTATTCCTAATGTTTGTCTTTCATGTGTGCAGCCATTAAAAATGTGCAGTGTTGATTGATGGTTACTTAGGACTTAGCGCTGAGCGCTGGGTAATACAGTTTGGGGATGTAAATCACTGTGGGAAATGTACCTGGAGTCTCTAGTCTTGGAAATGGACTGATTTCACCGTGTTCCAGTGCAGTTTAAAACCAGAGGGGTAGGTATTAGACACATGGGGAAGCTTTCATGCTGTGTGAAGTGGTTCCTTTTCAGAGCAAAAGTTGTCCACACGAGAGTGTGCCCCTATTTTCAGACAGAGTGCCTACCCGAGGAGATGCCACGGGCCAGCAAATACAGGTGGCCTCACGTCACTGGTCTTTAACTCTCCGATGAGGGAGTTGTGCGCCTTTTGAATCTGGGTTGAAGGGGTGTTTGCTGTGTGTCACAAAAACTCATGGTGAAGACCTCTGTCACAGCACAAGTTAGGGCCGTGGCCCTGCCTTGTTTTAGCGTTGGATGTGTCACTCTGAGCCGCCTTAAGTGTCCAGGGCTCCGATCACTTACAGACCTGCCCCCGAGAGCTCCAGGATTCTTAGGTTGTATCCAGCTTCGGCAGTGGGGAGGCTCAGTCGACTGAGGAAGATGACTCGGGTAACTCGGTTATAACCGCCAGTTCTCTGGGCTGCTTTCAGCACCTGGGCCAGTGGACTCATGCTCGCGTCCTCCATAAATCCAAATCCACCAAGGTATGTGCCACTAATGACGAGATGTGAGGGAGCATCTCAGACCATTGATACTCCTTAGGGGTGCTGGTGCCACGGCTGAGATTCCTGGTGGGGGTGGGGGTTACAGGGGAGCACCTACCAATAGTCCCTGAGTGCCATGGGAAGAGATGGATGGCTTCCCCCAAAGAGAATCTTGTAACTCCAATGGCAGGGTTGGTGTCAAGGTGGATCTCAAAATTGGTAACTACCAAGAGGTTCTGGTTTGCTGTTGGAGGCTTAGGTTAACACAAACATGGAATTGTGCTTGCTTCCACCTGTATCTGTATATTAAGGCTTGTCTCTTGCCCATGTCTGTGTGTGTCAGCTGTTCGGATGGTGATCCACAGTCCTTGGAGACCGACTGTGGATGTAGACCCGTACACACTATTACTAAGAGAGCTGAGAGGGCCGTTCCCCTCTGTCTCTGCACTCCACAGTTTCTTGCTATCTCCTTAGATTGCTGTTTGTGATCCTACTACATCCATTTCACAACCAGATTGGAAACCCTGGCTCTCTGGGCATCTGTGGCTGGCACACAGTTTGGTACCCAGACAGTAGGGGGAAAAAGGTGGCTTATGATATTCTAGGTTTTCATGAAAAGGCCCTGCTTTTCTTCTTGGGCTTTCACGGTACGCCCAGAAGCAGGGTGTGGTGGTTAAGAGCTGGACTTCAGGGTCAGTGAGGTGGAGGCGTCCCTGCCAGGGCTCTGGGGCAGGGGTAGATGCCAGCTGGGGCAGCTGGCACATGGTGAGCACAGTACCCGTTAGGCACTACGTGTGCTCCCCGCCCTCTGTGTGCCTGCATAAAATTCCCTTGTTGGAGGGCGCTCCCCGCGTTCTGCTCTAGCCTGCAGCTTCACTGTCCCCCGTTCCTCCCTTTTCTCAGATCGCATGGTTCTCAGGCTGCCTGCACATCAGAGTCCGCCCCACTCAGGCTGTACCCAAGGCAAACTAGAGGTGCTCCTCGGCATGGGATGCAGGCGCCAGTGATTCCCGAGCTCCACACTGCACGAGGGCTTTGGTGCTTTCTGCAGACCATGTAGGAGGGAATGTTGCTGGGGCCCTTGCCAGGGTGTTTACTGGGCAGGTGGCCAGTGACACTGGACTCTACTGTCCCCGAGGCGGAGGGCAGCTGGTGTTGTCAGGACTCTGGCCCTCACCTCGGGCTGCCTGCCCATCCACCTTCAGTCCCTCGAGCTTGCAGGAAGTCTGGACATGACCAGCGCGTTCCTCCGGGGCAGGGTGCTTTCCGGGGCTTGGCAGGAGGAAGTCTGCACCCACAGGGCTTTGGGGCGTGGTGAACCATGGCTCACCAGGAGTGACCCGGAAGGCGTGCCCCCATGATGACTCTCCTGCACCTGGTTGGGAATATGTCAGCTTGGGAGGGGTTTAAAATCGATTTCCGGGGCACACCACCCACATCCCCCAAACACAGAGGTCTGGGATGGGGACAGGGTAACGGAAGAGAATAAAACAAAAATGGCTCCCAAAGCCTGCCGCCCGGTTACCTGTTGACACTTGAAAGACGACATGGGTAGTACGTGCACTTGGGGGGAGTTGGGACAGGAAGGTCCCAGGTGAAGCTGCTTCCGCTGCTGAGCAGCCTCCTGGGTGCCTCCTGTGGGCAGCTGGGCGGGGAGCTGGACCTTTGCCCCCTCTCAACCCGGAACCGTGTTGCAGGACCTGTCCCTGTGCCGGGATAGGGCGGGGTGTGCCCACCACACCCCTGCACACCCTAAGTCTCCCTACCTTGTCTGGAGGTACTGGGTGTCCTTTATGAAACATTGTTATGTGTGTCCTGGCAAATACATCTGCCTGAAAAACAGTACACGGAAGGGACCCTTACCCGCCTGTGCAGACTGCATCCTGCGCCCCCAAAGTTGCTTGGAGAACATCCACCCTCCTCCCCATCGACCAGATGGGGAGCTGAGGCTTCAGTGACTCCTGGCTGCTGCCCTGTGCAGGGCCTGTGGCCACTGCCTGGAGGGCCAAGAGCTTGGTGCTTACGGTGTCCCCCATTTTGGCAACTTCTTGAGCAGCCTTGCCTCAGTTTCCCTGTCTGTAAAGAGGGTTGTGAGGAGGAACCGAGGTAATGCCGGAATGGGCAGGTCCCAGGCATGTGGCGGAGTAGTTAATCCTGGCACCGTGGCCATGAGAGCGGGTGCTCTGCAGTTTGTCCATTGCTCTCCCGAAGTGGGCTGGAAGCTGCCCCAGCGAGAGGAGCGCTCTGGGGGAGGAGGGGGTGCGCTGAGGTCAGCGGCCAGTGTAGGTGCAGCCAGTGTCACCCGGAACAGTTTAGATGACACCCCTGGGGTCGGCACGGACCCACCTCAAAGGGCAGGAACTGTCTGTTCCCAGTGTTGCAAGGCCCTGACCTCGACCTCAACCTGCCCACAACGCAGGACCAGGGGGGCTCCCACAGAGCTGCCTCTGCTGGGACCTGACCCACCCAAAGAAATCTGCCAAGTCAGCGCCCCAGCCGGGCTGCCTCCCTCCGTCCATCACGCGTGGGCTTCCCTCCAGGGGCGGAAGCCAGAGCGCAGACAGATGTGCCAGGCACGGGTAGCCGGCCAGTGTGGTCACCGGCCCAATGATGGCAGTCCTGCAATCCTGCGAGGCTCCCGGCCCAGCGGGGGGCGGGGAGTGCCTCGGGAGCGGTCAATTGTTTCCAGGCCCCCGGTGTGGAGCTGACTGGCCCTCTTTGAGGCCGGGAAGGACTGAGCTTGGGCCACATGTGCTGGCACCCGGGCTGGCCTTCCCAGCGGGTGCCAGCAGCGAGGATTTCCCGTCCTGGGTGTGACCCGGCAGGGCCTGGTGTCCACCCCGCTGGAACCTTCGGCACAGGCTTCTCCGTCCTTTAAACACTCAATTCGGGGGCTCTATCAGATGCAGTTCTCTGGCTTACATATGCCCCCGAGCTGCCCTTCTGCCCACTTTTTGAAAAGGCTGTCCTCTTTTCAGTTCATTTCCACGTCCCCTCATGGGAGAGGCCCCTGACCTTCCACTCGTGCATTGTTGTCTCTGGTCATTGTTTCCCATTACGTCTTGAGATTTTATTTACTTATTTATTTATTTACTGGACTGCTTTTGTTTGGCGTCTGTCTTTCCCGCAGGCCGTGTGTGCTCTGGCTTGTCCCTGCGTCCGTTTGGGAAATAGACGATCAGTAAGTAGTGGTTGGAAGGATGAGGCCATCTCTGCCAAGAAAGGGTCAGGGAATGGCCAAACCAGGATCCTACCCCAGATCTGTCTGGCTCCCTCCCTGTCTCGAAGGGCGCTCTCGGGTTCAAAAATTCACTGGGACTGGGGAGGTCCCCTTAACCGAGCCTCAGTTTACTCTTATGTGAAGTAGGGATGACAGAGGTGACTGCCTGACAGTGCTGTGAGCATCTGTACATCATTTAGCGCATTCTTGGCGTGTGTTCCACAGCCCCTGATGTCGGGGGTCTGGCCAGGGACCCAAAGAGATCCCCGTGTGACCTGCCTGACCCTGGTCAACCCCCATGAACTTGGGTTGAGTTTGAGACCCTGTCACTTGCACGCCAGCTTGTGACGCAAGCAGAGGCTGAAATCTTGTCCCACTCCCCGTTGAGCCAAGCACCCCGCAAAGGCCTGACCCCCACAGGGGGACCCCTGGTTGCCCTTGAGCGGCTCCCTAAGGCCGGGAGCCCTGCATTCTCCTGCCATGACTCACTTCCTGTTTGGGCCTGGAATTTGGAAGACTGAGAAACTGCTCAGCGAGCTCCATGGTAATAGCTGGGCCCGCCCACCAGAGCCTTAAAGGGACTGTCCTCCCGGGCCAGGGCTCCTCGGGGGTGATGGTGGGTCGGGTGTTGCTGAAGTTAGGATTTGAGCCCAGCAAGTCTGCTGCCAGGTCCCACAGCCCTCCTCTTTGCCCCTAAGGACCCTCCTCCCCTGCTGCGATGCCCCATCCAGTGGCCGGGCCAGTTGGGAAGGGCCAAGCTTGCAGCCTATCTTGTCCTTCGTCACCTCTCCCTCTCCCACGAGGCTGGGTAACAATATCCCAGGCTGATGGTAACAGTCCCACCAGATCGGCACACACTCTGGACGCTGCCGGGGACAGGGGAGTGGAGCTGGCACCCCAGAAACAGCTGTGGATTGCAGGCTGCAGGTCTCCTTTAGGACACTCACACTCAGGTGTTTGTCCCTCTGAGGCCCTGTGCACGAGGCTGACCTGGGCCTGCCTTGGTCAGGGCCTCAGGAGAATGTGTGGGTGGATGCCTTCCTAGGCTCCTTCAGAAGCTGCTGCCTGGTTTCCTGGGCCTCACCTTGTCCACCTGTAAAATGGCTTTGGGGTCTGGGATACCGGGCAGTCAGGGGTCTGAAACTTGTAGATACATGTCCTCAGGGTTCAGACCCTGCCCCTCCACCTCCACCTCCCTCTGTGTCCCAGGCTGTACCACATGGGGTGCTGGCCTTGCCCTGGGCCTGGCCTGCCTAGGTTCCTGCTGTGGCTGCAGTTCTTCCCTTAGCCTTTGGCAGAAGGTAAACCGCGGCTACGGACGATGCAGGCTCCACGATGCAGGCCTCTCTGTGTGCTGCCAGCTGGGGACCAGACACAGGAACGGACCCTGCCAATCCTGCAGGAATTGGTGTGATGGGCACAGGAGAGGGGCCAGGCCACCCTCCTACCCCCATTTTTCAACGGTTTTTGGGTGCTTTATGTGCAAATCCCATCATCCCATCGTAAGCTTGCCAACCCCCGAGTCCTGCATGGAAGGACCTGTTTTGCCATTGGAGAAGCTATGCCTCAGAGAGGTTGAGGGACTTGTTGGGGAGGTGCCCACCTGCAACTCAAACATTTGTTTTTCTAAAAAGTCTTGACTCTCTTCTCCCGTGTGACTTTCCTTACCTGAAAAAGGGCACAATCCGATTTCCTTTGAACAGGAGACCCAGTGGGCAGTGTGACGTTGGCATCATTTTACATGCTTTACTTTTTTTTATTCACTCCAGTGAAATGATGATGTTTTGTGGTCTCAGCATAAGGAGAGAAAAATCGTTTCTTTTTCCATGCAGCCATACTTTTTCTTTATTATAAGAAAGGAATTCTGGGGCAGCCCGGGTGGCTCAGCGGTTTAGCTCTGCTTTCAGTCCAGGGTGTGATCCTGGAGACCCGGGATCGAGTCCCACGTCGGGCTTCCTGTGTGGAGCCTGCTTCTCCCTCTGCCTGTGTCTCTGCCTCTCTTTCTCTCTCTCTGTGTCTCTAATGAATAAATGAAATCTTAAAACACAAAAGAATGGAATTCTTGGGGCGCCTGGGTTGCTCAGCTGGTTGGGCATCCGCCTTCAGCTCAGGTCCTGATCTCAGGGTCCTGCAATCCAGCCCTGCTTGGGGCTCCTTGCTCAGTGGGGAGCCTGCTTCTCCTCTCCCTACCACTCTCCCTGCTTGTGCTCGCTCTCTTTCTTTCAAATAAATGAAATCATATATATATATATATATATATAATGGAATTTTTTATTAAAATTGGTGGTTTAGAATATTAGAAGCACACTATTTAAGGAAGTAGAACACCTCCAAAGGCCTTTAAAAAAGTAACACTGATGCACAGTCTCCAGACGTAGCCTGCCTGATGTGAACCCCGGCTCAACCAGGGACGAGCTGTGTGACCTTGAGCAAACCCACTTAACCTGTCTGTGCCTCCGTGTCCTCACCTATAAGACGTGGACAATGGTAGTTTCTGTTTCGAGTTATTAGGAGGCTTAGGTGAGTTTAGTGAGTCATAAACTCCTTAGGATGGCATTTGCCATAGTTAACACAGAGCTTGACATGAAGCAGAGCTAGTGGCCTCTGTCTCCCAAGCCCCAATCCTGGTTCTTTTGCAGAGGCAACCTCATATTGTTAGCTGTCCTTCTACCCCAGGAGTCCACAGACTATAGCCTGAGGGCCAAATCCAGCCCACTGCCTGTTTTTGTAGTTTTATTTAGACTTGTGTGTTTTGCATTACTGTCCAGGGCTGCTTTGGCGCTATGAGGGCATTTGTGACAGGCTCCTTATGGTTCGCTGAGTCCCGAAGGTATGGACTGTCTGGTCCTTTATAGAAAGCTTTTGCTGCCTTCTGCTCCCGGAGCATGTCCTGTGATTTTTAAAAAAATTATTAATATTTTATTTGAGTGAGAGTAGGAATGGGGGGGTTCTCAAGAGGGGGGCAGGAGGAGAGGGAGAAGCAGACCCTCCACTGAGCAGGGAGCCCAATGCAGGGCTGGATCCCAGGACCCTGGGACCAGAACCCAAACCCAAGGCAGACATTTAACCAACTGAGCCACAGAAGTGGCCCACATGCGCTATGATTGATTGGTTGATTTATTTTTAAAAGATTTTATTCATTCATGAGAGACACAGAGAGGCAAAGAGACACAGGCAGAGGGAGAAGCAGGCTCCATGCGGAGAGCCCAATGCGGGACTCGACCCCAGGACCCCAGGATCACTCCCTGAGCGGAAGGCAGATGCTCAACCACTGAGCCACCCAGGTGCCCCGTGGCCCATATTTTTAAAATAAAAGCTTGGGGGGCGCCCACGTGGCTCATTTGGTTAAGCATCTGATAGGAGCTCAGTGTGATCTCAGGGTCAAGACCGAGCTCAGCAGGCAGTCTTGGCCCTCTGTCCCTCCCCTTGCTTGTGCTCTCTCGCTCACCCTTTCTCAAAATCTTTTTTTTAAAGTTTAAAATAAAAGCTTGATTGTAAGTAAACATCACCGATAGAAATAAAAATTGAAAAAGGAAAAAGGAACTGTGACAAGGATGACAGATTTAATCTCTCTGTGTATATCTCCATGGTTACCTACATACACGTGTGCAATATGCACATACGCGAATAAGGAGTATGCCCAAAAAGGAGAAATGGACCCAAAGACATGCACAGGGAGTTTTCAGAAGCAGAAATACAAGTGACCAGTCAATATTATGAATCAAAAGTTCAACTTTAAAAAAAAAAAGTTCGACCTTACTTTGTGAAATTCAGATTTGAAAAGGAGCCTCTGTGTTCTGACTTCGCTTTTGAAAAGAAAAGTTGCTACTACCTCGCCCCGGGAAGCCTGACATGATGGGGCCTGGCACACGCTGCTCCTGATGGGCACCTGGCTGTCACGCTGAAAAGGAGGTTGGCCGTCTATAGGAGGATCTTTAAAATCATTCCTAGTCTCCTGTCCTCTAAGCTCCATTTCTAAGTATTAATCCCAACAGGGGGGAAAACCAACTGTAAAAGGCGTTTCTTAAGCAACAATACAAAGTGCAGTATTTGGATTAACAAGACCCCATAAACCTAACGATTGGGAACTGAGCAAACATACCGGCTTCACCAGGCTGCTATTTATAAATATATGGAGCGTGCTCTGACGGTTATTTCAAGAAACGGGGGAATGCTCTTCATACAGTAAATGTGTACAGCATGGTCTTAATTGGACTAGAACGGCGCCAGGCAGCAAGTTTTCAATACACGTCAGCTACCCTTCATTATGAAGGATTTCAAACCTTCTAGTGACCCTTCATTCATTCACTCATTCGTTCATTCATGTAATTCATTGGCCGGGTGACGTGCATCTGAGCGTCTCCCCGGGTCGGTGAGCCGGGGAGGGCTGTGAGGCGTGTCCCTGGCTTCCCTCCTCCCCAACTCGCCGGCTCCCTGGGCCTTCCACTGGCTCTGTTTCTGGCTGGGCACTGCCATCTAGAGGCCCCGGGCCCACAGGACAGCTGCCCCTTGCAGGTCCCTTGCAGCCCCTCACACCGACTCTGGGCGCAGCTGCCCAGACCCTCTCTCACTGCACACGCGCTGCCTGGGAGAGCTGCTTGTTTTCTGGAAGCCTCGGAGGACCGTCACCGCGAGGAAGACCCCCTCCAGTTCCCTTGTGGCAAGATCTTTGTATGGATCAAGGAAGCCTTGGGGGCATGTTTCTTAAAATGTGGTCCTTGAACCCTCATTAGTGTCGGTAGGTGGGGACCCTGATAGTAAAGACCCAGGGCCCATCCCATTGCCCCTGAATCAGACCTCCTTGGGGCAGGGGAGGCAGGGATACTGAATGTTTAGAATTCTACCTTCCCCCCTCCACCCCAAGTGATTCTGATACAGGCTGAAGTTGAAGAGCCATCCACCCAGACCAGTGATACTTTATAACGAAATGGGGCTGGGGCTGGCGGCTTGGTGCTGAGCCTTTGACTTTCTCCTTTGAAACATACACATAGGGATGCCTGGGTGGTTGCGCATCTGCCTCTGGCTCAGGTCCTGATCCTGGATCGAGTACGTTGGGCTCCCCGTGGGGAGCCTGCCTCTCCCTCTGCCTGTGTCTCTGCTTCTCATGAATAAATAAAATCTTAAAAAGAAACACATAGATAAATTGTTTAAGAGGTTCCTTGACTATTTTTTTAAAGATTTATTTATTCAAAGAGAGCGGCAGAGACACAGGCAGAGGGAGAAGCAGGCTCCACACAGGGAGCCCGACGTGGGACTCGATCCCAGGTTTCCAGGAGCACACCCCGGGCTTCAGGTGGTGCTAAACCGCTGCGCCACCGGGGCTGCCTCTTCCTTGACTATTTTAAGGTTTCTTTTTAAATTAAAAATTACCTCCCCCCCTTTTTTAGTGATCTCTACACCCAGTGTAGGGCTTGAGCTCACAACCCCAAGATCAAGAGTCACATGCTTCTCTGACAGAGCTAGCCAAGCACACCTCCCCTAAGACTTTTTTTTTTTAAAGAGTATTTTTAGGTTTACAGCAAAATCGAGAGGAGGTACAGAGATTTCTCATACACACCCTACCCCACCCCTGATGCTCAGCCTCCCGCACTATCCACCCCACCAGAGTGGGACGTGTGTTACGGTCGATGAACCTACACTGACTGCATCATCACCCAAACTTACAGTTTGCATACGTGTTCACCTAGGTGGAGGACCTTCCATGGGTTTGGCCACGTGTATAATGACGTGTATCCGTCATTATGGCATCATACAGACTCATTTCACCGTCCTGAATATCTCCACGGGCTTCACTTATTCATCAGCCTCTGGCGACCACAGTGATCCTTTTACTGTCTCCAAACTTTGCCTTTTCCAGAGTGTCCTGTAGTTGGAGACACACAGTATGTAGCCTTTGCAGCCTGGCTTGTTTCACTTGGTGATGTGCATTGAACTTTCCTCCTTGTCTTTTCATGGCTTGAAAGTTCCTTTCTTAGTGATGAATAACATCCCATTGCCTGGATGTACCACAGTTTGTGAATAAAGCTGCTGCAAACAGCCACGTGCAGGATTTTGTGTGGACATAAGCATTCAGCTCCTCTGGGTAAATACCAAGGGATGCAATTGCTGGATCACGTGGTAGGAGTATGGTTAGTGGTGTAGGAAACTGCCAGATTCTCTTCCAAAGTCGCTGTTCGATTTTTTGTTCCTGTGAATGAACAAGGGTGCCAGCTGTTCCACGTCCTTGCCAGTATTTCATGTTTTTGGTGTTCAGATTTTGGCCATTCTAACAGGTATGTGCTGGTATCTCACTATTGTTATAATTTGACATGCCTGATGATATGTGATGAGGAGCATCTTTTCTTTTATAAAGATTTTATGGGGGATCCCTGGGTGGCCCAGCGGTTTAGCACCTGCCTTCGGCCCGGGGCGAGGTCCTGGAGTCCCGGGATCGAGTCCCACATTAGGCAGAGACACAGGCAGAGGGAGAAGCAGGCTCCCTGTGGGAGCCCGATGTGGGACTCGACCCAGGGAATCCGGGATCATGACCTGAGCTGAAGGCAGATGCTCAACAGCTGAGCCCCCCAGGCACCCCAGGAGCATCTTTTCATATGCTTATTTTCCATCTGTATATCTTCTTTGGTGAAGTGTCTGTTAAGTTCTTTGGCCCTTTTTAAAATCAGGTTGTTTCTTTACTCTTGAATATTTTCTTTTCTTTTTCTTTTTAAATAAAATAGATTTTATTTTTAAGTAATCTCCACACCCAGCGTGGGACTGGAACTCATAATCCTGAGATCAAAAGTCGTAGTCTCCACAGAATCAGCCAGCTGAGTGCTCCCTTATTGTTGAGTTTTAAGAGCTCTTTGTCTCTTTTGGATAACAGTCCTTTATCAGATATGTCCTTTGCAATATTTTCTCTCAGTGTGTGGCTTGTCTTTTAATTCTCTCTCTCCCTTTTTTAAAAAAAGATTTTATTTATTTATTCATGAGAGACACACAGAGAGAGGCAGAGACACAGGCAGAGGGAGAAGCAGGCCCCATTCCGGGAGCCGGATATGGGACTCTATCCCGGGACCCCAGGATCACGCCCTGAGCGGAAGGCAGACGCTCAACCACTGAGCCACCCAGGTGCCCCTCAAACTTTAAAAGTGCAGTATCTCTGTGGCAGAGAAGAATAAGCAGAATAGCAAAAAATAGGTTTCCTCCTTTTCTAGGGGATATAGGCGAATGAACCAGCCCCCCTCACATCCCAGGGGGTTTGCTAGCAACGGATGGATCCTGCTATCCAGGGCTCACTGTGGCCATGTCTGCAGCACCTGACACCCTTCACAAAAATTAACCCAAGTTTTTTTTGTAACCACAGACTTATATGTAAAATGTAAAACTATCAAACTCCCAGAAGATAGCAGAGGGGAACCCAGATAGATGACCTTGGGCATGGTGATGAACTTTAGTTTTATAGTAATGATTTTCAGATACAACACCAAAAGCACGATCCATGAAATAAATAATTGATAAACCGGTCTTCATTAAAAATCAAAAATATAAAAAAAAAATCAAAAATTTCTGTCCCACATCCCACAGGGTCACCTGGGTACCTCCGTCAGCTGAACATCTGACTCTTGATTTTTGGCTCAGGTCGTGATCTCAATGTTGTGGGATCGAGCCCCGCATCAGGCTCCACACTCAGTGGGGAGCCTGCTTGTCCCTCTCCCTCCACTCTTGCTCGCTCTCAAGTCTAAAAAATATTGAAAAAAAATTCTGCTCTACAAAAAACAACATCAAGAAAATTAAAAGACATAGGACACCTGGGTGGCTCAGTGGTTGAGCATCTGCCTTTGGTTCAGGTCATGATCCTGGGGTCCTGAGATCGAGTCCCCGCAGGGAGCCTGCTTCTCCCTCTGCCTGTGTCTCTGCCTCTCTGTGTGTGTGTCTTTCGTGAATAAATAAATAAAATCTTAAAAAAGATTCTATTTGATAAAATAAGCAATGATTTGAGCGTAAAAGAGTAGAATTGTCAGTGCACTGTTTTTGTAAAATTTCTGTCTTCTGAGCAACATAGAAGAGTTAATTACTAATACCTTATCAATGCCAGGTGCATGAGAAAAAGTATCACAAAATAGGATTTTGCTGTGACCTGGGTCAAGTCACTAACTTCTAAGTCTTCTCATCTGTACAAGAGAATGAACAACTGTACCTTACTGTGGCAAAGGCTGCTCATTATCTCCCAGGATACTTTCTCCCTCTGTTTTTAGCTGGGGCACATAGCTGCACGGAATAATGACTACACTTTCCAGCCTCCCTTGCAGCTATAGCCGTATAACTGCGTAGCCATGTGACCAAGTTCTGGCCAATGGGGCAGAGATAAAAGTGGAATAGAAAACTTCTGGGGAGTGTTGCCTTTCTCTTCTTTCCTCCATCGCCTGAGCTGGATTACAGGTGTAATGGCTGGAGCTGGAGCAGCCCTCTGGAATATGAGGTCCTTTTAGGAATGAAGAATGGAGAGCATGCATAAAAGACCATGAAGAAAGTCATTTCCCTGACACCATGGAACTGCCACACCAGTCCTGGATCACTTCATCTCAGACTTTTATATCACAGGAAAATAAATATCATCTCATTTAGGTTACTGTCATTTTAGGTTTCTATTACCTATAAACTGAACTTAAGTCGTTTTTTTTTTTTTTTTAAGATTTTATTTATTTATTCATGAGAGACACAGAGAGAGAGAGGCAGAGACACAGGCAGAGGGAAAAGCAGGCTCCATGCAGGAAGCCCGATGTGGGACTCGATCCCAGGACTCCAGGATCACACCCTGGGCCAAAGGCAGGCACCAAACCGCTGAGCCACCCAGAGAGCCCACCTGAACTTATTCTTAATAAATGCATGACCTCATCGATGTCTTGGGGAGATTCAATGAGATACTGTATACAACTCACCTCTCACAGTACCTGGCACAGTGTAAAAACTCAGGACATGTTAACTCCTTATTAGTACCTTCTGAAGCGTTTGGGTGAAATAACCATCCCGCATTTCTGGGGAGAGCTTTAAAGAGGAGTTCTGCAAAGGAAAACGATCAACTTCTTTTCGGTTCCAAACAATTGCAAAAAAAGATATCCTCAACAACTAATTCCACTAGAAATAATTTCATTTAAGTTCCTCTGCTCTGTTTACTGTTCAAGCTGACAAAGCCCTGCCTTACAAATTGGCATGGTATTTTAATTGGGTGATAAGTCACACATTCTTTTAAATAGCTGTGTTTACAAACACATAGCTCAGTCGTTCCACATTTGAAACCCAGCCTTTCAAAACAATTTAGTTCCATTCTTCTTGGCTTCCTCTGTCTCAAAACACTAGTGGGAATATTTTTCAGGAATCAGTGGCCCCTGTTCAGCTTTGTGCTCTGTCACGGTGGATGGTTCATTGGTCAACTATTTAATTCTACTGTGTCTAATTAATGTCTCTTGACTTGACTGCCCCTAAGGTCCTGTTTACCTGGAAAAAAGACAGGTTTATTTTTTTTTATTTTTTAAAATTTTTATTTATTTATGATAGTCACAGAGAGAGAGAGAGAGAGAGGCAGAGACACAGGCAGAGGGAGAAGCAGGCTCCATGCAGGGAACCTGACATGGGACTCGATCCCGGGTCTCCAGGATCACGCCCTGGGCCGAAGGCGGCACTAAACCGCTGAGCCACCCAGGCTGCCCGACTTGATCACTTTTTCTTAAATTTCTATTTATTTATTCATAGAGACACGGAGAAAGAGAGGCAGAGACACAGGCAGGCTCCATGCAGGGAGCCCGACGCAGGACACGACCCCGGGTCTCCAGGATCACGCCCCAGGCTGCAGGCAGCGCTAAACCGCTGAGCCCCCCTCATCATTTGTATAGGTTACGATCCACACTGTAAGCGAGTCGGTCACCACACAAAGTCACTACAATATTATTGACTGTATCCCCTGTGCTATGTTCCCCACCCTCAAGACTTACTTTGTTTTTTAAAGATTTTATTTATCATGAGAGACACACAGAGAGAGGCAGAGATCCAGGCAGAGGGAGAAGGAGGCTCCCTGCGGGAATCCCGATGCAGGACTCGATCCCAGGACCCTGGGATCACGCCCTGAGCCGAAAGCAGACAGATGCTCAATGGCTGAGCCCCCCAGGTGCCCACCCAAGACTTACTTTGTAACTAGAAGTTTGTATCTCTTAATCCCCTCCGCCTATTTTGCCTTCCTCCCTCCTCAGCTCTCCCCACGCCTGCTTTCCAGCAGTCTCCTGGATCCATGGGCCTGTTCCTGTTTTGTCTTGGTTGTTTGTTTTGTGTCTCAGATTCTGCACCTAAGTGAATTCATAGCGCTGTTTGTCTTTCTGTGTCTAACTTGTTTCCCTTAGCGCGACATCCGCCAGGCCCATCCACGTTCTCCCAAAATGGCAAGGTTTTCCTCCTCCTGATTTACACCTGCTTAGTTTTCTTTAGGCAAACGTGTATCAGGGTGTCAGCTGCCTTTCCGTGCAAGACAGGGGCTGAATCCTTTCAACCTGCTAGATAAGGCACGCATCCTTAGTCACAAGGTTTTTTGGTTGTTATTAAAGTGTGCTGGGGGGTCGGGGGGGTGTGTTGCCTGGGTGGCTCCTTCGGTGAAACACCTGCCTTCGGCCCAGGGCATGATCCTAGAGACCCGGGATCGAGTCCCATATCAGGTTCCCTGCATGAAGCCTGCTTCTCCCTCTGCCTGTGTCTCTGCCCCTCTCTCTCTGAGTCTGTGTCTCTCATGAATAAATAAATAAATCTTAAAAAAAAAATTAAGGACACCAGTCTTCCTGAATTAAGGGCTCACTGTCACGACCTCATCGTAACCTGGTTACTTACCTCTGTTGGTCAGACAGTGGCCTATATGGTCACGTTCTAAAGCCCTGAGAGTTAGGGTCTCAACATCTCTTTTGGTCTCAGCCAGTTCAACCAGTTCAACCCATAACATCCACCCTCTTTAAGGGAGATCCCACAACGGACAGTGTGGCATGCTGGAAGTCCCCCCAGCTGTCTCTGACTTTCCCCATTCCACATCATGGCTCTCTAAAAGTTTGAGCTCAGTGTTATCCGTGCAGAAGGGGAGCAGTCGCATGCGATGTTCACGGAGGAATCCCCGAGGGATCCTTGAACAAGTCTCCAGATGGCCTCCATTCTGGGCAAGCAGGTTGAGGACAGAGAACCTGCTCAAGGTCCCCTGGACCCAAGGACAGAACAGGATTCGGAGGAAAGGCTTTGCTTGAGAGCCTGCATAGCCAAGTGGTAGAGACGGGATACCCTGGGGACTGGAATTCCAGCCTGCCTAGCCTGGAATCCGGCTCTGGACCGTGTAGCTAAGTGACCTTGGGCAAGTCACATGACCTCGGTGTGTCTTAGTTCCCCTGTCTTTAAAGGGGTCGATGACATTACTAATCACAGAGAGTCACTGTGAGGCTTAACGACCATGCCTTCATTGGGGACATATTTATTGGGATCCTTTACTAGATACTCTAGGGTCTA
Source organism: Canis aureus (assembly GCF_053574225.1). Classification (NCBI taxonomy): domain Eukaryota; kingdom Metazoa; phylum Chordata; class Mammalia; order Carnivora; family Canidae; genus Canis; species Canis aureus. The sequence continues at coordinate 44,688,208 of NC_135618.1, forward strand.
TCTAGAGATAAAGCATTGAACAGGTTCAGGAGGGAATTATTTAAGTAAGTTGGAAGGACTGTAAGTGCTACCAGCAAAAACAAAGCAGAGAATGGGGAAGAGAGAGGGTGGTGGGTTTTGTAAATGGACCTCGGAACAAAGACCTGAAGGGGAAGAGGGAGGGAACTGTGAGGACACAGGAAGTGCAAAGGCCCTGGGGCAGGCATGTGCCCGGTTGGTTTGAGGGCAGCACAGAAGCCAGTGTGGCTGGAACACAGCAGGGAAGTGGAAAGGAGGAGGTGAAGGCAGAGATGTTGGAACTTTGACCCTACAAAGAGGTCAAGTTTAACCATTGGAAACACGGCACACGATTTTGGGGGCACTGCTTTCCCTGGGGACCATACTGGGTGTTGGGGCCTCAAAGAACTCAGCCCTGCACTTGGGGCCATTGGAGGTTTGCAAAGAGGCTTTCTGGGGAGTCCCTGGGGCTGCATCTGGGGCTGCTTAGTTCATGAACCAGGAACGGGTGCTCGGAAAGCCTTTGGAAGCAGAACAAATGCACGCTTTCAGAGTCTTGTGGCTTATTTATTGGAAGTGACTTAAAAATTTCTCCTGTAAAAAAAAATTTTTTTTTTTTCTCCTGTGAGGGTGAAGCCCGTTGCTTGCCTGGGTTTCTTTCTCCCCTGTGCACACTGGCGGCTGGAGCTTGGCTCACCTGCTTCTCCGGCAGCAAGTCCAGCAAACGCTACCAGCCTTTGGATGGGCACAGATAATATATATTCTTTTGAAGCACATTTTTATTATTACTCAAATTTTTGAAATGCGAGGCTGTTGAATTTGGAGCTTGGCTCCCATGGGGCCGCTGGACGATGGGGCTGCTCGACGGAGCTCTTCCCTGCTACCCCCCCACCCCCCCACCCCCCAGTGGCCCAGCAGTTACCTTCCTGGTTCCCTCTGCTCTGCAGGATGACAGTTCCTGTACCTGTGCCTCTGGATCCTTCCCTTGTTCTGCTCTGTCCCCTTGTCTCTGCCTTGACTCCAGGAACGTTGACACTGGGGCTGGGAGCTTCTGTGTTCGCAGCGTCCCTGCCTACCCCCACCCCCCCAGGTGCCAGGGGCATCTCCCCCTCCCTTCTTCATCTGTCTGTGTCTCTCATTAACCTTTCCTCTCTCTGTCTCTGGCCAACACGAGTCACGGGTTGGGGCTGACCTGTCCCTGGGGCCGGGAAGCCGGGCTGCACCCCGAAACCCCGTGTCTGTCCTGGGTGTGCTCTGCCTCCCGCTCCACTTCCATGGGGTGGGGTCGTGAGCTGGCGGAGGGGTGGGAGGGCGGCGGGGGGCCAAGGGGACTGTGGGAGCTTCTCCTTGCCGAGTCTGCAGAACTCAGAGGGTGGGGTGAACTCCACCCTCCAGGGATATGTGTTCGAGACCCATCGTTTTGGGCTTTGGACAAACCTGGGTGATAGTGGCCTGTGTCCTGCGTCCAGGACCCCAAAAGAGCAGCCGAGTAACCGCTGGCTACGTCGGGCCCTCCCGCCTCTCACCGGAACCTGAGTCTGTGACTCAGTCGAGTGGCAGGTGTCTCCTGAGTTCTCCTGGCCTGCACCTGGCCCGTCACCTCTACGCGATCAGGTGAGCACGGCTGGCCCAGGACCCCGAGCGTGTGCCTGCTTCGTGTCCTGGCCGTACTCACGCCCGCTCACAGCCGACGGCCTTGCCAGCGCGGTCACCTCCCGCTCCCCGAACTGCCACATCTGACCCTGACTCCCTTCCCAGGGGAGCTGCTGCCAAGGGGCTGGTCCAGAAGCCTGGGGTGTCAGCCCCCTGGTGTCCCTGAACCACAGAGGGAAGGGGCCACGGCAGGTGCTGCAGGCTGCACGATGGCAGAGCAGAAAGGGCCCACAGACCTGATGCCGAGTCTGTGTGACCTTAAGCAGATCATTTCGCCTCTCTGAGCCTCCGTTTCCTCTTCTGTAGAATAGGGATGACAGCGGGGCACCTGGGGGGCTCAGGGAGTGAGCGCCTGCCTTCGGCCCAGGCCGTGATCCTGGAGACCCGGACTGAGTCCCACATGGTACTCCCTGCAGGGAGCCTGCTTCTCCCTCTGCCTGTGTCTCTGCCTCTCTCTCTGTGTCTCTCATGAGTAAATAAACAAAATCTTAAAAAAAATAGAATAAGGATGATACCACCCAGTGGTATATGTGGCTTATATGACACCCAGAGTGGCTCATTTTTGACACCCTTTACTTTCTTTTCTTTTTTTTTTTTCCGGGGGTGTGTGTGACAACTTTATTCAGAAACAATTCACATACTCAATGCTTCATCCCCTGAAGGTAAAATTAGATGGTGTTGGGCATACGACATGACATTTAAATATTTGTCATAAGAATATATATCACACACAAAAAAGAATATATATCACATAACATGCACCATTTTGACCATGTTTAAGCATGCAGATCAGTGGCGGTGATTACAGTAGCGACAAAATGATCTGCGAGAGTCAGCAGCGATCACAGATGCTTGATTGGTCCTTTCATCATTAGAAATTTATTTTAAAAATTAAAATTTTAATTGAAGTACAGTTGACACATACTATGAGTCTCGGATGCAAACCATAGAGATTTGACATTTATGTGCATTATGAAGACGCTCAGCATGACAAGTGTATTTACCATCTGTCACCGTACAGTGTTATTACAGTATTATTGACTACGTCTCTCCGAGCTGACTCGTTTATTTTATAACTGGAAATTTGTACCTCTTCATCCTTATCCTTCCCCTATTTGGCCCATCCCTGCCACCCCACTCCTCCTTCCTTTCCTTTTAAAAACAAAGGATTAACAGCTAAAAGAGAAGCAGCCATTTCAATTTGAAAGCTGTTACTCTGGGAGGCACTACCCTGTTCCACCTTGAATTGGAATTTGCATTTACAGAATAAAAATAGCTCACCCCACAAGAGCCCACCTTTTCAGGGGCCTAGGCTGTAAACACAAATAAAACCCCCCAAGTTATGTGCCAACAGAATGACAGAGAATGGAAGTAGCCCCAGCTCTGTGTCCCTGTCACTGAGCCCTCTGCGAGTGTGTTAACGCTGCCGCTTGCAAGCAAGGACACAACACCACCGTCCGGGTGTTGGAGACGCACACTGCACCCAGACAGAGCCCCGAGGATCCGCAGCCACCTCGATTTTTCTCTCCAAACAAATGTGGGAGCCGGGTCTATTTGGTTGTGTAGCTGGGCATTCTCAGAATGAACTTCCGGAGAATTCAGTGTTTAAGAAGGGGTAAGTAAGGGACGCCTGGGTGGCCCAGTGGTTTGGCACCTGCCTTCGGCCCAGGTCATGACCCTGGAGACCTGGGATAGAGTCCCAGGTCGGTCTCCCTGCAGGGAGCCTCCTTCTCCCTTTGCCTGTGTCTCTGCCTCTTTCTGTGTGTCTCTCATGAATAAATGAAATCTTAAAAAAAAAGGAGTAAGTGATAAAAATGTGCTGATTTGAAGTTTATGTATATATATTATTAAATCTCAACAGAGCACAGAATAATGTATAGAATTGTGGGATCACTATGTTGTACATCTGGGACTAATATAACATTGTGTGTATCAATTATACCGCCCCCCCATCCCCAACAAAAACCCAGTGCTGTTTGCATCAAGTGTTCAGAACTTAGACCATGGGAGGTATTTTGGGGGGAAGAGGATTGTGGGGCTCGCATGGTAATGATAAAGAGCAGTCCAGCTTGTGGTTGGTTTTATTCTTTTTTTAAAAAAAAAGATTAATTAATTAATTCATGAGGTGCCATGCAGGCAGTTTCTCCAGGCTTGTTCTGCACCCCTTGGCTGTTGCAAGTCTGGGGCTGGCTTTGCTGGACGTCTGTTTGGGTGTCCTTGCTGCCCCCATGCGTGGGCCCTGCATCCGTGTCCTTGGGCTGCCAGAAGAAAAGACCACAAGTGGGGTGGTTTATTTTTTATTTTATTATTATTATTTTTTAATTTATTTTTTCATGAGAGACACATAGAGGGAGAGGCAGAGACACAGGCAGAGGGAGAAGCAGGCTCCATGCAGGGAGCCCGATGTGGGACTCGATCCCGGGTCTCCAGGATCATGCCCTAGGCTGAAGGCGGCACTAAAGCCCTGAGCCACCCAGGCTGCCCTATTTTTTATTTTTTATTTACTTTTTACATTTTTAAAAAATTTAAATTCAATTTGCCTACTTATAGTATCATACCCAGTGCTCATCCCATCAAGTGCCCTCCTCAGCACCTGTCACCCAGTCACCCCATTTCCTCACCCACCTCCCCTTCTGTAACCCTTTGTTTCCCAGAGTTACGAGTCTCTCATGGTTTGTCTTCCTCTCTGATTTTTTGCTGCTCAATGTCCCCCCTTCCCTTATGATGCCTTTCACTATTTCTTATATTCCGTGTATGAGTGAAACCATATGATAATTGTCCTGCTCTGACTGACTTCCTTCACTCAGTGTAATACCCTCCAGTGTAATACCCACCAGGTCCATCCATGTTGATGTAAATGGTAGATATTCGTCCTTTCTGGTGGTGGAGTAATGTTCCATCATATATATAGGCCGCATCTCCTCTATCCATCATCTGTCGAAGGACGTCGTGGCTTCTTCCACAGCTTGGCCATTGTGGACATTGCTGCTGTGAACATTGGGGTGCAGGTGTCCCAGCGTTTCACTGCATCTGTATCTTTGGGGCAGATCCCCAATAGTGCAATTCCTGGGTCATAGGGCAGATCTATTTTTAACTCTTTGAGGACCCTCCACACAGTTTTCCAGAGTGGCTGCACCAGCTTGCGTTCCCACCAACAGTCCAAGAGGGTTCCACATGGGGTGGTTTAAAATAACAAGAGGAATTGATTCTCTATGGGTCTGAAGGCCCGAGTGTGTCCACAGGGCTGGTCTCTTCCTGGGACTCTGAAGGGAAACCTGCTCCGGGGCTCCCCTCTGGCTCCTGGGTGGTGCCGGCAGCCTGGGGTATCTTGGCTTCATGGCTGCCCCGCTGTTCTGCTCCCTGCATGTGTGTGCAAGCTTCTCTCTTAGACACTGGTCATTGGATTTAGACCTCTCTCTCTCTCTCTCTTTTTTAATGAGGATATATTTATTCTAAAGCCCTAAATCGAATTTCAACAAAATTAAGAAAATGGTTTCTCTAAAAATAGAGGAAATGTTATACATTCATAACAAATTAACAGGAAAAATAGAAACCACGTTTAAGTTATATAGTAGATCAAAGGACAGCAAAATTTATTTATTTTATTTATTTTTATTTTTTTTGAAAGGACAGCAAAATTTAATTGGCAAATTCCTACCTGGCCATAATTTGGTTTTTCAACTACCATTTTGAAAGCATGTTCATTCCAAGTCTACTCCAAAAGCCCTACTTCTTTTCTTTTTTTTTTTTTTTTAAGATTTTATTTATTTATTCATGAGAGACACAGAGAGAGAGGGGTGGGGCAGACACAGGCAGAGGGAGAAGCAGGCTCCACGCAAGAAGCCTGACGTAGGACCTGATCCCAGGTCCCCAGGATCAGGTCCTGGGCTGAAGGCGGTGCTAAACCGCTGAGCCACCCTGGCTGCCCCAAAAACCCTACTTCATCTTGTAAGTACAGTTGACAAGTTTGGTAAATTCTTAAGTACTAATATGAATTTCATGCTCTGTGCTATAGTTACCTGAATTTACCCATTTTCACAGAATTCCTTCATTAGTTAATATTCTTAGGAATATTCTGAAAAATATTGAATGCTTTTTTAATGTGACTATTTAGAATCTTGGATTGGTCTCATCTGAACTATGACACCTGAAAAGACGCTATTTCCAGGTAAGGTCACATTCTGAGGTTCCAGGTAGAGGAGGATTTTGGGGGGATGCACTCTTCAACCCATGCAAGCCCCATCTCTCCCTGACTCCATCTGCTTGGTGACCCATCAGGGCAAAGGGCTCCAATGAGGCATCTTCCCAGAGGGGCTGTTCGAATCCAGTGGTGCAAGGACACCCAACATGAAAGCCAGAGGACGGGACACCTGGGTGGCTTAAGTGAGCATCTGCCTTTGGCTCAGGACGTGATCCCGAGGTCCTGAGATCGAGTCCTGCATTGGGCTCCCCACAAGGAGCCTGCTTCTCCTTTTGCCTGTGTCTCTGCCTCTCTGTGTGTGTCTCTCATGAATAAATAGAGTTTAAAAATCTTAAAAAAAGAAAGAGAAAAAGAATGAAAGCCAGAGGACAGAGATGGCAGCTTGGTGGGGGTGGGGTCCGGGTCTGGGGTCCAGGGCTAGGGTGGGAACCCAGCAGGGGAGTTGGACACGCTTTTTCATGTGCCTCCTGCTTGTGATGAGGGAGAGAAACAGACAGAGAGAGGACTTAGAGATGGCTAGGCAGGATCTGAAAACCGGAATGTTCTGTGAGAGGGGCAGTTCTCTGCTGGGATCTGGAGCTGGGTCATTGGGCAGTGCTGCCTGGCTCCTGCAGGGCTTCTCGGCCCCACACCCAGATCCTTGCAACCAGAACTGCCTGCAGCAGACCGTCCCGGGGGCTGCAGTGGGCAGGGAAGGCTGAGCTGGAGGCCCAGCTTCTGCAGGGGTGCAGGCACCCCCCCACCAACCTCCTCCCTGAGTACCCAGGGCAGCTGACCTTGAAAAGCCTTTCAGAGGGACAAGTACTCACCCCTGCAGGGCCCGGAGTGGGGGCTGGGGGGGTCCCAGGATGATAATTCATGGAGTGTGAGTGGGGCTTGGGCAGGGGGATTGCGGTTGAAATATCGTCCCCGGGTCCTGCCTCCGACAGCCTGCCTCTCTCCCATTACCCTGGTAACTGCAGTGATAAATCCTGGCCACCGGAGTCTGGGTGCCCCGCTGCGGCCACGCTGGGCCCTACTCCAGCCCTCCCTCCCCTCGGAGTGGACTCTGGGCCTTCTCCCCTATGCCCAGTCCCTCCTGTCCCTGCTTCTGCAGGACAGAGGAGCCAGGTGCCCTACGGCTCTGTTCTGGGCTACACTGTGCACCCCCTGCACTCATGTGCGGAAACCCTAGCCCCCAGCACCTCAGGATGGGGCTGTATTTGGAGATGGGGTTTTTATTGTAATTTATTTATTTATTTGCATTTTATTTATTTATTTGAGACAGAAAGAGAGCACAGCAGGGGGAGCAACAGAGGGAGAAGCAGGCTCACTCCCAGGACCCTGACATCAGGACTTGAGCCGAAGGCAAATGCTTAACCAAGTGAACCTCCCAGGCACCCCCGGAGAGGGGGTTTTTAGGGAGATAATTAAGTAGCAGGAGGTCACTAGGGTAGCCCCTCATCCAGGGTGCCTGGGGTCCTTACAAGAAGAGGAAATTTGGACATAGACTCGCCTGGAAGGAGGGAGCCATGGAAACACGCAGACGGCCGTGCCCACCGGCCACGCACCGAGGCCACACAAGAATCCAGGCTGCCGGCATCCTGCCCTGGACTCCCAGCCTCCAGGACCGTGGGGGATAGGTCGCCACCGTTTAAGCTGTGAGGTCAGCAGTGGCCGGAGCCCATGACCTCGGCCCTGGGACCTGGGGGCCAGCTCAGAATGCACCCCTGCAGCTCGCGCTCGTCCAAGTGTCACTTGCCAGCTTTCTTTCCTTAACTGCACAGCCGAATTTTCCAGGTGAAACCTTACACAGCTCCGCATTCCGTGTAACGGAAAAGCAGGGTCGGTCTGGTGGCCGGGTGCCGTGAGAGGGGCTCCCTGGCTCCTTTGTTTGGCATCCTCATTCTCACCTAACCTCTGGCGGCCCTGGGCACCACTTTGGGGGCCCCCTGGGGGACGCTTCAAACCCCACCACCCAGAGGAGTGATACTCATTTTGCAGAAGACCTGTCAGTGTGGGATGGGCAGGAGCAACCCCTGCAGAGAAACGTGGGGAATGCGTTACTTCCTCCCTGCTGGGTGCTGCTACGACTGGGTGTCATCCCTACAGAGAACCAGTTCCGTCCGGGGCCGGGAGCTGCATTCTGGAACGGCACCCTGGGTTTGCAGGCGGTGCTGGGGTCCAAGTCCCCTCCTCCCCACGTGCTGGCTGAGTGCCGTTTGAACAAGTCCCCTGAGCTTATAAGCCACTTTCTCTCCTCTGTCAGGTGGGAGAAGATGCTGAGAATGTGAGCCTGCAGGGAACCTGGCGAGTTTCAGAGCCAGACAGGTCTGTGCTCGAACCCAACTCTGCTGCCTCTTAGCTGTGTGGCCTCGGGTGAGTCGAATGACCTCGCTGAGCTCGTTTCGCGTGTTGCAAAAGATTCTATTGATTTTTTTAAATTAAGTTTTTAATTTTAATTCCAGTGTCGTTAACACACAGGGTCCTATTAGTTTACAGGTGTGCAGTGTAGTGATTCAACAGCTCTATACATTGCTCGGTGCTCTCATCATGGTAAGTCTACTCTTGGTTTTTAAAATACCGACAAAAATGGAAAAGTTGGGGCACCTGGGCGGCTTAGTGGTTGAGTGTCTGCCTTCAACTCAGGGCGTGATCCCGGGGTCCTGGGATCGAGTCCCACATCGGGCTCCCTGCGAGGAGCCTGCTTCTCCCTCTGCCTGTGTCTCTGCCTCTCTCTCTGTGTGTCTCTCATGAATAAATAAAATCTTAAAAAAAAAAAAAGGAAAAGTCATACATACCTAGGCCTTGCCCAAAAACACAGTGGGCTACATTTGGCTGGTGGGCCGGGGTTGCTGACCTGCGGGTTAGACTAATTCCTCCAAAGCGTGTGCAATGTCCCTTAGGTTCTCAAGGCCTCACAGGAGGGCCTACTCCTCGTAGTGTCTTTCCACCTCCTAGAGATAGGATTGTGGCTATTGGTGGGGAATACATACACAAACGGCAGGCCTGTGGCAGGTACTGAAGATGATTCTGGAAAGACGGAAGTCCCTTCCAGGGGAATCTGCACGTTAACCAAGGAGTCAGGGAGATCTTGAGGTTTCTGCGATTCTGGCTGCACTGGCCAGGTGCAGTAAGCCTTTTCCAGCTGAGCCAGCAGGGGGCACTGGGGGACCGCTTTCCTCTGCGAGTCTGGGCAGCCGGGAAGCCTGGGCTTCGGGGCCCTGCCAGGAGGGGGGACCCACCCTGGATGGCCCAGATGACCTCCGAGTGTCTTTCCTGCCCATTGAATCTCGGCTCTTTTTGCAGAGGAAGGCATGGGGATGAGCTGCTCGGAGCTAGCTGGCAGCAGCCGGGAGCTCAGCAGGAGCGGCCCCCCAGCCCTAGAAAAGAGGTAAAATGAGGACATGTTTGCAGGGGGGCGGTCATCCTGGGGTGTCAGCGTTTCAGAATTCCAGAGAAAAGACAGGGCTTTCTTTTACAGGCCCAGGAAGCACATGGCAAACAGAAGACAGAAAGATGGGCAGGTGTGGGCCCTGAGCTCCCACCAATGACACTTCTAGCCTTGAAAACCTCAAAGAAAGCCCCCCGCGGCTGCCTGAACCATGTGGGTGGGTGCTCGAATGTGATCTGCTCCTTGGTTCCTCGTGTCCCTGTGTTGTGCCCAAGATTGTGAATCCGAGAGACCACCAAGGAGCCGAAACTGATGCAAGCGCACGAGGGTTTATTAGTAAGCTCGAGCTTGGGTCCAAGTATACCTGACACAGCGGAGCAGGGACTTGGACCCCGAAGTGGGTTACAGCTGGGTTTTTTATAGGCTGGTCTAGGGGATTTTCAGAAGGGGTGGAGGTATTTCTCAAGTTCTGTTTACATTCTGATAGGGCATTGAGCTCTGTTCTCATTCTAATATGGGGCTTTCTACCACCGGTGTGGGCTCTGTTGTCTTTCTGATATGGGATTCCCTGCCGAAGACATTCTGCAGTTTTTCCTGTAAAGTTCAGCTCTTATTCACAGGGGCCTAAGATGGCTGTACTTGTGCTAATGCTAAACTTTAGGTGGAATGGCCTTAATTTTTCTCGGCCTCCACACCTGTCTGTCCACGAGGGAGGAAAGATCACAGACAGGCCCACCGCATAGGGCGGTGTCTCCAAAGCATGGATCCCCACCAGCAGCCCTTGAGCTCACTAGGAGCTGCTCAGAAGTGCATATCCCGGGCCCCACCCCAGGGACCCCTGCATCAGACACTGACCCCCGACAAGCCCTCCAGGTGAGTCTGATCTGTGGGTGACCTGCACCCTGGGATCCCTTGGCTTTCAGGCCTCGGTTGGGGGACCGCACCCCAGACCGATTGCATCAGACCCTCTGGGGTTGGGACCTGCACCTGTAGTTGATTCCAATACAACCAAGGTCAAGCCCAGTGGTGTAGTGGAAAGTGGTCTTGGGGTCCGCCAGACTCAAGTTCAACTCCCAGCTTTCGCACTCGCTGGCTGTTTGACCCTGGGCAAGGCACACCCCTTTTCTGGCCCACAGGAGCTCATGTTCTGGAGAAGTGAGCTCATCTGTCCTGCCTTACAGAATTGTTTGAAAATTGGACAAAGCGTCCCGTGCATGGAAGCACCTAGAACAATATCTGGTGCCCCGAGAGTGTTCAGCACATGATGGTTCCCCTTTCTCTGCTCCCTTCTGTTGTACTGCGGGATTTTTCCAGAATGGGAACCACATCATAGTTACCCTTGCATCCCCAGGGAATAATGGACTCGTGTGCGTCCCACACTTCGGGGAGAGAGCTGGGGCAGCGGGCGTGTGACACGGCGCTCGTGGACTTCTTCCCCCACAGCCTGGCTGCGATGAGCTCCGTGACCTTTCTCTGTGTCATCTCAACTAAGGTCAACCCCGATGTCTATTTAAATTACAAACGCTCAGTCTCCCTGACCTTTAGGAACCTATGCTGGTAAAAACAGAATGCTAGAATATGTATGCCCAGATACTTGTTGGTGCGTTGTCTGCCCCGGGGTAATAACTGGAAAAATAACTTTAGGGATGCCTGGGTGGCTCAGTGGGTGAGCATCTGCCTTCAGCTCAGGGTGTGATCCCAAGGTCCTGGGATCAAGTTCCGCATCGGGCTCCTCCCCGCAGGGAGCCTGCTTCTCCCTCTGCCTGGGTCTCTGCCTCTCTCTCTCTCTGTGTCTCTCATGAATAAATAAATAAAATCTTAAAAAAAAAGAGACATAACTTTACCTATAAGTGAATAATAGAATAAATCATGGCACATTCAGCATCATGAAACTGGGAAGGAACTGGGAAGAGTTTTGTCTTGGATTTTTTCCTGTGAACCCAGAAGAACCGTTCTGACTTTCCATGGTTTGTAAAGTCAGATGTCTACAGGCCTGCTGAAGCAGGCTGAGCAGCCTGGATGGGGTGGAGGAAGTTGTTACTTGGCTCTGGGGATTTGATGCTATCTGGCAGTGCAGGAAATGTTGCAAGAGAAGACCTATAGGTAGTGATCTAAGAGATGTACTATATATGGTGAAGTGATAAAGCAAATTGCTGATTCATGCCTGTGACACGATTCCTTTTTTTTTTTCTATTGAGGAAGAAGAGCCTCATACTCTGCGTGCATGTGTGTGTGTGTGTGTGTGTGTGTGTGTGTGTGTCGCGGGCTGGGTGTGGGCATAAAGCTTAAGCAAAGGAGGGAAGAATTTACCTTGTGGGATTGCAGACAAGGGACAAATCCATTTGTTCATTTGTTCTTTCCTGTTTTTTTTTTTTTTCTCAATTAATATTATTTAAGGTCTGCTACGTGTCAGACTTGGAGCTCTGGGGATACGGTCGTGAACAAAACACACTGAGCCCCTGCTTTCTTGCAGCTGGTGTGACCGAATGTCCAGTGTCCCAGGACGCTCCTCGGTCCTGAGCAAACTAGGATTGGAGTGGGGGTGGGGGTCTCCCAAGGAGCTTGCGTTCCAGCCCAGGAAGGACAGGTGAACACCTGCTAGAGCTGGGCGGGTATTTTGGTGGGAAACTGGCTGTTTTGGGGGCTCTTCTGATTTGCTTACAGCGAGAGCATCCCTCCTTGAGGTTCCGATTGGCTGTCAGGGATGGAGGGGTGCTCTGAGCCATCTGAACGCCCCCAGGGTCATTGGCTCCCTCTCGGTTTTGCTGAGTTGGCGGCAGGACCTAATTTGTTAATTAAGAGTAGATGGCGAGCTGTCCTCGTATGTTGATTAACCTAATGGCCTTCCCAGCACGACTCGGGTTTAGCTGCAGACCTCGCTGCAACTTCTAATGAAATGATCTGGAGGGCCAAGAGGAGGCACTTCTGGTTATTAGGAGGCTCATCTGCACAGATCACCGCCTGGCCGTCAGCCGGGCTTTGGGTTTTCAGGCCCGACCCTTAATCTTGTAGTTGAGCCCAATGGGTCGCCGGCCTTTTCGGCTTTCACCCAATTTGCTCTCCATTGGAAGCGCAGCCAGGAGACTAGGTCTCCCGAGCTCAGAGGCTGCGGCAGCGCAGCTGGGGTCCTGCCCGGGGGCCCCCCCCGGCCTCCCCACCCCACCCTGGAGACTCTGCACGGGGGCTTTGTCCCCGGCCTGGGCATGGCTGGAAGTGCTGGGGTGGGGGGTATTGTTGGGAGTCGAATTGTGTCCCCGGCCAAAGATGCCTAAGCCATAACCCCCAGGACATAGGAACGTTGCAGATGTCAAGTTCAGATGAGGTCACGGGCCCGAATCCGGTGTGACTGTGTCCTTATAAAAGGGGAAAATCTGGACGCAGCGGAGGACCGCAGAGATGCGGTGTGAACAGGGAGGCCGAGGTCGCCGTGATGCAACCCCCCCCCCCCCCCCCGCCCCCGCCGCCAGGGAATGCCCGCGACGCCAGCAACCCCCCCCCCCCTCCCGCCAGGACGGAGGCGCGGAGCCCCAGCCCTGCACACACCCTGACCCAGGCTTCCAGCCTCCAGGACTTCATTGCAGAGGCCACAGGAGACGAGGAGGGGGAGTCAGCACCCCCCCAACATCCTTCCAGCAGGGGAGTCAGCAGGTAAATACCCCGGAGGGTGCTGGGTCTCCTGGAGGCCCCGGCGGGGTGCAGCCCCCTGCCCATGGCACCACCTGTTGACAAGCACAGCCTGCGCTGATGGCCCTGCCTTCTTCCTCGTTCCCCTACCTCCGGGTGCTGGTGGGCTCATGGGCACATGTGTGCGTGCATGCCTCTGCGTGCCCCTGGGTACATGCGCTTGCGTGTGTACACCATGAGTGGTAAGATGCCAGTTCGCGGCCTCCGATGTGCAGGGAAAGGAACTCTGTCTTCTGAGCACTCCACACTGGTGACACGTGACACGCGAGGGCACAGAGCTGGCACTGGGCTGGGGGCGGCCAGGCCTCAGGACGGGGTGTGTCTGCATGGATGCCTCCACCGTCCGCACCCCTGTTCCCCGTTCTCTCTGTCCCGCGGCACCAGCCAGGACTGACATTCCTGGATGGGATCACAGCTGAGAGGCCCTGGGACAAGGGGCAGGACCTGCTCCCTTGGACCCATGATGGGGCTCAGGGTCATCGGAACTTTGCAAACTATGTCATTACTGTTCAAATATATGGAAAACAATAGCGTGGAAACATTTGGAGTCAAGAATGGGAGTGGGAATTCACCTTGTCTGTTGGTGATAGTTCCTTTTTTTTTTTTTTAAGATTTTATTTATTTATTCATGATAAACACACACACACACACACACACACAGAGGCAGAGACACAGGCAGAGGGAGAAGCAGGCTCCCTGCAGGGAGCCCGATGCGGGACTCAATCCCAGGACCCCAGGATCACGCCCTGAGCCCAAGCCAGATGCTCAATTGCTGAGCCACCCAGACGTCCCAGATTGTGTATGTTTAAATATACATGTCATTGTGCCGTCTTTGTGGTCTGGCCACTCTCTGTTACACTACACAGGTGTCTTGAACGTTTCCTGAAACAAGAACATCTATACCCACTGACTCTTTTCATCCAGTCCCTTGTTAATTAACAATTGTGTTGCTCCCATTTCTCCTGCAGCTTTTCCCTACAATGCTGCAACACACATATTTTAACAAACAGGCAGATCTTTTTGTATTTGTGCAAGGGTTTCTGTAGGACAGATTCCTGGAAGTCGAGTCCCTGAGTTCAAAGGTAAGGGCTTTTAAAACTTGGGGAGATATTATCCAGTTGCCCTCCGGGAGAGGTTGATCCAATTTATGCTCCCAGAGTAATTTAATTTGAATATTAAAAAGGACCATGACCTTGTTTTGTGTGTTGAGTTGGTGGAGTGGGCTGATCAGTGACATGTAAATAGGTTATGGATCAAGCAGGGCTCAACCGGTTCCCACTCGTCAGGGCTTTGTTGTTTGCTTCCACTGCATGCACTTGAAAGAGAAAATAAACTGCACTTCTTTCATATGTTTTATAATTTAAAATTCCTCTGAGAGATGCAAGACTTTCCATCATGGCCATGAAAAATATGCCCTAGCTGCCCTTACTTTCCAAGGAGTGGAATTAATGCGGAGCAGAGTCATTGTGGGCCCTTGTCGCTTTGAGCTTGATGCAGAGCTGCCCCAGCTGAGTGTGTAGACCGTCACTTGGTACTGTGTATGTGTGTGTCTCTAGGGATGTTTGTTATGCAGCAGTAGCTGACTGATACAGAACTTTCCCCCTGTGCTCTCACTGACCATCCATGTTTACCCCATGATCGCTCTTCCTAAGAAACATTATAATGACTCATTTACTTCTCTAACATCTCTATGAGACTGTTTGTTCCAATTAGGCAGAAATCGTGTGTATCTTGTTCACCTAAGACTCTACCTGGTACGTGGCAGGAGCTCGTAAAGTGCAGTCATCCACCCTTATTTGTGGATCCACCTTATTTTGTGACCCATGGTTGACTGTGGTCTGGAAGCAGGTCTCCTTCTCCTGACACACTATCAGAGACGGACAGTGTAGCCTAGCGCTTTGTCGCAACCCCTAAAAAATTCCCCTCACCTCATTGCCTCATGGAGACATTTTTAAAAAAGATTTTATTTATTTATTCATGAGACACACACACACACAGAGGCAGAGACACAGGCAGAGGGAGAAGCAGGCTCCATGCAGGGAGCCTGATGTGGGACTCGATCCCGGGACTCCAGGATCACGCCCTGGGCCGAAGGCAGGCGCTAAACCTCTGAGCCACCCAGGGATCCCTGGAGGCATTTTTTAAAAAAGATTTTATCTCTTGATTTGACAGAGAGAGAGAGAGAGAGAGCGCGAGAGAGCAGAAGCAGGGGGAACAGCAGAGGGAGAGGGAGAAGCAGGGTCCCCACTGAGCAGGGAGCCCGATGTGGGGCTCCATCCCAGGACCATGACCTGAGCCGAAGGCAGACGCTCACCTGGCTGAGCCACCCAGGTGTCCCTTATGTAGGCATTTTATCATCTCACATCATCTCAGGATGAAGGGTGAATACAGGACAATCGGATATTTTGAGATAGACCACATTCACGTAGCTTTTAGTACAGAACATTGTTATAACCATTTTATTTTATTATTAGATATTGTGGTTCATCTTTGACTGTGCCCAATTCATAAATTAAACTTTATTGTAGGGTATGTATAGGGAGAAAACAGTATATGTGGGATTTGGTGCTATCTGCACTTTTAGGCATCCTCTGGGGGTCTTGGAATGTACCCCCCGAGAATAAGGGGGAACCCCTGTACCTACTGGATGGAGGGATGAATGAATGAGAATAAGGATAAATTCTATATGTTGGCAAATTGAACACCAATAAAAAATAAATTTATATATAAAAAAAGAATAAGGATAAATGAGCTGAGGTTGCCCCAATTCCTTGGCTGTCCTTGGATCCTCCCAACGACACTTTCTTCTTTCTTTTTGAAAAATTACTCTGATTTTGGCCAGCGTCAGGTTTTATTATCCACCAAAATCAAACGTGCACAAAACCCAAAGCTTACCCAATATGCACGCGCTCTGCACTCTACCCTCGACTTTGCTTTATTTCCCTTTGACAACGGTCTTGTGAGGTGTCATTCCTCCCCCTTTCCTGGGAGACCCCGAGAATCACACAGGCCATGACTCGGTGTCGTCTCCCCGGCTGGCACCTGCATCTGTCCCTCCTGCTCTAGGCTCTTCCCCCAGCTGCCTCCCTTCCCAGGGCGGCGGAGGGGGGGGGGGCTGCCCCTCACCGAAACGACCGGAGGGGTCCTTCTCTGAGAACATATGCGTCCTGTTTGAGTCTGATCTTCTCTCCAAGAATGTGTCTTTGTCCCCTGGGGTGCAGGAGAATAGAGTGCTACTTTTTTATGGCCGGGAAAACATTAATGAAAAATGAACCATCAGTGAAATTAATTTCAAAGATTTATGCATTCTCCGTGACTAACAAGCCTGCACCTGTTCATTTGACACCCTTTAACAGCTCCCCGCTCTCCCCCCCTTCCCAGCTCCTTAAAATTCTCCTCTGTCCCTGAAGGCACCTGGTTGGTGCGTTGAGCAGTGAAATAAATGTACAGGGGGATAGAGACACGACTTGTTAATTAAAAAGGCTTCTCTGCCACTTTGCAGTTAGGAAGCGATGAGCCAGGCCGAGCAGCAGGAGTTACTGACGAGGAGACACCGGCTGGGATGTTCTGTGCACGGAAAAGGCCCTGGTGCAATGGGATGAGAACGCATGGTCCTTAGCTTTCCAGGCCCTGAGCTCCCTCACCTGCCCACACCAGCTCACCTTCCCCCTGCAGCGGTCATGACGGGCACTCTTGTCGGGTAAACGTGCAGCGAGAGGGTCACCTGTCCCTTTTCTCCATCCCACCCCCCCAGCCATCGTTGGCTCCAGCATCTTTTTTTCTCCCTGCCCCTGCCCCTACGTCTTGTCATATTTCCTTGTGCACGTTGATGGGTGGACAACGTCTCCAAGAGATCGACTCGATGGCTCCTTTCTGGTTGGCCGCTCTCAGAGGTCAGAAGCTTGCCTTTTAGTTTTTGTAAAAAGCGACGCAGAAATGCAGAATTTCGATCTGTGACAACCAGACATGGCCCCGTGCCTGCGCACTTCACCCTCAACCACCTTCTTTCAGCAACATGAAAAGAGCAACGATTTGCTCTTTGTTTCTAGAGCAAATCGAACTCCAATAAAAAAAAAAAAAAATACACACACACAAAAAAATGTTTCTAGAAATTTCTCATTTTCTAGGGTTTGTGTGATCTTTGGCCAGAGGAGGATTACCCATCCCCCTCCTTTTTAATTTTAATTTTAATTTAATTTAATTTTATTTTATTTATTTTTTTAAAGATTTATTTATTTTATTCAGAGAGAGAGAGAGAGACTGAGAGGCAGAGACACAGGCAGAGGGAGAAGCAGGTTCGATTTGGGATTCGATCCCAGGACTCCGGGGCCACACCCTGAGCTGAGGGCAGATGCTCAACCACTGAGCCACCCAGGTGTCCCATCTATCTCTCTCCTTTAAAAAAAAAAAAAAAAAACAACTTGATGTTTAAATCATATCAGGAAAAAAAACTTGAAGTTGAGAGATAACATACACGCAGCGTGTATAAAATGTACACCTCTTAGTGTGCAGCTGGATGGATGTTTACATACGTGTGCACCTGTGCACCCACAACCCAGATCAGGATGGCATATGCAGTACTTCCACCTTCCCCAGAAAGTTCCCTCAAGCATATAATTGAAGGTGTCGGAAGTCAGAAGAGTGGTTCTTTCTGGGGAAGAAGCTATTGATGAAAGTTTCTGAGACTTTCTGAAGAGCTAGTTCAGTAAGTTTTAAAAAACCTCAGAAACTTTTGTCATGGTCAATTAGAGGTCATGGCAGGGAGTGGGGTTTTTTCCTCTGATGTACATGGGTTTCTTCTGTGACCATAGATCCTTCTCCTGGCAGGTGTGATCCCTTGTGTGACCTAAGAATAACCCGGATAAGAAAAAGACAGAGCTGGTTGGAAGTAATTCTGAAAACGTTATTGCTTCTGTGAAGTCAAGTCACTTTTCTGGGTGAGAGCCAAGTGAACTTCAAGTTTGCCTAAAGGGACGCCTTTTGGCTTAGGTCTATATGAATCACGGAGCCTCCTCTCAAATTCAAAGACCATGAAGACTGCATTCTCCGGAGTCGGATTCTTTATGACACCGTGGCTAGCATTGACTCCTGATGCTTTCTTCTCTCTCAAAGCTTCTGAAAGCAATCTCTCTCTCTCTCTCTCTCTTTTTTTTTTTTTTTTGTGATCTCAATCTTTTCATGCCAGAGGGGATTCTAGGTCTTTGGTGACCAAAGGCTACGTATCAAGAAGGGAAGAAGAGTTAGCAGGCATGTCCTGAAGTCATTGGACCAATGGAAGAAACCAAAGGGAAGTCTACAGGCCGCATGTCTGAGCATCGAAGCCCGTCCGCCCAAATCCCATGCATGGAGTGTGGTTGAGAGTTATGAAATATTGCTGCTGACCTGTAGGGTTAATTTAGAATGTTTTAGAATATTAGGCTTCTGTAATTTGAATACAGGTTTGCAGCCCTTAGACACGGGGTTGGGGGCAGGAGTGAAGCTATCACAATGCCCTCCACGAGATGCGTGGAGAGAAAACATGGACACGGGCAGGCAGGAAGGTGGGAGAGATCTGGGATAGTCCTTTGTCTTTCTTCCCTCTGCGTTCTGGAAATGTGCTCACACGGGGAATTGTAAACAGTGGAGAACTGAGGGCTCATGGCTGGATGGTTGCTCTCTGTACATACCCTGTATTTGAGTCCTGTCTACATCCTTCTACCCTGGATGGGCTCTAGGCTGTTCTTCTTGGGTTTGGAGGAAGAACCTAGGATGTAGTGACCTGTAGAGACCCCCAGGAGCCAGGGAGCATCATATCTGGTGCTGGGGGCCCTTGCTAGAGGAGCAGCAGCCAGTTCTCCACGGTGGGAGAGACTCCAGGGATGGGGAATGGAGCACAGGCTTCGAACCAATCTGCACAAGCTTGAATCCCAGCCCCACCACCAGGAAGCTGCTCCTCCTCTGTATTCTTCATCCATGAAATGGGACGATGATAATAACAGGACCTGTCTCATGGGGTCGTGGTGTGGCTGAAACAAGCGTCGTGAACACTGTAAATTTCTAGTCCTGTTATTTAGTTTTGGGCTAATGCAGACTCAGTTTCAATCCCAGGTTCAACATTTGTCAGCTGTACGACCTTGGGCAAGTCCCAGTTCAGAGGAAGCAATCGTAAATCTCACAGGATTGCGGTAACAACGCAAACAAGCCTACCACCATCAAGGAGTGCGCAGCGGGGACTCAAGAGAGAGATCGCTCCTCACCAAACTCATGAGTGGGTTGAGTTCTAAAATTGTGTTCGAGGGCCATGTTTCCCATTAGAAACCAGGCTCCAATGGATTGGTAGTGTCCCAAGAGAGCCCACTACGTTCTGTTTTTAAGGTTGAGAACATTTTCATAATGAAATATTTCAAATCTTCAAGAAAAGTACAGGAAATAATATGACACCCATGTACCCACCCCCTGGAGTTAACAGATGTCAACATTTTGTCATATTTGCTTCAGCTCCCTCCTTTACGAGAGGAAGGAAAAATACTCTAGTTATAGCTATGACAAGCTATTTAATCAAGAATATGGCTGAGATCTGGTTCTGATGAGCGCGGTCCTTTGCAGGTACTGGGGACACCAATACGAATGGATGAGTCCCCGGCCTCCGTGAGCTCACAGACCAGGGAACAGGAAGTATAAGACGAGAACAGACTGTTGTCCCACAGTGGGACGAGTGACACACACAGCAGTGGCATGCCCAAGAGCATGGTGCTGGTGAGAGCACGGGCGGTCAGAGAAGGTTCCCTGGACAAAGTGACATCTGAGTTGTGCCTTGAAAAATTGAGTAGACTTTCATTGGGCGGATTAAGGGAGAAATAGGCTTTTCCAGGTGGAGGGAACAGCATGTGCCAAGTCAGGGAGGCCGGAAGTCCTGACTTTTTTGCACTGTGAGATGTATCCGTTCTCTAGGGTTTCCATAACAAATTAGCACAAACCGAATGGCCTCAACAAACAGAAATGTATTGTCTCATAGTTCTCGAGGCCGGAAGTCCTAGCTCAAGGTGTCATCAGGGGCATCTTCCCTCTGGAGCCTCTGGGATGGTCCATATTTTATTTTTCCTGGCATCTGGTGATTGCCTGAAATCCCTGGTGTTCCTTGGCTTGTTGCTGCCTCACTCCTGCTTCCACCATCACACGGCCACCTCTTCTCTCTGACTCTCATATTCTCCTCTTCCCCATCTTATGAGGACATCGGTCATATTGGATTAAGGCCAACCCTACTCCACTATGACCTCGTCTTTTTTTTTTTAAATTTTTTAAAGATCTGTTTATTTATTTTAGAGTGAGAGCACACATGGGAAGGGGCGACGGAGAGAGGGAGAGAGAATCCCAAGCAGACTCCATGCTGGGCGCAGAGCCCCACGTGGGGCTCAATCTCGTGACCCTGAGATCACGACCCAAGCTGAAACCAAGAGTGAGATGCTTAACTGACAAGCCACCCGGGCGCCCCAAACTATGACCTCATCTTCACTCAACTACTTACATCTGCAACTGCTCTAGGAGCTCAAGGATTTTTTTCCCGCAGGATGCCCCTCCCCATACCGTGGGTACATGCTCCTGTTTGTCTATCCTCATGTACGCATGCATGGACGGAAATACGTATTTTATGTTTTGCTTGTGCTCTTCTACCTGCTGCCATTCTACTTGGTAGGCACAGAGACACATTTGTAGCCCTCCTAAATTTCAAGAGCATGAATTCTTGGCTTGGTTTTGCATTATTTAAAAAAAAGATTTTATTTATTTATTCATGAGACACAGAGAGAGATGCAAAGACACAGGCAGAGGGAGAAGCAGGCTCCATGAAGGGAGCTCGACATAGGATTCAATCCCGGGACCCCAGGATCACACCCTGGGCTGAAGGCAGGGGCTAAACCGCTGAACCACCCTGGGCTGCCCTTTTTTAAAAAAAAACCAACAACAACAGAGATTTTGCCTGTGGATTTTGCCAAGCCCAGCCACGGAATCTAATGGATTAGGGGGCGTGTCTGGGACTTGGTCTGGTTAATCCGGTATTTCTGGGCATCTGCTAGGTGCCACATGATTAAGCTGTGGTTGATTCCTTTGTGCCATTTTTAGGCGGCTGATGAATATTCCAGGTGTCAGAAAGACCTAATTCATAAAAATGGGCTTGCGGTATGGTCTGAAAGTAGATGAATGCCAAGTGTGGGCAGATGGTTTCTGGAGTGTTTACGGGTCTGAGACAGTGCACATAAAAGACAGCTGAATTTTGGGGAGTTGAAGCAAGCGTCTGGAACTGTCAACACCTGAGGACCGTCTGGGGAAGGCACAATGCTCCATAACAAGGCGCCGGCATACCTGCTCATTTGCGCAGCACTTTGCGGTTTACAAAGACATTGATTTCGCACCTGTTGTCCCTGGGCCCCGCACCATCTCTGTGATGTAAGCGGTTGCATATTTTATGGTTCGCTCCAGGGGTGGGGAAACTGAGACCAGAGAGGTGATATTGTGGAACGGGGGGCGGGGGGGACTTTTTTCTAGGTGATTATGTGGGGGTGTTTGTGCCCTTCCCCCCCTTTCCACATCCTAATGGTAGGCCCCGGGGCCCTGTCTTCCAGAGTCCGGGAAGAGGTGTTGGCTGTGGTCTCAGGATGGGCTCCCAGGAAGGACCCCTCTTTGTCACAGGTTTGGGGCATCCCAGGGCTCCTCTCAATGTCTCTTTCCTGCCAGCCAGGACCCCCTGCCTATTCCCTCCATGCCTCCTCACATCCCCTCCCACCACATTTCCTCAGTGAAGATCTAGGGGGTCATCCCCCCAACCCCTCCATGCGCCAGGCACAGTGCAGAGCACTTTATATCCATTTTAAACCTTACCACATCACTGACCGGAGGGGACCGTTGCTTCTGTTTTATAGATGGAGAGATCGGGACAATGATAAAAGATGCTTATCTGAAACCACTTAACTGGATTAGAACCTGTTTCAGTGAGGCAGGGTAAGCAGGCTAAGTGTGCGCTAGCTGGGATAATTAGGGTGGGCTCTGGGGCATAAGGACTGCCCCCCAAGTATCCAGTACACGGTCCTGGAGTGGTTCGGGCAAGGGCTGGTGACCCAGAGGGAGTGTTCGAGCCTGAAAAAGGAGGTGGTTGGGGGATGGGCCCTGGACTGGCCAGTTTGCATGTGGAATGTGTGCTTGAAGGCGAGTTGTTTGCCACCTTTAGGAACCAGCTAACCCTGGGAAGGTCGGTCCCTTCTGAATCAGCAAGGCTCCACGATGTCAAATCATCAAAAATATAGAAGAAAAACAGGCATGATTAATACCGAGCCCAATCCTTTGGAGTACAAAGCCACATCCTTTCTCCTGCACCCATCCGTCCTTGTCAGGGACCAGAGGATACTTCCTTGAGACCAAGAAGAAAGCAGCATCCTTTTTTTTTTTTCTTTTTCTTTTTGGCCCATGAATAATTATTTCCATGTTCCAGAGTGCGCGTGTTGCCTCTCTGCATCTTTCTCTTCCTGCGATCACTTTCTGTGTGATGTCCAGCACGGCCCCTGTCTGTGCTGAGCCCAGACTGGGTAGCTGTCAGGGCTCTGGTTAGAAAGAAAGCGTAACACTCTGGCCAAAGGCGTCAGGACAATAGTAACGAACAGAAGAAGGATGTTCAAACCTTTCAAGCGCTTGCCGCATCTCTTTCCTAGGGCTGTACTGCAGTATTAACTCTTCCAGGCCGGCAGGCAGCAGGATTCTGGAAATCCGAGGCTTTCTCTGCCGCATGCTTGGAGGTGAACTCCAGAGGCTTTAGCTGCCCTGCTGGGCAGCAGAGAAGGGGCCGAGAGACCTAGCTCTGGAATGAGAGCCTGCGTTCGGAGCATCTGCACATTCCCATCGATCCTTGCTCCCTCCGTGAGTTGCGTAGTAATAACGAGCATGATAGTTTACCTTTATGGAGCTCTTCTCATGGGCTAAGCACTCTCCAAGCATCATTTGCTGAATTCTCACATTGACTCTAGGTGGTAGGCGTGATTATTGCCTCCGTTGTGCAGAGGAGACCAAGGTGTAGAGGGACAGAGGACGTGCAAATAGCAATTAGTTGGTGGAGGCATGATTCAGACTCAGGCAAGCTGTCAGGCGGACCCCAGCTCTGAATGCCATTTAACAGATGAAGAGCCAAGACTACAAGGTTAAGTAAGTGACTGTTGGAAGTGAGCATAGTAAGTGCTTCCAACAGCAGTATGTGCTATTGGAAGTGAGCATAGTAAGTGACTTAGTTCCTGAAGGTTCTTAACCCTTAGAATCCCTCAGGGGTGATTTTGCCCCCACTCCCATTTTGCAATGTCAGGACAAATTTCGGTTGTCACCATAGGTAAAGGATGAGGGATGCTACTGGGTGGAGGCCAGGGGTGCTGCTATGTACCCTATGGTGCATAGGACAGTTCCCACTACAAAGAATGATCCAACCATGAATATCAATAACACCGGGGGGTTGGGGGGAGAACCTCTGCCTTAAGGTCACATGCTTAGAGCCAAGCCAGGACCTGAGTTCTGGACCCCAGGCCCCTAGCACAGTGCTCACTATATTACTCCAAGCACAGCTGGTCAGTTGTTACCCTCTGCTTGTGCCAGGACTGGTTATTGGTTTTCCACTCAAGGGAGAGCCTGCAACTCTCCCAGGGGACTCTCCACCCCCTGTGGTCCCAGTTCCTTGCTGGGGGAAGGAATTGTCATAGTGCTCATAACTTTGTCTCTGTTTATTCTCCCTGCTGGACAGTGAACCTTTGAGGGAGAGGCTGGATGATGATGGTGGTGATATGGTGATGATGGTGGTGATGGTGGTGGTGATGATGGTGATGGTGATGATGATGATAATGGTGAGGATGGTGATGATGGTGGTGATGATGGTGATGGTGATGGTGGTGGTGATGATGGTGACGGTGATAAGGATGGTGATGATGATGATGGTGATGATGGTGATGATGGCGGTGATGGTGATGATGGTGGTAATGATGGTGATGGTGATGGCGACGGTGGTGATGATGGTGATGGTGATGATGGTGGTGGTGATAATTATGCTATGATGAGTCTTCCTGGAAGTCAAGAGGGAAGCATCTGGAATGAGGATATAAATTTTTTTAAATTTTTATTTATTTATGATAGTCACACACACACACACACACAGAGAGAGAGAGAGAGAGAGAGGCAGAGACATAGGCAGAGGGAGAAGTAGGCTCCATGCACCGGGAGCCTGATGTGGGATTCGATCCCGGGTCTCCAGGATCGCGCCCTGGGCCAAAGGCAGGCGCCAAACCGCTGCGCCACCCAGGGGTCCCCTGGAATGAGGATATAGAATGCAGAAGGCTCTATCAAGGCGAAGCCTAGCCCTCTTGCTGTTGCTTGGGAGCTTTCTCCCTGTGTGATCTGTGTCCTCCTCCCCTGTCAGACTAGTCAGACCTCACTTTTTCCCCGTCCCTCAGGACCCTGTAGTCTGTCTTAAGCCAGTGGCATCTGCTGGTAAAAAAGTATTTGGCACAGCCCAGGGGTTATGGCCTGGAAAGCGACGTGCGTGAGCCTGGTTTAATTTTCCACTACATTAATATTAATAGGAGACGGTTGGCTCTGGATCAGTTGTGAGGGGGGAACCCACAGAACAAAGAGTTCAGGGTTCAGGGAGTTGGGAAGGCACAAGAGTCTTGGCAGGGGCTCCACTTCCTCACTGCGGGCCTCAGGTTAACCCTGTGTAAGATGGGGGTGCTGGTTCAGAAGATATTCCTCTCTCCCCTGTCTGTTCTATTCTGACGTTTTGTCTTAGTCTGGCCCCCACCATCTAATGTGCAGGTCTCGAGGATGAGTGATTATCAGGATGTACGTTGGCTCCTTCTAGTGACAGAGAACTCACCACCTTTCTAGAACAGCTCCTTCTTCTGAAGCACAGCCATGAACTTTGCAATTGTTGTTGACAGTAATAGTAATAGTACTGCCTGTGGGATGCTGAGCACTTTGTGGCATGGTTCTTCTTGGCCTTAAAGCAATGCCTTATGGGAGACGTGATGAGACTGAGAAAGGTCAAGAAAGTGACCCACGATTGTACTTGGAGGAAATAGCAGTCAGGACCTTAACCCTAGCTGGTTTGACTTCAAAACCTTGGCGTTTATGTACGTGAATTAACTGTAGGACACAGGTGCCCACATGGGTAATGGAGGGAAGGTAAGTCCCAGCATCCTTGGATAATGGCACTGTCTCTGATGGGTGGCAGCAGAAGGGTGGAGAAGGCAGGGCCTTGGTGTGATCATACTGAGTCACCCTGACTGAGCACCTACTATGTGCCAGGTACCGTACTAAGCACTCTGTACATTGTACCATTTAATTTCTCCAATACCACCAGGAGGCAGGTACCGTTGTTTATGCCTGTTGTCTTAGCTTTCTTCTTTTTCTTCTTTTTTTTTAAGATTATTTATTTATTCATTCATTCATTCATTCATTCATTCATGAGACACAGAGAGAGGGGCAGAGACGCAGGCCGAGGGAGAAGCAGGCTCCTTGCAAGGAGCCTGATGTGGGACTCGATCCCAGGACCCTGGGACCATGCCCTGAGCGGAAGGCAGATGCTCAACCGCTGAACCACCCAGGCGTCCCTGTTTTAACTTTCTATGGCTGTGATGACAAAAGCCACACACTCGGTGGCCTGAGCAACACAAATATATTATCTTACAGTTCTGGAGGTCAGAAGTCTCAAATGTCTCATTGGACTAAAATCGAGGTGTCAGCAGGGCTGTGTTCCTTCTGGAGGCTCCAGGGGAGAATCAGTTTCTTCCCACTTCCCATCTCTAGGGGCCACCTCCACTCCTTGGCTCATGGCCCCTTCCTCTATCTTCAAAGCCAGCAGCGTGGCAGCCTCAGAGCGCTTTCCTCTCTGACCTCAGCTTATTCCTTCTTGGATTCTGACTCTCCTGCTGCCTCCTAAGGACGCTGTGATTTCCCTGGGCCATCGGGTCATCTAAGATACTCTCCGCATCTCAAGACCCTTAACTTACTCTTACCTACACAGCCTCTTTTGCCATATAGGGCAACGTATTCATAGGTTCTGGGGATGAGGACAAGGACCTTGGGGGGCCATGATTCTGTCTACCGCATCCATTTGACAGGCGAGGAAACCCAGGCCCAGAGAGGTTAGGGGATTTGCTTGGAGCTGCACCGCCCATAGGCCAGGATTGTAAGAGTCGGGTCCTGATGTAGGTGGTCTCACACCACCAAGTGTGTCTCCTACCTGGGATGTCACCACTGCTCCTGGGAAAGCTGTGTTCACAGTGCAATACCTGCACTTGACCTTCCAGTTGGCTGGGAATGGTGGGTATTTTTGAATGGACACTCTCATACTTGGATATAATGGTGGCCCCCTGGGACTATTTATGTGGTTCATTCAGAAAATATTTACTGGGGCTCTTGCTGTACAACAGAGAAAGATCCCTGTTGCTGTGGAGTTTGCAGTCTGGACGAGGGGGCACTAGGCCGAAGGCCAAATAAATAAGCAGATCATCTAGCAAGGTGGAGGCGATGGGCTCGGGTGAGCACCTAGGGGGGATGGGTTGAGCCCTTCTGACCAATGGGCTCTGCTAGGGGCCGGGGTGGGCTTTGCCTCAGAAGGGCCCCTCCTACCCCACCCCACCCCCCTGCCTGGCAGGGAAGGGTGGGGGTGGGCACTGCCCCAGCTCGACTCTTGTGAGCCAGGTCACTAGAAGCAGCAGGTGACTCTGATAGAGCCCAAGACTGATGCTCTCGTTTGTTTTGGAGAGAGCTGGAAACTGCTGTGGTTTATAACTGTCAGCGTCTGCTGCTGCACAGAACGGCTTTGCTGAGGCCACTCTTTCTGGGAAAAGGAGAAAAATGATGACATTTCCGATAGCCGCCTCCCCCTCTTCATGGAGGCAAGCGTCACATACCCAGAAGCTGCCTCGAAGAGCTGGTACTGAATTACTTCTGACTTTGCAGATGACAAGAGAGACAGGTTCAAGGTGAAGGTGCATTGGGCCTGATCTTGTGCAGAAATGTCTTCCTCTTCGAACAGGACCCTTTGGAAAAGGTTTGGGCTGTGGGGTCAAAGGCACCTGAATTTGAATCCCAGCTCTGCCATGGGCACTGAACAACTGCCTTGCCTCTCTGGGGCTCCGTTTTCTCATCAACAGTGTGGGGAGGGCTCCATGACACCATGTATGAAATGACCAGTGTCACGCTAGGGGAGTATGGGAGGGGAGACAAAGTCTAATGCAGGAGGCAGATAAAAATAAGCAAATAAACACAGAAAACCAATGATTCATAAGCACTCATTAGGATAACATGCACTGCCTTAGAGTCTAGGGGGGTGGGAACCTACACCTACTCAGGAGGAGTCTCCTATATGAAGGGAGATTGAAGGGGAAACCTGGAGGGTGAGATGTAGTCAGTCACAGGAATATTGGGGAAATGAAGACAGCACATGCAAAGGCCCTGGGGCTGGCAAGGCACGAGCTCATTCTAGTAATGGATAAAAAGCAGTGGGTGAGGGAGACGGGACATGAGATGAAGTAGGACACCAGGCAGGGAAAAGTCATGCAGCACCTTATAAGGTTTTAGATTTTAATCTAAGTAGGATGGAATTGTACCTTGAAGGGTTTTAAGCAGATGGAGTGTCATGACCCAAATTATGCGTTGAAAAGAACGCACTGGCTGCTGGGTACTGGATGGATTGGAGGCAGGCAGTTGGACATGGGTCCTACAGCCCAGGTGTGGGGTGCTGGTGACACGGGCTGGACTGGAGGGGTGGAGATGGACAGCAATGTTTAAGTTCAGGTGTGTTTTAGGGTAGAATCAGTACGGCTCAGTGTCTGTGTATTGACTCTTTTCAATAACAGGCTGGTATTGTTTTTATAATAATTTTTTAACGATTTTATTTGTTTATTCCTGAGAGACACACAGAGAGAGGCAGAGACACAGGCAGAGGGAGAAGCAGGCTCCCTGTGGGGATCCTCATGTGGGACTCGATCCCAGGACCCTGGGACCACAACCTGAGCCAAAGGCAGACGCTTAACCACTGAGCCGCCCCGGCGCCCCTCTTTTTATAATAATTTTCAACCCACATCATTGAAATCAAAGACCATGACCTTGCTCTTGACAGTGGGATTACATGAACAGCTTTGTGTTGGTGCCGGGCTTCGCTCTGCATGGTTCCGGTAATGACAGTGACAACAATGGGGTCACCATGGTCCCTAGAGCTCATGCTGGTTGTGGTTATGGTGGCAGACACTGGCCTAATCCCTGAACAGGGTTAACTGCCTTAATCTTCCTAACGTAAACTGTAAGTTTCGTTGTTACCCCCATTCTACAGATGAAGAAGCAGAGGCGCAGAGAGGGGAAGCTGGGGAGAGGCTCACCCAGCCTCACACAGATGCTGAGCGGGGGTGGGGAGATCCGAACCCCATGTGCTCAAGGGCGAGTGCTTGTCCTCACATCAGGAGGTGGCCCCCCAAAGGGTGTTAAGAAGAAAGCAGCCCGGAGGATTTGCGCAGAAGAAATGTGACCCTGGAGGCCAAGTGCAAGGAGGCCAAAGGCAGGGAGACCCAGGTGTGGAGGTAGGAGCTCCCAGGCTCTGCCCCAGAGGCAGCCTGCCTGCGAGAATGGGGCTGCTCATTCATTCATTCATTCATTCATTCGTTCAGTCCTTCGTCTACTTCACGGCTCTTTCTGGAGGACTTCTGTGCACCTGATGCTGTCCCCAGGCACCAGGCACGATGCCGTTTATAATCTAGTGGGATGAGACAGACGCACAAAACCAACATAGCAGAACAGCGGTTGAACCATCGTGCACACCAGCCACCCCCAGAAATGCCGATCTGTGCTGGCAAGTTCTACCAAATAGATGAGGATCGTGGAGGCGGATGGGAGCGAAGGGGACCGTCCTCCAGGTGGGGTGGCTGGGGGCTCTCTGAGGCGGTGGCTTTCAGGCTGAGGCTGTGGAAGGCAGAGGGGCTGCCCAGGGGAAGGCCGGGGAGGGGGTATTCTAGGGTGAAAAAAACCTCTCCAGCCAGAATGACTTGGGCTGTTCTAGAAGGAATTGGGAGGCTGGCGCTGGGGAGTGGAGGTGGCTGGGGACTTGTGGGCTAAGGCCAGGAAGTTGGCTTCTAGTCTAAGTGCCAGGAGGAGCCAGTTTGGTGTTTGGAGAGTTTTAAGCAGGAGGGTGTTGTTGGCAGGGTTAGGGGTGGAGAGGCCTCTCTGGTGGGTGCTGGGACAACGGACCATTCTCTGGGAGCTCCTGCCACCGATGCTGTGGGGGCACCCGGGAGATGTGGTCTGAGCTGGGAGGAGGGCTTTGGTCTCCCATTAGGAGACGTGACCCCACCGCCGCTTCCACAAGGTCCAAAGGCATCGCCCTCAGATCCCCTAGAGCTGCCTGGAGAGCAACCCCTTCCCACCTCCAGGAAGTCGAAAGCAGGGGTCACGCCCGGCGGGGGCACCTGCACACAGTTCCCCCACCCCACCTCCAGGACCTCCCAGCAGCAAAGTCACGGGGCCTCATTTACCACCAACACATCTGCCGCCTGGAACCTTCCTCGCCGATTCTATTTCTGCTCCCCTTGGCAGCTCTGTGGAAATTAAAAGGCTATTTGCAGTGACTAATGTTGCTAATTCTGATCAAACAATTTAAAATTCATCCTTCGCCATATCGGAGACCCGCTAGGGAACAGAATTAACACATCATTCGTGGCAATTTCTATGACGATTGGTGGAAAACAAAACAAAAAAAAAGACGTGAAAACTGGTCTTAATTCGAACCACTGCTCATTAAACTGCCTTCTCTAGAATATCCCATCTTGATCCATATGATCGCTCCCCGTCTGCTCCCAACTTAGTAACTGAGAGCAAGACTTGCGGATGCGGACAAGCGGGCTCCAAGGCCCTGGAAACTTGCCTGCAATCTGGCGGGGATGCAGCCTCCAGCCAGGTCCACCTGCCTTTGAGCCACTCTGTCCTTTTTTTTTTTTTTTTTTTTTATTAATTTTTTTTTCCCCATTTTTTTTTTTAATTGGTGTTCAATTTACTAACATACAGAATAACACCCAGTGCCCGTCACCCATTCACTCCCACCCCCCGCCCTCCTCCCCTTCCACCACCCCTAGTTCGTTTCCCAGAGTTAGGAGTCTTTACGTTCTGTCTCCCTTTCTGATATTTCCCACACATTTCTTCCCCCTTCCCTTATATTCCCTTTCACTATTATTTATATTCCCCAAATGAATGAGAACATATAATGTTTGTCCTTCTCCGACTGACTTACTTCACTCAGCGAGCCACTCTGTCCTGAGACGGGATGTGGCCCCTGTGGCCATAAGTTAAAATTCAGGAAGCCAAGTATTAGACTCGAGCTTCCCTGTGTCCCCCCAAACTTGACTTGTTCGCGTACCCTGTGCCATCTTGCCCACGACCATGTTCTATTATTTCCTTAATCAAAACCAACCCCTTTAAAAATGCTATGAATCCATGAATGTAATTTATACAAAATAATTTAATTCGTCTTTATAACGTGGATAATACATATTGATTAAATTCATAGATTCATTGCATTTTAAATAGAGAACTTGAGAGCGTTATTATAAATGGAAAGGCAACATCACAAATGATAAATAAACACCAAGGGTAAAAATAGATATGTTTTAAAAACATTTGGCAGGTGATTTTTTTTTTTTTTTACCCCCTTGGGTTGTGTGTGTGATAAAATGGGCAATTTAAGTGTAATTAAATACCTATCTTCAAGCCTTTTGGCCCTTAGGTAAATGTGCAAAAATAAAAAGCAATAACATGACAGTTGAAACATAAAAGCTTAGGTGTGAAACAACCAAGAACACAACTAAGAACAAGGGAAAAAGAAACAAGGTCTTAGATGCTAGCTGGATACATTTGCCAGTGAAGGCCACTTAGGGAAGCCAAGGGGTAGAGCACAGCTTTCTCTGAAGGACCCGGGAAGACTTCCTGGAGGAGGTGACCTCCCATCCCCGTGACTGTGTCTCTTTGGGGTCCCCAGGGAGGCCTTTCAGCCAGCAGAATCTTAACGATTTAATTGACTTTTTTTTTTGGGGGGGGGTGGGAGATCTCAATTACCCAGTGCTGGCAATTACCCAGTTGTACCTGCCGTGGGCAGGTGTGTGTGTGTGGAAAGTGACATAGATTTTCTAAGCTCCAGCATTATGATAATGTCTAGTCTTCTCCAAAGCTGCCCTTCGCATCACCATGGCAACCACAAAACAAAAAAGCCAGGAGGAACCGGTGTTTGATCTTATCTTGCCTGGGGCTTTGTCCAGTCCTTTTATATTCCTGCCCACCCAGCACCTCGAGGAAGTTCAGCATCGTGTGCCTAATACCCCCGGTTACCTGGGTTACCTGGGATTTATTCCTTCCTCGTACTGAATCCCATCCGGGAGGTGCTGGGAGGAATGATGTCGTGGCAGAGCAATTAGCTGGAAATCACAGGAAAGCCATCATGCAAATTGAGGCGGGCTGTGTTTTCCAGAGACCGTGCCCCCTGGCCCAGACGCTGGGCTAGAACCTCGCCAGCCCCATCAAGAGTCTCTGTCCTCTTCCATGTGACCTGGGGCCGGCCCTGGTGGCTGTCCTGACCCACGCAGAATGGCAGACATGCTGGCATACGATTTTGGGGCATAAAGATGCAACGCACATCCACCTGTGCTCATCCTTGGAAAGTGGCCACCGTGCTGGGAGGAAGCCCAGCCGGCGGGCGGCGTCCTGAGAGGCCTGGGTGAGGGGGAAACGGCTGTCCCCGGCCCCCAGCCCTGGCCCAATCCCAGCACACCCTACCCGGCTGCCTCATGGGAGCTGGGGCGTTCCGACTGACCCCTACCTAGATTATATATGTGCTAGCAAAGAAGAAGAAAAAAAAAACACTGCAGTTTGAAGCCACTAAGTTTTGGGGTGCTTTGCTACTTGGCGATGGATAATCCAAACCAGTGCGTGTCCCACAAGGGTTGTTGGCTTTGCGGAGATAGAGATGTGCCAGGTTTCTACCTCTCCGTGTGCGCTTCCAATTCTGTTTTAAAATCAGGCCTCCTAGGGGCACCAGGGCAGATTCAGTCGGTTAAGCGGCTGCCTTCGGCCTGGTGGATGATCCCCGGGTCCTGGGATGGAGAGTCCAGCCTAAGGCTCCCTGCTCAGTGGGGAATCTGCTTCTTTCTCCCTCTCGCCCTCCCCCCATGCACGCACTCTCTCTCTCCCTTCCTTTCCCGGCCCATCCTCGCAAAAATAAATAAAAATCTCCAAAATCAGACTTCCTTATGATGCCTGATGATAGTTCTCCACAGTGGGACCTGGGCAGGGGTTTGAGCTGGGAGGAAGACTGGGGAGTGGCTCTGCGGGGTGACAGGCGCTGCTGGGACAGAGGCACCAAGCGCAGGAGCGCAGGGAGCTCCAAGCCATCAGGGGTTTCTGCAGGGTGGGTGGGTGGGGGCAGCAGAGAAGAAGGGATGAGGATGCACCCATCAGCAGGGCCCCAGCCTGGAGATCCTGCTGGGGATGAGGATAGTCAGAGGAACGGGAGCCCCCAGTCATATGGTAAACTCACGTGGGTCTGGTTCCCAGTTCTGGGTCCCCTGCCCCACAGCACGGATGGGACCTTACCTGCCGTTTTCGGTTCCTTCAAGGCCCTAGAAGGCTTGGAGTGGAAAAAGGACGAGGGTCCTGCGGGGACACAACCGTGACTTTGAGCTCCTAGTTCAACGCCAGCTCCCCACTGTGTCTGCCAGGTGACACACAACTAGTCCCTGGCCGCTCCGTTTCCTCACTTCCAAAGCAGAGGTGACTATGGGCGCGTATACCTCACATAAGGCTGTTTTGCAGATTCCACGAATTCACTGACATCAAACATTCAGCACATAGTAGGTGCTCAATAAATGCAGCTCTTACACCTTCGGAGGTTGTGGGGGGGTACGGGGGGAGGATAGGAGACGTTAGGGAGGGCGGACACTGAAGACAATCAAGCCTGTAGATAGAAACCTGCTCGTTGGGAAACAAAACGGTGTTCTGATATCTCTGTGACGTCTTTTCAGATTTTCGACACGTTTCAGAGTTGAGATGAGGTGAACAATGGACTCTCGAGGAGGAAATGCAATCTCACGCTCGCAAGAAACAGCCTGCCCTGTGGAAGGAGGCTGTGCTTGATTATTTAATTGAGGTTAGACAGTCCACACAGAGCTCCGACTTCCCTCCCGACCCAGGAATGTGACCCCTGGGGAAATCTGTGCTTTTTAGATCCCTCCCTGGAAGGCTGCTTAATGGACTTTCATTGTCTTGGAGGTGAAATGCGATTCTTTTTGCATGAAAATGGAGATGTGACTTGCAGTTCGCACCCTGTGCAGAGGGAGAATGCTCCTCCAGGGCCAGGACCTGAAACCAGGCCAGGAAAGGTCCTTTCACCCTTCCCGGGGGTGGGGGGTGGGGGTGGGGGTTGCTCATCACCCGCAGGAATGGCAGGAGGGTGGGATGAATGAGCGATAGGATGAGGTCATGAATGGGTGGGTAAGTTAGAGAGCGAGTCAGCAGCCGGTGAACCCCTGCTTTGCTGATACTTTGCTCCAAGCCACCCTTGGTTTTCCCCTGTTCTCCACCCCCTCGAGGCCTGACCTGGGTTGGAATAGTCCCAAAAGTGGGGCCTGAGGCGAGGGCTTGGGCACAGGTAGGTTGTTGGGTAAGAGACGGGGACAGGTTTTTGGAGCTGCGGGCACCCTGCGGGCAAGGGGAGGAGTTCTGGAGGAGCTGCCGACAGCATCTTAGAAGGGCTCACCAGAGGAGGGGGGCAGGAGTGTCCCCCAGCCCCGGACGGTTGCCCACCTCACGTCCAGGACCCGTGGCTCTCCTTGGGCAGGGAACAGAGCACACAACATCTCCAGGCAGCCCCGAGGTAGGCTGTGGCCGGCGCCCCTTACGGCTTGGCCGAACCGGGTGGCCCTGAGACAGCGCGGGGCAAGGCACCACAGGCCGTGGCTTTAGCATCTCTGCTCGGCTCCATTCTCAACCAGCCGCCTGATGATGGGACCATTCGATCATGGAAACCCCCGCCCCACTCCCTGGTTTAGAACGGTTCAAGGGATGCCCCTTTGTCTTGTGATAAGGACAAAATTTCTGCAGAGAGCCTGCAAGGCCCATTGTGGTCTCTCCCACGCCTACCTCTCCAGCCTCAGGCTCTGCTTCCCCCTTGTTCCCGGAATTCCAGCTACGCTGGCCTTTTTGCAAATCTCACCATACACACCTCCTTCCTCAGGACCTTTGCATATGCTCCTCCCTCTGTACCAAACGCTCTTTGGCCCATTAACTCAGTGTCCGCTGGGCCATTGGGACCAGCCCCTTGCCATTTGGGTTTCCTCATCTGTAAGACAGAGGTGGGGGCTCCACGCCAGGTTGCACGCCGCCTGCACGGACTCCCTGCTGCCTCCCTTCCTGCCTCTTGCTCCCTCTTATTCCCAAGACCTCAGCTGGAGACAGGCGCGCAGGGGGTCGGCGGAGTCAGGAGAACGTGCTGGAAGATCTCAAGGGGCTCTCTTTTTACTCCCTCTCCTTGGCTATTGATTGCTGTAACACCTGCAATTTTTGCTTCTTTAAAAAAAAAAATCAATACTCCATTAGCTGACACCCTTCCTAGGTTGTCTAATGCAGGTCCCTGGGGGCGAGGGCCCACCCGTGTGCCTGTGGGGCCAGGACCCATCCTTGGCTGTTTCAGAAGCAGCCACCTCTGGGGGCACAAGTTGCTGAGGGCTGCGTGGGACGTGGGTGTCTCATCCCAGCTGCCCTCGGCTGGGAACTCTCGCCAGCAATAAAGCAAGAGCCGTGGAAGGAAAACTTGGAAGGAATCCATTTATTTCACGAGTGTCGATGGGAGTTCCTACTCTGAAGGGAGTGGATTTGGTGTGAGACACATGCAGGTTTCGCTCTGGGACCATCTCTGCTCTTCGGAGAACCTCTGGGGTTCCCGGCGTGTGCCTGGCATACAGCAGGCACCTGGTGGACAGGTGCTGAGGGAGGTTGCACCTCAGTCCTCCGTCTCTGAAATGGGCATAAGGGTAGCCTGTCCCTGGCGCTTGTTAGGGGATGCCACTCGTGATGGGCGGAGCGGGAACATGCAGGTTCTCTACAAGGGACAACTTGGGCTGCGATGGGGACTTGGGGTCTCTAGCAGAGAGGACCTGGAATCGCATTCTACTTGCACCTCCTCACTTCTGCGGCCCGGGATCCAAATCGTTTCTTCTCTTCTCTAATTACATCCATTTGCTTTTCTCTTTTCCTCTTGTTACATAATTTCAGATATTAGGCTCTTCGGCTGTGAAGGTTGAATTTGCTTCTGATTATTAAAGAAATGGCTCACTCTTCTATTAGTTCTTTTTTATTTTTTAAAAAGATTTTATTTATTTATCTATTCATGAGAGACACACACACACAGAGGCAGAGACACAGGCAGAGGGAGAAGCAGGCTCCACGCGGGAGCCTGATGCGGACTCCATCCCGGGACCCCGGGATCATGTCCTGAGCTGAAGGCAGACGCTCAACCGCTGAGCCACCCAGGCGTCCCCATGGTTTCTGGATTTGCCTCCGACCTGCAGACTTTCTCACTTTCCTGAGGCCGTGTTGTTTCCTCTGCGGGATCTTGTCTTCACGTCGTAGTGATCATCCGAGAAGCAAAGCTGGGCCTTCGAGGACCCATCTGAGGGATGGCTACACAGCTCATTCCTCCTTAGGTCTCCCAAGAAAACAGGAGGGAGGGAAGGCTTGGTGAAGTGGAGTCGAGGGAGGAGGAAGAGAGAGGCCTGACCATTCCCACCCTCTACACTGGAGCTCGGTTTCCCTACACACACCACTCCTGCATCTGCAGTCCCATGGGGGTTCCAGGCTGTGGCCCCATGCTCCAGATGATGAAAGAGAGGCAGGGCAGGGAGGGGATATCAAGGGACCCCAGGTGGAGCCCAGGGGAGTTTTGCTGTCTTGGCTCTGCAGCCCCTTGCCTCTGATGCATGTCCAGGGTCTGTGCAGAAGGAAGCTGATAGCTGGCTGTCACCAGATCCCCGCACGGTGGGTCTTCGGCTCGCAGCCTGCAAGTCTTCCCCATCAGCCGGGTCCCGGAGTAGCCGGAGGGTAGGAATGAGCAGGAGGGGACCTGTCCTTCCAAAGCCTTTCCTCTGGCGCTCAACATGTGCCCTCAGGGAGGGAGGAGGCTGCCCGCTGCAGGGAGGCTGAGGCCTCTGGAGGCCGTGCTAGCCTCCCTGGGCTCGAGCACTGAGCAGCCTGTCTGCTCCGATCTCAGCTCCGTCTGCAGCTTGCCAGGCTGGGGCTGGTGCTCTCCGCTGGGTTTGGAAGATGGGCTGTGCGTATGCGTGCGTGTGCATGAGTGTGCGTATGTGTGTGCGCGTAAGGGAGGGAGCAGATGGTCCACTGAGGGAGAGGGAGCACCCAGGATTAAGAGGGAAAGAAGTAAGGAGGAGGAGAGGAGGGCAGCGGGGAAGGAAGGTGAAGGGAAGGAGAGAGGAAACAGAAAAAGAATCTCCCTTCTTGGGCTGTGTTCTTCCCTGCGCCCTGCAGACGGGAGGGGGTGCCACTGGGCACCCCGAGGCTGGGCCCTCCCTGAGCTACACATCTGGTCTTTCAGCTTCCGATGGAGGGAGCATGTCTGGTGGACCTGGTCATTGTTATTCTGCTCAGGAAGCAGGATGCTGCGGGCTCCGAGGAAGAATCTGGAAGCCCACGGGGCCCAGAGCCACAAGCCAGGCAGCCCAGCAGCCCCCGAGGCGCCTCCTGCGCTTGGTTGTCGGGGCGCAGAGTGGAGGAGGGAGGCAGGGCTGCGCGGTGGACCCCAGGCTCACTGGCTACAGCGGCCGCCCGAGCGGGGACCAAGAACCTACAGATGTCAGAGTCTTGGAGGGGGGTGACCTTCCCGCGGCCTGGCCCGGCCCGGACCAAGGGGCCAGCTGCTGCCGGAGCGAGGCAGCTCCTTCTGCTTCCAGCTGGTGTCTGGGGGCAGGGGCAGCCCGTGGGGTCACATCCCGGCTGTACCCCGTCCCAGCTGGGCAGGTCCCACGACTGCCTCCAGTCCCGCTTTCCTCGTTTGTCACGTGGGGAGGATCACAGTAAAAATGGACTTGCTGACATTTATGGAATACTTACTATTCCAGATGCTCTAGGGCATTAGCTCTAATTTATCCTCCTAACGAGGCTGTCTGGGTTTCTATTTCTGCAGAACTGAGTGGCGTGATCGCTGTCTGTCCCACTTCTGTGGGCAGGCTGGGCTCAGCGGGAGCTCCTGGCTTGGGGTCTGTCGTGCAGGTGCGGGGCAGGTGTAGCTGGAGCTGGAGTCACTCTGTCTCCCGAGGGGCAGGCTGGGCGGCCCCGGTGGTTATTTGCACCTGGGATGCTCCTAGCCCCTCTCTGTGGGCTCCCAGCCTCCCGGATGTGTCCTTGTGACCCTGTGTGTATGTGTGTGTGTGCTAGTTTCCTGTTACCCCTGTGACAAATGACCACGCATTTTGCAGCTTCAATAATACCCATT
The DNA here is from genome assembly GCF_053574225.1 of Canis aureus. Taxonomy (NCBI): domain Eukaryota; kingdom Metazoa; phylum Chordata; class Mammalia; order Carnivora; family Canidae; genus Canis; species Canis aureus. Next base: position 44,725,654 of record NC_135618.1, read on the forward strand.
TATCAAGTCGCAGTTCTGGGGCCCAGAAGTCTGGGTGAGGTGGCTCCATGAGTCCCCTGATTAGTCTCACAAGGCCAAGATCAAGGTGTGGAGGGGCTGGTTCCTTTTGGAGCCTCTGAGAGTGAAGCTGCTTGAGGCGCATTGAGGTTGTTGGCTGAATTCACTACCGTGTGCTTGTAGGTCGGGGTCCCGGTTGCCAGCTGGGGGCTGGCCTTGGCTCCCCTCCAGCAACAGTGCGCCGAGTCCCTTCCCTGCTCCGAAGCTCGCTGACTTCTCTTTCTGCCGCGTGGCTGTGCTTCTAGCCAAAGAAAGTTCTCTGGAAAGTTCTATAACCTTAGCACATCTGTATGGTTCCCCCCCCCCCTTTTTTAACAGAGAGAGAGAGAGAGAGAGAGGTAGAGACCTAGGTAGAGGGAGAAGCAGGCTCCATGCAGGGAGCCCGATGTGGGACTCGATTGGGTCCCCAGGATCACACCCTGGGCCAAAGGCAGATGCTCAGGTGCTGAGCCACCCAGGCATCCCCCCCTTTTTTTGGTCCCTTTTGTTTTTAAGGTAACATATTCACAGGGTCTGGGGATTAAATCTCTGGACAATTTGGGGGAGGCCTTCTGCACCACCCCCCACCCGCCCCCCGCCCAAAGAAGTCTCAACATAGCTACATTCCTTCCGTGGCAGCAGGGTCCAGGGCCCGGGTCCCTTTTGCTGTGTTCTCTTGGGCAGAGCACCACGGGGCCCACCGAGATGGAGGAGGGCAGAGGGGTAGCCCGCATGTCTTGGTGGAGAGTCTCACTGCAGGGGAACATGCAAAGGGGGGGGCATATATTTTTTGGGGGGCCGTCTCTAGAATGTAAAACTGGCGACACCACCCTCGCTCCATCATATCTTCATTTGTAAGTGGGGAAATGGAGGCACAGAGAGGTTACACAACTGGCCTACAGTTCAACAATCTGTAAATGACAGGTGGGGCCTCAGGCAGGCGGGCTCAGCGCCCTTACTCTACAATGTCAGGCAGATAGGGATGCGTGTGAGGGTCTGAGCACAGAGCAAACGCACGACTGTCACCCGGAGTGTCCTTTATTAGCACTTGTAGGGAGACAGTTGGTGATTCTTGGCCTTTAAAAACTTTTTTTAAGACTTAAAAAAATTAATTTATTTGAGAGGGAGAGAGAAAGAACACAAGCAGGGGCTCCATCCCAGGACCCTGGGATCATGACATGAGCTGAAGGCAGGCACTTCACCGACTGAGCCACACGGGCGCCCCTGTGATTCCCAGTCCTCCCACCTTCTAGCTGTATGACCCAGAACGTGGAGGGTACAGCTGTTTCCCTCTGAGAGGGACGGTGCTGGGGATGAGACGGCCCACTGAGAAGGAACAGGTGGCGTTTCCAGGTGTAACAAGTATTTGGGTGGGGGATCGGCAGAGAGCTCTAGGGTGGAGGCTTCACCCATCCGGAGGAGACCGAGGGTCTTTCAGGGAAGGTTGACTTGAGGCCTTACAGCAGGAGGTGGGGAGGGGTCACAGAGGGAGAAATGCGGGAGGTTCTGGGCTCAGGCTGAGGTTAGTGTGTGTGTGTGTGTGTGTGTGTGTGTGTGTAAATGTCTGACTTCTGGGATCATCCATTTGAGACAGATGCAGTGGATTGAATAACGCCTCCGCCACCCCATGCCAAATCCATGGCCACCCAGAATCCCAGAATGGGGCCTTATTTGGAATAAGGGCCTCTGCAGATGGATTCGGTTCAGCAGCTCAGGAGGACGTTGCACTGGATTAGGATGGCTCTAAATCCAATGACAAGGGTCCTTAGAGAAGGAGGAGGAGCTCTCTGAGACACGGACACAGCGGCTAGTGGAGAGAGGACCACGGAAGGCCAAGGCTGAGTAGGGGATGGTGCTTCCATCAGCCAAGGAGTGCCCAGGATCGCGGCACCCACCAGAAGCTGAGACGGAGACAGGGAGCGGCTTCTCCCTTAGAGATCCCAGAAGGAAACAAAGTGGCCGACACCTTGATTTTGGACTTCTGGTCCCCTCCCTGTGGGAGGTGCTGTCCTGGAAACAGTGACTCCCCCTAACCCATGTCTTGCTGTGACATCTACACCTCTGGGGAGGCCCCTTCAGGGAAGGGGTCTCCCCAAGATTGAGGGGATGCCTCCAGTGCTGGGGGTGAGAGCCTCCTGGGTGGGCTCTGTTCCCTCCTTCAGTCCTGGGCGACAGGCATAACTGGTGAAGCCTCAGTAGCTTCTACGATGCCCCTGGGACAGACTTGCCAGGGACCATCTCTGCCTAATGACTGATGATCATGACACCAGCTGGGACCACATGTCCATCACCCCATCGGCAGATTTCATTGGCATGATCTGGTTCTCCTGCCGTCCTTTTGGTAGTGTGGCACTTCGGGGCTTTTGGGCACTATTAGCTAAATTTTGCAAACCGGCCTTGGCCACATCAAACAAACAAACCAGAGTTATCCAGGCTCCAGGGGACACATGCATTCCAGCCTCCTTGGGGCCCTCCGGGAGACGATCAAGAGTCAAGGCTCGCGCCTTTGGGAGAGGGGAACTGAGTTGCAGTGTTGGCTTTTCCATTTCCCAGCTGTGTGGCCTTGGACAGGTGGCTTTATCTCTCTGAGCCTCATCTCGCTCATCTGTAAAATGGGATCAACAACAGTAGGAGGAGGGGGCAGTGAGGTCAAGAAATGTATTCTCTTTGTTTCCTCCATGAAAGGTCAATCAGGGTCCAAATGCATCTCTTGACCAAGGGTCACAGCTCTGGGATCAGGACCTGAGCCAAGACAGATGGTCAACCACTGAGCCACCCAGGTGCCCCTCTTTTGCATCCTTGCCCCTAAGCACTGGTTCCCTCTTACCTCCCTGGCTCTCTTGGGGCTTACCATCATCTTCCTCTGCTGGACCTTGGTCCTTGCCACCATGAGACAACGCTTCCTTGCAACCCACTTTCTGAGGAATCAGCTAACAGCAGATTCAAGCAGGGGCTCTCCCTCTGGGGTCTATGCATGCTGGAGGATTTTGCAACTGTCTACATTGTTCTAGAAAGAAGGTCCATAGCCTCTGCCTCCCTCCTTCTCAAACCATAAAAGAAGTTAAAGAACCACTGGATCTTAGGTACCTGTCACTTCTCCCGGGATCATCTGATTTTTACAGATGGCTTTTGGATAGCCAAAAGAATGAATCTTTAATGGTGGAATGATGAATTCTTTAGTGGTGGGAGCACATGGACGGCAGGGTGCGGGGCAGCTGGAGCCAGCTCAGCTGGCCCTACATGGACCATGCTTGCCTGACCGCTGGGCTAATGCAGTTTAATGCATAGCAACCGATTTATTTTATTATCCCAAAGTGGGAAAACGAAGTCTGAGAGATTCATGTGGGATTCTAAAGAGCCCACATTTACCATTCTCTAAAACTTTTCCAGAGTGAAGGAAAGAGGTCGATACTCATAAAAAAACAATAGGCTAAATTAAATGGACCAGAGAACAGCTAACACAGTCTATCCCACAACCAGGGAGTTTGGCTGGCCGACGTCGGCTGGAGAATATCTAAGAGGGGAGAGGCAAGGAAAAGGAAAGTTTCTCCCCTTTTTGCTGGGGTGATCTGATTTCTACCTCTAGAGGTTGGGAAGCAGAGAGCCCATTTCTTAGTGACATCATGTGGTCTGACATCAGGAGGAGGGTAGATCTTGGGGGGGGGGTGGAAGTCTTCTTCCTTTTTTTGTCTCTTTGCCTTCTCCTCCTCCTCTCGCTCTCTCCTCTGTCTGTTTCTGTTTTTGTCTGTTGCAGAAAGCCCTGACAGGATGCTAGTTGTGGAGGAAGGCAATTTTACCAACACTGTCTCTGATTTGCAACTTGCCAGCTACCAGACCTTGGGCAGGTGATATTAAGCGAGCTGAGATTTAGTTTCTTTTGTGGGTGGAAGGGCTGTAGAACTTGCTTGAAACAATACATGGAGAGCCATTAGATATTGTCTAGGAGCCACAGTCAATTAATAAATGGGAGCTCTCCTCCTTTCTCCTTGTAACCAAATTAGCCAGCCCCTGCTGCATCTAATTAATAAATGTGCATTTGAAAGATACTGACACAATGAATAAGGAACTGTGTGTGTTCTCTTTCTGTAGCTGAGAAGAGGGTACCTGGACACAAAGAGGCTGAAGTTGCCTGTTTATAAATGTTGGGGGAAGGAGGGGTGGGATTGTGATTCTGGTTTTAAGGTGTAGAGTAGGCCGGGGTGGTTTTTGAAATGCAAATGTGCATTGTGTTGCCATGACAAAGATGTGGCAAGGAAATAGAAAATCACAGAACTTCAGAAGCAGAACAGACTTTCAAACAAAATACCTCTATTTTCTGGGCCCAGAGTGGGGCAGAGGGTCGAAGGGTACAAGTGTTCTTATGGGGACAGTAGGACAAAGCCATATTGTCTAGAGCTTGAGATGCTTTCTTTAAAACCTTTTAAGAGATCTGAAATTAAAATGCCTTTTGAAAAAAAAAAAATAAAATGCCTTTTGTGGGCATTTAATGTAGATTTTTTTTTTTTTTTAATCTAGAAAAGCTGTTATAGTGCCCACTGTGTATCTTATGGGCAATGGTGTCTTAAAATCAAGCAAATAGGGTTCTGAAATCAAAGCAGCCCAAATCAATGATCAGTTCAAAATGAGGCCTCCTTATCCTCTTGGTATCCAAAGAGGTAGACCAGTTGTCCACTCAGTGTCCTCCTAGCGCTGGAGCGCAGAAGGTGTTGATGCTTTGCTTGCCCATCGTTATCCGTCTCTACACACCTCTGCCGTCCTGTGCTTGTGTTCTGAGGGCCCTTGGGGTTAACGGCGTGATCTGCCGGTGCATGGGGAAGGCTGGAAGTGCTAGGGAGTTGCCACCCCTCGAAGCAGCCCTCCACCGACAGGGACTGGGAGTGGGTGGGAATACTGCAGAGTCCTTGCCCCTTCGATGGGAAACTGAGAGGTGTCCAGCACCATCTGCCCACAGTTAGTTCCTCAGTGGTATCGAGCTCCACTTTGCATGCAGGGCATCTTTCTGGATAATGCATACTTTGGTTGTCTGTCTCTCTCTCCCCCGTCTCACTTTCCTGTCCATACACCTGCGATCCCTTCCCAGAGAAACGCCTTTCGCTAGAAAGGCTGTGTGATCGTTTATGTTAGATGTCAGCTTGACTGGGCCACCGGATGGCTGGTAAAATGATCTCTGGGTGTGTCTGTGACAGGGTTCCCAGATGAGATAGATGAGCATTTGACTTGGTAAGTAAAACTTATGGCCCTCCCCCATGTCGGGTGGGCATCATGCAGTCCATTTGAGGATCTGAATAGAATAAAATGGCAAAAAATTAATTGCCAACTTGCTCTCCTTCCTTCAGCACTCCTGGACAGTAAGCTTTCGGAGCTGGAGTGGAATCCTCACCATCAGTTATCTGACTCTCAGACAACCAAAGTACACTGTTGGTTTTTCCGGGTCTCTCTGGCTTGCAGATGGCAGACAGGGGGACTTCTAGGTCTCCGTAATTGTGTGGGACAATCCCTTATATTAAATACATGTATTGGTTCTGTTCTCTGGAGAACCCTGACTAATGCATCTTGTCTCAGGTCTGCTCCTGGGGAACCAAGTGGAGACGGCTGGCCATCTGTGACTTTGTGGAAGCATCTTGACCTCAGGAAGGGGCACTGTGAACCTTTTTTTTAGGGGTTCTTGTCAATATTGAAGTAGCTGGGCAGCTGTAGAGTGGTAGATGGGAGATCTGCCTTTAAAGCTAGATGACTCCATTCAGATCCCAGAATTGCCTCTTACCACCTGTGTAGGTGTGGGCACTGTCTCAATCCTGGTGAAACCTCGTTTCCTCATTTGTAAAATGAAAGGAGTAATTTTCTTGACCAGGCTAGAGCAAAGCTCAGAAATAATGTCCTTGTATGTGAAAGGACTGTGTACATTGAAGAAGTGCATGCAGCATGAGCCTTGTAATTGAGAGGTATCATGACTCAGGAGGAGGATCCAGACCTTGGGGTCAGTCCCAGCTTTGTTCAGTCCCCGATTGGTGACATCTCATCTGCCTGCTCTTGGTCAAGTAGCTTAACCACTTTAAGACCCAGCTCCTCATCTGCCGAGTAGACATGCTCATTAGGGCACTAAAGGTGTATTAGTTAGGATACTAAGCTGTAACAAAGAGTCCCCCAAATGCAGTGATTTTAAGTAGATAGAAGATTATTTTCTCTCTTCCACAAGAGTCAAGGTGGGTGCTTCCAGGCTGACATCTCCATGATGTCATGCAGGAACCCAGGTTCCTTCTACTTTGTTGCTCTGCTAATATCAGTGTGGCCAAGTGGGCTCACCAGCAGTACCTCTATGGAATGGGGACCAGCAACTCCTTTGAAGGAGGTGACATGGAAACTCACCACCTCTGCTTAGTTCCCATTGGCAAGAGTTAGTCCCATGGTCACCCCTAGCTGCAAGAGAAGCTGGGAAATCTCATCTCTATCTGAGCTCCAAAGCTGTGTCTTGCTAAAATTTAGAGGGGGTTCTATTACCTCCTTGTCATGAAGCTTAAACTCGATCTTGTCTGCTAAGAGCTGTCACATGCTATATGTAGCCTGAATGGATTTAGTTATTATTTGTCTTTGTTGTTACAGCAGCAGACGGGGGTTCTGGGCCCTGAGGATAAATTGAGAAGAAGGCTTCTGTAATAAGCTGGGATCCTTTCAGAGACCTCTTTGCAAAGCCAGAACCCCTCACTTCCCCACCCTGCTCCCGGGCTACAGCCCTGTGAACATCCCAGCCCTGGTTGCTTGGAGCCCACCTTTGTGAGTGAACTTAATTTCAAGCCACGATTGGGCAGGACGGTGGACTCAACTGGAGGAATTCAACATTGGTGGGGATGACCGAGCACAAGGTATTAAATCCAGCCTCACCCATCTAGCCCACCAGCATCAGTGAAATCCCACCTGAGGGGACATTCATCTGTGGGCTGGCTGAGTGACGGAGAAAGGAGAGGCATATGGTAACTAAGCAAGGAGCCTGGAAACTAACTGAATTCTACTCCTTCCTCTGGCTTGAACCTGCTGAGAGACTCTAGGCATACCTTTGGGTCTTGGCTCTGTTTTTTTTTTTTTTTAATTTTTTTATTTTTTATTTATGATAGAGAGAGAGAGAGAGGCGGAGACACAGGCAGAGGGAGAAGCAGGCTCCATGCACCGGGAGCCCGACGTGGGATTCGATCCCGGGTCTCCAGGATTGCGCCCTGGGCCAAAGGCAGGCGCTAAACCACTGCGCCACCCAGGGATCCCCTTGGCTCTGATTTTTTATGAGTCTGAGGCAGACCAACCAACTAGTATTTATTCACCTCCCCTGGCCTGGCTTTTTCCAGGTTTCTTTGGCAGGCAAAATTCACATTTGGGTTTGGCTTAGCTTGGGATGTAGAAACGAGGTCCATGTGGTCATTTACTCCAGTGGCGTTTATTGAACATCGATGGGGTGCCAGGCTGTGGACTGTCGGCTCAAGTTGCTCAGGGGTAGAGGCAGGTGGAGAAACAAGCAGACTTCCCACACAATCCCATGAATGATGGAGGAGGGCTGTGGGAGTCAGGGCTGACGGTGCCCAAAGCCTTGAGGAGAGGCAGCGGTTTATATTAATAACATCAGGGGCTGCTGTTTGCTGAGTCTTTTCCATGTGCCACGAGAAGGCTGAGGATCAGAGAGGGTAAGTAACTTGCATCAAGTCACACAGCTTCTAAGAGGCACAATTGGGACCTGAGGCCAGGCCCGTTGTCAGCAAACCGTAATCCCATGAGCCAAATCCTGGCCCATGGTTTGCTTTTGTAAATAAAGTTTTATTGGCACACAGACACGCCCATTCATTTGCATATTTTCTGCGGCTGTTATTACTCTAGTGGCAGAGTTGGTCCTGCATGGAAAACCGAACCCTACTCTGTTATGTTCATTTATTTAATTCCCACAGCAGTCTGATGATCGCCTCCCCCACCTCCCTGCTTACACCAGGTGGGGAAACTGAGACACAGGCACTGTTGCGTGTCTGAGGTCATGCAGCAGAGCTCTGGCCACAGTATGGTCTGGAAGTTATGCCGTGACCGTCCTGTCCTTCCAGTCCTCCCTGCAAGGGCTGCAACTTCTGTTTAATTTTCACATTTCATATAGCACAAGGAAGAGAAAAGGTACTTGTTAGAACCAGCTATGAGCAGATGTCAAAATATTTTCTGTAGCACCAGAAATGTGCATTGGGAAGGAAAATCTCGAGGACCGGAACCTTCAATATTTTTCTTTGTGGTGACCACACCTCAGGGACTGGGGAAGCTTTGGCAGCTTGCCTCAAATGGTCTGTCGGTGGGAGGCCGTGGGGGCTGGGCTGGAAACCGCTGTGAATGACAGTGGTGTGACCTCTGTGCCATGATGGAGACAGCACTGAGGGCATGGGGTTGGCTGCAAGGGTTAACCAAGGTGACAAATGCCAGGGGTCCATGCATGCATTTGCTCTTCAGGTGTCCTGGAGCGGTTCCCAAGAATAGTCTTAGCTCAGGACAGTATCAGATTGGTGGTGGTGGGGGCTTCTCCCTGAGTTTTCTCACCCGCAAGCTGGCTCTCCTCCCGAGCTGGGCAGCCTCAGCTCGTTGTCGGGGTGTCCATTGTGTAGGCTGCTGGTGCACCTGCCCTCTATTGTATGTTCATTGCAAATGTTCCTCCACTGGCCCCACCTTGACCTCCAGGCTGTAAGCTGCCCCAGGGCTCGGGGTGTATTTTAGCTTCCGGCAGCAGAGGGTGAGCCTGAGAAGGATGTGGGATGGAGGGCTCCCCGGGGCTTTCTTGCTGCTGTTACTATTATTTTTGCTACTATTACTTCTACTTGGCCTCCAGGCGTGGATGCCAATCCGCAACTTTGGAAAAGGTTTATTTCCCACTCCTCTGGGGGCCAACCCCACACTTGCATCCTTACAGGGGCTTTAAAGAAACAAACCCCAGTTCACTTCTGAGACTTTGTCCCCGGCCAGCCGCATGAAAGCCTTAGAGAAGATAAAAGGGATGCCTCTTTTGAAGCAGGGTGATTACCTTACAGCCTTTAAAGCGATCAAATTATAGATCATCAAAGGGGAACGGATGGCGGGGGAGGGAGGGCGCTTGCTCCCATCGCCTTCCAGATGGCGCCACTTATTAATTCATGTGTCATTGTTCTGCAGGCACTAGGGCCCCCAGGGGAATGACAACCACACTTCCAAGTGCTGAGCTGGAGCAAACTGGATGGGATAAAGGAACTAATGAGTGGACATCACTTTGCACGGTGCAGGCACAGGGTAAATGCTTCATAACCGTGGGCCACTCTTCTTCCCTTGGAATGAAGGCAGCTCCTGCCTGGGGTGCCTTGGGTGCCTGCAAAGCCTTGACTGGCAGCTCCCCCCAAAGGTCCATTCCCCCAGAACAAGGGAATGTGGCCTTGTTTGGAGAAGGGGTTTTTGCAGGTATCATTCATTAAATTAAATTAAATTGAATTGAATTAAATTAAATTAAGGATCCTGAGGGGCTCCTGGGAGGCTCAGTGGTTGAGCGTTTGCCTTCGGCTCACGATGTGATCCCGGGGTCCAGGGATCGAGTCCCACATCAGCTTCCTGTGAGGAGCCTGCTTCTCCCTCTGCCTGCGTCTCTGCGGCTCTCTGTGTCTCTCATGAATAAAGAAATAAAATCTTGAAAAAAATAAGTTAAGGATCTTGAGATGAGATCATTCTGGGTTGTAAGGTTCATCCTGGCCCCAGACCCAATGGATGGTGAATTTGAAAGGGGAGAAGACACAGACCTAGAGGAGGGGATACAGAAGAGACCACTGTGCGATGATGGAGAAAGAGATGGGACTGGGCGTTGACACTCAGGCCCAGGAAGGACCAAAGATCGCGGCAGCCACCAGGGGCTAAAAGAGGAGCAGGAGACAGGTTCTCCCACCTAGGCCCAGAGGGCACCAGCCCGGCCCACGTCTGGATTCAGCTGTCTCATCTCTAGAACTCTGAGAGAACACATTTTTGTGTTTGAAGCTGCCCAGTTGCTGGTAATTTATTGCCAGGCCACAGGAAGCTAATATAGTACCTGGTTTGGACGGTGCGCTTTTCCTTTCAAGTAAACCTGTTTCCTGCTCGACCTGGGGTGTTTGGCTCCCAGTGTCACTCAGGGTCACACAGGGAATCACTTTACAAAAAAGCCACCAAGGGGCATGTCCACAAATTACCCTGTCTTCACAGATGGGGAGCCTGAGGCACAGAGAGGGTGGGTAAGATGTTTGAGGTCACACAGCAGGTGAGTGGTAGAGTCAGGATTTGTTTTTAAAGATTTTATTTATTTATTCATGAGAGACACACAGAGAGAGGCAGAGACACAGGCAGAGGGAGAAGCGGACTCCCTGCAGGGAGCCCGATGCGGTACTCGATCTCAGGACTCTGGGATCACGATCTGAGCTGAAGGCAGATGCTCAACCACAGAGCCCCTCAGGCGTCTCTGCAAACTCTTAATTAAGAAAGTGCTCCTTTTTATAGTGTGGAAGTTGTTTTCTTCTGAGCTCCGGGCAGTGGTCCTCATCTTGCCTTCTGGGCTGAACAAGTGTGCAACTTTCCCCCCCTGACAGCCCCTCAGGGGCTTCACTGTGGTGATTTGCAATCCTTCCTCCCCACTAGAACCAATGGCTCAGCTCAGCAAACATTTATCAAGCCCCTGACATGCTGGGCTCACTGCCTGGAAGGTTATACCACGACAGAGATGTGCGGTGGCAGGTTTTTTCCTCTAAGACCCAAAGGAACTTCCCTGTTTCTTACGGTTTTCAGGGAATCGCTGTCCAGAGCCGAGCCTGTGACACACCTGATGCAGGTGGCCTCTCTGCGCTTCCAGGGAAACTTTCTCGGTGGCTCTCATTGGCTTTCCTTTTCTTTGTGGACAGACCGGGGGTCAAAGCTCCCTTGAACTGAGAGGGTGGCTCCGAGGATAAAGATATTGATGTAATTAGTCATCAGGGCAAAAAGGAGGCAGGTCTTTTCAGCTATGACAACAGTAACAGCAGTGGCAAGACGCTCATCATGCTTTTGCTTTCTCTTCGGAGTATCCCAAGGTGCCCCGGGATTGGTGTTCATTTCTACTTTATCAGGACGACAGAGTTGCAGCTGAGAGCGGTGGAGCGGCTTGCCCAAGGTCACACCTGGCAGGGGAGGGGCTGGGAGCTGGAGACTCACCTGTCTGGATCCTAAACCTGTATTTCCCTCCCATGGAGATCCCAAGAAACTGCAATAGGAACTAAATCCTGCATTTTGGTTGCCCTCCCTCCCTCTGTTCTCTTGGACATTTATTCTCGCCAGGCCCAGGGGATACAAAGCAGGTACAGCCTCCCACCAGGAGCTGTGAGGGCACAGAGCCACAGGCAGCAGCCACGGCTGACTTCAGATTCCCGTTCCTTGTTTACCATCATATTTGTAGCGATAACGGCCAGGCCTGGGGCCCCCCCTCCCACTGTAGAGCAATTCTCCCACCTGTAAAAGGGACGTGAAAAGAAAAAAAGGAAGAAAGGAGGAAACTTGGGTCCAAGCTCACTTTGGGGCCAAAGCAAGGTCATGCTGGCGCAGTGTGCTGGGTAGGTGACGAGCCTTGTCGTGCAGGATGCTCATGTCCCTGATGGGGGCCACCAAGCTGCCTTGCATGAAGTCACTAACATTAGATCATCTTCAATCCTCATACACGGGGACTTCAATATGGTTTGACCCTCATTCTTGCTGAGGGTGTTGCCAGCCGACCATCCATCTGGTGCCATACGATGGCCAACATTTCCAAGTAGAGGCTGGGATCAGCCATCCCACGTAAGGCCTGATCTTCGAATAGAGTATCTAGACAAGAAAACGAAAGGAGCCACCCCAGAGAGGAAGACTGGTGTTTCTCAAAGTGGAGCATGTGTGCCATGCTGTGGGCACGGAGATCATTCCAGAGAGTTGGCCATCAGACCGGATATTAAATAACTTCAAATATTGTGGTGGAAAACCAATCTTTATTTTTTTTTTCAGTTATTATTTTTTTTTTTCCCATTTCCCATTGGTAAATGGCTCAGAGCCGACCGTCTTGCCTGGCTCGGTGTCCTCGGTCTTGAACTCCTGCCCATCTCCCATTTAAATAAGACAGAGCAGGCCTCGGGCTCAGCTTATTTTTACAGCCGATTATGGAAAATCATGCCAGTTTTCCATTAATAGTGATAAAAGATCTTGTTGGAGAAGTTATTTATTTCAGTAAGAAAAGCAATTTGGTTTGAAGAACAGTATTAGGTAAGTAATTATAGACACTGCCCCAAAAGCTGATGGTGATACGAACCTTGTGATGTCGGGAGATAGTGCTCTAATTGAAGGCGTGCGTTGGAGTCTACACAGCCTATAAGTTTACTTTTCTGACCATACAGAAAGTCCCTGGGATGCAGGTGTTTATGAACCAAGGTAAATCATTTTGAACAGCAAACAGCAGTGCAAAATTAAAATCCCTGAGCAATTAAAGGGCAAAGCTGTCACCTGTTATGAAACACCCACTGGAATTAATAAAAACAGCAAGAAGGTAATTTTAGAGAGGCGTCGGAATGATACCAATGGCCCCAAACCTAAGCGAATTTTCTCTGCTCTTTGGGTTGGCGGAGGCCAGCCAGATGCCCTTCACTTGACTTGAAACCAAGCCAGTGAGGCCCGCCTTGTAGTTGGCGGCCACATTGCACGAGGGATGCGTGCAGAGAAGAGATAGGTGCCTTGAATCCTTTCTTAACTGGAGGATTGGAATTAAATCAGCTGTGTATAGGATGTTGACTGAGATCTCAAAATTGCAGGCAGAAGGGTGGGAAAGACATTGGGGAATTGATATGTTAAAGCCGTCTTGGGGCACCTGGGTGGCTCAGTGGTTGAGCATCTGTCTTCGGCTCAGGGCTTGATCCTGGGGTTTTGGGATTGAGTTCTACATCGGGGTCCCTGTAGGGAGCCTGCTTTTCCCTCTGCCTGTGGCTCTGCCTCTCTCTCTGGGTCTCTCATGAATAAAGACATAAAATCTTGAAAAAAAAAAAAGCTTTCTTGAAGAGCTGTGCCCCTTTCAGAAGGAGGGGGCCCTTGCACGAGACACAAGACAGCTAGCCTAGACGCTGAAGGAGCATCGATGAATGGAAGTAACCGCAAGGCAGCCAGAGGCCGTTCTCGGTTACTGAGACTAATGGGACATGATAACTAAGTGAAGTACATGAGCCTTGATTGGATTCTGGGTTAATTAATAAATCAAAAGAAAAGAACATTCCTGGGGGCATTGAGGGGAGATTTTCACCTGCGCTGCCTATAAGGTACTAGCACTGAATGACTTAAATCTCGTGGGTTGTGCTGATGGTACTATTGCACAGTGGTGATGTTGGCGAATGTACTTATTCTGGAGAAATATACGCTGAGGTATGTAGGGATGAAGTGTCATGATGCTACTAGTTATTTTTAAAAATATTTTATTTATTTATACATGAGAGACACAGAGAGAGGCAGAGACACAGGCAGAGGGAGAAGCAGGCTCCCCGTGGGGAGCCTGATGTGGAACTTGATCCCAGGACCCCGGGATCACTCCCTGAGCTGAAGGCAGATGCTCAACTGCTGAGCCACTTGGGTGCCCTGATGCTACCAGTTATTTTCAAATAGTTCAGAAAAAAAAAATAAAAAGAATATGTATATATATGGATAGAGATAAGCAAACATGACAAAGTGTTAACGATTGATAAATCTAGATGAATCTTGGTGTTTATGATCCTCCTATTATTTGGACTTTACTACAGGATGACAGATTTTCATAAAAAAAAGAGGTGGGAAAAATTTTTCCAACTGCACAAATGGGCTGCAAGGAGATGGGGTCAGACTCGTTGCTTCGTGGTTTTCTTTGCTTCCATGGAAATGAGCATTTGGTAGGTTCAGTGTATCCGAGGAATTCCTTAGAGGTTCTGGTTTCAGTGTTTTTTTCTTTAGCACACCCTCTGTGTGAACAAGGCTTGTAGTGGAAATGATTCTTTCCCTGCCTCCCAGGTATCTCAGGCTTATGGCATCTCCCTCTTGTACCAGGGTGAGGATCCTGAGTGTCTAAGCCGGGCTGGCAGATAAATATCACACCTGCTCATGCTCCCACTCCTGTATCCCCGGAAGACATCACTAATCAATTCCAACCCAATGCTCCAGCCAGTCACCACTAATCAATCATGGAGAGATAATCAATTGGACATTCTGGACAATTTCCCTCCCCAAAAGATTTCGACGAAAGCAAGTATAAACTTGAGTTCCTCTAGACATGTTACCAATGGTGTCGTGGTCCTTGCGCAGTCACTCATCCCTCTTCTCCTACCAGTGTAATAAAATAGGACGTTATCTTGCCTAAAGTCACTTTTAAACACTTTGTGGGTGTTCTGTGGCTTATCGAGAGGTTGGCTTCCACATGTGGGGACTGCCACTGAGCTAATGGGTGCTGGTTCCCTCGGCCAGGGTACCTCTTGCCTATTTTTCTGACATTGGGATTTCTCTTAGCTGATCCACTGGGATTCTTGGTACCAACACTTAATATCCTGTATCATTCATCCATTTCAGGTGTATAGTTTGGTAATTTTTTTTTTTTTTAGTGGGTTTAACAAGTTGTAAAGCTATTGCCACGGCCCTAATGACCCCATGCCCATTAAACGAGGCCTTCAGACTTGGACCCGGGGCTCACATGACTGGCTCCCCTGGTTCTCAGGTCTTTGGGTTTGGACTGGAACCATGCCGCTGGCTTTCCTGAGCCTCTAGCTGGCAGGTGGCAGATGGTGGGGCCTCTCTGTTCCAAAACCATGTGAGCCAGTCCCGCAGAATAAGCCTTCTTCTATCTACGTACATAGATCTCATTGGTCCTGTTCCTCTGGGGAGCCCTCCCTGACTGATACACAGGTCACAACTGGAGGACCGATCATTTCCTTTCCATCCCTGTGAGTCAACAGAAAGGGGCATGTGCTCTGGGCCTGCTTCAGGGCCGTCATGTGGCTGGAGTCTGCAGGAGGGCCCCGGGCCGGCCTGTGCCTCCGGTGGTGTTCACAAAGGCCTCCTCGTTGCTTGTTTTCCTGTGGCTAATCCTGGCAGGTGAATGCGCAGGCGACGCCCTGGCAGATGGAGTGGAAGAGATGCCAGTGCAGAGAAATACCTGGAGGAACGGTCCATGGAAGGGAATCGGGGTCCTTTCATCCAAAGCAAACACCGTGGAATTACAGTATCTTGGAGCTGGAGGGCCCTGGGGCGTGCTGAGGAAGCTCCACAGATCAGCCTGGAACATTCACGAAGTCCCCGCTTGCTGTTTGCTCCGCCGTATTGCTTTCTTGCCCTGGGGAGCCTTATTTCGCTATCTGAGTCTGGATCACCCCTGTGGCATCCCTGAAGGATGATCTTCCTTCCTTGACTTGATCCCCTCCCGAGATGGGGTGCTCACTGCCTTACCTGGGTCTGGGTTGCTGAAACGATGCGCTTCTGCTCTTAAATGTCACCACATGCAGAAAGCGATGCCTGCATTTTGATGAGGAGCGTGAGGGAAAGAATGCATCTTTTTTCACTTACCTTTTCCAAATGCCAGGTTCCTATTAGAGGTGAGTATGCAGATGGCAGGGTTTGGATCTGTTTCCTCTGATGGTGTTATTTATTTTTTTCTTCCATTGGTAGTTTCCAGGACAATTTTTAAAATTTTGCTGCTGTTCTTGGTAATTTTCACTCCCACCTTCTTTAGAACAGTTTCTTCTCTTGGTTTCAGTGTCCATTTGCTCCCTTGGGTTTTTTTTTTTTTCTCCTTGTTCACTGACAGCTACTTTATAATTCCCTTTTCCTACTTCTTCTCCTCTGCCCCAGACAGAATCAGACACTTCTGCATTGACCCCTGGTTTCTCCTGGTGGAGAGCAGTATTTAAAGCCCACAGTCTGGATGCTGGTTGGGGGGGGGGGGGCGGCTTTTTTTTTTTTTGGAGATAAAATACATCTTGAGTTTATATGAGACTTTTAAAATTTTTATCTATTTATTTGTAAAGATTTTATTTATTCATGAGAGACACAGAGAGAGAGGCAGAGACACAGGCAGAGGGAGAAGCGGCTCCATGCAGGGAGCCCGATGTGGGACTCGATCCCGGGACCCCAGGATCATGCCCTGAGCCCAAGGCGGGTGCTCAACCACTGAGCCACCCAGCGTCCCGATTTTCTTTTATTTTTTTTAATTTTTTTTTATTGATTTAAAGACCACAAGTGGGGGAGGGGGAGAGGGAGAGAGAATCTCAAGCTGACTCCACGCTGAGCACGAAGCCCAACATGGAATCCCATCCCGTGACCCTGAGATCAAGACCTGACCCGAAACCAAGAGGCAGATGCTTAACTGACTGAGCCACCCAGGCGCCCCAATACCGAGACTTTCAATGCCAACTCAGGACTAGCGGGTTTTTTCTTAACTTCCTCGATCTTATACATGGATGTATATATATATATATCCTTCCACATCCAGATTCCCAATTCCCCAGGAAACCAACGTAGTAACTCACTCGACTTATTTTATCACACACACAGAATGGTCTCTGGGAAAACAATAACACTCCCATCAATGGTTTGACGAATGAAAACAGACTTTTGTTTGGCACCTTGTTTTTGTCCTTCCTGTATTTCTTACTAGGGATGCTTAAAATTTACTATGTTTTAAAGTCACTCGACTCGCCTTTTTCCCATGTGGTTATGCCACCAAGCCGATATACAGTTAGGCTCATTGGTTGTTTCATTTTGCTTTTAATTTTGAGGAGCTAAAACAATTAATTTTTAAGTTTAAATTAATTTTTTAAGGAGCTCCTGGGTGGCTCAGTTAGTTAAGGGTACGGCTCTTGATCTTGGCTCAGGTCATGATCTCAGGATCAGTGCATAATCTCTATCCTGGGATGGAGCATGCTCAGTGGGGAGTCTGCTTGGGATTCTCTCCCTCCCTTGCTCACATGCTCTCAAATAAAATAAATAAGTAAAATCCTAAAGAAAAAAATTAAAAAAATATTTTATTTATTTATTTACGATAGAGAGAGAGGGAGAGAGACAGAGACAGAGACACAGGCAGAGGGAGAAGCAGGCTTCATGCTGGGAGCCTGACACAGGACTCAATCCTGGGACTCTAGGATCATGCACCAAAGGCAGGCGCTAAACCGCTGAGCCACCCAGGGTTCCCCCTAAAGAAAAATTTAAATTAATTTTTAAATTAAAAATATGTTATTCAAAATAGCACAATATTTTTAAAGTCAAATTGAAAATTAAAGTCCATTCCAGCAAAATCTAGTTTATATCTCTTCCCTCTTCTACTGTTTCCTCCCTCCCCTGGTGGGTAGTCATTCTTGTTTTTGCTTTATTTTCCCATTAAAAAAACATCTGTTCATATTTCAGCTCTTTCTGAGGTAAAAGGCGGCAAAATAGACACATTTTTTTCTCCACCTTGCTTTTTTCTTTAATAATACATCATGGCGATTATTCCGTAGCAGAATGGAAGACTCTGGACCTTGCTTTGGCAGCTGTGTTGCTGATGGGTTTGGGTCAACGTACCATATGAACTTAGCCAGGCTCCTTCTAATGCCCCAGTACAGGTGATGCCCAGTCTTGTGCTGTCATCAGTGATGTTGCAGTGACCATGAGCAGCCTCATGACCCCTTTCTTTGTCTTTTCTGCCAGTATATTTTGGGGATAGATGTTTAAGAGTCAGATTTGAGTCAGTGGATAAATGCATATGGAATTTTGCTAGGTATCGCCCAACTCCCCTCCCCGTAGGAGTGGGGCCCTTTCGCAAGCTGACACCTGAGAGGTGACACCTGAGACGACTGTTTCCCCCGCAACCTACAACAGGAGGTTGTAAAACGTTGGGGATGTTTGCCACCCAGGTAGGAACAGAAGGCCCCAAGCTGGTCTTTGCTCCCACCGGGCGATATGCTCTGTCCACAGCAGCCAGGGAGCTGTGTTTATAATGTTCATGATGTCATGTCACTCCCTTGCCTTAAACCTTGGTGGCTTCCAATGTCAACATCCAACCCTATCACTCTGGCAGTTAAGAGTCCTACACGATCTAGCATCTTTCCCTGCCTGTGACATCATTATGTTACTCTCTCCCACTGGCCTGCTTCGTCCTGGCCAAACTGCCTTCTCTCTGTTCATCCCTCAGCAAGCACTGAGGTCATTCCCTTCTCAGGACCTTGGCATGCATATTGCTCTGCTTGGGACTACTTCCCCCCTTCACACAGTTGCAGCTTCTCGTGTTTGGATCCCAGCTCCTCTCCTGGAAGAAGCTTTGCCTGACCGACCATCCCCAGTAGTACTTTAATCATTCATCACCACCTCGTCCTATTTTTTTTTTTGGTATGGAATGATTGATTGATTATAAGTTCCTTAAGAGAAGAATCTTCCTTCTGGGACACCTGGGTGGCTCCGTGGTTGAGAGTCTGCCTTTGACTCAGGGCATGATCCTGGAGTCCTGGGCGAGTCCCACATCGGGCTCCCTGCATGGAGCCTGCTTCTCCCTCTGCCTGTGTCTCTGCCTCTCTCTCTGTGTCTCTCATGAATAAATAAATAAAATCTTAAAAAAAAGAGAAGAGGGGATCCCTGGGTGGCTCAGCAGTTTGGCGCCTGCCTTTGGCTCAGGGCGTGATCCTGGAGTCCCGAGATCGAGTTCCACATCAGGCTCCCCGCATGGAGCCTGCTTCTCCCTCTGCCTGTGTCTCTCATGAATAAATAAATAAAATCTTAAAAAAAAAAAGAGAGAAGACTCTTCTGACTTTTCATCCTAAGATCCCTGGTGCCTTGTACATAATAAAGGCTCGATACAGGTTAGTTCAATGGATGAATGAATGAACAGCAGAGTATCTTGCCTAGGGTAGGATCCTGGTGCTCATCCCCATGTCCCCCAGGAGAGGGCTCTCCTTGAAGACAGACTCACCGGTTGAATCCATCTCTGCAGCCCTAGAACCTCTTCGCCTGGTACTTAATAGGCACTCACGGAGGGCAAATCCAAATTTTGTGCAGCCTCGAGCTTCTACAGTTTGAGGGACGACATCTTCAAGTGAAAGAATACCAAATTACAAATATCAAATTAGGTAGAAGGCTTTGGAAGACACCTATCTGAGAGACAGCCCCTGAAGCTTAAAGACCGGTTGCTTTCAGGGAAACCCATCTCTAGGGCTCATTAAATGCCTGTTGAATGAGTAAATGAGTCAATGGTAGATTTTTAAATGCCTGATTTTTTACTGGTTTCATTTTCAGTGGGTAGAAGCACAAAGAAAGCTGTAGCAGCAGGACAGAATGACCCGCTTTACTTTATTCTTGCACATAATTAGGATATTTTTTATCTTTCCAATTTAAGGCTGCTTTCGACCTCCGGTTCGTACCCAACTGGGAAGAAAATAATCAGGCATTGTGGCATTTCACTGAGGCCACTCTGCTAGGCAGCTGTTATTCCGGCCTTTCTTCTTGTCATACTCCTTCCTTTTGTTAACAGCAAATCCATTTCCTTTCGGAGAATCATCTAGTGCCTCTTCATCCTTGTGGTTCAGGTGGGGCAGATCCAGGCTCCGGATAGAGGGATGTACCCCGGGCCTGTCAAATTAGCACATTTCAACCTCTAGCTCCACTGTTTTGATGAAGACTTGCCTCCATATCCTGTGGACTGTGGACTGGATGCTGTTCTAAGCATTTTACAAATGTACAGCGACCCATTAATTATTAATCACCACAAGCCTTTGAAGGAAGTACACTTATTAGCCCTATTTTGCAGATGGAAAAATGGAGGCACAGAAGGGTTAAGGCTGCTGTCCAAGGTACCTAGCGAGTCGGTGACGGAGCAGGGATTTGAGCCCAGGCAGTGTGGCTCTTGACCGCCACTTGGGTTACATCTCAGTTCGTCCAGGCAAGAGAGGAGAGAGAAGAGAGCCGAGCCAGTGCCCACGGTCTTGATCCCAAGCTTTCAAACTACAGCAGAGGATTTCTCTTTCTGTAGGACCCACTAATTTCACGTGGAAGCTGGAAGCTTCCAGGGCCACCCAGAGGAGGGAGGGACACCCTCTGGCAGAGACCCTGCTGCTGCCACCTGTTCTCAGCCCACGCGGGAAGATCTTCCACTGGGCTTCCCACACAGGTGACCAAGACATTCCCTTTACTGCTGAAGGGAATTTGAGGTGGGTTTTCCACTTTGTGCCACTAAACACAGTGCATCTTGGTTTCTGACCTCAATGACTTTCCATAAAAGGACTTGAGGAGGCAGTCCCTTTGGGGTCCCAGAAAGGAATGATGCTCTCTGACTCCTGGGTACCATCTTCCTGTGGGCAGCATGGCGTTTGGAGAGTATGGGTGGTGGGAGCAGATGGCGGGGCTTTGATTCCTAGCTGTGTGACGCTGGGCGGGTCACTCAAGCTCTCTGAACCCCGGGGGAAGGGGGGAAGCTGCCTCAGTGGGTGGCAGGTGAGGCTTTACCAAGATAACACGGGCAAGAGGGACACCTGAGTGGCTCAGCAGTGGAGCATCTGCCTTCGGGCTGGGGCCTGGTCCTGGGGGTCCCGGGATCGAGTCCCGCATCGGGTTCCCTGCAGGGAGCCTGTTTCTCCCACTGCCTGTGTCTCTACTTCTCTCTTTTTGTCTCTCATGAATAAATAAATAAAATCTTTGAAAAAAAAGATAACATGGGCAAGAGCTCCAGGACCATAATGGTGCTTCATTCATGTGAGTCCTCTTGTTCTCTCTACCCTCTTGGGCTCTGTCTGTACTTGCTCCATTGGTTTTCCAGACATATATATTATATATATGAAAATATATAATAAATGTTATATAATATATATATAATATCCTTTCTCTATATGAGGTATATATAAAATCCAATATATTTAAAATCTTTTTCTTTTTTTAATTATAAGGAATTGGTTCATACAATGATGAAGGCTGACAAATCCAAATCTGAAGGGCAGGCCAGTGGGCTGGAAGCTCAGGCAAGAGTGTTAATGCTGCAGGCTGGAGACAGAGTCTCTTCTCTAGGAAACCTCAGCTTCTGGTCTGAAAACCTTCAACTGATTAGACGAGGCCCACCCCACAATACAGAGGGTAATCTCTACCTAATGTCCACGCTGATCGTATCTACAGGATTATCTTCCCAGCAGCATCTCGACTAGCATTTGACCAAGACACCCAGACATCAGAGCTTAGTCAAGTCAACACAAAATCATCATATCTGCTAGTACCGTTCCTGTGGACCTCAGTTTTCTCATCTGTTAACTGGAGAACAGACCCAGTGAGTGGGTGAGTGAGGGAGAGGCCAGGAGCAGGACGGAGATAACTTCTGGACAGGGTGTCCTCAATGTTACGGGGTGGGAGAAACTGAAAGTGGAGGCCTTTTTTTTTTTTTTTAAAGATTTAATTTATTTATTCATGAGAGACACAGAGAGGCAGAGACATAGGCAGAAGAGGAAGCAGGCTCCCTGCAAGGAGCCCAATGCGGGACTCCATCTCAGGACCCCGGGATCATGCCCTTAGCCAAAGGCAGATGCTCAACTGCTGAGCCACCCAGGCGTCCCAAGAGGAGGCCTTTTGTTCCCCGGATCCCTGAGTTATTTCAGGGGAGGGCAGCATAACTTCAGAGCTTGAAGGTGTCTGTTGGCATGTACCAGAGCTATTTATATGACTTCCCAGATCTTCCATGAAGATAATTTCTGCTCCAGAGGGGAGAAAGCACAGCCCACCGTGTAGCTGCAGCTCTGAGCATGTAGACGTGCATGGTTGATCCACCACAATCCTCTGAGAGGCCTCCTTCCTCGCCTGGATGCCCACGCTGGAGGGACAGCAGGATGGGGGAGGACGGGAACACAGATGTTTACCGGTTTTGCGGAAAAGGACACACACAGACGCATGGTCACACATATTTGTAAAGGGGAGAGAAAGGTTTGCACTTGCTTCTGACCTCCCCTTATTGTTCCGTCTTGGGCAGGCAAGTCACGGGAACATTCTGACCCTCCGTCTCTTCATCTGGGAATGGGGTCATGGTAAGAACACTTTGCAGCACTGGTGGGGGTGATGCTGCATAAAACACGTGCAGGGGCTTTCATTTCCTGCTGTCTTTACATGGCCTTGTGGAAAATCGGTAGCCCGGAGGGTTGGCTCCGGGCTGCATTTGGTCATGCCCCCTGGGCACCTGCTCTCAGGTCCCACCCAGTGCTGCTGCTGGCCTCTTGGGAGGTCAGGCTCAGGTCTCAGGCCCCCCCTGGGTCTTGCTGTTTATGTTTATTTTTAGCAGTGAATGTTATGGCAAAGGAGGGGAGAGCTATTAATGAACGTATTATTCAATAATGGGAGATCGTGAGCAGGTGCTCTAATTGTATTATGAGACTGTCACTTGAAGTTCCTACTGTGATTCAAGCTCAATGTTTGAAGTATTTTTAAGTGGGAAACCAGGTTTTCAAGTACAGAGGAAAAAAAAAGAGAAAAAGAACAATTACCTAAAAGTGGTAAAATTAGCATCCCTTCATTCCTGGCCTCCAGAAGAGCTTTCTGATTATATATCTTCACAGTTCATCCAGGCCACTGAGGCCAGGATATGGGACACTTTGGGAATGGCCACGTGATCAGAAGCTGCCATGGAATAATTCTTGATACCTGGAAAGGCCAGGTGGTGAGCATGACTGCATCTGGAATGGTTTGGAAGCCACAAGGCGCGCTTACCTCTATCCCAGCTGTTCCTCTCTGGGTGGCGAAAATCCTGAGCCGCAGGTGCTACTGTGCCCATTTTTCAGAAGGTGTTCACAGAGGCTCAGAGACATGATGTGACTCGTCTGAGGGGTGGGGCCTGTGCAGGGAGTTGTTCCAACCACCCTCCTAGTCTGCCTGTGGGAGGCCCAAATTAGGTGAGAACAGAGGCATTTTGTCTCTCTGCTTTGTGGAGGGCCAAGCCATGGAAAATTATTGCCTCCTGCTGGCTCTTCCTCTCTGCTCCTAGAGATGGAGAGGGGTAGACAGGGGCAGAAGGAGGAAAAGCATTTTGAGCAGACTCCCTGCTGAGCATGGAGCTCGATGCAGGGTCAATCTCACAACCACGAGATCGTGACCCTGAGATTGTGACCTGAGCTGAAAACCAAGAGTCAGATCCTCAACCAACTGAGCCACGCAGGCCTCCCTCCTAGTGGCTCTCCCTTAATGGTCCCAGGGTGGGGCGTGGTGTGCTTAGATCTGGCCTAGAGTGCACAGGCTAGCTGCAAATCAGTTCTGAGCTCCGATTCTACATCATCTGGTCCTTCCCCGTGTTCTAGCCCGTTTCCATTTGTCCAGAGTGACTAGATTTCCAAAACGTGCCAGCATCCCATTAGTAGGGTCTCCTCTCATTCTGGCTTGGAAAATAGCTAGGCACTTATATTTATGGTTACCTTCTATTTATGGCCGAAAGCACTGGCTTTCCAATTAGGGTAGTGATATGCAATCTCATTTTACAGTAAATGCATTTAAGCCTTTTAAGAGTGTGTAGATATAAAAAATATTTAAATAGGTAGCAGACCACGGTGGCAGATATACTAACAATATGCAAAGGTTTATTGAGTGCTTACTGTGGGCCAGGCATGATTCTAGGTGCTTTCTACTTATTAGCTCACTTAGTCTCCACAACTGTTGGGCTTGGTTTTATAATTAGTCCCACTTTGCGAGTGAGCATTTGGAAGACTGAGACTTCACTATCTTGCCAAGGCTGCACGACAAGTGAGCACTGAAGACAGGATTCGAACCCAGACCCCAACTCCAGAGTCTGTGCTCCTGGTTATGCATGTGGGGTGTGAATGAGTGATGTTTGGGGGACACTGACCAGGGGGCTGTGGCTGGGGTGACCAGTGTGCCCTGTTTACCTAAGACATCCTATTTTTTAAAAAAGTTTTTTTTTTTTTTTTTTTTTTTATTATTTGGGAGAGAGAGAGCACAAGCAGGGGCAGCAGTGGGCAGAGGCCAAGGGAGAAGCAGATTGCCCGCTGAGCAGGGAGCCAGATGTGGGACTCGATCCCAGGACCCCGAGATCATGACTTGAGCCGAAGGCAGGTGCTCCACCAAAGGAGCCCCTCAGACCCCAAGACTTCCTGTGTTTTAAACCTGAACGTCCTGTGTCCAGGAGGCTCCTCATCCTGCTTACTTACATCTCAAGTCGGCTCCAGAGTCTTCCGAGATTGTGTCACTGTATATGCCGGCGCTGTGAGCCAAGCATATGTAACCACCCCAAACATGCCAGGTCTGTACGGATTGCGAGGAGTAAACATACATAGCTCCCAACGACATACATAACATCCAGAAACCCTTGCCTAAAAATAACCGTAAAGCGCCCGATTGCTGTATATCGTACCAACAGTGACACTTGCCTTATTGGTATAAATAACAGAACGAAAACATCCTATATCTCTATCTATAGCAGAGTAAAAAGTGCCATCTCCGGATATACAGAAATACTGAGCCCTGGCATACTGGCATATATCATGCAGAATGAAGAGACCTCCCTGGCGTGTCGGAAATGAGACCAATGTTAAGAATGATAAAACTGGTGGTAGCTGCCCTGTATTTAGCATCCACTCTGCTCCAACAAAGTCCAGGCTTTATGTGCATTATCTTTAAATTTATTTTTATTTTTAAAATGTTATTTATTTATTCATGAGAGACACACACAGAGGCAGAGACACAGGCAGAGGAAGAAGCAGGCTCCCTGCGGGGAGCCTGAGGTGGGACTTGATCCCGGGACCCTGGGATCACAACCTGAGCCGAAGACAGATGCTCAACCACTGAGCCACCCAGGTGCCCCTGTGTGCATTATCTTAATTAATCCATGCAATCCCGGTGCGGTGGTCCTAGGGTTACCATTTCCATTTTACAGATGAGGAAACAGGCACAGAAGCTTTGGAAAATCACTGAGCTCATACAGCTAGGAAGTGATGAAGTAGAGGCTCTAACTCGGGCAGCCTTTCCCCGGGGGCTGGTGCTCTGAAGCCTGGGAGAGGGCATGGCCCACTGCATACATATGGCAGGTGAAAATGTGCTCTGTGGCTCTGCTTACTGCTTTTCATGTTTGTGAAATGTTCCTGAGTGTGGCTGTACTGTAGCTGATACATCTAGTTTCACGCTGATGGACATGCAGGTGGTTCCCATGGTTTTTTGGTCATAACTAGCTCTGTAGTGTGCATGCATGTGTCCATCTCCAGGTGTGTATTGTGGAATGTTTGTCTAGGATGGTGTGGCAGGTGGAGTCTTAAAGATGCTTCCAGATTGGGGCACTAAGGTGGCTTTGTCGGTTAAGCATCTGCCTTCTGCTCGGGTCATGATCTGGGGGTCCTGGGATCGAGCCCTTCATCCGGCTCCCTGCTCAGCGGGAAGCCTGCTTCTCCCTCTGCTCCCTTGCTTATGTGTGCTCTCTCTGTCAAATAAATAAATAAAATCTTGGGGCACCTCAGTGGTTCAGCAGTTGAGCATCTGCCTTCAGCTCAGGGAGTGATCCTGGGGCTCTGGGATTGAGTTCAACATTGGGCTCCCTGCGGGGAGCCTGCTTCTCCCTTTGCCTGTGTCTCTGCTCCTCTCTCTGTGTCTCTATGAATAAATAAACAAAATCTTAAAAAATAATAAAATCTTAAAAAAAAAAAAAGATGTTCTCAGATTCCCATTGTCTGGCTATTCAGGCATGGGTCTCGGTGCTTCTGGGATGGGATATTGCAGATGTAATTCGAGTCCAACTCAGTTAACTTCAGGTATGAAGTTGATCCAGCGGCTCAATCTGAGTACACATGCCCTTTAAAAAGCAAAGCATGTTCCCCTGCTGGGAGCAAGTGAGAAAGTAGGAAGATGTGAAGCATGCAGAGGTCGGGGCACACTGTGCTGGTGTGAAGATGGAGAGGAAAACAAGTGGCCTCTAGAAGCTGAGAGGGCCCCGCAGTGGACAGCCAGCAAGGAATTGGGGACTGCAGTCCTACCACCACAAGGATCTGCATTTTGCCAGAAGCAAGAGTAAGTGTGGAAGAGGATCCTGAGCTCTGGATAAGACCACCGTGGCTGACAGACACCTTGATTTCCATCTGAGCAGGGACTCCAGTCACACCAGGCTGAAGTTCTGACCTAGGGAACTGGGAGCTGATACATGTAGGTGCTCTTTTGTTAATTTGTTAGGCAACGATAGAAAACAAGTACAGAGGATTTTCTTTCTTTCTTTCTTTCTTTCTTTCTTTCTTTCTTTCTTTCTTTCTTTCTTCTTTCTTTCTTTCCTTTCTTCTTTCTTCTTTCTTTCTTTCTCTTTCTTTTTCTCTTTAGATTTTATGTATTTATTCATGAGAGACACGCAGAGATAGGCAAAGACACAGGCAGAGGGAGAAGCAGGCTCTGTGCAGAGACACTGATGTGGGACTTGATCCCAGGTCCCCAGGATCATGACCTGAGCCGAAGGCAGATGCTCAACCACTGAGCCATCCAGGTGCCCCAAGTATAGAGGGTTTCTTAAAAGTGAAGTCAAAGCTTAACTGGGTTTGAAATCTTGATTCTTTCAACAAATACGCATTGCCAACCAGGGGCAGACCTGCTCCAGGCTTTGGAGACCCAGCAGGAATAAGTAAGCCACAAAGTCCCCACCATCCTGGTGCTGACATTCTATAGAGGGGCGTGTTGTGGGGAGACAGACAATAAACAAAGGAATACATAAAATGTATTTATTTCTGGTGATTTGTGGATGCTATGGGGGAAGAGAAGCAGAGAGGAGGGACAGAGAGGGGGGGAAATTGTGAGTGTATCTGTGTGGGAATTAAAATACAGCTCCGGGTATGTGACCAAAGACTTAAAGGGAATGAGACATGCAGGAGACTGGGAAAGAGCATTCCAGACAGAGGAGAGAGCGAGTGCAAAGACCCTGAGGCAAGGACATTCCTGGTGATTTCAAAGAAATTTTAAGGCAGAGTGAGCATGTGGGAGAGCTGTAGGAACTGAGGTCAGGAATGTAAGGGCATGCAGATCTGCTGGACTCCCCAAAGGGCTGTATCAGTGACACTCCCCTCTGCCATGTGTGAGGGAAGCCCTCTCTCCACCCTCCTGCCCTTGCCAATACCTGTGAAGATCAGATGCAACATGTTTAATCAGTTGGATGGATGATAACGGTGCCTCCTCCTCCTACTTTGCATTTGGGGATCACTAGGGAGATTGGGAACCCTTCCTGACCTGTGTTGGTCACGTGTGCCTCCTTTCCTTCCCGGGGCTCTACCCTCCATATGTGCACCTGTGTCTGTTACAAGGTAGAAAGCGTGACATTTCCGTGTGTATGTCACTGGGCGTGGGGCATGGAGAGGCTGTCCCGGGCTTTCCATTCCAGCCCTAAATTCTCTTGTCCCCCTCCCGCTGGAGAAATGTAATCAGAATGCGGTGAGCGCGGCTGATGTTTCACAGGAATAACCTTGAATCGACTTGTACATATATTTGCAACATTTGGTACTTTATTATTAGCAACAGATTACTTGGTGATACACCTCACAAGTGCTCGCAGCACACCATACCTTGGTTGAGAATCGCTGGCAGAGCGTGGGTGGTGGGTGTGCATGGGCGCATGCATGTGTGTGCGAGTGTGTGTGTGAGTGAGTTAGAGAGAGAGAGAGAGAGAGTGAGAGCAGGCTGTCATACTCTCCTCCAGAGCCATGAGGTTGCTTCTTAGGTACCAGCTATTTCAACCTGCCTCATTAACCTGTATCAACATGCTCTGAGTGTTGGAAGTTGAATCTCTAAGAGCCTAGTTTAGGTGACCTTGGGACCTTCCTTTTTTTTTTTTTTTTTTTTTTTAAGATTTTATTTCTTTGAGAGAGAGACAGAGAGCGCAGAAGCTGGGGGAGAGGCAGAGGGAGGGAGAAGCAGACTCTCCACTGAGCAGGGAGCCTGATGCAGGACTTGATCCCAGGACCCTTGGATCACAACCCGGGCCAAAGGCAGATGCTCAACAGACTGAGCTCCCCAGGCACCCAGGGCCTTCTCTTTGCAGCCAGCTAAGACCCTTCCTGCGAGGTCTTCCCTGAGAACTCTTTTGGATTGGGGCCCCAAGAAGTCCCTTGCCAGCTGCCAAGTACCTTGGGACCCTGGTCATAGCTGTGGGAAGACAGAGGCGGAGAGCTGGGTTAACCCCCTACAAGCCAAGGAACACCAGGATGGCCCACAAACCACCAGAAGCTGGGAGAGAAGCCGGGAACAGGTTTGTCCTCGCAGCCCGCAGAGGGAACTGACCCTGCAGGCACCTTGATCCTAGGCTCTGGCCCCCAGATCATTTCTCTTGTTTAGATCATCTGGTTCGTGGTGCTCTGTTGTGGCAGCTCTAGGAGACGAACACACAGAGCATGAGTGCAAGTAGCTTGGAAGAGTGAAGTGCAGAGTTGGGCTGGGGGCATCTCAAGGACGTAAAGAAAGAGACAAGAGTCCTCCATGAGATTTAAAACATCAACCACCCACTCAGAGGCAGGGGAGTTATGGAGTGAGGGCAACCTGCCGTAGGAAGTCAGGGGAGAAGAAAAAAAAAAAAAAAGGCAAGCCAAAGGCTTTGGGATCAGGCTTGGATTCAAATCCTGAGTCCCCTGTGTGACCTTAGGCTGCTTACTTAGCTTCTCTGAGCCTCTGAGCACCCCTCTTTCCCAAAAGCACCATGCTATAAAGCAAGAGTTTGTTCTTAAGGCCCGTTTTAGAACATGAAATGCTGCTGAAATCAAGAACATAATAACATAAAATAGAATAAAATAACGTGTGCATTCTACGTTTTTGCAGACTTTTGGTGAGAAATTCGAGCAAGGCACTTATTGTAAAGCTACAAGGTGACTGTTTCCTTTGGGGGCACCTTTTCTTCCTCCATGGGCAGGGCTGCCTGTGGCATTAAAAACGGGAATCTGAAGCCACATGGACTGACAAGACTGCCTTCTCCTGGTGACTCACCCTGCGGCTGGCGAAGTCATTCAGCATCCTGCCTTCCAGGAGTCCTTGGAACCGTGTGCAAAATTAGGGTCACCTACCTGGAACGGATCAATGTTATTTGGACACACGTGAATGTTTTTGAACGCCACAAAAGTTTTTGAACGGCAAGTGCTGGGTGGCATGGTTTCCATGGTGATATGGGAAGCCGGTGCCAGCACTGCAGGTGCTAGGAGCCGGTATTAAACACTTGTTTTTTGTTTTTTGTTTTTAACTCGGGAGACCTCTTTGTAGGGGGAAATAGTCCAAAAAGTGTGTGGAAGGACAACTGGGCGGCTCAGTGGTTGACTGTCTGCAGCTCAGGTCGTGATCCCGGGGTCCTGAGATCTAGTCCCGCATAGGGCTCCCTGCAGGGAGCCTGCTTCTCCCTCTGCCTGTGCGTCTCTCTCTCTCTCTGTGTCTCTCATGAATAAATAAATAAAACTAAAAAAAAAAAAAGTGTGTGGCGTCATCATTCCAGGTGATGTGATTGGAGGTTCTCTTGTCCTCAGCGGCCTGTGTAGGGAGCCTTATGTGTCTCCTTGTATGTATGTGTGCAAGTGTGTATACGTGTGTCCAGGTACCTCTGAGTGTATGGGGTTGTGTGTACGTGTGTGTCCCTGTGGGCTCAGTCCCACCCCCAAAGCAGACCAATTCCTTCAAGCCCCTCTGCAGCGCGCCTCCTATGCTATAGCCCCGGGTGGGGGTTGACCACGAGAGGAAACCACTGTGCCTTCCTAGGTGTCCTGTGTCAGGTCACGCAGCTCAGACTGACACCTCATGCTTTCAGAGCCCTTCTCTTTATTCTCTGCCAGAAACTTTCTGTCTCAGGCAGTTCCCCGAGCCCATTCCTCCCTGGGCTTTTGAAGTTTTCTTCTCAGCTGACAGGGGAGCTGTTAAGCATATGGTTTCTGGAAGCAGCCTCCATGGGTTTAATGCTTGCTTTGCCACCTCTGAGTGGGGCAGCTCTGAGTAAATCGTTCCACTACGGAGCCTCACCCTCCTTATCTGCAATTTGCAGATGCTTAGACTGACATCTCCTCCCCTGGGCGGTGTGAGGGCAAAACAAGATCCTCCAGGTAAGGTCCCCAGCACCAAGTAAGCCCTCGATGATGAGCTACGCATGCTAAAGTGACGTTGATCACGTGCTGTGTGCTGGCATTTCATGGGGCCGCCTTGCGGTCAGTGTCAGGGGGGTGACCTACACCTGCTATGGAGTTAGGCCTTGGGAGGTGGGTGCCCATCACGGAGTACAAGGTGGGAGGTGGCTCCCCTGGAGTGGTGCCACTGGTGATGCTGTTTGCATGGATTGCCAGTCACGGGGGGACCAAAGCTTGCCTTACCCAGGAGACTGCATGCTCCTGGGGCGCAGAGGCTGTGCCCGAGTCACCACGGTATGCCCAGCGCCTCGCCCGGGGACGGCACACCCCAGGTACTCAGCCAGCGTGTGCAGTATGAATGGGGGAGCGGGCAAGGGCTGAGACACCCCCAATCTTTCTCCGGCAGGCCTGGATGGGGTCAGCGTTGAGGGTCAGTGACCAGGATAAATATTAAAAGTCACATGGAAGACGAATGTGGAAATAAAATCCACAGAAAACTTCACAGAAAATTTTATTTCAAGTGGAAATAAAATCGAACAGAAAAATTGAGACCTGGGGCACGTGGGGGGCTCAGCGGTGGAGCGTCTGCCTTCGGCCCAGGGTGTGATCCTGGGGTCCTGGGATCGAGTCCCGCATCGGGCTCCCCTCAGGGAGCTGCTTCTCCCTCGGCCTGTGTCTCTGCCTCTCTTTCAGTGTCTCTCATGAATAAATACATAAAATCTTAGGGAAAAAACCCCACTTCAGATCCAACCCTGTCCCCCTCAATCTCTGTCCAGGAGGCCATTGAACAAATAGCTCAACGGCTGCCCAGTGGCTTCCTTTAGTGACCTCGGCAGCCAGCCAGGGCGGGGGTTTCACCTCTGGCAGCACCGATGTTTGGGCCTGTGCTCTGCGGATGCCTAGCATCCACCGGATGCCAGGAGCAACCCCCCATGCCAGCCGCGGGACCAAAAAGGTCTCCAGACGTTGCCAAATATTCCCCGGAAGACCACCTGACCCCAGGTGAGAACCACTGGGTCACGACTCCGAGATCCCGGCTGGATGACAGCCACCTATAAATGAGGTAAAAGCTGGGAAAGACGAGCCGGTCATTCCACCCATGTAGTAAGCCAATAATTTAGAACGTTCGAGGCAAGGCTGGGGGGTTGCTGAGAGTCCTCCCATGCCCTATCTAAAATCTTAGCCATGAACTTGGACCTTGGGGAACAAGGAGCTGTCGAGTAAATGTAACGTCCCCGTTTGTGTTATCAGGTGAGTAGGGCCTAGGTTGTGTGGGGATGGGGAGCGAGCCAGGGAGGCGTGGGACGTTTCTGGGATTTGAGCGACTGTGCATTCTGGTTTGGGGTCAGGCCAACAAAACCTCTCTCTTCCCTTCTCCCCTTCCTTACCTGATTAATTCAGCTCTGTGGGCCCGGCTCAGGTCAGATCCTCTTGAAGGCTTCTCCGACACCTGTCCTCTCAAGCCGGCTGAGGGTCCTTCTGTGGTCCCCTCCACCCCCGTTCCCATGCTTATCCCATCACAGCCCATAATGTAGCAGGTTGTACCTGACGACCTGGGCCGGGCTCTGCTCTTTTGTCCACTTCTGCACTCCCAGGGCCCAGCACGAGGGCCCGTCACAGAGATGGCCATGTCTTCACTCGCTGAGGTTTGTTGATCACCGGCCAGGGGCTCCTGGGGGAGGCAGACACACAGTTAGATCATTTCCAGCCATGGAAACATCCATGAGGGGTGTCAACGCCCCCACAGAATGGGGACATCGAGTCTGTGGTCGGGGCTCAGGCTGTGTGTCCTGTAGGCTGACCAGTCTGCTCGGTTCCCCTAGAACTGAGGGGTTTCTTGGGACACCGAACATCAAGGTTAAAGCGGGCGAAGGCCTGGACAAATTGGGATGAGATGGTTATTCTAGTGCTCGCACCTGCCTGCAAGATTTACTCTCTAGCATGCAGTTTAAATCCTGGCACAACTCTACAAGTCAGCGCCAGAGTCAAACCCCGTTTGGCGGGGGAGAACCAGGCCCCAAAGATGAGTAGGGGAGCAGAGCAGGAATAGGAACCCCAGAAACAGAGAGGCTGGACTGATTTGTTGTCTGGATTCCTAGGAACTAAACAAAGGCGGTGCTCATTTTAGGGGCTCTTTCCCATGCGGGGGTCCTGAGTTTATCTCCACCGATCTCCTGGAATCTGTAGAAGAATCTGAGGGTCTGGGTGGCCCCCAGGCCAGAGAATGGAACCACTGGCTCAAAGGATGTCAGATTTATCTTTGCATCCCACGAGAAGCAGAACCTGTGAATACCACACCTATTTTGTAGAGGAAACTGAGACCCAGAGAGGTTAAGCGACTTGCCCAGGGTCACACAGTGAGTTGACGGCAGAGAGTGGACGAACTCAGGACTTTCAAGTCTTGATCCATTGCTTTGTTGGGGTTCTCAGTTAATACCCGGAGTCTGGAATTCAAATCCTGGCTCTGTCAGATACCAGCTCCATGACCTTGGCTAAGTCATTGAACTTTCCCACACCTTGGTTTCCCCAGCTGTAAAAGGGGTGTAATTCTGTGTTTCCTCTTAGGGTTCGAGGCATCAGGGAGATGGGCCAGGGAAAGAGAGCTCTCAGTAGCACATGGTAAAGCTCCCAGGACACAGTAGCTGCCACCCCTCCCCAAGCCCCCCAGATACACTTTCCTTTGCAGGGCCGGGCACCGAGGCTGGAACCCAAGGGATCCACCATCTCACACCTTCGAGGCCAGAACCAGCCTCCGGGTTCTAAAAGCTGCCCAACTTCCTGGGAACCACGCATCCCTCCTCCCTCCCGGGAGCCCAAATTCCAAGAAATGCAGCTAAAATTGGCCCTCGAACAGCTTTTGCAGAGCACGTCGCGGCTTTTTTTGGGTCTGGAGAGCCGGTTTCCATGATGAAAGTGGCACAGAAGGAGAGACCCAGCTAAAAACAGCCACCGCCCAGACTGGGTTGTTCGCAGGATGCCGCCT
Organism: Canis aureus; assembly: GCF_053574225.1. Lineage (NCBI taxonomy): Eukaryota > Metazoa > Chordata > Mammalia > Carnivora > Canidae > Canis > Canis aureus. The sequence continues at coordinate 44,758,708 of NC_135618.1, forward strand.
CCCCTCGCCTCTTCAGGGTTTGGAGGCCTCACTTCCGCAGCCGCAGGCCCCCCAACCCCATCGCCACTGGGTGGCAGCATCGCAGCGCGCGGCGGGGACCAGAGGACGGGGGCCCAGAGCCGCTCTTGCAAAGGATGCCCAGAGAAGACGCACCCGCCGCAAAATCCTCCATGGAATGGTCTCCCTTTTATTTGGGGGGCCTTGCAGGGGCTCTGTGGAAGCGTGTCTTCTAAGGGCTGCCCTGGCGCCCCTGAAGCACCACCGGGGACGGGTCCCAGTGCCCAGGTGGCCCTGCAGCAGGGCACTCCCCCCAGCCGCCCGATCTAGCAGGTTCCTTATGCCTCGGGTCCAACCTCATAGCAGAGGTAGGAAATTTTCCAGGAGAGGTGGCCTAGCCTGGGGGTGGGGGTGAGGGTGGGGGATGCACCAATTTGGGGCTTGCGGTCCTGCCCGGGGTGGCCCGTCGCTTCCCGCTGTGGGCCTCAGGGATGGAGTTTCGTCTCAGGAGTGTGGCTGCCCTGTGCTTAGGTCCGCAGGTCGCGTGGGGATCGGGACGCTGGTGGAACCCAGCTCCTGGGCCGCAGCGAGGAGTGAATGAGTCACGACGAGAACAAGACGGTGCCTGCCCCAACACAGGGACTCCAATCTGAGCGACTTTCATGTTTCCTCCGCGTCCCCCGGGGCTGGTATAATGGCCACCCCACAAATAGTAACCCAGTGGATCGCCTCGTACAGCCCTTGTTAGGGAGGCAAGAGGGGGAGGTGGGGACGATCCCCAAGGCCGTGATGCTCAAAGCCTAGTCCTGGGCCTGCAGCAGGCAACACAGCTGCGCCCTTAGAAACGCGGGGTCTTGGTGCCCCCCCCAGGCCCACCCAGCCGCACTCTCCCTTCACAGCACCCCGGGGGCTTCGTGGTGCCCTGGAGTTGGAGGACACAGCCCCGAGGCACCTTCTGGACCTTCGCGCCCCCCTCCAGTCCTGCAGATTCGCATCCAGCGGAACTGTGGCCCCCATGCAAGCCCTGCCTTAGAACCTTTCCTCCTGCTTTTCTGCAGCTGCCTGGGTGCTTGGGTGTGGCGGGGGCTGGGGGGCAGGGGGGTGACATGCTGCCCTGGGCCCCGGCTCTGCTCCACACTCCCTGGGGCTCCCAGATCCTGCTGGCTCCCTGTGCCAGGCCTGGCCACAGCCATCCCCATCATCCCTGTGACCCTGGGACCAGGAACAGGCTTTGTCTTTGAGTCCCCCCACCACCGCCACCCCACCCCTGCCCCTCCTGCCCCTCAGCCCTGCAGATCTGCAGCCAGAGCGGCTCCCTCCTGTGTGACCCCCTCGCTCTGCTTCCCCGCCCTCCAGCTCTCTGGGGACTCTCACCACATCTACCTGGCCCTGCCTGTCTCTACCCTGCCCCCACATCTCCTGATCACCGGCCCCCCAAGCCCCTGAGCCCTTCCCTCTGCTGTCCAAAGTCCTCCACCCGCTTGCTGCTGCTGTTTCAAGTCGGCTCCCCTTTGTTCGGGAGTGAGGGCCTCCCAGGGCCTGCTCGTGACCCCCGATCCGCCCCTGTGCCTTTCGTTCAGCCTCTTTCCCCTCTGGCTCCAGATCAGGAGGCTGGCTCGCGTGGGCGCATGCAGCTCCTGGCCCACGGCTGGCCTCTTCGTTCGTTCATGGATCGACTGCGGAGGCTTCCACGTCCTCCAGAGCCTGAAATGCTTCCTCTCTTGGCCCTGGGCACGCTCTGGCCTTTGACACCCCCGAGCCCTCTCCCATTTCTGACGGTAGTGACCCTGCCCAGCCTCGGAAGTCTGGCTCCAGAGCAGCTGCCCTGGGCCTTCCTTGAGTGCGGTGACGGAGAGCCTATTGTGTGCCTGGCGTGTCGTGTGCAGGGACGGTGTCCTTGCTCCTAGGGTGCTCACGAGTTCCTGGCCCCCGCTGCTGATCAGAGGCATCTCAAGAGCTTTAATGTGACAGCTCAAGGCCTCCTGTTTCATTATCGCAGTGTTTTGATGGTCTGAGGCCACGGCCTGGCCCCTGATCCTGTAGCACTTAGCCCAGTGCTGGGCACATGAGTGTCAGGTCACACCGTGAGGGTCACAGTCACACGGTGGGGCCTTATAGTCCATTTGAATAAACAAATGAATCTCTCTCTCCTCCCCTGGATCTGTTTCTGAGTCATCGCCCTGGGGTCTGGACTCCGTCTCCCCCCTGCTTCCAGATGCTTCTTGAATCTTCTTTTAGGCCAGATGCTACTTGTCAGTGCGTCTCAAGCTTTCACATGCATGAGAATCGCCCAAGATCTTGTCAGCATGCAGACGCGGATGCTCTAGGTCTGGGACGGAGCCCAAGGCTCTGCGTTTTCTAGCGCGATCCGGATGGTGCGCCGGCCCACACTCGGAGTGGCGAAGATTGGCTCTCGCTTCTGGTTTCACCCTAGCATCACTTGGGGGCTTTCGCAAGCTCATGTCTGAGCCCTACCCCAGACCAAGTGGATCATGCAGGGGGGTGAGGTGGGGCCCCGTGTCTCCGGGTGATTTCACGGTGTGGCCACAGCCACCATCCTGGCACCACAAAGCTGCTTTTCAGATCTTGTCCCTTCACTTCCAACCTCACTGTCACCTTCACAGGGGTCCTCAGAAGTTCTCAGAGCAGCCGATCGGTGCCACCTGGGCACGTGTAGAAATGCAGGTACGCAGGTCCTACTCAGAGCCACTGCATCAGAACCGCTAGCAGGGAGGACCATGGCCCTGGAAATGCCTGGCCTTGGCTGCACCCATTAGCTCCGACCTGCCCTCCCTGCCTCCGGCCATGCCCATCCAGTTCATTCTTTATCTGGTTTATCTATGTGCTTCCAGAAACGCCAGTTGTCTAGATGCCTCTTCAGCTTAAAATATTCCTAGGTTCCACATTGCCCTCAAACCTTAGAGGCCCTTTGAGGTCCAAACCCGCCCAGCCTGCCTCATACAACATCCCGTGCCCTCTTCCCGCCTGAGCCCAGGAGCATGGAACGAGGGGCGGCCCCCAAAGTCAGAATGTGACTGGTCTCAAAGGACAAAAGTCAGGGAAGGGAGTTCTTATTGGACGGGTGCTCTATGCTGCTGACCATTTTTAAAAAAAATTTTTTTATTATTATTTTTATCTATTTATTTATTTATTTGTGATCTGAAAAGAGTGAGTTTTCTGAGTTTCTCTGTGCTAACTAGAAATCCACCTCTGCAGAGCTCCTTATTCCCTTGCTATTGGAAAGTGGTTTTGGGGAAAAACTCTGGCTCCTTTATCTCTTGTTTACATTACCCTTCAAGCTGTTAGCAGGCTTTTTGGGGTCACCCGTGTAGGGAAAAGCCATCCACACAATTTTGCTCCCTCCAACTTTGTTTCTCTATCAGCCGTTAGCTCCGGATGTCTGTAACTTTGTCCGTTCATTGGAATCACCCAGGAGCTTATAAAAATGCTGACATCTGGGAGCTTATAAAAATACCCAGGGGTTCTGTTTTAGTTGGTTTTGGGGGCATTGCTATATTCTTTTTTAAGAACTGCATCCCCACTTCCGATGATCCCAGTGAACAGCCAAGGTTGGGGACTTCTGAATTTGGCCAGACACCTGTTCATTGAGTCCAGAAAGCGTATTTAGTAGGAGATGGAAGGATTATTTTCTTGTTCCTGCGGATTTGGGTGCCTGGGTCCAGCTGCTGGAACCCCAGTGCAGACGCCCGGGATCCCGATCTTGGAGGCCTTCACGCAAGCCCACCCCCAAGGCCACATTCCACCCGTATTGACTCTTTTGATTGTTAAGGACACCTGGCCAGGTGGATACCATCTTGATATCTCAGAGTAACCAGCCAGGGTTTGGAGAGCTTGCTCAAAGCTACCTTTCATCAAGAACGTCAACCTGTGCTAAGTGCTTTACATCCAATTCCTTATCAAGTTATCCCACAGATACTCTCATGGAACAGAAGCTCCAAGAAGCAAAACTGGAGGAGTCAGGTCACACGGCTCTTAGACACAAATAAATCTAGATTTGAGACCCTGTTTATTTATTTATTTATTCATTCAGAGAGAGAGAGAGAGAGAGAGAGAGAGAGAGGCAGAGACACAGGCAGAGAGAGAAGCAGGCTCCACGCAGGGAGCCCGACGCGGGACTCGATCCGGGGTCTCCAGGATCATGCCCTGGGCTGTAGGCGGCGCTAAACCGCTGTGCCACCGGGGCTGTCCCTGTTTTTTTTTTTTTTTTTTAAATATTATATTTATTTACTCATTAGAGATACAGAGAGAGAGAGAGTGAGAGAGAGGCAGAAGGAGAAGCAGGCTCCATGCAGGGAGCCCGATGTGGGACTTGATCCCGGGACCCCCCAGGATCACACCCTGGGCTGAAGGCAGACGCTCAACCTCTGAGCTGCCGAGGGGTCCCTTGAGATCCCTTTTAAAAATGACTCCACACTCTACTTTCCCAGACCTCTCTAACCTTCATCTCCAACACCGAGCCAACATTAGGAAAAAAACAACAACAACAAAAAACCCACCCAAACCCGTTAAGCTGAACACAAGGGATCTGCAACTTAGCCGAGGCCACTATCTGTATGCAAATTTCCCCTTATCAGTTGCAGCTATTGGGAGAGATTCTTTTTTTTTTTTAATTTATTTTTTATTATTGGTGTTCAATTTACTAACATACAGAATAACACCCAGTGCCCGTCACCCATTCACTCCCACCCCCCGCCCTTCTCCCCTTCCACCACCCCTAGTTCGTTTCCCAGAGTTAGCAGTCTTTACGTTCTGTCTCCCTATCGGGAGAGATTCTAATCCTCTCTGAAGCACGCTGTTTGGAGTTGTGCTGGTAAAAATTACTTTATGTAATGAACTCTTAGATCAATTCTTATTGAAATGAGCTGGAATTAGATTTTTGCTCTTCCCATATGTAATGCTTTCAATTCAGTGATGAATTACCGGAGTCAGCAGCTCTCTGACATTTCAATGCGGAGCACACAGGGTTACAGCTTGCTTGTTTGCTGGCCCTTCGTCGGGGGGCGGGATGGGTGGGGGGGGGGAAGCAGACCTACTGGAGTGCATTTTTTAATTTAGTGGGACTGTTTGATAGAGTTTCTTTTTTTTCTTCATTCAGGGGGACATTTGCTGTCTTAACATTTAGATTCATTTGTTTTCACAAATCTCTCTTGAGAAGAACACAGGCAACACCCTTTTTGAACTCGGCCATAGTAACTTCTTGCAAGACACATCCACGAAGGCAAAAGAAACAAAAGCAAAAATGAACTATTGGGACTTCATCAAGATAAGAAGCTTTTGCACAGCAAAGGATACAGTCAACAAAACTCAAAGACAACCTACAGAATGGGAGAAGATATTTGCAAATGACATATCAGATAAAGGGCTAGTTTCCAAGATCTATAAAGAACTTATTAAACTCAACACCAAAGAAACAAACAATCCAATCATGAAATGGGCAAAAGACATGAACAGAAATCTCACAGAAGAAGACATAGACATGGCCAACATACACATTAGAAAATGCTCTGCATCACTTGCCATCAGGGAAATACAAATCAAAACCACAATGAGATACCACCTCACACCAGTGAGAATGGGAAAAATTAACAAGGCAGGAAACAACAAATGTTGGAGAGGATGTGGAGAAAAGGGAACCCTCTTACACTGTTGGTGGGAATGTGAACTGGTGCAGCCACTGTGGAAAACTGTGTGGAGGTTCCTCAAACAGTTAAAAATATACCTGCCCTACGACCCAGCAATTGCACTGTTGGGGATTTACCCCAAAGATACAAATGCAATGAAACGCTGGGACACCTGCACCCCGATGTTTCTAGCAGCAATGGCCACGATAGCCAAACTGTGGAAGGAGCCTCGGTGTCCAACGAAAGATGAATGGATAAAGAAGATGTGGTTTATGTATACAATGGAATATTACTCAGCTATTAGAAATGACAAATACCCACCATTTGCTTCAACGTGGATGGAACTGGAGGGTATTATGCTGAGTGAAGTAAGTCAGTCGGAGAAGGACAAACATTATATGTTCTCATTCATTTGGGGAATATAAATAATAGTGAAAGGGAAAATAAGGGAAGGGAGAAGAAATGTGTGGGAAATATCAGAAAGGGAGACAGAACATAAAGACTGCTAACTCTGGGAAACGAACTAGGGGTGGTAGAAGGGGAGGAGGGCGGGGGGTGGGAGTGAATGGGTGACGGGCACTGGGTGTTATTCTGTATGTTAGTAAATTGAACACCAATAAAAAAAAAAAAATAAAAAAAATAAAAATAAAAATAAAGAAACATCTAAAAATAAAAAAAAAAAAAAACAAATCTCTCTTGGGTCACTGTGTGAATATTAACGATTACGTGCACACACAGATACACGATTCGTGTGACTTAGGGCCGGCCCCACGGCCTCCCTGCACTTTCTCTTTCTTCGTCTTTGAAACGGAAGGATTGCTATTTGCCCACATTCTCTAGATCTTAAGGTGCTAAGAAAAAGATTCGAGACATGTTGGGTTTGGCAAGGTCAGGACCTCTGCTTTCTCAGTGCGATCGGCTCCTTGATGCTTCTCATGTTCGTGCCCTGCCGTGTAAAGGGAGAGCTCACCCCAACACGCCAGGCCTCTCGCGGGAGGTGTGGGAAGCAGCTCTGATCCAGCTCCTCCTTCAGGGGCCTGCAGAGCTGAGGACGGGCTGCTGGTCCGTGGATCCTTTTCTCCGGCTGTGGACACAGCAAAGGTAGAGAAACACCTGTAATACTTACTACAAAGGTAATTTCTCAGGTGCCCATTCTCTTAGGACTGTATCTTCCTGGTGAAGCGAAGGCTCATCATTCTCTGGTCCCTCTCTCTACCCCGAATCGTTTTTTTTTTTTTTTTTTCTGACTTAGGAACCCTTTTATCTAATACCTATATGGCTACTCTACCTTTATCTTCTGGCGTTTGCCTGATGTGGCTTTCTCCATCCCTTTACCTTTCATCTTTTTGTGTTTGTCTGTGTTACCTTTTTATTTTTGGTTTTGATTTTTTTTAAAGGATTTTACTTATTTATTCATGAGAGACACACACAGAGAGGCAGAGACACAGGCAGAGGGAGAAGCAGGCTCCCTGCAGGGAGCCTGATGAGGGACTCGATCCCAGGACCCCAGGGTCACACCCTGGGCCCAGGGCAGACGCTTAACCACTGAACCACTCACGTGTCCCTCCCTGAAAAGTTCTTGTTTTGAAGCCTTATCCCTAATGTGCTGATGTGAGGACCTTGGCCTTGGGAGGGGTTAGTGTCCCTGTGCACGAGGGCCCCCAGGCCTCCCTACCTCCCTCTGCCACATGGGGACACAGGGAGAAGGTGGCCAGCCATGAACAAGGAAACCATATTTATATTTCTAGGAGAGTCTTCTATTTACGCTGGAGATTAGCCGAAAGATTCTCTGCTAGTTCTTGTGAGACAACAATTTAGAGTTAAACACTGACTCTAACAATGCGCCAGGGAGGGAAATACGATACGGCGGTGGGTCTGGACAACCCTACAGGTAGACACTGGGTAGTGGAGGAGGCTGTGGGGCCAGGAGCATCCTCTGCTCCTTTCCTGGAACATTCTTGAGTGTGTTATGCTGAAGTGGGTTGGGGAATCCTGTTTCCAAGCAGCCTCAGAACTCCATGAGGAGTCTGGGTATATACACAGAGAGGAATTATTATTATTATCATTATTATTATCATTATTATTTTATTATTGAGCTTATTGTGCTGAGCTTATTGTGCCCCTGCATTGTTCTATGTGCAGTGGAGGAAGGATGAACAGGCAAAGTGCCTTTTCTCTTGGAGTTCTAGTGGAGGAGCTAGAGTCTCAGGAAGTAAAGAAGTCACAGGGTAGTTTTATTTTTTTAAATATTTATTTATTTATTCATGAAAGACAGAGAGAGAGGCAGAGACACAGGCAGAGGGAGAAGCAGGCTCCCTGCAGGGGGATCCCAGGACCCTGGGATCATGACCTGAGCCAAAGGCAGACGCTCCACCGCTGAGCCACCCAGGTGCCCCCACAGGGTAGTTTTACATGGTGGTTGTGAGGGGTGGGAGAGAAGGACATCTCTGTGAGCTGGAGGTGGAAGGAGGACGGGGAGGAGAAGGATCACTCCTGGCAGAGAGGGGTGAAGGGAGGGGAGGGGATGGCAGTACGGGCCCTGAGGTGGGAAGGCCTCCACCCTTCTCTGCGATTCTTCTTTCTGCAGTTTCGGTGGCCCACAGTCAACCGAGGCCTGGAAGCAGGCGATCCCCGTCCTGGTTGTTGTCAGAAGGTCCGTGGTGGCCTAATGCTACATCAGAGGGTTATGTCACCCCCCTTGCTTGCACCGTGTCATGTCACATGGTCACAAGAAGCAGGGTGAGCATGGGACAGCCAGCTATTTTGAGAGAGAGAGAGAGAGAGAGAGAGAGAGAGAGAGACACATTCACTGTACCGCACTACAGCGTTCTAACTGTCCCATTTTATTATTAGTAATTGTTGTTAATCTCTTACTGTGCCTATTTATAAATTAGACTTTGTTGCACATATGTATGTATAGGAAAAAAACATAGCATGTGCAGGGTTTGGTGCTCTGCATGGTTTCGGGCATCCATTGGCGGGTCTTGGGACTCACCCCCCACAGATAAGGGGGAGGACCACCGTGCTTACAGCCAAGTGGTGAAACAAGACCTGCATGTCTGGTACTGTGTTCACTCTCTGTTGCTTCCTAACATTACCACAATCTTGGCTCAAAACCCCACACACTCACCATCTCGTTGAGGGCCAACAGGTCACAGATCTGACCAGGGCTCAGCTGGGTCCTCTGCTCAGGGTCCCACAAGGCTGCTGTCGGGGTGTCAGCCAGATGGCATTTTCATCACAAGGCTCAACTGGGGAAGGATCCTCTTCCAACCTCATTTAGGTTGTTGGCAGAGCCTGTTTCCTTATGGATGCGTGACCGAAGGCCCTGGCTTGTTGCTGGCTGCTGGCTGGAGGCAGCTCTCAGGTTTTAGAGTTTGAAGTTCTAGAGCCCCCTGCAGCCCTTTGCCATTTGGGCTTCCTCAACACGACTGTCCACCTCATCGAGCCAGCGGGGAGCAGAGACCCAGCCCTTCTTTTAAGGGCTTTCATCTCATCAAGCCAGGCCCACCCAAGAAGATCTAGCTGGTGACGAGCTCCATCTACATCAACTGGTTTGGGACCTTAATCACGGTTGCAAAATCTCTTCACTGTTGCCCTCTTGCACTATTGGCCAAAGCAAGTCCTGCCCATCCTCAAAGGGAGGAGGCTACATGGGATGTGAGCATGATGGGTCAGAGGTCATGGGGCCCATCTACTAATTCTACCTCCCATGGGCACACTATGAGTGAGAATGGCAGCCAAGTGGCAGGGGCTGCTGGTGGCCCTTATCAGTAAGGGCCTTTCTTCCTTATCAGGAAAGATAAGGATCTTTCTATTAATTTATAAATAGGCACAGCTAGGACTTTGTTCAGGAGGCAACAAGCCCATTTTCCCAGGCTCCCTTGGGGCTACTACTGGTGCTATGGTAGGGTTCTGGCCAATGACTTGTAACAATCTTTCTTTTTTTTTTTTTTTTTTTTTTGACTTGTAACAATCTAAGGAAAAGTTATCCATGTCCTGATGGAAAGGGACAGACCCAACTGGCATGCGCTTTTTCTCTTTTGATTCTTTCCTTTCTTCCTGCCTGGAACTTAGACACAAAGCCTAGAGTTGAAGTCACCATCTTGTGACCATGAGGATGGCAGAGCAGGATGATAGAAGGAGCCTGGGTCTCCATGGGCATTCTGGAACTTCTCTGGGCCACTCTTGGACTTCTTGTCATGTGAGAAAAATCTCTCCCCTTTTGGTAATGCAAATATATTTAAATTTCTGTTATATGGAGCTGAACACAATCCTAACATGCAGCCATATTAGGCAGAAGTCAGGTTGTGGAGGTCCTTGTTGGATGCTTTATGGATTGGGTTTTATTCTTTATCGATATTGGCAAGATGTTGAATCAGGTGCCTGGATTGATTTGTATTTTGGAAAAATCTCCTGGATCCTTAGCAAAGAATGAATGCTGAGATGGCACATGTGTGCAAGGTTGGAAGTAGAGGCTCAGGGAAGCTGAGTAAGTGGCCCAAGGTAACACAGCTAGAGAGGGGCAAAAATAGGATCCAGACTGCATGTTTGTTTGTCTTGACAATACTGTTTTTGGCTGTTGTCTTGGATTTTGATCAAGGTCTCTTGTCTACCTGCTGTTGCTGGAGGAGCCCCCAAGCTACCGCTTTGCTCGATTGATCTTTGGGTGTTTCATTCTCTGAAAAATCTCATGATTTTCACAATCATAAAAGAGAAATTCATTCTGGGGCTGGAAATTTTTTCCAGATCAATCTGGGTCAACCTAATTAAAGCTAATGAAAGAAAGATGTATGTGTGTATGTGTGTGTTTGCATGCATATATGTGTGAGAGAGAACTTCTCTTTCTATTATGATTTGCTCACGATTTCTTTTAGGTCCCTATTGACTAATACCATCCAATACTAAATTACTAAAGCTTGGAAATAAAAATGATTCTGCAGCATAATCAGAACTCTAATCAGCTCTAACTGATGCTGAATGCCAAATGAGCTTGAAATGGGACACCTCCCTTGGATACATTGTCGAATTTCATCCAGGGGTTGCTAAGAGAATCATGCAAAACTTGACACAGTAAGGCAGGGTAGTGGCAAAGCATATTGACTTCAGCTCCCAGTTCCCACTGATTTACAAGGTGACTCTGGTAAAGTCACTTTCCTTCTGTGGTCCTCAGTCTTCCCATCTTTCAATTGGTGCTCCCAACCCAGAACAGAGGTTTCCAGTCCATGATCCCCCAAGTTGCTCCTGAAGAAGGAGCTGCCTCTTTGGATCAACTGAGTCTGGAACTGAAGGTCACTAGAGGACAGGGAAGGAGTTTCCGAAGTAGACACCTACAACCTTGTCCCTGAGAGAGCTCATTTTCTGTCATGGCTCTAGTGTTTTGCTCCAGGGGAAGAGGTGGGAAAAGAGAACAAAGCTCTGTAAGTCACAGAAAAAAGCATCTGCTCTAATTAGACCCATCATGGGTAGCAGGTGGCCCCCCTCCAGTCCTCTTGGGGTGCTGGAAGCTAGCCATATGCTTGCTTCCCATGAGAAAAGTCTCCTTTGCTTTCTAGATCTGTGGGCAAAACTGACTTGGTGAATCAGGGGGAGCTGGGGCAGCTCCTAGAGAAGAGGAACGAGGAAATGATGAAGAGATACAGTGAGAGGGCTAGGAAGAAATTCTCTAGAGCTTGGAAACATTAAATCTGTGTGAAAGGAGCCAGGAGGATGTAGGAGTGGGCTAGATGTGTGGGACAGTCCTCTGTAGGATACCAGCTATGGAGGGTCCTGAAGGTTTCATTCACTTCCTTCATAAATTCAATCTGGTCATGTCAACCCAACACAACCAATCCATCCCAACCCAACCAAACCAATCCAACCCAAACCAACCATCCTATTCTAACCTCACCCAACCCAATCCAATCTGTCCGTCCGTCCATCCATCCATCTATCCATCTATCCATCCATCCACCCACCTACTCTTTAATCTGTCCATCCATCCATCCATCCATCCATCCATCCATCCATCCATCCACCTATCCTTTGTTTCTCCACTCACGCATTCACTTACTCACTGGTCCATCCATTCATGCATTCATTCATTTGGCTGAACCACTTCCTATTTTCCTCTACGCCTTATTCATTTATTATTTCAACCATTCTATAAATATTTGCTAAGAACCTACTATACACCTGGTATGTAGAGGAAAATGAACTCTTTGAGTAGCTCATAGTCCCATGTTATAAACAGATATGCAAGCAAGTCTGAAGAGTGATTGTAACACAGGGAGGGGCAAAGTGCTATTAAGTTTGGAAGAAGGAGGAACTGTTTAGGGAGGTGAATCAGGGGAGACTTCAGCAATATCCAAACTGACTCCTGAAGGAGGAGCTTGAGTTTACTGGCTGGACAACCAGGGAAAAGTTTAATTTTGAAGGGTGTGGTCAGTTTGGGGATCTGAGGTCAGGCTCAGCCTTTGCAGACAGGATCAACTCTACTTCCCTTTTTCCTTCCTCCCAAGGTTCAAAAAAAAGTCTGGATTATTCAACTCAAATTTCTAAGCTATTGAAATTTGGGTCTAATTCAACAACTGATTGCTCTTGTTCAAAACATTGGAGGGGAAAAAACATTCAAGGAAAAAATCATAGAAGCTCATAGCAGGAAGTTACCTTAAGCAAACCTCTCTCTCTGTGTGGCATCTCCAGCAAGTGAGAAGCCAACAGCCATTCACTGTGCTGAGATGCCGTGTGTGTGTGTGTGTGTGTGTGTGTGTGTGTGTGTGTGCTTCTGAGCTAACTCTGCTTCCATCAGACTGTTTCTTAGGGTTTGGTGCTATCTTGCCGAAGGTGTCCCTTTTGTGCTACTATGTCATATTGTCATCCAGCTCAACTCTTTAGCACATTCAACATTCACCTGTCCACCCACTCATCAATGTTCATTAGGCCTCTTCTGTCTTCCAGGCTTGACACTAGATGCTGAGGGCTGTACCTTGATAGACAACAAACAGAACAGAGTTTGTCCTTAGGGGGCCCACAGTCTAATGTAAGGGTCAGTAAACTTTTTCTACAAAGGGCCAGAAAATACATATTTTGGGGCTTTAGGGCCCCATGGTCTTGGTCACCACCGTTTCATTCTGCTGTGGTAGTGTCAAAGCAGTCTTAAAGAATAGTAAGAGTAAGCATGGCCGTGTTTCAATAAAACTTTATTTACCAAAACAGATGTGGTCCTCAGCTATAGTTCACTGGCCCCTCATCTAGTGGAGGTGACACACAAGTAACCGGATGATTATAAATTAGTGTGGCAAGCACTGCCATGAGGTAAACACAGTGTCCTCTGAGAGCACAGAGCTGAGTCTCGGCCCAGGGCAGTGGGGAAGATTGCCTGGAGGAGATGGTGTGTAATCTTAGACTTGGCAGGAGCTGCATGGCGAAGGGCTGAGGGTAAATTTCTTGCAGACCATCTTTAAACTTTGCTGGAACTCTTGAGATGGTTGCGTTTCAATGCCTGCAATGACTTCATGCCTGTGGCCCTGGCCCATTCAATAATATTTTCCATCTTGCTGTGAATCCATGCATGTTGCTTGGAGCACAACTTCCTTGCTCTGTCTTGTGACACACCTACTTCTACTGACCAAGGGTCTTCTTTTATGGGAACAGAAGGCAGTGATTCCCATGTGTACCTGCCAGCGTTTCATTCACAGCCAAACCGTGATTGTATCTGCCTGGAGCTGCACTGGAGTATGGACACAAGGATCTGATTTGCTTAATTCACCATTGCTGTTTCTCTAAAATATCACACGGCCCCTGGCCCGCAATAGGTACCCAATGGAGAGCGGTTGAATGAATGCTAACCACGTGAGCTGTTCTAAAGCTTCGGTGTGCCAGACCAAGATCACTTGAGAATCACAAGGAGTAGTGGAAAGAGTGGAGACTCTGGGTCCTCAAACGTGGAATCTAGTCCCAACTGCACTACATCTCTTGGTGAGATGATCTTATTGAGTGGCCCCTTTCTCATTTCCTGATGGGCCTACTTTATACCTACCTCCCAGGGATTTTGTGCAAGTAAAATAATTAGCAGGCAGCAGGGTCCTCAATAAGAGGTATCTTATTCATAGTTACCAGGCAAGCACCTGGCATGGATCATTCCATGGAGTTGATCACCCAGTCACTACTATAGCTAGGGACTTCTCTAGACTCTCCTGGAGGGTACTATCTTTTTCGCTGTCTCTTTCTTTCTTTCTTTCTTTCTTTCTTTCTTTCTTTCTTTCTTTCTTTCTTTCTTTTCTTTCCTTGACCCCCCCCCCCCCAAGGATTCTTTCCCCATTTGGGCCCCAGTCATAAATCTGAACCTCAACATGCAGAGGGAAGCTCAAGCCAGTTCATGATATGTGTTTCCTACAGCATGTGGCATAGGAACTCTGGATGTTGGAGGCCGTAAGGAACTTAGCAAAACCCTGATTTGTCACCATCAGTGGACAAGGAAAAGTCTGAGGCTCAGAGAGGTTAAGTAATGTGCCCCAGGTTCACTCAGAGAGTCTGTAGAAAAGCCTCAACTTGATCTGAGATCTCCCGACTTCCAAACCCTTGTTCCCTTTCCTGCCCTGAGAGGCCAGTGGTTTCCATTTTGTGATTTAGTGACCAAAGCACAAATGCTGTTAAAGTTGAACCTATAGAGACCCACACAGCACTGCTTTCTGCAGTGTTAAATTAAGCCCCTGATTCAGCTCTTCGAGCCCTGATGGCCCCTTGTGAGGATGGGACGTGCATGGACTGCCATTTCCAGAATGGGCTTTTCAGAGCAGTGCTCCTTTGAAGAGCAGCTATGGCCTTGGCCTGGATATCCTTGTGCGGCAAGGTCAGCCTCTCCAACACGAGTTTTGCTGGTGGAGCTGCTTCCCTGCAGGAATGCAGCAGCTCCTGCTATGAACCCAGCCCCAGGACCCTGGGGTCCTCTTGGCCACATCCCCAGTCCTTACTCTGAGATGGGGGAACGCTTTATACTCAGGTCAGTTCTGAGATTTTGGCTTCCTGATGCCTCTTGAGAGGAAGAGGTTTGGGGGCCAGGCTTTCCCGGGTCAAAGTCCGGTTCCACTACTTGTAGCTGAGTGACCCAGGTGAGGCATCTAACCTCTGCCTCTGTCAGATGGAGGCACTTTCCCTGGGCTTGTGGTGAGTCGAAGCCAAGCAGCGCTTATAGTAGCATTCAGCACACAGTAAATGCTCAATAAGCATCTTTTTTTTTTTTTCATCTGTTGTTAATAAACAGAGATGCTGGATCTCACCTTGATTTACATCTCAGCTCTGCTTCTCTGGCTCCTTGCCTGTGCGAGTCTGGGTGAGTTACCTGACTACTCTGAGCTACAACATCCTGTCATGATAATAGAGAAACAACACTGGGTACCTTCCGATTCCCGCATATACATCTTTGGGACAAACTGTCCTCCGGGGGCACATGCGTGGCTTCTTCAGCGTGAGTTTGGGTTTTTGTACATCAGTTGATGCAAGGCTGTTTTGACATCTGTGTGATGATGCCTCTTGGCAAACATTTCCTCTCCAGGAGGGTCTCCACCTTTGTCTGTGCAGCAGCATTTGTGCCAAGGACTTTAATATTTTATTGCATTTTTGCAATTACTGTACAAAACCAAGCAGAAAGAAGTGCTGATTCTACTGGTAAAGGAGCACAAATCTCATAAACTAAATTCAACTGAGCCAAAGAAAGAGAGGAAGAAAAAAAAAAGAGATAAAAATCACAGAAGCCACCAGCACAGCAGATCTTTAACTTCAGCTGGAAGATCTCTGGGCTCAGCTTGCTGTCTGCCACTCAGTTGTGAAAGACAAGTATAAAAGGGAAGAACGAGTTATGAAAATGCCAGGACTATATGGTCTAAGGCAGCACCAAAAAATGAGGCTTATTTTTTTCTATTTTATTTTTTTAAATTTTATTTTATTTTTTTTGATAAAAAAAATGAGGTTTAATGAAGCTTGCATACAGAGGTGATCTTTCCCTCCCCCAACAGGAACTGACTGTTCAGTTTTTGTAAAGAAGATTTTATTTACTTATTCATGAGAGACACACAGAGAGAGGCAGAGACACAGGAGAAGCAGGCTCCCTGCAGGGACCCTGATGTGGGACTCGATCCCAGGACCCCGGGATCACGCCCTGAGCCAAAGGGAGATGCTCAACCACTGAGCCACCCAGGCATCCCTGACTGTTCAATGTTTGTATGCATTCACAGCTGTTGCATTCCATATGTAAGCAGGGCTGGTGATCGTGTTTGAGGTGAAGGACCCCCCCCTCCAGTGCACAGTATGTAGGGGTCCCCCTTGGCTGTTTGGTGGTCATCCCCATCCTCATCCTCCTTATGCTTGTCCAAAAGATTCAGGGTCCAGTGAGTACAGACTGAAAGCCTGGAACATCAGCCATCACTTAGGTGATTCTGACAGTAATGATGATTTCCCTGACGAGTGTCCCCCTAGCTTCTCCCCCCTGGACTCCCCCAGTCTTGGGGAGCTCCTTGCCTACTCTGCAACCCATCCTGTTTTTGGGTGTGGCTGAGTGAAGCTACTCTGTGTCAGCCTATGTCTCTGGGACAATTACCTACTCTTTACGGGGCCACAGAATCAATGAGACCTCTTTGCACACAGTAGGGCACCTGGACAGGCCACCCATCCCTTAAAAACTCATTCTTTCACTCACCTACAAACGTTTCCCAAGCACCTACTTTCGGCTGGCCTCTCGGCTCAGGGTTGGAGGCGTTCCAGGGCCCACGGAGGAGACAGACAGTTGTAATCTGGAATGGTAATCACAGGGCAATTTCAATCTGGGAAGGGAGGGAAGCGCCATGGAAGCCCCAAAGAGGCGCCAAGCCCAGCTGGGGGTGGTGGTTACAGAAGGCTTCTTGGAGGAAGGGACATCCTAGGTGAGTTGCAGAGGGTGGGTGGGAGGTGGGGACGGAGAAGAGGAAGGCATTTCTGATGGAATAGAGAGTGTGCACAAACAGATATGTAGCTCAAAAGACTGGGGGTTTTGGGTAGAGATGCAGGTTCAGTGTGTGTTTGTGTTTGGAAGGTGTGGGGTGCTGAGGATGGAGCCAGTGAGGTTGAAAGGTCTAGGAGAACCTTCATGCCAAGCTAGTTTGGACTTTATTTGGGGGATGTGGAGCTCCTCTGGCAACCCTTCTGGTCACCCTGACTCTGGCATGGGGCCCCCTCCTCTGGGCTAGCGCCCTCCTAGTGGGGTGCAGTTGGTCTCGGCTTTCTGTGTGATGGTTCTGCTGTCCCCACTTCCTTGGCCCCTCCCTCCCTCCATTCCTGCCAGTGGCACGAACTTAGTTTTGGAGCCAAAGACACCAGGGATAAGTCCCAGCTCTGCTGTTTCTAACTTCTGAGCCTCAGCCTGGCTCCTTGACCCCTGGAAACCTCAGTCACCTTGCTTGTAAGGTGGGGACATTTACAGGCAGTTGCGTGTGGCAGGCACTGCTCTAAGCATTTTGCAGGAATTACTCACTGAATCTTTACAGCATGTCTGTGAGTTTGGTACTATTACTACTCCCATTTTATAGATGAGAAGACCGAGGCACGAAGAGACCCAAAGCCTTCGATCTGGTAAGTGGCAGGGCCAGAAGCCACTAGAACCTCTCTGCTAGAGTTGACGTGAAGATGGGAAGAGCTAACACAAGCAAAGTCCTTGATGTGCAGCCTGGCCCAGCAGATACTCAGTAAGTGACAACTGTCATGGTTGCAAGGATGCGGAGAAACATACAGAAGCAGTCCTCAGAGTTCAGCAAATTCTTTCCATCCAGGGAACCCAGGGAAGGCCCACTTCAAGCTGACTCATGAACTCTAGACAATAGCCGATGACAGCTCAAGGCTTCGATGAAAAGATTGGGAGAGCCATTGATTCGAAGCCAGACTTCTTTCTTTCTTCCCCAGTGGATTGACCGACTTCTGAGGGCTCTTGCTGTGGACCTGGAGAGCTAACTGAGCTGTCAGGCATGTTCCCTTTACCTGTCATCATGGTGACGGTGCTGAGGACACCAGACAACCCATAGAGTTCCTCCTGCCCGGTCCCTCCGCTGGAACTCCAGCAGAGCGCTGCAAGGGAACTGAGCTCTCACCAAGGACCGAGTTTGTCGGCCCCTTGACCTTGTGCTTTCCAGCCTCCAGGCTACAAGGAATGTGTGTGTTACTTCAGCCACATGCTCCAGGGTGTTGAGTCACAGCAGCCCAAGCCAAGACAGGGCACTGCAGACAAGAATCGTGCCACACCTCACTCTTTCAGGGAGCTCCTGGAGGGGTGTCCTCTCCTCTCCCATCACCCCTGACTCACTCTCCCCAATGAGAAAAAGAGGGGCCTTTCCAGTAACTGGGGCTTGACGTCCACGGGCCATGCTGGCAGTGGGGGCAGTGACTGTCCCCGACAGGGAACGAGAGGCAAAGCAAGAAGCTGGCTTCTTCCATCTCTGGTGCTGACATCTCATGGGCCAGTGGTTCTCCTTGAGGATGTGGGGGGCCTCATCCAATCAGTTGAATGCCTTAAGAGCAAAAAGAGATTTTTTTTTTCGGAAAAGGGAAAAATCTGCTTTAAGACCATAACATGGAACTCCTGCCTGAGTTTCCAACCTGCTGGCCGGCCCTGCTGGGTCCCTCCAGTTGCTGAGATAATTCCTTGAAATCTCTCTGTCTGTGTGTCTTGTTTTCTCTGTCACTCTCTCTGTCTGTGAATCTATCTATCATCTATATCCACCTAGCTGTTATCTATCATCTATAGCTATCTATCATCTATCTATATATATCTCCACCTATCATCTATATTCATCTATTATCATCTATCATTTCTATCAATCTATCAATCAATCTATCATCTATCATCTATCTCCACCTATCATCTATATCCACTTATTATCTATCATCTATCATTTCTACCAATCTATCATCTATCTATTTACCTATCTATCTAATCTTCATCATCATCATCATCATCATCATCTATGATACCCACCTACCATCTCTTGGTTCTTGCCTCAGTGTGTTCCAGCTGCCATAACAAAATACTGCAGCCTGAGTGACTTACAAACAGAAATGTCTTCCTCACAGTTCGAGAGGCTGGGAGTCCACAATCAGGTCACTGACAGAAGTGGTGTCTGGTGAGAGTCGGTGAGCCCACACCCATGGCTCCATTGGTTGTCTTTGTTAGTGTTTTAGAACACTTCTGGGGGCACAGATCCATTTAAGAAAATTATGCAGGACTTGGACTTTCCCTCCAGGAAAATGCTCATGCATACAGAACATCTCAGGCGGACTCAGGGATCCAGAGACCCCAGGTTAAAGACCCCCGGCCGGGATGCTGATGGATCCCTGGGCTCTATCCAGTCGACTGCTCTCCTGAACTCCAAACCTACTCAACATCTCGCCTCGGCTGCTTCTCGGAAGGCTCGACCCCAAGTCCAAATCAAGCACTTCATTTTTCTGCCCTACTGTTTGCCAGAGAACGGCACATCACCCTCCCAGGAGAGTGGTCTTGGGTCATCCCTGCATTCCCACCCCCACCCCCACTCCACTCACATCCAAACCATCACCAAGATCCATCAAATCCACATCCACTGCCAGGGCCAATCTTAAGCCACATCACCATCTTCACCCAGATGAACGCATTGGTCTCCTCCTCGGGACCCCGCTTCCAGCCCTGGTCACATCCAATCCGTTCCTTATTTGGAAGCCAGAGTTGAACTTGAAAATGAAGATTTTATTTTATATTTCTCCCAGCTTTCTTGAGATACAGTTGGCACATACCATAGTATAAGTTGAAGGCGGTCAGTGTAATGATTTGATACACTTCCGGACTGTAAATTGATCACCACCATAGCACTTGCTAACACCTCTAGCATGTCATGTAATTACAAACGAATAGGTAAAAAATTTGTTTCTGAACTATGTCTCTCCCCTGATGAAAACATTCTTCAGTGCTTCCACCTTGCCCTTGGGATATTGCAAAGTCAGACGTGGGTTAGGTGACTCTGTAGCTGGCTCTGTGTCTGTCCTCCCACCCTCACTGATGCCACTAACATTTGTTGAGCACTCCTGTGTGCCAGGCTCTGTGCTCCTGGACCTTTGACCTCTCTGTTGCAGAATTAATTATTCTTTCTTCTGGTCTTTACTTCCATATAAAAGATTAGTATCGTGCACATAATTTCACTGACCACATTGAATTATAGTTTTTTATGTACTTTGCTTTTGCACTTGGCTCTATGTGTCCTTGTGAACTGGATCCCAATTGTAGTGCCAAGTGCGCAGTGGGGTGCTCAGAATGGCTTGTGACATCGAAAGAATGAGTGGTAAAATGAAGATTCAAAACCTGGCTGTTTCAAGGTCCACCTTTATTTATTTATTTATTTTTAAAGATTTTATTTATTTATCCACAAGAGACACGCAGAGAGAGAGGCAGAGACATAGGCAGAGGGAGAAACAGGCTCTCTGAGGGGAGGCCGATGCAGGACTCAATCCCAGGACCCCGGGGTAACGCCCTGGGCCGAAGGTAGATGCTCAACTGCTGAGCCACCCAGGTGCGCCAAGGACCACCTTTAAATATGGGTTTCTCTTAAGAGCGAAGTTGGGTTTTGACTTTGAGATGGCAGTTTTTAAATTTCTTCTTCTTCTTCTTCTTCTTCTTCTTCTTCTTCTTCTTCTTCTTCTTCAGGAGGCTCTGGGTCTTGAAACGTCTATAAGGAGAATTTGGTTTTAACAAAATTGATTTGCTGAATGGCTATAATCATTATAACCAGATATATAGTTCCCTGCAAAAGATGATGCCTGAGGACAGAAGAAGTTAGCCCTTGCTCATATCAGAGATTTAGGGGAAATTTAAAGTAAAAGGATCATTTTGGATAAAATATGTAATAATGATGCATAAAAAGTGATAGAATATAAATGTGAAGAAGCCGGGGTTTATGTTATGCTTGGAGAAAAAAGGAAAAGAAAGAAAAAAGGAGAACCCAAGATTAAGTCTGTAAATGGATGGAGCGCTTGCCTTGAAAATACCCTCTCTCTCACCAGTGACTGACATCTACTCTGTGCCGGATACTAAGTCAAGCACTTACACACATGATCACCTTTAATCCTGACAAATCCCGTTTTACAAGGGAGGACATTCAAGTTCCGTGTATTTAGGTAATCGGCCCCAAGCTCAGGGAGCTAGGAAGCAGAAGAGGCAGGATTCGAATCCGATCTTCCTGATATCAAAGCTGTCGGCCTAAGGATGGAGCACAGACATTACTTCCCTAAAGGGAGCCCACGTGCCGACTCCACAAATAGTCCCAGCTGCTGGCCCCCAGCTCTTTTTTTTTTTTTAAAGATTTATTTACTTATGATAGACAGAGAGAGAGAGAGAGAGAGAGAGAGAGAGAGAGAGGCAGAGACACAGGAGGAGGGAGAAGCAGGCTCCATGCCGGGAGCCTGACGTGGGAGTCGATCCCGGGACTCCAGGATCTCGCCCTGGGCCAAAGGCAGGCGCTAAACTGCTGAGCCACCCAGGGATCCCCGGCCCCGGCTCTTTAACCCCAGCGGCAGGACTGGCCCCGGGATCCCGGGAAGGCTGAGCTTCCTTGCCAAGTTCGAAGGATCAACTGGCAGATTCTTGGTAGGATCTGCAGGTGAAATGGTTTAGCTCTGAGGACAAATCCTGTTGGAGAAAATCCACTCCCAGGAGGGGTAGGATTTCTCGCTGTCCGCCTGGGGTTGATGACGGTGAGTGTGTGTAAGCACGCAAGAGTGAGGGTTATTTGCACGGGTGTGTAAACCCGTGTGCACTTGCACAAGGGGGCGTGCATGTCTCTCTGTGAATATCTATGTGTCTCCATGTGTATACTTTCGTGTGTGTCTTGGTGTTGCACGTCTCAGGATCATTTATGCCTCTGCATGTGTGCGCGTGCGTGTGCTCACGTGTGCCTGCATGTACAGACTTGTGGCTGACGTGTCAGTAAGTGCAGGCGTGTGTTGCTGTGTAGCCAGCAGGTGGATCTCAGTATGTTTACCAGTGTGACGCCCGTGTGAGCGCCCGCCTCTAACCCTGTGTGTATATTGTGAGTGTGTGTGCACGTGTAGAAAGACTTACAACAAGGAGGTGATGTGTATATAGATACCTCTGACTTCCTGCCAACCTATTTAACAGGTTTTGGAGAGTGTCTGTTTACCTCTTATTGGAACTGCACTGCAATTTCATTTTCCATTTGATCAAATGGGTTTTGTTTATCTTCCATAAATCTCGCTTTGGCAACTCCAGCTCTGCTGATTCCCACATCTCTCATGGTTCTCAACATTGGAGTGTCTTTTACGAGGTTTAATATTCCACTGCAGCTTTCATGGGGTGTTCATTTCCTTCTGGGTTATGGCCCTGTTTGGTTGGCCTGGACATTAGGAGTCTGGCTTCAGTAGCTGATGAGCAGACCTGTCCTGTTACCTCTCCTGAAGTATAGAGATGACCTTGGGCTTTGGCAGATTTGGCATCATTGGAGGCAGCATGATATGAGGCACATATATGGGGTCTGAATTCAATGAAGCTATTTTCAATTCTGGCTCAGGAACTTACCAGATGAGTGACTTTGGGCAAGCTCCTTTTGTTTCCTCTCTGCAATGAAACCTCTTGTAAGAAGGAGAATTACACATTCCCAGTTGCAAGGAGCAGCATCATGTATTCAAAACACTGTTTACTTTGTCAGTGTATGGGATAGACATTGCTAGGCAACAAACCATTTCAAAGCTGGTGGTGGTGGTACTGGGGTGTCTGCTGGGCAGAGATCCTCCTCCCAGTGGGGCTCCCTCACATGCTGGTGGTCAGCTGAGTATTTGCTTGGTGGCATTTTTTCCCAGAGAGGTTGGCTTGCTGGTGGCTGAGGTGGTCTCTGGATTTCCTTTCCACGTGGTCTCGGCCTCCAGAGGGCTCGCCTGCCTGTGTTCGGCGGGGAGGCGAGGGCCCCAAGACCTGCAGCCTGAATCAGCTCGGATCCACTGCATTCTACTGGCAGTTCAGGTGAAGGCCTTGAGACTATGGGGAAAGAGCCTCTACCCCTTGACAAGAGAAGCCGCAGAGTCACATTGGAAAGTTTTGGAGGCAGGGAGGCTGTCACTGGGCAATCAATGCAATCCACCTACTGCAACGGGCACTCAGCGTTGAACCGCCTGGAAGCGAGGAGGCATTCCATGAATATTAATTAACGGCGCTTGGGGTAACCTGTATAAATCCGAATGTGCGTGTGTGTGTCTGTGTGTGTGTGTGTGTGTGTGTGTGTGTCCGTGTGTGTGGTCTAGTCTCAGCACAGATGTGCATTAAGAGAAATTGCACTAAGGGAATTTCTGGATGGAAGACCAGAAATTTTAATAGAGAAAAAAAAAACCTCTTTCCTTGGTCTTTTAAAAATCTTTGGGGTGCCTGGGTGGCTCAGGCAGTTAAGCAACTGGCTCTTGATTTCAGCTCGGGTCACGATCTCAGGGTCCTGGGATCGAGCCCCATGTTGGGTTCCGTACTCAGTGGGCATTCTGCTTGAGGATCCTCTCCCTCCCTCTGCCTCTCCCCTTTCTCCTGCTCTTGCTCTCTCTTTCAAATAAATAAACAAATCTTTTTTTTAAGGTTTTTTTTTTAAAGATTTTATCTATTTATTCATGAGAGACATGGAGTGAGAGGCAGAGACACAGGCAGAGGGAGAAGCAGGCTCCATGCAGGGAGCCTGATGTGGGACTTGATCCGGGTCTCCAGGATCATACCTGGAGCCGAAGGCAGATGCTCAACAGCTGAGCCACCCAGGCATCCCAATAAACAAATCTTTAAAAAAGAAATCTTCATGAGCACCTCTCTCAAATCTCTGTCTAAAACCCTGCCCTGGCATCTGGGATCACATCTCATCCTCTCTCCGTCCGTGCTCTTAATTTCTGAAACCCTGACACACAGCTCAGATAATTTTTGTCCTCTCCACTCTTGTCTCTGTCTCTGTTCTTTCCCTGTGGGTCAATCCACCTTTCTGCCCTCTCAACAGAGGAATAGAGTAGGATCCAGGAACTGATCCTGGAGAAACGATCTCATTCTCTACAAATGGTCCAAAAGGAGGGAGAAGGGAAGAGGAAAGAGATCGAAAATACTGATAATAATTTCGTACTATTTTAATTTCTGCCAATGAAGTATCATTTAATTAATTAATTAATTTTTAAAGATTTTATTTATTTATTCATGAGAGACACAGAGAGAGGCAGAGACACAGGCAGAGGGAGAGGCAGGTCCATGCAGGGAACCTGGTGTGGGACTCAAACCCGGGGCCCTGGGATCACGCCCTGAGCCAAAAGCAGATGCTCAACCGCTGAACCACCCAGACATCCCTACTTTTTCTTTTTTTAAATAATATTTATTTATTTGAGAGAGAGAGGGAGCAGAGTGAGAGAACATGCCTGAGGAAGAGGGCAGAGGCAGAGGGAGAGGCAGGCTCTTTGCTTTGCAGCACGGGGCTCAATCCCAGGACCCCGAGATGATGACCTGAGTCAAAGGCAGACGTCTAACTGACTGGGCCACCCAGGCGCCCCAAGTATTGTTATATTTAAAACATCTCTCTTTCCAGCTTGGTTGTTTTTGTCTACAGAAGAGTCTGCTGGCGGGTCAGTTCCCTGGGATCTAACATCAGGCACTGGGGTAAGCGTTCCCCAGAATGGTCAATGAGAAGGGTGGGAGAGGTGATGCCTCCAGGTTGTAGGCTGCTCACGGGGGTCCATTTCCTCCTTCCAGAAGGAGTATTCCTTCTCCATCACATGGGAGCCCCCGGGCTCTCGACCACCTGGAGACAGTAAAGCATCACCTCGAGCGTGAAATATTACCCCTGAATCTCTCCCCAACATCGTCCCGCCTCATCCTCTCCCAGCCCCTACCCTGCTCTGGTTCCTCTGACCTTTCCCATCTGCTCCAGACATTCGTGGCCTTTTGATTTCCCTATTTCCCGCTGTTCTGCTGCACCCACACCTTCGGCTTGATTCTTTCTTTCCCGCGTGGTAGGCATTGAGATGCGCCCTGGTATCTCATTTTTTCAGAATGATGAGAATAAAAAATATAGTTGGTGCCCACTCCTCTGGGCCCTGGGCTACACGCTTTGCTTGCATTATTAATCTTTCTCTTCCTGCAGCCCTGAGAAGGAGGCACCTTCGCCGTTCCCATGGTATGGGCAAGGGGGGGTGAAGTCACCTGTCCAAGGTCACTGAGCCAACCCAGCTGGGATTCAAACCCCCGTCAGCCAGACTTACAGTCCATGCTCTAGGAACTCTGATAAACTGTGCCCGCTACCCACGATGACCCCCTCATCCCAGTTCTCTGTGGGAATTCTCTGGCTTTTAAACAGAAAGCCCTCCATCCTAGGAAATCACTCTGTCTTCGGCAAAGTGGGATGGTTATTCTACTCCAGCCGGAGACTCCTTGCCTGGGGCAGGCCTGGCCCCGCATCTAAGACCCCTCCTGCTTCCCTAGTCCCGATCGCTGGGAAGAAGAGGTTCCCATGCCCAGCTGTATCTCTTACTTCCCCTCCAATTCTGGATGCCTGACCTCCTTTACTGCTTGTTTCTGTCTATGCAGCCTTCTGTGCTGTCAACATCTGGTTTGTTCCACTTTGGCAATGCACAAGGCACCACAGGCTGCCTCCCCTGGGATTCTCTGGAGGCCTCCTTGAGCTCCCTAGTGATGAAACGAAGTAAGAATCCAAAATGGTTTGCAGAATCTTGGGAAGCTTGCTGTGTTGTTGATGCCCTCCCAGTCGCACCAGGGGTTGACATCTGTGACATCTTCCAGAAGTCCCCCGCACCACCCTCCACCCCAACCATCCCAATAAACCACAGCTATGAATAGGAAAGAAGGGAAAAAACAAATATCCAAAGGACCACCTCCCACCCACCCACCCGCACCCAATTAAACCTGTTCACCCTTAAGGATCTTATCTTCTTTTTATACATTTCAAGATTCTTAAAATAGGATGCTCCCGACAATTAGCACTCACGCACACCCAGGCGAACCAAGGACGACGAAGCTCAAGCCTCCAGAGCTACGGCTCAGAACCTGGTTCTCTCCCACATGCAGCATGGATGGCTGCCTGGTGTGGATCTGGAGAATGCCAAGGACGAGAAAAAAGGACGTCAGATGTCCCCAAGTGCCGCCTTAGCCACTGCAAAGACACAAAAGAACAAATCTATCAGAAACGCAAAGCCAGACAGGTCTGCCGCAGAGAAGCCATACAATGTGCCCTGTTCCAGGTGAGCAGCTCTCCTCTCCAGCTTCTGCGAGCTCAACCTCCGAGGGATTTTGAAGATGCCCAGCAGAGCATGGGGGTGGGTGGTGGGTGGGCTGGGTGTGTGCAGGTGGGGGTTGTGGGGGAAGGACCCCTGTCTTGTGTATCAACCACAGCAATGATTTCTCTGCACACAACGTTCTTAACAAAGACATCTGGGAGACCAAGAGGTAGAGCCACCCCGAACCAATGCGACACGGGCCCTCAGATTGCTCAAAGTTGAAGAGTAAACAAAACCCTCCGTGCCCCATGTTGCTGGAGGTTGATGTGCATTTGTGACATAGAACAACGACAGGAGTCAAATCAATATTCACCTGGAGAAATGGATGAGGAAAGAGTAGTTCCATACCTAGCCAAGCGTGCCCAGCTCTCCAGGGGGGTAGAAACGAAGGCTCTCCTCAGTCCTCTGTGCCATGCATGCCCCAAAGAGCACCTAACAGCTCCCCAGGGTTAACTCTGGAATAAATAAGACCTTTGGCAATTGCGATACAGTGAGAATTTCCACTGGATCAAGTTAATGCGGTTTTAAAAGTACTTTGTGGTCATGATTCGGTCCACATTGGGAAAATAGTGGGAAAAAAATCTGGCAAAAGATGCTTTTCAAAATTAATGCAAAGTAATACTGGGAAGAGATTTCTGGAAATGGCCATGGTGTTGGGTGGACTTTCCATCATGTCAATTATGAGTATGGTTAACATCAAGAGTAATCAATCGGGACCGGCAGCCAACGGGAATCCAAGGAGCTGACTGGTCACGGAGCCCAGGGAGCTGGGGGAGTGCTGGCCTTATGCAGCACGTCAGCTTACTGCCCCATCTTGCTCACTTGCAGGAAAGATGGGGACAGCACGTGCCTCCTGTCCCCCATTCAGAGTCAGAGTCACAGTCTCCAGGTGGGTGGGAAGCTAGAGGTTGGCAACCCTGCTCCTTCCCAGCATGGCTGCCCATTGGAAGTCCTTGGGAGATTTAAAAAATGCATTCTCAGAAATGCCTTCAGATGCCCCGAGTCACTGTCTTCGGGGTTGGGGTCCAGCAATCCGTGTGTGAAAAAAAAAATCACTATGTCAAAATAGCTACTACCTGGGGAGTGTATGTGTGGATTATGTGTACCGCATTTAAGGAAACAATCTAGGTGATTCTGTAGCAGGAGCAGGTCTTTGGAGATACGGGGCCAGTCTCTTTTACAACTAAGGAAACCAAGTCCCCAGAGAAAAGGATTTGCTTAACATCACCTGCCACAAAGCCATAACTACAGGCTTGTGTCTTAACTCAAAGTGAAGCCCTTCGGGTGTAGGCCAGGCCACACAGCTCATGCCGTAGCTCCGAAAACTTCTGGGAACTTACCCCCCTCCCCATGAAGGGCTTGAAACACATCCATGGAGGAGCTGGCTTATTTGGCAGGATAAAAGGCAGGTGTTACCAAGTCTGAGAGTCATTCTGCTGGATCATTTCCCCCCAGAAGCCCCCAAAGGCAGAGCTACGACCTCTTCCTCCCATTGAGTGCCCTCCATGGGCAACTGGACAAAGCAGAGTTCTGCAGCAGCCGATGGATTAGCACATAACGTTTATCGAGCATTTGCTACCTGACAGTCACTTTTCCATCCCCTTGAACCTCACATCAATATCCTGAGGACTAGGGATGTGAACACTATCTCACAAAGAGGCTCATTTTACAAAACTTACAAAACAGAGGACCAGAGAAGTAGAGGGTTTTAACCAAGATCACACAGCTCAAAGATTTATGGAATCGTTATGTTGTACATCTGACGTTAATATAATGTTCTATATTAATGATATCTCTTGAAATCAAAAGAATCTATTAAAAAAAAAACAACCCAAGCCACCCAATTCTACCAAAGATTCAAGCCCAGGTCCTCATGGCTTCTTTGCTTATATGGTGCCCTTCGTAACTGTTATCACACTCAAAAAATTCCAGTGACTCTTGCCTAGTGTAGAAGCCAACCCACTCTCTGGGTTAAAAAAAAAAAAAATCTCTGAGTATCTTTTTTCAGGTCAAAGTAAGCTCCAGAGATGTTATTTAATACTTTATAAAATTTGCAAATGAATAAGGCGAGAAGGGAATAGGACCGTGCAGTGAACTCTTTCCAGTGGATCTCAAAGAGCTTTGAAATCAGAGAATTCTCGATTGTGAGCAGGGCTTGGTGAGGTCAGCGTCCGTGTTAATGAAGTTTTTCATGCACGTGACATTTTTTGAGTGTGGGGGTCAAATTCAGGCGTTTTGTAATCGGTTGATAAAAGACATGTGTGCGCGGCCACGTGGGAAATCTGTGCATATTATCAAATAATGATGTAGAGTATAATTAAGGTTGAGCTATTAAGCACTAATTAATTAAGCTGTCAGATTTTAATCAAGGAATTGATTGTTTCTGTATAGAGCGCTGATGCTTCTGCACCCTTGCAGAGGCCTGGAACCCTGATTTGCGAAGATTCACACACTAAAGGGCCACTCCAAGAGGCATTGAGCTTTTCAGCTTCCTGCAGTGCAGACCCAACAACTCTGTGATTCTTCCAGAAAGCCAATGAGGCAAGTGGGCTGTCTTGGGAAGGATCAGATCTGAAGGAAGCACTTCAAAATCAGTTCCTTGGTGGGATGCCTGGGTGGCTCAGTGGTTGAGCGTCTGTCTTTGGCTCAGGGCATGACCCCGGGGTCCTGGGATCGAGTCCCACATCGGGCTCCCCACAGGGAGCCTGCTTCTCCCTCTGCCTGTGTGTCTGCCTCTGTGTGTCTCTCATGAATAAATAAATAAAATCTTAAAAAAAAAAAACCAGTTACTTGGTGGTCAGCATTCACATTAGAAGAAAGCTGTTTCCTGAGTGTCTACTGTGTGCTGGGAAATGCCTGGTCTCGCTTTATCCTCAGAGCACTCTGCTTTACAGAAGCGGATACTGAGGCGGGTGGACTTTCCACTTCCAGAGGCTGAATGCATCGTTCTCTGGTTTGGGAGGGGGGTTCTCTTTTCCCATTGCACAGAGACCCCCCTGGCCCCATGGAAGACACCCCTGGTTTTGAAATCACTTTCGTCAGGGGTTAAATCTGGCTTTCCTACTTACTGGCTGTGGAAACTGGAATGTATTATTTTCATTCCACAGAGCCTCCTCTTTCTCATCTGCTAAATGGGAGCCAGGCCACCACCTTGCAGAGAGTGGGATGCTAGAACAGCACGTGGCCAGCGAGCACTTAAAATGTGGCTCATGCAACCGAGAGACAGAACTTTTTCTTTCCTTTCTTTTTTTTTAAGATTTTATTTATTTATTCATGAGAGACACACAGAGAGAGGCAGAGACCCAGGCAAAGGGAGGAGCAGGCTCCCTGAGCCAAAGGCAGATGCTCAAACACTGAGCCACCCCGGCACCCCCGTGGGACAGAACTTTAAATTTTCTTTAATTTTAGCAGATTTGTATTTATTTATTTATTTATTTATTTATTTATTTATTTATTTATTTATTTATTTATTTATTTATTTTAGTGGATTAACCTTTAAGAACATCCATGTGTGGCTGGTGGCTGCTGTCTGCTGTGTTAGCATGGCTCTAATGACAGGCACCCCATCCTTGTTTGCCAGATGAAGGCTCAGAGAGGCCTTGGGACCTGCCTTTAGGCCTACAGTTTATAAGTGGCGGAGCTGGGATTTGAACACAGGTGAGGAGGTTCCTAACCACCGCACGCCACCAGGTGGGAGCTGTTCAGGAGGCCAGGGCTTACGGAAGCGGGGGCGGAAGCACACCTCCTTGGCTAGTGTGCTGAGCCTCCCACCTGCTAGCTCGGGCGCTCTGGCCCTTCCGAAGAGCTGAGGGACCCCGCAGAGGCCAGGACATTTTGCCGCCTGCTGGGCCTCTCCTGCCACCAACCTCGATCGCCCTGGTGAGTCATCTGTGCACAGACAGGAGAGGGAATGGACATGGGCAGCAGGCCGGCTGTCAGGGCAGAGATGAGTTGCATGGGATGAATTGCATGTGCTTCTTGGCTGGGGTGATCCCATGCTTTGGCTTCCGGTCAGCTGGGGAAGGGGGCTGGTGTCACATGAATGCTGGGTGCGTGCTGGGTGCCGCGTGGGTCTTGTCCACGGACAGCCTCGCTGAGCACTGTTCGGCAGGTGTCTCAGAGATGAGACAACCAAAGCTCTCAGAGGCCCCATGACTTCCCCAAGGTCATGCCGCATGGAAGGGCCTACGTAGGGGTTTAGGGGCAGGCATTTGGCTCTGTAATATATATATATATTTAAAGATTTTATTTATTTATTCATGAGAGACACAGGGAGGGAGAGGCAGAGACACAGGCAGAGGGAGAAGCAGGCTCCATGCAGGGAACCTGACATAGGACTCGATCCCGGGTCTCCAGGATCACTCCCTGAGCCGAAGGCAGGCACTAAACCGCTGAGCCACCCAGGCGTCCCAGGCTCTGTAATGTTTTACGTCTTCACTTGTTTTAGTCCTTTTCCCTGAGCTTTTCATCTCGGCCGCCTGTCCCTACCAGCCTAGGTCTAGCTTAGGGTGGGTAGGCCACTGGGGTCTACATCCGTAGGCAGCAAAGTAACAGAGGACATGGGGTTTTGTTGAACTTGGCTGTGGGAGCTGTGAGCAGGGGAGGGGAGGTGGGGGCTGAGGAGGGGTACGAGTGCTGGGGAAGAACACCAAAGAAGTCATTATTACAATAATAACGATAGTTACGCTGGTTCTCCAGCCCTCTCTCTGGACACCAGGACTCCCCTGTGTTCCCCGCAGTTCCCCTCCGCAGTTCCCCTCCGGAGCCGTGTGCAGGGACAGTATCTGTCATCCTCAGAGGGATCATTAGAAAAGACTGGCTGTCCTGTCCATGGCCAGTGGAAACGAAACTGCCAAGATTTAAGAAAATGTGTGTTCATTTAATACTCTGTTTCTCTTATGAAGCAATAAGAATGCCAAGATTTACACATCTCGGGATTCCTAATTGAATCGTGTAAGTGTGGAAAATGTGAGCTCTGGGAATCTCGGGAAAAGCAGGCGGGCAGTTTGTCATCGTCGGGTTGCCACAAGTGCTCCCTTCTGGGACCGCTCGGGGCCGCACAGGCGGCGGGTGGACAGTCATCTGCGCTGAGGCGTGTCTGCTGTGGCTCGATGCCTCCCAGGCTCCCTGGATCTCCTGCAGGGAACCTCCAGGGAAACAAAGGAAAGCAAAACAGGCTTTCGGCCCCCGGGGAGGTGGTGCCTCCCTGCCTTCCGTCCTGGCCACACCTGACTTCCATGGCTATGGTTTTCTGAGATTTTGAGGCAGTGGGTGAGAATCAAAGGCTTGGGACTTGCATGCTTGCTCTGCTATGTCCTTGCTGTGTGACTTTGTGCAGTTCCTCAGCCTCTCTGAGGCTCCTCATCTGATTCTGTACAATGAGGTGCATTAAAGGTTGCGACAGGTGAAATAAATGGTGGCCCTCCAAGAGGTCTGTTGAGGTCCTCACCTTCGGGTCCTGGTGAATGTGACCGTATTTGGAAATAGGGTCTTTGCAGATGGGATTTAGTACAGATGAGGTCATGTTGGGGTAGGGTGATCCGGTGATCCCTTAGTTTAGTGACTGACTGGTGTCCTTTTTTTTTTTTTTTTTAAGATTTTATTTATTTAGTCATAAGAGACACACACACAGAGAGGCAGAGACACAGGCAGAGGGAGAAGCAGGCTCCATGCAGGGAGCCCGATGTGGGACTCGATCCCAGGACTCTGGGATCACGCCCTGAACCAAAGGCAGACGCTCACCCACTGAGCCCCCCAGTGCCCGTAAAGGTAGGAGCTTTCAACTAGCAAACAAATAAGTTCTGGAAACCTAATGCACAGCTTACAGATCATAGTCCACAATACTGCATTGTAAACTTCAAAGCTGCTAAGAGCCTAGATCTTAATTGTTGTCAACACAAAAAGGAAATGGTAAGGACACGATCATGATGGAGGCGTGAGCTGAGCTACGGCGCTCATCCTACTGTCATATGTAAACGTATGGAACCAACAGGTAGGCCTTAACCTTGCACAATGTTCTATGTCAATCATGTCTCAAGAAGATAAATAAATGAAAAAAAGAAAAGGGTGTTCTGGAAACATCATGGGTTAAGACAAAAACTAGCCCACTTTGTAGTCTTGTCTAAATACAGACAAAACACAAGCATCGTCAAACTTCTTGACTCAAATGACCAAACAATCCCTCTTCCTGGCTAACTGGAGTGACTGCCTTTTTAAAATTTAATTTAATTTAATTTATTTTATATTTTATTTTATTTTATTTATTTTATTTTTTACCAATCACAGCTTTGGGCTCGGTTTGCTCTTCCCACCTTCTATATGAGACTAATTAAAATCATCCTAGAACACTCCCATTTCCTGATGGTATCCAGCCCAGAACAAAGCCTGGCTTCCTTAAAGGCTTTGTCAAATCACCTAACAGGAGCCCAAATCCTGTAGTACCGCTCCCCCTGACAGCCCTTCCTGTGTGCCCTCCTGATGCCCCGCCGTGTGCCATCTTCCTTGTCGCCGGGAGGCCACAAGCCTACCCTTCCCAGCGGCAGGTGCTTTCAGGCAGTCTTTGGTGCTCGTGGCGACCCATGAGTCGGCACGCTCGTCACTCAGAGCAGTCCTGGGACACAGCCAGTGCTACGTAAGTGTTCCCTGGAATCGTGACTGTTGCAGTGACGCTCCAGTGCATTCCCTTCTCCTTTGGTAATGGTACTTCCTGATGCCCCGGGGAGCCCCCCACCCCTTCTCTCATGTCTTGTGCCTTGATGGGAGCCACCTGTTGCCTCTTCCACCTTGTGTAAATGACCTAACCTGGGTCTCTTGCTCTGCACGATGGGGACAAGGGAAGGGTCACCGGGAGGCCTGCCTGTGACAGCACCTTTGGAGCACCCAGCATTGTGCTGGTGCAGAATCGCTCATCCAGCGACCAACAGCTCTGACTCCAGCTGTGAGTGGGTCCACATCCCTTCTGTAAATGCCTGGTGATGGGTGCTCATTTTGGTCAGATGGTGTGGGTCATCCATGGAGGTTCTGGACATGCTCTTGCTTCCAGCTCAATTCCTCTGGCTGATTTGGGGAAGGTGTGAGGGATGTTGCCCCTCTGCATGTCCCACGCCTGCCCAGCTGCGCTCTGATCCTCCTTGTGACTCTGGGACTCAACTAACCGAAGGACCTGTGAGGAGCTGCAGCAGGCTGAGCCCGAGGCCTCAGATGAGCCCAGCCACAGCAGCAGGGGCTGGATGCCTCATGGACCTCGGACGTCCACTGGGTCCCACCTCTGCCTTCCTCCCCATTATTCGTGACACTGGAGTCGCCCAGCCCTGCTGCCTACAGAACATTCCAAACATGCTCTCAGCCCCTTGCCTTGGCAGTGCTTGGAACATTCTCCCTTCGGCTCTTCCCAGGACTCCCTCCTTCTCATTCTTCAGCTCTTGGCTCAAACGTCACCTGTCTAGGCAAGATTTCCATGACCCCTGTCTAGTTCCAAGATGCCTCCTGCCCTGCAGGGCACTTAGAGCAAGTCCTGATTGGAGATGCATTTGCTGATGGCCTGTGTCCCCCAACAGGCTGGAGCCACGCCGGGTTCTGCTGTCTACTGTATCCCCAGCCCTGAGCACCCAGCCCGGCACGTGTGCCCGTGTATCTACATATGTGCACATGTGTGTGTTGTTCATGTGTCTATCTTAAGGTGTGCAGCCTGATAATTTGATATACGTATACATCGGGAAACGGTCACGACCGTCAAGTCAACACACCCATCACCTCACATAGTTACGTGTGTGTGTGTGTGTGTGTGTGGCGAGGACGCTTAAGATCTACCCTCAGCAGATTTCAAGGGCTCAGTAGAGGATTATTAACCATGGTCATCGGGATGAGCACTGGATCTCTACAACTTATTTGTGTTCTGGCTGAAAGTCTGTACCTTTTGACCGACATCTCCCCATTCCGCCTGGCCCCAACTCCTGACAAGCCCATTCTACTCTTTGGTTGCGTGAGTTCGACTTTTTAAGACTGTACGTGTGAGTAAGATCCTACATACAGTAAGGTCCTGCTGTGTCTGGCTTACCTCACTCAGCACGATGTTCTCCAGATTCATTCATGCTGTTGCAAATGGCAGGATCATCTTTTTTAGGGCTGAATGATATTCCAGTGACTGTAGACACTGCATCTTCTGTACTGAACAACTCAGGGCTGGCTGAACAACCATGGCCCTTGGGCTGGCTGGTTGCTTTTGTAAATAAAGTTTTATTGGCACAGAGCCATGCCCGTTTGTGTACAAATTGTCTGTAGCTGCTTGGGTGCTTCTGCAGCTGAGCTGAGCGGTTGTACCAGAAACCACATGGCCGGCAAAGCCCAAGATGTTTGGCTCTCTACTGAAAAAGTTTGGCGACCCCCAGGCAGGGAATGCAGTTCTATTTCCGGCTGGGCCATGCAGAGGATTTTGTGGGGCAGGAAGGATGAGGCTGTAACTGTTGTTCTGATTCTGAGGAAGGCCAGGGGAGCTCAGGCGCGGGCTCCTTGGAACAGGCTGGGATGTGTGCCCCGGGAAGGTTCTTTGGCGTCCACAAGGGGGGCAGATGAGGACTTCCCTGTCCTGCAGAGAGTTGTGTGGGGCCGTGTAGTGCAGTGGATGGAGTGTGGGTTTGGCACCAGACAGACATGGGTTACAAACCCGCCTACGGTTGTGTGACTTAACAGAGACTCGTTGCTGCTCTGAACTTCTGTTTGCAGGACAAGGACGATCACAATATTCGTATTCCAGTGTGATCACCAACAGTAGTGTTTTGTTTCTGCCTCTGAGACCGCCCCCACCCCACACCCCCATTAGAATCCTTCAGTGTGACACAGTGTGCTTCTCAAATTGGGATCCACACAGCAGGACATAGCAGTGCTGGGGCCAGATGAGAGGTTCTCAAACTGGGGTGACTTTACCATCCAGGACGTCTGGTAATGTCTGGAGACATTTCGGGTTGTCATGACTCAGGGAGGAGAGGCGTTTCCGGCATCTCTTGGACACAGTCCAGGGAGGCGCTAGACCTCCTACAGTGCGCAGGGCAGCGGCCCCTACAACGAGGAATCGTCTGGCCCCAAATGTCAATAGTGCCGAGGCAGATACCCCGGGACAGTGTCCCTTATCCACATCTTGTGTTGTCGCTGTTGCTTGATGGTAAAAGGTTTAAGACATCATATTTATAACACATGCAAATATATTACGGAGGAGAAAGCACCATTGGCATGACTTTTTAAACAAAAAACCTGATATTTCCAGAAATTACCTTCTGGGAGGGGGCTGCTTCGGGCTCTGCTCCTTCTTCCCCCACCTCCCGTGATTTGGATGCTGCGAAAGCTGCTGTCCTCGGGATGAATCCCAACTCGGTAATGCAGCCTAGGTGTCTTCCACACGCACTCCTTTGTTCCTCGCCCCAGTCTTGTCTGTCCTCGGGAATATTCTCTGTTCCTTCTAGATCACGTGATAATAGGAAGTATCATGTTTTCTATGGGACAGGCATCAGCTAAGCATTTTACCGACATTTTGTCCTTTATCCAAAATGCCAGGAGTGCTCCCCAAACAGACACTCATGTTTTTGCCTTTGAGCTCAAAAGTCCTCCATGGGGGTGCCTGAGTGGCTTAGTCGGTTGAACATCTGCCTTCGGCTCGGGTCATAATTCTGGGGTCCTGGGATCGAGCCTCACGTTGGGCTCCCTGCTCGATGGGGATCCTACTTCTCCCTCTCCCCTTGCTTGTGCTCTCTCTCTCTCTCTCTGTCAAATAAATAAAATCTTTAAAAAAGAGTTCTCTATGCCCCCTTTCTTGATCAAACAAACTCCTATGCATCCTTTAAAACCCAGTTCAGGCAAACTCTCCTCTGTCCAGTGGTTTCGAGCATGGGCCCTGAAGCCAGCTGCCCAGATTGACATCTTCCTTGGCCTTTTACTTGCTGTGTGTTTCTTGGCAGATTGCTTTACATCTCTGTGCTTCAGTTTTTCTTCTAAAGAAGGAGATGACAATAAGACTATTTCCCTTACAGCGATGGTGTGAGAATTAAATAAGATAATATGTGTATGAGCGCTTGGAATGCAAGGTGGCACATAATAGCTGCCTAATGAATGGCAGGCTTTCTCTGACCCCCTCCCCCATCACCGGTCCATCACACCTCGTGGGCCCTGGGTCTCAAAGGGCATCTCTGGGTTTGTTAGTAGGAGCTCATGGGTGTTTCTGGAAAGAAAGAACGGGATATGGAGGTGATATCCCTTAGTCACATTTTGTGGGAGGGAATGCTAAAACCTGAGCAAAAAATCCCAACCTTAAACCAATTTCTGAGCCCCAAATAGACAGATTGGGCGTCACTGAGGACATCCTATTACAGAGTTGGCAAGAGATGCGCATAATCTGCTCTCAAGAGCCAACTACAGCACATCCAGTTAAATCTCTTATGGTAACTCTACTTCGTTATTCAGTGGTGGTGAGGGGTGGGTGGGTCCTGTAGCGTGGTGTTAAGAAAGCTCCTGAGGCTGTGTCTGGGTACGGACATAGAAAAAGACAAAGAGTGACATAGTCCCTCACTGCTGTCTGCCAGGGGCGACGCCGGAGAGATGCACATACACGCAAGGTACTTACTATCTCTGGATTGATGCGACTACAGGCAGAGGTCCTATCGGGACCCAGCACCCAGTAGATGGTACGTGTTATAGCTGTGCTGACTCAGTTTCCCCATCTGACAAGAAGGGGCAACGTTATTGGGAGGATGGGTTATATGCACGAGGAGAAAGTGCGGGCCTGCGGGGCTCATGCTGGTGTCATGTGAGGGGCGCCTTCCTTCCTTCCTCCGATTCAGCCTGATACTGCAAATGCCTTGCTTGAGCGGCAGCCAAGTCAGCATCACAAATGCTGAAAATCCTGTGACTGATTTCCAAGCAGCGGCGGAACTCAAAATCACTCACAAGACTTCTCGCTCCACTTTAAATTTTCCCCTGAGTTATTCTTTTCCTTTTGCAAATAGAAAAAGAATAATATATATATATATATATATATATATATATAGAGAGAGAGAGAGAGAGAGAGAGAGAGAGAGAGAGAGAGAGAGAGAGGAAAAAAATGCTCCTTACCCACACTCTGCAGATAAACATCCATAAGTAGTTCAAGTGCAGGCACGGTCTTTAGTGAAGGACGGGGCAGGCTTGCTTGCGACACACGCTGCGTTCATTATAATCCCTGGACGATGCAAAGCAGGTTCCCAGAGAAGTGCTGACACAGGCCATCTCTGCGTGGCTACGTGTGATACATACAAATGTGTGATACACACACAGATCAGGTCCCGAAATATGGAAGCTGAGCTGGAAATGACCAAAATTCCTGCGTGTTTGGAGGGAGAGCATGGGTCACTGTGCTCTGCTGAGGGCCATCATGGATTTCCCTGATGGCTCACTAGACTCTCGGATTGTCCCTACAAGGTAGCCTCCTTTCCTCTTGGTAGGTGTGAGCTGGAGCTTGGGCTCAAGTAGAGGAGGTACTGCCTCAGTGACACGGATGCTCTGAAGCACAGCCCCGAGGAAGTGAGGGGACAGGTGCGTACACCTGGCCCGCGCGTGTCCTTTTGCTGTGTGCTGTTCAGACAGGTCACTTGGTAGTTCTGGTTACGACGAACCAGAACCTCTCGGCTGATTGGATCCATGGTCCTAAGTCTGCGTCTTGAACTGTGATGTGTACCTAAATCACATGGAGGTCCTGTTATCATGCAGATGCCAAGCAAGTGGGTCTAGGGTGGGCCCCGAGACGCTGCATATTTTTCTCTAAAAATGACAGAGCCGTTGGTTCCTTGCCGCTACTTTGACGAGCTGGGTTTGAAGATGCATGGAGGTGCTTTGTGCTGTTGTCAGGCGTTTAATATGGGAAACAGAGACGTGGAGCTCTTGTCAGCGGCGCAGCGAGGCTGTGCTTCCCCAGCACTTTGGAGCTGTCTGACAGTGCACTGGATTCAGAAGCAGTGGACTAGATGGTAAGTCCCTGCCTCCTCTAGCCTGGTGAGGGGGGAGAGAGAGCGCAAAGGTGTCGGCTCCAGACCGACCTCCGTCTGGACCCCAGCTTTGCTCTTTCACGGAAGTGTGCTCATAAGCAAGTCAGCTCATCTCCCCTGGCCTCAGTTTCTTGCATCTGCTAAGTGGGGATGACATCACCATCACAGGGGGAGCAGAGAGGCTCAAACAAGACGATGCATGCAAGGCGCCTGGCCCAGCACCTGGCACATGGTAGAGAGATACTCCTGCAGGTGTCACGGGCACTCACCTGCATGAGAGCCCAGACCCTTCGAGAGCCCAGCTTCCTCAAGTCAGGGATAAAAGAGGGGGGGCAGCAATATCCCCAAGGCACCCTTCAGCCATGCTTTGAATGAAGCAGAGTCCTCACAACCCTCAAGGCACGGATCTCATGAAGCTGCCCAACTACCAGTCAGGAAACTGAGGCTCAGAGACATTAACCAACGTGCCCAGGGGCGCAAAGCCGTCAAGGGGCAAAGTCACGTCGGGATCCCCAGGAGGCCCAGAGTTCAAAAGCTTAGCCACTAGACTCCATTGTCTCTCCATCAGTTTTCTTCAGAATCTACCATGGGGCAGGGCTGGGCTGGGCGTCGGGGAGCTGGGGGTGGGGGAGCGAGGACCACTGCTTGATGGGAAATAATTACAGGCATGTGTGCTTATTCTTGATGACTTTGCATCTGGGCTCCTTGTGTGATTTCTCTAACATCTTTCTACCAAACACCATGGTTGTGAGATCATACGCAAGTCAGCACACCTGACCTTGCTTGGCTTCGGCTTCCCATCTGTCAATGAGCATGACGGACGTCCCCATCCAAGCACAGCCGCCAGGTTGGGCAGTACAGTGGCTGCCAAGCTTGACCTACCGCACAAAGGCATTACCTCGACAGCTGAAGAATATGCTCAGTGGACGCCAGTGCTTCGTTATTCTTCCCTTCCCTGGACCCCAGCCCCCCGGATGACACTTCTCTTCCCTACAGTGTGTCTAAAAAAGATTGTCTGGAGCACAGCAAGGGGCTCAACAGTCGCAAGTTATATTATCCGAGCAGCAAGACCCGCACCGGGTGTCTCTAGTCCTGACTGTATCCTGTGTTGTCAGGGTGAACAGCTTCTGGGGACCTGTCGATCTTTCTAGAAAGGAAGAGAAACAGCCTTGGGATGCCTGGGTTGTGGGCAAGGCAGCCAACATGACAGCCTGCCGCAGACACCGGCTTGCTCTGCAGCCACGAGGCAGCGGTACAGCTTCCCAATGCTAAGGAGGTCTTGCTTCCCAGAGCACCGCTACGCATTGCAGCAAGTCATGACTAATAAAGCTGTCGGGGATGGGCTTCCTCCTGCCAGCACAGAAGCCTCACCCTCCCCAGGCTGACCACCGTGGGGCTGCCTTTGCTCTACCTACCTGGCCTCTGACTCGCCCTCAGGAACCTGCCGCAGAGAGGAAGCATCCCCATGTCCCTGGGGGTTAGGGAGGAGGTGGAGGCCAGAGGGCAGCAGCTCTGGACACTGACTCCAAGGAGCTTACCTCTATCCAGCCTTGGGTTTCTCATCTGCAAAATAGGGTCACAGGCCTTGATTCGGAGAGGCTGGGCAGTAGAGGGCAGGAGCTCGGCACGTCTGGATCCGGACCTTGGCTTGGCCACTTGTAAGCTGTGCCTTCCTGGGAGAGTTACTTCATCTCTCTGATCCCCGGATTGCTTTTCTGTGAGAAGGGAGATGATGGTATCAGATCTCAGAGTTATGTACAGATTAAAACAAAATAATGTGTGCAAAGCACTTGGCCTGTGACATGGCAAACTGTGACTGTTTGGTCTTGTCTTTCATGGACTTGTTCATTTATTCCTTCCAGATGGTTTGCTGGAGCCGGAGATGCAAAAGCAAAAAAGGCCAGTCAGCATCGAATGAATACTTCTAGAGTAGCTGCAAGCAGTTAGGGGAGGTGATGCATGTGAAGGACCCAGCTCCTGTGCTCAGGAAGCCCTTGGGGTCAGCCCAGGCGTGTCCCTCTTACCCACTGTCACCTGCTGACAATCTAACAGTAACACGGAGCTAACCCTTCTATGGCTTGGACTATGGGCCAGGTTGTTCTAAGCACCTTATAAATGCTAATTCATTTAATTTCACGGCATATGAGGTATGTATCATTATTATCCCCATTTTGTAGATGAGGAGACTGAGTCACAGGGAAATGAAGTAACCTGCCAGGGTTGCACAGCTGTTGAAAGATGAAGCCAAGAATACGAACCTGGTGGCTCCCTTGACCAGAGACAGAGGCCCAGGACAGTACGGCTGGGCTCCTGATATTGATTGACACATCTCCCCTCCTGTCTACTGCCCATGAGATCATGCCATCCAAGAGGACTGCAGCCCTAAGGGGCCACCTACCCCAACTCAGTTCGATACCTGACCCGGTTCAAGGCGACTCAACTTGACTCAACACCGTTCAACATGTGCTCAGGGGATCTTAGGCCGGATGTGAGAGGCTCCAAGGAATGATGGAAAATTTGGAGGTCATCTTCCATGCTTGTTCCATTCAGAAGGGCCTGATGGGAATCCTATGTCCTCCATTCACAGAGAATAATAGGAAGGCATTGTGTGCACAAAGATTTTGAAATCGCTTTTGTTTTATAACACACGTGTGGTAAGCCACGCCCACTTGGAAATAAAGAAAAAAAGGAGATTATCATTTTGGTCAAGATTTTATTTATTTATTCATGAGAGACACAGAGAGAGGCAGAGACACAGGCTGAGGGAGAAGCACACTCATTGTGGGGAGCCCGACATGGGACTCGATCCCAGGACTCCGGAAGGCAGACGCTCAACCTCTGAGCCACCCAGGGGTCCTGAAAAAAAAAAAGAGCTTAGACAGAGATCATTTAATTCAAACACCTACTATTAACTGGGCAGCTACTGTGTTCTGGGCAGAGCTCTAGTTGTTCAGCCAACATTATCTCATTTAACCTGGCCCCTGGGGGAATGAGATTATTCTGGGTATTTTTACAGATAAGCTCTCTGATGTGTGGATCAGCTGAGTAACATTTCTGAGTCACAAAGCTGGTAGGAGGCTGAGTGGTTTCCAGAAGCTGTGCCTTCCAGAGCTCCCCCGACTCCATGGGCTGCTCAAGTTCAGGGAAATAGTCTTTACGTTGCCTCAAGAAACTGGGACGCAGGGGAATAAGGGATGACAAGACGCTTGTCCTTCTGTTACCCATGAGCCAGGATATGATGGTGCTGCTAGCTCTGTGCCAGCTGGAGGCAGGTTTTCTGCCCCTAAAGCAAGGGCTGCTTTGTGGACCTAGTGTGGTTTCACTCCCTATCCAAGCATAGGATCCTTGCCGAGTCGACACGATGCCTCTATTCGCGCTGTGAATGTCTTAGAGTTTGGGTTGGAGGGAGGCTACAGACCTGTGCCCTTGGCCTCCTTGCCCTGGGCTGTGCGGGCTATGGCCACCAGAGGGGACCCCCTCGAAGCCAGAGGAGCCGAGACCCCGGAGCTCAGGCCTCCACACAGTGTTCACCGGGGTTAATGAAATCAAAAGCTCTAGAAGGAAGGAGAGTTGAGATTTGGCTTTTAAAAACGAACATCAATCACATTATTGATCCTTTTTTCTTTTTTTCCTCCCTCTTTGTCTTTGGGGGCCCTGGGCTGTGCTTGCGGCAGGCTTCACATGCGATAAAAATGATGGTAATTAAAACGCTCACTTGGGTCGAAAAGGAGAGCTCACTGTGCAAAGGGGTAGAGTCCAGCGAGTGAGCCCAGGAAAGGCAAGGCCTCTGGCTTTGAGGTCCTCCCGCTTCAAAGGGAGGTGGCTTCGGCTGAGAACGGCTGCTCCAAGGCCCATCCTTTTTCTTTTTTTTCCTTTTGTCTGGATCCAAGTTCTCATTTCTCATTTGCTTTGAGACATTGGCTCCGGGAGGTGGCACGGCTCAGTGGAACAGCCACTTCAAACAGCCACTTCGAATCCCTTGCTCACTGTCTGTTCGACCATGTGATCTTGACCACGGTCCTTAACCTCCCTCTCTACTTAGCCTTCCTGTTCATTAAATTAGGGTGAGAAGTTCCCACATACTAGATTTCAGCACCTGCATGACTCAACAGTTGGCAATTCATTATTAATATTATTTTTTTTGGGGGGGGGCAGGAGGCATCTTATAGCTATAGGACAATTTGATGGCAATAGAATAGATTTTCCCCCTGGGGAATATTTATAAGTTCCCTCTTGGCTCTTAAATTATGAAACATCTTTTTCCCCGCCGGGCCACCAAAAAACCTGGTGGAGCTTCAGACCTCACGGGGTCCGATCGGGAGCCAGATTTGTCAGTGAGAAGGCCTGACACGATGCAGAGGCTGTAGACATCCCCCGGCTGTGCACCAATGCTTTCTTTTTATGGGGCCACATTGTTGAGGTGGCAGGTGGCTCCGTCTCCTGCTGTTCGGTGAGGTTAGGGTTCCGTGAGCTCTTGGCTCGTGGATGATGCTGGTTCTCCCTCTGGCCCAGCCAAGAGTCTTCTCTTGCTTCTGTTCTTGCACACAGCTGGTCTGATCCAGCACAGAAGCTAGAGAGCGAGGGAAGAGTTTGTCCCCCGCGTCCAGCCCGGCCTATGAACTCTCGGGAGCCATACAGCCTCTTGGTGATAAAATAAGGCAGAGGAGTCTGATCTTCCCCAGGGCTTTGTCATAGGGAGTACATGAAATGCACGTCAGACAAGCACTTAGCTGAAGACCCTCATGCTAGTTGTTATGATGTCTGTTTTTCTTTCTTCCTTCCTTTCTTTCTTTCTTTTAAGATTTTATTTATTTATTCATGAGAGACACATAGAGCAAGAGAGGCAGAGACACAGGCAGAGGGAGAAGCAGGCTCCATGCAGGGAGCCCGATGTGGGACTCGATCCCGGGTCTCCAGGATCACACCCTGAGCTGAAGGCAGACGCTCAACTGTTGAGCCACCCGTGTACCCTAACGTCTGTTTTTTGTTTTTTTTTAACAAGAAAC
This sequence comes from Canis aureus, assembly GCF_053574225.1. Classification (NCBI taxonomy): domain Eukaryota; kingdom Metazoa; phylum Chordata; class Mammalia; order Carnivora; family Canidae; genus Canis; species Canis aureus. Next base: position 44,801,638 of record NC_135618.1, read on the forward strand.
GATTTCCAGCTATTTCTTCGCCCAACTTGCTAAAATCTTATGAGCTAGAACACAAAGAGATCCCTAAAAAATGTTCGAGGTCAAGTACCACTGTGCATTTGCCTTGGCGGCCAGAAGGCCAGCAGGATCTCACTCTGCCATCTTCCTCATCCAACACACAAGATTCCATGTCAGCCAATGCTTTCGGACAGGATGGCAGTTGTCATTTGTATGAGAAATCAGTAGAGGCTGGGTGTCAACGTCCTTGGCTGGGTTTTTAATACCTTCCATGATCTGGCCCTCACCTGCCTTTTGGCCTCCTAGCCCTCTGCTCTGGCTCACGAGCACACAGCATGACTGCAACGTATGGGGTCACAGTCTCCCACTCCTCTGTGTTGTGACCACCCCTTGGAATGAATATCCTTCATCTTCACATTCATAAATCCAAATGGCTCCATCTTGCCTTCTCTGTGACTTCCCTGGCTTCCCACAGAGAGGGGGCATCTGTTACATCGGCCTTCCTAAGTCCTTCTTCTTTTGGAAACATCCCTCCCCTAGAGAGTCAGCCTGGCATTGACCCTCATTTCCAGCTTACTGGAGTGGGCCCAATCAGAGCATTCCATTCTTGTGGCAGCAGGAAAAGGGAAAGGGATATCTTTCCCGTCAGCTCCTTCTAAAGAACCTTCCTGGAACTATCCCCTGCCCACGGGCCCCCCATCCCTGCCCCATAGCCTTTTACATCTCATTGGCCAGAATACAGTATGTGGCCACAGCTGGCAAAGGAGTCTGGGAAATGTAGTCTTCCAGCTGATTGCTGAATCTAGGTGTTGATACTGGCCCATAAGGGAAAATCAAAGAGGCACTGTGAGTTTACCCACCACACAGATAGCCAGCATGGTGGTGAAGGTTGGGGAGTCATTTGAAAATAATCTGGGAGCAAAGTGCTGGGAGTCAGGGCTGATATTTGGCTTTCCTCTTGCAGCCTCTTTGGAGACTGTAAATCAAACTGGCCCGGAGGAAAGCCCTCTGGAGTCGGTGACCTGGCGTCGATTCTTCCTTTCGTTGTGCATGGACTTGGGCACCCTCATGGCAGCGGGGGGAAGGAATAGTGGCCTCTCGGGTTCTTTCTATCCCTCTGGGATTCTCATGGAAGCACCCCTGCCTCTCTATCCTGGTTCCAAATTTCTGTTGTCCCTAAGCTTCTTACTATTGTCTTTGCCTCTCGCTTATAAATGTTTAAAAATATTCACTTGACGCACAGTGGGATTATAGACTCTCTCATTTCCGAAATGAAAAGAAGCTCATGCATTATTCAAGAAAAATATTGTATTATTGAACAAAGGATGTGTGTGTTCATCCCTTATTATGCATTCCAGTCTTTGCTATCTTATTAGTAGATATGTTCTGTGAGGATTTTACTGATGGGGTTAGTAAACAAAGGCAGAGATCAAACGCGGGGGTATTTCAATAGCAAGATTAAGAGATGATCATAAAGTTATCAGATTGCATGTCTGGGAGATCATCTGGTCCACCCAGTGCCTGGGTTTCTTCTCCCTCTTCCTATCAAGTGCAAGTCCACCTTTGGCTTAAACTCTTCCAGTGATGGGAAGCTCACTATCCTGATTACATCTTTGTGGAGTTTGTGAGGAGGTTCATCTCACATTGGGCTGAATTCTCTCTTCCTGTGGCCTCTGTTTAGTTACTGCACAGAGCAACATTCCCCATGATAGCTCTTATGGGTAGATGGTGGTAGCCATAATACACCCGGGTCCTTTGAAAGACTAAATACTCCCTGATTCTTCAACCAAGTGCCCCTCGCAAGAAAGGGGAGTCAACTGGACCTAACAAATATCCAAAGAGCCTGCTCTTCATGTTCCAGGAACTTTGATAAGATGTTTGTAGCTTATAACACTCTGTAATTCAGGGGAGAATTTGTATTCAACTAGCAGGGTTCAAAATCCATGCCTGATCCACATCTCTGCAGCCCTGTTCTCCAGCAGTCTCCTCTCACCCCCCTTCTTCAGCCTCCCTGGCTTTCTAGTTTTCCAACACACAGAGCTCCTCCCTGATCAGGGCCTTTGCACATGCTCTTCTCCCTGGCTGGGATGCTTTCCCAAGGTCTTCGTAACTCTGCCCACATCTCACCATGTAGCTATCAACTGAAAGGACACCTGCTCCGAGAAGCTTCTTGGGCTTCTGTCTAAACCAGAATCTCAATCTTCTTGCTACCCTATCACTCTCTACCCTGTTACCCTGCTTTATTTTTGTGTAGCACTTTGTATTAAATCAGTCTATTCAACAAATCTTTACTGAGCACCTACTATGTGCCAGTGATTGCTAGGAACTTGGGCTACATTGGTGAATGTAACAATGATTCTTGCCTTCATGGAGCTTATATTCTCTCACGAGAGAGAAAATATGCAATAAGCATGGATGAATGATCATTACACCATTTCAGAGATGAGATTTGAGCAAGGACAATTGCAATATATGAAATACTCTTTTTTATTTGTTTATATATTCATTGTCTCTCCTCCCTAGGATTCAGATCTGTGAGGGTAGGGACCTTGTGTGTCTTGTTTCTATCTGTACCCAGTGCCCCGCACATTATAGGCACTTAGCAGATTTTTGTTGCATGACTGTCGAATATCTATATGAGAAAATAAGAGGTTGTGGCAGAGATTTTTGTTCAAGGTATCATATAAAATCCATGCCATTGTTGTCTGTGTCCTCTTTTCCCTGGGATTTGCTTATCTGTTTTTTGAAGGTGTTGCCTTTCTCCTTCCTTTCCCGCAGAATGGCAAGAAGGTGCAGCTGGGTGGCTCAGTGGTTGAGCATCTGCTTTCAGCTCAGGGCATGATCCCAGGGTCCTGGGATCGAGTCCCACATTGGGCTCCATGCATGGAGTCTGCTCCTCCCTCTGCCTGTGTCTCTGCCTCTCTCTCTCTGTTTCTCTCATGAGTAAATAAATAAAATCTTTTTTAAAAAAGAAGAAAGGAATTATTTCCATTTGTGGCTAGTACATCCCATGATGTGGCTAGGCAGAGCAAAGGCTAGCACTCCCATTCTGCAGATGAAGAAACTGAGACCAGAAAGGTCAGGGTCATGCAGGCTTAGTGGCAGAGAGTGGACTTGAACCAGAGTTCTCTCCACCAACAGGAAGACCAGCAGCAAGCCCACTCCCCCTGGCTTTTCCGCACAGGCCCCAGACCAGAGCTTCCTTGAGCTGCAGGAATGGTGCGTCCTCCACGGGGGACTCTCAGGAGAGTGGCCTCTGGGCTCCTCCTCCACGTCAAGCACCGAGGTAGAATTTTCCCCGAGAGTGAACTTGCTGCTTCATAGCTCCCTCTGAACCAGTCAGGTCAGGGCAAATCCTGCTCAGCCTGATGGATCCTCTTAAACAGATCCAAATAAATAAGCAGGAAGCTTTGAATAATTGGCTTTTGCTTCTCAAAGCCAATTGTTATCACAATGAATCCTTCATTCTGCTTCTCTCATTACATTTAACTAAATTGTCTTTGGGTCTCAGCAAAAAGCTTAACTCTTTTATTTCTAGATGTTTTCAGGGCAATATTCCCTACCCTTTCGATTTTTTAAAAAGGTTTTATTTATTTATTCATGAGGCACACACACACACACACACACACACACAGAGAGAGAGAGGGAGGCAGAGACACAGGCAGAGGAGAAGCAGGCTCCATGCAGGGAGTCCAATGCGAGACTTGATCCCGGGATCAAGCCCTGGCGCTAAACCGCTGAGCCACCCAGGGATCCCCATTCCCTTCCCTTTCTACAGAATTTTAGGATTTACACAGTACTTTCATACAAATGATGGGACTTCAGTCCACAAAGTACACCATCCTGTGATGTATAAAGGCACTTTTAAAAACTGGGAATCCATGGATGGATGCATTCATTTTTCTGGCAACAAAAAGCTCATCTCCAATGGACATAAAAATAAAGGGAATTTACTGACAGAAAACGGAAATATCCAAAGGAAGTACCAGTTTTGGGTGCAATGTGATCATTACTATGGCTTGATTTCTCCGTATTTTTTTTTTATTTTTTATTTTTTAGTTATTTTGCAAGTCAGATTCTTTCTCAAGCTGGCTTCTTTCATGACTGCAATGTGGATACACCAAGTGGTGCTTCACGCGTTCTCCCCAGGGCCGAGAGAGGACTACTGTTTCCACATTCCATGCAAGAGGCTGGAGGCTCAGCTCCCTTGCACTTGCGGGGGTCACATGCCCTCCCCTGGGTGGTTGGAGGCTGACAGATGCTGATGGATGTCAGCCAGTCAGAGCTCCATCCTGTTTCAAGGCTTGGAGTCACGTTCCCTAAAAGCATATTGATGCTGTCAGGGAGAGGGGAGAGGGTACAGATGTTGGACAGGCAGGTGACACATTTGTACTATGGACCACGTGAGGACAGGAGAAAGTGATGAGTAAAGGATTTCTTGGAGGGCATTTGGTTACTTGGTAGTGGAGCAGAGACTAGAAGCCAGACTCACATCTTTGTAGTCCGGACATCAAATTCTCCTCATCCTTTGCCAGTGCTGAATGCATATCTTCCCTTTGTTCAGAGGCTGGGCAGTATCAGCAGAGTGAGATATTAGTGGTGAGGGGAGGCTCCCTTCATGTCTTGTGGAGACCAAAAATCCCACATGGCTACCTCCTTTTGGGTTCTAGCATTGCTCATTCAGTCATCAACAAATATCCACTGAGCTGGGAACACAGGCTGGCCTGGGCCATCTGGAAACCTGCCTTTTAATCAAGCGTTTTTTACTTGCAAGTAGTAGAAACCTATTCAAGCCAGTTTGAGAACAAAAAAAGGAGGGGCTTGACACTAAGTATAGGATTCTCCATCTCATCCCCGATTCTCCTACAAATTATAACATGGTCTTATGTGCCGCAATGGTCACTAACTACACATGTTGCTGTGAAAAACTGATTGACTCTCGAGACCTCTATAGCCTGTTGAGTGACTCCTATTGGTCTTTCAGGGTGACACCCTGTTCCTGTCATTCTATCTGGGTTTAGGTGACTTGATTTTTTTAAAAGATTTTATTTATTTATTTAGAAAGAGAGAGAGAGTATGAGCAGAGGGAGTGGTTAGAAGGAGAGAGAGAATCCTAAACAGACTCCATGATGAGCACAGAGCCTGACTCAGGGCTCGATCTCATGACCCTGAGATCATGATCCGAGCCAAAACCAAGAATCAGATGCTTAGCCGACTGAGCCACCCAGGAGCCCTGGCTTAGCTGCCTTCAGATAAAACCTAACTCCATTTGCATAAACTCCAGCTAGCTTATTTAGGCTTAACTAGATGGATGTGTTCGAGAAGAGAGTAAGCCTGAACTTCTCAGGAAATGAAGCTGGGGATGAAGCAGAAATCTGGAAGGCAAAGTCTGCCCACCTCATTATCCAGCTTGGATGCTCTGAGGCCCCGACAGCGAGCCACTTCATACTGAGCTTGTTTTCTGGTTCTGATCCCACCAGCGCAAGCTGGAGACTACTGTAGACTGCCAGAAGGTGTGCTGGCTTTGTAAAATTTCTTCCACTCACTCTCATACGAGAGCTGGGACCATGTGAGTTTCTTGGCCATTCAGGTATTCAAATACCATCTAGACAGAGTAAGGTGACTTCTCCTTCTTCATGTCCTTATGAAGACACTGGACAGCCCTCTTCTGGGAATGGTAACAGAGTTGCCTTCCCCTACACCTGGATTAAACTATTTTGAATGACCCTTTCTGATTCATGGACTCCATAATTTCCTCTCCCTCCTCTGAAGGATCCCAACATCAAGACCACCCTAAGAGAACAGATCCCTCCCTCCAAGAATGAGTTAGTTCCTCCTATGCTTCCCCATTGAATCCTGTAGAGTTTTTGCTCCAGCTGCATAGCATCAGCATTAGCTAAGAGCTTGCTGCAAATGTAGGCTCTTCAATCCCATCCCAGACCTGGAAGCAGAATCTGTATTTTAGTAATATTCTCTGGGTCTCTCATGTGAACTTTCAGATGCACTGTTGTAGAAAATGCACCTCTATCCTGCAGTCTTCTGTTGTACTCGTAGGATCACTTACCCTTGTCCAGGAGAATAGCCAAGGTCATGTCTGTTCACCACTGTATCCCCATCTCCTTGGAGAGGCTGGTATCTAGGGGGTATACTGTAGCTGTTGGACGGATAGATGGATGGATGGATAGATGGACGGATGGATGGATGGATGGATGGATGGATGGATGGATAGATGGATGGATGGACAAAGCAAGTTTCACTCCCTGTCAAGGAGGCCACCTGCCCTAGTGGAAGAGGAAAAGAGACAGGTCACTGAGCTGTTTTGCTTCCATCACTGTGTCTTGAGCACCCGACTTCTGAGAGATGGCTTACCTACATTTTATAATGAACATAGAACGTTACCAAGTGGCTATTGATATGACCATTTTGCTCTCGAGCAAGTGTTGGAGCTGCAATTTGAACCTGGAACAATGTTTTTTCTTCCCTGGTGCACTGCCAGCCACTCAGAACATGTGTAAGCTTGAGTTTGCCACCTGACCCCCAGGACTCTCTTTCTGCTTTGGTGCTTCACTCACCTTTTCCCCCCAGCACTTACAGTTCCTGACAACAGCTTCTGTCTGCAAGGAGACCGTGTCTCAGCCTGAGGGCATCCTCCAAGTCTTAGGAGTATGATTGGCCCAAATGTAAGGCAAGTCAGGAGCGTGGGGGATAGGACACCCCCAGGAGGAGCGCTCAACAAGCAGGAACAGGAGTCCCTGCAGAAATGCTGTGTGGGTGGTATAACTCTGGGGGCATGTTTTACCTTGTGTCCCAGAATCTCTTTTGGGATGGAGTCCCACTTGCCCACAGTGGTGACCTACTCAAAATATACCTTTAGTTCCCTTCCTTGTTTTTAATCCCTCTGGTGCTTCCTGGGGTCTCCTCACAAATACATGGAATTCAAATCCTTATCTTAGGATCTTCTCAGAAACCAAATATAAGATATCATCTTCTAATAAAAACCACTGCAGCCAACATGTTCTGATGGTCTGACATTGGAATAAGCACCCGTGTGCTTGATCTCATTTAATCTTTGCAACAGCCCTGGGAGGCAGGTGCTGCTAGATATCCAGACAAAGAAAAATGTGGCTCAGGCGGGCAGAGTGATGTGCTAAAGCTCCCCAGTGGGTAACATGTCGAGCCAAGGTTTGCACCTATTTATGTTTGGTGTCAAACCTCACAGTCTCTATATACTCACCTCCCAAGACTACTTGGAATATCACCTGAGATCATGGATGTGAAGATGCTTGGTGAAGATTAGAAGCACAGTTGTCATCACCGTGTTTTTAGAATAGGCTAACATTATGTCAAAAATCTTTCTTTCCAAGGGGTTAGGACAAGTCGGCCAGGGCTTGGATTACAAGGGGTGTGATAAGGATACTTTGGAGGGTCCTAGTGTCAGGGTCTCCAGGGACCAGAGGAAAATGGGGAAGTGCCAAGTCTGGGGACAGGGGACATTTTGTTGAGAGAATAGGATGAGGTTGGATAGTGAAGGATAAGTTGGGGAAAAGCAGGAATGATCTGGGTCCCTCTGTGGACACATCCATGTATGGTGCTTAGGTGTTGGGGCACAGCTGAGGACTGTGATAGTGACTGTGACAAGTGGAGGTAGGATGCAGGATTTTGCATCGTCCATGGCAAAGTTGAGTGCCTGGTATGAACAAATTCTCCATGTCAGAATGGCCACCATCTTCTATCTCACATGTCAGCTCTTGGTAACTGACAGTGGCTTCCTGGAGCCTTGTATGGAGGGCAACTCCAAGGCTGCTTCCCCACCTCAGAGTGAAGGAAAGTCACGATTGATTAGCGATGTCTGCCGGGGGTACGGGCATGGAGGGTGGTGGCAACACCTGCTGCGTGGAGGCACAGACTGGATTCAACATGAGTCAGAAGTATTCTTCAGTTAGGACTGAAGCAGCATTTACATTTCAAGTAGGCTTCCACTTTTGAAAGGGATGATTTTTCCCTTGAAGAGAGTTTATCTTTAATTTGAACATATGTGGCTAAACCCAGGCAATATGCAAAATTAGAGCTTGATTATACCTCTCGAGGGGCAAGAGAGAGAAAAATCAGCACAATTTACTGAGTAGGATGCACATAGACAAGGAACCTGTATGCACTGAGTGGCTTTCTCTCTCTCCTTCCCTTCCTCCCTCCCTCCCTCCCTCCCTCCCTCCCTCCCTCCCTCCCTCCCTCCCCCCCTCTTCCTTCCTTCCTTCCTTCCTTCCTTCCTTCCTTCCTTCCTTCCTTCCTTCCTTCCTTCCTTCCCTCCCTCCCTCCCTCCTTCTCTATCACAGTTCCCTCTGTGTTGAGTGGGCTTTGATGAAGCTGAGTCTTATCACAACCTTTTCCAAGTCTGTGATCTGCACCTCCAGGCACTACAGCTTCTTGGTCTCACCTAAGAAGCAGTGACAAGTCCTGATAGCTGGAGTTTTGTTTTCTTAACTTATTGCAGTTGAGGGAGGGAGGCAAAGCACCCCCCCAACACACACAGGTCACGGTGTATGGTGCAATTTGCCTGTGAGGAAAGCTGAACGGGAACTATAAATAATGTAGCCACCTCTGTCCTTGAGTTTGAAGCTTGTGTAGAATCTGCTGCATCACGAAACTTACTGAAGCTCAGCACAGACCTGTGTGGTGGGGAGTTTCAGGCGTACACTCATAGTTTAACCCAGGACCCGTGTCCTTGTTTTTTCAAAGTGACCTTGGGAACCACCTTCTGGCTCATGAGATGTTTTGAAATTCAGCTCAAATTTCCAAAGAGAATTCAAATATTTAGGTGAAGTCACCTGGAATGGGCTTGTCATGAATTCACATTGGGACAATTTCTGTTCATATTTAATTAATAATTGTCAGGTTAAATGGTTTCACAGTGCACTCCACACTCAGAGTCTATAATAGGAAGTGGCTTTTCTAAGACGAGCTTTGCATTCAGCAGATTAATGGGGGAGAGAGGAGATATTGTTCTTCTGGTGCAAAAGGATGGTTTGGATTCTCAGCTAGATGGAGCACTGCCATAGAAGAAGGATGGGAAGTCGATTTCCTTGGTTGGCAGTGGATGGTTGGTACTTAAGTAAGTAAAGATAGAGGCTGAGGCTAGGATCAGTGGGATGGAATGCCAAGGTTGATTAGAAATATCTGCCATGGGCAAAGTTGGGGAAGAAACTGTACACTTGCATCTGTGTCATCCCTTCTCCAGGAGGAAGGTATCTAGAAAAATAGGGCATGTGGAACAGACACCAACTGTCCTGGAAGTGAAAAAGAATTGGACAAGGTTCATTCTGACCACCCATTACTGGAGGGAAAATTTTGATTTAGACATTCACAGTCTTGAGAAAGAGCTCATCTCTCCATCCTCCACTGTTTCCTAAGAGGAATTGCCAAAAGAATTGTTTAAGACCTAATGCAAATGAGGTTTCCAGCCAGAGGAGAGACAAGAGAGAGAAAAGCAAATGCCTTCTTTTGGCACTGGCCACTGACTAGCAGAACCGTGAAAGAAATTGCTTTGTGGAACCACCTCAAGAATGGTGTTGTGATTTGCCTTGGAATTTGCATCTCTTCTAAAGTAATGACAGTGGAAATCGTTTCTTTGGCTTTGGATACGGATTCAAATACTGATTCCATCATCTATAGCCTGAGTAATGTTGGACGGCTTTTTATATTTTTTATTTTTATTTTTTAAAGACCTATTTATTTATTTGAGAGAGAGACAGCATGAGAGTATGAGAGCAGGGGGAGCAGCAGACAGAGAGGGAGAAGCAGATTCCCTGCTGAGCAGAGCCCGATGATATGGTGCTCAATCCTAGAATCCTGAGATCATGACCTGAGCCGAAACCCAGAGTCAGGGCTCAACCGACTGAGCCACCCAGGTGCCCTGTCACTTGAACTTTCTGAATCTAATTTTCTCTATGTATAAATTAAGACTAAAAATAAAAAAAAAAACCACTTTTTGCCAAAAGTAGAATATTAATGCCTTCCATGTGGAATCGACAGATGTGGTTGCAACTAGCACAGGGTCAGGCACCTCGTATGTGACCAACAACATGAATTCACAAAGGGAAAACTCTAAGTTAGGGTCGGACAACCCTGGTTTTAGCCTCCTCTTTTGTTCCTACCCTTGTGGTCCTGGATCCCTTCTTCTCAGAGGTCATGCCTTCCAGAATGTCTCTAGAGAAAAGAAAAAGAGCTTTGGGTCTTGGTAGCTTTGGTTATTTTATCACCTCTATTGATTCAGGAGGTGCTGCAGGAAACAGCAGTGTGGCGGTTCAAGCTTATCTCAGAGGCGATGATTTGGCCATGCTGTCTGGATCATCAGATCCCCTCCTTTATGAATGTCCTGGCATTGGGCTTTAGCTCCTTGACTTCTGCGGTTGGGAGTGGGAGACGGGGACTGCCTCCTACCCACATCTCCATGAAGCTCCCAAGTAAGGCTCACTGCCAGATGTCTTCCTACTATCTCGTTCTTTCTGGAGCTCAAGTTCTGCATCTCATTTTTGAGGTTCTAGAATCATACATCTTTTATAGACTCAAGGAGAACGATGTTTCCGTCAGAGCCATAAAAGACCTCAGACAGGAAGGACCTGGGGGGGATTGGGAGGGCCATTCTTATCCAAGTAGCTCTGCTAGCAGAAGGAAAGCCTGTGCAGGTGTGTGGTCCCACAACCCTCTCTGCCTCAAGGTGAGCGATGACTCTAGCAGCCAGTGGATGGGGAATTCAAGTGTTCCTAGCTTGGTGTTTCTACCACCATCCATTCTGGTTAAATATAGTTGAGCTTTTGTGCTAGGAAAAATCCAAATAGTAGATTTTTCTGCTGATACTGCACCCAAGACCCACCCGTCATCCCTCCATCCTTGGCCCTAGCTGTGTAGACACTAGGTCTACCGGAGCCCTTCCTTATTTTGGAATTTAAATCACAATAATTGTTTCTTTTTCCCCCTCCAGCCTGGCTATTGAGAAAAGATCAAGGCTGGCATCCAGCTGCTACTTCCTATTTCTCCCCTTGCAAGCTGAGAGGCCTGGAAATCTGTGTCCAGAGTCAGGCATCTGCTGGGATCGGCTTCAGGGTTGGGTTTATTCAAATGTCCTGCCCACGGAAAAGAAAGGCCCTGGTCTCTGCGCCTCTTTGAGAGCACTGAGACATGGAGCCTGGGAGGCATTTCCCCACGGCCAATCAAGGGAGAAGCTAAAGCCGATTTTTCTGTTTTCTGGCAGCAGACTTTGCTTGCCTTCTCCCTCTGGGGAAATTAGCTTGCTGGCTCAGAGAGAGGGAAAATAAACAAGTCTAACCTGAAATATGCATTAGAGTTTAACTATTTTTGGAGGTTTCCAAGCTTGAAAATGGCTGAAGGCTGACCAGAATGAACACTGGTCATCTGTCCCGAATGAACACTCAGAGGCTTTGCAGGGCCATCAAGGGGGCCTGTGTGCATCACAACACCCGGCTGAGGTTGGCCGTGATCTGTGGATCTGGTCAACAGAATCGGGGGCCGTACCCATCCTGTTCCTCTTAGTGGCTGGCTCCGAGAGGAGGTGGAGAAGGAAGCTGTGTTGAGATGGGTACATATGTTTGGAGTTCAAGGGCTAGTCGGGGCTCTCCACCTTGGCACTGATTATATTTCCCTGAGTGACAGAGTTGGAATTTTGGGCATGTTTTTGACCTTCTGTATCACAAGGGAGGGGAAGTGTCGTTCATCCACACTAGACTGTGCGTTTGCTAAAGGCAGGGATCACCTCTGCTGTGGACTGAATGCTGGTCCCCTGCCCCCCCCAAACTCATATGTTGAAGCCCTAATGTTATGGTATTGGGAGGTGGGCCTTTGGGAGGTGATTAGGTTACGAGGGTGGAGCCTCCTGTGGTGAGGAAGAGAACTAACCCTTCCTCTTTCTCCTCCTTGTGAGGATACAGCAAAAACAGCCGTCTGCAAACCAGGAAGAGGCCCTCAACAGACATCAGATCTGTTGGCACCCTGATCTTGGGCTTCCAGCCTCCAGAACCATGAGAAATCAATGTTTGTTGCTTTAAGTTCTCCCATCATCTGTGCTGTTTTGATACAGCAGCCCGAGCTAAGACAACCTCTCATTTCTCTCTGTACCCGCGGCCCTCCGTAAAATGCCTGGCATGTAGTAGGTGCTCAATAAATGTTTGTTGGGTATATGGGGGTGAAGGCTGGGAGGACAAGTACTGAGCATTGCTGTGGGCTTGCCTCTGTCACTTATTGTGCCTGTCCCCACCTTGGTGCCTGTCGCTCTCTGTGCGAGGGCCATCCCTCAGCCCACAAGCATCATGGGAGTTAAAGTCCCAGGAGCAATGATGGGTGTGGGATTGGAGGACGAATACCCCAGTTTCTTTTCCCTTCAGGTGAGGCAACTCAGTGGCATCATCTACACCATCTCGCAGAGCTGCCTGCTGGGTATCGGACCAGGTGCCTGTAGCAATGGGCTGCTTTTCAGTGTACCCTGTCTCGGCTTCTTCCCTTCCTGTCTCTCTTCTCCACACTTCCCCTTGGGCTCCTGGGATCACCTCCTGAATGCGTTAGTTGCTATGAAAGCCTTCTCTTGCTTGCTCCTGGGGGCTCCAGCCTGAGATTCAGAGGGGCTCTGTGGGCTGGCCCAGGGCATGGAACTGTTAGATAAGGGGTCAGAATGTGAACCAGGTGTGCTTCTCACTCTCCACCCCCTGTCCTTTCTCCCATTCCTCCCCAAGGGGAAGCTGAGGAGCAGATGGAGTGCCTCTCAGTGCACACACGGGGCCCTCAGATGGCCCTTTCAACTCACCAGGGGGCTGACACACTCGCCGGGTTGCTGACACACTCATCGGGGAGCCGACACACTCACGGGTTCTTTTTTTGACATGCTCACTAGGGAGGAGGAGCAGTGGCATCAGAAGTGACTTGCATGTGAATCAAGGGACAAGAGTCGAGCCTCAATCTCCCTCCCGGGGTTGTATGATTCCTCTGAGCCCCCTGTGCTTGCCGGACCTCACTTCCTCATCTTTAAAAGGAGGTGATGAAAAACAACCCAAATGTCCACTGGAGGATGAATGGATATACAGAATGTGCTAGATCTGTACTTGGGATATCTGGCCATGAGAAGGTATGAAGTCCTGACACGTGCTACAACGTGCATGAACCTTGAAAACATGATGCTATGTGAAGACACCAGACAGGCAAGGTAACAGGTTAGGGGATGTCGTTTCAGTGAAATTCCTGGAACAGATGAATCCATGGAGACAGAAAGTAGAGTGATTTCCAGGGGTTGGGGCAAAAGAGAATAAGGGGTACCTGCTTAATGGGCATGGGTTTCTTTTTGGGGTGTTGAACGTGTCTTGGAACTAGGTAGTGCAGATGGTTACATAATGTTGTGGAGATGCTAACTGCCATTGAATGGCTCACATGAAAATGGTTCATGGTTAATTTTATGTTAGGTGCATTTTCCCTTAAAAAGAAGGTTGTAGCTGGCTAACCCAGGGTGCTCCTTCCCTGGCTGCATATTTGGGTCACCTGGGAGCTTTAAAAATACTGACAACGGGCCCCATTCCAGATATTGTGATTCCATTAGAAAATTTTAAAAGTTCTTCCAGAGATCCTAACCTGCAGCAAGGTTCAGAATCACTGAACGGCGTCTGAGGATCTTGCCATCTCTGTGGTTCCCTGTGTAGAGTGTAGAGTGGATTTGAGTCAATATAACTCTCCTCTCGCACTATTTTAAATCTTCTTTGCTGATTGTGGACTAAAAGGCTTAAGAATTGTTACTGTCGTAAAGATGTTAGAGGCACGGGCTTGGAGGACAGGCAACTTTTGGTGTGGGGAGCGGTGTAGAAGAAGAGTTCCAGGCATCTGGAACCATCCATCTTCCAGACCCGGGGGTGGGTGGGCAGCTGCTTTCAGCCAGAGGAGAGTGTCCCTCCCAGCAGTGCCCTTATCCTCTGTAGGGTTAATACCTAAGAGCACATGGACAACTTCAACCACTTAAAGATATTCAGGCTGAAATGGATTCAGTTCAACCCAAACACTCATACTGAGGACCTACTGTGTGCCAGACAGTCCTGTGTGGGGACCTACTGTGTGCCAGGTGCCGGAGAGGAAGGGGGAGAGCAGCTGAGAGCAATTGGAACTCAGTTCACGAGCTCACCATTGAGTTGTGCAAGACAGAAACGTTGTACAAGAAAACAATGTTCCTAACAGTGGGTAACCCCAATTGACTAATATTTATGCATGCCAGACCCTTCCCTCAGACCATCTCATTCTGAGGTGGTTAAGCCACCTGCTCCAAATGGAGGTTAATTCTGTGTATCAACCTGAGTGAGCTAAGGGATGCCCACAGAGCTGGTAAAACCTTACTTCTGGGTGTGTCTGTGAGGGTGTTTCTGGAAGAGATTAGCATTTGAATCAATTGAGTAAAGAAGATCGCCCTCACCCATGTGGGTGGGCATTGTCCAATCTGTTGAGGGCCCAAATTGAACAAAATGGCAGAGGAAGGGCAGATTTGCACTTTCTGTTTGAGCTCAGATGCCCATCTTCTTCTGCCCTCAGACACTGGTAAGCCTTGTTCTTGGGCCTTTGAACTTGGACTGGGATTTGCACCTTTGGCTCCCCAGTTTCTCAGGCCTTCAGGTTTGCACTGGAACTATACCTCTTGCTTCTCTAGGTCTCCAGCTTGTAGACAGCAGATTGTGGGGCTTCTCAGCCTTCTTAATTGCATGGGCTGATCCCTTATAATACCCCCCCCACCTCCCTCTCTGTCTCTCTCTCTCCTATTGGTTCTGTTTCTCTGAAGAGCTCTGGTTACACAGCAGGGAAGTAGTTGTCACAGAAACTCAGCTCCTGACCACCATGTTTTCCTTCATGGGTTTCAGGGCTGACCCTGACCTTGCTGCTTGGAGACATGGGTGGTGTTACGAGCAGAGATGAGCAGGTGATTTGTTTCACATGAGGAGGACCTTCCTCAAGACCCCTGCCCACTGTGTAGTCACCTGGAGCTTTGCTGTCCAACATGGTGGCCACAGGCAGGTGGGAGGCAAGGCATTGTGTAAAAGCATTAGGGTGGACAGAGGGAAGGCTTTCTGGAGTTAGACTGCCTGAGTTTGAGTCTCACCTTGTGATCTCGAACAAACATCTCTGAGTGCCAGTTTCTTCACCTGTAAATGGAAATGATGAGAGGCAGAGGCATCACCATGGTAAAAATTAGAAGAGAATTCATGTAGAAGCTTGGCAGATTGTAAACCCTCAAATGTCAGTTACCATTTGGAAGCTAAAAATGCCTTCACATTACGATCTGAATGCGTTCTAGCTTTGGAAATAGCTCCAAATTCCATTTATGTTAAGAACCGCATTCTGTTCCCCATGCCTGTGTGTGTGACGGCCCCTGGGAGTTGGGTGGCCATCGGGTGCTGGGTGGAATGAAGTCCTGTCTGCTCTGAAGAGCGTGGCAGGAGGCTGGGTGACCCAAAGCAACTCCCTTCAGCTCTATGCTAATAGATTTTGGGACTCTGGAGGTCAAAAGCATGCTATGCTTCTACAAATCTAATAGAAATTCTTTCCGCATCTTGAGTGCAATGAAATTAGCTGGTACTGATGTATTTCAGGAAATTCCTAGAATTCCCGGGTTATAGGAGAATATATTTGGACCATTTTAACAATGCTTGAGTATTCTTTATGGTAGTCTGCTAAAATAGTCGTCCCTGTTTAAATGGCCCAGAGATAGCAATTGTACCATCTTTTAAATTAAGAAAAAAATGAATAGGTAATACATGTACATGGCATAAAATTTAAATTTATGCAGCCTCAGCAAAGCAGCTTCCCTGTCCAGAGTCAACTACTGATACTGGTTTCTTGTATGTTCTTCCAGATAGAATCTATGAATTTACGCTCTATCTGTTCCTCTCTCTCTCTCTCTATCTCCTGCACCCAACAGTCGCTTACTATATTCACCATTCTGTACCTGCTCCCACCCTCCTGGTCGATTTTTAACAATATGTCTTGGGGATTGTTCTATATTTCTCCAAAGCACTATTCCATTTTCAGGATGTACCATAATTTATCTTACCAAGAACTTATTTATAGTTTTTAGGTTATCCTCACTGTTTCGCTCTTGCAAGCAATACTGCAAATAACCTTTGTATTTACAGCATTTCCCAGGAGTCCAAGTGTGATTGTAGGATAACTTTTCCCAGTGGAATTTCTGGGTCACATAGTATGTGCATTTTTAATTTGAAAAGTTTGGGCCACTGTTCGTGGGAATGTAAATTGGTGCAACCACCATGGAACACAGTATGGAGGTTCTTCAAAAAATTAAAAATAAAACTACCATATCATGCAGCAATCCCACTTCTGGGCACTTATTTAAAGGGAATAAAATCACTATATTGAAGAGATATCTGCATCCTCATGTCCATGGCAGCACTATTCACAAAAGTCAAGACATGGAGACAATCTCAGTTGTCCATCAGCAGATAAATGGATAAAGAAAACGTGATACACACACACTTGTAATTAGATATATTTTACCCACAGGTTAATGGATGGGTTAACTAACCTTCTTGCAGTGGTATTTCACAATATGTACATATATCAGAACAAATTTATGCCAAATTACTCTTCATAGAGCTTTATCAGTTTACCTCCCCAACAACACTGTTGGGGCTGGCTCTTTCCCCACGACCTCGATGACATTCTGTTATTAAACATTTTGATTTTTGCCAATTAGAAGTTCAAGACATGTGATTATAGTTCGTATTTACATGTATCTTGTAATTTGTGTGGGAGAGCATATTTTCAGATGTTCAAGAGCTATTCATATTTTGTTTTTAATTGAAGGACACTTGGTCCATTTTTCTATTGAGCTCTTGGCTTTTTTTGAATTATTTTTTTTAATTTTTATTTATTTATTTATGATAGTCACAGAGAGAGAGAGAGACAGAGAGACAGAGACACAGGCAGAGGGAGAAGCAGGCTCCATGCACCGGGAGCCTGATGTGGGATTCGATCCCGGGTCTCCAGGATCACGCCCTGGGCCAAAGGCAGGCGCTAAACCACTGCGCCACCCAGGGATCCCTTTTTGAATTATTTACACGATTTTTTCTATTTAGGAAATGACCTTTGCTTCTGGTTTGCATAAATATTCCCCCCCTTTTTGTATCTTTTAAAACTTGGTTTTTAAAGGCAGAAATTGCTTATCTATTTGTTCAAATGTATCTTTCTTTTATATGTGGATTCTGAATTTTAGAAGTGCTTCAATGTTTTCTTTTCATCAAGATTTTATAGAAAAAGGAAACCCTTCATGTTTTCTTTTAGCATTTTAATGGTTCGATTATCTTATGTTTAAATCTTGGCTCTCCATCTGGAATTTGTTTTAATGCAAGGTGTGAGATGAGGATCCGCCTTTTTATCTCTCCAGATGCTTTCCCAGTTGTTCCCTTTATGGAGCAATCTATCTTTCTCCCACTGATATGAGTGTGATGCTACTATATATTAACATCTTGTATGTATCGGGGTCTGTTGCTGGATTTTTTTATCTGAAAATTTCCGCACTCAGTCTCTGCAGATGTCCAATATTTTTGTCCCAAGTCCTGCAAAATGTGACAAAGGAAGTTCCTGCATATTTGCCTGGATTCTGCTTTCATGGTGGCTTCTATTTGGGACCAAACTGATGCTGGAAGGGAGGACATATGGATCAGCAAATTCATCTCCTCCGTTAGGCACAGCCATAGCCTCTCAGAATTCAGTGGTTCCAAATTGCTGCATGGGAAGGATGGGATGAAAAATGGGTTGACCTCTTCTCTTGTAGAGAACCAGCTAATGATAATAATGATGACATCGATGATTATAAACTACCAGCCTAGAGGTGCTTGGCAGGCTAAATATGTTATTTCATCGATCCCTCCAGCAACTGGTAAGTTTGCATTTTTTATTCGTGTATTACAGAAGAGGGAAGTGAAGGGATGGGGGGCATCTCAGACAATACAAAATAGATATGGGATTCGGACTCATATATAACTGATTCCAAAGCTCGGGTCTTAGCCTTTCTGGAATGTGGGCTCTCTGGCACAACATAGCCAATGAAATCACACCTCGTTAACTTATTCCCTCTTTCGTGAATTCATTCCTTGATCACTTTGGAGCACTTGGTCACTATTAACAGGAGTCAGAAAATCATATACCTTCGGGGCAGGCAGATGACATAAATGAATGAAGTTGCCCAGATGGGATTAATAGGGAGCCATGAGGATGGTGGCAAACAAGAGTACACATGTCACGCCTAAAATTTGGCTCCTGTCCCTCAGCCCAGACCACTGTTGCTATGGAGGAAGATAAGCCTAGTGTTGCCAATCTTCAGATTTTTAAAAGGAACCAGAAATCTAGATTTTTAAAAAGATTTATATATTTATTTTGAGAGAGAGAGAGAGAGAATGAGCTCGTGAGTGTGGAGAGAGGGGCAGAGGGAGAGGGAGAAGTGGACTCCCTGCTGAGAATGGAGCCCGATGTAGGGCTCGATTCCAAGACCCATGAGATCATGACCTGAGCCCAAACCAAGAGTCAGAGGTTTAGCTGACTGAGCCACCCAGGGGCCCCAGAGATCTAGATTTTTATGGGGAAGCTCCCAATTATTAGATGTCAACGAATTATAAAAAAATGTATGTTCTTTAAAACTTAATACTTAATTCTTAAAGTTTCCTTGTAGAAAGTACATTAAACAAACATTTATTCAATCAAACATGACTCAGCAACAGAAGGGAATGAATTATTGGTACATGCAGAAAACACGAATGATTCTAATAAAATGAAGCGCTGAGCAGAAGGCAGACACTTAAAAGGACATGTGGGATACATCCACTTTTTTTTTTTTTTTTTTTAACGGTAGCACTAGGATTTATTAAATGGTCTCAGTAAAGGCGCTGGGGTTTGCCCATGGTGCTCTTGATGTACAAAGCCCGGACGTTCTGCCAATTCTTCTTGAGCAAGGACACCAGGAAATTGACAGCTAAGTGGATGTTGTACACAAGCTCATCGTCCGTCATCTTCACGTGGCCAACAGCCACTGCCAGACATAGCACCTTCTTCATCTGGAATTTGATGGTGGACTTCACTTCATCCACTTTGGCCACCATGTTCTCATTGTGGGTCAGCAAGGAAGGGAACTTGCCAGCTTTATTCAGGCCTGGACCCAGGATTCGTGGAATCTGCTTGATCAGAGATTCTGAAGCCAAAAAAGCATCATACTTCTTGGCCAGCTTTTTGACTAGTTTTTTATTCTTGTTGAGTTTCTTCAGCGCTTCAATGTCCATGTGGGGAATGTCCACTGCCTTGGCCTCATCACAGTGTTGCTGGTCCCCCAAAACACACACAGAAAACTTGGGGCGGGGGGTGGACTTAAGCCTGACGGTGCCCGAGAAGCGTTTGTCCTTCTGAGGGTCATAGTTCTTCAGGCTGATCTGCAGCTCCACCGTCTCTAGAAACTTCCGGCGCTTGCGCTGGTTCCCGTGCAGGACCTCCCGCACCGCCTCGTATAGGGTGTCGCGGGAGACTTTGCTGCTCATGGTAGCTCGCGCTGCAGTAACCAGAAAAGAGCGGGATACATCCACTTATTTGAAATTCTAGAACAAGCAAAATTCAGCAGTGATGAGGCCAAGGATTGACTGGGAAGGGAGAGAAGACCCTTTCAGAAGGGATTGAGGACCCCTTCAGGTCTTCCAAATCTTCACAGGGGTTTAGATTATGCTGATACATGCTTTTGTCAAAGCCTAGGGAATGTATGCTCAACACGTGCATATTTCAATGTATGTAAATCGTACACAAAAAAATCTAGAAACAAATATTGAACTCTCCTTAATGACAATCATGCCAAAGTATTTAGGAGGAAGTATACTGAGGTCTGCAACTTTGAAATGAGCTAAGAAGTAGGGGGATTAAGGGATGGATAGATGAGCGGAGGGACAAAGAGGTAAGTAGTACATCAAGTTTAGTAAAATGTTAATGAATCAATATTACTGTGCACTTGAAAATTTTCATCATAAATTGGTGGGGAACATGACTGAAATAAATAAAACTGTGTATGGGATAATAGGCACACACACCTGCTTCATTGTCTCTGACTTTTGCGCCATGCCTCATGCTTCCCCACCATCCCATGACGTTATGTCATCCCAGCAAGTTCATTATCAGGGGATTGTTCCCACGGCCAAGCTCCTTATTGTTCCATCCACCTTGATAGATCTGGCACAGTTCAGTGAGGGAAGGTATAAGAAAATCCATCACCTGATGACATCATTAACATTTCTCCACCATGACCTGTCTGAGAGAGAGGGGAGCCTGGCCACCTTCTCATTAATCAACAGGAAAGAAGAAAACCATTTTGGCGACAGCTCCTTAGCTCTGTCTGCTAATCCATCTTGCTGCATCGGCGTTCTCTCTCCACGTGGCATTTAAATTCAGAGGGGACAAAGATTAGCCCAGAGCAGTCTCTTCATTAGAGAACAGGGTTTAGGAAGAGTGTTTGCAGGCTGTGCTGCTGTTGCCTGCACAGGTTGACCAGATACCATCTTCATAAATTGGCAGCCTTTTGGAGCAAGTGGCTATGTCTGTGTGTCCTGGGCCATGGTCAGGACAATAGAGACTATGCTCAAGGAGTATCGATGCTTGGAGGCACCATCAGAACCATGGGGAGAAAGGAACAGGGTGGGGGGGTGGTTTCCCTTCTAAACACACCCTCTGAAAGTGGCACCGTTTCAATAATTTTAAAAGGCAATTTGTCATCATCACAATTGTTAGGACTATGATGCATGAAGATCAGAGGAAGCAAGGGTCTGATATGTGATTGATCACCAGGGGTCAAACCTGCAGCCATTTAGATTGTTGTCAAAAGGGAGCACACCTGTCTATGGGCTTTCCTCCCTAAACTAGTTGAATAATTCCCTGGAATCTTTGCTTCCTCTTCCTGAAGGAGCCCAATGCTTCCCTCCCTCAATGATGTCATGCTTTTTGACTTCCTTTGGCCAATGAAATGTGAGCAGAAGTGACCTGAGTCACGTCTGAACAGAAGATTTAAGAGCCACATTTTTTCCCCTCCCTGTGCCAATGTCAAGCCACAAATTGTGGCTGCTCCAGCAGCTTCGATCCTAGAAGAAGACACAGAACACAGCCCTGGCTGGCTCTGATGGACACGTAACACGAGTGAGAGATGAATATTTTTGCTGTCAAGTCACTGAGCTTTTGGGGTCATTTGTTCCTATAGGATACCTAGCCTGTCAGCCTCTCCTAACTGATATGCTCCCAACCAGCAAAGGGGGATCCTGACCAAGTGCCACGGACATGGTTCTCTGGACATTAAGACTTCCCCATAAAACGTCTGTCTAGAATAATGAAAACGGCACAGTATAAACTACCTTGGATAAAGATAAAGATAAGACAATTTGGGTATCATGATGTGTTGGGAGGATGGTTGCTAAGCAGAGAGACTGGAGGGCTGGTGAGGATGGGATGGCTGTCAGAGACAAGAGAGCCTAGGGCAACGTAGAGCCCTGGACCTGCTTATTACTAGCTATGTGGCTTTGACCCAAGTCCTTGGCCTCTCTAATCCTCTATGCCTATAAGACGGGGTTGATATGAACTAAAGTCATATAGAAGAATTAGGTCAGTTGCAAGGTGTATGGTTGGGGTTCTTGTTGCTTTTTTTCTCCTCCTCCTCCTTCTCTTAATTGGCCTCAATACCATGGAGGAAGGGTGGGAGATCGTAAGTAGAGCATGGCCAAGACAGGATGTGCCTGCAGACGGGAGTGGGCTCCAGCCCGCCCCGGGAAGGGGCCCCGTGCTCGAAGTTCCTGGCAGATGCATTTGGATGGCAGCTTGGCCATTCGCTAGCTTTCTTAAACTTTTTGGCAGCGTGGGCCAAATGGTAAGGTGGGTGAAGACAGATCTCATGTCTGTCTTCATTTTTTTTTAAAATGCATGAAATAAAAGAATCAGAATTACTTAGGGAACCCATTTTATTGCTGTCAAGATATTTGAACATACCAATTTGTGATAGAATTAATACACATATCTCCTTGTTAGTGCATTAAATGACTAGCTCTATTGGCAGATCTAGTAACTACCAATACTTCAGGGTTGCACTGAGCACAAACAATGTTACGACGTCTATAACTATTGTAATGCGATGGGAAGATATGCCTGGTTTCTCCCGGTGACAAAGTCACGATAAAGTAAGTACTACAGAGCCAGTTTGTCTATGTTCAGTTGAAGGAAGTGAAAACTTCCAGGTAGAGGTCATTGAAAAATCTTCTCATTTGTTCCCATTCAAGTCTAGGGACTCACAAAATTAGACCCAGGACATCTTGAAGGTCTGCAGACCCCAGGTTAAGGACTAGCTACATTAAAAAAAATATTTTATTAATTAATTCATGAGAAAGAGAGAGAGAGGGTGGAGGGCAGAGACATGGGCAGAGGGAGAAGCAGGCTCCTCACAGAGAGTCCGATGCCGGACTTGATCCCATGACCCCAGGATCACGGCCTGACCAAAGACAGATGCTCAACCACTGAACCACCCAGGTGCCCCACCAGCTGCATTTTCACAAGGATTTCACATCCTTTCTCTGAGCTTCAAGGTCCTTATGTGCAAGATGGTATTCTCTGTTTTTGGTGTTCTTTCTAAATGTAGAATTTATTTATCCTAGGGTGAGCAGCCCTCGAGGGGCCTTGATCCCCTGGAATAATGGGTTTCAGGGGATGGCACCAAGGTTAGGAATGAGCACACCCAGCCACTTCTCCTATTCCCTGAAGTCCCATGAAAGGACAAGAGAGGGAGCGAGGGACAGGGGAAACAATGAAAGGATATAAAGTAGCAGACCCGAAAACAAGAAAGGGTGACACCCACAAACCAGAATTTGAGAGGCATTCCTGCAGATCAAAACTACATTACGGATTTGTGGAAGGTCGGCCACTGGAAATCACAGCCGAGAAGATACTTAAAAGAAGACCTACATTTAGGGAGCACTTACTGTGTGCCACGCTTTATACTCCCATTGTCCATCTGAATCCTCCTAAGGAACCTATGATGCAAGTTCTGATACTGTCCCCAATTTATGGGAGAAGAAACTGAGGTTCGTTGGGTTCAAGTCCTTTGCCCAAGATCACACAACCAGGCAGCTTCAAAAATCCATAATTTCGTCTCGTCTCCTGCACTTTCCCTGGTAGGTAACTGCTGCATTTAATTCTTACGCAGGAAGAAGGCTTTTTTTTTTTTTTTTTTTAAGTCCTGCTAGAATCTGGAGGCTTAAGAACTAGGATGTAAACTCTTCCGGCACCACTTCTGGGCTGGGAAAAGCTTAAGCTGCTCCATTCCATTTTCAGGGCAACGCTGTCCTCATTAACCCCTCTGCAGGTCAGGAATGCAAGGAGCCCGCTGACCCTGGGGGCCTCCGGGGAACCCGCGCTAATCCATTTGGGAATATCTGTGCTTGAACACAATTACCTCACTGTTTCTCTTCCTCTCTCCTCTGAACACCATTTGCCCTAAAAATACTCCTTGACATTATGCACAAACATTGGAGAGACACTTATCTGGCCCTGACCTTTGCCTGGTTCCTGCTAAAAGGATTCAGTGACACACAAAGGGGGCTGAATTATTTATAGGCCTGAGGGGAAGTCAAAGTTGCTTTTATTCCTATATTCAAAGTGTAGTAGAAGGCCAAAGGGCACCAAATTAGCTTTGGTGCCTCCCAGAGGGGCTCCAGCAAGACTCAAGGGTGCTTCTTATTAATGCGAGGGGTGCTCTCTCCATGGCTGGGTCTTTGGAGACCCCTATTAACCTGGGCCATTGTTCTTTTAGAATGCCTTGTTGGGGGGCAGAGGTCTGCACCCTCCTTGGCAAGAAGCTACCAGGATGAGAGAGAGTAGAGGGATAAGGAGAGTCTGGGAGCTCAAAGCACCCACACGGTTGGTCACTTATGAACGTGTTGAGTAAGTCAAGTGACATTGATCGAGTGCCTACTTGAGGCTTGGGCGCTGGAGAGGGAGAGATAAATTCATTACCTCATTTGTCCAATGCTTCAACAAATATTTGTATGGCGTCTTCTCTTGCAAGTCTTCTACTGTTTTGGGCACTTGAGAAGGGTGTAGCAAGACCCACAACGTCTTGTAAGACACTGTTCCTGGCCTCAGGGAACTCAGCATAATGATGCCTCCTCCTCCTCTTCCTCCTTGTCATCAGCATTGGCATTATCCCATTTGTCTTCTTCATCATCATCATCTTTGACCTTTCTTTTTTAAAAAAAATATTTTATTTATTTATTCATGAGAGATACAGAGAGAGAGAGAGAGAGAGAGGCAGAGACACAGGCAGAGGGAGAAGCAGGCTCCTTGCGGGGAGCCCGATGGCAGGACTTGATCCCAGGACCCCGGGGTCACACTCTGAGCCGAAGGCAGATGCTCAACCATTGAGCCCCCGAGGTGCCCTATCATCTTCAGCATTTATTGAATCCTCATCACTTGTCAGGCCCTGTGAGGTTCTTAAAAGGAATAAATGACAAACCATGGGAATAATGTCTTCTTGGCGGGGCGTGAGGGCAGGGTTGAGGGGCACACTTTTTCCCTCCGTCTGTTCCTTCTTGGTGCATTCAGTTCCAAGCCCGATGGCCCAGAGCATCTCAAACTCAGCCTCAGAGGCCAATTTGCTTAGCCTTTGGGGCTGCCAGGCATCCCAGGAAGATTGTGATTTTCTGCACAAGCAGTATGTGGAAAGCTCTAGTGGGAAAACAGAAGAGCTCAATTCATTCTTTTCCATTGTTTATTTCTCTTAGAAGGGCAGAGTGGGGCAGAAATTTGTGATGGGGTCAAATTCTTGGGGGCTATGTCAATTCGGGGAGGAGCCCATAATCACAGTCGGACCTGGCATCAGCAACATGTTCCTTTGAGCTCACCAGCCCCAATTATCATTCCAGGCTAATTCCGTCTGACCCCAGGTTTGGGCTTCATTTCATTTGGCTTTTGGGTGAACACAAATCAGAATGGTGGGGATTTCCTTCTGGGGAAGGGCGCTGCTTTTCAAACTATTTAAATTTACTGATGGGAGCATCATGAGGAGAGGAGGGGGCTGGCCCTGAGCTTCAGAGAAGGCTGTATATGAACTGATTTGAGGCATTGGTTTACAACAGATGTGGGAGGGGAGAGGAATGCTGAACCCTCATTTCATGGCAAGGCAGCTACTTGAAAAGACGGAACTCAGTGTCTATCTTTTCCCCCAAAGGAGGAAGAGAACCCGTGTTGTTTGCGTGGATGTGGGGGTACTTGTTGGGATGAAACGCCAGGAGGTCATCTTTCCGGGGGCCCAGTGATCAGGGTTGGAGGCAGAAGGGATTCACTCAGCCTGGAGCTCCTTGGAGGCCGGGGGTGTGAGAATCATGCCTGTTTTGCACCATTGCTTTGGGCCTAACTACCAGGAAGTGGGATCTTTGTGAGACAAGGTGTCTTGTGTGCATTGGGGGTGGACGGTGAAGAGGTTACATTAATGCCTCTGGCACCCAGAAATCTCCACCCAGCACAATGGTCAAGGACAAAAAAATAGGATTCTGGAAACACTGTTGCTGCCCATGCCTCTTATGGTTACTTCACATCTGCTTTTCCCAGAAGATTGGTGACAAAATTCCTAATGCTTTTTGGAATAGTGGGGACACCCTAGCAAGCACTACAGGCAAGTTCCAGCGGGAAGCAGAGTTACCAAGGAATAGAGTGTGTGAGTGTGTATGTGTGTGTGTGTGTGTGAGTGTGTGAGAGTGGGAGGGGGTGGTGGTGGGAACTCTAAAATAACATCAAGTTAACAGTCACCGAGCTACGGGCAAGAAGCCCTTTCCTGTTCTTTCCCGTGACATTCTTGCCCGGCACGGTTTCTGGTACATTGCAGGTATTCAAAAAAAAATTTTTTTTTTTGGATGAATGAATGATTAGAATAGAGCAAGGGGATAATAACACTGGCGAGTGAGGATTTATTGAACTCTCAGGATGTGCTAGGAATTGTGCAAGATGCTTACTCCTTGGTAACCCTATGAAGCATTATCATCAGCCCCATGTGATCGCTGTTGAAAGAAGCTAGAGCTCAGAAGCTCAGAGATGTCACAGAATATTCCCAAAGGCCACGGCCTCATGTGTGGGCTGGGGCTTCCAACCTCGGCTAGCATGATCTCAGAGTTCTGCTCCTTACTGCCGGGCTACAATGCAGAATAGAGACACCTGAAAATAGGGAGGGAGCATAGGAATGCAGATGACGATCAAGGGAGCACCGTCGTCGATATTTTGGGGGAAAAGGAGAAGGTACGAAAGAAACGGGATCCCATTTCTGAGTTCTGAGCATTGGTTTATTTGGTAGAAGAAAGTTTAGAGCTCCACCCCACTGTGCATAAATTATAAGTGTGGAATGATCGAGGAGCTCCATGCAAAATAAAAACCCGACTGAAAGCCCTTATATGTGACTAGGAAGGTAAGAAGGAACTACAGAAAAGTGTAAGAAGGATTACGCGTGACTTACTTTAGTCTATTTAAAAATATTTTTTATAAGCACCTGCTATTTTGAAACCGGGAAAGACACGGCAATCCATCTTCCCCCCCCCACCCCGCTTCCATTTCTTCCTGTTGTATTCTTCTGTTCCATCCCCTGCTCCTTCTCCTTCCCTCTTTTCCTTCCTGTCCTGTCCTGAAAAGAAACGATGAGCTCCCTGACACCCCTGGGGGCTGGGCCTGTGCATCTGTCAAGAGATGAGGAGCCAGGGCAGCCCGGGTGGCTCAGCGGTTTAGCGCCGCCTTCGGCCCCAGGCGTGATCCTAGAGACCTGGGATCGAGTCCCACGTCGGGCTCCCTGCATGGAGCCTGCTTCTCCCTCTGCCTGTGTCTCTGCCTCTCTCTCTCTCTCTCTGTCTCTCATGAATGAATAAATAAAATCTTAAAAAAAAAAAAAGAGATGAGGAGCCAGAGGAAGGCGGGAGGGTGGGGTGTGCGGTGTCACTCTGCTGGCTGCTTTATGCTGGTCTTTTCTCATCGACATCCCAACCCTGCAGCTTCATCGCTCCTGTTCGCAGCATCCTTTATTTTGGCAGCAGAGGGCTTGGAGGCCGAGGGCAGGACACCTCTCCGAGGTGCATCTGCGCCCAGGTCTTTGGCGTCGCCTGCCCCGTGCTGTCCTCAAGGCCAAGTGAACACGGCTTCTGGAGCCTCGTCCCCACGTGCCTGCAGCCTTGGGAGCCTCTCAGCCTGGGCTCCTGAGAATCGAGGTGAAGTGCCTCTTTCACCATGGACACACACACACACACACTTGGTCCCCTACCTTGTCCATAGCCTTCGCCTGTGGGAAGTCCCGCTCTTCTTGAGCTTGGGCCTCTTGGATTTGATCAGAGTCTGACCATAATGTTTACATCTCAGCTAAAAAAGAAAAAAAAAAAAAAACAAAGCTGTAAGTCTCCCAGAACACATACTTGGCCCAGATTCTCCAAGGCAGGGGCGATTCCATGCAGAAATGCTGTCACACAGGGGGACCCAAATGGGAGCACCCAAGGGCCGAGGGGCGGGAGGGGAAAGGGTACAGCTGGCCGGTGGGTGGGGGCCGAGGGGAGGGGGGCTCCTGCAGCGATGCGGCGGCACACCTGTGTACCGCCTGTGCACCCGTGATTGTGCATTTGACCACAAACGATTGAACGTGTCCAGTGGGCCAGGCGGCGGGGGACTGAGCAGGGACGAAGATCCAGTGCCGGCTCCCTGGAGCTCATGGTCAAGTGGAGAGCTGCTGTGCCCTGTTGACACAGGTTGGTCAGAGCCACACGGGGCTGCGACGTGAGGAGAGGCACTCAGCCCGGGGGCGCTGGTGACCAGCACGTCTTCTGCACAAACTCTGAGCCTTCTCGCCAACGCCTCAACCTCGGCCCTGGACTTGAACAAGCACTAACATACTTTCTAACAGCTCAAGGCTGCGTTCCTGGGATGACTCCCGTCCCCTTAAAGTGCTACCTGGGAAGAACTCAAGGCTGCCAAGAGAATTCACTGTTCCGGCCAACACCTGATGACAGCCACCTGCCACCGCTGCCTGCCTCCCAGCCTCTGGGGGAGCGCAGCAGCCTGACTTTGGTGAGTACCGGGGAGCAAACCCCGATGGGGTTCACATGGACTGACCCGCCTTCCCTCCTCCTATAAGTTTTCACTGCCCTGTCTCTGCTCAAGCCCCTGCTACCCTGCAGTCACCTCCACACACATGCAAGGGCTTCAGCTCTTTCACCAGCTGGCAGCCGTTGCCAAATAAAATCCATTCTCACCGCTTCAGCTAATCTCTCATGGTGGGACGTGTGGTCAGGCAGGATGTGTGGATGAAGGGATGCTGCACCAGGGCCTGGGCAGGCCCCAGCTCATGCACAGGACACACGGAGTCCAAAGAACAGGAAGACGCTTGATGAGGGCGGAAAAGCCAGTCTGGAAGGGAATCAACCTGCTGAAGGAGCACCGGTACGGGCACCGTTTTGTGGCACTCAGTGTGCGCTGTGGAACAAGTGTGTTTCCCTCAGAGAGCATCAGCTGGAGAAACGGAGACTGTTTCTAGCTGGAAGAGAACCAGGATCAAGTCAGAATCCGTAGATCATTTAATAAACGTTCCTTTCTCCTCTCCTATTTTGCTTTCCTTTGTTCTCTGAGCTCTTCTGTATCGCGTGATGCTTGGTCTCCCCAATGCCTCTTGACTGGTGAGATTGCAATGTTGTGACCTCTTGGTGGTGGACATCCTTGGGGCCATGAAGTCTTCCTTTATAATATCACACCCCATAGTTTTGTCTATTCTTGTGATCCAGCTCCACTGGAAGCTGGCATCCTCAACCCATGACATCTCTAACTTCCCCAATACATGGTTCCCCATGAGTTCATCCTTCCCTCTCCGTTACCACACCACCTGCCACCTGCCCTGCATACTCCTCTTGGCTTGTTTGCACAATGAAGGGGTCTTGAAAGCCGTGGAGTTCCTTTCTCTTCTTGGGGAGTCTCTTGTTGTCACACTTCTCTTGGCATGCCCGATGCTTGGATGCCCTTGACTACCATACTCGACTCGACGAAGCTTCTGTTGAATTTCTTATCGATATCGTCAGGCACATATATTCCTGATTTTAAGAAAAACACTGTATGAAGTATGAGCATGTGGAATTGGTATCTAGGCCTTAGAACTCTTTTCACACACTGAGGCAATTTGGGGACCGGGACACATTTTTACAAGGTGGTCCCTCCCAGCAAAGTATAATATTGGTGCCCGCTTCTGGCAGTGCTAGCAATTATGTAAGCAGAGAAAGAGAGCTGAACTCCAAAATTTGAAAATGGAGTGTCAGGAGATTTGTGGCCTCGGAGATAATTTTGTTGCATGAATAAGATAATTCTTTTCCTGGCAAGAGAGAAAAGGGATTTTGGAATTCATGCAAAATATTGCAAAGCTCTGGAAAACTCCTCAAAAATCACTTGTCCTATTAACACCGCCAACAAAAAGCCGGAAACCTGGCCACCCATGGTATTTTTTTTTTTTTAATCGATGTTGAACTGTTTTTGTGCTTGGTTTCTGCAGGGAAAACCTATCTCCAGTT
The DNA here is from genome assembly GCF_053574225.1 of Canis aureus. Lineage (NCBI taxonomy): Eukaryota > Metazoa > Chordata > Mammalia > Carnivora > Canidae > Canis > Canis aureus. The sequence continues at coordinate 44,831,253 of NC_135618.1, forward strand.
TTATAAGAAAGTCAATGAAGAAGCTGGATTTACTTTGCAGATCACTTTCCCGAAATATATCTCTTTGCTAAGGCAACAAGATGCCTACATGGAGATGAATAAAAATCAGTTCCTCCAAAGTCAACATTATCGAAATTGTCTAACGTCGTATTTTTTTGATTGTCACTTCTTCTCCAAGTTGTTCTGGAGACCCACTGTGGGCACCGGGGCACTCTTCAAGGAGACATCCCATTGCGAACATCAACGAAACATCTGGCTATGTTTGGAGATCAGCTGCTAAAAATACCTCCAAATGCCGAGGCCAGTCACCCATGTTGGGAGTGTGTCAGACTCTTTCAATAACACCCTGGCTTGAAGCGTGCATATGACAACTCTTGAAATTCAACCAATGGTCCAAGAATGAAGAGCCCAAGGGAACCCAGGAGCTTCGCCTCTGGAGTCCCCAAGTGGATGGCATGCAGTTCCAAGATGTGATTGGTCTCCAGTGACTATTTTTTCCCCACTTCGCTGCCCTTAGGTCCTGCCTTAAAGTTCCCATACGATATGATGATGTCTCCTGTGGTGGGTTGTGAGCTTCATGGAATTCTGGACTCATGCTCAGCTAGGATTCCACTGGCCAGTGAGCTGCTTACTACTAGGATACTGTGTTTAGTACCTGACACACACCATCCCGTTGAACTCCTCCTCAACCCAAAGGATCAGGTGCTTGTGTTCCTTCCATGTTACAGATGAGAAAATAGAGGGACCGAGATTAAAGACTGTGAGTCAGTGGTGCAGCTGTCATTGGAACGCATCTCAGTCTGACTTCAGAGAAAAATGTATTGTGGATGGCTTCCCCATTTTTCCATAAATATCAATTAAGACAAGCTGGTTGATGGCATTGTTCAAATCCTCTAATACCCTTGTAATTTCCTGTCTACTTGTCACATTAATTATTAAGAGGACCTCTGACTGTAATTATAGATTTGTCTATTCCTTCTCGTAGTTCTATCAGTTTTGCTTCATATATTTTGAGCTCCGTTTTTGGTGATGAAAGCTTGGTATTGTTGTGTCTTCTTGATGAATCGACCCTTCTGTCTTTGTGGATGAACTTCTTTCTCCTGTAATGGGCTTTGCTTTGAAATCTACATTGTGTCATTTTTGACCAGTGTTAGCATGACCTGTCTTCTTCCATTCTTTTACCTTTGTATTCATCATTTCATTCGTGTAGGCAGCATATAGTTAAATTTCGCTTAAAAAAAATCCAACCTGATCATCCCTGCCGTTTAACTAGGGTGTTTAGACTATTTACATTAATGTGATTATTGATACTCCAGGTTTTGTTCATATTCTTGCTATTTATTTTCTACTTGTCTCATCTGAGAGCTGTTTCCTTTTTCCCTTTTTTCTGCCTTATTTGGGGTGCACTTTATGATTTCATTTTATTCCCTTTGTTGGTTCATTAGCTATAACTCTGTTGTTATACCTGCGGCTTGAGAATGGCAAGGCGACAAGATCTAGACTCTGCCCTCCAGTCCAGTCTCCAGCCTCCTATACCACACTCCTCACTTTGACAATGCCCAGTGAGCGGCGAGCTGGTTCCTCCTCCAGCTAACCTCAACCCCACACCTGCCCACGTATGGCTATTAAGATGTTGTCATGTTTCCTCTGAGTCCCATCAAAGCTCTCCTTTACATCCTGTTTTCAGTCACACTGTCTTGTTTTATCTAACATGACTTTTACCACTGTGATATTTTCCCATTCTCCCCTAGATTCCTCCCAATCCTTTATTTGTTCCTCCTTCACAGTTACATCAACTTTTCTTTGGTCTTTTCCTTATTTCTAATTTTAAGTTATCTCTTACCACCATCCTTTCATGGTGATCGCAAAGAACTCATCTTCTCTTTCCTTGGTTGATTCTTTCTTGAAACTGATATTTCTAAAAAAGTACCTTTAATCGTGCTCTCCTCCCTCCCCCTACCTTTTTTGGTGGTGGGGTGGGGATAGGTGTCATGATCTTTATTTTCTCATTAATTATAGATCCGAATACACCCAGAGCTGGATCAGTCTGCAGTTCTGATTTCTTTTGTCATTTCAAAGTCTCTTATGCAAAAGTCTGGTTTATTTTCTACTTTTTGGCTCTGTGGGTACATTCCCCATCACATTCTGTGCTCACTGCCCAGCTGTTTTGTTCCTGACCTCCTGTGTGGTCACCTGGCAACGTCTGTGCCTCCTGTTCACCTCATTCACCTCCAGCCCAGCAGTGTCTCTGGCTTGGTCACAGGCCATGACAATGACCTGTCTGCTATGTTTCACCTTCAACTTCACCTTCCTGACCACCTGGAGGGGGGCCACTGGGTCAGCACAGGACCCGTTCTGTGACTGGATCATTCCTCTGGGTTTCGTCCCGATTAGAGATTTTTGTATTTATTTTTGGATCAGTCCTTTCATATCTGTGACATTTATTTTCAAGGAAATTGGTTTCCTGCTTGATGTCTGAGAAAGTATTTGTTGAGATTCAGTCCCACCAAAAATAATAATAATGGGCCTAGCATCTGCCAGGTGCATTGCCTACATTATCTCTAATTCCCCCAGCAGCCCCGCATGGTAAATATTATCTCTGTTTTGCAGATACATTTTATTTATACCCCACCATGTTCCAGGAAGGTTTCTAGAAGACTTTATAAGGATTCATAAAATGCAGCATCATAATGAAAGGTAAGGGTAGAGAAAATAGTTTTAAAAAATCAGTGTGGAAATGGATTCTCATTGCATTTAAGAATCTCGCCGGCAACCATAGAAATGTCCAGTAGCAGAACTGTGATTCGAACCTGGCTCTTGCAGCTGCTAAACAATCCGGTGTTTATGCTGAGCTGGACTGATTCAGACTGAGTAACAGGAAGACACGGGCAAACTTCAGAGGTCACACTTCCCGGGGGACAGGCTGCAGGTGGGTCATGAGCCATGCATGCCACACTGGGGTCTGTTTCTACTGTGCCCTGGGCTGGGCTGGGCCTCAGGAGACGCAAGGGCCACTCCCAGCTCCACGAGTCACTAGAACAGAGTCACAAAGTTCCTTTATAAAAGCCGTGCAATGACTGATCATCTACTGTGGTCAAGGCATGCCCTGATGGGTGCAGGCTCCAGATGTGAACAAGATAGGCATCGCCTCTGTCTTCGGGGAACTCACAGTCCAGTGGGTAAGGCAGATGTTACGGAAAGAAATATAAGCATAATAAACAAGTTACAGGTGCTATGAGGGGAAAAAGAAGCAGATTCATGGGACTAACATAGGGCTGATTTGGGGTAAGAACGGAGGTCAGGGGAGGGCTCTCTGAAGAGATATCATAGGATTGGACATTTTAGTTGACACCTGCTGTTTTTACTTGGACCTTCTCCCTTTCTTTGATAATAGAGCTTCTTTTGGGGAGACCCATTCATTCCATGTGGATTGGGTGTGATTGTCACCCTACTCTCAGATTTAAGAGTGTGACCCAGACCTGGTCAATCAGAATACTGTAATTCTCTGGCTGTGGTGATGGTCCAGGCAGAGGCAGGTGGTCTGAGTGAAATCAGAATCCATTCTGGGCTCTTCCTCCAATGGGGAAGATGTTGCCATCCCAAAGTGGTGCCACCATAACCATGTGAGTCTAGGGCTTCTGACAACCTTCCTGGACCCACATGCCCAAGAGACAGGGCAAGACTGAACACTGAGGGCCTGCTTCAAAACCCCATATCCAGCTTTGCCCGGAGACTGACTTTTTAGTTACAAGAATCAGTGGGTTTCCTGTGTTGGGGGGCTAAGCTGGTTTGAGTTGGGTTTCTGTTCCTAGTATCTGAAAGGAATCTGAAAGGAATCTGCAGACCTGCAACAGCAGAGATGAGCCACATGGATATTGGGAGGAAGTGTGTTGCAGGCAGAGGGAACAGCATGAGCATGTGTGAGGGGATGTCACTTGGTGGAGGAGGCCAGTGTGGCTAGAGCCAGTGGACAAATGAGCAGTACTGCTATTGGGCTTGTGCACTGTACAATGCTGCCTGGATGAGGGGCAAAGGGAGTCGGTGGAGCTATGCAGGGTTGACGAGTGTCCCCCACCCCCCGCCCTCCAAATTCGTGTCCTCTGGAGCCTCAGAGTGTGACCTTTTTTGTCAATACATCCTGCAGATATAATCGGTTCAGATGTAGTCACCACAGTGGATGAGGGCAGATGTCTGGTGTTTGGAGGAGGCCATGTGAAGACACAGAGGGATGCACGGGGCGAGGCTGCGGGGGAGGAACACCACGTGTCACAGAGATAAAGACTGGAGTGGTGTGGCTGCATGCCCAGGAATACCCAGAATTTCCAGCAATCTGCAGACCCTGGAAGAAGTCAGGAACAATTCCCCCCAACTTTCCCTGGAACCATCCAGAGGGTGGACACCTTGACTTCTAGCCTCCAGAGCTGAGAGGTAATATCCATTGTTTCAAGCCATCCTGTTAGTGGTACTTTGTTAGCAGCCCCTGGAAATGAAGACGGTAGGTAAATACCCCAGATTCTTCATGTCCCAGTGAGAGGACTGTGAGGCCTGTCGCATCGCCATCGTCATGGTCTCCAGAGGGTGGCGTGCTCATCATTGCCTCCTACGCTGGCTCTTCTCCCTTCTCCTTCACTCTACTTCCTGGGGTCACCTCCTAATGACGCTACTCCTGCCCAAATCCCTGGAATCCAAACAAAGCAGATGCCACTGAAGCCAGCAGAGGCCTGATGGAAAGGGCTTGGGAGGGATGCTGGTGAGGTTGGCTGGAGACACATTGCAGACAGATGAATGAGTTCGGGTTCAATCCTCAGCGTCGTAGGAAGAGCTGGGGAGCGGGATGATGTCTGATACTCCTTCTCCAAGGATCCACTGGCAGTCACTCGGACAATGGCTTGTCGAGCGGGGAGACAGTTGCAGGGGACCAATCACAGCGGCACTTCTCCTTTTCATAATTCACCATCCGAGGTCAAGGTCTCCTCTGGGGATGGAGTGAGATGTTCAGAAAGCTCAGCAAGAGGCAGTTTTCTCCCTGTGAGTCTTGGGGACCTCTTGTTATGCTGTAGACTCTCTTAGTTAACGCCCAATTGCTGAGTAGTTCTCATTACCTCTCTTCACCGACAGTGAGCAGCTGACAAGCTTGTCTTATACAACAAGACCCCCCATTAATGTGGCTTAGGATCGGAGCGAGAGGGGGGCACCCACCCCGGTGATGGAGCATTCTGGCGGCGTCGACAGGGATGGGGTGGGCTGACGGGACCGGGGAGTGAGGCAGAGGTGACCTTTTGGATCTGCTTCCCCCTTTGGTTCCCGTCACCCTTTCAGAAAGAAACCTAAGTGCAACCCCTTTGGAATTTGTGTATAATTTGCATTCGCGGTGACATGGGACACGTGGGACACATTTTTCACTGGAGACTGGAATTGAATTGCAATCACATAGGAAATGGTCTGATCCAGAGTCTAAATCCAGAAGAGAATAGAAAGGTGATGACGATGTGCCTGTCGATGGAGTGCCAGGCACACAGTGGGCACTCAGTAAATCCAACCATCTGTCCTTCTCTTCCTCTGTTCTTTCCTTCCTTCTTTCTTTCCTTTCTGCGCCCCCCTGCTCACCTTCAAATTTTATTTCTGATGCTTCAATCACCTCTATGATAGACCCGTTAAATGGTATCCAGCCTCACTTACAATACTGCCAGTGACAGGGAAGTCACTCCTTCTCATTCCATCCCAGCTGGGCTCTGACAACGAGAAAACTCAGTTTTTAGATGCTGAGGGGCTATTTATCTCTCTGTATCTCCCACCTACGGGGTCTAATTATGCTTCCCAGTAGAGTCACAAAATGCATCTTGTTTCTCTTTCATTAGTGCTGCTCAGACATATGAAGACAGTGCTTATATCCCTGACAAGTCTTTTTTTGGAGGGAGGCAGACAGTTCTTCAGCCTTTCTGTCTGGTCTTCTACAAACAAATGACAATAGTCTTTATCTGTTTTGAAATGGTGGCCTTGACTCCTGAGGTAAGACCGCACACTGGAGGCCAGACATGGAATATAACTTCTTCTTCTTCTTCTTTTTTTTCCTGGGCACTATACCTCTATAGATGCAACCCAAGATAACATAAGTCTTTAAAATTTTTTTATGTTTAGTTTTTTTGGTGGTAGTTGCATTACCATGCTAGCTCATGTTTAGCTCAGCATCGACTAAGATCCTTAAATCAGGAGCTGAAAAGTCAAATACTGTCAGAGGCCAAGCAGGTAAAACAAATGAGCAAAGCATTCTGGGTGAGGCTTGTGGTGACCTGAAGCGTTCGTGCCTCTTTCATAATGGGCAGCAGCTCTTAGCTGCAGCTGACTGTTGCCATGTAGGGTGTAGGCTTGGTGTCAAAAATTAGGAACTTTCACATACAAAAAATCCAGACTTGGAACTTCTTTAAAAGGAAAAAAACACCCCAAAGATTTGGCAACTTTGTGCTCATATTCCAACACAACTAGGGCTGAGCTGTGGCTGCCAGAGGCTCTTGGGCAATCCTACCAAAGCAGCCCAGAGGATGCTGGACCCTTTGTGTGTGACCACGCTGACTTCATCTGTCAAATGAGGTGGATCAAACAGTGCCCAGGCTCCTGGTGCAGCAGAGTTCAGAAGCTCAGTTTCCTGATGTCATTTATGGAAGTGATAGCAAAGGGAGAGGCCCCATCTGGGATGTTCTCGAGTCTTAGCATCTTTCACTTTATTATGAGAACTTCTGCAGGCTCATTACTTTAGGATCTCTGGTGGGGAATAGAAGGGAAGACATGATAAACATTTAAAATATCTGTTATAGAGTTGGGGAGAGATGAGGATTAGGATGAGACATAAAACAGGAAAGGAGGAAGTAGTAGAGGTGGGGTGGGGGCACTATTTAGAGAGGGAGTTCAGAGAAGGCTGCTTTGACAAGGTGACTTTGACTAGACACCTGAATGAAGGGAGCAAATAAGCCATGAAGATGGGATGGCAGGGGGGTGGAGGAGAGAAGAGAATGTTCAGGCAGCAGGTGCAAAGACCCTGGGGTCAGAGTGCTCTTGGCGTGTTTAACAGTGAGGGACCTGTTACTGCGGAGTACGGTGAGGGCTGAGCAGTGCTGGAGGATGAGGTGGAAGGAGAGAGTGGGGGCAATGTCCTGTAGGGTTGTATGGGCCATGGTGATGATCTGGATTGTCAGTGTGATCCCAATATTCCATGAATATTCACGAGCTCCTATGTGCCAGGCCCTGTGCAAGGTGTTAGAGACACACCAGTGAGCGAAATGGACAAAATCCTTGCCCTCATGGGGCTTAGATTCTAGTGTAGGGAACACGCACGCGTGTGTGTGTGCCATATAAAATAAACAGGGAGTGTATGCAGTATAGACACAGAGAAAAATAAAGCAGGGAGAGGAGACTGATGTGATTTGGGGCCAGCATTTCTGCCTCTCTGAAGCTCAGTGTAGTTATTTTTAAATAACCCCAACAAGAGCTTCCTGTTGCCATCAGGTCTACCCAGCTCTGAAGACCTGTGTTCATTCTTCCAAGATCCAGCAGCCTCTGGATCAGGGCCCCTCCACCTCGGCACTGTTGACATCCGGGGCTGGATCATTCTCGATTGTGGGGGCTGCCCTGTGCGCTGCAGGAGGGTGAGCAGCGTCCCTGGTCTCACCCCCTCGACGCCAGGAGCACCTCCGCCCCCAGGCTGACAACCAGGAATGCCTCCGCCCACCACCAGGTGTTCAGCCGTTGCTGGGGAGCAACCCCCCCAGTTGAGAAGCACTGCCTTGTAGGGAACTGTTGTTTCTGACTTTCAAGGTTCCGTGTAAAATCGGGTGAGTCTCAAGTGTTCCACAGGGTGGACAGTGTGTGCCCTGCTCCAGGCCCTCATGGGGAGTCTTTGGCCTGTCGAGAGGGTATGTGGAACGGGGACTCTAATTCACTGTGCCTGGGGTCTGCCCAGGGAGTGGGGGCCCATGAAGGTACCACAACGCCATCAGGGCATGAATAAGAAAACCACGACGCGGTGACAACCCCTGCCCCATCCTGGGAATGTGGCCTCCTACAATGTTTATCCTGGAGACTTCCAAACATACACAATGCGGAGTGAGCATTACCCAGCTCCAACAGCCATCCGCGTAGGGCCAGGCTTGTTTTGTCCTCATCCCCCTCTCCCTCGCCTCCAAAGGCTTCCCCTCCCAAGTTATTTTGGAGTTAATCCCAGAATTATATCCTTTAATTTATAAAGCTTTCAGTATGGATCTCTAAAAGGTAAGGACAATTAAGAACGTAGCCACAATACCATGATTGCAGCTAGGGAATTAATAGTTCTTATATCATCCAACATCCTGTCAGTGTCCGGGGGCTGTAATTGCTTCCTCTTCCTTCATCATCCTCCCACGTTCAATCTGGGAGTCCCGTCATCCTATCAACTCCAGACCCACCCTGATTCTGTCCATTCAGCGGCCTCTCTACAACCTCCAAGCCAGGCCCGTCCAGGGGGATCCCCGACCTCTGTCCACTTCTCGAGCTCACCTGCCCCCTCCCCCCTGCCTCCCCTACTCCCCGCCAGCCGCCAGCCGTGCTGGCCTCCCTGCTGGTCCCCAAACATGCCCCATGCTGTCTCTCCTCGGGGCCTCACGTTGGCCCTCACATCCTCCCCAGTGCTGGAATTCTCTTCAACCAGGACCCCATCCCCAATCTATCTAGGTCTCCGGAGTGTGTCGCTGTCTCAGGGAGACTCTCCTTGTTCACTCTGTATCCACTGTGTCTGAGACAGTCCGTATTAAATCCTCCATGAGTATTTGCTGAGTGAGTGGATTTACTGGGTGGATTCCTTTTTTTTTTTTTTTAAAGATTTTATTTATTTATTCATGAGAGACACAGAGAGAGGCAGAGACACAGGCAGAGGGAGAAGCAGGCTCCATGTGGGGAGCCCAATGCAGAACTTGATCCCAGGAACCCTGGGATCACGCCCTGAGCTGGAGGCAGACGCTCAACCACTGAGCCACCCAGGTGTCCCATGGGTAGATTCTTCTGCCCCAGGTAGACAGTGGCTGTATAGACATGCTACCAAACAGACAAGTACCCCCCTCTCCCTGCCCCAATATTGGGTAATTGAAGCAAAGAATCAGCCAGGTCTGGAAAACAGCCTTCCTGGGTGGTTATAAGGACAGGCAAGGGTGTCCTCTTGGGTTTGGAGGCCTCATCTCCCAAAGGGAGGCTGGAGAAGCACTGGAGAGGTTGTGGCTCCTCTTACCACCTCATCTCCTGTCTTGAAAACGTCTCCAGCCTCCCAGGGGACCCTGGGCTGATGAATTCTGGCCACTCCTTGGGGACAGCCCACCCCAGTGTCTACTCCTGGACCAGAGAGAGGAGGGCAAAAGCTGTGGAGAGAATTCTTTTTTCCAAAGGTGCATTAGCTGTGGCCAAGACCCAACACGGCCCCAACCCCCACCCCAACCTGGCCCCAGCTTGGGAACCTGTGCTCCAGGGGTTAATGGTGTGTTGCATTAGCTAGCACCAGAATCTCCCATGAAATCCCCCCAAAAAGCAGTGGCCGGAACTCTCCCCTTAGACACAGGCTCAGGGGATCCACACAGGGGTCTCTGCTTTGAGCGGGCACCCTGGAGGCAGCTGAGCTGAGTGGTCCCCTGACCCCACAGTGAGGAACAACAGGCCAGAGCCAGTTCAGAGCTACAGTCCCGTCTCTGTTGAACGCTGCTTCCCAGCAAACACAGGAGACTAATTATGCAGTGCTGTTGAGACCTTCCAGAAGTGCTCTGTTGCCTTGTTAATCGAAGCTCCACAAAACCAGGGCTGGAGGTTGGAATAAAAATAGCTTTGTGCAGGTTAAAAGGTAGAATGAACGTGGGCATCAGGAATTTATTTCTCAAGGTTGGGTGTGTGTGTGTGGGGGGGTGGTCAGAGACGTGAATGTTTGTGTCCTAGTATTTGTGTGGGTCATTTGGAGCAGCTAAGCCATGTCAGCACGTGCAAACTGGAACAATGAGATATATTAATAACATAATGTATGAGTTTCTCGGGGCTGCCGTAACAAATGACCAGTAATGAGTGGCTTAAAACAACAGAAATTTATTCCGTCACAGCTCTGCAGTTTGGGACCCTGAAATAAGGGGTCGGTAGGGCCCTGTTTCCTCTGAAGTCGCTTGGGGAGACCCTGTTCATGCCTTTTGCTTGGTTACGAGTGTCAACAGGGCAGCCTTATGGACCTTACAGGCTGAGGCTGTGCCTGGTGCATTTAGGTAGTGAGACACATGCTCAGGCTCATCCCTTGTAAAGATGGGCAGAGTCGGGGTCCCTGGGTGGCTCAGTGGTTGAGCATCTATCTGCCTTTGGCCCAGGGCGTGATCCTGGGGTCCTGGGATGGAGTCCTACATTGGGGTCCCTGCAGGGAGCCTGCTTCTTCCTCTGCCTGTGTCTCTGCCTCTTTCTGTGTGTCTCTCATGAATAAATAAATAAAATCTTTAAAAAAAAAGGGAGGGGGGCAAAATCACCTGTGATGACCACCCACAGTTGCAGCCATGTTGACTCTGGTCCCAAGATCTTGGAGTCTCAAAAATGAAGGCAGATATTTCAATGTCAGTGTCTTAGGAGGTTTTGCTGACTGCACGACAGCCCTCCCATCTGGGGAATGAAAGTTGTGTTCCGGACTAAACGAGAGAGAGAGAGAGAGAGAGAGAGAGAGAGAGAGAGAGAGGCTTTTCCAAAGGCTATACGTTTCCAAATTAAATCATTTCCTGGATTTTCCTCCACCAGGCCGTGCCCTTCCCCGCAGAAGAGCCTATGAGAAGACTGGTGGGAGGTGTGTGTGGTGGGGAAAATGAGGGCACATCCGAACCCTCCAGCTACGTGGCCTTGTGTGATCTAACCCTTGTCTAATTCTGTTACCCTCTATTTATTGCTGAACAGATTCATTCAACGTTGGCTCAGGAAATATTCGAGCTTCTGCTCTAAGCCACCTGCTAGACAGCCACGTGGGGGCTGAGGCTACCACAGTGAACAGAACAGACCAAATCTCTGTACTTACGGAGGAGACTTCACTCTACGGAGGAGCAGACGAGGAACCAAGGAATGAATGAGCCCCTTCTGTCGGCTTCCATCGTGTCCTAAGGAGCTGATATTCCAACAGGCCATGACCATGGGCCCCATGCCTTCCAGACCTGAGAGGGGAGAAGAGATGTGTGAGTCTCCTGCACACGCACCTGGCTGTGGGGAGGGCTGTGTGCCGGCCACATCCCACCCCGGGCAGGCCCGTCTGTGCAGAGGACAGCCTGTAGGCAGGGCCTCTCCCTTCCAAGCCACCTTTTCTTGAAGCACCTAGCTGCAAATTGGGAGCAGGGCCTCAAGGATGAACGTTTTCTGCTCTCTCTAATTTCACTATCGATCCTATTTTCATACCAGAACTGGGTGTGATTAATAAAATCCCAGCCGTGCAGTAGACCGCAGGCAGGGAGAAGGATGGGGAGACACCAAAGTGCACCTCAATTCAGCGTGCACCTCCCAGGGCCGAGCTGAGGGGGAGGTTAGTGAGGCCCTTGTCTGGGGTACAACATTTAAGGAGGTGCCCCAAAACATACCAATTAAGATAAATACGGTCTTAGCTCAGTATTTTATTTTTGTTTTTATTTTTTTTAGCACAGTATTTTAACAGATCAAAATGAATGCAGAAAAATCTCTGATGAACAAAATATCAGACTTTTAAGTGAGATCATAGAGGCAAAGCTCCTAGCTCCAGGCCTCACACATAGTAGGTACTCAGGAAATCCAACACAAGAATGGCAAAGTAGTAATAATACCATGTATGTCTAGTGTTTTTTATTTTTATTTTTATTTTTTCCAGTGTTTTTTTTTTAAGGACTCCACATGTATATGCTCATTTCATCTTCACGACAATACCTGTGAGGTGGCTTTTATACCCCCATTTCATAGATGGGGAAAATGAAGGCATGCAGACGGGAAAGGATTATTCACATTTTTTTTTTAAAGATTTTATTCATTAATGAGAAACATACAGAGAGAGGCAAAAACATAGGCAGAGTCCTGCAGGGAGCCAATGCAGAACTCCATCCCAGACCCCGGGATCACGTCCACCCAGGTGCCCCGGATTATTCACATTCTTGCAGTAAGTTAAGGGCTAGAACCTTCACAGTACAGGGAATTCGGGCTTTAATGTATTTTTTGGGGGACACAATCTACCCCATGGCACATGTATTTTCCTTGGAGAAGAATCAGAATTGAAACCTGGATAATCTGGTGCCAGCATCCATATGAATAACCATTTATACCACTGACGCTCACCATGGAAGCAAAGGGACCCTAAAGTGTTCACTCTTTCTCTGAGTCCTGTTTTTGGACCAATCTGAACAGAATAAGGCCAATGGGGATATTTCCCAGTGCTTGAGAATAAATACAATTAAATAGTAGAAGGCATCTCTCTGGGACCCAAGAGCTCTGGAATACCCGTTAAAAGTGGAAGGAAGATAACCAGCTCCTGTTGGATTTGACATCAGCCTAATCGATGACACTATTGATTTGATTCATTGTGAGTCCCATGGCAGCGGCCACCAGAGAGGACGATACTCTCAGCAAGGAGGAGGAGGGGGCAAGGCACGAGGGCATGAGCAACTTAACCCCTCTCAGCTGCAGGTCCTGGGGAGAAGTGACCGCCTCTCTTCCAGGACATAGCCCGCAGGTGGCAGGTCCTCAGCGACAGGATAGAAGAAAGAGGTGTCAGGGCTGACACGTCTCTGCATTAAGAACCAGAGCAGAATTTGGATTGAAAAATTCTGTTTTGGCCTCTTGGAAAGGCAGGGTGATAGGCACAGCCAGCAGCTTGGACGCAATGTCCCCATCTGTCAGAGCTCCTTGCTTAGCAACTTCACGGGACCCACCAGCTGGTTATTATTTAATGTGATGCAATTTCTTCACCTGCTTGCTTGTCCACCGCCCAGGCCCACAAGCTCCTGAAGCACTGGTGATCTGGAACACGCATGTCTTCCCAGGTCTGGACGGCAGTGTGGGAGCGTTTACACCTTGACCATGGGCCGCCCCTACAATTAAGGCTCCAACCCCTTAAATGTCCCATCCGTTGCTCTCTGTGAATGTGAATAATCAGGGGCGCCTGGGTGGCTCAGTGGTTGAGCATCTTCCTTCAGTTCAGGGCATTGATCTTGGGGTCCCGGGATCGAGTCCCACGTTGGGCTCCTTGCAGGGAGCCTGCTTCTCCCTCTGCCTGTGTCTCTGCCTCTCTCTCTGTGTCCCTCATTAATGAATAAATAAAATCTTAAAAAAAAAAAAGAGAGAATGTGAATGATCCTTCCACTGCTACAGAACCGAGCTCCTTGGAGATGGACACCACCCTCTTGTCTTTCGGGGGCCGCTTTGCCTCTGGCTTAGGGCCAGGCACATAATTGGTGCTTGGGAAATACCCAAGTCAAGTGGCTTGAAAAGGCCACCGGAGGAGGATTTGCACCATGGAGATCGGCAACCTGGAAGCTAGATGTCTCATTTGGCTCTTACTCTGAAGAAATCATTTCGACTCAGTTCTGTTACGCTGATTCTGTTGCTACCTTGCATCAGACCCCAGGGATCCGAGGTAGAAAAGTCATAGTTTCTTGCCCTGCAGAGGTCTGGGCGTGGGGTTCACGAGAGGGCCTGGGGACCCGTGACCCATACAGTGTGGACAGTGGCCCGAGGACATGCTTGGGGACACAGGTAACAAAATGCTGGGTCAGACTCTCTGCCCATTTGCTGATTGTAACCACCCAGGGTGCACTCTCTGTTTAAGCATTGTGGTGTCAGCTAGAAGTGGACACACATCAGGCCCCGGAGGGCACGGACACCCAGCCCGATCTTGCTGAGCTGGGGGACCCTGGACAGCTTACTTGTCTGCGCCCCTTGCTCAGGTGGGAGGATAGAAATAAAAATAAATAAATAAAACTTACCCACAGGTGGTTTTAGAAGGATCACTAAAGAACAGATGTAAGGGGGATCCCTGGGTGGTGCAGCGGTTTAGCGCCTGTCTTTGGCCCAGGGCGTGATCCTGGAGACCCAGGATCGAATCCCACGTTGGGCTCCCGGTGCATGGAGCCTGCTTCTCCCTCTGCCTGTATCTCTGCCTCTCTCTCTCTCTCTCTCTCTGTGTGTGACTATCATTAAAAAAAAAAAAAAAAAGAACAGATGTAGGGATCCTTGGGGGTGGGGCTCAGTGGTTGAGCATCTGCCTCCGGCTCAGGTCATGATCCCGGGGTCCTGGGATCGAGTCCTGCATCAGGCTCCCGGCATGGAGCCTGCTTCTCCCTCTGCCTGTGTCTCTGCCTCTCTCTGTGTCTCTCATGAATAAATAAATAAAATCTTTAAAAAAAAAAAAGAACAGATGTAAACACAGTAGATGCTCAATAAAGTACTCAGTGAGTTAAAATGTGATTGTCTGATGTGTTGGAAGAAGAATATTTTTCCCCTCAAATGCAACATATTCCATTCTCACGTTCTCTGTCTCTCTCCCTCCCTCTCCCCACCCTGATGTCCTCCCAGCATCACGGCATGCAGGGGCCCCAGTCCCCGCCCTCCTTCAGCTGTTTCTAGTCTGGGTCCTGGGTGCTGGGAGGTGGCACGTTCCCCTGGGTCCCACCAGCCTTGCTCCCTCTCCTGCACCGTCTGAATGGCAGGCGGAAGGGACGCTCTAATGTGCAAATGTGAATGTGCGGCTCCTCAGTTATGCAGGCTTCCCCTGGGCCCCAGGATCACGTCCAAAGTCCCGAGAGCATCCATGGCCCTCCCCAAGCTGACCTCCTCACCACCTTCCCTTCCTGCCTTGACACAGGCCTCGCCGAACTACACACAGGTTAAACTGTGCGATCCACCCCCTCCTGCCATACCCAGGCCTTGGCAGGGCCCATCCTCCGTGTGAACAATCCAGCTCCCCACCTTGCTTGGTGTTCTAGTCTCGGGGGGCACTGACCCTCCCTCTAGAAGGCTCCCTCCCCTACGAGCCTGGGCTCCTTGTTGTATGCTACAGAACTCCCCCCCCAACACACACACCTTGGCACGGTTAGTAACCCCATCTGTGGGTGCCACAGCTCTGACACTTTTGCACTAGAAACTGTGGCTTTTGGAGAGTCACAGAGTAGTTTGGGGAATACAAAGACAGAGCCACACACATACACACATACACCTATATACACCCATACATATATGTACACACAAGCACAACTCACACACACACACACACACATACACAGACACACACGCATACATATGAGATAGCAGGTCTCGTGCAAGGCATGATGGAGACAGTGAAAGGAGTCTGTAAGTCAGGGAAGACTTCATGTAGGTAGTAGAACCAAGGCAAAGCACCAAGTGAAATTCGCCATCAAGCGATGTCTTACCTGAACAGCTTTCAAAGACCTGCTGTCCCTTGGCGTCCATGAATCCGTGCCATAACCTTTTAATAAGTGGTGGATTTGTGTTCACTCTTGCTTGGATTGTTTTCTATTTTGGATGACCAAACGTCCTTGGGAAACCCCCCCCAGCCGCTCATTTGGTGCAGGACAGGGGCCACAGTGTCATGATCTACTGGAAAGAAGAAGCGTATCGTCCCACTTAAACATTCTATCGTTGGCTGAATTAGGTGAGAGGGTAGCTGTTCGAAGGATAGCAGGGGCTTCCAGAATTGGAGAAACAAGTGTTGACATAGGCAGGAACCAAGGATGATTCCGAGGCCAGAGGGAAGCTGCCACGGCCAGAGTCATGTGTGGGGGCACGAGATGCTCCTGCCGTGCACCAAGCCTGGCCTTTGTCTTCAGGCGTGACAATGGGATCCCTTGGCTGTGGCTGGACCTGCACCTCGCCCCGGCATTCTGTTGTGGATTGGAATTCACACATGAAGGGGAATTCTTCTCAAGAGGCTCTCGTAAATCACAGGAAGATGGGTGGGCTTGGGAAAAAAAAAGTCAGAGGCCAGTGTCTGGTAAGGTGCTGCCTTCCCAGAGCCTTCCCGAGGGGCTGTAGGCACGTCCCGGGTCTCCTTGGTGTTTGCAGTGGTCTGTCTCCTGCTTAGAAATGGGGAGTGGACAGCAGGGCAAGTCTCAGAGCACCCTAGACCAGGAAGACAAAAAAAACCTCTTTATAGCCGAGTTCTTTTCCTACCTTATATAAACCAACTCCTAAGATTTGGTCTTGGCGATTTCTCGCTAGGGCTGAGTCGGGCATATTGACCTCTTGTTTGGTCCTTAGTAAACAGATCATCACCACAAAGAAAGAACTCATGACGGTGCAGCTTGCCATTCACCTCCTCCTGTCCTCTCTGGCCGCCCCATCCCGCACTCTGGCCCAAGGGCCACACGAGCCATGGTCCATGAGTGTCCGAGGACCTGGATCGAATCCTAGCTCCACCACTGCAAAGCTGTGAGAATTTGGGTGATTCACTTAAGCTGTCGGAGCCTCTGTCTACCCACTGGTAAAACACTGTCTACTTTACAGGGTCGTGGTTAGGATGAAATAAAACAATGAGCCAGTGAACGGTGGGACACAGAGCAGAGGCTTAATAAATGGCAATTATTGTGATTATTGATAAATGCTTGTTGCAATCCCAAACCAACTGCTTGGTGTAGTAGAGTGAATACAGACTTTGCAATCAGATGGACCTGAGTTAGAGTCCAGGTTCTACAATTTGTTAGTTAGGTGAGTCAACATCTCCAGGCCTCAGCTTCTTGGTCTGTGAAATGGGTAGGATAATTTCTAGCTGCAGGACAGATACGACTCTCCTCCCCTTCTCATCTGCTCTGGGGGAACACCGGTTGCCATACTGTGAAGAAGGCACAGGCATCCTATGCAGAGCCTCCCTGCAGAGGTGAGGAAATGAGTTCGCTAGAGAGCAGTCGGTGAGGTCTCCAGTCCTGCCAACAAGCACGTGATTCACCTGGGAAGCACATGGTTTCCTGGTGGAGCCTTCAGGTGGTTACAGCTCCGGCTGACATCTTGAACTGAAACCTTACAAGACACTCTGAGCCTGAACCACCCCGCTAAGCGACTCCCAGATCCCTGACCCACAGAGACTGTAAGATAATGAATATTTGTTCAAGCTGTGAGATTTGGAGGGTACTTTGTTATGCAGCAATAGATAACTAACACATCAGCCGATTGACTTCTGCTTCCTTCTTATTGGTTGGCCTGTGTCACATGGTCATCCTATCCTCAAGGGAGGCTGGGAAATGTAGTTTTAAACCAGGCAGGTGGCCAATGTGAACCAAGCAAGGGCTCTGTTTAGCAAGGAAGAAAGGGAGATTGGATATGGCATCAAGTTATTTCTTTCCTGCTGTTTTGTTGTATTTCTTATAACCTAAAGTGACAAGGAGTTGAAAATGGGTGATGGATGACATCTCCCTTTTCCTTTCCTCTTTTTTTTTTTTCCTTTTTCTTTACTAGTTTGGAGTAGAGAGGCAGCGATTCGGCTTCCGTGAGATGGGAATGTTATGGCTTCATTTGCACTATTTCAAATAAATTTTGGGGACAAGATAAGTATGTAGAAGTCTTATCTCCCTGTAAATAAGTCAGTTGCAAAGACATCTGTATCATCCATCAACCATTTAATTTCTTAAGAGGATGTTAATTTAAGAACCTTTCTACTGGCCAATTGTATGGCTATGTACAGATTTGGAAGGATTTATAGTCTCTTAATTTTTCTAACTGGCACATTCTCTTTCGTTCCTTTTCAAGAGGAGAAGACTAAGATGCCATCATAATATTTCATGTCATCTCCTTGAATATCTGCCACAAGAACATTTTACTTATTTTTCCTAATTAAATAGGGGAGTGCAACCCAGTTTTTATGTTCTCATAAAACACATTAATCACACCAAAAGCCTTTTTGTACTGCTTTCCAGTGGGAAGGAAGCTAACATTTGCTGAAGACCTACTGTGTGCCAGGCACTTACATATATATATATATATATATATATATATATATATATATATATATATATAAAATCAGCTTTATACACAGCACAATACGCCTATGATAGGGGTCACTATTTTTATGTCTATTTTGTGGATGGAATTCATAGAATTTCTTGCCCAGGGAAAAGTTGAGGTTTGAATCCAGTGCTCTGGTTTCAAAGTCCTTCCATGGCACTAAATTATCACTTACCTTTGCTTCCTGCCGCCCATTTATGGATAAATTGATCCTTCATGACTAACATTTAACTTCCTTCTATTTGTTGGTTTCTTGACCCAGTTAAAAGAAAATTTAAAGCCAAAACTTTTAGGCACTTGCATAGTACCTAATTGTATTTTTAATATTTGATGTGCTCAGAAACGTATGAAGAATTAGTGCTAATTCTGAGCTGATTATCACATTCTGGCATATTTTCTGGTATGTGATCTGCGGCCTTGGGGACATTCTTGAACTTTTCCCTCTAATTATCACTGGGTGGATGTGAATGATGCTGTTATCCAAGGATCCTGTCAGAACTTCATTTTTTTGTCATTAAATAAAAAAAGATTTAGGAGAAGATGGATCCGACTTTTCTGAAGATGTTGGCTGAATGTCTGATTGGTGGTATTCTGTTGTCTGTGATGGGTTTCCACTGTATTCCATCAAGAAGCCAACCTGTGCCCACATTGTATTTGGGTGGCAGGGTCATCTTTAGGCAAGATTTTATTTTTCTGTTTTTTCTTTAAGTTAAAAATTGTTGGGGAAATTGTTTTAGATTCACATTCAGTTTTAAGAAATAATTCAGAGAGATCCCTTGTATCTTCTACCCAGTTTCCCTCAATAGCAACATCCTGCAAAACTAGGACAATATCACGACCAGGATATTGGCACTGATTGAGTCCAGATACAGAATAGTTCCATCACCACAAAGTTTCTTCCTGTTTTCCTTTTATGGCCATACCCAGTTAAGGGATTTTTGATTGCAAAGAATGAAGTCAACCCAGGAGAGCTTAAGAAAAAAATCTCTTGGAAGAAGTAGCTAATATCTGCTGTTGTCTGCCCATCACTTCCTGTTCCATTTCTTCTTTTTCAACTGGGTGAGTCTGATGCAGCTATCAGTCACGAACCCTGTTCCCTTGGCCTTGGAGACAAGGTCAAGTGACCCAAACCCATCCAATCACAATAATCCATGCCCCTGCTGACTGGGATTGGTGGTGGGCTAACACCTCTTTGGTTTTGGCCTAGAGACGTTCCCTGGGACTTTCTGATGGGGAGCTGGAGAAGGGGTTTGCCTCTGGGATCCCAGAGCTAAAATGATGGGGAGTCGCTGCTTGCAGCCTATTTCTTACTATGTAGAAAAAGCCTGTCTGTAGGAAAAGGGCATGAAACCCCCACACAAATACGGATATTGGAAAGGTGGCAGATGAGCAAGTGATGGACATTGTGACATTGTTTCCTCTCTGGGCCCAGTATGCCTGAGGTCACCTCCTTCTCTGTACTTACTGGTATGTAAATCAGTAACATGTATATGTTAAGTTGGTTTGATTTCTGTCACTTTCCACCCAGAGAACGTCATGAATGCTGGAAGATCCCAGGAAGTCCTTGGATCCAAGAGCCACGAAGCTATTTGAGGGTCTGGAACCAGGAATTGAAGGCACGAGGACCCAGCAGGATGCTCTTCCTGGTTGTGTCCTGCTTCTTCCAATGTACTGGTCTCTTTCCTTTCTCAGCAGCCTGACTTTTTCATTTCCTCCTGCTCATGGCCAGCAGAAGATGGCCACTCCCTCAGCCTCTGCCAAGTGGATGTCTCCTAGCCCAGATTCCATGTTCCTGGGGAGAGAATCCACCTGGCCCAGCTACAGCCTGATGTCCAGCCCTGATGTATAGTTACAGATGCGGGGTCAGGGCCATGTGCTGCCAGTGGTCCACCTTAGATGGCTGATGGGGATCAGTATGAAATTTGCTCTAGAGGGATGCCATATTGGCCACCCACATTAACATCCCAAGGGGAATCTGAAAATATTTATTTTGAGCACCATCCCCAGAGATTCTAATTTGATCGATTTGGGGTGGGGTCCAGGAATTGGAACTTCTGAGATGATACCAATAGGAGGCCAAGGTAGAGAGGCAAGGGGTAGTGGAGAAGTTTTAAAAGGGATCCAACAATACATCTGGAGCTCACCTGAACCACCTGATAAAGCAATGCGGAGCCCGAGTGCACTCTTCTGGTTCAATTTATCTTATTTTTTCGGTTCACAGGATGAACACAGATAACCACGATTACAGATGGCCAACTGGTACTCCTGCGTCTTCTAAACTCCTTCTCCACAGCTTGTTTTAGCTGACTTGTGGGATTTATGTAATTCTGGTGTTTCATTGATTACTGATGCTGGAACCAACATTCTGGGTAATAGCTGTGTCACCCAGGACCTTCCTGGGACTCGTGGAATGATGGGAGGGCTGAGAGTTCCAAGAGCTCATAAGAAAAAAAAATATCATTAGACCAGACTTCCAGGCACAAATACCCATGCAATGAAAACAAAGGTTGTCTCCTTTCTGATGAAGCCCCTGCTGGTTGTCATGGGATATTGGTTGTTATGGTGATGGAGTGTGGACTGAACCAGGAAGGGACTGCGATGAGAGGTTTTCAGAAATTTACATGTACCATGTCCGAATTCAGTTCCCCGAGTTAGGCATGACCCAGCCATAGCTGGGGCCTATGGTGTTTACTTATTTGGTGTCTTCTAAGACAGAGGAAGGACTGAAGCTCTCTTGTTCATTGTTTCCACTTGTTTATTGCTGCATAACAACTACCCCAAACCTAGTGCAGTAACAGAGCAACCACTTTACGGTGCTAACATATTGCAGGCCAGAAGTTCAGGGGATGGCTCATCTCTCCACCGTGATGTCTGTGGCCCTCATCTGTGTGACTCAGATGGCTGGGATGTCTTGTTTGAAGCTATGTGTGTGGAGTGGCATATGTCTGAGGCTGCATGTGATAGATAGGCCACAGATGGGGCTTGAATGTCCATGGGGTGTCTTCAACATGCATCTGGAGCCTGGCTGGCTAGAACAGCTGGGGTCTGGCCACCACTGCCTTCTCTCCACACAGCCTCACCACTTGGCTAGCTTGAGCTTCATCACAACATGGCAGGCTCAGTACACTTAGACTTGTTACATGGCAGCTGGCTCCCTCCGGATCAGTCATTCCAAAACCCAGGAAGTGAAAGCTTCCAGTCTCTTAAAATCTGGGACAATATCACTTCCATAATTTATTGGTCAAGCCGCCACAGAACGCACCCAAAGATTGGGGCAGAGAGCTCCCGTCTCTTGAAGAGAATAGCGTGAAGGATTTTGTAGCCCCTTGAAACCTATCTTTAGCACTTAGGAAAGGACTTTTATAAAAACACTCATGTGTTTTTGTTGAATGAATGATTCATGAGGTCAACAAACGCCCCATATACTGTGAGTTGGATTGGTCTTTATCTTAATAATTAATTGTCTTAATTAATTTGTCTTAATCCTCAAGGGGACCACAGTCCCTGAGGGAGTGGGGGAGGTCTTGTGCCACAGAAGACGGAAATGCTTTGGGGTCATATTGATCATGGGTCTGATACTTATATGTTGTGTAGCTTTGTGCCAATTACTTCTCCCCTCAGAGCCCCGGTTTCTTCAAAATGAAATGAAGGTAATAATGTCTACCTCTCAGCATTGTGTGGATTAAATAAGATAATATATAGAGAGCACCAAGTGTCTGGACTCTCCAATGGGTCGAACACATCACAGTTACTGCTAATCTGCCAGCTGTTTCACATCAAGGCAAATTACTCAACTTCTCTGA
This sequence comes from Canis aureus, assembly GCF_053574225.1. Taxonomy (NCBI): domain Eukaryota; kingdom Metazoa; phylum Chordata; class Mammalia; order Carnivora; family Canidae; genus Canis; species Canis aureus. Next base: position 44,853,041 of record NC_135618.1, read on the forward strand.
GCCTCTGCTTCCTCATCTGCCAAGTGGGTGTAGTGGGTAGGGTTGCTGTGAGGATGAGGTGGGATGGAATTTGCAGTGCTCTCAGCCAGCCACGTTTCTCTTTCTCAGTGTTCCTTCAGCTCCTCTTCACTTCCTTAACTTGTTTTAAATGGTCACCAACCTAAAGTGGAACTGGCTATAAAGAATAAAAGATGGAAACTTCTTTTTCTTAAAATGGAGACTGGTTCAATGGTCGTGTCCTTGTTGCTGTTGACTCATGTGACACCGACTGGTAACTGACAGGTCATTTGGAGATTGGCCAAGAGGCACCTCTCTACTATGGATACAATAGGCAGTGTTGGGTCCTGGTAAGTCCTTAAAAATGGTAAGGTTTCCCTCCTTCTCTATTTTACTCCTGTCTTCTCCTTTCTCCCTGCATCCTTCCATCCCTCCATCCTTCCTCTCTTCCCTCCATCCTTTCATTCCTCCATCCCTCCTTGTATCCCCTCCATCCCTCCCTGCATTCCTCATCCCTTACTCTCTCCATCCCTTCATCTCCCCCTGTATCCTTCCATTCCTCCATCCCTCTCTGCATCCCCCATCCATTCCCCCCTCCATCCCTTCCTGCACCCCCTCCACCTCTCCCTCTTCCCCTCCCTCCCCCATCTTTCCATCTCTCTCCCTTCCTTCTCATCCATCCAACAAAAGCATCTCGTCACCTACCCTGGACATTCTGAATAAAGAACAGGGTCCAGAAATGACAAAGGTTGAGGTGTAAGGAGCAGGACAGGTGGAGGGATGGGGACACTTCCTCATTTATTAGGTATGTGAGGACAAGGGTTTCCTTTTCCTTCCCAACAAGAAGTAACCCTTTCCTCACCAAAGACATCCATTATTGCTATAAATTGATAACTTCTTTAACAGAGATTAGTCCTTACCTGGGTGCTCAGGGAGACACACGTTCACTGGGTCCTTTTGGCTCTGAAGGGGAACCATTTTTTCCTTTAAAGAATCAAGTGGGGGTGTTTGCCTTTTCTCTGCTGTCCAGAGGAATGTGAAGCAGACTTTCTAGTCTGCTCCTGGCACTGAGGATATAACTGGGTTTTATTCCCAATAAGGATATTTTAAGAAATTCTAAAAATCAGTAATGAAAACTGTTTCCCTTTCTCTTACGTTCTGCAGCAAAAACACTTTTTTTCTGGCCAACCAGACTACATGTGATTGAGTTTAGAATTTCTCTGCTGTCTGTGTCATAATCACTGTACTGTTGAAACAACACATCCTGTGTTTAATCGCAGCAGACACAGATCCAAAGGCTTAACACACAGGCAGAGGTGAGACTAAATGATCACCTTGCCCCGGGGAGCAAATGCATTAGTGCTCTGTGCCGAGTATGGAAATGGAGCCCCTGGGAATGGGGCGATTGCCAGAAGCAGGGCCTCCGAGCCCTAAGAAATGTCCACACCAGCCCTTTTGTGCTACTGTCCTTCCCCGGGTCCTCCCTGCCCAGAACACCTGAGGAGGCAACTTGCGGGATAGGGAGGGCCATGAGATTTCAGCTCCTTTAGCCTGTGGTTGCAACACGAGGGTCATGGTGTTCTGATAAACAGAAGGCACCAGGAGGGGCATTCACTTATGAATATACTACACTCGCCTGTGATACGCCAGGCACTGTGCTAGATTCCAGGGATGCATCTAATGGAAGATCAAACCTGATATGAGAGACCTGGAGGCAGAAGCTGAGTCTAAAAGTTGCCCCTGCTCATGCCCCACCCCAACCTCGTGAGCTTCTACTTACCTTCAAAACTTTGCTTGGCATCACTCCCCGCCCCTGACAAATTTCCCCTGACATTTATCTTGCATGGAAGATTGCTTCCATTCTTCCATCATTTTTCTGTGTCCCATCATGGGACTCTGAACCTTTCTCTCTGTCTCTGTCTCTCTGTCTGTCTCTGTTTCTCTGTCTCTCTCTCTCTCACACGCCGCACGGTTCACACTGTGCGGCATCTGTTTGCTTACGTGTCAATCTCCCCCACTAGGCTTCCATGGGCTTTCTGAGGACAAGGCTAGTCTCTTATTTATTTCTGTATCCCTATTTTTAAAACTTGGTTCCTGGGATGGAGCAGGCACTCAAAAATGTTTGTTAAAGGAATGAATAAAAGTATAATTTTGGATTTGTCCCATCCGTTTCTGGATTTTTCTGTCCTCAACTGCCCCAAATAAAACTTGTCGTGATAATCCCGAGGCCCCTGTAAAGCCCAACATCCTCTGAGTTTACAAAGTGCCAGCTTACTAGGTACTATTGTATCCTGGAGCCAATGGGGACGTGTTCCGTAGATCTCTGAGGATAGGAGGCATTGCACTTTGTGATGGAGGAAAAAAAAAAAGAAAAAGAAAAAAATGGCCCTTCAGGATGGCCTTGGCCTTATTGATGCCTCCTGGTGCATGTCCAGTGTCCATCTTGAGACACAAGGTTACGTCCCTGGTGGTGATGTCAGTGGCACGATGGCAGACATTGCTGGATTCTCTTCTCCTTCCTAGACACATGGAAAGACACTTTTCTGGACCCCTTGAAATTAGATGGGACCATGCTGTTTGTTGAGGCTGGAAATGACGTATGGAAACTTCTTGGCTGAAGTACTTTGGAGATGGAGGCTGCTTCTGTCTTTCCCAGCTGTAGCAAACGACAAGACCTCCTATCTCGATGGTGCAGCTTCAAAGCTGGTGGAGTCTCCAACGGCCTGAGTGACCATGTGGAGCAGAGTGCCCTGATGACCCAGTGCAACACATAGCCATGTGTTGGAAATACAATTTTGTTGTGTCACACCACTGAGGTCGGGGCTGTTTGTTACAGCAGCAAACCTGGCCTATCTGACTGAGAGAAGCATGAAGCTGTTTATTGGCTCTTGACTAATGGGCTTGAAAGCCCTGACCCTTGACAGTGGCATCCTCCATGCTATAGCTAGTGCATCTCTGAAACACCTTGATGACCTGCTCCACTCTCCATCAGCAAACTGCTAAGCCGAGGAAAGGGAGTATTTGATTATCTTGGGAGAGATGGACCAGGCAAGATCTTGGGGTGACTGTCATTGCAACAAGGAGTTTTGATCTGCCCCCTGTGAATCAGCTCATATATCCTGACCATGCTAGCCAGGTAACAGCTTTATTTCTAAGTGGCTGTGGAGTTGCTTATTTCTCCTTTCTGAACAAGGAGGGGCAGGCCACTTTTGTTAACAAACGAGTAAATCAGCTGGGTAGTAAATCAGTGTCCCAGAAAACAAGACCCAGAATTGGGAGTTTTAGGCCTGGGTTGAAGCTGGTACTCCAGAATGGGAGTCCAAACAGAATCCTTGTGGACCATGGAGAATCAGAAGTAGGGAAACAGGGATGCTGGGGTGGCTCAGCGGTTGAGCATCTGTCTTAGGCTCAGGGCATGATCCCGGGGTCCTGGGATCGAGTCCCACATTGGGGTTCCCTGCAGGGAGTCTGCTTCTCCCTCTGCCTGTGTCTCTGCCTCTCTCTCTGTGTCTCCCATGAATGAATAAAAAAAAAAAGAAGAAGAAGTAGGGAACCAGACTGGAGCCTCATGCCTCGAAGGTCATAGGACCAAGGAAGGCAGAGAAGACAGCAAGTCTGAGCTGGAGTCCCTGTTCAAATGACCCAAGTTCCGATCTCAGCTTCCCATTTTCCAGCTGTGTGACTTTAGGGACATTGCTTTAAGCCTCTGACCAGGGTTTCCTCAGGTGTCAAAGTGTTAGAATGATAAAACCGATGTGCTTGGACTGTTGTGGCTGTTACAGGGGGTGATGTCTTTGTGGCAGGTGGAAATCTACAGCTGCGCAGCGACCAAGCAGAAAAATACCCTTTTCTCTACCTCCGTTTCATCTTTGTCACGTATGCCTCATAATGGCAGAGCTTCTCCACTTTTCCAGCCCTGACTGATATGCTCATACTGACCTCATCCCACAGGAAATCATCTGGCTACTTCCAGATCCAAGCTGTGGTAGACCGGGGCTTGGAGGCAGCCCCAGGTTCCTCCCTGGGTACCTTTCATGCCGTGTTAGGTGGCATGAAAAATTGCCCCAAACTTATCAGCTTAAAAGAAACAACCTGAGCAGTTATTGCCTCATGGTTTCTGAGAGTCAGAAATCTGCACGTAGCTGAGCTGGCTGGTCCTGGCTCAGGGTCTCAGAGAAGCTGCCTTCCAGGTGTTGGGGGGTCACAGACACCTCAACCTCACCCACCTGGGTGGTGATTGAGGGCCTCAAGCCCTTGCTGGCTGTTGGCCAGAGGCAGTTCCCTGCACGCGGACCTCTGCAGAGGGCAGCTCTGACACGGCAGCTGGCTTCCATGAGCTCGAGGAGGAGAGAACCCAAGACAGAAGCCACAGTCTTTGGGTAACTGGACCTCAGATGTGGCATCTCATCGCCTCTGTCATGTTCTGTGCATTAGAAGCAGCTCAAGAATTCAAGCCAGACTCGAGGGGAGGGCTTACACAAGGGCTGTGGTCTCCAGGAGGCAACAATGACTGGGGGGTTGTTTTAGGACTGGCTTTCCTCCAAGCTGCATCTGGGGAACAAGATACAGGTGCCTTCTCTCAGGGTCCCCGACCCACCCTCTCTCTCTGGCTCTCTTCCCCTGGGACAGGGCCTGGGAACGGATTCAGGGCTCTCTCAGAGACACAGCAGCATGCAAGCCCCCCTGCTCCCTACCACCCTGGCGATCTCCAACTTCTTGAATGCAGGAAAACCCACTCCCATTGATTACACATTCCCCCAAGTCTATTTTTTTTTATCAATGGCATCATTTCTGTGATTCTCTCACATTCTCGTTTCTGCCACGAGATTCAAGAGCTTGACTCGAAATTCAAGAGCAAAGAATGGATTCTTCTCGCCATCCTGGGTTTCTGCTGTCACCTCCTTCCCTGGAAGCAGGGAGCCCAGAAAACCCGAGCATCCTGGGTCGGCAGGAATTTGGGGAGGGGTTAGAAACATGTCTGCTAAGACATGCGAATATTATTTTGTGAAGCACAGGGAGGACTTAGCATATTGCCAGGTACTATATCCATATCCTTTCTCCTCTCTGTCATCTTTGCTGGAAGTCAGCAGATTCTTAGGGTGAGCGGACCGTGAGGTCCACGGTTTGAAATGAAACTTTAGGGTCTTGTGCAGTAACTGGTTACTGGACTGGTGTTATCCAGGAGTGGGGGAGTCTGGCCAACTGCTGGCAACACAGAGGCCTGGCTGAGTGACATCGGACCCCATCTCCTCAAGGGGGTGACCAGCCCGAAGATGCACCCTTTACGGGCTTCTCTCCCTCCCTGTTTCATTATTCTCTGTGCCCCATCGCTGTCTTCCATGGTCACTTCCCTTACCAACTGGGTAGAGAGGACACAAATATCTAGTTTATAGCAATCACGCACTGAGTCTTCAGGACATCCGATGTGATAGGTGCTCTGACCTCCACTCTACAGGTGCACAAGCAGAGGCTCAGAGTTGAAATGACTCGGTCAAGGTCACACTGCCTGCACCAAGTGTCAGGGATGGGTTTCAGCCGGGATTAGTCTAACTCCATAAAGCATAGCTCCGAGTCTGCTCCCCTGCTTGGAATCGCACATCCCTGTTGGAGCCCAGTCGGTGCTGTGGTGTCTCCTTCTCGCCAAGGGTGCTGTACGTGATTGTTGTCTTTGTCCTACACCTGTGGCCTGTGTCTGCTCCCTGGGAACTGATGTTCTAAAATTGCAGATTCAGGACCATAGCCAAAGGCTGTAAGGCTCCCACCTTCTGAATTCTAAGTACTTTGAAACTCATCTGAGATTCACTGGCTGCTGAAAAAGGGGAAAATGTGCTTGACTTGCTTTTTTATTTTTCTTTTCTTAAAGAGACTCCAAAGTTATTCTGGTAGCGAGCCTGAGAGCCCTGGACCAGTCAGTTCCCGGCTGCTGACGTCGGCCTGGGCTGGCTTTGCTTTGCCCTTGCGAAGACCAAGTGAGTCCTGCTTTGAAAAGCCTCTCCGCGTCCTGTTCCTCTGCAGTGTTGACCTCTGGGATTCGAATCTCATCCCAGCTAGATTGGGATTCAGTCATTGGCATCTGCCAAGTGCCAGGAAACCTCCAACTTCCTAAGTGTCTCACCCCTGTGTGCTGCGGGGACTGCAGTTCCATCTTTCCTGGAGGCAGAAACCAGAATGTGCACAACATCAAGCCGGCTAGGCACTGTGGGTTTCATATGAAATTTCTCCTTCCAGCCTCATGTTCTCATTATACAGACAAGAACACCACGGCCCAGAGGGGATACCTGGCTTGGCTGAGACCACTGAGTGCAGGGGTCAGCACCTGAACTAGAACCCTCAGCTTCTGGAGTCTAGACCTGTTCTACCTGCCTGTACTGCCTCTGCTTTCAGAGATTTCCCCCTTTGGATTAAGCCTTGCTCTCTCCCTGGGGGATGATGAAGAGGTTTTGATGAGTGAATCCCTGCGAGTTCTCTGCATTAGGGAACGAGGGTCCCCAAACCAAGGCCGATGGCTAGAGCAACAATCCTACCAGGAGCAGGCTCAGCCTTTGTCGGCGCCTAGGTCCCGTGGCATTGCAGATTTTTCAAAGCATGTAAGACCACAGCAGCCACTTTCCAGGAAGGGGTGATGCAATGCAGATAATTGATTTGAGCCCTGGGAGGGGTGAGGAGCCTTCTGGAAAGGACCATGCAATGCAGACAGTCAATTCCAGCCCTGGGAGCACGGAGGAATGCTCAGGTCCCAGAGCAGCAGAGTCTGCAGAGATGGGGAGTGTCAGAGTGTGGTCTGCGGACCAGCAGCATCTGCATCACCTGGGAGCTTGCTGGAAATAGAGAATCTCCTGAGGGCCCCAGACCTGCTGCATCAGAATCTGCATTTTAACAAGGGTTCTGAGTGACTTGAATGCACGATGATGTCCGAGAAGCTCTGGGCAGAGAGGCTAAGCCAGCAAGCCTCTGACCCTGCTCTGGACTGACGCTGTGTGCGTTCCAAGGAGCTCACACACCTCACCCAGTGGCCAAGGGCGGAGTCTACCAATGAATTATGTGGCCCAATTATGTGGCTCCCTCCATTTCTACTCTATTATTTGACCTTATGTATGTGGTTAACACACACATCGATGTGAACATTCTGCGACACTTTCCTCCATTAAGCCATTTTAATCCAGGATTTAATTTTCTCCACAGCTCAACTGAACAGTTTCCATTTCTTTCCCCATTAAAATCTTAATTTGTAACAAACTTATTTTCCTGGGATCAATTATTTTCTATTTAAAATTTACAACAAACATTTGATTCACCAATCTTTTTCCTCATACCAGCTTTCTGCTGGCTTTCATTTCTGCTATTTTAGGGTTTTCTGTTGGTTTGCTCGTTTGTTGCCTTTGTGGCCAATTTTTCTATCAAGTTCACATTTCCTGGATCAAGTTTTGCAGATTTAAATTTTGTCAGCAGTACTTGTTCTATTTATCTTTTTTTTTCCTGTCTATTTTCAGCCTTTTACAATTTCTTGTGTGCATCATTTTAGACCTGTTCGTTTCACGTGTCACTGATTAGTTCTGCCCGTGATCTATGGTAGAAATCATCACCAGAATGTACGTGAGGGAGGATTTCGGTCTCCTCTATTTCCTCCTCCTCCTTCTTCTTGCCTTATCTTCAGGTCCTAGACCAGTGCCTGATACAGCAGGTGCTCCATAAACATTTGTAGGCAGAATGAATAATAGCCACTCATAATTGAATCAAAGACTGATGGTTTGTCTGTGTTTGTTGGTAAGAAGTCTGTGGGCAACTTTAAGGGGCAGAGATAGGCGAAGACCACTGGGAAAGCAGAGGAGAAGGTGGAGAGACTACGCGTACACATGCTCACACGCACGTGTGTTCACACACATATACATAGGTACACACGTGTACCGAAACACACATATACACTTAAAGACACATGTGCACATGGACGTTCCAGGCACACATATTCAGGTGTGCGCAAACACACATGTGTGCACACAGACATGCATGTGCACACACGTGCATCTGCTCATATTCACACAGTCACACATATACACAAATGCACATTTGAACACACAGCATATATACGCATAGCATATGTATAGACACAGATGCACACATATGTATACATATATAGACACGTGCACATAGACACACTCACATACATATATGCACACGGCCTAAACTCTTTAATGCAGAGTAGAGCAAAATGTCTCTGGCTAAAGAACATTAAAATAAAACTTGTAGGGTAGCCCGGGTGGCTCACGGTTTAGCGCCGTCTTCAGCCCAGGGTGTGATCCTGGAGACCCAGGATCGAGTCCCACGTCAGGTTCCCTGCATGGAGCCTGCTTCTCCCTTCCATGTCTGTGTCTCTGCCTCTCTCTCTCTCTGTGTCTCTCATGAATAAATAAATAAAATCTTTAAAAAAAAAGAATTAAAAAAAATAAAATAAAACTTGCAGTGTTGGGGCACCTGGGTGAGCCAGTGGGGTCAGTGTGTACCTTTGGCTCGGGTCATGATCTCAAGGTCCTGGGATCCAGCTCCATGTTGCATCAGGCTCCCTGCTCAGCAGGGAATCTGCTTCTCCCTCTCCCTCTGCCTCTCACCCCAGCTTGCACGCTCTCTCTCTCTCTCTCCCTCTCAAATAAATAAGTAAAATCTCTAGGAAAATTGTAGAGTCAAAACCTGCCTAACACACTCCTCTCTGGGGTGTTCAGTGTCTCCATTTTACAACTGGTACTTCATTAAACACAGATCGAGGTGAATTGAATATCGGAAAACCAGTTGCCACTTTTGTGCGAATTTATTCAAAAGTTGTACTCGGTCCTTTCTGGGGGTCAGAGCCTCTGAAAATCACAGGATATTGGAGAGGAAGAGTGCTTGGTTCTTGTTCTCACAAGCTCCCAGTCTGCTGGGGAGGTGGATGTGGAAGCTGAGCAATTAAAATGCAGCCCGATAAGCGCTATGCAGAAAACTCCTCAGGGGGCAGTGGGAGCCAGAGCAGGGGTCTCGCGCAGATGATGGAGCGTGGTGGGAGCTGGGAAAGTCCGCGCCATCCCGCATTTCTGCCCGATTCCTTTTGGCGTGTTTGTTACCTAATTATAAAATAATTGTAATGAACACTGCAGGGGACGGGAAGGCGACTGAAAGGCAGAGGGAGGAGGATGTGCAGTTAGAGACCTCGGTCGCCCGCTCAACCTGCGTGAGTGGAGGCAAGCTGCCCTGCTCCCCTGGACCTCAGCACCTCAATTTACAAAACAGGGAATGAAAGCATCTCCCCCATAGGTTTGCTGTGAAGGCTAAATGAGAAAAAGCGTCCAAAAGAGCTCTGGGAATCAAAACACCATCAGCAAGCCGGTGTTGTTAATCAGGCGAGGCTGCAAAGATGCGGGCTCTGTTCTTTGACCAGCCGGTGTCTGCTGCAATAGCAGCGTGTAACAAACACACCCCGAATCTTGCTGGCTCACCACCTCAAGCATTATTTCTCTCCCTACTGAGTGTGTAGGTTGATTGGGGTTTGGCGAATCGTGGCTGGATGCGGCCGAGCCTGCCTCCAGGCTGGGGATTAACTCCAAGTCTTCTCTGCTAGAGAACCAGGTTCTCCTTAACCTGGAATTTCAATCCCATGGTGCTGGGAGAAGTGTCAGGGGGTGAGCCGACCACACAGACACTTTGAAAGCCTACCAGCCCATCGGCCGTAGTGGCCAAACCCTGCTCAGTACGCACCACCTCCTAACACACTCCTCCTGTAGCTCCTGTAGCTGCGGGACTGCAAAGTCACATGACCTAGGGAGGGCAGGTGGGACACGGTGTCACATACTGCGTCCCCCAGAAAGGGTGAGTGATGGTTACATGCCCGAGGTTGACAGACTGGGGCCCCATTCCTGGCACTTCTCTCCCTCTTCCTAGCCATGAGACTTTGGGTAAATTGACCCCTCTGACCCTCAGTTTCTTTATCTGTAAGATGGGCACAATAATAGTCCTTTATCTCAAAGAATTTCGGTGAAGACCGTCTGATTTACTACAGCAGCTTTCACCTTGCACCTCCTGTCACCTCCTCCCTGCATATCAGCTGGAGACACCCTTTAAGAGAGAAGTCATCCAGAAAGAGACCTCATGCCCATTTAAGCAGATTAGTGGCTGCCCGGGGCCGGACGGTCGAGAGAAGAAATGAGGAGTGACTGCTAATCAGTATGAGGTTTCTTTTTAGGGTGATGAAAATGTTCTGAAATTGATTGTGGTGATGGATGCACATCTCAGTGAATATGCAGTCTCTCTGCCTGGATGTCTTTTCCCAGATATTCACCCTCATGTCAGGTCCTGGCCTCAATATCATAACCTATCCTTTTTTTTTTTTAAAGATTTTATTTATTTATTCATGAGAGACAAAGAGAGAGAGGCAGAGACACAGGCAGAGGGAGAAGCAGGCTCCCTGCGGGGATCCCCATGTGGGACTCGATCCCAGGACCCCGGGATCATGCCCTGAACTGAAGGCAGATGCTCAACTGCTGCCCCAATATCATGACCTATCCTATTCCAACTTGACTCCTCACTGCCGCTCCTGCTACACCTTCCCTGGTATCTGTGACGATCTGACGCATTTTCTAATTCACCTTATTATCTGTTCACTCCTCCTCCTGGCCCCTGCAATGGAGAAAGTAAACTTCATGAAGGCAGGACTGTTTATCTATTTGCTTTGAGGCTGATCCCCTGATGATGCCTGGCACATGTCAAGCCCTCTCTACATGTTTGTTGAATGGGTGATGTAAATAATATAATGTTTATTAAGTGCTCAGCATCTGGAATGTACTAGGGGCGAATCAGTGCTTGTTTTTATCATCACCATTTATTGCAAATAAGCTACTTAATTGCCAAATTTTCTGTCTGAAGTGACTCTGAGTTGGAGTCAAATATACTCCCCCTGGGGAGTCCTTGCTTGCATACACGTGTGGGATAGACTCCTGTGGTGTCTGTAGATATGACTTTTCAGCCCCAGACTCCTTCCTGCCGGGCATAGCGAGCCGTGACATTTATAAATCTCTGGGCTCTTAATCCCCCGCTGATCCTCAGAGAGGAGTAGTGGTTTGTTGCTAAACACATTGCCCCATTTTGACCAAAGGAATGAAGAGATATCCAGGCATCGATCCAGGGCTGTGACATTGCCTCCACTCTAAGGGGGAGGACGCTGAAACTTGGGCATGTGAACCAACTTGCCCACAGCACCCAGCTGGGGAGGGGGCCCAGCCAAGCCAGAAGACATGCCTTCAGGGTCCTGGTCCTCCCACTGCAATCCTGGAGTTTTGGACAGATCTGTTTGTTTCAGGGCCTTTTCCTTATATTGAGCTGAGCTTAGTAAATCCTTTGTGTAATTCCTGCACATTTCTCACTACCAACTGCCTCGACTCCGTATCCTTTTAAGGAGGATGCTCTGGCACCATTAGAGCAATTCCCAGAGAATTGGGCCCGGAAGCCCCAGTTAGCATGCAAATATGCTACTTTGGAGCACATTCTGGTTGTCATTCGCGATGTGCAGTGTGGAGAGCTAAGCCGGGTCCCCCTGTAATCAGTCACCGTTAAATGGGAACCATGTGGCTGTGGATGGATGAGTTAGAGCCATGCAGGGCAGTGTGCCTGGCTTGTGGCTTGATGAGGAAGAGTGTGGGTGCCCTCGGCAGGTAAAGGCAGCATTTTATTTATTTTATTTATTTTTATTTTTAAAAGATTTTATTTATTTTGAGAGAGAGAGAAAAAGCCAGAGACAGAGTAAGAGCAGAGGGGGAGGGCCAGAGAGAGAGAGAGAGAGCGGGAGAAGCAGACTCTCTGCTGAGCAGGTAGCCTGATGCAAAATTTGATCCCAGGACCCTGGGATAATGATCTGAGCTGAAGGCAGATGTTTAACTGACTGAGCCAACACATGGTGGCATTTTATTTTTATTTTTTTTAAAAAGATTTTATTTATTCATTCATGAGACACACACACACACACACAGAGGCAGAGACACAGGCAGAGGGAGAAGCAGGCTCCATGCAGGGAGCCCGACGTGGGACTTGATCCCGGGTCTCCAGGATCCCCTGGGCTGAAGGCGGCGCTAAACCACTGAGCCACCCGGTCTGCCCGATGGTGGCATTTTAAAGGCTCCCCAAAGTCCACTGCAGTTGAACCATCAAGGATAAGTATGTAGGTACCAAATGGCAGCCATGGTGGGTTTGCACACCCACCATTTATGGGATGACCTGAAGACTGCATCTTCGGCCATCAGATGATTGCATCTCGCAGGACATGAAGCAGTGGAGAAAGCTGCAAACGCCGGATCAGACTCCAAACCGTTTGCCTGCGAGTGGCCGGCCTGTATCAAACATCAAGCCACCTGGACCGGGATGAAGAGGCTACACAGCAGGCCTCAGATGGAGGCGGTTCACTTATCCTCAGGTCAGTTCAGGAAAACTCACTGTGTTCCAGCAGTGGGCTGGGGCTGCAGACCAAGCCAGCTTCTCGTCCCCCAGAAATTCACAGCCCCACACAATAGAAAGGCTGCCCTACAGGATGTGTGGAGACACAGGACAGCAGACTTACATGTCATGAGACTGTGTGTAGAGAGACCTTCCTAAAGAATGATAAATATAACACCTGTTATAGGTAATCCTTGCTTTTCTTCGTTCTTGTTTCTTTTTCCCCTTTGCTTTTTTTTTAATTTTTTTTTTTTATTTATGATAGTAACACAGAGAGAGAGAGAGAGAGAGGCAGAGACACAGGCAGAGGGAGAAGCAGGCTCTGTGCCGGGAGCCCGACGTGGGATTCGATCCCGGGTCTCCAGGATCACGCCCTGGGCCAAAGGCAGGCGCCAAACCGCTGCGCCACCCAGGGATCCTGCTTTTTTTTTTTTCTTTATGCTTTCTTGAGGTGTCATTGGCATCCCATAGAAGGCACCCAGTCCAAAGGCATCATTCAGTGGCCTTCAGTATTTTTACAGACTTGTGCCACCATCACTACCATCTTATCTTACATAATTTCCATCACCCCAGAAAGAAAACTCTCTATTTCTTCCTTCAGCTTGAAGCAATCACTAATCTATTTTCTGTCTCTATAGATTTTGCTTTTCTAGACACTTTGTATAATGAAATTATACAATATGTGGTCTTTTGTGTCTGGTTTCATCCATTTAACATAGTGTTTTTGCGGCTCATCCATTAGACACTCAGAAGCAATGTTTCCAGCACCGATACAGACTTTAATTTTGTCCTTTTCCTTCACAATTGAAGCATGATTAACTGGCGCAAATCCGATGAAGCTGAAGACTCATCATCTGAAGCGTGCCTACTTATTTCAATCTCGAGTGAGATTTGATCCCTGATCTTTAATAATGGTGCTTTTCCTTTTTTTGCTTTCAGTCGTTTCTTATGATGACTCAAATGCCGTGAAACAGCGAAGCGATCACCTCAACAAAGACAGGGACGGTGCCCGAGCCGCTAGTCGACTTGCCCAGGTGGCTCACAGGTAAGCAGTCACATGGTGCACGAAGTCATCCTCTGACCCAGGGTCATCCATGTGCATGGTGGGTGGAAGGGCAGCTGGTTCAGAGCTTGGAAGCGTGAGTGTTGGGGGCTCCCCTGGGTTCACTGGGAATGTTTCCATCTTCCCCCTCCTCTGTCTTCTGCCTTGTTCTGCTCTGGTCCTCAACAGATCAGATGAGGCCCACCCCCCTCAGTGCTCTGCTGTCCTGAATGCTCTGATTCAAGTGCTAAGCTCATACCAAAACATCCTCATGGACTCACCCAGAAATTCTGGTTAGTCTGAGCACCCCATGGCCTGTCAAATCAACTCACAAAATTAATAAGGGTCAGTGAGTGGGCAGGCAAGGGAGGGACAAGCTCTTTGGATAGAGGGGACACTCTAAATAACTGTCTGGAGGTGCGAGATGGCAAAGGGTGAATTTGGTATTATAGGTAGGTCAAGGTGTCTGGATGGTAAAGGATGAGAGGAGCTGAAGGATGAATCTGGGGGTGGGATTAGAGCATGTTATGAATGTGTTCGGAGCCCGCTGGGGAGTGTGCCTTTATCATGAGAGCCATAGGGAGCTATTGAAGAATTTTATGTGCAGGTGTGATGGGAACCGATTTGAGTTTTATAAAGATGAGTTCCAGTGGGGATCCTGGTGCCTTGGATCCAGGGTAGCTATTCCAAGTAGCAGATGTGAGTCCCAAAATCCTTCAGAGCTGTGGCCAAGGTCTCCCCAGCAGACAGTCACTGTTTGGGGAGAGAGGAGGCTAACACGTGCCACGGAGGTCTTAGGGTTTCTAGAATCCCAGGCTGACATCTGTGGGACAGAACCTGACAGGGATCTAGGATTGGTCCAATCACGCTACCTGACCGAGCAGCCACTGACAACACATTCTCATTTCCTTAGCTAGCAAAGCCTTCCTGGTTCAAAGAGGTGTTTATGGTTTCTTTTATTAGAAGGGCATTCGAAGGTCTTGAGTTGGGAAGGCAGGTGTATGGAAACGTGATGTTCCTTCCCTTGTAAAAGTTAGGGCCTTCTCCCACTTTATAGTTGGCTTTGTTGATCAATATCTTTGCCTTCTGGGATCTGTGACCTTTGCAAGCGAGGATGCATGCCAGTTAAGGAGGTGATCTCAGTGTTCTACTGAATTACCGGAACGCTTCCCCAGCACGATGTGACCTCAGGCAGATCATTTAGCGTCTCCAGGGTTCAGTTGCTTAGTCTATGAGATGGGAATGCAAACACCACCACGACTTACCTCTTAAAGGGGTCGTAGGCATTGCACGAGTGAATACTCACAGGACATTTGGAATAGTGTCTTGAATGTAGGAAGCCTACAAGTGTTTGTTCAATAAAAACATAGATTTTGAACCACAGCTGGCTCATGTTATGGAGAGCCAGTTAAATACCTGGCTGAGTGATGTCGGCCCATTACTTCCAGCTTCACCCGCCCTGGGGAATGAGGAGGCTGGAATGGGTGGTCTCCAAGACCTCTTTGGGTCTCTTAGCTCTGCCTCTTTTCTCCAGTTTATAAGTTTTACTTGTAAACTTATAAACTGTCCAGGGAAAGAGGGAAGGTTTGTTTATGTGCCGTGGAAGCCAATGATGAAACAGATGTAGAGAGGTAATGCAATTTGCCAGAAGGCTGGGATTGGAACGAGCTCGAGATGAATGTTTCTTAGCCCTTTCTCCTCCCCGAGAAACATTCAGGGAGCTTCAAAAATGCTGATGCCAAGCCTTACCCCAGAGCAACTGACATAGAGTCTCTGGATGTGAGGTAGGGCTCCAGTACTTGAAAAAGTCTCTCTAGATAATTCTAATAGCAATCGGAGTTGGTTATCATTGGCTTGGATTAAAATTCAGGTCTAGAGGCCAAGCCTGTTATCTTCTAGTCACAAATTTGTGAGGATAGATGATGCTGGTCTGCCCAAAAGCAAAGTGTGATGGCTGGAGCTGATCAAGAGTGGAATGTTCCTCTGAGTGGCAGCCACGTACTGGACACAACTCCACACCACAGCCCATTTTACCCTCAAAGAGAAACCGTACGTTTGACAAATGAGGCTCTGAGAGGGGATAGGCACTTCTTAAGGTCCGGGGGTTAGTGGCGGGACCAGGTCCATCTGACCCAAAACTACTTAGCTGCTCACTGCCTCCCACCACCTTGGTAGATGACGCAGAGTGAGCCCCTTGGGGGAGATCATACCCTTGACTCTCGGGTGATTCAGGTCAGCATAGATTAAACCAGAAGTTTCCTAAGTGTGGTCTCTAGACCGCTAACATCAGTATCACCTGGAATTTGTTAGAAATGCAGATTCTCAGGCCCCATCCAGGACTTGCTGCCCCAGAAGCTGAGCATGGGGCCCTGCAATCTGTGTTTTAATGTCCCCAGGGGACACTAATACTGGTTAAAGTTTGAAGACCACTGTTTCATACCCTGGCTGCAAATTATTATCACCCAGGGAGCTTCCAAACATACTCATACCTAGACCAGTTGGGGTGTCTGAGATGGGGTGGGGCCTGGGCACTGGTACTAAGAGAAACATCCTGGGGTAATTTTTTTTTTAATTTTTATTTATTTATTATAGTCACAGAAAGAGAGAGAGAGGCAGAGACACAGGCAGAGGGAGAAGCAGGCTCCATGTACTAGGAGCCCGACGTGGGATTTGATCCCGGGTCTCCAGGATCGCGCCCTGGGCCAAAGGCAGGCGCCAAACCGCTGCGCCACCCAGGGATCCCCATCCTGGGGTAATTTTAATGTGCAAGAAGTTTTGCCCAGTTTAGCCAACAGCAATGGCAGGCAAAAATGCTGAGAATGTGCCCAGTTAAATTTGAAATTCAGATACACAACAGATGCTTTTTTAGTATAAGTATGTGTCATGCAATATTTGGAACAATGCTATGTGTAATCAATGGTAAGAACCACTGGACTTAGAATCAAGATACTGAAACTTTAGAAAGACGGAGATAGAATAGGAAATTAGGAAATGCATGAATTTTATGTGTGCAGCTCAATGAAGTTTTACTTATAAATACCTGTGTAACTACTACTCAGATCCCTTGCTACTCAAAGAGTGATCTGCAGCAGCATCAAAATCACTTGGGAGCTTGTTAGGAATTCTGAATCTCAGGCTCTACCCCAGACCCACTGAATTGGAATCTGCATTTTCTCAAGGTCCCCAAATGATTTGTGTAAATATTAAGTCTGAGAAGCTCCCATCTAGTCTCTTTTTCGAGCTGCCACCGTTGAAGGGGCACCTGGGTGGCTCAGTCGACTGAGTGTCCAGCTCAGGTCATGCATGATCTCAGGGTTGGGAGATCGAACCTCACATCGGGCTCTGTGCTCAGTGCAGAGTCTGCTTGCCCCTCTCCCTCTGCTCCTCTATCTACTCTCTCTCTCTCTCTATCAAATGAATGAATGAATGAATGGATAAATAAATAAATCAAATCTTAAAAAAAAGAACTGCACTGTCCAAGATGGTAGCTACTAGCCTTATGGAGCTATTTAAATGAAAATTAATTAAAAGGAAATAAAATGTAAAAGCTAGTTCCTGAGCCATATTGTAAATGCTCATAAAATACGAGGCTAGTGGCCACTGTTTTGCAGAGTGCAGGTGCAGAACGTTTCGATCACGGTGGAAAGTTCTGGATGGCGCTGTTGTAGAAGTCACCCAAAGTACATTCTTGTGGGCGTCAGGGCCTCGTTCAAAGACAAATACAAAAATGGCAATGGGTCAGAGGAGTAAAAGAGGCAGTCGTTCAGCAGAAATGCCCGAGTCATGTGAAAAAGGTAGAGGAAAACCCCAAAACCTCCCCTCAAGCCGGCCAAGCTCTTGGGCGAGCCTGTCACCACTCCACGGGCAGAAGCACTCCGGCGATGTGGAGCGTTAAGTGCGTATGACATCCACATTATTACCGGATAAATTCATTAGGACGGATGCGATCACAGTGAATAGCAAATGAATTGGCAGAGGCAGGACAATAAATTAAAGTGTTACACAAACAGCGCTCACCCAGTGGGACGCCTCCCTCTGGCTGTCTCTGCCTGTCTGCAGGTGGCATGGGGGCAGGGAACGCATCCGGGGGCTGGCCACTGAAATGTCACGGCGCCTTGTTATGTACAGCAGGGACGTGAAGACATTTGAAAACCAAAAGGCTCTGGAGAATTTGGATCACAGCCTCGGAGTCAGTAGCAAGGAGGCTGGGGCTGTCAAGCGGCGATTATCACCTCTTGGATTTATGCGGGATTCGCGGTGGCAAGCGTTTTGTGCGTACATTTCCCTCATTCAATTGTCAGCTGCTTACAGGCTTTCGGTGAGAGAGACATCAGAGAAAAACCCTGAGAGCCAAAGATGCTTAGAAAAAATGCATTCTCTTCCCTGGGTTTCTGTTCTGGATGCATCACTAGGGAGCTGTGAGTTCTTGGGCAAAATGCGAGGCTCTCTGAGCCTCATTTTCCTTGTCTCTAAAATTGTTAACTCGAAGGGGTGGTGGGTTGGTGGTAATACTCCGTGCTGGCTCAGCCAGTGGTAAGTGAATATTTTTAGGCTCCATCCATTTCCTGCGAACCTGCTGTGTACCAGGCATGGCAGCAAGGCCAAGATGGGCAAGACATGATTCTGGCCACGCGCAGATTGCTGCGGGTAAGCACAGTGTTCAGAGATCAGGATGGGGTAAAGGAGTTTATGGGGTGCCATGGAAACACGGAAAAGCACACAATTCTTCCTCCCCTGGATCTCCCATTAGGGCTGCTCGGGTCTTCTTGGGATGTGATGTCTGACTTGCCCCAGAGCAAGTGATCCTAGACGGAGCTAGGCAGGTGCTGCAATGTCTACTGTGGCCCAGCCCCAGAAGTCACATTTGTCATTTCCACTATACCCTTTAGGTTACCCAGGCCAGCCTAGCCAGTGTGGGACTGACTACTGGGGCTACCTGAGCCCGTGAGTGTCACCAGATGAGAATCAGTGGGTCCATCCTGGAGGCGGCTCCCTCCAGTAGGGTGAAGGATTACCCTCTTGCTCCCTTTTTACCCAAGGGAGACTGAGTCATGAAGCTGAGTGACTTTACCCAGGGATCTTGCAATTAGACATTGATGTTGTTTGTTGCCCTGCCCAGGGCCTTTTGATGAGCTCTTTCTTCTCCTTTCATTCCAAGTCATTTCATCAGGATAGAAATCAGGAGGCAGGTGTGGCTGGGATATCCGAGAACTTGGAATTCTCTGCGGGGAGGTCTAGGGAGATTAACGCTCGCAGAAGACCATCCTAATGTCCCACCCCAAACCTAGCATTCAGGCAAGAATAAAGTGTTAGGGAACCCCTGGGTGGCTCAGCGGTTGAGTGCCTGCCTTCAGCCCAGGGCGTGATCCTGGAGACCCAGGATCGAGTCCCACGTTGGGCTCCTTGCATGGAGCCTGCTTCTCCCTCTGTCTGTGTCTCTGCCTCTCTCTCTCTCTCTGTGTGTGTGTCTCTCATGAATAAATAAATAAAGTCTTTAAAAAAAAGAATAGAGTGTTAGGTTCAGACAGAGGCTGGTCTGTTGATGAATGTTAGTTTTTTAAAGGCTGGCTTATTAAGGTTGGATTTCAGGAAGCTCGTGCCGAAGCTAGAAAAATAACCTATCTAATTGTCTATCTGGACCTGTAGGTATAAAGATGGCTCCAGACTCAAGAGTAAACCCCTAATCGGGGTTACTTATTATAAAGTCCCAGCTGGCCTCACAGGGCCCACTGTTTGCTCTCTGCAGGCCTCCTGCCTCATCTGCCCCAATCAAGACACTCTGGCCTCTGCACTGCTGCACACTCTCCTGTTCCTTTCCCTCTTCTGCACCCTTGCTGATCCCTCTGCCCAGACACCTCCACCTCCCCAGTGACGCCTTCCCCGCCAATCTCGCTAAATCCTTCCCCCCTCAGCTGCGTCTGTCTGTATGTCTGTCTCTTATTTGAGTATAGGTGTCCAGCTTAGTGATTCGATGAGTTTTGAGTTTACACCGTGGGCTATGTTCACCACAAGCATAGTTCCATCCATCCCGTTACATCATGGTCACAATGTCACGGACCATATTCTCCACCTTGTGCCTTTCATTCCCGTGATTTACACACTCTTTAACTGAAAGCCTATATCTCGGCCTCCCCTTCACCCATTTCCCCCATCTCCCCCCGCTCCTCTCCCGTCTGGCTACCATCAGATAGGTAGGTCTGACTCTGCCTTTTGTTTATTCACTTTTTCAGGTTCCACTTATGAGTGGAATTGTATGGCATTTGTCTTTCTCGGTTTGACTTAGTTTACTTAGTATAACACCCTCTGGGTCCATCCATGCTGTCTCCAATGGCACGTTGCATCCTTTTTTATGGCTGCATAATATTCTAATATATACACACATACACACATACGTATACACGGACACACATATATATCACATTTTCCTTATCCGTTCATCTGTTGGTGGACCCTTGGGCGGCTTCCATATCTTGGCTATTGTAAATCACACTATAATTAACATAGGGGTGCATATACTTTTGCAAATCAGTGTTTTCGTTTATGTTGCTTTAGGTACTTCTATTTTTAATTTTAAAAAATTATTTATTTATTTATTCATCAGAGACACACACACAGAGAGAGAGGCAGAAACAGAGGCAAAGGGAGAAGCAGGTTCCATGCAGGGAGCCCGATGTGGGACTCGATCCAGGGACTCCAGGATCACGCCCCGGGCCAAAGGCAGGTGCTAAACCGCTGAGCCACTCAGGGAGCCCCTATTTTTAATTTTTTGAAGAACCTCCATACTGTCTCCCACAGTGGCTGCACCAATTTACATTCCCGCCAGCAGCGCACCAGGATTCCTTTTTCCCTCCACCACGTTTTGTTCATGGCTGTGAGCCCAAGCTGTATGTGGAGTCAGCCTTCAATCTTTATTCATCAAATGAACAAACAGATGAGCAATGAATGGCAGTCAAGGCCTCTAGATTCTTCATCTCATTTGATCCAGGCATGCAGGTATGATTTATCCCTAGCCCCGTTCTCTAGAAGGGAGTTCTGGTCTAGAGAGATTCAGTGGTTGGCGCAGTCCCTGGATGAGCTCAGGCTGAAACCCAAGCTCATCTGTCTCCCTTATTGAAGCTGTTTGCTTCTCACCACCTGCGGCATCCTCTGGGATACGGGCCCCCTGCCTCTAGGCGGTGGGGATTCTGGAATGCCAATCTCAGATTCTAATTTTTCTCCTAATTGACCAAGGTGTCACAGAGGTGGCATAAGGAGGCAGCAGGAGGTGCAGAAAGCTGTTAATTTGTCTTTTCCTCTTTTTACTCCTTATCCAGAGTTTCTTTTTGAATGTCCTCTCACCAGGTCTTTAGTGATGACATCGGTCCTCAAACATGTCACTCCACACATGCTTGTGGAAACCTTGCTGGCTAAGAACTGTCAGCTCCAGAGGGACACTCTGGGAGAGGACCGGTTCCTCTTATTTCTGCTCGGAGGTGACAAAGCCATTCATTCTTCTAGAAGGTAGTTGTGACACAAAATCACTGAGCTGCGGTTTTCTTCAC
This sequence comes from Canis aureus, assembly GCF_053574225.1. Classification (NCBI taxonomy): domain Eukaryota; kingdom Metazoa; phylum Chordata; class Mammalia; order Carnivora; family Canidae; genus Canis; species Canis aureus. Next base: position 44,874,068 of record NC_135618.1, read on the forward strand.
TTTCCACTTTAAGGACAGCATGATTGCATTCTAGAAAGAGTTTTCGAATGGAAGGCCAGAGGTATTCCTAATTCTGCCCAATATCTCAGCAGCCCTGTTGAATCATGAGCATCCTCCAAGTTAGCAGACCTCTCCCGGTGACAGAACTGGATGAGATGTTCGTTGAGCAGTGTCACGGAGGGAGGCAGGGACAGAAGACCACTAACACACTCACACACACGCTCACACCCACAACCTGGAACTCACACCCGAGCCATGTGGAGTCAGGACTGGTCTTACCTGGTACATGATTCCCTGTGGAGAGAGCAAGTGATGAATAATAGCATTTACCCCCTGTTAAGACATTCACATTCACCATTCACATTTAATCTGGCAAGGTAGCTATTGTTTATTACTGTCCCATTTTACAGAAGGTGAAACTGAGTCTAACGAGGTTAATCGGTTGGTATTCTAGTCTGTGGCTGAGCCGAAATTCTGTGGTTGCCCTTGGTGAAGGGGAAGCCACCAGACCATGAGCTTCTGCTTCATTTACAGGCTCATTCTCTTCTGTTGGCAGCGTGGCTCTCAATCTGGGGAGCTTCTATACAATGCTGGTGCCCGGGCCCAACCCTCGGGGGTTTTTATTTAATTAGCATGGGTGGGGGCAAGGGTTAGGGATTGCAATGTGCAGCCAATGTTGAAATCCACTGGGTTCAGTCTTGGCTGAGTTGGAGAGGCCACGGGTGAGATGCAAAGCCCCAGTCAGCTGCTGTCTACAGAACTGGGAGCGGGTACTAGGTTTCACACTTGGCTCTGGGCTCTCGCAGCGCTGGTATGGGGTGCACTCACACTGTGTCTCCTCCCAGAGCCCTGCTGGGGTGCCTTTTGAGAATAATAATGGCATCTATGGCTTGGCATCACCCACGAGTCTTGATGGTGATGGAAAGAATATTCTCTTCCTGCCTGAATGTTCACCTTGTGCTTCCCCCAGGTAGGAGGAGAAGCATGGAAGGGTGGGGAGTTCACCCAGGGAACCTGCCTGAGGAAGTGATGGTGGGATAGCAAGGAAACAACCAGGCCCTGGGGGTTCTGAGGTGGAGTGGAGCTGAGGCAGGGGACCCCAAAGGCGGAAGGGAAACTTTGCCAAAGCAGGGACCATCTGTCTGCGTTTCACTCTATCTCCAGCTCCTGGGACAGTGCTTGGGACACAGTAGGCTCTGCGGCAGTTATTTGTTAACTGAATGATGAACACAGTTAAAAAATACCCCTATTGTGTTTTAAGAGTTTCTCTTTATTGGCCTCCAGGATTTGCCTCTTGATCTGTCTGGATATCGGGATAAAGATGATCCAGAACTAAGGGTGTGGCTCTACGGCTGGGAGGTGCTAGGAAGAGTAGAAGCATATGACCTCAGGCCATCACCATGGGCCAGGAATGGGATAGGGCATTTAAGATGTAAGGAGGTGGGAACCAACGCACATGCACACTCAGCTTTGCTGTGAGAACCTTCCAGATGAGACAAGATTGCCCCAAGGGCTGCAACCTGGAGGTCACACAGGAAATTGAGCCCGCAGCTCTTTTGTTTGGGACATCATTCTATTAATCATGTTTTTGTTTCATGACCGACACTGAACATTTGGGAGATTTCGGGGCATCTGGGTGGCTCAGTGGTTGAGCGTCTGCCTTCAGCTCAGGTTGTGACCCCGGGAGTCCTGGGATTGAGTCCCTGCTTCTCTCTCTGCCTAGGTCTCTGCCTCTCTCTGTGTCTACCATGAATAAATAAATAAAATCCTTAAAAATCTAAAAAACTAAAAAAACAAAAAAACAAACAAACAAAAAAACCATTCAGGAGGTTTCCTTTAGAAATCTGGATTTCTGACTTCTCTTGAAAATCTAGCAGCTCCAACAGCCTCTGGCCAGAATTCCCAGTGGCAGTAACTGATTATTACAATTTTTATGACCAACTTGGCATTTGTAGGTATTTGAGTTTGAGACTCCACGTGTTATTTCTCTGCTTCTGTCTGGCTACCTCTGATTCTTTACCAGGTATGTATTTTGGGCTCCTTTCCTCACTGGGCACTTGGACCTCAGCCGGCCTGTTTCTCAGCATCTGCAAGTGGTTGCTTCATACCTAACCCAGCATCTGAGGAGTCTCCCCTGCCTATTGTGGCAGATCCTGTTGGGCATTTTGCCCAACACACATTCCCCCATCTTTGTCGTTGTTGTTAAAGGGGGAGTCAATGTGTTCAGCCTCAGGAGATGAGCCTCAGTTGGTTTAAATTATTTGTGGAAACTTCTTTTCACTTTGCCTGAGATTGGGTTAGGGGTGGGCACGTCTCAGTTCTGGCCAAGGGTATCTAAGGAGAGGTCTACTAGGAGATTCTGGCAAGGATTTTTTTCTCCTTTGTAAATGAAAGATTCCTTATTTTTGGAAGGCTGCCATGTGGGGATGTGATACTTGGAATTGGGGCAGCCATCCTATGACCATGAGGCAAAAGCTCATTCTCACAATGACAATAAAATAAGTCAGGAAGATCCAGGGGCTCTCATGATTAACTGAACTGTTTGACCAAATCTAGATCTCCTTATTACGGACTTCTTATTTTGGGAGCCACAAACGCACTTGTGGTTTAAGTCAGTGTGGGACTTTAAAGAATTATCAGTTAAAGCCCCAAATATTTCTAATCCTCACATCTCCCTTGCCAGGTAGGTTGTAAGCTCCAGGAAGGAAGGACTGCATTTGTTTGTCCACCGATACATAAGCTTAGCACAGTGTCTAACACCTGGCTGGCACCCTACAAATAGTTGTTGAATGGGTGAATTAATCCATTTCAGACGTTTCGAACTAACTGGGTATGAAGAAGGCAGAAATATCCAATTTTTGTGCTCTGGTCCAAGTATATAATATACATAAATAAAATTCAGGTTAGTCATCTCAGAGAAGTAATGTGAGGTGAGTAACCTATGTGACTTCATTTTACAGGTGAGAGTTTTGGGTCTCAGATTGAAGAAATTACTTGCCTATATCCCCAGCTAGAGCTGCAGCTGGAGAATAGTGGAGTCTGGGTGATTTAAGTGCAAAATCTGTACTCTGCAGACTCTGGCCCACGTGCTGAGCTCTGCTGCCTGCCATCCTCAAGGGAAGGAATAATGTCTATAGCAAATGAGATAGCTCCTACAGGTTTTGTCTTGCAAAATCCAACAGATGACAGAACTATCCAGCAGAACTTGGTTCCCATGAGCCCTGATTCACCAGATGCTATTTTTGGGCCATTTATGAGTAAAGCCGCAAAACTTGGCATCACGGAACCCAGCAGAAGAAAACTTTGGCTTCCATCCCTTTCAGCTGCCAGCCCACGAACCCACACTGTGGCAGCTAGAACGTGGGCCATGGAGACCAAACGGGCTTGCTTGCAAATCCCAGCTCTGCCGCTCCCAAGGTGTGTGACCTTGGCCATTCAAAGTTCAGCCCTTGGAGCCTCCATAAAAGGCAGGGTGGTCACAACGAGAGGAAATGCGGGACGTGCTTTGCACCACACCCAACACACAGTAGATGCTCGAAGCACATAAGTTTCCGTCTTTTCCACTGTTCCATCTCAGTTCTGAGGTCAACTCTAAGCAAATTTTTATGTTTAGAAAAGTTATTGCATTTTACATAGAAGGCAGATATAAAGGACGTGGAAAATTCTATTGAGGATTTCATAACCCTTCTTTCTAGGTTCTGTGCCAGAGAAAGAAGCCTCTGTTCACCCCACTGTAAAAGAGAAATGACTAAAACTGCCTTCCACCTAATGCACAGTAAAGCTGAGAAATTCTGTGACTTAATTAAAAGCTGCAGACTATCTTCGTATCTACAGATGAATGGCATTTAAATAGAAACCCGTGTTCAGCTACATCATCACCTCCATAGGTAACATACCCCCAGACAGCACGCCTTAGTAATTACTGTACACTTTTCTTAAATACCCTGTTTACTGATTGTCTTGTAGCCGGATAACATACATAGGTAATTTTATATTTATGGATAAGTGCTCTTTCCTGGCAACTTGAACATCTAAATCAGGCAGCACAAAATCAGGTAATTGCAGAGAAACATTTGTCATCTGGCATGTGTGATCTCCAGGTAAATAGCATAATTACGTGGTATCTGTTGGGAATCAATCAAAGGTGGGTGGCCTGATGTTTATCGGTTGTGTTTCTATAATCTCGTTTTTAAAAGCGAAACTCAAACTTACCTGAAGGAATGACTTCTAGCTTGGACAATTCTCATCAAATGTCTGTGCTCTTGCTTTTATAAGCCGATGTTCTTGGACACTGTAGGTACAAATGAACATGTGAAGTAGCTGCGGTTAAAAAAGACTGGCAAGATTTTGTGTCTCTCTTCATCTGATAATAGATCAGGCCAATGGGATTGGCATATGCCTCAGGTCTGACCAGTCACTGGGCTCTATTCCTCAGGCATTAGTAATCGGCTCAATGGGTGAGCATGTGGCCTTAGCAGAGCCAATGAGCATTCTTCCCTGGAATTGATGTATAGATGCTGGAGGAAAGACACTCTTGCTCTGGGCTGGAAATACAAAGGGAGGATGTGAGTTGTAGCTGCCGGCAGTTAGCTTTTTCCCCACCATGTAGAGAAGACCTGTCTGTACAGGTAATGAAGATGAGGAGAGAAGAGGGAAGTAATACACTGATGAGGAGAGAGAGAGAGAGAGAGAGAGAGAGAGAAGGTTCTGACAGTGTCAAGTGCAGGCCAATCCCATTGTCTGAGGGCCTCATCTCTGTAGCTCTGCTTTCAATTCTTTCCAAAGTATCCTTCCCAAGACACATGGACCAATAAATTTTATTCTCCGGTAGATGATGTAAGTTTAGTTTCAGCCCCATTTCCTGCAACAAAAGGAAGTTCTGACTTCTCTCACAAGTTCCCCACTCTGAGGCTGAGAGGATGTGCCCTCCACACTTCTCTCTCAGAGTGATCTGCTCTGAACCCAGTGATCCAGGAGATCTTTGTGTGGCCTGTGAAAAGGCAAAATTAGTGAGTTCTTACTCATTTCCTCAGGGCCCTGGCCTCCCCCTAGGGATGGAGACTGGGTAATGGAAGTGTGACCACTGGGTCGATTTTGGTAAGACCATTTCTTTCCTTTCAAGTCTTTCTGGGTGAATCAAGGGCCTCACATATATTTTTGCCCTTGGACTCAGAAACTCCAATTCTTGGTCTCTATTCTGGAAATAGCACAAGATGGAACAAAGATTTATCCATAATGAGGCAGAGCAAGGCCCTGTCATGCAGCATATGGCATTTAACTTGTCCCATGAAGAATTTTAAATGGTACTGTGAATATTTATGCTGTAATATTGGAACAAAAAAGTAAGGTGGAGGAACTGTGACAATCTACATTATGTAAAGAGTCCTGAGTACGACGCCTGGAAGGTAGCAGGCTGTTATTTGACTGCCACTGAATGGTGGGATTGCAAGGCAAATGTTGTCTGGCTTCCTTACATTTTTCATTGCCTTTCAAACTTCCTATAATGATGATGTATTACTTTTATAATCAGAAAGAGGAAGTAAAGCAAAAAATAATAAAGCAAAACAAACCTTGGCTTGACGGCACTCCACCTTCTCTCTGCTTGAGCGAAGGTGTCTGACTGCTTGCGCTTCTGGCTTGGGAATGGGAGCTGCGAAAGCAAATATCCTCTGTGACCTTTCAGCAAGCTCCTTGACATTTCTCTTCCCAGGCCCTTCGCCTATAAGTGGGGATGTGAATTCCTGCATGATTACGTTTCAAAAATGTAAGGAGAGTGAAAAGGTCCATCAATGAAATATTGAACACTAAGGGACTATATATCGGGCGCTGCTTTGCTGGAGGTAGGGGGATGTCTGTAGTGTTCCCTAGAAGTTCCCTGGGCTGAGCAACAGGGGACACGTTTCCAGGATGGTGCTCAGGATGATGTCAAAATAGCCCCCACCCCCCTGGTATGCAGCATGCTGTTTTCACAGAGAGGGCATGAGATGAGGACCAAGGGTTCAGACGAGAGAGCATGGCGGCTCTAGCACCAGAGAGCCGCTCCCAGCCTGGTCGAGTGCTCACCCATTTGACTGGTCTCCCATCCATCCAGCAAGCATGGGTTACAGAGCAGTGAAGCAGCCAGAACTCTGGAGGGCCGATGGAGGAAGACAGCTCTGTGGAAACCAATTGATCAGACCAACGCTGTCAAACAGAAATATAAAGTGAGCCACAAATACAATTTTACGTAATTATAGAATTACATAATTTTATATGACTTTAAAATTCTCTTAGACACACGAAAAATGTAAAAAGAAACAGACGACATAAAAATTTAAGTAATGTGTTTTATTTAGCTTAATATAGCCAAAATATTATCATCGCCACATGGAACTGACATAAAAACATTATCTTTCATTCTCTTTTTTATAGCATTTTAAAAATAGACATTATTTTTTGGGCGCTTGGGTGGCGCAGTCGGTTGAGCGTCCAAGTCTTGGTTTCGGCTCAGCTCATGATCTCATGGATCGTGAGATCGAGCCCCGCCGCGACGAGCTCTGCGCTCAGTGGGAAGTCTGCTTGAAGATTCCTCCCTCTGCCCCTCCACCCATTCATGCTTTCTCTCAAATAAATAAATCTTTTTTTTTTAAATAGACTTTATATTTTAGAGTGGTTTTGTTTTCACAGGATTATTGAGGAGAAGGTATGGAAATTCCTCATGCACCGCCTGCCCCCACACAGGCACAGCGTCTCTTACTATGAACATCCTCCACCAGCGTGGGACATTTGTTACAATGGATGAACCTACGTGGACACATCACAGCCACCCAAAGTCCATAATTTACCCTAGATTCATTCTTGGTGTTGTGCATCCTATGGGTTGTGGTTTATCCTATGGGGCGGATGTAAAATGACATGTGTCCAGCATCACAGGACCATACGGAGTAGTCTCACTGTCTTGAAAATCCTCGTGCTTCACCTATTTGTCTCTCCCTTCACCCCCGGCAACCACTGATATTTTTATTTTTTCCGAAGTTTTGCCTTTTCCAGAATGTCCTATAGTTAGAATCAGTACGTAGCCTTTTCAGACTGGCTTCTTTCACTTAGTGATGTGTATTTAAGGTTCCTCCATGTCTTTTTTTTTTTTAATGATCCTTCATCCCTATTTGTACTAAACCTTCAAAATCTGGTGTGTCTTTGACACTCGAAGCCCATCTCTGTTTGGAAAAGCCACACTTTCAGGGCTTGATAGCCACGGGTGGCCCATGGCTCCCATACACTACAGGACTAGACTGTCTTCAGTGTCTCCTCTGAACATTTGCTGCTGTGATGACCATGAGCTCAGGACTAAGGGCACAGACCAGATACCACTGTGGAGATCCTGAGGGACACACAAGCAGATCCTAGCCCCTGGGGACCTAGGTGGGGAGGCTGGTGGTGGCTCCTGCAGAATGGGAAGTACTGAGGTGTGGATTTGGAATGACAGGTGGTGGCCAGACTGACACAAGAAGACTTGCTGTCTCACTAGGCACTTTGATGCGCTTCTCAGCAAGGGATTTTGCAGAGAAAATATCAGCTTCCACCTGATAAAGCTAGGTGGCAGGATAATCTGAACTAATGATTTGGGATTGAACCCACCAGAACTGTAAGATCATACATGTGTGGTGTTTTAAGCCACTAAGTTTGTGGTCATTTGTGACAATGGCCCCAGGACACTACTATGCCAACCAAGCCAAGACTTTGAATGATGAAACATGGGGCTTCTTTGAGAAGCCTGGGAACTCCTGGAGAGAACGGGCAAGACTTTATTTGTTACTTCTACCTCCTTCTGCGGTGACAGAGGAGGGCTTTCAGAAAAAGAGAGTCTCCAGAATTGGAAGAGATGAAAGTGGCTCCAGTGGCTGGGGACGGTTGTGGGGCCCCTGGCTGATCAAGGGGGCAGATTTGAGGGGAACTGCATAGCTGGTGAAGACCAGTGACCCTCTGGATGTCTGGGCAGAGGTGAAAACTGCAAGCAGGGTTGAGATCCTGTGTGGCTGGGCTGGTGGTCCTGGAAGAGGACACCCCTGGCCATTGCTACTGGAAGCCCATCAGGGCTTTGGAATCCAGGGATTGCAGAGAACCAGGTTCAGCGGGAGGTCTTAGAGCAGAAAGAGCAGTGCAGATCCCAAAGCCCACATCTGTGGCAGGTCCCTGCCCCTCCTCGGTTTTCCAGGAATCAGGTAAGGGGGGTGGGGGGAGAATTTCCCATGGAGGAGAGATGGCCAAACACCTAGAAAGTTCATTTCTTGCTGCCTCAGCAAATGTGAGCTCAGAGTTGGATTCAGTTTGATTTGGAAAAAATAAAATGTTTGTGACTATTTTGCCCCTGAGGGTTGCAGAGCATTTTCAAATGGATTTTGACCTTATTTTCTGTCTGCCGAGCTTCTGTCTTATAACCTAACACCAGGAGAGTTAGAAAAGGCATCCCTGTCCTGTGCTAGCAGCTCTTCTCAGCAGTGTAGGAAAAGGGAGGGAGTGAGTAATTCATTGGAGGGGCCCAGGGGTGTCTGAACCAGCATTTCCTAGAATAAAGAGGGAAAAAGAACGTATTCTGGTGAGAGGATGGACTTCTTTGAAGGAGCTTTGAAGTTGGAGACCAGGTCCTCTCCCCACCCCCCTCGCACTTCCTGGCTGTGTGGCCTTGAACAAATCACACCGACTCTCTGAGCTTCTGTTTTATTTGGTTGTGCGGAATAGATGCAATGAAATCTACTGCAGTGGATCAGGTTCCCTGGGAAAGACTCTGAGGTGGGGATTTGCATGCAGGTTTACTGGAGAACGTTCTAGAAGTCTATAGTTGCCAAGGAGTAAGGGAAGTTGATGGGGGAGAGGGAGGAGCTCAACCGTTAGGCAGTTGAGACTGAAACCTCAGCCTGTCACAATGTCACTGTCACCGGCTACCTGGAGCTGGGACACCCTGCAGAGTTGTCCCCACTCCTGGAGCCAGAAAGGCAGGGCCAGGCACTGGGTTCAGGTTGGCCTCCCGCCCAGGGAGGAAATGTGTGACCTTGGGAGCCTGGTCCCTTCCACTTGGAGGGTATAATTCCTGGGAAATTTGGCTGAGTTGTCAGCCAGCGATACTCCTAGGAACAGGAGTCAAGAGGGCCCCGGCCCCGAAGATGGGGGGGCACCACAGCATCTGCTACAAGTACCAACCTCAAGGGGTAAGGGGAGGGGCTCTGATGCATTGAAGAACTCTACAGGATTGGCATAGAGCATGGCATATACTAGTGTCTCAATTAATGGTGGTTGATGATATTGTTATGATTATGATGATTATTCTGCTACCAAGAGTGTCTGTGAAGACGCTAATGGATAAAGGTGAATTCCAAGCAGCCCTGAAGTCGGGGAGATTCAGAGGAAATCATAATCCTCTGCAAGTTCGCTGGCCTTTGCAAAACCTCTAATCACCGAGGAGCTGACAGTAGATTTGCGCCCTGAAAGAGCCTGGAGTCTGCAAACAAAGGAACCAGGCTTGCCTTTGAAGGAGAAAACCGGAAGGAAGCAGAGGTTTCCACAAGGCCAGTTTGCATCTGAACCAGCCCCTGGTTTATGCTCCTCTGGAGACAACGGTGTTCCTGCAACCTACCAGAAGGTGCTGTTTGGTTTTCCTTGGGGCGGTTTTGCCCTGCAGCCTCACAAGGCCTGTGCTGCCTGGGACTTGGCGGATGATTTCCAGCGGGAACTCTGTGAACCCTGGAGCAGGGCCCTGAGCTGAATGCTTTGAATTTACACAGGACACCTTGAGGCCCCTACAGCAGGCTTTGTCCCTCATTCTTGGCCCATTGGGGCAGCCTGCAAGCCTCCCTGGAAAAAAGTACTGGGTCAGCAGGAATGTGCTCCTGGAACCTCAGGAGACACAAAAGAGTCCCTTAGAGCCACTAGGAGCTTGTCCTCAAAACTGCTGCCTTGTCCCCTCCCCTGGGAGCTCCCAGGGGCCTGGCCTCGAGGACTGGCTTGTCATCCATGAGCTCTAGGAGGACATGCCTTGCGGGTTGAGTTTATCATTTTATCCCCAGAATTAGCATGGGGCTCGGTATGTAGGAGAAGCTCAGTGAACATTTATTTATTAGATGAAAATGAACCAATGAACAAATGAATGAATGCATGCATGAAGGAATGAATGAATTCTTCCCCAGAAGGTACTGGAAGGCCCAAACTCACACTCCTGATGTTTGGGTCCTGGGAAGGTGAGCCTGGAGCCAAGCACAGAGATAGGACTGTCCATGCATTTGTCTCCTGGTGCTTCACTTCCCTGACCCCTCGGCCAGGGGGTTGGGTGGGGTGTGTGTGTGTTCTGGGGTCTCCCATATGTGAAAGTTCTGTAGTGATGGAGAGGCGGAGTATGCCACTTTTCTCCATGTGCCAGAGCCTTTACGCATCCCCCCTCCTAGCCCCCTTCCCTCCTCCTGGCTCCTTCTCACTTACATAAGCCCGGATCATGCTGGGTCCAGCCCAGAGTTGCCTCCCATGGGAGACTTTGCCCCAGACCTCTACAGCCCCTGGATCTCTCTTGACTTCCCAACCCACACCCATCTGCGGGTTCTTTGAGGAAGGACAGAGTTGGATTGATCTCAAAGTCTGAATGGAGTCGGAATGGAGCAGGTGCTCTGTAAAAGGGGTCTTTTTTTTTTTTTTAAAGGAATGAATGAATGAGGTCAGAATGATGTCAGGAAATCCTGAACCTGGAAGCGGTCTGGAAGGGCAGGGGACGTGGACATTCCCAGAGGTCGGAGACAAATCACTCAGAGAACACCACGCTGGAGAGCCTGGGGCCTAGGGAGGCAGGTGGTCTGTGGGCCACACTTGCAGGAATTTGGCATCAGTCCTGCGAGCAATTAAAAAACAGTCCTTCTCTCTCGTTCGTACTCTTTGAACTTAAGGAGTGAGCGGAAATGGTTTCTTATGTAGGATCAAACAGACCATCTGAGGCTAGAGAGCAAGACGCTGGAGTGGATTCCTTCCCAGGGGAGCTGAGGGTGCATATGGTGACGAGTGGGAGGGGGAGGTCATGGCCCAGGAAAGAGGAAAGATGCAGCGGGGAAGTTAATGGGGGAGAAAAGATGGATAGAGGTCCCGGGTAGGTCCTGGAGTTGAACAGTTTTTCCCAGACTTGGAGTCAGGTGGCATTTCCCTTTTTTTTTTTTTTTAAAGACTTTATTTATTCATGAGACACACAGAGGCAGAGACACAAGCAGAGGGAGAAGCAGGCTCCATGCAGGGGGCCCGATGTGGGACTTGATCCTGGGACTCTGGGATCATGCCCTGAGCTGAAGACAGATGCTCAACCGCTGAGCCACCCAGGCATCCCTGAGGTGGCATTTCCATGCGATTGCACGCTAGGGCCACCTCAGTACTGAACTCCCGGGACACAGACGCAGAGATGCAGACATGTTATTTCACGCTGCCTTGGCTTGACCCACGACTGCTTCCCGTTTTTCTGGAATCTAAGGGGGTGGGAGTGTCTGGGATGTTCATACCATGGGGAGCTCAACATTTGACAGCCCAGCTCCCAAGGACCATTTCCCTGTGTGTGCACTTTGTGGGGCCTCTCGGCGAAGTCATCCCTGCTGTCCCCTCCCTCACTCCTGCCCTTTGCCCAAAGAAGGAAAGACGAACTTTGCTCAAGAACGCACAGCTGGTGACTGGCACAGCTGCCATGGCAGGCATGGCCCATGGACCGCGTCTCCAGCCTGGTAGCCTTGACCCTGGTCCAGGCAGTCGCTACGAAGGAAACAGATGAAATCTCTCTTACTTCTCCTGGACCGAGAGCAAGATGGGGTGGTTCGCGTCCTGTGCTGTCCCCTGTCCAGCATGTGACCCTCTCTCCGGAGCGTCATGGCCAACAGCTGCTGTAATTTCTGGGACCTGTGACCTTTGCTCACCTCTATCCCATGCTCACCTCCTATCTTCTCCTGTGGGACTTCGCACGGCATCCTGTCTGGTGCTGGGCCTCGGCCCCTTGATCAGGAGGCCACATCCCCAGGTCCTGCTCTCCTGCAGACTCCCTTACAGCAGGACATTTCATCCTCGGCGCTCGGTGACATTCTGGGCAAATCATTCTTTGTGGCGAGGGCTGCCGTGTGCGTTGCAGGAGATGTAGCCGCATTCCTGGCCTCTACCCACTAGATGCCAGTAGCAGTCCCCGTCATACTTGTGTGGATCAAATAGATCTCCAGACACGGCCGGATGTCCCGGAGGGGTTAGTTGGGCAAATCTGCCCCAGTTTGAAGTTCTGCTTTAGAGAGGCTTCTCCTCGGCCACGATGCCCATGCTTCAGGGCCAGCACACGTGGTTCACAGCGCTGCGGCCAGGCTGAATGAAGGCGCTCATCAGGTATGGCCACTTCTGATTGGGAACCCATCAGTAGCTTCCTGCCGCCGCCAGGACAGGCTCCAAAGCTCCTCCTCGCCCTTCCAGAGCTCTTCTCTTCAGTGTCATCTCAGACTACGCGCTTCCCGGATCCCGTGGGATGGATCCTAGTGCAGGGAGTATTGAGAGCAGTGGCGCAGGTTGCAAGTACTTCTTGGGGGAATTGGGGCAGCTGGTACCACAGATGCTAGCACTTGACCTGCTGTTGCAGAGGCCAGCGGCCAGTGGCCTCGGCCTGGTCCCCGTCCCCATGCATGTGGATGGCTTCCTCTGACACTGGGAGGTGCTCTTGGGCTGCCCACTGGGTACTCTTGGCTGAGCCTTGAGCAGGCAAATATGCAAGACAGTGAACGTGCAGGAGCAATCTGAGACGGGTGAGGGGTAGGGGTGGGTGGGTAAGCGGCCAGCTTCCTTACTGCTTCGTGGAATCGTGCTGAAGTGTTTTTCAGACAGCCTCCAGTGGGAAGGAGCCCCTGTCACCCATCACAGGTCTTGCGAGAATGCACTCCACGTTCGTTTCCTCCCTGCCGAACCTCACTTCCTAGCTGCCACACCGGCGCTTGCCATCACCCCCCCAAATAAAGGATTTGCACCCAGGTCCTGTCTCAGACTTCATTTGTACATTCATCATCGAAGGGTGACAAATGCTGAGCATAACGTGGACCTGACCCAGCCCATCCATGTGGTTTGGAGCAGTGACCCCTCGGGACACCCAGCGGTCCTGAGAACGGCCTCACGCATCCCCCGTGGGGCCCACATGGCACGGATCCCTGCCAGAGCCTTTTCCAAAAACACGGAGGGTAACTGCAGATAGAGAGGCAGGCAAGCGTGGTGGGAAGGGGAGAGAATGGAGCTGAGCGCCGGGTGTGAGCTGTGAGCCCTGCCTCTGTTATGTGACTTGGGGCAAGTTATTTCTCTCACCCCAATATTTTCCTCTCAAGGATCATCACAAGATTTGTCATCTAGACAGGGACACAGGGCACATGAGGACACTCTCAGCAATTATGTCAGAACCATGGGCATGAGCCGGGGATGTGAGGTCCTTTGACTTGTCTGCAAAGTGGGGGTGATAACACTGCCTTTGGGGAACCCAGATGAAGACATATGCAATTATTATAATCCTGGCACACAGGCTGAGACGTGGCACTGTCATCACCCCATTCGACAGATGAGTAAACTGACACCAAGGGAAGTTCACTAACCGGTCCAAGGTCCAGAACTTGCTCAAGTCCTGGTACATGTTTCATGCTCTGGACCATGATGCTGCAACGGTGGGGGGACAGGAGGTGCTGCTGGCGCTGCCAGGTGGCCGTCAGCTCTCCAAGCCCCACATCACACTTACCGATGATATCATCCTATTTGTCCTCACCACTGCCCTAGGGGGTCCAGATGTGACTGTCATCCCCACTTGCAGGTCTAACCTCCAACCTCCACACTTGTCTGCTTGTTTCTGAGACTTCCTCCCGGTGTTCCCTGGAAAGAGGCTCCTGCAGTGCCCGTCGCGGTGGGCCTGGGGCCCTCCGGGGTCATTCCCAGGGCTCCTGGGAATCATGACTCTCTCCTCACTGAGCATGTGGATGGGCTGAGTCTACATCATGCTCAGCCATCAGTCGTGCTTTAAATATGAACGTATAAATTGAGCCTCTTTTAGTTTTCAAGGCGGTAAAACTATTTGTTTAAAATAGTTCCTGTTCAGCCCATCCTCACAGATAAACATAAATAAATCATAGCACTTTCCCATGAATTATGCATTAAATACATATCTGTAAAGCTTCCCCATCAATGGTAGGACTTTGAACATATGGGCTTTTAATTGGACACTAAATCAATTTTCCCCATCTCCATTGATGGAATTTAAAACTATTCCTAGCTCTATTTCAAATGTCTGTCCTTGTTACGTGATAAAATAAATAAATAAATAAATAAATAAATAAATAAATAAATAAAAAAAACCCTGCCTCGAATCCCTGTCATCTGGATCCCGACTGCTCGCTTACTTTCTCTAATTCAAATTGCGGCCCAGGTACCTATGATAGAGAGATTAAAGTGGTTCTCGGCGAGCAGAGCCACAGAGCGTGCAGATAGCATTGGAGCGAGAGGTAGAAAAGTGATCGGATTACCGTGCATGTGCATGTGGGGGTGTGAGCAGAGGCACTGTAGCGCGGGTCCAGGTGGGGAGCGAGGTCTTGGCTGAGCAGGGATGTGGGGAGGGAGAGAGGCGTGCACGCTGGGGGAGGCGAAATTGTCCCCTCTCTGCCGTGTTCTTCATCTCGTTCAGGTCATATTATTTGTCTTTTCATCCGATGAGGCACTGGCTCCATTCCACAGGTGAGAGATCTCAGGTTCAGGAAGGTCAAGCGATTTTCCCAAGGTCGTACCAAGTGGCAAAGCCAGGGCTCTGTCCTCCATGGTTCCGGCGCCCGAGCACTTGCTTTTGCTTGAATGGAACTCAGTGCTCCATTCTGCAAAATCCTTTTGGAGCCCCACTCCCCTGCTAGATGACAATGTATGGCTGCTTAATGTGTTGCGGGGACTTGACACAGGAGAACCTGCTTTGTTGGTCAGTTTCCGACTTAAACGCTATCGTTTCTCAGGGGTCTCTGGGGTAAGACATAAGATCTTGTATCTTGGGTGGAAATGAGCTCCCTGTCAATGGAAGTAATCAAGGAGAGCCTTCTGGTAACTGCTCCAGGATACTGTCGCGTGAACTCAGACGTCCCTGCAAGTGTACTAACAGTAGTAGTTTAGGCTCTCTGTTCAACCACGGGGGAGAAGGAGTGTTCTCCGGGTCCCTTCAAATCAGAGCCCTTTCCGCATCATTTAGGACGTTTGTTCTATTCACCTTTATGCTTGGGACAGTGTCAGGAATGTAAAGAACAAACCTGACAGTGGAGATGGGAAAGGCCCGGCTGTGACTCCCTGCTGTGTGATTATGGCTGAGCTCCCACCGCAGCTCCAAGACTCAGTTTTCAACCTGGAAGATGGGGCAATAAGAGTACTGCATGTCTTAGGACACAGTATGTGTATTGCCCACATTCACGTTGATGTGTGAACCTCCCAGGACCTCAGGGTGTGACCCGATGTGGAGGGGGGCCCTTTACAGGACTAAGTCAAACAAAGGCATATGGGTGGGGCCCTGATCCATTCCGACAATGGGTGTCCTTCTAGGAGGAGGAAAACTGGATGGAGTCGGCCCTTGGGGTGCATAGTGGGGAGCCGGAGCCGTGTGAGGTCACAGCGAGAAGATGGCCATCTGCGAGCCGAGGACGGAGGCCTCAGGGAAACCCACCCCGCCGGCGCCTCGAGCTTGGACTCCTGTCTCCCGAGCGGTGAGAACACGTGCCCTTCTGTTGTTGAAGTCCCCAGGGTGTGCAATTGGTGATGGCAGGCCCAGAAGCCTCGGATGCCACCTCCAAGTGCTGTTTGGGGACTTCGGTAGGTCAAGGTGTGCCGACCACCCTCTCCCAGGGGGGCCCAGAGAGGTGCAGACCATATCTGGAGGTCACCCAGCCGGCGAGTGGCCGAGCTGGGACCGTGAGCCCCCCGGGGCCCCGGGCCGTCTGTGGCTCCTGCCACCTCGCTGCCCCCAGGCGACACCAAGGACCCCTCTCCCCTGAAGGCTGAGCCTCCTGGGAATGGCTGGCCTGCGTTCACATGCGAACCGGCCTGGAAGGGCCCCGATGCTTACTTAGCTCCTCATTATTTTGATTCTAAGCTTCTGCAAATTGAAGACTCGGCAGGACGAGGCTGAGGAAATTTTCTTGCCTCCTGCAATGGACTTCCTCCTGAATCGGTTGTCTCGAGACAATTATTTGAGGCCATCGGACTCCTCCCGCAGGCAATCAGACAGCGCGGCTTTGCACACTCACACACGGCTTAGGGCTCCTTTCACCCCTTGCATAGAATCACCAATGAGGGCAGGGAAAGGCACAGCAGCAACACAAGTGGCTTCTTGACCAGAGCGAGGGTCCTGCAAAAGCAAATTTTCCGTGCAAAAAGCACGCATCGACTCCTATCTGCTCCTCCTAAATCCTTATGACACGGGCTCTACTATGTGCATTTTTCAACTGAATAAAACTGAGCAGCACAGAGGTGAAATAAAATGTCCCGGCGAAGAGAGCAAGAGGTAAATCGCCTCTTTCCTGGCTTGGCACTTACTGGGATGCAGGCTTATCTTTTATTTAACTGTTTTGGAGAGGCAGCAGTGTGAGGAGGTTAAAAGGATGAGCTTTTGGGTCAGAGAGATGTGGGGTTTGGATGAGCCTCCACTTCTCATTAACAAGGTAACCTATTAGCTACTGAACTGCCCTGAGCTGGTTTCCTTTTCTGTAAAGTGGGGGCAAAAAGAGAACTTAACTCACAGAGTTCTTTGGGGGAGAAGAATGTTTTTAAAGTAGGGAGAACAGGTTCCTGCACATTACAGATACTCAGGAGAGCATAGCCCACCTTGTTGACGTGGCACTGCTGTCTGTGTCTGGAGCTTATGAAAGACGCCGAGTCGGATGTCCGGGTCTCAGATCTATGGTTGCAAATTCTAGCTGTGTGGCTTTGATCAAGATGCCCACATTCTCTGAGTTTCATTTTCTTTTAAGATTTTATTTTTTGGGGCAACTGGGTGGCTCAGTGGTTGAGCGTCTGTCTTCAGCTCAGGGTGTGATCCCAGGGTCCTGGGATCGAGTCCTGCATCGAGGTCCTTGCAGGGAGCCTGCTTCCCCCTCTGCCTGTGTCTCTGCCCTCTCTCTGTGTCTCTCATGAATAAATAAATAAAATTTAAAAAAAAGATTTTATCTATTTGAGGGGGAGAGACATATTGAGAGAGAGAGAGAGAGAGAGAGAGCATGAGCAAGGGGGAGAGGGAGAAACAGGCTCCCTGCTGAAGGATCATGACCTGAGCTGAAGGGCGACCCTTCACCAATGGAGCCACCCAGGTGCCCCTGAGTTTTGGTTTTAATGTAAATTCTGTCCAATGGGGATATTGGGTTTGGCTCTGTTGGCTTGACAGGAGATTTGTAGGGGCTTCAGTGGCACCAAGGGAGCCCCCCATGGCCAATGGCCAAGAGACGTTTAACACAGGTGCATTGAACTAATGGATTAAGTCACTTCACACGAACATTTTTGAAAATCCCAAAGTTCTTTATAGGCATAAAGGGCTATATCAATATCAATATCAATAGCGTAAAGGGCTATATCAATATCAATAGCTAACACCGGGAAGGAAGGAGCTTTAGAGGAAATCGTAAGGGCACCTGCTTGTGTACCCGACGGTGGTGGCTGAGAGTCAGACCTGGAGTCCGACGCTTTGGCTTGATTCCCCACGTCACAATTTTCCAGCTGAGCTCTTGGATGCAGGACATATCCTTTCTGGGACTTTGTTTCCCCAACTCTAAAAGTGCACCAGTAATACATCTATCATAAGGCTGCTGTGAGGATGAATAAGACCATAACTGTGCCATGTTTACCACGGAGCCCCAGACACTGTTGGGCACTCAATATTGGGATTAGCACGGTCACGGATGATTTTAGCAAAATCACACATTTTTGCTAAAGAAAAATCCTTATTTAATTCATATTTTTTTGGGAATCCTTATAGCAACCCAAGAGGGAGATGCCATAAGTATGCTCTGTGTGTTTACAGATGAGGCTCCAAGACTAAAGAGGAACAGAGTAGTTAACCCAACGATGCGCAACTGGGAAGTGGAAGAGTTAGTTTGATCCCTGGTCTGTCAGACTCCAAAGACCTTGGTCCCCACTCCTGGGTGCAAGGACAGGAGCTGAGGAGGAAGGACGGGCCGGGGCACAGGACCGGAGTGGCCCACACAGAGGCAGCTGCTGGGACTGGTCTTGTGTCACTGCGGAAAAACACTTCAATTTTGCTCCGAGCAACTGCCAGAGCTGTGATATTTTAAATACTTTCCTTTTTTAAAAGAGTCTATCAAGACTTTTACAACTTCTTGACCTTGGGAAGGCTCCTACAAATGCTTTGGAGCACAGCCCGTGAGGACAATATCTGATTCTCAAGCGGCAGTTGGAATGAGGGAGGCAGAGGGATCCTTGGTGTTGGTCTACAGAGAAGTGTCTTCCTTCATTTCATTGACCACCTGCCCAGTTCCTCACCTGGACCCCACCACCCACCTGCTCTTGCTGTCAGCTCTCCACACATTGTTCCAGCTGGTTCTGTGTCCTCACTGATGACTCTGAGCTTTCTAACATCCCAATATAAAGAACAGGGACAAGCAAAGAGTCAGGTTATTTTCAATGGGCTTTTTCCTTGATGCGTTCTCCACGAGTGGATCTGCTCAGGGCATTCTGACAGCCCTGAGAGTTGCTTTTGGGGTCCCCTGAATCAAGCCAGCTGTTTTGATATTCCCCCCATAGCTGTTAAATAGCAAGATACGACTGCTGAGGGCTGTGGCCATAAGGCACCCACAACCTGATGGCACAGTTTACGTGGGTAATCTTTTTGGATGTGTGCTTGAATGGCATAGAGGAAAAAAAGGAGGTTGTTTCCTTGCTTTTATTTAGAAATGTATATAGGAAATGTTCCTGCATCAAAAAGTTGAAAGGTCGGTGTCCACTTCTAAGGGACAGCCCTGAGCTCGGCTCAGAGTTCAAGCACTGTCTCACTGTGGCCGTGCACTGGGCCTTCTAGAGGAGAGGGGCTTATGTGACATGTATGCTGACCTTTGCACCAGGGACTTGGGCTCACTCGTTTAATTTTCACAAGTCCCTGTAAAGACGGTATTCATCACCTCCAATTCATTATGGGGAGATTGGATTTTGGAGCCGGGAAGCTGAATTGCCCAAGGTCACACAGCTGGTGAGGAAAAGATGTTTATTTCAACCCAGATATAGAGGTAATGTTTCTTTGAGCTGAAGGGAACTGGCCAGGTGGCCAGCTGAGTGGGCACTGGGGCAGGGGTGCTGGCCATCCTGACTGGCAGCAGCTCCCAGCTGCTCACCTTCCCTGGTACTCAGTCCCTTGCAATTCTAGGGGTCAGGCTCCCCTGTCCTGGAGCACCTCCACCCAGCCAGGATGAGGGCTGGAGGAGATATGTGGTGTCCTCTTTTAATTGGGAACATATTCTAGAAGCTGTGATTGGGTAATAGGTAGGAGGAAGGGAAAGATTCATGGCTTTCTTGTGTGGCATATAAATCCTGAGTATTTTGGGATTCTGGCATAGGATGCTGGAGGAAAACCCAAGTACCCTCGACACTCATAGTTGAGAGAGAGAAGTATGGCAGCAGATGGGGCTGCTAGACAGCTCCACTGGGGGGTACTGTATGTCAGATGTCTTAAGAATAGGAGAAGGATTTGAATTGTGCCATTAAAGATTCAAGTGTCAAATCATTTCTACCTCTCTTGCTATTGACTTGATTTTTTTTTTAATTGGATGCAGTTTTTCAGTAACAGGATTTGGGGGGCGTGGGGAGACATTTTGAGACCATAAGTCAATGTGGGTCAGAGTTCCTCTATGAAGTCTTTGTAGAAGTTTCCATAATGTGTCATTAAGGGCTTTAACGGTGTGTTAAATTCTTGGCTTAGCACCCAGCATCTGGTAAAGCGGGCATTAGATGTGTTAGCTCTTATTATTTTTGATACTTTCAAGGACTCAGATTTTGGAGTCAAGACAGATTTGTGCTCCAATGAAGCTTTGCCATTTGCCTGGTAGCAGAAGGTCAAGTTAATAACCCACTCTGAACCTCAGCCTCCCTGCCTGTAACATGACAACAACAACAATAAATATGTAACTTGCAGGCCTCTTGTGCATTTAAATGAAAGGCAGAGCTCATTACACACTTAAAAAACTGCTTGAACCCTGGAAGCACACAAGTTGTAATTGGCATGATTTTCTCTACTCTTGGTTTTGCTGGAAAAGGGGCCTAAAACCCCCAGGTTTTAGGAAATACTGGAGGTGAGTGAATATGCAGAAAATAGGAAAGTCACTGGTCTGTGTTCTCAGCATTGTCCGAAGAGCTGACGAGACCTCCTGAGGGGCCCAGTGTCCTCATGGTAGCAGGGAAGACAAGCATGTGTGAAGCGCAGAGCCTGGTCTGTTTGCAGCATGTACCTCAGTGGGGCTCCTGGGACTGGGAGCAGGGTCGTGCATGGATCTGAGGTGTAGAGGGGAGGCCGGCTGGAGGAAATTCTGCGCATCTCTCTGCCACTCACCAGACATCTCAGCCCAAGAGTCACCTTTGAAGGAGAGGAAGATCCCACCGGGAGATGAACAGGCCTGTCGACTTGTGTTAATCAGGCAACGCATTGTAAAAATATAGACTGGGCTTCTAGGAGCTCCCTGTCAACTGTTTATGGATAAGGACACCACACCTGATGGGGTATGGACCCAGCAGGCCTGCTCCAACGCAATTATTTCTGGAATACCCTTGAGGATTTGGGCTTTGCAGCTCAACCATGTTGAGGGCATTGGGAAGGTACATGCATGTGAGTGTGTGTGCACGTGCATGCATGCATGTGTAAGATCAGTTATTTTCAATTCCTGCTCCCTGGAGCCTCTCTTCTCTTGGCAGGAGCCCTCAGGGGCCACTTGGCAGATGGCTGCTGTTCCTTTTCTGCAAAGAGCTGTTAGTCACGAGGCAACTCAGGGCTGACAGTGTTTCACAAGGGTCCTTCTGCCACCTTAGGGCAATTGGAACTAGGAGGCTCCAGAGAAAAATTTAAAAAGGTGAAACAGACTCAAAAACACTGTAGGTTCTTCATCCAACACGTTACTGGAAACCACTAAGGTGGCTTCTTCCTCAAACTGTTAAAACAGCACTAATGATGGTTGTAGCACAGCAGTGTTCCCCCTTGACCACAGGCCACCCAGATACAGCTGGCTCAGTGACCTTGGCACCAAGCTTGTGGGGGTTGAGTGCCTTCATCAAGGAAGGTCTGTCCTGCACAAGTTTGGGGACAGTGGAAGGGAAGCCAAATTTAAATGAGTTAAATTCAAGAAAGGATGGGGCAGCCAGGGTGGCTCAGCGGTTTAATGCTGCCTTCAGCCCAGGGCCTGATCCTGGGGACCTGGGATCGAGTCCCACGTCAGGCTCCCTGCATGGAGCCTGCTTCTCCCTCTGCCTGTGTCTCTGCCTCTCTCTCTCTCTCTGTGTGTGTCTCTCATGAATAAATAAATAAAATATTTTAAAAAATCAAGAGAGTGGAATAGCAATGTTAATAAACCAAACAAAATCTCATAGAGTGGGGTGCTAAGACCAGGGGTCCGAGATCCCTGGGGGGCCAGTGACTTCACAGCAATCACAATGGTGATTATTCACTCGTCTGTTCACTCCAAAAAAATGTGTTGAAAACCTGCTTTGTGCCACATCCTGTTCTTGGTCCTGGGATTGCAGGCGTGTCCTGACCTTCACAGTCTAGCAGGGGAGACTGTCATTCAACAAATGATTTCACTAGTGGGTGTGATTACAGGGAAATGTTCATGGCACTTTGAGATTGCACAAAAGGGAATCAAGTCTAGGCTGGGGTTTAAGAAAGTGACATTTAAGGTGTTAACTATTACTGCAGCTCTTCTGTCACTATGGTGGCTAGGACCAGCCTGTTCCTCTCTCCTGTGTGGGTGAGGACACGCAGAAATGGAAATGTTAGGTAGGGACCAGCCACATGGTTACAAGGTAAGAAATGCTGAATCTTTATTAAGTCTCATTTCCAGAGACAAGGGTGGATAATAACATGGACAGAGGAGGTTCCTGGAGGAAATCCAGGATGCTGGGGTCTTTCTCAAACTGACCCATTACTGATTCATTTCTTCCTCTTGTCTCTACACGGGGCGGGGGGAGGGGCAAAAATAAGCCACATTTATTGGAATAGAACAGTGTTAGAATTGAAGTACAAAGAATTATATTTTATGGGCAGCTATTGGGGACAAGACTGGCTCAGAATTTATGCCAAACTTGGAGACATATGGGTGAAGTTACCAAGAGATAAAACTGGAAGTCCACACATAGTCATCATGGAAGATCTGGGGAGGTTACCTTTGTTTGGTATTCTTGAATCTGGTCCCCACATTTTGACATACCAAAGATTTATTTAACTAGTGTTAATTCATCTTTACATGCCAGGCATTATGCTTAGGGCTTTGTCAGTATGATCTTAGTTAATTTGAATGCCAATTGATGAAGCAGGCACCATTGCTACCTTTACTCTCCAGATGAGGAATCTGAGCTGTAGGGTAGGTAAGCAGTTTCCCCAAGGTCAACGGACAATCCGTTGCCAAGCTGAGGTTTAAACCTGGCTCTGATTCATGCCGGTGACTAAACTCGTAACTGGTTACACAGTGTGGCCCTTGAATATTTTTGTTTGATGGTTAGTTTTTTTTTAAAAAAAATGTTGGCCACTAGTTAAAAAATTGAAGATTTTACAAAAATCTGACCTTGGAACTCATCTTAAAAAATATGACCATCTACTAGCGCTGCATATTCTCACCTGGCCACACATGGCTGATCCTGAGCAGTAGCTGCCCTGCGCAGCATGGTGTTGTCACTCATCTATGTAACCTGCTTGGCACCTGCAGGTACCTGAGATTTCAACCTTTGGCCAAAACCGCTCTGGCATGTATATAGGTGGAGAGAGAAAAGGGGGAACAATGCCCGTATGTGTTTTGAACACTCTTCCCTTTGGATCCTCTACCTTGTGGGCAACATGACCCAATCTGACCTTGAGTTTGACCAATTCATCCTTGGGCTAAAAGGACGGGAGACTTCATTGCCCATCACTGTGACTTCAGAGGTGTAGAAAAAGGTAGGAGTCTGGGCCTCCTTAGAAGCCAGTGAAAGGACTCAGGCATTCTCTCCAAATCTTCCTTTAGCTTTTGAAAAGTCCTGAGTTTCAGAATTCTATAGGTATCCTGAAGCTAGATGTCAGGTCTGGGTCAACCCCCTAACTATCACAGCCATAATTCTGGTGCCCAGAGGGAGAAAAGCCAGGTAAAAAGTGCTCCCACCCGTTGGCTGAATTCTGTCTTAACAAGGCTTATTTATGTCTCTGTGTGCTATGGGTTACAGCAGCATTGTCTTTCCTGTACATAAATAATGTATAATTTGTGTTAAGTCACTGTGCATGCTTTTTAGTCCTCGGGGAGGCAGAAGGACGAAGGAATCAACCTTACACAAATACTTAGAGGATACACATCTCTACCCTTCTTGCACTTAACATAGCATTTGGCCCATTCTTGGAGAGTCATGAATTCAATGCAGTTGCCAGTTAAGGCCATAAACTCACTGCTGGGTGATGGGGATGGTGGTGACGATGATAATGAGATTGCGCCCCCACCGAGGGCACCTGTTATGTGCTATATTGGATGCTTTCTATGCATCACCTCCAAACTTCATAACAACCCCCAGCAGTCGGTCTTACTGTTAACACTTTGCAAGCGAGGAAGAGTTTATGGGTCTGAGGTTGTGAGCTAGAGAGAGAGAGTCATAGCTGTTACTCTAGAAACTTCCACATATGTAGATTCTCCAGCAATTTAAATTAAACTATTTGAGCTACCCAAGAGTACAGTTTGGAAGAGCTCCATCTACCTCATTTCCTAATTATCCAGTGAAAATCTGAGTCCAAGAGACTTCAAGCATTCATCACTGTATAAGGTTGGGGCAGCTTCAAGAAGCATAGTCTTTAGAACTCATTTAGAATGAGCATGGTGAATTAGGGAGCTAGTGAGTGGTGGTGGGCCACTCCTCCCTCCCAAGATCACCCCTGACAATGCGTGAACCCCTCTCCTTGACAGTGCTCTAATTAGGCAAAGCACAGAGAATGCATTCTGAAAATTGCTAAATGGTTTAGTGGCTGCTCTGTATTAAGAAATGTTAACCTTTTATCCAGAGGAGCTCAATTAGCACGAGTTAACCAGTGGTTAATAATAATAATAACATGGAATGATCACTGACTGAAAGGCTTGTATTTTCATTTCACAGAAATCATTTGTTAAATGCGAAGAGGCTTTGCTTTATCTCTAATTGAAGACAGAAGAAATGCCGTGAGTGTATCTCTTAAGATGATAGGGAAAGGGAGTGGGGGAGGGCACTTCATGAAATCCTTTCTTTGAAGCTCAGGATGGTGCTAAATAGATCTTTCTTCCTTTCTGCTTTCTTCCCCTCAGTGTATTTATGCATCACCACACATTGCCCCCTCTCTCCAGAGCTTGGGGCATCACACACCAGGAGCCTTGGCTCCCAGATGCTCAATGGAATGTCAAAGCCTTGAGTAGTGAGCCTTTAAGAGGGAGAACGAAAGAGTAAGGGGCTTTCCTCAGTCTCAAGTGAGTCAGGAGCAGGGTTGAGAGTGAAGGAAGTGCAGACCTCAGGTAGGTGAGGTGCCTTCTGACCTAGGCCTGGGGGAAGCAAGGGGCTCCCATTTCCTGACCACCTGCTCTATGTTGGGCTCTAGGTGTTTTAGAGACCCCTGTGCAAGGTGCTCTTATCCATAAATTATGGATAAGAAAACTAATAATTATTAATCCCCAGTGTCCCAGCCAAAGAAAAGTATAGCTGGATTCAAATTTAGGTCTTTTTCTGTGACTTGGTTCCCTCAAGCCCTTCAAGGGGATGCCTTCAGCTATGGGTGTGTCCTGTTCTAATCCTAGCAATAAAAGGAATGAAGCACTGACACATGGAAAAACTTGAGTTTTCGAATCTCAAAAAACATCATGCTGAGGGAAAGAAGCTATACAGGAAGATTGCATGTGCATAATTACATTTTTATGAAGTTCTAGAATGGAGAAGACTAACCAAGAGGAGGAAGATTGAGAGTCATGTTGGGGTAGGGATAGACTGGGAAAGGGCACAAGAAAATGTTCTGGGGGATAATCATGTTTTATTTTTTTATAGGAGCTTGCATTACACAGATGAATGCGTTTGTCAAACCCACTGTATTGGTTTACTAGGGCTGCCATAGCAAAGCAGCACAGATTGAGGGCAGTAAGCAACAGGAAGTTATTTCTGGGAATTATGGAGGCTGGCAATCCACGATCAAGGTTTCAGCAGGGCTGGTTTCTTCTGAGGCTTCTCTCCTGGGCTTGTAGATAACCATCTTCTCCCTGTATCCCCTCTGTAGGTGCCTAGGTCTCAATTTCCCTTCTTTTGAGGACCCTGGTCATACTCAATCAGGGCCCATCCATATGACTCATTTTAACCAAATCACCTCTTTAAAGACCATGTCTCCAAATACAGTCACATCTGTGGTAGCAGGGGCTAGGACAATTCAACATATGGATCTGGGGGAGACACAATTCAGCCCATAACGACCAGCAAATGTACTCTTAAGATTTGTACACCATGCTGCACATACATTTTCATCAAGAGAAAAAAATAACTGAGAACAAATATTGAAGTTAATGATGTGTATGCTGAAGTATTTAGGGGGAAGCTTACTGATATTTGCAATTTGCTTTGAAATGCTTCAGAATGTAAGATGGATTAATGGATGGATAGATAACAGAGTAGTTACATGATAAAGCAAATATAATATGATTTTAATGGTAGAATTTAGGTAGTGAGTATATGGCTTTTTATTTTAAAATTCTTTCAATTTTGCGATGTTCGAAAATTTTTATAATGAAATGTTGGAAAAATATGGATAATGTGGATAATGTGTGTCAGGTACTAAACAAAGTGGTCATAACTGAAAAATGAGCAAGAGAGACAGGATTTCTGTCTTAATCTGTTTTAGCTGCTATATCCATTGACTGGGGCTGGGGTGCTTACACAATCATGACTTCTTTCTCATAGTTCTAGAAGCTGGGAGTTCAAGCTTAAGGCAATGGAAGATCCAGGGTCTGGTGAGAATCTGCTTCCTTCTTGTTGTGTCCTCACATAAGCAGAAGGGATAAAGGAGCTCTGTGGGGTCTCTTTTACAAGGGCATTAATTGCGTTAATGGGGGCTCCACCTCTATATCATCACCTCCCAAAGGCCCCATCCTGGGGGTTAGGCTTTCAACATGCGAATTTGGGGAGGACACAAACATTCATTCCAAAATAGTCTCAATCCTCACAAGGCTCACATTTGGTAATAATTCATTAGCAGTTGTGGTTTCCAGGGACGCATCCAGTGGCACATTCATTTATATGTCAGTCAGAGTTGGCCTGACCTCTATGGGCACCATGCACTTCACATTTAGCTGCTCAGTGAACACCAGCCCTTTGGTTCTCTGCCTCTACTCGGATGATGAATGCTACAGCAGCTTCTAGTTGTGCAAAGATAAATCACTCCAGATCCAAGTGGTAAACCACAGAAATAACAGCAATTTAGGTACACCACAGGAGTCCCTTGAGAGAACTCCTTCACTATTTACAATGCATAGTGATGAAAGTTCAAAACAAAAATGGGAGTGGCAACTTTATTTTATTACCATCTGCACCCCACAAAAGAAACCCAAATGGAAATGTGCACTGGAATGCCAGTTAGGTAGGAAACCACCACGACACAAAATTTATCATGGAGAAAAATGGGCATCCACACAAAGCTGCAGCAATATTTCCAATACTGGCGGAACGTTTCTGAATTGGAACAAAGGGATTTTTCAATACACTCAGATGACTTCTGGGTTTATGGTCCACATCCCGGTGAGCACAATGTTGCACCAATTCAAGTCATGATAATAGAAAAGAAATCATTCTCCTGCCAGTGTTTACATTCAGGGGATTGGGAAACCTGGACTGAGCTGGAAAAACAAATCTTTGCATGATGCAGCATGAGTTTTCTGTGATGTTGTAACCTATGTGTTTGAATTCTCATTTTTGCCAGGCAAACTTAGGTAAGTTTCTTTGTTTCTTTAAGTCTCAGTTTCTTTACCTGCAAAATGGGGAGAAAACTACCCAGTCAGAATGTTCTAAGAATTGGAAACAAGGCACAGAGGATACTTAACACATCCTTAGTTCTCTCTGGCTTATCATTAGTATTAGGAAAGTGGTAGTGATGATGATGGTGATGGTGATGTTGGTAATGGTGATGGTGATGATAATGATGGTGATAAGGTGATGTTGGTGATGATGATGGTAGTGATGATGATGATGGTGTTGGTGATGGTGATGGTGATGATGATGGTGGTGATAATGGTGATGGTGATGATGGTGATGGTGGTCATGATGATGATGGTGATGATGGTGATGGTGGTGATGATGGTGGTGATGGTGATGATGATGATGGTGTTGGTGATGGTGGTGATGATAATGGCGGTGATGATGACAATGGTGATGACAATGATGATGGCGACCACCATGGCAATGCTGATAGTTAGGGCCACAAAGGCGGTGAAGTAGAGCAGCAGGACACGCAGATGGAAATTGCCTAAAGCAAACAAGGAGGCAGCTATTCTGTCTCTCAAGGAGTTAAGTAGCATGGAACCCACCAAGCTAATTTGGACAAAGGGACTTATGGCCAAAGGCTTGAGTTCAGGAAAAAGAACCAACAGAAGGAGACCATCTGATAGCTAAGGTACATGTGATTTCTCCTCAATTGTCAGTCTGCTTTACCCAGAGAGTGTTGTATGCTGTGGGTTAGGACAAGAGGCACAGAAACTTATGTGAGCTTCCAGAGTCCAATGAAGGAATCCCAAGCCAAGTTCTAATATTTTGCACTTATGGATACTCACATAGTTTAATATTATTTGGGCGTGTCTACCTGTTTGGTTTTGAGAAGAAGGGCCATCTATGTATTATTTATTAGTGCAAATATTAATAATGATTTATTACTTTAATATAAATATTAATAGTGACTTACTAAAAATCTTTATTCCCTTTTAATCTCTAGCACATAAACAATTCTCTGGTGCCTGGTGGATGTTGGATCAAATTAGAAATGTTCTAATTCTGATACTGAGTAGTTAGTACTTATAATATTATGTTCTGTTTGGAGTGGCGGGTATTAAGAACATTGAAACTTTCATCCCTCTGCATGGATGCATGAGGGAAGATGAACAAGGTGCTCTGCTAAAAATATTATGTGGAGTCTGTCCTGTCATTTGCTCTATAGCAATGAATCTTTGTAAAGATTCCAGTGGCTGGGTTTGCCATTCACCTTCCAAAGCTGTTTATTTCCTTCTCAAAAAACCCACCTTTGTTCTAGGGCAAGTTTGACTCAAAAGGGAAATTTTCACTAGATTCTACACGCAATAATGTTATAAGTTTTCCCGATTTCTTCCCATTTATAGTAATCCATATGGCACAGAGAGGGAGAATTGTTTATGATGCTTTTGTTTCCAGAGGCCTTATATTTGTCTCTCAGCATTCAAGATTTACAGCACCACTGAGGTAAGATCCTTCTGAAGGATTCAACCCAATGCCCCACAAATTATGAAGGTTTCCAGTTTGACGGGTAGCAACAGGCACTGTTCCCAGCCCTGTTTGAGTGCCAGGCACTGTTTTCTCTTTTTGGGTGATGCCTTCTGCAGCCTCACACCCAGGTAGGTGTTCAGTCCCAAGGGGACCCTCTACAGATCTCCGGGGCAGGTCTCTGCTCTCTGGTGTATCCTGCAATCTCTGGCTACCTCGGATTTGTGAACTCACGGTTCCTTCTTTCAACTGAAAGAGTCTCTGAGGCTCTGCCTTCCTCAGCTGCATCTTGGAAAATCTCTCAGGGCAGCGAGAACCACAGAGCTGATCTTGTTTGTTTCTGGCCTCATAGGGATCATCAGACTTGATTGTCTGCTGTCCACTGTCTTTAAAACCACTGTTTCTCATATCCTGTCTGGTTTTTACAGTTACTTTGGCCACAAGGGTGCACATCTGATCTGCGTTACTCCATCCTGGCTAGAAGTGAACTCAGAAGTAATAGTCTATGAATCTTTTCCAAGTTGTAAATCCTGGCACACAAAGGGGTCAATAAAAATGTGTTGATTTGGTTAGGTTTTCAATTTTATTTCAGCAAATGGCTCTGTAGATTTCTTCAGAAACCATCCCAGAAACCAGAGTCTCTGAAGGAAGCTGGAAGTTTCAAGGTCAACTTGTCCTGTCCTCTGAGGAGCTCATAGACACATTATGATGCTAGGTTCTGCTCTCTGTGACAGGCTTTTTTTTTTTTTTTAATTTTTTATTGGTGTTCAATTTACTAACATACAGAATAACCCCCAGTGCCCGTGTGACAGGCTTTTTAAAAACACACAAAGGTATCTGGTATGGAACAATCGTTTCCCTTCTTGCCTTCACTATCTTCACCTATGGGACGGGGGAGAAGAGATGCGGAGGCAGCACAGCGTGAGTTGTGACGTTAAAAACACCAGCTTTGAATGCTAGTTCCGGCTACTTGGTAGCTGTGTGACCTTAGGCACTGCACTTAGCCTCTCTGAATCTCTATGAAATGCAGAGAAAAACGCTTCTTTGGAAGAGTGATCGAGAGTTGGAAAGGGGATATGTAATTGCCTTATGCTATGCCGGGAGCATAGTAGGTGCTCAACAGACAGTAGCTCATTTTTGGTATTATGGTTAGATAAGGGGAAGGCTCCCCCCAACTCCACCTCCCAGGCCTGACCCTTGAGGAGTCCTCGACGCCTCGGGAAGTGGGAAGACCACTTCTATGTGCCTCATTGTAGATTGTCCACAGCAGGGCTTGTCTCTGTGGAAAGACCGCTGAGTGAGCACAGGCAGGGGACATCAGCCCCCCTCCTCGGGAGGGCAGGAATCTGGGCACTGCTCAGCAGCAGGTAATGCCCAAAGCCAGGTAAAGCATACTCCTTCGTCCCCTCCTCACTAGACTTCATAACCGCATTAACACAGGCGGGGAGCTTAAATAAGCTCAGCTGGATTGGATGGCTCTGCTCTCCCCCCGCCACCGGCCTGGGGGGCTGGTGCCACTGGCCTGCCTGGGACTGTCCTCTGGCTCCAGGGAAGTGAGCCTTCCAGCAATAACTCCTGCACCGGATGATGCCAGATTGCTACAGTTGTGGGAGCATCAGGACAGCCACCACTTTGTGAGTTCTTATGATGTGCGTTTCCACCTCTACCCTGTAGAATTCCTTCAACAAGCATTATTGGATCAATGTCCTCGTGGCTACTCTGGGATAGGTCACATCACCTCAATCCCTTACCTCAAAACCCTTCAGAACCTTCTACAAACCATCTCTTAGGCTTGAAATAAAATCCAAATTCCTAACCATGCCCTCAAAGTCCTACATGATCCGACCCTGCCACAAACAAAGTTTCTCCTCCCTCCCTCCTGCTTTCCCTGCTTCAGCCACACTGTTTTTCCTGATTCTTTTTTTTTTAAGATTTTATTTATTTATTCATGAGAGACACACACAGAGAGGCAGAGACATAGGCAGAGGGAGAAGTAGGCTCCCTGTGGGGAGCCCGATTCAGGACTTGATCCCAGGACTCTGGGATCAAGACCTGAGCCCAAGGCAGATGCTCAACCACTGAGCCATCCCAGCATCCCAGAGTCTTTTTTTTTTATTTAAGATTTTATTTATTTGTTTGAGACAGAGAGAAAGTATGCACATGTAAGCAAAGGGGGGGTGCAGAGGATCTCAAGCAGACTCTGTGCTGAGCACAGAGCTCAATGTGGGGCTCCATCCCACGACCCTGAGATCATGACCTGAGCCAAAATCAAGAATTGGATGCTTAACCAGCTGAACCACCCAGGTGCCCTTGTCCTTCCTGATTCTTGAACGCACAACTCTTTTCTGCCCCAGGGCCTCTGCACCTGCTGTTCCCCTCCTGCCTGCCTAGGATATTCTTCTACGCGATTTTTGTATGTCTGACCTGGTCTCATCCCTCACATCTTGGTCAGGTGTCAGTGGCTTAAAGAGGTCTCCTCTGGGCATCTAAAGCTGCTGAGTGACTTGACTGATGCTGTGCAATTAGGAGCCATCATTACTTCCATTTCACAGGTGATAAAACTGAGGTTTGGAAAATTGATTGAGTCTGAAGGCAAGTGACTTTCTCATTGTTTTAGAGTAGGTTTGATGTTTATCGGGGAACCCTCCCTCCTTCTCTTCCTGGTGCTCCTCTTCTTCCTTTGTCATTCATGGTCTAGTTGATTCACACTGTATCTCCTTTGATGGGACACACTCAGAACATTTTTGAGTAGGGGTGTCGGCGAGCTTCCACACCCAGGTGGCAGCCTCTTCTCCTGCATGCCACTGTGCCTGTCAGTTCTCTCCTCATAGACAGGAATGGAACAGCATGCCATGGAGAGACCACAACTGCCAACACTAAACGTGCCTGCTTTCAAAAGCAGTTTGTGAAATAAAACGGGCAACGTTTTCTCTTCCCTTGGCCGCCCTCGTTTGGTATAAAGATAGATCTCGACTCCAAGTCCAGAAACTCCCAGGCTCCAAGACTTCTCTGTCTGTGGGGCCACCACCGTAGGACCCCCGTCTATTCCCATGCCCACTGAAGCCCAGATGCCTCTTCTTCTTCACTTCTCTTTACCACTGCCAAGATAGGTCAACAGTTGAGAACATCACTGCTGGATGTTGCCAGGAGATACATTTCTCCTTTTGCTGAACCCCTGGTGCTGCTGGGCTCTCAGGGGAGGTCAGCGTGAAGAGCATTGCATTGGGATCTGAAACCCCAAGTTCAAAGCTCAGAGCTTCTACTCTCCAGGGAAAGTGAATTTTCTCTTTCTGGGCCTCAGCTCCTTCATTACTTAATTACTGGGTAGTTAAAAGAAATAAAAAAGAAATACATTGGAAATTTCCTGGTCTACACTGTACTGAGATTGGGGCCATAGAAGGGTGGCCAGAGGCTCAACCACTGAGCACCCAGGTGCTGCTGCATAGAAAAGCCCTTTCCCTCTGTCTGGGATTTAGAAAGCAATAAACAAACATTATTATCATGTTTAACATTTTGCGACATTTTGCAAATATGTCAACAAATTTGTTTTTGGTTGTTGTTCACTCTGATTGTATTCTGTTTTGCCAGGATGCCAAGATCTGTCTCCATCACTAGGATGGAAGGAGATATGCATGATGGAGACTCATTTCCCCTCACCAACCCTGGGCTTCTGCCTTAGTTACTCTGTTCATTTAAGGTGAGTTGTTTCTCAGAGGACACTTTGTCTCCTTAGCAAGTAGACACCTGACCTGACCATCTGGACAGGTCCCAGCATACCAGGTCCCAGAAAATGCACAGCAGGGGCTTCCAACCCACAATACCAGTGTTCAATGTAACTTAGAGAGGGGGAGTGGTTTCTTTGAGAAGACGACCTTCACCGCGAATCAAAATGCCCACTAATCATTCCATGGGCAACCCTGAGTGGAGAAACTGGCTCTGGATTAGCTCCCCTTTCTGTAAACACTGTAAAACAAAACAAAATGTATGGATCAGTTGCTTTACATCATTGGAGAGTCAGCATCCCAAGTCCATGATGCCTGAGTGCGGGGATGAACTCAGGAAGCAATGGTTGTGCTCCATGCGGGTGCTGGCTGCTGGGGAGAGCTGGCTTCTGGAAAGCAGGGCAGTGCTGCTGAGCCAATGAAGAGATATCACAGTTCGGGGCTGCAGGGGTAACTGAAGATCACAGGATAGGTTACGGGAGAGGAGGAAGCCACACAAAGAGTATTCTAGAAATCTGTGTCAGGATTCCTCAACCATCTGGATGAAGGGCAAAGCTATGCAAGATTTATTAGGAGTTTTGCCCTGGGCAGAGAGAAGAACAGAGCCCTGGAGGTCAAGGAGTCCTAGGAGATGTTGGGGTTCTGGCCTATCCAGAGGAAGAGACCTTGTTGACATCTTGGCCATCCAGCTAAAGAACCAGAAAGTTTATTCCTCAGGAATAAGAAATACCCCCCAGAATAAGGTCTACTTTAGACCTGAGCTAACCGAACTAAAATCTAGGCTGCCCAACATCTGGAGAAAAGTCTGCATTTGGAAGTTTGGTGCTTCTAAGTTAGAGGGACCTGGGAAACATCTTAGGCTTTTATAGATCCATGCCACAGAGCATAAAATCAAGACTGCATGTGCTCCGGTGACTAGAATTTCTTCCCTCTAGAACAAAAATTGACATCTCTTCGGGGAAGTGAAAATATCCAGAGTGTCTAGGTTTTTCTTCTTTTGATGTCCAGTATACACTATAAAATTATTAGACATGAAAAGAAATGGGAAAATGTGAGTCACAATCAAGACAAAATGTAGGCAGTATAAATTGGCTCTGAGACAGCCTACGTGATGGATATTATGACAGAGAATATAAAGCATTGATTTAAGTATGCCCAAGGTCTTCAGGAGAAATAGAGTTTTCATGAGTAAACAGATATGGAATATCAAAAGAAAACTGGAAATCATATAAAAGAATAAAATAGAAATTCTGATTTAAAGACACAGTAATCAAAATTAAAAATTTACCAGATGGATTTGATAACAGCTTGGAAACCCATTTATGATTAAAATCTCTCGGGAAACATCATCTGTTTGTCTAAAGGATATCCATGAGTTAACATATTTAATGGTGGAATAGTACATACTTTCCTCTCTAATGTTAGACACAAGAAAGGAGTATCTGATCACTTTTATCAAACATTTTACTGGGTGGAGGAATTACTGCAGTAAGGCATCAAAAACAAAAACGAAAAGTATAGAAAATTGAAAGAGATGAGTAAAATTTTTCTTTTCTTTCAGATGATGTGATCATTAAGGTAGAAAATCTTACAAAAATTTCTGGAACTAATAAGTGAGTTCAGGGAGGTCACAAAATTCAAGGCCAATATATAAAATCATTGCTATTTCCATTTGCTAATACTAAGGAATTGGAAAATGAATTTAAAATACTAGTTTCAGTCTAATACAGCATTGTATGTTAACCAACTGGAATTAAAATAAAATTAAAAAAAAAGAGTCTTAATATTTAAAAAAATTAAGTTTTGCTCATAGCTATGTGACCTTATGTATTTGTCTTTGATATCTTTTATTTGACTTTGGTTAAACAGATAATTATTGTTTCATCATTTTAAAAAAATGCTAGTTTCAGGGACGCCTGGATGCCTTAGTGGTTGAGCGTCTGCCTTTGGCTTGGAGTGTGATCCCGGGATCCAGGATCGAGGCCCACATTGGGCTTCCTGCATGGAGCCTGCTTCTCCCTCTGCCTGTGCCTCTGCTTCTCTCTGTGTGTGTCTCTCATGAATCAATAAAATCTTAAAAAAAAATGTGAGTTTCAGTAACATCAACAATGAAATATTTAGGAATAAGTTCAATGAAAGATATGCCAAACTTCAGTGTCAAAACTAATAAGCATTGTTAAGAGAAATAGAAGGAGGAGGAGGAAGAGGAAGAGGAAGAGAGAGAGAGATCCTGTTTGTGGATTGGCATACTCAGTATTATTATGGCAACTAACTTCTAAGATGGCTCCTAGTGGTCTCCACCTCCTATTAGACATGCCCTGTGTAATCCCTCTTCCCTCAGTATGGCTGGATTTAGTGAATTATTTCTCATGAAAAGAATACAACAAAGGTGATAGGATTGTACCTCTAAAATGAGATTATGAAAGACCATGCCTTCTATCTTCTTCTAACTCACCCCCCTCTCTTGCTTATTTTGATGGAGTCACTCACCATGTTGTGAGCTTCAGCAGGGAAAGACCCACATGGCCAGGAACTGAGCGTGGCCTACAGCCAACAGCCAGCAAGGATGAGGTTCTCAATCCAACAATCTGTGAGGACCGGAATCTGGCCAACAACTATGGACTGAGCTTGGGAATGGATTTGGTCAAATATGGAGGTGACTGAAAAAAAAAATATGGAGGTGACTGCACCCTTGTGAGGGACCCTCCCTGAACTCACTTATTAGTTCCAGAGCTGGAGGACCCTGCTAGATCATGGCCAGATTACTGACCCACCCAAACTGTGGGATTATGAATATCGTTGTTTCAAGTTTTGGGATAATTTGTTGCACAGCAATATATACCTAATAAAATCATGTTTGTTCTCCATGTTTGGAGAGCTTATCTATAGATTCAATATAATCTCAATCAAAACCCAAGCAGGCTTTTTTGAGTGCAAAAGACTTAGAATAGCCAAAACAATTTTGAAAAAAGAAGGGTAAAATTAGAGGAATTATACGACTTGATTTCTAGACTTATTATAAAATGACAGTAATCAAGTCTGTGCAGTATTGGTGTAAAGATAGAGTCCAAATATAACCTGCATGTATATAAGCAATTTTGGACAAAGGCACCCACAGCACTCACTTGGGGAGGGGAATGTTTTTTTTTCAAGAAACAATGACAGAAAAGCAAGAT
Source organism: Canis aureus (assembly GCF_053574225.1). NCBI lineage: Eukaryota > Metazoa > Chordata > Mammalia > Carnivora > Canidae > Canis > Canis aureus. The sequence goes on from NC_135618.1 coordinate 44,909,643, forward strand.
ATTTTGAACCTCAATCTCTGCTTTACATTGTACATAAAAATTTCATTTAAAATGGACCATGGGCCTGAATACAAAAGCTAAAAATATAAAACTCTAAGATGAAAACAGGAGAAAAATTTCATGACCTTGAGGTAAGAAGAGATTTCTTAAGACTGAACACAAAAGAACAGTGACCATTGAAAAGAGGAGAAAATATGAGCAGAGCATATATCTGATAAAGAATTTGTGTCCAGAATAGGAAAAGAATCCTTACCACTCAATAAGAGGTCAGAAATCCAATTAAAAAACAGGCAAAAGACCTGAAGAGACACTTCACTAAATAAGATATAGAAATAGCCAATAAACATATGAAAGGGTGCCCGGCTATCTTGCTTGTTGGAAACAAGTAAATTAGAACCACAATATGCAGACCTATTGGAATGTCCAACATTAAACAGACTGACCACACTCAGTGTTGCTGAGGGTGCGGAACAGCGGGAACTGACTCACACACTTCTGGTGGGAATGTAAAATGGGTGCTACCACTTTGGAAAGGATTTGTCAGTTAGTTCAATGGTTAAGCATGCACTGTCATAAGGCCCAGCAATCCCGTCCTTAGCTATTTTTACAGAGAAATGAAAATGTGAGCCTGCAAACAGACTTAGACATGAATGTGCACACCAGCCTTATTACTAATAGTCAAAAAACCCCACACATCTGTCAACAGGTGAATGCAGAAACAAATTCCGGAGCAGCACTGTACAGTTAAAAGGAGCAAACTACACACGGTGACATAGCTGGAACTCAAAAACATGCTGGGCGGAAGAAGTATCACATCAAAAGTAAATGCCGTATGATTCCATTTATAAGAAGTTCTAGAATAGGTCAGGCTAATCTATCCTGATCGAAATAACACCAATGGTTGCCTGGGTGGAGGGTTGAGGATTCATTTCTTTATTTCTTAAAAAAAAAAAAAGAAGATTTATTTATTTATTTGAGAGAGAGAGAGAGAGCGAGAGAGCGCGAGAGAGCTTGCACATGTGTGGGAGGAGGAGCAGAGGGAGAGGGAGAAACTGTATCTGCTGAGCTCAGAGCCTGATCTCACAACCCTGAGATCATGACCTGAGCAGAAATCAAGAGTTGAACACTTAACCGACTAAGCTACCCACGTGGCCCAGGTTTTTTTTTGGGGGGGTGGGGTGGGGTAGGGGGTGGGGTAGGGGGATTCATTTCAAAGGGGCCCATGGCAACTTTCTGGGTGTTGAAAATGCTACCTACCTTGATTAGGGTAACATTGACTCATCCCAACCTAGAATACTTCTCCACAAAGGTAGAAGAGAAAAAAAACACAATTTCATCATTGAATAGCCACTAAACCAGAGTGTGAAACACATCACAGGCAATCTGCTAGGAGATTTCAAATAAACAAAACCCCTCCCTGTTCTATCGGCAAGCAGATACAACCCATGACTTACATGTTCTCAAGATAAATGATAACTATGCTCAAGTAAGAGGACCCGACAGCACCATTTGTCACACGTAGTCCATCCTAGATTCACTGGTAATTGAGGTGGCCATCTGGGTGTGCTAATTGGCTTTATCCAAAGGAAAAATGAGTTTCTTATTCTGAGCATTTATGACAGAAGGTAAATGTGCTACTCGGAGGCGGGCTCCTACCCTCCCACAAGAAATGGGGAGATGGAGGCACCGTCTTCCTTGATGTTGTATATTTCAAAGAGATGGTTCTCCTGTTGGTGAGAAAGACATCACTGGTTCCTAAAGCTGGCAACAGACTTATTTAGTCAAATGATTTACGCACGATTCGGAGTCAGAGAAAGAACTTGAACCTATGAGCTTCCTAAAGTAAATGTATACTCTACGGAAAGGGACCAGAGGGAAGTCACGTCCCTAATTTCTAACACAGAGAATTAGGCCTCTTGTTTTTAACTTGTACTTGCCCTTACGTGACATAAGTGTATGTGTTTGTCCAAATTATCAGAGTGTACACTTAACATACACTTACGGTCATGAGCACCTGGGAATGGATAGAAGTGTTGAATCACTATACTGTACCCCTGAAACTAACAGAACGTTGTGCGTTAATTGTACTGGAATTATAACAAATAAAAAATAAAAAAAAATACAAGGCTGTAGTACACTTAAAGTGTGTGCACATTTGTGTATGAAAGTTATATCTCAAAACAGGTGATTTAAATTATGCCACAAATCATCTGGAACACTCGCATGCTTTTACCCAGACTAGGGCACTTCGAAAAGCTTTCTATGCTTTCCTTGAAATTTTCACAAATTTCTCTGAGTTATTTCCACTGTCATAACAATGTAAGAAAAATTGTAGCTGCATTGAGCCAGGTACATAAACACTCACGGTAAAGAAATCCTTTTAAATTTTTGTGCTAATGAAGCCCAATCCTTTAAATAACAACAACAACAAAATACAATTCAAAAAGAACGTAGTGAAGAATCCTAAAATAATTTAATACCTACCATTTGATGAAACACATCGTAAACTGAGAATTTGCTTTTTCTCTCTCCCCCAAAATGTAACTGAGCGTCTACCATGGTCTATACTTTTGCCAGGAGCTAAGCATATAATGGTGAACAACATAAATATGGTCTCTACCACTGGGTCTCATCACAAGTGCCCCAGAAAGGATTTCCCTGACCATCCTATGCGAAGACATCCCTCTGTCACTCATTCCCTCCACGTTGCTTCCATGAGCCAGGTGATGTCAATGCTACCACACACAGACCACAATTTGAGTAGCAAGATTCTAAGGAATTCCCTTCCTTGGGGAGAGAAGAGAGGAAGGCATGAGGTTCGCATTTTTGTCAGTGGTCATTGTGACTGCAGGGAATGACATTGGTCTCTCATTCTGTGGATTCTGTGAGCCAACAGCTCTGCCAGTCTCCCATAAAAAAAAAAAAATTGTCATGGGACACCTGGGTGGCTCAGCGGTTGAGCATCTGCCTTTGACTCAGGGCATGATCCTGGAGTCCCGGGATCGAGTCCCACGTTGGGCTCCCTGCAGGGAGCCTGCTTCTCCCTCTGCCTGTGTCTCTGTCTCTGTCTCTCTCTCATGAATAAATAAATAAAATCTTAAAAAAAAAAAAAAACAGTCATCCCAACACTTGTGTCAAATGCTGAGCCATGTGCTTTTCTTACACTATTTCGTTTAATCCTTAAACCAACTCTCACTTGCCCTGGAGAAATCCAAAGGTCAGAGAGGTTCAGGGATCTCACAGCAAGGACGTGGTTGAGCAGAATGTCATTCCTGATTTGTTTGAAGCTAGAACTTTCCTCTTTCTACCATAGTTGACAGTCTCTTTGAAGTTGTACTTAATTTTTTTTTAGAGATTTTATTTATTTATTCATGAGACATACACACACACACAGAGGCAGAGACATAGGCCGAGGGAGAAGCAGGCTCCCTGTGGGGAGGACCCCAGGACCCTGGGATCACACCCTGAGCCAAAGGCAGATGCTAAACCACTGAGCCACCCAAGTGCCCCTGGAAGTTGTACTTTAAAACTGATTTTTCTCATGAGAGTCAAGTTGATGGACAATTTTCTAGGAAACTTAGAAAATATGTGGAGAACATCTCCCTGGGATTTACTAAACACTGTCACATCTGTGTCTCTATGGTCAGGACAACCTGTCAGGTGGGCTTGGACAATGGGATCGAAATTCCCATTTGAATCCCACCTGGTGAGGAAGTCATATAAGCCATCCAGTCTTGAATTCTTCACCCATACAATGGAACTGCTAATAGCCATTTCAAGATTTGCAAATATGAAACAGAAATGCAGGTTCACCATTAGGCAGAGTAGGCTTTGGATGGGTGATGGGTGGGTATTAGTTATCATTAAGTTCACACTTTTATTTTTATTTTTTTATTTTTTATTTTTATTTTTTAAGTTCACACTTAATGGCTGTCATTACGGTTAATGGTCAGCATCAATCCTATGCTCATTAGCAGAATCTCTTAGCCAATGTACTGGGCCAGGAGGACCCCATGGGGCACGGGTCACCGGGAGGTGAGTTAGTATAGCCACGGACACCTGTATCTCACCAGCCAAGTTGTAGCATGGCTCAGTTCATATCTCCCTTTGGTTACCAGATGCCAACCCTTGGAATGAGACCGTCACACGAATGAATTGTGTTGCTCTTGTGTTACATTTGTAAGACTCCAATCATTTCTGGCCCCACAGACACTACCACAATCTGTCTAACTGAACTCTTTGGCAAAAGGGTGATTTGTTCTCATCTTTGCCATCTGAATCAGAGGCACCCACGGATTGACCTGGCATTGTTTCAGGAGAGGCAGGGATGATTGATAAAGACAGCGACAACACAACCGTCTTTATGACCCGACATGCTTCTCATTTCTTTTCATTTGTCAAACAAATTAATCTGGATGTGTCTTTAAAACACAGCAGCGATGCTCACTCATAGAGCTGAGGATGGGGAAGATGGAGGAGATGTCCATTCTTCAGGCGGGGAGAGGGAAGTCCTGCCAAGTTTCACGCAATGATGAATGTTTCCAGTCTTTTATTCTTCTCTGATTGTTAGAGGATGTTCATTGTCTTAAAGCCCCTTAACATTTGATAGGATGCGTATCTCCGTCCCTGGGAAAACCATCTGGGATAGTGAAAATAAGTAAAAGCCTCTGTGTTTCCTTTTTATTTTATTATTTTATTATATTTTATTTTATTATTCATGAGAGACACACACACAAAGAGAGAGACAGAGACAGAGACAGAAACAGGCTCCATGCAGGGACCTTACATGGGACTCCATATCGGGTCTCCAGGATCAGGCCCTGGGATGAAGGTGGTGCTAAACCGCTGAGCCACCCAGGCTGCCCTGTGTTTCCTTTTTAAATTGTCAGGTCACACAAAGGCTACTTTGTTCGGTAAAAAAAGAAAATTCTTATACTGCAGTATGGTTGAAAACAGAATATGTTTGTCCATATTTTACTCAGTCTGCATAGAGGGCTAACAAATTTTGTCTTCGTTTCTTTTTTCTTACTCAAAAACAAGGGAATGGTAACAATATTGTTGCGTCCATCAACCAAAAAAACCCCAAAAACAAAAATACAAAAAACCCACCCCAGCTCATAATATTTTATTTTTATAGAGTTTACATGTTTAATAATTTGCTAGTGTTGAAAAGTATGAATTTTTAAATACAGAAGTATGGATTTCGGAATTGAAAAATGGGAGAAACTTGGCAAAACCTGGTCTTCCATTTTTATGTGGTAACATTTATCTGGAACTGAGCCAACTGCTTCCATTTGCCAGAGTAGGAACTCTCTGGTCTCCCAGAGTCCCCACTGTTCCCTATTGTTCTTATGCACAGCCTACAGAAGAACAGTATTTATTTGAGGGAGAGAGAGAGAAAGAAAGAGAGAGCGAGAGCATGAGCTGGGGGGTGGGGAAGGTGCAGAGGGAGAGGGAGAGGGAGAAACAGACTCCCCATGGAGCAGGGAGCCTGATATGGGACTCTGAGATGGTGACCTGACCCAAAGGTAGACGCTTAATGGACTGAGCCACCCAGGCGCTCCAGTAGATGTGTTTCTGACTCATTTTCTTCGATGGTCTTCTTTCCTCCTCTCCCCCTCCCTAACAGTGCCTGTGGTTTCTTAATTTTCCAGACTGACTTTTTTTTTGGCCAAGATGTCCGTGTTTAAGCTGACCCCAATTCCCCCCTGGCTGGGCTTGGAGACAGGTGGAAATCTGAGCTCCTTCAAGGGCTGTGTTGGAGGGAAGGCAAAGGTCTTTCCAGTTCTGCTTTGGGAAACAACTTTAAGACAAAGCTTTCCCCTGGTAATGACTGACCACCTCTTAGCATACGTGCAGCTTATCCCAGCCCTACAAGGGTCTCTGTCTTCTCTGCTTTCCCCGATGCACACCTTCTCATCTTAGCTTGAAGAAAGTCAAGATGCCAGAATTTTACCCAGTGGGAAGAATTTCATGTACTGGGAATGGAGTGAGTTGGAAGTTTTCATCATGTCACAGTAGAAACCTTGGAAAATATGAAAAATATTGGAAAGCAGAAAAAAAATCACTATTAAACACAATGCAAAATGTTGGCCACTCCAGTAATTTCCTGCGGTATCTTTTCATTTCTTTCCCCTAGATGGTTGAGGATAAAAGTAATACAATTTTGCATCTTCATTATTTTGCGTGTCATTGCTGAATAAGTATTTCCCCATGAAATTAAAAATGCTCATAAACATAATTTTAATGGCTGTGTAACTGTTCATCATATTAATGTGTCCTCATTTATTTAACCAGCACCATGCTACCGGACAGCTGGGTTGTTTCCTATTCTCTACATTGTAAATAACATTGCCTACAAAACTGTCTGTGTTTCAGAATATTTCCTTATAATTTCTAGAAGGAGGATTTCTGGATTAAAAAGTTGGACATCGTAAAGCTTCTGGTTACCTTTGCCAAATTGAAGCTCACATTTTCGTACCTGTGGGAAGTATCTTAGTCGTACAGATATTGTGATTGGTATAATCCTCCAAGGGTCTAGATGAGCAAGGATGATTAAGAGAGATTCCGGCATTGGGATAATTGATGAGGGATGTTGGAGCTTTCTTGAATGTAAAGGATAGTCAGATTCTGAGGTCCTCCATGGAAGTGCCTTTCATTCCTGGCTAAATGATTTCCAGAAATTAGCTTCTTTGTTAGTTTCCTCTACTGTGGGTATGTCAGATCATTTTTGAAATCATGCCATGTTTCTGCCTGAATTTGACATAGAAATTCATCTTTCCTTCCTTCCTTCCTTCCTTCCTTCCTTCCTTCCTTCCTTCCTTCCTTCCTTCCTTCCCTTCCCTCCTTCCTTTCCTTCCCTCCTTCCTTTCCTTCCCTCCTTCCCTCCTTCCTACTTTCTTTCCTTCTATATATGCTCTAGGTCATTACCATGTGTTGAGTGCCTACAAAGGACCCTGGCACCACATGGATCTTGGCATCATTATTCATTCTATCCTTTCCACAACAGTACTGAGTGGCCATTTCCAACCCAATTTTATGAGCAGGGAAGCTGAAGTTTGGAGAGGTTTTCCAGTGTGTGGAATGTAATACTCCTGGCTGGTGAGCAGGAGAACTGGACTCAGCTCTCAGCTCAAGCCCATACTGCCCCACCAAGCCCATCAATAAACCAGCTCATGGATCTAACCTGTGTTGGGTTAGTTGCCAGATGGCTGCCCCTCATCACTTCTTTGAGTGATGCATTACTGATGCTCTACTAGAGGTGAATCCTGTCTGATATCCCTGAGAACAGAGGCTTGGTGTTATCATTTCTATGTCCTCGGTACCCAGCATGTAGTATGCACTTGGTTTTTTTTAGTAAGCACTTTTAAATATCTATGAAATGTATTCTTCTGGACTACCTCAAAACCCCACTCATCACGCTCTTTGTAAGCCACTGGATTGATTGATTGACTGATTTGCATAAAGTCTAAAGTTCCTGTTTAACCAGGCACACGGCAACTTCTGGAAGTTTTTCAACTCTTTTGCATCCAGCACCAGGAAGACCAAAAATGCTAAAGACTCATAATTAGTATGATCTTAGGAGCATGACAGTGATGGACTGTCATGTATTTCAGCTCTCATGTATCACAGCATTCCCCTCGCCTAAAAATAGGAGACTCTGGAGTGGATTGGCGTTTACAACCACAGACAAAATCCTTCTATTTAGAGAGCATGCAGCAGTCAGTGATGGCTGAAATGATTTTACAAGCACTTTTTAATTTTCCTCCCAGATTTCTCTGCTTATGAAAGGCAGGCTCTCAATAGGAGCAATTGTGAAGCTGATTCAGGCAGGTAGATCACACCTGTGCCTGGCAAACAGTTCTTGAAGTGAGTCCTGGTTTAGATCCAGGCTTTGTCACTTCCCAGAGTTATCGTTGGGACAGCAGAACCTCAGTTTCTTCATATCTGTATCTTGAACTACTGTAATAAAAATTTGATGTTATGAATGCAATTTATTTAGCAGGGAGTCTGGCATTAATTATTGATATGACATTCCTATTATTCTATCTATCTATCTATCTATCTATCTATCTATCATCTATCCATCCATTTTTTATCTACACACCTACCTACCTACCTACTTATACATCTGTTTCACAACATTCTTTTGGGTGGTTTATCCTTCAATATTTTCTCTCTACTTAGTGGTATTTTCAGCAGAGGGACCGGCTCTATTTGCCTATAGGTGTTAAAACCAA